>NC_064616.1:552097601-557097601 GCF_023898315.1 Schistocerca nitens | reverse complement strand
AATGTCTTATCTCTACAACACATTTAGCGCAAAACAACATTCACATCGTGAATCATAATATGTGTTTTTGCACTCTCACAATAAGTTTAGTCGTATTTGTAATACTGTCTTGTATTGGCTAGACTGAGTCAGAATGAAACAACAACCAAGGTGGAAAAATTAATTTGACGTCGACGCAGTATTTCAATTAAAGCATACGAATTCAGAATGTATTATTGTTACTCGCAAAACATCTCGAAACGAGATGAGAGAAAACATTTTTTCTTTTCTACTTGAAACGTTTCGCAAAAGATAAAAATGCCGTGTGGCTATGGCCTCCCGTCGGGTAGCTGTTCGCCTGGTGCTAGTCTTTCGAGTTGACGCCACTTCAGCGACTTGCGTGGCGATGGGTATGAAATGATGATAAAAGGACAACAAACACCTAGCCCGTGGGCAGAGAAAATCTCCGACCCAGCCGGGAATCAAACCCGGTCCGTTAGGTACGTCATTCCGTCGCGCTGACCAATCAGCTACCAGGGGGACTTCTCAAAAGATTGTGTGTCCTAACGATGTGCAAAAACACAAATGCTGTTCTTCCTTCACCAGCTTCTCCAACTAACGAAATGAACATGACAGTTAAAGCTCGTTATTCAGAGTTTTTTTCACTTTAATTTTGTTGAATTTATTCTTTATTGTGACACCCTTTCCAGCATTGCACATGTCGTTGTGTACCTTGTCAAATACAATGCAAATATTGACTACTAACAGGGACCCGTTTTAACACCAATATTCATCATATAACTGTAATACGTTACAGCTCTGACGAGTAGTTGATAAGTTGATGCCTTTTTGCACTTCAGCGTCCTATCTGAGAACTAGAGTGTCACATATCTTAAAAGTGTCAATAACAGTCTTTTGAACTGAATAAAAATGAACTTGACTTCATGAGTCTTCATGTAATACGGCGGCATATAAAAGAATGGGTTAAATACGAACAGAAGCAAAAAATTGAAAGAGAGTCTTAATACTTCGGCCAATTAATATTTTGACCAAGTTTTGGAAGTCAGTATTCGATAGTCTTACAAGGAACTTTGCAAACGTACTGATCCATGCTTCTTGACATAGTGGTAACTATAGCGCAGCATAGGAAGAACAAATCTTATTCTATCGATCCTGAATTACGAGGAGAAAACGGAGACCAGTGATAGATTAAAGTTTTATAACATGTTTATCAAACAGAATTTTCTCCTTGCTTGTAAGTCATAGAACTAAACCATTTTGGCAATTATTTCTATGGTGTTGTTTGTTTAATGGGCAATAGGCCGTGATCAAAGGCATATTTCTCTGCTTTGCATGATTATACCACTTAGGTATTGTCAAATGGTAACAGAGGAATACTGATTTATTTAAAAACTACAGAGTTACCTAGACCAAAAAATATGGCAGAGTTAACTGTGAAAGAAATGTTAGCTGGTCGCAGACACGCTGCTTATAATTGTTTAAAGGAGTAATTTACTGCACACACTTTGAAGAGTGTTCACTATGTAAGCATCACTACTCATTTCATCAGTTAATCTTAATAGAACAGATGAAAATGGGATTCACAAAAACTGATGATCATAAAATGCATTAAAATAAACATCGCTATAGAAAGAGAATAGCGTTTTTTAGTAGTGGATAAGAGATAAATGGTGGATTCCGAATTTTGTGAAACCAAAGGAAAGCTACATGAACCCATATAGAAAAGTGGAATATTTCTTTAGCATGAAATCTGTTACACCCTGTAACACACAAAATGATGATTGTTGCAAGATTAATATTGGTTACAGTTTTGGGTTTAACGCTAACTTCCGATAATGATAATAGCATGCCCAGTGAAGAAAATGATACCTAAAATTAGGAGCACGCGTGTTATAGTAACATTAGTAAATACTGGTGTCCAGCGACTACTTTTCTGTAGTTTCGTCCTTATAAAAGTATTTATTTCTGCTAATTTTAGTAAGTATTTACAGCTTTAGCCACTACTTGATCGTTATTCCCTCAGTTGTTATTTAGAACAGGATGCTACAATTTCTGTCTGCTACAGCCTGTTCTCAGTACAGACACAGCGTGGCCGTCGGACACATTAATTTTCCTAACTCTTATTACCTAAAATAGTGTTTGCTATTTCTCGTGAGTAAACCAATCGCGATTTTCTGTTTGTTAGTATCCCTATCAAGTACGTTAAAAACCTATATTTCTCAGTACCCGCCAGAACAAATCTGGTAAATTTCTGACGAACAAATAACGCTAAGGACAGTAGCAAACGTTCCTGTGCTGGTGATGTGTATCAATCTTTCAACTTACCTTCTCTACCCTTATTATTAACGTTAGTATGATTATTGTTGCTTGTATATCAGGTACTCTTTTTCATTATATGCTGTGTTTTTAATCCCCGACCAACCGCCAGGATTAGATTTTCGTGGTTAACGAATTCGGGTGTTTTCCGGGGTGAATCCTTAAAGAAAAACTAGTACCAGTTTCCTCCCTCAAAGTGACTCACCCTGAGTATATGCTCCGTTCAATGCCTTCAACGTTGACCAGACGTGACAAAGAAATCTTCTGTCCTTTTGCACTACGAATATATTAACTGCTTTCGGTACTTGACGTTACATATATTGTCACATTACTATACTTTCGTTAGATCGGTCGGTACAACAAACGCCTATTTTAGTCAATTTTCCACTCACCATTTATTATTCCTATCATTTTATTATCCTAAAGTTTATCAACATAAATACAATATTTAGTACTCCTTGGTATGGGAATTGAGTTTCGCTTGTTTATGGAAGCCGCAGAATACTTACATTACTTTCCTTCCTCAAACATATTTAAGCACATCTACCGTCGTCACTAGCGTGTTTTTCATTGAACTCTGAATATACTACATGTTTCACTAATAAATTCGCGATTTATGGCTGAACACACTTTTTATCTATTGCATTCTTTCACCATAATTAGTACTTCGTGAGGTTTTATAGGACCTGTCAAATACCTCGTCAGCTTCAACAGTTCATTGAATGTAGTTTTCGAATGAATAAAACCACCTTCTCCTTTCACTGTAACTTCGTTGCGAGAAAATGATTTGTGAGTGCTTGCATTTCACATAGTTTTCCTTGTTATCGTGCATACAAGGTGATTCAGTTGCCCCTATCGTTGTTGTTTTATGCAACTCACAATGTTAATTAACGGAAAACGACTTTTGTAAACGTACGCTGAAACTAATTACGTTGACAATTCTAACCAAACTTAACCCTTACAGCCACAGTAGTTTCGTAGTCAGAAGACCTCAGGACTTCAACGATGTAATTGTTTATTTTATGCTGTTAAAATTCGTAAAATTGTTAGACAAAATGGACACAGACGTCATTTTACTATTTGTAAGTGCTCGACTACGCCGGCAAAGTAGTAACACCAGACAGTGAAAACCAAATAGGTCACAAATATTTGTACAGTGGCAGGCGGGAGTGCCATTAGCAACATATCAGAAATTCTGACAGATGGGAGAAGAGAGTGGGAATGGAGATGCGTTTGGAGGTCACTTTTTTACGTTTTCTTGAATAATTCTAAAACTACAGCCTCTAGGGAAAACGTAACCCAGTACAAAATTAAACTACGAGGGTTGTTTTTTAAGTAAGGGCCGTTTTTATTTTTAAAAACAGATACAAATACTTTTGTAAAAAAACTTTTATTTTCTGATTCTACACACTTTTACCTATTTTTCTACATAGTTGCCTTGTTTATTTAAGCACTTGTCATACCGTACAACTAAGTTTATAATTCCCTCTTCAAAGAATTCGGCCGCCTGCTCCGACAGCCAAGAGTTCACGGCCGCTTTCACTTCATCGTCGTCATTGAAGCGCTGCCCGCCAAGATGGTGTTTCAGGTACCGAAAAAGGTGAAAATCGCTAGGAGCAAGGTCGGGGCTGTGTGGTGCATGGTCCAAAACTTCCCAGCCAAAAGAATCAATCAAATCCCGAGTCTTTTGAGAGGTGTGAGGCCTAGCGTTATCGTGCAGGAGCAAAACTCCTTTTGTCAGCATGCCGCGCCTTTTGTTTTGAATTGCTCTGCGGAGCTTCTTTAGAGTTGCACAGTAGGCATCTGAACTGATTGTCGTTCCTCGTGGCATAAAGTCCACTAGCAAAACACCGCGCCGGTCCCGGAACACAGTTGCCATAACCTTGCGCTTTGACAGCGTCTGTTTGGCTTTGACCTTGACGGGTGAGGTTGTGTGTCGCCATTCCATCCATTGTCGCTTGCTTTCGGGAGTGATATGGGATACCCATGTTTCATCTCCAGTGACAATTTGACTCAACGTGTCATCCCCTTCTTCCTCGTAACGAATCAAAAAGTCCAATGAAGTGGCAAATCTCTTCCCTTTGTGGTCCTCTGTGAGGAGTCTGGGTACCCATCGAGAACACAGTTTCTTAAAGTTTAGGTTTTCAGACACAATTTTGTACAAAACCGATCTTGAAACTTGTGGAAATTCCAAAGAAAGAGTGGAAATTGTAAATCTTCTGTCCTCACGAATCTTTGTTTCGACTGCAGCCACCAAATCATCAGTGATCACAGAGGGCCGGCATGAGCGTTCTTCGTCATGGACGTTTTGACGGCCATTTTTAAACTCTCTAACCCATTGACGCACTTTACCTTCACTCATTGCATTCAAGCCATAAACTTCTGTTAACTGACGATGAATTTCTCAAGCTGATAGGCTTCTCGCGGTCAAAAAACGTATCACTGACCGTATCTCACACGCGGCGGGCGATTCAATAATCGTAAACATTATAAAGTAGTACAGCGATGCGTACACGTCAGCTACAGAGCTGCAACTTGCATCAGTGTGAACGGGAAGGATGCCGGCAAGTGGCGCGGTGGCTTGTTGCGGCGTCCGCGCGAACTGCGGGACTATACGAGCGAACGACCCTTACTTAAAAAACAACCCTCGTACATTAAATTTCACACAAAGAGATGCTGTTCATTTTTTTCTGTAGGACTAACAGTTAGCGCGTAGCGGGCGAGAGAATATGAAGCTCCGGGCGTAGTTTACAAAGGCTAGGAATAACATGGCGTGTAACTGAAGAGGCAGCTGGATCTCCCTGTACACTGAGGTCACAAAATTCATACGATAGCGATATGCACATTTACAGATGGTGGTAGTATCGCCTACACAAGGTATAAAAGCGCAGTGCATTGGCGGAACTGTCAGTTGTACTCAGGTTATTCACGAGAAAAGATTTCCAACGTGATTATGGCAGCACGATGGGAATAACAGACGTAGAACCCGGAATGGTTGTTGGAGCTAGATGCATGGGACATTCCATATCAGATATCGTTAATGAATTCAGTATTCCGAGATCCGCATTCAGGCATAACCTCTCACCACAGACAACGCAGTGTCAGACGGCCTTCACTTAACGGCCGAGAGATGCCGCGTTGCCGTAGAGTTGCCAGTGCTAAAAGACTAGCAACATTGCGTGAAATAACCGCAGAAATCAGTTGGGGACGTACCATGAACGTATCCGTTTGGACAGTGTGGTGAAATTTGGCGTTAATGGGCTATGGCAGCAGCCTTTGCTAACAGCACGACATCACCTTCATGCGACTCTTGGGCTCGTGACCATATCGGTTGGACCCTAGACGACTGCAGAACTGTGGCTTGGTCAAGTGAGTCCCGATTTCAGTTGGTAAGAGCTTATAATAGGGTTCGAGTGTGGCAAAGAACCCACGAAGCCAAAGTTATCAACAAGACACTGCGCAAGTTGGTGGTGGGTCCATAATGGTGTGGACTGTGTTTACACGGAATGGAATGGGTCCTCTGTTCCAACAGAAAATGGTTACCTTCGGGTACGTGGAGACCATTTGCAGCCAGTCGTGGACTTCATGTTCCCAAACAACGATGAAATTTTTATGGATGACCATGTCACCGGGCCACAATTGTTCGCGATTGGTTTGAAGAGCATTCCAGAAAATTCGAATGAATGATTTGGTCACCCAGATCGCCCGGATGAGTTCGGTCAAACGTTTATGGGACATAATCGAGAGGTCAGATCGCGCACAAATCCTGTACAGGCAACACTTTCGCAGTTGTGGACAGCAATGGAACTAATATGACTCAGTACTTCTGCAGGGGGCTTCCAGCGACTTGTTGAGTCCATGCCACGTCGAATTGCTACACTTCACAGGACTAAAGAAGGTCCTACACTATATTAGGAGGTATCCCATGACTTTCGTCACCTCATTATATATTCTTCTGTTGCAAATGGGGGAGCATAAACATGGTTGAAGCATTGTTTAGTATTAATGACACGCACAGATTTAGTTAGTCGACCTCAAAACACAATGCTAATGTGTTAAAACATTGTGCCATTGTGTAACACAGTGTGACAATTTAGAACATGTTTTCCTTCTGCTATTGGCTTCTGAATTTGAAAGTTTTCGTCGTGAAGTATTTGGTATAGATTGTAAGTGAATTTTTAATATTTTGAAATATGTTTAAATTTGTAATGGTTAGTAATTGAGAGCAACAAAATGGTCAGTAGATGTGGAATGTGAATTGATGCTTCTTACGGTTCTGAGATGTAAAGAATACATTATTTTAATGTTCTGTTATTTCCGTGCTACATATAATGACTGACTAGAGTCACAGGTAATTGATAAAAGCCTGACTTTTTGAACTACATATTCTGAACTCGTTTTTGTGTAATGTGGTCTATTCGGTACTGCATTCGCGTGTTTATGTCCTTTATAGGTAGCAGTTTTGTAACTATTTTTCTAATTTTGTCATTAAGTATTGTCATTTTAATATATACTTATGATATCACTCCGGCCATGAAGTATCATTATATGTTCCATATACTTTTTTCTTATCTGTTACAGGTAAGCACAAGTAAAAATTGAGCGCCACGAACATCCGTGGATCTCTGGCAGACGTTCAGTACTCAGGTAACGAACTGTTTTTCCTCCTGTAATGCTTTTATACCACTGTAGCTGTTTCACTTCCTATCCTTAAAGAGTTATCAGTAGTTTGTCTTTGCTGAGGACTGTGACTATGTAATCCTCCCGCTCTCTTCCCTCATCCCCGCCTAAACTGTTGATGATACCTCTGGCTCAGTCTCATTAGTGTCCACCGATTCTAGAAAACAGGTTTAACTATAGGCCTGCTGTGTCATTTCTTCTCTGCAGACGTTGTAAGTTCGTATCCCACTGTCTGCTTCGTCGTCTGTCGTTATATCTTTTTTCGATTGGAACCTAATGTTAGATGACAGCAGTATCTTCAGGTTATTCTTTCCGCCGGTAAGTGTGTAAAGAAGGCACGATACATCTAATAAGGGTTAGCGGATCATGGATATTTTTCTCTTTTAGAACACACGTCGAGCAGACAATGACTGATCCACCTCATATGATTGTCACCTCGTTAATGGACATAAATGCAACAAAACGTTGCAGTCATGTACTACTGGTGTAAATCACTTCATTGTACATGGCTCCGTAGTTTGGAAAAGATGGACCATTACTCTGAAGGAATGGAAGCGATTCATTTTTAGCTTTTCGTTATCATCTGGAACATATATTACGGATTGATAGCCTGCCGCTGTGGCCGAGCGGTTCTAGGCGATTCATTCCGACACCGCGCTGCTGCTACGGTCGCAGTTTCGAATCCTGCGTCAGGCATGGATGTGTGTGATGTCCTTAGGTTAGTTAGGTTCAAGTAGTTCTAAGTCTAGGGGACTGATGATCTCAGATGTTAAGTCCCATAGCGCTCAGAGCTTTTTGAACCATCTGAACACCAGCAACCGTGAAGTGTGTACGTTATGGGTACTGTTATTGGGGACTACCAGACTGTTTCAGAAGTGATGGTCAATAATTCACACATGGAAAATACAGACCAAAATTAGCTAAAAAGCCCGAATAAACATGGATCCACAAATCAATCGTTGTCGAGATACAATACATTTTCTGTCACCGTTCAACAGCGTCTAGGAACACATGGCATCTGGAAAAATTAAACCAGGTGTTCAAAATTTTGTACGTGCATCTCAATGCAACATCGAACTCGTCTCTGAAATGAGTTACGAATCCTCTCAAGCAGTCCTGGGGAATTCTGTAAATGATGGAAGGCTGCTTCAATCCGCAAGCGTAATTCCTCAAGAGAACTGACCTCGGTAGCGTAGATCAGGCTTTTGACATGACCCCAAACACAGAAATCCATGGAATTTAAATCCGGAGAACTTGGAGGCCATGGCACGCCTGAGTTAGAAACAGGTGCTCTCGTAAATGAAAATGTTATGGAGCATCGTCATGCATGAACCACAGTGGTTCAGTGGGACATCATCATGTAATCTGGAAGTACAGTCCTCAGAAACCGATGTACTGCTATCCAGTTAGTCTCTGTGGTAGCAAGTGTGGTCCAATTACGCGGTCTCCGAACAGTCCTGCCCAGGCGTTCAACGAATAACGCTGCAGATTTCGGGATATGTGTGTTGCAGTAGGGTTGACATCGGTCCAAATGTGACAGTTTGGAAATTAAAATTGCCGTCACGGGGAAATCCAGCCTCATTCGTGAATAGAGTGCTGCTTGCAAACAGGGGTTTCTGGGTACACTGTTTTTCACTCAATGGCAGAAATTCTCTCTAGGAGGAAAGTCTGCATTGTTGAGGGCTTGCAGTCGCTCAAGATAATATGGATAGAGTATTAGCCGTTATAAAATCTGTAGTGGACTGACAAGGCAGCCAGTCCACAGTGACGGGTAGCCGAGAGGGCACTCGTACACACACGCCGACTGGCGCGAAGTCTGGATCAGGATACGTGATGAATGTGATAAAGAAAAGAACGTAGCTACTAGAACACTTAACTTTTATATCGTCCTTTGGTATACAGCATTCTTGATGATACAAGTGAGACTCTTTAGATTCATGAAGTAACTAATGGCGCCTTGCTAGGTCGTAGCCATGGACTTAGCTGAAGGCTATTCTAACTGTCTCTCGGCAAATGAGAGAAAGGCTTCGTCAGTGTAGTCGCTAGCAAAGTCGTCGTACAACTGGGGCGAGTGCTAGTACGTCTCTCGAGACCTGCCTTGTGGTGGCGCTCGGTCTGCGATCCTGACAGTGGCGACACACGGGTCCGACATGTACTAATGGACCGCGGCCGATTTAAGCTACCACCTAGCAAGTGTGGTGTCTGGCGGTGACACTACAAAATCAACCACGCAATGCCATGACTGAGGACACGCTCTTTTGTAGCAATCCTCCTTGTAGAAGTACTCGGACGTTCGTGTACAATGCATAACACCCTTTCCTCAGTGCCATGTGTTATGGTTCTAGGTCGAACTTCTTTTTAATTGTGTGCAAAACTCCCGGTTTCTCTAAGGCGCTAACGTAACCTACTAAATGTACGCCTGCCGGACTGCTTACGGAGACGAAAAGCGTTACATACAGTCGTGCAGCCTCAAGGGCACTGCCATTCGCTTTGCCATACAAGAAGAGCACATCAGCGTATTCTTCACTGGTGTAGCCTCTGTCCATGGTGCCTTCACGTTCGTAACTGATTGTGAGGTCAGTATGGTATAGTGCACGGAAGCGGAAACAAAATTCCCACACACTGCCTCAGAATATCATTCGCGCCAATAGCGACCGTTCCCTAAAATTTTGAGCAGGGCTTTATGACGTCAACTAGCCTCAGTTTAAGTTGACCAATCATGCCTCTGCTATTCAGTTGAGGGCACTGAACTTGCCGCTTGACCGGCTATGAAAACAACATGCCTAGACCACTGGCCATTCAGTGCCAGACAGTCGCACCCAGCAGATCACGGTCCACAAGTATTCTCAGAACCATGAGGACAATGCAGTCAGTCGGTACCAGCAGTCTTCGTTCCGAACGTGCCGGTACGGTAAACACATAAACCGCGGTGACACTCAGACGTCTCGCAGGTCGTTTCGCCCTGCATACAATAGGCGAAACTCGACCGACGTCAGTCGTTCCACCAGGCGATTAAGCCCATTGATGTACGACCCTCTCAGTATTCACAGAAGTGCAGTCCCCAACCGGAAACGCAGTGTGCCGCGTCCTCCGGTGCGCGCTTCGCAGAAGGTAACCCTAAATGCATAGGAATCAAGTGAAAAGTATTTTGAGCTCTCAGTACAAATACTCTCATTACAATAGCCTTATTCGGCCTGTTAGCACCGTGCAATGACATAAAACATTAATAAAATTGATGAAAATGAGAGACGACATGCAAAAGATGGTATGGAACGTCTCAGCTCCTCTAGGTCTTCCCTGGTCTCTGGATATGACCTGCAAGCGTTTTCAGTTAGGCTGCACGTTCACCTTATTTGAAGACATTTGACTTTTTTTATCTGTGGTACACTCAAAAGTGAAGTCGGTACACACGTTCTGACGATATATGAGGATTACAATTATCCTATTTCTGCAGCATCAGCGCCGATATCAAGTAACACTTTTCAGTCTGTATGGAGGTCCTTGCATTAGCTACTAAAACGTTTCTTGTAGTATATGGTGGATATTTCAAACAATTTGTGACATAAAAAGAATTTTATGATGGTATTAGAGAGTAATTTCTTTCGTGATTACCTTCTTGTTGCTTACCTAATTCCGCGGTGTAAGTGAATATCTAGAAAGTAAACTCATGTTCCTTCCCTTATACAACCTATTCTTCAACAATCTGTATGCCTCCGTTTACTATTTCAGAAACCCATTCCATTTGTGAGAGACACCTTTCTTTCAAGGCCCTAGCAGAAGAAAGCTCTTATCGTAGATGCCAAATCCTTTGACATTCAGTTGATATAACAGTCCAAACACATGTAGCTTACCCGCAAACCTCCAAATCTCAGGCCGAGTATATCGACAGAGTGTCAACCATAACTCCGATATAGTTTGTGCTATGTGCTGTCATCCAGGAGAGCGTTTGTAAACAGTAACATATGACCTACGGAGCGCAGTAAAAGCATAAAGTGAACGTCTGTCGTGTAGAGCTCCCGTGGGGCAGTCGGTAGGGCGTTAGTTTTTTCTACGTAGGGTACAAGTTCGAGCCTTAGATATGCCCGTTTTTGTACTGTATTACGTGTGAAACTGTTAATTTGGACATGTTCCTGGCATATAAAAGGTCTATTCTGGGTTTACAGCAATGTTCTGTTGGCAGTCCACTTTCGTTTCGTTTATTTGAAAGCAGCAAACCCATAGAGGACATGTGTAGTTTCACAGAATAACAGACAATCGGAGCAGAAGAACAAAGAAAAGATAGAATCACACTTGTGGAAGTATTAATAGTAAAACAAAAACAATAATGATAAAAATAATAACTATAATATAGACAATAATCCTAATACTAAACAAAATAATAAGAGTAATAATAAGTACACCACGTCCAGAAATCAGTATAAACACCACTACAGATGCATAGCATCATTCATTTAGGAATCAAGGTTTCACAATTGCGATATCGTACAAAGAACTGTTAAGCGCACTTTCGTACACACAGCACATTTGATGAATGCCATATCGTTCATCCTACCTATAGACTGCAGAATGGAAACAGGCGTCTGACACAGTGATGTGTCGAAGTTTTAAAGGGTCTCGTTTCATCAACGCGTTCAGCAATTCTCCAGTCATGACGGTGAGAGTTATAGAAACGTGGAAAACACAGCAGATTGTATGAGATGGACTGCAGCTTAAGAATATTATTCCGTTGTTGTAGATTAATCTCTTCCGAAGAATCCCTAGCAGCATCTGAGACTTTACGAACCATATGCCTCCACGTTCTGAAGAAATGACGATCAACCGGTTGTGCTTGCTAGCATTCTGTGAATTGTGATTTTTGTCTTCTGGTAGGTTATTTTGTACGGGCAAGTCACAAATGCTAGCATCTTTGTGGGGCTCATAGGAACCCAGTAGTAGCACAAGTTTCTCTCCACTGATTTTATACACTACCGCTTCTTGTAGAAATGTCCTGAGCAGGTCTTTGGTCATTTTACCGGACGAGTGATAGTGGGCGATTGAATTTCGTGCTGCCAACAAGGACAGACTATATGACCACTCAAAGAACGAGGTCCTTGAAGGACTACAAACAGCTTCAGAGTAAGTTTTTCTGTCTATGAAACTAATGAAATAATTGTGTACGTGTAGGTTGTCGCGTGAACTCCTGCAATGTCTGTAGATCCTCTACCTGGAAGAGTGCAGCCGACAGTCATTTCCTTGTTGAATCAACTTTCGTTCGCGAGTAGATATTTGTATCTGTGTAGGTTGTCTTCAGTGCACGAATTAATTGATGCCAGTTCTCTACCGTTTTTCGGATGACGCTTCTGTTCTGGTACGTTTTCACTGTAACAAAAGATTTGACTTTACGGCTTGCAGTATTGTTTTTACTCTTTCAACGCAAGACGCAACTGTCACTTGCATTAAAGCTTGGGGAATTTCACTGTCTTGCTTTTGTATTAGCCTGCAGTTTGATATCTCCATAGTGAACACATCGACCCTCCTGGAGACCCTGTTTCAATGTCTCTATCAAACGGATTGTAATATTTTTGTACTTCTCTTCCACAGGCATTAACTCCCCACTTTCCGACCACCGTTTCCATTGATACAACATACATTGTGCAGCACACCTAGCGCGAAATCTGTTTTTCACTGCAGACATCGTATGATGTGAAAATCTTTGAGCTGAATTCGGCTGCTTTTTGACATTAAGCCAATATTTGAGCATTTCGATTTTCGTTTCTTGAGTGAAACTCTACTCTTTTCTCCTTTCGTGGTATTTCGTCATTTCCATCACTTGAGGATTGCTCTGGCGGCGATATCTAAGACGTTGACTGCTGTCGATGTACATGGTCACGAACAAAAGATTATGCTCCACCCAGTGTGCACTAGTCGATATCTAATGTCTCCTCTTTGGTGACGTTCATCACGTTCCACTGATCAATTACGTTCAGTAGGAATGCTACACTCTTTCTCATCTTCATTTATTTCCGCTATTGTAAGCGCACAACCGGTGATTCGCAACAATTCGACGAGAATGTCAGTAACGTTCCACGGATTCATATCGCAAAGCAGTACTGTCAGAAACAGCAGTGGCAGTAGCGTGTGGACTGAACAGCAGTCTCAGACACTGTTTCTGTGTGCACTAACACGAGACTCTAGCCACTGCAAGCACATCAGTTGTACGGCGATGCTGTCACCTAGCAGTCTATTCTTCTTTTTTTTATTACTGTTATTAAGATTAATGCTTCTACATATTTTACGCAATTGTTTCTTTATTCTTCTGTTTCGACTGTTTGTTTATTCTGTTAAACTGCAAATGTGCTCGGTAGATTTGCGAAGCGAAAGCGGACTGCCAATAGAACATTGCTATAAACTCCAATTGGACCTCATACATGTCAGGAACATGTGGTCCAAAACAACAGTTTCACACGTAACACAGTACAAAAACTGACATACCTAAGACTCGAACCTGGGACCCTCCGTAGGACAAACTAACGCTCTACCGACGCAGAGCGAGGTGTGAGCCATTCACCACCGGATAGGCGCCATGAAATCGGCAGAAGTCAGCCAGCAGATGTTCCAACAACTGGAAGGTATCAGATCATTTTCAGGTGGCATCGGGACGAGGCACAGCCTGTAGCACCGCAGCTACGGCGGGCTGCATCTAACAGCAGCAATATAGGTGACCCTCATTGGCCCGTGAGGTATCTATTGGAGCAAGGTGTGGGCGATGATAAACTCTGCACAGCGGGAACGGAAGTTATATATGGTTGCTACACCTACATCAGTTCTTTGTGATACTCCAGAAATAACCTTCTCATCTGTCGATTTTGTTCCATTAAGGACGATAAGTTCATTTATATGTGCAAGGAAGTCTTAAATCCAGATGCATATCTGGTCAGATACTCAATAAAATTGTATTTTTTCGCTATCCGACAGTCCAGGACGTTGTCAAATGCCTTCAAAAGTGTTAAAATGGCTCTAAGCACTATGGAACTTAACATCTGAGGTCATCAGTCCCCTAGACTTAGAACTACCTAAACCTAACTAACCTAAGGACATCACACACATCTTTGCCCGAGGCAGGATTCGAACCTTCGACCGTAGCAGCAGCGCGGTTCCGGACTGAAGCGCCTAGAACCGCTCGGCCACATCGGTCGGCAAATGCCTTCCTGAAGTAAAGTTTCGTACATATTATGACAAGACAGCTTTTTTCTTCACATTGGCCAAGGAAGCGGCGCGGTGCCAGGTTCTGACATGCTGTAATCCAGGTTAACACTGCGACAATCTGGCCATCGCTTTTTGTTGTGTCGGCTTTACTGCAGCCCTGGCAACCGTAGTAAAGCTGGACATGTGGTAACTAGTCTTGGTCTGTGGCCAGGACGGCATCTTCCGGCACGTCAGCTCGGCCTGTCCATAGATTCTTGAGTTTGGCAAGCAGAAGGAAAGCTGTCACTGGAAAACTTTACTTCTGCTTGGCCACGATATACAAACGCCAAGTTAAAAGCAGTGACACAACCCGCCTCATTTCCTTGGAAGATCTGTCCACCTAATCTCAGACTGTTATTACTTCTGAAAATCACTTTACATCAAATCTTACTTTTTACATTCCATTTGGTTTTCTCTGATGCTAATGCTGCTTGAATTACTGTGTCTAATGGTTTAAATGACTATGAGCACTATGGAACTTAACTTCTGGGATCATCAGTCCCCTAGAACTTATAACTACTTAAACCTAACTAGCCTAAGGACATCACACACATCCATGCCCGATGCGGGATTCGAACCAGCGACCGCAGCGGTCGCGCGGTTCCAGACTGTAGCGCCCAGAACCGCTCGGCCACCCCGGCCGGCTGTGTCTAATGGCTGGCATTTTTAATCACTAATTATTTGCTAAGGGTGATACAATCTGTCGGTACTTGGTATACAGGAATTCAGGTGGGTGAGTAGTTCTTCGCCTTAAGTAGATATAGGCTGCATTGATAAAGTCCAAACGGAGATTTTACCTGAGGTTGAAACAGTTATTGCTATGACCCTACGGTTGTGGTTACTACGATATTTCTACACATGCTGAAGCATTTGCTCTGCACAAATACGCCGCTTCCGTTCTCCTATCCCCTCTTCCAGAGAAGCTGTTGGGTTCTAAGTTATTGCTGAGACTGGTAGGGTTTTGGGCAGGTAGTATAATTAGACGATTGTCAGGCAAATATAGCAGAAGATATAGTGTGTTTAAAACAGCAGCTCGTGTTATGGTTAACTGGAAGATGAAACGTTGGTCCTGAATTTACACAAGTCATGACGTTTGTTAATATGCCACTACGTTGCAGCCCAAAAGTTCCGTTAACGTACGTCATACCTGCTTATAAGAATTGCTGATAAGTACCACTGGTTCGTACATAGAATATATCCAGTGCATACCTGCTCTCTGACCGTCCTAAGGATAATTGTACTTCGCATCCTCCGGCGACAGTCCGGATTCGTCTGCCGTTATCTGAACACGTTTTTTCCTTCCTGGTAACATCAGTGGTACCTCCTTTGGTATGACTTTCCCAGAGCCTCCCATCTCGTCACTTTTGGATAGACTGTATAGCATGAACAATGGACACTAGTGCTTGTCACTGAATATTGGACTAGCTAATGTAGTCGAACACAGTAGGTATCCAGTTTCACTGTCGCAAAGTAGTGGAATAGCAGTAGGGCTTTCTTGTCTGAAGATGTAATGACTTCTAACATAGCTGGCAATTCTTTCTGCACACTACGTAGGCCAGTCAAAAACTAATCATTCTCACTACACCCAACCTAGTAACCAGCCGATCTAATCAGGTCTGTATTGTGCCTAAATCCTGATTCACCGTAGCGGTGTCCATTTGTAAGTAACCCTTAAGTTATGCTGTTAATCCTTATAGCAATCTGGTGTTGTTCATTTTTCATTGTTCTATATTTGTCAGTTGTGTCTTGTGACATTCCGGTAGAGCCGTAGTGTCTTCCACCTCCCTCAGAACTTGTACTAGAATGTCATTGAGTTTCGGTACGTCATCAGTGTTCACGGTCCCAAACACTGTTTTCAGTAATCTGCCTCACGCGCCTCGTGCTTCTGTTGTAATGCGTGTGGAACCAAACACACAGATCGCAGCAATTGTCCTGGAGAAGTTCATAGGAGAGCCGCAGTATTCAGTACTCTACTTGTATCTCAGTTAAAGCCCCTTCGTCTCGGCCTCAAAGTGCAGTTCTGTGAACACCTCTTCCTCCTTCAGTACGTCATTTCCCATCGCCCACGCATTGTAAGTTAGTTTTATAGTCCACGGGGGCTGGTTAGGAAGACGTCTTCCTGTCTGGAGAAAGGTATTCTTTCTTTCAGTGGTCGTTCCTCCAATGGACAAGTTGCCTTCTTCCTGTGGAGGTGTAGCCCTACCAAAATGGTCATCCTTGCTGGAGGAAGGCAGATGTAATCAATCTCTCTCCCTCCATCTGAGGCCATCTTCTAGGGATTACATTGGTAACTATGTTCCCAACAAATATATGAAAAAAAATTGTTTCCATCACCTGACGATCTTTGCAACTTAACCACCCTTGAGTTACTATAACATCATAAGAACATAAACATCTTAATATACTGTTACGCCTTTCATGGTCTTCTTGTATATCGAATTGTGCATGTGGCTTGTGCGGATGGGTCTGGTTTCTTCCTTTTCTTCTTATCCGTCCTCCCTCCTCTTTGGGAGTGCCGGTGCAACTGGTGTCAACGAATTTTGTGCACCTCTAAAAGGAAAAATGTGCTTAACATGCAAGACAGTTAAATGCATTGGTAATTGCAGTTTGAGATTCACTGACGTGGTCATCTCAATAACTTGATATAGACCTTGGTACCCGGTGATAAACTGTTTCATGTTTTGTGCGCCCATTAGCCTGTGGATGTCATGGGCTTGTTCACAGTTTGCCAATACGTAACAAATGATACAACTGCTTTCTCAGTTCCGACATAATGTTGTAGCTCTTATCCATGAATGTCGCTTCTGGAACACCAAATTTTAGTAACCAGTTATTCTCTATCACATGTGCTACCATGTCCACCTGCTCGTTCAAAAAAGCAGTCATGCTGACATAGTGAGAGAAAAAGTCTATAATGATCAGAACATAGCTGATTCCTGCTTGTGTATGGTGAACATTTCTGAAATATTAATTCCAATAATTTTAATAGGTTTAATAGCTTCTGGCAAACTCTGTAGTGGCAACCGTTGCTGACTTAAAGTGCTCGTTGTGCACATGGCACACAGTTTTTTAACATACTGCACTACAGCTTATCTACACTTTCTCTACCAGTAACGCTCAGCTGCACTTCCGTCTGTGGTGCCACATCCTTCACAACAGTACAATATGTGATCATGTGCGTCCTTCAATACTCCTTCTTGCAGCATAACAGAAACCACTACGTGTGGCTTCAGCATTGTTGTCTTACACAAAATACCATCGTGAATGGCGAACTGTGGCTGCGTTACAGAGAGTTTTCAATTTACCTTCTCTAGGTTGTGCTCCTGTCACCCTGCAGCGCTACCACCCGTTGTTCACACATTTTTTGGTAAGTCAATCTGCATTACTGCGTTTCTTACAAGGTTTGTGAACCTCTCTGAAATTGATCTTGCTCAATTTTAAGGCTCATTGTGTAAGTCTTCTCGATGTATTCTTTATTTCTAATAACCACTTAAACGCTGCATAAACTGTAAACACCTTAAACTTTTAAGAATATCTACTTTCTGCTTTCTTCAGTTCATAAGCAACTGGATTTTACTAACTTGCACGTCTACACATAAAAGACAACCTGTCACATGGCAGCTAGTATCACATGATTAAATGAATTATTTATCGAAATCTGCATAAATCAGTATGGCATTAGTTGCTAATAATTCTTTTTCAAATACGGTTTCGCAATTCTCTTGCCACTGGAACTTCACGTGATTAGTTAAACTAGGCCTCTAACTTCCATTACGAATTTCCTTCAGCAACTTTCCAGTCCCAAAAAGACAATAAATCGTTAAGCCTCTTACGTGTTACAAAACATTGCACAGTGTTCACTAATCTGGAATCTGTTCTCAAACTGTCATGGCTAATTACGTGTCTCGGATAATTCAGTTCCTTCAGTGCAAAACCGATGCTTCTCTATGTTGATTAAATGAAGTTTTAGTCGGTCCTACTGAAGACATCCGCTTCTTAGACGTGTTGCAGAAAAATGTGTACTGTAGATTGCACCTAGTTATCTAGGGCTTCCATGATATTCGGTACTGGTTGTGCAGATGTAATTGTTCTACTGCGGAGTTATCGGCAATCATAGCATAACTGATATTTCTTTGTAACGTCCACGGATTTAGTCTATACTGTTATGACTAGTGCACCCCATGGTCTCATACTGTATTTTCCTCAGTGATGCACTCGAATAATTGCTGGTTAACGAATTCTTCAGTAACCAGTTGGAGATGATGGGGTACCCTATATGGCTCACGCTACACAGGTTACTGACCCCCAGTAGGGATTCTGTGTTTTGTCAATGGGCTTGGTGGTAACGGGCAACAAGGGTTAAAGATGTCCTCAAATTCCACCATTAATTCCTCTCTTGCTTTTCTTTCTGTTCGTTTTAAATGTTCCACTTTCACACGTAATGTAGTTGCACTGGCAGTTTGCTCATGGCTAAGGTCGAAACTTGTACTGTGTAGATCATCTTCATCCAGAGCATCCAAATTGGGGATCAATATTTCTTTAGATAAATTAACGTGTTTCATTCCAAAAGTATCACACTGATAGGTGCTGTTCGTTCACCGTCCGTTTCATGTATGCGTACAACACTTCTGCACACAAAACATAACAATTTATGCAGTTCATAAATTTGTTTCCGTGGTTCTATCAAACATAATACGTTTACAGGGAGTACTGCTCCAGCGTTCACCCGAAGTATTTTCGCTGTACCTTAAACTACTTTATCACAAAAATTGATTTCTCCTGATTTTTTGCGGTTGTACATCACTGACAGTATTCTCTATATGGGACAACGTTTCCGTGAACTCTACCATGCATTTTTCATGGCCAGTTTTAGCTAACGCAAGGATCATGTAGTTGCTTACCCATATTTTCCCACACTCACTCTGCTGAGCCCTGAATACTGAATACTGAACAACAATGACGCTGATGATCGCACATTATTATCGCCAACTCCGTATAACCCATTCGATGGAGGTTTTATTCGCCACTTTTCGATGACTTCCAGACTTGCAACAGACACATGAGCACCAATGTTTAATAAAAGTCTAGGTTCCCTACCGTCTACTGTGTCGATCAAACAACATTTCACCTCTGCATAAGATTTTGTGTTACTGAAACTTTCTGGGAGCGCCATCCAGAGGGATGTGAGCTTCGGTTGTTGTTTAACGAATGGTTATTCGTATTCCGTCCCTTTCTATAACGCCCTTTACTTTTGCCGTCTGACTCTCTATGTTTCACTTTCGCACAGATCTTACACTGTAGTTGACGGAACTTTCGGTACTATTTAAAGGATGATTATTTACATTCCATCTCTTCCCATTATGAGATTTACTTCTGCAATCTCACTCTTGATGACTCTCTTTCCCATATCTCTTACGTTGTGGTCACCTGCACTCTCTCTGAATGTGACCCGAACGTCCACAACGATTGTATTTCATGACAATAGAAAAGGAATTTCCTTTATCGTAGACTTTCGTTACCACATCTGCACGTATCTTCTCTAGTGCCACTTCTATGCCTATTGCGTCCGCCAACTTTTCTTGACACATGAAGAGGCAGTCCTCCTACAAAGCCGTCTAAAGGGCTTTGTTCTGCATCCCACAGAACAATCTTATTCATCTCATCACTATCCATCACTTGATAGGTATTAGCACTGATCTTTTATATTTCATCTACAAATTCTCAACAGATTTGTCTGCCTCGGCCATTTTGTGTTATTTCGCTGTACCAGGCCTTTCCTGTGTTGGTCGGATGTTTGAGCATTTCTTGGTCCTAATGGTACATAACACGTTTTTGCATCTTCAGTTAAACGCAACTCAACTTGGTTATATATAACAACTGATGATTAGTCCAAAATTCCAGCTTTGTATCTGTCGAAAGGTTATTTGTAAATTCTGGTTATCATCATCTGCACTGAATGAAGAAGGAGTAATTAACCCAGAATTGGAACTTCACACCATTCTTTAACAAGAACATGAGCTGACATATTACATCACTAATCCCGTTTACAAATTTCCTACGGCTGTTCACCAGTTCCAGAAATGTCTGCAATTCCTTACTCCTTTCAGGTGTTACTAAGCTTCGCTCATTGTTCACTAACCTTGGATTGTTCTCAATCCATGCCGGCTAATCACACGTCCCAGATAATTCGCTTCAGTGCAAAGCGATATTCCTCTATGCTGAGAGTTAAGTGTGTTGAATGTAGTCCTTAAGTATGTCCTTAGACTGTTGTACAATTTCCTTCATATCCTAACAAAACGCATTAATATCATATGTGTACATTATACACTGTTTCAGTTTTAATTCCCTCAAAACTCAAACCAACAAGTGTTGAAACTTGGATGGTGGATTTGTCAAACAAAAGTGTAAACACTTACACTTCAAAAATGGTTCAAATGGCTCTGAGCACTATGGGACTTAACATCTGATCTCATCAGTCCCCTAGAACTTAGAACTACTTAAACCTAACTAACCTAAGGACATCACACACATCCATTCCCGAGGCAGGATTCGAACGTGCGACCGTAGTGGTCGCGCGGTTCCAGACTGTAGCGCCTAGAACCACTCGGCCACACTGGCCGGCCCTGTGTAGATCATCTTAATCTTCTTTGTCTTAAGTCTTCAGCCATTACATTGGTTAGCGGCATTTCGCCATGCAGTTCGGTCTTTGACATTCCTCTTGAGAGTGATATAGGTGGTGCACCTGTTTGTCCTCCATGGTGTCGTTGATAAATTCTACTCCCGGTGTGGCTCTTGTGTTTTTCCCTTCTGCTGTCCCTTCAATGATACTTTTAATGATACCATCACGTTTCAACAGATGAAGACCCAGGTGTCCGTTCTGTGTTTGATTATCTTCAAGAGACAAGGCGTCCGTTCCTCCACTCTGTGGAGCATTTCTTGTCCACCCAGGAAATACAAGCATTCTGTGGTAGCACCATATCTCGAAAGCGGTTATTTTATGTTTTTCTGCTTTCCAAGTGTCCATGTTTTATTTATATACATTAACACACGTCAAAAACATGTCTTTATGAGGATTTTCCTGAGATGTTTGTGATGTTTGATGTGAATAGGTCTCGTCTCTCGATAAAAGCAGGTTTTGTCAGTGGATTCGGTTTGCAATATCCTTCCTAGACTCCCGTTTTCTGTAATTTTACTCTCTAGGCAAGCAAAGGATTCGACTGTCTCCAATTGCTGATTGTTAAGTGAGGATTGGACAATGGTGTTTTGTTTGATCACCACTAAGATTTTTGTTTTACCTTTATTAATTTTCATATTATAGGAAGATATGAAGGTGGTTTCTGTCTCGGTCAGCATCGCTTGTAATAATTCTACAGCTTCACTTAACACTTTGATATCGTCAGCAAATCTCACCATGGTTTTTTTTATTACCGTGAGTTTAATTCCTCCTATAGCTCCTGGTTTCTCCCGTGTTTCATCTATTGCCCTCTGAATACATCCATTGAACAAGACAGCAAAGAGTGACCTTCCCTGTAGTATACCCTGCTTGATAGGAGTTTCTTCTTGATGTTCTCCATACCTTATCACAGACACCTCTTCTCTACACAGTCTCTCCATTACTCTTCAGGCCTTACACTTTATGTCAGTCCCTCTCAGCAACTCAAAAACCTGTAGCGAGTCTACCCTGTCAAATGAATTTTCTAAGTCGATGAATGCAATACTTTTTTATGTGTGCCATGATTTTTCCTCAGTTTTTCTTAAGAATTAATCATAAGCCGAGTATTGTTTCTTATGCGCCTAAAACCTCTTCTAAGGCCAAAGTGATCGTCCGTGATTATTGCATTTGTCCTTTCCTGTATCGGCCTTAGAACTGATATAGTTCAAGATCTTCGAGGCGTGTGTTATCACACATAGGTTTCCTGTATTGTCCACATGTGTTTGCAAATGCTTTCCTTGGTACTGGCACCGTGATATATTTTTGAAAGTCTTTAGGGAGCTCCCCAGTTTCGTATGTGACTTGTATGAGATGGAACAGTTCTTCATTTAGCTGTTCGCCAGCAGCCTTGATGAGTTCTGCTAGTATACAACTAACTCCAGCGGCTTTCCCGCGTTTTAGCTGCTTTATTTCCCCGTTGAACTGACTGCGGAAGGCATAGTATCCCCCTTCGTCCGGATCGATTTCCTAAGCGTTCTCCGGTACCAGATCTTCATAATTTCCTGGCAACAGTTTTTCAAGGTAATTTCCTACCTTCTTACAATTTCTTTTCCCTTCTCCATTTTGGACTCTACTGCATTTCAATTGTTTGTTTCAAAAGAGCTTTTTAACTGATTTATAGTCAGATGCCAGCTTTCCTACCTCGATCATTTTCTTCATCTCTTTGTTTTGGTCATCAAAGAATTGTTGTTTAGCCTGTTTTCACTCTCGGCTGATTTCATTCCTCATTGCCCTATATTGCCTTTGTCTTTCCTCAGCGCTGTCTTGTTTCTTCTAGAGCATCTAAACTGGTGACCAATATTCCTTGGATATGTTAACGTCTTCGCTCCCAAAATTATCAACATCGACGGGCACTACTTATTCACCGTCTAGTTCCTGTATTGAGACAAAACTTCTCAGTAAAATGTATCACGCTTTACCCAGGTCATAACTGTCTTTTCATGGTTCTACCAAACATAATACATTTAGAAGTGGATGCATTCCCACATTCGCCCCAAGTTTTTTCCCTGTACCTTGCAGTACTTTATCACCCAAAGTGAGAAATACTGATACCGCATACAGTTCAACCAATTTGTCCTCCTCAAGAGACTAATCTCGCTGCTGTATTCCCCGGATGTAACAATGCTTCCCGAAACTCTCCAATTCATTGTTCTAGTCCACTTTTAGCATGACGTTTACACTGGAAAATGTTCAAATGTGTGTGAATTTCTAAGGGACCAAACTGCTGTCATCGGTCCCTAGACTTACACACTACTTATACTAACTTAAACTAACTTATGCTAAGAACAACACACACACCCATGCCCGAGGGAGGACTCGAACCTCCGTCGGGAGGGGCCGCGCAATCCGTGAAATGGAGCCCCTAACCTCGCGGCCACTCAGCGCAGCACGTTTACACTGGAAACCTAACGCTAGAATCATGTAGTGCTCTTCACCTGTATGGCTCAAAGCTACTAATATATCCCCAGAATCACTTTGCTCCACCATGAAAACTTAACGTCAGTGTCCTTAGTGATCGCACATCATTATCACCCACTCCACATAACGTACACCTCGGAAGGTTGAACCGCCTCTTTCCCTTTAGTTCCATATTTATAACAGACACGTCAGCACCAGTGTCTAATAAAAATCTATGTTCCCTATCGTCTACTGTGTCGATCAAGAAACATTCCATCTCCGCATAAGACTTGTGCTATTGAAATTTTCTGGGAGCTCCATCAGAGGGATCTGAGCTTCCGTTGTTGTTTAGCGGATGAGTATTCACATTCCGTCCCTTTCTATAACGCCCTTTTTCTTCCGCAGTCTGACTCTCGATATCCCACTTTCGCTCTTCTCTTACTCTGTAGCTGACGGAACTCTCTTTGAACGTGACTCGAACGTCCACAGCTATAGCACTTCATGTCAGTAGAAAAGAATTTCTTCTGTCACAGACTTACGTTACCATATCTACTCGTATTTCCTCTAGTGCCATTGACATGCCAAGGCCTTCGGATATTCTGTACAAAATTTTCTTGACACGGCAAATATGAGTCCTCCTGGATATGCTTCTGACGACCTTTGTTCTGATTCCTACAGAACTGGTCCTTTTCGTCCCGTCACCATCCATCAGTTAAGTATTAGCATTGATCTTTCATGTTCCGTCTACAAAATTCTCAACAGATTCATTCTGCTTCTGCCGACTTTCCTGCTATATGACTGTACCAGGCCTTCCCAGAGTTTGTCGAATGTTTGCTCCTTCATTGGGTCCTCATGGTACATAACAAATCTTCGCGTATCCTGTCAAACGGAGATCAACTTCCTGTAACAGTTGTTATGTGTCCAAAATACCATGCTCTCAACAGGTTATTTATAAGTGCTACTATATGGTCCCCTATCTTGCATGAAGAAAAATTAACGAACACAGTACTGGTTGAATCTAGGATGGCTGTAGCTAAACTGCACGTTACCCTACCCTCTCTTAAAGTTCTGCTCTATTTGCTGTCAACTGAGCTACTTCCTTCACCATAGACTGTATCGCTTTCTGGTTAGTAACCCACGCATATTTTAGTCCACCATTATGAAGCCTTTATCTGGCACAAAAAGGAAAAAACTGCAGGAGAAGCAAAATGATAGCAACAGAAATATAGCGAACTGTAACACTACCGAAATGTTACTCAGTCTTACACTTAATTACGAGCCATGCCCGTTGAGAGCATTTCCCAGCATAGTGCCCATACCTACGGCATGTAAAGCACGATACTGGGGCCGATTCTAGAGTGCACTGTGACCTAACAAACTGCACTGCGTGCGTCTCACTGGACACACAATCTTTTGGTACATACACCTTCAACTGGCTAAAGGCTGTCGCCGTCAGCCAAAATTCAGTGACCTGTCAGCACCTGACACAGATGCAATCTGGTCAGGAAGGCTGGAGAATTTATTTTTCTCACTGAAAGTCGCGTTGGCAACGCAGGATGGCTGGTGGCCCAGCAGACATATAAGAAAGGAGGTCGACTATCGTAAAATCGTAGAGGCAATGAAGAACAACAGTACATTTAATCTGGTGTGAAGTATAACAGTCCAAAAGTGCCTTGCTGTGGTAAGCACTCAGGGAAGCAGGCTGGTCCTGCGTGGTGGGTGGACAGTGCTTAGCTCAGCAAGCGGCCTTATGCCTTGGCATGCAAAGTCGCCATTCAAGGCAGGTGGCATATGTGGAACAGTTACGGTGTCAGCACCTCGGCGACTGTACTGTCCATGGAGATACGTAATCAGTTCGCACATTAATGTGTCAAATTATTTAACATTTCTGATGTTATGTGTTAGATATTCTATTGTCACGGGCTGTAAAGTTGTTAACCCATGGGAGAGGTGAAGGGAGGCTGGGAGATGAGTAGTGTAAGTAATTTATAATGACAAAATTGAGTTGCTTGCGGGTGTTATTTATGTACCGTTTCGTCGATACATGTGTGAGATTCTAACTATATGAATATCATGAATAAGTATATTATGTGTCAACCAAGGTGGTAGCTTGCACTTGGGCACGTTTCTACTACAGGGTAGTTACAATTAAACTACCGCACGTGTACCCAACTCTACAGGAATAATGTTCAGACTGTATGCTGCTGGTGTTAGTAGTGTTAGCGTCACGACTTGCTCTTAAGCACTAGTATTGGTCCGGCGACGTAGTATTGAAAGACATGCATGAGCCCAAATGACCAGCGAAGACGTGTCTGAAGACACCCCGGACAGAAGTGGGATACCAGCCTGACCGTCGCCCGCCATTCGGCTTGACAATCAGGAGTGATGGTCTGGGGTATCATTTCTTTTCTTAGCACGATCCCGTTGGTTGTCATCCGCGGCACCGTTACTGCACAACGATACGTCGACGATATTCTACACCCCGTCTTGTTGCTCTTCCTGGCAAATCATTCTGGGCTTACATTTGAGCAAGATAATTCCCGACCGCACACGGTGAGAGCTTCTACTGCCTGTCTTCGTACTTCCCAAACCCTACCTTGGCCAGAAAGGTAGCCGGATCCCTTTCCAGTTGAGAACGTTTGCAATATTATGGACGGGGCCCTCTAAACACCTCGGGCTTTTGACGATCTAACGCGTCAGTTGGAAAGAATTTGGGACTATACCTCTGAGGAGGACATCCAACAGCTCTGTCAATCAATGCTAAGCCGAATAACTGCTTGTATAAGAGCCAGAGGTCGACCAACACGTTATTCACTTGCTCAAGTTCTTTTTATTGCATAAATCGTCAATTTTTTCCTAAATTGTAAACAGTTGTTTGTCTGTACATGTGCATCGAATATACCATTTCCGACCCATTCAAATAATATCTTCGTGGTGCGTTGGCCTTTTTTTTTTTTCCTAGAGTGTATTTTCATTAGTGACCAGCTTTGAACGCTGTCGTTCATTCTCATACCATTATCTACATTAGAAGGTAAAGTGTTATTAACAAAATATGAAATAGAAAATATTTA
The DNA here is from genome assembly GCF_023898315.1 of Schistocerca nitens. Lineage (NCBI taxonomy): Eukaryota > Metazoa > Arthropoda > Insecta > Orthoptera > Acrididae > Schistocerca > Schistocerca nitens. Next base: position 557,071,201 of record NC_064616.1, on the reverse strand, counting down.
GTTACATACATACATTGCAAGTATTTTTTGTGCACAGGTGACAGTAGTACAATAAAGCTTTCATGACTTTCCTGCATTTGTCATGTTTGACAGTACCATAATAGAGTTGCTTTTAAATCATACGAATAAAACAAATGTTATTCGACTGTGTGAGAATTGTTTATAAATTAAATTTTCACAGGCACCTTCAGTTATTTAATATGTGTTCATTTGTTGTCTCTCCAGAGATCATAATGTTAAAACAAAATACATACGTACTTTACTGATAGAGGTCTCGTAATGTTAAGACAAAAACATAGATACTGTGTTGATAAAGGTCTCACAATCAGACATTATCACATTATTTTTTTAATTACTGATACGTAAAATTGTCGACTATCTGCTTTATTTAAAGAGATCAAAGAGGTTATTGTATTTAAATTGGGACTGTTCTTTTATGAATTTGTCTGGTTCCTTTATCTCCTCTCTTTAATGTCCAATCCCGAGTTTGGTTTGCAGCAGTATCTCACTCCCCTCTTCTGCCGGCCTTTCTCTTCATTTCCGAGTATGTAGTACTTCCTACACCATTCAAATCTGCTGCATGAATGACATTCATGGTCTTCCACTGCTAACCTCTACCTCAATAGGCTATTGTGCTGTAGCTCCAAAGATGTTATTGTGTCTCAGAGTGTGTCATACGAGTTTGTCTCTTCTTCTATTGGTGTGTCTCCGCAGACATCTCGTTTCCTGTACGCATCTCAGAATCTCTTCATTGGTAACTCTGTCTCTCAATGTGATCTTCATCATCCTCCTGTGACACCATCTCCAGCGCTTCTCTCCCTCTTCTCTCTTGCTTTTCTGGTTCAAATGGCTCTGAGCACTATGGAACTTAACATCTGAGATCATCAGTCCCCTAGAATTTAGAACTACTTAAACCTAACTAACCTAAGGACATCACACACATCCATGCCCGAGGCAGGATTCGAACCTGCGACCGGAGCATCATCGCGGTTCTGGACTGTAGCGCCCAGAACCGCTCGGCCACAGAGGCCAGCCTTGCTTTCCTGTTGTCCAAGTTTCGTAGCGGTGTGGGGCAACACTCGAAACAAATTCCTTCATGTTCTGTTCCTTTTTTTCAGACTGATGTTCTTGCTGTTGTGTATTAAACGTAATTTTGGCTTTCTGTATTGTGCTTACAGTTGCTTTCCGACTTCTACCATCCCTTATGAACGTGCTTTCCAAATAGGCGAATTGTTCTATCATTTATATCTCCTCTCTTTCATTTATTTTTCTTAAAGGTTCGTATTCTTCTTGAGCTCTGCACCCCATCCCTTTAGTCTTACGCTTGATTATTCTCATACTGATCACAGAAAATCCTTCCCATTGTGCTGAGTTCTTCGCTAGAGCTTCTTTTGTCTCCGTGACCACACCAATATCGTCTGCGTAACTCCGTATTTCTGACTTCTGCCCATTAATTTTGATCCGCACCTCACTAGTTTCACGAACGTGGTCAATAGCTTCCTGGATGTAAGCATCAAATATAAAAGGAGAACGAACACATCTTTGCCTCACGCCTTTTCTAATTTTTATTCCTTCTTCCTAGTGAAAATTCCTAATCATAGCTACTTCGTTCTTACAGAAGCTGTGTAGAATCTGCATGTCTTTGTATTTTAGACCTCCTCTCTTTATCGCTCTGAACAATTCTTGCCGGTTTGTTTTCCTGTATTTGCTTTTCGATGAGAAGCCTCAGTGCCGGAACCGCTTTCCTAGTTCCTGATCCCTATCTATATCCAAACTGATATTCACTCAGTATATCCACAACCTTCTCTTCATTTCCCCTTAGAAGCTTTATGAAAATTTTTTATGCATCCAGTATCAGGCTTAAGGATCGGTACTCTTCACATTTTGTAGTTGCTGCCTTTTTCTGTACAGGAACCATGATGCATTTGTGGAAGTCGGTTGTTATCTCGCCTGTGTTATAGACGGGCCTAATTAGATCCAGCAGTATTATTTTTATGTTGCCACCAACATTCTTGAGCCGTTCTGGAGAAAAGTCATCAGCACCCGTTACTTTCATCTCCCATAGATCTGTAACAGCTTTCTCACATTTTTATTGCAGAACGTCGTCTCCTTTGTCATCTTTGACTGTTTCCTCTTCTTTTCCTATTAACTTCTCCGGTAAACGTGTTCCTGTATACAACTTCTCAGTGTATTCTTTCAGCTCTTCATCACATTCTTACCGATCAACGTTTTTCCCTCTTTGTCTTCTACTGTACCCGAGTTTTTGGTTTGCGTTTCGTAAAAAAAAATATTTTCTATTCTGTCGGCTATATCAGTTCTTCCATTTCGCACATTTTCTTCCACTTCTCTGTACTTTCTATTGATATCGTAGCTTCTCTGTTGACTAAATTCCTTATTCTGTCATATTCAGCCTTTCCTTGTTCATCAGTTTCATTTTCGTATAGTCTTCTGTTTTGGATCATCTGAATAATATCTCTCGAACTTGGGACCTTTGCCTTTCGCGAGCAATTGTTCTACCATCTGAGCCACCCGAGCACGACTCACGCTGTGTCCTCACAGCTTTACTTCTGCCAGTAGCTCGTCCTACCTTTCAGATTTCACAGGGTCTCTCCTGCGAAGGTTGCAGAACTAACACTCCTGGAAGAAAGGATATTGTGGAGACATGGCTTAGCCACAGCCTGGAGGATGTTTCCAAAATGAAATTTTCACTATGCAGAGGAGTGTGCGCTGATATGAAACTTCCTGGCAGATTAAAACTGTGTGAGGGTCGAGAACCGAAATCGGGACCTTTACCTTTCGCGGGCAAGTGCCTTACCATGTGAGATACCCAAGAACGATTCACAGCCCGTCCACGTAGCTTTACTTCTGCCAGTACCTCGTCTCCTACCTTCCAAGCTTCACAGCAGCTCTCCTGCGAAACTTGCAGAACCAGAATTCCTGGAAGAAAGGAGAAACAACTAATTTGTGCCTGAAGCAGTACTCAATTAGTCGGGCTCCTCTTTCATATCTGTGCGAAGTCCATAGTTGCCAACAATCCCCTCTACCAGTTCCTCACCCACATTCGAATCGCGCTCCAATTCTACCATGACAATCATGTTTTCATCTCCCTTAACATGTCTTATTGCAGTACTCATTTCTTCGTATATCTCGTCACCTACAGCATCCTCCTCTTTGGACGTAGGTATGTAAACATGTATTATCACAGAGTCCTCTGGTTTACTCTCAAGTTTGACTAATATTATCGTAGAGCTTTACTGCACGTATCACTTACACGTGGGGCAGTGGTTTTTCCTTAATATTATTCCAGCTCTTCCCACTCCTAGTCTGCCTTGATTAATTACTGTGTGAATGCCTCTGTATTCCGCAGACCAGAAATCTCTTGGTTGGGACCGTCTAATCTTTGGTATGCCAATTTCATCACTTTCCAGTAGTTCCATTTCAAGTTTTGGGTTTATTTTTCTACACTTCAGCAATTTTCTCACATTCCAAGAGGCTATTTAAAAATTGGGAATGTTTTTCTTCACCTTTTCTGTATATTGTGCAGTCCCCACCCGGAGATCGGATTGTGGGACTATTTTATCTCAGGAACATTTTACAGCAGGTACTGACATAATTTCCTGCTGATGCTTGGGATATCAGTTGATGTTTAGTGTGGTGGTTTCCCTTTGACTTCTACATCCAATGCCGTTGACCATCTATCGGTTCTTCCGTCTTCAGAAATGATTTCTCATTTCCAGACAAGAGAGTATTCTGCCCTACAAACGCTGGTATGATTACTTATGGCATGATGTGATGGAATGTTGTTCTATACTTTGCCATCTGGTGATATTTGCAGAAGTTACATAGTCACAAGCCACAGCAAAATGGCACATAGCTCAAAAGCATGAGAAGCTTCATCACATATTCAACGAATATTGGTAAGTGACAGTAGTGGAAATAAAGAGTCTGATCCTTTTGATACTAACTCTGATGAATCTTGGCATCCATCGAATAGCAGTTCCAGCTCAGATGGTGTATCGGTAAGTATACAAAAGTGTTTATTTCTGGTAACTGTTGTTCAGTGCCTTCTGACTGTTTCTCTTAACCTTGCACACACATTTGATAGCCATCTTTTGTGTTAATGAGAAAACTTCATGGAAATCTTGAGCGGGTACAAGTTATTCTCTCACCTATTTTTCGTATATGGAAACTTATTAAAGATTTTATACAACTTGCCGCACCTTGAGCGAGACTCTAGAAAGTTAATGGCCTGAGCAGACGTTGATGGAGCCTGGTAGGGCGTTAAAAGCATGAGGTATTTTTATTGTTGTTAGCTCGTAGAAATGGCATGTTGGGAGTTGGCGGCGAGCCTATCCCTTAGTACAGGGTGATCAAAAAGTCAGTATAAATTTGAAAACTGAATAAATCACGGAATAATGTATATAGAGAGGTACAAATTGACACACACGCTTGGAATGACATGGGGTTTTATTAGAACCGAAAAATTACAAAAGTTCAAAAAATGTCCCACGGATGGCGCTCCATCTGATCAGAATAGCAATAACTAGCAGAACAGAGCAAGACAAAGCAGAGATGATGTTCTTTACAGGAAATGCTCAATATGCCCACCATCATTCCTCAACAATAGCTGTAGTCGAGGAATAATGTTGTGAACAGCACTGTAAAGCATGTCCGGAGTTATGGTGAGGCATTGGCGTCGGATGTTGTCTTTCAGCATCCCTAGAGATGTCGGTCGATCACGATACACTTGCGACTTCAGGTAACCCCAAAGCCAATAATCGCACAGACTGAGGAATGGGGCCGGCCGCAGTGGCCGTGCGGTTCTACAGGTAGGCGCTACAGTCTGGAACCGCGCGACCGCTACGGTCGCAGATTCGAATCCTGTCTCGGGCATGGATGTGTGTGATGTCCTTAGGTTAGTTAAGTTTAAGTAGTTCTAAGTTCTATGGGACTGATGACCTTAAAAGTTAAGTCCCATAGTGCTCAGAGCCATTTGAACCATTTTGAGGTCTGGGGACCTGGGATGTCAAGCATGACGAATGTGGCGGCTGAGCACACCATCATCACCAAACGACGCGCGGAAGAGATCTTTCACGCGTCTACCAATATGGGTGGAGCGCCAGCCTGCATAAACATCCTACGTTCCAGCAGGTGTTTATCAGCGAGACTGGGGATGATGCGAATCTGTAACATATCGGCGTACCTCTCACCCGTCACGGTAGCAGTTACAAAACCAGAATCCCGCATTTCTTCGAAGAAAATAGGCCCGATAACGGTAGATGTGGTAAATCCAACCCATACCGTGACTTTCACGTCGTGCAATGGAGTTTCCAACACAGTTCTAGGATTTTCGGTAGCCCAAATTCTGCAGTTGTGGGCGTTGACAGACCCTCGGAGCGTGAAATACGCTTCGTCGGTCCACAACACGTTACTCAACCAATCGTCATCTTCCGTCATCTTTTGAAACGCCCACACCGCAAATGCCCTCCACTTCACTAAATCTCCAAGTAACAGTTCATGATGCCCATGGAGTTTGTACGGATAGCATCGGAGGGTACGCCTAAGTGCCAACCAAACAGTAGTGTATGAAATGCCGGTGCGACGTGCGACTGCACGAGCGCTGACTTCCCTGTGCATAGACGAACCCGCTACAGTCTCGATTTCTTCATGAAGTGTCTCAGCAGCATTACGCCTTGTTCTCGGTCGGCCACTACGGGGTCTATCGTCTGAACAGCCCGTGGCTTCGAACTTCGAAATCATTCTCGCCACAGCTGCATTTGTCAACGGACCTTTACCCATTCGAATCCACTTCCTATGGCGATAGGATCGTAACGAAGAACTAGCACACTCCCCATTCTGATAATACAGCCTTCACTAAAATGCTGCGATTGCTGGCGCATCTGAGTCTCTCTCATTACAGCTCCTTTTATACACGATTGTCATGCGCAGTCACTGACGTTTTTCTGTCCAGCGCCATCTGTCGGACATTTTGTGAACTTTAATTTTTGGTTCTAATAAAACCCCATGTCATTCCAAGCATGTGTGTCAATTTTTACCTCTCTGTCTACATTATTCCATGATTTATTAAGTTTTCAAATTTATACTGACTTTTTGATCACCCAGTAGATCTTTCTGGACAGCTCCACAGCCATACAGGGCAAACAGGGCAGCCCCTCATTGAGGCAGGTCTCCAGCAGAACAATGCCGCGATACCTGCCGTGGCGAAACCTGGGCTGGAGGTGACGGTCTGAAGGAACGCGTCTACACAGTGGAGTTGTAAATCAGGCATTGTATACAGAGTCACACGTAATAAAATTCACAAGTTTTTGTGTTTGCTGAAAGTGCAAATAGGCCAGTGAACCATTTCTCACTGCCGTCTCGGTTGTATTTGAAAAACCCGACCTTTGAGAAATGTTTAGAGATAGAATCTTTATTACACCTTATAGCTAGGACTAACAAGCTCCAAGGCACAGGTGACTTAGATAAAGAACTTTAAGATCTTATCTGTTTGCCTGCCGGAGTGGCCGAGTGGTTCTAGGCGCTACAGTCTGGAACCACGCGACTGCTACGGTCGCAGGTTCGAATCCTGCTTCGGGCATGGATGTGTATGATGTCCTTAGGTTCGTTAGGTTTAAGTAGTTCAAAGTTCTAGGACACTGATGACCTCAGCAGTTAAGTACCATAGTGCTCAGAGCCATTTGAACCATTTGAACCATTTTATCTGTTTGCTTGTTGCCGTGGGAAGCGACATGACTTTGGAGAAAATCATCTTCCACCTCAGCGAAAACTTAAAGCCAGTAACTGGAAGCTTCTTTTTTTTCAGAGACGCAGGTTTCTTAACTCTTGCCCTGGTTCGACATGAGTTTGTGCTGTGTGTGGAAGGAGAGATTTAGCACCTCTGCAAGAGGCAGAGAAAAAGGGACGGGAGGAAGAGGAGGAAAACACAAATTAGTCATAACAACGGTCAATGACGGTATAGACGGAGTCAAGAATCAAGATCGCAGGAATCGAAGAAGAGCTAGAGAACATCAAGAAAACGACTGCAGAAACGCGTGAGGTCGCGGACCAGGCGAAGCGCGATGCCAAAATAGCGCGCCTGGTACGCAAGTAGCTCGAAAGGACGCACATTGGCCAAAGAACAAGTTAAACTCGCTAGAACTGAGGTGTGTCAGACAAAAAAGGCACTTGTAACTCTCTAAAAGCAAGGCAAAAAGTAGTTCAAGAAGCGCAGGAAAAAATGAGTGAGGCTGCGAAGCGAATCGAACAGATAGAAATCAAACAGGCCGAAATCTCCGAAGTTAAAGATCAACCAACCCGAGTCGCCGCGCAACAAAACGAGTTGGCTAACGACGTTCGGCAGGCACATGAGCGGGTCGCGCAGTTGCAAACATAATCTCGTCCGGTGGAACGCCATCGAGAGTATCACAGAAGTAAAGAAAATGTTTTGCGACTCTCCCTACCGCTATATGAGGACACACCCTGCACATGGGCGAATGCAGCAGGAAAATGCTCCTGCCGCGGCGAAACGCGTAATGGAACACTCTCCGTTGGTGACACGCAGCATGTCAGAGACCGAGCCGGAAAACAATTGTACACGTCTACGGAGGTCAGAAACGTTATTACGTGAATCTGACAACACGAGGGAATGCCATAACAGCGTACGAGGATCGTTTGGGCACGAATACATGGAGTCACGCGCTGCAGACGAGAGGGAAAATTCGTACGGCGGATACGTCGAACCTTTCGACCACAAACGTTTCTTGACCATCCAGAAATTTCAAGTCTACAAGGACGCAAACAACGCATTACATCCAAAGACCTGGATGGCACAGTACGCTCATGTGCTACCAGAATCTTGGCCACTGAAGTACAAGCACCAGTTTATCTGTGGTTTCTTAGAAGGGTCGATTGCAGAACATATGCACGGAGTTTCGGAGAGTTGTCGCTCCTACCAAGAATTTAAGGATGCATTCCTTAGCAAATATTGGTCGCAAGACACACAGTAGAGGATAAAGCAGGAGATCATGTTAGGAAAGGACTGTCCTGTCAAATTCTTCGAACCCTTGGTCAAGAAGAACCGATTCTTCGATCAACCGTACAGTCCCAAGAAAATTATAAAGCACTGCTACATTAAATTACCCTTACGTTACCAGCAACTACTCATCGACAGATGCAGCGATTCAATCGAAGCTTTCAAGAGTGCGTTGTGCGAACTCGAGTACGTGAATGAAATTCACAACTCGAGGGAAAGAAGTAGAAATAATGGCCGTAACTGGACAGATTCGCCAGAGAGGAATGACGATGGCGAAATGGGGGGAAAACATCGATCGAATCGAAACCAAAATTCAAACTTCAATGTGGATAACCAGTCATTATGGGAAAATAGGAGACGAGGAACTTATAATCATAACAGCAACAACAACAACTAGCGACGAAACGAAAACTGGAGAGCGCAACAGGACTCGAACCATGGCCAACAGGATTCTAGGGACCAACAGCAAAGCAATAGCAGGACATGCAACGGTCAAGGTCAGTGGAATGATCAACGGAGCGAATATGAGTAATTGTGGCCACCTAACCCATCGGAGGGGTCACGCAAAGATAATCATCTTCCTCCTCTGCGAAAACTTAAAATAGTCAGTAAATAGCGGCTTCTTTTTTCTTTCTAGAGACGCAGGTTTCTTTTGTCCTGGTTCGACATGAGTTTGTGCTCTCGTGTGGGAGGGGAGATTTAGCGCCTCTAGAGCCCTGTGATTCGCTCAAGATGGAGTGAATGCGGTGTCGTTCGTGCACTTTCCAGGAAAACGGATTTTTTTTCTAGAATGGTGCAAAGCACTCGGTTGCGGGACTTTGGTCTGGAAAGACTTCTGGTGGCAGCTCTGGCATGTGTGGTTGGTGCTTGGGGCCTGTCCTGAGAATGACTTCACTTGCAAGTAGTTAGACTGGAGAGCATATGGTGAAGTTCTTACTGTACCGACAGTGTGACTTCAAACGTCTCGTACTACTCGTTTGCCGAGGGCACACTTATTCGTTTTTGGTTTACCAGTCTTGACGTTTGGTATCCTTGTGCGCTCTGTCGTATAAGTGAGCCAAATTGGTCCTTGGTACGACCAGCGAACGGGTGTGTCACACACTGCAATCTACCGTGATTTCAGGGCCCTGGTAGAGGGTAAATTGGGATAAGTCTGCCTCATCACTAGACCGTGAGATTTTTTTAAATTTCTTTCGTGGCCACGATCGATTCACAGGTGCCACCTCCACGCCTCACCTCCGCTGCACACATCTCGCCAGCTGCAATTTGCATCGCCGCACGAAGTAAACAGGGTAACGTACTGCCTCTCCAGCATTGTCATGGCATACAGATCTCAAACAAAACTTTCTCTCAGCTGCACCTATATAGAGGAACTACTGCAGATTTGATCAATCAAGGTCTGCTCAGCGTCATATGAGTTCAGATAGCGTTATCCATATTTTTAGGGCCAGAGTACTTGACTCACTTCTGCCACACAGGATCCTTGTCCAGTGTAGTCTTCAATCATCTGTTAGTTGTTTTTGCCGGCCGAAGTGGCCGTGCGGTTAAAGGCGCTGCAGTCTGGAACCGCAAGACCGCTACGGTCGCAGGTTCGAATCCTGCCTCGGGCATGGATGTTTGTGATGTCCTTAGGTTAGTTAGGTTTAACTAGTTCTAAGTTCTAGGGGACTAATGACCTCAGAAGTTGAGTCCCATAGTGCTCAGAGCCGTTTGAACCATTTTTGTTAGTTGTTTACGGTATTAGCATAATTTATGTCTGTTTTTTCTTTTGAAAAATAAATGTTTTTAGAACACTAAAATTATGTTAACACAATTAATCTTTTTTTTTGTCCTTCAGTATTCTAACATCAGCCTTGCAGACTTTCCGACACCGAGTTCCTAACACCCCCGCCCCCCACCTCTATAATGACTTGACGCTTACACACGCTCCGTCGTACCACCAAGCGACAATGGCTGTTTGCGGCAATCTACCGCTACCATCAGTTCTGGTTATAGCGCTCAATCACTATTCAAATATCTCGAGAGCCCTTGCTTGGATTATGAAACGGTTTGCACCACTCTTTCTTAAATAAAAACCCGCACCCTCAGGCTAATCTAATCATGGTTTTTTCTCCATAGTCAATCTATAAAATAAGCAAGTTTTACTATTCATTCGGAAAAACTATTGAAGCAATCACCTTAAATCTTTTTACAGATTAGTTATTGATTCTTGGACAACATTTTCTGAATTTTGTAAGAATTCTACTCATTATTAGGCCACCCCCTCCCTTGGTGAAGTTAAAGTACTCTGTCCAAAATGCGGTTCGTCCATAACGAAAGTCCTGCTGCTGTCTGTATATCTTATCTGAAAACAAACAACAAACAATTTTCTTAATCTATAGGATTTTGTACACAGAGTAACATCACAGTTATTTGAAATTTGACAAAATAATAAAATGGCAGATGTGTGAAACAAAGGTGTAGTTTTGTTGTGTATTTTTGGTCACGTTTCTTGGAATAATTAATTAATAAATTAAAATTAAAAATGAGCCTATTGTTCTTAGCGGACATGCCTGAGGAGTAATTCAGCCAAGTTTCAGAAAGCTGTGTTTATTAGTGCGCTATCAATTTATTCCGTCGTCCGCTCCCGGTAGCTGAGCGGCAGTCTGCCGCCGGCAGTGCTGCGAGGCGGTCACGCGCCAGAGCGCTGCGGGCGAGGCGCGCACAGTGTGTTTGTGTTTACTTCGGCCTCTGTTAAGTGCCGTTTTCCTTCTAGACCACCAAGGCGCACAACTCAAAAATGGTTCAAATGGCTCTGAGCACTATGGGACTTAACTGCTGAGGTCATAAGTCCCCTAGAACTTAGAACTACTTAAACCCAACTAACCTAAGGACACCACACACATCCATGCCCGAGGCAGGATTCGAACCTGCGACCGTAGCAGTCGCGCGGCTCCGGACTGAGCACCTAGAACCGCTAGACCACCGCGGCCGGAAGGCGCACAACTATCGGAAGAAGACATTACGTTTCAACTTTTGTTCCGACTTCGCCCGACCCAAGGCCCTGGAGGTAGAACGATTTATTCGCGATGAAGTTAAAATACCATCAACGGATCTAATTGGTATCCACTTGTCCATAGTTAGCAGTACCATCTACGTCAAAATGATCAACGATGCGGCGTGCGACAAGGTGCTTCAAGAGGCAAAACGTGGACTGCGTTTCTGTCATTCCGACGGCAACGTTGGACGCATTACCGTCGATCGCACGGACGATAAGAATCTTCGAACTGCTGTTCGAACTACCAGCAGACGTCGTCATCGAGGCGCTCCGTCCCTATGGCAACGTTCTGGAACATGTTGCCGAACGATGGGTACAATTTCAAACCTATCCCGTTGTCGGAAGCGTCCGTCACACCCATGATGACCGCCCTACCGGTCACTTACGCAGCGGCTCTTGCCACGTCTACAGTTTCGTCCAGTCCGTCGCCCGGTCCTTCCTGTCGGCACGTCGCACCGTCCCAGTCACCTATGGACGGTGCGGACGTCCCACCTGACAACTTTGCCGCCGAACAGGCTCCCGCACCGGACGTTGAGGAGAACAGTACTTCTTCACAACACCTGTCTGACAATTTCATTGTACCCACCGACGCCTTCGTACCAGGTCGACGCTCCTCCTTGCCGTCGTCCGACACTGAGGAACACGTGCGCAAACAACGCTCGCCACGTAGGCGCAAGCGCCGTCGCCGTTCGCCCACGGGCTCTCAAAGCATCGCCACCCGCGACGACGAAGACGACACCCAACCAGCCGACATTTCCACGCAGAGGTCGGCGGACAACTTTCACGATGAAAAAGACGTTTCGCAGGACGGGACCACCATGGAGGTCGCCACGCAAAATGTAACGATCGGTGCGCAGGTTGAGACGCCTGTCTCCCCGCCGACAACTCCAGACCTCTCTCACCACGACGCAATTCCCATGGACATTGGACAGACCCACGGCACAGGAGCATGGGCCGACGACTTTGAGGAAGATACGCCCCCTCGTCCGGATGAATTGCCTCCGCCGGACAAGGCTGCCTGTTAACATCAAAAGCGAGGCACTGCAGCTGATGGGACAGGACTTCCTGTCGGTGCCCTCCTCATACTTCCCTTGGTGATGGTAGGTGCGCGTCCACCACCACTGAAACAAACGTACCGGTTTGCCACACTGAACGTCAACATGGTCGGCACTGCACCCAAGCTGCAACTCCTATGTGACATGCTTCGGGCCTCTGACGTTGACGTCGCCCTTCTTCAGGAAGTACGCGTTGCCACAGTACCACCAGTCCACGGCTACGACTCATACACGTCTACATGTGATCAATCAGGGCGTGGAATGGCTTTCTACATACGTGAAGGAATCTCACTCAAGGACACGACAATCCTTCCCTGTGGAAGGGGCATGGCTGTTACCATCTTCAACACGCGCGTCATCAATATCTACGCTCCGTCTGGCTCCACGAACCGTCGGCAGTGGTCCACTTTCTTCGGACGTGACGTGGCGCCCCTGTTTTCTGTACGCTATGATCGCCTAATCATGGGAGGCGATTTCAACTGCGTCCTCCATCCGCAGGACCAAATGCCTGGTTATTCGCCATGCCCGGCGCTGCTCACCTTAATCGAAGATTTCCATCTAGTGGACGTTTGGGAGAAAATTCATGGCAAGACCCCCGGTTTTACCCATTATACAATGAAGTCGCCCAAGCTGAACGATGGCCCCTTGCATTTTCGGACCATTGCGCCGTCATTTGCTCCCTGGCTCTGCCACCTCAGTCAGTGTGGCGCAGGAGAGGTTACTGGAAGCTTAAAACTTCCCTCCTTAATGATCCACACTGCCGACAATGTATTGCCACTACATGGGCGTCTTGCGAAGGACGCCTCCCGCAGTACACATCCACGTTCCATTGGTGGCTCAAATGTGCCAAACCTGCGATCAGAAAGGTCTTCATACAATGTGGCAAGGAAGCACCAGCGTGGCATCGAGACACCACAAACTTTCACTACGCCGTCCTCCGTTAGCTCGATGCGCTCCCTCCATCACCTGACACCCATAGGGAAGGACAGCGTACTAAAGCTCGTCTCCTCTCTCTCCAACGTGTACGACTGCATGGTGCCGTGGTGCGTTCCCGACGACAAGACCTCCTCCATGACGAAACCCCATCCACAATCCATGCCGCATCCGACCATACTTGTCGACATCGACTTTTCGTCCCCAACATCACGACCTCCTATGGTGTTCACCACACAACACAGGCGGCAGTGGTGTCTGCCTTTGCTGAACATTATCGCCAATTTTATGATGATGAACCGATGGCAACGCCAATTCCTGATGATCTCCGTCCTTCCCCTGATCGGACCCTCACCGTAGCGGAGTCAACGTCCATGATGTCTGCAATCACCGCAGAAGAGGTGGTAGATGCGATCAACAAAGGGGCCAAGAACAAATCACCAGGACCAGATGGTCCCCCAGTGGAGTTTTACCGGGCGTTCACCACGTTAATGCTTCCTTGCTGGACGGAAATGATTCAGGAACTCTTTACTCCATCCTTCCCAGTTCCACCTGAATTCGTCATTGGCATTCTTCTACCTGTGCCTAAGCCGATGGGAGGGTCTCATGTCTCTGCATATCGCCCCCTTACACTAGTGAATGCAGACTATAAAATCTATGCACGCCTCTTAGCAGCGCGCATACGCACCGTCTTACCTACGGTCCTTTCACCTGAGCAGACTGCACGTGGTTATGGGGCCACCTTACAAACAGCCCTAGGAGAATGCCGTGACCTTATCGCACTGGCGTCGGTTTGTCGCCTTCGTGCAGCACTGGTATCCGTCGATCTCACGAGTGCCTTTGATCGCGTTCGACACCCATTCCTCCTCATGGTGGCGACACGTATGAGGTTCCCATTACTTTTTGTCGATGCCATTCGCCGGTTGCTACTTTCCGCGGTCTCGATGGTATAAGTCAATGGGAGGCTTGTAGGACCGATTCCTATACGCCGCTGTGTGCGTCAAGGATGCCCTATGTCTCCTTTACTATATGCCATTGCACTTGAGCCCCTCATCACTGGTCTTACCTCTAGACTGCAGTATCACACTGTGTGTGACTACAGCTTTAACTGTAGGGCTTATGCGAACGACCTCTTTCTCACCTGCTCCTCCGCGGAACTAAATGACGCCATCCAACGGATCCACCAGTACGGACGTCTTTCTGGTAGCATTCTTAATGTCCGTAAATCGACTATGATGCACATTGGACGCGGCCTCCCGGCTATGGTGCCGACCCCACTCCCAGTCAGTACCACTCTTCGATACTTGGGTATCGACTTTACGTCCGCAGCTCGTGGCCGTGCGGTAGCGTTCTCGCTTCCCGCGCCCGGGTTCGATTCCCGGCGGGGTCAGGGATTTTCTCTGCCTCGTGATGACTGGGTGTTGTGTGATATCCTTAGGTTAGTTAGGTTTAAGTAGTTCTAAGTTCTAGGGGACTGATGACCATAGATGTTAAGTCCCATAGTGCTCAGAGCCATTTGAACCATCGACTTTACGAGCTCCACACACCGCACAGTGGCCCTGGCTTACCGGCGGCTTTTGCAGTCGATTCGGCATCATGTCCGCGGTCAAGTGCACCGTAACTTAAACCAACTCCAACGTGTGTCCTATGTCAACATGTATGTCGCCCCTAAACTGGTACACGTCGCCCAGATCCTCCCAATGCCGTTACTCCTTGGCCGCCGCATCCAATCAGCTTTTGGATATTTCGTGTCAGCAGGGGCACTTTCCAAAGTCCGCTACAACACTCTAACACTGCCTCCTGCAAAAGGTGGCCTCGGACTCGTCAACGTGCGGGCACGATATTCTGCACTCTTTGTCCACACTCTGTACGGCACTGGCAGGGGCCGGTCCCGTCCTTAACACGCAGTCTCTTAGATATCCTCCGAACAGCTTCTCTCGATCCACCGATCTCCATTATTGTACCACGTCGCCAATTGTTTCATAGAACTCAGCTACGTTCGGGCCGATCTTCCAGTCACCCGTCCTCCCCGTACAACAGATTATTATCGTTTGTTTACGCTGTCCAACCCTTGCGACCCCATGGTGCTACAGCATCCTGACATTAACTGCGAATGGTTTGGGAGTATGTGCATGCATCCTTTTCACCGTCGTCTGTGTCTGCACTCTGGTATGTTTTAGTCTATGGAAAATTCCCGACTAATAGTCGACTTTATCGCATGGGACTGGCCACCTCCCCACTCTTCCCTGACTGTCAGCTCGAAGACACCGACGAGCACCGTCTTACGTGCCCCCTGAAACAAAACGTATGGCTCCTCATCCAACGAATCGTGGGCTTTTACCTCCGTGCCCCGCCAACGTCGGTAAACCCGGATTTCCTGTTGTTGCCCTAGACATTTCACTACCCTCTTGCTAAGCACCATACCCTAATCTGGTTTCGAGGACAGGCTTTAGAATACATCTTTCAGAGTGGTCCGCATACAGTCCTTGACTTCGGGTACAAAGTTGTGACCGCGCATAGCACCCTCACCCGAAAACCATCTTACCGACAAACTTTTGCCGGTTATCTCCGCAGCGTCTTCCTTGACCCCCCTCAAAGTTGGGGTGTGCCATGCCTACCTGTCACATGATGCAACACCCTTCTCCACGCTCTCATGCATCGACCGAAAAATAAATTTTAAAAAAAGGAAGAAGACAGAATATGTTATATTCGGTTGTATTTCATGTTTTTTTAATACTTTTTTGTTTAACTAACAGTCATTTGTATATGTTTAAATGGTACCTTGAAGAACTCTTGCATAGTGAATATATATGTACTTTTAGTTTATTCAATAAAAATTATTAAAAAATAAAAAAAGAAGAAAACAGGATGTTACATTTTGTTGTATTTAATGTTATTCTAATAGTTTGTTTACCTAACACTCATTTGTATTTGTTTTAACTGGTACCTTGAAGAACTGTTGCTTTGTGTATATATATGTACTCTCCGTTTGTTCAATAAAGATTTTTTAAAAAAAAGTGGTATAAAAAAAGCGGTCAGCGAGACAGACTGTTAGTCCTAAGGGCACGGGTTCGATTCCCGGTTGGGTCAGAGATTTTTCCCCGCTCAGGGACTGGGTGTTGTGATGTCCTAATCATCAACATTTCATCCCCATCGACGCGCAAGTCGTCGAAGTCGCGTCAAATCGAAAGACTTGCATCCGCCGAACGGTCTACCCCACGGGAGGCCCTAGTCACACGACATTTACGTTTTTAATTTATTCCTCAGCTTGAGGTACTGCGTATTTGGGGGACTTAATGATGACTGAATTTCTCGGAAAATGTTGTCCAAGAATGAACAAATAATGTGCAAGAATTACGTTGATTGTTTCATTAGTTCTTCCAAAATAAAAATCGTAAAAATAGCTTATAATAAACACTGACTGAGGAGAATAGACCTTTACGCATTGTCATGGCATGACAGTACAGTATGTTTGCAGCTAAACTTTTTAGTTGTAAAAACCAGCATATTGTCGAAATATGTATCATGTAAAATATGAGATGCTTTCTTAGCTATGGTCGCACTGAATATATGATTTCTAGCTGAATATGTGTGCAGTGAGTATTTCGTAAACTGAGTGAACAAAGTAAATTCCCATGGACCGTGGCTGCCAATTAACAACAGAAACAGCATTTGATGAACTAAGGGAAACGTGATACGGCCAGTAGATAAAATTAATGATTACGGCGACTGTTCATTGGTTATGTAGTTATCTGTCCGTAAGTTTTATCCCATAAAAGCAAAACGTAAAAACGAAACAATCATGGTTGATGAAGGATAACCAGATTTTAGTCAGTGGCGATAACAGTCACGTAGCCTTAAATTAAAAAACTTCCAGACGTTGCAAGACAGAATAATTTATTCGACAGTAAACGCACTGATGTGCTACAGTTCACTGTTGCGATCTTAGGCGAAAGATATTGTTTATAAAAGTGCTTGTGCGACCCATACTATCTCGGTCAACAAAGGATGAGACGGATACGTGCTGTCTGAAAACAAGACTTCCAACTGTGACCAAAGACGTATTTGAGGCATTAGAAAATGCCAAAGAAGTATTCGAAAATCTGAATAGCCTGAAGGTCGACAATCTGAACATACCTTGTTTTTATCATAATCTAGAAACTGAAGAGTACAACAGAGCATTTAAAATGCTGTGTGTGGTTGGAGCAACATTGTGATGGACCAGTTTACAGCGTACGTCTTCCTGGTTATCTTTATGGATATGAAATGTTAACTACTGCTAGAGATATTTTTGCTAATATGAACTTCAAATCTTTGAGTGTTAGCATTAACCGTGAAGAAATGAAAATCTTAATCCAGCAGGTTTAACGAGGCAAGAAAAACTGGAGAAGAATCTTCTAAGGAAAATTATCACGCCCCAAAGCTGAATGCTTAAATGGAACTTCCAAGGACGTCGGAAGAAGCAGTACCTTTTCTTGATATTATGCACGCACTTTAACAGGGACGTTCAGCAAGTTAATTACATGAATGAATGCATCGTCACGCCGTTTCAAATTAAATGCTGCAGGGGGTGGAGCATACAATCTCGAATTGGCTCTGGAATCTCTCTGGGCTTTTCTCGACAAGATCGTAATAATATTTAGGTCATACATCATGTTCATTTCTTTCTTTTCCTTACCTATGATAACTCCAACAGATTGCCCTCCCTGCTTGCTCTATTTCACTGCGATACAGGGCAAGCTCTCTCTCACCTTCTGAAATGATTGGGGGAAACTGTCGTACGTACAATACTAAAATTGCTAACTGATTCCAATTGCTTCTCGAAACACTTTTTAATATTTCCCTTACGTTTATATTTTCATCAGCTTCTATTGTAAAAAGAAATTTTTCTCAACATTTGTAATGAAGTATATTAGTCAAATCGAGGGTGTATTCTGGTTTTATTTCGCGACCTATTGTCAGTATAAGCAACAGTTTCCTTCTTAGTCCACTGTATAACATTTAGATGCCTCCAGATTTACTGAGGTAGTTTGAGTTGATATAATACATGCATTTCGTTTATTCGGTAGCGGCGTTAGGAGCCCCTAGATCTACACAACATTAACATGAAACGAAAACCAAGATAACAGAAAACACCCCAGAAGGAAGAAAAATGCGAATGGTCGGGAGAAGAAGTCGGCGGTGTCCTTTCAAAGACAGCTTCCCGACATTCGGCATCAGTGATTCAGGGAAATCACAGAATACACGAATCTAGACAGCCGAACGTAAATTTCTACCGTTATTCTCCTAAATATGAGTCCAGTGATTTATCAATGCTATATCCTCTGTAGACAAAAATCATTTTATTTTTACGTTCATAGTTCAAATTGTTCCAGCTCCATATCTCAAATAGCATACTTTTAAAAAGCTAAAACGCTATGTTTCTTTTCCATTGCATTCGTGTTCTCAGGAGGAGTGCAGATTTGACAAATATTTATCCAAAAATAAATTGGAAAATCATTAACTGATCGATCTTCTTTCGAAATTGCGTTCTTTACTTTGCACTTACCAACAGACTGATAAAGAAAGACAAAGGCATGTTGTTTGTCAAAAATACAGCCCCTAGCATTTAGAATGTGAAGTAGTGAAGATTTAATGTAAACTTGACTATCAATAGTTAAACTGCGGCATGAGATTAATACTATTAAAATCAAACGAAATGTAACGAAACATCATTACAGTCACATTCATATCGGGAGGAAAAGCGGGATTTGCAAGACATCAGTTTCTTAATTAACCCTGATTAAGATTACAAGCCGGCCGCTGGTGGCCGAGCGGTTCTGGCGCTACAGTCTGGAACCGCGCGACCGCTACGGTCGCAGGTTCGAATCCTGCCTCGGGCATGGATGTGTGTGTTGTCCTTAGGTTAGTTAGGTTTAAGTAGTTCTAAGTTCTAGGGGACTTATGACCTCAGCAGTTGAGTCCCATAGTGCTCAGAGCCATTTGAACCATTTTTTTTAAGATTACATTCCGACAGCCGTATATTAGGATTGAAACAATTTCCCTATATCCAAAATCTTGGACTGGTTTTCTCAAAAAGGTAATACGGCACCTCGAATTCCTTTGTTCTTAATCAGATGTTAGACTCTAATAAATAATACGGAAAGAAAGAAAAAATGTGAATCAGACTATGCCACTCTACCTACAATCGTTAAAACTTTAGGCCCTTTATCATGACGTTAGTGGAAGAACATAGAGCGTGCTCTTATGAGTTACACTCAGACGTCCGGCAGATAATGATTCAGCAAGGTCTCCAAGCATTCCCCTAGGCCCTATACTCACCAGTATGCACAACATACCATAATGCCTGCACTCATGGCCGCTGTGCTTCTGCCAAGCGCTTGACAGTGTGTTTGTGTGCTCGCCATGTTCTAGAATCTGCCGTTAAAGGTAGACTTCTTGAGTCACGATACAGGAACAATTCTATGATGACGCACACTATTGAAAGTGTCACCTGAAGGAAACAAGCCTTGACATAATAAATGTACTTGTTACCGCTGTGATGGTTCTTATTAATATTAATAGTGGCACGGAAAGGTCTGTGATCTCAACTTTTCATTTAAAAAGACGGATATCTATCAAGAGTAGTACACTATTCCTTCGTCTAGTAGATACTCCACGTGGCTTGGAAATTTACTCAGAGAAGTTGAATCACGCCACCACTGATGTGCATTGATACTTATCCCTTCCTAATTGATAAAAGTTGGATGAAGAAAATTCTTAAAATCCTGATGACTAAGAATTTTTATCTCATTGATCCGAACCCACTACCAGTATGTCTCTGCGTCGCTCCTAAACCGTTATATTCACTTGATTCATCAGTTACGTTTATTTACGGCAATAACTACGTCATAATGAAACGTCTAAAGATACAGGCAGCTTTCCGTGAAAAGGAAAGAAGCTTCGTTACATTGCTCCCCTGATATTACCAGATCCACAATGTTTGGAAATACGCTTTCGTTTCAGTGTCGCTAACTCTGTTTATGAACACATCACGTTTATGCTGTTACGGTACACAGACGGGGCATTGTCCGGAAATCTGTCATATGCGCCACAAAGCCCGAACAAAGCAGTGTATTACATCACACATCGCTCACGAAAGAACGTAGATAGCCAGATAGACAGAGACAGAGCTGCATAAACAGTGATGTGAAAACAGATGTAAATGATGAGGGGGGGGGGGGCGTGCGGTTAAAGGCGCTGCAGTCTGGAACCGCAAGACCGCTACGGTCGCAGGTTAGAATCCTGCCTCGGGCATGGATGTTTGTGATGTCCTTAGGTTAGTTAGGTTTAACTAGTTCTAAGTTCTAGGGGACTAATGACCTCAGCAGTTGAGTCCCATAGTGCTCAGAGCCATTTTTTTTATGAGGGGGGGGGGGGGGGAGGGTTATTTACACGTACTTGTTCGAAGACACCATCCTCCGAACAGCAGCGATCGCAACACACATGCCAATTTTGAACAATGAAAAAGTTTAAGGGATTTCTTACAACAACAAAAGCAGAGATATGACAGAAATATGAGCAGATTGCATCTCTTCCAATGATATGAGGAACTGTGCCACGTGTTAAGATAGTAAATTAGTAGTATTCATCAACAATTTTATGACTCACCAGCTTTTTGCTTCTATTGGAGGAAATTTTCATTCGAAATTATTTAATTGTTCTGTGTATAACATATTTTGTATTTCCCTAGATTAAAATCATTAGCTTTTACACGTACAAAAAGTACTTTAAGGATTATTTAGTAAATGAACCATTGTGCAAACAAAAACACAACAGAAAATTTCAGGAAATTTCTTTGTACTTGCGTGAAACATATGAAACTGAAAACATCAAACACATTGTATAAAGAAAAGAATATGTAATTTCCAATTCGTGGGAAGCAGGAACAATTTTGACCCTAACAGACAGTATAGGAAACATGCAATTTGCAGCTTTCAAGGCTGTCTACAGAAACACTATGGACTAACGTCAAAAATACAATCTTCGTATAGCTACAAAGGTATGGAAGTTACGATGAGCAATTGTCCTAACTTAATATGAAATAAACTTCAAAACGTTATGATTCTGTAATACTTTTTTTTTCTTTTTACTTATTTCTAACAAAAGAAGTGGTATTATTTACAAACGATTCGCGAACTGTATATCGATAGATGCATGTAAACAGCATGAAGAATAAAAGTGATGACACCAAGTCCCACATTCTGTGTCCATTACAGCTAAGACATCTATACTTCTCCTGTAGCTCATTTTTCTATTGTATAGTGGCCAGACGACATTTGAAGTAACAAACATGTATTAGGGACAACAAGTGAAGAAGTATTAAGAGTTGAACGTCCTACCCGCCACGGTAGCCGCGAGCGATAACGTGCTGCTTCCTGGACTCGGGTAGGCGCGCCGGCCCCGGATCTAATCCGCCCAGCGAATTAACGATGAGGGCCGATGTGCCGACCAGCCTGGATGTGGTTTTTAGGTGGTTTTCCACATCCCGCTAGGTGAATACCGGGCTGGGATGTGCCGACCAGCCTGGATGTGGTTTTAGGTGGTTTTCCACATCCCGCTAGGTGAATACCGGGCTGGTCCCCATGTTCCGCCTCAGTTACACGGCTCGCAGACATCTGAACCCTTTCGCACTATTCCATACACTCGACGCAGGCAGTTGGGGTACACTACTTCTGTCACGGGGGGTACGGATGGCGGCAGAAAGGGTATCTGGCCACCCTTTAATCATTAACATGCCAAATCCGATTAACGATGGCTGACCCTGCGTAACTGCGGGACAAGGGTCAAGCGATAGAATTAGAGTTAAACGTCCTGGCGCAACCTTGAGGCAACAAGTGAAGTCAATGGACAAGTTTTCTTAAGATTTACTCCGGGCGTATACCAATTAGACCAACATTAGATTAATACCATCACAGCCTGACGTAACGGGTGACTGTGTGGCCACAAAAAAACTTAAAAATAAGCCAAGAGGTGTGCAGTTGTTACTTGCGGACAATGGCATACAATACGCGCTTCTCGGTATACTTCAAAAGATCAAGGCCAGCAGTCGAAATATACCCGCTGAAACATGGATATATTTATTGCTCTATGGAGAATGCTAGAAACGTAAACTGTTTTTCAAACGTGACGTGGAAGAGGCAACTCGCGTTCGCTATGGAGTAGTAACAGTACTTTGAAGAATGCTGAGAAAGCACATTTTTCAGAGACGGTTGGAAAGGTACTTGATAAGAGCTATACAAGCAGACTACGAGTTATAGTATAAGCATTGTCGAAAACTCATTCACTACTTGTCACCAGACTGCAAATTGTTGCTGATGTCGGCACCAATGATTCCTGACGTCTGGGTTCAGAAGTCATCCTCAGTTCGTACAGGCGGTTGGCGGAATTGGTGAAGGCGGAAAGCCAAGCTCGCGGGGTGGAATCTGAGCTAACTATTTGTAGTATCGTTCCCAGAACCGATCACGGTCCTCTGTTTTGGAGCCGAGTAGAAGGCTTAAACCAGAGGCTCAGACGATTCTGCGGAGATCTGGGGTGCAAATTTCACGACCTCCGCTATCGGGTGGAGAAATGTAGGGTCCCCCTGAATAGGTCAGGCGTGCACTACACGCAGGAAGCGGCTACAAGGGTAGCGGAGTACGTGTGGAGTGCACATGTGGGTTTTTTAGCTTAGAGAATTCCCTCCCTAGGCCCGACAAGACGCCTCCTGAGACGCGGCAAGGTAGGAGTAGGCAAAATGCAACAGGGAATAACAATATTAATGTGCTAATAGTAAACTGCAGGAGCGTCTATAGAAAGGTCCCGGAACTGCTCTCATTAATAAACGTTCACAATGCCCATACAGTACTAGGGACAGAAAGTTGGGTGACACCAGACGTAAACAATAATGAAATCCTAAACTCAGATTGGAATGTATACCGCAGAGACAGGCTGGACAGTGAAGGGGGAGGCGTGTTTATAGCTATAAGAAGTGCAGTAGTATCGAAGGAAATTGACGGAGATCCGAAATGTGAAATAATTTGGGTGAAGGTCACGGTTAAAGCAGGCTCAGACATGGTAATAGGATGTCTCTATAGGCCCCCTGGCTCAGCAGCTGTTGTGGCTGAACACCTGTAGGATAATTTGGAAAATATTTCGAGTAGATTTCCCCACCATGTTATAGTTCCGGGAGGAGATTCTAATTTGCCGGATATAGACTGGGAGACTCAAACGTTCATAACGGGTGGCAGGGACTACGAATCCAGTCAAATTTTTTTAAGTGCTTTATCGGAAAACTACCTTGAGCAGTTAAACAGAGAACCGACTCGTGACGATAACATATTAGACCTTCTGGTGACAAACAGACCCGAACTATTTGAAACACTTAACGCAGAACAGGGAATCAGCGATCATAAAGCGGTTACTACATCGATGATTTCTCATTAATAAACGTTCACAATGCCCATACAGTACTAGGGACAGAAAGTTGGCTGAAAGGTAGGAAGATTTTTCTGTTTAGCAAAAGTGACAAAAAGCAGATTTCAGAGTACCTGACGGCTCAACACAAAAGTTTTGTTTCAAGTACAGATAGTGTTGACGATCAGTGGACAAAGTTCAAAACCATCGTACAATATGCGTTAGATGATTATGTGCCAAGCAAGATCGTAAGAGATGGAAAAGAGCCACCGTGGTACAACAACCTTGTTAGAAAACTGCTGCGGAAGCAAAGGAAGCTTCACAGCAAACATAAACATAGCCAAAGCCTTGCAGACAAACAAAAATTACGCGAAGGGAAATGTAGTGTGAGGAGGGCTATGCGAGAGGGGTTCAATGAATTCGAAAGTAAAGTTCTATGTACTGACTTGGCAGAAAATCCTAAGAAATTCTGGTCTTATGTCAAAGCGGTAGGTGGATCAAAACAAAATGTCCAGACACTCTGTGACCAAAATGGTACTGAAACAGAGGATGACAGACTAAAGGCCGAAATACTAAATGTCTTTTTCCAAAGTTGTTTCACAGAGGAAGACTGCACTGTAGTTCCTTCTCTAGATTGTCGCACAGATGACAAAATGGTAGATATTGAAATAGACGACAGAGGGATAGAGAAACAATTAAAATCGCTCAAAAGAGGAAAGGTCGCTGGACCTGATGGGATACCAGTTCTATTTTACACAGAGTACGCGAAGGAACTTGCTCCCCTTCTTGCAGCGGTGTACCGTAGGTCTCTAGAAGAGCGTAGCGTTCCAAAGGATTGGAAAAGGGCACAGGTCATCCCCGTTTTCAAGAAGGGACGTCGAACAGATGTGCAGAACTATAGATCTATACCTCTAACGTCGATCAGTTGTAGAATTTTGGAACACGTATTATGTTCGAGTATAATGACTTTCCTGGAGACTAGAAATCTACTCTGTAGGAATCAGCATGGGTTTCGAAAAAGACGGCCGTGTGAAACCCAGCTCGCGCTATTCGTCCACGAGACTCAGAGGACCATAGACACGGGTTCACAGGTAGAAACCGTGTTTCTTGACTTCCGCAAGGCGTTCGATACAGTTCCCCACAGTCGTTTAATGAACAAAGTAAGAGCATATGGACTATCAGACCAATTGTGTGATTGGATTGAAGAGTTCATAGATAACAGAACGCAGCATGTCATTCTCAATGGAGAGAAGTCTTCCGAAGTATGAGTGATTTCAGGTGTGCCGCAGGGGAGTGTCGTAGGACCGTTGCTATTCACAATATACATAAATGACCTTGTCGATGACATCGGAAGTTCACTGAGGCTTTTTGCGGATGATGCTGTGGTATATCGAGAGGTTGTAACAATGGAAAATTGTACTGAAATTCAGGAGGATCTGCAGCGAATTGACGCGTGGTGCAGGGAATGGCAATTGAATCTCAATGTAGACAAGTGTAATGTGCTGCGAATACATAGAAAGAAAGATCCCTTATCATTTAGCTACAAAATAGCAGGTCAGCAACTGGAAGCAGTTAATTTCATAAGTTATCTGGGAGTACGCATTAGGAGTGATTTAAAACGGAATGATCATATAAAGTTGATCGTTGGTAAAGCAGATGCCTGACTGAGATTCATTGGAAGAATCCTAAGGAAATGTAATCCGAAAACAAAGGAAGTAGGTTACAGTACGCTTGTTCGCCTAGTGCTTGAATACTGCTCAGCAGTGTTGGATCCATACCAGATGGGGCTGATGGAGGAGATAGAGAAGATCCAACGGAGAGCAGCGCGCTTCGTTACAGGATCATTTAGTAATCGCGAAAGCGTTACGGAGATGATAGATAAACTCCAGTGGAAGACTCTGCAGGAGAGACGCTCAGTAGCTCGGTACGGGCTTTTGTTGAAGTTTCGAGAACATACCTTCACCGAAGAGTCAAGCAGTATATTGCTCCCTCCTACGTATATCTCGCGAAGAGACCATGAGGATAAAATCAGAGAGATTAGAGCCCACACAGAAACATACCGACAATCCTTCTTTCCACAAACAATACGAGACTGGAATAGAAGTGAGAACCGATAGAGGTACTCAAGGTACCCTCCGCCACACACCGTCAGGTGGCTTGCGGAGTATGGATGTAGATGTAGATGTCAGGAGATGTAGGAGGTGGCCTGGAAGCTTAAATCTGCTTCAGTAACGTACCCTCAAATGTGGGAAACTGTGTTGAAAATTAAATTAGTTACGAAGTACACTGTCATGAAATCAAATATTTGCTGGTCATACAAGGTTCTAAGTAATATTTTTAACGTGCAGGTTATATAGATCATCTTAGAATTTCTTATCAGCCTCAGAAGGACTACAGATCAAGTGCCGGCCTGGTGGCCGAGAGGTTCTAGGCGCTAGAGTCTGGAACCGCGCGACTGTTACGGTCGCAGGTTCGAGTCCTGCCTCGCGCATGGATGTGTGTGATGCCCTTAGGTTTAGTTAGGTTTACGTAGTTCTAAGTTCTAGGGGTCTGATGACCTTAGAAGTTAAGTCCCATAGTGCTCAGAGCCATTTGAACCATTTTGAACAGATTAAGTGGACAGAACGCGAAGAACGAATCTCAATAAGTACGTGGTGTTCGTATCAGGGATGGAGAGTTTAAAATTCTAATCAATGACGATGTTTCTCGAGTTTATGGGCGCCAAAAAAGGTCGTTCCTTTTTTGTTGTGGTCCTCAGCCAAAAGACTGTTTTGATGCAACTCTCCGTGGTAGTTTACCATAGCAAGTGTCTTCATCTCTGCATAATTAATGTATCTTAAATCGATTTGAACCTGCTTACCTGCTTATTATAGTTGAGGCTCGGTCCCCCTCTCCAATTTTTGCCACCTTCCCCTTCTAACAATTAAATTTTTATTCGATGTCGACACATTTCTCTTTTTTACAAAAACTTCCCTTGTTATTGCTAGCCTACATTTTACACACTTCCTACTTATGCCATCGTCGGTTATTTTGCTGCCCATGGAGCAAAACTCTCGTACGACCTTTAGGCTTAATTTCCTCATCTTATTCCATCAGAATCACCTGATTTCATTCGACTACGCTCCGTCATTACCGTTGTTTTGCTTCTGCTGATGTTTAACTTATAGCGTCTTTTCAACCCAAAATCTATTCCATTCAACTGATCACCGAAGTCCTTAGCCACTTCTGCCATAATTACAGTGTCATGGGCAATTACAAACCTCACTATTTTTTCTCTGTGAACTGTAATGTCCTTTATAAAGTTCTCCTTAATTTCCTTTACTGCTTGCTTCAGGTG
Source organism: Schistocerca nitens (assembly GCF_023898315.1). Lineage (NCBI taxonomy): Eukaryota > Metazoa > Arthropoda > Insecta > Orthoptera > Acrididae > Schistocerca > Schistocerca nitens. The sequence continues at coordinate 557,044,373 of NC_064616.1, read as the reverse complement.
AATGTTCAATAATCTCTGCAACAGGCTACAAGTCCCTTTCAATCCCTTCTCAGCTACAGCATTCTTTCATGTCCTCGGTCTCTTATGACGCACCCAAATTAGTTACTAATAAACTTTTGGCGCAAGGGAGGATCACCGTATTGTGCACCAACCACATCGTCACCCCTTCACATTTCAGTCATGCAACATTCTGTGCCATCATGCGCCATTGGTCGGAGACAAGTAGCAGTTGTAGAAGGGAATTATCGTCCCATACGTAGCCTGCCGTTAACATAACAAAAATGGCGCCGTGTCTCGTGGTGCCGTGACCAGAAAGCATTGGCTGGGCGTCGCATTGCTTTCAGCAATGAACTGGGATTCGGCATTGCCGCAGGTGACCATCGTTGACGAGTATGGCAGCGACATAGGGAGGGATTCAATTCACTGTGCCCATTAATACCTTTGTTTTTAGGATACTCTCAAATGACATATGATAGCTCTTTTTTATACGTACAGATATTTCCCTGTTATGTAGTCCGCCCCCGGTAGCTGAGTGGTCAGCGTGACAGACTGTCAATCCTAAGGGCCCGGGTTCGATTCCCGGCTGGGTCGGAGATTTTCTCCGCTCGGGGACTGGGTGTTGTGTTGTCCTGATCATCATCATTTCATCCCCATCGACGCGCAGGTCGCCGAAGTGGCGTCACATCGAAAGACCTGCACCAGGCGAACGGTCTACCCGACGGGAGGCCCTAGCCACACGACATTTCATTTCATTTCCCTGTTATGTAGGATTATCTTAGTTCATTTATCTGTGACTGTAAATAAGAGTGACCTGTTTCACGATATCTGACAGATGGAAACCAATAAGTTTTTCTCTGGTCTGATCCTTCTTAGTTTTGGGAAGGATGCAGTGTGGTCTGTCTATATGAGTGTTCGCATATTTCATGCCAGCATGTCTCTGTTCGTCATTATATTTTCTATTCTTTCACCATTTTGATTAGAAACTATGAGAATCGAGCATCCAAGTTATTATGCAACTGAAAAGGCAGTTCAGGAGGAAGAATTAGATGTATTGTAGTTAATCTAGTGCTGGATCTGCTTTTTATCTAGATTACTTACTTACTCTTGGAAGTAAGCATATTACGGAGTACGCTGATCAAGGTGGCAACTGTAAGATGTGCACTATAAGTCTAAAATTTTTTAAGATGTTTACAACTTTTTTCTGACCTCATAATACACAGAAGACCAGTAAATAACGTTCAGACATACTGTCACAACGTACGTAGCAACAAATGTCCTAATTCATCGTCACGTAACTACGAGAGCATTTGTTTCCGTCAGGCGTTAATTTTGCGCTCTGTAAATTTTGTTTCCAGTTCTGGTGTCGTATTTTTACGCCCAAGAATATCTGAGAGACGTTGAAACATTATTCGCTTTGCTAAAGTAAATGCTCGAGCGCCACTTAAAGAACAGCAGCTTCTTGAGCTGTGGCAAAATAATGCAAGGAAACGTAAAGAGCAGTTGAGGAGATGGGGCAGCGTTAGAGTTTATCGCACCATCGCCATTGCGATCATTATAAACGCACAGATGGAAGATTCTGGTGCGCTCAGAGGCGCATATGCTCCATAAATATCCCGAATCCAGAGTTCATCGCTAAAATGAAAGCATAATGTGTCAGGGCACATATATTTTCGAGTTTCAGAAAGGCATTAATAAACATTTATGTAAACGGGACAAAATCGATGTTTTCAATTTCAATGCAAATGTGGAAACTGCAGTATTACCCTTTCAACCTGGAGAACATTAGTGCACTCGTTATGATAGCTGGCAGTGACATTTTTCGTTATCTTTGTGTGTAGCGCTGTTGGTATCTCATATAGCGCATACATATTTGTTATTACGATGCATAACCATGAGCACGTGAGACAAACATACACTAATGACGCTAGAAGACGCTGTTTATACAGGGAGACATTAAATAGGAGCTGTATCCGGAGGAATTCAAAAAATAATAGTATTTCGCCTCACGATAGGTTAACAGTTGATTCCGCTGAAGCAGAACGACTTTTGCAGTGCTGATGATGTGATCTGACATGCAAGTGAAAGGTAATGCCTTCAATATTAGTTTTCCTGAGCTTATTTGCATTCGTGTTATTTATTTCAAACTGTCATAAAAATGGCGATCGGTAGCAGAGTTACCGCCAGTTTTAATACCGTCCTAAGACCCTGCCTAGCCGGGAAAAATCTCTCACGACGGTAACGAGACTTACCAAGACACAGGCGACACATCACTTTTTCATGAAATTTGAAGAGTATACGTAAGAAAATCATGCCGTAAAATAAGACGATGACTTCGCATACCAGTGGCGGCACATCTAGAATTGCGATCCTATGGACACTGATGTACACTCTAAGACAAACAAAACGATGTACACGAAGAAATTATGGAAATGGGACAGAAATCTGTAGATTTGATGCACATGTACAGACAAACAAATGATTACAGTTTCATAAACATTGCATGACTTACTCAAGAGAAAGAGCTTCACAAATTGAGCAAGTCAGTGACGTGTTGGTCCACCTCTTGCCCTTAGGCTAGCAGTTACACGGCTTGGCACCGATTGACAGAATTGTTGGATGTCCTCCTGTGAGATATCGTCCCAAATTCTGTCTAACTGGCGTGTTAGATAGATAGAAGATAAGCAGCAGAATCTCGCCGTATATTAGCGGGCATTACTTTGCTGAAATGTAAGGCCAGCATGGCTTGCCATAAAGGGCAACAAAACAGGATGTAGAGTATCGTCGGCGGACCGCTGTGCTGTAAGGGTGCTGCGGATGACAGCCAAAGGGATCTTGCAATGAGATGAAATGCATCCCAGACGAGCGAAGACGTGTCTGTCGCCCGCCACTCCGCCCGACAAGCAGGAGGGCTGCTGGTCTGGGGTGCCATTTCTTTTCATAGAATGACCCCTTTGCTTGTCATACGCGGCACACTTACAGCACAACGGTACGTCGACGATATTCTACGCGCATTTTGTTGCCCTTCAAAGCAAGCCATCCCTTACATTTCAGCAAGATAGTGCCCTCTATCACACTGCGAGTTTCTGCTGCTTGTCTCCGTGCTTGTCAAACCCTACCTTGGCCAGCGAGGTCGCCGTGTCTCTCCCCAATTGAGAACGTTTGGAGCATTATGGGCAGTACCCTCCAACTAGCTCGAGATTTCGACTATCTAAGAAGCCAGTCGGACAGGATTTAGTACGACAGCCCTCAGGAAGACATCCAACAATTCTGTGAATCAATGTCAACCGAATGGCTGCTTACAAAAGGGCAGAGCTAGACCAACGCATTACTGACTTGCACAGCTTGTGAAGCTCTTTCTCTTGAATAAACCCTCCAGTTTCTCTGAAATTGTGATCATTTTTTTTACGCCAAATTTACCGATTTCCGTCCCATTCGGATAATTCCTTCGTGGTGCATAGTTTTTTTTTTTCGTTTTATGGTGTATACAGATGTGTCTGTGAGTACTGTTACACAGGAGTGTTAAACACGTCGCATAAGAGATTTTTAGAGCCTCTTTTGATTAATTTATGGTTTTAGGAACGCTTATTTATCAACAATGAGTGTAGCTATAATATTATAATGTGATTATTGTCACTAGAAAGCTACCTTTAAGAAGCAGACCAGAAGCTTGGCTTCGAAATTATTACAGACCTTTTCTGTCGAAGAAGAAAATAAGATTTTTAAATGTTAATTAGAACTTCCTCATTCCTTAATATCGTAGAACACAGTTAGTCAGCAAGAATTTCAGGGCCTGAAACAATTATCGAAAGTTAAATATTTACTATACAATTAGCTCTATCACCTAGTTATATGTGCTCAGCTTCTAAACCGAACCATGCGAAACCCCGACATTCACTCCACGGCGCTTTATTCACCTAAGCAGGAAAACCGTAATCTGACTTACTTATTTCAGTGCTTATTTAAGATTTTCTTGCAATAGCACACCTGTTTCCTTCGAACTCTTCGCTGTATTACCATCGGATACATATGCCACAACCAGTTCATCTAATACAGAATGTCGAGAGGCTCATTCCAAGATGTGGAATTACTATAAGGCAATATAGAGCTTCACTTCTCGTATGTATCATATACGACATTTATAGAGACACGGTAAGTTATATATATTTACATCGCTCCACGTAGTTCTCTCATAACCAAATTTACTATGAACTACACAGACGCACAAACGCTGCTACAATACAGTCCTGAACAGTCCACGTATAATTACAAACAAATTTGCAGGCAATTTAACTCTGTTGTATGCCAACGCTAGTTTAATTAGTAATATAGCATACGTGGCAGCGTTTCTCAATATATTAAAATGTACATAACATTTTTACAGAAGCTGGAACCGCACTTCGTTTCGCATTATCTAGGTATGTGTTCTTTGTGGAGTGCCTCATATCCGCTTTGCTGCTGTAGTTTACGCAGTTCCGTCTCTGAGCATTTACACGCGTAGACAAAAGTATTATTGGCAATATGAGACACTGAAATCCTACGTTCATTCGCACTTACGCTGTAAGAATTCTTATATTCAATAGAACGCCAGTTTCAGAAATTAAAACGGATGACACAGAAAGTAACCATTTCTTTCTTAGATCACAGATATTATGCTCACGTAATTAATTCCTAAATGAAAACATTAGATTTATTTGAATCAGTTGATTATAATGGAAAGTACCTATTTCGTTGCTACTGCTTCTGCCACAACACATAACAGGAATACTTCCGTGAAAATTTCCCAAATCTGATTAGCTCACAAAAAATCTAGATTCAATATTCTCATTCGATAACATATTGATGTACACTTGTGTCCAAAATTAAAGTAACAAAGTGTTATTTCACCGTCCTGTGTCTAATTCACTATATAGTCACACAAACTGTCAACAGATGTCCGTACGATAGTGGTTCAAATGGTTCAAATGGCTCTGAGCACTATGGGACTTAACTTCTGTGGTCATCAGTCCCCTAGAACTTAGAACTACTTAAACCTAACTAACCTAAGGACATCACACACATCCATGCCCGAAGCAGGATTCGAACCTGCGACCGTAGCGGTCACGCGGTTCCAGACTGAAGCGCCTTCAACCGCACGGCCACACCGGCCGGCCGTACGATAGTGTTCTGCACTGAAGATGGCATTTCGGTCAACGGAAAACCACGCCAACGATGACGTCAGGGCACCTATCAAACGGAGTAGTGTTCTCCGGGTAGACCCACATCAACAATCGCTGTGTACGCAGTCACAGACGGTGCAGTATGACACAGAGAAGACGTCTACCAGACTCTCTTTGGTGGACGGCCATAGGAAGAATGGAAGTAGGACACTAGCAAACTCATGTGGTTCGATAACATGAATCGTTCTGTTGTTTCTCGGCGACAGTTTATAGAGACCGTAACTGTATCCTGAAGACCAGGCCAGGGCCGATCACGAGTGACATCGGAAAGAGAGGACCATTATTTAGCTGTAAGGCACGACGGTACCGCCTTAGTACTGAGCAGTAAATGCCATCTGGCCACGCAGCATCCACTGGACGTGTTGTATCGAAGCAAACGGTGTAGAGAAAGCTTTACTGTCTGAGACCTGCTGTATGAGTGCCTCTCACACGTCTTCAGAGACGGTGGTGCGTCTAGACTGCAGTCGTCAACATACCACCCGCCAGTCAAACAGTGAGACAATGTTCTTTTCACAGATGAGTCCCGATTTGGTCTGAAGAGTGATCCTCGACAGATTCACACCTGAAGGAGATGCGGAACACGATTTCGAGCCCCGAACATTTTGGAAAGAGGCCAATATCGAGGAGCATAGCTAGTGGTTTGAGTAGGGATTATGTTGATCACTTGCACACCTCTTCATGAAATTGTGCGGGTGAATTGGAAAGGTAATGTTACTTAAAATCCGTCTTGATTGCAATTTTTTTTTATATTATTCATATGACCGGTTTCGGTTCATTCAGAACCATCTTCAGATCTGATATTTCAGTTACAGGAGTAACCCGTCCAAATCCAGCAACTTTCACATGCTACGTGACGGGTTACTCCTGTAACTGAAATATCAGATCTGGAGATGGTTCTGAATGAACCGAAACCGGTCATATGAATAATATAAAAAAAAATTGCAATCAAGACGGATTTTAAGTAACATTATAAAATCACTGATTGCGGTTATCCCGTAAGACATTATGTCTGTTTTTGCAAAGAATTGGAAAGGTTTAACTGCTGTCAGGTACCGTGACGTGACGTGACCTCTGTAGGATTGTTGCGAGGTGCTGTGCACCCAGATTTCGTATTGATGGACGTATAATGCTCGACCTCATAGAGCGCGAGTGGTTGATGTTTTCTTGGAAACGTATGGCGTGGCCTGCTCTCTTTCCCGATTTGAATCCCATAGGTCACGTCTGGGATGCACTAGAGAGACGGGTTGTATGGCGTCAACATCCACCATCCACTCTCCAACACTTTTGAGCAGGAACAATGGGCGTTATTTCCTCAACATGACATTGATGAGGTTATCCACGGGATGCTCCGTCGTTGTCAAGCCTCTATTGCTTCCAGAGGTGGTTACACCTCACAGTGAGCACGTTACCCAGTTTTTCAGAATGTGTGCGCAAATCTGTTAGGTTGGAAAAAACAAAGTACATTTTCGTCTACTGCTCTGCATGTTACAGCTTTTTGCGTTCTGTATTCTTTATATTGTTTCTACTTTGCTGTAACCTGTTTATACTGTTTTGTGGCAAATTAAACGCAGCCTTGCCAAATTTCGATGTATTGCTTTAATTTTTGACACCATTGTATAACACCAATTGTTTCAGTTTAATGTATGACAAGAATGCCTTGTATTCAATACAGGAAATGATTATTGAAACGTTTCCAAAACACCGTAAGCACAGAAGGTTAGAGTCTAGTGATCCGTCTCTACATTTACGCCACATGGAAGACAGGACTAACTTGATTGTACAAATATAAAGAAAGGAATCACTCTTTGATGGAACCACCCCAAATTTCGAACGCTATAATTTAGAAAAATTACAGACACCGCTATAACGAATGCCCAACTGAATCCCCTTCGTCTCGCATGCGAGTCCATTAATTTAATATTGCGCCGTCCATCTCTCTAAATATTCCGGATAGTGTTGTGAGGAACACCCTGACGCTCATATTAGTGTGGTTACCATAATACACTGAAACAGTCGACCACTTTGACGGCTATCTCCGACTGAATGACAAGTGCAAAAGCACAACATGCACACGACGAGCACGTAGTGCACTGAAAGATTTTTGTCTCACTGAACTGATGACTTTAAAGGACTAGTGAACTATTGTCTAAGTTTAAAGTGAGATCTGCGTAATGTTAGCAGTTGACATTTTGAAGAGAGGGAAGAAAGTGAAAATAGTGTGGTTGCTAAGCAGCAAAGGAAGGTAAAGTAGTGTTTACTGTCTCGTCGAAGACCAGGTCATTAGAGATGCAACAGAAGCTCATACTGTGGAAGGAAACCGACATTTGCCTTTAGCGATTTAGAGAAACCACAGATGATCAGAATCCTTATCGCGGGACGGGAACTGCAAATGTGAGTCCAGCGTCTTGTCCCAGACCTCCACTTCGCTCGGTGCTAAAATGCAGCCCACGACTAGCAGAATAATCTTCTGCTCTGTTGCATGGAATATGATACCAAAGGTTCACTAACAGATACACAACGATTACAACAACTAATGTGAACAGTAAATGGAAACGTACCGACATCACAGTTCACTTCAATCCGCTGATACCGACACATGGCCCTAATAATGAATCAATATTGACACAGTAAGATAATTATTTGAACCGCAAAAACGGTTTGTCTGCGACTGCGAGCGTCGAAGGTAAGTCGTTGTGCTGGCACGTAAGGTAGCACTCGAATGAGATGAGCTGAGATAGCGTGACATAAAAACTACCAAGGCGACGAAAGTAGTCAGAATTATTCCCTGATTCCTGGATAGCCTTCAGTATATTCACCTAGCAAACAAGAAACGTTCTTATTGTACATGAAACCGATCACGCTATTTTACTGAACATAGAATGAAAAGATTTAGTACATCTTTCTCAAAAGCGATCAAATTATGAACATCTGAAATGTGTTGTCCGCAGCAAACTTACAGCACCGCGGTACGTCGAAGATATTCTACGGCCCGTTCTGTTGTGCTTCATGGCAAGCCATCCTGGGCTTGCATTTCAGCAAGATAATACCCGTGCGCTCAGAGTGAGGGTTTCTACTGATTGTCTTGGTGTTTGAAAACTCTACGTTGGCTAGCAAGGTCGCTGGATCTCTCCCCAACTGAGAACATTTCTAGCATTGTGGGCAGTGCCCTCCAACCAGCTTGGGATTTCGCCGATCTAGCGCGCCATCTGGATACAATTTCGGGCGATATCCCTCAGGAGGACTACCAAGAACTCTATCAATCAACATCAAGCCGAATGACTTCTTGCATTAGGGCCAGAAGTGTACCAACGCGTTGTTGACTTTCTCAGTTTGTGAAGTTCTCTTTTGAATAAATTATTCAATTTTCCTGAAATTGTAAACATTTGTTTTCTCTACATCTACATCACATCTACCGATTTGTGTCCCACTCAGATAATTTGAGGTACGCCGTTTCTTCTTTTCTTTTAATTTTTTTTATTTCTAGAGTGTATATGACGCGTAGTTGCTGTTGATTCGTTACAGACTATTAATGTAATTCTAATTTATTCCGTTTGTTACCCGTGGCAGTTTCGTGTGAGAGGTGACACCTATGTTGGTGCGTTCATAGTTACAAGAATCCTAGAAGTGATCAAATGTGGGTGAAGTAGGATGGTTAGAAAGTCATCCATGCAGGGTACTAAATGCTTGCCATTGTAGAAGTTATCACGGAGTGGTCCTTTTCGTGTAGAAAAGGGTATTTGCAGGTGAGGTTCCTATTTGTGAACCTATACAAAGTTTTCCAATACTTCGTTGAGTTTTATACTTCTCTTAGTTTGGTGCTGTTATGGACTAAGTCCGACATCAAGCTGTGAAAGGCATATGAGGGCGAGAGGAATTATCTGGAGAGATAACTGGATACGTATGGGAGGACACGAAGAGAAATGGTGGGAAAGTCGTATACATGAACAGACTAAGGATATGATTGATAACTGCTTTCTCGATTGTGTTTATGGAAAGTTTTATCGTGTTGGATTTTGGGAGGATTTTGATATCTTTCGATAGCGGCAAGAATTTGGGCGTGATGAACATTATAGTCTGCATGGGAATAATCTTGGATTTTTCTGGTTGAGAAGTTGGATAAATGATTGATACAATAGGTAGGATATCTAGAGATTGACAGGTAAGTGGTTACCCCTAGTTGAGTCCAATACTTCCACCGTAGTTTACGGCAGCACGATTGGGGAAGAAATGTTAGTGGTAGGACTGGTATCGGAGTAAGGCTAGGAACATATAGGGGTTAAAACTTCATGGCCATTCAGGTTGAAAAACCACGGATGCCACTTCTGTTTCTCTACAGGGAATTTGGAGTGCAGGCTGTGGTGGAAGAATGTGCAACTAGCAATGGTTGTCTGTTGAAGGGTGTGAGTAATTAGAATGAGTGGCTATTTTGTAGGACTAGGGTCATAAAACAAATGATTTCTTCTATTAAGGGTGTAGTCTGTTTGGGTTCGACAGGTACATCCATCCACTCAAATACTATTCTTGCGGCTAAAAGCAGCTCATTGGGCTGAACTTGGTAGAAGCGCCGACAGTGTGTATAACGGTGGGAGCGACAATGAACTCTCTTGGTGCTGCTCTGCTTGTTTATTTCAGTGTGGCCTGCTTTAGGGTGTCTCGAATCGCCACATTGTTTTCCAGCGACAGAGATACCTAAGAAGCTATAACACTGCCGGCTAGTACCAAAATAGTAATACACCGATAGTGTTACCCTGTGAAAGGATTTTTATTTTGTAATCGCGACGGTGCGTAATGGTAAGGTATTGGACAAATTTTGTTTCCCTAAAGGTTTCTATTGGAAGAAAGGTAAACGCGAATCGAACCAATGTTCTGTTAGTAATGTAGGAAACTGCAATTATGCGAAAAGAAACGGTCGCCATCCTAATTAGGTTAGTTGTGCCGTGTACTATTACTTTTCATAAAGAAACTTAACTATTGGGGTTGACTTTACTTCATACTGAACTCTTGTTTTTCTGATAAGATACAAAACAGTAGCACAATTTAGCAAGTAATGTACCAGTGATTTGATTTGAACTGTTAATACGTTTAGGCAACAACTAGCTTTCAATAACACTTTCTACCTGTACATTCAGTAGGAAGATAATGATAATTATAGGTAAAATGCTTACTAATGGTGGAGCACTACTGACTTGGAGAAAAGGCTCTTTTGTTAGTTTAATCATAGGAAATTACTACTGTCGAAATAGTTAAGAAATAATTATATCTTTTATATTGATTATTATTTGCATTCTCAAGGAACGTTCATTTATTATTAAGCTCCAGTGGATAATGTGATACCTGGATTTAATATAGCTTGAATATTTGTAGCCATTTGCTTATTCTTGGTTTCTATTACTGTAATATGACATTTAAATTTGGCTCATCTATTAGTATGGAGACCTAGAAAGCAATTAATCGATAGATTCAGATAGTGAATGAACACTTTAGTCACAACACAATATGGAAAACACCTTTAACTACATAACACATGGCAATGCAAAGATTATTATTTCAATAACAAAAAGATTATTAACTTTTTTAAGGAAGGTAACTGCCTTTCAGTTCAGTAAAACAATATACTCGGATTCATCGTATCACTAAGGATAAGAACCTGTCTAGGTAAACGACTAAGGATAAAATGCAGTGGCACAACACAAAATTTACAGAACACAAAACTATTATTCGAAGCAAAACTACATAAATGTTCCATGCAGTTATGCGTACTCAAATGATAATTTGAAATGAAGATGGTGGCAGTGCCGATCTCCTGTGCTATGCAAGAAAGGCCGCAAAAGCACCCATGGCTCTTTCTGTACAACAGGCTCTGAAAATTCTCGTCTTAGTGTAGGATTTTCATAGTACAGAGCTAACCAAAGCCTATTTCATCAATAATAAGGCGAATTTCTCCTTCATCCGAGGATACATTATATAATCTCGCAGTTCTTCGCGCCCCTTCCAGTTCACAGTTGACCTGCTAGCCACCAACTACCTCATGCCACAATTCGACCGCCAGATCCACCTTTTCTAGCTAGTTCCGTTGCGGAGGGACTTCCCTTCAAGTTTCACGTGATTACGAACCTACTTTCTCTATGCTTCAAACAGTATTACAATTAAAGTTTTGATTGTTACATTCCTTTGCAGCACATTACCTTTGGAATTACATCTATAGATTAAATACAATTGTGTGAATTATCATAAACAATGAATAAAACATTTACGTCGATGTTACATTAAAGAGCATGGTTGTAGAGAGGTCACATTAAGTACAAAACAGACACAGAAGTTAGCTAAGAGCATTACAGGTAATATCGGTAAAAGAGTTACAAAGCCTCTTACAAAGCTAGTCTGATCGATTCTTTAGTGGTGATGGCTGGTCTGGTACCATAAAAACTCGGATTAAGGCAAGAGCGTCGTGATATACACTATGTGATCAAAGGTATCCGGACACCTGACTGATGCTGACTTACAAGTTTGTGGCACCCCCCACCGGTAACGTAGGAATTCCATATGGTGTTGGCTCACCCTTATCCTTGATGACAGCTTCCACTCTCACAGGCATACGTTCAAACAGGTGCTGGAAGGTTTTTGGGGAGTGGCAGCCCATTCTTCACGGAATGCTGCACGGAGGAGAGATATCGATGTCGGTTGATAAGCTTGGCACGAAGTCGGAGTTTCGAAACATCCCAAAGGTGTTATATAGGATTCGGTCAGGACTCTGCGAAGTGGAGTCCATTCAAGGAAGTCATTGTCGCGTAACAACTCTTCCACATGCCATACATTATCAACGGGTGCTCGATCGTGTTGAAAGATGTCATTGCCATCCCCAAATTGTTCTTCAACAGTGGGAAGCAAAAACGTGCTTAAAACATCAGTGTAGGCCTGTGCTGTGATAGTGCCACGCAAAACAACAAGGGGTCCTTATCCTTGATGACAGCTTCCACTCTCACAGGCATACGTTCAAACAGGTGCTGGAAGGTTTTTGGGGAGTGGCAGCCCATTCTTCACGGAATGCTGCACGGAGGAGAGATATCGATGTCGGTTGATAAGCTTGGCACGAAGTCGGAGTTTCGAAACATCCCAAAGGTGTTATATAGGATTCGGTCAGGACTCTGCGAAGTGGAGTCCATTACAGGGAAGTCATTGTCGCGTAACAACTCTTCCACATGCCATACATTATCAACGGGTGCTCGATCGTGTTGAAAGATGTCATTGCCATCCCCAAATTGTTCTTCAACAGTGGGAAGCAAAAACGTGCTTAAAACATCAGTGTAGGCCTGTGCTGTGATAGTGCCACGCAAAACAACAAGGGGTGCAAGACGTTTGAAATCACACTGTCGGTACAGTCAGAACTTTACCATATGTTGTCCAGTCTAACTAACTTGAAAGTGAAGTCAGTCTAAGGACAGGTCCCAAGCACCAACCACACATGCCAGAGCTTCGACCAGAAGATCCCTTCCAGACCGAAGTCCGGAATCCGAGTGCCTCGCACCTCTCCAGACAAAAAATTCCGTTTTCCCTCAAAGTGCACGAACGACACCGCCTTCACCTCATCTTGAGCCAATCACAGGACTTTAGAGGAGCTAAATCTCCCCTCCTACAGGACAAATGTTTGGCTTATATGGAGACATAATGATAGTCATTCCTCTGTTGCGCTAAGGAATAGAAAATGTGATCGACAGACACTGATTTGCTGCCACACAGATTTTCTGAGTAAAAATGTTGATTTAGTGTTCCTTATTGCAGAAATAAAATTAAAGTTCAATGTCTCAAAATGAGATACGTTTAACCTAACATCTACCATTTAGCAGGTGGACACATAGTATGTACAACTTCCATTCTGCGCCTGTATTGGAAACAAAGCTATGACAAACATGAAAAAAGAGTGAAGCGCCAGTAAGACCATGCTTCAGACTCATCTGGAATCTACACGTGATGAAATAGCTGTCGAAACGGGTGTATCTATTCGCGGGAGGAAATTAACACCGCATCCGCGAGCGTGGTGCGCCGTTTAGGTGAGGATTGTGGAAAGTGGAAATATCACGTATGCATACACAGCAGTATAGCAGTCCATTGTCATATTTTCCATTGTCTCGCCATCATGTGTGCTAATAGTATTCTGCGTTCGATATCTGCTTACCTACTCTTTGCTGCAACACCGTGATATAATGGTGGAATGTCAGGAATATCAACTACGATAATAATTTCAGAAAAAGGTCAGAAATTTGGCCACAAACCGTCTCAGTTACCAGCACTTTTTGATAATTTATAAGATCACATGTGCAACGCTGCAGACAGTACTCGTCTGATCGTGAGCAGAGTGGTTATATTAACATTTGGAAAAACATAGTGCCCATACTAGGTAGCATGGAATAAAAGTAAATGTAATGGTTTAGAATATCACATCAAACAGAGTCTACTGGACTGACTGATTTCAAATCTTTTTCTCGCATCTCTGTGTTGCAGTTACAGGACAGACTTTGGATAGTCATATTTCTTGTTGGGATGCTGTAACTGAATGTTGCTATTAATTCAGCCCAAATATCCACAATACAAGCAAACTTGTTCACTGCTGTGGTTCATTAAAATGGGTGACAGGCTGCACGCTAGTGTTACTAAGTAAACACCGATTTGACAGTGTGGCAATAGAACAGAAATATGACAACACAACGAGAATTAACGAGCAGCATTTATTAAGAATATGTTAAAAACTTAAGTTTAGTAACACTTTGATTTATGGCTCTTGATCCTATATCTAATACGAAACGCTGGCCGCTGTGGCCGAGTGGTTCTAGGTGCTTCTGTCCGGAACCGCGCTGCTGCTACGGTCGCAGGATCGAATCCTGCCTCGGGCATGGATGTGTGTGATGTCCTATGGTTAGTTAGGTTTAAGTAGTTCTAAATCTAGGGGACTGATGACTTCAGACGTTGAATCCCATAGTGTTTAGAGCCATTTGAACCATTTTCTAATACAAAGAAACCTAAGTATCTTGGATGTCTCTTGGAATTCTATGATATTTTCACTAATAATGAAAGTAATTAAGCAGACACTTGTTTGACAAGCCTAGTACTCCATAAATAGCGACTGCTAAGTCGTAATGTTGTCTTCTGAACGGAACTCGCAGAACTGTGCTTGATAGCGTAATTGCATGAGCTGTACTGAGCTGGCTGAGGGTACTGAACTGTGTCTGACAGCAAGATCTGAACTGTGAGAGTGTCCACAGCATGTCGTCTTTTCTACCTGTCGGCAGAAGGATCTTCATCGCCATCAGTACTAGCGGAACCAAAGTAGTCCACCGTTCACAGCACGCTCTTTTTCTGGTAACACTATTATCGGACGGATATGACACGGTGATGGACGTGGGGAGCGAGCAGAATTTGGTCCCAAATAGCGAGCACCATCTACGAAACAGCTTCTTGGACCTGAGAAGGCACCAGGCGAGTGGTGCGTCTGGGTGGCGTCGGCCTCTCTTGCTTTCGTTGTGTGTCTCTTGAGCTATGGGCACAACAGTTATGCATAAATATTGATGTTGTGATAAAATACGAAATTTACAGCTACGCATAATAAAATTTACGCATGTATATCGATGTGTGCATCTGTACTCGGCAAATCACTGTGAAGTGCATGGTAGAGGGTACTTCCCACTGCATCACGTATTAGGTTTTCTTACGTTCTATTCGCATACAGAGGACGAGAAGAATGACTTCTTAAATGGCTTCATACTCTCTGTAATTAAACAATTTTTGATGTTTTTGAGCAAAATGTATACAATAATTTTTAAATGAACACAGCGCCATTTATGTATATTGTTGTTTATTTAATTACGACCCAGAATTTCGCCTTTTATGTTATTTTCGAGTGATTATGTTTATGTCGTTAAAAAAATGGTTCAAATGGCTCTGACCACTATGGGACTCAACTGCTGTGGTTATCAGTCCCCTAGAACTTAGAACTACTTAAACCTAACTAACCTAAGGATATCACACACATCCATGTCCGAGGCAGGATTCGAACCTGCGACCGTAGCAGTCCCACGGTTCCGGACTGCGCGCCAAGAACCGCGAGACCACCGCGGCCGGCTATGTCGTTAACATATATTGCAGGACATCAAGCTCAAAATCGGCCACAAATTAACAAAAATATTTGCTCCCTATGAAATACCAGATTTAAAATCGACATCTGGTAAAAAGATCAGTACATAATAGTGGGAGCACGTCATATTTAGTAAGAACAAAGTAAATCTGGGTCGTAATTAAATAAACAATAATACAGTCAAATGGCGGTGTTCATTTAAAAATTCTGTAGTTAGTCTAATATTGTCTTCACGGTCCCTGCAGGAGCTGTACATAGTGCGTTGCAGTGTATTCTTAGATCTGTAAGTTCTGTACGTTATGATAACAACTCCCTGGCTGCTAGGTTTTAACGTCTAACGAAAGGGGAGTCAAAAACTGATATCAGATCTCGATCAATATCTTCAAGTACCTGACTTTTGTGTTGCTCTCGGCAAGCATTAGGCAAAAAAGACTCAACTCATTTTCATATACTTTAATGAGAGCCGTGAGCTCTGGTTTTATCACGTTGCTGCAGTAGATTTCTCCGAAGAGATAATGTTATTTTCTCGATAGCTAGTCAGTGACTTTCTCCTGGGTTATGGCTTAATCTCTCATTGTAGTGTCTCCCTGGCTGTGTCTGTGTTGGATTATTGGCTTTACTCTTTATGTGATTCACAATGAAAATATCGTGCATCAAGGACAAAATAATTTACCATACAACTAATTTTGCGATAACGTTAATCATCGAAGTTAATATATGTAAAGCAAATAAAAATAAATGCTATCGACAACCACCGTGAGTCTTTGTGGCAATACATCCTTGTAAGTTTATCTACTTGAGAAGCGTATTTAAATTACACGGAAGAAAGGAGGTTGTAACAGACAGACTTTGCTGTCTAAGAAGTCCTGCCATTTACCTTCGGATTTCCCTCGACCCGAAAACCCAACTTAGGACGATCGACCCCCTAAGTTAAAACTGGGGTCTCCAGTTACTTGATCAGCGTCAAAAATTGTGCAATAGACTTCCTGAGCTCATGGAGAAGTGATTTGTTTCGAAGCGTGAGTCACAAGAGAACATTTAGCGTATTCCTTAGTTTTGGCTTCCTTCATGCTCTTAGTGTATTGTTGAGAATGAAAATCTCATCCTATCACTGGAAGTAAAGGTATTATAAAAATGAAACTACATATTATAATCACTTCAGTCTAATGGTGGCACTACATCACTTATTAATGTTCTCTTTCGCAATAGGAGGGGCGGAGGATAGGTTTTTAACACCAACTGGTT
This sequence comes from Schistocerca nitens, assembly GCF_023898315.1. Taxonomy (NCBI): domain Eukaryota; kingdom Metazoa; phylum Arthropoda; class Insecta; order Orthoptera; family Acrididae; genus Schistocerca; species Schistocerca nitens. The sequence goes on along the minus strand of NC_064616.1, from coordinate 557,027,786 downwards.
CAAGGTGAAGATACGAGGGCTTGCAAAAAAGTAGCGATTCCTAATTTTTTATGCTATTCCCAATATAGATTGAGGTATTACATGTAATCCATATTACTCGGTCTACTTTCCACCTTTGCAGACGCAAGTTTCAACCCTTTGCCACTAGGGGGGCTTGTAGCGTGTAACATGGCGGAGTGTAACTTAACCACGTCGGTGCGTGAGAAACAGTGCTCAGGAATCGACTTTCTAACCGCAGAAACGTGCATCCAACTGAAATCCAAAGAATAATGAAAGCTGTGTGCGGTGATGATGGTATCGGCTTCAGTACTATGTGACGTTGGTCTGTTCGTGCGCCGGCCGAAGTGGCCGAGCGGTTCTAGGCGCTACAGTCTGGAACCGCGCGACCGCTGCGGTCGCAGGTTCGAATCCTGCCTCGGGCATGGATGTGTGTGATGTCCTTATGTTAGTTAGGTTTAAGTAGTTCTAAATTCTAGGGGACTGATGACCTCAGCAGTTAAGTCCCATAGTGCTCAGAGCCATTTCAACCATTTTGAACTGTTCGTGCTCATAATGAAGAAAACGGTGGTGGTAATCTCAAATTGTGTGCAGCGCTCGGAGTGGACGACCACATAGTACGGCAACCGACGAGACTCATCGGAATCTGTTGATAAAATCATCAGAGAAAAATCGTTGTATAACACAGGCACAGCTCTCAGATAAGTGTACCGGTCAACATTGCAGAAACGCGGTAAACTGTGTGCACGGTGGGTGTCTGCAATGTTCACATTCCTGACATAAAACGGAGGAGATGGGACATCTGTGAACAATTTCCTTTTCATTTGAGCGTAAGGGTGATGGGTTCCTTAACAACAATATGACAGGTGACGAAATCTGGTTTCACCATTTTGACCTGAAAAAAAGTTATAATCAACGGAGTTCCGCCACAAACAATCATCGACGCCAAAAAGTTCAAGACCACGTCATCCGTAGGCAAAATCACGCTCACGGTGTCCTGCAATGTTTAAGGTGTGGTGCACGTGAAATTCAAGCCCAAAGCTACGAATGTAAACGGAAAGATACTGTGAGAACCCCACCCAAAGAAAAAAAAATCTTTCAGCTGGACAATGCCAGACCACATATGAGCGCAGAGACATCTGCAACTATACGACGCCTTAGGTCCACTGACGTCGATCATCCTCCGTACAGTCCCGACTTGGTTCTAACCTATTTTCATCTGTTTCCAGAACTTAAAGAACACCTTCGAGGACTACACTTTAACAGTGATGAAGGGTTGCAAGCAAAGGTGAGGTTGTTTCTCTGTCAACGAAGTCAAATATTCTGCAGTGGCTGTATCAACAAATTGGTTTCTCGTTGGGAGAAATGTGTTCGTCACCAGGGTGAATATATTGAGACATAAATATGTAGATATGAAGATTAAAGACGTAGAATGTTAATAACGTTTGATTTGTTTTATTTAATAGTTTTAAGAGGTTTCACATAAAAAAATTCGGAGGCATTAATTTCAGCACGCTAACGTATGATTGTACCAAATGCTGTATTGCTCACAGAGACAACATAGTTAATGTTTGTCCACTGTATAAGAAAATATGTAAGGATCGAGCCACTTCTTACAACTATGATAATAATAAAAGCTGAAGAAATGAATTAAAATTCGTGCTACAACCGGGACTTGAACGTTGGCCTACCGCTTATTAGGCAGATGTATTAGCCATTACACCATTTTATCGGTAAAAAAGCTGCACCGACGTCCCTAGCCCATTTCCCTCCATAACACAAACTTTAATGCACACGTTCAGCCTATTTTACCCCTCTTAGATCGTCAAGATCAAGTCCTGGTTGTAGCACAAATTTCAATTCATTTCTTCAGCTTCTATCAATGTCATAGGTAAAGTTGAGACTCATACATCTCAAGGAAAATTAAATCATATCACTTCTACGTTTCACCAAAATCACTGTGACGAGAATCGGGATGAAATACAATTTTCCAGTTCAACTTTTTAATATTTTTCGAAGGTTTTTCTTTTTTTATCATGGTGTTCTACGTATTGCTAAAACGGTCTTAAAGTACAACTTCGAAGAGGAAAAAGTATTTTGCAACTAAGCAACATAAACTGTCACCTAAGTATCACGGAGATGGTGCTAATGACTCATGAATTTGCAGCCGTCTGCCCTCATATCTCTTACAACTAACTGGTTTTTAAGTGCATCACAGGCAATATCTACCGTTGGAGGATTCTATTAGAATCATCACTATAAATTTAAGTTCCGTTATTGTATTATGGCTTTGGTACTATGGCTATTTCAGGCACGCGCCATGTAAAGTTCTTATTTAACCTTGGAATGTAGTGTATTCATGGCTTATACAGAAACAGTAACAGACGTTTGTAAAGCTGTACACATTCTAAACAGCAGACATTGTTGAAATTTGGCCAGCAATACCTTTCTTGCATCCACGAGTAATGACAGAAGCACTTGTTCAGCGGCAGAAGACTACGATGACGAGGCAATGAAAGAGTGAAAGGTTGCAGTATGGGTCCTGTTTAGGAGTTGAGATTGTTTACGACAAACGGACGAATGTTTTGCCCTACATAATGTAAAACATTCATGCAGAGCTTAGATACAACGAACGTTTCACTACGACAACATTTGCGATACATTTTCTAGAAATCTCATGAACAATTCTTCGTGAATTCGTTATTGTCACAGGTAACCAGATCGAAAGTATCTGAACATCCTCTAGCGGACACTGATATAGGGCATGGCCACTCTTTGTCTTCATGACAGCATGAGCTCTGTTGTAAACACTTTCAAAATGTCTGAAGAGGAACGACAGTCCACTCTTGCTCAAGAGTCGACACCAGAGAAGGTATTGAAGATGAACATAGGGGTCTGGAGCAAAGCCCTCGTCCTAACCCATATCTAAAGGAGCCATGTTGGGCTGAGATCAGGCCTCTGGGCAGACCAGTCTATTTCAGTCTCACAGATGCTGCTTTATGACAGGGTGCATTGTCATCCTGATACAGTCATCCTTCCCGAACTCGTCCTCTCTGCACGCAGCACATAATGCTGTAAAATGTGTTCATATCCTGCGTTATTTAGAATTTTCTTAAGCGCAATAAGCGATCACACAATAACCACAAAAAACACCCCTATAATGTAACAACACTTCCTACGTACTTCTCTGTTGGAACTGCACATGATGGCAGGTAACGTTCTCCAGGCATTCGTCAAACCCAAAGTTTAACATCGGATTGTCATAGGTTGTACCGTAATTCATCTCCCCAAATCACTCGTTTCCAGAAATCCACTGTCCAGCGGCGTTGTTCTTTACGCTCCCACAAGCGTCGCTTAGCATTGACTAAAGAAATATGTGGCTTAATAGAAGCTTCTCGACCGTTGTTGTCCGCAGTTCGTGGCCTAGTGGCTAGCGTTTCTACCTCTGGATTACGAGGTACCGCGTTCGATTCCCGGCCGGGTTGGGGATTTTCTCTGCCCGGGTACTGGGTGTTTGTTTTGTCCTCATCATTCCATCATAATTCATGAAAGTGGCTCGATTGGACTGAGTACAGATTGGGAATGTGTATGGGCGCTGATGACCGCGCAGTCAGCACCCCACAAACCAAACATCATCATCGACCATTGAATCCCATACTTTTCAGCTCTCTACGTACCATCATTGTGCTAGATGGTCTGCTGGTATCACCTTGGAACTCGCGAGTGATTCCATCCATAGATTTCAAAAGATTACTTACAGTACCCTACGCAATAGTCGACAATCCTTGTACGTCAGTACATGAGGTCTGCCTAGTCTTCGCTTATCAGTAGTTCTTCCTCTGCATTTCTACCTCACAACCACATCAGAAACAGTGGACTTAGTTAACAACTTTATAAGTGTTTTATTGCCCTTGAGGGATTGTGATTCAGGTGATACCCAATTCTCAGTCCATGTTCTAAATCAATGAGCTCTTCTGACCCACCTACTCTGCTGTTACTGCTTCTCTACTGACAACACAACAGCCCCGGCCTCCATTTATAGTGGTGGGTCCTCCTTTCTTGACATCTAGTGGTCAATTCTGCATTACATGTGGGTGTCCGTATGCTTTTGATCAGACATTGCATATGACGAATATTTCAAGACGTGATCCCTTGCTATGATAATTAATTGAACAATGAATAATTTGTGTATAAAAATAGGAGTAGATACGTATTTTCAGCTAAAATAACCATTATCATTATTTCTGAATTCAAACAGATTTTTATGATAACCCACGTAAGAATTCATTTTTAAAAATTACCAGAAACATTTAGTCATGCTTATAACAGGAATATGTTCCTCTAAACAATCATTCATTGTGGATGCAGTATCCTTGTCACATGTATGCATGTTTCTCTTAAACCTAAGTAACTGCTTAAACAGGTAGTCCTTGTCCTGTGTGAAGCTAGATCAATGGTGCTGCAAATACCTGAAAGTGTTCTGTTCGTTCATAGAGGAACACATGCTTTACTGGTTGAAAAATATGTCTGTGAAAAAGTGAAGAAAATCCTTAAGTAGTTTATAACTCAAGTATTAGCCCGCTTATTCGAGGCACTCGTGACGCATAATTTTGAAATGCAGAGCGGCACACAGCTAAGAAATAATGGAGATGAATAAAACATGTTGCATAGCCAGATAAAGTTCTTCAGATTTCCCTAGAGGCACGTAAACTTGCGCTCACTGAATTTTCACTCTTCGAGCAGCCATACGGTTATCGAACGCATTATATTGTGTCTTGGAACCAACAAGAACTGTTAATGTCCTGTGAAATCCTTCGTGCTGGTAAAAACTCTAGAAAATATTTACTCTTTCGCTAAGAGATAAAATGATTTGCTGTGGTGATGTATTTCATTATTTCATGGAAAAACTACAAACTCATGGAACGGAGCATTTTCCTAACAACTATTTTTTAGTTTCACCTTCTCTATTGACGTATCTGAAGTTCAAAAATGTTTTAACATGCTATAACTGCAGTGCGTTGATGATATAAGAGATAAAAGATTTTTGCTACGTTTGATGTGGATCATTAATTATTTTATCACTACCTAACCGTTATAATTCTTCGGTTTGGAGAAATGGACAACATTCTGTACAGCACATAGATATACTAATCACATCTGACCGTGGGAGTTTGTAACGGTCTCTTACTACAAACACTGTCGTTTCATGAGGGAGCTCATGGTATTCTTGAACGTTACGTCATATATCTTAGTGAAAACAGGGACATTTCTTATGACTACTAGCAGCACTAAAGTTTTACTCTGCTGGAAAGCACCTCCTGCAAATAGCCTTCAACACTGCCACCGTGACACAGGTTATGGGTTCAAAGTTACTTTTCTCCCACTATTTTATCACAAAGTAAATTCGATTTCATTACAGCAGAGGTATCTAGGGAGAGATGACAATGGCGACAGGGAACTTTCCTGGCGTACAAAACGCCAGAGTAACCAGCCGAAATATGTAATACTATCTTCCTACTACGGGAATGATATGGTGTTTCACCTGAGCTTGCTGCAAGACACATGCCACATATGCTGTCCTCTTTCTTACCAATTTATGTACCGGCGTCAATTAGACCTGTCAGGAGGTGGGAAACGATGCGGAATGGAACAGCTAGGCAATAAACCAGCTAGCACGGTCACATACTTCATAGCAGCGCCAGCCTTACTGGTATGCTGTCGTGCTCTGAAATGGCACACACTTCTCATTGTTTTTAGTGCAGCATGAACACCAACGGATCACTGTGCTTCTAACATCGTCCACCCCAATCCTTCCACGTGACTTCATTTGCACCACGAAGATCGGCCAACCTCAATTAAGATTTTAGAATGAAATTTTCACTCTACAGCGGAGTGTGCGCTGATATGAAACTTCCTGGCAGATTAAAACTGTGTGCCGGACCGAGACTCGAACTCGGGACCTTTGCCTTTCGCGGGCAAGTGCTCTACCGACTCAGCTACCCAAGTACGACTCACGCCCCGTCCTCACAGCTTTACTTCTGCCAGTACCTCGTCTCCTACCTTCCAAACTTTACAGAAGCTCTCCTGCGAAACTTGCAGAACTAGCACTCCTGAAAGAAAGGATATTGCGGAGAGATGGCTTAGCCACAGCCTGGGGGATGTTTCTAGAATGAAATTTTCACTCTACAGCGGAGTGTGCGCTGATATGAAACTTCCTGGCAGATTAAAACTGTGTGCCGGACCGAGACTCGAACTCGGGACCTTTGCCTTTCGCGGGCAAGTGCTCTACCGACTCAGCTACCCAAGTACGACTCACGCCCCGTCCTCACAGCTTTACTTCTGCCAGTACCTCGTCTCCTACCTTCCAAACTTTACAGAAGCTCTCCTGCGAAACTTGCAGAACTAGCACTCCTGAAAGAAAGGATATTGCGGAGAGATGGCTTAGCCACAGCCTGGGGGATGTTTCTAGAATGAAATTTTCACTCTACAGCGGAGTGTGCGCTGATATGAAACTTCCTGGCAGATTAAAACTGTGTGCCGGACCGAGACTCGAACTCGGGACCTTTGCCTTTGCCTTTGCCTTGCCCGCGAAAGGCAAAGGTCCCGAGTTCGAGTCTCGGTCCGGCACACAGTTTTAATCTGCCAGGAAATCTCAATTAAGATTTTGTTTTCTGAAAAAGTAGTAACGTGTTTGATCATCAAGTTAAGACACTTCACTTGTTTTTAAACTAACTTTATTTTCTTCGCATATGTGTGACTACAGTCATCCTTTTGTATATGGTTAACCCAAATTTGAGAAGTGATTTACACGCAGCCGAAAGATGCACCGTCTGCTCAAAAGTATCTGGTCACTTGTTAGTGGACACTGATACGGCGTGTGCACACCCATTGCCGGCCGCGGTGGTCTCGCGGTTCTAGGCGCGCAGTCGGGAACCGTGCGACTGCTACGGTCGCAGGTTCGAATCCTGCCTCTGGCATGGATGTGTGTGATGTCCTTAGGTTAGTTAGGTTTAAGTAGTTCTAGGGGACTGATGACCACAGCAGTTGAGTCCCATAGTGCTCAGAGCCGTTTTGCACACCCATTGTCCTTATGGCGGCTTGAACTCCACTGCTAACATTTTCAGTGAGTTGTTCGAATGCCTGCGGAGAAATGGCAGCCTACTCTTCCTCAAGAGCCAGAACCATAATCGGTAATGGTGTTGGAAGCCGTGGTCTGGAGGTAAACAACGTTCTAACTCAACCCAAAGTCGTTCCATCGAGTTCAGGTCAGATCTCTGGGCTCTCCGCTCAGTTTCAGGAATGTTATTTTATACGAACCATTGAACCACAGATGCTGCTTTATGACAGGGAACATTCTCATCCTGATACAACCTATTGTCTTCGACAGTTTCTCTGCTGTACGCAGTTCACAATGCAGTAAAATACATTCATATAATTCCGGTTTTAGCGTTCTTAACCGACTCCTCCATATTTCACTGTTGGCACTACGCTAAAAATAATGGCAGGTAATGTTCTCCAGCCATTCGCCAAACTCAAGCTTTCAATCGGATTAACACAACGTATATTGCGATTTATCAATTGCTCGTTTCCAGTCATCCACTGTTCAGTGTCGTTACTCTTTACACAACCTCAACTGTCAATTAGCGTTGACTACAGAAATGTGTGGCTTACGGAGAGCTGCTCGACCAATGTACCCTATTCTGTTTAACTCCCTACAGACAGTCACTGTGCTGGCTGGGCTGCTGGTAGGAATATGGAAATCACGATCCATTCCACTGACGTCATGCTGTTTTTTTATAACCACCCCTCACTATTCTCTACGGTCCCTGTCCGCTACACGAGGCCTGCCTGATATTGGTTTAACTGTGATTGCGTGCGACTGCTACGGTCGCAGGTTCGAATCCTGCCTCGGGCATGGATGTGTGTGATGTCCTTAGGTTAGTTAGGTTTAAGTAGTTCTAAGTTCTAGGGGACTAATGACCACAGCAGTTGAGTCCCATAGTGCTCAGAACCATTTTTAGCTGTGATTGTTCCCTCGTGTTTTCATTTCACAGTCATCAGCAGACGAAGGATTGAAATATTCCTAATGGATTTGTCATTCAGGTGGCTTCAAATGACTAGTCCACGTTAGAAGTGACTTGCTCCCCTAAGCGACGCAATCTGCTGTTATTGCTTTTCTGCTGGCAACTCGTCGATACTCCCCGTCTCCTTTCATACTGAGGGGTCCGCCTATAGTGTCATTTACTGGTAAATCCAGCATTTCATGGGAATTTCTGTACACTTTTGATGTGGCAGTGTATTTTGCAACAAACGCAGTAAGTTGCTGAGAATGTTTACTGATGATCGTGACAGACACACAGTCACTGCAGTCACTTATGTACGCAATATGCCAACTGGTATAGATATTTTCTTTACCTGCTCATCAGTATTACTAACGAATGAAAAATTCAAAGTTCTGGAGTTTCTCCACCAATCATTTTGTGATTTTTTCTATTGGGCACACTTATTTCACATCTGACAATGATTAGTTATTGTGAAAAATTCCAAGCTGCACCATGATTGTGAGTCCAAGTTAAAGTGCAGGCCTTCCTATAACTCACACTTATTAAAATATTCCGGTCTATTATTAGTTGCTTAGATGAATTTCTTGTTGAAACCAAACATTTTTGTACTCTTTTGCCTAGGGCATTTTCAAAGGACTTCTTCGAAGGTCCGTTGTACACCCTTGCTCGCTAGTGACTGAAGTAAAATTCCATTTCTGCGTGCTCTCGTTGCAGAGGTGCAACTTCACACGGTTCGAAAACAGACGACGAAACGTTGGGTTTCAGCAAGAAGTTCTTCCGACCACAGCCTAACAGCCCGGAATATAATGAGTGTGACATTTACAGCTGCGAAAGTTCCATCCAACAGGTTCCGAGTTCGTAATCATGCGCGGGAGGAGCACGCGCTGTACGAGCACTGCTATATTCAAACCAGTCGTCAGGCCGAGAACAGTTTTACTACGAGGGTAACAGTCACTGTTAATGGTATATCGTCCGTCGGAAGATGACGTTGTAATAGGTGGCCCCTTGGTTCTATTTGAAAGAAGCACACTATATAACAGCGCTGGGTTTCAGTTCCTTTATTTTTATAGTAATCCGCAGCAACATATACACCTCATTGAAATGCAAAAGCATCGATTACAGTCACCCACACACAATACAGATAAATACCTTACATTTCAAAACGGATCGGAGGAGGGCAACGACGTACTATTTCCACCAGCAGCAAAAAAATGGCTCTGAGCACTATGGGACTTAACATCTGAGGTCATCAGTCCTCTAGAACTTAGAACTACTTAAACCTAACTAACCTTAGGACATCACACATATCCATGCCCAAGGCAGGATTCGAATCTGCGACCGTAGCAGTCGCGCGGTTCTGGACTGAAGCGCCTAGAACCGCTCGGTCACCACGGCCGGCCCACCAGCAGCAGATCTAAGTTTTGCGTTTAGAATAATTCTCACTGAAGAGCGAAGAAATCTCATTCAGTTTTTGGTGCTTAAACTACTGACTCACTATTCAAAAGACGCATAGTACTGGACATTCCAGTTGCCCTGAAACCGAGGAGTTGCGATTCACTGCCGAGAGATAACTTTTGGTTCTTTTCTCCGGAGAGATGTGAAGATTTATTGGGCCGAACTTAGGAATTTTTTGTCCTGTTAATAACCTGTGCAAGGAATATACACCTGTTGTGCATACTCGTTCACCACTTTTACATAGCACTTTCGTGGTATAACATTTAAAACTACCACTTAATTCGATAAACTTGGAACCTCTTGCTGTCTTAGAGAATAGAGCAAGTTCCATCACAGTGTTAAAATTCATCTCGCCCAAAGAGAGCGTTTCTTTTTCTTTTTACACATTGTGTTTCATAGGTAAAATTCCGTAGTGCATTAGGTGCTAAACATGCTCCAATTGAAGTACAGAAAGCATAATAGTATATTTTATGTAAAAATAAAACGATATCGATTAAATGACTTGGAATTATATTTCTCAAGGCTCTGTGATCTAGATACTGCGTGAAACATAATATGTAAACTCTGTGACATATAATGCGGAGAATGGTTTGTATGAGCCGAAACTGAATAGCTTTGACAAAATTTTCAACCCAGGAAAGTTTAATGGTATTTGCAGAGAAATATTGATAACAGATATGAGGAAGGAATATTAAGCAATCCCCTTTAGACTCTTGCTTAAGGAAACGAAGTAAAGATGTTTTCAATTTCTGTATGTCAGGGGATAACCGTATCTCAAAGTAAGAAGGTTCCTGAGATATATGTATCATGTCTACCATCAATTGTGGAGATTATCATACAGAATGGAAAAGATTGCATATTTTACATGAAGTGTATTCGCATTTACGAATATGGGCAACTATTAGCTTATAAAAGAATGGCGACAATGAAAATTTAAGCCGGTCAGGTAATCGAACCCGGATTTCCCGCTTATCGCGAGCGGTCGCCTTAACATTAGGCTATCCGAGGACGACTTACGGCCAGACCTAAACTTTCATTTGTCATTAACCACGTGTCTACAACCTGCTCTCGTACATCACTTAAGTATATTCCACTACAGCAGAGACACTTTTAACTGAAAGTCGCTTGCCCGGTTTCCGACGATAAACACGATATTGCAGTGCTTGTGTTGCTCAGCAGTACGCTGCAAATTTCCTTCAGCCATACATACATGAACATGCAGTCCACAATAGGTTTACCCACTAAAATATCCTCAGTTAGTGTTATCCATGTTAGAAACTGTGAATACATTTCATGTATTTCATAATGGCTGCCCGAACGAACTGTGCATCATACTCCGGAACATCATCGTATACAGCATATTTTATTTATTTGCGCCCTAAAAGGTGAACGTTTACATTAAGAGTTGTACTTGTATCATATTACTAGAATATTTTCATAGTGGTCCTGAAGCCACTGGCGGGAGGCAAAAAAGTCCAACGGTTAGCATCACATGTGCAAGGATCCAGTCAGTCTAGGGTTAACACACTTATTACACGTAACATTAAGGGATGAAGTTACCATTTCTTTCTGAAACATGTATTTCTGTTGAAAAGTAAACTATTTTGACTGTGTTTGCGTAAGAAACGAAGATTCTGCCTGAAATCTGTACTTATATTAGGCACTAATTTCAGGATAAGGCGCAGTCGATACGTAGGCCTATTTAATTTGCACCGAATTCTCTCCGGGATAAAGACGTAAATCACTGCCACTCGCAATAATAACTGAGGCTACAGTAGTAGGTAAATCTGTTGTGGACCACATGTTCAAAAAGTTTATGAACTCTTAAAATTCCTACCTCCTGTTATAGTGACGTCTTGAAAAAACATCACTTGGTATAAGACGCTATCCTCTCACTTAAAAAACGAAACATGTTAATGTTAGAAATTTTTCAGGAATGTACAATTTGTTTCGTATTTTACTTGCGCTATTATCGATTACCGAACTCTACTTCACGGCACACAATTGTTTAAAGTACAAATGGAGGGTGGGAAGCTGATGGAGTGACTTTTCGACTTCTTCTATTTTCCTCGAGGGTTCTTTCATCTTCCAGCGAAAGGAAAGATACCTTTTAACTGAGTGATTTATTCATTGCGCCCTCACTCAGTTCTCGAGTACAGAATGGCTGCCGTCTAGTTCACAGACCACACTGATGTATACCGAATACCTATTTAATGTGTGATTTTGTGACATCGATTGTTAGCAGTAGGGGTATACTCGTATATTACTTTGCAAATATCTACTTGACCTAGATACAATAAAATTTCTATTATATGCTACCTTTTACAAAATCTGTGTCCCTGCTTCTTTTTTTTTTTTTTTCCTTCGGACTTCGGTGACATTTTCTTTTATTTCATACTCCGTTCAAATCAGTCCGTACCGCCTCCAGTGGAAAAGCTGCAAAATCATCATTTTTGGCTAGATAATTTGTCTCTTATCATTTTTATTACTATAGGCAACAATTTGTGTGTATGATAGTGGAGAGTTGCACTGTTGTTCGGAGTCGACGTTAAAGTGTAGATACCACTGGAACTATCTAAGTAAGTCAGTTCGAAGGTCGGAGGAAGCGGAGAGCATACCTCCTTCAAGGGGACCACGTCTAGTAAAGCGATGCAGTGTTTAAATCAACCTTCGTGTCGACGTAGCCTTACATACTTACATTAGGTAAGTAACCTGGACAAAAAAAAACTGGTTAGCATTATAGTTTCAATGGAACACCACTAGATGTCGCTAGGTGGCTGGAAACATTTTCGGTGTACTGTCACACAGACAGTGCTTTGTTTGAAGTTTTTTATGTTGTGGTTGTACAGTACTGGTCGAAAGAAATATGTCAGTGACTGATGAAATTCAGTTTTCTGATATGTCAGTAAGACACATAGTTAATGAGGTTAATGAAGTACGATCGTCAAAATTCGGTTAGCTGGTCGACAGTAATTGCCGAAACCAACGAATAATCGGATTCATTGGTTTCACTCGTAGAAGCTATTCTATGAACAGAACATCGTTTCAAAAACATCTGAATTACAATCGCGAGGAAGAGACGCTGCTGACACCTTCTCGCAAGAAAGGACGGCTATAGTGCACTAAACTCCACGAACTTTTAGAAGGAAGGGTCTGGAAACTTATCTTACGGTCTGACGATTCTTTCTGCCTGTACAGTAGTAATGTCACATGAAAAGTTCACCACAGAAGTCTTAAAAACAACTGTGTATAATGTGCAGTAAAGGAGGGAGGTGAATCTGTAGTGTTGGAGGGATCACTCACCTATTCATGGTTTAGACAATGTATTTTGCCAAGAATAATAATTTGAATAAGCGCAGCTATATCCATGCGTTTTGCTAACAAGTATTTTCCTTTCGTGACAGTCTGAATGTTGCTCGCAATTGTTCCCACGACGATTAATGCTGGGGCATTCGAACAAGTAATAGTGTTTTACATCAGGATCATTCAGTTAACTTCTCGTATCTCCACTAGCCAGTTGAATTCACTGGCTGTAATACGTACTACAGAGAATCTGAAATGATATAGGATCCATAGAAAGTTTTAGAAACACTGTAAAATTTGTCTACAACATAGAAAGACACCGAAAGTTTTTGGTTTGTGGAATTTATACAAGACAGGAACTTATCTCTTGCTTTCTTTGAAGTAAAATCGACAGGTATCCTATGCTCTTTTAAAGGAACGAAAATTAGAGTTAAGTATCATGTCGACGGCGAGGTCGATAGAGACGCAAATCAAACAGAAAATGCTCCATGTTTTCGGACGTTCCACTCAGACATTTGTTTTGAACGATTGCGGGAACCTATATCTGGATCAGATTTGCAGAGATGGGATTAAACACCACCTGCGTGCGAGTTTAGTGCTTTTACCTCCGTTCCACTTGGCTCGATATCACGATGAAGCCAGTTTGAGCAGCAGAGGTAGACTTACTCAAGGTGTCTCGACGGTGCATCAAGATGCTCTCTAAATGTCGTGATAGCTTCTATCTCGTTTTAGTAGGTTCCGTTAGTAATAACACACACAGTATCCTTGCTACCAACGGGACCTGCTAAGTCCACCACAAAAAATGTAATTATGCCCTTTTAAGGAAGCATTTAAATAAACAGTAATGAGTTCTAACGACAGCAAGTGTTTTTACACAAATAACAAATTTCAACAAGTCAATCATAATACAGCCTTCTCCATTCCTAGACGCAAGATGTTTGGGATGCACAAACTTAACCGTTGTTCTTGCTTAAAATACTACAGAGGACAACATGATGGCAGCTTTGAGACGTTACTTAAAGAGCGTCTCGGTGCACTTCCCCTAAATAAGGATGTCTCGCTTCCGTATTAGGACGCCAGAATATGCATTACTTTCAAAGGCATGATGGCGATCATTATGAACCGACGAGGACAGCGATGATGTGCGACCGCTATGGTCGCAGGTTCGAATCCTGCCTCGGGCATGGATGTGTGTGATGTCCTTAGGTTAGTTAGGTTTAAGTAGTTCTAAGTTCTAGGGGACTGATGGCCTCAGTGGTTAATACCCATAGTGCTCAGAGCCATTTTGAAGAGCGATGATGAGTGACTTCATCTTTGGTGCTCTGCACTTTTGTCTTTAACGCCTATACTGAAATAGCTTGATACGAGGCAAAGAGGAACAGGTAAAAATTGTCACTAAATGTCCCTAAATGTACACAGTTATGCACATGTGTGTGTGTGTGTGTGTGTGTGTGTGTGTGTGTGTGCACCCGTGCATAGCTATCAAGACTCGCTCGAATTGTTACCGAACATTACGCCTGAAATGTGAAATGGATATGTTCAGTCTGACAACAAACTGGAACATTCGAAAGGTTGGTAGCCAATAACGGTGATTCACATTCATTAAATGTAGATAATTAAGGTATTTGGTAATAGACATTACTTTAAAAAAAAACTTTTCTGACATCCCTTTTCCTACAGATTAATGTACTTCAGTTATCTACGTACGTCAATGAATGCCGTAACTAATGTAAAAAGATTCTTGTTCTTACATGCTACATTCTAGTGGGGACCATTGAGGAGCCACAGCAGCTTACAGGCCAATGTAAGCTCTCCACTCCAACTGTTTCAGGGAGTCGTCAGACCGGAGCAAACACGGGAGGCGTGCACGGGAACTTTAAACGCAGGGGAATGAAACAGTTTTGCGGGAGGTCGTATATCAAGCAAATGAAAGTCTGGCAGCCAACCTCGAGTCCGCAACTGGACTGCGAGCAACTCTAACAGCTAGCAGAGTTGAAACTGTGCTTGCCAACCGAAGACAAACGTTGATGGCTCTTGTCGGTTCCAAACCAGTGGCAAGCAACAGATTTGCTTCTCTTTTCTGGAGCCACTGAATCTATGCAAAAGCATATTGTGATATAATAAAAGAGCTTCCGTTGCAGTACATGATGATTAAGAATCACTAATTTTTCTAATATATTTGATAGTGTTATATTACCTGGAGAGTAGTAATGAACCACGGTAAAGCAAAGCTTGGTCCATGAACTAAACGACACGACCATGTAACGTAGTTGAACTGAAATTTAATCAGGGAAGTGTGTTAAGACTTGGACTGTCATCCAAGATTTGCTTCCAGTTCCGTTTAAGGTCAGAAATACCACTTACCACATTCACACCTAACAACGACAACAACAAAATTATCATTCACAATGAGTAATCGATTTTCTGCCCATGTAAAGAGACTTCCCAGGAAGAATTATCAATATTCAGAAATATTGCAGGAACGATCATTCGAAGTAAAAGAGTCTAGTAAACATGACCTGTAAAATGCATGCCTCAAGAGCTACGCGGACTTCTTCATCTTAGATTCTGTGACACAAATCTCATGCACTGCAGACTCTTTCCTTTCCATATTTTGAGATGTGGTAGTATGGACCAAAACAAGAAAAAGATTTCCAGTAAAACTGGGCTCTAAAGTGCATACCTTAAGAGCTATGATCGCTGTTTTATTTTTGCTACTGTGAAACACATATTGCTCATACCTGTTAATGTATGCATTTTAGAGCCCATAATTACCGTACAATGTTTCCTGTTTTTGGTCCATACTACGTCCTCCAAAAATATGGAAAGCAAAGAGCTTGCAATAGAAGCGATTTGTTTCACAATATCGAAGATAAGGTGCTCATTGCTCTTAAGGAATGCATTTCAGATCCTATTTTTACTGGGCTTCTTGCTCCGACTGATCCTCTTTCTGTTATATACTAGAATATTGACCATTCCTCCTGGGCCACCTGATATATGATCAACTCATTACATATCAAACCACTCGGAGAGAGAGTCCTTTCACTTACAAAGAGATTCAAGCGTATCCAATAGCGCCACTGTTCACCATCTGTACACAAGTGTAAATACCATTTACAGATCCTAAACGAAAGGAATTTTGGTATCCCGGTGCGAAATACATTCAAAATAGTTCAAATGGCTCTGAGCACTATGCGACTTAACTTCTGAGGTCATCAGTCGCCTAGAACTTAGAACTAATTGAACCTAACTAACCTAAGGACATCACACACATCCATGCCCGAGACAGGATTCGAAACTGCGACCGTAGCGGTCGCTCGGCTCCAGACTGTAGCGCCTAGAACCGCACGACCACTCCGGCCGGCGCGAAATACGTATCCAGTGGTTCATCATGACGCATCGTGACCTTCATCTGTCGCGAAATGGCCTGCCGGGGTGACCGAGCGGTTCTAGGCGCTACAGTCTGGAATCGCGCGACCGCTACGGTCGCGGGTTCGAATCCTGCCTCGGGTATGGATGTGTGTGATGTCCTTAGGTTAGTTAGGTTTAAGTAGTTCTAAGTTCTCGGGGACTGATGACCTCAGAAGTTAAGTCCCATAGTGCTCAGAGCCATTTTTTGTCGCGAAATGTCATAATATATTGCAGCATGTTAGAAACAGATACTCTTTAGTGGCGACTCATAGTTCATTATCAGCAGAGCCCACGGATGAGTGCTTGTATAGGCGCCTCGTGATGGTCGACATAATCCCACATTTGCTGTGGTTTGTGACACTAGTGAGTTGGATAGAGCCGTTGTCAGACTACAGAGTTACAAACTTTTAGGACTTGTAGATGGGAGTTAGTATATAACATTTTGAATAGGAACCCAAGCCCGGAAAAATACCGTTTCCGTTCTAAGACGGCTTCATTTCAGATATGTAACGTTTCCACGTCTGCTGAGCGGTAGAGAAAAGTCTCAGAGCTGCTTCTCCTGGTATGGAATAGGCTACACAGGATGACGTATAAAATGTCTGTAACAACGTTAGTGAATTCGCTGTACTCTTCTGATTAGAATTTTACCCTTTTCCGGTTTTCTCTATCGTCAGCTTAACATGGGTGTTGTAGTTCAGATATTTGTCGATGTGCACCGCGAGGTGGTTTATTTCGTCTACTGGTGGTAATAATATGATCTAAAACGAAAGTATGTCGGTCGATTTGTTTTCGTGTCGGAATAGGATTACTTGTGTTTTGTCAGGGCTTTGTTTAATTGTCCACTTATCCTTCCATGTTTGTAGTCTATTTAGTCTATTTAGATATCTTGGCGCCTGTCGGGTGGTACTGATGGCTGTCGCTCCCAAGTACCAGTAGGCAGTGTCATCAGCATAAAGTCTTACGTTCCCGTTTTCTTGGGTTGCTTAGAACAGAAAAGTGGTGAGACAATTCCTTCTTGCTCAAAACCTGTATATGGGGAGAAGAGTGGGTATATTGCCTCATCGACGTGGACTGCGCAATGTCTGTTAACCTGTACCGCTCTAATTAGTCGTACTGTCTTGAGGGTTAGACCGTTGTCTTCAGTTCGTCAAACAGTCCGTCTGTCGTATTTTGTCAAATGCTCGCTCGATATCTAGAAAGACGCCAAGCGTCCAGTTTTCTGTAGTGATAGCTTTAGTGATGTCAGATATTAGTCGTAATAGTGGGTCATTTGTTGGATGGTGTTACCTGAATCCATATGGGCTGTCTGAGAGTAAATGTCGGTAGTTAATAAAATTCGTTACTCTTTCTGTCAATATTATTTCGAATTTCTTTCTTTCTATGTCTATCAGTGATATAGGTCGGCAGGGTTTTGGGTTTGTTTTTGGTTTGCTTGCTTATGGATCACTGTGTACTTCCATGTCAGTGGTTATGTCTGTTACAAGGCATTAGTTAAAAATGACTCCCACTGCTTTCAACATCTGCTGCTTGAATGAACGCACCATACGCTCAGCTTCGCCTATGGAGGATGGATGAAAATGCAGATTAAAAACATGTTTTATGCCATTGGAGGTGCAGAATATTTGAAATATATCGCCGTGAGTTGGTGCCCATTATTCTATATGATGACTCTGTAGGAGTGCCGAGCGGACACACCTCTACGTTGTCAGGATGCTGTTATGGAACCTGTAGAGCTTCTTTCGGCACTAATAAAACTTGATTAGCAAGTTAATATCTATTCATTCATATTTATAGTTCTGTGTCTTCTCGTCGGCCGCGGCCGACGCTTGATGCCAGTGACACGGTGGAATTGCACTGACTCTGTTGTCGGCTTTGTTGGCCGGTCTCCAAGGCTGCTACACGAGCAACTCGGCCGAAGTCTTGCGGGCTGTCTCCTGGCAGTCTGCAGGGGAAGCCGTAGCCCCCACACTGTTAGAGAGTCCTCCGTCCCGCTCCGGATGATGACAATTAAACGGGATGCACCGCACTGGTGGAAGTCGTGTAGTCGGCTGATCCTGGCCCCACCGGGCAGGTAGGCTCTGGCACCCGGAAGTTTCTGCAGCGATGTTCAAGATGATGACCATTTCACGTGCCATTGACGTTTATGTTAGTGCGATAAGCACCGAGAGATGTACTGGGGCTGGAAGACTCTCCGTCTCCCCACCAGCAATGTGGTTGAATGGGGCCAACGCAAGGTCCCACAAGTGGCAGGTCGTGGTTGCTTGGATGTTGCCACCTCAGGAACAGTAAGCAGCGTGTGAGAAGGAGGGTACAATAACTACTGCCTTAACCTCGTCTGAACCCCACTGTGACTGTTGCACAGCTTGCAAAGCTTCTAGTTGCCCTCTCAACCCGTCATTATATAACCTCTGCTGAGTATTATTCTGTAACAGTTTCGATACCATCTGAGCGGCTATAGATTCACTCGTATTAGCTGATCATGTTTCCAGAAGCACCAACGGCCACCCAACAGTTTTTAAAAGCGCTGGTGGATGAATGGAACGCCCTACCACAAGGTTTCCTCACCAACCTTGCGGCCAGCATGGGAGCACGTTGGAGGGTATGGAATGCCGTCCGTGATGATCATACACCCTATTAAGAACCATGTCCTGCCTGTAGTAATGCCCAGAGACCCATCATAAATCTGAATGACCTCATTGTAATAATTGTATTTGAATAAAAGTGTAATTTCTTTTCGTTTCATTACGTATTTCATTCTGTTACCTTCTGCACTGTGTGGTAGCAGTTCTTTCTATGTATGGTGCAATTTTCATCAAGCTATGCTTCTTGGCAGTGACATATCATGCGATAATTACTTTCGTTCTTGAGTATTCCTGACAACTATGACACGAAGCTGCCTCAGCAGTCTTCTGATTCAAATTCGTATTTCCATTCTCTCCTAAAGGGATGTCCGTTGCGTAAGTGTTCGTCTGTATGGATTAAAATTGTTCTGGGAGTATGCGGGATATCGTCCGCTTGTATGAAGTTTCTTTAGATAAGCAGAGTACCTTCTAATCGTACGGATCTCACATCCTCGATACCGTGTGATTAGTGTCTTACGTCTCCAAGGGCTCAAATGACAAAATCACAGTTGGGCGAATATGATGCTGCTTTTCCGCGGTATTTCTAAATCACTTTCGAGGATGCCAAGTTTGGTCTATAAAAAGCTTCTATCATCCTTGTCCAAGTTCAGTGTGCCCTTTGTCCACTGACCTCATCATCTACAGTAAATTAACGTCAAACATCTCCTCACCCCCTCCCCCCTTTCTTATTCAGCAATTGCTTTCGAAAACTTCATTCTTGGAGCCCTCCGAGTGTTTTCAACGTGATCTGTTGCTTACAGTGTTAGAGCATCCTTAGTATTCGGTACGTTTTTAAGTTTGCAAATCCTGTGAATTCTTGCAGTCTTTTAGAAGTTTTTATTCAGAATTCTAAAATGCAGGCGAAAATATGAATGTCGATTTGTAGGCTAAATTATGGAACTGATTTAAAATGTCTGCGTCGGTTTTCTTTGCGTTGGTTTATTGTTGTATTCAGCAAATGTTCACAACAAAAGGAATATGGCATCTTATCTGAAATTAGTTAAATTTTCACTGCGTTTCCAATAATAGTCACTTCTAAATTTCTGTAGATAGGGAGATACTTCTTTTTCCAACGTCGGTACTTCATTTGTAGAGACCTCAGGAAAGCCAAGGCGACGGAAATCACTTCCGGTAAATGAGTACAGTTTACGTCCGACTAGTTTCGAACGAAGTGATTTGCCAGACAGAGACGTAACTACTTCAATCGCCACACCTCCGAACCTGGAATGTGGCTTCAAACAGCTGAAGTTAGCTGGTTAGCGGTAAACAGGGAACGCAACGGACATTGGTCTACGACGAGCCTTGCCCCTTACTTGGAACTCGAGGGCTCCTGGAGCCTCTTAGCTAACCCTCCCTTCTCTGTTTCTCTGTTGCATTCCGACCAAGAGAACTTGCTGTTCTTCCTCGACCTTGTAATTATAATTACTTACTTTGGTGTATAACACTCCTAACTGCTGTTACTACTGCACCATAACCTCGATGCTAGAAACAGGTTGTGACATAAAACTCTTTTGTAAAAGCAATTATAGTGCAAATCAACAGAGCAGTGTTACCCTCTGAGAGGAATTTTGTTATGTTGACCGTGTTGCCCTAACGGAAGTGGCTTATCGGAAATGAAAGTCAGAATTACGTAAATATTTGAACAGTAACAAACGAAATTTTGATTATCTGCACTGTTTAATGAATAACGAAACCGGTCGCCAGCCTAACTAGGCATGAGAATGATTAACATTCTCATTCAAGAAAATAGTTATTAGTAATTATAACGGACAAACACAACCTAGACTTGGTCACACGCGAGTGCAATGAACTCTGACACACCTATGTTTTAAGATAGAAACCAACAGTTGGAACAGCACAAACTATTTGCAAAATTATAACAGCTACCTAAACACACTATTACTTTCAGGGTTTACACAAAGTGAGTAGTCTTTATACTGTTAACATGCACACAAGAAAGACAAACACTTAGTAATTATGAACATATAATTTCCTACTATGCAATTTTCCACTTTTAGTGGCATGAGACATAAAATTAAGATTTATGTAAGATACTAGCTCACTTTCTGCGATTAACAACAGGTAGTAATGTGATCACTTACTAAGCAAAACTTTATAAACCTCAGTCTTGAGAAATTTTAATTTGAATTTGGCAACAACACATTAATAATCAGTTTTACTAGGAAAATTATTTCAGCAAGCATCATTAACTCTAACTCACTCTCTTGCCACATTAACTTTAACTTTACTCTGTCCAATAGGTATTAATTAGCAAACTGAGTTTTAACGTACTTTCAGTAAGGATACTCGGTAATCACTTTACTTCAAACGGAGAGGACCCTGAGAGGTGTTATGATGAGGAGAAAAATCAAGGTAGGTACATAAATTCAGATACACATTACCTTATATTTCAGCACAATAGCACATCCATTAAGCTGATCCTTCACTGTACATCCTTATAATATTACGTTGCAATGATTGCGCAATGTGGTGGCAACTGCATGTTGGTAGGTGGAATTGCATGCAGAATTGCTGGGCTCTGTCATTTCTTGGTGGCGAAGTTAGATACAAATTCCAGAATAGCCCAGCTATTTATCCATCCATCCGAGGCCTTGGAAAATAACAGAAAAGCCTCTGTCGAAACCAGCACTATGCAACTTTTACACAGCAGTGCACGGACTGCTGGCTCGTCCCCGACTGACTGCTCGTCCCCGACTGACTATCAGTTCCACCTTTCCCACCTAGGCCAACCACAATTTGCGCGCGCTACATAGTTCCGTTCCCGAGGGGAACCACTACACCTTTTACATACAGAATAACTAAGAGCCCTAAGTGAGGATCAGCAGTTTACATAACAGCAATCAAATACATTAAATAAGACAGAACATTTTCACATATTGGTCTTCTACAAAAAATTATTCACACAAAATTACAATTATATACAGTAAGTTTTGTTCCCTCCAAATGGGACAAAGAATTTTAAATTACAGATACACTACTTTGCATAGAATCAAATCACGATATCAAAGTTTTAACAAAGAAAAGAATACACAATTTTATGTTATCGATTCAACCACATTTACAGACTATCAACAATGTAACATTATATAAAGCAAAAAAAATATAATAAAATAAATCCATACAGCATAAGAGCTGTGGTGTTACAGGTGGAACACTTTTCTCTAGAGCAGCACCTCTAAATGACCACCATAGAGAGTCGTACTTGCAAACAATGTACTAGGTCTCAGCGCAGTCTGCTATTTAGTTCGTTTGCATGGATAATTGTTGTGGCTGTCATAAAATGGAAAACATCTACACTGAAATGATTAATACTGGGCTTTTTCATCTTATTATGTATTCCCTTGCCAATTCCTCACTGCACGGACACCTCAAACTCAAAAATTGGTGCTAGAGAGAAAATCTCCCACAGTTGTTGCATTGCACATAATTTCAAGGAATGGAGTCGCCAAGGATGTTAATAAAATTCATTGGCATTCATGTCGGATAGAGCCAAAACATAGGTAGTACTTTGAGACGGAAATACGTTATGTTGAGTGACAGCATTCCTTGGAAACAACAACATCTGGAACATAGGATGCAGTTCTCCATGCTTATCTCTACATGTTTCTTAAGCGTAATACATCATTAGAGAGTCGGAATATATTTAACAGAAAATCATTGAATTTTATCTAGCACGGTCACCTAGTGTCTTCAGTTTCGTACGAACGCAGGCAAACTTTACCATGAATAACCTTCTTCAGGCAACCAGTATAGACAGATCCTAACTTTTAATGGTGACAACGTGAAAAATGATCCACTCGACAATATAACCATCGCCCTGTAATGTTTGGTCCATGTTAAAAGGGCTCAGCATCAATGTAGCGCTAAAATACACTTTATTTCCAATATAAATCAGGAAATAGTTATTCTACTTCAAATGTTGAATTCATGCAGATGTTCACGTGTATCACAAAAGTGATATTTTTTTATGTTCTCTTTAGGGTTGGAGATCCAGATTAGTTCACAATCACTATTCACTGGTGAGATCTAGCTACAAACAGTATAATCCGTTGTCACCTTGCACGCATGCAGTCAAGGTCGTTGGCCGTTACTGAGTAAGACATGGTTATTCTGCAAGATATTTCATTGTTATGGAACAGACCGCTTTGCTGTCTGGTTATTGCTCAACTTTAATGACTGTGTACACAGTCATAATTCGCACCCAGATCCCAGCCTTTAACAGTCAGTGCAGATTTTCCAATGAACCAGAACGAACAAAGGTAGTTAGTGACAGAAAGAAGAGTCGTGTTCATCAGTGACACGTGGTAAGTTGATTCGACAGCAGATTAGTAACAGATTTGGCACTAACCAAAGTTTTTCCCAAATTCCTAAACATTAATACAATATAACTGATGTTTAGTTATCTGTAAATTTCATTATTATGTGGAATGTTATATCAGAAACCATCATGTTTGCATTTCCACTCATTAAGGAATCTTCATTATCCACGAAAAATAAAATTATATTATTGGTCAAACAATAATGTGGCGGGAACAAAACAGAAACGCATGATGTAGACAACAAAACAGAACCATACTGGTTAGTGTGCCTGAAACAGTTCGTGGGGCTACACGTTTTGCGCATAATGGTTTTTAACAGTACGTTGTATGCATTCAAGTCATAGGAAAGCAGGATGGGACAACGAACGCATTCGTAGACGTAACACAGCTATTGTGTCGTATCATGGATGTGGAAAAGATATCGGGAGACAAGACACATTCAACAATAGTACGAACTGTTTCCTTACTTTGAAACTCTCGAAGACGTCCAACAGTCATAGCACCACACTGAACTAGAGACCTCACAGGAGACCCTTAGTGTCTCACACTTATTACTCGTCCTTCACGGAAAGACATCGCATGGCTGGTCATAAGTGGCATAGTGGCCACCTATTCACAAATGAGTCGCGATTCATCCGACAGAGTGATTCTTGCCTTCTCTTTATCTAAAACCGAGACTCGTTACAACCTTACGAAATTTGTGGAAAAGAATAGATATGGCGATACTAATTATGTCGCCTTAAAGGTATCAGATTAGGAGGAAAATTTAATGCCCTGCATTTACTGGGGCTACTACGACGGCTGTGACCTATAGAGATCTGCAGTGGACTGTGAGCTCTTTCTCGTGATTCATGTGGTGGTAAATGCAACCTGATAGATGTTAATGAGCAACGACACAAGTGGGGTCTTATTATTGTGTAATTAACACGAAATGTTTCGTCTATAGCGGTTAGCTCGCTCCCTGGAATCGATAGTGATACTGGATTGCCTGACCCTTGGTACGTGGAGCCGTTGGGTGTCCTGTTTCCCCATCGTGAGCATCACATCCATGGCCATGGCCGTGGTCACCGACGGAGGGACACTACAAACCATCTACGGGGCACGGCTGGCTCTAGGGTATACCAACGCCGAGTCTCACTTTCATTCCTAGGTCTCGAATCCCTGAAATTATCAACGTGAATGTTCACATCCTCACCTGCAATTAACTAATACTATGTATGTGTATCTTCTCCCCCCTCCCCCTCTCGTTCCCCCTTTATTTTACCTGTCCTATAATAATTTATATTGGTCTTTCTCTATTTTTTAAACGTAAAGGGTCGTGAACCGTGTTTGTTGCAGATTATTAATCTTCGAGCATGAGAGCCTAACTATCAACTGACGAGAAGCAGAGCATTGCCGGCTGTTGGTGAGGGTTTCGGCACACGATACGTACTTTGGCACGCTGCAGAATAACTAAATGTTGTTCACCAGTGAAAATGCGACGCAATGTATGCAAACGAAGTTTCAATTATGTGCGTGAGGATGCATATACTGAGTGATGCATATATGGTTTGTGTGGAAGAGCAGAAAAGTCATCATTACATTTGTGTTCCGTTTACAAATATGTTATATGTTGCTACTGCATACTTTTGCACTAACCAGCTTGCTGTGTGGCATTCCAGCACTCATTACTAAAACAGGCTATGTGGTCATTCGCCTGCTATGCTCGGACCAACGGAATAAATTAATTACCTGCAGTTTTCCGCCACGTTAGTTACGGCACTGACGGGTTCGTGGAGGTATTCGAACAGTGGACTGCAACTCCAAGATAACCCTCACCGCCGCAGTAAAGTACAGTTGGGACGATTACGCGTTCTCATACCCGCAGATGTCAAAAATGCACTCATGTGTCAAAAAATAATGTATTGTGAAACGATCATTGCAGCACTTAAATCACTTACTTCCCTAGTACTTACATTTTACTGTGGAGACTACATATAAAAATCGTTTCTAACTGCATTACATCCCACACATATGGAAAGTCCTGTGAAGCATAGAGATAAATATTTTGTATTTTTGGGACCATTCGGCATCGATGTTTAATTTACTTAATAATAAACGTTATCTTATCTTTTTACCATATTCCGCCATCAGCGGCACTGAGCTCTGACGTAAGTACTCGTCAAGCAGCGGTGGTAATTCTGAAATACGTTGTTTACTGTTCTCAAATACTTAACACAGTATTTTGTGTTAAATAGAACATCTAACACACCACAGAAACCAGGGTACACTATCCGAAGAAAAGTATCCGGACACCTATATGAGGACATTAATTTGGATTGCGTCCACCCTTATCCCTTATGGACGCTTGAAGTCTGCTGCGGACACTTTCAGTGCGGTGTCTGAAACCGTGTGGAGGAATGGTAGCCCTTTCTTTCTCGAGATCTGAAACCAGAAGAGAAAGTGATGTTGGATCCAGGGGTCTGGAGTGACGTCGACGGTCAAACTTAATTCAAAGAGATTCCAGTGGTTCAGGTCAGGAGTATGACTAGGCGATCCCATTTCAAGAAAGTTATTGTCCACAAACCATTGCCTCTCAGATTCTGCTATATGACAATTTGCTTTGTCAAACCTGATACAGTCATCCTCTCCGAACTGTTCCTCTACCATACGCGGCACACAATGCTGTAAAATCTGTTAATATTCTTCCGCATTAAGCGTTTTTTTTAAGCGGTATAAAAGGACCACAGCCTATCGACGAGAACCATTCACATAAAGTAACACCACCTCCTCCATACCTCACTGTTGGCAGTACACGTGATGGGAGGTAGCATTCTCCAGAAATTCGCCATACCCAAATACTTCCATCGCATTGCCACGGGGTATAGCCAGCGTCGTGACTCCAAATCACTCGTTTCCAGTCATCCACTGTTCAGCTGCGTCGCTCTCTACATCACCTCACGCGTTGCTTAGCACTGACTACAAAAATGTATAGTTTATGACGAGCTGCTCGGTCATCATACCCCATCGTTTTTGGTTCACTACGCATAGTCATTGTACTAATTGTACTGTTAGTAGTAATTTGGAAGTTAAGAATGATTACTTCCACCGATGTCATTCGCTTTTTTTTATATATAAACACCATTCGCAGTGCTCAACGTTTCCTGTCCGTCAGTACTTAAGGTCTGCCTTGTCTTGGTTTAGCTGTGCTTATACCTTACCCTTTCCACTTCACTATCACATCACTAACAATCGACTTGGGCAGCTTCAAAAGGGTAAAATATTCCTCCTGCATTTCTTGCTATATCTACAGCTACATACACTATGTGATCAAAAGTATCCGGACGCCTGGCTAAAAATGACTTACAAGTTCGTGCCGCCCTCTATCGGTAATGCTGGAATTCAGCATGGTGTTGACCCACCCTTAGCCTTGATGACAGCTTCCACTCTCGCAGGCATACGTTCAATTAGGTACTAGAATGTCTCTTAGGGAATGGCAGCCCATTCTTCACGGAGTGCTGCACTGAGAAGAGGTATCGATGTCGGTCGGTGAGGCCTGGTACGAAGTCAATGCTCCAAAACATTCCAGAGGTGTTCTATAGGATTCAGGTCAGGTCTCTGTGCAGGCCAGTCCATTGCAAGGATGTTATTGTCGTCTAACGACTCCGCCACAAGCCGTGCAATATGAACAGGTGCTCGATCTCGTTGAAAGATGCAATCGCCATCCTCGAATTGCTCTTCAACAGTGGGAAGCAAGAAGGTTCTTAAAACATCAATGTAGGCCTCACTGTGATAGTGCCACGCAAAACAACAAGGAGTGCAAGCCCCCTCCATGAAAAACACGACCACACCATAACACCACCGCTTCCGAATTTTACTGTTGGCACTACACACGCTGTTAGATGACGTTCATCGGGCATTCACGATACGAAGACCCTACCATCGGATCGCCACATTGTGTACCGTGATTCGTCACTCCACACAACGTTTTTCCACTGTTGAATCTTTACGTTCTTTACACCAAGCGAGGTGTCGTTTGGCATTTACCGGCGTGATGTGTGGCTTATGAGCAGCCGCTCGACTATGAAATCCAAGTTTTCTCACCTTCTGCCTAACTGTCATAGTACTTGCTGTGGATCCTGATGCAGTTTGGAATTCCTGAGCGATGGTCTGGACAGATGTCTGCTATTACACATTACGAGCCTCTTCAACTGTCGGCGGTCTCTGTCAGTCAACAGACGAGGTCGGCCTGTACGAAAAAAAATGGTTCAAATGGCTCTGAGCACTATGGGAGTCAACTGCTGAGGTCATTAGTCCCCTAGAACTTAGAACTAGTTAAACCTAACTAACCTAAGGACATCACAAACATCCAAGCCCGAGGCAGGATTCGAACCTGCGACCGTAGCGGTCTTGCGGCTCGGCCTGTACGCTTTTGTGCTGTACGTGTCCCTTCACATTTCCACTTCACTGTCATATCGGAAACAGTGGATCTAGGGATGTTTCGGAGTGTGGAAATCTCGCGTACAGAAGTATGACACAAGTGACGCCCAATCAGCTGACCACGTTCGAAGTCCGTGAGTTCCGCATAGCGCCCCATTGTTCTGTCTCACGATGTCTAATGACTACTGAGGTCGCTGTTACAGAATACCTGGCAGTAGGTGGCAGCACAATGCACCTAATATGAAAAACGTGTGTTTTTGGGACTGTCTGGATACTTTTGATCACATAGTGTATATGCTTTGAAAGTCACAATACAGTCCGTGGCAGAGTGTACCCTTTACCACTTTCCTTTCCTGTTCCACTCGATGATGAGCGGCAGAGAAACGACTATTTATGTGTGTCTGTATGAGCCTTAAGTTCGCGTTTCTTATCTTCGTGGTCCTTGCGTGAAAGATGTGTTGGCAGCAGTAGGATCGGCCTGCAGTCACCTTCTAACGTCGGTTCTCTAAATTTTCTCAATACTGTTCCTCGCAAAGAAAGTTTCCCTCCATCCAGAGATTTCCACGCGAAGCATCTCCGTAACATTTGCGTGTTGTTCGAACCTACGGGTAACGTGTCTAGTAGCCCGCCTCGAAGTTACTTCGATGTCTTCCTTCAATCCGACCAGGTGTGGATCCTAAACACTCGACCAATATTCAAGAATAAGTCGCATCAGCGTCCTATAATGCCATTCATTTACTGGTTAACCACACGTTCTAAAAATTTTCCAATAAATCGGAGTCTACCATTTCCCTTCCCCACTACAATTCTCACGTGCTCGTTCAGTTTCAATCGCTTTGTAATATTACGCTCAGATATTTAAACGACTCGACCGTGTCAAGCAGGGCACTACTAATGCTGTATCTGAACATTACGGGTTTATTCTTCCTAGTCATATGCATGAACTGACTTTTTTTCTACATTTAGAACCAACTGCCGTTCATTAGACATTGCTCAGGTGATATCCAATGACTATCCCACGTTAGAAGTTGCTGAGCTCTGCTGACCGAGCATTTTGCTGTTACTACTACTTTATTACAACAAAACGACTACGACTACGAAAACCAGACGGACTTAACCTCATTCCGTTGTGGGTGGGGGCTAAGCAGGGACTGATATTCCTCCAAATTCTTTGCTAGTTGATGGTAATACACCTCTCTTTATGGACTGGCCTGAAGCTGAAACTGGAACATAAGAAACAAAACTACTAGCAAGCTAGCGGTACTACAACGCAATATTCCCAGCCTCCCTTTATACTGATTGTCGTGAAATCTAGTGTCAAATTCCGAATTACGTAAGGATGGCCGAATGCCTTTGATAAGATAGTGTATAATATATACCCGAAAGTCTTACCCATGTTTTCAATTTTTAAGTCCTAAATATACATTAACGTCAGTGAAAGTTACGATGGTTATAATAATATCCCTAATTAATACTGAACCAGAAATAAGGGGTTGAGACTGCAGAAGTACCACGTTCATATAGGTTCAGCAGTGCCATCTCTTTCATGACTGGAAAGAATAGACCGATAAATTAAGAATTGCCAACCGAAGTAGAAAAGTGAAATAAAGTACCAGGATGCCTCCTTGACGAAAAACGTTATAATATCGCCATGTAATTTAGACTGAAGCAGAATGGTTTATCTCCTGGAACTGTACCTGTCATACTGTTTCATTCCGGCTCCTACTGTATCGCGATTGTTGAGACAGCGGCTAGATGAAGCTTGTGCACAGTAATGAGCTGGTATTGGTCCACGCAGTGTCAGCACAGTACGTAGCATGTGATGACGGCCACCGTGTCCGCACGGCCGTTACCCGCACTGCATCATCCACAATGTTCACTAGACGCTGGAACAAAACAGCCGTCTGGATTGGTGGAATATATGCTGTTGCATGAGTTTTGCCATCTTTCACAGGAAACATAGTCTTAGATTGCAATGGAAATATGAACTCGGTCTCTTGTGTGTTAAGTAGGTAAATGTAGCGTTTTTGACTGATATCGTGTCAGTATGCCCTACATAGAAGCTCACTTACGTGTTACACGTTTACATAATAACAATCCGACAATCTGGCAGCCTGACTTGTTGATCGGAATAGGGAACACACGGAAAATGTAATAACTTATGTCATCTCGTAACTATTGATGTCAGTTAAGCGACAGCCACTACATCACTGTCACCTTGAAGCCCGAGAAACTGCCTCTCCTTAAGGCACCTCCACCTACCACGTTCTACAGTACAATATTGATACATGTGTACCAAGGAAGGTGGAAGTGTTTTGAAATATACTACTGATTCTACAGCTTGCACGTCGGTCTGACTTTTCGATGTGTAGCGGTGCGGTTGACTGCTGACTTGTTCATCACTGGTCATTATCAGTCGCATTTTACTAAGGGAGTTCAATAAGTAACGCAACACTTCCTTCCAGAAAACAGACAAGTTTTATTCAGGATTCCACTACACCATGTTGTTCCTCACTCTTTTGGCTACAACACCCTATTTTTCACCATAATCACCGTTCGTTCAATGCGACAGCCATACGCTACCTTCCAGGGGGGGGGGGGGGGGGGGGGGCATATGCCCGCATGGTACCACACTGCTGCCCGACGTCGGAGCCAACTTCTTGTTGGATCAGTAACCTCCGCATCATTCAAGTACTGCTTCCCGCAGAGTGCAACAGATGGAAGTAGGAACGTGTGAGACCCGGGCTGTAGGGCGGATGAGGTAGAACAGTCCAACGACGTTTTGTGAGCTGCTCTCGGGGAGCAGATTTGTGTGAGACCCCACATTGTTATGGAGAAGGAGCAGTTCGTTTGCACTTTTGTGGCGACGAACATGCTGAAGTTGTTTCTTCCATTTCCTTAAGGTAGCACAGCACACTTAAGAGTTGATCGTTGCACCATGAGGTAGGACATCAATCAGAATAACCCCTTCAAAGTCCCAGAAGACCGGCTTAGGTTGCGACTCTGAAGTTTTCTTTGGAGGAGAGGTGACGTGGCGCCACTCTATGGATTGTTGTTTTGTTTCAGGCTCGAAGTGATGAAATCACGTTTCATCGCCGGTGACAAAAAAATATCACAACTGGCCTCGTATCACACAAGTAATTAAACACAGATGGTCTTTCATTATTCTTTACGGTCTTCTGTCAGGCTGCAAGGAACCCAGGGGCACAAGCCTCTGAGTACTCCAACTGGTGGACGAGCGTGTCAGCACTACCAACAGAAACGTCCAGTTGAGCAGCGAGGTGTTCGATTGTGATGCGTGGATCACCACGAATAAGAGTGTCCGCCTGCACGTTCCAACACTGCAGGAGTCACGGCTGAGTGCGCCTGACCAGCAATCGGGAGATCGGACAGGTTTGCGCCACCTTGTAGCTATGGTGGCAAGTTCCTCACCCAATGACTCACCCTGCTTTTGTTCACTGCCAGGTCCCCATAGACATCCTGCAAGAGCTCATGAGTATATGCAACGCTCTGGTTTTCCCCCTAAAGAAACTCCACGACCGCTCTGTTTGGAACGCACCTTCGTTACAGACGCCATTGAAGGCTACGTATAGTACCACCACCAATAGGAACATCATGACAGGGACTGAAACGGAATTTCTCCATAACGTTCCACAGCAAATTTCGCATTTTTTCAATCGAAACTGACCGAGAGACAAACCTTTAGCATTACTTACTGCTCGCCCATCGTATGTGTTGGAGACACACATAAAATTCGCTTGGAGGGACGCTACCAAGAACATTTATGAACTCTCCTTGATTCCATGCCATGAATTTTAGTCTCTTGCATTACATCATTTGAGGGCTTTCATATGAAAACGAATTCTCAAATTCACCCAGCGAGATGACGCAATGGTAAGATATTGGAAGCCCATTTGGGAGGACAGCGTTCCAAAGCCACATCCATCCATCCAGGTATAGTGTTTTCGTGGGCTCCCTAAAAATTTTAATGCAACTGTCGGGATGGGGCCTTTCAAAACGACTCGTCCGATGTATCACCTCCTCCCTGCCCAATCCGAGCTTGATCTCCATCTCTAATGACCTGTTATCGATGAAATGTTAAATCGTAATCTTCTTTCTGCTTTAGTGAACGACTTTCCAGTTTTGTAATCATATTCATATGTGTCTTGACAAGTACATAACGGGTTGTAAACACTCATTACGGTCATAATGTGGGGCGGCGGGTTGAAATAATTTTGTTTTATATTGGTTTGTATAATTTGTATACACACAATAAAAGTATATAGTTTCAGTTAAAAATTATATTACGTAAAGTTTCTCACGTACAACACTGCACATTTAGCAGTTCAGAGGCGACTTCTACAGTACGTTCCTACCAGACTGTCTTTCGCCCTGACTAAAAACACTCAACTGCAAGTTTTCAATAAATTGTCAAAGTTAGTGCTCATCATAAAAGTGAAAATAGTCACCACTTGCCACGCGGAACTGTAATTCACACGGACGGCACACTAACAGTCACTTTGGCGAATTTTAAGCGATCCAAGACGGTGTACAGTCCTCGCGAGTTCTCTACCCGTTTTTACCGCAAAATACGTGCTTTGTCAAAGTTCGGCTCTGACATCAGCCGGGGCAGAGCGTGAGCCGACGTTTAACAGACGTGGATCTTACAGTAGCTGCTCGCGAAGTGAAAATCTCTACCGCCTCTCGGGTTGTATTTATATAGGTGTCGGAGCGGGCGGCCGAGGTAACATCTGTTGTCTACTGTTATCTGCATACTGCAGCAGCCTCCGAACGACCACTATCTCGGGCACATAATCTTTAATAACATATTTACAAATGACTTCATAAACTTCTTAATTTTTTTACTTGTATTCAATTAAGTTGTTTGAAAGCACAGAAAAAGTTTCAGCTCGCTTGAATGAGAACTCTGTCTTCGTGAATTTTTGTAGTGGAACTAACGGTAGACCGTTACCTCTAAGCCATATATTTACTAGAACTTATGTCGGCAGAGATTAATACTAAAACTCTCAATTTTGTTATAGCTCTATCATTTGGTATGTTTTATCATCCACTTTAACCAAAATTCTCTATCATTAAAATTACAGGTACTTCATCCACAACAATCGAGTACATTTGAATTAAAAAATTAATTTTTACTTAATTGCTCAAAAACTATAAGGGGTAGCTTAACGTGGTCTCTTAGTTATTATTTTTGGGGTGAACTGAAACATGAAACAAATTTTCGTGTTTCTAAGTCCAATATTTAGCACCTCTGCTTTTTCCTAAAAACGTGGATTCTGGTGTCAATTTTTGTTCTGTCGTTTTGGAAACCTGTACCACTTTCTTATGAGTTCTGAAGACACCTTCTGACCAAATTCTGGCTTTCTAGCTTTATTATCTAGCGCCACTTATTTTTCTCTTAAAACGGTATTTTTGTGTAAATTATTAAGTCCAGAACATAAAGACAAGGTATTTGGAACATTATAACACTAAACTATATTTTAACAAGGTTTTAAGCATAAGTTTTGATTTTTAATTTCATACTTAATTGCGGTGAAATGCTTGCGCTCTACGTGCAGATGTGTTAAGGTAACTTGAAGCTGCTAACAGACAACCGGGGTTAGTCCAGGCACACTCGCTCGCCTCTGTATCTCACCCATGATACAGCGCTTGCTTTGCTTCAACACGTAGCCTTCTTAGTGTTGAAATTTTCACATGAGTTGATGGTCTGGGAGGGGAATGTGTTTGAAATATCTAAGATGAACGTGGTCATTTATTTTACGTTACATTAGAAAAATGACAGCAATTACAGAGTTAAAGCATAATTGATCGTTTCTTTCTCTTTTTTTTTTTTTTTTTTTAGAACGGGACGAAACGCTTCATTATCATTTTGAATTGTGACAGATATAGAACACTACAATACTTGGATAAGTGCTTTAGCGAGCCGGACTATGAGAGGCACTAATGACATCGCAGTGCTGCGTGCCGCGGGTCAGTGTTAACCAAAGCTATAACATATAATACCTCTGCCCTGGGGCTAGCGACAGTTCAAACTGGAACGCGTCACAGACTCAGAGCTGGATTTTACAGTCGAGCAGAGGTTTTCTGGCATGACCTACATTTCCTCGGAACCGTCCAAAAGTCCACATGAGGTTCCTCCACAGAAAGGGATGAATACGGTGCAGCTACGATTCTTTATTTATTTCGTCGGTTGATGTCATACAACGGTAGTGAATTTCACCAGCCAAATAACCAACTATATGTAGGGCCCACTTTCATTATAGTAACAGGGTTTAATCGTCATGTAATGCTCTCCCCACGGAAATTAGCTGTTAGGCTTCACTTCGGAGCTATGAACAGATCTATTTAATACATCAACTGATTTTCTTTGAACCACGATGAAATATTCCCTTATTTTCTGGACATTAGTATCATCGTGGTGATAAATTAAAAATTGCGTTTAAGCTAATGCTTAAGTGTAGACAGCATGCTTTAGCTTATATAATGTTTATAAACGGCATAGTTTATTGTGTGAACTACCAAAAAAGGTCACTCGTGTTCAACTGTTCCGCTTCTTCAGGTATATGCAAGATTGTAAAGTCAATGATTGATTTTTTTCCTTTTCCAAACAGTCTTGCGCAATACGTTGCAGCACTTTTTTCATGGGATTCATAAACATTATGTCAAACAACGGAACGTAGGAAAACTTTGTCTTCTCAGATCGACATCTCCAGCATGCCATCCACCATTCAATACAACCCTTGGCCCATCAGACAACAAATTCTATTTAAATGTGTTATGATTACTAGTAACGAAGTCACGTAAAAACGACTAGACCTGAACCTGTTTAGCTTTTATTCTTCCGAAGATCCCTGATGTCAACCGAAAATTTTCACTTGGCAGCAAAATGATTATCGAGGTAGCTTTAGAGGATCTTCATATAAAATTTCAAATCCTTGTTCCAGTTACATATTATTTTGTTAATAATTAGTTTCCCGCATCCGGCTGCTAACTGAAGCTTTTGTTGTTATTTGTAAAGCATACCTCATTTGAACAATTGTCTCCTCTCTTACATTGTTGTTTAAATAATAGTAAAGTCAAGCATGATTCATTTTTGTGGTGAAAACCGTTTTCTGAGCGAAGATTCGTGACCTACGCTTTATTCCGATGAATATGGCGGCCATCGGTTGGCAAACGGAATGGTTAAGGGAGCGTACTCGTATTCTGAGTCCTTCAAATTCGTTTCATCTGAATGTGAGGAAAGTTTTTCGGAGCAGCCTCACTGCCGATCCATTCCAGCAACAGACCTAGCAGTCCTCCTCTACTGGGCACAGTGGCTACTGATTTTAGACTTTATTTACTGGAAAAAAGAAAAAGGAACACATGACGAGAATATACATCGTGAGCATAGACAAGCGGTTGCAAGGACAAGTCTCTTCCCTCTCAGCCTTTGTACGTGATAAAAAAGAGAAGAGGGGAGGTCTACTATATGGAGCTCGTTCACTCCCTATGTTGTTTATGTTTCACGATTTAAATTGCATGCATGCTATATAAGATACCACGAAAGTAAGGTATGTGGGAGCTACTTGTAATTAATTACTACAATGGAACGACCCCTGATACAGTTCCAACCTTAAGATACACCACTGAAATCTGTACACAGTGGTGTGTTTGAATGCTTATTAATGTTATCCGGCCTACTAGTGAACATTAAGTTGGCAATTTGTAATAAAACAGTAACTGACGTAAAAATTGCTAAGTGGAGAAGGTATGTTCTCTATTGAAATGAGGAAGGGCATTCGTCGAAACGATTCATTTATTACAACATAGACGTTCACGGAATATGATATGGTAACAAAATAATACAGAGAAGCAGATCCAACAAAACGCCTATGAATCACAATTATGTCAATAGTTATGGTCTGTTGGCAAAGTTGCCTGAAGGAATAAATTCTCTGAGCGACCCCACCCTACTTGTGTATGAATGGTAACACTGTCTGACTATCGTGTGTGACAGTGATGGTGAACCTCTAACTGAAGGGCTGTGCGTGTATTAACTGAGCAACTGTTGCTGCAAGTCAAAAGGACACGCCATATAGAGTGTAAAGCTACACGAAAAATTCCCTCTAAGATTCTCACCATAGACGTCTGCCCATCGTGGGTAAACCCGTGCTCAAAATTGTTCAAATGGCTCTGAACACTATGGGACTTAACTTCTGAGGTCATCAGTCCCCTAGAACGTAGAACTACTTAAACCTAACTAACCTAAGGACATCACACACATCCATGCCCGAGGCAGGATTCGAACCTGCGACCGTAGCGGCCGCGCAGTTCCAGACTGTAGCGCCTAGAACCACTTGGCCACTCCGGCCGGCAAAACCCCGTGCTCGGCGCTGAGAAAAATCTGCAAGTCCACAACCAGGGCGCCAGCGCTCACTCTTGAACGTTGGACTCCGCCCCGATCCTCGCCTGCAGACGAACTCTACTGCTCAGCGTCCCCAAACGAAGTTCCTCGCACAGTGCCCTCAGATCAACTCTCCGATGCATACACTATGCCTTCGCCCAGCGAACTCCCCCTAAAAATCCTCCCAATCCCTTTCTTTCAAAAAATATTCCATATGGAGCACCTCTAAAATTCAGTCTATCAGTTGAACGTGGCAAGATTCCTCCCCACCAAGTGCGTAATCAAAAATCGGCGCACAGTCTCCCTCCAGGAAACTGGCGAAACACACTCTCGCAGTAGAATAACTTGCCGCCATAAGTTTCTGACGTCTACGGTGTGTTTCTGACGTTACCGGCTGACTCACAATCACGGCGCTTATTTTCAGTACGTGTGGGAAATCACTGGGCGTTGGAACCCAATTTTCCAAAAAGTATACTAGCTGCTTCTGCGACAAACTGTAGAGCATCCAGCAGCTCGGAACTATCTCAAATTCAGAGAAGACACGTTTTACAATACTGGCAGATACAGTTGTCTCAAAAAAGGGTCTTCGACCATTCGGCCCGCAAGTACATGCAGATTCCAAAATAGTTTCTCTCCCGACAGGGGACGATTTCGAATGCGCCGGCCTGTCGTGAAAGAGGGACTAAAAGTCATAAAAAGCACTCCGGCAAGATTTGGGAACAATAACCTATACTGCATTAGGAGCAGGACACAGCTGGTCGCTTGGCGACTTCCCTTGGCGTCGTCCCGGCACTTGCGCAAACTTCTGCCGTGACTTGAAAGCAATCACTAGCCTCCACTTGCTCCTTGCCGTTCTACCTGCGAACGCTTCTACTCCCGCAGAATTCGGCTCATGGGGGCACTTTGCTAACACTCCAAGCACCGCATCTCTCTCCACATACAGGCAGCACGGACAGATCACAAAATCTTAGTCAACAGAAAGGAAGACTCGTCACCTCTAGTTACCCACTGGAATTAGAAGTCGATGCACCCAGTACATAATCACTGTTAACTCATCTCATTAAACGTCATAACAGTAACAAAAATGGAAGAGAGACCAGCCCTCACGACATACCGTCTTAAACTATGTAATGTATCCCATGTAAAGTAAACATCTGTAACAATTCCCGAAACAATGCCCATTATAGACATTTCTTCATCCCTTTTTATATCAATCGAAAAATTTGAACTGCTGTAACTTTTTCAATGGAATAACGTTCCTGGTAGGAAGACGAAAACACTGTGTAACCTTGGCTGTCTACCAAAAATTTTTACGGATGTTATAACAGCTTTCATCGATTTCTACAAGCTATGGGAGCTACAGTTTCAATTGCAATGGTTGTCACAATGCATTCATATTCGGGAGGACATGGTTCAAATCCGCGTCCGACCTTCCTGATTTAAGTTTTCCGTGATTTTCCTACATCGCTTAAGGCAAATGCCGGGATGGTTACTTCGAAAGGGCACGCTGATTTCCTTCCACAGCCTTCCCTAACACGAGCTTGTGATCCGTCTCTAATGGCCTCGTTGTCGACGGGGCGGTTAACACTAACCCCTCCCCACCGCCCCGCCACGCCT
This sequence comes from Schistocerca nitens, assembly GCF_023898315.1. Taxonomy (NCBI): domain Eukaryota; kingdom Metazoa; phylum Arthropoda; class Insecta; order Orthoptera; family Acrididae; genus Schistocerca; species Schistocerca nitens. The sequence continues at coordinate 556,990,156 of NC_064616.1, read as the reverse complement.
CCCCCCCCTTTCCCCAACTGTCTAAGAACTCGCGAAATTCATGGAGAACTAAACACTAGTGAAAATTAAGTACTCGTTTCTTACAGAAGAGTTTTAAAATATTCCTGCTACGCAAGATGTTACTTAGAAAATGCCAGGATACTGAATCACTGCTTCGGCCCCATATTAACATAGAATTTGCCACATTTTACCAACGAATTCGAGACCAGATGGCCTTCAGTGAATAATTATAAAACGCGGAGAAAATCGTTCGCTAGCGAGCATGGCTCAACCTACCATCACAGTAGCGAGAAAAGCAGCAGGGGCGTAGCGTAAGTTAAATTTGTCTCATGACATCTAAGCCTCAAAGTAATGTCATCACAAAAAAAACACTTGTTGACAACATCAAAAGTTACTTCCCACACGATTTGACGTATTTCATTCGTCCAAGACAATCAGATTTCTATCACAACGTCTTACGCCACTCAAATGTGGCCAATATCGGTGATGACCTGCTCTCGGTCAAACCACGTCACGATCTCTTCTGAACACCCCTGTAAGTAAAGTTTCTACCGTCTGTTTCCTTAGATAACACTATCCAAACAGTTTTACTAGTACAAAATGTGACGAATGCCAGTTCCCACAATTAGCAATAATTACGAAAGTTTTATTATGGCTTGTTGCACCACTGCCTCTTTACTTGACGGTTGAAACCCGTGGTCAAGTTAACAAAAAACGCAACCAAAAGGTTTCCACAAGACTTTTTGGAGAACTGCAGAAGACTGAAGCTGGCAAGGCGTTCCTTCACAAGAACCTATCATTGGGATCTGCTGTCACAGTAAGAATCACATCTTGTGCCGTACAGTAGAACCAACTGTCACTTATCTAGCCTCGTCATACTGTCATGGTGCAACACCGCCGACATTTTGGAACTACAGAAGCCAGAATGTGGCAACGATGACATGGATTACCACACGTCCAGATCCAACGCCGAAGCCAGATGACGAAGATTGATGACTTAGCCAAACTGTGGTGGTTCGACCCATCATAAATACCACCTGTTTCAGATGTGCAGTGTCTGTTACCACCTGGAGCCAGCGTCAAGATGTACTCCTCGACAGTCGTCAATTTGAAGCGGACATCCCACCTGCTGCCACTAGATGCCGCCTCTGTCAGCAGGCCTGCCTGATGCTATCGATAGCCGAACTGGTGTCTTCCAGACGTGGGGCCATCTGCTGGCTATCTTCTACCGACTTTAGAACGTCTACTCAGGCGTCCATGGTTCATGCTTCGGCCTGAATAGTTACCGAGACGTCCCATACACAGCGGGGGCCCTGTCGGCTACGGCGCGCTTCTCCTGCAGACCACTGTCGCCACGCCCTGCACTAGCGTCCTAGTTTCAGTTCTGCATACTCGAGTGCTTTCCGCACTGAGACGCACATCTGCACCAGCCAACGTAACTAACTTCTGTTTACCACAACTGTCTGCGAGTAGCGTTATCCATGCGAAAGTGTGCGAACGTTTTTTAAATGTTTGCGATTCGTTTAACGGGGGCGGTATGTGGGTACCAACACGGTATTCATCCAGACGGATGTGGGATACTGTGTAAAAAATCACAGCCGATACAGCCTGCACACATGTCATCGGCGTTAGTCCTTCGGCGGGATCAATCCGGTGCCGGCGCTCCTGCCGGAATCCCGAAATTGCCGTGGTAGCCCGCTCGGCTATCCGGACTGGTAGCTGTTTTAGAGATTCAGTGTAACAAATCTCGAACTGATGGAAACAAATTGGCCAAAATTGCTCTCCTATTCAGAATAGCCACAAAACAGCATACCGTTCCACATAAAATAATAATAACAATAATAATAATAAATCATATGAGAAAACCCAGTACATAGAAAGAGTGCCACAAGACAAATTGCCTGTTGTGACAACGCATGGGAAAATCGTACAAGTACCACATTTTAAGTACCTGGGAGAAATCATCCAGCCATCAGGGATCAACCTAAAGGCCAATGAGGAAAGAATAAAAAAACTACAGAAAGCATATAAACTCACGTGGAACTATTATAACAAAAAGTCCATGCCCATTAACGCAAAATTGAGGCACTACAACACTGTCGTACTTCCGGAGGCACTGTATGCATCTGAAACAACACAAATAGGTGGGCAAACTAAAATGAAAGAAATAGAGAAACAAGAAAGGAAAATACGCAGGAAAATTTTTGGCCCGATACAAGAGCAAGGAATCTGGAAGAAGAGACCAACATCAGAATTATATAAATACACAGACAAGATTACGGATACAATAAGGAAAAGAAGAATGTAGTTCTACGGACATATCCACAGGATGAATGAAAACAGAATTTCAAAGCGAATTTTTAAAGTCATCAACTCAGGTAGGGGAAAAACAAAATGGATAAAAGATGTTGAAGAGGACGTCAGACAAGAACACATAACAGTAAACGATGCATAAAATAGAACTGAATTCAGGAACACCATAAGAAAACATAAATTTGACACCACAACACAGAAGAGACCAGGATGCAAATGGACAGCGGAGCGAAAGAAACAACACAGTGAACACATGAAGAAAATTTGGGCTCAGAAGAAACATAAACAATCATCATAAAGGAATTCAAGTTCAAACGCTCTCTTAAATGGGAATAATCGAAAAATAATAATAATAAAATTCAGTTGCTTCTTTCGATAAAATAGACTTAACCGTAACGAAAACTACTCGGTCCATGGGGTATTAGCAGCTATCGGAAAGTTTGTTTCGAAATATCTAAGGGCTTACGAAATATTACGATACGTCCTTTTTCGTGGGCAACCTTCGCATCTCAGACGGGATTGTGGGATCAGGTCGGCACTCCCTTAATCATATGTGCATCAGATCAGCGATAATCTGAATCTTGGATTCGATCCAAGTCTGGCTTACGTCCCTGTATCGCACGCTAATGGTGAAGAGCATTCCGCCTTACGAGCAAAGGACTAAAAACGTGGTAAAAAAACTGAATTTCCTTCCACGCGAGAGATGCCTTTAACTCCGGATGGAGATGTATGGAAAATCGTTGAGCAGCAGCAAGGTCATGAAGCGGACCATCTCGATGACTTTTCCAATAGTTGAGGGCACGTTGCGCGTTACGCGCCGGATGAGGGAAAGTGGCGGGCGAGCTGGTATGGCAGCGCTAGCGCTCCCTTTGTGTCATTGTGAGCTCAGGCGCGCCATCTGCACCGGAATCTGTTAGGTTAATGGCAGCGGCTTTGTAACGCCAGGTGATGACTTCGTCCCCGCCGCGCTATTCTAATCCCGATAAAAGCACTTGCCGGCCCGTCTTCCGCTGCCGGGGGATGCCCGGCGCGGGCGCACGCACCGAACAATGCTCGCGCTTTTTGCCGCGCCGCATGCTTGTTAATGCGAAATGACAATGAAATTGAGAGACGACTCTACTTACGAGCTCAGCACGTGCGCGCAGTCGCTCTTCCGGCTTGTGTTTATTTTCCCCGCAACGTCGCCATAATACCGAGGGTTGTTATCCCGCCTTCAATTTGTTTAATTACTCCGCCAAGTCCTCAGATATGCTTAGGTTGACAATACAGAACGCGGTCTAGAATTAGATGTAAAAGCCATTGCTTTCAGAATTATGCAAAAATGTTTTTCACGAAAGCAGTCCAACAATTTCTGCATTAATCATTTCCTTGCCACAAAATAAAGTGGTACCATGGGTTTCGGTAGAACCTTGTCATCTTAAGGTACCTACAAAGAATCAGATTAGCCAGACTGGTATTCGAATGCGCTCTTCTCGAATATTGTTACCACTTCTTAACTTATCTCAATAGTCTTCGTAAAATCGCTAATTCGTCTGGCCTATGCCACTGTCCACTTATCCTGAGAAAATCTTCGAAATAACGATACCACTATTGACTTATAATTAACGTTCATATAATCTTCTTTCACCACCCTAAAATACATAAACTGTACCCCAGTACAGAAGCCGTTTCTGTGTTAGTGATACAAACCACGGGAAACGAAGAAGAGAAAATAAGTAAATTTGAGACTGCGAATCTTAGTAAGTAAAGAACGAGTCGAAGGATATGAAAACAATTCCAGATCTACGTTTGGTCGCCTAATGACTAGAAAAGTCTAAGGAGACACGTTTTCGTATTAATTTTATTCATTTGCCCGACGTGAAAAGGCTGTTACATTCACAACTGTTAGAAAGTCGTCTAATGAAGGGTTGAAATTTCTATTGCCGTTTCTCCCTGTTCGGCAATTAAAACTGGATTCTGACTTTCGTTTTGTGCAAAATGCACAATGTTCTTTTCTTATTCTTTACACAAACATGTTGCCGCACTGCATGGCATCTTTTGTTTGTTTCGACTTCTTTCCGTGAAATATTATACAAGACATATGGTTGGTTCTCTAATTTGCTTCTAAGATCTCTAAAATGTGCTTGAATATAGCGGGCAATCAGAAAGTTTCCGTTAGAGGGCGTTGTTGCAGTGAATATACTACTTAGCACGGCTGCGTGAGTGTATGTAAGCACCCATGTGCAGGCAATGGATTAGTGTGGAATTCTTGTCTTTCCGACGCGCGTGCGCTTAATGTTGAAACGTGAACTTTGCGACGTTATTATAAAATGCGTTCAGACATTACCAAGGTGCTGTATTCTTTTCTTGGTTCCCGAAGGACCAACACAGGTAGGCATCCATCGGAGACTGAATAATGTGTATGGGACAGCACGTCTTTCGGAAACCACCGTTGTGGAACGATGCGCAGAGTTCCGTGCTGGTCGCGATTCACACAAGACGCCGTTCGATATGGGAAGCCAGCCTCATTCATTACGGACAACAAGTGGGAAACACTCTAGCACCCGCCCTATAGTCCTGATCTCTCACCATGCGATTATCCCGCCTTCGGTCCCTTAACAAAGGCGTTGGAGGGTCGACGATTTCTGTTGGACGAGGATGTGCAGCAGGCAGTTATGGGCTTCTTCACGCAGCAGTACTTGATGTTTTACCAAACTGGTATCTTCCAGACGGTGCACCGGTAGGATGGTTACCTCAATGCTCACGGTGATTTTGCCTGATTGGCATAACATTCTGGACTGTACGGCCTCCGGGTGAAAAAGTTTTGATTGATCCTTATACTGTGGACACTTCGGACGTATGGAAGAGGTTGTAATACTTAATCAGTAATAATTATTTGCATTCAACCACTTTAATAATTCCTGATCGATTCAATCACGCATTTAAAGAGGCAATACTGTCATCGGGTTTTTGACACTTCATGTAGAAAAGAAAGGAAGAAAACTTGACTTTCTGGAAGAACTAGCAATAACCAGTCAAGAGAAGAAATTCAATAGTATACTTTATGTGCAAATGAAAAACAACGACCGGTCGGAGTGGTCGTGCGGTTCTAGGCGCTACAGTCTGGGGCCGAGCGCCCGGTACGGTCGCAAGTTCGAATCCTGCCTCGGGCATGGATGTGTGTGATTTCTTTAGGTTAGTTAAGTTTAATTAGTTCTAAGTTCTAGGCGACTGATGACCTCAGAAGTTAAGTCGCATAGTGCTCAGAGCCATTTGAACCATTTTTTTGAAAAACAACAGGAAGAGATTTTTACCAGCTTTTTAGATTTATTTTAATGTAGATATATACTTATAAGTATTTAGTGTTCTACGGATGTAATACCAAGAGTTTCTCCAGGTAACATATTTTTAAACATAAGCACACGATGTGAATGCATAGTCATATCTTGAGTTTAACAGCTGACAACTACCTCTAGAGGCCGCGCGGGGTAGCCGCGCGGTCTAGGCGCCTTGTACGGTCCGCGCGGCTCTCCCCGTCGGACGTTCGAGTCCTCCCTCGGGCATAGGTGTGTGTTGTCCTTAGCGCAAGTTACTTTAATTTAGATTAAGCAATTTGGTCCCATAATACCTTACCACAAATTTCCAAAAGATTTAATATTTACCTCTAGACATCAGGAGAAGCGTCATATGGATGCACTTGGCACCCTATGCCGGCCGTGGTGGTCTAGCGGTTCTAGGCGCTCGGTCCGGAACCGCGCGACTGCTACGGTCGCAGGTTCGAATCCTGCCTCGGGCATGGATGTATGTGATGTCCTTAGGTTAGTTAGGTTTAAGTAGTTCTAAGTTCTAGGGGACTGATGACCACAGATGTTAAGTCCCATGGTGCTCAGAGCCAACCATTTGAGCCACTTGGCACCCATATTCGAAGAAGAGGACATGATATGCTGTGCAGATGCGGCGTGTGAAATGGTTCAAATGGCTCTGAGCACTATGGGACTCAACTTCTGAGGTCATTAGTCCCCTAGAACTTAGAACTAGTTAAACCTAACTAACCTAAGGACATCACACACATCCAAGCCCGAGGCAGGATTCGAACCTGCGACCGTAGTGGTCTCGCGGTTCCAGACTGCAGCGCCTAGAACCGCACGGCCACTTCGGCCGGCTAGCGGTGTGTGAAGAGAACGATTTTATGAAAGACGAGGACTAATAGTCAAATATGTTTATTTTATTTAATGAACACTACGAACGGAATGTCATCAATATGATGATGAGAGCAGTGTCTCTCATAAAAAATGTAATTGCTTTGATCAAGTACTGTTATAGTGATAAAATGCAAATAAGTATTACTGTAATATCTGCCTTTTACTTTGATGTAATCACATGAAGCTGTAATCATTTTAAAGATAGGATTATGAAAGTTGGTTTGCTGTTATATATTTTGTGGCTTGCTAGAATGTCATCTGCAAACGTTATCAAGCCATAATATGCATTAAAGCAGACCAACTCTTACATATCCACTTTAAAATTATGCAGTTTCAGTTGAGCGATAATGAATATTTTGTATTTTTTGTCTAAAATAGAAAACCAACCATAAGTTTTGTATAATATATTACAGAAATAAAACAACACACAATGAAAATAAACAAAGGTGTAGTACCTTTTTTGGTAATTAACAAAAGAGGAATCAGTTTGTATATTCCAAAATCATGAATTTGAAACCTAAACTTTCATAAGTGGCATCCAGCAGCTTCTCTGCAAGCAAGACAAAGTTGCACAACGTTTTGTTGTTAGAACAGTGTCACAGGCGCGAGAACTCCTGCCAAGCAACAGTCTCCAGTGTCAATAGGAGTTTTGTAGAAAAACCTTTTTTTATGACCCAACAACAGGATATCAGGATGAGCTGGTCGTGAAACAGGACCTCCTCTCTCCCCATCCACCTCTCACGAAAGGCAAGAAGCAAGCTTTCATGAGCAACATGAGCCAAGTTACCCTCGCCTCCATCATAATGAAATCTAAAGATCAGGTATGTTACAGTTCAATAGTATGGAGGGTATATATCTCACAAATTCAGTATATATTATTCTATTCAAGCTGGTATAAGGCACTAACGGCTATATTAAACATCAGATGGCCATTCATCGAAATGTGTAATACCATCCAGTGTTCCGAAGTTCGTTATCGTGGAACAAATTCATTTACAAAATAGCTGATATTTAAAATGTAATTAACACAATTTAATCTCTTAGATCTATTAAAAAAAATTAACAAATTGGAAGATACTCAAAAATGCTTCAAAGTTCTGTGAACTTATTCTCTGTTGTGCCGCAACAAGATAATAGTTGGATTTGTCCCAAATGTGTCATGTATTTACTTCTTCCACTGAAATACAGGCTGATCTGTTTCTGATTCTGAGCACCTCATAGGTAGCCCCGTCTGTAATCGTCAAACAAAAATACATTTATTTGCAAGAATAAGTTGCACCGTCTTTATAAAATCATTGGGACTAACGGAGCAACGCTAGGCGTCTGTATACTCTCACTGATCATACGCTGAAGCAACAAATCATTTACAGGCTTTTATTCACGATGTAACTCCACGTCTGTGTATCAAATTACTAATGATAAAAAACGTCTTTACCAGTCACAGTTTTGTAAATAAGCAATTTATTTTTCGTCACCAGTTTAGGACCTGAGTCCATTTAAGACGACGTTGTACCTGTATTTCTAGAGCGAGGTGCGTAGAAAACTTGCTTTCGACAATAACACTACACGAAGAAGGTATTCTGTGAACTATTTCAACTATTTTACAGTACAGAACGTTACAGGCCTTTAAATTTAAGTTTCCGTATACATTATCTGCAGGAAAATGTACCAACACGAGATTCGAAAACAAAAGATTCACCTTAAGTCACTAAACGTTTGCATTTACGATGCAACCGATAGAAGTAGACGTACTGTGTTGGTTTATATGCTCCGAATTTTATTATCAATACTATTTTCTAAAAAGTAACTTGAAGAATAAGTCAGTTTTCCTTATGCCTGTCGTATACCGAATGTTAAGTTGCATTTTCATTCCACAACTACGTTTCACTGAGTTAACATTAATCAAGCGTAATTGTAGAAATTTTCAGCTACGCTTCAGAAAAATTTTCAGTGAGTACCCATCACTCATTTTCAATCTACATGAATTGAAGCTGTTTATCTGTTTAGCATTTTAACATGGCCGCGAGCTCATTTTACAGTTACCTCAGATCATATTTTTTAAATTGTGGATCTAAGTACTCGTACACTCCAGCTATAATCGATGAAATGAGGCTTTAAATATATGAAGCTATTTTTCACAATAAGGTTTCACTGTTTGTTAGTTTAATTCATACAGATTTCCTATGGTACTCAATTTTAGTACCTGTTAACTTAGTTAACTTAGGTGAACAGGTGAACATGTGCATCGACCAAGGTTTAGCGTTTATGTCGAACCCTGACTTTGTTTGAGGTTTCAGTAACGTTTCATCGTTTAGTCGGCGTCGAGGACGTTATAAAATGAGTGTAAGCTAGAAAGGGACAATAACTGGGGAATACATCGTCCTTTGCTGTGCCTAAGGAATAATCCCGACATTCGCCTGAAATGATTTAGAGATAGCCGGAAACTTAAATCTGTATCCCAGTATGGCTACTTGAAACCCGCCTCTCTGGAATAGGTCTGAGTTTACTGATTTAGTCGGTTCACTATTTCGTTTGTTAGTTCAGACGACAACGCGATCATTGTGTTTGCTCTTACTATAGTTAATGTGCTGTTGGCTGCTACTGCTGTGAAAATTGAAATGAACTTCTACCTACATCAGTGATATTTATTAGGGAACGATTGCTGCTATGAAAGCATCAACTTACAGATCCTTTCGTGTTCCAGAAAGAATATTGTTTTTATATGTAGTAAACGAGACAGGCAGCTGTATGATTTGCTGAAATGCCATGTAGTACGAACCAGATACACGTGTTTTAAGGACTAAGGAAAAGACGAGAGAGATTTTATTGTTTTTTGCTGACACATTGACTTCCTTGCAGAATTCCATCTGTGCTTACATAAGGTGAAGACTCTAGAGGCGTAAAACCCAAGCAGATAGGCATCAACAACGCTAGAAAGGCGAGTAGTTGCTACTCACCCTAATGACATCATGAAGATTTGAGAGGCACGTGATTTTGGATTTGTTATTCAAAGTATATTAAGTATTATCCTATTTTCCATCAGATTCCGCAACACAATAATCCTAGCTACCATCGAAATTATTAAACGATGACGTAACATAGGTTGCCAGAAATCTTTTGAACATCATGATACAATCGGAATCAACCTTTTGTCTGACTCTGTGACTCAGTCGCTATTACGTGTAGAACTATTTTAAGCTGAATAGTTTTATTTCCCATTTTTTTCATGTCTGCCTGCTGATTGCCTGAAATCGTTTACTGACACCAGTTTTCAGTCACTAGGTACCTACTGTAAATTGTTCTCATATATCATATCCTGATTTCCGTGGCATCCCTCGAAATTTGCGTGAGAGTGGAAGTATGAATAAACAATTATTGGAGATGGTTCAAAAAATTGTTCAAATGGCTCTGAGCACTATGGGACTCAACTGCTGTGGTCATAAGTCCCCTAGAACTTAGAACTACTTAAACCTAACTAACCTAAGGACATCACACACATCCATGCCCGAGGCAGGATTCGAACCTGCGACCGTAGCGGTCGTGCGGTTCCAGACTGTAGCGCCTTTAACCGCTCGGCCACTCCGGCCGGCCAATTATTGGAGAGTTCGAGTTACAATCTTAAGTAGATTTTGAAATTTTAGCTACTTCTTATTCACAGCTGTTCACCTAAGGCACAGGTCTTTTACTTATATCCGTAATCATAGGTATACGATTAAGTTCCGCAGTTTTACTCGCTGGAAGGTAAATAGATTTAAGTAATGAAGTTAAATATTGGCATATTCATATTGTTCTTCCCTCTTCCAAACTGTCCATATTTGGAAGTAACTGTCTGCCTGGCAAATGTACTTTACGCCCTCTGAATTCTCCACATAACACGTCTGCACTACGTTTTTTCCTCTTTTGTTTTGGAACAGTCTACAGCTATTGTGAGCCCTTTACCTGATAGCCCTTCACAGTACTCCAGAACACCTATCGTCTAGACAAAATGCTCTTTCGCCGATAAGGAAACAGCAACCCTTTTGATTTAAACCAACAGCACTGCTCGGCGACAGAAAGATAAAATGTATACAATACGAGAGGTGGGTGTGCTGAGTGGGAGAGATGACTGTTTACGATAGCAGCCGAGAAATGAGAATTTTGGGAACACACCTATTCTTTGACAAAACAGTGGAGAAAGGTAACCTGCTTTCTGTGGCTGCAAGGCAAATGCGAAAAACAGGAAAGGACAGATAGCATGGATTACGGACAAGGGAAGTAGTTAACGTCGTTTGCTAACTCAGAGAGCAGCTCTCTAATCGTGGAAGACTTTGTATGCGGGCACGTGGCTACCTTTGAGTCACAGAAATGCTACTTTGCAATAATAATAGACTGGCATGTTTCGAGCTACTCTTCTTTTTAACTATTTTTCTGTATAAAGGGTCCCTGTCGACGTTGGACGCTGGTGATGGTCCCTTGAGAACCGTAAGGGTTCGCAGTCTCTAAGAGTTTATTTCATCAATATACCGTTGTTTTGTTTGAAGAACATTCTGCATACCTCTTACTGGCATCCATCTCATTATACAATGTCTACATGTTAGCTTGAATTAGACAAACTTATCGAAAATTTGCTTGTTTTTATTTGTTACGTATTTCTAACTTTACACCACACACGTTTCATTGAATGCCTAAAATTCATACTGCCCCAAGTTCCGTAGACATATCTGGCTAATTAAATAATAACTATCCATTTTAAACAATACATTAACCTTCAGTCGACTGTAACGGACTGCAAAGTCAAGCACGTAGGCTGTAAACAATTATTACCTGAAACTTCCTGGCAGATTAAAACTGTGTGCCCGACCGTGACTCGAAGTCGGGACCTTTGCCTTTCGCGGGCAAGTGCTCTACCATCTGAGCTACCGAAGCACGACTCACGCTCGGTCCTCACAGCCTTACTTCTGCCAGTATCTCGTCTCCTACCTTCCAAACTTTACAGAAGCTCTCCTGCGAACCTTGCAGAACTAGCACTCCTGAAAGAAAGGATACTGCGGAGACATGGCTTAGCCACAGCCTGGGGGATGTTTCCAGAATGAGATTTTCACTCTGCAGCGGAGTGTGCGCTGATATGAAACTTCCTGGCAGATTAAAACTGTGTGCCCGACCGAGACTGTCAACAGTAAAGGGATGATGAGCAATCGATGTGCTGTTTATTATCGTTCTCACAGTTGAAGTTCTCATGGAGTCATCTTATGTCATTTATACCAATGTTGCTCATAAATAACAAATGACGACATTTCAGCAGTGTTTACGATGATAGACTAAAGCAATTAACTGTAACAGCAAACAGTGAAATAGCTAACTGGGTCAGAAAGAAGGTACGAAGATTATATTTCAATGTATCGACGGCTTCGAAGCCTTTAGAGACAAAGGACAATCTGTGACTAAACAGAACGTAGGAAAGAATTACTGGCGGTCTTTTTTAGTGGATTTATTTTAGCATTTGTCTTAGATAGTTTGGGAGATCTGCAGCTAACCCTATTCACTGTTGCCAGACAGTTAAATGAAGCAGCGAGTGTGGGGAGAGGCGAATGAGAACACTGTTTTGCATTTATTCCGTGACCCAAGCCAGGCATCATTCGTAAAAGTTAATCTAGAGGAACCATCTTTCAACACTACGGGCACGTACTAAAAAATAATGCCTCAGAATTTTTTTTGTGAAAACTCTTAAAACTTTTTAAATACAGTAGAGGTTATTAACAGTTTACCTCTTTACTCTTCATGTATTCGTGTTTATTTCTCATCTTAGTGATCCTGGCGACGAACAAATTTCTTCCAACGAGAGACCACCTTGTTGATACCTTCACTGTAGAATAATTGACTTCGTTGCCGGAACCATAACGTTATCTCTAGTTGCATCACTTCATCAATATAAAGTGAACTTCTCGAAGGTGTTGCTTAAGTTTCGGAAACAGTCGAAAATCGGACGGGGCCAAGTCGGGACTGTATGGAGGACAGTCGATGACAGTGAACCGACGGCGTCGAATTGTTGCTTATGTCGCAGAGCTCGTTTGTGGTCTGGCATTATCACGCTAAAGGAAAATGTGCTCCATGTGTGGACGAGCTCTTCGAACCATTCTACCAAAGCAACTTATATTCTTCTATTCTGTAAAAGGACATTACTCGGGCTTTTGGCATGAGGTCGCATTAATTTGAGTGGACAGTGTGTTTATATGGAGTTCAAGAAGAATTGCCTGAATATATATATCGAAAGCACAGTTTTGTATATAAACAGAAGGTGGACCATAAGATATCAGAAGAGAAGGAACTAAAGAATATAAATTGAGATGTTACAGAAGAAGACTCCTCAGTCTGGTTCGAACTACCACAGTAATCATCTTGTGCACCTGAACTTGGTTCAAGCCACAATAGATAACATAGCCGAAAAGAAGACAATTTCCTACAGATGAAGTGCTCATGCAGGAGTAGGATAACGAAGACAGTCGTATGACTGTTTTTGGACGACAAAGAAATACTTTGAATTACTATATTAAACTAGTACGTATTGCCTTTTTTCTGTTTCTCTTTAAAACTGAGCAATCTTGCAGGAAGGAGGAGTTAACGAAAAACCATGAGATAGTCTGAAAACGTCATAAACGTCCAAGGAGGACTGCGATTAGAGGTACAGAAGTAAAATATCAGTAAAATATCAGTACAAGGTATATCAGTCCTCGTAAACACGTCCAGATCAAGGACTCTTCATTTCAGAATGAAGTGTAACCGTGTCAGGACTTAAACTGACGGCGTGTTTTTCAAAGTTGTTGACTCATATTCGAAAGGAGTTACGTTTAAATCCTGGCCCATCTGTTCTGATTTAGATTTTCAATAATTTTCCTAAATAACTATTGCTGAATGTCGGGATGTTGGCTGTAACACACTACCCCATGAAATTTTCCCTTGTTTTTCAGATGACCTAGTATTCCACTTCTAATGGCGTCGATATAGGAGAGGTGAAATTTATTGTTCTAGGACTTCTACAACCTAAAAGAAACCAGAATCTGCGTCATATTATGGTCACAGAGACGGTTTCGTCGAAGTGTGTTATTAATATCCGAAGATTCTCCATAGCCACTCATGCGAAGACACTCGACAGTGTTTCGGGATCATGGCTTTCTCACCATGGTTCTTAAACAAAAGGCACGAAAAATTGGCACCTATTGTATCCACTGGGTTTGGAAATGTGGAAATAGAGAATATATAAGTTCTTCAGTAGAAAGAGTTGCGCTGTTGGGTGCAAAAGTGTGGCGCACCCCGCTGCAGCCAATCATCAGTATCTCAACAAACCAGGTGCCAGTGATATCTGAGCACCAATTCTAAGCCAAAACCACTCTTTTCTCCCTGCATGTTGCCAGTGTTCAGCGTTCGCTGTTGTCATACGCGGGTACTGCAGGTACAAAATTTCTTTATGGTCTTTCCTTTCGGATTACATTTTCGACTTGGTTTCTGCTCACTTTTGACGGCCCAGTCGGTTTTTGTGTTCTTCTGATAGGACAGTGTACTCCAGAAAGATGGTTTCCAGTCGCATTCTTATAAGAAAGAGAGAGAGAGAGAGAGATATCGGCAGAATTGAGGGTGGGTAGTGACTCGTGTAAGGATAGCAGAGGCGGTGGAGGCATTTTGCGCGAAAGTAAAGTTATTGATTTCAAGTTCTGGTCTGCCACACAGTTTTAGTTTTCCAGGAAGTGCCAAAAGACGGAACATTTCACTTTATCTTGTGAAATTCATTCACTATGAAATCTACCAAGGTGTAAGACAGCAAATAAATCCTTTGTAATGGAAGCTGTTTTATTTATTTTATGGCAAAGTAGCGTGTGGAGTCAAATGTTATGAGTAAGCTGCTTAGATAAATATAAATATCCTTTTCATTGTACTGATAGTCACATTTTACGTTCCTGGATTCTTAGGCACTAATTTTACTGGTGAAAATTGATTTTCTCAAAGCATTTGTGTTGCTTGAGACGAAATCGCTTGGATCGTCATGCTATACGAGTTTCCCAATAGCGTGTCAGTTAGTGTATCCTCCAAACGGATGACGCTTGACCTTAATGTCTCCGTTTAGTCAGTCGATTCCTATAGGAGAAGATGAAAAGGCCAGCAAGATTCCATAACAGTATTTGTCTTTCAGCCACCACCTGACATACCTTTTTACAGTTTTCATGAGCCCTCAAAACTTTTCCACGTAATTTCTGCAGACTATGTGTCAGATGATTGCACTACGTATTAGAGTTGGCTATGTGAAGTGCATATAGCATCCACCCATAGTACATGAACATGAAATTTTAAACGTAAACAGTTTCAAGTTCTGTAAGTGGCTTTCCAATAGTGTAACAATAAGATTTAAAAGTAACTGCAGCGCCTGTACAATGTAGCAAGCGTTTGTTAATATTGTTACTTTGGAGCCTCACTGACGAATCTTCTGCCACCTAGTGTGTACAAGCAGTAGAATTTTGCAAATGGTTCAAATGGCTCTGAGCTCTATGGGACTGAAGATCTGAGGCCATCAATCCCCTAGAACTTCGAACTGCTTAAACCTAAGGACATCACACACATCCATGCCCGATGCAGGATTCGAACTTACGACCATACCGGTCGCGTGGTTCAAGACTGAAGCGCCTAGAACCGCTCGGCCACAGCGATTTTGTATCATTGTGCAATATGTTATAGTTGTTTCGACATATTAATAGCTTTTGCTGATTGCGCTGTATGTAGAATAGTTATGCGTAATTCATGGCACACGATCAAACACTTTTATAAGAGAGATTTGGCAGTATAATAAGTTTACAAATGTTCTGTTATTGAGTATTTCACATTACTATCTCGTCTCGGATAGGATCCTCTTCCATAGAGTCTTCATCATTCCATCACGTTGCTGAGTAAAGAACCACAGGTAGCCCGATGGGAAGAGGAAATCCAAAACAGCTGCAATCTTTTTCTGTTTCGTATAATTATTGCTCTCATAGGAGATCCCTTTCGTAAAACATAAGATTTCCTGTAGCATGTTACTCGTGCAGGTATTTTCATTAATGTTCTCTTTATTATGAATGTTTATTCTCTAATAATTAAATTTTCTATTCAAAATCTTATTAATTTTCTTTTCAGTATGAATCATATTTTACCCTTTACCGTATACCGTATGTAAGTAACAGTGAGACAATTAGGTTCGAAGTGAAGGCAACGAGCAAAATTTGGATGCAACGTTCTCTCTATATTTACGATGTTTCTAATCCGAAAATGAGGCTTCCAGAAATCCCCTCCGTTCTGCTTCCATTTACGTGTCGGCTGAGCTGCAGCTACCACGTTGTACAGAGTGGTGCACAGATCTTGGCGTGCGCTCATCTTGACGTGCCTCTGTCAGTGGTACATATTTGGAAAAGCGTATGTCAGATCCCCAGACGACCAGACACATTTCGGTATTCCGTTCTTTCTTTAATGCAGTGCGAGCAAGCTACGGGTGGTCCGTAGGCGGGGCGAGGAAGCTGCTTTTCTCTCGACACACCGTGCCATTTCTGTTATCATTCACGAAAGCTACGTAAGCTTCCATCTTCCTGAATCAAAAACTTACTTCCCCTTTTTACTGCGTAAAATATGAAGAGATGCCCAATGCCAAATATCTTTGTTATATTGTGCTCTGCTGAATAAGGCAACAATAGCAGAGTTAATGCTTTTTTGTGTAGGCTCCGCTGTTTCGGTAGCTGCATATTAAGCACATTGTTCCGTTATCTGATTTCGAATCGTAACTGCTCAGACTAATGCTAACGTCGTAAAGCACATCCGCAGCCTTTAAGAGAGGAAGGTACGTCAGAGTGTCTCATCCGAGGAGATTATTACGTGAAATAAGAGCGAAGGTTAGAATAAACAGTATTTTATTAGACGAGCATGACAGAGGTGATTAGCAATGAGAAGCATTAAATGCTTGTAATATGATCATAAGTTGCATTATGTAGGACCATTAAGATTTTAATAATTGAGTTTTAGATAGCTGCCAGCGGATAGCATAGAACACACAGGTTTTACAGCGTGTCGCGCACTTTTCGTTGCGAAAATCTCCGTATTTCAACATGAACCACCTCAATTCTGATTGTAAGACATCTAATCCTACTCCACCAGAGTGTACAATTGCGATCCAATCGCTTTTCATTCAGCGACATCTGAAAATTCTGGTCCCAATTTTCAGTATCATTTTTTTTCTAAAAGTGTGTATCTGCAACTACAATACTGGAAATGAAAAATTATCGCCTTGAAAGACTGTACGTAGAAGTATTACATTTGCACGAAGAACTTGTAGATGACAGTGAATGCAGTGTTTTGGCGCTCCGTACTGTGGTCGGTGTACGATCTACGTAAATGCGGTGAAAATACTGGTCTATTAATTCGAGCAGCATTCTAGATTTTGGAACATTGTACGGAAACTTTTACATGTAAGGACCATGTAAACGACCACAATTCGTTCAATGAAATAAATCTCATCTGGGTTGTACAATGCACCAGTGGAGCTCTGAATGTTTCCTGCGAAGAATTACCCATGACAATGCCAGTGAAATGTTTCCTATTTACTATTGCTACCTGTGATGCTACGAAAGTGATAATGGAAGTCATCGTAGTAACGGAAGGCAGTGGTATTCAGACTAATTTCCGAAAGGCCCCCTAAGAAGAACAGTCGTTGCTAATAGCAATGTAGCCGCAGTACAAATTAGGACCAGTGCTGTATTCGGAGTATCAGTTAGGATATCAGAAATAGTTTTCTGGATTTGAGCTACAAGGTAGAGTGCTGTTCACCAAGCTTTCTTCAGAAAATCATTACCGTGTCGCCCCCACCCTACGGAGTAGCGAAGTATGTACGCAACTGGAGAAGTGAACAGCACGAAGCTGTATTTAGTAATTAGAACTTATTCGGCGACGTCGTCGGCGATGTTCGTTTGCGAATGCGATGTCAAACAGAAGAGCCACAGCTACCGGATTCTGTCAGGTAGCGATATGTGGGAATAATTTAGGATTCACAATTTCAGGAGCCAATGGCTGCAATGACGGCATACAAGCTGTTCATGTTACCGAAACATTATAAAAGTGTACGATACGTCGCCAACATCATTCAGGTAATTCCATTATCATTCCTTCATATCATGGGCGACGTTCTATTCAAACAGAGCACTGCATATGAATACCCATCACATTTTACTCAACACTTCAGAACTGTTCCTCAGTGAGCCTGAGTGCGACATTTATGTGACCGAGTCTGGTTCAGTGTCCATTAGAGATAACATCCGCTGACCGTAAGCAGAAGAAAGAAAGAAGGTTAATTCGTAACCTCACATCCACGTCAACATAATTAGAAATTAACCGTTGGCCTGCTTGATCACAGGCGGAAGCAGAGTGTAATGATTCCAAAAATGACATATGACTTCTTTTTTCTGGAAACCCATTGATTTCTTCGTATTGCGGAAAATAACTCTGTTTCTAAGATACCGGTGAATTCCATGTCAACAGGAAAATCAGATAATTCTAGAAACATGTTCAGCATTTGTCATGTGTCATCCATTTCATTTTATTATTATGTTTACAAAAGTCTACAGTGCCAAATACTGGTGTCTAGTTAAAGCTGTTTGTTGCTACCCTAGTGAAAATTTCTCTGCCTCATGATGACTGGGTTTTGTGTGATGTCCTTAGGTTAGTTAGGTTTAAGTAGTTCTAAGTTCTAGGGGACTGATGACCATAGATGTTAAGTCCCATAGTGCTCAGAGCCATTTTGAACCCTAGTGAAAAAATAGAGAACAACTTTATAATAGCAACCTTCTTGATCTTCATCTTTGAATTGAAACACTACAAATTGTTGTCTGTTAGCTATACCGTTCATCTTCCACTTTCGTCTGATTTTTTCAATTTCAACTAAGGCCAGAAGAAAAAGGAAAGAATCGAGTGTGTCGTTAATGAAGATGCTGTCCCGCGTTATACCAGAATGAATATCATCGCCTGGACGTACATAGGACTCGTATCCAGGAGGACAGTGATTTGAGAGCCATCTGTTAGAAAACGTCTTTCCTCTCACATTAATTATCATTACGCTAGTAACAAGTCGGTAGCAACGCGCGAAGACACTCTAGGCCCCGTTCTCGTCTGCTAGAAGGGTCACATCTATGGTTAAGGTTTTGATTTAACTTGGCTATGCAGACGGGCAGACAAAGAATAACTTCTTTTCCACTGATGCCGTCCGGAGTGGCCGTGCGGTTCTAGGCGCTACAGTCTGGAGCCGAGCGACCGCTACGGTTGCAGGTTCGAATCCTGCCTCGGGCATGGATGTGTGTGATGTCCTTAGGTTGGTTAGGTTTAATTAGTTCTAAGTTCTAGGCGACTGATGACCTCAGCAGTTAAGTCGCATAGTGCTCAGAGCCATTTTTTTCCACTGATCGCTGTACCTGGTCGTACACTTCCCTTCGTGTAAATGCCGCGTGCAGACAACATGGGTCTTTTTAACAAGTTTGTTTTCGTGGCCGTATTCCGCAGGAAGCACAAAAATATTTACAAGATGAATGGTTCTTTTTGATGAGTTCAGATGACTTTGTCTTGTCTACTGTTGATAAGGTCATTTCTAAACGGCGACGTTAAAGAACTAATAGCAAAACCGTTGCTTGCTAGCGTGCTTTGGCGTAGTATTCTCTTACGTAATTTTCAGCCCTACATACGAGAATTCATTGAGATCGAGGGGCTTTGTTCCATGTATGAGAGCGTGTTGAAAAGTAATACATCCGAATTTATTATGTGAAAATTCTTAAATCTTCTTAAGTAAAACGAATGTTATTAACATTCTACATCATTATTCTTCATCTCTACGTATTTGCAGCCCTCTGCTGCTGGAGGGTTCCGAATTGTAGCGTGTAACGTAGCGGTGTGTAACGTAATTATGTAGGTTCGTGGGGAACAGCGTACTCTACTCGAATTTCGGATTCGAAGAGTTCGTTCACGCATGGAGCACCCTCTCCTTCAGCATGACAATACCAGACCATACACGAGCGCTGCGGCATCTGCAACAATCCGACGCCTTGAATTCACTGTCATCGACCATCCTTCATACAGTCTCGACTTGGCCCCATCCGATCTTCATCTGTATCCGAAACGTAAAGGATACCTACGAGGAGCTTCACTTTGATAGTGATGAAGTGTTGCAAGCGAGAGGGAGGTTGTGGCTCCTCACAAATTCAAACGTTCCACAGTGACGGTATCACAAAAAAAAGATGGTTAAAATGGCTCTGAGCACAATGGGACTTAACTTCTGAGGTCATCAGTCCCCTAGAACTACTTAAACCCAACTAACCTAAGGTCATCACACACAACCATGCCCGAGGCAGGGTTCGAACCTGCGCCCGTAGCGGTCGCGCGGTTCCAGACTGTAGCGCCTAGAACCGCTCGGTCAACCGCGGACGGCTGTCGAGAAATAAATATGTAGACATGTAGAATAAACGCGTAGAATTTTATAAAGTTTGTTTTGTTTAAAAAGTTTTAAGCTTTTTCACATTAAGAATTCGGAGGCGTTACTTTTCATCACGCCCTTGTACAAGGATTGCCTTTCATTAAGCTATCAGTCCGGTTCACTTTAAGTTCCCAATTCCAATGGCTCTCAGCACTATGGGACTTAACATCTGAGGTCATCAGTCCCCTAGACTTAGAACTACTTAAACCTAACTAACCCAAGGACATGACACACATCCATGCCCGGGGCAGGTTTCGAACCTGCGACCGCAGCAGCAGTGCGGTTCCGGACTGAAGCGCCTAGAACCGCTCGGCCACAGCGGCCCGCTTTAATTTCCCACTTACTTAATATTAGCAAGGGAATCTGAGATTATATGGGGTTTCTTTTCATTTTACTTCTGATAACGTGTGGCACCGTATTACCGAGTGGTCTCTTGGAGGACATATATAACTGTTTTACTGAATTTTCGTCCCTATTTATGTTACTTCAAATTCTCTTTAATTATTTTCGTCCAGAAGTAAAAAGTTATTACGATTTTTATGTTTACTTCCCACGTCACGCTTCAGCTTTGTCTAATTTCGTAACTGGTCCGAACACAATTCATTGAGTACTTTCTGGCTTCAGCGGAACATCTGTAACGGTAAATCGCCATTCGCTAATAATTTTTTTTTTCTGTGGACGCATATTACAGTAAATCTAAGATATATTTGAGCAGATGAATACTTCCAGACGCTTACAGCCAAACTGAATATGTTGAGAGCGGCTGTAGTGATTCGCGGTATTTTCTCTCTATAAGGGAGAACGCATTCACTCTCGTATGCAGTGTTACAATAAGCAAACGTCTTGGTCATACTTTCTAATTACATAACCATATGTTTGAGATCCCCTTACATTTTCCTTCGCGTGACGGAAACCCTGTCAGTTATCTAATATTTTCTTCAGTGGAAGTCAGATAGCGTTTTTGTTCACTCATAGCTGAAAAGTTTGTTCAATAAGGAGAATATTCTTAGGGCGTAAATTCTGAACTCGTATCAGTTATGTACTCGGTTTACATTCTAATAGGAAGTAGGAGGCTTTCAGGTTCAAATACCTCTACAGCTACCCAGGTTTCGCTTTTTGGTGATTCCTAAATCGTTTAAGAATAATGGCGGGATGTTTTCTTTAAAAGTGCACTGCCCATTACCTTTCACATCGTTCCCCAATCCGAGCCTGTGTTCTGTCTCTAATGACCTCGTCGTCAACGGGACATTAATCGTAATCGTCCGTTATCACTTGGACCTGTACTCTGCAATGAATTTTCTAAACTTATTCAGGGCTATTGTTAGACTGTCAGAGATGGTTCGCTATTGTATAATCCGAAAAAAACGATTACTTATCACAGAGTCTGGTTACGTAACTACTGCATTGGACCGAAGATCGACTGGGAATAACTGAAAAATATACGCTCGCGGCTTCGCCTTTGTGTGTGTGTGTGTGTGTGTGTGTGTATGTGGGTGTGTGTGTGTGTGTTTGTAAGGGAAGGGGAGTGAGCAAGTGGGATGCGAGCGCGTATGAGTGTGGTGTCACTAAACGACAATCCTCACGCCGATAATTAATGTAAGTGTACATCAGCTGGCGGGTGGCAGTGCGAGTGTGTCGCCGCGTATTAAAGCAGTTTTGGTCCCCGGCGGCAAGCCCGGATGATGGTGCGTATAAATCACGAGGCGTCGTTGTAATCCTTGCGCTGGGTGTGTGGGGGCGGGGGGCGGGGGTTTGGATGCCGAGGGGATAGCCAAGCCGGCTGTTGTTGCCCGCTACATATCACGCAGCTACTGCGCCACGAGTGATCACAAGCGTCCTCTCGGCATCGCACGACAGCATGCATTCTGAGCAATTTACAGCCATGATTCCCTCAAACCAAAATAGGGGAATATCGATTTTTTGTAACCATCCAGTTTTCAAATGTTAAATGATAATTTTTGGCAATACTCTAATGCTACCAAAAGTACTCCATTTGAAGAGTGTGAAAGTGCAATCAGAATGCAGCGTTACTTTTGGGAACTAAAAAGTTAGAATTTACTGTTTGGCGGCGTATTATGATGAAAGGAAAACCTGAGCTCCTAATGAAATGTTGCAGTTTAAGTGTTTGAGACAGGCTAGTGCAAGATTAAGTTTTGTGTAGGACCGTGCCACTAGCTCGAATATCACAATAAACTGAAATTTAAATTTAAAAACACTGACGATAAGCAAAACAAGAACTACCCGTGCGAGAAAAGTAGGCTGCTTCGAGAACACGGACGACGCACAGTTTTCACTTGTCGTAGATGACCATAAATTCTATTATATTTTCATTTTTAAATTTGTTGTGTTTATTAATATTGTAAGTGGTACAATATGTGTAACACTATAAACGCTTGTGGAAACGCCTGTCACACGTGAGACTCAAGGATAGTTGTCGAATCAAAACCGCTCTGCCTTTCACATTTCCACATTTTCTTATTTGAACTGTAATAAGCTGATAGAAATAGTAACATCCCATTATGGTGAAGCTATTCACGTAACAAATCTTAGCGAGGCGATATATAGAGATCACTAGTATTCAAAGATAGTACGTGCTTTCAAATGGGAGCTCTGTTACTCAGCACAAGCACTGATTCGTTTTATGCATCGGACTAGCACTACTTAATTAACATGTAATACACTCCTGGAAATGGAAAAAAGAACACATTGACACCGGTGTGTCAGACCCACCATACTTGCTCCGGACACTGCGAGAGGGCTGTACAAGCAATGATCACACGCACGGCACAGCGGACACACCAGGAACCGCGGTGTTGGCCGTCGAATGGCGCTAGCTGCGCAGCATTTGTGCACCGCCGCCGTCAGTGTCAGCCAGTTTGCCGTGGCATACGGAGCTCCATCGCAGTCTTTAACACTGGTAGCATGCCGCGACAGCGTGGACGTGAACCGTATGTGCAGTTGACGGACTTTGAGCCAGGGCGTATAGTGGGCATGCGGGAGGCCGGGTGGACGTACCGCCGAATTGCTCAACACGTGGGGCGTGAGGTCTCCACAGTACATCGATGTTGTCGCCAGTGGTCGGCGGAAGGTGCACGTGCCCGTCGACCTGGGACCGGACCGCAGCGACGCACGGATGCACGCCAAGACCGTAGGATCCTACGCAGTGCCGTAGGGGACCGCACCGCCACTTCCCAGCAAATTAGGGTCACTGTTGCTCCTGGGGTATCGGCGAGGACCATTCGCAACCGTCTCCATGAAGCTGGGCTACGGGTCCGCACACCGTTAGGCCGTCTTCCGCTCACGCCCCAACATCGTGCAGCCCGCCTCCAGTGGTGTCGCGACAGGCGTGAATGGAGGGACGAATGGAGACGTGTCGTCTTCAGCGATGAGAGTCGCTTCTGCCTTGGTGCCAATGATGGTCGTATGCGTGTTTGGGGCCGTGCAGGTGAGCGCCACAATCAGGACTGCATACGACCGAGGCACACAGGGCCAACACCCGGCATCATGGTGTGGGGAGCGATCTCCTACACTGGCCGTACAACACTGGTGACCGTCGAGGGGACACTGAATAGTGCACGGTACATCCAAACCGTCATCGAACCCATCGTTCTATCATTCCTAGACCGGCAAGGGAACTTGCTGTTCCAACAGGACAATGCACGTCCGCATGTATCCCGTGCCACCCAACGTGCTCTAGAAGGTGTAAGTCAACTGCCCTGGCCAGCAAGATCTCTGGATCTGTCCCCCATTGAGCATGTTTGGGACTGGATGAAGTTTCGTCTCGCGCGGTCTGCACGTCCAGCACGAACGCTGGTCCAACTGAGGCGCCAGGTGGAAATGGCATGGCAAGCCGTTCCACAGGACTACATCCAGCATCTCTACGATCGTCTCCATGGGAGAATAGCAGCCTGCATTGCTGCGAAAGGTGGATATACACTGTACTAGTGCCGACATTGTGCATGCTCTGTTGCCTGTGTCTATGTGCCTGTGGTTCTGTCAGTGTGATCATGTGATGTATCTGACCCCAGGAATGTGTCAATAAAGTTTCCCCTTCCTGGGACAATGAATTCACGGTGTTCTTATTTCAATTTCCAGGACTGTATATAGGGTGTCCAGGGCAATGTTGCGACTAACTTGGATACGTTGCAGAAAGTGTCTTGCGGAAAAAATCGAGGATGGGAACTCGTGTTCAGAAACATCATCCAAGGACGCTACAGAGCGTCGAAGTTACAGGCACCGGCGCCTTCCACTTCTGCAGCAAACGTGACTTTGTACGATGACGGACCGTAAGCGGAACGCCTCGCAATATTTTTTATTATTCGGTGATCGTAACTGATTGCCACTATCGTTAGAGGAGAAGATGGAGCTAGCTGCTGCGTAGACAGACCTAGGTGTTGTGGTCTTCAGTCCTGAGACTGGTTTGATGCAGCTCTGCATGCTACTCTATCCTGAGCAAGCTTCTTCATCTCCCAGTACCTACTGCAACCTACATCCTTCTGAATCTGCTTAGTGTATTCATCTCTTGGTCTCCCTCTACGATTTTTACCCTCCACGCTGCCCTCCAATACTAAATTGGTGATCCCTTGATGCCTCAGAACATGTCCTACCAACCGATCCCTTCTTCTAGTCAAGTTGTGCCACAAATTTCTCTTCTCCCCAATCCTATTCAATACTTCCTCATTAGTTATGTGATCTAACCATCTAATCTTCAGCATTTTTCTGTAGCACCACATTTCGAAAGCTTCTATTCTCTGCTTGTCCAACCTATTTATCGTCCATGTTTCACTTCCATACTTGGCTACACTCCATACAAACACTTTCACTAATGACTTCCTGACACTTAAATCTATACTCGACGTTAACAAATTTTTGTTCTTCAGAAACGCTTTCCTTGCTATTGCCAGTCTACATTTTATATACTCTCTACTTCGAACATCATCAGTTATTTTGCTCCCCAAGTAGCAAACCTCCTTTACTACTTTAAGTGTCTCATTTCCTAATCTAATTCCCTCAGCATCACCCGACTTAATTCGACTACATTCCATTATCCTCGTTTTGCTTTTGTTCATGTTCATCTTATATCCTCCTTTCAAGACACTATCCATTCCGTTCAACTGCTCTTCCAAGTCCTTTGCTGTCTCTGACAGAATTACAATGTCATCGGCGAACCCCAAAGTTTTTAATTCTTCTCCATGGATTTTAATACCTACTCCAAACTTTTCTTTTGTTTCCTTCACTGCTTACTCAATATACAGATTGAATAACATCGGGGATAGGCAACAACCCTGTCTCACTCCCTTCCCAACCACTGCCTCCCTTTCATGTCCCTCGACTCTTATAACTGCCATCTGGTTTCTGTACAAATTGTAAATAGCCTTTCGCTCCCTGTGTTTTACCCCTGCCACCTTCATAATTTGAGCCGACCGCGGTGGTCTCGCGGTTCTAGGCGCTCAGTCCGGAACCGCGCGACTGCTACGGTCGCAGGTTCGAATCCTGCCTCGGGCATGGATGTGTGTGATGTCCTTAGGTTAGTTAGGTTTAAGTAGTTCTGAGTTGTAGGGGAGTGATGACCTCAGATGTTAAGTCCCATAGTGCTCAGAGCCATTTTTCATAATTTGAAAGAGAGTATTCAACTTAACATTGTCAAAAGCTTTCTCTAAGTCTACAAATGCTAGAAACGTAGTTAGCCCTTCCTTAATCTAGCTTCTAAGATAAGTCGTAGGGTCAGTATTGCCTCACGTGTTCCAACATTTCTACGGAATCCAAACTGATCTTCCCCGAGGTCCGCTTCTACCAGTTTTTCCATTCGTCTGTAGAGAATTCGCGTTAGTATTTTGCAGCTGTGACATATTATACTGATAGTTGGGTAATTTTCACATCTGTCAACACCTGCTTTCTTTGGGATTGGAATTATTATATTCTTCTTGAAGTCTGAGGGTATTTCGCCTGTTTCATACATCTTGCTCACCAGATGGAAGAGTTTGTCAGGACTGGCTCTCCCAAGGCCGTCAGTAGTTCCAATGGAATGTTGTCTACTCCTGGGGCCTTGTTTCGACTCAGGTCTTTCAGTGCTCTGTCAAACTCTTCACGCAGTATCGTATCTCCCATTTCATCTTCATCTACATCCTCTTCCATTTCCATAATATTGTCCTCAAGTACATTGCCCTTGTATAGACCCTCTATACACTCCTTCCACCTTTGTGCTTTCCCTTCTTTGCTTAGAAATGGGTTTCCATCTGAGCTCTTGATGTTCATGCAAGTGGTTCTCTTATCACCAAAGGTCTCTTTAATTTTCCTGTAGGCAGTATCTATCTTACCCCTAGTGAGATAAGCCTCTACATCCTTACATTTGGCCTCTAGCCATCCCTGCTTAGCCATTTTGCACTTCCTATCGATCTCATTTTTGAGACGTTTGTATTCCTTTTTGCCTGCTTCATTTACTGCATTTTTATATTTTCTCCTTTCATCAATTAAATTCAATATTTCTTCTGTTACCCAAGGATTTCTACTAGCCTTCGTCTTTTTTCCTACTTGATCCTCTGCTGCCTTCACTGCTTCATTCCTCAAAGCTACCCATTCGTCTTCTACTGTATTTCTTTCCCGCACTCCTGCCATTTGTTCCCTTACGCTCTCCCTGAAACTTTGTACAACCTCTGGTTTAGGCAGTTTATCCAGATCCCATCTCCTTAAATTCCCACCTTTTTGCAGTTTCTTCAGTTTTAATCTACAGTTCATAACCAATAGATTGTGGTCAGAGTCCACATCCGCCCCTGGAAATGTCTTACAGTTTAAAACCTGGTTCCTAAATCTCTCTCTTACCATTATATAATCTATCTGAAACCTGTCAGTATCTCCAGGCTTCTTCCATGTATACAGATTTCTTTTATGATTCTTGAACCAAGTGTTAGCTATGATTAAGTTGTGCTCTGTGCAAAATTCTACCAGGCGGTTTCCTCTTTCATTTCTTAGCCCCAATCCATATTCACCTACTACTTTTCCTTCTCTCCCTTTTCCTAGTACCGAATTCCTGTTACCCATGACTATTAAATTTTCGTCACCCTTCACTATCTGAATAATTTCTTTTATTTCATCATACATTTCTTCAATTTCTTTGTCATCAGCAGAGCTAGTTGGCATATAAACTTGTACTACTGTAGTAGGCGTGGGCTTCGTATCTATCTTCGCCACAATAATGCGTTCACTATGCTGTTTGTAGTAGCTTACCCGTATTCCTATTTTTTTTATTCATTATTAAACCTACTCCTGCATTACCCATATTTGATTTTGTGTTTATAGCCCTGTAGTCACCTGACCAGAAGTCGTGTTCCTCCTGCCACCGAACTTCACTAATTCCCACTATATCTAACTTTAACCTATCCATCTCCCTTTTTAAATTTTCTAACCTACCTCGCCGATGAAGGGATCTGACATTCCACGCTCCGATCCGTAGAACGCCAGTTTTCTTTCTCCTGATAACGACATCCTCTTGAGTAGTACCCGCCTGGAGATCCGAATGGGGACTAATTTACCTCCGGAATATTTTACCCAAGAGGACGCCATCATCATTTAATCATACAGTAAAGCTGCAGACAGACCTTGCCTCCTATGAATTTGAAGCTATGTTGCTTAGTGGATGATGGTTTCAGACACGAGTTTCCACTTGAAGTTAATTTTTCTACTGTATAACGAAAAACAGAGGAGATTTTAGAGGCCTATGTATTCAATACTAGTATTTTTGTCACGTGTTGTGAATATATTCTTCAATCAGACTAGCTAATCTAAGCCTACCTGTACGACTACTGAGCTGGTCAGGTCAACCCACATGGCTAAAAGACAATAAGGAACTCAGGATAATATTTTGTATCACCACGCACATGGCTGACGTATAAACGAGAAAAGGCAGTTTTCCAAGAAGTTAATTCTTTTGCACACTCTGAATGCATAACTGCGCTGTACTTGGAAGAGCTCTATAAAGACTGCATAGAGAGACCAGAAAGTTCCACATCGAGTAGAAGTGTGATCGTCTTGGACCACGCCTCTCTTATCTTGTACTTCTCATGCGATTTCTACAATAGTAGTATCATATGTACACAACTGGCTAATATAATTGCGAGAAATCAGACAAACGTCCATAGCCGGCTGAAGTGGCCGAGTGGTTCTAGGCGCTACAGTCTGGAACCACGCGACCGCTACGGTCGCAGGTTCGAATCCTACTTCCGGCATGGATGTGTGTGATGTCCTTAGGTTAGTTAGGTTTAGATAGTTCTAAGTTCTAGGGGACTGATGACCTCAGCAGTTAAGTCCCATAGTGCTCAGAGCCATTTGAACCATTTGAACAAACGTCCATTAACAGACAGAAGTGAATGTATTGGAACATCTGGACATGCGCTTTAGGATGTTGTCATATCAGTTCTGAGGTTAAAATATACAAACCATTGCTAACTATGACGATACTAAATACATAAGTTCTGGTTTCTTTCAACGGATAAACTTTCTAAAGCTTAATTAAAAACCAAATTGGAGAGTGTGATCCCAGATATAACTGAGAGAGAGTAGTCATGAGCGAATAAGGCAATAACTGGCTATGCCCTTTTCAGAGGAACCATTCCGACATTCACCAAAATCTGAATGATCAGAGGGTGGTTTGATGACAACTGCTCCAGGACGTCAAGAATGCTAGTCCAGTGCTTCAAACACTGTGCCGTCTTGTTCGATAGGTGAGTCAGGTCCCGATAAATACCGTATGCCACTGGTAGATTACACATGTCAAGCGATGTATGAGTTGTAGCTCATTCCCACCTCCATACAGCCAACCGCCGGGCGTGTTCATATTTCTACTTCATACAGCTAACACATTATCACCTGAAACTCGAAAACCAACAAAACAAAATTTACACATATTGCACATATGAAACATATATATGCGTGTCACACAGATTAGGTGAAGGTGAAGTAGCCACAAGAAGGGAATACTACCACAGAAGTAAAACCACCCGAGAATTAGAAACGGTTCTAGCATTACGGATGAGTAAGAGAAGGTTATCAGGAATATAAATAACAAATTATGTAGCATCCGTGACTGACAATCAGTTTTTATGACTCATTAGTAAACGCACATCTGCTTGTGTAGACTTCAGTTGGACCCATAAGTTTCTTTCTCCTACATAAAGGTGTTGCACTGAAATGTAGAAACAGAAAAATCAATACGTTACCATGAGTAATACGGAGTAGGAGACCCGTTGGCTTAAAAAAGCTTCCAGTCGTCCTGAATGGATAAATACAGTCTTGTATGGTTTCCATACCATTCTACATGCAAAACAGTGGCAAGTTCAAGTAACGATGATGGAGGAGGATAAAGATCACTCACCTTTCTCTCCAAATTACACTACAAAGGCACAATAATATTCAGATCTGGTGATTTTGGTGGCCAGGAAATATGAGACACTTCATCCTCGTGCTCACAAAACCAATCCTGGACGATGCAGTCTGTGTAAACAGGGATCCTGTCATCTTGGAACACCGTATCACGACTGAGTAACAAACATTGTACCATGAAATCGATTTGATCAGGAAAAATTGCTCGCATAATCTTTGGCAATAATGCG
Source organism: Schistocerca nitens (assembly GCF_023898315.1). Taxonomy (NCBI): domain Eukaryota; kingdom Metazoa; phylum Arthropoda; class Insecta; order Orthoptera; family Acrididae; genus Schistocerca; species Schistocerca nitens. Next base: position 556,960,559 of record NC_064616.1, on the reverse strand, counting down.
TCGTTGCAAAGTAACCATGGGGCCCATGGAATACCACGGTATGGCTGCCAGAATCATCTCCGACCCCTCCCAACCATGTTCCAATCTTGGGATGTAAGCTCTGCCATAATTGAAAATAATGTGCAACAAGATTCATCCGAGCATTTTACATTCCTTCTATTGTTCCATACTTCATGTTTTATGGCTCTGGCACCACGTTTTCCAGCTACGAGCATTTGTATCACTTGTGAATGGTTTTGGAATTGCAGCTCGCCCAGCAATTCTCTGCACATGGAGCTCCTCTAGTGTTGTTTTGTCCCTAACAGGGTTCGCGAGTGCGTCATTCAGTTCTGCAGTGACTTTTCTAGTTCTCTTTCCCTTATTTTTCGTCACAACCCTCTTCAGTGACCGTCTGTCACGATCACTTAACACACACTTTCGTCCGCGATGTTACTTTGTGTATGAGGTTTTTCCACCGTCCCTGTGTGTGGTTTAAACCTTCGTTACTGCGCCTCTTGAAACACAAAAGACTTCGGTTCCCTAGTTGCGGAAGCATCCATCATACGAGCAGCAACACTTCGTCCACGTTCGGATTCACTTATCTCGAACATAATGCGCTCACAACTACACACAACACTGTTCTGACCAAGACGGACACCTTGCAACATAATGAAGGACAATGCACAGATGCCAAATATCACCAGCGGAACCTGCAGGCTTGGCTGTCGTCTGCATTTATGTTCAAGCAGCCATTTATCGCTGCGTTTCCATGTTATTATCCAACTCCTGTACATAACCCCTTATTAAGTAGCGTAAAAAACTCTCAGATTCCGTACCGTCTTTCTTTAAACTGATAAACGTGCAATGGAAAATGTTGATATTCATCGACCTGATGACCTACCGTAATATTATTTACAGAAGCTTTTTCTGAAATGATGCAACGATGTGGAATAAAACTACGCGTCGCTGCATAATATTTTGTAAATATTAAGAAATGAACAAATTTCAATGGTCGCAAGCTCAATGACAGGATGAACTAGAGGTAGCTTTATCTCCTTAATAATGAGAGGACTACATTGGTAAGAGAATGAAACAATGAACTTTCTAAAGTAGTTACAAAAATGTTTGCCGGACATTAGAGGAACTCCTTTCCTATTGGACTAAATTATGTGCTACTTGCTTATAGTAATACCAACCATACTTCTCGTTGATAGTTCTCCGCCTTGAGATATCAGTGTGTAATATTCCGGCCTGTCGCTCGTACGTGACCCTCGAGCGCTTGCAGGAATATGCGAAGCAGACACACGGCGCCAGTGTTTGTCAAAACATTAGCTACTCCCCTTTCAGTGTGTTAGAAAAATATTGCAGACGCTTTGCAGTGGATACCCGAGTAGATGGATGTTGATACAGAGATCTCTAAAATACGATGCCAGTATATGCAACTCCTCGGCACTAACGGTGTTTTAAAGTTACTTGAAACACAAAAATTAGTGCCGAAATACGTGAAAGCATCTTAAAAAGCTTACCGCCGTGCCAACAGATTCTTAAAATTTGGTACTTCTGTCGGATTTCTTTTACTTTGCCATTGTAATGATTAATTTATTTGTCATCATCATTTTTTATACTTTTCACACCCAGAGTTGCTAAAGTAGGATACCGTCGTCATTATTTACGTTTAATTTTAAAGGGTTTATTCAGGAAATTAACACATACCTTACTACGTTTTACTAAAAAAATAAAAGTAAACCTTATTCGTGTGAGAATTTCAAAGCAAGCTACAGCGAAAGAAAATGAAGTAGAATATCTCCTCGCTGAATATGTGACTCTCATCGCCAACAGCTGAACCATAAGAACACTTTATGTACCACTAAAAATTGTTCCCAAGACTCAATCATCTCAGTACGTACCGCATTCCGAGATATTTAGTTCCTGCCGGCCGCGGTGGCCGTGCGGTTCTGGCGCTGCAGTCCGGAACCGCGGGACTGCTACGGTCGCAGGTTCGAATCCTGCCTCGGGCATGGGTGTGTGTGATGTCCTTAGGTTAGTTAGGTTTAAGTAGTTCTAAGTTCTAGGGGACTTATGACCTAAGATGTTGAGTCCCATAGTGCTCAGAGCCATTTGAGCCATTTAGTTCCTAATATCTGGTGACTTCTTAAAATAAGGCCAATATGTTGAGATACAAGTTATCTTAGAGAAATTGTTTTACGTATATATTTGCTGGAACACTTACCGTTCATAGGAAATATAAATACGTGTTTACCTTGTACACCTCGTTGCCTTTGTTCTCAAGTATACTATTTTCCATCTGCTCCTGATCTGCATGATTTGTCTTTAGTTTCGTTTGAATATTGATTTAACCCTGTATGACCTGCATTTTTGCTTTGACTTTGACTGTTCTCATTTTATGTCATTATAGAATGTTGGAAATTCCGTTAGTAGAAACAAAAAAGAAAAATATATTTTTGGACCTTAATTTCAGTTTTTAATGGGGTTTGAAAGCCCTGCTGGTCATAATGGTATAGTCATCTTGGTACAGCACTACCTAAGTAGTATTGCAGACAAAAACAATTTTTCCTCTAATTGACACACAAACGCACCTTACATTAGAAACCCTTTGACTGAGTTCTTGATACTGTATTCTAGATAGCAGTTTTTCACCTCTCCCATGGCTAGCAATAAAACCTAGCCATGATCTTCATAATCTTGGTTTCAAATTTCATTTGAAATTCAAAATCTCTTCTCTTTTCTTTTGTACTGTAAAAAGTTGGGAGATGTTTCTTGTCGTCACTGCTACATTCAAAGTGTATTTCTTCAGCTTTTGGAAAATATGTGGAAGTATTCATGTTGATGGTATTACTTTTTGTTTGTCTGGAGTGTAAATTGTCGAATTAGAATTCTTAAAGGATGCGTTTTACTGTAGAATAACAGTTTTCGTGGTTTAGTGTGTCATTATCAGATGGAAAACCCTCATGGAGTATTTCCAGTAGATCCTTATATATCCTCCATACAGTCCCGATATCTCCCCATGTCTTCAGTTACAACATCAAACTGATCTACGAAAGACTGGATGGAAGGGTTTGATCAGTTCATTGGCTTTACAGTTGACCGGTACCTTCTCGGATTTGCCGAGTGATCTTTCACCAAGATCTGACTTTCAAAATTATTTTAAGGTCAGTCATCGTACTTCTTACGGATTCACAAGTTCCAGTTGCCATAACGTCTTCCCTAGCCGTTTCTCGTAGACTCATCTGCAGCGACAGTGCAGCAATCACTGTTATCGCAACAGTATCTTAATGTTACCACTGAACCAAGACGTATCTTTGTCGTCCTTTATCTCTTAACTGGGTACGTGTGTATCTACGCCGAAGATTATAAAGTTTCACAATTAATCACAATTAGAAGAAATGTATATGCAACTGGGAATACGACTAGAGTTCAGCTGCACAGTTTATTGGTGACATATGAAAATTTGTGCCGGATTGCGCCTCGAACCCTTATTTCCCGCTTTACGCGAGCAGTCGTCTTAACCACTTCGGCTATACGAGCACGCCTCGCGGCCCGACCGAAACCCCCATATGTCACTGTGTGTCCACATCTTGCACTCGCACAGTTGCTGTGATTCCCGCACAGGGAGAGACTTATTAATGATTGTCGCGATGTATCTGGGCACGTAATACTACGAGGGCTGTTCGGTAAATGAAGTCCGATCGATCGCGAAATGGAAACCACAGTGAACATCCGATAAAGCTATGCATATATGTTGTGGACAGTGTCTCTAGCATGACCGTCGATGGCATAACGACACTCTTTTCAGTTCTGAACGCACATTGAGCGATGAAAAATGCCTAGAAAATAGTGTCTCCGGCAAAGTATGAATACCTGGGAGAGATTTCGCCTGATTTCATGCAGTTCACACAACGTAACTGTTATGCCCAGACTTAATTCCCTCTGATTTTCGTCTCTGCTCACGTAACCGCTGGCTATGAAGGCAACATTTTGGGCCGACAAAAAGCTGCAGATCACCGTGAGAATTGGCAGAAATCACAGGCAGCTGCCTTCTATGAGGAGGGTATTGGAAAGTTGTTACAACGCTGTAACAAATGTCTCAGTCAGAGCGGCAACTATGCAAAGAAGTAGCTGGAAGGTGTAGCTAATTTTTTCAAATAAAACATTTCGCGACTGATCGGATCTTACTTTCCGAATAGTCTTCATATTTTACAGCGCCTTTGTTTTACGATGTATTATGCCATGTCTTTAAGATATACATGCATTTCCGAGCCAACAATTCCAAGTGATATTTACATTTATTTTCCACACGAATCATCTGTAGATCTAGGAGCGAACGGTCAGCCTGGATTCTCTGTGGACCCTGTCAGCAACATGAGTAGCCGGCAAGCTACACCCTGCATTCGCAACTGGATACCGCCCTGCCACTCCATCACCGACGCAGTTCGCAGCGGTCATATGAAGCCGGCCGACAGCTGCCCACGCAACAGCTCCCACCTATTCACGAAGAGCAGCCTTCTTTATGACGGTCCCGCATCGAATATAACCCTACCCATATATCCACGTAAAACTAGTTCTTTCAGAGACGAAAAGAAGTAGAGGAAATACAAGAAGACGTTGGAAACTAATGAATTCGAATTTATTGTGTGAAAACTCTTAAAGCATTTTAAATAAAACAGACGTTTTATACTTTCTACATCTTTATTCCTTAAGTTTACGAATTTGTTTCTCAACCTAGTCACCCTGGCCACTAACACGTTTATCCTAACGAGAAACCAGTTTGTTGATATGAGGTGTAGCCGCCTTCGCATCGCTCCTGTCACTTGTTAGGACGATATCGTTATAGGCATGAGTCATCGACAGATGTCACCAGCTGACATGGACCTGAGTTACAGAGCTGCACGTAGTTGTACTAGTAGGCGGCAGAAGTCAGCAGTTGACGGACAGTGCTAGCAGTCGTAGTCAAAACAATGTTGTAAAGTTATGTTTGACTAATATTTAATGTATTTGCGTAATTATAATTGTTTTATATGTGTAGTAATTAGCAGTGTCAGTGTTGTATGAGTTAAGAAGAACAGAAGTAAATGAAAATTGATTTTTTTATTCACGAAGTACCAGTTAAACTCTACAGGGGATTTACTATAATTAAATGTGCAGTCAGTTTATGGTACTAATAAATCGTGAGTAGAACACAAATTAATCGGTAATTTCGGAAGGAGTAATTTTATATTTGATACTTTTCTAAATTTATTTATTTAGCAATTGCCATAGAAAGAAATGTTTTACTATGATTGGTCTTTGAAGTAAATCGCGGGGTTAGCGCGGGATAATACTGCAACCTGATTTGCTGTTTGTGATATCAGCCAATCAGAAAAATGCAGGCTCGCGCCAATCTATGTTGGCAACAAAGCCTTTAGTGTGATCTAAAAAACTTGGGGCTGACGGTTCGAACGAGTAACATGTCATTGAAAGCAGCTCAGACGAAAGTACTATAAAATCGCGGAAACTAACCTAAAGACGTCACACACATCCATGCCCGAGGCAGGATTCGAACATGCGATCGTAGCAGTTCCGGTTCCGGACTGAAGCGCCTAGAACCGCTCGGAGTTTCAGTGTAATTTCTGACTTTGAATGTGAGTGTCACTTCTCTTCGTCTCACTGCGTATTTCTTCCACTTATATTCTGTACACTACTGTAGCATTTCTTTCTATGTATGGTTCAACTTTCTTCGACCTATGTTACATGACAGTGAAACATCATGCGAAAGTTATTTTCTTCCTTAAAGTTTGCTCAGCAGTGTAGTTCCCTCTGTAACACCTGATTTCATTGGACTAAATTCCGTTACTCTTATGTTAATTTTGATAATATTCATCTTATAACCTCTTTTCAGAACACTACCCACTCCGCTGAACTGCTCTTGCTGTCTCCACCAGAATTACGATTTCATCGGCAAATCGGAAAGAGTTCGCTAATTACGAGTTCGCGAAGTAGAACAAAGCGTATTTAAGTGAGCGGTATAGTGGAAGTCGTGTGGAATTTCGGACGGAATATCAAAATTATTGCTTTTGACTGTTAGTTAAAACCGCGTGGCGTGTTGTGCGATCTAAGACTGGAACAGGTATTACGTGTAGAGCAGAGTGCACAACATTTGAGCGAGCATGTTCATAACTAAACGATCCAGTGAACTCTATTAACTTCTGTAACGGGTGTAAATACCATAAACTGGCTGTGTGTGTGATTGTGGTGTGCGTGGGAACTGTACATTGTGTAGCCACTTAGTACGGACTTGGCAGTATTAACTGTGATCTTTATCGTAAAAATACACCTGAAAATTTACAGTGCCAAGTTAAAACTTTTATTTCAGTAGCTAGCCAAATCCCGTTTACCGGACAATTCTATGTATGTTGCGACCTGCAGTAAACAGTAGTGGTCTAGTATTTTCTACTACAGCTTTTAGCTAGACAAATGAACATTGCTGGACACTGGCAGGGCGGTAAAAAGAAGCGTGCCGCGTCGCACATACCTTCACCGCAGAATGTCTGACTTTGCAGACGTAGTCACAACGTCACCTCCGCTTGCACTGATTCATCACTATCGAAGTGAAGTCCATGATGACGTTTTTAAATTTTGGAAAGAAATAAAAATCGAATGGTACCACTGTATGGAGAATAATCGATGAGAATGAACCCAAGGTGTCAGATTGTTGCGAATGTCGCAAAACTCGTGTGTGATCTGGAACTGTCAGGCCGAAGGAGAGGGTGCTCTAAGTGTGGACGTACTCTTTTAATTCGAAACTCGATTACAGCATGCTGTTTCTCAGGCATCGACGTAGTTACGTTACACACCGCCATGTTACACGCTACAATTCAGAGCCCTCTAGCGGCAGAGGGCAGAAAACAAAAATTATAAAGACGTAGGCAGCGTACAAATAAACTACTAAGGACAATACGGGGGATTCTGCTTACGGTAACATAGTTAGTAATTGAAAAGCACTTGACAAAAACATAAACTATTTGCCGCATTTTTCGAAACAGAAGCGCGCAAGAATATCTAAACTAGGACTTTAAGTGTTTTCACGATTTCGGAAATGAAGTGTCCCATGCGTCTGGCACCCTCTGTCTGGCTGTGAGCCATTGTGATAGTACCACTGGACCTGCCAAGCCTGTGCTTTACTATCCCACCAACGGCCAATACGAGGTCTCGGAACATCCCAGTCAAGTGACACACAAAACTGATCCAATGGCCAGGGCGGTATGAGCGCTCTCCCTCTACAGTTTGAGAGCTATTTTTTAATTCAATTACACATGAATGTATTTCTCGCCCTGTAATACAGTACCTGCAGAATCCGGCACAACGACAAGCCGGACCCGCACCGGGAGAACATTGTCACGTGTGTAAGGAAAAGCTGATTGACCTTGTAAGGACACTGAATCCCGAAAAAAATCATCAAAAGGAACTTCACAGTGACAAGTAGATGGAAGGTCTCCAACCAACAACAAGTGGATCTCATCCGTGAAGTCGGATGAGGAATACCGACTATGGTTCTAGCAAGCCATCCGGCAGCGATGCTCCCAGAGTCCCTTACAGTAAGATGACCACAGGAACCAAGCGGACGGAAGAAATAAAACTGGCTCACATCCGGAAAATGGAGTACAGAAAGATCTTTATCTAAGAGCAGATATGAGCCCCGTGGGCATCAGCAACCTTAACTACGAATAAGAAGCACCAATGGGCCAATAAAATGTAGAACGATACTCACATATAATGTCTTTTGAAACAATCATTTAAAACTAATCTGAATTTTTCTTTGAATTATGATCATTTTGTATTTAGATTGTCTAACCTCTTTTCAAGAGCAGTCATATTGCACACATCCAAATTAACTTTTTATTGACTTCCAGAAAGTGCTATTGAATGTTCATTGGGAATTATAATAAAAAGCATCAGATTTTTGTACAGTTATTCCAAGAATCTTTCATATCCCTTGCATCATCATTATGCAGCTGTTCGTTCTTCGACGAAACAAGGAATATCTTGCTTACATGGAAAAGAGACAATCCCAAACTGTTGTCACGATCTAATAGTATTTAAAACGTTTGTGTTTAATATACACTGTGTCAAATACCGCTCAGCCAAATGCGTAGGTGCTACTCTACTGTGGGTTTCAAAAGATTTGTGAAAAATTATCGTATTTAAATCCTATATACTTAATTAAAGCTACCCTTTGGCACTTTTTTTCTGAATTACGAAAAGAGCGGTGTGGGGAAAAACTAGATTATATTGCTGAATTTCTGTCAAATGTAGATGTTCATAAAGGCTTCCATATTTGAGTAAATCTATAAATGCTTGTTATGTCCCAGACAAAATACAGGCGCAGAAGAAGGGACGATAACTAGGGCTTAACCTCCTGTCACCGTTGAGGTCTTTAGAGGCGGAGCACAAGCTCGAATTGGAAAAGGTAGGGAAGGAAATCGTCTGTATCCTTTTCAAAAGATCCATCCTGTCATCCGTCTTAAGTTTTCCAGGAAAGCGCGGATCAAAGCTTGGATGGACTGATGCGGATTTGAACTACCATCCATCTGCTGAATGAAAGCAGTGTGTGTTATTCACTGTATCGCCTCATTCGTTAACGAAGTCGGACTATAATGGAAGAGTTCTTATAACTCAATACTAAATTAATGTTACAGAGTTTCTTCCATTGTACGTACTTTCCTTGGCAATCTGCTGTTCGACATTGCCCCTTATCACTCCCCGATACTTCATTCAGTGCTTAACGTCTGAAAATTTTGATATCATGTCTTAAAATTATTCTCTCCAATCAGTCATATTTCCCCTAAAGAAGAAGCAATTATCCAGCTACTAGAATTAGTGCTTTCGTAAATGTCGCTAAGAAATCTTATGGTAATTACAGAGACGTTTGTGTCGAATCGTGCCGGCCGAAGTGGCCGTGCGGTTAAAGGCGCTGCAGTCTGGAACCGCAAGACCGCTACGGTCGCAGGTTCGAATCCTGCCTCGGGCTTGGATGTTTGTGATGTCCTTAGGTTAGGTAGGTTTAACTAGTTCTAAGTTCTAGGGGACTAATGACCTCAGCAGTTGAGTCCCATAGTGCTCAGAGCCATTTGAACCATTTTTTTGTCGAATCGTATCTTGTTTATTAAGATATTGTCAAACCATTGTTGCAATTCAGTCACAATTTATCCTTGTTCTGATTAAGCCCCGATGCAACACCAACAACAGCTTAATTTCACGATTGTTTGCTGTAAACTAATGCACCGGAATTTTTATTCTGTTCTCACTATCAGTTCGGTATTACATGTCATGCACATTACTCGGTGGACTCTTCCACCTCGCTGACGCAGGACACAACCTACTGGCGCTAGATGGTTTCGAATTGTAAAGTGAGGTATGGTGATGTGTAGCACCGTACAGTGAATCAACCAATAGTGAATGAAGATATATTTCTGGGCTTCAATAGAAAATATTTACTTTCACACTATATAACAGTAACAAACAGGTAATCTGTCACGCTTGTTTCTGCCTCATCTCTGATTAAACTCTCAGGTATAAATTCAAACAGAATTCTTGATTAACTTAGTTATATGATTTTATGAGGCGAAAGAAGGAACAAACAACATTCGGAAACATTTAGGAAGGCAGCAGTATTTATTTATTGTTCATAGAAAACATTCGTGTAGCATAATAAGAACGATAGAAGTGGTTGGAAAGCAATATTAATGTTACGAAGTAATGAAACCAATTCGCTGAGTAAACTACTGAAATTGTCAGTAGCGTCGTAGAAGACAGGTGATGTGTAAAGGTTGAATTCCGTCCACTACTTTGTAACTCCGACATGTAATCTATATTAAACGAGAGTTTTCGTCGCCTGCAGCCATTCGCTAAGCAGTGAACTGCTGGTCAATTAGCGGCCTACAGGGAGTCCTCGGAAAGTACGAGTGTGAATTTAAACGGATTCAGATAATGGCGTCCCAAAGCGTTCAAACAACCCTTTGTTGACGCGTAACATGCAGCAAACAACCGAGAGACCGGACGTTACAGCAGAGCTCTGGACCAGAGGCAGCTAATCCAGTTAACAGAGTCAATGTTGTATTTCGATTTCGTACCAATTCCAGGATTTCCTCTATAGATTTTTTTTCAGAGGCTACTAAATAGCGCATAATTCTAACTGTTTGTACAGACTCACTTTGTTTCTAACCGAATTAGTCTCCTCGTAACTTGCAATCTCACGCCGAAACTATAAAGAATATAGCAACTATGATGGCAAGAATCTTTAACTAATGTGTTATTCAGTATATGATGAATTTAATCTTTCCTCTTCAAATCAACTCTCATTCACATTGACATTTATTATTCAAAATGGAACTGTAAATCTATTCAATAAATAAATGGCTCCGTAATTTTATTTGTAAAATATTAATAATTCGTATTAATCCGAATATTCGTGTCATGCTATGACGAATTTGTGCTGCATTAAGTATATATGCAAAAAGTTGACTGGATCACTCTCTCACTCTCTCTGAAAGTCGGATGCATTACAGGGAGTGAAACTATAGGGAGTGCAAATTTATCTTACACTTCTACGAAAACTACACTGCAGTTATAAGAGTCGAAGGAGGTGAAAGGGAAGTTGAGAAGGAAGTGAGACTAGGTAATAGCCTATCCTAACTGTTATTCGGTCTAAACATTTAGCAAGCTGTATCGAATGTCAAAGACCAATTTTGGGCATTAAAGTTCAGGGAAAAGAAATAACTCTTTCCGATTTGCCGATGAAATCGTAATTCTGGTGGAGACAGCAAGAGCAGTTCAGCGGAGTGGGTAGTGTCCTGAAAAGATGTTATAAGATGAATATTATCAAAATTAACATAAGAGTAACGGAATTTAGTCCAATGAAATCAGGTGCTACAGAGGGAACTACACTGCTGAGCAAACTTTAAGGAAGAAAATAACTTTCGCATGATGTTTCACTGTCATGTAACATAGGTCGAAGAAAGTTGAACCATACATAGAAAGAAATGCTACAGTAGTGTACAGAATATAGGTGGAATAAATACGCATTGAGACGAAGAGAAGTGACACTCACATTCAAAGTCAGAAATTACACTGAAACTCCGAGCGGTTCTAGGCGCTTCAGTCCGGAACCGGAACTGCTACGATCGCAGGTTCGAATCCTGCCTCGGGCATGGATGTGTGTGACGTCTTTAGGTTAGTTAGGTTTAAGTAGTTCTAAGTTCTAGGGGACTTATGACCTCAATGTTAAGTCCCATAGCGCTCAGAGCCATTTGAACCATGTTTTGAACCTCAGATGTTAAGTCCCATAGTGCTCAGAGCCATTTGAACCATACACTGAAACTGCCGAGACTTATTGTAGTCTTGTGGACATTACAAAAGGCGTACATGGTTCTTAACAAGCGTGTGTGATCAAAACGTGTGTGATATACAACGTGCTCACATGCTGGCCACAGAGTTGGTAAGTTGTTGTCGTAGGACGTTTCATTCCCCCACCAGAACTGTTGACGTGCTGTCATTGGTGTCTCTAACGCATGGCACACGTGCTCAGTGATTTAAGTCGGGGGAACGAGCGGGCCAGTCCATTCACCGAATATTCTCTCGTACCAAGAGCTCCTCCATCTGCGATTTTCGCTGTGATTGCGCACTGTCATCGATAAAAATGAAGTCAGGGTGGAAAATACCCCTTGAAAAACTCACCTGGGGAAGGAGTACAGTGTCACAATAACGTTGACCAGTGAGAGTTACGTGTTCAAAGCTTCTGAGATCAATACATCCATGCAAAATCATGCCTCCCCACAACATAACACCTGGGCCACTAAAATGATCATGTTCGAGAATGTTTCCAGGAGCATTAAGTGTTACACCTCTCACCATGTTGTAATACGCCCAGAATCATTACTTCGACTGATTCTGTTCTCATCCGAGAAGAGCACGCTACCACACGACTCGTTGGTCCAATCCCTATGCTGTAGGCACCATAGAAAACACTGTAGCCCATGAGCGTGTCAACAGAACACAACGATCTAGTTGTCGAGCGAAGATACCACTCCAATGCAGTCACCGTGTCACTGTAGTGTGTGAGACTGAGTGCCTTTCAGTTCTGTTCAATGTGGTTGAAATTGCATCTGCCGTCTGACCTGAGTACTTTCTTGCCTGTTGCACGCCGTAGCTGTCACCTGCTGCCCCAGTTGACTGTGGTCGAACCAACCCTCATTCGGGCACCAATGCAAGCGGTTCGGTATGCTGACCACTCATATGAAACAGTGCTGTGAGCAATATCAAACTCCTGGAGTGCATTCGTCACACTTAACCCTTCTTCCAGTTTCCCAATGGTTCTTACCCATAGTGACGTCATCGAATTGTTGTCTCCGGGCTGTTTTGTAATGAGGCTCACCACCACAGTGCACCGTAACTACTCGCCGATTGACACACACTGTCATTTTCCCGTTCCTACAGCTGCCTCGTACTGCGGACGAGCCTCATTTGACGCTCTAGTCACACTGATCTAACGCCATGTGACGTCCAGGTTTCTCTGCACGATTAGATGAGTTTTCATTTATTTCAAACTAGTAGTTAAGATGATATACTACTTTTTCTATCTCGTCTTTATCTATTATAGGGAACGTGCCACTAAAGGTAGTAGATGACTTATTTCACAGCGAAATAAGTGATTCAGCAACGGATATAAAACGCAGACTGTGAAAAGGAAATAAAAGAGGAGATTGGATTGATAAACAGGATTACTGAAGCGAAAGTACAGAATCGAACAGGAGAAAAAAGAAATGTCGCTTGACTAAATGAAGAGATAGTTTGATATGACACATCTCGAGGCATCAAGAAATCGTCAGTTCGGCAACTGAGGGAAAGTAAGTACGTTCAAAATGGTTCAGATGGCTCTGAGCACTATGGGACTTAAAATCTGAGGTCATCAGTCCCCTAGAACTTAGAACTACTTAAACCTAACTAACCTGAGGACATCACACACATCCATGCCCGAGACAGGATTCGAACCTGCGACAGCAGCGGTCGCGCGGTTCCCAACTGAAGCGCCTAGAACCGCTCGGACACTCCGGCCGGCTAAGTACGTTCAAATGGATGTAAACAGCAATAGTCATAGAGAGAAAGAAAGACTTGCAGGGGGTAGAATAGCTTGGAGAGCTGCATCAAACCAGACTTCGGACTGAAGACCACAACAACAACGACAACACAAACAACAGTAAATGTGTCAGGTATTTTTGGCGGCACAGTGATAATATCTGGAAAAATGGTGCAGTACGCGTGCTTCAACATTATTCCTTTAGTTGATTTTGTTGTTCAGGTATGGTCTAGCATAATAGTGAGTTCCTGACAGCGTAAAAGAAATGTGAAATATACACTCCTGGAAATGGAAAAAAGAACACATTGACACCGGTGTGTCAGACCCACGATACTTGCTCCGGACACTGCGAGAGGGCTGTACAAGCAATGATCACACGCACGGCACAGCGGACACACCAGGAACCGCGGTGTTGGCCGTCGAATGGCGCTAGCTGCGCAGCATTTGTGCACCGCCGCCGTCAGTGTCAGCCAGTTTGCCGTGGCATACGGAGCTCCATCTCAGTCTTTAACACTGGTAGCATGCCGCGACAACGTGGACGTGAACCGTATGTGCAGTTGACGGACTTTGAGCGAGGGCATATAGTGGGCATGCGGGAGGCCGGGTGGACGTACCGCCGAATTGCTCAACACGTGGGGCGTGAGGTCTCCACAGTACATCGATATTGTCGCCAGTGGTCGGCGGAAGGTGCACGTGCCCGTCGACCTGGGACCGGACCGCAGCGACGCACGGATGCACGCCAAGACCGTAGGATCCTACGCAGTGCCGTAGGGGACCGCACCGCCACTTCCCAGCAAATTAGGGACACTGTTGCTCCTGGGGTATCGGCGAGGACCATTCGCAACCGTCTCCATGAAGCTGGGCTACGGTCCCGCACACCGTTAGGCCGTCTTCCGCTCACGCCCCAACATCGTGCAGCCCGCCTCCAGTGGTGTCGCGACAGGCGTGAATGGAGGGACGAATGGAGACGTGTCGTCTTCAGCGATGAGAGTCGCTTCTGCCTTGGTGCCAATGATGGTCGTATGCGTGTTTGGCGCCGTGCAGGTGAGCGCCACAATCAGGACTGCATACGACCGAGGCACACAGGGCCAACACCCGGCATCATGGTGTGGGGAGCGATCTCCTACACTAGCCGTACACCACTGGTGATCGTCGAGGGGACACTGAATAGTGCACGGTACATCCAAACCGTCATCGAACCCATCGTTCTACCATTCCTAGACCGGCAAGGGAACTTGCTGTTCCAACAGGACAATGCACGTCCGCATGTATCCCGTGCCACCCAACGTGCTCTAGAAGGTGTAAGTCAACTACCCTGGCCAGCAAGATCTCCGGATCTGTCCCCCATTGAGCATGTTTGGGACTGGATGAAGCGTCGTCTCACGCGGTCTGCACGTCCAGCACGAACGCTGGTCCAACTGAGGCGCCAGGTGGAAATGGCATGGCAAGCCGTTCCACAGGACTACATCCAGCATCTCTACGATCGTCTCCATGGGAGAATAGCAGCCTGCATTGCTGCGAAAGGTGGATATACACTGTACTAGTGCCGACATTGTGCATGCTCTGTTGCCTGTGTCTATGTGCCTGTGGTTCTGTCAGTGTGATCATGTGATGTATCTGACCCCAGGAATGTGTCAATAAAGTTTCCCCTTCCTGGGACAATGAATTCACGGTGTTCTTATTTCAATTTCCAGGAGTGTATTTATACAAATTACACTGATCACGATTCTATGTGACACTTCCATTTCTGACCACCAAGAAGATGAAGCTCCGCTACTCGCATTTTAAATGTGAAGTTCGTTGATATGTCATATTTCTTAAATTACGAATTACCTACGTTAGCAAACTATCTCATAGGAAGTATTGAAAATTTTTGCAAGGTTATTTCTATTTGAAAACAACGCGTTTCGCCATGGTTAGATATCATCAGATTATCTAAAAGGAAAAAAGGGGCTAATTAAATAACTATCCTCTAAATATTATAAGGCATTGGTCTAAGCTGCGCCAATAACTTAATTTAAAAAAAAATGGTTCAAATGGCTCTGAGCACTATGGGACTCAACTGCTGAGGTCATTAGTCCCCTAGAACTTAGAACTAGTTAAACCTAAATAACCTAAGGACATCACAAACATCCATGCCCGAGGCAGGATTCGAACCTGCGACCGTAGCGGTCTTGCGGTTCCAGACTGCAGCGCCTTTAACTTAATTAAAATCGTAAGCAACACTCACGTAATACAGTCAAATGAAGTCCATTGCGCCAGTTACCACAGCTCTATGTCAATCGCATACACATAAAACCGTCTAGATGAAAATCCGTTCATCAGAATAACTAACTTCATTTGACATTTTACGTGAGTGTTGTTTACGATTTTGATTAAATTACTGGCGCAGCTTAGAGCCATATCCTAAAATGCTTATAGGATAGATATTTAATGAGCCTCCGTTTTCCTCTTAAATGATCTGATGATGCCTTACCAAATTTTTATTTTTAAATAAAAATAACTTTACAACCGTGACTGTTTTGTTTTGAATATAACCACGAAAACTGGTTGCTGTATCAGTCATCCATCTATGGAGTAGAGTGAATATCTCACAGGGCAAGAAAATCATAGTTGAGATGAAAATTGTTTGAAGTGATAACCCGTAAGTCAGCTGTTTGGCACTCTCTGGTTTCAGGGCACTGTGTGTTATGTATAAATATTAAATGAAGTAAGAATATGATACGTCAATGGGAAAACAAATGATAATAAGCAAAACAACTATAGCTGATGTCAAATTTAGCTTGATACCTGATGCACGAAAGAAAATAAAAATCAATATCACGTTTACAGTAAAATGCCATCTAATAATGTTACTTTGTTGAGTATATTGTGAAATGTTCTGAAGAACTGTCTTAACCCAAACGTAAGTGGGTAGCAGACAATGAACAGAAATGTAAAAAATAAATAAAGAAAATTAACTTCAGGAAAGACTCACCAGAGGAGGAAATTCGGAGTCAGAGTTTGACGAATGGAATGGAGAAAACAGTTCACCGGAGACTTTCTTTAGAAGATCAAAGCTACGTGCTGGCACGTCGACACAACTAAGCCCTTAGCAGCTACTTTTTTATATTTGTGACATAAAAACCTTCTTAGGCGTACAACAGAAAAAAATCGAAGTTCACATATTCCACGTTTTCGCAGGGGGTATTCACGAAGTCATTCATTGGAGATCGTAAACATGTTGAGCAGCAGAAACATCCCGCTGTCCCCCCTGCCACGGCTCCTTCTGTATCTTTTGCTTGTGCTTGTTTTTACCGTGTCTGCTACGGACAAAGAAATTACAAGAGCGGTTCTTTCGTCTTCAAAAGGAACTGGATTCCTGCGAACATATTTGTATGTGAGGTACGAAGCGACGAAAAGCTGTGCGCTCTCCTACGTCGAATATTTGCATTTTTTTAACCGTGCATAGCTCTCTGATTTTATGTTTTGGTCTATGCGACCTCTCATACAGGCAGCCATTACGAGACAACTTAAGAATGGGATTCTTTCTCCAGAATTTTATTTCATAAACCAATGTAACTATTCAGTTGCTGGCGTATATTTTTTCTTCGGTAATACTGATGCACTTTTTATATAAAATTCCAGATACCTGTACTGCAATTTGTTACGTTTACGATCCGGTCTCGTAGCTTTCCGATGAGAGAAATGAATGCACTTTTTCCTCTCCCATTCCTCTAACCCCTCAGAAGAACCACTTAAGATACTATTTAGCTCCTTTAGAAGAATAGCTTAAATATTTTCCGTAATCAGTAATCGAAATAACTTTCGTATACAACAAAATTTTAAATGGTTTCGAAATTCCAATAGTTACAAGTGTGTGACAATTGGAAGTGCGCTACTGTTGGTTTCTGTTGGGTTGGGGTTGGGTTGTTTTGGGGAAGGAGACCAGACAGCGAGGTCATCGGTCTCATCGGAATAGCGAAGGACGGGGAAGGAAGTTGGCCGTGCCCTTTGAAAGGGACAACCCCGGAATTTGCCTGGAGCGGTTTAGGAAAATCACGGAAAACCTAAATCAGGATGGCCGGACGCGGGATTGAACCGACGTCCTCCCGAGTGCGAGTCCAGTGTCTAACCACTGCGCCACCTCGCTCGGTCTTGGTTTCTGTTAATTACAAGAAATCATTCCTAACGGTCACTTCCATTATTTTCTTTTGCTGCTCTCTACATACTTCAAGGGCAGATCCGCACTGTCTTGTATTATGTGATTCAACTTCGAGCGTAAGATATTCTTATTGTTTCATGCATTTCGACAAATAATTATTTACGTTAAACATTATCACTGGCATTAGTCAAATGTGAGAGAACACAAGTGACTAACATATACACTACCCTGGCATAAGAAAGTGAGGGACCCAGAGGACATGGTCGGATGTTAGTATACGAATGCACCGTCGGCGGGTATGCAAATGATTAAATTTTCCATACTCTGTCAGAGGTACAACTAGCCCCAGTCAACTCCATATCATATCACGAGCTGGAAGAACTAGTGAAACAGCTGCCTTCATCCTCACTCCTACTGGGGACTTCGATTCCCAAAATCAACTATGGGGAAGCTGAAACACAACTAGCAGTGACGAAATAACAGAACAATTAATTTCAGAACTAGAAGTCTGCTTATTTAGATGAAGATGTAACCCATTACAGTACGCTCCATGGGACATACTTCAGTCATATATGTTACAGTTTAGAGTCCGAGCATTCTCACCCTTGATCCGATGGTACGTCCGTCGTGAACTCTGCGACAGCGACCACTTTCCCATCACTCTGTCCTCCTCAAACCACCAACCAATGAAATATGCACAACATTGGTCGCTTCGAAAAGCCAACTGGTAAGCTTCCATCTCCAAAGAAACTTTTGATGGCAGTCAGCAGAAGGATATCGGAGAAGTGATACAAAATGCTACTCCCCGTCAGATATATGGCTCATGGTGTGCTGCAGCTATGAGAGACCGTCAAAGGAAGATTCAACGACACAAACGTCATCCTTCTATGGAACAGTTAACAGTTCTAGTTAGTAAACGGGAGTTCCACTGCACCTTATTAGAGTATCAAGACACAGATCTTGGACCCGATAAAATTCACAGTCAAATGCTTAAACACCACAGCTCCTCGGGTTTTTCCATCGTATTTGGTGGGAGGGGTAGTTTCACTCTTAACAGAGGGAGATTACTGTTATTCCTGTCCTGACAGCAGGAAAAGACCATCAAACTCTTACTAACTGTCGACCAGTCGACGAACAGGCTGCCGAAATTATATGAAAGCACGATCAACAAATGTCTTTGTTAGTATCCAAATGCCAAAAGACATTTTTCACAATTTGAGACTAGTCACTTAGATCCACCGCAGACCAGCTAATTCGTTTGGAATGTGAACTGCGCAATGCTTTTGAGCATTGGCAACACATGACCGCAGTGTTATTTGACTTGCAGAAGGCGTAACATACCATCTGGCGCTATCACATCCGGTCAACACTACATGAATGAAGCTTCCGGGTTACTTACCCCTTTTCATCCAGAGTTTCCTATCCGTCTGACTGTTTCGGGTCAAGATGCATTCAACCCTCAGCATGCAAGATGTACAGGAAATTAGGGTTGGTTCAAATGGCTCTGAGCACTATGGGACTCAACTGCTGTGGTCATAAGTCCCCTAGAACTTAGAACTACTTAAACCTAACTAACCTAAGGACATCACTCACATCCATGCCCGAGGCAGGATTCGAACCTGCGACCGTAGCGGTCGTGCGGTTCCAGACTGGAGCGCCTTTAACCGCTCGGCCACTCTGGCCGGCAGGAAATTAGGGTCCGTCAGGGATCGCTTCTGAGCGCAACTCTCTTCACCATCACAATCATTAATATTGTGACCGCAGTGCACTCCACGGTATCACTGACACTGTATGTCGACAACCTTACCCTCTATTATAGCTGAACGTCATTGCGCATAGCCAACTTCAAAGGGCCATAAAGAAAGTACGTAACTGGGCACTGAAGCATGGATATCAATTTTCTCCCACCAAAACTCGTGCCATGCACGTTTGTCCGCTCATAACTGTGCATCCTTAAAAAGAACTTTATCTCACTAAACGGTTACTTGAAATCTTTGAAACTTTCAAATTTGTAAGGCCTTTATTTTACAATAAATTAACATAGTTACCACACGTGCGCTAGCTAGACACGAACTGCATGAGGAAACATAATACCCTCAGATTTATCAGAAGCACCTCCTGGGACGCGGACAGTACCGTTCTTCTGAGATTCTACAAAGCCCTCTGAGGATCACAAACCGTCAACTCGTGACGAACTATGCTGTAGCAATCTATCAGATGCCTACCCATCTATATTACGCGAATCTGTTTCGGAGCCAAAAGTTCAGACTGTTTACGAATCGCCCGAAAATGGGTACCAGATGATATATGACTGGAGGCTCTCTGCTAGAACTTCCAGCTGTGTACATGGATTTCCCTCTTGGCACCCCCCACCCTCCCCCGCAGTGTTTGAACAGTCCTATTATTCGGCTGGACCTCTCTCGTGGCTCTAAGAATAATGCTGACCCCACCATTCTGAGACGCCTATTCCGTTGTGTTTTCCACAATTGTCCCAACTCGAACAACGAAGACGGAGCGAAAGTCAACGACAGGGTTATTTATGCTTTAACGCACATAAGGGGACAGGGGAAGTATTTTTTGCGGAATGCAAGCAGTATATACATCTTAGAGTTCGTCGTCACAACACCGGCTCTGAAATCTGTTAATACTCTCGCAACATAAGACTTGTTGGTTTGAAGCAACTTCATGAGCTACTTACCAGACATATATCATTACTGCCTCCGGTAACTTTTAGGTCACTAACATCCAAGATCTATTAGTTGACCATAACCCCGGACCCACTATAAAATTCATCTGGTTATCGAGCTGCATGGATGTTCCGGCAAATGAACTCGCTGACAAATTAGCTTAAGAAGCAACAGGAAAGAAACTTGAACTTGGAATACTGCCCACAGACCTACGTTTGCAACTGCGATATCATAATGTTAAAACGTGGGATATAGAATGGTAGACTGCCACACCCCTCAAGACGCTGGTGTCAATCAATGTTACCACCAAGTCGTGGCATACTTCTCTACAGACTTCCCGGAAGGATGTCATCATATTGTGCCGACAACGTATCGGTCACGCCAGACTTGGCCTCGAGTGCCTTTTACGTCAGAATACTCCCCCGATGCAGCTGTGGTAATCATCTCACGATACCTCCTATTCTCACACAGCGTGCTCTGTTTGCTGATCCGAGACGAGCCATCAACCTGTCTACATCTCTGCCTCAGATACGTCAGGGCGATGAGATAGCAGCTAAAAAATTCCCATGTTTCCTGAGTGAAAGTGGCTTTTATAATAAAATTTAATGCACCACAGCGTTCTGCGTCAGGGACTGACGTGGGAGGAATACCTCTAGCCCTTACGTTTGCACCGAGCGGCCCCAAGCGACTTTCGCCCCCTTCACTATCATTTAGTCTTACATTTTTATGTACTTTTTTATCTTATAGTTTAAGATAATTTTCTCTCTACTGCTTAATCTCCAAATTTCTCACTCTTTTTTAGTCGTACTGACTGTGTAACCCCCTTGGTGTATCCTCTGGTGACGCTAAAGTTTATAGCTGCCTAGGCTTTATTTTGCGTTTAAACTTGTCAAGTAAACGTTCGACCACGACAGGGTCATAGATCCTGAACCTGACAGTTACCCTTTTATAGTTAAATATCGTTTTACGTGAATTTAAAGTGAAACGATGGACGGGTAATCGACCTACTTACTCCCTTTAAAACCTTAAATAACATTACTGATAATAATAATAGCAATAATAATAACCGTGATCATCATCACCATCATTGGCTACTATTACAGCGACTTGTATAGAGGTCCCGTTCTTCCAATGTTTTGGGGATGCACAACGGCGTTACGGCTGGTATTATGGTGTGGGGAATCATCAGGTATGAATTCAGCTCTTGGCTGGTACTGATTGGGCGAACTCTGATGTCACAACAGTACGTCAAGAATATCCTGCGTCATCATGTGTTACCTCTAATTGGAAATTATCATGGTGCCATTTTTGAACAGAAAAATGTTAGTTCACACGATATCAAGGACCAGTTACAAGAACTATGGGCCAACTCGCCTAAGGAGAGGATACGACAGCTTTATAATACCCTTCGCAACCGAATCAGTGCAGGCAACAAGGCCAGTTGCAGTGTCATACTGACAAGTGGGCACATACCCTCAAGTTCTTTTTAAATATGACTCGACTTTGTAATCACTGCAGTAGTAACACATACTCGCTCAACCCTGTGGTTTCGTTTTGCTTCGCCGCGCGGGGTAACCTCGCTTTCTCGGGCGCCTTGTCATGGTTCGCACGTCTCCTCCCGTCGGAGGTTCGAGTCCTCCCTTCGGCATGGGTGTGTATGCTGTCCTTAGTGTAAGTTAGTTTAAGTTAGATTAAGTAGTGAGTAAGCCTAGGGACCGATGACCTCAGCAGTTTGGTCCCATTGGAAATTACCACAAATTTCCAATTTTCTTTGCGTTTTGTTTCCTCCTCTCCATCTAGTTGATTCAGTGTTTGTCAGGCTGTGTAGATAACACAGACACAGCTTTATTTTCTCCACCAATCATAATCACAACAAAGCAAAGGTGTATATGGAGTCTGAAGTGATTATTTATTGAACTATGATACAACATGCGGTGAACGTAATAAAGAATCGGAGATCCATTTTCTACATTGTTACCGAGCATGCAACATTGCGATATTCTATAGTTATACCGAATTAATTCTTACAAAAATCAAATCTATACCTTGAACAGGTATCATAGTCTTCTTGACGGCATGTGGGAATCATGGAATTCTTCTAGATAAACTTAAGTATTCTGGTATGAGTGGAACAGTGCACAAATGGTTTAATTCATGTTTAAATGGAAGAATGCAGAACGTTGAAAGTAACAGTACAGATAGTCTGCAAAAATCAACAGAGTCGTCTAACTGGGGAGGTATCGAGAATGGTGTCCCACAGGGTTGAGTCTAAGGTCCCTTATTGTTTTTCATATATATTAATGACTTACCACTCTATGTTTTTGCTGGTGGTACAAGTACAGTAATCACACCCAAAAAACAAGAACCAGCTGAGGAAGTTGTAAATAATGTGTTTCAGAAAATTATTGAGTGTTCCTCTTTAAATTGACTCCCACTAAATTTTGAGAAGACACACTACATACAGTTCTGTACAGTAAGTGGTACAACACCATTGGTAAATATAGACTATGAACAGAAGTCTGTTGCTAAGGAAGAATATTCAAAATTTCTGGCTGTGTGCATTGCTGATAAATTGAATTGGAAGAAACACATCGATGATCTGCTGAAACGATAAGGTTCAGCTACTTATGTTATTAGGGTTCTTGTAAATTTTGGTGATAAACATATCAGTAAATTAGCCTACTACGTTCGTTGCTTTCAAATGGCATCACATTTTGAGGTAATTCATTACACAAAATCGTGTAATCAGAATAATAGCTGGAGCCCACCCAAGATCACCTTACAGACATTTATTTAAGGAACTCGGGGTATTCACAGTACCTTCGCAATACGTATATTCACTTATAAAATTTGTTGTTAATAACTCTTCCCAATTCTAAAATTACAGCGCAGTACATAGCTACAAAACTAGAAGGAAGGCTGATCTTCACTATTCTGGGTTAAATCTGTCTTTGGCACAGAAACGAGTGAATTATGCTGCCACAAAAATCTTTGGTCATTTGCCGAATAGCATTAAAAATATGACATATAGCCAATCCAACATTTAAAAACAAGTTTAAAGAATTGCTGAATGACAACTCCTTCTACTCAGTAAATGAATTTTTAGAAATGAAGTAGTATCTGAAAAAAGTATTATTTTGTGTATAGAAAACGTACGTTGAAGTGACACGTTCCACATCTTTGCGAAATGTATTCATAATCTATGGAACAAGTACGTATGTATGTATATGTACGCCCGCGTGTAGGTGTGTTGCAACACACAATTTTTTATTATGATTACATACAGTCCTAGTAACATATTGTCTGTAAACACCTCGTAGCCATCTCCTAGCAGAATTCTAAGAACTTCGTTTGTGGTTATTCGTAACATGAAACAAGGGGTTGAGAAGGGAAACGAAAAGGAATGAAACTCATAACTCCTTTCGTGCTTACAGTCGTTTACGGTTTCTTATTTGTTATTTTGTACGTTTCAATGATTCATAGTTTCAGGATTGTCGTGAAATACTCTTTATAAATTACAGTGTCCATTTCCTACGAATTTACAGTGAATTCTGTCAGTGTCTTTTACGTATGATGAATGTTTGATTCTGAAATCACTCAAATGTATAGTTTATTGTAACCAGTTTTCATGCATCAGAAAAATCAGAAAAATTGCCTTCTCTCTGTCAACATACCGTCTGACTTGAAAAGGCTGCGCCCGTGCAGAAAGAACCGTGAAGGTTTTCCGTAGTATGCACAATGTTCCTTGGACAGAATCTTTTTCTCTAGATTGGTTAAACAATATCGGAGTATGCCTGACTTTCCCCACGTACAGTACCAGTAGTCCATTTTATAGTTTACATTGCTCTCACTCCACGAAATCACTACTTTTATCTGATTCCATCAACACTTCGAAAAGAAAAAGTACGGGATGGATGTTGTAGCAAAGAGTTTTAAGTGCTATGTAAGAGAGAATTGCCGGCCGCGGTGGTCTCGCGGTTCTAGGCGCGCAGTCCGGAACCGTGCGACTGCTACGGTCGCAGGTTCGAATCCTGCCTCGGGCATGGATGTTTGTGCTGTCCTTAGGTTAGTTAGGTTTAAGTAGTTCTAAGTTCTAGGGCACTAATGACCACAGCAGTTGAGTCCCATAGTGCTCAGAGCCATTTGAACCATTTAAGAGAGAATTAAGTACCGATACAAACACAGACAATAATATATGGGCAATTAATTTCCGTAGGAATGCAGCCTATACTACAAGAAGTAATTGCTCTCGACAAAAGCAAACGGCCCATATCTCTAAAAGCATTGTTTTCTCAAACATATGTTTATAAGACTTCTACAGGTTTTGATCAGTGCAGCTCATATAATAATGTGAGTTACTCTCTTTTCAACACGCCTTATGCCATGTGAACACAGCTAATAGCGATTATGAGTCCACTGAGTCACCATCGCGCCACAACGTTCTGTACTTCTGACTTAGGTGGGAGGAGTTCAAAATGCCTCAAAATAAATATACATAATGAATGATAGTATAAATCTAAATTCCACACAGATTCTGGTAGCGTGTGGACCAAATGCAATGTCTCGTCCAGCTGTAGTCAAATGCTGCCAACAGTTTGACCAAGGCTGCATAAAGACCACCGACATCGACCACTGAAAATGTCCAGGCAGTCAAGGAATTGTTTTTCACTAATTTCCTATTTTTAAATAATGCCACGTTAACAAACTGGCTCTCGAATGACTCTGTGATGAAGGAGTCGATTTCTATTTTCGAAGAATCTATGGATTGGTTGGACGTTCCGATCATTATTTGGAGGGACTTGGTGAGTGTTCTGAAAAATAGAGCCGTGCATCTGTGTAGTGTAGCATTCAATAAAAGTTACTCAACCTGCCATAATAATCTTTTACTTACTTTATGAAGTCCAGTCGTAGTTTTTATGTTGAGATTAATATGGCGGA
Source organism: Schistocerca nitens (assembly GCF_023898315.1). Classification (NCBI taxonomy): domain Eukaryota; kingdom Metazoa; phylum Arthropoda; class Insecta; order Orthoptera; family Acrididae; genus Schistocerca; species Schistocerca nitens. The sequence goes on along the minus strand of NC_064616.1, from coordinate 556,935,682 downwards.
AACAAATTTTGGACATTATCTGTAGCATTGATATTAAATCATAAGTCGTATTCATTCTCAGTATAGAGCAGACGTTGCAAGGTTTGTACTGTCTGATATTTTGACATTACCACTATATTTGTACACAGGACGTCTCAGGATGCAGGGTTAATATTCTGGGATGTGACAGTAACGCTCATTTACAGCGAAAAACTTGATAAGAACAACTAACCTACTCCGAATTGTTTCAGAGACGGATCTCATTTAATGCACAGTTGTTTTTGGACTAGTAGAGCTCATGTATGAGTCTTACCGATCCAATCACTTTGATGTTTTATTGTGGCCCAATCTACCACGTTTATTCAAACTCTTGAAGTTGATGGCGCGGTATTTGAACATTTATTGCGAGCTGTACAGCAGCTGTAATGTGAAGCATAGGATTACGCTTAGAGCTGAATGTGTTAAACATACAGGGCTATTACAAATGATTGCCGGAACCGCGGGACTGCTACGGTCGCAGGTTCGAATCCTGCCTCGGGCATGGGTGTGTGTGATGTCCTTAGGTTAGTTAGGTTTAAGTAGTTCCAAGTTCTAGGGGACTTATGACCTAAGATGTTGAGTCCCATAGTGCTCAGAGCCCTTTGAACCATTTGAACCACAAATGATTGAAGCGATTTCATAAATTCACTGTAGCTCCATTCATTGACATATGGTCACGACACACTACAGATACGTAGAAAAACTCATAAAGTTTTGTTCGGCTGAAGCCGCACTTCAGGTTTCGGCCGCCAGACCGCTCGAGAGTGCAGTGAGACAAAATGGCGACAGGAGCCGAGAAAGCGTATGTCGTGCTTGAAATGCACTCACATCAGTCAGTCATAACAGCGCAACGACACTTCAGGACGAAGTTCAACAAAGATCCACCAACTGCTAACTCCATTCGGCGATGGTATGCGCAGTTTAAAGCTTCTGGATGCCTCTGTAAGGGAAAATCAACGGGTCGGCGTGCAGTGAGCGAAGAAACGGTTGAACGCGTGCGTGCAAGTTTCACGCGTAACCCGTGGACATGCTGGAAAATTGGCTCATGCCACAACTGGAGACCGACAGCGCCGACTTCATCTTTCAACGGGATGGTGCTCCACCGCACTTCCATCATGATGTTCGGCATATCTTAAACAGGAGATTGGAAAACCGATGGATCGGTCGTGGTGGAGATCATGATCAGCAATTCATGTCATGGCCTTCACGCTCTCGCGACTTAACCCCATGCGATTTCTTTCTGTGGGGTTATGTGAAAGATTCAGTGTTTAAACCCCCTCTACCAAGAAACGTGCCAGAACTGCGAGCTCGCATCAACGATGCTTTCGAACTCATTGATGGGGACATGCTGCGCCGAGTGTGGGAGGAACTTGATTATCGGCTTGATGTCTGCCGAATCAAATCAGTAAAGGGGCACTTATCGAACATTTGTGAATGCCTAAAAAAACGTTTTGAGTTTTTGTATGTGTGTGCAAAGCATTGTGAAAATATCTCAAATATTAAAGTTATTGTAGAGCTGTGAAATCGCTTCAATCATTTGTAATAACCCTGTACATACAAGGGACACTCGGAAAGTAAGTTCCGATCGGGTGCGAAATAGCAACCACAGCGAAAATCCGACGAATCTTTGACAACTGTATTGGGCAGTGTCTATAGTATGCCCGTCGATCGCGTCACGTTGCTCTTTTCAGTTCTGAGTGCACAGTGAGCACGTAAAGCTGCCTACATAAGTGGTGTCTCCCGCCAAGAATGAGGGCCTGGTGAGAGATTTCGCCTGCTGTCATGCAGCCCACATAACATAACTGTCATGCATGTCCTTCTTCATGACGATTGTCGGTCTCGCACTACAGGGTCAATCTGGCGCACCTACAGCATTTTCAATAGGAAATATTTTATCACCCACCATACATCCCGGACTTGGCTCCCTCTGATATCTGCTCATATAAACCGCTGGCTACGCAGACAACATTTTGGAACAGACAACAAGCTACAGAACAGCATAGAGAACTGGCAGGAAACACAGGCAGATGCCTTCTTTGGCGAGGGTATTGGAAAGCTCATACAACACTACGACAAATGTCTAAGTCGGAGCGGTGACTATGTAAAAAAGTAGCTGGAAATTGTAACTATCTGTTGCAAATAAAATATTTCTCATTTTCACTATGGTTTCCACTTCGCGACTGCTCTGACTTTACTTTGCGAATAGTCCTCGCATTTTTTATTGATACGTTATAAAGCGCATGTTGTAATGTTCACTAACTGTTGTACATGTTTACATGTGCACATGAGTGAACCTGACAATGTATTGAATAACACAGAAAATGTATAACAATGTACATTAAATTTGTAGTATCTCGGAAACAATTAGGAATAGTTTTCTACTTCTGAAGATCGTTACTGTCATGTCTCTTAATATTGACCATTCTTCCTCTCCTAAGAAACACGGTATATGTTAAATCGATTAGTAGGAGAGGCTGTGGTTATGGTATGGCAATTTAACAGAGACGGCCTATAATTATAGTTCATACCTTTGGATATGCTGAAGTAAATAAACGTAGCCATAGAATACGAAGCAATCATAGCGATAGCAATACATCATCTCATTTACTGCACGCGTTTTAGTTTTGTTATTAATCCGGACAAAAAATGAACTACTTATTTATGTTACCCTATAAAACATTAATTAAAAATTACGGCATTCGATAACTTTATCATGCTATTCCACCTGTTGCTTTTGTTAGCAAACTAAAAGCAACTGAAGAGTTGCTTGGTAATTCTATTGTGGAATTAAGTGATTCGTAGCATGGTATGCCAAGCAGAATTAGAGAAAGTGTGATCTCGCTCACCACACGTCATAGGCGGCGTTCCGTTACTGCTCACGAAAACGAGAAAGAGAGGATCTGAGGAGGGAGAGTGAGAGGGAGAGCCTAATTACGAGTTTCCAATAGCAATTCCCCGTTCCTTCAAAGCCCTGGGGATCCCCTTCATGCCTCTGTGGCACTCAGACATACATATTACAGCGGCGGCCAACATCAAAGCAGGAGTACACACGTAGTCAGAACTAAAACAATAGCCGCCTCCCTCAGCGAATCAGAGATTGTTGTTTTCGCATGTGCACGGCTACCTGTTACCCTTGGGGGGTTGGTGAGAGTGCCTTACGCGCCTCTACAGCGAAATGAGGTGGGCTTAAATAAAGAAGCCTCTTTGTAACTCGAGTAATTGTTGCTATAAAGGGTAACAAGACTAGGTTGGTATCGTGTGTGCGCCCGGTAATGAATTACCAGTTACATTCGGGTGTGAACAAAAACTGAATTATCGAAGCCTATTGTTCGTGCATTTCAGAGCTACTGCCGCAGAATAACGGATATATGTAGCAATATGCCAAGGACTGTGACAGTGACTCACTATAAATACAGGCAAGTGGACTGACACGTACAGACTCTGTATGTTGAGTAGTTGTGTTTAGCACATGTTATGATGTGGTATTGTGATGAAAGGACTGTATTTTCGTCTCTAAGTCAAACTGTGTATGTGGCATCACATGGGGACTGATAATTAAATTTGTATGGCAATTCGAGTGCGACATACTGCATACCCTTAATGTATATGTGCTTCATAATGACATGGTAGCCAAAACTAACCAACTGCACAACAAATAAATGATATAAAGATACATTCTACAGTGGACAGTGTTTGTCTTTACGACAAGTACTATCGTTAGCAATCACTCTGTGTTATCTGTAATAAGTGATTAACAGGGCAATAAATTATCACTACCAAAGAAAATAAGTTCCACATGGTACACACATCTAAGTTACACATTGCATTTCAATTTAATATACCAAATGTTACGTAAACTTTACGTGACGTGTTGCAGAATGCAGAGAGAGAGAGAGAGAGAGAGAGAGAGAGAGAGATAGAGAGAGAGAGAGAAAGAGAGGGAGAGGGGGGGGGGAGAGAGAGAGAGAAAGAAAGAGAGAGAGAGAGAGTGCCAACGGCTTTCACGTTCTGCCCAGTTATCGCCTTTCGTTATAAGCTTTTAATTTTAAATCTTGGCCAGCGTCATATCATATTACTCCAGCAGTCAGTCGCTCTCGGTAGCTGATAATAAAATGCACAGTTGAATTTAAAGAATAGAGATTCGCCTTGGTTTATCAGTAGGAGTAGGTAAGAAAGTTATGAATGTGAAGTATGCAGCCCATTGTCCTACCTGTTGCATATTATTCAACGTCGTGACAGATGTGTCGATAACTTCATTTGTTTAAGACATGTTGATAATGTGCTAGTTTCGTAAATCATCCTGTATAATCACACAACTTCATGTCTCAGTTCTATTGCTGCGGATAAACACAATATAGAATATCTAACCTTCCACCAGAATTTTGTCATTTTTCGTTGTTTGAAAGTTACTAAGCTGAAGAGCTCTGTTACTCTAATGTTATACACTCTTGAAGTACTGTTAGAAGAAGTTTCACGATCTCTGTTTTTTTAATCAACAACGAAAATCGATGTACAATGATTTTTTATTGTTATGCTACAAATATACTCGTAGAATGAACGTTCCATTTCTAATATTTTCACTTTGTGTTGTATCACGGTCATGTATTTATGGATTGACGACGTTTCACCAAGGCCCTGTCTGAGACATAATAATCATTTGTTCCGTTATCAGTTTCTGCTGATAGCGATTTTCAAGTGGGTGTGTAATATTATACAAAAATCTCTTCACTTGATGTCCGGAAATGCGGTAACTTCGCATATGACATTTCTGAGATACTTCGTAACAACTGTGCTGCCATAACGATATGAGTGCACATCTGCCCAATGAAACAATAATTTCTCCGCTATACATATTGGTTTGATGCTTTTTCTGCACGAAAAATCGTAGTGAACTCTCGTTCCCATAATTAACGATAACCACATTTCAAATAATTTCTGTGATGTAAATTATCGGCAGCCTATCATTGCTATACACCTTATGGACAGTGAGTAGTTGCGATACAATGTCGCTCAGAATAATTACAGCGTTCTGGAAATAATATGGAAATTGGGCGCACTGTGCAGTAATATCTTGCAGCGACTCGCTAATCAGATTGCCGGCTGGGACACGTGTGTAGTGGCACCGAAATTACACACAATCCTGCCCTGCGCCATTCCTCATGCATGCCCTATTTTATCTAATTGCGTGTCACACGGCCGATACAATCCACAGCGGTGCTGCGTTCACTGTCTCTTCACCGATCCATACGTTGCATTTATCTGTAGTTGTGTAGCACCCAGGACATGATGGTGATTCAAAATGCGTGCCCATTACAGTCAGAGAATTTCCTTGCTTTTTTTTCTTATTTTGCAGTTGTTATATTCTGATCACTGTAGCTGGCACCAGTTTATGTTGACACAAATCTTGGGGTGAAGCTACTGACAGTGCAAATCAAATAGCTCTTCACAAGCACATTACGAATTTGCTTAGGCACTGGACGCTTAGTGAGGAGGACCAGGATTCAAGTCAAATCCCAATCGAGCCTATGATCTGCATCTGATGACGTAGGAAAGACTAGCTTCCTTTCCTTCAGCAAAGCTATTAAATGAACTATTATGGAAACAATGTTACAGAACACTAATTTAAAGTTATTGGGAACGACTAAGAAGTATTGTTCTAAGTTATTCATCCTGGGAGGGTGTTTGTAAAACGTATGTAACATTCTTCTATTTCTGCTTCTACAGTTACCGAAGATCACAGAAACTGAAAAAAGGGCACAATTCACACAGTATAACGTAAATGGCCTTCCATACATGAAGAAAGTCAAGGAATTCTGACACAATAAGCGTTGTATTGCATTCGAACTATAGCCTGTCGACCCAACAGTCAGATGGTAAGGAAGATTCGCATGTGTGTCAGTCTTAAGAGGTTCTGGAATCGAAAACAAACACTGTTCTTTTATTACTTTTCTTCTACTCAGCTGCGTTTTTGGTTTAGTTGATTTGTTATCGATTGACAAAGAACTGACGCTTCAACTTCAGCCACTGTTATCGATGTTATATACCACCGTTCACATACTGTAAGTTTGCTTGCGGAGCATACATGGAGATGTAGACAGCTCTAGAACTCGAGGACCAGCATATAAATTGGAATTCGTCATTATTCTCTTCAAACTAATGATTTCAACAGCGCTAACAACTGAGAAGTCCATTTCTGCAGGGGAAAATGTAATTTGTGAAGGAATGTAAGATGACATATAACATGACAGTAGAGCACAGTTCATAGAGTCAACAAACACAAATCCATAGATGCCAAGATGAACTTCTCAAGCTGCATTTAATTACAATTGCTGGAAGATTTGCGTCTTGTAGTGCCTGAGTCAAGCACGATTCTTATCGATGTAATACATGTGTGTGTTGTCTTATGTGAATGCTCTGACGTCTATTGAAACTGAAGCTAATATTAGTGGTCGCCGGCCTTTGTGGCCGTGCGGTTCTAGGCGCTTCAGTCTGGAACCGCGGGACCGCTACGGTCGCAGGTTCGAATCCTGTCTCGGGCTTGGATGTGTGTGATGTCCTAAGGTTAGTTAGGTATAAGTAGTTCTAAGTTCTAGGGGTCTGATGACCACAGATGTTAAGTCCCATAGTGCTCAGAGCCATTTTTTTTATTAGTAGTCTTCACGGTCATTTACGCCACATATTTTCAGATGATCTCCTTTTGCAGAGCAGGCGCTGCACTGAGTTGATCTAAAATAGTTTGCTGTTTAAAAGCTATTAGGAAATAATTCTGTCACTTTCAGTATACATTAAGGACTACACTGCTCCGAAAATGCCCGCATCTCGTGGTCGTGCGGTAGCGTTCTCGCTTCCCACGCCCGGGTTCCCGGGTTCGATTCCCGGCGGGGTCAGGGATTTTCTCTGCCTCGTGACGGCTGGGTGTTGTGTGCTGTCCTTAGGTTAGTTAGGTTTAAGTAGTTCTAAGTTCTAGGGGACTGATGACCATAGATGTTAAGTCCCATAGTGCTCAGAGCCATTCTGAACTGCTCCGAAAACATGTGTAACATTAACGTTCCCAGATGCCATTAACCACAAATTGTAGAAGTCAGTCAGATTCTTTATTTCTTCCACACGGAATAGACTGAATAATTTCTCTGCATTGCATAATATTTTTCGTCTTGCTGCAAAAATCATGCTGCAAATGGACTTCGGTTTACACTCTCATGGTAGAAGCAGTAGTGCAGTTGTGCCAGCTGATAAGTGTGGAGTAATTATGTAAAATTACGGTACGTCGGTTTCAGTATCGAGCTGTGCTACACACTAGGCTTACAAAACAAGGAGGCCGAACTAAGGAGATATGATAAAGACAAGTCTGGTGTCTACTCATCTATATCAGTACTCTACAAGCCACAGTATGACGTGTAGCGGATGTTACAAGATTTATTTACGTTCTTTGCTACTATACTCACAGGTGGTATGCTCGAAGAAATTCTGTCGACACTCCTTTGTGTCATCCAAAAATTGTCTAATATTATAGTTGTGGTCATTATGTGCTATGTGCTTGGAAGAAATATGATATTCCTTGAGTTGCTCTGAAACATGGACTCTCAGAAAATTGTGATAAAGGCTATCCGTGACTAGTAGCAACATCTTTTATTCTAGCGTCTCCCTCAGTAGTTTGTTGAAAAAATCTGTGACGTATGCTGATTAAATGAACGGAAGTCGAAGAGTCCATGTAGCTATTAACGCTTCTATATCTTCTGGTAATCCGAAATGGTACGGGTCCATGAAAATGAAACAACAATTAGTATAATGTAAGCGGCTAAGGTTCATAAGATTCTTACAAAAAATCCGAGTGCAACATCGGCCTTGCCTACGATTAGAGATCAAATCGCTCTGAAAAAATACTCCTAGAAACAAGTTAGCCTTCAGCCACTCGAATCAGGCACAACCAGAGTTAAACAATACCGAATATATACGTTTTCTATGTGCATTAAATTTATTTGAGGATATTTTGGCTAATTGGTGATATGGGTGGTGGTGTGGGTTGACTTTATTTTTGAAAGAGAAAATACACAATAACAATCGGAGATTCCTTGCCTATTACCTTCTTGACCCAGGGCCAGTTTAGGGCCCAAGAGCCACAAGCCGCCGCCAGGGGCGGCAACCTAAGAGGGGTGCCATTTTAAGTTTTAGTTAGAAGCGCCCGCTTTGGGCGCAAACCTCAGATTGCAGCTACGTGCACCCAAGAGTAAGATTTGAGGATTACAATTATTAGCGAAAACTGCCATTCACGAAACTGTACCAATGTAATAGGAGGAAGATGGCGGAGGGGTCGCCATTTAATAAGTAACCTCGTACTGGTCCTTTCTAGACCCTATCAACAGAGTTACCTGTGTTTCTGAAGGTCGATGCATGCGAGAAAATGTTGATTTCTAGAGCGAACCTGTCTCCAGGGAAACCACTTCCGAGTACAAAATATGTTCCATAATTGTGCAGAATATTGAAGTAAGTGAGAATGGTCTACAGTTAAGCGCACCTATCCTGCTGCCATTTTCATAAATTGAAACGAAATCCGCATTTTCCCAATCCCCCGGAAGATAACATTCTACATCTACATCAATGCTGCATCGATACTCCTGAATCCACTTTACGGCGCGTGGCGGAGGTAATCCGTGTCACTACTAGTCATTTCCTTCCCTACACAACGAGGGAGAAACGACTATCTATATGCCCCCGTACGAGCCCTAATTTCTCGTATCTAATATTCGTAGTCCTTACGTACAATGTATGTTGGAGGCAACTGTATCGTTCTGCAGTCAGCTTCAGATTCCGGTTCACTAAATTTTCTCAACTGTGTTTCTCGAAAAGAATATCGCCTTCCCTCCAGCAATTCCCATTTGAGTTCCAGAAGATCTCCCTAACACTTGCGTGTTGTTAGAATCCACCAGTAGCAAATCTTGCAGGCCGCCTCTGAACTGATTCGATATCTTCCTTTATCCCCTTGGTACGGATCCCAAACAGTCGGGCAGTACTCAGGAATGGGTCACATTAGCATCCTCTCTGCGGTCTCCTTTACAGATAAACCACACATTTCTAGAATTCTCCCAATAAACCGAAGTCTACCATTCGTCTTTCCTACAACAATCTTTACATGCTCGCTCCATTTCATATCGCTTTGTAACGATGCATCCAGATATTTAAACAACGTGACAGTGTAAAGCAGAACACTACTAATGCTGTATCGTAACATTACGGGTTTGTTTTCCTACTCATCCGCATTAACTTAAATTTTTTCTTCATTCAGAGCCAGCTGCCATTCATTACACCAACTAGGAACTTCGTCTAAGTCATCTTGTATGCTCCTACAGATACTCAAAGACGATACCTTAACGTACACCACAGCGTCATGAGCAAACAGCAGCACGTTGCTTCCCATCCCGTCCGCCAAATCATTTATGTATACTGTGAATAACAGCGGTCCTATCACACTTCACTGGGGCACTCTTGACGATACGTACCCTAGTCGCTAATGAACATTCGCCATCGACGACAACTTCCTGGGTTGTCTAACTCAAGAAATCTTCGAGCCACTCGCACATCCGTGAACCTTTTCGATACGTTCGTACCTTCTTAAACATCCTGCAATGGGGCACCGTGTCAAACGCTTTCCGGAAATGTAGAAATATGGAAACTGCCTGTTGCCCTTCATCCATAGTTTGCAGTATATCATGTGAGAAAAGGGCAAGCTGAGTTTCGCACGAGCGATGCTTTATGCTGATTCGAGGACATAAGTTTCTCGGTCTCAAGAAAGTTTACTGTATTCTAACTGAGAATATGCTCAAGGACTCTGCAGCAAACCGAAGTTAGGGATATTGGTCTGTAATTTTGCGGGTCCATTCTTTTGCCCTTCTTATACGTGGGAGTCACCTGCGGTTCTTTCCAGTCACTTGAGACAAGCTAAGTAAAGGACTAACGTAGAGTACTCTTTTAAAAATCGAATTGGAATTCCATCCGCACCTGGTGACTTATTTGTTTTCAACTTCTTCAGTTGTTTCTCTACGTCAAGAATGCTTATTACTATGTTGACCATAAAGGAGTCTATTCAATGGTCAAACGACGGTATGTTAGTACGATTCCCCTGTCGGAATTATTTCTTGAACGTGAAATTTAAAACTTCGGCTTTCGTTTTCCTGTCTTCAACTGCTGCACCGGACTGGTGAACAACTGACTACATGTAAGCCTTATCCTCAGTTAAAATGATAATTAAATCAAGGCACTACGCTGTCGACAAGCGTTGTTATACATCAACGGGAAGAGTTGAAAAAGTGTGCCCCTACCGGGACTTGAACGGATACTATCTTCATATATCATACTCAGCGATTTTACATAGGACAAGAATTTTCTCAGGTTCCTTGCCAGATCTTTTGCTGAGGTTTGACGGTGGTAGTAGTTGTATGCTTCGAGGACAGATCTTTTCATAGATTCACGAATCTCTGCTAACATTTGCTTGTTGTTAATTGGGCTTCTCCTTTGAACCACGAGTGCAACAGCCTCTGCTTCCTCAGCACTTATCGAATCTCGTTACTAAACCATGATGGGTCTTTGCCGTTCTTAATCCACTTACTTGGTACATAATTCTCTGGACCACGATTTACAGTCTCCTTAAACTTTGCCCACAATCCCTCTAAGTCCATCGTATTGGGACTAAGTGATGCCACTTCACCGTCTAAATGAGATGCTGTTAGCTGCTTATTTATCATCTTTTGTAACCATAGTTTCTACAATGACATATTGATCTCTATTTCCCGTTTCTATACTGACGTTGTCTCAACTACAAGGTCTAAGATATTTCCATTGCGTGTGGGCTGCCGAACTAGCTGCTCAAGACAGTTTCCAGGAAACGTAAAGAAAAGTACTTCACATCACTGTCTGTCTGTACCCCCTGCAATGAATACAGACACCCCCGACTACATTCAGTAGGTTAAAGTCCCATCCAACTAGTAACGCGTGATACAGGTATTTACATGCGACTGTCTATAGACATTCTTTGAATAACTCTAGAACTGTCGCAGCAGAATTGGGTGACCAGTGAAAGTATTGAACAGTTAACCTGATTTCACTTAGATTTGTTATACGTGACCAGATTACTTCACTGTCACACTCAGCTTCGACCCCAATAGGGGTAATATTTTTGTCAAATGCAATGAACACTCCCCCTTTCGTGGCCTCTAATTCGTCTTTCCAATATACGTTCCATGTCTCACCCAAGGATAAACGATAGCTAGAAGAGACCATAAATTAGAGTAACTAATGAGCAGTCCGTTCCAATGACCAAGAACACTTCAATTTATTTTCCTGCCCAAAATAATGTTCTGCAACAGCCTCATGACTTAAATTGTTTGAAAAATCGAAAATCTCTTTCTCAATACACTTTGGAGCACAGAAATAGTATAGGCCCTTGTGTAATGCAGGTAAAAGTAAACATTCGTTCGTTAGGTGTTAAGGGCTAAAAAGCGAGGGAATTAGCCCTTCAGTAGAGACGTAGTTTATCTCTAGTTGGTGACCTCCACCAGAAATGTGATTGGATTTTGCAAGTATGTAAGATCTGAGGAAGCACTGATGATTATGAGACAGTGAAAACTATCTTGAATTTGAGCCACAATACTCTCGCTTGTCCTAATACGCCACAGCTGTAAGCGACGGTTACCATAATCGTCAATGTAATGTAAGCAAAGAGGAGACACCACGATTCCCTTTTCTGAACTTCAGAGCTATAATCGGCTAGCTGAGGACTCGAACATTGGACCCCAAATGACTCCACAGCCTGACAATGCAGCCGCAACTCTTGCCAGCGTGTCCAGTCGGCCACGTTCTAAAACACAGCTTGCTCCTTTCTTCCCACTGATAAAATGTGCCCAACAGCCCTCTCAAAAGTTACTACACTCCACCAGTGGCATAATTGTTTCTTTCACAAAATATCGAGGCTAGAAACGGCGAAACATCGACTACCAATAAATTGAATTTCTTCCCCTCTTTTCCAAAAACAAACTTACTGTTAAGTGTTACAGCCTCATGATGGCTCTGTTAGCAGAACATTCGGTGCGTATTCAGCCACAAGCTAGTCTCACATTACAGGTCCCATGAAAATATTAAAAATCTGTCCACCAGGCTAGTAGCCAATTTTTCTGCAACTATTGAGCGTTAAGTAGGTCAGAGCTGATTTTTCTGTTTTTTGGAAGTCCAGGAGATGATTATATGCTCAAATATTTCTTTGAACAAGCTCATAGTGCTATCCACCCAAAGACAGAGTAACTTCTAATGGAACCAAGGCTTTTTATCTTGTCCGTCTCGCAGACCATGCTGTAAACCGGACAATACCTTCTCTGCCTATCAGCATTTGGCAAAGCGATTTTCACCCTCAGACTTGGAGAGAACACTATACTCCCACTTGTTCTCCCTATGTTTCTCTGTAACTCAGCATGCCAACAGCTCCACATGGCTCGTTCCGTCAGGCCTCGCTGCGAGTCACCTGTCTCGTATTCAGAACACTTCCAAAGCTAACCCATGAAGCAAATTGATATATCCAGTACTACGCTAGATTACAGAGGGCTAAGAAGGGGAAATGAAACCAGCTCACACAATCGTTGTGATATCAAGACTCCTGTTAAACTATTTCCACTCACTCCAGTTGCATAACTGAAGGTGAATAAATGAAAAGAAGCGAGCTAAAGGGCTTGACGCCAACACCCATTATTCGTCGGAGTGCTACCCCTAAAACGGTAAATGTGGTGTGGCAGAAAATGTCGTTAACCAAATGTGTGTGTGAAATCTTATGGGACTTAACTGCTAAGGTCATCAGTCCTCAAGCTTACACACTACTTAACCTAAATTATCCTAAGGACAAACACACACACCCATGCCCGAGGGAGGACTCGAACCTCCGCCGGGACCAGCCGCACAGTCCATGACTGCAGCGCCCCAGATCGCTCGGGCCGGCCGGAGGGGCCGTGCGGTTCTGGGCGCTACAGTCTGGAACCGGGCGACCGCTACGGTCCCAAGTTCTAGGCGACTGATGACCTCAGAAGTTAAGTCGCATAGTGCTCAGAGCCATTTGAACCATTTAAGACCGCTCGGCTAATCCCGCGCGGCAGTTGTTAACCGCATCTAAAAGCAATTAAGACAGAGTAAAAGACGAATGACCGACAGAGCTGGCAAAGGAGGTAGGGTCCCCCAGACATAGCACGTGCCGGAAGATGTCTCAAACCCAAACACCAGGCTTCCGACACGAAAGTAGTTTAAGACATTATATCAGACGATAGAAAACAACTTTCACGCAGAAAACAGAGAACCAGTTCAACTGTCCATGAGTCGCCTGCCAATATTAGAGGAGAAGTATCTAGAAGACATGCTTAGTATGGAGAGCCAGAAGGACGGAGCATACCACAAGCATGTGAGCTACTGTCAGTAAAGGCCCGCAAACAAAACGTCGGGACGGCTCGTTACATAAAATAAAACTATATGTTAATCTGGTCTGACCGATGCGAAGGCAACGCACGTATCCTGCGGCTGGAAGAAGTGTACTACCACAGGTAGATATAACGTATTACGATATGCCCTTTTACATACGCCTGGAGCTCTGGCACTAGTTGTTTTAACGTTTAGATCCTACTTCTCCTTCTCTTATGATGCATATTCTGCCCTAATATGAAAAATCATGTCACCTTAAGTCTTTTGTTTGTTTTTATGTACGTTCTTGTGTGATGGATACTCTACCCTTTTAAAATACAGGGTGAAAAGTATTTAAACCGACAAAATCTGGGAGGTTGTAGGAGACATCAAAACAAATATTTTACCCAATATCATTTTTTCCTATGAGGAGTATTTAAACCGGTGGAGACCGTATTACGCTCTTCAGTTGTTAGAGGCCGTATTACGATCTTCAGTTGTTAGAGGGCGTTATTACGCTCTCCAGTTGTAGGCAACTGCTGTCCACCAGTGTAGTATATAACACTACAACAGCGTATTTACGTAGCTTATTCAATCAAATACCAGGTTTGGCTTATTGCGTACTATGCCCCAACAGAACAAATAGTCCTGTCACGTAAAAGCCACGTATAACACTCCTGTCCGCTACTGCTATACCATAACCTTAAAGTTGGAAGCAGGTCGTGAATTAAAACTATCTTGTTAAAGCAATTATGGTATAAAGCAACAGAGCAGTGTTACCCTCTGAGAGGAATTTTATTATGCTGACCGTGTTGTACCTAACGGAAGTGGCTTATTGGAAATGAAAGTCATAATTACGTAAATATTTGAACAGTAACAAACAAAATTTTGCCTATCTGCACTGTTTAACTGACAAAGGAAACGGTCGCCAGCCTAACTAGGCAAGAGAATGATTAACATTCTCATTCAAGAAAATAGTTATTAGTAACTTTAATGGATAAACACAACCTATACTTGGCCACACGCGAGTGCAATAAACTGACACATACATATGTCTACGTTAAGATTGAAGCTAACAACTGGAGCAGCACAAACTATTTGCAAAAATATATCAGATACCGAAACACACTATTACCTTCAGGGCTTGTTCAAACTGAACGGTCTTTATAACATTAATATTAACATTCACTGCAGGATTATAAATTGGACGTAAGTTAAGTCTCTCTCAGTTAAATACTTTACTATTTAAAAATGAAAGTTAATTGGAATCCACTAACAGGTTGCTTCTCACTATCATTTGAATAAAGAAATTATGGTTTTCATAATTAGTGGTCTTTCCGTTACTTGTTACCGAACATTAACGCACTAGACAAACTGTGGATCCTGTTATACTGTTAATTTGCACTTCTAATACACAAGAGAGACAAACACTTAGTAAACATGAGTATATAACGTTTCACAACTGCAGTTTTCCACTTTTACTACAGTGAGACACAGAATTAACATATATGTAAGATACTGACTCACCTTCTGCGATTTACAACAGGCAGTAATGTGATCATTCACTAAGCAAAACTTTATAAGCCTCAATCTTAAGAACTTTTAATTTTGAAGTTGGCAACAACACATTAATAAACAGTTTTACTAGGAAAATTATTTTCAGCAAGCATCATTAACTTTAACCCACTCCCTTGCCACATTAAATTTAACTTTCTTTTTACTATGTTCAAGAGGCATCGATTAGCAAAACACCGGGATTTATAGTTATTTCAGTAGGGACACTCGGTAATCACTTCAGTTCAAACGGAGAGGAACCTGAGAGGTGTTATGATGAGGAGAAAAGTCAAGGTAGGTACATAAATTCAGATATAAATTACCTTATATTTGAGCACAATAACACATCCATTAAGCTGATCCTTCACTGTACATCATTATAGCATTCCGATGCAATGATTGCGCAATGTGGTGGCAACTGCATGTTGCTAGGTGTAATTGCAGGCAGAATTGCTGGACTCTGTCATTTCTCGGTGGCGATGATAGATACAAATTCCAGAATAGTTCCAGCTATTTATTCATCCATCCGAGGCATTGGAAAGTAGCAGAAAAAGCCTCTCCCGGAACCAGCACTATGCAACTTTTGCATGGCAGTTCACAGTTTGGTAGTTAGTCCCCGACTCGTAGCTCGTCCCCGACTGACTCTTGTTCCACCTTTTCTACCTAGGCCAACCACAATTTGCGCTCGCTACACAGTTCCGTTCCCGAGGGGAACCACAACAACTTTTACATACAGAATAACTAAGAGCCCTAAGTGAGGATCAGCAGTTTACATAACAGCAGTTTACATAACCAAATGCATTAAATAAAACGGAACATTTGCACATATTGACATTTCTACAAAAATTATTCACACAAAATTACAATTATATATAGTAAGTTTTGTTCCCTCCAAATGGGACAAAGAGAATTTAAATGACAGATACACTACTTTGCATAGAATCAAGCCACAACATCGAAGTTTTAAACAAAGAAAGGAGTATACAATTTTATGTTATCGGTTCAATCACTCAAATTTACAGAAGATCAACGATGTAATTTTAAATAAAACAAAAGCAAAATAAATCAGTAGAGTATTAGAGCTATGGTGTTACAAGTAGTGCATTGTCTCTGTTTACTAATGGAGAGATACACCTGGAGTGAGTACAAAAATGGTTCAAATGGCTCTGAGCACTATGGGACTCAACTGCTGAGGTCATAAGTCCCCTAGAACTTAGAACTACTTAAACCTAACTAACCTAAGGACAACACACACATCCATGCCCGAGCCAGGATTCGAACCTGGGACCGTAGCGGTCGCGCGGTTCCAGACTGTAGCGCCAGAACCGCTCGGCCACCAGCGGCCGGCGTACGAGCTACACAGCGGGGTTATCAACATCAATATCCTAATCGCCGTATCCTGCATCATGCGACCTTTGCTGCTATGTGCCAACGTCTGCGCGAGACCGGGTCATTTAGCAGATTACCTGGACAGCGACGCCGTCGCACGGTAATGACGTTGCAGTTTGAGGAAGCTATCTTGCAGCATGTGGAGCGGGATCCTTCAATCAGCACTCGTGCAACTGCACGTAACATGGGGACGATTCAGACGAATGTAAGAACAGTCCTTCGAGAGCAATTGTTACGTCCATTTCACTTACAGCGTGTCGACAACTTGGAACCAGTTTATTATCCACCCAGAGCACAGTTTTCGCAGTGGTACCTGGGACACTGTGAAATGCATACTACATTTCCATCCTCTGTGTTGTTTACCGATGAAGCAACGTTCGGACGTTATGGAGTCTTCGACATGCACAATTCGCATGTTTGGAGTGAGGATAACCCACATGCCACAGTTGCTAGCGCTCATCAAGTGCGGTTCTTCATTAATGTGTGGGTCGGTGTTGTTGGGGACTGTTTAACTGGGCCGTATCTGCTACCTAGGCCATTAAATGGCAGGCACTATTACAATTTTCTCGCCAGAGCATTGCCAGAATTGCTGGAAAACGTCCCGCTCCCTACAAGACAACGCATGTGGTTCCAACATGACGGAGCGCCGGCACATTTCAGTCGTCGTGTGCGTCGATTACTGGACCGACGGTTCCCAGAAACGAAGATTGGCAGAGGTGGTCCTGTACCATGGCCTTCTCGATCCCCAGATATGTCCCGTCAGGACTTTTTTGTTGGTTTAATTAATTTGTCGCCAGAGACATCTTCCTCTACCGGTTTAAATACTCCTCATAGGAAAAAAATGACGTTAGGGAAAAATACTTGTTTCGATGTCCCCTACAACATCCCAGAGTTTGTCGGTTTACATACTTTTCACCTTGTATATATTTCTTATAATAAAATTTTATAATGATCATATAAATTTCTATTGGACAGCACTGACAGTGTTATGAAGAATTGTAATCATAAAGAAAATTGTTTTCTTGGTTTGAAATCTTACAGTGAGGACGAAATTGATGTGATGCTAAGAGTAGGATGAGAAACCGAGAACAGGTCATATCACCGGTAAATGTATATACTCCTAGCCTTTCATTAGTATAACGACGCATCTTATAAACATTACGTGAACCAAATGCTGATCCACATGTTTGGATCATATTTTATTTTATGTTTATATCGAAATATTTCTTTTCACGTAGAGGAAATATTCCTTTGCACGTAGAGCGTCCGAAGGTTGGTCATAAGTTAAAATTTTATTACTGCGTCACACAGAGAATAAAATAAATTAGATTACTGATGATTTTAAAATCTTGGCATTACAGTTTTTGTTCAAGCATTTCCAGCGCTCTTCAGAAGCAGTTATTATTAAAACAAAACACCACGTAAGACCCTTCCCACCTTTTATCTGTTGGTAAATTTGCAGAGTTCGGACAAGGGGCTTAGCGGACATCTCCGCAGCCTTTACCGGGCGCAAATTTCATTGGGCGCAGTTTACAGGCCGCCGGTAAATAATAATACGGACGGGAGTAGTGCGGTCTACAGCCCAAGAGCAGTAGTCAAGCAAGTAGAGTAAGTTATATTTCCAGATTCAGCTAGTCTTTAGTTGAGGAATATCGGTAAACCGTGTCAGCTTTTTATCGAAGAGGAGTCGAATAAATCGGGAGCGTGCAACAGAGAAAAGCTAACCCCGCACAAAGGTGCAGTTCAGTGGAGCACGCTGCCTCAACAGTCGTGAACGGGTCAGTAGCTTTGGCACAGTTTTCAGTCAGTCATCATTCTTCGAATGATTATTTCAAGCTTAGAACGTTCATCTATTTTCACTTCACGGTAAGAAGAGTTGTCGGCTAATAACACAAAGCTGATCTCCTCATAGCAGTGCTTCCATCAATTAGGTTAATGTTACTCATTTCATATATTTTTTTTTTATTTGACCGTGAACGTGCTTCTAATGGAATAAAAGCAATTAGACCAAATTTCTTCTTCTGTATAGCAGGACATCTGAAGGGTCCCAGACAATAACAAGGTTCGAACCTAGGGTCTCTGAACAGCCAAAAGAGTAATTTGGCAATAATGTTGATAAATATGGATCCCAGCTCAAATCGGGCACTTAATTACAGTACAATTTGTAAAGATTTTAACATTGCTGAATGAAATCTACACGATGAACCCTCTTTAATTTTGCTTACAGGAACAAGAAGTGCTGCAGACGAAGTATTAACAACCTCAATTACGTTAATCCTGAATTTGTGCTCTAGCCTGCATGAGCTAGTAAGTTACTCAGTCTGTGTTTTCTTTGAGAAACTGTAAGTGCTAACAAGCACCAAACAAAGTATCGTAAGCGGACGATGCATCTAATATAATGTCTTAATGAGCTTTTACACAAATCACTACTTCACATATTTAATAGGCAGCAACAAAACATTCTCAGTGATAAGTGTCATGTATAGAAGACACAAGAAATTGCACATAGGTCCCAGATTCTGCTATAGCCAACTATTGCAATTTAGGTCAATCCTTCTACCCAAGATATCGTTTAAATATTAATGCAGACACTAAGTAAAAACTTTCTGTCGAACAACCATTAGCAAAGCAGCTCTGAGGATCCTTAAACTGTTATATATTCCTTAATAATCATTTGTAAATACTTTCACTGTTGTCTACAGTAGACAACTACAAACATAATCAATATTTAATAGTCTAAAAACAGAATATATACCGGGTGATCAAAAAGTCAGTATAAATTTGAAAACTTAATAAACCGCAGAATAATGTAGATAGAGAGGTAAAAATTGACACACATGCTTGGAATGACATGGGGTTTTATTAGAACAAAAAAAATATTGCTAGGCGCGTGAAAGATCTTTTGCGCGCGTCGTTTGGTGATAATCGTATGCTCAGCAGCCACTTTCGTCATTCTTGGCCTCCCAGGTCCCCAGACCTCAGTCCGTGCGATTTTTGGTTTTGGGGTTACCTGAAGTCGCAAGTGTATCGTGATCGACCGACATCTCTAGGGATGCTGAAAGACAACATCCGACGCCAATGCCTCACCATAGCTCCGGACATGCTTTACGGTGCTGTTCACAACATTATTCCTCGACTACAGCTATTGTTGAGGAATGATGGTGGACATATAGAGCATTTCCTGTAAAGAACATCATCTTTGCTTTGTCTTACTTTGTTATGCTAATTATTGCTATTCTGATCAGATGAAGCGCCATCTGTCGGACATTTTTTGAACTTTTGTAGTTTTTTGGTTCTGATAAAACCCCATGTCGTTCCAAGCCTGTGTGTCAATTTGTACCTCTCTATGTACATTATTCCGTGATTTATTCAGATTTCAATTTCTGATCACCCGGTATGTATATTCTGTTAATATCGTCCAAGTATCCATACGTACATCATTTGTTAAATGGATCAACGCGGTACATATCCTTCCCATTCTTTATCCAACGGAGTTCTTTGATCCACTGAGATATGTTTGTGCGTTAGTATGTAGGGTTTCTTCAGTCAGTGGTTAAAGATGAACACATTATTTACTGAACGAAAAAAAGAGTAAATCAGTGTTGTCAGTTATCACAAAGGCTGAAACGATACAGTAATTGGCAACTACAGAGCCAGCGACAGATACTTCTCTGTTGGGAGTAGCATCACCGTTAAAGTGGCAACTCGAGTTCATAATGGAGTAACTTCCACTTGTGAGCCGAGTCTACTCTGGAATTAATTACCAATGTGCAAGCACTATGTCGTGCGGGACGGAAAACAGAGTGCGGACACCTGTATTTTGTGCTCAGCCGGAGAGACATATAACATAATGAAATTGGGCTTTCGGCTACAGCGCATTCTTTCACCTTTGACACTTAAGGCTCCGGATGTCGGAGCTCGAGTGGTCGATTCTGAATTCGTAACGGTATACGTGTGCCACTGAATGAAGAGGTTATAGCATTTTCCTCTTTCAGAACGGTACTATCCTTTCATCTGGTTCACAACGGGTGGAGTTTCAAAAAGTGATCAAGAAACAAATAACATCGATTAACATCCTGCCGAGAACGAGGTCGTCGAGGCACTGCATAGCTCGGATTGGGCGTGAAAATAATGGATGCAATCGGATGTCTCCTCCTTTGTGAGATCAATCATGCACTAACAAAAGAAATTCTTGCACATTATGTAAGAAATTGTTGCAGAAGACAATAAAGCCGAAGAAGATATGTTCAATTATCATTCAGTTTATCAAGAGAGGTAATAGAAATAAAGAATCTAATGGGAATGTTTCCATTGCTACATAAACTATTTCTATAATCTACACTCCAGCTTTCGCCTCTACAGATCATCGCATACTGTGGTCTCCAGAAAGCAGTTATATTTAGTTTCCGGCATCCTTAAGTTGAACCTGCAACAATAATAAGAGCGGTGGCGTGTGAGTACGAATTTCATGTTTTTTTGAGTCCCGAACGACAAACGGTACACCAAATGGACACTTACAGAAGACATAGGAGACAGAAGTTGGTGATGAGTCTATGTACTTCACTTAAAACTAATGCAGATAACAGCATAAAATATTTGACGCAAGTAATTAATTGTGGAAATTATTTATGTAGTGGACCACTGACGATCCAAAAGGAATTACGTGAAACTTGTGAGGTTCATTAAAAAAAGGAAATTCGTGTCATCTAGTCTAAGTTTAAATGATAAACAACATTGAACAATTAAACGAGCAAAAATAGCAGCAAATATTAAAAATGTAATCGTACATTGTAATTCATCTCCAAAAATAGCAGCAAATATTAAAAATGTAATCGTACATTGTAATTCATCTCCACTTCATATGACCTTCAGACTGGCCTCGCTTTCGGGAGGACGACGGTTCGAATCTGGCATCCAGCCATTCTGACTTAGATTTTCCGTCACTTCCATAAACTGCTCCAGACAAATGCCGGGATGGTTCCTTTGGAAGGGCACGGCCGATTTTTTCCCATGGTTGAAATATTCTGAGCTTGTGTCCCATTTGTAACTAACTGGATGTCGAAGGAACGTTAAACCCTGATCTTCCTTCCTCCTTCTTTCCTTTGAAGTTAATTTTCAGTGTCTGATGCTAAGCACAACTTTGTTTCGGAGGCTACACTACGCTACACTTTTGCTTAACGATGTATTAATATACACTGTTAGGTCACATTAATCTGACCACCTATCAAAAGCCGGAGTAATAATATTTTGCAGTGCAGACGGCTGTGAGACGTGCAGGAAGGGAGTTATCTATGTTCTGGAAGGTACCGACTAGGATGTGAGGCCATGCCGACTCCAGGGTGGGGGGTAGGGGGGGAGGCAATGTTTCTCGGTTAAGGATCCGTGAAGTGAAAAGCCCCATCGAGGTGATCCCAAAAATTCTCGATTAGGTTTTAATCTGGGTATTCTGGTGGTCAGCTGAGTACGGTACACCCATCCTTGTGCCGTTGGAACTAAGTACGTACACTGCGAGCTGTGTGACTCATTGCATTGTCCTGCTGGTAGATGCCATCTTGTCGATGAAAACCAAACTGCTTGCTGGTGCGGTCGTGGTCCCCAAGGAGAGATGCATACCTGTGTTGGTCCGTTACGCCTTCCGGAATGACGAGATTACCTGCGGAATGCCAGGAAAGCATTCCCGGTGAAAAGGCCACCTATAGCCGCTCAAAGGACGTCCAGCTGCCTTGTTGGCGTGCAAATTCCAGCCTTCGTCGGCGATGAACAGAAGTCAGCATGGGTGCAAAAACAAGCTGCCTTCTGCGGAGGCCCACACGCAGATACGTTTACTCAACGGTCGATGAGGAGACAGTATTGGTAGCACCATGCTTCATCCGTGTGGTCAGTTGCTCAACGATTGGACGTCTATTAGCCTGTACACATCTACGCAGCCGTCGTTCGTCCCTGTCATTTACAGCCCGTGGTGCACCAGTTGCCTCGGTGCCGGGTTTGGAGAGCGCCGTTTTGCCATGCACGGTATACTTTAACCACGGTGGCACGCAAATGGTTTACAAACTTTGCCGTTTCGGAAATGCTTCAACACTTGGTCCGAGAGCCAATAATCACGCCGGTTTGGATATCAGATGTATGCGCGTTACGACATCTAATCGAATGTTTCCGCGTCTTCCCGACACGCTTTATATTCCCTCCACTGCTAGTGATGCCATCTACCGTCTATGAGTGGTAATTGCACGTTGACGTCGAACATAGGCGGTGGTCACATTAATGTGACTGGACCGTGTATGTTGGTTATTATATTTTTGTGTATCAAGACGCGTGGTAAAAAAGTGATTTTTGTATGGACACTGCAGTTTGTTACGTGAGACGCTATGTCGAGAGCGGCAGATCTGGGCGTAAACATCTGTAAGCTGGACGTCAGAGCTGAGACGTCTCTGCTGTCACAGAAACATGTCGATAGACGCAACGGAGGTACCAGGGGACCATCCACATTGTACAGTTAATGAGGCGCCACCAGAATTCCCAAGCACAACAAGAGCCACAAATGTACTGAGATCTAAGGTGGACACTGAGAATGGTGGAAAATCGGCTGTATTTGGGATTTTTGTGAATGAATGAATGCTACCAGTAGCAGTTACGATGCGATAGAAACCAGTAAACCTATGTAGAGGAAATTTCAAGCCGCAATTTGTGATAAATGATAACTGATCTGTCTAAGATTAGCTACATAGTTAAGGGCTTTTCAAGAAAATTAATATCTTCCAAACATTAATTCATACAGCGACCACTGAGATGTCAGTGGAGGGTGAGTTGCAGTTTGTGGACGGTTGCAGCATCGTGGACTGTCATGTTTCCCACTGGTTTCAATCAATGTCCATTCACAGCGAAGGTCTCTAATTCCTTTGTGTCTTATCGTATACAAACAGTGATTTGCATTTGAACGTTAACTCTGAAAATCTAGCATTTTCCCGTAGTGTTCTTACCTTAGGATTTGTATCGAGTGTATCTACTTCGCTCAGGTTTATTAGTGCTGGTCTTGACGAAAATTTCTTTGAGTTTTTCCGTGTGATTGAACATTTTATGCGTCATTGTGTCCATACTTACTCTGATGGAAGAAACATTCATATTGAAGCTTAATTCAATTCATGTTTTGATGGAAGAAACAGTCATATCGAATGTTAACTCAGTTCATATCAAGTTACACTACTGGCCATTAAAATTACTACATCAAGTAGAAATGCAGATGATAAACGGGTTTTCATTGGACAAATGTATTATACTAGAACTGATATGTGATTACATTTTCACGCGATTTGGGTGCATAGATCCTCAGAAATCAGTACCCAGAACAACCACCTCTGGCCGTAATAGCAGCCTTCGTACGCCTGGGCATTGTCTGAAACAGAGCTTGGATGGCGTGTACAGGTACAGCTGCCCATGCAGCTTCAACACGATACCACAGTTCATCAAGAGTAGTGACTGGCGTATTGTCAGGAGCCAGTTGCTTGGCCACCATTGACCAGACGTTTTCAATTGGTGAGCGATCTGGAGAATGTGCTGGCCAGGGCAGCAGTCGAACATTTTCTGTATCCAGAAAGGCCCGTACAGGACCTGCAACATGCGGTCGTGCATTATCCTGCTGAAATGTAGGGTTTCGCAGGGATCGAATGAAGGGTAGAGCCACGGGTCGTAACGCATCTGAAATGCAACGTCCACTGTTCAAAGTGCAGTCAGTGCGAACAAGAGGTGACCGAGGCGTGGAACCAACGACACCCCATACCATCACGCCCGGTGATACGCCAGTATGGCGATGACGAATACACGCTTCCAATGTGTGTTCGAAGCGATGTCGCCAAACACGGATGCGACCATCATGATGCTGTAAACAGAACCTGGATTCATCCGAAAAAATGGCGTTTTGCCATTCGTGCACCCAGGTTCGTTGGTGAGTACACCATCGCAGGCGCTCCTGTCCGTGATGCAGCGTCAAGGGTAACCACAGACATGGTCTCCGAGCTGATAGTCCATGCTGCTGCAAACGTCGTCGAATTCGTGCAGATGGTTGTTGTCTTGCAAACGTCCCCATCTGTTGACTCAGGGATCGAGACGTGGCTGCACGACCCGTACAGCCATGCGAATAAGATGCCTGTCATCTCGACTGCTAGTGATACGAGGCCGTTGGGATCCAGCACGGCGTTCCGTATTACCCTCCTGAACCCACCGATTCCATATTCTGCTAAGTCATTGGATCTCGACCAACGCGAGCAGCAATGTCGCCACCGGCGCCAACCTTGTGTGAATGCTCTGAAAAGCTTATCATTTGCATATCACAGCATCTTCTTCCTGTCGCTTAAATTTCGCGTCTGTAGCACGTCATCTTCGTGGTGTAGCAATTTTAATGGCCAGTAGTGTAGTTCAGTCGTAATTCTTCACTTCTATAATTTTAATTACAATATAGGTAGCTGCAAGGAATCAGTATCACTTACCTAAGCGGTGCGTGGGCCCCCCTCCACGATTAGCGAGCCACGGCTTATCTCGATAACCATAGGTTGATCCACCGCCATCTTGTCGAGTCGCCAAGTAATTACCTGATTAAAGAGTGTAATATGTTATCTCATGTTGGCCCTGGTACGCTATTTTCAGTCATATTTGTCCTAGTGTTAAATATTTCTACTCCGAAATGCTGAAAATTTCGTGCGAATAATTTACGTGTTATACACAAGAGTTTGGAATGGAATGACTCGACATTCCTGATGCCAACAGTAACTTTGTGAGCGGTTCTGAAGCGTATACCATCCGATCTCTTTCTTTTTTGTGTTCTACGGTGAAGACAGAGTATTTTTCTTGTTTTAGCTATGTCTTAGCAAGCCTGGACGAATGTTCTAAGGGAAGTTCTGGAAGAGGTCGAGTAGCTGCAACAAAATATAAGCAACGTTAGTTGAGTTTCAATAACATGCTTTAAAAACAGACACTTATGTTTGAAAGACATTCATGGCCGTATTTCATACAATAGCAGAACACTATGATAACTGTTTGTTACACTTAATAGTAGTACCGCAATGTCGCAATTGTTTATAGTTGTTGTACTGGATGACAGTCAAATATCAATTGACATTTAACTCCAAATTTCGACACGCTGTTCTGACTAACGACAGAAGCTCGCTGCTGGATCTGAACTACGAAGAGATTATCAGAATGGGCATCAGAGCGGGGCAACGGGCGCTGCGGCCTGGCGTAAGGGGACTTCCAGTAGCTGCTGCCTTCTAGGCCTCTTGATGGCGTGCTTTCGTCGACGTCTCTTATTCGTGGCTGTGTCAGGTAGAGACTTTACAATGGAACCTCACTCTTCGGACGACACAACATTTTTACCGTCTCTTTATATCTTCATCGTGGAAAACTGTTGTGGTTTCCCGACACATCGTAACTGGATGAATATCCGGAGCGATACATAACTCTCATAAACATAAAGTAACTAGGAATAACCGCAATGGCAAACTTCATACACTTCATACTCTCTTGATTTCAGCTATCTCATGAAGTTTAGATTAGGGTAGTGTCAATACGAACATTTCATTTAGTTTCGACTGATACTCAGATAGCTTCAGTACTGAACACTCGTTGTTCTGCTTAAAATGCGTTTCACTTACTAACGAAGATACAGTTAACATTTCCGCAGTTACTGCGACTTATTTCGTACATAGATTAATCATTGATGAGCTTAATGACTACTTTATCTGCGTTTCTTTTCCAAATTATTCTCCTATAACAGCTCTTTAAAACAAGTTAAATAAGAGAAAACTGCTCAGACATGCGTATGACAGCCAGAAAACGTCAAGTATGGTAAATGGTTTACTTTTCAGTAAATGAACCGTTGAATGATTCAGTACACGAAACCTCACCCTGTGAATTAAAACCCCTTGTTCGTAAAATCTCACAGAACAAGCCATAATTTGTTAGTAATCTCGTTTATTTGCAGTCAAGAGAACTTACACGTTACCAAAAACTTCACAATGGATAACATTTATATCGAAATACAGTGTGTTGCGAGTGGGATGCCTTCGGCATGTGAAAAAAGTTTATCGGTCTCTTTCAAAATGCGTAGCCTCCAGCGAAACATAAATAAATTGGATTTGTACACTTGCTTTTGTTACACTGAGTTCCAATAAAACAAATAGATAAAGTCATGGATTACGTGTCACCGCTCTCTCCTTCCAAAATCCGGGTGCCCCACAGTGCGTAATGCGTTCAAAAATGTACCGGGGCCTTAACGAATATCTAAACGGTGATTCAAATTAGATTCCCTGTTTTCAGACAATGCAAACATGTAACATTTAACAGTTGAGAGCTAAATCACGTAAGCATTATTCGGTTCATTCAGATTTTTCGTCACTTAATACAATAAATTGCAAATTGGATTTTGAAGCGTAAGTATTCATTTGTTTTCACCTACTCTTAGAACAGAATGCAGATCTATGGTGCATTATTAGCATTCCATTGGGCGACAGCGGAGTAATGTCAACTGGATGACGCAGCGTACCGCAAGAGGAGCGGTGGTACTTGCTCATGACTATTTACGCCTTTGATTAGAATTTTGCCGCAGCAGAGAGCCACTTCTGTTTCATATGCGTGTTTCGGCTATCTTCATTTGGGATCATTATACGGCACGTTCATCTCGCGTAATGTTTGCACTGCCAACAAACATGCTTCCATTTAATTTCGGCTCTCCACTCGGGAGAGTGCACTTCCTTTCCGTCTCGTTTCTTTGTTATGCTTCTACTGTTGCTGGTACGTGTGTACATTAACAAATATTACAAAATGTTCTCACACAATTTGGGTTAAATAACACTTTGCTCGCAAATGTTTTTCGAAATGTCGTCACTTGCAACAGGATCCTGATGAATAGTGTCAAGAAATTCAGTTTTTTTGTATTCGCTGCTTCTATCGGCACTGAATCAGTGATTCCTATAATAATTTGAAATGTCTAATTTTCACTTCAGTGGCGTAATTCAACGTGGTACAAGCAATGATGACTCGCTGCATCAGATTAGATGAGATTAATACTTGTTCCACATAACGTGAATACGACACTTTGTAATTAACGTGTCAGTTTAACAAAAGGTTTCTTTAAATTCCGTAATTCAAGTTTTTTATTTTTTTAATTTTTTTTGTTGTAAGATTACTAATCTGTAACTAAAAATTCATCTGTTCAGTGGAATAAATTGTCATTCAGAAATTCTTTTAATTTGTTTTTTTAAATATTGGCTGACTATATGTAAACTTTAGATGCTATTTGGCAAGTGATCAAAGATATTTGTGACAGCAAAATTTTCCCCTTTCTGTGCCAAAGTTAGAGTCAACTGAAACTAGCAGTTGTGCACATTGCTGTTGCTTTTGAATTGGGATGGGTTATTAATAACAAAATAAGAAATATATATATATATATCGCGAAGCTACTGTGACTATCTCTAATTCCTTAAGTAAACGTCTGCAAGATGATCTTTGGTGTGCTCCAGATATTATTCTGGTTACACGCTTTTGTGCAATGGATACTTTTTTTCCTTAATAACGAATTACGCTAAAATATGATGCCATAGGAATGCAGTGAATGGAAATAGGCACAGTAAACTAATTTACTTGTGTGTTTATAGCCAAAATTTGCAATACCCCTAATAGTATAAGTAGCTGGTCATCAACGTGCTTCCTCCAGTTCAATCACTCATAATTGCACACACCCGAAAATTTGGAATCTTCTGCCTTAGCTATAGTCTTCTATTCAAACTCTATATTTATTAACAGTGTTGTGCCATTTAATGTACAAAACCGTATATACGACGTTCTGTCAAAATTTAATGAGAGTGCATTCGCAGGGAACCTCTTAACGATCTTTTGAAATACGTTATGTACAATTTCCTTGGCTAATTCGTGTTTATTGGATGTTGTTACTATACTTTCATCATCAGCAAAAACAACTAGCTTTACATCTTAGTGAATATAGAGTGACAAGTCATTAACAGTTGTTAAGAACAATAAGAGAACCAAGACTGAACCTTGTGAGACCCCATTCTTAATACCTCATCAGTTCGAGAAATCTACCGAATGTTACGCGTTATGTGAACTGTTTATTTCAACCTTCTGTAATCTTCCAAGTAAATATGAACTAAGCCGTTTGTGCACTGTCCCACTCATACCACAATACTTAAGCTTGTCTAGAAGAATTTCATGATTTACGCAATTAAAAGCCTTTGAAAAATCATATAAAATCCCAGTTAGTGATGTTAGGATATTCAGAGCATTTAATATTTGATAAGTGAAACCATGTATAGCATTTTCTGTTGAAAATTTTTTCTAAAGACCGAATTAGCATTTCGTTAGTACTTCATCTTTACAAATATGTGAAGCTACTCATAAATACATTACTTTTTCAAGAAATTTGGACAAAGTTATCAGAAGTGAGACTAGACGGTAGTTGTTGGCATCAGACCTATCCGTCTTTTTACGCAATGGCTTAGCAATAGCATATTTCAGTCTATCAGAAAAAATGCCATGTTTCAGTGATGGACGTTTACGCGCAAAAGGTTGGATGCCTTCGAGCAAATAACATGGCAAAGCAAAGTATTTTATTTGTTGGATTTCAGCCCTAAATCCCGTGAGTATCTTACCTCGACCATCAAATGTCAGTCGTCTGTTCATCAGTACAATACAAGATTCAATGGATTGTGTATTGCTGCGCGGGATTAGCGGAGCGGTCTAAGGGGCTGCAGTCATGGACTGTGCGGCTGGTCCCGGTGGAGGTTCAAGTCCTCCCTCGGGCATGGGTGTGTGTGTTTGTCCTTAGGATAATTTAGGTTAAGTAGTGTGTAAGCTTAGGGACTGATTACCTTAGCAGTTAAGTCCCATAAGATTTCACACACATTCGAACATTTGATTGTATATTATGCTTGTACCCGTCCATAAAACGTAATCGTTCTCGAATTTTATCTCTGCTGTTGATATTCGCATCAGTTTCACGGCTTCGCCAAGAGGAACAGAAAGTACTAGTTGTAACAACAGGTCGCTGTCTGTGGCTGTTGCCCCTACGTAAGCGCTAACACATTTCGGACGGATCCCGGATTTTTCGTGTTTCACGCGCCAGCTGTTGCGGACAGACCGTGAGATAACTTTTGTGCCTGTAGACTTCGTCGAATTAGGTGATTACACCCATAGGCAGCCTAGATTACTTTCGTATACTGTTTGCTTGATTAGCGTTGTAAATGTATTTTGATATTTCAGATAATTGTCATTTTCACCTTGAAGTTCTCCTGTTTTCATAGATGGCCCTACCCAGAAAACGGAAGGAAATGAATGGTTCTGATACACTTTCGGAGTTTTTTGCCAATGCATGTTCAGATTTTCCTAGTGAGAATGAAGATCCGGATGATAGTGTGAATAAATGTATGTATGGATATGAAGATAATTCCAGTAACAGAAACTTTTCACACCTGTAATGAAGCGTAAAATGGAAGTGGTGTCACGTGATTCCGACAAAATCTGTGAAGGTGATTTTGCTCGTGTGGATGGAGAGTAACATACCCAGCCCATCCCCTAAGGGAACGGGGAGAGCGCCATGTAAAGATCAACCTGCATGGCTGTCACGTGACTTCCGATAGTGAGAAGAAGAAATTTCTTACCATAGCTTGTAGAGGTTGTGCTGCCAGCGAAAATGGAAGTGAAACAAGGTGTATTTGCAAATATTTTACGGTACCAAACATCAAAAAAGCACTAGTAACATATATATTTATATTTAGGTTCTATGTTAAATGCAATATACGGAATAATAGTAACTGTAAAGGATAAATTGTTCTCGATAAATCAAACCGAAGGGCTCACTGATAATATTTGCAAATTGTTTATGTACCTCAGTGCAGTATAATGCATAGTAACAATAGCAAACTTTTATAAAAAAAGAATATATCAACAAATGGACAATGCAGGAACCGGTGTATATTTTGTTTGTGTGATATAATGTATATATTGTAGTACACAGCAATATGGTGGATTATGATGCTTATTATTTTTAAATGTAGTTTACAGCTATATTATTGTTATAGTTTATAAACAGTGGTACTTTTGTGCATACATTACGAATTATTGATTAAGAGTGTGGAGGAACGTTTTATGTTCCAACACTCCATTTGAGCACTGAGCACACAGGGTGAACTAAAGTCAGAACCTCCAGCCGCTATCGCCGCTGTCTTTCGCATTCACACTAAATGAGACCGTTAAGAACGGGACAGCGTTGCAAACACCGATGCGGTAGGGACGTGATGCTAGTTAATTCCCTTCAGGAGCAAATTGCACGGTTTTGACATTTCACAGCCAGCTAGTTGCTTTCATTGTGCACTTTCGCGATCTTCCTGGTGTTCGTAACTATTTCTTCCGTGTTCTTTCTGTAATTCACTAATCACACTTGCAGTCATTGGTGGTATCCGCAAATTATTTTCCCATCTATGTTTTTATCGTACTCACCCACCTGTGCTGAGGTTGTATTTTACAAATGCAATCCCTTTTCCAGTTATTAAATAATCTTTCAGTTATATCAGTGTGTACTCTATAGGTTGATGTTTTACTACAATAAACCTGATTTTTATAGTAACCACTTGTTTCTCTTATAGATAGATGATCCCCCTTCCGATTACTGTATCTGTATGCGTGGTGTGCTACACATACTTTCATGCATGATTGAACCACCCCTATTAATTATCATTTCACTAAGACGTTTCTGTTTGCGTGACGTTATCATTTCCTTTAAATTAATTTGCGTAATATTATCGGGTGCTTACCTTCTCTGTAGTCGCAAGAGACCGAACTATAGCATATCTGGTGTATGTGATACAGCAGAACCAACACCCTACTACTGCTACCTACGGCGTGAGATGTGCTGAAATAATAATTTTTTGATCCAAGCATACCAGTTTGACATTTTCTGCATTCTGCCTTCATGGTCTTGCAGTTTTAACGCCCAACAGTGTATTTGACATAGAGCATGTTATTTGTCAAACCGTGCCAACTATTACGGAAAAAAGTTATACTACAATTTGACTAGACAGTCTGTGTTGTTACTTGGATTCTAGATCTACATGGTCCAGTCACATCAATCTGACCCATGCCTATGTTTAACGTCAACATGCAATAACCACTCACAGATGGCACATGGCAGCACTAGAAATGGATCTGACGTCAAAAGGGCATTATCATTGGCTTTCGAACCAATAGTGGGAGCATTTTCGGAACAGCTAAGTTTGTAGACTGTTCGCTTGCCACCATGGTTAAAATAAGCCTTGCATGGCAAAGTGGTGCTATCCAAAACCGGTACCGAGGCAACTGTACTACGCCATGGCCCACAGATGACAGGGGTGAATGACGGTTGCGGAGATGTGCACGGGTGAATAGACGCACAACTGACACGGAGCTAACCACCCAGATAGTCCAGGAGGCTACGAATAGTTTTTCGTCAACGACCGTTCAGTGAACGTTGCTGCACACAGACCTTCGAAACAGGCGTCTCGTTCATGCATGACTGCTGCTCACTGGCAACGAAGGCTGGAATTTGCGCGGCAGCATCGCAACTGGACGTCCACCGAGTGCCGACAGGTGACATTTTCAGATGAATCAGGTTTTATGCTCTTTGGGATTGATGGCCATTGGCGTGTACTACTTGAAACATCTGAAAAGCATACACCCTGCACCAATCGTCGGAAGGTTCCAGCCCGGAGGGCACTCCCTGGGTGACCTCGTCATTCTGGAAGGCACAGTGGATAAACACGAGTACGAGGTATACTTGGGGACTATGTTCACTACAAGATGCACTTTTCTTTCTCGGTATGATGAGATTTAAACCCAGACCTAATCGATAATCTGTGGAACCACCTAAGTCGGGCTGTTCGAGTCATGGATCCTCAACCAGTCTACTTTTGTTTCATCAAAATAATCAGAAAACTATTAAGTCTCTTCCCTAATCTGCCTTCTGTTTCTCTCTCCCTTCTGACATCTGCTTCGTCACGCCGTGTCCTCCCGTCTCACACCCTCTCCCTCTTACAATTGACTCGTAACCACCTCTTCCATTTCCACGAACAAGTGTCAACGTACTGGCGGAAATGGAAGAGGTTGTTAGGAGTCAAGTGTAAGATGGGGAGGGTGTGAGTTGGAAGAAACAGAGGGTGTGATGAAGCAGATGAAAGAAAGAAGAGAGAAATAGAAGGCAGACTAAGGAAGAGACTTATTTTTTCTCTTGTTGTGTTGATAAAACAATAGCAGATATCTACCATCATGGATTCAATTGACTTGAAAGTATGAAGTGCTATTTGATACTGATTTGTGCTGTACTTTATGTCAATAAGGTCGCAAGAATGAGCTCTGCAGCGAGCCATAATTTTTGTCAACGTGTTTCGGGACAGAAGATCATGCCACACAGTTGAATACCTCAGATAAATTTAACATAGAATCAGGAGTCGTATGCCGTAAAACAGCACAGATTCCGACACACATGTGAGCAATATATGAGTATTGCAATTGTATGTATGAGCGAAGC
Source organism: Schistocerca nitens (assembly GCF_023898315.1). Taxonomy (NCBI): domain Eukaryota; kingdom Metazoa; phylum Arthropoda; class Insecta; order Orthoptera; family Acrididae; genus Schistocerca; species Schistocerca nitens. Next base: position 556,902,735 of record NC_064616.1, on the reverse strand, counting down.
TACGGCTAAAAAAGACTGAGTGATATTAAAATACTTCTCACGGACGTTTCTCGAATTGGTCTTATTTCGCTGCTAAAGTAAATGCATCTATATAACCGTAATATCAGACAAAATTCATAAAATGTTAATTTGTTCGTCCCTTTATGTCGCCAACACATTAATTTGCGTTACGTCATTTCTTTGTCTTACACTGTCCGTCCAAACAGTAATCAGACTGATTTTATTACTGGTGTATAAAGCGGATTTTACACGACGAATCGCTAAAGACGAAACAGGTATAGCGTGACTGCTATCTGACAGCAGAACAAGTGTAACTAAGAGAATTGGGGGACAAATTGCGCGCACGTGGAAATAGAGAGCAATTCTAAACTGCCAGAAATCTGCTCATATGCACTAAACACCAGTAATGTGTACATGTTCACAGGGTGGTATTCCGAGTGCGCTTTCTACTCTTATTGTTTATGGTTCACTTTTCTCGTTGATATCTGTGGCCAGAAGATGACTTCAGATATTCATATTGGAGCTTTTGCAATTTTTTTGTGATAACATTTTCATAAATGCAGTAATTAAATGAAAGCAATAATTTTTAGCGTCATACTTTCTTTTCTACACGTTGTTGGCAAAAACATTCTTTGGACCGATTTTTTCATATTCTAGAAGCGGAATACACCAAACGATCACTAAGCATTCTAAGCCAGGAGTAATAGCAATGAAAGGTTCTGAATAAAACGTTCTCGGTTCTCAAGCCGCGTCAGTTAGAACAAAATCCTCGAGCTTTCGATTACCATCTCCGCCATCGTCGTCAGGAGTTCACGGACTGTCGGGGCTACCACGGTTTCTCGCTTATAAATGCATGATGACATCATCAGCAGCCAATCCGATACACCCAATGTGGAGCGCGCCCGTAAGTCGACCCGGGCAGCTAGCGGAGCCGTGGCAGACGCTACGTTTGAAACTGCCGCTCCCGCGTCGCGCATCTGTCTTTCATTTCCTTCGATGTCCAGCGCCCGCCCCCATGCCCTCCTGAGTGTGTACCCCTGGTCGCTGTTGAAATTGTTGTTGTTTAAACGAATCTCGGCCGCTTCCTTTATACCGGAGTCCCAATATGTAGATGCATGAGCCAACACTATTGTATTTTCGAACAGTATTTTATGTCCGTATTCTATGCAATGCTTCGCTATGGCCGACTTGTCACGCTCGCTTTGTTTTATATGGCGCTTGTGCTCAGTACAACGCTCCACCAGAGTGCGAATTGTTTGTCCGATGTACATGCTGCGACATTCACAGGGTACACCATACACGCCGGATATTCGAAGAGCAATGTCGTCTTTAACATGGCGCAACATATCTCGTATCTTGGGGGCGGGCCGAAACACTGGTCTTAGCCCATGTTTCTGCAGCAGACGTCCTAACTTGCATCTAGTTGCTTCACAGTATGGCAGGAATGCAGTCCGTTTGGCCTCTTCTACTGATTCAGCAGGTGTCTTTCGTCGGCGGCCCTTGAAAGAGTTTGCGATGTCTCTTTTACCGTATCCATTTTCCCCGAAAACACGTTTTAAGTTCTGCAATTCAAACTGAAGGTGGTCGTCGTCAGAGATAATCTTGGCTCTATGAACCAACGTGTTCAGGACAGCTTTCTTGTGTACAGGGTGGTGGAAACTATTGGCGTACAAGTACCGATCAGTGTGTGTTGGTTTCCGTTACACTGAATGACAAAGATGGCCTCCTGCCTTCCGCTCAACCAAAACATCCAAGAATGACAGATTGACGTGCTTCTCAATCTCGACAGGAAATTTAATGTTGGGATGGACACCATTCATGTGATCGACGAACTGCTGTAGTGCATCTTCACCATGAGGCCACAGAGTGGTTCGTGGGTCACGTCGTCCATAAACAGCCCTTTTCAATCTCTTCCAGGCATGTTCGATAGGGTTCAGATGTGGAGAACATGCTGAACACTCTATTCGAGCGATATCGTTATCCAGAAGGAAGTCAGTAACAAGACGTGCACGATGGGGGCGCGAATTGTCCTCCATGAAGACGAATGCCTCGCCAATATGCTAGTGATATGGTTGCACTATCGGTCGGAAGATGGCATTCACGTATCGTACAGCCGTTACGGCGCCTTCCATGACCACCAACAGCGAACATCGGCCCCACATAATGCCACCCCAAAACATCAGGGAACCTCCACCTTGCTGCACTCGCTGGACAGTGTGTCTAAGGCGTTCACCCTGACCAGGTTGCCTCCAAACACGTCTCCGACAATTGTCTGGTTGAAGGCATATGCGACACTTATCGGTGAAGAGAACGTGATGCCAATCCTGAGCGGTCCATTCAGCATGTTGTTTGGCCCATCTGTACCGCGCTGTATGGTGTCGTGGTTGCGAAAGGTGGATCTCGCCATGGACGTCGGGAGTGAAGTTGCGCATCATGCAGCCCATTACGCACACTTTGAGTCGTAACACGACGTCCTGTGGCTGCACGAAAAGCATTATTCAACATGGTGGCGTTGCTGTCAGGGTTCCTCCGAGCCATAATCCGTAGGTATCGGTCGTCCAATGCAGTAGTTAGTAGCCCTTGGGCGCCCCGAGCCAGGCATGTCATAGACAGTTCCTGTCTCTCTGTACCTCGTCCCTGTCCGAACAACATTGCTTTGGTTCACTCCGAGACACCTGGACACTTCCTGGCACAAAGTAACAATGCGGACGCGATCGAACCGCGGTACTGACCGTATAGGCATGTTTGAACTACAGACAACACGAGTCGTGTACCTCCTTCCTGGCTAAATGACCGGAACTGATCGACTGTCGGACCCTCTCCGTCTAATAGGTGCTGCTCATGCGTGGTTGTTTACAACGTTGGGCGGGTCGAGTGACACCTCTGAACAGTCAAAGGGACTGTGTCTGTGATACAATATCCACAGTCAACGTCTATCTTCAGGATTTCTGTGAACCGGGGTGAGGTAAAACTTTTTTTGATGTGTGTGTTATGTTACAGTAGGATATTATGCAGAGAACTGGGAAACAGTATGCTACTTGATATTTAATTTTCGTACATAAGCTTATTTCGGCTTTATTGCCTGCATCAATACATGTCCTGATGCTGGAGATGGACATACGTCAACTCTGAGTAAAGCATTATTGCTGTCTATAGTTGTTGGTTGTGATATTATGTTCAGCAACGTTTCAAAGTTGTTCGTTAATTTGCTGTTGCACGTATATTATAATACGTTTTCTGCTATCTGACAGTTGTAGAAATTTGATAGCTAGTTGTTTACTCAGAGTTGACTCTGAGTAAGTTTATTTCACTCTATCTCCAACACACCTGCTGTCTCTAATACAATTTCTCGTGCATTATCTGGTCAAAAGATCCGGATAAGGCCGTGTAATCCGCAATTGACAATTATATGTCTGGAGGAGTGAGCCGCGAGTTCCAAAATACTACCATCAGACCACCTAGCACAAAGACTGTGCGCCGAGAGTTAAAAATAATTAGGTACTGTCGTCGAGTAGCTCGTCTTAAGCCACAAGCGACGGTTGAGGTGGTGTAAAGAGCAACGCTACTCGTCAGTGGATGACTGAAAACGAGTGATGTGGAGCGATGAATCACGCTACACCCTGGACAGTTTCTTGGAAGGATTTGGTTTTAGCGAGTGCCTGAAGAAAGCTACCTCCAATCGTGTGTAGTGCCAGTACTGGAGTACGGTGCTGTTGCTGGTTCAAAATGGGTCAAATGGCTCTGAGCTCTATGGGACTTAACTTCTGAGGTCATCAGTCCCCTAGAACTTAGAACTACTTAGACCTTACTAACCTAAGGAAATCACACACATCCATGCCCGAGGCAGGATTCGAACCTGCGACCGTAGTGGTCGCGTGGTTCCAGACTGTAGCTCCTAGAATCGCTCGGCCACTCTGGCCGGCGGTGTTGCTGGTGATATGGTATGGGGGTGTTCTTCTGTCGTTAGGCTGTGGTCTCCTTATTGGGCTTAAGAAAACGCTAAATGCTGATGGATACGAACACATGTTACAGCATTGTGTACTGCGTAAATTACAGTAACATTTCGGAGCCAGCGATCGTTTGTGTCAACATGACAATGCACTCTGTCATACGGCACCTTCTGTGAGGCAATGCTTTCTAGACACTAACATTTCTGAAAAGGATTGGACTGCCCAGAGTCCCGATCTGAACCGAATGGAACACCTTTGGGATGAGATAGACTGTCTACTTCTCTTCAGACCCCAGCGTCCGATGAAACTACCTTACCTGGCTTCTGCTCTAGAGGAAGAATGAGCTGCCATTCCTTCAAAGGAATTCCGATACCTCTTTGAAATTACCCTCAGCGGAGTTCAAGCCAGCGTAAGGGCGAGGGACGGACACACCCCATATTAACGTCCACTAATAGGCGTCCGAGTAATTTTCGTCAGATAATGTAAGTGTACTGTCTGAAACGTTTAGCACTCTGAGATTGCTGTTGCCGCTATACGATAGAACATTTACGTAAAGTGAAAACATAAGCGGGTGGAAATCGTTCTCCATTTGATGCCCGTTATTAATTTCTAGTCTGTTTATAATATGATGCATGGCACGAGGGAAAAACGACTGGCCATACGCCCCGTAGAAGCCTTATTTTCTGTTATCTTGGATTCGTGGTCCTTGACCGAAGCGTACATTGGCGTTAATAGAATCGTTCTGTAGTCAGCCGAAAATGGCGATTCTCTAATTTTTTTCAATTGCGTTTCGTGGACAGAACGTCGTATTCCGTCCAGGAATTCCCATTTGTGTTCACGACGCTTCTCCGTAATACCTGCGTGTTGACCGAACCCGAAGGCTGCAGATCCAGCAGCACACCTCTGAATTGCTTCGAAGCCTTCCTGTAATCCGACCAGATGGCTATGAGAAACACTCGATCAGTATTCATGAATGGGTTACACTAGTGTTCAATACGCAATCTCCTTAATATATCAACTACAATTCTAGAAATCTTCCAATAAACAGAAGTCGACCATTTATCTACACTACTACCCACCGCACGTGCTCGTTGCATTTAATACTGCTTTGCAACGTTACGCCTAGGTATTTAATCGACATGACAGTGACACGCAGCCTCACACTAATACTGTATTCGCACATTACAGGGCTGTTTATCCTACTAATCCGCATTAATATATTTTCCGCATTTAGAGCATTCATCACACTAAATTAACTCAAGTCATCCTTATATTCTCCTACTGTCACTCAGCGACAACAGTTTCACGTACACTGCATAGTTATCAGTAACACATATTGCTGTTCATCCTATCCGTCAGATCGTTCACGTGTGTAGAGAACTAGAGCAGTCTGTCACATTACCTTGGGGCACTTCTGACGATACCGTTGTCTCTGATGAACACTCTCCGTTCAGGACAACGTACTGAGTGCTATTACTTAAGAAGCTTATCTGACATTTCTGTGTTAGTGATTAGTCCGAATATGTCCACTGTTTTCATATGTTTCTTTATGTTTCTTTACGTATTACAGACAGTCCCGGTCCTTATGCTGCACCTACCACGCCACTTTCGAACAGCAAGTTACAGGATATGTGATACCGAATTTCTGTTATACCTGCGTCCATAAAGGTGATAAAAAGTATTTATATTTGTTATAAATGGTCTGAGAGACCCTCTTAACGGTCACACATCGGTACTACACGTTTCAGAGATTTTAGAGATTGGTTTACGATTTCGTAAACGAGAAATTGATGTTATTGTATTCTGGTATTTTGTTTCTAAGCTTCCTCCGCCAATTTTCTCAAGGTGCACCTAGATACAGGCGTAATTCGGTGTTTCTGCCAATTTCATTCAACTACACTCCCGCACCATTTCATTCGCGTCTCCTCCAGTTCCAGCTATCAGCTGCAACAGTGCGCCCTGCCGTCTCCGTTACAGATATTGGAATTCTGATAACCGTTTTACACGGGAATGAAACGACATTAGGCGTGACAGGCGGACAGCGGCGACCGCAGTTTTTGGGCCCCGCGCGCCGTAATGATGAAGTTGGCGGCGCAGCGCGGCCGCGCGGGACGGCGCGCTATTTGCAATGCAAATGGCCAGCAGCCGTGCCGCCGCCCCCCCCCCCCTCTCCACCCCCAGCACGGCGGATTCCCTTCTTCACCACTTCACAATTCTTTATGTAAAGTGACAGCACCGGCGCGCGCGTTTCATTTCTTGCTCCCCACGCCTCGTGTGACGCACGGCACGCTCCATACAGGTCGGAATCCCTCCACCTCATCCCGTGATACAATTATCGCTGTGACATTTGAAGGACGAATCGATCGCACCGAGATTCAACGGGCGCGGTGTGCTGCTCTCCCATCTCGGCATTCACATTACTGCTGGCGCCGCTCTCGCATATTCCACTCTCGTCTGTCACAAACAATGCTCCAATTCAGAAAATTCCTGCGATGAAGTCTGTTACAGCTGCCTGCCCCTATTGCTGCCGGTACCCTAGTTCTCTTGTTTTGATCCAGCTCTGGCGTTCTTTACGCCACATACATTAATAGATATAGATATGAGCGGTGTCCGTTCTGTCAGACATGTCCGACAGAACAGATACAACTCATATCTATAATTTTATGGGCGCGAGGGCTGTATGATGAAAAAGTTTCAATGCGGATGCGTAGCCGGCGTCAGAACTCGGACGGAAATTCCAAATATGCTAGCAAGGGATTAGTGGGCGGGGGTTGTTGCGATTCGGTTACCTGGAAGTCTGGAAATTGGGTCTGACGGAAAGCGTGTCCGGACGGCCGAGGCGGACGGTCGGAGGGCTGGCTGCCCTCTGTAATAAAAAACACAGAATGAAGTATTAAGCGATGAACTTTTAAAGGTGTCATGTGACATCCCCTCAGACCAAATGCCGAGAACGATGACGGAAAAAGAAGCGGTTAAGGCAACCTTACTGGAGAGGCGGAGCATCCGGGTTCGAGTCCCAGTCGGCCACAAATTTTCAAATTTCGCTCTTGTATTGCCGCAATGCGCCATGCAGCTGGATTCTTTTCACCCCATTTATCAATTAATATATATGTTTTAATCGGTCTCACACATTCATAGACACATAACTAGCACTCTTTGATACTTTTTTTTTTTGCAAGAAGCTTGAAATTTTATTTATCTGAAGCACTGGATAACAGGACAAGGGAAACAGGAAAATCTATGCTACTTGTCTTGCACCTGCGATAAGACTGGTCGTGGTGTAGTGTAGGGTGTTTCACAACGTTTTGACGACTTCAAATTTGAATAACACACAAACTAATTGTGAAACAAAGTTGAACATTTTACACAAGATACAAGTTTTATTTAAGTTTACTTATAAAATATTACATCGGACAAATGACGACCATTCGCGGCTACTCAATACTCGAGGCGTTTCACCTAGGTTTTGAACACATCTTTCGTAGCTGGAACTCTGGAAATTTTATTGTAAATTCGATTCTTTAACCGTTTCAAGCTTCTCGGCCGATCAGAGTACGCCGGCCGAAGTGGCCGTGCGGTTAAAGGCGCTGCAGTCTGGAACCGCAAGACCGCTACGGTCGCAGGTTCGAATCCTGCCTCGGGCATGGATGTGGTGATGTTCTTAGGTTAGTTAGGTTTAACTAGTTCTAAGTTCTAGGGGACTAATGACCTCAGCAGTTGAGTCCCATAGTGCTCAGAGCCATTTGAACCATTTTTTTTATCAGAGTACACTCTCGGCTTCAAATAACCCAGAGATAAAAGTCTGCCTCGATTAAATCAGGCGAGCGAGGTGGCTATTCGATACAAGCGCGTTTGGAAATTATGCGGTTACCAAACGCTTCTCGGAGAACTTGCAAGGCGTTTTTGGATGTGTGACATGTTACGCCGTTCTGCAGGAACCAAGTTTTCGTAACGAGCGACGAGGACTTGCCTGTAGGCTGCTGCGCACACGTTCTTTGTTCTCAGTCACTTGACTTTCGATCCAATGCATTGGCAGTTTCACGGAAGTTTCTTACCGAGTTGAATATTGTACCACCAGCAGGAATTGGATATCGAGGCTGAATCTTGAAAGGCTTGCGAAAGACATGTTGCACGCGTACGACATATTCGCCGTAGCGAAAATAGCACTCCACCGCGGACATGCGACGTTGCTTCGAACAGTACGCATGATTAATGACCTGTATATGGGATGAAACTTGACTGTCACCACTGCTAACAGAAGGCGCCGCCGTCGCTCTATCTCGCTTTTAGCGCACGTTATTCAAATTTCAAACCGTCAAAACATTGTGAAACACCCTGTAACTCGTTTATCGGCCTGTCAGCTCTTAGATGCCAGTACCAGTACAATGGTTAGTCATAAAATTTAACTATCACCTTGGAGAAATAAATTTACCTAATTAATTTTATGTTTATCTGTAGGTGCATGACTGCAGTCCTGCTACACATTAGAATCCCCGCCTCACAATAACGTAATACGCCTCCACCATTCTGACCACAGATGGGCCAATTGGGATAGACTGAACACCGTGTCATCCTGAACCAATGGCGTCGTCTGGCTGCAGTATAGTGGCGCATCAAGTCACCACACCGCGCTCCCGGACATGTCGATTTATCAACCTTGGAGCCGCTGCTTATCATTGAAGTTGTTCCTCAACTGGTATCGCAAGGCTGAGTGGACCCGTTCCAATCATCCCACGAAAGAAAAATCAGGGCAGTTCCAGGAACTGAAATGGGGTCCTCCATATGGTAGTTGGTCTCGCTAACCACTCACTTAGCGAGGTAGAGAAGCCAAAAAGAAAGCAGCAGCCTCTTGATTAAGTGGAGTATTCTGTGGTAATTCGCTTTTGGCACCAGCGGAAATGTTACAGCTGCGTTAGACCAGACAAGACTGTTAAAGTAGACATCTGGATTGGCCTGAAACCACTACAGTATTTTCTCTGCCGTGAAAAAGAATTATCACTCAATAATCTGCTTTACCAATGAACAACGTATTTTTATTTTGGCTCCTCTCGCCTCTGTGGTACTGTCCGCGTTAAATTAGTTTTTTAGTACGACTGCAAAGATGCTCCTGCAAACAAACAAAATATTAATTACGAAATTTTAAGTGTTCGAAGTGATAATTAAATCTATATGACGATCCCGGTATACATTAAAATACATAACTAAAATGCAGTACCATAACTTTATTAACGGAGAGGCTTGGTGCGGTAGGTTCAAATAGCTAATCGAACGTACTGAACGAGATGTTGGACTTCCGCTCGGGAGGTTCAGATTCCCGATTGGCGATACAGACTCAGCTTTTCTGTGGGTTTCCTAACTCGCTTAAGGCAGATACACCTATGGTTCCTTTGAAGAGGAAACTGCCGATTTCCATCCCTATCCTTAAAAAAATGGTTCAAATGGCTCTGAGCACTATGGGACTCAACATCTATGGTCATCAGCCCCCTAGAACGTAGAACTACTTAAACCTAACTAACCTAAGGACATCACACAACACCTAGTCATCACGAGGCAGAGAAAATCCCTGACCCCGCCGGAAATCGAACCCGGGAACCCGGGCGTGGGAAGCGAGAACGCTACCGCACGACCACGATCTGCGGACATCCCTATCCTTCCTCTAATTCATATGTGTGCAGTCAAACTTGATTTAAAAACGGATTTACAATGAAAAACTGGAATATCTTAGTTCTAGAAAACAGTCTGTAATTGCCAGGCTGACAAATTTTCGCTTTGCTCTTGTATGCTTAAAACATAGATCACTGTAATCGAAGGAGACATTAAACTTCGTCCCTCCCGAATAGGAGCCCACTGAGTTAACCACTACACCATCTGGCTTTGTGAAATGTTCACCTTGCTGGAGTAAAACAAATGAAATTAATATACTATTCTTCTTGCGGTTATTTATGAACTTCTCTATTTGTCCTTCACTACGCTAAATTGCAATTAGTATTTTTTTCTGTTAAAATGGTGAATACTTGAAACAGTTGCTTTCTTTAGGAATTCAACTTCCTTTTATTTTTGTGAAGGCATGTTATCTCTCAAATTCTTGCATGGAGCCCCTGATTTTCCACATCATATCACCACAACAAGCAAATACTTTAAGAGTGGATCTCCATTGTTTACTGTCGTTAGGTGTCGTAGTTCACAAGACACCTAGCAGCAGAAGTCAGAGCGATAGTGCAATTACTCTGAAGACGTGAACATCATTGCTTCATAACGTTCGTAGTCATGCCTTTTCTGAACTTAGCAAACAGTTTCTTCGGATTGTATTCACAACTAAACAGTTTTCTATTCGGTGATGTAGAAAAAAATATTGTGGTATGGAGCTACATAACTGCACAAAAAACTAGTTATACTTTGCAGAGAAATATTAAAAAAAACTGTAGGTTCATGGAAGAAGTAATTATTGTTTGTGGAATATCTGAACGCAAAGACGGTGTATCATTTCTGCTGAGGCATTTCGCTCATAATATCTCATAGTGAACACTTTCAGCTGAAACGACACCTTAGAAAAATTTATGAATGACTGTGCTGATAAACCTCTTACATTATTTGATTTTCAAACAGCTGAGCAGAACTGAACGTACTCAGACAGTTCGCTCTTTACCTATTCTGATCAACACTAAACTGACACACAATATTTTTAGCGCAACGCAATCAGACTTTCAAAAATCCCTACAAAAAAATGGCCCTGACTAACAATAACCTATACCTTTCATGAATCACTTACCTCACAAAAATCTTCGTTTCTCGAACTACTGCAGTTCAGCGAGCGCCAATACTGCCAGCTAAATAAAAGATTCTAACTACTGAAGGCACTATCTACTGATAGGCATAGTTAGCAAATGAAAGATTTTGATAGAGAACAAACAATTTATTTACATTAATAGCGTTCAAAAGTAATTATATATATATATATATATATATATATATATATATATATATATATATATATATATATATATCAGTTCATGACATCCAGTCTTACAAATTTACTCTCTCTGATGGACACACGTCCACATCATCCGCGCTCAAAACTCCGCCATCTCACTCCCCACATCCACCGCTGCTGGCGGCTCACCCCCAACTGCGCAACGCTACGCGCTGTTAACATCCAACTGCCCAACGCTACAATAGCAAATTCCAACAATGCAAACCAGCCACAGACTGCACACAGCACAGTCAGTGATTTCATATAGAGCGCTACATGGCGTTATCAACATAAAAACCTAAACAGCCTACTTACACAGCGTGTACTCAGTTTTTAGTGAACCGCACCTACGATTTTGCTGGAGCGCGGGGAGTCAGTTTTTTCTGCAGAGGTTGGACAAAATTATGGATACACTGTGAGAACATAAATGTAGATGCTAGCCGGGCCTGCAGGCTGTCATGTTGTGTTATGCCACGAACGGCACCTGTGCAATGTCCACAATACATTGCAAGATTCAGTCGCTGTCATAACAGTGTTCTGTGTAGTTTTGAGTGCTTTATGTCGGAACTAAGTGGATTCAAACGTGGGCAAATTTTTCGCGCCCGTCTGGTGGGTGCTTCATTTACCAAAGGATCCGTAGTGTTTGTTGTTTCAAGAGACACCGCATGGAAGACTTATATTGCATGCAGAGAAAGTGGGAAAACATCACAATCGGACGAAAGTGTGTATTGAGTGATCATGACAAGCGGTCACTGACGTCGGATGGACGAAAAATAAGAAGACGACCTCTGAACAAGTCACTGCAGAACTGAATGCCGCACTCTCGAACCCTGTCAGCACCAAAACAATGCGAAGATAGTTCCATATGCACGGAATTGGAGGGCGAGCTGGAATTCCAAAACCTCACTTTGGTACAAATGCGCTACGGTCGCAGGTTCGAATCCTGCCTCGGGCATGGATGTGTGTGATGTCCTTAGGTTAGTTAGGTTTAAGTAGTTCTACGTTCTAGGGACTGATGACCAAAGAAGTTAAGTCCCATAGTGCTCAGATCCATTTGAACCATTTTTTAGTACAAATGCCCATAACAGGAAAGCATGGTGCCCAGGCCATAAAACCTGGACTATGGAGGAATAGTAGAATATCATTCGGTCGGATGAGTCTTTTTTTACATTTTTACCAATTTCTGGTGGAATTTACATCCCGAGAACGAAATATGGTGGGGGTCTGGTGATGATTTGGGTAGCCATATCGTGATGTTCCGTGGGACCCAAAGTTACTCTTAAGGGTCGCATTACTGCCAAGGATTATGTGACCATTTTGGCTGTTTAGGTCCGTCTCACGGTAAAACGTTTGTTCCCAGTGGTGATACTGTGTTCCAAGCCGACAGCTCGCATCGTCCGGGGCTGGTTTTGTGAGTACGAGGATGCATTGTTGCATCTCTCCTGACGACTACAGTTACTAGATCTCAAAATTACTGAGCCGCTGTGGACAACTTTGGAAAGAAGGGAGCGTGATCGCTGTCCACCTCCATCATCGTTACCGTAATTTGCGAATATTTTGCGAGATTAATAGTATAATATTGCCTTGGAAAGCATACAGGACATGTATTTATCCGTTCCGAGACAAATGGAAATTGTTTCGAATACCAACGAGTTTGCTCATCGTATTAGGCGTGGTAATGCGTCGCGTTTTTACTTTTTCCATATTTTTAACCACTCCTGTGTGTAGCCTCTGTAAGAAACACAGACAGATATTCCCAGAAGACCTGATCTCGTAACACGTGTAACTAAACGAAGTAGAATAAATTTTCATAGTGCAGTCATCACCATGACGAACCTTTGTTTCAACATTCTGCATCTAGAGTGCACTATGTATCAGTCTAATGCTCTCCTTTACTATTCCGTTCACGTGTTGAGCAAAGGAGATGTGACTTCATTTACAGGGTGACAATTACTGGACTATATGAAGAAAAACGTGTATTAGTTACAAACTACTGTGTGCACACCCATTATTCAACATGTAAACGTCACTAAAGATATTCGTATTTAGGTTATGACATGTTCGATATACCTGCCATCATTGGTGATGATGAGGTGTAGACGAATAGGGAAATTCCACTTGCCCGATGAAGTGTCGGAACATCGATGCTGTCGATTACCTCCTGAATGGTTGTTTTCAGCTCGCCAATGGTTTTAGGGTTATTACTCTACACTATGTCTTTAATATAGCTCCACAAAAAAGAGACGCATGTGTTCAAATCCGTAGAATATGGTGGCCAATCGAGGCCCATGCCAGTGGCCTGTGGGTGCTCAGAACCGTAATGCGGTCCACAAAGTGCTCCTCGAGGACATCAAACACTCTCCTGCTTCGATGAGATCGAGCTCCGTCTTGCATGAACCACATCTTATCGAAATCAGGGTCACTTTGGATAATGGGGATGAAATCATCTTCCAAAACCTTCACGTACAGTTCGGTAGTCACGGTGCCATCAAGGAATATCGCACCGATTATTCCGTGATTGGACGTTGCACACCACACAGTCACCCTTTGAGGGTGAGGAGACTTCTCGATGGCGAAATACGGATTCTCAGTCCCCCAAATGCTCCAGTTTTGCTTGTTGACGAACCCATCTACATGAAAGTGGGCTTCGTGGCTAAAACAATGGCGATGGATTGGAATTTTGTATGGTCTTCAACAACAGTTTGTCGCAGTGTCTCTCGGTTGATTTCCACCTGTTGTGCAGCTCGTCTGATCGACTTCGTGTGGCTGGTTTTAAACACAGCACGTGTCTTCTCCATGTTTTCTGGCGTTTTCACCCTTCTAGGACGACCGACATTGCCAACACTGAAATCACGAACGCTACCCGTTCTCTCAAACTTCCGAATCAGATTCTTGATTATTAGCACACTTGCAGTCGTTGTCTTCAGCTTGAACTCGGTTGCAAATTTCCTTTGAGCCACAGTTGGGTTGTTATTGCTCGCATAGCAGGCCTTCACAAGCGCTATACGCTCAGGCACGCCATACCGTGACATTTTCACGTGCAAATGGCCGACAACAACAAGACGCATTCGTGTACTAATTCCCTTCATGCCCCGCGGCGAGCCGTGCAGTTTGAATGTTCTAACGCAAACAGTTCAGAAGTTATGATGATTTTATTTCATATAGTTCAATAATTATCACCATGTATGTGCTTGCGCGCCGGCCAGGGTGGCCGAGCGGTTCTAGGCGCTACAGTCTGGAACCGCGCGACCGCTACGGTCGCAGGTGCGAATCCTGCCTTGGGCATGGATGTATGTGATGTCCTTAGGTTAGTTAGGTTTAAGTAGTTCTAAGTTCTAGGGGACTGATGACCTTAGAAGCGCTATGGAACTTAACACTTGAGGCAATCAGTCCCCTAGACTTAGAGCTACTTAAACCTAACTAACCTAAGGACATCACACACATCCATGCTCGAAGCAGGATTCGAACCTGCGACCGTAGCAGCAGCGCGGTTCCGGACTGAAGCGCCTAGAACCGCTCGGCCACCGCGGCCGGCGATTGTGCTGTCTAGGAAGCCTGCATACTCGGAACGCTAGACAAACAATCAAACAGGCCGTATTAATGAGTGTTATTACAAAAAGAAAATTACAATACTTAACTTTGCAACTACACAGATGTGTCGCAAGCAACGGGCGACATACGATATATTCAATTCTTCTTCAGTATAGACAATCCCAAGTCTGTGCTACATAGAGAGTACAAGCGAAGTAACTAGCGTTGATGCTTCTATCCAAGTCGCTAATCTTGAAGCTGCTACTGAACTGGGCCGTCACCAGTGGGTCGCGGCGCTTATGTCCTCTTCACCTAGAGGCCGCTGTCGCGTTGTCGTCCTGGAAGGAGGACCGTTCAGCGTGCGATTGGCTAACTTCTTCTCACAGCCTTCTCTTCCCTGTCGTTCCCGAGTGGCGTACCGGCGCTTGATTTCACGCCGTAACAGTAATCATTTAATTTCGTGGCTGACGGTTCGTATACTATGTGGCCCAGAGTCATCTGCCAGCGCACAGAACGAACTATGCATCTGAGGGCAGATATAAGTTTACGCCTATTGTGTGTCTGTGAGTGTAGTTCTTTGATTCAGATCCTTAATTAAATATCTTAAATTTGCCCTGTACATTTGACGTAAGTAAATCATCACCCATCAAAACTATGATAAAGGAATTCATGTGGCTACGAAGCAAGTGGTTTAACAATCACTGAAAATAATAAGCTAATGGCTTGACAGACTTGGATAAGAGATCTGGATTGTGATTCAGGCGAACGCTTATCTGGACGAAACATTGACATTCAGGGAAGTTGTATTGTGAGTGCCAAAGGTTAGTTAGTGCATGTTGTTGTTGTTGTGGTCTTCAGTCCTGAGACTGGTTTGATGCAGCTCTCCATGCTACTCTATCCTGTGCAAGCTTCTTCATCTCCCAGTACCTACTGCAACCTACATCCTTCTGAATCTGCTTAGTGTATTCATCTCTTGGTCTCCCTCTACGATTTTTACCCTCCACGCTGCCCTCCAATGCTAAATTTGTGATCCCTTGATGCCTCAAAACATGTCCTACCAACCGATCCCTTCTTCTAGTCAAGTTGTGCCACAAACATCTCTTCTCCCCAATCCTATTCAATACCTCCTCATTAGTTATGTGATCTACCCATCTAATCTTCAGCATTCTTCTGTAGCATCACATTTCAAAAGCTTCTATTCTCTTCTTGTCCAAACTATTTATCGTCCATGTTTCACTTCCATACATGGCTACACTCCATACAAATACTTTCAGAAACGACTTCCTGACACTTAAATCTATACTCGATGTTAACAAATTTCTCTTCTTCAGAAACGCTTTCCTTGCCATTGCCAGTCTACATTTTATATCCACTCTACTTCGACCATCATCAGTTATTTTACTCCCTAAATAGCAAAACTCCTTTACTACTTTAAGTGTCTCATTTCCTAATCTAATCCCCTCAGCATCACCCGATTTAATTTGACTACATTCCATTATCCTCGTTTTGCTTTTGTTGATGTTCATCTTATATCCTCCTTTCAAGACACTGTCCATTCCGTTCAACTGCTCTTCCAAGTCCATTGCTGTCTCTGATAGAATTACAATGTCATCGGCAAACCTCAAAGTTTTTACTTCTTCTCCATGAATTTTAATACCTACTCCGAATTTTTCTTTTGTTTCCTTTACTGCTTGCTCAATATACAGATTGAATAACATCGGGGAGAGGCTACAACCCTGTCTCACTCCTTTCCCAACCACTGCTTCCCTTTCATGCCCCTCGACTCTTATAACTGCCATCTGGTTTCTGTACAAATTGTAAATAGCCTTTCGCTCCCTGTATTTTACCCCTGCCACCTTCAGAATTTGAAAGAGAGTATTCCAGTTCACGTTGTCAAAAGCTTTCTCTAAGTCTACAAATGCTAGAAACGTAGGTTTGCCTTTTCTTAATCTTTCTTCTAAGATAAGTCGTAAGGTTAGTATTGCCTCACGTGTTCCAACATTTCTACGGAATACAAACTGATCTTCCCCGAGGTCCGCTTCTACCAGTTTTTCCATTCGTCTGTAAAGAATTCGCGTTAGTATTTTGCAGCTGTGACTTATTAAACTGATAGTTCGGTAATTTTCACATCTGTCAACACCTGCTTTCTTTGGGATTGGAATTATTATATTCTTCTTGAAGTCTGTGGGTGTTTCGCCTGTCTCATACATCTTGCTCACCAGATGGTAGAGTTTTGTCATGACTGGCTCTCCCAAGGCCATCAGTAGTTGTAATGGAATGTTGTCTACTCCTGGGGCCTTGTTTCGACTCAGGTCTTTCAGTGCTCTGTCAAACTCTTCACGCAGTATCTTATCTCCCATTTCATCTTCATCTACATCCTCTTCCATTTCCATAATACTTTCCTCAAGTACATCGCCCTTGTACAAACCCTCTATATACTCCTTCCACCTTTCTGCCTTCCCTTCTTTGCTTAGAACTGGGTTGCCATCTGAGCTCTTGATATTCATACAAGTGGTTCTCTTCTCTCCAAAGGTCTCTTTAACTTTCCTGTAGGCAGTATCTATCTTACCCCTAGTGAGACAAGCCTCTACATCCTTACATTTGTCCTCTAGCCATCCCTGCTTAGCCATTTTGCACTTTCTGTCGATCTCATTTTTGAGACGTTTGTATTCCCTTTTGCCTGCTTCATTTACTGCATTTTTATATTTTCTCCTTTCATCAATTGAATTCAATATTTCTTCTGTTACCCAAGGATTTCTATTAGCCCTCGTCTTTTTACCTACTTGATCCTCTGCTGCCTTCACTACTTCATCCCTCAGAGCTACCCATTCTTCTTCTGCTGTATTTCTTTCCCCCATTCCTGTCAATTGTTCCCTTATGCTCTCCCTGAAACTCTCTACAACCTCTGGTTCTTTCAGTTTATCCAGGTCCCATCTCCTTATTCCCACCTTTTTGCAGTTTCTTCAGTTTCAATCTGCAGTTCATAACCAATAGATTGTGGTCAGAATCCACATCTGCCCCTGGAAATGTCTTACAATTTAAAACCTGGTTCCTAAATCTCTGTCTTACCATTATATAATCTATCTGATACCTATTAGTATCTCCAGGATTCTTCCAGGTATACAACCTTCTTTTATGATTCTTGAACCAAGTGTTAGCTATGATTAAGTTATGCTCTGTGCAAAATTCTACAAGGCGGCTCCCTCTTTCAGTTCTTCCCCCCAATCCATATTCACCTACTATGTTTCCTCCTCTCCCTTTTCCTACTGACGAATTCCAGTCACCCATGACTATTAAATTTTCGTCTCCCTTCACTACCTGAATAATTTCTTTTATCTCGTCATACATTTCATCAATTTCTTCATCATCTGCAGAGCTAGTTGGCATATAAACTTGTACTACTGTAGTAGGCATGGGCTTTGTGTCTATCTTCGCCACAATAATGCGTTCACTATGCTGTTTGTAGTAGCTAACCCGCACTCCTATTTTTTTATTCATTATTAAACCCACTCCTGCATTACCCCTATTTGATTTTGTATTTATAACCCCGTAATCACCTGACCAAAAGTCTTGTTCCTCCTGCCACCGAACTTCACTAATTCCCACTATATCTAACTTTAACCTATCCATTTCCCTTTTTAAATTTTCTAGCCTACCTGCCCGATTAAGGGATCTGACATTCCACGCTCCGATCCGTAGAATGCCAGTTTTCTTTCTCCTGATAACGACGTCCTCTTGAGTAGTCCCCGCCCGGAGATCCGAATGGGGGACTATTTTACCTCCGGAATATTTTACCCAAGAGGACGCCATCATCATTTAATCATACAGTAAAGCTGCATGTCCTCGGGAAAAATTACGACTGTAGTTTCCCCTTGCTTTCAGCCGTTCGCAGTACCAGCACAGCAAGGCCGTTTTGGTTAATGTTACAAGGCCAGATCAGTCAATCATCCAGACTGTTGCCCCTGCAACTACTGAAAAGGGTGCTGCCCCTCTTCAGGAACCACATGTTTGTCTGGCCTCTCAACAGATACACCTCCGTTGTGGTTGTACCTACGGTACGGCCATCTGTATCGCTGAGGCACGCAAGCCTCCCCACCAACGGCAAGGTCCATGGTTCATGGGGGAAGTTAGTGCATAGAGATGGGAAATACTACAGAAGAGTATGCGTGTCCAGCTGTTGTCAGAGTTAAAAGATCGTTAAATCTCTAAGAGCAAACAAGTCTTTAGAATGAAATTACTGAACCTAATTGCTAATGATTCGTCTTTCCCTACAGTTCGCTTGTCTGTTGCGGCTGGATCTCACCATACTCATAATCTGGAAGTGGCGGCTGAAGTGGCTGCAAGATCAGTCATTGGCTCTGCACCGGCAACTCGTCTCCTCCTGCGTCTAAGTTCAACTCAGTCAAATGAGGACATGGAGAAGTCATCTAGGAGTGAAGTGTGCCAGCAAAGAAGCCGGCCTGTGAAGTAACTTTCTGCAGTGCGCCTCCGACAACGGAAACTTTGTGCTCTACGTTTTGCAGCGTCACGTAATTTGTGATTGGCTGAATAGCAAAGAAGTTATCTTACAAGATGCTAGTCTCCCTCCTTTACTCGCATTTCAGGTGGTTAACCAGCTTAGACAGCCGTTAGTACTGGCAAGCCAAAGTGTGACTTACTTTCTCGTTCTCTCTATTTCGTGTGTCAGTCAATCTGGAAAGAACTCTGTTAGTACAGTCGCACTCCTTACTACCACTTCTGCATTTTTTACATAAACCAATGGTAGCAGCTTTTACATTTCTTTAACTATTTTGTTTTGCGGCACCTGGAAGAAGTGTCGGCAAACAAAGATCTTCAATGGGGCTCTAAACTTTCTGTTCTGATTCCGCTTCTTAAGATTTTATCTCAACAACCCGTTTTTCTCCGAATTTTTACTGTCCACTGTTTCTCCCCGCGATGGTCATTTTTCCTGAAGTCTTCCATTAAGCAGCATGCATCCCATGACCATACAGCTCGCTAAAAACTCCCTGTTGTCGCTGCACATCCTTGAGATATATTCTGCATTGTGCAACTTTGGACGGTCAGCGCCCGGGCGGCCTCCTTTCAAAACACAGCCCGACCCTGTTCTATATCTGAGTGGCAGGAGCCTTCACATGGGGGCAAGCTCTATTTTGCGAATAGGGGTGGGGGCAGTCTCCCTGCAGTTTTAGTAGTTGCCACACTTGCCTCATTCTTCGCAAGTCCAACTCGCTTCCCTAGCGGTTTCTCATTTTGATGTTCATGTAATTTAATGCAGGAAATTGTAATCTAAGTAGTTAAGTATTATCAATTACTCATACTGATTTACATTTCATTATCTGGTGGGTAATAATTTATTCCGATTAGATTTTACTCTTGCTTGTGTGTTTTACATAAGCTATGGGACAGTTTGGGAGATATGGTTTTAGTCATATTTATTAACAGAAAAAAATCCCCTGATAAATACCACAAATAAATCTAAGAAATTTAGAGATACAGTCGGTTAAACTCTTAAATGGACTGTATGATTCACTACTTGGGTATATTTCTCAGCTATTTCAGAGTATTTCTTTTGTAACTTAAGATACATCGCGCAGTAGGAGAATGTTACGTCCGATACTCTCGATGGTTCGTGTGCATACCAAAACTGGCTGGTCACTAGAATGAGTGTACGATTACGCTTAGTGATACCAAATATCGCCATAAATAACAAAGTAGCAGTAACAGTAGGTTTTATAGGAAAACGAGTTACAGAACGTGATGTGGCAATGAAACTGATTGGATTGTGTCTTGTGGTGATTCAGGAACGTGATGTTATGATTTGATGTGCTTGGTCCTGGTTTGAACTTGTATCAGAAGTTTTGGTCGATAGCAAAATAAACACAAGTGTGTATGGAAACATCTGATGCAATAGCATGTTTCCCACACTGTGGATATTCTTGGGATCCGCCTCTTTCATATCAATATGGTAATTCACCTCTTAAAAGCAGTTTCTTCGTGATTCAAAAAATATGAAAATCATTATCATCACTGGGCTGTTCAAAGATAATACATGAACCCTATCAAACATATTTGTGATGAAGGCCAACGTTTGATTGCGAGCCAGATCAGTCAGACCAAATCCCAGCAGGTACTGATAATTATCAGGCTCCGGAAAGATTTCAAACAAACTCCATTTTTATGGTATTTTTGAGCTTCTTCGTTTAAAACTAAAGGCACTAAAAATGTAGAAGGAAGGTCGTATGTGCTATTACTAAAGATACTGACAGGAATCAGCATCTGGAGATTTTGTCAACATAAGTATTTATTCTTGTGAAATACCATAGTGCGTTGATGTGATTTAATATTTTTTGTGGGATCTGAAATTTTAAAACCTCTCTCACACCGGCCTGATTTAGTTTCACTGATCAGGATAGTAAAAAACGTGCGTATATTAAGGGAATTTTCATTCGCAAAGCAGGCTTATCACATTCACACAGTTCAATACTATTGTATCCCGATTAAACTGAGCTTAACTTAAATTCCATAAGGCAGTGAAGCAATTTCGAAGTCTCGGTGCGGCGAAAATTGTCAGTCGATCTCCTAAAAACATTTGTAATAATTATTAACTTTCGGTGATCACATGGGGAAGACCGGAGATCTGCTGGTAAGACCGTGTTAGCCCATTTATTGCAAGTAATGAACTGGATATCTTGAGCGTACAAAACGGCAGGTTCGTCCAGTGTAAATCAGACGTTCCCCACTGATCCCGTTCAACACAGCGTAGACACTGTCAATAATAATCAGTTAAATAATACGCAAACACACTTACTTTAGTTTAGTTTATATATTAAATTCCTTCTCATACAGAATCTCATCAAGATGGCGACCAGCTCAACATTACATACATATACGTCTTCGTTCTTTCACGGCTAGATGGCAAGATCTGAATCTTTCTTTTCATAAGAGAAAACATAGATAGCAGAGAAGCTATTCCATGGAGTAAATGCACGCTCCAAGGAATAATAGGGCTTGAAACTATTTTGCATTGATAATCATCGTATATTAAAGTTTAGGAATCGGCAAGACAAGAAGATATATTTCGAGATATGTACTGAGTTATATAATTTATAAAAAATTTCTGAAAATATCGCGGAGAGACCACTGCAAGAG
Organism: Schistocerca nitens; assembly: GCF_023898315.1. NCBI lineage: Eukaryota > Metazoa > Arthropoda > Insecta > Orthoptera > Acrididae > Schistocerca > Schistocerca nitens. Next base: position 556,881,135 of record NC_064616.1, on the reverse strand, counting down.
ACATTACAGTGATCCAGCATTGAATTAAATAGACTCCATATGTTGTTATTCGACAGATTTGTCTAGATGACTTATTTGTCGTTTTCCTAAATAGAACATCATGGTTGTCATCAGATGTCCCACTTTCTACAGTATTCTAACCAGGCATTTTAGTGAATTATAAACTGATCGGAGAGACACAAGGAAGCTCTTCAGATTAGAACTGTTTTAGGTATAATATGGAGAGATTTGTAGAATTTGGTTTTCAATGTAGTTTTAACCTTTTGTCTTGTAAGATACGGCACTGCGGTGCACATTTACCTTACTGACCCTCAAACCAATGTGCATCTTGCATGTTAAATTGGTCAGCTTCTAATTTCTCATGTTTTACACGCTCATGAACTCGCGAGCAATGTTTGCTATGATAATCTGCGGCCACTAATCAATATCTGTGGTGTAGCCGCTATAAATTCAGCTGCAATGGTTTCTCTTCACGTTGGCCTTCGGGGCGAACAGTGGTTCAGTCAACGGAAATTTTGCACGGCCAGGGTGTGCAGCATGGCCCGTAATTTGAAGTCAAACAGAAGATTGTAATGAGTTCCGTTCCATGATTGTCTATGTAGTGGTTCAAATGGTTCGGAGCACTATGGGACTTAACATCTGTGGTCATCAGTCCCCTAGAACTTAGAACTACTTAAACCTAACTAACCTAAGGACATCACACACATCCATGCCCGAGGCAGGATTCGAACCTGCGACAGTAGCAGTCGCGCGGTTCCGGACTGCGCGCCTAGAACCGCTAGACCACCGCGTCCGGCTGTCTATGTAGTGGTTGTATAGACAAATGTAACTGCTCTGATACATACTGATAGAGAAGAAGGGTGGTCAGTGATTGTAATCTGAGTCTGCATGTGAAAGGTCATAATGAGAACTGCGTCTGCATTTCTCTATGTACGAGCAGCAGACGACAAGGTAATGTTTGCTGAAACGCGTAGTTCGGCGAACCATAATCATGAAAGATGTTCACTTCTGTACTGAGCCTTTGTGAGCCGTATGGTGGGACATACTGTTTCGATTAGTATGGGCCAGAATCTGTTTTTTTTTTCACATTTTGCAGTTGAGTCTAACCGAAATAAACAAAGTATTCGTTGTATTTCTTTTGGTTTCATGAATAATTTGTGAACGAAGTCTTGAACTTACCTTGGTATGGCCACCAGGTGTTTCGTGTAACATGGACTCTGTGTATTCATGTGGAACGATTATACTTTTGAGTTCTCATAATTATCAAGTAATACGATCGTTCGATATTTATTCATGCACTGTCCCATCATAAAACTGAGAATATATACACACTGAAGAGCCATCGAAACTCGTACACTTGCCTAATATCTTGTAGGGTCCCTGCGAGCCCGCAGAAGTGCCGGAACACTACATGGCATGGCCTCGACTAATGTCTGAAGTAATGCTGGACGGAACAGACACCATGAACCTGTTAGAGTACGAGGGGGTGAAGATCTGTTCTGAACAGCACGTTGCAAGGCATCCAAGATATGCTCATTACTGTTCATGTCTGGAAACGCTGGTGGCCAGCGGAAGTGTTTAAACTCGGAAGAGTGTTCTGGAGCCACTCTCTAGCAATTCTGGATGTATAGGGTGTCACATTGCACTGCTGAAATTGTCCCAGTCTGTCCGAATGCATAATGGGCATGAATGGATGCAGGTGATCAGACAGGATGCTTACGTACATGTCACCTGTCAGAGTCGTATATCTAGACGTATTAGCGGTCCCGTATCGCTCGATCTGCGCACGCCCCACACTATTACAGAGCCTCCACCAGCTTGAACAGTCTCCTGCTGAAATGCAAGGTCCATCGATTCCTGAGGTTGTCTCCATGCCCGGACAGGTTCATCCGCTGGATACAATTTGAAACGAGACTCGTCCGATCAGGCAACATGTTACCAGTCATCAACAGTCTAATGTCGGTGTTGACGGGTCCAGGCGAGGCTTAAGGCTTTGCGTAGTGCAGTCATCAAGGGTACACGAGTGGGCCTTCCCCAAGCAATTTACGGAAGAGTTGCACTTCTGTCACGTTGAACGATTCTCTTCAGTCGTCGTTGGTTCTTGCAGTTTCTTTTGCCGGCTGCAACGATGTCGGAGATTTGATGTTTTATAGGATTCCTGATATTCGCGGTACTCTCGTGAAATGGTCGTACTTGAAAATCCCCGCTTCATCGCTACCTCGGAGGTCCTGTGTCCCATCGCTCGGACGCCGACTGTAACACCACGTTCAAACTCACTTTACTGTTGATAACCTGCCTTTGTAGCAGCAGTAACCGATCTAACAACTGCGTCAGACACTTGTTGTCGTCAATAGACGTTGCCGACCGTAGCACCGTATTCTGCCTGTTTACGTACCTCTGTATTTGAAAAAAAATTGCTCTGAGCACTATGGGACTCAACTGCTGTGGTCATCAGTCCCCTAGAACTTAGAACTACTTAAACCTAACCAACCTAAGGACATCACACACACCCATGCCCGAGGCAGGATTCGAACCTTCGACCGTAGCAGCAGCGCGGCTCCAAACTGGAGCGCCTAGAACCGCACGGCCACCGCGGCCGGCTCTCTGCATTTGAATACGCATGCCTATACCAGTTTCTTCGGCGCTTCAGTCTATATACAACAATTCTTAAAGGAACCATTTGACCATGGCTTTTCATTAGGAAACTTATTAATTGACCATTCTCAGTACCCAACTTAACATAGGTAACACTTACTTCAACAAACTGGTTAATCCATAAATTCATAGCATTCTCTATCTCTTTTTCAGTTTGTAAGTAATGATTTTAAATTTGTTCTTCTTCCGGTGTGGTGAGCAAGTTTGTAAATGCAAATATAGTGCCTCGCGTTTCCGAATGCGTTCATAATGAAAAATTCGGTGATGTCACTCTCATGAGAAAGAAACTTCCTGGTATCACTACTTTTCTATTTGTGCGCTGTACGCTAATGACAGTGTGTGGTGCCGGCCGGATTGGCCGTGCGGTTCTAGGGGCTACAGTCTGGAACCGAGCGACCGCTACGGTCGCAGGTTCGAATCCTGCCCCGGGCATGGATGTGTGTGTGATGTCCTTAGGTTAGGTTTAATTAGTTCTAAGTTCTAGGCGACTGATGACCTCAGAAGTTACGTCGCATAGTGCTCAGAGCCATTTGAAGCCAGTGTGTGGTTGCTGATTACGAATCTGTATGGTTCCTCAAATTGTAACGACGACGAAATAAACGGGCGCCAACCGCTGCAAAACCCCATCCATTTAAGCCATTAGTTTATCACCCTCACGAGAGTTGCTGGGTATGACATTTAAACGGCACATTTTGATTTACTGTGTCAGTGGCAGCAGTTTTCCGAAAATGGAGATTTCTGTATGCAGCCCGTTGTCTAAACGAAGCCGCAAATCTACCACGACGACTAGATTGCATCTTATATTGTTCCTGAAAATGATAAGATGAAAAGCCATCTTCCGCTTTTAGCAGTTACGAACTAGAAGAACTTTACCTTCATACATCTTAACAACGAAACTGTTGCATTACTGCCATATGTTTCATTCCCTTAAAAGATAGTAAAATCTTTACAAAAATAATTCTCATGATAGTAGCAACATGGAAAATCACTCCATGGACCTCGCAACTGAAAGGTAAACCCTCGTTGGCAACCTAGGAGTCCTTACAACATGTTAGTGTTACGATTAAACATACTAATTTTGCTGTCAAATTTTGTTCCTAGACTAAGGTCAGCGAATTACATTTTGAATGAAGTTAAGACCGCAGGTATACGCTGTTAGTTACTCTACGATTTTGCAGAACGGAATAGTAACCAGTGTGAAATTTGGCGGTTTCCTTCGTTGTGGAGTGAGAAAAACATGTTCTTGCCCTGTGTGCCTTTCAGGAACGGCACAGAGTTTAACATATAAATAGCATCTACAATAGTTTAAATCTTTTCTTATTATCCCTCGCATTATCAATCGGGTGGGGGTGGGGGGGGGGGGAGGGGGTACTTTATGCCTACCCTTCCGAAATATTGTAATCTAGTGATGTTCTAACCTAACAAGTTATTACGAATTGTCATCTTGCATTGAAAGTGTAGCCTGCCATAGAGCTGAGAGGAGAGCAAATGTTGATTCTCACGCTGGTACAGCTGACCGCTAGCTACTGAACCGTACGAGCCGTCTACTTCTCTAATGCTGTCTGCAATACGTTGCACATAGCCGGCCGATGTGGCCGATCAGTTCTAGGCGCTTTAGTCTTGAACCGCGCTACCGCTACGGTCGCAGGTTCGAATCCTGCCTCGGGCATGGATGTGTGTGATGTCCTTAGGTTAGTTAGGTTTAAGTAGTTCTAAGTTCTAGGGGACTGATGACCTCAGATGTTAAGTCCCAAAGTGCTAAGAGCCATTTGAACGTTCCACATAGTCTCTATGAATCTGAAGATGTGGTGTTAAATATTAATCGACCTTTTTCGTACTTTGTATATCAAATTCCATGGATAACAAAATCATACTGTTAAAATTTCAAATCAGTAACTTCAGTACTTTCGGAGAAATAAATTTTTACCTAAAACACGTAATAACCTTGCTGGCATTGTGTAACCGAGCTATGGACAGTAACGTAATCGTCTATAGTATCAATTAAAACTACAACCAAGAGGATAGGTTCATTTTCTGAAATTTTCTTTAGTTGCGTTACCACATATTTCTGACGAAATAAAAAGTAATTTGGAAAATTATCATTTCATCGTGTTTTGGTTGTGTGACTGCTTTGGAGAGACTGAGGAAGTGAATGTAGGACGTACGTAAAGTGAGAATGTGATATTATACGAAAACTATATAAATGCATACGTGATAAAATTGTTGTGAAATAGGAGAATTTGTGACGTATGTCTGACTGAGCTTGATTTTCTAAAAGACAGACAGAAGGAGCGTTGAGTATTAAATTTATTAGCAATTAATTTCGTAAAAAGCAATTGTATTTTGTTTTCACTAAATTTTATTTATATTCGGAATTAACGAGATTTCTGGTCTAAATCTCTTGTGGAAATCTGGTTGGCTGACGTTAGAAATACCGCAAATATACAAGTGCCCGAGATGATCTGATTGGCTGCTTAACATACTAACCAATAGGAATTCAACGTTTCCCGCGCGTTTGAGTAAGGCTTTGTGCCTCAGATCTATGAATGGAGATAGTCGCTCGGGAGACATCTTCTGGTAAACGCCTATGTGAAATCGCGCTGATTAGATTTGTAAGAAATGAGGAAATTCTCGCGACTGATCGGTTCTCGTATCGCTGACGAAAAGTGACAACAATGTTGAGTATTTTGTGAATGTTTGAACTTTGTGAGTGGTTTATTTTAGGAGATATTCGCGAGTGAACATTTCAAGTCGTACATAAACTCCACGTGGAGTGTTTCGAGCACACTACGAGACATTATGGCGAGCACTTCCTTACAGGAAGCCTAGTGAACGAGTGAATGCATTCACTTGCAAGTAGTCGTGGATCAGTGACTGTTTAGGACGTTCAAAATATCGGGTCATTTTAGATATCTGGCCGGCCGGTGTGGTCGAGAGGTTCTAAGTGCTTCAGTCTGGAGCCACGCGACCGCTACGGTCGCAGGTTCGAATCCTGCCTCGGGCATGGATGTTTGTTGTGTCCTTAGATTAGTTAGGTTTAAGTCGTTCTAATTGTAAGTTCTAAGGGACTGATGAATTCAGATGTTAAGTCCCATAGTGCTCAGAGCCATTCGAACCATTTTTTAAATACCTTCCGGCTGAACTTGTAATTGAGACAGTCAGTAACATTGCATAATTGGTGTCGGGATATTAAATACGGACTTGATTGCCATTTTCTTTGTTTTAAAGATAATAAACCAACTTAAAGGAGACTTTAGACATTTTTTTCGAACGACTCACGCAAGAATCTCGAATGCTCTATAGTTTAACTTTCAGCTGTTGCCCATGGACTGCAGTTATGTGGCCTTTGCGTAGTAGGTATTTAGTCGAATTTTCATCAACGCTGCTTTTGTCGGCTAAATCAGTATCTACCATCGCTGAATCAGGGGGCAGACAACTTGAAACCAATACAGGTAGGTGGACTGATTGTTTAATGGATAGGTAGGGACCAACTAGCCTCGCCGCAATGTACTTAATATTTTACAATTTTGAAAAAAAAAATATTTATTATCTTAAGGAGTTCTTATACTAAATTCCATAATCGTTTTAAATTTTTCAGGTAAACAACTCAAGAATTTAATTCTTGGTAGTGAATGTGACTTTTCGCAGCGTATGTCATATTAATATTTTCAGGTTCAGAATACTTCTTTCACATCTGTATGTCTTTAAATGGTATGTTATGAATAAAAGTCAACAATAATTAACGAAATTTGTATTTATTTTTTAAAAAAAAAAGGACAGTACCATCCCCAGGATGAAAATGATACGGAAAATGTGTTGGTATTGCTAAGATTTGATAAAGAATATTTTCGGGTTCTGGACACTACATATACATTAGTGCCTATTTAATAAGTATGTAGGTAATAAAAGGCGACAACAGTTAACGAAATTTGTTATTGTTTAAACTTTTTCGTGGTGGGTCTAAAGTACCCCTTTCCCCCGCCCCCCTGGTAGTACGCGTTACGGAAAATACGTTCATATTGCCAGGTTTAACGTTGACTTGTTACATTTCGCTTCTGAATTGGCACAGTTTCTTGTATGTTTTCTTTTTTTTACATCACCAACCGACAAAATATTGATAAAAGTGGCAGAAAAATGATGAAGTAAATCCATATCGACAGACGAGGAATGTCATTTTTTTAATATTCTGATTCAGTACAAAATGTGTTACATGTCAGACGTTTGAAGTTTGCCTCTAAATAAACCAAAATGGATTTCAGTCACATAACATGACAATAAACTGGCGTCCATATGACGTCACAGTAACATCCATTCAGAGATTCCTACTGATAGAATTGGGGTATGAATGAAAATTCTGTAAGTGAGCCAACTCCCTCACATTAAACAGTTCACATAACTAGTTCTACAAATTAAGAGTTAGTATTTAAGTACCTAAGCCTCACGCCTACACCTAACTGCTGATTCTACTCCTTCCTTCTCCAAGCAAGTTACATAAAATTAAAAATGGAGATATTGAGATCTAAGAGAACTGCAATGGTTTCTTCCAACTACAACTCAGTATTTCTACAACTAAGCCCTAACCCGGAAAAGAATTGTGGTGATTCATAGCCAAACCACTGTATAAACTGCTGCTCAACAGGTTAGTTGCGACTGCATAGCCTGTTAAGTGCATATGACAGACGTACCAAAATTTGGTTGTACACAAAAATACAGATCCTGTTTCGTTGAAATACATTATGTATTTGTTGTACAGAAGCTTCTCGAATAGAAATAGCGCAAGACTGCTACGTGCTACATTGCCCTGAATTACATGTCCGTTGAGTTATAGAACTTGAATTTCAATGAGATACATTTTTTCTGCAAAGTGTTACACAGTTTATTGCGCTAATTTGAAACCAAGATGGAAAAAACGAGAATACTCTTACCTAAACTAATTTAATAACTGGTCCTAAATGATTTTGTTGCATCTTAGTAAGTGTATCAGAACGGCTATCAATTTTTTGATGTAGAATTTGCGGCTGCGATCTCACAATAAAGAAAGATGACTTACTCAGAAAGCAGTACACAACAGAATTTCAAAGAATGTTGTGAAATGCAATTATAAAATGACAAAAATATCCGTCTTTTGCACAGTAGCCCAAATCTCTGAACAACGTTTGAAGTTGCAAAATTTGGCATTATATCTGCTTCCAAGTGTGGTAATCACTTTATTTTTCCTGTTTTGTTAGAAATACATGTTCTTTCATAACAGATGTACATTATCGTTAATTTCGAATGAATATGTTGCAAAAATACACTCCTGGAAATGGAAAAAAGAACACATTGACACCGGTGTGTCAGACCCACCATACTTGCTCCGGACACTGCGAGAGGGCTGTACAAGCAATGATCACACGCACGGCACAGCGGACACACCAGGAACCTCGGTGTTGGCCGTCGAATGGCGCTAGCTGCGCAGCATTTGTGCACCGCCGCCGTCAGTGTCAGCCAGTTTGCCGTGGCATACGGAGCTCCATCGCAGTCTTTAACACTGGTAGCATGCCGCGACAGCGTGGACGTGAACCGTATGTGCAGTTGACGGACTTTGAGCGAGGGCGTATAGTGGGCATGCGGGAGGCCGGGTGGACGTACCGCCGAATTGCTCAACACGTGGGGCGTGAGGTCTCCACAGTACATCGATGTTGTCGCCAGTGGTCGGCGGAAGGTGCACGTGCCCGTCGACCTGGGACCGGACCGCAGCGACGCACGGATGCACGCCAAGACCGTAGGATCCTACGCAGTGCCGTAGGGGACCGCACCGCCACTTCCCAGCAAATTAGGGACACTGTTGCTCCTGGGGTATCGGCGAGGACCATTCGCAACCGTCTCCATGAAGCTGGGCTACGGTCCCGCACACCGTTAGGCCGTCTTCCGCTCACGCCCCAACATCGTGCAGCCCGCCTCCAGTGGTGTCGCGACAGGCGTGAATGGAGGGACGAATGGAGACGTGTCGTCTTCAGCGATGAGAGTCGCTTCTGCCTTGGTGCCAATGATGGTCGTATGCGTGTTTGGCGCCGTGCAGGTGAGCGCCACAATCAGGTCTGCATACGACCGAGGCACACAGGGCCAACACCCGGCATCATGGTGTGGGGAGCGATCTCCTATTCTGGCCGTACACCACTGGTGATCGTCCAGGGGACACTGAATAGTGCACGGTACATCCAAACCGTCATCGAACCCATCGTTCTACCATTCCTAGACCGGCAAGGGAACTTGCTGTTCCAACAGGACAATGCACGTCCGCATGTATCCCGTGCCACCCAACGTGCTCTAGAAGGTGTAAGTCAACTACCCTGGCCAGCAAGATCTCCGGATCTGTCCCCCATTGAGCATGTTTGGGACTGGATGAAGCGTCGTCTCACGCGGTCTGCACGTCCAGCACGAACGCTGGTCCAACTGAGGCGCCAGGTGGAAATGGCACAGCAAGCCGTTCCACAGGACTACATCCAGCATCTCTACGATCGTCTCCATGGGAGAATAGCAGCCTGCATTGCTGCGAAAGGTGGATATACACTGTACTAGTGCCGACATTGTGCATGGTCTGTTGCCTGTGTCTATGTGCCTGTGGTTCTGTCAGTGTGATCATGTGATGTATCTGACCCCAGGAATGTGTCAATAAAGTTTCCCCTTCCTGGGACAATGAATTCACGGTGTTCTTATTTCAATTTCCAGGAGTGTATGTTTTGGTCCAACAGATAAATGTAGTAATAGTGTTAGGTACACCTTTCAGTATTTTGATTTCATGTAATTTTTTATGTATTTTATTTTATTCACTCCACTCTTTGCCAAATAAAGTCTGCTCTGAACTCATCAAAAATGGCTCTGAGCACTATGGGACTTAACATCTATGGTCATCAGTCCCCTAGAACTTAGAACTACTTAAACCTAACTAACCTAAGGACAGCACACAACACCCAGCCATCACGAGGCAGAGAAAATCCCTGACCCCGCCGGGAATCGAACCCGGGAACCCGGGCGTGGGAAGCGAGAACGCTACCGCACGACCACGAGATGCGGGCTCTCAACTCATCTCTCGACACTCAGCAATCTTCATAACTGCTAGGTGATACTCAACGAATATTTAAAAACCGAATTTTGTTTGTTTCACAGAAATCGAAATATGATCAGTTATCATGTCATCCTCACAATCAAGAAAGACGCCTTAGACCAATACGACATACGACATTCGTATTCACTCCACACAGAAAATACCACCAGATATCCACTGCCATGCATTGAATACTCTTGCTCTTCTAAGCGATCTGAACGGTAAATATCTCTTCCCTTTCAAGACGCCTATATTGCCATAGGAAGACACACATCTGCGTGCCATCCTGAAGTCGCAGCCTATAACAACTCCTCTGTGTCCAACACATTAATTCCTATTTAGGTACTTTTTTATCCAGTACGTTAGCTAGAAATCGTTCACCCACTAATAACCAACTCAAGTAACATTGCGCCCTTACACCCACTGTTTACCTTCATAGAATCTCCCCACCTTATCCATCCTATCTCGCCAGTACTTCAACTAATTTCCACTTCCCTAATTTAAAATTTGTTCCGCCATATACCTTTCTTATTAGCTATAGCTGTATTGAACTTTTACCTAATCCTATACTGCCATTTCTCCCTCCTCACCCTCCACCCCTTGCACAGTGGCTCCTGCAATTATTCATGCTCTCATTATACAGAACATTTCACTTCCATTAACGCAAGCATTTCCATACACTACCAACACCTTTGTATTATAGCAACATCTACAGAATCATCTTTATATATTTCTAACCATCGATTTGTATTAATTTGAGAATCACTTGTTAATATTAAATGTTTTCACATTGTGATAGCTTATAGTTTTAAGGCAAAAATTATCATTATCTTCTTGAATATGTGGTACGTCCAAATTTATCATTGCGATTGTTTTATTTTTTACTCAAATACTGTAAGCCATATATATATTTCGGTGAATGACTCTTTTATCCACGGCCACCCCTCCCTGTTTTCGTGATGAGCGAACGAAATTACAATAAAGGAGAGAAAAATAACTGAATACATAGTCCTTACCAATTCTCCCACTTCCCCTACCTCTCCATCGTACAATAAATTCACTAAATTTTTCCTAATGTCTGGGCGTTTTAACTTACTTAGTTCTAAGACAAGGGTTTTTTAGATATTCTTAGCTCTGTTAGGAAGAGACTAATCGAAACGTCTGAATTGTGAATTTCTGTCAATTTTTATGTTTTTGCCATCCAGAAGGATGTACTAGGGCAAGGGCCTGGGTGCAGAAGCAGACATGTGGCTTAAGTGAGGAAATACTGACCTAGTATTGAGAGAACAAGAGAGGTGAAAAACTAATATAAGGCAAGTTACTTACAGACTATCCCTTTTATCCCCTATCCTTGCAGTAAGAAACTCCTTAATGGATGATATTTTACGTAATATACAACTTGAGTCAGCGATTCATTGCGCTCTGTATCATAAGAAAACAGTCGATTCATTCATTTCCATACCATAACTCTCCCACTCACCCAGAGAAAAAGCGCAGGCTGGGCAGCCTTTAGAAAAACTACCTTATACGTTCCCATAGGCACCACCGCGTGGAAGCGGCAAGCATGAAGAGGTAAGTAGGCAAGTCTCAGGATTTCTGTGGTCCGCAGACAGGTCTCCGCTATCACTGCTCAGCGAGTCTGATGTGCGTATTGATTAACATTTAACTTTGGGAATAGTTTATACTTCGAACACTACCATTTCTTTGCACTAAATCTCTTCTTGTCAATCAACCATGTCTGACTCTCTTATCCTGAGGCTCTTCTGCCATTTAGCTGATGGATACGTACTTGTCTAATGGTCATGATTATACGGTGGAGCAACAGTAACGCCCTATCCCAGTATTGCTGACGCACGACGACCCTGTCCACCTCAAACATCGCTTTCAGTATGCGACAGGCCGTGAAAACATTGCCTTACTGTCTCATGATGCACCTTTGAGGATCAAATTTGTTGAGTCTCTGTTAAAATAAAGTAAATAATAAGTGGCTTGTTACAAAAAACTAAACTCCGCCCGAACTGACCATGAAAGCCCCGAGGTAGCGACCGGCCGTGGTGTCATTCTCAGCCATCAGGCGTCACCGGTTGCAGAGATGGAGGGGCATGGTCAGCACACCGCTCTCCCGGCAGTTGTCAGTTTACGAGACCGGGGCCGCTAATTCTCAATCAAGCAGCTCCTCAGTTTGCCTCACAAGAGCTGAGTGCACCCCACTTGCCAACAGCGCTCGGCGGACCGGATGGTCACCAACCAAGTGCTAGCACAGCCCAACAGTGCTTAACTCGGACGGGAACCAGTTTTACCACTGCGGTAAGGCCGTTGGCAAGTGACTTGTTACTAGCCTTCATTTCAGGTGGAAATTACTTGCAGATGCTTTCAATTTTAGAACATTCCATATACAGTACACACTCCTCGTCTAGCAGTGCCATTTTGTGTGCGTTACACTGACGCCATTTGAAGCAATAATTCCTAGCGGTATTCGTCGTAAGTTGAAGAGTCCCACATTCCTAATATTAAAGACAGTAACTGGAAAAGATTTATATGCTTACAAGTCACTACCTCAGAATCATTGCGAAATTAACTCAGAATTTAAATTACTTATGCCGGCCGGTATGGCCGAGCGGTTGTACGCGCTTCAGTCTTGAACCGCGCGACCGCTACGGTCGCAGGTTCGAATCCTGACTCGGGCGTAGATGTGTGTAATGTCCTTAGGTTAGGTTAGGTTTAAGTAGTTTTGAGTTCTAGGGGACTGATGACCTCAGACGTTAAGTCCCATATGCTCAGAGCCATTTGAACCATTTAAATTACTTATATCGAAAGCCAGTGAATTAGTTTCATTGTATTGCATTACCATGTTAAATAAAGTTTCGGACGAAAATGTCTGCAAGAAGAGAAATTTTGCAGTCCAAGTCAGCTAACATTTAGTTTAAATGAATTGTCTCCGCTATGCTGGCCGATGTATGGCTCCCCCAGGTCATTCTTCTACTCACCATTGAATGTCGTTCCTCCAGCCTTTGACAGCTACTTCGTGGCAACGTAAACAGGATCCGAGCTTCAAACAAAAACTCTTCAACGAGCTCAGCTTTCGTATGTTGTTGCCTTGTTTCGTTGTGGTGCGCATAACTGGTTTAAGAAATCCACACATGCCCCTAATCATAACCCTTGAGGATAAAGCAGTCGGTATCATAAATGACGAGAAGGTATCACCGCGGTCACATAAGCTTCCTTTTGTCCACGAAGTTCTCTTGCGCGCACTTCTGCAAGTATATCACAGCCCGCCGTTCTCTTTTCCATTGTCATATCAGTAAGCAAATGTTCCATTTCAGTATATTCAACACACGTTTGGAGCTTGGATTAAAACAAAATGGAAACACCTGACGTAACACACATCTGACTACCGTTGTTATTAATTTTTTTTTCTATACTTTCTCATACCTGTAGCAATACTGCTCCATATAAACACTTACATTACAATATGGGAACTTTTCACGTACATTGTTATCGTCTTAGTTTTGTTTATTTTCATTTTTTATTTTATTTCTTTATTTATTTTTGCATACTTACGGGAAAGGATTGGTAAATCAAAACATCGATATAATCGTAGGCTGTTCTTCGTTTTTAGAGAATGTTCTGAGGTTTCATGTTGTAGTGCAGTGTTGTCGTAAAATCCGTGACACACGCCTGTTTCATCTGGTACCAAATACTCAAGGGTACCTCAAATTTTATTTAGGCGACAATTATAAGGTTCCCCCCTCCCTCCCCCTCATCTTGGCAGAGTACATTTTGTTCAGGTGATAATTTTAATGTCCTCCCCCGGCCCCATGAGCCATGGACCTTGCACTGGTGAAAGATAGCCGTGCTGTAGGCGTAATCACAGTGCAGGATCTTTGTCGAGAGGCTAGACTAACCTTTGTTTCCAGAATATGGGCAGCAGCCTTTTCAGCAGTTGTAGGGCAACAATCTGGATGATTTACTTATCTGACCTTGTAATACTGGCCAAAATGGCAGTGCTGTGCCCATTCTGTGAACGGCTGTAGGCAAGAGGAAACTACAGCAGCAATATTTCCCGAGGGCATGCAGCCCTACTGCATGGTGAAATGACGATGGCATCCTCTTAGGTAAAATTTTCTGGAGGTAAAATAGTCCTCCATTCCGATCTCCGGGCAGGGAATACTCAGGAGGATGTCGTTATCAGGAAAAACAAAACTGGCATTCCACGGCATTCTGACTTCTGGTCATATCAGCACAGGATTATCAACACTAGATCAAATATGGGTAATGCAGGAGTACGCATAATAATGAATAGGAAAATAGGAATGCCGGTAAGTTTTATGTGAGGAGCATAGCCAGCGCACTATAGTAACCAAAATAGAAATGAAGCCAACACACACCACAGTAGTACGAGTTAACATACCAACTAGCACCGCACATGACGCAGAGATTGAAAGTACATATGATGATGTAAAGATAATTATTCAGATAGTTAAGGGAGAAGAAAATTTAATTGTGATGGAGGACAGGAATCCCATAGGAAAAAAAGTAAGAGACGAAAAAATTGCAGGAGAACGTGGACTTGGGAACGGAATGAAATAAGAAGCCACCTGATAGAGTTCTGCACACAGCATAATTTAACCATAACTAACACTTGGTTTAAAAACTGTGAAAGAAATTGTAATACATTTCCACGGGAGTATATAGACTCTGACCATAATTTATTGGCTATGTGGTGCAGATATAAATGGAAGACATTGCAAAAAGGTAGGAAATTAAGGAGATGGAACCTGGACAAACTGAAAAAAAAACGGAGTTTGTTTGGAGTTTCAGAGGGAGCATCAGGAAACATTGGACTGAAACAGAGGAAAGGAATACAACAGAAGACGAATGGGTGGCTTTGAGGGAAGGCAGCAGAGGATCAGGTAACTAAAAAAAATGTCCTCGTGCATATCCATGGAAAACACAAGAGGTATTGAATTTAACTGAAGAAAGAAGAAAATATTAAAATTCAACAAATAAAACTGGCGAAAGGGAACACGGAAGTCTGAAGATGAGACTGACAAAAAGTGCAAAATGGCAAAAGAGGAATGGCGATAAGACTGATGCACGATTGTACGAGCGTACAAGACTAAGGGAAAGGTAGATGCCACCTCTAGGAAGATTAGAGACTTTTAGAGAAACAGAGACGCAGCTGTATCAATATCAAAAGATCAGATGGCATGTCTCTGCTAAGCAGGGAAGGAAAGGCTGGAAAGTGAAGGTAATATACGGGATGTCCCATGAGGAATCGTCAGTGTTCAAGAATATGACAGTAACGGTCATTCGAAGCGCAAAAGTCTTGTAAACATAGCTCAAAAATGCATAACTTAAGAGCTATGAGCACTTCCTGGCTAGAGGAGATGTGATTCACATGAACAGCTGCTCATAGCTCTTAAGGTATGCATTTTAGAGCCCATGTTTACAGAACTTTTTTGCTTCGTATAATCGTTCCTGTCATATTCCTGAATAATAACTATTGTCCTGGGACACCAAGGATAGAGGGTCTATGTAAGAGAAACGAACTGGAGGACAGTGAAGTAGAAAAACAAGAGCAAGCAGGAGGCAATGAGATGGGGAATTTGATACTGCGAGAAGAATTTAACACAGCATTGGAGAAAAGGCTCCTGGAATAGACAAAATTCTCTCACAATTATTGAGATCATTGAGAAAGCCAGAAGAGATAAAATTATTCCACTTGTCGTTAAAAATATATGAGACTGGCGAAATACCCTCAGACTGCATGAGAAACGTAATAATTCTAAATCCAAAGAAGAATTTAAGAGAAGAATGGAAAAAACTGGTAGAAGCCAACCACGAGTAAGATCAGGTTAGGTTCCAGAGAGATGAAACAAGCGTGGCAATATCGACCCTGCAACTTATCTTAGAAGAGAGGTTGAAGAAAGACTACATTGTTGACTGGACTACACTCTATTAAATTTTGAATGTATCAAGGATAAAATACGCGAAGCGAAAGGTTATTTTTAGCTGGTACAGAAACGAGACTGCAGTTATAAGTCGTAGTTGAGAAAGGGTTGTAGCCTATCCCTGATGTTATTCAATCTGTACACTGAGCAAGATGTGACGGAAACGAAGTGGATATTTCAAAAAGGATTTATATTTCAGGAAGAATAAATAAAAATTTTCAGGTTTGCCGACGACTCTGTAATTCTGTCAGAGACAGCAAAAGACTTGGAAGAGCAGTTGAATGGAATAGATAGTGTCTTGAAAGGAGGATATAAGATGATCATCAATAAAAGCAGAACACGGATAATAGAATATAGCCGAATTATATCAGGAGATGTTGGAGGAATTAGATTACTGGTTGAGACATTAAAAGTGGTCGATGAGGTTTGCTGTTTAAGCAGCAAAATAACTGATGATGGCCGAAGTAGGAGGGAAATAAAATGCAGACTGGCATTCGCAAAGGACATTATTTTGGAAAAAGAGGAAATTTATTAACATCTAATTTTAATTTAGGCATTAGGAAAACGCTGCTGAAGGTATTTGTCTGGAGTGTAGCCATGTGTGGAAGTGAAACGTGGACAATAAGCAGCTGAGACAACCAGAGAATAGAAACTTTTGAAATGTGCTGCTACAAAAGAATCCTCAAGATTAGATGCGTAGATCCCATAACTAATAATGAGGTACTGAATAGAGCTGGGGAGAAAAGAAATTTATGGCATAACATGCGTAAAAGAAGGGATCACTTAATAGGACATATCGTGAGGTATCCAGAAATTATCAGTCAGGTAATGAAAGGAAGGGTGGGAGTAAATGTTGTAGAGGGAGACAAAGGCTTCAATACAGTAAGTAGATTCAAATGGATGTAGGTTCTTGTAGACATGCGGAGATGAACAGCCTGGCGTGGGGCAAACTGTCATGGAGAGCTGCATCAAACTGGTCTTACTGAAGGCTACAACAACCCAATTCTAAGGCTGTCATATCTGAAGATTTTTATACATCCTTCAAAAAACTTTCAGGATTAAAACATTTGTGGCAGGGGAAATGACGGACGATGAAAATTAAAGTGAGCAGAAATGTAAGGTACTGTGTCTCGTTCTTGTTAGTAAGCCGGGAGTCAGTGGTGGTGTGACTTAATGATAAACCAAAAGGTCAACAAATTCGTTGAGGGTACTTTTTGTCGTATAAAATCATTAATGGTATTTGTAGGCATATATGAATATAATCGGTCTGAAAATTGGTAGTATAATGAAACCCACTGAAAAGGTAACAGAGCTCTCGACTAAACTTCTTGTTCTGCACACTGAGTGGGGATCAGTGATGTATAAAACTGTGATAATTATACAGAAATTGGTACTTTAACTGAACAAGAGGGTATTCAAATAATGTATCACACATAAAGCTGTTGTTCAATGGTGCTATGCGTTGCCTTCTTCATCCTAAAGTTCAGTGGAATATTAACGTCTCTGGCTTCCAGGAGAATGATTCGTAGGTTTATCAGCCTTCATTTATGACAGGCCATCATTATAAATTTATAGAGCAGTTCGACATCTGTACGTACCTGTAAAGTTACGGATTTTAAACTCTTGAATGTTGAACTGAATCTCATACTATCAACAATACCAAGCGCAATATATCTGACACATACTATATCTTGGTACAAGAGTTTTAAAATAAGAATACATTTTCGTTCTAAGCCCGTCCACATAATGTCGCATTAAGCTAGACCCATACTGATATCCGTTCCAGCGAATTTACAGATTAATTCTGATGTCGGACGCAAACTATAAAAAGGATAAATATGAATCTCTTAAAATTTTTCAGGCGTTAAAAATCCATATTGTAGAACAGAGCGTCGTATTATCCTGCCATTGATATTGGATTGATTAACACTCCATACGTTTAAATGAAGAAGTCCTTTCATTTTTCCGCTGATTAGTCTATCTGTTAAAATTCTTTTCTATTACTCTGCAATATTCCATTGTCTATATACTTTGGGACTGATTTTCATGAGCAGTTCCCTTAAACTAGCGAGATTGCTTCACGAAAAGCGGACATATTGGCAACAAAAGGCTTTCTCACTGAATAATGGCCAGAGCAAATTGAAACTTCGTTACCTTCGCGACAGTATATTCATTATTCACCACCATCTTCTTCTTCTTTTTCTTTTCATTAGCATTTACCCCGTTTAGGAAGGGGTCCTACGTACTTAACTTTTGGTAAATTTATTTTATTGAACTTTGCTGCCCACTGCTCTTTCTGTCTCTGCGATCGTCGGTTGTCTAAGGGAGAGAAGTCGGGTGTATTTCCAGTCTGTGAATTGTGTAAATTTCTTTCTGTGGGTGATCGTATTTTAGCTGATCGTACTCTCTGAGGTGGAAAGTGGATAATACCCTAGCGTTTGCCTAGAAGAGCGTGGGAAACTGCCTAAAACCAGTACTGAGTCTGGCGTTGCAACAACCAGGTTCGTCAATCCCCTCTCGGATACGATTGAAGTGTGATTGACTTTCTTGTTTCGCAAGCTATCGTGCTGCGGTTTACGTGTGCAATAGATACTCCTCAGTCACCACCACGTCATATTTGTTCAGAGTATACGTGATTCCCATTATTCAGTAGCTTGTAGTGTCCACCCCCGCTAGGTGAGTGGTGCCGGCACAGTAGCTCAGCGTGTTCGGTCAGAGGGTTAGCTGCCCTCTGTAATAAAAAAACTGAGTTAATCGACCAACAACGAACTTAAACGGATGTCTTACGACGTCCGCCCCGAGCAGATGCAACGAACAAAATGAGAGCAAAAAAAAAAAAAAGTGGCTAGCGTGACGGAATGTCAATCCTAAGAGCCCGTGTTCGATTCCCAGTTGGGTCGGAGATATTTTACAGCCTGGGTGCTGTGTTGTCCTAATCGTCATCATCTCATCCCCATCGACACGCAAGTAGCCGAAGTGGCGTCAAATCGAAAGACTTGCACCCGGCGATTGGTCTTCCCGACGGGAGGCCCTAGTCACACTAAATTTACATTTTTAATAGTTAGTAGTAAGTAGTCCTCTTCCATTCAACATAATGTCAGCGATATACCACATCAGGTTAAGATGCTTTTCAACAAAGAATGCGAAAAGTTGAATGAACTCTAAGGAATTGCGCTCACCGTGAGTATGATTACGTTTTCATACGTAGTGCATATTTATTAAGAACAAGAACCAATACCATCGCAGGAAATTTATAAGTAAAAAATCCTTACGTATTTTTCGATGTTTGACTGACATGAAATAACGTATCACGACTAACTGATAGTATGAAGTGACATTTATTCAACTTATACTTTTCACTCGGAGAAAGCTTCCCAAGTTCTTTCGTCTGCAGCAGCGGGACTCTTTTACTCCTTCCTTGGGATTCTCATAACGTCGGACTGTGAATATGTTCACGTCACACACAAGAAATTCATGGAATATTTCCTCTTCATGAGTTGAACCAATAACACGACGTGCCGCACAGGACGAAACCAGGGTTGGCGTTTCATATTACTTTGGTCTAAGAAGAGGAGATGATGTACCACGGCAGTTACAGTAGCATATACAGAGAATGGTTACTTACGCAATTATTAACTATGCTTAAAATTTGTTTTCTAGCGTTATTCGTTTGTCAAAGCAGGGGAGTTGCCAGTTAATGTGGCTGTCATAGTGATAATCTGTGTGTTGCGACGCGACAGAGGATACGTACTGACGAAAAGATAATCAGCGTACGCTCGCTTACCGTTTGATACCATTATGATATTTAGCAACAGCTGCTAATTGAAACAAACTATTAGACAAATATATAAAGTGTATCGTGAGTACAACATGAGTATTGAAACAGAAGCCTCTTTTATGTCCTCTGCGATCCAGAGATAGTTCTCGTCCTTCGACTTTTTCGGAAGCCACGAGCTCTGGCTCCGATCCAGTAAATTCTGGCTCCAATGTCAGGTGGCGTGCGACATTTTTTGCCCCATTCTGTTGGCTCCTAGCGGCTTAGAAACTAATTCTCAAGACGGTGGTAAGGTAGAGATTAAAAGCATTCATCTTCTGGAGACGACTGAAACCACATAACACAGAATGCCTGTCGCATCAGTGTTGCATTTGGATGGAGGACGTTTCAAGATGGATCCACAAATTGTTTTTTGCATTTTGCCAAGCTACGTCTTAACGAAAGACGTTACACTTAAATTCAACATGTCATACAAGTACCGCAACAAGGAAACATAAGTCAATTTAAAGGTACTTTGAATCTTATATCTTGGTTTACTACTTTCCTCTCAGAGGTTATTTTCGAAAATCTGAAAAGTACGGTACTCTAGGACAGAAGGAATTACTGGGAAACACCTTAGTAGGAAGCAACACGGATTCAGTAAGCCTGATCGTGTAAAACCAATCTTCTCCCTTTCGCATATGAAATCGAGAATACTATACGTAGTGAATCCCAGTGTTGATGCCGTGCTTCTTAGCCCCCTGGAACTGTTTGATACATTTTCAACAAATAATGTTCTAACGGAATATTAGACCAAGAATGCGCTTACAACGACTCAGTGCGTCAGTATTAATGAGGAGATATTTGCACACTTCAGAGAAGAGATGGAAAATGGACATCTTGGAGGAAATGGAAATATTCATCCAGGGGGTAATGTGGAAAAAAGAAATTCTAAACGAAATTAAAGATTTCAGGATCTCATGCTTCTTCACCAACTTCAATCCGATACTGTTATTGTAACGATTACGAACGTATCTGTATCTGTGGTCCAGTTGCAATATTTTTTTAATTCTTTAAAATAATTTTTATAGTGACATTATTAACAACAAATTCCCACAGTCTCTTTTTGTAATACAAGGTGTTACAAAAATGTACGGCCAAACTTTGAGGAAACATTCCTCACACACAAATAAAGAAAAGATGTTATGTGGACATGTGTCCGGAAACGCTTAATTTCCATGTTAGAGCTCATTTTAGTTTCGTCAGTATGTACTGTACTTCCTCGATTCACCGCCAGTTGGCCCAATTGAAGGAAGGTAATGTTGACTTCGGTGCTTGTGTTGACATGCGACTCATTGCTCTACAGTACTAGCATCAAGCACATCAGTACGTAGCATCAACAGGTTAGTGTTCATCATGAACGTGGTTTTGCAGTCAGTGCAATGTTTACAAACGCGGAGTTGGCGGATGCCCATTTGATGTATGGTTTAGCACGGGGCAATAGCCGTGGCGCGGTACGTTTGTATCGAGACAGATTTCCAGAATGAAGGTGTCCCGACAGGAAGACGATCGAAGCAATTGATCGGCGTCTTAGGGAGCACGGAACATTCCAGCCTATGACTCGCGACTGGGGAAGACCTAGAACGACGAGGACACCTGCAATGGACGAGGCAATTCTTCATGCAGTTGACGATAACCCTAATGTCAGCGTCAGAGAAGTTGCTGCTGTACAAGGTAACGTTGACCACGTCACTGTATGGAGAGTGCTACGGGAGAACCAGTTGTTTCCGTACCATGTACAGCGTGTGCAGGCACTATCAGCAGCTGATTGGCCTCCACGGGTACACTTCTGTGAATGGGTCATCCAACAATGTGTCAATCCTCATTTCAGTGCAAATGTTCTCTTTACGGATGAGGCTTCATTCCAACGTGATCAAATTGTAAATTTTCACAATAAACATGTGTAGGCTGACGAGAATCCGCACGCCATTGTGCAATCACGTCATCAACACAGATTTTCTGTGAACGTTTGGGCAGGCATTGTTGGTGGTGTCTTGATTGGGCCCCATGTTCTTCCTCCTACGCTCAATGGAGCACGTTATCATGATTTCATACGGGATACTCTACCTGTGCTGCTAGAACATGTGCCTTTACAAGTACGACACAACATGTGGTTCATTCACGATGGAGCTCCTGCACATTTCAGTCGAAGTGTTCGTACGCTTCTCAACAACAGATTCGGTGATCGATGGATTGGTAGAGGCGAACCAATTCCATGGCCTCCACGCTCTCCTGACCTCAACCCTCTTGACTTTCATTTATGGGGGCATTTGAAAGCTCTTTTCTACGCAACCCCGTTGTAGAGACTCTTCGTGCTCGTATTGTGGACGGCTGTGATACAATACGCCATTCTCCAGGGCTGCATCAGCGCATCAGGGATTCCATGCGACGAAGGGTGGATTCATGTATCCTCGCTAACGGAGGACATTTTGAGCATTTCCTGTAACAAAGTGTTTGAAGTCACGCTGGTACTTTCTGTTGCTGTGTGTTTCCATTCCATGATTAATGTGATTTGAAGAGAAGTAATAAAATGAGCTCTAACATGGAAAGTAAGCGTTTCCGGACACATGTCCACATAACATATTTTCTTTCTTTGTGTATGAGGAATGTTTCCTAAAAGTTTGGCCGTACCTTTTTGTAACACCCTGTATATTTCGGCGACCAACATCAGATGCGGCGTTAAGGAGTGCATAAGACAGCGCAGGTGACAGATAACTCAAACTTTGTTTTGATAGCTATCTTGTTCCTACTACGCAGTAGAGTTCATTGTCACGACAGGTTTTAAGTGTTGAAAAAGAGTGGTTAATAAAATCCAAGAAACCATAGCAGTGGATGTAACAGAGCAGACTATGATAAGACAGCCACTTCATAGAACAAAGTGAGTGATCATTAAAAATAACTGGGAAGAGCAGAGCTACAAGCGATCGTACTAAGTTGTTCTTCTCTTTCTCCGTAGGATAGCCACAGCACATGCCAAGTCTCTAAAGAAGAAAGGCATTATCTGTCGGTATCTTTGTAAAATACTTCTTGTATTGTCATTGTAGCCTGAAGGTGAGATTTGTATCTGGAAACACGTTGCTTTGTTAAATAATTTAAGTAAGTCAACAAAAGTTCCTGAATTGATCAGTCTCTGAAAAAGCTTTTTCGTACTTCTAGAATGAACCCCTAGGATGGAAGTTTGTCCATTGAACTGCGTTCGTGCGCTTTGTTGAAATGGAGTGCTTGTGAAACATACGGAATCCATCTGACTGATCTGTGCAGAGAGAAACTATACACGATACGATATGTAGGATATGTAGGATATGTAGGATATTCAGAGGAACTGTGCTGCTGTCGTTATCTGTACGCCATTGCGTAGCTCTGTGTGAGTGAAAGTGCGTTTGCTCGAAATCTGGCAGTCCAGCAAGGCAAATCTGTTATTGTATACACAATGTCTGAAAAGTTAACGGTGCCATTTGATTGTCTGAATGCCAGGCCACAAGTCATTAGTAACGGAATAGAATACTACACACCAGTGAACTGGCTAGTCATACCAGTAATCGAACTGACGTCCGGTAGAAAGGTATTTCATCCGCAATGTACCTATTACGTGGCCTCTTTGTTTGTAAACATCATCGATAGATTACTCTGGTATTAGTGAGGAAGTGTAGCGAACTGCAAAAGATTCTTCATCAGAGTACGCACAGGTTGTGACCACAAGTCATTTACTGTATTATGGTGTGCTACAGCATAGTAATACTGGGGTGTACGCTAAAGTAGTCATTTGAGGTTTCAGTGCATACATGTTGTGGGATCCAACAGT
Organism: Schistocerca nitens; assembly: GCF_023898315.1. Classification (NCBI taxonomy): domain Eukaryota; kingdom Metazoa; phylum Arthropoda; class Insecta; order Orthoptera; family Acrididae; genus Schistocerca; species Schistocerca nitens. The sequence continues at coordinate 556,857,823 of NC_064616.1, read as the reverse complement.
ATACTGGAGCCATTATGGGCCATTTAGAACCATTTCGAAGTTATCCGGCAAACCGCAAGGTTTCCACCGCGAAAGTTGTCTTAATGTTTCCCTATTACGTGTATGTAGGTAATAGTCTCACAGTGACAGCAGAAATGTGGCTGCTCGAGCTAGATTGTTTGCGAATCGTCATACGTGGGGAGAGTAGTCCGGCCAAATATTGGGTTCCATGAGTCCTGACAGAATCTAGCTACGGCTTAGTTCAACAGTGGCTGCGTCGGGCTGACTCGGGGCTTGAGACACTAGTCACTGTTCGAATGCTTTGGTGATAACGCGTCCATGTGTGGTCCCCCAAGGACATTGGTCAGTATTTAGCACTGCTGAAATTGCTCGCCACAGACGATTAGGTATTCCTTCGACGCTGTGATTTCACGTATTTACACATTGGGGATCGGACGCTTTATTGAGGGTTGAATAACACTTAGGGGGTTTTTTGTTCTAAAAAACCGCCTAAGTGTCATTCAACCCTCAATATGGAAATGTTCTATCAAGAAGCGACGGAAGAATCCATAAATAATCGGACACTTTAATTTTAAAACATTTATCCTTCACGCGTAATGGACAGGAGGTCATCGAGTCAAGCAGAAATGCTATTTGGTGTTCCCCAGGGAAGTGTTTAGGCCACTTGCTGTTGCAAATCTATGTAAACTGTTTAGGAGACAATTTGAGCAGCCATCGTAGACTATTTGCAAATGATGCTGTCATTCACTGTCCCGTAAAGTCATCTGATGATCAAAACCAACGGCAAAATGGTTTAGATTTGATATCTGCATGATGGAATGAGTCTTCAATTTCGCCTCCATTTCTTTCGTGGCCGCACTTGTCATTTATCTTACGACATTCGGTGAATAGATTCAAACCACTTCAGATGTTACTCATTTATAGTCATCTCTAACAGCTTTACACTAAATTTTTTTTTTCCTAAGAGTTTTGTTTCGAAACCAGTCCCTCGCTGCCTTCTTGTTTCCGCACTTATCCCCCAACTACTACTTGAACAGACTTCGTTGTTCCCTCACTCACCAGCCACAATTCCCAGCGAGATCAGTTTCGAATTTAGGTAGATGACTGTATTGCGTGTGTCATACAGGAAAGATGTGACTCGGTCTACAATTCAAGCTTGGATCATTCTGTTGGAAAAAGCGTTACCTGAAATAGACTATCCGGTATCCCTAGCTATTCTGAATATATTCGTTTGCTTCCATTAAAATTTCTTCTTCCATCATGCCATTCGAACTACTAACCAAGTCTTATTTGACTAATTAAATGTTTTTCATGCACTGACATATTATCTTTCTATTTCCGTTTTGCAAATAATCATTGTCTTCGTCCTTCCAGCATTTACCTCCATTCCTCTTCCGCCCAGACATTAATATAGTGCTGTAGATTTTGTTCACTACATGTTTTGAACACCACGTAGTCGGCAAATGACAAACTGATCAGCTGAATAGGACACATTCCTATGGTCAGTTTCTTTACTTTTCTGATACTTATCTTCCTTATCTGGTCAAGTTCTAGAGAAAGGAAGCACCTCATATGATTACGCAAATTAATTAAAAGAAGTAATAAAGCTGCACAACGGAAACGTCTTACTGAACGATAATCAATAGAGATGGTCTAAACAAGCATGGGAATATGGGTACAACACTACGAACAAAGACATATTAATGAGAGGAGGGATCATGTAATCCATAATAGAAACAAATTCTTTCTATAAGTATAAGGTTTGCCATCGAAAAGGAAAACATATGAAATTCCCACTGAGAGAACAGCAGAACATTTCTAACTTAAACAAGGGTTTCTAATGGTGAACTCTAGCCTCGGCATAGGTGGAAGAGCAAGATAAATATAGAGTAATTCGAATAATACACGAATACGACCAGTGACCATAAGCATGGTTAGTAAATCACAGGAAGAAGACGGGAAAAAACCTGATACACAAATGAAATTATCGGGGTATCATTCAGTTAGAAGTAGTAGTAACCACAGCGTTCAATACTTTTCGAATCCTAAGGGAACGAACTAGCATACCATACACAATATGAAGAAGTCACTTATATTATTTCGAGAATGTATTACATGGAAACAAAACTCGACAAAATGAGTATTCTACCAGTTACGAAAAACATGAAACAGGAAACATATTACAGCTTATTTAATTTACGTTAACACGAAATTATTCTGCATTCAGATGATACAGATGCCTACAAAGCGCCATTCGGGTAATCGCGCAATCTCTGATTAACCTCCACTCATCTCTAATGGAAAGGAAGCACGCTGCTGCGAAAACGTAATAAAATTATTACGCTAGACGATTTCATTAATGCTGCATAATATAATGCAGATTTAAGTAACTTTGTTTTGGAATTTTCGCCTTTATATTGCATACGCTAATTACTGGGAAAATATTTTAACTAGCGTCCTGCCCCGGCATCACACGGGTCGCACAGATTATCTTCGGCCGGATGACTTGCCTGACGTAAAAGTAATAAACTGTATATACAAACATTCCTCGTGAATCAGTCTATCTATTAGTGAACGCAGTATTGAGTTCCCAGCGGTAGTTCCCGAGTTTAGCCTTCACATAGCGACTGAAAAACGTGGCTGGAGAATTTAATTCATCATAGTTTAACCAGTTTGCACGAAATTTTTATAATTTAGGGACACGTACCATGCTCGTAAATCCGTTTCCTTATAAATGAGATTAGCCTTCACATGCAGACAAAAACACTGCAGGAGACTTCTGACACTTGACCAGCATGGGTTCAGAAAATGCTGTCCTTGTGAAACATGATTAGCTCTCTATTCACGCGAAGTAATGAGCTCTATCAACAAGGGATCTCAAATTTGTTCCATATTTCTAGATTTCCAGAATATTTTTACACCGTTCTTCATCTAGAGGGTACTAATCAAACTGCATGCCTATGGAATTCCGTCTCCGTTGTGCGACTGGATTCGTGATTTCCTGTAAGAAAAGTAAAAATTCCTAATAGTTGACGGAAAGTCATCGAGTAAAACAGAGGTGACATCTCCGAAAAGTAGTGTTAAAGGCCCTCTGTTGTCTTTAATGTATATAAGCGCTTTAGGAGAGGATCTGAGAAGCCCGCTTAGAATGTTTGTGTGTTTGTGGTTGATGCTCTCATTTACAGTATAGTACAGTCACTAGAAATTAATTATGAATTGATTTAGACAAAATACCTTCATCATGCGAAAAGTGGCAATTGACTCTAAATAACGAAGAGTGTGACGTTATCCAAATTAGTGCTAAAGGGAATCTGTTAAATTTCGATTATACGATAATCACACAAATCTAGAGACTGTGAATTCAACTAAATTCTTAGGCATTTCAGTTATGAATAACTTAAATTGGAACGATCACATAAATAATGTTGTGTGGAAGGCGAACCAAAGACTGCAATTTATTGACAAGGTGCAACTGATCTGGTAAAGAGAGAGCCTACGCTACATTTCTCCGGCCTCTTCTGAACAATTGCTGCGCGGTGCGGGATCCGCATCACATCGAATTGACCGGGGCATCGAAAAGTTTGAAGAAGGGCTGCTCGTTTTGTGTTATCGTGAAACAGAGGTGACAGTTTCGCTGATATGATGCGCGAATTCGGGTGGCAATCATTAAGCAAAAGCCGTTTTTCGTTACGGATAGAAATTTAAATCACCAACATTCGCCTCCAGACGCGGAAATATTTTATTAACGGCATCCTAAATAGGGGCAAATGACTATCTCAATAAAGAAAGAGAAATCGGAGCTCGTACAGAAAGATGTAAGTGTTCGTTTCTACTGTGCATTGTTCGACAGTGGAACGGTAGAGAGATAGGCTGCAAGTAGTTCGATGAAACGTCTGCAGCCACTTAAGTGTGAACTGCATAGTATTGGTGTAGAGGTAGATATTTGTGTAGTTTACAATATATAGTGATTACGGAGATTACACAAGGGCATCAGATGAAACACAACTTGATATTTACTGAGTTTTCGAAATGTGACTGATGTAGTGCCAATAGAAGCAGAATACGAAAACACATTCCAACTAGTGTAAGCATGTACAGTTTATCGTATGTGCTTCTAAACATGTCACCTCAAGTACTGAAAAGTGTGCTTGTCAATTAAACAAGAATAACTTCTCTGGGTACCTGAATATACCATTTCATCTTCGATTTCATCTTCTATCAATGGCGACTGCATGTTGTATGATGAACCTTCTGCTAAACGAACATTGATCTTGCAGGATTTCAAACATCTCCGTCCCTAAGTTCCAATATCTTGCGTACTTCATACGCTGCCGGAAATCAAAAGTGTTACACTATGAACATTCTGATCGACCGCTAGCAAATTGATACTCCAATACAGTACTTCCATGTTTGTGGAATATTGTTGTTACTACAATTTCATCCTTCTGCGAGCTTATTTTACGTGCGATTAAAAAAATCAATTCCTACAGGTGAAGAACGGTGTGAGTACATGTAGCCTGATGGATGTGGCGAAAGTTGATGGAGATTTTTGGGCTTAGATCGCAACACAGCAAGGCCAGAGGACGTGCACGTGTGGCTTATCGCCATATCGGATCATTGGCAACGGGTCATACCGATAGATCGCACAGGCAGTTGTCCGTAATGCGCTGACTGTAGGATCGTGACGAGATGATTCAGGACAATTGTGTGATAATAATAGTATTTTTTCCGGAAGAAACACATCCGAGATGATGGTAGGATTGTTCGACTGGCTCCGACGAATAGACGGAGACAACAGTTGCAATCTCGGCAGAGGTTACAGGCAGCATGTCACCACGAACCATGTCGGCATTAGACTACTTGATCCTGGGTGAGATCTCCAGTTGCGAGGGTCTCGCTTCTGTTTGTGGTGGTCAGAACACGTCAACGTATTCGTTAGTGGAAGCCGTGATGAAAAGACACGAAAACTAGGTCATTGAAATAAAGAAAGAAAATTTAAAAGTGACTTGATAAAGTTTCATGTACACTCCTGGAAAATGAAATAAGAACACTGTGAATTCATTGTCCCAGGAAGGGGAAACTTTATTGACACATTCCTGGGGTCAGATACATCACATGATCACACTGACAGAACCACAGGCACATAGACACAGGCAACAGAGCATGCACAATGTCGGCACTAGTACAGTGTATATCCACCTTTCGCAGCAATGCAGGCTGCTATTCTCCCATGGAGACGATCGTAGAGATGCTGGATGTAGTCCTGTGGAACGGCTTGCCATGCCATTTCCACCTGGCGCCTCAGTTGGACCAGCGTTCGTGCTGGACGTGCAGACCGCGTGAGACGACGCTTCATCCAGTCCCAAGCATGCTCAATGGGGGACAGATCCGGAGATCTTGCTGGCCAGGGTAGTTGACTTACACCTTCTAGAGCACGTTGGGTGGCACGGGATACATGCGGACGTGCATTGTCCTGTTGGAACAGCAAGTTCCCTTGCCGGTCTAGGAATGGTAGAACGATGGGTTCGATGACGGTTTGGATGTACCGTGCACTATTCAGTGTCCCCTCGACGATCACCAGTGGTGTACGGCCAGTGTAGGAGATCGCTCCCCACACCATGATGCCGGGTGTTGGCCCTGTGTGCCTCGGTCGTATGCAGTCCTGATTGTGGCGCTCACCTGCACGGCGCCAAACACGCATACGACCATCATTGGCACCAAGGCAGAAGCGACTCTCATCGCTGAAGACGACACGTCTCCATTCGTCCCTCCATTCACGCCTGTCGCGACACCACTGGAGGCGGGCTGCACGATGTTGGAGCGTGAGCGGAAGACGGCCTAACGGTGTGCGGGACCGTAGCCCAGCTTCATGGAGACGGTTGCGAATGGTCCTCGCCGATACCCCAGGAGCAACAGTGTCCCTAATTTGCTGGGACGTGGCGGTGCGGTCCCCTACGGCACTGCGTAGGATCCTTAGGTCTTGGCGTGCATCCGTGCGTCGCTGCGGTCCGGTCCCAGGTCGACGGGCACGTGCACCTTCCGCCGACCACTGGCGACAACATCGATGTACTGTGGAGACCTCACGCCCCACGTGTTGAGCAATTCGGCGGTACGTCCACCCGGCCTCCCGCATGCCCACTATACGCCCTCGCTCAAAGTCCGTCAACTGCACATACGGTTCACGTCCACGCTGTCGCGGCATGCTACCAGTGTTAAAGACTGCGATGGAGCTCCGTATGCCACGGCAAACTGGCTGACACTGACGGCGGCGGTGCACAAATGCTGCGCAGCTAGCGCCATTCGACGGCCAACACCGCGGTTCCTGGTGGGTCCGCTGTGCCGTGCGTGTGATCATTGCTTGTACAGCCCTCTCGCAGTGTCCGGAGCAAGTATGGTGGGTTTGACACACCGGTGTCAATGTGTTCTTTTTTCCATTTCCAGGAGTGTATTTACGAGGGCATGCTCAAAAACAATGATCCCGATTTTGTTTATGTGAAAACTCTTACACCTTCTTGAATAAAACAAACGTCATTAACATTCTACATATTTATTCTTCGTTTGTACATATTTGTAACCCTCTGCCGCTAGAGGGCTCCGTATTGTAGCGCGTAGCATTGCAGTGCATAACGTAATCATGTCGGTGCGTGAGAATGCGCTGTAATCAAGTTTCGAATTCGAAGAGTACGTCCACATATGGAGCACCCTCTCACAATGCCAGACCACACTCGAGCGCTACGACATCCGCAACAATTCGACGCCTTGAGTTCACTGTTACCGATCATTCTCAATACAGTCGCAACTTGGCCCAAACCAACATTCATCTGTTTCTAAAACTTAAAGATCTTCGAGCACTTCCTTTGACAGTGATGAAGCGGTGCAAGCAGACATGAGCTTGTGTTTCCATCAACAGAGTAAAAAATTCTGCAATGCCGGTATCAAAACTATTGGTGTCTTTTTGGTGGAAATGTGTTCATCACCAGGATGACGTTGAGAAACAAATATGTAGATACGAAGAATAAAGATAAAGAACATTAATACACTATTGGCCATTAAAATTGCTACACCAAGAAGAAATGCAGATGATAAACGGGTATTCATTGGACAAATATATTATACTAGATCTGACATGTGATTACATTTTCACGCAATTTGGGTGCATAGATCCTGAGAAGTCAGTACCCAGAACATCCACCTCTGGCCGTAATAACGGCCTTGATACGCCTGGGCATTGAGTCAAACAGAGCTTGGATGGCGTGTACAGGTACAGCTGACCATGCAGCTTCAACACGATACCACAGTTCAAGAGTAGTGACTGGCGTATTGTCAGGAGCCAGTTGCTTGGCCACCATTGACCAGACGTTTTCAATTGGTGAGCGATCTGGAGAATGTGCTGGCCAGGGCAGCAGTCGAACATTTTCTGTATCCAGAAAGGCCCGTACAGGATCTGCAACATGCGGTCGTGCATTATCCTGCTGAAATGTAGGGTTTCGTAGGGCTCGAATGAAGGGTAGAGCCACGGGTCGTAGCACATCTGAAATGTAACGTCCACTGTTCAAAGTGCCGTCAATGCGAACAAGAGGTGACCGAGACGTGTAACCAATGGCACCCCATACCATCACGCCGGGTGATACACCAGTATGGCGATGACGAATACACGCTTCCAATGTGCGTTCACCGCGATGTCGCCAAACACGGATGCGACCATCATGATGCTGTAAGCAGAACCTGTATTCATTCGAAAAAATGACGGTTTGTCATTCGTGCACCCAGGTTCGTCGTTGAGTACACCATCGCAGGCGCTCCTCTCTGTGATGCAGCGTCAAGGGTAACCGCAGCCATGGTCTCCGAGCTGATAGTCCATGCTGCTGCAAACGGCGTCGAACTGTTCGTACAGATGGTTGTTGTCTTGCAAACGTCCCCATCTGTTGACTCAGGGATTGAGACGTGGCTGCACGATCCGTTACAGCCATGCGGATAAGATGCCTGTCATCTCGACTGCTAGTGATACGAGGCCGTTGGGATCCAGCACGGCGTTCCATATTACCCTCGTGAACCCACCGATTCCATATTCTGCTAACAGTCATTGGATCTCGACCAACGTGAGGAGCAATGTCGCGATACGATAAACCGCAATCGCGATAGGCTACAATCCGACCTTTATCAAAGTCGGAAACGTGACAGTACGCATTTCTCCTCCTTACACGAGGCATCACAACAACGTTTCACCTGGCAACGCCGGTCAACAGCTGTTTGTGTATGAGGAATCGGTTGGAAACTTTCCTCATGTCAGCACGTTGTAGGTGTCCCCACCGGCGCCAACCTTGCGTGAATGCTCTGAAAAGCTAATAATTTGCATATCACAGCATCTTCTTCCTGTCGAATAAATTTCGCATCTGTAGCACATCTCCATGGAGTAGCAATTTTAACTGCCAGTAGTGTAACTTTTGATTTGTTTCATAAGTTTTAAGAGGTTTCACAATAAAAAATTATTACTTTACGGCACACACTCGTATATTCAGTACACAGTTACGGGTTTCAGAATATCCGTAAAACTTAATCTGTGCCTGAATTGTTTTACAAGCTGGAGATTCAATGCTGGAATACCATTCCTTCCACCACTCCTCACTTCTTCCTGTCGTTCTTCTAAACTAGAGTAAATGGAGACGAACATTTTCCGCGTAGCTGTCTGTTGGCGCAAAGTACAAAAGACTGAATTCCACTGCAGACAACGGCAAGCGGATATTTATTTGGGGCCCGCTGTCCCTAGGAACGGATTAATAAAGGCTCTGTGTCGACGTGCTGAAATGTTCTAGCTATTTTCTGTCGCACGCCTAAGTCTAATGGAAAAGCAATGAAGACGGATGAGATAGAGAGCAGAGAAATCTCTTGCTTCAGTAAACAGCGCCAGTTACGAAACCTTTCATGATGATACCGAATAAAACACAATTTTAGAATCGCAAACACAAGTTCGATGCATTTTATGACACCTTCTCTACTGACAGTAATCAGTGGAATTCAGTCATTGAGCTATTTCTCATTTTTTCCTGCATCTATGCCCCTGCTGTATCATTCAAGCATCTTGCCATTCAGAATGACTAGGTTGTGCGAATCAACAGATTGAGTTTTTGCGCAAAAAAAGGATCTTTTAAATAGAGGATTCGACTTCTCTTCCACTCTGCCGTCCGCCCCCAGACCCCCTCACTTTCCAACTACCACACTACCTCCCAACTATCATATCACTGCGAACAGAACATTCACCATATTTTCATCATTAGTTACAGTTTAATATCATACATTTTCTTTTGTGTAGCTTGTAATTTGATAGCAGTGTTGAAAGTGATGCGTGAAGTTAATTTAAACAGATTCGCAGAACGCAGCTTCGTACCAAAATAAAATTTATTTGGATACAATATTAGTGCCAGTAGTACAACGCAAGTAAATCTTTCGTATCAGCCAACGTACTTGCACTTAGCCAGTAGGGCCCTATTACGTAATGAAAAAGAATACACAAAGTGAGTATATATCTTCAGACTTTCCATAAGCACACTGGTAATAAGTTGCAGAACGTAACCTTTTAAAAATCTGTAATACATATTGTCTCATATTCAAAAGCTTATAAATTTATAGGTCCAGAAATATTCTGAGAATTATGTTTTACGTATCACCTTCCCCTCGGTTCTTTTGTTCACAGTTATATGCCGACGACAAATCGTTTCCGTATTTGTATCCTGTTGACACAGATATGAAAAATTCTGGTTCACACATAGCTGAATCAGTGGTATGTGGACGATTTACGAGACGCTGCAGAAGGCTTAGTGATTGTTACTTGCTCCCCTCGTTCGTTTCATGGCGTCTCCCAGGCGCATACCGTGGTTTTGTTCTTTGACAGATCCCTGCAGTAAGGCTTCCACATGCAGCCGTTCTCCACACCTTCTTGAATTAATGACTTCCGCTCATCTTTTCCTCGCGCGTCCCTCATCTCTTTAAACTGAAAGGTAGGGACGCCCCAGTTTCTTTGTTCTTATCCGAGTGTTTTCTTCCGCGATATGCATATAAAGACACATTGTGTAAAAATATGATTACTTTCTACCAGTGTCCATCCTGTCTCATAGAACATAAAAGCATTACAGTGATGGTAGAGCCGTTTTAAAGGTTGTTGGTTATGCCAAAAATAGGATTTAACTTAATTAAATCGTGATTACAGCTTCCTGTTTCGAATACATTCGCTAAAAATTAGAGTATATTCAAAATAACGTAATGAATATTATAACAACCCCATTTATTTTCGAATAAAATCTGGAGAAGTTATTAAAGTCAACAATGACAAATTTCTGTTGATGTTTATACAATACAACATGTTACAACTTGTAATGGTTTTCGGAACACGCATTCTCTGTACGAATGATACGCCGATCATTACTATGTTTTAAATGTCTCCAAAGCATATATAGATCCGCATCGGTCACTGAATAACTTCAGTCTGGAACTAAATGAATTTTTGCTGTATAATGTAGAGGCAAGGAAAGAAAAGTGGCCCATTCAAGTTATATCGTCGTTTTCATGGGGATTAGCTGTACCCTCTCAAGAATGAACTGAATTATTTGTTAAATTTCTAATAAAAAATCTTTCTTCCGTAGTTAATAGAGCAACAATGTAAAATTTAAGATTACATACGAACTGACAAGCTCTCTGAAAGTAAGTGAATACCATTTGTACGATGGGCGTGATGACCTATAGACAATAGAAGAGAAAGACGTATGTGCCGAAATGACTGGATACTTCAAAGATTTGTTGAACAAAGGAACACTTGAGAAATTTCGACACTTCAGTACAGCAGAGAGAACGAAACAACTTATATATCCATCCGGATTGAAATTGGTGAAAACAATTAAGATATTCAAGAATAATAAAGCTGCTGTTAATGATGGTAATTGAGCAGATAAAATTAAATGGGGGGATCTGGAAACAGAACAGCAATAGACATCTAGATGAAGAGAAATACTCGAAAGGATGGGGCCAAGTCAGAATTATCTCAACGCACAAGAAAAAGTGGCAAAAGTGTACTGGATACTAGAGATGTGTCCCATGACAGAACATCAGATACAAGATACCCTCGAGATATTTGCTGAATATGGTGAAATAACTGATCGACACAAGTGTAGGAGACTTTCAGGCTGTGTTTCGAAAAGGGAGGAACTGAACGGGTTTCAGGACCCAAACGATATTGAGCATCGTCACAGGATAACACAATAGTGACGTTAATGGCTTTAACCAAAGCTTACTGTTCCATGGACAGAGGTGCGTTATTCACTACTGTTCGTGCCAGAAGACTGGACACTTAATATGTGAATTAGTGAGAGACGCTTTTGAAAGCAAAATTTGTTGGGACAGTTACTGGAGCACAGTGCCGAAAGCTTTGAAGTAAAGACAGGAGTTCTCTAAGAAGGTGGGTTCTCACTCTGTTCATCTTATTTCTTCATGAAGTGGTCAAAGAACGGATACTTTGAGCAAACACATGGTTACTAAAGGTGCACAAAAAAGAAAATAAGAGGATGTAGCATTGATAATGGAAGACCCCGAGGGGTAGATTCATCTACGTAATCGATTTTTCCTCCTCCACATACAATCTCTCCTTTTCTCGCCGTTTGTAAGAGTTATAGCTTAGGAGTATCTTTTGAGTGACGGTATAAAGGGAATTCCTTACAATGACTCCTGGTTGTGTAATTTACCTCAAATGTGCTTCTTACTCACTTCCTTGTTTGCAGTTGGTCGTGGCATTTGTTTTGGTTTATTTATTTGCCGTCTATTCCGTTTTAGAGTAACGTTCGTCACAGCACATCGCAATGATACATTCATTGTCTGAAAATAAGGATATGCACTATATGTACGTCCTAGCAGATGGAAATACGGATGCAACACGAAACATTTGTCCTGAAATTTACCCATGGAGGTAGTTACCTTCCCTCAAGAACGTTTCTACGACTCCACCAAAATTTGCGAGAGACAAGTTCATTTGAGACGAGAGTTGTGAATTGTGTGAGACCACGCTATGTACGTACGCCTGCGCTTGAAGAACGGGTTTTTCTACATCTACATCTACATCTACATTTATACTCCGCAAGCCACCCAACGGTGTGTGGCGGAGGGCACTTTACGTGCCACTGTCATTACCTCCCTTTCCTGTTCCAGTCGCGTATCGTTCGCGGGAAGAACGACTGTCTGAAAGCCTCCGTGCGCGCTCTAATCTCTCTAATTTTACATTCGTGATCTCCTCGGGAGGTATAAGTAGGGGGAAGCAATATATCCGATACATCCAGAAACGCACCCTCTCGAAACCTGGCGAACAAGCTACACCGCGATGCAGAGCGCCTCTCTTGCAGAGTCTGCCACTTGAGTTTATTAAACATCTCCGTAACGCTATCGCGGTTACCAAATAACCCTGTGATGAAACGCGCGGCTCTTCTTTGGATCTTCTCTATCTCCTCCGTCAACCCGATCTGGTACGGATTCCACACTGATGAGCAATACTCAAGTATAGGTCGAACGAGTGTTTTGTAAGCCACCTCCTTTGTTGATGGACTACATTTTCTAAGCACTCTCCCAATGAATCTCAACCTGGTACCCGCCTTACCAACAATTAATTTTATATGATCATTCCACTTCAAATCGTTCCGCACGCATACTCCCAGATATTTTACAGAAGTAAGTGCTACCAGTGTTTGTTCCGCTATCATATAATCATACAATAAAGGATCCTTCTTTCTATGTATTCGCAATACATTACATTTGTCTATGTTAAGGGACAGTTGCCACTCCCTCCACCAAGTGCCTATCCGCTGCAGATCTTCCTGCATTTCGCTACAATTTTCTAATGCTGCAACTTCTCTGTATACTACAGCATCATCCGCGAAAAGCCGCATGGAACTTCCGACACTATCTACTAGGTCATTTATATATATCGTGAAAAGCAATGGTCCCATAACACTCCCCTGTGGCACGCCAGAGGTTACTTTAACGTCTGTAGACGTCTCTCCATTGATAGCAACATGCTGTGTTCTGTTTGCTAAAAACTCTTCAATCCAGCCACACAGCTGGTCTGATATTCCGTAGGCTCTTACTTTGTTTATCAGGCGACAGTGCGGAACTGTATCGAACGCCTTCCGGAAGTCAAGAAAAATAGCATCTACCTGGGAGCCTGTATCTAATATTTTCTGGGTCTCATGAACAAATAACGCGAGTTGGGTCTCACACGATCGCTGTTTCCGGAATCCATGTTGATTCCTACATAGTAGATTCTGGGTTTCCAAAAACGACATGATACTCGAGCAAAAAACATGTTCTAAAATTCTACAACAGATCGACGTCAGAGATATAGGTCTATAGTTTTACGCATCTGCTCGACGACCCTTCTTGAAGACTGGGACTACCTGTGCTCTTTTCCAATCATTTGGAACCCTCCGTTCCTCTAGAGACTTGCGGTACACGGCTGTTAGAAGGGGGGGCAAGTTCTTTCGCGTACTCTGTGTAGAATCGAATTGGTATACGCTACCATGCATGTGTTTATCCGATTGCATCTGTTTACGTTCTCATTTCTCACGTAGCCTATTTCGTCTACCACCGTCAATTCCCGATTTTTCTGCGCTCGTCACTAATTGTTCGTAGGAAGAACTTGTGCTGAGAGTCCCGAATGAGCTCGAATCTCTCTGATTTTACATTCATGGTAATTTCGGGAGATATGTATAAGATGAAGCAATATGTTGATTACTCTTTCGCTTTCAGAATTTTAACAGTAAACCACACCATTAAACGCAACGCATCTCTTGTACCGTCTGCCATTGGAGATGAACGTAGCGTGAAAACATCAAGGATATCCTTTTCCGCTGCTGAACGAACCCATGATGAAACGTACTTCTCCTCTTTGGATCTTTACCGTTTCCTCTATAAATCTTATCTGGTAAGGGTCCTAGAAAAAGTAGAAATACCGTGATACCATTTGAGCGAGCATTTTGTCCTTGGGTGGACCGCACTTCTTGCCAGTTCTTCCGGTGAATTTAAGGAAGACATCTGCTTTTCCTGCAGTTATTTTTATGCAGTTGTTCCGCCTTCTATCGTTCCGCACGCATACTTCAAAGAGAACAGATACGATTTTTCCATTGATTTTTCGGTTATGGTATAATCTGTCAGTAAGTAGTCTTTCAGCTTGTTTTTCTCATTTGTTCATGTTGATAATAAACTGCCAATTACTGCACCTAACGTCGATCCTCTGCTTATCATCCTGCGTTTCGTTACACTATGTAGCATTGCGGCTTCTCTATATACAACAGTTTCATTTGCCAACAACCTTAAAGAGGCTTCGACTTTATCAGCTAGGTCATGTATTCACTTACGTATTGTGAAAAGTAATGGTCCAGCAATACTCCCTTGGTGTGTGGCATTTTTCCGAACGACATTGTGTGTTCCGTATGCTACTAACTCCTCAGTGACATGACAGTGAAGCTCTGGTATTACGTACGCTTGTAGGTTTATCATTAGGCGAGAGTTCAGAACTGTATCGAAGTATTTATGGTGTAATGCTGCGGCAAGATATCAATAAAACATTCTTGCATGTCCACAGGCTTCAAGAACAGCGGTGTACTCCATACCGTTCTGTGTTTCCTACAGGAAGAATGCTAAGGGTATAAAGTGGAAAGAGCGAGCTCACCAATCCACTGGAACGATTTCATTTTAAGGCTCTCAACGCCACCAAAACAGTGAGCTGGACAACCATCAATTAAAACCACTTATCGCATCCCGTGTCCAACGATTTTTATTTTGGAGCTGTTGGTGAAACGTCTCAGAAGTAGACACAAGTACAGCTGTCCAACACCTTTTGAATGAAGTTTGACCCGATGTCGGTAACCCCAATTATTCCGTATCGCATGTTCACGTTCCATTGTCTCTGATACTCCGTGTGTCTGACTCAACGATGAAAATCAGTACTAAGTATTTCGTAAATTTACGAATCCATAACTGTGAAGATAGCTTCATCGGTAAATAGCACATTGCACTGAAAATTTCTGGCTTCCGTTACAGACATCATAGCAAAACCAGCAGTAGTGAACACACCTATGGGCGTCATAGTCGCAGAATTGAGATTGCAGAGATAAGTAATATGTATGGGATTTCCGCTGCCCCAGAGTCCGCAGCATTATTGTTTTAGCTATCCCGATAGTCCTGGAATGTTCTCGCGTACCTCCGCGGGGGTTTGCAGCGACAAGTGCTAACACGTCGTGTTTCTGCGTCTCGTCCATAGCATTTTTCGTCGAACTCGCTAGGTGGAATTCCAATTACCTCGCTACTGCCAAAGTCAGTAAATCCTTCGTACCGTTTGCCGTAATATGGCCGTCTGGGTAGCATACCTTTCACCGTACTTTTCGGCTGTTCTCTTGTAAATTAATGGAGAGTCGAGCTTCCCACCACTCCTGAACTTCAATGCGTAAGTAAAAGCAGACACAAAGATAACACCTGTACCATACTTGCGAAAACAGCATGTAGCTCCGTAAGTAGTCTGTGTCTTTTCGCGTATGAGCTCGAATACTGCAAATAAATTTGAGCGGTGGTAGAGTACATAGTGGCGGATCACTGAACATGTGAGGTACTACATGCCAAGTTGATAACAGCAAACTACACCGACCCCTGCGATATGGCTGAACTGGAATGCAACCAAACTTCTATCTATGGCTCGATGTTGTCTAATGGGTTTCAGTTAAATTATTAAAGTAACTACACCAAGTTTCCTGCAAATGGACAAGTAAATGACAGTGAAGTGTAACTACTATAGATCACTGTAGCCGAAACGAATTGTTTATAATAAAACCGAAAGTTTATTTAATCAAATTCCATAAAAAGTTCCCTGGTCCCTATTGTGAGCCTGAATTAGTATCAACAGCAAAGTCCTGCACCAAATTTAGTATAGTATATGTACCCCCGAAGCGAGTACAGTCCTGCCCCAAGTATGCGTAAAAGAAATGCTAAAGTCCTTAGAGTAGCTTGTGACCTCCTTATAGTGTAGACAAAATTCCCTAGTTCTGAGCGCTGATGCTTCAGGTAAATCAATTTTCGGCGAACGAAGAAGAAATACAAATTCCGACTGCTAGTATCACCACGAAATAAATACGTTTCAAATGTGGCTTACAGAAACACAAGTCCCGACCAAACCACCAGCCGCAAATAAATACAGAGTGTAAAAAAACGAATATATATACCATACTTTAGAGTGTTTAGAGACGATAAAAGTAAACATTTTTTAAGTGGCAAATATGTTACAAATGCACCTTCTCCACCGGGAGTCCATGAACAATTCGATGCTAGTGATGTTCAGAGACGGTGTTCAGAATGCCATGAGGAATATTGTTTGAGAAAAGTTCCTGAAAACGTCGTCCATTTACATTAACGCACAACTGACACCTACTTACAAATGACTGTCTAACACGTTACAAACTGCCAGGTGTTTTACGAAAAATGGCTGCAGCTTCATCCAAACGGGCAACCAGGTCTTCTGGGGAGTCTGTCGGGCCGCCCGGTGTGGCCGTGCGGTTCTAGGCGCTTCAGTGTGGAACCGCGTGACCGCTACGGTCGCAGGTTCGAATCCTGCCCCGGGCATGGATGTGTGTGATGTCCTTAAGTTAGTTAGGTTTGAGTAGTTCTAAGTTCTAGGGGACTGATGACCATAGATGTTAAGTCCCATAGTGCTCAGAGCCATTTGAACCATTTTTGAGTCTGTCGGTGTCTCGTACATCAAACGCTTCATCCCTCCCCCCAAAAAAATTTCTCCATTGCAGTGAGGCCGGGAGAACGGTGGCCATGGCACTAGCACACTCTTCCCAGACCAAAAGGTGGTAAAGCGTTGCCTAAATTTCTCTGATGTCAACGACTAAGTGAAGTGCGGCTTCATCATACGGCAATCATAATCCTTGACTGACTACTAGAGGAGCGGACATTCTCCAAATTTTCTGGTAGCACTTCACGGAGTGAGATATAGTAATTTCTTCCACTAAGCGTGTTATACATAACATGCGGCCCAATCAGATGGTCGTGAGCAATACCAGCCCTCACAAATTTATGGTAAATCTCTGATGAAGGTGAAACACATGAGTTACCTCAAGATTTCCCAATTCCCAGACATGGTCGTTGTGGCTGTTGAATATCTCTTCCACTGTGAATGCAGCCTCGTCAGTAGAAAAAAAAAGGAAAACAAGGAATCACACGTTTGGAAGCCAGGGAAGTTTACAGTTTAGTGTAGAGAAAATTGTCAGAATTCCACGCACTGGCGAAAATAGACTGCAAAGAGATGCTGTCCGCTCTGATATTTGAGTGGATGAATGCCTGTATCGTACTGGACAGTCCACACATTGGCACTGGAGATATTTAGTTCCTTGGGTATCGATTGTGTGCTGGTTATTGAGTTGTCCTCAATTTGCTGTAACATAGATTCTTCAAACTAAACAGTTGGCACACTGCGAGGTCTAACACCATCTCGTTGGTCTGGTCTAAGAGCTCCTATTTGACGAGACAGCCATCAAGACTTCAAAATGTCACATGATGTGATAGTCTCTTCCCTGGAAACAGGCGCCTTGCTGCCCGACTGTTGCGTTGTGCCGCCCTACACGTGAGATGCAGGTCAGCTATCTCGGTTTTGGTGGACTCAGCCATCAGAACCTGTAAACATACGAGGGGCGTTTAATAAGTAATGCAACACATTTTTTTTGGGAAAACAGGTTGGTTTAATTCAGGATTCCAATACACTACGTTATTTCCCACTCTTTTGACTGCCGGCCGAAGTGGCCGTGCGGTTCTGGGCGCTGCAGTCTGGAACCACGAGACCGCTACGGTCGCAAGTTCGAATCCTGCCTAGGGCATGGATGTGTGTGATGTCCTTAGGTTGGTTAGGTTTAACTAGTTCTAAGTTCTAGGGGACTAATGACCGCAGAAGTTGAGTCCCATAGTGCTCAGAGCCATTTGAACCATTTGAACTATTTTGACTATAAAACCATATTTTTTTCCATAATCTATGTCCAATGCGACAGCCTTACGCCACCCTACTGCGAGGGCCTGTATGGCCTCATGGTACCACTCTGCTGCTCGACGTCAGAGCCATCCTCTCCCTACATCAATAACCTCCCCATCATCCACGTATTGCTTTTCGTGGAGTGCCTCCTTCATTGGGCCAAACAGATGGGAGACGGAAAGTGCGAGATCGAGGCTGATGATGAGGAAGAACAGTCCAATGAAGTTTTGTGAGCTTCTCTTGAGTGCAGATACCTGTGTGAGGCCTTGCGTTCTCATGGAGAAGGAGAGGTTTGCATTTTGTGGCAACGAACGCGCTGAAGTCGTTTCTTCTTAATTCTTTTGTACAGTGTACATGTCTTTCACTGATCTGTAGCGAATATACCCTCTCAATATTCGGATTTCCCCACTACGATTCAGATGCATGATAACGAGATATGCGCAGGTGGGTTACCCTGTACCCTGACAAATGAGTTGTAGCTGTGGGTCTTGTGTCCAATTAATAATTGTGGGTGTAGAATAGGTTCAAATGGTTCAAATAGCTCTGACCACTATGGGACTTAACATCTATGGTCATCAGTCCCCTAGAACTTAGAACTACTTAAACCTAACTAACCTAAGGACATCACACACATCCATGCCCGTGGCAGGGTTCGAACCTGCGACCGTAGCGGTCGCGCGGTTCCAGAGTGAAGCGCCTGGAACCGCTCGGCCACACTGGAAGCGAGAACGCTACCGCACGACCACGAGCTGCGGACTGTAGAATAGGGGGCTTCCGGCTACAGAGATTAAAGTCTAATTCGTTAAAATCAGGGTTTATTAACAAATTATGAGTTAATGTGAAACAACACATGGCATTAAAATGCAATTCTCATTTATTTCACAGACTGGAAGATTTCTCTGGCAATTAAACTCGCGGTGTACTTTACTGAAGTGAAAATGCGGGGTCACATTCATGATGATGATTGCAGCGATTACGTCAAGTGAAGGGAACAATCATGAATAAAAACCAAACAGCAAAGCCGTGGTCAGGTTATCAACTCACAATGCGTGATCGATCAAAGCCCCAAATTATGTGAAGCATAACAATGCTCCTGTTCTCACATCGGTGCTACTGACTCGCCTCGTTGCTGCGTGAACTTACACTCTTTATGATGAGCTGAGAGGGAGGATTTGTCTGATGTGATAGAAGAAGAAACAGGAGTGGACAGGAAAGTGATAGGGATCCAGTATTAAAAACAGAATTGAAGGGGAGTTGGAACGCCCCATCCCGACAATGTTAAATTAGTGCCTTGGCTTCCCTCTATTTCAAGAACCACTGCAGCCACTGACATGAAACTTTTACAGGACATTAAACTGTATGTTCTGAGTCTACCTGACTACAATAATTGCATTTCAGGAGTTGCTTTCTGAAATACAATGTTTTTATCACACGGTTAAATGTCGTGTACTTTTCTTGTACGTTATCCTAAATAATTTCAATTTTACATAGCATTATGATCATCTTTTAGTTCAGTAGACTCAGGATATGTATTTTATTACTCCCTGAAAATTTGAATACTCTACTCGTAGTGGTTTCTGAGATTTAGGGAAAAATGCAAGAGAGGATGTAAATTTTCAGGAACTGCTTCTAAAGTTTCACTAGACTGTAACTCACTTAATATATGATTATTTTTTTTTATTTTTAGTCACACAGAAGCACTCTGCACCACACTGTATATCATCCTCTTGACCTTTTTCCAAGCTTTTTCTTCTTTTTTTCTTTCTAGTCTCCTTAGTGGCCAACTTTGCTGCATACTCTGCTTTATCAATGCGTTCCTTGTCCATCCGTTCAAGTTCTCTGATGCAGTTTGCTCCAGGGTTAATTCCCATATGCTGAAGCACTTTCAACCTACCAATGTTTCCATCGTTAAAAGCAATAACACCATCACTGACCTCCACTTTAGAGTCTTCATTCCCACAAACAAATTTTTTCGGAAGCCAGTCCATATAAGATTACTGAACGACTCATTGGGATTTTGAGTCTGACCATGCAGACACTTCTTCAGTAATTCAGGATTTTCCAGGTCTCTGTAAAAAGGTTTTATGATACCCATGACTGCTGCTGGGATGGAATGTTTGTGGCTGTATGAACTCTTTGAGTATTTGGATTTGCTATAATTGCACCATGAATAATATTAGAAAAGAGAAGTATTGATTTTCTGGAGAAAAGTTCGCAAGGTGGGTTATTATATATAAGTTCAAAAATGGCTCTGAGCACAATGGGACTTAACTTCTGAGGTCATCAGTCCCCTAGAACTTAGAACTACTTAAACCTAACTAACCTAAGGACATCACACACACCCATGCCCGAGGCAGGATTCGAACCTGCGACCGTAGCGGTCGCGCGGTTCTAGACTGTAGCGCCTAGAATCGCTCGGCCACCCCGGTCGGCAAAATCGTTAAGTATTTAAGGATGAAATAAAATATTAATTACTAATCACAATATACTGTTGTCATCATTTTATAAGATCTCTATCCCCATATTCGTTTTAAAGAAGCCATACCTATTATAAAAGCATATGTATGTATATTTGTATGTATGTAAGCTCCACACCACCTCCTAAACATCTGGCATCGATTTCAACCAAACCTGGTACACATATCACTTAATGTGTAAAAAAATCGCTGTGGGCCTAAGAAATACCTTCTGTATCTCTTGAACGGTTGGAAGTGAAACAGAAAAGTCGCAAAAATCGAGCAAATAACCAGGCTATGATTTACCCAGTATGTGAGCGCTTAGCGACTTGCAAACCACTTTAGACGTAATTTCAAATCGTTATGCGAGTTTTTTTCGCTGATACCCCACACAGAACGATGAAAGGAATAAAGTTTATGGCTTACTACTTTTTCGCTCTTCACGCAGTGAAACAGTCACATCATGCCTAACCGTTTAATTTATTACTTCTTTACAACTAATACCATTTATAAAAAAAATTGCAGACGGTATTCCCATATACCACTGAATGTACCTGCAAAAATATTTCATTGTGCGACACGTAGTTCTGGATATATGACGTCATAAACACCGAGGTACGTATAAATCTGCAGCATGGTGCATGACGTTTTAATATATTACTCCTTTTCTAGGACTTCTTCTCGCAACACGTTTCATAGACAGTATCCCACATACAACACTGTGTCTATCTGCAAGTTTATATCAATGTACGCCATACATTTCAGGAAATATCATGTCATAAACAATGAGTTGCGCGAAAACGAAAATGCAGTGCGAAATTCGCCAGAGATACAAATGAAATATGTGTACCATTATGTGTGAAATAAGTTAAATGTTGGTGAAGTATGTGTGACATGTGCGTACGTGGGCGAAGCCATGGGTAAAAAGCTCCTCCTAAGCTTCTGTATCTATTTCAACCGAACTTGGTGTACATATTACTTACTATCTGGCAAGAAATACTATGGCAGTAAGAACCAGCAGCCTCCTATTGGGATGGGTGTGACAACGTGGAGAGATGGGGGGGGGGGGGGGGGGCAGGAGGAGATGGACAGAGGGAGAGGAGAGGAGGAGATGAACAAACAAAGGAAAGAGGAGGCTGTGGGCAGAGACAGGGGAAAGAGGAGATGGATAAACGATGAGGGAGAAGAAGACTGACATAGAGAGCGGGGAGGAGGAAAGGACAGAGGGGGAAGAAGGAGATGGATGAAGGAGGTAGGAGCAGATAGACAGAGAAAGGAAAGAGGAAGAGATGCACAAACACAGGGGGAAGGAAGAGATGGACTATGAGGGGAGGAGCAGATGGACAAAGAGAGACAGGAGGAGACAGCTAAGAGAAGACTGGAAAAATACATATCTGTGTAACACCGGATATTCAATTAGTCATCGGACCCTCCCGCCGGAAGTTCGAGTCCTCCCTCGAGCATGGGTGTGTGTGTGTGTGTGTGTGTGTGTGTGTGTGTGTGTGCTGTTCTTAGCATAAGTTAGTTTAAGTTGTGCATAAGTCTAGGGAACGATGACCTCAGCAGTTTGGTACCTTAGGAATTCACACACAGTTGAACATTTTTAGCTAGTCAAATCATAAATTGACAACACACTACGTAAATGAAAAAGTAATTCTGTTACATTAAGCTATACGAGTAGCTTTAAATGCGAATATTTGAGGTTAGGCTTTACCGTGATTGTTATTGATACCGAATGAAACAACAAATTTACTGTGGCTGGTAACAGTAAACTTGTTGTTCATTCTTTACGAGTAGCCCTAAATGAAGTTGGTTGGTATCAGAATAAAATGTGTTCCTGGTAGTAAATTGCACTCTTGTAGCCTATTAGTAACATAGGTTCATATCGCATCGTGTGCTCTAAGCACCGTTTACTAAGAACGCCGCTACTAGGAAGTGTTTACAACATAATGAAACACAGCCCTTTTAATTTTCTGCAACTGGTGTTATCTGTCTACTTGTATATGCCACTAGCTCACTAAAATTAATCGATTTTTACATTAATTAAGTCGTCACGTATGTGTTTTGCATTTCATTTCACTCTTCTTTGAACGTAATTTCAGAAACTATGGAACCAAACCTAAGTAAAATTGGGTGCTTGGCTCACTTTAGTTATAAATATACATATTACGGAAAGGTATTACATGTCAAATTACTCTTTCAGTGACACAATTGTTTTTAATAAAATCGCCTTTCGACATTTACAGTTGTTCTCCGAACTTATAGGGTGTCTATATTATACGACCAACACTGTGTGCTGGAATTTACTCAGAACAGTCTACATCATGCCACTAAAATTGTCTAGTGTGTATTCAACCAAAGTCGTTTTGAAATAAACTATATATCCATCCTTCGGCGTCTCTGTATAATTTGCAAGTGACAATCTTCGCTAAAGAAGTCTTACAAAACAGACAAAATATTTTTACCATAAAGGGAATGTTTAGTCCCACTTAAACACTTGTTTATGTTTCAAATGTGTCTACTATTATCATAGCGTATCATCATCATCACATAACAGTTCATAATATCTTCCGCATCACGACGTTACGTCCTAGTCATAACTTCACAAATTATTATCGCAGAATCAATATGCATCTGATCTACAACGAACAATTACGACGAAAAATAAAGTAAAATGCAATACTGTAAAATAACACTTGTCGATCTGTCTTTCATTCATTCTCTGTCCGTCCTCATTTAGATGTTTTATGGTTTTCCTGAATCCTTACAGGTCAGCATAATTTGATTTTTGACGTTGTAGCAAAAGCTGTATTTGCAGACTATATTATGGGATTTCTGAATCAGATTGCTATAACTCATTGCAGTCCAGTTATGTTACTGCTCCAGTAACGAGGCGAAGCAAAATTCTATTTTATGAATAGCCAAACTACGGGAGTCGTTCGTCACTAACAGCCAAACAACGGATACTAAACTGGTTAGACTAGAAAGAGGTTGCATTTGTGTAAAATTCTTCGGGTGATCCATTCAGGGAATATTGTTTCTTTGAGAATTTGTGTTATATCTGTGTCTGCGTTACAAAGGGTTCCAACAGGATGTGCCCACTTTCAGCAGCAACGTGATTTCACGTAACATTGGAGCTATACGAGCTGTTTTAGTAGGTTACGTAGGAATGGCAGCCATGTGTCACTGTAGCTAGTTATTACGGGCAACAATGTGTGGCGCGCAAGCACGCAAAGATAATCTTCGCCGCCTAGGGCGAGCAATATCCAGCCAGCGGCAGTTATCGACTTCCCAGTTACCTCGAAATGAAGTAATCTAGCTGCTCGCTGCCGTCGGGACAGCCTCTTCTTTACCTCCTTCGGAAGGCGTGCGGGACGAAAGAGAAATTTATAGTGTGGTCGGTGTGTACTCGTCAGGATACCACGATTGTAATAAATTTTAAAACAACGTGAGAATTATTATTACAGAATAAATAGCATCTTTTGTGGATCGTTAAACCAACACCCATCACTGAACAGCATGAACCTTCAAATTACAATAAAAATTAAAGAAAAACCTCTCTTCTTAGGTGTCCACAGCACACTGTTAATCCACTAACCCTTTTGTCTAGTATACCCCGTCAGCCTAAAAAGTTACGCGACTGAATTAATAAAAAACTTAGACGGCAGTTTTAATGCTTCAGGTCTCCTCTTAGTATGCACCCACGGAAGTACAATGCACAGAACTTTTATAAAGCCACGTGAAACACCCAGAAAAGTCTATCTTTGTGATGTTGTTCAACTCGTGCGCCACATTGGCTTGAATGTTGGTTATATCTCCAAAGCGTGGACCCTTAGTGTCAGTTTATGCACTTTGTCTTTGCGTTTTAGGCTCGTGTTAGTAACACCAGATATCGTTTCCCGTGATTATTTTTTCGAGAAAAGTACTGCGTTTTGCATTTCAGCCAAGTTGCAGCAGGCGTCCACGCGTCGTTGCTCTTGTTTGATAGTCAAGGTGTGCGGGAAACACTTTTCTCTTATTCCAACCATTCAGGAGAAAAATGGTTCAAATGGCTCTGAGCACTATGGGACGTAACATCTGAGGTCATCAGTCCCATAATATGTAGAACTACTTAAACCTAAGGACATCACACACATCCATGCCCGAGGCAGGATTCGAACCTGCGACCGTAGCAGTCGCGCGGTTCCGGACTGAAGCACCTAGAACCGCTCGGCCACCCCGGCCGATCAATTCAGGAGAATATATTGAAAACCTGATTTAGAGATGTAGCTTCACTGCGGAATTTGTAACACAACAATGTTGACACACTACGATCACACGTCCACTACTCGCTCAAAACTCACTGGTCGGATGCACATCTTTTGCTTACAGTTGTTAGTTCAAGGTACACCGTAGTTATTGCACTGACGTCGCTTATACGCCAGGCATAAAATCAGCCCAGGAACTTTTTGGACGGAGGGTCTAGAAATATGTAAATTTCCGATGCTGCGAAAGTAACTTGAATGTTGGTTGGTTCTGAGCACTATGGGACTTAACTTCTGAGATCATCAGTCCCCTAGAACTTAGAACTACTTAAACCTAACTAACCTACGGACATCACACACATCCATGCCCGAGGCAGGATTCGAACCTGCGACGGAGCGGTCGCGCGGTTCCAGACTGTAGCGCCTAGAACCGCTCGGCTACCTCGGCCGGCGAACTTGAATGTTCTTCAGATAGTTCATATCTTAGTGTCACTAGTGTTAAAGGGCTTTCTAGATTTGCATGTAAAGGCAAAAATATGGTGGCTTGCGGGCTTTTGAATAATACATGCTGCAGTTCCTTTTCTTCGTTGGGGAGAAACCGCCGTTTTGTCTCAAGTTGAATTGACTGTAATCATCGAAAGCTTACGTTTCCTGTAGTTTCTCCAAGTTTCACTGATTGTTAAGGCACGTACATCCTTTGCTATCCTTTGCTGTCATTAAAATGACATCACTGCTGGTATACTAGCAGCGAATATGCGGTAGCTGTTATATGCAACACTGAACAGAGCACAGGCAGGTTAGAGTTATAGTAACATCGAAACGTATATTATTAAGACAAAGTGAAAATGTTGAAACAAGAATGGAGAAAGAACTAGAGTGTGAGCTGTCCGAAAGAACCACTGCGTTATTCACAAGAAGTAAGTTAGGGAACCCTCGGAAAATCTAAATTTGGCTAGCCAGACGGCGATTTGATCTTTTCTCCTCCAACAACTTCAATTACGTTAGAAGGCCTGCAGATAGTGCAGTGGTTTCATTGGCGTAATAAAAAAGCATTAGCAAATTTCATGGGACAGTAGATTCCTCATTAAATGACTCTCTGTTTATCGTTACGTTGCAGTACGATTATAATCTCCGAATCTCAAGATTTTACTCTGCAAAGTGTACAAATCAACTTCCTTTCCATTTACCACACAGAAAACACCGTTTAACCCTTATCATCGTCGTATTCTCGCTTGCATAAGTTATAATTCGAAAGATAAATTATTATATACATGGCAGGTGAAGGTCTTCATGAGATTGTAGAAAAAGGCAAGAATAGCACATTAACTTGTAAAGTATGTCTTTCTCATGTAGAGACTAGTGAGTATAATATATTTTTATCCATCTGACTTGTACTTGCTGCTGAGCAGCGAGTACTCTGATGTTTGTTGACAGAAATGGTGCAACGCCTTGAGAGGAGGGATACGACTAGTACACGGCGTACCAAAATATTATTAAGACTACGCAAAAGATTGTGTAAAAGGAATATGTACATAAGGCATTTGCATCAGTGTATCATTTACCAGCAATCCACCATGATGACTGTCATAAATTTTTTGTAAATGGTAAGTCCATATGAAATAGTAATTCTGATTTACAACACCTGACTGCCCTCTCCCTCCATTAACCCCCCCCCCCTCTTTCCTGTTCATGCGTTTCGTTCTAATCTCTCCTGTCAACAATGGTTTGTCATAGGTGTTTCACCTACAAACTATCCTACCCATAAAAATTAGCAGATCTCATATCACATAAATGACATTAGCTTCTAAAAGACACAACTGCTATTTGTGAGAAAGTGAACAGTTATTCTAGTCATGACACTTATTAGAGTTTTAACTATGGAACAAAGGGCATCGTGTAATTGTGAAATGTACCCTTCTTCTGCCAGCTTCTGAGATGCTAAACCGACCACTGATGCTACTTCCTGTCTGTCAAGTATAATCTTACGCAGCATTTCGCCTGTGTCACATCTTAGGTGTTTGTGTTGAGGCCTGCCTGTGTGGCTGCGTCCAAAAATCAGCTTGGAGAGCAAATGGAATGACGAGGTGCTGCAGCGCGGTACTTGACTCGGCAGCTGGCTCTCCACTCACCAGCCTGAACGCCACCTGCTCCTGGCACCTGCACACCACCACGCGGCCCCGTGGCACAGCTGCTTCAACCATGTCGATAATCTTGCCCTTGTTCGCACATATAGACTGCTCCATTTATACTGATAACGCCAAATACCGTTTTCTCCATACACAAAACGAAAAATTCATCAAGTAAATGTTTAGCTACTAGTGGAACATTAATGATCATTATTGCCTTCCTTATAACTTTTCTCGTTACGAATATATGAACAGCAGTACGTCTTTCTTTTTTTTTAAATAGCGCCCTATATATTTTTATTCTGTAATCCACCTTCTCTCCTGAAGTCTCATTCAGAAACGAATCACGGTGTACCATTCACGTAAACATGGTGTTATTTCTAACGTAACACAAAACTGGCTCTGATTCTCGTGTATTACCACACAGTGCAGCTACTCGAAGTAATGTAACTGGTCCACTTGCTGGAGTTGACAGTAAACAAATAGAAACTCAATAAAAATGAGCAATGATCGTTCAGTCACCCATTTTCACGTGAAAGTTTGTGTGAGTACAATGCACACCAGCGAAGGGAAGGTATATATACTACGTATATCGATTAAAAGCGCTACAGAAATTCATTACATGTGCTCGTATTGCAAATAGGAAAACATTATTGCAATGACTGTTCTGTTAACGCACGCTCCCCATCGATGAGTAGCATGTCTACCTTAGGTAACAAAATAACAGCGCGCAGGGAGTTATAAAGAATGGGGTACAATGGCCGAGCAACTTCTCATAAGCCACACTTTCCTGTAGTCTGTGTTAAACGACGCTCGAGGTGGCATAAAGAACGACGCCACTGGACACTAGATGACTGGATACAAGCGACTAAAATCATAAATAACGCTATACCCGCTGGCAGTCCGTTGTATGGGTTTGGGTTTGGCGAATGCCTATCGAATGCTACCTGCCATCATGTTCAGTGCCAATAGTGAAGTATGGAGGAAATAGTGTTAAGGTATGGGGGTGCTTTTCGTGGTTACTTTTTGGTCCCCTTATTACAATTAAGAAAACGCAAAATGCGGAAGGTTACGAAAAGAAAAACTGCAGCACTGTGTACTGCGTACAGTAGAAGAACAGGTGGGGAACGATGATTGATTGTGCAAGTGTGATGGTTTTGCGAGACAATGGTTTTGAACGATAACATTTGTGAAATGGGCTGTCTAACCCAGAGTCCCTACCTATATCCAATGGAATACCTTTGGCTTGAGTTAGAACGTCGTCTTCGCTCCAGAAACCAGCCTCCAACTTCTTTACCACCTCTGTTTTTGGCTCTTGAGCAGTAATGGAGTGCCATTCCTCCATAGACATTCGGACACCTCATTGAAAGAGTCCCCATTAGAGCTCAAACCATCATACAGGCGAAGTGTGGGCACACCCCATACTAAAGTCCATTCATAGTAGTCCAGATACTATTGGTCACAGAGTGTATTTGCGACCGGCCTTTTACTATCTTCGCAATGTGTTTGGTCTTCAATTTGGAAAGTAAAGGTGTAGGCTGTAACTTCATGTAGGGTCGCAGAGGCTGGTATGGAACTGGAGCAGCTATATTATCTGTGGAATATGTTCACTTGATAATTTTTCATCAATTTCTTCAACGTCATTGACAACTACTCTGGTGAAGACTTCACTTACCTGTTTAGGAACTTAAATTATCAGTAAACGCTGATAGCAAAGAATTCACTATAGGACCTAGAAACTGTAGTTCCATATACATATTTTGAAACAAATTCTTGTCCCTGATTTTGAAGTACGAGGATCTATTCTTCCTTTTCTTTCCAGCTCTTGGCTAGTAGGTTCATAGCACCGCAAATGTTAGGCAATTGACGTTGATGCCTTGTTTTTTTTTTAAAAAAAAAAAAGAAAAATATTCGGATTCCATTCTGCGTATTCGTGTTCCAGCATCTGACTACTTCTTATAAGTCGTAGTTCAATAGCAGCCATGTGAGTCGATCTCGTAGAAGTAAACCAGTATGTATCTCAGAAGTGTCAGATCCTTTTTCCATTAACTTAGCTACGTATTACATGCTGGTAAGGTTTTCTCTCATTAGGTTTCTGGTTTTCTTGTCGAAGTTTAATTCTTTTAGTATACGGTGGGGAATTCCCGCTCCCTGAGTACTGCGGTTTTAGGTAGTCAATGAAAGTGATAACACATTGAAAGTTGTGATATCTGTCTTAAGGTTCGTTAGCCATTGTATCATGAAAAATACGAAGCCAAGTACCAGAGAAAGGGGAAATGGAAACCACCCTCTCTGCTCAATAAACAAACCTATAATGAAACAAGAGGATCGAGTGCAATTCTCGTTCCGTTTTCTGAATTTTGTAAGCAATTCATCATTGAGTTTGACTCCTCTGCACAATGAATGCAGTTGGTTATATTTATTTGTGGGTCGCCTCGTCATGGAAAAGTTGTAGGACAGTAAGGGATCTTGAAATCTGAGTCAAGAGTGAGAGTGATAGATATTAATTAGCTCTTAAAGACTCACGTTAAATTAACACGGAGGAACTCCTCTAAAAAGCTCAAATGAATTTGTAAAATGATACTAACGTTTTGGATAGGTGCCAAATTATGTGGATAACGGTACGGAGAAAACCCAGTAACATGTCCTCGCGAATTCAAAGTTAATGAGACAAAATGAGGCCACAAATTATAACCAATTAAGTAACAAAAGTTGCATGGCAAAGTCAGTAAGTAGCGAGTTGCACAGAATATGGATTGCACTACCATATTTGCGATACGTACATTTCCTCCATATATCAGCTAGCGTGCGCCGATCAGCAGCTGATGGCGGCCATTAAGTGAATCGCCAAGAATCTTAGTTCAGAATCGTAAACTCCTCAAAAAAGAAAAAAAAATTCCATGCAGGGGTGAGACAAATTAGTTCCTAATGTGACCAATGAGAATATCGCTTATTTTATGTAAAAAGAGGGAAACACAGCAGAAACTTCCCACTCTTGGTGTACTAAATGTACATTAACAAAGAAGAGGTTTGTACATCCATGGAACAGTG
This sequence comes from Schistocerca nitens, assembly GCF_023898315.1. NCBI lineage: Eukaryota > Metazoa > Arthropoda > Insecta > Orthoptera > Acrididae > Schistocerca > Schistocerca nitens. Next base: position 556,827,900 of record NC_064616.1, on the reverse strand, counting down.
TTTCCTCGACTGGTCAGCCTCTTCAAGCCAAGCACAGTGGCGCGGGCTACTCATTCGATTGGTTGCACCAAAATTTTGGAGCGAAAAGAACCGACGGTCTCATGCTGGTTAGGTGGTTCCATAGTATCCCATCCTTTTCTGTACATACATAGAAAGCAACTACTCTCATGTTCCGTCATTGTCTGGATACGGCAGGTACAGCATGGCGTCCTCTGCTCTGAGAAAGGGCAGGCGCAGGCTCTGCCAACAAAAGCACGCACCAGACCGCATCCCAACTTCCGCAAAAACTACTCAGCTCCTCAGTGTATTTGCCCCTCAAAATGAGACTCATAACTGCCTTTTGTTGACAAACAGGAGCTGAGGTCACACTAGGCTCTCCTTCCTAGCGATACAAACCCAAAGATTTATTCCCTTGCACTCGTGTAAACTACACTCAACAAAATAATCACAAAATAGTAGCAAAAAATGAAACAATGTTACATAGCGATATGTTACAGTCATCTCACAATTTGTTTTTGCTCTAGATTTTTGGTAGGTCGTGAGGGTTACGACTTATAATTTTCAGGATCTACCCTTCTTGAAATCCAATTGGTATTCTCCAAGTTTATGATTCACTTTAGAGAATATCTTGTATATTATGTCTAGGAGAATGATCGCAGATGATGGTTGAAACGATGATCCCAGAGGATCGTTGAAATGATCGCTATAGCAAGCAGAAATTGCTGGAAACTAGACGGCCGAAACGTGTTTGATTTGACATCCCGTATCGAACAGCTGAGTCCCGCAACCACCTCTGAAAAGATGGACATACATAGCCTTGATCCCACTGTAGCTGTTGCGATCTGCTTTGGACACTTCGTATGGAGTGGGTGGATTAGGATCATCTTCAATTCGTCTGGGATTCTTTCATTTATCCAAATTTCTTCAAAGATGTTTTGTAGAGAGTCTATGGCGTTTTGTTGCCTTTTCTCAAAGTTCGCTTGATTTGGCATTCTCTAAAGACCTTAAAGTTTTTGAGATTCGTTGTGGTTGATTATAGTTCCTTGATAGTGGGTGTTTGAGAGTTAGGTCTGGTTTTTGTGAGGTGCTAAAGTCAATTTTTGGATGGGTCTTGGTGTTGTAGGATAGATGGAATGTATTTGGTTATTTTCGTTAAGCCGTGTAAAAGTTCCTTGTTATCTTTCATGAAATTTTTGTTGATATAAAAAAGAAGTTGGTCTTCTTGGGCTTTTTTTAATTCTTTCGAGAGTTTGGTTCACCAATTTTCTTATGTTTAAGAAGTCTTATCTGTTATGTTCGTTTTTTGTATCACTGCTGCCATGTTTTTCTTCTTAGTTCAAAGTGTTTGCCACATACTTCCGTCCACCAGGGGTGTTTTTTGGCTTCGTTTATGGAAGCTAATTGTTCGGCTTTAGTTATTAAACTTTCATTTTTCATCTCATTTTTGGTTTTGCATGTCTTCAAATGAAAGGAAAAACTCTTGAGTTTATTAGTTTTTCTAGATCGTATTTTCAGATTTTCGGTTCAAATGGTTCAAATGGCTCCAAGCACTATGGGACTTAACATCTGAAGTCATCAGACCCCTTGACTTAGAACTATGTAAACGTAAGTAACCTAAGGACATCACACACATCCATGTCCGAGGCAGGATTCGAACCTGCGACCGTATCAGCCGCACGGTTCCGGATTGAAGCACCTAGAACCGCTCGGTCACAGCGGCCGGCTCTAATTTTCAGCTGTTGGTTAAAAACTTCCTCATGATTGACACGTGACAGAGTTGAACTTCACCTAGGTGTGAGTTTGGTGAAAGCCAGATTTTCTGTTTTCCAGGAATTTTTTTTTCGGGACCATGTTGTGTGCTTAGCACGGTGTTATTAGTCTGATGGCCTCCTTCCTCAACTCGGAATTGAAGTACCCGTCCTGGAATTTTTTCCACAAGGTCATCTTGTTGGTTCCAGAAGAGTTCCTCCTTTCCTTTGTCCCTTTTATTGTCTTCATTTATGGGGACATGTGCATTCACTACGATCTCTGGACGATACTATATGCTTCACATCACACTCTTCCTTGATTGATAGTACTGTGTATGAGGAGACTTTTAGAACCACTTGTTTACAACTGTGGTTGTTAGCCCTGGAGCTTTTTCTCAGGAGACCCCAGGCTAGGGAACAGACGTTGACCAAAGTCGACCAGTCTGGGTACAGCAGCCTTCAGATTTTGATTTCTGTGTCGGTACTCTGGTGATATTTTATTTCCCACCAACTCTGTATATCAGCACAGCTTTCCCCTATCTCCTACCGGGGACGCGCCCAGTAGGGGACCAGAAATCCCCTCCGCCGGCCCCCTCACTCCTAGAACTTGATTTATTATTATTGCTGTTCTTTTTGTTTTTGCTGTTGTTGATGATTTTTAGGTTTCCCATTGCATGATATCCACACATTTATTACACAATAATATGTACATCTTCACATTGATCACACAGTCGTGCCACTTAAAAATTGAATTTTAATGTGTTTCACCCAACTAATTGAGCTAACTCCATGTAAAAGTGAAATAGGTTAATTCATATAACACACCATTGGATAATTTACCAGCAGGAACTCAGCGAAATGTGTAGACAACACTTTCCTTGCGATTTCCTGGAAGTAACATGACTACCGTAAGGAAATAAGGTCATCAGTGGAGTGAATTTACTGCAGCGTTGGACATATTCGGAAGTATAACGAGCTGACATTTGTATCAAAAGTTTTCTGCACCGATGCTTATACTCTGTGACAGCAAGTTGCAGTTATCGGTCGCAGACTTGAACAAATAGGTCAGTACCATAAACAGCTGTGTGCAGGTGATTTTTCTAGCTATTCAGCAGTGTGTAGCTGTATTTTGCAGCTATGCACCCCGTGGTTTGTCACCTTGTTGTTTCCGGTTGGATGTGAGGTTCAAATGGCTCTGAGCACTATGGGACTCAACTGCTGAGGTCATAAGTCCCCTAGAACTTAGAACTACTTAAACCTAACTAACCTAAGGACATCACACACATCCATGACCGAGGCAGGATTCGAACCCGCGACCGTAGCGGTCGCGCGGTTCCGGACTGTAGTGCCTAGAACCGCTTGGCCACTCCGGCCGGCTTGGATGTGAGGTTTTAATAGCTTGTTAGTGGTAACCTGTCACAACTACTACCATTCCGTGCACTTTATATTTTCGATCATGCACTGTGATGACCGTGCTATGCGCAACTGCACATGGCACGTGATTTTTGTATGACGACACGAGGACGATTTATCTACATCATATGTTTGCGTAAACAGTACATCCAATGTAGTTGTACGCCTTTCATGTTGTGACTGCCTTTTCATTACGATGTGTTATGTTTATAGGTACGCTTTAAAATGAGCCAAACGGGAAACCAGTAGTGCTGAATAAGGACAGTTTCAAAATACAATCCGGTGGAATGATACCTTTCCACAGATTTTTTGAGACTGTATGTCCACCCTCAAGAAAATGATCGTGGATCCGTTCTTCTAAAATATTGGCTCACTCATTTGCTGTAATGGTTACGACAATAAGCGGCACTCTGTTCTATTTTCCATTTTCCTCTACGCTCTTGTAAATAGTTTCAAAACAAACAGAACAACAGCTCGTTGATATAGTATCCACACGTAACACATTTACCGAGGCGTACATTTCGTGTTGATATCTTTTACCCACTCGCTCGAGATACAAAGTAAACACAAAACAACTTCTACTGCATCTGTAATTAATGCGGCGAGCGGACATACGTAGCAGAGTTACGAGTGGACCTCTTTCTTCTTCCTCCCCCTACATACAAAGACAGAAAGAGATGAAAAAAATAAATGCTTTGGCGCGACAGCAGCTCCGGTTATTGCAAGCGGAGTATAGCACGCGAAAAACAGAGAGAAAAAAAGCGTCAGCCCTTGCGTCGTGATGCCGAGATGGACGGAGGTACACGAATGGGTCGACTCAATTTCCTGCCCGGAAAAGTCAACATACTGCCTAAAGAAACAAAACAGTCACGCTCGCGCTTGTCTCCCACAGGAACACATCACTGTGCAAGGACATGATTACAAACGAACGGGGAGGAATGCTGCGAAATCTGTCTCTAAATTCTTACTAAAAGCATTTATGTTTTTGGCATACAAGAAGAAACAAATATTTCGTTGACTTTTAGTTGCCTCTGCGCATCAGCATCAGCCATATAATTCGTATTTTATGTAATATGAGTGATTTAAAACCTCTAGCTTCCAAGTTGTTGACGTATCTCTGAAAAAGTTGAGTGAATCAATCAGTACGCTGCAGCTCTCATCGAAATTATGACTCTGATCAATGCGTCACAGAGATAGCACTTTAATTTTCCAAGCAATTTCAAACGCCTGAAACTCTGCATTAACACTGCACGCATCTATGAAATAGTTCATTAATTATAATATTAGTAAAAAAGTATGTGTTCATTATTTTCTTTCTGTTATTAATTTCTTACGCGAGCTGTTGTAATCTTTCAAGGTAAGACATGTGTACTGTACCTCGACAGGAAGAATTCATCGTGCCAGAAATCCATTTTCATGTACATAGCACATATAAACTTGATAACAGCTCCTACAACTAAAGTCGCCGTCCCTCTGTCAGGGGGTAGACATTAGGCGTAAATACCTATTCCCGTGTTCATACATCTTCTATATAAATCATATTTTAAAAAAATTCGTATACCCCTCGTACTTGTTGCTATATATGTTTTCATTTATTCCTGCACATTTCATTATCGTTTCGCTGTAGGTAATTTTTCCAATTCCTTTTTTTTTCTCAGCTATCTTTGGATCTTCTGCTAAGATTTCTTATCTGATTTCTTAATGTAATTGATCTGAACATCACTGATGCTTGGACTCTTTCTTTGAATTTTTCGTTAAATCCAGATCAGCCACCGTTTTCTAAAATTTTAAGCTAGATTCTCTTGTTGCTTGTTTTCCTAATATCCTTTCTATTATTAATCATTTGGGCTGACATTTTCTCTCCTTCAACTACAGTGTCATTTTTGATTCACCGAAACTGGGAGACTTACTCTGTAGCTGACCTGTCAATAACGATCTTATTCAAGACAGGTTGTTTTCCTGTGAGAGTCATTACATCACTTCTCTGTGTAAATAGACTGATGAGACAAAAAGTAATGACGATTGCCCGTCGTGAAATTGAATGCCGTCTAACGGCGTAGCGGACAATGACATGGTAGGAGGAATATATAAGTGGGTCAAATACGAATGGGAATCATTCTAGTGATGATACGGGCCTTAAATCGAAAAATCCACTGACATAAACGACTTTGACAGAGGGCAGATTCCTATGTACCAGTGCTTAGGAACGAGCAATTTGGAAACAACGAAGTTTGTAGATTTCTCGCGTGCTACTGTCACGAGATTCTGTGGAAAGTGGGTGAAGGATGTTAAAACCACGATTCGGCCACAATATTTTTGACGTCCACGGCTCATCACGAAACGTGGACGTCAGAGGCTTGCCCGCTGTGTAAAGCACTATAGATGGCGATCTGTGACAGATCTGACGACAAACTACAATGCTGGAACAAGCATAATTGTTGAGCAACATCTGAACCTCATGAAAAACATCTAAGACCCTACCGGGCGCCAGCTCCGCACTCAGAAATCACCGACCAGTAATTTATGGGAACTGTTTGAGCTGTGCGTAGATCTCTGGTGCCACACACCCCCGGAACCTGGCAACGACTTGTCAGATCCATTCCACGCACTGATTCAGGTTGTCATATTCCTTTGGCACATCACTGTATTTGTAGATCGTAATCGTCGCACGTTATTTGTAGGTCAAAAAACACTCTTCATAAATTGACAAAAATACTGTATCATTAGTAAATAGTAATTATCCTTTTATGGCGTATGTACAGACAGCTATTCCAGAGATAGTCATTGGTTTGTAACGTACATCATAAAACCTGACATATCCCTCTACTGGTTTTTCAGTAATGATATATCCTTCTTGTAAAATAATTTTGTCTTCTTCAATGTACTTTGCGTGACCTCTTTATCGTAGTATTTCTCTAAGTTCCGTCCTATTTACCTCTTGGAAATAAACGTCATAAACATCTACGACTATAGAGAGTATATTATGGACGCACGGAATGACTCGTGTAAAGCATTTTCAGCAATATCGCTGGTTCGTACTCTGTGTACAACGGCTACCACAAAAGCCTCTGAAACATTACTGTTTCAGTTCCACTACATTCTCGTTTAATCACACGAAACTGAAGGTACGCTCTCGGAATATGTAACTCTTAAAGCTTTCCATTTTCTTTCTGAGTGTGCTCTATATTAAAGAAATGCCGCAATTTTCAATGTGACAGTCCTTTCGTATTCAATATCTGTGTCACTGCCGTGAGAACAGCGAATTTTTACTTCATAGTTATACATTTTCCTACTAGCCAACAAATGGCTAAGTATCAAATCTCGATTTTTAATAGAGAATGAGTTGCGTCCAGTATTGCAGATTCGGAATGTCAGGAGTAAGATAACTGTCATTCTGGATGCTAAACGATAAGGCGGGGAAGCCGACAGAAGCTAGTAGAACGGCCGAAGATGACATCCAAGAGGCCCGGCGGCCACCAAAAACCAGCGATACTATCGCCAGGTGAATCCTTTGGAATATGCTGAAAACTACGAGACTTGTCGAGGAAGTAAATATAAAAAGGAGCAATCACAAGTGCAACGCAGTACAATACAGAAATTTGAAACTTAGTTTTAACTAGCTAAGACCCCCGAAACAGCATCTCATTTGAAGCCTCTAGTCAAAATGATGGACGCTAATTACCACGGCCACCTCGTAACGACTGCATATTTTGTCCTAATCTGCAAAATCAGCAGCTGGAGACGTTATCTGAGAAGATTTCGAACTAATAGACGTATTCTTTCAGAAGCTTTTGATGGATATAATAATATCGCTATCCGTTCTTCACAACAATGCAGTTCGAGTAATTTTATACAAAAGAATAAAGGAACTGCTACCAGCTCAACGTCTTGGCGTACACTTTTTCTTTTTTCTCAAGGTTCTGACATGGTCTTTAACGCTTGAAAGAAGCAGTGATTAACTGCTTCAACATGCACGTTGTCCTCACTTGAACACTGAAAGAAGTAGGAAAGTACTGCACGCATCTGAAAATTTGCACAAATGCCAAACCTCGTGATTTAGGAGCTGTCTCTCGTATACTAAGCGTAGTTCAGTATCTGAATCACGCGCGATGAAAATATGAAAATGGATGCAACCACGAGTATATATCATTATAAAATTATACATTTCGAATTCTATAAAAATGCAGAAAATAATCGTTTAAGCTCTAGTTTTGCCAGTAAGATGGCGCAGTCGTGTCAAATGGAACTCATATTCCGAAGGAATGAGGTTCAAACTTCAATCCGGCCATACATGTTAATGTTATCTGACGTTTCTCTAAAAATGGTTCAAATGGCTCTGAGCACTATGGGACTCAACTGCTGAGGTCATTAGTCCCCTAGAACTTAGAACTAGTTAAACCTAACTAACCTAAGGACATCACAAACATCCATGCCCGAGGCAGGATTCGAACCTGCGACCGTAGCGGTCTTGCGGTTCCAGACTGCAGCGCCTTTAACCGCACGGCCACTTCGGCCGGCCGACGTTTCTCTAAATTACTTATAGTGCATTCTACACTGAAGAGCCAAAGAAAGAGGTACACCTGCCAAATTTCGTGTAGAGCCCTGATGAGCACGCAGAAGTGCCACAACACGACGTGGAATGGACTCGACTAATGTCTGAAGTAGTGTAGGAGGGAACTGACACCACGAATCCCGCAGTGATGTCCATAAATCGGTAACAGAACGAGGGAGGGAGATCTTTTCTGACCAGCACGTTGCAAGGCATCCCAGATTTGCTCAATAATGTTCATGTCTGGGGCGTTTGGTGGCCAGGGGAAGTGTTTAAACTCATAAGAGTGTTCCTGGAGCCACTCTGTAGCATTTCTGGATGTGTGGAGTGTCACATTGTCCAAGTCCGTCGGAATACACAATGGACAAGAATGGATGCAGGTGATCAGACTGGATGTCTACGTGCGTGTCATCTATCAGAGTCGTATCTAGACTTATCAGGGGTCCCATATCACTCCAACTGCACAGGCCGCACATCATTACAGAGCCTCCACCAGCTTGAAAAGTCTCCTGCTGATATGTAGTGTCCATGGATTCATAAAGTTGTCACCATACCCGTACACGTCCAATCTGAAACGAGACTCGTCCGACCAGGCAACATGTTTTTGACGACATTGATATTACATCGCCTTTTACGCTGTTGTAAATAATTTATGATACTTGATCATGGTAGGCGGACCAAAAACGGTTGCATGACAAATACATTTTTATCAGCAGCTTTTGGCTGTGAATCATGACATTTTGCAAATATTTACCAGCTGTATGTCAAAACCACCTTGAAATATCAAGGAATAAACTTTCTGAAAAGAGCTTACAGGTTATACTCCAAAATAATCACAAGGAGAATCAGCAAATTTTGCTGAAGTCGTTTTGAAAGAGAGGCAATCAGAATTCAGGAGAGGAAGGAGCCGCTTTGATAACATAACCAGCTTGAAGTAAATTATCGAAAACATAGGGCGTGCAGTCAGAAAACACACACAATTTTCGTTGATTTCATGAAAGCTTTTGATTGTGTTAAAAAAGTGTAAGCTCTTACAGATTCGTGACAAGAGATGTATGTCTAAACAATTTATAGGAGTCAAACAAACTATCCATAGAGAGCTGCATGCACTGATGAGCCAAAACGTTTTGACCATTTGCTTAGTAGCGAGTTGGTCCACGCTTGGAACGCAATGTACCAGAGATTGCGCATGGAATAAATTTGACAACTCCTCCGGAGGAGTACATAGCAATGTCGCAGCAGTCGTCTACGCACAGATCATGCAGTTCCCGTAAATTATAGGCTTGTGTTTTGTGGGCGCGGAGATAGTGCAACATGGCCTTCCAAATGTGTTGACGGCATCATGAGCATGCCCCCAAACCATAGTAGCGCGATTATGACCTAGTGGCAAGGACAGTTAACCTGTAACAAGATGCAGTCGCCGTCGGGGAAGATGTCAAGCATAAAGGGATGCAGGTGACCCTCAGTTATGTTCGCATAGCCCACAGCTGTCATGGCATAGCATAATAATAACCCAGCTCACCTGCGTTTGTAGCTCGGTGCCTGTTTCGAGTAGCCGTTCGCCTGTATGACGGCGTATCCGGACACGCTGCCTTGAGTAAAAAGCAACGTGATTCACCCCTCGATGTGCTACGTTTCCACTGAACCATGGTCCAGTTCCGAGGATACCGTGCCCACTGAAATAGTAACTGACGATGTCTTTGGCTCAGCATAGGAGCACTTGGGGGTCAGCTACTGCAGAGTCCCATGATCAACAACGTGCGCTGAACAGTATGCTCCGGAACACTTTTGTTTACACGGACATTGTACTCCACCATCTGATCTACCAGACGTCGCTGCTTAACCTACTTTATAGAGCGGGCATGCCTCCGATCACCACGTTCTCTGATGAGTAGTGAACGTCTTACGGCTTGTCGCCTACTTGCTGTTTCAACGTCCTTCAACCACTTTCCATAGACGCTCACGACAAGAGCACGCGGACAGTTGTTCGACTTCTCCGTTTCCGAATTGCTTGTTTACAGCTCTATTGAGTTCTTCCGGACCTTGATGTTAGTCATTCACCCTAAGCAACTTACGATCTGAAGCAACAAGTATTTGCATAATCTAGACGCTGGACAGCGGACCCTCTAGGAGGGTATTGTCGAGGTTTACGGTAAAATCACGGAAATTATCATGAAGTGAATCTGGAGATAAATCTGTAATGTACCTGATCACTTCAGGCGTGTACCGAATTTGTATATACTATCAGATTTTTGGTAGGACAGCGTTAGTCATTGGCGTGCACATATAACTCTCCTGTATAATCTTATAGTCTCAAACATTTATACTCACCACGTAAGCTAATTTTGAGAGGATAATTTGGAATCGTCTGTGTTCCACGTGCTGGATTTGGGAGACCCTCATCTGCTGTACTCAAAGTCACTGTACAAATAATCATACGCATCCTCAGTAGTAACTGATTACACGAAGTTAAATTTAACTAGTTTTTAAAATATGGCTTACGGTCCCAGTATATGTTCGCCACCTCCTCTATGAAGATGTAGCTTCTCAACTACCCGTGCCGCAGCGATCCCACGGAGAAAGCGATTTTTCGATGAAGCTAATTCTCCAGATATTGTTAAACTGTAAGGTTTAGTCTTCAGTTAATTTAATTTCTTGTCCTCTTGTACGTGTAACCTGAAATTGTAGCGTCTGTAGCATATGATTCACATTCTTCGAGTAAGCATTGCAAGTATTCTCCCTATACAATTTTCTTCTTGATAGAAAATTCTGTGAATTAAGTAGTTAAAAATTACTGTGGTCTTAACGTTTTAACCTGACACAGCTGCTCGAGTGTTCACATAGTCCTTTGGTGGAGGAGAAGAAGTTATATTATGTGCCAGGTACAAAACTGTACAGGGAATATCTTTGCCCAACTCAAATGACAACAATACTTGAAATTATCACGTCCAGGACCTTCTAAAAATGTCAAAAGGGTAAGGAAAAGTAACTGTGAAATCTTAAAAAGCGCTAAATTAGCGAAGACTGCACGAAGGAATGACTTTTCGCCCAGATGTCAGAGATGATCACTCATGCAGTCTCATCTTAACACTAGCGTGATAGTTTCTACATGCCTCGACGCGTTGTTTCCGACAGCTAGTCTGTGTATTCGAATGTGGTTTTCCAGAACAGACTGCTACATTTCTGATGAGTACTTCTGCAAAACATTTCGCTTGTTTGTTGGCACAACTGAGCACACAACTGATATTCACGAGCGCATGTCATCAATAATTACATGCAGAAATCTTTATTTTTAACATATCACTAACAAATAAGCGGTTTACACTTCACGCTATACTTATAGTATTGAATGACACCTCCATCGCGTTTAGTCATTACTACAGGAATGATCGTCGCCTTTGGTTGAATCAGGTTGCTTAAGTCTTACACTGAAATTGCAGCCCACTACCGAAATGTGCGTAAGCCGCTCATTTGGAGCGTCAAAACAGAGCACATTTTTACTCACATTACCGACAGAAAGATGGATACGTATGTAAATAATGGGCCACCTGCGCATTACTCTGCTGAAGATTGCCATTACTTCTACAATTTCATCGTTTATCTTTGCATTAAGGAAGCAGCCGCATCGGTGGCTAACGAGATCAGCAGATATCGATCCGTATCAGTTATCTTCCAGGAGGATACATTAAATCGCTTGTTTAAGAAATCCTGGGCTAAACCAAGGAGAACAGTTTTGTAAGGATAGCTGCCGCTTACTTCATTGTACAACAGGTAACAGGACTCAGAGGCTGAGGTATAATTTAATGCGGTTTGTCGACAATGTTGATTTGTCACTTTGAATTTACTGTACGCAGTATGTTATTTGTTGGTATGAATGTGTGCAATAGTATAGTTGTTGATGCGGGATGTACCACACTTACAATGATTAACTACTCTTATTGCTGGTATAAAATTACAATTAACAAAACTGTTCAGCTACAACGATTAACATTTCCAGTCACCTGAAGCAAGAATTTTATTTTGATGACAGATGATTTTGACCCTTTACTATTTAAAGATACTTACTGCGTACCTGTCTATTACTGGTGGCATACTGGGCCAAGATATTAGGGACCCGTACGTGAAGTCATTGTCTCCAGAATTCCTACAGAAAATTGCTCCTCTTATTACTTACTCTTATTTCTCACCTAAGACTAGAAGCGAGTACAACTTGACACCGCGTAAATTTCATTATATTCTTACAACTAGACCAAAACATACTGTAGCGTTGTTGTAGTCATTGGAGTTACTTTTTCTTTAAACATTGTCCTGTGAGTCACTGTTATCCAATTCTCTGTTGCACGCCGAGTGAATATTTGTGGTGAAATCGTCTGCATGCTATCTTTAATATAGACGGAAACGTTATTTTTAACGATTCCTACACAAAATAGTCTATTTTAGAGAAGTACAGAAGCCATTCGTTCGACACGATCTGGCTATGTGTAAAGGGGGAAGGGGAAGCGAGATTCAATGATCGTTTCGAGTATTGCAGTTTGTACGAGCAACGAAATAATCTCCACACAGTATCAAACATAACATGAGAATTAGGCTTTCAAATCATTCGACACACGACAAATTGTATTGTTCATCTCGTTGAAGCCAGACTTATTGGTAATTTCCTATAATTTCGATACTACCGACGCATTCAAATTCTTTGCGCTGACGTTTTTGGTTAGGGTAAATTAATGACATTAACGTTTTTGCCTAATGATCTTTAACACATGAAACGCATCATATGTACCTCGACAAGAACAGAAAATACCCGCCATCAGTTTTCCCGGCTGCAGTGCTCTCTGTTGAATTGAACGGATATTCTGTACATATTAAACCTAACTGGAAAAATCGTTAAGTATGTTTTATCCCCTACCTTTTCCTCGTTCACTGTCTTAGGAGATGCTATTGAGCTCTTCGTAGTAGTATTAATCTTTTTGGCCCATTAATGATTCTCCAAAGGATGAGGCACCTATCTTTTTTAATTTGTTGGTGTTAGAGCCTCCGAGTACAATTATAGTTTGTTATCAACTCATCAGAATCCTCTTGGCCCGTGGGTCGACGAAAAAAAGTATTTTTCTAAACTGATCGCTATTCGTCTTGAGGCCATTTAATGGAAATATCATCAACGCACCGAAAGGAACATGAAGGTGTCCTCGTCGCCGTCTGAAGGGCTGCACCTTCAATTTTTTTTCATATAAAAACTCGCTACAACGCCAATGAGGGGTGTTTCCCATAGCTACACCATCAGTTTGCTCGAAGAATTTGATGGAGAATAAGAACTCTAAAAATTTCTAAATTTTCAAAATGATATTAATTCTAGTATACAGTTTACATTGCGAGAAGGGAAAGAAGTCCAAATTTCATTTTTGGATGTACAGGTACTCAGAAAACCCGATGGAACTGTAGTGAAAGAAGTCTACAGGAAGCCCACTAACACGCACAGATACGTTCACAGAAATTCCAGTCACCATCCCATACAGAAAAGGAGATTGATCAAATCATTAGTGGCCTGGGCTAAAAGAATCTGTGGAACATAGCTCTTCGAGGACGATCTCGATAGTTTAAGAATTGCTGTAAGAAGAAACGGCTTCTCTGACAAAAAGACAAATAGGGTACAAGAACCGAAAGAGTCTGAAGTTACTACTGAAAAAGAACCAACTAAGAGGAAATTTGACCTCCAGTTCGTGAAAACAGTCACAAATCGCATCAGCAGAGCACTAAGAATACATAGTATCGAGACAATGTTTAAGCCGACAAGAAAGGTGCCGAATTCATGAACTTTGCGAAGAATCTACACCCTACACTTGCTGCATGAATAGTATATAAAATCCCCTGGACTCATAGTTGAGTGTACAAAGAAACTAAAAAAAGTATTGACATCGGACTTAAGAAAGACAAAAGTAATCGTCATCTGAACCCGGATGAACTGGCAGTAAAAGACCATGCACTTGGAGCAGGTAATCACCAAATTCGTTTCTCCAATATTATGATTTTATCACGGTCCAATTATTACTATGTAAAGATCTATACAGAGGCCATAGAAATTCAAAAGCACAAAACAGAAAAGAAAGCCAATTGTATGCATTCTTCCCCTCTACAAACTCCATAAAATGCGTCTGTGGACTCTATGATTTTAGGCAGTGGTCGGATGACGACACAAACCAACCGTTGCGTGGATATGTATAACGTTTCGGCTTGCTGAACTCGTTTATGTTCGTATTGCTATCTGAGTGTTCATAGCCTCTGATGGCGTCTTCAACATAGGAAGACGCACGTTTAGGCGGAGAAACATGCCTCGGACTACGGCCTAGTGCCCATACAACGAAACCTCTATGGCAGACTTACCACATCTTCCTTAGAATTACACTCCTGGAAATTGAAATAAGAGCACCGTGAATTCATTGTCCCAGGAAGGGGAAACTTTATTGACACATTCCTGGGGTCAGATACATCACATGATCACACTGACAGAACCACAGGCACATAGACACAGGCAACAGAGCATGCACAATGTCGGCACTAGTACAGTGTATATCCACCTTTCGCAGCAATGCAGGCTGCTATTCTCCCATGGAGACGATCGTAGAGATGCTGGATGTAGTCCTGTGGAACGGCTTGCCATGCCATTTCCACCTAGCGCCTCAGTTGGACCAGCGTTCGTGCTGGACGTGCAGACCGCGTGAGACGACGCTTCATCCAGTCCCAAACATGCTCAATGGGGGACAGATCCGGAGATCTTGCTGGCCAGGGTAGTTGACTTACACCTTCTAGAGCACGTTGGGTGGCACGGGATACATGCGGACGTGCATTGTCCTGTTGGAACAGCAAGTTCCCTTGCCGGTCTAGGAATGGTAGAACGATGGGTTCGATGACGATTTGGATGTACCGTGCACTATTCAGTGTCCCCTCGACTATCACCAGTGGTGTACGGCCAGTGTAGGAGATCGCTCCCCACACCATGATGCCGGGTGTTGGCCCTGTGTGCCTCGGTCGTATGCAGTCCTGATTGTGGCGCTCACCTGCACGGCGCCAAACACGCATACGACCATCATTGGCACCAAGGCAGAAGCGACTCTCATCGCTGAAGACGACACGTCTCCATTCGTCCCTCCATTCACGCCTGTCGCGACACCACTGGAGGCGGGCTGCACGATGTTGGGGCGTGAGCGGAAGACGGCCTAACGGTGTGCGGGACCGTAGCCCAGCTTCATGGAGACGGTTGCGAATGGTCCTCGCCGATACCCCAGGAGCAACAGTGTCCCTAATTTGCTGGGAAGTGGCGGTGCGGTCCCCTACGGCACTGCGTAGGATCCTACGGTCTTGGCGTGCATCCGTGCGTCGCTGCGGTCCGGTCCCAGGTCGACGGGCACGTGCACCTTCCGCCGACCACTGGCGACAACATCGATGTACTGTGGAGACCTCACGCCCCACGTGTTGAGCAATTCGGCGGTACGTCCACCCGGCCTCCCGCATGCCCACTATACGCCCTCGCTCAAAGTCCGTCAACTGCACATACGGTTCACGTCCACGCTGTCGCGGCATGCTACCAGTGTTAAAGACTGCGATGGAGCTCCGTATGCCACGGCAAACTGGCTGACACTGACGGCGGCGGTGCACAAATGCTGCGCAGCTAGCGCCATTCGACGGCCAACACCGCGGTTCCTGGTGTGTCCGCTGTGCCGTGCGTGTGATCATTGCTTGTACAGCCCTCTCGCAGTGTCCGGAGCAAGTATGGTGGGTCTGACACACCGGTGTCAATGTGTTCTTTTTTCCATTTCCAGGAGTGTATGTTATGACTCATACCTCCTAGTTTGGAGTATGTCTCAGGAAATAACAAAAACTTGTTTCATCTCACCATTAGTTTTTTTAAGAATTACCGTCAACAACGTATTTAGTGATTCTAAACTGTAAGATATGAGGCATAACGTAATTCTAAAGATGTTGAGGGAAGCCTGAAACAATTTCAGTGTCACTCGACGCATAATTTTCCAGTAAATGGTACCGAAAACTGAACGTATATTTATAATTCATCTCGCAGAAAAATTGTCGCAGTAATTAAACTTTCATAGTTAAAATAAGTACAACTTTTAACACCGCTTTACCTAATCTTATTCAGTGTTGAGATAAAACTATAACGTCCTATATGTTACGCATCAACATTAATGCACATTGAAAGTATAGGATTAGGATGCTTCGGTGAATCGCCTCCCTCTTCTCTTAATACAACCGGGTACTGGTCCGAGACTGATGAACAGTGCACAAGCACTGGTCGTAAAGTGATTTATAGTCACTTCTTTCGTAAGTGAATTACGTTTCCTTAAGATTCTTTCAATGACTCACAGCCTGGCATCTGTTTTTCGTGCTATTATTTTATATATCATTCAACTTTAGGTCGATCCGGACGGTTACTCCTAGGCATCTTATGGTTGTTACCATTTCCATTTATTTATCGCCAATAGTGTAACTGAACAGAATGGACATATTCGCGTATTTATGAGCAGTACGTTACATTTGTTTACGTTCATGGTCAACTCCCTGTCACTACAACAGTTATCGATGCTCTGCAGGTCTTTCTGCGTTTCGCTACAGTTTTCTGCCTTTCCAACCTTCTAGTAGGTCGGTTGGTTGATTTTGGGGCAGGGGACCAAACAGCGACGTCATTGGTCCCATGGGATTAGGGAATAATGGGGAAGGAAGACAGCCGTACCCTTTCAAAGGAACCATCTCGTCATTTTCCTGAAGCAATTTAGGGAAATCACAGAAAACTTAAATCAGGATGGCCGGACGCGGGTTTGAACCGTCGTCCAGCCGAATCCGAGTTCAGCTTCTAGTAGGCGATGTCATTGTCTGTAAACAACCTCACAGTGTTTCCGACGCTTTCCATTAGATTGCCGTGCGGGGTAGCCTCGCGGTCTCAGGCGCCTTGCCACGGTTCGCGCGGCTCCCCCGTTGGAGGTTAAAGTCCTCCCTTGGGCAAGGATGTGTGTGTTGTCCTTAGCTTAAGTTCGTTTACGTAATATTAAGTAGTGTGTAAGGCTAGGGACCCATGACCTCACCAGTTTGGTCCCATAGGAATTTACCACTACCACCACCACCACTAGATAACTTATGTGTTTTGTAAACAGTTATGGCCCTATAACACGCTCTTGGTGTGCTCCCGAAATTACCTTTATATCTATTGACTTCGTCTCCTTAATGTGAAGCACTGAGGATTAAGGACTGCTATACACCGTGGTCAGAAACAGTGTGAAAACCTTGTAAGGACGTTGCTGGGTAGGCTCTGCTGAGAAATAGTTGTTAAGAAAACAGTTCCTTACGTTGTGCCGTTTCCAAGTTAATTAGCCTTGAAGTTATCCAATCTGGCCGTTAAGCTTGCGAATTCAAGCGGTCCGCCAGATACAGTTAATGCTCATCGTACTCAGCCTTTGGCTCGGGGCGATCCTTACTATCATCCCATGTCCAATTTTTGTATCGCTCTTTTGTACGGCTTTAGGAAACCAAAGGAAGGACACGTTTGGCAACACCGTCTCTGGTAGGCCGTTTGAATTCGCGCGCAACGAAATTATAAGTTAACTTCAGTGCCAGTTAACTCGGAATAGGCGCAACGATTCGAATTTTTTGCTTAACAATTATTTCTCGTCATAATCTACCCTTTAACACCCTTACAAGCTTTTCAGACTGTTTCTGTCCATCCTGTATATAATTTAATAGTGTGTAGGTGGTGACGTACTGATAGATTTTCGCTCTGAGTCTCTCTGGGAGACGTGAACAGACGCCTCAGCAAAAAAAACTACTGTCCGTACAAACACGTAGTCCTTTAAAACAGTTCAAAATCGTTCCTTACTTCACATTTTCATTGTCATGTAACTCCTACTTAGTACTGGCGTTTAATAGCGTCAGATTGCGTACATCCATGTAATTCCATCCACTATCTTCAAGGAGCAAAATGTCTGTAAGATGCATTCGATCACGTCGTAGAAAACTCAATTCTGCTTTTAGCGATGAGCGATGTTAATAAAATAGGCACTTCTGGAGGAGGTCGTTAAAACGTTTCAGCAATCTAGGTAGGTGGTTGCAGTCGGAGTTGTGGAATGAGGAAGTCAATGTACAGTAGCTGCTTCCGTGTGAGGAACGAATCGTTCATGTGAAACTTACGTTCTGTGATGTCTAACTGGAACATTTTGTTATCTAAGTCATCAAAAGCTTTCTCGATATCCAGATATACTGCTTTCGTTATGTGTTTCCTTTCCATAGATTTACATACGAACAAGACCAGTTTCAGGAATGGATGGACGATGCTGTATTCTGTTCAGCATAGATTAAAAGGTTGCCTTTGAGGAACTTGAGAAGGGCTTGCAGGATACGACAGTCCAGATCAATCCTCATGAAGCTCAGGAGTGTGTATGCAACAATACATCTGGGGAAAAGGCTTAGAGAACTGCCACACTTACAACAGTCAGAATGAAAATTCACTTATTAGTGAGCTAATGGAATAGGTATGTGCCAGAAAAGTTCAGTTCCTTAATGTATTTACATTTTTACTTTATAATGGATGAGAGAATATCATGACTGTTTTGTACATTATTGTGGAAGACATTGCAGCAACAAAATCACAATCTATGCTGTCAAATTCATTTTATTGTCTTTTACCGATTTCGGATGTCTTTCGCCCAACCACGGAAGGTGCGCACCTGGGTTATTACATAAAATCGATACTAAGTTTAATATTTGTTCTCAGTACTTGCATTTTTCACTCATTTTTCGTAAACGTGGCAAATAAAATACGAGCACGAGTCATAGTGAACGCAAATAGCATGTCTTTTACATTTAAGGTTGCTGCACAATAGCATATCTGAAAAACCAGATGTTACACAGGTCTTTCCTTACATCATCGAGTTGCCCAAACTTTTCTGGTAGATTAATTAGTTTTTTGAGTAATATGATGTCTATGACACTGGGTAATATTAGATTTATCTCATATTTGAATGTAAATACACATTAAATATTTGATTTCAATAGGCTACGGTAAATATTAATTATTAGAAGCTATTATAATAACATTGACAGGGGCATTCTTAGTTCTTTAATTTTTACTGTTCCTTACGTCTGCGCCAGTCTATTCCTTATCAAATACAGATATTGTAAGTAGGAACAATGGTATTCTGTGTAAAGGTTAGTGGAACATGGGACTGAACTGAATGTTTGTGTGTGTGTGTGTTTTTTTTTTTTTTCTTAATAAGGAAAACATCTTGACAATGTCCAGTCAGTACCAAATGAACTCAATGTACTTTCGCCAGTAATACCTGAAACTGGCCAGAAGTCCCTGAGGCGAAACATTGTGACAGCAAAGTATTGATATCCAGCAGTTAGCCCGAAATTTCATGGAAAATCTATAATCCGGAAAAGTTTAAAATTTCAGTATCATATGAGTTACACAAAATCCACCATACGATCAACTTCACAGTAGTTCGCTAACATGCCAATGACATCAAAATAAGCAAAGCCAATATCAGACGTAAGTTTCTGATCTTTAGTACACCAACCAAAACAGATATAGCAATCCACGAGTCATCATGTCACCCAAGACCACATTAAATCGATTACTTCAGGACAACGCTAAACTGTATATGTAAAACACCAGTAGATTAAGAAGAACAGCAACGTGAGCCACAGGTAATGAAAACTGTTGCACATAATAATGCTTATAGGCCTACATTATGTTGTAAAAAGTGACAATTGACTCTAAATAATGAGAAGTGTGAAGTCATCCACATAAGTACTAAAAGAAATCCGCTAAATTTCAGTTACACCACAAATCACACAAATCTAAAGGCTGTAACCTTAACTAGATGCAATTACGAGTAGCTTAAACTGGAACGATCACAGAGATAATGTCGTGGGTAAATCAAACCAAACACTGCGATTTATTGGTAGAACACTTAGAAAATGTAACTGGTCTACTAAAGAGACTGCTTACACTACGCTTGTGCTCCCTCTTCTGGAGTACTGCTGCGCGGTGTGGGATCCGCATCAGATAGCATTGACGGAGGACATCGCAAAAGGACAGCTAATTGTGTAGTATCGTGAAATAAGAGAGTGTCACGCATATGATACATTACTGGGGTGGTAGTCATTAAAACAAAGGCAGGACCTTCTCATGAAATTTAAATCACCAACTTTCACCTGAGAGTGTGAAAATATTTTTTTAGCTCCCACTTACATAGGGATTTTATATATATTATCCCTATGTAAACCAGAATTCCGCTAATAGGAACTGTATTGAATAAAATTGCAAATTCATTTCGTAGTACTAACGTGAAAATAAGTTCGCCCACCAACAACAAACTACCGAACAAACGTGTACACACAGTTAATAGAGATTGCCAAATTCTCAGTAAGTCAAGAATTTACTACCTCAATTGTGATTCTTGTTCCCGATATTAAATAGGACTAATAGTGAGAAGAGTCAGTATCCAAAACAAAACACTACCATTAAACACTCCAAATAAGTCAGTCTTTGTTTGTCACATAGCTGAAATTGAACATACGTCACAAATATTGAAAAGATCATTGAAATGCTGCACATGGCCAACAAAGACATAAAGAAATATGTACCGGAAGAAACTGAAATCCACACACATTATCATCCACAAATAATTTGCTAAATGAGAAACCGAGTCGGTTATTTTACGCTGGAAGAAAAAGCAACACACACATACATCAGTCGTACGTCCATGTCTACCAATATTTGCAAAGGCTTGCATTGCACCTCCTTTCAGATCTGCATTTGTTACGAAGTATAGTGGCACACGCAAGGACCACTGCAAAATAAATAAGGGGGAACATTTTCACAAATTTACTAAACTGTAAATGACTTCAGAATAGCTGTTAGAATATAATACGTGCCCATGCAGTAACCAAAATGTTAATCTTAAGAATGCATCTGTCAATATTGACATAACAGCTGTTTAAGATTAAAGTTTACCATAGTCTTACTCGCAATGTGACTCATGTATTTACATTCTAATATAAGATAAATATGTAATATTACCCAATGTTATAGACATAATAGTTTGCAAAAGGATGTAATATACTATCAAATTTTGCCAATCGATAATTTAAAACAAATTCGATTGCAGATTCACGTGCAAAAGACATGAATATTGTGATCGCAATGGGCATTGTCCTCATATTCCGACAGCTGCACTTACGAAAGAGAATAAAAAAATGGGAGGGTTGTTAATTGATGTTAAACTTGCTGTTTTATGTAACAGCCTAATTGTGCACTTTCCGTAATGGGTAGGAAAACACAATGAACCAGTGAAGGACCGTAAGAAAATATTGCCGGCCGCTGGTGGCCGAGCGGTTCTGGCGCTGCAGTCTGGAACCGCGCGACCGCTACGGTCGCAGGTTCGAATCCTGCCTCGGGCTTGGATGTGTGTGTGTGTTGTCCTTAGGTTAGTTAGGTTTAAGTAGTTCTAAGTTCTAGGGGACTTATGACCTCAGCAGTTGAGTCCCATAGTGCTCAGAGCCATTTGAACCATTTTTAAGAAAATATTCATAACATAAATAGCGACTGGTTGCTGCAGTCCCTTCCACAGTAAAAAGATTTACATTCTCGTGTTGCACTGAAAGGCAAGGTCCTCTCCGGTTATGGTATATATGGCATTTCCATGGACAGAGAAAGCCATAGCAAAGTTCACTGAACTTGCGAGGAAGTTGAGTGTCTTCCCTGAATCTCATTATGTAATATGAGTACCACAGCATGAAACCGGCGCCTCGTGTCATTCACGTATTGAGAACGTTGACAACTCCGACACGTTTTATGAAATTACTCGAGCAGATTGTGGTAGATGGGTACTGGAGACTGAAGCCACCGCTATACATTTGTCAGCAGAAGTAATTGACTCCGAAGCGGAATTCAATTAGAGATAAAGGCGTGTGTCTCAATAGAAAAGGAACAATGACATAATGAAGGTGAGAAGCCTCGCCAGCTCAAAGCCTGCGCACTGGGACGACGAACAACGTTAAATGCATGCAGATAGCTGCTTCCTACTGAATGGCGCTTCCCTCTAATCGATCCGCTGCCAAAATTTAATAGCTTCCTTCTTTAGGGACGTCGTTTATGGTCGAGGGTAGCTTCTCGTTCAGGTTGCGATCGATTCAGCAAATACTTCGCTAAAATGAAATATAATGATGTGAAAGTACCGGAATGTTGTCTTTCTAGGCATCTGAGTTAATGACAACAACATTCACGGAGAATGTATTTAAATTCAGCGTTACCTTTTTTCAGGAATTTTAATGGATACTAGTAATAAATCATAGTACGAACCAAATATAAGACATTCCATTACACACTAGACCTTAAAGTTAGTACTTCACAAGCTGTTGGCTCACGAAAGAAAGTTGAAAAGTAGTCTTTTAGGACGTACCTATTTAAAAGAAACGCCCTTACGGTAAGCCTTCTTGATAGAGAAAGGTTAACGTGCAAAAATCAGAACTCTCTATATCATTATGTCTCTAAATAACTACAACTATTTCTAATGTCTTATATGTCCTTTTTCTTATGTTTCGACCATAAATTTTCAAGAGTCTGTGTGGAAAAGGTTTTGTAAACTTTGGGTTAAGGTGCAGAGTAACGAAATGTTTCCTACTTTTTGTTTCGATGTAAATTAAACTTCCACACTCTCTTCTGTTGTATCATTAACCATATATTTTACAAAGGATCGTAGGATATTATGAAGCTATCTGGTCACAACAACTTAAAAAAAATTTCCTTCTAACCAGAGTTTTCCACAACGATAGTAATCATGAGCAAAATCTGTACGTACATCAACACTTAAGGTAATTCATACTAAATACGAAACGTACAAATTTCACGTAGTATTACCTTCGATGGACGTTATAACTAGACCACGGATTTTTAGGTCGTAAAAAAGTGTGTTTTAGGCACCTAAAATAGGCTCCTTCAGTAGTTCATTTAGGCTATATAAAACCTAAAATAGGCTCTTCTAAAAATGATGCAGAGAAAATAAAAATAACTTAAAATACACAGTGTTGACAGTATGAACATCTTATTAGTCATTGAAACAAGGAGAATGAATGTTTACACAGTTACAGAGCCCAGCAATCTACAATATTAATGTTGAACATAACTCCAAATTTTTTGAGTTCCTGGAAGGTAAAGATCTCCGTAAAGAAGATGTGGCAATGGTTTAATTAATACATTCGTAGTTTTACATATTCTGACCATAGTTGGCTTCACAATAAATAACCGAAATCTTTTCTAGGTTTTCTAGTGAAAAACTGTGGCGCTTGTCAGTCAGAATCAATTTATACGCTGAACAAGAACGTTTACATCAACAGATGTGACAGCGGCGTACTTTATTTTCGGCACATGTTGGACAGGAATGCTGCAGTCAGGAGTGCTCGATTTTCCACTAAGTATGTCGGCAGCTGCACACAACTTCTTCAGGCCAGTGTTCTTCTGCAAAACCGTTTGCATTTTTGCCCGTACTTTTTCTCCTACTTCACCTGAGGCTTCATTAATTTTCATTTTGACTTCTTCAAGCAAAGAAATATTGTCGTAGATAGGTCTCCCTGAGCCTTCTAATCGTGAAATTATTCTTGCCATAAATGTGTAGTGGGCCCTAATGTAAGATAAGTCCCGTTTTAAAGAAGAATCTTTGAGTAACTCCATTGCTGCAGTTACGGATGCAGCATCCTCCAGTATATTTTCAACCACCTTCTGGATAGCTGAGAGATGCGTACTATAGTATTCTGCTGCTATCAGCCACGTGCCCCAGCGGGTGACAGCAGGCTCTGGCTGTAATGGGACATCTGGAAGCTGTTCTTTGAATGCCTGTATTCTTGATGGTGCCTTAACAAATATTTTCTTCACCATAGATATTACTTTATTTACTTTATAAAATTGTAGCCTTACTTGCTCTGCTATGCGGTTGAGCCCATGCACTACACAAGTTACATGCAGCATCAATGGGTAGAATACTTTTAATAGTTGAAACGCTGCTATCATATATGCAGCAGCATCAGTGACGGCCAGAAGCACCTTATTCTCATCCACTCCATTTGGGTATAGCACCTTAAGCCCATTGTTCACAAACTGTGCTATTGTTTGTTGGTTAGTTTTTGCAAGCAGTTTTGAATAAATCAAATGAGCCCTGGATGGAGCTTGCCAATAATTAGGTTTGCAATTTAACGGCCAAGACTGTCAGTAGTTTCAGACACAGAAATCCATATACAAGATTCTCCAACATCTTCTCGGATTCTGTGCAATGCAGCATTGTAAGCTGAAGCCACATAATTCTTACGTAAAGTTGACTCTGCAGGAATAGACTGATGGCAGTACTTCTCAAGAAAACCTCTGAAAATAGGGTTTTCTAGTTTCCGAAAGGGGATGTTTGCTGCCACAAGTGCATGACACAAATCACTGCAGTTGTTTTTTTCGGAGGATTCACCAGATTTATTGGTTAAAAGAGTTTGCTTCAATTTTGATTTCGTTCAACAGTAGCTTTATGTGCGATTCCATCTGCATGTTGAGTTAAGTGAGATTTCTTAACATTCGAAACCTAATACGAGAGAAAAGGGAAATGCAGTTTAGAATCGCATATAAAGAGTATTTCGTATTACTAAAGGATAGCGATAAAAAAGAATCCTAAGTGACAGGAAAATAAGAAGTCTAAGACAAACATCAACTAACCTCCTTGTTGCATGCTTGGCAGAAAATAATTTTCCCATCTGTTGCAAAATGCGGAAAATCTTGCGGCCACTGCCTTATATGAGTAGACTTTGAACTAGCTGTTTTCGGCTTGGCGTAATATTCTCACAGAGAAACTAGAATTTATTTTGCACTTAGAACGTCAGTAACACTTAACACGTCGGTCGCTACTACACAATGTACTGATTTGTTTTCGCTAGGAAAAAGTGAACGATGACCTGTTTTTTTTTTTTTTTTTTTTTTTTTTCCTTTTACTGCGATGCATGGGAGCGGTAGGGGAAGTACCGTACTCGTTGCTGGACATATGGCACCTGACAGATGGCCGCCCCTTTTCAACAAACTAATGGAATCTACCGGTGCTTCAGATGAAAAAATTTCCTTACTGGCAAATTATTTTTCGAACCGGAAAATTCACGTATAATACCTTTCACGAAACAGAGTAGTTTGATAGGACTGTCTGTAGACAGCAGCGAGAAAATGCGCGAAGGGCAGTAATTTAGCTATAGAGGGCGTCTACGATTAACATTGTGATTTTTTAATTCTTGCTCAGCTTAAGGCCTATGAAACCGTTTCTTTGCGAAAATACACAGCTGGCCAGAATCCTACGAACGAAATATTTTGAAATATAACATCTAGTACTCCCACTTTCGATTCTAATGTGTAACTCAAATCTTCGACCGGATCCCATTCGCTCACCGAAGTTAAGCACTGTCGCGCTCGGCGCGTACTTGGATGGATGACCATTCAACCGTGCCG
Source organism: Schistocerca nitens (assembly GCF_023898315.1). Classification (NCBI taxonomy): domain Eukaryota; kingdom Metazoa; phylum Arthropoda; class Insecta; order Orthoptera; family Acrididae; genus Schistocerca; species Schistocerca nitens. The sequence goes on along the minus strand of NC_064616.1, from coordinate 556,802,663 downwards.
AGTGCTGTTGGTAGTAAGGCAAGCAAAGGAATTGTAAACAGTCTCTAACGACCTTCGCCTTCGACGAGACGTAAAGCCCTAAGTTTACTTCCTTTTTCTAATCTTTGAAAACACAAAAACTCTATGTCACATTTACGAAATAGGTACTTTTTTAGGATTTTGATGCCGAAATAGGCAAAATTAGGCGTCAACATCGAAATACGCAATTTTATGTCCTATAGAACTAACGGGTATTCAGTTTAGTTAGTCATGAAACGCATAAGTACCAACTTATATGCAAATTGGAGCTTAGGAAAAAAATAAGTTTTAACCTAAAGATCCGTGATCTATTTTTTACATATGAATAATAAAACACCTATAAAGAGTATTTGGTATTAACAGGGATAGCGATATAAAAAAATAAAAAAAGACTGAAGTGTTAGGCAAATACGAAGCATGAGCGCATATCAACTAGCCACCTTGCTGCACGCTGGGCAGAAAATATTTTTTTCCATCTGTCGTATAGTGTGGAAAAACTTGGAGTCACTGTCTTATATGATGAAATAGGCACTTTTTAGGATATTAAAGCCGAAATAGGTAAAAATAGGCACTAACGTCGAAATAGGCTTTTTTAGGTCCCATAGAATTAACGCTGTTAAGTGTAAATAGTCATGAAACGCATAAGTACAAATTTTTATGCAAATAGGAATCAGGAACAAAATAGGTTTTTACCTAAAATCCGCGGTCTAGTTATAACTTACTATCCCAGATTCTAAATCCACACGTAAAATGGAAAAGTGCAATCCTTATGCGGATTTTGTCACTGTGCCGTTAACACATAACACATTAAAATACGTTAGCGTAGCTACTGAAAAAAAAACAAAAAAAAACAAAAAAAACACATACATGGCGTGGTCAGTGCCTTGAAATCAAATTGAGGAAGGCTTGTCATCGATCACAGCAATACAGCTGTGTCTTCAAAGATACAAAAAGCCGTATATAAAGCCAAATACAAACTTGGTTAAATACATTACTAGATAAATATATCTACTCTAAAAGTTGTACGGAAAGTCTCGTAAGCGAAAACATAAATATATTAAGGGCATGTGAAGCTTTAAAAAATGCTGGAGGAAGGGGGAGCGTATATTTTTTTTTTTTATTATTATGTATCCTGCACTACGGATCCTAGACTGCCCCGTGCGGTCTCGCACTTTGATACAATAGAGCATGTTTGGGAAGCGGCGGGATGACGTACACTTTCTTACCATCCTCCAGTTGGCAGCATTCACGAGCCGACACAACACGTGTTTCAACAATGGCAAGAAATTCTTCCAAATGACATTCGTAGGCTTTTTGTTTCCAAGGCACAAGGAATACATACGTTCATCCGTGCCCGTCGGTTTAACACCTCAACAACGTCAGTTATTAAATGTAAATAATTCCATAATGTTAAATGGCGACGAGAACAAGGTATTAACGTAAGAAGTGGAGACATTTTATTTCAGAGAGCTGGAGGTTGCACAGACATTCACGCTGTAATACATGATTTGCAGTGGAGAACTTTTAATGGTCATTTTTCTGGCGTTTTCAGTCAGTCATGAGGTTGCAAATGCTTGCAGGGCAAAGCACCTGTAGGGAGTGTCCACTGCTGTGGACTGTGTGCATTTGCAGCTTCAGGACTGAAAACGCCAGAGAGGTGAATAGTAACAGCTTCCCACTATGCTGGACGCTATGCGTCACAGGGTGAAGACAATAGACTTTGATTTGAATGGACCAACATCTGAATACTTTCCGAGTTATTCTAGTTGGTGTTTTCCGTGGTTTTCCTGAATACTTCGTGTGATTACTCTTTGGTTTTCTAAAAGACGTCGTAGACGATGCACACCACGCTAGATTTTCGCTCTGTCCCTAAAAACCTTGAAACTGGATGGACGTTGAAGTGGTTTTTTTCTTTTTTGCTCTCTGTTTTGTTTCCGTAGAATTTAATTTCTAGACGGATATGAACAACAATTCAACATTTACGAATTATCAAATTCGAAGTGGCAGATACCTAACTCACTGTAAGAAGCATACGTGAAAATATAGCATAGCAAATTATTAATCGCTTGAGCGATTTTATTCACAGCATTGGAGTACTGATCTGCTTTGAGTGCGATAGAAATTGTGGCCACACCGAACACTAGCGCCATGAGATCAAAAATGTTTCAATTGGCTCTAAGCACTATGGGACTTAAAATCTGAGGTCATCAGTCCCCTAGACTTACAAGGGAACCTCCCCATCGCACCCCCCTCAGATTTAGTTATAAGTTGGCACAGTGGACAGGCCTTGAAAAACTGAACACAGATCAATCGAGAAAACAGGAAGAAGTTGTGTGGAACTATGAAAAAATAAGCAAAATATACAAACTGAGTAGTCCATTCGCAAGATAGACAACATCAAGGAGACTCTGAGCACAGCAGCGTTGTGGTCCCGTGGTTAGCGTGAGCAGCTGCGGAACGAGATGTCCTTGGTTCAAGTTTTTCCTCGACTGAAAAGTTTAATTTTTTATACACTCCTGGAAATTGAAATAAGAACACCGTGAATTCATTGTCCCAGGAAGGGGAAACTTTATTGACACATTCCTGGGGTCAGATACATCACATGATCACACTGACAGAACCACAGGCACATAGACACAGGCAACAGAGCATGCACAATGTCGGCACTAGTACAGTGTATATCCACCTTTCGCAGCAATGCAGACTGCTATTCTCCCATGGAGACGATCGTAGAGATGCTGGATGTAGTCCTGTGGAACGGCTTGCCATGCCATTTCCACCTGGCGCCTCAGTTGGACCAGCGTTCGTGCTGGACGTGCAGACCGCGTGAGACGACGCTTCATCCAGTCCCAAACATGCTCAATGGGGGACAGATCCGGAGATCTTGCTGGCCAGGGTAGTTGACTTACTCCTTCTAGAGCACGGGATACATGCGGACGTGCATTGTCCTGTTGGAACAGCAAGTTCCCTTGCCGGTCTAGGAATGGTAGAACGATGGGTTCGATGACGGTTTGGATGTACCGTGCACTATTCAGTGTCCCCTCGACGATCACCAGTGGTGTACGGCCAGTGTAGGAGATCGCTCCCCACACCATGATGCCGGGTGTTGGCTCTGTGTGCCTCGGTCGTATGCAGTCCTGATTGTGGCGCTCACCTGCACGGCGCCAAACACGCATACGACCATCATTGGCACCAAGGCAGAAGCGACTCTCATCGCTGAAGACGACACGTCTCCATTCGTCCCTCCATTCACGCCTGTCGCGACACCACTGGAGGCGGGCTGCACGATGTTGGGGCGTGAGCGGAAGACGGCCTAACGGTGCGCGGGACCGTAGCCCAGCTTCATGGAGACGGTTGCGAATGGTCCTCGCCGATACCCCAGGAGCAACAGTGTCCCTAATTTGCTGGGAAGTGGCGGTGCGGTCCCCTACGGCACTGCGTAGGATCCTACGGTCTTGGCGTGCATCCGTGCGTCGCTGCGGTCCGGTCCCAGGTCGACGGGCACGTGCACCTTCCGCCGACCACTGGCGACAACATCGATGTACTGTGGAGACCTCACGCCCCACGTGTTGAGCAATTCGGCGGTACGTCCACCCGGCCTCCCGCATGCCCACTATACGCCCTCGCTCAAAGTCCGTCAACTGCACATACGGTTCACGTCCACGCTGTCGCGGCATGCTACCAGTGTTAAAGACTGCGATGGAGCTCCGTATGCCACGGCAAACTGGCTGACACTGACGGCGGCGGTGCACAAATGCTGCGCAGCTAGCGCCATTCGACGGCCAACACCGCGGTTCCTGGTGTGTCCGCTGTGCCGTGCGTGTGATCATTGCTTGTACAGCCCTCTCGCAGTGTCCGGAGCAAGTATGGTGGGTCTGAGACACCGGTGTCAATGTGTTCTTTTTTCCATTTCCAGGAGTGTATAATAAACTTCGCTCTCCAAAATTCCAGGACATCTTCAGATTTCAGAATGAGATTTTCACTCTGCAGCGGAGTGTGCGCTGATATGAAACTTCCTGACAGATTAAAACTGTGTGCCCGACCGAGACTCGAACTCGGGACCTTTGCCTTTCGCGGGCAAGTGCTCTACCAACTGAGCTACCGAAGCACGACTCACGCCCGGTACTCACAGCTGTACTTCTGCCAGTATCTCGTCTCCTACCTTCCAAACTATACAGAAGCTCTCCTGCGAACCTTGCAGAACTAGCACTCCTGAAAGAAAGGATATAGCGGAGACATGGCTTAGCCACAGCCTGGGGGATGTTTCCAGAATGAGATTTTCACTCTGCAGCGGAGTGTGCGCTGATATGAAACTTCCTGGCAGATTAAAACTGTGTGCCCGACCGAGACTCGAACTCGGGACCTTTGCCTTTCGCGGGCAAGTGCTCTGTGAGTACCGGGCGTGAGTCGTGCTTCGGTAGCTCAGTTGGTAGAGCACTTGCCGGCGAAAGGCAAAGGTCCCGAGTTCGAGTCTCGGTCGGGCACACAGTTTTAATCTGCCATGAAGTTTCATGTTCAGATTTGCTTGGACATACGCAGGATTTGACGGGCTACACACGGAAAAATTTGAAAACGTTAAAAACATATGTTTTGACAGAGCACAGGGAAGACTGTGCGACTGTGAAACTGTTGCATTCATTTGTTGCAGTTTATGTGAGAAACTCTTATGTTTTCATCACTTTTTTGGGAGTGATTATCACATACACAAGAAAACCTAAATCGGGCAAGGTAGAAGAATCTTTTTACCCATTCGCCAAGTGTACAAGTTAGGTGGGTCGACAACATATTCCTGTCATGTGACGCACATGCCGTCACCAGTGTCGTATAGAATATACCAGACGTGTTTTCCTGTGGAGGAATCGGTTGACCTATGACCTTGCGATCAAATGCTTTCGGTTCCCATTGGAGAGGCACGTCCTTTCGTCTATTAATCGCACGGTTTTACGGTGCGGTCGCAAAACACAGACACTAAACTCATTACGGTGAGCAGAGACGTCAATGAACGAACGAGCAGATCATAACTTTGCGAAAATAAAGAAAGTAAACTTTTCACTCGAGGGAAGACTTGAACCAAGGACATCTCGTTCCGCAGCTGCTCACGCTAACCACGGGACCACGGCGCTCCTGAGCTCACATTATCCTTGATGTTGTCCATCTTGCGCATGGACTACTCAGTTTGTATATTTTGCTTATTTTTTTCATAGTTCTACACAACTTCTTCCTGTTTTCTCGATTGATCTGTGTTCAGTTTTTCAAGGCCTACCCACTGTGCCAACTTATAACTGAGGGGGGTGCGATGGGGAGGTTCCCTTGTTAGAACTACCTAAACCTAACTAACCTAACATCCATGCCCGAGGCAGGATTCGAATCCACGACCGCAGCAGCAGCGCGGTTCCGGACTGAAGCGCCTACAACCGCTCGGCGACAACGGCCAACTAGCTCATGAGAGTATAGCCGAAAATTGCAAACTGGGTAGTTTTGTAACGCACATTTTCATAATTGGTCTCCACTTACCAGTCTAAAATAAAACAAGGTGCAGAATGTACTATTAGACGGATATGCAGAGCTCCGAAATGCAGTGCGTCGTTTCGGAGAACGACGATTTCGATTTTCAGCGCGTTGTCGATTTGATAATTTGAGACGGAAAATTGCAGTAAAGCGAGACGGCGGAGGCCAATTAAAAACGGAAATCGAACGCCGGTAGTGCGCGAGCCTGTGGAAGGCAGGAAGAGATATAATAACAAGGAAATCTTTAACCAGCAGCACGGAAAAGCTTTTTGTCTCCCGCGTACAATAACAGAGCACCGTAGCAGCGAGGGTGGAGCTTGACCGTCTAGCGTTCTCGCAATTAAACACAGGAAGCGTGCTCATCACATAGTCGGAAACAATCAGCAGCGAGCCCACGGGGACGCACAATGGCGCAGCCCCCCGCCGGCACACGTGGCCCGCGCCGTCCCCCGCCGGCACATTTTAATGCACACCTCACTACACTTTTCTGCTGAGGCGCAGTCTAGTCAAGACTTTCAGTTTCGCATAAAACCCCGCTTTAGGCTTTCATATTTACCATTCAGTGACTTGGATACAAATGAAATGGACATTTTTCTGTAGGTGCACCCGGAAAATGGACAACATTTGCCGTGTAGATGTGGGAATGATTTCGGACAGCTGCTTACAAGTCCGATGGCTGACACATACAGGGGTTGGACAAAAATATGGAAACACACAGAAAGAAATGCATGCTCGAACATCATCATCATCATCAGCCAATTCGATCAGCTGGTGCTATGGCCTCTTTGTGTAAGCGTGTAACATAGGATCCCCCCGATTCTTCCATATCTGCCGATCTTCCATTTCTCCCACTTCAGTCTGACTGTATTTTTTTTAAGTCTTCGTCCCAGCTCTCGAGTTATCTTCCGAGTGATCTCTTTTGGGAAGCTGAGCTCAAGTCTACGACTTGTTTCTTCACGCGACATGGCGGCTGATGACCTCAGATGTTAAGTCCCATAGCGCTTAGAGCTATTTAAACCATTTGAGCCATTTCGCGCGCATGACCAGCCCACTGCCATTTCAAGGTGTTCACACTTCTCATTAGTCACTGACCTTTGTTGTTTGCCTGATATCAGCTGCTTTCTTTCTGTCTCTCTTTGTGTTGCCCAACATTTATCTATTCAGTCCTCTTTGGGCTACTATTAGTTTTCTGACAATGAACTCATTCAATGTCCTTGTCTCACACCCATAAGTTATTACTGGCAGTACACATTGGTCAAAAACTGTCTTTGTCAGCTCCGGCGACATCTTGGACTTCAAAACTGAGGAGTAACTTCCATAAGCTTGTCAGCCTAATTTAATACGTCGAATTATTTCTGGTTTTAGGTCTCCTTTCATATCTAGCAGTTGACCCAGATAGACGTATTCTGTGACCCTTTAAAGTTGCGTACTTCCAACAGATATATTTCCCTCCGGTGTCCGTTCATTCAACATTATCTTGGTTTTATTCGTTTTTAGGGCAACTTCATAGCAGAGTGATGCAAGTTCCCTAACCAGTATCGGAAGTTCTTCCATACTATTTGCAAATAGTAAAATATCATCAGCGAACCTCAGGATATGTTATCTCTTTCCCATAATTTTGATTCCCTCTTTTTTCCAGTCTAACTTAGACATTGCTTTTTCGAGGACTGATGAAGATAAACGCAGATAATTGGTGCAGTGTCTGTGTTTAACAGTGTAAAGCTCGAAGGAACATTGCTTCGAACTTTGCAGGCACTATCAAATACAAACAATGCACTAATGTATTTCGTGGTAAAGCCAAGGTAATCAGACGAGAAAACTAAATAGTTCTCTGCCTGGGCGGGAATGACATCACTGTGTGAGCGCTATGGATAGCAGACATTGGGTCAAACGGAAGTTTGGGTCTGTCCGTGTAGCGTGCTCCAATAGCCGATGCGATTAAAGTGAGCTCTCGCGTAATGCGCGAAATCCGGCACAAATTTTCGTTTGTTTCCAGTTAATAGTATACCTGTGGTCGTACTGTATTCGCAGTTTGTGAATACATTTCATAATAAATGCAGATGCCATCCAAGATTGAGGATTGAACTGTTGTATTTGACCACGAACGGCACCTGTTTAACTCTTTAATACGTTGCAAGTGTCAGTCACGTCCAGAGCAATGTTCTGTGTAGTTGTGAGTACATTATGTCGGAGCTGAGTGCATTGACCGTGGGCAAGTTAGTGGTTCTCGTAACGTGGGCACTTGCTTAACCAAGGTAACTGAATTGCTTGGTGTTTCAAGAGGCACTGTATCGAAGATTTATACTGCGTACAGGGAAAGCGGTAAGACATTATTTCCTAAGTCACAATGCGGACGGAAGTATGTGTTGAGTGATTGTGACAGATGATCACTGAAGAGGATTGTGGCAAGAAAAAGAGGAAGACAGCAACAAAGGTCACTACACAACTGAATGTCGTACTAGCGAACCCTGTCAGCCCCAAACAACACGAAGGGAATTCCATATGCAGCGAATTGCAGGGCGAGCTGGAATTCAATAACACTTGTCAGGGGTGCAAATGCCCGTAACAGGAAAACGGGTTGCCGTACCATAGAGCAATGGAAGAAAGTCATTTGTTCGGACGAGTCCTGTTTCAAACTGTTTACAACTTCTGTCCGAGTTTACGTCCCAAGAGTGGAGCATGGCGCAGGTTCGGTGATAATTTCAGTAGCCATATCGTGGTATTCCATTGGCCCTATGGCTATTTTGGAAGGTCACTTTACTGCCAAGGACTATGTTCATTGAATGTCCAAGTACAAACACGCATGCATGTCACTACTATTTATTTCAGCTGGTGGTCGTCGGTAAGGGTGTTGCAGTTGCAATGATTGCTGGTGAGTAGAATAGTGAGGGCAGCTCACAAAAGACAGGGAAGGTGTTTGAAAAGTAGACGGTATCATCTGTCGCAGTGCGTACAGAATTCATTTTTGCATCTAAATCACCATACAAACAATACTCATTGCGATGAATTAAAGCATGTTCCTCCTTCTTGACACAGAGTCAGCACCCAGCACTACGCTTTGAAATAGTCATGTAAACTCCAGTGCGCCGTCTGAAGATGACCCTGAAAAGATTTGAAATCCATTTATGTAATAAATAACTACCTTACCTTCTGCTAGTATCCAGAACAACGCAGAATAGAAGGCAAATGTCACCCAGACAAACTGGACACAACTCGAGCACATCCTCGTGGGGTTAGTCATGCTTCCTGCACAGATTCCTTCAGCTTCTGAAGGGTAAATTGCCGAAAACTTCACACTTTTGTCCAAAGGCGATCATCATTCAGTTTTATAGTTCAGATATATCGATATGATTCCATATCATGACTAAAATACTCAGTACTCGTAAACCATAATTATTACCCTCCGTCACGTATTTCAGCATTGATTGCTGTGAAATTATAAAAAACCAAGATTTATATACTCTAAATTAACACGAACGTAGCTTCACCTTACTTGATAGAAGGTCGTTAATTTCTGACTATCCGTCCACATCAAGGCTGTCCTTGACTACAGTAACAATATTAAGAGCCAACAATGTAACAGCTCCATCGAAAAGAGCTGAGAGACATTACTATTCGACAACGGTCCTACATTCTTCTCTTTATGCCTCGCATATTTTTCGTGTGACCAGAACAAGAAGATAAGGAACCGTTGGACGCGTGCGGAAGCATATAGACAATCGACTTCTCTGCCTCTCATTCGAAAATACAGTCGGAAGCAAGAAGAGAAATACTGGAACTATGCAGAGAAATTTATAGGATATAACTATACGTTCAGAAAGCATTTATCTGTAGAGATTTATTTTTGACATTCTCAGAAATACATTTTATTTGTGTCTTGGGATGGTCTAGTTGAGGATGAGGTAAAAGCTAAAACGCGACGAGAAGTAGAAACCAACACAGTAGCATGTTGAATGAAAGCAACATTTTTTTCATTTAGGCTGTATATTTATTAAGATCTCTTCTTATTTGCACCACTAGTTCCCATTCAAGAAAGCAAGTTTTCGAATGTTTATCCACAGCTCTTAGTAAATACTCGAAACTGGCTTCTTAATGCGAAACTATTTATGTATTTGAGTAGAGATGTTAATAAACATACAGCCCAAGTGAAAAATGGTCACTTTCATTTAAGAAATTTATAGCTGTGATGCCACCTAGAAAGAAGATGTGTGATAGTAAATGCGTGGAATACTGTTCTGTGCCAAATAGACTAGTGGTCCGTGGCAGACCTGCAGTATAACCTGGATTTCAAATCACATTGTTGTTGCGGGATTTGATACATGAAAAGATCACCTTAAAACCACTGTACAAGATATTAATTCTGGAATCTTCACATTAACTCATACCACCTCTCCATTGTTTTGTATCTTTAAGTCACAGATTAGCGTGATGTGCATGTTTATGAATCGTTTTTCGAAATCCGTACACCTAAGACCAGCCTGTCATTTTTCATCGCAGCAGTATTCATTTATATCAGTTGTTGGTTTTTAACCACTGTAGAGGCTAGCATCCCGATACTTAGAAAAGGGGTATAAATAAGTTGGGGCGACGGGGGCGGGTTGTCACACGGATAGGTTACCTTGAGTCTCAGTTCAGTCACTGCTGCTTCCTAGTGGTCTTAACACAAACAACAGTATGATCACAATACAGTATATTGAGTAGTGTATACGATTTTTATAGTTCCTCGCGACAGTTTTCTGGATGTTGTTGGAGTTTTTGTGTTTTTTAAGACGTAAGCTGTCGTTTGTTGATATAATTAACTCTCATTATTCACCGTATAAGCCACGAAGTCTATATCCCTACTGATGGCTATTATCTTATAACAGCTACACAATTTTATTCTACATCAACAATGAGATTAGGTGCAAGATATGATTTTCCAGGTATTTGTCTGAAATACCTATAAGTTGTTGAGTGTTACAAAAAATTCCGGTGTGGTTCTCGCATGTGAAAACCAGCAGACATGTGACAGCAACCGATTGATGCTCCGAAATCACGGTATCTCGTATTTTATATGATCAGTAGTATCCAGTTCATTAACAGGGGTCAATTTCACGTCAGTTTTTCTAGGTCATTTGTATTTTTCCCACACTGTAAATTTCAAAATTGTGAGTGTGCACCTGAAAGTAACCAAGTTAATACAGTTCATTTTCTTAAATATTTACTTAAAGTACTACTGTAATGCCTAAATTGGTCTCCAACATTCATTTGTGGTTTATCAATACTTGTTTCATTTTTCCGCTCATAACACAATTTTTTAATAAACAACTTATTTTCTCAGATCTACACAGGTTATCTCAAGAGGAATGATAAATATTTACGGATATGACAGGAACGATTATTAGAAGCAAAAATGTCTAGTAAACATGGACTTTAAAATGCATGCCTTAAAAGCTATAGACACTTCTCCACTTTCGACATTCTGAAACAAATCTTATCTACTGCAAACTCTCCGCTTTCCGTGCTTTTGGAGGAGTATTAATGTCCAAAAAAAATTTCCGAGTAAACATGGGCTTTAAATGCATACTTTAAGAGCTACGAGCACCTGTTCAGTAGAAGAGATGTGTTTCACAGTAGCGAAGACGAAGTAGAGCTCATATCTGTTAAGGAATGCATCTTAGGGACCATAATTCCTAGACTTTTTTGCTTCGAATGATCGTTTCTGTCATATCCCTAAAAATTGGCCAGTCCTTGTGAGATACTCTGTATAACCTGGACAAACAGTCCCAACGTCTGTGACAGCCATCCCGGATTCGGGGCAGGGTGTCAAAAAAAATGTACTCTAACAAAACATTTTTCTCTGAAATCCCAAACGCTGCTGTGACCTCTTATTTGTGGGAAAATATATTCAAGGATATGTATGACGAGATCCAATAACGTCAGAAAAAAACTCTTCCCCTTCAAAAATTAGAAATCATAAATTGTGACAACCTATCCCGTCTCGCCTATATCTTCCAATGTGTAAAAATATTAATTTTTTGTACATACGTCTTCATTCAGCTGTCGTAAGACAGAACACGTCACGTTAAAGTCACAGTACGCGCCGGCAGAGTTAAGTGAATTCACGATCTCCGCTGTATTTATACACGTATCAAAAAAAATGTGTGGAATTACACTGGCAGCTGTTTTATTAGCATTAGAGCAATTATGTCAGTGTTCCACAAGTTCTTCGCCAAATAGGTGCTCATGCTATATGGTCTGTAACCATTAATTACTCGTACAATATCTGGCGAGAGTCCGATCATAAGAAAGCGTCAAGAAGATACTGAATCACAGATAAATGGCAAGAAACCAGAAACTCTTTCTATGGCTTCAGTGAATTACGGGAGAAGCTACTGAATACGGGCTTACAAAGACGGCAATGAAATGAAAGGCTTACGCATAAAATCAGTCCACTTGTTACTGAGAGCAGTGTGAACTAAAATGAATTTATTTGTAGGAATAAACATTGACAGGAGTAGAGTTGTAGTGAAGAAATAGACTCGACTTGAAAAGATCAGAGAAACTACGCTGTCTTAGGTTTCGGTGGTTTCTCTAACTCAGCGAACCGTAAACGATTTGTGGTAACAGGATCGTTAGTAAATCATGCTGAAACTGCACTCTAAAATTAGTGAACGCGGTTGGTTCGTAGTGTTGTTTTGTGAATAAAACTGTCTAGATTGCTTGATTCATTCCCTTACTTACTACGTCGTTTCGGCTTCTGCCATCATCGGATCAAAACTTAGAGAACTTTTAAAACAGAGTTCAGCACCAGTACCAATAAAAACTACGCCTAATCGGGGCATTAAATTGAGTTCACAAAATATTCATGACGATCGCGGATCACACAAGAAATTCATTTGCTTTATTAATGACCATAGTGATGATGTTAAAAGTCGCTTTACACCATTATGAGTTTCAATAGCTTGTCTCCCAATAACAGACAAACTGATTTTTGCTACCTTCAGACATTTTAGTGATGTGTTTCTTTAAACCGGTACGCCTACGAAGGATTCAGAAAAAGGTGAAACTGAGACCAAATACGCCTCCTCTACTTCGAGGCTTCAATAAAGATGGTCGAAACAGGCGTATGAAATTCTGTGAGTTGTACAAAATCCGAAAAGGAGTCAATACGAAACTTAACAAAATCTTATTTGACGCGACTAAACGATTTTTAAAGTGAATGGCAGGGTGAACAGACACCATTGTATGTACTGGGATTCCACGAATTCCCCTCGTGGCGATGTGAACGCAACTACAACTGGGTAAAATTCATCACAAGTGTTGCCCTACAATATCCAGGTGATTATCGAGAAAATGGCTTCAGAGAAATCAACTCCTTCTGTCATACTCGCCGAAGTGAGCTAAAATTTCAGTGTCCTAATACAGAAGACGTTTCGTCCTTCCTTGTTTTTAAAAAGTAGAATTAGATTAACAGCAGTGTTGACATTTTGTTTAATTCAACGTATTATTATCTAAAATGTACACTCAAGTATTCTATCATCATATGTTACTTGCTCAACAGCAGTTTGAGTAGTTAAGACTCCTTTTTACATATTCAAATCGAAGACGGTATATTGGAGAAAAGATTGTTTCAGAAAGACGAACTCCAGTTACCCTCTCTAAATTGAGGTAAAACTTCATTGATTTCTGTACACAGTTATTACTCTTTTAAAGCAAAGTTAAATTAAGGGCATAGCTGACGTCTTGTTTGATTCAAGGTATTACTGATCATACTGTGTTCTTAGCAAGTCCAGTATCAAGTGTTACTTATTCACCTGAATTTCTTAGCGACGACTCTTTGTAACACATTCTTATCAAAAACGGGATAATAATTTGTTTTCTATTCTTCTCAGATGGCATAAGCATTTCTCTACTAAAACGCTAATGTTCCAACTGATGAAGAAATAAGGAAACGTGCCTGGACAAAGAAAGTTTCAGTCTCTCTCGGCAGACAACGGGCGGCCGAGAAGCGAATCGAGGCAGGGCGGCAGATGCGTTGGCGTGCCGCAGCTGCAAGTGGCTCCGCTTGTGGAGTGGTGTGTTCCTTTGCGGCGCTGCGCCGTTCTGCACAGATAAGCCTCCAGCCGCCTGCCGCCGGCGGTGTCGGATCGATTCTCGAGTTCGGCAACAACACAAGACTGCTTTTTGCTGCTCTCGCAGTTATCCTCCGGTATCAACAATGGCCTTGTCATCTTGACGTAGCCCCTGCTGCGACGCCAGCAACAGCCTCCGAGAACTTTCAGTACGCTCCTGGAACAGTATCAACTTCTCCTCACACGGCTAGCATCAAGCAAATTTATAGTTAACATGTTTAAAATTAACCGATAATATCTTTTTTACATCTGACTTTCTTTGGCTCTAAATGATAAACGGTCCATGAAAAATTTATACAGAATTAAAAAAATAAACAGAAATTTAAGTTCTGAGTCAAAATCTGGATATCTACGAGGTAAAAAATTAATATAAAAAAGAATGACAAATCTTCATCAAGGAAATCTAATGAATCCTTCCCCTGTAAAGAACGCTAAACCTAGAACCTGACTGATAATATCCTTAGGATTTGTTTTGTCTATTGTAGTGGTATGCAGCTTTAAACTTGACTAGTGCGTAGTACCCTTATGTCAATGGTCATTAGTAGTTTGAGATTATGTTATCCGAGAAACAATGAGCAAAAAGTAGGCTAAATTACAGAAGAAGGTGTACTTGTTTTGCAAACATTGTGGAAATATGACGACAATTACGGTTCTGTTTGTGATTTGCTTCTGGAACGTTTTGCAAACATCCAACCTGCATTGCGACTGGGTATTTGCCAATTAAATTTAAGATTTGAAGAGACTGGGTCGGTAATGGAGCTTCCTTGTTCAGGTAGGCCAAAGCCTGTACCTACAGAAGAGAGTCTTAATGTTGTCGTGCAAATGCTGTTTTCAACAATGGACTACGTCGTAAAGAATGTATTCCAAAGAGTACGGAATTCTAAAAAAAAAGCCTACAGCGGATTCAGAAAAGCTGAAACTAAGAACAAATAGCCCTCCTACACTTCAAGACCCAAATAAATACGATTAGGACAGGCCTTTGGAATTCTGTGAATTGTACACAATCCGACAGGAAACCACCCCAAGCTTTACAAAAGTATTGTTTGGAGCGAGGGAGAGATTTTTAAAGTGAATGGCCGAGTGAACAGACACAACTATATGTACTGGGATTCTACTAATTCCCACGTGGGGATGATGACAAAGCTCAAATCTCCTAGTGTGAGTGCACGGGCAGGGATTTTCAGCCATGAGCTACTCCGGCCTTATTTCCTTAACGTACTGTCAGTTCTGTTGGTTATACAACTATGTTTCAAGAAGTGTTGTTAGAAGTGGAAAATAGTTCATCTTTTGAACGTATGTAGCCTGTTAACGAAAAAGTTTACACTGAGGTTATGGAACTCATGGGATAGCGATATGCACATATGCAGATGGCGATAGTATCGCTACACAAGGTATAAAATGGCAGTGCATAGGCAGGCTGTCATTTGTACTCAGGTGGTAGCTGAGTGGTCAGCGTGACAGACTGTCAATCCTCAGGTCCCGGGTTCGATTCCCGGCTGGGTCGGAGATTTTCTCCGCTCATGGACTGGGTGTTGTGTTGTCCTAATCATCATTATTTCATCCCCATCGACGCGCAGGTCGC
This sequence comes from Schistocerca nitens, assembly GCF_023898315.1. Classification (NCBI taxonomy): domain Eukaryota; kingdom Metazoa; phylum Arthropoda; class Insecta; order Orthoptera; family Acrididae; genus Schistocerca; species Schistocerca nitens. The sequence goes on along the minus strand of NC_064616.1, from coordinate 556,787,441 downwards.
CGAAGTGACGTCAAATCGAAAGACCTGCACCAGGCGAACGGTCTACCCGACGGGAGGCCCTAGCCACACGACATTTCATTTGTACTCAGGTGATTCATGTGAAAAGGTTTTTGTCGTGATTGCAACCGGACGGCGGGAATTAATAGACTTTGAACGCTAAATGGTAATTGGAGCTAGACGCATTGGACATGCCATTTCGGAAATCGTTACGGAATGCAGTATTTCGAGATCCACAGTACCAAGAGTGTGCCGAGGGTACCACACTTTTGGCATTACCTCTCTACACGGACAGCGTTGTGGCCAACTGCCTTCACTTATCGACCGAGAGCAGCGGCGTTTGCGTAGAGTTGTCAGTGCTAATAGATAAGCAACACTACGTGAAATATCCGCAGAGATCAATGTGGGACGTACGCTGAACGTATCGCTTAGGACAGAGCGGGGAAATTTGGCATTAATGGGCTATGGCAACAGAAGACGGACGCTAGTGCCTTTGCTAACAGCTCGACATCGCCTGCAGCACAAACAGTCTCAGAAGATTGGCGGCAAAATTTGTAAGTAAGTGTTGGAAAGATACAATGTTTACTTAGAACAGCATGGAAACCACTTTGAGTCTTTTTTTATATTCATTGAACTCCACATGTATTTATGTGTTGATAACATATATGTATTATCAATTGTTAATTATTAATGCACAAAACCGATTTTTGACAACTGACTTATGGACATAAGTATATATATATATATATATATATATATATATATATATATATATATATATATATATATAACAGCCCTGCAGGATTCATGGTGTCATTTCCCTCCAGCACTACTTCAGACATTAGTTGAGTCCATGCCACGTCGTGTTCGGTACTTCTGCATGCTCACTGGGGTCCTACACGATACCCTCCGTCGGAGGTTCCAGTCCTCCCTCGGGCATGGGTGTGTCGTTTTTAGCATAAGTTACTTTAAGTTAGATTATGTAGTCTGTAAGTCTAGGGACCAATGACCTCAGTAGTTTGTTCCCATAGGTACTTACCACCACCTCCTACACGGTATTTGGCTCTTCAGTGTATATTTGTGACTTCAGTCAGTATATAGTTACGACATCGACAGAAAACTGAATGTTGCAGATGCCCTGTGCATAATAATAATTTCATTTAGTTACTGCACTTGGCGGATTGTATATTTACTATGTATTGCTGTTTAGATGTACTTACTTTCTACTCTACTTGTTGTTAGTCCGATTTTCGATTTTCAGAATAGCAGCACGTAGAGCAGAAAGTAAGTACACCTAAACGGCAACCCATCGGGAATATAAAACTCGCGAAGTGAGGTAGCTAAGCAAAATTGTTAATTTGCACAGGGCAGGTGGAGCATCCAATTCGCTGTCGATGATGTAATTATGCACTTTCTGAAGCCTCAGATATGTTTTACGCTAACTGAAGATGAGTGAAAGCTGGAAACACGTATGAGCTTAAATAAAATTAGGTAACAATGTGTCTGGTTGCTGTATTAATTAAAATAACATAATACACTGTCACGGAGCTCAACAGCCAGTAAAATAGATAAAATATTAGTGAAAAACTAACTATATCACAAATAATGTACATCATTAATAGCACAAATATCAGGACGAAAACGCTTATGTTTAATGAGACACAACAATTAAAGATAAACTAAATACTACGTAGACCGCTTTTAAGCACCGATCTCTTTTCTCACGATACGATAATCTATTACGCGATTGTTTGAGAATGGTATGTGCGATAACGTGCTGATTTTCATTAAGTTCGCTTGTTTCCTATTCCTGCATAGTAAATGCTGAATTGTTCACTCCGTTGATGCCGAAGACTAAATAAAATGTGACACAACAAGAATACACGTTACTGGAAGAGAGTAGTGGTTGCATTTTTTCCGGTTTCATTCTTACATTATTTTCAGACACCAAAAATTTCAATGTATACCAAAAGTAAACGGCGAACATAGTGTCAAATTATCGCAAATATTCACCAGGATCTGTTTATTCCACAATATTTGAAGAGTGTAAATGTCAAACGTTCTCAGTTTCATTTTTTCATAAAACACATCTACATCTACATCCGCATAGATACCCCGTAAGCCACCGTGCGGTGCGTGTCAGGGGTACCCTGTGGTACAGTGCTACTATGTTCTCGGTTCTCTTTTGCATGTCCCTACACTCGTCCGAAGTACTATATCACGGAGAAAACGTTTAAGACTCATTATTAGGTGGCTCATGGTCTTTGTGCCAAGCAGTGTATCCCTCTGGTGTTCCAGGTGCCATGCGTCAAGGTCTCCTGCATTTGGTTCATGCAGTGTTTGTTTAGTAAATACACTGCATTAAATTTTTGTTTGTATCAGTAAAATACTTTTGTAATGGAAGGAGGTAATTTGTGTTTCAAAAATAGTAAAAATGTTGAAGAAATGAACAGAAAAAACAACATGTGTCTGGAAAATGTAATGAAAGCTATTTATTTCTTCCTCAGCAGCACAGGGAGTAATGAAGTTGTGTAAAAACAGAAGTAAGTACTGGAAGATTTGTTCCTTGAATTTTGTTACGCTCTTGTAAAAATTTAACAGATAAGAATAATGTTTCTTTTTACTACAGTTCTACCAGTTAAGACATCACTGCCGTATTTGTGTGCTTGTGTTACTACAAATAAAACGTAGTGGCTCAGTAGTAATACCGCTTGAAACAGAAACTTCGTTATAAGCAACTGCAACCAATCAGTTCCCTGGTTACTCTGTTTTCTGATTTTCCTGACAAATATGAGATTTGGAAATTAGAATGTCTCGTATTTCCACTCATCATCTATTTGCAATTTTCCAGTCATAAATCGTTGAATGTTCCCGAAATTCTAGTGATTTATTAAGTTCAAAACTGTCACAGAAAAACAACATGTTCACATGTATCACATTAAATCCATAGTCCTCTTGAGAATGAAGCGGTGTATGTTTGCTTATTCCTCGCTATGTAGGTGAGAGTAAACAATATATTTTTGCATTCGAACGAGAAAGTTATTGACCGAAACTTCGTGAAAAGATCCCACTGCAGTGAAAAAGTCCTCTGTTTTAATGAAAGAACGCCCAAAGCTCGTCATATCAATGAACTGTTTCGATGTCCTCCGTCAATCCTATCTTGTAAGGGACCCATACCGCGAAGTAGTACTCCAGCAAAAGACAGACAAACACAGTGAAGGCAGTCCCTTCAGAAGATTTTTCATCTTATAAGTGTTCTGCAAATGAAACGCAGTTATTGGTTTGCCTTCCAAGCAGCATTTTCTAGTGATGGTTCCAGTTTAAGTTGTTCGCAACTGTGATCCACGGGTATCTGAATTGACAATCTTTAAATTTTGTGGGATTTATCGTGTAACCTTCAACCTTGTGTTCATATTTGGAAACTGGCTGGAGTTCCCTATTCAAAATAGCATCTGAAAGAAAGCTGTTAGAGCACACCAGTGAGCAAACTTTTGATCGGCATAAACTTTCGCAAGTAGTTCTTTGCGTACAACAATGTGAGCGTGATTGACACGTATGGTAAAGTTACAAGTGAATCTCTCATTTCTTCCTATCATATATAAATGCATTACAGAGTTTCATGAGGTAAGAGCAATTTACTTTTCATAATGATATCAGTTGTCGCGCTCCATATTTATAATATTCACCGACAGTATTTTGGGACCACCGACTTAATGATTTTCAAGTAAAAGAGAGACGTATCGCCAAGTATTACAGTCATAGATTATTTATTTAAGCGATTTCACTTTAAGGGAGGTATATTTTACTGTCAGGAGAGACTTGTCAGTGATTATATGTTCGTCGTCCGATTTGAATTTTGTTTTCGGATAAACATGATGATTACTGAACGTCTGGTAAGTATTAAAAGTTAAAATAGTTGTGAAAGGTAGGTTAAGAACTGGTGCGATAAATCGATTAACAGTTTAGAAGAAGTCAAAACAAGAAACGCCAGAGATTTATGGGTGTTCTGTTATCCTAAAACGTTTTAAGTTAGCAAGCTTCAGCATCTTGCTGCTGTGATATGAAAATAATGAAAATATTAGCTGTTCCACTTAGTCTCGTTCTCGATCATAGAAAATTAAATTTTTTCTTCTACGTTGACCAGCCCACGATAAGAAAAGCAAAAAAAATTATATTTAAGGTATCCATAAAACCATGCCTTTTCACATTATGAAATATCAGTGAAAAATAGAGCTGAATGGGAAACATATGTCAGAAAATAAATTTTAATGTGAGACTTTGTTCCTCAGAGCGTTAATACGTCATGCGTGTCGCTGAACAAATTCTTTCATCAAAAAAAGGTATTTGTTCAATAATACATTTAAATAATATAAAACATTTCAAAAAGTTAGTGTAGACCCTCTGGCAGCCGAGATTTATGGGACGTCACTAGCCGAGCCGAGTATAGCGGCGAGGCTTTGAATGAAGGTATAATCGCTAGCATTGTCCTGCCTCAAAGGCGGCTGGGTAATGGACCATTATGTTTGCTGTGTAACACTGTCTCGTGCATGTACTGATACCAAAGCGGCCAGTGACAAATATTAGGCTGAATCCGCTTCTGCATCACTGATCATTCCCTACCTATAGAGGCAAAACTACGTCTTTGTGCTTCCCGTGCCGGGCTGCGTGCAAATAGAACACGAAGGGCCTAATTCCAGCCGTACATAGTCCTCCACTTTGTGTCTGAATGGCGAAATGGTTCCGCAAATACATCAATCTCTTTTTTATGTTGAGTGGCGAGAATGTAAGAGTTCTACAGAATATGGATGTCTGAATAATTTTGCTTAATAATAAGGCAACGTGTAGTCTGATATCATTCACTGTGAGTTTCCCGTACTAGTAAACATACTTGATGTTATTATTTTTCCAACCGTTTCTACCTTTACTTATCATTCGTGTACCTACAATATCACAAATTGATTAGAGGTCGTAGTGAAAGAGACGTCAGGGAAATCGGAACTGTAGCAGTAGGCTTCCCATGTGCAGAGAAATAAAATAAGGTGTGAAAACAACGCATAAATGCAGAACACATGGAGCGTGTGTATCGCAGAGTGTACATCGACACGTCAAAGATACCTCAACACTGAAGATGTCTGTTTGTTGTTGTGCATATTTGTGTGCATATTTTTATTTCGGTCCTTTATTCTTTAGACTTTCGAAAAATGAAGTGCATTTAAATTTCAAGTGCGATTTAGAAAACAAACATTTCCTTTTCGTACAGTGCTTCGCGATTTCTCAGAGAAGAAAAACGAAACACATTATGAGACAAATTAAGGAAATACATGAGGCCCTCACTGAGTAGAACAATTTTTGCAATACAAGCTGCAACATAAGCTTTACTACGGCAGAAATACTACGAAGATAACTCCAGAGACCCAAAACAACTCGTAATACTCGTCGGTATTTGTTAGTTCTCTGAAAAATGTTTGCAGCCTGCACGCTTGACAAGGGCAATATTGGACTGATACATTGTTTGCGATATACCAACACAGCAGAAATCCAGTATCAAAAGCTGTAGTGATCACATTATCCAGTTGTTTGCAGCAAGCTATTCCACTGCGCTTTGTTTTAATCAAATCACTGTATGGGATCTCTGCCAGACAGCATTGACGGAGGGCATCGAAAAAGTTCAAAGGAGTGCAGCATGTTTTATATTATCGCGCAATTGCGGGAAGAATGTTACGGATGTAGTAAGCAAGTTGGGGCGAAATCTTTTCATGAAATTTCAATCACCAATTTTCTCCTCCGAATGACAAAATATTTTGTTGTCTTCCGTCTACATATGGAGGAATGACCATCATAATAAAGTAAGAGAAGTCAGAGCTCGCAATGAAAGATCTAAATATTTATTTTTACCCATCGATACTAGAAAGTGGAATGGCCAATAAATACTCTTTATGCGGTTCTATGAACCCTCTGACAAACGCTTAAGCGTGAACTGCTGATTGATCATGCAGCCGTAGATATTGACTCCACATTCGCACTTCGGTGTCGAGTAACAGAAGAACATACGACAGCACAACAATTTCTGTTTCGGGAAATATCACTCTCTACGAACTGCGAGTGTTAACATATATATATTTTCATGCAAATGTTTAGCTTTTTTCAAAATAATGTACGATTTATTACTCATGAATCTGCTAGTCATAATTGTCTATTCCACGGGTTTCTTTCTACAGCGACTTTTGCTGTTTAGTCTTGCACGTAAATGAACACGGTAAATGGCCAAACTAATATTTTAAAATCACTTTTATTCGCTTATAAAAGTTCGAGTTGGGGTACCTCACTTATGAGAGAGATCCAAGAAGCATCGACTAACATAATTATTACTTTTTGTTTGAAATATTGAGTATTTCCCACGTTTATACCAAAATAAATAACGTTTAGTGCAAGATGTCACAGTCTGATTACGTTTTAGGTTATACATTTCACTTATTTCGCTGTTACTGTAATGTAACTCTTCTGGCCCTCGACTACAGCAATAAATCTGTTCTATAGCGGCATAAAACGCAAATTACGAAGCGCGACAGTTTCGCTACAGCGGAACTCTTATGCTGCCCCATAGCGACTTATTCATGATGCATTAGGAAGTCGCACGTAAAATGTGGAAATGTTAATCAATAAGAGATACAGCGCTTCTCAAAACATCGTCGCCTAAGGGTAACGGGTAACGCATTATCGAGAATGGAGAGTCCTCGTCATCGGCAGTTTCGTTGTGACTCAAGTAATGTGATCGGCTTAGCTGTAACGAAAAAGTGTTTGCAGTAGATGCAGTTCTCTATAAACCATAACCAGTAATATCGGAAGAACGTTACGGTGATATCCTGTCTTATGATGCAGTGGCCGGAACTGTTAGTACGACTTTCAACTCATTGTAAATGAAAAATGAATGAGAACATGTGTACCTCGTTTAATTTAAAAAGAGAAACAAACTACGTTTATCGATGGTTACAGATGAGTCATAGGTTGGAACGATGAGGTCATAAAACGACTGAAGTAAATTGAGATACCACTGTATTATGATTAAATCAGTGTGAAGTTCCGTGTTATTTAGTAGAATATCGAGACGCTGTCGCTTATTAACGAAAGATTATATATATATATATATATATATATATATATATATATATATATATATATATATTATTGGTGCGACTCGACCTTTCGCTTACTCGATCGGTGAAGGGAATGGGAAGAATACTTTGAAAAATCTGTGTAATAAAAAGTACAGTTTAAAATATTTTTTATAGTATAGCTCTTTGATATAACTTGCTCATCGAGAATTATTGACCAATCGGATCCCTGTGTATAAATAAAACTATGTTCACATGAATACCAAATGAAAGGAGATATGAAATAAAACCTAATAAATGCACTAGAAGGAATCTGGATATCAACCTGCAGTAAATAAGCAGTAATTGTTGGACATTTATTGCTTTGCTGGTAGTCCATACGTTTAGAAAAGAACCCATTGATTTCATCGTTGTTGATATGGTTCAAAAATGGCTCTGAGCACTATGGGACTTAACATCTGTGGTCATCAGTCCCCTAGAACTTAGAACTACTTAAACCTAACTAACCTAAGGACATCACACACATCCATGCCCGAGGCAGGATTCGAACCTGCGACCGTAGCAGTCGCGCGGTTCCGGACTGAGCGCCTAGAACCGCTAGACCACCGCGGCCGGCTGTTGATATGGAAAACACGATAAACCAGTATTAGACTGGCAAACACGTAAAATCAGGAGGAACTAACACTACTCAGTGGACCATAGTGGAATGTAGAACATAGTAACTTATCTATGATTGCCTTTGTATTTTCACAGACCTGTTACTAAATCTCTCCGTAAGTGCAAGACACAAATACTCGAAAATCACCGTATCATCCTTTTCTGTACATAAGAACCTATCTGGTTAACAGATTAGCACAAATTAACAGATTAGATACGGAAATAGACATCCCTCCTTACCATATTGCCAGTACGGCCACTTAAAACCTTTCGTCGGTAGCGCAGATTACTCTCGATGTATGACGTATGCGACGAACTCTGGAGTACAGAATTTGTATTCAAATACAGGACGCACTTGCCGTTGCGTCACAGGTCTACACAGGGAATACGTTTACGCGAAATTCAAGATCATAAAATTTTGATTGGGACAGGAAGTGAAATTTCGCACCACATCGCATCCATCAGTCACAATTGAGCTCAAGATATTAGTTCAGGAAATTTAATATAAATTCGTACGTTCATACGTAGGAATGATTCGCAATTCTTGATGTAAACGTCTAAGGACTACTGACAACTTTTTAAAACAGAAGATGCCCTGGTCGAAGCGTCTTACGTTCGGTAAAGCGGTGTCGTTATGCCCCGGAGGAGTCGGTTTGAATTCTGACGGGCGAAAGGAATTTTCATCACTAATATGTGCGGATTAAAAATCACGTCATCAGTCAGTATGACAAAGTCCTTGATTAAGTTAAAAACCTCTCCGCAGAGCAATGTCATGTAGCTCTGCTCATTGCGCGCCGTCCGCTGGAAGCGGATGTTAATTTCGGGGAACTCTTTCGTGCTGTTCGATGGGAGGAGTCTATATGCCAAAATCTGATTTCATTCTCAATCTCTTCTTTGACTCCCTAGCCATCTGTAACAACATAAACAAACCGATACACTAAAAAGGTACGCATCACAACTTTCTATGCCATAGAGACACATAACTGACCCTTCATAGCACAGGACAATTATATTACCCTACACAAAGGAGTATCTTGGCTACACTATTTGAGTCTTATGACGACAAGTTATTGTCCTTACCTTTGGGATATGCGGTTCAGAGGCACTGCTTGCCGGTTTATAAAAGAGAAAGAGAAAAATAAAACATCAAAGATATAGCAGCGTAGTATACAATTACTAAAGCGGTGATAATTCATTAACATGAAAGGCGGTAACAAAGAGGAGGGAAAATGACGTAATCGTTCAGTATGAAGGAAGGTTACCGATGGGTAATATGTATGCATTAGAGTACTTATCCACTTTTCAAGTGGTCATAATACACATTTTATTTGCCTCAAGAATATAAAAACTGGGGAAAGTGATTGATATGATGTTTCAGTTCCCGATAACCCCTGAAATCGTAATTTTGGAATATTACGTGCCGACTAATATCGTCAACGAGGGAAGACGAGATATTTATGTTAAATTTTGCGTGGTACACATGCTGTGCGGCAGAAAATCGCAGTGTAGACACTTTGATTGTTCCAAGATCATCAGTTTTATGGTGTCATCATCGGATAAAATCGTCATATCGTCCATGCAGGCTGGTGGTGAACATGATTCTTACAAGCTTGCCGCACAGCACTACGCTGCCGGTGAAGTGTTCACACAGAAGCGGCAGGCCCACTATGAAGTTACCTATCTCGCCGATTTATGGCGTGTGTAGTACATGCTAGATGATCACATACTATGGTTGCAAGCAATGAATAGCGGCGCACCAGAAAGAAAGGTGAATTTTTCAGGGTGTCCAACACAGCAATTGGGAATGCCACCTCGTCATACATATAAAATTTTAATTTAATCTGTGGTAAGTTGCTATGGGACCAAACTGCTGAGGTCATCGGTCCTTAGGCTTACACACTACTTAATCTAACTTAAACTAACTTGAACTGAGGACAACACACATACCTGCCCGAGCGAGGACTGGAAACTCCGACGGGGGGGGACCCGCGCGAACCGTGGCAAGGCCTGACCACGCGGCTACCCTACCCCACGCGGCTCATACAAAATTGCCATGCGCTTATGCTCCATATAAATTCTGTAATAATTATATACTATATGCTTATTGACAGTGGGAAAACAACAGAAATAATCAAAAAAATAAAAATAAAACATTTTTTAAGTTACAAAGCAACGTAACACAAAAAGAAAACCTCAATGGTGTGAGCGCAAATGCTAAGCCGGCCAGACTTGGAGGGGTTCCGTGGAGCATCCTTATGGAAAAAAGGAGGGGGCGACGTGCGCAAAACCCACATGATGCAGAACTTACTTCAAAAGTCATCTAATTCAGAGGCAGCGAGGCACCTACCACAGAATCAGTCGAAATGAAATACCGTTAAAAATAATGTATAGGACTGCAATAAAATTAAAGGTATGAATGGACCATAATAGTGCGTATGTGAAAACATCACATGGTGTGGAGAGGATATCTGTAATCCATGCTGTTGAAAGCGGCCATTTTGGAACAATAAAAGAGTCTAAACTGCGCCGGCCGAAGTGGCCGCGCGGTTCTGGCGCTGCAGTCTGGAACCGCGAGACCGCTACGGTCGCAGGTTCGAATCCTGCCTCGGGCATGGATGTGTGTGATGTCCTTAGGTTAGTTAGGTTTAACTAGTTCTAAGTTCTAGGGGACTAATAACCTCAGCAGTTGAGTCCCATAGTGCTCAGAGCCATTTGAGCCATCTAAACTGCGATCGCGGTGTAATGAATCTGTTCATTTTCATTTATGTTATAAATAGCTGTATTTGTACTGACACTAAACAGGTTAGCCAATACGATGTCAGTACACGAATTAGAACTCGGTCTTGCTGAAGGTCGATGCACAGGAACATAAAAGAAGCAAGAGGCATAAGTTGAAAGAAAAAAGATATGCCATAGAGAGGAGGAACCTAAGCTGTAACAAAACATATTTAACCATAGATGATACGTCTGAGTAACAGGTCTGGGAGGAACAAACAAACTATAATGTTGTAAAACTGCTTCTCATAAACAAAGATGTACAATACCCTTCCAACTGTTTCCCTTAATCTCGTATATCCCACATGGACCCGTTATATACGGAGCGAAATGACACAGTGTTTACACCACTGGATTCGCATTCGGGAGGAGAATGCCACCCAGATTTAGTTTCGCTGTGGTTCGCCTAAGCCGAGTAATTATAACGCCTGTATGGTTCCACTGAAAACGATCGATTTCTTCTTTCCTATCCGCTTGTGCTCCGTCGACGTGGCCGACCTTCATTCCTTTTTGTAACCATTGATGTTGAGGTAGGGGACGATGCGGGAGACCGCACCGCTGTACTAGGCAAGGTTCTACTGGAGGTGGTTTGCCATTGCCTTCCTCCGACCGTAATGGGGATGAATGGTAATGATGGAGACGACAAAACAACACCCAGTCATCTCGAGCAGGAAAAAGCCCTAACCCCGCCGGGAATCGAACCCGCGACCCATTGCGCGGGCAGCGAGAACGCTACCGTAAGACCACGAGCTGCGGACTTTGTAACCATTAAACAGGTTAATTATTATTATCAGTGAAAAACCTGCGAGCCGGCCGAAGTGGCCGTGCGGTTCTAGGCGCTGCAGTCTGGAACCGCGAGACCGCTACGGTCGCAGGTTCGAATCCTGCCTCGGGCATGGATGTGTGTGATGTCCTTAGGTTGGTTAGGTTTAACTAGTTCTAAGTTCTAGGGGACTAATGACCTCAGACGTTGAGTCCCATAGTGCTCAGAGCCATTTGAAAAACCTGCGAAGCAAGGTAGATGATGCTGTGACAAGTAATTTAATATAAGGCAAATGGAGTCGCAAATGTTGGGAAATATCTTGAAAGTCGATGACAAATGTTGGTCATGTGACGTCACCAGATGACGGAGATCGCCGCACGTTCAGCTGTTGAGCCTATCGATCTGTCGCGCCTGATCATCTCAACGCGATTGAAGTACTCAAGTGCCGGCCGCGGTGGTCTAGCGGTTCTGGCGCTGCAGTCCGGAACCGCGGGACTGCTACGGTCGCAGGTTCGAATCCTGCCTCGGGCATGGGTGTGTGTGATGTCCTTAGGTTAGTTAGGTTTAAGTAGTTCTAAGTTCTAGGGGACTTATGACCTAAGATGTTGAGTCCCATAGTGCTCAGAGCCATTTGAACCATTTCAGTACTCAAGTCGGTGTGGCTATGGCCCACACGCGTGGCTATAGCGCGTGGAGCTAGGGGTTCGAGACTTGCGTCTGACAGACAGTACTATTTTCATTGCGATAGACAATTATGTGTTTACATTGAAGTAAGATTCGTTATTTATTTCTTACTGGTCTTTCTGTCTCCTCTGGTTTATTGCAAAGTACAGTACAACAAAAACCTACCTTACTGCGTTACAAGAAGATGAGTATAAGCTTCCGAATTCCGTCTTACCAGTAAATGTCCTACGTTTTCTTTACTAAATAATGGCTGTAAACAAAAAAGGAAAACACACAAAATAAGAACAGTTTTTACGTGATTACAGCAAGGACAATAATTCTGTAACGTCTATGTTTACAACATATCACATTTATAAAAGTTGTTCGAAGCTGGCACCGTTTGCCCGAATGCAAGTATTGCATCGCTCAATCATCCCTTCACGCCCTTGCCCCAGGGCTGCACGTGGAGCGAGGTACGGTATCTGGTGACGTCACATGTTAAACATTTCTCGTCCGTTTTCTTGTAATTCCCGACATTTGCAAATATTATTATATTAAATTACTTGTCGCTGCGTCATTTATGTAGCTTCGAGGGTTTTTAAACGTCAGTAAGAATCATCCTGCACAGTGATTGAGATTAAGAATTATTAAGTGGTGATAGTGCTCCATGTTGGTCAGCACAGGTTTCTGCCCCTGCTTAAGAAGGATATACTAGTAAGAATGAGCTGTGGACAATTTAGTAGGAAACTACAGAGAAACATTACACCAGGGCAGAATCTTTATCATATAGTGGGAACCAAATGCACGGTGAGGGCTGATACCAGTGTACGACGCTGACACGGTAGGCAGGAGAAAATAAGATCCGCACACTGCACAAAATTACCTAGTTCGGAACAGTATTATATTACGGAAAGACGATGAGATACTAATACATATCCTGCTCGCTTTTGAAATTGCAAACCCTTCGAAGACGGCCTGCAATAAATGTCGAGCCTGCCTGGATACGCAAATGATTTGGTATGACTAACGCTGTCTATATTCTGTATTTAAGGAAGGATTACGCAGCAAGTTTGTCATTCAGAAATCGCATTTTAATGTTAGTTGTTCGCGAGAGGATTATCTTACTCTTCGGGTAACAAGAAGGAACGTCTAGCAACACTAGACGAAATTCGACAGCAGCAGAATCGTGATTTATCAACACTGCGGTTTATCGTTTTGCGATATTCTGTTCACGTTGCTCGGTATCCCACGACTGTCATGCGAAAGTGGAATCGATGGGTTCAGTATGGCCGTACTCAATACTATGCAGCAACAACCCAACGTACCAGAGATGTCAGGCCGTTTGAATACCACTTTTGTTTCAAGAACATTAATGTTTTCCGACAGGTCGCTGCTCTGGAGGGGAGGGGGGGGGGTTGTAGTGGAGGGCAGGACGTATAGTATTATTCATTAGTCAACCAGAGTTTCAGGTTTGAGAAGATCACAAACGACAAGACATACTGAAAACACACACACATCAGTGGAGGTCAGAGTATCACTGCAAGTCTGTAATTCACAATACAGGTGCGCAATACGGGGTTCGTTTGTCATGTGGCAAGTCGTTGACACTTTGTATCCGGAAAGGCGGGATGGCAGTTCGCTTGCTGAATCTGATGATTTGGTTGCCTATATGCAGATGCGAACTCATTCGATGTGACAATATAACTTGCAACTTGAGGAGAGCAACACCTACAGGTGCGATTGGTAATTATAAGATTTCTACAAGTGATTAATAGCTTTCCCTTTATCAGGTTCCCACCGATATATAACGACCATGCAACAAATTGCAGTTGGTTCTCTGATAACATATAGTGAAACCCATGCGTCCCGATGGTAGTCATAGTGTCAAGTTGTGTATCCAATGCGGCGGCTATAAGTGCGGAGCAGTTAAGACGCGCGTCGCGAGAGACTACAGACGCGACACTGGAAAGGGTTACATTTAGTTATGGTTCAAATGGTTCAAATGGCTCTGAGCACTATGGGACTTAACTTCTGAGGTCATCAGTCCCCTAGAACTTAGAACTACTTAAACCTAACTAAGCTAAGGACATCACACACACCCATGCCCGTGGCAGGATTCGAACCTCCGACCGTAGCGGTCGCGCGGTTCCAAACTGTAGCGCCTAGAATAGCTCGGCCACCCCTGCCGGCTACATTTAGTTACATTGAAGTGAAATGATCGCATGGCACTACTGGCCGGGAGACGACATCTGGGGCTGTTCGGCCGCCTAGTGCAAGAATTTTTGTTTGACTTCGGCGACTTGAGTGCAAATGATGATGAAGAATACACAACACCCACTCCCCTAGTAGATAAAATCTTCTATCCAGCTGGGGATCGAACTCTTGGCTCCAGCATGTCAGGCATCCGCGTTGACTCTTTTTTTTTATGTCCCAGCAGCCCACTTTTTCCTTTTTTAATACTACCCTCCTTTTGCATTTTATTTTAATTTTTTAATTTTCGCATTAAGGGCAGCTAGAAAAAGAAAGTCCGCACCTCGTGGTCGTGCGGTAACGTTCTAGCTTCCCACGCCCCGGTTCCCGGGTTCGATTCCCGGCGGGGTCAGCGATTTTCTCTGCCTCGTGATGACTGGGTGTTGTGTGATGTCCTTAGGTTAGTTAGGTTTAAGTAGTTCTAAGTTCTAGGGGACTGATGACCGTAGATGTTAAGTCCCATAGTGCTCAGAGCCAGTTTTAGAAAAAGAAAACAAAAAGAAAACAGCCCTAACCCTACAGGGCACTGTTGCTTGCGAACCTCCCCAATAAAAATAAAGGGATCCTTCCTCAGGCGTGCCATCCTAACTACATCTAGACCTCCCCCCTCCCCGCTCCCCATCTAGTGAAACTAAAGTAAGGTAACTAAAAGGGTCAATCACTGGAGCGCCAGTCCTTAACGGCGATAGGAATGAGGTTTTTTCTTAGTATTACGTCCGTTCTGTAGGTGTCGGTGCAGCGCACCATTTAAGCTAATCACGGACGCGTCATGAAATGGGGAGACGGGGGCGATCATGAAAGACGCTGTGGAGATATCCTGCGAATACAAGTCAGTAATTGGGTGACCGAGTAGCGTACTGTGCGTGATCAAAACCCGTTTCCAGAAGTCGAGGACTGTCTGTGGACGGTTGTGAAAGAGGCATTCCAAAGCCCGGCCTCGAAATCAGACGAGTGCGTGGTGTTTCGCAAGAGGATAAATGGCTCTGAGCACTATGGGACTTAACATCTATGGTCATCAGTCCCCTAGAACTTAGAACTACTTAAACCTAACTAACCTAAGGACAGCACACAACACCCAGCCATCACGAGGCAGAGAAAATCCCTGACCCCGCCGGGAATCGAACCCGGGAACCCGGGCGTGGAAAACGAGAACGCTACCGCACGACCACGAGATGCGGGCTCGCAAGAGGATACTGTGAGGTCCGGGACAACAGCAGGAACTCCGTGGAAACAATGTTTGGCGGGGCCAGGAATAACAACCTACGTGGCATTAGATGAGGAGCCAAACATACTGTTTCAGGGGGCAGGTAATGTGATGCTCTTCGATGTCGTTGAGTTGGTAATCAGAGCAAAGTAGCCAGTCCAATAACATTAAGTCGAGGATTGATCGGGAATTTACCGTTGACAACGACACGCCAGAGTGCAGACACGTTCGTTGATAAAAAGCGTGCGTGGCTGCACCCTCAAACCGGCCGTCAGTTAACATCTGAGTACCACTCAGCTACGGAGGCAGACCTAGTTACGTTAAAGTAGTTCCACTGAACAAGCGCACGGATACTGCGGCGCAGCTTGTGTCTGCCACAGCCGCTGCATTGGAATCGCAACTTCATTGTTTTCCTGGTCGTATAGGATCTCACAGCCACGTTATTACCCGGCAAGGCGAATTGGTAATGTGGCCCTAGCGGGAACTAACTTGGCCACATGGTAGTGATTATATACACTCATACTCCGGTCAACGCAGTGCAAGCATGGAAGATCAGCCCGGAGAATGACATCACGGGCAGGTACGACGGCTTGCGATTAACGTGGTTAAATTTGTTAACAGTGATAAAGAGAAGGGATTTATCGTGTCGGCAGAGAAGGCAACGGAAAGTGGAGACTAAATGTTAACATTGAGCTAGACGTTGGTTTGCAAATTACGATTGGAGGGACACAAAGCTGAACAGAGTAGAATTAAAGTTTCTACGCCAAAGAAGATGAAACAAGGCGCTAGCAATAGGTATTGCGTTGACGATATGCATAAATGTATTACCAGGCACCAATTTCTGCACTAGTACGAACAATGTAAAGAAATATCAACTTTCCGAAAACTACACTGCTTCTGTCGCAGAGATCTTAACTTCAAAGTCAGCAAAGAAACTTTTAGAATAATGGTTCTGTCCGCGAGATTTAGTTTTAAAAGCTGCCAACATAAATATAATGTTACGTGTGAACGAGAGGAGATAGTTGCAAAAAGGATATATTACATTAGGATTTTAAGGAAGAATTAAGCATGAGAATCAGAGCAGACAATGGTTTACTTAGATGAAACATGCATTTACACACATTACACCCTAAATAAATGTTGGCAGAGTGACAATGTGCGAGAAGTATTGTCGAAGAAAAATTACGCTCAGCATTTAAATGTTGTGCATGTAGGCGATGATACGGGTTTCATTAAGTGTTCACATATATTACTCGGAAACCGAAACATAGGGTTATCATTCAGAAATGGACCATGAAGTCTTCTTTATTTATCTAAACAGAATCACATTTTATCTTTCTTTGACGAAATAAGATACAAGAACGCTGAAATATTTTCTAAATTAACAAACCAAAGATATTGAGCGACAACCGTATAATCCTTCGTAGCAGGCTACCTTGTTAACCATTTTAATCATTTTATCTTACTGGCAAATACTCTCGTCCGCACAACGTGGGCCGCGCAATTGGATCGACTTTTTGAAACCATCTCGGGCAGATATAAAAGTTAATACGATGATGAAAATGACGCGACAAAGTATTATAAATACAAACAATGCGTAAAGTCATTTTGATTAAAATTGGAAAATAAAAATGGGCCCGAAGGGATTAGATTTAGATTTGCGTTCTACCAGCACTACGATTCATTAGTTTCGGTACACTGCATTAAAGACGTAATAAATGGTAGGATTAGTTGTGGTACTGGTAGCATTCGCAAAAAAAGTAACGCAAATGACCCGGACGGTGTGGCCGAGCGGTTCTATGCGCTTCCGTCTGGAACCGCGCAACCGCTACGGTCGCAGGTTCGAATCATGCCTCGGGCACGGATGTGTGTGATGTTCAAATGGTTCAAATGGCTCTGAGCACAAAAGGATGTAACTGCTGTGATCATCAGTCCCCTAGAACTTAGAACTACTTAAGCCTAACTAACCTAAGGACATCACACACATCCACGCCCGAGGCAGGATTTGAACCTGCGACCGTAGCGGTCACGCGATTCCAGACTGTAGCGCCTAGAACCGCTCGGCCACTACGGCCGGCGTGTGTGATGTCCTTAGGTTGGTTAGGTTTAGGTAGTTCTAAATTCTAGGGGACTGAGGACCTCAGATGTCAAGTCCCATAGTGCTCAGAGCCATTTGAACCATTTTTTTTTCTTAACACAAATGAGTGTGTAAAAGACAAACTGGAAACCGTCGATTTTTCTTTGGTTTTTGTTTGTTTGTTTGTTTGACATGTAATTAGAACCATAAATCATTCAATGTTATCCCATTGTGTATTTTACATCGTTACGGCACATAAATTGCATTTTATAAGTAATAAAAATTTGTTGATCGCGTAACTTTTGATGCAAGTACAATATACAAGGACAAAAATAAAAAAAATATTTCTAATTCTTGTTGATATTTTGTCCTCAGTACGACATTTTTCATCATGATCTTTCTTGTTATTACCGATAAATGCGGAAGTTGTTTATCAATAACAGAATCATATTTTACGTAAATTCGACGAAGTATTGAAGCGATGTTTGATATATTTTTGTGTGATGGTTTTTTTATTTTACCTTTTTGTTGAGGAAACTGCGTTTTCTAAAACTGTATAATAAATCTGTATTGTGTCCTTTACTTTTACTACAACATCCCACTGTTTCACGTTACAAATCAACAATTTTCGAATAAAACCTGAATTTAAACATTGACAGTTTCAATTTAGGTGTTAATACTGTTTAGTTTTAAGTAACAGACAGGAGGATAACCATGCTGAACGAAGATGTTATATAGGTTACCTGGCCCTTTATATATCCTCAACCAGTTTCTAGATGGTTCACCGCTTCTGATTTTCAGGGGACTCTGGTACGACACTGACCGCACGCATAAAGAAAGCGATCGTTATGAGGTAACGGCCGACAGATATGCAACACACCTAACGTACAGGTAATACAGGAACGACCTTAACTGATCAAAACTACTAGGATAACTACCGTAATCTACGCTTACTTACAATGGTCTACGATGGCCTGCGGTAATTTTACAACTCTAATTCGAACTCTCAACCTCTTGCTCGTGGTGAATATGTCTAAACCCATACCTTACGCCACTGTTCGTGATAACACCTTTAATTTTAATGCTCTAGAGCAACACGCGAAATACTCTTCTTTGTTTTATCGCAGTATTTTTACCCATTTGGCATATTTTTAGCCATTGTAAGTTTCGAAAATGTATGATTACAATAACGTTCGGGCAGTGATCACTACGCAATTATTTTCCTTAATGCGTGTGATGTGGTGGAAGTAATGAAACAGTCTCGCCTGCATAAGATTTTTGAACATCCCTTCTCGAACAACCTCCTTCTCTAGTAATTAAAAATCTACGAAGGCCCTGATAATCTCACTTCAGGGAGTTGACTAAGCCAATTGGAGTTGACTTCTATGTTCTACCTGGAATCAGTCACAACGTTTGATACATTAATGTCGGTATTTTCCTCCGAGCGAGAGAGACTGAAATATTCGAGAGAAATCTGCAAAAAACTATTTCTCGCTATCGTTCGTTAAATGAATCAATAACAGGCTAAATTTATTATTCCCAAAGGCAAAGAAGTGAAAACTATCGGCCGATGAAAGTAGTCTGCTTCAAAACATCAGATTTACTTATTACCTTTCGTGCTGAACTGTATCCAGGAAAGCCAAGTGACCGCACAGAACCCATTTCTTTGGCTTCCCTGAGACATTTGATATTGAATGAGATTTTCACTCTGCAGCGGAGTGTGCGCTGATATGAAATTTCCTGGCAGATTAAAACTGTGTTCCGGGCCGAGACTCGAATTCGGGATCTTGGCCTTTCGGGTGCAAGTGCCCTACCATCTCTTTTTATCTCATTTTGTTCTATATTGCTCGTGGAATTTGTTCGAGGCGGATGTCCGATGACACCCGTTCAGGTTCTTCGTTGATCCGTACACTCAGTTTTTTTTTTATTACAGAGGGTACATAATGCTCTAACCGAACACGCTGAGCTACCGTGCCGGCGCCATCTGAGCTACCCAAGCACGACTCACGACACGTCCCCACACCTTCAATTCCGCCAGTACCTCGTCTCCCACCTTCCAAACTTCACAGAAGCCATACTACTTATAGAATCTCTGTCCAACACATCTATGCAAAGTTTCAATGGGTTTTCACTGTCGTTTCCATTTCGCGACATATCGGACCTTACTTTCCGAATAGCCCTCGTACTTAGTAGTTCATTATGGAAATACAGTCTGTAAATATTTTAGAGAGCCTTGTCGCCATATTTCCGATCGGTAAATGTCACAGCGTTCCTCAGAAGTTTCTTTTTAAACAGAGTACAACTTGACCAAATATAATACAAAAAATATTAGCCTGTCAGTAATACTAATTATATTTTTCTAGTGCAGGAAATGTGTGCTTGATGAGGTGATCCATTACTGAAAAATTTGTAAAAAGACAGGTTCTCATAGTTCGATCTTTTACCATGAGTAGCATTACCTTAAGTAAGCCTACAGTCTAACTGCCAGTATTAAACATCTCAAAACACATCATTTTTATTACAGCTTGCTGTGTGAAATATCAGAAAATAAGACGTTTTTGTACAGAAAACCAGTGGAATATGATTACACGTACGTCTCAGATCAAAAAGCAATTTAAAAAGCTATATTAGCAACGTCAACTGCTACATGTGTTTTGTACAATTATGGAACAATTTAGTTCTGGAATAAGTATTGTGGCAGTTAATTCGAGAGTTCACAGTCATGCTTTAGGCGTCACACATGAATAACATTCTTCCAGAAGCCGACAGTAACTCAGACGCCTACTCGTCTGAATTCTTGCTTGCTTAGCGTAGTATATTACCCAGCATGTGTTTTGTGCAGTTACAGGACTGTCAGGTTCGTACTGCTGTAACACCTTAGCCTTAGCGTTGTGATACTGCATGTAAATATGAGCTTCTGGCGTATTTTAAGCACATTTTACTCATAGAAATAACACTGTGACGCTTGACAAACATCATGTTTCTTATAGAACAATTTAGAGGTGGAAATATTTAATTTGAGGATCTGTTGTGTCCTACAGCAAGTGTGGTTCGAACTAGGAACTTTCACAAGTGCCGCCATCCGTTAGCAATGACAAGCAACATGATCATAAACCCGTTGTTGATTTTATTTCGACTTTGAAGTTCTCCGAAATGATAGTTGAAGTAAAACTCATTTTTGGCAACAAAAAAAAGAAAAAAAAGAACGAAGCACTACGAAGGAGTCATACAAAATGGTCGCAATGTGATATTCATACGGGCATCGACGGAAAACACAAAACTGTAAATTTTGGTAGCCATGGATGAATGTGTGACGCTGCAGGGCAATTTCACCGTGTAGGTGGCAAGGATAGTAAACAGGGGGCATGTCGGTTCCAGGGTATAAATTCTTTGCGAATTTCATTCCGTGCACTCAGCTGGACAGTAATTATGTCTCGCAGACACGCGCGTGGACAATATACGCATATATCAGCATTTGAGAGAGGACATGTAGGTGGGCTCAAAGAAGCTGGTTGGAGTAGTCGGCGAATTGCTCAGTATTTGAATAGGATCGATACTATTGTTCGACAATATTGGCAGGAATGGGTGAACCGTGGCGGAACACAGTATCAAGAGGGAAGCAGTCGACGTAGAGAGACGACAGAACGTGAGGACGGACAGATTGTCACAGGCGCACTCACCGCCCAGGATTAATCATTATCGTCCATTAGAAGTGCAACTAGTGCTTCAGTGACTACAAGGGCCAATAAAAGGGGCTGAGCTCAAGACGCCCTGTGCGCTAAGTACCATTGAACGCTGTACACCAACAAACCCGTTTGCAGTGGTGTCTTTTTTTGTCTTGGAGTGTATTTCTAAATCGTTAATTACACTGCATACGCAAACGTTGATTTTTAACTGTTTATAGCAACAATGAATGCAATATAGTTTCAAACAAAATTTACAGACTTGAGATGAAATTTACTGATGAGACTACTTTGTTCGACATAAGCATTTCCATTAGTTAAGTACGAAAACAGAGAGAAAGAGAGGAAGATGAAATGCATATGTGCGTTTACATATTTCCTGGTATCAAATTACCTTAAGTTATACCCTAATTGTCAATATCTTTACGTTTTTGAACATGGTATAAAAATTCAGGTTGGTGACAAGCCCAGTACTTACTTCATTTATTACAATGTGACCACATTCAACAATACAGACAGCACGCACAAGGACAAAATTTGTAATTGGAACATCCAAAAACACCGAGTGTATTCTCTGTCTAGAGGAACGCTGAACAGTCAGAGAAGGGCAAGAAGAAAGAAGTTAATTATAGTGGAGTGAATCGCTCTACCCTATCATAGAAGCTTTCATGTCATACCAAGCCGTCCTCGGAGATCGACAGACGTCTGAGCTCCATAGATCATTCTCCACATCTCTGCCCAATAGTCACATAATTAACAAGCACAGCCTCTCAGTGGCTTAATACAGACTATAACAAAGATGATAGTTAACGAAGTAAAAGATGGAATAGCAGCTTACAGCTACAGAAGACACAAAACATCCAGCACAAGCAACTCCGGTATAGTATCAGTGGCTGCTTGTATCCAGTGTGCTGAAAGTGGCTGCTTGGATCCAATTTGCTTAGACATCACGTGGGTGCTATCCATTGCAATAGCACGTATTCATTCCCTCGCTTTGTTACGTGCTCTCGACCACGGGGCACTGATAAAAACAGTCCCAAAAGGATGCTTTGGAATTAAGGTGAGTAAAGGGTGACAGAAGGGTGACAAGGATCCACGACGCTGGGATCACATATTTTACTTCAAACTTTGTACACCTTTAGTAGACCATTAAAACAACATAATGTACAAGCAGTAAGGTGCACTACTCTGGCAATTCTGAGAAAATCGCAAGAGAAGTTCTACGCGTCTATCATGTGACTTATGTATCTGTGAAAAGTAACTCACTGTCAGAATTCATCAGGAGTAAGTGGTTAGAAATGGCGACTCTTAAGCGGGACGAGGCCGAAGTGACGATTCGAATCCTGCAAACACTATTTTTTGTTCAAATGTTCAAATGTTTGTGAAATCTTATGGGACTTAACTGCCAAGGTCATCAGTCCCTAAGCTTACACACTACTTAATCTAAATTATCCTAAGGACAAACACACACACCTATGCCCGAGGGAGGACTCGAACCTCCGCCGGGATCTGCCGCACAGTCCATGGCCGCAGCGCCTAGACCGCTCGGCTAACCACGCGCGGCCACTATTTTTTAATCAGTATCTTTTTAATCACTGATCACATTATTTAATTAATATGACTTTTGAGAGGAAATATAATGAAAAAATTCCCACGCGTATATTCATGAAGTTATAGTCAATTTCATATGTTAGTTGACTATTTAGTATTTTTTATTAAATTTTCAAGAACGAGGGACAGGCTTGGAAAGCCCAAGTCGTACCTGATAAATAATTATGGGAATGACGTTGTTCAGTAATACAGTAAGGCACAATGTGACAGACCACGAGAGTAGTCTGAATGTGCTCTCGACACCGCACGCTGCAGGATGGTATTTGTCATACATACATGGAAAACATAAATTGAAACGGCATCTACTACATCGAATGAATGCACTTTTCCCGCATTTACAGTGAATGTTCAGAGTTTCTAAGGAGAGCACATCTCTCTGACATTTTGAAAAATTTCTCTTTCTTCCGATAGTATAGATTAAAAACTAAGACAGAGTAAGATCCGAAGCGTCATCTCACACACGTTCGTCTTCCGAAGCTTGACGCGACTCACTTGACCACCATGCACTCTAACCTTCGGCATGTACCCAATGACGCATCAGTTCGCGCAAAATTTCTCTCGCGATTTCCTCTGAATTGCCAGAGTAGTGCACCTTTCTAGCTGCACACTATGTTGCTTTAATGGCCCACTAAAGGTGTACAAAGTTTGAAGTAAATCTATGAGTCCAACGTCGTGGTCTCCCCTTACGAGAAATACTTTGACAGATGCAACAATGTCTAAAAAAAATTGCAAAAGGTCGAAGGCATCACCAGGAAATTATCAAACTCTTTGAAAACATAAAGCAGAGAATAACACAAAAAACTGCAAATGTTAGAAATTCACGCACCCTGATAACCTCGGCGCTGAGCACCCGTAACATCCTCCAGAAATTCACACTGACAGCGAGTGGTATAGCGCTATACAGTGCATTCTGAACAGGGGCCGCTTTAACACGTATTCAGTACCGTAAGGGAACAGGGCTAATTACGTGTGGTTATCTGTATTATGTCCATTGGGAGACATCAAAGAGTACAAACCTATTGTTCGAATACACACTGCCCACCAAAAGTGACGCATCGAAAAGATTTGGGCAGATGTCATGTAACTTTGTACACGTACAAACCATAGCCGTGTGTGTACATGATCAGAGTTGCATTTCTCCGTGACATGTAAAACAGTCACAAGAGCGCATTAGTTCAAATGGTTCAAATGGCTCTAAGCACTATGAGACTTAACATCTGAGGTTATCAGTCCCCTTGACTTAGAACTACTTAAACCTAACTAACCTAAGGACATCACACACATCCATGCCCTATGCAGGATTGGAACCTGCGACCATAGCAGCAGCGCGGTTCCGGACTGAAGCGCCTAGAGCCGCTCGGCCACAGTGCATTAATATTGTTCGTAGTTAGTGTTCTTACCAGTTAGTGTTGTTACTTGGTAGTGTATACAAGGAGAGTGAACAGCATCAGATATTGAGTGATCATCTATATCTACATCTACATCCATACTCCGCAAGCCACCTGACGGTGTGTGGCGGAGGGTACTTTGAGTACCTCTATCGGTTCTCCCTTCTATTCCAGTCTCGTATTGTTCGTGGAAAGAAAGATTGTCGGTATGCCTCTGTGTGGGCTCTAATCACTCTGATTTTATCCTCATGGTCTCTTCGTGAGATATACGTAGGAGGGAGCAATACACTTCTTGACTCCTAGGTGAAGGTATGTCCTCGAAACTTCAACAAAAGCCTGTACCGAGCCACTGAGCCTCTCTCTTGCAGAGTCTTCCACTGAAGCTTATCTGTCATCTCCGTAACGCTTTCGCGATTACTAAATGATCCTGTAACGAAGCACGCTGCTCTCCGTTGGATCTTCCCTATCTCTTCTATCAACCCTATCTGGTACGGATCCCACACCGGTGAGGAGTATTCAAGCAGTGGGAGAACAAGTGTACTGTAACCTACTTCCTTTGTTTTAGGACTGCGTTTCCTTGGGATTCTTCCTATGAATCTCAATCTGGCATCTGGTTTACTGACGATTAATTTTATATGGTCATTCCACTTTGGATCACTCCTAATGCCTAATACCAGAAAATTTATAGAATTAACTGTTTCCAGTTGCTGACCTGCTATATTGTAGATAAATGATAAAGGATCTTTCTTTCTGTGTATTCGCAGAACATTACACTTGTCTACATTGAGATTCAATTGCCATTCCCTGCACCATCCGTCAATTCGTTGCAAAAAATGGCTCTGAGCACTATGCGACTTAACTTTTGAGGTTATCAGTCGCCTAGAACTTAGAACTAATTAAACCTAACTAACCTAAGGACATCACACACATCCATGCCCGAGGCAGGATTCGAACCTGCGACCGTAGCGGTCGGTCGGTTCCAGACCAATTCGTTGCAGATCCTCCTCAATTTTAGTACAATTTTCCATTGTTACAACCTCTCGATATACTACAGCATCATCCGCAAAAAGCCCCCGTGAACTTCCGATATTATCCACAAGGTCATTTATATATATTGTGAATAGCAACGGTCCTAAGACATTGTGAATGGCAAGGAGTTGCTGCGTACTCACCTGAGGCAGCGTTATGATCACCTGACAGTGTTTGAAAGGCACCCCGTTATGGGTCTCCATTTGACTCACTGGTCGAATCGTGCAATATTCACACTTCTGGGGCATTCGTGTTTGCCAGTGGCCTGATGATTGACTCAGACATATTCGTCGTCATGGTTCTGGTCGGCCACGCCTGACCGTAACAGGGGAGGATCGGAGTATTGTGCACCATGCACGTCGTAGTCTCTTCACATTAGATCCTGCCATCCGAGAACAAGTAATAGACTTCCTTCAACACTCTACACCACTGGTACGAGCGTAGCAGCAGCCAGACTGAGGAATTACCTTCCCATGCACAGTTTACCGGTAACACCACAACACAAACGGCTGCGTTTGGAGTGGTGTCATGACCGGGAAGTTTGGATTGCCGATGAATGGCGTCGTATTCTGTTGAGTGATCAGTCGCGGTTCTAAACATGCCTGGATGGCCATCGGTGAGTTTGGCGGCGACCCGCATATAGGTCCCATTCTTACAATGTTTGGAGAGGCACAGCGGTGTGTGACTCCTGCCTCCGTGGTATACTTGATCAGGACATTCATATACAACATTTTATTACTGTTCATTGTGATCGCTGCTATGTCCAGTATGTTTACAAAGATTATTTTATATATTTTTTGAAACCGAACTTCAGCATAAATTACTCACTCGCCATTACTAAAAGACGTCACCTGAAGCATAAATGATGACTTTTGGCACCCAGACCACAGGATCTCATACGCTGCTTTCGTTGAGATTTCATTAGCGTACACCTCTGAAAAATTATTACTCTGTTGCAGTCACGTCTCTCCTCATTACTTAACTTTGTACGTCAGTCATTTGCTATCATTCCAACCATTTTTAACAGTAATTATGACAGCGTAGAGGTATAAATCTCATCAGATTCCTATTTAGCGTCGACATAAGGAAGAAATCAGAATTATTATTTTATCTCTCACCAACGAACCGATCATTAGAAGCGGACAAGAACTTCGGACTTCGCACTTATCGTAGATAGGACAGGAACGCAGCCGTGGTCTTACTACGCGAACCATCCTGCATTCAATCTACGTGATTTGATGAAATCACGGAAAATCGTAGGCTGAAAGACCGCATGTGGATTTACGACCGACTACTGCCAAATGCCGGCCGCTGTGGCCGAGCGGTTCTAGGCGCTTCAGTCCGGAACCGCGCTGCTGCTATGGTCGCAGGTTCGAATCCTGCCTCGGGCATGGATGTGTGTGATGACCTTAGGTTAGTTAGGTTTAAGTAATTCTAAGTCTAGGGGACTGATGACCTCAGATGTACAAGGTTAGAGCCATTTGACCCATTTTAACTGCCAAATGCACCTCCTGTGGTTGGAAGCACCGATATCAATAGCAAAATAGTTTGAAAGGCAATGTGTCAGACCAAAGAGTGATATGCCTTGTTTCTAGCATATCTGGAGTTATCAAAAATATGAAACAGCTACAGTTTTGCTTGACGAATGATTTTCTATTTTCCTACTCATTTATCATATCATATTATGCAACTGATGACACTGTGTCTCTTATTAATAATCGTTCAGTAATCTAGGTTAATAAATGTGAAGCTTTTGAAACATTGAAAACGGCTTGTCTGTTCCTGGGAGTGAAGTGTAACTGCACGTGTGTACGTCATATTCTGTAATACGAGGCTACCTCTTTTTAGAAAGCTAACCCACTTCGCTCACTAGTTTTCACGTGGTAGTCAGACGAACACACATAATTTCTGAAAACCGACTTCTCTTTGTCCTTCCTCCTCAAGCTATAGTTACTTACACTTTTAAAAAAAATATAAAATATTTAAATCCGAAGTTTTGTCAATTAAGTATTCGATTTATGGATTTTGTTCTACGCGCATGACCGGAAGCTCGGGTAAATTGCGTTTCTGCTGGAATCTAATTTCCCAGCTCACACGGCAGGGGGGAAGTCTGTCTCTAACGAGCTTCACAGCGCTAATGGCCAGAGTATCGAGTGTCCAGAACCTAAATCTGAACATTAATCATCTGCATCGGACGACCACGCGGTCGACAGGACGTTGACCCACAAGGAAAGCTAAATATAGCAGTCGATACTCTATACAAATTAATTTATATGTATGATCCTCATGAAATATTCCTTACTGGTACTTTAACTGAGCTGCTACATAGGAATCAATTATAGTTCGTTGTCATAGTTACATATATCACAATAATCTCATATACCAAATAATTATTTACCGCAATCATAATTTACGTTTAACCTGCAAGAGGATTTTCATCAAACAACAATTAACAAATTTGTTTCAAATTTTAGATTTGTACTAGTGAAGAAATTTATTTAATGTTTCAAAAATTGAAGATTAGTCAGGCAAAAATGTAATTGTTTTATCCTCCATTTGTGTGGCCATAGTGTCCGTAGTTGCTTTATAATTCATGAGGGTATGTTTGATCCGTCGTTGCAACTACAAAAATGCATAATTTTTTCACCAGAATCATTTCGCTTTATTGTGGTAAAGCATCATCAGTGGTGGTGACTTTTCGGTTGCTTTCCCGAAGTAAGCAAGAAACCAACCGAAAAATCACCAACACTGATGATTCTTTACCTCAACAAAGCGAAAAGCGTCTCGTGATAAAATCACGAATTTTTGTAGTTGCGCCGGACGGAGTGGCCGAGCGGTTCTAGGCGCTACAGTCTGGAATCGCGTGACCGCTACGGTCGGAGGTTCGAATCCTGCCTCGGGCATGGATGTGTGTGATATCCTTAGGTTAGTTAGGTTTAACTAGTTCTACGTTCTAGGGGACTGATGACCTCAGAAGTTAAGTCCCATAGTGCTCAAAGCCATTTTTTGTAGTTGCAACGATGGATCAAAAATACCCTCATGAATTGTTTTGTCACTTGTGTGTGGTTTTAATTGCGACTACTGCAGTTAGTGTTAAAAGAAATATTTTCTGTCTTACAGTGAGTGTGGCTATAGTTCTACGTGTTACCTGAAATATATGTTCTATTAATAAGAAAAATCAGTTAGTAATGCGTGCTTCTTAATCGTCCAAAGTCCCTTAATCTTCTCGAGGGGGTTGTCTTCAACTTTTCGATTAAGATATTGTGTAAAAATGGTTCAAATGGCTCTAAGCACTATGGGACTTAACATCTGAGGTCATCAGTCGGCTAGACTTAGAACTACTTAAACCTAACTAACCTAAGGACATCACACACATCCATGTCCAAGGCAGGATTCGAACCGGCGACCGTAGCAGCAGCGCGGTTCCGGACTGTAGCGCCTAGAACCGCTCTGCCACAACGGACGGCCCAAGATATTGTTGGTTTCGGGGAAAACTGACAATTCTTCTATGAGCACTATAATCAATGTTTTCTTTTACCTATAGCATCAGGTTTGTTTTTTTTATTTGTCTATGTTCCACGTGACCAGCAGGATTTAGGTATTTACAGAGTCCATATTTTTTAGTTCACAGTTTAAGCATTTCATTGTATTTCAAATGTCTTTAACAACGTTCTTCTTCTCATCTTCTGCAAATTGTTTGAAAGTCATAACGATTCAACTAAAGCTTTAATCGTTTTCTATTTTCGATATTACATTTGTGTTTCAGTCAATGTCAAACAATACCTATTCCAAATTAAGCTGTTTGGAGTACGTATGTGGTAGGGTAGAGTCTTGCACCTTGAAACACATTTTTAATTTTGGTCTCTAGCCATTTCTGTAACAGAAGTTTAATATATTTTCTTATTCCATTTTGAAATGATAGTGTTCACTTCATGAATGCTGCAGACCTTTTCTGAAATTATAAAAAAATTTCCAGGAAAGTAAGGTTTTTCCAAGTGTCAAAAACTGTTCCAATGTACAACATCGTTATGTATCCGAGAACAAGTATTCTATGCAAAGTTAAAAGTGTTGTAATACAGAAAATCTTAACAGTACTGCATTTAATACTCTATGAATGACATTAATACATTACTATATACCAATAATCAGGAAGTGTAATCAAATTAAGAATAAGTATTATCAAAAACCAGTTACAGGTGAAAAGCGTTTTGAAACAGAAGGTATTGGCAACTAACAGAAATTTCCACTTTGGAAATAGGGAAAATTGAACATACAATAAGGGAACTCCATTAATTAGCAGATATCACGCGATCCATGGTAAAGGTCTTTCCTTTTCAAGGTACAAGATGGTGCATGAGGGACAAAGTATGGTTTCACCGTTCACACGTTACGTTGTTAGTTTTAAGAATGACAGAATTTTACTCACCATAAACTCTGTAACTGAAGAATTAACAGTATCCTCAAAATAGCTTTAATATATTACACATCACTTAAATATATAAGACTCGTAATATTTACAAACGCTGAGCAGAATATATCTTAAATGTACAACTAGTAATTGTACGTATTTCCCCATATATGCTGTTGTCGCCAAACGATAAATAAATAAATCAATATCCATTTAAAAACAAGTGCACAATGTGCGTGCCACTAAAACTAAAAAACGAGTCCCATTACGAATAAGCGAGTTATATGGTGTGGTAGCCAACTGTCCACCATCAAAGAGGAAGGTTCCCGTTTTTACCCGAAGGGCGTGCTTTTGAAGATATAAGGGCAGGAAAGCCCCTCTCGAAATTACTGGAACATTCCAGAAGATTCGCTAGTATTCTAGAAGATTCCAGAGCATTCGATAGTATTCGAGAGCATTCCGCAACATTCTAGAAAGTTCCACAGTGACCGGGGATTACTGGAATGTTGTGGCATAGTCTGGAACATTCGAGAAGATTTGAAATGTTCGGAAACATCCCGGAAAACTTCAAATCATTGTGGAACATTCCAGGACACCTCTAATGTTCTGGAAAATTGTGGACCATTCCAAGCGTTTTTGGTATGTCCAGTAATTTGCCACTCGTGGGGCTACTATTGATAGGAGTGTATAAAGCAAGACCCGTCGTGGGTTCGTACGTCGGTTTCTTTTCAGTGGTGATGGGAGGAACAGAAAAAGTAGTGCAGTGAGTTAATAAAAAGAAACAGTGAAGTGTGAGTATTCAGAGGGATACAGTGACGGAATATAAATCGAAAATAAAGTGTGAAAATGTGTAGTGTATTTGTTAGTAAAAAGTTGATTTGTTTTATATTTTAGACTATGCCCAAACGTAAAAGAGGAGAAGATCTTACCCGTTGTGAAGCAAAACAGCAAAAACAAAAAGAACAGCGAAAAAACGAAATGGACGAACAGTGCGAAATACGGTAACGTTCCCAACGAATAAGATGAGCACCGTGAGAAGCAGAGAAACCAAAGAAAACCGCAATCAACGGACTGAAGAATCAAGAATTGCGACACAAGACTGCAAACTACAGGCAGCCATGAAGATATCACTCTGCGAGAAGCACGGATGAGGGCAAGTGAACAGAACAGCCTAACAAATGAAGCAGTCCACTACGACCCGACGAAAGAATATAACAAACACAAACACGTCGCAATTTTAAAAATGGATAACATCTGCCAATTCTGCAACGCGAAAAAATTCAGCAGAGAAATACCAGGATTCCGTTGCATGAATTGAAAAATTAGATTACCACCACTGGAAGTACCTCTGCAGGAATTTTTAGATTACATGATCGAGGAACCTTTATTTAAAATATAAAAACGTACAAAACCTGCTTCCAAATGACTTCTTTTGGTGTCACTACAATCAGCACTAACAGAGAGGAAGTAGATTATGTTTTTTTGTTTTTGTTTTTAGCCAAGGACAAATCTATCACAACAAGGGATCATTACAACCACTACCCAAGGAAGACCATAAATTTCTGCTAGTATATTTCATCCGAAAAGAAGAAACAGAAATTGATCAAGGATGCACAAATATCAGTTGACTGAGAAGAGAAGTAGTTCGAGATGTCCGGTAGATCTTACACAAATACAATCAACTGATTCACATATTCAAAACAACACTGGACCGAATGATTTCTGATGACCGTTAAGTTATAATTCGAGTCGACAAAAGATCACATGGAGAACATGAACGTCGATTTAATACACCTGAGATAGATGAAGTTGCCATCGTAATTGTGGACAGTGAAAACACAACCCTTGACATAATTGTATAATGAATAAGAGAAGGAGTAAAACGCATTGCCGGTACACACTGTTCATGTGATGGCCTCCAATGTCCATTAATATTTCTGCACGGAGAGGACGGACATCATTTTATTGTGAAACAAATGCAGCCTGAAACAGGCCTAGAAACAAACCAAAAAGTCACTTTCAAGGAATTCTATTCTTACCCACTAATGATCAAATAAAATGAAACATACAATCACATCCTCAACACTCGCCGTTTATACCAAGATTTCTGGTAAATATGTATGCAAAAACAGAAGCGGAACTGCTGCTTTACAGAAGACTGAATCAGAAGAAACTACGCAAGGATGACTACATCCCCCCTCGAAACGCAGTCCTAAATGACGAAAGCATTGAAACACTGGAACGGCCGGCCGCGGTGGCCGAGCGATTCTAGGCGCTACAGTCTGGAACCGCGCGACCGCTACGGTCGCAGGTTCGAATCCTGCCTCGGGCATGGATGTGTGTGAGGTCATTAGGTTGGTTAGGTTTAAGTAGTTCTAAGTTCTAGGGGACTGATGACCTTAGGTTAGTTAGGTTTAATTAGTTCTAAGTTCTAGGGTACTGATGACCTCCGAAGTTAAGTATCATAGTGCTCAGAGCCATCTGAACCATTTTGAACACTGGAACGATGATGCTATTACCCTCATCATAGTCCGTACGTCCGAACAATGCCGAATGCTTCTATCTCCGGATGTTGCTACACGAAATACGGGGACCAACAAGTTTGACAGATCTCAAGACTGTTGACGGTTTCCTATGCCAGACGTACAGAGAAGCATGCCAACGCTTAGGACTACTGGAAAACGACAACATTGGGAATTAGCACTACAAGAAGCCTCATTTACAGCCTCCTCTGAACAAATGAGTGACTTATTATTTATAATTCTAACAGCGTGTAACCCATCGAATCCAAAACAGCTATGGGACTCCTTCAAAGAGAGTATTAGTGATGACATACTGTACGAAATCCTACAAGTTCATCCTGAAATGACCATCGAATTCAACGACGACGTATTCAATGGAACACTCATTCGGCTCGAAGGTAAATGTTTAGCAATAAACAACCACACCTTAGAACGACTTGGGATGCAAGCGCTGTGAAAAGATGCTATCAGTATGCTAAACTTCGAAATTACAAAGGAAAAAAGCCACAAAATCAACGAACTACTTCAATACATTGATCACAACAAATCATTCCTCAATGACAATCAAATGGCTCTGAGCACTATGGGACTCAACTGCTGAGATCATCAGTCCCCTAGAACTTAGAACTACTTAAACCTAACTAACCTAAGGATATCACACACATTCATGCCCGAGGCAGGATTCGAAGCCGGCTCAATGACAATCAAAAGGAAATTTACAACGTTATCATGGACCCGAACGACAATAACACTGGTGGAATTATTTAGTTGGACGCAAAGGCGGCACCGGGCAAACGTTTCTAATAAATCAATTGCTGGCGGAAATACGTGTTAATCAACACATCGCAGTTGCACTGGCATCATCCGGCACTACAGCCCCACTCATGGAAGGACGCCCTACAACTACTGTTGAATATAGACGAAGAACAATTCCCGGTATGTAAAATCTCAAGAGCATCTGGACGGGGTGAACTTCCAGAGCAAGCTAAAATTATCTTCTGCGGCGAATGTACAATATCATATTAAAATTACTCGAACCCATGGACAGAACATTACAAGACCTTCGAGTAAGCTCTGAAGTGATAGGAGGAGCTCTACTCCTGCTCTCAGGAGATTTTCGAAAACACTGCGACTAACAAAAAATTTGAAAGTTAAACTATCGAAAGACGAAACGACAGCACATAGTGCTCCACGACTTTTACAAATAGGCGAAGTCACATATCCCGGCGACCAGACACGCGACTCATTAAGCTCAACAGTGATGTCTGCAACATAGCAACTGCTCAAAACGAACTCATTGACCAAATCCATCCAAACGTTTTTCATAAAAATACCAATACGGAATGGCTATTTAAAAGGACAATTTTGGCAACTAAAAATAATATTACCAACGATATCAAATTTAGTACTCAATAGAAAATTCCCGGTGAAGAGAGAATATACGAATCAATCGACACGATGGTAAATAATGAAGAAAGTGTGAACTTCCCTAGAGAATTTTTAGGCTCTTTGTAAGTACCACGAAAGCGGATACACTGCCCTCGACCTAAAATTGCATCTCCAATCATACTACTTAGAAATTTCAACTCACAACTATGTAATGGAACAAGGATGATCGTCAAACAGTACAGAATTATATAATGGAGCTGAACTTACGACTGCAAAGTACAAAGAACGCACAATATTTATCCCCAGAAAAACACTGATCTCTATTGAACTACCATTCCTATTTAAAAGACTAACTTCCAATCAAATTAGCATACAGGTTTACAATTAACAAAGGGCAAGGACAAACTTTAAAATATTGCGGCAGGAGCCTTTAAGTTTCCTGCTTCTCTCACGGCCAACTATATGTAGCTTGCTCTCGAGTAGGAAAATCGAAAACTTTATGCATATATACCCCAGACAACAAAATGAAGAAAAATTGTTTATAAACCAATATTGTAAATAGTTACAATATGTTTTCAATAATTTTTTTACCTCTTATAATTTAAAATTTATCCTCTTATTCGAACTGCCTCACAGTCTCTTAACAACTTCCTGAGCGAAGCCTGGTACCCCAGTTGGTAAGTAAACAACAAAACACAATCTTATGTCTCACAACAACAAAAACAGCAGAAAATGCTTCAAATTGCCTGTCTCGGGCTCTAGACCGCATTCTTTCATGTGATTCTAGAGTTATGTTGTTGAGTTAATATATACACACATCTAAAAAACGTTTTGCAATACCCCGGTTCCCAGAACTCATGAAGACAGACGTTGACTGTATGTATTGTCTCACAGACACAGTCCCTTTGACTAGTCAGAGATGTCACTAAACCCGCCAAAGATGTAAACAACCATGCATGAGCAGCGCCTATTGGACGGAGGGGGTCAGACAGCAGATCATTTCCAGTCATTCCACCAGGAAGGAGGTACACGGCTCGTGTTGTCCATAGTTCAACCATGCCTAGACGGTCCATACCGCGGTTCGATCGCGTCCGCGTTATTACTTTGTGCCAGGAAGGGCTCTCAACAAGGGAAGTGTCCAGGCGTCTCGGAGTGTACCAAAGCGATGTTGTTCGCACATGGAGGAGATACAGAGGATTTGTCGATGACATGCCTCGCTCAGACCGCTCAAAGGTTACTACTGCAGTAGGTGACCGCTACCTACGGATTATGTCTCGGAGGAACCCTGACAGCAACGCCACCATGTTGAATAATGCTTTTCGCGCAGCCACAGGACGTCATGTTACGATTCAAACTGTGCGCAATAGGCTCCATGATGCGCAACTTCACTCCCGACGTCGATAGCGAGGTCCATCTTTAGCAACCACGACACCATGCAGCGCGGTACAGATGGGCCCAACAACATGCCGAATGGACCGCTCAAGAATGGCATCACGTTCTCTTCACAGATTACTGTCGCATTTGCCTTCAACCAGACAATCATCGGAGACGTGTTTGGAGACAACCTGGTCAGGCTGAACGCCTTAGACACACTGTCCAGCGAGTGCAGCAAGGTGGAGGTTCTCTGCTGCTTTGGGGTGGCATTATGTGGGACCTACGTACGCCGCTGGTGGTCATGGAAGGCGCCATAACGACTGTACCATACGTGAACGCCATCCTCCGACCGATAGTGGCACCATATTGACAACATATTGGTGAGGCATTCGTCTTCATGGACGACAATTCGCGCCCCCATCGTCCACATCTTGTGAATGACTTCCTTCAGGATAACGACATTGTTCGACTAGAGTGGCCAGCATGTTCTCCAGGCATGAACCCTATCGAACATGCCTGGGATCTCCGCCAAATCGCCGTTGAGCAGTGGGACAATCTGGACCAACAGTGCCTTGATGAACTTGTGGATAGCATGCCACGACGAATACAGGCAAGCATTAATGCAAGAGGACGTGATACTGGGTATTAGAGGTACCTGTGTGTACGGCAATCTGCACTACCACCTCTGAAGGTCTCGCTGTATGGTGGTACAACATGCAATGTGTGGGTTTCATGAGCAATAAAAAGGGCGGAAATGATGTTTATGTTCATCTCTGTTCCAATTCTCTGCACAGATTCCGGAACTCTCTGAACCGAGGTGATGCAAAAGTTTTTCGATGTGTATGTATATCGATCGCATCACATATCAGTAAAAACGAAAATAATAGAAGAAAGAGAAAGATGCACAAGTGATTTGCTAAACTATCAGACGGCATCCTAAAAGAGCAGACAGAATAACGAAACAAAAAATTACTTCGAAACTTTGACAACATTTTACTAGTTACCCTAAACGAAACTACATTATCAGAAATTATGAGAAAGCGTACGTAATTACAAAGATGTAGGGGCAATTATACACCAATACTTCAGGAAGATAAAAGGCATTTTGGTTTTTAAACGAATGCTACAACTTGATTTAAATGGGATTAGAAATTTTGGTCTTATGTCAAAGCGGAAGGTGGATCAAAACAAAATGTCCAAACACTCTGTGATCAAAATGGTACTGAAACAGAGGATGACAGACTAAAGGCCGAAATATTAACTGTCTTTTTCCAAAGCTGTTTCACAGAGGAAGACTGCACTGTAGTTCCTTCTCTAGATTGTCGCACAGATGAAAAAATGGTAGATATCTATATAGACGACAGAGGGCTAGAGAAACAATTAAAATCGCTCAAAAGAGGAAAGACCGCTGGACCTGATGGAATACCAGTTCGATTTTACACAGAGTACTTGCCCCCCTTCTTGCAGCGGTGTACCGTAGGTCTCTAGAAGAGCGTAGCGTTCCAAAGGATAGGAAAAGGACGCAGGTCATCACCGTTTTCAAGAAGGGACGTCGAACAGATGTGCAGAACTATAGACCTATATCTCTAACGTCGATCAGTTGTAGAATTTTGGAACACGTATTATGTTCGAGTATAATGACTTTTCTGGAGACTACAAATCTACTCTGTAGGAATCAGCATGGGTTTCGAAATAGACGATCGTGTGAAACCCAGCTCGCGCTATTCGTCCACGAGACTCAGAGGGCCATAGACAAGGGTTCACAGGTAGATGCTGTGTTTCTTGACTTCCGCAAGGCGTTCGATACAGTTCCCCACAGTCGTTTAATGAACAAAATAAGAGCATATGGACTGTCAGTCCAGTTGTGTGATTGGATTGAAGAGTTCCTAGATAACAGAACGCAGCACGTCATTCTCAATGGAGAGAAGTCTTCCGAAGTAAGAGTGATTTCAGGTATGCCACGGGGGAGTGTCATAGGACCGTTGCTATTCACAATATACATAAATGACCTTGTGGATGACATCGGAATTTCACTGAGACTTTTTGCAGATGATGCTGTGGTGTATCGAGAGGTTGTAACAATGGAAAATTGTACTGAAATGCAGGAGGATCTGCAGCGAATTGACACATGGTGCAGGGAATGGCAATTGAATCTCAATGTAGACAAGTGTAATGTGCTGCGAATACATAGAAAGATATATCCCTTATCATTTAGCTACGAAATAGCAGGTCAGCAACTGGAAGCAGTTAATTCCATAAATTATCTGGAAGTACGCATTAGGAGTGATTTAAAATGGAATGATCATATAAAGTTGATCGTCGGTAAAGCAGATGCCAGACTGAGATTCATTGGAAGAATCCTAAGGAAATGCAATCCGAAAACAAAGGAAGTAGGTTACAGTACGCTTGTTCGCCCACTGGTTGAATACTGCTCAGCAGTGTGGGATCCGTACCAGATAGGGTTGATAGAAGAGATAGAGAAGGTCCAACGGAGAGCAGCGCGCTTCGTTACAGGATCATTTAGTAATCGCGAAAGCGTTACGGAGATGATAGATAAACTCCAGTGGAAGACTCTGCAGGAGAGACGCTCAGTAGCTCGGTACGGGCTTTTGTTGAAGTTTCGAGAACATACCTTCAGCGAGGAGTCAAACAGTATATTGCTCCCTCCTACGTATATCTCGCGAAGATACCATGAGGATAAAATCAGAGAGATTAGAGCCCGCACAGAAGCATACCGACAATCCTTCTTTCCACGATCAAAACGAGACTGGAATAGAAGGGAGAACCGATAGAGGTACTCAGGGTACCCTCCGCCACACACCGTCAGATGGCTTGCGGAGTATGGATGTAGATGTAGATGTAGATGTAGATCTATAATATTACATTGTAACAACATGAAAATTATCTTTCTGCTTAAGCATATTGATGAAAAGGGATTCGTACGCTCGTAGAACACATAAGGCCAACCGTGTAACATTAGCTTCATGTGCACACGTATTTAAACTAAGCCAAGTAGTCAAACTAGGAAATTTAAAAACTTATTTATATTTCTAATAACTTGATTTTATATAGGAATCGCATTGATTAAACCAAGTACTTACACTGATCAGCCAGAACATTATGACCACCTGCCTAATAGCCGGTATGTGCACCCTCGGCATGGATAACAGCGGCGAAGCTTCGTGGCATGGAAGCAATAAGGCCTTGGTCGCTGGAGGGTTGTCACCACATCTGCACACGCAAGTCACCTAATTCCCATAAATTCCGAGAAGGGGGCAATGAGCTCTAACACCACGTTCAATCACATCCCAGGTATGTTCCTTCGGGTTCCGATCTGGCGAGTTGGGAGGCCAGCACATCAACTGGAACTCACCACTTTGTTCCTCGAACCACTGCATCACACTCCTGGTCTTGTGACACGACGCATTATCTTTTTGAAAAATGTCACTGCCATCGGGAAAAACGATCGTCATGAAGGGGTGTGCGTGGTCTTCAGCCAGCGTAACCCTTGGCCATCACGGTGCCCTGCACGAGCTCCACTGGACCCATGGATGCCCACGTGAATGTTCCCCAGAGCATAATGAAGCCGCCGCCAGCCTGGCTACGTTCCGCAGTACAGATCTCAACGAGCTGTTCCCGTCGAAAACGACGGATTCGCGCTCTGCCATCAGCATGATAAAGAAGGTATCGGGATTCATCAGACCATGCAACGCTCTGTCACTGCGCCGACGTTCTGTGCTGATGGTCACGTACCATTTCAGTTGTAGTTGCCGATATCGTAGTGTTAACCTTAACACATGCATGGCTCATCGGCTGCGGAATCCCATCGTCAGGAGTGTTCGGTGCACTGTGTATTCAGACATACTTGTACTCTGCCATCGTTAAAGTCTGCACTGCAATAAAATTTTCATACACCAAATAATTATTTACCGTAACCATAATTTATGTTTAAACTGCAAGAGGATCTTCTTGAAACAACGGTTAACAAATCTGATCCAAATTTGAGAGTTGTAACCAGTAAATAAATTTATTTTATGTTTCAGGAACGGAAGATTAGTCAGGCTAAAAAGTAATTGTTTTATCACTTGTTTATGTTTTTAATCGTGACTTTT
The DNA here is from genome assembly GCF_023898315.1 of Schistocerca nitens. Lineage (NCBI taxonomy): Eukaryota > Metazoa > Arthropoda > Insecta > Orthoptera > Acrididae > Schistocerca > Schistocerca nitens. The sequence goes on along the minus strand of NC_064616.1, from coordinate 556,748,427 downwards.
GCAGCTGCTGTTAGCAGAAATATTTTCTTATTTGTAGTTGGTGTGACTATAGTTCTACATGGGCTACCTGAAATATATGTTAAATTTTACCAGTCAGTCCAGCCTACGACGTCCGACATCTGTAATGAGAGGTGGCCGCCCAATCCCACGATGTCTGGACATGGTTTGACCTTGGTTTCGGCCACATGTTGAAGACACTCACCACAGCACTCTTCGAACACCCGACAAGTCGTGTGGTTTCCTAAATGCTCGTGTCGAGCCTCTGGGTCATCACAATCTGCCCTCGGTCGAACTCAGACTGATCGTGCGCTTTCCCCATTCCACACAGAGGCAGCACGCTCACTAATACAACATGCACCGTGCATGTGTCCGACTAGCAGTACTCCTGGCCAGGTGACGTTGCTATCACCTGGATGGGTTTATATCGACAGTAGTTCGGTGGTCAGATTGTTCAGGCTGATCAGTGTATGTACACATGCACACATAAGCAAGGTAAACCAGGAATTTCAACAACGTAATTCCAGTACCAGTTATAGGATAACTGCAGCTGTGATGGAATTATTATGTAATTCATGAAATTCAGTGATATACATGACGTATTATACCAAATTCACTTACCGTAGCTTGTAAGTTGGAGTATAATATAATTTTACCAATGATTTGGACCTTTTTGATCATACATTTAAGCGGAGCACAAACACATACGCCCTATAAATTACACAATGGATTTTTGGCCAAATTTTCATAATCGAACAAACAGTGAGAAATGTACAAATCGAGTATAGAACTGACCAACTTGAGGGATAGTTTTTCAAAACAGGATTTATTTGACAGAAAGTAATCAGGGTGATGAAGTAAAATGAATAATAGGAAATGAACACTCCGTGTATCAAATTGATCATAGAGAGGTCTGGTTTTAAAAAATACGTTTAAGTGAAACTTATTGGCAGATTACAACAGTGTGAAATACCGGAACTCGAACCTCAAACCTTTGAATTCCGTGGGAAAGTGCTGTACCGTCTGAATCATCCAAGCTTGATTTGCCACTTGTCCTCACAGCTTTACTTCTGCCAGTACTTACCTCATTTTCTACAAAAGTTTTCCCGCATACTTTGCTGGGTTAGCACGTGTGGAAGAAAGGATATGAGTTTGGAACGCGGAAATGAGGTACTGGCTGAAGTAAAGCCCTGAAGGGAGGTCGAGAGTCGTGCTTGGATAGCTCAGTTGATAAAGCATTTCACTGCGAAAGGTTCGAGACGCAATCCACCACAAACTTTTACTTTGCCAGAATGTTTCCAATCAGCGAACACTCTGCTGCAGTGTTAACTCATTCCAGAAAAGATCTAACTGCTTGAATTAATCAGGGTATTTATAACAAATCCACCAGAAAAAATATATTCTAATAGTCTTCAAAATTCTAAGTGAAACATGAATTTTAAATTATCAATAGATACCTCATTCGCTTTCTGTTGTTCTTTATACTGGTAACAATAACAGAATCCTGATACATATTTAAATATATTATAGTTCGTGCCTTCGAAACAAGAAATAAAAATCAAAAAATTCCATAAAGGAAACAGTCCAAAGTTTCGTGAAATGTTTGAAAGTAAAAAATAAAATAGATTAGGGAAACATGTGACGAGCCTTAGAATGTTGCTCGAAATCATGCTCAACAAATGAGGTGCTGATTGAGACTTTAAAAATCAATGTTTAACTTAGGATCAAAGAATTTTAAAGCATTTCATTGGATATTTTTTCTGGTAGAGTATGTAGATCTTGCAGTCTGCTGTTGCGTAGCCTTGACATATTTCTATTTTCTTTGCCCGAATGTGTAAAAAGGGTCCAATAATTTTTCAGTCCTAGAAATTTTTTAGCAGAGATTCCTTCAAAAATCGTGAAAGAAAATGTGTGTCAAAAAAAAAAACAATGTCCCCCTTCCAAGTGCTGTCGATATCGTTGTTCTTTGTTTCTATCTTAAATATTTAAATACTTGATTTTTCAAAGCAGTGTAAGCCAACTTTTTGCCTCACCGTTCGATTTGCTCTACGTAAGGTCTAGCATCATTTGAAGGGGTGTCAAATGTTTCCCTAATCTATTTTGTTTCTTACTTTTAGATATATCAGTTCAGAAACCATTTGACAGCTTTATTCAATTTCCTTTTAAGTTTTAGATTTACAGTTCACTTAGGGCTGCACTTTCATTGTAATTTTAAAAGAGCCTCGTAAGCTACTTACATAAAAATCGTAACGACCGTCGACCAGCGTAAATAAAAGTTAACATTACGTTTACGTTTTTTCTGAAGTGTTATTTCTTTTTCCCAGTAGAATTCACAGCTGTAACGAGGATTATGCGTTTACTTATGAGAGCCTTGGTTCAGCCCGGCAGTTCACTTAAATAATGGAATTTTTGCTTGTTATCTGGTTTCAGTGCTTCTAATCCATTACGAAGAAGACATCTGCTGATCGTATGGTTCTAGATATACAGATATGATTACATGTTGTCTGCATTTACAAATTTGTAACCTGGTCTTATGATTAACAATTTTCACTCCATAGGATCTTCCTATTAATCATTTGCCAGTTGAATGGTCTCTTTGTGCTTCTCTTCTCTTGAATCAAGTTTTGAAAGAATTTCGTAGCCTTGGTTCAGCCCGGCAGTTCACTTAAATAATGGAATTTTTGCTTGTTATCTGGTTTCAGTGCTTCTAATCCATTACGAAGAAGACATCTGCTGATCGTATGGTTCTAGATATACAGATATGATTACATGTTGTCTGCATTTACAAATTTGTAACCTGGTCTTATGATTAACAATTTTCACTGCATAGGATCTTCCTATTAATCATTTGCCAGTTGAATGGTCTCTTTGTGCTTCTCTTCTCTTGAATTAAGTTTTGAAAGAATTTCGTAGGTAACCCCTATCAGGATCATCCCTCTGTAGTTCGTGGTGTCAGTTTATCACCATTCTATGAAGCTGTTCGATTGAGATAAGTATTAAATCTTCACTTCTCTTACTATTAATATCTATAAGAACTTTATGGGTTTTATAGACTAGGTTTTTGTCACTTGCCTGACACATTTCAGAAGTTATATTTTACTCGTATAGAACAAAGCTATTTTTGAGTTCACATGTAACTTTCTCGTCTTCGCATCTTCATCTGTCACTTGGATCATATACCACCTAGATTAGATGACGGCCGGCCGGGTTGGCCGAGCGGTTCTAGGCGCTACAGTCTGGAACCGTGCGACCGCTACGGTCGCAGGTTCGAATCCTGCCTCGGGCATGGATGTGTGTGATGTTCTTAGGTTAGTTAGGTTTAAGTAGTTCTAAGTTCTTAGAAGTTAATTCCCATAGTGCTCAGAGCCATTTGAACCATTAGATGACGGCCACGATCTGTGTAAACCATAGGACACCCAGATCATAAGAGACAGAGACGTAGTTCAGGGGCGGAGATTTATTTATAATAATCTTGACCAAGTGTGATTTAGGACAATCGCGGCTAATTTAACTCACCACGAAAATACGAAATATCTAGATATCTGTTAATACGAAGTTTTAAGAGCGATGGTGACGATACATTTCGTCTTTCTCATAACGACCCCGTCCACCTTTATCATCTTCGTGTAATTATGTAACGATCAACTGTTAAAAGATAACGTATACAATCCACGTCTTCATCATATGATTAGCATTCATTATAACTTACATAATGGCGTAGTTTGTTTATACGACGCTTTTTATTACATCGTTGTGCTATTTTTGGGACAGTCTTACCTGTGTTTGCAACCATGACTACATATTCTTGCCCACTTGTCCTTCATTCTACAGCCGTGAACACCACTTATATCTCTAGTTCATGGGTATCGATTGATTAATTCGGAGTGCCGACTATGTAGGTGTAGGTAAATGTTGCAAATAAAACATTTTTAGTATTCACTGTGGTTTCTATTTTGCGACTGATCAGATTTAAAAAAAAAAAGACCTCATACCGGTTTTGGGATCTCTGCAACTGTACGCCATTTATCTGTTCTCTCCCATTCGTAGCGTAAACGTTGCCCCTGAGGTACACGTTTTTCAACACGCACGGATACATGACAGTTTCGATGTCCAATTAAGGGGTCAGACATTACTTAGGTTACCGTACCATCGACAGCAAGCTAGTTACGGACTATATAAGACTATATTATTAGGAAAATCGTCTATTTATGAGAGCGTGTGTAAGACGCAGATGATTTCATTTCACATTGCCTGCGTCAACCATAATCGAAAAAAATATGGTTCTTGGCATATGTTACCCAATGGTGAAAATTTATTCAGTTATTTTAAACAAAAGCGGTAATTTTCGTCTACAACTGTTCATGTAAATCTACATCACTTTTCCTTTCCTTAGAAGTGACAGTATTCTAGTACTGAATGTCAAAGATCGGCAGCTTCGAGCTTTTTGATAAGCATTCGCTCATAAAAAATAAACAGCTGACCGATCACGCCAAATTTGTAAAACTTTTACCAACTGGGAGTAGAATTAGCAGTTAAATAACAAAGTTTCAAAACTATTTACATTTTCACTGTAACTGACACAGAATGAACCTATCTGTAGATTGTACATGTTTTATAGAGAGTATCCTGGATCACCGCCATTATCGCTCGCGCTAGTCTCGGTATGATCGTCCCTATGGAACACTCAAATAAAACAGTCTCCAGTAAATTGCAGCATATGAGAACTGCAGCTCAGTGTTTGACACATAGTCGTCTCGTACCACCGGAATTTTATTTGTGTAATTCGCAGGCAATGTTTGCCGTTACGAAATATTTTCTTCGTTTATTTACTTTGCTCACCGAATCGAGCACTAGCAGTAATGAAAAAGGGGTACGCTTTCCCGTTAGAGCAAGGCAATCCACGGACTGACAACTGGAGGATTCGGTATGTGTTACGTAAGATGCTGCGCTTTAACTGTCACTGCAGTATTTTTATAAAATTATGCTAGGACTTGAAATGATAAAGTCCAGAAAAATCCGGAAGAATTAGATTAATTAGGTTAGGAAAGAGAGAATTATACTAATCGCAGAGACTATTTCTATAAAGCTCCGTGAACCGCAGTAAAGGCTCAAATTCTTTAGAAAAAGTAAAGTGTGGGGCCTCACTCTCGCTCTCTCTCTCTCTCTCTCTCTCTCTCTCTCTCTCTCTCTCTATCTTTGTCAGTCGGTTAACCTATCAATCTATCTTCGTTTCTCTCAGTCTATGTCCTAGTTACACACACAAACACACACACACACACACACACACACACACACACACACACACACACAAAATTATGCTGCCAGTCTTATTATGCAACACAGAATAGAAGGAAAAAATGACAACAAAGCAGATGATATAGCTAAATGGGTATATCGGACACTGACTGCTGTACAAAAAAGTAAATGAGCCATTACTCCTAAAAACACCCAAAAATCTTTGTCCTGTAAGTTTAAATAGCTTCTTGAACTATAAAATGCCTAATACAATCATCTCATGGTCAACTGAAATAAGTGGCCGCACAACTATTAAATTTCATGAATGCTCATACCTGGTGTACGCCATACAGGTATACGTACATCATGCGCAAACAGACAGAACCTATTCTCATTATTGAAATCATTCCTAGACGGATCCCACTGGTCTCTGATGAGGCAGCAGACACAACATTTGTCCGAATATTGTCTCTGGATGATGTTCGGACGGTCATTGATGATCGCACAATACGTTGATTTTGACGTGCTCATGTATTTCGCAGACGTCCAGAGCCTTGTCTACACGTGTTGGGCCGGCCGGTGTGGCCGAGCGGTTCTAGGCGCTTCAGTCTGGAACCGCGCGACCGCTACGGTCGCAGGTTCGAATCCTGCCTCGGGTATGGATGTGTGTGAGGTCCTTAGGTTAGTTAGGTTTAAGTAGTTCTTAGTTCTAGGGGACTGATGACCTCAGATGTTAAGTCCAATAGTGCTCAGAGCCATTTGAACCATTTGAACACGTGTTGGAATGTTCTACAGGCCAGTGTTGAATGCAGCGACACTCCACAGATACAAAATTGTTAAGGCTTTCGTGGCCACTTGTTGACAAACTGCCTATTGGCTTCTGTCTCGGGTTCTTCGGCCGACGTTCATCTAATGATTTTTCTGCCGTTTCGCCAGCACGAGTGGCTGGCATTGTCAAAGCTTCACCCTCCATTGCCGGTGGTGAACTGGAGGCGAGCTCGCGGCCGCAGACTATATGTACCTGGCGCGCCAACGTCCGAGGGCTTCTCCGCGGTCATTTCCGGTGCGGTTCTCCTCTTGCTACCTGCGACGGTCGTTCGCTGCAGTACGGGAAGCCAGGATCCGTTTACCTTAAGGCTTTCCTCTTTCTTGTTGAAACTGTTCGCGTGTTTTTGGATTTCTACAGCTTCTCTGAACAAGCGCGTGTGATAGTGCTTCTCTACAGCCAGAACTTCCGTGTCGGCGAATTTTATTACGTGGTCGGTCTCATTCAGTGCGTGCTCTGCCACGGCCGATTTCTCCACCTGCCCCAACCTGCAATGTCGCTTATGCTCTTTGATCCTGGTGTTAATGGATCGTCCAGTCATTCCGACATAAACTTTTCCGCATGTGCAAGGTATACGGTATATTCCCGACATTGCAAGTGGGTCTCTTTTCTCCTTCGCCGATCTAAGACACTCTTTGATCTTCCTTGTCGGTTTGAAAATCGTCTTTACGCCGTGTTTGCGCAATATACGGCCGATTCTGTCCGTCACTCTGGGAATGTATGGCAGAAAGGCCGTACCCGACATTTCTTTTTCTGGTTCCTTACTTCGCCGAGTGTTTAGCTCTGTTACACTTCTAATGTAATTTGTGGAGTACCCATTGCTCCTCAGAACAGTTTCCAGGTGTTGCATTTCTCGTTTGAGGTGTTGAGGCTCACAGATACATCGTGCCGAACAAATTCAGCAGTCCGTCGATGCGTTCATTCAGCTTCCTGCAGGACCTCAATGCGATGGCTTAAGCTGCTCAACAGGAGTGTGTACACGTCGGTGGGGCATCTTTGTATCCTAGAATGAATAATGCAAACGCTTTCCCCCTCCAAGCTCAGCACATTTACTGAATGCAGAGGCAAAATAGTGGGCACACTGACACGCCTCCTGAGCTTCATCTCATCGCTGATGTCCGCGACAAACGAATCACTAACACTACAACGCCTCAGCATGAACACATTATACCTTGGTGCCACAGAACACAGTCCCTGAGCATTTTGCACTTTCTTTCCTGGCAGCGTATCTATCTGCATTATTTATAACTTTTGTGGGCACAGTTGTACGCCAAATGCGTAATTTAGCGGATCTTATTGACTTCCTTTGATGATGCGTCGCTGTTTCCTCAAGGACTTACTGTTGATACTGTGTCAATGATACTAAGCACTTCTGTGTCAGGCAGTGCATAACAATATAAGCATACACTGACTTTTTAGCTATTAACTAGCATTTTAAACAGAGTGACGGTGTGAACTCTGGTGGTGAATTTATGAACTGAGAATTTTGCTGCAACAGTTTCCATGTCCGTCAATATAGTACGCGATCTGAGGGGCTCCCACAAGTTTACGAATAACATTATACTTGTGAACTATCGGTGGAGACTATATTGCAATTATTCACTTTCAAGAAGAGCTGCCAATATTCATGTTGTTGTTGTTGTGAAAGTGAAAATTCTATCAAATTTCGTTCAGTATTTACCTGCGATTTACTTAACGGTGATAATTTCCTATATACGACAGCATCATCAGTTAATAATTCAATGATGCTGCTGATGCTATCAGATAAATCATTTATGTTTATCGAGAACAGTAGTACTTCCATTACGTGTCCTTGAAAACCCCCGATGTTACTTTCGTTCCTGTTGTCCGTTCACCTTCTAGTCTAATGTACTGACCGAGCGAGGTGGCGCAGTGGTTAGCACACTGGACTCGCATTCGGGAGGACGACGGTTCAATCCCGTATCCGGCCATCCTGATTTAGGTTTTCCGTGATTTCCCTAAATCGTTTCAGGCAAATGCCGGGATGGTTCCTTTGAAAGGGCACGGCCGATTTCCTTCCCAATCCTTCCTTAACCCGAGCTTACGCTCCGTCTCTCATGACCTCGTTGTCGACGGGACGTTAAACACTAACCACCACCACCACCATCTAATGTACTGGATTTCGTTAGTTAAAAATTCTTCGAGCCAATCACGTGTCAGTCAAGATTTTGCATACAGTCGCGTCTTGGTTGTCAGTCAACAGTATGCAGCAGTGGTGAATGTTGTTCGGAAAACCCGGTCGACGGAATCTACCCGCCCTCTGCCTTCATTGTTAGCAAGACAACTTGTAGTAAGCTGAACAAACGAATGTTTTTTTCTGCTCTCAGAATCATACTTTGAGATGAACATCTTATCTTCCAGGGACGTCATAATGTTTGTACTTACATTATAATCTAGGATTATACCAGAAACGGGCGACAGCGATATTAGAATATAAATATTGCTTCTCTTCTTTTGCCCTTCTTGTAAACAGGAGTGATCTATTTCTAGTCCCACTGAACTATACGTTAGCCTCGATAAATATCAGCTTGGAAAGAAAATCTGCGTAAAATCAGTGACAACTATAACAGGACCTGACTCTCCTCCTTTTAAATAGCCTTCACTGTTTTTCTTTAAATACTGTGATGGCATTTTTCAGTGTCTGTCATGTGTGACTTCATGTGTGATAAAACATTAGGATAATAGTATCCTAAAGGTTTAATACAATGGGAAAAACAAAATTTGGCCCAGAATGTATTTCATGCCCCTTCAGATAGTCACCACAGCTTACATCATCCATAACTTGGGCCTATCATGTAAGTTGAGTTGCCTATCTTAAAGTGCATGACATATTTTCCGGATAAGTTTAATTTTGCCCACCCTGTACATTTTTAAATACGGACTTGACTAATTCAGCTTTGTGTCTGTTGTCTTCAGGCTCAATCTGTGATAGGCTGGATGGAAGATTTGGATCTCTCCATTGAGCTTGCTTACACCTACGACTTTCTGGTATATCTTTACCAGGAACTAACTGCACATTATTGAAGGCTTCACTCATGTGCCATCTTGCGGATGAATGAGTTAAAAAAATGGTTCAAATGGCTCTGAGTACAATGGGACTCAACTGCTGTGGTCATAAGTCCCCTAGAACTTAGAACTACTTAAACCTAACTAACCTAAGGACAGCACACAACACCCAGCCATCACGAGGCAGAGAAAATCCCTGACCCCGCCGGGAATCGAACCCGGGAACCCGGGCGTGGGAAGCGAGAACGCTACCGCACGACCACGAGATGCGGGCGATGAATGAGTCATCGTTAACATTTCTCTTTAACTTATCCTACAATCTATTTTGTACCATGTGACGATACACCTCTCTATTAATTCATAGAACAATTAAATGTAAAAACTTGAATAATGTCTTTAATTGTTGTTTAGATCAAGCGCAATTTTTAGCGGGGGGACGCAAGTGTATTGCAGCCAAAATGTCTGAGAAGAAGGAGGTCGCACAGTAATTTGTTTCTTGTGCCTCCATGACGAAAAAGTGGTTCGCTGAGAGAATAATTTGCGTCTTGATAATATGATCCAAGTTTTGATTTCCGGATAAGAACACTCTGTGGTCAAAATGCACTCATTGGTTGATCTGTTACGATAGTTTCACATTTAGTAGTTTCACATTGTCTTCAAATTTAGACTTTTTCATTATAGTGAGTCACAATGTTCCACAAATAAAAAAATTGCACTTTCTCTTAAACAAAGAAAGAAAAGAAACAGAAATCGGCTTATGTAAGTAAAACAATGCATCAGTTGTAATTACACTGGCAATTTTCATCATATGGAGTCATTTGAATTAACTTCCCAGTATAAAACCATCAAATTTCTACTGTTCAACAAGGTAGTATGCGCCAGCAACTACATCTTACTTCCCGCCAATTTACGACTTCCAACTTCTGACCCAGAAGAAAAAAGATTGTACATGTGTCAAAGGGATTCTTTTACATGATAGGTGAGTTACTTATCGCTTATCTTGACTTTTAAGTTATTTTAAAGGTTTATGATTAAAATCTTTAATGCCGATGACTCCAAATAGAAATAAAATTGAGTAAGCAAATTTCGTAATAAATCCAGTATACGAAAACACATAAATCAGTTTTTGAAATATAATAATTCATGTTACTTATACCATATCCATTATTTGAATACATATCTGGTACGTAGGTCTACAAAACTGTTTTGTTGATGTTATTAAAACTGTATGAAATCTGAAATTAGCATTTTGAACACATTTGTACCATATACTGAATTTGTGAAGTGTATCGAATAATCCATTCCTTTAAATGCATCGACAACTACAATAAAGTCTCTGAATGATAGGCTAGTCATGATGAGTGTCTGCGTGTTTTGTTGTCGTATCTGGTACGTATTTATCCAGTTCGCAATGTATGACTTACATGAGCTTAAACCACAGTTCTTCTACGTTTGTCGGATTTGAGCCAATTGTTTTAGTTTGCTCTTTAAGTTCGATTTTAGTGACTGTCTGTCAGTTCTATCAAATTATCCCTTTTGTAGTATTCTTGATGACCATTTTGCCTTTGGTGACCATGGCCCGTATATTGGAAACATGGTTGGTACTCCCACTCTGTTGACACTCTCAAAAGGAACGGTTGTGCTTGGAGTCAGGTTGTCTAAAACATTTCTCTTTTGTGTGGACTGTTTCGATAGCTGTTCGAGTCAGCTGTCTGATAATGCCTTTATTCTCTTACTAGCTGCAGTACTTCGCTCAGGGAGTTGTGTGGTAGTTCGAATAAAAGGATAAACTGTGAAGTATAAGAGGTTAAAAAAAATTATTGAAAACATGTCCTAACCATTTACAATACTTGTCAAGATATGAAAGGTAAAAAAGAAAATTATTGAAAACATATTCTAGCCATTTGCAATACTTGTTTATAGATAACATTTTTCATTTTGGTACCCGGGGTATAGTTGTACAAATTTTTCGAATCTCCTACTTGAGAGCTAGCTACTTATAGTTGATTGTGAGAGAAGCATGAGTCTTTGAAGTTGATGCCGCAATATTTTAAATTTTGTCCCTGTGCATTTTTAATTGTAAAATTGTAGGCTAATTTGGTTGGAAATTGGAGCCATTTTAACATGGAATGGCTGTTCAGTAGAGATCAGTGGTATCTGGGGATAAATAGTGTGTTTCTTTGTACCTTCCAGTCATAAGTTCAGCTTCTATGATGTAATTCGATAGCTGTTTGATGATATCCTTGTTACATCACATAGTTTTGATGAGTTGTGACTTTGGAGTAGTATGACCGGAGATCCAATTTTAAGTCGAAGGCAGTGTAATGGTATTTCTGGTACTTGCAAAGAGTTTAGAAATTCTGTAAATAAGTTTACATTTTCTTCAGTGTTTACCATCGTGTCGATCGATTTGTATATTATCTCTTCACCGGGAATTTTCTTTTGAATATTAAAGTGGACATCGTCAAAAATATTATTTTTATTTGCCTACTTTTTCGTAATTCTTCATTCCATTCATTTCCTTGTTCTTCGATTTCTCTGCTTCTCACGATGCTCATTCGCGTTCGTTGGGAACTTAAACGTGCTTCGCGCTCTTAATCTGTTTCGTTATTTTGCTGTTGTTTTTGTACTCGTCGTTTTGCTTCAGAACTGACAAGATCTCCTCCTCTTTTACGTTTGGGCATTGTCTAAAATATAAATCAGATCAAATTTTTATTAAAAAATTACACTACACGCGTTTCACACTTTATTTTCGATTTATATACAGTCACTGTATCACTCTGACTACTCACTCTTTACTGTTTGTTTTTGTTCACTCACTGCACTACTTTTTCGGATCCTTCATTCGCCACTGATAAGAAACTGACGCCCGAACCAACGGTGGGTCTTTACCAATGCGTAGGCCCACCAGTGGCGAATTCCAGAACATACCAAAAAGGCTTAGAATAGTCCACAATGTTCCAGAACATTCCACAACTTTCAAGAGTGTTCTGGAATGTTCTACAATAACCAATGATGTTTCCGAACATTCTGGAATCTTCCCGAATGTTCCGGACTGTTCCCTAACATTCCAGAACGTCTCGAATCATTGCGAAATGCTCCGGAACATTCTGAAATGTTGTATTGTGCTCTAGAATACTCTCAAATGCTCTGGAATCTTCTCCAATACTAGAGAATGCTCTGGAATGTTCCAGAAATTTCGAGAGGGGATAGGTTTCCAGCCCTTATGTCTTCAAAAGCACGCCCTTCAGGTAAAAACGGAAACCTTCATCATTGATGGGGGATAGAGGGCTACCACACCATGTAACTCCCTTGATCGTACCGGGACTCGTTTCTGAGTTTTAGCTGCACGCGCATTGCACACTTACTTTTATCATATCGAAAGACTGTTTGTTTGTAACGCCGATAACTAAAGCGTAGTTTTACCTCTCGATGCCACACAAAGTCAAGTCCCCCTCTACTAATACTATTTGTTCCTGATATTTTCGTGCCACCAAGTTGAGGCTAATGTTGAACGACCCTTTCACGGATGGGTCTCAATCTGGCGGCTAAGATAACCACTGGATTTTTATCCTAAATCCAACAACTTCGATTACGCTTGTCCATTTGAGTTCGTAATCTGATTTATCTTCCACGTTTGTCGACCAAATGTTTCTGCTTCGTTCCATAAACAGCTCACCTCTACAATTGTCTATTCCGTCATTTCGATGTGCGTCCATGCGTTTTCGGAAATGTTCTACCTCGGGCCTCGGGCCTCGGGCCTCGGGGCGGGGGGGGGGGGGGGGGGGGTCGTTCAACCATTACAACCATTAATTTCAGTACCTGACATTGTATGGGACGGCTGCTCTCTATAAGATGCATGAATTCTATAACTTTTCTGAGAACGTTTCGGTAGTTAATAAATAAATTTTGTTAAATTCTCTGACTCCATATTAGTTGTCTCTGGAGTGTGATGCTCCCCTCATCAGCCAAAAGCTACTTTACAAATCTCCACATAGTTCTTATAAATACATTTTCCTCTAGACATTTGAGTCTCATCCTTATCTACGAGAATGATGGAAGCTCAAGTCCCGGTCGTGGCACAAATTTTAATTCATTTCTTCAGCTTCCATCATTATCTCCACATAGTATTGGAGGTCGAGGAATCTTAACTCGAGCTTGTTACAGAACCGATGAATTTTATGGTTTAGACCATGTACATAAAACCAGAAGACCCTAATCAGTCAGAACAATATTGCAAATAGACCATCGTGCTGGGACACAGAGAGTGAGGCTACCTGTCTGCACTACTTTTGCCAGTCTCCGGAGAGAACCGAGGCAGGTAGCACATTCCAGGTGACAGAGGTCTTTGGTAGCCACCTTGACCGACAAACTACAGCGGACTTACAACACATGCTCTCGGAAAGGCCTCTTCCATCTGGGGACAACTCGTCGCGGCATACACACCGAGGGCGCATTAGGTTCGTTCCCCTTCGGTGACACTATTCTCCTGAAACAACCCGTGACACGTCTAACGTTCGTCCATCTATAACTAAATAAGCGGAAGATAGTCTTCTAACATGTTCGTCAAAAAGTATGGGGCCCTCTAGCCCTTTGCCATTAACCAAGTACAACTTTTCTCATGAAATAGCTCACAATATAGCTCGACGTACCAGCCACAATCAGGTGCCCGCTTGGTACTATTGGAGTTCTTTATAAGCCACATCGACAACAGTAAAAACTGACAACTACGCGATTGGCAAGTGACAAAAGGAGGCCACCCTGATAGCGAAATTCCTTGTAGCCATATATGGCGATCAACAGCTACCTTGAATAGTTCGGCGTTTATGACATCGTCTGGAGCTTCCACTAGACAACGAGCAGAACTACCTTTGGAACGCAGTTCCGACGATGTCTTAGACCTGTTGTGACACAAGGTGAAAATGGAGTGGACCTCTATGTCGCAGAATGACATCGGACACATCTGTGTTCCTCCTTATGCAGCATTGAAGCTAGAGATAATTGCACAACATGCCGCTATAATTGTCCAAGACGATCTTTCCATAGCTGTATGACCCTGCGATTGTTTTTAATTAATGGCTCTGAGCACTATGGGACTCAACTGCTGTGGTCATCAGTCCCCTAGAACTTAGAACTACTTTAACCTAACTAACCTAAGGACATCACACACATCCATGCCCGAGGCAGGATTCGAACCTGCGACCGTAGCAGTCGCACGGTTCCGGACTGCGCGCCCAGAACCGCGAGACCACCGCGGCCGGCTGCGATTGTTTCATACGTTGTGTACAATCTATATAACCTCCGAATAAAACTCCGTTTATGTTGTTTCAGAGCGCTAACTTTTCATTTTTCACTAGTGTATTACGTTCCAGCAGAACAGTGAATTATTGTCCTAATTCTCCTCAAGCGTAATTTCAAGACATGTGCTGAAGCTAATGTTATGCACTAAGTACATCACTGAACTAGTCTCCATCCTACTACAATGAAGAAATAGGAGCGTAAAACGTGGACACCAATACATATTTCCTCTGGTCAACAACAAATCATACATGCCCCCAAAAGTTACGTAAATAATTCTAAAAATGAACAATCGGCGGACTCGCTTCTTCTGAAAAGAAACTGCTTCACGCGCATGAAACAAATGATGTTGCTGAGTCTACTATTTAGCACACACTATCCTTCTGTAGCCAGCAACGGATCATCCATCTAAGGAAGGAGAACATAGCATGGAATTACGAGTCAGAAATACGGCAACGCACTATACAGCACCATAACCAAGAGGTGTTGTGCAATAATCGGACACTGGGCTCTCATTCGGGAACAGTATGGTTCATTACAGCTTCAAGCCTCAGATTTGGGTTTTACGAGGTCATCCATAACTGACGAAAGTTTCGGGATAATTCCTTTGGGGACGTAACTAAAAGCTTCTCACATTATCTTTGTCCAGTTGTAATTCGTGTCCGTCTCTGATGACCTCGTAGTCGCAGGAACATTAGTTTCTGTACTTCCTAACCTCTGCAGTGCTGTAATGGATAAAGGTCTTCGTGCTAGACACAATAAAATAACATGTGATCAAAGTAAAATCAGACGCTTATAACCTTCAAAACTTCAATAACCTGTGATATGGTGAATAAATTGGTTTGCCGCATATATTCCTAGCACCGTAGCAAAACGTTCATTCTGAGGCTACTCGTTACTTCACCTATCTAAACGTTGATAACAAACCAATAAGGCAACAACAGCCGCCATCGTGGGTGTTCAGATGAAAGCAAGCACAGTTAAAACAGATAACAATGAGGAAGATTAATTTACGGTGTTAGGCCCCAAAAGAAACAAGCTAAAAAATTCGCTAACATTTGAAACGCGTTTATGTTGGGAAAAATACCGAAGTGTAACCCGGAGTTCAGTAGTAATAGAATAAACGCAAAAAAAGTTGCAGAGTATGCCGACGTGTTCGCTGTGAGCTGGAGTACTGTGCGAAGTGGCAGATACAGCATTTTAATATTTATTTTACACTGAGGGTAACAGAAGAGGAAACTTTTTCAAACTTGTTCCTATACTTCTCACGGAATGTGAGGGAATTCTGGGAAATTTGCACTGGCACGTGGGAACCGCGCAAAGCAGCTTCTGAATGAAACAGAAATTCCTTTGTATAATTCAGTAACAAGGAAAAGAGCTGGATATATCAGGATATCGTAATGTAGACCAATACTGTATGTAGCATTCCGCTGAAACTTAAAGAATATTAGTGGATTTCGCTGACAATATGTAAGTGTGACTGTATGACTTGTTTCTAATTTCGCCGGTAAATCAAGCGATAAGAGAACTCAGCGATATTTTACCTAGTAAACCAACCTTCTTCTCAAATATTTGCCGCTGTTATTATCCACTGATTTATTCAGTGATGCACAGTGGTGAAATTAGTACCTTCAGAATCTCCATTGTGAGATTTAGTGTGCACTGTTGTCATCGAATGGAAGCGGAACATGGTAGACATGCTAATGCGTTAGTGAGGATCAGATTTACGCTGGGAAAATTTACCAATTTTGGCCACTAGGTGTAAATCTGGTGCTCTTCATCACGTCATTTAACGGACCCAGCATCTCGTCGACGTTTGCGGAACTCATATTGAACAAATTTTGTAAGTGGTAGTTAATAATAAAATCAACGTTATGCCTTTCTCATTTGTTTGAATTTCCTGTCCAAGTCCGGTTCCTAATCGATCAAACATTTCTGTACATCAGTCTTGCATTCACAGCGCCAACTTTTCACTTTGTGGCAAAAACTGGAATTAATTTTTTTTCGTCTTAAATCGGCTCCGCATTAACGCATTATCATAGCTACTTAGTTTCGCTGCCACTCGATAATTAGAGCCCAAGGTGGATCTCTTTGAGTAGCTGCACGTTAATTATAGCCACCCTGTCGCTCCCGTAGCGAACGGGATGATAAGACGTGACTAATTGTGGCACTTGCACAGGCGTTTAAGCTAGTTTTCTTTCCACGCTACATACACGAATAGAACGAGAAGAGACTCTAACATGTGGTACGTTTGGAAGTACCGTCTGCCACTCACTTTACGGTGGTTTGTGGAGTATGGGAGTAAATGTCGTTGTTCGGAACATTTGGCTGTCACAATCTGCCACACTATGAATTTTCTTGAACAACATCGAATTAATCCCGATGATGGACGTCTTGATCTTCTGACATCACAATGTTCATTGGAAATACTCGTTAACAAACATAAAAGAAAATGGTAAACTTACTGCCCTCACATTTCATTTATGAAACGATAATTCATTTCTGTCTAATGATCATAAATCGAACTGACTGTGTTATGACTAAAACAGATTAGTGCCATGTAAGTTTCTAATAAATGCATTGCGCAGATGCGGGTGTCAAATATTACTACCGGTACGCATTGTAACTGACATCGACAGGTCAATACTCGTTCTATTAGTACATTGCGAGTTTCATTACGTCCAATGTGTAACAGAATAATCAGTGGTAAATATGAGCTGTCATAAACGTCTGCCGGCCGCTGTGGCCAAGCGGTTCTAGGCGCTTCAGTCCGGAACTGTGCGGCTGCTACGGTCGCAGTTTCGAATCCTGCCTCGGGCATGGTTGTGTGTGATGTCCTTAGGCTAGTTAGGTTTAAGTAGTTCTACGTCTAGGGGACTGATGACCTCAAATTTTAAGTCCCATAGTGCTTAGAGGAATTTGAACCATAAACGTCTGCTCCTAAAGGTAGAATGTATGGGACATCCTCTCCCACACAAGCATAGATAAATAAAGATAGTAAACAACTGTTGATCTACAAGCTACATTAATCTAATGCTAAGTGACGATAAGGAATACTAACAATTAACTTAATGTGTGTGCACATATTTCAGGCAAAATAAATCAGGACCGCAGTGGATAACCTGTTCAGAAATGGAACATATGATACGATTTCTACCTGCTTCGCTAAGAAACGTAATGCATGACATGCATTTTACTTCGTATTAGCTAAAATTTAGGTTCAAGACTTGTTATTGACTACTAGAGTATAGTAACCAGCATGTAATCTATAGGATTAAATTTCTTGAAGAGATTTAACTTAATTTTTCCATTTCTATGTGTGCATACAACATTTCTGACTGCATCTATAATGATGCAAGGTGTATAAAAAGCCAGCCAATGGCATGCTAGTCCCATTACATTTTGTAAACTTGAAATGTTTCACATGCACAGTACTTGAGATAAGCTACTTCTTACGGCCTTCATTTTGTCCATAACTACTGTGCGCACATTCATATTATCAGCTGAAGGTACTGACTAAATGCAAATTAAAATCAAATATAAATAATGCAGATGTCCCGAATTTAATATCAATTCGTCATAAATTGAAAATAATGCATAACAGCAACCATCGTCATAAATAAAATTTAGAAATGTAAGTTACATGAATAAATAGTACTTACTTCTGAAAATTTTCTGACATCTGTTGATGTATAGCCTTGTGTTGTTATTGTGGCCTCCACTGGGAAGTCTGGTTTGTTGCAACTGTCCATGCTAGTTTATCCTGTGTAAGCCTCTTCATCCTTTCTTTACCACTGAAACCTACGTCATCTGGTACCTGCTTGCTATAATCAAGTACTGGCAGCCGTCTACAATTTTCACCGCCTACGCTTCCCTCCATCGCCAGTTTACCTATTCAAAGGAATATCTCAAGATGTTTCCTATAAAATAATCCCTTCTTTTAGTCAAACTCTGTCATTAATTTCTTTTCTACTTAATTAGATGCAGTAACTCCTCATTTCTAATCAATCAGCCCATCTAATTAATCAGCCCATCTAATTAGTAGCATTCTTCTGTAATACCTCATTTCAAGACGTTCTACTCTCTCCTTGTCTCTACTGCTTATCGTCCACGGTTCACTCCGTACGAGGCTCCTTCCCACTCCAAACAAATACCTTCAAAAAATGTTCAAATGTGTGTTAAATCTTATGGGACTTATCTGCTAAGGTCATCAGTCCCTAAGCTTACACACTACTTAACCTAAATTATCCTAAGGACAAACACACACACCCATGCCCGAGGGAGGACTCGAACCTCCGCCGGGACCAGCCGCACAATGCTTGACTGCAGCGCCTCAGACCGCTCGGCTAATCCCGCGCGGCCAAATACCTTCAAATAAGACTTCCCATGACTTAAATCTCTAGTCGATGATAACAAATCTCTCTCCCTCTCTTCGTCTCTTTTCTTTTTCAATAAAAATAGCATTTCCTAATCTAATTCCCTTCAGTATCGCCTGGTTTAATTCAGCTACCTTTGTTTTACTTACGAGGGTTATTCTGAAAGCAAGGAACGATCGGTCGCGACATGGAAACCACAGTTAGCTACACCTTCCAGTCATTTCTCTATACAATCGCCGCTGCGACTTAAATATCTGTCATAGTGTTGTGCCAACTTCCCAAAACCCACATAATAAAAATAGCCTCCTTTACTTTCAGAAAATTTTCTACCTCGGACTGCAGCTTGCTGTCTGTGACAAAATGTCATTTGAGTAGAGATAAAAATAAGGGAAAGCCAAGTCCCAGTTGTATGGTGAGTGATCAAACACTTCCCATCAAAAACGCAGCAGGGGCGTCCTCAGTCCCCTGCAGTGTGTTGCCGAGAACTGCCATGAAGAAGCAAATGCATGACAGTTACATTATGTAGGGTCGCATGAAATCAGGTGAAATCTCACAGCAGGCACCCATACTTGGCCGCAGACAATATTTTATAGACATTTTTGCGCGATCACTGTGCGCTCAGAGTTGAGAAGAGTTACGTAACGCTATCTATAGGCATACTAGAGACACTGCCCAACACGACTGCGCAAAGCTTCACCGAATTTTCACTGTGGTTTTCATTTCGCGGCCAATCGTTCTCCACTTTCCGAATAGCACTCATATGTTGAAGTTTATCTTGTAACCTCTTTTTAGGACATTATCCAATTCGTTCAACTGATCATCCAAATCCTTTGCCTTCTCTGGCAGAATTACAGCATCTTCGGCAAACATCGAACTTTTAATTTCTTCTCTCTGAACTTTATTCCCTTTTCAAATTACTCCTGATTTTCCTTCGCGGCTTGCTAAATGTACAAACTTCGTAACACGGAGAATAGGTTACAAGTCTTCATTCTCAAATATTGCAACTTTTTTATGCCCTTCAACTCATAAAACCGCACCGGCGTGGACTGGCCGCGCGGTTAGAGGCGCCATGTCACTGACTGCACGGTTCCTCCCTCCACAGGTTCGAGTATTGCCTCGGGCATGGGTGTGTGTGTTGATCTTAGCATAAGTTAGCTGAAGTAGTGTGTTAGTCTAGGGACTGATGACCTGAGCTGTTTGGTCCCTTAGGAATTCAAACACATTTGAACATTTTTCTTATAACTGCGGTCTGATACCCGTAAAGTTGTAAATAAACCGCATTTGATCGCTGCTATCTTTAGCATTCCAAAGACTGGTTCGAGTCATCCCTCCCAGAAGTTTTCTCGAAATCTACCAATTCTATAAGCCCAAGTTCGTCTTCGTTCATTCTGTCTTCCACGACACGTCTTGACGACCAATATTGCCTGCATTCCCCTGGAATCCCGTGTTAGGCTACCGCCAGTGTTCCCATTCTTCTAACCACCGATCTGACCTTCTAATATCATTTCACTCTTCGTTTTCCCGGCATAGTGCAGCATCCCGACGTGGCGGCATGGACTCAACTGGTTATTGGTAATCCCCTGCAGAAATATTGAGCCATGCTGCCTTGATAGCTGTCCATAACTGCATAAGTGTTGCACGTGCAGGATTTTGTGCACGGACTGACCTCTGGATTATTTCCCATAAATCGTCGATGGGATTCACGTCGGGCGATGTGGGTGGCCAGACCATTCGCTCGAACTGTGCAGAAAGTTCTTTAAGCCGGACAACTGTGGCCCGCTGACAAGGTGCATTGTCGTCCATAAAAATTCCGTCGTCATTTGGGAACGTGACGTCCATGAATGGCTAAAAATGGTCTCCAAGCGGCCAGATATACGCAAAACCCAGTCCATTCCATGAAAACACAGCCCACACCATTATGGATTCACCAACAGCTTACACAGTGCCTTGTAGACAATCGGGTCCATGGCTTAATGGGGTCTGCGCCACACTCGCACCTACCATCAGCTATTACCAACTGATATCTTGACTCATCTGGCCAGACCACGGTTTCCCAGTCGTTTAGGGTCCAGGCGGTATGGTCACGAGCCCAGGAGAGGCATGCAGGCGATGTCATGCTCTTAGCAAAGACACTCGTGTCCGCCGTCTGCTGCCGTAGTCCATTGACACCAAATTTTGCCACACTGTCCTAACGGATACGTTCATCGTACGTCCCCCATTTATTTCTGAGGTTATCTGGCGCAGTGTTGATTGTTTCTTAGCACTGACAACTCCACGCTCTCGGTGTTCATGTGAAGGTCGTGGGCCACTGCGTTGACTGTGGTGAGGGATAATGTAATTTGGTATTCTCGGAACACTCTTGACACTGTGATCTCGGAATATTGAATTCTCTAACGATTTCTGAAATGGAATGTCCCAGGTGTCTAGCTCCAACTACAGTTCCCTATTCATAGTCTGTTAATTCTCGTCGTGCGGTCACAATCACGTCGGAAACATTTTCACATGAGTCACCTCAATAAAAATGACAGCTACAGCAATATTCTGCCCTTTTATATCTTGTGTACGCGATACTACCGCCTCTATATATGTGCATATCGCTATCCTGTAACTTCATCACAGAGTAAATAATTGTTGCCAGTATGTTTACTATCTTGTGAGAGTGCAGTCCTAAACCATGGTGTGTTCCTCTGGGCAGGCGTTTGGGCGCTGCCGGATGGGCAGGGCCCCTCGCTGCTGATTGAGCCGCCGGCGGTGGTGGAGTTCTCCAACAACACGGGAACCCGCCTGGACTGCCAAGCGCGCGCCGATCCCGCAGCGGCTGTCAACTGGCTGACGCAAGACGGCACGCCCGCCGTCGGCATCGCCGGCCTACGCTTCATGTTACCCAACGGGTCGCTCGTCTTCCCGTCATTCGGGCCGGCACTGTACCGGCCCGACGTCCACCAGGCTGTGTACCGCTGCCAGGCCGCCAACAAGCTTGGCAGGGTGCTATCTAGAGACGTAAAACTGCGTGCAGGTAAGGGACAATTTCTGCCAGCAACTCTGCTACAGAAACGTTTCTTTAACACTGTACTTAAGAAAATAAGGTAAAAATTTCTTGATTTTTATTCCAGAAAATGAAATATTGTATTTTCGGATGAAATTACACTTACTTTTCCATGCCATTTCCGAGAAAACTGACACTCTACAGTAGACATACACACTAATCTTTCCATTCTTCGTAGGAAAGAGGAAGCTACGTGAATAACATATAGGAAATGGAAATCTACTCACAACTGGCATGATACCTAAATAACTTTTCAAACAAACAAACAAAGCTCAGAAATAATGAGTATATTGAGAACATTTACGAAATTCTTACAATTGACAGACTTCAGAACTAAAGACAATCTTAAATTTTACATACTATATAAACCGAATATCATGAAAGATATAAATTTAATATCTGTGACGTACAAAACTGCTGTTGTAACAGTCATGTACAAATATGACAAAACGAAATACGATCACAGTCGAGAAATAACATTTAAGGTGAAACTTCCTGGCAGATTAAAGCTGTGTGCCGGACCGAGACTTGAACTCGGGACCTTTGCCTTTTACGGGCGTGTGCTGTAATGGTGGAAGCGCAGCTGTGAGGATAGGTCGTGAGTTACGCTTATGTAGCTCAGTCGGCCACCGGTTCGGTAGCTGAGCGTGTTCGCTCAGAGAGCCGTTTGGCCTCTGTAATAAAAAAAAGCTGAGTGGACGGATCAACAAACGAACTTGAACGGATGTCATGTGACGTCCGCAACGGCCAAACACAATGATGAATAACGAACAAAATGCCAAAAAAAGTCGGTAGAGCACTTGCCCGCGAAAGACAAAGGTCCCGAGTTCGAGTCTCGGACGGGAACAGAGCTTTAATCTGCGAGCAACTTTCATGTCAAAGCACACTCCGCTGCAGCGTAAAAATTTCATTTTGGAAACATTTAATGTCTTAAATTATAATTAAAAATTATACACACAGTAAAAAACTGTACAAACCACCAAACACACACACACACACAAATATAAACACACGAAGACAAAAAAACTCACCATAAAGGAATGGAACGGAGATCGCTAATGTGATGTTCATATACAGATAAACAAATGATGAAAAACTGAAAGTTTTATTTAAGTGAAAGAGTTCCACAAATTGAGACGTTAATAGCGCGTTGGTACACGCATTAGCATTGATTGACAGAGTTGTCGGATGTCCTACTGATTGTTTGTTTGTTTTGTTTTAGGGCGCAAAAAAAAAACTGAGGTAATACGCGCCCAAGTCAGAACTATAGAACGCAAACAGAGAGACAAGGGAAGCGACTATGTGTCAGTATCAATGGAAATAATAGGAGACATCTGAACAAGGCACGTAGAAAAAGGGCTAAAAAAACCATAAGAAATGGACATCCAAAACTAAAAATTAAATGGCCTTCACCATATTTCTTCGGCGGGCTACAGCCTGTGCGTCATTTGCTAAAACAGCTGATAAATCAAATGGCAAAACCAAGATGGAACGTAAATTACTAAAAAAAAGGCATTTCGTCAGGTACTGGCGGACAGTTAAAATTTGGGCGCAATGCGTACAAAGTGGTGGGGAAGCGCCAGTGGGCAAATGACGATGACTAAAAAGGCAGTGCCCAATACGCAGCAAAGTTCAAATAATCTCCACCCGGCGAAAGGGCCGAGAGGAGGTCGCCCAAGGCACCGGGAGAGGCTTAAGAAGCCGAAGCTTATTACCGTGATGGGAGGACCAATGGCGATGCCAAAGGGACACCACCGCCTGACAGACGGCAACGCAGAGATCATCGGACGTAACAGCGGTACTCATGGGCTGAGGAAAGAGGACTGCAGCCTTGGCAGCAGCGTCAGCAGGCTCGTTTACTGGAAAACCGACATGACCAGGGATCCACAGAAACATGACATTGGTGATTTCCCTAAATCACTCCAGGCAAATGCCGGGATGGTTCCTCTGAAAGGGCACGGCCGACTTCCTTCCCCATCCTTCCCTAATCCGATGAGACCGATGACCACGCTGTCTGGTCTCCTTCCCGAAAACCAACCAACCAAACATGACATTGACTCCACCAAGTTTGAGCAAATGACAGTGTTCATGGACCCGCTGCACTAAGGGATGAGCAGTGTACAGCGCACAGTGACTTTGGAGGGCGCTGAGTGAGTCAGAGCAGAGGACACAATTAGGAAGGCTGTGTCGCCGGATGTACTCCACGGCAGTAAATACTGAGGAGTGGGCCGGAAGCCGATACCGAAAGACATGGGTGCCAATGAAGAATGCGCACCCGACCCCACGGTCAATGTATACAAAGGTACTATCGCTAAGTTCCATACGAAGGTCGTGAAACCGGAGGCCATAGGCCGAGGCTGGAGTAGTGTCCTTAGGAAGTGTAGTGAATGCCAAGGTTAACATGGGCCGCTCCATGAAGCCAAGGTGGTGAAGGGGTCACACCCACGGGGAAAGTTGCAGTTAAGCCGCTGTAGCATGTGGCGAAAGCGGACGCCAGGAGGTAACAGGGAAGAGGGGCGAGCCCCATACTGACAATCTAAGGAATCATAAAAGGAAGCATAGGAAGAGTGCCCACGCATAGCAGACAAACGGCATGCATACCTGCTGAGGAGAAAGTCACGGCGGTAGGACAGTGGTAGTTCAGCAGCTTCAGCATACAGATTCTCAACTGGGCTGGTGTAAAAGGCACTCGTGGCCAAACGGATGCCACGATCGTGGATAGTGTTGAGACGGCAAAAAATGGATGGGCGTGCAGATGCATAAAGAAAGCACCCATAGTTGAGTTTCGAGCAGACAGGGGACCGGTACAAACGGAGGAGGGTGTTTCGATCGGCACCCCAAGAAGTACTATTGAGGACACGGAGGACATTGAGGGACTGTGTACAGTGGGCTGCCAGGTAAGAGACATGGGAGGACCAAGAGACTTTCCTATCGAGCATGAGACCCAGTAATTTCGTAGTGTCAACGAACGGAAGGGCAACAGGCCCAAGATTTAGAGATGGTGGGAGAAACCATTTGCACCGCCAGAAATTCATACACACAGTTTTGTCATTGGAAAAGCGAAAGCCATTGGCGATGCTCCAGGAGTGAAGTGGGTCAAGACAGCGCTGAAGACGCCGCTCAGTGAGACGGGTCCGTAGAGAACTGTAATAGGTGGCAGAATCATTGACAAAAAGGGAGCTGGAGACACCCAGCGGAAGACAGGCCATGATAGGGTCAATGGCGATAGCAAAGAGGATGATGCTCAGGACGGCACCCTGAGGCACCCCATTTTCCTGAATAAAGGTTTCCGACAAAGCAGAACCCACACGCGCCTTGAAAACTCCGTCTTGTGAAAATGCCCAAAGAAAACAAGGCAGGCGCCCTCGGAAGCCTCATGAGTAAAGAGTACGGAGGATACCAGTTCTCCAGCAGGTGTCATAGGCCTTCTCCAAATCGAAAAACATTGCCACAGTCTGGGATTTCCGCAGAAAACCATTCATGACATGGGTAGACAAAGTAACAAGATTGTCAATTGCAGAACGCCACCCGCGAAATCCACATTGTGCATTCGTGAGTAAATGGCGAGATTCGAGCCACCACACCAGACGGGCATGAATCATACGTTCCATCACCTTGCAAACGCAGCTGGTAAGAGAGATGGGGCGGTAGCTGGAACGAAGGTTTTTGTCCTTACCGGGCTTAGGTATGGGTATGACTGTGGCTTCACGCTGGCGTCCAGGAAATGTGCCCTAAGCCCAGATGCAGTTGTATGTGTTAAGCAGAAAGTGCTTGCCCGCAAGAGAGATGATGCAACATTTGAATGTGGATAGCGTCTGGCCCTGGGGTGCGGGACCGGGAAGAACTGAGAGCATGATCTAGCTCCCTCATAGTGAAGGCGGCATTGTAGCACTCACGATTCGGAAAAGAGAAGGATATCGCCCGAACCTCCTCCACTCGTTTCCTATGGATAAAGGCAGGGTGATAATGGGAAGAGCTCGAAACTTCCGCAAAATGGCGGCCCAAGGTGTTGGAGATAGCAGCAGGATCCACGATGACATCGGCACCTGCTGTCAGGCCGGAAATGGGGGAATGGATCTTGGTTCCAGAGAGCCTTCGGAGGTTGGCCCACACAACAGAGGAAGATGTGGATTTGGTAAAAGAACTAGTGAACGAAATCCAACTAGCTCTTTTGCTATCCCGAATAACTCGACGACACTTTGCACGCATCTGTTTACAATGAATGCAGTTTTCCAGTGTAGGGTGGCGGTTAAAAATGCGGAGAGCACGTCTCCGTGTGTGAATTGCGTCGCGGCACGCCTCAGTCCACCAAGGGACTGACACACGACGTGATAAAGAGGAAGTGCGAGGAATGGAACGTTCTGCAGCAGTAAGGATAACGTTTGTGAGATAGTCCATCTGGGCGTCACAACTGAGGAAATCTTGTTCTGCGAAGGTCGCCAGGGAGGAGTAAAGCTGCCAGTCAGCCTTAGTAAGCTGCCATTTGGGCATGCATGTGGTTGGGGTATGAGTCAGCAGACGGAGAGCACACGGGAAGTGGTCGCTCGAGTAGGCGTCAGAAAGAACGGACCACTCAAGATGAGGGGCAAGCTGGGCAGTGCACAAGGATAGGTCCAAATGGGAATAGGTGTGCGAGAATTCAGGAAGGAAAGTGGGTGCACCAGTGTTAAGGCAGAAGAGGTTGAGTGGGTTAAGAATGTTGGCCAAGAGGGCATCTCTCTGGCAGGCCCTGGGAGAACCCCAAAGGGGATGATGCGCATTATGTCGCCGAGTAGCAAAAACGGTGGAGGTAGCTGCCCAGTAAGCTGAAAGAAGTCAGCCCGGGTGACATCGAAGGACGGAGGTACATAAGCGGTGCAGACGGAGAAATTCAGGTGGGGAAGGAAGAGGCGAACGGCAACAGCTTGAAGAAGGGTAGTCAGGGAGATGGGTTGACTATGAAGGTCATCCCGCATAAGCGGCATGACGCCCTATGAGGTGGCATGCCGACCTCAGGGGGAAGGTCAAAACGAATCAGTAAGTAATGTGGAAGCTCAAAGCGGTATTGAGCGCGCAATTTCGTTTCCTGAAGGCAAAGTACAAGGGGATGCTGCAATGATAGTAGCAGCCGTAAATCCTCTTTGTGGTACCGAAGGCCGCGAACGTTCCATTGGAGGACAATCATGAGGAGGATGAGATGCAGGGGTGCCAACTCAATGTCCGCTGAGGGACAGCCGGTGGAGAATCGCTACTACAGGGCACAGATGCAGGAGAATCCAGCTCCATGGGGTCCACACAAGCATCGGAGTGCTTGTGTGGTCGGTTGGTGGAGTCCAACGCCGAAAAACGGTTGGTGATGCGCACCGGCGAGACAGAGGCAGGCCGGGCTAAGTGAACACGTGGCGACACCGTCGATCAGGATCTTCGAGTTGGTGAAGGGGAAGACCGTTTGTCTTTAGCGGACTTCTTCGAACCCTTCTGCCTAGAGGAAGACTTGGTTGTTGATTGGCTGGAGGGACAGAGGAAGTCTTCCCAGGAGTACTCCTTCTGGCCTTTCCTGCCTGCCAGTTGTGTAGTGGGTAGCTTCGCCTCATGAGGCGAGAGTTTGACAGTTTGTTGCACAGCAGGACGGGGGGATGGTGATGCTACCTTGACGCTGGGCGACTTCACAACCTCAGAGCGAAATTTGAGGTGGTATGTCTGTGTAGCCATGTCCTTCATGGAGCGAGGGGTAACTAGAACTGAACTATACGTGTCAGACAAGAGAACAAAGGGTTTGCGGCTAGCCAGTAACTTGCGAGCTATTGGGTAAGGCACTTTTTCCTTCACCCGAATCTCTGCAACAGCCTGCTCGTTGAGATAGACGGGACAGTCCCAGGAGGAGGCGGCGTGGCCGCCATTGCAGTTGATACAGTGGGGAGGAGGAGGTGTATCCCTGCCACAGGTTACGCATTTGGTCGGGTGTCGACAAGATGTTCTACTGTTATTGAACCGATGACACTGGTAACAGCGCATCGGATTCGGAATGTACGGCTGGACTGTGATGATTTCGTAGCCTGCTTTAATTTCGGACGGCAGCACCACCCTATAGAAGGTGAGGAAAAGAGTGGGGTGGGTCCCAAGGAAGAATCGACCTTTTTCATGACACGATGAACAGCAATGACACCCTGATCGGAGAGGTAAGATTGTATTTCAGCCTCAGTCAGACCGTCAAGCAGCCCGGTGTAAACTACACAACGGGAAGAATTCAAAGATCTATGTGCCTCGACACAAACAGAGTAGTCGTGGGAAAGCGAGGCAGCAAGAAGTAGTTGTGATTGAATATCAGAAGCCGTCTCCAAAAGCAAAGTGCCATTCCCTAAACGAGAGCAGGATTTGACAGGGCCAGCAATGGCATCAACACCTTTCTGAATAATAAACGGACTGACAGTGGCGAAGGACTGACCACCTTCAGTACGTGATACAACAAGGAACCACGGTGCAATGGGAAGGTCTTCAAATCAGTATAATCATTACGTTTTCGATTCGTCGACGTCGATGGAGAGGATGAGTGACTCATCGCGAAGAAATCCCCCATGATTACACCCCTTCCAATTTGGGGCCCCCTACACAAGGGGGCGCACCCGCCTTAGGTGATTACTCACACCTCAGGTCTCACGTCCCGGACACCTGACGGAGGGACCAATGGGAAATCTGGGAAGTTTACATCTCAGGCAATCACCCCTCCCTGGGCCTGGCCTGTACGAGGGTTACGTGCAAACCCTACCTGTGTACCGGGGATGGGAATTACGCGTTACCCAGTTACCTTTTACGCGTCACACGCGTGGGCCGCCCTTCAGGAGAGCACAGGGAGGAAGAAGAAAATAGAGGATCCTGAAACGCCGAAGCGGAGGAACGAGAGGAGAAGGGAAACAAATCAAGGACAGCAGGTCAGCAACAGAATACAGAATATTCCCAATAATACCCCAGACATGTTCCCCAAGGGAGTGGAAAAAGAATAGCAAGAGGATAGACATGCACCACGGAAGGGAAAAAGTGCTGAAAAGGCTGGGGCCCCACATTAGCCAAGCACCAACACGCCAAAGAGTGGCGAGCCCCCTGGGGGGTTGTCCTACTGAGAGATATCGAACAAAATTCTGTTCAATATTGTGTTATATTGTCAAAATTCCGAGCTGGTTGGAGAGAGAGACAAGGTAGAGTTTGACAAGCACGAAGACAAGCAATAAAAGCTCTAGCCGTGTGAGGCGGGCATTATTTCGGTGAAATATACACCCAGGATGGCTTGCCATGAAGGGCAACAAAACTGGTCGCAGGATATCGTCGACGTACAGCTATGCTGTAAAGGTGCCTCGGATGACAACCAAAGAGATCCTGCTATGAAAAGAAATTACACCTCAGATCACGATCCCTGGTTGTCAGCTGTCTAGGGCGTCTCCAGGCATATCTTCTGCCTGGAATCTCCTCGACTGGTGAAGCATTGTCTTCAGTGATGAGTCCCGCTTCGAAATGAGCTCGAATGACCAGCGAATTTTTCTGAAACTGTAATCACTTGTTTATCTGGACACGTACATCCGATCTACCGATTTCCGTCCCGTTCGAATAACTCCTGCTTGGTGCTTTTTTTTGTCTTCGTGTATATACAGGGCTATTACAAATGATTGAAGCGATTTCATAAATTCACTGTAGCTCCATTCATTGACATATGGTCACGACACACTACAGATACGTAGAAAAACTCATAAAGTTTTGTTCGGCTGAAGCCGCACTTCAGGTTTCTGCCGCCAGAGTGCTCGAGAGCTCAGTGAGACAAAATGGCAACAGGAGCCGAGAAAGCGTATGTCGTGCTTGAAATGCACTCACATCAGTCAGTCATAACAGTGCAACGACACTTCAGGACAAAGTTCAACAAAGATCCACCAACTGCTAACTCCATTCGGCGATGGTATGCGCAGTTTAAAGCTTCTGGATGCCTCTGTAAGGGGAAATCAACGGGTCGGGCTGCAGTGAGCGAAGAAACGGTTGAACGCGTGCGGGCAAGTTTCACGCGTAGCCCGCGGAAGTCGACGAATAAAGCAAGCAGGGAGCTAAACATACCACAGCCGACGGTTTGGAAAATCTTACGGAAAAGGCTAAAGCAGAGGCCCTACCGTTTACAATTGCTACAAGCCCTGACACCCGATGACAAAGTCAAACGCTTTGAATTTTCGGCGCGGTTGCAACAGCTCATGGAAGAGGATGCGTTCAGTGCGAAACTTGTTTTCGGTGATGAAGCAACAGCTTTTTTTTAATGGTGAAGTGAACAGACACAATGTAGGAATCTGGGCGGTAGAGAATCCTCACGCATTCGTGCAGCAAATTCGCAATTCACCAAAAGTTAACGTGTTTTGTGCAATCTCACGGTTTAAAGTTTACGGCCCATTTTTCTTCTGCGAAAAAAACCTTACAGGACACGTGTATCTGGACACGCTGGAAAATTGGCTCATGCCACAACTGGAGACCGACTTCATCTTTCAACAGGATGGTGCTCCACCGCACTTCCATCATGATGTTCGGCATTTCTTAAACAGGAGATTGGAAAACCGATGGATCGGTCGTGGTGGAGATCATGATCTGCAATTCATGTCATGGCCTCCACGCTCTCCCGACTTAACCCCATGCGATTTCTTTCTGTAGGGTTGTGTGAAAGATTCAGTGTTTAAACCTCCTCTACCAAGAAACGTGCCAGAACTGCGAGCTTGCATCAACGATGCTTTCGAACTCATTGATGGGGACATGCTGCGCCGAGTGTGGGAGGAACTTGATTATCGGCTTGATGTCTGCCGAATCACTAAAAGGGCACATATCGAACATTTGTGAATGCCTAAAAAAACTTTTTGAGTTTTTGTATGTGTGTGCAAAACATTGTGAAAATATCTCAAATAATAAAGTTATTGTAGAGCTGTGAAATTGCTTCAATCATTTGTAATAACCCTGTACATGGTGGTCCATTGATAGTGACCGGGCCAATTATCTCACGAAATAAGCATCAAATGAAAAAACTACAAAGAACGAAACTCGTCTAGCTTGAAGGGAGAGACTAGATGTCGCTATGGGTGGACCGCTAGATGGCGCTGCCATTGGTCAAACGGATATCAACTGCGTTTTTGTAAAGTAGGAACCCCCATTTTTATTACATATTCGTGTAGTATGTAAAGAAATATGAATGTTTCACTTGGACCACTTTTTTCGCTTTGTGATAGATGGCGCTGTAATAGTCACAAAAACATGGTTCACAATTTTAGACAAACAGTTGATAACAGGTAGGTTTTTTAAATTAAAATACAGAACGTAGGTACGTTTGAACATTTTATTTCGGTTGTTCCGATGTGATATATGTACCCTTGTGAACGAGAACCACAGTACCATCATGTATGTTTGTGTCATACGACCGCCGCAGCGCAGGTAGGATGTAAACACGGTACGCCCTCGCACTACGACGGCCGGAGGCAGACAGCACTAATTGGGCACCGGAAGTATGCAATACTGAATGAAGATACTTGGCCGGCCGGAGTGGCCGAGCGGATCTAGGCGCTACAGTCTGGAACCGCGCGACCACTACGGTCGCAGGTTAGAATCCTGCCTCGGGCATGGATGTGTGTGATGTCCTTAGGTTAGTTAGGTTTTAGTTCTAAGTTCTAGGGGACTGATGACCTCAGCAGTTAAGTCCCATAGTGCTCAGAGCCATTTGAACCATTTTTTTGAAGATACTTGTCGCCCATATGATGGCAGTGTTGCCAGATTTCCTTTGTTCGACGTCTTGCGAAAATACTCATGGGACGAATTTCTGTAAGAGATTATTTTTTTTACTCTAAGTACACAAGGAATTGCGCTGTTGCGTCCAAGTGCACGAAGTTTGGTTCACCCTGTACAATACTGAAAAGCCACACACTGGAGACGCTGCTCAGTTTTTCTTAAGGGAGGACGCGTCCAAATGTGATTAAAAAATTCACTTTTCGATTTTCTTCCGATTCAGTTGTAATGTCTATTGACAACTGTTTTCCAAATTTTCATTTCGGAATCTCATGGGAAGCAATGAAAAAATCTACGTTGTTCAATGTTTTCCGGCCGCTCTCCCTTTCACGACTAAATAAAAGCCAGAATGTGTAATGAATTCTACCATCCCCACATTTAGGTTCCTGACAAATCCTGAACTTCTAAGGAAGTGTGTTCGCCGGAAAACTCAAAATCCGAGAGAGCCTCTGAATGTGCTTATCCGGATACGTTGCCTCAAGACAACATTTTCATGATCTACAGCTATAAAACTTGCAAAATATTTTGCTGTAATTGTTTTTAAGCACGAAAACATCGAGAGGGTGAAAGTGTTACAATGTTTGGGGTTCAAAGCTAGTGAATTCACTCTAACATTTCTTGAGAAAATTGACTTCGTCGTATGTCTAGAGGTGAGATGTCTATTCAAGATCTAGGAAAGGAAACAGGACAAAAGAAAAATAGTTTCAAGACAAGTCTTGTGAACAAACAAGATCATGAACGCAGTACTCGAGCGTTGTGAGAATATATAATTGAAGAAAATGTAAGTTTAATCTTTACGTTCCTTTTACCGGGAACTACATTTTCTGATACTTACATGCCTCTTTCTACAGTTTCTGACACTTACATACCTCTTTCGGGGGATATTTGTGATCCAGTGCCTTAATATTTGGCCCATACGTATCTCACGGTAACAGTAGATGATCAAACAAACAAACAGAGCTAAAATTTCAGATGTTTTGTTTAAGATGAGATATGTAGATAAAGATGCTGAAATTCGTATACCGATTCTTACCAGAAATATGTGCAACGTTATAAAATATTTTGTATCAAACATATTGAAAATTGCTCACATATATGGATCTAAACATAACGCAGTTCAAGTTTGGCTGTGACTAATTCAATAAGATATGAGGGAAAGGAACATTAATAATTGTAGATGTATTAAAACTGATATTTTTGTAGTAATTTTTAAATTCGAAGAAACATTTTGTAAACTGAATTTAAAGTTTTATTCTACTATTACTGACCACCATATAAAATATTGCTTGTCCAGCTTTATTATGGTAGATACTCTGTCTGATAAGATTAGACTATGCGTTTCATTTACGTCTTGATTTAACTCAGTAAGTCAATTACTATCAGCAATCCTGTCCTGAGCTATTATAGCGTACTATGTAGTGTCAGTGTAATCAGAAAGATTATTCTGCATGGTGTTAACAAAAACAGTTAAGAAGTTATATGGACCTTATACATAGTTCTCTGATTTGTGATACATCTTTTATACATCTGCATGTACATACACTTTCCCGCAAACCACGATATGTTGCATGGCGGAGGATACCATGTACCACTACTAGTTATTTCCTTTCCTGTTCCACTAACACGTAGAGCTAGGGAAACGCGACTGTCTACTAGTATATGCCTCCGTACGTGCCCACACTTCTCTTATATCATCTTCATAGTCGTTATTCAAATTGCTCGTTGACGGCATTAGAGTCATTCTGCAGGTAACTTCAAATGCCGATTCTCTACATTTTCTCTATAGTGTTTCACGAAAAGAAGTCGTCTTCCTTCCAGGGATTCCCATTTGTGTTCACGAAGCATCTCTGTAACACCTTGCACGTTGATCGAACATACCGGTAACAAATCTAGCAGCCCTCCTCTGAATTGCCTCGATGTCTTTCTTTAATCCGACCTGGTGGTGATTGCAGACACTCGAATAGTAATCAAGAACGGGTCGCACTAGAGATAAATATGCGGTGTCATTTATAGGTGAACCATTCTTTCCTAAAACTCTCCCAGTAAACCAAATTCGGCCATTCGACTTCCCCACTACCGTCTTTACGTGCTGTAGTAGTGTAAAACTCTTATCGCATATTCTGGCTGGTTGTGCGTCTTTGCTGAACTAGAGACTGCAATGCTGAGACACAGAAACTCTTATTCATGGGGTTTGGGATCCAAATTTCGGTCAAGATCTCCTTATTCCGATTTCACATAGTTTCTCAAAGGCACACCAGACGACTAGCAGGGTGGTTCCTCTGTGAGATCGTAGAAAAAAGACCCCACACGGTTATATACCAAGCCACCCCCTCCCCCCCCCCCCCCAAACCACCACTTCGTTCGCAGGACCTTCTTTGGTAACAATCGTGCTCCGTTTGGAGATATCGCCTCTGAACATGATGTTAAAACCTGAAAAATAAATCTTTTATAAGAGCTGGACAACCTACTCTGCGCCAAAATTGTAAAGGGGTCGCTTTGAGCGTCGCAGCCAGATGTCTGAAGTAATTAATTAGTAAAGCACCATGCTGCGAGTGGTCTGCACGCTCAAACGTTAGTCTGGCTCTGGGACTGGCACGAGTCTGGTGTTGCACGCGCGGTCACTTTTAATACATGCGAGCTGCTCCCTAGCACAGCCTTAGTTTTCCGTAATGCGGGAAGCAAACATGCAAAACTGTACATTCGAAAATCTGGTAAAACAGAATACATCAAATAACGTATTCAGGCTCATTATAAATTTATAAAACAATGATAGCCTAAACTATTCGACTAATTAATGGCTTATTTTTAAGTATTAGTAATACTGTATTCTTACGGGTTAGTGAATGATACTATATTTCAGAAACAAAATCAACCAAAATCACTTTCAATACTGCACCTTCTTTGCAGATGTATTTGTTATTATCCCAATTAATACTCCCTTCAGTGTGTAACAAAGGAACAAATAGATCCGAATTGCACACTGATTTTTATGTTGAGATACGTTTCAAACCATAAGACAGAACGAAATCTTTTACTTTTGCAAATAAATAATCAATCATCAAAAAAAAAAATGGCAGGAACTAGCACGTCCGGTACGGCTTTAACAAGTCACATTGATCAACAAAGCAATTCCTTTATAAGTCGCATTGTTAGTGCTATCATATAATCTCCAGAGTAACCATTGTACTCAGCGCGTACAACAAATGGACCGTTTGGGAGTGACTCATTAACGTGATCGTAAATTGCCAGAAGTTCCTTGAGTCATGCTGCTTGATACATATCAGTCAGATTTTGGGAGCTGAGCTTACACAAAGAAAATACAGATGCCTTAGTGTTCCTACACATGATCATTTTCTTCGAAGTCGGGTGAAGCAAATCGGAACGGAATACTGTACGGCTAATGGACATTTCCAGCCGTACTTTATATCGCACTTACCTTGCAGTGGTGCCCATTCGGTCACGATATCACAATCGGCACATGCGTCTGTACCTCACCTGAAGCGATGCACAACTTACCACATGTCTCTACAGTGCTCTTCATGTGAAGCTCTATTCTTCTAGATTGCCTTAAAAACATTTACCAGACCTCAAAGCAGCCGCTATCGCCTTGTGCCCATGTGGAAATGGTCACAGTCTGTTCGTTTGCTCTGCTCAAGAGTAATACGTACTCTTCCGACAAGGCCATTCTTTCTCAAATATAAGACTTCCAATTCTGCTAACGCCATGCAAATCTAAGTACACTTGCCGCTTCATTTCCCTTAACCCGTGAGAAGGCGCGCCTTAGGAAGTTACACTGTTCGGCGCGGGAACAAAATGCTCACGTTATTTAAATGGTATTTTTTTAGAAAAAGGAAATATAATACTGTTGTTGTTGTGGTCTTCAGTCCTGAGACTGGTTTGATGCAGCTCTCCATTCTACTCTATCCTGTGCAAGCTTCTTCATCTCCCAGTACCTACTGCAACCTACATCCTTCTGAATCTGCTTAGTGTATTCATCTCTTGGTCTCCCTCTACGATTTTTACCCTCCACGCTGCCCTCCAATGCTAAATTTGTGATCCCTTGATGCCTCAGAACATGTCCTACCAACCGATCCCTTCTTCCAGTCAAGTTGTGCCACAAACTTCTCTTCTCTCCAATCCTATTCAATACCTCCTCATTAGTTACGTGATCTACCCACCTTATCTTCAGCATTCTTCTGTAGCACCACATTTCGAAAGCTTCTATTCTCTTCTTGTCCAAACTAGTTATCGTCCATGTCTCACTTCCATACATGGCTACACTCCATACAAATACTTTCAGAAACGACTTCCTGACACCTAAATCTATACTCGATGTTAACAAATTTCTCTTCTTCAGAAACGCTTTCCTTGCCGTTGCCAGTCTACATTTTATATCCTCTCTACTTCGACCATCATCGGTTATTTTACTCCCTAAATAGCAAAACTCCTTTACTACTTTAAGTGTATCATTTCCTAATCTAATTCCCTCATCATCACCCGACTTAATTTGACTACATTCCATTATCCTCGTTTTGCTTTTGTTGATGTTCATCTTATATCCTCCTTTCAAGACACTGTCCATTCCGTTCAACTGCTCTTCCAAGTCCTTTGCTGTCTCTGACAGAATTACAATGTCATCGGCGAACCTCAAAGTTTTTACTTCTTCTCCATGAATTTTAATACCTACTCCGAATTTTTCTTTTGTTTCCTTTACTGCTTGCTCAATATACAGATTGAATAACATCGGGGAGAGGCTACAACCCTGTCTCACTCCTTTCCCAACCACTGCTTCCCTTTCATGCCCCTCGACTCTTATAACTGCCATCTGGTTTCTGTACAAATTGTAAATAGCCTTTCGCTCCCTGTATTTTACCCCTGCCACCTTCAGAATTTGAAAGAGAGTATTCCAGTCAACATTGTCAAAAGCCTTCTCTAAGTCTACAAATGCTAGAAACGTAGGTTTGCCTTTTCTTAATCTTTCTTCCAAGATAAGTCGTAAGGTCAGTGTTCCAACATTCCTACGGAATCCAAACTGATCTTCCCCGAGGTCAGCTTCTACCAGTTTTTCCATTCGTCTGTAAAGAATTCGCGTTAGTATTTTGCAGCTGTGACTTATTAAACTGATAGTTCGGTAATTTTCACATCTGTCAACACCTGCTTTCTTTGGGATTGGAATTATTATATTCTTCTTGAAGTCTGAGGGTATTTCGCCTGTCTCATACATCTTGCTCACCAGATGGTAGAGTTTTGTCATGACTGGCTCTCCCGAGGCCATCAGTAGTTCTAGTGGAATGTTGTCTACTCCCGGGGCCTTGTTTCGACTCAGGTCTTTCAGTGCTCTGTCAAACTCTTCACGCAGTATCTTATCTCCCATTTCGTCTTCATCTACATCCTCTTCCATTTCCATAATATTGTCCTCAAGTACATCTCCCTTGTATATACTCCTTCCACCTTTCTACCTTCCCTTCTTTGCTTAGAACTGGGTTTCCATCTGAGCTCTTGATATTCATACAAGTGGTTCTCTTCTCTCCAAAGGTCTCTTTAATTTTCCTGTAGGCAGTATCTATCTTACCCCTAGTGAGACAAGCCTCTACATCCTTACATTTGTCCTCTAGCCATCCCTGCTTAGCCATTTTGCACTTCCTGTCGATCTCATTTTTGAGACGTTTGTATTCCTTTTTGCCTGCTTCATTTAGTGCATTTTTATATTTTCTCCTTTCATCAATTAAATTCAATATTTCTTCTGTTACCCAAGGATTTCTATTAGCCCTCGTCTTTTTACCTACTTGATCGTCTGCTGCCTTCACCACTTCATCCCTCAGAGCTACCCATTCTTCTTCTACTGTATTTCTTTCCCCCATTCCTGTCAATTGTTCCCTTATGCTCTCCCTGAAACTCTCTACAACCTCTGGTTCTTTCAGTTTATCCAGGTCCCATCTCCTTAAATTCCCACCTTTTTGCAGTTTCTTCAGTTTCAATCTGCAGTTCATAACCAATAGATTGTGGTCAGAATCCACATCTGCCCCAGGAAATGTCTTACAATTTAAAACCTGGTTCCTAAATCTCTGTCTTACCATTATATAATCTATCTGAAACCTGTCAGTATCTCCAGGCTTCTTCCATGTATACAGCCTCCTTTCATGATTCTTGAACCAAGTGTTAGCTATGATTAAGTTATGCTCTGTGCAAAATTCTACAAGGCGGCTTCCTCTTTCATTCCTTCCCCCCAATCCATATTCACCTACTATGTTTCCTTCTCTCCCTTTTCCTACTGACGAATTCCAGTCACCCATGACTATTAAATTTTCGTCTCCCTTCACTACCTGAATAATTTCTTTTATCTCGTCATACATTTCATCTATTTCTTCACCATCTGCAGAGCTAGTTGGCATATAAACTTGTACTACTGTAGTAGGCATGGGCTTTGTGTCTATCTTGGCCACAATAATGCGTTCACTATGCTGTTTGTAGTAGCTAACCCGCACTCCTATTTTTTTATTCATTATTAAACCTACTCCTGCATTACCCCTATTTGATTTTGTATTTATAACCCTGTAATCACCTGACCAAAAGTCTTGTTCCTCCTGCCACCGAACTTCACTAATTCCCACTATATCTAACTTTAACCTATCCATTTCCCTTTTTAAATTTTCTAACCTACCTGCCCGATTAAGTGATCTGACATTCCACGCTCCGATCCGTAGAACGCCAGTTTTCTTTCTCCTGGTAACGACGTCCTCTTGAGTAGTCCCCGCCCGGAGATCCGAATGGGGGACTATTTTACCTCCGGAATATTTTACCCAAGAGGACGCCATCATCATTTAATCATACAGTAGAGCTGCATGTCCTCGGGAAAAATTACGGATGTAGTTTCCCCTTGCTTTCAGCCGTTCGCAGTACCAGCACAGCAAGGCCGTTTTGGTTAATGTTACAAGGCCAGATCAGTCAATCATCCAGACTGTTGCCCCTGCAACTACTGAAAAGGCTGCTGCCCCTAAAAAAATCATTATATGAAATGAAAGGGACTTATCTACGTAATCATAGTATTTATTAAGGCATAAGTAACAAAAAATTCAGTATTGGGCACAAATAAAATCTTCTGAACTTTGGTTATTTACTTATGGCACAAATAACGAATATAATATACAGGGTGAAAAGTATTTAAACCGACAAACTCTGGGAGGTTGTAGGGGACATCAAAACAAATATTTTTCCCTAATGCCTTTTTTTCCTATAAGGATTATTTAAACCGGTGGAGGCCGTATCACGCTCTTCAGTTGTTAGAGGCCGTATTACGATCTTCAGTTGTTAGAGGGCGTATTACGCTCTTCAGTTGTAGGCAACTGCTGTCCACTAGTGTAGTAGTGCATTGTCTCTGTTTACTAATGGAGCGATACACCTGGAGTGAGTACATTGATATAGTTGGTGCGTACTACGTAGCTCACCACAACGGACGAGCTGCACAGCGGGTTTATCAACAACAATATCCTATTCGCCGTATCCCGCATCATACGACCTTTGCTGCTGTGTACCAACGTCTGCGTGAGACCGGGTCATTTAGCAGATTACCTGGACAGCGACGCCGTCGCACGGTAAGAACGCTGCAATTTGAGAAAGCTGTCTTGCAGCATTTGGAGCGGGATCCTCCAATCAGCACTCGTGCAGTAGCACGTAACGTGGAGACGAATCAGACGAATGTAAGAACAGTCCTTCGAGAGCAGTTGTTACGTCCATTTCACTTACAGCGTGTCCACAACCTTGAACCAGTTGATTATCCACCCAGAGCACAGTTTTCGCAGTGGTACCTGGAACAGTGTGAAATGCATCCTACATTTCCATCCTCTGTGCTGTTTACCGATGAAGCAACGTTCGGGAGTGATGGAGTCTTCAACATGCACAATTGGCATGTTTGGAGTGAGGATAACCCACATGCCACAGTTACCAGCGCTAATCAAGTGCGGTTCTTCCTTAATGTGTGACACGGTGTTGTTGGGGACTGTTTAATTGGGCCGTATATGCTACCTAGGCCATTAAATGGCAGGCACTATTACAATTTTCTCGCCAGAGCATTGCCAGAATTGTTGGAAGACGTCCCGCTCCCTACAAGACAACGCATGTGGTTCCAACATGACGGGGCGCCGGCACATTTCAGTCGTCGTGTCGATTCCTGGACCGACGGTTCCCAGGAACGTGGATTGGCAGAGGTGGTCCTGTATCATGGCCTGCTCGATCCCCAGATATGTTCCCTCTGGATGCGCAACCTTGTTTACGCAACTCCTGATGCATCAGAAGAGGATCTGGTTGCCCTGATAGTAGCAGCAGCAAGAACAATTCAGGATACTCCTGGGGTTTTTGCCCGTGTCAGACAGAACATGATCCGACGGTGTAACCTTTGTTTACGGGTCCATGGAGACATTTTTGAAAATCTACTGTAATTGAAATTGTGCTATGTTAATGTGTTATCTCTTGGTCACAAAAAAATGGAAAAGTGTTTGTTGGTATAATTATTTTGCCGCCAGATAAATCTTCGTCTACCGGTTTAAATACTCCTCATAAAAAATGACATTAGGGAAAAATATTTGTTTTGATGTCCCTACAACCTCCCAGAGTTTGTCGGTTTAAATACTTTCACCCTGTATAAAAGTCAAAGATTGCATATATTTTAATTAATCGGTCTTCCGTGGTATCCGAAGAAATGAGTCTTTCATAACATCCCTTGCACATGAATGACACATGCTCAGTGCAGAGTGATTTCTGACACAAAGTACATGCTTTTTTAGAGCGTCTGTTGTTCCTTCTTGGACAAAGCGCACAGAAGCCATTGGTTCCTGTGTCTGTTTCCACGTTAGGAAGAGGTACGAACCGCTTCATTCGAACTTGAGATCCTATGAAATGTTCTGCAGTGTTATTCTTCGTGAAATATGTAGTTTCACCATCTCTAGAGCCACATCTTTCAGGAATACACGTCTTGCAATTACATTTTGTGTGGTTTCTTTGTATATAATTTACTCGTTGATCCCAGTTATATTCAAAATAGTGAAGGACAGTTTCATTGGCCACCTTGAAGAAATTCTTGCAACAGAGTAATCCTCTTTCTTTTCGTCACCAACGTCCACACCTCCTTTAGTATTGTTATAAAATATAACAATTTCAGGTTTAGCTTCAATACCTGTCTCTTGATCGATATTATCGTCGTTGTGGAGGAAAGACAACATAAGAACAATTTTCTTCGTTTTTTTTCCCTTGGTACGTAAGATACGATGACATTGTTTTCATCAAAAACAGAACTCGGCACCGGTCTGTTCTTTGGTAACAAAAATAATGGCGGTATTTATTTTTTATTTTTGCGTAATGTGCCGACTGCTGTTATTCGGTAGACATTTTTCAATTCTTTGAATAGTGGAATTGACGTGAAATAATTGTCCAGTGTTATGTTCCTACCACTGTTCAATATAGGAGCAGCAACCCTCTTGACAACGTCAGCAGCCGCGTTACGCAAATTATAAGGTCTTGCTGGCTGTTTTCCAGCATATATCTCCAAATTACACGTATAAAAGGTTTTCGCATCTACGAGGGCGTAGATTTTTATGCTGTATTTCACAGGTTAATTTGAAAAATATACCCGAAACTTGCAGCGGCCCCTGAATGACTCCAACATTTCATCAATAATACAGTACTCTCCGGGTGTATAATTGCCGTTACAGTATCTAACGAAGACCTCAAATACTTCTCCGATAGGCGCTAGGTTATCAACTTGCTTTCTTGCCTCCCGAGTATTGATATCATCAAAACGATACACTCGTAACAAAAATAAGAAGCTCTTTATGGACATTGTTGCTGTAAAAAAATCGCAGGCTGTACCATCATCAGTCCACATTTCTTTCACATTCAAATGATTTGTTTTCTTCAAACCAGCCATGTAAAACAATCCAATGAATACCTTTATTTCAACCACGTCTGTCAGGTAAAAATCCTGTTCTCGTGAAAATTTTTCTTGTAATTTTCTGATATATACAAAGTGAAGCGAAATTCGCTCGCTCGGGCTTCGCAGCGCGACTCCTCACATGCCAGAGATAAAAAAAAAAAAAAATGTCTCTCACAAAATTTCGTTTGGCCAGTACACCCGGCAGAAAAAGGACGTTAAAGAATGACAATCTGGCAACACTGTAACCACATGGATGGTAAGTGTTTCGCTAAGCACGATACACTTGAGCTGTGTACAGTTGGTGCAGTGCACATAGTTTTGGGTTACCATGCAAGAGGTCGAGGGTTCAATCCTGGTACGGGGCGCATTTTTTTTAAATACTGTAATATGCACCGTTTCTTAGGTCACATGTATTCTAAATTTACATCATTTTGTAGCGCTAACATAACAAATACGTGGTTAGACAAATAAGAAATAGTCCGCAGCTCGTGGTCGTGCGGTAGCGTTCTCGCTTCCCACGCCCGGGTTCCCGGCGGGGTCAGGGATTTTCTCTGCCTCGTGATGACTGGGTGTTGTGTGACGTCCTTAGGTTAGTTAGGTTTAAGTAGTTCTAAGTTCTAGGGGACTGATGACCATAGATGTTAAGTCCCATAGCGCTCAGAGCCATTTGAACCATTTTCTTGAAATAAGAAATAGACAGTTGAAAGAAATGACCTATCATAGGGCAGAATAACTACAAAAACGCTATCAGTTTCGAGATGCTACAGATGATAGCACAGTACAAAAACATCTACTTGTCATTTATGTTGTTGTTGTTGTGGTCTTCAGTCCTGAGACTGGTTTGATGCAGCTCTCCATGCTACTCTATCCTGTGCAAGCTTCTTCATCTCCCAGTACCTACTGCAACCTACATCCTTCTGAATCTGCTTAGTGTATTGATCTCTTGGTCTCCCTCTACGATTTTTACCCTCCACGCTGCCCTCCAATGCTAAATTTGTGATCCCTTGATGCCTCAAAACATGTCCTACCAACCGATCCCTTCTTCTAGTCAAGTTGTGCCACAAACTTCTCTTCTCCCCAATCCTATTCAATACCTCCTCATTAGTTACGTGATCTACCCACCTTATCTTCAGCATTCTTCTGTAGCACCACATTTCGAAAGCTTCTATTCTCTTCTTGTCCAAACTAGTTATCGTCCATGTCTCACTTCCATACATGGCTACACTCCATACAAATACTTTCAGAAACGACTTCCTGACACCTAAATCTATACTCGATGTTAACAAATTTCTCTTCTTCAGAAACGCTTTCCTTGCCATTGCCAGTCTACATTTTATGTCCTCTCTACTTCGACCATCATCGGTTATTTTACTCCCTAAATAGCAAAACTCCTTTACTACTTTAAGTATCTCATTTCCTAATCTAATTCCCTCAGCATCACCCGACTTAATTTGACTACATTCCATTATCCTCGTTTTGCTTTTGTTGATGTTCATCTTATATCCTCCTTTCAAGACACTGTCCATTCCGTTCAACTGCTCTTCCAAGTCCTTTGCTGTCTCTGACAGAATTACAATGTCATCGGCGAACCTCAAAGTTTTTACTTCTTCTCCATGAATTTTAATACCTACTCCGAATTTTTCTTTTGTTTCCTTTACTGCTTGCTCAATATACAGATTGAATAACATCGGGGAGAGGCTACAACCCTGTCTCACTCCTTTCCCAACCACTGCTTCCCTTTCATGCCCCTCGACTCTTATAACTGCCATCTGGTTTCTGTACAAATTGTAAATAGCCTTTCGCTCCCTGTATTTTACCCCTGCCACCTTCAGAATTTGAAAGAGAGTATTCCAGTCAACATTGTCAAAAGCTTTCTCTAAGTCTACAAATGCCAGAAACGTAGGTTTGCCTTTTCTTAATCTTTCTTCCAAGATAAGTCGTAAGGTCAGTATTGCCTCACGTGTTCCAACATTTCTACGGAATCCAAACTGATCTTCTCCGAGGTCGGCTTCTACTAGTTTTTCCATCCGTCTGTAAAGAATTCGCGTTAGTATTTTGCAGCTGTGACTTATTAAACTGATAGTTCGGTAATTTTCACATCTGTCAACACCTGCTTTCTTTGGGATTGGAATTATTATATTCTTCTTGAAGTCTGAGGGTATTTCGCCTGTCTCATACATCTTGCTCACCAGATGGTAGAGTTTTGTCATGACTGGCTCTCCCGAGCCCATCAGTAGTTCTAGTGGAATGTTGTCTACTCCCGGGGCCTTGTTTCGACTCAGGTCTTTCAGTGCTCTGTCAAACTCTTCACGCAGTATCTTATCTCCCATTTCGTCTTCATCTACATCCTCTTCCATTTCCATAATATTGTCCTCAAGTACATCTCCCTTGTATAAACCCTCTATATACTCCTTCCACCTTTCTGCCTTCCCTTCCTTGCTTAGAACTGGGTTTCCATCTGAGCTCTTGATATTCATACATGTGGTTCTCTTCTCTCCAAAGGTCTCTTTAATTTTCCTGTAGGCAGTATCTATCTTACCCCTAGTGAGACAAGCCTCTACATCCTTACATTTGTCCTCTAGCCATCCCTGCTTAGCCATTT
Source organism: Schistocerca nitens (assembly GCF_023898315.1). Taxonomy (NCBI): domain Eukaryota; kingdom Metazoa; phylum Arthropoda; class Insecta; order Orthoptera; family Acrididae; genus Schistocerca; species Schistocerca nitens. The sequence goes on along the minus strand of NC_064616.1, from coordinate 556,704,327 downwards.
TGCACTTCCTGTCGATTTCATTTTTGAGACGTTTGTATTCCTTTTTGCCTGCTTCATTTACTGCATTTTTATATTTTCTTCTTTCATCAATTAAATTCAATATTTCTTCTGTTACCCAAGGATTTCTATTAGCCCTCGTCTTTTTACCTACTTGATCATCTGCTGCCTTCACCACTTCATCCCTCAGAGCTACCCATTCTTCTTCTACTGTATTTATTTCCCCCATTCCTGTCAATTGTTCCCTTATGCTCGCCCTGAAACTCTCTACAACCTCTGGTTCTTTCAGTTTATCCAGGTCCCATCTCCTTAAATTCCCACCTTTTTGCAGTTTCTTCAGTTTCAATCTGCAGTTCATAACCAATAGATTGTGGTCAGAATCCACATCTGCCCCAGGAAATGTCTTACAATTTAAAACCTGGTTCCTAAATCTCTGTCTTACCATTATATAATCTATCTGAAACCTGTCAGTATCTCCAGGCTTCTTCCATGTATACAGCCTCCTTTCATGATTCTTGAACCAAGTGTTAGCTATGATTAAGTTATGCTCTGTGCAAAATTCTACAAGGCGGCTTCCTCTTTCATTCCTTCCCCCCAATCCATATTCACCTACTATGTTTCCTTCTCTCCCTTTTCCTACTGACGAATTCCAGTCACCCATGACTATTAAATTTTCGTCTCCCTTCACTACCTGAATAATTTCTTTTATCTCGTCATACATTTCATCTATTTCTTCATCATCTGCAGAGCTAGTTGGCATATAAACTTGTACTACTGTAGTAGGCATGGGCTTTGTGTCTATCTTGGCCACAATAATGCGTTCACTATGCTGTTTGTAGTAGCTAACCCGCACTCCTATTTTTTTACTCATTATTAAACCTACTCCTGCATTACCCCTATTTGATTTTGTATTTATAACCCTGTAATCACCTGACCAAAAGTCTTGTTCCTCCTGCCACCGAACTTCACTAATTCCCACTATATCTAACTTTAACCTATCCATTTCCCTTTTCAAATTTTCTAACCTACCTGCCCGATTAAGTGATCTGACATTCCACGCTCCGATCCGTAGAACGCCAGTTTTCTTTCTCCTGGTAACGACGTCCTCTTGAGTAGTCCCCGCCCGGAGATCCGAATGGGGGACTATTTTACCTCCGGAATATTTTACCCAAGAGGACGCCATCATCATTTAATCATACAGTAGAGCTGCATGTCCTCGGGAAAAATTACGGCTGTAGTTTCCCCTTGCTTTCAGCCGTTCGCAGTACCAGCACAGCAAGGCCGTTTTGGTTAATGTTACAAGGCCAGATCAGTCAATCATCCAGACTGTTGCCCCTGCAACTACTGAAAAGGCTGCTGCCCCTCTTCAGGAACCACAAGTTTGTCTGGCCTCTCAACAGATACCCCTCCGTTGTGGTTGCACCTACGGTACGGCCATCTGTATCGCTGAGGCACGCAAGCCTCCCCACCAACGGCAAGGTCCATGGTTCATGGGGGGGTTGTCATTTATACTAGATGTAATACTAGATGTAATATGAGCGCCGGCCGGAGTGGCCGTGCGGTTCTAGGCGCTACAGTCTGGAGCCGCGTGACCGCTACGGTCGCAGGTTCGAATCCTGCCTCGGGCATGGGTGTGTGTGATGTCCTTAGGTTAGTTAGGTTTAAGTAGTTCTAAGTTCTATAGGACTGATGACCACAGCAGTTAAGTCCCATAGCGCTCAGAACAATTTTTTTTTTTTTTTTTTTTTTGCAATATGAGCGCTCAGATGTCACATATTAGCAACCAGTGACAATAGTAATATCCATATTAATGACCTCAAGACCTTCACAATAGAATACGTTGTCCTCAGAACAACCGACTTTCAAAGCGACCTCCCTGCACGTCCAAACATTGTGCAACCCGCCAGATCATACATATCTGAACCCTTCGCAGAAAAGCTTCGTCCACAGTAACAACAGCAGCATGAACACGCTCTACCAATTCTTTCACATTCATCGGTGGAGTAGAGTACACGCGCTCCTTCAGTTATTCCCACAGGAAGAAATCCAGGGGATTTAAGTCAGGTGATTGCGGTGGCCATACAATTGGACCTCCACGTCCAAACCATGTTCTGTCCAAATACTGTCGCACATTAATTCCAAAGCGTGGAGGTGCACCATCATGTTGGAACCACATCCTCTGCTGAACATGTAGTGGAACATCTTCCAGCGCATCAGGCAGACAGTTTGAGAGGAATGCATGATAACTTCTTGCACACCCAGTATTCTGGCCTAGACATTGATAACAAAGCGAACTTGATATCCAGAGTCACAGGTGACATGCGTGTTAATCTCACACCAATGGTGGGCCTTGTGAATATTGAAGACGCCTTCATGAGTGAATGATGCCTCATCCGACCTATATGACAGTGTACACAAAGTCATTGCTGGATCCTGTTGTTGTTGGAACCATTCACAAAATTGCATCAGCTGATGGCAATCTGCAGGATGCAGGTGTTGCGTGAAAGCATAACGATATGGGTGCAGCCCATGCTCGTGCAGCACGTTAATGACCATGCATTGCGAGGCACGCAACTGCCTTGCTACACCACATGTACTTCGCTGAGGTTCTTGGTGTATGACCTCCAGAATAGCTTCCTAAGTAGCTGGAGTACGGCGAGTCCGTGAACGACCTCTGTCACGCAATGGTGGAAGGAGAGAACCTGATTCCTGAAGGAACAGCTCCAGACGACGGAACACATTTTTATTTTGATGGCGTCGACAAGGATATCTAGCAGTGTATTCACGAGTGTCACGGTTATCAGTTGCATCATAGACCAGACGCATATCCACATATTCATCGTCTGTGTATGCCATGCGTCTGCCACACTGGTTTAGAGGTTTACAATGGGAAAATTCGATACGTGTATGCATTGTTGAGTGGTACTTAAGTAAATAAATTAGTGAAATCAAAGTGAAGTAGAAATTAGAATATAAATGAAAAACTTGGTTTGATTTAGAAGAATTACACACTGGCAAACAGCGCGCAGAGCATCAGTGACAGAAGAGCCAATGACCATGAAGTCAGCACGTTCAGGAAGCTGTCGATTCAGCCGTCAGGGCATCGCCCGACCGGCTCACGTGTTTCTCAGTTGTCACATGTGAGTAAAGGCCCTCGCCTACATTCCAAGAGCCAATGACCGACATTAAGAAGATTCTTCGAGAAGCTTTTCAACGTGACAGTAGAGGCAATGACCGTGAAGTCGTTCACCTCCAGTAAACTGAAGTGAATAAATACGCGAGACGCAGTGGGCCCGAGAGACGAAGAAAAGGAAGAGAGTAGCAGTAGTTGTCACTCAGTTTCGGTGCTGAAGACCGTCATGCAAGAAGAGACTACATCGTACACAGACGCACCAAGTACGCCGCGGTAATGGAATAGCAAGCAGCAGCCTCGGCGCCAGAAGACAGAAGTTACAAGGTATTGGAAGACTGATTTTTACATACCCGGGTGACTCGTGAGGACGGAAAGGAGACGACCTCACATCAGCAGTCACCTGTGAGCTGGGATGAAGACCTGACAGCCGAAGACTGGCAAGCGGGAGTCCGTTGATCGAGTCCGGGACACTGGCCTTCCCCCGCCGCGCCGCTCCGCTGACCGACGCACAAAACACGCGACCGCTTAGAGAAGAGAAACACTGGGACGCCACATCCAAGGTATCACCATCCGATGCTCAACTTCGCTCGCAATAATTAAACGGGCCACCTCGCGCTGCGCGTCTTCAGTCAACTGGGCGAGACGGCGACACGAGATACACACTGCCACGCGTAATCAGACGCCGCCGCTGCCGCAGCAGAAGGCTTCGCAAACGACACAGCTGCCGCTCTCCGAGCCAGAACATCGAGTAAGGAAACAGTTGTACGAAACTTGCAATAAAAGTTATCTGATGTAAAAATGCTGTTTCATTCTACCTCATAGCCGAGCCAAGGAAGAACCCACCCTGCCCACATGTTGTTAAGAGAGAAAAATTAATGTATTTAGTATTTTCTCCCTGACATAATGCTTTAGAATCAAATGCCCTTTGCAGTAATGCTCATCCTGACAATTGACCAGCATCAAAAGAGAAAACCCAGTTACATTTAGTACCAGAACTGCTATAGCATGTACAATGGAGTCTGTCACGGGTGCATTACCCCTCTCGCAGCTAGTCCCTGTCTGGTTCACAGCGCACAGTATAAACATGACGTCAGTTCTGCGCGCTGTTCCACGTAATGCGTGTTACCCCTCTGACAGATATTGTTCTGCATGATTCATCCCGACTCTGCTAATTGTGAAATGTCACGTTCCGAATTACACAATTTCCCTGAAGGTAATAGATGTGATGTTTACACAATCCCATCGATAGAATAATAATAATAATAATGCATTGAGATATGTACTCAAGAGCATGTAGTTACCAGACCTAATGTTGAAAGGCATAATTAGTGGGACCATGGTGATAACACATACAAATAGTAACCGAGTTTGCACATTATTCACAAAGCACGTTGCTAGTCCTACTGGTAGCGTAAGGCCCTAACGAAATGTAATGGACTTGAACAAAGCAAGAACAATAGTTGGTACTAATCTATGAGACTACTGGAGGAGTGAAGATAGAAAATAAGTTTCGCATCTAGTAGATGAAGTGGTGCGAATACATTCACGATCATGACGTGGAAAGGGCTTCTTTCTAAGCTGACCAATCTTCCATTTCTACGATTGTAGCATGTAAGTGCAAATGCTTTCTAGAGGACCCGCTGAAATCGTTGTTGACGATTAAGATGCCAGATACCCTGCCACCTGGACTACATTTACCAAACAAAAAACACATGCCTTACCAAATAAAAACATATGCGTCAGCCCAGGACCGAAACGTCGACCTCCTGCACGCTAATCCAAAACTCTACCCACTGCACTAACTGCACACGACGATTACAGCGTGCTGACTGAGGTAGTTACCATACACGTGGTTACAGTGTTGCCAGATTCCCACTCTTCAACGTCCTTTTTCTGCCGGATGTACTCATTGGACGAAATTTGGCGACAGACATTTTTTTATCGCTGGCATGTGAGGAGTGCGTGAATTTCGCTTCACCCTGTATATTTGTGCATGTAACTATTTTATCAATCATTCCATCATCCAAAAACATAGAAACACATTGTAAGGGAGTTTGTGCATTCTTAGCTGCTTTTTTGACCCCTGGCAAATGGATTACGATTTTCCAAGTCCTAGTACGTATGTTACTTATGGGTTTGTGTATAAGCCATTTTGTAGACCCATCTTTTCAAGTATAAAATGGTGTCCTACCTCTTGGTTTGTGTGGCTCCTCATGTGCAGCTTCATCCGAAATTGTTCCGTATCTGTCTGATGGGGATTATGAATATCGTAGCAGTTGCTTTCAGGGTTGTCTCTGGTTTCCGGCGGCTATCTGAGTTCGTGAAGACTGCCAGTCTTATTAGCGAGATGAAGGCAGAGCTCACCATCTGCAGCATCGTCGACAGGACCGATTGCGGACATTTGGTACAGAGCCGAGTGGAGGGCCTGAATCAGAGGCTCAAACGGTTCTGCGACCGTGTAGGCTGCAGATTCCTCGACTTGCGCCATAGGGTGGTGGGGTTTCGGGTTCCGATAAATACGTCAGGTGTCCACTACACACAGGAGGCGGCTACACGGGTAGCAGGGGCTGTGTGGCGTGGACTGGGCGGTTTTTTACGTTAGACAGTCTCGGGAAAGATCAAAAAGGGCTCCATTCTCAAAGGGTGCAGGGCAAAGAAACGACGAGACTGGACTAAGCAACAGTCGGTATTGTAGTTGTAAATTGTCGTAGTTGTGTTGGAAAAGTACCAGAGTTTCAAGCGCTGATAGAAAGCGCTGAAGCTGAAATCGTTATAGGAACAGAAAGCTGGCTAAAGCCAGAGATAAATTCCGTCAAAATTTTTACAGAGGCGCAAACCGTGTTCAGAAAGGATAGATTAAATGAAGTAGGTGGTGGTGTGTTTGTGTCTGTTGGTAGTAGTTTATCTTGTAGTGAAGTTGGCTATAGATAGTTCCTGCGAACTACTATGGGTAGACGTTATACTCAACAGCCGTACCAAAATAATAATTGGCTCCTTCTGTCGACCCCCCGACTCAGATGATATATTAGCTGAACGTTTAATCTCATTACAAATAAGTACCCTAATCGGTGGAGACTTCACTCCACCCTCGATTTGTTGGCGAAAATATATATTCAAAGCCGGTGGTGGACAGAAAAATTTTCCTAAATTGTACTAAATGCGTTTTCTGAGAATTACTTTGAACAATTAGTTCAAGAGCCCACACTAATTGTAAATGGTTGAAAAAACACACTTGACCTCTTAGCCATAAATAATCCTGATCTAATAGAGAGCGTCATGACGGATACAGGGATTAGTGAACAAAAGGTCATTGCAGTGAGGCTCAAAACCATCTCAACCAAAACCACGAAAAGTGAACGTAAAATATACAGGGTGTTTCAAAAATGACCGGTATATTTGAAACGGCAATAAAAAATAAACGAGCAGCGATAGAAATACACCGTTTGTTGCAATATGCTTGGGACAACAGTACATTTTCAGGCGGACAAACTTTCGAAATTACAGTAGTTACAATTTTCAACAACAGATGGCGCTGCAAGTGATGTGAAAGATATAGAAGACAACGCCGTCTGTGGGTGCGCCATTCTGTACGTCGTCTTTCTGCTGTAAGCGTGTGCTGTTCACAACGTGCAAGTGTGCTGTAGACAACATTGTTTATTCCTTAGAACAGAGGATTTTTCTGGTGTTGGAATTCCACCGCCTAGAACACAGTGTTGTTGCAACAAGACGAAGTTTTCAACGGAGGTTTAATGTAACCAAAGGACCGAAAAGCGATACAATAAAGGATCTGTTTGAAAAATTTCAACGGACTGGGAACGTGACGGATGAACGTGCTGGAAAGGTAGGGCGACCGCGTACGGCAACCACAGAGGGCAACGCGCAGCTAGTGCAGCAGGTGATCCAACAGCGGCCTCGGGTTTCCGTTCGCCGTGTTGCAGCTGCGGTCCAAATGACGCCAACGTCCACGTATCGTCTCATGCGCCAGAGTTTACACCTCTATCCATACAAAATTCAAACGTGGCAACCCCTCAGCGCCGCTACCATTGCTGTACGAGAGACATTCGTTAACGATATAGTGCACAGGATTGATGACGGCGATATGCATGTGGGCAGCATTTGGTTTACTGACGAAGCTTATTTTTACCTGGACGGCTTCGTCAATAAACAGAACTGGCGCATATGGGGAACCGAAAAGCCCCATGTTGCAGTCCCATCGTCCCTGCATCCTCAAAAAGTACTGGTCTGGGCCGCCATTTCTTCCAAAGGAATCATTGGCCCATTTTTCAGATCCGAAACGATTACTGCATCACGCTATCTGGACATTCTTCGTGAATTTGTGGCGGTACAAACTGCCTTAGACGACACTGCGAACACCTCGTGGTTTATGCAAGATGGTGCCCGGTCACATCGCACGGCCGACGTCTTTAATTTCCTGAATGAATATTTCGATGATCGTGTGATTGCTTTGGGCTATCCGAAACATACAGGAGGCGGCGTGGATTGGCCTCCCTATTCGCCAGACATGAACCCCTGTGACTTCTTTCTGTGGGGACACTTGAAAGACCAGGTGTACCGCCAGAATCCAGAAACAATTGAACAGCTGAAGCAGTACATCTCATCTGCATGTGAAGCCATTCCGCCAGACACGTTGTCAAAGGTTTCGGGTAATTTCATTCAGAGACTACGCCATATTATTGCTACGCATGGTGGATATGTGGAAAATAACGTACTATAGAGTTTCCCAGACCGCAGCGTCATCTGTTGTTGAAAATTGTAACTACTGTAATTTCGAAAGTTTGTCTGCCTGAAAATGTACTGTTGTCCCAAGCATATTGCAACAAACGGTGTATTTCTATCGCTGCTCGTTTAGTTTTTATTGCCGTTTCAAATATACCGGTCATTTTTGAAACACCCTGTATCTATTTAAAACAGCAGATAAAAATTCGCTTGATGCCTTCCTAAGAGAGAGTCTCCATTCCTTCCAAGCTAATTATGTAAGTGTAGACCAGATATGGCTCAAATTCAAAGATACAGTATCGACAGCAATAGATAGATTCATACCGCATAAGTTAATAAGAGACGGGACTGATCCACCATGGTACCCAAAACACGTCAGAAGACTGTTGCAGAAGCAACGAAAAAAGCATGCCAAGTTTAGAAGAACGCAAAATCCCCAAGACTGGCTAAGTTTCACGGAAGCTCGATATTTAGTGCGGACGTCAATGTGAGATGCTTTTAATAGGTTCCACACCGAAATATTGTCTCAAAATATGCTAGAAAACCCAAAGAGATTCTGGTCGTATGTAAAGTACACCAGTGGCAAAAACAGTCAATACCGTCACTGCGCGATAGCGATGGAAACGTTACCGATGATGGTGTCACTAAAGTGGAGTTACTACATAAATACAGTTTTCCGTAATTCCTTACGAAAGGAGACGAAGTAAACATTCCAGAATTCGAAACCGGAACAGCTGTTAGCATGAGTGACATAAAAGTAGATATCTTAGGTGTTACGAAACAACTCAAATCACTTAAGAAAGGCAAGTCTTCCAGTCCAGATGGTATACCAATCAGGTTCCTTTCAGAGTATGCAGACACATAAGCGCCTTTCTTAGCAATCATATACAACCGCTCACTTCACGAAAGGTCTATTCCTAAAGACTGGAGAGAAGCACAGCTCACACCAATATTCAAGAAAGGAAATAGGAATAACCCATTGAATTACAGACCCATATCACTGACCTCAATTTGCAGTAGGATTTTGGAGCATATACTGCACTCGAACATTATGACTCACCTTGAAGAAAATTACTTATTGATACATAACCAACACGGATTCAGAAAATATCGTTCTTGTGCAACACAGCTAGCTCTTTATTCCCATGAAGTAATGAATGCTGTCGACAAGGGATCTCAGATCGATTCCATATTCCTAGATATTCAGAAGGCTTTTGGTACGGTTCCTCACAAACGACTATTCATCAAATTGCGTGCATATGGAGTATCGTCTCAGTTTTGTGACTGGATTCATGATTTCCTCTCTCAGAGGTCACAGTTCGTAGTGATAGACGGTAAATCATCGAGTAGAACACACGTGATATCTGGCGTTCCGCAAGGTTGTGTTATAGGCCCTCTGCTGTTCCTGATTTACATAAACTATCTAGGTGATAATCTAAGCATTCCCCTTAGATTGTTTGCAGACAACGCTGTAATTTACCGTCTAGTAAAATCATCAGACGATCAATTCCAATTACAAAATGATCTGGAGAGAATTTCTGTGTGGTGCGAAAAATGGCACTAAGCAAAGAAAAGTGCAAGGTCATCCACATGGGTACTAAAAGAAATCCGATGAATTTTGGGTATACGATAAATCTCACGAATCTTAGGGCTGTCAATTCGACTAAATACCTAGGAATTACAATTACGAGCAACTTAAATTGGGAAGACCACATAGATAATATTGTGAGGAAGGCGAAACAAAGACTGCGCTTTGTTGGCAGAACACTTAGAAGATGCGAAAAACCCACTAAAGAGACAGCCTACATTACAATTGTCCGTCCTCTGCTGGAATATTGCTGCGCGGTGTGGGATCCTTACCAGGTAGGATTGACGGAGGACATCGAAAAAGCGCAAAGAAGGGCAGCTCGTTTCGTGTTATCGCGCAATAGGGATGAGAGTGTCACTGACATGATACGCCAGTTGGTGTGGCAGTCACTGAAACAAAGGCGGGCCGGCCGTGGTGGCCGAGCGGTACTAAGCGCTTCAGTCTGGAATTAATTATGTTCTTTATTATATACAGCTTACAATAATCAGTCTGGATGACCGACAAACAAAACATATGCTTACATAGCTGGAAGACCCTTATTTGGACGAAGAATGTATATCGGATCCGGATGATACATCTACATCTACGTCTACATGGTTACACTGCAATTCACACTTAAGTGCCTGGCAGAGGGTTCATCGAACCATTTACATACTACTTCTCTACCATTCCCCCCTCGAATGGCGCGAGGGAAAAATAGTTCAAATGGCTCTGAACACTATGGGACTTAACTTCTGAGGTCATCAGTCACCTAGAACTTAGAACTACTTAAACCTAACCAACCTAAGGACATCACACAAATCCATGCCCGAGGCAGGATTCGAACCTGCAACCGTAGCCGTCGCGCGGTTCCAAACTGTAGCGCCTAGAACCGGTCAGCCACACCGGCCGGCATGGAATGGCCAGTTGAAGTATAATGTTCAGCCACTCTATATTTGTTGAACTTTTGATGGAGGGTGAGTAGCTGGTGTCCGATGAACCGTTCTCGTACAGTACGTATTGTATGTCCTATGGGCCTTTTACCGCATGCGACAGCATGTGCTACCAATACGTACCAAAACACGGGGAATAAGAACGGGATCTTTCGAGGGCTCATACCTCGGACTCTATTGGTGACAAGTCTTTTGGATAGCCCTTGGGCTAGGTACCATACCTATACCCACTTCCTGTAACCATCCAACAATACAGAGCCAAAGTCAGAATATTACATATTTCCTCTGTCTTAGGCACGTGGAACAAATCGGTTGCATCTTTTTGCATTAGATGTGGTCTACGGTGCGCCTTTATGGGCCTATGGAGGCACCATTTCGTTCATGGGTGGTTCCTGAGAAACCCCGAAAAAATAGTTTTTCTCTATTTCTTCGCCATCAGCAGCAGATATCTAAATAACTAACCACAGCAAACTGCCCAAATTTTAATGGTACATTCTCCAGTCATTTATCTACAAGTGCATCTTCCCGTTTCCAGACATCTTCATCAGTTACCGAGAAACACACCAAAACCGTGGTTTTTCGGTACCAAAACCGAGTCACGGATTCCAGGGTGGCTTTCAACATTAAATGCCTGTAAAATTTGTGATGCAATCCTAAGATCCAGATTTCGAACAACTATGAAAATTTTCTTAGTATCTTTATGGCTTTCCGAGATACAGAAGTTCAAAGTCACCGTACTTGTACACGTAAAATCCGGTGTGAGGCGGAAGCATAGTTTATAAAGTGACGTAGCACTGACAAACATGCTGTAAATTTTCTCTGTTATCATCAGAAGGGTTCTGGAAACCCCATATCGTAGTAATGAAGCACGTGCAAAATTTTTGTTCATGTAAAATCTATTTCTACATCTTCATCTACATCATACTCCGCAAGTCACCTAATGGTGTGTGGCAGAAGGCTCTTTCGGTACCACTATCTGATCCCTCCAGCCCTGTGCGTGGGAAAAATGATTGTCGGTAACCCTCTGTATTGGATCTAATTTCTCGAATTTTCTCCTCGTGGTAAATACGAGAGATGTATGTGAGGGGAAGTAATATGTTGTCTGACTCCTCCTGAAAAGCGCTATCCAGAAATTTCTGTAGTAAATCTCTTCGTGATTCATAACATCTCTCCTATAACGTCTGCCAGTGGAGCTTGTTTAGCATCTCCGTAACGCTCTCTCGCCGGCTAAACGATCCCGTGACGAAACGCGCCGCTCTTCATTGGATCTTCTCTATCTCCTCCATCAGTCCTACCTGATAGAGATCCCAGATAGATGAACAATACTCAAGAATGGGGCGAACAAGCGCCTTATAAGCCACTTCCTTCGTGGGTGAGTTACATTTCCTTAAGATCCTTCCGATGAATCTGACTCTTGTGTCTGCTTTTCCCACTGTCTGTTTTATATGGTCAGTCCACTTACGGTCGCTCTGGATAGTTACGCCTAGATATTTTATGGCAGACGCTGGCTCCAGCTGTTTGTCATCAATAGTGTTGCTGTACACTAGTGGATTTCTTTTCCTATGTATGCGCAATACGTTAAATTTATTTACATTCAACGTCAACTGCCAGAGTCTGCACTATTCATCAGTTCTCTGCTGGTCGTTCTGCACATTCTCTCTATCTTCTGGCGTTGTTACTTTGGTATAAACAACTGCATCATCTGCGAATAGCCTTAAAGAGCATCCACCGCTTTCTACTAGATCATTTATATATATATATATATATATATATATATATATATATATATATATATATATATTGTGAACAGCAACGGTCCTATCACACTTCCTTGTGGTACTCCGGATATTACTTTTACATCTGTCGCTTTAGCTCCGGTAAGAGCGACGTGTTGAGTTCTATCTGCAAGAAACGCTTGAATCCAATCGCAGGTCTGCTCCGATACTCTGTAAGCTCGTATTTTTTTACTAAACGGCAATGCGGGACCGTGTCACATGCCTTACTGAAATCAAGAAACACAGCATCAACCTGAGCACCGTTGTCCCCTGCGCTGTGGATCTCATGGAGGAACGGAGCGAGCTGAGTTTCGCAGGAGTTCCGTATGAGTGACATGCCTTGCTGTAGCTTGGGAAAGACATGAAAAAGTGGAAGAATGCTTCTTTCGGAGCACAAAAAAGGCGATTAGACTCCTATTTATTTAAAAGACTTTCTTTCGCTTTCTTTCTGTTGCTTATGCCAGAGTCCCGCAGCGATCGCAGGGCCGGCGTGGTTACATCGGATTTGGCAATGTTAGTTTTTAGGGATGGCCGGATGCCCTTCCTGCCGCCACCCCGTACCCCCCAGGATGGAATCAGTGTACCCCAACTCTCTGCGTCAAGTGTAAATCGTGAAATGGTGCGGACGTGTTTGAAATGTCTGCGACGCGTGTAACTGAGTCGGAACGTGGGGACCAGCCCGGTATTCACCTAGCGGGTTGTGTAAAACCGCCTAAAAACCACATCCGGGCTGGGCAGCACACCGGCCCTCGTCGTTAATCGGCTGGGCGGATTCGATCCGGGGCCGGCGCGCCTACCCGAGTCCAGGAAGCAGCGCGTTAGCGCTCTCGGATACCCTCGCGGGTCTGTTTATTTAAAAGACTCAGACTGGAAAATGAGGAAGCAGCTGCCTCATTCTACCTTCCTTAGCACATTTGAATATCTTCCCTAAAATTTTGCTATGCTAACAAATTCTCGCTATTTTATGCTGAGAGAGGAGACAGTGGCAGTGGGAAAGAGACAGAAAAGTAATCAATACTGAGAGATAATAGACAGTGATTGCGCTAAAGAAAGAGCGAAGGAGACAATTGAATTGTGAGTGAAAGAGGGTGAGTCAGTAGCAGTGGAAAATAGTTGACAATTACTAAAAAGTGCTAGGAACCGAGTGAAGGAGAGAGTGTCAGTGGGAGAGGAATAAAGAGGAGAAAGTGGCGGTGCGTGAGAGTCATTGATAATGAGAGACAGAGGCTAAGACAATGACAACGAGGAACAGAGAGATACAGTGAGAATAGATAGCAGCAGTAGGAAGGAAGGAATGAGATATTGGAAGTAAGATAGAGCAAGAGGGAGACAGCGACAGTAAGAGGAGACTGTAGTAGTAGGACAGAACGAAGCGGACTGTGGCTGTGAGACAGCAGACAGTGACAGACAGACACAAAGTGAAACTGAAAATGAGTTGGGCTGAATGAGTGAGTGAGAATGGACACGTGGTAGCGGACGGGTATGAGCGACTTACAGCGATGGACTTGGGGACGTGAGCGAATTACAGTTAGGAGAGCTTGTGGGGGTGAGAGGTGAGGTGCATGTTAAAAAGGAGGCGAATATACTCGCATACGAAAATTTTTTGGAAAATTTTTAAAGGTGCTGAGGAAGGTTGTACGAGGCATCTGGTACCCCACTTTTCAATCGTAGTCTTTGAAACAAACAGCAGTACATTCGAATTTTTTGTGCTCCGATGAGAGTATTTTCCCGCTGGGTTCATACATACCCGCCTTTCGTGAAAGCATGCCTTCTTTCAGAGATTCCACTGGAGCTGCTGCCTTGGCCGGCAGGAGAAAGACCACATTCTTATTCTGGCAATTTTTGAAGAAATATTTTCCACGTACGGTAGTAAGGCTTCACATCTCTTTCTTCTTGCTATTGCTTTGGTTTATTAGGAGTTATCTCTTGCGGAGCTCTCTTAATCTGATGTTTTGTATATACATTTTTTACTGAATGCCTCTTCAAAGTTCATCAGTACTTCGTGTAGGTTGTTGGTGTCTACACTACATGGGTTCTATGTAGTACAGTTTTAAGTACTCTATTGGTTTGCGAAGGAAGATGGCAGCTAGACGAATGCAATTATAAATCGATAATGTTTAGGCTTGCGGTACATGCAGTGCTCTAAGAAACCACCTTCCTTAACATAGATCTAATACGTACATTAACGGGAAACAGCCATTCAAGAAACCCAAGAACAAGTTGATTTTTGAAGAACCAACGAGCTGTGGGTAAGATAAGTATTACATCCGTCTTATTCTTTTCAGTACTTCCGTAAGTATCTTAATATTACAAATGCGTTTGCTAAAATTGTAGTACACATTTCGTAACTCATTGTAATTTGTAATTTTCGCTGTCGGATGCTGCCTCACTTTTTTGTTATTTCATATCAGAAGAATATTTTTACAGTGAGCATCTTTGTCAGTGATGTTCTTAAGGTGCTTGTTCCAAAATTCCCAGTATCAAATTCTCAACCACGCCAGTAAACACGGGAATTTGCTTTTATGATTCTCAAATGTATAACCTTGTGCTCTAAATTATTACACTCAATTGCGAAGCTAATTACGAGCGGCGGAATGAACATATGCACAAGTGAAAACTGTCGCTAAACCGTAAAATGACTGTCAAAATACGCTGTTAATGCTGTTGACGAAACGAATAGCATCAATCTGCAGTGACAATTGCCTGCGTAATTCGCTACATTTGTGTTATGGTTACTTTCTAAACATGCTGCAGACGTAACTGATGGGTCACGAGATGTTTAAACATGGATGGCAGCAACAGATAGCACGCAATCACGAGATGCCTGCGCCAAAGCCGGATTTCAGCTGTTAAGCGTAGGGCCACGCCCATTAGCGCTGATTAATTAGGGGCACTGTTAACTGTGTTTGCCTTCTGCGCTGTCTTATTCAATGGAAGCGCTTCTTCTTGTAGAATCTGCTGAACAGCTTGTAGTTCAGGGATAGCACTCTACAGAATGTGTCACTGATCATTAAGTCGTTGTAGGAAATTCCATGACTAAACGATTTTTCAGAGGCATGACCGTACTGATGTGCGTTCTAGATCAATGCAGCAATGAGTTTAGTTTTTGTTCACTTACTTTAATAAGCCCATTTGAAGTGAAATTACCTCGTCGTTTTCAAACTTACGATGGTATTTTATCTTCATTTTTCTGCAATTAAATATAAAAAGGTCACTATTCGGCCCTCATAATACAAAAACTACAAAGCACTAATTTCCTTCATATCGCATAACGCGACAATTTAACATCATTCCTGTATTTGGACCAATAATTAATGCCACATACTCTTATAACGTCTTACGATAGTTAGTAAAGAGAGATAAAGAATTTAATCGTTTGCAGTCTAAAAATTATGAGTACACTCAAGCGTAGTGCTCAGATGAAAATAAACAATTAATAAACTAATGTGGTAAATCCAGCTGATTAAAAAACAAGTTTAATTGTCCTCCCTGGCAGGTCTTGTGTATCAGGTATTATCAGCCTTTTCGCTGAAGGAAGGATAGCTTATAAAATTAACAATATTTTTCCTTTTTAGGAATAATAATTGTTCCATTTCCCGTAACAGGACTCCTCATATATTAACAAATCAGTGTGTTCCCGCCAAAAATTTACATAACGACGTTTATAGTTATATGGTGTGTACTTGAGAGTTTCGTAATTAGCTATTTTCATACACAGGACAGTCAGAGAAGAGTTTTGAAGCAAGCAGTAGTTCCTTACGTCTTTCGGTTGACTTTTCTTTTCCATAATTTTTGTTTCTTAGACATGCTGTTCGCTATAAATGGAACGTTATCTAGGTTAGTCAACGATGTTCCAAATAATGCCTAACATTTATGTCGTGATTTTGTTTCATTGAGCTAATGGAACTCACACCTACAGGCTGAATAGAAAAAGACTCTCTTTCATTAGCTTGTTAAAGGAATTAAGGCTAGGTGTATCGCCACAGACACAACGTTCACTTCGACGTGTAATGCTTCATTTACCACAACTTATGACTTCCAGATCACATATGTCTGATACCTCGTCAAGTAAGGAATACCATGTAGCTGTTTGAGGGTGAGCTGTTTGAGGTCACTTTCTGCTAATTGGAAGATTATAAAAAGGAGACACGAATTTATCTCACTGGAATCCCATACCGCGTTTAAAGCTTCAGCTCCTCCTAAGCAGAAAACAAACGTAGAAATGAGAAGTGGCAGCGTAACTTTTTCGCGATATTATAGCCAACGGCCTTGCCGCAGTGCTAACACCGGTTCCCGTCAGATCGCTGAAGTTACGCGCTGTCGGGCTGGGCTAGCACTTGGAAGGGTGACCATCCGGTATGCCAAGTGCTGTTGGCAAGCGGGGTGCACTCAGACCTTGTGAGGCAAACTGAGGAGCTATTTGATTGAGAAGTAGCGGCTCCGGTCTCGGAAACTGACATACGGCCGGGAGAGCGGTGTGCTGACCACATGCCCCTCCATATCCGCGTCCATTGACGCCTGTGCCTGAGGATGACACGGCGGTTGGTCGGTACCTTTAGGCCTTCATGGCCTGTTCGGGATGAGTTTAGTTAGTTTTTAGTCACATTATATCCCCCGATTTGGACATTAATTCCTGTCTACTACACCTCATAACTTATATCATGCTATGAATGAAACAGTATTTCAGTAATTGTTAAGGGCTTTCCTGATGAGCCGCTCATGTAGATCACGATCTTGATGTAATCTGGACTGAATTGGAAATTGGACTGAGCTAAAGTTGTATGTCTATTATCATTTATTCTTTCATTCTATTAAAGTGATTTAATATAATATATAGTGACTGCTTGAACAACGTTACTCATTAACAGCAAGCTCGAAAAATAGTGAGACTGATCGAATATACAGATCGAATTAAAAACTAATGCTCAGCCAGCTGTGGTGTAATTTGCACTGATATCTTCATACCCATTTTCTCTGCTGGCAGAGACTTGTCGGATTCAAATACATATGACTCAAACTGTTAAGCTAAAGAGATCGTAAAAAGTTTAGCGCGAATTACAGAAAACGACGCTCACATGGATATTATCACGTTTTTTGAGTATTTTGCGAATAAAATCTTCTCGATCGCTTACTGAAAACGAAACTAAATTCAGCGATCAGGCCCTGAAGACCATACGATGTCGATTCCAGCCGCCGCGTCGTCCACTGCCACGCGGATGCAGTGTGCAGGAGCATGGGGTCAGCACATCGCTCCCCCGGGCCGTTGTCGACGTGTAGGCCTTGGAGCCGCTACTGTTCGTTCAAGTAGCACTACCGGGAATCGAACACGGATCCTCCACATGGAAGCCATCTACAATGGCCACTCAGCTGTGGAAGCGGACCGAGCGCATAATATATGTCTTTATTTATAACGTAACTTCGGCTACTGCCGTTATCACGTGAAAACTTCGAACTTGCAGAATAGCTTTCACTGTTAGTATCAATCAGAGATATGCCAATACGGATCAAATTCTACTTTTTAATCTGACAGTGGCAGTAGCCCAAACGACCTTATAAATAAAGACATTTACGAGTATAAAGCGATCTAGATGTTTTTATTCACAAAATATACAACAAATCACAATTACCGCGAAAATTCAAGACAATTATCTCCTTTATTAACATTCTCACATTGGCAATGAAAGCATCACAAGCATCAGTAAGATCTGCTAGTATGGTCCAGTGGGAACCAGCATAGCACCTCCATGTTTTATATACACTCCTGGAAATTGAAATAAGAACACCGTGAATTCATTGTCCCAGGAAGGGGAAACTTTATTGACACATTCCTGGGGTCAGATACATCACATGATCACACTGACAGAACCACAGGCACATAGACACAGGCAACAGAGCATGCACAATGTCGGCACTAGTACAGTGTATATCCACCTTTCGCAGCAATGCAGGCTGCTATTCTCCCATGGAGACGATCGTAGAGATGCTGGATGTAGTCCTGTGGAACGGCTTGCCATGCCATTTCCACCTGGCGCCTCAGTTGGACCAGCGTTCGTGCTGGACGTGCAGACCGCGTGAGACGACGCTTCATCCAGTCCCAAACATGCTCAATGGGGAACAGATCCGGAGATCTTGCTGGCCAGGGTAGTTGACTTACACCTTCTAGAGCACGTTGGGTGGCACGGGATACATGCGGACGGGCATTGTCCTGTTGGAACAGCAAGTTCCCTTTCCGGTCTAGGAATGGTAGAACGATGGGTTCGATGACGGTTTGGATGTACCGTGCACTATTCAGTGTCCCCTCGACGATCACCAGTGGTGTACGGCCAGTGTAGGAGATCGCTCCCCACACCATGATGCCGGGTGTTGGCCCTGTGTGCCTCGGTCGTATGCAGTCCTGATTGTGGCGCTCACCTGCACGGCGCCAAACACGCATACGACCATCATTGGCACCAAGGCAGAAGCGACTCTCATCGCTGAAGACGACACGTCTCCATTCGTCCGTCCATTCACGCCTGTCGCGACACCACTGGAGGCGGGCTGCACGATGTTGGGGCGTGAGCGGAAGACGGCCTAACGGTGTGCGGGACCGTAGCCCAGCTTCATGGAGACGGTTGCGAATGGTCCTCGCCGATACCCCAGGAGCAACAGTGTCCCTAATTTGCTGGGAAGTGGCGGTGCGGTCCCCTACGGCACTGCGTAGGATCCTACGGTCTTGGCGTGCATCCGTGCGTCGCTGCGGTCCGGTCCCAGGTCGACGGGCACGTGCACCTTCCGCCGACCACTGGCGACAACATCGATGTACTGTGGAGACCTCACGCCCCACGTGTTGAGCAATTCGGCGGTACGTCCACCCGGCCTCCCGCATGCCCACTATACGCCCTCGCTCAAAGTCCGTCAACTGCACATACGGTTCACGTCCACGCTGTCGCGGCATGCTACCAGTGTTAAAGACTGCGATGGAGCTCCGTATGCCACGGCAAACTGGCTGACACTGACGGCGGCGGTGCACAAATGCTGCGCAGCTAGCGCCATTCGACGGCCAACACCGCGGTTCGTGGTGTGTCCGCTGTGCCGTGCGTGTGATCATTGCTTGTACAGCCCTCTCGCAGTGTCCGGAGCAAGTATGGTGGGTCTGACACACCGGTGTCAATGTGTACTTTTTTCCATTTCCAGGAGTGTAGAAGTCCTTACTCCAAGGCCGGCGGCGGTGGTCTAGCGGTTCTAGGCGGTCAGTCCGGAACCGCGCGACTGCTACGGTCGCAGGTTCGAATCCTGCCTCGGGCATGGATGTGTGTGATGTCCTTAGGTTAGTTAGGTTTCAGTAGTTCTAAGTTCTAGGGGACTGATGACCACAGATGTTAAGTCCCATAGTGCTCAGAGCCATTTGAACCATTTTGAACCATCCTTACTCCAACTCCCCCCGTCGGAGGTTCGAGTCCTCCCTCGGGCATGGGTGTGTGTGTTGTCCTTAGTGTAAGTTAGTTTAAGTGAGAATAAGTAGTGCGTAAGCCTAGGGACCGATGACCTCAGCAGTTTGGTCCCATAGCCCTTACCACAACTTTCCGACTTTCCTTACTCTAACATAGCTTGTAAGATTGTGAAACTTTTGCACTCGACACTACTACCGGAAACGTGATGATGTGGACGGGTTGAAACAGCCAGACATTTCACACGGGTGCTGCAATTAACGCTTCAGGTACACGTCACCAAAGCTCTGTCCACTCGCTTTGAATCTTATATAGCTGTGTCCTACTCGCACAACATCACGCACAACCGTGACTAAAAAGAAGATTGCTATGATTTTACGAATATGTTGAGTTATTGGCAAAGAATTAATGCGTATATTTTAGAAATCCCGTAAAACTTTTGCTGTCATAGTGCAATGTGTTCCACACTTTATCACAATCATTTTGAAATGATTGCGCACAATCCTGATTGAATCCAAACTCATTGCCGTACCATGTTTGTTTTTCTAAGTGCACACTCCCGCTCAGGCCGACTCTCATCCTTCTAACAGACGTCACTCCTTGGTATCAGACTGTTCTGGGGTCTCCGTCCTACCAGTCAGATGTCAGGAAAGGTACTGCTTCGTTATGAGGCTGTATTGTGGACCAATTGAAAATATGGGACGACCATATTTGCGGTTAAGGCAGTTTCATCCTAAGAAGCACGAGAAAGGGTAATTAATTCACGAACGAGGTTGCGTTTCAGTTCCTTGTTCAAACTTTTTTTGAGATTTATTTGTCAGTCGAAAGAGATGCAGAAAATGAATGCTGTTCTGTTCATCATTGGTTTTATATTGCAGTGGATGACACTACTTGAAGTAACTCCAAAATCACTAAAATGTTTACTCATAAAATTCTGAAAGTGCACTTCAGGTACTGGTAAAGAAACATACTACATCCTTCAACGGGCACTGGCTTTCGCAGAAGAATTAGAGAAATTCATGACTTCCCGGCGATGTAGCAACAGTCATTTTTCTCGAGCACAATTTGTAAATGGAAGAGGAGAGTGAGAATGATTCAGGTACAAGGCCTAGGCTGTTTCGCACACCGAAAAATCCATGGCTTCCGTAGCGCAGTTTGAGATGTAGAAACGTGTCGTGAAACATTTAATCCTATTTCGCTTGGGTTATTCACTTTCATCTCAATTCATATTAACGGTGATAATTATTTTTCAATTCGAATAATGTTTGTATCTACACTCCTCGCTGAACATCTCTGCTAATCTCACTGTATAAAATGAACGAGAAGTTTGAAGATAGCATCATTTTCGTGAAATTAGAATATTATTGTTTCTTACTGACTGGTATGCTGTAACAGAAGCTACGCAAACATAAGAACAATAATTTTCCGGTATTCAGAATGCATAAACGAGGTTTCAGATGGAGTCAGTAAATTTACGAGTGTATTTAATGAGATATTTGGGAGCAGCTGAGAATAGTTTCCCGCTAACGTAGTCGATTATTGAAGATCAGCCTTGTTTGCAGTGATCGTATAAAATGACGTTTGGGAGCAGCTGAGAATAGTCTCGACTTAACGTAGTGTATTACTGAAGATCAACTTTGTTTGCAGTGATATTAAGTTAGCATCGCATCAGTGTTACGTACCCGCTCGGAAATAATGCAGGTAAGTAGGAACAAAGCAGTTGAGAGACATAAAGGGATTACCTATATTTAGGAGCGCTAGGAAACGGAAGTTTAATATCGTTTATGTCAGCACTTACACATGTCACAACACGATTGTCAGGCCCTGTGTCAATAGAACAATGTTGGAAATTGCATATTAAACTGATGAAAAACGTGCTGTTGTAACTGTCTGTTACATCGAATCGCTGGGTTCAGGAAGACCATACTCAAGGCCATGCAGGATCTCAACGGCTCCCATGCTTCTAGCGCCCGAGAGGTCACACACACACACACACACACACACACACACACACACACACACACACACAAACGCGAGCGAGTGCTATTGCGCGAATGCGCGCATGCGCTGTTCACTGAGACTTATAGGGTTGAACAGCCAAGTGACATACCTGCAATTAGGAAATTGGCTTCTTTCCAGCAATACAAGTATATACACGGACAGTGCGACGATGTCAGGAGCACCACTGACTCTCAGCTGTCGCATACGTTGCGGCGACGGGGCTTCCGTTAACGTGGAAGCTGAGGACTGTGATCGAGCTAACGACAACATTGGACGCTGGAATGGCAGTACGTCGTCTTTTCAGACTTCGAGTACTGCGTACAGCATCACGATGGACGTATCCGTGAGTGGGAGCTCAGAAGGGAAGGAAGGTTGTCAAATTGTATTCATTGTCGTCATACGGGTTCAGCACCTGGCGGGATGGTATGGCGCGCCATTGAGTGCATGGCACAATCACCTCTGGTTCGCGTAGCCGGTCATCTGGACAGCAGGTGCTACATTTCTGAAGTATTAAGGACAGTGACAGTGCCCTATTTCCAGGCCTACGTCACGGTGTCTTCAATAAATTCTGGAAGACCACACGTTGTCCGTGTTATCCTGAGCTAACTCGATAAAAAAGATGTTCGACTGTTGCCCTGCCCATCAAATTCTTCAGATCTCTCTCCCGTGAACACATCTGATCATGGGTTACTATAAAACTGACACTTCACGACTAGCCACCTGCTGCAACTGGTGAGGTCTTGCATAGAGTGGGTGCATTTTCGAACACAGTCATTCAACCAGAATTTTAACCCAACTTAAAAAGTTTGAGATTATTCGCATTTCTACCGAACGACTTATCGCACCGCATTAGTACGCCACTACTTCGACCACGACTTCTATTTTCTCATTTTGATGAAACTCGTTACAACGCTTGTATCCAGTTCAGGATCCAAAAAGAAATGTGCATAAAAAGTGAAAAACTCCTTAGCGATACTGGCAGTTTCCATTTCCTATATTAGGGTCGCACACTCACGAACAATTAGAGACACCTGCCCATTGCTGTGAGCAATTCCTATGGCCCTGATAACGACTGCGATGTATCAAAACCTTTACGAGACACCGAAACAGTTCTGAATCCATCCTGCTACATGAGAGCTTAACCTCCGCCCATAAGGAACCGTGATTGGTCGGATCCACGTCGGCCACATCCCGTTTAGTAGCATTCGAGATGTGCTCAATACGATTGAGATCAAGTGACATGGAAAAGGAAGCGACACAGGAACGCTAATTTCTGTGGAGTATTTCTCAAAGCATTATGCTGCAGTTCGGGATCGACGAGGTGGTGCATTGTCTTGCTGAATACGCCTGTGGCTTGCTGTAGGTGAACAGGTGGAGCCAAGTCCCTCGTCGGTGAAAGACGATGAGGGCCGTATCAGTGGCCACATTTCTTACCTTGTCACTATCCCCTACATCGCAACACCTATACCATCCGCCTGAACAGAACATAGTTGGCAAGTGGGATGTATCACCTCATGTGGTTTTCAGAGAAGTATAACTTGCTGTCCTCATCTACATTGACTCATTTCTCAAGTTGCCTTTTTCCGTGCTTCACGCATCCACTGGTGGTCGTCCTTGGGCCAATGCTATTCTTTTTTACTTTCTGACGTAGAGATACACGTTTGGGGTTTTGGCCACTGTGTCCCAAAAAAAAGTAGTTATTCTGGGCAATACGAATGCTTTCTGGCCCTTGTTATCCAATATTTAATTACCCGAGAGGTTTTGCGGCACTGCGGCCTGTCTATAAATTGTTTCAGTTTGTGATAATCGATGTCGAACACAGCCAGCAACACGTTATTCCCCACGGCAGGCGGTGACGATTTCCCTCATTTCGAGATATAAATGTCGTGTGGCTAGGGCCTCCCGTCGGGTAGAGCGTTCGCCTGGTGCAAAGTCTTTCGAGCTGACGCCACTTCGGCGACTTGCGTTTCGATGGGGATGAAATGACGATGATAAGGACAACACAACGCCCAGTCCCTGAGCGGAGAAAATCCCCGACCCAGCCGGGAATCGAACCCGGGCCGTTAGGTATGACATTCCGTCGTGCTGACCACTCAGCTACCAGGGGCGGACTCATATCGAGATAATCACAATACACTTGTTATACGACGAAATGTCCATTCTGAGATAGTGCCCCATGCAAGGGCCAGCCAAAATTTGGATGAGATGAAATATCCTGATATCACGTGCCTTAAACATTCTGCTTCGACTGTCACGCTGCTGGCCACTGTGAGATATAATGACATCCATGTCACGCGACCATCCCAACTATTCCATTAGTCGATGTGCTTCGAAGATACTCTAACTAACCCAGCAGCTGTCTCTAAATGAGTTGCCCACGAGTGTATAGAAAACTCCTTACTGCAGAACAATTTCAAAAAAAGAAAAAAAGCGAGTAATTGGAGTGTCGGAAAAGCCGCCAGGCACCGACACCACACAGCAGCACAAAGCCGTCTGGTGGTTTGCAGCTCAGCCCCTGCGACTACACAACGTTACGGCTCCGCCATTTGCAGCGTGACCCGCATGGAGCCTTCGTGTACAGTGGACCAAAGTAAAGACGGCATGTAAATCAGCAAGAGAGGTCGTTCCTGTCACGAACCTTTCCATGCGACCGACAGTGTCACGTAGAGCCAATCTGGAGGAAGTGTACCTCCGCCGTGCGGGTATCTAGGACCGCGCCCTCGCCGATCACGGCCAGATCCGAGGGTTGGATCCCCTCAGTTCCAAGTGGAGGAATTACGCTGCCTGGGCTACATTCAGTGTGTAATCGTCGCTTTGGAAGAGCCTCCTGCCGTTATTGTCTGTCTGTCTGCGGGCCGCTGCCGTCCTTTCGTCCGTCTGCATGCCGTAGCTGTTGTCCGCTGCCCAGTGCTCGCTGCCACCACCTACACCGCGGCCACCGCCGCCGCCGCCGCCGCCGCCTCCCGGTGCTCGCTACCGCCGCCGCCGCCAGGTGCTTGCCGCCGCCTCCGCCGCCGCCGCCGCCAACTGGTGCTCGCCGCCACCGCCGGCCACTGTTTCAGTTCCTTTCACACTTCGGCAACTCCAGTAACCAGTGAATACCGCCTTCAATCGTGGACACGCCCACTATCAACATCATCTACACCTCCCCTCCCCTGCCCCCACTGTAACCTCGTGGAGTGCTTCCTCTGGGCTTGAACCGTCTAATCCCCCTCCCCTACCCACAGTCTCCTCCACTTCTACCTCTTCCTCATCCCTGTATCCAACCTGTATATTGCTCCTGCCCCTGCTTCTTCCGCTGCTCCTGGTAACGCTGCTGCTCCTGCCCCTGCCCCTGCTCCTGCCCCGCGCTCCCACTGCTGTCGCCCACCAAGACGACTTCCCCCGGTCCCCACCCTCCCTGCTACAACTACTGCTTCCCCTGCCCAAGTAATGACCCACCACGCCACAGTCGCCACCACAGAGTGCCCCACCACCATACCCAACGCTGTGGCCTCACAAGAGGGTCCTGTCTCCCACCACCTCTCCATCCATCTAGTACCTCACCCCTCCTCCCAGGCCACACCCACCAAAAAAACTCCCAAGCGCCCAAGTTGCGACCTCACCTCCACCCCCTCCTCCAAAAACCCACCACCCGCCCTACTTCCCTCTGATGCCACCATGGATACCCCCAGCCCCTACCCTGTATACCTTTGTCCTTGCCAACCCTGATCCGAAATTCCTAGATGCCCGCACGCTCATCCTTGAAATCCGAAAATACATCCCCAGTGCTCCCATTACAAAACTTATCCCTCATCAAGTCCTCTACTCCCTCTTTCCATACTGATCTCCTCTGGCGCCTTCCCCATATCACCCTTGGCCCCCATGCATCGCCGGCCGAAGTGGCCGCGCGGTTCTGGCGCTGCAGTCTGGAGCCGCGAGACCGCTACGGTCGCAGGTTCGAATCCTGCCTCGGGCATGGATGTGTGTGATGTCCTTAGGTTAGTTAGGTTTCACTAGTTCTAAGTTCTAGGGGACTAATGACCTCAGCAGTTAAGTCCCATAGTGCTCAGAGCCATTTGAACCATTTTGAACCCCATGCATCCCTCAACCCTTTCCTTACAGCCTCCTCTTCTCATCAGCCTCAACACCCTCACTGACCGCCAACCCTCACCACCATGATCACAAAACTCAGCCCTGTGATCATGGAGGTGGAGGCGTTGGTGGAACTGAGCGCCCATCCTGCCCTGGAAATCCACTCGGCGTGCTGTATTTACAACTCCTCTGGCCCTACCTTCCTCATGCGTATATTTACTGAGTCTGCCTCCTCCATCGCTCACCTTCTCACACAGGAAGCCCTGATTTTCAACCCCCACCACCCCATTGACCCCTCCTGTATTCCTCCTCAATCCTACTGCTGCCAGCGCTGTCTTCTGCATGATGACCACCTCATTCAAAACTGCAAGAACCACACCACCTGCCCCCATTTTAAAGCCTCCCACTACCTTAAACAGTGTCCTAACCTCTCCTCTCCCCCTTCCTCCAATAACTGCAATGAACCCCAACCCACCTACTCCACCAAATGCAAAGCAAAACCCCCTCCCAACAACCCTGAACTCACTGTTCCCATTCACCCAATCGAGGACCCCATCCACTCCAACAATTTCCTCCACCCACCTTCCCTCTACAGCAGAAGGCGTCATCCACTTCCTAACCATCGTCCTGCAAAACACCCACCCCTTAGACAGCCCCCACGCCCTCCAACAGATTTCCCTCACCACCCACTCTGTTTTCCATTTAAATACCTACGCCACCTACTCCCACAGCCAGCCCCTTCCCCTCACATGAAGTGGGGTCACTACTGGCCAACTCACGCATCTCCCTGTTCGGCCACAACCCCTCCTCAATGACCCGACTGAACATCTTCGACTCAGGATCATTTTTCCGTCTCTCACCATCACCTGTGCCACTATCTGTATCCATCCTGCAGCTCTTCACCCCTACGACTTCATTTCCAATACCTTCTCCATCTTCGTGATTGCCACCAACCTCAACATCCACAGCCATGACCCTGCCACCCTTCGGTGGTGACATCAGTGCCTTGCCACCCCCCATGGTGACCTTGTTCCTCTCACACATCACATCCATCCTGAAAGTAACTCCACCCCAGATGTTATCCTTGCTTCCCCCAACCTCCTTAGTCGTATCACCGTGGATGTCCTCGATTCCATTGGTAGTGACCACCTCCCCATCCTTCTCACCATCTCCTCTGCCCATGGGCCCCCTGCAGTCCCCACCCAGCTGCCCCTCCAAAATCCGTCCACAACTACCACCATGCTGACTGGGATGCCTACTGGGAATCGATTGCCTCACAGGTCGAAAGCCACCCCCTACCTTTCACCGTCTCGCTGACATCACCCATGCCTCTTCCTTCCTTCAGAACACCATCACTGACGCTTTGGAGGCCCACGTCCCCACCAAACTCATCCACCCCCACCTCCCTACGCTTCCTCTGCAGGCCATCCTTCTTCTGGGTGAATCCCACAGGCTCTACCACGCTTTCCCCTGCACCTGTGACCGAGATACACTTATCCGCCACCGACAATTACAGCGACACTTCCGGAACCTCCTTACAGCAAAGAAACGCCAGGACTGGCATCAGAAATGAACACGCCTCAACTCCACCCTCGCTGTCAACTCCTCCAAGTACTGGTCAGCCTTCCACCAATTTACTGGTAGCCATCCCATCCCGCATTACCCTATTCTCCACGACAATGGCCTCTTCCTAACAACCTCAGTAAGGCTAACCATTTTTCTTCCCACCTCTCCGAGGTCTTCTCCATTCCTGACGATCCCCATTTTGATTACTCCCACTTCCACACCGTCCTTGGCCGCACTGATATCTCTGTCCCACTGCTCGCCCCTAGTTTCCAGTAAATGGATCAGGTACCCCTCTCACCAAAAGATTGGTTTGTTTTTACCATGTGACATTATAATAGCATGTAGTATTATAATAGTATCATGTGATTAATATGATACATAATACTGCACTGAAAAAATGTACTGAGTATGAAAAACGACAATATTCTTATACAATTGTATCTTCATTTATTGTAATTTGAGTGCATGTGTATCTCTCTGTGACTGTATTGTCGTGAACACATACTTAGTAAGTTGTTCCTTGATCTAGGTTCTTTGACTTTGGCTTGTAGTGTCTTTGATCAACTCCTGTATGTTAGCCAACTAGGTCTCGTTGTGCCTGTGCAATGGTTCTGTGCACTTACTGCTCTTACATGTTTACAACATTGTTTTCTACTTGGTTAAGCCTGTATTACCGCATTAAACATCCGTTTTCTTAAGTTTTCAAGTTAGTGAATAAATATATTGTAAGACAGTAAAGTGTGTCTCATGCATTTCTCCAAGTATATTGATGCTGTTGACAGTGGCCTGAAAAACATTTTTGATCAAGAGAAAAACTCAGTTTCTAACTGTAGTACTTGTCACATTTTGTTAAACTTTTAACGTAAGATTATGGCTGCATTTTAAATGTTTAAATTCGGTTAATATTTACGCGAAATATTGAAAATCAAATTTTTGTTCAAGCCATTAAATAGGCAACCTGCAACTGTTAATGAGTTCCGGAATAGCCGTTCAGTAATATACCGGGTGTTCGTAAATAGTCCGAAAGCCCTTGAGCACAGAGATTCAAGCGGCCCGCCAGAGTCGGTGTCGCCGAACGCGTTATTCGTTTGGTTCCTTTAAACCGAACAAGAGAGTAATACAATAATTGGACGAGGGGCGGTAGTAAGGATCGAACCAGAGCCAAAGACTGCACAACCTCGGACACTGTCATCTACGCCAGTGATTTTCAAACTGTGGGTCGCGAACCCCATGAGGTCGCAAGGTCTTACTCGGGGCGTCGTTGTTGCAGGAGTGACTTCAAATTAATCACTTTCAATGGTGCGACTAGAATTTGCAGCATACCCATACCACATATTTAGTGCTGACCATCTGCTGTGCTAAAAATATCATTCCATATCAGAAAAACTCGTGAAAGGGTATTTAAAAGGCGCTCAGGTTGAAATGTGATAAGAAATGGCTGCAACGGTACACACACAGCTCACGTGCAAGGCTTCGCATCACGGCTACTGGAATGCATTTCCGTAACCGTGCTTCGAACCAAACAATAGATCGCCAGGACTGGCAGTGAGACAAGGTGTTTAGAAAGGACAGATTGCATGCAGCCGGTGGTGGCGTGTTTGTCGCTGTTAGTAGTAGTTTATTCTGTAGTGAAATAGAAGTGGATAGTTCCTGTGAATTATTATGGGTAGAGGTTATACTCAACAACCGAGCTAGGTTAATAATTGGCTCCTTTTAAAGACCTCCCGACTCAGCAGCATTAGTGGCAGAACAACTGAGAGAAAATCTGGAATACAGTTCACATAAATTTCATTAGCATGTTATAGTCTTAGGTGGAGATTTCAATTTACCAAATATAGACTCGGACGCTCAGACGTCTAGGACGGGTGGTAGGGACAGAGCATCGAGTGACATTATACTGAGTGCACTATCTGAAAATTATCTCTAGCAATTAAACAGAGAACCGACTCGTGGCCATAACAGCTTGGACCTATTGATAACAAACAGACCCGAACTTTTCGAATCTGTAAGCGCAGAACAGGGAAACAGTGATCGTAAGGCCGTTGCAGCATCCCTGAACATGGAAGTAAATAGGAATATTAAAAAGGGGAGGAAGGTTTGTATGTTTAGCAAGAGTAATAGGAGGCAGACGTCAGACTACGTAACAGAGAAAAACGAAAATTTCTGTTCCGACACTGACAATGTTGAGTGTTTATGGAAAAAGTTCAAGGCAATCGTAAAATGCGTTTTAGACAGGTACGTGCCGAGTAAAACTGTGAGGGACGGGAAAAACCCACCGTGGTTCAACAACAAAGTTAGGAAACTACTGCGAAAGCAAAAAGAGAGCTTCACTGCAAATTTAAACGCAGCCAAAACCTCTCAGACAAACAGAAGGTAAACAATGTCAAAGTTAGCGTAAGGAGGGGTATGCGTGAAGCGTTCAGTGAATTCGAAAGTAAAATTCTATGTACCGACTTGACAAAAAATCCTAGGAAGTTCTGGTCTTACGTTAAATCAGTAAGTGGATCGAAACAGCATATCCAGACACTCTGGGATGACAATGGCATTGAAACAGAGAATGACACGCGTAAAGCTGAAGTACTAAACACCTTTTTCAAAAATGGTTCAAATGGCTCTGAGCACTATGGGACTCAACTGCTGAGGTCATTAGTCCCCTAGAACTCAGAACTAGTTAAACCTAAGGACATCACAAACATCCATGCCCGAGGCAGGATTCGAACCTGCGACCGTAGCGGTCTTGCGGTTCCAGACTGCAGCGCCTTTAACCGCACGGCCACTTCGGCCGGCAAACACCTTTTTCCAAAGCTGTTTCACAGAGGAAGACCGCACTGCAGTTCCTTCTCTAAATCCTCGCACGAACGAAAAAAAGGCTGACATCGAAATAAGTGTCCAAGGATTAGAAAAGCAACTGAAATCACTCAACAGAGGAAAGTCCACTGAACCTGACGGGATACAAATTCGATTCTACACAGAGTACGCGAAAGAACTTGCCTCCCTTCTAACAGCCGTGTACCGCACGTCTCTAGAGGGACCGAAGGATCCAAATGATTGGAAAAGAGCAAAGGTAATTCCAGTTTTCAAGAAGGGTCGTCGAGCAGATGCGCAAAACTATAGGCCTATGTCTCTGACATCGATCTGTTGTAGAATTTTAGAACATGTTTTTTGCTCGCGTATCAGGCCATTTCTGGAATCCCAGAATCTACTCTGTAGGAATCAACATGGATTCCGGAAACAGCGATCGTGTGAGACCCAACTCGCTTTATTTGTTCATGAGACCCAGTAAATATTAGATACAGGCTCCCAGGTAGATGCCATTTTCCTTGACTTCCGGAATGCGTTCGATACAGTTCCGCACTATCGCCTCGTTCTCGCTTCCTACGCCCGGGTTACCGGGTTCGATTCCCGACGGGGTCAGGGATTTTCTCTGCCTCGTGATGACTAGGTGTTGTGTGCGGTCCTTAGGTTAGTTAGGTTTAAGTAGTTCTAAGTTCTAGGGGACTGATGACCATAGATCTTAAGTCCCATAGTGCTCAGAGCCATTTGCACCATTTGAGCCACTATCGCCTGATAAACAAAGTAAGAGACTACGGAGTATCAGACCAGCTGTGTGGCTGGATTGAAGAGTTTTTAGCAAACAGAACACAGGATGTTGTTCTCAATGGAGAGACGTCTACAGACGTTAAAGTAACCTCTGGCGTGTCACAGGGGAGTGTTATGGGACCATTGCTTTTCACAATATACAAGGGCTATCAACAATATAGTACATTACGTTTTGGAATTAAAAATAAATAAAGTATTGGAAATTTTTTTTTATTATATGCAGATGAAAGCCACACTTCAATACTACTTTTCTACATAGTTGCCATTTAAATTAAGGCACTTATCGTAACGACGGACGAGCTTGGAAATTCCTTCGTCGTAAAATTCGGCCGCCTGCGCCTTCAACCACGTGGTTACCTCTTCTTGAAGGTGTGCGTCGTCATCAAAACGCTGCATAGCCAACCACTTCTTCATTGCTGGGAATAAGTGGAAGTCGCTCGGTGCCAGGCCGGGACTGTACGGCGGATGAGGAAACAACTCCCACTTAAAAGATTCGAGAACTTCACGAGTGGCATTTGCCGTGTGGGCCCGGGCGTTGTCGTGAATCAGCAAGGTCTTTGAGCCCAACTTTCCCTGCGCTTATTTCGTATTGCTCTTCTGAGCTTGTGCAGAGTTTGGCAATACCTTTGAGAGTTTATTGTAATGCCTCTTTCCAGGAAATCCACAAAAATCGTATTTCTACCGGGTTACTGATTAACCACGTGGTTGAAGGCGCAGGCGGCCGAATTTTACGACGAAGGAATTTCCAAGCTCGTCCATCGCTACGATAAGTGCCTTAATTTAAATGGCAACTATGTATAAAAGTAATATTTAAGTGTGGCTTTCATCTGTATACAATTAAAAAAATTTCCAATGCTTTATTTATTTTTAATTCCAAAACGTAATGTACTTTGTGGATAGCCCTCGTATATAAATGACCTAGTAGATAGTGTCGGAAGTTCCATGCGGCTCTTCGCGGATGATGCTGTAGTATACAGAGAAGTTGCAGCATTAGAAAATTGCAGCGAAATGCAGGAAGATCTGCAGCGGATAGGTACTTGGTGCAGAGAGTGGCAACTGACCCTTAACATAGAAAAATGTAATGTATTGCGAATACTTAGAAAGAAGGATCCTTTATTGTATGATTATATGATAGCGGAACAAACATTAGTAGCAGTTACTTCTGTAAAATATCTGGGAGTATGCGTACGGAACGATTTGAAGTGAAATGATCATATAAAATTAATTGTTGGTAAGGCGGGTGCCAGGTTGAGATTCATTGGGAGAGTCCTTAGAAAATGTAGTCCATCAACAAAGGAGGTGGCTTACAAAACACTTGTTCGACCTATACTTGAGTATTGCTCATCAGTGTGGGATCCGTACCAAGTCGGGTGACAGAGGAGATAGAGAAGATCCAAAGAAGAGCGGCGCGTTTCGTCACAGGGTTATGTGGTAAGCGTGATAGCGTTACAGAGATGTTTAGCAAACTCAAGTGGCAGACTCTGCAAGAGAGGCTCTCTGCATCGCGGTGTAGCTTGGTGTCCAGGTTTCGAGAGGGCGCGTTTCTGGATGAGGTATCGAATATATTGCTTCCCCCTACTTATACCTCCCGAGGAGATCACGAATGTAAAATTAGAGAGATTCGAGCTCGCACGGAGGCTTTCCGGCAGTCGTTCTTCCCGCGAACCATACGCGACTGGAACAGGAAAGGGAGATAATGACAGAGGCACGTAAAGTGCCCTACGCCACACAATGTTGGGTGGCTTGAGGAGTATAAATGTAGATGTAGAAGTAGAATTTCTACCTAGCGGATCTAGGAACCTTGAGCTCAACTCAGCCTGTAATTGACACTCTCTGTGTTCACGTGCTTTCTGTTTACTTATCTCTGTGGGATGATCGGAATTCCCACAAAATCGGCGTTGTTTGTCGCTTGGTGAAATTTTCTTTCTTTCATTTGTTAATTGTGATTGCCGTGAAGTTAATTATCCCCATTTTGATAGTGATTTATAAAAGAGTTGAAAAATATCTTCTACAAACTAGTGCAATAGTTTATAATAAAATACAGGGTGATTCAAAAAGAATACCACAACTTTAGGAATTTAAAACTCTGCAACGACAAAAGGCAGAGCTAAGCACTATCTGTCGGCGAATTAAGGGAGCTATAAAGTTTCATTTAGTTGTACATTTGTTCGCTTGAGGCGCTGTTGACTAGGCGTCAGCATCAGTTGATGCTAAGATGGCGACCGCTCAACAGAAAGCTTTTTGTGTTATTGAGTACGGCAGAAGTGAATCGACGACAGTTGTTCAGCGTGCATTTCGAACGAGGTATGGTGTTAAACCTCCTGATAGGTGGTGTATTAAACGTTGGTATAAACCTGAACGTCAACTACCCGAGGCGATGGATCGGCCGCCAGGCAGCCCGTGACAGAGCACTTCATCACTGGCCTCCAAGAAGCCCTGATCTTACCCCCTGCGATTTTTTCTTATGGGGGTATGTTAAGGATATGGTGTTTCGGCCACCTCTCCCAGCGACCATTGATGATTTGAAACGAGAAATAACAGCAGCTATCCAAACTGTTACGCCTGATATGCTACAGAGAGTGTGGAATGAGTTGGAGTATCGGGTTGATATTGCTCGAGTGTCTGAAGGGGGCCATATTGAACATCTCTGAACTTGTTTTTGAGTGAAAATAAACTTTTTAAATACTCTTTGTAATGATGTATAACAGAAGGTTATATTATGTTTCTTTCATTAAATACACATTTTTAAAGTTGTGGTATTCTTTTTGAATCACCCTGTATACTAAATACTCTCCATATTCTCGCAGTTAGAAGAAATGTTGTCTTCTTTCGAAACTTAGTGAAATTAAATGAAACAAAAACCAAACCAGTGCTTATCTGAAAGCCAGGGACTACGGAATACAAAAACATAGGCCTGAGAAAAGTGAAATTTATTTTTTACTAAAATCACGTAATGCCTTGTTTTAACGATAATCCTGACTCGAGTAGAATGAGTGTTCTTTTATAACAAATACACCGTGTTGACGATGAATAAACGCAAAACATGAAAACTATTTTCAGGAACCGATCGGTAACTAAATGAACAAGATCCAACAAGTAACTTTTAGAAATTCGAAAAAATATCTTTTTTTTTTTTTTACTAACTGACTATACAGTGGGACCTTGCTTAAAAGGCGTAATTCACTTCTGATTCCTACATCAACTGCGAAATAATCGTTATGCAAAATGTATTTTTCTGTACGAATTCACGTAAAAATAGGATAATGCGTTCTATTCCGAAGAAAATACTAAAACAGTTTATAATATAATAATGTAATGTATAATACTGTACATCACTATTTAGAAGAAAGTTATCTAAAGATGTTTATTTTTTCCTACTGTTCAAATTCAGAAGACGGCTAGTCGAATGATACATCTCTCTACGTGTTGGTTAATTGGCAACCTTACTCAAATCGTATTGGTTAATGACGAAAGATCGAAAATGGAATTCATAAACAGGTATTTAAAGGCCATGAATTAACAAGAGTTTTCGAATTTAGGAGAACTTGCAACATCGGCACAGAGAATTTGCAACATCGACGAGGAGGCCGGAGCGGAAGTACCAGCGATAAAAATTGCAACGCGAGAAATGTCGCTAATAGTAAGGCTGAACTGCATTGTTAGTGGCATTGTCATTTGAGTAGCCCAGATGTAACAGCTGCTAACTGCATGATAAGCGAAACTGAGGTAATCGCGAAAAACTCATTCCATCCAAGCTATTAATGACATCATTTCTTTTCTAAAAATAAGTAAAAAAACAATTCATGAGTCACTATTAATGGCTGAAATATGTGATTATGTATTATACGTTAAAATCTTAAGTGAAACATTGACTCAGCGGTTTTTGCACCCGATTTATGCAGTTAGCGGGTTTGGCAAACGTATCGATCCAACTATGAAACAAACAATGGGTTGCAAAACCCGCTATTCGGTGACATGCCAGGAGTGGCAGAAGGATGGAATTGTTGCGAATATAGACAGAATACGTTTTATTTCAAAGAGAAGTCTGAAAATTCTACAATATTAGCATATAAAAATACGGAGGTGACATTATTTTATCAGGAGAAACTGACTTATTTAACTTCAAAAACAGAACAAAAATGAATGTTCAACATCAGCGTTTTTAAAACAATACACCATAGTGATTTTGACATCGCAAGATATTGTAGAAAATAAAATATTCTCTAAATCGCATCTTAGTAAAACATCGACAAAATTTTAGAAAATAATAAAATTCGTGACAAGTTGCATGTTAGTTAAAATAGCGACAAAAATTCTAGAAAATGAAATCAGCTGAAAATTGTTTTGGAGTGACGTCGATCTCAACACTGCCCATCAACTCAAAATCGCTTTCGGCTGCTTCCTATTCCTAATAGTTGGCAGCGGCAGGAGCGACTCTAGAATTGCCTTCCTGCTCGTCTAACGCCTCAGTATAGAATTTGAGTTTCGTTGGTCGCCCAGTATTCACCAAAGTGGAGATTCAAAAGCTTTTTGACGTCTCTGAGGTTGGTTGCTGAATGCCTACACCATCTGTGATTGGCGTTGGGCCGTTGCCTTTGCTGAAATTTTTTCCCGTTTTCAGGATGCTCTTGCCCTTCCCAGTTTCAAGATTGTAGAAGGACTCTCCACGAACTAGACAACACAATTTTTTTTGCTGTTAGAATCTAGAAATGCCAGTTACCAGCAACTTTCACAAATCCTTCCTCGAATGTCGTAACAATTGGTGTCAACACAATTTTTATTGTATAACATTGCTTTAATAATACTTTTCATGCTGTGACCTTTCTTTTTTTGAAACATTTTTTTCCACTGATTAGGACGCCTCTTCCTCTTCCTGGTGGCACCGTCCCCTCGTTCTCTTTCTGGTCATTTGCAACTACAACAATGGGATCGACTTCTTGCAGGATTCCTACTATTTCCATTACTCCCACTTCGTTTGTACTACCTTCTGCATTTAAAGCGTCCATAAAATCACTTAGTTTCTTCAAAATACTCACGCAAATACGTCAACAAACGTTCTACTCATTAGCTGAACTGTGCTTATCGGCGTGTATTTTGACAACACATCGTCAGCGAGGGCTTCATTGGTGCGTGCGCATTCGCTACAGCGCAGCCAGCCTACCTCTAAATAAGAAAAATATCCATTCTAATCGTAACAAACTGAAAGGTAGCTTTGAATGTCTATATTGGTAAGTCTGATGTCAGCTGACGTGCTTTGCATCCGTTCATGGCACGGCGACTGACATGCCTGTTGAACACGGGGGGTTTGAAAACGTTGGACATTTAGCGGGCTTTGCAACTGAATACAACGTGCAGTTAGCGGCTTTTGCAACCGAACACGATTATATACAGCCATTTTCAACGGTTTATAGCGGGTTTTCTTCCCTGAAACCTATTTCAGCGTGTAGACGCTGAAAGAATCTATACGGTAGTGTGCTCAACTCAAAATCGACAAAAATTGCATTTAGTGGCTTTTTCATCTGGGCTACTCATTTATTGGAGCTCCAACAAACGAGTAAACCAACGCACCGCGAATTAAATTCCTTGTTAATCCTGCCGTCATCAGGATTGTTGGATTTGTTGGAGCTCCAACAAATGAGCAGCTTCTATTGTACAAGGCGGGAGGTCGTAGAACAGCGAGTGACTTGTTGCCCAACTACAGCAGCTGAAGAGGCCTAAGTCAGAAGGTGGTTTCTGAAGTGATTACCGAAGACTGAAAAAAAGAGGCACTGAAGAGACTCGTTATGCGAAACAATGCTCGTTAAGCGATTCAACCTTTTTCAAAATTACATTTTGTATCGCTCGTTATGCAAATCACTCTTCATGGAAGGTGTTCGTTAAGCGAAGTTTGACTGTACGTTTTTCATAGTAATAATAATATTAATGTAAACATAACGTTATCTACTCTTCCACGTTTACTGTTTTATCATTGTCATTTCTTTTCCGTGGAGTATAAGCCTTACCATCAAGAGTAAAGTCAGTATCAGTGATGATACGATTCATTTGCTCAGAACTCTACCGGCACAACTGCAATTTGATTATTAATGACTAATGTCTCTCATTTGTATTATTTAAAATCGTACTTGACTCTTATCAGGATTTCATTATTTTTAACAGTTTTTATTCGGAGGGTAGTGCCAGCAGTATCTGTCACGCTGCAACTAAGCCAGGTACAAGTAAGCAAGTGATGTAGGACCTACACTATAATAAAAATAAAACGATTTCATTAAGAACGCTATGCCTGTTTACTTATTAATAATTTTTCAAATCGTGGTTCTGTTTTTGAGACACAAATCACCGAGTCGTTTTCTAGCTGAAGCCTATTTGTCTTCTTAAGTTTTACGTTCACCATTGAAGCAAACGCTAATTCGCTTATAAGGAAGTGGCGAATGGCAGTTATAACTTCAAAGTTCCCTTACCAGCTGCGGACATCCTTCTTTCCTCTTCATCCAGGAGACGTCAATCTTGAGCGAATTAAATTCCATGTTAATCCTGCCGTCAGCAGTAAAATCTGCGCGTCACTGTCATTAATGTTAGCATCTGTCAAAAGCCTAAATAACCACATTTTGCAGTGCGGACTTATGTTTGACATGAAGAAAGAAAGTCAATGAGGTTCTGTAAAGTACCGACAGGTATGTGGAGCCATGCCGACTCCAGTGTCGTCACCATCTCCACTAGATTTATCGGTTCAGGTTCCATGTCGCGTACAGCGCGATCGATGTGGCCCCACAGATTCTCCATTGGAATTAAATCCTGTGAGTTTGGTGGTCAAATTCATACTGGTGCTCTTCGAACACCCACGTAAACTGCGAGCTGCGTGACACTTTGCCTTGTCCTGCTGAAAGATGCCATCGTGCGGAGAAAAAACAAATTGCGTGTGGGTGTGGATATGGTTTCCAAGCATAGATGTATACTTGTGTTGAACAGTTGTGCTCCTCATAGTGACCAGATCACCCAGGGAGTGCCACGAATACATTCCTCAGACAATAACGCCTCTTCCTCCGGTCTGGGCCCTTCTGATGTTTGTTACAGGGTGTATGCTTTCAGACGTTTCACGCCAATGGAGCATAAAGGGTGATTGATTTGAAAAGGCGACCAGATTCAGTGGACGTCCAGTTGCAGTACTGGCATGCGAATTCCAGACTTCGCCGTCGATGAAAAGCAGAGAGTATGGGTGCATAAACCAGGCGACAGCGGGGGAGGACCACACGCAGCAACGTTCGCTGAACGGTCGTTGAGGAGACAGTCTTAGTGGCCCCTTGCCAGCTGCTGAACAATTGCACATCTGAAACTTCCTGGCAGATTAAAACTGTGTGCCAGACCGAGACTCGAACTCGGGACCATTGCCTTTCGCGGGCAAGTGCTCTACCAACTGAGCTACCCAAGCACGACTCACGCTCCATCCTCACAGCTTTACTTCTGCCAGTACCTCATCTCCTACCTATCGCTCCCCATTGATCCGGCAGTCCCTGACTGCATAGGAGAACGTTAAAGTTATTCTAGAGCCACCGCATGCTTTTCTTGGCGTGGCGCCTAGCACCCAGTTTCTATTAACTTAATATTCTCCTGCACACAGCCTGAGCTTTCCTCAGAGTGTTTTCGTCCTCCCCGTGATAAGACAGTTTATGATTTGTCGCTGACCATTTAGGAAAACATATGAGACACACAGGGCGTTCATCCCGAAGCATCTATGACTTTGATAACTGTACGTAACAATCGAGGGTAACGGTCTGCAGGATAACACAAAGCGACACAAGTATAAACCAGCATCGGTGTCGTCACCTCCCTTATCCCTAAAAAACAGTTAGACATACAATAGAACCGAATTAAAATTAATTTAGAATTCGGAGGTATGTCTGCTACCACACATGAAGGTAATTTATCTGTGAAACTGGACATTTGTATGCAATCGACAGTTAAAGGTTTGCGAATCTAACGACTAAGATGCAGCCGTCGCTGAAAATGCAATACTTTATAATACACAATTGAGACCAGAAGATTCAAAAGATTCATAAATGACGCGTTATTTGGCAGAAAGCAAAATACTTGCGTGAAACAGTATTACATTACCACATGCTGTACTGCCAGAGTCGTACTTTCCAAAACAGAAGTTGCTGGGTTGTCGTACGCTCTCCATTTTCTCGACGTCGAAGTGCAAATGTGGAGTTTCAGTTGATGATCAAAACACGCAAAAATGGAACAGCTCGTAGGAACTAATTGAATAATGTAGTCACTCTGTCTTTTCATACTGGACTACTACACCTACAACAACATCAAAAGTCCACCAGCCACCTGACTGTGTGTGTGGCGGAGGGTACTTCTGTCATAATTAACTGATCCCCCCTTCGCTGTTCCATCCGCTAATAACGTGTGTGAAGAATTATTGTCGATAAACCTTTGTATTAGCTCTACTTTCTCGAATTTTCTCATAGTTGTCCTTTCACGAGATGTATGTGGGAGGAAGTAATATGTTGTCGGACTTTTCCCCGAGAGTACTCTCTTGAAATTTCAGTAGTAAATCTCTCCGTGGTCCACAACGCCTCTCTTGTAGCATCTGCCACTGGCGTTTCTTGAGCATCTATGTAACGATCTAGCGCCGACCAGACGATCCCGTGACGAAACGTGTCCCTCTGCTCTGGGTCTTCTCTCTCTCTTCCATCAGTCCTTCTTGCTAAGGGTTCCAGACTGATGAACAGTACTCAAGAATCGGTCGAACAGGCGCCTTGTAAGTCACTTCTTTCGGGGCTTCTTCCTACGACTAGTCATCCGCTTTTCCTACTGCTTGTTTTATGTGGTCACTCCACTTTTGCGGTAAATATTGTTGCCAGTAATTTTTTATCGACATTGTAGTCATAAAGTAGTAGCTTCCCGATTGGAGTGCATATACACCGAAAATGATGTATCATGTCCATACATTGTCCTTGTAATGTGTGCACACTGTTCCATCCCGTTGTGTTTTAATCAATTCATTGAAACGCCACATTTGCCCTTCGATGACAAGGAAGAGAAGTACATACAGCAACACAGGAATTTCTGTTTCCGGAAATATAACACTGTAAGTACTAAATGTGTTAATATTTGCTGTTTGAACAAAATGTTTACCTTTTTGCCGAATAATACCTTGTTTATGACTCTTGTGAATCTCATGCACATTATCGCCCGTTGCGCTGTATTGTTACTTGAATGATATGTGCAGCTGTAGTGTCTGTATTCCTTAACCTTATCCATTGTACACAGATGCAGAGATAAATTACCTTGATGGGTGGTAGAGCTGAAACATCTCCGTGTTGTAATATCACTTTATTTCCTCGGTCGGAACCGTTCAAGTGTGGTGCTTCCCTTGTTAGTAAAATAGCTTCATTTTATTTTTCGCGACGAATGAAACGAAAATTCACTTTACGTAATTATACTGGAATTAAAACTGCCCTGTGTACCTCGAAACAAATAAATATTCGTTTACATCAAACTTTTCCTTCTCAAAGCTTTTGCGCAGACGACTGCACATAACTAAGGACACTAGGAAATACTAAACTCATAATCTGATTATATGTTAGCTGTTTTACAAGAGCACTGTGATCCCGAATAAAGTGGCACTGTTTTCGACGGAATGCAGTTAGCTAAACAAGAGGCACTTTTGCGAATTCTAAGTAATATCCACACTGTATTGTCGGAGTAATTGTAATGGGTACAGGCAGACGCAGATTAAGAGGAGTTATTTATTTTATTGCAAAACTTCCATGAAATATTCATCGCATTCTACATTTCGACACAGGTTTCTAAGTAGGCACTTACGGATACTTCGTGCTTCATATGAAAGTTGTATTTTTTTTTTATATTTGGAAACACGAAGTCGTACATAAACTAATTGAGTTGATTGCGGGTGGAGAAATCTCTCCTGCCGAATGTTTGCTCCGCCACTTCAGTTACGGCAGTAGTAATTAAACGCGTTATTCCTATCAGAAACTCTCGTAAAGTTTTCAATTTTTGTCGCTACGCTAGAGCTCTCTCTGTCTCTGCCTCTGTCTCTCTCTCTCTCTCTCTCTCTCTCTCTCTGCAGGCCACAAAAGCCTTCCGAGAAAGAAAACGTGGTGGCCAGGATTTGGGATTATATCTAAGAGTAATTCGCTCAGATTCTCCCTCCTGCAACTCCAGTTTAGAAATTTTCTGGTTCCCCAGACTCATTTTTCCCAAACGAGGCCATTTCGCTTCAAGGGTCCATTCTCCTCAGTCAGCCTACATTACAAGTGGTTTTTATGATTTCTTTTTTTTTTCTTTGAAAAATTAATCAAGCAATCAACGCAAATCTTTTTGAACGTTATTTATTAATTCTTGTACAATATTTTCTGATTTTTCAAAAGAAATTCAGTCATCATTAAGCCCCCATTCGAGGAGTTCAATTTGCTCAGTCCAAAATGAGATGTGTGCATGCCTGACGTCCTGAAGTCAGCAAATCTTATCTGAAATTAAACAAAACTGTTTTCGTAATCTATACGATATTTCGTAGGGAGTTATACCACAGTTTTTAGAAATTGAAAAAATATTAAAATGACGGGAGCTTGAGACAAAGTTGTAATTTTGTTGTGTGTTTTTGGTCACGTTTTCTATTCAGTAACTAATTAATAAATGAAAAAAATAGTCTGTTACTCGTTGCGGATATGCCCTAGAAGTAAATCAGACAAATTTCAGAAACATATCTTTATTGGTGTGCCAGCAATCCATTCCGTCATCTTCAGATCAGTGTATATCTAGCTGACGGAATGGATTGCGAGGGCTCTTGCTGTCATAAACTGCTATATGTCTATACTCTCTTTGCCTGGCATATGAGAGAGACGAGGCCATGGTGGTCTTCCACAACTGCCACAGGAACCACATTCGGGAATCTGTCAATCTTCTTTCTTCCGACTCCTTCCTGCTGCATTTCCTAGATGTGATGGCACCACCTGATCAATTCATCGGTTGTTGCGACATGCTTTAATATTAGGTTTGATACATTTCTTCTGCGACCCCTTTCATCAAGTGTGAGATTTTGCCGGATTCTGTCATATTAGAATCACAATGTGGCATGGGGCCAAAACAATCCGTATGTAGGACTGTGCCGTTTCACCATGACGCGGGGCCCTGTTCTTCAAATCGTCTTCCGCTAAGCAGACTTGCAGCTGGTTGTTTCCAACTTGTATCTTCAGTTTGCCGTGGAATTTATCTTAGCTATCGAGCCTATCCTCGTTGCTCTTGAACCCTGCTGGAATGCACCGTCCAAGTAAAAGTAAACACGTTTGGTAAAAACATACTGTCATCCCACGTATTGTATATGGTGACTTGGTCGAATCCTGACCAGTGTCTCCAGGAAACACATCCGCAGTCAAGTGGTCAGCACGTCTGACGCTCGCGCGGAGGAGCCGGTCCTTTACATGAGAGTAAGGCGCGTTGACCACTCTTCTTTAGGGTCTCCTACATCCCATTATGCTCTTCCGTTCGCTCACCTTTTATGCGTTCCTCGGCTAGCTTCACCTCTATGATCATTGGCATATGTTTTGTCTCCTTAGTGTATATTCAGTTGCATTGGTTATTGTTATAACTAATAAATTTTTCTTAATGGTATTGTGTCTTCTGCACAGTGTAATCATATGTGTAGAGAATAAATAAATAATTAAATATATAAGTAAATAAATAATAGGATGTAACAGATATCTTCTTCCTTAGAGAAATAATGTGCTTTCTTTCTCTTTGACGTTTGTTCATAATTACAAATAAAGTTCAAAATAAAAGATTATGTTCTTTCTGGTCAAGTGTATGACTTTTCCATCGTATTAAATATATTTTTACTATGAAAACTACGTTGCATTTTGGAGAAATAGGCATTTCTTCTTTTCAAAATAAAGATTCCTGATATGAGTTA
Organism: Schistocerca nitens; assembly: GCF_023898315.1. Lineage (NCBI taxonomy): Eukaryota > Metazoa > Arthropoda > Insecta > Orthoptera > Acrididae > Schistocerca > Schistocerca nitens. The sequence goes on along the minus strand of NC_064616.1, from coordinate 556,661,562 downwards.
AATTGTTTTATGGAGAAGAAATCTACAAAATTACAGATCGGTACCCTAACGTATGCCTGTTGCAAAATTCTTGAACATAGTCTAAATTGGAATATAATAAATTTACTTGAGACAGAAAAACTTCAACACAGATTTGGAAACATCGCTCTTTTGTAACACTGGTTGCCCTTTTCCAGTACGACATCGTGCAGTACATGAATGAAGGGCAACAAGCAGTTTCCATATATCTTCCTTTCAGGAAATAATTTAATACAGTACCACACTGAAGCCTCCTGAAGATTATAGCATACACAATAGGTTCTCAGATTTGTGAGCCGCCGGCCGGAATGTCCGAGCGGTTCTAGGCGCTACAGTCTGGAACCGCGCGACCACTACGGTCGCAGGTTCAAATCCTGTCTCGGGCATGGATGTGTGTGATGTCCTTAGATTAGTTAGGTTTAGATAGTTCTAAGTTCTAGGGGACTGATGACCTCAGAAGTTAAGTCCCATAGTGCTCAGAGCCATTTCAACCATATGTGAGCCGCTCGAAGACTAAGTAATAGAACCCATTATGTTGTCCTGGACAGCGAGTGTTCATCACCGCAGGGAGGTGTGTTGTCCATATACATAAATGACCTGATGGACAGCGTGATCAGCAATCTGAGACTGTCTTCTGATGACGCTGTAGTGTACGGTAAAGTATCATCGTTGAGTGACTGGAGTAGTACGTATACTCGATGACGTAGTAAGAATTTCTACTTGCTGTGATGAATGGCAGCTTTCTCTATAGGCGCAGAAAAGTGAGTTACTGCAGATAAATAATGTAAACAGTTCTGTAATATTGAATACAGCAATAGTTATGTGCTGCTTGACACAGTTGTGTCGATTAAATATCTATGCGTAACGCTGCAAAGTGATATGAAATAGAACGAGCATGTATGCAGTGTAGTAAAAAAGGTGAATGGACGACTTCGGTTTATTAGGAGAGTTTCAGAAGAACGGTGCTCACCTATAGAGAAGACCACATATAGAATACTTGTACGACCAATTCTTGAATACTAGTCCAGTGTTTGGAATGCCCACCAGGTCGGATTAAAGAAAACCATAGAAGCAATTCAGGGCCGTGGTGGCAGATTTGTAATTGGTAGGTCTGATCAACACGCGTGTATTAGAGAGATGCTTCATGAACTCAAATAATAATCCCTGGAGAGAAGTCGATGTTGATTTCACAGAACACTGTTGATAAAATTTAGAGAACCGGCATTTGCGGCTAACTGTAGAACGATTCTACTGGCGCCAAAGTATATTTCCGTAAGGACTGCGAAGACAGCATAAGAGAAATTAGAGCATATCCGGAGACATATAGACGATCGTTTTGCCTCGCTTCATTTGTGAGTGGAACATGAAAGGGAATAATTGGCAGCTTTAAAAGATACCCTCCGCCTTGCACTATATCTTTCTTGTGGAGTATGCATGTATATGTAGAATATGTATAGCCTTTTTGTGTCAAAGTTAATATTAGGAGATAAATTCGATAAAAGTGTGGTATACCAAAGATATCACTAGAGGTGCATGAAAAAAAGTGGCGCAAACCATCTCCACTTTATCGATGGCTGCGCCGTATTACTTTTGTTCCCACTGTAACAGTTCGGTGTTTTTCTCTGTCCAATATGAATTTCGCGTCATTTTTACATAGGAAAACTGGCACCATTTCCATCCTGAATTTTTTCATATACATAAGGATAATTCCTGCAATTTTGAATTGTTTCCAGAAATCTGGCAACTTTGCACAGGTGACACGAAAATAGGTCATCAATGCAGGCTGCTAACTTACCCTAGTCACGCAATAATTGGCCTCGTATTTTTGATTAAATTATTTACCCTGACAGAAATTCGCGTTACTACAATATTTTTCCTTGATGCTTCATGAGCTTCATCACAGATCTGAGAGAACTTATGACCTTGCTGACAAACAGAAACTGAACGAAGCGAAAATGAGCATAAAGGACAGCAATGAGAGAGGCGTTCAACGAGTTTGAAAGTAAAATTTTGTCAACCGATCTGACTAAAATTCCTAAGAGGTTTTGGTCTTCCATAAAAGCAGTAAGTGGCTCAAAATCCTCTATTCATTCATTCAGTGACTATACTGGAACATAAACGGAATATAGCAGAGAGAAGACCGAAATACTGAATTGTGCCTCCGAAACTGTATAATCGAGAAGGATCGTAACACGATCCTTCCTTTCAGTCATCGTACGAAGGTCGAAATGGCAGATATTGCAATAACCGATTGTGGAATAGAAAAGATTCTAAACAGATTATGTGAAAGAACTAGTCCGCCTTCTAGCAGCAGTTTATCGTAGATCAAATGGTTCAAATGGCTCTGAGCACTATGGGACTTAACATCTATGGTCATCAGTCCCCTAGAACTTAGAACTACTTAAACCTAACTAACCTAAGGACATCACACAACACTCAGTCATCACGAGGCAGAGAAAATATCGTAGATCACTGGAGCAACGAAGGATACCTACGGACTGGACAAAAGCGCATGTCATTCCCGTTTTCAAGAAGGGTCGTAGGACAGATGCAGATAGTTATAGACCTTTGTCGCTGACGTCAGTCTATTGTAGAATGATGAAGGATGTTCTATGCTCAAGAATTATGACATTTTAGGAGAACGAAAGTCTACCCTATAAAAATCAACATGGACTCCGCAAACAGAGATCTTGGGAAACTCAGCTCGAGCTGTTCCTCCGTGAGATCCACAACGTTGTAAATGACGGCGCTCAGGTTGATATACCTTGTTCCTTGACTTCAGGAAGGCATTTGACACCGTCCCGCTCTGCCGTTTAGTGAAAATAATACCTTTCCAAGTATCGGACTAGAGTTGCGACTGGATTCAAGACCTTCTTGTAGGCGGGTCGCTCTTAACGGACCAAAACCGCCAGATATAAAGGTAATTTCCAGAGTACACCATGAAACTGTGATAGGATAGCTAGTGTTTACAATGTTTATAAATGATCCAGTAGAAAGTGTCGGAAGGTCTTTAAGACTGTTTACAGATGATGTGGTTGTCTATAAGAAAGTGGCAACACCAGAAGACAGTATCGATTTGCAGAATGGCTGTAGAGGATTTGTGCAGGCTCTGACAGTTGACACTAACATTAATAAATGTAATATACTGTGCTTACATAGGAAAAGAAATCTAATACTAACCAACTGCGCTATTGATGACAAATTGTTATAAACAGTATCTACCGGAAAATATCCAGGAGTAACAATCCAGAGCGACCTTAAGTGGAACTACCACGTGAAACAAGCAGATGCTAGACTGAGATTCATAGGAAGAATCTTAAGGAAATGTAGCTCATCCACGACGGAAGTGGCTTGCAAGTTGTTTGTTCGACCGATTCTTGAGTACTGTTCATTAATCTGTCATTCTTTCTAGGCAGGACTGACAGAAGAAATAGGGAAAATCCAACGAAGAGCGACGCGTTTCGTCACGGGATTGTTCAACGATAGCGTTGCAGACGGGGTGCACTCAGCCCCCGTGTGGCCAATTGCGGAGGTATTTAAGAAGTAGCGGCTCCGGTCATCGAAACTCAAAACCGCCCGGAGATCGGTGTTGTGGCCACATGGCCCGCCATATCCGCAAGCAGTGACGCCTAGCAACCGATGATGACACGGAGGTCGGTGGGTGCCGGTGGACTTTCTGAGGTCTGTTCAGGCGGAGTTTAGTTTAATTTAGAGAAAGGTACAGAGGAGCTCAGAAACTCCAGTGACCGACGTTACAAGAGAGGCGTTATGCATCACCGAGTGGTTTGCAACTGACATTTAGAGAGAGCAGTTTCCGTGAAGAGTCGGACAACATATTACTTCCTCTCACGTACATCCCGCGAAATAACCACGACGATAAAATTCGAGAAGTTTGAGCTAATATAGAGGATTACCAACAGCCATTCTTCCCACATGCCATTCGTGAGTGGAACGGGAAGGGGGGATCAGTTAGTGGTAGCAGAAGTATTCTCCGCCACACACTCGTTATGTGACTTGCAGAGTGTAATGTAGATGTAGATGTTATACAACATTTTACATAAAGAATCAGTTCCAGAACTAACCATTCCGATAACAGTTCATAAAGATAAGATTAATTCATATAATAAAAGCCACATACCCTAGATGCAAATTTAACACTTCCAACGTTATTATTCAACTCAAATGTGTCACGTCTTTTAATGTGACCATTGTAGATTAAATTTCTTACCCTTTTCAACTAGTGGCAACATTTATAATTACTTTGAGATGAAGTTACAAAATTACTATAAAAATTTATTATCATTTGTGAGATACTCCACTTAAATCATGAGAGAGTAGGCAGAGGCTATCATTATGTTCTCACTATCATTAACATAGCTACTATCCTAAATCATATACTGAAACAACTCAAACTTCGATTCTATGCTGCTGGCTGGATCGTCTGTCGAAAACTCCATTCCGCCTGTAGGCTGTTGGGAGTGTGGTTTTACTCTTGCAGGCTGTGCCATTGCCGGGTCTTGTCATCACAGATATAAGACAGCCACGAAGATAGCTCCGGGAATAATTTACGTTACTTTACTAGAAAGCTAACTGATTGTTCTAAATTCATCGGCCGAGCTAACTGCAGCAGAATGTAAACACACTGCTATATCTTCTTGCTTTAAACGAAGAATGGTCGAAGTTAATCTATAATTAGTTTTCTATATTATGAGTCAACAGAAATAGGTCATTCCCTCAAAAATTTCATCTGGAGAGCTTTTCCAATGCTTCCATACGCGACACATTAAACTAAGGGGACGAAGTTGGAAAATGGACTCAATATTCGCGAGACCTGTGTAGCGGATGATACGTTGTAAATGCGTATTTTCAACCTCTCAGAATTCGTGCGGAACAGTGAATCGCAAATTACTGATGTAATTTTAAAGATAGATAATAGGTAAGTTTCACATTATAACGCATTCCACAGCTACAGGAAATCAATGTGGAGGTTCCAGAGACCGACGGTACGCTTAAATATGACGTACGTTTTGGTATTTTTAATTAAATTCTGCGAATATTTCCATTACTTGTTTCTGGACATGAAAGCTCAGAGGTGCTATCAATATACCGACACCTGTCAAGCACGATAATACATAGCTCATGTAAAGGGCAGCTTCCGAACAGTTCACAGCACCAAAGTTTTACGTCTCTCGGCATAGTACGACTCAAAAGTGTCTGCGAGTAATATTGCATCAGTAATTTTCCAAAGGAGCAGATAACCACAGATTTTCTTTATGTCTCTGACAATCTACCATAAAGAAATGTGGAGCCGAAAAAAAGGGCTAGATAGTTTGCATGGTACAACAATGATTTTCGACAACCCTTATGTTAGCCATCATATCATCTGAGGAACAGTGATCAGTATGTTAGCGTTCAACATATGAAGGAGTTGCGAATAATGTTCAGTACAACTAACCACAAAGAACCAGCAATTTTCAGTAATATGAAGATGTAAGTTGCAATGCAAACAATAGCATTACAGATATTAAAATAGAGTCTGCATGGCATACAGTCTTGTACAATATTATGATAACCACTTCCTATGCGAACGTATCCATCGGTGAACTATCCTTCTGTTTGGGACCTCGGGTGAGGACTTTCAGGAGGGTAATGTAGGAGAGGTATGAGGAGTAATGTCATCGTTCTACAAGTTAGAACATGAATGTGAGGACTTAGAATGTTTCAAGAAAACTGGATAATTTGCTAAAAGATGAGCAGGCTAAAATTAGAGATAAGGCTGTTGGTAAGTCTCATTACGAGCTCAAATTTCTTTGATTTTGCTGTGAATGTCACGTCGCAGGATTCATATGGGAGGAAGTAATAATCTGTTTTTTGAAGCTTGAAACTTGCATTCTCGGGATTTTAACACTAACCACGTCGCGACACACAACACTGGTCTTGTAATATCTGCTGCCGAAACTAGTTCAGCTTCTGCGTGTGTATCTCGAGCGTACTAGTCCAACTCTCGACGAAACGTGCTGCATTCCTTTTCGTCTCTCCACTGTTAATTTTATCTCGTAAGCAACATTTGAAAATGCAACTGATCATTTTACTAATGCAAGTGGACATTTTTATTCTTCATTACCTGCATATTGCAAGATTACGATTTACAATATGGCTTGCTCTAGATAAAGATACGTATTGTTCAAGTCTTGTTGGCTCATAATACGAATGCATGTCGATGCAGGACTGCAGCTAATAATGAAGCCTTTCGACGTAGGTTCTACTCGTTTTTACTATTTTAACAATCTGAGGAAGGTTGTAGAAAGAAACCAAAACTAGCCATCAAGCATTAATTGTGTAATAAAAATTGCAGTCTAGGCACTGACAATTTTTTTTACATTAAAAATTGTTATTGAATAAATTACGTTTATGACCGCTGTCTCCTTCCTGACACTGTCAGGCTTCACTAATTAGGGCAAAAGAACGTAGTTCTTTGGTCGCCCATGAAATGACTACAATTTTGTGAAGAGAGATACAATGTGATGGTATTTAAATATCATTACTTCCAAAGGTTACACAAGATCTATATTCAAAATGAAAAAATAACTATTCAAAACAGTTTTAAAAGTAACAGAGAGTATTCTGAACGGGACATTCAATAGGGAAGATACGTAGAGGATCGATACCATGCACAGAACTGCATCTATGCAGTAACTCAATTGAAGTGTAAAAATAACATAGTAAATGCTGAAATTTGCAGAATAAAGGCCGACTTTCAACACGATCTTTTTCACAGACACAGATTACTGTCAGAGTTGATCTTCATGTTAATTGACACAAAATATTCTACAGTCAAGCGGGCGTAAACCTCAAAATTTTAATGTCATTTTTTAAATTTCATAATCCCCAAGAGTGTACAATATTATGGCACGCAGAACAAGTAACACGAATATTTGAAAGCACGTTTTAGGAAGAATAAATAGTTTCAACTGATGTCCACCTCTGCTTCACCCGAGGAAGGCTGGTTCAAATGGCTCTGATCACTATGGGACTTAACTTCTGAGGTCATCAATCCCCTAGAACTTAGAACTACTTAAACCTAACTAACCTAAGGACATCACACACATCCATGCCCGAAGCAGGATTCGAACCTGCGACCGTAGCGGTCGCGCGGTTACAAACTGTAGCGCCCAGAGCCGCTCGGCCACTCTGGCCGGCCCCGAGGAAGGCGAAGGTCATCAGCACAGAATTGATAATGTTAGCCGCAGTGATAAGTCAGTGCATAGTTAAGGTTTCTGTGCAGTAGTACAGCTGGTAAGCGACGACATGTAAGAGGGAAAGATAAAGGCGTCATAGCAACGGCAGGACGGACGTGGTGGGAGGGAAGGGTCATTGATTTAGTGGGTTGGGGGGGGGGGGGGATGAGAAGATACACGTTGCAGGACAAAACAGAGTCCGTATCATAAAGAGGAAAATGAAGTGAAGTGCTGAAAGAAGAAAAGAGGCTAATGTTCTTGTACACCTGCGTGAATTTGTATAACAAAGCGTACGGGAATAGGAAATGTCACGGTTTTAAAGCGCGAGTAAGTGCTTGTTATTGGAGCAAAAGTCTTTACCGGCCACAGATGCACTCTGCGCATCGGCGCCCCAAGTTGCAAACGTTTCATTTGGTGGTTAGATGAAAGTCAGAAGGCACTTAATTACATGCAGACGGTACCATTGTCTGACGGCCAGGCGCATTAACAATTCTATGGTGGCTAATAATTCTTTTCCAACTGCGCAGGAAATTAAAATGTCGGCGCATTTTAATCAGTCACTCCATTTTGTATCTGAATGTTCGCCCAACTGAAATTATTCTGTCGTTTTCGCCTGCAGGCCACGTAAATTTGTAGCAGGTACCTTTCTTTTATGTTGTAGGGGTGAATCTGTGTAAGACATAGCAAGAAAATCCGTATATTTCACGTTGTGCTAGGATATCTAACTGTTATAGTGCTTTGCATCTTCAGTTTCAATTGTCCTAATCTCTGAATTCATTTTCCGCCTAATTTAAGTAGTACCTGACATTTATGCATAATTTAAGCAGTACCTGACAATAAGGTGATTTTTTTATGTACTTAACTTATTATCTTCTTTCGGAACATTGCGTATACTGGTAACGCATCTCTTTTACGTTCTGCCGTCCGTCTAACAAGTGGACCACGCGTACTGGTCATCACCGATTTCTTCCAGTTTTATGGTACATGCAGGGCCTGTGCAGAAATGAAAATGACGGAAGTGGGAGCTCCAGATGGCCAAGTGTTGGTAAAAAAGACATATTTTATACTGGTAAAGCGAGACATGAGCTACTGATGTTAGTGTAGTTTCAGGGCAGCTGTTAGCGCAGTGGAAAGACTCCAGACTGATAATTCGAGGATCGTGGTGTCGAGAACCTATGTGGAAACTCCTTTTATTTTCAATTTGTCCTTTAATTTTAATGGAAATAAACGAAAATAATGCTCAATACACAAGATGGTTATAAATAAACTTTCGCTACTACAGCCTAGCTATTTACAGTATGGGTACCCAACTTTACAGGAACAATATTCAGGCTGTGAGCTGCAGGATCTGCGTCGTTAGTAGTGTTAGTGTCATGACTTGCCGTTAGGCGCCGGTACTGGTACGGCGATGCAGGGTTCAAACACACGCACCGTGATCAGTGCTTTACTCGAAAACCTGTATCATCAAAACAGCAGCAACAGAGCTGCTGCTCTTCGATGCATTAAAGGGATACGGAGAGGTCCTCTTTCTGCAGCGGGGTTGAAGAACATTCGGAAGTTTGGATTAATTGGCGATTTGGCAACTGCTCCTGGGAGGTGCCGACGAACAGTTGTGCCAAAAATTGTTAAAGAAGTTACTGTGGCCATGGATGAGGATGCTGAACACAATATGCTATCTTCAAACAGTGCATGAGCTGTGTCACGACAGCTGAACATCCCATGGTTCACCGTTGTTTCGAGCAACAGTAGAGAAATATCCAATACGGTTTTAGGCTGTCGTGGATGCAGATGGTCGTCGCATTGAGCAATGTTTCTAGCCTGGAAAGTATAACAAACGTTACCATCGCATGTGGAAATTAAAATGTGTTTTTTTCAGTGATTTATTCGTCACTACGTTCCCGCATGCCCTTAAAAATCTTAATTCGAATTTTCATTGTCCTACGATCACTCATTTGTTATGGGGACCTTCCAAGTAGTGGAACTTTAATTATAAACACCCTGTATTGTATTTATTAATATTTTTATTACAGGCATGAAAAGCAAAGGCGAAGGCAAATACGAGATTGCAAACAAATTTCCAGGAAGGTATTGTAAGGCATACACGAGAACTTCGTATGTAAAATTAGAATCTTTTATTACTTTACAGTTGATGTTTGACACATGATGTAGTATTATTCATCATAAAAATGAGACCTATTGTTCGGCTGCGAGAGCTGGTCAGGGTCAAATTAAACCAAAGAAATATGAAGTCCTGTACGCTTTAATTAAAATCCCTTCTTCGAAAGATATTTGTAGGGTCCTCTTTCCCTTTCATGCTTCTTGGGAATCTATTAATATGATATACTGAGCATTATTTCGGTTTATTTGCAGTGTAAGGAACGTAAAAATTGAGAATAAAGAAGACAAACGTTTCTGCATCAGTACTCAACCGTGTGTCCCTCGGGTTACCGTTCTGTACTCTTTCCGCTGCATCAATCGCCGTCTGGTAAATACTTCGCCAGACTATTTTTTTTCTAAATGCTTGGCCATCTGGAACTCCCACCATTATCACTTTCATTTCTGCCTAAGCACTACATACACCACAAATCTGGACGAAATCTGTGATGACTAGTAGGTGCGGTTACCTTGTACAGCATAAACAAACTATCCCTGATTCTTGGATATACTGGAGTGGTTCACGACATCGATCATCCTCCAAAGTAAATAGGGACAAAACTTGACAGGACTCCTTGCTTCAAATAACATTTACACTGGGGTGACAAGATGGTTCAAATGGCTCTGAGCACTATGGGACTTAACATCTATGGTCATCAGTCCCCTAGAACTTAGAACTACTTAAACCTAACTAACCTAAGGAAAGCACACAACACCCAGTCATCACGAGCCAGAGAAAATCCCTGACCCCGCCGGGAATCGAACCCGGGAACCCGGGCGTGGGAAGCGAGAACGCTACCGCACGACCACGAGCTGCGGACGAGGTGACAAGAGTTATTGTATAACAATATGCACGTATAGAGATGGCGGTATTATCGCGCACAAAAGGTATAAAAGGGCAGGGCGTCGGCGGTGCTGTCATTTGTATTCAGGTGATTCATGTGAAAAAGTTTCCGGCGTGGTTGTGGCCGCTCGACGGAAATTAACAGACTGAATGCGGAATAGAAGTTGTAGCTAGACGCATGGGTCATTCCGCTTCGGAAATCGTTTGGGAATTCGGTATTTCGAGAACTACAGAGACAAGAGAGTGCCAATTTCAGGCATTACCTCTAACCAAGGACAACGCAGTGGCTGACGGCCTCCGCTTAAAGAACGAGAGCGGTGGCGTTTGCGTAGAACTGTCAGTACTAAAAGACAAGCAACACTGCTTGATATAACCGCAGAAATAAATGTGGAACGTACGACGAACGTATCCGTTAGTACAGTGTGGCGAAATACGTCGTTAATGGACTGTAGCAATAGACGTCCGAAGCGAGTGTCTTTGCTAACAGCACGGCGTTGCCTACAACGCCTCTCCTGGGCTCGTGACCGTATCAGTTGGGCCCTAGACGTCTGAAAACCGTAGCGTGGTCAGTTGAGCAAAGATATCAGTTGGTAAGAGCTGATGGTAGGGTTCGAGTGTGGAGTGGATCCCACGAAGCCATGGACCCAAGTTGTCAACAAGGCAGTGTACAAGATGGTGGTGACTCCATATGGTGTGGGGCGTGTTTACTTGGAATGGAGAGGGTCCTCTGGTCCAATTGAACAGATCATTGACTGAAAATGGTTATGTTCTTCTACTTGTAGACCGTTTGCAGCCGTTAGTGTACTTTATGTTCTGGAAGATTCTAGTGAATGATCTGACCACCCAGATCGCTCAACATGAGCTCCATCGAACAATTATGGGACGTAATCTAGAGGTCAGTTCGTGCACTAAATCCTGTATCAGCAACACTTTCGAAATTGTGGAAGGCTATGGAGCCATCACGGCTCAATATTTCTGCAGGAGACTTCCAATGACTTGTTGAGTCTATGCCACGTCTAGCTGCTGCACTATGCCTGACAAACGGAGGGCGCAAACGATATTTGGAGGTATCCCATGCTTTTATCACCTCAGTGCATGACTCATAATCAGAGTAGAGAAGTGAAATGTACATATGGCATTTCTGGTCGGGAGTCTTCTTCTGGGGCGTTTGGCCGTATGATGCAAATCTTTTAATTTGACGCCACTTCGGCGACTTGTGCGTCGATGATGACGAGAACAACATGCACACCCAGACCCGTGCGGAGAAAATTCCGAACTTGACCGGAGATCGAACCCGGGATCCCTAGCCAAGAGTCATCGACTTTAACCACAAGACCACGAGCTGCTGACAGACTGCAGTTATGAGTTAACTCTAGAAATCGAGGACTAGTTTTATTCCTTTATCTACCTGGAGTTAAATGCAGTCAGACAAATTTCCATGTACATGGCAACGGTAAAGCTATAGTGTACATAACATAACTGCAGCAGACCACACCATAGCTACTGCGGATCGCAGTATTTTTGCCACCAACTTGTATCTCGTAGACCTAAGAAACATTTCAATTATGAATTTCATGTTTTCTCTGAAAGGTGTCACAATCAGAGCGATAGACTGTCGCTGCCTATTCCTTCCTCCATCCGCCTTCGGCTGAGTGCACATACAGGAGTAAACGTCAAATCTCCATGTAACTGTCTTGATTTTAGCACTGTGCAGCTCCCCTCGCTCACTTCAGTTGACTGCCGCGGTGGTTCCTTTCATAAGATAAAGGGCAGTCCTATTTACGTCTTTCTCTGGGTAAGATAGTGCTCTATGCCTATAATCTCCCTGTTGACAGGGCATTATACTGTTTCCTTTGCTCTCTGTAGCTGCGATACCTCATCTTCTATACAGGCCTCAACATCAACAAGACGTTCAACATGATCCTCTTACACTTTTTTCTTTCTCTTTGTCTCTTATGGCTGTGTTATTTAAAACGTATCCTGCTATCCAGGTACAGATATTTCTTTCCTAGCTAACATCAAAGTTAAATGCATTGTATAGCACTACTTTCGTTTCTATAATCAGTAGCTACTGCTTTTAAGTACGTATCAGGTATAGTAATGTAGGACATCGTAAGGGAGGAAATAAACATCTTTACTGCCAAGTTAAATTTTGATTCAACAATGTAAACCTGATGTAAAATTAGAAATTAGCAAGCGAAATTATGGTTTGGGTTATAATTAATAATTAAATGGGACATATAACCATCACGGCGTCAGCGATGAATACGAAATACACGTTGTTTTCCTTCCCCGTCCCTCACCCATCCCGACTACTGGAATTACTGCCAACGGTTGCTGTCAGTTTACTCCTTCTCTTTCACGCGAAATTCTACTATAAGGTAGTTGCGCCCAGAAATTTACTGTTGTAGAATTCCCCTGAATTTCTCACAGCCTCAGTCTATCCTATTTCTTGGCCGTTTGTCCCTAGCTTTGTCCTTGTAAAGGATAGCACATACATGAATACTCCTTTTTACGTGACATGTATAGCGGTCGTGGCAGGTTTCATTCTGAAATAAAGCAAGGGATATCTTTAATTCATTACTTTCACTAACAGCACCGTCTAAATACGTCTACTATATTATCTTAATATTTCACGGTACAAATCAGTAAGAACTTGTCTGTATTTCTAGGCATCGCGACTACAGCATTTTGGCTGTTGTAAGTTGTAGACACCGGTCGATTACGACTTCAGTAACTCTCGCGTTATATCGTAGACTCCAGCCACGGTAGGCATTCTTCGTAATAAATTCAGTCATTCAACTGTTTATCAGTTCGTGTGCACAATACATCAATTACGCTGTATTTCCTTCTGTTATGTGTATACATTGCTATTAATGAACGTGGTACCACTGTATGCAATTTTTGCCTCTCACCTAGCTCTCTCGCGCTCTAATACTGCCACCAGTCTGTTTACACGTGAGATACAACTTTTCCAAGTCACTCAGCTATCCTCGCTAGCAACTGTTAACTGTGTTTACCTGCCGTCAGCGAGAACAGATTCAACTTCACCTGGCTAAACTCGTGTCTCCGCAAAGTCATGACACAAAACGGTACGTGTCGTACACCTAGAATGAAATGAAGATTATTGGGTGCCGTAACTATAACGTCGCAAGATTTCGGACGAACACATGGAAACTTCACGGTATAAAAGTCGTCAAAATAAATAGCACTCTCACTTTTGACTGGGGCACATTGACTCATTTTATTTTGTTTCCCGTGGGCACAAACACTGCACAGCTGTAACTACTTAAAACAATTATATGTCAGCTGTATTATCATCAATGCCTACACCATAGTGCCGCAACGCGACGCAGGTCACATGTCAGGCAGATACACGGTGACAATTATTGAACTATATGGAGAAAAACATAAATTAGTTACAAACTACGGCGTGCAAGCACTTTTTTCAACATGTATACGTCACTAGAGATAATCAGATTTAGGTTATGAGACGTTCGATATGCCTGCCATCATTGACGATGATGTGGCGCAGACAAAAAGCGAAATTCATCATGACCCTCTGACGTCTCGGAACATCGATGCTGTCGATGACTTCCTGATTGGCTGTTTTCAGCTCAGCAATTGTTTTGGAGTTACTGCTATACACCTTGTATTTAATATAGCCCCACATAAAGGAGTCGCATGTGTTCAGATCTGGAGAATATGGCGGCAAATCGTGGCCCATGCCAGTGGCCTCTGGGTACCCCAGAGCCAGAATGCGGTCCCCAAAGAGATCCTCCAGGACATCAAACACTCTCCAGCTTCGATGAGGTCGAGCCTCGTCTTGCATGGACCACATCTTGTCGAAATCAGGGTCACTTTGGAGAATGGGGATGAAATCATCTTCCAATACCTTCACATACCGTTCGGTAGTCACCGTGCCATCAAGGAATATCGTGATTGGACACCGCACATCACACAATCACCAGTAAAGGGTAAAGAGACTTCTCGATCGCTAAATGCGGATTCTCAGTCACCCAAATGCGCCAGTTTTGCTTATTAACGAACCCATCCAAATGACACTGGGTTTCGTCACTAAACCAAACAATATTCACATCGAAGTCCTGTTCGTCATTTCTGTGGACAAAAGTGTTGGCGAAACACAGCCGCTGTTCCATGGCCCTGGCGCTTAGTGGCAGACTGGTTTGAATTTTATATGGAAAGAGATGCAGGTCTTCAACAACAATCTGTCGCCGTGTCTCCCGGTTGATTCCCACCTGTTGTGCAGCTCGTTTGATCGATTTCCTGGGGCTGGTTTGAAACACAGCTCGTGTCTTCTCGATGTTTTCAGGCTTTTTCATCCTTTCGGACGACCGACATTGTCAACACTGTCATCACAAACACTACCCTTTCTCTCGAACTTGCGAATCAAATTCTTGATTATTAGCACACTTGGACCGATTGTCTTCAGCTTGAACTCCGTCACAAACTTCCTTTGGGCCACAGCGGGGTTGTTATTGATCGCATAGTAGGCCTTCTCAAGTGCTATACGCTCAGGCACGCTGTACCGTGACATTTTCACGTGCAAACAAGGCGTGTGCGGAAGCCCCGCGGTCAACCGTGAAGTTTCAACGTCCTAACGCAAACCTTTCAGAAGCTATGACGATTTTATTTCATACAATTCAATAATTGTCACCCCGTAGCTGCCTCCGCGGTAACATAGCAACGCCCGGCCGGCGTACCCACGTCAAGTAGCCACGCGGTGGTACCACTTCATTCACGCTATGCCAGGCCGCAGTAGACTCATCGACGGCGGGCATGTTCCTCTCGCCAAGGCTTTGTAACCACATGCAGCATCTCATTCCACCAGTCTCGTCTTGGACTTCGCTGGCGCTCATACCACGACGCCACACCGCTCGGATCGCCATCATCAGGCTTTCAACTCCGTTCTGGAACTGGATTCTTGTTGTTGTTGTGGTCTTCAGTTCAGAGACTGGTTTGATGCAGCTCTCCATGCTACTCTATCCTGTGCAAGCTTCTTCATCTCCCAGTACCTACTGCAACTTACATCCTTCTGAATCTGTTTAGTGTATTCATCTCTTGGTCTCCCTCTGCGATTTTTACCCTCCACGCTGCCCTCCAATACTAAATTGGTGATCCCTTGATGCCTCAGAATATGCCATACCAACCGATCCCTTCTTCTAGTCAAGTTGTGCCACAAATTTCTCTTCTCTCCAATTCTATTCAATACCTCCTCATTAGTCCTCATTAGTTATGTGATCTACCCATCTAATCTTCAGCATTCTTCTGTAGCACCACATTTCGAAAGCTTCTATTCTCTTCTTGACCAAACTATTCATCGTCCACGTTTCACTTCCATGCATGGTTACACGCCATACAAATACTTTCAGAAACGACTTCCTGACACTTAAATCTATACTCGATGTTAACAAATTTCTCTCCTTCAGAAACGCTGGATTATCCAAGGAATTCTGCCACACGGCATTCCGACCTCGGTGTCACCCACAGACCCTACTGATAGCCATCCCAGTGGCTACTCTAGATCATTCATTCTTGTAGAGTATTATTCTGTCTGCTTTCCCCTAGTTGTGGAATAAACTTGTCTGCTCGCGAATGCTTTTATTTCTTGTTCCCCATTTACGCACACAACACCAACTTAGTGGAGTTTTAAATGGAGTATATTGTTGGTGATTCCTAGTTGGTGTCCCTAGGTCAAAAGTGGGCGTTTTCTACGAACGTGACTAAGTAATATATGGATGATCACGACCTGACGTGCAAAATCCAATACAATGCGATCATGTGAACGAACTAAATCGATTCAGCATTTACTTTGTCTCCTGGTAAATACTTAATAAAATTGTGACTTACCTCTTGGAATCCAGGAATGAACATCTTTAATCCAGTTCAAATCCATTTTCCATTGCCATAATTAATACTACATACTGATTTTAGTTTTTTCCATGAAGCCACATCTAAATTTTACTCTTTTGGAAAAGTACTACACCTAATTTTTTAATACACGTAATTTTTACACATTGTCCATCCAGTCATTACCGTGAACTGAGCTAAATACATAACTCATTATCTGCTTTTATGACTTTCTAATATCCCCGCCAGCAGAGGATATCGATAGTGGATCTGAGGCACTACAGTTAGCATCTGTCCAGCACCACCAGAGGCGCGATTACAGGCTTACGTTGTCAAACCGATAGCAGCGCGGAGGTAGGCAAGCGAATGTGGGCCACTCTCGTTTAGTGTGCCACAACGACTCTATTAAATCTCGTCTAGTTGCTATTCGAATACTGACATCGCTTTGGACATTGTCTTTCTGGCTTAAGTTCTTGGTGTTCATGCACTGCTTCGCTCAATACGATCTTGTCTTTGTTCACGGATTACGCGTTCGCACCAGGCACACACTTAACTTCATCGATGATTTGTATTCTTTTCTTTGGATATAGTGATTATAAATTTCTTTATAGTCTTATTATAATTGATTTTCAGTTTTATTAGCAAACTTGCTCCATAACATTCTAGTATTTAATGTAAAAGTTTATCTGTCACTGAGGCAAACAGTGCAATATCACCAACACAACGATTGCATAACGTTCTATTATTAGCCCCTGACATTTTCCCTAGAACTGCTGAGTTTAGTTTTGTTAGCATAAAATTTCTTTTCTATATACATCTTCATACATACACCGCAAAACCACTGTAGCTACAGTATATTGCGGAGGGTACATAGCACCAAAATTATTAGTTTTCTTCCCTGCTCCATGCGCGTTTTGAGTGAGGTTAAACTAAATGTCTATATGCCCCTGCACATGTTCTTATCTCTTATCTTATTCTCATAATCCCTACACGATACATACGACGGTTCTAGAATAATGGTCGCTCTGTCGTCTTCGAATACAGATTCTCTAAGTATACCAAACAGTGTTTCTCGAGAACTACGTCATCTTTCTTCCAAGCCCAAAGTTCAGCTCTCCGAGCGCCTCTGTTGCACTTTTGTATGGCCTGTAGCGACCTGTTATAATCCTAGCAGCACGCCTCTGAATTCTTTTGATTTCTGATGTCATGCCTGCTTTATAATGGCTCGAAACACTGGAAAAACACATTACAACTGCTTGTGCAGACATCTGGTATGCGATTTCCTTTACTGATGCATTGCATTTTCCCAGAATCCTCCAACCCAATCTAAGTCCTACCTTCGCCCTCCATAATACTGATTTTACATAACCATCCCCTTTCATAAGATGTCTTAGTTTTATACTTAATGCTTACACGACTTGTGCTCAAGAATGTTCCCCCGCTAACCTTGTTATCAGATACCGTCGGGTTCTTTCGCTTTTTAGAGGTATTCTCTTACACTTAGCCACCTTTAATAGGACCTGCCACTCATTACATCAGGTGAAAATTTTGTCCGAATCTTTATGCAGATCATTACTATCATGTAACGGAGATAGTTTCCCGTACATAACCGCATTGCCAGTGAACTATCTTCTAGTGCAGCTAATCCTATTTGATGAATAGTCTACGTACAATCAGAACATTAAATGTTCTATTATGTGTCCCTAAGGCACAACCGAAGTCACTTCCCTTTCTCGGAAACATTCACTGTCCAGTACAACGTACTGGATTCTATTGGTCAAATATTCCTCGAACAAATCACATATTTGCGAAGATATCCCGTAGGATCGTTAATTGACTCCACACTCCTCTCTGAATTACCAATTACGCTGATTAAGTCAAATGGAAGCTGTAGTATGTACAGGATGAACCAGAACGCCGACAAACTTTCAGAGGTTGCTCAGGGATAACTTCTGAGTATTTTGGTTCAAAAAATGGTTCAAATGGCTCTGAGCACTATGGGATTTAACTTCTGAGGTCATCAGTCCCCTAGAACTTAGAACTACTTAAACCTAACTAACCTAAGGACATCACACACATCCATGCCCGAGGCAAGATTCGAACCTGCGACCGTAGCGGTCGCGCGGTTCCGGACTGTAGCGCCTAGAACCGCTCGGCCACTCCGGCCGGCAGTATTTTGGTGTTAGGGACCCAGAGTCTCCGGCGGATGCCTGTAGAGTAATAATGTAATTTTTACTGGTTTGGTTTGTTAGCGCAGTGACCCTTGTTTGTATGAAATTACCTTCACAACAGTGAATAAGCCAGTAATTATGTAGTAGATCGACAATTTTCGGCAGCATGCTTTAATTATCGGTGCATTCCAGTTACACGTACAGCATATTAATCCGAAGTGTGCTTAGGTACGTTTGCTGTGTGCACGAATGCGTTTATGCATCGAAATACCACCCTGTACATAAATATACCAATACTTTAGTGTATACATTAAGTGTTTAGTTTATTTCGTTTCTACCTTTATTTACAAAATGGTTCAAATGGCTCTGAGCCCTATGGGACTTAACATCTGAGGTCATCAGTCCCCTAGAACTTAGAGCGACTTAAACCTAAGGACATCACACACTTCCATGCCCGAGGCAGGATTCGGACGTGCGACCGTAGCGATCTCGCGGTTCCAGACTTAAGTGCCTAGAGCCGCTCGGCCACACCTGCCGGCCTTTATTTACAATTTTGTTGTCCGGCACACAGAGCAAGTGACATACACACCACACCTTAACACTTCCACATACAGATGTTGCCGTGAACGTAATTTTTAAATCGTCATATAAGTGCATTTGGTTTCCCTTGTCCAGAGAAACTGCAATGAACATATAAATGCTTCCCATACAATCAATTATAACAAACCAGCAATAAACATAAAGGATGAAACTTCCTGGCATATTAAAACTGACCTTTTTTTTAAAAAAAAAAAACCACCAGGTTACTCATGTTTTGGGGGCGGGAGGAGGGGTGGGGTTGGGGTGGAGCCTGGTGGCAGAGAGGGCGGGGGTCGCCACCCGAGACCTGGCTTGTTGATTTATTTAGTTAGTTGTTTCTGTTTTAATTACAAAGTAAATACCATACTAAGTAGGTAAAGAAAACCCTACAAGAGATGAGCATTGGAGATCGTCCAGGTCATCTTCTCGTATGACGAAGAGTACTGTGCCCTGTGTACACAGGTTGAAATCGATCTTGAATCATGGACTATTATCGTCATCTACCTCTTCTCGCACATAGAACATCTCAGCTAACCGAAGAGTCCATGTCTTCGCAGTCCTTGCATTAAACGTACATTGACGGCAGTGGATCGTTCTGCAGTCAGCTGCAGATATCGGTTCTCTTAACAATAGTGTTTCGCACGAAGAACGTCTTCTGTCCAGAGACTTCCAGTTGAGTTCACGCGATATTCGTGTGTTGTTCGAACCTATAGGTTACAGATCTAGCAGCACTCCTCTCAACTGCTTCGAAGTCTTCCTTAAATCCAAGCTGGTGGGACTCCAAACACTCGAGCGGTATTCAGGTACGGTTCACACAATTGTTCTATACACGGTCCTCTTTATAGATTAGCTACACTTACCTGGAATTCTTCCAACAAACCGAAGCTGACTATTCACTTCCCTATTAACGACCTTACGTTCTCTTTCTATTTCATATGGCTTTGCAACGTCAACGTTATACCAAGGTATTTAACCGCCGTGGATGTGTCAAGCAGCACGCCACTGATACTGTATTGGATAATTAGAAGTTTGTTTTTCCTGCTCATCTGCAGTAACTTACATTTTCTGTATTTTAGCAAGCTGCCATTCATCACACCAAACGGACACTGTCTAAGACATCGTGAATCCTTCTAGTGACTCAACAACGATATCTTCTCGTATAATACAGCGTCATCAGCAAAGAGTTACACATTGCTGTTCACCCTGTCCATCTGATCGTTTGTGTGTATAGGATGTTTCCAAATGACGTTTTAAAAATTTGGGGACAGGTTCCTTACATCAAAACAATGAATGTCAAGTTAATATGGTCTCTAAAACGCATACCTCAAGAGTTATAAGCACTCGGTCACCCTCGATACTGAGAAACATCTCCTGAAAGCCCTTTGCTTTCCATAGTTTGGATGGAGGTAGTGTGTGCCAGTAAAAGAAAAAAATGCGGTAAACGTGGGCTCTAAAGTGCATACCTTAAGTGCTAAGTGCATTTGTTCAGCAGAAGAGATGTGTTTCACAGTAACGAAGATGAACAAGTACTCTCTTGGTACATACGCCTCCACTGCGCTACTACAAACAGTTTAAACTTTGCCCACAATTTCTTTACGTCCGTCAGTTGGAACTAAATGACGTCTGTTCATTGTATAAGTAGGATGCTAAAAGCTGCTTATCTGCTTTTTCTAGCATAAATACTCTCGTAGCGTACGAACATTAGTAACAATCGTCGTTATGATGTAATCATGATAACTAATCCCTGTCTCTATAGTCATACTGTCTATAAGGTCAGGCTTGATTGTAGCTACAAAGTATAAAATATTTCTATTGCATGTTGGTTGTCTAACTGTGTGACCACGAACGAATCTGTATAGCAATCCTACATGATGCTTCGCTATACCAGGGCTCAACAACCACCAAAGAGGCCTCTTTCCTCGACGTTCCTGTGATTGTACGGGCAACCACCTTCCTAAGAGACTGATGTGCGGCAAGATGGGTGTTCAAACTGAAGGCAGATTTATTTATTTAGTGCATGATTCTCTATTAATCCATGCTCAATGTCAGTGTTGCTGATTCCATTATAAACTGTCCCGTCTTTGTATTTCCGCGAGAAAAAGACAGAACTCCGGACGTGAGAGATACATACCAACTACTTTTACTCTCCGATACATAGTCTGACTTGAAACTGCAACTGATCTAGCATTTCTAAGATCTGCGAACAGTAGTTTTACAGGACATTTTTCCATTTCTTCGTGCAGTTATGAAATACCGGTACTGTTGGAAGTAGTTATTCCTGGTCGTCATTGTATTGACGTACGTTAAATGTCACCTCTGTCTTGCAACTACCGCCAAAGTCTTGAAATAGCTTTTCGTGGCACAGTTATCGCTGGTAAGACAACACTGTTGGTTCGACTTCCTTCAAAAGTCCAAATGTGTGTGAATTCCTAAGGGAACAAACTGCTTAGGTCATCGGTCCCTAGACTTACACACTACTTAAACTAACTTATGGGAAGAACAACACACACAGCCATGCCCGAGGGAGGACTCGAACCTTCGGCGGGAGGGGCCCCGCAATCCGTGACATGGCGCCTCTAACCGCGCGGCCACTCCGCGCGGCCTTTCTTCAAGGCGGCGGAGCCGTGGATTGTGCCTTGTAAAACAGGCTCCGACTGGGAGTGTGTGTGTGTGTGTGTGTAATCTTACCCAACTGAATGCACTGTGCTTGGAACGAAAAGTCAAATCTGATTATGATATTAAGGTCCTAAAGCGCTGAGTTTCGGAATCTTCGATACACATTCCCATTCCAAGACCGGGGCACTCATACTCTGTAGAGATTGTACAAATAAGTTTTTCTTTAGGAAGCTTGACGGTCATTTTAACTCAGTTTTCTTTTTGCATTATCGCTTTTCCCGATTTTTATTAACACTTCGAAATTGTTATACTACGCGTAAACTTCAAAGACATGTAAGCTGTATACATGTTTATCTGAGATTTTTACTTGAAATTGTCCATACAACCAATAAATTATCATTCCTGCTTGAACACCCTGCATAATCACACTCAGCCACCTCGTACAACGGATTTGTATGTCATTCAGAATGGAGTGTGCCCTTAGCTTCAACATATCAGGGCCATATGCCATGATCCACGCGTTTCCTACTAAAGTCACCTCGACATGTTATTTTTCATGAGTAACGAACCATATTGTTGGATGTAAAATTATAGAACCGTTACTTTGTGCTATTTATGAATCTGAAAACATCACGGATTATAACAGGTTGGATCTGATGGTTCCCTACATAGTGAAGGCGATGTTGTCTGCCTTGTGTACCTAATACGATTTATGATTAGCAACTGGAGGAAATTCAGCTGTGGTTAACATTTATTAAGGTTTCACTAGTTACTATTGTAAAGATACAGGCACGTTAAATCTACAGTCATTGATTACCATAGTAGTGAAATTTCGCTGTGATGTATTAAGAATAACACGTAAAAATACTTATATATGAGTGCGAAAGCTCAGAAGTGATATCTATAAAACAAGCTCACCCATCCAACACCGCAATTGCCACCCTCCGCTCTCAGAAGGCGACATCGATCCGGGAGCCTTTGTTACAATCAGGATTTGTCTTGGCGGTTCTTTTGTCGCAGTGTCATCAGCACCCTTGCGGTTCGATACAGACCTCCAGCGTACTGTCTAATTTTACCCATTCAACCCGATTCCCCTCTGCGGAGAGGAAACCGAGAAACCTCTGTATAGCTACAGCGAGACGGTGGAGAAAGGCACGAGGCAGACAAATAATGTATTCTAAGTTAAACTTTTTCGCAAAAAAGAAGTACGCTTCATGATGAGCCTTTCCTTTATCAAAGCCTTAGCTTTGCTTTTCGTTTTCGCTATGACTTCAACTTTGTCTCAATCCATAAGCGCACCAGCTGCATCCTTATATATTCAACTCACTACCACGTCGCATTAGCGTCATGTTGAAAACGTAACATAAAAAGCAACATCGAAGCTACGATAAAATTTTTCACGAATGAGAGCTTTCACTTCCTGTTGGAAATCGTATGTCTTCTATCCAATGAGAGACTTTGTCTACCCTGTGAATGATAAATATAATGAACCATATCCATGGTGAATCAAACATAGAGTCATTCACCTAGCAGTAAACTGATTTGTAATTGAGACAGGAGGACGAAGGGAAGGTTTTAGAAATTCCGGGTGGATGTTACATAATGTTGGACTGAAGAGATAACAGAAATACATCTTAAGGTCTGCATCAAAGAACATGGAATTATATGTATCTAATTATCAGGAAAATGTGAGGTCAAAAGCAATTTGCTTGAAAAAACGTCTGTCAA
The DNA here is from genome assembly GCF_023898315.1 of Schistocerca nitens. Lineage (NCBI taxonomy): Eukaryota > Metazoa > Arthropoda > Insecta > Orthoptera > Acrididae > Schistocerca > Schistocerca nitens. The sequence goes on along the minus strand of NC_064616.1, from coordinate 556,638,343 downwards.
AATATTCTATCAACATGCACGCTTGAGTCGTCAAACCAATTTTCAACATGCAAAGAAGTGGTCTCGTAAGATTCCTCTGCACTGCAAGCGTCGCACGGGACAGTTTGGTATTTAATCAGTTTCCATATTACTTCTAGTCACAGGTCTGCCTTTAATTCCCAGAACGAGCCACTTCTTTTTAGTTACAAAAGTGTTTAATGCTTTCTATAGTATATGGGCTCACAGCTCCTGCGCATATATTCCAAGATTTCTTGGCCACATCGCGCTGTTTTACGGGATATTTCATTATTGTATTCTAAGACACACTACACTATATAGTGTAGAGATTTACGTAATCTCTAGTGCAGTTGTCATTTGTTTTGAACAGCCAGCGACCGTTGGAGACAGCTCCGTCAGGTGCTGGCTTCCATTTGTGACAAACTAAGGGAGGAGCAAATGTGCTCCTGTAGTTTAGTTCTTAAATTAGTAGTATCTACATCTACATCTACATCCATACTCCGCAAGCCACCTGACGGTGTGTGGCGGAGGGTACCTTGAGTACCTCTATCGGTTCTGCCTTCTATTCCAGTCTCGTATTGTTCGTGGAAAGAAGGATTGTCGGTATGCCTCTGTGTGGGCTCTAATCTCTCTGATTTTATCCTCATGGTCTCTTCGCGAGATATACGTAGGAGGGAGCAATATACTGCTTGACTCTTCGGTGAAGGTATGTTCTCGAAACTTTGACAAAAGCCCGTACCGAGCTACTGAGCGTCTCTCCTGCAGAGTCTTCCACTGGAGTTTATCTATCATCTCCGTAACGCTATCGCGATTACTAAATGATCCTGTAACGAAGCGCGCTGCTCTCCGTTGGATCTTCTCTATCTCTTCTATCAACCCTATCTGGTACGGATCCCACACTGCTAAGCAGTATTCAAGCAGTGGGCGAACAAGCGTACTGTAACCTACTTCCTTTGTTTTCGGATTGCATTTCCTTAGGATTCTTCCAATGAATCTCAGTCAGGCATCTGCTTTACCAACGATCAACTTTATATGATCATTCCATTTTAAATCACTCCTAATGCGTACTCCCAGATAACTTATGAAATTAACTGCTTCCAGTTGCTGACCTGCTATTTTGTAGCTAAATGATAAAGGATCTATCTTTCTGTGTATTCGCAGCACATTGCACTTGTCTACATTGAGATTCAATTGCCATTCCCTGCACCATGCGTCAATTCGCTGCAGATACTCCTGCATTTCAGTACAATTTTCCATTGTTACAACCTCTCGATACACCACAGCATCATCTGCAAAAAGCCTCAGTGAACTTCCGATGTCATCCACCAGGTCATTTATGTATATTGTGAATAGCAACGGTCCTATGACACTCCCCTGCGGCACACCTGAAATCACTCTTACTTCGGAAGACTTCTCTCCATTGAGAATGACATGCTGCGTCCTGTTATCTAGGAACTCCTCAATCCAATCACACAATTGGTCTGATAGTCCATATGCTCTTACTTTGTTCATTAAACGACTGTGGGGAACTGTATCGAACGCCTTGCGGAAGTCAAGAAACACGGCATCTACCTGTGAACCCGTGTCTATGGCCCTCTGAGTCTCGTGGACGAATAGCGCGAGCTGGGTTTCACATGACCGTCTTTTTCGAAACCCATGCTGATTCCTACAGAGTAGATTTCTAGTCTCCAGAAAAGTCATTATACACGAACACAATACGTGTTCCAAAATTCTACAACTCATCGACGTTAGAGATATAGGTCTATAGTTCTGCACATCTGTTCGACGTCCCTTCTTGAAAACGGGGATGACCTGTGCCCTAGTAGTAGTGTGCTTGTCGTGTGTGGACGCTGTAGGACCTGACGGCAGTTCGCAAACAGCTGAAGACGCTGTTGGCAGTGAGGTGGCGGTGGTGGTGTCAGTGGGATGAGGGGGTGCGGGGGAGGGGGGGGGGTGTTCGCGGGTGGAGGGGGAGCGAGAAGGTAGGGGAAGGTTAAGTCGGTCGCGAAACTGCCGCTTCGCATGGAACATCTCAGGTATCGCTTGTTTCGCCCACTGGCTCTGTTATCGGATCAGATCTCACAGCGGAGTGAATGGCGGGTTGCAACGTTTTCGCCTCGCTCAGGGCGGGCCGTCTCGCCTCGCCCATTCACACTGTTAATGGACAATTATCCGATGCTTCAGCAGTGTCCGAGGGGGGCACACGAGGAGAGGGATCAGCTAGTTATCGTGAGCTCCAGTGTTAGCCGCGTTATCGAGCTCATTAGGGAAATAGCGTCCTCTGCTGGAAAGAATCCTATTGTGTCTGTCAGTGGGTCTTGTTCAAGAAGTTACTGCAGATTAGTAGGAGAAACAGTCCTATAATCTTCGGATATAGTGTTAGTGATATGTTGCTCGACATAGTCACTTTGATTATATTTTCAGCCGTAATGTTGCAAAGCGATATGAAATGGAATGAGCACGTAATGATAGTAGTAGGGAAGGCGAATGGTCGACTTCTGTTTATTGGGAGAATTTTAGGAAAGTGGTGCTCATCTATAAAGGAGACCATGTATACAACACTTGTGCGACCCATTGTTCCATTCGTGAGTACTGATAGAGTGTTTGGGATCACCACCAGGTCCGATTTTTTGAAAACGTCGAAGCCATTCAGAGGCAAGCTGCTAGATTTGTGACCGGTAAGCTCGATCAGCACGCGAGTATTACAGAGATCCTTCGTGAACTCCAATGAGAATATCTGGAGGGAAGACGATGCTTATTTCGAGAAACACTATTGAGAAAATTGAGAAAACTGGCATTTGAAGCTGAATGCAGAGTGATTTTACTGGCGCCAACGTACATTTCACGTATGCGCCGTGAAGATAAGAAAACAGGAATTAGTGCTCGTATGGAGGCACACGGACAGTCTTTTTTCCCTACTCCGTTTGCGTGTGGTACTGGAAAGGAAATTAGCAGTAGTGGTAAAAGACGCCCATTGCCATGCTCCATAGTGTGGCTTGCGGAGTATGTATGTAAATGTAACTGTATCGCGTCTAAACAGATTTTTGAAGGAGATAGGCATCTCAAAGGTGCTGTCTTGAAATTATTGATTGAACGACAAATTTGAAACCGTTTGCGATGAAGCAACGAAAATAGGCGTACAGGAAGATATTCACAAATACTTCACCGTACAACAAAGCGTTGCGGGGACTACATCTCCTTTCGTGCTACACTGGGATTTTCACCTACAATTTCTTAGAGCTATGCCACTCTGGCTTAACACATTCCAGCCTCAAAATGTCAACTCACTGAAACTCTGCTGAGTGCTGGTATTTATCACGAATCTAGGAGACATCCTTCCTGCTTCATCACTATATTTAATAAACGCTCTTCATACATCTTACAAACACTATCAAGTCTCTGCGGAAAACCCCCGAAAATACGATCGAGTAAATTCGTAAATATCAGTCGATATTTCGGTTGATACCCTCCTCCTCTTCAACCGCCTTGGTGTTATTTTCAACGCATGAACCACAGCATAACCTGTTTTGTTGTCCGTATTTATCATTTCATTCTACGTCCATCCTCCTCTCTTCTTATAGGAGATGGGACATGCTGATAGCAGCCATGTGGCTGCTCATATAGTTTCTTGTATTAAGAGATTAAAATAATAGATCTGAAATGTAACCGTAGGTTGCTTCTGATGATTTGCTATACAACACAGATGTCGCTGTTGTGGCTGGTCCTAGAACGATGACGAGACACAGTCAACAACTCCCTCGAGACACAGAAGATACTTTGTGAGTCGAGGAAAGAAAAGAAAGATGGAGGGATGGGGAACAGTACATGTATATTGGCTGTCGTGTGTGGGAGTGTCGGGAATACGTTGGGTTTGGTTAGTGAGTCAGAGTAGGAAGCAGCGATGGATGGTCGGGAGATTGAGAGAGGTGTTTGAACTTTGATGTGAGGAAGAATATGGGTTCTAAAACAGAAGCTGCTAGAACGGGTTGATTTCAGGACGGATTTCTGCGACAAGAAGAGAGATCCTGTTGAAGTACCTTCGAAGAGGATATGGAGGTTGTGGAGGTGGATAGTGTATAGGATTTCTTGGCACGTGTACGGAAGCTGTGCTAGATTGGGAGAATTGGGTAGGCAGGTGCATTATGATGGTCGAGTTTACGAGATGTATAGCATTTGCGAAGAAATTTTAGGAGAGGGGGAAATTTTATCAACCGTAAGGGGATAGCGTAGGAGAGGAAAGGGTGATATGAAACGTGTGCATGACGTGCTACGACTTGGGGAAGCGGATATCTGGGCAACGTATGTGAAAGTGCAAATGGGTTCCTAACCTTCTGGTGCTCGCAGTATAAGCCTACGACGGACAACGCATCGCAGGGGCGGATAATTAAAGAGGCCACACAAAAAGTTATGCGCCGTATAACCGACACTATCGCCATTGCCTTAACCCTCTGAGTCCTAACAATATGAAAAAATATAATTTTAAATTTTTTTACAAAATTAACCTTGAAACTTTATGCCGGACAGAGACTCGAACTCGGGAGCTTCACCTTTCCTGGGAAAATGCTCTACCGACTGAGCTACTTGCGACTCATCCTCACAGCTGTACTTTTGCCGCTACCTCATCTCCTATCTTCCAAAACTTCATAGAAGCTGCGAAGACAGTTTGTGCGTCGTTGCTTGGGTTGCTCAGTCGGCAGCTCAGCGATGGGAGAAGGAAGGCATCGTAACCGGGACTCGGGATCCGACCCTTGCCCACCTTGTCTCTTCCAACCTGTAGCTGACTGTGAACCTACATAAATATAAAAAATATATAAAAAATAATTTAATTTAACAGAGAGATGCTTTAATTGTTTCACAGCCTTGAGAAATTGTAATTAGTTAATCACTTTAAATAAAAAAAAGCTGTTCAAAAAAAAATACGGTAGAATAAATGCCCGTGAAAAGCAAAGGTCCAGAGCGTGAACTTCGGTCCGGTACACAGCTTTAATGTGTAACGAAGTTTCATGTCATCGCACACACTGCTGCAGAGCGGAAACTTTGTTCTGGAAAATTAACCTTTATTATTACAGTAAGCAACGAATATAAGAAGAAATTGACAAAAAACAAACACTCAGTTGTTTTAAAGCAGCGGTTTCACTCTGAAACCACTAGGACGTACAGTTTTCAACCATCCATCACTTCATGTGATATATTTGAAAGCATATTCGCATTTTTGCTAGGCACAATCACACATCTTGGAACTTCCACGAACTCATAGTGTCTAAAACAGGTTTTAGACCTAAATAACAAGCAAAAATTGGAATAAAATTTAATAAATTTTGTATCTACACTACATTCTGCCCAGTTTTTTCATTTCGAAAGCACTCAACGTTACGTCGCTGCCAATGAGCTCCTCAATATGGCCATTATAAAAAAAAACCTATATCACAATCTCCTACAATCATGGAACACAATCCCCACGCCTGCTGTTGCTTTTGACACTATAACTGATTGCTACATCGCACTTCATTTGTAGAATCACCTCAGTGTACTGCTAGAAGTATCTGTCTTGCAACAGCATCGGTATTTTCGTGCTAAAGGCACTGACACTTAAAAACAAAATTAATAAAATGGTGGTTTCTGACGTTCAAGCTCTACTCAACAGTTTTCAAAGGTTCTGATGATCTGGTCGATACAAGCCAACCCGCAATCGCAAAAGTTGCGACACCAGCTGCTTTGCTTAGACCCTAAAATAATTCTGACCTTGGTGGGACGTCGCAGTACAAACACAATGCAATGATTTCTTTTTCAAGACCCGTCAGTCTTGTTTGATGTGCGTCCTGTAAAGGGCAGATACCTAATGACACGGGAGCCACCTTCTCACTCCCTTCGCCCCCAGAAGTTTGGTAGTTGCCTCTGGCAGGCAGTGGGGCTGCTACTGCCTATTACGTATAGTATATTTTTCCGTGTGGTTTCGTATATGGTTCGCGCCTGCACGGCTCCACCAACCCCACGTTTATATAAAAGATCACCATCACGTTATGCCGCAGCACATGCTTTGAAAACAATACGGGTTTACCTACGGCAATAGCGCCGGATATTGACCAGTTTATCCGGCAGCAATCCGACGAGTTATTCAATCATTATATGGGACGGGTAAAGTTCATAGGTCACATTATCAAGTCTGCCCACACTACCAAATTACTGCACCACTAATGAACTGTTGAAGCCATTGCATACGCCACGTATCGTATCCACTTCATAGTCACAGATTACATTTGCCTGTTAGAAATAATGATCCAATTATATCACTTTTCTGGATGTTTAACTGTGTTTTATGTCGTTGATTTTTCCATATATTAACAATTGTATACCGAATGAATATTAATCTCGTTTTACCCTGATATCATGATAACGAAAGAACTGCAAAAATAAATCAAAACAGGACCGTTAAAATTAAGATATAATCTAATTTGACTCAGTAGTGTAGGGACCTGGGTTGAGGCTCCTGCTGTTGTCGGGATGACGGAGCATAGAGTGCGGTGGAGTGGGTCGGTCAGTATAGTGGTCGTTAATGATGCAACATTAGCGTAACAGTATTATATTACATTATAGTTTACAATCGTGTATTTTTCGCTGGCGCGGCGCCCACCAGGTTGGCAGCAGTGCAGTACACGCCTCGGAACATGCGGAAGCTGCCTCAGAAACCAGCACAGGACGTCGCCCTGCTGCATCCGGTTCACGTAATTATGGGATCGGGTGGGCGGTAGGCCTCACTGGGGGCCGGCATAGCCTGTATGCACTGAGGTGACAAAAGTCATGGGATAGCGATATGCACATATACAGATCGCGTACACAAAGTATAAAAACGTAGTGCACAGGCGGAGCTATCATTTGTACTTAGATGAAAAGGTTTCCGACGTGATTATGGCCGCACGATGCGAATAAACAGACTTTGGCTGCAGAACGGTAATTGAAGCTAGACACATGAGACATTCTATTTCGGAAATCGTTAAGGAATTCTATATTTCGCGACACCCAGCCTCAAGAGCGTGCCGAGAATATCACATTTCAGGCATTACCTTTCACCATGGGTAACGCAGTGGCGGACGGCCTTCACTTAACGACCGAGAGCACCGGAGTTTGCGTAGAGGTGTCAGTGCTAACAAACAAGCAAAACTGCGTGAAATAACCGCAGAAATCAATGTGGGACGTAGGATGAACGTATCCGTAAGGACAGTGCGACGAAATTTGGTGTCAATGCGCTATGGCAGCAGACGACCGACGCAAGTGCCTTTGCTAACAGCACGACATTGCCTGCAGCGCCTCTCCTGGGCTTGTGACTATATCGGTTGGATCTTAGACGAATGGAAGATCGTGGCCTGGTCAGATGAGACCCAATTTCTGTGGGAAGATCTAATGGTATTGTTCGAGTGTGGTGCACACCCCACGAAACCATGGACCCAAGCTGTCAACAAGGCAATTTACAAGGTGCTGGTGGCTCCTTCATGGTGTGGGCTGTGTTTACATGGAATGGGCTGGATCCTCTGGTCCAACTGAACCGCTCATTGAGTGGAAATGGTTTTGTTCAGCTTAGTGAAGACCATGTTCCCAAACAACGATGGAATTTTTATGGATGACAATGCGGCATGTTACCAGGCCTTAATTTTACTATAATAGTTTGACGGACGTTCTGGACAGTTCGAGCAAACGATTTAGACATCCACGTCGCCTGACATGAATCCGATTGAACATTTATGGGAAGTAATCAAGAGATCATTTCCTGCACAAAATCCTTCACCGGCTACCTATTTGCAATTATGGTCGGCTATAGAGGCAGCATGGCTCATTATTTCTGAATGGGACTTCCAAAGACTTGTTGACCCCATGCCAAGTCGCGCTGCTGCACTACGCTGGGCGAAAGGGCGTCCGACACGATATTAGGAGGTATGTCATGACTTTTGTCACCTCAGTGTATACAGGCGTTGCTACCCAGGAATGAGACTGCTTATTGTCAGAGGTAATCTCTCAGAAGATCTACGCAGAGCTAGGATGAACAACAACACACCCTTCCATCAAGAAAGGTATGAGATGTCGATGACTGCCTCAAGGTGGTAGTTTGCGACAGCAGCGATTAGCACGCATCTCCAACACTGCGACAGGAGAACGGTGCGCCAAACACTATCAGTCGGAGGTAGACGTCTCCAAGTGTTTTCAGCAATGGTTGTGGGGTCGGCAGCTCACACCGACCGAGTACAACAGATCTGACAGGTAGCAGTCTCAAAGGCCGTAGTCATCTTAGAGAATGGTAGCAGCGCATCACAGGCTCGGCGTCACAGCTGGTGTACTGCTACATAAACATGTGAAGGCTCAACAGGCTGAATATATATTATTGCTTGTGTGAGGCAGTGACCTTATTCCTTGCTGGCGATTACCGAATGGGACATACTTTATGGGTTCATCAACCGTCTTCACCAACCCTCTGTTTCGCAAGAATGGCTTTCAGGCTTCCAGCTTGTTGCCTTTCCGCCATATCTGCAAGCTGATAGATGTTCCTGTAAAACTTTTACTCTCCGTAAAGAAATCAAACTGTGCTATTAGAATGACGTTTTGTCCTCTGCTCGTTGAGGTCGTGTTGCGGAGTTCATAATTCTGGCCTCTCGTTCACGCAAGGTGAGGCAATATCTTCAGATTTTGTTCTGCTTTCTGCAATGTCGGCTTTCTGCCTGTTTATCGTTTTGATTGCGACGTGGGGCGTTGGCCTGACTTGCCTTGATTTGGTGCTGGTTGGAGAGGACTTTGAGAAAATTTTACGTTTGCTAGTAATAGGCTTCTGCTGTGTTACAATAGCTACACCACACATAAAGGCCCAAAAAATATTCAAAAACGCTTCTGTACACTCTTACACACGTCTAAATGAAAAGACATACAAATGTAAAGATGTTAAACATTACTGTCCAAAACAGCTGCTAATATATACCTTCAATAAGAAGTAGCCGCGCGGGATTAGCCGAGAGGTCTCAGGCGCTGCAGTCATGGACTGTGCGGCTGATCCCGGCGTAGGTTCGTGTCCTCCCTCGGGCATGGGTGTGTGTGTTTGTCCTTAGGATAAGTTAGGTTAAGTAGTGTGTAAGCTTAGGGACTAATGACCTCAGCAGTTAAGTCCCATAAGATTTCACACGCACACAATAAGAAATAAAGATATCCACGAGATTAGCTAATAAAGCAGTAATTAATCTGACTCAATGTTGAAGTCTAAATTATATCTCATTGTAGCTTATGATAAATAAGTGTTCAGTAAATACAAAAGTCAGTGATCCAATAACTATTATACTATTACACATCATGAACGAACTAAAGCATACCCAAGCATTTATTAGGAACGTCATAATATGTTTCTTTTTCCGGGCCTTAACCCGTATCTTTATAGTGTCGGCACGTTAATCTCGATTTGTCATTGTTAGCGGCATAGGGCGACCATATGCCTAGCTGTCCTTCCCGTCGCCACACTTATTTCACCACTCCAGGACAGAATTTGTGTACCCCATTTCTCTGTGTCTAGTCTTATACTCTCATACCATGCGAAAGAGTATGAATGTTTTCGGAATGTTTGAGAATTGTGTAACTGAGTTCCAACGTGGGTACCAACCAGTTATTCACTGAATCAGATGTGAGAAACCGCCTAAAGGCGACATCCGGGCTGCAACAGACCGGCCCTCGACATTAATGTGCACGGCGTATTCGATCCGGGGCCAGTGCCTCTCCCCCAGGTTTGCTAACGCACACACGTCACCCATGCCTGTACCGCTTCCTCACTATCGAAGTGAAGTCTTCGAAAGTGCTCTTTAAGTTCTGGAAACAGATGAAAATCGGATGGAGCCAAGTAGTAACTGTATGGAGGATGATCGATGACAGTGAACCCAAGGCGACGGGTTGTTGCAGGTGTCACAGGGCTCGTGTGTGGTCTGGCATTGTTATGCTGAAGGAGAAGTTGATCCACGTGTGGATTAACTCTTCGAATTAGAAACTCAAATACAGAACATTGTTTCTCACGTACTGGTATAACTACGCCATAAACTGCCATGTTACACGCTACAATTCAGAGCCCTCTAGCGTAGGGGCTGCAAATACGTAGACATGAAGAATAAAGAGGTAGAATGTTAATAATGTTTCTTTTACTTAAGAAGCTTTAGGAGTTTTCATACAAAAAAATCAGAGACATTACTTTTCAGCAAGCCCTCGTAATTGAGGTTGGGTGTTAGGGTCAAATGGCACTGAGCACTATGGGACTTAACTTCTGAGGTCATCAGTCCCCTAGAACTTAAAACTACTTAAACCTAACTAACCTAAGGACATAACACACACCCTTGCCCGTGGGAGGATTCGAACCGAAGCGGTCGCGCGGTTCCAGACTGTAGCGCCTAGAACCGCTCGGCCACCCCGGCCGGCTCGGTGATAGGTATACGATAATATAAGCTCAGTCACTCTATGAAACAAAGATCTTCAATAAATCACGCAAGTAGAATTGTCACTTAAATATTTTATAATTCCAGAAAAATCTTTCTCAAATAAAAATAGACTCCAAATTGCACCCAATTAGGTTCTGCTACGTCGAAAGAGCTCAGAAATTGAACGCAGTTTAAAAGCGTATTTTCAGCACAGACGAAAAGTTTCCAAGTCAGATCTGGATGCTTGAAAAAAATTCTTAGCCTCGAAAATGATATGCTCGCAGAAATTTCCTGAGCCTCGAACACGACTCATTCACCTGGTTTTCCTTAGTCTATACCGCATCTCGTGAAATATTCTAATAGCCTAAAAAAAAGACTGTCTAACTCTGGCGCTGTCCACTTCAACGATGTGGACGAATCGCCGCATTCACAGACATAGTTTCGACATTGCACCGCGTCCACCTATTTACTTCTATGGCCACCACTTCCAAAGTAATGAGTTATCAATCATCACTTCAGGTTCTCAGTAACACTATAAAACACAAATAACATAGAGTCATCAATTAAAAATATATAGGTAGATGAGCTTTTATGTAAATACCTAAATGCCACCTCAAGGATGATCATATCACCAGTAAGTGCGAGATTTACATTACCTAATATTTTGTCACCTTTGACAAAAATTACCGTAGGAACTGAAAATGAGTGTCGTCTAGTACTCAGATCACCTTTTAATTGTATTTCACATGATGCAGGTGACATTATCACAAAATACAGGAACCTGGTGTTCGTAAGAATTGTTTAATTAATGCGTGATGCTAGTCGTGGGTAACGTATGGTGTCACCATGTGAGTGGTTACCACATCTATCACACGGTTCCATGTATTGTATGTAATTGTATTAATTATTTTTAATTATTGTGAATGTTTTCCGTTTCTCTCCTACAAAATATCATGATAATTGTATGTGTGACCACATAATATGACACACGACTCATTCCAGATCAATGATTAAATTAATCTAATAAGTAACTTCTGTAGTTCTACAACAAATTTTTCAATACATGTCATCTAATCTGAGTCACAACGACATACAGTACGTATTCTAAATACTTTTTAAAACATGGTATTGGATTTTTTGTAACATTACAGAGTCGTCTTGTACAATTTTATTTATTACATTAACAATACTGACCACCGGACCGTTTCCCACTGTTTCTAGCCTCTTTGGTTGGGCTCAGTGTTACTACATATGTGCACCAGAAATTCCCAGCCACCCTTTACGCCAACTATGCTATTTGACCATCTCACCTGACTGCGAGGCACGATCATCGACAGTCCTGAGAGCATTATGTGCCCGTTAATCTAAAAATGTATTGTCATTTGTATTCATCCATTGTCTGCAGGCACTTCGTCCAGTTCAGTCTTAATCTGACATGTGCAGCTGTCAAACCCTTCGAACGAAATTGTTTAGTAACTGTCTGAATCCCTTTCTCCCTCTATTGTATGACACAGATCATGCTCTCAACTCCAGATGGATGCTGATAAACAAGTAAGGGGAAATTTTGTGAGCAGTCGTTGAGTTGCATGTACATATGGCGATCAGTTGTTCGGGTACGCTTTCAAAAGTTAATTTGTGTAGTGATGGGTTTGTACACTGGCAAGCTTGAGAAGCTTATTTGAATTAATTGCATTTATGAATTATAAAAATTGCAGATGAATACATCATTTCCAGTCAACAGCAAATAAAAGAATAAGCTACTTCAGCTGCAAAAATATAATTCAAAACCGCGCTGCTGCTACGGTCGCAGGTTCGAATCCTGCCTCGGGCATGGATGTGTGTAATGTCCTTAGGTTAGTTAGGTTTAAGTAGTTCTAAGTCTAGAGGACTGATGACCTCAGATGTTAAGTCCTATACTGCTGAGAGCCATTTTTTATAATTCAAAAATACCACTTTTATTCTAAAAAATTTAACTTAATCTGGATGACAACTAAGCTGATAACAGTTACCATTACAAAACGTATACTAAACAGTGAGAACCTATTATACACTGTCATCGAGAGGAAAACAATAACATTCCAATGGAATTAACGAAAATATCAAGGTTGCGTTCGTAGGTGTTTGTTAATATTTTGTGAGAAGGAGAGTATTGTTTGACGGACTTTTGCATAGGTGTTATACCTGAAGTGTGTTTAATAAATAGGCTGTGCATGGCCAGTGCGTTGACGTGAGGCTCGTAGAGCTATATGTGCAATATGGCCATATGGGGGTAGTAAAGGGGTCGGTTAGAGTGCGCTCTACATGTCCTATAGTAATAGTATCCTTCAGTGCTCGCTCTCTCTCTGGCGTTGTCAAAAATTAGGGCAGAACGTTTACTTATATTTAATTGGCCATATTTGATTACTGGTGTGGCCAGTTACATTATTTATTAGTAACTTAGGTTATTGTCATACAACATCTACTCTTCCTATGCCAAAACAATCACGCACTTGACAAGAATTTTTGTTTTTAAAAGCCCTTCACGTAGTGCCTATCCAGCGAGGTGGCGCAGTGGTTAGTGCAGTGGATTCGCATTCGGGAGGACGGTGGTTCAAGCCCGCGTCCAGCCATCCTGATTTAGGATTTTTCGTGATTTCCGTAAATCTCTTCACGCAAAAGCCAGGGTGGTTCCTTCGAAAGGGCACGGCCGATTTCCTTCCTTAATCCGATGGGACGATACTCTCGCTGTTTGGTCATCTCCTCAAATCAACCAATTAACTTGTAGTACCTAGTTTGCCAATACCTACCAAATATATGCCCCTTAAGTCATAGGTCTTATTGTCGTCAGACATCATCATTGTGCATTACAGTTGACCCTACTGGCGAAACAAGCAACAGGCGTCTACCTCATAAATAACATTTTGAGGCAGTTCCACCCATCACGTTGTTGTCAAGCAAGATGATTTTTCTCCCTGTTTCTCCAGGGTACCCATCCACTCTCTTCTTGCACACGTATTCCTCAAGTTAAGTGTCACATCCGTTTAAAACTTTCGAAAAAGGTGTTACGAAAGTTATGTAGACACACACTGACAATAACTATAGTTTCAAACACTGATGGGGTTTAACAAAATTTCTCCTGTCTTACACGAAAATTTACCGAACTCACAAACTGCTTTTGTACATGGGACAAGTATAGCCGTTGTAACTATTCCTTAATAGTCTATTGTTTGAGGCATGAAACCTGGATATCTACAATTCATTGTTCAACTTGTACCTTACTATTACTGTCTAATCGCCTTTGCAAGTATTGTGCTGAACTGAGGACAATGGACAAACATTCGTACCATTAATACACATTTTTCTCTCAAAATAAAAATTTATTTGGCTGTGTACAAGACGTTACACCTGCCATTATCCATGATTCTTAACCGATACCACTCACACACGAAGTTATGCGCTTTTTCTGAAGCTGCTTCCTTGGTCGAAGATGCTTAGATGTTATGGTAAATGATTCAAGTAACACATGTCTGATTCTGTTGCTCAGCCATCAGCACATCTGGCCTCCATAAGAACAATCTACGATAGATTTTAGGTACTATTTAGGATTTTTGTTCGATGGAAAAGTTGAAACGGAAAGCACATTACTTCATGAAGAGCACTGGTGATTTCTTTGGATAAGCAGTGAATATAGTTCTCAATCTGTCATTAATGACCAGGAGAACAGTGCCATAACGATCCGCTCCTCCAGCGCCGTTGACAGTGGATGACAGCTACTCACGATCAGATCTCTCCTATACCTGCTTCTTGTTAATCTACGAGGTGCGTGCAAAAATTACAATAACGTATGTTTTACTGACAGTAGGTTGATATTTTTTCAGGATTCCAATACACCATATAATTCTCCACTCTTTTGGCTACAAAACCCTATTTTTTAATATAATCTCCGTCCAATGCGACGGCCATACGACACCTTACTGGAAAACCTTTATGTCCGCATGGTACCACTCTACTCGTCGACGTCGGAGGCATTGTCTTGCTGCATAAATAACCTCCCAGCCACCCTCGTACTGCTTCCCGCGGAGTGTATCCTTCATTGGCCAAACAGCTGGAAGCCGGAAGGTGCGAGATCCGGGCTGTAGGGTGGATGAGGAAAACCTGTCTAACGACATTTTTTGAACTGCTCTCGGGTACGTAGACCTGTGTCACGCCTTGCGTTGTCATGGAGAAGAAGTTTGTTTGCATTTTTATGGCGACGAACACGTTGAACTTGTTTTTTTTTTCAGTTTCCTGAGGGTACCAAAAACATTTCACAGTTGATGGTTGTACCATGAGGAGGACATCAGACAGAATAGCCCTTTCAGAGTCCCAGAAGACCGTCGCCATGACTTTAGCCGTTGACGGTGCAGCTTTGAGTTTTTTCTTCGGAGGAGAGGTCATGTGGTGCCAATACATGGACTGCCGGTCTGTTTCTGGTTCGAAATGATGACCCAAGTTTCATAGCTTGCTACGATGTTCGACAAAAAATGATCACGATCAGCCTGATAACACGCAAGCAGTTCCGCACAGATGGTCCTTCGTTGCTGCTTATGGTCTTCTGTTGAGTGGTGAGGAAGACAGCAGACACACATCTTTGAGTACCCCAACTGGTGGACGAGTGTGTCAGCACTGACACCAGAAACGTCGAGTAGTGCAGCGAGGAGTTTGTGACACGTCGATCAAGCCGAATGAGAGTGTCTGCACGTTCCAACATTGCAGAAATCACAGCCGTGTGCGGTGGCCGCAACGCTAGAGATGGGACAGGTTTGCGCGATGAAAACAGACGCTTCGCCCAACTCCTCACCGTGCTTTTCTTCACTGCGAGGTCCCTACAGACATTCTGCAAGCGCTTGTGAATATCTGCGATACTTTGGCTTTCCACTGAAGGAAACTTAATGACAGTTCTCTAATCAAAACGCACTCCGTTACAGAAGCCTTTTTGAAGGCTACGCATAGCGCCGCCACCTATCAGAACTTCATGAAACTGTTGGAGCTGGAGCGGAAAACTCCGTGATGTCGCACAACAAATTCCACGTTTTCTCAAACGAAACTGGCCGAGAAGTAAAATGTGCTGCATTACTTATTGAACGCCCCTCGTAAAATCTGTGGTAAGACCGATTTTATAAGTAAAATTACCTTTGTTTCCGAAGGGACTCTCTCAGTAAACTTCAGCATGAATTTAGGAAAACAATGAAAAATCAAAGGCAACAGAGCTGGACAGTGATTGAATTTAGCTGTTTCCGAAGACGTATCCAGTGTTTAGCTGATGTACCAATTAGAGCTGCAGAATTACTTTTATATTTTTAATTATAAAAACGGTTGACACCTTTGCCAACATCATGTTTTGTTCCACAGTGGTGATGCAGAGCTTCACGGTGGCAGTTTCCAGTCCTGAAGTGATACGTGACAACAACGCGCTGCTCAAATGCGTCGCTCCCAGCTTCGTCAAGGACTTCATCACAGTCACCTCCTGGCTACAGGACTCCGCTTTGAACATATATCCTTCCAGCGATGGAGGTATGTAATTTACTAAACAACGCTTATCAGACTTTTAGACCTAGTTGCAATATTGATCCTTAACAGTTTTTGTTTTCCTGTGGGATTATTAATGAGTTTTAAACCTTATCCCAATTCACCATAAGAAGGCTATATACAGTAATTACTACTTTCTAAGCAGTCAATATTTGGTTTTACTTTCCGTTTACGACGCAGTCACCAGCTTATTGAACATCTAGCAATCCTTGGGTGATTGTAAGTTCGGTGCAGCGTCAGCCAGTTGCTGGAAAAATTGAAATATTAACTGTACTGCATATCGTTGTTCCTCTCAGCCGGCCTGGGTGCCCGAACGGTTCTAGGCGCTACAGTTTGGAACCGTGCGACCGCTACGGTCGCAGGTTCGAATCCTGCCTCGGGCATGGATGTGTGTGATGTCCTTAGGTTAGTTAGGTTTAAGTAGTTCTAAGTTCTAGGGGACTGATGACCTCAGAAGTTAAGTCCCATAGTGCACAGAGCCATTTGAACCATTTTTTGTTGCTCTCAGCTTATTCTTTTGGACTTACCAGACACCAACGGAAGATCTTATCACCAGATGTGTCTGCCAATTCTTAAAACTAGCCAAAGGAAATATGTTTTCAAATATGGAAGGAATGTCATAAAAGTTCGTGTAGTATGTCAAAACTGATCTACTTGACGTAATTAAATAAACCTACAGTAATAATGTTCTTTGACCCTTATGTTAATATCCTAGGTGAGACCGTCACAGTGAGTTGTGAGCTGCCAAGCACTGGCATAGAAGTTACTTAAGTGGAAGCTCAAGCCACGGTAGTTGGCAAAATAAGAGAATTCCTCTTGTTTAATTGCTGCAGCGTGGATTTATTAAATATCATCAGTAACAAAGAACGTTGAAAATGCAATATTAGCTAGAGCGCACCCTGATACACAAACAATTCTGGGCTCTTCTAGTCTAACCAAATGAGCCTCCCCTGCATCTACGTCGCGAAAACGTGAGCGTAAATTTTTTACTAAAACGGTCGCAGTTAGCACAACGTCAGATATTACGTGGCAGTTATACCTGAACTGGGCTGTATTTCTCAAGTCCAGATATTGGCTCAGTAAAGGTCTTTTATCCTCTCGCTGCCGCATACATGGATACTAATCCATTTCTCAAAAGAAACCTGTCTGCACAAAGATTACTCTGCGTTGAAGATTACCGTACCAGTATACTGGAATTATATGTTGTATTTGATCTGGGCTTTGATCGCGGTTGTTCAAATAATTGCATTTTGACAGAGTTCTTCTCCAAATATAACAACACAAGGTTCTTCTATAGCGACTCTTCGAAGAACGAAGATGAATGTCGTTGTGCTTATTGGGATAGCATCTGTTATATTGGAATTAAATTCAAGCTACCTAAGGAAATAACGATTATGGCAACAGAGCTTTTGGCTATACTAACAGGCTTTTAATAAGCCCAGAAGAACATGGGCTACGAGTTCGCCATCCTTTCTGATACTAGATCACCACTAGAACGGTCAAGTCATCTGCTCAACGTGAGATCGAACCACCTAGTAGCAAATTACGTCATGACTCTGATATTACAAATCACCACTACGAATCGAAAAGTTACCATGTACTGGGAAAAAGAACACTGTGGCCTTACAGGTAACGAAACAGTAGACAAGCTACCCAAAGCAATAGCATGTACATTGCCAGTTGCAGATCTTTTAAACGTCATTAAATTAACAATCAGGGGAAGTGGAACACAGTATGGCAAGAAAATTGCAGATATAAAGGCAAAGATTACGCCAAAGTGAATCCGATGCTGACTTCTGGTACGAGAAAAATAGATGCTCCAGAAGACTCACGAACACTACAAGGCACTTCACATCAACCACAACTGTTAAAGGAAGCATCTACATCGTACTGGTCTGTTCCCATCTTCACTGAGTGACTGCGGTGAAGAAGATGTTCAGTCACATCTTTCTTTACTGTCCGAACACAAAAAAAAAAAAAAAAAAAAAAAAAAAATGCTACAGGTCATGTAGTGCAACTTCTGCTCATCACTGGATGCTGTTTGTCTACAAGTGTCTTCGTATGATCTGCTTGAAAGGCTTGAGAATATATAGTCTTTTACATTCTTTTTTATGTATTAAGAAGGCCAGGTCAATTTTAATACGATTGTATTGTAATTTTATGTTTATATTGCGGTACAATGTCTTAAATGCTTGGTGTGCGTTGCTTTTCAAAACGTTAAACATGTATGTTGAATGATTATACGACTCCTGCTCAGATGCCAACATAAAAGTAGTTTTCTCAGGTGTGAAGAAATTACGATAAGAATGGTCGCTATGGAAAACGAGCGCCAAAGCAGTTCTCATCCTTTTGCAATGATTTCCGTAGTTACGATAGGTCGTCTGCTTTGAACGCCCCTTCTGCAGGTGGAAGGCGTGAGACGGCGACAGCCGAGACGTGCAGGCTACTCCTATCGCCGAACATCAGCTTCGTTCTCCACTCTGTGTGTCCCGTTGGGAGCTTACACAGCCCCCTTGACCCTCTATCACCTTCGCTTTCTTTTTCTGTATTTTTGAACATTAAATAGTGTAACTGATCTTCAGCTGCGCAACCAACATATGGTTTTCTATGACGATCATACCGCCATTAGGAGAAATAGAAGGTATTATTTCGAGACACACGGTGGCCTCTTCATCCTAGGGGGGGGGGGGGGTGTTGTTGTTGTGGTCTTCAGTCCAAAGACTGGTTTGATGCAGCTATCCATGCTACTCTGTGCAATCCTCTTCGTCTCCGAGTAATTAATACAACTCACGTCCTTCTGAATATGCTCACTGTATTCATCTCTTGGTCTCCCTCTGCGATTTTTACCCTCCAAGTTTCCCTCCAGTACTAAATTGGTGATCTCTTGATGCCTCAGAATGTTTCCTACCGACCGATCCCTTCTTCTAGTCAGGTTGTACCTCAAATCTCTCTGTCCCCCAATTCTATTCCGTATCTCCCCATTATTTACGTGATTTACCCAGCTAATCGTCAGCATTCCCCTGTAGGACCATATTTCAAAAGCTTCTATTCTCTTCTTGTCTAAATTGTTTATTGTTCATGTTTAACTTCCATACATGGCTACACTCCATACAAATACTCTCAAAAGAACTCTCTGACGCATAAATCCATATTCGATATTAACAAATTTATCCATATTCGATGTTAACAAATTTCTCTTCTTCATAAACGCTTTCCTTACCATTACCAGGTTACATTTTATATCCTTTCTAGTTCGACCGTCATCAGTTATTTTGCTTCTCAAGTAGCAAAACTCATCTACTACCGTAAGTCACTCACCTGATTTAATTCTACTACATTCCATTATCCTCGGTTTGCATTTGTTGATATTCATCTGATATCCTCCTTTCAAGACACTGTCCATTCCGTTAAACTGTTCTTCCAAGTCCTTTGCTGTCTCTGACAGAATTATGACGTCATCGACAAAACTCATTGTTTTTATTTCTTTTCCCTGGACTTTAATTCCTACTCCAAATTTTTCTTTCGTTTCCTTTACTGCTTGCTTAAGATACAGAATGAATAACATTGGGGATAGGTTACAACCCTGTATCACTCCCTTCTCCACTACTGCTTCCCTTTCGTGCCCCTTCTAGGAGGTATCCTGGCAGAGAAGTTATGCAGTAGTTTGCTCTTCAATTGTACCCATCTACATGGTAACTACGGAAAAAGGCTCCAGAATGTTAAACTCACCATGCTGGCCTTTTATATCCTTGGGTTACCCTGCCATATTGGACAGTGAAACCTGGTCACTAAATAAATTCTTGGAAGTATTCATTTTATCAACTTAAATGGCTCTCTCGACAAGGACATAAATTTCTACAATAGACCTCGTGTTCTAATTTAGATACATGGGAACTGAACATATTAAAATTCTGAATGAAACATAACTGTTATATACAGAGTTTAGAAATGGCAAGTGTTATTATTTGTACAAGTACTAGTTCCTTTCATTTAACTACATTCCACCTTTGATAACATATAAATGTCCTCTGCTTTCGTTATCCACTAGCGAAATAAGAAAAAAGAGGATGATCATTTCGCCCTATATAGGTAGGCGCCAACAGACTCTTTTTTCGCAACTGAAGGAGAAAGTTGGTGATGGTAATAAATTTCACGAGAGGAACCTGTAGCAACGCAACCTCCTTTGTTTTAATAATTCCCACCCCAATTCGCGTATCACGTCCGTGGCACTCTCTCCCCTATATCGCGATAATACAAAAAGGGCTCCCTTCTTTCAACTTTTTCGATGTCCTCCATCAGTCCCATCTGATGTGGATCCCACACCGCAAGCAGTACTCCAGAAGAGGGCGAACAAGCGTTATGTAAGTAGTCTCTTTAATAGATCTCTTGCGCCGGCCGCTGTGACCGAGAGGTTCTAGGTGCTTCACTCTGGAACCTCGCTGCTGCTACGGTCGCAGGTTCGAATCCTGCCTCGGGCATGAATGTGTGCGATGTCCTTAGGATAGTTAGGTTAAAGTAGTTTTAAGTCTAGGGGACTGATGACCTCAGATATTGAGTCCTATAGTGCTTAGAGCTATTTGAACCATAGATCTGTTGCATTTTCTACATGTTCTATCAGTAAATCGCAGTCTTTGGTTTGCTTTACCCACAACAATATCTGTGTAATCGTTCCAATAAAGTTATTCATGATTGTAATCATTAACTATTTAGTTGAATTTACAGTTTTGTGTCATTTTTCTTCTTCAGTGACCATATACCTCTATTTTCAGTTAAAGGAGCACTAAACAGTGCAGAATACATCTAAAATGACGTCCAGTACATTTTTGTCGTTAGCACAAAGGCGTGCTCTTCCAGCACTGCAGTATGATATAGCCCATCGCAGTCATCAAGATGTTCGTCAAATCAGCCGACCAACACATTAATCGGAAGTTCCCCCTATTTAGCACGTGTGAAATATGATAAGACGGCTTATGATCTGCTCTGCATTATCTGCATCATCCCATGACCGTTTGCGACAGCAGTTGAAACTAG
The DNA here is from genome assembly GCF_023898315.1 of Schistocerca nitens. Taxonomy (NCBI): domain Eukaryota; kingdom Metazoa; phylum Arthropoda; class Insecta; order Orthoptera; family Acrididae; genus Schistocerca; species Schistocerca nitens. The sequence continues at coordinate 556,617,341 of NC_064616.1, read as the reverse complement.
TGAAGAACACAGTTTCTCAAGATGACGCACATCTCGACATTATTTCTCTGCATAGTTTATGGACTGAAGTGCATAACGTATGGTTCATTAAGAGCTACCATAATTTAGTGACGTATTACACTGGCGTGGAAGTTCCACGAGTCGGTTTCTGAGAAACAGCGAGTCGTCATAAGGACCGAGTGGTGGATGGTGAAAGTAATACACAAATAAGAACGGACGAAAAATGAGTAATCCAAAACATGAAAGACAAGAATCGTCAACAGCGTGCAAGGACACAATAACAAACGGAGATGAAAACGAAGAGCAAGCGATTATCGCTGTGCGAAAATAACATCAGCGATCGGACGCACGCTGAAACGAGCACACTTTCGTTCCAGCTTACACCTCCAGAGGGTCCGTCCATCTGACGCGACGTCCACGTTGCGCGCAGTACGGACGTTAAGCCAAAGTACTTTGGATGGCCCACGCTAGTGCATCCATCTCGATCTCGATGTCAAACTCCGGCGAGGACACTTAACGTGGGTTAACATCCCAGCCATGTAGACAAATATCGGGTTAGAGCAGAGGTGGGCAATAGTTTTGGCTCGTGGGCCACTTTGTGGAAGCAGAGGTTAGAGGAGGGTCCCACCTTATAAAATGATCGTATGCGTTAGTTAACTTTACGTTTCAGAAGAGATATAAATTGTAACATAAAAATTATGACTGTCTTGGCTGGCCGCACAAAAATCGTTAGCGAGACACATACGCCCCGCGGTCCGCTATTTTACTGCGCCTGGGGTACAGCTTTCCTTGTAAAATAAATATTCCTTTTGTTGTGAGGGCGGATGGGGGCGGATGGGCTGCTGATATAATATGATAATAAATGTTTACTGTGGGTCAGTAGACTTTCTGGAACTATATAAAAAGTTCTTACTTAATAACTTTTACACTGTTACTTTGTACACTAATATTAGTTAATATATTAAGTGAATCACAGAAATTACTTTATTAGAATAGTTTCGTGGTCTTACGAAATCCACAGCTAATTTTACTTCAGGAGTTTAACATACAACAGCTTAACTAGAACTACAAATAAAAATATTTTTAATGACAGGGCCCATAAATTTAAAGTAAATCCTATAGAAAAGAAACAAAAGAAAAACCTAAGTTAAGGATTCCCACCATCAGTCCGTCCATTATCAAAGTGTCCTGAAAACATCGTTGATCCTCCATATAATGTCCTCAGTGGTTTTCTTCTAGTATTGTAAGGAATTGCAAGGACTATCACTTCTACATTTCACCAAGTTGGAGAAAACCCGCACATTTTCTACAGTGACCTACACCTACTAGTACGATGAGAAAACTTCAGACGTTCTGTACAACTTTATAAACAAACATAACTATTAAAATTCAATAAATATTATACATTGTAAATGATTATTTTACTGACGATAACATGAAATGACATGTTGAAGCAAGAAACAAATGATGCAACCCAAGAAGCAGAGCATAAAACTGTGACGATTGTAGATTTCCCCACAGACGTAGCTTTTGTCTCAAGTTTTGCTTGTGCAAAGTAAAGAAATTAGGGAAAGGAAAATGTCTATGTCACTGTTTGTTTCAAATGTAATACTTCATAAAACTGCATCGCTGGCCGCTGTGGCCGAGCGGTTCTGGGCGCCTCAGTCCGCAACCGTGCTGAAGCTATGGTCGCAGATTCGAATCCTGCGTCGGGCATGGATGTGTATGATGTTCTTAGGTTAGTTAGGTAGGGGACTGATGACCTCAGATGTTAAGTCCCATAGTGCTTCGAGCCATTTTAACCATTTGAAAACTGGATCATGGTAGATCTGTAAAGCAGAACAAAGCTTAAGTAGGATTCACTCATATTAAAACTGATGGAAAAAAATAATTTGACTGAATAAAGTATGAGACGGAGAGGTTCAATATCAGAAATCTTTCTTCGAGATATCTTGGCAGATGGAGACTAAAAATGATAAAACTGTTTCAGATGCATGGTGGCTTGAAATAACTGACTGAAAAGGGAGGTGATTTAAAGTAGCTTGAAAGCTGAAAATTCAAAAGAGGTATCAAGGTATGTTTTAAAAGGTGCAACCCTGGTTATAGAATGAAGAACCTATCAGCTTCAAATGTGGGTAGCAGGAGAGAAATGGGAGTATCTCATGTGTCTAGCTCCAATTACCATTCCGCAGCCGGCCGCGGTGGTCTAGCGGTTCTAGGCGCTCAGTCCGGAACCGAGCAACTGCTACGGTCGCAGGTTCGAATCCTGCCTCGGGCATGGATGCGTGTGATGCCCTTAGGTTAGTTAGGTTTAAGTAGTTCTAAGTTCTAGGTGACTGAAGACCACAGATGTTAAGTCCCATAGTGCTCAGAGCCATTTTTGAACGATTCCGCGTTCAACGTCGTTACAGTGGTTAGTGCTGCCCGCAGAATGCGCTTCTCTTGCCGATTTACGTAAATTGTGGTTGTCTCTGGAGGTGGACTGTTTACTAAAATGGTTCAAATGGCTCTGAGCACTATGGGACTTAACATAAGGAGACAAAGACGCCAGTATCAGCACCTCACTGAGTTTGAACAAGATCGTGTTATACGTAGCCAAGGAGCATATTGGAGTACGAGAAGGTGGACGTTCCTTCTAGAGTACTGCAGAAAGACTTGGCAGGAATGTAGCCACTTTAAATGATTACTGGCAGCTGTGTTTACGAGAATGTATAGTCGCAAGAAGACCGGGTTTCGATCGGTCACATGGCATTACCGAGAGGGAAGATTATCGTGTTCGCCTTATGGCTCTGGCGCGTCATACTGCATATGCATCGTAAGGAACTGTTACAGATCGGTTACTGCAAGGATAGCTCCGAGACAGAGGCCCTGTAGCGTGCATTCCACTGACCCTAAACCATCGCCATTTGCGACTTAGGGGTGTCAATAGAGAGCTCAATGAAGCTCAGGGTGGAGGTGTGTTGCGTTTCCCGACGAAAGCTGGTTCTGCCTGGTTCCACTGATGACCATGTGTTGGTTAGGAGGAGGCCAGTTGGGATTCTGCAATCAACCTGCCTCCATGCTAGACACAGCCGACGTATACGTGGAGTTGTGGTCTGGGGTGCGATTTCGTACATATACATCTACATCCATACTCCGCAGGCCACCTGACGGTGTGTGGCGGACGGTACCTTGAGTACCTCTATCGGTTCTCCCTTTTATTCCAGTCTCGTATTGTTCGTGGAAAGAAGGATTGTCGGTATGCCTCTGCGTGGGCTCTAATCTCTCTGATTTTATCCTCATGGTCTCTTCGCGAGATATACGTAGGAGAGATCAATATACTGCTTGACTCACCGCTGAAGGTATGTTCTCGAAACTTCAATGAAAGCCCGTACCGAGCTACTGAGCGTCTCTCCTGCAGAGTCTTCCACCGGCGTTTATCTATCATCTCCGTAACGCTTTCGCGACTACTAAATGATCCTGTAACGAAGCGCGCGGCTCTCCGTTGGATCTTCTCTATCTCCTCTATCAACCCTATCTGGTACGGATCCCACACTGCTAAGCAGTATTCAAGCAGTGGGCGAACTAGCGTACTGTAACCTACTACCTTTGTTTTCGGATTGCATTTCCTTAGGATTCTTCCAATGAATGTCAGTCTGGCATCTGATTTACCGACGATCAACTTTATATGATCACTCCATTTTAAATCACTCCTAATGCGTACTCCCAGATAATTTATGGAATTGACTGCTTCCAGTTGCTGACCTGCTATGTTGTAGCTAAATGATAAGGGGTCTTTCTTTCTATGTATTCGCAGCACATTACACTTGTCTACATTGAGACAGCAGCAGTACTCTCGTGGTTATCCCAAGCGCCCTGACTGCAAATTTCTACGTCAATCTGATGATTTGACGTGTTGTGCTGCCATTCACGAGGAGCATTTCAGAGGTTGTTTTCCAACAGGATAACGCTCGCCTCTGTACCGCTATTGCAAATCAACACGGAGCATCAAAATATTGCCTTGGCCTACTCAATCACCGGAACTATCTCCAGTCGGGCACATATGGAGCATCATCAGACAACGACTCCAGTGCCATCCACAATCAGCATTAGCCGTCCCTGTATTGTCCGACCAAGTGCAACAGGCACGGAACTCCATCCCACAAACTGACATCCAGCACCTGTACAACACAATGTATGCAAGTTTGCATGCTTGCAGTCAACATTCTGGCGGGTTCACAGGGTATTCATGTACCAGCATTTCACATTTGCAGTGGCCTATCATGGGCTTGCATTAACCTATAATCTTGCAATGTTAATCAGTTAAAAATGTTACCTAGACAATGTATTCCCGAAATTTCGTTACTGTATATTCATTAGTTTTTGGGGTTGCGATATTTTTCCGTCAGTTTTTATGGCAAACCAATCATGCAGAAGTAAAATCGAAGTTCAAAACAACAACATATTGAACTATGCACACTGTGAAAAGATATATGCATCTGGTACAATACATGTAGCAATCTCATTGATTCTGTGCTTTCTTAGGTGTCATGGCACAGCCCCTGGTTTTCCTGTAATGGGGTGTACTAGTGGAACAAGGGGGTGCCACCCCACTCTCCATTGTTGCCAGATGTATCCAAGATGGCGGCCATGACGTCATCCAAGATGGCGACCACTAGACTTAGCAACAGCGCATGACATCATCCAATATGGCGGCCGTTACGTCATCCAAAGGGTGGATTTTGGCGGGAAGATAGTTTAGTCGGGCTACCTCCACTAAGCTAGCCCCCCTCCCCTCTCCTACCCCAGAAAATGGTGGTCAGTTCAAATTCCATCAGGACAATGCAACACACCATGGCTACCTCTACTAACCTAAGAAAATGGCGACAAAATAGGTCACTTGTGCTACCTCCACTAACCTAAGTCATCCGACTGCCACCTCTTCCTAGGGATTGGTGGGAAAATGGCTCAGCCTGCACTGGGCTTCTGGAGAGAGGAAGGAGTGTACTTTATTTATTTTGGAACAATTTATTTAGGGATGCATTTTGAGAGATAGTATATTTATTACACTGATACAAAACACACGCACTGACATGATTGGGGTCACACAACACAGCCTACAGACATGTAAACTACTCCTAAATTACCGAAATAACCCCTGTATAAAGCTCTGCAGACGCACTTGCTAATTGTAAACTGTCAAAATAATACATTGCATAGCCTACAGACCCGCAAAACACTCGTAAATAATGCAATACATTTATGTCCAGAGAGCCAAACAACTTTTAAATCATCGAAATAATAATCCATCTAAAAGACTCTGAAAACATGCTTGCTAATCGTCAACTGTCGAAATCATGCACCAGTCTTTATTTAAACAATTTGAGGCACTATCACCATCCAGTGTGTTCGCCACAATGTCCAGAGTCCAACTGACCTAGTACACACTATCACCACCAGAAGGCACTGTCGTCCATTTCATTCAGTGACGTAATCCAAGATGGCGGGGGAAAATGGAGGGAAACAGTGTGTTCGCCACAAGTTCCGGGTCTAGTACACAGTACCACCACCAGAGATTTCTGTAATTCCTCTCATCTCTTCGACCGCTTTCTCTCTCACAATTCTAACGGGAGATGTGTGACATGTCTAGTCCATATGTCCACATAGTGAAATCACAGATCGTGCTCTAGAAATCTGTTCCACCACTCGTGATTCTAACGGGACATGCGTGATGTGTCTAGCTCATGTGCATGTATACTGATGTTACAGCGTCTAGCCCACAGGGGCATACTGACGTCACAGATCATGCAATAGAAATCAGCTCCACCACTCGCGATTCTAACAGGACATGCGTGACGTGTAACTGACGCATCGCTGCATCTAACAAGATTCTCAATGTTAAACCAAAGTCACATCGGTATGTAGAAATAATAACCAAGTCCAACTCTCAGAAATGGTATAGTGGCCCACTAATACTTAATGTTCACTTTCTTGATGTCTCAGCTTGTCTGCATATAAAAACTCTTACCCTAACATGACCTGTTTACCAAAATAGTCCACAATTTCATCTTTTTCACTGAACACATCCCTAATACTAAAAAAATTCTCTATTTTATCATCTCAAGACTTTCCAAATGATTTGCTTCAGCGTTTACAAATCTAAGGTAAATGTAAGAAACACTAGTCTTAATACCAGTAACCTAGAATTACCTGTATATAGCATTCACGTTCGAAAATCACTAAGCTCGCAGACTTTGAGCGAGATGCAATAAAAACACCTAACTTCCTTGATCAAGAATATATCTAATTGCATTCTCCTCAGATGAGTTCGTAATATAAACATAATGACTTCAGATTCAGAGGTTGAATTCAATATCATCCAGTGTGTATTCCAAAAAGCATCTTCACTCATAGTATGAATTCCATAAATTATCATAGACTCAGTTCTTGAGGTACTGGAAGCATCTGGCTAGTACATCTTTCATATAGGTACGAAAAGCGGTTCACTATACTTTCAACAAGCTAGTTTCAACTACTTTTCAAGGTCATCCGACAACCCACTTTCCACAACCGAAATATATGCCCAAGGATCATTTTATATAGGAAATGTCTTATGATGTTTGGTAGGTTAGTAAATAAGACAGGTAAATATTATCCTACAAAATATTTATTAACTTTTGCATATACATTTAAACACAGAAAACAACTCTTTCCTTATTTTTGTTAGGTGTAGTTTTAATAACGTCCAATTTAACTTTTAACTTAAACCCACATCTGAATCATCTATTTCTTTCTCCAACCAGTAATTTGACAAATACACAGAAGGTATATTCTCGAATTCTAATACATATCTGATTTTCTTCCTGTAAAATATTTGTTTTATCGCTTTAACTATTAGCTCTGATCCCTCATGCAGTTCTTCTAGGCGGGAGCATTCGGGGATTTTAATATTTCCTCGTATTTCCTCCATGACGCTATTGTTAAAGCGTTCCACGTCTTGCTGTGTGTATGTCGGCAACTCTTCTGCTTCACATTCTTGCGGATTTCTGTATAGAACTTTAAGTTTGCAAACTTTTCAAACGAGTTTCCATTAAATGTAGTAACTCCATTAGTTTTAAACTCGGCAAATGGCTGTTCTATTGCTAGGTGGGCAACATCCAGCTCACCACACTTAGACAGAATATAACCATCCTTTTTAAGCCGATCCAAATGGGAATAGAGCTTAATAAACACATTTTTCGTGTATCCATTAATATAGTAAACGTTCTCGATTCCACTTATTTCGGCCAGTACACAAACAAGTGACCAGTTTCCATGGCTGTTTACTTTAAATGTCAGTATGTTGTATTCCCCCTTCATAGTCAGATTTTTCTATACAGAATGTGTAAATCCGTACGTAAACTTGGCCTGCACATCGGCAATAGCTTCTTCCTTTTCCAATTGCAGCTTATATTCTTCCTTTATACCAGTTGTCTTCTCCATATAGTCCAGTTTCATTTTCTTTATTTCGAGGTCCTCCATTTCCAGTTTTCGTTACCGTACACGTAATACATTAACTGCACTTAAAGGAGTAATTTCTTTAATGGGGAATGGTTTAAGTCTGTTTGATACATTGGTGCTTTTTCTTAAGACTTGGGGTGTAACATTATTTGCAGGAACCAGTCCCAATATGGCGATATCTATATCGGACGGTATTGTGCAGAACACGGTTCTAGACTGAGAAAAAGAAGTTTCTCCTGCTTTAATATAACACTTATGCGTAATACTTATATTGGCTTTGTTGGAGTCAGAGTTAGGAACGTCCACGTAGTTTACAGGTAGATAATTAAAACTGCATGCAGACAGAGAATAACTTATAAGCTTTTCTCGGTGCAGAGAGTCCGGCAGAATTACTTGCACACAGTCAGTTTTTGGGTGTTCTTATTACCCCAGTAGACAAATTTTAGAACGTTGTTAAACATCACACAGCTTGTGTTCTCTAAATTATTAGTTAGCTGACACCACATGGATACAATTGTCACAGAGTAAAGTGGAGCATATTGTAACTACTACTTGTTGGTGTCTAATACACTTAAACATCTTTGCAGTGGCTCGAACACACGATCCATTCTGTAGTTGTATATTGTAGCCTCCAGCCTGGTAATACCATGTTCCTTAGCCAGAAAAGACGTAAAATTTTCCCGTAGTCGCGTATCTGGACACTTTATAAAATCTATAAGATGGTTACCTAAAACTTTGTTTACTCCTGGACTTGTGATTTGACATATAAATTTGTTATAATTAAACAGTCTTTTCCAGCTGTTTTATCGTTGTCCACAATCACGTTGCTGCTTCCTGATGCTCTTCTTCCATGCAGAAGTCGTGGGTTGATATTAGGTAGTCGCAAATCTCCTTTTTATTAAAATTTCCCGCAGAGTCTTGCGTTATGTCTGAATCCAAAAGGTAATAATCGTCTACAAGTAGCTGCTGTATTATTCCAGGCAACTCTTCCATTAGAGCATCCAATTTGACGTCCGCTAATTCCACATTATATGGTATAGCTACAGGATTTTTATATTTCTTCGAAATCATTTCCAGTGCTTCCTTGCCGATTTTGTCCAATATTCCTCTTGCTGTCACACTGTCACTTCCATGCAGGAGAAATGGTAGCTTCGTCGTGATACCATGTCTTGCAGTGACGAACTTGGAGAATTTACTACGTAGATAATAGTTAAATGAGCCATATATCTCCTTCTTTAACATTACAGATCGTCCCTTCTCTAACTGCTCCTGACAATCTCCTTGATCACAGCTTTTAACTACCATAATGTTATCGCAAAAGGGTTCTGTAATAGGAGTAACCACATTTAAATTCTTCCTGCTGGAACCGCGCGACCGCTACGGTCGCAGGTTCGAATCCTGCCTCGGGCATGGATGTGTATGATGTCCTTAGGTTAGTTAGGTTTAAGTAGTTCTAAGTTCTAGGGGACTGATGACCTCAGATGTTAAGTCTCATAGTGCTCAGAGCCATTTTTTTTTCTTTCTGCTAAGATGCGTACCATTTTCTGTGTAATTTATGTTGTCAAGATTGTCAAGATTGTCCAGGTTCTCCAGTAGTAACCATAAACCAAAGCGTTCGTCATTTGGTCTTGTCTTCCTCTCTAATACTTCAGGCATGTTAAGCACTTTGAAGGAATCCATGTTGACTAGGAAGAGGTGGTGGCGGTCGGGTGACTTAGGTTTGTGAAGGTATCCCAAGTGCCCTTTCTTTCCCGCCATTTTATTAGGTTAGTAGAGATAGCCCAAGTGGCCTTTCTTTGCCGCAAAAGTTCAAATTTCCCTCTAATCTCTAGGAAGAGGTGGTGGTCAGATGACTTAGGTTAGTGGAGGTATCCCAAATGACCTATTTTCCTGGCATTTTCTTAGGTTAGTGGAGGTAGCCATGGTGTGTTGCATTGTCCTGATGGAATTTGAAATTCACGCAATTTTTTGGGGAGGGGAGGGGAGGGGGTTTGGTTAGTAGAGGTAGCCCAATTGACCTATTTTCCTGGCATTTTCTTAGGTTAGTGGAGGTAGCCATGGTGTGTTGCATTGTCCTGATCAAATTTGAATTTCACACAATTTTTTGGGGAGGGGAGGGGAGGGGGGTTTGGTTAGTAGAGGTAGCCCAAATGACCGATCTTCCTGCCAAAATCTTCTATATTGGATGACGGTATGGCCGCCATCTTGGATGATGTTATGTCCTGTTGCCAAGTCTACAGGCCGCCATCTTGGATGACGTCTTCGCCGCCATCTTGAATACATCTGGCGACAATGGAGAGTGGGGTGGCACCCCCCTTGTTCCACTACGGGGCGTTTCTGTGTGCTCAAGGTAAAGAAAGCATCAAGCAGTAGTCACCCATCATCTGAACTTCCAAGTTCCCTTATACCATTGTCCCATGTCCTTAATATCCTGATAGAACATTTCACCCTTTCCTCACAGCACCCTGGTTTGGAGGAAAAGAGTCAAGGTATGAATTTAAAAACTGTGGCTTCAAACTCGTAGAGCATAACAGCGTTCTGAATTTCGTCAGCATGTTCTCAACTATGTCGATATACTTTGGGCTGTGGTTGTTTCCCATGAACTTTCGCACCACACACTTTAAAAGTACAGGCTTCTCGCTCCGTAGCATTCACTGAATGAAGGAAACTTTCGTCTAGCATTAATTTCCGATTATCAGAACCAGTGAATGCGCCCTCTTTCAACTTAGATTCTGACAGGTTCAGGAACTTGTAACATAGGTATTTGAAACAGCTGCCACACTTAGGTAATGCCATGAGAAACTGCTTCATCACGCCCAGTTGGAAGTGTAGAGGTGGCAAGAGTATTGTCTCTCTCTCTCTCTCTCTCTCTCTCTCTCTCTCTCTCTCTCCACTAGAGAGGTCACACTTGATATTTTTGTCTCCTGCAACCAACTCCTTGCCGCAGTGGATACACCGGTTCCCGTGAGATCACCGAAGTTAAGCGCTGTCGGGCGTGGTCGGCACTTGGATGGGTGACCATTTTTCGGGGTGCACTCAGCCTCATGATGCCAATTGAGGAGCTACTCGACCGAATAGTAGCTTCTTCAGTCAAGAATACCATCTTACGACCGTGAGAGCGGTGTGCTGACCCCACGCCCCTCCTATCCGCATCCTCCACCAAGGATGACACGGCAGTCGGATGGTCCCGGTAGGCCAACTCCAACCTTCAGGGCCACTGTTTTTGCTCCAAATGTTTGTCACGAGCCCAACTGTCCCATTCACAGATGAAACAGCGAACTTGATAATCCTGATTGTTGTGCTAGAAGCGTACCTAACACTTTCAAATCACCACACGCCATTCATTTGTGATCCTCATATCCTCATAATGAATGGTAGTAAGGAGCACATTCATGTTGTCATATGTTTCCTTCAGGTGTACAGAACGGCCGACAGGTATCGATGTTTACATGTTACCATTGTGCAGCAGATCTTCCATCACACTTCTTTTGGATGAGTCAATAAACAGTCTCCACTTAGCTGGCGCGTATGGTATGTTGCACTGACTCATCACACCCTGTACATCACTGCAGTACACTAACAGGTCGTTTTGAGCAAACTGTTGTGTGAATATCAAGTCCCTTTTTCTGTAAAATGTAACAGAAATACCACCTGCTAACAAATGTCTTTCATGCACTCTTGACCCTAGGAGCTATGCTTTTTTCTTTGTCAGTCGCAGATCACGAACTTAGTCATTTTGGTGGCCGAGTGGTTCTAGGCGCTACAGTCTGGAACCGTGCGACTGCTACGGTCGCAGGTTCGAACCCTGCCTCGGGCATGGATGTTTGTGATGTCCTTAGGTTAGTTAGGTTTAAGTAGTTCTAAGTTCTAGGGGACTGATGACCTCAGAAGTTACGTCCCATAGTGCTCAGAGCCATTTGAACCATTTGAACTTAGTCATTTCGATCTGGCTGGATGAACGGAACAGGACAGTTATCTGTGCCTACTTCAGAGTAAGAATCATCCATCTCCTCCACAGTATCTCTGTCATCACTGTCATGCGTATCTAATGTCTGTGGAGGCAGGTGTAAGTATATCCACCCCATGTGTTACAGGACTTATCGCTGATGCGAATGTTGTTCGGATACTCAATAATCGTCTTGTTTTTCTGGTTAAGACAAGTAACCTTACAAGAGCAGAAGTAGCAGTCGTCGATACGATTGTGTGGCTTCCACCAGGCCATAGGGATGCCCAGGCTTAATGACTCATTCTTTCCTGCCGCCCACCGTCGTAAATCTTTACACACACTACACAGACGCCCTGTGGAGTCCATGCTTTACTGATGTCGCCTAGTTTCATATCGAAATAGGCGTTATTGATCTCTCTCACGAAAGCAGTAATGTTTGTTCGGTCTTTTTTTCACCACAAGTTCACCACAAATATGACAAAAACTTTAGGAGAATTCGCACAGCTCGGTTAGACATTGTACACTAACACTAGCACGTACTTCGTTCCACATCACAACACAGTGACCGACAGGCAGCGCCATTTGCAATGTGATTGATCGTTGTGTCCCATTAGAGGCGCAAGTGTTGATTAGTTGAAAGCGATGCGCGGCTTCTGAGTTTCATATGGTGTTTACGTGTATATTATCGTTACTCCAGATGTATGGAAGTTGTGCAAAAACTGTGGGTGATACGATGTTTTGAGTCTCATTTTAGAATTCAGGGAGGTTGAAATACAAAAAGAACGCCTACATTTTCAAAAAAAAGTTTTTGTGACCTTGCAATTTGTTACACTGCGTAATTAATTCATTTGGTCCTAAGTGCATCATCCACAAAACCTGTCGCTGTAAGGGATACCTTATTCCTTTCAAACAACAGAGACTAACGCAAGTTGCAAATTAATCCATGCAGATCAGCGTATTGTATAATCCCTTCAAAATATGCAGAAACAGACTAGTAATGGAAACTGCATTCTGGTGTTTCTAATACTGTCACAGTAGTGGAAAACTGCATTCTGTTGTTTCTAATACTGTCACACTGTTGATGAGTTCAGTGAAACAACCCAACGATGCGTTATCTGTTTATTCTGGTAGCATACGTTCAGGTCTGTCGCTGAGACACGTGTGATAACCCTCTCCTGCGGTAAATAAACTATGTCAGGCTGTTCTCGTGGCAAACGCATTCTTAGTATTTCGGAAGAAACAAAAGTACTATATCAGAATACAGTATATCAGAATGCAAAAATGGTTCAAATGGCTCTGAGCACTATGGGATATAACTTCTGAGGTCACCAGTCCCCTAGAACTTAGAACTACTTAAACCTAACTAACCTAAGGACATCACACACATCCATGCCCGAGGCAGGATTCGAACCTGCCACCGCAGCGGTCACGCAGTTCCAGACTGTAGCGCCTAGAACCGCTCGGCCACCCCGGCCGGCCATATCAGAATGCAGATAAACGAAACAAAATGAATACTGTAAATCAACAAGTAGGTTCTACGTCCATAGTCCAACATTTTATTTCAAATAAACTTAATTTTTACGTTTCATCTTTGCTTCATGGCTTATTTCTTCTGTCATTAAGTTTATGTATCGTATAGCACACATCATCAAATAAGAGTACCTCACGTAAATTGACAATACAGCAATACAAATATGTAGGTAATGAACACGAAAATGTATAACATAAGAATATACCAAAATATATAATTGACAATAACAATACCACATTGTTAACGATTAGATGTCTAAGTTGTTAAAATAATCATTAACATTTGGAGTCACAGCCAGAAAATCATTTGAATTACCGATATGTCTTCAAGGTTGCTTTGTCGCGGGATGTGAAGGATCGTTATCTTTCGGCGCCTCAGTACTACTGTGGGCAATACAATTTATTCCACTTGTGCAGCGCATTCAGAATACATGTCATATCTTACATGCCAATTCAGAGCCTGCTAGGAAGCTGTTAACGCACGGCACGTTGCGCGGTTTGGGTTGAGCTGCTTGGACCCATGTCTGCCTCGCCTCATTTATTGGGTTGAAATCAGTGGTAGTCAAGTTTTCAGCCATTCTTACATAGGGCAATCCTAAGTGCAAGTTATCTCTCAATATATCATTAATATATTTATTGGTAGTTGTCGGCTTTGAAGAACTTTGTTGCACACTCTGACAAGTGTAACAGACCTACGTACCGCTGAAGGTGGAATATAGCGCAGAGCTGGTAGCCAGCAGCTTGGTTTTTTTTTCGTACGATGCGTCGTTTTCGAGATATTTAGTGGTCTTAAACTAAAACATAACCGATCCTGAGGAAGCTCGGCGTCAGAACAAGGTTTTCGACTCTTGTCAACCAAAATCAGTTAAAATATTTTGCTCGCATTGCCAGAAGCAAAGAGGGATGGAATAAACGATGGTAGAGGGAAAAGTCGACGGCATGAGGCCTAGAGGACGCGCATCATTAGAGTGTATAGACCAGATTAGGAGCTTGACTGGGATGATCTTGCAGCAAGTAAGTCACCATGCCCAAGACAGAGCTTCAAGAAGACAAATCGTGAAAGGGGCTAACCACGAGATGCCCTTACAAAAAAATGTTCAAATGTGTGTGAGTTCTTAAGGGACCAAACTGCAGAGGTCATCGGTTCCTAGACTTACACACTACGTAAACTAACTTGAACTAACCTATGTTAAGAACAACACACACACCCACGCCCGAGAGAAGACTCGAACCTCCGGCGGAAGGGGCCGCGCAGTTAGTGACATGGCGCCTCTAACCTCGTGGCAGATGCCATTACACCCTTGCATAGTGTTATACCAATTAGAGAGAGACAATCACATTTGCAACACTCAAGTAATGTTTGAATAACAGAACACAAAGGTTTATATTTACATTTTAAATGAAAAACTGGAAATTCGTGGCAAGTTCCTATGGGATCAAACTGCTGAGGTCATCGGCCCATAGGCTTACACACTACTTAAACCAAGTTATGCTAAGGACAACGCACACACCCACGCCCGAGGGGGGACTCTAACCTCCGACGGGAGGACCCGCGCGAACCGTGTCAAGGCGTCTTAGCCCGCGCGGCTACCCCGCGCGGCGCATTTTAAATAAAATTTAGAATCGAATGCATAGGTTTTTAATTGTAAAAAGAGCCGCACTTGATATTTGTCGATTACAGCTTCATCTGCCACGAATGGAAAACAATTCTTTGAGCATACCATACACATGTTTCGACGTAAAACCCGAATATGCCGGGGACTGATGACCACGCAGCTTAGTCCGTTTACCTTACAGACCAACAAACCAACAGAATATGCCATTCATAAATATGGGTGGGTGGTTTCCATTTGAAAATACAAAGCTTATTCCACCCCGCCGGAGGGTTGGGTAGGAGGTGGTCAGTTGTAGCCCAGACAGATATCCCTAATACTAATACTAACTTTCCGCCTACAACGTTTTTTCATACGATGCATCATTTTCGAGATATTTACCTGTCTCAAGTTAAAACAAACATCCTCTATAAGCTGGTGGGCTAGTATATATCCAATGGCAGCACTCCCACCCCAGAACTCGGAGCAGGCTAGAACGGCAGGCCATCGTCAACTGGCGGCGAAGACTTTATTTTCTCTGGCTTCTTGCATGTTCAGCTCCTCCAGTGCCCCGCTGGAGCTGCAAGAGTTCTTAATTTTGCCTTTCCGAGGCGCTGGCTGCCGTCTTCTCCTTCGTCAGGCACCTGAATGAGTGCTCGTACACTTTCAATATGCCTTCTTGTGCAACAGTGCCGAGACTTCAGGCTAATTACTTCCTCTCTCTCTTCGAGGTCACTCTGCTGATTGAGACAGGACAGTTCATCACCCCATTGCAGCTGCTGCGCAACAACTGATTTCAAAATTTATTTGAGCACAACCAGCTATTTAGTTGAGACCACTGTGCTCAGCGAGTAATGATTTTCGATTCCTAGCACTATACATACAATCTTTTATACATTCCTTCCTACTCACCTTCTTGCTTGAAGACATCAAGGTTTCGTCCTGGGTACTCTAGAGTCATACGTCTTCGAAACAAAATAAAGATAAAAGCAGTAGCGTCTCGTGGTTACGAACGGCCTGGTGCTTCTAAATGGACTAGCAAGCCCATGTAAATTCGTTGTAGCTGCCGGTCTCTGATTTATTCCTGTTAACTTGGTACATTTAATTCCCTTGCTTTACTTCAAAAAAAGTATCTGGCTAGATTTTTAAATAACTGAAACAAGTTTTCTGCAGTTGTTTATACTATATAGTAGTAGTACATTACATACAAAATAATTGTTTCACAGATTGTATGGTGCTAAATGTCTGCGAGCCTGAGTCTGATTGCTCTCTGTGTGTAGCTACGACCAGCTGTACTTCTCGCCGACAAGACTACTAAAGACGAGCCTTTGCCATACGTCTCCTTCATCTCAGCCCACATCAAAACAAAACAATAGATCAACTGGCTGAAGATTCGTCTTTTAAAGCAGTTTTCAATGCCTCTTCTTTGTCCTTTCCTAGTTATAAACTCGTACTAGAGGAGATGTACTTCATAAAAAAGTATAATCCGGCATGAATTCCTCTTTCTCTGTTAAAAATGTTTTCGCGTTTCTGACACAAGCGTGGCGAGAGACCGAGTAGCATCGATTTCAGTGAGAGTAGTTGATAGTCACGTCCACCCACCTAGGCGAAATGGGTACTACTCCTGTCAAAAGTTGGGCTGGAAGGTAACGCTGCGCGATTGCAAGGAGAAGAAGAGAACGTGCTTCAGTTCTTGGCATGGACAAGAGAGACCATTTTGCCCTGTTGGCACGTTACTCTGGAAATGACATCCATATCATCATTCGTATATAGTAAATCAAAAATAGACACATTCGTCATCAGAGATAACTCCCGATCATTACTTACACAAAACTGTCCAAATTCAGTCGCTTTTCTTAATTTCCACGTGACCAGAGTCGTGTCAGCTGCTTATCGTCTGATCCATTCTAAACATTTTTTTATAATTACGTTTGATTAAAATTACAAATGATTTAAGATTTCTGTTTGGACAGCTTCAAAACCCTAAAGAAATTAGTAACTGTGAACTTTCAGTTCCATATCCGACAGGCCACTCTGCAACTGTAAAAAATGGTATGTTGATCGGTTGCTGAACAGTAACTAACTTCTTAAGGATTTTCAAGCTTTCTAGACATAAATCTCAAACCATCTGTAATTTGAAACAATTTTAATTTTAACAAATCTGCTCTATAACTTAATATGAACAGCTGAGCTGAAAGCGGTCAGGTGGAAATAAATAAAAGCGATCTGGAGACTGAACGTGGCCAGTTTTTGTAAAAAACAGTAACACTAAAAAATTGACAAATTTAGGTCCCACAATTAAGAAGTCGTATGATCAGAACACCATGGTAGAGACGTGTGTAATAGCGCTATCGGAGCTGCAAGGTGATGAGAATGAGCTTATACCAATAAAACCCGAATAATCACAAATTTATAAACCCTCGTCGCCAGTTTTCTAAAGGCCTCGTCGCTATTGGTGTGGAGGGCGAGTTGCCACTGTTGTTACGGTAGGCCGAGTTTGTGCGTTCGTGAAACGGCTTGTGGTGCAGTACACCGTTAAGACAATTTCTCCGTGTCACTATTACACAGCTATGCCCCAGGATCAGGTAACAGGGTAGGAGAACGAAGGTTCTACAACACTCCAACAAATTAGCAACAAAGTCACACAAATGAGTTAAAAGGTTTACTTATCTTCGTGACTTGTTGAATAATGAAGTTGGCAGCACTGCATGTAATATAACACAAAAAACGCCCAAAATGTCCAAGTGCAAATTATCGTGGGTAAACTTCACAGTACATAGCAAATACAATTTACAACTGTCTGTTCGCTTCTAAGAGTTAACTATACGACGTTCCCTGCCTAAGTCAGCCCTAGACGATGATCTATAACCAAATGGACGAGAGTTGGCCTCTGTCCGTTGTCGTCCGGTCATGGCGGAGTAAGTATCTTCACCCGCAGCGCCGCCTGTGTAGCTGGTGGAACTCGCTCAAGTGGCGAGTCTCTATGGTACTGGCAGCAGCTCGCATCTTTGCGCCTGTGGTGCTTTTACCCTGGCTGAGTCTTGTTTGGACGACACAGCAACAAGTGAACATAGTATTCCTTAAATAAAATCTCCTCGTATTACAAGCTGCGCCACTTCGAATAAAACACTCGAGCTTTCGATAGCTGACTCCGCCGTCGTCATCACCAGTTAAAATCACTGGCTGCTGGGGCTGGCACGGTGTTCTTCTTTTATGGCTGTAATTGTAGTGTGTGTGTTAATTCCTAAGGGACCAAACTGCTGAGGTCATCGGTCCCTAGACTTGCACACTACTTAAATTAATTTACACTAACTTATGCTAAGAACAACACACACACCCATGCCCGAGAGAGGACTCGAACCTCTGGCGGGAGGGGCCGAGTAATCCGTGACATAGAGCCTCTAACCGCGGGGCCACTCCGCGCGGCTGTAATGGTAGTGCCTAAAATCTTCTAGAGAGGGCCGGAGTGCCGGAGTGACGCATGCGCGGAAGGCAAGTTGGGCAGCTCCTAGCAGCTCCATCCCATCGCGGTATCGAGTGATGTCACATGGTGTGAGGGGCCGGCGCCACGTTTGAACCCGTCGCACCCGTGTCCCTACAAGCGCCAAGCGTACGTCTTTGCTTTCGCACAATGTCCAAAGCCCACACTCATGCCCTACTAAGTGTGTACCCCTGGTCTCTATTAAAACTGCTGCTGTTTATTCTAATTTCGGTCGCTTTTTTGTAATAGAATCACAGTATGACGGTGTTTGAGCCAAAACTCTCGTCTTTTCAAACTGTATTTTATGCCTGTTTCCTAGCAATGTTCACCCTCAGCCGACGTCTCGTATTCCCTTTGTTTTATATGTCGTGAATGCTTTGTACAACGCTCAGCAACAGTGCGAATAGTCTGACCTATGTAAATGCTACCACTTTCACAGGGGACACCATACACTCAAGGAACACGAAGATCTATGTTGTCTCCAACAGGACGTAATATATCTCTTATCTTAGTGGCGAGCTGGAACACTGGTCTCAGTCCGTGTCTCTTCAACACGCTTCCTACCTAGCTAGTAGTTGCTCCACAGGAGTGCTGCAGGCTTCGTCTCTTCGCCTCTTCCGTGTCTTTCATCGGTGGCACTTGAAAGCTTTTGCAGTTTCTCCCTTGCTGTGACCATTTTCTCTGAACATGCTCTTCAAATGCCCAAATGCAGACTCTAGATGCTCGTTGTCATAAATAACCTTTGCCCTGTGTATTAATGTGTTCAGGACCGCTTCCTTGTTTAGAGGATGGTGAAAACTGTTGGTGTTCCAAAGCCGGTCAGTGTGTGTAGGTTTCCTATACACTGAATGACAAACCGGCCTCCTTCCTTCCGTTCAACTGAAACATCCGAGAACGGAAGCTTGCCATCCCTCTCCAACTCGACAATAAATTTCATGTTGGGATGGACACGTTCATGTGGTCGATGAATTGCTGCAGTGCATCTTTAGCAAGAGGCAATTTGAAAGAAGTGTCGACAACGTACTGTAGCAAGTAAGATGGACGCAACCTCACAGAGTTCAGAGCTTGCTCCTCAAACTGTTCCATGAAAATGTTTCTACGGCTGGAGGCGGTGGGGATCCCATGGCTATGCCATCCGTCATCTCAAAATGTTCGTTGCGCTGCAGAAAGTACGTTGTCGGTAAGACATGACGGAACAGCTTGACGATCTCAGGCGCAAACTATTGGGCCAAAAGATCCAGCGTGTCTTGTACTGGCACTCTTGTGAAAAGTGACTCAACGTCCAGACTAACTGCTAGTTAACAACGTGATGAGGATTTGGTAGTCTTGCCAGCCGATATAAAAAATGCCACTGTAGTTTTGAACACCGAAGACTACCACCTAAAGGTGCTGCATTTATTAGAAGATGATACATACCGTAAGGCTAGTGGCGATCCATCACAGATTATAGTCGGAAAAACAAGGAAGTTAATGAAGGACTCCGGTATGACAGAAGCAGTGACGAAAAAATTAATGCCACGGGCCGCCAGACCCCCAGGCTTTATGGCTGTAAACTCAACTAAATACTTAAGGGTTACAATTACAAGTAACCTAAATTGGAACGATGACATAGCTAATGTTGTGGGTAGAGCAAATTAAAGACTGCGATTCATTGGCAGGTGCCACAGATCTACTAAAGAGACTGCTTACACCACACTTTTCCCCTTTTCTGGAGTGTTGCTGTGCGGTGTGGGATCCGCATCATATGGGACCGACGCATGACATCGAAAAACTTCGAAGACGGGCGGCTCGTTGTGTATTATGGCGAAATAGGGGAGATAGTGCCACAGACATGATACGTGAATTGGAGTGGCAATCATTAAAACAAAGGCGTTTTTCGTTGCGACGGGGTCTTCTCAAAACATTTCAATCACCAGTTTTCTCCTCCGATTGCGAAAACATTCTGTTGGCACCTATCTACATAAGGAGAAATGGTCATCACGATAAAATAAGAGAAATCAGGGCACTCACAGAAAAATTTAAGTGGTCGTTTTTCTCACGCGCCTTTCGAGAGCGGAACGGTAGAGACAGCTTGAAGGTGGTTCATTGAACCCTCTGCCAGACACTTAATTGTGAATAGCACAGTAATAGATGTAGATGTAGAGCTATCACACATTACTGTGTTCACGAAGATTTTAGTTTAATTAAACGTGTTGGGCCAATGGCATGGCTAGATAATAACTTGTATTGCGTATTGAGAGCAACCTACAGCTAGGGAGTCCTCGACTGAGGTCAAGCCAGTCGTATGTGGTGCATCGGAAGACTCAGTGACAAGACAGTTTCCATGGGTTCTAACGGCGCCTCAAAGTCGTGGCTTTCGTCACAGATGTCCCAGCGTCGATACAACAGTTTGAAGTCTGTGGACCGGGGTCTGTGACCAGTACACATTCTAGGAATTTTCGGGCAGTAGCCAATTCATCTTTCGTAAGCACCCAACAAGCAAGTACCTAACTATTTCCTGCTAGGAAAGAACTACATAAAAAAACAAAGAAAGTTTATGAACCAAAGCAGTCATGGACTAATTGAGAAAGAACTTGCAGACCGCAACAAAAGATAAAATTATCCGACTATGGCGCTGCACGCGGACTAAATCTGTAAAAGACAAAAAATATTATCATGAAAAATTAGAATCAAATGGTTAAAATGGCTCTGAGCACTATGGGACTTAACTGCTCAGGTCATCAGTCCCCTAGAACTTAGAACTACTTAAACCTACCTAACCTAAGGACATCACACACATCCATGCCCGAGGCAGGATTCGAACCTGCGACCGTAGCTGTCGCGCGGTTCCAGACTGTAACGCCTAGAACCGATCGGCCACTCCGGCCGGCAATTAGAAGCAGCACTGAAAAATTATCTTATTCTACAATAATGATCCCACGCCAGATCTTTCCCTAAAATTAATAGCACTCATAAAAATAAAAAATAAACTGTTACTGTCCCATTTTCATCAGAAGCGCGTAACTTGCGTTGTTTGTACAGTACAGCAAATGCATCGTTTAGTGTAGGAAGGAAGTTGGTGCAACGAGAGTGGGAAAAGACAGCTAAGATGGACAGCTTCCTCGAGTGACATTCTCCGGTCGAGCTGCTGTTACTGGAAAAATTAAATCCTCAAAATCTGTGTGAGTGAGACTTCATGGATGTGACATGTAATGTACGCTAAACGACCATACACGTATTTACCGTTCATTGATTGTCGCAGGAAGCGAGCATTTGCAGTGGGTTCGTCAATATGTACCCGGTACAGCAGATCAATGCACAAAGGCTCTCTTTACATGAATAGGGACCACACTTGCAAACTGGTAGTTAGAGTGTTTCTACTTGGCTAGAAACCGGACCGTTAACACCCATTAAACGTCCGCGAAAAAGGTGGCATCGTACGAGGCAGTATTTGTGAATATGTGCCGATAACTGTTCAGAGAGTCACTAAATGTGCAACGACCTATGTAACGATAGGAGCATTTAGTAAGGCCATTGAAGTAACAAAAATACCACAATAATATTCGGGATGCTGATAACTGGAAATGAGAGTTTCACTCTGTTTTCGTGTTCTTTCTACTCATCAATGCGACTGGCGGGTATCAAGATTTTAGCAGTAAATTTTCAGAGTGTTCGGAATAATGTTCCTGAATTTACTGCCCTCCAGGAAGCGTGTGGCACGCAAATTATTCTCGGGACTGAGACCTGGCTGAACCCTGAGATAGGAAGTTCAGAAATATTTAGTGAGGGTTGGAACGTGTATCGGAAGGACAGATTAGACACCGTAGGAGATAGTGTCGTCATTGCAGTTGACAAGAATATTGTGTCTACTGAAGTCGAAGTAGAGTATGATTGTGAAGTTATCTGGTCACGTTTGACAGAACTATGGGAAATAAAGTTAATTGTTGGGTGTTATTACCAGCCACCAGGTTACACCGTGACAGTTCTAGAATCATTCAAAGGGAATCTACACTCTGTATCGCAGAAGTACCCGGATCATGCTATATTAGTCGGAGGCGACCCCAACCTACCTAGTATAGACTGGGATGTCTATGGATTCATTACAGGTGGAACAGAAGCCGTCGTGTGAATTACTTTTGAACACATTATCCGAAAACTGTCTTGAGCTGCTAAATCGACAGCCAACGCGTAATGGAAATATTTTAGATCTGGTAGCCACGAACAGACCAGACCTCATCGACGGTGTCAGTGTTGAGACAGGAATTAGTGAACATGATGTTGTCATTAGGACTATGGTTACGAAAGTTAAAAAGTCGGTCAAGAAGGCTAGCAGAGTATTCTTACTAGAAAGAGCAGATAAGCAGTTGTTAGCATCCCACGTAGTAAATGAATCGACTTCATTTACTTCCGGTACGATGGACGTGGAACAATTATGGGCAAATTTTAAACACAATGTAAATCACGCATTGGACAAATATGTGCCGAAAAAGTGGGTTACTAACGGAAAAGACCCACCGTGGTTTAACAGTGCAATTCGGAGGATGCTCAGGAACCAAAGACAGTTGCACTCGCGGTACAAGAAAGATCGGGAGAACGAGGACAGGCAAAAGTTAGTAGAGATTCGTGCTGCTATAAAAAGAGCAATGCGCGAAGCATTCAACCACTACCACCGTCATACCTTAGCAAAAGACCTTGCTGAAAACGCAAGGAAATTCTGGTCTTACGTAAAATCAATAAGCGGGTCGAAGGCTTCCATCCAGTCACTCACTCATCAGTCTGGCCTGGCAACGGAAGACAGCAAAACGAAAGCTGAAATTTTAAATTTAGCATTTGAGAAACCTTTCACGCAGGAGGATCGTACAAACATACCGCCGTTTGAGTCTCGTACAGATTCCCGTAAGGAGGACATAGTGATAGACATCCCTGGGATTGTGAAGCAGCTGAATGGGTTGAAAATAAATAAATCGCCAGGTCCTGATGGGATTCCAATTCGGTTTTACAGAGAGTACTCTACTGCATTGCCTCCTTACTTAGCTTGCATTTATGGCGAATCTCTTGCCCAACGTAAAGTCCCGAGCGACTGGAAAAAAGCGCAGGTGACGCCTGTATATAAGAAGGGTAGAAGGATGGATCCTCAAAATTACAGACCAATATCCTTAACATCGGTTTGTTGCAGGATTCTCGAACATATTCTCAGTACGAATATAATGAATTTCCTTGACACAGAGAAGTTGCTGTCCATGCATCAGCACGGCTTTAGAAAGCATCGCTCCTGTGAAACGCAACTCGCCCTTTTTTCACATGATATCTTGCGAACCATGGATGAAGGGTATCAGACGAATGCCATATTCCTTGACTTCCGGAAAGCGTTTGACTCGGTGCTCCACTGCAGGCTCCTAACTAAGGTACGAGCATATGGAATTGGTTCCCAAGTATGTGAGTGTCTCGATGACTTCTTAAGTAATAGAACCCAGTACGTTGTCCTCGATGGTAAGTGTTCATCGGAGGTGAGGGTATCATCTGGAGTGTCCCAGGGAAGTGTGGTAGGTCCGCTGTTGTTTTCTATCTACATAAATGATCTTTTGGATTTGGTGGATAGCAATGTGCGGCTGTGTGCTGATGATGCTGTGATGTACGGGAAGATGTTGTCGTTGAGCGACTGTAGGAGGGTACAAGGTGACTTGGACAGGATTTGTGATTGGTGTAAAGAATGGCAGCTAACTCTAAATATAGATTAATGCAGATGAATAGGAAAAAGAATCCTGTAATGTTTGAATACTCCATTAGTAGTGTAGCGCTTGACACATCACTTGGGCGTAACATTGCAGAGCGATATGAAGTGGGACAAGCATGTAATGACAGTTGTGGGGAAGGCGGATAGTCGTCTTCGTTTCATTGGTAGAATTTTGGGAAGGTGTGGTTCATCTGTAAAGGAGACCGCTTATAAAACACTAATACGACCTATTCTTGAGTACTGCTCGAGCGTTTGGTATCCCTGTCAAGTCGGATTGAGGGAGGACATAGAAGCAATTCAGAGGCGGGCTGCTAGATTTGTTACTGGTAGCTTTGATCATCACGCGAGTGTTACGGAAATGCTTCGGGGACTCGGGTGGGAGTCTCTAGAGGAAAGGAGGCGTTCTTTTCGTGAATCGCTACTGAGGAAATTTAGAGAACCAGCATTTGAGGCTGACTGCAGTACAATTTTACTGCCGCCAACTTACATTTCGCGGAAAGACCACAAAGATAAGATAAGAGAGATTAGGGCTCGTACAGAGGCATATAGGCAGTCATTTTTCTCGCGTTCTGTTTGGGAGTGGAACAGGGAGAGAAGATGCTAGTTTTGGTACGTGGTACCCTCCTCCACGCACCGTATCGTATATTGCGGAGTATGTATGTAGATGTAGATAATGGGGCTCAAACACATTAGTCTCCTAGGAAAGGATATGCCTTTTCAGTATGCTATTGATGCAAAGGCAAAATTTGTATTTTGGTAACATTATCCGAATAATGAGCATTGAAGGCGGGTAGAAGAGGTAATCAGGTAATGAATACACATTAAAATCCGTCAGCGTACTAAGGGAGAGACCCAAAAACGTCAAAAATAGTGACATAACTCTAGAAGATATGACACTTACAGGCCATTTCAGAGGCTACAAGCCTGAAAGTGGAATGACGTGGAGTGATCACCATATCATACTATGCCATCTCGGGAAAGGAAAAGCAAGAAAACACAGAACACGAGTACAATACAGTATCAAGAAAGCTACCTGGAAACACATGATATGGGTCATTCATGGTCCAGGAAGTCTACCGCTGGGAGATGACGTGCATTTGAGTGCACAAGAACTCACAGAGGTTATATTTATTGCAAGGGTATCGTGATACTGTTAATAACAAGCCTTTTGAAAAGGTACCATCTATATCGAACGAATCTGTTTCAGCTACCTTTTGTCGCCTCGCCTAGGTATGTTCTCACAACAAACGCCAAGATGCTGCAGATGTTGATGGAAACAGATGTGATGCAGTCAACAGTAATGACGCTGACGCCGGCTATCAACACCAAAAGGATGCTCGAGGCTATCGCCACATCGGTGACCACACCAATAAAATGGAAGTAGCAAAACATAAGTTCTCTTTTCCACCATCGGCGGCCTGTTTTGAAATTGACCGACACATGGACACGAGGTAAAGTCTCAGTTCTGCACCAGGCTAAGTGTCAGTCACCGCCTATTCCACGGCAAGCAGCAAGAAGACTACCGTTTCCAGCGACAGCAGAGTTAGAGACAGTCAGTTAGACTCTTAAAGTTAATCTGCAAGTCCTTACATATGGTTGTGAACTTTGAACAGTGCTACGAGAAAGAGTTTCTAATGAACAGTACTTCGGCAGTCTATTTCATTACAAGTGTTGGACCGGTTCTATCAATGAATATAAATGTACCTACGCTCTCGCCCATAGTCACAGCAAGGAAGACGTTGTATAATAAAAGATAAGTGTTCATTTTGACTGTAAATTAATTGCAATTCTTACATTTTACGTGTGCGATAATCATCTCATTTATTTCTGTTTACAACCCAATTCATTTGAGACAGCCCACCACAACAATAGGGGCGCTTCTCTCAGTCAAACATGAGACAGGCATACCTATAAGCTCAACTATGAAATAACAGCAATTCTACTTCCAAAACACACATTCCTTCAATAACAAACAAATACTCAACTTCAATAGGTCGTTGTAAAATCTTCCTGGCCTGTGACAGTCTTACTCTAAGGTTAAATCCAATTGGTACACACTAAAGCCTGCAATCCGGGGTAGTCACTAACGTGGCGGCGTCGTGTCTTGTCGGTGAGTGGCGGATCCTTCTTCGGAAAGGTGAGCTGCGATGAACTGTAGCGGCAGTGGCGACAGCGAATGCAACTGGAATTCCGACGAGCTCCATCTAGAAGAGGATTACTATTGATATTACGAGTCGGACAACATATTGCTTCCTCCTACACACTTCTTGCGAAATGACCACAATCAGAATATACGATAAATTAGAGCTCATACAGAGGCATGCCGACAGTCATTCTTCCCAAGTGCCATTCGCAAGTGGAAGAGGGAAGGGGGGATCAGTGAGTGACAGCAAAAGTATCCTCCACCACACACAGTTAGGTGGCTTGTGGAGTATGATGTAGAATTAGATGCACATGGAGTCGAGTACCTCGCCAGTTTACCACGTTTCAAATTATATAAGGGGCAGTCAAATGAAAACGAGACAGATGGGAACAAATTAACTAAACTCTACTTATTATTTCGAAAGTAATCACCATAACGTTAATATATTTATCCACCGTGCGGCAAGGTGCTCAATGCCTTCATGGAAAGATGTTTCCAGTTACCTATGGAACCATGACTGTACCTAGACGTGCACCTCTTTAGTCGAAGCAAATCGACGGCCACCAATGTTCTTCTTCAGGGCTCCAAAAATTCGGAAATTGCATGGGATGAGACAGTGGCCGTATGAAAAATATGGAAGGGCTTTCAAGCGAAACTTTTGTAACTTAGTCGAAACAACCCAATTGCTCGGGTTGTTTCGACTGAAGAAGTTCCACTAGGAAGCCTTTACACATTCTCTATACAGTTCCGATGTCTCCCTATGCGTTTTCCGTGTTTCTTGAGCCCTGTAGCGAGACATTCGTGGGCGTCAGATTTGCTTCAGACGAAGAGGTGCAGGCCAGGGCCCAATCATGGTTCTGTAGCCCACCGCAAGTGTTTTTTCATGAAGGCAATGCCGTCGTGTCTCACAGTGGGATAATAGTATTAACAGTTATGGTGATTTCTTCTGAAATAGTACACAACTGGCCAATAAAATTGCTACACCACGAAGATGACGTGCTAGAGACGCGAAATTTAACCGATAGGAAGAACACGCTGTGATATGCAAATGATTAGCTTTTCAGAGCATTCACACAAGGTTGGCCCCGGTGGCGATACCTACAACGTGATGACATGAGGAAAGTTTCCAATCGATTTCTCATACACAAACTGCAGTTGACCGCCGTTGCCTGGTGAAACGTTGTTGTGATGCCTCGTGTAAGGAGGAGAAATGCGTACCATCACGTATCCGACTTTCATAAAGGTCGGATTGTAGACTATCGCGATTGCGGTTTATCGTATCGCGACATTGCTGCTCGCGTTGGTCGAGATCAATGACTGTTAGCAGAATATGGAATCGGTGGGTTCATAAGGGTAATACGAAACGCCGTGCTGGATCCCAACGGCCTCATATCACTAGCAGTCGAGATGACAGGCATCTTATCCGCATGGCTGTAACGGATAGGGCAGCCACGTCTTGACCCCCGAGTCAATAGATGGGGACGTTTGCAAGACAACAACCATCTGCACGAACAGTTCGATGACGTTTGCAGCAGCATGGACTATCAGCTCGGAGACCATGGCTGCGGTTACCCTTGATGCTGCATCACAGACAGGAGCGCCTGCGATGGTGTACTCAACGATGAACCTGGGTACACGAATGGCGAAACGTCATTTTTTCGGATGACTTCAGGTTCTGTTTACAGCATCATGATGGTCGCATCCGTGTTTGGCGACATCGCTGTGAACGCACATTGGAAGCGTGTATTCGTCATCGTCATACTGGCGTATCACCTGGCGTGATGGTATGGGGTGCCATTGGTTACATGTCTCGGTCACCTCTTGTTCGCATTGACGGCACTTTGAACAGTGGGCGTTACATTTCAGATCTGTTACTACCAGTGGCTCTACCCTTCATTCTGTCCCTGCGAAACCCTAAATTTCAGCAGGATAATGCACGACCGCATGTTGTAGGTCCTGTACGGGCCTTTCTGGATACAGAAAATGTTCGACTGCTGCCCTGGCCAGCACATTCTCCAGATCTCTCACCAACTGAAGACGTCTGGTCAATGGTGGCCGAGCAAATGGCTCGTCACAATACGCCAGTCATTACTCTTGATGAACTGTGGTATCATGTTGAAGCTGCATGGGCAGCTGTACCTGTACACGCCATCCAAGCTATGTTTGACTCAATGCCCAGGCGTATCAAGGCCGTTATTACGGCCAGAGGTGGTTGTTCTGGGTACTGATTTCTCAGTATCTATGCACCCAAACTGCGTGAAAATGTAATCACATGTCACTTCTAGTATAATATATTTGTCCAATGAATACCCGTTTATCATCTTCATTTCTTCTTTGTGTAGCAATTGTAATGTCCAGTAGTGTAATATTATACATATGTATGTTGATTCGACTGGTTATCTCCCAGTCAATCACGTCTTTACAGTGATATGCCGCTAACCAATAAACAGCGAAAATGCATAATCTCTATACGCATATGTGTCTTTTGTTGTCATTTTGGCGACGTTTATACGCAAAGGTAGCTCTCTGCCATAGGGGTCTGTAAGTGCTTTCATGTTCCATAATGGAAACACTAAATTGCCAAGAAATGGGAGGCTGTTGTAATAACACAATGGTTGGATGAATAAAGCGAAAATTGGTATCTTGTTTCTGTTTCTCATGATGCAATAAGTAAAGTGTGTAGCATATGACACGAAGGGTATTAGTTGTAGTATTATAGGTTCGAATACAATGGCTTCCCTTGAGACAAAAAAGTTGACTCCACAAATCAGCACAGATTTAGAAACCATCTATCGTGCGAAACTCAGCTTCCCATTCTCTCACATGACATCCTGTGAACCATGTCATATTCCCAAATTTCCAGAAAGCGTTTGACACGATGCCCCACTGCAGACTGTTAAAGAATGTACGAGCATATGGAATAGGTTTCCAGATACGTGAGTGACTCGAACACTTCTTGAGTAACAGAACTCATTACGTTGTCCTCGACGTTGAATGTTCATCAGAGTCAGGAGTGACCCACGAAAGTGTGACAGAACCGATCTTATTCTCCGTATCCATAAATAATCCCTACGGACATGGCGAACAGCAATCAATTTTCGAAAAGTGTAGCTCAGCTAGAAAGGAGACGGCTTATAGGATGCTAGTGCGACCCCTTCTTCAGTACTGTTCGAGTGCTGGGATCTTCACCACGTCGGATTACAGAAAAATATCTAAACAATTCAGAAGCGCGTTGCTATATTTGTGACCGGTAGGTTCGATCAAAACGCTAGTATTATAGAGATGCTTCGTGAGCTCAAATGGGGATCCCTGGAGAGAAGACGCCTCTTTTTTCGCGAGGCACTGCTGCGGAAACTTAAAGCACAGCTATTTGTGGCCGACTGCGGGAAAATTCTACTGCCGATATTCGTGCACTTCTCGTAAGGGCAACGAGAAATTAGGGCTCATACGGAGGCTTTTACACAGTCGTTTCTCGCTCGCTCTATTAGCGAGTGTAAGAGGAAAGGGAATGGCCAGTAGCGGTATGTGGCACTCTCCACCAGGCACCGTACTGTGGCTTGCGGAGTATGTATGTAGATATGGATGCAGATCAGCGTCCTGATGGAAAGTCAGCGTACCATTCTCTTTGGGGCTAGGTTAGATGAATGCTGTTCCCACATGCGGAAAAGTTTACAGTACGTTCTCCGCCTTCTTAGCTAGGTGGTACCGTTCTCGCCTCCCATGCAAGCGGGCCCAGGTTCGATTCCCGGGCGGTCTGGAGATTTTCTCCGCTCGTGGACTGGGTGTTGTGCTGTCCTCAGCATCATTTCATCCTCATCACCGAAGCGCAAGTCGCCCAATGTGGCGTCGAATGAAGTAAGACTTGAGGCCCAACAGTTCACAACATATCAGACCTCTTGTAACACATCTGTCAGTGTCGGCGACGATGGTGGGCAGATCTGCAGGCAAGCCGAGGGCTGTCCTGATGTCAGTATATAATACACACGTAGCCATAATGTGCTGAACTGAAAGCGGTACATCACAGAGAGGTGGATACCCCCGCCAGAGGACGAAATCGTGCATTGAAAGACTATGCGCAGCCTGGTGAGCAGCACTTCCTTACGTTGGCGAGGCTTGCATGAAGTCCGCCATGTCTATGTGCTCGATTTCAGTGACAGCAGTTTGTTTTCCGCCACCTTCAGCCATTCAGTTTCTCACTGATGCATGATTCGTCTCTGAGATTATGAGATGACAGCACGAAAAGGGACGGGATATCGGCGTACAGCACCACCTCGACATGCTTCTTTGCCTTTTTTGTCGGCTATGTCGTTTCCCTGTATCCCGATGGGTCCTGGTACCCTGAAAAATATTTCCTCCGTGCTACGGTGTTGGAGACGCTGTAAGGAATCATGGGTGAGCTGAATCAACTGGTCTACCGGATACATTTAGTGGACCGCTTGTAGCGCACTGAGTGAGTCAACAGACAAGAAACATTGTACTGTGATCCCTGTGACTTCATTCGAGGGCCGTCATAATGTTATATCAGTTCACATCATAATTTGTAAATTGTTCCGGAAGGTGCGCATTGAAAACCGTTCAACAACCGAGAGAATTCTCTAAATGGTATCCTTCCGTATAAACAACGACATAACAGTGGTGCGTACTTAAAATTGAATAAAACGGGTGTAAGAACGTAATCTGTACTGCGTCAAGCTTAAAATCGCTTCTGGCCTCTGAAGACACCAGGCGGCATTTCGTTCCATCCCTGACTGTGTATTCGGAAACCTGATATATCCAGAGCTTGAAACAGTCAGTAACACGGATCGCGAATAGCTTGGTTGCATGGGGCGATTCGTCAACAGCCATTCAAAGCGCGGGTGGGTCGCCGTACTAAGTTCCAACGACTAAGGCAACGCTGAGATTTTCAGGGCCTGTCGAGCCAGAAGGAGGTGCCGCCGAGTCCAGAACTCCAGAATAACCTCACCAGCCTCTAAACACGGACTCTGAACTCGGCTACCGTCGATATCCGAATGCCCTCAGTGTGGACAGCGGGTAAGATCTGGAGGTAGTAAATATGGGGTAATCCATAAACCACACTATCGTAATTAATCGTGATCTAACAGATGCCCTATAAAACTGTATGAGGTGGGATCTCTCAGAACTCCAAGCATTTCCGCTGAGACGTTTCAAAATATTCAATGATATGAAGCCCTTTGTTCACAGATCACTCATGTGCGGGAGACGGGTTAATTTCGAGTCATATAGTACGTCCTAAAAGAGCACAGTGTTCCTCAGAATTTAAAATACTGCCCTCCATTGTGAGCTTACGATGATTAAAATTTCAACGAGCATTGTTAAAATTTCCTCGTACTCCAGGCGGTGATGCCAAGGCCACTGTTCTTCGAAACACACACCGTGTCACTGTGGCGTCTGCCGACGGTCCCTGAAGTATGGCCAGAGTTAACGGCAGAAGAGGTCAGGCAGCCCAAGCTCAGGAAACTCGGGGTAGCCGTAGCCATTGCCGGCGGAGTTCCCTAGGAAGAACACAGCCCTCTCTTCTCTAATTTGTGGGACATTCTTCGTCAGGTCCCTGCTCTGAGGCCTGTCCCTCTTGGTTGACCCTGCCAGTAGCTATGCTACCGCCGGCGTAACCCTCAGCCTCACTGAGATACGCAAAGCCTCCCCCCCCCCCCACTCCCACCCCCCAGAACTAAAGATTTCTACGATAAGGCGGTGTCCTCTGCGAGCACAAACAAATTGTTAGTAAATTTCGTTGCTATTCTGTAACATCTTCCTGTTCCACCATAGAAAGGGTAACACACACACACACACACACACACACACACACACACAGTCTTACCAAGAATGTTCCTTTCTAAAACCATCCCATTAGTGAGTGTGAGTAATTTTTAATTTTCCAGTGTCCTCAACTCTGTCTTCTACTGAGTCATATATCTTGCAAGTCCCTTTGACTATCTTCCCCACTGCACTATTTTCATCGACGTACTGTGTGATAAAAAGCCTTCGGTTGGGTCCTCGGGCATGTATCAAAACGGCGGCCTCGTCATCTTCTGAAGGGGTACCTCTGCTTTCTCTTTCTCCTCAGACCACCTCCACGCACACGGTCGAAATGCAGTATACATTAATGCTTGTACGCGACAGAAAACTAGGTAGATGTCGTGTTACTGAGGTACTCCTCAGAGAATAATTGTAAAAGCTCGAGAAACTCTGATACACGACTGGTCGTTTCAGCACGATGGGTATGGCTGATATTCAGTTTTAGGCAACACTTACACTTCGAAAGCTATTACATAGATCTGATGCTCTTTTGTTATTGTTGCTAACATGTTAAAAGACATTTTCTGTACGTCTGTTTAATTCAATGCAAATTCTGTTAATCACTGATGCGTGTATCGTCAAAAATACGAATAATATAACACTTCCCTGACTTTACCGTAAGCATGAGGTTCATAGTAAAAATGTGAGGCAGCCACACATAACTGCTGAAGTATTTTATCGGAACTAACTAATAGATGCCAACATGACAAAAAGACGTTGAATGTGTAGGCAACATTTCATTCATGGATTCTACAGGTATCTAGTGTGTTTTATTACTCTTAAGATTTATAAGTACTATCGTTTCATTCATTTACGAAATGTGCCATGATTATCACACGTTAAAGCACAAACTCAAATACATCCACTCATCACACAGCTAGGTGTGGAAGTTAACTTAAGATGTATCCTCTCAGTCTCAGTCTGGTGATTACGCGACGCATATGTTTCATATTGCACAGTGACAAAGTATTTTCCACAGATATACGAAACAACTGTACCCGCATGAATCACCACCATGTTGCGGCATTTCAGTTGCTCTTAGTCATGAACTAGCAGTGATTTGATTGATGAAGATTTCACTCGTGGTCTGATTTTGCTACCGCCGTGCAGTATCCCAACGGTGTGTATACATGTGGAAAATCAGTAAGGACTGTTACAGGACGAGGTAGAACTGAAGAGCTTGCTTTAAGTGCTAGAATCTGATCTTTCCATAGACAACTATGTCATCTTCATCTGTGATGCAGAATCTCTTCGCATGATTCATCAAATCGGTCAGATGGTACTGACTGAAATTTTTCATCAACATCACACGATAGGACGCACTGTCCAGCCATAAAGACCTTTAGCGTGAAATGTGGCGTTAGTAGCTGTTTATCGCTTTCCGAAAATGAAGGACGTATCGGGAGCTTTGTTTGTGCATCACTGTGCGCCCGGCAATATCCCAATTTCAATCGCATTTCACTCTCAAAAGCTTTAATTTCCTGCATACAAAATATCAGTGTAATTAATAATATAGCCCAATAAATTGTAATTCGTTCCAAGATAAAATGTACTTTGCCATGCACATGTAGCGAAACGCACCTCTGTGACATCTATTGCACGAAACAATATATGAAAACCCTAATACAGTGTTTCTGTGTGTGTATGTGTATTGCGGTCTTCAGTACAAAGACTAGTTCGATGCAGCTCTCCATGCTACTCTCTCCTCTGCAAGCCTCTTCGTCTCCGAGTAACTGCTACAACCTACATCCCTCTGCTTACTGCATTCATCTTTGGTCTCCCTCTACGACTTTTACACCCCACGCTTTCCTCCAGTACTCAATTGGTGATCCCTTGATGCCTCATATGTCCTACCAACCAATCCCTTCTTCTAGTCAATTTGTACCACAAATTTCTCTTCTCCCCAATTCTATTCAGTACCAACTCACTAGTTATGTGATCTACCCATCTAATTTTCAGAATTCTTCTGTAGCAGAACATCTCAAAAGCTTCTATTCTCTTATTGTCTAAACTGTTTATTGTCCATGTTTCGCCGGCCGGAGTGGCCGAGCGGTTCTAGGCGCTACAGTCTGGAACCGCGCGACCGCTACGGTCGGAGGTTCGAATCCTGCCTCGGGCATGGATGTGTGTTATGTCCTTAGGTTAGTTAGGTTTAAGTAGTTCTAAGTTCTAGGGGAGTGATGACCTCAGAAGTTAAGTCCCATAGTGCTCAGAGCCATTTGAACCATTTTGTCCATGTTTCACTTCCATACATGGCGCCACTCCAGACTTTCAGAAATGATTTCCTGACACTTAAATCTATACTCGATGTTAACAAATTTCTCTTTTTAAGAAACATTTTTCTTGCCATTGCCAGTCTACATTTTACATCCTCCCTACTTCGACCATCATCAGTTATTTTGCTTCCCAAATAACAAAACTCATATACTACTTTAAGTGTCTCATTTCATAGTCTAATTCCCTCAGCATCACTTGATTTAATTCGACTACAATCCACTATTTTTATTTTGCTTTTGTTGATGTTCATCTTATATCCTCCTTTATAGACACTGTCCATTCCGTCCAACTGCGCTTTCAAGTCCTTTTCTGTCTCTGACAGAATTACAAAGTCATCAGAAAACCTTAAAATTTTTATTTCTTCTCTCTGAACTTCAATTCCTACTCCAAATTTTTCTTTTGTTTCCCTTACTGCTTGCTCAATATACAGACTGAGTAACACCGCGGATAGGCTACAACCCTGTCTCACTCCCTTCTCAACCACTGCTTCCCTTTCGTGCCCCTCGGCTTTTATAATTGCCATCTGGTTTCTGTACAAATTGTAAAGATCCTTTGGCTCCCTGTATTTTTTAACTGCCACCTTCAGATTTTGAAAGAGAGTATTCCAGTCAACATTGGCAAAAGCTTTCTCTAAGTCTGCAAGTGCTATAAACGTACGTTTATCTTTCCTTAGCCTATCTTCCATGAGAAGTCATAGGGTCAGTATTGCCTGTCCGGAATCCAAACTGATCTTCCCCGAGGTCGGCTTCTACCAGTTTTTCCATCCTTCAGTAAAGCATTTGTGTTAGTATTTTGCAACCATGACTTGCTGAACTGATGGTTCGGTCATTTTCACACCTGTCAGCACCTACTTACTTTGGAAGCTGGAAGAGTTCTGTCATGACTGGCTCTCCCAAGGCTACTAGTATCTCTTACGGAATGTACTCCCGTGACCTTGTTTCGACTGAAGTCTTTCAGTGCTTTGTCAAATTCTTCACACAATATCATATCTACCTTCTCATTTTCAGCTACACACTCTTCCATTTCCATAATCTTGCGCTGAAGTACATCTCCCTTGTATAGGCCTTTATATACTCCTTCCACCTTTCTACTTTCCCTTCTTTGATTGGTTTGCGACCTGACCTCTTGATAATCATACAAGTGGTGTCCTTTTCTCTAAAGATCTCTTTAATTTTCCTGCATGCAGCATCTATCTTACCACTTTCATGGTTCTACATCCTTACATTTGTCCTCTAGCCATTCCTGCTTAGCCATTTTGCACTTTCTGTCGATCTAATTTTTTAGACGTTTGTATTCCCTTTCACCTGCCTCGTTTACACCATTTTTATATTTTCTCCTTTCATCAATGTAATTCAGTATCTCTTGTGTTTCCTAAGGATTTCCACTTGCCCTCGTCTTTTATCTACGTGGTCCTCTGCTGCCTTCACTATTTCGTCTCTCAAAGCTACGCATTCTTGAAAATGAAATGTTTGTGAAATCTTATGGGACTTTACCGCTAAGGTCATCAGTCCCTAAGCTTACACACTACTTAACCTAAATTATCCTAAGGACAAACACACACACCCATGCCCGTGGAGGACTCGAACCTCCGCACAGTCCATGACTACAGCGCCCTAGACCGCTCGGCTAATCCCGCGCGGCTACGCATTCTTCTTCTACTGCATTCCTTTCCCCCGTTCTTGCGATTCGTTCCCTAATGCTCCTTCTCAAACTCTCTACAACCTCTGGTTTTTTCAGTTTACCCAGGTCCCACCTCCTTAAATTCCGGCATTTTTGCAGTTTCTTCAGCTTTAATATGCAGTTCATAACCCATAAATTGTTGTCAGAGACCACATGTGCCCCTTGAAATGTTCTATAATTTAAACCTGGTTCAGAAATGTAGTGTGAGGAGGGCTATGCAAGAGGCGTTCAATGAATTCGAAAGTAAAGTTCTATGTACTGACTTGGCAGAAAATCCTAAGAAATTTTGGTCTTATGTCAAAGCGGTAGGTGGATCAAAACAAAATGTCCAGACACTCTGTGACCAAAATGGTACTGAAACAGAGGATGACAGACTAAAGGCCGAAATACTAAATGTCTTTTTCCAAAGCTGTTTCACAGAGGAAGACTGCACTGTAGTTCATTCTCTAGATTGTCGCACAGATGACAATATGGTAGATATCGAAATAAATGACAGAGGGATAGAAAAACAATTAAAATCGCTCAAAAGAGGAAAGGCCGCTGGCCCTGATGGGATACCAGTTCGATTTTACACAGAGTACGCGAAGGAACTTGCCCCTCTTCTTGCAGCGGTGTACCGTAGGTCTCTAGAAGAGCGTAGCGTTCCAAAGGATTGGAAAAGGGCACAGGTCATCCCCGTCTTCAAGAAGGGAAGTCGAACAAAGGTGCAGAACTATAGACCTACATCTCTAACGTCTATCAGTTGTAGAATTTTGGAGCACGTATTGTGTTCGAGTATAATGACTTTTCTGGAGACTAGAAATCTACTCTGTAGGAATCAGCATGGGTTTCGAAAAAGCCGATCGTGTGAAACCCAGCTCGCGCTATTCATCCACGAGACTCAGAGGGCCATAGACACGGGTTCACAGGTAGATGCCGTGTTTCTTGACTTCCACAAGGCGTTCGATACAGTTCCTCACAGTCGTTTAATGAACAAAGTAAGAGCATATGGACTATCAGACCAATTGTGTGATTGGATTAAGGAGTTCCTAGATAACAGAACGCAGCTTGTCATTCTCAATGGAGAGAAGTCTTCCGAAGTAAGAGTGATTTCAGGTGTGCCGCAGGGGAGTGTCGTAGGACCGTTGCTATTCACAATATACATAAATTACCTTGTGGATAACATCGGAATTTCACTGAGGATTTTTGCGGAAGATGCTGTAGCATATCGAGAGGTTGTAACAATGAAAATTATACTGAAATGCAGGAGGATCTGCAACGAATTGACGGATGGTGCAGGGAATGGCAATTGAATATCAATGTAGACAAGTGTAATGTGCTGCGAATACATAGAAAGATAGATCCTTTATCATTTAGGTACAATATAGCAGGTCAGCAACTGGAAGCAGTTAATTCCATAAATTATCTGGGAGTAGGCATTATGAGTGATTTAACATGGAATGATCATATAAAGTTGATCGTCGGTAAAGCAGATGCCAGAATGAGATTCATAGGAAGAATCGTAAGGAAATGCAATCCGAAAACAAAGGAAGTAGGTAACAGTACACTTGTATGCCCACTGCTTGAATATTGCTCACCAGTGTGAGATCCGTACCAGACAGGGTTGATAGAAGAGATAGAGAAGATCCAATGGAGAGCAGCGCGGTTCGTTACAGGATCATTTAGTAATCGCGAAAGCGTTACGGAGATGATTGATAAACTCCAGTGGAAGACTCTGCAGGAGAGACGCTCAGTAGATCGGTACGGGCTTTTGTCAAAGTTTCGAGAACATACCTTCACCGAGGAGTCAAGCAGGATATTTATTGCTCCATCCTACGTATATCTCGCGAAGAGACCATGAGGATAAAATCAGAGAGATTAGAGCCACACAGAGGCATACTGACAATCTTTCTTTCCACGAACAACACGAGACTGGAATAGAAGGGAGAACCGATAGAGGTACTCAAAGTACCTTCCGCCACACACCGTCAGGTGGCTTGCGGAGTATGGATGTAGATGTAGATGTAGATTGATTTATCAGCAAATATTGTATATCTTACCACACATTTATTCTTCTAGTTCGTAATTTTTCCAAAGACTCATTTTTTCACTGCCCATCTTTGTTCCTTTTTAATCTACTGTCGTGACATTTAATGTCCTGGAGCGCTAAATATCAGATTCACCCATTTCTCAGCCATTCTTAAAAGCCATGATCCGCTACCGTGTGTCTAGTAATAAATTCCATAGACATAATTTTAGAAAGTTCGTCTCTTATTGCAGGTCATTGTTTCACAGCACCAGATTTGTGAAAATTAACGAATGTTACTTTGTGTGACAAAGTTTGTTTTACAGGTCTTTATTACAGAGCTAATTTGTGCAAACGTGCTTTTTAATTTACAAAGTTCCTCCTCTTCTGCATTTCCATTTCTGCTATTATGCATGGTATTCTTGTTTCTGCTACCTTCATCACGTTTGTCTTTTTTCTCATACATTCTATCTAATGTAACGTAATGAAACTATAAAATTTGTCTCTCCTCTGAGCTGCATATGCACATCTTATGTTCTCTTACTATGTATGCCAATTAGAAACATTAAGTTCTCCACCCTGAAATGACCATCATGCTCGAACACCCTTTCTTTACAGTTACAGACACAATAAATGCAAAAACAAGATATCAAACCAGTAACAGCGAAAGTCGTAGTGCAATTTTCGGAAACACGTATTTTCTAAGAGTACAGTAGATAATAAATCTGGAAGCTACGTTAGTGGTCTTTGTGTCGTTGTCTTATAACCCACTAGCATTTCACAGAAGAAAAAGTTATAATTTGTTAGGTGTCAGTAACAGCCTTTTCTGAAGCAGCCGACGTACGTGAAGTGTATCCTATCATGGAAACCATACATATGACAATGTATGTCTAGCGTAAGCGTTGTTAACTGACTTTGCAGACGTAGACTGAATAGACACAAAGGAATTAAAGACATTAGCTGCCAGTGGTTAGTGGTATCTATCAATGGTGCAAGTTGAACAGTTGTCCCGGACTGGGACTCCAACACGGGTCTGCTCCTTACTAGGCAGATGTACTGACCACTACGCCATCCTTACCCAGTGGTCAAAACAATCGCTCTGACTACCCTAGCATGCCTCTTGTCAGACCCAATTTCTCAACTTATACCACGCACTACTGATGTAGTGCCCCTGCTCATTACCCTCATTACGCGCGGCATTTCGCCGATTGCTGTATAAGTTCGAGCTTGTGCATCTGCACCGAAGGCATCATTGGCCGTCATCGCCGTAGTTATATATGTGTGGTGACTGTTCTTTCGGACATGCCCGAAAGAACAGGCACACGCATTGTAGACCGAATACTCTTTTCTTTGTCAGACTCTGACGAGACAGATGCGTACCTCTGGTCATAATGCGCCTACAGTAGGATCATTTGTATTTCAGGAATGAAATATCAAGATATCGTATAATGGCTGTCCTTAAGACATTATATAAATATACGTATCTGTACATCTTAACTAAGCTGTGTATTGCTGTCCGTCAGGTAGAGCTATGAGACTAACTGAGCATTAAAGGAATTGGAGGCTGAAAAAGAGATTCCACTTTCGCTGAAAATACTCTGAATGAATGTCATTCTTACGATAACACGTGTTAAGTACCTCATAGAAGAACTAAGGGCATAAAAATAGCATTACTCGTTATTCTGGCTATTAATAAACGCCAACCAAAAAATCCTGACCTAATTTGTAATGGCCATACACAGTTTCATCATTCATCCTTAGTAAAGTAGCAGCGGCCAGTTAATATTTTTCTCATCATTACATAATATTATTCTTAATACTGCCCCACACCCAGACATTATAGATTCATTTCTCCCCTTGCCCGTCCCCCCCCCCCCCCACTCATCTTTTCCGGTCTCTTAATCACATCCATGTAACATATTAGGCCTACTCTGTGCTATTACTCACTTCCGTAAAGGTTTTGGCTTATACATTCCTATACTTTTAATCTTTGATTATGAAGTAATATTTATTTGTTGAGAGTTCCTTTGTGACTTAATTTTGCTTGTGTTTCTATACATCTACATACATACTCCGCAATCCACGATACGGTGCATGGTGGAGGGTACCTCGTACCAAAACTAGCATCTTCTCTCCCTGTTCCACTCCCAAACAGAACGAGGGAAAAATGACTGCCTATATGCCTCTGTACGAGCCCTAATCTCTCTTATCCTATCTTTGCGGTCTTTCCGCGAAATGTAAGTTGGCGGAAGTGAAATTGTACTGCAGTCAGCCTCAAATGCTGGTTCTCTAAATTTCCTCAGTAGCGATTCACGAAAAGAACGCCTCCTTTCCTCTAGAGACTCCCACCCGAGTTCCTGAAGCATTTCCGTAACACTCGCGTGATGATCAAACCTACCAGTAACAAATGTAGCAGCCCGCCTCTCAATCCGACCTGATAGGGATCCCAAACGCTCGAGCAGTTCTCAAGAATAGGTCGTATTAGTGTTTTATAAGCGGTCTCCTTTACAGATGAACCACATCTTCCCAAAATTCTACAAGTGAACCGAAGACGACTATCCGCCTTCCCCACAACTGTCATTACATGCTTGTCCCACTTCATATCGCTCTGCAATGTTACGCCCAATCGACGTGACTGTGTCAAACGCTATACTACTAATGGAGTATTCAAACATTACAGGATCCTTTTTCCTATTCATCTGCATTAATCTATATTTAGAGTTAGCTGCCATTCTTTACACCAATCACAAATCCTGTCCAAGTCACCTTGTACCCTCCTACAGTCACTCAACGACAACAGCTTCCCATACATCACAGCATCATCAGCACACAGCCGCACATTGCTATCCACCCTATCCAAAAGATCATTTATGTAGATAGAAAACAACAGCGGACCTACCACACTTCCCTGGGACACTCAAGATGATACCCTCACCTCCGATGAACACTTACCATCGAGGACAACGTACTGGGTTCTATTACTTAAGAAGTCATTGAGACACTCACATACTTGGGAACCAATTCCATATGCTCGTACCTTAGTTAGGAGTCTGCAGTGGGGCACCGAGTCAAACGCTTTCCGGAAGTCAAGGAATATGGCATCCGTCTGATACCCTTCATCCATAGTTCGCAAGATATCATGTGAAAAAAGGGCGAGTTGCATTTCACAGGAGCGATGCTTTCTAAAGCCGTGCTGATGCATGGATAGCAACTTCTCTGTCTTAAGGAAATTCATTATATTCGAACTGAGAATATGTTCGACAATCCTGTAACAAACCGATGTTAAGGATATTGTCTGTAATTTTGAGGATCCGTCCTTCTACTCTTTTTATATACAGGCGTCACCTGCGCTTTTTTCCAGTCGCTCGGGACTTTACGTTGGGCAAGAGATTCGCGATAAATGCAAGGAGCCAATGCAGTAGAGTACTCTCTGTGAAACCGAATTGGAATCCCATCAGGACCTGGCGATTTATTTATTTTCAACCCATTCAGCTGCTTCACAACCCCAGGGATGCCTATCACTATGTACTCGATACGGGAATCTGTACGAGACTCAAACGGCGGTATGTTTGTACGATCCTCCTGCGTGAAAGATTTCTCAAATGCTAAATTTAAAATTTCAGCTTTCGTTTTGCTGTCTTCCTTTACCAGGCCCGACTGAGCAGTGAGTGACTGGATGGAAGCCTTCGACCCGCCTACCGATTTCACGTAAGACCAGAATTTCCTTGGGCTTTCAGTTGTAAAATGTCACACTCTTTGGAAAACTGTCATTGCACAGCTATGAACTCTTGCTGATGTTGTGCGAACTATCTATTTAATATTCAGTTATCTGAGCATTGCCTAGAAAGCCGAAAGCCGGTTCATAACGAACTCTTAATCTTAAAAGTCTAGTTCACGATAAAATCATACAAACTGTCAATAGACGTCCGTACGATAGCATTCTGCACAGAAGTTGGCAATCCAGTCAATGGACAACCACATCAGTGATGACGTCAGGGCATCTATCAAACCTGTTAGTGTTTGCCGTGTAGTCCCACAGACGGTGCATTATGTGACAGAGAAGACGCCTATCTTATTACTTCTACCTGCTTCACAGATCTTCGCAGTTAGATTGTCACATAATCGTGACTTTAGTTTCATAATCGAAAAAAGGTCTTTAAGCCAATTGCAATGGTGCCCAAAATTAAAGCAGCAAACTGCTATGTGACAATCTAACTGCGAAGATCTGTGAAGCGGGTAGAAGTAATATTATGTATTCAGCATTCCAAAAATAATTAAATAATACAAAAAACTTACTTATCATCCATGTTTTTGAGAAATGTGAAATATAGAACCAAGGTGTACGATATTTAAATGCAGCACACTCTCAGTTTGCCCTTGTTCCCCCTCCATGAGCACATACAGTGTGGCCGGCCCTGCCCTGGTCTTCGGTATAAAGCTTCAGTCTCTATGAACTGTCGCCTATCAGGCTCTCTGCGGTGGAGGGCCATGGGAATAATGGAAGCAGGACAGTCGCAAACTGATACAGTCCGATGGCTTAATGTGAATCGTTCTCTTGTTTCTCGGGTGTGGCGAATCGGCAAGGTTTAGTTGCTGTCAGGTATCATGAAGAGATCTTGGGACCTCATGTGCGGTTACCGCAAGATTCTGTGGGCTCAGACTTCGAATTAATGGACGATAATGCTCGACCTCATAGAGCACAGGTGGCTGAAGTTTTCTTGGAAACGAAAGATATTGCACGCATGGCATAACCTGCTCGCTCTCCCAATTTGAACCCCATAGAGCACATCTGGGGTGCACTTAGGAGACGGGTTGCACCACGTCACATTCCACCGACCACACTCAAAGATTTGCGACCAGCTCTGCGGCAAGAATGGGCGTTTTTACCTCAACATGAGATTGAAGACATCATTCACAGTACACCCCATCGTTGTAAGGCCTATATTGTTGCCAGAGGTAGTCAAACCCCACACTGAGGACATTAACCAGCTGAGTGCAAATCCGTTAAGTTGGAAGAAACGAAGAAAATTTTTGTCTTCCGTTACGCATGTTGCAGTTGTTTACATTCTATATTCTTTACATTATTTTAGTTTACTGTCACCTGTTTACACTGTTTTGTGGCAAAATAAACGCAACCTTGCAAAATTTACGTTTGTTGCATAAATTTAGGACACCAGTGTACGTCGCTCGTAATATTGCAGCACTTTTGCAACCTTATTATGGAGACGTAGAAACTCT
Source organism: Schistocerca nitens (assembly GCF_023898315.1). Classification (NCBI taxonomy): domain Eukaryota; kingdom Metazoa; phylum Arthropoda; class Insecta; order Orthoptera; family Acrididae; genus Schistocerca; species Schistocerca nitens. The sequence continues at coordinate 556,574,440 of NC_064616.1, read as the reverse complement.
GTCTGAGGAGAGCCGTGTAGACGTCCTGGACAGCTTTAACATAAAAGGATTTGTCATTGAAAGAGGAATTACGTTACAGGTCAGTCCGTTACATGAACTGAAACTGCAAATAGTCTCGAAAACAGTTCGAAAACGCATGTAAGATTCGCAGTGTCCTCAAAACTTTTAGGAAACTATCCTTGTAATTTCTTAAAGGCCACAATGAATACTTCAAACCAAACCAAACCAAATGCGAGGTTTCCAATCCATTCCGGGTGCTCTAATTTTCACTCTGGTACTCATTTTTCCTTTATAAATTCATCAATATCGAGTTTTAAATCTGAAAATCGTTCCAGGCATGCCACTTGATGCAACCAACGAATTTTGCAGTAATTTATACCGACTTGACTAAAGTCATGGAATAACGATATCCATGTATACAGATGGCGATAGTGTCGTGTACACAAGGTATAAAAGGGCAGTGCACTGGTGGAGCTGTCATTTGTACTAAGATGATTCATGTGAAACGGTGTCCGATGTGATTATGGCCACACGACGAGAATTAATAGACTCTGAACGGGGAACACTAGGTGGAGCTACACTGAAGAGCCAAAGAAGCTGGTACAAATGCCTAATATCGTGTAGGGCCCCCGCCAGCACGCAGAAGTGCCACAACACGGCTTGGCAAGGACTCGACTAATGTCTGAAGTAGTGTTGGAGGGAAATGACACCATGAATCATGCAGGGCTGTCCATATAAATCCGTAAGAGTTTGATGGGGTGAAGGTCTCTTCTGAACAGCACGTTGCAAGGCATCCTAGATATGCTCAGTTATGTTCATGCCTAGAGAGTCTGGTGGCCAGCGGAAGTGTTTAAACTCAGAAGAGTGTTCCTTGAGCCACTCTGTAGACGTCCTGGACGTGTGGGATGTCACACTGTCCTGCTGGAATTTCCTAAGTCCATCGGAATGCACAATGGACATGAATGGATGCAGGTTATCAGACAGGATGCTTACATACGTATGACCTACTAGAGTCGCATCTAGAGGTTAAAGGGGTCCCATATCACTCCAGCTGCACACGCATTACAGAGCCTCCACCAGCTTGAACAGTTCCCTGCTCACATGCACTGTCCATGGACTCATGAGTTTGTCTCCACATCCGTACAAGTCCATCTGCTCGATACAATTTAAAACGAGACTCGTCCGACCAGGACATGCTTCCAGTCATCAACAGCCTAATGTCGGTACTGACGGGCCCAGGCAAAGCGTAAAGCTTTGTGTCGTGCAGTCCTCAAGCGTACACGAAAGGGCCTTCGGTTCCGAAAGACCATATCGATGATGTATCGTTGAATGGTTCCCACGCTGATACTTGTTGATGACCCAGCACTGAAATATGCAGCGATCTGCGGTAGGGTTGCACTTCTGTCAAGTTGAACGATTCTCTTCAGTCGTCGTTGGTCCCACTCTTGCAGGATATTTTTCCGGCCGCGTAGGAAATTTGATGTTTTACCGGATTCCTCATATACACGGTACACTCATGAAATGGTCGTACGGCAAAATTCTCACTTCATCGCTACCTCGGAGATGCTGTGTCTCATCGCTCGTGCGCCGACTATGACACCACGTTCAAATCCTCTTAAATCTTCAGAACCTGAGAGTGTAGCAGCAGTAACCGTTCTAACAGCTGCGCCAGACACTTGTTGTCTTACATAGGTGTTGTCGATCCCAGCGCTATATTCTGCCTATTTACATACCTCTGTATTTGAATACGCATGCCTATATCAGTTTCTTTGGCGCTTCAGTGTAGACGCATGGGACATTCCATTTAGGAAATCGTTAGAGAATTCATTATTACGAGATCCCCAGTGTGAAGAGTAACAAATTTCAGGCATTACCTTTCACCACGGACAACGCAGTGGCTAACGGTCATCACTTGACGATCGAGAGCAACGGTGTTTGCGTAGAGTTGTCAGTGCTAACAGACAAGCACGCCGTCGGAAATAACAGCTGAATTCGAATGTGGGACGTGCGGCAAATGTATCCGTTAGGACAGTGCGCCGAAATCTAGCGTTAATGGGCTCTGACAGCAGAAGACAGACGTAAGTGCCTTTGCTAACAGCACTACATCGCCTGCAGAACCTCTCCTGGACTCATGATCATATAGGTCGGGCCCTAGACGAATGGTAAACACTGGCTGGTCAGAAGAATTCAGATTTCAGTTGGTAAGAGCTGGCGGTAGGGTTCGAGTGTGGCGTAGACACCAAGAACCCATGGACACAAGTTGTCAACAAAGCAATCTGCAAGCTGGACGTGGCTCCATAATCGTGTGGGCTGTTTACATGGAATAAGCTGGGTCCTCTGGACGTTCGACTACTTGGAGACCATTTGCCGCCATCCACAAACGTCAGGCTACCAAACAACGAATTTATTTTTACGAACAACAATGGGCCTTTTCACCGCACCACAGTTGTACGTGATTGGTGAAGAACATTCTGGACGGTTCGAGCGGATGGTCTGGCCACTCGCATCGCCTCACATGAATCCCATCGAAGATTTATGGGAAATAATCGAGAGGTCAGTTCGTGCACAAAATCGTGCACCGGCAACACTTTCGCAATTACGGACGGCTATAGAAGCAGCATGGCTCAAGATTTCTGCAAAGGACTTCCAACGCCTTGTTAAGGCCAACCACCTAGAGGTGTTGTACTACGCTTGGCAATAGAGCTTTGAAAATCCTCACTTTCCAATCCAAATCGCTCAAGAAACTTTACTGACCCGATTTTTCTTGTGCTGCTCTGTCAGCTGTTTTGGGACTCATATTGCGCATTTTCCTGTATCCGAGCGTTTGTGTGTGTGTTTCGTATAAGAGAGTTCTGAAGAGTTGTGAAAGCGTCGCAGAAATTTCATCCACTGTCGGCGGTCTTCACGAACATTTTCCTCCATTTCTTGCATCAGCTCCAGTCAAAATGGAAGGTCGTCCACTCTCTGTTCGTCTGAACATTTGTTCTGCCCCCACCAAACTCTATGCACTACTTACACACACTCGTTCCGTTGATAACATCTTCACCGTGAACCGTTTTGACTCGCTAAAAAGTTCCGGTAGGTGTTATTCCTTCCGGGAGGAGGAAGCGGATCACAGCACGTGGTTCGCATTTGGCGAGATTTGTTACAGACGTCTTTCACTCAACTGGATACTACAACGGGAAGTTAGATACTAACGTATTCCTGCGGTGCTTTTTCTGGTCAAGCGATCCCCCTCTACTACTCAGTGTTGTCAGTCCTCAATAAACAAAACGGACAAAAAAAAAAGAATCGTTACCGTCACAGTACATTTGCTTTCCGAACATGCCTCGTATTTTCTAAAGTTATGCCTAAAGAGTATTTGGAGGGTTAAAGCGGCAGCAGAGAGAGGGGTGCCAACAATGGTGCGCCCAACGACAACACTGAACACCGGAGGCGTACCAAGTGGTCTTTTGAGATAAGTTACGGGTTCTAAGTACAGCATCACGATGGACGTTTCTCAGTGACCGGTCTCGAAAGAGAACGAACTTTTTGTTTGCCGTATTGCATCCATCACTGTCACACAGACCCATCACCTGGCTTGATTGTATAGGGTGCCATTGAGTACATAACACCATCACCTCTGGTTCGCATAGCCGGTAGTCTGACCAGCAGGTGTTACACTTCTGATGTGTTAAGGCAGGTGTATGTGTCCTATATTCGGAGTCTCCGTCACGTTATCTTTTAACAAGCTAACGTAAGACCGCATATCGCTCGTGCTGCCCTGATCTACCTCGATACAGAATATGTTCGTCTCTTGCCCTGGCCAGCACGTTATCCACATGTCTCACCCATTGAGAACATCTGGTCATGGGTTGCAGAGAGGGTGACACGCCAGCCACTAGCCAACCACTACGTTTGATGAACTTCGACACTGTCTAAGGAGCATGGAACAGCATACCCGTATCTGCCATCTGAGCTCTGTTTCATTCGATACACACCCAGCTTAGAGCCCTTGCTACTGCCGGAAATGGCAGCTCACGGTTCAAAAATGGCTCTGAGCACTATGGGACTTAACTTCTGAGGTCATCAGTCCCCTAGAACTTAGAACTACTTAAACGTAACTAACCTAAGGACATCACACACATCCATGCCCGAGGCAGGATTCGAACCTGCGACCGTAGCGGTCGCCCGGTTCCAGACTATAGCGCCTAGAACCGCTCGGCCAACTCGGCCGGCGCAGCTCAGGGTACTAAATTTTGCAACCAGCAGTTTTTGTGTTTCTAATTTTGAGGACTCTAGCAACGAAATAACTTAGCACGTGATAGTCTATTAAAATATTTCATTCACTGGATTACATAACTGTAATAGAAATAAAGGGTGTTTCAAAAAGAATGACCTGATTTCAGAGCTCCATATTTATTGATAAAAACATACTGCAAACATGGGATGAATTGAAAAATACTCATAAAAATCCTAAGTTTTAGCTATGCTATTATAAATTCTCTATGTATATACCAGCATCAGTAGCATGAAAACCTTTTAGACGATAGCTGAATTCGTCATAAACCTTACACAATGCATCTGCTTTTACAGGAGTTATGGCAGGTGTTATTCTGTTCTTAATTTCTTGTATGTCACTAGATACAGGAAGATACACACATTTTCCTTTACACATCCCCACAAGAAAAAGTCGCATGCGGTCATGTCTTGCGATCTTGGAGGCCTAGAATGCAGGGCAGTGACTCGTGGTCCCGTACACCTTAACGAGAGTTGAGATATCTTCAGAGGTTGCCGAATTGGCTTTTTCCACAACTGCAGGAGGTTCCCGATGACTATATTTTCCAACAAGATGGAGCTCCATCGCACTGTCACACAACAATTTACGTCAGTTTCTCACTGACACTCTACCTCAGCGCTGGATACTGTACACGGGACACGTGACGCTGCCCTGCATTCTTGGCCTCCAAGATGGCCAGGCATCACCCCATGCGATTTTTTTCTTGTGGGGATATGTGAAGGAAAATTTCTTTACCTCCTCTACACCTCTTGACATAGAAGAGTTGTAGAACGGAATAACAACCGCCATAACTTCTATAAAAGCCGATACATTGTGCAAAGTTTATGACAAATTTAACAGTCGTCTAGATGTTGTTCGTGCTGCTGCTGGTGGACACAGAGGATTTGTAATAGTATATCTGCTAAATCTTAAAGATTTTGTGAGCATCTTTCAATCCATGGCGTGTTTGTAGAATGTTCTTATCAACAAATAGGGATTTTTGAAGTCAGTCCATGTTTTTTTAAACATCCTGTACGGTGATACATGGAATTTACCTCGCTTCGAACACTTCTATGCACATAGTATGGTAAAGATAAATTTCTCCATAGACCAATCTACCGCTAGTGGATTACTTCGTTACAAGGAAAAAGTTAAGTAAGAGGTATTACAGCCACGTAATTCGAAGAAAAACCTCTATGACGACAACTTCGAAAAAAGCCGCAGTGTTTTAAGTCCAATTTTTATGAGACGTCTGGGAAAAGAAGCAGTACTTTATGCTTCAATTTTATGAAAATAAATACGTTTACACACACACACACACACACACACATACACACACACACACACACACACACACACACACACACACACACACACGCACATACGCAACTTTTCACCTTTTTCTTTAGTTGCTTATTGTCATACAATAAGGTTACACTTTTATTGTTTGTCATTTACAGAGGAATTATCTAGTTTCAGCAGATGTGTGCTGAAATTCTACTTTTAATTAATACATTCATTCATTCGTTGTCTCTGTTCCTGCCATAGACTATGCTGAATAATAAAAATAATGAATATTTTTACTTTGAATAAAACGGGCTATTGTATTTGTGACCTCACAGGGTGTATTAATTACAGATGCATACAAACTAACACAATACAAATAAGATCCAATAGAATGAAATTTAAGCTACGTGTGACTGAAGTCGAGAACGTCGCAGTGCTTTAGCGACTGGGGGATGTCGATATTTCCGTCACAGTTCGTCACTGTTCGGCAACCGAAATCCCAGCTGTCGATGGGAGAGGGATTACCGACGTTCACATGAGAATGTTACCGCGCTTGGTATTTGACAAGTGGAGAGCATGGGCTGCGATTGCAGTTCTAGTTTGAGCATCGAGTGCGCTGGGTAATTACAGCGCCGGAGCTCCGAAGCGATATGAACGTCCAGGTCCCGCCCTCTGCATTTATTACGAACGAAGCTGCAACGCGCACCTGACAGCGCAAGAGCGGTCTGTCGCGAGTTTCTCATGAAACGAATGTTTAAGTAAAAAGCTGAGCACTGCAATATGTAGCACTCGGGCACAGCAATACGTAGCAACACAGTGTGAACACTGTATTTCATGTTACGTTAAAAGTCAATATTTACTTTAGCAATGTTGTTCTCCAGAAAGAATTTTTCACTCGGCAGCGGAGTGTGCGGCGATATTAAACTTTCTGGCAGATTAAAACTGTGTGCATGGCAGTGAATCCGGGACCATTGCCTTTCGCGGGCAAGTGCTCTACCATCTGCGCTACTCAAGCACGACTCACGACTGGTCCTCACAGCTTTGCTTCCGCCAGTACCTCAGCTTCCATGCTTTCATATTAGCGTAAACGCCGCTGCAGAGTGAAAAATTCTTACTTGAAACAGTCCCCGGGCTGTGGCTATGCCATGTCTCCGCCATATCCCTCCTGCCTGGACTGCAAGCTTCGCAGGTAAACTCCTGTGAAGTAAGCAGGAGACCCGGGTTCGAATCTCGGTCTGGCATAAATTTTCACTTTTCCCCGTTGATTTCAATCAATGCCCACTCGAAAGCCTGACTTTATGGTATGGGGAGGCAGCGGGCATGACTTCACACCATCGCTAGTAGTGACAAACGGCAAAATGCTACGTCACGGATATCATGGGTCCTAATGTGTGGGCTCGCATGCAACAATGTCGCGGTGCCACTTTTCTACAGGACAACGCTCTTCTACACCTGACGTAAGTGTCTGTGAGCAGTCTGCATGTTGCTGAGGTACATCTGTGGCCGTCAAGTTCCCCAATTCTGTCCCCCACTGAACATATGTGGGACCAACTCGGACGTCAACTCCATCACAGTGTTGCTAGTATCTGTTATATCAAAAAGTAGTTACATCAGTTGTGAGCCGTCTTGCCACAGAGAAGGACACACCGGCTATGACACCATTCTCAACCGAATCATTTCATGCATCCAGGCCTGAGATGAAGCGACTTCAGACTGGTAAGAGGGCTCATACTGTCAAGTTCTTTGCAAATATGACTCGATGTTATAATCACAGCAATAACGTCGCATATGCTCTCAACTCGTGAAGTTTCATTTTGTTTCCTCTTCCCCTCCTGTGTGCTTCACTTTTTGTGAGGCAATGTGTTATCGAACTGGTGACAGTTTCCTTAGAGAATTTCACTCACTCTTCAGCATAAGTAAAATGAGGTGAACGCTTTCGATCAGATACCTTCCGGTTGATATTTGAAATCCAGTTTCTTTCCTGTATTTAGACAGTTTTCAGTAAAAAGTAGTTCTGCAGAGTTATCCCTAGTGGAAGAGTCTTATGTATGTCATTTCAGTTACATATAACCTCTAACGTAAAACATTTATGGGACCAATCAACGTACATATAGTAGTTCATAACATTGCGATGTTGGAAAGGAAACGAGAGATAGAAATAGAGGGGTGGGGAGAGGTCAGGAGGAAAAAAAAAAGATATTCTTGAGTAGTCGACTATGCCTTCGAATTTACCGTATGTTCCTGAATCCAGCCTCGCAAGTATGATACAAACAATGAATCGAAAGAGAAACAGAATGCATCAGAAATATGAATGTCTTATTTAATTCATTTGCAGAGCCAGTTGGTCAGTGGTGGAGGCACTATACTCGCATTCGGGAGATGTATGTCTCATATCCACAATCGACCATCCTGATATATGTATATCATCCAGTCCTCTGTATCACAGGGCAAATGCCAAGATTATTTCTTTGAAAATGTCGCCTGTGATTTCCTTTCTCATATTTGTCCAATCTGTGCTTCTGCATAATTTCTAATGGTTTCGTCGTCAATGTGGCGGTAAATCCTAAGCTTCCCCTCATTTCCCCCATTCATTCAAGTCACTTTAAATCACTATATGAGTTAAATGATTACAATATTAATACAGTACATACTTTTGTTTCGACATCGTCATTTTGTAAGCAAAAATTCCCTGAAGAGGAATCTCATTTAATACTCATTCACATGTATTGAAATTGCTCACGACATTTTTTAAGATTAAATTTCGTAGCAACTGTGTCTAAAATCCCATTTAAACAGTTACAGCTTACTCAATATGGAAACAGAGTTCTAACACAAATGCTCATACACTGAGGAATCAAAAAATTATGTCTACCTGCTTAAGCGTGAGGTGGTCTTCCTTTGCAACGTAATATAGCAGCGATTCTGCGTTTTATGGATTCGAAAAGTCCTTGGTAGGTTTCCTGAGGTATGTGACACCAGATGTCTACTACACAGGTCACGCAATTCTAGTAAATTACTCGCTTGTGGTTGCGGAGCTGGCCTCCGATAGTGTCCCAGATGTGTTGCATTGGTTTCACATCAGCCTAGTTTTGTGGCCAAGACATCAGCGTGAGTTCACTGTCACGCTCCTCAAACGACTGTACCACGATTCTGGCTTTGTGATACGGACTGTAATCCTACTGGAGGATGCCATCGCCGTCGGGGAAGACGTCATGCATGAAAGTTGGTCCACAATAGCGTTCAAGTAGCCCACAGATGTTATGGTGCCTTCGACTACTATCACAGGTCCCATGGAAGCCCAACACAACACTGCCGCCACCGGCCTGCGTCCGTGGCGTGGTGTATGTTTCGAGCACACGTTCTCCCTAACGCAACGTATCATGAAGTGACCATCGATCTGGTGTAAAAAGAGACGTGATTTATACGACCAGGCGATGTGTTTACATTGATTTACGGTCCAGTCCCAATGGTAAATGGTGATGTCATTGGTTCAACATAAGAATATAAAGGGGCCAACTGCAGCGGAATCCCATATTCAACAATGTGCGCTGAAAGTTGTGTTCCAAAACACTTGTGGCCGCACCAACGTTGTGTCTGTCGTCAGACCTGCCACAGATGGTCGCAAGGGCTGTACATAATGAATGTCGGTCCACATACAGCCGTTCAGCTGGTACTTGAAAGAACACAATACCTTCGGTTCCTGCACATTAATACCATCAGTTGCCTCCTTTATAAACTAATGTCACATTAAAGAATGCTGTAGAAGTTATATATATATCTATGCAAACCAGACCAGAGTGGTCGCATTCTTCTCAGCAACATACAGTGGTATGTGCCATGTTTTGCTCTTCGGCGTGAACGGATTTATTGTTAGGTGCCGGTTACGGCCTTCATTATTCTATATCTATTTCGAAATCTTCGTGCACAAGTTTCGGATATCATTGCTTTAGCTTCGAAAAGCTATTTGATTTCCGCGTAGATGCATATTTCTTACTTGTAAATATGGCTTTGTTACGCGTAACCTGGATACATGAGAAATTGTTTCTTTTGTTGTTGATGTATTTTCATTTCCACGTTTTTCTTAACTTGTGATAGCATACGTTTGTAAAACGTGAGGACAATAGAGATGTGTTTTAAAAATGTCTACGTTGTGAATGTGCGATGACCCAATCTCCTGTTGTACAATATGAGGTAACAATGGGCTTAAGTATTCAAAATTTGCACTCTACCGTTGGTCAACAGTATCAATGCACACTAATTTAATCTCAAGTATACATTTAGTAGGTGTTATTAGACACTAATAATATAATGCTCAGTTTCTAGACAGAGAAAAACAATTTTTTAACATTGAGGAAACACTTGGTGAAAGTCCAACAGCGACCAACAAATTTCAGTTGTGCTAACAAGGATTTTGCAAATATTGAGGTATTAATTAAGGAGGCCAGCAGTTCTCTAAATATACATGTAACATACTCTGAAAGACAGTCATTATCCCGAACTGCGTGAAAACTGAAATAAAGGTTATCTTGATTAAGTAATTTCAGTAATGGCCCCTTAGTTATCAAGCTAAAACGACGTGAGTGGCATAGCTGGACGCTGGCGTCCGCTAAAGCAGGAATAATGAGGTCTGCATGTCGTCACTTTGAAGTTTTAGTGTAAAAATCTCAACGTCTGTACCGCTGTCGCGCAAATTCTAATGGAGAAATGGCAGGGAAGTTTGCAGAAAATTCGTCCTTACCCCATGACTGACGAACCATGAGTGTTTCCTTCTTTTTTTAAAAAAAAAAAAAAAGCTAGTGTTCCACACATTATTGTGCTGTTCTGACGTGCCTTTACTTACGAGACCATGTTAAAAATGCATTTCGTACGTGGGAACTCCAAACTGCAAATTCTTTCTACGTTAGTTTTCTTTATCCAAACTGCTTGTAAGCTGTTGCAAAAAATAAAAATGTTGCTGTATTCTGTACATGCAGAATCATATAAAATTATTTCAATACACATATCACTTGAAAATGAGGAGAAACTATGAACATTACTATTAATCAAAGGAAATAACACTTAGCACCACGAGTAAATACAAACGTCTAAAATTAGCTCTCCTAGTGTAATCAGAACATTTTTCTAATAAATGACGTCATAATCAGACAACTACCTAAGTTCATTACAAACAGTCATCAAATCTCAATACTTCCGTAAGGTACACCATCAGTAACAAATTTAGAATTATTATTTATGGCTTGAAATACACTCTGGAATATAATGAACTATTATACAGGATAAAGCGATCTGATTACAATAAAGATACGGAGATCACTTTTGCACAAAAAAAGGGGGGGGGGGTAAATCATTTAATAGTGATATCTTGCTGAATATTAAATATGAATTGTGAACTGTGAGCTACTAGTTTATTTCAAAGCGCGAGGAAAAACATTACCCCATTTCTAAACTCCAAAAATATCCCTTAGTAGCAGTTGTTCGCTACTGCTTGATGAATTACATGTCTCTGTCGTTTGATCAACACTGATAAGTGCTAATTGTGCGTCTACCCACCATAAGACCTCGAAGAAAACTACATCTTGTCAGACTTACCGTACAGTCTAAAATTAAAGATTCCAAGGGAGCACGCCAGTGAAATGTGTCCCTGAAATGATGATATGAGCTAACTGAGTGGTTTCATTCAAAACTGAATCTCGCAACACATGGCATTTTTGTGATTCAGAAGGGAAAAGCTATTGCTAAAAAACAAAATCAAAAAATACAACAATTTTAAGTTGAGCTCCAATCTTTGAACTGAAAAGTAATTTGTGTCACAGACCACTGTTGTAGAGATACAGAGATCCAACATGTAGTATTATCATTGAATGAAAGGAAGTACTCTTACTGTAGGAGTACTTCAAAGGGTGGAGGATAATGCATTTGTACCAGAAAAGGAACACTATTCAAATCAAGACATGACCTTAGTACAGTAAGTGAAGACAAATACTTTGAAATATGAGCTATTGCATGAATAGAACTTGCTATCACCAAGAAATTAATCATTTTGCGTGTGTATCGATCCCCCGGTGGTAGCGTGGACACATTTTTTCAGCAAGTTAATAGAAGTCCTAAAGCGTCTCAAGTAAAAACGTCAACACAGTTTTGTGTGGAGACATAACCATAAACACAAAAATCATAAATGAAACTCGTAGCACCCTCATAAATATCTTTCAAAGTTTTGGCATGCCCCTGTTGGTCGACAGTGCAACAAGGGTTAATACAATGACTGCATCAGTCATGTAGCACAAATATGGACAAGGAAAAAGTGTGATGTAGCTGTATAAGATTTTGGACCGTCAAACCATTTCTGTTACATGATAATAGTAAAATCGGGTATGGAAAAATCGCTTAAATCGAAAGCCTACAAAAGATATTTATCATATACCAAAGTACAAAAATTTCAAAGAACTAGTAAATAGAAATTGAGATTAAGTGAATAGAGGAACCAATGTAAATGTGAAATTCTCTAAATTCTCGACATTAAGTAAACTGGACTTCGAAAAGGCATTTCCAAAAGTATCCGCATCCGTGTAAGGGTCTCACAAAAACAAATGAATAACTACAAGTATTAAGAAATCCTCCTAAAACCTGAAGTACCTCAGTTCCATGAAAAAGAGTCATAATGAGTCAGAGTTCTTGAAGTTCTATCATAGGTACATAAAAATTTTAGGAAGATGCTGACTACTGTAAAAAAAGTCTTTTAATAATATACAAAGCAGAGAATAAAAGCAAAGCAATCTGGAACGTCATAAATAATGTGTTCGGTAATGTCAGCACTAATCGTGTATACATATCCCGTAAACATGGACGGGGAATGAGATAGGCGGCGTTAGGTGAGAATGTGAATCGGCCGGGGAGAGTGCCAACATAGTTCGCACATTTACGAAAACACTGTGTCCGGGTGGCGCAGTGGTTAACGCAACTGCCTTGTAAGCAAAAGATCCTTGGTACGAGACCCAGTCAGGCACACATTTTCACTTGTTGTTGATTCCACATGAAGTCCCGATGTAACTGATATTATTAGTTCCTTCCCTTTCCTTCCCATTCTCCCCCTCCACCTTCAATTAACATCACAAATATCTACGACTTCCCCAGTAACGTTAGAAATAAGGAAAATTTCACACTGCTGATGAAAGCACTATTCTAGTCACTGAGAAAACAAGAGAACTCCTTGTAGAGAAAGCAAATGAAACCATCAAAAAAATTTACAAGCGACAATGAACACAAAGGAAACTAATGCCATGAATATCAGTATAAAAAGGGAAAACGACAGTAACGACAGTATTAAATTAAATGTAGATGGCGCCTCTATAGCGTGTGTAAGAAATTCAGAATTTATAGGAATAAATATCTATTCTTAGTTGAAGTGGTGTGAACACATAAAGATAGTTGGAAGCAGAATGTCATCAGCATGTTATGTACATAGAGTCCTGTCGTCAATATGCAACAGCCAGTGTCTTTTAGCTACCTATTCATTTGTACACTCAGTTCTTAGCTAAGGCATTCTTTTCTGCGTAGCAAATGCACCAAATTTAAGTACAGTTTTCAAGCTACAGAAAAGGGCCATAAGAATTATGAACCAAAAATGGTAGTCGAGCTCATTGTAAAGATATGTTCAAAGTACAGGGAATTTAACTGTACATTGTGAGTATCTTTACCAATCATTTGTACACATCAAAAATAACATTGATAATTACTGCACAAATATCTCCACAGAACAAGATATAGATGGAACTTACATTTACCAAAAAAGAACAAACATAAAATTCAAAATAATATTGTGTACCAAGGAATAAAACTGTACATTAAATTACTAAAGGAAATTAAAGAAATTTCTGAGACAAACTTATTTAAAAGGCAGTTAAGAAGTACATGTTAACCTATACATTCTATTCGCTGAAGGATTACTTAGCATAGATTAGGTGTTTATTTTGATTTTCCATGGTTTCCCTGAATTACTTTAGGTAAATGCCGAGGTGATTCTTACTGTACGACTACAAGCGACTATCTGTCCCATCTGGCCGAGCGGTTCTAGGTGCTTCAGTCCGGAACCGCGCTGCTGCTACGGCCGCATGTTCGAATCCTGCCTCGGGCATGTATGTGTCTGATGTCCTTCGTTTAGTTAGGTTTAAGCAGTTCTAAGTCTAGGGGACTGATGACCTCAGATGTTAAGTCCCATAGTGCTTAGAGCCATTTGAACCATATCTGTCCCATTCTTGTCGTTCTTAACCTGTAAGTAGTCGTATGTGTGTGTATAAGTCGATTACTTTATTTTTGTTGTTCCTAAATTCTAATACCAAGGCATGTTCAGTATCCTGTTCACACATTCAAATGTACCATGTTCAAATGTTTTCTGAACATTATATTGAAACCACATCAAAGAAAGGAAAGTGCCACATGAGTAAATACATCTATTAAAGTGAGATACTCTGCGTGAAAGTAATTTTCGGTTTAGGATGCTCCCCAGTAACCAAGCACCTTTGCGAGGTGGAGAGGCTTGCGTGCCGCTAAAGTACAGATAGTCCTACCATAGGTGCAACCACAACGAAGGGGTATTCGTGGAATGGTCAGAAAACATGTGGTTCCTGAGGATGGGTAGCAGCCTTCTCAGTAGTTGCAGGGGCAACAGTCTGGATGGTAGACCGATCTGGCCTTGCAGCATCAGCCAACGTGGCCGTGCTGTTCTGACACTGTGAACGATCGAAAGCAAGGCGAAACTACAGCCGTTACTTTTCCCCAGGGCATGCAGCTCTACTGTGCTGTTAAATCACTATGACATTTACATCTACATCTGCAAGGATACTCTGCAAATCACATTTAAGTGCCTGGCAGAGGGTTCATCGAACCACCTTCACAATTCTCTATTATTCCCATCACATATAGCGCGCGGAAAGAACAAACACCTATATCTTTCCATACGAGCTATGATTTCTTATCATGGTGATTGTTTCTCCCTATGTATGTCGGCGTCAACAAAATATTTTCGCATTCGGAGGAGAAAGTTGGTGTTAGGAATTTCGTGAGAAGATTCCTCCGAAACGAAAAACGCCTTTGTTTTAATGATGTCCATCCTAAATCCTGTATCATTTCAGTGACACTCTCTCTTCTATTTCGTGATAATACAAAACGTGTTGCCCTTCTTTGAACTTTTTCGATTTCCTTCGTTAATCCTATCTGATAAGGATCCCACACCGCGCAACAGTATTTTAAAGAGGACGGACAAGCGTAGTGTAGGCAATCTCCTTAGTAGATCTGTTACATTTTCTAAGTGTCCTGCCAATAAAATGCAGTCTTTGCTTAGCCTTCCCCACAACATTTTCTATGAGTTCCTTCCAATTGAAGCTGCTCGTAATTCATACGTATTTGGTTGAATTTACGGCCTTTAGATTTGACTTATTTATCGTGTAACCGAAATTTAACGGATTCCTTTTAGGACTCATATGGATAACCTCACACTTTTCGTTATTTAGGGCCAGTTGCCAATTTTCGCACCATGCAGATATCTTTTATAAATCATTTTGAAATTTGTTTTGATCTTCTGGTGACTTTACTAGTCGACAAACGACAGCGTCATCTGCTAAGAACCTAACACGGCTGTTCAGATTGTCTCCGATATCGTTTATATAAGTAAAGAACAGCAAAGGGCCTACAACACTACCTTGAGGAACGCCAGAAATCACTTCTGTTTTACTCGATGACTTTCTGTCAATTACTGTGACCTCTCTGACAGGAAACCACGAATTCTGTCACATAACTGAGACGATATTCTATACGCACGCAGTTTCACTACAAGCTGCTTGTGTGGTACAGTGTCAAAATCATTCCGGAAATCCAGAAATACGGAATCAATTTGAAATCTCTTGCCAATAGCACTCAATACTTCGTGCAAGTAAAGAGCTAGTTGTGTTTCGCAAGAACGATGTTTTCTAAATCCATGTTGACCGTGTGTCAATAGACCGTTTTCTTCGAGGTGATTCGTTATGTTCGAACACAATCTATGTTCTGGAATCCTGCTGCATATCGACGTTAATGATATGGGCCTGTAATTCAGTGGATTACTCCTACTACCTTTCTCGAATATTGGTGTAACCTCTGCAACTTTCCACTCTTTGGATACGGATCTTTCGTCGAGCGAACGGTTGTACGAGTATATGGTTGTTAAGTTTGGAGCTATTGTATCAGCATACTCTGAAAGGAACCTAATTGGTATACAGTCTGCACCAATAGACTTGCTTTTATTAAGTGATTTAAGTTGCTTCACTACTCCGAGGATATATACTGCTTCATTACTCATGTTGGCAGCTGTTCTTGATTCGAATTCTGAAATATTTACTTCGTCTTCTTTTGTGAAGCCACTTCGGAAGGCTGTGTTTAGTAACTCTACTTTGGCAGCACTGTCTTCGATATTATCTCCATCGCTATTGCGCAAAGAAGGCACTGATTGTCTTAACGCTAGCATACTTCACATACGACCAGCATATCTTTGGATTTTCTGCCAGGTTTTGAGACAAAGTTTCGTTGTGGAAACTATTATAACATCTCGCCTTCAAGTGCACCCTAAATTTCGAGCCTCTGTAAAAGATCGCCAGCCTGGGAGAGTTTGCGTCTGTTCAAATTTGGCATGTTTTTTGCGTTGTTGCTGCAACAATGTCCTGACCCGTTTTGTGTACCAATGAGGATCATCTCCGTCGGTTGTTAATTTATTTGCTATAAATCTATCAATTCAATACCTTCTCTTATTGACAGTACGGGTAAAGTAACGGATGATGATAAACAGAAGGCCGAAATTCTAAACCTAGCTTTCAAAAACTCGTTTACGGTAGAGGACTGCAGCAGCATTCCCGCTTTCAATTATCGAACAAATGCAAGGATGGCTGACATAGTGTTAAATGTATCTGGAACTGTAAAACAGTTAAGCTCCTTAGACGCCTGGAAGGCACCTTAGCTCAGACGGTATCCTCGTAAGATTATATGTTGACTATGCTCCATGTATAGCACCATTCTTATTCATCATCTATCAGAGATCACTGGAACAGCGGAAAGTTCCACGGGACTGGAAGAAGGCCCAGTTCATACCAATCTATAAAAAGGGTAGAAAATCGGATGCACATAATTACCGGCCAATTTCACTGACATCGATTTGTTGTAGAATCATGGAACATATTGTGTGTTCAGACATAATGACCTTTCTAGACTCTGAGAAGCTCATCTGCAGAAACCAGCTCGGTTTTAGGAAACAGCGGTCATGAGATACACAGCTGGCCCTCTTTGTGCATGATATACAACAGGCTCTAGATAGCGACTCCCAGGTTGATTTCATATTTCTCGACTTCCGAAAGGCGTTCGACTCTGTTCCGCACTGCCTCTTGCTCCAAAAATTGCGCGCTTACGGTCTATCCGATGACATATGCGGTTGGATAGAAAGTTTTCTAACAGAGAGAGAGCAGTATGTCATCCTGAATGGGGTGACTTCAACAGAAACAAGCGTAACTTCTGGCGTGCCCCAGGGCAGCGTAATAGGTCCGCTGCTTTTTACGACTTCCATAAACGATCTGGTTGATGATATTGACAGCGGCATTAGACTACTTGCAGATGATACTGTAGTCTACAGGAAAGTAGTATCACACGAAAGTTGTGAACAAATCAATGAGGATTTGCAGAAAATACATGAGTGGTGTAATGACTGCCAGTTATCTCTCAATATTAGTAAGTGTAACCTACTGCGTGTAACAAGGCGAAAATCCCCATTAATGTACGAGTACAAAATAAATGCCCAGTCTTTGGAAGCGGTAACATACGTCAAGTACCTAGGTGCGGCTATGCGAAATGATCTCAAATGGGATGATCAGATTACACAAGTAACGAGCAATGCGAACTCTAGATTGATGTTTATTGGTAGAGTCCTGAAGCGATGCAGTCCTTCAACAAAGGAAATTGCTTACAATATGTTAGTTCGTCCAGTCTTAGAGTATTGTTCGTCTGTATGGGACCCTTACCAGTTGGGTCTCATTCAAGAGATAGAAAAGGTCCAAAGAAGAGCATCGTGACTAGTACATTTGGCCATCGCGAGAGCGTTTCAAATCTCATAGAAAGTTTGAAGTGGGATACACTTACAGATAGACGACGCGCTAAACGGAAGGGGCTGCTCATTAAATTCCGAAATCCGATCTTCGCCGAAGATGTAGAGAATATATTATTACCACCAACTTTCAAATCGCACAATGATCACCATTCAGAGAAAGGGAAATTAGAGCTCGTACTGCGGTGTTCATACAGTCGTTTTTCCCTCGTGCGATCCGCGAATGGAACAGAGGGGGGAAATATGTCTTTGGCGCGAATTGTGCCCTCCGCCACACACCACTTGGTGGCTAGCGGAGTACATATGTAGATTACTGCCGATACTACTTCTTTCAATTCAAGCCACATCTGGTCTACACTTACGTTGTTAATTTGGAAGGAGTGGAGATTGTCTCTCGGGAAGGCGCCAAGAGAATTTTTATCTGCGTTTTTGAATCGGTATTTTTTCGTTTATTTTTGTAGCATCTGGAGTTTGCAATATTCACTCTCGCTACGCTAACCATGTGTTCACTAATCCCTGTATCCTTTTTGATGCTAGTTATTTACTCAGGATTATTTGTTGCTATGAGGTCAAGTATGTTTTCACGACCGTTTACTATTCGCGTGGGCTCATGAACTAGCTGCTCCAAATAATTTTCAGAGAATGCGTTTAGCACAATTTCGAATTATGTTTTACCCGTACCTCCGGAATTAAACATGTATTTGCGCCAACAAATGGTTCAAATGGCTCTGAGCACTATGGGGCTTAACATCTGAGGTCATTAGTCCCCTAGACTTAGAACTACTTAAACCTAACTAACCTAAGGACATCACACACATCCATGCCCGAGGCAGGATTCGAACCTACGACCGTAGCAGCAGCGCGGTTCCGGACTGAAGCGCCTAGAACAGCTGGGCCACAACGTCCGGCTTGCGCCAACATATCGAGGGTAAATAAAAGTCGCTCGGTAAAAGGATCCAATTATTATTTTCTTCCGGTTGCCGGCATCCTCTTAGGTAAAACATCCATGGGGTAAAATAGTTCCCCATTCGGATCTCAGGGCGGGGTTTACTCAGGTGGATCTCGTAATCAGGGAAAAAAAAATATATCTAGCACCGGTGGCAATGCACAGAGATTAAAACCCAGGTAAGAGATGAGCAAAAATTTTAGTGGATTGTTCGTGAACACATAAAAGGTAAATTTCTCAGTTGGAAATTCAGAATATCAGTATTCTTAGAATTCACATTGATTTCTTTTCGACGAAGACGAATATGTGAAAACACACGTTCAGAAAACTGTCAATTTTGCGTAACCAAAGATTTCATCAGTACAGAACTATCCTTCGTGGGAAAATATCGTGGAACTGACATACCTTTTTTTTTTCAGTACTTTCAGGTTATAGGTACCTTTTATTATGTTGCTGTTTCGCAGAATCCAGCTTCATCTGATGTATTTACGATTGTTTCCCAAAGACTAAATTCTATATTTAGCTAACCAGGCGATGTCCATCGAACATCTGGTCCAGCAGTCTTGACCAGACCATTTTCAACATTTACTGTTCTGCAAATTTTGTCTCTGTTTTTTGTTCACACCTTTAGCAATTTCATAAGTGTGAAGAGTGCTCTGTGTCATGTCTATCGTTCATCTCGTGGCAGTCGCAAATGGAATATGAAATTAGAGTTTCCTCTCTGTCCATACATACGTCGCAGTAAATATGACCTAACTTCAATAGCCACTAGTGGTAATAGAAAGTGGTAACGAAGTGTTCCTACAGTCCTTGACTTTGTTTTAGTATGTAGTTAATTGTATAAGTGACATACTGCTTCAAGCGTCTCCAATTCGTGTTATTCAGGATTACTAAAAAGCTTTCTCATATGATGAACAGATCGTTGGAAATCCTTGCTCACCACATATTAACCCATCCCCATAAAGATCTAACACATTAGAGAGATGATTGAAGATGCGTTTTTCCTAGCAATGCCCGTTACATACACTTATAAGACTACATGCTTAACTGCGTGCTGGTACATCTTTGGAACGCTGTTCTGCAGCTATTCTGCGTGGCATGGATTCTACAAGTCCTTTGTAGATTTCTGGAGGTATGTGGAACCATATGTCAACTATCAGTGCACGTAATTCACATAAATTACGGGCCGGTAGTTTGTAGACGCAGAGCTGGCTCCCGATAGCGTCCCCTATGTATTCCATTCGTCTCACATAAACCGACTTTGGCGCCCTAGACATCTACATGAGTTAGCTGCCACGTTCGTCAAACCACTACTGAACAATTATGGCATTGTGACATGGACAGTTATCCTATTGCTAGATGCCCTCGCTGCCGGGAAATGCATCAAGCATGAAGGGGTGCAATCTGTCCACAATAATATTCTCATAGTCCACAGCTGTCGTGGTGCCTTCGATTACTACCATAGGCTATGGAAACCCAAATGAATGTCCCTTATAGCATAATAATGCCCCCACGGGACTGTGTACCTGACGCAGGGCATGTTTCGTCAGACTTTCATCTGGATGACGGCGTGCCTGGAGAAGACGATCGACCTCGTGTAGCAAGAAACGTGGTTCGTCCTACCAGATGAGACATTTCCATGGATCTACAGTCCAAACTCGATGATCCCGTGCCCACCACAATCATAACTGACGATGTCGATGAGTCAACTTACGAACGTGCTAGATTCATTTCAACAATGTGCGCTGGATGGTGTGCTCGGAAACACATGTGCCTGCACCGGCATTGTACCCTGTCGTTTGATCTTCCAAAGACCGCTGCTTGTCGTGCTTTACAGATCGGGCTAGTCTTCCACCTGCACATTCTGTGATGAGGCGTGACGTCCAACACCTTGCCACCTAATCGCGATTTCACCGCCCTTTAACCACTTTCCATACATGCTCACGATTGCAGCCGACCAGCTTCGCTGGTTCCGAGATGCTTATTCCCAGGAGCGAGGCCGTAACAATCTGCTTTGTTAAAGTCGCTAATGACTAGAGTTGTAAAATTGCCGTATGCTACCTGAGACTATCGTAAGTGAGTAAGCAGCTTCCCTGCATGATTTGGTCAGTAAATGTCGTACCCACGTTACCTGTACATCACGTGTGCTACATACCTAGTGGGCGTTACCTCATAACAATGGCTTTCTTTGTGTATGGGATCAGTGTCTTACCAAAAAAACTAAACTCCGTCCGAAAAAATCATGAAGGCCCAACGGTACCGACCAGCCGCTGTGTCATCCTCAGCCCACAGGCCTCACTGGATGTGGATATGGAGGGGCATGTGGTCAGCACACCGCTCTCCCGGTCGTACGTCATTTTACAGGGCCGGAGCCGCTACTTCTCAATCAAGTAGCTCCTGTGTTTTCCTCACAAGGGCTGAGTACACACACTCCACTTGCCAACAGCGCTCGGCATACTGGATGGTCACCGATCCAAGTGCTAGCTCAGCCCGACAGAGTTTAACTTCCGTCATCTGACGGGAATGGATGTCACTACTACGGCAAGGCCGTTGTTGATCAGTGTCTTATTAAATTTCCCTAATAACCGGAAGCGGTGAACCATCCAGAAACTTAGTGAGGATAAATAAAGGGCTGGGTAAACTACAGAACATTTTTGTTCCACGTTGTTACCCTCCTACCTATTACTTAAAAGTAAACAGCGTTTATTGCAAAAGTTAAATTGGCTACGTTTAATTTAGGTTTTATTCGAGAATTTTTCATTTGTAACGTGAAACAGACGAACGTTGTAGTAAAAATAGAAAAAAACAATATAGATTTATCACACAGCGCTAGAAAACGCAATTTCTTCAAAAAAAAAAATTACAGAAAACCGCAATACAAAAATATATCAAACATCGCTTCATTAATTCGTCGAACTTATATAATACACATTTCTGTTATTCATAAACAACTTTGCTACTTACCAATAATTACAGGAAATTGTTGCCTTTGACCATGATGAAGAACGTTCTAGCGCGTACGAATTCACAAAAATTATTATGTAGATTTTTTTATGTTTATGCATTTAAACTGTACTTGTAGCAGAAGTAATTGCTTTGGTTGCATAAAAGCGCAAAAGTTACGCGATCCACTAATTTTTACTCCTTGCGAAAAGCAATTTATATTCTGTAAGAATATAAAATACGCAATGGACTAGCACTGAACGATGCGGGGATCTAATTATGTGCAAAACAAGCAACCAAATGTACAAAAAACAAAGAGAAGTCGTCGGCTCCCAGTTTCTCTCCTACACATTTATTTATGTTTCTTTCCTTGCCAGAGCTACCAATACTACCGGTAATCCCACCATTTACTACGTCATTTATGTGATGTACGAAAACTACCGAACCGTAGTTTGGGCAGAGCGTACTCTACTTACGTCAGTGGAATTTCCTATTTGCGGCCCGTTTCGTCGCTAGAACCCCATTCGACTTTGCTCCGCTCAAATACTTTCCTTTACGCGTCACGTGGTCGCAACGCCATCAGGAGGCATTCAGTCTCGTGGTGGACAGTGGTCATAATGGTTTGTCTCAACAGTGTGGACGCTGCAGTCACTGTAATATCCGGAGGAATTCTGTCCCTCACACACATTCAAGTCTATGTGATGAATAGTCTCAAAACTGCTGTGAGTTATTGTTACAAGATACTTAGACTGATTTTCTGTACTTATTGTACTTCAGTCTCTTGTAGAAAGAAAAGGGGTACTGAAAGCAACGTTTTATTGCTTTTCATCTTTTAAATCTTCCATCAGAGAAAAAGCATTTTATTTTATAGTTTGTAATCAGACAATACCGAGGGCAGTTTATCTAAAATGAAGGTTGCGTCTCTTCTGCCATTTGTAGAAATGTCTGTAAATTATTTGCGCCTCTTGTTACCGATAAGATTTCAGAGAGAGCATTAAAACAAAATAAGGAGAGCTGAATTAGTGTGACTTTTGAACTGGACCTACGTACCTATGAAGCAACTCATTAGTTAGGCAGCAAGCAAGAACTTTTAGTGTACTAAATCTGTCATTAATTGACTTAAAAATAGTATGACAGCATTACAGTGAAACAAAAAAGTTATGGACAACACTGAAACTCTAGGTTACAAAGCGAAAGTAAAGTTTTTTCCGTTGAAGATCCTATAAGGATGATCGTAACGGACTTGATGTACCTACACAACGTTGAGATAAATCTTCAGTAAATAAAGGTGACGGGTTGCTAGTCAGTCAGTCACTGAGACACTTAGTTACTTAGTGAGCGTTTAGGCAGTTACACAGTGGGTTAGACAGTTAGTCATTATGTCAGACAGTAAATGAGTTATGCAGTTAGTAACTGATATAATACAGTTGGTCAGTGAGTTAGACACTTAGTCAATGAATTACTGGAAAAGTTAGAAAAAAATTAGGTCTTATCAGAAAGTCGGCTGTCAAAACAGCCTTTGCCGATTCAACAGATTTCACTGCATAGTAAAATGAAAAAAATTACAAAAACGAGGAAAAAAGTACCACAAGAACGTTTTACAGATCCCTTAAAAGGAAGAGGAATACATCACCAGGAGTCTGACGATTACCAATTAACGTTCATCGTTTGTTCCGAAATCAGTGGGAGTGAATACCGGAAACGTCCCATTACCAACGCCACAATCTGCGTTCTTTCAGATCTTGACCAAGTCAGAGTCTTCAATAACCTAGACGTACAGGGTGGTGTCTTAACCCTGTTTATTAGTGTGGTCTGTGATACCGGAAGCGGTGCAAAACGTCGATCTCATTAATCGCAGAATGTTAGCATTCGCTACTGCCCCTACAGTGCCACCAAAAAGCATTTATAAATTAAAAAATGTGTAACGGTCAAAGTAGGCATGCCAGCTTGAGTTTAGAACTAGTTTCGATCAGAAATACGTAATTTGTAATAATTTGGATTGCCTCGGTTCATACACTGCCTGATAAGAAAGTGAAGCACCCAAAAGACAAAGTTGAATGTCAGTGTAACTTCGTAGACATGCACACCATCGGCGGGGTATGTAAATGCTTAGAGTATAAAATGGCTGTTGGTTGGTTGGTTGGTTGGTTGATTTGAAGGAGGGGACCAAACAGCGAGGTCATCGCTCCCATCGGACTAGGGAAGTGTTGGGTTTTTTGGGGAAGGAGACCAGACAGCGCGGTCATCGGTCTCATCGGATTAGGGAAGGATGTCGGCCGTGCCCTTTCAAAGCAACCATCCCGGTATTTGCCTGGAGCGATTTAGGGATATCACGGAAAACCTAAATCAGGATGGCGGGATTGAACCGTCTTCCTCCCGAATGCGAGTCCAGTGAGGGAAGGATGGGGGAGGAAGTTGCACTGCCCTTTCAAAGGAACAATCCCAGCATTTGCCTGCAACGATTTAGGGAAATCACGGAAACCTAAATCAGGGTGGTTGGACGCGGATTTGAACTATCGTCCTCCAGAATGCGAGTCCAGTGTGTTAACCACTGGGCTATCTCGCTCAGTAGCAAACGTCTGTGACAGGCAGTACGACCACAAGAATGTATTAGTGTTGTTCATGTTTAGCGTTGTTACCAGTCCTAGTAGGGTATATAAGATGTGCGAACAACGTCAGGTGTTGTGTGATCTCTGTGAAGGACACAGAGATGCCCCGTACTCGTGTGAGACAATGTTATTTGGACCTCACAGAGTGCGAGAGGGGCCTCATTGTGGGTCACTATTTGGCCAGCTGGTCTAATAGCGTTTTATCCAGATTTGTAGGGTATCTGGATGTGACAGCGACCCGATGTTTGACTGAATGGGAACGAAGGGCAGTCATGTTTGTCGTCAGGTTGCAGGTGACCTCATCTGACCAGGGAGATGCGACGTATTGTGCACCAAGCATATCGTATCACTTTCACGCTTCTATTTGTCTCCGAGAACAAGTAATGGACTCAGGCACCATTGGTCGGAGACTAGCAGAAGCTGGACTGGGTAATTACCAGCTCATGCCTGGGGTACATCTAAGACCACAACACAAATGGCTGCATTTTGAATAGTGCCATGACTTGAAAGCATGGACTGTTTATGAATAGCATCACGTTTTATTGAGCGATGAATCGTGGTTCTGTTCTACACCGGATGACCATCATCGATGAGTATGGTGGCGACCTGGGGAGACGTCCCATTAATCCAATGTTTTGGAGAGACACAGTAGTGTTACGCCTGATGTCTTGCTTTGGGAAGCCAATGGGTATAACTTCAGGTCACGGCTGCACAACGATACGTCCAGGACATCCTGTGACCTCATGTGTTATCTCTCATGCTACAGGATCGTGGTGCAGTTTTTTAATAGGTAAATGCTCTTCCACACATAACAGGAGTCTCTGTAAATTATCTGGGCGATGTTGAGGTACTCCTGTGGCCAGTGAGATTCCCAGATCGGTTCTTGATAGCATCAGTGGGACCAACTCGTACCTTAATACCGTTCCAGTGCCAGTATCCCGGATATTAAGAACCATTTAGAACAGTTGTGGGTCATCTTGCCTTAGAAGATGGTTGAACGGATTTATGGCACCCTTCCCAACTAAATAAATGCTTGCATCCAGGCCAGAGGAGGTGCAGTGTCATAGTTCAAAAATGGTTCAAATGCACTATGGTTCTGAGCACTATGGGACTTAACATCTATGGTCATCAGTCCCCTAGAACTTAGAACTACTTAAACCTAACTAACCTAAGAACAGCACATAACACCCAGTCATCACTAGGCAGAGAAAATCCCTGACGCAGTGTCATAGTGCTAGGTGGACTCACAGTGCCAAATTATTTGTATACTTTACATACGACCAGAATCTCTTTGGATTTTCTGCCAGATTCCGAGACAAAGTTTCATTGTGGAAACTATGAAAAGCATATCGCACTGAAGTCCGCGCTAAATTTCGAGCTTCTGTAAAATTTGGCTAATCTTGGAGATTTTATGTTCTTTTATATTTGGAATCATTTTTTCGTTTCTTCTGCAACAGTGCTCTGACCTGTTTCTGGTACCATGAGCTTCTGTAATGAGATTTTGCGGTCTTTTAAATCTGGCATCCTTTTTCGTTGCTTCTGAAACAGTGTTCTGACCTGTTTTGCGTACCATGTTTAGTGTATCGCTTCTTATTAATTAATCTAAGTCTCTCATTCGCCGTCGGTACCATTTCTCTGAATTTAATCTTCATTTGGTCTATGCTTGAATAGTTTGGAACGAATGGAAACTGTCTTTTTATTAATACGCCAAGTTAATTTATATCTATTTTCTTAAATAGATACACTTCGCGCTTATTATTAGTGGACTAAAATGTTATGGTATTCAGTCTCGCTGTAACGAATTTGACACTAATCACGGAATCCGCCATGATGGTCCCTATACACTCAGAATCATTTGTTGCTACGAAGTCAAATATTTTATCGCAATCATTTACACCAAGTGCGCTTCTGAATCGTATAAGTAGTCTCGTTTTTATAGCCCTTAATATTTCACTGTATTAAATATTCATGTAGCCAGGTGCAGCTACAGAAGTGGTAATGTATGTTTCGTTCATACTGACTTAGTTTACTTAGTCCATTAGTATTAATTTTGCTTTCGCTTAGGTCTCTAGCCTACCAGACTCTGTGTGTTTCATGAGACGTCTGACTAACGTTAAACCTTTACAGAAATGAGCTAACAGTAGTTCCGGTTCCTATATGATTGCAGTAAAATGTCTAAGCGTGCTACCTACAGACCATTCCGCGTTATTCCACAGGTTCTGCAAAATATCGTCTTATTCGTGTTAGTCAACGTCAGTCAGGCAATTGTACTCCATAGAAGATACTGCTGTTCATCTGTAACGATGTAGAAATTTACTCCTCACACAGTCTACAATATTGGGATGGATAGAAAAATTTCACATTTGTCAGTAACTGGAGATCTATAGGGGAAACAGCATATGGGCATTCGCGTAGATGAATGCTAGAACATGGGAGTGACAGTGAGTTGTAGGATATACTTTGTCTCGTTAATATGTTGGATCGTGTATGGGGTGGGACTACAAATAGTAGCTATTATATTACTGACAGAGAGTTAAAACTGATATAAAATCACAAGCCTCCCAACTCCCAGGTACGCTGCTACGTTTAGCTGCTGTCCCCTGAACTACCATGGTATGATGAAGTAAAAAACACTAAAATACTAAGTGAGGGTGACTGAACTGGTAACTGAAATGGCTTCTCACAAATACGAGGCGGAAGAGGACGAGGAAGAGTCTTATATACAGGCGATAACGAGGTCATTACGGAGGATTCCAGAATTCAGTTCTTGTGACTCAAAAGGCGCCATAATATATATATATATATATATATATATATATATATATATATATATATATATATATAATCCTGTACCTTATCACAACACTGTCTCATCCAGTTTTATGAAGCTCTTCATCTTCAAAACGAATAAGAATACAACTGTCCGAACACATGGACACATATTAATGGACGTGTGCAGTCTTCGCCTTCGTGACAGCTTGAACTCTGCTGGGTCACTTACAATTAGGTGTATGAAAGTCTGCGAGCGAATAATAGCTCACACTTCCTCGAAAGCCGAAACCGGAGAAGGTAGTGATGTTGGACGCTGAGTCTGGAGTGAAGCCGACGTTCTAAGTCATCCCAGAAGTGCTCCCTTGGGTTCAGGTTGGGGCTTCTGGTAGGCAGGTCTTTTTCAGGGACGTAATAGTCCATAAACCATTGCCTCACAGATAATGTTTTATAACGGGGTGCATTATCAGACTGATACACGCAGTCATGATCTTCGAACTGTTACTCTACTGTACCCAGTATACAGTACTGTATAGTGTGTTCATATCCTTCTGCATTTAGTGTTTTCTTAAGCGGTATAAGAGGACTACTCCCTAACCACGAAAAACTACCCAAAACCATAACACTACCTCCTCTGTACTTCACTTTTGTCACTACACATGATGGAGGCAATGTTCTCAAGGATTCGCCAAACCCAAACTTTTTCTCCGAACTGTCACAGAGTATAGCGTGATCATTACTTCAAATCCACTGTCCAATGGCGTCGCTCGGTAATCTCGAGTGTCGCTTAGCATTGGTTTACTAGGAGCTGCTGGACTACCATACCCCGTTCTTTTTAATTTTTACGTACAGTCATTGTGCTATATGGACTTGTGGCAGCACTTTGGATCTCACAAGCGATTCCTTCCGCTGATTTCATGCGATTTTTTACAACCACACACTGCAATGCTCGACAGTCCCCATCCGTCAGTGGCTGATCTTGGTTTAGCTTTGGTTGTTCTTTCACGTTTACACTTCACAGTCACGTCACCAGCAGTCGACTTGGGCAGCTTTAGAAGGGTTGAAGTGTCCCTGATGGATCTGTTACTCAAGTGACATCCAATGACTAAGCCATGTTCGAAGTCACTGATCTCTCCTGATCTAACTATTCTGCTGTTACTTTTTCTCTACTGACACCATCATCCTCCCCGCCTCCTTTTATACCAGTGGGTCCGCCTCTCGTTACATCTAGTCGTCGATTAAGTATTGCATAGGGGTGACCAGATACTTTTGATGGGATAGTGTATATTGATAGTATGACAGAACTGATATTTAGAAGTAATTATCCCTCATTGTACTAGCTCTTGCATAAATTGCATTAAATATAATGGTCAAGTTACTCTTTTGTGAAACACTGCAGACTGACATGGACGCTTTTATTCAGTAATTGACATGATATGAGGATATTCTGCACTATCGTTTAATTTATAAGTTCCACGCTTGTGCGGTATCTGATCAGGTATGCGAATAGACTGCAGATGTTTTGACAGCTAGAGCCAAATGTGCTGTAATAGACGGAAATGATGATCATAATGAACACAGTATGAATACTTGTCGTAGGAGAGCATCATACTTCCCCTATCGTTCAAAACATATATTATTTGTTAGATTATGTAAGTATCATCCGTATAAAACATGGGATTGTGCAATATTTGTAAAAAAATTGCCTTCATAGCAGACTTTAAACGTATCCAGTTGTGCTTTACTAGATGAAAATACATGAATTGTTGAAATACATAATCAGCGACAAGTCATTCATAAGCAGTGACGCCGATCGAATACTTTTAATGACCTTTAAGAGTGGCTCGAGTCTAACTGACCATCTTAACAGTACTGTCTTGTCAGGAAATATCACAGTACCTTCAATTAGAATGATGTACGGTTAGTTTAGCTTTCTTACGAAAGTAATAGTTTACGAGAGCATCTTTTTGTCTGTATGATACAAATGATAAAAGATGCCAAGTATAGCGTCTACACATAAATTAAGTAGGTGGCAGAAAGACTTGAATGCTGGAGATATGCTGCCAATAAATCCTGAAACTGAGCACTAATGGAGGGGAAGATGTGCTTATCGACATGCGTTCAAATAACTGCGCAAGTAATGGTGGGCTTTTTTGACCCACAAGTCACAGACATGCTCAGCAGACTACAGGCGGAGATTTAACAAAACATGAGCCGTGAACGCTCATTTTAAAGTTCTTGGAACATACCTTCACAGAAAATTATTAGACAATATAACTAATTAGCCACGCATGAACACTGCGCGACTGTCGCAAATATTGCAAACGATATGTTTTTCGCACTGTCTGTGAGGAAATTAGTTATTTAGTTATAATTAGTTAGTTACTATCCCAAAGGTCAAATTTACGGTGGATGCTATATCAACAGAACAAACATAGAACATCTATATACAACTAACGAAATAAAATTAAAAATTAATAAATACATTTGTATGGCTAAATACTGGCCAGTTACAGTATTTTTATTAATTATCTCTACTCGGAAATTCCTCTACGATGTAGAACGAAATGTTAAGGAGAAACATGTTGAATCCAAATTTAAAAA
Organism: Schistocerca nitens; assembly: GCF_023898315.1. Taxonomy (NCBI): domain Eukaryota; kingdom Metazoa; phylum Arthropoda; class Insecta; order Orthoptera; family Acrididae; genus Schistocerca; species Schistocerca nitens. The sequence goes on along the minus strand of NC_064616.1, from coordinate 556,544,909 downwards.
CACTTATGCGATATGTCATACATGTCATTTATACTGGAAATTTCTTTAGGAACAGTGAAAATAAATCGAATTATACCCACTCTCCACCACACACCATATCATAGTTCGTGGAATAAAAGTTAATATGGTTAAATAAATGCGTCTTGCTATCCTCGTCCTCCTTCGTCTCCTTCGCAGTTTGCTCTCATGAGCTTAGCTCCTAAGCTGTTCGGACATCAGAGTTGCCGTTTCTTCTCGTTCTTTATCTGCCCAGCTCGGGACGTCCGTTTGTTTTCCAGCTGAGCCGCCTCCTTGGCAAACATCTTTTGTTCATTTTTAAGATGAGATCGTGCCATCACTCAAACTCCACAGACATGAGCAAGACGTTGACTACTTGTGTTTGCAGGTGCTGCAACATAAGCAAGCGTCATGTGTGAAGATTGTCATTCTCCGTTGTAGTTCATTTGTTTTTTATTTGTTTCTGAATATCAAAAAATTTACCAGTGCATTCAGCATGATCAGCTATTCAGATGATTCCCGTAAATCTCTTAATGCGAATTGTGGAGTGGTTCCTAACATAAAGACAGTTCGAATTATTTCCGTATGCTTGTCCAGTCTGAACCTGCTGTTCCTTGTATTTCCAGTGCCATTGTACAATACATTGAGGGCAATGGTATTTCCCATGTAGTAATTTCATCGTTGATGAGAGCAATCTTCCAAACATTCTGGAGAAAGAAATATTAAATCGTTTACGACCTTCCTGTAATTACGACGCTAATTTCCCATATTTCTACTCAGCGACGTTTTTCAAACAACTGGTTTATCATATGTCTGCAGTAAAATTATCAGAGCTGGAAGAGCTCGGATTTGACAAACATTACGGAATCTCCCTACCGAGCCGTATCTAAATAAACATGAGTGTAGTCTCTTACTTGACTATTAATATTCTGATTTTTCCGGGAATCATTGAAGACAATTGAAGAAAAAGAGAACAAGAGCGACTAGTTGGAAACAACGTCAAGCAGCTCGTGTTAAAAACTCAACTTTCTGTAACTGAGATTCTTCCTGTTTCCTAGGCTGAATAGGATGCACGATTTTTGTCTCGTGAATGTAACGTAACTGAGAATTAATTATTAACCACTGTGTTAAGCCTTTCAAATTCCATAGGGTCCTCGTGCTCAAAGTCCATCATATCCTCCTCACGCTGATTTTTCGCGTTAAAATTTTGCTACTGAGCGATTATTCCTAACGTGAGTACAGTTTGGGAATCCAGATCAAGATCAGTCACTAAGTTAGTTCAGTCAGCTAGGATCGTATTGTGCAGTGGAGGCAGTCAGCGGTTTTTGATACATTACACTACAGTGTTTCTTTTAAAAACAGCAGCCTAAAACACTTTCTTTTACAGTAAATATCAAATTTAAAACAAAAACTTTACAATGACAGATATTCTATCTTTACGTTTTACAAAATGATTAGCCAAAGCTACTAGTGTAAGGTGCATGTTTATGTATGTTCCGTACCAGCACGCAAAGAATAATGTACGCTGGCGCTGCTGCCTTGTACGGCTTATGCTGCTGTGCAGTGCGTGCTTCATTCAGTGTATGCTAGGCGGGGACGCTTCAATGAAATTAACTCAGCTGGTACGTCCTAATGCGCGTAACGGTGTGCCGGACATGAAATGTGATTATGGCTTTTCCTCTGCGGGCGGGCAGTCGGTCTTTGTGTGGCAGAGCCTAATTATATTAAACTCAGTCTCTTGCTTCCCACAAGCGCGTTCCAACGGATTCCATGCTGTTGTGGAAGCTGCACACAAGACGACACTAGGTATTACACTTTGATAAAGAGCTACTTTCATCACATGTGGGCTGTAATGAAATAGCACATTATTAAAAAGACACTAGCAAAGGTACTTATATCATCAGAATCTCAAAGTAAGAAATGTACACTGTCTATCAAAGACGTTTGAAATTCTTTGACATAAGCAACAGTTTCTTTCTTCAGGTACACAATAAAAATAAAGAGAATATTTTGTTAATTCCTGGATTGTAAATTTGAAACAGTGACCGGCACTCGAAACAGATCATTTTCAATCGCAGTCAGTCCTCTAATCAACGAAGTTCCCTGAGCACGTTTCACGGCCCTGTCCGTCACACAGTTTTAACATGCTAAGATGTTTCATTATAGTGTGCAGCAGGCGTCTGAGCAGAAATCAAGTCTCTTCCAGGACACTCACAATTTGTGTTTACATTTGAGTGGTAGATGTATAGCATTTTTGAACGTCCTAGAATTTTTTGATTTTCCTTTGACAAGCAGCTCACGTTTGTGCCTTCCACTAGCATTAGAGAATGACATAAATGTGAGTCTATCCATAGACATTTTTCTGCAACGAGCACCTGCCTCTGCTTTGTGGACGAATTTTTGTTGGACAAAAGTCTCCAGAAGAATCCGCTTTCTTCCGCCTTATATTTAACTCTTCCAAAAAATTCTTGAAATTTTGTTTTTTCGGCTCTACAGCTTCGAAATCAAAACAGTTTTTCTCCTGTTGTGTTTAGGAAGCGGATACCAAGTCTTTTTATAAGCTTATCAAGTCATCCGGCACTTACGCAGAAATCGTCTTTTTTCATAATTTCTTTATACAAAAATCTCGCTTTTTCTTTGATAAGATCTTATGAAATTGGAGTGTCTTTACTATGTTCCTGAAGAACGTGTTTTGAAAGAATCTTTAGAGATCCAGCTACATGATCCGGTTCAGACTGCATACTGATTACATTCCTGTTTGAGTATTCAGATATAGAGTTATAGCTCTGTACTTAACAATCATACCAGATCTGTATCTAAAGACAGAAAAGTTGCCCAAGTCACACCAATAATCAAGAAAGGAAGTATAATTCGAAGAATTACAAAGCCATATCACTGGCGTCGATATATTGTGTTCGAACATTAATGACACATAGGACGGGTTCAGAAAATATCGTTTTTGTGAATCACAACAAGGTCTTTATTCTCACGAAAAAATGAGAGCTGCAGAAAGAGGATCTGAAAACTGATTACATATTTCTAGACTTCCAAAATGCTTCTAATACCATTCCTCATAAGCAACTTGTAATTAAATCGCGTGCCTCTAGAGTATCGTCCCGGTTGTGCGACTGGATTCGTGATTTCCTGTCAGGAAGGTCACAGTTCGTGGTAACTGACGGAACGCCATCGAGTAAACAGAAGAAATATCCGACGTTCCCCAAGGAAGTGTTATAGGCCGTCTGCAGTTCCTACTGTGTATTAACGATTTATGAGACAATCTGAGTAGCCCTCTCTGATTGTTTGCACATGACGCTGTCATTTTCCGTCTGGTAAAGTCATGAGAAGATCAAAAATAATTGCAAAATGGCTTAGACAAGATATGCGTATGGTGCAAAAAGTGACAATTGACTCTAAATAATGAAAAGTTTGAAGTCATCCATGTGATTGCTAAAAGGAATCTGCCAAATTTCGGTTAGAGCTACACGATAAATCACACAAACCTAAAGGCTGTGAGCTCAGAAAAATACTTAGGGATTATAGGTACGAATAACTTACATTGGAACGATCAAGTAAATAATTTTCTGGGGAAATCGAATCAAAGACTGCGATTTTTTGTAAGAAAACTTAGAAAATGTAACAGATCTACTAAAGAGACAGCTTACAGTACCCTTGTCCGCCCCTGCAGGAGTATTGCTTTACGGTGTGGGATCCGCATCAGTTAGGATTGACAAAGGATATCGAAAAAGGTCAGAGAAGGGCAGCTCGTTTTGTATTATAGTTAAATGGGGGAGAGAGTGACATGGATATGATACGCGAATTGAGGTGGTTATCATTAAAACAAGATCTTTTCACGAAATTTCAATCCGTGCGGTTCTAGGCGCTCCAGTTCGGAGCCGCGCTGCTGCTACGGTCACAGGTTCGAATCCTGCCTCGGGCATGGGTGTGTGTGATGTCCTTAGGTTAGTTAGGTTTAAGTAGTTCTAAGTTCTAGGGGACTGATGACCACAGCAGTTGAGTCCCATAGTGCTCAGAGCCAGTTGAACGAAATTTCAATCTCCGGCGTTCTCCTCCGAATGCGAAAATCTTCTTTGACACCAACCTACATAGAGAAAAACGATCATTGTAGTAAAATACGAGAGATCACAGCTCGCACGGAAAGATTTAAGTGTTCGTTTTTCCACCCTCTAGTGCAGCGGTCGTCGAACTGCGGCTCGCGGCCCGCATGCGACTGGAATCAAACACACGTGTGGCCCACGGTTCTCAGCCACTTATTATAATAATATGCACATAGCAACAAACAGACGAATCCAAAAATGTCAACTAACGTTAAGAGTTTCTTAAGGGTGCAGTTTTCCTGTTCAGTAACAGACAAAAATACTTACAGAGACACCAATACTTTAAGACGTGCTTGTTAATTTTAATTGAAGTTATGAATTCGGCTGTGAGCTATGTAAAGTTGGTAACTTACCTTAGGTACAGACGTGTAAGTAGTGTGGCCACTCTGATCTTAGAGGACGTGAAAGGGGGGATCTTTTACCGTTCACTTCCAGAACTGACAACTCACGGGCGTGCGCGACTCGTACTGATCAGCTGCTGAGCTATTGAATTTGACACGAAAGTAACACGGATCACTGAATGCACATTGCAAAGACTGTCTCCTTGAAATGTGATAGCTACACTACAGGCCATTAAAATTGCTACACAACGAAGATGACGTTCTACAGACGCGAAATTTAACCGACAGGAAGAAGCTGCTGTGATACACAAATGATTAGCTTTTCAGAGCATTCACACAAGGTTGGCGCCGGTGGCGACACCTACAACGTGCTGACATGAGGAAAGTTTCCAACCCATTTCTCATACACAAACAGCACTTGAACGGCGTTGCCTGGTGAAACGTTGTGATGCCTAGTGTAAGGAGGAGAAATGTGTACCATCACGTTTCCGACATTTATATAGGTCGGATTGTAGCCTATCACGATTGCGGTTTATCGTATCGCGACATTGCTGCTCGCGCTGGTCGATATCCAATGACTGTGAGCAGAACATGGAATCTGTGGGTTCAGGAGGGTAATACGGAACGCCGTTCTGGATCCCAATGGCCTCGTATCACAAGCAGTCTAAATGACAGGCATCTTATCAGCATGGCTGTAACGGATCGGGCAGCCACGTCTCGATCCCTGAGTCAACAGATGGGGACGTTTGCAAGACAACAACCATTTGCACGAACAGTTCGACGACGTTTGCAGCAGCATGGACTATCATCTCGGAGACCATGGCTGCGGTTACCCTTGACGCTGCAGCACAGACAGTAGCGCCTGCGATGGTGTACTCAACGACGAACCTGGGTGCACGAATGGCGAAACGTCATTTTTTCGGATGAATCCAGGTTCTGTTTACAGTATCATGATGGTCGCATCAGTGTCCGGCAACATCGCGTTGAACGCACATTGGAAGCGTGTATTCGTCATCGCCATACTGACGTATCACCTGGCGTGATGGTACGGGGTGCCATTGGTTACACGTCTCGGTCACCTCTTGTTCGCATTGACGGCACTTTGAAGAGTGAGCTTTACATTTCAGATGTGTTTCGACCCGTGGCTCTACCCTTCATTCGATCCCTGCGAAACTCTACATTTCAGTAGGATAATGCACGACTGCATGTTGAAGGTCCTGTACGGGCCTTTCTGGATACAGAAAATGTTCGACTGCTTCCCTGGTCAGCACATTCTCCAGATCTCTCACCAATTGAAAACGTCTGGTCAGTGGTGGCCGAGCAACTGGCTCGTCACAATACGCCAGTCATTACTCTTGATGAAATGTGGTATCGTGTTGAAGCTGCATGGGCAGCTGTACCTGTACACGCCATCCAAGGTCTGTTAGACTCAATGCCCAGGCGTATCAAGGCCGTTACTACGGCCAGAGGTGGTTGTTCCGGGTACTGACTTCTCAGGATCTATGCACCCAAATTGCGTGAAAATGTAATCACATGTCAGTTCTAGTATAATATATTTGTCCAATGAATAGTCGTTTATCATCTGTATTTCTTCTTGGTGTAGCAATTTTAATGGCCAGTAGTGTATTTCCAGCAAGGAATATGAAATTAAATTAAGGCTGTTATCTACCTTATTAATCAATTAATCATCCGCTTGCTCAGACAATAGAGCTTCACATCGTCAGTGCAACAAATTTGGGGTTATTGAAGGTTGCGGCAGTCAGAAACAGAAAGCAGTCGACATGAAGTGTTCCGAGTAGTGACGACTTTTAACGATGAGTGCTTGGAGGATACAGAAGTGGAGCGTCATAGGGTCAATACACCGCTCTCCCGGGCGTTGTCAGTTTTCGTGACCTGAAGCCCCTACTCCTGGCCGAAGTAACTCCTCAACTGGTATCACGAGTTTTGAGTGCAACTCACTAAGTTTTGTATGTTATCAGTTAACTGACGTAGTGAACAGGGGCCGCTACGTCAGTAGTGTGCGACTAGAGGGATATCTGGGGCGGCCGCGGGTTGAGTCCGGATAGCCGAAGCGGTCAAGGCAACCCTTAGCGAGAAGCAGGAGACTGGGGTTCGAGACTCGGTGCGGCACAAATTTTCGCTTCTCGGCACTGAAATTATTTCAGTGCCTAATTGCAGCCGAGTTAGAAATTATTTCATTTCTTAAAGCAATAAGAAGACTGCAGCGGTGATTGCACATAGGTGCCTGTGGCATAGCGTTATTTAATCACTCACTAAGAACCAACATAATTATCTGTCAGTCGATTGCGCGCAGACGTCTTCCTAGTAAACTGTTCCCTCGCTATGCTTATAACATATGGCATGCTGCTGTGCGAGTACATAACGAGTCCTCAATCAGACTAGATTAACTTTGTCTAATCTAGTACACAGGTAGTAATAAAACTTTACACAACAATTTCAGATAATAACTATAGATCACCATCACATTACAAGTTCATAACATTAAAGACTGCTGAGATAAATAAATTTACTTAAAATTCGAAATTGTCAGTCTTTCATTATGAGTCGCTGCCTGATGCACTCACACACGGTCCAGTCACATTAATGTCACGCCGGCTATGTTCGATGTCAACGTGCAATAACCACTCACAGACGGCAAGTGGCAGCACTGTTAGTAGAGGGTATATAAAGCTAGTCGGGAGACACGGGAAAAATACAAGCATTTCATGTATGGCTTGTCGAGCCACTTGGTGCATTTACTTGCTAGTTATCTGGAGGGTAGGACCATCGTTGTGCGAATTGGAATACCGCCTCTGCGAGACGCTATGTCCTTGCTGGAGTCGCGTAGAGCTGGGTGTTGGGCTCTGTCCTATACAGTGTTTACACTGCTAACTTACCTACCTCATCTCGAGTAGCAAAATATATCTACGCTGACGACACTGCCCTTATCTGTCGTCACCGAAGTCCGGTGGCGGTTCATTGACGTCTCCAAGCTACCTCCCGTGACATCGAGGAATGGTCTTCTAACTGAAAAATTCATTTTCATGTTGCTAAGAGCCATACACTACTAGCGTGTCGCAGTGGACACCCTCATTCCTTGGGCACCAAAACCCAAGTACCTGGGAGTCACCCTTGACCGGCAGTTGACCTGAAAGCATCGTGTCGACGACACGTGGAAGGAGGCGTCACCTGCGCTCCCAGCTCTTTATTCCCTGCTGAATGAACGCTCCAAAATGTCGGTGAAGTGTGGTCTTCGAACACACAGAGCTTCCATCCGGACTATCGTAGACTATGCCTGCCGAGAGTGCGGACAGCCGCCAACACACATATAGCGAAATTGCAGCGCCTCCAGAATAAAGCGTTTCGGCGCATTTTCCACGTACCACAAAATGTCCCGCAAGGCAGCGAAGATACCAATTGTACTCTCGCGATTTCAGGAACACGCAGCGAAGCTGTATCAGAAGACATAATCATCAGCAAACGAAGATTAGGACGGCATAATGAAGCAGCTGAACGCTTTAAGTGACCCGCGGCCCTACCTGATAGGCAGTAGGCCCATATGAATTTGTATTACTATTAATATCTCTTTATGGCACCCACGAAGAAAACCAATATCCCTAGAAGTCCATAGTACTTACTATAACAGATCAAAAACGACAGGTAGTAGCTTTGGGTAATATACTACACTCAGTAGGCCAATAGGGGCTATCTGTTAAGAACAAGCCTTGGAGCGAGAGTATAATCGTTGTCTTTCGGGCCAAGGGTGGAAGCACTTCCGAAAAGGCTATGTTCGTAAACTGTTCGCTTGCCGCCGTGGTTAAAGCATATCGCGCATAGCAAAATGACGCTATCTAAAACCTGCGCCGAGGCAACTGCGGTGCACGAGACTTAGACGGCAGGGGTGAACGACCCTTAGATGTGTGCGGACGAATATATGTGCAGCTGTTGAGCAGCTGACTGTCCAGATGAACCGAGGCGCCACCAACGGTGTCTCCTCAGCTGTTCACTGGTAACGAAGGCTGGAATTTCCACGCCAGTACGGCAACTGGACGCCTACGGAGTGGCGACAGGTGACGTTTTCAGATGACAAATTGCCGTTGGTGTGTACACTGTCAAACTTATGAAAGCAAACACCCTGCAACAATCGTCGGAAGGATCCAGAACAGAAGAGGGAGCATTACGGTCTGGGGAATGTTTTCGTGGCATTCCCTGGGTAATCTCGTCATTCTGGAAGCCACAATGGATCAACACAATTATGCATCTATTCTTGGGGGCCAAATCTACCCTTATATGCATTTTCTTTTCCCACGGCACCAGAGCATCTATCAGTAGGACAATACAATGTGTCACGCAGTTCGCAGTAAACTTGCGTGGTTCGAGAGCACCTGCAATGAGTTTACCGTACTCCTCTGGCCACCAGACTCACAGGATTTAAACCCAATTTACGCTCTCTGGGATCACGTTCAATCACGCCATGGATCCTCAACCGAAGAACCTAGCGCAGCTGGCTACAGTAATGGAGTCATCATGGCTTCACAATCCTGCACGTCTGGCAGCGGCCTGCCCTGCAAAAGGTGATTATTCATGCTTTTGACAGGTGGTCACATTAATGTGACCGGACAGTGTGTAATACTGCATACGTTTCATAAATGAAACTACACTACTGGCCATTAAAATTGCTACACCAAGAAGAAATGCAGATGATTAGCGGATATTCATTGGACAAATATATTATACTAGAACTGACATGTGATAACATTTTCACGCAATTTGGGTGCATAGATCCTGAGAAAACAGTACCCAGAACAACCAACTCTGGCCGTAATAACAGCCTCGAAACGCCTGGGCATTGAGTCAAACAAATCTTGGATGGCGTGTACAGGTACAGCTGCCCATGCAGCTTCAACACGATAACACATTTCATCAAGAGTAATGACTGGCGTATTGTGACGAGCCAGTTGCTCGCCCACCATTGACCAGATGTTTTAAGTTGGTGAGAGATCTGGAGAATGTGCTGGCCAGGGCAGGAGTCGAACATTTTCTGTATCCAGAAAGGCACGTGCAGAACCTGCAACATGCGGTAGTGCATTATCCTACTGAAATGTAGGGTTTCGCAGGGATCGAATGATGGGTAGAGCCACGGGTCCTAACACATCTGAAATGTAGCGTTCACTGTTAAAGTGCCGTCAGTGAGAACAAGAGGTGACCGAGACGCGTAAGCAATGGCACCCCATACCATCACGCCGGGTGATATGCCAGTATGGCAATGTGGAATACACGGTTGCAATGTTCGTTCACCGCAATGTCGCCAAACGCGGATGCGACCATCATGTTGCTGTAAACAGAACCTGCATTCATCCGAAAAAATGACGTTTCGCCATTCGTACACCCAGGTTCGTCGTTGAGTACACCATCGCAGGCGCTCCTGTGTGTGATTCAGCGTCAAGGGTAACCGCAGCCATGGTCTCCGAGCTGATAGTCCATGCTGCTGCAAACGTCGTCGAACTGTTAGTGCAGATGATTGTTGTCTTGCAAACGTCCCCATCTGTTGAATCAGGGATCGAGACGTGGCTGCACGATCCGTTACAGCCATGCGGATAAGTTGCCTGTCATTTCGACTGCTAGTGATACGAGGCCGTTGGGATCCAGCACGGCGTTCCGTATTACCCTCCTGAAGCCACCGATTCCATATTCTGCTCACAGTCATTGGATCTCGAGCAACGCGAGCAGCAGTGTCGCGATATGATAAACTGCAATCGCGGTAGGCTACAAGCCGACATTTATCATAGTCAGAAACGTGATGGTACGCATTTCTCCTCCTTACACGAGGCATCACAACAACGTTTCACCAGGCAACGCCGATCAACTGCTGTTTGTGTATGAGAAATGGGTTGGTAACTTTCCCCATGTCAGCACGTTGTAGGTGTCGCCACCGGCGCCAACATTGTGTGAATGCTCTGAAAAGCTAATCATTTGCATATCACAGCATCTTCTTCCTGTCGGTTAAATTTCGCGTCTGTAGCACGTCATCTTCGTTGTGTAGCAATTTTAATGGCGAGTGGTGTAGTTAAATAATTTACAGACAAACGGTCATAAGACAACTATTAACAACAAATGCATATTTTCCGATATAATAGATATTTTGGAGAACTCATTTTCGTTTGCTGTTGTTTTTAGTTAATTCGAAGGGACCTCGGAAAGTAAATTACACATGTCGGCTCATTCAGAGACCTTTGCTGAACAAGAGTCGCGCACTGTCAGAAGAAAATACATGTTCCGAATTTCCTGCAGACATAGTTCTCCTGCATTAGAGATAACAAGTACATCACTGTGTGGGACTGAAATGGCGTACCAACTGGAAACCTACTCCGAACTTAAAGTACGCGAAACAGTACGCTTCTTGTGGGCAAAACGTGTAAATTGCACCCAGATTCACCATGAAATTATACGGTATAGGGACCAAATGCAATGTCGCGTCCAGACATACTCAAATGATGCCCGCATAGGCGGGGGTGATGCTGATCTGGAAGTGCAGGTGTTGCCCCATGCGATTTCCACCTTTTCGGCAAGCTGAAAGAACATCTCGGATGAAAGAGATTTTCCAACAATGAGAATGCTCACACAGCACCTCTCGAATGATTCCGTGACCACGGAGCGGATTCCTACCGTCGAGGAATTGAAGAATTGGTAGAACGTTCCGATCATAGTTTACAGGGACTTGGTGACTATGCTGAAAATACTACCACTTACCTGTGTCACTTTGAAGCGTAGTGCAACATTCAATAAATGTTACTTCGTCTGCCATAGGAATGTGTTACTTACTTCTTAAAGTCCCCTAGTGAAATACCCTTGTTATGCTGTCAGACTGTGTGTTGGAGTGAACGAAACGTGTAGGTGAAGAATGAATCTTAAATTTGTATGTAATTGAGTATAATGTTGTACAGCTAGAAAGTGAATCACGTTCCCTGCATGAAGGGCACGTGCTAGAACTCCAGTATTTATATAGAGCAAGTAATATATAAATCTCAGAAAATAAAAGAAATTGTTATTTACACAGCGCCGCCGCATACTGCAATGAGTCTGGACAAATATGTAACACAAGAAGATTTTGTTGTTTGCATAAACAGGCCGAATCCAAGTACTGTAAATACGGCTGCTGTTAGAGCAGCAAATAACAAAAAATAACTAAACTAATCAGTATAAGGCTGTGTGCCATCCATAAAATTTTATACTGAAGGTTGGGAGCACTGTGTGTTGCGTGTAAGATGTGAGCACTGTGAAAGGACTTACGACGCTTTTTTATTTTTTTATGTTTGCTTCTTCCCCGAAGATAAAACGAGATGGGACACCAAGAATTGTCTGGAGTCATTTATGGTTGTGCTCGTTTGTTGCAGACGGCAAGGTGCACATGATGCCGTCTGGGGAGCTACTGGTGATGGCGGTGAACGCGGAGGACGCGTTCTCGCGCTTCGAGTGCCGCGTGACGCACCGGCTGTCTGGCGCCACTTACACCACAGTATTCAGCGCCGAGGCGAGCATCACCGTGGTGGAGCCGAGCGGCGTGCAGAGTCCGCGCTTCTCGGAGCGCGCCCTCTCCGTCCAGGCCCGCCACGAGCAGATGTTCGTCTTGCCCTGCGTCGCCCAGGGGCACCCGCCGCCCACCTACACGTAATAATTATCATCCACTATTATCTTCATAATGCACTGAGCTCGGAAAATCAAAGGCTGCCTCCTAATATCATGTCGGACCTCCTTTTGCCCGGCGTAGTGCAGCAACCCTGCAGAAATATTGAGCTATGCTACGTCTACAGCCGTCCATAATTGCGAAAATGTTGCCAGTGAAGGAATTTGTTCACGAACTGATCTCTCGATTATGTCCCATAACTGTTCGATGGGATTCACGTCGGGTGATCTGGCTGGTCAAATCATTCGCTCGAACTGTCCAGAGTGTTCTTCAAACCAATCGCGAACAATTGTGCCTAGTGACATGGTGCATTGCCGTCTATAAAAATTCCGTCGTTGTCTGAGAACATGAAGTCCATGAATGGCTGCAAAAGATTTCCAAGTAGCCGAAAATAACCAATGACCGGTTCAGTTGCAACAGAGGATCCAGACCATTCCATGTGGACACAGCCCACACCAATATGGAACCACCAACAGATTACACAGTGCATTCTTGACAATTGGGTCTATAACTTCGTGGAGTCTGCACCTCGCTCAAACAATACCATGAGATCTTACCAACCGAAATCGGGACTCACCTGACCAGGCCACGGATCTGCAGTAGTCTAGGGTTTAACCGATATGGTATCGAGCCCTGGAGCGGCGCTGCTGGCGGAGTTCTGCTATTAGCAAAGCCAGTCGCGTCGGTCGTTTGCTGCCATAGGCCACTAACGCCACATTTCGCCACACTGTCCTAACGGATACGTTCGTCGTATGTCCCACACTGATTTCTGCCATTATTTCACGCAGTACTGCTTGTCCGTAAGTGCTGACAGCTCTACACAAACGACGCTGCTCCCGATCGTTAAGTGAAGGCCGTCGGTCACTGCGCTGTCCGTGGTGAGAGGTAGTGTGTGAAATCTGATATTCTCGGCAGACTTTTGACAACGTGTATTTCGGAATATTGACTTCCCTAACGATGTCTGAAGTGAAACGTCCCATGTGGCTAGTTCCAACTAACATACAGATTTCAGAGTCTATTAATTCCAATCGTGTGACCATAATCACGTCGGAAACTTTTTCACGTGGATCACCTGAGTACAAATGCCAAGCTTCGCCAATGCATTGCCCTTTTATACCTTGTGTACATAATACTACCGCCATCTGTATATCCTCGTAACGCTATTCCATCATTTTTATCACCTCAGTGTAGCTTCAAATCTAATTTTCGTTTATTTTAATTTTCATTAACTCGCACCCTCGCTAATAAGGTGGGTTCCCAAATCGACAGCTCCTGTGGATGTACTTAGCTTGAAGTCGTTCGTTGTCAGGGTGCAAATCTACGCTTTCGTATGTATGTTTGAGGTGATGTGTTAGCTTACTAAGTAATAAACAAACACTTCGAATAATCTTTCTCTGTTGTTCTTCTGTTTAAAAATAAAGTGACACCGTTGCACTGAATGACTGCCCTTGTGATTCAGTGTTTCCACCTTCACCCAAGGCGAAAACAACACATCTGTATTCTGCTGTAGCATCTCCCAAGACTCTCACCACAACGACGCCCACGCAAGTGCTACTACCAAAAGCAGTCAACTCCAGCTGACTACTGCTTTTATTCCAGTGGCTAATGTTGTCATTCCCATGGTGTCGGACAAGCTGTGCGTTAGAATTATGACGTGTATTACGCTTCAAATGAACTATTGTGTAAATTTAAATTATTTTGGTGGCTAATAATATAGACAGCTCACTGCACCCAAATGTCATTGGCAATACCTCAAAAACTGGCGGTTCGGTTCGTATGTAAATTGTGTTTTCAATGTTTTGATTAAATCGGGTTGAAGGGGGTGGAATGGACTAGAAAAATAGCTGTCACATCACAATCGCTCCCAGACTCTTCGTTGTAAGTGCTTAAAACGGCAGCTTTGACTGTACATCTGCCGCCAACTGCGAAATTAGTGTGGAACGTACAGAATCTACCGCCGATATGAATATATCGTCATTTCTTTCTAGTGTGTTAGATGGATATAATGACCAAGGGCGTGATGTCTTAAGACTACATCAAAGTTTTGGAAGATCGGCAGAAAGTGCTCCATGAAATGCGCAATGGGCGTTCGTCCGTCATCGATGACGACTTCGTGGAACAGACGCAGCAGCGCGTTATGGATAATCACCGCTTCATGGTTATTGAACTCAACGACTATTTTAGGCAGATAATCCGATCGCAGTAGCTGTAACATATCGTCCAGAACACGAGAAGCAGGACGCTCAGTGCAAATGCGCTGATTATCAACACTGCTCGCCCACATATGGCTCTGCGCATATCGTATTTGTGTTCATCGGGTAAATAATCTGACCATCTATACTGTATTCTTGTTTTTTGTTCGCATTTATTTCCATCTTTTCGTACACCCGAGGAAGTCCATGTCTCTAGACATTTTCACACAAGGGATGATAACGGCTATCACATACTGGTTCCAAGCCCCAGACGCTGACTTTTATGAGTCAGTTGATTCCACAGGAAAGCAAGTGCCTCAGTTCTGAAAATAGTTTGAGAAGTTGCTAATTGACTTCTGTGTGTGATTAAAGCTTCCCAGTAACTAAATTTTCTTCCTTTCTGCATCAGAAGAGAAACTTACTCTCTGGACAACCCTAACAAAATAAACTAATTTTTGCATTTCTTCAGCGTCAGGTGATGTCTTCTTATGTCAGGGGGACTCACAGTGAATAAACCTGACTTTTTGACACTAACGAAACGAAAATGTCAATCATCTGCCAGACGCTTCGTAGGGAGCCGTTATTTTCCAATTTACGTTTTGTTGGGTTATTCGACGTTAATTCTCGCAGAATGTAGCCTGTAAAAGGTCCCATGCTGATACTCCGTTTGGTAGAGATTCAGCGTGCCCTCTGTTATCTCAGTAGCTTTAGCCAAGTTAATATGCGTAATTTCTTTAACTACTTATGTACCACGCGGTAAGCATCGCACTGGACCTGAAGAGCAGTGAAATAGCACTGGAGTCAGAAAATTTAGGTACTTAAAAGGAAGGAAGTAAGATATATTGCTGATAACGTGGAAACTGGATACGATCTTTGATTAATGGAGTGTTGGAAAGTATTATTGTTTGTCCTCTAAAAAATTCTAAAAATTAATGTTATTTCCAAGGGTAGCAGTACATAGTAAGTAAACAGTAAGTATAGCACATCTGCTGTTAGTAATGGAATACTAACAAACAGTTCCTTCGTTCAGGTTTAACACAGAGGATGTTCGTAATGTATATGGAAGAGGTCTGTAACTAACAGTGACTATCAAGTGGTTGCTGCTGCTGATGATGATAGTGAATCCGTCAGTCCAGGAACTATGCTGAAGAATGTTCGTTACAATTTTTTCGGTTAAAGTATATTATTTTGTAAAAGTAATGTAAATAAAACAGGGACAGACGACACTGAGGTAAAGGACGATTCTTCCGAAAGTTACTCTGAGCAGGAATCGGTTGAACGAACGCACTGCACGGCTGGTTATCTTATTCGGTTTCCAGCACAAGGATAACTTTTCCGCTGTCTCTGTAGTAATATAGACGTATGCGACAGCTTGCAAAGCTGACAGAGTGGTAGGCCAGGGATGTTTTAGTGGATTTCTTGTTCAAAGAAGAAGAAATTAATCCCTTAGAATTTGATAAAGGTTGCTGCACAGGCAGGTATGGTAACATTTTATATTAGGATAAGATGACCACGGTCCGCAGCTCGTGGTCTTGCCGTAGCGTTCTCGCTTCCCGCGCACGGGTTCGATTCCCGGCGGGGTCGGGGATTTTCCCTGCCTAGAGATGACTGGGTGCTGTTGTGGCGTTTTCATCATCAACATTCATTCCCATTACGGTCGGAGGAAGGCAATGGCAAACCACCTCCGCTAGGACCTTGCCTAGTCGGCGGTGCGGATCTCCCGCATCGTCCCCTACGCTGCTCGGAGTAGGGGACCTCACCATCTTATGACCATGACTACCCACCCACACTACCACCCACCCTCACACACATACACTATGTGATCAAAAGTATCAGGACACCACAAAAACATAAGTTTTTTATATTAGGTGCATTTCCCTGCCACCTACTGCCATGTACTCCATATCAGCGACCTCAGTAGTCATTACACATCGTGAAAGATCAGAATGGGGCGCTCAGTGGAACTCACGGCCTTCGAACGTGGTCAGATGATTGGATATCACTTGTGTCATACGTCTGTACTCGAGATTCCTCCACCCCTACACATCCATAGGTCCACTGTTTCCGATGTGATAGGCCTAGTGAAGTGGAAACGTGAAGGGACACGTACAGCACAAAAGCGTACAGGCCACCCTTGTCTGTTGATTGACAGAGACCGCCGACAGTTGAAGAGGGTCGTAATGTGTAATACGCAGACATCTATCCAGACCACTACACAGGAATTCCAAGCTACATCAGGGTCCACTCCAAGTACTATGACAGTCAGGCGGGAGGTGAGAAAACTATAATTTAATTGTCGAGCGGCTGCTCATAAGCCACACATCACGCCGGTCAATGCCAAACGACGCCTCGCTTGGTGTAAAGAGCGTAAACATTGGACGATTGAACAGTGGAAAAACGTTGTGTGCAGTTACGAGTCACGGTACACAATGTGGCGATCCGTTGGCAGGTTGTGGGTATGGCGAATTCCCGGTGAACGTCATCTGCCAGCGCGTGTAGTGCCAACAGTAAAATTCGGAGGCGGTGGTGTTATGGTGTGGTCGTGTTTTTCATGGAGGGGGCTTGCACCTCTTGTTGTTTTGCGTGGCACTATCACAGCACAGTCCTACATTGATGTTTTAAGCACCTTCTTGCTTCCCACTGTTGAAGAGCAGTTCGGGAATAGCGACTGAATCTTTCAACACGATCGAGCACCTGTTCATAATGCAAGGCCTTTGGCGGTGTGGTTACACGACAATAACATCCCTGTAATGCACTGTCCTGCACAGAGTCCTGACCTGAATCCTATAGAACACCTTTGGGATGTTCTGAAACGCCGACTTCGATGCCAGGCCTCACCAACCGACATCGATACCTCTCCTCCGTGGAGCACTCCGTAAAGAATGGGCTGCCATTTCTCAAGAAATCTATCAGTATCTGATTGAACGTATACCTGCGAGAGTGGAAGCTGTCATGAAGGCTAAGAGTGGGCCAACACCATATTGAATTCCAGTACTATCAATGGAGGGCACCACGAACTTGTAAGTCATTTTCAACCAGGTGTCCGGATACTTTTGATCAGATAGTGTACACTGTGGAAATGAAGGAAGATTTGTGTATGTGTGCGCTCGTGTATGTGTGTGTGTTTGGGGGGGGGGGGGGGGGAGAGAGAGAGAGAGAGAGAGAGAGAGAGAGAGTCATAGAGAATGGGGGGGATTGGGGGGGGGGAGGAGGGCTCAATGTAACTTTCAGTGTACACGCACTCTTTCAAAATATGCCAGCGGACCTTGAAACATTATGGAGAGGAAAGAATAGGAACCGTACCTTAACATTCCCGCATTGTAAGTCGATCACCCATGAAAACAGATAACAACATTTGGGTAAGGACCAATGAGAAAAGACGGAAAGCTTTCCCTGTGCGTTTTGAATTCTATTTCACCTTCCAAGCTCTTTATGGCATGACTGGAGGCACACTCTTGTAGTCTTCCGACTTCAAAGAAATAGTGCCGTTGCCAGGTAAGTTGGAGGCTAAGGGCTCCGGAGCCTGACTCACGAGGTATAATAACTTACCACGTCCTTTTTCCCATAAAGGCTTCGTATACTGGCACAATTCCTCAGGAAGACGGATTTCATTGTATCACCACATCTCTCACGAGGCGGCAGCGGCCCGTTTAAACCTTGAGTAGTTTTTAAGGTTTTCTGCCGTACTGCGTAAACTATTAACTCCTCTCAAAATGTTAACAACGAAACCTGATTCCAAATTTCAGTGCCTCTGATTTCTAGGAATCACCATCACGAAGTATCTTTTGTCTTGGAAATTTCATTAGTGATTTAAATCACAACTGAATTATCAAGCAACTCGAAATAGAACTAATAGAGAAATTACGGATACATCGGTGTGTTGTTCGTTACACATGGATCCTAAATTTCTCATCTGACTGATTGCTTCTTAATTCGTACTTGACTCTCCCTTAGTTTGCGGCCTTGTACGGATGACTACGCGCATGTCTCGGCGCACGATGGTCCTGGGAATGTCCGATGAGTTACACATTTCTGAGAATGTTTAGGTGTGTTAACAGCGACCGTCCCAAAGGTACCCAGTGAAAACGCAACTTCGATAAATAGCTTTAGTCCCACTGAGTCAGGCGGGTAGCTGCGCAAATTAGTGGTAGGTTTTTTGTAATTATCTGAGGAATACTCAGAGCTGGGACTACTTTGATAAAGATGCCGACAAAACAGGAGCTGAACTATCGAATGTCAGAGTGAACGCAGTGGTCCTCGTTTCTTAAGTTATTCGGTACTCTCATCTTCACCATCTCTTTCAGCTCAGATTTAAAAAATTAAGGACTGTGGAACTTCTATTATTAAATGTCTATTGGAAATACAGGGTGTATCAAAAAGAATCATACGATTTTAAAAAAAATCGTAACTGTTATGTTACTTGAGATATGTACGTGAACAATGTATTGTTCGAAAGAGCTAACTTTCGAGTTTTACATGGTTCCAGCTAGAACTTCAGTTCTGGTAAAAATGGTGTAGGGACAATAAAAAGCGTTTTGTGTTCTACGTTTTGCGCAGTGCGGGTCAGTGATAACTGTTCAGCGTGACTTTCGTACTAGGTATGGTGGGGATCCTCCTACGGCACAGAATATTAGACGATGGCATGAGCAATTCCGAGAAACTGGTTGTTTGTGTAAAGGCAAATTGCCGGGCAGTCTCCGAGCGTCTGCCGCAGACGTCGAACGCATGCGCCACAGTTTCACAAGGATTACGCAGAAATCCGTTCGCCGACAGCTCAATATGCCCCCGACGCCCGTCTGACGTTATGTTGTGTCGACGTTTACACATGAAACCATATAAAATTCAGCTGCTGCAAGCTTTTCGTGAAGGTGACAAACAACAACGTGTGAAGTTCTGTAATTTCGTTCTTGGCAAGATGGAGGATGACAGTTTTCTTCCACGCTACTGTTTAGTGACGAGGCAACATTTCATTTAAATGGAAAGGTGAACCGTCATAATGTGAGAATATGGGGGAAGGAACAACCACATGAAGTTGTACAACATGAGAGGGACTCTCCAAAATTTAATGTGTTTTGTGCAGTTTCACGGGAAAAGGTGTATGGTCCATTTTTCTTTGCCGAGAACACTGTACCGACAGGATGCGACACGGTCACACTGGAATCGGGAAGTACGGGAATTTTTAAATCAAAGGATTACTGAACGATGGGTCGATCGCACTGGACAAAATAATTAAGCCTTGCATTATTGGCCTCCAAGGTCACCGGACCCGACAGCAGCTGCGGAAACTGTAACTCAAACATGCTCGCTGCAGTGTGGGAACAATCTGAATACCGCACTGACGTATGCCGTGCATCTCAAGGGGTGCATGCAGAACACCTATGAAAAGGTATGAAAAAAGAGCTTTTTTAGTTTCCCGTTCAACAAAAAACAAAATTCATTGCATATGTTTATTAGTTTCAGAAATATAGACGTGCCAAATCGGATGATTTTTTTTTTATACATCCTATATAATGATCAACCACCAATGATTTATTGGACTAAAGAAGGTGAATGTACCGTAAAAAGTAGATTCGAAGTCTTTATACCCTCTCCGTGAGTAACCTTTTGTCGGACTTATTACATTGGTTATCGAATTTTCCAATTTTCGCTATGCGTAATAGCGTATTGTCCGTCACGGTCCCTAGAATAGCTTTAGTATCACTTTAACGTTTTATAGTCCTGGCTAGTTTAGAGTAAATACTTGCAACGTAGAGAAGGAAAGACCTTGAGCTGTACAGTTACCTATCTTCTTATTTGTCTCATGATTAGTTGTGGGTTATTAACTGATAAATGCGAAGAATATACAGTCGATTTACGAAAGACTGTGTACTTACAATCGATCGACCATGTAAATTTCAAAGTAGAATTCGAAATATTTATGTTATCTTTTTAAAAAATTATCTGCTTTTCTTTCTAAACGGGATACATCCACTCTGCCATTAAATGTGCAATTTAATAACATTACGACATGACAAACGCAATTTCATACGGTAATTAAAAGCGAAAACGCGGGGCCATAGCCTCATCAGTTTAAATTATTCACTCCGGCGTGCCTCGCGCCCTCTGGCGTTCGTTTCTTTCCTCGTATTTCAGCCTTTAACATAAAGCTCCTTTGAAAAAAATTTTAAAAAAATTATTATAATGATGCTGCTCATTTTCCTGTGCTTCATGTGTAAGCTTACCTGGGATTGTGTTCAGACGAAGAGCGTTTAATTTGACACTCACGAGTCTGTTCCCTTCGACCCATCCTCCTAGCTGATACTAAATCTCTTTGATGTGAGAAGTCCTATCACGCATTATAGCACATCGCTGACGCTAATACCTCGTACAAGTCATGTGTTCAAGAGATTCCTGATGTGAACTGTAGGATGCATGAAGCCTTCAACAAATGTGATTACATATGTATGACTCCTTTACACCCCAGTTGAAAATAATGATAATTATGTTGGTTTCCATTATGTAGCTTCGCTGTTATTGCATGCCTTTATAACGCTTTCTTAAACGAGTTCAGGTTGAGATCTTGCTGTTATCTCCTTAATGTACATCCTGGTGGGAAAACTTAACCGAAAGAACATTTGCGGGTGGCGTAATATGTGTAAAATAAGTTCTGACGAGATAAGCTGAGTGAAACGATACTGCTTTGTTAAATGAACATTGGAATTAATCTGAGATTGGTTCAATGCCTCTGTATTCCCCTAGCTGGCCTGCTACTTTGGTAATTTGGATGAGCAACAAAATCTATTCTGACATATTAATAAACTAATGTCGCACAGTGGAAACGGCTAGCGATCAGATGACGTTGACTTGGGGGGAAAGTGATGGTTTGCTTTTGCATCAGGCATGGGAGATTTGTATCGATTTCAAATGATCTTTGTTTATTAAGACACGATTAACTAACTGAACACACATCTGGAATACGAACGCCAGTTCGAAAACAATGAACGACTACCAAAATGTTACATGGCGTGGAATGGTTTCCCTTGCACAGACACTTTGTAGAAAGTTCGGAAATACACCCATGTGGAGACAAAAATTAGTAAATTCTTTCTTATAAGAAGGGAAAAATATAATTCTCTCTCATGCCTTGAAGATACACCTGAGAAGCATGCTTCTCCACTAAGTATAGACAGCTATTACAAGCACCGGCGACAGTGAAGGAAAAAATACGGCCTAGCGGGGAATTGAGAACCATTAATATGTTTGTTGAATCTAAAGTCATTAGGAGACATAAGAACGATCTCAAAATTCTCATTTATTTGGCTGAACCAAGTAAGCAAAAACGAAAGTGACGAAAACGCGACCAGTCATGGCCTAAACTCGGTCCTACCAAAACACCAGAAGATCTTCCACAGCCACTTCGGTGCTCTTACTGCAGCAACCAAATTCCAGGTCAGCAATCGTGTCTCACCTTCCGTCATTACCTCGCGCTCACTCGTCACTGCTTCGGAATCACTCGTGTAATTCAGGCCATTCCGTTGACCTTAGGAGTGGGGAAAAGCAAAATGCCTCAAGTTTGAAAGTGACCAATCATGCTCTCTCCCTCATCTCGAAATTTTTCCATCCTCGCCTGAAACTGTGGCTTATTCCGCCCGCTGCTGCCCACAGTTATCTCACGTCTGCTATTCTCGAATTCAAAGGGAGGGGGCAAAATCTCCTTAGATTTTAAAATGTCCAATCATCCTCTGGCTTACAGCTCTGTGTTCCTTACTCTCTCTCACCCACTGGCCACATTCGTCACTTCCAACATGGTGTTCAATAGCAGGTAGAGAGGAAAGACGTATGGTGGATTGGAAACACCCCAGTCATGGAAGGTGAGACGCACAGCAATCGGTAGTAATCCCATTAGTTTTTTATTATTCTAGCCTATCTAGATTTCGGCTCTAAACAGCCGTCTTCAGTGCATGCAAGTTACAATCTAATCAAGTCGCGGCTGTACATGTTACCATACGATCTTACTGGTTTATGCACTCCAGTCAGGGGTTGTTTAATGCTACGAGTTTTTCTGTCCCTTTTCCGTCCTGCACTTCCCTCTCATGGCCAAAACTGACACTGCCTATCGAGTGGTAGTGAAAAGCTTTCGTTAAAATTTAAACACGTCCCAACTAACAATACCCTCACCCAACTACAGTCGCACGTGGTGTAAGGAATAAAGGAACTTAAATGATATAAAACTGGCCAGGTGCGAGTAGGACTAGCGTACTAAGGGTTCCGTACAGACTTAATTATGTGTATAGGCAATTCATCTACTCCGGGAACAGATAGTGGAAAGATAAACAAAGACAAAATACGGTACTGCAAGTATACCCAAAACTGGCTTGACATTAATGGAAGAGTGATTCACATAACAGGCACAACAGTAACATACTCCACAATACAGAAGAAAACCCACATCATGAACATTGTTACGAAGCAAATATCGTGACCTCCTGCAGTAGTAGCATACTACAAAAACTACTTAAAATTAAGAAGGAAAATTATTAAAATTAAGAAGGAAAGTTATTAAAAATGAAGCCACGTGCACATAATGTCAGAAATCAGTAATTCCGAAATCAAACTTAAGGTTATGGAGTTTAATGAAACGACAGACCGGACAACCAGCCAAAGAAAAGGATAATGTCGCTATTGAACTGAATGGAAGGGCTATAAATGATGTGTATCAGGTAGTAAATGTATTTGATAATGATATCTCAAGTTTAGTAGCAAGTACGAAGACAAATAGATCAAAGGAAAAATCACAGCAGTGTGCCGAAAAGGCAGCTCTCATAAATTCAGTCATACTGAAATTAAGAAAATTCTCAAACTGAAATATGTCGTCGTCAAACCCCTCCATAAGAAAGGTGATAGAAGTGATGTCAATAATTAGCGACCTGTTTCACTGCCTACATCATTTTCCAAAATTTTTGAGAAAGTAACGTCCTCTAGAATAGTATCTCACCTGAACAACAGTAGTATCCTCAACAAATCACAGTTTCGATTTCAGAAGAGTTGCCCCACTGACAATGCTTTTTACATGTGCACTCGCCGAATTTCACAAGCATTAAATAATAAAATAGCAGCGGTTGGCATTTTCTGCGACATATCTGACAAACTACGTAAGATGATTGCGCTGGGTTTTATATTACACGTAACGCCTTCAAATACCACGCTCCAGATGTTAATAACCTCTCACTCGTTATGCGCCAACTGTTAGTCCTACAGAAAAAATTAACGTGAACGTTTTGTAGCAAATTTAATGTAGTTAAATTTTGTATTTGGATACGTTTTCGCTAGAGGCCTTAGTTTTCGACTTATTCAAGAAAAACGAACACGTCACCTTCAAACGTGATTTTCTTGAGTAATTCGAAAACCTGGGCCCACAGGAAAAATGTATCCGAGGAAAATAATTTAACTACATTAAATTTACTACATAAAGGTCCCGTTCATTTTCTCTACACGACCAATATCTTCTGCACACCAAGCGAAAAAATATGAAAATCTCGCGTGTGGTTTTTGGAGACGTTGAGAGTTACACAATACCCGGTCGAAGGGGCAGCTGAAACATCCTGTATAAAACATGCAAAATGTAAAATATTGTGGCAGTAGAGTGTAGTGTACTGAAATTCACATGTCTGTCTGCAGAAAAACTAATGGAAATAACGAAGGAGCAAAAAAACGCGAGACATAAAAAAATAAAATTAATATTAAACATGAGATCTGTTTATAATCTCGTTAAACACATATTCAAACAAAACCAAAATTGTTACAGTGACCAATGAAGATGCTTTAAATTATGGGAAGCGTGTCTGGTCCAAATAATACACTCCTGGAAATGGAAAAAAGAACACATTGACACCGGTGTGTCAGACCCACCATACTTGCTCCGGACACTGCGAGAGGGCTGTACAAGCAATGATCACACGCACGGCACAGCGGTCACACCAGGAACCGCGGTGTTGGCCGTCGAATGGCGCTAGCTGCGCAGCATTTGTGCACCGCCGCCGTCAGTGTCAGCCAGTTTGCCGTGGCATACGGAGCTCCATCGCAGTCTTTAACACTGGTAGCATGCCGCGACAGCGTGGACGTGAACCGTATGTGCAGTTGACGGACTTTGAGCGAGGGCGTATAGTGGGCATGCGGGAGGCCGGGTGGACGTACCGCCGAATTGCTCAACACGTGGGGCGTGAGGTCTCCACAGTACATCGATGTTGTCGCCAGTGGTCGGCGGAAGGTGCACGTGCCCGTCGACCTGGGACCGGACCGCAGCGACGCACGGATGCACGCCAAGACCGTAGGATCCTACGCAGTGCTGTAGGGGACCGCACCGCCACTTCCCAGCAAATTAGGGACACTGTTGCTCCTGGGGTATCGGCGAGGACCATTCGCAACCGTCTCCATGAAGCTGGGCTACGGTCCCGCACACCGTTAGGCCGTCTTCCGCTCACGCCCCAACATCGTGCAGCCCGCCTCCAGTGGTGTCGCGACAGGCGTGAATGGAGGGACGAATGGAGACGTGTCGTCTTCAGCGATGAGAGTCGCTTCTGCCTTGGTACCAATGATGGTCGTATGCGTGTTTGGCGCCGTGCAGGTGAGCGCCACAATCAGGACTGCATACGACCGAGGCACACAGGGCCAACACCCGGCATCATGGTGTGGGGAGCGATCTCCTACACAGGTCGTACACCACTGGTGATCGTCGAGGGGACACTGAATAGTGCACGGTACATCCAAACCGTCATCGAACCCATCGTTCTACCATTCCTAGACCGGCAAGGGAACTTGCTGTTCCAACAGGACAATGCACGTCCGCATGTATCCCGTGCCACCCAACGTGCTCTAGAAGGTGTAAGTCAACTACCCTGGCCAGCAAGATCTCCGGATCTGTCCCCCATTGAGCATGTTTGGGACTGGATGAAGCGTCGTCTCACGCGGTCTGCACGTCCAGCACGAACGCTGGTCCAACTGAGGCGCCAGGTGGAAATGGCATGGCAAGCCGTTCCACAGGACTACATCCAGCATCTCTACGATCGTCTCCATGGGAGAATAGCAGCCTGCATTGCTGCGAAAGGTGGATATACACTGTACTAGTGCCGACATTGTGCATGCTCTGTTGTCTGTGTCTATGTGCCTTTGGTTCTGTCAGTGTGATCATGTGATGTATCCGACCCCAGGAATGTGTCAATAAAGTTTCCCCTTCCTGGGACAATGAATTCACGGTGTTCTTATTTCAATTTCCAGGAGTGTACTTTTTACAGTCGAAAAACAAGGAATAACTCCCATATTTAATTCTTCATGCTTTCTCAGCGATCTGTTGATATCTTGGATATTCGGTAATCCAGCCGGATGTTCGCGTCGTTCTCGAACGAAATTTCAACAGCGTGCCTCGCTGTCTCCTTCAGGTACTACCTGAGACTGGTCCTTGGGCGCCTGCTGTGACTTCTACTAGGGTTCTTGCCTAGTTGATACGTAGGTTAAGCAACTGGTCCTTGGGTTTTTTTGATCCCAAGTGTACCCGCCTTCGGCGGTCTCTACTTGTTTTTGTGTGTTTCAGGATACGGTAAGTTTTTCATAACTTTATTTTTAAAAACATTCAGAAGAAACTGGGCTCTCTCTTTTGGGGTCCTTTGTTCTTCTGGGGTTTTGTCCTTTCTTGTTAACTTAGAAATTTTAATTTTTTCTTATGTTCTTGCTTAGGAAATTTCAGCGCCTGACTTCCTGAAGTTCTTGTTGTAGTTGATGGTCTTGATATTGAGGTTAATTGTCTATTTGATTTATTTTATTTTTAAGTTAGCCTGGTACTATTGATTTTGGTACTTTATACCTGTGCCACGGTTGTGGTGCTATTATTCCAACGGTTCTAAGTTCAGGGGTAGAATCTCGGCGTATGTCTCTTTTTCGGAAAATATTTTGTGCATGATCTTGGATTTTTTCTCTTATTGTCTTTTCCTGTAATTCTGCATGCATTTCAGCTACCCTCGTCCATCGAGGTACTGCAAGAGACCACGTGAGGCATGTATTTTGAAGAATTTGTAACTGTTTAATGTTGGTTTGACATGTAGTACCCAATGCTGCCGCTCCGTATAGTATTGCTGGCTGAATGGTCGACTTGTATAATTGTAGTTTGGTTTTCGTGTTCAACTCTTTACTTTTGAAGAACGGAATGAGCATATTCATCAATTTTAGAGCAGTTCTTTTTCTTTCTATTGTGTTCTCTTTGAATGTTGGTGATTTTTCCAAATGTATACCCAAATATTTTGTCTTTGAGCTCCAAGGTATGGGTTGCTCTGCGACTTGTAATTGAGTTGTTAATCTTGGTAGTCTCTTCTTTGTAAAAAATACTGCAGCTGTTTTTGTAGCATTAAAAGTGATTTTGTTCTGTTTTGCCCAGTCTTCCATTATATCAATTTGTCTTTGTGCTCTTGTTGTAATGACTTCGATGTTTCTTCCGGATGTGAGGAAGGCCGTATCATCCGCATATAAGCTTAGAGTTACATGTTGTAGAGTCGGTATGTCGTTGATATAAAGATTAAATAATATTGGCGATGGTCCTTGGGTCGATCGAGTCCAGTATTTATGCCTGGAAGCAGCTGGGTGATCCCTAATCGGTCCGCGCCGAGTCGAGTGTTCCGTCTGTGGTCCGCGCCCGCCAGACTCGTCTTCATTGGAGTCCATTGAAGCCGAGTCTGGTGGGCGCGGACCACAGACGGAACACTCGACTCGACGCGCACCGATTAGGGAACGCCCAGCTCCTTCCAGGCATAAATACTGGACTCGATCGACCCAAGGACCAATCTCAGGTAGCACCTGAAGAAGACAGCGAGGCACGCTGTCGAAATATCGTGCGAGAACGACGCCAACATCCGGCTGGATTCCCGAATATCCGAGATGTCAACTCCTATATTACTTTCAAAAGCCACATTTACATGTAAATGTGCCTCTCAGCGTGTTGGTGGCGGCACACGCTGTCGGTGGCTACATGAGGTCTGTTTGCAGGTGGGAGTTCGCAGACGCGGAGATGCTGGACGACGAGACACGCTACATGTCGTCGAGCGGCGCGCTCGTGCTGGTGCGCGCTCGCCCGTCGCACTCCGGCCGCTACTCCTGCCTGGCGCGCAACGCGGCCGGCGCCGCGCGCCTCGACGCCACGGTGGAGGTGGTGGCGCCGCTCTCTGTCCGCGTCACGCCGCAACTCCTGCTTGCCGGACTCAACAAGTAACTCACTACCACTAACGCTTTCTGTACTAATCCCTTCGCTGCTGAATGCCCGAAAAAGCGAGCGGAAGTGTTCGATACCATTTCGCCTACTCACGACCAATCAGTTTCCAGTATTCACATTCATTGGCTTCGCCGAATCACAACCGAATTATAATGCGGCAAAGTAACCTAGACTTCGGACTAAGCTACAGATCAGTATGACACCATATCTATGAATTTGTATTCACTTTCATTGGCTTCGCTAAGCCATCTATGACGTTACAATTCGGGACAAAGCCGATATCCGGTATCGGTTGGTTTAGATGCCCCCAGACAGCTGTGCCTGCCATACTGGCCGTGATGAGCTATGCTTTGCAGTGCGTGCTGCACTGACTTACTGTTATAGTACGCTCTTATAATATACTTATTCCCACTAATTAATTTTTTAAAATAAAGTAAATATCAAGTAGGCCTATTCTTTATTCTTCACATTCCTCAAAGTAGATAACTTTACAAAGAATTAAATTTGAGAAAATGTATTATATGATTCAAAATTAATAGCAGCACACAGGTCGACATCACATTGTTTACAGCAGTAACGAGAATCTTCTCGTGTATTTATCCTACCTGCATATGATGAACCTTGCAAATCGGTTTTGTTTTAGGGAAGATCCAACAGCGCTTAGAAAGTGCCTCTGCGAAGACGCAATGGATTTCCCTCGACAGGAGAGCTTCTCTAAAGTTTGGAGGGTAGGAGACGAGGTACTGGCAGAAGTAAAGCTGTCAGGAGGGGTCGTGAGTCGTGCTTGGGTAGCTCAGTTGGTAGAGCACTTGCCCGCGAAAGGCAAAGGTCCAGAGTTCGAGTCTCGGTCCGGCACACAGCTTTAATCTGCCAGGAAGTTTCATATCAGCGCACACTCCGCTCCAGAGTGAAAATCTTATTCTATAATGTATTTGTCCAATGAATACCCGTTTATCATCTGCATTTCTTCTTGGTTCAAAAATGGCTCTGAGCACTATGGGACTTAACATCTGTGGTCATCAGTCCCCTAGAACTTAGAACTAATTAAACCTAACTAACCTAAGGACATCACACACATCCATGCCCGAGGCAGGATTCGAACCTGCGACCATAGCAGTCGCGCGGTTCCGGACTGAGCGCCTAGAACCGCTAGACCACCGCGGCCGGCTTTCTTCTTGGTGTAGCAGTTTTAATGGCCAGTAGTGTATACAGGGTGTTACAAAAAGGTACGGCCAAACTTTCAGGAAACATTCCTCACACACAAATAAAGAAAAGATGTTATGTGGACATGTGTCCGGAAACGCTTAATTTCCATGTTAGAGCTCATTTTAGTTTCGTCAGTATGTACTGTACTGCCTCGATTCACCACCAGTTGGTCAAATTGAAAGAAGGTATTGTTGACTTCGGTGTTTGTGTTGACATGCGAATCATTGCTCTACAGTACTAGCATCAAGCACATCAGTACGTAGCATCAACAGGTTAGTGTTCATCACGAACGTGGTTTTGCAGTCAGTGGCAATGCTTACAAATGCGGAGTTGGCAGATGCACATTTGATGTATGGATTAGCACGGGGCAATAGCCGTGGCGCGGTACGTTTGTATCGAGACAGATTTCCAGAACGAAGGTGTCCCGACAGGAAGACGTTCGAAGCAATTGATCGGCGTCTTAGGTAGCACGGAACATTCCAGTCTATGACTCGCTACTGGGGAAGACCTAGAACGACGAGGACACCTGCAATGGACGAGGAAATTCTTCGCGCATTTGACGATAACCCTAATGTCAGCGTCAGAGAAGTTGCTGCTGTACAAGGTAACGTTGACCGCGTCACTGTATGGAGAGTGCTACGGGAGAACCAGTTGTTTCCGTACGATGTACAGCGTGTGCAGGCACTATCAGCAGCTGATTGGCCTCCACGGGTACACTTCTACGAATGGTTCATCCAAAAATGTGCCACTCCTCATTTCAGTGCAAATGTTCTCTTTACGTATGAGGCTTCATTTCAACGTGATCAAATTGTAAATTTTCACAATCAACATGTGTGGGCTGACGAGAATCCGCAAGCAATTGTGCAATCACGTCATCAACACAGATTTTCCGTGAACATTTGGGCAGGCATTGCTGGTGATGTCTTGATTGGGCCCTATGTTCTTCCACCTACGTTCAATGGAGCACGTTATCATGATTTCATACAGGATACTCTACCTGTGCTGCTAGAACATGTGCCTTTTCAAGTACGACACAACATGTGGTTCATGCACGATGGAGCTCCTGCACATTTCAGTCTAAGTGTTCGTACGCTTCTCAACAACAGATTCGGTGACCGATGAATTCGTAGAGGCGGACCAATTCCATGGCCTCCACGCTCTCCTGACCTCGACCCTCTTGACTTTCATTTATGGGGGCATTTGAAAGCTCTTGACTACGCAACCCCGGTACCAAATGTAGAGACTCTTCGTGCTCGTGTTGTGGACGGCTGTGATACAATACGCCATTCTCTAGGGCTGCATCAGCGCATCAGGGATTCCATGCGACGGAGGGTGGATGCATGTATCCTCGCTAACGGAGGACATTTTGAACATTTCCTGTAACAAAGTGTTTGAAGTCACGCTGGTACTTTCTGTTGCTGTGTGTTTCCATTCCATGATTAATGTGATTTGAAGAGAAGTAATAAAATGAGCTCTAACATGGAAAGTAAGCGTTTACGGACACATGTCCACATAACATGTTTTATTTCTTTGTGTGTGAGGAATGTTTCCTGAAAATTTGGCCGTACCTTTTTGTAACACCCTGTATATACAAGCATAACAAGGTATATATACAAAACTTCAAATCGCTCTGAGTACTATGGGACTTAACATCTGAGGTCATCAGTCCCCTATAACTTAGAACTAATTAAGCCCAACTAACCTAAGTACATCACACACATCTATGTCCGAGGCAGGATTCGAACCTGGGACCGTAGTGGTCGCGCTGTTCCAGACTGAAGCGCCTAGAACCGCTCGTCCACTGCAGCCGGCTTACAAAACTTCATGTGTTTTTTTTTTCAAATTTGTAGATACTATCTTAAAGACTCAAATTTATAAGAGTACAAATAGTAAAGAGCATTTTTCCTGTTTAATAGAAAGAAAATGAAAGCCCACTGATGATGCTGAAACTTCAGCGAAACATGTCTTGCATGTAGAAGGAAAGAGAAAATTGTGTAATGCTCAAGTGAGACCCTCTCCAAAACCAAATCTATTTGTAAGCAAACGTGGACAAGAGAGCTTCAGCCTCAATATGATGATTGTCTTTCTTGTAATCTTGTTCATTACTAAGATAGTGTTAGAAGACCCATGGATTGTCACCCATGGAGAGTGAAACAAGACGTCAGGACGACAGTAGATCTGTTTAATTAACTTTTTTATTCTGGCGCTCGGCCGTAGTACATCAGGAATAGCTTGGTGGAGGAGTCCAGTTGCCTCTCATGCGAAACAGCAGACGTCCGGCATTGCTGACAGTCAAAGAGCGGGGCAGAGCCTAGCGTCACCGGAATGCCATTGTCAGCGACGTCTCCGGATGCAACCGTGATGACAGCGCGGCTGGCGATACCGCGGAGGTTGCCGCGAGCTCCCTCTAGTGAGCGGCCGCTTCTCTGCCCCGGCGGCGACACCTTCATCACTCAGGGCAGACTGCCCTGTCCAGTGGTCGAACAGCAGACCTCATACTGCATTACAGGATGTCGCTCTAAGCGTCACAGACTCGCGGCGTCGGCTGTGATATTGAGACGAGAATATTTTAGCACACGAATGGTTGAGTACTTATACGCTCCAGACTATGTTCGTTTAGGCCTTAAGGCACACACACTAAACAATTCCGTGGTGGCAAGTGAGGGAAGGCTTCTAGCCTTCCGGTAGCGTATTGCAGGAACGGCTGTTACTATACCGTTTCCAACTGGCTCTGCTTCACAACACCTGTCAGGCTTATTTTGCTTCGCAATTCATAACACTCTTGCCTGCCTGCGTCTGGCTCTGTTGCAGTTCACTTCCGCTCTGGCATACACTTGATACGCTAAATTGCCCTCCTTTTTATCAAGACCCGGTCCCTTGGGTCGAGCAAACTAGATTACCCTTTACCCTAGAGTTCCAAGCGACTGGCCCTTCTGGTCCTGTTTCGCCTCTTAACGATTATTCTAAGAATTGTTTTGCTTAACCCTATCACTTAATCTTACACATTTCTATGAGGCCCTTTGCCCTGCTCCAAGACTCAAATACCATGGGACTTATTTCATTACTAGGCTTCTTGCATAATAACCATTAATCCTCTGTTCCAAACTTACAAGCTAAATTGAATTAATTACCCTTAATACTACCCGCTCGTGCGTTCATCTTCCTTCTGGTGCTTTTGTGCTCGGGATATCCAATCCACTGGAATCTGAACGATGGCTGGTTCTGAATTCTGTCTTGTGTTTCGTCTTCTATGCCCATCCTTTATTACCATATGCAGACAGGCTGTAATTTTCCCTTGGTAGCATTTCTGTAACTTGGCTTCCTCCATTTCTACATTCCTTCCCCTGTCTTTTGCGATTAATAATAGTCGCTGTGTTTTTGCTCTTACAATTTTCGTCAATACGCATGAACTATGTAGCACTCGTAACGTGCTCGCTTCCCTGATACTGGTCTAGAAACGGTAAACTTTTGCTCCATTAGTCTCACAGATTCTGTGGCTATCTTGAAACAAAAAACGTAAGTTCTTGTGTTCAGGTTTTAAAACCAACCCCAGCTCCGGCGGTAGTTCCTTCCGTACTTTTTCAGACCCTCTAAATACTGCTCTGGCGACAACAAGTTTACCCCTGACTGATCTCTTACAGCCTGCTGAATAGTCTCCTGTAGTTCTGTACTTTTCCTCGTGATCCCAAACACTAGTTTCTATGGGGTGCAACCATTTTGTCATTACTACTTCCCTATAAGACTCTTACTTCGGTTTGTAGTTCCCTGATGCCGGCCGGAGTGGCTGAACGTTTCTAGGTGCTACAGTCTGGAACCGCGCGACCGTTACGGTCGCAGGTTCGAATCCTGCCTCGGGCGTGGTTGTGTGTGATGTCCTTAGGTTAGTTAGGTTTAAGTAGTTCTAAGTTCTAGGGGACTGATGACATCAGCAGTTAAGGCCCATAGTGCTCAGAGCCATTTGAGCCATTTTTTTGAGTTCCCTGATGTTCTGATTAACTGCCTCTTCTGTAGATCTGGCATATCGCATTACTTCTCCAGTCAGTAGTCGCAATAGTCGTGTGTTAATCAATACGTCCTTCTCTAAACTTGCATGCAGCGTAGTGTACCAGTCACTAGTGCTTTGTTCCCTTTTGCCCATTACTTAACCTATTCTAGGCAGTTGTTCACCCTTCGAATGTCTGCCTCATCAGCAGCGACAAATATTGTTTTCATAAACCGACCTCCAGCGTCGATCCAACTCCACTTTATTCGCGTATGTGGTATAATCCCCATTACCTGGGTCATCTCACTCCTTAATTTATCGTACTCCTCTTGTACTCTCTTACATACCCCGGCAGTTCCTTTGAGTATCCCATGTCTTTCCGTTCCCTGACAGAATTTTCCGAATGCTTGTTCCAATCTACTCAACTCTTTACGCGTTTCCCATGCTTTGAATACCACCTGTATCATCCAGCGACGACTCGTGATCACTACGTCTTCCTGCTTGTTGTTGTTGTTGTTGTTGTGGTCTTCAGTCCTGAGACTGGTTTGATGCAGCTCTCCATGCTACTCTATCCTGTGCAAGTTTCTTCATCTCCCAGTACCTATTGCAACCTACTTCCTTCTGAATCTGCTTAGTGTATTCATCTCTTGGTCTCCCTCTATGATTTTTACACTCCACGCTGCCCTCCAATACTAAATTGGTGAGCCCTTGATGCCTCAAAACATGTCCTACCAACCGATCCCTTCTTCTAGTCAAGTTGTGCCACAAACTTCTCTTCTCCCCAATCCTATTCAATACCTCCTCATTAGTTACGTGATCTACCCACCTAATCTTCAACATTCTTCTGTAGCACCACATTTCGAAAGCTTCTATTCTCTTCTTGTCCAAACTATTTATTGTCCATGTTTCACTTCCATACATGGCTACACTCCATACAAATACTTTCAGAAACGACTTCCTGACACTTAAATCTATACTCGGTGTTAACAAATTTCTCTTCTTCAGAAACGCTTTCCTTGCCATTGCCAGTCTACATTTTATATCCTCTCTACATCGACCATCATCAGTTATTTTGCTCCCCAAATAGTAAAACTCCTTTACTACTTTAAGTGTCTCATTTCCTAATCTAATTCCCTCAGCATCACCCGACTTAATTCGACTACATTCCATTATCCTTGTTTTGCTTTTGTTGATGTTCATCTTATATCTTCCTTTCAAGACACTGTCCATTCCATTGAACTGCTCTTCCAAGTCCTTTGCTATCTCTGACAGAAATACAATGTCATCGGCGACCCTCAAAGTTTTTATTTTTTCTCCCTGGATTTTAATACCTACTCCAAATTTTTCTTTTGTTTCCTTTACTGCTTGCTCAATATACAGATTGAATAACATCGGGGAGAGGCTACAACCCTGTCTCACTCCCTTCCCAACCACTGCTTCCCTTCCATGCCCCTCGACTCTTATAACTGCCATCTGCTTTCTGTGCAAGTTGTAAATAGCCTTTAGCTCCCTGTATTTTACCCCTGTCACCTTTAGAATTTGAAAGAGAGTATTCCAGTCAACATTGTGAAAAGATTTCTCCAAGTCTAGAAATGCTAGAAACGTAGGTTTGCCTTTCCTTAATCGAGCTTCTAAGATAAGTCGTAAGGTCAGTATTGACTCACGTGTTCCAACATTTCTACGGAATCCAAACTGCTCTTCCCCGAGGTCGGCTTCTACCAGTTTTTCCATTCGTCTGTAAATAATTCGTGTTAGTATTTTTCAACTGTGACTTATTAAACCGATAGTTCGGTAATTTTCACATCTGTCAACACCTGCTTTCTTTGGGATTGGAATTATTATATTCTTCTTGAAGTCGGAGGGTATTTCGCCTGTCTCGTACATCTTGCTCACCAGATGGAAGAGTTTTGTCAGGACTGGCTCTCCCGGGGCCTTGTTTCGACTCAGGTCTTTCACTGCTCTGTCAAACTCTTCACGCAGTATCGTATCTCCCATTTCATCTTCATCTACATCCTCTTCCATTTCCATAATATTGTCCTCAAGTACATTGCCCTTGTATAGACCCTCTATACACTCCTTCCACCTTTCTGCGTTCCCCTCTTTGCTTAGAACTGGGTTTCCATCTGAGCTCTTGATATTCATACAAGTGGCTTTCTTTTCTCCAAAGGTCTCTTTAATTTTCTTGTAGGCTGTATCTATCTTACCCCTAGTGAGATAAGCCTCTACATCCTTACATTTGTCCTCTAGCCATGCCTGCTTAGCCATTTTGCACTTCCTGTCGATCTCATTTTTGAGACGTTTGTATTCCTTTTTGCCTGCTTCATTTACTGCATTTTTATATTTTCTCCTTTCATCAATTAAATTCAATATTTCTTCTGTTGCCCAAGGATTTCTACTAGCCCTCGTCTTTTTACCTACTTGATCCTCTGCTGCCTTCACTACTTCATCCCTCAGAGCTACCCATTCGTCTTCTACTGTATTTCCCTCCCCCATTCCTGTCAATTGTTCCCTTATGCTCTCCCTGAAACTCTATACAACCTCTGGTTTAGTCAGTTTATCCAGGTCCCATCTCCTTAAATTCCCACCTTTTTGCAATTTCTTCAGTTTTAGTCTACAGTTCATAACCAATAGATTGTGGTCAGAGTCCACATCTGCCCCTGGAAATGTTCTACAATTTAAAACCTGGTTCCTAAATCTCTGTCTTACCATTATATAATCTATCTGTTACCTTTTAGTATCTCCAGGATTCTTCCATGTATACAACCTTCTTTTATGATTCTTGAACCAAGTGTTAGCTACGATTAAGTTATGCTCTGTGCAAAATTCTAACAGACGACTTCCTCTTTCATTTCTTAGCCCCAATCCATATTCACCTACTATGTTTCCTCCTCTCACTTTTCCTACTGTCGAATTCCAGTCACCCATGACTATTAAATTTTCGTCTCCCTTCACTACCTGAATAATTTCTTTTATCTCATCATACATTTCTTCAATTTCTTCGTCATCTGCAGAGCTAGTTGGCATATAAACTAGTACTACTGTAGTAGGCATGGGCTTCGTGTCTATCTTGGCCACTATATGGCTCTGAGCACTATGGGACTCAACTGCTGTGGTCATAAGTCCCCTAGAACTTAGAACTACTTAAACCTAACTAACCTAAGGACAGCACACAACACCCAGCCATCACGAGGCAGAGAAAATCCCTGACCCCGCCGGGAATCGAACCCGGGAACCCGGGCGTGGGAAGCGAGAACGCTACCGCACGACCACGAGATGCGGGCTTGGCCACTATAATACGTTCACTATGCTGTTTGTAGTAGCTTACCCGCACTCCTATTTTTTTATTCATTATTAAACCTTCCTGCTTGGAGAACAGAATTCCTCCTTCCAGGCGCTGGTTCCGTAACGCATCCACCCCGACGAAGATCGGTAGTCCCGCTATGAACTACATCATCTCCTCTTCTCTGCACCTCACTCACGGGCAGGAATACCTATTACTTTCCACCCCCTTAAATACACTGCTACTCCGCTGCTGCTTGTACTAATTACAGTAAATTTAAACCTAACCTTAAAAAAATGTTAAACGACTATCTCCTAGGCCTGAATCCAAACGGGTTCCTCGTTACCGTTTCATTTAAAGCCTCTTGTTTATCTTCCAATAGCTTTCTCCCCACTCTCCCTTTCCTGTCCGTATCTCCTATCCCTGAAATAACTTCCGGACTCCCCTGAAAAAGTGTCAACCGCAGTATACGCACAGTTGTCGTTCTCGTTGGCAACTGAATTTTGACATTTACTGGCGACGTAGGCTCTACCACTTGGTATGACCCCTGATACTTTGCAAGAAACTTCTTTGTCTTTTCCTTCGGCATATACGAAGTTGATAGCATCACTCCCTCATCAACACTATGCTGTGGCACTCTTGCCGTATGGCCCATTGCTTCTTACGATTTCTCTAGTGCCCGTGTAATTGCTCTCTGTACTGTATTTCAAATTTCCCTAATCACTCTGGCAAATTCCTTAACAGACTCTCCAGTCCTCCCTTTTTTCGTTTTCAATATGTCGAACGGTGATGGCATTTTATGTCCGTATACTACTTCATATGGCGATAATCGTGTATTCCTATGCTGTTTTGAGCTGTAGGCTGAAACGACGTACTTCAAATAGACATCCTAGTTGTTGTGATGTGACTCAGAGTAATATCGAAGCATCTTCCAAATTGTCCTATGCGCTCTTTCAGTTCTTCCATTGGTTTGTGGGTGGACAGAACTCGTCCTTAACTTCTTCACGTTCAACAACATCCACAATTCCTTGAATAGATCTGAATTGAAGTTCGTTCCCTAGTCTTTTACTAGTGTTTGAGGCATTCCAAACTTCAGTATCCAATTATCCACAGCTGCTTCTGCTAGTGTTGCTGCCTGCTGGTTTGACATTGCGAACATTTCTACGTATCTTGAAAAATGATCTATGATTGTGAGCACGTACTTATTACTTGCAGGTGTTTCATAGAATAGAACTAAAGCATCAATCTCCAGAAATTCGAATGGTTCTAAAGCTTTAGGTAACCACCGCAATGGTACTCTTGTTCGAAACAAATCCGCTCACCGAGTGCACTGTATGAAATTCCGTACATACCGGTTTACATTCATCTGCCTATTCCTCCACCAATAACTTTCTAATATTCTTCTGTTGGCAGATCTGCAACCTCCATGACCTGCTAATATGTGACAATGGGCTTCTTGTAGTACTCTATTCCTTAGCTTAGATGGTACCACTAACCGCGATCCCAACTTGGTCCCCTTGCGTAGCAACGCATCCTGCATCCAAAATTGTGACTGCTTAAAATGAAGCTTAAATTCGTCATCCGCTCTCTGTGCAATGTTTCATTTCCTACTCTCATTACCCTCAATATGTAGTATGCTACCTTTCTACTCACGTCATCTACATTTCCGTTCTTCTATGTAGGTTTTGGAGTGACTTCTAAATAAAATTCCCTTAGTCTTACTCCTCAACGCGTCAACCTACTAGCAGGATCCTTTAACCAAATGGCTCTGAGCACTATGGGACTTAACATCTGTGGTCATCAGTCCCCTAGAACTTAGAACTAATTTAACCTAACTAACCTAAGGACATCACACACATCCATGCCCGAGGCAGGATTCGAACCTGCGACCGTAGCAGTCGCGCGGTTCCGGACTGAGCGCCTAGAACCGTTAGACCACCGCGAATCCTTTAACCCCAACAATCGTTTTAATGCAGCATGATCTGTTAATATTCTAAACTTTTTACCACACAGATAACATTTGAACTATGTGATTCCATAAATAAGGCTTAACAACTCTTTCACCGTTGTGGGATAATTTCTTTCTGCAGTTTAACTGTCTTCATACGTAAGCTACCGGATGTTCTACGCCTTCTGCCTCTTGTGACAACACACAGTGAAGTGCATGGTTTCATGCACCACATTATAAAACCAATTATCTATTCAAATCCGGAAATACCAATATCGGACTCGAGGTTAAAGCTTTTTTTAGCTCCTCAAAAGCATGCTGGCAATCTTCTGACCTCACAAACATAGCACCTTTTCTTAACAGTTGTGTCAATGGTCTGGAAATATCTGCAAATCCTTTTACTAACCGGCAGTAAAAGTTCGCGTCTCCTAAGAACGACTAGAAGTCCTTCCCTTAATCGGTGCATATGCTGTTCCGTATCACT
The DNA here is from genome assembly GCF_023898315.1 of Schistocerca nitens. Taxonomy (NCBI): domain Eukaryota; kingdom Metazoa; phylum Arthropoda; class Insecta; order Orthoptera; family Acrididae; genus Schistocerca; species Schistocerca nitens. The sequence continues at coordinate 556,506,449 of NC_064616.1, read as the reverse complement.
TCCACAGACCATTACGTCATCGAGATGCACTAAGCATTACCGTGATTTTAAACGTTTGAGTAATCCGACCAACAATCTCCGAAACATTGTAGGTGCATTTTTTTAATCCGAATGGCATTCTTCTGAATGGGGAGCCGGAAACACTGTTCTGTATCGATCCTGCGGTGCAGCCTCTACCTGGTAATAACCAGCCTTCAGATCCATTGTTGAAAAACTGAAAAACATTTGCATTGCACTAAATGATCCAAGGTTTCTGTGATGTTTGGCAAAGGGTAGGCGCCGGTTACGGTTTTCTCGTTTAAATGTCTGTAATCACAACGAAACCTAAATTTTCGTGTTCCGTCTGTTGATTTTTTGGGCGGACGACTATTCCTGCCTTCCACGCACTATTACTTTCTTCAACTATTCCATCTTCCAGCTGTTGACTGCTAAATTCCTCCAGCATTGGCTTAAGTAGCTAGATATTCTGTGTGGTTTTCGGTAGACTGGTGATTCATTTAGCTGGTAATGGCCCTTTTGGAAAAAATAAATCCTTATATTCCACAAGTAATTTCTCCATTCGTTCCTTATTGCTTCCATCTAGATGCTTCACTTTTCCCTTTAATGCAGCTTCAACTGCGTCCGGCGATTGTCCGTGGCTGACACATCTCGCGTCCCATTCTTCTTCCTCTAGGATATCCATATTCGCGATTAACGACCCCTTTGTTAATTCTATGCCCTCTATGCTAAAATTGTCTATAGAAACAGGAACCTTCTTTACGCTGTTTATTTATTGTACGCGCACAATACCTTTTTAAAGTAAGCAATCCGCCCAACCAACACTTCACTCTTTTCTAACTGTTCCGATGATGATGATGTTTGGTTTGTGGGGCGCTCAACTGCTCGGTTATCAGCGCCCGTACAAATTCCCAACCTTTGCTCAGTCCAGTCATGAAATGATGAGAACAACACAAACACCCAGTCATCTTGAGGCAGGTGAAAATCCCTGACCCCGCCGGGAATCGAACCCGTGACCCCGTGCTCGGGAAGCGAGAACGCGACAGCGAGATCTAACGGTTCAATCACAGACAAAACTGTTACCGGCGAGCTACACTCAACACCGATCCAAAATGATTTCCCAGTACCCCTAGATACACAACCTTGCAAATCAAGTCTCTGTGTTATCGTTCGCGGTTTAATCGGTTCGTGTTCTACTACAGACTCCCCTCGCGACATCGCTACACTGGCAATGGCTTCGCCTAAAGCCATCGGCACACGGAACGTGCATCCGAACGTTGTGCGTTGAGCGTGCCGAGTTTCTGACATAGCGTGGAATAGCACGTTCGGGAGTCTTTCCGAACGTGCAGAGCAATATCTGGCATGTCAGATATTCTGAGCGTGCGTCTGAGCGTTGACCAATGAGATAGCACAACGCCACCTGCGTCACACGCAGGCATTCTCTCGTCAGTACACAGTTGTAAGGCGCCATATTGGAATTCATATGCCGTTTCTGAGCACCAGAAAATTGAGAATCACTGGAAAACCTTTTGTTAACTGTGTGATTCGTTCCAATAAAATGGTGAGAAACATCATATTCATAACAAAAGAATTAATGTAACCTGCATATTATGAGTGTAGGCTATTTGAAGGCAGCGACACACTGAAGATCCACCCAAAACGCATTGTTCTTGGTGCAATTTGTTATAATTAAATTACAATTAGTAACATATCTACGATTAAGGTTTTCAGCAAGTAGTAACATACTACGATTTAGAGGAAGAGGAGTGTTGTTGGCTTAGCGTAATGAGGAGAAGCGCCATATCCGATCGAGTTCTTTGTCAGGGCGGTGGTTCGCGTCGTGACACGTCGAAAATTTTTTTCCTATCATTCGAGTTTTTATTAGGTTCTGATACTTTATTATTAGTTTAATATAAGTATATACTATAATATTTGATGTTATGTAAATATAAATTGACCATTTTTTGAGGAGTGACTTTTTTCAATTGGCTTAATCTACTAGACACCTTGCGCTACTTGTATAAAGATATTTTGCTCCTTTTTCTTTTACGATTCGTAATTCACATGTTGCATAGATTCTCCTACTGGGTAGGAACAGTGATCAAGTAAGACTGACCTTGGGGTTTTACTAAAATGTGGGAATGATGAAATAATAATCATTATTTATTATTCTTATGCGGAGTAGTTTTCCAAATTTGTACCGCACTGTTTGTAATGGAACTTTTATAAGCCTGTGTCCTTATTGACTGGAATGGTACTTTTCTTTTCGTGGACGATGGAGGAAATGTGCATTTTAATAGAGCTAACGTGGGAATTTTACGCGGGCCAGTTGATTAAACAGTGTGATTTACGAGCTAGAAACATCCCTCAACTGCCGCTGGAGTGCGTTGCGATCGCGTATACCACGTTGGGGCCCACGTACCGTATGCACAAGTTGCATCGTTTCTGAGCGTTCAGCTGCACATTGAACTTGGCACGCTCAACGTTAACGTTCGACAGCATGGTCCGTGTGCCGACGGCTTAACTGAAACAAATTGTGTGTGAAATCTTATGGGACTTAACTGCCAAGGTCATCAGTCCCTAAGCTTACACACTACTTAACCTAAATTATCCTAAGGACAAACACACACACCCATGCCCGAGGGAGGACTCGAACCTCTGCCAGGATCAGCCGCACAGTCCATGACTGCAGCGCCTGAGACCGCTTGGCTAATCCCGCGCGGCTAACTGAAACATTTTTCGGTCATGTTCCTCCCTATGTTGCCGAAGATCGATTATGGCACAATGATGGTACAAGAGATGTGATCCTGCCGTAGCCCTCACTCACGTGTGGCAGCCTTTGCACATTGTTTAAATTGAACTTCTAAGCAATTCTTTGTGTACGGCGGAGACAGTCCGTAATCCTACTCAAACAGTGAAACTTTACAGAGAGTGGTATCCGGAAAAGAACATTCCTTCCCGACGGATTTTTCCATTTCCTGTTTCTGTTGTGACACTTCAGCAGCAAAGGGGAAAACGGGACATTTCACTCCAAACTTAAATTCTCCATGGATGATCACCATTTCTACCTTCTCTTCGTTGTAGACTTTACTCTGACTGAAGATGATTGAATAAACGCCGGCCTGAGTGGCCGTGCGGTTCTAGGCACTACAGTCTGGAACCGAGCGACCGCTACGGCCGCAGGTTCGAATCCTGCCTCGGACATGGATGTGTGTGATGTCCTTAGGTTAGTTAGGTTTAATTAGTTCTGAATTCTAGGCGACTGATGACCTCAGAAGTTAAGTCGCATAGTACTCAGAGCCATTTGAACCATTTGATTGAATAACCTGTGTACATCTTCCTCGTATTTCCCATTCCTTTACTGTCGACTCCAGCAAGCAGACGCATTGCGTTACCCTGGGTACCCTTGTGACTGCTAGTGCTAGTATAGGAGGATCATAATCACTTTCGTATTACATTTTTACTAATGCGATGTTTGCTTGATTAGTACATTGTTATACGTTTCTGAATAGGTCTTGAGGATAGGAAATGGACTGCCGAATAAAATATATAGGGTATTATTGAAAAAAGACGTGCTGTTGTTCGTATCTTCGAAACGAACAAAGTTATAAGAAAGGCAACCAAGCTGGTTACTGTCCCCCAGGTATTTGCTTGACATATGAGGGAGGAGTGGAAAGTAACACACTATAATTTTTTCTAACCTGGTATTGTAGCTGGAATGTTGAAATTTCACGACGATATAGTTTTACGTTTGCGCTACGGAGGGTATTTTGTTTTCACGTGCAGCTCTACTGAGGGAAGCCTGAACAGCAAAAGAAATGTGGCGCCTATGTTACTGTCGTCGACCTGTGAAAAGCAGCGAAGTGTAGTTCGATACTTGTGGACAAAAGGCCATTAGCCGAGTGAAATTCACAAGGAAATGCGTGGTGTAAACTTAGGTTAAGTTGTGTCGAACCCTTCGTAAGAAACACCACATTAATGCTTACTGTGCCGAAGTTCTTCATCACGATGCTCGTTCCCATGTTGCTGTTCCTGTTCTTGAGAAAATCGCCGAATTTGGGTGGGAGGTGCTCATGCATCCACCATGCAGTCCGGACCTTGCACCGTCAGGCTTTCATCTGTTTAGTCCCATGAAGATATTCCTGATCGGTCAATGCTTTGTGACAGATGCAGAAATGAAATCAACAGTCCGCAAATTGCAGTACTCCAATCAAACAGACTTTCACGAACTGAGCATATTGAAACTGGTACCGCCATGAAAGAAATGTGTTGAGAATTTTGGTGACTACGTAGAAAAGTAGGTAAAAGATGTAAGTTTATTTGCGATTTTTTTTATTTTATTACGTATTGAACGTTTTCGTAATATAATTATTGTGCTTTACTATCCGCTCTTCCCTCGTACTTTTTGTTTTTCTCCTGGTCAAAAAGTTGTTCGAAGAAGTCAGACTGTATGGTATACCATATCCTGGGGGTAGCGTAATGACTGATAGTGATTCCCTGCGTGATTGATTTAAAATACATAGTTTTTCTCCGCATTGTTTCTACTTGCGACCATATAAGCTCTGTGGGTTTCTAATGACATTCGTACGACGGCACTCTAATAACTTTCTGCCTATGTCCTTATGCGACCTCGTCTTATTTCACAAGATCATAGTGTGTGGTCCTCAAATATACTTGACAGGTATCAATACATGAGTCAAGGAAGAAGATTTGGAGATGCTCTGTTAGATAAGTAATACAAGGATTAACAGCAGCTTCTCGCTGAAACACAGGAGGTTCGATACTTTGAAGAGTTAATGGGAGAGTATGGCTAAGTGTCGATGAGAGCGCTCTATGTGGCTGAACTTCTTAGAAAGGTTAATTATCCCTCAGCCAGAGAGCATGAGGCATTTATGACCTGCCACGTCTCCGATGTCATGCACCTCAATTGGATCTAATTCCTCTAGCGAGATGCTTGGCAATGGGGGCAGGTGGATCTCTAGAAAACTGATATTACAGGGGAAAATGGGTTCACGACTGTTGATTTTCGTGAAGTGTGCGAGATATCTGAGAGTTTTAACATAGGAGTCAAAATAGATAGAGATTTGGTTGAACTAGTACAAAATTTGACTTTAACAATTTTAAAAGACAGCTCTCCTATCATAGCGTGTAACTCGTACAGAGGATAACTGGCTTTGTATTATAATTATGCTCTGCTTCCTTCCGCCGATTAAGCTGCTAGAATGTGAATTTCGCGACTCATATCATCTTCCTCTGGGAATCACAGTTGTCAGCCAATAAATTCAGTTAGGAAGATCTATCACACACTAAGTGAGAAATCAATTACATAGACTGATCGAAGTATATAACTACGATCATAGAGAAACTGAATTCCTTTAACAGTTTATTAGCTCCGAAAGAGGCCTGTAATAATCTCATATCAATTACTGAAGAAGATATATAAATGTCGAAACAAGACAAAAAATTACCGCATTAACGAGCAACCACTTACTTCGTAAAATTTAAAGCGCTCTACGGTTACAGACAATCGTAGACTAACGTACAGTAAATTTCGCAAACAACCAAGCCTTGGACAGCAGCGTAGGTTCGAAGACTAGAATAAAAATATCTGGAAAAATTTAGCACCTCCTCCAAGAAAAATGTCACTGATCGAGATCTGACAAAAAAAAAAAAAAAAAAAAAAACGGGAAAAAAAGACTGCTCTCTTTACAAAGGAATTGTTTGTCGTATATGTTAGTGCTCGGCTGTTTTTTAACGCAGGACTGTGCTCTTAGGTCTTGAGAAGTTTCATCAGAATCGTTCAGGTCATTGACTGTGGACGAAGAATTTACCACAGACTGATTCTTGTGCTCAAACATTAGAAGAGTATTTCGAGGTAGGGAGACAGTGGTAGGAAATAAGTCTTTCGAATGAGGTCCTGAACGGGAAATGCATGTGATGCCCGTGAATGAAAGCAGTGTTTGATTCACAGCAAACAACTGTCTGACGTCGGAGATTCTACCTTCGAAAACAAGATAATGCTCAGCGAGCTGTAGTACTCAGTAAAGCGAATTAGTATACGAAGAAACATTTCACTAAGACGTAATGCTAATCTAAAGAAATATATCGTTATGGACAGAAACGTACGAGAAATTATATTATTCAAACTACAGAGAGTTAACCCAGATTCTCGGCAAATAATAGCTCCTTGGAAGTAGGAAGGTAATGTGAGTGACAAAATTCTGACTTTATGCTTTTGTTAGTCTTTCATGTCTTTATCTCCTGAGATAGGAATCTAGCCCTTTGTAGAACGTTTATGGTGTTCAAATTGGTTCAAATGGCTCTGAGCACTATGGGACTTAACATCTGAGGTCATCAGTCCCCTAGAACTTAGAACTGGCTGGCTCTGAGCACTATGGGACTCAACTGCTGAGGTCATAAGTCCCCTAGAACTTAGAACTACTTAAATCTAACTAACCTAAGGACATCACACACATCCATGCCCGAGGCAGGATTCGAACCTGCGACCGTAGCGGTCGCGCGGTTCCAGCCTGAAGCGCCTAGAACCGCTCGGCCACACCCGCCGGCCGTTTATGGTGTTACCAGTGTATGCTACAACACTCATTAAGTAAGCTCCATTCAGTTAGTCTAAATTGCAGTTGGCTTACTTTTTCTGGCCTTATCTCGTATCTTCATTCACGGGGTCGGCATCTCATTCTAGATTAGGCTATGTTACTGTTAGAGGACGGCCAGATTCCCTTCTCGTCGCCACACCTCCTTCCCCCCTACTTCCCCCCCCCCCCTCCCGTCACCCCACAGACGGAATTAGTGTTCTCATCTGTCTACAGCTACCTAGTGTTATCACGAGACGTGGTCGAAATAACTGCGAATAATGAACTGACTACGGCGCCCGGTATTCACCTAGTCAGATGTCAGAAACAGCCTAAAAACTACATCCAGGCTGACCGGTACACCGGCTCTCGGCATTAATCCACCGGCTTGGATTCGATCTGGGGCTGGCGTCTGGCATCCTTACAATATAGGATTAATAGAGCAGATCCTAAAACTTGGAGCAAGTTTCGTTGCACATTTGTATGGGCGGGGCGAGAAGGTCATGCAAAGTTCTCATTAGCCGCCAGTGGCAGACGCTGTAAGAGAAGATTTCTTCATCACAGAGAGGTTTATATGGGACCTGTGTTAGTGACCGAAGGCCCCATGACAGCTCATGGACTACGTGAAAATTATTGTGGACTACCTGCTTCCCTTCATGCTTGGTGTCTTCCTCCACGGTGATGACACCTTCCAGCAGGATAGGTGTCCTTGTCATAAAGACAGATTCGTGCTACAGTGGATTGACGAGCATTGTAGTGGACTCACGTTGATGTCGTGCCCACCAAATTTGACTTGTCTGAACCAGATGAAACACGTGTGGTACGGTAACGTGCGCGAACACCGAGCCCAAAGACCATCGTCCTATAATTTACGGAAAGTGCGTCACCTATTCGTGGACGTATGGTGCTACATACGTTGGGAAACCTACCAAGGACTTGTCGAATCTATGCCACGAAGTATCACAACTGTATTGAGTTACCAAGGTGAACCAACGCCATATTCATCAGATGGTCTTAAAGGTTTGGCTTATCAGTGTAGAAGGAAATGTGGGATAAATGAATTTTCTAGAGACCATATGGTCATGACATCCAGTACGTTTTGACACCGTCTTCACTTTGGTCTGCAATATATGTTCAAAATGGTTCAAATGGCTCTGAGCACTATGGGACTTAACTTCCTCTAGAACTTAGAACTACTTAAACCTAACTAACTTAAGGACATCACACACATCCATGCCAGAGGCAGGATTAGAACCTGCGACCGTAGCGGTCGCGCGGTTCCAGACTGTAGAGCCTAGAACTGCTCGGCCACTTCGGCCGGCGTAATATATGTTCCTGGGCACTGAATATAAGCTCCTTGTTCAGAGTTGGTTCCACAAAATCAAATAAAATTATCTGTACATAAGTGGTGGTCTTTAGTTACTACTAATTCCACTGAAGACCTCGTAATTCTTTACATCCAACATGCACAAGACTTTCTACTAGTGAGAAACAGCAACTGTGACACCAATACATCATTCCCATGTTTCCTCAAGGTTTTCAAAATCCTAGTGTTCTCGTGGAATAAAGTTTGTACCCATCAGATATTCGTAATCTTCGAACTCCAGAAAGAGACCTGTAAACATATATCCCCCCATGGTAGCAATTCCGAGAAATCCCTTTAAACTTTCGCCACTTTTGTTGCCGCTATTACCAGCTTCTGCCTGCAGTGGGAGCAAACTTAGAGTGATTTCTGACATCTTGGATTTGAAACTGAGCATCACCCATGAACAGGGAAGGAAAGAAGGGAAGGTAAAACGGAAAGTAACGGAACTGGCTCTTCTCATATGGTGCAACAGGTGAAAATACATTATTAATGCTTCTGCTCAAAGGGAAGAACTACCATGTCAGAATACGTTTCCATTACCTTTATTTATATTCATAAATATGATGTCCAACAATTTCCACCTTTATTTCGTGTACTGCATTGCAACAGCGAATGCTTTCATGAACAAAGAAACCGTTAATTGTTGCATAAATAGATGTCTTCTGTTTAGTAAAGTAACATAATTTTTGACATTGGTATAGTACTGCGATGCCAGTTCGCCCCAAAAGCATGGTGGAATACTTTTTTTCCATATCTTCGTGTATGCCACACATTTCTGTATGAGCTTCTCTTCTTGCGAATCCACATATCTGAATCGCTCCGACAGACGTATTATCCGTGTTCGTTTAAAGGTGAATGGGATTTTTCTTCGGAAATTCGGTATACAGAACTCAGCGTGCGGTAGCTATTTTATCCAGTAACTTTGTTACAGATACTGTCGGGGAGAAGCTAGTGCCGCGCATTTTATCACAGCAGTAATTTGCTATACGCTTTCTTTTCGTGGCCTCCCTGCACAAATTACAAATTTTCATGGAGTCCCGAAACCATAGTCAATAAAAACGGATTCCGTCTCCTTATTAAGACAAAGTTTGTCAGATTTCAGTTAGCACTTCGTGTAATAATTTAGTTACTCCAGAGGAACACCGATGAAGAAGTGGTATTAACACAGTATATACAGTTCCACACAGTAAATGGAATGACAGCATTAATAATTATAGCCTTCGATCAGAAATCAGTAGCTAAGGTAGAATATTCAAAATTTCTAAGTGTATGCACTGACGAGGGGTTGAACTGGAAAAAACACACTGAAGATCTGCTGAAACGTTTGAGTTGAGCTACTTATGCTATTCGGGTCATTGCAAATTTTGGCGATATACATCTCAGTAAATTAGTTTACCACTCCTATTTTCATTCTCTGCTTTCGTATGGCATCATATTCTAGGGTAACTCGTCATTGAGTAAAAGAGTTTTCATTGCACAAAAGCGTTTAATCAGAATAATAGCTGGCGCTCATCCAAGATCATCCTGCAGACACTTATTTAAAGAGCTAGGCATCTTCACTGTAGCTTCACAATATATATAGTCACTTATGAAATTTGTTATTAACAATCCGAACGAATTCAAAAGTAATAGCAGTGTACATGGCTACAACACTAGGAGAAAGGATGATCTTCATTACTCAAAGTTAAATCTAACTTTGTCTCATAAGGGGGTAAATTATGTTACCACAAAAGTCTTTGGTCACTTACCTAATAGCATCAAAAGTCTGACAGATAGCCATATAGCATTTAAAAGGAAATTAAAAGAATTTCTGAATGGCAACTCCTTCTGCTCATTAGATGAATTTTTGGATATAGTAAGTGGGTAATTTCCACATCCCCCACCCAAAAAAAAATTAAAATTATTAAGTATCATGTAATATTTTGTGTAATGTAATATCTTAGATAGGCACCTTTTATTAACGTGACACGTTCCAGATCATTACGAAGTGTCGTATTCATGATCTATGAAACAAGTACTAATCTAATGTAATCTAATCTAATGAAAATGCGTGGGAAAAATGGAAAGTGTGTGTGACTCGGGTGAGTTTAAAAGTCTCTTGGTCAGGGAAAACAGAGCTCCGACATGTCGTGTAGATGAGTCTTGATTAGTACTTACTTTTCATCGTCGCCCTCTTCATTCAAAACCTTATGTGACACGATTACAGGCTCGTAATTTCAAGAAAGAGTAGTAACCTCATCAGTTTCTCTAAATAGCATTACAATAATTACTCTGTAGTGACCTCGGTATAATCTACTCTAGACGCTAAGCCTAAAAAAGAAAGAATAAGGTAGCAAAACGACGGATAACTATTATTAATGTGATCTAATTTCCTGTCGACTGTTATGATACATAAACTTGGTTATACACTTCTCGTAATCATCTCGCCTCTAATTTACATTTAACTATGTGTTGATAATAGGTGTCAAGTAGCTATTTTTATAATATATGCCTTACCTAATTTCTTTAATGCTGTGATGATTACCACTCAATTATTTGTAATGAGCTCGAGTAGTCACAATTTTGAATTTAGATAAGTAAATAAATAATTTTATAAATTTAATATAGTAACTGATAGCTGTCAACTATCATTTTTGCTGGTATAATAGTTAAATTTCTTTACTATTAATCCCCTGAAGTTTCGTCGAATTTTCGTTACTCTTCGATAAAATCGTGTAGCAACAGTTTTTCCCTGAGACATGCTCAATCGAGTTTATATTCTCCTTAAAGTACTGCATTTAGGGTCGATATTCTAGTGACTGAAGAGAAAAACTAATACCTCAAATAAGGTCTTTTATGTTAGAACGGTCCGGGATGTTTAATATGATAAGTAGAACAGAAGTCCAGAAATTCCTTGTAGTTCTTCTCTGCTTCACTGAGCCAGCTTATTAAGTTTCACAAAATTGTTTTCTTGCGACCAGCGTTTAGCCATTTGAATGCTTAATGGTCGTGTTGCGTTGCTTCACTGTTCCGAAATACACTATGTGATCAAAAGCAATCGGGCACACCAGAAACATACGTTTTTCACATTAGGTACATTGTTCTGCCACCTACTGCTAGGTAAACCGTATCAGCGACCTCAGTAGTCATTACACATCGTGAAAGATCGTAATGGGGCGCTCCGCGGAACTTACGGACTTCGAACGTGGTCACGTGATTGGATGTCACTTGTGCCATACGTCTGTATGCGAGATTTCCACCCTCCTAAATATCCCTAGGTCCACTGTTTCCGACGTGATAGTGAAATGGAAACGTGAAGGGACACGTGCAGTAGAAAAGCGTACAGGCCGACCTCGTCTGTTGACTGACAGAGACCGCCGACAGTTGAAGAGGATCGTAATGCGTAAGAGGCAGACATCTATCCAGACCATCACATAAGAATTCCAAACTGCATCAGGATCCACTGCAAGTACTATGACAGTCAGGCGGGAGGTGAGAATACTAGAATTTAATGGTCGAGCAGCTGCTCATAAGCCACACATCACGCCGGTCAATGCCGAACGACGCCTCGCTTGGTGTAAGGAGCGTAAACATTGGACGACTGAACAGTGGGAAAAGGTTGTGTGGAGTGACGAATCACGGTACACAATGTGGCAATCCGATGGCAGGGTGTGGGTATGGCGAATGCCCGGTGAACGTCATCTGCCAGCGTGTGTAGTGCCAACAGTGAAATTCTTAATCGATGGTGTTACGGTGTGGTCGTGTTTATCGTGTTTTGCATGGCACTATCACAGCACAGGCCTAAATTATGTTTTAAGCACCTTCTTGCTTCCCACTGTTGAAGATCAATTTGGGGATGGCGATTCCATCTTCAACACGATTGAGTACCTGTTCATAACCTACGGCTGTGGCGAAGTGGTTACACGACAATAACATCCCTCCAATCGACTGGCCTGCACAGAGTCTTGACCTGAATCCAATAGAACACTTTTGGGATGTTTTGGAACGCCGACTTCGCGCCAGGCCTCACAGACCGACATCGATACTTCTCCTCCGTGCAGCACTCCGTAAAGAATGGGCTGCCATTCCCCAAGAAACCTTCCAGTACCTGATTGAACGTATGCCTGATGGAGTAGAAGCTGTCATCGAGGCTAAGGGTGGGCCAAAACCATATTGAATTCCAGCGTTACCGATGGAGGGCGCCATGAACTTGTAAGTCATTTTCAGCCAGGTGTACGGATACTTTTGATCACATAGTGTATATTGTTCCTTCCAGTATTTCTTTGACCGCTGTTCTACGTACGGATTACGTGGAATGTATTAGTGGGCAACTAGTAGCCATGCTGATTATATTTTCCAGTTTCCACATTGTAAATGTTCCCACAGTCCAAATGCACCTTTATTTTACCTTCCGTATGAATGTTCCGGAGTGGTCTTCCTTCTCAAGAGGCATCGTCTTTTTGTTGATCTTGTTAAATATGGTTTGCAACTAGGTAAAGTAGGCACAAACTGCGTCTCTGAATGCTAGTATACTGTCGGGGGCAGTTATTGACGTTTCAGATATTCCTACATTCCTCTTACTTTCCTAAACCAAGTAGTTCTTACCGTCATACCGAGCGAGGTGGCGTAGTGGTTAGCGCACTGGACTCGCACACGGGAGGACGATGGTTCAAATCCGCGTCCGGCCATCCTGATTTAGGTTTTCCGTGACTTCCCTGAATCGCTTCAGGCAAATACTGGGATGGTTCCTTTGAAAGTGCACTGCCGGCTTCCTTCCCCATCCTTCCTAGTCCGATGGGACCGCTGACCTCGCTGTTTGGTCCCCTCCCCTCAATCAACCAACCAATCTCACCGTTATACCTAATATGCTTCGTTCTATAGACATCTGTCGGAAATGAGGGCAAACTTTTTCCTTCAAGGCAGATCGCTCTTTCATACCATAGCCGATATCCGAGATATTTGTTCTCATGCTGCTTCTTTTTAGCGTTAACTTGATCACTTCTAGGAAGTCTAGTTCGCTTCAGTTTCACAGGTCCTCTCCAAACCAATTTTCTCCTACTTCATTCAACACAAGCACTGATATATGATCTTCTTTAGTGGATTTCTATCTTTTCATGCCATTTATATGCTGAATATCCTTTCTCTGGTACATTGCGTCTATTATAATCCCCAGGGAAGCTCCATCGTCTCATTACACATTTTTAAAACGACCGTTTCGTTGCTCTGTCTTACTCCCTTGTACTCATCTAGGTGATTGTACTACTGAATTTACCTACTTCATTTGTCTTATCGAGCACGTCCTCCGTTATCAACGATATTATAACAATTATTGTAATTTCAAAACATTTTTGTTAGTCGCATCTAATATCCAACTTATATTACACTCTCTCTCAGAACTCCGGTTTTCACTTCATAAACTATGATACGGTACTGTTAATGCTTCGTAATATTACTAAATTTCATCTGTTCTTTGTTTTAAATTCTTTCCCCAATCCACCAGAGTTTTTCCATGGTAGGTTTCACTACATGAATCATGGAACTGTACTGTTGTTGCTTCGTAATTTTACTAAATTCCATCTGCTCTTTATTTCACATTCTTTCCCCAATCTACGTGAGCTTTTCAATGAAGAATTGGGTCCAATTTCACTATCGAAACTGACTATTTTCACTTCCTCGACTCAACTTAGAAACTTTCTTTGGAATATATACAGGGTGAGTCGTAACTAAGGAAATCTACGAGCCACACCGCCGGCCGAAGTGGCCGTGCGGTTCTAGGCGCTGCAGTCTGGAACCGCGTGACCGCTACGGTCGCAGGTTCGAATCCTGCCTCGGACATGGATGTGTGTGATGTCCTTAGGTTGGTTAGGTTTAACTAGTTCTAAGTTCTAGGGGACTAATGACCACAGCAGTTGAGTCCCACAGCCATTTGAACCATTTTGAGCCACACCCATAAGATAGCTTTCCCATGTTTCTATCTCAACAAATGGCAATGTAACTAAATTTCACAATAATTGAGAAATGTAAAGATACTTTCCAATGTTTCTATGCGCTCGCATAAGCTAGGAGGAAATATCGCCAACACTGCACAACTTGTTCGCGTTGTAATAGTCTCTCCCGGCCACTTTTTTCACTTACAACTCTAACTAGATATGACGGGTAGTTGCACACGTTGCCAATATCGGCAACGCGTGGTTCCAGAAGTTGAGGTTTTTTTCGTTATTTTCCCCAAAATGATTAATATAAATCAAGACTTAAGTGCGTCATGTAATGCATTGTGGGAAAATAACATGACTAGACGGTGAGGTTCTTCAATGTTTCTTTAACTGGTTAATTTTTTCTTTGTTTGTAGACAATAAGTATACGAAGAAGAAATTACTATGGTTCTCGACTTATTGTCCATAGCATTATGCGATAGCCGAGCGGTTCTAGGCGCTTCAGTCTGGAACCGCGCGACCGCTACGGTCACAGGGTCGAATACTGCCTCGGGCATGGATGTGTGTGATGTCCTTAGGTTAGTTAGGTTTAAGTAGTTCTAAGTTCTAGGGGACTGATGACCTCAGATGGTAAGTCTCATAGTGCTCGGAGCCATTTGAGCCATTTAACATGCGATATTCGGAATCATTTTCCTAATTTATGATTCACCCTGTATATTCAGCAAGATATACATTAACATATCCAGGATTCTTCTAGTTGAAAATGGGCCTTTCCTCTTTCTTTACCACTTGTTTCTGGGTACCAATTCACGTTCTTGGCAGCGTTCTGCGCCTTTCAGCCATCACCTCCTTTCCATAGTTCATAAATTCCCGTAAGTTTCTTGTTTCCCGGTTCTGTTGCAGTTTTCCATTATTTATTATGTTGGTTTTACTCTTACGATATTAACATATTTTACTACACTGTACATCAAATTTTGTATCAACACGGTGCCTGGTTATATACTAAAATGAAAATTATAAAAAATCTGTGTCATACGTATCTTAATTGAAGTATATGATGCATATTGTCTACATATCGATAGTCACCTCATTAAGACTACAAAACAACAAAGGACCTACCTGCTGCAATCTGTGACTCTGCGCGTCATGTGGCATGCAGTTACAGAAAGCTCGGCTATTTTCCAGAGGGATATTCCTCCAGTTGCTTTTCTGCGAGTCAAAGCGTCAACAGTGGCTGCTAAAGGACCGTGGTGTACAAGTAGCCGATCAACCATATCACTGGCATGTTCGATGGACGACATACCGGGCGTTCACGCAAAGCAGAGTGCAGTGGCGCACGTCGTTCATAGGCAAAGCCTTCACAGTCGTCAACACAAGTATCCCGGCAGTATCCTGCTGGAACATGGCAGGTGGAGGCGTCTGAAGGAAGAGCAGTAACGTGTGCTATAAAATCTTCGCGAGGTTGTTCATTCCGTCCATGCTTCTCAGCAGGAAGGAGCCTAGATCACATGTTCTATTCCGTACCACCTCAAATCATCAAAATTTGAGTTCTCCTTAACGTTCCTTAACAACGCAAGTTCCACATTGTGATCACCACGATGTCGTCTAACATATTAGTCGACCACAATATTATTGCAGCTTGAAGTGAGAGTGCATCCGTCGGCTTATCGGGAGTTTTTATCGTGATGTATCACGAGGACACGCTGGACGACTTGAGATTACATGCACAACTGTCTTGAAATCAATCACAATATGAAGAGCTTTCCTTAGTTACCACAGGACTTGTTTAGTGTAACGCCAACGTGTGTTTCCCATAACGACTACGGAGGCCAAGTGTAGTAATATCGCGATCGGGTAACACACATACCTGTGACCGTTTCTGCAGGACAGTTTTAAGAGGAACTCGTCCGAGAATATTACATTTTTGCTATCAGCACGTCTAACCTGGGCATGTTGATGATTTCTGCAAGCTGAAAACCAGCGCGACTGCATGAACGCCACTGTTCTAGCCTCCAGCCCGAAGCACGGCTTTTCACCGTTAGCACTGACACGTCCACTAACGGTCGTAGTATTCCAGCGTCGAGCCAAGACTGTGGACCAAGCTGTACGGTATGCTGTCCCCCTATCAACAAGATAGTGTTCATACTGTGCTGTGGTCACATTGCGTAATACAGTACCCGCTCGTTGCTACATACCATCTCATTCTATCCCCTGATATAGCACTCGCATCGCTGTTGTAGTAACAGGCGCTGTTAAAGTCGAAGTTTTACGGTACGTCAAATCCATTTCGTGAAGGCCGATCCTTCTTCCCTGTTAGAACTCACTTGCTAATCATCCACACTTTGATGTCTATGAGACATACTGGCATTCATTTTTTCGTTAACGCTCTATTTGGCACCTCTTTACTTGTAGAGTTTCGTATATCGCTCACCATTCCAGTCACAAGAGGATGCTGCTGAGTCTGTGTGTACTCTCTCCGTATCTTAATTAATTATTGCTAGAACACTTTGCGACACGTCCTCCAACTTTGTATGCATTTGGGACGTTCTTTGTGGGTGTTAAACTTTTCGCAAACTTTGGAGTACAAATGGAAAAAAGGGAAAGGAAGTGAAGGATATCGGCCGTGTACTTTTCAAAGGCACCATCCCAGCATTTGCCTTAAATGACTTAGGGAAACAAAGGAAGACTGAAATCTGTGGGGCTTCGTTTCGAATGCGCGGCTAGTGTCTTACCACAGCGCCACTTCCATTGGGCAGAAGTGCATCTGTATTACTAAACTATCCATGGGAACAGCACCTGTAGTTTCAATTAGCAAACAATCATGTACTCCAATAAAACAATTATCAGCTCCTTTTTGCTTTCTTTGTAGCACTGTTTATGTCAACACAATTGTAACTGACTTGCGCATATCATAATTACCAAAGTGTGTTTCCCCATGTCCATTCCGTTTCCCTTCGTTCAGTTTTTATTTTCGTTTTCTCTTTATTGTCATTTCATCCTCCTCACCCATCTCGGAGATGTGAGAGGGGGAGTTTACTGCCAGAGGCTACAAATAGCTGTTCTAAAAATTTTACATGGCTTTAAAATATTGAATATCTGCACACAAAAAAGTAGAGATGGTGAGTTGCGTTGGGGAGAAGATAAAAGGCTGATTCCATGATTCCGTTAAAATAATTACACAGAAATGAGTGAAGTGATGAATTTATGTAGACTTCCAGGTGTCAGGGTATTTTGAGATTTTTATGTTTCTGGGTGATGTGAATTATGAAATTTATGGGGATGGATGTTTGATTGAGTGGTAGTGGAGGATGATGAGGATGAGCCTCGAGTTTCGTCTTTTGTAGTTTTTTTTCGTTTGATGCTTATTTCGTGAGATATTTGGCCCGGTCACTATCAGTGGACCACCCTGTATATACCTTCTGTTTTTCTGAGGAGCGCTCACATGACGTGCTGACTTTCAGCGTACGTTACTGAAGCGACTATGACTGTAAGGCAGGTGGCAGATGGCAGCAGCGGCCAAACCCTGCCTCTGCTTTCAGTAGGCCACACAGAGGGCGCATTTCACGCGGAGACCAGTTAGCTGCTGCTGAGACGAGCTGCTAGTATTTCTGGATGATGTGCCGTCGTGGCAGTGTGTAGAACTTCCAGTGAAAACATGCAGATCGTACAGCTGATCGAAGATGACAGAAAGTACAGTTTTCTGTATAATACAGGTGATGTGGAGTTACAGAACAGTCTGGAAACGGTCGCAGCGTGGAAGAGTATTACCACTAAACTGTAGCCCGCATCTCGTGGTCGTGCGGTAGCGTTCTCGCTTCCCACGCGCGGGTTCCCGGGTTCGATTCCCGGCGGGGTCAGGGATTTTCTCTGCCTCGTGACGGCTGGGTGTTGTGTGATGTCCTTAGGTTAGTTAGGTTTAAGTAGTTCTAGGGGACTAATGACCATAGATGTTAAGTCCCATAGTGCTCAGAGCCACTAAACTGTATCGAGAAGGTAATTACATTTGTTTTTACAGTGTAAGATCTTCGTGACGGACTGGTGCTGAACTGTATCAAGATGAATTGTACTTTTACTTTCACAGTACAATATCTTCTTTAGGTTGCCCTCCACAGCTTTCATAAGACATTTTTATGTATACCACAGAAAAGCTGCTAAAACTTTGTTATGCTACAAGTAGTTTCTATAGTTATTTCATCATCTGTTAGACTTAAGAGCATGAAATGGTGTATACACTATCCCCATTATCGCAAAATATTTTACATTTATAATTAATGGCGTGAAATTGGACCTGGCGTGTGGTACTGAAACTGATTGAAGCACATCACTACGTACTCTACTGGGAAGATATGCTATGTTGGAATGTGACAACTACTGCTAGACCGTATACTACAATGCGATCGAAATGGAGAACATTCAACTTTGTTGAATTTGATAACCTAATATTCTTAGACCGGTTTCTCAATGTGGTAGGGCTGTTGGGGCAGCTCGCGTCAACGACTGTGTGTGGCCCCCCAAGGCATCCGGAGTACTGCGTTAGCCCAAACTCTCTAATTCGTTGAATGTGTCATTAGTTGGCTTGTCATCATGAAGGTATGTCGTGTTCTCCAGACGGTAATGTTTAAAACTATGTTTTTCTTTTCATTAATGTTTTTTTAGATTCAACACAGTATCGTAGATCTACGCCATTATATTGCTAAAACAAAATGAATCTTCAAGTAAAATAATGGTACAGTGATACTTCGTCCTACCATAATAATTCATTTCGCTTGTCTCCTTCATAGCCCAAAATTGACGAGATTTTTTTTTACATCTTACGGCCGTTTTATATAGAACTGCCAATGAGAAACGTGACTAATAGAATAAACTCTGAAGGAAGGATATAATTAATGTAACAGGGGAATAAGGAAACAGTAGGTCATAACTGAATGAAAAATCACAAGGAATTATAAGATTGATGACACAAAGATGAGGGCATTAAAACGTGAAGATAGACATGAAACGAAGAAAAGGCATTCATTACGCCTCCCCAGTATATTGTGATTCCTGGCGATTGTATAGTGGAAGATTATAAAAAGTGATTACACACATGCTACCTTCGAAATCACGCATTATACGAATTCGAAATCCCTCTCTCATATTTCCAGGGAGGAAAACTAGGAAATTCGGGAATTCTCAGGAAAGTTAAGTTTGTTGGAAAGTCAAGGAAAGCTCAGACACTTCTGAAAGCCTCGGGGAATTCCGAGAGACGATAGGGGAAGTTCAGCTTTTTGTTGGTGAAAAGAAATGTACTGACAAGGGGAGGCCACCAATTGTGAAATTCAGATTCGATTCATACTGCGCATAATAAAAGCTCATGGCCAGAGGTGTAATGTGGCAAAGCACCAAGATGCACTTCTCAGCCGTTGTCGAGAAAATAGAGTTAAAAGAAACCGTTGCGGTGAAATACTCTCTACGATTAATAATTTTCCACAGCGTCGTGGCGCAAGGGTAAGCGCTCGGGTTCGTAATCCGAAGGTCGCCGGATCGAATCCCGCGCCATGCAACCTTTTTTTTACTATTTGTTTTTTGTAATTCAAATATATATATATATATATATATATATATATATATATATATATATATATATATATATATATATATATATATATATATCGTTGAGTCTCTATTCTAATTCGAACGTTTGACTTACACCATACGTATTCGTTTCGGAATATCGTTTCTACGTCTTCCGCCAACTATACGTGGTAAACATTATGAAGACAATAAGACAATTAATAACATTTGTGAAATACAACTTTGTTTGCGGAAAACATAATCAAGTTCGAAGTCGCCAGTTTTTCCACGACAAACGACTTTCAACAACTTATTATATGCATAATTGTTGCAACTAATTGCCGGGAATTTTATATATATAATGTGTGTGTATATATACATCTGAATTACAAAAAACAAATACCAATAAAAAAAATTTGCTTGGCGCGAGATTCGATCCGGCGACCTTCGCATTACGAACCCGAGCGCTTACCGCTGCGCCACGACGCTGTGTGAAATTATTAATCGTAGAGAGTATTTCACCGCAACAGTTTCTTTTAACTGTCGATTTTCTCGACAACGGCTGAGAAGTGCATCTTGGTGCTTTGCCACATTGCACCTCTGGCCATGAGCTTTTATTATGCGCAGTATGAATCGAATCTGAATTTCACAATTGGCGACCTCCCCTTGTGAGTCATTTTCTTACAAATAAGTCAGCGATTGTCCTTTGGAAACTGTCAGTTGCGATGCCAAATATGGAATGGTGAAAAAGGGAGCTGAATTTTTGGAGTGTTTGTTGCTCGGTCGCGGCTACCTCTGGAGCACTCACCAACCCCTGCGATATTTATTCGCCGATGGGTTGACTGCGTATGAGAAGTAAAAACTGTGTAGAACCGCGGCTTCTTCCAGGATCTCTGTCTCACAGGAAGTGTTCCGCCATTCGACCACCTGTCTTGATAGAAGGTCTGCCTCGAAAGCTAAATTCTGGGAGGACGTCTATACGTATCTCCAGTCTGGAGAAGATGGATATATGTAGTGCCCTCACCGTTCGCGCTCGCATATAATACAGTGAGCGTGAACTACACTGTGCAAAACATTAGTAAAGGGTCATTATTTTGAAACCCTTATATTTTCCCTCATTGCGACGCAGAAGTGGGAAACTTGGCTCAAAAACCCCTGCAAAATTCCTCTATGATGGTGCAAAAGCGTGGTGTCCTCCGACGTCACTCCCGGGCTCGGCGACGCTTCAGACAGCTAAGGTGTCGACGCATGCGGAAAGATGCCACAGCTCGGAAGTTCATGTGAGGTGTAAATGGGGTTAGTAATGTCATACTGGCACCAAATTTCATCGCAAATCTGCCCAACGCTACCGTGGACGTGTACAATATGGGAAGGTCGTCACACCTCCCCTTAACCACCATCTCATTCCTTCCCTTGACGCCTCTGGGGTGAACGCCAGAACACAGTCCAGCGTTGAAATCTCGCGTTTTTCTTATGGCTGGCTGTGGAAAACATTTAAGACACACCGCCGTTGAGAACCAACACGTAAAGGCTTCAGGAGGTGGCATAAAGGGAGTCAGTGAACCCGCCCCCTCGGGGTGTTCTTTTACACATATCTCACGGTCAACAGCTACAGTTTACAATGTCATGTGCAAAACAACGACATTCTTGACAAACTTTGCCACTGCTGACACTTCCCGGACGATTCAGCCTTCTCTAAGGATATTGTGCGGCTGCAATCCCCTTGATTGTGATCTGGAGTGTAGTCCGACCGTAGTTTTTGCTCTGCTGTGTGCTACACAGGGTAGAACCACTATTGACACTTCAAAACTTCGATGAAATTTGAACGTGATCCATGGTAGCAAGGGGCGTTTCTGCTTTTCCAGCCCTCCTGTGGCGTGATTATGGAAGGGGGGGAGGGGGGAGCATAGTGTCCGTCAAGACCTCCAGTTTGGCAACAACCTCGGTGACACCTGCAAAGCTCTTTTGAGCACTTTAAAAATATACGTGTGTAGAGACAATCCTTGCCCGATTTCTAGCCACCTGTGGGCAGTCATCCCCTTCGACACTACCCAGATTCTGCGTGCCCACAAGTGGGTTCAAGAGCAGCAGTGTTGAGTCACTCATCTGAAGGGTGCTGAGGGGTGGCCTACCTGTAGGGGCATTTTATTATCTCATGTGTTAATATAGCAGCCCCCTCCCCTCAAGATCACGCCACTGGAAGGTGCGAAACGGGAATGCTGCTTCTTATTGTGTCCAGATTTCGTCTAATGGTTTTGGTTGGTTCCTAGAGGTTGCACCCTGTATACCAGAACAAAACTTGCTTTCTAGCTACGCTCCATAGCAATCATACCGCGGTTCATAAGCTACTGACTTCTCCTATCCTCAGTTGGTTGTATAATAAGACTCTTTCAGGCTTCTGTAGCAGTTGAAAGCTGCTGTAGCAAGTTTATATGGTGAAGTTGTTTAAATTCGGCTATGTTTATGCATAAGCGTAATTTAACATCCTATAAATACAAATGTTGGTGTTAATCAAAACTCACCACTGACGCTTCTCTGAAACAAAAGGAAAGGGTAGCAAATTTGGGAAAATAAGTTACCACTCTTGTTGCAGTTTCGGTGGAATCCTGTAATCTAGTGAATTTTTAATAACGAATGGCTGCAATGGAAACTTTAACCAACGGATTTTATTTCAACACCTCACTGATCTGAGAAATATGAAAACAATTTTCAGCATATTACGAACCATCTTTTCCTTCCCATCCCTTTACAGAGTGAAGGACTGCTTTCTCACCTCAAATGTCATATAATGGGCTCTGAGCACTATGGGACTCAACATCTATGGTCATCAGTCCCCTAGAACTTAGAACTACTTAAACCTAACTAACCTAAGGACATCACACAACACCCAGCCATCACGAGGGAGAGAAAATCCCTGCCCCCCCCCCCCCCGGGAATCGAACCCGGGAACCCGGGCGTGGGAAGTGAGAACGCTACCGCACGACCACGAGCTGCGGGCGCAAATGTCATATACTTTGTCAAAGATTTACGTAGGCCTCAGCTCTCTGCCCATCATGGCAAGTCCGTTCACGGTTATTCGAGTCTTGTAAACAGCCGATAGGGCAACGCTATAGCGCCACCCGACAAACGTCAAATTCAAGTTGTTTAAAACAAAGTATAGCGCAGAAGGCGGCGAGCGTGTACATACTTCGAGCAGACTACAGTGCCGTCTCCACTGACAAGGAAATGGCCAGACTTGTCACGTCGAAATCAGCCGTAATGTTTTTGCAACTGAAAGTTACTACTACTTGAAATACCCAAGTCAAAATTTCAGTTGCCGATAAACACTGGGTGTTACCCGGCTTGGCGCCTACAATTAAGAGATGACCTTTCAGTATAACTAGCTATTCATAAATTTTGACGACATAATCTACGGAGAGCAGCGACCTGATGTTATATGTACGTTATAATGAACAGTCGAGGTAGCACTATATATATATATATATATATATATATATATATATATATATATATATATATATATATAGTCTCCCAAAATGATATATACATTCTTTGAAACTGAACATCTCTTTAATGAAAGGGGTTAGAAATACAATTTTAGTGGTGTTAGGTGCCTCGTGGTCCGACTTAACGTGGTAATTGTTCAAACTGGTGTCCGTCCATCGCAATACACCGTCGATAACTACTTACGACTGAGTGACATGCCAACTTTATTGTTTCCAGCGGAGTAGCATCACAGGCTAGCTCAATTTGCTCTCTAAGATCGTCTAGTGTGTGTAGTCTCGCAGTGTAAACTTTGTTCTTGAGAGTATCCCACAGAAAGAAGCCTATAGGAGTTAAATCTGGAGATCGAGCGGGATACTCCACACTCCCTCCTTGTCCTATCCATCTGGCAGGGAATGTACGATTGAAAAATGCCCTCACATCCAGGGGAAAAGTGAAGTAGCGCCCCATCCTGTTGAAAGTAATAATTTTCATTTCCAAACACAACGCTACTACCAGGAGTTATCATTTCCAACATTTCCAAGTACGAATCGACCGTGATAGTGTTGTCAAAGAAGTACGGCCCGATTAACCCTCTAGAAAACAGACCACACCCGACTATTACTCCTGGTAGATTAACATTCCTTTGCTCGGTTACGAATGGATTCTCCCTGGCCCGGCATACGCAGTTATAGCGGTTAATTGTCCCATCAAGCTTAAACGTCGCTTCATCAACCAAGGAATTCGATCTTCGAAGCGTTGCTCTTCTTCACATCTGTTAATGAACTACTTACAAAATTCGCATCGCCTATCAGAATCATCCTTGTTAAGACTATGGAGAAGTCTTGGAATGTAAGGCATAAAGTTCTGAGACCGCAAAATAATATGAATTTTGCTTCTGCAGATCCCAGTCTCATCAGAGCATTGCCTCACCGATTTTTTCGGGACCCTTGTGCACGCCTGGATTACTGCATCAACACTCTCATTGTCTGTTGAACTCTTTCGTCTGCTATGTCCCTTCTTCATATTGTGCACCGTCTGGGGTGGGAAAAAGGATGGGAATAGAATGTGTGTCTTTATTTAAACAATTAAAGGCAGTACCTCCATCCAGTGTGTTCACCATGGGGTCAGGAGTCCAACTGACCTAGTACACGGTACTGACACCAGAGGGCACTCTCATCTCTCCTGTGACGTAATCCAAGAGGGTAGTCTGGAGGCGAAAATGGCGAGAAAAAGACGCAACCTACACTAAGCTGCTGGAGAGAGGAACGAGTGTACTTTATTTATTTTTGAACAGTTTATTTATGGATGGTTTTCACCTAGTTCATTTATTATACTGATATGAAATGCTCACTTTGACACACTTGGGTTCACACTACACAGTCTGCAGACCTGCAAACTACTCGTAAATACTGCAGTACACTGATGTACAGACACGCAAACAACTCTTAAATTACCGAAATAATGCAGCACACAGCATACTGACCTGTAAAATACTCGTAAATCACAGAAATAATGCAGTACACTGAAGTGCAGACACGAAAACAACTCCTAAATTATCAAAATAATGCATGTAAAACGCTCAGCAGTTACGCTCACTACTCGTAAATTGTCCAAATAATGCATGGCACAGCCTACAAACCTGCTCGCAAAATAATGAAACAGACACGCAAACAATGTGCGCATGCACCACCTGTCACCCGCTGCCCACTGGACCGCACAGGACCAGCCAAGTCACGTACAGGTGCCCGTTTGGGTCGCGCAAGCATGAGCCAGCGTCATCACCTTCATACTTGACATTTGACAAATTCCTGTCGAAATACATGTTCACCTAGGCACTGTTCCTGACACGGCCAGACAGGGGCGAAGGCCTATTTACAGAGCGACTCACCCTCACAGACGCTGCAGAAATCCGTTCCCAAAATAGCACAGGCTACTTTCTCCTCATTGTGATCCTAACGGCACATTCGAGCTGTGTCCAGCCATGCTTACCTGCCCCAGCACTACTGACGCATGCCTGTGAAATGCACATGCGTAACTACACACCATCGCAAGCGCATCTAAAAAGTTTATCTATGTTATACTGATGTCATATGGCTATGTAAAATAAGAACCGAGTCAACCTCTCGGAAATTTTATAGTGTCCCAGAAATAAGCTACTGGCCATTAAAATTGCTACACCAAGAAGAAATGCAGATGATAAACGGGTATTCATCGGACAAATCTATTATACTAGAACTGACATGTGGTTACATTTTCACGCAATTTGGGTGCATAGATCCTGAGAAATCAGTACCCACAACAACCACCTCTGGCGATTATAATTGCCTTGATACTCCTGAGCATTGAGTCAAATATAGCTTGGATGGCGTGTAACAGGTACAGCTGCCCATGCAGCTTAAACATGATACCACAGTTCATCAAGAGTAGTAACTGGCGTACTGTGATGAGCCAGTTGCTCAGCCACCATTGACCAGACGTTTTCAATTGGTGAGGGATCTGGAGATTTTGCTGGCCAGGGTAGCAGTCGAACATTTTCTGTATCCAGAAAGGCCCGTACAGGACCTGCAACATGCGGCTGTGCATTCTCCTGCTAAAATGTAGGGTTTCATTGGGATCGAATCAAGGGTAGAGCCACAGGTCGTAACACATCTGATATGTAACATCCACTGTTCAAAGTGCCGTCAGTGCGAACAAGAGGTGACCGAGACGTGAAACCAATGACACCCCATACCATCATGTGTGGTGATACAACAGTATGGCGATGACGAATACACACTTCCAATGTGCGTTCACCAGCTAGTAAGCATGGAAGCACTTTGCCCTAACAGAAGCTGTTTAAGAAAATAGCATAGAATAACATAGAATTCATTCTCCCTCGTGGTCCTAACGTCTCACCCTGTCCATCACATCTTACCCTTCTTGCTTTCGACACACACAAATGTTCTCACCACTATGCAGGAACACCTATATCCCAGCATAAAAGTATCTCTTGTGAATGAATGGGGGACTATGATTGGCTCTTATCGAATTTGCCCACCGAATTACTGATGCCGCCAGTGTGGAAACACCGTCCGCCTTTTTTTCTTTCTGCAGAGGAGACTTTGAGCCACAAAAAACTATTTTATACAGATAGCCATATTGCACCCACAATTACACCTTGCAAAGTGCCCTACATATCGTCAAATATGGAAAGACTTATTCAATGACACTGCTATCCAACTTGAGGACAGGAACTTGAATATTAGATCATGACACCGATCTCCAACAAAGCAACATATCACTGCATACCATGTCGATGTAGTAAACATACAATTCGTATCCTGTGCCATACAAAATCACACCTTTTACATCTTTTGTACATTTACCATGAAGACAGACAGCATAAGCACATGCACCATAGGTATACTCGCAGCACTAGATATTTCCCGCAAGGTCAGGCGGTCATTCAATCCCAACATGTGACCAGAGAGCCCTCAGTGGTTCAAAGTCACTCTCAGAACTGTTGTGCAAAGACTGACTCGTTTCCCCCTCAGCACAAATGCGTTACTGTTTCTGGTCCTGCCCTTCTTGCTTGCTCGCTTTTCTACACACATCTACAGACTCTATGATTACAAGAACACACCTAATTTCGCATGGTTTACTAGAATATTATTTCATTTTCGCGGTACTTCTCGATATCAAACACATATCAATATCGCTTGCATAGCAGTATCCCTCACGCGATATAACTCTGAAGATATAGACCGGAAATTAATACTCTAGAAACCCGAAACTTTACCTAGGTGGACCGTGCTGTAAACCATAAAGTAACTAGAAACTTATCCTGTCTGTGAATACCTTTACGTGAAAAAACTCGACAAAAGAAAAATAGAGTAAACTGATACTTCCACTCACTAATACCAATGTCAGTGATGTAACAGATTCCAAATCATCCCCATAATTTACAAAGTCAAATAATGTTTCTCATGTATAGAGAACCAGCAAACGTGTCTTCCACCTGCTAGATGCTCACACAACACTCAATGTTCTCTCAACTAAATAAAGGAGAATGTGAAGAAGCAGTCAACTGAACAATTTACATGGGTGGGAATAATGGCCCAGCACAAACACACATCCATATTGAATCTTCTCAAATTTCCACATGACCACGAAACCTGTCCAACACATACTAACAGTATTAGTTCGCTATTCAGCCGTCTAGAGGACTACATGGTTAAGTCAGCTACATTCCTGCACTCCAACAGGCCTTTCTATTTGGACAGCTCCTGCCATTAACGGGAAACGTGAATCATTCCTGTCACCAGTACTCCTTGCCAAGCACGCATAGGTAGAATTATCCTAGGGTAAAAACCTGCCTCATATATATTTGATCGCTATACTTACAATTAAATGTTACAACCACAGTCTCAACTGAACGACATTCAACAATGAGTGAAGTATCGGAAATACACCCTGCCGACAGCTGTGGCTCTGGAAATAGAAATATCTTTACCATTCTTATGATTTGACATACTCTCCCCTTTGCTATCACAGTAGTCCCCAATCTTTTCCTTTGCACATGTTGTCCGCAGCTCGTGGTCGTGCGGTAGCGTTCTCGCTTCCCACGCCCAGGTTCCCGGGTTCGATTCCCGGCGGGGTCAGGGATTTTCTCTGCCTCGTGATGACTGGGTGTTGTGTGCTGTCCTTAGGTTAGTTAGGTTTAAGTAGTTCTAAGTTCTAGTGGACTGATGACCATAGATGTTAAGTCCCATAGTGCTCAGAGCCATTTTTTTTCACATGTTGGAACACAAACACATACTTTATAAGCCTGATGCTCAAGGTGAACCAGTCATGCATCCCCTACTACTAAGTATAATACTTCACCAATAAATGATTGCAGATGATACAAAATAATACCAACCGAAAATGGGGGGGGGGGGGGGGGACAATGTCTCATAAGTTTTCTTGTGATTGGTACCACATGCATGTACACAGACATACATAAAATAGAGCATACACTCTAGATTTGTGGAGGTGACTGGATGCAGTCGAGTACAGTGCTATACTACGCCTCCCGATCAGTACATCTGGGCTATGTTTGGCAGATGTACTACATTCACAAGCAATTTTCAGAACACAGAACGAGAGGTTATGTCATGATCGCTTGGATGGAACTGACATAAAATCGATAGAATTGCGAAAAAATTACAGGGTGGGGGGTAGGTATATACACTCCTGGAAATGGAAAAAAGAACACATTGACACCGGTGTGTCAGACCCACCATACTTGCTCCGGACACTGCGAGAGGGCTGTACAAGCAATGATCACACGCACGGCACAGCGGACACACCAGGAACCGCGGTGTTGGCCGTCGAATGGCGCTAGCTGCGCAGCATTTGTGC
The DNA here is from genome assembly GCF_023898315.1 of Schistocerca nitens. NCBI lineage: Eukaryota > Metazoa > Arthropoda > Insecta > Orthoptera > Acrididae > Schistocerca > Schistocerca nitens. The sequence goes on along the minus strand of NC_064616.1, from coordinate 556,478,163 downwards.
ACCGCCGCCGTCAGTGTCAGCCAGTTTGCCGTGGCATACGGAGCTCCATCGCAGTCTTTAACACTGGTAGCATGCCGCGACAGCGTGGACGTGAACCGTATGTGCAGTTGACGGACTTTGATCGAGGGCGTATAGTGGGCATGCGGGAGGCCGGGTGGACGTACCGCCGAATTGCTCAACACGTGGGGCGTGAGGTCTCCACAGTACATCGATTTTGTCGCCAGTGGTCGGCGGAAGGTGCACGTGCCCGTCAACCTGGGACCGGACCGCAGCGACGCACGGATGCACGCCAAGACCGTAGGATCCTACGCAGTGCCGTAGGGGACCGCACCGCCACTTCCCAGCAAATTAGGGACACTGTTGCTCCTGGGGTATCGGCGAGGACCATTCGCAACCGTCTCCATGAAGCTGGGCTACGGTCCCGCACACCGTTAGGCCGTCTTCCGCTCACGCCCCAACATCATGCAACCCGCCTCCAGTGGTGTCGCGACAGGCGTGAATGGAGGGACGAATGGAGACGTGTCGTCTTCAGCGATGAGAGTCGCTTCTGCCTTGGTGCCAATGATGGTCGTATGCGTGTTTGGCGCCGTGCAGGTGAGCGCCACAATCAGGACTGCATACGACCGGGGCACACTGGGCCAACACCCGGCATCATGGTGTGGGGAGCGATCTCCTACACTGGCCGTACACCACTGGTGATCGTCGAGGGGACACTGAATAGTGCACGGTACATCCAAACCGTCATCGAACCCATCGTTCTACCATTCCTAGACCGGCAAGGGAACTTGCTGTTCCAACAGGACAATGCACGTCCGCATGTATCCCGTGCCACCCAACGTGCTCTAGAAGGTGTAAGTCAACTACCCTGGCCAGCAAGATCTCCGGATCTGTCCCCCATTGAGCATGTTTGGGACTGGATGAAGCGTCGTCTCACGCGGTCTGCACGTCCAGCACGAACGCTGGTCCAACTGAGGCGCCAGGTGGAAATGGCATGGCAAGCCGTTCCACAGGACTACATCCAGCATCTCTATGATCGTCTCCATGGGGGAATAGCAGCCTGCATTGCTGCGAAAGGTGGATATACACTGTACTAGTGCCGACATTGTGCATGCTCTGTTGCCTGTGTCTATGTGCCTGTGGTTCTGTCAGTGTGATCATGTGATGTATCTGACCCCAGGAATGTGTCAATAAAGTTTCCCCTTCCTGGGACAATGAATTCACGGTGTTCTTATTTCAATTTCCAGGAGTGTAGGTACAGAGTGACCGAATATACACCAAAATGCGGGAGACTGCTGTATGTGACGCTTTTCAGGAAGACATAGAACCATCCGCCTCTAAACTTATATGCATCTGCTTTACAGGATGACAGGGAGTAGACGGGGTGATCGATTGAGATGGAGCTGTAATAAGGTACGATTTAATGGTACACTGATGATGCATTCTAGAGAAGAAGAAATTCCTGTAGGGCAATTTTTCCACTGTTCTGTCAGGCTGCATCAGTCGCATGACATAGCCTGCGTTCAACTTGTATACAGTCACGTGTTCTGTAAGTGATTTAAAGCACTGTCTACTTGCGATCGTTATTGGTAAACCTGTCGGTCATCAGAGGACTTCCATCTTATGTGTGATGAAGTGTGACACATTCCTCTAAACGAACTATGATTTACGCGATGTACTCCATCCCCCTGTCACATCTTCGGTGTAAAATCGAGACGTCAGCTTCATAACAAAGTTAGAGATAGGTGCTCGTGAGGCACTGCAATCCCCATGTATACATTTGCCTGATAGATGTGCTGTTTACAGAGTTAGTGGCGGAATGACTTTTATTTTTCACATGTAGGACGCTGCTGCTATGCGTTTATCTGTTTCCTTGTAAGAGGTATTCCCCGTTATTAACGATAATTTTATATAGGTCTGATGCAGGCATAGTATAATTTTTGAAGCCTGATCGGATGTGAACAGTGAACGCTGTACATCTCTGGAAAGCTGTACCATTATTGTATCACACAAAGCCGTTGTGTTAAGTAAGTAGTTTTTCGTTTTACGGTGCGATAACATAGTTTATCGTAGAGAAACTGGGAAGGATGTATGTCATGCGCTTCAAGTATATTTCTTACATTGGAATATTAACAACGCTACATTCCATATGACTGATAGGTCGGGAACGCAAACGATCTAACATTATAGCCCATTTTAAGTGCAGAACGTTGTAGCCTTAGGAGTGCGTTTGTTTATGTTCTCTCTTACCAATACCTTCCAGGTACTGATCCTAGACTCTGGAACCAAACTTTAAAATTGATAGCTTGGTTGATTTACGTAAAAATGCTTCAAACTCCATCAGTTTGGAGCTCCATTGCGCATAAAAATCACCCGTTTCTTGTTCTTTTTAACTGTCTGCTAATACATCACAACACTTTCCAATCTGTTACTATACATTGATAAGGAGTGCTAACCTCCTCGACATGGGCGCATCTTGAGAAATCTTGTGCACTTGGATGGGCGAGCACTTGGCAAGCTCCATTCATTCACGAGACGTGGAATGTAGCAGTCTACTTCTGGTCGATTTCAGATTAAACTAGTAATGGTGTTGCAGGGCGGGTTGGTCAATGACAGTGTGAGGGGTCTTTCAGTCTCTTATTTTACCCTAAGACTCTAAGGCTGTGTGATTCGCATCAGCGTAGAGATAAATCGTAAATTAAGCACTATGCTCGAAGTGTTAGAAATATGTAGAGCATTGTCTGATATACTTTGATGATGGATGTGTTCAAGAATTAACAATGTGTGGATGTACTGCACGGTCCTCTATCCACATTCGCAATGATACTCGAAAAGAAGGGAGGGGGTGGTTTAGCTATGATACTGAAGTTGGAAAACATTCTGTCACATCATTGGTCGGTGTTGAAATTGTTGTAAAATTGATGAAATTGTTCACACAATCAACTGTTATGCTTAATACTTCAGTACATCAGGAGTGTCTTTTCCATCCAATCCGTCCACTGGCACGATGTTCGTTACCATATAAAGATTGACTGACAACGCTTGTTTGAGTTGGAGAAAGAGTTTTGATGGAGGGGTGACACCTTCCGGGGATGGCTAGCAGCGAAACAGTGATCGCGTACATGATTGCAATATGAGGAATCAGTTGAAGTGGAACGTAGAGCCTTCAGCTATTCCGTCAATGTGACAGATGAGTTTAAATGTTGTTGGGAAATACCACACCAACACTGCAAAACTCTTCCAATTTCCTTATGTTGTAAATGACTTTTATTTAAGATCATCCAGTGTGTGTGGTGCATTGTGGTAACAGCAGTAACAATATGATTTACACTGTACGACGGCTAGAGGTAGCTCAATTGACCTATCGTCCCTCCATAATTCAAACTTCCCGCCAGAGGGCTTGGCAGGAGGGTGTGACACTTTGCAGACATCTTGGGTAACGGTACTCGCATCATCAGCTGACGTCACAGCAGTCATCTTGAATGACATCAATCACATCATCAGCTGGCGTCACAGCAGCCATCTTGAATGATGTCAATCACGTCACAGTGTGACGTCTTGAATAATGGTACTTTGCGGTGATGTCCTTGTTGTCTGCGAGAGGTCGTGGATCAGAACGTCTTAATGTCAGTTTAGAACCTGACACAGACCTTAAGGTTGTGGCAGCAAAAGAAAATGTTTGGCAGTGTAAAAAGCATGTTAGAACAAAAAAAGAAAACAATGTTTCAAGCAACGAGACAGGGCCACAGGGGGCGTCTCTTGCGACTTACACTATAGTCGGTGGGACAAGATGGCTCTGAGCACAATAGGACTCAACATCTTAGGTCATAAGTCCCCTAGAACTTAGAACTACTTAAACCTAAGGACATCACACACACCCATGCCCGAGGCAGGATTCGAACCTGCGACCGTAGCAGTCCCGCGGTTCCGGACTGCAGCGCCAGAACCGCTAGACCACCGCGGCCGGCGGTGGGACAAGATCATCTTCCTACAGCAGAGGTGGTGAAACTTTAAACTGGTCTCTGCAGTTGATCGATAGTTGTAGATTTAATAGGATCGTCACATGTGCTCGATGCCTGCGTGCATGCGGTATTTGTTTTCGATATATGGGAGGAGAAAGATGCGGTAAAAATCTTATCTACACTACTGGCCATTAAAATTGCTACACCAAGAAGAAATGCAGATGATAAACGGGTATTCATTGGACAAATCTATTATACTAGAAGTGACATGTGATTACATTTTCACGCAATTTGGGTGCATAGATCCTGAGAAATTAGTACCCAGAACAACCACCTCTGGCCGTAATAACGGCCTTGATACGCCTGGGCATTGAGTCAAACAGAGCTTGGATGGCGTGTACAGGTACAGCTGCCCATGCAGCTTCAACACGATACCACAGTTCATCAAGAGTAGTGACTGCCGTATTGTGACGAGCCAGTTGCTCGGCCACCATTGACCAAACGTTTTCAATTGGTGAAAGATCTGGAAGTATGCTGGCCAGGCAGCAGTCCAACAATTTCTGTATCCAGAAATGCCCGTACAGGACCTACAACAAGCTGCTGAAATGTAGGGTTTCGTTGGGATCGAATGAATGGTAGAGCCACGGGTCGTAACACATCTGAAATGTATCGTCCAGTGTTCAAAGTGCCGTCAATGCGAACAAGAGGTGACCGAGACGTGTAACCAATGGCACCCCATACCATCACGCCGAATGATACGCCAGTATGGCGATGGCGAATACACGCTTCCTATGTGCGTTCACCGCAATAACGCCAAACACAGATGCAACCATGATGATGCTGTAAACAGAACCTGGAGTCATCCGAAAAAATGACGTTTTGCAATTCGTGCACCCGGTTCGTCGTTGAGTACACCATCGGAGGCGCTCCTGTCTGTGATGCAGCGTCAAGAGTAACTGCACCCATGGTCTCCGAGCTGACAGTCCATGCTGATGCAAACGTCGTCGAACTGTTCGTGCAGATGGTTGTTGTCTTGCAAACGTCCCCATCTGTTGACTCAGTGATCAAGACGTGGCTGCACGATCCGTTACAGCCATGTGGATAAGATGCATGTCATCTCGACTCCTAGTGATACGAGGCCGTCGGGATCCAGCACGGCGTTCCGTATTACCCTCCTGAACCCACCGATTCATTATTCTGCTAACAGTAATTGGATCTCGACCAATGCGAGCAACAATGTCGCTATACGATAAACCGCAATCTCGATAGGCTACAATCCGACCTTTATCAAAGTGGGAAACGTAAAGGTATGCATTTCTCCTCATTACACGAAGCATCACAACAACGTTTCACCAGGCAACGCCAGTCAACTGCTGTTTGTGTATGGGTTGTGTATGGGTTGGAAACTTTTCTCATGTCAGCACGTTGTAGGTGTCGCCACCGGCGCCAACCTTGTGTGAATGCTCTGAAAAGCTAATCATTTGCATGTCACAGCATCTTCTTCCTGTCGGTTAAATTTCGCGTCTGTAGAAAGTCATCTTCGTGGTGTAGCAATTTTAATGGCCAGTAGTGTAGTTCTCTATCAGATGAAGTTAGTTGAGCTTTTGTAGTTCGTAAATTTTCTCTGATGAATGATACAGAATAACGAAGATAGCATGTTGGGGAGACATATGTGAATGGGTGTGGATCTGTAGTACTTGTATGTAGTTTTGGGGTGCACCACAGTGAGGTAGAAAAATCCTTATCCTTCTCTGTTCCCAGTTCTATTGAACGGTCAAAACACAGTCCTGTCGCAGTAACGCAGCGTAGCCTGTTTCTAGACGGTATGCAGTAGGTGGTAGATATAGTTTCCTCCAACTTCTACTCAGTTCCGCCTTACATTGGAACGATCACATGCGCAAAGCTGCAGGGATGGTAGCGCAGAGTCTGAGAGGGCTGTTGCATGATGCATAGGGACTACCCTAAACTAGGCTGGAATTTTACTGTAGCAGATAGCTCCGAGAGAGGTGACTCGTTTCGAGATACGATATTGTCATAAATATGATTCACTAGTGGCTGTAAACATTAAAGGACTTCTCCATAGTATCCAACGCAGGTATGTGCTTGAATGGAGGGACCTAATTCCAAATCATAGACATCATTTCTAAAAAATGGTTCAAATGGCTCTGAGCACTATTGGACTCAACATCTGTGGTCATCTGTCCCCTAGACCTTAGAACTACTTAAACCTAACTAACCTAAGGACATCACACATATCCATGCCTGAGGCAGGATTCGAACCTGCGACCGTAGTGGGACATCATTTCTAGCGGATAGCGTGACACTAGAGATCTGAAAAGCTAGTGCACATTTCTTACGTCGTCAATCAGCACAACATCTACTACTGTTTGTGATCCTCCTCAATCAGTCATTGCCTATGATTCAGTGGATATATCACCTAACCTCTGACATGGTACTGAGACAGAATAAGTTACAAATACTGGAGAAATATCTAGCGGCGTGACGGAGTTGCAAAAAACCAGTTTCATACCGTGTTCCTTAACCAAATCACTTTCAAAATTCAGCGATTTTACTACAAGGTTGCATCATGGGCTACATGTAACAGGACTGCTGGTCTGATAATATACACTACTATGGTGTTTGTCTGGAAAAACCAATTCATTCGGAGGTAATGCCATACCTCGATTTATAATATGGTTGTGTTTTTTAACATCTGACGGTTTGTAAGACGATTACTACTCTCGTTTTATGACACAGTGGTACCACTCACAAGAAAACTTATGAGACATGCCCCCCCCCCCCCCCCCAATCGCTCATTTTCGGCCAGTATTATTTTGTATCATCTGAAATCAATTATTTGCGAAGTATCATACTTAGTAGTAGCGAAAGCATGATACGTTCACCTTGAGCATCAGGCTTATGAAGTATGTGTTTGTGTTCCGACATGTGTAAAGGAAAAGACTGTGGAATACTACAATAGCAAAGGGGAGAGTATGTCAAGTTGTAAGAATAGTAAAGATATTTCTATTTCCAGAGCCCAGCTGCCAGCAGGATGTACTTCCAATACTTCACTCATTGTCGAATGTTGTTCAGTTGGCCGGCCGCGGTGGTCTAGCGGTTCTGGCGCTGCAGTCCGGAACCGCGGGACTGCTACGGTCGCAGGTTCGAATCCTGCCTCGGGCATGGGTGTGTGTGATGTCCTTAGGTTAGTTAGGTTTAAGTAGTTCTAAGTTCTAGGGGACTTATGACCTAAGATGTTGAGTCCCATAGTGCTCAGAGCCATTTGAACCATTTTTTTTGTTGTTCAGTTGAGACTGCGATCATAACATTTAATTGTAAGTATAGTGTTCAAATATATATGAGGCAGGTTTTTTTTCCTAGGATGATTGTGCCTATGCTTGCTTGGCATGCAGCGCCGGTGACAGGAATGATTCACGTTTCCCGTTAATGGCAGGGGATGTCTGAAAGAAAAGGCCTGTTGGAGTGGAGGAATTTAGCTAATTTAACTGTGTAGTCCTCTAGATAGATGAATAGCGAACTAATACTTAGTATGTGTTGGACAGCTTTTGTGATCGCGTGGATATTTGAGAAGACTCAATATGGACATGTGTTTGCACTGGGCCATTATTCCCACCCATGGAAATTGTTCAGTTGACTGCTTCACATTTCACATATTTCTATAGCTGAGAGAACATTGATTGTGGAGTGTGCACCTAGCAGGTGGAAGACATGTTAGCTGGTTATCTATACATGAGAAACACATTATTTGACTTTGTAAATTATAGGGATGATTTGGAATCTGTTACATCACCAATATCGGTATTAGCGAGTGGAAGTATCAGTTTACACTATTTTTCTTTTGTCGAGTTTTTTCATGTAAAGGTATTTGCAGATGGGATACGTTTCTAGTTACTCTATGGTTTGCAGCATGCTCCACCTAGGTAAAGTTTCAGGTTTCTAGAGTATTAATTTCCAGTCTATATCTTCAGAAATATATTGTGCGGGCGCTACTGCTATACAAGCGATACTGATATGTGCTTGATATCAAGATGTACCGCGAAAATGGTATGATATTCTAGCAAACCATGCGAAATTAGATATGTTCTTGTAATCATAGTGTCTGGAGATGTGTGTAGAAAAGCGAGCAAGCAAGCAGGTTTGGACCAGAAACAGTAACGCATTTGTGCCAATGGGAAAACGAGTCAGTCTCTGTACAACAGTTCTGAGAGTGACTTTGAACCACTGAGGGCGCTCTGGTCATGCCTTGGGATTCAATGACCGCCCAATTTCGCGGGAAATATTTAGTGCCACGAGTATACCTATGGTGCATGTGCTTATGCCGTCTGTCTTCACAGTATATGTACAAATGATGTAAAAGGGTTGATTTTGTATGGTGCAGGATACGAATTGTATGTTTACTACATCAAGACAGTAAACAGTGATATATTGCTTGGTTGGAGATCGGTTTCATGCTCTAGTATTCAAGCTCCTGTCCTCATATGGATATCAATGTAATTGAGTAAGAGCCTTTCTGTATTTGACGATATGTAGGGCACTTTGCAAGGTGTAATTGCGGGTGCAATATGGCTACCTGTATAAAATAGTTCTTTGCAGCTGAAAGTCTCGTCTGAAGAAATTTAAAAAAGGGCAGATGGCGGTTCCACACGAGCAGCATGAGTAATTAAGCTGCTAATTTCGATAAGAGCCAATCATAATCCCTCATTCATTCACAAGATATCCTTTGTGCTGGGATAGAGGAGTCTCTGCATTGCAATGAGAACGTTTGTGTATGTTGGAAGCAGGAAGGGTGAGATGTGATGGGCAGGGTGCCACGTTAACACCATGAGGAAGAATGAATTCGATGTTATTCTGGCCTATTTTCTTAAACAGATTCTGTTGGGGCAAGTATTTCTATGATACAAGCTGAGACATCCTGAAAACTCCTAGAAAAGCGAGCGTTAACTATTTCTGGGACACTATACAATTTCCGTGAGGTTGACTTGGTTCTTATTTTACATAGCCATATGACATCAGTATAACACAGAGAACCTTTTTAGATGCACTTGCGATGGTGTGTAGTTACGCATGTGCATTTTGTAGGGATGCGTCAGTCATGCTGGGGCAGGTAAGCATGGCTGGACACAGCTCGAATGTGCCGTTACGATCGCCTGTGCTATTCTGAATGGTTCTGATGACTATGCAACTTAACTTCTGAGGTCATCAGTCGCCTAGAACTTAGAACTAATTAAACCTAACTAACCTAAGGACATTACACACATCCATGCCCGAGGCAGGATTCAAACATGTGACTGTAGTGGTCGCTCGGTCCCAGACTGTAGCACCTAGAACTGCACGGCCACTCTGGCCGGCTGCTATTCTGAGAATGGATATCTGCAGTGTCTGTGAGGGGAGTTGCTCTGTAAATGGGCCTTCGCCCCTGTCTAGTCACATCAGCAATGATGCCTAGGTGAACATGTATTTTGACAGGAATTTCTCAGATGTCCAGTATGAAAGGGATGATGCTGGCTCATGCTTGCGAAACCCGAACTGGCACCTGTGCGTGGCTTGGCTTGGCTTGGCAACTGACTGTTACGTCGTCACTTCACAGGGGCTGCCGGTGCATCCCGACTTCTGGGATTGTGTGCGGTAGCATCCTGTGCGGCCCAGTGGACAGAGGGGGGCGGGGGGGGGAGTGCATGCGCGCTTTTTTTGGGTGTCTGATGCATTATTTTGCAAGCAAGTCTGTAGGCTGTGCTATGCATTATTTGGACAGTTTACGAGTAGTGAGCGTGTCTGCTGAGCGTTTTCCATGCATAATTTTGATAATTTGAGTTATTTTTGTGTCTGCACTTCAGTGTACTGCATTATTTCGGTGATTTACGAGTAGTTTACAGGTCAATATGCTGTGTGCTGCGCTATTTCGGTAATTTACAAGTTGTTTGCGTGTCAGTACATCAGTGTACTGAAACATTTATGCGTAGTTTGCAGGTCTGCAAACTGTGTATTGTGAACCCAAGCACGTCAGAGTGAGTGTTTCGTATCAGTGTAATAAATGAACAAGGTGAAATCCATACCTAAATAAATTGCTCGAAAATAAATAAAGTACACTCGTTCCTCTCTCACATAGATTAGCACAGGCTGAGTCATTTTCTCGCCATTTTCCCCTCATGACCACCATCTTGGATTATGTCATGTTAAGATTGACAGCGCCCTTAGCCGTACTGTATACTAGGTCAGTTGGACTCCAGTCACTATGATGGATGCACTGGATGGAGGTACTCCCTTAAATTGTTTAAATACAGTCATTCGTCCTATTCCCACCATTTTCCCTCAGCCCAGACCGTCATCTTGGATTATATCATTGAAGGAACGACAGCGCCCTCTGGTGGTGGTACTGTGTACTAGGTCACTTGGACTCTGGACCCTATGGTGAACACACTTGATGGTGGTACTGCTTCTAATTGTTTGAATAAAGACTGAATGCAAAATAAAGACGTATGTCCACCACAGGCTGACTCCTCTTCCCACCGTTTCCTCAGAAGAGGTGGCAGTCAGATGACTTAGGTTAATGGAGGTAGCCCAAGTGCCCTTTCTTTCCCACCATTTTCTTAAGTTAGTAGAGACACCCAAGTGGCCTTTTGTTACCACTAAAATTCAAATTTCACACCAATTTGTAGGAAGAGGTGATGGTTGGATGACTTATGTTAGTGAAGGTTGCCCAAGTAACCTATCTTCCCGCCATTTTCTTAGGTTAGTAGAGGAAGCTGTGGTGTGTTGCATTATCCTAACAGAATTTGAACTCCCCTTCATTTTCTGGGCGAGTGGAGGGGGCGTTGGGTTAGTCTAGGTAGCCCAATTGACTTATCTTTCCGCCAAAATCTGTCATCTTGGATAATGGTACTTGCGTCATCAGCTGACATCACGGCCGCCATCTTGGATGACGTCATAGACTGTTGCCAAGTCTACTGGCTGCTGTCTTGGATGACGTCATAGCTGCCATCTGGGATACATCTGGCACCAATGGAGAGTGGGGTGATGCCCCCCTTGTCCCCCTACTCATGACGGTGTGGCTGGCTGGCCAACGTGCTCTCTGAAGAGTAATCTATATTGTAGGCTTTGTTAAAAACAGAATCTAATATTCTTTCTTGTGCAGACTTTCTTTTTATGTTTAGAGTAAATGTTTGGAAGACATCGTTCTAACCATACTTTGAACTCCAAAAAATGGTATGTAGGGTCAATCTTGTCATGCGGTAGATGAGAACCCTGTATACGTTTTTTTATATCTACAGTGATAAACAGATGCAAGCTGAAGCCATAAACAGAAAACGCGAGAACTTTGTCATATCCGAAATGGTGGTTAAACTTTTCAGCGAATGTTTAAATAATGTAGAAGTGTGGTTTGGAATGACAGAAGTACTCAATGTTGCAGATTGCAATTCCACTGGTAGTGAAGAATCTAAAGATAGTAAATAAAAAATGTAAATGTCGTGTCACTAGGGCCTCCCGTCGGGTAGACCATTCGCTGGGTGCAAGTCTTTAGATTTGACACCACTTCGGCGACTTGCGCATCGATGGTGATGAAATGATGATGATTAGGACAACACAACACCCAGTCCCTGAACGAGAAAATCTCCGAACCAGCCGGGAATCGAACCGAGGCCCTTAGAATTCTGTCGCGCTGACCACTCAGCTACCGGGGGTGGACTAAAGATAGTTATACTCCTGAAGAATTTGTGAGTGGTAACAAGAGGTAGTCCACCAATGTGCTTTATTTCTCCACATAATGCGTTGCGAATAATTGTCTGATTTCCACATTATTCGTCATCTCTCAAAGAGACAAACAGAAGATTTTTATTCGATAGAGATTTCAGATTTCATTACCAATCAATTATTGTCGCCCTAGTCTAACATGAAGTGTGTTATGTGTAAAAAATGTCAAAGATGAGAGTGAGCTGACGATGAGCGTGTGTGGGAGCGCAGGCCGGCGCAGCTGAGCTGCCAGATCACGGGACACCCGGTGCGGTCTGTGACGTGGCTGAAGGACGGCCAGCCGCTGGCGGAGCACACGGCGGAGCTGCAGTTCCACAGCGTGGGCCGCGACGACCAGGGCATGTACCAGTGCTTCGTGCGCAACGACGACGACGTTGCACAGGGCACCAGCGAGCTCCGCCTCGGAGGTAATCTGCACCACTTCTCCTAGTCATTCGCTTCCATACCTTTTTTGTGATTACTGCATGCTTACTGCTGTAGAGGGAGGGGGATGAGAGAGGGGTTAAGAAAAATTCTGAAGTCATTCCGAGTTATAAAGTACAAAATACTGATATTTACAAAAATGATGGATAATATTTGATAATTAGCGGTTAAGCAACTAGTATCATTTTTTATTTCAGAGTTACATAAAAAAAACTCGTATTTCTGTTGCATTCGACGCATTTATTCAGGTAAAATGTACGAATAACGAATACAGTTGTGAAACTATAAACTACCTGTATCATTAAATTTTAGTGTTAACTATTAGATCCTACATAAGAACTGCATTTGGAGCCGACTAAAACTTTGTGCCAGATTTCTGTGGTGCTGCAGGAAGTCACAAATGAATTATGGATCGGAAAGTGTAGACAATTTTAGAAGAGCACTGTGGTAGGAAATAATAATTACACGAATATATCTAGTACTTTTCGCAAAAAAAATTGAAGATCTAGCTCGCTTTCAGTAAACTTGTTAACTGCCAAATATTCGAAATTCATGTCTTATATTTTCTGTGTGTTCCTAAATACTATATTCACAGTACGCCATAATTATTAGCGAAAACTGACGTGGGTGAAAGTTTACGATAATATGACCATAAAGGACCCAGTAGAGACTGTTCAGCGAACAAGCCGGCTGCGAGATAACTGAAGAGTGGAAACGTTAAACGTTTCAGTTTCTCAGAAAATGTATTTTCAGTGCTATTGGATTCTCGGTACCTTGTTGAATGTTGCTAGACTTGTTACAAGTGCCAAGCCGTGGGTAAATTGGTTGACACATTCATTACTAGCTGTGTATCATGCCGTACTTCATCTGAATGGCCAGCCATGTTTTTCAGTTGCAAAACAGAAACACCTGTTGACGATGTAGAAATTTCTTCCTCAACAGGTCAGGGAGCCCTGCAGTAAACTTTTCAATATCTGATCTCAAGAAAGGAGATGTATAAGAAACAGAATTCAGAACTAAACTTTTTTTAAATTAATTTTCTTAGCCTCTCGTGCAAAATTTAAATGGTATAAGAAATTGTTTTTGTTGACTGGAGTTCCGCTGGTTAAAACATTATTGCCGTACTTCGGTATTTGAATTATCACAAATAAAATGTGGTGCCTCAGTACTAATGACAACGGAAACAAAAACTTTCATATTGGCGCTTAGAATCAGTTAGTTCCTTGGTGTGGCACCTAGAACGTTTTTGATAATTTATTTCCTGATTTGTATAATGTTTTTGCTGTGATGAGGTGAGCAGCATGGTTCTGTAGCATCAGAACACCTTCTCAGTTATTTGTTTAAAAATAAGTTATGTACAAAATGAGATACATTGTTTTTTGTCCCCGTGGAAAAACGTGAGATTTGGCAATTAAAATGTTTAACATTTCCACTCTTCAGTTGCGAATTTGTGGTTACGAGTCGCCACTGACTTCCGCTTGGAATAATTTCTTGGTTGGTACAAACATGTTTGAAAGGTTAGCTTTCACAGTTAAGTTCCCATCTAATTGAGCTCAAATTTCATGAGATTTTGACTGCGATAAACACTATTCTTCCAATTGTACTTGACAAACACAATCATTATATTCCGCTTAGTTTGACACTAGCGAAGCTCAGATGCTAGCAGGTGGGAAAAACTTACTCTGTTCATATCTCTTACTACACTTAAAACTATACATCGATTCGCTACGGTCGCAGGTTCGAATCCTGCCTCGGGCATGGATGTGTGTGATGTCCTTAGGTTAGTTAGGTTTAACTAGTTCTAAGTTCTAGGGGACTAATGACCTCAGCAGTTGAGTCCCATAGTGCTCAGAGCCATTTGAACCATTTTTTATACATCGATTTGATGTTTTACCTGATTCCTGATATGCATGGTACAATCGTGAAATAGTCGTACGGGAAAATTCTCACTTCATCGCTACCTCGGAGATGCTGTGTCCCATCGCTCGTGCGCCGACTGTAACACCACTTTCAAACTCACTTAAGCAGTAACCGATCTAACAACTGCGCCAAACAGTTTTCTTATGTAAGCGTTGCCGACCGCAGCGTCGCACGCCTGTTTATATATCGCTGAATAAGCATGCCTATACCAGTTTCTTGGGCCCTTCAGTGCATATCGTCCACATAGACTCACTTCATATGCAAAGAATTAGCCATATTTTGAGCCATCACGAACCCCTTGCATGCTTTAATCCTTCATCCACACTTCAACATTACAGGTATTGCGTAATGATCAAGTGAAAGTAAGAAATTCTTCACTCTAATTTTAATTAATTTATATATCTATCCTGAAAACATTTGGCTCACAATTTTTCATAGTTCATGGTTACATTCATTATACCCATGTTGCAATAGGTCTTACTCTGAGGTGACAAAAGTCATATGACAGCAATCCATACACACACAGATGGTTGTAGTATCGCGTACACAAAGTATAAAACGACAGTGCACTGGCGGCACTGTTATTTTTATTCAGGTGATTCATGAGAAAAGGTTTCCGGACAGACTCTGAACGCAGAATGGTAGTTGGAGCTAGACACATGAAACATACCATTTCGTAAATTGTTTGGGAAATCAATATTCCGAGATCCGCAATGTCAAGAATGTGCTAAGACTTCCAAATTTAATGCATTATCTGTCGCCGCGTACAACACAGTGGTCTTCGCTTAACGACCGAGAGCAACGGCGTTTGCGTAGAGTTGTCGCCGCTAACAGATAAGCAACACTGCGTGAATTAACCGCAGGAATCAATGTGAGACGTACAACGAACGTATCCGTTAGGACAGTGTGGCGAAATTTGGCGTTAATGGGCTATGGCAGTAGACGACCGACGCGAGTGCCTTTGCTAACAGCACGACATCGCTCGCAGCCCCTCTCCTGGGCTCGTGACCATATCGGTTGGACCCTACACCACTGGAAAACAGTGGCCTGGTCATATGTGTGTCTATTTCAGTTGGTAAGTGCTGATGGCAGAGTTCGAGTGTGGTGCAGATCTCAAAAAGCCATGGACCAAAGTTGTCAGCAAGGCATTGTGCAAGCTCTTGGTGGCTCCATAATGATGTGGGCTGTGTTCACATGGAATGGACTGGGTGCTCTAGTCCAACTGAACCGATCATTGAGCGGAAATTATTCTGTTTCTGCTACTTGGAGACCATTTGCAGCCATCCATGCACTTCATGTTCCAAACAATGATGGAATTTTTATGGATGACAATGCAGCATATCGCCGGGCCACAGTTGTTTGCGACTGGTTTGAAGAACATCCTGTATAATTCGAGCGAATTATTTGGCCATCCACATCGCCCGATATGAATCCCATCGAACATTTACGGGACATAGTCAGGAGAGCAGTTCGAGCACAAAATGCTGTACCGGCAACACTTTCCCAGCTATGGACCCTATACAGACAGCCTGGCTCAGTATTTCTGTAGGGCACTACCAATGACTTGTTGAGTCCGTGCCACGTCGAGACGCTGCACTACACCGGGCAAAAGGAGGTCCGAAACAATATTATTAGAGACCCCATTGACTTACGTCACTTCAGTGTATATTTATTTAAAATGGAACCTAACACTTCGCAATTGTAATTAAAGAAGATTTAAAAGTAGTAATAGCTCTAGCAGGAAAAGCAGCAGTTTATATTTATTTGTTCAGAGTAAAGTCATACAGATTTAGAGGTGTAGAATGTGTGCAGTGGCTGCAATGGACGAGATTAGAGAGAGAGAGAGTAATATGGTGAAGAGGTGGACACTAGTAATGAAAAGACGACAATAAGAAAACAAGACTACTTGAGTGACAGAGAAACGAAAAGATAAACAAACGTGACTGGAAAAAGTCAACATTTGCTTCATTTGGAAACAGGTTATGGCTGTACCTTCGCAAAGCTAAAGTATGGCATTCTAGTTTCGTTGTGTGCAGCGATATGACCTCCGCTATTTTGTGGAAGAATTTCTAGAATATGAGTGTTGAAAAGACAAAATCGGGAACTGTTTTTCATGTCCCAGCTGCTGTAATTACCTAAATAATTTTGAGGCCAAATATCATCCCCCCCCCCCCCTGGCCGGCCGGTTTGGCCGTGCGGTTCTAGGCGCTTCAGTCTCAATACGCTGGAAGTGTTAGTCGTGATCAGAATAGCGTTCTGTACAGTTGTGACTGCGTTAAGTTGAGGCTAAGTGAATTCGAATGTGGGCATATCGTTAGTGCTCGTATGGTGGTTGCATCCGTAACCAAGGTAGCCGGAATGTTTGGTGTTTCAAGAGGCACCATATCGGAGATTTATACCGCATACAATGAAAGCGGAAGGACATCGTCCGCTAACTCACAACACGGACGAAAGTTTATGTCGAGAGATCGTAACTGACGGTCACTGTAGAGGATTGTGACGGAAAAGAAGAGGACGGCAGCTGCAAAAGTCACTACAGAACCGAATGTCGCACTCTCGACCGCTGCCAGCACAAAAACAACACGAAGGGAGCCAATAAGATAGGATTTGCAGGACGAGCTGGAATTCCAAAACCACATATCAGCGATAGAAAACGCCTGTAAGAGGAAAACGTGGTGCTGAAGCCATAAAACCTGGACTACGGAGCAACGGAAGAATGTCATTTTATCTGATGAGTCTTGTTTTGCAGTGTTTCCAACGTCTGGCTGAGTTTTCGTCCCAAGAGTGATACACGGTGGGGTTTCGGTGGTGATTTACGTAGCCATACCGCAGTGTTTCAAGAGCCGCATTGTTACTCTGCAAGGTCACATATCTGCCAATGATTACATGACCATTTTGGCTGTTCAGGTCGATCTCATGATACAGTGCGTATTCCTCAATGGCGATGCTGTGTTCGCACAGTTCGTATCGAAATGTTCAAATGTGTGTGAAATCTTATGGGACTTAACTGCTAAGGTCATCAGTCCCTAAGCTTACATACGATTTAACCTAAATCATCCTAAGGACAAACACACACACCTATGCCCGAAGGAGCACTCGAACCTCCGCCGGGACCAGCCGCACAGTCCATGACTGCAGCGCCCTAGACCGTTCGGCTAATCCCGTGCGGCGAGTTCGTATCGTTCAGGACTGGTATTGTGAGCACGAAAATGAATTGTCGCATCTCCACTGGTTACCACAGTCACCAGATCTCACTATTATTGAGCCTTTTGCTCTACTTTGGAGAGAAATGTGCGTGCTCGCTGTCCACCTCGATCACTGTTACGTGAGCGTGCCATTATTCCATTGAAAACCATAAAAGACCTGTATTTATCCATTCCGAGACGATCGGAAGCTGTTTTGAGTACCAACGGCTTACCTACACCGTAATGTGCTGTGCTTCTGGTGTTTCCATAATTTAGTCCACCCCCTGTAAGTTCCACGTCAGAGTACGAGTGGATCACATAGTTCTTCCCCTCCATGCGTTTTTTCGTGTTGTTATTTCTGATGACGACATTAACTAATATAACCACACGTTAATGTATTTTATGCCTAAAACCAAATTTGTGGCCGGCCGGAGTGGCCGAGCGGTTCTAGGCGCTTCAGTCTGGAACCGCGCGACCGCTACGGTAGCAGGTTCGAATCCTGCCTCGGGCATAGATGTGTGTGATGTCCTTAGGTTAGTTAGGTTTAAATAGTTCTAAGTTCTAGGGGACTGAGTCCTTAGCTCGTGGTCGTGCGGTAGCGTTCTCGCTTCCCGCGCCCGGGTTCGATTTCCGGCGGGGTCAGGGATTTTCTCTGCCTCGTGATGACCGGGTGTTGTGTGATGTCCTTAGGTTAGTTAGGTTTAAGTAGTTCTAAGTTCTAGGGGACTGATGACCATAGATGTTAAGTTCCATAGTGCTCAGAGCCATTTCTAGGGGACTGATGACCTCAGCTGTTAAGTCCCATAGTGCTCAGAGCCATTTTGAACCAAAATTTGTGGTGAAAACTACTTTCAGGCCAAATCGTTATGGTGAGAGTACTATAAACAAAGCTGTTACAGCAAGAGAGTACGTGAAGAGAATCTTCGAGGGATAGCTGCTGCAAATCGTCCGCCTACCATTTTCTGTAACTGTCACTAACAGGGTGGGCGAGATTCCATCCCCAGGGGAATCCAACCATTCCATTACAACAACAAAATACTAGAGTTTCTGCGTTCCACTAAAGACGTCGTAGATAAACTTCCCACGCCAGGAGTCTAGTAGGTTAAGCTGTTCAAATGTGTGTGAATTTCGAAAGGACCAAACTGCTGAGGTCATCGGTCCCTAGACTTACACACGAATTAAACTAACTTAAAGTAAGTTATGCTAAGAACAACACACACACCCATTCCCGAGGGAGGAGTCGAGCCTCCAGCGGGAGGGGCCGCGCAGTCAGTGACATGGCGCCTCTAACCGTGCGGCCACTCCGTCCGGCGAGATCAGCTGTAATTCTGTACTTTTCTGCATTGGCGAGGCGTGGAACTTCATCAACACACACACATTTCTGGGCACGAGAGGCGTACATGATTTTGGTCAGTACCCACTAAATTGGCCGTGGCAGAACAATAAGACGACTGTGGTGGGCCGATATAATTTCAAAAAGCGCGTGCTTTAACCACGCAGACGCTTACCATTAAAAGAAAAATCAAAGAAGCCGTCGAGATAGCAAAGCGGCTCAGCACATGAACCGCAAAAGGCAAAAGGCCCTTGCCATATTGGTTGCAGGCGGGCCGACCGTGCTTGGCCAGTGTGGAGCTGCCACTGCCCGACCTTCCCTGTGGCGAGAAGTACCAACATATCTCAGGCGCCACCGTCTAACCCATAAGCGCCACCACGTCACGGCGTAGTCATCACAGAATTTGCCGATGCCAACATATAAGAGTAACATAAAATATTCCAGTCCGTAAGCATTTGCTGTATCTCCCTCTTGATCCTGTCACCTAATCAACATACAGTATGCCACGGCACCGAACGCAATTTTAAAAATCAGTAGTCACCCTGATGACTGTTATCTGCAACAACACTCGAAAAGTCGCAAGTGTCGCTGGTTCATGACGCTCTCACACACCCAGAAGAATCTTATTGAAATGGACACCAACCGCAGAACTCAACGCTTAGAAAACTTGCCTGTAAATTATTTATTTAAGAAAAAAACACTTTTATGGGTTTCAGAATTTTCCATTTCTTCAGATGATCTCACGATATGATGTTTCTATACGTGCTGCACTTAGACGACAAAAATTTATTTTAAATGTGAGAAAAAAATGATGGAAATTGGGTTTCAAAATTTGTGGAATATTATGACGTGGGTCATTTGCCCACTTAGAAGTCGTATTTCACGCGTAATCCTACAACAACGCCATCACCATCTTATTGAAGCACACTTCGTCACACACAGTAGTCAATTGTACTACTTGTTTCACAGCAAAAGAGTGCCACAGAACGCCACGTGCTTTAAATTTCATGCAATGGATGTAAACAAAGTGGTTCCAACAGTATTCCGTTATGAAACGTAGATACACTACAAAGAGATTACGTGTCATGAGAAAAGAGCATATGGATGTTGCAATTAGAGTCGTGCAGTATATTCTACTGCTCATGCCGTTTTTGTGTTGCTTTATGAATTAAAACTGAAAGCAAATTAATGTTAAGGAACTATGCAAAATCAAAGTCTGATACAGAACAGAACAAAAAAAAAAAAATGCTTTTAACTAACATGAAGTAGGTGTAAATAAAGAAGCTTCGGAGAAATTCTGGCGTCCAATATTTGATGACAGAAGCATGGAAAAAGGATGACATGTAAAAAGAGAAAGTACATTACTGCTGGAGCAAAAACACATAGTGCATGATACAAACTTTTGCTATTGCTACATTGCACTGAAACTATTACAAATCTAAATGCGGTTTTAGTATGAATACAGCACCAAATGAACCATTTAACAGCAGTTAGCAGAAATTTACTACACTTAATTATTATACAGGAAAATAAGTGAATATGCCTGGAAGTTATATAACACTGTAGAAATAGTAACCTGATGTGCTCATACCGTGAGAATCCTTAGTTACTGTGTGTATGGATAGGACTTTGTTTGGAATTTTTAGGGATATAGTATTGGCAAAAAAAGTCAGTTCATTAAATAAATTTTTATTTGTTGTTTAGATGAGCAATATTGTGTCCCAAGTGGTTAAAATAAATGTCATCCAAAGTTACAGTAAGTTGCTCCCCATTGCCCAGCCAGTATAATGTTATAGCACCTCTTGCTGATTTTAAGATAATTACGTGGGCAAGCATTGTCATGAAGCGACGTTTTCGGTTGCTTTTCTTGAATTCATCAATAACTTGTGCAAACAGGTTTTTGTATATGATTCAGAAGAAATTGTTCTTCGCCTCTCGAACGCAGTGGTCATGACATGTGCAGAATAATCAAAGAAACGAGCTACTATTTTCTTGTAAGTGCCCCATGAACGAGCTAATTTTGTCTGTTTCGGGTCATCTACGAATACCCAAAGCACTGATTGCTGCTTTGCATGACTACAACGAAATTAAGCAAACCAATTGCAAACAGTTTTTTTTGAAGATGTGTGATTATCACAGCTGATTGAAGCGATTTAAAGCACTATTATTGATTTAGGCATTTTCGTAAAATCATCCAACGAAACCTTTAGTGCGAAATTTCCATTCTTCAACGCTTATTATAGGCTTGCTGCTTGGACAGTTTCTGAGCTGTCACTGCTTCTACACATAGGAATTCCAAATTTTCAACAGTTAGCTCAGAGACCTGGGTTTCCGGGAACCGAGTAACATGTCAGTGCTGTACGACAAGGTACTGCGCTTAAATCCGGAGAAATTTCAGTTTGAATTTCCCGCCATATCGCTGTTCAGCTAGAAGTCGAGATTGGCGTTCTTGAAAGCCATAGGCATCTAGTAAACAGTCATGACCTCAAAATGGCCGAGATGTTACGGACAAGAGCGGAGTTCAACCGAAGAGCCGTGATTATCGAAAGTCTTCGCGCTGGGAGTTCGCCCACTAAAATTGTTCGATTCTTCTGATAACCGAGATCAACTGTTTACGATATTGTGGCCAAATCTAATGCTTCGGAGAAGTCTGGGGAAGGTTCCGCTAACCCGGCGAGGAAACCTCTTTCAAGGAAAAGCGTTTCACGAACTGCGGTAGTCATCGAAAAGGCTCAGGCGCTGATTTCGGAGGACCCAGGGAAATCGCTGAGGAAACAGACGTCAGTATTGAATGTATGCGAGTGAACAATGCATCGGATGGCAGAGGAGAGCCTCATACGAGCCATTTAGTCCAAAACTGGCTCTCGGATGACGTTGACATGTTATAGTCAAAGGAGTTCTGGCCCCGAATAGCCCGGATTTGAACCTCCTGGACTATGTTTGGAGCGTAGTCGAAAGAGTTACCAGTAACACGAGGCACCCTAATGTCACATCTCTACGCACCGCTATCGAAGCTGTATTCGAGAATACGGACAGCACTGTTTTAAAGGGTGCGTGCGAGTGTTTCAGGACAAGATTGGAAGCGGTCATTGCGTCTGAATGGGGTTACATCGAGTAATGTGCCTCCTGAAAGATACCACTACTTATATGTAAAAGGATTTTCATTTTCATTTGTATTTTGTTTCAATAAATTCGCTTTTAAAAAAAGTTTCATTTGTCCGAAT
Organism: Schistocerca nitens; assembly: GCF_023898315.1. Classification (NCBI taxonomy): domain Eukaryota; kingdom Metazoa; phylum Arthropoda; class Insecta; order Orthoptera; family Acrididae; genus Schistocerca; species Schistocerca nitens. The sequence continues at coordinate 556,456,349 of NC_064616.1, read as the reverse complement.
GTAAGCGCCGCACCATGTGCACACAAGAAGTGGATACACGGTTAGCGTGGGCTGTGTGGAGGGGACTAGGCGGTTTTTTAGGTTAGAGGGTCTCGAGAAACTAAAGGAAGGCCGTCGGTCAAAAACGGTGCAGGGAATACACAGGAAGGCAGACCTAGCAACAATTGGTATTGTAGTTGTAAACTGTCGTACTGTGATTGAAAAGAACCAGAGCTCTAAGCGCTAACAGAAAACACTGAATCTCTAAACGTTATAGGTGTGGAAAGCTGGAAATAAGTTCGCCCGAAATGTTTTTGAAGGACCTAACCGTGTCAGAAGTAGTTTACCTTATAGTGAAATTGAAGTAGGTAGTTCGTGTCAGTTAGTATGGGTAGAGGTTATAGTTGACAACCGCAATAAATTAATAATTGGTTCGTCTTACCGACCCCGGATTCAGATGACGCAAAAAAAAAAAAATTTCAAAGAGAACTGGACTCTCATTTCAATTACTAACCCCACTCATACAATTATAGTTGGCGGTGACTTCAGTCTACCCTCGATATGTTGGCAAAAATAGATGTTTAAAGTCGTAGTCGGCATAAAACTACGTCCAAAATTGAACTAAATAAGTTATCAGAAAAGTATTTTGAGCTTAGTGGCTGTGAAAACACGCTTAACCTCCTATACCAACAAATAATCATGAGCAAGTAGGGAGCAGCGTGACACGTACAGGGATTAGTGACCCAAAGGTTGTTGTACCGAGACTGAATATCGTAACATCCAAACCCAACAAAAATAAAAGCAAAATACATCTACTTGAACAAGCAGATAAAAATTCGCTTTACGCACTCCCTGTAGACGGTCTCCACTCCTTCCAATCTTACTATGCAAGCGTAGACCAGATGTAGTTTAAATTAAAAGAAATAGTATCGACGGCAACTGAGAGATATATACAAAATAAATTAATAATAGATGGCACTGATCGCCCATGGTACACAAGACAGGTGAGATCACTGTTGCAGAACGAAAAAAGCATGTCTAATTTGAAAGAACGCAAAAATCCCAAGTTTAGAGAGGTTTTAGAGAAACTCGAAATTTAGCGCGAACTTCAGTTCGAGATGCTTTTAATAGTTTCCACAACGATACTCTGTCTCGAACTCTGGCAGAAAACCTACAGAGATTGTGGTCATATGTAAAGTACACCAGCGACGAGACACAATCAATATCTTCACTGCACGATGACAATGTTGATGTTACCGATGACAGTGCCACTAATACAGGGTTACTAAACACATTTTTCAGAAATCCCTTCAGCAAAGAAGACAAAGTAAATATTCCAGCATTCGAGTAACATAAACGTAGATATCTTCGGTTTAGCGAAGCAGCTTAAATTAATAAAGGCAAGGCTTCTGGTCCAGACTGTATACCAGGATGTTCCTTTCACATTATGCTGATACGGTAGCTCCATACTTAGCATTCCTACAGAACTGGGAGAGAATGGACTTGAAGATCTTACTGAACATGGAGGTGATGCAGATGGGACGATAGGAAGAGGTGTCAGATGCCGTTTGTTGGGTTTAGGGAACAACAGGACATGGAAAGTCTTCCAAAGGCCAGGGTAAAAGCCAGTGGAGAGGAGGACGTTGTACAGGGTAGCAAGGGCAGCCAGGAAGAACGAGGGAGTTCAGTGAGGTGGCAGTAGGTGAAAACATTGTGACCAGGGGCGGTGTTGCATTTGGAGCGGAGGACGAGTTCGATTATGTGTGTAGTGATGGGGGTGTTCATGTCTGAGGGGGCTAACTGATCCAAGTACTGGAAGCTAGGGGGCGAGCAGTGGGACAGAGATATCAATGCATTCAAGGACGGTGGGGAAGAGGGAGTAATCAAAATGGGGATCATCAGGAATAGAGAAGGCATCAGATGGGTGCGAAGCAAAATGGTTAGCCTTACTGAGGTTGCCAGGGAAGGGGCAATTATCATGGAGAACAGGGTAATGCAGGGTGGGATGGGTAATAGTAAGGCTGTGGAAGGCTGACCAGTGCTTGAAGGAGTTGACAGGGAGGCTGGAGTTGAGGTGTGTGCGCATGTCTGGCGCCAGCCCCGGCGTTTCTTTGTTGTAAATAGGTTCTGGATGAGTCGTTTTAATTGCCGGTGTATCCTGGACATGGTTGTGGAGGAAGGAGTGGTAGAGCCTGCGGGATCCATGAAGAAGGATAGCCTGTGGAGGAACCATAGGGTGGTGAGGGTGGATGAGTTTTGTAGGAACGTGGGCCTCCACAACGTCAGTGATGGGCTTCTGAAGGAAGGAAGAGGCATGGGTGATGTCAGCGGGTGAAAGGTAAGCGGGTGGCTTTCGACCTATGAGGTAATGGATTTCCGGTAGGCATCCCAGTCTGCAGAGCAGTATTCATGGACGGACTTTGGAGAAGTAGCTGGGCAGGGGGATGCAGGGGGGCCACAGGCAGAGGAGATGGTGAGGACGGGGAGGTGGTCACTACCAATGGGATCGAGGATATCTGCAGCGATACGACCAAGAAGGTTGGGGGAAGTGAGGATAACATCTGGGATGGAGTTACTTTCAGGACGGGTGTGTTGTGGGGGAAGAACAAGGCCACCATGGAGGGTGGCAAGGAACTGGTGCCACCGCCGAAGGGCGGCAGGATTACGGCTGTGGATGCTAAGGTCGGAGACAATCACATACGTGGAGAAGGTATGGTCAACATGGGAAATGAAATCGTAGGGGAGAGGAGCTGTGGGACAGATATAGATGGCGGCACAGGGTGAGGGAGGGAAGAAAGATCCTGAGGAGAAGGTGTTCAGTTGGGTCATTGAGGAGGGATTGTGTCCCCACCTCGGGCAAGAGGAAGGGAATTGATGGTGCAGAAAACGAGATAGGGAGAGGTGCAGACAACATGGTGGGGTTGGAGGAAGGTTTCATTAAGGATGAAGGAGTCAACCTGGTGCCAGGTTAGGGTATGCATGAAGAGATATTTGTTGACAGGGAGGGAGCGAAAGTGTACGTACAGGAGATGATACTCTTGACGTGCCAGGAGGTGGGAGGCAGGAAGGAAGTGGGGGGAGGAGAGAGAGGCTTAAACGAGAGTGTCTAGGTGGGTGAAGGTAAAGTGGGAGTAGGTGGCGTGGGATTCTAATGGAAAACTGATTGGGCAGCAAGGGAAATCTGCTAGAGGGTGTGAGGGTGTTGGAAGGGGTGGATGTTCTGCAGGATGATAGTCAGGAACTGGATGTCTTCAGCTGTAGGGGGAGGGTGGAGGGAATTGTTGGGGTGAATGGGCTTGTCCATGGGGTGAACTGTGACAATGAGCTCAGGGTTGGTGGGAGGGGGTTTGGCTTTGCATTTGGAGGAGTTGTTGGGATGGGGTTCATTGCAGGTGCTGCAAGAAGGAGGAGAGGTGAGATTAGGACACTGTTTAAGGAAGTGGGATGCTTTACAATGGGGGCAGTTGGGGAGGAGCTTGCAGCTTTGGGTGAAGTGGTCATTGTACAGGAGACAGCACTGGCAGCGGTAGGACTGAGAAGGGGAACGAGATGTGTCAATAGGGTGGCGGCGGTTGAAAATCAGAGCTCCTTGAGTGAGAAGGTGATCTACGGAGGAGGCCAACTCAGTAAAGACGTGCATGAGGAAGGTAGGGCCAGAGGAGTTTTAGGTACGGTGGGCTGAGTGGATTTCCAGGGCGGAGTGGGCGTTCAGTTTCGCCAACACCTCTGCCTCTGTGATCACAGGGCTGAGTTTCGTGATCACAGCGGAGAGGGTTGGCGCATGACAAGGGGGTTGGGGTGGTGTCCATTGGGGAATTGGAGGAAAGAGGGACAGGCAGTGGTTTTTTGGAGGAGGGGCTGGAGGTGAGGTCGCTACTTGGGCGCTTGGGAGGTTTTCCTGAAGAGTGTGGCCTGGGAAGAGGGGTGAGAGACTGGATGGATGGGAAGGTGGTGGGAGGCAGGCCCCTCTTGTGAGGTGGCGGCACCAGGAAGGGAGGTGGGGCGCTCTGTGGTGGTGACTGTGGTGCCATGGGCAGTGGCTCTGGTGGGGAAAGGGGTAGTAGTTGTTGCAGGGCAGGTGGGGAGGGGGAAAAGTCTCCATGGCGGGCGATAGCAGCGGGAGGGAGGGCAGGAACAGGGGTAGGGACAACATACAAGTGGGGATACAGGGATAAGGAGGAGATAGAAGGAGAGGAGACTGTGAGGTGGAGAGGTGGTGTAGACGGGTTAAGCCCAGAGGAGGTACTCCACAAGGTAAAATATTTTGTTACCTCCTACCTACATAAGGAGAAATGATCATCATAATAAAATAAGAGAAATCAGAGCTCACAGCGTTTGTTTTTCCTGTGCACTGTTCAAGAGTGAAACGCTGGAGAAATAGCTTGAAGGTGGTCCGATGAACCCTCTACCAGGCACTTAATTGTGAATTTCAGAGTAATAATGTTGATGTAGAGATAAATGTAGATATCTGTAGAGCCATCTGGTGGTCGTTTGTGAAAACCTAAGAGGCGAGCCTCACAAGAACTAAATCAACAGTTTAGAAAATACTTCTCTTCGTGGTACGCAATAGTAATTTAACTCAAAATAATTCATGTACCTGAACATAATTTAGGAAAATGAGGAAATGTCTTTGAAAGTAAATAAAGAACTAATCAGAGATAGTCCCAAAATACTTCTAATACACTATGAGATCGAAAGTGCCTAGACACCAATTATTGGACACTAATAAGGGATTTATCCACCACCCATTCGCCTTTATGGCGGCTTGAACTCGGCTGAGAACACTTTCAACGAGTTTTCTGACTGTCTATGGAGGAATGGTAGCCCATATCGCGTCAAGACCTGAAACCATAGAAAGTAGTTACGTGGGATGCTGCAGTCGAGAGCAAAGTCAACGTTCTAACTCATCCCAAAGGAATTCCATTCGGTTCATGTCGGGACTCTGAGCAGGTCGGTCCATTTCACGACTGTTATTGCCCACAAACAATAACGTCACAGATGCTGATATGGCATGGTGCATTGTCATATAGATACAGGCAGTCATCGTCTCCAAACTGTTCTTCTACTACACTCAGTATGCAATGCTGTAACATACGTTCATAACCTTCCACATTTAGCGTTTTCTTAAGCATAATAAGGATATCATGCTCTAACTACAGAAAACACCACCTCCTCCACACTTCACTGTTGGCGCTACACGTGGTAGAAGGTAACATTTTTCAGAAAGTCGCTAAACCCAAATCCTCTAAACGGTATAGCCCAGGGTATAGCGTGCTTCATCACTCCAAATCCCTCGTTTCCAGCCATCCACTGTCTAATGAGGTCAATCTCTACACCGTGATGATGCTTAATACTGACCACTCAAAAGTGTGGCTAATGAGAAGATGCCCGATTATCGTACCCCATTCTTTTTATCTGAGCCAACGGCCTTGCCATAGTGGTAACACCGGTTCACGTCAGATAAGCGCTGTCGGGCTTGGCTAGCAGTTAGATGGGTCACCGTCCAGCTCTGCCGAGTGCTGTTGGCAAGCGGGCTACACTTGTTCCTCGTAGAAGCAGCGGTATCAGTCACGAAAACTGACAACGGCCAGGATAGCGGTGTGCTGACCAGATACCCCTCCGTATCGCCATCTGGTGACGCCTAAGGGCTGAAGATGACAAGGCGGCCGGTCGGTACCGTTGAGCTGTGTCTGTCTATTTGTTTTATATGGTTATGCACAGTCACTGTGCTAGCTGGACTGACTGTAGCTCTTTGGAATTCACGAGTGACTCCTTCCGCTGGTTTCATACGAATTTTTACAGCCATCCTCCGCAATGCTCAACGGTCCCTGTCCAATGATTAGTTCAGGTTAGAAGCCACTGAGCTTTCCTGTCCGTTATATTCTGTTGTTACTGCTACTCTACCATGATATTTTCATCCCATTCTTAAAATAGAATGGAACTGTAGACTCGGCAGGTTTATCATTTTTCTCTTATCTACATGACAGAAAAAGGAACGTATCAGTTCCTTGTCGATCGCATTTCAATAGGTACTCAAAATTTGAAGTAATCAGATATGTCTACCAGATGATTCTCTTTGGGCCCTCTGTTGTTTCTGTTATACACAAACGATTTTCCAGTCCCATTGTCAGAAGATGCAAATTTTGTACCTTTTGGAGATCATGTAGTTGTAGGAATAAACCGTGGTAGCGGACCTCTTAAGGTAAAATCATGTGACGAAATATTTGATAATATAAAGCAGGTGACTCTGCAAGTTTCCATTTGAATGAGTTAGGAACCTTTCATGGGGAAAGTCTATTTACAGGGGTAACTTTTCCAGAATACAGAAGCATTTAATAATAATTACATCTGCTGTTTGTTCAAGGATATTGGTGTTGTGACAATATATTTTCTTAATGCCCTTTATTATTACCAATGTTTCTGTTTTTTAAAAAAAATAGCGAAAAGCGTGAATGTAACCTATACAAAAACTTCAAGATACATGGGCACATAAACATTCAACAACGTACCAGAGTATCGTAAATGGCTTGGCAGGTAATATTGTGGAAGTTTGAACTTTCGTTGTACCACTCTTACTCCACTGAAGAGAAACTTCACAGGAACTCTTGAAACTAATATTTTAGGTTACTTAAAATTAAAATTAGCACTATAATACAATAATATGTCATAACATTAAGTCATTTAATTGTATTTCACCTAAATAAAATGCACATCTTCGACTTCTCTCCACGTCCCAGACACATTTTTACGCAGAATCCATGGACTACGACAATGTAATGGTGTACAGAACTCGGACTCACATGTAAAAACTGAGCCGGCCGCGGTGGTCTAGCGGTTCTGGCGCTGCAGTCCGGAACCGCGGGACTGCTACGGTCGCAGGTTCGAATCCTGCCTCGGGCATTGGTGTGTGTGATGTCCTTAGGTTAGTTAGGTATAAGTAGTTCTAAGTTCTAGGGGACTTATGACCTAAGATGTTGAGTCCCATAGTGCTCAGAGCCATTTGAACCATTTTTTTGTAAAAACTGAGTCATCACCCGATTCGTCCGATTGTGAACAGTATAAGCAGTGCGTAGCATGAATTACCTAGGTTGCTTCGCGGAAAGATTAAAAACTCATACGTCTTCCAAAATAATTATTCAAGAGCAAATAGTGAGATCTTGGTGAATAAAATTAAAAACTTAACATGTAAAACTAATATCGTTTGATATTACCAATTTGTAAACTAATATATCAGTGCAAATATCTGTAGAAATCGTGGAGAAAATCCTGCTTCCCTTCAAAAAAGATATAACAGAGGAACAAATTACGGTCTTGGTGCAGTTACTAGAAGTGGTAGTTAAATACAACGATTTCGAATCAGCAACCAGAAGGTCTTGCAATGGGTAATACGTTAGCGGGTCTTCTAGCAGACATTTTTATAAATTCGTTACAAGAAATATTTTTCAGATGTTATGCTGCTACAAAATTAGGTATTCATTCCTACTCTAGGTACGTAGATGATATCTTGATTATATGCAATGGAACTAATAAAGGGGTTAACCAACTATTTTAAATATTTCATGAGAAAACAAGCTCACTTGCGAGTTAAAAGATGGAAAACGAGATCTAAATTATTTGGATCTAAATTTGGCCATAGCAGATGATAAAATAACTTTTGACGAGCTTGGTAAGGCAACGAATACTGATCGGAATGTGCCTTCGGATTCAACACATCCTCAGTCCCACAAGACAGCTACCTTTCATTCAGCTATTCATCGCGGTATAGTTACGCCACTATAACCAGTTAAACAAAAAAAAAGAAATTAATGTATTTAAAACAGTGGCTTTCATAACGGTTACGAACCTTCATGAGTGGAAAAAATTTTCGAAGCTAAGACCACTAAAAGTAATCACTACTCTATGGAACGTTCTGAAACAGGATATTGGTAAAGAAAAATGTATTTCAGTACCTATCATGTAGGATTCATCGTCTGTTCCTTAAAAAACATGGCTGCAACATTATTTTCTCCACTAATAATAGTTTATAAAAAATTTAATCCATAATTTAAAAACAACAAATGGCCCTTTATGTAGTTCAGGAGTTTAAAAAATCACTTGCGATAGTTTCTCGGTGTTTTATACCTGACAAATCGGTAGGGATTTCAACATAAGATATAAGGAACACTTGCTAGGGAAGAAAGGTACTAATGTTATTAATTCCACTTTCGCAGAGTATTTATTAATATCGCGACACAATCCAAAAAGAGTAGAGGGAATGACCAATCTACATAGAGAGAAGAAATGGTGGAAACTTGATGTCTTAGAAAAACTTGAGATTTTTAGACATATGGTCAGTACAGATGGCCTCATATTAAGTGAACAGCTGTAGTTACGAAGCAAATGCTTCTTTAACTCCTTTAAGCCACTGCTCGCAACTTTATGATGCTTTGGTTTTGGTTTCCAATTCATTTCCGTTTCGGAACCGTTGTTTCTCCCTTTCCTTTACCAACTCTGTATTCACTTACTGTTTGTACCCCAGAAGATATTGCATACCACATTCTGTTTTGTAAAGTTTATGTAAAGCATATTTTTCCCCTTTTTGTAATTAATCATTTTACTTATTTTGCTACTTTTTGTCGTAGTCATTTTCATAAAAAATATTTTTACTCCTTTTGTATCTTTTGTAAATCCTGTTTTTTATACCACAAACAATTATTTTGTTTAAAACATCAAAATATTTATCATACTGGTGTGTTACTGTAACAGCTACGTTTATCACGCTATTAGCGCTCAGTAGCACGCCCCACACCATATTTATTTGGCATTGTAACTAGTTGCCAAACGTTAAGTCTACTGTCTGCTCTTATAAGAAGCTGTACCTTTTGTAACAATTTTTGCTGTTCCCATGGAGGATTTTATTTCATATTTTCTGCTGTTTGACTTGAGCTCCTTAGCACATAATTTATATTCACAATTTTAATGTCATGTAATTTATGTAAGTACCAGTTTTATGCCATGGTCTCCTTTTCAGTGTGGCCAAGTATTAAGTATTTTAGACGTTTATTTTATAATATTTTTAAACATTATAGGTGTCCATCTGAGGAAGACGCCCGTAATGGTATCGAAACCTCGTTAAGGTTTTTATATTAGACTTATACAACCTTTTGGCTGTAAACTTTATACAATGAAAATTTATTTACGTTTGCTGCTGTCAGCCATATTTAAAACCGTAATTTGTTTGTGACGTTAAAAACACATAGTCTTCTTCAATGTTCCTAAGGCATATTTGTTGAATTATAAGTGGTATCACCGCATCCTTCTCCTGTAACCGTCTCTTGTGCTATAAATGAACGTTCGCTAAATTATTGTTTTAATTTAGATTTTCTTTTCTCCTTTCCATTTAACAGAGTTAAAAAGGAGAACTTGTTTTTTCACTCGAATCTCCAAAAATTTTATTCCTATTTATATTATCACATAGTGATGACACAGGTTTCTTAATATCTCATTATTACGTTCCTTGCAGTAACGCCGCCGGGCTTTCCGTGTCATTTCAAATGGTTCAAATGGCTCTGAGCACTACGGGACTTAACTTCTAAGGTCGTAAGTCCCCTAGAACTTAGAACTACTTAAACCTAACTAACTTAAGGACATCACACACGTCCATGCCCGAGGCAGGATTCGAACCTGCGACCGTAGCGGTCGCACGGTTCCAGACTGTAGCGCCTATAACCGCTCGGCCACCCGGCCGGCCGTGTCATTTCGCACGTACTGAATTAAGGAGCAATTATGCTTCGTTTTTCTCTGCCACAAAATTCATTGATATATCTTGAATATTAATAATAATATATATGACAACACGTATGAAGGGAAGCAGTTCAGTGTCGTCCGATTCATTCTCAGCTGTATTCACGGCTGTAATGCACAGTTTCTATGGCGCCGCATGTGTTGTGTTGTATTTGTCTTACATCGCAAGCGACAGAAGAGAAAATTCGAGAACCGTTGTTCAGTACAAATGTTTTCATCATGTGGTACGTTGCCTATGTTAACTTACTGTATGTCCCCTGTTAGCTTTCACTTGATGATACAAATGAGTATAAGGAAAACATCCACGAGGAGGCATTTCCAGCTGGGGGAGCGACTGCTAAAGTAAGTTTTCGAAAAAATACAAAGTGAAACATGTGGATGTTTTCGAAAACTTAAAAAATCCACATTTAGTTACCAGTAGCAGATGTCAGTACGAAACACTGTCAAGCAGTGATGACAATTTTCCGTCGTGAACCCGTTGATCTGTATGTTACGTAACGTTGGCCGCATCATAGGAAGACCGTTGGCTAGCAGTTAATTTCTAGTCCGGGTGTCTGGTGGTAGAACATGTGATTACGGGTGGGAAGGCCCAGGTCCGATCCTTCGATAGGGCGGAGATTTACTTCGCCGTAATTTCCTCCGGGCGACTCCTGGCCCCCACACTGTCTATTGTCCATGTCAGACCAGGAGATACAGGCCGGTCAAGACGTAGTTCCGTTCGATACCAGTAAAGAAGGAAGTGGAGTTCCTCGCTTTAGTGTTATTTGAGAACAAAAGTATTCATTATACAGGTGTAATGATTTTCGGGTTAGATAAAATTTGGAAAATAGATTTTGCGTCCAATACTCCGATTTTACTTCAGAAAAGGATTTTCGATTTCATAGTAACGAATGTAGAGTCTACAATAATAAAAAATGCAAATGAATTTTCAGTGTTGGTTAGGTCCACGAAAGCTTACCAAACTTTAAACAATGAAATATTAATTTCAACTGCGAACTACTTCTGAATCCGTTTGTGGCTGACTGAGCTACTGTGCTTGGTGAGATTGGGCGATACACTACATTAAGTCCTACGCTTCGAGGTGCATAATAGACATAGCACCTTAGAAACACCAAAATAATATCTCTGATGTACCCACGTCAACGTAAGACGATGAAGTGTGGTTCTCAGTCGCGAACTTCTCCATTCCGTCCGCTAAAAAAAAGTTGTAATCAGTGTTGTATATGTCTTGTAAATTTTACATACCCGAATGGACATTCTTCGTTATCAGCGGTTTGTTAACAGTCCGGTGCTTAATGTCAGAGGACATGAGCAATGTGATTCTCAAAGTTTCTCCCGCGAACAGAATATTCCATAATTTTCCGGGTATGCAACCGGGACATCATTAAGCAGTTAATAAAAAATGATTCAAATGGCTCTGAGCGCTATGGGACTTAACGTCTGAGGTCATCAGGCCCCTAGAACTTAGAACTACTTAAACCTAATTAACCTAACGACATCACATACATCCATGCCCGAGGCAGGATTCGAACCTGCGACCGTAGCAGTCACGCGGTTCCAGACTGAAGCGCCTAGAACCGCTCGGCCACGCCGGCCGGCAGCAGTTAATAGTAACTATCAACCAGACGGCTTAAGAATCAATGAATTACGAGCTTTAGCTTTGGTTATTGGTAATATTAAGTCGATACGTTTTACATAACTTATGAGGGATGAATCTTAATGTGAGATGTGACTGTTCCTTATCTTTGGTTTTTTTATAAATGTGTGAAAAAAGTGGACTCTGCAAAAGTTTCATGCTGCTAACCTTGTCGTTATGCAGGGTGTCTCAAAACTTTTGGATCAAATTGAAACAGGTGATAGTGGATCCACATCCGTTTACACTGATACAGGGAACCAACTGCCGGAAATGTATGTTTGCTGTGTTACGGATATACACAGCGTACACCGCGTAACAACAAAGTAGCTCATAGCAATTGTTCCCAGTGACGAATGTTAATCTCAGTGCATGCATGGCAACACGGCATGAAGTTCTGCCACACTCTCTTAAAATTCCCTAGTGTCTGTTGTACCAGGAAACAGGCAACTTGGGCCGCAGCTGGTCTTCACACCAAAGTCTTGACGTAACAGCAGAGGAAAAGATCCAGAGGTGTGAGATACGACGATCGCGTTGGCCACGGTACAGGACCTCCCCTTGCAATCCAACGACCAGGGTACGTGTTGCTCACGTGCTCGCGGACATTAACATCGAAGTGGGCTGGTGTACTGTCGTGTTGAGACCACATCCTTTCACGGACAACGAGGGGACAGTCTCCGAGAACTGTAGCGACACCCCCGGCCGGAGTGGCCGAGCGGTTCTAGGCGCTATAGTCTGGAACCGCGAAACCGCTACGGTCGCATGTTCGAATCCTGCCTCGGGCATGGATGTGTGTGATGTCCTTAGGTTAGTTAGGTTTAAGTAGTTCTAAGTTCTAGGGGACTGATGACCTCAGAAGTTAAGTCCCATAGTGCTCAGAGCCATTCGAACCATTTGAACTGTGGCGACACATCTCACAGGAACACCAGGTAACGTGGGCTAGTCAAACGGGGAGGTAGCAAATAAGTTCGTATGAGATGATCTTGGGCAATGCCTGCTAATACGTTGACAGAGAATCGTTGCTGGTGGCCACCGATGTCCGTGGCATGGGGATTCTTCTCACTCCACTCCAGACATTGCTTTTACGGCTGTTGAACGCATCATCACAGGTGAATGAGGCCTCATCTCTGAACAATACAAAGTGTACGAACCTCGACGCTACAGCACTGCAGTGGACAATCCTCTGACAGAAGTGAACGCGGGGCCCAAAATCCATTGGTTCCAGTGCTTGCACACTTTCTTTATGATAGGGGTGCAATACCTGTCACACCAGTACGTTTCACACTGTATCCCCAAAAGCGGGTGTTTTACGGGAAAGTTGACTGGTGCATATTGCTGGGTGCTCGGTCACACGACCCAACACATCTCCTCAAAGTCTAGTTTTCGGACATGTCTTTGGCGGGAATCTTGGCCGGCTTTCTGTGCCGTAAACGACCCGGTCCCTCAAAAGTTGATGTCCACGGAGATAAATTTCTGCCATTTAGGATGACGCCTGTTGTGAAAGCGTTCTCTGTATATTTGTGCTGCTTAACGAGCGCTACATCCTACCGCATCACACATTAAATGCATGTCTGTCAAATCTCGTGACGAGTAACGTTCCACTTTTGACTACACGTCATGCACTGTACATAGTAATACACCTCACCAAGGACACATCACAAGCTGTCCGACGCAATGGACAACTGACCCCAGAGATAGTGGTGTGTTTGCGGAACAGGTCAATGCGCCGGTGCGATGCACTCGGTCTTCACATGACACACGTGCAGTGAGCTAAGTTGTGTACAGTATATCTTTTTTTTTGGCCGGGAGTGCACGCTGTTTATCACCTGCTGCCTGTTCCAGTGTACAACAGACATCCGAGATCTTTTCGAGAATGAGGGAAAACTGCATGCACTTTGCAGTACGTGCACTAAGACGGGCGGTCGTCGCTTCCAACAGTTACAACGAGCTACGTGGTTGTTATGCAGGGTACACTGTATATATCCACGACACAATAAATACTCATTTCCGACCATTGCTTCCCTGTCTCAGTATAATCGATTGTGGACACACTGTCACTTTATAATCGATGGGACATAAGTTGTAGTAGTACGGCAGTGAGAGTGCTCACTCAAATTTGGAGTGAAAAGTTCTCAGCTAAGATCACGGGGTGGTTTGATGCGTCAATCTCAAGACCACCGGTTAGCCACATGAGGTCACTAATTAGCCCATCCACGCACACAGCTAACGGCATTCCCTTTCCCCACAGACAGTTAAGTCCAGCTATGTTTCAATCATGGGGGCCTTCTTTTAAGTCCTGCGATTGATATTTTTTTCAATTTTTGATAATTTCCTAGCAATTATGGGGAAAATCTAAGAAGACAGAAAGCTTAGGTTAAAAAAGTTGAATTAAGGTTCCAATGGGAATATGCATCTAGCAGGTCCTGGTCTAAATTTACGTGCAGCATTTTAGATATTTCAACCCATGCATAATCGCTTGTTAGGATTAAGTCTCAGGTCACTGATTGGAGTTTTGATTTTGTTTTTTTACAAATTTTGTTGCTTTTCACACTTATCTATTTCACAAGTGTCTTTTTGCTTCTAGTTATTTACTCTGCGTCCCAGGTTCTTAAAGTTGTCAAATCGCAGTGCAACCCAAGCGCCATATGTTGCGTGTCAGCAACATCCCCTCTTCTCCCACCTAGACTTTAACTCGTGTCGGTTTTCGCTACTAACTGTGATTCGTACCGTATACAAATCTTGCACTTGTACTCCCCTGACACCCCTCTCAGCTTCGCGCCACAAGTGACTGCTTCTAATTGCCATACGCCCTGTATAGAAATCTTACAGTTGTGACCCCTCTGGCGCATCTCTAAGCTTGGCGCCATATGTGACCGCTTCTAATTGCTATATAACCAGTATAGAAATCATACAGTTGTGGCCCTTCTGGCGCCTCACTAATCTTGGCGCCACAAGTGACTGCCTCTTACTGTGATACATCATGTATAGAAATCGTACAGTTGTGGCCCCTCTGGCGCCTCTCTGAGGTTGGCGTCACAAGCGGCAGCTTGTGGCGGTTGAGCCTTAAACCGGCCCTGTGCAAAAATATTGTGTGAAAAATGAATTCATTAACACAGATGGACAAGCGTAAAATTTTCTTTTGTGTGTGTGTGTGTGTGTGTGTGTGTGTGTGTGTGTGTGTGTGTGTTAATAGTTCTCGTTACAATTCAGTGTTTCAGTAGCAAATGCGAAACGTATCCATACATTTTTCAGATGATGCAAGCTTCTCAAAGATCTGAACTCATGCAAGACAGCCTAGACTCGCGCCATTTAAATACAAACTTACGACACGTATTTCTATACAGGGTGTTTGGAAATTCCAGTTACAAACTTCTAGATCTTGAAGAGGGGAGTTAGTACCTAACATTATGAATAGGAACCCACGTCCGGAAACATACATTTTCCGTTTTACAATGGTTTCAGTTCAGATGCGTAATGCGTCCACATCTACTTGGGGAAAGAGATAAATGTTAGAGTTGCTCGTACTGGTATGCAATAGGATAGACAGCATGAGATGTTCTACGTCAGATGGTCACCTGGTGTTGAGTCTTACGCAAAATTTAATTTCTAAGACTCTTGTAGAGACAGGGGAAGACCTGCTGGCAAGAGTTCTGGCCGCTGCATTATAAAGTGATGAGGCACCATATGGGATAGAGAGTGTCTACCAGAACATGCCTCGTAGGTATAATGTCTGAAACAACGTTGGTGGTCGTCACATCGAGCCACTGTTGTACTTCATCAACACTGCTCTTTTTTGTTCAAATGGCTCTGAGCACTATGGGACTTAACATCTGAGGTCATCAGTCCCCTAGAACTTAGAACTAATTGAATCTAACTAACCAAAGGGCATCACACACATCCATGCCTGAGGCAGGATTCGAACCTGCGACCAGAGCGGTCGCGCGGTTCAAGACTAAAGCGCCAAAACCGCTCGGCCACACCGGCCCCCTCTTTTTTGGTTTGGAATTTTGTAAACATTTTATGCGTAAACACAAATGTGCTTAAATGATAAATGGATGTTTTGTTATGTTTCCTTTCTAAATGTTGCACGATAATTGTACTGCGTCACTCCTAATTCAGTTCCTCAAGTAGAAGCGAATGAGTTAAACATCTAAATTGGAATAGAACGGGAACAGTACGTTTCAGATCATGGGTTCCTATTCAAAATGTTATATAGTCACTCCCCCTCTACAAGTCCTAGAAGTTTGTAACAAGAATTTCCGAACACCCTGTATAAATTTTTTCTTCAAATCTCAGTAGCAGCTGCCATTAATATTTGTGTGACAGAATGTACGGGAGGCGTGGAAACAAATCTTCCGTAAGTATAAATGGCTTAGGAAATGACACGAGAGCTGTTTATATCTACTTCTTTAGTTCCCACACTTACAGATTACAGTAGTAGATATTTCCTGTCTAATACAGAAAAGTATTTTTTTTTCAGTATACGGAATGTTTGTCTCGTCGCCCAGTGCATATACTGGAGGTGACATACGTCGTGGAATAGCGATATGCGGAGCTACAAATGGCGGTAGTATCGCATATGCAAGGTATAAAAGAACAGTGCACTGGCGGAGCTGTCATTTGTACTCACGTGATTTATGTGAAAATGTTTCCGATAGATTATGGTACACGACAGGAATTAACAGACTTTGACGCGGAATGGCAGTCGAAGGTAGATGCACGGGAAATTCAGTTTCGGGAATCGTTAGGGAATTCAATATTCCGCGACCAAAGTGTCAAGAGTGTGCCGAGAATAACAAATTTGAGGTATTAACTCTCACCATGGACAACGCAGTGGCCTGTGGTCTTCACTTAACGACCAATAGTAGTAGCGTTTGCATAGTTTCGGAGCTAACAGGCAAGCAACACTGCGTGAAATAACCGCAGAAATCAGTGTAGAACTTACGACGAGATTATTCGTTAGGACAAAGCGGCGAAATCTGGAGTTAATGGGCTATGGCAGCAGACGACCGATGCGAGTGCCTTTGCGAACAGCACGGCATCGCCTGCAGCGCCTTTCGTTGGGCTCAAGACCATATCGGTTGGATCCTAGACGACTGGCCTGGTCAGATGAGTACCGGTTTCAGTCAGTAAGAGTTTATGGTACGGTTGGAGTGTGGCGCAGACCCCATGAAGCCATGGACCCAAGTTGTCAATAAGGCACTGTGCAAGCTGGTGGTAGTTACATAGTGGTGTGGGCTGTGTTTACATGGATCCTTTCATCCAGTGAACCGATCATTGACTGGAAATCGTTATGCTGGGCTACTTGGAGGCCATTTGCAATCATTCATGGACTTCATGTTCCCAAGCAACGATGTAATTTCTGTAGATAACAATGCGCCATTTCAGAACATTCTTGATGATTCAAGCGAATGAATTGTCAACCCAGATCGGCCGACGTGAATTCCATCGAACATCCAGGGGATATAATCGAGAGGTCAGTTCGCACACAAAATCCAGGCGCCGGTAACACTTTCACAGTTATGGATGGCTAGAGAGAGGGCATGGCTCAATATTTCTGCAGAGGACGTCCAATGAGATGTTGAGTCCATGCCATGGCGAGTTGCTGCACTACGCCGGCAAAGGGGGTCCGACATGATATTAGGAGGTTACCCATGACTTTTGTCACCTGTTCTCGCTTCCCACGCCCGGGTTCCCGGGTTCGATTCCCGGCGGGGTCAGGAATTTTCTCTGCCTCGTGATGGCTGGGTGTTGTGTGATGTCCTTAGGTTAGTTAGGTTTAAGTAGTTCTAAGTTCTAGGGGACTGATGACCATAGATGTTAAGTCCCATAGTGCTCAGAGCCATTTGAACCAACTTTTGTCACCTGAATGTAAATACACAGTGTACAAAATAGCGGTTTCCTTGAATAAGCAACCGTGCTGAAAGTTTTATATCACATGTTTTCCACTTCTTTCACTAACTCTCGCTTACATCAATGAGCAGCTGCCGATGTATCGCGTGATCTCGCGATGGTAGAGCGGCGAGGTGGGTTGCACTCTCACTAATCTGTCCACCTATCTGAATAGGCTTCAGGTTGTCTGCCCCTTCACTCTGCGATGATAGATACTGGTTTAGCCGGCAAAAACAGCGTTGACGAAAAGTCAGCTAAGTACCTACCACGCAAAGTCCACGTAACTCCAGTCCATGGGTAGCATCTGAAAGTTAGTTAAACTACCGGGCGTTCGGGTTTCTTTCATGACTCGTTTGAAAAATATCTAAAATTTCCAGTAAGCTGGTTTATTGTCCTTAAAACACAGAAAATGGTTATCAAGTCCTTATTTAATATCCCGACACTAACCATGCAATATTAGTGACTGTCTCTGTAAGAAGTTCACACTCAAAACCAGCCAGTAGATATTTAGTGCGACACGATATTTTAAACGTCCTAAACAGTCGGTGACCCGCAACTATTTGCGAGTTAACACAGTCAGTCGTTCAACAGTCTTCTTATACAGAAGTGCTCGCCATATTTCGTAATTTGCTCGAAACACGCCACGCGTAGTTTATGTACGACTTGAAATGTTCACACGCGAAATCTCGTACACTAAATCACTCTCCAAGTTCAAACTTCCCCAAAATACTCAATACTGTAGTCACTTTTCATCAACTGCACGAGAATCGATAAAACGCACAGATTTCTTCATTTTGGTGTAAATTTGATCAGCACGATTTAACGTATGTGTTTCCTAGAAAACGGCTCCCGAGGGACTATCTGGATTTGAAGATCTGAGGCACCAAGCCCTCCCTACCCAAACGCGTGGGAAATACTGTATTTCTATTGGATAGTATTTTAAGCAACCAATCAGATCATCTCGAGCACCTATACTCCCGGCTTTTTTAATGTCAACCAATCAGATTACCACTAGTATTTTCAACTAGAGATCTCGTAATTCCGAAATTAAATAAAATTTAATGAAAAAAGTATGAATTCTTCTCACAAAATAAATTACTAATAAATTTTATACTCAACGCTCCTCCTGGCTGCCCTTTACAAAATCAAGCTCACTCGGATATACGTCATAAATTCCCCTATTACACAACAATTTTCTCACTCTTACATTTGCATAGTTTTAATGAAATATTACATTCTCACATTACGTATGTCCTCCATTCACTCTCTGTCTCTCCAAAACACTCACACAATTAAAAAAAAAGAAAAATAATTTTCCAGTGTACTGTTAAGTACGTCAGAAATTTGTGGCAATGAAACTAAAGAAAATTCCAGAAAATTAGATTATATGAATATATCTTGGTTGTAGTTTCAACTGATACTACAGATGAATGCATTACAGTCCTTAACTCGGTTTCATAATGCCAGCACAGTTATTATGTGATTTAGGTAAAAATTTACATCTCCGAAAGTATTGAACTTATTGATTTGAAATTTATGCAGTATACCACAGAATTTGGTATACAAGCTATGAAGAAGATCGATTAAAATTTAACAGTACTTCTTCAGATTCATCGAGTGAATGTGTAATGCACTGCACGCAGCATTAGTCAAGTACATCGCTCGCTCGGCCCAGTAGCCGGCGTCAGCTGTGCGAGAGTGAGAACCAAATTCCGCTCTCCTCCCGGCTCCACGGCAACTACGCTTTCAGTACAAGATGACTACTCGCAATAATTTGCTGCGTTACAGTACTATACACGACGTTTCTAAATCCGGTTACAAACTGCTACAGCGTCTGATGATGACGGGTTGGAAATGATTTTGATAAGAAGCCGAGATGGTTACCCAGTAATTTCTGGGCCACAGGAACAAACGTGTAAAACAACGTATTTGTCTCTCCTGTGCGCCCATGAACCATGGACCTTCTCGGGGTGACTTGCGTGCCGTACCGTAAGTGCAACCACAACGGAGGGATATCTTTGAGAGACCAGACAAGCGTGTAATTCCTATAGAAGGACAGCAGCCCTTTCAGTAGTTGCAGGGAAGCCAACAAGGCCTTGCTGTGCTGATACTGTGAACGGCTGAAAGCAAGGGGAAAGTACAGCCACTATTTTCTCGAGGATATGCAGGTCTACTGCAGGGGTAAATGGTGATAACATCCGCTGGGGTAAAATATTCAGGAGGTAAAATAGTCCTCAGTACCGATCTCCGCGGAGGAACTATTCAGGAGGATGTGATCATCAGGGAAAACAAAACTGGTATTCTGCTGGTCGGAGAATGGAATGTTGGATCCCTTAATCGGGTAGGAAGACTAGAAAACTTGGAAAGGGAATGGACAGGAGGAAGTTATATAAAGTGGGCGTTAGTGAAGTTCGGTGGAAAATAAGGTCATCTAGTCAGATGAATATAGGGTTATAAATACAAAATTAAATAGGTGAAATGTAGGAGAGTACGTCTGAATGAGAAAGTAGGAATGCGGGGGAGCTAAAATGAGTAGATAGCAAACGCATTATCATAAGCCATTTGAGGATTTGGTACAGAGCATAATTTGACCACCGTTAACACTTGATTAAAGAATCATGAAACAATGTTGTATGTGTAGTAAAGACCTGGACACCAGAACATTTCGTACTGATTATACACTGGAGAGCCTGAGAAACTAGTACACCTTCCTTATATCGTGTAGGGCCCCGCGAGCAAGCAGAAGTGCTGCAACACGACGTGGCATGGAATCGACTAATGTCTGAAGTAGTGCCGGAGAGAACTGACACTATGAATCCTGCAGGGCTGTCCATAAATCCGTAAGAGTACGACGGGGTGGAGATCTCTTCTGAACAGCATGTTGCAAAGCATCCCAGATATGCTCAGTAATGTTCATGTCTAGGGAGTCTAGTAGCCAGCGGAAATGTTTAAACTCAGAAGAGTGTTCCAGGAGCCACTCTGTGCCAATTCTGGACGAGTGAGGTGTCGCATTGTCCTGCTGGAATTGCCCAAGTCCGTCGGAATGCGCAATGGACATGAATGGACGCAGGTGATGATACAGGATGCTTACGTACGTGTGACGTGTCAGAGTCGTATTTAGACGTATCGGGGGTCCCGTATCACTCCAACTGCACACGCCCCACACCGTTACAAAGCCTCCACCAGCTTGAACAGCCCCTGCTGAGATGCAGAGTCCATGGATTCATGAGGTTGTCTCCATACCCGTAAACGTCCATCCGCTCGATACGATTTGAAACGAGACTCGTCCGACCAGGCAACATGTTTCCAGTCATCAGCAATCCAATGTCGATGTTGACGGGCCCAGACGAGGCGTAAAGCTTTGTGTCGTGCCGTCATCAAGGGTACACGAAAGGGCCCTCGACACCGAAAGCCCATATCGATGATGTTTCGTTGAATGGTTCACACGCTGACACTTGTTGGTCCGGCATTGAAATTTGCGGAAGGGTTGCACTTCTATCACGTTGAACGATTATCTTCAGTCGTCGTTGGTCCCGTTCTTGCAGGATCTTTTTCCGGCCGCCGCGATTTGAGTGATTTGCTATTTTACCGGATTCCTGATAATCATGGTACACTCGTGAAACGGTCGTGCGGGAAAATCCTCACTTCATCGCTACGTCGGAGATGCTATGTCCCATCGCTCGTGCACCAACTACAAAACCACGTTCAAACTCACTTAAATCTTGATAGCCTCCCATTGTAGCAGCAGTAGACGATCTAACAACTGCGCCATATTCTGCCTATTTGCATACCTCTGTATTTGAATACGTGTGCGTATGCAAGTTTCTTTGGCGTTTCAGTGTATAATGATAAGACAAATATTTTGAACAAATCGCGAAAAGGTAGGAAGTTAAGAGATGGGACATTGGATGAGTTGATAGAACCAGAGATTGTTGAGAGTTTCAGCAGGAGCATTAGGCAACGATTGACTGAAACAGGGGAAGGGGATACAGTATAAGACGAGTGGGTAGCTTTGAGAGAATAAATAGTGAAGACAGCAGTAGAAATCCTTGAATGTCGCAGGACATATTGTATTCGGTTCACGAAAGGAGGAAATATAAAATCGCAGCAAATGAAGCAGACAAAAGGGAATATAGAAGTCTAAAAAAATGAGATTTACAGAAAATGCAAAAGGTTAAGCAGGAATGGCTAGTGGGCATATTCAAGACCACATAGGCATGTATAAACAGATGAAAGATAGATACTGTCTAAATCAAAATGAAAGAGGCCTTCGGAGAAAACAGAAGCAGCTATATAAATATCAACAGCTCAAAAGGGAAACAAGTACTATCCAAAGAAGGGGAAGAACAAAGATGGGAGAAGTATATAGAGGGGCTTGACAAGAGATATGAACCTGAAGGTAGTAATATAGAAATGGAAGAAGACGTAGATGACAATGAGACAGGAGATATGATACTGCGAGACTTTTGCAGAGCGTAGAAAGGCTTAAGTTGAAACAAGGACTCTGTTGTAGACGACATTCCATCTAAACTACTGACGTCCCTGAGAGAACCAGCCATGGAAAAACTGTTGCACTTGATGTGCAAGATGTATGAGATAGGTGACATGCCCTCAGCCTTCAAGAAGAATGTAATAATTCCAGTTCCAAACAAGGCTGGTGTTTATAGGTGTGATTATTACCGAACTGTCAGTTTAATAAGTAATGGATGCAAAATACTGCCACAAATCATTTAGAGAAAAATAGAAAAACTGACAGAAGTCGACCTAGTGTAGGATCAATTTGGGTTCCAGAGAAACGTAGGAACACACGAGACAATACTGACCGTACGACTTCTCTTACACGGAGGGTTAAGGAAAGGCAAACCTAGCCGGCCGGTGTGGTCGAGCGGTTCTAGGCGCTTCAGTCTGGAACCGCGCTGCTGCTACGGTCGCAGGTTCGAATCCTGCCTCGGGCAAGGATGTGTGTGCTGTCATTAGGTTAGCTAGGTTTAAGTAGTTCTAAGGTCTAGGGGACTGATGACCTCATATGTTAAGTCCCATAGTGCTCAGAGCCATTTGAAGACAACAATAACAACAACAACAACATCAACACGTCTGCTGAATGAAAGATCGGTAGAAATTTACTGCGGCTCTGGGAAACACTATATTTCTAGCCACCTAACTATTGTAACAATGCAGAGAGATATACACACGAAACGTATGGCATTCAGGTATTAATTTGACGCTCGATGTCTTTTTCCACTGACATGTCGCGTCCCGTTGTACCGCAATAGTAGCTTAGTTGCTTTAAAATACAAAAAATGTCAGAGTCTCAGAAAATTACTTTCGGCATAATCTGTATCACTTCAGACCGGGGGGTTACCTTCGTAGTGTCAGATGTTAATGACTTTAGCATATGTTTAAAATCAGGAGTCGTAAGAAACACGTATTTTTCTGTTTTCTCCAAAAAAATTCCTGCCTCGAGATACATGCCTCCAGAGATGACATTGTTAACACCATTTTGAAGATGTGAATTTCAGAAAAAAATTTAAAATGCTTTAGCTCTGTAACAGTTTTAGATATTTTATCAGATTTTTTCTTTATTTGAAAGATAATTGCTTTATGAGTACAACGGTATCCTCCGTTTGGACATATCTGACAAAGTTCTTTTACTGTCGCCATTTGAATTTTTTTTATAATTTACAGAAAGATTTTTTCAAAAATGCCAGTACCGAAAAGTTAGATTTTTTTCTGTTGATTAGTACAATGTAGCACTATATTCTCTGTAAAGGAGTGCTTCCACTTTTAAGTTGGACAGGTTTTATTTTTAAAAAATCATTTTTTTAACTTTCAAGGGTACCGTAATGTATCTTTTCACTGAAGTTTTCTTACTAATTCCTGTGTTACAAAGTTTATTTCTATTGTGTTTGTTGCAGTTATTTCTTATCAGTTTCTTTGTTGCAGTTATTTCTTTTCGCTTTCATTGTTGCAGATATTTCTTACACTTTGTTGTAGTTTCTTGTCAGTTTCTTTGTTGTGGTTGTTCATTGCACTTTTCTGTATAATAGATGTTCAGTGCTAATTTGTTTACTGAAGAGGCTTCTAAGAAATCTGAGACCATCCAGTGAGTTCTGTGTTTTCGTGAAGAATTTGCCAGTTGACACCGTTGCATTGTGTTTTGTGAAAAGGAGTGTTTGAAATGTCTTCTGACTGAGGCCACAGGAAAGTGAACTATCCTATTTGCTTATCCATAAAAGAGTAATATACAAGACAAACAAAAAACAGACTTCGTTCAAGTTGGGAATAAGTGTTCTCATTTGAAGACTGTTTCAAAGTGAAGATATTTCCAGTGACGACTTTTTGTGTTCTAAATGTTTTGACAGAATAACAATAATGATAGTATCTGAACAAGGTGAAGCCTCCCACGGTGCAGATGATGCAGATTTTGCATCAATAGAGGAAGAATTAAATACCCTGAATCAGTCAGCTACAGAGGTAGGTGTTAGTCCTGTTAAGAAACCGTGGTCAGCGAAGTCGGGTCATAAGCGCTATGCATCAAGAAAGCGCAGAGAAATTACTAAAGCTATGGATGAATACACTACAGCAAAACTGACCACACTCTTCAAAGTAGAAATTTCATCTTCAGAAGAAACTGAACAAAAGCACTCTTGCACCTCTGGCCATGAAATTTTCACAAATATCAATTCAACTGTTGAATATTGTGCATCCTACAGCGAAAAGGTGCAAGTTTTAACTATTATTCCAGAGACATTTTCAAAGAAAACTATTCTTAACCACGTTCCATCACTATCAAAGTACGTGGTAGACAAATCAAGAAATGTGAGGTCTGTAAAAGGAGTCTTTGGAAGACCAGATCCCTATTATGCTCATCCTGTAGAAGCGGCTCAGGTTCAAGTAGTGCAATCATTTTATCTGGAAGATAAATGGGACTGTTCTCGACAGAGTGCCAACAAAAAAGACACTATAAGATCAAAAAGTACATGACTCGCAGTATTAAAGAAACTTTTGAAATTTATAAGAGCAACCATAGAACTTCACATATCGGAAGATCAAAATGCACTACGACCTAAGTGGGTAGTTCCACACCCACCTAGAGATGTCTGTTTATGTGTGCACTGCGCGAATTTTGAACTTTGTGTGGTAACTTTGAAGAACTTTCTGGAGCACGTGACATATGACACCTTGGTCGGGCCTGTGAAGTCATTAGTAGTCTGTGACGTAAAACGAGAGACTTGTTTTGTGGCGACTGCCCTGGAAAGGGGGAACTGTCTCTACAGACACTTGGCCTGGAAGACGTAGCAGATAACTCTGCAGAAATTACATATGCGACATTGGTGGAAAATAAACTAATTAAGAAAACTGTTGCCTTTTACAGTTTCATTAACGAACTTGGTAAATGGTCAGTGAAAGCAGTAACACACTAGCATCTGAAGAAATTGCTACAACAACACATTGCAGAAGTGAAAGAGTGTGTACAGGCTGGAGAGCTATGTTTAGTGCTTCAATGTGATTTTGCTGAGAACTGGTCTCCCACAAGAAGTACAAGGGTATCATTGGAGTAATGACCGGATTTCAATTTTTACAGGAGTGACATATTTTCAAAACAAGACCTCAAGTGTTGCAGTTATAAGTGATGACACAGGACATGACTCAGCACATGCTTTGCTAGCAATGCGCAAAATTCTTCAACTGCAAACAGGGGCAAAGAAGATCTTCATTATTTCTGATGGTGCTCCTAGTCATTTTAAAAATCGTTAACAGATGTTTGAATTGAGTAAGTCGCTTCTGCCAACTGACTGGGTATACAGTGCTACTGGTTACGGGAAGGGGCCTTGTGATAATGTAGGAGGCCTGCTGAGGTACCATGCTACAAAACATAATCTTTCCAGACCAAATACGGCTGCGATTCAGAATGCTGAGTATTTTACGAGAGTCGCGAAATCTTACACATCCACAGCCCTCATTCTTTGGTCCAAAGAGGAAATCGAAGAACTCCGTGAGCAGCAAAAAGAAGAATGGTCGAGACAAACGACTCCTGTGAAAGGAATTCAGAAGACACATTTCTGGACTCGAAGTGATGGGCGAACTCATATTGCACGCACTTTAAAGAGCAAGAAAGAAGAAATTTCGTTCGTTCGGCCAACACCTCAGAAACAGCGGGATAATATTCATATTCACAACCTGGGAAGGAGGATGTTTGTTGCGTGTGTGTATGACTGTGATTGGTGGATTGCAGAGATTATAGACACCAGTTATGAGTTAAACGAAATTGTAGTGAACTTTATGCTACCACATGGATCAGCTGCTGAATATAGGTTTCCAGCTGAAGGACAGCAACAACGGCATCAGGGCTCACTTCCTGTTCACAATGTTTTGTAGATTGTTAAGTGCTCCAGGTCCTATTGGTTCAACAGGAAGGCATCACTCTATATCAAAGGAAGATACTGAAGCCGTGGAACACATTTTTGGTTCATTGACTGTCTAATTTCAGTACAAAACAGAGTGCACAGAAGTTGCATAAATTGAAACCTTTGGACCTTTCACATATATTTTGGAACCATTTGAAATGCTTGAAAAATGAGTTTCTTACTCTTCTTTGAAAACTAAAATTATGTTAAATAAGGCTAGGTTTTGATTTTTATGAGTCTGTTATATGATAGTATGAGAATAAAACAGGTTTTCTGTATGGCAAAAATTTCAATTGTTAATAAAACCTGTTCAACCTAAAGGTGGAAGCTCTCCCTTTCAGGGAATGTAGAAGTATATGGTACTAATCAACAGAAAAAATCAAAATTTTATGGTTTGGCAATTTTGAAAATTTTTTTTCCATAAATTATAAAGTAAATTCAGAACGCTATAGGAAAAGAACTTTGTCAGATAAGACCAAATGGAGGATTTCTGCGTAATCATAAAGCAATTCTCTTTCAAATAAAAAAAAGAAAATATCTAAAACTGTTCCAAAGATACAGCATTTTAAATTTTTTCCGAAATTCGCATCTTCAAAATGGTATGCGCAATGTCGTCTTTGGAGGGCTGTATCTCGGAGCAGAGATTTTTTTGGAGACAACAAAAAATAGGTGTTCCTTACTTATTCCTTCATTTCAACATATGCCAAAGTCAATAACATCAGAGACTATGAAGGTAAGATTTTTTCTTAGCCTACCTGAATTAATATGAACCTTGCCTTTTCATCTTCCACCCAACATACGTGGGACAGTGGAACACACTGTTGTACACGTTTGATCCTGCAATGTGGAAACGGATAACATCTGGCGTCCTCTGCACATTTAAGAGTTTCACCAAAGAATTTAGAAAGACGATAGAAACAAAGGATGACGGAAGATTAAGGTTTAAGTCCCGTCAACGGCAAGGTCATTAGAGACGAAGCACAAGCTTGGATATGATAAGGCTAGAGAAGGAAGTCAAACTTTGTGTTCTGCTTTACGGCAGGTCTTGTCATGGGGGAAGCCTCGTCAGAGAGGTCCACCGCATGAGCGTCTAGGGAAGTGATTCCAGTAGTGGTTTCCCGTTGCCTTCCACTAACGATGATGAAATGATACTAAGGACAACACAACACCCAGTCCCTGATCGAAGAAAATCTCCGTCCCGGGCGGACGAAGAAAGTCAGCTGTATCCTTAAAGGAACAAGCTCATCATACAGCATCATCGATTTGGGGAAACCGCAGGAAACCTAAAACTGGATGGTGGGACGGGAGTTTCCATCTCATTCGCCCCGAATGTGAATCCAGCGCCTTAATCGATGCGACCCCTGCTTGAGCGAATTTAGGAGCACCCTATTGATGAGATTGTCGGGACACATAACCATTAGATATTTCCATAGAAAATTACGGAACAATGGCGTAGTATCCGTAACGGAAGAACGAGTGAAACACAATATAGTGATCTCTTGAATGATGTAGAAATAAAATACCGATAACAAAATTTGCAAATGTTGCTATTTTCACATCTCGCAAGACACTATATTGGAATAAATGAAATACGTCTCTGATTACTAAACAACACGGAAATGTGACGAGATGTAGCAGCTTATCTGTGACTCTGTAAATGAAAGAACTCGAGTCTTCAAGCAGATAGAAAATAGTCGAAACTGATCCTAGCCTCTACAAATGGCAAGGGCTTAGCTGGAAGGATTTAGCTTATAGCATCAGTGCGAATTCTCTGCCTTTTTAACTAACTCTAATAACGCACATGTACACCGTACCGTTGTATAATGAGATTCAGATCTTGTTTCACTAAAGAACGGCATTACAAAGAAACTCAATTATAGTACCAAAGTAGCCGTTGATTTTACTGCACGCTAGATACTATCTTCGGTTCTCGAAAAAAAAGTCATAATTAATTATTGAAAAATCCCCTCCACAGATACTCCTTGAATCCTCTGTTTCAATGTACTCTTCGAGCTAATGTTAATACTGCTGTATGTGTTTGATCACGGAACATGGTTACTAATGTGCCTACCGGACTGCTGTACGAGGTGTGGCTCTAAAATAATGGGACTGTTGCTGTAAAACATTTTATTTCATAAACATACATATTTGGTTATTCCCATTCTCAACAAGCCCCCTCCTCTATCCCTTCACCGCTCCATGCGAATTTTCCATTGATGGAAACATCGCTCGTTGATGACCCGTACCACTTTTTTTTTTTCACTGCTTCAACGGACTGAAATCTTGTTCCTTTTAATGCAGATTTGGCTTTGGGTTGGTTGGGTTGTTTGGGGGAAGAGACCAAACAGCGAGGTCATCGGCCTCATCGAATTAGGGAAGGACGGGGAAGGAAGTCGGCCGTGTCCTTTCAAAGGAACCATCCCGGCATTTGCCAAAAGCGATTTAGGGAAATCACGGAAAACCTAAATCATGATGGCCGGACGCGGGATTGAACCGTCGTCCTCCCGAATGCGAGATTTGGCTTCGGAGAACTGATAAAAGTCACATGGTTCTAGGTCAGGCGAGTACAGTGAGTGGTCTAATAACAGGATGCTGTACTTCGCTAGAAAACTCTTAAAAGACAATGCGGTATGTGCCGGTTCATTGTCTTGATAGAGAACTCATGACTAGGTTTTTCCACAATTCGGGTTGTTTTTTCTTATTTTCTCATGTAGTTGAGCAAGAACCTCTGGATAATAATGTTGATTAGTAGTTTGATCTTCAAGCACCCAATGAAGATACACAGTTCAATGCATTTCGAAACACAATCGCTTTGAACCTTGATTAGCTCATTCTCACTATTTTCACTCTCGGTGAAGCTGGGCCCTTCCAATACATGGATTGGCGCTTTGTTTCTGGATCATAAGTGGGAAACATAGATTCATCACGTGTGATCAGTCTTTCTAAGAAATTAGGATCATTTTCAATGGTATTCAAAGTGTCAGTTCAAACATTTCCACAAGCTTCTTTTTGTTCGATTGTGAGAATTTTCGTCAGTAGTTTCGCACACACTTTTCTCATGTTAAAATGAATATGCAAAATTTGGATTACGCATTCTTTGGCGATTCCTACAGTTTCAGCAATCGATCGAATACTCAATTACCAACATTTTCGATACTTTCATACGTTTTTGCTGTCCAAGGGCGTCCCGGGCGGAAGTCATCTTCAACTTCTTCTCGGCCATCTTGGAAACTGCTGAACCACTCAAAACCGCGTGTGTGATAAACAGTCTTCGCCATACACATATTTTAGTAAAAGATAGGTTTCAGTAGCAGTTTTTCTAAGTTTCATGTGAACGACAATCCGTTGCCCTGTTTTTACACTCATCATGTTTCCTGCACAAACGAAGGCCACGGCTACACTGATTTGTCTACAAACACCAGAGATCCCACATTCGACTGAGAAGGCATCATGCTCCACAGCTATTGGTCGCTCAAAAAAATGGTTCAAATGGCTCTGAGCACTATGGGACCTAACTTCTGAGGTGATCAGTCCCCTAGACTTAGAACTACCTAAACCTAACATACCTAAGGACATCAGACACACCCATGCCCGGGACAGGATTTCAACCCGCGACCGTAGCAGCAGCGCGGTTCCGGACTGAAGCGCCTAGAACCGCTCGGTCACAACGGCCGGCCATGAATAACAGAAAAATGTTTTTTTATAAGTTTGACGAAGTACTGAAGCGATGCTTGACATGCTTTTGTTGTGCTTTTTTTTAATTTCACATTTTTTGCAGGAAATTGCGTTTTCTAGCACTGTATGATAAGTCTGTAGTGTTTTTTCATTTATTTTCACTATAATATCTCTGTGTTTCAGGTTACAAATCAATTTTCGAATGAAACCTGAATTAAATACTGACAGTTTCAATACTACTATAGATACTGTTTATTTGTAACAGACAGGAGGATAACAATGTAGAACAAAAATGTGCCGTAGATTACGTGACCCTTTATACATCCTCACTAAGTTTAGAGACGGTTCATGGAAATTGTGGTAAGGTCTTATGGGTCCAAATTGCTGAGGTCATCGGTCCCTAGACTTACACACTACTTAATATAACTTAAACTGACTTACGCTATGGACAACACACACACACACACCCGTGCCCGAGGGAGGACTCGAACCTCCGACGGGGGGAACCACACGGATCGTGACAAGGAGTCCTAGACCGCGCGGCGACGGTTCGTGCTTCCGATTTCTATGATATCTAGTAAGACACTGATCGCATACGCAAACAAAGCGATCGAAATGAGGTAACGAGCTATAGGTGGTATGCAACACACTTAACGCACAGGTAACGCGGTTGCGATTTTAACTGACCAAAGCTATTAGGAAAAAACTGTAGTCTAAGCTTGCTTACCATAGTCACCATAGTGTACGGTAGTGGCTCGCAGATGCCCAGCTAACGATACTTCAGTGAGTATATTGTACCAAGAGTGAAATTATATGCAGGTAGCATGATGGTCTGTGGCTGTTTGTCCCATCTGCCCTCAGAGCATTAGTTTTGGTTGGTGATATGAAAACACGTTAGATAATAGCAGTGTTTCCATGTTATTTTAACACTTTGGGATTTCACGCTGCGCACGCAGTCACAACCACCACAAACCAGCACAATGCTTTGTTGACAATGAATACCCACGGTGTCATATGGTTCCCCCTGGATCTAAATTCGATCATTAGGTGGAAACAACAGATACTGTGGTTTATGTGAGTAAGCCATTGTTTGCAGTCCTGTATGGTTCAAAGAGTGACTCTACGAACCCTGATGATGCGCTTATTTTTCAGGTTTAGATGCAGAATTCTTCTACTCCCTTGTCCTTTAGCGTAATATGCAGCATGCTAACTTGAAAGACTGGGAGGTGAGCCAGACACGAATCGAATCTGCGTGGCAGATTAACGACCGTCGGCTGGTACACTGGCCAGCCTGAGCGTAGTCTTTAGGAGGTTTTTCCACGCTCATTTAGACAAATGCTAGACAGAACCCAACATTCTGCCTCAGAGAATGCAACATGCAAGTAGGTAAAATACAATAACGCACTAAACATAGTTAACACAACTCGCCAACACACCTTCCCCTTCCCCCTCCTACCTTGAAAACTGTGGCGTCAGGAAGTGCGTCCGGCCACATGGTTAAATAATAAATAGAAGATGCCAAATCCTGGAAAAGTAGGCCCCGTACTAGACGGAATAAACGCTAGGGAAAAGAGAGATATCCATTAAAGAGGATGAACATCTTCCTCTCCTTACAGGTACATGTCTAATATTTCCTGCAGTGAATTCAGGTGTCATTTTAGTCAGTGCGGCTTATAAAGTGATTCGATCAATTCAGATTATTCGTTTCTGGTCGCGAATGCGGAACAGCTGTAGTCATGGTTACTGTGTACACGGAGAACTGGGAATCACTGAATTTAAAAAAAAACGGCGTGCCTACTTCATCTGCTACTTACACTTATTTTTGTCTTAAGTCAGCAAATTTACATCGTTTTTGTTCTAAGCAACCTAATTAATTTTCAAATATTTTAAACAAAGACATTGGTAATAGCAAAAATTTCAACATCCAAAACAAAAAATAAATAAACCGTATAGATCCAAACTTGCAGACTGCGTAGAAAAGTGCAGTACTGGAACTAATAAATGACACTCTCTCATAAAGTTGGACACGTAGGTCAATCAGCTCCCTCTCTTATGTGATCTATAAGTAGTGAAGAATCATCAGATTGGAAATATGCATGCAAGTTTCAGTAGAGTCTACAGACTTCGACGTCAAAAAGCGCACTATTAATACATGAGTGAATTCGAACATGGAAGAATAATCAGACTGTGGAAAGTGGATTTGTTAAGACATTTCGGCTCGTAAAGGGAATTCTGGTACAGCAGTAAAATGTGTTTTTGGAATGTACGCTGCAACGAACAAATAATGAACCACGGAATGTGATCATAGCAAGGAATGATCGACATTGAACTACCATAACAAACCGTTCAATTCCTGCCGCAATGTCATTTCGACGTTGAGCACTTCCATGGATATGGACCTGCCTGTGTTTTCATTTTGATACCGTCTGCTGAACTTCTGAAAATTGTACGTGGAAAATGTGATGTGGCCAATATTTATCCAAAAATGCGTCATCAGTGCTATTGTGTTCTCGGTACTCTGTCGCATGTCCTTGTACTTATTCAAAGTATCAAATCATGAAGGAAATGTTCCAAACATTCATTACTAGAGGGCACATGGTCTTTGTACCAAGAAGTGCTCCCCTCAGGAGTTCCAAATGCCAGCACAATTCATGCGTGTACGGT
Organism: Schistocerca nitens; assembly: GCF_023898315.1. Taxonomy (NCBI): domain Eukaryota; kingdom Metazoa; phylum Arthropoda; class Insecta; order Orthoptera; family Acrididae; genus Schistocerca; species Schistocerca nitens. The sequence continues at coordinate 556,424,315 of NC_064616.1, read as the reverse complement.
CTCCAAATGTGCTATCATAGAAGTGTCTCACACTCATCCATCTCAAATAGCTGTTAAAAATTCTTACTCTGAAACAGAAGTCTGGAAGAACGTCAGTGTATTGAAAATAGGAATGACCACGGCAGATTTAAGCTTTGCCGTACTTCATCTGAAGACCAGCCATGTTTTTAAGTTGTAAAACAGAAGGACCTGTGAACAATGTTGCTTTTTATTCAAAAAATAGTTCAGATGCCTCTAAGCACTATGGGACTTAACATGTGAGGTCATCAGTCCCCTAAACTTAGAACTACTCGAACCTAACTAACCTAAGGACATCACACACATCCATGCCCGAGGCAGAATTAGAACCTGCGACCGTAGCAGCAGCGCGGTTCCGGACTGAAGCACCTAGAACCGCTCGGCCACAGTGGCCAGCACCTTTTATTCCTCAACAGCACAGGGAGTTGTACAGTAAATTTTGTAGCATCTGACCTCAAGAGTGGAGTTGTGTAAGAAACAGAAGTCAATATTGAGAGATTTTTTCATGAATTTAATTTTGTTATTCCCTTCTAAAAACTGGACATGTGCGAGATGGACTCGCGCTCTCAGAGAGTTCCGTACAAACATAATTATGTACACTCCTACAGGTAGTTCACCTCATAAATAGCCGTATCCTCTGATAGCACTGCCTTAGAAGTTTAAATTTTGTACAACGCCAAGCTACCGTAGACTTTAGTATTTTACTTGAATTTCAGTTTAATACCTCCATCGCCGGCCGAAGTGGCCGTGCGGTTAAAGGCGCTGCAGTCTGGAACCGCAAGACCGCTACGGTCGCAGGTTCGAATCCTGCCTCGGGCATGGATGTTTGTGATGTCCTTAGGTTAGTTAGGTTTAACTAGTTCTAAGTTCTAGGGGACTAATGACCTCAGAAGTTGAGTCCCATAGTGCTCAGAGCCATTTGAACCATTTAATACCTCCATCCGTTCCTGAGAAAAAGGAGTCTGAACTGACGGACAACAAAGCGATCGTATAAGGGTTTCGTTTTTATGTATTGAGGTGAGGAACCCTAAAAAATGTAAATAAAATGCGAAATTGTTAGTGTTGACTACAGTTCAGCTATAGTTAAAACATTTCTGCCGAATTTAGGTACTTTTTATTACTACAAATAAAACGTAATGCCTCTGTATTAATAACACTTTGAACCTTTCTTATTGCCACTCAGAACCAGTCAGTTTTCTGAATGCCACTTACAACTTTCTTAATAAATAATCGAATTTATGTTCTAATTTGTCTCAATATTTTTTGTAGTGATGAGATGGGCAGCATAATTCTGTGGTATCAGAATATATACTCAGTGTTCTTGATATAAATAAGTTATGTACTAAAATATACACTGTTTTTTATTTTCCTGAAAAATGTGAGATTTGACATGTAGAATGTTTTCCACTTCTGCCCTTCATATGACTTTTCGTTGGCTTCCATTATCCAGAGAGCACAAAATTTTCTTACTGCCATGGTATATTAACAGCGTTGGTCATGCACTAATTGGCGTGCGCAGCTCGTGGTCGTGCGGTAGCGTTCTCGCTTCCCACTCCCGGGTTCCCGGGTTCGATTCCCGGCGGGGTCAGGGATTTTCTCTGCCTCGTGATGACTGGGTGTTCTGTGATGTCCTTAGGTTAGTTAGGTTTAAGTAGTTCTAAGTTCTAGGGGACTGATGACCATAGATGTTAAGTCCCATAGTGCTCAGAGCCATTTGAACCACTAATTGGCAAAATGTTATACTCCCTTTGTTAGAAAGGTCCAGGATAGGATTAAAAAAAAATAATAAAAAATTTCTCCTACCAAGTCATGAGCCTATCGAAGTTGACCCCTTGCCTATCTATATACAGTTGCCAACGTTTCTGAAGGTCTTGGATGTAAGCAGGGAAATTTTCAGTTGCGATGCTTGTAAGCTCATTTGTCTCGGCCCATTGGATGTTTGTGATATCTTGATAAAGTTTTCCTTTGAGTCGCATTTTCACTCGCGAAAAAAAAAAAAAAAAAAAAAAAAAGAACGCAAGACGAGAGTTTGGGCGAATATGGCGGATGTGGGATGGCAATAATAGAATGTCTGGCCAGATAGTCGGAAACAGATACGGCAGTGTTGGGATTTGCATTGCCATGCAGTAAGAACCAGTCCTGAGAATGCCACAAATCAGTTCGGTGACATCCAATTGCTTGTCGCAAACGCTTCAAGACCTTGATGTAAAGAGTTTCGTTCACTGTTTGACCTGGAGGAATATACTCACGGTGAACTATTCCTTTACTATCAAAGACTGCAATCTACATTGTCATTCCCAGTTATAACCTTCGACAGGAATGTAGGCTCACGTATGGTTCTATCCAGGTGGGGCCAAATTCGAATCATCATCAGTTGATATTTGAATGCGTGCAAGGTGTATATTGCACGCTAAATGCCATGGCCGCTAGATGAGCAGTCGGCTGGGGAAGCATGGGGAGGCATGGGGAGCGCAGCAGTGGCGGGGACTCGCTTAGAGCGATATAGGGGAAATCCCGAGCGCTGGATTGAAAGTGTACACTCACATTTTTGGTAGATATTCAGCGGCGACCCTCCATGCCCATACTTGCGTGGTGACCGTTCAAAAAGATCTGTCACCTCTTCTTTGGTTAGTATCTAAAAATATCTAGTATCTAGTATCTAAAAATAATTCCGCCGAAAATACAGCGATTTATTTTCGTCTGGTTTGTTAACCATTTGTAGCTTTCAGAGAGGAGTCATAGGTGGAGAATTTTGAGTAAAACCTACACATTTTTCTTCTTGCCATGTTAAAATTTGCTTCTTTTGCCAAAACTCAGCGGACTTTACACAACCTCATCTCACTAACACGCTGTGCAGACGCAATTGCGAGAGAATTCTGAAATAGTGGTTTAGTAAGTGGGGAACTGAGGAAAAGCACATCCTCAGTAAAAAAATAAACGTGTAATGACTCCACTTATGTTGTTCCAAAACCCATAGCATTTCTCATTTCACCAGCTATCAATGTCCCTTAAAAATTACATTCTTTCAGCTATAAAACCTGTAGTTATTGCCATACGGCAAAGTACTCCCCTGTTTATGTGCTACCATTTGCCACAATATCATTTTGATATCTCAAACTGTTTATGAAATATGGGGAGTGTTGTGGATATTTAACTCTGGCTTTATTGCTGGACCGGTGCGATCGCAAATTCTCTTGTGATTGATGTCAGATAGAGACTTCCAGCCAAGTATAAAGAAGAATTCAATATGTTTGCTAAATTTCATACGGAGCAACATATTATGTAATATCCACCAGAAACACCATCCTAGCGTCCCTATTTTTCATTACAAACTTTTTCGAATTTCACTTAAGGTCTTACTTCCACGTAAATATCCCAATAACTATGACCTCAAATGAAATGTTTGTCACATCATAATGAACCTGATATATAAAGCAACAAGTAAAGCAAAAATGAAATTTTTTACCTAATAGTTTCTCTAAAATCATTTGAGAAAGATTGTAGGGCATGCGTGTCAATTCTGTCATTGCCAACAGGCCAAAAGATGGCAAACACTTGTCGGCCTTCCCTTCTGACCTCGCCCAGCTCATTGGACGAAAACTGGTCAGTGCAAAAAAAAAAAAAAAAAAAAAAAACTTTCTCGCAGACAAAAGGGGACGTGGTTATACGAGCTGACCCGAATAAACCCGAACGGGTGAATGCCAATTGCTGTTTGTTTCTGTGGTTGATTTGGTGTGAGAATGATAAGCGTTTTTATAATTATTAGCGACATCCATAGATTCAGACTACCATAGTGGAAATAAACTACTATCAGGAATAACAGGTAAGAAAGATTACGTATTGTCTTCGCGGTGTATCCAAGAAAATAAAATTTTGTAAGATCACTGTAACTACCAAGGGCCAGTGAAGCTCAAGTTTTATTCTCGGAATAGCGTGGCAAACGCATTGTTCGAATACATAATAACGCCTAATCAGGGAATAAACGCTTGATAACTGAACCGGTGATTCTGGCAGGGTTAGTGAAGTTAATGAATAAGTTTTGACAATAACAGGAATAGTTATGGAATTAGTGATGAAAATATTGTTTGTTAGAATGAGGAAGGAGAAGAAACAAGGACATCACACGAATTATATGGAAGCATATGACAGTTCCAAATTATATAATAATTTCGTACTACTACTTTTCGATCTTACGTTTGAGCAACAGGAGCATATGAATGAGATGTGAAACTATTTCCTAACATAAAACTTATTGAATGTAGTAGGCCTAACAGGCGTTTGAAATAATGTAGATAAAAATGACCGTATGTGCCAAAACAGCATCCCTTATTTGGCGTGTGTTACAGTTGCTGCAACGTTAGAAAGACCCATTTCGTCTTATCTGGCAGACCATGACGAAATAGACGTAATCAAATGGTGAAACCACACCAGTCTTGGTTACAATTTGTATTAACGCCTTTTTCGGTATTAGACAACGACATTTTTACGTTTGACGAACTTTGATGAGGTAATAGATTATTTCGCAGAACGGAAAGCACGCCGTGTACAGCTGTTGCAAGATTAGAGAGAAAAACATGCTGGAACTTACGACTTGAAGAAATGTGTGCTGTTTTGCTTGTCTTTACTGGTTTTATGTTTCCTATATTTAATATTTGGTTACACAAAAGAGAAAGTTATTAGCTAATAGGCAATAAGGAATGCAAATTTTCTGAAGAGTTCTTATTCGCGGATTTGAAGTTTTTATGTATGTGTGCTACAGATAGGGCAACCTGACTAGCATATGGACAATGGAGAAAAGTACGTTTTAGTAGACCTAATATAGGAATTTCACACCCATCCATTTCGTAAACAGTTTGATTTACAAGCCAGATACACCCGACAGCTGCCGATGGTGCGCGTTGCGATCGCATATTACACGTTGGGACCCACTTACCGAATGCACAAGTCGCATCGTTTCTGAGTGTTCAGCAGCACATTGAACTCGGGACGCTCAACGTTAACGTTCGACGTCACGGTCCGTGTGCCGGCAGCTTTAGACGCTCCACGTTTGCATCAGTATGTGCTGTAGGCGGGCGTTCAGCTCTGAGATGGTCTTCCTCTGAATCTGTACCTTTACGCAACCTTTTGTGCCACCCGAAAACACGATTTCTTGAAAGTGCCTCACCTACATATGTTTCCTTATAGTTGTCCTTGTTTCACAAGGATTTTCCCGAGCTTAAAGCAGAACTTAATATTCACTCTTTGCTCACAATCAGCACCCACTGAGTCACCACAACTAATTCGCCAAGAACCCAAACAGTGTGTTGCTAAGCAGAGACGTGCCACGTAGTGAGTTGGTGCAGAAACGTGGCCTAGGTCATTTCAAGCACGTGCACATACCAGGTAACAGAAAAAAAAAACATTTGTTCGTGTTTAGATATTGCGAACTCAGAAATAAAATAGTCCTGTCCTGGAACTTTTCATTCAAAGGAAGTATATTTGGAGTCCTAATGTGATGGGATGGTTGGCTATGTGTTTGATGCTGCTGTGGTGACCGCAAACTGGCAGCCTTCAGTGTTGGGAGGCATAGAGGAAAAACACCAGATGTGATGTATGTAAGGCTCACTGATACACTATTCGAGCTTTGATTATTATACATACTTTCATAATTTGCCTGGCAGCAACTCAACATGGCATGGATTCAACAAGTCATTGGAAGTCCTCTGCAGAAATATTGAGCCATGCTGCCTTTATAGCTGTCCATAACTGTGAGTGTTGTGCCAGTGCAGGATTTTGTGCATGAACTGGCCTCTCGATTATGTCACACAAATGTTAAAATAAATGTCGTGTGACTAAGGCCTCCCGTAGGGTAGACCATTCGCCAGGTGCAAGTCTTTCGATCTGACGACACTTTGGCGACTTGCGCGTCAATGGGGATGAAATGATGATGATTAGGACAACACAACACCCAGTCCCTGAGCGGAGAAAATCTCCGACCCAGCTGGTAATCGAACCCGTGCCCTGAAGATTGGCACTCTGTCGTGCTGACCACTCAGCTACTGGGGGCAGACACACAAATTTTAGACTGGATTCATGTCGGATGATCTGTATGGCCAAATGATTCACTTGAACTGTCCAGAAAGTTCTTCAAACCAATTACAGACAATTTTGACCTTGTGCATTGTCAACCATAGAAATTCCAGTGGTGTATGGGAACATGACGTCCATGAGTGGCTGCAAATCGTCTCCCATCACCATTTACAGTCAATGATCAGTTCAGCTAGATCAGAGGATCCAGTCTATCCCGTGTAACCATAGCCCACACCATTATGGGGGCACCACCAGCTTGCACACTGTCTTGTTGACAACTGGTGTCCATGTCTTTGTGGGGTCTGCACTATACTCGTTACTTACCATCAGCTCTTGGCAACTGAAATTGGGACTTATCTGATGAGGTCACAGTTTTCCAGCCATTTAGAGTCAATGTCTTAATGGATATGTTTGTCATACATCCCACATTATCTCATGCAGTGTTGCTTGTCAGTTAGCACTGATGACTGTGCACAAATGCCGCTGCTCTGTCATTAAGTGACGGTGATCAGCCTCTGTGTTGTCTGCAGTGAGAGACAATGCCGAAGTTTGGTATTCTTCGTACACCCCGTCGTGTGGCCATAAGCACATGAATCATAAGCTGTCCCATGACTTTTGTCAGCTTAGTATGTAATGAGGAAAGGGTGAGTAGTAGCTGCTACATGAGAGGTTTTGGTGTCTAAAGTACTGCCCTTCCTTTAGGGAACTCCACAACCCTATATTTCAGTGGGATAAGGCCCAGCCCATGTAAATAGGGTTGTGGAAGTCTTTTTCGAAGAAAAGGTTTCATGTGACCCATAGACCATTGAACATCCAAACTGTCTGGCTGCAGGGCAGGAGGGGGGGGGGGGGGGAGAGGAAGTTCTCCAGAAATACACACAGGTCGTCTTTGAACCCAGGCCGCTACTGCTGAATCTTGAAGTCTGTGATCAACCTACGATTTTGTAATGCTAATGACTTTTTTCACTGAACCTAATCAGTGGTACGTATGAGGCCATTTCAGTCACAAGTCTCATTCCTGGTGTTGCAGTTTTCATGTACGTTAGTGAAACTGCAACTGGTCTGCACATTTGAAAACCATTTATCAATTTCTCTACAGTCTGTATCTGAGGTCTAACAACAAACTTCCAGAGGCTGTTCAGGGAAGTCTCCTGAGTGACTTCCCATGATTTCCCTAAATCATTTAAGACAAATGCTGGGATAGTTCCTTTGAAAGGGCACATCTGCTTTCCCTCTCCATCTTTCCTTATTCCGAGTTTGTGTTCTGTATCTAATGACATTGTTGTCTATAGGACATTAAACACTATTCTCCTCTTCCTCCTGACTGTTTTTGTATCTTAGACCCATGGTGCCCACTGGTTTTTTACATAGTAATTTTCTGTTGACCTTTTATATGTACAATGTCTCTGGGTTTGTCCAAGGTGAACTTCTGTTTGAAAGGAAATAAGTTAATTGTTTATGTTATTCTTATGTACATTATATCATATATACGGGAGCTAACAACCAAAACTCGAAAAATAAAAATCATAAGTAAGGTGATAACCATCAGACAAAACACTTGCATTTTTATTGTTGTACTGTTCAATGTCTTTTCTAATTGTCAGCAGAACTGTTTCCTTAAAGCAGCTATTCTGTATTACAACCACCATGATCACGGTAGACTACACTATCTGTCACATTATTAACAGTTGCAAACACTTTAGCATCACCATGATAGGATACAATGCCAGTGATTTCAGTTATTCTGAAAACCAAGTCTATGAGAGTGTCAACTACAAAGTAATCTAGATTTTTGACAAAAAATTCTAAGTGAAATGGGTGGACATTCATTTGGACCACTGTTCAACATCAAAAGAGTAACACTGGACAGAGCTTTGAGAGTGGAAAATATTGTGTAAACACTAAACACAAATGTCTGCAAGAAATTGTATTTTTCGCAAATTTGTTGATACAAACTCGAAAAACCCAACTCAGCTCTAGCACTTCTGCACAACATGTGATGCATGTTCTGTTTGGTGTAGGTTGCACCACAGAGAAGAAGTAGACACTGCCTGAAATGAAATGTGTGAAATGTTTGCTGATTAAGACCAACTCACTGTGATAAAAAATATATTCTCTCAGATATTGCACCCTCAGGTATCAGCTGAGATCAGTAGTCAGAGAGAGCTGAGCAATGTCTGAGGCTCTGCCAATATGTGATCCATATCAGGCACTCCCAACTCATGCATCAGAAAGATGCACTAGGGCATGAAGCAGCATGGACAATATCAAAATCCCTAAATACTTGTACATTGAGATTTGGACTTTGAACATCCAAGGCACGCCTCAAGACATGTTTTCCATGTAAGACAACTCTTAGTGATTGTGGAGAGTAACATTAAAAGCGTTCACCTATGAAAAAGTGCACCTCATACCTTCTAAAGTCCACCATGGAGAATCAAGTTACTGCAGTATCAAGGGGTTGTGACATTACTAAGTACTGGCTTGATGTGATTTAGGAAAAGTATTCCTTCTTGCAGCTGTGAATTCAGTATTCAAAGAAGCTGTTAATATTATGTATGTTTCTAGACATTTTATCTATGTGTAATGTGCAATGTATGGTATACAGTAATAACTGTTCATGTACAACCTTCATTGTTCCTGGAATGAACAGAATAAAGTCCAAAGGAAGTAACATATAAGTATCATACCTGTTGAAAGAGCTGGCCATGGAACAGAACCACTGCAACTAATTCATCATTGTCTTAACCGCATCTGAAAGTGGTCCTTAATGTCACTTATATTGACACTTTGTCATGTTAAAATGGCATAAGGATATGAATTATCAATGTCACGTCATTTACAAAGTCCCTGTACAAAGATGTCCAAGGTATGTTTCTTAGTCCTCTTCAGTCAGTAAGAACAATAATCATTTTCTTGGCAGCAAACTGCTGAAGTTCATGCTCATTTCAAGCCACTCAGAAAAAAATCCTGAATAACCTTTGAAAGATTGTTGGTTGGCAACATATCCATCCTATAATTATTGGTACTGTCTCACAGTGAATGTTCAGTGTGTTTTGTCCGGTCAGCATCCATGCATGCCAGCCATATCCTGAACAGACTGAATTTTTGAAGATTACTCAATATAATGCACTTAATCTATCAAATTATTTTATTAGCATGTCAAATTATAAGCATATCATCATTATTAGCATATCAAATTAGTTTGTTAGCATATTTATGATTTCTGATGCATGTCTTAAACTTTTAAAATTCCAAAATTGTTGATAAGCTGCTATGTATCAGTGCCGTAAGATGAAATGATTTTGTTTGTCATTCCATAACAAAAAATTCTTTGTTAAATACAACTAACTTTTATAATTGATATCATTTACTGAAACTAAAAATTTATGTGTTACTGATTGAAAGGTTATCTACATTTTAAAAATTGGCACTTTTTTTTTTAATTTCAGACACTCCACCTCAATTTGTTTATCGCTTCATTAGACAGACAATTCAACCAGGACAACCAATTTCACTGAAATGTGTTGCTTCTGGAAACCCCACTCCCAACATAAAGTGGGCACTTGATGGATTTCCATTGCCACATAATGAAAGGTAAACTGACAGAAGTTTGAAAAGAAAAAGACTCAAAATTTTAAATAGTCTTCAAAATGGTGTCAGCTGTAATCAGTTTTAATCTATCCAGTAGCTTCACCAAAGGCTTATCCAGCTTCTTTGTTTACTTGTGTTTTGTTTTTGCTAACTCTAAAAGTAGTGTTGTGGATAAGTATGATATTGATTAAATTACCCAGTAATTCAGTTTCTGTAAATGGTAAACAACTCATAAAAGACACAGATACATGTGTTACACCATATTTCAGATAACTCAATCCTGTTACTGTTAGTGTCTTGTATAGACCAACAGAATGAAGAACTGTTAAGTTTGCAAAAATTTTCAGCTCCTCATTCCCTAGTCACTCATACATTCACATTCATTTAATTAAGATGTAACATTATATGCTGATGGTACAAGTAGTGCATGTACTTTCATTAGCTTACAGAAAAGACACTAAACTATTGAGCAACTATATACATTTAATAAACTGAAGATAAAGCATGATGCTGTGGATAAAGAGCATGATTTTGTCCAGAACATTCAGAGAGCAGTTGCGTTTCTTTATGCAGCCTGCTATGTTGAATGTGCTCTGAAAGAGATTCTAGGCAATAATGACAGTGAGCTCAGTCTGGAGTTCCTTATTCCTCTTATTTTAATTGTTGAACAAAAAAAACTAATATAATTACATGTGCTGTCTTCTTGGAATGAAGCATTTACTCAGAACTTTGAGAAGCTTACTGCTAACTGTTCCAGCAGTGAACTGTCCAGGTCATTTTCTTGCAATGATATGTAGAATAATGTAACATCACCATTCAAATTTGATTTCTACAACAATCTCAATCTTCATGCCTCTCTGATAAGACATCATTGCAGAAATTTCTAGAAAAAGCAGCACTGTGTACAGGGTGTCTGAGAAGTCCTAGTACCTCTTTTGACTTTGTACAATTGGGGAAATAAATAGTTGTTTTGTTATTGATATCCCACATTTGAGGTGGACAAAACATTGTTACAAATATCAGTATTATATTATTCTGTTTCTGTATTTTATTTTTTCTGTTGTAGCCTCACATTATCAGCTGGGGGTTTGTAGGACTCCTCTGATAGGTCAGGGGTGCACTACACAAAGGAAGCAGCTACTCAGGTAACAGAGTATTTGTGGAGTGCACATGAGGGTTTTTTAGGCTAGCCGGTAGTTTGAGGTACTCTGATGAACACTTGCCAGTCAAAACACAGCAAGGGGAGTCAGATCACATTCAGAGCAAATACCCTTCAACTGTCAAAATTTTATCAGCAAATTGTCAAAGTATTCATAACAATGTTCCCAAATTTACTGCCCTCCAGGAAAGTTCTTGCTCTGAAATTATTCTCAGGACCAAGAGCTGGCTGAAACCCAAAGTGGAATGCTCTGAGATATTTAGTAAATTATGCAACATATACTGTAAAGACAGATTAGGGGCCATAGGACGGGGAGTGTTTATTGCAGCTGACAAAAATATTGTCACTACTGAGGTCGAAGTTGAGTTTACCAGTCACCCGATTCTGCTGTGACGGTTCTAGAGTAATTTAAAGGAAGTCTGTTGTCAGTAACATGGAAATACCCAGTCATGCAATATTAGTTGGAGGTGACTTTAACCTACCGAGTATAAAGTGGGCTCTCTATGGATTCACTGCAGGAGGTACAGCTAGACAGTCATGCAAAGTACTTTTGATCACTTTTTCTGAAAACTGTCTTGAGCAGTTAGTTCAGCAGCCCAGACATAAGGGAAATATTTTAGACGTTGTAGCTACATATAGGCTGGAACTTATTGACAATGTCAGTGTAGAAACAGGGATTAGCAATCATGATGTCATTTAGCAGCTATGGTTATAAAAATTAATAAATCAGTTAAGGAAAAGTTTTCTGCTAGAAAAAATCAGATAAGCAGTTGTTAGCATTTCACTTACACAGTGAACTGATATCACTTAGCTCCAGTAAGAGGGGCATAGGGGAACTGTGGGAAAAGTTTAAGCAGATTGTAAATCGTGGTCTGGAGAACTAAGTGCCTAGTAAGTGGATCAGGGATGCAAAAGACACTCCATGGTTTAATAACAAGGTTTGGAAAATGCTGCGTAAGCAGAGGCTTTTGTACTCTCATTTCAAAAGAAAATGTGCAAATGACAGCAAGCAGAGGTTAGTAGAGATTCATGCGTCTGTGAGAAGATCATTGTGCAAAGCATACAAAAACTATCATCACCATATGTTAGCAAAAGATCTGGCAGAGAACCAAAGGAAATTCTAGTCCTATGTAAAACTGCTAAGTGGCTGTAAGACTTCCATCCAGTTACTTGTTGACCAGTCTGGTGTGACAGTTGAAGATAGCGAAATGAAAGCCAAAGTTTTAAATTTCATGTTCAAGGCATTGATCATGGAGGAAAATCATACAAACATATCGGTGTTTCGACAATGAAATTTTCAGTCTGCAGCAAAGTGTGTGGTGTTATGAAACTTCTTGGCAGATTAAAACTGTTAGCCAGACAGAGACTTGAACTCAGGACCTTTGCTTTTCGGGGAAAGTGCTGTACCAACTGAGCTACCCGAGCATGAGTCGTGACCCGTCCTCATAATTTTACTTCTACAAGTGCCTCGTCCCCTACAGTCCACACTTCACAGAAGTTCTCCTGCAAAACATATTGGACTAGCACTACTGAAAGCAAGCATATTGTGAAGACATGGCTTAGCCACAGCCTGGGGTATGTTTTGAGAATGAAATTTTCACTATGCAGCAGAATGTGCGTTGAAGGTAGGAGATGTGGTACTGGCAGAAGTAATATTGTGAGGATGGGTCATGAGTCATGCTTGGGTAGCTCAGCTGATAGAGCACTTGCCAGCGAAAGGCAAAGGTCCTGAGATTGAGTCTCGGTCCAGCACACAGTTTTAAACTGACAGGAAGTTTCGCACCATTGTTTGACCATTGAACAGACTCCTGTATGGACAACATAGTAATAAGCATCCTTGGCATAGAGAACCAACTGAAAGAGCTGAAAACAAATAAATCACCAGGTTCAGATGGAATCCCAGTCTAGTTTTTCAAGAAGTACTCTACAGCAATGGTCCTTCAACTAGCTTGCATTTATTGCAAATCTATCTCCCAGCACAAAGTACCAAGCAACTGGAAGAAAGTGCAGGTGACTCCTGTGTATAAGAAGGGCAAAAGAACAGACTCACAAAATTACAGACCAATATCCCTAACATCAGTTTGCTGCAGAATCCTTGAACTCATTCTCATTTCGAATATAATAAATTTTCTTGAGACCAGTAAAGGTTTTAGAACACATCACTTTTGCAAAACTCAGCTTGCCCTTTTCTCACATGATATACTGTGAACTATGGATGAAGGGCAACAGGCAGATTCCTGATTTCCAGAAAGCATTTGACATGGTGCCTCACAGCAGGCTGTTAAAGAAGATGCAATAGGTTCACAGATATGTGAGTGGTTCGAACACTTCTTTAGTTATGGAACCCAGTATGTTTCCCTCAACAGTGAGTGTTCATCAGAGACATGGGTATCATCAGGAGTGCCCCAGGTAAATGTGATAGGACCACTATTATTCTCTACATACATAAATATTTTGGCAGGCAGGGTGGGCAGTAATCTGCTGTTGTTTGCTGATGATGCTGTGGTGTATGGTAAGATGCTGAAGTTGAATGACTGGAGGGGGATACAAGATGACTTAGACAAAATTTCTTGTCAGTGTGATGAATGGCTGCTAGGTCTAAGTGCAGAGAAATGTAAGTTAATGTAAATGAGTAGAAGAAAACAAATCAATAATGTTCAGATACAGCATTAATAGTTTCCTGCTTGGCACAGTCACATCATTTAAACATCTGGGCATAACACTGCAAAGCAATATGAAATGGAATGACTATGTGAGGATTGTGATACGGAAGATGAATAGTTGACTTCAGTTTATTTGGAGAATCCTAGGAAAGTGTGGTTCACCTGTAAGGCAGGCCGCATATAGGATGCTAGTGCAACCTATTCTTGAGTACTGTTTGAGTGTTTGGGTTTGTATCAGATCAGATGAAGGGAAGACATTGAAGCAGTTCAGAGGTTGGCTGCTAGATTTGTTACTGGTAGGTTCGAACAACATGCAAGTGTTACGAACATGCTTCAGGACCTCAAATGGTCCCTGGACGGAACTCATTATTCTTTGCAAGGAACACTGTTGAGAAGATTTAGAGAACTGGTGTTTGAAGCTGACTGCAGAATGATTCTACTGCCTCCAATGTACATTGTGCATAAGGACCATTAAGATATGCTATGAGAAATTAGGGCTTGTATGGTGGCATATATACAGTTGTTTTTCCCTCACTCTATTTGCAAATGGAACAGAAAAGGAAATGATAGCTGGTGGTGTGGGAAACCTTCTTCCATGAACCATACAATGGATTGCAGAGTATCGATGTAGATGTAGATGAGAGGACACATCAGTGACTAGTCACATGTATGTTCACAAATGTAATGAAAAAGGGAAAACAATGATATAGATAATGAGTGTCTTTAGATTACTTAAACAAAGCTCCACCTCTTAAATCAACCCTGCTTTTATTTCAGGGAGTGTTAAGAACAGGCTGAGTAGTAGAAATAAGAAAATGTGAGAGGAAATGTGTGCCACCATCATTCAAGTTATTGAGGCGTTTCCAGTGAAATGCCTTCACAAAAGAGCAACTGAACTTCAAGTAATGCAGTCAACAGTATATTACCACAATAAAAAGATATTCAGTAATGAAAGTATTTAGACCAATGTCTGTACATGAATTATATAATGATAACATGGAGCAGTAAGTTGCAGCCTGCTGTAATTTGCTGTCACAATGTCCAAATGCTGTCTGTCACACTTGAGAGTATTATTTTGTGATGAATGTGTGATACATTTTTGTTTTCAAGGGTGTAATATGGTTTTCTGATTTAAGGAATATGTGCAGAAGTTGGAAAGTAATGCACCTCATGTTATGATATGCACCAAGATGTCATCATAATACTTTAAAAAAAAAGACAAAGAGCTCAAGCATCAGAGGGTTTACAAGAGGATGGAGATCAGCACACTTTGCTATTCGGGTGCATGAGTTCCTTGTTGAACAATTTTGAGGCCACTAGATTGAGCATGGTTCAGCAAATTCTCCAGTGCCATTTGCATTGAAATGGCCACCATGAAGTCTGGACAGTACCACACCAGACAACTCAACCCCCATGTAGCTCAGCATTGGTACAATACTAATGAGGAATTGTTCAAAAGTGTTGAGAAATCTTTCAACACATAACTCCTGAGATGCTGTGCAAGATGTTGAGGAGGTCATGACAACATATAGATCTTTGTGTAATGCACTGTGGTGTACAACCAGATCTTCTGGATACATTGTTTTTATACATACGTACTTTAAGATGCAACATACAATACACTGTTTTAGTGTACATGTACTAGGACTTCTCAGACACACTACATAGTAACTTAACATTAGTCAGCATAGGTGGTTACATTTGATCCTTGCAACAGTGTTGCCCTTCAAATGGCTTTGCTAAGAAATAATGAATTATAGGTTTTTTGAAAGAGCCATGGTCATTTATGGTGTAGAAAGCAAATTGAAAGTAACTATAAACCAAATTAAAACCTTATACTGATGTTAAAACTGGAAATGAATATATCTCTTTTTATCAAAGTTCAACAAGTACTATCAGAATAGTAAGACAATAAATTAAACCAGTGAGAGAAAAACTGGCACATATTTGCAGTTGCCAAGTTAATCACTATGTCACTAGCCAATGTAAATAATACCCTGTAACTCTGTAGCATTTGATGTAACTATAATATATGTTTTGCTCCACTTTAACAACACTATAACCACAGTTTTCAACTTAAGTTCTTTAATATGCTAAAAATGTTCACCAAGGACTGTGGACAAATGTACTGACTTAAAACATAGTTAATATATTGAAGATGTAGCAATGTATTTATTTTTAAATAAATAACTGTATTATTAGTGGTTAACAGATGACAACATCCACATCACAAACAATTAATGGGATCATTATTAACAGTAAGCCAAACATAATTGAGAGAGAGGGATTTCATCAGTTGGAAATGCCACTGTCAGATCTAAATGAAATCAACTGAATTATTATACTCGTTGCATCATTTGTAAACTCTGTGTGTTAAAATGACATGGCAGATGTGGCAGTTCATTGATGAATTTAGTTGTTACTATTGGAAATTTATTCATTTCATTAGTTCTATTTCCACTTGTCTGTCCTGCTCTGTGGCTGTGAGATCAGGCTGTCTGGATGATTTTTGCATAGACTTCTTTGTGCTTTGTGGTACTTCTGAGTACTTTATTTTTTTAGAATGATTGGAATGGCACCCACTCAGTATCTTGAGAAAATCTGAGAAGCCAATATAAAGATAATATGTGGCCTCTATTTTATAAGCTAAGGTTAACAATGGCTGAGAAATACTTGTGCTGCACAAATGTCATTGTAATGTCATTTAAACCTGGAAGTGAAGAATATATGGGTTGACATGTGATGGATTTAAAGCACCTGTATGAGTAACCAGGCAATTTGTTACAGTTGCAGTTTCCTTTCCAAACTGTAGCCCTATTTCTGTAAGTTTCCCAGTGTCTTCCAGCAATACACTTATTCTTCAATATGTTACTTACTTTAATCATTTGGCAAATGCTGCCATATGAATGCTTAATTACCTTAAGTGTTCCTGTAAAGTTGTGCATGAACAGGTACTTATATTCTTTCCTTTCTTGGTCTTCGTAGTCAGAGCCATTGGTCAGTGCAGATGAGATTTTCACTATATCTTTTATTTTTCCCTTATTAGCTCCTCTCTTCATCCATTTTCTTCATGTGATCAGTAATCAGCATGTTTTGTTTTCAGTATCTCTTCTGATGGCATTGTTCCTCAGTTCCTTGAAGTGATACAGCAGTACATCTGAATCTGTCTTCAAACAACAAATGAGCTGTTACAGTTATTGAGTCTTTCCCTCATGTTTGTAAACAGCAGAGTTCAAATCCCCATCTGCACTTTCTGATTAAAGTTGTTTGTGATTTTCCTTCAACAGTGATAAGGTTGCTGTTCTTTCCTATTCTTGACCATCTTAGTTACCATTCTGTGTGTCCTTTCTTCAGACAATACATACCACAGTTCAACAAAAAATCTAATGTTAGTTCCTCATTTAAACAGTATTCTCATTTATGTTGCCAGCCAGAATATTACAACTACATAACTTTCTAGCAAGTCAGTAATATCTTTCATTACAGCTAGTGAAAAATTTCAAAGCTGTAGGGCTATGTCAGAGGAATGAAGGATCTTGCAATGATAAACCTTCATTTCGAGTTATCTGCACCTTCTGACATAAAATTTTATCGCTATACATTGTTGTTGGAGACTGAATAGTAAATGTTGTAGGAAATTTCCAGTGGAATGTGAATACCTCTGAAATGAAGGAGACTACACACTGAAAAGCAGAAGTGCTGAGTTGTTGACAGGCACACACAAAAAAAAGAAATCTTGCTATCTTTTGGAATAATCCTTTTACTATCTTGAATAAAATACATACAGAAACAAACAAACAAACACACACACACACACACACACACACACACACACACACACACACACACAAGCCTTTGCCCCTATATAGTGCCGGCTAGTATATGTTGTTGGCTGGGTTAACAGTGCCAGTGCTGCATTTCGGCAAGACTGGTTGTGGTGGGGCTAATGTTGGGTGGGGTGGATAGAGGGAGAGGTAGGCAGGAGGCAGGCAGAGGGATTGTGGATGGGTGGTGAGCAGCTTGGATGGAGGCAGCCTGTTTGTCAGCTTGGAATGGGGGAATGAGGGGTGCCGGTGTATGGGCTACGTGGTGTGATGCATGATTGCAGGAACCAGTGGCGAGTGGTGCACTCTGAAGGTGAGATGGGGACATGAATTAGAAGGAGGTTACAGGACAGAGGAAGGAGAAACTGTTGGGTGGAGGGCGTGGGTACCATGGGTCACCTGAGATTGAGGCCAGGATGATTACGAGAGCAGAGAATGTGTTGTAAAGTTAACTTCCATCTACATAGTTCAGAGGAGCTGGTGGTGAGAGGAAGGATCCAGATGGCCCGGGTTGTGTAGCAGCCATTTAAATAGAGCATGTTGTGCTCAGCTGCATGTTGTGCCAACAATTGGTCAACTTCGTTTTTGTGAAAAGATTGTCAGTGGACATTCATCCTGGTGGACAGCTGGTTGGTAGTCATACCAACATAAAAAGCTTTCCAGTGTTTGCAGCAGAGTTTGAATATGACTTGGTTGCTTTCTCGGGTGGCCCAGCCTCTGATAGTGTGGGATAATCCTGTGACAGGACTGGTATATTAGGTGCTGGGTTACTAGATTGGAGAGGTCTTGCACTTTGGTCTGCCACAGGGATATAATCCGTACATCATGTGTTCTGGAGTGAGAGTGGCATAGAGATGGATTACGATGTTGTGTAGGTTGGGTGGGCGATGGTACCCCACTTTAGGAGAGGTGTAAAGAGACTTGTCAAGGATGCCCCTCATTTCAGGGCACGATGAGAGATAATAAAAAACCTGGTAAATGCTATGGTTCAGTTTTTCCAGTTGTAATC
Source organism: Schistocerca nitens (assembly GCF_023898315.1). Taxonomy (NCBI): domain Eukaryota; kingdom Metazoa; phylum Arthropoda; class Insecta; order Orthoptera; family Acrididae; genus Schistocerca; species Schistocerca nitens. Next base: position 556,405,979 of record NC_064616.1, on the reverse strand, counting down.
TCCCCCTCCTTCAACAATATGTTGTTGTCACTCCTATTTTTGATGGTAAAGTATCTTTTCCAAAAATACGAGAGGAGTAAGATTTTCAATAAACTTTTTACTTATCTTCTTTTCTTGTAGCTGGCTCCCAGTTCTTCATATCTATGGGCTGATTCTTGAAGCTGAAATTTTCATATTTTAGGATCTCATGGTTCCAACTGACATAATTAACTCTGAAGAATACATGCACTGTATTTTTTGTTTTCATGAATATTTTATTTTCTCACATTTTTCTATATCAGACTGTCTTTTGAATTTTCACATTAACAAAGACGAAATTACATTGTTCTTCCCAAATATAAAAAACTCGGCTTGTCACCTCAGAGTTATGCCCACTACTATTTCACTCTGCAGTAATAACAATATTCCAAAGGGTTTACAAATTTTCTTGATGAATGAATTTCGATTATTATTATTTCAATTATTATTTATGAATGAATCCAGAAATAAACATAATAAATAGTATCAGATTGCGTAATTAATAATAGAAATTTTAAGTGTGCCAAATATTTCTTAATTTCAAATGTTTCTAAATTAAAATAATTTAAACTGTACATTCAGCGCTAGTACGTATCGATTGTAACAAACAAAACAAAGTAATTTCTTTTTATATATTTTAGCTTGAAATATAGCACATTGTGCACAAACTCATATGAAAGTTTTTAGAGAAACAGCTGAGATAATATTGACCTATTCAAAATTTGAAACTATTTCTGGTATTGACTACTTCTGTTGAGGAAAAGTAATGCTGGAAGAGTGTGTTCCTTCACACAGTCCAAGGTGATATTGGCTGATGAGGGAGGCATTCCTTTGTAGCTGGTTCTTGGGGGAAGATTGGGGGTGTGTAAAGATATGGTGTGGGAAACCTAGTTGTGGACAAGTTTTGGGGGTATGCCTACCTGTGAAGGCCTTCGTGAGGTCTTCAGCATACAGGGCAAGCAAGTTTTTGCCACTGTATATTAGTCTTCCACGGGTGACCAGGCTGTATGGGAGGGATTTTTTTCATGTGGAAAGGATGGCAGCTATATAAATGCAGGTACTGTTGGTTGTTAGTGGAATTAATGTGGATGGTGTTGTGGATGGAGCCATGAGATAGTGAGAGATCAACATCCAAGAAAGCTGGGTAGAGGAAGATCAGGTGAAGCAATGAGAAAGAAAGTGTTGAGGTTGTTAAGGAATGTGGATAGGGTGTCTTGGTCTTGAATCCAGATCATAAAGATATCATCAAAGAACCTGAAGCAGACTAGGGTTGGGCATTTTGGGAAGCTAGAAAGGTCTCTAGATGGCCAACAAACTGGTTGGCTTAGGAGGGTGCCACATTAGTACCTATGGCTGTGCTGTGGATTTGTTTGTGTTCCTTTAAAGGAAAAGTATTTGTGAGTCAGGATATAGTTGGTAAGGAGTGTAAGAAATGAGGTAGTGTCTTTGGAGTCTGAAGGAAGTTATGAGAGGTAGTGGTTAATAGTGGCAAGGCCTTGAGCATGAGGAATGTTGATGTATAGGGAGGTGGCATCAACAGTGATGAGTGGGAGGCTAGGTTTCTGGCTGTTGGTTGGAGATGTTGGTCAATAAGAACTGAAATTCTTTCAGTGGGAGCACAATAGCCAGCTGAAACGAAGCATACAGGATTGATGTGTTTCTAGATTTTGGGGAGCATGTAGAAGTTGAGTGTGTTGGGTGCTGTTGGAGTGAGGAGGGAGATGGATTTGGGGAAGACGCTCTGGGAAGGGTAGGAACTGGAGGTTATGCTCGACAACTGGGATGGGATCAGTCTAACAGAGATTGTAGGTGGAGGTGTGAGACAGTTTGCAGGGCCTTTGGTCAGGTAGTTACTGCAAAACATCATGACAGTGGTGGAGCCTTTGTCTACATGGACGATGTTTAAGTGAGGCTCTGTTTTCAGGGTGTGTATGGCTGTCCTGTCTCCAGTTGAAAGGTTAGTGTTCTTAGGAAGGGACCTGGTGGTGGTGGCAACACCAAGTTTGAGGTAAGGAATTCCTGGAAGGTGACCAGGCAGTGGTTAGGTGGGAGAGGGGAGAGTCACTGTTGGATGGTATTATGAATTGGGAGAGGCCAGGTTCAATGTTGAGATTATGTTGATTTTGGTTGGATGGACTAGTGGCAAAGAAGTGTTTCCAAGGTACTTAGATTGAATAATTTTTCTAACTGACTCATGGGGAAATCCAGTTAACAGAACAATTCATTACACACTAGCTTAATTTACTTTCCAAGCAGGTTCTGACAGTATTGCTTCATCTGCAATCATGAGAACTGTGTATAGTCCCTCTTCTCCACCCAGCTGTCAATCACAATGTTTTCTCAGTCACTTTATGCTCTACTCCGTATACCTCAAACTTGGTTGCATACATTTAAAATGGCATGTCACAAGATGCAGGCTTAATAACAAAAAATTATTTACTTTGTAAGATCTATTAAATCTCTGAAGTTTTTCGGAGATCTTGCATACAAAAATTCCATTCATCAATTTACATGCACCCTTCATCTATTTCTTCCTATGCTCTCATGTTCAGTGATATGTAGGCTGTTCCTCACTATAATTTTGTTACTTTTATTTCATTAACTCTGTCCTTTCTGTGAAAATCCACACTTCACCAGTTCTTCTCTCTGTATTGTCAACTGCTTAAGTGGTTTATATTTTGCTTCCCTAACCACAGAACTATTTACTAGATTTGAATTCCACTATCACTTTCTCAATCAGATTTCATGTTGAAAATATTATATTTGATGTTAATATTAAATCTAAATTAATAATTTGTCCTGTTACCCGTTTCATTTTTATATTGCTCTTTATTATTTTCTTACACTGGTGAAGTGCCCTTCCTGACTGGATAATTGAAACACCTGGTTAGTAAAAATTGTTCTTTACTTCATTTATCACCTATTTTCTGTATTTAATCCAACTGAATACTTTGAATGTAAACGGTATACATGCAAAGAGAAAAATTCTTAATCCATGAGTATATAAAATTTCATGGATGCCAAATATACACTACTGGCCATTAAAATTGCTACACCAAGAAGAAATGCAGATGATAAACGGGTATTCATTGGACAAATATATTATACTAGAACTGACATGTGATTACATTTTCACGCAATTTTGGGTGCATAGATCCGGAGGAATCAGTACCCAGAACAACCACCTCTGGCTGTAATAACGGCCTTGATATGCCTGGGCATTGAGTCAAACAGAGCTTGGATGGTGTGTACAGGTACAGCTGACCATGCAGCTTCAACACGATATCACAGTTCATCAAGAGTAGTGACTGGCGTGTTGTGACGAGCCAGTTGCTCTGCCACCATTGACCAGATGTTCTCAATTGGTGAAAGATCTGGAGAATGTGCTGGCCAGGGCAGCAGTCGAACATTTTCTGTATCCAGAAAGGCCCATACAGGACCTGCAACATGTGGTTGTGCATTATCCTGCTGAAATGTAGGGTTTCACAGGGATCAAATGAAGGGTAGAGCCACGGGTTGTAACACATCTCAAATGTAACGTCCACTGTTCAAAGTGCCATCAATGCGAACAAGAGGTGACAGAGACCAATGGCACCCCATACCATCACACGGGGTGATACGCCAGTATGGCAATGACAAATACATGCTTCCAATGTGTGTTCACCATGATGTCGCCAAATACGGATGCGACCATCATCATCATAATTCTGTAAACAGAACCTGGATTCATCCCAAAAAAATGACGTTTTGCCATTCGTGCACCCAGGTTCATTGCTGAGTACACCATCACAGGCGCTCCTGTCTGTGATGCAGCATCAAGGGTAACAGCAGCCATGGTCTCCGAGCTGATAGTCCATGTTGCTGCAAACGTCATTGAACTGTTCGTGCAGATGGTTGTTGTCTTGCAAATGTTCCCATCTGTTGACTCAGGGATTGAGACATGGCTGCACGATCCATTACAGCCATGCGGATAAGATGCCTGTCATCTCGACTGCTAGTGATACGAGGCCGTTGGGATCGAGCATGGCAATCTGTATTACCCTCCTGAACCCACCGATTCCATATTCTGCTAATAGTCATTGGATCTCAACCAACGCGAGCAGCAATGTCACAATACAATAAACTGCAATCATGATAGGCTACAATCCGACCTTTATCAAAGGTGGAAACGTGATGGTATGCATTTCTCCTCCTTACATGAGGCATCACAACAAAGTTTCACCAGGCAACGTTGGTCAACTGCTGTTTGTGTATGAGATATTGGTTGAAAACTTTCCTCATGTCAGCATGTTGTAGGTGTCGCCACCGGTGCCAACCTTGTGTAAATGCTCAGAAAAGCTAATCATTTCCATATCGCAGCATCTTCTTCCTGTTGGTTAAATTTTGCACCTGTAGCATGTCACCTTCATGGTGTAGCAATTTTAATGGCCAGTAGTGTGTAAACATCAGTGTTTCATTAAATGTGTATGGAAAGTTTCTCCTCAGCAGATGAAAAACAGATATTGTCTTTATTTTTATCCTGTGTCCATTGGTACAATTGTACAGGTACCAAGATGAAGGGTAGCCAACTTCAACCTCACCAGAAGGCACTGGCTTTCTTTAGTCTTTTAACCGTTGACAGAGTTGAACTAGAAGACACCTGATGTTAGTCAGTATGAGGAATCTCAAAGCCTCAGTCTGGGATCAAGAACCGGGATCTCCATCCAAGACTCAAAAATAATTTCACATAACCTATTTATGACAGCCTATATATCAAAGCAGATCCTACATTAGTAATTACATCAGAAGGCTACTATCTAAATATGAAAAACTATTAATATCTAGGAGAAATGAAACACTCAGTATGGTTGTGCCGAAGGAAGTTTATAGGATAACATAACAGTATCGAGGTACATTACAGACTCAGCAGACCAGCCTGTAGCCATTCAGATCCACATTAAACTTCACTTTCTGTCAAGATGGGTTGCATCAGATAACAGAATACTGAAACAGGAAACATATAATTACATAGTTGTTAGTTTAGAATGTTTTACAAAGCAATTATAAATTATTTATCTTCTTGGCTGGTTGCTTTGTTTGGGGCAGGGGACCAAACAGTGAAGTTATCGGTCCCATTTATCTTCTTGAACTGTGTATGAAATGTTATGTCAGAAGTGAATCTCTGGATTAGGATATATTTCTGTTTATCTTTTTCTAATGGCCTTAATGTCAATCGGACATAAACCCTAATCTTCCTTCCTCCTTAATCTTTCTCTTGGAGGTGTCAACACTGGTACCTGGGAAATAGTAGCTCCTTAATATAACTAAATACTAAGACAAATATGAGATATTTTTTTCTACCACAAAAGCTTTTCTTACATGTTAACAGTTATGTGTTTGCAACCTCACAAAAATTAAAACACACTGTTTCAGTTTCATTTTATTTTGAGCTACTTGCTCCATCAAAATCTATTCTTCTCAGTTATTAATCTAATCTAATCAATCAACCTATCTGAACATACACACCTACAGTCATTATATCCAGATGTTGATTATCACTTGTACTTAACTGTAGTAATTTGTAGATTACACAATGCACTCAAAAACAATGATTTCTATTGAGCAGAAACAATGTTCGAGCAGTTCGGCTGTTAATAATCACAAACACCCATATCAAATAAAATTATGAAACCTGTAGAAAACAGCAGACTAGTATTGTTTGTATTTATCCGCCCTGAAAAATATAACTTCAGTATGAAGGGAAAACAGTGCCTGTAATTGTATACAAGATGACAACAAACAAGTAAAACGAAATGTGGTTGTGTATAAAAAAAACTCTCATCAGAGAAGTATTGATATCATCGAAAGTCTCTCTTACATTCTTAATTTCATAAATAGTCATAAAATCTTACAAAAGCATCTGAAGAAAGTCAGGTATTGCCCAACATTTACATACCTTGAACTACCTATGAGAAAATTAGTAATTTGCACTACAGTCTGATAAAATCATTTTATTCCAAAGGAAAATTCGAGCAGCTGCATCCAGATTTTTGCAATATGAGTATAACTTTCTTCCTATCACAACACTAATTGAATTGCTTTGATAATAGTCCAAAGAAATTGCATTACCAGTCAGATTCTATGGAACATCAGCTAGAGTCTGATAGTGACTCATAAGAAATACATGTCTTATTGTTACTGCTCAACGTGAAGTGCCATTAGTACAAGCATTTTACATGGAGACTAGCAATTGCATGACATGAGTGCCTCTTTTGCTGGAATCGGTTTTCCTTATAATCAGTATTTACTAGGTATTTTTGGAGTACAAGCTACTATATGAAAATCTCATGTTATGGCCCTGATCTCATAATGAAAGATATATTCTGAATTCTGTAAACCTACAGTTAAATTATAATCTGATGTTTGCAATGTACGCAGAAACTGAACTAACTGATGTCAATGAGGATGCACTGAGATGAATGAAGATACCATCGTACATCCAGCAGGTCATATCCAGAAGCTTTTTTGTCAAGATGTATTTCAGTGTCTTCAGAGAAACACAACTTATTGTAAAACACTGCATATGGGGCCAAATTATGCTTATCCTTTCAATTACTAAACTATAAGTTTAGTAATTGACTCATGGTTCCAAAATACTAACACAAATTATTTATATAAGAATGGAAAAACTGACAGAAGCTGACATCAGGGAAGATATGTTTGGTTCCAGAGAAATGTAGAAACAGGTGAGACAATCCTGTCCCTACTGTTCATCTTAGAAGGTAGCATAAGATTTGGAAAGATCTTTTGACAATGTTGACTGGAATACACTTTTTGAAATTTCAAAGGTAGCAGGGATAAAATATAGAGGAGGTTATGTGCAACTTGTACAGAAACCAGATGACAGTTATAAGATTAGAGGGGTTTGTAATGGAAACAGTGGTTGAGATGGAAGTGAGACAAGGCTGCAGATTATCAGCAGTATTATTCAGTCTGTACAGTAACAAGCAGTAAAGGAACCCAAATAAAAATTTGGAGGAGAAATTAAAATTTAGGAAGAAGAAACAAAAACTTTGAGATTTGCACATTTTAATTCTGTCGGAAACAGCAAACAACTTGGAAGAGCAGCTGAATGGAATGGACAGCATCTTGAAAGGATATAAGGCCAACATCAACAAAAGGAAATCAAGGATAATAGAATGTAGTCAAATTAAATCTAGTGATACTGAGGAAATAAGATTAGGAAACGAGACACTTAAAGTAGTAGATTACTTTCGCTATTTGGCCAGTAAAATAACTGATGATGGCTGCATTAGAGAAGATAAAAATGTAGACTGGAAATGGCAAGAAACGTAAGTCTGAAGAAGAGATGTTTGTTATCATTCAATACAAATTTAAAGTGTTCGAAAGTCTTTTCTGAAGATATATGTACGGAGTGTAAGTTCTGAAGATATATGTATGGAGTGTAGGCTTGTACAGAAGTGAAAAATTAACAGTAAACAGTTCAGAGAAGAAGCGAATGGAAGTTCTTGAAATGCGGTGCTACAGAAAAATGCAGAAGATTGGATGGGTAGATCCCGTAAGTGGTGAGGAGGTACTGATTAGAATTGGGGAGAAAAGAAATTAGTGACCCAATTAATTAAAAGAAGGCCTGGTTGATATGACACATTCTGACACATTAAGGGATCACCAATTTAGTATCGGAGAGAAAATAATGTGGACTGAGACCAAGAAGTAAATACCATAAACAGGTTATTTAGAGATGAAGAGTCCTGCACAGCTTAAAGTAGTTTGGGGAAATTGATCAAACCAGTCTTCAGACTGAAGACCACAACAACAACATGCAAAGTCAAACTTGTGGTGAGACAGCTGTATAACGTTGAATTTTCCTCGATAAAAAGTTTGTCAGATGTGAAAAATCGTTTTCAATTTTTTGAAATGATGATTGGATAATCATCATCACTTTACAGTAATTAACAATAACAAGAGCTTACTCTCCTTTCAACTAGAAACCGGCTGAAGAAGTGGGTTAAAAATTAATTTCCAGCCAGAAGTTCTTTATTCACTGACGGAGACAATCAAGAGAAGTGTTATAAAAAAACTTCAAAAATATATTGTAGCCTGTTGCAATAGTTAACATATTATGCTGCTGCCATTTCTCAGATGTTATTAAGGCAATAAAAATTAAAATTTTCATGGAATCATGCGGAAAAAACTTATTCCATCATTCCAACCATGGACAGAATAAGACCCACAGTCTCTCTTATTCTTAATAGATATCTACCATCATAAGGTGAACTTTGTCTCTTTGTATATGGAATAATAATGTGTTAGTGTGTGTCAGCCATTACTCAGTAAAACTACAAACAGATCCTAAGATTCTGTATCTCTGATTAACCTCTCTTGGGTCTCAAACTCTGTGACAGTATTCATTCAGCTTCACAAGGCCAACTACTAACAGCCTGAAGAGAGAAACTGTCATACATAAAATGACTCAAGGGAAGTGACTTGTAGATAACATGTTACTCTCAAATGTCACATGTTGTTGGTTCAAGCCTAAGCACAGGAAATACAACAAAAACATGGGCAGTAATCAATGTTTTGTCTCCCATCTGCTGCATATGACAACTTGGCTCAGATTTATTCTAGCACTATGCTCATAAATAACATTGATTATAGTTTTCTGTAGTATGTATATTCAGCTGTGTGCTTTATCAAAGTTTCAGAAAGAAATGACAAGTGAATGTTTTCAACAACATTATACAAGTGGAAGTACTCTGAATGAATTAACTGTAAGAATTTCCTAATTGTGATGTCACAAAGAAAATAGCAGAAAGATACAATCTAAAATTACTGATAAGTACTTTTTTGTCTTGAATGGAACTTGAGCTTTATATGTAGTGGTCCAGCTACAGAACTACACAAAAAACACATTGGAGGAGCACCTATCAATTGATATATCACATTGGTTTAATAAGTGTATCAGAAGACTTGAGAAATGTAGATGCGATATGTGAAACTGGAATAAAGAAATGATACTTTCCATGACTGTGAAAAGTAAAGACTGTTATTTCAATAAAACTATGGTTAATTGAAGAAATCAACTAGTGATTAAGTGTCAACTACACATTGTTACTTGTCAACAAAACTTTTACTGGAACTCTCCCTAAAGAGCATTGTCAACATTAGACAAAGGTATATAACTAAGCAGGAAATCTGTTCAATATTTATCAAAAATATAATGTATTTTATACAGAAAACAAGGAAACTGGGACTATAAACATTAAGCATTTTCCCAAAAACTGTGCAGATTGGTAGTACTTATTAAAATATGCGTCATTATGTGCAAACTGAGAATATAAGAAATTGGAAATGGCAAGTTAGAAGAAAACTTTTGAGTGAGCACTTTCAAAGCAAAGAGGAGTATTGAACAAACCCCTGAATATCAGTATCTATAGATACAAGGAATTTCAGTTTCATGATTACAGTTGGAAAAGAGGACCTCCTCAGACTAACAGTAAGTATGTTGAAGAACAGCACTAATGGAGACAGTGGAATTGTGAACTGATACAAGTACCCACGAGTAGGTGGTAGAGGCTTCAGCTTTCTGTCAAACTTTGCAGTGAGGGAAGTAACTATGAAGCATTGCTTCAATTCCTCATGTCTTCACAAACTCTGGTGAGATATTCATTTGGGCCCTGCAGCTAATTAAAACTACCTTAAGTTATCTTTTTCACAGAACCAGTAATTGCATAATTCCAGGTCCAAGGCTACTTCTGTGAAAGAGTGACTAAAGCAGTACTGAATTGATGATATACAGTGTTTGCACAAATCCTAAAAAGTTCTTGAATGACTGCATTGCTGAATCAAAGGAAAAGCATTCTTTACATTGTCAGTTTCAAATATAAAGCAAATACTTCCATACATAAATTTTTAGCAGGTAACTAAAGTAAGAGACTTGATTATGTAAAAACATGAAACCCAATGCCATTTTCAGTGACTGGAAGATATAAAAAATGAAAATGAACAAATCAAAAACTAACAGTGCCAAAAAGAAACAGGAAAAAGTTATGCAGTCTTAACCAAACATTCTAATCTGAAGTTCCTCAGGGGATCAATAAGGAAAGCTGGAAAATAAACTGTAAGGTGAAAATGAAATGTAGTAGATTTGGTGAGTTTTTACTGTTGGTTTTGTAATAATACTGCAGTCATGCACACATGAAATATAGTAACACCAAAGAACAATTGTGTAAAGTAAGAAACTGAGTGGAGCAGAAGATGCAAAGACAAAAGTGGAAAGAATCTATGTCATTCTTAAATGTCCCTCACACAAATTATGTCTTCGTTGAATTTTAAGGTATGTTAACATTAACATTATTTAGCTCAAGAGAGAAAAACACAATTTTCAATTGCAGTTATTTGCTTCACCTGTGAGTGGACCATCCATATATATCGCAGTACTGCAGGTGAACTTATTAACTGGCTTTTAGCAGCAGATATATCTGCACTTTAATAAACATTACCCAATTGCACAAAAACTGAAGAACTGAATGGATCAATTGTAAACTTTCCATAAAATTTTGCATCTTATGATGTCCAAAAATAAATTCAGTGCTTGCCAAAATAAGTGTTTTACAGTGGATGCTGTCTATAAATATTAGTAAATGACAATCATATTACTACCTCTGGTTGTAATGGACCTTGATCTTAATCTTAAATTGTGATGTAGCTAGAAAAAGATGTTAACAACTCCTGAATGTGATTTGTATCAAGAAATGAAACAGTGTAAGAATTAACAAAAGACATAACCAGAATTACAGATTTAACAATTTCAGCAAATTTCAACACAAATATGTTGCAAGAAAGAGACAGAACCAAAAATAATTCAGTGGTAAATTATCCGTCATTTGTGTACAAGAATATCTTACATAAAGCAGGTAAGCTTAGTTCATTCTACAGTGTACAGATACAAATGTGATTAATCCTGTCACCATGGATAACTTCCACATTTTATCAGGATGAACACAGGTGCCTCAGTTAGGTTCTGTTACATATTTGAGACCAAAAATGTAGATCCATATTAATCTCTCCATATCATTGTCATACAAATACAGGATCCATTAGTAAGACAGGTCACATGTGTGATGAGTGCCTCACATTTGGAAATTCATAAATATTTGATATTTCATAACAGTTTCAAGCCACTGTGAGTCAATTTGTAATTGAATACGACATTGACTACGACATGCTCTGTGCTATATTTAAAAAAAAAATTCAACACAAGAACATGACAAAAGAAAGATGAAATGCAAGTGCACTTGTTTTGCATTTTCTGCTTATTTGAGATCTATGACAGTAGGATCCTAATAGACTGTAGACTGGTTGGCATTTGCACTTTTTTTATCATTCAGCAAGCAGAAAGCTTCTCCTGTGTTTATAAATAAGAGTCTAGCTCAATACTATTTCAGTTTTTATCTTTCAAGCAAAAGCAATGTGTCTTCAAGGGTGAATGAAGTTAAAAACGTCAAACATTGGCAAAAGTAGTCATTGTAGCATTTTTCAGAAAGTGTCCTTTAAATTTTTCAGACTACTGCATTTCAGTTAATATCCGAACATTCAATGGCAAAACTGATTAAAAATTAGGTACAACATTTTGTGTCAGCTATCAGAAATGATCTGTGAATGCAAAGATGAACCACAGAAGTTATTTTAGGAGGCTGAGCGACTCTTAAGATATGGGCTGTAACTGCTGACTGGAGTTTCTCCTGAGGCTGAAACAGCTGGCTACTGAATGTGGAGTGAATTATCTTTATTTTCCTGATTCCTTCTACATTGACTCAGTCTGTTGTCCAAATGATTTTGTGCATGTAAGCTGCCTCTGAAAAGAATACAGATTACCTGTAACCTACTAGCGAAGTACCCTCACTGTGTGATTTTTACAAATAAAGGTACTTTTGTCAGGGCCTGGTGCTATCTGAGATTGTTAAAACCTTCTGCCATCTCATATTTACAACAGGCTGTTTACTTTCCTTGATCATTTCATACTAACCACCCACGAATGTTGTCGGTTGTTCATGCAGGAAAATAAAGTAACATAAATACTGTACCATGGCCATAGAGGAAGAACCAAATTACTTAATTCACTTTGAAGTTTTACACTGCTAACACTACAGCAGAGTGAAAGAACTTGATGAAAAATTACCACATAAACAAAATTTGAAAGAAACTTTGCAAATAATGTTATTTATATGAGTAGTGTAAAGAAGCTACACATAAGAAAGCAATAAAATCACACAAATAAATTATAAATTTACTGCACTCAGTCAACTGTACTGATAAACCGAGCAAGTATGAAACTGAATGTTCCATTTCCTGGGAGCTAGTATCTTATACATTTAATCTGATTCTTATCTGGCTCCAAGATAAAAAAGAATATATTAATTCTCATCTAGTTAACCAATTTTCAGTGTATTGATTGAATACAACGAGTTTAGTGATGATTGGCAGATAATCAGGTAAAGCATTAGTTGGGTCACTATTACATGAGAGTGTTCCATAAATAGACATAATGTGGAAAAAATAACTGAGCAGTTCATTTGTGAATTTCTCCTTGAATGTATAATGCATCATAATAATTTTAACACCAGGAAAATAAGTAATAAAACAGTAATGCACAGGAAAATATACAGGAGCTACAACTAATAATTCTGAAGACTAGCTAGAGTAAATAGAAGAACATAATGGGTTTCCAAATAGTGTGTTGTAACATGTACTGCAAGTAACCATCTTGAATAAAATAGAATAGGAGTGTAAAAAGTTCATTTATTGTGGGTTGTATGTTTAGTATTCAATAATGATTCATATTCCCCACTCAGCCCAAGTATCAATATGGAGGAAAGGCCAGAGATACTTGGGTTTCATACTGCAGCTTCAGCTTGTTGTCATTGAGGGTGCTGCCACATCCACAGGCACCTAACATGGGCCCATCCAATGACATTACAGTGCCTGTAAATACCATGGCCTTGCACTTGTCCAGAAGTTCTCACTATTCTCTGAAGCCGTTGATATGTGCCACTGATAACAGGAGATCATTGACCTTGACCATACTCACATTTTTCAATATGTATTTAACCTTGAACTGAACTGTTTGAGCATGCTTAACATGACTTTCACCATGCTCTGAGCTTTGCTTTTTGCTAGCAATCCACTTCATTGGCCACAAGAACCACCTGTCTGTTCAACAAGTCCCTGTGACACTGCCAGTGGAAGTGATAAACTGTGTTTACCTATGCAGAGTAGGATAGAAAAGTATGTTCACACCAGTGTGACAAGTTTAACTTATTTATCTAGAAAATCACACCAAGGTTAAAAGATAAGTGTGTCCGACTTCTTACGTATTTTTCACTTGATGAAGTAGTCACTGTTATCTACTAAGCTGATTGTTTCATTTTATAGAAGCCCTTCTTATTGTTGAACAGTTGTATTTGAGTTCAGATTTTATTAAATTTTATCATAATTATATCAGATGTCCTGAACAGAATGAGTTAAGTGTGTGTTGTTACAGGTGTGAAGAAAGTCATTACAGAAGTTTTAAACATTCACCTAGTAGAACTTGAGCCTACATTTGCATCATTTGAGAGATAAACCAACTGTTTGCAATTACAGGAGTTTCATTAATGAAGTGCATTACAGTGAACCACAATTTTCAGGTTTGTAATTGGCCAATATGTGCCATCACATGGGGATGTCATTAGTCATGTGAATATTACAAGTGTTCGTGTTGAAGATGGAGGGACATATAGATGCTTAGCAGTGAATCGAGTGGGAGAAGTGGAACACAATGCTCAACTTAATGTCTACGGTTAGTATCTGCACTATTTCTGCTTGGAAATTTTAGCATCATTATTGCTGTGTACCAAGGAAGGAGCAAATATGTTTTGCTTTAACTGGTGGTTCTTCAGTGGCATAGTGTTTCACAAGTTCTGTTATGTCTCATAGTATCCTTTTATGAAGTTATTTTCTCTTATCCATAGCAGCATATCTGATAAGAGGATAAATATGATTTTACAATTTTGTTGTTATGTAACACCATTATAAAAAATGAGAGTAAATACGGTAGCCATTATTGAGCACTGAAACACTGAATAATGACATGTTTCACATTGATTGATTAAAAGTCGTCTGTGTGGAATTGCTATTAGCAGTAAAACAAAGCATCCTTGATAGTATTGCTAAACTGTTCATCATGTTGGTAGACTACTCCAGCTTTTGCTTACAACAATTAATTTGAGAAAGTGAGATGTCTTTAAAGTTAAAACTGTTTCATTTGCAAAAGAATTAGGATTGGGGGATTTTTACTGGATTTAATGTTACAGTTCTGAACTGAGTAACAACCACTGAAGGGGCATTCTGCAGGAAAAAAATTAATGATTGTTTTGTGTCATGTTACAGAATTCAGTATCATCTTCTGTAACAATTTTCTTTTAGTAATTCAGAAACTCCTTATTTATGCCATTGTTGTACTTTATTTTTCTCTTGCAAACCTAGTGCCAGAACCTTTGAACAAATAATTTTACCGCCAGCCAAACAAATAGACCTATTTCGAAAGATACATATCAGAGTTATCCTGCAATCCTGAAAAGATGGGTGTAGTCCTAACAAAAGCTCATGTGACTTAGTGGGACAGTGATGTGTTACAAATCCAATGTCTGGTATTTAACCTGAATTGTCACTAGTTGCTCATTGCTTTTTTTCACATCTGCAAATGATTTGTTAATGAGAAAAGTGCCAGGTTGCAGTTGATTCACAGTGTACATTAAACTGTATTCTATAAGTGGCTGGGTAATTCAGTCCAAAAATCATAGGAAGTCAAAGCATTGTGATTTTAAAATCAATCTGGATTGTGGACATTTCTACCATGATGTAGGTTCTGTAACAATTCTTTCGAAATACAAGAAACTATTAACAATTACTTTAAACCAATAATAGCAGCTGATGGAACCTACATCTAACATCAACATTGCGAAGTTTTTTTCATACTAGTCATTACATAATCGTTGAATAAATATTCAGTTTCTATTATAATAGTATTGAAAAATGGGAAAATGTACATATACAAAGACCAAATAACGATTACTCAAAAATGAAGGAGAACTATTATTTAAAAAAGCAGATATTTCCAACTTTTTGCTACTTTCATGGTTTTGTAAGTTACATATGAAAGAAGTGTGAAGTTTATTTTCTTGGCATACAGTTTCAGTAAGAAGCTCAACTGCAAGTGGAATGCACTTATTGTAACTACCTACATGAAAATATTTGTGCTGAACTGTATTCAAAACAGACTGGGAAAATATGTATATGTGACAGCTGAAATATCCAGATAGAAATGCCTGAAATACATGGTTCTCCACCTTTTATTAAAGACCAAACTGGATTACAGAATGTATTGATGCTCAGACTGTCCAACGGATTGTGAATACAGTGTCATATTCTATATAACAACATTTCATGCCTGCCTTCCTACTGTATGACTACATTCTAAAAACACTCATTTGTATATATACTGAGCAGAGTAATTCTGTATAAAGAAATTAATCATTAGCCTTGTGTCATAGTATTAAATATTGCAGCATATAACATTTTTGTAATGGCATATTGAAAATCCTGAGGAATCTTACTTCCATTTCTGACACACTTGTGTTTCATTGTCTTTCTGAATAAAATAAGACATCACAATTGAAATAAAGAAAGCATACACTCATGAGCAATGGAATCAGTGATAGATTCAGTGGCCGTCCGGAGTGGCCGTGCGGCTCTACGCGCTGCAGTCTGGAGCCGAACGGCCTCTACGGTCGCAGGTTCGAATCCTGCCTCGGGCATGGATGTGTGTGATGTCCTTAGGTTAATTAGGTTTAATTAGTTCTAAGTTATAGGCGACTGATGACCTCAGAAGTTAAGTCGCATAGTGCTCAGAGCCATTTGAACCATTTGCACCATAGATTCAGTGTTGGAGAGAGAACGTTCCTGCCGCCACAGCAAATGAGATAGCCAAGAAGTTGTCATACCTTATATTGGCCATTGGTGTGACTATTGATCACAGGGTGGGCAAGATGCACAGTATAAGCACATTTTGTTGTGACCAGATCATGCCCAATGCATGTGATACTCCTCCTCCAATGTTATGCAGGAACTGGTATTTTCACGTGAATGTCCATTTCCCTCAATCTGTGTCAGAATGGTTGTGTGTATGGATGCATGTGTGGGCCCCAAAGCACCTGACAGTAATCATGTTAAACATGTCAAGATGCAGTTGAACTAGGTATTTGTGCAACTGAGTCAGTTCTGGATATTATCCATTAGCTGCAGATTGTAGTTAAGGTAGCTATGGACAAGAACAGCTCCTCAGTGCTCTCAGCATTTTGTGGAGTCATTTCATGATGTGTTGCTGCCATGAAACTAGAGTGTAAATTGCTACTGGTATGTTTGTCTAATTTTATAGAAAGAGTCTACAGTAAGATTCAGTACGGCTGTTGCTGATAATAAAAGCAATTTTGAATGTAAAATTATATCTGAAATGGAGACATTCACAGTGTCCTCAATGAAGCTGATTTCATTTGGCAATAAAAATAAAGTTTTCACAATTATGATGACAGTCACCTTCTAAATGTATATTCACAGCCATAAATTATCATCTGATTCTCTGCAGACAAATGAGAGTAAGTATAATCAGATAAATAATTATTAATTATACTAATAGAAAGGAAAGTAAATTCTGTAGTACTCCAGGCAGAGGTACTGATGCTTTTCATCCCTTTTAATAATTTAGGGTATGATCTTTAGTAATGGTAATTGTATACTGCTGAACATTCACAAACTCATTTTTAGTTTTTGTTTTGTAACAAAAAATGTATACACTAAAATTTGAAGAGGCAAACTCTCTCTCTCTCTCTCTCTCTCTCTCTCTCTCTCTCTCTCTATCTATCTCTCTCTCTCTCTCTAAAGATTCAGTTCAGTTCTCTACTGTTTTACTGTGTAATTCAGATATAATCAATAATTTGGAACAAAAGGTTTTTGCCGACAGTGTCATTTGTAACAGATTTCATTTGCCACATAAATTGCTCCTAAGAGCTGATGGTTACATTAAAGTACCATGTGGATACCTAGAGGAGTATTTAAATAAATATACATTTACATTACCAAGCTTCACGTTATCAATGTTAATATTTTTGTATCTGGTGCTAATGGAACAGGTCCACCATACATACGCGAAATGGGTGAAATATCTGCTATAGCAGGAGAGACTTTACGAGTAGATTGCCCTGCAGCTGGTTATCCACTAGAAAACATTACATGGCATAGAGGTAAACATTTACATACATTTATTTTAAATAATAAATAAAATATTTTTTAATGTGAAACTTAAAACATCAGTAAATGCACAAAGTTGCTGTTTTAGCATCATCAGTGTCCTATAATTTTTGTCCCAGCACACTGTCCTCCATTGGACCACACAGGTTGTCAGATCCAAGCTGTGCAGTAGGCAGATAACCATAGGACATCTGAATTTGCTAATTAGCTGATTTGTTGCAAAAGAGAAGTTTGACATGCATTAACATGACACTTGCTCCTGATGACTTCTTTAAACTTGCTGGTATATATTTGTTCCATAAATTTAAAGAAACTGTGTCCATGACTTCCTGTGAATGCCATTCCATGGAATGAGTATATGTCTAGAGATCTTAAAAATATGTTCCCATATTATATTGCCACCAGACAAAAAAAAGTGTTCTTTGCTTTGACCAGAACAAACTCCCACCATTTTCTCTCTCAAATCAGATTTCAATTGTCAAGGTACCCACTTTTCACACACTTTCCAATAGTGCTTGATTCTCATCATTTTCTGTGTGGTGTAACTCCCGTTTGGTTGTACAGCAGTGTCACAGATTGTGATATATGTGCCTTTTTATGTGAAACAACATATTAAAACATTGTCAGTTTGTGTTGGTGGCCACAGTTTATGGTTTTCATTGCACTGTTTATC
Organism: Schistocerca nitens; assembly: GCF_023898315.1. Classification (NCBI taxonomy): domain Eukaryota; kingdom Metazoa; phylum Arthropoda; class Insecta; order Orthoptera; family Acrididae; genus Schistocerca; species Schistocerca nitens. The sequence goes on along the minus strand of NC_064616.1, from coordinate 556,387,942 downwards.
CCGTCTGCTAATATTTTATATCTACCTGTGCACATAACTCAGATCCGGTGTCATCGCTTCACATGCTGTTGCTTTCCGTGTTAGTCAGACAGCTTGCACCCTCCTTAACAAACATCTCAGTGGCAGAATTTTGCTTCTGGTTGGAGTCCATTATTCATCTGCAGTGAAAAACGAATTCTGGAATGTCTGTAAAGAGAACAAGCCACTATAAACATGTGGTTGAATTATAATGGCATACAATATTTAATATAGAAGTTATGACCTCTTTTGCATTACTTTTGATACTGCCTTCATAATCTTGATGAGAAATATGTTTTTTCTAACTTTTTTGACATTTTACCTTACTTAACTCATGACTGCAGATGTAGTAATCAGAGATAATTGTAATAATTTGAAAAACTTCAAAAAACACAACAGTTAATCATTTTTCCTTTATACTAGTGTCAATAATCAACACCTACCTTATAAATGAAGTTCAGAATGATTTGGAAGTGTGTAGAACTATCATTTAGCTATCACTATAGTTCTTAATGAGAAGGAGGTAGGCTCAGTTGTCAGAAAAGTATCCCTGATTATTCTGATTGACAGCAATAACTGATTTTAATTATCTACATTGGGACTACTACAGGGCATATCTGTTCTTTAATAGAGGCATACAAAATGCACATAAGTCCATCTCAAGATAAGTAAGTGTTTTTCATATTTGTACTGTTCATTTTCCCTGCTATTACTACCATTGTAATCTGTCTTGGTACTCAGTTATATTTTGGATGCTCTCATAACAATATGAACACCTGAAATTCAACAGATTCCCTCATTCATTCATTATGATGTGGTAAAAAGTATTCTCCACTTCTGAAAATAATGATGAGGTAAAAATGTATCAATAAAAACCCAGTTAGGTCCAAATAATTAGAATATAAGCTCATAGCATAAACTAGTTTATCTTGCATTACAAAAATCATAGTTCTGAATTGTTAGAACTAAGTATTTGTTAAAATAATAAGCTACTTCAACATTGAATATTTTAGGAGACAGACAGCTACCTTACAACAGACGGCAGTTAGTCTTCCCGAATGGATCACTTATAATAGAGAAAGTACAACCAGCAGAAGACGATGGACCTTATAAATGTGTTGCAACAAATAAACAAGGATATGCTTCAAGTGGAATAGCCAAGATAAATGTAATGGGTATGTTATTTTTCCAGATTTAACCAAACTGATAAGTCTAGAACTATATACAAATAACTTACTGTTTTATACCAAAAATGTTTTTTCAAAATAGTTGAGTGAAGTGCAGCTGGAGACTGTTATGATGTAATGCTGATATTGTAAATTCTCAGGTTTCAAGCCATACAAATTTGCTTGGGCTCAGTAACATTTCAAAATGACATTCTTGGAGATGGTATTTCCTGAATCTTGCGGAAATATCATTTTACTCTTTCAATTAAGAGAGCACAACATTTTCAAGAAAGAAACCAGAGGCAACAGTAAGCTGACAGCTGATATTTAAATTCCAGTGCACTGATAATGAGTTGTCGCAGAAATCACTCAAACATAACAACTAAAGAAAATGTTTTAAGGAGTAGATAAGGTAGCAAATAAAACGAAAGATGATATAAAATACCAGACAGTGATGGAAAGAGAGTTAATGCAAATTGTAATTACATAAGGGTATGAATAATGACTCTGGAAGAGAATGAGCAAGAGAACAGTGTTGAAACTAGCATAAATTAAAACTAGATGAATTCCAAGATTTTGATATAGGCCCTATACTGGCAATACTGGCAAGCCCTGGGGGCAGGGGGGGGGGGGGGGGGGACTAAATGGGAGAGCAGAGAGGTAGAGAAGGAGAAAGGACTATGCAGGTATGCTGGTGCAATTTCAGTAATGATATTAATTTTATGTCCATTGAACTCTCTTTAAATGACTTCCATATTATTCACCATAATACACTCCTGGAAATGGAAAAAAGAACACATTGACACCAGTGTGTCAGACCCACCATACTTGCTCCGGACACTGCGAGAGGGCTGTACAAGCAATGATCACACGCACGGCACAGCGGACACACCAGGAACCGTGGTGTTGGCCGTCGAATAGCGCTAGCTGCGCAGCATTTGTGCACCGCCGCCGTCAGTGTCAGCCAGTTTGCCGTGGCATACGGAGCTCCATTGCAGTCTTTAACACTGGTAGCGTGCCGCGACAGCGTGGACGTGAACCGTATGTGCAGTTGACGGACTTTGGGCGACGGCGTATAGTGGGCATGCGGGAGGCCGGGTGGACGTACCGCCGAATTGCTCAACACGTGGGGCGTGAGGTCTCCACAGTACATCGATGTTGTCGCCAGTGGTCGGCGGAAGGTGCACGTGCCCGTCGACCTGGGACCGGACCGCAGCGACGCACGGATGCACGCCAAGACCGTAGGATCCTACGCAGTGCCGTAGGGGACCGCACCGCCACTTCCCAGCAAATTAGGGACACTGTTGCTCCTGGGGTATCGGCGAGGACCATTCGCAACCGTCTCCATGAAGCTGGGCTACGGTCCCGCACACCGTTAGGCCGTCTTCCGCTCACACCCCAACATCGTGCAGCCCGCCTCCAGTGGTGTCGCAACAGGCGTGAATGGAGGGACGAATGGAGACGTGTCATCTTCAGCGATGAGAGTCGCTTCTGCCTTGGTGCCAATGATGGTCGTATGCGTGTTTGGCGCCGTGCAGGTGAGCACCACAATCAGGACTGCATACGACCGAGGCACACAGGGCCAACACCCGGCATCATGGTGTGGGGAGCGATCTCCTACACTGGCCGTACACCACTGGTGATCGTCGAGGGGACACTGAATAGTGCACGGTACATCCAAACCGTCATCGAACCCATCGTTCTACCATTCGTAGACCGGCAAGGGAACTTGCTGTTCCAACAGGACAATGCACGTCCGCATGTATCCCGTGCCACCGAACGTGCTCTAGAAGGTGTAAGTCAACTACCCTGGCCAGCAAGATCTCCGGATCTGTCCCCCATTGAGCATGTTTGGGACTGGATGAAGCGTCGTCTCACGCGGTCTGCACGTCCAGCACGAACGCTGGTCCAACTGAGGCGCCAGGTGGAAATGGCATGGCAAGCCGTTCCACAGGACTACATCCAGCATCTCTACGATCGTCTCCATGGGAGAATAGCAGCCTGCATTGCTGCGAAAGGTGGATATACACTGTACTAGTGCCGACATTGTGCATGCTCTGTTGCCTGTGTCTATGTGCCTGTGGTTCTGTCAGTGTGATCATGTGATGTATCTGACCCCAGGAATGTGTCAATAAAGTTTCCCCTTCCTGGGACAATGAATTCACGGTGTTCTTATTTCAATTTCCAGGAGTGTATGTATGTGCACCCTTCTTTTTGTGCATCATGTTACATCCTTTGCTGTGAATTGGATCAGGATGTTTGTATAATTTCAAACATCATATTATGCCTGTTTACTTATTGATATTCTCGCATTCGGGAGGACGACGGTTCAATCCCGTCTCCGGCCATCCTGATTTAGGTTTTCCTTGATTTCCCTAAATCGTTTCAGGCAAATACCGGGATGGTTCCTTTGAAAGGGCACGGCCGATTTCCTTCCCAATCCTTCCCTAACCCGAGCTTGCGCTCCGTCTCTAATGACCTCGTTGTCGACGGGATGTTAAACACTCACCACCACCACCATCACTTATTGATATTGAGAATTCATTGACATAAATCAAGAAAATAGGTCGTCCAAGGACCACATCCTGAGTGAGTACCTTACAAAATATTCCCTTGTCACAGATTTACAGATGTGTTTGCTCCTGTTGTTCACCTAATAGTTTGCTGTTATTTGAATAAAAATATAAGTAATGATACAAAACATATGTCCTTGGTGTCATAGAAAATGACATAATTTTGTATTGTTTCATGGTTTCTATTATCATAATTTTTTATTTGATTTTTATTGATGCCAGAAATTCTATTGTTTCTTGTTAAGCATGGATATGGCACAACACACAGTTACAATTTCTATAAATATTATGACTGACTCGTAATATGAAAAAGAATAGTTGCATTGGTAGAATGAAAATACATCAGCTAAAAACTTGTGGTATTTAAGATAATGTTGAACTTTATTCTTTCAGACTCATAATACAAAAAATGTTGGTCAAATCTGTTGAGTCAACTAAATTACCAATGAACCTATGGCACATAAGAAAATATTTTAACAATGTTATTTTTGCAGTGGCACTGAAAATGTGCACCAGCTATTTCTAAGAATTTATTCCACACGCACTGTTTTATTTTGAAGTATGTATATAGTTTTATTTGAGGAACATTTTTTTGTGGAAGAAGCCAGTAAAAATCTTTTGTGAATTCTCCTATTTTACAGTAATTTTTCTTCATTTTCAACATTTTCCGTGTATGTCACTGTTTCTGTTGATTGGATCCAAACACCTGCATTTTTGTGGTGAGTTTCCAGAATTACTACATCATCTTTTTCCTGATCTCTACATGAGAAGATTTGGGAATTCTAATAGTGTAATAAAATTAGTGGTCATGCAGAAAGTGCTGCAGTAATGGGCACAACTGCAAAGTATTTTTAGTTGTGTTTGCATTCAACAGTGAGAATCCATTGGAATCGGGAACAGCTTAATGAAACAGTGAAGAGCAAATTCACAGAACTAAAACCCTACATAACTTATCCATCCCTGATGACCTCATTATCAACAAGACCTTAAATTTTAATCTTCCTTTCCTGTTTTCTAAATGTCTTTGTATCACACTTGTTGAGAGTAATAGATATACACTTGTTCTATTTCTATGCATGGTCTACATGCCATATAATACTAGTGTTGAAATACTTTTGAAGAGTTTGAGTACTTCCTTAAAGCAAGTAAGGATGTGTGTCTTTGCTTTATGGATTGCAAAGAAGCTTCTAGTCATAAAACAATGCAGCACCTCAAATATTTTTATACTGATTAAAAGACATCTAAATTATTGAAAACTTATATTGGAACCCATCAGATGAATTTGCAGTTGTGAATAATGACTTCCATCAGCTGTAGAATTGAATGACAACAATGAAAATTTGTGCCAGACCGGGACTTGAACCTTGTGTATTGGAACCAGTCTGTGTACATAAAATCAGATGATGCTGTGTCTGTCTTAATAGAAACTTATCAATATTTGAGAAAGGGATAATTACTATTTCCACTTTTATTCAGCCTTTATTTAGAAGTGATTTTTGAAGGAAATTGGAAGGATGACATTAAAAGTAAACACAATCAACAAAATAGAAGACTTTGAGATGTGAGTATATTGAAGACTACTTAAGATACAATGGCTGGTGAGAATGACAAATAAAGGAGTCCACAAATCTGTCAGCAAAGACCAGGATCCATCAAGAATAGTTATGAAGAGAAAGACAACGCATTAAGAACATATCATATTGAATGAAAATCTATCGCAGGTGATTACTGAAGGCAGAAAAGGAATTGGAAGAAATAAGATGTCATTCCTGTGAAACATCTAGCACTGAATGGGACAGGAAACCAAGAAGCTCTAAAAATTGAAAGGTAGACATCCATTAGTGTGTAGGGACTCCGCCCTATAGCAACATTAACCCCTCTGGAGTGACAGATAGTGTAGCAGCATCGCTGACTAGTTAGTCTGATCTCTAACCTTAGTGTGTATGGACGTGTGTGTAAATTGTTAGAATAAATCACATGTATTACATTGTGTATGCATGTCTCCACCTCACTGTCAGTACCCAGTGTCTACATTGGTGAACCCTAGATTACTTCTCTGATGAGTTTTCGTAACTGCACAATTTCTGTGCATCTTCCATGTTTCTGATTGTGCCCAACAATGCTGCCTAATTGTGACTGGTTACAGTGCAACAGTGCAGCGCATGCAGGAAACTACTCACAAAACACTGAAAATGTACTGGATAATTTCTTCTTAATCCATTCATTCCAGACGGAACACAATGCCAGTCATACTACTTCCCACAAAAAGGACAGTTTGAGCCGCTGACTAGAAGCCTTAATGGACTTCCACCGAACATGGGGCCAACCATCCCTTCCATATCAGTCGCTCCACTGACTACAGCATGCCACTTCACAAGGCCCACCTACAATCCAGCAGACCATGCTTTCCAATGAAGGACAAAATACTTTGGTTCACATCCCTGAAGCTATTTCTACACCTATAAGAGGGACGACACTCCAGTACAGGCTTGGACTATGGGACTTTAATACCGTATACCACAATTTTGCTACAAGAATCCTACTGTACACCTACTCATCTCCATAGAATAAAGCTACCAGATTTTGACCCCCTCCACATCGAGGCATGGTTCACTACAGTGGAGTTAATAATGCATTATAACGATGACCTTGACGATCAGGTGAAGTTTGTGATGCAGATTGCACACCTAAGTGGACCCTCCAGCTCACGACAAGTGTGCAACAGTGAGGTGTGCCATATTAGAACATTTATCTCTTTCGTGAGAACAGCAGCTGACACAGATTATCTGTTATGAAGAACTAGGCACATGGACACTTTTGGAATTGTGGCATAACCTCTATGCAATTGCGAACCCTACTGTACCATCTGATGCTGTATTATAGGCTCTGTGACTACTTTAGCTCCCAACACTCATCCAGTCATCACTCCAGGTCTGTGAGGATTGCCCTACAACTGAACACATCACAGGATCAGGAGACACAACTACAGTATAAACAAGCCATCTTTCTTCAAAGACAGCTGGCCGGAGTGGCCGAGCGGTTATAGGCACTAAAGTCTGGAACCGCACGACCGCTACGGTCGCAGGTTCAAATCCTGCCTCGGGCATGGATGTGTGTGATGTCCTTAGGTTAGTTAGGTTTAAGTAGTTCTAAGTTCTAGGGGACTGATGACCTCAGAATTCAAATCCCCTAGTGCTCAGAGCCATTTTTGATTTCTTCAAAGACACCACACCACACAGCCAATGCATGCACAGCACAGTATTTCACACAGCATCAGCTGTGAACTGGCTACACCTACCAAGCATCTTCACTGACTGCAGCCGAACATAGCTGACTAACTTCAGCACTCGCTCGGTCTGTGTCCAACTGGCAGACTGCATGCTTGTCAGCAGTGTGCAAACCAGACTGACTGACAGCACAATAAACACCCCATCACCTGTTTGTCAACTGCTGGTCTCATACATGGTTCAGTACACACCTTTGGAGCTGTAAGCAACCATGTCAATTTCCAAAATGATATACTGGGCTGACAAGTGAGAGCCATGCTGTTGCAGTGCATCATGATGCCTAATGTCCACATTGTGTTTCACTGCCTCAAGTGTGACTCACTCACCTGCCTCATGCAGGTTATATCTTAATGACTGCACAACAGAAAGACTTTACCTTGTGGACACAGGTTCTGACGTGACTTGTACTCCCTCATGTACAAGCTTCTCCATCTTCTGGCACACTTGATGACTGCCTTATGAGCTACTAATAATCATGTAATTGAAGTTCACAGATCTACCACTGCCACAACTAACTTGGCGTTCAATCTACAACTGATTGTAACTTCCTGTGCACGACAGTCACTGAACCAGTCATTGGGGTAGACTTCATGGCTTGTTACAAGTTGGTTCCTGACCTCACCCAATCCATGGTCATGTATATCTCCATTGGATTGATTATCCAGGGATTTGTGCTTGCTGCAGACACTGAAACACCACCTACTATTATGCTCTCTATGGACCTTGCAGTAGGCTCATTATCTTCCTCTCTACATATGCTGATGGGATCTGTGGATTTGTTATTCCAACTACTATACTTGGAACGATTATGAACAGACAATCTGCTGATACTGTTCAACTGCAACAGGAAATTAGCACCCTGCATAACCACGTAGCCAAAGTGAAAGTCTCACTCAGTGTGACATGTGACATCGTTGCAAACTACGACTCCACACACACATTACTACAGTCGCATTCGCACTTGCCCAGGCAGAGCTTAGTGCAGTGCCCAGTACAGTGGATGCCACTGTGCAGGTCACATGTGATGTTCCAGCTCATTTGAACCCATGCCAGTTCGCTAGTAATAATGGTATATTCCACTGCATTATAACCACTCCTGGGCTCCCTCCATGGCCGCAAATGCACCACTTAACTCCTGATCACCTTAGGACTGCTAAAGAGATAGTGAATGAAATCAGTGTTACACCTACTTGCATGATGTATTAGTATTTTCAGCTTCCCCAGATGAACGTAAACTACACCTCAAATGAGTTTTCGAGGTTTAGGACTGGGTGGGAGGTAATTGTTATTGAAGAGAAGTGACAACTACACAAACCAACTGTGACTTTCCCAGGTGCCCCCTCAGTGCAGACGGTTACAAGCCAACTGATGATTGCACTGCTCTTGTTAGTTCACTGCTGCCTCCTCCAACATACCAATAACTCTGTAGCTTCTTGAGGTTGGTAAATCTCTATTACAGGCGCCTCCTGCATCCTGCTGCATTTCAGCTTCCACTAATTCAAGCCCTCACTAGCAAAGACAAATCTGCAAAAAAAAAAAAAAAAAAAAAAAAAAAAAAAAAAAAAAAAAAAAAAAAAACAGTCCCATGGACACCCACATGCAGCTTGTTTTCAATGATTTGAGACAGTGCTTTCAACAAGTTGTCACTCTCACAGTACCATATTCTCATGCCTACCCCATTATTATGTCCAAGGCAAGTAACACTGCCATTAGAGCTGTTCTCCACCAACGAATTGATGGAGATCTCCACACCACCCATTCTTCTATAAAAAAGTTTGAGTCTCAGAAGAAGTGGTCAGCATATAACTTTATTCACTGGTCACTGTCTGTTGGCAGAATCAGTTGCCATTTCACCCTACAACTGCTCGTCATGGAGGTTAAGACATTTACCCTTTATTTCTCAATTCAGCAATGACTTCTGCCATGTGAACGGTACCAATAGTACAGTTGCAGATTATCTGTCAAGACTGTCATTGATTGTCAATAACTTTTTCACAAGCCCAACTCATAGATACACAACTGCAGACTCTTATCTTGGACTCAACTTCTAGTCTTAACACTGTGTGTCAAAAACTGCATGGTACTGATGATTATCTTCTCTAAAACATTTCTACTGGTAGGTCACCCCTCTGGTCTCATGTGATTTCTTATACATGGTGTTTGACATGTTACATAGCCTGGCACACCCTGGTGTATGCATAACTGTCAAACTTCTCACTGAATGCTTCATTTGGCCTAGGATCAAACAGTACTGTAAACTATGGGCCGAGGTGTGCATATCATGCCAACAAGCCAAGATTGGATGCCATACTACCAGCCCTCCAGGCAAGTTCAATATTCCGTCTTTTTACATAAGCATTTGGACTTGGTATGACCTCTACCTGAATTTCAAAGGTCCTACTACATACTGTCTGTCACTGACCAAATTGCAAGATGGGTGGTGGCCATGCCCATTAGTAATATTACAATGGAATATATGGCCTGTGCCTTCATAGATACTTGGATAGCCCACATTGGTTGCCCCACTGTTATCTCCACTGACCAAGGGTGGCAGTTCAAAACAAGTGTCTTCAATGAGTTGTGCTGCATGTGTGGTGTTCAGCATTTCCACACTACCACCTGCCACCCTGAAAGTAATGGTTTATGGGAATGCTGGCATCACACACTGAAAGCCACACTCATGTGCTATGTCAGAGAATGTAGTGACACTCTCCTATCTGTTTTACTAGGCATCCGTATGGTGTTCAAGAAGAACCTAAATGTGTCATTAGCCAAGCTCACCTATGGTGAACCAATCAACCTGCCAGTTGAACATTTTGAGACTTCACCAACTGTCTTAGCTTCGGATCTGCCTACACTAGTATGCAATGTCAGTCAGTACATCTCACTATTAAACACACCCCTGCCTCAGATGCACTCCATCGCACGCATCTTTGTCCATAAGGATTTGGACATGTGCCAGTACAGTTATGGGATGACACTGTTCAACTGGTGCTCACCCCTTCCCAATACAAGCCCATTCCATTAATTGTTTCCATTAATTGGCTGTACTTCACGATCACACTGAGGCTGCTGCAGAGAAAAGTGAGGAACCTCCATGGGCTGAATCCCCATGGAGTGTCACAATTGATTTGGAAGGACACCACTCCTAGTCAGTCTCCATCTCATCCTACCAGGGCTGCATCTTAGTGAGTGCATCACTATCTGACAACTCTCCACTGCCTCCTCTGTTTCTTCATGTTAGGCTTTCTCCTGAGGTTGACAAATCACCTTGCTACTCTGACTCAATGACACATTCTCCATTTTTGGACAACACCACACTACTTTCATCTTGAGACCACTGAAAGCTAACTCAACCTCACCAGATGACATCACTGACAGCCATCAAGCCCTTGCTTGACAATACAGCAACCACCGGTGCCACAACAACATCCAGGTTTGGCTGACCACATTGTTGACCAGACCACTTCTAGGACTACCATATGTACAGTATTACCTCACTTTAGGCTCGGCACCCTACATGCTGCGCACTCCGGGGAGGGGGGGGGGGGAGACATGTGCAGCTTGTTGTTCAGCAGGGACTCTGCTCTGTAGCAACACTAACCCTTCTGGAATGAAGGATAGTGTAGTAGCATCACTGACTAGATAGTCTGATCTCTGTCCTCAGTGTGTGTAGACTCATGTATCATGTGATAGGGTAAATCACATATTACAGAGTGTATGTGTGTCTCTATCTCACTATCGACACCCTGTGCTGGCAAGTGGACGTGGGTTGAAGTAATAATAATAAAATAAACTTCTTTATCTCATTTCAACAATCAATAGATGAAAGTAACTTCTAGGAAAGGTCTAACAACCATGATGGATATGGATTATACCTCAAAGACAAAAGTTAAATAAGTGCAACACTTAAATGTCAGAATGGTGTATTGCTTTCAGTGTCATCATTTTGTAATCAAATGTGTTTACAGAAACCTGTATTATTTCTCTTTTATCCAGAATTCTTCAGCTGTTTGATAGTAATTAAATTGTCTGCTGTCATTAATAGAATAGAATAGAAAGATTTTATTCTGTTCTGTTAATGACTGTAGCTTGTCTGGTTATTGTGATCCAGTATTGCAGCTAGTCATTGCTATCTTTCATGTTCATTATTGTATTTATAATTTTTTTCTGTTTTGCTCAGAAGCTATAGCTGTTTCTTGCTCAAGCCATTCATTTTTCATTGGTGGTAGAGGATAAAAATTCATCTCTGGAGGTCATTCCTACAAAGCTATCATGTTCTGCTTCTGGGTTATATATAAATGTTCAGTCCATGTTCTGCAATCATCTGACATTGCACACAGTTTATTTAACAATAGATGGTCATGCAAAATATATGGTGATCAGGGACACCCCTGCATGTGAACCTTGGACAAAGCATAGGACATACTCCAGAGAACAAACCAAATATGGAACAGCTATTGACCTTCCACGTGAGGTAACTGCCTTGTTCACTCATTAACAGTCAGGTCATAGCAATGTTATTGTTATGTCAAGTATAATACCAGCAGAACACCCATGAGGTTTTTACTGTTACAGCAGCTTCTGGTCCAAGTGCTCTGAAGTAGTATCTTACTCTCACATTGCACTAGAATAACATGATGTGGTGACCTGTTAGCTGCTTTAGAACTGTAGCTACTTTAGAACAGTGAACATTAATATTCCAAATTTAGGGCACATTATTGCTGTATATTGAAGGTTTGGTGCAATTCTAACCCTTCAGTCTATCTGGACATTCAGACATGAATTAATACATCTGGCTATTAAGTCTATACGCATTCAATTAATTAGTCATTCATTCAGACATTGCTTTCTGTCAATCCCAGCTTGAAGGAAAATCTTCATGGATGTGATATGAGTGAATGAATACTTTAAGTAGAGTGAAATGCCTATTACAAATTATTTTTCTGTGCTATAGTAGTCTTCAGATATAAAGAATAATCAAGAAAGGGAACATACTTAATGAAGAGGATATCAGAAGTACTACATGACAAGTTAAAGCTTAATCACACAAAATTTGGCATACAACACCTTAATACAACAATTAATCATAACTCAATGTTAACAAACATGCAGACATGTAATTACTTAGAGGTCTAGTTAACTTCATGTCATCATAATTCACTACACATGCTGCACACATCTTTTCAGCTGACATCAAGTCTGTGATGATACCCTTGCCTCTCCATTGCATAAAATGACTGTGGCATGTAATATTCCACTTGCTTTAAAGTTCTGTAAAAGCATCAACAACATACCATCTGATACTATCTTCTCACTGTGTTTTACAGAAGTCACTGTCAAAAATTAAACACTTCTGCTAACAGTACTTCACAGGGCAAAGAAAATATCACAGCCATTAGAACACTGGTGCTGAATACCTAAAGCTTGTGAAGAGATTACATGATTTTATGAGTTACATAACATATTGATAAATGTAGATTAAATTAGGAAAGAATTCAAAAACATAATGAAATGGACCTGTCATACTGTCATACAATTCAGGCTGTAGATGACATTCTTATATTGAGGAAATGGGACCCCAAGTATATGCTTTTATGACTGGTCATAGGTGAAGGAAAATGGATGTGCTGGCAGGTAATATTCACCCATTGATCAGGTGACAGTATCCAGCAAAACCTTTCAGCACTACATTATCTTGAAATGTGACAAAACTGCTTGATGACCACTTAACGCATGTTGCTGTTGTTGTTGTTGTGGTCTTCAGTCTGAAGACTGATTTGATGCAGCTCTCCATGCTACTCTACCCTGTGCAAGCCTCTTCATCTCTGAGTAACTACTGCAACCTACATCTTCCTGAATCTGTTTCTGTATTCATCTCTTGGTCTCGCTACGTGATTTTTACCCCCCCCCCCCCTTTTCCGACACACTTGCCTCCAGTACTAAATTAGTGATCCCTTGATGCATCAGAATATGTCCTACCAACTGATCCCTTCTCCTAGTGAGGTTGTGCCACAAGTTTCTTTGCTCCCCAATTCTATTCAGTACCTCCTCATTAGTTATGTGATCAACCCATCTAATCTTCAGCATTCTTCTGTCACACCACATTTCAAAAGCTTCTATTCTCTTCTTGTCTAAACTGTTTATTGTCCATGTTTCACTTCCATACATGGCTACACACCCTATAAATACTTTCAGAAAAGATTTCCTGACTCCTAAATCTATACTTGATGTTAACAAATTTCACATCTTCAGAAACACATTTCTTGCCATTGTTAGTCTGCATTTTATATCCCCTCTACTTTGATCATCATCAGTTATTTTGCTGCACAAATAACAAAACTCATCTACTACTTTAAGTGTCTCATTTCGTAATCTAAATCCCTCAGCATCACTTGATTTAATTTGACTACATTCCATCATCCTTGTTCTGCTTTTGTTGATGTTCATCTTATATCCTCCTTTCAAGTCCCTGCCCATTGTGTTAAACTGTCCTTTCAAGTCCTTTGCTGTCTCAGAAAGAATTACAATGTCATTGACAAACCTCAAAGTTTTTATTTCTTCTCCGTGGACTTTAATTCCTACACCAAATTTTTCTTATGTTTCCTTTACTGCTTGCTCAGTGTACAGATTGAATAACATTTAGGATACGCTACACTCACTCCCTTCTCCACCACTACTTTCTGTTCATGATCCTCAACTCATAACTGCCATCTGGTTTTTGTACAAATTGTAAAAAGCATTTTGCTCCCCGTATTTTACCCCTGCCACCCTCAGAATTTTAAAGAGAGTATTCCAATTAACATTGTTAGAAGCTTTCTCCAAGTCTACAAATGCTATAAATGTATGTTTGCCTTTCCTTAACCTATCTTCTATGAGAAGTCATAGAACCAGCATTGCAGTGCATGTTTTACATTTCTCTGGAATGCAAACTGATCTTCCCTGAGGTCGGCTTCATCAGTTTTTCCATTCATCTGTAAGCAATTAATGTTGATATTTTGCAACCATGACTTATTTAACTACCTATCAGCATGTGCTTTCTTTGGGATTGGAATAAGTACATTCTTTTTTAAGCCTGAGGGTGTTTCACCTGTCTTCTACATAATGCTCATGAGATGGAAGAGTTTAATTATGGCTGGCTCTCCCAAGGCTATCAGTAGTTCCAACAGAATATTGTCTACTCCCAGAGCCCTGTTTCGGCTTAGGTGTTTTAAAGCTGTGTCAGATTCGTCTCACAGTATCATATCTCCCATCTCGTCTTCATCTATGTCCTCTTCCATATCTATTATACTGTCCTCAAGTGCATCTCCCTTGTACGAAGCCTCTATTTACTCCTACCACCTTTCCCTTCTTTGTTTAGTACTGGTTTTCCATCTGAGCCCTTGATATTAATGCAGATGCTTTTCTTTTCCCCAGAGACCTATTTAGTTTTCCTGTAGGCCATATCTACCTTTCCTCTATGGATATATGCCTCTAAATCCTTACATTTGTCCTCTAATCATTCCTGTTTAGCCATTTTGCACTTCCTGTCAATCTCATTTTTCTGACATTTGTATTCCCTTTCACTTGTTTCATTTACTGTATTTTTATATTTTCTCCTTTTATCAATAAAATGTAATATATCCTGTGTTACCCTAGGATTTCTACTACAACTTATCTTTTTAGCTGTTTGATCCTCTGTTGCCTTCACTATTTCATCTCACAGAGCAACCCATTTTCCTTTCCTCTGTTCTTGTCAATCATTCCCTAATGCTCCCTCTGAAACTCTCAACATTATCTGGTTCTTTCAGTTTATCAGGTCCCATCTTCTTAATTTCCTACCTTTTTGGAATTTCTTCAGTTTTGATCCACAGTTTAGAACCAATAAATTGTGGTCAGAGTCCACATCTACCCCTGGAAATTTAAGAGTGAATAACTGCTTGGTCCTAGTTCTTGTGTAGTTGTAATCATGTTGAGTAGAGCAGGGATATTGTCAAATGAATGTGCACACTTTGAAAGCTGCTTTTGAACATTTTTGATGGATTGTGGCTGTGTCCATTATCTTATTGTATATAAAACTTTTAAAGTTCCGCCTTGTCAATTTAAAATAGGGTGCTATGTATCTGAAGTGTAAATTTTAGTGACAACTGTATGGTGGTTCATTTTCGATGAATTATGTATATGCCAGGTAACTACACATGTAAAAGAAAAACGTCTGCTTTATAATTGTGTTCCTGTGTCACTGTGCAAACCTGTGAGATACAATGAGAACCTAATATATTTAAACTCTCATATTTTGCTGAGGTCATTTCCTGCAAGTTCTGCAATGTCAAAATAATCTTAATGCAAATAATGTTCTTCTTGTGAGATTCAAATTCTATTTCAAAAAGAATTTCAGCATTTGTTAATTTAATTAATTTTAACCATTTACAGCTGCTTCAAATTGGTGCCATATGATTTCAGCTACAGCTGAGGAAAAAAGGTAGCTCTTTGCAAGTATCCCAGTATCAGTCAAAGAATATTGTGATGTACATCATGACAATGGAAGAAAGTATGTAACTAACACTTCTGATATTCCAGACATTTTTACAAGGATATAACAATTCACTCCATAAAAATATTAAATAATGTATTATATAAAGAAACTGGTATACTGCAGTGTACAACATTTTTCTCAATATTATAATCATGCAACACTGTGAAGAAAATAAAGACACAAAGGAATATATTTGAAGAGAAAATTGTTATAATTTTGCTTCTTCAACAGCACAGGATGTATTAAGCACAATTTATTGACAGTTAAATCAGAAAAAGTAATAGTTCCTGACTTGTCTGGAAATACACAAATTGACAAACTTCTGTCAGTTTCTGAATGTTTGTTGAGTAACTCAGATGTCAGTGCAGGAGAACACTGTTTGTAGGTTCACCTGGGAAACACTTGAATACAAACCACATCTTGGTGCACCTATATGCAATCAGTTCATTCACTGAAAACACAATAGTTGGTTGAGCAGTGAGTAAAGACAATTCTGCATTTGACAGCAGGCAAATCCATCCACTA
Organism: Schistocerca nitens; assembly: GCF_023898315.1. Classification (NCBI taxonomy): domain Eukaryota; kingdom Metazoa; phylum Arthropoda; class Insecta; order Orthoptera; family Acrididae; genus Schistocerca; species Schistocerca nitens. The sequence continues at coordinate 556,371,858 of NC_064616.1, read as the reverse complement.
GCCAAATGTTGTTAGTAGGTAGCAACAATGTCCATATTACAGCCCAGAAGGGAACCATGTAGTGCAGAGCCATTATCAAGAGATATACTGGAGAGCTTGCTGTAAAAATTGGATGATTCGTATGTGAAGCTGTGACCTAGCACTGGGGCATGTGTCCTTCTGCACTGCACCTTGTGAGCTTACCAAATATAAGCACGATTATCTTGATTAGTACATCAATACACCTGACAGGATTACAGGAAAATGATGAAATTATTGTAGAGATTGCAGTACTATGATGATGATGCTGCCTCTTATCAACTTATTTATTCCATAGGTGAATAATTTTCTTTGTATATCCACCATGTGAGGGACAGCACTTTGCTGACAATAATACCAAATTTTCAATCAGGCTTTCACTTCAATTGACTCCCACTGTCATACACAATGATATTTAACCAGTAGTGATAATTAAAAACAATGACTAATGTTTTGTGGCTATGCCTATTTCGCTATTCAGATTTTGTATAAAAAATTGAGACACACGCAAATACAAGCAAATAACATCAACTTACTTTAATATAAGGAAGTATTTTCTTTCCAGTTTATATATTTGATGATTATTACACATTTACCTGATTTTTTATCACTGATGAAAATTAATTTTACTCCAAAACTATATATCTGATTTGCAGTGCTAGTGTAACTGAATTAGATGGTGAAAATGTAAAAAGGACAAAGCATCAAGGCTCAAAAACTTTGCAAAATCATGCGAATGATGCTGTTTCCTTACACTTCATTCATGGATTAAATTCAAATTTCAACATGTCAGAAATAAAAGGTAACAGAAAGAATGACAATTCTTATCAGACAACTATAGCTGAAAATATTTGTCTTTTTTTCAGTCCCACCAAAGATCACTCCCTTCAGCTTCCGCTCAGATGTCCACCTGGGAGAGCGGGTAGGTGTTCAGTGTGTCGTGAGCAAGGGGGATGCTCCTCTGCAAATACAGTGGTTGAAGGATGACATTGAAATAGGGCACAATTCTGCCATCAAGGGTGTACTTGTGCGCCATCTGGACCAGTTCACTAGTGTGCTGAGTATTGCAGAACTAGATCAATCACATGATGGGAACTACACCTGTGTGGCCAGCAACCCTGCTGCCCGTGCTTCTCATTCGGCCCCTCTGTCTGTTAATGGTATGATTGTATGTATCACCTGAAGGCAGCCTCAAAGTTCCATGATTAAACTGGCCAGTAATTGTCTGCCTAGATGTGTTTAAATCTGTTTCAATGTGTTACATAGAAATTTGCTTGTACTGGAGTAAAGGTTCTTAGGCTGCCTAATTTCTGCTGATATATAGGACAGAATTGTATCTGTAGAAATGACGGATTACTACAGCCATAAGCAAGAATAAATTTGAAGGGAGTAAGTTACTATTCATTTGACACATTATAGTTTGTATTAAAACCAGAAAATGCAAAATATTATCAGGCAATAGTGGAACAGTCACAGAGAGAGGGGGAGGAAAAGAAATATATATAATTCTGTAGTGCTCAGTTTCTTCGGAGGTGGATATGGTGGAAATCAGAACAATATTGCGCTTAAAATCATGGTATACTGCACTCATTCATGATATGAGATTTTAATTTACATGTTGATTTAAGTCTTGAGGGGTTTAGAATCTTATATTTCATTCTGTATGAGGAAAATCCCACATTCTTATGTGATAGGTGCATTTTAGTAATAATAATCATATTCATACATGCTATAGGCAGTACAAACAAATTTAGCATTCTTTGCATGAATTCAACTTGTTGAAGCTGTAAAAATTAAGAATTTACTGGCCTGTTTCTTCACTGGGTCCCTTTGAGGTCAGTAGATTTGTGTTTGGCTTGAGTGTGTGTGTATATATGTGTTTCAGTGCCACCAGCTATTACTCCATTCTCATTTGGAGAGTTATCTACTGGTGAAAGAGTACGGGTGACCTGCAGTGTGAAGCGAGGCGACCCACCACTAACATTCGAGTGGCTCAAGGATGCCCATCCTCTCCCGCCAACCCCAGGCCTGCATGATGACCCTGACCTCACGATCCGCGATTACGAAGATTACTCTAGTGTCCTGGCGATTAGTAGCGTTAGCTCTAGACATAGCGGCAACTACACATGTGAAGTGAGAAATCCAGCCCGAGTCACAACCTACACGGCGCAGCTTCTGGTCACGGGTAACTAGCAATGAAATGGAGGGATCCTGCTACATGCACATAGTGCTAAACATTGCCTTGCCCACTTAACACTTTATGTCATTTTTATTTCTTAATTTGGTTCCTTCTTTCATGTATTCATATTCTCATTTTTATGGGAGATTGTTTCGTGTTATTGCCAGACTTGTTTCTTAATTTCACAGAAAGAAGTGTAATGTGAACTAAGTTCTTAAACTGTTGAGGGCCAAATCATGCCAGCTAAATGAAAGAAATAAGTTACAGTGATTAGTCATTCATGTTCATCTGTTTTCAAACATTTTTGTTTATGTTCAAAGTGCATAATTTATTTGTTCTCCAATTTAAACTTGCAAAGTGGTGCTGGGCAAATGTGCTGAAAAGGCATAGAAGCAATGGATCCCTGCAGGCCATGTTCACCCCTATCCCAACCTAGACAAAGCTTGCATGCTGAACTGTCTTTTCACCCTTCTTGTGTTGCTTTCGCAGTCGAGGAATGAGATAGCTGTGTGTTACTTGATTATCACCGCCTTGGATGACATGCGGTTGACAAAAAGCTCCTACTTCTTCAAGCCATGCAGGTAACCTAAAGCTTATCAGCATGTGTAGTTGGTTCATGTCCTTCACTTATTCATCTTCCTTTCTACTGATTATTCAATACTATTTATTGTGTGGTTTTATTTATTACTACTGTTTTACCTTTCAGCCTTCAAGATATTAATGCCTCAGTTGTTGAAACCTCACAATACGAGGCCAACAACTTCTTTGCATTACCTGCACAAGACAGTGGTTATGTTCCTAGAGATAACTAATAAATATATTGGTACAATGTACATGACTACTTCAAAGAATATTTTTTATATAAGTTACAAGATTTATTTGTTTAATGAACAGTACAGCAACACTAAGTTCTAAAGTATATTAATGAAATTTTCAAATAGTTAATTTAATTTTGAGTATTTACATATTAGCATTATTGGCCTTTCCATTTGAAATATTGTCTGAAATAAATATGAATTCCACTGAAGCAAAGTGTTCTCTTTGGAAATGTTGTGGTTAGCAGAAAAAGAAAAATACTCTTTCACATATAGCCTTTCATAGGGATGAGATTGCTCTGACCCTCTTTTAAATACTTTTTCCGTATATATTGTTGTCTACCATAAAAACATAAAAGTAGTTTATATGGAATGTCTATAAAGTTGTCATGAATAAAATAACAAAAAGATCTGAATTTGTATTATTTTTGTTTGTTTGGAAAAAAGTTACTTTTCAAAAATTCATTAACCAAGAAATGATATTTTATTAACTTATCAGTAATACTGTAGTTTTCATCTCTAACCCTGACTCCAGGTATGCTGTTTACATAAACAAATTCAGGTTTACAATACTGACACTTCAGACAAATTTTTTCTTTTTCATAGGAAATATGCCTTTGATTTGTATGAGATATGAAATTTTTTTTTGCCCCACTTGACATTAGTAAATTATTTGTCAACTATATATGACAGTCTCTCAGTAGCAGGGATGTTATCTCAGACATTGTCTGCCTCTGCAGCTGAAGCCATGCAGGGGGTCCAGGTTTGATTCCCAGCTGGGTCATAGATTTTATCCACTCATGGACTGAGTGTTGTTTGTCCTCATCATCATTTCATCACTATTGATGCGCTAGTCTCTGAAGTGTCGTCAAATAAAAAGACTTGCGTTAAGTAGACGAACAACCCCAGATGGGGGTCTCCCAGTCAATAATGCCATATGATAATTTCATTTTTTCATCACAGACATTTGATGAAATAACTATCACTAACTGGGAAAGGTACAAGGCCCACATGATGATTGAAACTGTTGTTTTTGGTAGTCTATGAAATGTGGGAGTGAAATGATGTATGTTAACTACCACAAGATCAGGACATCCCTGTAAAATTTCTATGGCCACATTCATTCAAATGTGAAATGCTTTAATGAATCACAAAATACTTTAATATCTGATGATGGTTCTATGTTGAGCTAGTGCTAAGTGTTCAATATTCTGTGTGTTATAGAAAATTATATTTACTTGCATAGTAACCTACATCTTGAATATCATTGTATTTTATATGCTCATACTTTCTATCAACCAAATGAAATTTGAAAAAGTCACTAACTTGAAATGTAGCACCAGCTGCTTAGTCACATAAACATAATAAAGCAAATTAATTTGAAGCAGTTAGTGTGTAGACTTAGTAAATAACCAGGTATGAAGATCAGCCCTGACAGTACCATTGCATTACACTGTACCATTAGTACAGTGGTTTCCTTTTTCCCTTTTTTCACCTCCTTTGTATTTTCTACCATCCTTTGAGTTGTTCTATCTATTTTCATTAAGATGAAATTTCATATAAGCTTTCTATCCTTCCATTTTACCCCACCAAAGAGAATTGATATTCTGAAATATAAAGAGAACATACTTCACCAGGTGCCAAAGGTAGTGTATAGGACTGTAAAAGTTGGTGCTAACTCAGAAAATGACTGTTATTAACTTTATATCTGCTAAATAAGTATAGTGTCATAGTACTTACATTACAGAAATTAGACTGCTTTCAGAAAGCTTGTCTTTGAACATCCGATCTTATGTTATTGCAAAAAGACAAGTATCTGTGCCAAGTAGTTGAATTACTAGCACTGTTTATGAATGACCTTTTAGTAAATATGGCAGTGATGATTCCTTCTTTGCTTAGCAGCAGCTTGTTTGCCACTGTTGACCTATTTTTGCCTAACTACAAAATAATCAACCTTCACTTTATCAAAGCAAATAGTAGTGTGTTTTTAAAATCATAGCGCAGCTTCTATTTGTTTGCAGATTTTGCACCAATCCTTTAGGACTAAGAGTATAAGTTAGTTGATGCACACACACATAACTGCATTTCTCTTACTGTTAATCTGCTTGTCTTATTTAAACAACTGTGTAACATATAGTTAACTACAGCACAAGATGCAGTAAAAATAAATTATTTATTTTTGTGGTAATCTGAAGACAGAAAATGTTGTTAGCCCTTACAATACCAATGTATTGTTCATAATGCAGAGTACAAAGGCTGCAGGGATACTTTGTGTATACCACACAATTTCTATAATTCAAATTTCTTTAATTTTTATTGACCTTTATCAACAAAGTATTGTATAAAGAGTTACTGATGTGTGATAAAGGTCCAGAAACTGTAAATTTCCTTTAGCAGTCTCTACAAAAACATATTTAGTATTTTACACTTTTGTCATCATTTAAGTTTTTCAGTCTTATTCTCTTGAGCAGTAGCTTTCTACATTAGTAGTAAAGGTCATTACAGAGCTATTCAAGAACAATTCATTATAATTCAAAAATGTTACAGATATTTTAGGATAATTTCAGCTGTTTACATTACATATTTTCTGGGATCACTTATTTGTCACTTTCTTTGGAAATGTCTTCTTGTTTTAAACATATAACATTTTTCTTGCTGTATTTACTGCATTTGTATCTCTTACAGTTGTTACAGATCATTGTTGTTTTGTTCACTTTGTTGTACTTCACTGCTTTTGACTGCCTTTCAACAATGAAAATGATGACATCTTCCCCTTCCTTCTTCAGTTTCCTTTGCAGTGAAATTCTGCTTGATATTCCTTACTGAGAATACCTCCCATGGCTGAAACCACACGTTTCTGGAATCCTCTAATACTCATAGCCCTTTCTTCACTGTATGATTTTGTGAGATGGAGTGCCAATTCTTGGAGAAAAAGCTGTCGTTTATTATATTTTGTCTTATTCCACTCTGGGAAGTTGATCAGAAACAATGCATAACCATTTGATGCTGCTATGTCCCCAAGAGTATAGAAAATATATAGTGGCCACCTTCTTGTAGCCCTCTTTGTTAAAAATTTCCTCGCCATTTGATCAATTGTGTCAATGCTGCCTTTATCTCATTGTAATACAGATTTATAACTTTTTCTTATTAGTGTCAGTAGGTTAACCAGTTGCAGCTTCGTAATATCAAGTCGATAGTAACAGAAGCCTTTTTTGGGAGTTTTCACAGGGGATATAAGAAACAATTGTGACTGGGATATTTCCAATACTAGAATCACTGAAAACAAATTTATTGAAATATCATTCTCTTCTTGAGATATCTTTCAGTTCTTAAGAGGGAGAGTTCTTGAGGTATATGCTTTCCATCAGCTTGTAATGTTCCCACAAGAGTTAAGTTGTGATTCCTCTACAAATCATTGATCAAATCAATATCAAATCAATACAGGTGTAATATTGCACCCTGAATCACAGTATTCTATGGACTGTAAGACGCTACAACTACAGGATGCACCTAAATTTTTAAACAGCTTTATTAAGTAACACTTTGCCACACTAAAATCAATCTTAGTTTATAAAACTGAACCGACCTTTAAAATCCCTGAATATCATCTGAACCTTTTTCTTCTTATTTTTCTTTTACCTCTTCATCATCATTGTTATCCTCTCTATATATAACATGGTCTTTACTGCCATCAAAAGCGTTACTTGTGCTGCACTTCTTGAAAGATTTAACAATAATGTCTTCTCCCACTCTAGACCATGACTATTTTATCCACTGACACACTTGTTTGATTGTAGGTCATTTTAAAGCACCCTTCGGCATGAATTAATGTTGGGTTTCATACATCATCCATTTGTTGCAATCCTCTCTTATTTTTCTTTTCTCATATTTCATTTATTGAGACTCCAGGAGGCTAAAATTGTGAAGCAAGTTCTCCTAGAATAACAGCTATCTCTATATTTCCCTGTCTAAATTCCTCTTTCACAAATTTTTTCAAATGACTACTAAACTGATCTAGCACAAGAAAGGAACTCTTCTTTAATAAAGCACATTTCCTTCTCTCCCACACTTCAGTTTCACTCACCACCTCATCACTGTCACCAAATTCAATTGTGGAAGCTGTAGATTGTTATAAAATGTCTAATACTTCCCTCTCCATAAGAAGGCGATGGTACATTTTCAAACACAGTTGTCTCTAATACTGGACAAAACATCACTGAATAAGAGGGAACAAGAAACAATCAGAAACCAAAGAAAAATGAATTATTGTTGCTACTCAAACAGACAAATTTAATGCCCAGAGGGCCTACACTGCAAAAATGTTATAAGTTTGTCATTCATGTCCACTACTAAGGAGGCAGACTTTATGATGAGCACCATTAGACTTAAATTAATGTATTAAGTTTAGCTGAAAAATTTATATATTTATAAAATCTGTTATAGAAAATAAAAAACAGTAAATACTTTTATCAGAATTTTAAATATGAAATGCCAATCTAAATTAAATATTTACACAAGGGGGGCACAAAGTACACTCCCCCACCCCCTTGGTACTGCAAAGGTTAATATACCTGGGGCTATTGGATATTTTATCACATGTATAATATAACTTATGGTAACATCACAATAAATACAATTCCTACAATGGATAGCATAGTATTAGATAATATTAATGTTGAAATAAGCAAGTATATTACAATAGTTGGATATTTTAATCTATATTCTCAATAAATACAATTCCTACAATGGATAGCATAGTATTAGATAATATTAATGTTGAAATAAGCAAGTATATTACAATAGTTGGGTATTTTAATCTATATTCTGTAACATTTTGAGGAGATGGCAGGGCTGGCCTGCACTTACCTTCAACAGGAAAAGTTTCATAGCTACTAATATACACATTAAATTCACAAAAAATATATTCCTAGCTTTCAGAACTTTTTGTTCTTTTAGGGAAGTAAGAGAGAGAGATTTTGGAAGGCTGGGAAGGATTGACAGGTTGCTCTAACTCCAGGATGAAAGAGGCCTACCTAACAGTTCTCAATCAGTTGGGGGGGGGGGAGGGGGGGGGGGAAGAGTTAAATTGAAAACACTAGCTAGATTAGTCAACCTTAGACAAAATTTCCATGACCTCTGTATGTTGTAAAAATCATCTGGTTGCACATTTTCAAAGAAAAATATACCAGTACTAAGCAAAGTTTCAAATTAGAACTGTAAAATCTTAGGAAACAAATCCATAGTGAAGTAATTGTACAGTCAGCAAATGTAAGCCATTTATCCTGGAAACTCATTAACAAACACTATAGAACACTTACAAACACTGAAGGTGAAGCAATAACTCCCAGAAATAGTCATCTGATACAAGACCATAAAATTGTTTGTAATATTCTTAATAAACATTTTATCTCCCCAGCTGCTACCATAATTTGACACACATCGACTCAACATCCAAATACACTGCTACACAACAGACAAGGGTTTTGATTTTGAGTAAATAAAAGAACAAGAGGTAAGCAAAATAATTCTGCAGCTAAAAAACAAACATTTTAGTGCTTGGGATGGTCTTTTCAGCACATTAATTAAAATATGTTCAAATGTTGTGGTTAAACCAATTACATATCTCATCTAATTGTAGCATCAAAGAAGGTATGTTTTCTAATGCATTGAAAAGGAGCCCTCTCAGATCAATTTATAAAAAAGGGATCAGAGGAGGAAGCATCAGACAACAGACCAATATCTCAGATTCCTACATTTAATAAATTTTTGAATCAGTGATACTGGCACAGCTTAGTGTCTTTATCACTAAAAACAATCTCCTCACAAAAACCCGACATGGATTTCAAAAAGATCACAATACCATAACAGCTGTCACAGGGGTGCTGAGTGAAGACACCTCTATATGGTCAGGAAGGTATTGTGGAACCTGCAGAGCATATTTTGGTGCTGATAAAACATGATTAGGAAGTTATTTATTCATTCAGATTTACAGTTATGTGTCTCCTTGTCAGCCTTGGTTTACACCTCATGCCAGTGACACAGAGGAATTCTGTTGACTCCTGTTGTCAGCTCAGTGGTTCTGGTTAACAAGGCCGCTGCTCCAGCAATTCAGCCAAAGCCTGACAGCCAAAGCCATGGTTTGAGAGTATGGTCCCATGCTGGGTTAGAATATCCTTCATCATGTTCCAGAAGATAATGATAATCCACAATATCCCATCAGTATGTACTGTGTTGTTGGAAGCAGTGTAGTGGGATGACAGTGGCGCCATCAGACAGGTAGGCTCTTGCTACTTGGATGTGTCCACAGTGTTGATCAGGAATAAAGGCACCAGACAGCTCTATCACCCAACAGTGACTATGATGTTAGTGCAACAAGCACCATGAGATGTACTGGTGATGAAAGACCCTCTGTCCCCCCATCAATGATGTGGTAGGCAACCAGTGTGAAGTCCCACGAGTGACACTTCGTGGTTACTCAGATTATGTCATCTCAACAACAGCAAGCAGTGTGTTCACAAGATGCACTGGACCATCTAATACACATATGTCACCACATCATAATTAATCATTAAATATGAATATAACAGAGGGAAACATTCCCGTGGAAAAAATATATCTAAAAAGAAAGATGATGAGACTTACCAAACAAAAGCACTGGCAGGTCGATAGACACACAAACAAACACAAATATACACACAAAATTCAAGCTTTCGCAACAAACTGTTGCCTCATCAGGAAAGAGGGAAGGAGAGGGAAAGACGAAAGGATGTGGGTTTTAAGGGAGAGGGTAAGGAGTCATTCCAATCCCAGGAGCGGAAAGACTTACCTTAGGGGGAAAAAAGGAAAAAAGGAGGAAAAAAGGACAGGTATACACTGGCACACACACACATATCCATCCACACATACAGACACAAGCAGACATATTTAAAGACCAGTAGCGGAAGAAAAAATTTTTTGGTTATGGTTTGGAAGTGGGTTACGTATTATTACGTATTGTTGAGTATATGTCGGCGGGATAAAATTGTATAGTGGATTACGGTAAAAAGGAGAAGGTGAATACAAAGGGAAACTCATGGCAAAAACAGAAGGAGGAAATAAGACGACAGAAAAGACTTCGAAATGTAACAGTGACAATAACAAACGTCATTGTTGGGTTCAAATTAATGATATGAATATAACAGAGGGAAACATTCCCGTGGAAAAAATATATCTAAAAAGAAAGATGATGAGACTTACCAAACAAAAGCACTGGCAGGTCGATAGACACACAAACAAACACAAATATACACACAAAATTCAAGCTTTCGCAACAAACTGTTGCCTCATCAGGAAAGAGGGAAGGAGAGGGAAAGACGAAAGGATGTGGGTTTTAAGGGAGAGGGTAAGGAGTCATTCCAATCCCAGGAGCGGAAAGACTTACCTTAGGGGGAAAAAAGGAAAAAAGGAGGAAAAAAGGACAGGTATACACTGGCACACACACACATATCCATCCACACATACAGACACAAGCAGACATAAATATGTCTGCTTGTGTCTGTATGTGTGGATGGATATGTGTGTGTGTGCCAGTGTATACCTGTCCTTTTTTCCTCCTTTTTTCCTTTTTTCCCCCTAAGGTAAGTCTTTCCGCTCCTGGGATTGGAATGACTCCTTACCCTCTCCCTTAAAACCCACATCCTTTCGTCTTTCCCTCTCCTTCCCTCTTTCCTGATGAGGCAACAGTTTGTTGCGAAAGCTTGAATTTTGTGTGTATATTTAATCATTAAATAGAATGCTTTGGTATGAATGCCTTCAATTTGAATAACCAGCTGAATTCAGAACTGGAGAACTGGATATTTATGGGGAATGGCAGAAGGATATGATGTGAAGCTCTGTTCATTGTGACTCAATGAGACTCACTTCTTTACTAGTTGTTAGCAGCCCATGTTCCACAGTGTCTGCTTAACCATTTGTTACAGGCTCCTAACTGCTCTGTCAAGTCTCTGATTGGTATTCTTGCTTGTTGCTTGTTGCTCCCTCAGTGGACATTGTGCTGAACGTCTAACTTGTGCCTAGCTGTTGGTTCCAATGTAGCAACCTCTGCTTGTTGCCGGCCAGAGTGGCCGAGCGGTTCTAGGCGCTACAGTCTGGAACCGCGCGACCGCTACGGTCGCAGGTTCAAATCCTGCCTCGGGCATGGATGTGTGTGATGTCCTTAGGTTAGTTCGGTTTAAGTAGTTCTAAGTTCTAGGGGACTGATGACCTCAGAAGTTAAGTCCCATAATGCTCAGAGCCATTTGAACCATTTGAACCTCTGCTTGTTTTCATGACAACTTACAGTTCTAATGGTTTCTTTCTGCTGTGTAGGTATGTCACCACCTCTGCCTGGTGTTGCTGGTGGCTGTGCTAGCATGAACTTAAGAAAAATTTTAATTTATTCCACTTTTCAATTCTGTCGCATAACATTCTTCACTTTTTAAAGAAAGAATTAACTAGTTAGTACATAATTTCAATTTACAGTTTAATATTACACTAAACTCAATCCCTTGGTTGCTTCTTGAGCTGAATCATAAGGCTCTTAGTCTTTGTTAACTTATTTATGTAACTTACATTGTCTTGTTAGTCTGTTTTCCTATTATTAATACACTTAACATTCCTATTCTCAATTCTTATTACTAGTTTGTATTGATTCCATGGGTATTTCATGAAGTAACAGTTTGTTTGAGTGAAATATTGTGCATTTCAAGCAGAAATAAATTGCAAAAATGAGTACTAGAATCATTATATCACTCATTGTGGACACACAAATGGTTATTGTGTTTTGTTTGCATTTCTCATATTGCTTTGCGTGTTGCAGCATCTGATCAACTGAAATGTTTCCCTTTTATGAGAGTATCAGTTCATCTAAAGAGTGTAACTGACTGTAATCCAAGGTTTTGTGAAGGAAGGTTAGGTTCTGCACAAGTAACATGTGTAATGGTTCCTCTGGCCTATACAACACTGTTCGAGAAAAGGATATCCTTGTTGTTCCTGTGATAGTGGTTGGATGATGAAGTCATGTTATGGCTATGTCACACTTTGTTCTGTTGATTAGTAATCTGTTATTTTTCAATTCAAAATTTGTCATCCCTGTTGATTTTCCATTTCTGTGGCAGTTGACAATCACTGTTTCTGGTGAATATATGTAGTAAAACCTATGGTACCCAATTTTCTGGAAATATGGGAGCAGGACTAGTACTTCTCTTTTACACTTTACTGCTTCCACTTTCCCAAGAAACTGTTACATTTCCCATGCCTGATCACCAGTCTGAACAACCTATGGTTGGACGAATGTTAACACTCTATATCATACAGTTGGTTAGATATGCTGTGGACGTGAGTACATGAGCTTATTTTCATTCTGAGACTAATAACACTTCATAATTTGTGAGTAGCTTCATCTGGTTGTCACAAGAAAGAAATGCCAGTGTTCAGAGGCTGGTTTCGAATTGTACCTCCACTGTAAAAGTGTAGTAATATTATGCCCAAGATAATCCTTCTGGACCTCATCATTGGTATCATACTTAAGAAAAACAAATTTCCATGAATCCCCGCAGTCCTTTTGATCAGTATATATCTACAGAATCAAAAATAAGCAAATGAAAAATAATGTTAACCGAATTATCCTAACATATAGCCCATCATAACCCACCTACACCTAAAGTATAAAATGTGTAAATTGACCCTATTTTCCCCCACATCCAAGTTCATGTGGTACATTGTGTGTATCTTTTCCTTTCTAAGGCAAATTCTCCTTTTCTGGTTCTGGTAAAGGATACTGTGGTGATGCGGCAGTCACTCTTTTAAATGGTTTCTCTCTAATGACATGGACTACAGACGTCTTAGTCAATAGTTGTTGTTTTACATTACTGATGAAGTAACTCTGATGACCTGGTATGGACCCTGACACTTCATTAAGAACTTTTTTTGTTTTGCCCTTTTGGGTGTAAGGGTTTGCTAGCAGTATCCAATGCCCTATCCTGTGTTGCAGTAGTTTACTTGCACATTGTCCAGCACATTCTTGATTTTCCAAAGCTTTAGTGTTGACACAATTTACGCTTTGCCAGACTTTTCTTAACTGCTCAACAAATTGTTTTACCAGTTCACCTTGTGTGCCTAATTTTGGATGAATCACATCAAAAGGTGATGGCATTTTCTGCCAATACACTACCTCACATGGTGAAAGACCTGTTCCTGTGTGAACTTTTGAACTATGCACACTGACTACAAAACTTAAATAGCTATCCCAGTTAATATGTTACATAGTTATTTATGTAATGGCTTAGCATTTTAGATATTGTGCAGTGAACTTTATCTGTTTGTTCATTTGTTTGCAGATGGAATGGATTGGTACATAACTTCTTGATTCACAGTAAAGGGCATAGCTGTTTCATTAAATCAGACACAAGGTTAGTCTCTTGGTCCATGATTGTGCTCTCTTGTACACCAAACTGTAGTAAGCAGGTGTTTGCCATTGCCTGTATGATGGTACTAGCTTTATGATCTGGAACTGCAGTCATTACTAGATATCTTGAAAAATGACCTGTCATCATGAGTACATATATGTTACCAGCTGGAATGCTATTTAAAGGTCCTAACACATCAACTCCTACCACTGAAACTGTTTTCCAGCTTCTGGTAATCTCTGTAACTGTATTTTCTAATGACTTAAATGTGCTCATTTAGCACACAGAATACAGTTTTTGATAACTGCTCTACATCACTACACTGTTCTTCCACAAAAAAATTCTGTAACTTGTTTATCAGTTGCCCTTCTACCTCCATGACCTGATAATACATGGTCATATGATTGTCATAACACTTCCATTCTGAGTGCTGTAGGAACCACAGTGCTTGGACCACAATTTGTAGATCTCCACATTACACCCACATGTGTTATGAACTGAGATTATGTTTTAAATATTTGGCACTTACTGTTTGCTGTCTGTGCCTTTTTCCATTTTGGTTTGGTCCTACCTAATGCTTGTAATGCTGTTACTTTTCTACTTAGAGTTTCTGTGTTTGTATGATTTACTCCTGGCTTGTGAACCACTTCATAATCAAACTCTCTTAGTTTGAGTGCCCATCTTGTTAGCTGACTCAAAGGGTCTTTTAGCCCAAACAACAACTTCAAGAATGCATGATCAATTATCACTTCAAATTTCTGACAACACAAATAACAACAAAAATAAGAAATTCCATGTATTACTGTCAACATGTCTAGCCACACATGCCACTGTGCATTCATTTCTGTTGTAATCCTGACTCCGAATACAGCCTAAAACACTTTTACTAGCGTCATAGGAAAGTATGAATCCCCTCTTGTTATCAGGGGATACTAATACAGGATCTGATATAAGTTTTTCCTTCAATTTCTGAAATGGTTCCTGACATTATGCTGTCCATTGAAACTTAACTCCATTCTGAAGTAACCAAGCCAATGGTTGTGCAGTTTCAGCAAGTCCCTTTACATATTTATGATAATAGCTATATAAACTAAGAAATGACTGCAACTGTTTTGTTCTCTGTGGTGTTGCAAAATCAAGCTTAGCTAACATGAGACAAGGATCCACCCTCATCTCTCTTGACTGATAACATGACCAAGGTAATTAACTTTTGTTTGAGCAAAATAACACTTCCCTATGCTAGGCGTGAGATATGCTGTTCTCAGTCTGCAGAACACTTTATCAAAGTGTTTAATATGGTGTTCTAAATTTCTTGAATAAACCATTATATAATCAAGATACACCATACAGATCTTTGGTTCCAACCTGTGAAGTACTCCATTCCCAAACATTGGAATATAACAAAAGCACTTTTAAATCCAGATGGCATCCTGTGATATTGATAATGGCCAGATGGTACAGTGAATGCTGTTTTAGGCCTGTCTCCTGGACATACTTCAGGTTGGTGGTAACCACTTCTAGCAGCCATTGTTGAGAAATATTTGCATTGTCCCAAGTTCTCTAATGCTTTAGTGATGTTTAAGACTGGATTTACATCTGTTATAATGTGTGCATTTAAAAAACGGTAGTCACAGTAGAATCTTCACTTCCTGGTCCCATCTAATGACTTTTTTAGCACAATGACAGTATTACCTGCCAAGGGACTATCACTACATTCAATAATGCCTCCAGCTACATGTTGACCTATAAATTCATCTACTGGCAGTTGTAGGTGCTTTGCTATTTCATGAAATAGCACTGGAGTCAGTAGATTAGTTTTGTGCTTTCAAATTTCTTTATTCCAGCTGTCCACCGAGATACATTTCAAACAGTGGCAATGTGACTGAGGCACCCAGTTGTCTTCTTAGTGTGTGTGCACGATGCCCTGCAATACTGACAGAACTTGGCATGACCAAGAATTGGCGTAACATGACTGCTTCCATCAGTAATGTCCTCCGGGCTCAGTGGCTGAGGCAGTGGCAACTGAGGCACGACTAATGCCTTGCTGCATAGCTTCCCATAGCTCTGCTACCTCTCTTTGTGCTTCTCTCATGCTGTCTTCCGAGGACCGCAACCATACTGTTACCACTCCTTCCTTGTCCAGTATGTCTACTTCAGTTTGCAACTGCTTAATGTTCTGATTCACTGATTCTTCCCAAATTTTGGCACAGCTCATCACTTCCCCAGTCAGCTGGCCTAGTAATCAAGTATTGTTCAACATATCTTTCTCCAAAGTCACATTTTTAATGGTGTGCCATTCACTTTCTGCCCTGTTTCCTTTCAACCATTGTTTTATTACTTCTATTGTGTCATTCAGTCTCCTAATGTCCGCCTCGTCAGCTGTCTCAAACGGAGTTTTCATAAATCGGGCTCCCACATACATCCAGCCTCTCCTCCTTTCCATATGTGATACAATCCCCAGA
Organism: Schistocerca nitens; assembly: GCF_023898315.1. Taxonomy (NCBI): domain Eukaryota; kingdom Metazoa; phylum Arthropoda; class Insecta; order Orthoptera; family Acrididae; genus Schistocerca; species Schistocerca nitens. The sequence goes on along the minus strand of NC_064616.1, from coordinate 556,355,960 downwards.
ACCTGTGTCATCTCATCCCTTAATTTCTCCTAATTCCCATGTACTCTCCTACACACCCCAGCAACCCCTTTAAGTATCCCATGATTCTCTGCTCACAGTCAAAAATTATCAAAGGCTTCTTCTAGCCATCTTACCTCATTCCATATCTCACATGCATTAAATACCACCTGTGCTCCCATTGCCGGTTCTGTAATGCCTCCACTCCAGTGACCAGTAATCTGGTTATAACCCATATAACCTTGTCCGCTGTCGTATCTCACCTGAGGACAGGGATACGTATTATCCTTTCCTCCCCCTGAAGTTTTCTACTGCCCTGCAGCAGCTCATTTCACTTGTACTAAATATTATTCTACACCTATATCTAACATACAAAAAACATTCACTTGTTCTTGTCTCCTAGGTCTTAACCCATATTTATTTCCCATTTCTGCTTCACCTACAACCTCTCATTTGCTCCCCTGCACATTCTTTTCCAGTTTTCCTTTCTGGGTGCCCCTCTAGTTCCAGGGATAACCTCTGTACTCACTTGAAAAGGTTTCAAACGTTCAATGTGTACAATTGTTGTTCTTGTTGGCAAATGAGTGTTAGTATTCACTGGTGTCGTACTTTCCGCAACTTGATATTGCCCTTGACACTTCAAATTTCTTTGTCTTCCACTTTGGAGTGTATGAAATTGATAACATCACCCATTTGCCAACCTTCTGTTGTAGCATTCTTGCTCTATGGCTCATTACCTCCTCTTACTTTTCCAGTGCCCATGTATTTGCCCTGTGCACCATGTTCCAAATTTCTCTTATCACCTTTGCAAACTCCTTAACCAATACTCCTGTCTCCTTGTTCTTGGATTTGAACATGTCAAATGATGATGCCATTTTCCAACCATCAATTTTCGAACAACATTTATACAAGAAATACAATCCCAGAATCATGTCATAGCACTCACTCACAAGTGGCACAGTCTCTACACATTGCTTGTACTTATCTGTACCCGGTAAAAAATCTATGTCCACTGATCACAACAGTGTGAATCTTTATCACCCACTTCATGTAACCTATATTTTGATGGGTTCCATTGTATATGTTCCATCAGATCACCACTGGGAACTGGCATATGTGCCCCTATGTCCAACAGTGTCCTGCAATTCCTTTCTTCAGCTATTCCTCTGACCACAGAATCCACCTCTGCATATGACTCTGTAGCATCTAATCTTACTGGGAATGACCATAGGTGGATGCCAGGCTCCCTTTGGCATTTAATACCTGATTCTTCCTGGTCTCCTGCCTCTGAAACTACTGTGACCCCTGCCTCTACTGCCTTTGTCCAGAGGCTGGTGACATTGCCTGCTCACCTGCCCCATTTTCCCACACATGTAACATATTATATTCGTGGAGAACACTGTTCATCTAACCTGCACTCTGGCTGGCATGTCAGTTTTTTCAGATTCTATTGTCATTCTGACAGCTCTGCACAAATCAGTCAGACCCCCTCTCCACACTCATCACAACATCTCTGAAGGTAATCCTCTTAAAAATGTGTCAGATGCCCTCTGCTCCACCTCTCGTAAAATCACCTCATTTACCACAGTATTCCAGCCCAACTCTTTCTTACTCTGTTTGCAAATTCTTCCACTGACTCTGCATGCTTCTTCATTACCATGCCCAATTGTTCTCTAAAATGTCTGGTACTATTCTACTCCATACATCTCTGAACTAACCCATTCTTAAATTCCTCAAACATTCTAGCTCCCTTGACAGCCTCCGTAGACCACATAACTCCACACTGTTTTCTGTCAACTGTGCTACCTTTTCCAGTAATATGTGAACTGCCTCCAGTCCTGACACACCTTGTGTCCCTGACTGAGCAGAAGCCTTGTTCTTCCTGGCACTTGTTTTGAAACACCAGTACTTACAAGACAGACAAAATAATATATATTAAGTTAGATCTTACATCTAATCATTAAACATTTGGACTTTTGGCACTACCTATCCATATACCCACAGGGCAGGATGCAGTAGATTTGTTTTGTGCTTTCAAATTCCTTTATTGCAACTCTCCAGTGGGATACATGTAAAACAGCAGCAGAGTGGCTGATGCATGCAGTTACCTCCTTTGTGTGTGTATGTGTGCTGTCCCACAATGCTGACAGAGCATGGCATAATTGAGCAGTGGCATAACACCACTGCTTCTGTCAACGGCGTCCTCCATCTCCACAGCTGAGGCATGGCTGATGTCTCCAGCGCTGGAGCAGCCATGACCTGGCACAGGAGCCCTGTGGCATGCTATGTCCCAGGATGCAGTGGGTCCTGCGATTTCTCTGTGCCTTTTGTCTTAGGGCAGGCTGACCTGGTCCGAGGTCAAACTGTGGACCTTGTACATCATTCTGAATGGTGCCCCAAGGGTCTCAGCCCCATGGAGGTAGTACTGCGGTACTAATAAAAGAATATTTCAGTGCAAAAGTGGCTGGGTATTTATATGATCATGGGCTGTGTTTGCTTGGGCTTTGCTATGCCTTGCAGCATATACATTAAACACTTCCAGAGTTGCTGGTGTGGAAAGGCTTCCACCTTCCACTTAGGTGCTGCTGTGTCAGCAATTTCCACACATTACCTGGCTGGCTCACCTCACAATACGTGATGACTGTGCTGTATTTTGTAATGCTTATGAACCACACTCACCTGCAACTAGCTTTGCTGTAATCTCCTTCCTTCTTTGTGCATTTCTGGCCAAATATGTATAATTTCTTATAGACTGGTGTATTATCATTTCTGGAATGCAGTGTTGTGTTATGGGTGTTGCTGGCAGTGAACAATCTGAGTTGAACGGGTCTGAGTATTTGAACGATAATGTTTCCATGGCTTCCCATTCACAATCTTTCAAGTGACAAATTTCAGCACATAGAGCAGATGCATTGATGGTTTACTTGAGGCTTTGCTCATCTGTTGATCTGTCAATATCATCCTCATCAATTACCTCTGAATTTGCTACTATTTATCCTTTAGGGGTACTCACATCTTCCATCCAAAATTATCCAGGCTTACCAAAACCAATAATTTACCATTTACTTTGCTTATCCACACTACACTACCATGTATAAAATAACACTTCTCATCTAATGCTTGATTGTACTGCAATGGGTCAAGCATACACAATACTCATTGTGGTATGTTGATATCCATCGTTAGCCAAATCAATGTCTCTGCATCTGCTGGTACTTTGTCATGCAAACTTATCCTTAATGCACATTCTCAAATTTCAGTTGGTGACACCTTTGTGATTGCTGTACCTTGCAATGTAGAAACACTGGCAGCATCTGCACCCATTGGAAATAAATTTCCACTAAGTTCAACTGTATGCTGCCAAAGATCAATTTTGCCATGTTGCCTATCTAGGAAGTCAATTCTGAAAATCATGAAATATCCATGTCCCACAGGTGGCAATACTTCCATGTGCTCACAAAACCCTATACTTCCTAATTTAGAATCGAGCTGTGTTGTCCCCCATGACTCCACATCATTATTTCTGATTCTACATAACCTCTTGCCCACAAGCTTCAGACTAATGACAGACACATGAGCACCAGTATTGGCCAGAACTTTATGTTCCCTGCCCTGTACTAAACCCATCAAGCAGCAGTCCATCTCTGTGTACCAGTCTGCACTACTGTGATTTACTGGGGATGTTTCCTAATGGAACAGGCATTCCCATTTACATTTAATACCTGCTTGTGTTTATTTCATTTACTTTTTTCCTTCCTTCTACATTCATTTACCTTGTGACCAAAATGTACACAACTATAACACTATGAGCAGCAACATTGTGCCTTCAAATGTCCCTTCTTTCCACACCAATAATGTTCTTGTTCAGAAACAAAGATCTGTCAATCATTGCATATTTTTGTAGTAAAGTCAGTTTCCTGCAAGTGCATAGCAATGCAAAGCACTAAAACTAAATCATCAGGATTTTCCATATGAGCTCTGTGAAAATTCCACAAGGACTCCCCATAGAAGGATGTCTGGAACCCTATTTTCCACTTCCATGAGTATGACTTGATCTGCTTCTGGATTTTGTGTCAACTCGTATGCTTATGCATTCACTTTTTGAATTCTGTCAGAGAAAGCTTCAACTCATGTTACCTCAATTGGCTTTCTGCACTAACCTACTCAACATCTCTCTGAAATATTTAGTACTGTTCTGTTTATGGTACCTTTGTTGCAAGCCCTCTGCTAATTGTTCGAATTGTGTGTTGTCCTCATCATTTCATCATCATTTGTGCAAGTAGCTCGACTGGACTGTGTACAGATTGGGGACTTTGTAGGGGCGATGATGACTGCACAGTTGAGCACCCCACAAACCAATCATCATCATCATCATCATCAAATTTTTCACTTTCCTAAGTATCTTGTGACACATCACATAAGTTTTAGCCTCACCTATTAGACATAGATTGGCCATCAACACAGCTGTTTCACCTGACCGATTACTCAGTTTAGCTGTGGCTAAAACATCATTTATGAATACTGTCATGTCCTCTGTTGTTTTACTGAAGAAGGGCGCTATTAGATTAGCCGCTGAATGATCTATAGTGTAGGAGGGTACATTTACTACAGCCTTAACCCCATCTGAACATGACTGTGAGTGTTGCGTGGCTTGTAAAGCTTCTAGTTGCTTACTTAACTCTTCATTATACGATTTCTGTAATTTTGATACCTACTTCATCAGGGCAGCTACAGCATCACTCATGTTACCTCAATGTGTTTTCAGCATCTTTTAGCAATTTATTACTACTTTTTCATTTACATGACTAATACAAATAAAGCACTTTCTCTTTTAAAAGCAACAGCAAAACTCAACATATATAATCTACATCTACATCTACATGGGTACTCTGCAAATCACATTTTATGTGCCTGGCAGAGGGTTCATTGAACCACTTGCACAATTCTCTATTATTCCAATCTCATATAGTGTGTGGAAAGAACAAGCATCTATATCTTTCCATACGAGCTCTGATTTTCCTTATTTTATTGTGGTGATCATTTCTCCCTATGTAGGTCAGTGTCAACAAAATATTTTCACATTCGGAGGAGAAAGTTGGTGATTGGAATTTTGTGAGAAGATTCTGTCACAACAAAAAACATCTTTCTCTTAATGATGTCCAGCCCAAATCCTGTATCATTTCAGTGACACTCTCTCCCATATTTCGCGATAATACAAAACGTGCTGCCCTTCTTTGAACTTTTTCGATGTACTCTGTCAGTCCTATCTGGTAAGGATCCCACACCGTGCAGTAGTATTCTAAAAGATTACAGACAAGCATGGTGTAGACAGTCTCCATAGTAGATCTGTTACATTTTCTAAGTGTCCTGCCAATAAAACACAGTCTTTGGTTAGCCTTCCCCACAACATTTTCTATGTGTTCTTTCCAATTTTAGTTGTTCATAATTGTAATTCCTAGATATTTAGTTGTATTTAAGGCCTTTATATTTGATTGGTTTATCGTGTAACAGAAGTATAACGAAAGCCTTTTAGCATTCATGTGGATGACCTCACACTTTTAGTTATTTAGGGTCAACTGCAAATTTTCGCACCATTAAGATATCTTTTCTAAATTGTTTTGAGTTTGTTTTGATCTTCTGATGACTTTATTAGTCGATAAACGACAGCGTCATCTGCAAACAACCAAAGATGGTTGCTAAGATTTTCTCCCAAATTGTTTATATAAATCATGAACAGCAAAGGGCCTATAACACTACCTTGGGGAACATCACAAATCACATCTGTTTTACTCGATAATTTTACATCAATTACTATGAACTGTGACCTCTCTGACAGGAAGTCACAAATCCAGTCACATAACTGAGATGATATTCCATAAGCAAGCAATTTCACTATAAGCTGCTTGTCTGGTACAGTGTCAAAAGCCTTCTGGAAATCCAGAAATATGACATCAATGTGAAATCCCTTGTCGATAGCACTCAACACTTCATGTGAATAAAGAGCCAGTTGTGTTTCACAAGAACGATGTTTTCTAAACCCATGTTGAATGTGTGTCAATAGACCATTTTCATTGATGTAATTCATATTGTTCAAACACAATATATGTTCCAGAATCCTGCTGCATATCGACGTTAATGATATTGGCCTGTAATTAAGTGGATTACTCCTACTATCTTTCTTGAATATTGGTGTGATCTGTGCAACTTTCCAGTAATTTGGGTACAGATCATTCGTCAAGCAAATGGTTGTATATGATTGTCAAGTATGGAGCTAATGCATCAGCATACTCTGAAAGGAACCTAACTGGTATACAGTCTGGACCAGAAGACTTGCTTTTATGAAGTGATTTAAGTTGCTTCACTACTCCGAGAATACTTACTTCTACTTTTCTCATGTTGGCAGCTGTTATTGATTCGAATTCTGGAATATTTGCTTCATCTTCTTTTGCGAAGGCATTTTGGAAGGCTGTGTTTAGTAACTCTGCTTTGGCAGCACTGTCTTCGATAGTATCTCCATTGCTATTGTGCAGAGAAGGCATTGATTGTTTCTTGCCGCTAACATACTTCACATATGACCAGAATCTCTTGATTTTCTGTCAGGTTTTGAGACAAAGTTTCATTGTGGAAACTGTTATAAGCACCTTGCATTGAAGTCCACGCTAAATTTTGAGCTACTGTAAAAGGTCACCAATCTTGGGGATTTTGTGTCTGTTTAAATTTGTCATGTTTGTTTCATTGTCTCTGCAACAGTGTTCTGACCCGTTTTGTGTACCAAGGAGGATCAGCTCCATTGTTTGTTAATTTATTTGGTATAAATCTCTCAATTGCTGCTGAAACTATTTATCTGAATTCAAGCCACATCTGGTCTCCATTCATATCATTAATTTGGAAGAGGTGGAGATTGTCCCTCAGGAAGGTGTCAAGTGAATTATTTTATCTGCTTTTTTGAATAGGTATATTTTTCATTTATTTTTGGAGGATTTGGGGGTTACAATAATCAATATTGCTACAACAACCCTGTGTTCACTAATCCTTGTATACATTTTGATGCTTCTTATTAAGTCATGATTATTTGTTGCTAAGAAGCCAAGTGTGTTTTCACAACCATTTACTATTTGCGTGGGCTCATGAACTAACTGCTTGAAATAATTTTCAGAGAATGCATTTAGCACAATTTTGGATGATGTTTTATGCAGACCTTCAGAATTAAACATGTATTTTTGCCAACATATCGAGGGTAAATTTAAGTCACCACCAACTATAATCGTATGATTGAGGTACGACTTTGAAATCAAACTCAAGTTTTCTATGAACCTTTCAGCAACTGTATCATCTGAATTGGGAGATTGGTAAAAGGATCCAATTATTATTTTATTCCAGCAGCCAACAATGACCTCTGCCCATGCTAACTCACAGGAACTATCTACTTCAATTTTGCGACAAGATGAACTACTTGTAACAGCAACAAACACACCACCGCCAATCGTGTTTAGCCTATCCTTTCGGAACACCATTAGGTTCTTCACAAAAATTTCAGCTGAGCTTATCTCCAGCTTTAGCCAGCTTTCAGTTCCTATAACGACTTGAGCATCAGTGCTTTTTATTAGTGCTTGGAGCTCTGGAACTTTCCCAACACAGCTACGACAATTTACAACTGTTATACTGATGTTTCCTGTACCTATGTTCTTCCTGTGTTTGGCCCTGCACCCTTTGTGGCTGAAGCCCTTCTTATGTTGTCCCGAGACCCTATAACCTAAAAAAAAAAAAAACCAGTCCATGCCACACAGCCCCTGCTATCCATGTAGCTGCCTCCTGAGTATAGTGGACACCTGACCTATTCAGCGGAACCCGAAACCCAACCACCCTTTGGTTTAAGTCAAGGAATCTGTACCCTCCACGGTCGCACAACCGTCTGAGCCTCTGATTCAGACCCTTCACTTGGCTCTGTACCAGAGGTCCACAATTAGTCCTGTTGACTATGCTCCAAATGGTCAGCTCTGTTTTCATCTTGCAAGCATGACTGGCAGCCTTTGCCTCTTCTGTTAGCAGCTCAAAACATAAACAGCTAATCTTAACTAATCTTTAGCGTCTGATCATTGCCCAGCGACAGTCGCTACTATTGTATGCTGCATGATCATAATGCCTACAAATGGTGCAAGTTACTGGTACCATTCCACTACATGGTACACTATATCCCATTAAATTACAGCTGTCACACCTCATAGGTACCAAATAATTTTCCTTAAAATTCTCTCGAAACTGTGACAGATCTACAGGCTCCTCAGATCTGACAAAAGTCACTTTCCATGTTGAATGCCAATCTCTGAGGCATGTGGACACCATTTGAGACATGAGATGGCTGTTACTGATGCTGCAACATCATCTCCTGTTTTGTCAGGCACTCCAGGACATCAGTGCCCTGTTGAAGTCACCAAAGAACCATTTCTGGCCCCAAATTATAGTGGTGCCAAGTGGAGACACCACTACATTATCAGAATTGTGTTGTGGATCCTGTAAGCACCTCTTTGTTGCTAATAGAACAAGATTACCAAGGTATTAATTAGTCATTCAGATGTAAAGTTTCTTGTCTTCTTTCCAGCCTCGGCTGACGCCTCGTGGCAGTGACACAGAGAAATTCTGCTGACACCTATTGTCAGGTTGGTGTTTCTGGTCAGTGAGACCACTGTTCCAGTAATTCAGTTGAAGTCTGTTGGGCTACCACCTATCAGGTGAAGCCATGGTGTGAGAGTATGGCCTCACACTGCGTTAGAACGTCCTCAACCCCACTTCAGAAAATGATGACCTGCCATGTCCCAACTGGATGTACAATGTTGTCAGAAGACATGTAGTCAGATGATCCTGGCCCCACTGGATAAGAAGGCCCTGAGCTCTTGCCATGTCAATCAGGAACAGAGACACTGGACAGCCATCTCACCCAGTAGCGACAGTGATGTTAGTGTGAAAAGCACCCTGAGATGTACTAGTGATGGAAGACCCTCTGTCCCCCCATCAGTGATGTGGTAGGTGACCATTGCCAAGTCCCACGAATAGCATGTCGTGGTTACTTGTTTGCTGTCATCTCAGGAATGGCAAGCAGGGTGTTCACGAGAAGTGCTGGAACATCTAATACAAGGATGTCACTACACCACAATAATCATTGAATCAAATGCTTTGGTATGAACACCATCGATTCCAATGACCAACTGAATTCTGAGCTGGAAAATGGAAATTTGTAGTAAGTTCCTATGGGACCAAACTGCTAAGGTCATTGGTCCCTAGGCTTACACACTACTTAATCTAACCTGAACTAACTTAGGCTAAGGACAACACATAAATACACACCCATGCCCGAGGGAGGACTCGAATCTCTGATGGGGGTAGCAGCGTGAACGGTGGCAAGGCACCTGAGACCACATGGCTATCTCGCACAACTCAGGGCTAGAGAACTGGGTATTTATGGGGAGGCAGTGATGTGAGGCTCTATTTGTTATGATTGAATGTGGCCTGTTTTTTTTCTAATTGTCAGCAGTCCTCGTTCCATTGTGTTTTCTTAACAATTCGTTGCAGGCTCTTAATTGCGCTGTCAAGTCTCTGATAGATGTTCTTGAATCTTACACATTGCTTGTTGCTTAGCATAATAAGAACTAATGAATATATGTCTCTTACTTCCTCAGTGGATGTTCTGCTGAATGTGTAACTTGCCTGGCATTTGGCGTCACTGCACCAACCTTTGCTTGTTTATTGACTGACATGATTTTGATTGTTTCTTTCTGCTGAATAGCTGTGACACCACCTCTGCCTGGTGACACCTATGGATATGCTGGTGTGAACTTCAGAGAAATTGTAATTTCTTCTGCATTTCTATTCTGTAACATAACAGTGCCATTCTCATGATAAACAGTCTCCTCACAGAAACCCAACATGGGTTTCAAAAAGATCACAATACCTCAAGAGCTGTCACAGGATTTTTTCACCAATTCTACAGTCATTTAGATGAAGGAAAGCATACTGCAGGCATACTTTTAGATCCCATACAGGTTTTTGTATGGTCAACATGCACTTCTGATGAAGAAACTGAGGGCATCCAATATAAACCAACACACCTCTTTAACTCCTATCTACTTACCTAAAAAAGCATAAATTATCAAAATGGGGTGAGAAAAATCCATATTCGGTCTATGACTGAAACAATAATGCAGCATGCGCTGCAGGGGCAAATATTGGGACCACACAGCTCTACTGTTCTGTGATAATAATAAAGGGGACAACACATTTTTTTCAATATGTGGGTTGTCTGGGGTGATTAAATACACTCTAAGAAAAAAAAAAGAAAAAGAAAAAAAAAAGTCGGGGGTGCTGGACCGTACAGACAAATAAATGATTACAATTTCATAAAAACTGGATGTTTTATTCAGGAAAAAAGAGCCCAAAAAATTGAGTAAGTCAAAAATGTGTTGGTCCACCTGTGGCCCTTAAATGGTTCAAATGGCTCTGAGCACTATGGGACTTAACATCTTAGGTCATCAGTCCCCTAGAACTTAGAACTACTTAAACCTAACTAACCTAAGGACATCACACACATCCATGCCCGAGGCAGGATTCAAACCTGTGACCATAGCAGTCGCGCGGTTCTGGACTGAAGTGCCAAGAACCGCTCCGCCACCGCAGCCAGCTCTGGCCCTTAGCCAAGCAGTTATTCAGCTTTGCATAGACTGATAGTTATATTGTCAAAATGTAGAGCTGGTTTAATGGTCCTGCCCGTAATGCATCAACATGCTATCAACATGTCCCCTCTTTACTATCCTTGTCAGCTACATGTGCAGTATCACACATTCATTCATCAACCACCAAAGTTTATAATTTTGTGTTTTCCATCAATACCTATATGAATATCAATTTGTGGTCACTTTGCATGACTCCTTTGTCTTAGAGCATATTTTAGTAACCAAAGTCCAAAAGTAAAAATCATAGTTCACAGCAGGAAACTCATGCCACAGATGTGCAGGTGTTATTTGTGGAATTTTGTATACAGGCAGTGAAGACTGAAAATTTCCTGGTCTGCACTTGGATGGCGATCTTCAGTGGGAACTCTATGTTAACTACATATGCAGGAAAATAAGCAGTATATTGTATTTGCTTCACCAACTGTGCAAATATGTGTGTAACAAAACACTAAATACAATGTACTATGAGACAGTTTTCCCATTTATAAGTTACAGGATAGAGGCGTATGGGTGTGCCACTAATGTGCACTTGAACACAATACTTGTACTACAAAATCTGATTAGACTGATAATTGATCTGAGATACAGGGAAAGCTGTCATCATGCCCTTATAACAAATAAATATCTATCTGTGTACTCACTGTATATACAGACTTATCATATTTTTTGTAAGCCATCAGTGTGACACATACAAATGCTATGATGTAATAATGACAACACAGTATTATGAAAAGGATAGTTGCTACTCACCATACGGCAGCAATTCTGAGTCACAGATAGAAATTTGACCATTGATGTGAACAGTTCTTCTCTGTATGAAAAAGTGGAAGACTTTTTATTTATGCAGAGATAATGAACATTCCTTTTGTAAACATACATACATGGGCAACGGATGGAACTGCATTTTTATGTAGTTTCAACATTTTGTTGGGGAAGGACCAGGCACTTAAGATTTGATAATTCTTTATTAAAACTTCTTTCATAGATGCATGTAATTGATACTGGTGACTAGTTTTGAATGTGGCCATTCATTTTCAGACCAGACGTGCCCTAAAAGTTCTTAACAAAGCAAAATTCCACTGACTTACTTAGGTAACATTCCCACAACACAGTCATACGGCACATAGGGAATGATCTTATTACGTGTGTGATACAATAAGTGTATCATTCGGAGACAAAATGATTGTCATTAAGGTTAAAGATTAATGTGGGTGACCGAATCATTGGAAGTGATGTATCATTTGAAGAAATGCAGTGTATGACTCCAGAATGTTGTAACTAGATACAGCATATGGATTGAGTGCAGACACAGTATCTGAGCAGTTTGTTGCACACAGGTATGCAGTGAATGTGCCATCATGTTGTGAATTAGTTGATTCTGAGTGGTAGATAGTAGTCATTGCCACATGCATGTCAGAGATTTCACAAAGAATCGGGTTTCCTAGGTCAACAGCATCTAGGCTGGTTCTTCAGTACTGATGACACATTGTTTCCACACACTATAACATCTGCAAAGAACAGCCACAAGTGTTTGAAGGCCTTGAAGTCACTTCTGCATGGCCATGTAGGACAGTTGATAGCTTACTGTGAAACAGATCAATGCCAATTTGAATTTTATTTATCAGGAACAAATTTCTATCAGGAGATGATTTAGTAGATGACTTCTTGCCATTTAGTGTATTATATCTTCATTCATTGTCAAACTGTACCATCTGTAAATAACTTAAGTTGACACAAACTTGCTCACTATCAAATCTTCATGAATGTTATACAAAGTTATAAACATTCTTATACATTCAGATGTATATGTTTTTTACTCATACACAAACAAACCAAAGATGATATACAATCTAGTTTTCATGACCTATGCACCCTTTAATACAAATTTGAGGACTCAGTCTATTTTCAGTACATAGAGACAGTTTTATCAAAGGTTGCAAGAGTAATGTTGATGTCTTTGAACACAACTGCAAAGCCCAAATGATTTTCCAGCAACAGAGCTATGAATGTTTGTAATTGAAAGGGAATAATTCCTACTGTCCTCTGTGGTGGAAGCCAAGTTACTAATTCTAGCTTTTCCATCTACCTACTTAATGAAGAAGGGGTTTAGTGTGGTGTAGTAGCTCATGACAGAACAAGAAATAAAAGTGAAAAATATGAAAGAGGCATCCTGAGACTCCAGTTGACAAAGATGTAACAAGATATCAAAATGTTGACAGAGGCATAAAAAAATAGTACACCCAAGGTTTCCAATTCACTCAGTATTTATTGCAAATGGGGTACATGAAATGACCACACTTACAGATCAATAGCACAAGTGGTTCAGTTCTGAAGTACCAGGTATTGGCCCATGCTGAAATAACCACATTAAAATGTGGTGTATCTTCCACAGTTGGCAACACAGGTGCTGACTCTGGCATCTAGTTGATCATACAGGTGGCAAATACTGTCATGAGATTCGTCATGCCATGCCATGCCATGTAGTTCTGTAAGAGCTGTTGGTTGACAAGTCACACGAGTCACTTCTTGTCCCATCAGATCCCACATGTACTTAATTGGAGACAAGTCCAGAGATCGTGCAGGTCAGGGAAGTTGCTGCATGTCTTGCAGAGCGTGTTGAGTTTCACAGGCAGTGTGTATGCAAGCATTATCCTGTTGGAACAACAAATGATCCTCCTGTTGTAAGAACAACAAAAGAACAGCTCTAACAACATTCTGCATGTACTGAGCACTGGTTAGTGGCCCCTGCAGAAACACCAAAGGTGAACAAGAGTTGTAGCTTATCACATCCCAGATCATAAGGCTGGGGCCAGTGTGTCTTGGATGAATGCATTCTATGAGACAGCACTCACCAGGTCTGCGCTGTATGCAGAAACAATGATCACTCGCTTGCAGGCAGGATCTGCTTTCGTCACTTAAGACCACAGTGTGCTTCCATCTTCCAAGTGACCCACTGACAGCACCATTGTAGCCATGTACAACAATACTGTGCTGTGGGTGGAAAACAGGCTAGAGGTGTGTGTGCCCATGGTCCTACTGGTTTGCAACAACTCATGTTGACACATCTGGGCACACAAGCCCTCTTATGTGTGTTGTGGTAGCTGTATGATCATAGCCGGCCGCTGTGGCCGAGCAGTTCTAGGTGCTACAGTCTGGAACCGTGCGACCGCTACGTTCGCAGGTTCGAATCCTGCCTCGAGCATGGATGTGTGTGGTGTCCTTAGGTTAGTTAGGTTTAAGTAGTTCTAAGTTCTAGGGGACTGATGACCACAGAAGTTAAGTCCCATAGTGCTCAGAGCCATTTGAACCATTTTTGAATGATCATACATTTGGTGTCACCGCCAGACACCACACTTGCTAGGTGGTAGCCTTTAAATCGGCCGCGGTCCGTTAGTATACGTCGGACCCGCGTGTCGCCACTATCAGTGATTGCAGACCAAGCGCTGCCACATGGCAGGTCTAGAGAGTCTTCGTAGCACTCGCCCCAGTTGTACAGCTGACTTTGCTAGCGATGGTTCACTGACAAATTACGCTTTCATTTGCCGAGACGATAGTTAGCATAGCCTTCAGCTATATCCTTTGCTACGACCTAGCAAGGCGCCATTACCAGTTACTATTGATGCTGTAACACATGTACCGTCAAGAGCGATGTTCACCACTTATGGATTAAAGTTAAGTATTCCAGAAGATACGTACGTTTTTTGCTAGTCTCAATTCCTTGTCCTGTTCCAGACCTCACGCCAGCCTGCGTGAGCTTAAACACGTGCCTTTCAGCTTCCTCCAAACTCCGTGGGTTGGCGGTCTTGCCAATCCACAACAATACACATCTGCCTTAACTATACAATAATCCTGGCAGGTGTCTGTGCTGTGTGTATGTGCAGGATCTCATCTACAGGTTCACAGATACCAGCATAATTGCACAACTGATGCAGCATGTCCAACTTGCATGACAATTCTCAGAAAGGACCATCCCATATCTCAGAAGGCTACAGTCTGACCCCTTTCAAATTCACTCAGTTGGGTGTACAAAACAATATCGCATCTGTGTGGCATGGTTGCCTGCTTGCTTCACATGTTTGCACCACACTGAGCTGTGAGCATTCCCTATTACAGGGTGGACACAGATGGCACTCTGGCAGCTGTGTCGCTACACTATGTGTTGGCAGACAATGTTGAAACCATTATCAATACATCTACTATTCTCCAGGTAGCATATACCATCACTGAAAATTGACATCATCTTTCCAGGTACACTATTTTTTTTTTGTGACAGTGTGTGTGTGTGTGTGTGTGTGTGTGTGTGTGTGTGTGTGTGTGTGTGTCCGGCATCAGCGTCTTCTCCTAAATCTCAGGGTCAATTTCAACCAAATTTGGTACGTAAACAGAAAACTTAACTATCAAAACAGTAGGGGTTGGAACCTTCTATCTCTTGTAGGAATAGAGATATGGACAGAAACATGTTTTTTAACCCCTGCCATGTAAGCTGCCCAGCATGACAGGGTATAGTATTAGCTTGCCGTATCAACCTGACTTGCAGGGTGGCCTACATGTCAGACGTAAAACTGTAGAGGACAGTCAGAGAGAGTGGGACAGAAGGAGATGGTCAGATAGAACGTGGAGGGGGTGATGGGCAGAGAGAGGAGCATGTTGTGTGGGTATTATCAGCATGGCTTTCAGGAGCTACACATGTGGATGGGCATGACTTTGCCAAGAGAAGTGTCCAGGAGATGGACAGAAACAAAGGGGGAGAAAGAGGTGGACCAAGTAAGGCGGAGAGGAGGAGATAGACATCAGAGAGCCAGAGGAGATGATGGACAGTCAGAGGGTAAGGAGGAGGTGTACAGAGAGAGAGAGAGAGAGAGAGAGAGAGAGAGAGAGAGAGAGAAAGAAAGAGGAGGTAATGGAGAGTAGAGGGGGAAGAGAAGGAGATGGACAGAGAGAGTGTGGATAAGGATAAGATGGACACAGAAAAAGGGGGGGGGGGAATAGAGGTCATGGGCAGTGAGAGGGGTGAGGAGGGGCAGACAGATAGAGAGAAGGAGGAAATGTACAGAGAGAGAGGAGAGAAGGAGGTAATCAGAAAGAGGAGGAGCGAGATATGGATAAGGATGGGGGAGGAGGAGATGAAGATATATAAGGGGAGGAGGAGATGGACACTGAGAGAGGGTCGAATAGAAGATGAAAAAAGTGAAGCAGAGGAGGAGACGGTTGGAGAGATTGGGAAGGAGGAGATGGAGAGGCAGAGAGAGTGGGGAGGAGGAGGTGAAAAAGCAGAGCTTAGTGGATGACATGTACAGAGAGATGGGGAGAGGAAGTGGTGGGCAGACAGAGGGGGAAGAGGAGATGTGCACAGTATATGTGTCAAACATATATGTGAGTGAAGCCAGGGGGACGGGGGTAATTCTTAATAATATTCAAATTCTTGTATTAACATTCAGCTCTTGCAGATAAAATCAGTCACATGGAGATTAGTGCATACTTTGTAATTTGATATAAATTTTGAGATGCAAAATCATTTTAATTATCTGAATGAAGAGTGTACGTATAAGTGTGACTGTGTCAAGCTGAGGGAGCTGAATTTAAATAGGAAAACCCCTTGCAGTAACTAACATGATTCATTTTGACAAGTAGACAAAACACCTCAAATGCAGAAAATTAATACTCTAAGTGGTGTGTAACATGAGATATTTCTCATGTCTTGATTTTAGAACAATTCTGTTTCTAGACTCAATAAATGACTCATTCACAGATATCGATTCTTTATTGGTTCAATTTGCAAATGATGCTTGTGTACTAATTTAAGGTAATGATTCAGTAAAAAATCTTGATTCTATTGAATTCACCCTTAATATATCCTGGTTTGGGGTAAATGGATTAAAACACACACACACACACACACACATAAATTAGAGCAGAGAGAGAGACTGAGAGATCAGGGAGTTTGCTTAAGACTAATGTCAGTTAGTTCTGAATTTTTACTAATTGTAGAAGTTTGTAAGTTTTATTTTTGAAGAGAAAGACTATCTAAATGACAGACTAAAATGATATAAATGCCAAAGACTTATTCCCACTGGGTATGTGAAAGTGTTTCTGCTATGGGTCATGGAAGGAGACTAAACAAGTCCAGAAATGTCAAACTAGGAAGACGCTATGTCCCATTATTAGCAGCAGGTTCACAAGCCAACTGATTTGAAGAAAATGCCATTTATTTTACAAAGTATATTATTTCCTATGACTTCTTCCAAGAACTGCAGATTAGGAATAAGTTTCACTTGTTAATACATTTATTATTCAGTAACATGTACAAGTAGTCTGAAAAGTGGTTTCAGGTTTCAGAATGTTAATTAAGTTTTTTTTGTAAGATCATTTAGCATTATGATGACTATTATTCAATCACAGGTGGCTTTAACATATTAAAAGATTCACATTAAATGTTACTTGGTGAGTGGGTCTCACACTATACGTTATTTTAGAATGAAAATTGTACCCTCTCCAGTGTATCTAAAGCTGAAGGTAGGTGGACCACAAATATGAGGATTATCCACTTGATAGATTGCCCCAATGGAAAGTATTTTATTGAAGTTGAACACCATTAACACTGCAGACTGTATTTTTACTTCTGAGCCACCAAATGAGGTTACTTCTGCAGCCACACCTTGCTGAGTTTCCATTTGGTCAAAACAGCTAGTTTTCTTCTACCTTTCAATTTAACAAATAATTTAAAACACTTACATCAGTAAACTTGTAATCTTTCCATGTATAATATAAGTACCTTACATGTTTCTAAAAGACATTTTATCTCTATACGTTCTGTTTTCACAGTTAAATGGACTGCCATTGAAGAGAGAATGATATGAGCTCTTAGAGATGAAATAAGTCTATAAATATGGACAAATTCTGATAACTAATTGAGTTTGTGTGTACATATTTACTGACTGCTGCATCCTGCACCTCTCCCTTACGTACTGATGAACTGTAACAAAACTAAATCAGATAAGAAAACTTCTGTTCCTTCCATACCATAATCAAAGAACATTCAGGTATCCAAAAAAATGCACTGTGATTAAACCACATTACTTAAACAGTTGACTGTATATATTGAGGAAACACAATTTGGGTTTTAAAGATTTGTTTCTTGTTATTAGTTTAGGATCATTGTCCCAACCCTCAGACATCTTGCTCCAACTTGTAATTTCCTTCTGTCCTGAGTCTTCTTCATTTAGTTGTTCTGATTTCACATTCATAATTGTACAATTTTTAAAAGAGAACCAGTTGCCATTGATATTTGAATCCTGTTTACAATTAGCGTTACAAGATCACAAAGAAAAAATGCCAAAAACCAAAATGAACTTTATATTAAAATAATTTTTTTTTGTATTAAAGTGAGTCCTTTTTTTTTAATTTTGGTTGCTGGATTTGCCTCAAACTATTTTACACAAAACTGGTACCAGTATCTGGTGATTTTAACTTTCATTATCATCTCAATGAAACCAAGAAACAGTTTTCACGACTGAACGGATGCATGATATACACTCTAAGATAAAAAAAAGTGACACACCACAAAGGAATTATCCAAATGTGATGGAAATCAGTAGATGTGCTGTACATGAACAGACAAACAAATGATTACAATTTGAGAAAAATTGGATGATTTATTGAAGAGAAAGAGCTTCACAAATTGAGCAAGTCAGTAATGTGTTGGTCCACTTCTGGTCCTTGTGCAAGCAACTGTCTGGCTTGGCACTGATTGATAGATTTGCTGGATGTCCTCCTGAGGGATACTTTGCCAAATTCTGTCCAATTAGCATGTTAGATTGTCAAAATCCAGAGTTGGTTGGAGAGTCACACCCATAATGCTCAAAATGTTCTCCATTGGGAAGAGATCCAGTGACCTTGCTGGCCAAGACAGGGTTTGGAAAGCATGAAGACAAGCAGTAGAAACCCTCACCAAGTGTGGACGGGCATTATCTTCCTGAAATGTAATCCCAGGGTGGCTTGTTATGAAGGGAAGCAGAACGGGGTATAGAATATTGTTGACATATCACTGTACTGTAAGGATGCTGTGGATGACAACCGTAGGGACCCTGCTATTAAAAGAAAGAGTACCCCAGACCATCATTCCTGCTTGTCAGGCCATATGGTGGGCGACAGCAGTCAGGTTGGTATCCCACTGCTGTCCATGGAATCCCAAGACATATCTTTGGTCTGGAATCCATTTAACTGGAGTAAATTGTCTTCAGTGATGAGCAGCAAAGATTTGTATGGACATGCCCCAGACAGATTTGGTATACCAACCTGACTGTCACCTGCCATATGGCCCGACAAGTGGGAATGATGGTCTGGGGTGCCATTTCTTTTCGTAGCAGAACCCCTTTGGTCATCCACTGCATCCTTACAGCACAGTGGTACATTGATGATACTCTACAAACCGTTTTGTTGTCCTTCATGTCAATCCAAGAGTTCTACTGCTTGCCTTTGTCCTTTCCTAACCATACCTTGGCCAGCAAGGTTGCCAAATTTCTCCATAACTGAGAATGTTTGGTGCATTATGGGGACAATCTAACATTCTGATTGATCAGAATTTAGCATGATATCCCTCAGGAGGACACCCAATAACTGTGTCAACCAATGCTAAGTGCTTGACCGAGAGCCACAGGTGGACCACCACGTTATTGTCTTGCTCATTTTGTAAAGTTCCTTGTCTTGAATTAATGATCCAATTTTTGTGAAACTGTAATCATTTGTTTGTCTGTGCATGGACATCACATCTACTGATTTCTGTCCCATTTGGATAATTGCTTCATGGTGCATCATTTTTTTTTAAATGCCACTAAGCAACTGTTACAAAACTGTCAAAGGCACTTCCAAAAGTCATTGTGTGATTGAAAGCTCTTTTGTCAGGCATCTTTAACTTTTTTTTCTTTTTCTGGCAGAAACAAGAGACAAAAGTGTTGCTGCAAGTTTTCAAACAGTATATTACCAACCAATAAAGATGGTTTTCAAGTCAATTTAGAAACCTCTTAATGGTTTTCAGCACACAGATAGTGAAAAAAGAGACTCTAGCTTCAGTAGAATTCTTGTATATACATATGTATAATATGTGCTTGGAAATATGTAGCTAATAGATAATTTGTTGCCTTACAGTTCCACCAACCTGGGTGGTTGAACCAAAGGATACCTCAGCCAAGCTGGGACAGTCTGTAATCATAGACTGTAAAGTAGATGGTTTCCCACAGCCCACAGTATCATGGAAAAAAGCATCAGGTAATGCATTTCTAGTTTAGCAGGCCCCCATCTCTCTCTCTCTGTCTCTCATTTAACGGCAGTATATAATTTCTCCTTTTGAACTGAAAAGTGTGTCTTCAGAGAGTATTTCAATGACACAACATGTATGTGACTTGATTACATATTAACAAAATAATAGTACTGCAAACCTCCATCCCACCTTCAGTGATTCCTCCTCTTGATCCTGGGTTATCTGATACATTTACTTTGTGCTGGTAATAGTCAATCATCTTTTTCTGTACAGCTTTAAGGACATTGTGTCCTTTTTGCTTTATTCGACATTCATTTTCCCATACATCATTTATTTAGTTTTTGCAACATAGTATAATAATTTAAAAGTTTTGCCATCTAATTGTCTTTGATTAAAATTAAAACCACATTTTGTCGACAGCCTGAAGGTTGGTTTGAACACCAAAAGTGTTTTACTAGTATGATATTAGATATGATTTTGCCTAGGACCAACTGAGAATGGAAACTCAAATCTTTGGATATCTAATCTGACAGTTACCCACTTACTCTCTGAATCACACAATTAAATTAATGCACTTGTAAATATAAATTTCTGTCAACTGATAAATATTTAATTATGAGGTACATTCAATAAGTAATGAAACACATTTTTTTTTCTGAAAGCAGGTTGGTTTTATTCAGGATTGCAATATACCATATTATTCCCTCTCTGTTGGCTAGAAAATCCTATTTTTCAATATAATCTCTATTAAAAGAGATGGCCTTGTGCCATCTTACTTTGAGGACCTGTATACCAACATGGTACCACTCTACTGGTTGACTTCAGAGCCATTGTCTTGCTGCATCAATATCTCCCCATCAGCCAACTGCTTCCCTTGAAGTGCATCCTTCATTGGGCCAACAGATGAAAGTCAGAAGGTGTGAGATCTCGGTTGTAGGGCTGATGAGGAAGAACAGTCCAATGAAGTGTTGTGGACTCCTTTCAGGTCTGCAGACTTATGTGAGTCCTTGTGTTGTCATGGCGAAGGAGATGTTTGTTTGCATTTTTGTATCAATGAACATGCTGAAGTTGTTTCTTCAGTTTCCTGAGGGTAGCATGATACATAATAGAATTGATCATTGCACCATAAGGAAGGACGTGAAATAGAATAACCCCTTCAGAGTCCATGAAGACTCTCACTACAATTTTATTTCCTGTGGGTGCAGCTTTGAACTTTTCCTTTGGAGGATAGGTGATGTGGCACCACTCCATGGATTGGTGTTTTGTTTCTAGTTCAAAGTGATGAACCCATGTTTCATTGCCTGTGTTGATATCTCATAAAGAATTGTCACAATCAGCCTCATAACATGCAATCAATTCCAAAAAAATGGTCCATCTGCCAGACAGTGGTGAACCCAGTGGGCATACAACTTTGACTACCCCAACTGGTGGATGAGTGTGTCAGCACTACCAACAGAGACATCCAGTTGTACAGCAAGGTGTTTGATTGTGATTCATCACTCATCTCAAAGGAAAGTGTATGTATGATCAAACATTGTAGGAATCACTGGATGGACAGAATGAGGGAGATCAGACTGGTTGACGCAACCTTATTGTGATGATGTCAGATACCTCTCTCTATGACTCACCATTCTTTTGTTCACTGCCAGGTTTCCATAGGTATTATTCTCCATGAATATCTGTGATGCTCTGGTTTTCCCCCAAAAGAAACTCACTGACAGCTCTCTGCTTTGAATACACCTCCATTAAAGATGCAATTTTGAAGGCTATGTATAGCACTACCACCTACTGGAATTTTGTGAAACTATAGGGGTGAAGCAGAATATTCCACAATGTCCCACAGCAAATTCTGAATTTTTTCAAATGAAATTGGCAGAGATAAAAATGTGTTGCCTTACTTATTATACAACCCTCAAAATTAAGTTATGTGCAATTCACACTGCAAAACAAATGTTGTTCAGAGGCCTACTTAATTTGTATTTTTATGATGTTAGATGACTTAAATACAGTAAGTGTTTTGTCATAAGAGAATGAAAAATATATACCCACTACTACAAACCTGAAGTTGTTAATATATCATTTCTTTTTCAGGTTCTAAACCTGGACATTACTTGGATTTAGCTCATCAGCACAGAAAGGAATCAAAACTGTTAAAAGTCAATACTAACCCAGAACCAGTTCAGGTTTTAGCAAATGGCTCCTTATTTATAGAAACAATCTCTCAGGACGATGAAGGACATTATCTGTGTGAGGCGAGCAACAATATTAGTGTTGGACTGAGTGCTGTAGTCCAGCTAACAGTACATGGTAGGGCCTATATCAATTTTTTGACTAAGTAGTACTTAAAAAGTATCTTCATATTCTCAGTAAGTTTTCTTCAGATGATGTTTAATTCGAACAACTTATTCAGTAGTGTTATGAAACTATACAGTCAGTTAAACATTAATGTGAGAAATCTGTTTCACAGTTGAGTATCAAAGTATGTGATTCCAACATCCAAAAAAGTTGGTAGAAAGTGAAATACTTCAATTTAATCTGTTACAGTACTCTACCTAGGCAACTGACAAAATATCAGCAATAATAAAAACATATTATATACAAAGTAATTTTACATAATTTTTCTGCTGGATAGCTTAAACACATCATAGTGAAGGAATGATTATTTTATGAATTTCCTCTGCATAAAACCAGGAAAGTTAAAGTATTAGATATGTAAATTCTCAGTGGAATTTTTTCTTTCTTAAAACTCTCTACCAAACTGTCGCTTGGACTTGATAAGCAACACATGAGGTATATGGCACATTTTGTAAGTCACCAAGTAACTACTCATTACATAACCATTCATTCTGTGACAGTGTGTAACTGTTTCACGCAACAAAGTGAGTCACTTCTGACTGCTGCCAAATATGTACTCAGTGTTGTGGTTGGCAGGAGAGCCAACACCGTGTTACTAGAGGAGGCCAAAATGCACGCGTTTTAGCTCACGCAGGCTGGTGTGAAGTCTGGAACAGGACAAGGAAATTAGAATTTAGAAAAACGCACGTAGCTGGTGGAATACTTAACTTTAATCCATTAATGATGAATGTCAGTCTTGACGGTACATGATTCAAAATATCAATAGTAACTGATAATGGCGCCTTGCTAGGTCGTAGCAAATGATGTAGCTGAAGGCTATGCTAAACTATCATCTCGGCAAATGAGAACGTAAGTAGGCAGTGAACCATTGCTAGCAAAGTTGGCTGTACAACTGGGGCAAGTGCTAGGAAGTCTCTCTAGACCTGCCGTGTGGCGGCGCTCGGTCTGCAATCACTGATAGTGGCGACACATGGGTCCGACGTATACTAACGGACCGCGGCCGATTTAAAGGCTACCACCTAGCAAGTGTGGTGTCTGGTGGTGACACCACACTCAGAAATAAAGAAACAAGATAGAATAAACAAAAGCTGAAAAAGTAAGTATGGAGGCTTTTCTACGTACCTCCCATAAAAAAAATTTGAATTGAATAATAAGAAGATCAAATAAAAACTTTCAAGATTGTCCCCTAACTATCAAAGGTGTTATGTATACTTTGGAAAAATACTCTTCAAGTACAGTTAACAACTGGAACACAGATTATGGTCAAAACAAAGAGTGAAACTTATATGGGATCTAGTGACTTAATAGAAAAAAAAGTCTTCTAAATTTCAACATCTCTTCAAATTATAGAACATGAACAAAAAAAACGACCCATTGTGAAGAAAGAAAATGTAAGTAGAGGCAGTGGGCAGTGGAAGTGAACATGATTATATTTCCTCAAGGGAAAAATTGAGAAAATGAGTCCTGGTTGTAGGATGAAATTGTTGGATTGAAGACAGGTCCACTGTAATTAAGAGTGTGAAATGATAGACTGTATGGTGTATTACATGATGAACTGTTTACAGGTGAAACCAGTGATGAATAGAGCAGTTAATGCTGGAAATTCAGTATATCAGTGGATTGAAAAGCAAGAAATGGAAGGCTATTATGTGGCTCTATACAGGGCAAAAGCAGGCTGGACTGATATTTTAGCCACTGTAGTGCCACCTATAATATACACACATCAAGAACAGTTTTGCAACACCCCAGTTCCCAGAACTCCTGAAGATAGACACTGACTGTAGATATTGTATCACAGACACAGTCCCTCTGACTATTCAGAGATTTCACTAAACCTGTCCAAAGATGTAAACAACCATGCATGAGCAGTGCCTATTAGATGGAGGGGGTCCGACAGAAAATCAGTTCCAGTCATTCCACCAAGAAGGAGGTACACAGCTCATGTTGTCTGTAGTTCATCCATGCCTAGATGGTCAATACCATGGTTTGATTGGATCCACATTGTTACTTTGTGCCAGGAAGGGCTCTCAACAAGGATAGTGTCCAGGTGTCTCGGAGTGAACCAAAGCGATGTTGTTTGCACCTGGAGGAGATACAGAGAGGTGGGAACTGTCGATGACATGCCTCGCTCAGGCTGTCTGAGGGCTACTACTGCAGTGGATGACAGCCACCTATGGTTTATGGCTTGAAGGGACCCTGACAGCAATGCAACTATGTTGAATAATGCTTTTTGTGCAGCCACAGGACGTTGTGTTATGACTCATAGTGTGTGTAATAGGCTGCATGATGTGCACCTTCGCTCCCAATGTCCATAGCGAGGTCCATCTTTGCAAACACGACACCATGCAGCATGGTACAGATGGACCCAACAACATGCCGGATGGACTGCTCAGGATTGGCATCATGTTCTCTTCACCGATGAGTGTCGCGTATGCCTTCAGCCAGACAATCGTCGGAGATGTGTTTGGAGGCAACCCGGTCAGGCTGAACACCTTAGATACACTCTCCAGCGAGTGCAGCAAGGTGGAGGTTCCCTTCTGTTTTGGGGTGTTATTATGTGGGGCTGATGTATGCCGCTGGTGGTCATGTAAGGTGCTGTAATGGCTATATGATACATGAATGGCATCCTGTGACCAATACTGCAACCGTATCGGAAGCGTATTGGTGAGGCATTCATTTTCATGGATGACAATTTGCACCCCCATCGTGCACATCTTGTGAACGACTTCCTTCGGGAAAATATCACTCGACTAGAGTGGCCAGCTTGCTCTCCAGACATGAACACTATCAAACATGCCTGGGATTGATTGAAAAGGGCTGTTTATGGGCAATGTGACCCACCAACCACTCTGAGGGATCTATGCCTAATCACCAGCACCACATTTGAAACAGTTGCTTCCACCTCCACATGAGCATCAAGCATCTGTCTTTGCTTTCACGTGATATCTAAAGGCTGCCCACTTGTATACCCCTGGTCTCTGTTAAAAGCATTGCTGTTTATTCTTATTTTAGGTAATGCTCAGCCATAGGTTACTTCTCATGTTCCATTTGTTTATGGAGAACTTAGAACTTCAAGAAGAAAACTCTGAACTCTATACTGTTACATCCATTTTGCTTCCTGCAGTATGTTGACAACGCTTCCTCATATTGCTTGCATTCCTCATATGGTCTTTTGGAGAAACTGCACTGCAACATTCTCAGTTATGGAGAAATTTGGCAACCTTGCTGGCCAAGGTATGGTTAGGAAAGGACAAAGGCAAGCAGTAGAACTCTTCTTGTGTGTGGGCAGGTATTATCTTATTGGAATGTAATGCCAGGATGGATTGACATGAAGGACAACAAAACGGGTTGTAGAGTATCATCAATGTACCACTGTGCTGTAAGGATGCAGTGGTACCAATGTTTGGTGCATTATGGGGACAATCTAACATTCTGATTGATCAGAATTTAGCATGATATCCCTCAGGAGGACACTCAGTAACTGTGTCAACCAATGCTAAGTGCTTGACTAAGAGCCACAGGTGGACCAACACGTTATTGTCTTGCTCATTTTGTAAAGTTCCTTGTCTTGAATTAATGATCCAATTTTTGTGAAATTGTAATCATTTGTTTGTCTGTTCATGGACATCACATCTACTGATTTCTGTCCCCATTTGGATAATTGCTTCATGGTGCATCATTTTTTTTAAATGCCACTAAGCAACTGTTACAAAACTGTCAAAGGCACTTCCAAAAGTCATTGTGTGATTAAAAGCTCTTTTGTCAGACATCTTTAATTTTTTTTCTTTTTCTGGCAGAAACAAAAGACAAAAGTGTTGCTGCAAGTTTTCAAACAGTATATTACCAACCAATAAAGATGGTTTTCAAGTCAATTTAGAAACCTCTTAATGGTTTTCAGTACACAGATAGCGAATAAAGAGACTCTAGCTTCAGTAGAATTCTTATATACACATATGTATAATATGTGCTTGGAAATATGTAGCTAATAGATAATTTGTTGCCTTACAGTTAGGCAGCCATGCAGTGACACCCCAGCAATTTGGTACATGCTATAGTTCGCATGTGCATCTTGGCCATACTGTGTTCCAGTTCTGTGTGCTGAGATAGATATTGTCGTTGTTTGGAGTGTTCCTGCATTGTTGTTGTCTCGCCATGTTTATCACCTCAGTTCTTGCTTGCTTACTTTGTGTTGTGTCCTGGTCAGTTGTAGTGTTTGTTGTCCCCTACTTGTTTGTCTGTCCTGTCTGTTCATTGTTAGTGATACCTCCAGTGGCTTCCTGCCTGGCGGCTTTGCATCTCTATTCTCTGCCATGCACCGTTCGCTGGTCACTCAAAGCTATAAGATGGGTGATGAGGTAAAAGGTTTTGTAGCATCGAGGCTACATTGGTATGGCTCTTGGAACAACAGCAGCAGCTCATACATCAGCGGCAGCACCAGTTAGATGTCTTACAGCAGTCCTTGCAGTTGCTGATGGACAAAGTCAGTGCGGGGGAGTCCGACAGCACCAGCTCCTGGGTGCCCCGGTTTCAGACACTTCCCCATGTCTGCCATTGTTTCTGCCCTTTAATGACGTTAAGGAAGACTAGGAATCCTACTTTCATTGTCTGAAACAATTCGAAGTGTTTCAGGCTATAAATGACTCCCTAAAGCTGTCATTATTATTGTCCTGGGCATCACCAGACACATTCTTTCTGCTGCGCAAGTTGGCACCGTTGTCAGACCCCGTGGCTCTCTTCTTTAATGAATATGTGCGCTGCTGACTAACTACTGTTCCCAGCAATATCATGTCGTGGCATCTTGGCTTGAGTTCCATCAGTACCATAAACAGCCTGGTCAGTCATTCCATTCTTGGTTCATGGACTTGCAGGGTCTCAGCCACAAATGTGACGTCACTTGTGCCAATCAGCATTGAAGGGTGTCATATTGTTGGCGGTAGAGTCCACCGTAAGGGTACTTCTCTCGTGCCATCATCGTGGTACTGACCACAGAGAGCAACATTATTTTGACTCCTCCTTGTACAATGTCTCTATGGGTTCAGAGCCACCAGTTGATGTCACATCAGTTACTTCCATCTTGTCCACAGTGCTTTTTTGTCCACTCTTGTGCAGGCTGTTCCCATTGCTGGAAGGTGTGCATGGGCTGTCAGAAAGATGGCCGTCTCCAATCAGTCTGTCCCAGCCGCTCAACCCGCACCTGCCCCTCACCCATGGGTCATCAGGATACCATGCATACGCTGCAATCAGCCATTCCACTAGAAGACCCATTGACGTGGAAGTTGTCCTTCACACTCTGCATTTTTAATGTGCACGTTCATTTCCAGATCAATACGGGTGGCACCGACTCCTTGATCAATCTGGCGATGTATACATGCCTTTGTACCCCACAGTCATCTCCCACCTCTCGGTGATTGGTCACATATGGTGATGGTTCTATTCCCTTCTATGGGCAGTTCTCGGTCTCAGCCACCTATAAACACATTCCCCGTCCCCTGACACTACTGGTGGTTGACCATCCATTGGCTTCAAACATGTTTGGACTCAATGCTTTCACATTATTTGGCTTTTTGATTTCTGATGAAGTTAAGGTCATATCCACTGCTGTCCCATTCCAGGACCTCGATGATTTGTGCTTGGCCTATGCCTCTTTGTTTCAGTCTGACTTAGGGTGTGCTTTTGACTTCAAGGTGCACATTGCTCTCTGACCAGATGCTCAACTGCAGTTTTTCTGGACTCAACCCGTTCCAGTGGCCTTATGTTCAGCAGTCAACAAGACCGATCGACTGCAGGCTGCTGGTGTCATTGAGCCCATGAAAGTGAGTGCTTTGGTGTCCCTGTTAGTGGTGGTCAGTAAACCCAATGGCTCCCTTCGCCAGTGTGGGGATTTCAGAGCTACAATCAGTGCACAGTCTCTGGTTGAAACTTATCCCATTCCCCAGCAGGAAGACCTTGTCACCAAACTTGTGCTTGGCTAGTACTTCTCTCAGGTTGACCTGGCAGAGGCTTACCATCAATTACCCTTAGATGAGGAATCCGAGAACATCATTGTCATCAACACACCTTTTGGATTATGTAAATACAAGCACCTTCTGTTTGGTATTTACTTTACACTGGTCATTTTCCAGAGGTACCTGGAGCACTTCACACAGCCCATCCCAGCTTGTGCCAATTATCTCGATGACATCTTGGTCACCGGCCATAAACACTATAAGCATTTGAAAACCTTGGTACCTTATTTCACGCCCTGCAGGCCATAGGCTTATACTGTCGACTGGACAAGTGTAGTTTCTTTCAACTGGAAGTTGAATACCTGGGGCACTGGCTCAGTAAAGACAGCATTTGTCCATCGGATCACAATGTCACGGCCATCAACTCCCTTCCCCAGTCCAAGGATTTATCTGACCTCCAGGTTTTTTTGGGCAAGGCTCAGAACAGCCCACTGTGTATGCATCCAATATGCTGTCCCCAGAATAGAGGAACTATTCTCAGACTGAGAAAGAGGCTCTGGTGATAGTTTTCACCATTCAAAAGTTTCACATATACCTGTTTGGGATGAAGTTAACTCCCCTTACTGATCACAAGCCTGTGGTTACCCTATTCAGCCCACACACACACACGCACACACACACACACACACACACACACACACACACACACACACACAAACACCTCCCGCAGTGAACCAGTCAACGTCTCCAGCACTGAGCTCTGTTCTTATGAAGTTACACGTACGTTATCCAATATAACCCCACCTCTCAACACTTCAGTGCAGATGCATTGTCACATCACCCCTTGAGCCTTGATCCCAAATTTGACCAGTAGGGAGTCCTCTGCTTCCACATTGATACAGCCCGCCAAGATACACAGGACAGATTTCCTATCACGGCTGCACAGGTCGCCATTTCCACATGCCAGGACCACATCCTAAGGCAGGTTCTCTGCTACGTGACCCATGGCTGGCCCACCTATCTTTTCGCTGGTTGAAAACTGAATTCAGCCCCTGGCGGCATCTCTCACACAGACTATCGATTGTGGTGTGTGTTCTTCTCTTGGCCGCGGAGGCTGACGTCCATCGGGTGATCATCCTACCTGATTTGTACCACCACATCCTACGCTTGCTACAACGCAGACACTGGGGGATGTCCTATATGGAGGCATTGGCTCCCCGGCATATGTATTGGCCCGGCATAGATGGCAACATCAAACGCTTGGTACATGTGTTCTCAGTGTGTGCGCATCACCAGGCCAGCCCTTCGGAATCATTTGCACCCTGGCCCATGCCTCGCCACCCCTGGGACTGCATCCATCTCGATTTTATGGGCCTGTTTTTGGGATCACTGTGGTTACTCATTGTGGATGCATACTCCAGATACCCATATGTGGTGCACATGGCGTCCGCCATGCCTGATGCCACACTCATGGCCTTGGCTCAGGTTCTCACTATCGAAGGCCTGCCTCATACCTTGGTCTCTGATAATGGCCCTAAATTTGCAGTAGCCTCCTTCCACGCATTCTGTGAGGCCAATGGTATCAAACACATCCGCACCCCTCCGTTCCATCTGTCCTTCAATGTCATAGCAAAATGACTGATCAGGATGCTTAAACAACAGCTGACAAAAGCAGTCGAATCCTCTGCCACCGTGTTGGCCATACCCTATTCCTGAACACTTATTGCACCACGCCAAATTGTGGTCATAGACAGGCCAAACTCCTCCATGGGTGGCATCCATGACCCTGATCCATCTGCTGACACCATCACCTTCTAAGCCTCACCTCTGACCCTCTCAGCACTACACCCCAGCACAGCAGTGTAGGCCAGCTCATATGGAGGCAAGGCTGCTTGGACTTCCACCACAGTAGTCGCAACCCATGGGCAGCTTGTGATATTGGTACAGACTTAGAAGGGGCTCGAGCACCACCACCATAACCAACTCCGGCCTCATACCCCTTCATGGCACCTCACCTCCCCTAATGCCCTCCACTTCCTCCTGGTGTGCATGAGGTCCTCAAGCCAGCCCCACTGCTGATGGCTGCCAGCTCCTGGCAGGCATGCCAGCACTCTTTCCTGCATCCATAAGGATCGGAGGTGCTGTGTGATGCCCTGCCCTCTGGTGACGTTTTGATGGATTCCACGGACTGCTATCCCAACCCATTGCTGATGGTGATGACCCAGGGTCTCCCTCCATTCCCTCCTTCTGCCCATCATGGCCTCCGTCTGGGTCGTTTCCACCCCTATGGACAAGTTTTGGGGGGGATCAGGAATCTGGTGTTGGAAGGTGCAGAAGTTAAACGTGTGCCAGAGTCTATGGACCTGGATACCCACTAGGGGTTTCTGTGCTCTGTCACGCACCTGCACCGCGAGCCTCCCCTTGTGTGTGTGCCACTCTCTGTACTACACTAAGTCTGCGGCCAATTGTGTTTCCCATGGTCCTGTATTTAGATGGCTGCATGGCACTACGCTGGCAGTCTGGTACTTGCTGTAGTTCACGTGTGCTTCTTGGCTTTACTGCATTCCAGTTCCATGTGTTGAGATACATACTGTCATTGTTTGGAGTGTTCCTGCATTGTTGTTGTCTCGCTATGTTTACCACCCCAGTTCTTGCTTGCTTACCTCGTGTTGTGTCCTGGCCGGTTGTAGTGTCTGTCATCCCCTACTTGTTCGTCTGTTTTGTCTATTCATTGTTAGCAATACCTCCAGTGGCACCCCCACCTGGTGGCTTCATGTCTCCATTCTCTGCCATGCACTGCTTGCTTGTCGCTCGCAGCTATAACAGAAACGATACTCCATAGGTATACAATTTGATCAGAAGCTGCTTGTGAAGAACAGTATCAAAAGCCTTCTTAAAATCTAGAAATATGGGATGAATTTGAGATCCCTTGTCAATGGTGCTCATTACTTTGTGTGAAAAAAGAGCTAGTTGTGTTTCACAATAACAGTGTTTTCTGAATCCATGCTAACTGTGTGTCAATGGATCATTTTCTTTGAGGTAACTCATAATTTTTTACCATAGTGTTCCAGAATCCTACTGTTAATGGATATAAGTGATATGGGCCTTTAATTCAGTGGATTGTTCTTATTTTCTTTCTTGAGTGTTAGTGTGACCTGTGCTACTTTCCAGTCCATAGACACTCTTCTTTCATTGAGCAAGAAGTTATGTATGATTACTAAGTATCAAGTCTGCCTGCGTATCTGAGTGGTAACATGTTTGCTTGCCATTCAATGGGCCTGGGTTCAATTCCCAGCCAGGTTGAGGATTTTCTCTGCTTGTGGACTGGGTGTTGTGTTGTCCTCATCATCATCTCATCATTACCGACCCACAAGGTGCCCAATGTGGCATCACCTGAAATAAGACCTGCAACCCAGCAGTCGAAACTTCCCTGGTTGCCAGCAATGCCACATTATCATTTCATTTTTTACTAATTATCGGGCTCTTATATCAGCATACCCTGAAAGATGTGGCATTGGCCCCTCATGCCCCTGATGTCTCTCAGTCCCATGGTGAGACAGAAATCCTATTAGCTGGCCAACTTGTTTTCCACACCTGCATCACTTCCACCCATTCCGGAAGATTTTAGATGCTGCTATCACACCTATATAAGTGGAACACTGTACCAGCCCTGGCAGTCAGTTTTTTAACCCCTGATAATGATGGCTGTCAGCTATAGCAATCTTTGATGTTTTATTAAGAGTGATGTGGCTTGTGACTTTAGAAAATTGTCTCTGAAGCATGCCACTGTGAAAGAATGAGGTCACATGAAATATAATCAGTATTTCTAGCAGGCCATTAGTGTGGCTGCTGTGTGACATGAATAGGTGTTGTGTGTTCCATGGGTCATTTTTATGACCATAATAATGTGGCACAAATAAGTTTATATGCTATTTAACACAATTTGTATTTAAGTATGGCAATGCATTAACCTGTTACAGATAAAGGGACACAACAGTCGAAAATACTTAATTTGAAAGGCATATAACTGTTTTCACTGCATATAATATAAATTATTGAATAAAAATTCTTCTATACAGTTGAAGAAATTGCTTAGAAAGAAATTTTTTAGCTCGTAGTGGGTAGCCAGAAGACTTGTAGAGGACAGATGCTTAATGCAGGGACTGGCATCCAATGCTCGGCATAGATAAATCTAGCATTCACTTTTGGGCAACAAAAATTTATTTCTTAGACATGAGATACTCCAAGTTATTACACCAGATGGCATTATCTGGTGTAAATTAGGAAAGTATGTTAACTGAATACTTTGTTGCATACAATTTAAATTCCCATTAATTTACATATCCTAAACATTATGTACGAATGAATGCTGTCACAGTGATATCAACTAATAAAATATTCTGTGGTTTCAAACCATGTCAAATGGTTAACTGCCCATGAGCTCTTGGCAGAGATCTCCTCTGCCACTGTCATGTGGCTGACTGTTGTGTGAATGTCGCTGCCATTCTTATACAGCCACGTCGCCACCAGTAGCATCACTGGTGTCCAGTCCTGCACCATAGATAGCAATTTTGGACTGTCACAACCACTTCAACTCCCCAATCCCAGGATCCCAGGCTGTACTTAGCTGCAATCCACTGTTTTTATTGAGGCTGTTATATGATATTCTTATCTCTATTGCTTAATTTATTATGCTATTGCAGAAGCCATTGTTTGTTTAACAATAGAAGTATCATTGAATGCAATCTGGTGTCCATTATCCAGTGCATGCCCTACTACAGCTGATTGTTCAAGATAGCACAGGTGGAAACACATTTGATGTTCCATTCATCACTGTTCAATAGTGCAAACAATGTGACTGATATAAGACTGCTCACACCCACACAGTATTTTGTATATTCCAGGTGTTCTGAGGCCTACATAATCTTTCACAGGCTTCATTAGTTGCTGGATCTATGCTGGAGATCCCAAGACTGTTGATTTTATGCCTCTTCAGAAGATGGCTAATCATCCCTATTAGTGTGCCACAAAATGGTAAAAACGCAATCTTCTTTGTGTCTTCTTTGGAGGTCTTCCTTTTGAGGCTTAGCTGAAACTGCTTGTGAAATTTGTCTGTTGTTATAACTGTTTTCCTTGAAAACTTTATGTGAGTGGCTCAGTGCCTTTGGCAGGTATTCAGCATGTGAAGTGGTTTCATCTTGATGTATCAAGGTCCTGAGAACATATAGCTTGTGTGCTGGCTGGTGGTAGCTGGTGGCATGCAGATATCAATCCGTGTGTGTGGGCTTGCAATCAACAATTTGACTGAGACATCTATTGGCTTTATGGCAGACAAGAACATCCAGGAATGGCAAGGAACCATCCTTCTCCACTTCCATCATGAATTGTATGTAGTCATGGATGTTGTTGATGTGTTCCAGGCGCTTTTACAGCTCTTCATGTCCATGAGGCCATATAACGAATGTATTGTTGATGTAGTGACAAAAACAACCAGGCTTAACAGGACCCATGTCCAAGGTGATGTCCTCAAAATGCTCCATAAAGAAGTTGCCTACAACCAGAGTAATAGCCTCCCCATCACAACACCATTCATCTGACTTAAATATTTTCCACCATGTGAAAAATACAGTGACATCAGGGTATGTTTAATAAACCCATGATGGTGTCATCAAAGAACCGGGACAGCAAGTCTGTAGAATCTTGATGGGCACACATGGGAGTAGGGAAACCACATCAAAGCTAACCATAATATCTGCTTCACTAAGACATAGACATTTAATTCAATCGATGATGTTTGCTGTATTCTTTATATGGTGCACACAATGTCAAACGTGCATTGAGAGGAGACTAGCCAAATGCCTTGCAAGTCTATTGGTCAGCAATCTGATGACGCTCACTATAGGCCTTAAAGGTGTATCCTTCTTACACATCTTAGGCAGACATTAGAATGTGGGTGGACTGGGTGCCTGGGGGAGGTTGTTTTTAATAACACTCTCTTCCAGCGATGACTGTTTGAGAAGCTCCAAAGTCTTCATTACTATTCTGGATGTTGGGTCCTGAGGCACTCTTTGGTACATATCTTCCTGCAGCATCCATCAGATTTTTGTGTCAAAGTTGGCTTGTTCCATCAGGATGGCAGCATTACCCTGGTCAGCTGGCACGACTATGGCAAGAGAATCATTGTGGAGGGCACAGAGGCCATTGCACTCAGCTCTAGTCATGTTTGGTGCTGGCAGCTTGTATTTTTAAAAAAATGTGGCTCTTTGCTCTATGAATTCCTTCTGCAGTTTCACTGAGAAACATGAATTGCTTGTTCAACGCACTTAATATGTCAATGAAAGGGACTTCATGGTGAAGGAGCGAAGTTTAGTCCTTTCTTAAGTGCTGAGATGGCACCCATGTGAAAGTTTCCTGGTGCCATATTGATTACGGTATGTTATGCAGTTTTTTGTCCCACCATGTAAAGAATATGCTGGACTTCACAGATCAAATTAA
Source organism: Schistocerca nitens (assembly GCF_023898315.1). NCBI lineage: Eukaryota > Metazoa > Arthropoda > Insecta > Orthoptera > Acrididae > Schistocerca > Schistocerca nitens. The sequence goes on along the minus strand of NC_064616.1, from coordinate 556,321,188 downwards.
ACATCTATGCCTTGGTAAGGGGATAGTGTGGTTAGTTTTGATGTGATTTCACTATTCATATGCGTGCCCATCACATACTCTATAGGCTCTCTGTCCTGGCTCTTTGACAACACCATCGTGTATTTATTTAAACATACCTTGAGGTCATTGCATTTTTTATGTAGTGGAGAATATTTCAACCAGATGGATGGTGTCACAATGTGGAGCCCATTACTCCAGTTGCAGCCAACCTCTGTATGGAATGTTTTGAGGATATCACATTGGACATGGCTCCTGTAAAGCCAAGTTAATTTTAATTCTACATCAACAATACCTTTGTCATATGGCCTCATGGACATGAAAAACTAAAAGAGTTCTTGTAACACTTCAGCAACGTCCACAACTGCTTAAAGTTCACAATGGAATTCGAGAAGGATGGTTCCTTGCCATCCTTGGATATCCTTGTCCGCCGTAAACCCAATGAGTGTCTCAGTCACAGCATTAACCGTAAGCCCACCCACACAGATTGGTATCTGCATGGCACCAGCTACCACCACCCAACACAGAAACTGTCTGTTTGCAGGACTTAGGTACATCAAGCTGAAACCATCTCAGATGCTGAACACCTGCCAATGGAATTGAGCCACTTGCATAAAGGTTTCAAGGAAAATGGTTATAACAACAGACAAATTTCACAAGCAATTTCACCTAAGCCATGAAAGCAGTAGGTCTCCAAGGAAGACACAAAGAAGATTGAATTTTTACCATTCTGTTGCTCAGTAATAGAGAAGATCTCCTGGAGTAACATCAAACCAACACAGTCTTCAGGTCTCCAGCGAAGATCCAGCAACTAATGAAGCATGTGAAAGATGATGTAGTCCTCAGAAGACCTTGAATGTACAAAATACTGTGTGGGTGTGGGCAGTTTCGTGTCAGTCACACAGTCCACACTATTAAACAGCAATGCATAGAACACGAATGGTGTTTCCACATACACTATTCCGATAAATCAGCTGGAGCAGAGCATGCATTGGAAAATGGACACCAAACAGCATTCAGTGATACTTCTATTATTAAATGGACCAACGGCTTGTGGGATAACACAGTCAATGAAGCAATAGAGATCAAAATATCAGACAATACCCTCAATAAGGACAGTGGATTGCCAGTAAGTACAGCCTGGGATCCTTTGATTGGGAAGTTGAAGTGGCCAGGGCAGTCATACCACCAAAACATTGCCATATACAGTGCATGACTGGTGGCAGTGCAGTTATATAAGCATAGCTGCAGCATTCAAATGGCAGTCAACCACTTGACAATGGTAGAGGAGACCCTGGCCAAAAGCTCATGGGCAGTTAACCACCTGACATGGCTTGAAACCTATGAATACTTTATTAATACATCCAAAACATATGAAATTTCTTCTTAAGTTATGAACCCTTTTGAATGCATGACATTTATTGTTGTTATTTCACCATTTTATGGGTAGAAAAGGATATGCTGTGGTTTCTTGTAATTTATTTATTTTAAGTGAGAGATATATTATATTCAAACACATTATTTACAGTTTCCTTTTCTGTAGTATCTGTAGTGCTGTGGATTATAATATTCTACAAAACGAACTTATTTCTGCCATTATGCCACACAGCAGACATAGTCAGTTACTGCTGTAAATACTGTGAATTGTTCATGCTTTGCCTTTGATGTCAATAAATATGTTTTGTTCAGTTTTGAACTATACTAAATTAACACTAATTTACTCACTGGACACACAAAAATTTTAAAACTGTTTTCCATACAATGATAATCAAAATGACATTTCCCAATGACTTCTAATAAGAAGCAAAAGAACAGTTGGTGTTGATGCAAGATAGTATATCAAACATCTCATGAGTAATCACTGTCTGAATTGACTTTGTACATGTACGATAAAAAAGAAAGTGAACATATATTCATAAATACCCACAGAAGACACATGATGACTATCAGAAGGGACACCACATATATGCTCTGTTTTTACTTGTACCATTGTTCATTGTATGATAAGTGTGGTTCAGTAGCTTGGCCCATAAATAGCAGACTGCAAATGTAAAGGTCTGGAGCCTGGTTCCCAGTAAGTTATAGGATTTTTTCTAACACTTATCATTCCTTTCACCTTCAGCAGTAATTTATTAATGTGAAAAATGTCAAGTTCTCTGTGATTTGAGTCCACATAAAACTTTAGGTCCCTCTATAACTTGCTGGGTGAATCAATCAAAGGTTGGAGGAAGGCAAGGGCATACTTTCCACAACAGGATGATGTTATTCAAACTAACCTTTCGATTGAGAAAAACTTTAAAATTACCATCATTTATGGCTTTTTATGGATATCCACTCTTACTAAACAAGTAAGAATTCTTGTACAACATTATCTCATGTCATAGGTAGAGGCACTTGTGTGTGGTAAATTGTACAAGACAATACATGCAAAAGAAACGTTTGTGGATTGATTACATAATAATTTTTTCACTATTCCTGCTTGGTTTCCAAATCTGTATTATTGTGAGTAAATTACAATTATTTTTCATCTTCTTTTTAACAGTGAATGTTCTAATCATACAGTGCAGGTTTTCATGGTTAATACGTGCATCCTTGATGATTTTAGTTTTGTGAGCACTTGGTCAGGCTCAAAGGCATGTTTCCATGCCTGACATTGACTCCAGTTGCTAGATACATCATCAGAGGCTATAAAGCCTGAGCTAGCAGTTTCAGACTTAAACAAGATCAATTTTAAATTTCTGTCTGAGTCTTTATAACCTCTGCTGATGTCTCCAGCATTAGAAGACAAAACATTAGGCAGAGAAACATGTCTTGGACAATGGGCTAATGCTCGTAGAACAAAAATTAGCAACAAATGTTCTGTCCCTTTGATTTATTGTCTCCTGAGTAATGTTGCAACCTTTGGTGTCCTTTTACCACTTTGTTTATGCACATAAAGGTAGCTGTTTCAGATTATTAAATAGCAGAAACTTAAACACTACTCTACTAATTTCTGTGAATTAACTGACTTCTCCATTGAGGACCATATGAGAGGTCATATAAAGTTAATAAGCCTCTGAGGCCACTGGAGAACACTGGATACAAACTTCTCATAAAAATAAAAGTGTTATCTTCTAAAGGCACAGTAACAAAAACAATGGATTTTAAATAAATTAATGACATAGGCCAAAAACTATCAAATTAATAATCATTTCCTTTCTTCAAGTTATGTAAATAATTGGAACCATTTTCCTGATAATTCTCGCAAATTCTTTTCAGCACCAGTCCGCTTCAAGTCCAGATCTCATAGGGAAATGGTTCGCAAGAGTGGGACTGCTGTTCTCAGATGTGAAGCTACTGGTGACTTGCCTATAACTCTGTCATGGCGTAAAGAAGGAAGTCCTATTGAAATGCAGAGCCATATGAGGTACTGTTCAGTATTGTTTCATATTTGTAATTATTAACAGAACCTGTTGCTAAAGGATCTTACTGTAATAAATATACTGCCTGACAAGAAAAGTGAATCACATAGAAGAGAAAGTGGAAATTAAATGAAAATTCATGGGTTGAGAGGGTATGTAGTGTTATGTCGTTACTTAAAAATTAAGTGAAATTTACAAAAAAAAATTGGCAGTTTGAGCCCACTTACCAATACAATGTTGCAAGCTATCTGGCATAGATGCATGCACTGATTTGCTGGGGAAGTGTGTCATAAAGTCATTGTATCCTTTCTTGAGGCAAGCTGGCCCACAACAGTTGTAACTGGTCCTTGATATCCTGGATTCTACCACTGGGATGAAGTTGACATCCAAGCTGGTCCCACATATGTTTTGTTGGAGGGGGACTGGGGATCTTGCTGGCCCTGGGAGCCTATTCCAAAAGCCAATGCTTCAGCACAAATGGAGGCTGCTAGTGTCAGCACTACTTGCTGCATTTGTGAGTGATGTTGTATGAGTTTTGTTATTCCAAAATCCATATCTCCCCCAATAACATCAGAAAAGACCACAGCTGCTGATATTGTAAAGCTTCTGGCACCTCAAAAAGGCTGGCCGGAGTGGCCGTGTGGTTCTAGGCGCTGCAGTCTGGAACCGAGCGACTGCTACAGTCGCAGGTTCAAATCCTGCCTCAGGCATGGATGCGTGTGATGTCCTTAGGTTAGTAAGGTTTAATTAGTTCTAAGTTCTAGGCGACTGATGACCTCAGAAGTTAAGTCGCATAGTGCTCAGAACCATTTTTTGAACCTCAAAAGGCAGACTCCAGTAAACAGGCCAGCACTGTTGTTATCAGTGCTGTGGAGATTCATAAGAAGCCTTTTCTGTCAAAAGCAACCAAATTGGATGTGTCCTTCACAGAAGAGGACAGGCTGTAAACTGTCACACCATGTAGACCTCAATCGCTCTGATGGTTCTAATGATTAGGCTCTGGAGACAGTGGAATATGAATCTGTCTGGGGCAACCAACTAGCCCCCCAGACTAAATTTCCATCAATGCAGGATCCCCAAACCCATTGAAAGACAGGGTGAAAGAGAAACCTCACCAATAAATTTCTCCCACACTGCAGTGGGTTCAGGGTGCTAGGGGAGGAATCGAAACTCCTAGTGCAGGAATGTACCCTGAAGTTGAGTTTATGAGATACACATTTTAAACCTTCTGAAGCCTCTGTGCTATGGGTGCTATACCCTTCTTGACAAGGATGACCATACTGGGGCAAGGGCCAAGATAGTAGTAGGAGTGTTTATCGATAACACATATGGATCCTCTGCTCTATCCTTGGTTACTAACCTGCAAGCAGTTGCAGCTGAAATTCATGTGGGTCTAAGGATCACTGTATGCTCCTTGTATTTACCACCACAGGAAGCAGTAGCTTCTGAGGTTCTCACAGATCTTATAGTCCAACTCCCTTAACATTTCTACTACTAGGAGACTTCAGTGCCCACAATTATGGGATTCACAATCTACTTGCCCAAGGGGTCAAGTTTTAGAAAGCTTCATGATGTCTCAGAAGCTTTGCCTCTTCAACACATGCAATCCCACTTATTTCTCTGCTGCTGTAGGGCTGTCCTCACCAACAGACACCTCTTTATGCTCCCCAGTCCTCACAGACTTGGCTCAGTCACTACTTTCCACTCTGTTTTCACCTACCATGCAGGGTAATCCTTGCATGGAAACCACCAAAATGAATAATCAGCAGAGCTAATTGGACACAGTTTAGCCAGCTGGCTGTGTCTGAACTCAGAGGCACCTTCCAGGAATCAGTGGACCATATCAGATGTGTGATACACCATGCCACCTATCACGAAGTCCTCAGGTCATCTTAGAAGTCAGCATGTACCATGGTGGACTGATGCATGACACTCAGCAATTCAGATCAGGCATGCAGCTCTATAATGGTTTAAGTGCTGTCCAACAGTAGAAAACTTTTCAGACTTTTGAGTAGTGAGAGCCGAAGCTTGATGCATCATCAAGGATAGCAACAAAAGGTTATGGTAAGCATTCCTGGGCTCTCTCAATTTTTGCTGTTGGTTACCTATAGCAGTGATGATGAAACAGGGGTGTCTCAGAACAACACCCAGAGACATCACCCAGGTAATGGCAAACCATTTTGTGATGACTACTGCCACTGAGAGCAAATATCCAGCAGTCCATCTCTATTGTACGACCATGGAGAGGGGTGGGTTTCACTTCAGGTCCAACAATTTTGAATCCTACCACTGTCCTTTCTTGACATGGGAGCTGGATTTGGCTTTGTCTGAAACTAATGATGCTCACATAGTACAGTTTCCCAACTCATAGAGGGAGACAATTTTTAAACCACTTTTCATATTGGGAACGCACCAAATGTGTCCCAGCAGTTACCACCAAGTCACCTTAACAAGCCATGTAGGATAGAAATTTGAACAAATGGTCAACTACCATATAGTCTGCATATTAGAAATGGTTCTGAGCACTATGAGACTCAACTGCTGAGGTCATTAGTCCCCTAGAACTTAGAACTAGTTAAACCTAACTAACCTAAGGACATCACAAACATCCATGCCCGAGGCAGGATTCGAACCTGCGACCATAGCGGTCTTGCGGTTCCAGACCGCAGCGCCTTTAACCGCACGGCCACTTCGGCCGGCGCATATTAGAAATCAGGCAGGTTCTCACCTGCTCTTTGTTTGGATTCAGAAGATATTGATCCACTGTTGACAACCTGACCCTGTGAGAGATGGATATCCAACAGGCTTTCTTACATAAACAGCAGGCGGCTGAATTTTACAACAAAGGAATTTCCAAGCTCGTCCATCGCAACGATAAGTGCCTTAATTTAAATGGCAACTATGTAGAAAAGTAGTATTTAAGTGTGGCTTTCATCTGTATATAATAAAAAAAATTTCCAATGCTTTATTTATTTTTAATTCCAAAACATAATGTACTTTGTGGATAGCCCTCGTATATTAGGGACATCATTCTACATTTTAAGGACTTGATGAGGTTTCTGGGCCTCATTTTTGATTCAGAGATATTGTACTTACCACATTTAAAGGACCTGAAGGCAAGGACCCAGAAAGTGATCAATATCTTAAACTGCCATAGCCACAGGTCTTAGAGAGCAGATAAGGAATTCCTGTTCCAGTTTTATAGGAATTTCTTGCAATTGTGACTAGACTATGAGTCCATACTGTATGGATCAGTGCTATATTCTTACCTGAAGATCATTGACACTACATCCAATGAGGGGTCAGTCTGGCTGCAAGTGCTTACAAGATCAGCCCTATCCCCAGTCCCTGTGCTGTGACTGGGGAACCACCACTCGCCATCTGGTGGCTAGTCCCCAAGATGCAGTAAGTGTACAAATTCCTCACTGCTCCCTGCTCACCAGTATACCACACTGTTCCTCGTCCAGCTATGGAACACATTTCCTCCAGATGTCCATAAGCAACAAGATCATTTGGGATCCACATGAAGCATGTGCTTTACTCACTAATGTGGGCCAATTACAAAGACAAATCCATAGTTTTAACTGACTGCAACAAAGATTATTGCAGAGACCCTAAGTAATTTCACACTTAATGCAATGTCCGCCTGCTTAGCTGAGGGATAATGTATTTGCCTACCATGCAGTGGGTCCGGGTTTGATTACCAGCTGGGTTGAAGATTTTCTCATCTTGTGGACTGGGTGTTGTGCTGTCTTCATCCTCATTTCATCATCACTGCCATGCAAATCACTTGATGTGCCATCGCCTGAAATAAGACTTGCACCTAGCGGCTGAACTTCTCCAGATGGGGCCTCCCAGGCATCAGTGCCACATAATTATCTCATTTTTTTTACTTAATGCAGTATGGAAGAGGATGCACTCCTGCATGTGTTTTTAGTACAATGTTTTATGACAGTTTTAATGAGCTCCACAACTCTTTAGCTGTATTCACGAGTGGGTCTAAACATGGCAAGTCTGTTGGTTGCTCTGTTGTTTTCTCTGATTGTGTTCTCATGTCCTGACTGCCTTAAGACTTCACAGTCTTCAATGCAAACTTATACGTGATCATTTGGGCTGAGCGACAGATGAGATGTGTTGTGTCCCAACTTCTTGAGTTCACTTAACTCTATACAATACTTATACGCAGCAGATAAAGTAGTCCAGGATATCTAGGACACTCTTCTCCATTTACAAAGACTCGGCAGATAGATGTCTTTCTGCTTTGTGGTGTGGCATGTGGGTATTAAGAGAAACAAAATGGTGGCAGCCAAAGATGAATGCTGTGATCCCCAGATAGTTCAGTGTGCTACCTCCTGCATGCCAACCTCACTGTTGAGGTACAGGGCCAAGCATCAGTGGGAAGAACAGTGGCTCATTGTGACAGACAGTAAGCTGCATCCGATAAAGTCAACAAGTCGGCAAAGGTGCACCTCTTTCCAGTCACACAGGTGGGCTGAAGTCCCTGTCACTCATCTTCACTTAGGATACACCCTATGACGTGTGGCTTCTTACTCCGGCAAGAGGACCCTCCAATGAGTGGTTCTTATGGCATGCAGATCAAGGTGTGCCACATTTAGTAGACCCTGTTTTGTATTCAGATCAGAGGGCAGCAGCTCGTTATCCAACAAATTTTCCCTCTGTTTTAACTGACAATCAAATTCATGTGGTGCTGCAGTTCAGGTTTTGTGAATCTCTGGCTTTTTCTCTAAAATTTTGGAGAGAAATTTGTGGTGTGTTATCGGAGTGGCTGGCTCACCCATGTTTTTTGTAAGTGATCAGCTAGTCACATTTCCCTGTGTAATTATTTTAGCTTTTCTCTTATATTTCTTTTGTTTTAAGTGCCAGTTTTGGAATGTTTGCACTTTTTTATGCTGTCTTAAAGGATGTGAGCTAGTGTGTGTGTGTGTGTGTGTGTGTGTGTGTGGACAACCATGGGTGGGGTTGAAACAATTTGTTTATATTTGTGTAAGGCTTGTTCTTCCTTCTTTTATGCCATTTTATAAGCACATTTGTGAAAGAAAAAGAAAAAAAAGGGGGCGGGAGAAGCTGTGCATGTCCCTTATACAGAGTGGTTCTGTTATGCCATTAAAAGTTTTCAGGGATGATAGAGAAGGGTAATTGTGCCAATTTGAGGTCAGTGACCCTCGTTTGGAAATGAATGAGTTGAAAGTTAGAAGTGAAAATCTTTCTGGCACCTTTGACATTATACCTCTTCTATTGCAAGCTCTTTACCTTCCATATTTTGGCAGGAAGTAGTATGTACCGAAACAAGAAAAAAAATTTCTGGTAAACATGGGCTCTAAAGTGCATAGCATAAGAGCTATGAGCAATAGTTCATTTTGCTACTGTGTAACACCCTCTCTTCAACCGGACAAGTGCTCATAGCTCTTAAGGTATGATCCTTAGAGACAATATTTGCTAAACACTTTTTTCTTGTTTAGGTTCATGCTATATGATCACAAAATATGGAAAGCAAAGATCTTGCAGAAGAGGAGGTCCCCTGTCAGAGGTATCAGAATGATTTTTGCTTAAAACTTTTGACTCGGTTGTTTTTGGACCAGGGTCCCTTACTTGAAATTGATGTATTTACCCTTCTGTATCACCCCTAAAAATTTGGAATATCATCACAGAATCATCCTGTGCATCCAACCAGGCCTGGTAACAGCACTAACCATGAATAACAGTAATGCACTCTACAGGCTGTTCTACCTGTCATAGAGAATTTCAGTTCCAACGATTTAAACAACTATTGATGGTGAGTACATGTATGAAGTTACACTGCCTTCTGACCATGTCTTCTGAGTGCTTCGCTTTTTTGACAGGCCGTCTACAATAAAACTTCATGGAAAACGTGTGAAATACATGTACAGTTACTTACTGTTATATTAATTATGTTAATTTCCATATTTAACTCAGTTAAAATTTTAATTTTATTTAAAATAAAAAAGTCAAAGAAATGCCAATATTGTAATGATTCACTGTAGTTAATGATGTTTAACTTCACTAGTAGTTTGAAATTAACTGATATACACTTATTTGCACACTAAAAAAATATGTAAGATATAAAGTTCCCTGTGGTACCTAGTAATTGTGTGAGTGGTAGTCATAAAATTTTAATTATCACTACAAAGCAATAAAGTCATCTAATTAACTTTCTTATCACTTGTGTGAGTAGTCACATACACATTGAAACCCCCACGTCACTGTACCACAGCAGGCCACTAGTGGTACCTAAACAAAATGGTGCAGCCCACTGATGAAGTGGAGTACCGTATGTCAATTCATATTCTACATCAAAGACACTGCATCAGTCTTAGTGAAATATTTCTGGGTGTACTGCCACATCATCTTTTAAAAAACTTAAGATATCAAAACAACCAATATTTTTCCATGTTACATTGCCTTCTTCAGGGCATAGACATGCTAAGTTGGTAGATGTGTACAGAAACAATGAATCAACATATGACACAGTGGTTAGGGGACACAGGTGCTTCCAGTGTGATCATACATGTCTGAATGGTGGAGAATGATGGAGCAGACCATGTCTCTATGAAGAGCCAGGTATTGTCCAGAGGTGGAGTCCTTGGTAGTCAAAGACTGGCATATCACAATAGAAGCAATAGAACAAAAAGTGAAAAACGGTCATGAATCAGTTTTTAACAGCTTGCATGACATTTTGAGCATGATGAATGTTGTCAGCCACTGGTTTCCTTCCAAACTGAGGCAACAGTAGATCTGTGTCAGACCAATGCAGATGACTTCTTTAGCCAGATAATCACCATGGATGAATGCTGAATGTATCACTATGACCTTGAGAGAAATGGGCAAAGCAAGCAACATGTGGATTCACCAGCAGTAAGAAAGTGTGAAGACCCAGCCATCACTAGGAAAGTTGATGTTAATCCCCTAATGAGGTTATGGGAGGCTGTTAACATGAATCACTGCCTAAAGCTGTCCAAGTGGCTGTTTTTTCCGCACAAGAATACCCAGCTCTGTACACCCAGGAGATAGTCATATGTGCTGCTTCTTTGAGCAATCAAATGTTTGCCCCCCCCCCTCCCCTCCCCCAACCCCTTTCTTACTTGTTCTCCTGCCATAGTACATGAGAACTTCACCTAGTAATATGTATGTTAACAAGCCATACAATAACTGCTGTAGTCAGTTTTAACAGGAAATCTTATGAATCACAGACCTGAGAAAACTAACTGCAGACTGTTAGTTAATTAGCTGATTTTTACTGCATTTCCAATAAGTCATTGGCACATTTTCTTCTGAAGGGATGTTGAGTGTTTAAAGGCAGTATACACTTAATTTCCTTGTGTGTATGACTACATGCTGATTACCTAAAGATTACTGTATTACACCATAGCTTAAATTTAGTAAAAGTAAACCTACTACTCTCTGACACTAATCATGTTACTGATGAAAACATATTTAAACTTAAAAACAAAAGTAAACAGCTTTGTCCCCTATCTACCCATGCATTTAGTTTTTAATTAGATAAAATAAGAGCAGGTGTTCAGAAAAAATTTCAGTTTAGATTTCAAATTTTCTCTGCTACATGTCAGCATTTTCTGATATTTGTTAAATGACCAAGATATCTGAGGATGCAAGTTGGACACCTTTATAATACATTAGCAGCTCTAGTGATGAGTATTTTTGTTCTTCTAATATTGTGATGGCATGTTTATGACAATTGTTCTTATTATTTGTATATTTTGAAGTACCTCAAAGAGGCACTTACAAAGTGAATGAGAGTGAACATCACATATTATTCTCACTACTTCCTTTTGTGCAATTGATCATTCTTGTCTGTGTGATGAGTTACAGCAGAAAAATTATGCCATAAGACTGTTATCAGTTGCGATATTCACAATGTTATAAAATGTTGAGATGTTTGGATCCAAAGCTAGAAACTATGTGAAAGGAAAAAAAAATTTATTTAGCTGTTTGAGAATCTCAGTGATGTATTTCTTCCAGTTCTTATTTTGGTCAATATAGGTACCCAAAAATCTGAAATATTTTCCTCCGTTCATTGACTCCTATTGATGTGCTTCCATAGTCATTGGTGTTATTCTGTTCATTGCATATAACTGAAGGCACTATGTATTTATTTTGAAATAAAGCAGTACCTGTTCACAGATAACCACTTAATAATTCTTTGAGAAGCATAATATTTTTTTCTGTTTATGTCCCACTAATAGCTACAGTATCATCTGCACCAAGTGCAGCTCAGCTTCAGACCTGTAAAATGAAAGTTTATTCATGTATACAGGATGAAGTAGCTAAGACAAGGCACTCCAAGTACATTTAGAATGAGTAGGTATATTGAAGTGCATTTTTTTCTAATTTATGGTGGACAGTGTGTCAAAGTTTCTGAATGATGAAGTATTTTTTAATGTTTCTGGCTTCCATGTTATGATACCTTTTCTTAAGGAAATGTGCACATTTTCTTTTCAATTGGGAAAAGTCATCGAAGAGGATTTCAGTGACATCTACATCTACACCTTCATGGATATTATGCAAATCACATTTAAGTGCCTGGCAGAGGGTTCATTGAACCACCTTCACAATTCTGTATTATTCCAATCTTGTATAGCACGAGCTCTTATTTCCCTTATTTTATCATGGTGATAGTTTCTCCCTATGTAGGTCAGTGTCAATAAAATATTTTCGCATTTGGACGATAAAGTTGGTGTTTGAAATTTCTTGAGAAGATTCTGCCACAACAAAAAATGCCTTTGTTTTGTTATGATGTCCACCCAAAATCCTTACCATTTTCGTGACACTCTCTGCCCTATTTCTTGATAACACAAAATGTACTGCTCTCCTTTGAACTTTCTTCATGAACTCCATTAATACTACCTGGTAAGGATCCCAGACATTGCAGCAGTACTCCAAAAGAGAACGGACAAGCATAGTGTACACAGTCTTTTTAGTAGATCTCTTGCATTTTGTACGCGTTCTGCCAATAAAATGCAGTCTTTTGTTTGCCTTCCCTAACACATTGTCTATGTGTTCTTTTCAATTTAAGTTGTTTGTAACTGTAATTCCTAGGTATTCAGCTGGCTGCTGGTGGCCGAGCCGTTCTAGGCGCTTCAGTCTGGAACCGCGCGACCGCTACAGTCACAGGTTCGAATCCTGCCTCGGGCATGGATGTGTGTAATGCCCTTAGGTTAGTTAGGTTTAAGTAGTTCTAAGTTCTAGGGGATTGATAACCTGAGATGTTAAGACCCATAGTGCTCAGAGCCATTTGAACCAAGGTATTGAGTTGAATTTATGGCCTGTAGATTTGACTGATTTATCATGTAACTGAAGTTTAACTGATTCTATTTAGCAGCACTGATGTGTATGACCTTTCACTTTTCATTATTTAGGGTCAGTTGCCAATTTTTGGAACACACAGATATCTTATCATTTTGCAATTGGTTATGATCTTCTGATGTCTTTATTAGATAATAAACAGCATCATCTCCAAACAACATAAGACAGCTGCTCAGATTGTCTCATAAATTGTTTATATAGAAAAGGTACAGCAGAGGACCTATAACACGACCTTGGAGGATACCAGAACTCACTTCTGTTCTACTCAATGACTTTCCATCTGTTACTATGAACTGTGACCTATCTGACAGGAAATCATGTTCCAGTCACATAACTGAGATGGTATTCCATAAGCATGCAATTTCTCTACAAGTTGCTTGTGTGGTGCAGTGTCAAAAGCCTTCTAGAAACCTAAAAATATGGGACCAATTTAACATCCCTTGTCAATAACACTCAACTCTTTGTGTATGTAAAGAGCTAGTTGTGTTTCACAAGAGCAATGTTTTCCAAATCTGAGTTGACTTTGTGTCAATAGACTGTTTTCTTAGAGGTAACTCATAATGTTCAAACACAATATATATTCCAAAATCCTGCTGCATATCGATGTTAATGATATGGGCTTGTAATTTAGTGGATTACTCCTACAACCTTTCTTGAATATTGGAGTGACCTGTGCAACTTTCCAGTCTTTAGGTACGGATCTTTTGTCGAGCAAATGGCAGTGTATGATTGTTAAGTATGGAGCTTTTGTACTCTGAAAGGAACCTAACTGGTATACAGTCTGGACCAGAAGACTTCCTTTTGTTAAGTGATTTAGTTGCTCCACTACTCCAAGAATATCTACTTGTATGTTACTCATGTTGGCAGATGTTCTTGATTCGAATTCCAGAATATTTACTTTGTCTTCTTTTGTGAAGGTATTTCGAAAGGTTGTGTTTAGTAACTCAACTTTGGAAGCACTGTCTTTGATAGTATCTCCACTGCTATCACGCAAAGAAGCCATTGATTGTGTCTTGCTGCTAGAATATTTCACATGACATGTGTGGTGCTTGATCAGATAGTAATAGGATAACAGTATCACAAGCATCTACCCTGCTATAAAAAATGTAAGCAAAGTTGTGTGTGCCTCATGCCCATCAGTGTGTGCACTGCCATTGTAGCAGTCAGCCAATTTGCTCATGAAGCTATTCAAAATTTCACAATGTATGTAACAATTTAAAAAATGGATATGATTTTTGTTTATGATGAATTCCACCGAACTGTTAGAGCAGTGGGGAGGTTGTGTACTGGAAAGTATCCAGATACCAAGCCCACACAATCTGTCTTTGCAAACATGATTTTAAGAATTCAAGAAATTGGATGAGTCAAGAATAAAATTTGTCAGCAAAATAGAACAGAAACTCATGGGAACTTATATTTTATCTGTCCACATGTCATTGCAAGGCAGCCTGAATGTATGAGTGGTATGATACAGAGCAGTGTTCTGCAAATACATTCCTTGCCACAGTGTGCTCTATCAATAACTTAATGGCAACAGCTTTCAAAATTTGCAGTATTCCTCCAAATGATGTCAAAGATAACTGCAAAGTTATGTAACATTTCTATAAAACATATTGTTTATGTGTGAAGGATTGTTTATAAACCATGGGAAAATTAATCTTTTCATTATGCACTACTGATCAGGTGAAAACTCACATTGGCTGAGAGAAGTGGCCAACAATGACTTTCACTTTTCAACAAGTGGTGTACTCTTTTCAACAATTTCATCATTGGTTTCTGCTTTATTGACATGTCCATATTCAGCAAAAAGTTGGTCCCACACTGCATGTTTATACCCTGGTTCAATTCGTGATGCCCACAATGCCCTTTGATGCTGTTTTGTTTTTCAAAGCCCATACTTATATTTTCTGAAATGCAGATTCTGTGATGGCAGCAACATGTTAATCAATAGAGTGCCTTGTTTAAATTGAAATCTCCTTTCATATCTATTAGATTTTCAAACATTGGGTAGATAAGCGATTCTTGGCATTTCTTTTTCTGTGTCAGGCTCAGTTTCTTCCTCAGGTGTTCTTGAGTGTGACTTTAACACCCACTCAGTTTTATGATTTGAGCACCCATCCCTATGGAACACTATTTGTAGGTATTGTAATTATTTGATAAGGCTGTCCATTTCTAAATATGTTCTACCTCTGTTGACCAGTCTTAAGCATTGAATTTCTGGATGATGGTTGGTAATGGCTCGAGGCACTGAGATAGAGGTTAATGTGCATGAATTATGTTTATACACTTTGACTCACAGATCTGACCAGTGTTCTCTTAAGTAACACATCAAGGAAAGGTAACTTTCCCTCTTCTATATTATGATGGAATTTAAATGGTCTCAGAACTCTTGAAGCTCTTTCTGTTCTTTATGATGACATTGCAGATGTCTAGTCTATGTATTAATAGAAGTGGAAACAACTCAGCTATATACATGGAAGCATACCATTAACGTACATTTACCTTTTCTATCCATGTGGTTACATAGTGTTCAGCCACGCAGGATTGGCCGAGCTGTCTAGGGCGCTGCAGTCATATACTGTGCGGCTGGTCCCGGTGGAGGTTTGAATCCTCCCTCGGGCATGGGCATGTGTGTGTTTGTCCTTAGGATAATTTGGGTTTAGTAGTGTGTAAGCTTAGGGACTGATGACCTTAGCAGTTAAGTCCTATAAGATTTCACACACATTTAACATTTTTGAATATAGTGTTCAGAAGGGCCAAACATCCATCTCCTCATAATTCTGTAAATTTTCTAAACATGCACGTAGTCCCATCTACCTCCTTTCTTAATCTTGTTGTGTTATAATTGAAGTTTAACATCAAAATTATTTCAACAAATTGTTAAAACTGTTATCCAGGATGGAACCAAGAAAGATGATGCAGTGGTGAGACACTGGAAACACTTTCGAGAAGATAGTGCTTCAGATCCCCATACAACCATCTAGATTTTGATATTATGCTTTCCCTGAACTGATTAAGGCAAATGCTGCAGTGGTTCCTCTGAAAGGAACATGGTTGATTTCATTCTGCGTCCTTCCCCAATTTGAGCATGTGCTCTGACTAATGACCACTTTGTTAACAGGGAGAAAAGCTCTAAATATCCTCTCCTTTATCCATGGTGGAAATGTATTAGACCTGTTAGCAACAAAGATACCTGAGTTCTCCAAGGACTTTCACATTAAGAGTGGTATCAGTGCTTATGAGGCAGTTGCAGGAATAGTGTTCACCAAAGAACAATTAGCTGCAAAAATTTCAGGAAAATACAGAAGGAAGAAGCTAGCTCTTTTCTCAAGTGAGGAAGTAGAATCATTAATTGAGGTAATGAAATTTTAGAGGAGCTATGACTTGACTCCAAGCAAATAATTGATCAATCTCCAAAAATTATGTATATGGCAGTATTATGGAAGATTATAAAGACTGCCTTTTGCATAAAGGAATATGAGGAAGTTTCTTGAAAACACAACTTGTACTGCACAAGAAGTAAAGATCAGAGCACAAATTGACATATAAGGTGATACTGATTGAAATATACCTGACTATCTGAAGGACAATGCATGGACCCTTGAAAAACTACTGCAACAATATAGTATCACAAGATCTCTCCCAAACCCATAACAGACATTGGCCATGTGTGAAAACTGTCACTGTCACAAAAATTAGTGTTCAGATATTGCTATACAAGATAGACTGAAATTAGGAACAGCAAAATAATAATGGAAGTGTCGAATTCTGTCTCCAGACATACTGGTGGCTGTTAAAACTGGAACACCATTAAGGTGGCATGCAACAAATGTCAAATTGGTGTGAAGTGTACTATAACTAGCATCTTAGTGCAATTGCATGAAGTATGTAGGAATAATGCCCTGTAGTTGTTTTGGTCTTTAATTTGAAGACAGGTTTGATGCAGTTCTCCACAGTACAATATCGTGTGCAAGCCTTGTTATCTCTGTGTATCTACTGCAACCCACATCCTTCTGAATCTGCTTACTGTATTCATCTCTTGGTCTCCTTCTACAATTTTTAGTCCTCACACTTACTAAATTGGTGATCCCTTTATGTCTCAGAGTGTGTGCTACCAAATGATCCCTTCTTGTAGTCAGATCATGGTACAAATTTCTTTTCTCCCCATTTCTATTCAGTACCTTCTGATTAGATGGGCTATCTACCCATTTAATCTTTAGTACTCTTCTTTAGCACCACATTTCAAAAGCTTCTATTCTTTTCTGTCTGAACTGCTTATTGTCCACATTTTAGTTCAGTACAAGACTACAATCCAGACAAATGCGTTCGGAAAAGACTTCCTAACTCTTAAAGTCATATTCAATGTTAACAAATGCCTCTTTTTCAGAATTGATTTTCTTGTCCTTGCCACTCTACATTTTATATCTTCTCTACTTTGGTCATCAAGCCCAAGCCCAAATAACAAAACTCATCTATTACTTTGAGTGTCTCATTTCTTAATCTGATTCACTCAGCATCATCTTATTACATTTGACTATATTCCATTCTTCTTGTCCTGCTTTTGTTGGTGTTGATCATATATCCTCCTTTCAAGATGCTGTCCATTCCATTCAAATGCTCTTCTGAGTCATTTGTTGTCTATGACAGAATCAGTGTCATCAGCAAACCTCAAAGATTTTGTTTCTTCCTATCAAATTTTAATTCCTTCTCCAAATTTTTCTTTTGTTCCCTTTACTGCTTACTCACGATACAGATTGAATAGTATTGGGGGTAAACTTTAACCCTGCCTCACCTCCTTCTCAATCACTGCTTCCCTTTCATGCCCTTGGACTCTTACAGTTGCCACCTGGTTTCAGTAAAAGTTGTAAAAAACTTTCTCTTCCAGTATTTTACCACTACTTCAGAAATTTGAAAGTGTATCCCAGTCAACATTATTAAAAGATTTCCTCAAATCTACAAATGCTATAAACACAGGTTTGCCTTTCCTTAACCTATCTTTCAAGATAAATTGTATGATCAGTATTGCTTTGCACACTCCTAAATTTCTTCAGGACCCGAAGTTATCTTCCACGAGGTCAGCAACTACCAGTTTTTCCATCTTCTGGAAAGAACTCATATCAGTATTTTGCAACCATGACTTATTAAACTGATATTTGAGTAATATTCACATCTGTCAGCACCTGCTTTCTTGGAAATTTGGGTTATTACATTATTATTTATATGTAGGTGTATTTCCCCTGTCTCATACATATTGTACACCGGGTGGAGTAGTTTAGTCATGGCTGATTCTACCAAGGATATCAGCAATTCTGAAGAAATACATTTTCCTCCAGGGGCCTCGTTTTTGCTTAGGTCTTTCAGTGCCCTGTCATATTCTCTTATAGTATCACATCTCCCATCTCATCTTCATCTCCTTCCTCTTTCCTTTCTATAATACTGCCTTGAAGTTCATTTCCCTTGAATAACTCCTCTATGTAGTCATTCCACCTTCCAGCTTTCTCTTCTTTGCTTAGTATTGTTTTCCATTTGAGCTCTTGATATTCATGCAGCTGCTACCCTTTTGTCAAAAGGCTTCTTTAATTTTTGTGTAGGTGGTATGCACCTTTCCCCTCATTATACATGCTCCTAAGAACTTCCATTTGCCCTTCAGGCTCTCCTTCTTAGCTGTTTTGCACTTCCTGTCAATCTCATTTTTAGACATTTGTGTTCCCTCCCACCTGCTTCACTTGCACCATTTTTATATTTTGTCCTTTGATCAATTAAATTTATATCTCTTGTGATACCCAATGATTCCTACTAGGCCTCTGCTTTCTACCTATTTGATCCTCTGCTGCCTTCACTATTTCATCTCTTGAAGCTACCCACTGATCTTCTATTGTATTCCATTCCCCTGTTTCAGGCAATTGTTGCCTAATGCTCCCTCTACAACTCTCAACAACCTCTGGTTCTTTCAACTTATCCAAGTCTAATCTCTTTAATTTCCTACC
The DNA here is from genome assembly GCF_023898315.1 of Schistocerca nitens. Taxonomy (NCBI): domain Eukaryota; kingdom Metazoa; phylum Arthropoda; class Insecta; order Orthoptera; family Acrididae; genus Schistocerca; species Schistocerca nitens. The sequence continues at coordinate 556,302,419 of NC_064616.1, read as the reverse complement.
TTTTTGGCAGATTCTCCAGTTTTAATCTACAACTCGTAACCACTAAATTATGGTCAGAGACCACATCAGCATCTGGAAATATTCTAAAATGTGTCTTACCATTAGACTGTCAATCTGAATCCTTCAAGTGTCTTCTTCTTTCATGATTCTTCAACCAAGTGTTAATAATAATTAAATTATTCTCCAAACAAAATTATGGCAAGTGCCTTATTCTTTCAGACCTTTCTCTTAGTCCATACTCTCCTACTATTTTTCCATCTTTTCCTATTACTGAGTTTCAGTCACCCCACAGAATTACATTTTCCTCTCCCTTAAGTTTCTGAGTAATTTCTTTTATTTCATCACACATTTTTTTCAAACTCTTGAGGTAGGTGGCATGTAAACACGTACTATGGTGCTGGGTGTTGGCTTCATGTCTATCATGGCTACAACAATCTCCAAGATTGGTAATCTTTGACAGATGCTCATAATTATGTATGGACATGAAAGCAAGATGCTTATAATAGTTTCCACAACAAAACTTTGTCTCAAAATCTGGCAGAAAATGTAAAGTATGCTTGTGGCAAGACACAACCATTGTCTTATCTGCTTGACAGGAATGGAAATACTATTGATGACAGTGCTGCTAAAGCAGAGTTACTAAACATAGCCTTCTGAAATTCCTTCACAAAATAAGACCAAGTAAATATCCAGAATTCGAATCAAGAACAGTTGCCAACATGAACAACTTAGAAGTAGATCTGCTTGAAGCAGTGAAGCAACTTAAATCACTTAGTAAAAGCAAGTCACTAACTTTCTTCTCTGAATGCAAAACTATTTTGTTGATGCTCACCTACATAGGTACAAATTATCATCAAAATAGAATAAGGGAAATCAGAGCTTGCACAGAAAGATATATGTGTTCATTTTTTCCAGACAGTGTACGAGTTAAGTTCCTTTAAGAGTATGCTGATGTAATCGCTCCATACTTAACAATCATACATAACCACTCTCTTGAAGAAAGATCCATACCCAAAGACTGGAAAGTTGCACAGGTCACTCCAATATTCAAGAAAGGCGACAGGAGTTATCCACTTAATTACGGGCCCATATCATGAATGTCAATATGAAGTGGGATTTTGGAACATATATTGTGTTCATGCATTATGAATTACCTCAAAGAGAATGGTCTATTGGTACACAGTCAACATTGATTTAGAAAACATCATTCTTGTAATTCACAACCACCTCTTTACTCACACAAAGTGTTGAGTGCTATTGACAAGGGATTTCCAATTGATTCCATGTTTCTGTTTTTCCAGAAGGCTTTTGACAGTGTACCTCAGAAGCGACTTGTCGTCAAATTGCATGCTTATGCGATATTGGCTCAGTTATGCAACTGGATTTTTGATTTCATGTCAGAGAGGTCACAATTTGTAGTAACTGGTGGGAAGTAATCAAGTAAAACAGAAGTGATTTCTGGCATTCCCCTAGGTAGTATTATAGGCCCTCTGCTGTTCCTTATCTATATAAACAATTTAGGAGGCAGTTTGAGCAGCTGTCTTAAATGGTTTTCAGTTGATATTGTCATTTGTTGTCTAGTAAAGTAATCAGAAGATCAAAACCAGTTGCAAAATGGTAAGGTATCTGTATGTTGCAAACATTGGCAATTGACCCTCATTAATGAAAAGTGTGAGGTCATCCACATGACTGCTAAAAAGAATTTGTTAAACTGCAGTTATACAATAAATCAATCAATTCTAAAGGCCACAAAATTGAGTAAATACCTAGGAATGAAAATTATGTCCAACTCAAATTAGAAAGAACACACAGAAAATGTTGCAGAGAAGGTGAACCAAAGACTGTGTTTCATTGACAGAACACTTAGAAGATGCAACAGGTGTAATAAAGATACTATGTACACTATGCTTGTTCACCCTCTTTTGGAATATTGCTGTGTGGTGTGGGATCCTTACCAGGTAGGATTAATGGTGTACATTGAGAAAGTTCAAAGAAGAGCAGCGCACTTTGTATTTTCAAGAAATAGGGGAGAGAGTGTCACAGACATGATACAGGATTTTAGGTGGACATCATTAAAATAAAGGTGTTTCTCATTGTGGGAGGATCATGTCACAAAATATCAATCACTAACTTTCTTCTCTGAATGCAAAAATATTTTGTTGATGCTCACCTACATAGGGAGAAATTATCATCAAAATAGAATAAGGGAAATCAGAGCTTGCACAGAAAGATATATGTGTTCATTTTTTCTTCGGACTGTTCACGAGCAGAACAACAGAGAATTATTGTGAAGATTGTCCAGTGAACCTGCTGCCGGGCACTTAAATGTGATTTACAAAGTATCCATGTAGATGTAGATGTAGATAATGTGTTCAATATGCTATTCATTTTAGCATAGCCACATCCATATTTTCTTATTGATTATTATACCTACTCCTCTATTTCCTCTACTTGATTTTCTATTAATAACCCTGCACTCAACTGATCAGAAGTCCTCTTCATCCTGCCACCGAACTTCATTAATCTCCACTATGTCTAACTTCAACCTATCCACTTCCCTTCTCAAATTTTCTAAACCACCTACCCGATAAAGGGTTCTAACATTTCACGCTCAATTCTGTAGAATGCCAGTTTTGTTTTTCCTGTTGACAACATCGTTGGGTTGTGACTAGTCCATGCCCAGAGATGCAAATGGGAGATCTTTTTACACCTGGAATATTTTACCCAAGAGAATGCCATCATAATTTAAGCATATGAAAGAGTTACATGTCCTCAGGAAAACTAATGGCTGTAGGCTTGCTTTCTGCCATTTGTAGTACCACCACAGCAATGCCCTGTTGTCAGATATAACAATGATAGATCAGCCAATCATCCATATTGTTTCCCTTGCAACTAATTAAAAGGCTGCTGTCACTTTCAAGAATCACGTGTTTGCCTGCACACACTACAGACACCCACATTTGTGTTTGCACTGCAATACAGCTATTTGCATTATTGAGGCACATCAGAAGTGTCTGTGTTTCAGGAAATGCCCCATATATATTAAGGAATGGCTGTGCTTTGTATCTCTCATTCAGGTAGCACATTTGAATGTCAGCTGTTTGTGAGAAGACCATGTTATGCTGTGTGTAAGAAGGAGAAATGCCTACCAGCATGTGTTGTAATTTTACAGCAGCAGGACTGAGGCCTGTTCAGACTACCATTTATCATTCCACAGTATTGCTGCTGTGTTGTTTGGGATCCCTTGACTGTCATGCAGGATCTCAATGGCTACATGCAACTGTCTCCTGTGAGGACAATCATCTTGTTTACTCAGATATGCAGTATCATATGGTCATGTCATGTACCTGGACTTAAGAAATATTCTTGTTTACAGTGAAACAAGCATCCACACACACAGTGTGATAGCATTTGGGTGGCCATGGACTGTCAGTATGGTTATAATTGTTGTGGCTTTCCTTTACACAGCAGTAGCGAGAGGTGCACCGACAGTGGTGCTCCCATCACCAGCAGTGGGCACAGAATGGCACCACCTCATCTACTCAGATGTGTCCTGATTCTATGTATGGTATAGCAATGGACATATCTGTGTGTGGAGGATCATAGGGGAACCAAAGTTACCAGGCTGCAACTGTCATTGTCACACATGACCAGCAGCCGGTGTTACAATGTGGATGCTATTGGGTACATAACACAATAACCTGGTTTGCTCAGCCAGTAATTTGGACAACAGCTGTTACAGTTATGACATGGTAAGGCTAATGGCTGTGCCCTATTTTTGAGGCCTCCAAGATGTTATCTTCCAATGAGATAACATATGACTGCATGTTGCTCATGCTGTCCTGACTTCCTTGATAGAGAGTGTACAGCAGTTGTTGTGGCCAGAAAGTTTTCTTGGTCTGTCACTCACAAAATACAACTGGGCATTGGGTTGCTGAGAACTGGTATGCCACTACTTGCCAGCCACTACAGTCAATGAACTCTGGCATATAGCTGAAGCAGCATGGAATGATGTAACAGTATCTGTCATCCTAGCTCAGTTTGACTTGATGCCCATTTGGTTTAGAGCCATAGTTGCTGCCAGAGTTGGTAACTCTGTGTGCTAAATTTAGCACCATGCAGACCCACAAATCACCTATAAATTTAGTCATGTTTCCATCCTACTACACATTATGTGCACAATAAGCAAAATTTGTTATCCTTCTAGTGTTTCAATTGTAATGGCCATCAGTGTGCCTTTCCACAAAAGAAAATAATTGGATATTGGTACTGTACAATTGTACTGCTGCAAAGACAATTGGTGTAGTATATGGTGCTACTAGTACCTAAGTATTTCTCAGGGCCAATGGAATTATTTTCAATGTCTACATAGAATGTGCAAATAAATTAGCTCTGCAATTGACTGTAGTTTACTTAAGGAGAGAACTCCTTCCTATAGTTGGTAAAGAGCATTTCTCACAGTATGTTACAAAAAGTTGGTAGAACCTGATCCACAGAACAATCATCACAAATTACTCATTCCTATCGATAGCAGAAGTATGCGGAATACGTTGTGCAAAGTATGGAAGGTGGGAGAAGAGGTGCTGTCAGAAGTAAATCAGTGATGACGGTTTGTGAGTCATGGTTGAATGACTTAGTCAGCAGAAAACTTGTGCACAAAAAGAACAGTCACAAATTTGAATCCCAGTTCAGCACACAGTTTTAATCTATCAGTAAGTTTTGGCATTGAGTACTTACAAATAAGAGTGGTGTTGTTTGTCACAGGCTTGTTTCACTGGCTGGAGAGTATCAGAAGTACTGAAAAATTTCAACTGACAGGCTTGCAAAAAAAAGTATGCTGCATGTCTGGCAAATACCTGATTAAAAACTTCCAAGAAACAGCTTTAAGAATGAAATCTAAAAATATTCTTCAGACCCTTAATATCAGTCTTATTGGGATCATGTGGATAAAACTAGAACAATGATAGCTCACAAAAATATGTAGAGACAATGATTTTTCCCTTGCTTCATCCATTAATCAAATTGAAAAAGGTAATATATGGTACAACAACTGTGCTCGTTGCCAAACAGAGTCATATAGATGTACATGCGGCAATTATTTTCAGAGTTGTCAAATGCAAATTTATTTATAGGGGTGTAATCTTAACTTCGTATCCTCTCATTGTTTTTTCTGCTGCCCTTTTGTGGCTAAAGTTACTCATAAACATTATTCACATTATTTGATAAGTGTTCATGACTTTAAAGTATTTTCTGTATAGTAATGCATTTTAGTAAATATCACTGTAATTACTATAGATCATTTTGAAAGTAAATCATGGCTAAAGGTAGGAACTTACTTCTCCACACCTTCAGTTTCAGTTTCAAAGTCATCATTGCGAGTGTAGGAATCTCAAAACCTTCTATATTTCTGTATTTAATTTATGTTGCCATGACTTTGTTTCATAACTAATACCTTTTGTGTTGAGAAATTTTGTGTGTAGAAAGACAGCTGCATCTCACTAGAAGAAAACAGCGATCTTGTTTTATAATTTTATAATCAATGCATAGGCCAGATAATGTAAATTTTTTTTTTTTTTTTTTTTTTTGTGATGACTGGTTTCAGTTTAGTTAGGCCATCTTCAGATAAAAAACATACAGTGAGAAAGGTAGCCATCATGGGTATCAATTGGTGCTGGTACTGATGCTGTTGATGACACTGGCTGATATAAGTGATATCTGCACCTGCATCTTCATTTGTACTCTACAAACCACTGTAAAGTGCATGGCTGAGTGTATGATCCATTGTAACACTTATTAGGGTTTCTTCCCATTCCATTTACATATGGAGCACAGTAATTATGCTCACAATCCCTATATGAGTGAAAGGGTTGTAGTATGTTCTGAGAGTGGTCATTTAAAGCTGGTTTTTGAAACCCTGTTAGCAGACTTTCTCAGGATAGTTTTCATTTATCTTCAAGAATCTGCCATTTCAGTTCATTCAACGTCTCAGTGACACTCTTCTGTTGGTCAAACAAATCTGTGATCATTTGTGTTGCCCTTATCTGCCTACATTCCATATCCCCTGGTAGTCACACACAATCGAGCCATATTCTAGAATGAGTTGCACAAGTGATTTATAAGTAATCTCCTTTGTAGACTGAGTGTATTTCCCTAGTATTCTACCAATAAACCATTATTATGTGTGTGTGTATTTTATGAAGTGCACCATTTTACTTTTTTGAACATTGAAAGCAAACTTCCAATCATTGTATCACTTTGAAATCTTACCAAAGTCTGACTGAATATTGGTGCAGCTTCATTCAGACTGTAATTCACTGTAGATAACTGCTTCATCTGCAGTACTATCTGAACTTAGTATTAATATTGTCAACAAGACCACTGATGATACGACATGCTTCCGTGGGGTACATTGAAAGTTACTTGTACATCTGTTGATGACTCTCCATCTAAGATAGCAAGCTGCATCTTCCCTGCCAAGATATCTCAATTCAGTTGCATATTTTGTCTGATAACCCATTTGATCATACTTTTGATAATAAGTGTAGGTGTGGTACTGAGTCAAATGCTTTTTGGAAACTGAGAAATACTGCATCTATCTGACTGCCTTTATCCAATGCTTTTAGGCTGTCATGTGAGAAAGGTGCGAGTTGTGTATCAAATCATCTATTTTTTGAACTCCATGTTTGTTGGCAAGGAGGAGGTCATTCCATTGTGTTTGAGCACAGAATTTTTTGTAAGATTCTAGAACAAATTGATGTCAAGGCTTTTGGACAGTACATTTGTAGGTCACTTCTACTACCTTTCTTGTATACGGGCTTGATCTGTGCTTTTTCCAAGATCAGGGCATGGTTTTTTGTTAAAGGGCTCCTCGACAGATTATAGTTAGAATAGGGGATAACTCTGCCCCAAATTCATTATAGAATCTGATAGGGATTCCATCAGGCCCCACAGCTTTTTCAATTTTAATGATTTCAGCTGTTTCTCAACACCACTAACACAGAGATTTATTTCATTAATCTTTTCAGTGATTAAAGAATTACATTGGGGCAATTCTCCTGGGCTTTCCTTTGTAAAGGAAATCTGAAAATGGAATTAAGCATTTCAGCTTTGGCTTTGCTGCCCTGAATTTCAGTTTTCATTTTATTCTCTATGAACTGGACTCTAAGTTTGATGCCACTAGCAGCCTTTGCATATGACCAGAATTCGTTTGAGTTTTGTGAAAGATCATTTGATAGTATTCTGCTACATTAGTCATTGAAGGCTTCATGCATTGCTTCCTTGATAGCCAAATGCATTTCATTCATCATCTCTCTTTTTATAGCCCTGTTATGCAGTAATCACTGTTTCTTTAGATGTTTTTTTACAGTGACTGTATACCATGGAGGGCTTCTCCCAGTATGAACTGTTCTACTGGGTACATATCTATTCAGTGTATGATCAATTATTCTTTTAAACATGAGCCGTAGTTCTTATATTTGCTACTACCCTGTGCAGAAAGTTTCATTTTTGTCATTGAGATATAACATTACTGACCTTTTATCTAGTTTACTGAACACATATGGGGTGGTCCATTGATCGTGACCAGGTCAAATATCTCAGGAAATAAGAGTCAAACAAAGAAACTACAAAGGCCGAATGGTTGGCCTGCTAGATGGCACTGCCATAGGTCAAACAGATATCAACTGTGTTTTTTTTAAATAGGAACCCCCATTTTTTATTACATATTCGTGTAGTGCGTAAATAAATATGAATGTTTTAGTTGGACCACTTTTTTCACTTCGTGATAGATGGCACTGTAATAGTCACAAACATATGACTCACAATTTTAGACGAACAGTTAGTAACAGGTAGGTTTTTTAAATTAAAATATGGAACATAGTCATTTGAACATTTTATTTCGGTTGTTCCAATGTGATACATGTACCTTTGTGAACTTATCATATCTGAGAATGCATACTGTTACACCGTGATTACCTGTAAATACCACATTAATGCAACAAATGCTGAAAATGATGTCTGTCAACCTCAATGCATTTGGCAATACGTATAATGACATTCCTCTCAACAGCAAGTAGTTTGCCTTCCGTAATGTTCGCACATGCATTGACAATGCACTGATGCATGTTGTCAGGCATTGTCGGTGGATCATGATAGCAAATATCCTTCAACTTTCCCCACAGGAAGAAATCCGCGGACATCAGATCCTGTGAACGTGTGGGCCATGGTATGGTGCTTCGACGACTAATCCACCTGTCATGAAATATGGTATTCAATACATCTTCAACCACATGTGAGCTATGTGCCGGACATCCATCATGTTGGAAGTACATCACCATTCTGTCATGCAGTGAAACATCTTGTAGTAACATCAGTAGAACATTATGTAGGAATTCAGCATACATTGCACCATTTACATTGCCATTGATAAAATGGGGGCCAATTATCCTTCCTCCCATAATACCACACCATACATTAACCTGCCAAGGTCGCTGATGTTCCACTTGTCACAGCCATTGTGGATTTTCCATTGCCCAATAGTGCATATTATACTGGTTTACATTACCGCTGTTGGTGAATGATGCTTTGTTGCTAAATAGAACGTTTGTAAAATATCTGTCATCATTCCGTAATTTCTCTTTTGCCCAGTGGCAGAATTGTACATGATGTTCAAAGTCATCACCATGCAATTCCTGGTGCATAGAAGTATGGTACGTGTGCAATCAATGTTGATATAGCATTCTCAACACCGACGTTTTTGAGATTCTCGATTCTCGCGCAATTTGTCTGCTACTGATGTGCGGATTAGCTGCAAGAGTGGCTAAAACACCTACTTGGGCATCATCATTTGTTGCAGGTCACGGTTGAAATTTCACATGTGGCTGAACACTACCTTTTTCCTTAAATAACGTAACTATCCGGTGAACGGTCCGCACACTTGGATGATGTCCAGGATACCGAGCAGCATACGTAGCACACGCCCATTGGGCATTTTGATCACAACAGCCATACATCATATCGACATTTTCTGCAATTGGTAAATGGTCCATTTTAACATGGGTAATGTATCATGGAGCAAATACCGTCCAGACTTGCGGAACGTTATGTGATACCACGTACTTATACGTTTGTGACTATTACAGCGCCATCTATCACAAAGCGAAAAAAGTGGTCTAACTAAAACATTCATATTTCTTTGCATACTACATGAATATGTAATAAAAAATGGGGGTTCCTATTTAGAAAAACACAGTTGATATCCGTTTGACCTATGGCAGCGCTATCTAGCGGGCCAACCATAGCGCCATCTGGTTCCCCCTTCAAGCTAGACAAGTTTCATTCTTTGTAGTTTTTTTGTTTGACTATTATTTCATGAGATATTTGGCCCGGTTACTATCAATGGACTACCCTGTATATATTTCTACGTGTTTTAGTTGTCCTTTGTGCTTTGGTAACCATTGTTGCTACAACCTTCATGATCACTGATATCAAAGAGGTCAGATCTATTTGTTCCCAGTAGATTCAACATATTTTCATCACAAGTGGTGTTCCAAACTATATGTTCTAGGTAGTTTCCAGAAGACATTTAGCAATGTTCCACAGGATGTCTTATCATGCCTGTACATACATATCCAGCAGTCACAGGCCCTGCAGACCATTTGCTGCTTCCAAAAATTGCCTCCATTTCTTTCTGTTTTGTGCTCGGTTCTTCCAACTGTCTTCAGTCTCCAGGTCATCCATCCAGCATTGCATTCGTCATCCTATGGGCATCTGGTGTGCCCCCAGATGCTTTCTTTGCCTGTCTTTCTTCCAACTTGTGGGCTGCATGGCCTGCCCTCTGGATTCTTTTGCTCTTCAGCTTCTATAGTGTTGTTGGTTGTTGCATCAAGAGGTAGATTTTCTCATTCCTCCTCCTTCTCCATTCTCATTTATCTGTGATTGGTCTCCATATCTTCCTCATTACTTTCCTTTCAAATATTAATAGTTTTTCCTTTTCAAATTTTGTCATGCTCCACATTTCTGAATCATACATGACTGCTGGGAGTATTACTGTTTTATAGGTTCTCCTTGTAATATTCACTGACATAGATTTTGAGCTAAGTGTCTCCCTTAGGGAATAAATGCATTTCATTCCCTTTGCTACTCCTTCCCTGATCTCCAATTCTATGTTGTTGTTACTGGTAAATCAAGTTCCCAAGTATGTGAACTGGTGAACTCTCTTGAAGCTTTTACCACCTATCTCAAGAAATCCTTCCTAAATGCATGAACTCTACTTTGTCTTGATTCACCTTTAACCCAAAATTCTGTGCATATTTGTCCATTTTCTGGTACACTTCTTTCAGCTTGTGAATTAATTCACTTAGCAGTATTACGTCATCTGCATATTATTATAACTTCAAGTTGAACAAATATATTTCAAAGAAGATGCAATACATGAAAGTCACAGATCAAGTAAACAGAGTGAGACGTGTGTACACTGTAACAGTCAAACCATAACTGAGTCCAAGTCTAGCGGCAACTGGCTGGCTGGCCACTTAGGTGGCGCTGCTGCTGCATGGCTGGCAGACAGAGCCTCACATAGAGGATGCGCGTAACTGTGTGGCGGCACTTTGAAATATCGGCGAGTCACAACACTTTTCCCCCCTTTGAATTTTTTGCAAAGGTCTTGATGGAGGTGGCCTGTAGATTGCTAACGTACATAGATGTTGTTTGACTGGCTGTAAAGTCTCGAGGAGGAGGCTTCCCATATGGACGGAAGAGTCCCTGATGATAACGGGTCGAGATGACAGGAGACGTGAGGGTCGAATCTGCTGGGGCCCCGTGCACCAATCTGCCCATTAAGGCAAGTCCAGTTGTTATAACAAGAGACATGGGTGATGTGTCCACATCCGTAGGAGAAGGAGGCAAGTAGAGTTGCTTCGACAGATGATGGTCATCTGGTTCCTACATGGGCACGCCTCCTGGTGGCGTCAGTTCTTGTGTTAGCACTGATATTATGGTGAGTTTCCTCATCTGAGCCTTAAATGTGCGGACCAGTCGTTCAGCCTCACTGGTTGACTGTGGATGGAACAGAGGGGCCGTGACATGCATGACGCCATGACGGGCACAAAAATCCGCAAAATCTGAAGAGGCAAATTGCGGACCATTATCAGTAACAAGAGTAGAGGGAAGGCCTTCCAAGGAGAAAATGCGAGCTAGAGCATTGGTGGTTGCTGCGGTGGTAGGCGACATGCAACGCACAATGAAAGGAAAGTTAGAGTAGGTGTCAATAACGAGAAGCCAATAAGTACCTAAAAAAGGTCGCGCAGAGTCAGCATGAATACGCTCCCAGGGCTTCTCAGGCGAAGGCCACGGTGACAAAGATGACTTCGGGGCAATGGCCTGTGACACACAAGGGCCGCAGGCAGTGACCATGTGTGCAATTTTAGAGTCGATGCCGGACCAGTACACATGGCAGCGCGCCAGAGATTTTGTGCAAGAGACACCCCAGTGCCCTTGGTGAAGGAGGCACAAGACCGAAGCACGCAAAGATGCAGGTACCACAACACGCGGCGAAGCAATGTCGGTGGAAAGGATGATAACACCATCCCTAGCCGTGAGGCAGTAACGCAAAGCATAGTAGTTCTGCAATGGATCAGAAGTCTTAGCAGATGGACGATCTGGCCAACCCTTCTGAATACAGCGTAAAACCCGGGAGAGGGTAGGGTCAGAACCCATAGCAGCCACCATCCGGTCCCCGGTGATGGGGAACCCGTCCACAACCCGCTGCTCAGCAACATCCAGATGGAAACACAAAGGTTTGTCCCTATCGAATGCCAGATCAGGACCCATGGGAAGGCGAGACAGTGCATTAGCATTTGCATGTTGAGCCGTCAGCTGGAAATGAATCTCATAATTGAAACGAGACAAGTAAAGGGCCCAACGCTGGAGGCGGTGTGCAGCCTTGTCCGGAAGTGACGTTGATGGATGAAACAAGGAAACAAGAGGTTTGTGATCCGTAACAAGATGAAATTTGGATCCATAGAGAAAAACACCAAACTTATGAAGAGCATAAATAATGGCCAAAGCTTCTTTTTCAATTTGAGAATACTTTTGTTGGGCATCCGTGAGCGTTTTGGAGGCATAAGCAATGGGTTGTTCAGAACCATCAGAAAAATGGTGCACAAGGACTGCACCGACCCCCTATTGAGAGACGTCCGGGGCAAGAACCAGATGTTGGCCAGGTAGATAAGTAGCCAGGCACGGGGCCTGTTTCAGCATAGTCTTCAGTTGCTGGGAAGCCACATCGCATGACGCGGACCAGTGAAAAGGCATGTTTTTATGCAACAGGCGATGCAGTGACTGAGCCACCGAAGCAGCAGATGGTAAAAACTTGTGATAATATGCTATTTTCCCCAAGAAGGCCTGCAATTCCTTAACAGATGTAGGGCGAGGAAGGGCATCGATCGCAGCGACAGTTTGCTGAAGTGGATGAATACCATCCTGAGAGAGTTGAAACGACAAGTATGTGATAGATGCCTGAAAAAATTTTGATTTCTGAAGATTACACTTAAGACCGGCAGTCTGTAAGACATGAAAAATGTGTGCGGAGATTTTGAAGATGTTCGTCAGTGGTGGAGCCAGTGACAACAATGTCATCCTGGTAATTTATACACCCAGGGACAGTAAGCAGTAATTGTTCCAAGAATTGCTGAAAGAGAGCAGGGGTGCTGGCAACCCCGAATGGCAATCATTGGTATTGATAGAGGCCGAAAGGCGTGTTAAGGACCAGAAACTGCCGGGAAGCAGCATCGAGAGGAAGTTGATGATAAGCTTCTGACAGGTCAAGTTTAGAAAAATACTGGCCTCCAGCAAGTTTAGTGAACAATTCTTCAGGTCGAGGCATAGGGTAAGTGTCAATAAGGCATTGAGCATTTACAGTGGCTTTGAAATCGCTACAGAGATGAATATCTCCATTTCGCTTAGCAACGACGACAGGAGAGGACCACTCACTGGAAGTGACAGAAGCAAGACCCCTGAAGCAGTGAGATGATCCAGCTCCCATTTGACCTGATCACGAAGGGCCACAGGTATGGGCCGAGCCCGAAAAAACTTAGGCCGAGCAGTGGGTTTGAGCATGATATGAGCATCAAAGTTGTAGTGGACTGACAAGGCAGCCAGTCCACAGTGACGGGTAACCGAAAGGCACGCGTACACACACGCCGACTGGCGTTAAGTCTGAAACAGGATACGTGATGAAAGCTATAAAGAAAAGAACGGAGCTTCTCGTATACTTAACTTTAATTTCTTGTGGTACATGTCTCTTGATAATACAAGTGAGACTCTCTCCAGATATGGTTAATGGCGCCTTGCTAGGGCGTAGCCATAGACTTAGCTGAAGGCTATTCTATCTGTCTCTCGGCAATTGAGAGAAAGGCTTTGTACGTGTAGTCGCTAGCAATGTCGTCCGTACAACTGGGGCGAGTGCTAGTAAGTCTCTCGAGACCTGCCGTGTGGTGGCGCTCGGTCTGCGATCACTGCCAGTGGCGACACGCGGGTCCGACATGTACTAATGGACCGCGGCCGATTTAAGCTACCACCTAGCAAGTGTGGTGTCTGGCGGTGACACCACAAAAGTCATTTGCACGGCCTAGCCCAGGAGAAAAAAGGGACGAAAATGTCATTGACAAGGAATCCAATTGGGAATAAGGAATAGCATCAGAGACGATATTGACAGAGTCATCTATGGAGAACCCAAAAACGTGAAAGGCATTGAAACCAAAACGTTTCTCTGCATTACTATGGTCTACCACAAATATGGGAACAGTGTGAACAACAGATTTGTAAGATACCTCAGCATCAAATTGTCCCAAGAGAGAAATCTTCTGTTTATTGTAAGTCTGTAATTGCCTAGTGACAGGTGACAGTATTGGAGAACCCAACTGAAGATACGTCTGAGAATTGATGATAGTGGCAGCAGAACCAGTATCCACCTGCATGCGAACATCTCGACCAAGTATTTGGACAGTGAGGAATAACTTCCCTGAAAGGGAAGAAGTACAATTGACAGACAACACAGAATCAGAATCAGTGTCATGTTCATGAACATCATGTATGTAGTCAGATTTGCAAAAGGGTGACACATGACCCTTTTTTTTGCATTGGTGACACACGGCCCAACGTTGTGGACAATCTTCTTATGAATGTTTCATAAAACACCGCAGACATGAAGGAAGTTGCTGTGGGTTTTGCTGCAGTTTCTTAGAGGTTTTTTTTCGGTTACGCAGAGGCTGCGCTTGGGAGCATACTGCGGCCACGTCGGCCGGCGGGGACACGCCACATGCTTCGTCAACATCACACAGAGGTTGTATTTCCCCGACATCGCCCCATGCCTCTATTTGCACTCCAGCGGCGTGAGAAATTTCAAAAGACTGAGCGATGGATAGGACTTCATCTAGAGTCAGATTTGCCAACTGAAGGGCACGTTGCCTAACTTCTTTGTAAGGAGCCGATCGGATAATAGCATCCCGCACCATGGAATCAGTGTAGGAATCTTTGTGAACTTCAGTAACAAATTGACACTTTCTACTGAGGCCATGAAGTTCAGCAGCCTAAGCGTGATAGGATTGATTTGGTTGTTTTTGACAACGATAAAAGGCAACACGAGAGGCTACCACATGTGTTTGCTTTTGAAAATAGATGGACAGAAGTGAGCACATTTCAGCAAAGGACGGAGATGTAGGATCTTTCAAAGGAGCCAATTCTGACAACAACTGATACATTTGAGGTGAAATCCATCAAAGGAACAGAGACTTACATGTTTGTTCGTCCGCGACATGAAATGCCAAGAGGTGCTGCCGAAGACATTTTTCGTAATCAGACCAGTCTTTGCTGTCTCATCATAAGGAGGAAAAGTAGGTAGAGACAACGATGAGAGACGCCCTGCATTTGATGCCGTGACGAAATCACGAATCGCATTTGTGAGAAGTGTTTGCTGTTCTATGAGACCTTGCAATAGTTGCTCTAAAGTACGCATGGAAAAATGTGGGTCAACAATGGAAAAGAAAAATCACTACCTCGTTGCCAATTGTTATAACTTCAAGTTGAACAAATATATTTCAAGGAATATGCAATACATGAAAGTCACGGATCAAGTAAACAGTGTAAGACATGTGTACACTTTAACAGTCAAATCATAACTCAGTCCATGTCTAGCGGCCGCTGGCTGGCTGGCCACTTAGGTGGTGCTGCTGCTGCGTGGCTGGCAGACAGTGCCACATGTAGAGGACCCATGTAACTGCGCGGCGGCACTTTGAAAGATCGGTGAGTCACAACACATATGTGAGACAACTGAAATTTCCATCCATCTGTACTCCAGCCCATCCCTGTTGCCTACATTCCCTCATTATTATCTCTAAAATAACATTGAACAGAACACATGGGAGAGCATCTTCTTGTCTGAGACCTGTCTCAATCTTGAATTCCTCTGTCATGCCCCTTGGAGACGCACAGCTGTCCTTGATCCACTCATATAAGTTTGCACCACTCTCTGCAGCTTCTCAGGGCTTGTGAAGTCATCCAGGGAATTGCATAGACTATTCCTGTGAATGCTACCATTTGCACATTGAAAATCAATGAACAGACTATAGATATTTTTATTGTATTCTCAGTTTTTTCAAACAATTGTTTTAGGGTGAGAATGTGATCTATTGTTGATCAGTTTGGTTGAAAGCCAGCTTGGCTTTCCTGCGTGTTATTCTCTATGAATAGTTGTAATTTTATGAGGATAATGATAGGCGGTACCTTGTAGGTTACATTCAGCAAGCTGATACCTCTATAGTTACCACAAGCCATTTTGCTTGCCTTCTTGAATATCAGGCATATTACTGCCACTTTTCGTTGTTGTGGCAATGTTTCATTCTTCCGTATCAACTGGATCAGTTTATATGTTTGTAAGTACAGGCTCTCCCCTCCCTCTTACATTAATTCACCTGTTATTCTGTCATCCCATGGGGCACTGTTGTTTCTGAGTTTTTTGTTTGCAATCTTCACATCTTCTTCAGTTGCTTCACATTGTTCCTCATCCTGTCTTTCCTCAATGATGTCTGCAGGTGGCATCCCATCTGGACCTCGATGATTAGGTTGCATTCTGAAATCCACGTTTACCATTTTTAATGCTTTAGAAAAATTGTCTTGAATTCTTGTTCTAATAAACTGGTTAGATATACACCCCACAACTAAAAAACTGTAATTTTTCCAGTTGATTCTTAGATGATTAAAGTCACTACCAATGATTACAGTATGACTGGACAACTTATGTACAAGTGAAATGAGGTTTTCTCTAAAGTTTTCAGTTACATCAGGAGATCAGTCCATTGCATAATAGAAGGATCCAGTTATCATTTTATGCCCACCCCTGGTACTGGGTCTTTGCCAAATAATCTCACATGCATCTTGAATTTCTATTTCGGTGGACTTGAGCTTCTTGCCTACTGCAACAAATACACCAGCTCCATTTCTCATTTACCTATCCTTTTGATATACACTTAATTTTTTCCCCAAAACTCCCACTGCTATTAATTTCAGGTTTCAACCAGCTTTCTGTATGTAGTATTATGTGAGCTTCATTGATTTTCGGGAGTGCTCCAATCTCTGGCACTTTGTTGCGAATGCTTTGGTATTTAACCATTAGGATTTTAATACTGTTACCTATGGGAGGCATTTCTTTCTGTCTTACACTGGTGCTTCTGAGTTTCCTACAGCTGTCTGAATTAGATGGAGAGTCACCTAATCTAAAGAACCCTCGTGTGAATCCCACACACATTCAGCTACCTGATGCATAGTAACACACCTGACCCATATCAACTTTCCTCTTGTACTTTAGATCTGAAGTTGGCCTAAACCCCCACTGCTATCATCACACTAGCAAGTAAGTGTTCTACACTGAGTGCTGTTCATAAATTTTTTTACAATTCTGCAACAAAAACCAATTTTATAATAATAGTGTAGAAAAATAAATATTGTCATAGTCTAAACACAGTCAAGTCCAAATCTGATATTAAGGTCATCAGTGAAGTACAACATGTAGCACTGAAAGCACACTTATTATGAACACCAACATGCAGATAGAAAGGAACTGACCTCCAGGATGGAGCAAGCTGTTTATAAAAATATCAAAAGATACAAACACTACAAACATAAGAGATTTCTAGAATGTTCCAGAAATGATAGATAATTAATCACTTCACCACACTGAACACAGCAATGCTCACTTTCCTGCAGAGTGAGTGACCCACTGTTTCACAAGTTCTCAATGGAGCCAACTACTTACACACTGATCTAGACATCCTTTGTATGGCAGCACTGGCAGCTCCTCAACTACTGGTTATGTGGTCACATCCTCCTCAGTATGATAAGCACTGAAAGTAGCCCCTCATGTTGAAGTTTCATGGTCCTTGGGAGGGTCTTCAGGCCCCACACTGGTCTGTGCTTCAGGACTGTAGCAGGATTTTGCGCAGAGGACATAGATGACATCTCTGCACTTCTGTCTTCTTGATGAAGGGTCATAGTCCCAGCTTTGAATGTGATGTCCAACAAACATCTGTTGATATAATACAATACAAAGTAGCATTTTAGTAACTATTGATATAATATCATACAAAGCAGCATTTTAGTAATTTGTGTCAAAGTACCATTTCTGAGTCAATTGTCTTCCTTCTTCAGTCTTGGTGATGAGGTGAATCATGTAGTCATCCTAAGTACCTTCTGGTTGAAATGGAAATAGTGAATCCATTATCATTGTGGAGCATAAAAACAGTGGGAAAGCTGTCATGTCTTGCTTTGCCGTATTAAATGTTACTTTCACAGTTGGTAGTATTGTATCCCAATCTCTCTGTTTGACATCAAAGTACATTGAGAGCATAACTACCAATGATTTATTAATGCATTCTATGGGGCCGTTCATCTGTGATGTTAGTCTTCAATGGAAATTTTTTTCCACAAACAGGTGCTCCATGCTTCAAAATGATGTCTCATACAAGGAACCTTGCAATATCTGGACTTTCAGCAGTTGCCACAGCTTTGGTGGCAGGGTCACAGGTGTGGCACACTGCAGACTATTACCCCTCATTTTTTGACTTTGAGAGCCTTCCCTAGAGGTAGATTAGATTCCGATTCATGTAATGGTGCCCTGTAGGTATAAAAGGTGCCAGATGCCCAAGAGGCAATTGTGTCACATGCTTCCCTCACAGGCATTCCTTACTGTGGCTAACATAACGTGTAACAGATTGTTAGGGATATGGCCAGTGATACCTGCATCAGATTCCATCTTGAGTCCTCATGAATCCCATATGGCCAGTTGTTGGAGCATCAAGAAAAACTTCAAGATAGCTGGCCTAGATGAGCTGAGATAATGAGCAGCCATTTTCTTCCCATTGGATGGCAGTTCCTCTTGTACAATATTCTGTTTATGAATTGGAATACTTTTTTGGTCGGTTCCTTCATCTTCAAAGGTTCTACAGTTTTCTGCAATGATCTATTTTACCTCAGTTCAACAGCAATGTAATGTAATGCAGGAATGACTGAGATTTCATCCACACTGCTCTGTTCTGTCAAAGGAGTTCTTGAAAGGCAGTCAGTGTTCTTTTGTAACCATCTTTTTTTGTATACCAGTGAGATGTCATACTCCTGAATCCTCAATGCCCATTTCACCAGTTGACCTTTTGGATCCTTCAGGCTATTCAACTGGCATAGAGAATGATGATCCGTCACAGTGGTGAATGGTTTGCCAAATAAAGGACATTTGCCATGCAGGAAATGGCTTGTAAGGCACAAGGCACTTGTTTAAATGATTTTAGAGTGTTGTTCATCAATATGGGATCCTTACCACATGGAACTGATAGAAGAGGTAGAGAAGGTCCAATGAAGAGCAGCACACTTCATCAGGGGATCATTTAGTCAATGCAAGAGCATTACTGAGATGCTCAACAAACTCCATGGGCAGTCATTACAGGAGAGGTGTTGTGCATCACGGAGAGATTTACTATTGAAATTTTGAGATAACACTTTTCAGGAAGAAATATCTGCAAGGCACTCTTTCTTGTGTCTAGATTAGTTCATCTCTGACTTAGAGAGTACTTTGTAAGCATAATCTATCACTTTTCCAGCACTTACCTGTGTTTATATTAGAACTGCATCCATCCCATACCGTCTAGTGTCAGTGTGAAGTTCTGTCTTCACATTATCATCATACATTTGTAGGACTGAGGAAGAAGTTAGTGCCTCCTTAAGGATGAGGAAGGATCCTTCTTGCACCTTGTCCCAGGAAAATTTGTGATCTCCCTGCAGTAGTTTTTGAAAGGGACATGCGTTGGTACAGAAGTCCAACATTGGTAGTATGAGCACATCCTAAGAAAACTTCTTGCATCAGAAATGTTCCAAGGAATCTGAAAATCTGTATCTGCTTTTATATTCTCTGGATCTGAATGGACTCAAAAGCCATTAACTAGTTGCCACAATATTTTTATTTCTTGGGGGATGAAGAGACACTTTTTTTCAACTCAGGTAGAGGCTTGCAGTCTGAACACACTTTAACACTATTTTCAGGCAACATAAATGTTCTTCAAATCTCTTTCATCTGGATAGCTAAGACACATTGTCCATTTAAGGTATCAGAGCAGGTTTTCTATCATATATTTGTACGTGGCTGGAGTGTTTCATAATACAAATGGCATAACTTTGAATTTATAGAATCCATCAGGAGTTGTGAAGGCAGTCTTTCGCCACTCAGCATTGTCAACCTTGATTTGCTAGTAGTCTGTCCGCACGTCCATAGTCAAGAAGTACTTGGCTCCTTTCAAGCAGTCTATGATAAAATCAGTGTGCAGCAGTGGGTAGAAATCTCTGTTCATGATTTTGTTCAGTCATCAGTTGTTGATGCACAAATGCCACGTGCCGTCCTCCTTATTCACTAGCACCACAGTAGAGAACCAAGGCCTCCCTATAGGTTCAATAACCTTGTTCTGCAACATCTTCTCCAGTCATCCAAAATTATTTGCCATTCAGCTGGTGACACCCTCTACAAGTGCTGGCTAATTGGCAGATGTTGCTCCGTGTTGATACATTTTTTAAAATCGTTGGCTGCCTGGCCTGACTTTTCTTCACTCCTGTTTTCAAAGCAACCAAAACTTGCTGCAGAATGGCAGTCACTTGCTGATATTGTTCCTAGGTCAGGCAAGATCGTATTGGCAGTTCAATAGTAGCTTCTCTCACTGTGTTGTGCGTTGTGCTACCAGTGCACGATCCTTCATCAGTGGCACTGACCTGCCCATCCCTACATACCTGTAGGGGTGAGTCATTTCTATCTATGGCAGTTAGTGATCTAAAGTTCTCCTTGACTACCTATGATGCCGATGATAATTACTGGTATATAGATTTATTTTGTGAGTCAGAGTAGCTTGTTATAATTGACAAAAGCTTTTCATTTTAACTGAGCACCTAAATCAATGACTGAAATGCATCTTATTGATGATGGTGGGTTAATAAGTTCTTCAGTGGTCAACAGAGGCTGAGAGCAATCTTTAAGCATGCTTATTGGAATAGCTTTGTCAGTCTGAAGCTTTGATCTTCCTCATTCTATGACTGCTTGTGATGCCTGCATGAAGTACCATCCAATAATAACACCATGACTGCATTCAGCTAAAATGACAAATTTGAATGCCTGCCTTCTGTCATTGATGAGCAGGCACTTAAACAAAATTGAAAATCTTTCTGTAGTTATGGGCAATGTCTTTCATCAACACTCTCACTCTCTCTCTCTCTCTCTCTCTCTCTCTCTCATACACACACACACACACACACACACACAGTTATATTGTCCCAATGCTAGTTCTCAACTGCTCATTTTAACATATATAATGTTTTAAATCCTTCAATAATGCAAATTTTACTTAGGTAGTCTAAAAAGGATTAGACAAGTTTCATGACAGTATATTATATATGCAGCAAAATGTAAGGTGTCAAATTTTATTCCTGCTATCCGATACAGAAATGGAAAGCTTTATATCTTAAAATATTTCATCTGACAGTGTATTTGAAAACAATGAAGCAGGAAGTGCATGTGATAGTTTTTTAGGATACAGTGCCTTGAGGTCACTTGTTAAAGAGACTAAGATAACAATTAATCCCTCCTCTTGTTCAGAAATACAAGAAAATCACCATGAAATCATTGTGAGTTGCCTAATTAATGTAATTCTGAATCCAATTGCAGTTTTAAAAGTTGCAATGGGATGACATTTACCTTTAATATTTGAAACATTAGAAATATTGGATGCATCTTGTTCCCCAACAAAATATAAACATGTGATGAAACCAAGACACGATAACTTTGAGACATCAAAAAATTAACCTTTATGATTCCATCATTGTTAATAGGAATTGCATGGGACCTTACAGTGTATCTGGCCCTTAATTCTAGTTTCAGCAACTGATATTCAAATAAGACAATATCAGTGAGGTTTCAAACATAAAATGGAAGGCTCATTGACTGTCACAATAGTTTTGAAGTTAGTAATACAAACTCATATGCTGAAATCAAATTCTCATTTTCCTTATTTCTGTCTCTATAATTTGTCGTTACATTTTCTTTATATGATAACATTACGTTGAAACCTAAAGAATTTCATGAAATCTCTGAAACTGATATTTTTTTTCCATTGGGAGAAACTGAAAATCCATGTGAAATGAATGTAAATATTTTGAAGGTTCCCTTACCTCAAACAGTGAAACGTGATTAATTAATTGTATTGCATACAATTTTCAGATCATTTGATTTGATGTATAGGAGATACGTCAACTGTTACAATAAGATCATTTTAAGAGAAATAGAAAAGTGTACATTATTTTACATAAATTTCTGAGATACAGCTACACTAATACTTATTACAGTTTTCAGTATACAAAAATAAAATATCTTATTCCCTTCTTCAAGCTGTGAAACTGTCCTCAATGAATTCTTCAATAGAATAATAGCACTTGCCCACCAGAAGAGTAAACAGCAGTTATTTTCAGGGAAGCAGGATCCATCTTAATTATGTTACTGGCTTTTATTTTAATGTATATTTTTAACCCACTATACACATGTGTTTGGGCTTAGAGTTTGAAACAGTATGTTGGAAGGTTGAATTTACCTTAGTGGTGATTGTTGTAATTGTGATGGGAACCGAAAGTGTCATGTATGTTTGTTTTTGTATAATAAAGTCAATACCTCATATATACAGGGTGTTACAAAAAGGTATGACCAAACTTTCAGGAAACATTCCTCACACACAAATAAAGAAAAGATGTTATGTGGACATGTGTCCGGAAACGCTTAATTTCCATGTTAGAGCTCATTTTAGTTTCGTCAGTATGTACTGTACTTCCTAGATTCACCGCCAGTTGGCCCAATTGAAGGAAGGTAATGTTGACTTCGGTGCTTGTGTTGACATGCGACTCATTGCTCTATAGTACTAGCATCAAGCACATCAGTATGTAGCATCAACAGGTTAGTGTTCATCACGAACGTGGTTTTGCAGTCAGTGCAATGTTTACAAATGCGGAGTTGGCAGATGCCCATTTGATGTATGGATTAGCACGGGGCAATAGCCGTGGAGCGGTACATTTGTATCGAGACAGATTTCCAGAATGAAGGTGTCCAGACAGGAAGACGTTCGAAGCCATTGATCAGTGTCTTAGGGACCACGGAACATTCCAGCCTATGACTCGCGACTGGGGAAGACCTAGAACGACGAGGACACCTGCAATGGATGAGGCAATTCTTTGTGCAGTCGATGATAACCCTAATGTCAGCATCAGAGAAGTTGCTGCTGTACAAGGTAACGTTGACCACGTCACTGTATGGAGAGTGCTACGGGAGAACCAGTTGTTTCCGTACCATGTACAGTGTGTGCAGGCACTATCAGCAGCTGATTGGCCTCCACGGGTACACTTCTGCAAATGGTTCATCCAACAATGTGTCAATCCTCATTTCAGTGCAAATGTTCTCTTTACAGATGAGGCTTCCTTCCAACATGATCAAATTGTAAATTTTCACAATCAACATGTGTGGGCTGACGAGAATCTACACGCAATTGAGCAATCACGTCATCAAAACAGATTTTCTGTGAATGTTTGGGCAGGCATTGTTGGTGATGTCTTGATTGGGCCCCATGTTCTTCCACCTATGCTCAATGGAGCACGTTATCATGATTTCATACAGGATACTCTACCTGTGCTGCTAGAACATGTGCCTTTACAAGTACGTCTCAACATGTGGTTCATGCACGATGGAGCTCCTGCACATTTCAGTCGAAGTGTTCGTACGCTTGTCAACAACGGATTCGGTGACTGATGGATTGTTAGAGGTGGACCAATTTCATGGCCTCCACACTCTCCTGACCTCAACCCTCTTGACTTTCATTTATGGGGGCATTTGAAAGCTCTTGTCTACGCAACCCTGGTAACAAATGTAGAGACTCTTCGTGCTCGTATTGTGGACGGCTGTGATACAATACGCCATTCTCCAGGGCTGCATCAGGGATTCCATGTGACAGAGGGTGGATGCATGTATCCTCGCTAACGGAGGACAATTTGAACATTTCCTGTAACAAAGTGTTTGAAGTCACGCTGGTACATTCTGTTGCTGTGTGTTTCCATTCCATGATTAATGTGATTTGAAGAGAAGTAATAAAATGAGGTCTAGCATGGAAAGTAAGCATTTCCAGACACATGTCCACATAACATATTTTCTTTCTTTGTGTGTGAGGAATGTTTCCTGAAAGTTTGGCCGTACCTTTTTGTAACACCCTGTATAAAGAGAAGTAGTGGATAGTATTTTTAAATTTTTAACAGTGGTCAGCAGTACTCCCATTTTGGCAACAGACATATTCATAAATATATTCTTTTGTAATACTGGGAGCCTTTAGACGTTTGATGAATTTCCTCAGAAGATTACACCATAATGAAAAACTGACTGAGAGTGGCAGTGGTATATTATTTTTCTGGTGCCTGTGTTTGTGGCACACATTGCAAGTGCTAATACATTCAGTTTGTTTTGCAAGTAGTCAATGTGCATCTTCCAATTCAAATTTTTATCAAACTTTCAGTCTATGTGATTTATCATTCCAAGTCTTTTTTTTTTTTTTTTTCAATCTGTCCCAATGATTTAGTTTCAGATGGTAGCATTTTGGTTTTATTTACATTTAGTTTTAGTCCAGTATGATGGAACCAAGATTCAAGTTGTCCTAAAGTACTTTGACACTTTCTGTGATTCTTTGAGGCATCTTATTTTCAATTAGAACTGATGTATCATCAGCAAATAAAACTGAATGAACATCAAAAGTAAATGGTAGGTCATGTATGTGGAAAAAGAACAGATAGGAACCTTGTAGGACTCCTTGGCAAACAGTTTTCAATTTGGGGGAGTAATTGTCTGAATTTGAAGTTAAAATTGGTTTCTTTCCTACCTGTTAAGTAAGAGTTGAACCATTGTAAAGCAGTGTCTGTGATTATGTATATCAGTAATTTGTGTATTTTTAGGGAGTGGTTGACTGAATGAATTTCTATTGTCAGGTCACAGAATATACTTGTGACCTTTTTATCCTTATCCAACAAGAAGCATGTCTTTTGAATAAACTCATTGATGACATTTACAATGCTCTTTTATTGTTGAAATCTAAAGTGGTTTTGAAAAATTATGCCATTTATAGTACCTAAGAAATGTTTTGATTTGTTTTGCTGCAATCTTTACAGATGCTTAGAGAAGACAGGCAAAAAAAAGACATAACAGTAATTTGCCATATCTTCTGTTGATCGATTTTTGTGCAGTGGTTTTAAATTGGTATATTTCAATTTATTTGGAAACTATCCCTGCTTGAGATTGATTTATAATAATCATACAAGCCCTTTATTCAGATGTATTTCATCCCATGTGGATGAAGTTTTATCTTTTAAACACAATATTTAGGTTTGCACAACTCTTTCAGTGATTTTTTTCAATTTTGTAAAATGTGTTCTCATTGTTTACCATACTTATGGGATTTGCATTGTCTTGATAGGCTTCCATATCTACATATCATCTTGCTACATTTGAGAATAAGTCATTGATATAGTTTTCTATCTAAAAAGAGATAGCTATAATACCATTTTCAAATCTGATTTTCAGAATATCTTGTTTTCTGACTTTGATCCTAATTCAGACTGAATAATTAACCACACTGATCTTGTCTTCTTTCTATGATGGATGATGAATGTATTATTAGCCACTTTTTAGCAGGTGGTACAACTTTTCTGAAAAGAGCTTTATAGCATTTAACGTACCAGTACCTAACAAAATCAGCATTTCAGCAATATTATGAAAAGAATAGATTGCTATTCACCACATTGAGGAGGCACTGGGTCACAAACAGGGACAATGAAAAAAACTGCTAAATATTTAAGCTTTCGGACAAATGACTCTTTTTCAGAAATAGAAAACACACACACATTCACACACTCAACTCACACATTGTCTCTATTCACTATGGCTGGACTGGTACCTCCTTTCTATTAGGCAAGAGTGCTTGTGGTTTGGAATGCTCCCCACACATGTGAAACAATGCTGTGAGGAATACCAAATTCCTGGGTTACACTGGTCACACTTCATCCTTCTTCCAGTTTCCTTATGGTTCTTCCCTGTGTGAAGTCATCTAAATGGGGTCTTTTGGCCTTAATAATTGGATCCTTTTACCGCCCTCCCAACTCAGATGATACAACTGCTGAAAGGTTCAAAGAAAATTTGAGTTTAATTTTAAACATATACCTGACTCACACTATTGTAGTTGGTGGTGACTTTAATTTACCCTCAGTATTTTGGTGAAAATACATATCAAGAGGTATGCATAAAACATCATCCAAAATTGTGCTGGACACATTTTCTGAAAATTATTTTCAGCAGTTAGTTCATGAGCCCACATGAATGGTAAACAGTTGTGAAAGTTGACCTCTCAACAACAAATAATCCTGAGCTAATAACAAGCATCAAAGCAGATGCAGGGATTAGTGAACACAGGGTTGTCATAGTGAGATTGAGTATAGAAACTCCCAAATCCTCCAAAAATAAACAAAAAATATACTTATTTAAAAAGCAGATAAAAATGCACTTTACACCTTCCTGAGATTCAATCTCCACTCCTTCCAAATTAACAATGTAACCATAGATGAGATGTGGCTTGAATTCAAAGAAATAGTATCGACAGCAATTGAGCAATTTATACCAAATAAATTAACAAATGACAGAGCTGATCACCCATGGTACACAAAACGGGTCAAAATGCTGTAACAGAAACAACGAAATAAGCATGCCAAATTCAAACGAATGCAAAATCTCCAAGATTGGTGATTTTTTACAGAAACTTGAAATTTAACACAGACTTCAATGCAGGGTACTTATAACAGTATCCTCAAGAAAACTTTGGCTGAAAACCTGGCAGAAAATCGAAAGAGATTCTGGTCGTATGTAAAATATGCCAGCAGGAAGACGCAATCACTGCCTACTCTGTGTGATACCAATGGAAATACTATTGACAACAGTGCTGTCAAAGCAGAATTACTTTCAAAGCCTTCTGAAATTCCTTCACTAAAGAATCCTCAGAGTAATGAAGCAACTTAAATCACTTAATAAAAGCAAATCTTCTGATCCAGACAGTATACCAATTAGATCCCTTTCAGATTATGCTGCTTCAATAACTCCATACTTAACAATCATCCCTGCTTGCTCGACAAAAGATCCATGCCTGAAGACTGGAAAGTTGTACAGGTCACACCAATATTCAAGGAAGCTGGTGGGAGTAATCCACTAAATTACAGGTTAATATCATTAACATCGATATGCAGCAGGATTTGGAAGACATATTGTGTTCAAACATTATGAATTACCTTGAAGAGAATGGTCTATTGACAGATAGTCAATAGAGTTAGAAACCTTCGTTCTTGTGAAACACAACTAGCTCTTAACACACACAAATAGTTGAGTGTTATTGACAAGGGATTTCAAATTGGTCCCATATTTCTAGATTTCCTGAAGGCTTTTAACACTGTACCACACAAACAGCTTGTAGTGAAATTGTGTGCGTACGGAATATCATCTCAGTTATGTGACTGGATTCATGATTTCCTGTCAGAGAGGTCACAGTTCATAGTAATTGATGGAAATTAATTGAGTAAAACAGAAGTGATTTCTCGTATTCTCCAAGGTTGTGTTCTAAGTGCTGTGCCTTATCTGTATAGTTAATTTATGAAACAATCTGAGCAGCCATCTTATGCTGTTTGCAGATGATGCTGTTTATTATCTAGTAAAGTCATCAGAAGATCAAAACCAATTGCGTATGTTCCAAAAATTGGCAACTGACCCTAAATAATGAAAAGTGTAAGATCATCCACATGACTGCTAAACAGAATCCATTAAACTTCAGTTACATGATAAATCAGTCAAATCTACAGGCTGTAAATTCAACTAAATACCTAGGAATTACAATTATGATCAACTTAAATTGAAAGTAACACATCGAAAATGTTTTGGGGAAGGCAAACCAAACACTGCATTTTATTGGCAGAACACTTACAAAATACAACAGATCTACTAAAGAGACTGAGTACACTATGCTTGTCTGTCATGTTTTGGAGTACTGCTGCACAGTCTGGTATCCTTAACAGACAGGATTACCAGAGAACATCAAGAAAGTTCTAAGGAGAGCAGCAGGTTTTGTATTATCAATAACTAGAGCAGAGAGTCTCACAGACATGATAAGGATTTTGATTGGACATCATTGAAATAAAGGTGTTTTTTGCTGCAGCAGAATCTTCTCAAGAAATTTCAATAACCAGCTTTCTCCTCGAAAGGCAAAAATATTTTATTGATGCTTACCTACATAGGAAGAAACGATCACCATGATAAAATAAGAAAAATCAGAACTTGTACGGAAAGAGATAGGAATTTGTTCTTTCTGTGTGCTGTTTGAGATTGGAATAATAGAGAATTACTGTGAAGGTAATTAGATGAACCCTCTGCCAGGCACTTAAGTGTGATTTACATGGTATCCATGTAGATGTACGTGTAATGAAGAAAACCACCTTTGTGCACCGTAACAGCACACACTGTCTTTTTCCCATTCATTAACCTGCCTTGTGTTGCAGGATCAGCCCCATCTGGTACTAAGGTCATGATAACCTCTTGCCATGTGACATCTGACTTTCTGTGCATGATTGGGTGACTAGCAACATGTTCGCACAGTTTCACCCATTTCCACAATGTAGTTAATATGTTACATTTGTTTACCTATGTGGTCCTTAAGTTTTTTAGGGCTGTGTATTTGGTTTATTAAGCAGCAGATGTGAAGGTAATTTAGTTTTTAAACCATCTACATACTGTAGATACAGTGACTCTGATTTCTGAATGAAAATAAATTCAGCTACATAAATTCATTACTTTCTGTATACATAATGTTTTTTATGGAAAATTTAACTATACTCCAGAATGTTATTCTGTAGCAGTGTCTGGCAACCAGTGGCCCCTGAAACCATTTTGTGTAGCCCACAGCATCATCATTGTTGTGGTCGCAACACATGGAACTAAATTACCAGTTTTTTTTGTGTGTTTTTCATACAAGAAATTATGTATCAGAATAATTTGTTTGAAACAGGTGTCAGTGATGCTAGAATGATCAACAGATTTCAGCCTTTGTGTTGTTCATCACAGCACAGTGAGGTTCCAGTAAGATAAGTTTTGTCACGACATACACAGTGACAATCATAAACAGTAGAGCAGGTTCATCTTCATTTGACATTCATCATGTTTCACATATAGCTTGATCAATAAGAGCCAATAGAAGTATGTACTACTCATGTAACAGTGTCTTTCAACTAACAGCTCTGTGGTTTTGGGAAAGCCTTGCTGAAGTCTAATAATCACTGTTACTGTTAAATTTTGAACACTATACTTAGCAGTAAATACACCAGTACATATACTTTAAGTTGAAATAATCATTTCAGGTTGCGGAAAAGGAAAATAGAAGATGATCACAGAATCTTTTATGAACAATGGATAGAGAGATATTTTTTGTACAGTCTAAGAGTAAACCACTTTACTTACTTTGTGGAGGAAGTATGCCTGTTTTCAAGGGATGTAATTTGAA
This sequence comes from Schistocerca nitens, assembly GCF_023898315.1. Taxonomy (NCBI): domain Eukaryota; kingdom Metazoa; phylum Arthropoda; class Insecta; order Orthoptera; family Acrididae; genus Schistocerca; species Schistocerca nitens. The sequence continues at coordinate 556,273,236 of NC_064616.1, read as the reverse complement.
GAGACTCTGCAAATGGATGCAAATGCATTTGTATCTATTTCGTGTAGGTGATGCATATCAGACCAAAGTTAAAGATAAATCTGATCTTCCAAAATATCTTAAAACAGAAACCAATGAAAACATTGCTGTTTATGAACTGTTTACCATGTTACTGATGTAGTAGGTACGTTGATAGACACACAAACAAACACAAACACACACACAAAATTCAAGCTTTCGCAACCAACGGTTGCTTCATCAGGAAAGAGGGAAGGAGAGGGAAAGACGAAAGGATGTGGGTTTTAAGGGAGAGGGTAAGGAGTCATTCCAATCCCGGGAGCGGAAAGACTTACCTCAGGGGGAAAAAAGGACAGGTATACACTCGTGCACACACACATATCCATCCGCACATATACAGACACAAGCAGACATATGTAAAGGCAAATAATTTAGGCAGAGATGTTAGTCGAGCTGGAAGTACAGAGGCAAAGATGTTGTTGAATGGCAGGTGAGGTACGAACGGCAGCAACTTGAAATTAGTGGAGGTTGAGCCGTGGTGGGTAACAGGAAGAGAGGACATATTGAAGGGCAAGCTCCCATCTCCTGAGTTCTGATAGGTTGGTGTTAGTGGGAAGTATCCAGATAACCCGGATGGTGTAACACTGTGCCAAGATGTGCTGGCCGTGCACCAAGGCATGTTTAGCCACAGGGTGATCCTCACTACCAACAAACACTGTCTGCCTGTGTCCATTCATGTGAATGGACAGTTTGTTGCTGGTCATTCCCACATAGAAAGCTTCACAGTGTAGGCAGGTCAGTTGGTAAATCACGTGCATGCTTTCACACATGGCTCTGCCTTTGATTGTGTACACCTCCCGTGTTACAGGACTGGAGTAGGTAGTGGTGGGAGGGTGCATGGGACAGGTTTTACACTGGTGACAGTTACAAGGGTAGGAGCCAGAGGGTAGGGAAGGTGGTTTGGGGATTTCGTAGGGATGAACCAAGAGGTTACGAAGGTTAGGTGGACGGCGGAAAGACACTCTTGGTGGAGTGGGGAGGATTTCATGAAGGATGGATCTCATTTCAGGGCAGGATTTGAGGAAGTCGTATTCCTGCTGGAGGGCCACATTCAGAGTCTGATCCAGAACTGGAAGCTTGAATTTTGTGCATGTGTTTGTGTTTGTTTGTGTGTCTATCAACATACCAGCACTTTCGTTTAGTAAGTTACATCATCTTTGTTTTTAGATAAACTTTATAGATTTATAGATGTTAATCTCCGAGTATTGGTTCACCTTTCTCCTGATTTCATCGTATTATTCAGTGCTTCATTGAGAAGATTAAGACTCATCTTCTAGTTAAAAAGTCCTGTTTCATCATCTTTTTCGAATTTTGACTTTTTCTTTTTTCTACACTTATAGAATATTAAGTCAGATAGAATGGTGTCCCACAATGTATTTACATTTTAACAGCGTGGACCATAGGTAATAAAAGATTGCCAGTGTATGTGTCAAAGAAAAGCTTCTATCCCAGATCCTACAGCAGATAAATATCTGCAATGTCAATCTCAAACTCTATGCATTTGTCTTGACTTCCTGTGCAATGTAACGGAAAAATTAAATAAAGCATTCCGTTGCTATAAGGATCACCTTAGTACTTGTGAATTGCAGTCAAAAATTATAGAAGTAGACTGACATTTTATTTATTTATCAGAACTGCTGTGCATTTATGGTCTTCACTTTATGTTTCATTTTTATGATATCACATGCTAGGCAATAAAAATAGAAAGAACTTTGTATGTAATTATGATGTGTAACATTCCATTGATGATGATGTGATTATTCATTCACTTACAAGTGAGTCTTTACCTTCCCTTATTTTTTGTTTATTGGTACTATCCTGGTAGTTTTGTTGTTGTAATCGTTTGTGGAAAATTTATATGCAGTAATGACAATCCCACAAATGGTTGCTTTAATGTTTTGAAAGACTGAGATTATTTCTTCCTTTTTGCTATATTTCTTGTTTTATGGCAATGTTAAACAACATTCAGTGATCATTAATACACATTGTGGTTCATTATTAACTGTGATATTTAAAATTTGATTGTTTAAATGTTTCAGCATGAAAAATATTACAAGTAACAAAGGATTGACATCAGAGCTAACAATACAACATGTCAGAAGTGGAGACGGAGGCATTTACTCATGCCTTGCTCTAAATGAATATGGCCATGATCAGACAACAATACATCTCCTGATGCAAGGTAATTATCACACCTGTTATCAAAGTGGAAATTACCTTTAGGTTAGGATAATAGAATAAAATACATACCCACTCCTTTGAGTTTCAAGGAGATCTTTGTACTGTTTTTACACCATTGGTATTTCTAATTATTATATCATGATATTAAATAAACTGATAACTTATGTTTCATTTTTACAGTAAGTAACACAGTTGATATTCAAACCTGGAGTTCCCATTGCTTAATTGCTAAATGTTGATTGTTGATCACTGACCTTCACCAAATATTTTAGATAAGGCAATATGAATTCAGTCGTTGATTATTGCATACAAATTTTGACAATTTCAATTCATAAAATGTCATGTATGCAAATATAATCATAATAATGTATGCTAGAGGTGTGTTCCAGAGAGACAGTTATTTGAAGCAAGTGAAGAACTAACTGATGAAGTTTAAAATTGTGTCACAGTCCAGATAAGCTAAGAAAAACCATGTCTATGTTACTGCTTAAAGGACTGTGCCTAATTTTTTGAACATATGAAATAAATGCTTCAGAAATAATGACAGAATCCCACACTTCATACAGGAAGTTGTGTTTTCAAAGTCAGTGCCCTTGCTGTATCTCTACAAATGCATGATGAAACCATCTGTGTGTACTCATTTATAGTTACAGTGTGTACAGTGCCAGATATTTGATGGCATTATTACATATTCCTCTTTAGAGTGGTTAGAAATTTGTCTGGACAATCAACCAGCTCATTATACTGAAAATACAGACAAAAAGACACTCTAAATCTTGGCCATTTTCACTGAATCTGGTAGGCAGGAATAATCAAGCAACAAATAACCAACAACTAAATGAGAAGTTGTAACATCTCATCATCAGCAAATTTATGATATAGAGTGCTAACTCATTTGGAGAATGATGGGACAAGAAATGATTTGTGACTTTTTTAAAAAAAATATTCTGACCATTTACCTGAAATTATTTAGGTCAGCCACAGTACGCTCAAATGACAATGGCTAGATGGATATTTGAATCTCTGTTACTTCTAAATACATATCAGTGACCAACAGTTTTGGCTCCTGATAGAGTTAAAAAAAGTTTCTTGTAGCATGGTGAAAATTAAGTAACTTTTACTTTCCTGTTATAACGATAAAAAACAGCCATGGTATATAGCAAATACTAGTAGTTAATCAGAGGAGGAAGTTAGTTTCTTATGATCAGATGATGTGCCAACACTATGATGTTCCATACCTCTCTTAATAGCTATATCCAGTGAGGCTATAAGACAATGTGGATATCCATTTATGTGTGTGGTGGAAACATTAAAACATTTGATACTTGTGATGCTTTCCAACTGCAGGGGCATGCTGGCACTAAGTTTACACCCTTCATCTTTATTTTCAGCAGCAACATCATACTTTATCCTCAGCCATCAGTCATTTGGAAGAAGTTATAGTATGAATAGTGGGTAGGTGAGAAAAACTTTAGAGTCCTATGGTTAGAATGATTTTCAGGAACTGTTAATCATTTGTGGTATAAGAACATTACATTTTCCTACAATAACATCAAAATGAGAACAATATGGACTGCATTTAAATCTACATATTACTCTGAAATCAATCACAAGCTGTTGATTGAGAGACATTGTGTTCCAAGATCATTCATTCTATTCATAACCTATTCACATATGATACACGGGAAGAATAATTGTCAGCATCACTCTGTATAAGGCCATATCACATAGTCACTAACCAAGACTCAAATTGCAGGAAGTGTTGTGTTTATTTACTCATATTGGATTGTAGGTTCTCAGAATTTTGAAAGCAAGGCTCTCAGCAATGTATAACACATTTGACCCAGTACCTGCCATTAGAGTTTTCCGACCAGTTCTATGTTCCTCTCACAGTAACTGAAAAAACTATGTAAAATCATGTGCTTGCAGCTTTTCTTTATCTTTCCTTCTTTTTTTTGCTCTAATATAATTTGGTGAAGGTCAGTGATCAACAATCAACATTTAGCAATTAAGCAATGGGAACTCTAGGTTTGAATATCAACTGTGTTACTTACTGTAAAAATGAAATGTTAGTTAAAGACAGATACAATTGAAAGACATTTACATCTTAGCTTTTAACCATGGCCTTTGTCATAAAAAGAAAGAGGAACACACAGATATTCATTCACACAAGCAAGCACAACTCACACACAAATGATTGCCATCTCTGGCAGCTTGGACCAGAATGACAGTCATGTGTGCATGAGGTGTGCTTGTTTGTGTGAATGAGTGTATGTTGATTTCTCTTTCTTTTTCTCACAAAGGCTATGGTGGAAAGCTAATGTGTAAGTGTCTTTTAATTGTGCCTGTCTGCAACTTAACATGTCATCATTATGGTAAGTAGCAATCTATCTTTTTCTTGCATTGTTACCGAGCGAGGTGGTGCAGTGGTTAGACACTGGACTCGCATTTGGGAGGACGATGGTTCAATCCCGCATCTGGCCATCCTGATTTAGGTTTTCCGTGATTTCCCTAAATCACTCCAGGCAAATGCTGGAATGGTTCCTCGGAAAGGGCACGACCGACTTCCTTCCCCATCCTTCCCTAATCCTATGAGACCGATAACCACGCTGTCTGGTCTCCTTCCCCAAACAACCAAACCAAACCATCTTGCATTGTTGACACTCAAATCTTGGTTACATGTTTTGTAAGTGAGCTTAGGCTTGGGTGAATTGTACTTTGAATAAATTTGTCTGCTAGTTGCGTTCCCAACAGCAGGATTTATGTGGTAGTTCCACATTAAACTGTTCTGGGCAGATACTTGTTGATACATGATGGCTCTGATGAATTACAGTGATTGGTAATTCATTGTGTAATCAAACAGTGTTGGGTCTCTTTGTGGGTTTATGCACATTGAATTACTTGTATTTGCACTGGTGTACACAAAACTACACTGTTGTGCAAAACTTAAGGACAAAAGAAACCTTTGCAATAAAATAACTCAATGAAACATGGAACATATACAGAGAACTGCTACAGTACAGTACAGTACAGAAGAAAGTTGAGGGAAATACACAATGAGATGAACATAAATGACACTTTCATTCAAATATAATAATTACACTGAAGTCACTGTGATTCATGATGCCCCAGTAGACATTACGAAAGGTGTGGCATAGATCTTAATAGGGTGTGTGATCATCACAGATTGAAATGCCTGTTCCCCCTGACTTAAATCCCGTTGAACACATGTGTGATGCGTTGGGAAACATATTGTAGCACATCCACATGCACCAATGACCACCAGCAGGTGTCAGTCACACTGTGGAGGAATGAAATGCCCAACCACAAGAGCTCCTTACCAATCTTGTGGCTAGCATAGAAGTATTTCTAGTACTGACACTATGACAAAATTCAGCTTCACATGCTCATTATATTGACATATTGAGAATAATATTGAATGTGTTAATAGCCCCGTAACATCTGTATGACATTTCTTCCATTGTAGATGATAGGCATAAATCATATGTTGTCATCATTGCACAAGACAGCTCAAACTTCTCAAACCTATGACAACAGAGCAGACAATGTGTCCTGAGTGGAGTAAAATGCAAGGGTCTCAGTCTTCCATGAATTTCTTCCATGGGTTGTACCAAAACCAACCACGTGCTGCCCATCTGTTAATTTGTCTGTCCGTTAAGGCCCCTTTTCCTCAGGAGCTGCTAGTGGTATCAAGTTGAAATTTATGTCACTTCCTAATGTCTACAGTCCTTTTATGGTATTAAAAAAGTAAAGCTTCGAAGTCAGTGCAGTTAAAAGATACAACATTTTATATCTCGTTTTGATACTTGCAAATACATCAAAACCTATGAACGAACTATTTATTTACATCATTAAGTTTGTATGAAATTCTCAGAGTGTGAGCCCTACTCACACTTGTCCAGTTCTTGTAATACTATTGTGAGTTAATTCTTCATATCCATCATCTTTTAAAAAAGGCAAAATTAGAAATTTTAGAGGCAGTGTTGCGCCCCACTTGAGCTAAAGACAACCTTCGTGTGGGGTAATGAATCTCATTTTTTTCTTCTGGTTTTGTAATTATGTAGGCCATTGCTCCTTTTGAACTGCAGCAGATTATTTACAAAAAACTTCATGAGGGAATAAATATACTGTGAGGCAGTGCCTTACTCCTTAAACAGATGTCTAGAAGACGATCATGGGTCAGCACCACATATAATTCTTACAGCACATTCTTGAGCAATGAACACTTTCTTTCTTAAAGCTGAGTTACCCCAGAACATTGTGTATATGACATTACTGAATAAAAGAGGCAAAATTTTTCAACTCAGTGATTTTCTCTCCCCAAGATTAACAATGATTCAAAGTGCAAATGTGGCTGTACTACGTTGTTTTATGACTTACAAAATTTGTTTTGTCCAGTTTAGATTCTCATCAATATGGGCACCTAAAAATTTTGGTGTTTCCACACTAGATATTATTTACTCACCACGTGTTACACTTATCATTGGTGTAGCACCTCCAGATGTGCAGAACTGAATATGTTGTGTCATTTTGAAATTGAGAGAGTGACCATTTGCAGAAAACTCCTCATTAGTAATTTTAAACACAATTTACCATTTCTTTTGTTTCTGTATGTATATATGTTGGGACTGGTTACAGTGTTGATGTCATCTGCAAAAAGAATTAATTTTGCTTGTTGTATATTAGATATTACACGGAAGCACCAGAGAAACTGGTATAGTCAGGCATATTCAAACACAGAGATATGTAAACAGGCAGAATATGGTGCTGCAGTCGGAAATGCCTATAAAAGACAACAACCGTCTTGCACAGCTGTTAGATCAGTTACTGCTGTTACAATGGCAGGTTGTCAAAATTTAAGTGAGTTTGAACATGGTATTATAGTCGGTGCATGGGACACAGCATCTCTAAGGTAGTGATGAAGTGGGGATTTTCCCGTACGACTATTTCACAAGTGTACTGTGAATATCATGAATCAGGTAAAACATCAAATCTCTGACATCACTGAGTCCAGAAAAAGATCCAGCAAGAATGGGACCAATGATGACTGAAGAGAAGTGCAACCCTTCTGCAAATTGCTGCAGATTTCAATGATGGGCCATCAACAAGTGTAAGTGTGTGAACCATTCAACAAAACATTGTCAATATGGGCTTTCGGAGCCGAAGGCCCACTCGTGTACCCTTGATGAATGGAAGACACAAAGCTTTACACATTGCCTAGGCCTGTCAATGCCAACATTGTACTGTCGTTGACTGGAAATGTGTTGCATGATCAGACAAGTTTCATTTCAAATTGTATCGAATGGATGGACGTGTACAGATGTGGAGACAACCTCATGAATCCATGGACCCTGCATGTCAGCAGGGGAGTTATCAAGCTGGTGGAGGCTCTGTAATGGTTTGGGGCATGTGCAGTTGGAATGATATGGGACCCCTGATACATCTAGATATGACTCTGTCTGATCACCTGCATCCATTCATGTTCATTGTGCGTTCTGACAGACTAGGGAATTCCAGTAGGACAAAGTGACACTCCACATGTCCAGAATTGCTACAGAGTGGCTCCAGGAACACTATCCTGAGTTTAAATGCTTCCACTGGCCACCAAACACCCCAAACAGGAACATTATTGAGCATATCTGGGATGCCTTGCAACATGCTGTTTAGAAGAGATCTCCAACCTCTCATACTCTTACGGATTTATGGACAGCCCTGTAGGACTCATGGTGTCAATTCCCTTCAGCACTACTTTAGACATTAGTCAAGTCCATACCAGGTCATGCTGTGGCACTTGTGTGTGCTTGCAGGGGTCCTACACGATATTATGCAGGTGTACCAGTTTCTTTGGCTCTTCAGTGTAAGACGTTTATATGTATGAGAAACATTAATGAACCTAAGATCAAGCCTTGGGGACCCTGTAAGTGATTCCTTCCCAGTCAGAAGCATCTCCCTGCTTACATTACTTGAATTATTAAGTATAACTTTCAGCATTATTTCAGTTAGATATAACATTATCCATTGGTTTGCTGTACCACCAGTTCCTTAAAACCTCAATTTATCCTGGAAAACATTGTGATGCGCATAGTGAAATACCTTAGATAGGTCACAGAAAATACTATCCAGTGCTATTTTGTTATTTAATGCTTGTACAAAAAAAGTGAGTGAATGTATAAATGGCAATCTCAGCTGAGCAACTCTTCTGAAATCTAAACTATGATTTACTGAGGAAATTATTGCTGCTCAGGTGGAATACTATTTTAGAACACATGACTTGAAAGTTTTGGAAAATGATGTCTGTAGTGAAATGTTTTCGTAGTTATTGTCATCTCTCCTATCACTTTTATTATACAATGGTTTAACAATGGCACATTGCAATCTCATAAAAAATGTCCAGTGTCAGTGATGCATTAAATATTTCAAGGAAAGACAGTGCTTATTACATGGGAACACATCTTTAGTAGTCTGTTGGAAACCCCATCAAATCCAGATGAACTCTTATTTTAGACAGAATATATAATTTTCTCAATTTCAGAAGGAAAAGTTGATGTGACATCCATATGTCTGAATTTTATACAAGTTGCTTACTCAGCATACTCCTTTTCTCTTGAACTGTTTGTCCCTATGGTTTCTACTTAATTTAAGAAATGATTATTAAACACATCTGCTACCTGTGACTGATGATTTATATCCATGCTATTTAAATTACCTGTTCTGTGTCTTGTTGGCCTGTCTCTCATTTCACTATATTCCATAGTGTCACAGGGAAGTATGTGAGGTAGAACTGCTCATATTCTCTATTTACATAAATGATGTGATGATTAGAGTGAGCAGCAATCCAAGACAGCAGTGTATGGACAAGTGTCATCTTTGAGTGACTGTTGGAGGCTACAGGATGCCTTGGTTAGAATTTGTGTTTGGTGTGGTGATTGGCAGCTTGCTCTAAATGTAAAAAAAAGTATGTTACTGCAAATAAGTAATAATAACAGTGTTGTGACGTTTTAGAGGTGTTCTGATTGACATTGTCATATTGGTTAAATATCTAGGTATAACATTATAAAGTGATATAAAATGGGGCAAGCATGTAGGTCATTTCTAGGGAAGGCAAATGTTGACTTCTGTTTATTGATGGAATTCTAGAAAAATGTAGCTGTATACAGAGCACATGTGTGACCAATTCTAGAATACGGTTTGAGTGTTTGATATTCCCACCAGGTCAGTTTAAAGGTATACATTGAAGGAGTTTAGAGGCATGCTGCTAGATTTGCTACCAGTAACTTTGATCGACATGCGATTGTTATGAAAATTCTCTGTGAACTCAAATGGGAATCCCTGGAGGGAAGATGATGTTCTTTCTGTGAAACACTACTGAAAAAGTTCGGTAGTATGTTGTGCAACTGACTGCGGAATAAACCTACTGCCACCAACATCTTAGGACTGCAAGAACATGTTAAGAGAAATCAAGTCTCTCTTCATTTGTGAGGGGAACAGGAAAGGGAATGATTAACTGCAGTACAGGCACCCTATGTCATGTACCTTATGACTGCTTCCAGAGCATGTATTTAGATGTAGATATTCACTGCATGTTCTAGCTTCTTGATACAGATACTGAACTGATTCATCCAAGGTGCAGGGCACTACATTATGTGGTGCTGTATACTCTGCAACTGGGTATGCCACAGATTATCAGTTGCCTTTCACCCAGATGGATAGTTTACTTATGCTCATGCAAACATAAACTGCTACGTAATTGTTGCAGCAAAGTTGGTATATGACCTCACCTGTTTAGCAAGTGGTTGTGTTTGTATGAGACATGAAACCTAGTGAGAAGAATAGGATAAGAGGTAATCAGTAGATGTATGACACAGATCTTGCATCTGGGTCTTCCACAGGGGTATTAATTATGGGCAGAGGATGGGAGCAGGAGGAATAAACATAATAATTTTATCATGTACAAAAACCAGTAGTTGTACTTAAAGTACATTAAATTAAAGTTTTTTGTCAAATGTGAGAAAGTGCAAGAGTGAACCTGTGGAACTCTGTTAAATGTTTCATAATGAGTTTTTGTACCTGTGTACCATACCAAACCTCATACTTTGATCATTACTTGATCATGCGTCAGAGATAATAAATGTGTGGTGGAGTTTTTGATCTACACAAGACATGAAAGTGAAATCATGGTTGAACTTATGGGATGTATCTCTACCTTACTCCAGTCTTCACATCTGACACACTTACAATACTTAAAGGTAGCTAATCTAACTTGGAATTTTAATCTCAAATTTTCTGAAATGTTATTGCAGCATCTGAAGAAAAGGAAAAACTATCCTGGTGAAATATTTTGTAATTCAGCATATACGAGGGCGGTTCAGAAAGTAACCTCCAATTGGTCACAGTGCGGGTTGTGGGGGGAGTAGCGACACCATCTGTGCGTTCACGCACTCAACAGGTCAGTCGGCATCAAGCCGTGGTCGAGTGAATGTCGTACCTGTGCTAGTTTAGTTTTTGTGGCAGTTTGAAATGTGTGCTGCAATAGAAAACCCCGCCAAATGTGAAGTGCGTGCTGTCATAAGGTTTTTTACAGCCAAAGGATATTCTGCAGCAGCTATTCATCGTGAGCTTTGTGCCGTGTACGGACCAAGAGTTATGAGTGAAGGAGTTGTCCGTGAATGGGTACATTTATTTAAAAGTGGACGAGAAAACGTTCATGATGAAGAGAGGAGTGGTAGACCATCATTGGTGACTGACGAACTCGTTCAGACAGTTGATGCAAAAGTTCGTGAAAATCGACGTTTCTCAATGTCGGAGTTGTCTACTGGTTTTCCACAGATTTCTAAGACTCTCTTGTATGAGATAGTGACAGCAAGATTGGGTTACCGTAAGTTCTGTGCACGATGGGTGCCCAAAATTCTTACCGACCACCACAAAACTCAAAGAATGGCCTCTGCATTAGACTTTCTGTCACGTTATGAGGACGAAGGAGAACCATTGTTAAACAGAATCGTGACCGGTGACGAAACCTGGATTAAGTACGTGAACCCTGAGACAAAAGAACAATCAAAGATGTGGGCACATTCAAATTCGCCTACCAAACCAAGAAAAGCCTCGCTAGATTTTTCTGCCAGAAAACTGATGGCAACGGTGTTTTGGGATGCCAAAGGGTTGAATTCATGGAACGTGGTATGACCATTAATCAAGACATGTACTGTGAAACAATAAAAAAGTTACGATGGGCTATACAGAACAAACGCCGTGGTATGCTGACTTCCAGTATCGTTTTTTTGCACGATAACGCCCGTCCTCACTCTGCTCGCAGAACAACGGCCCTTCTTGAGTCCTTCAAGTGGGACGTTATCAACCATCCACCTTACAGCCCAGACCTGGCGCCAAGTGATTATCACCTCTTCATGCATTTGAAGAAATGGCTCGGATCACAGCGGTTTGATGACAACGAAGAGCTCAAAGATGCGGTCACAGGCTGGCTCCAGGCACAAGCGGGTGATTTTTATGCACAAGGAATTTGAAAGCTTGTGAAGAGATACGATAAGTGCCTCAATCGCTATGGAGACTATGTAGAAAAATAGTGCAAAGATGTAGTTGTAAGATGTATATATTAAAATATTTTTATTTAACTTGGTGTATTTTTTTAAATCAACCGGAGGTTACTTTCTGAACGGCCCTCGTATTATTTCAAATTCAGTAACAATTCAGTCAGTCTTCCCATGTGAAATAAAACCCAGCTGTCATAAAGCGTTCCATTTTCCACAGTAACAGGACCTAAGACCAGAAATACAAGAAATGTTTCTTACATTCTGCAAATGAAATCTAATAGCTTCGAAAAATAGTACTCACCTCTGACAACAATTTGTAAGCAGTACCTGCACTACCTGCACTGGCTACAAGATATTGCTGAAAGTACATAATGAGGAGAAAAACTTTGGTATGTGGAAGAATTGAGTATTTCTGTTAATTAATGAATCAGCAGCACATGGTTTAGCCATAAATATGAGCTGTGCCATTGCCTGCTGACCAAGTAAAGAGAGGACTGAAGGATGGGGTATATTGGTAATAATATACCACCTCTAATTAAACAGCTGTTTCTTATTTTCTCTGTCTGCTGTCTTTCTTTCTGTAAATTAAAGCAATACTGATTTAAGGTGTTAGTGCTGTTTGCATCAAGACACACTAAGTCTCCTCCAATCAGTAATAACATTATAAGATTTTCATTAGCTTATGTCTGTCTCCATTTAGTTTGTGATGTTTGCCTGCTTTATTTCTTTGTTAATTGTCCTTGGCATTGACGTACTGCATTGTGATACTGGCTGAAAAATGGGGGGGGGGGGGGGGGGGGGGGAAGTTTAACACTGACTTCTGTAAATGATGTAGCCACTAGGTTCACAGTTGTGTTTCACAATTCTTTACTTTCACTGTTCACAACCACCCAATATACACAGTTAATATGGATTAGATTTCTAGATTAGATTTACTTTCATTCCAATTGATCCATAGTGAGGAGGTCCTCCAGGATGTAGAACATGTCAGAAAAACAATAATATGTGACAAATATTTACAGCTAAAACAAATAAGCTAATGCACCTTCCACAGGTCCAAGTGGAATTATCGTCCTTATTTTTTGTACGAGTGCTATATGAAAGGATCATTTTACAACACACATTTACTAAGATCACGTTAATGCACTGAATTTAAAATAAAAAAAAAGTTTTTTATTTATAAGGTAATAAACATATAATAGAACTACTACAATACTTATTTGCAATGAACACATTACTGCACTGAAATGGTGCAGAAGTTAGATTGTACTTTGTATATATACACACACAAAATCAGTTGTTTCTACTGAGAGATTCATCAATGGAGTAGAAGGAGTTGGCCACCAATAAATCCTTCAGGCATCTCTTAAACTGAATTTCATTGGTTGTTAAGCATTTTATGGCTGCTGGCAAGTTATTGAAAATGTGTGTTCCTGAATAATGCACACCTTTTTGTACAAGAGTAAGTGACTTTAAATCCTTGTGAAGATTATTCTTATTTATAGTACTGATTCCACGAACTGAGCTGTTGGTTTGAAAAAATGGTATATTTTTAATGACAATTTCATTAAGGAATAAATATTATGTAGTGAAAGTAAGCATAGTGTGGCAGCTTTTTCATTTTCATATCCCCTATGTCTGACAGAATTCGCATTGCAAATAGGGTTTCATTTAGCTGCTTCAGCAGTTCTGTGGTGTGCTCCACCCAGTTGAATTTATTATCAAGCTGTAATCCCAAGAATTTAACACTGTCCACTTCTTCTATCTGCTTGTCATCGTATGTTAGGCATATACTCATAGGACACTCCTTACAAGGTCTGAACTGCATGTAGTGTGTTTTTTCAAAGCTTTGTGACAAATAATTGACTAGGAACCAGTGATTAATGTCCACAAATATTTTATTAGCTGATCTTTCTAAGAGTACACTTGATTTGCTATTTATTAAAATATTTGTATCGTCAGTAAACAAAACAAACTTAGCATCTGGTAATGTTAGTGATGAAAGGTCATTGATATACCCAAGAAAAACTAAGGGCCCTAACATGCAACCATGTGGGACCCGACATGTAATTAGTTCCCACTTGGATGATGCCTGATAGCTTAATACATGTCTCTTTCCTAATAACACCCTTTGTTTCCTGCCAGAGACATAAGATTTGAACCATTTTGCAGCATTTCCTGTTACACCACAATATTCTAATTTACTTAAAAGGATATTGTGATTTACAGTCACATCCCTTTGACCCATCGCAAAATATACCAGTTGCCTGAATTTTTTGTCTAATGAATTAAGTAAATTTTCACTGTAAGTGTAGATAGCCTTCTCAATATCAGAACCCTTTAGAAATCTGAACTGTGACTTTGACAGTATGTTATTTGTGATAAGATGGTTATAAAGCTGATTGTAAATTACCTTTTCTAAAATTTTTGAGAATGCTGGCAAAAGATAAATTGGATGGAAATTTGACACAATTTCTTTATCTCCCTTCTTAAACAGTGGATAACTTCAGCATATTTCAACCATTCAGGAAATATTCCACTGATAAACGAGTGGTTACACAGATAGCTTAATATGTTGCTTAACCCAGAATCACATTCTTTAATTAACTTTGTTGATATTTCATTATACCCACTACATGTTTTTGATTTTAAAGATTTTGTGATGGACATTACTTCTGCTGCGGTAGTGAGGGTCAAATTCATATTATGGAAGTTACTTGAAATGTCTGGTCTGAGGTATCCCATGGCAGCATCTACAGAACCTGACAACCCCATTAACAGTAACAGTAACATTTATAAAATGTGTGTTAAAAAATTCTGCAACAGTATACACATCTGTTACCAATGTATCATTTACTCTTAATGTTATTTGCCCCTCTGCAGGCCGGCCGCTGTGGCCGAACTGTTCTAGGTGCTTCATTCTGGAACCGCACTGCTGCTCGGCCACAGGTTCGAATCTTGCCTCGGGCATGGATGTGCATGTGGTTCTTAGGTTAGTTAGGTTTAAGTTGTTCTAAATCTAGGGGACTGATGACCCCAGATGTTAAATCCCATAGTGCTTAGAGGCAGAGCCCCTCTTCATGTCTGCTTCTACTGGTCTCTTCTTTCACCATATCCCATATTGTCTTTATTTTGTTATCTGATATGACTATCTTCTCCTTGTAATATATTTGCTTTGATATCCATATTGCAGTCTTTAATATTTTGCAGTATTTCTTGTAATGTTCTATGGCATCAAAATCAGAACTGTTTCAGATTGACAGATACAGTTTTCTTTTTGTTTTATGAGATACTTCTATTCCTTGAGTAATCCATGAATTCTTTGTAGACTTTGCTCTAACCTTGGTTAGTTTTGGGGGGAAACAGTGTTCAGATAAGGTAAGCACTTTATTAGCAAAAATGTTATATTTTTCATTCATGCCATGAGCACTGTAAATATCACTCCAGGGAATGCCTCTGAGGAGTGTCCTAAAATAATCAATTTTTGGCTTATTGATTACCCTCTTGAGTTCAGATTTAACAGATTTTATGTCCTTTTCATTATTAACATTTAACAGAAGGAACGGCATGTCATGGTCTGAGAGCCCATTGACTATTGGTTTTGTAACATAATTTTGTTGATTGTACTTTTCTATAAATATGTTAACAATGGCTGTTTGTGAGCGATTGGCTACCCTAGTGGGGAAGTTAACAGTCAGAATTAAGTTGAATGATAGTGTTACTAACTCAAATAAGTTCTTATTGGGAGAGTCTTTAAGGAAATCTAGATTGAAGTCACCAGAAACCACTATTTCTTTGTTTTTGGTTTTTTAAATGGGCCAGTACAGCTTCAAGGTGGTTTATGAACAGATTAAAGTTACCTGCAGGTCCTTGGTATACACTTAATGTTGTGAAGAACTTTTTGTGAAATTCTACTTGTTGCACATGCTTCCATATGCTGTTCTAGGCAAAATTTATGAATGTCTGTGTTCTTAAATTTATGTATGTGGCAACTACTCCTTTCTCCATTTCTGCTCTACAGCAGTGAGATGCTAACCTAAATCCTGTAACACTTAAAAGTTCTATACCAGTGGTCACATGATGTTCAGAGAGGCAGATTATGTCAGCTGGGTTTGAGTACTCTAATATATCTATGCAGATAATTGATTCATTAATTTTAGTTCTCAGTCCATGAATTTTTTGATGCAATAAAGATAGCTCACATTTTACTTTGACTGAGTTAAACCTGGGTTCTGCTGATTGTTGAAAATTCTTAACCAACAGCTGTTTATGCTGATGTAATAAACTAGAATTATGTTTTTTTTTTTTTTTTTTTTTTTTTTTTTTTTTTTTTTTTTCCCTCCCCCCCTCAAGCTGAAGGTTTGTCTCAATCTTTTAAAACTTGGTTTCTTTCTGTCCTTCCTATCATAAAATAGGGTCTTTTGTGAACCCTATAACAACTGGTATTTTATCACTCATGACATTGCCTCCTCCCTTTAACTTTCCTGCTACTTTCCCAGCCAGTTTGCCCTTCCCTTTCTTGTTGAGGTGAAGGCTATACCTAGTATAATCCCACCTATTGAGAGAATCAACAGGGGATCCACACTAATGTGCGACCCTGCACCCGACATAAGCAGCCATGCCAACTCCAAATTAACTCCCCCGACAGAAGAGATCAATTGAGGTCGGTCATAGTGCCCAAGAACAAATACAAACTCAACACTAGTATGCTTTGATGCTGATGTAATCTTTGCCATGTCACACTCTATACCTTCCCAGGATCTCTGTCAGTACTATTACCTGGCACACCCACTATAACCACAGTGTCTTCCTTAGTGAAATCTTTGCAAAGTGATCCTAAATCCTCTGTCACCTGTTCCACACCAGCGCTAGGTTTAAAAGAATTGGTGACCTGGTATTCTGATCCTAGTTAATCCTGCAAAAGGTGGCCAACACCTCTTCCATAGGAACTACCTAACAACAACACTTTCTTTCTCCTTACTGATTTCCCTACATCCTTACTTTTCAATTTTCTGCTGAAAGTTTGGTGTGCCCTGTCTACACCTGCAACTGCTTGAGGCTCACCAGCTTCTAACTGAAACAACAGGTCAAATCTATTTTCCACATTCACCAGGAAGCTGCCAGACAAATTTCTAGGCCTATTCCTCCTGTTGCCTGTTGCCACTTCCTATCTCTCTTTGCACTTGTCCATTCTTAACCTGTCAAGACTTCCCCTGGACTTGTCTAACTCAGCCTGAAGGGCGGCAATTTACCCCTCCTCTTCTAGTATCTTCCTATCTCTACTACATATCCTACACAACCACTGATGAGTCTAATTTGCTTCCCCTACTCCCACGGCACTACTGTCACCCACATGGAAACAACTACAGCACCCATCACACAAAGGCCCCGATCTAGCAATTCTATGGCAAGTCAAGCACTTTTCACTCAGTCCACTATTGGTTAACTTTTGATAAACCTCATTAATAGTTTGTAGGCAAACATCAGCATACTGCTACAATAGTTTACTGTTGTATATCTATGAGCAGTAAAACCCTAACCACACAGTTCACAATCTTTCAAATACTTTGAACAGACACTGTCATTGTTTTAACACGTAGCGTACTGGTGTTAACCAAAACAGCTTCCTTGTCTGAAAATCAGCCATGGACTGACTACCTTGGGACCAAAAGTTGGGCCTTTATATATCATCAAAATAATAGCTACTGAAACTATACATCGTTTGATGTTAAATTTACAGAAATTACAATTAAAACACCACTCGTTCAATTAATTGAATATATCAAAAAGTTCCTTCTTTTTAACAATTTCTTCCACTATGAGGGTTAAGTTGAATTATTTGTTTAAATGATAAAATTAACAGATATAGTTATACAAACAATACTTTTGACGTACCTGGTAATTACTTTGTAATCAACTGAGGGCTGGCTTTGCTATCATATATTTGAATAGAGCCAAATAGATACTTTAAGAATACTAGTGGTTGTTTCTCCAAAGGTTTATAATTAGTACAGAATTTATATTTGTTTGTAAGTCAACAATAGAATTTAAGTTATGGAACAATTGCTGATTTCACCCTATAACTAAAGATATTAACTAGGAATAGTCAAAATGAATTAGAAAATCAATTACATACATAAAACTAAACACAAAACTAGATCTGGTGCTATATTCTTTACAATTGAGGGCCAACCTTTCTCTTTTATGAAAATGCAGATTACACTCGCATATGTTAATCTTAATTAGTTAAAATGAAGAAAATGAATTTAAGGAGGCAGATGGCTAAACAAGAGGGGAAGTAACAAGATCCCAGCTTGCTTCATCACCTTAATCCCTGATTGGATTGACCAGATAGATGTTGCAAGTAGCTAACTGGGCAATTCAATGAGCACAAGTGACCCCAGAAAGTGAGTTAATAATCTACACACAAAAAAATATTAAACAAGAAATCTCATCAAAAACTACTCTACATATGTAATTCAAATTTCTTCTTATATGAAATGGCCATACAAAATATGCACATACGTTATATTGTACAATGGCACCAAATACCCACAAGTTATACTTTTAATAAAAATTAGGCATCTTGACTATAGTACAAAAGATGGAGACCAGTAAAAATTTTAAAATCAAGTACACATTACATTACAAAACATTACTCTAGGTCATAACTGTCTGAAACTGGTTAAACTTGAAAGATTTGGGCTTCTTTCCCCTTTGCAAAATCACTGAAATGCCAAGTCCTGGTTTGAAATCGACATAGTTTATGGACTCATCATCTTAGTGTCTAAAATATGTATATCACCTCTAGCAAAAACTCAAGATGTGTAGTAGCATAGATTTACAAAATGTTACATTATGAAAAAAGAATAGTCACCACCACATGACTTAATTACTATTCAAATCAAAAACAAGGGGATGGAAGTTGTACCAAATCATTGCCCTACTTTTCCATTCGACTCTGAGTGCTACTCTCATTCAACCAGAAAATTAAATCCTTGCAAAATCACAAGATGTTACCAAATAGTTGACCTGTCAGATTATTCACAAGACTCTAGCACTAGCATTATCAGTTAATCAGCAAAATTACTTTTTTTCATCCCAGTATTACCACTTTAAGCTCATAATTACTCAGAACACAAATAGAAGTTTTCAGATAACGTATAGATCTGATAATGCAGTGTTATATGACTTGTACCTCACTAAAATATTGTTCTTTCTATTGAGCTTTCATTCCCAGCTGCAGTGTCATGAATTGCACAATATACACAGTACTCATTGTTTCCTAGTTCAAAATTATTTCATGAATACAGTTACACCACATTTGTTTGTATACAGTTATCTTTTTCATTACTCAATCATGTCTGTCAGCTCCATTATTTTACTTACCTCTCTTACTTCGTTAACTAGTGGAGTGCATTCTCAAAAAAACATTCCTACTGCAAAGACAGGCTCCCTAACCATTAAAACCCTAACATGATTCTTATTTTATTATTTCATTATTGGTTTATTATCTAATAAACACCTGCTGTGCTTATTCAATGCAAAATTGAGACTACTGAAAAACATTCCACAGTAATAGATCCTTATGCTAAGGCAAACTGAGCTCTTATTACTGACCAGACAAAATTATCAATTAGAAAAACTTATTTCACTGTGTTCCATCAAATTGCTTGAGATTCTAGCCTGAAGTGCAATATACATACAAATCTTGCATATTCTTTCCACACGCATTACTGCAGGCAACTATGTTTAAAGTTGTAATTTCTTAATGATAGAAAAGGCTGTACTATGACACAGATAAATAGTTATCTGCATATACTGATTGCACTGACCACAAACACTTCTACTACACCACAATTAATATTAAGACCTAGTATTCAAGATGGTTTTTACTGCATATTGCTGCTGTTCATGCACCCATGAGCTGAATAATTCAGATTTTAATTATAGTTTTCAGATAATCTACACCTTCTCCACATATGCTAACTAACACCTTTCATTTTCAGTTTGCCTTACCTCTTTGTTTGAGAGAATGTCTTTAACCATGCTACCAATTTACTTTCTTCCATCCTCTTATGATTCCATTACTTATAACTAACACAACATAACATACAACTTGAGAAACCTTTTCTAAAATATTCCTATACTAAAGTATCCTGCTGTACAAAATCACATGAAAGTCAAAGATGTAATGTTTCTGATTCACTTATAACTTACAGATAGAATAGGAGAAGAGTTTGATTGTCTCAGGAAACATGAAAGTAGAGACAGACAGCTGGGGTAAGCATTGTCACCACTTAGTGAATCCAACACAGAATGTTGAACCACCTACTTGCTATTTGCATAAGAAATTAGTCCCAAATATTACCTCTATGCTGAGATTTTAAATTACCAAGAAATTGCACACAGACAGCTGTCCTGCCAATTCCACAGTTAATAGTACTTCTTGTTTCACACTCCTTGATAGCTTACCAGTAGCACCAACAATTTTTATTCCAGACACATGCATCAGTACTCTACCCTCTGTGTTAATAGATTCAAAAAATGCATGTGAAATGCCATTCAAATCACTACCACGGTCCAGTAAATGCTTAACATGTATAACTTGTACACTTGCTGTTATTACAGGGTGCCAAACTTCCTTTTTTCTTACCATGTGATCTTCTTCAGACGACAAATCTTCATTAATCCTTTCCCTGGAAATATGGCCAGTCCACTATTGGTTAACTTTCGATAAGCCTCATTAATAGTTTGCAGGCAAACATCAGCATACTGCTACAATAGTTTACTGTTCTGTCATTGGTGTTACAGTTATGTCACAGTTAAGTTGATGCATTGTTGTTGACCTAACCAATACAGCTTCCTTGTCTGAAAATCGGCTGTGGACTGACTGTCTTGGGACCAAAAATTGGGCCTTTATATATCATCACAGTAATAGGTACTGAAACTATACATTGTTTGATGTTTAATTTACAGGAATTACAATTAAAACATAACTCATTCAATTAACTGAATATATTGAAAAATTCCTTCTTTTTAACAGTTTCTTCTACTACAAGGGTTAAGCTGAATTATTTGTTTAAATGATAAAATTAACAAATATAGTTATAGAAACAATACTTTTGACAGACCTGGTAATTACTTTGGAATAAATTGAGGGCTGGCTTTGCTATCATATATTTGAATAGATCCAAATAGATACTTTAAGAATACCAGTGATTGTTCCTCCAAAGGTTTATAATTAGTACAGAATTTATATTTGTTTGTAAGTCAACAATAGAATTTAAGTTATGGAACAATTACTGATTTCACCTTATAACTAAAGATATTAACTAGGAATAGTCAAAATGAATTAGAAAATCAATTACATACATAAAACTGAACACCAAACTAGATCAGGTGCTATATTCTTCACAATTGAGGGCCAACCTTTCTATTTTATGAAAATGCAGATCACCTGATCCACAGCTCGAAGAGGCCACATCATTTAATGATTGAATTGTCTGATGATGATGATGATTTTGATTATGATGTTAATAGTAATTAGTTAAAATGAAAAAATGAATTTAAGGGGGTAGATGGCAAAACAAGAGAGAAAGTAACAACATCCCAGCTTGCTTTGTCACAAGTTGCTGTATAATTCTTTTATATTCACAGACTTACCATCTCAACCTACTAATGTCCATGTACTAGGACAAGATAGCAGGAAAATCAGCATTGCATGGAATCCACCAGATGATGGCAACAGTCCAATAACTCGATATGTGCTGCAATACAATCCTACTCAAGGTGAGGTCATATTCTACCCACTATTGTGTCACTAAAGAGGTAGTTTGTGTATGTCATATCCACTTACATTTGAACTTCTTTTACTTTGCATTTTTCAGTTTCATGGCAAGGTCCATCCCAAGAAATGACTGTTGATGGCAAACAGAACAGTGCTGTGGTGTCTCAGTTGCACCCATCAACACTCTACAGCATTCGTGTGGTTGCTGAGAACAATCTTGGCCCTGGTGCCCCAAGCCAAGAAATGCTGGCACGCACTGAGGAAGAGGCTCCTACAGCACCACCACGCCATGTAACTATTGATGCTGTAAGCTCCACACAGCTCATGCTTACTTGGGATGCACCTCCAGAGGATCACCTGAATGGCATGCTGCTTGGACATTATGTTGGTTTCCGCCAAATAGGGTGAGATTCATTACGCCTGTCTCAACTGCAAGATGTCCAATAGTACTATTGTTACTGAATCTGCAAGTGATAAGTGAGAATATGGAATAAAAGGAAGTGAACACATATTTTCCATTGCAAATGAAGCAATCTTCAGGCTTTCACTCACTTGTAGTGTATTACAAAAATAAACATTTCTCTGTAGTGGCTATTTCATGAAAAAAAATTAAGATGTGCACACAAATGCCAAATAGCCAAATTATATTGCAATAACATGGGATATTTAGTGGATGCAAAAAAGATAATGGCTAACAGTCATAAGTTTGTTTGACTCATGAGAGGGTTTTAGAATTTTTTTTTGAGAAATCTGAACAGAAAGGTACTCAAACAAACAAAATGTCTATCAGCTCACAAAACACACATAACGACACATTCACTTTTGACCTAGTTTGTGTTTGTTGATGAACATCAAGGTGGAAAATAACTGTGGCTTAAAAAATGAATCTAGAATCCAAAATGCAAAAAATTGCAGACATACATATGGAATTTCAAGAACTCATTGTACTGATAACTCTGTGAATGTGTGTCAACATGTATAGGCTTCTTTCTATGGATTCTGAATAAAATTTTAATGACAGCTTATACAGAGCCTAAGTAGAGAGTTTTACTACACTCTGTCCATGAATCAATTTGGAAAAACCTTAACTTCTTCAGTAAACAGTGCCTTGTGTGTTGTAATTTACAGTAATTTACAGAGAATATATAGCTTTACATTTAGGTTTGAGTTAAGTATTTCTTCCTCTTGGATTTCTATAAAATTTTGCTGGGATGACACAAAAGTTCAAAACAAAAAATAAAAAAAGATTTAGAGAGAAAGGTATCATGTTTTCTCATATATGTAAAAAATGTACAGTCCTATGAATTTCTTCCTTCGTTCCTGTGTTCATGTTTTGGTACCCTGCTTTGTGCAAACACACTGTATTTCTTAATCCTGGTGATTTATGAATATTATATGTAGCTGCAATTTTTTTGCGAAAACAGATATATTCATTGTTCTAATTTCAGAGAATCTGAAGGAAAGGTACACTACAACTATACAACAGTACCATGGAAAGGATATGGGAAAGAAGAGTACCATCTAGAATCATTAAAGAAGTATAGCAAATATGGTGTTGTTGTCCAAGCTTTTAATAGCCGAGGACCAGGACCACTTTCAGAAGAAGTTGTGGCTCAGACACTGGAAGATGGTGAGTCACAATGTCTATCATTTTTCAGTTTTGTTAGGGAGTTATATTTTTGGCATTGCAATATCCACAAGATTTCATGATTAATTCATTTGCAGCCTGTATACATTCTGGTACATGGATCTCCTGTGATCACTGTGTTTCAGAGAGCACTGAGGTTTGATTTTGCATAACTGTAACTCACTTGTAATTTCCCGGTTTGTTTGAAACTGATTTAATTATAATGTCAATGTGGCTCTGAGCACTCATCAGTGTTGCTTTAGAAACATCATGAATCTGGACATTGATTTTAAGTTTCTGAAAATATGAAACTACTTGTTATGAAACCATGATAATCTTACAGCAAGTTAAAATCAGTAATGTTGTGCAAAAGGACAAAATTTTATCTTCTCATCTCTGCCCACATGCATATATGCATGGATAAAAAGGAAATCTGGAACAAAGATTAGAGTTTACTATTTCAAAACGTTGAAGTCATTATAATTGGTACATATGCTTGTTTGGGCTTAATGAGATTAAAATTAGCCATGGGGTAATCAAAAGACACATCATACATTGACTTGAAATGATTTTGGCAAAATCATGGAAAATCTAGTTCTTGTTAGCCAGACGGGGGTCTGAAATTCACTCTTGCCAAATGTTGGCTTCCACTTAATAGGTCAGGGGCCATTTACATACAGGGGGCTGCTACATGGGTAACAGTGGATGTGTGGAGTGAACTGGATGGTTTTTCTAGATTAGAGGGTCTTGGAAAACTGGAGAAATGCTGCAGGTCAAACACAGAATGACAGTAGATCTAGGAACAATTAGTATTATAGCTGCAAATTTTCATAGCTGTGTTAGGAAAGAACCACCACTCCAGGCACTAATAGAAAGCACTGAAGGTCAAATTGTTATAGGTACTGAAAGCTGAATGAAACTGAAGATAAGTGCACTAAAATCTTTTTACAAAGGTCCTAATGGGATTCAGAAAATATAGATTAAATACAGTTTGTGATGTAGGGTTTGTTGCTGTTAGAAGTAGTTTGTCCTGTAGTGAAACTGAAGCAGATAGTTTCTGAAAGCTTGTATGGTTAGAGACTGTGACTGACTACTGGAATAAATTAATAATTGGTTCCTTTTACCAAACCACTGGTTTAGATGATACAGTTGCTGCAAGGTTCAAAGAAAACGCAAGTCTCATTTCGAATAGGTACTCCATTTATGCAGTTATAGTTGGTGCTTACTTCAATCTGTCCTCAGTATGTTGGAGGAAATACATGTTTAAAGTTGGTGGTAGACATAAAACATCGTCCATATCTGTACTAAATGCTTTCTCTGGAGCTTATTTCAAGCAATTGCATCAGGAGCCCTTTTGCAGTGTAAGTGGTTGCAAAAATTTATGTGACCTTTTAGCAACAAATAATCCACAGTAAATAATGAACATCATGGTAGATATAGGGATTTGTCAACAAAAGATTGTTGTAATGAGACTGAATATCATAACATCCTAATGCACCAAAATTAATTGCAAGGTATATCTATTAAAAAATAGCATATAAAAATTCACTTACCACCTTCCTAAGATATAGTATCCACTCCTTCCAAACTAACTATGTAAGTACACAAAATATGTGACACACATTCAAGGAAATACTATTAATGGAGAGATTTATGCCAAATGAATTAATAAGAGATGGAACTGATGCCCCATGGTATACAAAGCAGTTGAGAGCGGTGTTGGGTCTCACATGGTCGCTGTTTCCGGAATCCATGTTGATTCCTACAGAAAGATTCTGGGTTTCCAAAAACGACATGATACGCGAGCAAAAAACATGTTCTAAAATTCTACAACAGATCGACGTCAGAGATATAGGTCTATAGTTTTACGCATCTGCTCGATGACCCTTCTTGAAGACTGGGACTACCTGTGCACTTTTCCAATCATTTGGAACCTTCCGTTCCTCTAGAGACTTGTGGTACATGGCTGTTAGAAGGGGGGCAAGTTCTTTCGCGTACTCTGTGTAGAATCGAATTGGTATCCCGTCAGGTCCAGTGGACTTTCCTCTGTTGAGTGATTCCAGTTGCTTTTCTATTCCTTGGAGACTTATTTCGATGTCAGCCATTTTTTCGTTTGTGCGAGTATTTAGAGAAGGAACTACAGTGCGGTCTTCCTCTGTGAAACAGCTTTGGAAAAAGGTGTTTAGTATTTCAGCTTCACGCTTGTCATCCTCTGTTTCAATGTCATCATCATACCAGAGTGTCGGGATATGCTGTTTCGAGCCCCTTACTGATTTAACGTAAGTCCAGAACTTCCTAGGATTTTCTGTCAAGTCGGTACATAGACTTTTACTTTCGAATTCACTGAACGCTTCATGCATAGCCCTCCTTATGCTAACTTTTGACATCGTTTAGCTTCTGTTTGTCTGAGAGGTTTTGCCTTCGTTTACACTTGGGGTGAAGCTCTCTTTGCTTTCACAATAGTTTCCTAACTTTGTTGTTGAACCACGGTGGGTTTTTCCCGTCCCTCGCAGTTATACTCGCACTTACCTGTCTAAAACGCATTTGACGATTGCCTTGAACTTTTTCCATAAACACTCAACATTGTCAGTGTCAGAACAGAAATTTTCGTTTTGATCTGTTAGGTAGTCTGAAATCTGCCTTCTATTACTCCTGCTAAACAAACAAACCTTCCTCCTTCTTTTTATATTCCTATTAACTTCCATATTCAGGGATGCTGCAATGGCCTTATGATCACTGATTCCCTGTTCTGCACTTACAGAGTCAAAAAGTTCGGGTCTGTTGTTATCAGTAGGTCCAAGATCCTATCTCCATGAGTCGGTTCTCTGTTTAATGCTCGAGGTAATTTTCGGATAGTGCACTCAGGATAATGTCACTCAATGCTCTGTCCCTACCACCCGTCCTAAACATCTGAGTGTCCCAGTCTATATCTGGTAAATTAAAATCTCCACCTAAGACTATAACATGCTGAGAAAATTTATGTGAAATGTATTCCAAATTTTCTCTCAGTTGTTCTTCCACTAATGCTGCTGAGTCGGGAGGTCGGTAAAAGGAGCCAACTATTAACCTAGCTCGGTTGTTGAGTGTAACCTCCACCCATAATAATTCACAGGAACTATCCACTTCTACTTCACTACAGGATAAACTACTACTAACAGTGACAAACACACCACCACCGGTTGCATGCAATCTATCCTTTCTAAACACCATCTGTGCCTTTGTAAAATTTTGGCAGAATTTATCTCTGGCTTCAGCCAGCTTTCTGTACCTATAACAATTTCAGCTTTGGTGCTTTCTATCAGCGCTTGAAGTTCTGGTACTTTACCAATGCAGCTTCGACAGTTTACAATTACAATACCGATTGCTGCTTGGCCCCCGCATGTCCTGACTTTGCCCCGCACGCTTTGAGGCTGCTGCCCTTTCTGTACTTGCCCGAGGCCATCTAACCTAAAAAACTGCCCAGTCCACGCCACACAACCCCTGCTACCCATGTAGCCACTTGCTGCGTGTAGTGGACTCCTGACCTATCCATCGGAACCCGAAACCCCACCACCCTATGGTGCAAGTCGAGGAATCTGTAGCCCACACGGTCGCAGAACCGTCTCAGCCTCCGATTCGGACCCTTCACTCGGCTCTGTACCAAAGGTCCGCAGTCAGTCCAGTCGACGATGCTGCAGATGGTGAGCTCTGCTTTCATGCCGCTAGCGAGACTGGCAGTCTTCACCAAATCAGATAGCCGCCGGAAGCCAAAGAGGATTTCCTCCGATCCATAGCGACACACATCATTGGTGCCGACGTGAGCGACCACCTGCAGATGGGTGCACCCTGTACCCTTCATGGCATCCGGAAGGACCCTTTCCACATCTGGAATGACTCCCCCCGGTATGCACACGGAGTGCACATTGGTTTTCTTCCCCTCGCTTGCTGCCATTTCCCTAAGGGGTCCTATTACGCGCCTGACATTGTTGCTCCCAACTACCAGTAAGCCCACCCTCTGCGACCGCCTGGATCTTGCAGACTGAGGGGCAACCTCTGGAACAGGGCAAGCAGCCATGTCCGGCCAAAGATCAGTATCAGCCTGAGACAGAGCCTGAAACTGGTTCGTCAGACAAACTAGAGAGGCCTTCCGTTCAGCCCTCCGGAATGTGTTTCGCCCCCTGCCACACCTCGAGACGACCTCCCACTCTACCACAGGTGTGGGATCAGCCTCAATGTGGACAGTATCCCAGGCAGCCACAGTCGTAGTCCGATCGGGGGATACGTGGGACGAGCTGGCTGTCCCCGACAAACCCCCATCCGGACCCCCACAGTGATGCCCATTGGCAACAGCCTCAAGCTGTGTGACCAAAGCCATCACTGCCTGAAGCTGGGAGCAAAGGGATGCCAACTCAGCCTGCATCCATACACAGCAGTTGCAGTCCCTATCCATGCTAAAAACTGTTGTGCGAAGAACGTCTGAACTAATCTACAGAGAGCACAAACAATTCGACACAAAATTTAAACTGTTATTAAAATACAAGATTGCGTAGTAAATGCAGTAATGCTGCTACTTGCGCACTGCTGACACACTGCTCGGCGGCGGAAGGAGACTACATGATTTTACACTATTCAGGTACTAAAACGCGATGAATTAAACAATGCAGATACCAAAAACGCGCAAAGTAGTTAAGAATTAAACTATGTAACAAATAAGTGAGCTGAGAGTATACGACTTGCTGCTGCAGCTGCTTATCCAACGGCGGCAGGGAGGTTAGGTGTCCACTATACGCAGGAGGTGGCTACATGGGTAACAGAGGCTGTGTGGCGTGGACTGGGCAGTTTTTTAGGTTAGAGGGTCTCAGGAAGACGCAAGATGGGCTTCAGTCACAAAGGGTGCAGGCTGAACACAGGAAGAATGTAGATACAGGGACCATTGGTATAACAGTTGTAAATTGCCGTACCTGTGTTGGGAAAGCAACAGAGCTCCAAGCACTAATAGAAAGCACTGATGCTCAAATCATTATAGGCACTGGAAGATGGCTAAAGCCAGAGATAAACTCAACCGAAAGTTTTGCAAAGAGTCTAATGGTGTTCTGAAAGGATAAGCTAAACACAGTTGGTGGTGGTCTGTTTATTGCTGTTTTAAGTAGTTCATCTTGTTGCAAAATTGAAGTAGATAGTTCCTGTGAGTTAGTATGGGCAAAGGTCATTGTTGGCAACCGGAATAAAAGAATAATAGGATCCTATTTCCGACCTCCTAGTTCAGATGATGCAGTTGCTGAAAGGTTCAAAGGAAACTTGAGTTTAATTTCAAACACATACCCAACTCATATGATAATAGTTGGTGATGACTTTAATTAACCCTCGATATGTTGGCGAGAATACATGTTTAATTCTGTTGTCTTGCAAACGTCCCCATCCATTGACTCAGGGATCAAGACGTGGCTGCACGATCCGTTACAGCCATGTGGATAAGATGTCTGTCATCTCGACTGATAGTGATACGAGGCTGTTGTGATCTAGCACGGCATTCCGTATTACCCTCCTGAATGCACCGATTCCATATTCTGCTAACAGTCATTGCACCTCGACCAACGTGAGCAGAAATGTCGTGATACAATAAACCGCAATCGCGATAGGCTACAATCCAACCTTTATCAAAGTCAGAAATGTGATGGTACACATTTCTCCTCCTTACACAAGGCATCACAATGACATTTCACCAGGAAATGCAGGTCAACTCGTGTTTGTGTATGAGAAATCGGTTGGAAACTTTCCTCATGTCAGCACGTTGTAGGTGTTTCCACCGGCACCAGCCTTGTGTGAATGCTCTGAAAAGCTAATCATTTGCATATCACAGCATCTTCTTCCTGTTGGTTAAATTTCATGTCTGTAGCATGTCATCTTCATGGTGTAGCAATTTTAATGGCCAATAGTGTACTTTTTCATGATCTGTGTCAGATTGAATTGACTGATTTAAAGCCAGAATTGTTAGAGGAATTTCGATAAAATGGTGGTGCTAGGTAGGTACTCAAAAGTCTCTTCAGTACACAATGCAACTTAAATTTTGCCAGATCTTGTAGTATATAGAGACATTTGATTCCTGTGAAATTTGACTTTCTTACTTTAAGAATTTTGCCTAGTAACTCTACTTGAAGAAACAGTATACTGAGAGACTGAGCATATCTGTGTTTTACACTGATCTTAAACTTATGAAAGTGATATGTGCATGTTTGTGGTACTTGCATTGCCAAATTTGCTTCATAATAATACCCACACTGAAAATTTTCAGTCTGAATCCTGCTCATAAAACTCATTTGGAATTTGGCTAGTAAGGAGAAAACAGATAGTAGTATACAGTCCATTATCACTTCACACTGCACCAAGGTCTTGCATTAAATGACAAGCACATTCACAGAACTTCCATTAAGGATATATGGCTTTGGTTCATGAAATCATCTTTCTTGGTGTGTTTGTTCAGGATTAAGTTGTGATCTGGTGTGGACTTTCGTTGTCTGTCTTCTTTTGATTGCCTAAACCTGGAGGGAAGAGGAATAAGAGCATGTAATTTTTAATTGTTTAATATGTTACTGTACAGTGGAAATCTTTAATGAAATTTTGAATAATTATTTTCCATAACACATTTTTTGGCTTATGTCTTTCACCCTTTGTAATCAAATTTCCATTGATTGTCATGTCTGAGAAGTAAAGCGCCATATTCTGAATTAGAATGGTTCCTAGTCTACCACTGCAAGAAAAATTAGCAACTTGGAGTACTCCATCATAATGAACTTATTATTAGCCAGAAGTGAAGCCCCTACAATTAACATTTTCTGCAGTAATGTATCAAATTCAAATGTATGTTAGAAGCAGAATGTTTATCATTTATAGTAATTTCTGAGAAATGTGGTTTTATATTAAAAAAAGATAGTATTTTGGGTTTAATGTTTCACCATAAGTCACATATTTCACACTTCTTCCATGCTTCCTGTACATTTATTTAGTCAGTCATGTTGTACGGACAACAGCAAGATCGACAAGAACCTGGAAAATGTCAAGGAGAACTGGTGTAGATTGAAGTAATTACTATACACTTGCTTTGTATGCTGTTTAGCCCTCAAGTGGACCCACCTATGTATAAAATGTGCCAATCACAAGTAACTTTGTCTTGTACCCTTCTGTTGTTGTTTTAGAATTCTCAGCCCATAACTATTTCTCCGTTATTGCTTCAGCTGACACAGTAATAAGTTGTGTTGTCATATGTCCAAGTGAGCAGCAGTAATATAAAATAAACAATGAATTAGGTGAGGAAAAATTTATGATTCATGCAAGAAAATTACCCAGATTACGAGCTAGCAGCACAAGCCCATAATGATGCAGTTATCTACAAGATAATTAGTAATCAAATAAGCATTTGGCAGGGATCTGATGCAGCTGCACTGTTTAATGCTTTGAGTGGGCTGTTGCTGTGGGTAAAGTTTTTTTCATTAATATTTAATTAATGAGTGATTTAGCTCATGTGATGCAAGTCTATTTTATCATTCTTTATTAAACTAAGATTAATCTGTGATTGTGCTCATATGTGTTTACCTTGGTAACATAAAGACATCTATTCTGTATGTGTGTACAAAGTGCACTGTGCACCTACTCTCGTTATGGAAAACAGTGTGCCTGCTCAAGGTTTAACTATTATCTGTTTCTAATTCTAGTTTACATATATGTAATCAATCAGAAGTATTTTCCTTACTCTGTTTACACTTTCAGTGTCTGATGGATATCACATCAAATATTCTCAGGTCTGATGCTGTATTATGTTGTGTAAATCTAAGTACATTTTTTGAGGCAACTGTTTGACACCTTCCAGTGGCTACTGTTCATTACTGTTGACTAAGTTCTGAAAGTCACACATGCATAACATAACTGCTATTAGATGTATGGTGGAAGCATTTAAGATCCCCCTGATTGGAACTAAGGTGTGACCTTCCACACATGCACAGCTCCTTAGATCTTGCCAGACACAGCAGTGACTGAAAACTGAATTATATTTGGATTTCTGTAAGAGTCCTACACTATGCTGTGATTGGACTGTCATCGGAAGTTCTTGTCCTGCTTGATGCAGCGTGATGATAGAAAGTGCAAAGGTAAAAACTGTACTGAATTGGAACCCAGAATCCATATTGATGATTGTTTATCATACTAATATATATTGCCTCATTTGCAACATACTCCAAGATAACTGAAACATGGGATATATTTTTGATCTTCTTATTTGTCTTCTGATGTCCTGTGCTAAGACATTTTGCTGCTAATGCAGATTTATCTGGTAGGATGAAGCATTAATGATGATGATATTTACCACCATGATCATTCATCATGAAGCACATTTGGACTTCATATGACGTTCCACACTCAAATGGAATTTCATATGACTCTTCTTCACTAAGGTTGAAATTGTTTCTGTCAGACCCCAGTATTTTTTATGTTTTTCAGCTGAATGAGTATTCTTCCAGTTCTTGAAAAACTATGATGTAAGTATAACAAGAAACTCACAGTTGGGCTGTCTAGGTTTTTTTCCCTTATGTTCCCTGTGCTACACTCTCTTCAATTGAAGTGGAGCATGAATGTGTTTTCTAGAAAACCCATCCTGTTGGAAAGCCACCCTCATATGTTGAAGCTCTTCTAGTAAGTTTTTCAGATTTGAAACAGTACTTTCTCTGCAGATTCAAGTGCAAAGTACATCACTGCCTTGTGCAGGGCAGTGACAATTCAAAGTCTGCAAATACATGGGAGTTTCAGATAGAGTAATCTGATCTGAGAGACTGTTTCTTCCACATGAATGGTTAAAGGCTCTCCTTACAGCAGCTAGCTTGCTCATTTGCTTGTTCTTTCAGCACCCAATGATGACAGGGTGATAACACAGCAACAAAAGATATTTTGTGTTCTCCATTTCAACAGGTGGTATTTAGATACAACTATGTGGCATGATTTTTGTCAAGGGTGTGGCATTGCACCTCTCACAGCTTGAAACAGTCAATGATGACACCAGCAGTTTCAAGACACCTGTTTATTTAAGAGAAAATCCATATGTTTCTCCCATTCACTTATTCAAAACTTATAGTTTGAGACTTAGACACAGAATAGAGTTTTGTTCATCTTCCACAAGAGAGAGAGAGAGAGAGAGAGAGAGAGAGAGAGAGAGAGAGAGTCTAAGAGTCTAAGGCTGAGTGCTGGATAGTGTAAATCAGGGCTTCCCAACCTTTTCAGCTGGCGGACCCCTTCTTCAGTCGAAAATCCATGGCGGACCCCTAGTCAGTCAAGAGCACAGTAACTTTAAATTTCAGAGCAAAACCCATGGGAACTGAAAGCTGAAAGCTTCTTAATGCAAGTGCCATGTTCCCAATGAACCCCCATCCTCCCCCCCCCCCCCCCCCCGGCCCCCGAAGTATCAATAGTCTTTGGTTTAGAGATGAATGAAAACAACTTGAAATTAACGATCCAATTTGAATTACCACTGTATCCGGACACTTACTAGTGGATTTCCTCCCTTTGTTCAACACACTATAGCCTGATAGCCTGATTAAAGGAAAGAGGCCAAGGAATTGCCTTTAAAGGACTATTGTGACAACTGTTGTGCAATGTGTGGGAATACATTCACCCAGGTTACGTGCATTGCCAAAAGCGGATTTCGTAAGCTGATGTCCCAGTTCCGCTTTTGGTTGGTCAGGTAAACACTTCAAAATCGATTCTGGAAATCTGCTTCTATAAAGCCGTTTTCCAGTTCCACAATCGATTTTCGTGCCCATGTAAACAGCTTGGAAAGTCTAGTTATTTTTACGTCTTTGCGTATCTATTGAATGGCAGCTGTCAGTCCATAGCTGGCAGCTAGCAGGCGCCTTTGCAACAATGTACTGTCAGTTGGTAGCTGGCAACTGGCAGGTGGCGTGGCAACAGTTTAGCCACAGCTGACAACTTCAACTACTACTGGGACACCATATTGTGGCAGTCAGCCTCGACTGTTAACAATTTAGGAAAACAAACAAACAGACTCTCTTATTTCTATATAAGAAGACAAAGCATTTCACAGAACGTAAGACTTTATTTCTCAAAGGAAACAATTCTGGCAGAGGAGGTTATTTTCACATAACAAATCCGGCATGTCGAGCTTCTTGTGATTGTTCTTCCTTTGGTCATCCTCCCTCCTCATTCATTTCAACTGGAAACTTCCCTTGTTGTGAAGGCGATGGAGAAACTGCACTCTTCTTCAGTGATCCTGACTTGAGCCACCGATCCATGTTAGAAGTAATAAACTGATCAAAAATTGACTTATGAAATAGGTAGTGCACTGGCAAAGCAAGTTCAACATTTAATGATGCCTGGGGCCGCATACGTGCCAGCGAGTGCTGTGATTGGTCGACAAAGACCGCTCCGCGCATGCGTAACAGGTTTCAGCGCATCTAGCACCGTGAGCCGGTGCAAAAACGACCCCCATATAGTTGCGAAACAGTCGATCAGAGAAGGCGCATTCTCCGGCACTAAATTGTGTATGCGTTCTCACCTAGGAACCGCAAAGGCTGCTTGGGAATAGGACCTGACGTAAAAGTACACGTTTTTCACACGAAAAATAAAATAGTGATGAAGTTGATTTTCACATTTTTATTCACTAGTTTTACTCATTGTTTTACATTATTTGGTGAAAGGTGGCCGTGGACTCTCTAGAAAGAGCCGGCGGACCCCTAAGAGGTCCACGGACCACACATTGGGAAGCCCTGGTGTAAATCATTAATCCTTCTAGTATTCTGTTTATCAATATTACTGTTGTTTTCAAACTATGATTGAGTGTTGTCAACAAACACCATCAGGGAGAAGATGTACTGTGAGACTGTTTTCAGTATGACCAACAGTTTAAAGAACTACCTACAAGAGATCTGTTGAGTGAACACCACACATTATCCTTATCACATGCTTCTGTACAGTGAACACTTTATTCCTCAGTGATGAGTTACCCAAGAATACAATGCTATGAGGCATCACTGGACGTAAGTAGGAAAAATAAATCATCTTCTTTACATTTTCATTTACAAAATCTAATGTTATCTATAATGTAAAAATTGCATAGTTTAGACATTAAACACATTTTGTAACATGTAACTTCCAGTTCAGGTTCTTATAAATATGGACATCTAAGAATTTATGATGTAATATTTCATTTATTGACTTACCGTCTCACATTATTTTTAATGGTGCAGCAAGGCCATATGTAGTACTGATTTGCATGTATTATGTTTTGTCTAAATTCTGTTTGTCTACTCACATTTGGGAGGACGACGGTTCAATCTCGCATCCGGCCATTCTGATTTAGGTTTTCCGTGATTTCCCTAGATCGCTCCAGGCAAATGCCGGGATGGTTCCTTTGAAAGGGCACTGCCGAAATCCTTCCCCATCCTTCTATAATCTGATGAGACCGATGACCTCGCTGTCTGGTCCCCTCCCCCAAACAACCCAACCCTCTGTTTGTCTAAATTCTGTTTTCAGAGAACCAGCTATTAATTTTCAAGAAAATATTATTTACATTTTCCTGTCTTGAAAATAGTCTGCTAGGTATGATTATAGTACTTGCATCTTTAGCAAAGTGAAATGTTTCTGCTTCTTGGATATATAATCATTTACATGTAACAAGAACTAAATATTGGTCTCTATGGTAACTCTGTAGTGAGTATTTCCAGTTCTGAATTTAGTGTCCCTGCCAGTGGATATCAATATGGACACACATAAAACGGCATGGCTCTCACAGCAGAGTAGTGTGGTTAGCTGTTACAGATGGAGTGTGCAAAGCACTGTACGGGCAGAGTTATATAGACAGGTGTTTACATGTCAGCAGCAAATGGCCAGGGCCATCAGTTTTTAGGCTGATTTAAACTACCTGGCCTTTGCCTCCTACTGTGCTCTGCTTCCACATACTTAGTTGTTCAGTCACTCGCACTGGTCATGTTTGGTGTTTATCTCCTTGCTTGTCTCCATTCGGTGTTCAAACTGTCTGCTCCCTGTATTTAGATTCACACATAGAGTTTCATTCCCTTCTCCAAGATTCAGCTCCCCAGTTTTGTAGTCATGCCACCATTGGCTAGTATAGTTACATATTTGCTGACGGTGATGGTTTGTGACATTGTCACGCCCTTTGTAGATCCAAAAGTGCCAGTGTAGGACTTTGTTATGCATGTGATGTTTTCCTCTTTTTCATGGTGTTAATACATGACTACCATGGTCCCAGCACTTTTGCAGTGCTGGCAGAAGGAGATGCACCTAGAAGAGCAGTAACAAAAGCTGCAGCAGGAGCAGATATGAGCACTGCTCAAACAGAATGTGCAATTATTCCATTCTCACACCATGCTGATGGTGGGCCAGGTGTCTGCAGACAAGCCTTTTCCCTCATCTCATTTGATGCCATTTGGCAGCTCTGATGATTCTGCAGAAAGGTAGGAGGACTACCTGCGCCAGTCCTTGTGGTACTGCCAGGTAAGGTGAATCATCAATCCAGCTGATAATGCTGCTGAGTTGTACAAAATGCTGCAGAATATGAAGTCATCCAGCAGTTACTAGAAACCTAACTCTGAGGTACTCTGCCAGTCATTCACACAGAATTTTGCACACAAGACTCTTTTGCCAGTGGCATGATTGCAACTTAACCAGCACCATGAGCTCCCCAGGCAATCATATACAGCCAGGGTGACCAGTCTGCAAGGTACAGCTTACACAATGAGTACAACTCGTGCTCTACAGTACCAGCAGTGGCTACCATGGATATGGGCTTGGAGGTAGAGCCCTCCTTCGGCCTTACTACCCATTGCCATTGTTGCTCCTGCTATCACACCCCAGTGGCTTCTTCCCTCCCATTGGACCATTTCAGTATCAGGACTCCTCTGGTGCCTTCCATAGCACCAGCCTGGTGCTTCTGGCCCTACACACCCTTGTCAGTGGGGAGGGATCTGGTATCCTAACCTGGTGAGTTTGAAAGCCCATCAGAAGGCATGAATCTTCATGACAGCCACTGGGAAGTACTGCTTCAATCTTCAAGAGCTGCTGTCACTGCTGCAGCACTGGCTACAGAGGCATGCCTATCCTGCTGACCTGTCGGCACCAGTGACTGCTCTTTGAAGCCAGCAGCATAGCTGATCAGTCAGTCACTCTTGATTTCACTGTGCTGCTGTACTGATCTTGCTAGACATTGTTGTTTTGTTTCCGGATTCATTATGTCTTAACTTTTTGATCTTGGTTTGCTCGTTGGACTTTTTATTCTGCTCTGCCATCTCTGTTGTCTATCTTTTTCTTGTTGTTGTCCACGTGTTTGTTCACTTCATGGTGGCTTGCTGTTGACACCATTAGTCAGTCAGTCAGTCTCTGTAGGTTCTCAAGTCTTTCCCAGTCTTGTTCGGCTTATGTCACTATACTTACTTCTGTAACCTTGTCTCCATTATTGATCCTTTTTGGTCATGGACATTGCTGGTGACAGTGATTCTGTGGTTTTGCACTGTCTTGTTTTCACTTTTGGGAACATTACAATATCATTCATGTTGATGTTGTCTCATTGCCAGTGTTGGATAATGACTGAAAATTTTCAGCAAAGCTATAAACTTTGTCTCATAATCAGTGTTGGTAATTGACAAAAAACTATTAACAATTTGCACATTTCCTCATTACCAGTGTTGGGATATTGTAATTGAATGTTTCTCGCAATTCATCTCAGACATCCAAAGTTGTAGAACATATGATATATTTCCTATTATGGTTCCATAAAAGGTGGCAGCATTAGAACAGAAATGTGACAACACAATAACAAATAATTAATAACATTTAGTTATAGTTATTGTGCACAGTTTTACTTAATCATGGTAACAGTTTAATGTGGAACACTTGGGTTCTATACCTAATGCAATGAAGCTCTAAATAACTTTGCTCTCTCCTGGCAGTCTATGATTCAGCCACTGTGACAGAAAGTGTTATTCAGATACTAATAGTTAACTGTTCCTATTGCTCCATAAAAAGTGAGTGCTAAGTTGGAACTTTAGTATTCTGAATTGAACTCCCAGAGCTTCTGGAACTGTGTAACTTCAGGAACTGAAGTTACTATAGGAACTGCTGGCATTGTAGAAATTGGGTGAGTGTTGGCATATTGTCTTTCATGCCTGTTGGCAGAAGGATCTCCATCCATGGCAGTACTAGACAGATTCAAAACATTCCATGGTTGACAGCACTCTCTCTGGTAGCTGGCAGTACTACATCTACATCTATATGACTACTCCACAATTCACATTTAAGTGCTTGGCAGAGGGTTCGTCGAACCACAATCATACTATCTCTCTACCATTCCACTCCCGAACAGCGCACAGGAAAAACGAACACCTAGACCTTTCTGTTCGAGCTCTGATTTCTCTTATTTTATTTTGATGAAATTCATGCTTCAGTGGCCATGGGGTGAAAGCAGAAAATAGTCCTAATTAGTGATTGTCATCTGGAGGCAGCTACTAGGAATTGAGGAGGTGCCTGGCATGTGGTTGCGCTTGTGTGGTAGTGGCCTGTTGTGTATTCCTGTGCACCTCTTGAGACACGTTCGTAGCAAATTCTTACAGTTTTCTTTTGTAGTTTATTGATTTGTTCCCTTATCTTTATGTTTTCTAATAACAGACTCTTTACATTGTTTGTTAACTGTCTATGAAAGAATAATACACAATTTATAGTATTTTAGTGTTGCAATAATCTGTAAGTATTCTTAAAACCTGACAACATTTGTGCAATATGTAATGATGTATTTACAATTTCTGCATGATTTTCCCACCATGAATAAATTACAGTCAATATCTATGAGAAATTTGTGTAGAACACTTTCTGAAATCCATGGCTCCAAACTTCACCTGTTTGGTAGGTTCTTATCTGCCTCTTAAGTTGCTGACATTCATCCACACTCTTTTCTTCCATGCATTCACTTCAAACAACTATCTGTAACCCAAATTTTGTTGTCTAGTATAATTACTCTGTTTTTTGCTGTAGACCAGCCTCACATTCTCCTGCAACAGAAAGTGTTAGTGTTATCTGTCAGAAGCACTGTTCCTGTTGCTGCTGATTGCACTAGTAAATTGATTAGAAATATGTTTTAAAGAGTAAAACACACAACTCAGGAATTTAAAGTCCCTTGCAGTTAATTTTTATTGATATTTTCACAACCCAGTGTATGCTGTCGGTATGATATACTTGTACAAGATACAGGGCCTTAACAAGCCATATAAGATCCACGAAACACTGAAGCAATATGACATAGCAGAAATTCATAACTGATGAACCAAAGGCTTTTTGTATGTCTGTAAATGACCCAGAGTTTCTTTCATCATTATCTGCAGCACCAATGACCAGCTTTAGAAAGTTGGTTACTGCAATGTCAGCAAATTTGTTTATTTCCAAAGTCATTCTCTGCATTGGACTCTACTGAAAATTTAGACAAAATGACATTCGTGTGTAATTGGTGAGATCAGGCCTGTCATCCTTTTCTTTAAAACAATCTGAATCTTGAGGTAATATTCAAATGCAAATTAATGCTTTGATAATGCATGTAAGATTGTGGATTATGTTTCCTGCAATACATTTGATTACGTCCTGTATGTTATCAGTTCTATTAGACATTTTGCTTTTTATCTTGCAGGTAACATATTTTACTTTTTTATTTTTATTGGCATTGCTGGATGTATGGATATAGTTTTTCATCCATAGAAACATATAATTTAGTTTATAATTATTTCTTATGTGGGGGGGGGGGCTGTTTCTGAGTAATATTAATTAACCATGTTAGTAATTTCAACTAACTTGCCTTCAACCTGAATGTAATGGCGCTATTATTATTTGCCTTGTTTCACTGATATCACTGTTGATACTGTTTCTATCTGATATAGTTTTATTTGTTTACTTTCCTAAGATATAGATCATTGCTTAATATTATTTCTGTAGCTTTAACATTCTTATATATTCTTTTGTAGTACTGAGCACACTAGGACATTTCACGTTACCAGCATATTGAGAATTCTCACCTCATGAGATGATTTTCTTGTACACAGCACAACTACTGTTCTTGTTTCACACTGTATTTTTACTCTTCTAGTTCAGAATGTGATGTAATAATAAATTTTCTATTACATAAAGGCAATTAAAATAAATCACCTGCATTACTGTAGGTCTCCAGATTCCAATTTGCATACTTCAAAAGATTATGAAATGTCCTGTTATTATCTTCACTTATATAACATACACATGTATTTGTTACTAATTATGCTCTTCACATCTGTTACATCACTTATTGCTACTTTGATAGCACTGTGATTAGAGAAACCATAGTCTGTGAGTTAACATCATAACCTCATTTCTACTTGTCAGTAAAAATATACTTAATGATATTTTACCACTGTGGACCTCATACAAAGCTGAAATAAAATTGTACATTGTGGTAAGTTTTAGTTCATCTTTGTCCTTCCAGAGAAAGCTTGAAGGACCATAGAAATCAAGCTCTTTGAAATAGCTATTATGATAATAAATTGTGATGAAAATCCATTGTAAAACATGGTATTGCTCAGCAATAGAGCCTTGTCACATTATAGTTTGTATGTCTGAAAAATGAACTTTATTCTAAACTCTCTTATACACAATGTTTTGGAGGCCTGTATGTAGATTTCTTGGGACTTAAATAAAATGGTATTTGTTTGTTGTTCTGCTATTCTTTCTGCAGAGGTTGACAATTAGCTGGTTAATAACGAGTCCTGGAATGCTGTATTTTGTCATATCATTACTTTCCTACCATGAGAAATCTTTCTATAGCCTCTGTGGAATTGGTCCTGCATTGTTATTGTGACTTAGTTCAAACGACAGTCACAGACACATTGAGCTTTTACCTGATCTGCAAACAGTTCCAGGTTCTTGGAGATTCAACTAAAAC
This sequence comes from Schistocerca nitens, assembly GCF_023898315.1. NCBI lineage: Eukaryota > Metazoa > Arthropoda > Insecta > Orthoptera > Acrididae > Schistocerca > Schistocerca nitens. The sequence continues at coordinate 556,233,064 of NC_064616.1, read as the reverse complement.
ACTAGAGCCACAACTCCATAAAATGGAACCAGCAATTTAATTTATTAAAATTGTGTTTCACTGGTGAATTTGGCAGTAAATGCCAAGTTTTAACTTTTTTCTTTGTTCCATCAATGTTGCAAATTATATATACCCTCTGGAAATAGAATATTAATATTGATATCTACTTATGTACATGTTATTTTGATTATATCTAAAAACAAAGATGATGTGACTTACCAAACGAAAGCGCTGGCACGTCGATAGACACACAAACAAACACAAACATACACACAAAATTCAAGCTTTTGCAACAAACTGTTGCCTCATCAGGAAAGAGGGAAGGAGAGGGAAAGACGAAAGGATGTGGGTTTTAAGGGAGAGGGTAAGGAGTCATTCCAATCCCGGGAGCGGAAAGACTTACCTTAGGGGGAAAAAACGATGGGTATACACTCGCACACACACACATATCCATCCACACATATACAGACACAAGCAGACGAGGACACCACCACAGTGGTAATGAATCATAGTGACTATGTGGCTGAGGGCCTCTGTCAACTTCCTGACACCTCTGCATACAAACCTTGCAATCATGATCCCATCCTAGAAGTCCAAAATGACCTCAAACAACTCCATGAGGCCTTAGGTCCAACCCAAAACTCAGAACATGAATCTATCTCCCTAACACCAACAACCCCATGCACTCTTATCATTTACCTACTGCTCAAACTCCACAAACACCATCACACTGGGTGTCCCATTGTGGCAGGGTACAATGCTGCCCCAGTACAGACCTCTATTTTTTTTTTTTTTTTGACCAACACCTCCAAACTATTGCCTGTAAACTCTCATCTTACTTTCATGACACTGCTCACTTCCTTCATTGACTCTCTACAGTTCCTGTTTGATTAAAAATGGATTCCTTATTGGTTACTGTGGATGTGATGTCCTTGTACATCAATATCCCCCCATGTCGCTGTCCCATCACCCATCCATCACCTCCTACCACAGTCCAGTCACAGACGTTTCCCACCCAATAGAAGACAGGAAACATTGCAAACACTTTACAGCATTCTATGTGGGCATGGCAAGTAACCAAGTGCCTGCTTGTGTGAATGGCCACTGCCAAACTGTGGGAAACCACAAACTTGAGTATCCAGTTGTTAAACATGGTGCACTCCATAACTCAAATTAATTCAACAGCTACTTTACCATGTCGGCCCATCCAACAAAAGTTTCTCTAGACTACAACAATGGCAGTTGTTTCTCCAGCATACTCTGCGTTCTCACAATCCCCCTGACCTAAACTGCTGCTAACCTGCCCCCAGTGCCTCATCTTACATTTTCCCTTTTCTCTCCTGTCCACATGTCTGCACCCCTTCTTCCCCATCAAGATTGTGCACTGCTTTCTCCTACCTCTTCCCTCCCCTCTCCCCCCACCCCTCTTGTGGGCATTCAGGCATTTTCTCTCTCTCTCTCTCTCTCTCCCTCCCTCTCCCTCCCCCTCCCCCTCCCTCCCTCCCTCCCTCCCTCCCTCCCTCCCTCCCACCCTCCCTCTCCCACCCTTCTTGTTTCCCTCCTTTTCCCTCCTTATTCTCACATTATCTCCATCTTGATATTTTTTTCCCACCCCAGTCTCCCTCTTCCTATATCTCTTTTTCCTGTACCCTTTGTACTGATTTTGTCTTATTGTGTGGCCATGGACTTATCTGTACAAAAATCTGCCTCTGCCCCACATTCAGCATCCTTTGCTGCCCCCTCCCCTCTTCCATCAGCTCAGGCAACTGCTTTCAGTAAATGAATATCCATAATCAGTCTCACTATGGCGACAGGAGTACATGCTTGGATGTCTGTGTGGTTGTGTGTTTGTATGTGCGTACTTTTGCCAGTAAAAGACCAAGTGCTCAAAAGCTACTGTTCATACTGTTTCCTGTTTCATGTATCTGTGCTCCTCCTAGAATCAGTCCACTATAGGTGAGTGGTTGGCTTTCCTTATTTTATGTATTGATCTAATCTTGGTTAGTTTTAGGGAAAACAGTATTCAAATAAAATAATGACTTTGTTAATAAGTGTTGTATTTCTCTTTCATGCCATGAGCACTATGTACATCATTCCCAATTCATGTCTTTGAGGAATGTCGTAAGGTAATCAATTTTTGGCATACTGAGTACCCTCTTGAATTCAAATTTAATAGCTTTTATATCCTGTTCAGTACTAATATTTAACAAAAAGAATTTAGTCAATCAGATAATAGTGCCACTGACACTTATTCTTCCATAAATTTCTTGTAATGGTGTTGCAGTACCCAAGGAGGTACTTTGCCTGAAATTTTCCTTGCTTGTTGTTTCTTTTTTTCTATATGAGTTCACACATACTTTTTATGATAACCTTGCCAGTGCATTGAATTTAATCAACATTATAGCAATTTCTGAGTTAATTGTAGTCTGTATTACAATCACTACTGTACAAATTAAGTACTAAAATATTAATTACAACATTATCAAGCAGCTCCAAAGGGGCATATTTCTCTCTTTATTACTTGAAAATTTGTATGTCACCCTGCGCCCTCAGGAACTGACATCAGTGTAAAAAGTTTAAGCTATATATAAATGGATATGTATTTCTAAACAGTATTTACTCTATTTATAACCATGCCTTTGGAGCCTACTGTTTGTTTTCACAACAATATAAATTTTTATATACCTGACAAAGCATTATTATAAATTGTCTTTCCGGTATGACAAACAACAAAATTTTAACTTAAGTGAAAGCCTATTGATTTCAATGTAAAGGCATATCAGTGAAACAATGGCGTTACTTGAATATTTTATTTTAATGGCAAATATTTTAATTCTAGTGATGAAGGAATAAGTTGCATGGCTTTTTGTTTTGTAGTTATGGGCATTAATGAAACAATCTCAGTTTAAATGCTGCGTGTAAGTGAGGAATCGGTTTCAGTTTTTGATGGTGCTTGTCATCATTTGCATTAGAAGACAATGATCCAACTGCAGGGAACATTGCATTGTTGTAGACAATGTTAGATGATTGTTGTAGTTATTGATGATCTCATTGTTTGCAAAGTATGTGTGCGAGAAGACAAGTCTGCAGGCTGTGTGGATTGCAGTTTAAGCAATGCAACTGATGGTTAAGTCTTCCTCCCACTCCCAACCACTCTTCAGTCCCTTGGGAGCCATGAAAATATATCCCTTTCATTTCCAGGATGTATAGAAAAGTTCATGTGAAGTTCTTCTATTCCCACTACAATTTTGTAACCATTAATTTACGTGAGTGGTGCATTGTGAATATTTAATAAAGTAGTTACATAATGTTGACAGTAAGTACCTTAAGCAGCACTTTTTTCTGTTAATAAAGGAAATAAATAATATTAGTGTGTCATTACTGATGTATCAGTTAAATCCATCATTTGCTTCGGAGCACATTACAGCATAATTATTGCCTGATGCAGACGTACAATATGTCTATATTGCACATATGTTTCCACATTTCTGTTGCACTCTATTATTCTGAAATGCTTTCCTTGAAGGCTGACTTTAGTATTTCAAAATGTGATTCTCTTTTTAATATGTTAAAAAAAGAAAACATAATAGCAAGAGGAAAGTAATGACACTGATTACAACATAAAAATAAAATATTTTTAGCAAGATGTATCTAAATTTCTTGTGTATATTTTCTTCTCTCAATTTATTAGGGCACATTGGATCCAGATTTAAAGTGATCTATTAGTCCTTAGTTCATTTTCCACACTTGACTGTCAAATTTTTGACCAACAAGTTGAAGAACTAATTTTCATTGTATTGTGTAGTTATTTTGCCATCAACTGTCTGATGGCAGTAACATTTGTGCTGCAGTCTGAACTTATACTTTCTGCCTCACAACATAGTCTTGTAAACTGTTTAAATACAGAAACATCCTATTCTCATTTGTACCTTCAGTAAAGAAAAATATCCCCTGAATGATATATTGTGGCCAAAAAACTCCTCTCCCTTAGTTTCACAAAAAAAAAAGACATGAAACTGTGATTGTACAGGTGAATGATTTGAATTATGTGGCTTTATTTTTCTTTTACTTCTGTGAAGACCACCAGCATTAATTCCCACGGGCTATTAAATTCTTGGGAAATTAGATTGCCATAAATAAAATGAAAACACTAATGGTGCGAAACACTTCATTAGATACTGTTGAAAGCTGAGAAGGTACTTCCTTCCTGAGGATCCTCAACCACAGTGCCTGCAGGACTTTCGAGCTGCTGCTGCTTCCAAGAGAAAACCAAACACAGGGACATGAGGATTGGAGGAACATGAGAGTGAAGAAATAGGCAGTAAGTAATTCAGACATAAGACTCATAGATGAGTCATTATTGCTTTGTAGTATTCAGATGAAATACTCACCACAGTTGCTCCAGTCCTCCATGGATCCTTAATATTAAGTAAGTTTTAGTCTTAGTTCTGACATAAAAAATAAATACGCAGTACTTGATTATCACATAGTAGCGTGCTTCAGGATTTCAATTAAAGCTGGACTACCATGTGACAGCAGTCAGAAAATGCACCTGATTCAGCTGTATTAAGTTCCTGCTTGTTTCACAAATCAGCTACTTAGAAACTGTAGAGAGAGAGCTGTGAACCACGTGTACAGACCTACCCACCTACCTAGAATACACGGACTTCCCCTGCACTCATATTTTATAAAAGTAAGTTTCACATGACAGTTGCTGCATGTGACCATTCAAAACACGAAATCATCCATCACACTCAATTTCCAGTGCTCTTACTACAACTTATTCTTATCTGAAGCATGATCCCAGTTTGATTTGAGCAAGCTTGCTCTTAGGCTAGATGGAAGAAACTGCTGTTGCATGCATGTTACAGTTAAGTGATGAATGCAGTCAGGAATGAAAGAAGGGGAAATTATGCGCTTTGCCTTGGAATTTTAATATTTTTATTAATAACTTTCATAACATAAGGCACTGCAAGAAGCAAGGAGAATGTAAATTTATTATATATAAAATGAAAGTTCTAAGTAATTAAGTAACATCAAATAATAATAATAACAATAATAATAATAATAGTAATAGCTTTATTCAACATCGAATGGTACACTGCAAATCTACAAAGAAACAGTAATGATTATAGTTATTTGTACAATACACAAGACACATTCTTCTGAATACATCATTAATTACAATAAGATGTTTACTGATTTCTATTTACATAATTTCACAAAGCATTTGTTGTTCTTCATGTAAGTATGGTACTCTTCTAATGTGTAGAAAGGGTGTTTTACTAAAAATTTCTCAAGCTGATGTTTCAGTTTTATTGTAGGAAGAGCCATGACTGCACTAGGCAGTGCATTAGATAATTTTATACCTGCGTACTGAGACCCCTTTTTGTAAAGTGCTGTGGCTGCCGATGTAAAATCTTTCTTTATTTCTAGCATTGTACTGGTGGAAATTCGAATAAGTATTTGGGTGCAGTCTTTTCACAAGCAATATGGCTTTTAGAATGTATGTGTTTATAACGGTTAACACCCCTGTTTTTGGGAACAAGTTGTGACAAGATTCCCTATATTTTGCTCCACAGATTATTCTCAAACCCCTTTTTTGAAGAATGAGTAGCTTATCTAGATTATCTTTGGTTGTTGCCCCCCAAATTTCAATACCGTAGTTCAAGAGAGAGGAGAAAAGAGCATGGTATGCAGTCTTTAGGACTACAGTGTCTTTACAGAACTTGCTAATAGTACTGATTGCAAATATATTTTTTGAGAACTTAGTTGCTAGGGAGTCAATATGTGTGTCCTATTTCAGGTTGCTTTGGATTGTTAGGTCAAGGAATTTTACACTAGACTCTTTCTTTACCAATTCGTTGCCAATGTATAATTTAATTTCATTATTCAAACTACTTTTGTTAAACTCCATCAGACATGTTTTATTGGTGCTTACATTTAAATGGCTTTCATTAAAAAACTGAACAATTTCTTTTGTCACATTATTACACTCAGTCTCTAGTTCATTATATGATTCCTTTTTACACACAATGGATGTGTCATCGGCATACAGAACAATTTTGGAATTTATAGTACAGTATTTAATGTCATTTACATAGCTCAAGAATAGAAGGGGGCCCAAAACCGAGCCCTGAGGCACACCATATTTTATGTTAGTGATCTCTGATTTGGAGACACCACTTTCCGTTTTAAGCAGAACAAACTGTTTTCTATTGCTCATATAACACTTTATTAGGTCATAAGAAGCGCCTCTAATGCCCGTGTTCCTTAGCTTGTCTAATAGGATGTCAACATTCACACAATCAAAGGCTTTCTCCAGGTCTAGGTGTACACCCACCACATGTTCCTTGCTTTTGATACCCCCCAACACCTCTTCAATTAGTTGATCAGCTGCAGTGCTAGTTGATTTACCTTTTAGGAATCCATTTTGATTTTCAAACATCAGGTTGTGTTTGTTAAGAAAGTTTATAATCCTGCTGTATATAATTTTCTCAACTATTTTGGAAAAGACAGGAAGGATTGAGACTGGTCTGTAGTTTTCTAATTTGTTATTGTCACCTTTTTTAAAAATTGATGTTACCTGTGCTATTTTTAGTCTGTCTGGAAAGGTGCCTGATTGTATTATATTTATAACTGCTACAGACAGAGGTACAGAGACATTTTGGCTACAGGCTTTTAAAACAATAATATTTAGGCCATCATGCCCACCTGAATTAGAGGGTTTTAGAGAGCTAACGATGTCCATTATTTCTGTACAGTTTGTGGGGGGCTAGATATATTCTCTGGTCACATGCATTTAATATGGTAACAGTCTGTATGCTGTTGTATTGAAATTGAAAATTTCGAGTTCTGCACAACATTCAAAATGCACATTGTTTGAAAAAAATATGAAATCATTATTCTTGTGAATGCTTTAAACACACTATGTGAAAACATCTCAGAAGCAAAAGTATTACATCAGAAATTATTTCTGTAGCAGCTTGTCAGTTTGGTAGCTCAATGAAGCATTCATCAGTTAATTTATTATAACATTTCACAAAATTATTTAATCTAAGGTAATCATCAGCTAGAAATGAAGACCATTCTATAAGTCATACTGTAAGGTATTACAAATTCCTCACAGTGAAGCCTGATACAACACTGCTACAGTTTCCAAAGAAAACCAGTACAATAAGTGTAGCACACTTTCACTTGTAGGCTTTCAATGGAGACAACATGACAAACAACAGAGCAAAAATGGTCAGTGAGTGCTGTGACAGTGCTGCAGAATAAGATTCTGTGGCAAAGTGGTGCGGGTGATTCTGATGTCTGCAAACAGTTTCCTCAGATGGGAACTGGGGTGACAAAAAATTGTAAGTGAGGAACTGGGGGATATGCAGCAAAAGTCATGTAATTGTTGTTTTTTAAGGATCAGACAGAGTAACAGAATAAAGTTAAATGACAATTGACCAATAATAAGCAACATTACACCATGTTAGTGCAATACCAAGGCTGTGAATGCTATTTTCCAATAGACTTTGCTGTCTTTGTTTACATTAACATTATGAATGATACTTAAAAACACAAGATATTTTAGGAAAAATTCAGATCGATTAACAAGACACTCATATAATGTTCTGCACAAAACATCAAGAAAGGGTACTTCAAACTCATCAAGCAAGGGTCCACAAAAGTTACAAATAAATGAGGGACTGCAGGTAATAATTTATGTTTCTTAATAAATAAACTGAGTAGAACAACATCAAGAGAAAGAGAGTTTATCAGCCTCCAATAATAATGTTTATACTACACAGAAGTGACTTCCTAAGAAACATACATCAGAAAGTTACCATGTATGCTGATGACAGAACATTGGCTTATACAGCCCACTCTGAGGAGGAAACTGAAAAAAAAGTAGTGAATATTTTGTATAAAATTATCTCTCTATAAACCAGTAAATAATTTTGTACCTACGTTCCAAGCCAGACACACTGAAATTTGCAGTACAGAAATATCAATAAATAATTACTCTTTTAAAGAAGTAAACAACAAAATATATTTAAGAACTGATAAGCACCAGAACTGGGCAGACCACAAAGATAATGTTTGCAAGAGAATTAGATTTTTCTGATTTGTGGTACAGCAAAGTTTGTTGTGACTATTACATCAGTGGAAGACAGTAAGAAATTGGAAATTTGTGGTAAGGTCTTATGGGACCAAACTGCTGAGGTCATCAGCCCCTAAGCCTACGCACTACTTAATCTAACTTAAACTAACTTACCCTATGGACAGCACACACACTCATGCCCAAGGGACGGGAGGAGCCGCACAGACTGTGACAAGGCACTTCAGACCGCATGGCTACCCCACATGGCTGAAGACAGTAAGACACAACTTCTTAATAGTACAAAACTGTTTAGAATTTCACGACCACTTGTTGACATATTACCTGTTGGTTTCTGTCTTAAATTCATTGGGTGATGTTTGTTAGAGATTTTCCTGACATTTCGCCAGCACATGTGGCTGGCATTGGCAAAGGTTCACCCTCCATTGCTGATGGTGGACTTAATGGAAATATCCAAGACTGTAAAATGAGAGTTACTGTACAAGTCAACAAAACATGAAACTAGCAATGGGCAATTGGCAGCTGTATAGGTGAGAGAAGGTTATTCAACTAATTAGTCAGTAGCAAATTAAAAAAAGAAGGAAGCTCTTTGCTAATGCTGTTAAAGGGTATCTAATAGAATATGTATACACAAGAAATGTGAGTGCTAGTAATATAACCAGACCAAGATATCTAATGCAGGCATTTTTACAAAAATCCACTACTACATGTCATCTTAAATATGGTGTCATGAAGTATTACAAACATAGCTTCCATTCACTGACACTGAGCTCCCAACTAATATGAAACCATTATTCTTCCATAAATGTCTTCAGTACATAAGTTTTATATTGAACATATTTTACACACACACACACACACACACACAGAGAGAGAGAGAGAGAGAGAGAGAGAGAGTTATTGTATCTGAACCAAGAAAAGGACACTGCAAATACAATGATTCAAGTTTACATCTCAATTTAGGTATAATGGTTAATCACTGCACTGTCATAACCATGAAAACCAAGCTGTACAGCTTCTTGTGTAAATGGGCCATTATGTATGAAAATCATCTTCGGATGTCAGTTGTTAGAACACCTGATATCTACAGATGTCACAATGTCTATACTTGGCCTTAATGGTGGAAAAATAAGTTTATCAACATTGGGAAAGCACAACAGGGGCAGGGAAACTGGTTATGTCCCTGATGTTGCAGATATTAAAAATCTTTTAATTTTCCAAAGAAGAAAACTATTGTTCTGCTTCCTCGATATTAGCTGTTTATTCTGTGATACATCATCTGGTGGATCTAATTGTTGAGTTCCTTAGAAATTTGCCAGCAGAGAAAAGAAACCCTGTCCCAAACATATAATGTATATCTGAACAACAGTAGTAGGTAGTAGAAAAACATACAGAGCCACAAATACTCCAAATAGACTTCTATACATGAAGACCTAGACATTTAGCATAGGAACATCTAAACATGTATAATCATCCAATGTTAAGCTGTCAGCAGCCAGGACTTCCTTGTTCAGATGGCTACTAAAATAACAGCAAACATGAGTACAAACTTTTTAAGGGATTTCATCTTGCTTTCAGCTGTTAGAGTTTTATTTTGCAATTGCAATTTAGGCGTTTTACCATTTTCATGTGTTGTTATTAATGCAGCTAAGGTAATGTACATAAGTGGAAATACATTTATTAAACACTGAATAGCTAGACACAATACAATAGAAAATGTGAGTGTTACAGCACATTAGAAAGCTGGCATTGGACTCCACCAAATAAAGCTGTTCACAGATAAAATACACTTTTCAATTATCAATAGTCCTCTCCCCCCCCCCCCCCCCCCTCCCCAAAGTGCAATGGACGGTGGAGATGTCGTTTGGAGGCCCTGTGGTGGTGGAGCTAAGAGTTCTGGCTGCAGTGACACATAGTAGTCTTCATGCCAGTGGGGCAGCTGAATATGGCATCCAGCTCTAGAGATGGGATGTGCATCAGCTTGCATTGGTCCAGTGGGAGCATTGTCACTGTGCTCATGTATCGTCTTGGGGCAACAGAGGAGCCTGTGCCTCAAGGGAGCCTTTCAGGGTCCAAGCGGGTTTTATGCGGTGCACTGATAATGTTTGAAGTTCACTATTGAGCATGATGTGCATAGTATTGGTGTCACACAGGAGCACTTTATGTGGTCCTGATTGGGCATGTTGAAGAGCTGCACATACAGAATCATTCCATAGCATCGTGAAGTGGCAAGTTTCCAAGTCCTTATGGAGGAATATGTGTGGAGTGGCATGTGGCTTAGGTTTTGCAATCTGAATGTTAGATATGTGTGCATAAACATGCTCGACCAGGCCAGGTAGTTCACCTTGAGAGGGAAATTGGATGTCATCCACAAACTAGGCGGGCAAGATTAGTGGGTTGCCATACAGGATTTCTGCAAGTGATGCATCCAGGTCCTCCTTGTGCACCACATGTACACCTAAAAGTACCGCTGAAAGTGCCTCAGACCAGGCCCCCCATGGCACATGAGCACAGCCTTGAATGTCCTGTGCCAGCTTTAAACCATGCCATTGCTCTGTGGGTGGTAGGGCATGGTGTGGAACTTTGACACACCAGACAGAGCACGCAGATGGTCGAACAGGTTAAACTTGAGCTGGCAGCCCTAGTCCATTGTCAGGGGCAGAGGGCAGCCAAATCAGGAGATCCACATTTTGATGAACACGGGCAATGTTATCAGCCATGATGTCCTCCAGAGGAACCGCCTCAACCCACTGGGTGCCCCAGTTGATTGAATACAGTATGTATTTGAAACCGTCAGAGGGAGGGAGGGGACCCATGAGATCAATGTGGACGTGTGTGAGCCAGTCAGAGTGAATGGTGATGGGAGGATGAGGCATGGCTGCCGACCTTACTATGTTGGCAAGAGATGCACGCCCTCACCCACATGTTGCAGTCATGCTTGACTCCCAATTAGACATAATGTTCAGTTACCACTGTGGTGGTTACTCCTATGTCTGGGTGGGTGAACTTGTGGAAGGTGACAAAGATGTCACATTGTAGTTCCATTGTGATGACTGGTTGGGCCCTGCCTGTCACTATGTCACAGAGCACTGGTGTCATTGCTCCATGAAGGTGGTGCATTTCAAGCACAAGTGAACTCAATCGGTCAGTACATACCCATCGGATTGATATGTCAGCAGCATGCCGGTGTTCCAGGTCTTTGAGGTCTGTAGGCATGGCAGTGACATTGACTTGTGAGAGGTAGTGTACCACCACATTCTCTGCATCATGGATGTATCATGCATCTGTGGAATACTCGCAGATGAGGTCAAGATGGCAAAACTTTGGGGAGGGAGGTCCTGAGCTATGTTGTGAACGTTTTTAGCAAGAGGTTTATGGTCGACATATATAGTGAAGGGGTGCCCTTTGATATTGTTGTGGAAGTATTTGATTGCCTCATAATCTGCTAAAAGATTTCAATCATACGTTGACCACTAGCACTGAGACATTGTCAGTTTTTTTGAGAAGGAGTGGAATGGTTCCATAGTGTTACTCACATGCTGTTTTAGCAAGAAACCGATTGCCACGTCACTGATGTGGGCTGTGAGAGACACGTGTTTATGGGATGGGGGGGGGGGGGGGGGCAAAGGCAACAGCCTTGGAAAGTACTGTCTTCAGACTGTTGAACTCGTCAATCATGTCGTTTGTCCAAGGAAGATGCCATTTGCATGACAGGTTCTTCCTGGCCAATGCAACAGTCAAAGGTATCTGAATGGAAGATGCTTGGAGGTGGTGTTGGTGATAAAAATTGACCATGCCTAGAAAGTGTCTTAGTTCAGAATAATCTTCTGGGAGAGGCAGGCTGAGAATGAGGTCGACCTGGCCTGAATTGGGGTGCACTCCATCAGATGAAACAGTGCGCCCTAAAAAAGTGAGGGTGGTGCTACTAAGCTGCAACTTTTCATGATTCATCTCGATGCCATTTGATTCCAGGGCCATGCAAACTTGCCCAAGGCGCCATTGATGCTCGCTGACAGATGATGAAAACATGAGAATAATGTTGAGGTATGCATAGACAAAGGGAAAGTTAAACAACACTGAGGTGATAAAATGTTGCCATGTTTGGGTGGCGTTTTTAAGGCTATAAGACATGAATTGGTACTCAGAGAGCCCAAACGACATAATGGTGGAAGTCTTAGATATGTTGGGTGGGTGCAAGGGAGTTTGGTGGTATGCCTTACAGCAGTCATGCACTGTCAACACTTGGGCATCATGTAGCAACTGTATGAAGTCCTGGGTGTAGGGAATATGGTAGTTATTTATGATCATGCAAGAATTTCGGACTCTGCTGTCTGAGGGCTGTAGGATACCTGCATCAAGTGAGTCTTTGATAATGTATTCAGTGCAGCATAGCTTGAACACATTAAGGCACCAAGCCTTCTGTTAAACCAGAGTCCTCTCCAGGGTACTTATTTTATGACAGGTGCCACTGGTGATGGTGCCTAAGAAACAGGTGAAGCAGGAGGGGAGGTCAGGTAGCATGTGCTGTGGGTAGCTGATAGAAAATAAAACATATCATTGATGGGAGCTGGATTGTTGGTGTGCGAGAGGTGGGGATGGGTCCATTGGCAGTGTGAGTGATGTGTCAGCTGATGTCGGGAAATCCCGGGTGAGGTGCATTGTGATGTGTGTGGTGGTGCGCTAACTGCAAGGACTATGTTGCAATTGCTATACATGTCACCCAGAAGTGGGTGCAGCTGCTGGGCCTTGTGTAGCGGAGTCGGTGTAGTTGCTGTGGATGGAGGGAGCAGCATGATGGCCAGGGTTGCAACCATCTGGCCGAGATCACGTTCAGAAGTCCAGGCATCAGTAGAGAGGTGACAGAAGTCCGCCAGTACATGTGACAGTTCGGGGGATGTTGCTGTGACGTGTGAGAGCAGCTTCAAATATTGTGTGCAGAGGGATGCTGTCTGAGAGAGCTCATGTGAGAGCTCAGAGAGCATGTTCATGAGCTGAGAGGATAGTGACTCACATTCTGTGAGGATTGACAGTTGTGCGGCCAAAGGAACAGGCACTGGGTACAGCCTATGGCTTTCGTCATACAGGAGATCAAAGCACCTGTAGTGAGGTGAAGTGAAGCAGCTTGAAGGTCAGGCGAGAGGTCATGATGATGGACAAAGTCAAACATTACGACAGGTTCATTGATTTCTGCCATGTAAAAATTCCATGGAAAAAGCTTATTGTGGGAAAGACAGAGTGATAACCTGAGAGAGCCGTGAACTGTTACATTTGACCTGTTTGCAAAAGTGAGAAGTTATGAAACTGCAGAGGGATCCAATAGGCATTGCAATGGCAGGGATGATGCTGACGTCTGCTCCTGTGTCTAAAAGGATGCGAAGGCTGGATGCAATGTCACACATGTAGAGGTGGTAAGCATGTGCGTGAGGTTTACACTGTGTGACCTGGCCTGGTAGGCGCCATGTAGCAACAAGGTGGGACATTACGACTAAACGTGACCACCATTGGCATTTGGGTGACTGCATGGAGGCTTGAAATTGTTAGCAGCGGCACCAAATGTTGCATCGAACCAACAGTGCAGATAGGTAGGGAGGGGAGGCGGTGTCAGTAGACAGGCTGTGTCATTGCTGAGCACTCAGAGGCCAGTTGGGCGTGGCTTCAGTTGAAGTCGTTGAGTGTCGGGTTGTTGACATTGGCAGTGCAGGCTGGAGGCTACCAGGTGGCAGCAGCGTAGAAATGGTGGACTGACCTGGGTGAGTGAGGCTCCAGCAGTGCAAGGGAGGGGGTAGTGTGGAAGGCACTGATCCCGCCACTGTGGTCAGCGACAGTGCTTGAGCCAAGTGCTGATAGTAGCAAATAATAGTGAATGGATGCTCAGCAAAATGGAGGCATGACATGCAAAAGTAATTGCAGCTGTAGCTGTTAAGGAAGTCTGAGAGCAATGTCAGGCATAACTTCACTGTCTATTTGAGAGTGAAAGTTCCGCCAGAGCTGGGATGGCGTGCGCTCACCTAATAGTTCGTCATGAATAATGTGGTGTGTAACCTCTGTAAGAGGATGGGGCAGGTGCATGATTAGGGTATTTTTAGCCAACATATATCTGCAGTCCTTAGGCAGCAAAAGGAGTAGACCACTGATGAGGTCGATGTGGCCACGCAAATGACTGATTAAGCAAATGAAATGGCTCTGAGCACTATGGGACTTAACATCTGAGGTCATCAGTCCCCTAGAACTTAGAACTAGTTAAACCTAACTAACATAAGGACATCACACACATCCATGCCTGAGGCAGGATTCTAACCTGCAACCGTAGCAGTCGCGCAGTGCCTGACTGAAGCGCCTAGAACCGCTCGGCCACCATGCCCGGCCAAGCAAATGAAACTCTTGCTATCATTTGAGATACAATGGAAATTGAGAATATTGTCCACTAGGGCAAACTTCATCTTAGGATTGTCATTTTGCAGGGCTGGCAGCTAGGGAAACCTCAAAGGGATAGTATTATGAGTGGATGATTAAGCAGCCAACGTGAAACAAGGTAGGAGAGCCGTACCAGAATGTGGTGAGAAATCATGATTGAGTGGCTCAAGGGTCGTTATCAGACCATTGACTGAAGCAGCGGAAGCCTGACCTGGCTAGTAGTCAGATGCATGTGAAGTTTGCTAATGTCCTGAATGGATGTATTTGAAACATGTGTTCTGGTGATGGGGGCATCAGAGAGTGGTGAGCAGGAGCAGGCGTGGGCAGAGCAGGGGTGGCATAGTCCATAACAGCAGGGCCGTGTACGTGGGCAGCAGCAGCAAGTTGAGCAGGTTCGGACAAGGTAGCGGAACCGCAGTCAGAGGCAGTAGGTGCAAACAATGCAGGCATGAGCAAAGAAGGGACGTGATGGTCCATAGCAAAAGGAGTGAGTGTGAGTGAGGGAAGCTTTATGGATGCTGCAGTGCCATGGACTGGAGCATTTGAAGAGGGCACGAGCAGAGTATGGGCATCGTAGGTCGGTGCAACAGGAGTCAGCACAGAAGACATGAGAGCGAAGGTGTTCAGTGACAGAATGGACTGGCATCACTGAAAATTCATGGGAGTGGGAAGCGAGATGTATGGAAGGCATGAGAGTGAAGGTGTCCGGTATGGCAGAAGTGACCGGCGTTGCCGTAAATCCATGCGGGTGGGAGATGAGATGTGTAGAAGTGCAGGCATCCAGTGTAGAAGAGGTGACTGGCATCATCACTAAACTGTTCGGTGGAGCCAATGCAGGAGAGGCAGAATGCAATGCCTGGTGAGCATGCTGGCAAAACGATGCGGTGGGGGTGACTGGCATCAACAATATAGCATGTGAAAATGAAACCATGTGACTGGAGCCTGTTGTGGCAGGTTGGTGGGCATTTTCAGCGCAAATTGTGAGAACGCTGCAGAATGAGGAGCCGAGTGGAATGTGTCAGCAAGCTGTGGACTCACCAAATGAACCGTGTAGCTCCAACCTTGTCATTTAGGTGGCGATGTGGTGTGGAACAGGATGGCGACATCCTTTACAGGAGAGAAGAGGTTGGTGAGCAGGCCACTCAGTGTAGCATGATCAGCATGCAAGTCAGCAGGCAAGTTTGGCCATATTGTGCTGGGTGAGACTGTCTTGGTGGTGGCAGAAACCGATGAAATGAAGTCACATAATTCCGTCTTAGCTGTGAGCAACAAGGCAGGTATGATAGCAGATTCACAGTCAAACTACACTGTTGACATGGAGAAGTCTGAACCTGAAGGAACAGTGTGGTCCATGTTGGCAATAACAACAATGGCCTTGCCCCAGTGGCAACACTGGTTCCTATCAGATCACCAAAGTTAAGCGCTGTCGGGCTGGGCTAGCACTTGGATGGGTGACCATCCGGTCTGCCTAGCGCTGTCAGCAAGCGGGTTGAACTCAGCCCTTGTGAGGCAAATTGAGGAGCTACTTGATTGAGAAGTAGTGGCTCCGGTTCCGTAAACTGACATACCGCCGGGAGAGTGTTGTGCTGACCACATGCCCCTCCATAGCCAAATCCAGTGATGCCTGTTGGCTGAGGATGACACAGCGGCCGGCCTGTGCCATTGGGCCTTCCAAGGCCTGTTCATACGGAGTTAAGTTCATTTATGTTGGCAGTAAACAGTGGTAACTGAAGCACATGAAACAAAGGTGATGGATACTCACAGTTTTCAATGTTACTAATGGTTATCGGGATGACCACTGTTGTTGTTAATGCAGTTAAAGTAACATGCATTACTAATAACACACATTTTGATGGAGATACATTTATTAAACACTGAATAACTTGACATAATACTACGGAAAACATGAATGTTACAGCATGTGAGAAAGTCGACATTGGACTCTACCAGATAAAACACACTTTTCACTTGTAGGTAGTTGCCAATTCACAGCATCCACAGAACATAATACAACATAATGAGAACAATTTACAGTGGCATTAACAGCAGGACAACAGTTTTGAAGTTTTCTGACATTCATGTACTGCACTTACAAGGTTACTTAATGTTGTAGATCTTCATTTAATGCATATCTATGAAACTATAATCATAACACCAAGAACATCATGGAATCTTTAAAGACACTACACAGGCAGATTAATGGACACTCTAGAAGAAATTTAAATGTATAGTGCCTTGTAGAACAACTACAATACATTCTCAATGAACAAACAGACCTCAGAAATAAAAATTTTCCTGACTGTTTTAGATATTTACTCTAATCTGTTGTAAGAGCACACTCATAGTTACGTGACATACACAATCCACTCAAAATCGCAGCACATAAAATAGGACAATGACTAGTATTGCTGACTACACTGTTGACGGATTGTAGCAGCTGTGGCTAGCTATACGCAGGGGCCCGGCAGAGGTGTGCATCTATATACACTGAATGTTTGCTGGTAGAGCTATCTATCAACAACTCGGTGTAACATTAGGCATTAACTAGCAGCTAGAAGGAATCGGCAACTGTAAGACTGGTGCCAAGGTGCCCAGGTGCCCAGCACTTATAACACCACCCTCACGATCTTCATTGGTCGATGGCCTGGAGATTCTTCATTGGTGGCAATGTTCAAAATGCCACTCACAGCACCCACAGGAGTCTTCATCCATAGGACCCTTTGAGGCACCAGCTCTGGTAATATTGATAGGCTACAATACTACACTCTCCCCCCCCCCCCACCCCCCTACCTCCCTCAAACCTCCTCACCATTATAATGTATTGACAATTACTGCAACAACAATGGGAGGGTGGGGGGGGGGCAGATGTGGATGCAGGAATTGATAAGGAGACACGAGCCAAAGCTGTGGCTGATGGTGCTGAGCTCCTGTCTGTGCCCTAGCATTCACTTTGAGACCATTCCAGAATGCCAGCTGAGAAACAAGACAAAGGGCATGCCCCTCATGCAATGACAGTGCGAGGTCTTCTGGTGGTCAGATTGCAACAGCCTCCTGTAATGGTGGTTGCAGAACTGAATGGACCTTCAGCTGGGGACATCTGCTTTCTGCTTGGTGACGGATGAGGTGTAGGATCCAGGTCCATTGGTTTAGGGCCAGGTGTTGGCAATATGGGACTCCATGTAGTCAGAGGGGTTGCAGGCCGCATCATGCAGACAGGTAATGAATATGTGGACAAAGAGTCAGTGTCAGGATCATGCAGTTTACAGGGGCAAAGTTGATGTAGGTGGTGTCTCTGCAATCTGCCTGGACCCTGTATCAAAAACATGCAATTACCAAGAACCTTTATGACAATTCTGCAATCTTAGCACTTCTAATCACTGAAAAAAATGGGTCAGTAATGTGATACATTGTGTGAGTGGGCAGAGTAGGTGCCAGTCACTGCAGTGGATGCAACATCTGTAGCAAGGTGTGGTGCCACCATCTCTGAAGCAACTCTGCCAACATTGCACCATTGTGGGGCTGGGAGCGGTAGGATAACAAGAAAAGCAGCAAAGCTTGGTGCAACATGTGGTGGGCCCCCATCTGCTGCTTATAAGTGTAAACAAAGTGTTATGTTTCTCCATTGGACTCTCGATGAAAAAGCACACTGGTGGTGTGATGAATCTCATGGGCTGCGCAGAAGTCCTTGAGTTCTGCAGGCACAAAGTGAGGTCGATTGTCAGTCACAAGCAGCTCTGGTGGACCCTCTAGGCAAAATATGGTGTCCAGACTTGAAGGGTGCAACATGTCATCATAGCATGCATGGGAACCACAAAAGGAAACTTGTTATATACTTCAATGAGAATTAGCCAACAAGTGTTCCAGTAAGGTCCAGCAAAGTCCATATGCAAGTACTGTCAAGGTGCTTCAGGCTTTGGCCAATCAAAGAATCATTGAGAAGGGGCTGCCTGATGTTCTGCGCAAGCATGACATTGAGCCCTCATCTGCTCTATCCGAGAGTTCATGCCAAACCGTGTGCAATGTTATCAAGCTAATTGGTTGGTGCTGATGCACCCAGTGACCCTGATGAAGTAAACTAAGAACATGCCTCTGGACAACCTTGGTGACAGGAAGAGCATCTGGCTGCCCCTTAAAATTAACATGCCACTTCCAATTAACCAGCATACCCTGCAAGTCGGGATTAATGCTTGGAAAAAGAGAGATGCCTCTTGTCAACCTCTAGAACCACCACACATGATTGTTCAGATTCAGTGTATAGCAGTAGGACAACTAAACACAGGCAAATCACACCACCATGCAAAGTATTGGTGAAACACATGGCTGACAAGTTGATTCACAATGCAAGGTCAACAGTGGGGATGTTGCACAACAGAATTTGCAAGTCTGCATTTGCTGCTGTGGCCTGGTTGATATTTGGTGATCTAATGGAAGCTGGTACAGTATGGCTGTGTCCTGTGCATCAATATGGCAACAAGATGCTTCTGATTTGTCAAAGTCCACATCCAGTGCCAAGAGAAGGCAAAGACACATGTATGCCTTGGTATGCTTGGATGTGAACCTGTGCATTATCTCATACAGGTAGTGTAATATGATGAGATCCCAACATTGCAATTTCTCCACAGTGATTGGCCAGGTTTAAAAGTGAGTGCAAAGGCCTGTGGTTGGAGACCAAGTATAACTACCTTCTACACAAATACTGATGAATCTTAAGTCATTCCATAGATGATGGCAAGAGCCTCCTTTACTATTTGCAAATAGTTTCTCTGGTTAAGCAATCTGGAGGTGAATGCTATTGGTGCTGTTAGCAGAATCTGTCCTATGCAGGAGGATAGCACCAACACAATACGATGAGGCATCCATGGCTAAGACTATAGGTTTCAAAGGATCAAAATGAATGGGGCAATGATCACTGAGCAAAGTGTCTTTGAGTTGTCAGAAAGCATTGTCACATTCCTGGGACCACACAGAAGCTACATTCTTATGGCAAAGGTGGTGCAACAGTGCCTCAATCTGAGCTGCATTCAGAAAGAAGCGGATGTAATACATCAGCTTCCTTAGCACTGACTGTAATTCAGTAACATTCCTTGGAGGTTTGAGATCACAAAGGGCTACTGATTTGTTGGGCTGTGGACAACCACACTTCTGTTCCACACTAGAAGTTCTGTTTGTTTCTGAATACACAACATGTACATCAAAGTTTGATTCCCATGGGCATATATTATGGGAGGGAGCCTTCTTTTTCTGCAAGAATACCCCCTGAACATGTCCATTCTTGCCACATAAAAAAATTGCATTTCGTTAAGGGTGTACGTGATGCTTATGCATTGAGAAGCAGTATGGGTAAGACTTCATGCTGGTACCTTGCTGACCTGATGCCTTGGATGGCTGGCTATGCTGATCTTGAGTGGGCCACTGTGTGCTCAACTTGGAAGCAGTATACTTACATGGCCATGCAACACTATTGCTAGGCATTACAGCACAAATGCTGACTGAGTGAAAACTGTCTACAGCACTGTCACAAGAGTCTTGTCAGTCAATAACTTTGGAAAACTTGCTGCAAGAATAGCTCAGGATACTTGAGAACCTGTTCCCTTATTTTATTATCAGTCATTATCTGACTAATGGCATCATGAATCATGAGGTCACTATTATACTTGCTACACTCACATTTAAACTTACACTACCTACTAAATCTGTCACCCACTGTCTATATGTTTGTCCTGACTGCTGCTTTAGCCTCAAAAATTTAAACCTGGCAGCCAGCACACAGACTTACTTATCACAGTATTCCTTCAAAACTTGGATTAATTCTTCATAGCTCACAAGTTCTGGCTGCAAAGTGGGGAATAATGTTCAACATGTTCTATACACTGACACACTGGCTGTTGATAAGATAAAAGATTGTTTAACAGTACCTGGTACTTTGTGTGCAGATAGATAAGCTTCAAACTGTGCCAAGTACTCATTCCAATCCTCTTTGTCCCCTTCAAATGGGCAAAATGGAGGCACCAATGAGGCTGTGTAAATTTTGGTGCTGCCTGTAATTGGTGGCATCTGATTGCAATTCTCATTGGCTGCTGCCTGCATTTGAATGAAGCCCCTTATGTCAGTAAGCTGTATCATATGTTGCATATGTAACTGAAGAAACTGTGTTAGATCGAGTGTTGGTGCCAAAGGTACTTGCAATTGTGGTGTTGCTAATTGTGAGGCATTCATGCATGGGGCTTCATGCAGTAGGCTAGCCAGGAAAAAGCAAAAAATACTAAAGCTAAATCAATATGTCGCAGCACAAACAAGCAAAATGAATGAAAATGGCAAGCACGGATCTTAAACAGAAATATCTACAAGCACAAATGATAAAAGTGAAACAAAATGTCCAGAAAGCAACTAAAAATAGGCAACAAAGGAACTAAAACAATGTGTCTTCATAGAGTAGACAAGATTCATTGCAGATGTTATGATTTGAACCAGCAGCCACTATGTTATGTCTTTGCTGCTAATGGTAAATGGGTGGAAGGTGACTAAAGGGATCTGTTACCATAGGAATGTGGACTGGCAAGCAAAAGATTAGTTGGAACAAGCATACTTTAAATAAATGTGTTATATGCAGCTTGTGGATGAAGAAACAGTACACTGTTGATAACTTGTGGGAACTGTTGCTAGCCATAAGCAGAGGCTTGACATGGACATGCATCTATTTACCTGACTGTTTGCTGGTAGAGCTATCTATCAAGAAATTGCTGTAACGTTTGTCATTTGATAGCAACTAGGGGTAATCTTGAACTATTTCGCTGGTGTCCATGCGCCAACCAGTTATAACACCATCGTTGCAGTCTTCATTGGTCAACAGCCTGGACATTCTTCATTGGTGGTGATGTTCAAACCACTGCTCGTGGCACCTTCAGGAATCTTTGATGCAGTGGCTCAGGCTGTATCAGTAGGCTATGATACTACAGTTTGTATTATGATATATGTTCAAGACTGTGGCTATATTTAATCTCATTTGATACACAATTTCACTGAGCAAAGTATATTGTATTTTTATTTTTATTTTTTATTCTCTCTAACAGTCATGCTTAAGCAAATGATTACTCTTCTGAAGAAGCATACTTTTTCTCTGTCATTTCCAGCCATCCATTTGTAATCATATAATAAATTTATGCTAAAGTAACACAAATAGAACCGCAAATGCAGACGTTTTTGTAATACATTTATAATTTAATACTGGGATTTGGTAGTTCTATGCTGCTCCTTTGAATATACTATACCATTGACAGTATTATGTCATGAAACTTCCTGGCAGACTAAAACTGTGTGCCCGACCGAGACTCGAACTCGGGACCTTTGCCTTTCGCGGGCAAGTGCTCTACCAACTGAGCTACCGAAGCACGACTCACGCCCAGTACTCACAGCTTTACTTCTGCCAGTACCTCGTCTCCTACCTTCCAAACTTTACAGAAGCTCTCCTGCGAAACTTGCAGAACTAGCACTCCTGAAAGAAAGGATACTGCGGAGACATGGCTTAGCCACAGCCTGGGGGATGTTTCCAGAATGAGATTTTCACTCTGCAGCGGAGTGTAGGCTGATATGAAACTTCCTGGCAGATTAAAACTGTGTGCCCGACCGAGACTCGAACTCGGGACCTTTGCCTTTCGTGAGCAAATGTGCTCTACCAACTGAGCTACCGAAGCACGACTCATGCCCGGTACTCACAGCTTTACTTCTGCCAGTACCTCGTCTCCTACCTTCCAAACTTTACAGAAGCTCTCCTGCGAAACTTGCAGAACTAGCACTCCTGAAAGAAAGGATATTTCGGAGACATGGCTTAGCCACAGCCTGGGGGATGTTTCCAGAATGAGATTTTCACTCTGCAGTGGAGTGTGCGCTAATATGAAACTTCCTGGCAGATTAAAACTGTGTGCCTGACCGAGACTCGAACTCGGGACCTTTGCCTTTCATGGGCAAGTGCTCTACCAACTGAGCTACCGAAGCACGACTCACGCCCGGTACTCACAGCTTTACTTCTGCCAGTACCTCATCTCCTACCTTCCAAACTTTACAGAAGCTCTCCTGCGAAACTTGCAGAACTAGCACTCCTGAAAGAAAGGATATTGCGGAGACATGGCTTAGCCACAGCCTGGGGGATGTTTCCAGAATGAGATTTACACTCTGCAGCGGAGTGTGCGCTGATATGAAACTTCCTGGCAGATTAAAACTGTGAGCCCGACCGAGACTCGAACTCGGGACCTTTGCCTTTCGCGGGCAAGTGCTCTACCAACTGAGCTACCGAAGCACGACTCACGCCCAGTACTCACAGCTTTACTTCTGCCAGTACCTCGTCTCCTACCTTCCAAACTTTACAGAAGCTCTCCTGCGAAACTTGCAGAACTAGCACTCCTGAAAGAAAGGATATTGCGGAGACATGGCTTAGCCACAGCCTGGGGGATGTTTCCAGAATGAGATTTTCACTCTGCAGCGGAGTGTAGGCTGATATGAAACTTCCTGGCAGATTAAAACTGTGTGCCCGACCGAGACTCGAACTCGGGACCTTTGCCTTTCGCGAGCAAATGTGCTCTACCAACTGAGCTACCGAAGCACGACTCACGCCCGGTACTCACAGCTTTACTTCTGCCAGTACCTCGTCTCCTACCTTCCAAACTTTACAGAAGCTCTCCTGCGAAACTTGCAGAACTAGCACTCCTGAAAGAAAGGATATTTCGGAGACATGGCTTAGCCACAGCCTGGGGGATGTTTCCAGAATGAGATTTTCACTCTGCAGTGGAGTGTGCGCTAATATGAAACTTCCTGGCAGATTAAAACTGTGTGCCCGACCGAGACTCGAACTTGGGACCTTTGCCTTTCATGGGCAAGTGCTCTACCAACTGAGCTACCGAAGCACGACTCACGCCCGGTACTCACAGCTTTACTTCTGCCAGTACCTCGTCTCCTACCTTCCAAACTTTACAGAAGCTCTCCTGCGAAACTTGCAGAACTAGCACTCCTGAAAGAAAGGATATTGCGGAGACATGGCTTAGCCACAGCCTGGGGGATGTTTCCAGAATGAGATTTACACTCTGCAGCGGAGTGTGCGCTGATATGAAACTTCCTGGCAGATTAAAACTGTGTGCCCGACCGAGACTCGAACTCGGGACCTTTGCCTTTCGCGGGCATGTGCTCTACCAACTGAGCTACCGAAGCACGACTCACGCCCAGTACTCACAGCTTTACTTCTGCCAGTACCTCGTCTCCTACCTTCCAAACTTTACAGAAGCTCTCCTGCGAAACTTGCAGAACTAGCACTCCTGAAAGAAAGGATATTGCGGAGACATGGCTTAGCCACAGCCTGGGGGATGTTTCCAGAATGAGATTTTCACTCTGCAGCGGAGTGTAGGCTGATATGAAACTTCCTGGCAGATTAAAACTGTGCCCGACCGAGACTCGAACTCGGGACCTTTGCCTTTCGCGAGCAAATGTGCTCTACCAACTGAGCTACCGAAGCACGACTCACGCCCGGTACTCACAGCTTTACTTCTGCCAGTACCTCGTCTCCTACATTCCAAACTTTACAGAAGCTCTCCTGCGAAACTTGCAGAACTAGCACTCCTGAAACAAAGGATATTGCGGAGACATGGCTTAGCCACAGCCTGGGGGATGTTTCCAGAATGAGATTTTCACTCTGCAGTGGAGTGTGCGCTAATATGAAACTTCCTGGCAGATTAAAACTGTGTGCCCGACCGAGACTCGAACTCGGGACCTTTGCCTTTCATGGGCAAGTGCTCTACCAACTGAGCTACCGAAGCACGCCTCACGCCCGGTACTCACAGCTTTACTTCTGCCAGTACCTCGTCTCCTACCTTCCAAACTTTACAGAAGCTCTCCTGCGAAACTTGCAGAACTAGCACTCCTGAAAGAAAGGATATTGCGGAGACATGGCTTAGCCACAGCCTGGGGGATGTTTCCAGAATGAGATTTACACTCTGCAGCGGAGTGTGCGCTGATATGAAACTTCCTGGCAGATTAAAACTGTGTGCCCGACCGAGACTCGAACTCGGGACCTTTGCCTTTCGCGGGCAAGTGCTCTACCAACTGAGCTACCGAAGCACGACTCACGCCCGGTACTCACAGCTTTACTTCTGCCAGTACCTCGTCTCCTACCTTCCAAACTTTACAGAAGCTCTCCTGCGAAACTTGCAGAACTAGCACTCCTGAAAGAAAGGATATTGCGGAGACATGGCTTAGCCACAGCCTGGGGGATGTTTCAGAATGAGATTTTCACTCTGCAGCGGAGTGTGCGCTGATATGAAACTTCCTGGCAGATTAAAACTGTGTGCCCGACCGAGACTCGAACTCGGGACCTTTGCCTTTCGCCGGCAAGTGCTCTACCAACTGAGCTACCGAAGCACGACTCACGCCCGGTACTCACAGCTTTACTTCTGCCAGTACCTCGTCTCCTACCTTCCAAACTTTACAGAAGCTCTCCTGCGAAACTTGCAGAACTAGCACTCCTGAAAGAAAGGATATTGCGGAGACATGGCTTAGCCACAGCCTGGGGAATGTTTCCAGAATGAGATTTTCACTCTGCAGCGGAGTGTGCGCTGATATAAAACTTCCTGGCAGATTAAAACTGTGTGCCCGACCGAGACTCGAACTCGGGACCTTTGCCTTTCGCAGGCAAGTGCTCTACCAACTGAGCTGACGAAGCACGACTCACACCCGGTACTCACAGACTTACTTCTGCCAGTACCTCGTCTCCTACCTTCCAAACTGGCAGAAGTAAAGCTGTGAGTACCGGGCGTGAGTCGTGCTTCGGTAGCTCAGTTGGTAGAGCACTTGCCCGCGAAAGGCAAAGGTCCCGAGTTCGAGTCTCGGTCGGGCACGCAGTTTTAATCTGCCAGGAAGTTTCATATCAGCGCACACTCCGCTGCAGAGTGAAAATCTCAATCTGGAAACATCCCCCAGACTGTGGCTAAGCCATGTCTCCGCAATATCCTTTGTTTCAGGAGTGCTAGTTCTGCAAGTTTCGCAGGAGAGCTTCTGTAAAGTTTGGAAGGTAGGAGACGAGGTACTGGCAGAAGTAAAGCTGTGAGTACCTGGTGTGAGTCGTGCTTCGGTAGCTCAGTTGGTAGAGCACTTGCCCGCGAAAGGCAAAGGTCCCGAGTTCGAGTCTCGGTCGGGCACACAGTTTTAATCTGCCAGGAAGTTTCATATCAGCGCACACTCTGCTGCAGAGTGAAAATCTCATTCTGGAAACATCCCCCAGGCTGTGGCTAAGCCATGTCTCCGCAATATCCATTCTTTCAGGAGTGCTAGTTCTGCAAGTTTCGTAGGAGAGCTTCTGTAAAGTTTGGAAGGTAGGAGACGAGGTACTGGCAGAAGTAAAGCTGTGAGTACCGGGCGTGAGTGGTGCTTCGGTAGCTCAGTTGGTAGAGCACTTGCCCGTGAAAGGCAAAGGTCCCGAGGTCGAGTCTCGGTCGGGCACACAGTTTTAATCTGCCAGGAAGTTTCATATCAGCGCACACTCCGCTGCAGAGTGAAAATCTCAATCTGGAAACATCCCCCAGACTGTGGCTAAGCCATGTCTCCGCAATATCCTTTCTTTCAGGAGTGCTAGTTCTGCAAGTTTCGCAGGAGAGCTTCTGTAAAGTTTGGAAGGTAGGAGACGAGGTACTGGCAGAAGTAAAGCTGTGAGTACCGGGCGTGAATCGTGCTTCGGTAGCTCAGTTGGTAGAGCACTTGCCCGCGAAAGGCAAAGGTCCTGAGTTCGCGTCTCGGTCGGGCACACAGTTTTAATCTGCCAGGAAGTTTCATATCAGCGCACACTCCACTGCAGAGTGAAAATCTCATTCTGGAAACATCCCCCAGGCTGTGGCTAAGCCATGTCTCCGCAATATCCTTTCTTTCAGGAGTGCTAGTTCTGCAAGTTTCGCAGGAGAGCTTCTGTAAAGTTTGGAAGGTAGGAGACGAGGTACTGGCAGAAGTAAAGCTGTGAGTACCGGGCGTGAGTCGTGCTTCGGTAGCTCAGTTGGTAGAGCACTTGCCCGCGAAAGGCAAAGGTCCCGAGTTCGAGTCTCGGTCGGGCACACAGTTGTAATCTGCCAGGAAGTTTCATATCAGCGCACACTCCGCTGCAGAGTGAAAATCTCATTCTGGAAACATCCCCCAGGCTGTGGCTAAGCCATGTCTCCGCAATATCCTTTCTTTCAGGAGTGCTAGTTCTGCAAGTTTCGCAGGAGAGCTTCTGTAAAGTTTGGAAGGTAGGAGACGAGGTTCTGGCAGAAGTAAAGCTGTGAGTACCGGGCGTGAGTCGTGCTTCGGTAGCTCAGTTGGTAGAGCACTTGCCCGTGAAAGGCAAAGGTCCCGAGTTCGAGTCTCGGTCGGGCACACAGTTTTAATCTGTCAGGAAGTTTCATATCAGCGCACACTCCGCTGCAGAGTGAAAATCTCATTCTGGAAACATCCCCCAGGCTGTGGCTAAGCCATGTCTCCGCAATATCCTTTCTTTCAGGAGTGCTAGTTCTGCAAGTTTCGCAGGAGAGCTTCTGTAAAGTTTGGAAGGTAGGAGACGAGGTACTGGCAGAAGTAAAGCTGTGAGTACCGGGCGTGAGTCGTGCTTCGGTAGCTCAGTTGGTAGAGCATTTGCCCGCGAAAGGCAAAGGTCCCGAGTTCGAGTCTCGGTCGGGCACACAGTTTTATCTGCCAGGAAGTTTCATATCAGCACACACTCCGCTGCAGAGTGAAAATCTCATTCAGTATTATGTCATGTTATTCAGGTTATAAATGTGAAAATACAAAACACATAGAAGAAATAGTAATAAAAATCTAATATAGGAGATAATTCAGTAAGGAAAACAATTAAGAAACTTTGAAATATACATTTGAACAGCACACATTATATTATCAAAGTGTAGTTTGTGAATTATAAATTCCTATTATGCATTCAGGCAGTGCCCTTACTGAAGGAAAGCTTGCTTTTCAAAGGATGTACCACACTCTAAAAGCCGTCATGTGGAATTTGGTAAAGAGTAGAAAATATATTTTGGAATCTCATATTTTGTACTCAACTGCACACCATCATAATCGGTAAATCCTCCTTCTTTGTACAGTTTATCTGTCTAAGTGGGTTCATGGATAATTTCCTTCATACACTGATTTGAATCATTGGCTCTGAAAGACCAAACTGTTTCATCAGTTTGGATGAGCACTGTAGCATTTGTCATCATGAATAAGTATTTCAGATCTAGAAATTAAGGTACACTCTATTTATTACCTTAAACACATTGTTATGGATGTATAATTTTTATTGGTCAGAAAATTAAAAAAATAGTAATTTTGCCATGTGACTCAGGTATTATGAGATTCACTGTACACATTCATAACCCATGCTGTTTCATAGTCATTTAAATGTTTGAGTACCTGAACATTTATGTTGGTGACAAAGGTATGAGTCAATGTGCTATTCATAGACAAAAGGTCCGCCCCCGGTAGCTGAGTGGTCAGCGCGACAGACTGTCAATCCTAAGGGCCCGGGTTCGATTCCCGGCTGGGTCGGAGATATTCTCCGCTCAGGGACTGGGTGTTGTGTTGTCCTCATCATCATCATTTCATCCACATTGAGGCACAAGTCGCCGAAGTGGTATCGTATCGAATGACTTGCACCAGGCGAGCAGTCTACCCGACGGGAAGCCCTCATCACACGCCATTATTATTATTATTATTATTATTATTATTATAGACAAACAACTTAGAGAGAAGTAAATATTATAAGTATTATTATTATTATTAACAAGGTAATTTTTACTTTTATCTTAATAATTTTTCACCTGAAACTGATAACTTAACTCATATTACAACTGGCAGCTTTCCTTCATATCATCATACCCCAATGTATTCCATGTAGGTATTTATTAATAGGAGTGATAGCATCTAATGGAATGTTGACATAACAATAGAAAACTTCCTCCAAATGGATCACAAACTAAACTTAATATTAAATGACATAACTGCAAATTTTAAAATGGCTTCTCAGTTCAGATAGTTTCCTTCGATATGCCAACTGTATCTGGAGTAATGATGTAGTAATTGTGACACGTTTCTTAAGGTAGGCTTCTTAAAACTCCTGCATTTTTTAAATAATAAACAGTCCTTCATCTGAAGGAATAACTGTGTTCAGTAATTTCTTGACAAAGAAAAGCTAGTTGTGATATACATTCCATACTAGTTTTATCGACCATTGCTTTGTAACTTTGTAACCCAGTGGATGATGGAAAGCCAGAGAGACTGATTGAACAAAGTAAAATTGGTTCAGAGCATAATAACAGAAAGGATATAATGAAAATAAATGATTATGTATCATTTCCCTATGTCTCTATACTATGTTAGGGTGTAAATACATGATGAGAATTCTGAAAACTTTTATATCTCACTTAGTACATTGACAGATTCTTTGTGTTTGTAAGGTCTGATCCATGAAACAGTGTCTGTGTTGTGCCAAATACATTGTCTTTGCATATACCAAATGAATCTTGATTCAGATATGAACTTAATTGTTTGACTGCACAATTGAAACACTAAACCCATCCATCATTCAATACACTGTTGGTACAGCACGAAATAACTTTATATATAAATATTTTGAGATTTATACAGCCAGGAAATGCAAACTGAATAACATGCATATGTAACCATGTAATATTATTTGTTACACATAAGAAATGATTCACATTAACAAAAACTTTCTAATTTCGATTCTGTTATGTTAAACATAATGAATTTCAAGAATTTATTCATGATTCCAAGTGTTTTGTGTTTGGACATAAATGGTTGATAATCCTATTGGTTGATAATCCATTTGTAGGTTTCTCTTAGGTGAGGTACAGCATTTCTGGTTTGCTTCATCTTACTTTGCAGGCATGTTACACCAGTAGCACTGTAGAAACTTCCTCATACATTTCATCATCAAGCAACATTATCATTTAATCCAAATATTACCTCATGCTATGTAACTGATGTGTAAAACTTCTACCATCTTAAAAATAAAAAAAGACTTTTCTACCTCTGGGATGAATGCTGTCATTGAACCACAGGAACACTTCATTTGATCATGCACAATAATATTGATTTTTATTGCACAGTGCATGCTTTCTGTTTTTTTGATGACACATTTGCTTTTTGACTGTGATATGTTACCAATTCTTGGCTGCTACTGTTTTCATAATGTGGGTAAAAATATCTTTTCCTGTTTTTTTCTGATCTTATGTAGTAACTATCTGTCCCTTTATTTCTACTACTTCTCCATTTTATTTAACATTTAACAAAAGGATAGTTATGAAAATAGGCTTCATGTTTAAAGTAACTGCCAGGTAAGACTTTTTATGGCATCTGTGTTCCACAAATTCAAAGTAGTTTGATCAGATCAGTACTTGATGCAGAGAACTTAAAACAATATTGTCAAATGTGCATGTCTAGACAATTCATTTCATTGTTTGTTGAAAACATAAAATCTTTATGGATGTCAGTCAGTAGACCACTTGCCCATACAAGGCCAGTGTGTCACAAGTGGCTGCTTTGGGTGCCAAGCTGAGAGGAGTGGGGGGGAAAAAAAACACACACACACACACACACACTAAGTGCCAAACTTGTGCACAGGGTGTATCATAATTAGAAGTGGAATCAAGAAATTTCCACACTCACTAAATTTAGATTTTTAAACATGTTACCAAGTGCTGAAGGAACAGCAACTAATGTGTTGTGGAGGAAAGGAGATGGTTGTGGGGCAAATGATATGTTGTGGAAAAATGGACGGTGGGGGGGGGGGGGGGGGGCACTCAGTGATACGTTGCTTGTGTGAAAAAAAATGTCATTGAACCAGGCGTGTGCACACAAATGGCCAATGTCCCAGGTTTGTGTCCCAGTTTGGCACACAACTTTAATCTGCCAGGAAGTTACTCGTTAAATAAGTGTGTAAGTTAAGTGACTGTCAAGATAAAAAGCCATTATGGTGAGACTGTGCAGACTTAACCTTGTCAGTACAACACTTAAACAAGTAACATTTGTGCTGTGCTAGTACAAGACCGCTTAGTGTGTCTAAAGTTGTCCATGTTGTCTAAGATCTTCAGCATAGTGGTTCCAATAGCATTTTTTGCGTGTGTTTGGTACACAGTATTTGAGATTTGAGATATAGGGAAGCAGGATGTCATTTGGATGATGAGAAATCAGTGACGGAGTTGAATTTCTACTATGGAGTTCTTTCGTGCTGTGGAGAAGATATCAGGAAATAAGTCGTAATCAGTGGCACTACAAACAAGTAGTCACTAAGTTACTGACACTAGTATCACTATCTTTCCTGACTGCCTGAAGATGACCAACAAGCAAAGAACCTGCCCCAGGTAGAGGTCTTGTGACAGCCTCTTCATCATTCACATTCCATTAGTCTGTATATCATCAGCTTTGAGAGGTTGCTGTGTCACGTGGCATATCTATTTTTCAAACACAAACAAACCATTTCTTTCAGTAAATATAGTAGCTTGACCCCACTATGAGCTCGTCCAGGATCCAGGATAAAATGTTTGCAGTCTTTTTATAATGAGTGGCAGTGTCTTACCTCCTGCTCATCTAGTGGCCGATGGTACATAATACGTACATACCAGTACTGTGGAAATCGACTAATGTAGTGGCTCATGAGTTCTTATTTCAGATAGTATTGTTGTTCAATAAGTGCACACTACTGCATGTTTCACCTTTGGGTGCTGCGCCAGCTGTGGTCTATAGAGATGACTTCCTGTTAGTGTACATATGCCTATTTTTTGGTGCAAATGGACCTAATGAAAGTCTGCAGAATTCATGAGAAATCTTCATTTACCAGAAGCAGTAGTGAATGAAATACTAATCATACTGACACATATTAGAAGGCATTATTACCTGTTGTAAGAAGACTATGGATATCAGCATGATTGCTGAATTTAGTATTCATCTAGAAGATACAGTATGAAAGAAAACAATGATGTGGAAAGTATGTTTATGGTAGTGCTACACCTGGAAAACCACTAAAGCAGGCAAATCCAAATAAACGCTTTAGTGGTATCTAGAGCATAAACTCTGGACTATCAATGAATGGAACCTATAACATGGTCTAATGAATCTACTTTAACCCATTTATTACTACAGTATGAGATTACACATAGAGGGTACCAGAGAAATTTGACAGTCTGGATGTTTTTCTTTGAGATGATAAGCAAAACATGGATTTTTTTAGTGGACTTGGTAGTCATATCATTGTTTTTAGTCAAAGTAAGATCACTGTGAATGGAAAGATAGTGGATAATGTAGGAATCTATTTTATGTGATCATGTTCATAAAATTACACCTCATAGTTCCATGTAGAGGATTTCTTCATTTTCTAGAACAAAAATACTTGCATCCATATTCATAAAAATAACAGATTTCATCAGTCAGCATGAGGACAGAACAACATATTATACATGAATCACACGTTACTGCACTTGCATATATTAAGCCATTAGTATCCCTACTGAAATAAAATTTGTGAACTTGTTGCTGTCCAGAAGTTTTAATAAAAGAACAAAACAGTTTTTTTGCAAGTCATAGTATAATCCATGCCCATCTTTCATGATTTATGATTCAAAGTTATCTGGATCCCAGAAATTGCCTAAATCATATCAGTAGATGTTTATTTTAATTTGTCCAATGCTTGGAAGTAAACAGTAGATATCAAGCTTTCTGAGTCACAGATTCCTTCTTGTTGGTAGGAAGAGAGATGTGAAGATGTGATGGCAAGTGGATCAAGACAAGTTTTCAGACTCATAAAATGTAGGAAACTAACGGGATGCATTTGAAAAAGATGATAAGATATGAGATTGTGTCAGCCAAAGTGTAATTGAGAGCCCATTCTTTCTCAAAGGTGTATGATGTGAAATGGGGAGAGAGAAAAAAATAAATAGACAGATTATTCTGAAGGTACAGAAACAAACTTTAAGTAAAGACACATTAACCAAAGATTTGGAAGCCACAACTGTTATAGCAACTGTTAAATAATAAATAAAACAACACACTACATACATTATCATGATCAACATAGACTCACAAATACACTTCAGTAGCTATCTTACTTCTTATGTTGATACAGGCAAAGGACTAAATTGTGCAGTATATTGTCAGTATCAGTGTTAAGGGAATTCATGATGATTATCAGTTTCTAATTTTTGTAAGATTTATTTATTTTTTTATTTATTTATTGAGTCCTTTGATCATATGTAGTACAGTGTACAGGATGATATTGGACTTATTACTAAGTTCAAAAGATACATATTTAAATAATCATTTTTCAACATGCTACCAATTTCAATAGTTGTAGTTCTTAAAATGATACAATGTTACAAATTACAGTAGCTTTAGTTCTTAACATTTATTCTGGTCCAAGTATTCCTTTACTGAGTAGAAACAGTGGTACTGTAGATATTCTCTGACAGGTCGTTCAAAAGCACTAATATTTTGTAAGCATTTTATACTATTTGATAGTCTATTATAGAGTTTAATACCCAGATAGCATGTACCTTTCTGATACAAACTGGTACTGGCTGGGGGTACATGCAAGTTATATTTTATTCCAGTATTATAATTATATATATCTTTGTTTTTTAAAGTATTATCATCATTTCCAATCATATACTTTTTTACGTACATTAGTGTGTCAAAAATAAACATACACGGTAGAGGTAGTATATTCAGTGCTTTAAATACTGGTTTGCAGGGCTGTCGAGCACCACTCCCTGTCATAATCCTAATGGCTCTTTCTTGTATTCTGAAGGTCCCTTGAGCTGCTGGGGAATTTCCCCAGAATATGAGTCCATACTTGAGATGGGCATTGAAGTACGCATAATAGGCACACAATAGTGCCTGTTCATTTATGCATCGTTTGAGAACCCTAAGAAGATAACAGCCTGTGCTCAGCTTGGCATTAATTTGTTCTATGTGTTTGTCCCATTTTAAGTCTCTTTGTATCCAGACGCCAAGAAATTTTGTAGCCTCATAATTTGCAATAGGGTGTTGATTGATTTTTATTTATGGATATATCAATGTAGTGTTTTGGTGGTTATGGAAATTTAAGGCTACTGTTTTGTTGTAGTTTATTATCAACTGATTTTCTGCTGTCCAATTACTTAGATGTTTTGTAACTTTGTTTACTTCTTCTTGTATATCTTCATTTTTTGCTGCTTTTACCAATATTGTTGTGTCATCAGCAAACAGTATTACTTTGTGGGAATCAATATGTATATCCAAATCATTGATATATAACAAGAAAAGTAGAGGTCCCATTACCGACCCTTGCGATACCCCGTAAGTGATTGGGCTTTCTGATGATACATATTCTGGGATTATTCGTGCTTTATCATCTATATGTCTGATGGATACTTTTTGTTTACGGTTGCTGAGAAATGAACGAATCCAATCATTTGCCAACCCCCTAAAGCCATAGTGCTCTAGCTTCTTCAATAGGGTTTTGTGGTTTACCATATCAAAGGCTTTGGTTAGGTCCAAAAATATACCTGTTGTTTGTTGTTTTTCATCTATTGTTTTTAATACAGTAGATATGCATTCATAGATTACTGTCTCCATTGATTTCTTGCTTCTAAAGCCATGTTGAGTATTAGATAGCACACTACTTTTGTTTATAAACTTTAACAACTTACTGCACATACTTTTTTCTATTACTTTTGAGAAACAGGATGTTAATGTAATGGGACAATAGTTTATTACTTAATATTTGTCACCAGCTTTGAAAATAGGGATGACTTTTGATGTTTTTAGTTGATCTGGAAAGATGCCTGACTCTAGGGAACAGTTTCATAAGTGAGTAAGGGGGTCAGTTATATTTTGGATACAGAATTTTAGGATTCTGTTCTGTATACCATCAATTCCTGCTGAGTATGTTGTCTTTAGTTCTCTGACTGCCTTCAATGTCTCCTCCCTGCTTACTTGGTCCACAAACATTGAAAATTTATTACTGTTGCACTTGTTTACCACTTGATGCTGAGTTGAACTAAAATTAGTTTTTATAAAATTTTCAGCTATCCCAGTGAAGTATTTGTTGAATATGTTTGCTGTTTCTCTAGGCCGTAAAATCTTTTTATTGTTGTGTATCAAGACAATGTTCTCCTCAGTTCTCTTATTTTTGCCAATTTCTTTTTTAATGATGTCCCACATAGCTTTCACTTTATTTGTAGAATTATTTATGTAGTAATCATTGTACATTCTTTATGCCTGTTTAATGACCTTTTGTAAGATTTTTGTGTATATTTTGTAGTGAGTATGCATTTCCTCAGTGGCATTATTTTCTTTGCAGATTCTGTGGAGCTCCCTTTTTTTCTGGCAAGAAGTTCTTATTCCCTTAGTAATCCAACCCTTTCCCCTTGTCTTCTCTCTTATATTTACCATTTTTTGAGGGAAGGCTGTATAAAAATGCTTTACCAATTTTTTCTAGAAAAACATTGAATTTCGAATTCAGATTTTGCTTTTCATAGACATCTGACCAGTCTTCAGTATGCAATAGTGAATTAAAGTGGTCAATGCTTTTCTGCCTGTAGATCCTTCACTTGACCTTTAGTAACTTATTCTTAACCGGTCTTCCTTCCTTTGTGGTGGTAAGTATTTGAGCTTTGTGGTCACTGTATCCTGTGTTAAACACTTTTACTGACCACTCCAACTTCTCTTTATCAATCAGGATTTGATCTAAACCTGTCTGACTGGTTGGTGTTATTCTCGTTGCAACTTTAACTGTGGCTGTCAGGTTATGTGTTTTAATGAGATTGCCAAGGGTGGTTTTCTGTTTACATTTACTAAGAAAATCTATGTTAAACTCACCACATACTACAACATCACACCTTGTTTTATGCAGCTTATTTAAGAAAATTTCCATTTTTTCTAAAAATACCTCAAACTTTCCTGTTGGAGAGCGGTACACTGTAGCTATTATCAAACCTAATTTTGGAATTTTTATCACTGTCATCTCAAAGTCTTTTTCACTACTTAGGGAGGTGACATTATCTATTTTAGTAACCTCTATATTATCTTTTATATATATGGCTACACCTCCATAGTGACCAATAGTACTCAGCCAGAGTGAAATTGTGTAGGCAGACAGATTTAATTAAGTTCTTGTCAAGCCAGTGTTCTGAAAGACACATTATGGAAATATCCTCTAGTTCATGCATTAATAAAATATTTAGTTCTTCTACTTTATTGCTTAGGGACTGAACATTTTGGTGAAAGATCTTTATTACAGAATTTGTGGTAAAATCTACAGTACCACCTACCTTCAGTTTAAATGTTTCTAGTTTGTGCAATTTGTAGCTACTGCTTTTGGCAGTAAAAAATCATTCAGATGAGGAGGCTGCCTGATGTTTCTTCTAGTTTGGCGATATGAGTCTTCCCTAGTGATCCATTTCTCCAAAGTACTCTGATGTGCAATCTTTTTGTGCTTCTTGTCACTCTTGTTTACAAGATGGCAGATTTCTTCAGCCAAGAACTGTTTACCATAGTAATTCAAATGTAGGCCGTGACTGGTATGCATGTCTCTGTTTAATGTACTGACATCTATTAGATTCACATAAGGATATTTTTTGCACAGTATTTCTCTTTTGAATGCTTTAACAGTGACTCTGAAGCAAATTTTGATAGTTACAATAGCACTGATGCACATATTGTGAGTATTCTGTATAATTTATGTCTACGTATGTCTTCATATTACAAAGAAATTTGTAAGTTATCTTAATGTACTACTGAGCATGCTGGCACAGTGGTTATCACACTGGACTTGCATTTGGGTGGACAATGGTTCAAACCCGCATCCGATTTAGGTTTTCTGTGATTTCCCTAAATTGCTTCAGGCAAATGCTGGGATGGTTCCTTTAAAAGGGCATGGCTAACTTACTTCCCCATCCTTCCCTAACCCAATGGGATCGATGAGCTCACTTATTGGTCCTCTCCCCCAAATCAACCAACATTACATGTACTGTTGTACTGTTACAGTTCTACTACTTACTCGAGAAGCTCTTGATCAGTTTTAAGGATTCTTGGTCAACTTCACCATTTAAAAAACTTGCTGACTACTTTTATTCAACTTTTTTTTTTCCATTTCTCAATACAAGTTAACGAACTTTCGTTCATTTCACTATATGAGTATTTCTCACTGATTATCAATGGGTTTAAGAGTATGGCCCATGTCTTTGTATGTGTGTGATAGGGAAGGAGTGAGTGGAAACTTATGGTAGACATTTCTGGTGTGTTCTAATTGTATATATTAACATGTTCCTTATACTTTGCATACAAAGTGTGTCCAGTTTGACCAATGTAAAGTTTTAAGCAAGCTATGCATAGTGTTGACAAATACAACCACTCTAACCTAATTGAAACTTTAAATCAATGGCACACAACTTTTCAAGTGTGTCTCCTGTATCTTGTAAGAGTCATAATTTGATAATGGTACATGTTATGCAACACTCAAAGTTCTTTGTAAAATACAGAAAAAAGTAGCCATAGAAGGTGACATTATTTCCATTAAAGAGAATGAGAACATTGTAAAAGTAATTTCATGTGCATTGGATATTTTTAATAATTACTTTCTAAAATTGGGTGAAATGAATGGTGCAAATAGCTCAGAAGAGATAACAAAACAGAAAAAGAAGCAATACAGATAACATATAGTGAATTAAAACTTCATGTCACAATCCCATTTGAAACACTGAAAACCCTCTGTGTGGACAATCCTTGAATATCCAATGCTACCAACCACCTGCCATGTCATCCTCAGCCCATATGTGTCACTGTATACATATATGGAGAGGCATGTGGTTAGCATGCTGCTTTCCCAGCTGTTGTCAAGTTTCATGACTGGAGCTGTTACTCCTCAGTTGATCCAGACAGCCACTCATCCAAGTGCCAGCCAATCTCAACAGCACTTAACCTCAGTGATCTGATGTGAACCAGCATTACTGCAGCAAGGTCATTGGCAAAACAAGGAAGATAACTCTAAAAAATAAAAGTTCATATTGAGTGGACAATCTTTCAAATAAGACACTGAAATGTCCTGGCCCTATAGTACGTAATGCTTTTAGTTGCTTAGGTAATGCATCATTAACACAGCATATTTACCCAGAAAGATTGAAATATGTGATTGTTAGGCCTCTCTCTAAAAATGGTGACACCACAGATGTCATTACCTACCACCCAGTGTCACTCTTCACACCATTTTCAAAATTTTTGAGAAGATAATGTACTACAGAATTGTCACCTACCTGCCCGTTTGCTCTCTGGAACAAGCTCCTAACTAAGAAACTAATTATCAATAGTACATTTATTACTTCTGTGCCACATACCAGTCAGCTGAATGGTTATTTTCTCTTTGTTTTTTTATGGCATGTTACCTTTGAAACTCATTAACAAATGTATTTATTCAAAGCACGCAATAATGCTTAAGAGTGATACAGTTTTCACATTAATACTCCATGGGGACATATGAAATATTTTGGTTGTCATGCAAAACCACCAGTCCAAAAGTTGCAGTTTCCACATCTGGTTGGTATTTCAATGGTAATTTAAATCACTAATAGCACAGATAGTTTGCATGTCTTTCTGAATAAGTTACTGACTGTCTTGAGAGACTTTTAACACACCTGACACTAATTTCCAATGGCTATTCTTTGGCCATAGGATTTTGTCAATAATTTGATTGTAACTGTTTTGAATCACATTCACACTTTTACTTATAAAATACTTTATTAAAAATATACATAGGTTCACTTCACAAAAGACACACGAAGACTATCTATTGCGCCTCATCAATCACGCATATATACACAAACATAGCTGTCACCACAATCGATACTTCTCGAACATACTCGATATAACTTATTCTAGAACGATGTTCTGGAACTTTCTCATATCGCGATGTTTAACATATTCCTAATTTTAATGAATTTTTCTTTACATAACGACTTTGTGAATATATCTGCAACATTTTCATTTGAATCTACTTCAACAATATCAATGAGTCCCTGTAAATAATACTCATTCACAAAATGTTAATGCACTTCTATGTATTTTGAATTCTTTGTAAAATTACCAAACTTCCCTATATTTAATGCTCCTGAATTATCTTCATATATGACAATAGGTTTTTCAAATTTAACATTAAAAATGTCTAAAATATCATGTATAAGTTTCACCTCGCTTACAGCTTCAGACAATGCTACATATTCTGCGAAAGTTGAAGCCTTTGTAACACTCGCTTGTTTTCTTGACTTCCAAAATACAACATTACCAAATAATCTAATTACATAACCAGAAGTTGACTTTCTATCCACACTATCACCTGCCCAATCTGAATCCACAAAACAATCTAATATCTCAGCACTTTCATTCCTACAATAGTTTAATTTCAAATCTTTAGTTAAATATAAATATTTCAAAATTCTCAGAGCATATTTAAAATGAGTACTACTGTAACAACTTTGGAATCTGCTCAAGTAATTCACACTATAGCTAATATCTGGTCTAGTACCCGAACTTACGTACAAGAGTGCACCTATCACGTTTCTATATCTAACGTATTACAATCTTCATACGCTGGTTCTAACTTTAAATTTACTTCCATTGGAGTTTTGTACAAGATCGAATCTTCAATTTTATATTTCGCAGCTAACGAATCAATATACTTTTCTTGACTCAAACTCATAACTCTTGTTTCACAATCATAATTAATATCGATGCCAAGATATCTTTTTACCTCACCTAAATCTTTCATATTAAATCGTTTTGACAATAAGTTCTTAATCTTAACAATTTTTTCTTTTCTCACACAGCAAATGAGCAAATCGTCGACAAAAATAATCAAATAAATCAAGACATCTCCATCTCGCAATACATAAAGACAATAATCATATTTACTCCTTTTAAAACCTAAACTTCTTAAAAACTCGTCAAGACAATTGTACCAAGCTCGTGAGCTTTCTCGCAAACCATACAATGCTTTATACAATTTACAGACTCTATCCGTACCATCATCATATCCTCTTGGCTGCTTTACATAAACTTCAGATAAAACTTTACAATTTAGAAATGCAGTCTCTACGTCCATTTGTTCTATAACCAAACCTTCTTGACAACAGTATGACAACAAAATCTTTAATGTTTGCATATTGGTTACTGGAGAATAAATATCCTCGACGACTTCTTTTTGTTGAAACCCCCTGACAACTAATCTTGCTTTGTAAACACTTTCTGATTTCTTTGTGAAAACCCACTTTACATCAATGGCTTCTTTATCAACTGGTTTATCTACTAATTCCCATGTTTTGTTTTTGTTCAAACAATCAATTTCCTTATTCATCGCTTTTTCCCAATAATTTGAGTCGGCGCTGTTAATCGCCTCCTCAAAGCTTTCCGGACTATTTGCACTGCAAAAGTTTACATAAATAAAATTGCTGTAAACATAATCATTTAATATTTTTGGTTTTCTTTCTCTAGATGATCTCCTCAACCCAAGTACTTTCTCTGGTTCATGATTATCAGAAAGCTTTTCATTTTTCTCAATTTCCTTCTGTTTTTCTATTAGTTCAGTTTCATTTTCTATACTTTCATGTTCAGAATCACTAAAATATTCACTTACTGAATCATAATCTTTAAACCCAATACATTTAACACCACTTTCAACAATGTCCACATGTCGAGCAACAACTATCTTATTATTTATTAGCACTCTGTAGCCTACTTCACAATAACCCATTAAAACACCCAAATCGGCTTTCCTATCCCATTTCGACTTCCTCAGTTGCTCAGGTACTCTTACAAAAACTCTACTCCCATACAACTTCAAATGATTAACATTAGGTCTTTTCCCCAGTAATATCTCATAAGGAGTTTTCTTTTCAATGGTGTTAGCTAAAGTTCTGTTTTTGAGGTACGCTGCTGCACAAACCACTTCAGGCCAAAATCTCGTGTCTACTCGCGCTTCGGCTAGCAGACACCGAGACATGTCCATGATGGATCTGTTATACCTTTCAGCAGTACCATTAAGCTCATGCACATAAGGTGGACAAGCATTCAATACAATTCCTTTTTGTCTCACAAATTCATAGACATTTTCATTTAAATATTCCTTCCCATTGTCACATCTTATCTTTTTAACAGTTTTCCCAGTGAGATTCTCAACTTCATTAATATACTCTACAAAACAATTGTATACTTGATCTTTAGATTTTATGGTGTAAACACGAGCTGCCTTACTGTAATCATCAATGAAAGAAAGAAAATATCTTTCCCCATGCATTCCAGTAGTTGAGTGAGGCCCATTTAGATCTGTGTGAACAATTTCTAAGATTTCTTTTGCTTTGGTTCTATTATTTTTAAAAGGAACATTATGCATTTTGTTTTCGATACAGATTTTACATTTCATAAATTCTTATTCTAGTTCTGAAGGAACCCCATCTAACAATTGATGTTTACATAAAGTATTTAGATAATTGAAATTAACATGTCCCAAAATGCGGTGCCATTTTTCCTTTGTTGTCATATTATTGTCTTTACTCATAACATTAACATTAACTTCTCCTTTATTAATAGTACTACTCATTTTATACAACCGACTCTCTTTCCATGCAATCGCAATCAATCCATTAGCTTTATCAAAAATTTTAGCATTATTCCCTACCGATACAATTTTGTGATTATCTGTAATTTTGGCATAACTGATCAAGTTTTTGTCTATGTCTTTTACAAAGAAAACATCTCGCATATTAATTGGAACCATTTGATCATAGACAGGAAAATTACTAATTACATTACCAACTTTAGTAGCTTGCAAAATTTTTCCATCAGCAATTTTTACATTTATAGGTTGTTTTAAAGTTATACTCTTAGAAAAATATTCCTCATTAGTAATAACATGATCAGTACAGCCACTGTCTAATAACCAATTGATTTGAATTTGATTCTTGTTACTTGACTCTACTGTTCTA
This sequence comes from Schistocerca nitens, assembly GCF_023898315.1. NCBI lineage: Eukaryota > Metazoa > Arthropoda > Insecta > Orthoptera > Acrididae > Schistocerca > Schistocerca nitens. Next base: position 556,191,511 of record NC_064616.1, on the reverse strand, counting down.
TTTTGACCTATCATAGAATTAACCTCTGTTATAAAACTACTCATACCATGATCACTCTGATGGTAACCTTGCTTGCTGTGATGTCGACTGCTGCTAAAACCATGCTGCTCTCCTCGACCACGTTGCCTGCTACCATAACCTCCATGCTGCATGTTTCCGTAATTTCCATGCTGTACATTGCTATAGCCTCCACGCTGCATATTTCCATTACCTCTGTCGCTACTTTGAAAATGTACTCCACGATGCCATGTGCCTCTGTTACTTGTTCTTCCCTGGTTACAATCACGTTTGAAGTGACCTGCTTTGCCGCATCGATAACATACTTGCTCCTGATTTCTTGAATTCAATTTTCTTTCTGTGTGAAATGCATTTGATTTTACCTCTTCATTTCCAGTTTTTGCATTCAATAATTGAATCTTACTTTTAACGTATTCAACTGTCTGGTCCTCTTCCTTCAAGACGTCCACTAAGTCCCCAATATAGCTCATTGACTCTGGTAACGTTCGCAGCATATAATTTAACTTCTCCTTTTCCGTTACTTTAGCGTCTGCAGATTTCAGCTCATTTACAGTTTTTTCAAATGCACTGAAAAATGTCCCCGTATCACTGTAATCACTTAACCTCAATTTGTCCAACTTGTTTCTGCATAATATTTGAAGGGCTGTAGACTCTTTCAAATATAATTCATCAAATTTCTTCATGATCTCGAAAGCACTTTCTCTGTCACTCACGAATTCTAGTTGCTTATTTGTGATTGCACCATAAATATAGTTGATAGCCTTCAAGTCCTCTTCATCCCACGTTTCATTGTCTGAGCTCACTTTTGCCCTCGTAGTCACTGTATGGCATTTCTTCATTTTTAGGTACATCATTATCCGCTGCTTCCAGTTCCCATAGTCCTCGCCATCAAATACAGGAATAGTTATATCAGCCATGTCGAACTTTCTGAATAACACGCGACGGCCACAATATATTTAACTTCTACTTTTCTTTTCAATAACCACGCTCTGCTACCATGTTTTGAATCACGTTCACACTTTTACTTATAAAATACTTTATTAAAAATATACATAGGTTCACTTCACAAAAGACACACGAAGACTATCTATTGCGCCTCATCACTCACGCATATATACACAAACATAGCTGTCACCACAATCGATACTTCTCGAACATACTCGATATAACTTATTCTAGAACGATGTTCTGGAACTTTCTCATATCCGATATAAATGTATTACATAATTCCAACAGTAACAAATCCATATTACACACTGATGAGCCAGAACATTATGATCACTGACCTACTATTGATATAAACCCATCCAGGCTTTAGCAGCATCACCAGTCAAGGAATGACTGCTAATCAGACACACAAATGATGCATGAAGTGTCAATGAGTTTGTTATCCATATGTAGAATGGGGAAGGCACACCATCTGTCTGAGTTTGACTGAGGGCAGACTGTGATGGCCTGGAGGCTTGTCACTAGCATTTTGGAAACTACACAACCTTTCAGGTGTTCTAGGAGTGCTGTGGTGTGTGTCTTCAGTACGTGGTGAAACCAAGGTGAAATCACGTCTAGACATCATGGGGTTGGGTAGCCACCCATCATTGCAGATGTCAGATGTCATAAGCTGGGTGCAGTGGTAAAACAGGAATTAACATCAGACTTTAATGCTGAGTAGAGTACAAGTGTGTCTGAACACACAGTGCACCGAACACTCTTAACGATAGGCCTCCACAGCTGACGACACATGCATGTGTCAATGTTAACACCAAAACATCAGCAACTATGACTGAAATGGGCACAGTGGCCAAGCATTACATGGTCTTATGAATCCCAATACCTTCTTCATCATGCCAATGGGAGGGCACAAACCCGAGGTCTTGCAGGGGAACAGCTCCATTATACCTGTACTGCAGGACAGAGAAAAGCAAGTGACGGCTCCATTATGCCTTGGGGAACATTCACGTGGGAATCTATGAATCCAGTGAAGCTTGTGCAGGGCACCATGATGGCCAAGGAGTATCATATACTGATTGTAGATCACACACACCTCTTCATGGCGATTATGTTTCCCGACGGCAGTGGAAATTTTCATCGAGATAATGCAGCATGTCACAAGGTCAAGAGCATGATGGGGTGGCTCGAGGAAGAGATTGGCAAGTTCCAATTGATATGCATACCCCCAACTCACCAGATCTAAACATTATCGAACGCATCTGGGATGTGATTGGACGTGGCATCAGAGATCATCGCCACCCTCCCTGGAATTTGCGGGAATCAGGTGACTTGGGTGTCCAGATGTGGTGTCATCTCCATCCAGCAACCTATCAAGGCCTCATTGCTTCCATGTTATGATGTGATACTGCTGTTATACATGCCAAGGATGGACGTGCTGGCTATTAGGTGGGTGTTCATAAAGTTCTCGCTGATCAGTGCATTATGATGACTATTTGGTGATGTGGGTGCATCACAGTGAGGTCTTCACCAATCATTCCATGAAGTGACTATTTGCTTTTATAGGTCCATTGTATCCCTTCCTGTGCCATTTCTGATTGAGTTTTGCATCAAAGTTCATTTGCAAAATTGTAGCACTCACAAAATTGCATGATTTAAAATACCCCCACTTACAAGAAGTATGCCGGTAATTGACAATATTTAGAAGTTGTATTTTGTTTATTTTCCTCCACTGAGATGTATAGTTTTTATTATATACACTAGCCATCATTCAACATAATTGCAGAAAGTGTGGCTTCATTTTTTTGATTCAGTATATATGGATCTATTATTGCTCATTTATAGTTTCATTCACTGTTCAGAAATAATTTTACTTCATTTACCAATATTTAAATAAAACCAAGTCATGCTGTTCTTCTCTCTCCTACCAACTGACTGTTAACTTCCTATTTGACTATGGTATCATTGGATGGCAGTTTCATTAATGTGTCACTTTCATATTTCTTTTGGTTCAGTGCAGCCATTTACCTCACATCTTTCTTTATTTAATTTATTTTGTGCTTGTTTCTTACACTTCTATAGAAATATATTAATACAGTGTGTGTGTTTGAAGAGAACATGTATTCTACAGTTATGGAGCAGAAGAGGCAACAGGAAAAATGAAAGATTTAAAAATCGGGCAAAATGAAATAAGAGTCAATGTCTATCAGTATGGCAAGAAAGCAGTACCAGAAACATAAAAGTATGAATTTAATGTCAAATGAATTGCAGATTTTTACTCATAAGAGTAAAATAAAAAGAAAAGCAAAATTTATTTTTAACACCTAAATTTTATTAGACTCAGAAACAAAAGAATGGATTTTCCTCTCGTGTTTAAGTCAGTAAAAATGACATTTTAGAGTAATTTTTATATGCATTTTGAGATTATCTGATCATCATTTTAAATGGTGTGTATTCCCAGATAAACTAGGCAACAAAATCACTTCATATTTGTAACTGTTTCCTTCCTCAAACATTTATATGGTTATATCATATCAGTAGTACATCTATAATCAGTGTATCTCATAATCTGAACTAACCAACAAATTTGAGATTTCTTAGAATGTGTTGTTCTTGTTGTTTTTGTAGTTATCTTGAGCACAAAGACTAGTTTGATGCAACTCTCCATGCTACTCTATCCTGTGCAAGCCTCTTCATCTCTGCATAATTATTGCAACCTACATTCATCCGAACCTCCTCCTGTTTTCAAGCCTTTCTCCTTGTACAATTTTTATCCACCATACGTCTTTTCATCGCCAAATTCATGATTCCTTCATGTCTCAGAATGTGTCCTATCAACAAACCCCTTCTTTTAGTTCAGTTGTTCCAATTTTTTTATTCAATTTCATTCCTTATCCCATTATTAGTTATTAAATCAGCCTATCTAATCTTCAACATTCATGTGTACCATTACATTTCAAAACCTTTTGTTCTCTTCATGTCTGTACTTATTACCATTCGTGTTTCACTTCCATAAATGGTTTCCTTAAATATGAGGAGAGTGGGAATATGTTTATTGATTTGTACGCATGGAATTTTAATCCCCTCCCAAGTAATCTCCTGGTAATCACATACTTCTCCCAGCACTCAAGCTGTTGTCAGAAACACTTCATGAATGTCTCTTTTGGAATGGTTATCAGCTGGGTCATCACATTCTGCATGATGTTTTCTCTTTACTCAAAGATGTTCCTTTACAGGTAATTTTCAACTTGAAAAACAGCCAAATGTCTGGGAAGCAGGGGGCCTGAGTAACCAAAGGAATGTTGTGTCTGGCAAGGGAAGACTGAATCACATACATAGAATGGGTGGGTGTGTTATCACAGTGGAGAAACCAAGATTTAGCCCCCAAAAATCCAGTTGTTTGTACCACAAAGTATCATGAACCTTGTTTGCAAGTTCTCATACTGTCATACAAAGGTCTTCAGTGACCGAATTATGCACCTGCTCAGTGACATTGTCATTTCTAATTGGCGAGGGTCTGCCACAAAGCAATCTGCTGTTTGCTGATATGTGACCATCTTTGCAGTGGCTGTACCATTCATCCTGTACCCATGAGATGCTTAAGACATTGACCCTGGACTGACACTTTCTGCTGGTGGGAAAAAGTTGATGGCTGTGTATGAACATCCCCCACCCCATCTGCACCAGAGAAAGCCTCACGTAGTTCATTGATTTACAAAGGAAACAAGAAGGTTCAATATCTTTTGAACACACACTCCAGGAAATTACCATCAGCAAAGACTTTTAATACTTAAATTTATGTTAGAAGTTAACAAATTCCTGTTTTTCAGAAATGCTTTTTGTGCTATAGCCAATCGGCTGTTTTTATTCTATGTACTTTGGAAGTTGTCAGTCATTTTGCTAACCAAATAGCTAAACTCATCTACTGCTATAAGTGTCTCATTTCTTAATATCATTTCTTCAGCCTTGCCTGATTCAGTTCAACTAAGTTCCATAACCCTTGCTTTACTGTTTAGATTAGATTAGATTAGATTTACTTTCATTCCAATTGATCCATAGTGAGGAGGTCCTCCAGGATGTAGAACATGTCAGAGAAACAATAAGCTAATGTACATTCCACAGGTCCCAAGTGGAATGATTGTCATTTTTTTTAAAGAACACTATATCAAAGAATCATTTTACAAACACTAATGCACTGAATTTAAAATAAAAAAGGTTTTCTTTTATTTATAAGGTAATAAACATTTAATAGAACTACTATAATACTTATTTACAATGCACACATTACTACAGAAGTTATGTTGTGTATATTTAGGCTTCTCTTAAACCAAATTTCATTGGTTGTTAAGCTTTTTATGGCTGCTCACAAGTTATTGAAAATGTGTGTTCCTGAATAGTGCACACTTTTTTGTACAAGAGTAAGTGACTTCAAATCATTGTGAAGATTATTCTCATTTCCAGTTTTGATTCCATGAATTGAGCTGTTGGTTTGAAAAAGTGATATATTTTTAATGACAAATTTCGTTAAGGAATAAATTATTGGGAAGCAGTAGTTAGTACCCATAGTTCCCTAAACAGGCTTCTTCAGGATGTTCTTGAGTTCACACCACATATAACTCTTACTGCACATTTTTGTGCCTGGTAAACTTTAGCTTGGCTTCATGAATTACTCCAAAAAATAATCCCATATGACATTATGGAATGAAAGTAAGCATAGTATGCCAGCTTTTTAATTTTTATATCCCCCATGACACAATTCTCATTGCAAATAGAGATTTGTTAAGACACTTCAGCAGTTCTGTGGTCTGCTCCTCCCAGTTGAATTTATTATCAAGCTGTAATCCCAAGAATTTAACACTGTTCACTTCTTCTATCTACTTGTCATTGTATGTTAGGCGTATACTCATGGGACACCCCTTACAAGTTCTGAATTGCATGTAGTGTGTTTTTTCAAAGTTTAATGGACCAGTGATTAATGTCCACAAATATTTTATCAGCCGATCTTTCTAAGACTACACTTGATTTGCTATTTATTTCAATGTTTGTATTATCAGCAAAAAAAACAAACTTGGCATCTGGTAATGTTAGTGATGAAAGGCCATTGATATACACAAGAAAAAGTAAGGGCCCTAAAATGGAACCTTGTTGATGTTCACCTTACAAAATCTGTTCAAGGCACTGTCCATTCCATTCAACTGCTGATTCAAGTCCTTTACTGTTTCTGACAGAACTGCAGTGCCATTGGCAAACTTCAAACTTTGTATTTCTTCTCCCTGAACTTTAATACTCTTTCCAAATTTTTCCTAGGTTTCGTCTACTTTATGCTCAGTGTGCAGATTGAATGATGTCAGGGATAGCCTACAACCCTGCTTTCCTTTTGATTCTAATAACTGCAACCTGGTTTCTGTCCAAGTTGTAAATAACCTTTTGCTAACCATATTTTATGCCTCCTATCTTCAGAATTTCAAAGAGTGTATTGCGGTTAATATGATCAAATGCTTGGTCTAAACCTGCAGATGCTATAAATGTAGATTTGTGTTTCCTTACCCAATCTTCTAAGATAAGTCATGGAGTCTTTATTACTTCACATGTTTGCTAAATTTCTCCAGAACTCTAACTGAACATCCCCAAGGTCAACTTCCACCAGTTCTTCCCTTATTTTGTAAATAATTTGTATCACTGTTTCAAAAACATGGCTCATTAAACTGATAGTGTGCTAATATTCACAACTATCAGCATCTCCCTTTTTTGGAATTGTGAAATTAGTTTTATAACATTCTTCATGAAGTCTAAGGGTATTTCCCCTGTTGTTACATTTATTTTCTATATTATTTTGAATTAATTTTCCATAATCTTCTCCTGAACATTTAAAGACTTTTTTACAGTGCTCTCACTATGTTCTTCTCCTTCTTCCATCACATTTGTTCATATAAACTGATTATAATATGCCACATGTGGAAAAAGAGGGGCACAGCAGAGGAAAAATGCCTCGTGCCTGATGACTGTATGAATAGAATGTTTTTTACAAAGTACTGGAGGAAGAACAGTGCTGCTACCTATCAAATGGAACGGGAAAAAAGGAATGTAAGTGATCCAATCATTATATTAAAAACAAGGAAGTTGTGTTTCCACAACATGAAATACTGTGTGGGAAGAAAATAGTAATAAACATTTGTCATTTTCTCTCTGCCATTATAACTCAAACATCATGTTTATTTCAGACTTTGACAGCTTTGAAAACAGAAGAAATATTAGGGCACAATGTCCCATCAATGAGTCACAGGTAGCAAATGTGTTTAATATTCATTTTCTAAATATACTAGAAAGCATACAGACAAACATTTCAATAGCAAAATCACAGCAGTATGTAGAAAATGTAACTTTCATAAAATTCAGTCATATGAAAGTATCACCAACTTCTCCTTCTGAAATTTAGAAGATTATACATTCTCTCAAAAGTAAAAGCTCATCTGGTTTGGATGGTGTTTCGACTAGAGTACTAAATATTTGTTCTCATGTAATAAGCCCAGTCTTATCTGAAATACGTAATGCATCACAAACTCAAGGCATTTTCCCAGAGAGACTGAAATATGACATTGTTAAACCCCTCTTTGGGAAAGGTTATAAGAGAGATGCCAATAATTACTGACCTGTTTCACTGCTGACACCATTATCCAAACTTTTTGAGAAGATAAAGTATTCTAGAATAATATCTCACCTTAACAACAATAGTATCCTTAGTAAATCACCGTTTGGCCTTCAGAAGGGTTGCTCTACTGAAAATGCAATTTTCACATTCACTCACCAGATTATATGAGCTCTAAATAATAAAAGAGTGCCAGTTGGTATTTTCTGCAACCTCCCTAAAGCATTTGATGGTGTTTATCAGAGTATTCTCCTAGATAAGTTGATGTTTTATGGTACTGATGGTATAGTCAACCAGTAGATGTCTATATAGCTGAAAGAATGCAGAAAGTTTTACTTAGTAACTCAAACAATATAGTCCAGGGACATAATTCTCACTGGGGAGAAATCATGTGTGGCATTCCCTGGCAGAATTAGGTCTTCTTCAGATGCTGCTAGTATTGTAATCAATCCAAGCATACATACAGAAAGAGAAGGAATGGTTAACAAAGTTCTTAAAAATATCATTGACTGATTTTCTGCATATGGTCTCACCCTCTATTTTAAAAACACATCATATTCAGTTCTACACATGTATAGGTAGGCCTACTACACAAATGACAAGTGTAAACATGGCAGCTAAATAATGAATAGGGTGCAAACTTCAAAATTCTTAGAAGTCCATATCAATGAGAATCTAAATTGAAAAAACCACTTTTTTGAACTGCTAAAACAACTTAGTTCAGCCATATTTGCACCTCGAATCACTGCAAATCTTGGGGAGAGTAAATCAGTAATTCATTCAATTATGTCATATGGAATAATGTTCTGGTGTAGCTCATCTTTAAGAAAGAAAAATTTTATTGCACAACAATGAAAGAATGTAATAATAATATATTGTGCTCACACACAATCATCTTGTAGACATTTGTTTAAGGATTTTGGGCATTCTGACTACTGACTCACACTACAATTATTCCCTCATGATGTCTGTTGCAAATAATCCACCAAATGTCAAAAGGAGCAGTGAAGTACATAATTATAATGTCAGAAGGAAAAATGACATTCATTACTCCACATTATGGTTGTCTTTAGCAGAAAAGTGATGCACAGCGCTGCAACGAAAAATTTTTTATCACTTACCCAGTGATATAAAGTGTCTGACAGACAGTAAAGTAAAATTTGATTAAAAACTGAGAAAGTTTCTTCTTGACAACTCCTTATATTCCACCAAACAATTTCTGTTACTGTAACTTGTAAAAGGTGGTGAGTAGGAATTACTTACAACATGTAGAAATTAATTTGCGATGTGAATGTGGAATGACATGTTCCACATCATTCCGATCTAATGTGCAAAATGGTTCATGGAACATGTAACTAACTAATTCACAAAGTCATTAGCAAAGAAGCACAAGCTTTGATTGAAGAATGATATGGAAGAAAACTGGTCATGTCATCTTCAGTGAAAGGTGAGATGACATATGAGATGACATATTTCCCATCACCACTACTTTCCTGTATAGAGGAGTTTCAAAAGTTTTGCTGTTTCTGTTGCTGGTACACCTATTAATCAACAGATTATTGGAGATCATAACATATTTAGAGGATGTCATTTTGACTTTTTTGTTCTTTTGGATGTTGTTTTTGGAGGACATAAATGGTTGACTGTAGTAACTGTTGTTTGAAATCATGTAGACTTTGGAGATCTGATGGAAACCTTTGAAGAATGGACCATGATATCATGGAGCATATTTGGGATAACAGAAACAACAGAATGAAAACCTGAATTATGTTGGTTAGATGGAGATTGAAATGTTCAGAAACTAAATGTAAATTCAGTAACAGGTCTGTATTTGATGAGCTCCTGAGGCAGTTTCTTCTGGCAAGGTCATTTTGTAGTTTGGAAGAGTTTCTAGATCATAATCACACCCCTGGAATGATAAGATCTATATGTGACATAATCCAATATAAGCTTGATCAATTATAGAAGTACTTGTGTAACATACTGTAAATATATTTTTCAGTGGTGCCCTTTTTGTGTTTCACTGCTCGGTCTACATATAACATAATCTCATGGCTTATCTTTTAGATTGTAGATCAACAAAAATAATCAGTTATTGAAAATATAATGTAATTGGACAGATAAAAAAACCTACTCACTAGCAAAAGCTGGAGAAAACATGTATAAATGTTAAGTAAATGTACAAGCTTTTGGAGCCAGTGGTTCCTTCTTCGGGCATAAGAGTTGAAGAGGATGGAAGAGTGATGAAGGATAAGAACTGGCAACATTTAGGAAATGGGAAGAGTTCAGTAAAGTCACCCAGTACCCCAGCTAAGGAGAGACTTACCAAATGGGATTAGAAGGAAAGAAGCCTTTCCTTCTCATCCCATCTGAACTCTCCCCATTTCCTTAACCTCACCAGTCCTTTTCCATTGTCCCTGTTTCTTTTCAACACTTGTACAAGAAGAAGAAGAAGTCATAAGCTCCTAAAGTTTGCTCATTTACTTAACCTTTGTACATGTTTATCAATCCATTTACACTTCTGTAGTGTGTTATTCAAATATAATTTTACTTTTGTTTCTTTTGCAACATTCCTGTCAATCTAATTGTGTGTGTAAAAGGATCATGTCATCATATATAATAATTTAAGAAATTGACACACTATATCATTGTGAGCTTATCGCAGATGGAGTGATGAAGGAAGAAACCAATAAAATAAATAAGGACTGTGGTCTTCCCAAATGCGAGACCATTTTATTACCAGTGCACCACCATCCTTGATATTGTTGCAGTGGAGGACCTTAGTCTGCAGCACTTATGTAGCATATTATGCTATTAATATTTATTTTAAATTTCATTGTGAACAAGGTTTTGGCTTTTTAGTCCATCCTCAGATAGCTTAAGAGTAAACATATTGTCCACATGACATCAGTGAGAGTTTATAACTGTACAAAGATTGTTTTCCCAGAGATATGTGACCATTTTATGACTATATATACATATGAAAAACCCAAGCATACTGAAAGAAGCTATGTAAAAATAAACCTTATATCACATTATGCTGAAAGATTAAAAGCATAAGAATGTGAAGTCAAAACAGTACACAAGTGAATACTGGCACAGACTACAGTGTTAAATGTGGATGAAGCAATGGGTGAATGTTATGAAGAGACAAAGAAATGAGTGAATAATGGAACTGTAATTGAGCATTATGGATTAAGTCAGGGTTCTGTGATTAGTGTTTGTTGGAGTCCATAATTTTGAGAAAGCTTAGTTTTTTGCCTTTATATGCTTCATAGAAAACATCACATTTAATACCATAAGAATGATATTTACTCAGACCATCTTCAGCAAGTGTGGAATCTTCCTTTTTCAGTCTTCAGCTCCTTTCATGTTTAGTTATTCTAGTAATTACAGCCCCATTTGTTTGACCGACATGTAATTTGCCATGCAAATTGAAGGAATTCCTATTATAATCCACTCAAAAGATGGATCCTTGTCTTTACTGTTTAACAGAATTTGAGCAACAGTATTCTTAGTATAGAAAACTTATGTATGCAGGCTGTTCATTTTAACTGAAGACATTGAAACATCTTGAAAACAAGATATCAGATGGAAAAAAGTTATAATTCCAATTAGTTTGTCTCAGAGGGGGCAACCAATGATAACACACTTGACCCACCACCCCACCCCGTGCGTGGGTGGTGGGGGCAGAATTGAAATCTTCAATGCAAACACCTGCTTTTTATTGCAGATTATGATTCTACAGCTAAATCTACATACATTTTGTCTGAAGCATTTTCTTTATTTAGCCACACATGGCACTCTCATTGGAGGAATAGAAATGGGTGCACAACCATAATTTACAACATGTTACTCAATGGCCCTCAAATATCCAATGCCACATGGGACCCCACCTCCATGCTACAAGTGGAGGACAGGCCAGTATTTCATAGCTTCTAATTGGAAACCCATTCACAACATTGTATTCCTCCAACATATGGAACAGGGCACTACTAAATGTGCCAATGGCCATGTAGCAAACTAAGATGTATAGTAACAGTCAGTACACTGTAATCGGAGCTCATGTATCATGCAGACGTAGAACAGATAGTGGCTCTAAACATTATAATATTTGTACTGTGTTTATTGCCTGCACACCTACCTACCATTTGTAGAACAAATGTGCAAGTGGATTATGAATGTTGCAACCACAAAATAAAAAATTGTAAATGATCATAATTTACAGAGAAAGTAGAAGAAACGTTGAGGCTGCCAAATGTTTTGCAGAGAAAACTCACTCTCATTCATTCTTTTACATGATTGTGAGTTCTTTTATGTCCATTGGTAGCAGGCAGACATGCTAAAGAAAATGAAAGAAACACCCTGTTGCTGGAGATGCTAAGGAAACAGCAGTAGTAATGGCAGCACACCACAATCCATGGATAAAAACCCAGTAATTACACTGCAATTCCCATATGTCCCATAGATAGTATTGTCACAATACTGCTTCATCATATTATCAGGCATGTCATGTGTCACTGCATCAAGAATGTCTTGATGCTGATTTCTGTTACTGGGTAGTGCTTTGTGAAAGGGCACATCAACAAATGCAAATGACCACCACGTTCTTTGCCAAAGTCTACATTCACAAACCACAGTAGCATTAACTGGCATAGCATACATTACTGGAGTGCAGATAATCACAACTAATTACAGCAAGTTATCCATCAGTGTCCTCAGTTGGTTAACATATGGGTTGGTATCATGGGAAACAAACTCATTGGTCCACATTTTATCAACAGCACACTGAATGGACACAAATATTGAACATTTTTGGAATAGGAACTACCGGTACTACTGCAGGATGTGGCTCTGGACATTCAACAACATATGTGGTTTCAGCATGATAGTTGTCCTACATATTAAGGAATTGAAGCATGGGAGGCATTACACTGTATTTACATTGGTCAGTGGATAGGCAGAGGTGGTCCAATTAATTGGGCTGCTAGGTCACCAAATTTGATGTCACTGGATTTCTTTCTGTGAGGATAATTAAAGATAAGGTGTCTCAGCAAGTGCCAACAGGCCATGAAGACATGGACAACACATCAGAAATGTCTGTACTTACATTCCCGCAGATATGATTCAGTCCTGTGTATGGTCATTTGAAAAGTGGATCAGCAAGTGTATTGAAGTTGGAAGTACTACGTTTGAACACTCACTCTAATAGTAAAAGTAGAGTAGCATTCACCTCGAGCCATGGTCCCAGTGGTGTGTCATGTAGCCCCTGTTTGAAATGTTGGGGGAATACAATGGAGTTTGCAATTAGAAGTTATGAAATACTGGCCTGACCTGTTCTTGCAGCACGTAGATGAGGTCCCATGTGCCATGGTATAGTCAAGGACCATTGAATAACATTATAAATTATGGCAGTGTACCTGTTTCTATACTTCTGATTACAGCACCATCTGTGGCAAATGAGGAAAATGATTCAGACAAAATGTATGTAGATTTTTCCATATAATCATAATCCGCAATAAAAAATGGGGGTTCCTGTTGAAGATTTCAAAGTTGCCCGACCCCTCACCACAACTCATGCACGGGGTGGGTTGGGGGTTTTAGTGTGGTATCACTGGATGTGCACTCCAAGACAAACAAATTGGAATCATAATTTTTTTTATCTGATGTGTAGTTTTTGAGGTATTTCAATGTCTTCAGTTAAAATGAACACCCTGTTTATCCTGGATTTTAGTATGCTTGCAAGTACCTGTGAAGACCTACCTAAATATAGCATGGGGACCAATTTATTGTCAGTGTGGTTTATTGTTTTCTGAGGAGGATACAAAAATGTTGTTATCCTCTGTATCTTCATTCTAAGTATCTTATCGATTAGGGTAGGACTATTACTTTATAAAACTTATTTAATTATTTTCAATTCATTTTTAAAATCTGATTTGGTTTGTAGTATAAATAGCAGGCAGTGTACCGTGGAATGGAAGGTTGCATGTTTATGTGTCACAGGATGCCAGGAATTGGCAGGCATTATTGTTTCTGTAGTAGTTACTTTGCTGTATGTCTTTAATAAATATTTTTATTTCCTAATGCCAGTGGTAATGTCTAAGAAGTAGATTGAGTCCTCTCTCACCTCCACTGTAAATTTGATTTTACTGTGGTATGAATTTAAACATTGGAAAAATTTGTTTAATTGTCTGGTGGTACCTGTCTACAAGCATACTATGTCACCCACACACATGGCCTGGGACTGAAATAGAACTTATGAGCTCTTCATGAAAAAACATTTTTTTCAAAATTGTCTATAAACATTTCAGCTAACAGAAGCCTCAGAGGGGATCCCACTGATAACTGATGTGACTGACTGTACAGTCTGTTGAAACTGGAAGTAGCTTTACTTTAAGCATGTCTCAGTTGCACATCTTGTAATGTCTGTCTCCAGGTGTGCCTGTCCTCAATTTGACAATTATTCCTAGAGAAAAAATATTTGAAGCTCATCATTTGAGCAAATGTACTACATAGTTTTTCACTTAGTTTACATCAATATAATTTACATGAGTAACTTAGAAGTAGATATCCTCGGTGTAACAAAGCAACTAAAATCATATAATAAAGGAAAGTCTTCTGATCCAGATTGTATACTAATTACATTATTCTCAGATTATGCTGATATAATAGGTCCATAGTTAGCTGTCATATACAACTGCTCACTTGATGAAAGATGCATACCTATCGACTGGAAAGTCGCACAAGTCACACCAATACTGAAGATGTGAAGTAATAGTAATCCATTGAACTACAGACTAATATTACTGACACTGATTTGCATCAGGATTTTGGGACATACACTCTTTTCAAACATTATCAATTACCTCAATAAATGAAATAAATAAATATCATTCATGTGGTGCAGAACTAGCTCTTTATTTTTATGATGTAATGAGTCCTGTTGACATGGGATCTAAGATTGCTTCCATATTTCTAGAAGGCTGTTGATACTATTCCTCAGAAGTTGCTTTTAATAAAATTGTGTGCCTATGGAGTATTGAATTAGATGTGTGACTAGAGTCATGATTTAACGTCATAAAGCTCACAATTCATAGCAACTGATAGAAAGTCACTGAGTAAAATGGAAGTGATACCTGGCACTCCCCAAGGAAGTGTTCTAGGTCTTCTACAGTTTCTAATTTGTATAAATGATTTAGGATTTTATCTGAGCAGCCATCATGGATTTTTTGCAGATGATGCTGTCATTTACCATCTGATAACACCCTCAGAAGAAAAAAAAACAACTAAAAAGGTTTAGACAAAGTATCTGTTTGGTGTGAAATGTGGATATTGACCCTAAATAATCAAAAGTGTGAGGTCATCCATATGAGTACTAAAAGGAATCCATTACATTTTGCCTACACAGTAAATCACACAGAGCCAAATAATGTCAATTCATCTTAATTCCTAGGGATAGCAGTTGTGAACAACATAAATTGAATGATCACATGTTGAGGGGAAGATGAACCAAATTTCTTCACTTCATCTGCTTCATTGTCCCCAAATCTGACGTCAAGTTTATTGCTAATCCCATTTATGCTACTCCTCATTACTATCACTTTCTCTTTTTTCTGTTAGTTAATACTGTGTGCTTATTATACTGTTCATTCCATTCTATTCTATCTCACTTTCACTGAGGAAAATAGTAATTTCATCAGCAAATCTTATCATTGACATGCTTTCACCCAAAAGTTTAATCCCACCCTGGAACCCTTCTTCTATTTCTATAAGTGCTTGTTAGTTGTATATATTGATCAACAGGGGTGAAAAATGCATTTCAGCACTTTTTTGTTGATCCTCCATTCTTATTTTTCTCTCGTGTTCTTGTGCATATTGTGTATTATCTGACAATCCCTATTTATTACATGCATTTTTCTGAGCATTCAGAACATCTTGCACGATTTTACACTGTGGAATGCTTTTCCTGGGTTGACAAATTCTTTGAATCTGTTTTGATTTTTCTAAAGTCTTGCTTCTGTTACCAAATACAATGTTCGAACTGCTTCTCTGATGATTTCACCTTTCGTAAGGCCACAGTGATTGTCATCTAACAGATCATCAATTTCTTTTCCAATTATCTTGATATTCTCTTTAGAGACTGGGATGACGAGACATTAAGCTGATTGAGAGATAGGTCTGATGGCGTGCCTACAGAGTCCTAGATTCTACTAACCATCTTGAATATTCATCTGGTTGCCACTTCCCCAAATGATTTTAGAAAGTCTGAAAGAATGGTATCTATGCCTTCTACGTTATTTGAACTCAGGCCTTCTAAATCTCTATTAAACACTGACTTTAATGGTGGATCACTTATGTCTCCCATATCCACCACCATTTCATCTTTTATCACATCATCAGATATTTTCTGCCCTTCATTGTGGTATTATTATTATTATTATTATCGTCATTGCAGCTGATTTGTCTTCACTGTCCTGCACTTCATATTTATGTCACTTCCTAAGTGACTTTTGTTACTCAATTCCTTTTCTTCCCGAACATTTTTATACTTCCTTCTTTAATGAATCAACTGAAAATACTTGTGTTGTTACTCAATATTCCTTCACATCTACCTACCTTCTATCTGTCTATATCTGTTTGTCAGGCTTATGTGATCCATCTTCTTAGAGTTGTCGCCCGCATCTCGTGGTCGTGCGGTAGCGCTCTCGCTTCCCACGCCCGGGTTCCCGGGTTCGATTCCCGGCGGGGTCAGGGATTTTCTCTGCCTCGTGATGGCTGGGTGTTGTGTGCTGTCCTTAGGTTAGTTAGGTTTAAGTAGTTCTAAGTTCTAGGGGACTTATGACCACAGCAGTTGAGTCCCATAGTGCTCAGAGCCATTTGAACAATTTCTTAGAGTTGTCCATTCCTCTTCGAGTGAAGTGCCTATTGTAGTATTTGTTTTTACCTCAAAGAAATTCAGATGCAGCTCATCATTCACCAGTACTTCAGTATCCCACTTCATTCCACATTGATTCTTCCAGACTGTTCTCTTAAACTCTTTATCTTTTTAACTCTTCATCAATTCTCTTAAACTCTTTATTATTCCTAAGTTGTGAATTGAGGCTATACTGTCTCCTTTGTATGCCTTACAATCCCTTATCTGATTCTGGAATCTCTATCTGACTAAGATGTAATCCAACTGGAATCTTCCCATAGCTCCAGGCCTTTTCCAAGTGAAGAGTCCACGGGAAAAAGGAGATAAGTCAGTTCTTCTTAATTTTTCAGGAAAGAAGATTTTAACACCAATCCTTCTGTACCAAATGCCATTTTTAGCAAATTCTCTTGAAATTTATCTTTAGCGTAGCCTTACTTATAGTTGTTAGATACCTCTACAAGGTTTTTGTGTAAAGGTACTGTAACATCCAAAAGAAAATATTATATTCAATAACTTCAATTTTTTGTAGGGAAAAAGGGGGTAAGTCATTATCAAAGGGGGAATGACAGTAAATCTTGCTAATTCTTTAACTGTGCCAAACCTAGTGCAGTTAGAACTAACAATGCAACAAATGAATGTGCAGAAATTTATTAGTTATGAAAAAACCATTAATGTCATAAGACAGAAAATTATAGACAATAATTAATTCTTTACAAACAGAACAAAACTTTGTAGGCCCAAACAATTTCTTTGTAAACTATGTTCATTCATTGTGTATTCATTTCCTCTCTGGGTCTTCTTCTTAGCACTTGCACTTATTGGTTTTGGAAAAATAGTGTCATCTCGATGACAGTTTCTCATTACACTTTTGTCCTTTTTCCAGTTTTGGCAGCTGGGAAAAAAACTTGCCTAGCCTCTTCTCCACAAAATATCTTTAACTGCTGTAGCTCTGCATACTTTCATAAGTAATAGGTTGTGCACCTACAACAAAAACACATTCTTGTAGGTTTTGTACAAAGCAAATGTAGTGGTAGTTGTTTACAAAATTTAAAATAAAAACTGTTTTAAGTAAGTAATACAAAAAATTATATGATAATACAAATAAGGATGAAACCGAAAAGACTCTCCCTTGTATGTATAATCAGGTAAAAGGAACTCTTCTTGAGGCTGAGGTTGTTCTGTTGGAACCATAAGTGGCTTGTTGATAATGTGGCAATCCCAATGGCCATGGAATGTACTTCTGTATTCCAAGAATCAGGGATGCTCTTCTGCAGTCACTAATTCTCTTATTGGTCTAGAAAGAAATGGGCATTTCTTGAAATATAACTGACTGAGGCGTGTAGACCAATCTCTCACAAACTCCCTGTCTACTTCAACAACATGAAGAGGTGTGGATTTTGCTCTTGTACTCTCTATTTCCTCTATCCAGTCTTTAGGCATTCATTTATTTTATTTTATTTATTTTTTCTGCCCATGTTATGATCACATTTGAAATATGAGTGGCCACAGATTGAAAAAGTTATTTTCACATGCTCAAGTCTCTTGACATGATGAATGATGTAATGCAGCAGGCAGAAAGTAGTCCAATTCCTGTTCTGCCCCCCACAAGATTCTGAAAATACATCTAATTTTCTAACAGAGGTATCAAGAATTGTCATTGCAAAATAAAACAAAAAGGAAGAGACCTTGTTAGATCATTTGTAGGCTACTGTTTCATCATACATGAAGAAATATGATTCATCTGTTGACAATATATGAATATTAAACATGCACAAAGTTAACTGTCTCTTGTAGTACATGTCGTTAGTTGTGATGTTAGGCATAGGTAAGTTCTTCTGTAAATCCATAGGAATAGTTTCACATTCTTTTGATGCCCTGCTGTTTGCTTTAGAACTTCTTTTACAAATATAAAACATATCAGATTTTAATAAGTGAAGTTTTTTCACATTGACAGTTAATTGATTTTTTTTTCTGCACTCACCCTTTCTGAGATATTTTCCAGGTACGATTTCAAAGCATGTTCAACAGCTTGAATTTTGGCAGCATGCCTATCACAGTAACTACAAGTTTCCATTCTAGGGTACCCGAAACTGACATTAAATTCTGTATTGAAAACAAGTCTGTATTTTTCATACAACACAGGTTGAGTAGGGTATAATTTCTTAAATAACTCATACACCTTACTGATGTTTAGACCTGGTGGGAGATACTCTTTCCTAGAGGTTTTCAAGCTGTAATGGCTTTGTTCACCTTTAAATGAACTAATGGGTTGGTGAACTGCGTCAAGTGTCTCTGATGTCACATGATGTTTCCGATTAGAGTATTGGCCTTGACCATCCTAAGGACTCACACCTTTTTTCAGATGACGTTGTGTTACTTCTATTTTTTTAAATATTCCATGAAAAGATGTAAAGGCTTTAGAACAAACATTTACTTCAGTGACAGAATTCTCCCTCTTCACTCTTACACGATATGAATAACTGTTGTCACAAAATTTAGCTTCATTTCCTGGTTACCTAGGTCTCCTTTGCAATATACTATTTACATTAATTAGGCCTGCAAAGTAAGCATTCCGTTCATTCACAGTCATTTTGTTATAATTAGATATAATATATCCATGTTCTGCATCAGTGGTACTCTGAAAACGTTTACAGTCTGGCCCTAATTCATGGGTGGATGATAAAAGTTTTTTTATCATGTTGGAAAGTTGACCTGTTTTCTATGTTGAATGTGACAGTTAGCTGAAGGTGATACTTTCCTCATCTTCATTTTCCATGCTCACTTCCACAGTTCGGTTAAAATGTAAAACAAACTAACGAATTCACAAAACGCACAAAGCACTACCTTAACCTCTCCAACAACACATACTCAACACCTGATAATCATAGACAATGGAATGTAAGCAACAGTTGTGATCATTGCTGACAACTGACTAACCTCATTTTTTTGTAGTTTGACATTGACTTACCTCCTTTTTCCCGTGGGTGCTATATTTTTAAACCGCTTGAACTTTGACACTATCCCCCTACTTTCCATGAAACAAAAACTGATAAAAGCAGCTTGTTGAAAGCCTTCTGAAACTGCAATAAGCTAATTTCTTACCCCTTTTTCCTGTGGACCCTTCAAATATAAAAAATTTAATTAACTTAAAGTATCCATTCCTTGTTCCTCTGGTACAGACACACTTGCCATTCCACAACTAGTCTATCTGTCTTATCTCCATCCCTTTGTAGTATAGTGTGTTTCCATTTTTATTTATTTATTTATTTGTCCATATAAATCCCTTTTTCAGTACATATATTGTACACAGGATATTGGACAGAAAACCTTTTTTAGCTATTGGTTTTTCAAATGTCAAACATACATGATTTAAATTTTTATGACAAATTGGATCTATAGAGTTAATAATTACAAATTTCTGAAATACTGTATATTTATAACTTATTTCTACAATTAAAGATACAAATTTCATTTTTTCTTGCATAAGATACTGTGACATTGAATAGTAGCAGTTTTTCAGAAGGTAGGCTGTCACATACTTTTTAAAGCTTTGTAGTTCAGGAAGAGATTTTATATGTCTTGGTAATCTGTTGTAAAGTTTTGTTCCAGCATGATATACACCTTTTTGGCATAATGTTGTGTTACAATGATTAACATGTATGTCACTGTCTGACCTGGTACTGTAATCATGGACACTTTTCTTTTGAGGAAAAAGGTTTTCTTTTCTCAGTATGCTTTTTTTGACATGCATGACTACCTCCAGTATATAAATGCATAGAAGGGGTAGGATCTTTAGATCTTTAAAGAAGGGTTTGCATGGTTTTCTGCTGCTCACTCGTTTCGTTATTCTTATAATAGCCCTTTGTTTCCTGAAAACTGTTATGGCCTGGTATACATTTCCCCAGAAAATGATACTGTACTTCAGTATTGAATGTACACGAGCAAATTATACAGCCCTAACTGTTTCTACACTAGTATTGTTGCAGTTAATTCTTACTACATAGCTCATTTTTGCTAGTTTTGAATTTAGGGATGTGATGTGAGTGCTCCATTTAAGATTCTCCTGGATGTGAATCCCAAGAAATTTAGTTTCATTGACAGCACTAATGTTTTGGTTATCTATACATATTACAGGTTGTGCCGGATTTTTATTTTGATCAGTGTAGAAATTCATGAGTATGGTTTTTTGGGGATTAACTATTAGCCTGTTTCTGGTAAACCATTCAGACACTCTTTTTGTAATATTTTTTGCAAATGCAGTAAGATTTTCTTCTTCATTCCCTTCAATCAATAGACTGGTGTCATCTGCAAACAGTACTGGTACAGAATCCCTAACGTATGATGGGAAATCATTAATGTAGACCAAAAAAAGAAAGGGACCTAAAATGGAGTCCTGTGGAACACCTTGGTTTAGTCCACATGATTCTGAAAGGTGTACTTGGAGGTCATTTCCTTCTGTGTACTTAATTTCAGTTACCTGATAGCAATATTCCAAATATGGTCCAATCCACTGATTTGGCACACCTCTTACACCATACTATTCAAGCTTCCTCAGGAGTATAAAATGATCAATCACATCAAAAGCTTTTGCTAGGTCCAAGAATAAACCTGAGATACTTCTGTGGTTGTCCACTGCATTTAAGACATGGTTTATCACACTGAAAGTGACTGTTTCAATAGATCACTTTGGTCTGAAGCCATGTTGACATCCAGAAATATTATTCTTGTCGAAGAATGTAATTAGTTTTGAAAGGAACACTTTTTCAATAATTTTCGAAAACCCCTCTTTATTTCCAGGAAAAGTTATGTGCACACCTGAAGATCAGTTATTGGGTCATTCTTATTGAGATCTTATTGTCTATTGACCATGCCAAAAATTTAATGTTGTTTCATGACAAAAACTGTTTTATTTATTGGTACACAATTTAAATGTAAATTATGCTTTTTGTGAAATTTTATCATTATATTTTTGCAATTTTTTTTATGTAGCCATGGATGCCTTAAATCATTTGTACATTACCGTATTATTTCCTTGGTTATACATGGAAATTTATGTGAGTCTATAACTCCCTTCTTGTCTTCATTTCTTGATCTTCTTTCTTTTTTCATTTGTGTAGTTCCAGAGGCTGCTCCCAGAGATGTTCGGTGTACAGCACTGTCTTCAGAATCACTCCAAGTCAGCTGGCAACCTCCGCCAGAATCATTGGTACATGGTGTAATCCAAGGGTACAGACTTATTTATGAACCAGTGTCACCCTCTCAACAGCAAGGTAATTTTATGTGATATAATGGTTATAAACTTGTGAACTTTGATCACTGCTGTGTTCTATCAAAGGATATCTTTCTTTTACAGACATAGATGAAACAAGGACTAAAATGACACCAACACTTACTACAGTTTTGCATGGTCTTTTCAAATTCACAAACTACAGTGTTCAGATACTAGCCTTTACTCGTGTTGGTGATGGTGTAAAATCACCAAAAGTGTTCTGTATGACAAAGGAAGATGGTAAGCTTTGTAATATATGTGACTAGCTTCGATATAACCTTTCCTAATGTTTATTAATTGGTCCATTTTTAAAAATGAGTTTGGTTATTTGCAGTCACTATTTATAGGTCACACTCCTTCTATTAAAATGGTTTTAGTTCCAGGTGCACCAGCTGGAATTAAAGCACTACTACAAGCACCAGATACAGCAGTGGTTACTTGGTTACCTCCAACTCACCCAAATGGTATTATAGTGAAGTATGTCATTTACATACGTATTGTAGATAATGGGCATCAAGTAGATGCTCGCTCAGCCCTTCATCTGTCAATGTCAGATTTACGGTTTACTCTTCCTGGAGTTAAAAGACGATTGAGATATGAGTTCTGGGTTACTGCTTTTACCAAAATTGGAGAAGGTCAGAGTACACCAGTGGCATCAGTGACACCAGAGTCAAAAGGTAATCTATATGCAATTTCAGTAAACTTCATCAAAGCTGCATAAGTGTGTTACAATTTTTTATGTTCTCACATGAAATAAAATGTATGAAATTATTTTATCCCTGCATATATAAGATTTGAGAACCTCTTTTGTTACAAATAATGTTTAAACCTCATTCTTTACAAGTAGACTGTGTTATTCGCACATAGTGAAGGCAATAGCATGCATGTTTTTTAATGAGGAAGAGCACTTAGTGATGTGGATCAAATCAAGATACCCATTAACACATTACCACTATTTGAAATGCCTATGAAAAAACTTCAGATTATTTGGTTGCATTAGTCAAATGCTATTAATTTTTCTATATACTTAACCAGTTACATTAGTATGGCAATAGCAGGATAACAGTTATTATGTACTGTACAAATGGAAGTTTATTTTAATGAAAATGCTACTAATGATGATTTTCAAAGCCACATTACACCACAGCTTATAATATTGCTGTGCGGTGTAAATCATCTGCCTTGGTAAAATGGTTATAACCTTTAGCCGGTGACATACAGATTGCCACATAGGCATCCCACAATGGCAATGGAGTCAAGTAGGGCACTCAATTCCCCCCCCCCCTCCCCCCCACCCGCCCCCCTCCCTTTTTCTCTGGAATCTGGATGGAGTACAGAAGATTTTTTTGTATACTGAATGGATAGCCATCAACTCCTTACGATGTGACAAGTATCCTCTGTGACCAGTAGAATTCAGTTCCTGCAGCATTTCACATCTTGAAACTGATGTTCGTATCAAACATGGCAGTTTTAGCATTTTGCCTCTCCCCTAGATAAATCTCTGTTGATATCTGTGAGTAACAGTTGGGTTCCTATCTCCTGCAGTTGTTTAACATTTGTAATTTTGGGATGGTTCTGGGATTTATTTAACTGTGGAATGTAGGATTTTACTACAAAATTATATGTATGTACAAATAAAAGCAATATCTGATAAGGAAGCAGTTCAGTTCTGTGTGAATTTTTGTGTATGCTTTCAGTTTGAAGTGTTGATTGTTGCTGACAAATCTATCATAGCTATTTGTGGATCCTATGTGATGTAGCTTGTTGCAGGTGCTAGCTGTCTCAGACATCAATGTTTTCATGGACAGCAATATGAAAACAAACAGTACATTTCTCCTACACTCCAAATCATCTAGGTGCCAATGGATTTGATTTAATTAGCACAGGAAGACACTGTTGCCCTCACTAAAACTGATTTTATTGTGCATTTTCACCCCCTGTGATTCTAGTAAAACTAACTGGCACTCATAAAGAGTTGAAGGAGATGCTTTACTAATTCCTTCTTCAACATGATTTTTTCAGAATTTAATCATCCAAATATACTGTGTCTTTTGCCCACCAGTGTTTCACATTGGAAGATTAGGTGTGGTTTGGTCTCATCCTCCTCACCACATAGTTTACACTTAGAGGTCCTTCCTGTATACCCATAGTATATAGGTGTTTCTTAAAGTTTTCATGGTCAGTCATATGTCTTACCATCACTTTATTCTGTCTCCTATTCAAGTACAGGATTACATAACTTCTCTCAGAACATGCCTTCAGCATTATTAACTTGCCACAGTTTTGTTTTCAGGTAATAGTCCAATATTCTGTGTGCTACCTTCTGATCAAGTTACATAATTTTGATTTTCATATTGCATTAATGATGGCTAGAATAGATCCCACACCACAAAATGGAGTCATAGCACCTGTCCTGGCCAGCCTATTAGCTTGTCCATTGCCATGAATTTCTGAGTGATCAGGGACCCACAGCAGGTTTACCCTCTTGCATTTCACTAGCCTCACAATGGCTTCATGGCATTCTGCATCTCTCTTTGATCTTGTTGGAGGGGCTGATAGAGATTTCAGAGCCACCTGGCTTTCTGAATAACTGTGGATGCCATGATCCTTGTAGCACCTAAACAAGTACTCCTCTGTGTACACTCTGATAGCAGATATTTCCATATGGAATACAGTGGGCAGCTTCTCTAGAGAGATTGCTCTCTCTAGTATAGTCTGTACCCTATATATCCTGAATCGTTTTGGGGTTCATTCTTCCACTGCTCCCTCCATCCAACGGTTACACTGAAAGGTTTATTGAAGAAGCTAGAAGTTATTGTATGCTCAGCCAGTATTTCCCTGACCATTCACATATTTACCGCACTCACTATACTGGTGTGTGAGATACCGGGTATCCTAAAGGTATTTAGTTATTTTCAGTTTTTAATCTGAGTACCCCTACCTCCATTGAAACCCAAAGGTATAATGGCAACATGACCAGAATTATCTCCACCCCAGCAGTGGTTGTGCTGCTTATTCTGCCTGTTATGGCTAAGCAGGCTGGTCTCTGCACCTTGCCAGTCTCCTGAGCAGCCACCTTCTGTTTTACTTCATTCCACCCTGCTGTAGCCCCACAAATTATCATAGCTCGTACTACAGTGTAGTGTATTCACTATACCCCAGTTTTTACTACAGGCCCTTCTACTATTCATGAGAGTGTCTTTTGCCTTAGAATGTATATTCTTTATGTGAGAGTTCCATGATAGTTTCACATCCAGGGCTACCCCATTCAGATTCAGATTACCATGTAAGAGCTGACTTTAACTATTTAAATGAGGATTCTACTTTCTGGGGGTTGGTATGTTGAATTAAGTAACATAAATAATGTTATAATCTCAGTTTATAGAATCCAAAGGAAAGACACAACAGAGCATTTCCTATGTAAATTTTGTTTTTACGAAAACACCTCAGTAAAAAGAAATAGAAAAAAATGTATATAACTGCTGCCGATTTCAAGATCAGTGTGAAAATGGTGAAGCATTAAAATTCATTAACTTAATAAAAAAATATAGTTTCAAATTAATTTTTTTGGAATCAGTGAGAGAAAATGCACAGTCACATACATGTATTGACAAAATTTTAATGAATTATTAATGAATTGTGTTTTTAAAGATGTACAGAAATTTTGTTTGAAATTATGAGTTTCTGATCATTCAGCATCATTCATTGAGCAGCCAGATCACAATCATGACAGGCTGAATGAGATAGAATGGCACATTGAGCAAAATACAAGGTGTACAACTTTGCTTCGGCCATTTGTCGATAGGTGGTGACAACGGTAAGTAGTGGTCGAAAGAAACTGATCGCAGATCTCAGGCAGTTAGCTTGGACGTCAGTCAACATAACCTCATTCAGACATTAGTCAATTTGTGTCTTCATCATAAAGTTGTTCTTGATTGAAAATGTCACTTTATGAGCCTAATTCTCATCATTTGCGGGAGGTGTTACTGTTTTGTTTCAGTATGAAGAAAACAGCGGCTGAGTCTCATTGAATGCTCTCAGGTATGAATGGTAAGGACAGTATTGGTGAAAGAACGTGTTGTGAGTGGTTTCAACGCCTCAAGAATGGTGATTTTAGCGTCATAGACTGGCATAATGGTGGAAGAGAGAATGTTTTCAAAGATGCAGAATTGGAGACATTGCTGAGTGAAGACTCACATCAAACTCATCAACAATTGGCACAATTAGTGGGAGTGACACAGCAAGCCATTTCAAAACAACTCAACGCTATGGGCACATTTCAGAAAGAAGGAACTTGGGTCCCGTGTGAGCTGAAACCAAGAGACATTGAACGGCGTTTGTGTGTCTGTGAACAGTTGCTTCAGAGGCAAAAATGGAAGGGATTTCTGCATCACATTGTGACCGGGGATGAAAAATTGGTTCATTATGATAACCCTAAATGCAAAAAATCATGGGGATATCCCGGCCATGCTTCCACGTCGACAGCCTAACCAAATATTCACGGCTCCAAGATCATGCTCTGCATTTGGTGGAACCAGCTCGGTGTCATGTACTATGAGGTGTTAAAACCAAGTGAAACAATTGCAGGTGCTTATTATTGAATGCAATTAATACATTTGAGCAGAGCATTAAAAGACAAAAAGCTGCAATACAATGAGAGGCACAATAAAGTGATTTTGCAGCAGGACAATGCTTGAACCCATGTTGCAAAAGAGGTCAAAACATACTTGGAAACATTGAAATGGGAAGTCCTACCCCACCCGCCATATTGTCCAGACATTGCACCCTCTGACTATCACCTGTTTAGATCAATGGCGCATGGCCTGGTTGACCAACACTTGCAATCTCATGAAGAAGTCATAAATTGGATCGATTCATGGATCACTTCAAAAGATGAACAATTTTTTCAATGCGGGATTTGTACACTGCCCAAAAGATGGCAGGAAGTAGGGGCGAGCTATGGAAAATACTTTGAATGATACATGTGTAACCATTTTTTTTCATTAAAGCTTCAAATGTTGGGGAAAAAATGGTGGAAGCAAAGTTGTACGACGTGTAATTCAAACAGTGCAAATTTTTAAGCATTCTTATGCAATTTTGTAAATGTTTTCAGTGAAACATTTCCAACTAAAACTTCTTTTATTAAAATGACAGAAAAATTGAAATCTATCTCTGAAGGTATAGAAATCTCTACTGCTAAGAAGAGAGAGCTACATAGTGAACCAAGATATAATAAAACTACTGATTTGTTGAATGTGCTAGATGCTATAAAATTACATTTAAGAAAGTCAGTAAGGCAGCAAAGCAAATGGCAAAAAGTAGTTTTATTAACTGCAGTGTGGTCAGTTGTGAAATCTGAATTAGGTACTGGGGCCCCTAGTCATAGAATTTGTGCAAACAAGCTTGATGATGAGGTTATTGTAACAGCTCAGTTCTAAGAATGCTTCAATGCATTCTTCATTAATGTAGCAAAGTGAGATGTCAGTGTTGCATATTATGACAATAAAGTATGTCCAATCAGAGTAGATCAAATGTCCGAATGCATCACAAATTTTAAACAGTGTCAGCACTGAAAGTAGAAAATACTATATTAACACTGAAAAACGAAAAATTCTGCAGGCTGGGACTGGATGCACACAAAAGTTCTTAAATTTGTGTATAAAATAATAGGACTCCCATTATCTATAATAATAATCTAATCTTTTGAACCAATATGTTTTCCAGAGGTGCTGAACTATGCAGAAGTGGAACTGCTGTTCAGAAAAGGATCAAGAAAGAGTATTGGAAATTATCATCCCAATTTTTTCTTCCAATTCTGTCAAAAGTATTCCAAAAACCTCTTGCTATCCATATTCAAAATTTTACTGAAAAGTATGAGGTTATTTTGAAAAATCAATTTAGCCTCATGTGTCAAAAAATCTCTATAGATGCAATTAACAAGTTAGTTGACAAGATTAGCACATCATTAGGCAACAAAAATAAAGTTTCGGAGGTCTTTTGTGGCTTCACAATAGCCTTTGGCACATTAAATTAAGCACTTCGCACACATAAACTTGACAGCTTTGGAACTGGGGGTACTGTTGTACCTTCGCTTATGTCATACTTGTACAATGGGAAACAAAGAATGATTGTCTCTACAAATGTAACAAATTATTCTTTCGGAATTGAAGACAGTAACACAAGGTGTCCCTCAAGGTTCTATCCTAGGGCCTATTTTGTTTCTATTCTGAGAGGGAGAGAGTGTGTGTGTGTGTGTGTGTGAAATCTTATGGGACTTAATTTATATTCTGCATTAATGACCTATCAATCAATATAAATACCCCATAACTTTTATTTTCAAATGACATATCTGTATTAATTGAGGACCATGAGCCAGAAACTATCCGTGTCTGCATCATGAATATAATATATCATTTAGAAACATGATTTCACCTCAATGTATTAACCATGAATACCCCAAAAACCCATGTGATCCAGCTGATAACAAATGGTGAACAACCCAGGAAATTAAAATAAACCATAAAAATCAAAATCTAGAAAAAGTGGATTCTGTGAAATTATTAGGATTAAACCTTGACAAAAATTTAAATTGGAACAAATATGTGGAATTTCAAGTAAACAAACTATGTGGCTTTACATTTGCAAAGGATCACTGAAGCAGAGTATCATGTAGCTTTCTTTCAGTGATGCAATTGTTAGCTAAAGCCTCTGATATGAACACAAGGAAAATTGCATATCATAGCTACTTCCAGTTAATTACAAGGTTGCTATTTTTTTTTTTTTTTGGAGAAATTCAAGCAACTTAATGTGCATATTAAAATTGTGGAAATGAATTATTGGAAACATGTGCTCTGCATACCAGGAAATCATGCCACCTAACATTTAAAAATCTGAAATTGTTAAGCACCCACCCCAGCTATCCATGGTATTATCATTGTTTATGTAGCAGTTTAGAATTGAGCATGGAGAACTGCTTTGATTACAATTATAATCAAATAAATAATGAACATTTTAAACTCTCTGCTTATCATTTAAACTTAGATGCTCAGACTTCCAAGTATATGGGAATGAAAATTTACAACAAACAAAATGCCAAGAACATTCTGAGTATGAACCTAGATTCACTGAAAGAAAGCTACATGATACTCTGCTTCAGTTATGCTACTACTCAGCTGAAGACTTCATAAATGATTAACTGAATATTTGAGCAGGATGCAGTTTGTCAATTGTCTTGTTATGTGAATATGTAAAAGGTATCTTTTCGCAAAAGAGTTACATCAATATTTAAATATTACTCCGTATTATTAATTACAATTTTACATCAGTGAAATTGTATTAACCATATTTTAATGTGTCTCCTGTACTCTAACAAAATGATTAACATCTGTATGCTATGAGACAAAGGCAGTGTGGTCCATTGTCAAATCAGAGTTAGACATTAGAATTAGTAGTAATGAAATATCTACATTTAAAGTAGATGATAGCATTATTGTAAACCCAGCTCAAATGCCAGAGTGTTTAAATGAATTGTTCATAAATGTGACAAAGTCAGATGTTGGTGTAGCAGAGTATCAGAGTAAAGTAAATCCTTTTGGACTCCACCAAGAAGGTGAATTTGTCATGGATTTTAGATAAGTCACAATAAACAATGTGGAAAATGTCGTATTATTTTTAAAGAAATAAGAACTCAGCTGGGTAGGCTGGGATACCTACACAGTGGTTAAAGCAGTGTGTGACATAATAGCACCTTCCCTAACTAAAATATTCAACTGATCTTTTGAACAGGGATGCTTTCCTGAGGTGTTGAAATATGCCAGAGTCAGACCTCCATTCAAGAAAGGGATGAGGGAACATATGGGAAACTATCACCATACTTCTATTCTTCCAGTTCTGTCCAAAGTGTTAAAGAAAGTAGCTGGAAACTAGATTAAAATTTTGTTGTAAAAAATGATGAAGTAACCACTTTGGGTTTCAACCAGAAAAGAACACTCTGGATGCAGTGAGTAACTTTATTGAAAATATATGCAAATCACTGGATCAGGGGAGTAAAATTGCAGGTGTTTCCTTTGATCTTACAAAAGCATTTGACTCCATGAACAATGCCTTGCTTATCTACAAATGAGACAAATATGGGATTAATGGCAATGCTCTAAATTGGCTCATATCTTACTATCAAAACAGAAAATGTAGGGTAACTATCACCTCAAATGCAGTGAATTATTATTCTAAATGGAATATAGTATCACAAGGCATGCCTCAAGGCTCAATTTTGGGGCCAATCCAGTTCCTGTTCTATGTAAATGACTTACCCATAAATACACAAATTACCCATCAGTTCTGTTTGCAGATGAGAATTCTGTTTTAATTGAAGGTGACAACACAGAAAAAATTCTGAGCTCCACCATAAGCATGATGGATACCCTAGAAAACCAGTTCCAGTTAAATGGGTTGAACTGAACATTGCAAAAACCCATATGGTACACTTCAAAATCAAACATTCAAAATTTGTGGAGCATACAAAAACACAACAATAGTTATAGCAAAAGTTGAGATGATCAAATTCTTGAGACTAAATGTGGACAAGAATTTAAGCTGGAATACACATATTGACTGCCTGACAAATAAACTAAGCAGTTTTGCTTAGTTTATTTGAAAAATTGCATATCATAGTTATTTTGAGTTCTACATTAGATATGGTATACTTTTCTGGTCAAGTTCAAATAGTGTATCTCTGATACTGAAATTGCAAACGAAAATTGTCTAATGGATGTGCACTGGTCAGCAAAGAGAATCTTGATCCCCAGTATTTGAGAAACTACAAATCCTAGCTGTTCTCTCCATATACATTTATGAAATTATGATCTTCCTACACAGCAGACAAACATTATTTGAAGAGAATCATTTTAACTACACATATAACATGTGAAATAAAAATAATTTTGTGCTACCAACACACCAGCTGAAATTATACGCATGTCTGCAGAGTATATTGGGATGACAACATGTAACAAGTTAATCAACAAAACATATTTAAAATGAAGCCAGAGGTTTTAAAAATAAGCCTAAAGCAGATTTTGTGGGATAAATGCTACTATTTTATGGAAGAATTCATAGAGGATGAAAAGATAATTTGAGTGAGGGGTAATACAGTGTTAGACCTTATTGTGGTATATGTAGCAAAGTTCTATTATATTATGATTCTGTTTCTTAACATCAGCTGTTCTATGTTTATGATGAACATTTATCACAATTTTGATGTGTCTCCTGTGTGTGACTCAAATGATTTAGGGTATGTACATTATGAGACTAATAAATCAGATTCATAGTTCTTATTGAGAAGCTTGAGATTCCAGTATTATGTGGCATATGCTTCCTTGTAAATGATACTACAGCAGTTTTCTTGAGACTGACCATTAGAGCCTGTTTTCTGCATCAGTTTTGCAAATTGAGCAATTGCTCTAACAGTACTAACAAATTTATCATTTATTACTGTGACTAAATCATCTGTGTCTCCTTGCCAAAGCTAGCCTGCAGTATTTAATTCTTCATTGAGTTCGTCACCACTAGGTTCCACAATAGTGGGGACAAAACACCTGGCTGTGCCCTGGCACAAGTACAGTATTATACACTTTGTGATAACTGTACACTTATTAAATGTGGAGTTTTCACCAAGTGTGCATTACTGTAATTGTGCCAAACACAGCACATTTATGTGGAATGTGTTCAGACTATTATGACAGCTATCTATGTTGTACATTTGAGTGAGTCATATTTGACAAAAATGTATTTTTGATCCATTGGTGTACACTATTTTTCTCCTGTGATGATGGTTGTAGTAACCAAAACCAGTAGAGAGTAAATATAATTGTACAGCTGATGACAGAAATATGATTTTTTCAAAAATCATTAATAATGATGGCTTCTACCTTTATTTTGCTTAGCATTGTCTTAATCCATCTGGATATCATGCTCTCAGTGCCTTGCTCTTGTGCAGCTTTAACTTTGAATTTGAAGATATTGCTAAAAGCCCCTCTAATATACTGGCAGATCCAGAGAGCAATGTACTGAAAATGTAGAGTTTTTCTCTACCACCCTAACGAGTTGACACTGTTTCACGTGATTTGCCTGGTTGATATTCATGTAGGTTTACATTCAGATGAACCTCAATTAAGGTCTTTACCCAAACATGCACATTAATGAGTTTTTCTAATTTATTTCTAATTTCTTTACGAAAAGGAAGACAGACCGAGTGGTCTTATATCCTTATCCTTGGTATGATCAGTTCGCCCTTATTTCAGAATGAAAACAACCCTCACTGTCCTCCAAGCATTAGGAATGATTTCTGATGCTAGACTCACTCTAAACAGTCTGCATACGAATCTAATTAAACTCGTTCCTGCTTTTTGTAGTAAAGCTGGAAAGAATTCATCTGGGCCTGGTGACCTGAGTGGTTGAAACGTTCCCACTGCCCATTAGATTTTGTTTTGAAATCAACACATTCTCTGGCAGATTTCCAGTTTTCACTGTGATTACTTGTAAACTAGTGCCTCAGTGGAAATGCTTCCTGTTCTGGATTATCTGCCAGAGAACATTGAGAGAAATGTCTTGAGCATTTGTAGATCAACCATTCTCTTTCCTTAGAGTACCTCCTGGATTAGTTGGTATTCCAGTGAGGATTTTATGAAGTCTAGCACAAGTAGCTGTACCTTCCACTTCCTCACAGAATATAGCATGACATCTTCTCTTGACTGATAGCAAGGTTGTATGTGACAAGAGCCTCCTGATATTTTGCCTGTTGCCCTTTCTTTCTTGCAAGGTTGAACTGTCTTTGTACCTGCATCCTTTGCTCTTTCAGATTGTTGTTCCATCAAGGTACATTTATGTTTGTGTACTTCTTGGTGATTGGACAGGCTTCTAAAAATGATGTCGTAATGGCAGGTGTCTCTGCGTCTGCCATTTTCTCAAAATCGCTGAGTTCTTTATTAAAGTTCTGACTTCAGATAAGCATGGGTTTAGGTCTTTTCTATCTGTGTCCAAGTCTGTTTTCCTAGGATTCCTTTAGGCCACAGTCTCTTTATAACATCCTTTTCAACCTCAAACATAATATAAGTGTGGTCAGATAAGGATGACTCCAATGCCACGTGCTGTTGTTAGATGTAATTAAAGTAGACCCAAAAGCTGTGTCAATTACTACTTCCCTTCTTCTATTCCTGAAGGTACAGTCCCTATACATGATTTCCAAATTACATTCAAGTTAATAGTCACATTGGTGCTCCTATCTGCTTTTGTGTCACTACTTCCCCACACCAGGTCCTGGGCACCGGCATCACAATAAACCAAGCTGTCTACCATTCTCCTCACTTCCTTTGGAAAAGGAGTACTGTTCTCATAAGAAAGGTAAGCTGAGGCCAATACAGTTTCCCTCATGCTTCCTTTCTCATCCTGTTTCATCCTGAAGGTCATCAAATCTCAGGAACAGAAGCCATCAGCAAGAATTAAATTCCATTCTTAACATAAATACATGTTCTAGAGTTCTTTCTATTTCTAGCATAAATCAACTTACCTTCAGTTCCTCCAAGGTCTGAAATGCCTCCTTTACATAGGCAGGGTTCCTGGATCAGGGTCACATCCACTTTCTGCCTCCCCAGAAGGTGAGTCATTGTGGCATTTTCTCCTTTACTGTGTTGGAGGTTTATCTGCAACACTTGTAGCCCCCAACTTGCCAGTATGGTTTCTTCTAATGTCTTTGATTATCATAACAGTAACCTGTGACAACCCTAAACACTCTTGGCAGGAGTATCCTTAAGGAGTTTTGGTATCCAAACTGATATCTTTGTGATCTTGAAGAGCTCAGCTACTGCCTTGACCAGCAGCTTCTCCTTCTACCATGGAGGCATCTTGGGTACCATCTCCTTAAACCATCCCACTGTTCCTGCTCCCTTGCACACAAAGAAAAGAGAATCCTTGTCCAGATAGACCCTCCTGAATTTAGGGCCTGCACTTTCATCCTCCCAAATCTTCTCAAATAGAACCATCTGAACAAGCTGCACCTGATGCAAGGCTATGTTGCTTAGTGGATATCCCTGTTGGGTAACCACCATCCTAAAAACTGAGGCAGCAGTACAATAAATCTCTTTCCCTGTCTCTTGCCTCAGCTTTTTGTGGCTCTGTTTATCCTGAGATGTGGAAGCATTAGATTCCTCTCTTGTTCTCTTGTTATCTGTATTGGATGCAGAAAGTGCTCTATTATCTCATTCACTCTGAGGCAGTCGTTTTTGGAGATCTTAGGTTCAAGACCTTTTAGTTCCCTCCATTTATGTTTAGGAAGCCATTCTTTACCTTCCTTTGCTCTTTGTTCTTTGAGAAGTTTCCTTCTCTGAGCACTAGACAAAGATTTGATCTTGTCCTTGTCCAACTTCTCAGTGACGATTTCCACTTGTTGGACTGGTCTGTCACCCAGTCCAATTGAGGAAACAGTTTCCATCAGTTCCAAACCTGATGCTCTTGTGCTTGACATTTCATTAGCATTTTGCTTTGCTCACTGTTCTTCATTTTTGTTCCACAAGCATTGGAGATTTATTTGATAGACACCATGTAGTCCCACACTACCTAATTACTCAGAGAGGTTGCCCAGTACCTATATCCCTGAGACTCTGTTAATAACATGTCTTCCCATGTGTCACACACCCCTCAGCATGGGTTGCATCGCACTTTGGCTTGTGTATCTGGTAAACTGGGGAAGGATTTGGAGGATGTATATGGGAGAGATGTGGCCTTGTGTGACACTCTTTCTCTGATTAATCCACTAAGGCCTGTCCAGCATGGCAGGCACTGGAGACCCTGCCAGCAGCTACACTATAGCTTAGGTAGCCCTCAGCTTCATGGGAATACACAGGCCTCTCCACTCATATGGTCAGTACGTCAACAATGCACAAGCATCTCCACTTGTATAGTCACTACTTTAAAGATATTTGTGAGTCAGATGCACAGTGGGAAACCAACATTGTTTTGAGAGTAACTGGCCAGGCTCCCACAAAATGGTTAAGCATATTCAACTGTGTCGTTAAATGTAACTGTTGGGATGGCATGATGTGTCTTGCCAATATCTACCTTCACTTGGGAAATATAGTACAGCAGTTGTTTAAAAAAAATAATAAAAAGAGAGAGAACACTCAAGAGCTGTGACAAATTTCACTCAGAAATTAAGAATACATTTGCAGTAGGTCCACCTAGCTGAAGAGCTATTAAATAACAGAGCCCATTACTATGCATAATTGACACACTCGTGTGTAAAATGATGTAGCTCCTAAATATGATGGAAGTTACCAAATCTCTACACCTAAAGTGCCCTTTTCTGCCCAACAGGACTTAAAAGTCCACTTTCTAGAGTCATAGAATGCATGGAGCAGAATTCATGCAGTGGCGTCCCATCAGGACCCCTGTCTACCTCTGCTGTAGCACAGGAAACTCCTTGACTGCGGTAGTTCAATATCACTGGTTACAGTGGACAGTAAATGATAGATTGTCACATCATTGCACTATTATTTGTTTCCTCATAAGAGTTTATGTGCCCTGTTGATGTGAAAGGACATTATCTTGAGTGTTTTTGTATTGCTTTAGTTCATGTAAACTGATATTATTAATGGAATAAATAAATAATCTGACCAGATACACGGGCCAGAGGAAAATATGGAACACCATGAGAAATTCATGTTTGAACATTAATGTGGATGCCAGCCAAGCCTGAAAGTTGCATTGTTGTATTTGATCATGAATGGTGCCTGTGCAACATCCTCAACACATTGCAAGGGCCAGTCATGGTCAAAACAGTGCTCTTTGTGGTTATGAGTGCATTGTTTTGGAGCTGAGTGACTTTGAACAAGGGCAAATAATTCATCATTGTATGGTGTGTGCTTCTGTAACAAAGGTATTTGGTGTTTCAAGAAACACCATATCAAAGATTTATACATCATATTGGGAAAGCAGAAAGATGCCATCCACTAAGTCACAACATAGATGAAAGTGTGTGTTGACTGCTCAAGACAGACAGTCATTGAAGATGATTGTGGCAAAAAATAAGAGGATGACAGCTGCAAAAGTCACTGCAGAACAGAACATTGCAGTCAAAAACCATGCCAGCACAAAAAAATAAATAAATAATAATATATATAAAGGGATCTTCAGAAGCTGGGAACTGCAGGGTGAGTTGGAATTCCAAAGCCTCACATCAGTGATGCAAATGCCCATACCAGAAAAACAGGGTGCCAAAGCCATAAACCTTGGATTAGGGATCAATGGAAAGAAGTCATTTGGTTGGATGACTCTTGTTTCACAGTGTTTCCAACTTCTTGCTGACTTCATGTCCCAAGAGTGAAACATAATGGGGGTTCAGTGATGATTTGGGTGGCCATATTATGGTATTCCATAGGCTCCATGGTTACTGAGCAAGGTCATGTTACTGTCAAGGATTATGTGACCATTCTGACTGACCAAAATGATCCCATGGTACAATGTTTCACAGTGGTGATGCTGCATTCCAAGATGACAGGGCACCTGTTCACACAGTGCTCATCATCCAGACTGGTTTTGTTGGCACAATGACGAATTGCTGCTTCTCCCCTGGCTGCTAATCACTAGATCTCAATATTAGTGAGTCTTTGTGGTGTACTTGGGAGAGAAGGGTGTGTAATTGCTGTTCACTGTTCACCTCCATCATAATCACCTGAGCTTGCCACTATTTTATGGGAAGAATGATATAATATTCCTTTGAAAACCACACAGGACCTGTATTTATCCAGTTGCAAGATAATTGGAAGCTGTTTTGAATTTCAATGGTTTTCCTGCTTTGTACTAGTTATAGTAATGTGTTGTGCTTTTGTCCAATCCCTCCATGATCTGATGGAACTCGGAAGTCTCACTTGTACTCTGCACAAAAAAAAAGTATGTATTAAATTTTTGATTTGCTTTTGTAATATCCTCCCAAATATTAAATTCTTTGGTGCAGTTTTTCATAGTTTGGGTATGAAAGGGCTAGGGGCAGAACAGTAGATATCTATCAGGTGCTTATTTTGTAGGATGTCATCACAACAGAGGACTTCGTGAAGTGTTGCCAGGGCATTGTGGCACTGTGGCACTGTGTCATTACATAAATGCTGTTGTTGTATATTACTTTGTAATACATGTAAACTGGAGTATTGATATATTGTTTTTGTAATACTGTATATACAAGCTGTAATTGTAATGTAAATGTAATGTTGACAAGTCCCCAGTACATCATATCTGTGATTTGACTTTGTATGTTATGGGATAATAAAAATTCTGATTCTGTCCAAAAAAGAGCACACATGAATGATGTTCAACAGGCTGTCATATTGATGGAAGTCATGGAAGACTGTCAGGACCTCACTTCTTTAATACGGTAATAATAATAACACAGATAATAGAAGTTTATGATATCCCTTAATCAAGACTGCCTCTGTAACAATATAGACTGTAAAAGCCAACCAGAAGGAGATATCATTGTTAATTCAAGAAGAGGTTCATTGACCTTTGGTACAGATACCTACAAGAGATAACAACATTGGTGAATGAAGTCATAAACCTCATACTTATGCCACAACTGTCAGATAACATCCAAGAGTGTTGATGACATAAATAAAAATGGTTCCCTTGCCAGTTTGATCACTGCACAGAAAAACAGACATTTGGAGAAGGGTCACCACTCTGATATGTATTCGTTGTGGACACCTTGGCCACATCATATGCTATAATAAAGAAAAAAGAAGACTGTTCAATACCTAATAAATTTCAAACAGCAGGACTATTCTATGCACACCAAGCAACTGCAGATGGCTACAACTGACATACAGAATGAATACCATAACTTTACCTGGTAGAATTCACACTTCAGTGTTCCAAAGTCTCTCCCAAACACTGTGTAGGGATTCCATCTAAAATGAGAAAAATGGAATAAGTTGACCATCTATGGAGGTGGGGCTGCCTCCATGGACAGCAGTTTGAAAGATGTCAGAAAATCACATTGCTGGCATCAATGAACAACTTTTCTGGACCCTAGTCAATTCTGGCTCATGACTTCCTGTGATATTGGTTGCTTATCATAGTAATCTGAAAAATATTATATTCTGCAATTAAACAGCCACTGTGTTGAAAGTTGCAAATGTAAAATATGTCAAGCCAATAGGGATATGTTTTGTGAGAATAGTTATCAATGACAGAACATGGCCAATCAAGTTTGTCATTTTACAAGAATGTAGGCATACAGTTATCCTTGGATGAGACTTCTTGCAGGTATCACAGGCAGTCACACACTGTGGTAGGCTGGAACTCCAGGATGATAAAATTACTTCAACAAGTTCACAAAACACTGAAGATAAACTTACCCTTCCATCCTCAGTGAGATGAGTTCTAATCAATAGAATTAATACTCAGTTAAACTGTGAAGTGGTAGACAAGTGTGGAAAAGTAATCAGCCTCACAAATGACATCTGTTTACCAGTGAGGATCATAACCATCACAAGCGGAGAAGGACAGCTCTGGGTCAGCAACTGCCCTCAACAGCCACAACTCATCCCTAAGTTCCTGTATGGGTAGATCAGGTCAGTGCCATAGATGGTGACTCATTCTACTCTACTATTGTTGACAACTCAGTAAGGGACTCATCTACCCAGTTAGCAATAGGACATGGCTTGAGGAAGGAACAATGTCATTTCAGTGCTGTCCATTTTGAATAAATTTTTTTAATGTAGTCAGGTCTGAAGCGGAAACAGGACACACCAGATGATCCAGATGACACAATGTGAAACATTCATCATTTACCACTCATAAAGGGTGTCACTATCTAAACAATGGATTATTCAGGAGCGACTGGAAAATATACTGTGAGAGGACATCATTCAGTCATCAGAGAGGTCTTTGTCCTCACCTGTGGTTCTTTTGAAGAACAAAAATGACACATAGGATCCCTGCATACATTAGCACTGGACAAACAAAATTACCATCACCATAAATTGATGAGACCAGATGAAACCTTTAATTTGTTTCAAATAAGTTTGTATAATGGCTTATACAACCAAAATAAAAAATTCAAAAACATGAGGTAAAATTAAATTGTGATTACTTTATACATAGGATAGGTATGTATTGAAATATAAATATTTATGCACTTTGTTTTCATGAGTATAAAATCACTGAACATTATGACATCCAAAGTTCAGCTTTTCCATAAAGTAACAATTTTAGAAACCAATCAAGTTATAAGTAAAAACTTAAAGCACCATTAAAGGTACAGCTTACAGAAACTAATGATTTCATAAATACATTTACAGGTTTTATAGTTGAAAGGACTTAGAGATAATTGGAGTGAGAAATAATCAACTGTCTTCATGTAGTGTTTTCACCCTTTCTTTTATAGTCATGCACTCCAGTGAACAAAAATGCAGGATGTCATATTCATTTGTACAGTAATTGCAGTTCAGAGAGTGTATTACCTTTAACAGGTGTTCTTTTTTTTTTTTTTTTTTTTTTTTAGCCATGTATTATTAACGGTGACAATATCCTTCCACATCAGCCAACTTTTATGAAACCATGGGGTATGAGGTTTGATAGCTCTGTACTAAGTTCATTTTAAATTAGTGTCTGGGTTACATTCTGATGGCTATCCTCTCTTCCCTTAACTGCATGCTGTTGATAGTAGTCTGACTGTGGAAAAAATATTATAGTGGGTGCAAGTTGTTGTATGTTTATAAAAATCTGGTCAGAGTAATCATCCCCCTTATGTCAATGTGGCACAGTATGCACTGAAAACAGATAA
Organism: Schistocerca nitens; assembly: GCF_023898315.1. Classification (NCBI taxonomy): domain Eukaryota; kingdom Metazoa; phylum Arthropoda; class Insecta; order Orthoptera; family Acrididae; genus Schistocerca; species Schistocerca nitens. Next base: position 556,151,889 of record NC_064616.1, on the reverse strand, counting down.
TTTATAGTGATATTTCAGTCTTAAGATATTCTGCTCTAAGTAGTTTGCAATTTTCCCCCAAGCTAATCTTGCAGAAGATAACAGATCACTTGTGGAATTTGCACATATCAGGATTCTGTTGACTCTTAGCTCTGTTGAATATAGTATGATCTGTAAGGTCACAAATACCTAAGCTGTTAGCATCAATGTTTCATTAGGAAGCAAAAAGTCTAAGCCATGCCCATCTATTTCATAGCTGAACACAGTTCCTACAGGGATGTCTGTCACTTTCAATCCATTCGTAACAACTCTGAGCCAGCCATACCAAAAGGAATATACCTTAGATAGAGTGCTGACTTGTAAGTCATTCTTAGATACCATTTCTTTACTAATTTGATAATCATGTACTGAATAACGAACATGAGTGGGAAAATCACTTGATTAGCTCCATGTTCTCCAAGTAATGACAAAATTGGCATTGGACTGGCAAGTATCCCAGTATGATGTTGATAACAATAGTTCATGTTTCTTTTTCCAAAAATATTTAAACATCCACAAGATATCTAAATCTGGAAATTTTCCATTTCTTTGTGAATCATTTATTTATTTAGTTTATTGAGTCCTTTAGACCTACTCTGTCTGTTTACATATTGGACTATGTTTTTAACCATTTTGAAGTTGTTAGATTGAATACAATAGTGTGCCTTAGTATAGTAACAGCAATAATTTAATTTTGTTCTTCATAATCAATGTTCTTTGAAAGCCTGCAGCTGTGTCATTCATGATTTAAAAAACAAAAATCTGCATTTGTTACTTATTTTTCATGTTTAGCACTATGTGCTTTCAGTATTTATTCCGATTCCCAAGTGCATTTGTTTAGGTAAATATTTTTTCTTATGTTTGCATGTGAGATTTTCTACCTCTCTTACACTGTAGTTGTCTTTTTGGGGTTATACTGCAATTGGAAAATTAGACAATTAAATCTTGTACTGTTTTTTATGTGTTAATGTTAGAGATAGTATTTTTGTCTGTCTAATTACAAGTATGGACGAGGCACAATACTTGTATGTAGACACACAAAAATACTATCTCTAACATTATCATATAAAAAAATTCCAAGATATATTTTTCTGGTTTTCTCATTTCAGTGTAACATCAAAAAGACAAGTACAATGCACAAGAGTCAGACAATCACATGTACAAATATCACAAAAATATTTTTGTAAACAAATGCATTTGAAAATGAGAATGAATTCTCGAAATGTGTGGCACAATGCACAAAAAAGTAACTGGCGCAGTATTTAAGTCATGAATAGCATAATAATAATAATAATAATAATAAATCAATGAGAAAAAAAAATTGGTTCTGAAGTTAGTTATGTGAGCTGACTGGCAGAAAGTGGAAGTTTATTAAATATTCATAAGCTACTGATTAGAGAGGAAATCCCTGTTCTTACCAGCCTGTGTAAGAGGATTGCAAGATTTGCTCTCCTGTCAGTACATGCCTGAATTTTTAAGTTATTAATCATCTTAACAATTTTTTGTTGGAACTCTTTAATATATTTTTGCCATGAAAGAAGTAGTCAAGTGACATACTCATACATTTTAACATGCAGGGAAAGAGAGAGTGTGATTGTTGATTTGTGCAGATTGTGGGCAATTTATTTATTTATTTATTTTATTTATCGATCCATTGACAATAAATATTGTATGGAAGTTGCCAAGGGTACATGTAAGCCATTTCAAAGAAATGGGACACAAACAATATATACGTAAAAAAGTACAAAACAAAATAATATAATGAAGTTAATAATAATACAATGAAATTAATATAGCCTATATACATCACTGCTTGGTAATTGTAAATGCATAGTCTGTTTTTCATAAGGCTTTAGTTTTGTCCTCCCTAAACAGCAAGTCCTTATATACACAACACTGCTTAAGTATATATTTACATGACACAACAGCTGTCCTTTAAGTATGTAAATGTAATGAATGATTAGGTAATGAATGATTAGGTAATGAATGATTAGGTACAGATAGAGTATTTTCCATTTTGCCTTTATAAACATCATCAGAAAAAATTTATTGACCTACATAGTCATTTACAGAATAAAAACATTGTTCTACCAGAAACTTTTTAAATTCTGTTTTAAATTTGTTATCATCTTCTAACTGTCTGATGTTGACAGGCAGTGCGTTGTACAGTTTTTCACCAATATGGCTCACATGCCTTTGTGTATTCATTCTTTTTTTTCGCTGAGTATGGAGTGCTGCGCTATTACGGGTATTGTATTTATGAAAGTCGGCATTTGTCTGAAAATCTGCAATGTGGGTCCTGACATACAATACACATTTGTATATGTATAATGATGGTATAGTAAGTATTCTAAGCTTTTTGAATATGGGTTTGCAGTGTGTCTGTGGATGACTGTGAGTTATTATTCAGATGGCCCTCTTCTGCAACAAAACAATTTGTTTTAGGCACCCTGTTGTGGAACCCCAAAATATTATCCCGTATGTGGCAAGAGATTGAAAATAGCCTAAATATGCCATTCTGGCACCCTCTGAGGTACAAACATTTGCAATAATTCTGAGGGCAAAACAGACTGAATTAAGTTTCTGTGCAAGTTTTATTACGTGGTCATTAAAATTTAAGTTTTCATCCACATGAATCCCCAGCAATTTTGTGGATGTCACTCTGTCTAAGGCTTTGTCACCCCACACCAGATCGAGATTTACATTTTGACATCTTTTCCCAAACTGCATATAACTTGTTTTATTTACATTCAATGTCAACCTGTTTGCATTGAACCAAGAGTAAATGTAATTTAGTACTTTATCAGCAGTTGTTGGTAGCAATTGCTTTGGTGCACTTATTATCACACTAGTATCGTCTGCAAATATTATTGCTTTGGCTGCATCATCAGGGGTGTGAAAATCATTTATATAGACAAGAATGTAATTAATAACAGACTGGAATGGTTTATAGGACATAATACAATCATTATAACAGAGTACTTGGTTTCTGTAGCTTATGCCTGGGAAGAAACACCTGTTGACATTTCCAGGTACTATTTCGATTCTCTTATCACTCATAGCAGTGTTACCTTACTGCCATCTTTCTGTAAAAAGCTGAGGGCTCGGCCTTCAAATTCATCCTTGGCATATACTATGAAATTGTCTGTATACTGTGGGATGGTGACAGGATACCATAATCTGTTGTCACAGTGTATAGACCAAAAAACAGCAGACTTTAAGGATCTCCTCATGGTAAACCCTTGGACAGGAGTCTGGTAATCATCTGATCATCTACCATGCTTATTGTTACGATCCTGTGGTGAGGGTAGTGACAACACCAGTTGATAATTTTTGATGTTATGCTAATATACCACTACACTTGTTGAAGAATAGTATGATTGTTGTTTCCATAGGTGTGTTTGGTATCTAAGAAAACTGCAATTATGCAGAAATTATCAGTGAAGTTCAGTTGCACATTGGTTACAAGTGTGTAATGAGCATCAATAGAACTGAGTTTTTTACAGAGACAAAATACTAAATTATAAAGGATGTTATAATGTTCTACAAACTATTAAGATTTTTTGCACATAATCTTACATAAATAAGAGATCAAAGAAACAGAGCAAAAGGAGCTTGCATAGACTGGTTCCTGCCATGTTTTGTCACAGGCACAATGTTGACTAGCTTCCACTGTTAAGATACAAAGGTTATTTTGAATAAATCATGAAGCAACTCTGGAAGTATAGTTTTCAATTTTCAAGAAAGACTGAAGATCAAGGAGTACACAATCACATTAGGCATCTGAGTAGCACATTAAAAATAAACTGCTGATGGAAATTGATTGTATCATTTATGCAATTTTTGGTGTAAGCTGGAGCTAAGACATCCACAAATGACACTGCATGTTAAATACCTGCTTTAACTGTATTATTATCCTATGTAGGACCTCTAAAACTTGTAGCTTCCCCACAAAATGCTTGTGCGGACATGTTCATCCATATTTCTAAGAAAAATTTGGTTCAGTTTGCTTTCTTTGCTTTTTGTACATATTCCAGGCCCAAGATGTCATCTTCCCCATAACAATAAAGTTTTGGTAAGTTGATACAGCTGACAGCACTGTGGTTACTAGCTGTCTCTTAGCTACTGTGTCACAGCATTCAGAAGTCCAGCAGCGTTTGTGCTGGTGACATGTAAGTAAAGCTGTCATCAACTTGAAGATTACAGTGCTTTACTAGACATTGTCTTATTAAAGATGACCTTCAAACAGACTTACTGAAAGGTCAGAAGAAGGCAGCAGAATACCACCTGCAGTGAGATGAGGCCCAGTAAAGTGACATCTAGGATTCACTGAAATATTCCTAGATGTGCTGTCAAAGTGTACCTAAGGACAGAATTCTCAGACTAAGGGTACCAGCCCCACAAGTTGGCATTAGGTACATGTGATTCAAAACGCTTGCTTAATATTGTTTTGACACCCATTCCAATTTTTACTCTTGCAGTTAAGACTGATGTCACTCATGTGGGCATGCTACAAGGAACTGTAACAATCACTAATATTTTAATGACAAGAAGGTCATTATCTAAAGTGTCTGTGAGTGATATCCACTGGCATTTTAGAGATAAAGAAAGAGATACTAACAAGATGTAAGGGGGATATTGCCATTGAAATGTAGTGCCTTATCTAGTAGGATGGTTTTGTGTTAAGTAAAAGTAAATCTGGACAACTAACGAATCATTCAACTTCCATACTACTGAAGTCATTTAGTGTGTGAGTTTAGATGGCTATTGAAGAAACATTTCTTTGGTAACTAATAGAACAGGTGGATGGGAGAAGAACAATATTAACCACAACATTCCTGACGTCTTGTGAGTTCATAATATCAAGTGATAAAATGTCAATATATCTGTTATTTTTTGGAGACTATAAAGCACATAAAAGATACTTTAGTCTGTAACAATGGTGACTCCACTGTTGCCATTACATCTGGCTTCATGATAAATTTTATACTGGAAGTCCCTTAAATTCATACTGTCAGCTAACCAAACTTAGGAGATTAAAACAATACTTGCATATAGTTGAGTCTAATTAGGTCTAAAGTCATTCTATGTTACTTATAATCTGTTTTGATTGCAAAAATGTTTATTCACATGACCGGTTTTGGATCCTCTAGAACCATCTTCAGATCTGCAATTTCAGTTACAGCAGTAACCCATCCACACACAGCAACCTTCACATGCCACGTCACATTAAATTGCAGATCTGAAGATGGTTCTACAGGAACCGAAACCGGTCATGTGAATAAACATTTTTGCAATCAACATGGATTATAAGTGACATTGTATAACCAGTGATTGCGGTATCCCTTCAGACATTATGTATGTTTTTGCAAAAAGTCATTCAATTTACTTCCTAGACTCTGTGCGTTTCGCTGAAGAAAATTGAAAGATAAATTCTTGCACAGTGTTTTGTTCTAAACTTACTATTTTGTGAGCCATAATCTGTCCCCGCTATGACCCCTATTAATGCTTTTACATCTGATTAAGCAATGCAGCCAACTAGTTCTTAGTTCGTGTGGTGAATTACATTCCTTAAAATATGAAACCATTTATCACTAATATTTAAGCTTTGACAGATGTTAACTGATCCCACTGTAGTTGCAGGAGGAGGGTGCTGGAGTAGGATTTTTCATAATGAAAGTGATAGGTCCATTATATTAAAAGAGCTTGTTGGCTATTTTTGAAATTATGCACTGTCTCTATGTCAGTTTGTGTGGGAAGATGTATGGTCTTGGAATGTTATCTGATGAGTGCTTAGGTAAGGGGATTTTAGTTGAATGGGGAACCCCATTTAGCACAGCTACACTATTTCCTGTGTGTTGAACACGAGGTAGAGATATGTTGTTTGACTGCAGAAAAGGAGCTGCCACCTCGGAATTCAATTAAACAGATTTAAGTGAAATTCATGAGCTAAAAGCCATTGACAGAAATGATTTTTGCCATAATTTTGAAAATAGTGGACAGATGTGGCCCATAGATAAGTGACTGCCAGAGTAACAAATGCAAGTAGTTGCTTTTGTAGATGTGCATTGTTTTATATATTGTTCACCCACACATTTTGCACACTGGGTTTGACTTTGACACTGCACATGTACGTGACAGAAATGAAGACGGTCATGACATTGTCTAATGGGTTTCACATCGGGCGTAACTGTGCCTGTCAGTACAGTACAGATAGACATATGCTAGGAGAAGCTCAGATATAAATTTCTGCAATACAACTGGAATGGGGCCACAGAATATGTTTTGATTACAAATGTTTTTCTTTAAAAGCTGTTTGACCCTTAATATGGGCAATTGAGACCATGAATCATTTAAGACAGTGCAGTGCTTTAGATTCTATTGTATTTTTCTCAGTCCTGTAGTCTACAAAATTGCTTTATGCATAAGACATTGAAAGTCGGTTTATGTGTATATAGGTGAAAGTGAATTCTGTGCTTATATATTTTAAATTACAAATAATGCACTTCATACATTAAATATACTCCAGTGGAATAAAAGCAGTGATGCTGTAAATATGAAATTAAAGCTTTTCCAAAGATTTTGAACTTGGTATTTGCTTTTATGTTTCTGAGAATTTTATTGTGTTGTTTACATCATATCTATTTAGATTATTCTCTGACTAGTGTTCATAAATAGCAGAAATAGTTTTACAGTTGATGTTAGTATGATTCTACATCTACATCTACATCTACATTTATACTCCGCAAGCCACCCAACGGTGTGTGGCGGAAGGCACTTTACATGCCACTGTCATTACTTCCCTTTCCTGTTCCAGTCGCGTATGGTTCGCGGGAAGAACGACTGTCTGAAAGCCTCCGTACGCACTCTAATCTCTCTAATTTTACATTCGTGATCTCCTCGGGAGGTATAAGTAGGGGGAAGCAATATATTCGATACCTCATCCAGAAACGCACCCTTTCGAAACCTGGCGAGCAAGCTACACCGTGATGCAGAGCGCCTCTCTTGCAGAGTCTGCCACTTGAGTTTGTTAAACATCTCCGTAACGCTATCACGGTTACCAAATAACCCTGTGACGAAATGCGCCGCTCTTCTTTGGATCTTCTCTACCTACTCCGTCAACCCGATCTGGTATGGATCCCACACTGATGAGCAATACTCAAGTATAGGTCGAACGAGTGTTTTGTAAGCCACCTCCTTTGTTGATGGACTACATTTTCTAAGGACTCTCCCAATGAATCTCAACCTGGTACCTGCCTTACCGAAGGAGAAGATATACAAGAAGAACCAGATTACCAGTGTATAAGAATGTAGATACATTTGATCTTAAACCGAAGCAAACAGCACAACAGCAACTACTTGGAGCACCAATAACTTTTGTAGGTTGTAAGATTAATTTTTCTTGCACTACTACAGAGGTTGTGAGTGGTAATTCATGGTTTACCATCGCTATAGTACGAGGAGGTGATTCACCTGCTGGAGGATTGGAGAGCTATAATGAGAGAGATATTATAGGCTTTCGCACGTTTTCTATTGGTGTAATTCCAAATAATTGATGTAGATTGCTTAAGATTGCTCAGGAAGCATTGGGAGGGACCTTGAATTAAATACTTTTCAAGCTTTGACTCCAGACTCATATGATGAACCATGCCAAAAGCTTCTGATAGGTCAATAAATGCTCCTGTCAATTCCTGTTTCTTGTCAGTCAGGCTCAGAGGCTCAGTATGCAGTCACAATGGCAGTTACTGTTGGCATCTTATTTCTGAATCTGTGTTCTTTTTATTTATAAGTTCTGTTAGTTTATTATACATAACTTTTTCTAATATTTTTGAAATTCAAGAGGAAATTGTGATGGACCTGTAGTTATTTACATTATCTTTCACACATTTTTTATATATTGGAATTACCTTAGATGTTTACAATGCATTATGGGAGGTCCCTGCTTGAAATGAGCAATCACAAAAGTGTGTTAGTAGTTTAACTAGGTTCTGAGTACTCCTCTTTACTACTATTGAAGGGACACCATCAATGCCTACAAAGTTGGAATTCAGTGGGTTTTGTTACTACTTTATTTTCTTGTGAGAGTGTAAAACTTTTACATGATGCTCTGTTTTCATCAGTTTCTCGGTTTGTTAACACTCCATATCTGTGATTTTACCAGTGTTATGTTGTCATGGTCTTCAGTCCAAAGACTGTTTATTGCAGCTCACCACACTACTCAATCCTGTGCAAGCCTCCTCATCTCTGAAGAACTACTGCAACATACTTTTTTTCTGAATCTGCTTACTTTATTCATCTCTTATGATTTTTACTCCCACACAATTCCCTCTAATACTAAATTGCTGATCCCTTGGGTCCCAGAATGTGTCCTATCAACTGATCCCCTCTTTTAGTCAAGTTATGCTACAAATTTGTTTTTCCCCTATTCTATACAGTACCTCCTCATCAGTTATGTGAGCTACCCATATAATCTTCAGTGTTCTTAGCACCAGATTTCAGTAGCTTATATTCTCTTCTCCTCTAAAGTGTTTATCATCCATTTTTCACTTCCATATATCATTACACTCCATACAAATACTTTCAGAAAAAGACTTCGTGACACTTAAATCTATATTCAGTGTTAATATAGTTCTCTTCTTCAGAAATGCTTTTTTGCAATTGTCAGTCCACATTTTATATCCACTCTACTTCAGCCATACTCAGTTATTTTGCTGCCCAAATAGTAAAACTCATCTACCACTTTAAGTGTCTCATTTCCTAATCTAATTCCCTCAAAATTGCCTGCTATATTACCCCCTGCTTTTGAATCATGGGAATTGGTACATTACATTCCAAATTCTTTGCTTTTAGCAATGCTGATATAACCACTAGACTAGCAGCACTAGCAGAATTAAGTTCATCTCTAATTTAGTTGCTTCCCATTCTCTTGATTATTTCTATAGCTTTCTATAGCGTACATCACATCCCTTATACACTAGTTTGTTTACAGCCATGGGATGTAATTTTATTATGAAATGGTTTTTACTCTTAATGTAAACAAAACAAGCCTCCATTAGTAGCATGGCAATGATTACTTTTAGCTTTGTTGATTGCATTGCCACCATTACTTTTAGCTATGTCGATTGCATTTCCATCATAAGCTTGCTAAGGAACTGATGTTTGGCGATTACAAGAAAAATTATCTTGAATTAGCTGGGACACATTATTGGCTCTGTGCATTGGACTATGTGTATGTAGTTAGAGCAACTTTTGAAAGTACACTTTGTATAACATTTCAATCATGTGATATCACATTAATAGTGACATCTAATCTACCACAATAGGCCTAAAACTTGTGAAAATGTTACTTCATATTGCAATGTACTGCCAGCTGCATTTTTTCAAATACCCAAGTTAATTTGCCTTTCTTAACACAGAGGCTAATATCAATATCTTTCTTCATCAGTGATGGTCTGGAATGAAGCTGTTGCTGCTATGCACTGACAATATTACCGGCATTTCAACATTTGTGAGACTCATGCTGTTGCCAGTGATTCTGCTGTAACAATTCATCCTGTCCCCTTTGCTGTTACTGTGAGCCACCATGTTGCTGTGACTGCAGCTCATGTTGAGATAGCTGCTGCTGCTTTTGTTATCCCTGTAGCCATTTTTTAAGCTATCTGACCTTTAGATCTTCATAAATTACACTTCGGTTGCTCAAGCTGGAAATGTTTACACTTGCTCGCTCCAGAAAGAGAGAAGTAGATCCATTCTTGACCACTGCTTTCTAGAATTCACGTTATTTTACATTATACTGAAAAATGATTTTCAGTGATTCTATAAATGCCACAGTTTCTTAGGCAGACTAAAACTGTTAAGGCTTTCGTGGCCACTTGTTGACAAACTGCCTATTGGCTTCTGTCTCGGGTTCTTCGGCCGACGTTCATCTAATGATTTTTCTGACGTTTCGCCAGCACGAGTGGCTGGCATTGTCAAAGCTTCACCCTCCATTGCCGGTGGTGAACTGGAGGCGAGCTCGCGGCCGCAGACTATATGTACCTGGCGCGCCAACGTCCGAGGGCTTCTCCGCGGTCATTTCCGGTGCGGTTCTCCTCTTGCTACCTGCGACGGTCGTTCGCTGCAGTACGGGAAGCCAGGATCCGTTTACCTTAAGGCTTTCCTCTTTCTTGTTGAAACTGTTCGCGTGTTTTTGGATTTCTACAGCTTCTCTGAACAAGCGCGTGTGATAGTGCTTCTCTACAGCCAGAACTTCCGTGTCGGCGAATTTTATTACGTGGTCGGTCTCATTCAGTGCGTGCTCTGCCACGGCCGATTTCTCCACCTGCCCCAACCTGCAATGTCGCTTATGCTCTTTGATCCTGGTGTTAATGGATCGTCCAGTCATTCCGACATAAACTTTTCCGCATGTGCAAGGTATACGGTATATTCCCGACATTGCAAGTGGGTCTCTTTTCTCCTTCGCCGATCTAAGACACTCTTTGATCTTCCTTGTCGGTTTGAAAATCGTCTTTACGCCATGTTTGCGCAATATACGGCCGATTCTGTCCGTCACTCTGGGAATGTATGGCAGAAAGGCCGTACCCGACATTTCTTTTTCTGGTTCCTTACTTCGCCGAGTGTTTAGCTCTGTTACACTTCTAATGTAATTTGTGGAGTACCCATTGCTCCTCAGAACAGTTTCCAGGTGTTGCATTTCTCGTTTGAGGTGTTGAGGCTCACATATTCGTCCTGCTCTCGTTACGAGCGTACTAATCATGCCTCTTTTCTGGCTCGGGTGGTGGTTTGACAGTTTGTGCAGGTATCGGTCCGTGTGTGTCGGTTTTCGATACACGCTGTGTCCCAGGTTTTCGCCGTCCCTTGTGACCAGCACATCTAGAAATGGCAGTTTCCTGTCCTTTTCTACCTCCATGGTAAATGTTATGTTGGCATGGAGGCTGTTCAAGTGTCTCAGGAATTCACCGAGCTGTTCTTCACCATGGCTCCACACCACGAAAGTATCATCGACGTACCTGTACCACACCTTAGGTTTGCAAGTCGCCGAGTCCAGTGCCTGTGCTTCGAATTGTTCCATGAAGAAGTTGGCCACCACTGGACTGAGAGGACTACCCATGGCGACGCCTTCCAGCTGTTCGTAGAAATCGCCATTCCACGTGAAATAGCTCGTGGTGAGACATGCATGGAAGAGCTTTTTGATGTCTTGAGGGAACATGGAACCGATGTGCTCCAGAGCGTCGCTGAGTGGCACTTTCGTAAATAACGAAACAACATCAAAACTGACCAGGATGTCGTTAGGCGCAAGTTTCAGTTTCTTCAGCTTCTCAATGAAATGTCCTGAGTCCTTAATGTATGTGTCGGTCTTTCCCACGTGTGGCTGGAGCAGAGAGGCCAAGTGTTTCGCCAGTTTATACGTTGGTGAGCCAGGAGCGCTAACGATCGGTCTCAGTGGAACGTTGTTCTTATGGATCTTGGGTAATCCATACAGCCGAGGTGGTAGGGCTTCTGTGTTGCGCAGGTTTCTCTGTATGTCCGCCGGCAGAGAAGACGCCTTGATTAATCGATTCGTATTCCGAGTGATACGCTGCGTCGGATCTGCGCTCAGTTTTCGGTACGTCGTCGGATCTAATAGGTCTCGGATCTTTTGCTCATAATCTTCGGTCTTCATTACGACGGTCGCATTCCCCTTATCGGCAGGCAGTACCAATATACTCTTGTCGGCGTTGAGATTCTTAATGGCTTGTACCTCTTCTTTCTTCAGGTTGCAAGCTGGTGGTTTTGCTCGGCGCGGTATCCTGGCTGTTTCAGTGCGTATTTCCTCTGCCCTTTCACAAGGAAGGGTCCGAATGGCTGCTTCGGTGTTGGCAATGATGTCCTCCATAGGTATAGTTCTCGGGATGATAGCGAAATTCCCTCCTTTTTGAAGGACTGACACTTCCTCTTCGGTCAATTGTCGTTCAGTGAGGTTGACCACTGTGTGTGACATGTCGGGAATCGCCTTGTCGGTCTGCTTCCGGCATCTTTCAAACTTTTTCTTTTGCCGCTCGGTGCAGCGCTCGAGTTCGTTCTGCATGCTCCTGTGAGTGATGCTGTCGATCTTGTCCCAGTCTTCTCGATGCATTCTGCTACTTAGTTGATAGAAAATGTCCAGAAGTTCCTGATCCGTTCTTGCCAAGTCTCTCCGTGTTGTATGTATTCGCTCACGAAGAAAAGCTCGTTCCATTCTGTCGTAGATACGATGTGCTTGGGCGGTGGTGAATAGGCGCTTGCATCTCAAGAACTTCGGTGTAGCACATTCATCTCGGCACCGTGACAGAAAGGCGAGAGAGGACATCAGTCGCGCTTTCTTCTTCCGTCGTTGGTCAAGGCGTCGGTACAATCTGCAAATCTCCTCCCCGTAGAGGCGTAATACAAAACTGTTAAGGCTTTCGTGGCCACTTGTTGACAAACTGCCTATTGGCTTCTGTCTCGGGTTCTTCGGCCGACGTTCATCTAATGATTTTTCTGACGTTTCGCCAGCACGAGTGGCTGGCATTGTCAAAGCTTCACCCTCCATTGCCGGTGGTGAACTGGAGGCGAGCTCGCGGCCGCAGACTATATGTACCTGGCGCGCCAACGTCCGAGGGCTTCTCCGCGGTCATTTCCGGTGCGGTTCTCCTCTTGCTACCTGCGACGGTCGTTCGCTGCAGTACGGGAAGCCAGGATCCGTTTACCTTAAGGCTTTCCTCTTTCTTGTTGAAACTGTTCGCGTGTTTTTGGATTTCTACAGCTTCTCTGAACAAGCGCGTGTGATAGTGCTTCTCTACAGCCAGAACTTCCGTGTCGGCGAATTTTATTACGTGGTCGGTCTCATTCAGTGCGTGCTCTGCCACGGCCGATTTCTCCACCTGCCCCAACCTGCAATGTCGCTTATGCTCTTTGATCCTGGTGTTAATGGATCGTCCAGTCATTCCGACATAAACTTTTCCGCATGTGCAAGGTATACGGTATATTCCCGACATTGCAAGTGGGTCTCTTTTCTCCTTCGCCGATCTAAGACACTCTTTGATCTTCCTTGTCGGTTTGAAAATCGTCTTTACGCCGTGTTTGCGCAATATACGGCCGATTCTGTCCGTCACTCTGGGAATGTATGGCAGAAAGGCCGTACCCGACATTTCTTTTTCTGGTTCCTTACTTCGCCGAGTGTTTAGCTCTGTTACACTTCTAATGTAATTTGTGGAGTACCCATTGCTCCTCAGAACAGTTTCCAGGTGTTGCATTTCTCGTTTGAGGTGTTGAGGCTCACATATTCGTCCTGCTCTCGTTACGAGCGTACTAATCATGCCTCTTTTCTGGCTCGGGTGGTGGTTTGACAGTTTGTGCAGGTATCGGTCCGTGTGTGTCGGTTTTCGATACACGCTGTGTCCCAGGTTTTCGCCGTCCCTTGTGACCAGCACATCTAGAAATGGCAGTTTCCTGTCCTTTTCTACCTCCATGGTAAATGTTATGTTGGCATGGAGGCTGTTCAAGTGTCTCAGGAATTCACCGAGCTGTTCTTCACCATGGCTCCACACCACGAAAGTATCATCGACGTACCTGTACCACACCTTAGGTTTGCAAGTCGCCGAGTCCAGTGCCTGTGCTTCGAATTGTTCCATGAAGAAGTTGGCCACCACTGGACTGAGAGGACTACCCATGGCGACGCCTTCCAGCTGTTCGTAGAAATCGCCATTCCACGTGAAATAGCTCGTGGTGAGACATGCATGGAAGAGCTTTTTGATGTCTTGAGGGAACATGGAACCGATGTGCTCCAGAGCGTCGCTGAGTGGCACTTTCGTAAATAACGAAACAACATCAAAACTGACCAGGATGTCGTTAGGCGCAAGTTTCAGTTTCTTCAGCTTCTCAATGAAATGTCCTGAGTCCTTAATGTATGTGTCGGTCTTTCCCACGTGTGGCTGGAGCAGAGAGGCCAAGTGTTTCGCCAGTTTATACGTTGGTGATATGGATTACCCAAGATCCATAAGAACAACGTTCCACTGAGACCGATCGTTAGCGCTCCTGGCTCACCAACGTATAAACTGGCGAAACACTTGGCCTCTCTGCTCCAGCCACACGTGGGAAAGACCGACACATACATTAAGGACTCAGGACATTTCATTGAGAAGCTGAAGAAACTGAAACTTGCGCCTAACGACATCCTGGTCAGTTTTGATGTTGTTTCGTTATTTACGAAAGTGCCACTCAGCGACGCTCTGGAGCACATCGGTTCCATGTTCCCTCAAGACATCAAAAAGCTCTTCCATGCATGTCTCACCACGAGCTATTTCACGTGGAATGGCGATTTCTACGAACAGCTGGAAGGCGTCGCCATGGGTAGTCCTCTCAGTCCAGTGGTGGCCAACTTCTTCATGGAACAATTCGAAGCACAGGCACTGGACTCGGCGACTTGCAAACCTAAGGTGTGGTACAGGTACGTCGATGATACTTTCGTGGTGTGGAGCCATGGTGAAGAACAGCTCGGTGAATTCCTGAGACACTTGAACAGCCTCCATGCCAACATAACATTTACCATGGAGGTAGAAAAGGACAGGAAACTGCCATTTCTAGATGTGCTGGTCACAAGGGACGGCGAAAACCTGGGACACAGCGTGTATCGAAAACCGACACACACGGACCGATACCTGCACAAACTGTCAAACCACCACCCGAGCCAGAAAAGAGGCATGATTAGTACGCTCGTAACGAGAGCAGGACGAATATGTGAGCCTCAACACCTCAAACGAGAAATGCAACACCTGGAAACTGTTCTGAGGAGCAATGGGTACTCCACAAATTACATTAGAAGTGTAACAGAGCTAAACACTCGGCGAAGTAAGGAACCAGAAAAAGAAATGTCGGGTACGGCCTTTCTGCCATACATTCCCAGAGTGACGGACAGAATCGGCCGTATATTGCGCAAACACGGCGTAAAGACGATTTTCAAACCGACAAGGAAGATCAAAGAGTGTCTTAGATCGGCGAAGGAGAAAAGAGACCCACTTGCAATGTCGGGAATATACCGTATACCTTGCACATGCGGAAAAGTTTATGTCGGAATGACTGGACGATCCATTAACACCAGGATCAAAGAGCATAAGCGACATTGCAGGTTGGGGCAGGTGGAGAAATCGGCCGTGGCAGAGCACGCACTGAATGAGACCGACCACGTAATAAAATTCGCCGACACGGAAGTTCTGGCTGTAGAGAAGCACTATCACACGCGCTTGTTCAGAGAAGCTGTAGAAATCCAAAAACACGCGAACAGTTTCAACAAGAAAGAGGAAAGCCTTAAGGTAAACGGATCCTGGCTTCCCGTACTGCAGCGAACGACCGTCGCAGGTAGCAAGAGGAGAACCGCACCGGAAATGACCGCGGAGAAGCCCTCGGACGTTGGCGCGCCAGGTACATATAGTCTGCGGCCGCGAGCTCGCCTCCAGTTCACCACCGGCAATGGAGGGTGAAGCTTTGACAATGCCAGCCACTCGTGCTGGCGAAACGTCAGAAAAATCATTAGATGAACGTCGGCCGAAGAACCCGAGACAGAAGCCAATAGGCAGTTTGTCAGACTAAAACTACTGAAACACTTGTAAATGACTGAGCAGAAAATGATCAATTTCTGGAAATTGTATTGAATACTGATTGATATCCAAATTAACCTTTGTGAGCAATTTGGTGGCAGTTTGGATGCATAGTCATGCAGCTATGGAAGGTGATAGGGCATATGTTTGGTATAAAAGTCTGTAAATAAAAACTAAGCCCATAAAAAATCAAGCCCATAAATATCCAACAGATTGTGTAATATGAATAAACCATCATATGAGAACCTGAAGTATATTTTCTCCATTTCGCACTTTATTCACTACAGGAAACAGCTGCAAACTTCAGAGAATATCTCAGTCCTGTTGTACTGAAGCTCCTTACAGTGGTAGTAGAAAGTACCAGTAGCAGAATAAAATTGAAAGAAATTCATTTTCAAGTCAGGGGCAATATTACATGTAAAGTTATTTCTAGTCATTATCATCTTCATTAAAACTTCTCTAGGTGTACAACCAAATTACAGTGATCAACCAGAACATTATAACCACTGACCTACTATCAATATAAACACATCTAGGGGATAGCACCATCATCTGGCAAGGAATGAGTGCTAATCAGATACACAAATGGTGCCTGTAGTATCAGTGAGAGTGCTGTCCAAGTGTAGAATGGAGGAGTCACATCAGCATTTTGGAAACTGCACAACTTGTCATGTGTTCAAGGAGTGCTGTGGTGAGTGTCTCCAACATGTGGCAAAACCAAGGTGAAACCATGTCCAGACATCGTGGGGTTGGACGGCCACCCGTCATTATAGATGTCGGACGTCATAGGTTGAGCAGATTGGTAAAACAGGACAGGCGGTGAACTGTGGAGGAACTAATATCAGACATTCATGTTGGGCAGAGTACAGCTGTATCTGAACACATGCTCTGGGGAATGTTCACATGGCCATCCATGGGTCCAATGGAGCTTGTGCAAGAGACCATGGTGGCTAAGGAGTATCATATGCTGATTGATGACCACGTGTACTCCTTCATAACGATCACATTTCCCGATGGCAGTGGCATCTTTCAGCAAGATAATGTGCCATGTTGCAAGGCCAGGAGTGTGATGGAGTGGTTTGAGGAACATAGTGGCAAGTTCCAATTGACGTGCAAGCCCCTAACTTGCCAGATATGTTCCAGGTTGAACAGAGCTCATCACCCCACTCCCCAGAATTTATGGGAATTTGGTGACTTGTGTGTACAGATGTGGTGCCAACTCCCTAGAGTGGCCTACCAAGGCCTTGTTGCTTCCATGCCACAAAAAATTGTTGTTATTATCCATGCCAAACATGGACATACCGGCTATTAGGTAGATGGTTAAAATATACCTGCTCATTACTGTATCATGCTCTTATAAAGGCAAATGCTATGGCAACTTGCAGAAGTGGCTTTAAACTTGGTCTATATAACAACACAAAGGCACTATCAAATATCAAGTAAAGTTTTATTCATGGAAAAAATGACTCCTTAAACTGTTCTCAAACTTTACTACAAAAAATGACTCCATTAAATTGTGCATAAAATGCATACAACATGATAATCCCTTGTATTTGTTGATTCTGTTCACACGAAGACTAATGTCATTGACTACAGTGCAATGATCGTAAATGTAAGCATTTAGTTTTTTCATTGTACATATAAAAATATTTTAATGTAAATTTAAATTTCTTTTTAATCAATATTTGGAAAAAATACAGGGTATTAAGAGAGAGAAAAGTCCAGTTTGTTGCAGCACAAGTAATACTGTGACAATGCTAAGAAAAAACAGACTTCTGGGCAGCAGCTTAGAAAACACATAGTATTGCAGGTATACTTGGCTATACATGGCTGACAAAAGAAGTAAAACACCCAGAAGTGGGGGGGGGGGGGGGGGGGAGGGAGGAAATGGAACTTATGGCCAGAGGGGATATGTGATGTTAATTCAGTGGTTACCAAGTCAAATTTACAAAGAACTTGGTTGTATGAGCCCTTATCAATATGACTTTGCATTCCCTCTTGTCTGGATGTATGAACTAGTTCTGTTGTGAAGGATATAACAAAGCCATTGCATCTTCTCTTGAGGTAAGGTGGCCTACAACTGTTGTAACTGAGCCTTGAAAACCTGGACATTGACGCTGGGATGGAGTTGGCATCTGAGCTGTTCTCACATGTTCTATCAGGAAGAGATTTGGGAATCTTGCTTGCCAGTGGAGTACCTTAACATCATGCAAGCAGTTTATAGAGATGTATGAGGTGGGTAGATGAGCACTGTCCTGTTGAAAAATGGCACCACAATTTCTCACATGGGAGTGTAACACCGGAGGATGCAGAATGTCTGTGATGTACTGTTGTGCTATCAGAGATTCCTCAGTTGACATCTGTGATCTGTAGTCATATCTATGATCTGTACTCATATGACCTGAAATTATATCTGATTGGTCCACAAAACATGATGGCAGAAATAGCACGTCTGTGCCTCTACATAACATTGGAAGAACTGAAATTCAACCCAGGCCACCACCATACTTGTCAACTTTGGTCATCTGTTGTAGGGCAGAACTGTGATTCATCTCTCAACAAACTGTGGCATTCATCAGCATTCCACACTTTCTGGTCATAGTACCACTCAAGACACAGCTGTTTGTTTGGTGGTGTTAACAGCAGCCTATGCATGTCACAGTTATTTCCTAGTCTGTCTGCTGCTAGTCTCCAATCAGTAGTTTGCAATGTCACATAATGTTGCAGAAAATGCAGTACTTTTCCTCAGATGACACACAGATGTTAAGGTGTTACTCTGTACTTGGGGTACAATATGGAGATCTTCCATTGTGGTGGTCAGACGTAGTTGACTGGAACCTCGACAACAAGTATGTACACTTTGACATTCCCATGCAGTCTAACATTGGGCCACTGTGACATCCAAATACCCCATAAATCTGGATAATGCATGAGTCAGCCAGCTGGCCAAATGGTGACTCTCAATGAGGCCACTTTCAAACTCTGTCGGGTGCTGATAATGCTGTCTCAGACTAGTACATGGCATTTTTGTGTCCTTGACACTCAAGATCTGACACTTTCATGCTTCTTATATACCATCTCAGGCCTGGTAACAATACTAAACATGAAAAACACTAATGCAATCTGGTGGTCATTCTACCTGCCGCAGAAAAATGCTACTCTAATCACTTACATACTTAATGGTGATATGTTCATGTGTGAAGTTACATTGATATGTGACCATGTCTTCTGGGTACTGCACTTTGTTTTTCAGGCATTGAAGATGGAAAAGCACAGGAAAGTATTTCAGTCAAAAGCACTAGTCTGAGGGCTCTTTGAATCTCAAAAACCATTGATTCTTACTAAAGCAGACAGTAGTAAAAAAAATTGTTTAGAATAACAGAAAATATTCCATTTATATTACATTTATGGTTTAAATTTTTCAGGTTTTTTTTAAGATACTAACTCAGTGTGTGATGTTAGTTGCAGTTAGGGCAGGAATTATTTCATTCGGGGGACCAAGGATGGTGACGTGGAAGAGCGATGTACGTTTACCGTGCCAAGCTGTAGGCATCCCTGAACCTAAACGGCGATGGCTAGAAGCTGGAGATGTACCATTAAACCAGCACCCAAGAATCAATTTTGCTCCTGATGGTTCTCTTCTCCTGTCAAAAGTACAAAGAACTGATCAGGGTGACTACACATGTCATGTCTCTAATGAGTATGGAGAAGATACCATTGTTTATCAACTTTTAGTTCAAGGTATGTACACTATCCTTGTGCTGTAGCTGTCATCTGCTTACCATTCCATACAAATAAGAGAGTTCATCATTAAAAAATAAAGAAATGTGTAGGATAGAAATATTTCATGAATTCTAAGATAAGAGATATCTGTCATGCTAACTTCACTTCATGTTGACGTCATATGTGTTAGAAAGTTCTCAGTGCTTGTATACTTAATTATCTTGCCATTTTAGTTACAAATTCAATAAACTGAAGAAGAAAATGTTACATTGGGTTTTACATTTTGTCTCTGATGGCTTTCATTTTGAATCTCAAAATTAACATGCATGTTGTGAATTTTAATGAAAGTTGTAAGTGTTGCTGTATGTTACTTCTTACCTCATGCTTTAGAATAGTTTGCCTATCATGAACCAATTTCAGCTCATATACAAGCTGAAAAAAGCCACAGAAGCTATGCAGTAGGGAATGGATGTGCAGACTCATCAATGTTCAAGTCTCATTTGTTCCAACCTTTTTCTTTAGTTAAAGCATCAAATTGGGTAGAATTTACGCCTCCACAATGTGGTAGCTTGTGTATTACTTTCTGTTACTCTTGCTTTTATTTAAACAGTAAGAAATAACATGAACTTCTTACACATGTAAACGACCACTTTGCTTCATCCGTGGCACAAATAAAGCCAATATAAAGTAATAGTGGATGCAGAAACATCATCTGCATCCAGTGATGTTCACAAAACACAGCAGGCAGTCTAGGCCGTATTGCACCTTATTATACTACACACAATTCCATTTTGTACATTTGACATCCAGGCTTACCTTCACAGAGCCAGTATGAGCACAGACAAGAAGATGTTCAAAGTATCCACCTTACATTTGCCAAAGCATCACCACTCACTGGCTCATACTTTGCTGGTCCTACGCAACACACCTGAATCCACCATTGGCGAAGTGGTATGCTAGTGAGCTATTAGGTCATGTACATCCATAAGTTTAGTACTATAAACTTGTTCATTTAACTGATCCCACAAATAAAATTCTAATGGTTAAGCACCAGGAAACACTGAGGACAGAACATTGGATTTGTGCAACCAATCCATTTCCCTAGAAACACTTCATTTAACTAGTTACATACATTAATTCCAAAATGAGGCAGTGCACCATCATGCTGAAATTATAGATGTTGTCAAACACCAAGTGGAAATTTTCTAATGCATTAAGCAAAGCACTGCAAAGAAATGTATGATACAGGGGTGCATTCAACTTGTCCACCAACAGACAAAGACTCAAAAGCTCTCCTCCTGCAATTCCAGCCCACAGGTTTGTACCAAAGAGTGCCTGCAAGCCACATTCATGAGAGTGACATTTGGGTTCTGCCCTGACCAATAATGGATGTTGTGAAGTTAGACTAATCAGTCAATATCATGTCATTTATAAAATGTTCATCATCTTCCATTCACAAACCTGTAGTCATTGAATGTCGTCTTCTGGTTCCTGGTGTTGAGTTAATATGTAATGATATGGATGCAGTTATTCATCATGCAACACTTCAACAACCAGTCTTTGAGATATCTGGAACTGCCTTGCATTAACACAGGTACTTTGCCAAGGTGATTGGTGGATGGTTTTAGGAAATATGTCCTCTATTTGTGGAGTGTATCTAGTCCTTGGATGACCTTTGTTCATTACTTGTGGATGAAAATTACCATTCTCCTGGAGGCATGACTTCAGATGACAAAAAGCATTCTTATTAGGATGGCACCTTTGAGAGTACCGTGCAGCATACACTCGAGCTGCAGCAGACTGGTTATCAGGTGCAACCAACAACAAAAGCATACTGAAATATTCATCATTTGTGTACTCCACCAGAAAGCTGCCCTACATGAACTTGACAGGATCAGTTATGGTTGTGCACTGCATGGTTAGTAGACACATGCACGCAGTGCCATAGGTTCCATTATGATTTGATAGGCTATTGTTATGTAACAAAATTATGTCCTACTTGTACATGACAGGAACTAGGGAACAGATGGCTAAAAAATGGAAAAGGAACCTGACGAGGATTTGAACCATAGTTCCTTGGTGGATGTGAGTTTGAGGTCCCAGAAGTCTACTCAGTAAGCTACGACAGCTGGTACCAAAGTATGGAATGTTACACATTCCTCTGTACATTCTGATGTACTGCATGATGTGACAGTGTTGCCAGCTCCTTGTTTACATTCATGTGTTTTCAAAATGCACCCAATCCGATTTTGATACATAACCTTTTGTCTTAAATTGGAATGAGGAATTGCGTACTGCCCTCCAAGTGCAGCATTTATCTTCACCCTGTATATATAGTATTATTTTATTCATTTCCAGTAACTGTAGTTTATATGTTAGAATAAAATTCAATAATCAGTTCCAAATGTACTTTCATTTCACTTTGCTGGTTTCAGCAACTTAATTTGTCATCTTCAGTTGCTTAGTATTGGTTTAGCAGATGTCAATATCTTCTTCATAGAAGCATAGTGCTGTAGTATGTCCAAAAATGTTCATATTGTATGTGGTTACAATAATCTGTAAACCAGTACTGAGCTTGTGAAAAATTCAACTTAATTTGTCAAAGCTGGTAAAGCAAAATAAAAATATATTTACTATCAATGACTGAATCTTACTCTGAAATGTGTAAAGCAGTTGCATGTTTGCCTATATCTCTGTACAGCAGTCTATGTAGACTTTATTCTTTCCTTGCATATGTTGTTCAAACATAATGAAGTTATGATTCTAAAATGACATTTCATTTCATCAGTTATATTCTGTACATCTCATAGAGAGAGGCCCATTTGATGACAAAAGAAGTCAAGAATGTACATTTTAATTAAGTGCAGTACAATTAAATCACTTAACATTATTGTTGATGGTTAACATTAATCGTAAAATACCATAAGATTAAACATAATTTTAATAGTTTTCATGAAGATACTCTTCATTATTGTGGAAGAAGTTTGCTAAACAGGAAGTTCATTATTTCAGTCTTTAACTCCTCCATATTAGTCGTAAGACAACTAATATGTCTTGAAAGGTCAATGAATTCATGTGTACATCTTTGTGTGACTTCTTTCGACACTAATGTTGTGCTTTTAATATCCTTGTTCAGGTAATTCATATTGTACACTATTTTTGAGAAAACATAAATATTGATAATGAACATATGTACTGTGAAACTGTTGACAAAATAGCAAGTTTTTTTTTTTTAATTTAATGGAGTTTGACAACAGCTGCAGAAGTGATAATGAACATTGCACATGTTTATGATAAAGTCAGCTCCATCAAATTGATGTAATTCTCAGAAAATTAAGGCCCAAGATTTCTACAGAATGCTTAAATATAATCTCCCAAAGAATATTCACTCAGATCTATCTTTTAAAGAAGTGAATGGAAAGCATCAATCAACTAAGAAGGATGAGAATAAGAAACAAAATATTTTACCAAAAATAATCAATTTTTGAAAATATAATGCAATAGGATTGATAAAAAAATCTACTCCCTAAGTGTTGTCAGGAGAACACACATATAATGGTAATTAAGTTTGCCAGCTTTCAGAGCCCATGGCATCTTCTTCTGGCAGAAGGGTTGAAGGTGATGGAAGAGGGATGAAGGAAAGGAACCGGTGTGATTTAGGAAAGGTGTAGAACTTTGAAAAGTCACCCAGAGCCCCACATCAGAGGCAACTTACCAGACAATTTGAGAAGGAATGACTGGTTGTTGGGGATGCACAGGACTAGATTTTAAGACCTCAGAGCTTAAAGGTGGAAGGTAGGGTAATACACATGACAGAGATTACTTTCAAAATGTCAAGCATGAGTTAATAAGTGCAGAAAGCTAAGTACATCAGTGTCAGAAGTGAAAGATGTAGAAAACTGAAGTAGAGTGAAGAAAGGAATAGTTATTGTGAAGAAAGGCTGAGGCTGAAGAAATTAAAGTAAATTAAGGCCTGGAGAGAGTTGAGAATCAAGTACACATTGTAATGCTAGTTCCCATCTGCAGGCTTCTGGGAAACTGGTGTCTGGGAGAAGTCATGACTGTAGTGTTGTAGAGCATGTTCTGCTACAGGATATTGTGTGTTGCCAGTATATAACCTCTGCTTGTGCCCATTTATCCTAACTGATAACTTAGAATTATTCATGCCAGTGCCACCCTCCTGGCTTTAATTTACATTAATTTTTTTGGTCTCTGCATTTATTCACATTAACTATTCCTTTCTTAACTCCATTTTAGTTTTCTGTATCTTTCATTTTATGAACTGTCAACTTTTTGCCTTCCCCCTCCCTCCTTTGTCACATACAATGCACTTTATCTTGCCACTCTTATTAACTCATGGATGATATTTTGGAAGTTATTTCTGCCTTGCATTTTACACATTTAAGCTCTCAGGTTTTCAGATTGCGTCTGTTGCAGTCCACAACAATCAGTGTTTCCTTCTCATCCCATCTGGTAAGTCTCCCCTATCCTGGTGTCCTGAGCAACTTTTACAAACTCTACCCCTTTTCTTAAACCCACCAATCCTTTTTCTTCACCCCTTTTTCTTCCCCTTCAGCCCTTCAGCCCTTCTGCCAGAAGAAGGAGCCACTGGCTACGAAGAATTGCAAACTTTAATAACTTTATATGTGTGTTCTCCTGCCTCCACATCATGAGTAGATTTTTTTATCTATCCAAATAAAATATCATGAGTAGATTTTTTATCTATCAAAATAAAATATGTTAAGACTTGAGACAAACCTAAAGGGAGAACCTCGATTGCTGAAATGAAACATCCATAATTGAAGGCAAATAACTCAAAATGTGAACAAGACCATAGCAACGGGTGAAGATATAACTGCGACAGCTTGCTGCTATTTTTGAGATTACACTTTGCAGCACATTGAATGTAGAAGAGACTTTAAAATCTAGCCCTTCTGTTCTTACAAATCTAAAAATTTTACCCTGAAGCAGATGATTTCAGTATCATTCACATGCCATATTACTGCATTATTGATACATTCGTAAACAGAAAATCTGAATTCTCGCTAAGAGAGAAGACAGTGAAATAAATCTTTCAATATCACTGGATGATAGGCATGGTAAACATTCTGTGAGAGAGTACAGTAATTCATAGAGGGTCTTTTATGATAGTAAATGAAATAAATTGTGAATGAGTTGAAATTTTTCTATTCTTTACTCAAATATTTACTGCATTAAACGTTTGTGTCAAGTTAAATGTCTACCAGAAGAATGCTTGCACACAGATTCATAACTTTCGTGAGCAGGGTTCCGTGTTCAGTTTCAACTCAGACACAAAATTTGAACTTATTACCAAAGTTAAATATAGTCTTTCACACTATTTGCCAGTTCTCACAGATTCTGAAGCCTATTGGTCCACAGATGAAAAAATGTTAAGGTGAGTGAAAATAACTGACAGATCATTTATGTGTGAGAATTAAAGTTTTGTAGATAGGTCTGGTGAAAGACTCTGATGCTTTGATAGATCTGTATCAAAATCAAATTATCTATGAGGTGTATTCAAGTTCTAAGGCCTCCGACTTTTTTTCTCCGGACTGGAAAGAGATGGCAGCACCGTACGGCAGATGGAATTTTACCACCAGCGGCGAGAATGAGAACTGTTTTAAATACTTAAAATGGCAACGTTTTCCTTACTTGAACAGAAGTGCAATCATTCATTTTCTGAATTTGCGTGGTGTGAAACCAATTGAAATTCATCGACAGTTGAAGAAGACATGTGGTGATAGAGTTATGGATGTGTCGAAAGTGCGTTCGTGGGTGCAACAGTTTAATGAAGGCAGAACATCGTGTGACAACAAACCGAAACAACCTTGGGCTCGCACAAGCTGGTCTGACGACATGATCGAGAAAGTGGAGAGAATAGTTTTGGGGGATCGCCGAATGACTGTTGAACAGATCGCCTCCAGAGTTGGCATTTCTGTGGGTTCTGTGCACACAATCCTGCATGACGACCTGAAAATGCGGAAAGTGTCATCCAGGTGGGTGTCACGAATGCTGACAGACGACCACATGGCTGCCCGTGTGGCATGTTGCCAAGCAATGTTGACACGCAATGACAGCATGAATTGAACTTTCTTTTCATCGGTTGTGACAATCGATGAGACGTGGATGCCATTTTTCAATCCAGAAACAAAGCGCCAGTCAGCTCAATGGAAGCACACAGATTCACCACCACCAAAAAAATTTCGGGTGACCGCCAGTGCTGAAAAAATGATGGTGTCCATGTTCTGGGACAGCGAGGGCGTAATCCTTACCCATTGCATTCCAAAGGGCACTACGGTAACAGGTGCATCCTACGAAAATGTTTTGAAGATCAAATTCCTTCCTGCACTGCAACAAAAACGTCCGGGAAGGGCTGCGCGTGTGCTGTTTCACCAAGATAACGCACCCGCACATCGAGCTAATGTTACACAACAGTTTCTTCGTGATAATAACTTTGAAGTGATTCCTCATGCTCCCTACCCACCTGACCTGGCTGCTAGTGACTTTTGGCTTTTTCCAACAATGAAAGACACTCTCCGTGGCCGCACATTCACCAGCCGTGCTGCTGTTGCCTCAGCGATTTTCCAGTGGTCAAAACAGACTCCTAAAGAAGCCTTCACTGCTGCCATGGAATCATGGCATCAGCGTTGTGAAAAATGTGTACGTCTGCAGGGTGATTACGTCGAGAAGTAACGCCAGTTTCATTGATTTCGGGTGAGCAGTTAATTAGAAAAAAAATTGGAGGCCTTAGAACTTGAATGCACCTTGTATTTATTCAACACAGTTGTAGATTCTCTTACATATTGCTTGATTTGTAAAATAAGAGGTTCTGCTACTGTGACATTCCAAGGAGTGTTTTTGAAATTTAGACTTGTTAAAATGTTATCTTAATGCGTCTCTGAGCACTTTAAAAGTGTGAATACAGCATTTGTTTTACATCGCTTCAACTGCAGGAAAGGTTCTATTGCATCACATCTCAAAATCTGCAGCTCAGACTTTTTTCCATCAGAGATACCAATACAGTATCTCAGTGCATACTGTCACAAATCAAGCACTACCCATATATATATTAGGATTTCTCAACTGCAGACTATTCACATAACATACTTATTTTCCCAATAAATGGTCAGTGACTCCATCAGTCTGATTTTTCTTTTTTTTCACTAAACTGGTATTTCTCCAGTGTGTTGTTGTTATTGTGGTTCAGTGCAAATGGTTCAAATGGCTCTGAGCACTATGGGACTTAACACCTAAGATCATCAGTCCCCTAGACTTAGAACTACTTAAACCTAACTAACCTAAGGACATCACACACATCCATACCCGAGGCAGGATTCTAACCTGCAACCGTAGCAGCAGCGCGGTTCCAGACTGAAGTGCATAGAACCGCTTGGCCACAACAGCCGGCTGTGGTTCAGTCCAAAGACTGTTTTGATGTAGCTCTCCATGCTAGTCTATTCTGTACAAGTCTCTTCATTCTCTCCATAACTACTGTAACCTCAATTCATTTGATCCTGCTTTTTGTACTCAAGCCTTGGTCTCTCTCTTCTAATGTTACCCATCAGACTATTTTCAATTACTGAACTGACAATCCCTTGATGCCTCATTATGTGTCTATCAACAAAACACTTCTTTTAGTCAAGTTGTGCCATAAATTTATTTTCTCCTTGAACTTGAATTCCATTTCTGATTTCTTTCCTTTACTGTTTGCTTAATGCACAGAATGAATAACATTGGGATAGGCTACAACCTTGTCTCATTCCCTTCTCAGCAACTGCATCCCTTTCATGTAGTTAACTGTAATAACTCTGGTCTAGTTTCTCTAAAATTTGTTGATAACCTTTCACTCCTTGCATTTTATCTCTGTTACATTCAGGTATGTATTTCACTGTCAATCTTTTCCTGCATCCACAAGTGCTATAAATGTAGGTTTGCCTTTCTTTATGCTATCTTCTAAGATAAGTCATATGATCAATATAGCCTCACTTCTTCCTAATGTTCTGTGGATCAAAAGCTGATCTACTCTTACGTATTCTTCTACAAGTATTTTCATTCTTCTGTGAATAATTTGTGTCAGTGCTTTGTAGCCATGATGTATTAAATAGATGGTTTAGTGATATTTATACCTCTCAGTATCTGTTTCTTTGGAACTGGAAATTATTACAGTCTATTTGAAATCTGTGGATATTTTGCCTGTTTCATAAATCTTGCACAACAAGAACAATAGTTTTGTCATGGTATATTTTCCCAAAGATCTCAATAATTCTGAGGGAATGGCTTCTACTCGAGGTGATTTGTTTCATATTAGGTCTTTCAATTCTCTATCAATTTTTTCTCACAGAATCATATATTCCAGCTGTCTTTCATTTACTTCCTCTTCCCCTTTCAAAACATTGTCTTCAAGTTTGTCTCCCTTGTACAGCTTTTCTACATATTTCTTCCACCTTTTTTTAGCCTTCCCTTCTTTGCTTCGTACTGGTCTACTTATCATCTGAGATTTTAATATTCATACTTGTGCTTATCTTTACTCCAAAGGTCTTTTTAATTTTCCTACAGGTGGCATCTATGTTTCCCATACTAACACCTGCTTCTAAAACTTTGGATTTGTCTTCTAACCATTACTGCTTTGCCACCTTGTGCCCTGTCAGTTTCATTTTTTTAGACACACATATTTCTTTTTACCTTCTTCATTTGCTGAAATTTTTATTTTTTAACATTTTATCAACTAAATTCAATACATTTTGTGTTATCCAACAATTTTTACTGGCTCATGTCTTTATACCTATTGATCTTGTGTTGTGTTTACTGTGTCATCCCTCAGTGCTATCCATCCATCTGCTGTTGTATTCATTTCCCTGTTTTAGTTGCCTATTGCTTCCTTTGAAATTTTCAACATCTTCTGGTTCTTTTAGTTTGTGGTGACCATAGATTGCTATTGACAATAGAATGAGGAGTGCTCCATCTTGGGATTTAGTGAGCTTTGCATCTTGTTGTGGACAATGTTTGTATTCCCCTCTCTTGTGCTATTTTCTGGTTGTTATGTGCAAATAAATAGTGTGTCATCATAACTGTTGGTTATTTCTACCCAGAAGCTAATCAGTGTTGATAGAAAACCCACATTGATGACACCAACGTGATTTGAACACGAAAGACCCCAACATGATTTGAACATGCAAACTTCTGATCTGGAGTACATTAAAGATGTCAATGAGTAGTACTTGAGCAGAAGCATATTTATTACACTCAGGGGGTTTAGCAGCAAGTCACTAATAAGATTGGGGTGGTCATGTAAATGGTTCACCAAACAAACAAAAAGAGTGCTGTCATCTAAGTTTCCATGTATGTCAAACAAGTTGTCCACCAAGGTAAACCAAATCATGGTGCTGTTCTTTTGTATCAGCAGTAGCTTTGGAAAATGGCCATCCATATATATACTTCCCACATGACTGGATATCCCCCCCCCCAGTTTTCTTGCACTTGGCCATGGACGTTCATTATGTTATAGGGTGATACTGTCAAACCAGCACTACAGCTGCTTTAATCTGGTCTGCATCGGGTATTGGCATGCATGGCTAATATTATGGACATCCTCATCAACAGCTGGTGTCAGACAGTTTCACTTCAGAGGGGTAAACCAGTTGGGACAATCGAGGAGTCCGTCCCACCACAACCTCTCGTCAAGCCAAGTTCCTCACCATTGTGCACCGAGTCAAGTTCCTCACCATTGTGCAATGACTGTGAACCAGTAAATACCACCCCTCAGCCTGTGCATCTACCTGATCTTGCATGTGTTGAGCGTCTGTCCATCAGTAACTTAAGGGTTGCACATGATGGACCCCTCCCTTGCCTCACGCTGACTCTACGTGTGATGATCCACTGCCTCAGTTTCAAAAACACATTGCATGTGACATTCCATCATTGCAAGTGCTCTCATCTGCTGTCCCCCATTGTGTTCTTGTGCTTCTCCCAAACTACAATATTTTTCTTCAACTTCTTTTAGACTACAACCTGTCACTACCATTGATGAGATCTGCTTTTCCATCAACACTTCTGGGTGCCTGCACAACAAGCTTTCCTTACTGCTCCAAGATGGATCACTCTTCGTCCTTCATGTGTGGGGCACTTCCCCAAGGCCATGCCCACTTCACATATAACCACCCAATGGACATTCCCTGTTCCAGATGGGAAGGATGCAGCTGGAATAACAGTGACACTTGGCATCAATGGGATGCTCAAGATGTGTGTCCCCCTCTTCGATGCTCTTCCAACACTGTCACCTCCCATGCTGGTACAGTTCACAATTGCATGGTGACCAGTCTCTCCTCCTTACTGGATGGTGGACTATGTCCTCTCTAGTCCACCCTGCATGGACCTCCCTGACCCCATGAGAAATGGTCCACCCATTCCTTCCATTCAAACCAGCCACAACATGGGTGTCTTGGTTCCTTGCACAATCAGGCAACACCTGTTGAGTGGCCCTCAACACCCCTGCATTCAACAACCCCCACTTACTCTCCCCAGCACTCTGCACTCCCGGGGCAAGGGAGGCTCTGTGGCAATCATAGATCACCAGTAATGATAGAACACCAGTAATGATCGAATGTGGAGTGCTCTATCATGGGATTTAGTGAGCTTTGGATCTTGTTGTGGACTATGTTTGTATTCAGTTGACGTCTGTTATTTTCTGGTTGTTGTGCGTAAGTGAAGAGCGTGTAATCAAAACAGTTGGTTATTTCTATCCAGACACTTGCCAGTGTCAGTAGAAAACCCACAAGTTTATCCAAATCTCATTATCTTAATTTTCTACCTTTTCAAAATCTGTATTTTGTAATCAATAAATTATGGCCAGAGTCCACATCTACCGATGGAAATGTTTTGCAGCTTAAAATTTCTTGCCATTATGACATAATGTGTCTGAAATCTTCTGGGATTCTCAAGGTCTCTTTCACAGGCACTACCTGCTTTTTTAGTTTTTGCACCAAGTGCCAGCAATGATTAAATTATGCTCTGTGCAAAATTCTATCAGGTGGCTATATCCTTCATTCCTCTCCCCCAGTCCATGTTCTTATACTATTTCTCTTTCTCTATTTTTCCTACTACCAAATTCCAGTCTCCAATCACAGTTAAATTTTCATCTTCTTTAACAGTTTGAATAATCTCTTTTATCAGCTAATACATTCTTCCAGTATATTCACTGTCAGTGGAGCTGTTAGGCATGTAAATTGCACTGCTATGTTGGGTGTTGACCTTGTATCCAGAAAAGCAAGCCAAATATTGCCAATCCATGGTTATTTGTATACTAATCACATGATTCTCCTTAAATAATGCAACAGTCTCTAAGTATTTTTATGATTTAACAACAGTTTACTCAAGCTTTTATTTAGCAGTTTCACATGCATTTTTTCCATGTGTACCTAACTTCTAGAAATTATAATAAGTTGTTTTCACATTCCTATGGGCTCCAGATTACAATAGTACATATATTCTGCTTTTAATCTACAGTATATCTACATCTGCATCTATTTCTACTGCAAACATACTCTGTGAACAACTTTGAAGTGCATGACAGAGGGTACATCCCACTGTACTGGTTATTAGGGCTTTTTTCCCATTCCATTCACATATGGAGCTCAGGAAAAATGATTGTTTGAATGCCTCTGTATGTGCTGTAATTAATCCAATCTTATCCTTATGATGCCTAGGGGAGGGATATGTAGGGGGTTGTAGTATATTTCTAGAGTCATCATTTAAAGCAGGTTCTTTAAACATTTTTATTAGACTTTCTTGGGATAGTTTCCATGTATCATTAAGAGTCTGCCAGTGCAGCTCTTTCAATATCTTGGTGACTCTCTCATGTGACATATGACCATTCATACTGCCCATCTCTGTATATGTTCCATACTTCCTGCCAGTCCTATTTGATATGGGTCCCACACACTTCAGCAATATTCTAAGATGAGTTGCACAAGTGATTTTCAAGTAATCACCTTTGTAGACTGATTGCATTTACCTAGTATTCTGCCAATAAACCAAAGTCTACCACCTGCTTTACCCACAACTGAATCTATGTGATCATTCTGTTTCATATCCATACTAAGTACACCCAGGTATTTCTATGAGTTGGCCAGTTCCAACAGTGACTCATTGATATTATAGTTATAGGATACTACATCCTTTCATTTTGCGAAATGCACAGTTTTACATTCCAGAACATTTGGAGCAAGTTGCCAATCTCTGCGCCATGCTGAAATCTTATCAAGACCTAACTGAATACTTATGCAGCTTCTCTCAGATAGTACTTTGTTATAATAACTGCATCATCTGCAAAAAGCCTGATTGTACTATTAATATTTTCTGCAAGGTCATAATATACAACATGAACAGCAGGGGTCCCAACAAACTTCCCTGGGGCACACCCAAAGTTAGTTCTACATCTGCCAATGACTCCCCATCGAAGATAACATGCAGTGTCCTTCCTACCAAAAAGTACACAGTTCAGTCACGAATTTAACTTCATCCCCCATATGATCATACTTTTGACAATAAGTGTGGATGTGGTGCTGAGTCAAATGCTTTCTGGAAATCAAGAAATACTAAATTTACCATGTTGCCTTGATCCAAAGCTTGCAGTATGTCATGTGAGAAAAGTGCATGTTGGGTTTTACGTTATTGATGTTTTTGTAAATCATGCTGGTTGACACTGAGGAGGTCATTCTGTTCAAGATATCTCATTATGTTTGAGCTCAGAATATGTTAAAAGATTCTGCAACAAATGGATGTCAAGGATATTGGATGGTAGTTTTTTGGATTATGTCTGCTACCCTTCTTGTAGACAGATGTAACCTGTACTTTCTTCCAGCTATAGAGCACAGTTTTTAATTTGAGGGATCTATGATGGATTATAGTTAATGGAGGAACTAACTCATCTGTGAATTGGGGATAGAAGCAGCTAGGGATTTGATTGGGTCCTGGGGATTTATTCGGTTTCAACAATTTCAGCTGTTTCTCAACACCACTGACACTAACATCTATTTCACACATCTTTCACATGCCTTTCCATAAATTTGCTGAAACCTCACAAAACTGATACTGGCCTCTGATCAGCAGTTTCACATTTGTCACCCATTCTAGGCAGAGATGTTACTTTTGCAGTTATTAGTCTATTTGGAAATACACCACTCTCAGATGATGAAACTCCCCTGTATAGACCTTGAAGATGCTATTTGACTAATTAGACCATGCACAGAGCCATTAAAGAATCATTCTTCCTGCAGTCCATATGTGGATGGAATAGGAAGAAACTTCAATTTACGGCACAATGGGAAGTGCCTACTGATATGCACTTCATGGTGGTTTGGTTCGCAGAGTACTGATGTAGATGTAAACATTAGAATCTAATGTAAAAAAATAAAAAGTTTATTAAAGCTTTACAGTACAGTTAAGATTCCTCTGCAGCAATTTATTACAAGATATGGTGTAATGTTATTACGAAATGTAAGTGGATGAACTTTTTGCAGAGGACACAAACTGAGAATAGTATCAAAATGATATTTAGAATAATAGCAGAATGGTATGGAATATAGTGGAGAATGTGTCAGAGAATCACTATAAATGTGCAATACTGAACTCACTGAAATTCCAGAATTAAAATATCTCAGACATTTCTGTGATATCCAAAATCTTTGATGATCACTTCTCACCTATTATATGAGCAACATGAATTAAAACTTATCGCACATCAATTACATAACTCATTTACAGAAGACCCTTGTAAGTGAACACCAGGAGACACTTACTAGAGTCTAACAGCAAATAAACTGAGGCAATTATTACATTTCTGAAGTGTACAGTTGCATATGGTTAGGATGAGGTACCAAGCATAGCATTTATGATTTGCATGTCCTGCAATATATTTAATTACTTACACAGCACAAATATACAAGCAGGTCTTTCAGATATAAAAGCTGGGGAAAATATGGTATTGATAACTACAGACCAATGTCATTGTCAGTTTAGTAATGACAATGTGCTGTAGGCATGTTGCTTGTTTCTCTCAGTTCAACTTATTGACCACTTTGTAGAATGGTTTTAGGAATATATCATCAATCAACCATGTGATATCTCCATTCATTTGTGGGATAATAGAAGATCATGATAAAGAGATTGCAGCCATTGGACATCTTTTGTGACTTAACAAATGAGTTTCTAAATAAATTTGAACATCATGGAATTGAAGCTGAGGCATTAAGATGGTTTCATCCTATCTAAGCAGTAGGGAACAAAAGTTTGCTCTTACATAACTGGAAGCAAGTGTGGTGGAGACATGTGGACTACACCTCAAGGTTTTAAACTAGAGCTACATATTTTGTTAACATATATGTGTAATCTGCCTTCAATTATAGTTTGTTTGTTGATGATACGAGTGAAATGATCTGAATCCATATCTATATTTTACAAAAATGTATGTACATATGTATGTTCCACATCACCTCCTAGACAACTACATCAATTTCAGGCAAATTTGGCACACTTATCACTTATTGTATGAAAACAACCACTTGGGAATAAAAACCATCAACCTCCCAGTGGTGGGTGAGGAGGCTGATGGAAATGGGAAGGGGTGTGAAGAGGCACATAGAAGAGTGACAGGTTGTGAGGAGGCAGGTGGAAGAGGGGCAGGGTGTGATGAAACAGAAGGAAGAGGGAAGAGAGAAATTGAAGGGGCATGTAGAGTAGGAAATAAATTCAAATTTTTCCTGATTTTTTGGGATGAAACTATGTGACAAAATTTGTAATATACATGACTCATTTTTCAATATGTTTAGAGACCAAAGATTGTGCGAATACCACAAGTAAATTTAACTTCATATCTGGAGTCATATGGTGTGAAACAGCAGAGATTCAGTCATATGTGTGTGACATTCACATACATGGGTAAAGCCATGGCTAAGAAGATAATAATGAAATAAAGTGTTACTTCAAAATAAAAGAACAACTTATGCAGGAAATGATATCCTGCAAGAAATATACAGCAGTTGTGAGTACATGTGTAAAAAGAATAATGTTATGGATTCAGGACAGAAATTCAATATCACAGAAAAATTGTGTTGTGTTGAGAACTACATTTTGATTTACTATTAATGAGCCAGTTTATAACTGCAATTACTCATTTATTCATTCACACATCATGTTCTGTAAGTCTCTTATGGTCAGGAATGTTGAATTAGACAACTAATACATTAAGAGGCAGAAGCAGCCATGGCAAATTATGTCTATATTGTGTACTAACAACAAATAAAGAAATACAGTACATCCAGTTTCTTACACACAATTTGGTCTGTGCTGATAATACAATCTCCTAAAAACTATGACACAGTCAATGAAGCCTAATTCACCTAATTTACAGTACAATATAATAGATTAGGTAAATTAGAACTTTTCACTTTGCATATCTCATTCCTTGATAATGACTTCATGTTGATCTTTTTGTAATAGGCTTCAGTTATCTACGTGCCTTTGTAGCTCTTCTTGCTTATAAGTTTTTAGTTCAAAACATGGATTTGTTTATAAGAAACAGCAGCTGATGTGCAGTCATCACAACACGAATGTCAACATAGTGATGTCATTAATCATTAAATATTGTTAAAAAATTCAGATTTCTGGAACATAAGTTTTGAGTAGCTTTCAGCAAAAATTTGTGTTTCTTGTTGGGATTTGTAGGTTTTCAAAACCACATTGAAGGCTATTCCCACATCAAACTTTTTCTATTTCCCTGTGTTAATCATTGAAATTAATTAAATTTTGGGCAGTATTGGCAAATACAAGTACTTTATGCATATTTGATCATTTTGTTGTAATTGTTACTAACTAAAATATGTTGAAAAGTATGGAAAACTATTCATGTGAAGAGGATAAAAAATTGGGTGCATGATGTACAAAAATAGTGATTTGAAATGACACGTTACCCTTTTGTTCTCCACTACTACAGGATGTAAAATGAAGTAAATTCTTTTACTGCATGTTTGTTATTGTTAGAGTTGTTTTCAATTACATATTCATTGCGGATTTCTGTAACTTTTATATACCTTCCCAGGCAAGCTGTAAAGATGGAGTTGGTTAAATTTTTGGTTTAAGTTCAAATCAGTATTGCACTATAGTCTTATAACTGGGAAGATTAACTACCTACATTAAATTAATGTATTTATCTTTATTTGGCACTCATATAGATAGTTTGCAGATCACCTCCATCTCATTGTCTATATGTGTAAATTTGTTATCATACTGATTGAAATACTTTTCAGCATTTTACTTCTTGTCATTTATTTTCTTCTGAAACACTCCTTAGAAAACAATGTGGTAAAAACATAAACATCAGAAAAAGATTATTGCAAAGCTCATTTCAACAAGAGAATGACTAAGCGAGTGGACTACTAAATAACATCTGAACTTCCTAATACACTGAAAACATGTGACTGACTAAACATGCATTTGGCATACTTTGCATCTATTTATAACCTAGTTGTTCATGCCAGAACATTTTAGAAACATACACATTTCAATCACAGTAATATTCTAATTAAAACATAATTTTTAACAGAAGTATACATTTTGGAAACTATTATTTTAATGCTACAAAAGATAGTACCTGTATCTGAAGAATTTGCTGGAACATAAAAGTTTCTTTTATAAACATTGTTTTTAAGAGACATGTTTTTTGATTAAATCAGGTCATTTTTTGCCAGTAGATAAATGGTTCAAATGGCTCTGAGCACTATGGGACTTAAAATTTGAGGTCATCAGTCCCCTATAACTTAGAACTACTTCAACCTAACTAACCTAAGGACATCACACACATCCATGCCCGAGTCAGGATTTGAACCTGTGACTGTAGCAGTCGCGCGGTTCCGGACTGAAGCGCCCAGAACCGCCAGCTAGTAGATAACAAAATGTGTCCCCTGATATATGTGACAAGTAACAACTTTTGTCCATGTAGAAATCTTATATAATCTCTAGTTCCTTTATGTTGACATTTTGTGATTCTTTTTCTGTAAATAGCACATTTTCAGTGCAGTCAGTTACAGTATTACAAAGAGGTAACAGATAACTAAGTCCAGAATAATAAATTCCAAACCAAATCATCTTAATTAAGTTTTTATAATTCCAGAAATATTGATTACATGTCCCTCATTACAAATTCCATACATTGTATAACAGAAGATAACAGTGTATAGCCAATTTTTTTTTCTTTCTTTTTTTTTCTTTTTTCTTCCTAAGTATCTCATCTGTTTGGAAGTGAATGATGAGATTTTGAACCTTTATTGCTATATGTTATACATATGTATTGCACATGAAATTAACCCAAAAGAACTCTTCCTATTAGTTACAAACCATACTGAACAAAATGTTTACTTTTATGTTATCATCAGTGTCATTTCGTACATATGTATATCATAAAGTATACCTAAGATCTGGATTGACTACTGTGTCTCATTTTAAGGAAAGTCAAAAGCTTTCCTTTCATTTGTAAATGTAACTTCCTTTACACAAGTTGGTAACATTTATTCAGCTGACGTCCTACTGTTGAGTGTAACTTCCTTTCGCTTTAATGACTTAATGCATCTAACCTGCATCATTTCATATGATTGTTGCTCTAAATGCAGTTCCAGTTTTTCATTCTTAGTAGTAATAATGTCATTTGTTAATTCATTGACCATGAACTGCCACCTTTAAATACACTTACTTTACTCACTACTGCAGTTTTCACACAATTCATTTTTAAACTACATGATTGGAGTTTTTCTTCACACTAACATAATACTTTGAGAAAACCTAATTCTTGCAGGAATGATGGAAAAATATGTGATGTTAATATTTAATGAACCTAGTGGTAGATATAGGAAAGAGAATTTCTGTTACTCATACTAAGAAGATTATTACATTCTATGTGTCTGCAATTTATTATAGTAAACAGTAATGTAAGTGGATCTCAGTGATATATGAAATTATTATATCTGTAATAATGTTTTCAGTTCCACCAAGTGCACCATTACTTATAGTTCCTACAGCTTCACATGATACCCTGCATTTACAATGGAAGCTTGGTGACAATGGAGGAAGTCCTGTACGTGGCTTTATTGTACATTTTAAACTGGAGCATGGTGAATGGGAAGAAATGAAACTAGATGCATCACAGAACACACATGCTTTGACCAATCTTCGTTGTGGGACACTCTATCATGTTTTTATAACAGCTTACAATAGAGTTGGTAGTGGAGATCCCAGTAAAACACTGGCTGTCAGAACTCGAGGCGAGCGTCCACACATACCACCTCCTTATGATGTTCTGGTTATTAATTCTACAAGTGTTGGGCTACGTCTTGCCACTTGGCCAGATGGAGGATGTCCTATATTATATTTTGTTGTTGAATATTCAAATTATGTACCTAGAGGAGCAGACAACTGGATTACAGGTATTACTAATAGTTCTTTATTCAGCTGATATTTAGCATGAAGGTACACATGCTTTGTAGTTTTCATAGAAAAGTGATAAAATGTTTAAGATAATACTTGAACATTTTGAAAAAGTAAATTATCTGTGAAAAGTGGTCAGCTTTCATTTGAGTAAGTGAATGTCAATTTTTTAAAAGTGCAGTCATGGAAAATTACACTAACTTTAAAATTTAATAATGTTATGGAAACCACAGTTCTGCAGTTGGATATTCATTTGTTTTTCTTGTGAAAGTCAGCATATTCTCATGGTGGTAATAAAGTCCAGTAAACTTTGAGAGAGAAATCTGAAAAAATGTAAGCAGGTCATGAATTTTTCATTTTTACATTTTTGTGAGCTTTCAGTTAAATATCAAATTTCTCTAACACTTGTGTAACTATTACTGATTTAATATTGGATAATACAATTCATAATCACATTATATGATCACAGAAGATGATTAATGAAGACTGACCATTATTTCTTTCCTAATTGAAGTGCTGATCATTGAATTCATTTTTTGTATAAGATGCTAGATTAACTTCATCCTGTAGATAGTGCACTTTTCAATGTCCTTTTTTCTATCCATCAAGACTATGTTGCACTTTATTCACCTACATTGCCACAATCCTCAGCCTACTACTTGCATAGCACTAACTTAAATATGAATAGGGAATTGATAACATTGATAACAATAAGAAAGCATGTGATTAATGCATCAGCCAGTAGATCACAAGACTGTCAATAACAGCACAAAACCATACAAAATATGATGGATTACTAACAGTATCTCTATGTTGTGTGAACTGCAATACATTTCAGTCATTCATTCACGTGTCTGGGTGCAGCCTGATATCACAATTATTCCAGTGCAGCTAAACTTCCATTTGTGGCATTTGGAGCTAGGTACTGAGGACCCTATCACACAGTTACACAGAAGTAAAAAGGCAGCACTGAATATAGTGGCCAACTTTTCTACACAGGATGAAAAAAATAGTCTTTGTTGTTACAGTGAAAAAATTCAGAGCACTGAAAAATTGCAGTTGTCTAGTTTTATCACATATTAAATGCAATATCCTGGATAAAACACAAACTAGTTTAAGAGCAAATTTCCTTAATTACTGTAGAATGTGTATTCAGCATATAACATTCCTTTTCATTCTGCAGAGGTTTGACTTTTTAGTGAACTACTTTTGCTTTGGGAACTAGCTTAATTATAATGTTATGAATGTGGAACATCTGCAGCGTAACTTTCATGAAAGAACATGTGAGATTCTGTAACAGATAATCACAGTCTTACCATCAAAAAGAGAAAAATAGTCATTCTGATCAGAAGGTAAGAAAGAAAGATTATATTTTAATGACCTGCTGGTCACGTGATCATTGGAGGTGCATCATAATCTCAGATTAGCCCTACAAAGTGTTACACCCAGCTATTTGTATGACATGATTGATTCCAGCAGTGACTCATTGATATTATAGTTATAAGATACTATGTTTTTGTGTTTTGTATAGTGCACAATTTTACATTTCTGAACATTTAGAGCAAGTTCTCAGTCTGTGCACCATGTCGAAATCTTACCAAGATCCAACTGAATGCTTATGCAGCTTCTCTCAGATAATACTTCATTATAATAACTGCATCATCTGCAAAAAGCCTGATTTTACTATTAATATTGTCTGCAAGGTCATTAATATATATCATGAAGAGCAAGGGCCCCAACACACTTCCCTGGGGTACACCCAAAGTTACTTCAACATCTGATGATGACTCTCCATCCAAGGTTACATGCTGTGCCCTCCCTACCAAAAAGTCTTCAGTCCAGTCACATATTTCACATGACATCCTATAACATCATACTTTTGATAATAAGCACAGGTGCTGTACTGAGTCAAATGCTTTTTGGAAATCAAGAAACATTACATCTACCTGGTTACCTTGATCCAAATCTTTCAGTATGACATGTGAGAAAAGTGCGAGTTGGGTTTCACATAGTCGATGTTTTCAAAAACCATCCTGGATAGCACTGAGGAGGTCATTTTGTTCAAGATACCTCATAATGTTTGACTCAGAATATTTTATAAGATTCTACTACAAATCGTTGTCAAGGATATTGGACGGTAGTCTTATGGATCACTTCTAATACACTTCTTTATGCTGGCATGACCAGTGCATTTTTCCAAAAACTGGGCATGGTTTTTTATTCAAGGGAGCTATGATAGATTATAGTGAGAGGATGGGCTAACTCAGCCACAAATTCAACATAGAATCTGACAGGATTCCATTGGGGCCTGGAGCTTTGTTCAGTTTTAATGATTTCAGTTGTTTCTCAACACCACTGACACTAATACTTATTTCATTCATCTTTTCGGTGGTACGAGGATTAAGTTGGGGCAATTCTCCTCAGTTTTCCATTATAAAGGAACATTTGAAAACAAAGTTAAGAATTTCAGCTTTCGCTTTGCTACTCTCAGTATCAGTTCCTGTCTCATACACTAGGGACTGGACGCTAAATTTGGTGCTGCTAACAGTCTTTACATACAACCATAATTTCTTTGGATTTTGTGAACTTGTATTTGACAATATTCTGCAACAGTAGTCACTGAGGCATCATGCATTGCCCTCTTCACAGTCAAATGTGTTTCATTCAACATCTCTTTATCTATAGCCCTCTACTTTGTTCTGCACCTACTATGCAGTAATCTCTGTTTCTTTAGATGTTTCTGTACAGTTACTGTATACTGAAGCCTCTTAAAGAAGGCCTTTTTTCATGCACAACACACAGCTCCTTGGTGATCTTTTCTTCATTGTGGGTGGCAGAAGGTTTGGAAACTGCCTGGCTGTAAGGCATGTTGCTTTCAGTGTTCAAGATGGGCATCCTACCAATGTCCCTTGTTTGGTGAAGATATAACCAACTGTTTGCTGAGACTAATCATGAAGCTCAGTTTACTTTGTTCACCATCATGCTTCTTGTACAGAACGTAAGCACTGAAGCATGCTGTAGTGGCGTAGCAAGACAGCCACGCCACTCAGAAGTAGCCGAAAGGCACGCGTTAAGCTCACGCAGATTGGCGTGAGGTCTGGAACAGGACAATGTCTTTAGAATTGCAATAAAGTACGAAAATCTTGTAATACTTAACTTTAATCCACATTTGTAGAACATCGCTCTTGATGATACATGCTTCACAATATTAATTATCAAAGGCTATGGCACCTTGCTAGGTCGTAGGCAAATGACGTAGCTGAAGGCTATGCTAACTATCGTCTCGGCAAATGAGAGCGTATTTGTCAATGATCCCCTTCTGGCAAAGTCATCTGTACAACTGGGACGAGTGCCAGGACGTCTCTCTCTAGACCTGCCGTGTGGTGGCGCTCGTTCTGCAATTACTGACAGTGGCGACACGCGGGTCCGGCGTATACTAATGGACCGCGGCCGATTTAAAGGCTACCACCTAGCAAGTGTGGTGTCTGGCGGTGACACCACACATGCAATGCCCAACAAGTGGTGAAACACTTCTAATAATATTTTTTTCAGTCTGCTCCTGGTCATTTGGAAGTTTTGCATCCCAGTATTCTTGTTGTAATCAATGACTTTTGAACGAGTCCCTTCTTTGAGTTGACATTTAAAAATGTATGTTCATGCAAGGTGCTGACCATAAGAACATTTCTTTGGTTCTTCCATTTCATTATCTACTGATTGTCTCTGTATCATGTTACGTACTCTCCTTTCTATGGTTTTTCTTTTTTTTTATGAAGTCATGGAATCCCTTCTTGTCCTGCCACATTTTACCAACAGTGTTGGTGTTATTGCTGGTTAGTTTTTCTACCAAACCTGGACTGGTGTACAACTTGTTAAGATAAATGAGATGGCCTTTCCTGAGTAGATCATGTGGAAGCTACCATAAACACTGTCCTTTCCAGTGCAAACAATAAAGTCCCATACATACCCAGAGCTGCTTTCACAGAGTTCATAAAATTTGATGTCTGCTGTACTTTTATGGAATAAATGGCCTCCATCCAAGCACCCTTTCCAGAGCAACAATGATTTATTAATGGTGATATTACTTTCTGTCATGTATACCAGTCTGAATTTATGCAGATGATGCTCCCTAATTGAGTGAATTTTGTATAGCTCCCTGCTGGTAGTGCCTAGTGGGTCATATTGGGTATTGTCAGCAAAGTGGAGGAATTTCAATAAAAGATGAAACCACTGTTCACTCATCAGTTTCCTGATGAAAGGTGTGTCAACTGATTCTGTCTTTGAAAAGCACATATTTTGTTCTGGTTTGTGAAGAATTCCTTGAAGTATGAGCATTCTAATACATGTTTTTACCACATCACATGTAGTATCTTGCCAACTGCGAACCTAGGAGCATACTGCTAAATTGAGATGGGAAGCTATAAACCAATTTGCATATAAGTTTGTCTGTTCAGCTATTATTTTGCACAAAGCATCACCCACAAAACACATAAATAACTCATCATATGATATTGTTTTAGAGGCACAACTGTACTACTGCTACCTCTGAACAAATGTTGATTACAGATTGAACTAACATGCACAAATGCACTAGGTACTGTCTGCTGCAGTAGTGTCTCATTGACAGATGTTTCTGAACTGCACTCATTGTCGCTAGCCTCAACATCTATATCTTGTAAACCTACAGAACTGTAACTGAAATTATTGTCACTTTCTAAAAGTAGCTCATCTATCTCTGGTAAGTGACTTGACTCCTTTTTACCATTGCAAAAGATCGCTTACTAACCTGGCAGCAAACATAGACAAAAAAGGCATGCATCAAAGGCTGCTTCACTGGATGCATTCTGTCAACATGTACTTGAGTGGAAAGCATTTTAACTTGCCCAGAATATGCTGTGCTGCCAGAAATGTGCTGCCATCTAGTGGGTAAAGCTCAACTAATACCAAAGTTTCAGTGGCAGGCTGATAACTCACCATTCCCACTAGCTACTAGCCACAGAATGCAGAAGGTGGGTATATGTGTCCAAGCCACTGTGAATTAGCAGAGCATGGATGGGTATGTCAGTCATGCCTACTTAAAGGGTTAATCAAATCAGTCTTTTGAACAGAAATGGATGATCAAACACTCCACCTTCAGAAATAGCTGTAGTTTTGACTTTATTGATGACATTCTACAGTTGTACATGCTAACCAACACGAACCAGTTGCTAATACTGCAACATTTCATGCATTGGAAAAATTTCAGGGGCTCCCTCCAAAAAAGTTAAGATATCATAAATATAAACTGCCATTTTATCATAACAGTAAAATAGTTAAGATGTTATTCAGCACTATCTTTGGCACAATGTTGCAAGTCATCTGCAAGGTCTGTGAAATATTATGTACAGGTCAATCAGACAGAGCTGTAACAAGTATGTCATCCAGACATGAGAAAAAGACAGAATACAAAAAACAGATTCCACTCTTGCTATATACCTTGAAAAACCGCATGATGTAACATGTGTTCTTCATACAGCAAAGTAAGTTATAAAGACAGTATCATAGAAATCAATAAACTGATGATGCAGAATGCTCACTTGGGTTTAAATAAACAAATTAAATTTCTTCTGTTAAATTAAGTTTTATTTCATGCACATTGAACAAGCTCCCAAGTACCAGAGTATGGATTGCCTGGTTTGCAGATTATTCATCCATACTTCAGACAGTTTTGAAAAAACTGCAGATTATACCTGAAATATTCTCCTATAATTAGAATGAATAGTTTTGTTCATAACATATTATTATACATGTGACCCCCAGAAGACAGTGAAGGACGCAATCTTGCCATCAGACATTCCTGAAATATTTTTCTGTTGTTTGGTATTTAATCTTGAAGTAAATGCAGGGACTCTAACTTTGTTATATGTCCACACCCAATTTCGTGCAGAAGATGTGCTTGTTTCAGTTGCTGGAATGATTGTTACGAGGTTCCTATCACCTTGCATTATGTCACTCATACAGGTACCCATGGTGTGAATGCAGCTATGAAATTTGGAAAGATAGCAGAAAATATATGTGTGTGTAGTGAAAAACAGAATAAAAGTTATAGTTTTATAGTGAAAAAAGGAATTCGTGGACACTACAGTAATGAAACAGTGAAAATTCATAAACGCCTACTCGTTTTACAAAAAAGCATGGACGCCTTAAATCGGGAAGTACTAAATCTTCAAAACAAAAATGAGGAACTGCAACAACAGCTTCACAGGTCTGAAATTGTTAATCAGAAGAAAATGATCGTATATGATAGATCGCAAAATACGGACTCCTGCATTAATAATATGACTGCTAAGTGCTGTGAGTGCGATGAAATCATAACAAAAGGCTTTCAGAGATGTGCGGAATCTCAGCAGTGGGTACAAACTAACCATTCATGTTCAGTAAACAAAACAGCAGCTTTAAAAAAGTGTGATTAAATCATAACAAAAGGTTTTCAGACATGTGCAGAATCACAGCGGTGGGTACGAACTAACTGTTCACATTTAGTAAACAAAACAACAGTTTCAAAAAAATATGAAGTCGGAAAGATAGCACAAGAAAAGCATGTAAATTCATCGAAGAAGTTGCAATTGTTTGATGAGTTTGCAGATATAGAAATTTTCTCTGACAGTCATGGATGAAATCTCGCAGCAATATTTCGCTAATGACCTTAATGTGAAAGCATGCGGACACGTTAAACCTGGGGCACCTATGAAGGAAGTTACAAAAAAACATAGGATTAGTAATAACAGAGAAGAAAAATAGAAGCATCTTATTGATTGCGGATGCAAATGATGTTTACAGAAATGAACTAGCAACTGCAACCTACAACTTAAAGCAAGCCTTACATCTCACAAGAGAGGGGTCATTGTCGTTAGTGGAATACCTCACAGATATGATTTAATGCCCACCTCGTGTGTAAATCTTGAAATCAGAAAGGCAAACAG
This sequence comes from Schistocerca nitens, assembly GCF_023898315.1. Classification (NCBI taxonomy): domain Eukaryota; kingdom Metazoa; phylum Arthropoda; class Insecta; order Orthoptera; family Acrididae; genus Schistocerca; species Schistocerca nitens. The sequence continues at coordinate 556,107,104 of NC_064616.1, read as the reverse complement.
ACAGATCCATAAGATCTGCAAAATGAACCAAAATGCACATTTTCTCAGTATGGACTTTCTCAAAAGGAGTCACCATACAAAACATGGAATGCATTTAAACAGAAGTGGTAAAACTCTATTAGGTAAAAAAAATTCTTCATATGTTAGAAAAACTCAGTCAACAAGGAAATGGTACCACCATCCCAGTGATGTCCTCAACAGCAAAAGAGCAGCCTTCAACATCAAATAACTGCCAATACAAATGCGATGTACTGCGAATACTACTTTACTGGATGCACAAAGACAGTGTTGTAAGTACAGAAAATAGCAGTTTCTGGTAAAAACACGTGTCTTTTGGATTAGCTGTATTATTTGATTATTTGTGCTGTCTTGGTTTTGTGTTATTCCTGATAACTGGTTGCTTATCTTTATGAGAAATCAGTGAATCAACAGCAGTATCACTTCTTGAACTGTAACAATTTCTTGCCTCAGAAACTGAAACCTGGTCAGTGAACAAATAAAACTTGTTGTGGAGCATAAATATCATAATGAAAGTGTTTCTTTTTTGTTATTTCAAATAATGATTCCATTGAATTTGAATCTCTATACTCCAACAGTTAGTTTTGTGGCATTATTCCACTTGAAGTTACTGCAGCTGGTTATACCTATGTCCTTGATTACCGTGACTTGTTTACTGGTTGTTGTGACTTGACCTTCAGAATCAGGTAGCAGTCTTAGGAGAGAATGTGTGTGTGTGTGTGTGTGTGTGTGTGTGTGTGTGTGTGGGCGGGCGCGCGCGCGCGCCCGCGCGTGTGTGCGTGCGTGTGCGTGTGCAAGTGCATGTGTGCATGTGGGTGTGTGTGTCTGCAATCTAAGTTATTTCACTTCCTTTTTATGTGTCTATCAAACAATCAGCATGTATGCTATTTGGTGACTAGTGATCTTACATATAGAACTATTATTGATGTTTGCACTAGATAAATCTGATGTTGCAAACAAACTGATACAATGAAAATGGAGTGTATTAACTGATTATATGACTTAGTTAAAGAAGTTGAAACTGTTAAGTAGATGTCTAAATACCCTTAAAAACCTCTGCCATGTATGATAAACTTAGTAATGGAGGAAGGAATTTTCCCAGAGATATTAAAAAGGAATATGGTGGTGCCTATGTTTGGTGTCCACCTAACCTTTTTCTCACAATAAGTCGATTCCTGTTAACCTTTGATCTGAGTGACCTGCACCTGCTTTGCAACTTTTTTCCAACATATTTCTCTTTTGCCCTCAAAATGCTCAAAGTGCCAAGATTTAGGTATGGTTTTCCTGCACTTATATGTTACAGTCAGGAAACACTTGGAATTTTGTCTGTTGAATGTAAATACTGGATATTCACACTGTCTTCTTGCAATTTTACAGTTTTCTCAATAATATTTTTCTTTTGATATAATTATTCAGCTTATTTCCATATAAATATTAATGACAAGAGCACCAGATCGAAATGTGACTATCAAATTAATGATACACGTCTTGAATTCAATGACATAAATCTAGTAAAAATTGGGACCATATTCTATAGTAAGGTCACAAACCAAAAAATTTATAAATTTCAATAATTATGCTAATTTTACTTTTTAACTACTCAAACATTGAGGTTTAACAGTATGGCAGCAGAATTATATGAAATAATAAAAAATTAAATTGTGATATGTGTGTTTCTGTTCATATGCAGTAATAATAAATTTCATTGCTATCAAAATCCAGGAAGCAAAAAACATTACAAACACTTTAAATGTTGTTTCTTTGTCATATTTTTTAACATCCTTATCTGAAGGGCCTACTGTTACATTGAAGGATATGTTACACAAATCTTTGTAAAACTAAAGCCAATTAAATATTACATATTTCAGTGGCAAATAACATTGGCCTTGAGAAATTATTCCTGATTGTTGGTCTAAGCCCTGGAACAACATACAATCTTAAAGTTACTGCACACAACTCAGCTGGTTCAAATGTTGGGAATTACCAATTCACAACCCTTGGTATCAATGGAGGTGAGAAGGAAGTTTATTATATTTTTATAGAGTGAAACATACCTAGTGTCTGAATGAATGTAACTCCATCTTCTATCTGGAGTGTGGGACTACGGCTGGTCAATTTCCAATAACACAATATCAATCGTCATTATTTAGGTTTTATTTTTAGGCTACCAGTTTCAACAATACATTATGTCATCTTCAGTCCTGCTTAAATTTAGTAACCTTTGTGTTACTAGATATAGCACCACTTTTAACTGGTCTTACGAAGATTATTATGGGCATGTGTGCTCCTTGGACAGAGACCAGTTAAAAGTGCTGCTATGTTTTGTATCATGAAGGTTACTCAATTTAAGCAGGCCTGAAGGTGACATACTGTATTGTCGAAACTGGTAGCCTAAAAATAAAACGTAAATAACAGTGATTGGTATTGTATTATTGGTATACCTAGTTTTTTGTCAAATCTAACTTTATTTTCCACTGTTTGAGTCTTGTAGAGTACCATTTTGTTTTCACAATGAGTTGCATATTTAGTTCACTTTTATTTTATTTTGTGGATGTCTGAATACTGCCATTGTTTTATTTAGTTACTGATTCTCTTATTATGTGGTTTATATTAGTTACATAGTATGTCAAACAGATGGAATAGTAAATTTATTGTGTGTAAAATATTTCTGACAACCTATGCAAATGAATGATTTGACTTTAAATTCATTGCAAAAGACATCAAATCATTTCAAGAAATATAGTTATTTCGACAAAACAAAATAAATACCTTTCACAAACTGAAATTTGTAGTTGCCTGTTTTATGAAATACATACCTACATTTGTATGTTCAAAATACAAGTGAAAATACTTTAAGGTTATTTTTTGGTCCTCAAAGATTATTAAGATGATGTTATTAACCATGAAACTTTATGCAAAACTGTGAATTACTGCAGTGAATTGCTAATGATATCATCAGAATGATGATCAGAATGAATGATTCAGTTATAGCTGATATGGTTTATTTTGGTTATTTTAACCAGTTAGAAGGCCACATGTAATTAATAATATACTGAAACATGATGCTGGGGAACAAGTTATACCATTAGTCATGTATGTCTGCCTCACTTTTTATTTCTGAATTGTACATAATTTATCAATTAGCTACAGATCAAGTTTCCCAACTCATATAATAATATCTTTATTTAAGATTATGGCACGATTAGGAAACATTACAGTATCCGCTCCCGGGATTGGAATGACTCCTTACCCTCTCCCTTAAAACCCACATCATTTCGTCTTTCCCTCTCCTTCCCTCTTTCCTGATGAAGTAACCTAGGGTTGCGAAAGCTTGAAATTTGTGTGTGTGTTTGTGTGTTTTTTATTGTGTCTGTCTACCAGCACTTTCTCGTTTGGTAAGTCACAGCATTTTTGTATTTTATATATATTTTTCCACATGGAATGTTTCTTTCTATGATGTACAGATCATATCAATATTTTAATATGGATATGAATGTAAATCATAGCCTGCATGTAAAAATTTGCTGTTGTTTCATCAAAATAATCAAAAACTTCTCTTCACCAGGTGTGAATACCCCAAACCAGATATTAGTGAATGGTGATGAACAACTACCACTACATAAGGATTTGAAAGTGATACTGTTATCAGTTTTTTCTGCTTTGGTTGTCATAGCAAGCATCATTGGTGTCTGCATCTGTGTAAGGAAAAGTAAGTTCATATATCTAAGACACAGATATCACTTGTACTAGGAATCACAGCTAGAGGAAGAAAAATTTGCTATTTTGGTAAAATTTCAATATTACATAAAATAGAATAATTTGGTTATAATTGTGGAATTCATTGTCTAACTACAAATACTTATTAGCAATAAGTTTCAGGGAATAACAATATTAGTAATAATAATAATAATAATAATAATACAGATATGAATTAAGATAAAACATGAAGCAAGGTCCACACAATTTGAATCTCTGGTTGATGCCACCTACCCAGCTCCAAAAATAAAGATGCAATAAATTCTGAGAAGAAAATGTTGTAAATTGCAAGCTGTGCTTCCACCCGGAATGTAAAGCTAGCTGCCTTCAGCACTTCAGTTAAGTGACTATAATAACCATGTATGGCCTCTGAATCCGTTGCCACACTTCAGCCACATGAAAGTGAGCCGCAATCTAGCCAGGTGCACTCAGTGTCCTTGATAGTAACAAGCAGAGCCTCCATCAGATCTAACATGTGACACTCCTACCCTCAAGCAAACATACCAAGTGTACACTGATCTCATATCCTGAGATTCTAGTTACAATGTTTAGGGATACAAGAGTAATGAACAAATTAATTAGGAGAGTCACTAAGGAGCTTAAGTCAAGGGAACAAGCCAGGGTGTGGGGGGTGAGCAAGAGAGAAGTTAAGCTGATAACAGCAGCATGTTGGCAACAGAGAACGTTTGGAAACCTGAGATGTTTTAAGTACCTGTAAGGACAGTTAATAAATCAGAATTAAGGCGTGTAGCCTGTGAAAGTAGAAGCATAAATGAAGCAAATGGGGACAGTGATGGAGAAAAATTAGAGAAGAAGCAATTTTGCAGAAACAGCAGCCGAGAAAAGATGGGACATGACAAACAACAAATATATATCAGTGGACAATGATGTTAGTGACAGTGTGTGTGTACAAGGGAAGGAGGGGTGGGGGGATCAAGTGTAGTTGAAATGGAACTGATGTAGATAATATCAGTAGTAATTAGTATTAGTTGAAACAACATAGGTGGTGGGATCCTAAAAAATGCTGTAAAGGAGATCCTTTATTCCAATATTTTGGTGTACTGGTGCTGGGAGGAAGATTTCAAGTTACATACAAGCCAGGAAGATTTCAAATTACACACAAGCCACAAACAGATACCAATGCTATGACCACTGTGCACCAGTACATACTCTCTGCTTGGAAAATACTTTACTCATCTTTCTCCTTTCTTTTTATTAGTTCTGATACTGGATGAGGATGAGATGACGCAGGAAGTTCCCCATTTTTCAGGTTAGTGGGGTGATAATGCAATGTGAAGACAGTGGTTGAACTGGCTATGCATTCACACAGATTCATTTGGAAAGGATGTCAACTGCAAAAGTGCAACTACTGCTTTTAGTCTATGGGTCTAACATTTCTGGAAGTAAAAACTTGGCGGATCATCCGACTGAGCTCAACATTTAGGAAGATGGCATGAGATTTAGAAAAGGATCAAATGAGTAGTATTTGTGAAAAAAATTTAGATTTTTTTAGACACTCAGCTATTCCATACCACAAATCAAGACAGTGGAAATATCATCAGAACTTCAAAACCAAATTGTGTATCTATTTCTTTCTCAGAAGAGTACAGGTTAATGGTACACACAGACTGATTAAATTGAGAGGAAAATACATCATAAGTTTGGTTTCTAACATTTTGAGTAAGCAGGAGACAAGCCACATTCTTGGTTATAAAGAGAGGTGACATAAATGGCAATTAGGTGCATGTAAGAGGGATGGGAATGGAGCTTTGACTGGCACACAGTTTACTCACTTCAGGTAATATTTCTGATTTTACTATAGGAGGAAAGGGAAGACCAGGATTTAACATTCTGTTAACAATGAGGTAATAGATGTGGAGTACTTTCTGAGACTGGGGAAGCATGCAGAAGGAAACTGGCTGTGCCCTTCCAAAGGAACCATCCTGGAGTTCAGGAAAACCATGGAAAACCTAACTGCAGATTCCCAAATGGGGATTGAGATCACCATCTTATCACTGCAACAACTAATTCAGTTTTTAATATATATATTTATTTCTTTATTCTTTGCCCATGGACTCCAGCTGAAAATCCAGCTGAGAGTATTGGGTGTGTCATACAATAGGCTGTTAACATCTGACTTGATTTCATTATATATAAATGAAACAAATTGTTGAACAGAAATAGTCTATAAGCATACAAAGGTATTACATGTTTCACATTATATATACACACAAATCCAAACAACAAACAGAAATGATAATTTTCAAAGGCACATTTCAGTAATGATGTGACATATTTCTTTTTTAATGATTTTGGGGAGTTTATTAAAAAACCTTTTGCCTGCTTCTTCAGATGCAGTCATAGACAGTTTTAGATTTCTGTTTATCATGTAGTAATTTTCATTTCCTCTTGTACCGTGTTTGTGTACATCTTTATTTAGGAGGTGTTTATCGCTTGACCTTACCACTATTATGCTTTGGTATATGTAGAGTGAATATACTGTCATAATATTATAGCGTACAAAAGCTGGCCTACAGGTCTGTCTAGGTGGTATTTTTGCAAATGCATCTCACTGCCCTTTTCTGAATTGTGAATATTCTTTTTAAGTAGCCAGCTTGTGCACTTCCCCATATATGAACTGAATAAGACAAATGTGGGAAGACAAGTCCCCATAATACATTGATCTGAGGACTTTATCATCCACAATCTTAGCTGTTTTATGCATGATGAAGATTTGTTTGTTTATCTTTTTACACAGTGCATCTATATGCTCCCCCCATACCAAGAGTTTGTCTATTATAGTTCCTAGAAAGTTTGTGCTGGTTACTTCTTTAATAGTCTTTCCATTTATATTAACATTTATATTATAATTTTCACTATGCTTGGTCTGAAATACTACATTCGTGTTTTAGACTGATTCATAAACAGGTTGTTTTTTGTTAATTATTTATTTGCATTTTCGATATTCGTGAGTACTTCCTTCTCAAGATCCTCCTTTGTGTCAGCTGTGCAAATGATTGTTGTGTCATCAGCATACATAATAAGTTTCTGATATATATAGATAGGGAAGTCATTTAAATAGAGTATAAATAGTATTGGCCCAAGCGCTGACCCTTGCAGCACACCATGTTTAACTGTTTGCAATTCTGATCTGCAGTTTGTTATATTTCCCCACTAGGATGTCTGATTTCCATGCATTGTTTCCTATTTGTAATGTATGATTTAAGTACGTCATAGCATTTTCCTCTAATTCCATGCTGATATAATTTCATCATTAATTTTGAGTAGTTCACACAATCAAATGACTGAGATAGGTCCATAACAATCCCACAAGTCTTTTATTGCCTGTCAAGTAAATTAAGAATGTGCTGAATTATATCTGTTGATGCTGTTTTTCTTGACTTCCCTTCTCTGAAACCATATTGTGATGAATGCAGTATACTGTACTTTGTTATAAAACTTACAATTCTATTCTTTATTATCATTTGATAGATTTTAGCAAATGTTGAGATCAATGATATTGGCCTGTAATTTCCTAATTCATCCCTGTTCCCTTTCTTAAATATTGGCTTCACTTTGCTTACTTTCAGTGAGAGGTCATAATACACTCTCAGATTATTTCTGGCGTGGATTACTTCTTCAGTCACCCAGATTTTCTTTTTTTGTTGCTTTTTGACAAGCCTTTTACTAACAGGACATGTAACATCACAATAATAATTGAATAAAGAAAAAAACTGGTTCCATTTGGTGTTTGCATCTTTAGCTGCATATATTGTTTCCCTGTTTTCTGCCTCTAACATCTTTTTTAGAAGATTTATGTTATGTGGGTGGTTCTGTCTTCTCATCTCCCATATCTTCTGCATTGAATCACTAGTCTTTATATTTATGTCTATCACGATTCCAAAATGGTCTGCTAATGTGGAGTTTATTACCTGTGTGTCACAATAGCATGTAGGAATATATGTTATTACATGATCAATTATAGTTTGACTATGCTTTGTTACTCTGGTTGGTTTATCTATTTTTATTTTTAGATTGTATGTGCACAATAAGTCCAGTAGGGTCTTAGTATTGTCTGTATTTTTACTTGTGTCTCTGTTCAGATCTCCTATAATGATCAAATAAGCATATGTTTTTGAAAGGTGTTGGATTATATCTTCCAGCTGTTCAAAGAAGGTTTTAATTACACCATTTGGTGATCAATACAAACTTAACACACAGCATAATTTCCCAGCTATTTTAGTTTCCAGTGCTGTAGTTTCAAAGCTCAATTATATAGTATATTTTGTTATATTTATGGCTTTAGTTGATTTATAGTTAGAAAAAATGGCAACCCCACCACCTGTATAGAAAGTTCTGCAAAACTGGCTACTTTCACATAATTCTTCAAGTTGTACATTCCTATGTGATTTTCTTTTAGCCCATGTTCTATAACTACTAGAATGTTTGGCCTATATTCCTGTAATATTACTTCTAGTTCCTCTGTTTTATTGTTTATGTATTGAACATTTTGGTGAAGTATTCCAATAGTTGGCTTTAAATTTAATAGTTCTCCTTCCTGTAATATACTAAGCACATCACGTGCTCCCTTTGCTTCTGATACTGTGCAGTAATTTTTTTTAGTTTGTGTCATTAAACCTGGGTCATATCTTTGTCCTATGTTTATATTCCTCTCACTATTGTCAAACTGGTATTTAAGATGGACAGTTTTACTTACATCTTTTTCCATGTTCTCTTTCTGCTTACTCGATACAATAAAAATCCTCACTTGGTGTAGCAGGTCTCCTAGTTCTCAGGCATCTGTCTCAATTGGAAGCTGCTTCTGCTGTTGATCTCCCAGGCCTCATGTACCTCTTCTGTGTGGTTGCTGTTGCTGGTGGCTCCTGTGCCCTCCTACTTGGTGACTGCCCTTCTTGGTTAGCTGCTGCAGCTAATGACCCTTGTATGTTTTCCTCACAAGCATTTTCATTGCCTTGAGATAGTATTATGGGGTCTGTTGTTCTGGATGCTGTTGCTGTTGACGACAGCTCTGCTGATGATTGTGGTGATTCTGCTGCTAGTGGTTTATCTGACACTGCTGCTGAGAATATCAGAGTCTTTGCTGCTGCTACCGGTGTTTGTTGTAGCTCTCCTGCAGATAATGATGGTTCCACTGTTACAAACGACTCTTGTTTTGGCTGAATTGGGATTGGAGGCCATTCCATTACAGATGACTCATTAATAAATTTAAGTATTTCGGCACTAATAATCTTTTTCCCTTTTACGTTCATGTGGAGACCATGTCTTGTGAAGTGCTTTCTGTGAACACTGTTTATCTCTACAAAAGTCGTATTCTCGAAACCTATACATATTTTCTCAAATAGCCTGTTTGCTGTAACAGTCTTGATGTTTACACATGAGTTTTCCATCAGATCGTGTCTCCTGGGGATACTAACAATGTGGAAATGCACTCGAGGCATCCTTTTGATTGTTTCCTTTAGGATTCTCATTGCATGATGCAGCTGTTACCGGTCATCAATATGTTGTCACTGTTTTTCAGAATTTTGCGTAGTGGCGCGCCCGGTTTGATGATGCCCGTTACATTAAGGTCTGGGTGATTTCTTCTCATAATTCCTGTAACTCCTCTCCCATGACTATCTGCAAAAATATATGTCTGTTGTTTGTATCCTTGCATGTGCATAACGTGGTTGTTTACTTTTCTTTCTTTACGAATATTTACGTTGTGTTTTTCTCCGTTTAATTCACTTGCATCTTTTTGTATGGATAGTTTGTTCATATTTTTATCCATAGACGCACTATTAACACTTTCTTTTCTTGCAATTAATTCACCTGTGTCTTTTGAGTGATCAGTTCATTCATATTACTAGTTACAGTCGTACTGTTTACACTTTGTACATTTGGTTGTGCAGACCTACGAATTTTATGGCAAGCATTAATGAGATCGTGTTGCCTTGACAATTCAGACAGTTCCCGTATGGTTAGTGCCACATTTTCCATTGTTTTTATATATATTTTTATAATGTCAATTTCTTTTTGAAGTTCATCATGCACGCTGTCTTCTAATCCCGCGTAGCACTTTTCACTCGCAATCTGGTGGCGGTTACACTCTATGTCACATTTACACTGTATTTGTAAATCTTCCTGAGCAAAGCAGTGTGAGTGGCACCATTTATGTTTAAACATGCATATTCTAATTCCATTTAGCACTGTTTCATCACATACAATACACTTGATTTAAATTAAGTCCTCAAAAACTGCAGAGCTGTTCAAAGTTACATGTACACTTGCCGCCATATGACTGAAGCTTACAGTGGAGATGCTGATTGACTAAAGGCGAAACATATTCAAAGTCAGAGATGGACATTATTGAAATAAATTTCTATCTTGGTAATTATTTGAATAAATAAAAAGTAAACTGAATGTGCCTTGGAAGGTTCAGCGGTACTGATTGACCGCCATGTCATCCTCGGCCAATAGGTGTCACTGAATGCAGGTATGGAGGGGCATGTTGTCAGCACACCAATTTCCCAGCCGTTTTCAGTTATTGTGCTACTTCTTAATCAAGTACATCCTCAGTTTGCTCACAAGGGCTGAGTGCACCTCGCTTGATAACAGCACTTTGTAGACCCGTCCAAGTACTATCCAAGCCAGACAGGTGATCTGACAGGAATGGAAGTTCCACTGTGGCAAGGCCATAAGCATTTGAATAAGTAGATCACTCAGAGAACTGTATTCTTGAATAAATTATTCCCAGATATATAGGTTATTCCTCACTGAGTACAAATAATTATTTGTTATTTATTATTTGTACCTTAAATAATGATATTGTTACAGTATCATTACATTTTCCTTGTTTACTTCTGAGACCATTGTTTGTTCCTCTGGTTCAGCACAGTTTCTATGAGGTAAGTATTAATGAATGGTGCAGTGGTGTGTTTCAGTGGATCAGTGGGTTAAGTTCAAGACTACAGATATAAACTGTGGTGCTCAATCCCCCATTTGTTCTAGCATTGTTTCTGTCACTTCTGACTTCTTTCACCTCTATCAAAGAGAAAAATGTCAAGTTAAGTTGCATCACATTTCAGAGCTCATGTTAAGCAATAGGTTGACGCATAACTGCCTAGAGAAGTCAGGTCAAAAACTGGAGGAATGCACAAGCATACCATCTTGAATAGAATAGTACCAATTAAGGAAATACTGTGTTCAAATGAACATTGTGGTTGAACACAAATTTGCAGTGTAATAAATGTAACATAAAAAGCTTGAAAGTTAATACTACCAATGAGGCCCAATCCAAATGACTCTGCACTTGCCAGTACTTCGTTCTCTCCCTTCCCCTGATAACTAGGAAAAATTAGAACACAGCTAATCTACAATACCTTCCTCAACATGACAAGATTGCTAATCACAAGATTGCTAATGCTATTAAATATGAGTGTATTGTTGATATAATCATGCAATTCTCTCACACTTGTAGTGCTGCAGAATGAGTGAACAAAGTAATGTCTCAGAGGCTGAATGTGACTAAAATCAACTGACTTTAAATCTATTCACAAAACTACACAAAAATGTGGGCTGCTGCTGAATATCCAAAGGCATTTGAAATAATTGAAAGTCTTTTGGAACAACCTCTGACAAACCTTTGCCCTAGAAGATGGAAAAGTTTTTCAACATGATGTACATCTCTGCAGTTACATAGAATCTTGCGATGGAAAAATTTTGCAAGAGACACTGGGTTTGACTACCTAAAATGGTTCATAATATTGCAGCTCTTTGGCAACTTCCTATTGAGAAAGTTTCAGTAGATGGTTTGAAGGCTTCTTTCACATTTATGCCCTGAAGAAAGAACATGCAACTATTGCAGCACTGTCTTGCCCATAATTCAAAAACAAATAGTTCTCTTGTATTTCTGTGCATGTATAATGGAGGTGTACAAAAAATTACAGACACATAATAGCCAAAGAAACTGGTGACAAATTTCAGATGAAGTTTTCACATAAAAAGAAAATTTATCTTTCTATTTTCAATGGGATATTAGGAGATAAAGCTGATGTGGAATCAGAATAAGGCTACTCACTGAAAAGTAGAATGGAATTGGTGTTTTCTCAAACTTTTGCTGAAAAATATCATATTTTTAAGATCTTATATTGTTATCAAGAAATAAATGTGATTTTCAGAAGATGTAATATTCTTCTTTGGCATTTGTAGGTGGTATTTTTTAGATATCATAAAGGCAGATCTTCCAAAATCAAATCAACTCTGATGAGATGGTACAGAAAACAGTTGTTCTGAAGATTAATTAAGAACCAACAAAAAATACTAGTACATTTGTTTTATAAATAACAAAAAATTAGAACAAGAAATTTCTTTGGATTTCAGATTTATCTATTATTCATACACCTTTGTAATCACAGGTGATAAATGAGTGTTTTTATTGGTCAATGAATAATATTTCAAATAATAATTTCTATTTATATTCAGTATTCATCATTCAAATAAATTTTGGCTGCTACACTCAATTGATACCCTAAAACTGTAAATTAAAAGGCACCTGTAATAGTAAAATTTCTGTTTGTAACATGCAAATGACATGAGAAAGTCCTGGGTTGAATACAAAAAATGGAGAGAGTAAAGATAATCATTTACCAAATAGATGAAGTGTTGAGCAGTAGACAGATACATGAACAAGATTTAACTTGCAGTTAAGCTTTTGGACAATTTCTGAGAGAGAGAGAGAGAGAGAGAGAGAAAACTACTTGCCATATCATTGATGAGAGGGTGTGTGGTTGGAAACAGTAAAAACAGCAAAAATATTGGGAGAAGGAAGGCAACAATGAAGGAAGACAGAGTGAGGGCAGTGGGAAGGAGAAGCAGCACGGGGCTGGGATAAGAGTGAAGCACCAGTGAGCTCACACTGGCAGAGGAAGGGGAAGGGTTGAGTTGTACATGAGCAAATAGGAGGGGGGGGGGGGGGGAGAAGTGGAGCGCAGGACAAAATTGAGCAAGAGGCATACTGCATCAAGAGCAGTAAGGATATAATCAAACAATGGAAAATCCAGGATGGAATGTAACAGTACCAGAGAAGGAAAGTTGCTACTCACCATATAGCGGGGATGCTGAGTTGCGATAGGCACAACAAAAAGATTCACACGATTAAAGCTTTCGGCCATTAAGACCTTTGTCAGCAGTAGACACACACACACACACACACAAAAATGCAACTTGCACACACGTCTGCAGTCTCAGAGAGCTGAGACCACACTGCCACGGTGCAGTGTGGTCTCAGCTCTCTGAGACTGCAGACGTGTGTGTAAGTTACTGCTGACAAAGGCCATAAGGGCCGAAAGCTTTAATCGTGTGAATCTTTTTCTTATGCCTATCGCAACTCAGCATCTCCACTATATGGTGAGTAGCAACTTTCCTTCTACAGTAAGGATATAGATTGTTCTACATCAGTTATAAACATGCACAGCACACATTATCAAATACTACCACAGAAGAACTTCTTAAATGCAACCCTTTCCAGGTCTTCTCTGCCTTAACATTTTTCCATGAAATGAGGGATGCCAAAATCCTTCCCAGATCACAAAAAGTCATGTGCTAATACCTAATATATCTATGACATATCTTTGTCAGCTCTAAATCCATAGTTACTCCCAGCCCTGTGCCATGTGTGTTATATCTGCTTGAAGACGTGCCATGAAGAGTATCCTAAGAATACCAGAACAGTCCTATTCATGATATTCTTTTGCAGGTGCACTGCACTTGTTGTATACACCTATTTACTTCCTCAACAACTGTTTTTATACAGGCTGTTCATTTTAACAAAAGACACTGAAATATCTCAAAAACTACATGTGATATCTAAAAGTTATAATTCTAATTTGTTTCTCTTGGATGGGGACATCGAATGATGCCAAACTCAACCCACCACCCTAACCCATGCGTCAGTGGCGAGGATCAACATTGAAATCTTCAACAGGAACCCCCCTTTTTTATTTCAGAAAACAGTTCTATGTCAAAATCTACATACGTTTTTTCTAAAGCATTTTATTTGTTATGCCACAGATGGCACTGCAATCAGAGAAATAGAAATGGGTACACAATTGTAATTTATAACATACTACTCAGTGGCCCCTGAATACCCATTGGCACTTGGGACCTCACCTCCATGCCGGGAGGGTAGATCAGGCCAGTATTTCATAACTACTAATTGGAAACCCATTCACAATGTTGTATTCCTCCAGCATATCAAACATGGGACTACTTCAAGCACCACTGTGGCTGTATAGCCAACTAAGACATAACATGCAGTACACTGTGACTGGAGCTCATGTATCATGCAGATACAGAACAGATAGTGGCTCTAAACATTACAATACTTGTGCAGTCTTTATTGCCTGCACATATGCCTATCATTTGACAAACAGACGTGCAAGTGGATTATGAGTGTAGCAACCACAGAAGAAAAATTGAGATGATCCTGATCTACAGAGAATATAGAAGAAATGTTGAGGCTGCTGTTGCCTTGTATGCCAAGCATTTTTCAGAGAAAGCTCATTCTTGTTCATTCTTTTACAAGGTTGTAAATGCCTTTATGTCTGAGTGCAGCATACAGACTGGCAAAAGGAAATGAAGGCAACATGTTACAGGAGAAGCTAATGAACTAATTGTACTCATGGCAGCGCACCTCAACCCACAGATAAGTGCCTGGCAATTACACTGTATTGTCTCATTATACGTTATCATCCATGCCACGTGTCAATGCATCAAGAACTTCTTAGTACTAATTCCCATAACTTGGTAGTATTTTGTGAATGGGTATGCCAACAAATGCAAATAATCCACCCATTCTTTCCCAAGGTACTATTTTCCAGTGAGTCTACATTCATAAACCATGATAGAATTAACCAGTATAACATACATTACTGGAATGTATACAATACCCACTGGTAACAGCAAGCTGATCATCAATGTCCCTTGGTCAGTTAATGTATGATGTGGCACTAATAACAGGTCCATATTTTATTGATGGCACATTGAATGGATACAAATAGAAAACGTTTTTTGAACAGGAACGACTGGTACTACTACACAATGTTGGCCTGGATGTTCAACAGTGTATGTAGTTTCTGCATGACTTTTGCCCATCACATTATGCAATTGAGGTAAGGGAGGAATTAGACCATGTTTACACTGGTTTATTGTGTCATCAGAGGTGGCCCTATTAATTGGCCCTCTAGGTCACCAGATTTGACATCACCAAATTATTTTTGTGTGTGTTGTCCTCAACAGTGAGTATTCATCAGGGTATTGTCAGGAGTGCCAAGGGAAGTGTGATAGGACCACTATTGTTCTCTATACACATAAATGATTTGGTGGACAGGATGGACAGCAATCTGCGACTTGTTTGCTGGTGATGCTGTGGTGTATGGTAAGGTCTCGAAACTGAGTGACTGTAGGAGAATACGAGATGTTGTAAACAAAATTTCTACTTGGTGTGAAGAATGGCAGCTTGCCCTAAATGTGGAAAAATGTACGTTTATGTGGATGAGTAGGAAGATCAAACTTGTAATGTTTGGATACAATATTAGTAGTACATTGCTCAACACAGTCAAGTCATTTAAATATCTGGGCATAATATTTGAAGTGGAACAAGCCTGTGAGTGCTGGTAGGGGAGGCAAATGGTCGACTTCAGTTTATTGGGAGAATTTTAGGCAAGACTGTTTCACATGTGAAGAAGACCGCATATAGGATGGTGGTGTGACCTATTCTTGAGTACTGCTCGAGTGTTTGGGATCTGTACCAGGTCAAACTGAAGGAAGACATCAAAGCAATTCAGAGGCGGGCTGCTAGATTTGTTGTTGTAGGTTCAAACAACATGAGAGTGTTACCGAGGTGCTTCAGGAACTCAAATGGGAATCCCTGGAGGGAAGGCAATGTTCTTTTTGAGAAACACTATTGAGAAAATTTAGGGAACTGGCATTTGAAGCTGACTGCCAAATGATTCTACTTCTGCCACCATACATTGCACTTAAGGACCATGAAGATAAGAAATGAGAAATTAGGACTCGTGCAGAGGCATATAGATAGCCATTTTTCCCTGACTCTATTTGCAAGTGGAACAGGAAAGAAAATGACAAGTAGTTGTACAGGGTACCCTTGATTATACACTGTATGGTGGCTTGCGAAGTATCTATGTAGATGTAGATAAGGTGTACCAATAAGTGCCAATAGGCTGTGAAGACATGGTCGACTGAATAGAAATGCCTGTGCTGACATTTCTGCAGATATGCTTCTGTCCTGTGTATGGTCATTTGAAATGTAGATAACTAAGCTTATTGAAGTTGGTGGTAGTACATGTGAACACTTACTCTAATTGGAAAAGTAGAGTAGCATTCACCTCAAGCCATGGCCACAGTGGCACATTGAGTAGTCACCTGTTCAATATGTTGGAGTAATACAACATTGCAAATGTGATTTCCAATTACAAGTTGTGAAATACTAGCCTGTGCTATCCTCGCAGCATGGAAGTGGGGTCTCACATGGCATTGGATATTCAAGGGACATTGAGTAGCATGTTATAAATTATGATTGTGTTCCCATTTCTGTTACTCTGATTACAGTGCCATCTGTGGTAAAATGAAGAAAATGCTTCAGGTAAAACATATGTAGATTTTGCAGCAGAATTGTAATCTACAATAAAAAATGCTGGTTCCCTTTGAAGATTTCAAAGCTGGCCCCAGCCACCCATGCATGGGGTGGTGTGGAGGGTTGAATGTGCCATCATTGGATGACCCTCTCTGAGACAAACAAATTGGAATTATAACTTTTTTTGATTTGATGTGTAGTTTTTGAGCTATTCCGATGTTTTCAGTCAAAATAAATACCCTATATACACTAAAGGTTGTTGAAATTACACCAGGAATGATGGATATGACTGAAATAGATGTTATACCACCAATCGAGTACAGACCATGCCAGGTGAATGTGCAGGAATGATGGATATGACTGAAATAGATGTTATACCACCAATCGAGTACAGACCATGCCAGGTGAATGTGCAGGCCCTCAAGTTTCATACAGTATATATCACAATCTGTGTCCATAATCTAAAGTTTTGTTTTGTATTTGCTATGAATAATTTACTTACTAATTGTCTGATAGTTTGTAGCTGTAAAGAAGCAACTCTAATTGCTTCAAATTTTATTCCTGTTGTACTTACTGCATTGACATTTGAATTGTGACCATGTAGGTCAACATGGATGCTGTATAAGCACTCTTTGAAAAATTGTCAAGCATAATTATAATTAAGCTTACTCATGTTAAGACATTATTCATCAACAAGCTGAAAATGAAGTAGATGAGTCAAAGAAAAATTTATGTAGTGTTAGTGATATGTCCCAGGAACCATTATTAGTAGTTATTCATAGTTCCTCTACCTCTTCCACAATCTTCCCCATTACAGTTTACCATGACAATGGGGTCTAGTAAATCAAAAACATCCATTATCAGTAAATGATTCTCTCAGTTGCTTATGATATTTGTAACACAAACAAATGTTAGGTAGGAAATGAGGAAAAGTCACTTCAGCTGGTTCACCATTCCAAACTAACATAAAGATATATGAAACATAAAGGCTATGAATTTCAAATGGAAAAAACCTACACTGCATAATATGCTCAAACTATGAAATGACATATTAAGAACATACAGGTAACTAGATGAAAATGATCATCTCTTTGATTTAATTTTCCTGTCGTACTGTTGCTGAGGCTGAGTCCTGTACTGCCTTTGTAATTATCAGCCTTTCACAAATGTTGAAGTTTAATTTGCCCCTCTTTTACTACTAATTAATGATATTATTTCTTAGATCTAAATCAAGTTTAAAGGTGCTAATGAATTAATCAACAACAGCATCTTCCCTGTAACAAAGATCCACTGTTGCTGTGAAAATTCAGTAGTAGTTACCATCTGCACTGTAGTATATTTGTGCACTAACATCCAAAATAAACAATAAGCTGAATTCATTCTAATCAAATTGAGGCAATGTTCTCCTATTTAGTCTCTCTGGTTTACATGTCTGGTGCTACAAACACCAGTTATTCACTGTCATAAATACTGTATAACAAATAGAAAACTGATCCTTTACTTATTATGAAGTATATAATTCCTTTATCCCACACTATATAATTGTCACTCATTAATTTGTCAACAGAACACTAATACCTTTCACTAGAACAGTGAACAAAACTCCATGCTGAATATCTTACTGCCTTTTAGTTTATCGTAAATGTTTAACTTCATATACTCTGTCGTTTGCTACAGAGTTTTAAATGGTGTGTTGGACTTCTCTCTGTGGTGAGTGCTATTATTGTGCTGGAAAACCAAAGTTTCAAGTGTGTGGTGTTTTCAACTGAATGAAAGCAAGACATCATATGCACAGAGAAGTAATGGGCAGTAGTTTTAAATTTTTTAACAGTTGTTGACAATATACCATTTCCAGAATGAGATTTTCACTCTGCAGCGGAGTGTGCGCTGATATGAAACTTCCTGGCCGATTAAAACTGTGTGCCCGACCGAGACTCGAACTTGGGACTAGAGCACTTGCCTGTGAAAGGCAAAGGTCCTGATTTGAGTCTCGGTCAGGCACACAGTTTTAATCTGCCAGGAAGTTTAATATACCATTTGTTTGATGATAGAAATGTTCCAAACTATTTTCTTTTGCATACTAGAGGTACTCAATCATCTGTTGAATTGTCCCAGGAATTATACCATAATGAATAACTGATTCAAAGTAACAGTGGTAGACTATCTTTCTTGTGTCCGTGTTTATGGCACCTCACAAAATAAATGTCACAAAAGCTAAGATATTCAATTTGTTTGCTATGTAGTCTATATGGAGCTTTAAATTTTGTTTAGAATTTAGGACTAAGAATTTTATTTGGTTTGCTCTTGTGATTCCCTGATCATTGCAAGTTATTTGTTCTAATGATTTCATCTGAAATTACATCATGTGGGTTTTAGTGACATTCAGTTTTTGTCCATTTTGATGCTACCAGGATTTAAGTTTTTCTATAATATTTTTGACAGTTGCTGCAATTTTTTGAAGCATTTCATTTTGAACTGCAACTAATGTATCACCTGAAAATAAGAGTGACTGAACATCAGCAGTAAGTGATATTTAATTAGCATAGAACAGGAACAGATGAGACCCAACGTCATACCCTGTGGAATTCAATGAAAAAATTGTTTTTCAGTCAGATGAGTAATTGCTTAAATTTAATGTTAGACTTACTCTTTACTTCCTGTCTGTTGTGTATGAGCTGAACCATTGTGAAGCACTGTTCCTGATTCCACCAGTTAGTGATTTTTGACTAAGCAAGGAGTGATTCATTGAATTCAGTGCTTTTATTAGCGCACACAATATTCATGTGACATTTTTACCATTATTTAATATGGAGCATGTCTCTTGAATAAACTGACTTACAGAATTTACAGTGTTGTTTCCTTGCTGGAAGTCAAACTGGTTTTTAATAATCATGCCATTTATTGTAATGATTGTTTGAATTGCTCTTGCTATAATATTTTTAAGTATTTTAGAGAAGAGAGAAAGGGTAGTAATTCTTCTCATCTTATGTTGACACCTTTTTGAATACAAAACTGTAGGGCCTACCTGTCTTTTGCGCTACTACAAAAGGAAAAGTAATGCACAGTTTATAAACTTTGTTTATAACTGAAATCTTATTGCAACAATTTACAACACACCAATATGCAATGCTACCATAAACAGTATTGTTTCCTACTAAGGTTGGAGCTGACTGAAAACATGACAGTAATGTCTGATTTCTACTAAGCCTCCCACTCCCAGCAGGATTCCTTGTGGTGTAATGAGTAATAATATACCTGTAGATGAAATTATTTCTCTGTAACTTTACTTCAATTATCACATGTCCACACATACTTTTTTCAATAGAAATGACTGCAAAAGTGGCCTTATTTTTAAAGTGAGTTGTATTTAATATGGGAATGTATACTTTGATTTCTTCATTTCAAACATATCCATACAGAATATTAGTATATCCACTAATGCTAGATGATTTTGAGCAACGATTAAAAACTGTGTGAGATGTGTGAGACTACAAGAAACTAATAATATCTAATGAAATATATCAAATCATGTATATATTACCTACCACAGGTCACATTATTCATACAACATTATACATCTCATTGATAAACACACTTGATATTCACTACTAGATAGTTGTATTGATCTCCATGATCGCTACAGCTGAAGATGGCTGCCATGTGTGAACTGCAAATTAATTCTTGTGAAATAATTTACTATGAATCATGGAAGTGTGATTATTGGTTTGACTTGTTAGGGAACAAAAACAAACTGTACTCAGTTCATATTGTTGCATTGTTATTTAAGAATCATTGAGCAATGATTGTACGGGCAGTGGACTTATAATCGGGCTTCACTCATCAGATTGCCAACATGGATTGTGGGGCATTTGGTGAAGGAGAGATTATTATTTCCCCTGATAACAATAGTGTCAGTGATCTCATGGTAAGTGCTATGCACTGTTTGAACAGTGACCTAAGTAATCATGTAGTTGAAGATGATTCAGCTGGAAGAAAGTGACAAAGTACAAAGGAACAGGTCTCCCCCCACCACCACCACCACTACCACCACCACCACTATCAAGACAAGCACTGCAAACAAAACAGACCGTCGAAACTCCCAGAGTCATAAAGTATTATACATGTGACATGTGTCAAAAAAATGACAGGACACCCTCTAATCAATGGAATAATGAAATATTGGTCAGACACTAAAAATTTAACTATTTCTCTGGAAATAAAAGAAAGCCATTAATTATAAAATCTCTTAAATGGTTGACCTGGTATGAAAATAAAATACAGGAATAAATGTCGTACCAGAATTCCTAGCCCCATATAACTACTGAGAAGAAAATAAACTAATCTTTGAAAATATTGTACAATACAAAGATTCTCCAAATTTGAAGACTGCAGTCAGCATTTTGCTCAATATTATTTTCCAGGATTTGATAAAGATTTATATGGGTAGCTCCAAGACCGTATATGACCTAACTATCTAGAGACTCTATGTATATTATTACTATTATTATTATTATTATTATTATTATTATTATTATTAGTATGGTATACTCAATTTATGACTAGTTTATAGTGGGGACAGGTATTAGTTATTAATTAATACCCTATTTTTTTTTGTAAATAAGCATTCACAAAGTATATAGTAGAATAACCATTAATTAAGAACCTTTGTAAATGTGGCGGATGGCTGTATGGCAGTTGCCTAATGTCAATTTTTAAAAAAAGGGTTACAGTACTCTTTGTGAAATTTTATTTGTCATATATCCTCACAGAGGTCATCTCTTTCAGATTTCCCCCATTGTTGATAACCGTCTTGTATCTGACAGATGTTTATGGCTTACCTTTTTTAAAATTTTAGCTGCTAATCCTTCTGTGCTTTTATATATTTTTTCCAGAAGCAAGAGAACATTCAGAACCAGAAACTTCCATTCCTGAAATTCAAACCACTGTTGCACAAGATAATAAACACAACATAGCTCGAAGAGAGCAGTATTATGCAACAGTTCGCAAGTTACCTCCATCCCCTGCAGGACTTGAATGCATTCCAGGTAAACCTGTTGTCTGTTTGTAACTAGCATTTAATACTTTCTGTCACATTTATTTTTGTACCAGTTTGTGTGATATGGTTTGCATAGCATAAACAGTTATTCATTCATTTTAACATTTTATTCTGTATAATGTATTATGAAGGAGAACCTTCTGGAATGTGAAGTGAATGGAAATATATAACTGCAGATAAAACCAGTTGTTACAAGCTGAAGCTTTACATTATGTGAATATGTCATCAAAATTAGTCTGTTTATGGTGTTAATTCAAAGCTCTACTTAGACCCTATGTACTTTACATATAATTCCAGCTGGTGCCAATAAACATGTAATTCAGCATGGAACCCATTAATTCAAAAATAGATACTATTTTACGATTTATACCAGCCACCTCCTGTTGATCCAACTCATCTCCTCCACATTTATGTATGTGTGCTGGTGCTCATAAATGATAAACAGTTAATTGTGTACTATAACAATGTTTTTTTTATTTACTACATACATGGCTTCTACAATCTCTAACAAGGATTAGCAGAGCTAGAATAGAACTAGTCAGTAAATTTGCAGTAGTAATGGCTAACGATAAAAGTTTGTAATTTTCAAACAATGGAAAATCCAGGATGGAATGTAACAGGTAAACCTGTTGTCTATTTGTAACTAGCATTTAATCCTTTCTGCCACATTTATTTTTGTAACACTTTGTGTGATACAATTTGCATATCATAATCAGTTATTTGTAGTTGTGAGACTGCAGTCGTGTGTGTGTGTGTGTGTGTGTGTGTGTGTGTGCAAAAGAGAGAGAGAGAGAGAGAGAGAGAGAGAGAGACTCTGTTGTGTATTGTTGACAAAGCTGTGTGTGTGTGGTGTGTGTAAAAGAGAGACAGAGAGAGACAGATTCTGTTGTCTGTTGTTGAAAGCTTTATTTGTGACAGTCTTTTTGTTGTGCCTGTCTGTGACTCAGCATCTCCACTATATGGTGAGTAGCAACTTTTCAAGTTTGTAACTTTGTTTCTGATCTACCTCTTTTTCCCCAAAGGTTTACAAACTCTCTGTCATATGCCTATGTAAATTGTAAGGGTTACCCAGAAAGTAATGCACTGCATTTTTTCTTCAATTGTTTATTGAGTGTAATGAGAATTACATACATGAAAAAATGGTGTTTTATCTACAAATCCTATTTTTCCGAATAATCTTCATCCTGTTCTATGGTCTTCCTCCAGCGTGAAACAAGGGTGTGTATGTGCTTGTCCTGGTGGTGGAGCCAGTGTTTCACTGTGTGAATCATCTCCTCATCACCCTCAAAATGTCTTCCACAAATGGCATCCTTTGATGGCCCAAACAAGTGGAAGTCTGAGGGGGCTAGATTTGGTGTGACAGTCATGGGTAGTCTCCCTAACTGCTGCAAATCGTGGAGCTCCACCAAAACTGCCTTCTGATGACCTCACCCTCTGTGCCCAGTGACTAACTATACTTCTGTCAACAGCAGATCCTCCATAGACTTTGCACGAGTTTATGAATATTCCCCACAGTTTCTTTCTCTGCAGTGAGAAATTCAATGATGGCATGTTGCTTGAATTGTACTTCGCCTACAGACATTATTTTGAATCTGTCCTGCAGCTACACTATCTGTCGTAACTTACGGAAACTTGGTGCGTTCACTCAGGGGACTTCAAATAATACATATGTAATGTTTTACATTTGTAGCAATAGTTTTAGGTTAAGAAAAAAAAAGCAGTGCCTTACTTTTTGGGCAATTCTCCTATATACCCCAAGGCTATGCAGCTAGTCTAGACTTGGTCCTTTGCACTTAATATCACTTTAAATGCTTTAAGTGCTTATTGTATGCAAAATGCATGAAGTTTTACAATGGTACAAAGCCCATGTTAAGCTGTGGGTCTTCGCATAATTGGCTGGATGGCCAAATTTACAGCTCAGATATAAGCCACAGGATCATGATAGTAAATTACTGTGGTTATTAAAACAGAGCTTTAGATTGATAACTAATTTAATACCTATATTTGGGCAAACTAGCACCAAACTGAAGAATCAAACTCTAAGTGAAACACATTTTTATAACTTAATGTCATGGCTACATACACTGATAAGCCAAAAACATTATGACCCTCTACTTCAAAGGAAGTTGTCCTATCTTTTGTACATCATACAGCAGCAGTTCAGCATGGCATGGATCTGACAAGTCCTTGGTTGTTGTTAGGAGGTATGTGGTATCAGATGTTTATGCATAGATCATGTAGTTACTGTCAATTACAGTCTGGCAGTTTGTAGGTGATGAGATGGTGTCCAACAGCATTCTAGATGTGTTCCATTGAGTTCAGGTTAGTTGAATTTGGAGACCAAGACATCAATGTGAGTTCACTGTCATTCATCAAACCACTAGAGCAAGATACAGAACATGTGATACAGACATATATCCTACTGGAATATGCCATTGCCATTGTGGAAGACCTCAGGTATGAAGTACATGAAATATATTTGCAGTTGCAAATATTGACAACCACCAGTTATATAACGGAATGATGACAATGGAAATTTGTGCCATTTCAGGACATAAACTTATATTTTCCACTTTTTGTGAGTGGGCATCTTACCATTACTGTATCTGAGCATGCTCCAAGGTCAGACCACACTTTCATATGTCATCAACCATATGTCTACAACTTGCACTCATACATTCATTATGCATACTCCTGTACAGAGGAAACATTTTAAATGAAAGTCACTTGCCAATGGTCAGCCAACAGATGCATGCATGCATTACATTTTAATTCTGAACAACACAGACACTCAGACACTGCAATACTGTATCAATTCACTGACACCGGGTAAGCGAATTCCAATAAAAATGTCTTCCCTGAACAGGAATATACATAATGGATGTACAGCTGCAGGTTGTAGAAACGTGGTTGATGACATGTGGAAGTTTGGGTCTGACAATGGAGCATGCTGAGATATCTGATGGTAAGGCAACTGCTCATGATAAGTGGGAAATCTGAGTTAGCGTCCTGGAATGACACAAATTTTCATTGTCATTTTTCCACTATACAGCTGATAGTTATCCATATTCTCAACTGTGAATACATTTCATGTATTCCATAATGGTAGTAGTCAGTGTCTGTTGCTTTGGGCATGGTTGCATGTCCAAAGGAACATTGCATCATAATTCTGAACAACACAGGCCCTGCAATATCGTATCAAATATGAAGGTATACAGGTGGCCCCAGTTATGTTCATGTTGCCTATAGCTGTCGTGGTGCTTTCGATTACTACTACAGGCCTCATGGAAATCCAGGTGAAAGTGTTGCATAGTATAATATTCTCCCAATCAGCCTATGTCTTTGAAAGAACAAATGTTACGAACATCTGATTATCTGAATGATGGTGTATCCAGAAATCATCATTGACCTGGTGTAAAGAGAAACATGACTCATCTGACCAGACCAATCTCGGTTATCCCTCGTGCACTGTAAATTGTAAGTGGTTACATTGTTGGGTCATAATTGTGCCTGCCCCAGCATTGTACTCTATCATCAGGTCTGCCACCTATTGTGCTTTACAGACCAGATAAGCTTCTGGCCTCCACATTCTGTGATAAGGCTTACACGTCCAACACGTTGTCACTCACTCATGGTTTCACCATCATTCAATGACTTGTAATAGGTGGTCATGACAGTAACACATGAACAGCTGACCAGCTTTGCTGTTTCTGGTGTGTTATTTCCAGGTGCCAGGCCATAACAAACTGGTATTGTTCAAAGTCACTTATGTCAGTGGATTCCCCTGTTGGTGGCCCTTATTATTGCTTGAATGATTACTCATTTCTCTCTGCTCCACTTATGTATTTTTCTTGCCTGAAACACCAGTAGTTGGATTTCAGTCTCATGGTAAGCAGTGGTTGGTTGGTTAGTTGGTTGATTTGGGGAAGAGGACCAAACAGCAAGGTCATCGGTCCCACCAGATTAGAGAAGGATGAGGAAGGAAGTCAGCTACGTCCTTTCAAAGAAACTATCGAGGCATTTGTCTGAAACACTTTAGGGAAATCATGGAAAACCTAAATCAGGATGGCTGGACATGGATTTGAAGCATCGTCCTCCCAAATGCAAGTCCAGTGTGCTAAACACTGCACCATCTCACTCTAGGCAGTGGTCATAATGTTGTGACTCATCAGTGTATAAACTAACCTCTACAAGAACAGCTGTTTTCAATGTCCTGGAAACAACACGAGTCATTCACAGTATCCCAGGAAAGCATTCATTGACAGATGTGCTCCTAATGTGATGCTGCCATTGGTGAGAACACTGGCACTGGTATATCACTTCCTTACCATAATACTACCAGGGTTGTAACTTGTTCCAAGGCTGTGTTATGTATATGTCATGTAACATTATTTCCTGAGTTACTGTCTGCAGATAGAATCTTTTCATAATTAACAAAGTGTAACCCAACAACATTATAATGACAAGCCAATGTTACTAGTAATATTTTGTGATGGCAAGAACAATTTGGGACTGTTTGTATAGTGTAATCAATAGCACCCTAGCCTGCAAGACAGAAATGTGAGCCAGATCCAGACAGAATGCGTGTGACAGATTAACAACCATTTCTGGTGGACCAACCAGCCTGAGTGTGGTTTTCAGGTAGTTTCTCATACTCATTTAGGCAAATACTGGGCTGTTCCACATTTTTGATCAAAGAAAATTCAAGACACTGACAGTTGAAATATAAAACATCTCCCACTCCATCTGGCCGACTGATACAGAACCATATAATTATTATTTTTGAGTAAAACAGTCTTGATCGTGGAAATATTCCTTTAATGGCATGTTTTGCCTTTGTAGGGTATCATCAGATTGTCATGGATTGAGAGATGACAAGTGCAATAAGGCAGTGATAGAATTGCACACATCTTGCTCTACTAAATGTAGTGCAGTGAAAACCACCTATCACAGTAGATGATGTCGAGCATGCATACAATATTCTCAGCTGTATACATGCTTGAAGTATTCTAATTTAATAGGTGATTTTCATTGCACCATTTTTAGTGAAGCTAGATGTGTGCAATTCTGTTAACTGTGGTCGTATCACTGCACCTGCCATCATGAATGTATTGGAGGCACGTGCCCTGGTTAGCTTAATCTGGATGTATGTTTATCCCACAGCATAATAGTTCTACAAGTGTCTCTCAATCCATGATAAACTGATGATACTCTGAAAAGGCAAAATGCATCACTAAAGCAATATTTTCAAAAGCAAGACTGTTTTATTAAAAAAAAAAAAACCAGCTAAAATAAGTTCTCATACAGAACAAAGCTTATACATTTCATAGGCATGTGGCACACAAGACTTTCCCTCAATATGTAACTGGCAACTATGAACAGGAAGGCCATTGCCACAATGTGAAGTTAAATAAATTTGCCAAAATTTGAGTACAGCAGAGGTAAGAACTAGATGGGTTAAATGCCAATGAAAAGAAGAAGAAGAAGAAGGAGTGAAAAATTGGAAATTGTGCAAGAAACACAAAAATTTGGGAAGGTATAGGAAGAAAATGAATCTTTAATAAATGTGAACGATACTAAAATTGTAAAATAGTCATATCATCACTAGAGCAAGTCTGAATTGGTACAGCATTATAAAACAGTATATATAATTATCTTTCTGAAACAGGACTGTAAGCATCTGCGTTTCTTCTAAAAAACATTAATACAATGAAATTGATTAATGAAGTAACCACAAACATTTACATGGGAAAGTTAAAGTTTAACATCCCAGCAGTATCAAGAATTAAGATAATATTTCTTCAGTTTTACAAATTTGAAGAAAAGAGCTAATGGTGGCATTTCTGAAGGAACCATTGCTGCATTCAAGTGAAAAGATATAAGGAAACCACATACTATATTTAAATCAGGATGCTTAGACCAGATTCTAAATCATTCTATCCCTAAATACAAGTCTAGTTTCTCAATGAGTACATCACTCTGCTCAGAGATAACTTTTAATTTTTAATTTTAAACATAAAGGTTATTTGGCTGATTAAGAATTCAAAATGTACACCTCAGTGCTAAAAAAATATTGTTCTTGTATCAGCTGGAATGCATTCTATGTATATTAATTACTGTAAGCCTTGTGCTCATGAAAGGCATTTTGTTGCAGAGTACTCAGAAGATATTAGGCCATATGCTACTTTCCATGTTGCTACACCAGTCAACACAGAAAGCACAAAAATGCAGACATTTGTATACCGTGAAGGTGATGCATCACCGACTAGAAAGGTATTGTATTTTGCAATATAATAGTAAACTTCACTATAGTTCCAAAATATACTTATACTTTTCAATATAGTGTGCACAAAGAAGAAAATTTGCTATTACAATTAATCTTGTTTATGATGTTAAAGAATGTGACATTCTATGAAGAGTTATGTGAACAGCAAATAATAAATCAGTTCCAAAGTTCAGTCACTAGGTTTCTCTAATTACCAAATTAATCTACTTTTATAAACACAGCTTTAAACTGACATGCCATTTAAGAGCAACACAGCATCTATAACAGACACTAAAAATGGAAATGAGTGTATGGCATTGCTTGCTGGGAGGCCCAATTCAGGGGAGGTCGGCCGCCGAGTGCGAGTCTCATTGCAGTCGATGCCACATTAGGCAATTGGCATGCCAGTGATGAGGATGAAATGGTGATAAGGACAACACAACACCCAGTTCATAAGAGGAGAAAATCTCCAACCCGGCCGAGAATCGAAACCGGGCCTGCTGCATAGCAGGCATCCATGTAATCACTCAGCTAAGCAGGTGGACAGACACTGTACCATACAAATAAGGTGATAGCATTGTGTTCAAAAGCTTGTAGTTCATTGTAGTTGAAGTTTGCAAAACAGAGTCAATGACTTGCAAAGCCAATATAATTATCTTTCTTCTGTGTTTGTACCTTGAACCTACCTCCATTCCTATGACTGAAGATCTTTTGTTTTCAATTGTACAAAGCACAGACTTGGACTATTGTCTATTATTTGGTGTGCAGGCAAAACAATTTTAAAATCTAAACCAGAATTCAATGAAAGAAACTTTTTGGCCGAAATCTGACTCAGAATGAAAACAAAAATGTAATCTGAGCAGGTAAATAAAAAAACAGCAAGTGCCAGTACTTTTTTCATCATTAGACTACACTTATAAAAATTTGTTGGGAGAACCAGTGATCTGGACGTTTTTGAAAATAAGTTTTTAGAAAGATTTTAATCATGATTATTCTGTGTAATGCACTCTTTATCATTTATCTTTTCTAAAAATTACCATAAAGTCCCATCAAAATTTCTGCAAAAACAAATATTGTGACAGCTATTTCAATTATCTGAGAATTTTGTCTTCATCTATCATCTTCCTATTTCAGAATCAGTAGGAACTGACAGAGTTTGGACTAAAAAACATTTGACAGTCTTTCTGTTGTTTTCATTTGTTGCGGTATTTCAAATGCTGTGGAAACAATTCT
This sequence comes from Schistocerca nitens, assembly GCF_023898315.1. Taxonomy (NCBI): domain Eukaryota; kingdom Metazoa; phylum Arthropoda; class Insecta; order Orthoptera; family Acrididae; genus Schistocerca; species Schistocerca nitens. The sequence goes on along the minus strand of NC_064616.1, from coordinate 556,078,124 downwards.
TGGTCCAACATAGCAACCACCCATAAATAGATAATTTTAAAACTAGGGCAGCTACAGCCAAAATAAGTATATATGATTGACTGGCCAGATCTTACAGCATATCATGTGTATACAAACTGATTTTAAAACTATTAAAATATAAATCTGAATGAAAAGTTGAATAGTCCATTGTAGCTGTTTGTAGCTGTTTTTATTTTAGTCAACTAGAAAGCAGTTGTGTGAGTCACCGATTGTGTGAATTTCTAATCAATTTCAATAAAAACAACTACTAAAGACTAGTGGACTTGTCATTCAGTTTTATATTTTAATAGTTTTAACACCTGTTTATATGCACCTGATATACTATATGAATTAGTCAGTCAATTACCTACACCCGTGAATACTCAATGAAGAAGCAGTTACAGCATGGATTGCATGAAACATTTAATCATTTTCTACCTGTACACACTAAGTTCCATTTTTGACAGCACTATATAAGTCAATGAATGGTTCAGATGGCTCTAAGCATGATGGGACTCAACATCTGAGGTCATCAGTCCCCTAGACTTAGAACTACTTAAACCTAACTAACCTAAGGACATCACACACATCCATGCCTGAGGCAGGATTTGAACCTGCGAACCAGCAGCACAGTTCTGGACTGAAGCGCTTAGAACTGCTCGGCCACCTTGGCTGGCTGTAACAAAAGTTTGTACCAGTTTCCATAACATTATAGATTCCACTGAAGAAACTTGTACAATACAATAATTCAGCAAAAGAAGCATGTCATTCTTTCTTTGCATGCTCTACTTCAGTCTCCGTAGCTTGAAAATCCCTGTAAAGTACCTGAGAGAAAGTAATTTAAATTGTATAATACTAAGCTTTCCTCCTGTTCCATTCAAAATCAGCACAGGGCCAGTGACTTTTATATGTTGCTTTTATGTTATCACATATAAAGCATGTGAGCTAGGTTTTTGATGTTCTAGGAATCAGTTATTCTCACCTGTTATCACAGAGAAGGTTATTTTGTTCAAGGTAGATCAAAAACATGGTTCCTTTTGAGGTGCAGCAGCCTTTTCAATAGTTGCAGTGGTGAGAGTTTGGAAGATTAACTGATCAGGCCTTGCAACATCAACTAAATTGGCCTAGCTGTGCTGGTATTAGAAAACAGCTGAAATCAAGGAGAAATTTTTCTCAGGACATACAACTCTTCAGTATGGTTAAATGATGGTGGTGTCCTCTTGGGTAAAATATTCTGGAGGTAAAATAGTCCCCCATTCAGGTCTCCAGGCAGGAACTATTTAGGAGGATGGCGTTATCAGGAGAAACAAAACTGACATTCTACATATCAGAGCATGAAATGTTAGAACACTTAATTTTATTATTTTATTTACACGCCAGGTCATGTAGGACCAAATTGAGGAGCAAATCTCCAAGGTCATGGAACGTGTCAGTACATGAAATTACAACATAAAAGTAATAAAAGATAAAAATAAATGTTCATGAACCTGAAAAAAGATTTTTGAATTAGAGTGGCAGCCTATTGAAAATGGATGCAGCAGTATACTGCATACCTTTTTTCAGAAGACTTAAGGTAGTCCGATCCAAATGCAGGTTTGATTTCTGCTGAGTATTAACCAAGTGAAAGCTGCTTATTCTTGGGAATAAACTAATATTGGTAACAAGAAATGACAATAAGGAATATACATATTGAGAGGCCAATGTTAAAATACCCAGACTCATGAACAGAGGTCGACAAGAGGTTTGTGAACTCACACCACTTATTGCCCGAACCGACCGTTTCTGTGACAAAAATATCCTTTTAGAATAGGAACAGTTACCCCAAAATATAATACCATATGACATAAGCGAATGAAAATAAGCAAAGTAGACCAATTTTTGTGTCAAACGATCACTCACTTCTGATACCGTTTGAATACTAAAAATGGCAGTATTAAGTCTTTGAACAAGATCCTGAATGTGGGCTTTCCACGACAGCTTACTGTCTATCTGAACACCTAGAAATTTGAACTGTTCTGTTTCACTAATCATATGCCCGATCTGTGAAATTAAAATGTCAGGTTTTGTTGAATTGTGTGTTAAAAACTGTAAAAACTGAGTCTTACTGTGATTTAGCGTTAGTTTATTTTTTACAAGCCATGATCTTAGGTCATGCCCTGCACTATTTGAAACCAAGCCAGTGTTGCACGTAACATCCTTTACTACCAAGCTAGTGTCATCAGCAAACAAAAATATTTTAGAGTTACCCGTAATACTAGAGGGTATATCATTTATATAAATAAGGAACAGTAATCGCCCCAACACTGATCCCTGGGGCACCCCCACTTGGCAGTACCCCACTCAGACCCCACATCACAGCCGTTTCAACATTGTGAATAATGACCTTTTGCTGCCTGTTGCCTGCTTCACATCTTCTGTGCAGCGAGCTACGATAATTTAAGTATTAACTGTATTTTTCTTACATGTCACTTCTTCTTCCGTGTGTTTTTGCTTTCAGGAAGCTTTAATTTTCAAGTACTAGCAATAGTGTTCCATAGATTTCATGTTTGTTTTGAATACAGTCAGAGTGAGTCCCTTTAGTCAGCTGTAGTGCCAGTAGTGCTAGTGTTTGTGTTGAATACAGTCCAGAGACAGGTAGTGCATATTTTCATTGTTTTCAACAAGAAGTGTCTAGTAACCACAGTTTAGTCAGCTATCAGCCTCCTTTAGTGAATTATCAGTCTAGTTAAAAGTTGATTAATTCTCTACAGTAAATTGTTGATTTCTTAGGCAGGATGGGATGCGTGACTGCCGTATATGGACGCAGGAGGAGCTGGCCACTGTTCGCGAATAGCTGAACGTGTTGATGGCTGCGGTCAGCCATCTTCAGGCTGCTGCCTTGAAGTTTAGCGGCAGTGGGGAGTCTGGTGCGTTGCATGGTACACCACAGGTGTTACATGCTTCACCCACGGTCCCTGCTGTTGAGACATCTTCGTGGGTACCGGGCGCGGTTGTGCCACCCACTCCCCAAGGGGAGTGGCGGGTTCAGCAGCATTCACGATGCACGAGGCAGAGGCTCAATGTGGAGGCTGGCCGTGTGGCATCGCCCGCTTCTTCAGCAAGGTCCGAGCAGGCAAATGGCGGGAGGGGTTTAAGGGGTTTATTAGTGATTGGGAGCTCCAATGTTAGGCGGGTGACGGAGCCCCTTAGGGAAATAGCGGAAAGGTTGAGAACAAGGCCAGTGTTCACTCTGTCTGCTTGCCATGGGGTCTCATCAGAGATGTGGAGGAGGCCCTGCTATCGGCGTAGAGAGCGCTGGGTGCACTCGACTGCAAATTGTTGCTCATGTCGGCACCAATGACTCCTGCCGTCTGGGTTCAAAGGTCATCCTCAGTTCATACAGGCGGTTGGCGGAGTTTGTGAAGGCGGAAAGCCTCGCTCACGGGGTGGAATCTGAGCTAACTATTTGTAGTATTGTTCCCAGAACTGATCGCGGTCCTCTGGTTTGGAGCCAAGTGGAAGGCTTAAACCAGGGGCTCAGATGATTCTGTGGAGATCTGGGGTGCAAATTTCTCGACCTGTGCTATCGGGTGGAGAAATGTAGGGTCCCCCTGAATAGGTCAGATGTGCACTACATGCAGGAAGCAGTTACAAGGGTAGTGGAGTATGTGTGGAGTGCACATGTGGGTTTTTTAGGTTAGAGAATTCCCTCCATAGGCCTGACAAGACACCTCCTGAGACGCGACAAGGTAGTAGTAGGAAAAACGCTACAGGGAATAACAACATTAATGTGGTAATAGTAAACTGAAGGAGCATCTATAAAAAGGTCCCAGAGCTGCTCTCATTAATAAACAGTCACAATGCCTACATAGTACTAGGGACAGAAAGTTGGCTGAAACCAGATGTAAACAGTAATGAAATTCTAAACTCAGATTGGAATGTATACTGCAGAGACAGGCGGAACAGTGGAGGGGGAGGCGTGTTTGTAGCAATAAAAAGTGCAATAGTATCAAAGGAAATTGACGGAGATCTGAAATGTGAAATAATTTGGGTGAAGGTCACGGTTAAAGCAGGCTCAAACATGGTGATTGGATGTCTCTATAGGCCCCCTGGCTCAGCAGCTGTTGTGGCAGAGCACCTCAAGGAAAATTTGGAAAATATTTTGAGTAGATTTCCTGACCATGTTATAGTTCTGGGTGGAGATTTTAATTTGCCGGATATAGACTGGGAGACTCAAATGTTTATAACGGGTGGCAGGGACAAGGAATCCAGTGAAACTTTTTAAGTGCGTGATCTGAAAACTACCTTGAGCAACAGAGAACCGACTCATGGCGATAACATATTAAACCTTCTGGTGACGAACAGACCCAAACTATTTGAAACAGTTAATGGAGAACAGGGAATCAGTGATCATAAAGTGGTTACTGTATCGATGATTTCAGCCATAAATAGAAATATTAAAAAAGGTAGGAAGATTTTTCTGTTTAGCAAAAGTGACAAAAAGCAGATTTCAGAGTACCTGATGGCTCAACACAAAAGTTTTGTTTCAAGTACAGATAGTGTTGAGGATCAGTGGACAAAGTTCAAAACCATCGTACAATATGCATTAGATGAGTATGTGCCAAGCAAGATTGTAAGAGATGGAAAAGAGCCACTGTGGTACAACAACAGAGTTAGAAAACTGCTGCAGAAGCAAAGAGAACTTCACAGCAAACATAAACATACCCAAAGCCTTGCAAACAAACAAAAATTACATGAGGTGAAATGTAGTGTGAGGAGGCATTCAGTGAATTCGAAAGTAAAGTTCCATGTACTGACTTGGCAGAAAATCCTAAAAATTTTGGTCTTATGTCAAAGCGGTAGGTGGATCAAAACGAAATGTCCAGTCACTCTGTGACCAAAATGGTACTGAAACAGAGGATGACAGACTAAAGGCCAAAATACTAAATGTCTTTTTCCAAAGCTGTTTTGCAGAGGAAGACTGCACTGTAGTTCCTTCTCTAGATTGTCGCACAGATGACAAAATGGTAGATATCGAAATAGATGACAGAGGGATGGAAAAACAATTAAAATCTCTCAAAAGAGGAAAGGCCACTGGACCTGATGGGATACCAGTTCGATTTTACACAGAGTACGCCAAGGAACTTGCCCCCCTTCTTGCAGCGATGTACTGTAGGTGTTTAGATGAGCATAGCATTCGAAAGGATTGGAAAAGGGCACGGGTCATCCCCATTTTCAAGAAGGGACATTGAACAGATGTGCAGAACTATAGACCTATATCTCTAACGTCGATCAGTTGTAGAATTTTGGAACACGTATTATGTTTGAGTATAATGACTTTTCTGCAGACTAGAAATCTACTCTGTAGGAATCAGCATGGGTTTCGAAAAAGACGATCATGTGAAACCCAGCTCGCGCTATTCGTCCATTAGACTCAGAGGGCCATAGACTTGGGTTTCCAGGTAGATGCCGTGTTTCTTGATTTCTGCAAGGTGTTCGATACAGTTCCCTACAGTTGTCTAATGAACAAAGTAAGAACATATGGACTATCAGACCAATTATGTTTGGATTGAAGAGTTCCTAGATAACAGAATGCAGCTTGTTATTCTCAATGGAGAGAAGTCTTCCGAAGTAAGAGTGATTTCAGGTGTGGCGCAGAGGAGTGTCGTAGGACCGTTGCTATTCACAATATACATAAATGACCTTGTGGATAACATTGGAGGTTCACTGAGGCTTTTTGCGGATGATGCTGTAGTATATCAAGAGGTTGTAACAATGGAAAATTGTACTGAAATGCAGGAGGATCTACAACGAATTGACACATGTTGCAGGGAATGGAAATTGAATCTCAATGTAGACAAGTGTAATGTGTTGCACATACACAGAAAGAAAGATCCTTTATCATTTAGCTACAATATAGCAGGTCAGCAACTGGAAGCACTTAATTCCATAAATTATCTGGGTGTAGGCATTAGCAGTGATTTAAAATGGAATGATCATATAAAGTTGATCATCGGTAAAGCAGATGCCAGACTGAGCTTCATTGGAAGAATCCTAAGGAAATGCAATCCAAAAACAAAGGAAGTAGGTTACAGTACACTTGTTCGTCCACTGCTTGAATATTGCTCACCAGTGTGGGATCCGTACCAGATAGGGTTGATAGAAGAGATAGAGAAGATCCAATGGAGAGCAACGCGCTTCGTTACAGGATCATTTAGTAATCGCGAAAGCATTACGGAGATGACAGATAAACTCCAGTGGAAGACTCTGCAGGAGAGACGCTCAGTAGCTCGGTACAGGCTTTTCTTGAAGTTTCGAGAACATATCTTCACTGAGAAGTCAAGCAGTATATTGCTCCCTCCTACGTATATCTCACGAAGAGACCATGAGGATAAAATCAGAGAGATAAGAACCCACACAAAGGTATACCGACACTCTTTCTTTCCACGAACAATACAAGACTGGAATAGAAGCAAGAACTGATAGAGGTTCTCAAAGTACCCTCCGCCACACACTGTCAGGTGGCTTGTGCAGTATGGATGTAGATATAGATGTAGATGTAGATGTAAGAGGTGAACTAGTTGTGAGCTACTCCCGTATTCCATAATGGTCCAACTTCTGGAGCAATATTTTGTGATCAACCCAATTGAACACCTTATTTAAATCAAAAAAGATGCCAAGCATTTGAAACCTTTTGTTTAGTCCATCCAGTACCTCACAGAGAAAAGAGAATATAGCATTTTCAGTTGTTAAATGACTTCTAAAGCCGAACTGTACATTAGATAGCAAATCGTGTGATATAAAATAATCAGTTATCCTTACATACACAGCCTTTTCAATAACTTTTGCAAACACTGTTGGCACATAAATAGGTCTAAAATTATCTACATTATCCCTTTCTCCATTTTTATAAAGCGGCTTTACTACTGAGTACTTTAATTGCTCAAGAAACTGACCATTCCTAAAGGAAAAATTACAATTGGGTAAATACAGGGCTAACATGTGCAGCACAGTACTTTAATATTCTGCTAGACACTCCATCATAGCCATGACAGTCCTTAGTCTTCAGTGATTTAATTATTGACTCAATCTCCCTCTTGTCTGTATCACAGAGGAGTATTTCAGAGGACGACGGTTCAACCCCGCGTCCGGCCATCCTGATTTAGGTTTTGCGTGATTTCCCTAAATCACTCCAGGCAAAAAATGCTGGGATGGTTCCTCTGAAAGGGCATGGCCGACTTCCTTCCCCATCCTTCCCTAATCTGATGAGACCGATGACCTTGCTGTCTGGTCTCCCCCAAAAACAACCAACCAGTATTTCAGACATCAATCTCGGAAAGGCATTTGCAAGAATGTTATACGATTTTCTGTAGAAACTAAATTTTTATTTAATTCACCAGAAATGCTCAGAAAATGAGTGTTAAATACTGTACATATATCTGATTTATCAGTAACAGAAATATTTTTACTGCGAACTGGCTTTATTTCATCGACCTTGTGCTGCTGACCACACTCTTCCTTCACAACTGACCAAATTGTTTTAATTTTATCCTGTGAATTAGCTATCCTATTTGCATACCACATTCTCTTTGTCTTCCTAATAACATTTTTAAGCACCTTACAGTACTGTTCGTAATAGGCTACTGTAGCTTGATTGTAACTACTTCTAACATTTAGATATAATTCACACTTTGTTCTACATGATATCCTTATCTCACTAATCATCCACCCAGACTGCCCATTACTGCCCCATTTAGAATGTTCTAATGGAAAGGAACTCTCAAAGAGCATGAGAAATGTGTTAAGGAAAGCATTGTATTTACCACCTATGTTATCAGCACTATAAACATCCTGCCACTCTTGTTCCTTGACAAGGTTTGAAAAACTCTCTATTGCTGTTGGATAAACTTTCCTACATAGTTTGTAATTAAATGTGACATTGGTTGGAGTACAAAAGCCTTTTAGTGTTAAAATTTGTGCATCATGGTCTGAAAGCCCATTCATGCTTTTACTAACAGGATGCACATCTAGAAATGAAAAATGAATAAAAATATTATCTATGGCTGTGCTACTGTTCCCCTGTACCCTAGTTGGAAAAAACACAGTCTGCATCAGATCATATGAATTTAGGAGATCTACTAACATCCTTTTTCTTGCACCATCATATACAAAATTTATATTGAAGTCACCACGTATAACTAGTTTCTGATACTTCCTACAAAGTGAATCTAGAACCCTCTCTAGCTTGAGCAGAGATTCTCTGAAATTGGAATAGGGGACCTATAAACAACAACAATTAGAAGTTTAGTTTCACTACATTCAACTACTGCTGCACAACATTCAAATATCACTTCAGTGCACTGTCATGATACGTCTATGGACTCAAATGAATGCTGTTTTTTATGTACATAGCCACTCCCCCACCCCACAAGGAACTCCTTGAGAAACAGCCAGCTAATCTGTAGCCTGGTAAAGGAAGCCTCTGAATTGTCAAATTATTTAAGTGGTGCTCTGATATTCTAATAATTTCAGAGTCAACATCTATAAGCAGTTCACTAACTTTACCTCTGATACCTCTTATATTTTGATGAAATATGCTAATTCCTTCTCTACTTGGAAGCATTACATCCTCGGAAGGTGAGCCCGTAGTTACAGGGACTTCCTTAAAGCAGGTATACCCAGCAGCTGACTTCAGTCTAAAAAAGGTGCAGCTCTGACACCAACAACTACACGAATTTTTCCATGATTGACATCACCACCACGACCCACTACACTGTCACCTATAAGCTTAACTAGCCTCCCCTTCCCATACCTATTGATGTGCAGGCCATGCCTAGTGAAACCTGATCTATTGATAGACCCAACTGGCATGACTGAGATGTCACCCATACCCTCTGCCATCAGCGCCTTCCCCAGCCCCATGTTAACATACCTAACAGCTGCATTAAGATGAGCCCGATCATGATGCTGAAACAGTTGCACGAAATGCACATTAGAGCCACCAGTTTGGGTAGCTATCTTAACCAGGTCACCACCTACATCATATTCCCCGTCCCTATCAACACTGTTCCCTGCTCCACCCACTATCATTACCTGATCCTCCTTCATAAAATTCTTACATAACTCCCCTATGCTGTTAGTCACCTGAGCCAACCCTGCACTAGGCCTCACAATGCTGGAGACCTGATACTCACTCCCCAACACTTCCTGCAACTGCTGGCCCACACCTCCACCATGGGAACTAACTAGCAGCAGAACCTTCTCCTTTCTGCTAGACTTTGCAACTAACCTAGGCTTCCTAATTGCTGAGGACTGCTGCATGTTCCCTACATCTACAGCTACATGAGGCTCCTCTCCACTCAACTCTGATAGTTGGTCATATCTATTGCATGTACGCAAAGTAAAATTGTCTGAATACGTCCTCTTCCTAGCTGCCAACTGCCAGTTCCCATTCCCCACCACCCTTCACCCTCCTCAACCTATCTAGTTCCTCCTTTGCACGTTGTAACTGCACCTGAAGGCCACAGATCTTATGCTCCTGCTTCTCTATCAACTTATTTCTACTACAGATTCTGCATTCCCAGGAGAGGATCTCACTAGAGTGCCCACTGGCTTCCCCACTGCATTCCCCCCAATGAAAGTACTTCGAACAAATCCCGCACCGTAACCCACTACTCACAAACCTACGCAGAGCCCACACTTCTCACTCATGGTAAAATTTTACAATTACTGACAGAAACTATATGTCTATGTTACCAAAGTTCAGTTTCACCAGTAGAACTATTTAAGAACTAACAATAATGGTCTCGAAATTCTCTGCCTACTAAGAAAGCAACTACTAGTATTAATACTACTACACCACAGCTAATACCAATACCAACAAAAGTCACAAAATTATTACCTAAAACCAAAAAATTCAAATGGCCACTGGAACACTAAGCGAAGTTAAACCAATGAATGAAAATTTTACTGAAATATTTCACTAGAAACAATAAGAAACATCATTTGAAAACTAAAGCGCAAAATTTACTAATCAACTTCAACGCACAGAAAACTCTAAAAAACACAGTGAGTGAATGATTAAAAAAGTTTATTAAGTCATTATTTCACCACAAATGGCACCCAACACTGCTGAAAGCTATTAAATTTAATAACTGTATTACAGAGCACAAATAAGTTAGTCAGTACTTTACCTTTATAACCACTACAGCTGCAGTGCACGCCACAAAATGTAAACACACTACTGAGACGCGAGGCTTAGACTAACGACGCAAGCACACTCACGAATAATAGACCACTTGAGTCAATAACACAGGAAGAATGACTGAGATTAATGAAAATCCACTAATAATTTACTTTTACAACAAATATTAACACAAATTAATGTTAAAATAAGTAAATGAAGACTACAATTTTATAAAATATTAACAAGCAATTTCAACAGCAGTGCAGCACACGTGATGTCACACCAAAGATAATTGGGCAGCTAGGTTCGAAAATTTAAAAAGGAAAATAGATATATTGAAGTTAGATATAGTAGGAATTAGAGAAGTTTGGTGGCAGGAGGAAGAGGACTTCTGATCAGGTGAATACAGGGTTGTAAGTGCAAAGTCAAATAGGGATAATGCAGGAGTGGGTTTAATAATGAATAAGAAAATAGGAATGTGGGTAAGCAACAATGAACAGCATAGTGACTGCATTATCATAGCCAAGATAGACATGAAGCGCTCTCCTACCACAGTAACACAAGTTTATGTGCCAACTAGCTCTGCAGATGATGAAGAGATTGAAGAAATGTAAGATGAGATAAAAGAAATTATTCATATAGTTAAGGGAGAGGAAGCTTTCATTGTGATGGGGGACTGGAATTCAATAGTTGGAAAAGGAAGAGAAGGAAAAATAGTAGGTGAATATGGACTGGGGGAAAGGAATGAAAGATGGAATCGCCTGATAGAATTTTCCTCAGAGCATAATTCATTCATTGCTAACACTTTGGGTTTGAGAATCATAAAATGTGGTTGTATATATGGAAGAGACCTGGAGACACTGGAAAGTTTCAGACTAATTATATAATGGTTACACAGAGATTTAGAAACCAGATTTTAAGTTGTAAGACATTTCCTGGGGTAAATGTGCACTCTGACCACAATTTATTGGCTATGAACTGTAGATCAAAACTGAAGAAAAGTGGAAAAGGGTTTGAAATTAAGGAATTGGGACCTGGATAAGTTGAAAGAACCAGAGGTCGTTGAGAGTTTCTCAGGCAGTGTTAGGCAGGTGTTAACTAGAACAGGAGAAAACCACACAGTAGAAGACAAATGGGTAGAGTTAAGAGATGAAACATTGAAGGCAGCAGAGGATCAAGTTGGTAAACAGAGGATCAAGTTGGTAAAAAGACAAAGCCCAGTAGAAATCCTTGGATAACACAAGAGATATTGAATTTGACTGATGAAAGAAGAATGAAAGAAGAAAATTTAAAACTGCAGCAAATGAAGCAGACCAAAGGGAATACAAATGTTTAAAAAATGAGATTGACACAAGGTGCAAAATTGCTAAGCAGGAATGGCTGGAGGACAAACATGAGGATTTAGAAGCATATTCCAGTAGGGGAAAGATAGATACCACCTATAGGAAAATTAAAGAGGCCTTTGGGGGGAAGGGAACAGCTGTATGAATATCAATAACTCGGATGCTAAACCAGTCCTAAGCAATGAAGGGAAACCTGAAAGGTGGAAGTAGTATATAGAAGGTCTATACAAGGAGATGAACGTGAAAGTAAAATTATAGAAAGGAAAGTGGATGTACATGAAGATGAGATGGAAGATATGATACTGCAATTGACAAATCTCTGAAAGATCTAAGTTGAAACAAGCCCCTGGGAGTAGTTGATATTCCATCAGAGCTACTGCTAGCCTTGGGAGAGCCACCCATGACCCCTCAGACTTCAAGAATGTAGTAATTCCAATTCCAAAGAAAGCAGTTGCTAACAGGCATGAAAATTAGCAAACTATCAGTTTAATAAGTCATGGTTGTAAAATACTAATATAAAATCTTTACAGAAGAATGGAAAACTGGTAGACGCCAGCCTCGGGGGAGATCAGTCAGGACTTCGGAGAAATGTAAGAACATGGCAGGCAATCTGACCCTACGACTTATCTTAGAAGACAGGTTCAGGAAGGAAAAACCTGCATTTTTATCATTTGTAAACTTAGAGAAAGCTTTTGAAAATGTTGACTGGAATACTCTGTTTGAAATTCTGAGGGCAGCAGGGGTAAATTACAGGGACCGAAAGGCTATTTACAACTTGTACAGAAACCAGACAGCAGTTATAGCTGATGAGGGGCATGAAAGAGAGGCAATGGTTGGAAACAAGTGAGATATTGTTGTAGCCTATCCCCAACACTATTCGATATGTACAACGAACAAGCAGTAGAGTAAACCAAGAAAAAATTGGGGTTGGAATTATTAAAGTTCAGGGAGAAGAAATAAAAATTTTGAGGTTTGCCAATGGCAGTTTAATTCTGTCAGAGATGGCAGAGGACTTGGAAGAGCAGTTGAATGGAATGGACGATTTCTCAAAAGGAGGATAGAAGATGAACGTCAACAAAAGCAAAACAAGGATAATGGAATGTAGCTGAATTAAATCAGGTGATGCTTAAGAAATCAGATTAGGAAACAAGGCACTTAAAAAGTAGATGAGTTTTGCTATTTAGGCAGCAAAATATCTGATGATGGCCGAAGTAGGGAGGATATAAAATGTAGACCAGAAATTGGAAGAAAAGCATTTGTGCAGGAGAGAAATTTGTTAACATTGAGTATAGATTTAAGTATCAGGAAGTCTTTTCTGAAAGTATTTGTGTGGAGTGTAGTAATGTATGGAAGAAAGAAGAGAGTAGAATCTTTGGAAATGTGATGCTACAGAAGAATGCTGAAAAATAGGTGAGCAGTTCACATAACTGATGAGGAGGTACTGAACAGAACTGAGAAGCAAAGAAATTTGTGGTACAACCTGACTACAAGAAGGGATTGGTTTATAGAACACATTCTGAGACATCAAGGGATCACCAATTTAGTAATGGAGGGAAGTGTGGATGGTAAGATCATAGAGGGAGACCAAAAGATGAATACAGTAAGCAAAGCAGATCCAGAAGAATGTAGGTTGCAGTAGTTACTCAAAGATGAAGAGGCTTGCACAGGATAGAGTAACATGGGGAGCTGCATCAAACCAGTCTTTGGACTGAAGACCACAACAACAGGTCACTATGTCTGAATTCAGAATATGTTCTAAATTGTACTTTAAATGGAGGTGGGTGGTAGAGGGTGGTAATTCTGTCCATCACTTCTACATAAATGAGTGTGATTTGTGCCATCTTTCAATTTTTGGGAACAGTTCATTGCTCCATAGGTATGCCATAAATCCTGGTCAAGAACAAAGTTAATTCACTTACACATTTTGTTTTGTGGAGAACTTGGTAGGGCTCTATCTTTTTTTGAAACATTGTTGAGCATTAGCACTTGTATTTGTTTTCATCACCACTAGTGTTGACTTTTGTAGTTGCATGGTGGTAGTATTGCTATTCCTTTCATAACTAATATGTTAAAGTAGAATTCATCAATTCACTTTTCTGCAGTCTTTGGTCTCACTGTTACAATCAAATGCCAGGCCATTAACTTATCTGCAGGATTAACACATAACAAAAATTTCTCAACACCAGCAGTTTGGGAAACCACACACTGGCTGGATGTTAGGGTACAATAGACTACAGTGGTTTGGCAGCATCCTTCAGTCTGATAGATCCCTCCCATACTGAGTCTTCCAGCCTCAACCTACTAAAAAATTCCCAAGGGAGGACACAAACAAAGAATTAACAGTCCTTAAAGAAGTGGTTTAGAGAGTGGTGGAAGATGAAGCTAGAGGTTGGCAACAATTTACTACCATCTGCAGTTGTCCTTTCTTCTGTTGTGATTGACCGACTATTTTATTGTGCATTTTATTGTGTGTTTTTTATAATTTTTAAAGAATGCAGTTATTTCTCCTTTTGTAGTGTGGTTATTTCTTTAGTTTTTCTGCTGTAGGCTTTAAAGGGCGACCAGTGCAATAAATAATGATGATGATAATGACCATTGCAAGAAGTATTGACATAGGATTTTCTTATGCACCCATTGCAATGAGACACTTAAAGTTGTAAAGGAGTTTTGCTATTTGGGGAGCAAAATAACTGATGATGGTCGAAGTAGAGAGGATATAAAATGTAGACTGGCAATGGCAAGGAAAGCGTTTATGAAGAAGAGAAATTTGTTAACATCGAGTATAGATTTAAGTGTCAGGAAGTCGTTTCTGAAAGTATTTGTATGGAGTGTAGCCATGTATGGAAGTGAAACATGGATGGTAAATAGTTTGGACAAGAAGAGAATAGAAGCTTTCGAAATGTGGTGCTACAGAAGAATGCTGAAGATTAGATGGGTAGATCACATAACTAATGAGGAGGTACTGAGTAGGATTGGGGAGAAGAGGAGTTTGTGGCACAACTTGACCAGAAGAAGGGATCGGTTGGTAGGGCATGTTCTGAGGCATCAAGGGATCACCAATTTAGTATTGGAGGGCAGCGTGGAGGGTAAAAATCGTAGGGGGAGACCAAGAGATGAATACACTAAGCAGATTCAGAAGGATGTAGGTTGCAGTAGGTACTGGGAGATGAAGAAGCTTGCACAGGATAGAGTAGCATGGAGAGCTGCATCAAACCAGTCTCAGGACTGAAGACCACAACAACAACAACATGTTTTTATAAATCTACCTGCTGATTCAAACTTTGTTTTTCCTTATTGTACAGTTGTTTATAAAATTTATTATTGTTGTTTGCATACTGTGAGGAATCTCTGCCTTATGTGGTACTCCTATAGATGAATCTTACTTTAGAGATTCATAAAATATTCACATGAACCTGAATAATAGTTTCTTGGCTACTTGTTCAGTTTACCAACAATTTAAAATTCTTTGCTTGTTTTTGCAGCCATTTTTAGATTGGTAATCACTGTCACTTAGACTCCCTCATTATCGTTGATCCTAATCTCTATGCACACATTCTCAGAAATATGTGATTCATCTGTCATTAACAAATTTAATTTATTTCCTTTGTGGATGCGTTACTGAACCACTTTTAACAATTTTTGCTAGATTATTTCAGAGAAAACATTTCAGAACATATTTTCAGAAAGATTATCTCATCTTCTACTTATGAGATTGCCATTTACCTAAACAGTGCAGGGTGGTTAAAATCTGCTCCAACAATCATGGTACAACTGGAGAACATTTTTTTTTTTTTTTTTTAATGCAAGATGGCGACAAGTGTAGTGATGCATAGTGAATAAGTGAATAAAAGTTACTGTTCTGTCGTAAAAATGGAATCCTGTGAAAACTGTAAAAGTGAAATCGAAAAACTAAACGAACGCATTTCAAGTTTACAAAAAATTGTAGATGTTCTAAGATGTGAGATTTCGCATGAAAACTGTGAGCTGAAGAAGTTGCGCCATCTTCTAAATGATAACATTTCAGTGAGTCAGATCTTGACCAATCCCACATCCAAGAACAAGTACCATTTGTCTGTACACTAGCCTGTCTGATGTGGTTTTGGGTAGATTTCCAGCTCAAATATCCATCATGAATGATCCAATTAAGAAGAAACAAAATAAAGAGACAGAACAAGACAGACCTATGTTATGGATTGATCAAGTAATCAAATTCATAAAGAGAATACTCAAAGTGATATCATTCAGAGAGAGAGAGACAGAAACAGGTACAGTGTGTGTGCTGGGTGTTTATGGGTGCTCAGCAGTGAGGTTATCATTGAAGGAACTTGTAGAGTTGATAAATAAATGAATATTGAAAAGGGAACTGATGATCACCCATTTGGTACATTAAGTTGAGAACATAGGAGCAAAACTATAAAATCACAACAAAAATGAGGACAATAAATGTGTCTTTTATTTTTATAATTTCTTTATGTTTGCAGAGAGAGAGAGAGAGAGAGAGAGAGAGAGAGAGAGAGAGAGACATCTAGGGAAAGGAAGTTGCAGGGTATAAGTTTAGTAACTACTGAGGTAATAATACAAATGCTTACAAAAACGGTGTGCAGTAGTTGAGTGGAAGGTATAGCTACACTTGTAAATGAACAGATAACATTAAAAAGAACCAGTATTTTACGCTGTACCACAAATAATATATGCATGAAGAAATCTAGTAATAAATGTAAGAAGTACGTAAGCTTCGTGAAAGAGTGTAGGAGGTATAAGTAACAGCAAATTGGAAATCACGTTAGCCTCACAGCCTAACACTAAAAGTGGTAAGCTGTAACGATCAGTTGTTACTGACCACTCCAGTGAAATTACACCAATAATCATATCTGAGCTTACAAATAAAATCCTAAATAACTGTTTTGCTGTTTGTTACTGATCTTTATTTCATTTTTAAAATTTTATACCTGACATAACACAATAGAATTAATGTAAGACTATTTTTGCATTCCACAATTGTGCTCATGCTTATGCACTGTGAACAATTGAAGGAGTAAAAGTGAATAAAAAGATTGAAATTATTCCAAGGCTTTTGGACAATGTACTTCCTTAGAGCTCAGACAATGTACCTCCTCGGAGCTGACAGACTAAAACACTTGATTTCACTCTTGTTTATTCACATGTGTGTGCATGCATACTCCCCCCCCCCCATCCCCCCCCCCCACACACATATTATCCCAGAGCTAGTCATTCTACACACACACACACACACACACACACACACACACACACACACACACACACACACACAGATATATGATACTGGCACAGCAGACAGACAAGTACTGAGATAATATAATGGGGGGGGGGGGGGGGGGGGTCAGCACACACTCATGTGTATTTCAGTCTGTTAGTTCAAAGGAAGAGCATTGTCCAAATGCTTAACAACAGTTTCTGTCTTGTTTATATTCCTGTCAATCACTTAAGCCTCAGCTGTCAGGTGAGTACCTTTGCTCCTTCCATTGTCTTTATTCCACCATGACTTTCAGTATCATATTTAAGTCCTGGAATTAAATTAAAATATTTTCATTTAATTGTGTCTGACTAATAATTTTAATAAGCTTCCTCCTTTCTACCACAGTCTATGAGGAGTGAGTACTGTCGTGTGAAGAAATCTCGACCAAGTGAGGAGTATGACAGTTTTGGTTCTGAATCTGACACAGAACCTGGTACTTCAAGCCGCACAGAATCATCTAACCAGCTAGATGATGGTGGAATGGTAGCTGCTTATCATCCTCCTCTCCCTCGACTTGTAAAGCCTTCCTTCGATCCTATGTATCCACATCAAGACTGGAGCTCCACAACAGAGCCATCACCAGGGTCAGACAGGCGTCAATTTCAGCGCAGAATCTGTCAGGCTCATCACTTAAAATAAAGTACGTTGAGCAACAGGTAGAAGTCTATCAGAAAATCCTTTTCCTTTACCTGACAGAAATCAGTTTCAGAGTTGAAACTGTCTGTTCAGTGAGCTCCATGTTTTAAAACTGTGTAAGGTCCAAAGCTGTTGATGTTCGGTGTTTAAATCAATTTCTATCACCTGCCAGAAGGCAATTTCAACTAAAAAAAAAGTCAATCTTACATGTTAAATGTTTAAAAACAAATTAAAAAGACAAAAAAATATATGTGTATGAGCTCTAAACCTGTTGATGTTTGGTGTTTTCTGTGTAATGTCTGTAACCGTCCTAAAATAAGCACTGATACCAAATACGTATTTCTGAATTTTTGAAGAATTTGTTCTCTGGTACTGGTGAATTAAGGAAAGAAATACATTTCGAATTGCTCACTTTTACCTGACGATGTGGGTGTAATCATCAGTATCAATGATTATACTGGTAGTAAACATATATACATATATAAAAATATATATTTCTCATACATGTGCCAAATGAATTCTGGGTACAGACAAATATAAAAATGAATATATTCTTTAAATGTTGTGATCTATTATTGTACTATATTTATAAACAAAGAAAATGGATGCTAATATATTAATTTGTATTTTATATAATGATAAGTTTATTTTGGTATGCTCCTTGCCTTTGAAACTGTAACTTATGAAGTCTATGTTACATCAGCAAGTACGTATTAAAATTTTGTACTTGCTGTAGAGTTTATATTACAGTGTGCATCTTCTGTAGTTTCCTATCTATCACAAATGAATGAATTTTTATTGGTTTGAAAACCGCAGATGTCATTTCCAGCATTACAGGTGTCAAATGCAATATGGCTATAGACATTTATACAACAAATTTACAATATTTGGGCATTTATCTACATGTACAAGAATGTACAAATTTCTGTCAGACCATTTTCTTTGTTTCAATCAGAAATTCATCTATTACATAAACAGTCACCTCTAATAGGAATTCTTTAACTTTCTTTTTTAATTACTGTATTAGTAGATAACTGGAATGCTCATGTATGGCATTAAAGATTTTTATTGATTTCTGCATAAATGTTTGTTCATTTTTGTGTAGATACTATGTAAGGAAATTAGATATGATTGTTTCTGCTATTTTGCTTGTGACCTGTGTCATACTGTTGGATGTTGTTGTAGTTCTACTTGATGTGTAATATGAAGTGGCAATTAAATAATGATTGCAGCATCATAATTTTAAGTTTTCTAAACCTATGTTTACAATGAGCTTTGTGTACCATGGTGCATATTACCCAAAAATCCTTGTTCCTTGATTTAAAATCATTGCTTGTATTTGTTTGATGGCCTGACATAATGAATCACATGTTACATGAGTCTGTATCAAGGTATAATAGCCAACTCTGACTAGAGAAATACTAAGTCACAGATATAATTTCCTAGGAGGAAATATACCCTTACCAGTTTTGCATACCACTTTATATGATTACACCAATCTGGAATCGGTTGTTATCACAAGGGAACTATCAGTATTTACTCCTTGTCCCATTAGGGTGTAATGATTAATTGACTGATTGATTGATTTTTATTGTTGTAGGGACCTCAGAGATCATCTGAGGCATTACGAAAGTCAATATTACACAGTATAAATGTTACACAAATAATTACAAAAACAAGAAAAATATTACACAGTATAAATATTACACAAATAATTATAGTACCTTCACGCAAATACAAAACAGAGAAACTTCTGGTACAAATTGATATTGCGTAGTAAAGTTTAGCTAATTACAGACTTACTCAGATATAGAAGCATACACAAACAGATCACATAAAATGTAATCATACCATAAGAATTCACATAAAATGTAATCATACCATAAGAATTCATCAGTTTCATAAATGCTGAGCTCAATAAGAAATTCCTTTATTTTATTTATTTTTTTATTTTTTTATTTTTTTGAATTGTTGAATTGGAAGATCCTTGAAATGTTGGGGTATGGCATTAAAAAATTTTATGGACTTTTATAGGAAGCACTTTTGTGTTTTTTATAGTTACATTGGAAATAAACTATGTCCTGCTTGTTTCTTGTGTTATAATTATGTCACAAATCATACTGTTGATAATTGGAATAGTTTTCCTTAATATGCATTACACACTGTAGTATAAATATTGATGGTAGGGTCATAATCTGCCTTGCTTTGATGTCCCCACAGTATTGTGCCATAGGAAATATGACAGTGTATTAAAGCAAAGTAAACCACTTTTAAGTACTGGCACGTTTAGACAAAGACAAAGCTTCCGTAGAGCAAATATTCCTTTGCTAATGTTACTTACTTGTTCTATATGGTTATCCCAGGATAGTTTTGAATCAATAGAGATCCCAAGGAAATTAACAACGTTTGAGCTCTGCTCAAATTCAGTGTTATTATTCCATGACACGTACAGGTCTTGTGTGTGTGTGTGTGTGTGTGTGTGTGTGTGTGTGTGTGTGTGTGTGTTTTTTTTTTTTCGGTTGACACAAAGGAAATTAGCTTTACACCAATTTTCCACTTTGACAGTACATTGGTCTATTTCATATTTCACCTTCTGTGCTGTTCCTGCAACTATACAGACTGCAAGATCATCTGCAAATAAGTAAGTCCTAGTTGACGGCCCAGCTATGTTACATGGTAAGTCATTTATATAAATAATAAATAGACTTTGGTCAAGTACAGAACCTTGTGGGACACCCATGCCCACAGATAAGTAATCTGATTTTGCACCATTAAAAACCACCTTCTGCACTCTATCACTTAGATATGATTTTATCAGTTCCAGATTTTAAGATAAGATTTTATCAGTTCCTGTAAAGCCATAGAATTGCAGTTTGTTCAATAAGATTTCATGAGGCACAGTGTTGAAAGCTTTTAATAAATCAAAGAGTTTATTCTGAACCACTAGCTTGCTTTCTAGTTGCTTCACACATTGTGTTAAAAGTTATAAGGCACATTTAATAGTTCCTAACCCTGATCTGAAACCAAATTGACTATCTGTGAAGATTTTGTTTTCTTCAAAGTATTTTAGTATTTGATTATTTAGTATAGCTTCTACCACTTTAGACAAGATTGGCACAATTGCAACAGGTCTAAAATTATCACAACTTGAGAGGCTGCCTTTTTGTGTATTGGAGTGACTTTAACAAATTTTAGTGCCTTTGGGAACTGAGCCTCCAATATACATGTATTTACTACATGTGTTATCAATTCTGGCAGTTGAACTGAATCACACATTAACATGGCTGAACTTAAACCATAAACATCATTACTAAAATTGTTCTTCATTTTCTTCAGTATATTAGTAACATCCTGTACCCTGACCAGATTAAAGCTGAATGTACTTTCAGGCTTTGTGCTGGTTCTCAGGCAGTAATTATAGTCAGTGGCTATATTGGAAGTGCCAGTCACCTTTATTATTTCTTGCACCTTTTCAGTGAAGAATGTATTTAACTGCACAGAATTCAGATTACTGCTTTCAGCCTGTGAATTCATTTTCCTGTTGCACTGACTATTAATGATATTCCACATTACACATGTCTTATTTTCAGATGTTAAGTCTTTTGACTTTCCTATATGCTGAATCAGTCCTTCTGGCAATCATTTCTTTTTCTTCAAATTTTTTATACACCCATTTCATCTTAGCTTCCCTGAATTCCCCATTTATGTCATTTCTCAATGGCTTGTATTCCTGAATTTCCCTGAACATTACACCTAGCTTCCTTTAAGGCCTGCCTTAATCTTTTCTTTTTCACTGTGAACATGTTTTTAATTACTTGAGAGCCTGTACTTCTATATCAGTCATAATATTGATCACTCTCCCTCTTGATCTTCAATGGTTTAATACAACATGTAAGTCCTGTACTTTTTCTTCATTGATACAAAGGAAATTCACATTACACCAATCTTCAGCATTAACTGTGGCTTGACTGCTTCATATTCCAATATTGCTAATATTTCTGATGTCATGCAGACAGCATCATCATCTGCAAACAGCTGGTCCCACTATATTGCATGGCAGTATAAATAATGAATAAGACTGGACTGAGTACCATTAATTTCAACCATCTGCATTCAGTTACTTAAATAAAATATAATTAAGTCAGTAGCAATTTCATAAATCAGTATACATACAGCTTGTTCAGTAGTATTTCATAGGACAGCATTGAAAGCTTTTGATAAATCAAAAAGTGTGTTCTATAGATAACTGATCAATTTGCAAGTTTTTTGATGCATTGTGTCAGAAGTTATAGAGTAGCTTTAACTGTACCAAATCTTGATCTGAAACCAAATGGACTATTGCTGAAGAAAATATTTTCTTCAAACATTTTTACAATTGGTCATTTAGTACAACTTGTTTAACCCTCAAGTGGATGTGCCTGTGTATAAAGTGCTCCAACCACAAATAACATGGCTTTGTACCATACTATTGTTGTTTTGCAATTGTGAGCCAACTTCTATTCCTTCATTATTGCTTCAGGTAACACAGTGATAAGCTGTGTTATATGTCCAAATGAGCTGCGTTGATATAAAATAAACTGTGAGCCAGGAGAGAAAAAATTTACGATTTGTGCAAGAAAATTGCCCAGCCTGCAAGCTAGCAGCACAACCCCCTAACAACACAGTTGCCTATGAGATAATTAGTAATGGGATAAATGTTTGGCTGTGATCTTATACAGCTGTGCTGTTTAATGCTCCAAGCTGGTCAGTACTGTGTGCTAACACTTGTACATGACAACATAGTGATACAATGAAAGTTTACTTTGTTTTAGCCCATATAATATGAGCTCAATCAAAGTAGAAAAGGATAATGTTCTAAGAATCAGGGTGTGAAATGCCAGAAGCTTGAACATGATAGGAAAGCTATAAAATGTGGAAAGGGAAATGCAAAGGCTTGATCGAGATATAGTAGGGGTCAGTAAATTGAAATGGAAAGAATACAAGGATTTCTGATCGGATGAGTACAGGTAATATCAACAGCAGCAGAAAGTGGCATAACAGGAGTAGGATTTGCTATGAATAGGCAGGTAAGTCAGAGAGTGTGTTACTGTGAACAGTTCAGTGATAATGTTGTTCTTTTCAGAATCAACAGCAAACCAATACTGACAGTGATTGTTAAGGTACATATGCCAATGTTGCAAGGTCAAAATGAAGAGATAGAGAAAATATATGACAATATTGAAAGGGTAATACAGTATGTAAAAGAAGATGAAAATCTAATAGTCATGGAGGACTGGAATGCAGTTGTAGGGGAAGGAGTAGAAGAAAGGGTTATGGGAGAATGTTGGCTTGGGACAATGAATGAGAGAGGAGAAAGATTAATTGAGTTCTGTAATAAATTTCAGCTATTAGTAGCGAATACTCTGTTCAAGAATCGCAAGAGGAGGAGGTATACTTGGAAAAGGCTGGATGATATGAGAAGATTTCAGCTATATTACATCATCATCAGACAGAGCCGCAATCATATACTGGACTGTAAGCCTTACCCAGGGGCAGATATAGACTTAGATCACAATGTAGTAGTGAAGAGGAGTAGACTGAAGTTAGAGAGATTAGTTAGAAGGAATGAATACACAAAGAAGTGGGATACAGAAGTGTTACGGAATGATGAGGTACACTTTAAGTTCTCTAAAGCTGTAGATACAGCAATAAGGAATCGCTCAGTAGGAAAGAGGAATGGACTTCTATAAAAATGGCAATTACAGAAGCTGGAAATAAAAACATAGGTACAAAGAAGGTAACTGTGAAGAAATCCTGAGTAACAGAAGAAATACTTCAGTTGATCAATGAAAGAAGGAAGTTCAAAAATGTTCAGGGAAATTCAGGAATACAAGCCATTGAGAAATGACATAAATGGGGAATTCAGGGAAGCTAAGATGAAATGGGTGTATAAAAAATTTGAAGAAAAAGAAATGATTGCCAGAAGGACTGATTCAGCATATAGGAAAGTCAAAAGACTTTCAGTGAAATCAAAAGCAAGGGTGGTAACATTAAGAGTGCAACAGGAATTCCACTATTAAATGCAGAGGAGAGAGCAGATACATGGAAAGAGTACAGTGAAGGCCTCTATGAGGGAGAAGATATGGCTAATGTGATAGAAGAAGAAACAGGAGTCGACAGCAGAGAGATACGAGATCCAGTATTAGAATCAGAATTTACAAGAACTTGGAAGGACTTAAGATCAAATAAGGCAGAAGGGACAGATAACACTCGATCAGAGTTTCTAAAATCATTGGGTGAAGTGGCAACAAAACCACTATTACTGGTTAATGTTACAAGTTGTATGTATGTGTGAGTCTGGCAACACAACATCTTACTTTTGGAACAATGTTATCCACATAATTCTGAAGACTGCAAGAGCCAACAAGTGTCAGAATTTTTACACAATCAGCTTAACAGCTCATGCATCCAAGTTAACAGTTCACAGTCTGGTTGGCACCCAGGCAGTGAGTACACACAACACCAAAACTCATTGGGTGAAGTGGCAACAAAACCACTATTACTGGTTAATGTTACAAGTTGTATGTATGTGTGAGTCTGGCAACACAACATCTTACTTTTGGAACAATGTTATCCACATAATTCTGAAGACTGCAAGAGCCAACAAGTGTCAGAATTTTTACACAATCAGCTTAACAGCTCATGCATCCAAGTTAACAGTTCACAGTCTGGTTGGCACCCAGGCAGTGAGTACACACAACACCAAAACTCACAGTACATGAAGAAGATGGTTGGTTTGGTCCTCAAAACATTCAGCATAAAATGGAAACAACTTGGCAGAACATCCAGAAGCACACTATTACTCTTACTCATCAATCAATATAAAGCTAAATATACTTTTTTAATTTGCAGCGTTTTCCAAAAAGCACTTGTGCTCCATAATTATATTGTGAATCAATATTCACTATTATTCCCTGTATCTTCTTAGTAAAGAATTTATTGAGCATGTAGCATTCAGATGATTAAATTCAACCTGTTTACCCCTTTTCCTATTACTCCCACTGCAAACTGCCTACAACATTGCATATGTCTTTTTCTACAGACGTGAGGATTATTGTTTCATTCATGAAATTTACATTTTTTTAATGCAAGACTGATCTCTCGCCATTCTGTACCAGTCATAGTACTGTATTCACCATACATATCTGCATCTATGTCTATGTGACTACTCAGAAATTCACACGTAAGAGCTTGGCAGAGGATTCACTGAACCACCTTTAGACTATTTTTTTTACCGTTCCACTTTCAAATAGTATACAGGAAAAATAAATATGTAAATCTTTGCATATGAGTTCTCATTTCTGTTAGTTTATATGATGATCATTTCTTCCTATGTAGGTGGGCACCAAGAAAATGTTTTTGCATTTGGAGGAAAAAGTTGGTGATTGAAATTTTTAGAAAACATGTCACCATGACTAAAAGTGCATTTGTTTTAATAACTGCCTTGTCAAGTTGCGTATCATATCCATTACATCCTCTCCCCTGTTTTGTGATAATACAAAACAAGTTGCCCTTCTTTGAGCCTTTCTGATGTCTCAGCTGTCAAGGATCCCAAACCATGCAGCAATACTCCAAAAGAGGACAGACTAGCATAGTATAGGCAATCACTTTACAAAATATGTTGCATCTTCTAGTGTTCAGCCAATAAAACAGTCTTTGGTTTGCCTTTCCCCACAAAATTTCAGTGTGATTGTTCCAGTTTAAGTTTTTTTGTAACCATAAACCCTCATATTTAGTTGACTCTGCAGTCTGTTCATTTGTGTCATTTGATTTATTGATTATTTATTGATCATCCATTTTATCATATAAAGTAAAATAGGACTTGTCATATGTTGACACAAAAAAAACTTAAATGATAGTGTCAGTACACATTCATTAAGATAATTAAGTACCGAAACAGAAGAAAATCATACATATACAATCACACAGATAACCAAATACATAAAGCGAACAAATACAAAGTTTACATTATATCCAGTAATTTAAGTTACGGATGTCCTTAAATTCATAAAATTTATGTAATCATCAACACTGTAAAAGCTTTAATTTATAAGTATTTTATTAAGCTCATTTTTAAAAATGTGCAACAGAAAGAATTTTGGGATGATCTATTACACTTTTTTGATACATGGCTTTCTTATGTAATTCTCTATGGAAGTCAACTCTTTGTCTAGTTTCATAGTTTTGGTAATCACTGTTGAAAGAAAAGAGCTGGAGATGAGATTTCAAAAAGCATAAACTTTCACTGATGTATATAAATGGAAGAGTCATAACTTGCAGTTCTTTGAATATTTCTGTACAAAACTACCTAGGGGCAATCCCTTTTATAATTCTTATTGCTCGATTTTGAACAGTAAAGGAGTGTTTTACTGGGCATGTAAAACCCCTAAAATAAGACACCATGACGCAGTAGACTAGTTTTTAGCATCCCACTTAGTAAATGAATCGACTTCATTTACTTCCGGTACAATGGACGTGGAAGAATTATGGGCAAATTTTAAACACATTGTAAATCACGCATTGGAGAAGCTTGTGCCAAAAAAGTGGGTTACGGACGGAAAAGACCCACTGTGGTTTAACAGTGCAATTTGGAGAAAGCTCAGGAAGCAAACACAGTTGCACTCACGGTACAAGAAAGATTGGGAGAATGAGGACAGGCAAAAGTTAGTAGAGATTTGTCCTTCTGTAAAAAGAGCGATGCACGAAGCATACAACCACAACCACTGTCATACCTTAGCAAAAGCTCTTGCTGAAAACCCAAGGAAATTCTGGTCTTAAATAAAATCGGTAAGCAGGTCGAAGGGTTCCATCCATTCACTCACTGATCAGTCTGGCCTGGCAACCGAATACAGCAAAACGAAAGCTGAAATTTTAAATTTAGCATTTGAGAAATCTTTCACACAGGACGATCATACAAACATACTGCCGTTTGAGTCTCGTACAGATTCCTGTATGGAGGACATAGTGATGGACATCTATGGGGTTGTGAAGCAGCTGAATGGGTTGAAAATAAATAAATCGCCAGGTCCTGATGGGATACCAATTCGGTTTTACAGAGAGTACTCTGCTGCATTGGCTCCTTACTTATCTTGCATTTATGGCGAATCTCTTGCCCAACGTAAAGTCCCGAGTGACTGGAAAAAAGTGCAGGTGACGCCTGTATGTAAGAATGGTAGAAGGACAGATGCTCAAAATTACAGACCAATATCCTTAACATCGGTTTGTTGCAGGATTCTCGATCATATTCCAAGTTCGAATACAATTAATTTCCTTGAGACAGAGAAGTTGCTGTCCATGCATCAGCACGACTTTAGAAAGCATCACTCCTGTGAAACACAACTCGCTCTTTTTTCACGTGATATCTTGCGAACCATGGATGAAGGGTATCAGACAGTTGCCATATTCCTTGACTTCCGGAAAGCGTTTGACTCGGTGCCCCACTGGAGACTCCTAACTAAGGTACGAGCATATGGGATTGGTTCCCAAATATGTGAGTGGCTCGAAGACTCCTTAAGTAATAGAACCCAGTATGTTGTCCTCGATGGTAAGTGTTCATCGGAGGTGAGGGTATCATCTGGAGTGCCCCATGGAAGTGTGGTAGGTCCGCTGTTGTTTTCCATCTACATAAATGATCTTTTGGATAGGACGGATAGCAATGTGCAGCTGTTTGCTGATGATGCTGTGGTGTACAGGAAGGTGTCGTCGTTGAGTGACTGTAGGAGGATACAAGATGACTTGGACAAGATTTGTGATTGGTGTAAAGAATGGCAGCTAACTCTAAAGATAGATAAATGTAAATTAATGCAGATAAATAGGAAAAAGAATCCTGTAATGTTTGAATACTTCATTAGTAGTGTAGCGCTTGACACAGTCACGTCGGTTAAATATTTGGGTGTAACATTGCAGAGCAATATGAAGTGGGACAAGCATGTAATGGCAGTTGTGGGGAAGGCAGATAGTCATCTTCAGTTCATTGGTAGAATTTTGGGAAGATGTGGTTCATCTGTAAGGGAGACCGCATATAAAACACTAATATGACCTATTCTTGAGCACTACTTGAGCGTTTGGGATCCCTACCAGGTCAGATTGAGGGAGGACATAGAAGCAATTCAGGGGCGGGCTGCTAGATTTGTTGCTGGTAGGTTTGATCATCACGCGTGTGTTACGGAAATGCTTCAGGAATTCAGGTGGGAGTCTCTGGAGGAAAGGAGGTGTTCGTTTCATGAATCGCTACTGAGGAAATTTAGAGAACCAGCATTTGAGGCTAACTGCAGTACAATTTTACTGCCGCCAACTTATATTTTGCGGAAAGACCACAAAGATAAGTTAAGAGAGATTAGGGCTTGTACAGAGGCATATAGGCAGTCATTTTTCCTTCATTCTATTTGGAAGTGGAGCAGGGAGAGAAGATGCTAGTTGTGGTATGAGGTACCCTCCGGCACGCACTGTATGGTGGATTGCGGAGTATGTATGTAGATGTAGACATGAATGTATAATAGACACTCATGACTGTTTCTTCACTGTAGGAATTTTTGAGCACTCTTAATATGTAACAGCGTTCAATTAATTTTTTATTGAGCCATTCTATGTGTTTATCCTACTCAGGAGGCTTATCTAACCAAATTTCTAAAAGTTTAGTATCTGAAGTTTGTAATATTTTCTTTTCACCCAACTTCAGTGATATGTTAGGGAATACTTTATTTGATGTATACCTATGATTCATCCACAACATTTTCTTCTCATTAACAAATAGGCTGTTTTCTCTTAACTATTTAACTACTTCTTCATTTGATATGTCAATTTTTTGTGTAAGTCAGTCACATTGTGAGCTTTAACAAAGAGACTAGTATCATCAGCAAAGAGTACAGCATCAGCTTGTGTTAAATAACTTGGTAAGCCATTTATGAATATCGAGAACAACCAAACTTTAATGGATACCCTGTAGTAATCATGTGGATTACATGACAATTTTTATTGTTTAGAGTCAATTGCCACTTTTCACACTATATCTTGTATAAGTCATTTTGCAATTGGTTTTGATGTTCTGATGACTTTACTAGATGATAAATGACACCATCATCTGCAAGCAATCTAAAACAGCTTCTCAGATTGTCTCCTAAATCATTCATATAGATTAGGAACAACGGACAGTCTATACCACTTTCTTGGAGAGTGGCAGATATCACTCATGTTTTGCCAATGACTCTGTTAATTACCATGAATTGTAACCCTTATGGCTGGATATCGTGAATCCATTTAACTGAGACAATATTTCGTAGGCAGGTAATTTAGTTAGCAGCCTCTTGGGAGGAACTGTGTCACAACCCTTTTGGAAATCTAGAAATATGAAATCAATCTGAGATCTCCAGTTCATAGTGCTCATTACTTTGTGTGAGTAAAGAGCCAGTTGTGATTCACAAAAACAATATTTTTTAAAATCCATGCTATGTGACAATGGATCATTTCCCTTGAGGTAATTCATAATGTTTGAACACAGTATATTTTCCATAATCCTATAAAAAATTGACATTAGTGACATAGTTCTGTAATTCTGTGGGTTACTTCTATTTCCATTCTTGGGTATTGATGTGTCCTGTGCAACTTTCCACCCTTTAAGTATGGATCATTTGTACCTAAAAAAACCTAACCAAACTAGTATACAGTCTGGACAGGAAGAGAAACAATGTATTAACACTTCTGGATGGCTTCAGCTTTGTTATCCACAGAATGGTATAGGTGAGATTTAAACATTCCTCCATGAACTATGGATGTTACTAAGGTGAGGTGACCTGCATGCCTCAGTGATATACATAGCCGTATTGTAGGGCAACCATAATTAAGGGGTATCTGTGGAGAGGCTAGACCAACTTGTATTTGCTGAAGAGAGACAAGAAGCCTTTTCAGTAGTTGTATAGGCAACAGTTAGTATTACTAAACTGGACATTAAGCAAACATGATCTTGCTGTGCTGGTACTGTGAATGGCTGAAAGTAAGCAGAAGCTACAGTTGTTATTTATTCCTGAGCATATGTGGCTCTACTGAATGGCTTAATGATTGATGGCATTCAGTTGGGTAAAATATTCCCCTGTTTGGATCTCCAGGTGGGTGCTAATCAAGAGAGAAACAAAACTGGCATTCTATGCACTATAGTGCAACATGTTAGATCCATTAATCTGGTAGATAGGTTGAAGAATTAAAACAGGGAAATGTACATGTTCAAGTTGGATATAGAGAGAAATATGGTGGCAGAAAGAAAAAGACCTTCGGTCAGGTCAGTAGAGGGTTGTCAATGCAGTGCAAAATCAGATAAGGGTAATGCAGGACTAGGCCTAATAATGAATAAGAAAATACATATGTGGGTAAGCTGCTATGAACATCAGGGTGGTAGGACTACACTCTTTGAAGTTTTGATGGTAGAAGGATTACAATACAGGAAATGGTATGGTATTTGGAACACATACATAATCCAGACTGCAAGCATGAGAATCAGAGGACTTAAAAAGGAACTCATAGTTGAGAAGGGAGTGAATCAGCATTATAGCCCAGTCCTATTATTATACAATCTGTACCTTGAGCAAGCTGTGAAGAAAACCAATGAGAAGTCTGGAAAAAGAATTACATGGAATTCCAGCCTGCTCAATTAATTGCAGGATGGCAACTTATTTATTTATTTAGTCTTTCAATTCCTACATGCATAGAATATATACAAGGATATTGGACATGGTTAGGTCTTTAGAAGATAAAATACACTTTGTATGGCATTCCTAAGGACTAGATATTGAAATAATTTAGCAAAGAATCATTTATACAACAAACATTAGAGGCAACATACAAAGTAGAATATTCATAATGCATCTTTATTTTGTTTTCTCGTTTTTAAGTACTCTGTCAAACTGTAAAACCAATGATCCATTAAATATGCCTTTAGTTTAGCCTTAAAACTACTGAGTTTACTTACTGATTTAATATGGTTAGGCAGATTATTGTAAATCTTTATCCCAGTATATAGAGTGCATTTTTGGCACAATGATGTTCTCACCTGTTTCATATGAAGGTCAGATTTTTGCCTTGTATTGTATGCATGTATATTTCGATTTTTAATAAGATATCTGGGTGTCTATCAATATATTGTTTGATAAAAACTGATATTTTGTAATAAAAATGCAAGGAAGAGGAAGAACTGACTATTTTTTTGAGTATGATCCTGCATGATTTTGTATTGTTTACCCCTTCAATAATTCTTAATATTCCCTTTTGCATCCTGAAAATTTAATATTTGTTGTTGCATTGCCCCAGAAGATTATGTCATATTCAATTGCAGAATGCATGTAGGAGTAGTATAAATTTAACAGACTGCCTTTGCTGAAACAAGTTTTTAAGATCCTTATCATGTAGTAGGTTTTGCTTAGTTTTCTTTGCAAACATTCAATGTGTACCTCCCATTTTATGTTGTTCTGGAGACAGAGTCCCAGAAATTTTGTGCTGCCAACACTTTCAAGAACTCTGTCCCTTAGTTCTATTTGTACATTTGGATGGAGTCAGTGGTACTGTCTTTTCCTTGTTTATAATTAGTTTGTTACAGCTGAACCACTGTTCTACACTGTTCATTGTTTGGATAGAAGAATCTTTTAGTTTTTCTTCTGTTTTACCATTGATAAGGAAGTTTGTATTGTCTGCAAATTGGAGGGTAATTTGGCAATAATTGTTGTACATAAAATCATTGACATAGAGGAGAAACAGAATGGGTCCTAATACTGATCTTTGAGGGACCCCAAATTCCACATTTTCACATCCTGAGTAGTAGTAGCTGATTTTGTTATGGTCAGCATATTGCACTTCAACCACCTGTTTGTGACCACATAGGTACGTCCTGGGCCACTCTTTGGATATACCTCAAATTCCTAATTGATCAAGCTTCTGTAATAGGTCATTATGGTCAAGCTTTGGGTAAATCAAGACATAAGCCCGTCACAAACTCACTTGCATCCAGTTTAGTACAGATTTCATTCAGAAATTCAAATATTGCACCTTCAGTTGAATAGCCTTTCCTGAAACTGTGTTGTGAGGGAGAGAGAATTTTATTTTTATTTAGGAAATCAGACAATCTCTTACAAAAAAAAATTCTAAAAATTTTTTTTAAAATACAGGCAGTAGGGCTATTAGTCTATAATTTGAGACACAATCTGGATTTCCTTTTCTGAGCAGTGGTTTTAGTATTGCTGTTTTTAAGCATGAAGGGAAGGTTCCTGATGACAAGTGTGTCAAGGGTTCAGCTAAGGCAAGACAGCATTTTTTAATAATTGCATCTGGTATTCCATTAATTCCACATGAGCACCCTGTTTTCAAGGTTTTTATAACTGATAAAATTTCCTCAGTATTTGTGGGTGAAAGGAACAATGATGTAGTAACATTTCTCACGCTATTGGATGATGGAGGTGATATTTTGTTGTGCTTTTCCAGTCCACTCACCAACTGTCCACTTAAATTTGCAAACTATTTGTTGAAGGTCCCTGCAATTTTTGTTGGGCAAGAAATCATTTGTCCTTCATAACATAAGTTTATATTTTTATATTGTTTAGTTTCATTTGTTTTTTGATTTTTTATAACTTCCCATACAGCTTTAGATTTGTTTTTTGAATTTTCAATGTATTTGTCATTTTCCATTGTTTTAGCTTTCCTTACAACATTTTTAAGGATCCTCTTGTAACTCTTCAGGTACAAATGATGTTCATGAGGCATGTTCTGTGTCTTTGCTATATTTTGTAATCTTATTTTCTCTGCACAAAAGATTCTAATACCTGTTGTAATCCATTTGTTCTTTCTGTAGTTAGGTTGACATTTTTGTTTTTTTTAATGAAAATGCAGCTCCAAAGTATGACATGTAGATTTCGATGAATTTTTCGAACTTTTTTTGGTATTTTCACAAGTATACACTTCATACCAGGTTTCTTCACTCAGTCTCTGTATAAAAACATTTATTTGTTTGTTAGTGAATTTTCTTGTTTCTTTTAGAAGTTTCTCTTTCTCATTTGTTTCACGTGGGGTGTGTAAAGCAGAAGACAGTGCGTAGTGATCACTGAAGCCAGTATTAAGACTTCAGGCACAGAAATTGTGATTTACATTTGTGTTTATTAATATCTGATCAATTTTTGAGCTGTTTGTTGATGTAACTCTTGTAGGAGAATCTATGGTGGCTTTTATGTTATATGTTTCCAGTATGGCCATTAAGCTTTGCTAGTCTTTCGAGATTTCTTGAAAATCAATATTAAAATCTCCATGTATGATCACTGTTTTGTTGAAGTTTTTTATAGTATTTAAAGCTGCTTCTAGTTGATGACAGAAATCATTTATGTTCCCATCAGGGCTCCTATATACGCAGGTGATTATTAATTTTAATGCAGAGAGTTCAACTGCTGATACTTCAAAAACTTTCTCTTCAGGTAACAGTTCAATGGTTTTTATGTTGCAATAATCAATACCAGTTTTAGCAAACATACATGACCCTCCATGACTGGATGTAATTCTAGAGAATGATGATGAAAGATTGAAGTCTGCAAGTTTTGTGACTGACATTGCATCTTTAGGCAGCCAGTGTTCAGTTAAACACATTACAGTAGCATTTTTAGCTCATCGTTACATAAAATTTCAAGTTCACTTAATTTGTTTAGCAATGATTGGACACTTTGATGAATCAGTATGAAATTAAAAGATTTGTTAGACTTTGGCATATTGTTAGACTTTGGCATGTTTAATTGATCACTTACCTTTATCTTGTCAATAAAAAAATCATTCAGGTGTGCTGGAAGAACTGCTTTTCTTTTCCCGACTGCACTTATTCTTCTATTATCATCTTCAGCAGAATTTTCTTCTGTGTCTGGCTCATATATTAGTCGTTCAGCTGCACCAGTTCTTGATTCTGCTCCTGATAGTATTGCTGCTGGTGTTAGAGCTCTTGTGTAACCAGTTCAATATACAAACAACTGAAGCTTTTTATTTAATTGATGACTAATTTTTGCTTATATGAACTCATTTTCAAATCATCCTGTTAAAGTTATAATTTATCCAATTAACTGTTACAAAACTACTGAATGCATACAACAAGATACAGAATGTAGCATATCAGGATGTATGTACCAATCATACAAAACAGTATTTACCAAAATAGCACCTACACCATGTCAGGATTATACAGAGATGTATAATAAAATCAAGTTTGACCACAAACAATAACAGGGAAAACATATAACTGATAGTCTACTTCATCTACTGCTACAAGCAAACAACAGGTAGGAGGTGGGGGGGGGGGGGGGGGCTAACAGGATGTAGTGGTTACAACTTCCACTGATCAAGGCTAAAATTTTTTTTTACATTTAAAACCAAGCAGCGCCACATACAACATATACAAATAAAGGTCATATGCTATAGCAACATGTAAGATCATTCATTATTCATACATTTATTACCTCATCTAAAATTAAAAAACAAAGAACTAGTGGTTGCTGGTGATTTTAATATAGATGTCCTAAAAAACACTGTCAGTGAACAGTTACTTAAATCATTTATATTGTCATTCAATTTAATTTCTACTGTAAATTTCCCAACTAGGTTATACAAATGTTCTAAGACAGCCATTGATAATATCTTTATAGACAATTGTAGGTAACTAAGCCACATTACAAAACCAGTAGTAAATAGGCTACCTGACCATGACATGCAACACCTAACATTAAATTTTGAAAATTGTCAGGGTAAAACATCTATCAGAACTGAGTACAGAAGGCCAATAAATCAGTCAACAACTGAGAAATTTAGGAGATTGCTCAAATAAATTAATTGGATTGATGTTTACAGCATCCAAGACACAAATGAAAAATACAAAACATTCATTAATAAAGTTAGCACCTTATTTGAAAATTGTTTTCCCCTGAAGGTAACTCAAATTAAGCAGAAGTCTAATAAGAAACCATGGATCACACAAGGGATAAAGATATCATGTAAGACAAAAAGGAATGTCTATCTGATATGTAGGTATACCTTTGATACTATCATTATAGCTCACTACAAAAATTACTGCAAAATATTGAAGAAGGTTATCCAGAAATCTAAACACTTGCATTACAAGAAGAGGATAAATACATCAAGCAATAAAATAAAAACAATATGGGATATAGTTAGGTCAAAGATAGGTAGGACCAGAAATGAGGACGAACAAATAGCTCTAAAACTAAATGAAACCCTGGTAACAAATTCATGTTGTGTTGCAAACCATTTAAACAAGTATTTTGTCTCTGTTACTGATACCATGGGGTTGTTAGGTTCAGTAAATAATGCAATGGAATATCTGAGACTAGTGCACACAAGCAATCTCAGTAAAATGAAATTGACACTTATCCTACCCAAAGACATAAAATCCATGATAAAGTCCTTGAAATCAAAGCTTCCTAGTGGTTACGATAACATATCAACAAAGTTAACAAAAGGGTGTTCATATGAGCGTAGTAATATCTTAAGTTATTTGTGTAATCAATCACTTATCACAGGAAAATTCCCAGAATGGCTTAAATATGGTGAAGTTATACCTCTCCACAAGAAAGGGGACAAAGAAATGCCATGAAATTATCAACCGATTTCACTTTTTCCAGCTGTTTGAAAAGGTTATGTTCAAACGTCTACTTAGGCACCTTAGTGAAAATAACATACTGTCAAAGTCACAGTTTGGGTTTCTTAAGGACTCTGATATTGAGAAAGCTATTTACACTTACAGTGAAAATGTCCTTAATTCATTAGACAACAAATTAGAGGCAACTGGCATATTCTGTGACCTGTAAAAGGCTTTCGAGTGTGTGAATCACAGCATTCTTTCAACTAACTTAAAATATTATGGCATCACTGGTAGTGCTGCTAAGTGGTTTCAGTCATATCTTACTAATAGAAAACAAAGGGTGTCATTACATAACACTTCAGCATCTGACTGGGAAGAAGTTACATGTGGTATTCCCCAAGGTTCCATACTAGGCCCACTACTTTTTCTTGTGTATATTAACGACCTGTCATATGTTACATTACCAGATGCCAAGTTTGTCTTATTTGCACATGATACAAACATTGCAGTAAATAGTGAATCAGATATAAATTTAGAAAGGGCAGCTAATCAAATTTTTACTGACATTAATAAGTGGTTCACAGCCAATTTACGTTCATTAAACTTTGAAAAGACCCAGTATATGCAGTTCAGAACTGCCAAGAGATTTCCTTCTAGTGTGTGTATAAAATATGATGACATGGAAATAGGAGAAGTTGAGAGTGTAAAATTCTCAGGATTATCACTTGATAATAAATTCACTTGGGAGCGACATACTAATGAACTGCTAAAGCGCCTAAACAAGTCTGTGTTTGCAATGTGAATGATGTCAGACAGAGGATATATAAATATTTAAAAAACTGGTATATTTTGCTTATTTTCACTCCATTATGTCATATGGTATCATATTTTGGGGTAGCTCCACAAACCGAGAAAAAATTTTTAGAGTACAGGAGTGTATAATAAGAGTAATGTGTAGTGTAAATTCGACAACATCATGTTGAAACCTATTCAAAGAACTGGGCGTACTAACCAGTGCTTCTCAGTATATTTATTCCTTAATGAAGTTTGTTGTAAATACCACATTTCTTTTTCCAAGTAATTGCTTAGTACACAGTATCAATACTAGGAATAATAACAATATACATATAGATTTAAAATCACTTACTCTTGCCCAGAAATGAGTCCAGTATTCAGCAACGCATATTTTCAATAAGTTACCAGCAACCATTAAGAGTTTAGTTTCAGACAAGGCACTATTTAAACATAATTTAAAAGAATTTTTGGCAGCCAACTCCTTCTATTCCATCCACAAATTTCTCAACAAGTGCAGTAGACCATTTTAATGAAAATTTATTGTACTTTAATTTTTGACAATACTTGGTTGTAACAGCCAAGTAACTACCTACTGTGTGAATGATGGATGTAAGGAAAGCAGATGTAAGTCTTAAGTCTGTAAACAGTGGAAGTTTAATTTTAAATCTTGTACATAATTTGACTTTTCTTAGCTGAGGATCATTGAAATGGATAATTTACTTTAATTTTTGACAGTACTTGGTTGTAATAGCCGAGTAATTAGCTACTGCGTGAATGATGGATTTAATGAAAGCAGATGTAAGTAAATATTAGAAGTTTAATTTTAATTCATGTACAAAATTTTACTGTTTATTGACTGAGGATCATTAAAATTAATGAAACTCAAGTTCTTCTAATTACATTTTTATCTTGTAGTGAAGTCGAAGTAGATACTCCGTGTGAATTGGTATGGGTGGAGGTTATACTTAACAGCCGCACTAAGTTAATAAGTGGCTCCTTCTACTGACCCCCAGACTCCATTGATATAGTTGCTGAACAGTTCAGAGAAAATTTGAGTCTCATAACAAATAAATACCTCACTCATACGGTTATAGTTGGTGGGGACTTCAACCCTCCCTTGATATGTTAACAAAAATACTTGTTCAAAACCAGTGATAGGCAGAAAACATCTTCCGAGATTGTCCTAAATGCTTTCTCTGAAAATTATTTCAAGCAGTTATACCACAAACCCACACGAATTGTAAATGGTTGCAAAAACACACTTGACCTCTTAGCCACAAAACATCCAGAGCTAATAGAGAGCATCATGACTGATACAGGGATTAGTGATCACAAGGTCGTTGTAGCTAGGCTCAACACCGTTTCTTCCAAATCCACCAGAAACAAACGCATAATAATTTCATTTAAAAAAGCAGATAAAGTGTCACTAGAAGCCTTCCTAAGAGACAATATCCATTCCTTCCGAACTGACTATGCAAATGTAGATGAGATGTGGCTCAAATTCAAAGATATAGTAGCAACAGCAATTGAGAGATTCATACCTCATAAATTGGTAACAGATGGGACTGATCCCCCATGGTACACAAAACAGGTCCAAACGCTGTTGCAGAGGCAACGGAAAAAGCATGCAAAGTTCAGAAGAACGCGAAATCTCGAAGATTGGCTAAAATTTACAGACGCGCAAAATTTGGCATGGACTTCAATGTGACATGCCTTTAACAGGTTCCACAACGAAACATTGTCTCGAAATTCAGTAGAAAATCCGAAGAAATTCTGGTCATATGTAAAGTACACAAGCGGCAAGATGCAGTCAATACCCTCACTACGCAGTGCCGATGGTACTGTTACCGACGACTGTGCCGCTAAAGTGGAGTTATTGAATGCAGTTGTCCAAAATGCCATCACCAGGGAAGATGAATGGAATATTCCAGAAATTGAAACACGAACAGCTGCTAGCATGAGTTTCTTAGAAGTAGATACCTTAGGGGTTGCGAAGCAACTCAAATCGCTTGATACGGGCAAGTCTTTAGGTCCAGATTGTATACCGATTAGGTTCCTTTCAGATTACGCTGATACAATAGCTCCCTACTTATGAATCATATACAACCACTCGCTCACCGATAGATCTGTACCTACAGATTGGAAAATTGTGCAGGTCGCACCAATGTTTAAGAAGGGTAGTAGGAGTAATCCATCAAACTACAGACCTATATCATTGACGTCGGTTTGCAGTAGGGTTTTGGAGCATATACTGTACTCAAACATTATGAATCACCTCAAAGGGAACGATCTATTGATACGTAATCAGCATGGTTTCAGAAAACATCGTTCTTGTGCAACGCAGCTAGCTCTTTATTTGCACGAAGTAATGGCCGCTATCGACAGGGGATTGTGTTTCATTGTCAGGACACTTAGAAGATGCAACAAGTCCATTAAAGAGACAGCTTACACTACACTCGTTTGTCCTCTGTTAGAATATTGCTGCGCGGTGTGGAATCCTTACCAGGTGGGATTGATGGAGGACATCGAAAGGGTGCAGAAAAGGGCAGCTCGTTTTGTATTATCACGTAATAGGTGAGAGAGTGTGGCAGATATGATACACGAGTTGGGATGGAAGTCATTAAAACAAAGACGTTTTCGTCGCGGCGAGATCTATTTATGAAATTTCAGCCACCAACTTTCTCTTCCGAATGCAAAAATATTTTGTTGAGCCCAACCTACATAGGTAGGAATGATCATCAAAATAAAATAAGAGAAATCAGAGCTCAAATAGAAAGGTTTAGGTGTTCGTTTTTCCCGCGCGCTCTTCGGGAGTGGAATGGTAGAGAGATAATATGATTGTGGTTCAATGAACCCTCTGCCAAGCACTTAAATGTGAATTGCAGAGTAATCATGTAGATGTAGATGTAGAAGTGTTTATCTGACATGTTCCACACCCAGGAGGATCCCCTCTTTTGTGGGTCTATGGAATGAATAATTAATCTAATCTAATCTAATCATAAAATACTGTGGAAAGAAGCCAAAATATTATGACATTTAAAAATTATCATTGCCTTTTGAAATATATCATACTCATAAAATACTAAACCAGAAGCAAACATAACAGAACATTTAACTACAGAAACCCTTTTATATGGCATTTCATAAGTGAAAAAAAACTTAAAATACTAGGTTGTCTCTGACACTGAATGAAATGTTAGGGCCCATAAAGGCACATAGCAACTTAATGAATGTATATAAACAAACAATAAAGTGCAGATATCAAAAACATAAAAAGATATGAAGGTTTAGAGCCAAAGGGTAACAGCCATCCTGGTGAGAGGCAAGGAATGGAACAACTCCTGGGAAAAAAGGGGTGGGATAGTTAGGGAGGGGAAGGGGAACTTAAGAAGTGTCATTTAAATGGGGCTTTATAGGTATACTGGCTGATTCAAAAAGGAAGAATAGACTTCAGTTGTTTGTTACAGACAAACAATAAAAGATAGAAACACACTGTGCATGTCACTGGATAAAGGAAGGTTCAAAGTTTTGACAAAGCTGCACTGTTGTTTGTTTATAGAAACATAGAGACTACACCACAAAAGATACCATTTTGTGTGTTGCTGTTTGCATGAGGTCAATCCATTATTCAAGTGCAACCTGGATTCCTGTGTCGATTCAGAAAAAAACTGCCTCTTCACAAGCAGATTTATGACTTGTATACAAAATTATTTGATGTTGGTTGCAAATGCACGGGATGAGCACTGGTCTAATGAAAATGTTGAACATATCTGAGATGCATTCACACTGAGGCCTCAGAAGTCAACAAAATGTGCAGGCTAGGATATTTAGCTTCTTGAAGCAACGATGTGGCATATTCTGAAACAACACCTCCATAAGAAGCCTTACAAGTTGCAGTTAAAGCAGTAATTGCTTTACAGTGTCCACAAGAGAAGGTACACATTTTGCACTTCATTTCTCCAGAATATGGCAGAGGACACTTTTTCTGAATGACTCATCCTTTCAGACAATTGATGTTTCATCTACTGGGTAATTTAAACTGCCATAAGGAAGAATTTGAGGGTCACAGAACCCTGGTGTCATCATTGAATACGAAAGAGACTCACTGAAACTGAATGTGTCCTGTGCCGTTTCTGTTCACATAGATCATGGACATATATTTTTTGTAGAGGAAACTGTGACAGGAACGTCATGCCTGGACATGCTGCAAAATTGATTGTCTCTTCAACTTCACAAAGATTCCAATGATTTCATTTTTATGACAGCACCCCACCTCACTTTCACCTTGAGATGCAGCATTATCTTAACACTACCATCCAACAATGTTGGATTGGAAGAGGTAGGCAACAAAATCTTGTTCTTTGCTTTTGGCCTCCCAGGTCACCAGATCTCACCCCTTGTTATTTTTCTTTGTGGGTGTACATGAAAGAGTCTTTGTACCACCTGTGGCAGCTATTCTTCAAGAGCTTACATATCAAATTGTTGACACTGTCAGTTCAATAAACAGGAACATGTTGATTCATGTGTGGAATGAAATGAACCACAATTTTGATGTTTCTTGAGAATTACATGGTGCTCATGCTGAGCATATGGCATAGTGTCTGCATGGGCATAAAACTTTGAACCTTTCTCTATCCAGTACTATTGACAGTGTGTTTCTATCCTTCATAGTATGTCTGTAATAAACAATTGAAATCTGATCTTTCTTTTTGAATAAGCCTGTATATTCTGTTAG
This sequence comes from Schistocerca nitens, assembly GCF_023898315.1. Classification (NCBI taxonomy): domain Eukaryota; kingdom Metazoa; phylum Arthropoda; class Insecta; order Orthoptera; family Acrididae; genus Schistocerca; species Schistocerca nitens. Next base: position 556,037,531 of record NC_064616.1, on the reverse strand, counting down.
GTTTGTTTCTGGTAAAGTATATTATGAGTATGATGCGTTTTGAAAGATAATGATGGTTTTTCAATTTCACGCTATTTTGATTTCCTTCTGTACTATTTTATGGTTCACAATTAAAGATAATACATGTCACTACAGCATACAATTTTTGTTTGTATATGGTATATATGCTGCTGCTGTTTACTGTTTATTCTTTTTAAATGCCCTGTTGTTTTTGGGCATTAACTGTTGTATCTTTGATAACTGGAAGTTGTAATAAAGACATTCCCTACATCCTGATAGGGCACTCCCTATTTGAGGTTTTCTTGTGGCAGGAGACAAAGTGGGTAATTTCCCCAACCCCCACAAAAAAAATTAAAAATATTAAGTGTCATGTAATATTTTGTCTAATGTAATATCTTGTATAGACACCTTTTATTAACCTGACACATTCCACATCATTATGAAGTGCCATATTCATGATCTATGGAACAAGTACTAATCTAATCTAATCTAATTATATATTTGTCTTCTCACTGCTTGCAGTTACATTTGTTTTCATTATAAAAACAAAGATGTCTGCTTGTGTCTGTGTATGTGCGGATAGATATGTGTGTGTGTGTGTGCGAGTGTATACCTGTCCTTTTTTCCCCCAAGGTAAGTCTTTCCGCTCCCGGGATTGGAATGACTCCTTAGCCTCTCCCTTAAAACCCACATCCTTTCATCTTTCCCTCTCCTTCCCTCTTTCCTGACGAAGCAACCGTTGGTTGCGAAAGCCAGAATTTTGTGTGTATGTTTGTGTTTGTTTGTGTGTGTATCGAGCTGCCAGCACTTTCGTTTGGTAAGTCACACCATCTTTGTTTTTAGATATATTTTTCCCACGTGGAATGTTTCCCATTTCCACATGGGAAAATGGGAAAAATATATCTAAAAACAAAGATGATGTGACTTACCAAACAAAAGCGCTGGCACATCGATAGACACACAAACAAACACAAACATACACACAAAATTCAAGCTTTCGCAACCAACGGTTGCTTCGTCAGGAAAGAGGGAAGGAGAGGGAAAGATGAAAGGATGTGGGTTTTAAGGGAGAGGCTAAGGAGTCATTCCAATCCCGGGAGCGGAAAGACTTACCTTGGGGGAAAAAACGACAGGTATACACTCGCACACACACACATATCCATCCGCACATGTGTATGTGCGGATGGATATGTTGTGTGTATGTGCGGATGGATATGTGTCTGTGTGCGAGTGGGAAAAATATATGTAAAAACAAAGATGATGTGACTTACGGAACGAAAGCACTGGCAGGTCGATAGACCCACAAAAAAACACAAACACACACTTAAAATTCAAGCTTTCGCAACAAACTGTTGCCTCATCAGGAAAGAGGGGAAGGAGAGGGAAAGACGAAAGGATGTGGGTTTTATGGGAGAGGGTAAGGAGTCATTCCAATCCCGGGAGCGGAAAGACTTACCTTAGGGGGAAAAAAGGACAGGTATACACTCGCACACACGCACATATCCATCCACACATATACAGACACAAGCAGACATATATATATATATAGCTTATTGTTATTTCTGCAAATACTGTTCTGTATGTCTGGTACATATGTAATTTTGAAAGAGTCTATCTCATAAATCATCTCCCAGGATGTTTTGAAAATGGGTTCAGGTAGCCTGAAACTAGTCGCAATTAAATAAAAAGTGATTATTGCAACTTTAAATGTTTCTGTATCAAAAAGAATTAAAGTTCATAGAGAAAAATAACAATATTAGTTAGAAAATGATATGGAGGAACAGAGTGGGTAATCTCTTCAAAAAAAGTTTATAGGATAGAAATCAACAAAAATAAAACAAAAGTAATGAAATACAGCCAAATTAAATCATATGTTATTGAGAGAATTAGATTAAGAGTTATGGCACTAAAAGTAGTATATGTTATTTGCTGTTTCAGCTGCAAAATAACTGATGATGGCTGAGGTAGAGAAGGTACAAAATGTGGACTGGCTATGACAAGAAAGGCATTTCTGAAGAGAAGATTTTTAAAATGTGTAATATAAACTCAAGCATTAGAATTTCTTTTATGTGTGTAGTGTTGCACACAAGTGAATGTGGACAATAAGCAGCTCAGACAAAAGGTGAATAGAAGTTTTTGGAATATGATGCCATAGGAGAATAATGAAGATTAGATGGGTAGACTGAGTAACAAATGAGGAGTTACTGAATCAAATTCAGGAGAAAAGATATATATGGCACAACTTAACTAAAGGAGGGATTGGTTGATAGAACATATCTTGAGGCATCGAGAAACTGTTAATTCAGTGTATGTGGGGGAGGTACCATTCAGTCTTTCCATTCAACTAGACACACACTTTCACAGCACTCACTGGTTGTGCAGAGGGGTGCTATGGAAGGCAACCCATAGTTGTCACAACTGAGGAGAGCAGGGGTGAGGGTGGATGGGGCAATGGGGGAAGGAGCCGCTGCTCTGCAAGAGGAGCTAGTGGATTAGATGGTCGCCAAGATGACCACCTCTCCAGCATGTCAACTTGCGTGTTAAGGGGAGAAGACGGCAGCTGGTTCAGCCATCTGCTGGTCACAGGCTGCTTGCCTTTGTGTCTCATCCACAACCAATGTACTCTGCCACAGTACTCCTGTGCCTTAGCTACCATTCCGTAAACTCTGGACCCTGAGGGGTGTCCATCTCACACTCATGTATTGTTGCTTAGAGGTGTTCATAGCAGTCTACTACTTATATCGCTGCTGTTTGATTACCCCTTGAATATTCTCACTGTGAGCTGCTGGTGACAAATGAGCTATTGTGTCCCAGTTGTGACATACCTCCTCTGGTCTCCAGATTTTAATCTGCATACATTTAATGAATTAGAAATAATAATGATATTTCAAGGAACAGTTAACAGATTCTCTTTAAAGATTTAATTTTCCCAGTCACCTTTCTTTCTCAAGGATGCTACTCAAAAGTCTCAAGCCTCCCACTCTCCTTCAGATTTGAGTCACACGCACACATAGGATAACATAGACAATTAAGCCTCCTTAAATTACTACTTAAAAATTAATGCTTAATTAATTGCTTTTCTGAATCTTCCTGTTTCTTTTCATCACAATGATAAATGCATGTTACTTCTTAGGCTGTGCTATTTATGTGGGGGCTATAAGAGAGAATATCTTTCAAAAATTAAGGAGCTGCCTTTCCTTTTTCTGAAAATTACTGTTTCCTGGTATTGTAAGAGATACTGGCTGAGCTCAAAGAGAAACCAGACACTATCCACTTTACTGCCAAGCTGTTGTGCTTCCTGTGAGTCTTTCATACATTTTAACAATTACTGTTTTATCTCCTTTCTTCTCTCAAAGTTTGGTCAGAGCATGCTGCTTACTTTACAAACTCTTGGTTATTCCATAATCATATTTATTTCTTCCTTTTCTAGCTTTCTCTTGCACATTATGGTTCATTCACATACCCTTCCTTAAGATCTTAGTTCACAGTTCTTATATTTGGAGGTTTATCATCCTGCACTTCCCTTTTTCCTGTGCATAGCTGTTATCAGACAATATGCAAATTCCTACTACTTAAATTGTTGTCCTTATTACACGTCAGAAAAGTATGTAATGGTGTGTGTTCACTGTCTGTGGTTTAAACAAATAACTAGAGTTAGCCTATTTGGCAAAGAACTTCAGAATTGCACGTTGATCCCCTGATCTGATCTGTCTTTGGCAATTTTTTGAGTAGGGGTGGGTTCCGTTAGTGCATCAGTTACAGCAAATCGCACATTGCAGCCACATGAAGGGTGTCATCTGCCATGAGAGGAACAGCCGAATTGCAATTTCCACCCTCATTAGTTACCCAGCCCACTTGGGGATAGTTGGCCATACTTCTGGTTCTCCTTTCCATCTCTGACTAGCATCCTTCTCAACCACTTTCATAACTGATCATTGACGGAAGTACTCTCTCCCTCTTCCCTCTTGGTTCATCTTGTAGAATTGTGAGTGATTATAAAGCAGATTTGGATCTTCAATCTCAAACACACAGAAGACAATATTCATTACTATTGGTAAACTTTAAGTAATTTAGGTTTACTGAGCACTCTTGCAATCATACCACAATGGAGAGTCAGCTGGTCTTACCATTTACCTTGCAACAACTGCTAATTATACAAATACATTAACATAATTTCTAAATGGAAGACTTCTCTAATAAATGGCTTAATGTTTTTAATGTTTTCTATTTCCTTCTCAGTGCCAGTATCAAGGTCTACAATCACATGTGAGTGGTCACTTAGGACCTCCTTCACTCATTAAGGGCCATCACACAAAAGGTAAAACTTGGAGATATTCTTTTTGACTAGGTCTGACCTAAGACAATTCCAGACCAGTAACAAGTCTCCTTATTTGAGCATAGGTTTCTCTGAAGTATGACTGTGATGTTCTTTCCTCAAAGCTCCTGAGTCTCCTCAACACAACTGCTAGTTTGGTTTTCAGGTCAACAGCAGGGGAAGGGGCTAATCTTGTTGCTTAATGGTGTGATTATGGCCCTGTCTAACAATGGCTCAGACACGGGAATAACCAGTAGTGTTGTGGACCACATTGTTTCTGATCTCCTCATATTAAGGAATGTCCTCAAGCCACTTAGAGTGTTTCTTGGGGCAATGTCTCCTCACCTGCTCCCTAACTTCTCTGAAACATCTTTCAATTGGATTAGCTGCCACATGATAGAAACATGTCACGTGGATTGTCACTCCACACTAGTTTTCCAGCATGACTTGGTAATCAAAGATGTGACAGCTGGTGGTGCACTGTTACTGCACATTTTGCAGAGGCACTTGCCATTAGTTCTTAGACTTATCGTTTCTTCCTCATGTGTTTACAAACTGAAGTCACACGATTTTCATTTCATTTGGATTATTTTGCCAAGAATTATTATTATGGCTGCATCCAAACTGATTGTTCACCCATCCAGGCCTGTTTTTGCAGCGACTATTGGAGGTTTGTGACTGGTTATGGGATCAATTATGAATTACTCTGTAGAACTTTTTCGCAATATTGCAGCTCTTGGAGATCATCCAAGGGGCAAGGATTTTTTATGATACTATTCCTCAATGAAATCATCTGCAGTGTCAAGAACTTTAAGACTGTTGTGTGCTGATAGTAGAAACAGTCAGAAACTGCCTACATGGTCGTTCAGGTATCCACTGACATATCGTAGGAATCTTTTTCTCTGGATCCATAGGTGAACTGCCAATAATTCACACAAAAATAACTGCCTGAGTTCCATCACTCGAACTGTACTCTGGGGCAGTCATTAAAAAACATCTGAAGCTGTTGGTACTCCCAGCCCCAATATTGGGCAAGACACTCCTGGCTCAGTTTTGTCTGCCATCATAGAATGGTTGCAGAAGTTCAATGCTGACCAAAGACACTCAACAGTTGTCAGTGACTAATGGGAACTGCATTGAAACAGCCACTGAAATCCTGAATGGAATGAAGTTGGTGGATTTTTAATGAGATTCCACTAAACCATTCCCAGTTTGGAGACGTAAATGGTGTGATCAGGTAACAAGAGTAGTAGTCAGGAACTTTACAGAAGCATGACAGTCTTGCAGGCTGAATGTTGTGCATTTTTTGCCTGCTGGAACTGTTGTACCCCTTTCCAGTGGAGTGAAATATGCTGTCTAGCTCTCCTTCTCTGCCACAGGAGCTACAACAGAAAGGGGACCTCAGCTCAAAGGAACTGCTGTTGGAAGCAGTTGCAACAGCACAGTGCACATGGCAATGACCTCCACAGGGAGCTATTGCATGGCTGCCACATCAGACAGGCTGTCTTGGACTAGAGAAATGACACTTGCGGTGCCTTCCTAGGCAAGGGAGCTTGTCTGAGCTCTGGTGACGGAGACCTGACTGCAATAATTTGATTAAATTATTTAATACTTCACAACTTAATATACTTGTGTTATAATATCAAGTCAAACACATATATTTCAAAACGACGCAATACATGTACGTCACCGAGCAAGTTGACAAAGCACGACATGTGAACACAGTGACATTCAAATGACCACTGAGTCTAAGTCTAGCGGCCGCTGGCTGGCTGGCCGCTTAGGTGGTGCGGCTGCTGCATGGCTGGCAGACAGCGCCGCATGTAGAGGACACACATAATTGCACGGCGGCACTTTGAATGATCAGCGAGTCACAACAACTTGTTAGTGTGTTCTCTACTCCTAAGCACTATGCAGTGTTCTTATAACCTACACCTGCTTTGAACTCTTCTAGCTGCTCCTCAGTTGAGTCAACCCTGGTTTCAAATACACACATCTCCAAGGCCAGAAATTACTGTGTTCATTTTCTCCTAACCATCCACCCAGTGATTCTATGGTAATCATCTGCCAATCAATCTGACCAGCAAGAGCTACCGTCTGCTTGTCTACTGTACACAATTTAGTACTAATGTTAGTTAAAACCTCACTGTTCTCTGGAAAGAACCTTGTCATAAATCTGACCTTGCTTCTTAAAATCTAAAGCCTGAATCTCAATTTGGACACAGACTTCATCCCAACACGCCTGAATGGCTACAGAGAATGAGTTGTTATCTGTCTGCATTTGCTGCTCAGTCTGAACTTATTTTTGTACTTTTCTCATCTATCTTTTTCAATATATCATAATTGTATGCTTCTAAACCTTTCAATAATTATCTCTTTGATGCTTTCATAGAACTGGCAGTTTAGGCTTCCAAATTCTTTGCTAAAGCTGCTATTGAATCTGCATTTTGAACTGTTTGTGCCTCTAACTTTTTGATAATCTCCTTTTGGTGTTGTAATTGAGCTGTTTTTGACAAGTTATCAGCCTGCACCCAAATTGCTGCCATCAACTGCTCAAACATAGCTAACACGGTATCTGATTTCTCCCTTTCATTGTCTGCTAGACCATCTCCTTGGCTTTGCAAATGCTCCCTCATGGCTATGTAGTTGTTGCAGGCAATGACTGGAAATTTGCTCTCTCTAGCATGGTAAGAAAAATGGTCACCACCCACAGTACTAGTAGTGGTTAGTGGGAAACAGGTGTATTCTTATTACTGCTAAATTTTGGTCAAGCATGACTAATGATGTACTAGGGCAGATTGTTCCAAAAATTGTTCCCCCTACCATCAGATTAAATTGACCCCACCTTATAACCTTCTGTTCCTGGGCCATTAAGGCATTGAATCTCTTCTCTTTCTGCAAGAGGATTCAGTTGGAAATATAAATGAATAAAGTGGTTTATGAAGGGTAAAGCAGGAGACTAAATACCAGTAACAGATGGACAGTGGTAATTAAATTGGACATATTCTTAATGAAACTCAGACATGTGAGGCTGTCTTGTTACATAATATGGGAAACTGCGAGCCCACAAATGTGGACTTTACAGCTATCTGCAGGCTTGCTATGGACCGACTCAAATGTAAATGAAAAGACACAGAAACAAATTAGAAAAATTATTATTCGTCCAGTCCCTAGAGAGTGTACTGATCAGAAAAACAGAGAAGAATCTTGAAAATTTAAAATCAACATTAAAAGTAATGAGCCATAAGTATTCATGATTTGTGAGGATAAAAAAAAGGGGCAGTATGACAAAGTTTACTACTCTAACATTGAAGGTACAGCAAAGATAATTTCTCAAGGTACAAATCATATATCTGTAGCTTAATCATGGATGGATGTACTACAAGAATTCTACCTTGGATGTCTTGAGCCAGGCTGAATGTAGCTGTACACAGTTCCTTCCGAGGTGATGGTAACCCACACAAGCATTTCAGAATAGGTGGCAATTACTACATTAGAGTTAGTCATGAAGTAATGCCTAGCACAGAAACAAACTGAAACTGAGAGAGTAACATGTCTTTCTCCCTAGAGCAGTTTGACTACCCAGTGTGCAGATTGGTGGTCTTTTGGAACTCCACTGACTACGGGAGGGACCAATATCCTTAGAAACTGCAATTGACTTGGTTTGCGTTTAAAGTTAACAGCCTGTGAAACCTCTGGTGATTAATGACATCTTGTTTATTTTATGGATTAAATGATTCATTACCTTGAAAACTGCTCCATTCCCTCCAATTGATAGCCTTCTGCTTAGGCAAGCTATTGGTGGCTGGGAAAAATTACTTTTGACGTATAAATAAGAAGGTTAAATTCATTCAGTTTATAATTAATTTACTTACAAGACCATGCCACATAAGATTTAACTTATAATGGCACAAACAGTATGAATCTGTGATTGGAATCTTGCTTATAATTTTGCTTAACTTGTGATGAGACTGGACTGGGGAGCAACTTAGACTTGATCACATGCTCTAACAATGTTCAAAAAGTCTCTGGGCTATACTCACCATGTGCTATATTTAACTCTAGATGTGCAAGACTGAATATGTTATGTCTTTTTGAGATTGACAGTGAAACCACTCACAGAAAACCACACAATAATACTTACAGAACATTATTTACAATTTCTTATGTTGCTGTATGTACTTTTGGAATGATTAAAATTCTACTGCAATCTGCACTAAGAACTAATTCTGCTTGTTGTATATTACCTGGAAGGCCAGTTATGTACATGGGAAACAATAGTGAACCTAGGACTGAACCTTGTGGAATCGTATAAATATCTCCAGTCAAAAGAATTTCCCATTCTTACTTTCATCAAATTATCAACTACAACTTTCTACGACATATTGGTTAGATGAGACACTGTCAACTGGTTGGCTATACAGCCAGTTCCATAAAACCTCAATTTATCTAGGATAATATTGTGATTCACATAGTCAAATATCATATATAGGTCACAGAAAACACCAGTCATATTATGTTATTAGATGCATCTAAAGTTGGGTGAGTGAATGTGTGGCAAGTGTCCTGCTAAAGATTTTAATTATTGTTTTGAAATAGTAAAAACAGTGCATATATTAAACAATATAACTGACATCAACTGAAGAAGCTGTTAATATTTATTATATTTTATGCTACTGACAAGCTAGTGGTCCAACAAGACATGTCGAAACCTACCATGCAATTTTTTACACAGGAAGAAGAAAATGAAAGTAATGCACTGCCAAAATTTTACCTGCTAACAGGCACTGCAAGTATTTTGTAAAAAATGTTGAGTTACACATTTTTGGCCATGCGAAGAACAGCTTATAACAGCGGTTTGTACAGCCCTGCCCGCCTAGCACACGACTCGGTGAATCACTCATACAGCGCCGCATAGCGGAGTTATCTGGTGTTTACAGACATAAATTTTAAGCACCTAAAGTCTGGTTTACAATGGTGTAAATGGAAGCGACCACGTGCAAATGAGCATTTGCAGAAAATTCTCTACCATTCGCTTGTTTATGAGTAGAATCGTTAATACTAGAGAGAACAGAAGAGAGCACAAGGTAGCGAACATTGCCTATGAACACTATGTTATTAGTTTCTAGTTTTTGGAACTAATATTTGGCATGCAGGATACAACCCTATCATGTTAGAGTCACAACACGAAACTTTGTTATTTAGTGAGGATTATTCTGCATGGTGAACACACTGTTCTAGACAGAATATGGAAAATGATGCAGGGAAGAGAGAACTAAAGTGTCTCAATTTGTATGGAAGCATGACATGCATGGAGCTAGTGCATTTGACACGGAATTGCATCTCCATCTCTCCCTTAGCACTGGTCTAATATTTTCCTTGTATGTCGGCTGCCGGTTTTCCCTGGCTTCTCATTACCATTGAGGGGAAATTTATAAACAGAACACTAATGACCAACGTCAAGTATAATCTCAGGAGGTGACACAGCTATCGTTTCCACTACGCATGTAAGGTCTAATGGTCATATTCTGCTTTGCTTCTTTTTTTCTTTTCTAAAGCAAAAATGGTCCAGTGGCAAAGTGCGCGCTTCAAGATCCATTCCTGCTTTGCCTATCAGGTTGCTAGGTTGTGCTATTAGTTCTGCCTCTACCATAGCGCTGTGTACAGGTCTGCTCAGCACCACTCACAGGTCGATAGTGTTATTCGGTTGGTGGAAATGGTGGTCAAAATACATATTCCTTCTCATCTATAGGTACGTGGTTATAGGGTCCATATTATGTACAGTGGCCAAGAAGGAACAAGTTATTATTGTAATCAAACCGGTCATTTCCATACTATTTGTCCACGGCATGTGGTGGTCTTAAAACCTACATACGAACAGTGTAAAAAATTGACTTTAGCTGATCTTCTCCCGCAGGGATCTCAGACTGAATCGCTCCCTTTTACTGAGGGACGTAGTGATCCGTTGACAGACACCACCGTGATTTTCCCCCTCTGTCCTTGCATCGGGATGTTGATGCCGTTAATTACGATGTGCCCGCCATGATTTCTCACAACAAGCGGCGCCGAACACACGATGTTGCGGCAGATGAACCTTCCCTATTGGCTCCCCCTTCCGATGGGCCTCCAGTAAAGGACCCCCTTTCTCAGTCTGAAATCGTGGATGAGGATGCCACAGGTACTTTCACACCTGTGCAGAAGATCCCCGACGCCTCATCTGGAATTGTTCCTGTTGTTGAGGCCACCCTTTCTGAGACACCTGTGAAGGAACCAGCTTCCGGTTGCCATGTGTCTTCTCCGGTTCTCTCAGACACTTCTCGGGGTCAGGGATTTTCACCTGCCTCGAGATGACTGGGTGTTTGTGTTGTCCTCCTCATTTCATCATCATCCAAGAAAGTGGCGAAATTGGACTGAGCAAAGGTTGGGCAATTGTACGGGCGCTGATAACCACGCAGTTGAGCGCCCCACACACCAAACATCATCATCATCATCATCAGACACTTCTGCTGCCGACTCTTTCCCATCCCCCTTCTGCAACTTCTGTCGCCCCCTCTGGGTCACAGCCTTCTCGCATGAGACAACTGATTGATTCTCAAGAGCCAGTGGATCCCATTGTTACTCACCGACCATCCCTCCGTGAACCGATGTCTGCCTACGAGTGGGATGTAGAGGTCTCCCCCTCGCAATCTGATACGGAATACCTACATGATGCTCCCATGCGACCGAATGTGGCAGCGCCAGCACCGCGGAGCTGCAGTACAATCCGTAAACAGCCCCAGAGAGTTGCGTCATGGCCGAAGAAAAAGCAGTGGGAAGATGAGGGTTCTGTTTTGTAGTTCTTCTGTTTCTGGTTCGGCTATTGATTCTGGTATGGTTACTTGTATATTTCTCCATCAACTGATGGATCTCTACCATTTTTTGTTCTTCTTTCTGGGTTGAAGTTCCATGCAAGCATACACATTTATTACTTTGAATATTAACAGAATATCTTCTGAGCTTTGGATCGCCATTTTGCGACAGTTTATATATCAATCTGGGGCAGATGTTTTTTTACAGTAAGTCTTATTCGACCAGTTTCTTCATGTAGCTTCCGACTTTCTACGAGCACGGCCTTGTTTTATAGGGAAGGCATTCCGATGATGGATTTTGAAGTACTCAACAGTCGAAGGGGGATCGGGTGCACGTTTTGTGATCTCAGTTTACTCCTTCTTTATGCACCTTCTGGCACAGGTCGTACTACCACACGTTCGAGTTTCTATAAAGAAGAAATCATTTACCTGCTTCATAAATTCACGACAAAGATTATCTTAGGTGGGGACTTCAATTGTATTCTACAGCCGGAGGATCAGTCTCCTAATTTTAATTTCAGTAAAGAACTCGACGACCTGGTGCACTCGTTGCGCCTGCATGACGTGTGGGTTTCCCCCTATCCTACACTTGTGCGACATATATACATGTAAAAGCAATCGAGGCGACTGCTAGACGTGGGAGTAAAGTACTCCCACGTCTAGCAGTCGCCTCGATTGCTTTTACATTTCCGATTCCTTGTGTTGGCAACTTCTGGATGTTGATGTAATACCAGCCTGTTTTACTGATCATTGTGCCGTAGCCACCACGTTTAATTAAGAGCGGCAACCGGTAAAATTGTTTTGTCCTCCCTGGATGCTCAATATAGCCTATTTGCACGATACCTCTCTTGGTGTCGTCCTGGAGGACGAATAGGTTCGTTGTTCTCGTACTATGGACCCGTACTCGTCTATTGTGGCATGATGAACACTGCGTGTTAAACCACAAATCCGTACGGCTCTCATGCGTTTTGGAGCAGCGAAGGTGGCAGACGATCGACGAACGCAAGAATTTTACTACTCAGTCTTACGTCAACTGTACGATAGTGCTATGCATGCTCTCCTACGGGTTACTAATATACAGCGCATCAAAGCCAAATTGCTGCAACTCAAACGCATGCAAATGGACTGCGGACGATGTCTCAACCACGTTCCCTTTCACAAGATGAATTGATGTCACTATACCATCTAGTCCGTTCACGGGCGTACCAGAAATGTGTGTGCCTTGTCTCCCTCACAACTGCTGACAGGCGCATGTTCACCTCTCACCGTGACATTTTCGGCTTTATTTACACCTATTTTACTGATCTGTAGAATACCCATGTCCCGGCTGAAAACTCTCTCGATCACTTTACATCCCTGCTGCATCATCACTCCTCAATTAAACGATGCCTTTCTGCGTCCCTTTCACAGGGATGAGATATACACTCCTGGAAATTGAAATAAGAAGACCGTGAATTCATTGTCCCAGGAAGGGGAAACTTTATTGACACATTCCTGGGGTCAGATACATCACATGATCACACTGACAGAACCACAGGCACATAGACACAGGCAACAGAGCATGCACAATGTCGGCACTAGTACAGTGTATATCCACCTTTCGCAGCAATGCAGGCTGCTATTCTCCCATGGAGACGATCGTAGAGATGCTGGATGTAGTCCTGTGGAACGGCTTGCCATGCCATTTCCACCTGGCACCTCAGTTGGACCAGCGTTCGTGCTGGACGTGCAGACCGCGTGAGACGACGCTTCATCCAGTCCCAAACATGCTCAATGGGGGACAGATCCGGAGATCTTGCTGGCCAGGGTAGTTGACTTACACCTTCTAGAGCACGTTGGGTGGCACGGGATACATGCGGACGTGCATTGTCCTGTGGGAACAGCAAGTTCCCTTGCCGGTCTAGGAATGGTAGAACGATGGGTTCGATGACGGTTTGGATGTACCGTGCACTATTCAGTGTCCCCTCGACGATCACCAGTGGTGTACGGCCAGTGTAGGAGATCGCTCCCCACACCATGATGCCGGGTGTTGGCCCTGTGTGCCTCGGTCGTATGCAGTCCTGATTGTGGCGCTCACCTGCACGGCGCCAAACACGCATTCGACCATCATTGGCACCAAGGCAGAAGCGACTCTCATCGCTGAAGACGACACGTCTCCATTCGTCCCTCCATTCACGCCTGTCGCGACACCACTGGAGGCGGGCTGCACGATGTTGGGGCGTGAGCGGAAGACGGCCTAACGGTGTGCGGGACCGTAGCCCAGCTTCATGGAGACGGTTGCGAATGGTCCTCGCCGATACCCCAGGAGCAACAGTGTCCCTAATTTGCTGGGAAGTGGCGGTGCGGTCCCCTACGGCACTGCGTAGGATCCTACGGTCTTGGCGTGCATCCGTGCGTCGCTGCGGTCCGGTCCCAGGTCGACGGGCACGTGCACCTTCCGCCGACCACTGGCGACAACATCGATGTACTGTGGAGACCTCACGCCCCACGTGTTGAGCAATTCGGCGGTACGTCCACCCGGCCTCCCGCATGCCCACTATACGCCCTCGCTCAAAGTCCGTCAACTGCACATACGGTTCACGTCCACGCTGTCGCGGCATGCTACCAGTGTTAAAGACTGCGATGGAGCTCCGTATGCCACGGCAAACTGGCTGACACTGACGGCGGCGGTGCACAAATGCTGCGCAGCTAGCGCCATTCGACGGCCAACACCGCGGTTCATGGTGTGTCCGCTGTGCCGTGCGTGTGATCATTGCTTGTACAGCCCTCTCGCAGTGTCCGGAGCAAGTATGGTGTGTCTGACACACCGGTGTCAATGTGTTCTTTTTTCCATTTCCAGGAGTGTATGATGTTGTTACAGGATCTCAGTACTGCAAGTCACCTGGATTAGATGGTATTCCTAAGGAGTTTTATGTTCAATTTTGGCCACTCATTGGTGACACCTTAACGTCAGTGGTAAATAAAGTAATGCAGGGAGGCCGGCCACTGTGGCAGAGTGGTTCTAGGCTCTTCAGTCTGGAACCACGCGGCTGCTATGGTTGCAGGTTCGAATCCTGCCTCGGGCGTGAATGTGTGTGATGTCCTTAGGTTAGTTAGGTGTAAGTAGTTCTAAGTCTAGGGGACTGATGACGTCAGATGTTAAGTCCCATAGTGCTTAGAGCCATTTGAACCATTTTTTGATGCGGGCAGTCTCACTTCCTGCTCCTTTTCAGCAAGGTAAACTGGTCCTCCTCCCGGTATCCACAGGTCGACCTGATTGATTCCGTCCGTCCTATTACTCTCCTTAACTTTGATTATAAAATTGTCACTCAAACAATTAATATCCATCTCTCTAAGCTGCTCGATACCATTATTGCCGCCCACCAAAGCTGTGTGCCTGGACGCATGATACTGATTTCTGTTCTCGAATGTCGCGATGTAATCTCGGTGGCGGCTGCCGCTAATATCCCAGGGGCTTTGCTTTCTTCTTGATTTCCAAAATGCGTTTGATCGTGTCAGCCATGATTTTTTAACAAGAGTTCTCACCACTGTCGGCCTTAATAATGATGCTCAACAGGTCTTAACTCGCCTTTTTACCGGTATCAGTGTCTTGGTGATTGTGAATGGTCACCCTACCCCCCGGATATCGATCTGATGGGGTTTACCCCAGGGAAATCCCTTATCCATGTCCCTTTTTGTCTTGTTCTTAGAGCCATGCAATTACGTGGTTGGACTACATTGGGGAACTATTTTTGGTTCGTGCATATGCCGATGACGTCATGGTTTTAATACGACATACCGAGGCTTAAGGGTACCATGGATTCATTTCGTCGTCTTGTTGGTGCTCGCATTAATGATTGTAAATGCACGTTCCTACCGTTGAGAGGCTTTGATAATGTCGTCATTCCTTGGGCGACGGGCGTCAATCACCATAAGACCTTAGGGATCTTAGTGCATCGCAATCCGATCAAAATGGCGACACTAAATTGGCGTGAGGTTACGAGTCGTGTTCACGGGGCAATCCTTGAACATGAACGCCGTTCCCTTAGCCTCCTTCGCAAGGTACAGGTTTTACAAACCTATGTCTTCAGTAAAGTATATTAGATTGCGCAGGTCTTCCCGCTTCCTGCGATGATGGCCCGCAGACTGAAACAGCTGTCTGGTAGATTCCTTTGGCGCCACCATATATTTCGTGTCCGGTATGAAGTGGTGGCCAGGCCTCAAAAGTGTGGAGGATAGGGTCTTTTCGATATCAAAATGGAGACGTCCATTTTATTTGCCCGCCAAAATGCTTTAACCTGTACGCGGGCTCCGCTTTCAGCTACCTCTTGTTTACTTTCCAGCCTCCAGCCAGTCTGTCTGACCCTTCCTGTTGATGTTGGATGGATTAATCCTAAATTGCGGCACATTCGTGAATACTTTCTAACTGTCGGTATCCTAGGAGCTGATATACTTTCTATGATGCATATTAATACCAACATGCTATCATCCTGTTCAGGTGCACCATGTCCCCTTTCTTCTGTTGAACTTGCTTCCCCGTCAACGTCTTGGAAAATGATCTGGTCTCATTTTAGTCTTTCTATATTGCCGATGGAGGTTGCTTCAACGTGGTATAAGGTCATTCACCATCTGATATCTACTTGCTTCCCCGTCAACGTCTTGGAAAATGATCTGGTCTCATTTTAGTCTTTCTATATTGCCGATGGAGGTTGCTTTAACGTGGTATAAGGTCATTCACCATCTGATATCTACTGGTGATCGTCTTTTTCATATTGGCCATCGTCCAAATGATCAGTGTGAGGAATGTCATCAAACTGACACCTTACTTCACAGGCTTGTTGCTTGCAGACAGGATCATTAGCTCCTGGTCTGCCGTCAATTAGCTTTCCTTACTCAAGGGCCTGAAACCGCTTTCCCAGACGACATTCTCCTACATCTGGACATATCCTTTTTCCTCAGATGAAAACGAACACGATTGTCTGGCTCTTGGGTTACTATGTTCACTATGTCGTTGAAGGTGGGAATGACCCAAATCCCCACGTTTTTCACCATTATCTGACAACTGCACATAGGAAACGGCAGCGGTTGCCATTATACCGAACGCTTTTTGCGAACACCGTCGGGGTGTTTGTTAAGCTCCCCTGTGATCCCTGTTTTTTCCCTGAGCTTCAGTCCCTTCCATTGTAGCTTGCGTTGTCACTTTTTCTCTTCCACATGTACATAAAAAAAATTGAAAAGGGTGGGATAATGGGTTAGTCTTTCCATTCATTTAATAATTGTTTGTGCTTGAACTAATTTGTTGATTTTCTTTTTGCAGCTGATATTAAATGATGATTTGACTATGGTTGTCTGATTTTCATGAAAATAACAAGTCACCCTGATAAAAAGAAGAAAACAGATCCAGACCACAGGATCAAATCTTGTTCAGACCACAACTTTTTCGCTATGATTTTTAACCAAGCATTCACATCTCTCAGATGTTGGAGTGTCCTCGAAAGACATGTGGTTCGGATTCCACATTCAACTGCAGGTCTCCATTTTCTTATTAGGTAATTGGGGAAGGTTGGGGACATGTAAGTAGCTGCAGTGGAGTCCAGTTGAAAGGCCTGCAAGAAGTCTATCAGGTAAACCAGGCAGAATTCTCTTTTGCTCATGCATGTTAGCTTGTTTGCTCCGGTGAAAAACTGGCTTAAACTATACGAACATTTTTTTGAATAACTTCATATAGACGGTTCAGTTCTTGCACATGTAACTCTGATAAACGTGGCTAGCAGAGTAAATAAAGTAATGGCAGTGTTTGATGTTACAGATGACTTCCATCAATGAGGACTTGTAATTTGTTGAAATGAAATGTGTCATGCAGTGCTACATTTTATAACAATTCCTGTAGGCCATTCTTTATTATAATGTTTGAATATTGTGCATTTGACTATCACTGAAGCAGTTTCTTTTTTTTGTTCCTTGTAGTCATCCCAAAAATGCGAAGTTTCTACTGAATGACAAAAACAAACATTTTTCATGTACCAGGCACACCAGACACAGAAAAAATTGATGTACTCTGGCATTTCACTGAAACCACTAGTTTTATTTAGTCAGAACTTGAAAGGACTCAGAAACGGTCCCAACCATAGTTCTGCATATTGCGCTGCATACCAGCCCTACTTGATCAAATTCGTAAAGCGTGGCAAAGAAAACTGGTAATGAACAAATGACTGGAGCTTAAGAATACTGTTCCGCTGATAAACCTGAAATGAGAAAGAGGTATCGGAAATTATGTTGTCTGGTGATTTCCTGAAAAATGCTTTCCACTGTCAAAAAAATTCTTTATCAAAACGTTGAATCGCACCGGTCGTTCAGGCGGAATCCACATTACATATATGGATTTTTCGTCGTCCTTCACAAAAACAGAGGCGTCGTTATGTGCAGACCATGAATCTAACAAAAGCAATGAATTAGTTTCTGCAGCTGGTAGGAATACGTTCAGAACGAAATGTTGAAAATTATTCTTTCCCATTTTTCCAGATTTTGATACTGAAGCAGAGATCGTGTACACACCAGCCTACTCTTGGTTCCATGTCACTCGTACCGACGAACGTTCGTCACCACCTGTTTTTAGCCTCGGATCACGTCGGGGTCGTCGGTGAAGTGGAGACATGTGCTATCACCACTTACAGTCATTAACGTGCTATGAACCGGCTTTATTGCCGTGCCCACACAGTATGTTCAAGGTGACGGAATGACTAGAGCAGTTTTGGTTGTGACACATTTATTCTTTGGAAGACTTACACTATGTTACAAATGAAACGCACAGATCCCGGAGGGTATACACTCCAGTGATGAGTCGTGGCGCGACCGCGTCGAGCGACTGAGACAAAGGCCGCGTCACCAAATGTCCAGCTACTGGCATGAGTGGAAGTGCCGCGATGTCCGTGGAAGGGAGGAAGGCACTGTCGAACGGAAGAGTGCATTCTGCGAAATGAGTAACTGCGTTTCAGACTGCGCTTGCGCGTTTGCGGGGGAGTCGCGTTGACTCGACTCATGTCGTCAGTGACGGCGAAGTCGGTGGAGCTGAGACGTGTGTTGTGTTGCGTTGACCAGCTCACACTGTCTACTTGCCTTGTTCCGTGCGTGCGGTGCACAATGCACCGTTGCCAAAATTTGGCGTAGTGGTATAGCTGCACCCGTGAATGCCGGGCGTCACTTACTTGTGTCGGCTGTGCCGTAGTTCAGCCCTTCGCACGTTTGAACAGTGCCACACAGATCCCCCCCTTGGAGAGCGGAGCTCCATAGCTGCTAATACACGGCAGTCTTTCTGTGGCACGCGTGTGTTTAAAGTTTGCGGGCTGTGTGATGACAGTGAGGCAGAGTTGGCGGGCGTCGGTCAGCATTGGAAGGGCGGCGGCCCGTGACTTCAGCACGCCGGACCGGTGAACGTGCGGTGGGCGTGTCTTCACGCAGTCGGCTAGTGACAGCGGCGTGAAGCACTGGCTACAACTGTCCGTAGCATGCGCGGCGAAGGCGCGCGCTGCAGGTCATTTGGTATGACATCTTAATAATAACGCCGAACATCCACAAGAGCTACAGAAAAAGCTCACTATTTAGATTGTTCAGAGTGGCAAGTCCAAGTGTTCATACGTTACAACGTTCCACAAGTTTACCGAGTGACGCAGTCGCGGGAACACAGCACAGCATTCGAACTGATCTCGACGCTCGAGGCAACGGAGGTCTGGAGAATATGCGCGAGTGCGGTACCATCAGGACTCGAACGTGGGTCCGGGAGCCAATACGGACAAGACAGGCAGTGTGGAGTGCGATGTCCGGAGCTCGACAGCGACGCGAATACGTTAAACTGATGCAGATGCCGAACCGGCCTCAAGACCCGATGTGGTGGAGGCAGAGGGACGCAAACGCGGGTCCAGGAGCTCCGACGGACACGGAAGGCATTGTCTAGATCTCGACTGGAAGAACCGGCCGAGAGCGCCGGCTGCTGGAGCTGGATCTCTACATTGGACGGTGGCTCGGGGACGCCGGATTCTGACGGCGTTCGGCGTTTTGGGTGGCACAGCGTGTTGGTGATGCAACACGGCTGTTTGAATCGGACGCGGCTGCCGGTGCACATGACATAGTCCGCTGGAGGCTGTGGTGGGGACGACCGGTGCGCCTGTGGTGGGCGCGTTCCGGACGGCCATGTCGGCTGCTTGGGCGGGCTGGTGGGAGGCGCACATGGCGACGCAATGACAGCAGGCTGCAGCTGTGCGTCACTGGCGGCTTCAGGTGCGCGCTCCGTCTGACCGCTGGCAGAGGGAGTGTCGTCTGTAACCAGATCTTCCGCCAGGTCGAAGAAATGTGTGGCTGCTGGAGCGGGCAAGATGTAAGCTGGCTTGACGTGGTCGATTGACACTGCAGACGGCTTCCTGTTGCTCTCGATGACCAGAGTTTTGTCTCCTTGCATACGATGTGGTCCGCTGGAAGGCGCCCGAAGAGGTGGCTGTACTGCGTCCATACGCAACATGACGTGCGTGCAGCACTGCAGGTCGGCATGCACGAATACCTTCCCAGTGCCGTGCCGTGTCGGTGCGTGCACTTGGAGGCCAGCCATGTGGGAGTGGTACTTCCTTGACGAAATCGCCCGGGATTGTCAGAGGCTGTCCGTATACAAGATCAGTAGGTGACGCATCGATCTCCTCCTTTGGCGTTACTCGCAGGCCGAGCAGCACCAGTGGGACTGCCCCTGGCCACGAGGTGTCGTAGCAAGTTAAGGCGGCTTTCAGAGTCCTGTGGAACCGTTCGACCATGCCATTCGACGCCGGATGGTAGATTGTTGTCCTGTGTAACCGGATGCCACATAGTCTGGCGACGTGCGTGAACAACGCGCAGTCGAACTGGCGGCCACAGTCAGATGTCACGCGACTGGGACATCCGAAGCGTGCCACCCAGGTGTCGACAAATGCGGTGGCGATGGTCTCGGCGGTGATGTCCACGACGGGCGTTGCTTCCGGCCAGCGAGTGAAGCGGTCTGCCATAGTTAGAAGATACCGCTTGCCTTGAGATAAAGGAAGCGGTTCGACGAGGTCCATGTGCACGTGCGCAAATCGGCGTCTCGCGTCAGGGAAGGTGCCCACGGGTGCGTGGGTGTGCCTCCCGACTTTGGTGCGCTGAAATGCCGTGCAAGTGCGTGCCCATTCGCGGCAGTCCTTCTGAAGCCTGGGCCAGACGAAACACGCAGCCACGAGCGTCGCAGTGGTGCTGGTGCCGCGGTGTGACAGTCCGTGGATGCGGTCAAAGGCACTGCACCGGAAATTCTTTGGAAGGAACGGTCAGTGCGTGCCGGTTGAGATGTCACAACAAATCTTCCGTGCAGAGCTGGAGACAGGCACGAGCTCCAGTTGCAGGCCACTGGAAGTGTCGTGACGGAAGCGGTGCAGTTCTTCATCACTCTCCTGTACTTGGGCGACGTCCTCATAGTTCACAGGGGGTGAGATGACGGCACACGCTCGGGACAAACAATCGGCGACGATATTGTCTATCCCCGAAAAGTATCGGATGTCTGTAGTGAATTGCAACACGTACTCCAATTGCTGGAGTTGTTGCGGTGAACACTTAGTGTGGTTGTTCTGGAACACGTGGGTAATCAGTTTGTGATCGGTGAAATTTATGAATTGTCGGGCTTCTACAGATCGTCGGAAGTATTTCACCGCCGCATACACCGCAAGCAACTCTCGGTCATAAGTGCTCCAAGCGCGTTGCGATTCGGACAGCTTTTTAGAGAAAAAACTGAGAGGCTGCCAGCTCCCACCGACGCGCTGTTGTAGCGCCACACCGGTGGCAGCATGGCTGGCGTCCACGACTACAGCCAAGTCCGCATCATGTACTGGGTGTGCGAGCAGCGTTGCTTCTGCTATATTACGTTTTGGGTCCGTGAAGCTCTGCTCCATTGCATCCGTCCAATTCACAGGGGTCTTTCCCTTTGAGATAGGACCGTGTAACGCCTTAGTCAACGACTCTTGCGCGGTGGCAGCGTTGGGCACGTGTTGACGATAGAAGTTCAACATGCCGAGGTAACGGCGTAATTCTTTGTGTGTCTGTGGACGCAGCATGTTCAGTATCGCTTGCACTTTCTCTGGTAGTGGCGTCGATCCGGTGGGGGTAAGTAAGTGGCCAAGGAACTCGATTTCCGTCACACCGAATTCGCATTGCGCTGGATTAATAGCTATGCCGGCTTCACTCGGGTGCTGAAAGACAGTCGTTAGGTGGCAGCGGTGGAGCTCGGGCGACTTGGAATACACCAGGACGTCGTCGAGGTACGCGACACAAAATGGCAAGCCTTGCAAGACGCTGTCCAGGAACCACTGCCAAGTCTGGGCAGCATTCCAAAGACCGAAAGTCATAAACAGGCATTCGAAAAGTCCAAAGGGCGTTACAATAGCTGTTTTTTTAATGTCTTTGGGCGCCACCAGAATTTGGGTGTACGCCTTTGCACAATCTATCTTGCTGAACACCGCGCAGCCTGCCAAAGCATAACTGAAGTCTTGCAGGTGTGGAACTGGGTATTGGTCTGGCACCGTTCGCGAATTAAGGGCGCGATAGTCTTCACACAGGCGCCACAAATTATCTTTTTTGGGTACTAAGTGTAACGCTGATGACCATGGGCTGCTCGATGGTCGAACGATGCCTTGCCGCAGCATGGCCTCGAATTCTGCATTTGCTGCTTACAAGCCTATCCGGCTCGAGTCGACATGGGCGACAGAATGTGGGGTGTTCGGGTGTTGTTATTATGTGGTGCACCATCGAATGTTTAATATCTCTCTGTGCGCCGGCTGGGCGGTTGAGGTCGGGGAATTTTTCAAGGACGTCAGCGTAAGGGCTGGGGCACATCACGGGTTTAACACTGTAGAATTCGGCCTGGCGGCGCTGTCCCGCTATCTTTAAATTTGTTGTTGAGCTGGCCATTTGAGATGTCAGCTAGCAGCCCGTAGTGGCCAAGAAAGTCCGCGCCCAGAATCGGCTCATTAACGTAGCCCACAGTAAAAGTCCATGAGAATGTGCAGCGTAGAGCTAGATCTAACTTGCGGCTGTGTGTGCCATAAGTTTTAATAACTGAATTGTTCGCCACTGCGAGGGAGAGTGCCTCGACCTGCTTGCGTTCTCGTAACATAGAACGGGAGAATATCGAAAGGTCCAAACCGGTGTCAACAAGGTACCTCACGCCCGCACCCTGTTCCACAACAAACAGATGCTTCGATATCGCACTGAAGCTGGGTGCGCCTAGGCCCGGTCACAGCTGCCGTTTGGGTGCGAGCAAGGGGTGCAGCACCTGGTTGCTTCATTGCCGAAGCAGGTGTGGTACCAACAGTAGCCGCTTCGTGCCTGCTCTGACGTCTGTGGGGTACCGCTGGAGCGGTTGTTGCTGCGTTTCCGGCTGCACGAGCAACGCCACCTGTAGCCTGCTCTGCTGCTGCTGCTGCGGTGCGCGCTGCCCTCTTGCTCCATGCGCGCCAACCGGTCCATTTGCGTGGAGAGAGCTGCCACCTGTGCGGCCACATTTTGCACTAGCTGGTGCAGGTCTGCTTCCGATGTGGCTGCGGGAGGCACATGCCGTCACGAAGGTGGGGGGCGGTGTCGTAAGCTGCCGTGGCCACAGTGCTAGGCGCCGTTGTCAGCGCATCATGCACCCAGTCGGCTAAGTCAGCGACGGTGTCCCGCTGCATTTCCGTCTGTGCTGCTATCACTGCCTGCACCTGAGCTGGGAGACTGCGCACCCAGATAGTGCGTAACAGAGAATCTGGCACAATGTCAGACTGCGAGAGGCTCCGCAAGTAGCGCAGGAACTGTGAGGGCCTCCGGTCGCCACATTCCTCTTGCCGCAGCAGTTGGTGCACTCGTTGTTCCTCGGACACCGAGATCCGCCGGATGACCTCCTCCTTGAGTCATTTGTAGGATGACTGCTTCGGCGAGGTGGTGATTATATCCCGCTCTTCGGCCACGTAGTTCTGATCGAGCTGGCTCACTACGTGTCCAAATTTTGCCAGGTCGCAGGTTACATGGTTGCTCATAAAGACCGCCTCCACTTGGCTGAACCACATTACAGGGTCGCGGGGCCAAAAGGGAGGCAGCCTTATCAACACCTGTCCAGTGCTTGTGGGTGCTCCGGCAATTGTAGGAGGCGTTGGTGTGGCGGGGATTTGTGCGCCAAAATTGTCCTGAGCTGTCTGTGGCTGCGCGGCGTCCACGCGTGTAGCCCGTGCTTGTAGCTCACTCTCCAGTCCCTTGTTGCATGCGAGCAGGTCTTCAACGGTCTTTTCAAACTTTTCTAATGTCGCCATATTAGCTTAGAATTGAGTCCTCGCACAAGGGGAAAGCACACAATGAAAATAACACAACAAATTACAAATTAAAACACAATAAAATAACACTAGACTGTTCGGAATGAAACACACGCACAAGAACAATACAAAATAAGTACGTTAAAAAAACGATCTATGTGGCATTGTTTGGGCATGATCGTGTACACGTCAGACTGCTCATGGTTCCATGTCACTCGTACCGACGAACGTTCGTCACCACGTGTTTTTAGCCTCGAATCACGTCGGGGTCACCAGTGAAGCGGAGACGTGTGGTATTACCGCTTACAGTCATTAACGTGCGGTGAACCGGCTTTATTGCCATGCCCAAGCACTATGTTCAAGGGAGAGGCTTGGTGACGGAATGACTAGAGCAGTTTTGGTCGTGACATGTTTATTCTTCGGAAGACTTACACTAAGTTACAAATGCAACGCATCATTAACATTCATCCGTACAGGCGTGTTGCCCTAGCGGTACGACTCGATCACAGATCCCAGAGGGTATACACTCCAGTGTTGAGCTGTGGTGTGACTGCATGGACCGAGCGAGACAAAGGCCACGTCGCCGAATGTCCAGCTCCTGGTACGAGCGGAAGCGCTGCGAAGTCTGCGGAAGGGAGGAAGTCACTGTCAAACGGAAGGGGGCATTCCACGAAACGAGCCACTGCATTTCAGACTGCGCGTACGCGTTTGCGGGGGTGTCGCATTGACTCGACGCATGTGGTCAGCAACGGCGAAGCGAGTGGAGTGGAGATGTGTATCGCGTAGCATTGACCAGCTCACACTTCATTGTATGTGAATGTGCAATTGCATTCATTGATTGGGCAACAGACTTCGTCTTTTTTTCACCCTGAAATGATAAAATGTGGTGTGCACGCAGTTCTTTCACAAAACCTGACTGATCAGCGTTATAAACAACAGTTTCGTCTTTACATCAGCTATGGATGTCTCTATAGCATTGTCTGTCACTGGCACCCGCTCTACACGTTTACGTGACATAAAGTTAGTAATTTTGTGACTTCCTAATCTGTACGATTTCTTGAACCTGGGTAGCCAGGTCGACGAAGCCTGGAAATTAGCAATGTTCATGTCAGATTCAATTCGGAGGGCCCAGTCTCGTAAATCTCCATCGGTAACGGTGCATAGCCTCTCACGAGCAGTTCTAGATCTTTCAACGAGATTTTGATTCAGATGGTTTCGGGTTTCCGTGTGGCGCATATTTCTTACTTCATGTAATTCATTCTTCCATTTGTACAGTTCACGCTCCGATTTTACGAAATGAAAATGCCTTTGCAAACTGCATAATTTCCAGTGTGTTTACCCCCCTCCTTCATTTAACCAATATTTTGCTGCTTTTTCTTTGTCGCTGAGGAAGGTATTCTTCTTCAGAACTATTACTGGCACAACTGACGTATGTCAATATCATTCGAATGAAAGTCAACTAACAAATGACACATATGTACGTCCTGAGCAGAAGTAGGAGATTTCGGCTAGGAACCATGTTCTTCATATTTCATCATTACTAAATTAAGAACATTAATTGGATTCCACATTACTGTGAAACTGGAAGAAAAAAGGTACTATTAGCTGGCATGCCTTACGACAGCGCAATATATACCTGCATTAATTCAGCTTTATCTGTTTTGTCAATACTTACCAATACTGCAAAAAGTAACTGATAATTTATAATAGATTTTACTTGAAAGGTTAATTCGAGAGAATAGTAACTGTGTACTATAGTGCCAGAGAAACTATCAATGAACGGTAACCTGAAACGTGCTTTACAAATTACGATCTGGTTGTGTCGTGTTTCCTGTTTACAAATGTACGGCCAACCTCGGCTGTGTGTGTGTGTGTGTGTGTGTGTGTGTGTGTGTGTGTGTGTAAAATATCTACCCAGATAATCAGCATCTTTTGTCAGCCCATACTTTTGTATCTACTCTTGCAACTAATTTGAGATGTCTTTCTCGAACATCTCCACAAATTTACTATTGTTCTCAACTTGAACATGTTAATACATTAATAGCAAACTTTCAGTTTCAGATTATGTAAGTCTTGGTTTAAAATGATTTACGTATTTTTTAATTTTTTTATTGTATTTCTAATAAACTTGGACACTTGCACTCAACTAGATTTTCTTTTAAAAACATAATTGGAGAGAGGTGTCCAGGTTTTTTCCTTTGAAATTGAAAAGAAAACTAAACTTTTATCTGATTAGGGTGATGATGTGTTGAAATGAACAATCTGTGTTGATGTGCATAATGCTACACATATTACATCAAAAGTACTGCAAGAATGTTGTGTCAGTAAAATGTGACAATCTTACATTAAATCTATCATTGAAACCACTCTTAATTTCCATAGGCCATTTTTCACATTGAACACCTCTAGAGAATGGATTTTTTTTTTGAAGTTTTTCCTTCATAATTCTACTGGAAGGCAGACAGGTAGACACCATGTGTAATAGCCATCTAACATGACAATAATGTAGAGAGTCAATAACAAAAGTGCTGTGACAGAGATGACCATACATCTCAACAAGCTTTGTTAATGCTAATAGGAATGTGAAGAATGATATAATGTGCCACTTGTTGAATTCAAGTAAATGCTGAATAGGATTGTGGCCCAGTAAGCTTGATGGCAACTGAGCTACTTCTCCCCAGAAAATATATGATTCTTAAATGAAGTATCATCCTAACTTATCTCTGTATCCACTAACACTTTATTGTATGGTTGAATTCTTCTTCAAGGTAGATGCTTTCAATCTACATATAAGAAAACACTTTCATTGCCAGAATTTGACAGTCAAGGAGAGGACAAATTATGGCATACAATTAATATAAAAAAGTCACAGGTTGCATAATGTTCTTTGCTGGTGCAAAAATGATGCATTTCACCTGGTAAGGGCTTCATCACATTATCTGGAAGTACAATATAAAGTATCCATAATAAATAACTGGGCATCGTGCTATCTTGAACTACTATACTCAAAAGTGAAAACCGAAATTGTAAATATATAAGATGAAAAGGATAGGAAAGCATGTATAAAATATTATAATTGCTGCCAAAATGCATTCATCAAATATGTGTAAAACATTTAGTAACAGAATATGATGAACACCATAGAAGGTAGTATAAAAACCACTGAAAACAAACCTACAGTAGAACACTTAAAAAGTGTAACTGTCAATTTACCTCATGCAATGTGGATCATCAGTCGTAGCATCATCAGAATAAGACCATAAACAGTAAACCGTAAAACCGTAAACTGCTCATAATTTGTAAACATGACCCTGGGACAAAGTGGTGGGGTCTGATCCACACTCACACAGTGCACACAAAGTATGATAGAAGCAGAAGGTACTTGTAGCAGTAGTAAAGATTACAAACATTCGGTGGGTCCAAATGCAGGTACAAAGCCACCAATAAAATAAAAAGTTGTTATCACAGAGATAAAGAAAATATCCTAAGCAAGCCACATACATGTAAAAATAGGAAATAAATTGGATAATTATTATTATTACAGAATGCTGTCCAAGAACAGAGGCAGGGGTTCAAGTATGTGAATGTAGTACAATTAGAAAGAAAAGAAAAAAATTAGAACCAAGAGAAAGAAATGTGGCAGAGGCACATAGGACAATAAAGTCAGAAATGTGGCAGAGGTGTGTAACACAAGAAACTGAGTAAAGAAATTGACATACAGCCAGAAGATAAAGTGAAAAGCATTATAAAATACAAGACCCAAACATAAACCCCCCTAATTAGAACTATATGGGGCACAAGTTAGAAGGCACACAAGCAGGAACCCTTGTCAATACAAACAAACAAAATGGTTCAAATGGCTCTGAGCACTATGGGACTTAACTGCTGAGGTCATCAGTCCCCTAGAACTTAAAACTACTTAAACCAAACTAACCTAAGGACATCGCACACACCCATGCCCGAGGCAGGATTCGAACCTGCGACCATAGCAGTCACACGGTTCCAGACTGTAGCACCTAGAACTGCTCAGCAACCCCGGCCAGCCAATACAAACAAATACTGCAGAATGATTAATACCAAAAGAGGGCTGATAATTGTCAACAGCATATAGCCCAAACCACATTTAGTTTATAATCCTAAAACTGGCATATAATTCTGCTGTCATGAGTAGGAAACTTTGGTATAAATCAAGACAAAAGTGCAAACACCAAATCTTCCATAAAATATAATGCAGCTATGACACTATAATTGTTATGGTTTACTCTGCACTCCCAAAGGGAGGATACTTAACCTTCTGGAAAATTAAAATCATTGAGCACTCATATAATAGGAAGGATGTCTTACTCAATGATTAGTTGATCATGGTCTTATTCTATGCTGCTATGACTGATCACCCACATCGCACAAAGTAAGTCGATGGTTACACTTTTTAAATATTCTTCTGTAGGTTTATTCTTGGTGGTTTTATACCATCTTCTCAGTGTTCTTACAGTTCAGATACCAGATATTTCAGGCATATTTTATAAATGATTTTGGCAGTAATTATAAAGAGCATTCAATAAGTAATGCAACACTTCTTTTTCTCGTCAAGTTTGAGTAGAAGGAAATCAAGAATTCGTGGTTGGACATCGTGGAAAATTCCGGCTCCAGCCCCTATAGTTTCAGGAAGTTCCAGTAGGTGTGGAGCTATTCATAGCCTTCAAAATGTCATCTGTAATGGAGGTGCATTCCAGCCAGAGGGCCTCCCTGGGGGCTCATTGTCCATTCGTGAGTACGTGGGTGCAAGCACGGGGCCCGGAGCTATTGCAGCCTTCCTTCTTCTCAGGGCTGCATTTCCTTGCCCTTCCCCTACTTTTCTGTCCTTGCTCCTTTCCCTTCGCCCTCTCCACCCCCTCTCTTGGTGTCCTTGTTTATGTTGGCCCCGCTATCCTCCTGGTTACGTTGGCTTTGCAATTTAGTTTTTGTTGTGTAATCACCTCATCCTTTTGGCATTCCCTGGACCCCCTCTTGGGTTTGACCTCCATTACTAAATTTCTATTCCATAGTGTGAGCCATTTGGGGAAGAGCACCTTACCTAGTGTCTCCGACTCATGCCCTCCTAGTTCATTCCACCTTTTCCTTCACGTCGTTGTCTGAGGCTAGGGTGTTTAGCCAGCATGGTAGCCAGCCCATGTGGTTGGGTTGCTATGTACCCTATTGGTTGATTCCCTGAAAACACAGGTATCACACTTCTGATACCTGAGCTGTGGCCTCCTCATGTAAGCCTAGGAGTGGTTGCTTGTCGTCCTGGAGCATCGGAACTCCCGGCAATGGCCGCCGTGCCAAACAGCCCTTGCTGTGGCTCGGTGGCGCCCGTGGGGAGAGCCCCTGATTGGAGTGGGTGGTATCAGGATGGGCGTTATGCAAATGAAACTCATACAGGTCAAGAACTCTGGCCGTTCTTCTGCGGCTGTCTCTCTGCGTGGAAATGATTGTTTTAGTGCTGCTTCTTCTGCCCCTTCGGCCTTCCCTTCGATGGCTACCCCCAGGGAGGAGGGTCAGGCTCGTTGGCTAGGGGGGAAACCTTTCCCCCACTATCTGGTTTGCAGCAGGACTGATGGGGATACCTTCACCAATACCAAACCTTTATTTTTTGTGGAACACATTGAAGACAAGTTTGGCAAAGTGGACACTCTGATCAAGATGTGGTCGGGTTCGTTGTTGATCAAAACTGCTTCAGCTGCCCAGTCTGCAGCCCTTCGTGCCTGTAACCATCTTAGCACAATTCCTGTGTCCATTACCCCCCACCAGTCTCTGAATATGGGTCAAGGTGTGATTTTTCACAGGGACCTCATCCTTCAAACTGATGAGGAACTTCATGACAATATCGCATGGCGGGGTGTTCACTTTGTTCGGTGTGTTCAGAAGGGTCTGAAGGACAATCACTTTGATACTGGTGCCTTTATCTTGGCCTTTGAAGGGGATACCCTCCTTGAGAAGGTAAAGATTATGATTTATTGATGTGATGTGAAACAGTACATCCCACCACCTATGAGATGTTTTAAGTGTTTGCATTTTGAACACATCTTTCTGCTGTTCGCAGACCTCTCTCTGTGGTGACTGTGGACATCCACTCCATGAGGGGAGTTCCTGTGTTCCCACCAGATTGCCCAGTTTATAAGAAGGGAAAGAGGATACAGAAGTATAAGTCCCTTGATCGTCTAACCTACACTGAGGCTCGTAAGAAGTACCTGTATGCACATCTTCACCCTGTGCCCATGACATCTAGCTGTGCTTTAGTTACATCTTCACCCCATCCTCCCCCTCCCTTACCCCAGTTCCAAACACCTCTCCTCTCCCCCTCCCCTGTGGCTCCCACACCCTCCCCTCTGGGCGCTGCTTCTCCTCCCCAGCCGGAGAAGGGTCCCACTTCTTCGGCATCTGCCAGTCAAGGGCGCCTCTCACAGGATACCCCTTCCCGGCACCTTCCAGGCCAAAGGTATGCTGCCACATGACGACCACGAGAACCACAGTCTGTGCGCCCCCAGGTCACCCGATCTCTTTCTGTTCCAGATCTTACTGCAGCTGGCTCCTTTATGCCACACAGCCCTACTCGATCTCAAACAGAAAAGAGGAAGAAACATAATTCCTGGAATAAGGAGCCTCTGGTGTCACCAGAGGTCCCATCCTCACCTTCACAACCTGATTCTGACCTGTTGTTCACGGATGTTGCCCGCTTCTTGTCGCTGACGGGTGGTGCCCCCACTTTGCATGACTGGCTTTAGCCGGTTCAACCCCCATTTGAATCATTGTTCTGTGGTTATCCAATGGAATTGCAATGAAAATTACTGTCACCTTTCGGAGTTGAAATCCCTTATTTCGTCTTTCTCTGCAGCTTGTGTGGCTCTACAGGAATCTCATTTTACTGATGATCACTCACTGACCCTCCATGGGTTCCATGTTTTCTATCGAAATCGGGTCGGCCCCCCGCAGACCTCTGGTGGCGTTTGTGCGTTGGTCCATACAGACGTTGCTAGCACGTGGATTCCTCTTCAACCTACATTGGAAGCGGTTGCTGGTAGGGTCCACCTGGACTCTGAGGTCATGGTTTGCAATCTTTATCTCCCTCCTGACAGGACTCGTATGCCTGCTGCCTTAACTGCCCTTCTTCAGCAAATAACTCCTCCCTTCCTCCTTCTCGGGCATTTTAATGCTCTTCATCCCTTGTGGGGCAGTGCATTCCCATCTAGTCAGGGTCTTCTCATAGACCAGTTTCTTGCAGACCACAACTTGTGCCTTCTTAATGATGGCTCCCCTACTCATTTCAGTGCCGGTCGTGATACCTTTTCTGCCATTGATATTTCTCTTTCTTCTCCCTCCCTCCTCCCTTCATTAGACTGGTCGTTACATGACGACCTGTGATAGTGACCATCTCCCGTTGATTCTCTCACTCCCTTTCCGCTCCCCAATGGGCAGGTTACCTCGTTGGTCTTTCCAACGCACCGATTGGCCTCTATATACTGCACAGGTCTTTTTTTCTCCCTCTTTGTCGGGTTGTATTGATGACGTCCTACGTGACGTGTCAGACGCTATTGTTCGCGCTGCTAGCCTTTCTATCCCATGGTCATCTGGACCATTTCACGGCCGGCAAGTCCCGTGGTGGAGTATGGCCATTTGAATGGCCATTCGTGATCGCTGTCAAGCTTTGCAACACCTTAAGAGGCACCCACCCATTGCCAACCTTATTACCTTTAAACTCCATCGCGCTAAAGCCCGTTACTTAATCAAACAGAGAAAACTGATGTGTTGAGAACGCTTTGTTCCTTCCCTCAGTTTTACTGTCCCTATGTCACGTGTATGGGCTACACTTAGCTCTATCCAAGGTTGCCGTCAGCAGTCTACCCTCCTTGGCCTTCACCTCCCAGATGGTCTTTGCATGGACCCGTTGATTTTTGCGGAACATCTTGCGCCCCATTTTGCAATAGCATCAGCATCAGCCTCCTATCTGGCAGCTTTCCTTCACCAGAAACAGCGGGCCGAAGCTTCTGCCTTATGTTTTACCCCTTGTCAGTCAGAATCTAACAACAAACCTTTTACTGAATGGTAACTTCTTTCCACACTTCCTTCTTCTCATGATATGGCCCCTGACCTGGACTCCATAACAGCAACATCTTCTAAGGGTGTTTAACCGTATTTGGCTGCAGGGTGACTTCCCTTCTCAGTGAAGGGATAGCATCGTGGTTGCTGTCGTTAAGCCTGGTAAGAACCCCCTGTTTGTCAAAAGCTATCGACCTATTAGTCTGACAAACGTTTGCAAGTTACTTGAATGGATGGTAGCCCGTCGGCTCAATTGGATCCTCGAATCTCGGGATATATTGTCCCCTTACCAGTGTGACTTCTGAGAGGGACCGTCTCCGATCAATCATTTACTTTACTTGGAATTCGCAGTTCGACAGGCTTTTTCCCAGCGCCGCCATTTGGTTGCAGTATTTTTCGATGTTCACAAGGCCTATGACACGGCTTAGCGCCATCACATCTTACTTACACTTCATGAGTGGGGTCTTCAGGACCCGCTTCCTATTTTTATCCCCCAGTTCCTGTTCAATCGATTGTTCAGTGTTCGGGTTGGTACTGTTTCTAGCTCTCCACAGACCTAGGAGAATGGCATCCTACAGGGTTCCAAATGGTTCAAATGGCTCTGAGCACTATGGGACTTAACATCTGAGGTCATCAGTCCCCTAGAACTTAGAACTACTTAAACCTAACTAACCTAAGGACATCACACACATCCATGCCCAAGGCAGGATTCAAACCCGCAACCCTAGCAGTCACGCAGTTCTGGACAGAAGCGCCTAGAACCGCTCGGCCACCGTGGCCAGCTACAGGGTTCCATAATGAGTGTACTTCTTTTCCTCATTGCTGTAGATGGACTTGCAGCCATCAGTCCTTCGGTCACCCCTGCTTTGTATGAGGATGATTTCTGCATTTGGGCTAGTTCCTCTTCGATGGCCTCTGCAGAGCGGGAGCTCCATCGAGCTATATTGTGTGCCTCTACATTTATCCTCTCACACGGGTTTCAATTCTCTCCTTCAAAATCGTGGGTGGTCCACTTCTGTCACCGTACTACGGTCCACCCTGATCCAGAGCTCTACCTCAATGCACAATGATTACCTGTGGTCCCACAGTTTTGTTTCCTGGGTCTAGCTCACTTGGCTGCCTCATATCAGACTTCTGAAAGTAGGATGTTTCCGTAAACTTAATGTCCTTCACTTCCTTGCCCACACCTCTTGGGGTGTAGACCGCTCCATCCTTCTCCGCCTTTATCAGGCTTTAGTGCTACCTCACTTGGACTATGGTTGTCAAGTTTATGGTTCAGCTGCTCCTTCCACACTGTGCCTCCTGGATCTGGTCCACCATCACAGTATCCGTTTGGCCACCAGTGCCTTTGCCGGCTGAAGTGGCCGTGCGGTTAAAGGCGCTGCAGTCTGGAACCGCAAGACCGCTACGGTCGCAGGTTCGAATCCTGCCTTGGGCATGGATGTTTGTGATGTCCTTAGGTTAGTTAGGTTTAACTAGTTCTACGTTCTAGGGGACTAATGACCTCAGCAGTTGAGTCCCATAGTGCTCAGAGCCATTTGAACCATTTTGAACCAGTGCCTTCCCTACTAGCCCTCTTGATAGTCTCCTGGTTGAAGCTGGGATCCCCCCTTTCTGTTTGGTAGTCCCAGATTCTGGTTTTCTTATCAATTGCTGTCCATTACTCTCCCACTCATCCTTCCTATTCTATACTGTTCCCAGACGAAGGACAACGCTCTCCTGATTCCCGCCCTCAGATAGGTTTACCTGTTGGGCTCCACCTTGAATCTCTTCACCTTGATTTTCAGCTTCCTTCTTTGTCCTGTCTCCCATGTAGCCTCCCCAACCCACCCCTTTCCTCCTTGATTAGTTCCTCAGCTCCGGATTCGGATGGTCGCCACCTAGCTCCGAAAGATTCCATTCCTCCGATGGTGTTCCGTTGTTTTTTCCACTGAACTTTATGGGAGTTTCGGGATGCTGTTGGTCGAACTGATTCTGAGTTTCCTCCGTGAAAGTGGTTTTTTATTCTCAGTTTTAAGGTTTTTAATCTCACTCTGGAGTAGGGGCAGGGTGGTGAGGGTTGGGGTGTCTCCCACTGTCAGCTGTGTTTGGAGATTCCTGACTCCCCTCCCTGGCCAAGCTCCTCTTTTCTTTCCCTTTTACTCTGTTTTTATCACTTTTTAGAATTGGTTAGCCTTCTTTTCAATAAGCACTTCTACATTCTAATGGTTGAATGCTTTTAAATAGAAGGTAGTCTTGCCTCTACTGCTTCAGAGGTGGAATATTTTCTGCCCCTAGCATAGCCTTGGGGTTGCTCACTTGCTGAATTCCTTCATTTTGTTTTTACCATTGACAACACAACTGCCCTTTTACGTTTTTTAGCTTCATACCTTCTATCGTTCTGACTTTACTGAGATGTCAAACTGTCTGAATGGACCACATCTGAAACAAGAGACTGATGACCTTGCTGTTTGGTCCCTTCAACCTCAATCATCAATCAATCAATCCAGCCAGAGGGCTGTCATTGAGTTTATTTTTGTGGAAAACCAGAGCATCGCAGATATTCATAGGTGTACGCAAAATGACTATGGAGACCTGCCTCTGAATAAAAGCATAATGAGTCATTGGGGTAGGCATCTATCATCATTGCAACAAGATCGTGCAAACATGTCCAATCATCTGCATGACAGCCGGCTGCACACAGTTGTGACTCCTGCTGTATTGGATTGTGCAGACACTCTCATTTAAGGTGGGTGATAGATCACAAACACGTCACTGCTCAATTGGATGTCTCTGTTGGCAATGCTGATGCCCTAGTCCACCACTTGCTATACTCAAAGCTGTGTGCCCACTGGGTGCCTTGCACCTAAGAGGAGACCATAAAGAGCAATGAAGAACCATCTGTGTGAAATTGCTTGCGTGTTTTGAGGCTGAAAATGACAATTTTTTGTCGAACATTATCACAGGTGATGAAACATGTGTTCATCACTTTAAACCCGAAACAAAACAACAATCCATGGGATGGTGCCCCATCACCTCTCCTATGAAGAAAAATTTCAAAGCTGCACCCTCAGCTGGTACAGTCATGCTGATGGTCTCCTGGGTCTCTGAAGGGGTTTTCCTATTTGATGTCCTCCTTCACGGTGAAATGAAGAACTCTTAAGCGTATTGTGCTTTCCTCAGAAAACTAAGGAAATGGCCTCAGTATGGTCATTGCCACAAAAATGCAAACATGTTTCTCCTTCTCCATGACAATGCATCACCCAATTCTGTGCACATGAGAGCTCACAAAACTTCATTGGACTATACTTCTTCACCCACCCTACAGCCCAGATCTCACACCTTCCGACTTCCATCTGTTTGGCCCAATGAAGGATGCCCTCTGCACGAAGCTGCACATGGATGATGGGGAGGTTGTTATTGATGCAGAAAGACATTGGCTCTGATGTCGACCAGTAGAATGGTACTATCTGGGTGCATAGATCCTATACCAAGGCCCAGCTGCTGGCTTCCTCACTGAAGTTCAGTGCTGGCAGCACACTGCTATGTGGTGTTGTTGAAAGACAGTCTGTTTCTCGAACAGTAGATGGTAGATGGTGAGGGGCATGAAGTTCATAAAGTGAAGATCATCATCTCAAGTAGCCCACCCGGCTAGCCACACGGTCTAACACACTGCTTCTGAGCAGGAAGGTGTGCCGGTGTCCAGCATGAATCTGCCTGGTGTATTAGTGTTGAGGTCCAGTGTGCCGACCAGCCTGTGGGTGGTTTTTCAGGTGGTTTTCCATCTACCTTGGTGAATGTAGTCTGGTTCCCCTTATTCCTCCTCAGTTACACTGTGTTGGCAATTGATGTGGAAACACCATTTCCATGTATGTGTACACTATAATTTTTCTGCCATGCAAACATTTGGGGTTACACTCGTCTGGTATGAGGCATTACCGGTGGGTCCACTGGGGGCCCAACCACACAATAACCCTGGGTTTGGTGTGGGGCAGTGGTGGGGTCGGTGGAGAGCTGTGGCCTGTTGTGGGTTTGTGAACCACTGAGGGACGAAGCCTCTCCGTCGTTTTTAGGTCCCTAGTTTAATACATACATCATCTCAAGTACATTGTCTTCTAGTTCATAGACTGTGATGGAGAATCTAGGACATAAATTCACTACATTATCATAATCATAGAATTGAGTATTAGTTCTGTGAAAGCCATTGAGTGCAATAATCAATTAAGTATTTATCAGGTCCTTGTTAGATGTTCTTGTGTCAGAGATAGAGTTTCTTGCACCATGCCTCATGAGCTAACAAATATGTTTCTCTTTCTTCCCTTGGTTTTCTGTTGCAGCCTTCTTTTGGCTGAATGTGTATTTCTCACTTGGCGGACGGTGTTGTAATGTGTCAAAAGCCTGACCCACTTGTGATATACCACTTCCTGCTTTAACGTCTGTATCTGGCTTAACTTGATATTTTCTGTGGCAATGCAAATGAGCTTTGATAAAAATTTCTAGTTTCCTATCCCTTACTATTCTGTGCCATAACACAGCAAAGGTAGTGTTTTAATACACCAAAGAAGAGGAAATGGAACAGTATAAATAAATCCCTGACCAATTTTTAACATATCATCAAAGACAAGGAGCTAAGAATATAAGAGTTCGAATGACTTTGTTCCAACAGGAGTAATAGGCTCCGATTGAAAGTGTTGCATGCAGTGTTTCTCCAATTTAGATTTACACAAAGTTGAGCTTGCTCAATATTACTAATCATGCAAAACCAAATATGACCAAGATACTTTTCTGCAAAAGTTCATTGAAGAGCATGGTGTGAAGAACAAGCCACATTCTGACTCTCCAAAAGCTCACTTTGCTGCCTCATATCAGACTTCTGAAGGTAGGATGTTTCCGTAAACTTAATGTCCTTCACTTCCTTGCCCACACCTCTTGGGGTGCAGACCGCTCCATCCTTCTCCACCTTTATCGGGCTTTAGTACTGTCTCACTTGGACTATGGTTGTCAAGTTTATGGTTCAGCTGCTCCTTCCACAATGGGCCTCCTGGATCCGGTCCACCATTGTGATATCCGTTTGGCCACTGGTGCCTTCCCTACTAGCCCTGTTGATAGTCTCCTGGTTAAAGCTGGGATCCCCCCCCTCTGTTCGGCAGTCCCAGATTCTGGTTTCTTATGCAATTGCTGTCCATTCCTCTCCCACTCATCCTTTCTATTCTATCCTGTTCCCACACCAAGGACGTCACCCACTTGATTCCCGCCCTTGGGTGGGTTTACCGGTTGGGATCCGCGTTGCGTCTCTTCCCCATGATTTTCAGTTTCCTTCTTTGTCCTGTCTCCCACATACCCTCCCAAAGACCCCCTCCCCCCCATTGGTTAGTTCCTTGGTCCTGAATTCGGATGGATGTCCGCTGAGGTCTGAAAGATTCTGTTCCTCTGATGGTGTTCCTTTGTTTTTTCCACCAAATTTTATGGGAGTTTCGGGATGCTGTTGTATTTTACACCAATGGCTCTAAATCTGCTCATCATGTGAGATATGCCTTCATGTCCTCTGTTGGCACAGAAAATCATCTCCAGCCAACTACATGTGGTGTGTGTACTGATGAATTGATGGCAATTTCATAGGCCCTTACCTTTATTAAACAGTCCCAACTCCACTGCATTATGCTATGTATGGACTCAATGAGTGGCCTTCAGGCTACTGACTGGTGTTTTTCCTGCCATTCCTTGGTCTCGGCCATCCATGACTCATCTCGCTGATCTTCACCATGCTGCTTGTTCCATTGACTTCCTTTGGGTCCCTGGCCATGTGGCTATCCCACGTAATGAGCTTGCTGATCGTTTGCTGGGGGAGCAGTCACTTACGCCCCCTTCTCTGTAACTTCTCCTGCAGCGGATTTACGGCTTCACATCTGATCCCACTTCACACAGTCATGGGCCAACTCTTGGGAAGCTACCTCCCTGTCTAATAAACTTCATGCGTTCATGCGATTAAGGTGACACCTGTCCCATGGCATTCTTCCTTCCACATCTCCCAAAAGGCCTTGACCACACTGTGTTGTCTCCGCATTGGCCATACCAGGCTGGCCCATGGTTTTCTTTTGCGTAATGAGCCACCCCCACTTGGTGTTTGAGGAGCCTTCCAGTCAGTAACCTGCATTTTGATGGAATGCCCCCTTGTTTTGGCTCTGTGTACTAACAAGGGAACACACAGTGTGCGAGTGTATACCCGTCCTTTTTTCCCCCTAAGGTAAGTCTTTCCGCTCCCAGGATTGGAATGACTCCTTACCCTCTCCCTTAAAACCCACATCCTATCGTCTTTCACTCTCCTTCCCTCTTTCCTGATGAGGCAACAGTTTGTTCCAAAAGCTTAAATTTTGTGTGTATGTTTGTTTGTGTGTCTATCGACGTGCCAGGGCTTTCGTTCGGTAAGTCACATCATCTTTGTTTTTAGATATATTTTTTCCCACATGGAATGTTTCCTTCTATATATATATATATATATATATATATATATATATATATATATATATATATATATATATATATATATATATATATATATTTGCATCACAGGGTTTCCTTTTATGTGATATTTTAAAAAGCTTTAAGATAAAGCAGTAAAATAGAGAGCTACTGCTTTTAAATCATATATTTTAAATGGCGATTAAATGCATGACATGTACATGTACTAGACAGAATCAATGATGCCCACATCAGATACAGATAACACTCAATGCTGCATGAATATGCTTCAGTAAAGTTATTTGTACACATCTCCTGTAATTTTGCTTGTTGTGATGATACCATCTTTGTCTATTCCACCCAAAATGTTGTAATATTTATCAATAGGTACAAAACTTTTTGAAGAAGACAGTTTTAAAAGTGTCAAAATCACTGTGAAGGTTTAATAAAACTCTATTTTGTAACTGATTGGCTATTATTTCTAATCCATTGAACTTCTAACAAATAGAGAAATTTGTAATTATTGAAAACAGTGAAAGTTTATTTATTTATTTATTTATTTATTCTTTGCCCATTGACTCCAGCTGAAAATCCAGCTGAGAGTATTGGGTGTGTCATACAATAGGATATTAACATCAAACTTGATTTCATTATATATAAATGAAGCAAATAATGAGACAGAAATAGTCTATAAGCATACAAAGGTATTACATGTTTTACATTATATATACACACAAATCCAAACAACATACAGAAATGATAATTTTTAAAGGTACATTTCAGTAATGATATAACATATTTAAGCACCATCTTAGTATTCACTCAAACTGTATATACATTTCTCTGTGAGATATAGTTTCAAATGATTTTTAAAACATTTTAGGTCTGTTCCTTTTTTAATGATTTTGGGGAGTTTATTAAAAAACCTTTTGTCTGCTTCTTCAGGGGCAGTCAAAGACAGTTTTAGATTTCTGTTTTTATGAAGTAATTTTCATTTCCTCTTATACCGTGTTTGTGTACATCTTTATTTAGGAGGTGTTTATTGCTTGACCTTACCACCATTATGCTTTGGTATATGTACAGTGAATATACTGTCACAATATTATAGTGTACAAAAGCTTGCCGACAGGTCTGTCTTGGTGGTATTTTTGCAATGCATCTCACTGTCCTTTTCTGAATTGTGAATATCCTTTTTAAGTAGCCAGCTTGTGCACTTTCCTATATATGAACTAAATAAGACAAATGTGGGAAGACAAGTCCATAGTACATTGATCTGAGGACTTTATCATCCACAGTCTTAGCTGTTTTATGCATGATGAAGATCTGTTTGTTTATCTTTTTACACAGTGCATCTATATGCTCCCTCATGCCAAATGTTTGTCTATTATAGTTCCTAGAAAGTTTTTGCTGGTTACTTCTTTAATAGTCTTTCCATTTATATTAACATTTGTATTATAATTTTCACTATGTTTGGTATGAAATACTACATTCATTGTTTTAGACTGATTCATAAACAGGTTATTTTTATGTTAAATATTTTTTGCATTTTTGATATTCAAGAGTGCTTCCTTCTCAAGCTCCTCCTTTGTGTCAGCTGTGCAAATGATTGTTGTGTCATCAGCATACATTATAAGTTTCTGATTTATATAGCTAGAGAAGTCATTTACGTAGAGTGTTGTTGTGCACCTTAAAACACTAATCATCATCATCACGACGAGTATAAATAGTATTGGCCTAAACACCGACCCTCGCGGCACACCATGTTTAACTGTTCGCAATTCTGATCTGTAGTTTGTTATATTTCCCCCACTAGTATGTCTGATTTCCATGCATTGTTTCCTATTTGTAACGTATGATTCAAGTATGTCATAGCATTTTCCTCTAATTCCATACTGATATAATTTCATCATTAATTTTGAGCAGTTCACACATTCAAATGCCTTAGATAGGCCCATAAAAATCCCACAAGTCTTTTGTTGCCTGTCAAGTAAATTAAGAATGTGCTCAGTTATATCTGTTGATGCTGTTTCTGTTGACTTCCCTTCTCTGAAATCATGTTGTGATGAATGTAGTATACTGTACCTTGTTATAAAAGTTACAATTATATTCTTTATTATCATTTCATAGGCTTTAGCAAATGTTGAGATCAATGATATTGGCCTGTAATTTCCTAATTCATCCCTGTTCCCTTTCTTAAATATTGGCTTCACTTTACTTACTTTCAGTGAATCTGGAAATATACCTTCTTCTATCGCAGCATTCAGCATGTGTGTCAATGGTTTTAATATACATTCTATGCATTCCTTTATGAGATGTGATGTGACACCATCCCAGCCAGATGAATGTTTAATTTTTTAGTTATTTTATTAGGTTTGAAACTTCTGTATCTGTTGTAGGTATGAAAACTATAGTATGATTTGTATGTGGGGGGGGGGTTAACAATTTACTTACTGCATTTGTTTCATTTTGTCTTATTAATTCATCTGCTACAGTAATATAATACTTGTTAAAAGTATTGGCTATTTCTAGAGGATTTGTGTTGCTTTTCCCAATCATCAGTGGGCAGATGTCCTTTGCCCGATTTGTTACTTTTCCTCTCTCTTCATTAATGAAAGACCATAAACCTTTAGAGTAGTTCTTTCCCTTATCTATAAGACAACCTGATGAATGATGCTTTAGTTTCTCTGATAAAACTACAGTACTCTTTCTTTTTTATTTTATACAGTGTGTTGTAGGCCTCA
This sequence comes from Schistocerca nitens, assembly GCF_023898315.1. Lineage (NCBI taxonomy): Eukaryota > Metazoa > Arthropoda > Insecta > Orthoptera > Acrididae > Schistocerca > Schistocerca nitens. The sequence continues at coordinate 555,996,811 of NC_064616.1, read as the reverse complement.
GTATTTTTTTTGTTTGGAGAGGTCATAATACACACTCAGATTATTTCTGGCATGGATTACTTATCCAGTCACCCAACTTTTCTTTTTTTGTTGCTTTTTGACAAGCCTTTTACTAACAGGACATGTAACATAATAATAATAATTGAATAAAGAAAAAAACTGGTTCCATTTGGTGTTTGCATCTTTAGCTGCATATATTTTTTCCCAGTTTTCTGCCTCTAACATCTTTTTTAGCAGATTTATGTTATGTGGGTAGTTCTGTTTTCTCATCTCCCATATCTTCTGCACTGAATCACTAGTCTTTATATTTATGTCTATCACGATTGCAAAATGGTCTGCTAATGCGGAGTTTATTACCTGTGTGTCACAATAGCATGTAGGAATATTTGTTATTACATGATAAATTATTGTTTCACTATGCTTTGTTATTATGGTTGGTTTATCTATTATTATTTTTAGATTGTATATGATCAATAAGTCCAGTAGGGCCTTAGTATTGTCTGTATTTTTACTTGTGTCTATGTTCAGATCTCCTATAATGATCAAATAAGCATATGTTTTTGAGAAGTGTGGTATTATATCTTCCAGCTGTTCAAAGAAGGTTTTAATTACAACATTTGGTGATTGATACAAACCTAATACACAACATAAATTCCCAGCAATTTTAGTTTCCAGTGCTGTAGCTTCAAAGCTCAATTCTATAGTATATTTTGTTATATTTATGGCTTTAGTTGATATGTAGTTAGAAAAAATGGCAACCCCACCACCTTTATAGGAAGTTCTGCAAAAACTGGCTACTTTCACATAATTCTTCAAGTTGTACATTCCTATGTGATTTTCTTTTAGCCCATTTTCTGTAACTACTAGAATGTTTGGCCTATTTTCCTGTAATATTACCTCTAGTTCTTCTGTTTTATTGTTTACGTATTGAACATTTTGGTGAAGTATTCTAACAGTTGGCTTTAAATTTAATAGTTCCCCTTCCTGTAATATACTAGGCACATCACTTGCTCCCTTTACTTCTGGTACTATGCAGTGATTTTTTTCAGTTTGTGTCGTTAAACCTGGGTCATATCTTTGTCCTATGTTTATATTCCTCTCACTATTGTGACACTGGTATTTAGGATGGACAGTTTTACTTACGTCTTTTTCCATGTTATTTGAAAAGCTAAAAGTTTATTATTATTCATTACTGACTGTTCACTTTGCTAACTGGAATATCATAGGTAAATTCACTGCAAAATAGTTTCTTTAAAGTAACAGTCTTGAAAATAATAAGGTAAACAAAATGAACTGTTTCTAGAACATTCTATTGCAAAGGAGAAATTAAGTGAAAGAATAAATATCACAATTTTGATGCAATTAAATTGTAATTTGGCTACATACACATAATCATTATAATTCATTTTTATTTTGCGGTTTGTCAATAATTGGAAAACGTTGTTTTTCTCAGAAATTCATGCATGAAAAGTCTTAATAAATGCTGAAGGCACATCCATTAGGTGTCTTTTATTATGTAGTTACAAGGTATGTAAAAAGTATGTGATTTGTTTTGTGAGGAATTAATACTGTGTTAGTTGCTGTAAATATATTTTCTGTGAAATTTTATTTCGAAAATGTGACTAGAAGAAAAATAAAAATGAATCAGTCTGAAATTAGTTGCTTGATTTGCTATTTAACCAACTTGGGAACCTTGGACATCAGGAACTGCATATAAACTTTAAGCCACAAACACCAGAGACAAGTAATAATATTAAATATTGCTTATATCTCTCAGTTTCCATAATAATTTATCATGACCTCCAACAGCTATCATTAATGCTAAAACAGTGCTAAAGAAATAATCCCAAGACATAGATACTGAAACATTATTCAGCTACATTAAGTTATTTAGACGTTACAAAAAGGTAAACACCACAATGTATTATGAAAATAAGAAGTTATATGAAGAAAAAGTGAAAATCAGTGTGAAACAGTTTTCAGTATCTGGCACAACAATTTGAACATGATAAAGGTCACTATCCACTGGGTTTCACTGCTACTCCCAGCCAATCGTTAGAAGCCATTGAAACAAGGCAACAGTGGATATGTTGTAACTATGTCACTCCAATCCAGATGACTTATTTAGTCACCTAATTATCTTAGATGAGTGCTGGAGGTATCACTATGACCCCAAGACAAAGGACCAAAGCAAGCAGTGGAAACATGGATTCATCACTTCCAAAAAAGGGGAAGACCCAACCACCATCATGCAAAGTGACTCTGAAAGTTTTTTGAGACTGCCATGGAGTGGTGCTGGGGGATTATGCTGGTAACGAGCAAACAACCCAGGGCTATATTACCAAAATCTCATGACAAAGTTACAGGAAGGTATCACAATGAAGTGATGCAGAACACTATCTGAGAAACTGTTTTTGCTCCATAACAGTGCTCCAGCTCTTTCAGCACAGGTCATAGTCACAAATACTGACTTACTGCTTCTTTGGGCTATCAAACTTTGCCTCACTTAGATATTCCCCTGACATAGTTTAGTCTATATCATACTTTCCATCACTTTCGTGATACAGGAATTGTCATAATACCATACTGCACATGCACAGCACAGTTCTACAAATTAATGCAAAAAATATAAAACTGCCTTTTTACAATATACTAAAAAATTGATACTATAAACTAATCATTGATCTTATACAATCTCTCGGAAGAAGTAAATAATTATACAACATACAAGCAGTACACTTTAAGAAACACATTTATCATTTCATGACTGATGACCTCAGAAGTTAAGTCCCATAGTGCTCCGAGCCATTTTTTTATCATGTCGTTTAGAGTTAAAAAGTATACAAACAAAATATAAAATTTACAGAAAGAACAGCATGATTCAAATAACAATGAGGGAAATAAAAGTACACTGGTGTCCAAAACGAAAGCAACAAACTGCTAATTCCTCGTCCCATGTCTACTTCATGATATAATCATACAAACTGTCAACCGATATCTGTACAGTCATGTTCTGCACAGAAGATGGCATTTCAGTCAACAGAAGACCACACCAGTGATGGCATCAGAGCATCTATCAAATTGACTAGTGTTTGCTGGGTAACCCCACATCCACAATCACTGTGTACACAGTCACAGATGGTGCAGTATGGCATGGAGAAGATGCCTATCGGACTCTCTGCAGTGGAGGGCCATAGGTAGAATGGAATCGGGACAGTCACAAACTCATGTGGGCCAATGGCTTAATGCGAATCATTCTCTTATGTTTGAGATGTGGTGACAGTTTATAGAGATCTAATCTGTATGCTGAAGACTAGGGTGGGGCCAGCCACATTTGACATGAGAAAGAGAGGGCCATTATGTGGATGTAAGGGCACTATGGTACCAACACAGTACTGTGCAGCAAGTGGCATCTGAACTCACACCATCCACTGGACGTGTTGCATCAAGGCAAATGCCATAGAGAGGGCTTTGGCAGAGTAGCCTTTAGTATTAAAAACCTGCTGTATGTATGCCTCTAATGCATCTTCACAAAAGGGAATGCCTAGAGTGGAGTCATCGATATTCCATCTGAGCAGTGGACCAATGTTCTTTTCACAGATGAGTCCCAATTTGGCCTGGAGAGTGATTCTTCATGGATTCGCATCTGAAGGGAAAGTGGAACATGATTTCAAGACCTGAACATTAAGGAAAGAGACCAATATTGAGGAGGATCGCTAATGACGTGGGTAGGGACTATGTTTACCACATGTACACCCCTTCGTGAAATTGTATGGATGAATTGGAAAAGTTTAATTGCTATTAGGTATTTTGACAAGATCTTGGGAACTCATGTGCCACTGTTGTGAGGTGCTTTGTGCTCAGACTTCATATTGATGGACAATAATGCTAGTCCTCATAGAGCACAAGTGGTTGGTGTTTTCTTGGAAATGGGAAATGCTGAACACATGCGTAGCCCAATTTGAGTCCCATAGAGCACATATGGGATACATTAGGGAGATGAGTTGCATCACGTCAGCATTCACCAGCCACTCTCCGAGACTTGCGAGCAGCTCCGCAGCAAGAATGGGTGTTATTGCCTCAACATGACATTGATGACATAATTCACAGTATGTTCCATTGTTGTCAGATCTGTATTGCTGCCAGAGGTGGTCACACTCCATAGTGAGCACATTAACCAGTTGTTGGAACATGAGTGCAAATCCATTAAGCTGGAAAAAATGAAGTACATTTTTGTCTACTCTTATACATGTTGCAGTTGATTAAATTCTGTATCCTTTACATGTTTCTACTTTGATGTCACCTGTTTATATTTTTTTGTGGCAAAATAGACACAACAATATAAAATTTCCGTTTGTTGTTTTAATTTTGGACACCAGTGTATTTGTTAGTGACTTAAGGATTCAAAATATTCCTCTATATTATAAAAACAGTTATTTAACATGTAATTTTTAATTATAACTTAAATTTTCCCCTCATCTTCCATTCACTTGATGCAAACTAGTAGCTCAATATAGCTTTATTCCATAATGGCTCAAATGTTTTTGAATTTTTGTTTTTCTCACTCTTTCTATGTGCAGATTCTTGTTGATACATGTATTGTAGTTATGGGTATCTGAATTTATATGCAAACCACTTAAATGTGTTCTTGTATACATTACAATTTTGAATATGTAAGAAGATGTTACTGAAAGTATTTTTAGCTACATGAATAAGGACCTGCACTGTGCTTGTGGAGAGCTGTGTGTAACAATTGTAATGGCCCTTTCCTGTAATTTAAAAATGTCTCAAGCAAGATTTTGTTACATCCTATAACATTGTTTCATAAGATACAATAGAACTGAAATAAGCAAAACATAATGATCTTGCACATTCTGTGCTATAAACTCTAGAAATTATTCTCAGCAAAAAACATGCAGAAATGAGTTTTTTGGATATGCATATGATATGTAGTCTTTGCAGCTCAAGTCATGCTCAACATGCAGGCCCAAAAATTTTGCAGACCATATTTTGTCTCTCCCCTTGTCACTCAACAATAAATGGAGGTCATCCCTCTCATTAACTTTACTGTATTTAGTTTGTTTTATTTAAATTAAATGTTAACTTATTTTTGTGAAACCACTGATGCACACACTTCAGAACTTTTTCATCTATACTGGGTAAGGATTTTCTGTCATCACTTATAATTGTGCTAGTATCGTCTGAAAATAACATAATTTTGGATAACTGTTGGGGCTTTTAATTTCATTTATATAGATCAAGAGTGATTGGGGAAGGGCCAAGAACATTGAACATTGTGTTGTGCAACACCTGCTTCTGCTTTCTTAGCATCTGATATTTACCCTTCTTCTTTCCCCCCCCCCCCCCCCCCCCAAGATGAGATGAGTTCCACAACATGAGTTCTGTCTTTGAGATAGGATTCAAACAACTTTCTCCCAATTCCTCTGAAGCCTGTGGCCTCCAGTTTGTCAATGAGAATTTGGTGACTTATTGTATCAAAGGGCATGGAAAGATCTAGGTTGATACCACACTTTTGTTACTGCCTAAATTTCTAACAATCTCTTCAATTTCTCTTCTGCTTCTGTGTTGTGATCTGTACGAAAATTATGGTTATCACAATTCAGAAGACTGAAGGTGTCAAATATTTAGTAAAATTTAGTAAAAGATTGAAGGAGGGATATTGGTTTGAAGTTTTCTACCTTACATGTATGCCCGTTTTTGAATAGCGGTCTAACCTTAAAAATTTTCAGCCTCAGTGGAAACACTGAATGATAAATTGGCAATATGTACCAGCTGTTTCTAAATTTGTGAGGCCACTTTCTTTATTAGTGACAGTGGCATCTCATCCATTCCTGCAGACATGTTTGGTTTAAGACTATCAATTACTTTCAACATTTTCTGTTCATTAGTGAGGCTTATTCTCACACTGCTGACTACGTTTGCTGCTGTTATTTTCTCTTTCTTGTTAGATTTCATGCTTAATTTCTCAGATACACTTAGAAAGATATTAATGTAGTTGGGCAAGACTTCTTTCTTTATTTTGATGTTATCACTAGATTTAAGAAAACATCCTGTCCCTTGCAGCTTTCTCCTATTTTTCTTTAACAGTTTCTGATGTAGTTTTTGATTTATTGTCTGACTTCCTTATTAATTTATCATTACATAGTACTTCTGCCAGATTCAACATCTTTCTATATACATTCTTGTTGTTCCTTGTGTATTTATTAAAATTGGGGTCAATGTAAGTTTTCATTTCAGAGTTGAGCCTTTATTAAGTCTAGAAATAATTTCTTACATCAGATGTGATTGATGAATTTACACTATGTGATCAAAAGTATTTGGACACCACCAGAAACATACATTTTTCGTATTAGATGCATTGTGCTGCCACCTACTGCAAGGTACCCCATATCAGTGACCTCAGTAGTCATTAAACATTGTGAGAGAGCAGAATCGGGTGCTCCTCGGAACTCATGGACTTGGAACATGGTCAGGTGATTGGGTGTCACTTGTATCATATGTCTGTACGTGAGATTTCCACACTCCTAAACATACCTAGGTCCACTGTTTCTGATGTGATAGTGAAGTGGAAATGTGAAGGGACACATACAGCACAAAAGCATACAGGCCGACCTCGTCTGTTGCCTGACAGACGCCTCTGACAGTTGAGGAGGGTCCTAATGTGTAATAGGCATACATCTATCCAGACCATCATACAGGAATTCCAAACTGTGCCATGATCCACTGCAAGTACTATAACAGCTAGGCTGGAGGTGAGAACACTTTGATTTCATGGTCGAGTGGCTGCTCATAAGCCACACATCATGCTGGTAAATGCCAAACGACACCTCACTTGGTGTAATCAGCATTAACATTGGATGATTGAACAGTGGAAAAACGTTGTGAGGAGTGACAAATCACGGTACACAATGTGGTGCTCCAATGGCAATGCGTGAGTATGGTGAATGGCCAGTGAACATCATCTGCCAGAGTGTGTAGTGCCAACAGTAAAATTCAGGGGTGGTGGTGTTATGGTGTGGTCATGTTTCTCATGGAGGGGCTTGTACCTCTTGTTTTTTTGCATGGAACTATCACAGCACAGGCCTACATTGATCTTTTAAGTACCTTCTTGCTTTCCACTGTTGAAGAGAAATTTGGGGATGGCGAATGCATCTTTCAACATGATCTAGCACCTGTTCATAATGCACGGTCTGTGGCAGAGTGCTTACACAACAATAACATCCCTGTAATGGACTGGGCTGTACAGAGTCCTGACCTGAATCCTATAGAACACCTTTGGGATGTTATGGAATGCTGACTTTGTGCCAGGCCTCACTGACTGACATCGATACCTCTCCTCAGTGTAGCACTCCATGAAGAATGGGCCATTCCCCAATAAACCTTCCAGCACCTGACTGAACATATGCTATGAGAGTGGAAGCTGTCATCAAGGCTAAGAATGAAGCAACACCATACTGAATTCCAGCATTACCAATGGAGGGTGCCACAAACTTGTAAGTCATTTTCAGCCAGGCGTCCGGATACTTTTGATCACATAGAGTATGAGTATGTGTCTGTGCCTAGATCAGTTTATTTTGATTTATCTTTTTGGAGAGCACATTTCAAAGTTTGGCTTGAAAAGAGAAAAGAAAACATTGTATGCAGTATTGTATTTGTTTGTGACGGTTTCTACCTAGGATTGGTTAGTCAGTATGAAAGACAATTTTCAGAGGAGAAAATTCTTTCATACATATGATGTACTGTTTTTGTATTTATTGAAACTGTCAAAACTTCAATAATGAGTTCAATGTCGTTGGATATTCCAAGATCAATATTAATAGCGTCTGCATTTAAGGTCTCTATATTTGAAAATATATTGTCTATGAGACTCATTGAAGTGTTTGTTACCTTTGTAGGGCTGTTTATATTAGAATATGAGTTGGAACTTCATAAGAGATTGAAGAATTCAATTTTAATTGAGCTTTCTATCAACATATTGACGTTTAAGCCACCACATAATTATCAACAGTTTCTCATCATGTAAGATGCGCAGCAGTGCCTCACTCTTATTTATAAATATTTCTGGGTCACCATGTTGTTGTTGTTGTTGTGGTCTTCAGTCCTGAGACTGGTTTGATGTAGCTCTCCATGCTGCTCTATCATGTACAAGCTTCTTCATCTCCCAGTACCAACTGCAACCTACATCCTTCTGAATCTGTTTAGTGTATTCATCTCTTGGTCTCCCTCTACGATTTTTACCCTCCGCACTGCCCTCCAATAGTGAACTGGCGATCCCTTGATGCCTCAGAATATGTCCTACCAATCGATTCCTTCTTCTAGTCACATTGTGCCACAAATTTCTCTTCTCCCCAATTCTAGTCAATACCTCCTCATCAGTTATGTGATTTACCCATCTAATCTTCAGCATTATTCTGTAGCGCCACATTTTGAAAGCTTCTATTTTCTTTTTGTCTAAACTATTTACTGTCCACGTTTCACTTCCATACATGACTACACTCCACACAAATACTTTCAGAAAAGACTTCCTGATACTTAAATCGATACTCAATGTTAACAAAGTTCTCTTCTTCAGAAACGCTTTCCTTGCCATTGCCAGTCTACATTTTATATCCTCTCTACTTCAACCATCATCAGTTAGTTTGCTCCCCAAATAGCAAAACTCATTTACTACTTTAACTGCCTCATTTCCTAATCTAATCGCCTGATTTCAGATGGTTCAAATGGCTCTGAGCACAATGCGACTTAACTTCTGAGGTCATCAGTCGCCTAGAACTTAGAACTAATTAAACCTAACTAACCTAAGGACATCACACACATCCATGCCCAAGGCAGGATTCGAACCTGCGACCATAGCGGTCACTCGGTTCCAGACTGTAGTGCCTAGAACCACACGGCCACTCTGGCTGGCTCACCTGATTTAATTCAAATACATTCCATTATCCTTGTTTTCCTTCTTTGATGTTCATCTTATATCCTCGTTTCAAGACACTGTCCATTCCATTCAGCTGCCTTTCCTGGTCCTTTGCTGTCTCTGACAGAAGTACAATGTCATCAGTGAATTTCAAAGTTCTTATTTCTTCTCCATGGATTTTAATTCCAATCCGAATTTTTCTTTTGTTTCCTTTACTGCTTGCTCAATATACAGATTGAATAACATCGGGGATAGGCTACAACCCTGTCTCACTTCCTTCTCAACCACTGCTTCCGCTTCGTGCCCCTTGACTCTTATAACTGCCATCTGGTTTCTGTACACATTGTAAATAGCCGTTTGCTCTCTGTATTTTACTCCTGTCACCTTCAGAATTTGAAAGAGAGTATTCCAGTCAACATTGTCAAAAGCTTTCTATAAGTCTACAAATGCTAGAAATCTAGGTTTGCCTTTCCTTAATCTATTTTCTAAGATAAGTTGTAGGGTCAGTATTGCCTCATGTGTTCCAACATTTCGACGGAATACAAACTGATCTTCCCCGAGGTCAGCTTCTACCAGTTTTTCCATTTGTCTGTAAAGAATTCGTGTTAGTATTTTGCAGCCATGGCTTATTAAACCATATGGTGATCTATAGATTGACATAACTATTATTTTCTATTTTTTTACATTCAGTTGCACTACTGCAGCCTCAAAATATTTTTCTTCATTCAGAGATTCAGCTTCAGGTCTGTTTTTTACTTTAACGTCTGAATGTACATAAATTCACGCACCTCCATTTTTGGCTTCCTTCCCAGGAAAATGACACACCACGTTATACATGTGATTACTAATGTTATAAAGTTCATAACGTATGCACCAATTTTGTTGAATACAAATTCTGTCATTATAAGCATCACTGGTTTCAATCTCAAGAGTTAAAACTTTATTTTTGAGACACTGTATATTGAGGGTAACTACTTTTAAGTTGCTACAGTTTACTTGAGAAAAGTTCATACTTGTGTTGTCTGATGTCACCTGCTTCTTTGCGTTGAGGTTGGATACCAAAAATCGTTAAGGGAGACAGGTTTTCTGCATCTTGTCTTGTTTTCTTCTGTATGTGCTACAACTCTTGATGCTCGGATTCCTGTTGGATCTGATGACTTGGTGGATGCTGGCACATCAGTTGATATTTTTCTTGATAATGATGCAGTGGTGTAGTATGTACCTGCTTATGATACTGGTGAAGCTGTTGTGGAGGCCTCTATCCTAGACAAATCATTTACATCAGCAGCTTTTGTGGCAAGTGGAGATTCTAGTGCTTGGCCTGCTGTCAGTGACTCAGCTTCATTTCTCTTGTTGGAAATTTTCAGTTGCTGTGTTTGGGGGTGGAAGTCATATGGTCAGGCCATTCTTGTCTTTTACTGTTTTCATTGCATTATGGACTTCTTGACTAATAAACGGTTTTCCAAGTTTATTTCTGTGTAGCCCCTGCGTTGTAAAATGACTTCTTTTCTGAAGATGGTATTGTCACTTATGTGGCATTCAGGAGGCTTCAACAAATTTTCTCAATTTTATTCTTGGCAACTGTGATTTCTTTGTTAACAGAGGAGTTTTCTATAACCTTACATATCTGTAGAACACTATCAATGAAGAAGTTAACATTTGTAATTTTCTGTAATGTGATTCTCAGCACTCTTGTGGTGAGTGTAGCTTCATTAATACAAATGTTGTTTGCTCATCCTATTTTTATAAAGTTTCTTCCAAGATTCAGAAGCACTTAGTGACTCCTTCCTCTTCTTCTCCTTTCTTTGGATGAACAAATTACTTCTTCCTCTTTTCTTGGATGAAGAAACATTTGAATGGCTAGCATCTACAGAACTATGACAAGTTGATTTTTATGATGTAAAATTTCCTAAACAGCCAAAAAGCAGACTTCTACAACCAAGGTCTCTCTCAAGTCATCCATTGTTGGGGAAACATGTCACATAGAAGACTGAATATGAGCTTGATTTATTTATTTTGTGAGAATGAAAACTTTGTGACTACTCCTCGTAGAGGTTTGCCTCTAGTATTCATCACCAGGAACCACTTCCATCAATCATCCCATATGGTAACCTACTGAGATTAATAACATTATCTCCAGCTGCAACATCCTGCTTTCTATGAATTAACACTTGTTCTTTGTCTTTTAAGACCACGGCAAACCATTCTTTTATTTCTTTGAAATTCTAAAAATTAATGTGTAGATTGACTGTGGAAGTCACGGGAATTTGTGAAATGTGCTGGCAGCAATAATGGAATGGAGTTCTTACTTCTTGTCAGGTGAGTAAGGGACTATAAATACGAAATAAAATAGGGCTAATGCAGAAGCAGGTCTGATAATCAATAAGAAAATTAGAATGTGGGTAACCTCCTATGAGCAGCATAGTACATTATCATAGCAAAGAGACACATATCCCCCCCCCCCTCCCCCAGTAATAAAAGCTTATATGTCATGAATAATTTAATCATTGCTAACACTTGATGTAAAAATCATGAAACAATGGTGTATGCACAGAAGAGACCTGGCAACACTGGAAGATTTCAGTGGTAAGGAAGATTTTGGAACCAGATTTTAAATTGAAAAACATTTCCATGGGGAAAATTGGACTCTGACCACAACTTATTGGTTATGAAGTGCAAATGAAAACTGAAGAAATTGCAAAAAGGTAGGAAATTATGGAGATGAGGCCTAGATACATTGAAAGAAATAGTGGTTTTTGAGACTTTCAGAGGAGAATTAGGCAACATTGGACTAAAATGGAAAAGGATCACAATGGAAGACAAATGGATAGTTTTGAGAAATGAGGTAATGGAAGCAGCAGGAGATCAAATAGGTAAAAACACAAAGCTTATTAGGAATCCTTTAACAACACAGGAGATACTGAATTTAATTGACAAAAGGTTACAATACAGAAATGCAACAAATGAATCAGACAAAATAGAATACAAACATATAAAAATGAGAGTGACAGAAAGTAAAAAATGGATAAGCAGGAATGGCTAGAACACAAATTCAAGGCTGTAGAAGCATGCATAACTAAGCAAAAGACAGATGCTGTCTCTAGCAAAATTAAGGAGACCTTCGGGGAAAAAATGGTCAGCTGTAAGAATATAAGGAACTTAGGTGGCAAGTGAAGGATTATATTTGTGTTTTAAGTGTATATGATACATGTAGATTAACTGTAATACGTGTGTGTGGGTGGGAGGGGGGAGGGGGGGGGGCTTGCGCGTGCACTGTATGATGATGGGCGTAGGGATAGAGTGAAACCCAGTGCCTACTCCTCTTAAACAGCACAAAGGGGACCACCGAGCATAATGTCTCCATTCAGTGGATGGATTACCATCAACAGTGTCACATACCCTCACTCCATGAGACACTGTGGAGAGGTTTGGTATTTAATTCAGGACATTGCATGAAGTGTGATTATCCAGATCATTGCGCAACTATGCCTCATCCCCTTTATTGGAAAGACATAGATAAAATTGCCAACAGCATGTAATGCACCTTGGTGGTCACCCATCCAAGTACCAGGCCCAGCGCTACTTAACTTTAATTATCTGATGGGAATTGGCGAATTCAATGAGACAAGGCCACTGGCTATAAAGGGAATGAAAATTTACCACACACACACACACACACACACACACACACACACACAGTGTGTGATGCCTGTAATTTTTTCTTGATGTTGTGGTCTTCAGTTCAACAAATTATTTTGATACACCTGCACATTCTTTCTAAAAGTTATCTGATCTTTAGCATTATTCTGCACCACCATGTTTCCAAAGCTTCAGTTCACTTTTTGTTTGTATTATTTGTCATCCAGTTTTTACGTGTGTATAAAGCTACATTGCAGACAAATACTTCCCGCATATACAGCATACCTTGCAAGTTCCAGGGACTGCAGTTTGATCTCTATCTGCCCTCCTCTTTCTAGAGAGTCCCATGTCTCCTCCAACAACTATTACTTATTATCCTGGATGTTCAGCACTGATAGAAGCTTTATGCTATCTTTCCTCCTCTATTCAGTATGAAAGGAACTATTGCTCTACAGTGGATCATAAATACCTCTCCTCCAGTCTTACAAGTTTCCTCATAATTCTGTCTCACTGCTTGAGCTATGAAAATGTCTGTTCCTCTGAATTCCATATGAAATGATTATTATTTTATATGTGTCTAAGCCTTGCTTCTCAGTCTCTACTTTCATATGTAGTTATATATTTTCCTTTCTATCTTCAGAATAGCTCTATTACAAATGGCCGTAGGACTGAAAATACATTGAGCTGACAAAATTCATGGGATAGTGACATGCATGTGTACAGCACAAGGTATAAAAGGACAGCGCAATGACAGAGCTGTGCTCAGATAATTCTTATGAAAAGGTTATGTGTTATGGCTGCAGAGCAGAAATTAACATACTTTGAACATGAGATAATAGTTGGAGCTAGACACATAGAACATTCGATTTAGGAAATCATTAGGGAAATTAATATTTCAAGATCCATAATGTCAAGAGTGTGTTGAGAATACCAAATTTCAGGCATTACCTCTCACCATGAATGATGCATGGCTGATGGCCCTCATTTAACAACTGAGAGGAGGGGCACTTGCGTAGAGTTGTCAGTGCTAACAGATGAGCAACAGTGCATGCAATGTCCACAGAGATCAACGTGAGATGTATTAAAAATGTATCTGTTAGGACAGTGTGGCTAAATTTGGCATTAATGGACTATGGCAGCAGATGACCAACTTGAGGACCTGTGCTAACATTATAACATCAGCAGCAGCACCTCTCTTCAGCTTGTGATTACATCAGTTGGACACTAGGTGACTGGAAAACTGTGGCCTGGTCAGATGAGTCCAATTTCTGTTGGTAGAGCTGATGGTAGAATTTGAGTGTGGTGCAGAATCCACAAAGCCATGGACTCCAGTTATCAACAAGGCACTGTGCAAGCTGGTGGTGTATTCATAATGGTGTGAGCTGTGTTTATGTGGAATGTACTGGATCCTATGGTCCAACTGAACTGAGCATTGACTGGAAATTGTTATGTTCAACTAGTTGGAGACCATTTGGAACCAATCATGGACTTCAAATTTCAGTGGCAGCAGCTGTGTAAGAGCACATAAACACCCTAACTTCCGAAATATGCAGATTGATTGACTATTTTTCTTTGAATGCTCTTAAATATAACATAGATGCAATAATCTGAAATATATACACTTAAATCTAGTGTGCTGCTTTGGACTGCTACTCCTCTGGACTTCATGAAACATGGCATCAGGGACACGAGCACACCCTCAGTTGTGCAACTGGCACGACGTCATTGCCTTATGGGTCAAATACATATAGATTTGATAAAAATTGTGCATGGGTTATGGTGCACACAGCTAAACCTTACCACTCAAAGTTTATGTCAATGTCACAAGATGATAGCACACTGCAGCAGAAGTAAATACCCATTCGCTTCGAATAAATGCTGATAGATGATAGCACATTCCCAGATACGCCAATTCAGTCACTATATCATAAAATTAGATCAGATGCCAGCACATATTATAGTTGGAAAAACCAAAATCTATTTTATAGGTTTCTGAATGTGTTATAGTATATTAAGTTTTGGATTTTATTGCTTCTCAGCAATGAAAAGGATAAAACTTTCCTTCAAAATATAATGATGGAGAATGGGCTTTTGGCATTAGCAGTGCTTGCAATTGAGAAAAAGGTTGTGAATGATATTAAGTACTCCTATAGTAGTGTGATAAATACATTTGCATGATTTAAAAATAGTCGAATGATTTTCTTTATAAATATGCAATGTTGGTCATACTGTGGTATAGTTTTCTCTATTTAACATTTACCTGCATTGCAGTGTAACGTTTATTGGCATTAATATTTTGTGTGTACTACATGGAAGGACAGGAAATTTAATAAGAGGAAAATTTGCTGCATCAGAAAGTGAGACTTTGTTCCAAGATGGCCGCCGAGTAAGTGACGCCAGAAACTATTTCCAGAAAGTTAAGTAATTTAGACAGGAATATAATTTAGTTTAACGCCGACAACAAATTAAATACGTGCATTAGTGTATCGTTTAGTCTTGCCGTTAAATATTTGACTTTTCTTTGCGTATTTTTTCAGAAAACACGAAAAGATCGTAACTTCACGAAGTCGCGCTTAGGCTTAAATTTTGTAAACGTGTTTGTTTCTTGTTTCACGGTAATTTAACTAGTTTCTCGGTAACAAATAAGTAAACTACCATAAATAGCGTATAACTTCATTGTTTTAATACAGATTTCAGAAAATCAGCGTAACTTTATATCAGAAACTTGTTTATATGCCTAATTCTCGTAACGTTTTTGGATAATCAAACTTAAAGTATCTCATTTAATTGTCCTTTTTTTCATTCCATCGAGTGAAATATATAATAAATAGCGTATACCTTCATTGTTTTAATACGGATCTCAGAAAAACAGCGGAGTTTTAAATCAGAAACTTGCTTATATACATTTGTGAATAGGCTTAATTCTTGTAACGTCTTTTTTGATTTTCGGTAATTTAATTGATTTATTCTAGGTAAAGTATTATTTTTGCCATGAGTGAGAAGTGCCTGACTTGCCGTAGAATTGTTAGTTCCGGGGTTTGGTGTGATGGATGCAGTAGTTTTTTTCACTGGGGGGACTGCAGTGGCGTGGGTGTCGGGAAAGTGGATCAGGCTCATCAGTGGTTATGTAGGATTTGCAGCAGAGATAGGAAGATAGTGGAACAGGAGGGGAAAATTGCTGCCCTTCAGGCTGAGCTAGATCAGGCTAGGGAAGATCTGGACAGGTTAAGGAGGGAGAAGGGAAAAGAGAGGTGGGAAGTGGCAACAGGTACAGAAGGAACAGGCCTAGAACTAAGTCTGACAGTTTTGTGGTGAATGTCAAAAATAAGTTTGACCTGTTGCTTCAGTTAGAAACTGATGAGCCTCAAGCAGAGGTAGGTGTAGACAGGACACAACAAACTTTCAATAGGAAATTGAAAAAGAATGCAGGAAAGTCATCGAAAAGGAAGAAATTTTTGTTGTTAGGCAGTTCTCATGCCAGAGCTGTAGGCCAACTTTTGCAGGAGGAATTAGGACCAGAATACCAGGTCACAAATTTTTTCAAACCAAGTGCTAGTCTGGATCAGGTGACAGAGGATTTAGGTTCACTCTGTAAAGGATTTACCAGGGAAGACACCGTGGTTATTGTGGGAGGGCCAGGGAACAGCATCGACAGAGATCCTGGGTACAGTATAGAGTGTGACCTGGTAAAGATTGCGTCGGCATCGAGACACACCAATGTTGAATTTGTATCTGTCCTGAGACGCCATGACCGGCCTCATTTGAACTCTTCTGTTGGGAGAGTTAATTTGGAGTTGGAACGGCTGCTTGGGTCGGGTGCGGGAGCTCATATTGTTGTGGTTCCTGTTGATTCTCTCAGTAGGTGGGACTATACCAGGCACGGCCTACATCTCAACAGGAAAGGGAAGGGGAAACTGGCTGGGGTAATAGCTGGAAATTTAAAGGGGGGAGGCACTGCCATGAATGGTAAAATACCAGTGGTTACAGGTGTTACAGCACCTTTTTTATGATAGGTAAGACAGAAAGATGTCAAGTTCTACGAGAGATCAGGATTGAATCAAATCTTCAGTTTAGGAAAGAAATTAAACAGCACAATTCTAGCACATTGGATCACCAATCACAGCTGTCATTAAAAATTTTCACCAATCACCAGAAATTTTATCTCCACCAAGTTGTATCTCAGTCCTAGGTAATTGCATTGATGAATTAAAGTCACCCAACCCAGTTGACATAATCTGCCTCTCTGAACACCATGTGACCACTGGTATAGGAACTAGGCCTAAGCACAATGAGAAACTCAGACAGGAGGGTACTGCAAATGTTAGAATAAGGAAAGGTTCTCATAAAAGTATAATTAAAAATAATGTAAGTATATTTCATCAAAATATTGGGAGTTTAAAGAATAAAGTAGATGAGCTTCTGGTTTGTTTAGAAGATTTAGAAGCTGAGGATGAAATAGATATACTATGCCTTTCTGAGCATCACATTGTTACTGATATGGATAAGGTAAATGTAAGTGGATATAAGCTCTCTGCACATGTAATGAGAGAAAATATGGAGAAAGGAGGAGTTGCCATATATGTCAAAAGTTATCATTGTGCAAAAAGTATAGAAACAAAAAAGTTTTGTGTAGAGAAACGTATAGAAGCATGTGCCTGTGACCTTAAATTAAATAAAGGAACATTTATAATTGTAACTGTATATAAGTCCCTATCAGGAAATTTTCATATATTTCTGAAAAATTTGGACTCCTTGTTGTGCTATCTGTCAGACAGGGGGAAGCAAATTATTATTTGTGGGGACTTCAATGAAGATTCTCTGAAAGAGGGTAATAGGAAAAATGACCTTGAAGTATTACTCGGTTCTTTCAATTTGGCACCCGTTATTGATTTTCCTACTCAGGTGGTAAGGGATAGCAGCTCACTGATAGATAACTTCTTTATAGACCAAGATAAGTTTCACAAGATAAATGCTCAGCCTGTTGAGAATGGTCTTTCTGATCATGGTGCACAGCTAGTTACAATATATGACATAGCTCCATTCAGCAATACTAAACAGTCCTCCAAAGTAGTACGTTCAGTTAACGATTTAACAATTGCAAATTTCAGGGAAAGCCTACACCAGTTAGACTGGGATGAGGTGTACTATGAACCTGATGCCAATTTAAAATATAATTTATTTCATGACATTTTTGTAAATGCATTTGAAAACTGCTTCCACAAGACTCGTAATAAACCTTGCAACAAACCATGGCTTACTAAGGGTATAAAAATAACTTGTAACTGGAAAAGAGAAATGTATCTGACAGCAAGAAAGAGTAGTGACCCAGAAACTATCAAACATTATAAATACAACTGTGTTATATTAAGAAAAGTTATTAAAAAATCCGGAAGTATGTGTATCATGTCTGAAATCAGCAACTCTGATAATAAAATTAAAACAATTTGAAATATTATTAAAAGAGAAACAGGTCAACCAAGAGCACAGGAAGACAGTATTACCATCAAATTGAATGAAAACTTTACGAACAAAAAGTCAGAAGTTGAAAATATTTTTAATAATCATTTTCTAAATGTTGTGGATATAGTAGGATCCAGGTGTTCATTAGAAGATGCTAGGCTGTTAATGGAAGAGGCCATACCTATGAAATTTGATACAATTGAAATCTCACCCACTTCTCCCTCTGAAATTAGGAAAATAATAAACTTGCTTAAAAGCAAAAACTCACATGGAATTGATGGCATTTCCAGCAAAATACTAAACCCTTGTTGTCAACAGATAAGTAAGATTCTCAGCCACCTGTGTAATAGCTCTCTGGAACAGGGCATTTTCCCTGATAGACTGAAATATGGTATTGTTATACCTTTGCATAAAAAGGGGGATAGATCTGATGTCAACAACTACCGTCCAATCTCCCTTCTAACAGCTTTATCCAAAAATTTTGAGAAAGTAATGTATTCAAGAGTAGCTTCACATATCTGTAAAAATAAAGTGCTAACAAAATGTCAGTTTGGTTTCCAGAAAGGTTTTTCAACAGAAAATATCATATATGCTTTCACCAATAAAATTTTGAATGATCTGAGTAACCGAACACCACCCATTGGGATTTTTTGTGATCTCTCAAAGGCTTTTGATTGTGTAAATCATGAAATTCTGCTAGACAAGCTCAAGTATTGTGGCATGAGTGGGACAGTGCACAAACAGTTTAATTCGTACCTAACTGGAAGAGTGCAGAAAGTTGAAATAAGCAGTTCTCATAATATGCAAAGATCAGCACATTCCTCAAACTGGGGAACTATCAAGAATGTTGTTCCACAAGGATCAGTCTTGGGTCCTTTATTGTTCTATATATATATATATTAATGACTTGCCATTCTATATTCATGAAGAGGCAAAGTTAGTTCTCTTTGCTGATGATACAAGTATAGAAATCACACCTGACAAACAAGAATTAACTGATGAAATTGTCAATACTATCTTTCAGAAAATTACTAAGTGGTTCCTTGTAAACGGACTCTGACTGAATTTTGATAAGACACAGTACATGCAGTTCCGTACAGTGAATGGTATGACGCCATTAATAAATATAGACCTTAATCAGAAGCATATAGCTAAGGTAGAATATTCAAAATTTTTAGGTGTGTCTATTGATGAGAGATTAAATTGGAAGAAACACATTGATGATCTGCTGAAACGTTTGAGTTCAGCTACTTGTGCAATAAGGGTCATTGCAAATTTTGGTGATAAACATCTTAGTAAATTAGCTTACTACGCCTATTTTCACTCATTGCTTGCAAATGGCATCATATTTTGGGGTAATTCATCACTGAGGGATAAAGTATTTATTGCACAAAAGCGTGTAATCAGAATAATAGCTGGAGTCCACCCAAGATCATCCTGCAGACATTTATTTAAGGATCTAGGGATATTCACAGTAGCTTCTCAGTATATATACTCTCTTATGAAATTTGTTATTAACAACCAAACCCAATTCAAAAGTAATAGCAGTGTGCATAACTACAATATTAGGAGAAAGGATGATCTTCACTATTCAAGATTAAATCTAACTTTGGGACAGAAAGGGGTGAATTATACTGCCACTAAAGTATTTGGTCACTTACCAAATAGTATCAAAAGTCTGACAGATAACCAACAAGTATTTAAGAAGAAATTAAAAGAATTTCTGAATGACAACTCCTTCTACTCCATAGAGGAATTTTTAGATATAAATTAGAAAAAAAAGAAAAAAAATTATTAAAAAAATAAATAACACAAAAAAATAAAAAAGTTGTTGTATTAACTTAAGCATGTTGTTAAATTAACTTAATTATGTCATGTATTGGAAAATTTGACTCGTTCCACATCATTACGAAATATCGTATTCATGATCCATGGAACTAGTATTAATCTAATCTAATCTAATACTTTAATAATACTGTGTTAATAATTGGCTGACGAAATTGAGGGTAGTGAAAGATTCACATTATGCCATCCTTGCCCTAAACTGTACTTAATTATGTACAAAACAATGAAATTCCACAAAACTAATTCTTTCTTTCATCAGACAAGCATTATTATTCAGTTGTTCAAATGGCTCTGAGCACTATGGGACTTAACGTCTGAGGTCATCAGCCCCTAGAACTTAGAACTAACTAAACCTAACTAACCCAAGGACATCACACACATCCATGTCCGAGGCAGGATTCGAACCTGCGACCATAGCAGCTGCGCAGTTCCGGACTGAAGCGCCTAAAACTGCTCGGCCATAGTGGCCAGCTTTATTATTATTATTATTAGTAGTAGTAGTAGTAGTATTGGCAGCGGCTGTAGCTCTATAAAATTGTTCAAATCATATCTGTTAAACAGTGTATGATACTTCTAACTCCCAAGTTTATTTTTAGGTAAAAATCTGTGAGCACCCAAAACGTGTATTAATGAGCAGCCACTGTTCATATTACCAAACAATGATGGATTTGCTATGGAAGACACTGTGCCATCTCACTGGGCCACAATTGTTCACAATTGGTTTGAAGAACATTCTGCATGATTTGAGTGAATGATTTGGCCACTCAGATCGGCCAGCATTAATGCCATGCCTTCAAACAATTAAGGAAAATAACTGAGAGGTCAGTTCATGCACAAAACCTTGCATCAGCAACACTTTTGCAGTTATGAATGGTTATAGATGCAGCAGAGCTCAATATTTCTGCAGAGGACTTCCAATGACTTGTTGAGTCCATGCTGCATTGAGTTTCTGTAATACACTGGGGAAATGAGGTTCTGACACGACATTAGGAGCTATTCCGTGACTTTCGTCACATCAGTGTAAATTGTCTTCCATAACATTAGGGTACAAGCCATCACCTTTCTCTGTCAGTATAAGGAGGAAGAAGGCTGTAATTAAATTTCCCATTGGGGCTGAATTCATTACAACTGGTGCAAGAGTTTTAATTTAGCAAAAATGAGTAAGAACACTGGCTGTGGTGTTCTTTAAGAAACCAGCCTAACACTCACCTCATGTAATGTAGGGGAGTCAAAGAAAATTTGTCTGGATATATGGAGATCTGAACTTCACTCTTTATAAATATAGGCCAACTGAGCCACTTATTTTAGTGGCACTCACTGAATCTGGTAATAACATTTTTTTTGTAAAGCTCATGCTTCCCTCCCCCACTCACACGCACACATAGAGACTTAATATGTATCAAGTAAACTGATGCATCTTTGCCTCTTGGGTTTTGGTAAGATCAATGTGTACTATGTAGCAGGTGGTCCCCCCCTCCGGCCTCCTCATACGCAAGTATGCAAATGCTGTAGCACGCATGGCAGCCTATGTATAACATAGTGTGTACTCCATGTTAAAGCTCTGTGAATTTCTCCCAGCCAGCATCAAGTAATATTCTGCCAATGTTGATGTGGCAGTGTTATGTAAATGTTGCTAGGCATTGTACGAGGGTTATTCAATGTGTAATGCCTCACATTTTTTTTCTCAGAACATATTTTTTGTTAAGAGTCAGAATTTTGTGACAATATATATCAACATGTCTTGTCCACAGCCTAGTTTTCTACATAGTCCCCATCAAGTTCTATGACTGAATGCCCACGTTGTGCAAGAGCATATATTCCCTGCTGGTAAAAGCTCTTGTCCTGTGGACGTAGCCATGTTTTCACTGCATGGCTGACACTCCCATCATTTTCAAAGTTTGTTCCCTGTAGAGAATCCTTAAGTGGTCCAAAGAGTTGTAAGTTCGAGGGTGCCAGGTCTGGACTGCAGTGTGGATGAGTCAGTGATATCCAACCCAATTTGGTGATATTCCCGGGTTCTCAGACACGGGTGTCGGCATGCATTATCGTGTTGGAGCAAGATTTCTGCTGGATTCTTGTCCGATCAAACACATCAGAAACGGTTCTTGAGTTTATTGAGACTCTTCACATAAGCCTCTGAATTAATGATTGACCCTCTTGGCATCACATATCACATCCATGAGAATCATGTCATCACAATCCCAGAAGGCTGTCACCATGACTTTTGTGGCAAAGGGGGATGTCTTGAATTTCTTCTTTTTTGGTGAATGAGGATGATGCCAATCTGTGGACTGCATTTGTGTTTCTTGCACAAAGTGGTGCACCCAGCTTTTGCCCCCGTAATGATCTATGACAGAAAGGCCTCTCCGTCGGTCTCAAAATGCTCCAACAGTTCAGATGAAATGGCCTTTCCTTGAAACTTGTGAGCATTTGTGGAACCCATTGTGAGCACCTCTTCGAATATCCAAGAGTCTCGATCATTGCAGATGCACTACCAATGCTGACTGACAACTGTAGAGCCAATTGTCGAGTTGTGATGCGCCAGTCGACATGAGTAATGGCATCCACACGATTCAGCATGTCTGGAGCAGTGGCTGTGACAGGACATCCCAAGTGTGGCTGATCATGGAGCTTTATTTCTGCTTTTCCTGAGGCTGTAACTTTCTTTACCCATCACTCAACTGTACTCCTATCAACTGCAGCGTTACCATACACTGCATACAAACATTTATGGATGTTCACCAAGGTTTCTTATTCTGCAAACAAGAATTCAATGTCAGCATGCTGTTTGTAATGTGACTTTTATGTAGATGCCATTTTGATGCTGTACTACGGCTCTGCCATCTGCTAGAATGGTTCAAAACTTCACCAGGGCACAGAACAAACACCAAACGTGAAGCACCAACAAGGACATTTGTCTATGTATATTAATGTTTTTTTTTTTTTAATGTGAGGCATTACTTACTGAATGACCCTCGTAGTTGGTCAATGACAATTCAAGCTCAGGCTATATAAGCAGGCCTACACGTCTAGGACAACAAAATATTTTTTGCACGCAGATCTTACAGAGACACTCAGTGGCAAGGTTGGTCATGTGATCTTTGTGTTATGCATAAATTCTACCCTCCCACAGTTCACACAGTAGATTTATCTTAAATACAAAGGGCATTTGAAAAGTTTTACACAGTTGTCTCAAATTTTTTGTTTAATTTTTTGCAGGAGAATGAAAGTTTTTTGTGAATATACTTGTAACATTTAGCTATAAGTTGGTAGATAAAAGTATTTTATTTTATTTACAGGTGAGCTATAATGGACCATGAAGTAGATGTCAGGTTGTGACAACGGTTGGTGATGGAGTTCCTCTGCAAGACCGGCGATGACTCAGCCACATCAATTCACAGGAAGTTGTTCCCTGTTTATGGGGAGGACACATTGGATTGCAGCAATATCCAGCGGTGGTTGCAGAGGTTTAAAGAAGGTGATTTCTCTCTACTGGACAATCCATGATGCGGTAGACCATCGATGGCAGTGAGTGATTTGAATAAGGAGACCATTGATCAAATCCTCCAAAATGGCAGATGTGTGATGACACGACAGCTTGCTACAGTGATTTGTTTGTCATTGGGTAGTGTGGTATCACTGGTACAGTCACTAGGGTACAGAAAAAACTGTGCATGTTGGGTGCCTAGATTATTGACAAGAGAAATGAAAATGATGTGTGTGAGGGTCTCATAAAGACCTTTACTGAAGAGTGGAAACAGTGTTTTGACGGCGTCATTGCCCAGGATGAAACATGTTTGTTTTTGTCCGAACCTGAGAGGAACACCCAATCAATGGAGTGGCGTCACCCAGGTTCCCCTTGGAGGGAAAAAACCAAGACTTTCATGAACAGTAGACCAAACGGTGATGGCCTCCTTCTTATGGGAACAGTGTGGTGTAATTTTCATTGACTTATTGTAACCTGGCTCCACAATTAACCGGGACTGTTACAGTTTGTCACTGGACAATTTCTCTGCCCCCGGTAGCTGAGTGGTCAGCACGACAGAATGTCAATCCTAAGGGCCTGGGTTCGATTCCCGGCTGGGTCGGAGATTTTCTCCGCTCAAGGCTGGGTGTTGTATTGTCCTAATCATCATCGTTCCATCCCCATTGACGCGCAAGTCGCCGAAGTGGCATCAAATCGAAAGACTTGCACCCGGCGAACGGTCTACCCGATGGGAGGCCCTACTCACACGACATTTTTACTGGACAAGTTGTGACGTGCCATCAAGACCCACAGACCTCAGCTTCATGGTCAGCTCATCAGACTGCACCATGACAATGCCAAACCCCTGCAGCCCTTATGACGCAGCAGAAAATCAGGAAAATGGGTTGGAAAATTGTTCCTCATCCTCCATACAGTTCGGACTTGGCTGTGTCTGACTTCTACCTCTTTGGTCATCTCAAGGCCCAAATGCACAGTACAACATTTGGTAGTAAGAAAGACCTTATTTCCTGTGTCGAGAGATGGTGTAAAACTCAATCCCAAGAGTTTTACCAAATTACATGCCAACCTCACCTTCACGAGTTGCAGCCAAGGATTGCTGCACGGTACACCCTGTTACCACTAACGAGGATATGGCGACCGAGTATCTCCCGGAATAAGGAGACACCCTCTACCAAGCGAAACGGCCTCCTAGGAGGGCGGAAGAGCAGGTAGAGGCAGGGCACTCTCTTGTCCTTGGGATGGGAAACTGTCCCTAAAGGCGGAAGAGCCACATGATGGCCAACGGCATAGAATGAAGAAGGCAAGGAGAAACCACTTCATTAAAGATCTAATTAGATTTCTCAAGTATCAGCAGCCATAATATGAATATGAAACAAGCTCTAGTAAAAATGCAATCCGGAGTAATAGCCCCTCATTCGGATCTCTGGGAGGGGACTACCAGAGATCTCGTTTCAACAGTTCATAGGAAGTAAGGAAATAAAAAGAGCTATAGTAGAATTGGAACGTGGAACGTCCGCACCTTACTGCAGATGGGGAAGCTCGAAAACCTTAAGCAAGAAATGAAGAAAATGAAGTTGGATATACTAGGAGTGTCTGAAATGAGATGGCCTAGCTGCGGAGATTTCTGGAGTGATGAGTACAGGTTAATTCACACAGGAACGATAGAAGATAGACCTGGAGCAGGTGGGGTTGGAGTAGTTATGAGTCGAAAAATTGGGGCAGAGAGTGAAGGGATATATACAATATGGAGGAAGGATAATACTTGTCAGTCTGGATACCAAACCTACAGAGACGGTTGTGATACAGGTCTATATGCCTACCACAAACCAGGAGGATGAGGAAGTTGAAGCTGTATATGAAGAGTTAAATGGAGCCTTGAGAGGAATCAAAGGAGAAACAAATTTAATAATTATGGGAGACTGGAACGCAATAGTAGGAGATAAAGAGGTACAGCCAGCTGTTGGACGCTACAGCCTTGGTAAAAGGAATGATAGAGGAGACCGACTTATAGAATTTTGTAACAGGAATCAACTGATAATATCGAGCACGTGGTTTCAACATCACCCCCGTAGAAGATACACCTGGAAGTCACCAGGGGATAGAGAACGATACCAAATTGATTACATTGTAGTCAAAAATAGATTTAGAAATCAACTAAAAGACTCTAGAGCATACGCAAGCCCAGATATTGTGAGTGATCACAACATGGTTGTTGCGGAATGCCGACTCAAGTTCAAATGCATAAGGAAGAAAATAGGAAATGGAAAACTGGATATGGGGAAGCTTGGAAACCGTGAGAAGCAGAAGGAGTTCCAAGAAAGGGCTAAGGATCTAATTCAACAGCATCCTATAGAGAATGTAGAACAACATTGGGAAAATATGAGAGATGGCCTAATAAAAGCAGCTGAAGAGATAATTGGAAAACAAAAACCTGAAAAGAGGAAGGAGTGGATAACTGATGAAATAATACTTATGTTTGAGGAAAGAAGGAAGCTCAAAAATAATGAAACGGAAGAAGGGAAAACGGCATACCGAGTGCTTAGGAACAAAATCAACAGGAAGTTGAAGCAAGTAAAAGAAAGATTCCTTGAAGACAGATGCAAAGAAGTTGAAGACCTTCTGAAGAAAGGGAACCTTGAATTAGCATACAAAACAGTGAAACGCTTCTTCTCAGGAGGACAAAGGATTAGATGTAATGCCCTAATAAGAGAGGATAATAAGATGGTGTATAATCATGAAGATATAGCACTTACGTGGAAGGAATACCTAGAGAAATTATATGGAGGCAACGTACAAGATGACATGATTGAAAGTGAGGACGAAGTAGATAAAGATGAACTTGGAGACAGCATACTAAGGTCTGAATTTGATCAGGCAATACAGGCACTTAAGCACGGAAAAGCACCAGGAATTGACTCATTACCTGCAGAAATCATCAAAGCAGCTGGAACAAAATTAAAGATAAATTGTATAAATTAATCTGCCAAATATATGATACTGGAGAGCTGCCTGAGGACTTCAAAAAGTGTGTTATTGTTCCATTACCAAAGAAAATGCCAGCAAAATCGTGTGCACAATACAGAACCCTCAGCCTAACATCACATGCATCAAAAGTTTTGACGACCATCCTCCTCAGACGAATTGAAGGGAACGTGGAATGCATGCTCACAGAAGACCAGTTTGGCTTTAGAAGAGGGAGAGGTACGCTAGAAGCCATTATGGCCCTAAGGCTCATAATAGAAAAAAGAATGGAAAAAGGAAAGGACACCTACATAGCATTTGTTGACCTCGAAAAGGCCTTTGATAAGGTTGAATGGAAAAAACTATTCCAGATATTGAGGGAAACAGGAGCTAAGTACAAGGACAGGAGAACGATATGGAACATATACAAAGAAGAGGTGGCAATAGTGAGATGTGGGGAACATCAACAACAAGCAAAAATTAAACAGGGTGTGAGACAGGGATGTGCACTCTCCCCTGTCCTCTTTAATATGTACATACAGAAAGCAATGGACGAGGTCAGAGAAAAGCTAATGGAATCAGGATCCAGGGAAAAATAGTTGATATGCTGCGTTTTGCGGATGACATTGCTGTCCTAGCGGAAAATGAGGAAGAATTACAAGTAGTGTTGGAGGAAATGGAAAACACTCTTGCTACACGGTACAACATGAAAATTAATAAGTCAAAAACAAAAATCTTAGTTGCAAGCAAACAAAATAATCAAGCAATTACGAATATAAGGCTGAATGGAGAGAAGCTGAAAGAAATACAAGACTTTGTCTACTTGGGAAGCAGAATAACATCAGATGGTCGTAGTAGGAAAGATGTAATAAGTAGAATAAATCAGGCAAAGACTGCATTCTCTAAAAGGAAAGGACTCCTCACATCAAATATGATAAGTCTGTCGTTAAGGAAGTGGTTAATAAAGACCTTTGTTGGGAGTGTGCTTCTCTACGGCAGCGAAACCTGGACACTTGGAGAGGACGAAAGAAGAAGGATTGAAGGATTCGAAATGTGGTGTCTGCGAAGGATGTTAAAAATTCCATGGACGGCCAGGATGACAAATGAAGAAGTCCTGCAGAGAGCGGAGGAAGTTCCAGTTCTTTGGAAGACGGTCAAGAAGAGGAGAGATATATGGATGGGACACATTCTGAGACATGAAAGTCTTCTCCACACTATAACGGAAGGCCTTGTGGAGGGCAAAAGGGCAAGAGGCAGACCTAGAAGAAAGTACATAAGCCAGATAATGCAGGACCTAGGATGCGGAAGTTTCACGGAATTGAAGAGGCTGGCCGACAATCGCACTGAATGGAGAGCTGCTGCAAATCAATCTTAGGATTGGCAACTTAAGAAGAAGACATTTACATCATAGAAAGAACGTAGGGCCAGATGCATCACAGCTGATGTACGCTACATTAAGTAGGCTCAAGGTCTAGCTAAATGTTCCAAGTAAGTCCTCAAAAAATTTCATTCTCCTGCTCCAAAAAAAAAAAAAAAAATAGAGATGACTGTGCATAACATTTTGAACATCCTTTGTATATTTCATATGTTTGTTATATGTGTACCCTTGTTACTTCACTGGAAAATTGTGTTCAATGTTATAGAGTCTTGCATATACTCAACCATCACTACAGACCAAAGTGAAGATAGACCAATTAAAAAAAATCTTTTGTCAGCAGGCAATATGATTGTGTAGCTTGACAACTTGTTTTGTGGCCAGGGGACTTTTCTGAAACATTCAGGTGTATTACAGAGAAACTAATATGTATTCGCAGTCCGAATTATGCTCAAGTGAACTGTGGCACCAAAGAAGGGTAAACCTATTGAAGTATTCCAAAATTGTGCAATCAATCAACCTAAACCCCTGAGGTTCATCATTACCATTCAATTTAGATCTCAGTTACCCAAAGCTGAGGTCTCTCTCTCTCTCTCCCTCTCTCTCTCTCTCTCTCTTTTACCAATTGTTGGGTTTACTTCTTTTCTGCTTCTTACTGGCCCACAGCTAAATTAAAGGTAAAGCTATCCTGAAGCCAAAGGCTGATTTGAACAATGGAATTCTTTACAAGACATGGTTTTATTAGAAGTAGTATGCCTTTCCCTTCTTCCGGTCTTTGAAATGACCTACCCAGCCACTGAAATGGTAACCTACACTTTAACAAGAACTATAAAGGCCAACAGCATCTGCACATATATTATTACTCTTATAGTATTACCACTATATGCACTGTAATATTACCACACAACAGTTCACATTCATTAAAGCCAGACATACAACTCTGCTCAAGCTATGTAATTCACTTGGATAACAGTCGTTCATGAATAGCAGTCAATCTCATCAAAAATTTACACCTGCCAAACAATGGTATACAATCCTCACCACTCTTCTACAGCCTGTATAACACATATCTAACATGGCTGTTCAGATGACAATGATCAGGGTCGCCAACTTTGTGGCTGCTCCAGTTGCTCCAGTGCTCATGCAAGCCCCCCTCCCCCCTCAAAATGTCTTTTAGGGTACTCAGCACACACAAAAAATGATGAAGGAATAAACTGAATAAATTAAAAAAGAGAAAAAATTGGGAAAATGTGAAAACCACCAATTATGCCAATTTTGACATGTTTTCTTGCGTTGGCCTGCATAAGCACAGCCTAGCACTTCTCGGTCCTCCAAAAACAACTGACAGGTCCACAGTGCTGCTCTCTTACAGACATGTTACAAAAGCTTTTGAACATTCTGCCCAATTTGTAATGGCCACAGAGATTTAGACTGCCTACTTTTTGTTGGTAGTTATTCACTCACCCAGTACCATTCTTTGTGGAGTAGCAAGTTTTAATTTAAATTTTTAAGTGCATAATGCAGTATCATTTAAAATTATTGTTCACTCATCAATGAAGAAAAGTGATTCAGCTATGACATATGCAGGCATTGGTTCAGGTGGCTCAAGTTCCGCTGCTGTATTGAATGAACCAAAGAAAACTGTTCATGCTGGCATTAGCCATTCTTTTCAAAAACAGTGGAGAGACAAATACAAGTGGATCTTATAGACTAGAAGCACAATGAAGTGTTTTGTTCTATGTGTAAGGAAATGAGTTCCTCTAGTAAAACATATGTGAGGAAAATTAAAGAAGATAAAGATGCGATAAAAGCAGTCACTGAAGTCACGTTTTCGTTTTGGAACAAAGTGTTATAAAGGTTCACCTGTCATGAAAATTCAAATTATAGTATTTCTTGCCATAGTAGGAACAGGTCAATCGATAAAAGTAGGACTATGCAGTGTTTAATGTCTAAGGGTAAAGATGAAGCAATGCAATATGCAAGAGTAGTTCTGCATTATCTCACTGTGCAGTAGTTTGCAGTCTGTGCTCACAAAGATGAAAATTCTAATTAAACGGTTTAAAGTTGGTTGCAGAAGATAATTGTAATTTGTCCATTTGGCTCTAGCATACAAATTACAAATGGCTTTTGTATGACATAACAAATTAAGAAGGTTTTATTGTGGCTAACAAAGTCTCACCCAGTTTGAAAATGTTTATGAAATAATCCTTGTAATCTTTGATAATCATAGATGAAACTAGAAACTTACGTCAACACGAGCAAATTTCAATGTGTCACTGGTGATAATTTTCAGATTAATGAATATTATTTTTTGTAACAATATTATGAAAAGGAAAATTGCTACTCACCATACAGTGGAGATGCTGAGTCACAGATAGGCAAAAAAAAGGCTGACACAAATAAAGCTTTCCACCAATAAGGCTTTCATCTAAAATAGACACCTCCTCCCCCTCCCTCCCCCCCCCAACACACACACGCACATACACGAGTGCAGTCTCAGGCAACTGAAGACACACATATTATTTTTAGGTTTCTATAATACTGAATGTACTACAGTTGAGGAATTGTTGGCAGTTTCAATGGATGTTGTTACTCATTTTTCTCTAGATACCAAGTCACGCAGAGATGTTGCTACTAACAGAGTGGCAAGTATAACCAGCACCTTTTCTGGGTTGCAAGCAAAAATCAGAGAAATTGAGACAAAAATTCACTGTTTGGCCCATTCTTTGAACCTTGTGACACAACATGAGACCATGGAGAGAGACTATCTTTCAAATGTGAAAGAAATCACCAAGTTTGTACATGGCACCACCAAGAGACCATCAATATTTGAGTCTCTGGAAGCTGCCCAAGGTGCTAGCTTTATTCATCCTATAGCTCTTCAGCCTTTTTCTCAGTTAGTTTCATTGTAAATTAGTTTCTAGAATTTTGAACAGTTAATTTTGTTCTTCAAGGAGCTCCAATGTGAAAAATCTTATGAAAGTGTTAAAACTAAACGTTTCGTAAATTTTCTGTGTTCTTTTGAATTTATCTTCATCACTACATTTCTTACCTATTAAAATTTTAGAGCCAGTTGAAAATTTGAACGCTTTTCTGCAAAATTCTTTTCTACAACTCCATAAAGCCATGGATAATAGTAACAGTGTTCAAGATGTATTAAAGTTATCTTGAACCGATGAAAGTTTTGATGAAGTAATGTTGATCTTGCTGGGAATCGACTAAAAAATTTGAATTTATTTTTATGTTTTAGGTATTGTGATTCAGACTGTAAAAAGCTTCAAATAAATAGAAACATTTCTTCTTTCCAAAACAAACAATAGCAGTTAGGTAATAGAATGTTATAAGGATGACTTTGACCCAGAAAACTTAACTTCGCACAGATATATGTTTTTAGATGAGAGAAAATCTAAAAATTATTTCCTTGGAAATATTGAAGATGAAGTGCACTTCTTTTCCTCCAATATGTAGGTAAAAAAATTGATTCCAGGGGTTATGAAACTGACAGATCACTCTAACTATACCAATCTCTATATGTACAGCAGAATGTTCTTTCTCGGCCATTACAAGATTGAAAGCTTACCTGAGCAACACAGTAATGCAAGAGAAATTGAATGACAACTGTCATGCATGTCCTTGAAGAATCTAAAATTTTGACCCTTGACATGGTGGTGAACATTTTCATCAAACTAACCTGTCAGAGGAACAAATTCTTTATGAGTGCTATTTAGAAACTACACAAAGATATGAAAAAATAAAATAATTTTATATGGACTGTGGATTACTTTTTGCATTCATTAATTAGTGTGAAAAAATAACCTAATAAAAATAGCTGTTTACCTTTATCAAGTGTTGCTCATTCAAACACATAAAAAACTGGGTTTTCAAGTGGTTTAATTTTCAACATTTTTGAACAGTGATTTAGGCACCCACAGTGATTTTCAAAAGCCAGCATCCCTGGTAATAATTGCCCCACATATACACAGTGTTGGCGGTAATCTAAACAGTTATGTATCATGTCCTGCAACAATCATTTTATAAATTTCATATGATTGGCATGTTTTTTCATGGTGTTGCTATTTTCTGACAGTGGAGTATAAAATAAATACCAACTAGAATGGGACGTAACATTTTCACATACACTCCTGGAAATGGAAAAAAGAACACGATGACACCGGTGTGTCAGACCCACCATACTTGCTCCGGACACTGCGCCAGCCGAAGTGGCCGTGCGGTTAAAGGCGCTGCAGTCTGGAACCGCGAGACCGCTACGGTCGCAGGTTCGAATCCTGCCTCGGGCATGGATGTTTGTGATGTCCTTAGGTTAGTTAGGTTTAACTAGTTCTAAGTTCTAGGGGACTAATGACCTCAGCAGTTGAGTCCCATAGTGCTCAGAGCCATTTGAACCATTTGAACCGGACACTGCGAGAGGGCTGTACAAGCAATGATCACACGCACGGCACAGCGGACACACCAGGAACCGCGGTGTTGGCCGTCGAATGGCGCTAGCTGCGCAGCATTTGTGCACCGCCGCCGTCAGTGTCAGCCAGTTTGCCGTGGCATACGGAGCTCCATCGCAGTCTTTAACACTGGTAGCATGCCGCGACAGCGTGGACGTGAACCGTATGTGCAGTTGACGGACTTTGAGCGAGGACGTATAGTGGGCATGCGGGAGGCCGGGTGGACGTACCGCCGAATTGCTCAACACGTGGGGCGTGAAGTCTCCACAGTACATCGATGTTGTCGCCAGTGGTCGGCGGAAGGTGCACGTGCCCGTCGACCTGGGACCGGACCGCAGCGACGCACGGATGCACGCCAAGACCGTAGGATCCTACGCAGTGCCGTAGGGGACCGCACCGCCACTTCCCAGCAAATTAGGGACACTGTTGCTCCTGGGGTATCGGCGAGGACCATTCGCAACTGTCTCCATGAAGCTGGGCTACGGTCCCGCACACCGTTAGGCCGTCTTCCACTCACGCCCCAACATCGTGCAGCCCGCCTCCAGTGGTGTCGCGACAGGCGTGAATGGAGGGACGAATGGAGACGTGTCGTCTTCAGCGATGAGAGTCGCTTCTGCCTTGGTGCCAATGATGGTCGTATGCGTGTTTGGCGCCGTGCAGGTGAGCGCCACAATCAGGACTGCATACGACCGAGGCACACAGGGCCAACACCCGGCATCATGGTGTGGGCAGCGATCTCCTACACTGGCCGTACACCACTGGTGATCGTCGAGGGGACACTGAATAGTGCACGGTACATCCAAACCGTCATCGAACCCATCGTTCTACCATTCCTAGACCGGGAAGGGAACTTGCTGTTCCAACAGGACAATGCACGTCCGCATGTATCCCGTGCCACCCAACGTGCTCTAGAAGGTGTAAGTCAACTACCCTGGCCAGCAAGATCTCCGGATCTGTCCCCCATTGAGCATGTTTGGGACTGGATGAAGCGTTGTCTCACGCGGTCTGCACGTCCAGCACGAACGCTGGTCCAACTGAGGCGCCAGGTGGAAATGGCATGGCAAGCCGTTCCACAGGACTACATCCAGCATCTCTACGATCGTCTCCATGGGAGAATAGCAGCCTGCATTGCTGCGAAAGGTGGATATACACTGTACTAGTGCCGACATTGTGCATGCTCTGTTGCCTGTGTCTATGTGCCTGTGGTTCTGTCAGTGTGATCATGTGATGTATCTGACCCCAGGAATGTGTCAATAAAGTTTCCCCTTCCTGGGACAATGAATTCACGGTGTTCTTATTTCAATTTCCAGGGGTGTACAATACACTAGTTTATTTTTCTTGATGAAAATGGATCTATTAGAATGATGTGAAAACAAAAAGAAGATGTAAAAATATCTAAAATCCAAACTTTCTGTATGCTAAACGTATTTGCAGCAAAAAAACTTTTGTTTGCTTTTTATGAAAGCAAAAATGTTTGAAATAATTTCATTTATTGATCCTTTTAATCTTTTCTGCACATGGGTACAATTATATACTGGAAAAATCAATTTCCTATAAGAATGATGGTATGAGAACAACTTTTAGATGAAATTGTCGGTGGATGGTAATACAACAATGAAGTCTTCAATACATTTTAAGTATATAACATTGCACACTGTACATAAATAAGGTTTCTAAAACAGATGAAATACAAGAATAAGATAATAAAGTAATAATATAATGTGAGAATAAGACAGTAATGGGAGAACTGCATACTTTTCAATAGCATACGCATATAAAAGTTGAAGTCCTTATAGCATGTAAGAGAAAATTCACATATTGGAATATCAACATTAAATATTTATGTCGCCATACAGTTTAGGACGGTACATACGGGGAACATCAATAGGAAAGATACATTCTTTGAGGGATGATATTATTTGTGTTACTGAACAAAAAACATCACATGGAGATATGCCTCATTCTGAATGGTTTCTGAGATAGAACACATTTTATGTACATAGCTATTTATTTTCTGTATTATTGTAACACTGTCATTGTTTACAATGTACCACAGTAGTGGTAGCATTTGCAAGTTCACAAGTAGTGGCTTGAATGAAAATCTGGAAGTTACAACATTTCCTAAAGTTCTTAAATTCTTTTTTGGAGAAAATAGCAATTCCTGTTGCCCAAGAAGAGAGACCATTCCTCAACAGTGATTCCATCTCTGGGTAGGATATACTTATCATTTTTTGTGTCATACATCGAGTAAGAATTTTCACACAGTGGCAGATAATATTTTATTGCTAAAGCTTACATGCTTGTCTCGCTTTAGATATTTCTTGGATCTATATTCCAAGAAATTTAACATTGTTTACAGTTTTTAATTGTTTACCAGAGTCTAGGTCATTAATAAACAACAGGGACAACAGTGAACCTAGAATAGAACCTTGTGGCACACTATATGCAACATTGTGTTACTCTAAATGGTATATATGAATATTATTTTTTTCCTTTTGATACTTAACTTCTACTATTTGTTGTCCATTTTTCAGGTATGATGGTATTCATTTCAGTCCCAGTCTCCTTATACCTGCTCAATGGATAGTATTGCGGCTGAAGTACAGTACGTACTTGAAGACTGGCAAGGATATTTAAAACTACTTTGAATGTCATACACTTTTTATTTAAGACATAGGTGGTTACAGGCAATAGAGTGAACTCACCCAACTTTCATAGTTTTTCAGGGCTATCTTCTGTGTGTTTTAATATAAAGAAGTTACAGTCTCTGGTACCTCTTTACAGAGTTATTGCATTTGATTTGGTTTCTTACCTCAATTGCCTTTGCATCTGTATTGCACAGAAAATAGTACACAACAGTGCAAATGTAATGGTATGCACTGTGGATCTTGTTTCCATTTGCTCATGATACCTGCTGTTGACAACAGCAGCTAACACCCTCCTTATATCGTTGCCCTCAAGTCTGCATTCAGTACTGCTCAGTTCTGTCTATGGCTTCGTTTTCCTGCTGTGTTAGTTGCGCATTAACAGTGATAAACAACAGTATTATGGACAGGTTTACTAGTGAAGGATTGATTGAAATGCCTCTCATGTATTGGTTCATTATGTAATGGAAGAGCAGCACAGCGCCAATGTTAAGCTGTTCCTGCCTCGTGGGTGGCCACATCACAGTACTTTTGCAGACAGTACATTTTATTTTTTGTTGTGCATTTTGCTTACTGCTTATTACAGGCTTCTTTAACGTTGCGAAAATATTTTCACAGAAACAATGGTGACTGCAGTAACTGTAATTACATCATTATTCTGTAATGAGCCACCAGAGATCATTGGTACTTAATACCAAAATGCTTGGAAGGTATCCGTGAACAACCTCTGAAAGTTTGCTGGGGGAGTTCTGGGTTAACCTGATATGAAATTCAATGATTGTATGGCATTATCGGCCAGGAGGCTCCATCTGGGAAACTTCTTTGATGAGCCAGTACTTCACAATCGTTAAATGATAAATACACATGGGCACGAAGTACATTCTAAACTGAAAATTATTGGTATTATTCAGAGATGGAAGTGTGGCACATAGTGGTCAGAGGAAGAAGAAAATAACAAATCTGGTGGGCTACATTTTCAATCCACAGATCTGCTTAGGTAGGCATGGAAGCTCCAATGAACTTTAATTTGCCTTTAGATAATGCTTCAGACCAGTGAAAATTAGTTTTGTTCTCATATTATGATTCTGCCACTTGTCGTAAATTCTATATTCTATGATATGGTCTCAGCAATTTTTTTTTATTTTTCACAAACATGCAGCTGTAGGCTACTATTGAGCTATGTATATAGCTCACCTTATCAACGAATAGAATAAAAAGGGAAAAATTACTTTTTACTGTGATTTTGATTTTAGGAGTATATATTTAGAGGATGGAATTTAATAATTGTAAAAACAGAGTTATAACGATTATACTAAAGGTAATGCTCCGCAGACAGTGCTAGTTAATAGTCTTCAGAGAAGGCGTGTAGTTTAAATGGGCTGTTTAACTTCAAGGGTAAGTGATTGCAGACGTGAGATTCGTGCTGTTAGGATCATAGGCAAGTTACTAATGCAGCTGATGCCTTAATTTACCTTACAGTATCATTTCGTAAGTCCCGGTGTCAGCTCCATGTTGGTTTCTTTTTAACCGATCCCAGAGAAACTTCTGAGTTTCGTGCTTTTCCGTTCTTATTCACGTTCTTACACTGAGATCTTTCATCTTTCATTCTCCTCTTTGCACTACACAAAATACGCAGCATCCTTTGTTACGATGACGCACGAAAGCGCGCCCTCTCCCGTCCACTTCTCGTTAGATAATAATGCTCATAGGGCTCTCTAGCCTGGTTTATTGTTTTCAACGGAGTGAAGAGTATCTCGTATACTCTTTGCTCCCTCTTTTGCCCCCTGGTGCTCTTATGTTCTTCTGGTGTGAGCATTTCGCTCAGTGGCAGACGGTGCTTCTACGGCATTGGAGATCCAGTATTCTTATCACAGTTGTGATACAGACAGAAATTCTGAAATCTCGGACAGTTTACCACAGTCTTGGGTTACGTTCGTCATTCTACAGTGAGCAAAACTTCCTACTACAATCTGCGTGATATTATCCAAACAGGTAAAACGAATCCACAATACGAATGCCGCTCAGAGCTGACGAATAATAATGACGGATACAGCAAGAAATAGCGTAAGCATTAATTATTCTAAATCACTGACTCAAAAATTAATCAACAAATTTACTGTAAGCCGTCATTGTATCTGCGCCGAGCTATGCCACATCCTCACCCATTTACGTTTTCTGACGTGGGAATATCGTCTGTCGCACATGACGTATGTTGAGTGTCAAGGGGCCCGCACAAGAAGAGCTGGATGAAACATCTCTTCAGAGCCTTTAGCCGTCCGGGGATTTTTGTTGATGGCGTACGCGGCTCATACCACTCAGACGAAATTAAGACTCGTCGATCGATACTTACCATCGCTGGAAGCTCCCTAGCACATCGTCATATTGCACGTTCTCTTTTTTAAGCGTGACTTTTCTTCCACTTATTTCCACAAGGTGCCTGATATGGTGATTAGAGGAAGTTATATTTCGAGAGATACTCCCTCTGTCTTTATACACTCAGTCATCTTTCGTTCGCCGTAGACAAAGTGCAGTTGAAGCGATACGGACTCATATGCAACTAGACAGATTCTGGCCAAAGTGCGGAAACGCCGGTAATCCTTAACCAAATCATTCAAGAGAGTTATCTATCGACATTTTTTTTTTAATTTCTGAAAGAAATTATCAGACAGAGGTGTCACGTCTAGGTTTCGTTTTCTTTCTCCATGCAGTCATTTTTGTAGCAGCATCCTTTTTGCTTTTCTACTCTTTTGTCCAGCAAAACACTGCTGAGTCTGTCACCGTCGACAAGGTTTGGAAAAATTGGAACCGCGCTATAGTCACTCTTTTTTGCGACATAATTGTTTTTTATCCGTATTCAAAGTAGTTACAATTCACCGTACGTACATATTTTATGGTGATATGTGTACACATTTAAAATTAATGCTCGAACACGAGTAAACAATTAAGAGAGCGAAACGGTGATCGGTTGCATATATCGCATTTGCTGCTTTTAGTTTTATAGGTTGATGACTGAAGAAATATTCTATCTTTAAAATTTGTTAGTTGTTACTGTTATAATTAGAAAATGAGTTCAAAATATGTATAGTATTTTATGCCGAAGTTCACATAATGCCTTCCCTGCATGAAAAGTGTTTCTTTTTACAGAAAGTTTCGTAATTGGGAATCTATGACAGCAAATATGCTGTAATATATTAAAGAAAGAGATTTCATCAACTTTGATTATACATGTGTTGGGTGGCATATTAAAGTCCATCGCGTTTCGTGTTCTTTAAAGTTTACTATGGTTCTCCTAAATACTTTTCTAATTTCGTTTTTATTATCTACAGAGCCGAGTTTATCCTCATTTTTGCGAAACGAAATGCCCTGTCGGTACGTCTCTGGTTGTCTAAGCGGTATGAACCCGAGCTCCATTGAAAAAATTTCGAAGGTTGTACAGGGTTATTTTCTGAGTTTCAAGTGATAGAGCATAGCAATCAGTCATCCTTTTCTTTCAGGTCTTATTAGACAGAATAGATTTTGGCTAGTGCCTAGCCATCATCAGTACACTATTTCATGGCATCAATGCACGTCCTAGAAGACTACTAGTCTTGAACGAACTGTGACAGAAGCCGGAACAACGGGGAACTGACGTTATAGGATATGCATTGATAACATGAAGTAGTGCATTGATAATGGCTAGGCACTAGTCGAAACCTAGATTTGCCTAATAAAATCTGAAAGAAAAGGACGACTGACTGCTGTGCTATTTCATTTGAAAGTCATATCACACTCGTTCAGTGCACCCACATTCCTAATGGAATGTAACTTGATGAATTATTTTCTGAGTATTTTGGCATAAGAGACACATGATCTCCAGGGGTCCTTACAGAGTACTTGATTTCTGACCTCCATTTACGTTTGTATCTGTATTACACTCAAAATATCCGATCAACACCACAAATGTTGACGGTATGTGTTTTGTTAGGAAAGAATCTTGTCCATTCACTCACAGTGCAGGCTGCTCACAACAGTAATGGCGACTTTACTATTCACTCTCAAGTTTTCATTCAGTACAGCCCGGTCCTGTCTCGGGAACGCTTTTCCTGCAGTTTTAGATATACATCAACAGTGATACATAGCAGTATGGACACGTTTACTGATGAAGAGCTAGCCTCGTGTATAGATTCACTGAATGCAAGGGAAGAGTGGTACAAAGGAGCTTTGCTGAACCATTGCGACAGCCACCAGTGTACCTGTTTCATCTGAGAGTTGTTGTGTTACTCTGTTTTTGTGTTGTACGTTTTGGTGATAGGACATTCCAGACTTTTTCAACGTTGTGAAGGTATTTTCACGGATGCAAAGCTAGTTAGGGTAACAAAGAGAATAGAGTATTACTATAACACACTATAATGACCCATCGGAGCTACAGGTCCCTTGTAACCAAATCCTCGCAAAATGCCAATGAATTAATTTTCAAAATTATGTCGGTGGAGTTCACGTTCATCATATCAAATTGATATCAAATTAACTATGCTAATTAATTAATTAATCAATTAATTAATACCCATCCCCTTATGACATCATGGGTTTTCCCCAGCCGGCACATTGCTCCCTTCCCCTATCCCCGTACCATCGCCTCCCCTCCCCCCTGGAAATGGCGGGAAAACAAAATTTTGGCGGGAAATTC
The DNA here is from genome assembly GCF_023898315.1 of Schistocerca nitens. Lineage (NCBI taxonomy): Eukaryota > Metazoa > Arthropoda > Insecta > Orthoptera > Acrididae > Schistocerca > Schistocerca nitens. Next base: position 555,957,344 of record NC_064616.1, on the reverse strand, counting down.
GAATTTATTGGTGGGAATATCACATTTTGTGTGTTCACCTTGGGATTTGGAGAGCAACTGATCAAGTTCACAACACCACCCCAGAGGACACTATTGGCACTCCCCAATTATGAATGAACAGTTGCTACTTTTTAAGTTCCAATCCTCATATAGCGACCTACAACTAACAGAAAATGCTTGTATATTACATTTCCCAGTTGCAATATGGAAATCTGGCTTGTACATCTGCAATAGCTTCTTCTCTTTCCTTTTGTGGTTTTATATTGACTCTTCATGGCAGTTTTTTTTGTTTTTGTTTTTTTTTTTTTAATAGCCAAGTTTTCGTTTCCTGACTTCGACCTGATCCATTCCCCGTTTTCATTTGCGTGCAGTTAAAGGATGGGCAATGGTTTAAACCTGCTCGATATATTGTTTCTTTTTTTCTTAAAAATTGTAGTATAATATCGCTTGTGGGTACCAGACCTAATTCGATGACATCTATATAATACGGTATTATGGGGAACAACGTCCTAGGATGGGAAAATATGTTTCTCCTGTTTAATGTACCACTTAACTCTTCTTTGTTGGAGGCAGTGTTAAGAATCCCTACGTAGTTTACAGGTAACTGTATGCAGACAAAACGTAGTTTATAAACTTTTCTGACTCGGGTGATGATTTGACAGCTTGCACAAATATCATTCCTTGTAACCACCGCATCCAGAAAGGGTAGTTGCTGGTCCCCTGCTACCTCCATAGTAAATTTTTACGCAAGTGTCGTAGGGGGTGACCGAGCTGATTCACGCCATGAAAGTATCGCTTATAAAACAACTAAAACCAAGTCACTTTGTAAGTCAGAAATTTAATGTTCTGTCTCTTATGAAACTGGTGAAACTGGTAGATCTTAAGTCTGGAATCTACACACCAACGATAAAATTTCCCATGTCGACTGTGTCTAGTTGTATTAGTAGTTGTAGTAGTAATAGTAGTAGCAGTGTTGATTTTGAAGCATCTCAGCCTGCTCCACTAGTAAATGGAGCAATGTAAAACGATAGTGACATAAAACACATATTTTTGGAAGAGAGATTGGCTGAAAAGATATCAGAGCAATTTGGCTACATTATAGATCAGAGGTAGGTGGGGGCAAGACCTCAATACAAGTGTCCATTAGCTTTTTTTTCATTTACTGTGCATAACTGAGATATGTAGCAAGAACACTTGTGCAACAAGTTATAAACTTTATTTAGTCAATACAATTCAGTTCGTATATTATTTTAGCCTGATCATCATCTATTATCATAGGGTTAACCTCTGGTTAATATGCCACTAAAGCAACTAGAGGAGTGTTAGCTTCTCCTCCCCCTCCTACTCCTCATGCTGCATGTCCACTGTAAATAATAATAATAATAATAATGCTTCCTGCAACCACCCTAGAAGGAAAACAAAGACAGAGGATGAGAGGGTAAGATGAAGTTAATCGACACCTCATGTTCTGTTATTACCAAGCAACAAACCTAGGAACCAACACAACAGGATACAGATCACAAGTATACACAACATTTATTACCAGATACCCAGAATTAAAATTTTTAACAGAACAACGACTAGCTGATCAGATCCGTGTAATAATCAAAAATAACAGGATACCCCAGTCAGAATTAGAAAACATCAAACAACAAATACTGGAACAAAATAATGTGCAATCAGAAGAAGAAGAAAATACAGTAATGGACACAAACATCCCAGAAAAACAAACTAAGAACAACACGCATCAATTAAACAATCAGAGGAAAACGAAATCTTAAGACAGCCACCAGAACAAGCAAAAATAGAACACGAAGTGACACACATGTTAGATATAGAAGAAAAATGTCAGCTGACATATATAGAATACAAAGACACAAATACAGACATTAGACCATTCTTGCATAGACCGCCAAATAACCCACAAATCGAAACAACAATAAAAACTATCAACACAATCATACACAACAAAATAAATGAAAACACAACTATGGAAGACTTACAACTACTGGTTTATATAGGAGCACTCACTACACTAAATATACACACTAGGCAGAGATCAGAACCAACCAACACACAGAAGAAACCCACAAAACCAGCATGGCAACACAGGCTACAGATCAGAATAGAAAAACAGAAAAGACATCGGACAGCTAACACAATTTATAAGAAATGAAATGTCAGAAAAAAACGAAAAAGTTTAGGTAAAATCTCACAACAAGAAGCGATAGAGCAATTAGATGAAAAGAAGCATAAATTACAAGCATTGGCCAAACGACTTAGAAGATACAAAAAAAGTGAAAATAGAAGGAAACCAAACCAAACATTCAACACAAACCAAAAGAAATTTTACCAGACAATAGATAACACATACATTAAAATAGACAATCCACCAAACATAACAGACATGGAACACTTCTGGAGCAACATATGGTCAAACCCGGTACAACATAACAGGCATGCACGGTGGATACAAGCAGAAACAGACACATACAAGATGATACCACAAATGCCTGAAGTGATGATTTTGCAACATGAAGTCATCCAAGCAATTAATTCTACTCACAATTGGAAAGCCCCTGGAAAAGATAAAATAGCAAATTTCTGGTTAAAGAAGTTCACCTCAACACATTCACATCTAACTAAATTATTTAACAGTTGCATTGCAGACCCATACACATTCCCTGATACACTTACACAAGGAATAACTTATCTGAAACCTAAAGATCAAGCAGACACAGCAAACCCAGCTAAATATCGTCCCATAACATGCCTACCAACAATATACAAAATATTAACTTCAGTCATTACACAGAAATTAATGACACATACAGCACAGAACAAAATTATAAATGAAGAACAAAAAGCCTGTGGTAAAGGAGCACGAGGATGTAAAGAGCAACTGATAATAGATGCAGAGGTGACATATCAAGCTAAAACCAAACAAAGGTCGTTCAACTACACATACATTGATTACCAAAAAGCTTTTGATAGTGTACCCCACTCATGGTTACTACAAATATTAGAAATATACAAAGTAAATCCTAAATTGATACAGTTCCTAAATATAGTAATGAGAAATTGGAAAACCACACTTAATATCCAAACAAATTCAAATAATATTACATCACAGCCAATACAGATTAAGCGTGGAATATACCAAGAATAATCATTAAGTACTTTCTGGTTCTGCCTTGCTCTGAACCCACTATCCAACATGCTGAATAATACAAATTATGGATACAATATTACTGGAACATACCCACACAAAATCACACATTTGCTATACATGGATGATCTAAAACTACTGGCAGCAACAAATCAACAACTCACCCAATTAATAAAGATTACAGAAGTATTCAGCAATGATATAAATATGGCTTTTGGAACAGACAAATGTAAGAAAAATAGCATAGTCAAGGGAAAACACACTAAACAAGAAGATTACATATTGGATAACTACAGCGACTGCATAGAAGCGATGGAAAAAACAGACGCCTATAAATATCTAGGATACAGACAAAAAATAGGAATAGATAATACAAATATTAAAGAAGAGCTAAAAGAAAAAGACTAACAAAAATACTGAAAACAGAATTGACAGCAAGAGACAAGACAAAAGCTATAAATACTTATGCTATACCAATATTGACCTACTCATTTGGAGTAGTGAAATGGACTAACACAGACCTAGAAGCACTCAATGCACTTACACGATCAAAATGCCACAAATATAGAATACATCACATACATTCAGCAACAGAAAGATTCACATTAAGCAGAAAGGAAGGAGGAAGGGGATTTATCGACACAAAAAACCTACATTATGGACAGGTAGACAATTTAAGAAAATTCTTTATAGAACGAGCAGAAACTAGAAAATACACAAAGCAATCACTCATATAAATACGTCGGGTACACCACTGCAATTTCATAACCACTTCTACAACCCTTTAGATCACATAACATCAACAGATACGAAGAAAGTAAATTGGAAAAAGAAAACACTACTTGACAAGCACTCGTATCATCTAACACAGCCACACATCGATCAAGATGCATCCAACACATGGCTAAGAAAAGGCAATATATACAGTGAGACGGAAGGATTCATGATCGCAATACAGGATCAAACAATAACCACCAGATATTACAGCAAGCATATTATTAAAGATCCCAATACCACAACAGATAAATGCAGACTTTGCAAACAACAAATAGAAACAGTAGATCACTTCACAAGCGGATGTACAATACTAGCAAATACAGAATACCCCAGAAGACATGACAATGTAGCAAAAATAATACATCAGCAGCTTGCCTTACAACATAAACTTATAAAACAACACGTTCCCACATGCAAGTATGCACCACAAAATGTACTGGAGAATGATGAATACAAATTATACTGGAACAGAACCATTATAACAGATAAAACAACATCACATAACAAACCTGACATCATACTCACCAATAAAAAGAAGAAATTAACACAAGTAATCGAAATATCATACCCAATACAACATATATACAAAACAAAACAGGAGAAAAAATTGAAAAATACATCCAACTCGCTGAGGAAGTCAAGGACATGTGGCATCAGGATAAAGTTGACATTATACCAATTATACTATCAACTACAGGAGTCATACCACACAATATCCACCAGTACATCAATGCAATACAGCTACATCCAAACGTATATATACAACTACAGAAATCCGTAATTATTGATACATGTCCAATTACCCGAAAGTTCCTAAATGCAATATAACATATACCATACAGTTAAAAGGAAGTCACGCTTGTTCAAGGTCCGCATCACTTTCCATTTTTGACCAGACATAACGTCTGAGAAAAGAAAGAAATAATAATAATAATAATAACCATTTAAACATTATGTACATTTTAATATAGCTACAAGTAGGAGATATGAGATATTAGCTTTTACATTAAACAGTGATGAAAATAGATAGGTGTCAAAATCTATGGAATCGAACTCTTTTACAAAATCGAAGGTGCATGAATAAAAAAAATAATAAAGCTACATCTTCATTTGACTCTGTTTACATTGCATTAGACTGGATGTCATGCTTCTAGTGACAGACTAGCCATGTCCGACAATGGAAACAGTTTTTATTACAAAGTCTTAATTTCTATTTGTGGGATGTAGACTAATATGTTTTCATAGCATATAAAAGGTTGCACATATGGATTACATATCCAACTGCCGTGTTTCTGTGGTTAACCATTAAAACACAAGCCCTCATCCATTATAGAACAACTCCTCAACATCACAAGAATTGTCCGACGAAGTAAGAGCACAATCGCTACATTGCTTCTCAGTGTGGTGTTACAACAGACTTTGTTCAAAGTACAGTAAAATATTTGTTGAAACTGCAGCAAAATAGTAATTCATATTATGTTAACAGAATCTTCCTTCGGTTCCTGGTAGAACAACATTATAATAAACGAAAAGCACCGGTTTGCTTTTGTTCTACAATATTACTTTCATTGTTAACCGGATTTCGGCTTACGCGGCCATCTTCAGACAAAACGAAGTCTGAAGATGGCCTTGTAAGCCGAAAACCGGTTAATAATAAAAGTAATATTGTAGAACAAAAGCAAACTGGTGCTTTTCATTTATTGTAATTCATATTCATTGGTCGATTCTATAATCTTGTACATGATGTGAACATATATTAACATACCATCCCTACATAAGTTCCCGTAACAGGTCCATACAATTTCTAAGTGGCTATATCGATCATTTAAGATCCAGCTATCAGTCATTCCGCTATATTTTCGAAGAAGTTATACCAAAACTTTAAGATATAGCTATCAGACATACTGAATATAAGAACGAAATCACTATAACAGTATCACTGGTAGCCCAATCTCAACTAGTAGACACTCATATCATGTAATCTATGGCTTCCGCAGTGTAAAGAACTACAACTAACAATTCTCAGCGGGTTTTTACTCTAGGAGATTCGTGAATTGTTTCAATGTTCGACAGAGGTCTACACATGAATTTCAGAATTGTTTGTAGAAGTTAGTGACATTGCACATAATATTTAGTATTAGCTACACACTGACAAAACAAATACAATTTCCCGAAGTGCGTACATGTGAGCCATATCATGTAGTTTTCGAGACGTAGCTTGACGAGTTTGTAGCAGTTTCCAAGAAAAGAACTCCAGCGTTAATTAAAAAATTAAGAATAGATTTTGATATACAGAGACTCTTTACCATACATGCATTTCAGTTAGTGAACACAATCATTTGGTGATGAATCCTCGGCATTATCAGCCTGCACCATCATGAGAACGTTGTCTATCTCGTTAAATATGTCGTCAAATCCTGCAGATAAGAGCGAAACTCTTCGTATTACACTACACCTCAAAATTACAAAGGCTCTGAGCACTATGCGACTTAACTTCTGAGGTCATCAGTCTACTAGAACTTAGAACTAATTAAACCTAACTAACCTAAGGACATCACACACATTCATGCCCGAGGCAGGATTCGAACCTGCGACCGTAGGGGTCGCTCCGTTCCAGACTGTTGCGCCTAGAACGGAAATCCTTCTGTACCTGGATCTGAGACGGTATCCTCCCACTCGTTAACACCACCACCCGACAGAAGTAAATCATGGTTGGTCTGCACTGTAACTGGAAAAGAAGATAAACAAAACACGTTCAATTTCATCAAACTACAAACGTATGTATACATGTTGCTGATGTTGTCATGTGAACAATTTCTGAGAGACTTACAGTATCTCATCCATTCCATAATCTTCGCCATGTTAACTAGGTCACACCAGAAATACAACTGAGCTGGGCTGTTTGAATCTATAGGGGAATGCCGCCTCTCACAAGACACTGTCAATGGCTAACCTAGTCTGGAAAACCCACTAAAAGAGCTGTTGTAAATTATGAGGCCGTGAAAGTTCTGGTCCGCCCCAGGGGAGGTGAGCCCTTGATGGAAATGGTAAGCATGTAGGATCAGGCGTGAGCCTGTTCGCGAAAAATCTGAGACATTGAAACAGAAGCCAACATTCAAAGCCCTCCACCCAGTCAGATCCTTTGTCATGCAAAGTAAATGAAACAAATATATCGTGAGATATGTGGTCCGGTCACGATCAATGGACCACCCTATATACAGGGTGTCCGAAAAGTCTTTCCCTGATTACATAAATTGATAACTCAGGCTAGAAGTCTAAGATACAAATATGAAACTGGTGTCTAATTGTTTACAAACTATCAAAGATTTTTTTCACACATCAGTAAACTTCCACTTCCATTGTTGCCCAATGTCAGTACACGTCGATATGACTTTGCGGTCGAAATGCTATCACGTATTGAGGACGATGATGGTTATCTCAGTCGAATTGCCTTTTCCGACGAAGCGACCTTTTTTGTCAGCGGAGTAGTGAATCGCCATAATGTGTGCATTTGGGGTTCACAACCCATTGGCGAGGTCTTGGAGTGCACCAGAAGCAGTCCAAAGGTGAATATTTGGTGCGTGCTATTGCACGATCGAATTATCGGGCCATTCTTCTTCGCTGAGGCTACCATCACATCTGCAGTGTATGTGAACATGTTGCAACTGTATGCTGTTCCTCAGCTGCTTCAGTATCACCCCGATATATTGTTTCAGCAAGACGGTGCACCGCCTCAATTTGGTTTCGACGTCCGTGCCTATCTTGATATGACCTTTCCTGGGCGATGGATTGGTCGTGATGGGCCAACGGTTTGGCCTCCACGCCCTCCTGAAATAACCCCATTAGACTTCTTTTTATGGGGTTATATCAAGGACGAGGTCTACCGAACACGTGTACCAGATCTTGAAACCCTGCGGCAACGGATAACCACAGTCGTTGAATCGATCCCTCCAGTGATGTTGGCTAATGTGTGGACGGAAATTGAATATCGCCTAGATGTGCTGCGTGCTACCAAGGGTGCTCATGTGGAAGTTTTTTGATAGTTTGTAAACAATTAGAAACCAGTTTCATATTTGTATCTTACTTCTAGCTTGAGTTATCAGTTTATGTAATCAGGCAAAGACTTTTGGATACCATATATATATATATATATATATATATATATATATATATATATATATATATATATATATATATATATATATATATGGTGGTCCATTGATCGTGACCGGGCCACATATCTCACGAAATAAGCGTCAAACGAAAAAACTACAAAGAACGAAACTTGTCTAGCTTGAAGGGGGAAACCAGATGGCGCTATGGTTGGCCCGCTAGACGACGCTGCCATAGGTCAAACGGATATCAACTGCGTTTTTTAAATAGGAACCCCCATTTTTTTATTACATATTACTGTAGTACGTAAAGAAATATGAATGTTTTAGTTGGACCTCTTTTTTCGCTTTGTGAAAACATATGGCTCACAATTTTAGACGAACAGTTGGTAACAGGTAGGTTTTTTAAATTAAAATACAGAACGTAGGTACGTTGAACATTTTATTTCGGTTGTTCCAATGTGATACATGTACCTTTGTGAACTTATTTTTGAGAACGCATGCTGTTACAGCGTGATTATCTGTAAATATCACATTAATGCAATAAATGCTCAAAATGATGTCCGTCAACATCAATCCATTTGGCAATACGTGTAACGACATTCCTCTCAACAGCGAGTAGTTCGCCTTACGTAATGCCGTAATGTTCGCACAGGTATTGACAATGCGCTGACGCATGTTGTCAGGCGTTGTCGGTGGATCACGATGGCAAATATCCTTCAACTTTCCCCACAGAAAGAAATCCGGGGACGTCAGATCCGGCGAACGTGAGGGCCATGGTATGGTGCTTCGACGACCAATCTACCTGTCATGACATATGCTAGTCAATACCGCTTCAACCGAACGCGAGCTGTGTGCCGGACATCCATCATGTTGGAAGTACATCACCATTCTGTCATGCAGTGAAACATCTTGTTGTAACATCGGTAGAAGATTACGTAGGAAATCAGCATACACTGCATTATTTAGATTGCCATCGATAAAATGGGGGCCAATTATACTTCCTCCCATAATGCCGCACCATACATTAACCCGACAAGGTCGCTGATATTCCACTTGTCGCAGCCATCGGGGATTTTCCGTTGTCCAGTGGTGCATGTTATGCCGGTTTACGTTACCGCTGTTGGTGAATGACGCTTCGTCGCTAAATAGAACGCGTGCAAAAAGTCTGTCATCGTCCCGTAATTTCTTTTGTGCCCAGTGGCAGAACTGTACACGACGTTCAAAGTCGTCGCCATGCAATTCCTGGTGCAGCATAGAAATATGGTAAGGGTGCAATCGATGTTGATGTAGCATTCTCAACACCGACGTTTTTGAGATTCCCGATTCTCGCCCAATTTGTCTGCTACTGATGTGCGGATTAGTCGCGACAGCGGCTAAAACACCTACTTGGGCATCACCATTTGTTGCAGGTCGTGGTTGACGTTTCACATGTGGCTGAACACTTCCTGTTTCCTTAAATAACGTTAACTATCCGGCGAAAGGTCCGGACACTTGGATGATGTCGTCCAGGATACCGAGCAGCATACATAGCACATGCCCGTTGGGCATTTTGATCACAATAGCCATACATCATCACGATATCGACCTTTTCCGCGATTGGTAAACGAGCCATTTTAACACGGGTAATCTATCTCGAAGCAAATACGGTCCGCACTGGTGGAATGTTACGTGCAACCACGTACTTATACGTTTGTGACTATTACGAAGCGAAAAATGTGGTCTTTACGTGCTACACGAATATGTAATAAAAATGGGGGTTCCTATTTAAAAAAAGGGACACAACATTAAATTTCAGACTTACAAAGTGACTTCGTTCTAGTTGTTTTATAAGCGATACTTTCATGGTGTGTATCAGCTCGGTCATCTCCTACGACACCTGCATAAAAATTTACTATGAAGGTCGGAAAGGACTAGCAACTACACTTTCTAGATGCGGTGGTTACAAGGAATGATATTTCTGCAAGCTGTCAAATCATCACCTAAGTCAGAAAAGCTTATAGCTACGATTTGTCTGCATACAGTTTTAACCTTTTACCTGTAAACTACGTAGAGATTCTTAAATGGCTCTGAGCACTATGCGACTTAACTTCTGAGGTCATCAGTCGCCTAGAACTTAGAACTAATTAAACCTAACTAACCTAAGGACATCACACACATCCATGCCCGAGGCAGGATTCGAACCTGCGACCGTAGCGGTCGCTCGGTTCCAGACTGTAGCGCCTTGAACCGCACGGCCACTCCGGCCGGCGTAGAGATTCTTAACACTGCCTCCAACAAAGAAGACATAAGTGGTACATTATTGCAGAAGAAACATATTTTCCCATTCTAGGACGTTGTTCACCATAATAACGCCTCATATAGATGTCATCTCATCGAATTAGTTCTGGTACCCACAAGCAATATTATACTGCAATTTTTAAGAAAAAAAAGAAACAATGTATCGAGCAGGTTTGAACCATTTCCCACCCTTTAAGTGCACGCAAAAGAAAACGGGAAATGGATCAGGTCGAAGTCAGGAAACGAAAACTTGAGTATTTTAAGAAAACAACAGCCATAAAGTGTCAAAATTGATTCAAGAATATAAAAAATCAGGTCTAAATGTAAACATGAATAAAACAAAGTACATGGTAATTGGTGGAGTGAATGGAGACTTAATATTAGAAGAAGGGATGGGAACAATAACAGCTACTGAGGAATATAAATATTTAGGTGTGAAAATTACAAATGATGGGAAACAGGACAAAGAAATTAGATCAAGAATAAATTCTGGAAAGACGACAATCTCTTTATTGAATGGAATTCTCTGGGACAAACACATAACAACTGATAAATAAATAAGGATTTTTAAAACAATAGTTAGGAGCATTATTACATATGGTTCAGAAGTGTGGACAACAAAATGGCAACTGAAATCAAAAGTATTAGCCACAGAAATGGATTTCTGGAGACGTTCAGCAAGAATATCAAGACGAGAAAGAATAAGAAATGAAGTAATCAGAGACAAGATGAAATGTAAAAATTCAATTATTGATTTCATCGAGCACAAACAACTTAAATGGTATGGACACATCAGACGAATGGAACAGGAAAGGCTACCAAAATGCATAATCGACTGGGTACCAATTGGAAGAAGAAAAAGGGGACGACCACCTGATACATGGATACAGGGAGTTCAGTCAGCAATGAGGAAGAACAACATTCCTGAAGATTTATGGACAAATAGAGAAGAGTGGAGAACAATAATTAGTGACTTACTGTAATCTAGAATAGGTGCTGGAAAAATGTACTCACATTGTAAATCCAGAATAATAATAATGAAGTGCTAATAAAAAAATCGCAGCCGGAAAAAGAAAAAGCTATTGTAGGTGTACAAGCAAGGTTCCCTTATTGCTTTAAACGTAGTGTATGGAGAAACTTAGCTGCAACTGGGAAATATAAGATACAAGCATTTACTGTTAGTAACAATTGTAGGTCGTTATACGTTGGAATACTTACTCTAAAGAGCTTTACTTGAAAAATTTAGAATTACACATGGTGAACTAGAACTCTTTCGATAAAATTTCGGAGGCTGTTCAGGGATATTTTCTGAGTATTTCAGTATAAGGAATTTGTGGCTTCGTGTGGTTTGTGACGGAGTAGTAATGGGGATGGTTTCGTCTTGCATTATGCGAATAGTGTTCATACTTATTTTCAATCCCTCCCAGCAACTACATATCACTCCGAATTGTGATGCCACCACACAGAAGCTGATGTGCTTAGACCGAGACAGATCTTTCTGAGTCACGTCACTACACCCTGTGTAAGGTTAGATGACTGTTAATTGCATTGGTTTGTGTTTAGTTTCAGTGCTAACGGCTTATATTCACAAAGGTTAAACGTGTAAATTACTCGTGTACAGCTTAACTGACACTTGTTCCATATTGTCCTGTCAAGATAGATCCTTTCGCGACCCTAGAGCAGCACTGTTGAGTTGTTGAGTTTGTGAGAGATTTCCTCCTATGTCGATGGGACATAATTATTAAGAGAATTGTTGTGGTCTACAGCCAGCTTGCCAAAAGAAACATAATACTGTTTATCAGGTGTTTGTTTGAACTTACAGCTAGAAATGGTCTCTGAGATCATGAAACGATTGATAGCATTGAACATTGAATGCGAATTTGGAATCATAATAATACTATGAGGTCTGAAAAATTGTTTAAAGTGTGACGTATGAAGGCTTGAATGACAGTCAATGTGGAATGATGGATGGTGAGTGTTGAATGATGATCATCACCACTTGCATTAAATATGACGACAGACAGGAGGTTGTGTCGATGTGGAAAGGCACATTGAGCTGATTATTGGCCACCACTTGCAGCGTGGCACCAGTGAAATGAATGGACATTTCTTGACTAAGGCGTGGGCCGCCACTAGGATTCCCCGAACTGGTCAGTTGGGGTGTGAGTGCCCTGCTGACCCACAAACGTGTTTCCATATTCTATTTGGTCCCCTACATTCAACCATGACAACTACAGAATGGACTGATTTACAAAGTGCTCTGGCCATAAATTGTGTCTTCAACGTCATACCTGCAATGATTCTAAGTCAGGGACAGGTGATTGAGAGCTACTGCATACCCTGTGTACACATTTGCATGAGAATAATTGTGAGTGGAAAAGACTGTTCTGTTCATGTAGTTAGTGTAGTATGGCGTGTAATTTCACATGTCAAACAACACAGCCACGCCTTGCCAATACCTTCTTGGTACTGACCCGAGACACTAGAACAATACTACACTATTGATAACACAGTGGATTTATGTTAAATGCTTCAAACTCCATCTGTCTGGAACTCCATCATGCATGAACCACACGTTTCTTCTTAACAGTCTGTTATATCAGCGCAACACTCTCATATCCACTATATACCGGTAACTAGTACTAATCTCCTCGACATACACGCATCTGGAGAGGTCTCGTACACTTAGATGGTTGCCGTGAGTAAAGCTGGTGTAGAACAGTCTTTGCTGATCCGCAGTTACAGACTCAGCTCGCTCTCTGTTCCTTCATGAGACGTGGAATGTGGTGGGCATAGTATCCCCCTATGTCTGGGCTGTTGCAAATTAAATCGGCGACAGTATTGCAGGGAGGACTGGTCGAAGACAATGTGGGGAGATCTCTTAATCTCCAACTTTATCCTATGAATGAGAGAATACCCTGCGACTCCTATCCATACAGGGAAAGATGGCCAATCGTAACTGTAAATTCCACACTATGATTGAAGTGGCAGGAATATGTAGATAACCTGACTGCAACAGTACAGGACGATGTCCAGTATACTTTGGTGTCTATGACCTAGAATTAACCATGAATAAACGTACTGCACAGTCATCTATCTACATTTACAATCTGGTATATGGTACTCGCAAACTAGTGGAGGTGTGGTTTAGTGATGATACAAAAATTGGGAAGCGTGCTACCACGTCATTGGTTGGCATCGAAATTACAGAAAAACTGGTATAATTTCTAAAATTGATTGAACTATCAGCTGTGGTGCTCATTACAGTACATCAACCTGTATTGATGGTGTCTTTTCCATCCCGTCCGTTCGCTGTTACGCTGTTGATTACGACTTAATGATTGACTGATACTACTTGTTTGAGATGGAGAAAGTCTTGGTGAGAGCAACCGCTTCCGGGGATGACCAGCTCCGAAACAGTGATCGTATACATAGCTGCCACATGAGGAATCAATGCTATTGGTCTCTTATAAATGGAACACCAAGACATCTGTTACCACATCATTGCGGAAGATGAGATTAAATGTAGGGGGTCATCACGTTTGGACAGCTGTTTGGAAACACTCCACAGTGCCGCAAACTCTTCCAGTTTCCATATTTTGAGATGTCTTCGACATTTTTGTCCGTAAGAAACACCACCTATGTCTTATTTCAACCATCATGTGTGTTGTATGACCACCATAGTTCGCACCATGCAAGATGCCTTCTGCGAGAGGCAATGGATCGAAATGTGTTAACGTCGGTTTAGCACATGACACAGTCTTCGAAGTCAAGGTAGAAAAACAAAATGTAAGGTTGGCTGTGTTCAAAATGGTTCAAATGGCTCTGAGCACTATGGTACTTAACATCGATGGTCATCAGTCCCCTAGAACTTAGAACTACTTAAACCTAACTAACCTAACGACATCACACACATCCATGCCCGAGGCAGGATTCGAACCTGCGACCGTAGCAGTAGCGCGGTTTCTGACTGAAGCGCCTAGAACAGCTCGGCGACAGGGGCCGGCTCCAGAGATGTCATGGAAGCGTCTGTGACCTTCACGAGGCGAGTGTATTGCGACTGTACGAAAAAAAATACCATGCAAGGGAAGTCTCATGATTAATTTGATGTCAATGACGCGCGGCCGGATGGGTGGAAGCGAAGGCGTGAGTAAGTACTACGGAAATGATTTGGGAGTTGAAGGGCTAATCAGGTGCTTCTCGTGGCGGTGAGATCTTTTAAGAAAATATCAATCTCCCATCTACGCAGGGAGAGATGACCATGGTAATAAAAGCAGCTACACTACCGATTTTATAAACCAATACGTAGTATAAATCTCAAATTTACAACTTCTCTTACCTTGAGACACTTTGTATGTAATGAGCTGTTTACTTTAAGAGAGTTCAAAAGTGAGGAGACATGCTGTGACAGAGGTAGAGCATGCTCTTAGAATTCTGTAATGAGTATAATATTGTAGCCCTGTGATACAAGACGTAGCAGATATTAAGTCGATAAGAAAGGGGGAGATCAGTTTGGATTCCGTAGAAATGTTGGAACATTTGAGGCAATACTGACCCAAAGTCTTATCTTAGAAGACAGATTAAGGAAAGGTAAACCCTACGTTTCTAGCATTTGTAGACTTAGAGAAAGCTTTTGGCAATGTTGACTGGAATACTCCTTTTCAAATTCTGAAGGAGGCAGGGGTCAAATACAGGGAGCGAAAGGCTATTTAGAATTTTTACAGAAACCAGATGGCAGTTATAAGAGTCGAGCGGCATGAAAGGGAAGCAATGGCTGGAAAGGGTGTGAGACAGGGTTGTAGCTCCGATGTTATTCAGTCTGTATATTGAGCAAGCAGTAAAGGAAACAAAAGAAAAATCCGGAGTAGGACTTAAAATCCATGGAGAAGAAATGAAAACTTTGAGGTTTGCCGATGACATCATAATTCTGTCAGAGACAGCAAAGGACCTCGAAGAGCAATTGAACGGAATGGACAGCGTCTTGAAAGGAGAATATAAGAAGATCATCAACAAAAGCAAGAAGAGGATAACGGAATGTAGTCGAATTAAATCGGGTGATGCTGAGGGAATTTCATTATGAAATGGGACACTTACAGTAGCAGATGAGTTTTGCTATTTGGGGAGCAAAATAACTCATATAAAATGTAGACTGGCAATCACAAGGAAATCGTTTCTGAAGAAGAGAAATTTGTTAACATCGAGTACAGATTTAAGAGTCAGGAAGTCGTTTATGAAAGTATTTCTATGGAGTGTAGCCATGTATGGAAGTGAAACATGCTCGATAAATAGTTTAGACAAGAAGAGAATAGAAGCTTTCAAAACGTGGTGCTACAGAAGAATGCTGAAGATTAGATGGGTATATCACATAACTAATGAGGAGGAACTGAATAGAATTGGGGAAAAGAGAAATTTGCGGCACAACTTGACTAGAAGAAGGGATCGGTTCGTAGTGTTATATTCATGAGTGAAATCAAGTCTGAATTGCACTAGTAACAACAAAACAGGGAATTGTTAAGGTGTTGTTAATAACAGAATTGAAGAACTACACTCCTGGAAATGGAAAAAAGAACACATTGACACCGGTGTATCAGACCCACCACACTTGCTCCGGACACTGCGAGAGGGCTGTACAAGCAATGATCACACGCACGGCACAGCGGACACACCAGGAACCGCGGTGTTGGCCGTCGAATGGCGCTAGCTGCACAGCATTTGTGCACCGCCGCCGTCAGTGTCAGCCAGTTTGCCGTGGCATACGGAGCTCCATCGCAGTCTTTAACACTGGTAGCATGCCGCGACAGCGTGGACATGAACCGTATGTGCAGTTGACGGACTTTGAGCGAGGGCATATAGTGGGCATGCGGGAGGCCGGGTGGACGTACCGCCGAATTGCTCAACACGTGGGGCGTGAGGTCTCCACAGTACATCGATGTTGTCGCCAGTGGTCGGCGGAAGGTGCACGAGCCCGTCGACCTGGGACCAGACCGCAGCGACGCACGGATGCACGCCAAGACCGTAGGATCCTACGCAGTGCCGTAGGGGACCGCACCGCCACTTCCCAGCAAATTAGGGACACTGTTGCTCCTGGGGTATCGGCGAGGACCATTCGCAACCGTCTCCATGAAGCTGGGCCACGGTCCCGCACACCGTTAGGCCGTCTTCCGCTCACGCCCCAACATCGTGCAGCCCGCCTCCAGTGGTGTCGCGACAGGCGTGAATGGAGGGACGAATGGAGACGTGTCGTCTTCAGCGATGAGAGTCGCTTCTGCCTTGGTGCCAATGATGGTCGTATGCGTGTTTGGCGCCGTGCAGGTGAGCGCCACAATCAGGACTGCATACGACCGAGGCACACAGGGCCAACACCCGGCATCATGGTGTGGGGAGCGATCTCCTACACTGGCCGTACACCACTGGTGATCGTCGAGGGGACACTGAATAGTGCACGGTACATCCAAACCGTCATCGAACCCATCGTTCTACCATTCCTAGACCGACAAGGGAACTTGCTGTTCCAACAGGACAATGCACGTCCGCATGTATCCCGTGCCACCCAACGTGCTCTAGAAGGTGTAAGTCAACTACCCTGGCCAGCAAGATCTCCGGATCTGTCCCCCATTGAGCATGTTTGGGACTGGATGAAGCGTCGTCTCACGCGGTCTGCACGTCCAGCACGAACGCTGGTCCAACTGAGGCGCCAGGTGGAAATGGCATGGCAAGCCATTCCACAGGACTACATCCAGCATCTCTACGATCGTCTCCATGGGAGAATAGCAGCCTGCATTGCTGCGAAAGGTGGATATACACTGTACTAGTGCCGACATTGTGCATGCTCTGTTGCCTGTGTCTATGTGCCTGTGGTTCCGTCAGTGTGATCATGTGATGTATCTGACCCCAGGAATGTGTCAATAAAGTTTCCCCTTCCTGGGACAATGAATTCACGGTGTTCTTATTTCAATTTCCAGGAGTGTATAAAGAAGCAACAGTGATGTGTTTAGGCGCAGCGAGAGGACCCACAGACCCTGAAGCGGGCTGGCTAGCGGGCGCTAGGCTGACGGGCAGCCGTGTTAACAGCATGCTAAAAGCTATAAGCCATAATGGCACAAGGAGGGCTCTGTGTACACTTCTGGTAATGAGACCTTGAGAAGGAATGGAATTAAAGTTAATACGAAAACAGCACTAATAGTAAGAGAGAGAGCGTGGGAGAAGGAGAAAGAGAGATGGTCTTCTGGTGGGGACAGCCCTACATCATGAGAAGCCAATACAGGGCTTCGGACGCAGTGTATGACCGTATTAAGAGAAGCATCTCAACCCCTCCACACAGCTGCTCAAGAACCACTGAAAAATAGTTCACAATAGCAGCCAATAAGGAGGCAAGTTGCCCTCGAAATTACGTCATGGCAATAGCCGGCTGGGTCTAAGGGAAAATGATATAAAAATCTGCAGCAAGACGCTCCGAGAAAAAAGTAGACTGAGTTAGAGAGAGAGGGGGTTAGTCAGAAGAGGCAGTCGATGTGCGAGTCTGTGAGGAGATAGTCTGCAGGCGTCGATAGGCAGCAGCTTTGGGCCTCTAATTTTAGTGTGGATCGCATTCTAAGAGTAGACAGGACGACAGTGTCATTACGCCGTCTCTGCATCAGACTTGGCCGCTCATAGGACAGACCTCCGCCAGAGCTGTAGGGTTCAGTCTGTACATTTTCTAATAAACTTCAGATAGTTGAACGTTCTAGAGAGTTGCTTAATTATCTCCCAGCCTTTTGTTACCTTCACATCATTTACCGTCACTTCGTAGTTAGGTCAAAATCTCCCTCTCACTAAGGCCAACCAGCTAAGTTGTCCTAAGTTATCATAATATAATCCTGAAGAACTCGAAAACTGTGTCACCTGAAAATTGTTCGTTGCTACTCTGATGCAGTGATGTTGTATGTGGCTACCACTATAAGGAGTTGGACAATTTTCTACTTGAGTGCCATACCTGAAATTTAAAAGAACTCTTTCAACCTATTTGCATGTACTTTTGTTTCGTTATTTCTCTTAATTTTTATTACTGCATTAGGACCTTCAACTTTTAATACTTCAAATGGACCTCTCCATTGCTAATTTCCGAGATCTACCACGTCTCACCGACTCGTCGTGCAGTAACACTTTATCTCCAACTTTGAATTCTGTTTCATGTCATACTGTCCCTTACTGGTTTTCTTACTCTTTATAATCGAGTCTCTAGCCACTCTGCGGGCTTCCTGCATTCTCGCTCATAGCCTATTTACATATGATTCATAATCGTAGCTTACCTGTTGTGATTCCTGCTGCAGTACTTCTGTTATGTTGACCTTATTCCCATACAGTAGTTCGAATGGTGTATAACCCGTGCTGCTGTGTGGTGTAGTGCTGAACACAAAAAATGCATACGGTACACATTTGTCCCAAAAACTTTGATCGCTTTTTTCAAAGTGTCTGAGATACTTTGTAAGTGTCCTATGACCTCTTTCTAGCGCACCATTTGATTCTGGGTGATAAGCTGTAGCATGTATACGCTTAACTTTCAACAGTTTACACACACTTTTAAAAACGTAACTCAGAAAATTCGAACCCTGATCCGATAATAATACTGATGGAATTCCAAACCTTAATACAATGTTTTCCACGAATGCTTCAGCTACCGTCTCGGCATCTTGCCTTTCAGTTCGAACTGCTAATGTAAACTTACTTAAACCGTCCTGAAAATCGGAGATGTTGGGTAGTGGAAATGCATTGCCTACAGTGATGTCATTTAACTGTCTGTAGTCCACTACGATTCTCCATTTCTGCTTGCCACTGGCGTCTAACTTTTTTGGAACCAATAGTAACAGTGCGTTCCAGGCGCTCTTACTTTTCACAATTATGTCATCTCTTAACGTCTGCTCTATTTGCTCTTTTTAGCACTACCTTCTGCGTTTCTGGGATCCGATACGGTCTGGCATTTACTACCCGCATGTTCCGGCGCAATTGGTATATTGTGCTTTACTGCGGAAGTATAGGACAATTTGTCACCTGGTAGATGAAATACATCTCCGTACTCCGTGCTAAACTCCACTACAGCGCTTTTCTCTTCTGCATTCGCCGGTAGCGGTGGCCTAGCAGTTCTAGGCTCTTCAGTCCGGAACCGCGCGACTGCTACGGTCGCAGGTTCGAATCCTGCCTCGGGCACGGATGTGTGTGATGTCCTTAGGTAAGTTAGGTTTAAGTGATCAGAGCCATTTGAATTTTTTTTCTTCCACATTCAAGTGATCCAATCTTAATTGCTTTCGCAGAACACTAGCACGACTTTCCGTCTTTCCTACGATATCCGTGCTACCTTTTACTTTGCGTACTTTTACGAGTCTTTCTAACTCTTCCGTCATTAACCTGACGTTTTCTAAATGAACTCAGTCCTCTAACAAGTTCAATGCACTCACTATGCATTTACCATTTCGCACCTTCACCAAGGTTTCAGGTACATGCACCCCCAGTGCAATTTCCTGTCTTGGAATAATCATTCCTTTTTCGCTTCGCCGTGATACATTTCCTTCCACCCTTAATAACATTATTATTTCCTCTCGGGGCCCCTATTTCCCCCCTTAATCCTGAATCCGATTCGATCTCGTATCCCTTCGGTTTTCTTCTACTGTCAATGGTATATGTCGCCCTTGCAGCCTTATTACTTTACCTGCGTAGTCTACCTTGACCTTATGCTCTGTTAAGAAATCTCTACCTATTAAACCGTCGTACTGGATGTCTAATCCCGATCCGTACACATGGAACTTGTGCCCGACTTTTCCAGAACCCTCAACACTTAGGTGTATCCTTGCTGCACCTATCGTACTCACAGATTCGCTTGTTACAACCTTTCAGCCGAAGCCTATCTGCTACATTAATTCTAATTGCACTTTTCACTGGAATACTTATTCTCTTTAGTAAACATGACTTTGCACCTGTGTCTATCAATAACCTTAAATATCTTTTTAACTCTATGCAGTACAATACAAAAACATCGTTCTCTGTTGCACAGTCTATTATCCTAACTGTGGGTTTATCTCTTGCAACAATGCCCGACTGTGCGGCCTTGGCCGGCCGCGGTGACCGAGCGGTTGTAGGCGCTTCAGTACGGCACCGCGCGACTGCTACGGTCGCAGGTTCAAATCCTGCCTTGAGCATGGATGTGTGTGATGTCCTTAGGTTAGTTAGGTTTAAGGGGCTCCGGAACGCCCTATACTTGCAATGTTAAAATAACGCTTATAAATTACATCTTTCCTCACAAAGTATTTGAGGTAGGAAGTTGAACTTTTACAGATTATTTATTGGAATATGGGCTACAACTTAACACAGGGATTTTACAAAATTTTAGTTCAGTTATTAAAGATGATTTTTTTTCAATTGTAATGAAAATTCACAACATTTTTTTGCAATTTTTTATTTATATATTCAAAAATATACAGTTTTTCGGAAAAAGGCTGTGTTAAATTATGCAGAAGGTACTGTGTAACATTTACTGAAAGTTTGAAACAAATATGTTTGGAAGATCCTTAGAAAACATGTAATTAGTATGAGAAAATAAAAGTTTTGGGAATCGAGCGACAAAGATTGGATTAACTTTTTAGTGCATTCCAGGTCCATAGGATGGATTATCTTCATCCTCTGCAAACTTCTCCTCCAGCTTCCTCTTGTTCCTCCTCCTGTTTACTCTTGCTTGTATTTCTAGACTCTTTACAGCCCTGTCTGCAGCCCGAAGGCGTTCCTTGTCTAAAGCAAGCATCACTCGTACCATGTTAGAACCTATCTTCATTCCCATATTTCTAAATACCTTGCACCTTACAATGTTTCCATCATTGAAAGTTGCAACAGCATCATACACACCAAAGTGAAGTGTTTCTATTCCAACAAATACAGTCTTGGGGATTCTCGACCATATAACACTATTTACACTTTCATTGGGGTTTTGAGTTTTTCCGTGAATACACTTTTTCAACAGTTCAGGTGCTGCTAAGTCTCTGAAAATAGGTTTTATCACCTCCATTATTGCATCAGGTTGGTTGGTTGGTTTTGCGGAAGGAGACCAGACAGCATGGTCATCGGTCTCATCGGATTAGGGAAGGATGGGGAAGGAAGTCGGCCGCGCCCTTTCAGAGGAACCATCCCGGCATTTGCCTGGAGTGATTTAGGGAAATCACGGAAAACCTAAATCAGGATGGCCGGACGCGGGATTGAACCGTCTTCCTCCCGAATGCGAGTCCAGCGTCTAACCACTGCGCCACCTCGCTCGGTATTGCATCAGGCAGACTATGCTTATGAGTGTACACTTCACCAGTTAGCAATCCTTTGTTATATTTACACCAACTGTTTTCTTCTTTGGGACACAAGCTATATTGGGGATTTTCATCGGTTGAAGAAGTATGAAAAAAAAGAGCCCAAACAGCCTTCTTCATTTCGTCGACACTTTGTGTATTTTGCCTAATAGCCATTCCATAATAGTTCTGTATTTTGTCAATTACACTGTCAGTTAACCTTCCCTTCCCATCCAACCCTTTACCATCACCGAGTTTTTGTTTTTTGTACGAAGCTTTCAGTCGCCGAAGTCTTGTTCCCATTCGCTTCTGTACGTGTCCAATACACTCAAATTTCTGCACTACAACATCATCACCATAGGGCTTCAGTCCCTGAACATGTTTGAAACTTTTAGAATCACCGTCACCAAGGTAATTAACATATCACACTTTATCACACGCCTCAGAACGCTGGAATATACTGGCAACACCAGCCACTTCCATTCCTCCACTACTGCCACTATAGTTAGCTTTGCAATTATTTTCATGTGTACCTTTATATTTTTGTGGACATCTACAATACTTTGATATTACTGCTACATCTAAAACTTAGATACTACACCATGAAGAGATGTGTGTCCCCGTTTATGCCAGGTACCATCGAACACTGCAGTCAAATCTCTGTTACCATTATTTTCCATTACTGCCTCTTCCACAGCGTTCTTCATAGATTCTATACAGACATCTTCTACTTTAGACCCTATTAATTTATTATAGGTCGTAAACTTGGTTGGGGGATTTGGAAGATTCATGATGCCACAGAAAATTGCACCTGCAGTAGCACCCTTACCAACTGAACGCAAGGAATAAACAAATCTAATGTTGTGTTCGTAGATTTTGCTACCATTTTCTTCAGTTGCAGTTACTGCAACACTGTTCCAAAAGGTGGTCATGTATGAACACTTATCACATTTCAGTTGTATTTCACTAGCAAGTCCTACGTCCTTTATTATGGAGAGTTCCAGACCAACTTCACTACAATGAATACATCTTACACAGTTTGAAAAAATTCCTTTGAGAACCGACATATCAAATATTTCATTCACATCCGATTCGCCCATAAAACATTCATAGTTTTCACTCATTGAACCAAGCTTCTTCTGTGAAGTATTTTCTTTCCCTCTTTGACTGCTATGGGCAGGTGTACTTGAGAGGTTAGGTTCACTCACTTGGTTATCGTCTTTATTGTTTACAGTAATAACACATACCTTTGGCTTTCCAACATTTCTCCTTTTCTTAAAAGCCTTCAGAGGATTTCTAATAACTTTACTGTTACTCATTATTATACTTCAACAAAACAGAGACTCAAGAAACAGAATTAATTACGAATATTTTCGAGATAACGACAGAGTAAATAAACATGAAACAATCGACAATCACACCAGCGATATATATTGAACCATCACAGGTTAGCCACAACACATACTTTATCTCACATCACTAAAATGTACCTGATGAACACGGGCGTTAATAATAACACCATTTGACAGCAGTTTAACAGCGCCACAGTGGGTCACGCCCATGTAGAACACATTTCAAAAAAAATTTAAAAATAGTTGTAGTCTTCGGAATTGAATAAATTATATATCTATAAAAGGTAATAGTCTGCAGATTCAGAAAACGCAAAAAAGTAAAAATTGAACTTTTCATGATGAACTTAAGTAGTTCTAAGTTCTAGGGGACTGATGGATGACCTTCGATGGCTCAGAGCCATTTGAACTATTTTTTTTTTTTTTCGGCCTTGCCGCCTCTTAATTTCCCTGCGCCACTTTCTCGGTTCTTCTAGGTACTGGCACCCTGCCTTTTGTCCAGGTGTGTCAGGGCCCTTCATGACAATCCTTATTGTAGTGGCCCTGCCGCTTACACTTAAAGCAGGCTACATTTTTTACCCTTGTACACGGGACTCCACACTTACCTGGTAAATTGCATTGTGGACATCTCCACTCTCGTAAACCTCCATGACTTTCTCTGTGGTTCCCTTTGAAATCTCTTACATCCATCAGATGAATTTTCCTTAACCTCACCCAACATTCCGCGTCGGTGTGCCCAGGCTTGTCGCACGCATAGCAAAAGTTGGTGAATTCTTTACACGTCATTGCCCCGTGCTCTAACCCCTGGCTTATTCTTCCTGCACTTGCTCGCAATATGACCTCTCAAACCGCAGTTGAAACATTTTAATTCCTTAATATCTCTAGAGCTCACCACCGTTTCCCACTCTTTCATGGACAGTACCGCGCTCGCCTCTTTCAGTGCACTCCACTGCTGCCGCTAACGTAATTCCATCGCCTCTGCTTCTTTCTATCGTTTGGATTCTATCACTGCTTAACCCTCCTACAAAACAGGCTCTTCCTAACGAATCGACCAATTCTATTGCGCCCTTTGAGTTATCTCTAGCCGTGACCCTGTTCACGGCCTCCCTGAAATCTGTGCATCTCGTCAATTCGATTTGCCCACAGCGCATTTGGCTCTCCCTGTCCCTGTCCCGCTTGAAAAATCTTACACGCATAATAGTCTATGGTGCGCTTACTCGCATAATTCTCTTCTAACACGCACTTCACTTCTTGCCACGTGCTCGTGCGTTCGCGCACTTGCAGTGTCGATCTGGTTTTTGTTTTTGCTTTCACAAATTTTAACAGCGTTTCGTCAAAGTCTCCCTCTCACTAAGGCCAACCAGCTAAGTTGTGGTTGCGAACTGTGTCTCTCAATCTCAGGCAAAACCCATGCCTCGGACGTGACAGTAGGACATTTTATGAGGCATCAAGGGATCACCAATTTTGAATTGAAGGGGAGCGTGGAGGGTAAAAATCGTCTTCGGAAATATCTAGTATAAAAGAGAGGGCTATACGTTTTGCATGAAAAGTTTGCGCTGTATTGACAAAACAATATCCCTGTTTCGGATTTGTTTCAACTGATAAGTGTGTGTTAGTGTTGGAACTGCAGTTAGTCTGAGTCACACCGCATTGTGCCATGGTCAGCAGCAGGAGTGGTCAGAAGGGGTCTGCTAACAGGAAGTCGAGGGTTACGGCTGTCGCAAGCGGTAGCTCGCCAGCTGGCCAGCTCTTCTGGTACATAATACACTCGATAGATCGCACTGGACTAGGCTGGAGACTAGTAGTCAGTTTCGTTTTCCGTCTTGAGACGTTTTGTTCAGGTAAGATAATGTGCAGTACATTCATAAAAAATATTGTGCAATGTATTTTCATGTTTCTGTTGCCTAGGATGCGACTTGCAACTCGTAAATCGGTATAAGTGTGTTTCATTCCCAGGTAATGTTGCTACAGGAGTCCTATATATAGGGACAGGTGTGTTTAGTTTTGTGTTTTCCTCTGTTATGCCAGCGTTGCCTGGATCTCCGCCCCCACCCACTTTTACAAGGCCCTCCAAATCCTTGAACGCCATGCGCTCCGCCTTGCCTTCCGTATCCGCCTTCCTTCCCCCACGCGGCTCGTGTATGAACTGATCCCCTTCCCCCACCTCCTCCTGTTCCTCCAACATCTCCGCATCCTTTACATTGTTCGCAGGCTTGATCCCCCCCACCCTCTGGTTTCCTCCTTCCTCTCCACCCCCCGCCCGTTGCCGCGCCTCTATCGCTGTATACCTCCCTCTCTCCACCTCCACACCCTACATCACCTTCATCAGGGCAATTTCCAACGCCTCTCCCTCCCGGATGACGAACTTCGCCGTGACATCTACCCTTCCTTCCAACTATAACCTGGCCTTGTTCCCCCCCCCCTCCCCAGGGCCCCCTTTTCCTCTTTCCTCCTTCTCCCAGAGCGGATTTTCCTCCGTCCCCCCCTCCCCTGAGACCCTGCACCCCATACTTGCCTCTCTCATTCCCACATCCCTCCCTACCTGGCCCTCTTCCGCGCGCCCCCCGCTCACCTCCCCCATCTCTTCCCCTCCCTCCCTTCTTCAGGTCTCCCTCATCTCCCAGCGCCTGGCAGATCCTCTGTATTGCTCTTCATCAGTGTGCCACATCAGTGTTGTTTCGTGCTGTTTCTCGTGTGCGTCAAGGGGTGTGATTTTAATTTTGTCCTGCCTTGAGGTTCGCCGTCAGTGTTACGTTATGTGCTATGCCGTCCGTCGCTACCTTTATGCTCCAGTCATACTGTGCCTTGTGTTCTTTTAACCGTCGCAGTGTGTGGCTTTTTGTGTGTGCTACTTTTAAAACAGTTTTTTATCTCCATTTTACAGTCAGCCCGTTTTTTGTCTATTGCCTTCCATGATGTTCCCCCTCTTTTTATATCTATGTTCACCTTATTCTCTCCTTTGCTGTTTTTAAATGTCTGCTATTGTTTTGTTCTATGTGTTTCGGCTGAAGAGCAGTGCATATGCTGCTGCCAGCTCGCCCCGATGGGGAATTGAAATAAAATAAAGAAAAAAAAATAGTTTTGTGCTCACCATCTATGGCTGTCCTATCGCCCTCACTCCCACCCTTAAGTACCTTGGCGTCACGCTCGACCGTTGCCTCTCCTGGACACCCCATCCCCGGACAATCCAAGCCAAGGCACGCTCCCGACTCCATCTCCTCGAGCTCCTTTCCGGCCGTACGTGGGGTCTGTACCCCTCCACCATCCTCCACACCTATAAATCCCTCATCCGCCCTATCCTTTGTTACACCCATCCGGCCTGGATCTCCGCCCCCCGTTACCTTTTATAAATCCCTACAAATCCTTGAACGCCATGCTCTCCGCCTCACCTATCGCATCCGTCTCCCCTCCCCCACGCGGATCCTGTATGATCTCATCCCCTTCCCCCATCCCCTCCTTTTCCTTGAAAGGATACGGATGCTGTACACCTCCTGTAAACTCGATCCTCCTCATCCGCTTGTCTCACCCATCCTCTCCCACCCCTGCCCGCTGCCGCGCCTGTATTCCCACGTCCCACCCGGTCTCCATCTCTCCACCCTCCTTACCCTCTCCCAAGGTGGCTTCCGCCAGTTCCCCCTCCCTGATGATGTCCTCCTCCCCTCCATCTACCCCTCCTACCAACTTTGATCCTCCCTCCCTCTTCCTGTGTCTGTTCCTTTGGGCACCATCCCTCCCTCCTCCCTTTCTCCCCACTCCTCCCCCGGGCCTCCCCTTCCCTGTCCCTCTACTCCTCCTCCCATCTCCTCAGCCATTGGCATCTTTGTTCTCCCCTCTCCACCCTCTCCACCCCCCCTCACCCTCCTTCCCCTCTTGGCAGGTCCCCGGACTCGCACACGCTACGTGGACTTTCGCGCGCCGGAGATCATCGCCATCAGTGTCTCGTGTATGTGACGTCATTTTGTGTTTTTAGTGTCCGCCCTCACACTTCTACGTTCACTTGTGCCGTCGGATTCATCAATGTTATGTGCGCCATGTGAACGTGTTTTCAGTGTCGTTATCGTCGAGTGTGAACGGCTCCATGTTTTTTGTGTGTCTGTGACCACTATTTTTTTGCCCGTCACTATGTTCATTCTAATTCTCCATTCTGTGTACTGTAATTGTCAACACTATGGCTGAAGAGCGGCGTAGCATGCCGCTGCCAGCCTACCTGATTGTTCAGGTATTAAAATAACAATAAAGGAAAAAAAAATAGTTTTGTGCATCTAGAAAGTTGGATCCCCTCCTTCGAAAGCGTCAGATTGCAAAGCCTGGGCTACTCTCAGGGTGGAATCTCCGTCTGTCTGTCTGTCTGTCTGCCCGCCCGCCGCTTGCTGCTGTAGCGTTTCGTCCGTCCGTCCGCCTGCCTGCTCGCCGACAGTCACCGCCGCCGTAGCCGCCGCCGCCGCCGCCGCTGCCTGCTGTCCGTTCGTCGCCGACCATCGCCGCCGCCGCCGCCGCCGCCGCCGCCGCCGCTGCCGCCTGCTGCCCGTCCGTCTGTCCGTCGCCGTTCGTCTGCAATGAGTACTCCCACCTCCACTGTCATCTACACCTCCCCCTCCCCCTCTCCCAGAATCACTTCCTGGAGTGCCGCCCCTGGCCTCCCTCCTTACACCTCCCCTCCCCTTCCCCCACTTACTCATCCCCCTGTCTCCTCCCCTGCTGTCTACCCACACCTCTACACCCTTCCTCCAGCCTCCACACCCTCAACAGCTCCCACTACTACCCCTGCCCTCACGTACGCCTCTGTTGCCGCCTTTGCTGCCGCCCCTCAGGTGGTCGGCTTCCCCTCTCTCACCCACCTCGTCGCTTCGTCATCTGCATCTCCCGCACGCATCACGTCGCGCCGAGCCACCATCACCACCACTGAACCAGCTACTTCTCCCGGCGCCTCCACTACGCCACAGGGATCTGCCACCCGCCACCTCCCTCTTCTCTCCGTCCCTCTCCCCTCCTCCCAGCCTCCAGTCTCCAAAAAAACCCAAAAGCGCGTCATTACCGACTCTGCTCCCGCCACTTCCCACAAAAAGTCAACACCACCTCCCCCTCCTCCTGCCGTCTCCATGGACACCACCCCTCCTCCTGCCACCCATGCCTCGGCCCCCACCCTCCACACCTTTCTCCTGTCAACTCCCGATCCTAAGTTCCTCGACGCTCGTACTCTCACCATGGTGATACGAAAGTACTTACCTGGTGCTCCCATCTCCCAATTCATTCCCCGCAGGGACTCAGTCCTTATCAAGTCCCCGTCCTCATCCTTTCACACAGACCTCCTTCGAAAACTCCCACGAGTTATGTTTGGCCCCCACGCCTCTCTGACATCCTTCCTTTCTGCTTCCACTCCTCGTCAGCCCCAGCCTCCCCGTCGCCCCCCCCACCTACACCGCTGTGATCACCTAGCTCAGCCCGGTGACCACGGAGGATGAAGTGTTGGCAGAACTGAACTCCCACCCGGACTTGGAAATCCGCTCTGCCCGCCGTATCCACAATGCCTCTGGTCCCACCTACCTCATGCGGGTATTCTCTGAGACCATCTCCTCACCCAGTGTGCCCTGATATACCACTGTCGCCACCCTGTCGAGTCCTCCAAATCCCCTCCCCAATCCTACCATTGCCAGCGGTGCCTGATGTACAATAACCACCTGACTCCCAACTGCAAACCCCCCCCCCCCCACCTGTCCCCATTGCTAGGCCTCCCACTTTCTTAAGAACTGCCCCAACCTCACTGCTCCTCCTTCCTGTAATACCTGCAATGGCCCCCATCGCACCTACTCCCACAAGTGTAAAGCTAAACCCCCTCCAGCCACCCCTGAGCTTACAGTCCCAGTTCGTCACCTCGATCCCCCTGTCCATCCCAACAATTTCCTCCGTCCACCCCCCATGGCCGAGGACATCATCCGGTTCCTTACCGTTGTACTCCAAAACATTCACCCTTTTCAGCGCCCCCACACCTTCTCCCTTGCCGCTCGCTCCGTTTTCCACCTGAACACCTTCACCACTCACTCCCACAACCAAGCCCACTTCACCTTCACCCGCCTCAACAACCTAGTTTAAGTCTCTTCCCCTCCCTTCCTTCCCCCCCTCCGTCCCGCCATGGCGCGGCACGAGTATCTCATCCTCTTCCAGAACATTCACTCCTTCCACTCTAACAAATACCTCCTCATGCACACCCTCTCCCACCAACAGGTCGACACCTCCCTCTTGAACGAAACCTTTCTCCAGCCCCACCCTTCTATCCGCACCTCTCCCTATATCCTGCACCACACTGACGCTCCTGGTCCTCGTGCGCAGGGTGGAGTCACGACTGGCCACCTTAAGCATATCCCCGTCTGGCTGCAACCTCTCCTGAATGACCCCACTGAACACCTTATCCTTAGTGTCTTCTTCCCCTCCCTCACCATTACCTGTGCCACCATCTATGTCCGCTCCACTGCTCCTCTTCCTTATGACTTCATCTCGCACATTGACCGCACCTTCTCCACCTACTCACCTCAACGTCCATAGCCGCACTCCTGCTGCCCTTCGGCGGTGGCGTCAGTTCCTCTCCACGATCCAAGGTGACCTTGTTCCCCTTCCCCAGCACACCCGACCCGAAAGTGACACCACCCCCGATGTTGTCATTGCCTCCGCCAACCTCCTTGGGCGTATCGCTGTCGACGTCCTTGCCCCCGCAGGTAGTGATCACCTCCCTGTCCTTCTCACCATAACGTCTGCTCACCGCCCCCCTCCGGCTCCGCACCGCGCACCCCCTCCCAAGGTCGTCCATGACTATCGCTGTGCCAACTGGGATGCCTACCAGGACTCCATCTCCACCCAGGTCGAAAGCCGCCCTCTTACCTATCGCCATCCTGACGACATCATCCATGCCTCGTCCTTCCTTCAGAAGGTAATTACTGACGCCGTGGAGTCCCATGTTCCTACTAAAACCATCCACCCACACCGTCCCACTCTCCCTACGCGGGCTGTCCTCCTCCTCCATGAATCCCGCCGCCTCTATCGCTCCTTCCTGCGCACTCGTGACAGGGATACACTCCAACACCACCGGCAAATACAGCGACACGTACGGAACCTTATTACAGCAACGAAACGCCGAGACTGGCGCCAGACCTGCACATGACTCAATGCCACCCTCCCTATCAACTCCCCAAGTACTGGTCCGCCTTCCATCGCCTTACTGGTTCCCTTTCTGCTCCCCACTACCCCCATCTCCATAACGATCGCCCCCTTCCTGACAACCTCAGTAAGGTCAACCACTTCGCTTCCCATCTTTCCGAGGTCTTCTCCATCCCCGATGATCCCCACTTTGATTATTTATTTTCCCCACCGTCATAGAATGTGCCGATACCTCAGTCGCTCCACTTGCTCCTAGTCTCCAGTACTTGGGGCAGTTGCCCCCCTCCGACATAAGCACTCCCATCACAGCACAAGACACTAAACTTATCCTCCGGTCCAAACGCAACACGGCCCCTAGTCACGACTGTGTCACCTACTATCACCTTCGAGAAAGCCCCTATTACTTCCTGACTGTCCTCGTCCATCTCTATAATGCCATACTCTCTACTGGCTTCTACCCTGACCTGTGGAAGACCTCCGGCGTCCTCTTATTCCTCAAACCCAACAAACCCCCTTCTGCCGCCTCTTCCTATCGTCCCATCTGCCTCACCTCCGTCTTCAGTAAAGTCTTTAAATCCATCCTCTCCCACCGTATCCATCAGCACCTTGCTCAACACCACCTCCTCTCCCTTACCCAGTGTGGCTTCCGACCATCCTTCTCTGCTGAAGACCAACTCATCAACCTCGTTCCCCTTCTGTCCCTCCAGCTCAACTCTCGTCGCTCCGCCATTTTTGTTTCCCTTGACCTCGAAAACGCCTATGACCGTGTATGGCATCCCGGTCTCCTCTTTAAACTCCAAACCTACATCCTGCCTATCAATTTTGTCCGTCTGGTCACCTCCTTCCTCTCGCACCATCCTGATTTTCCCCCTTCCCCCCCCCCCTCCCCTGAGACCCTGCATCCCATACTTGCCTGTTTCCTTCCCACATCCCTCCCTACCTGGTCCTCTTCAGCACGCCCCCCTCTCATCTCCCCCATCTCTTCCCTCCCTCCCTTCTTCCGGCCTCCCTCATCTGCTTGCACCTGGCAGATCCTCCGTTTTGATCATCGTCAGTGTGCCACATCTGTGTTGTGTTTAGTGCTGTTTCTCCTGTGCATCAAGAGGTGTGATTTTAATTGTGTACTGCCATGCGGTTCGCCGTCGTGTTTGTTATGTGCTACGCCATCCGTCGATACCTTTTATGCTCAAGTCATACTGTGCCTTGTGTTCTTTTAATTGTCGCAGTGTGTGGCTTTTTGCGTGTGCTACTTTTAAACAGTTTTTTATCTCCATTTTACAGTCACCCTGTTTTTTGTCTATTGCCTTCCATGATGTTCCCCCTTTTTTATATCTATGTTCACCATATTCTCTCCTTTGTCATTTTTAAATGTCTTCTATTGTTTGTTCTATGTCTTTCGGCTGAAGAGCAATGCATATGCTGCTGCCAGCCCACCCCGCTGGGGAATTGAAATACAATAAAGGAAATAAAAATAGTTTTGTACTATTCCATTTATATGTGTTGCTAACAGAAACAAGACTGTTTCCATGTTTTGAAATTGTGCCTGTCTGCTTACTTTGTGTCTTAATCGCCTACCTTATATTTTTATATTTTAACTTCCACAACTTTCCGCTATTTTACTGTTTTTAAAAAGTCACCGTTTTATCACCTGTTTTTATTATCTGTTATCTTCTCATTATGTTTTTAACTCTTCTGAAAGCTGAAGAGCGGCATATTAAGCTGCTGCCAACCAGCCCCTCCTTCGGTGGGAAATCTAAATCCAATAATGGTAAAAAAATAACAACACAAGCATGCTGTCTCCACGACAATCGCCCCTTCCCTGACAACCTCTGTAAGGCTAACCATTTTGCTTCCCACCTATGCGAGATCTCCATTCATGACAATCCCCATTTTGATTACTCCCTCTTCCCCACTGTCCTTGTACGCACTGATATCTCTCTCCCACCGCTCTCCCCTAGTTTTCAGTACTTGGATCAGTCACCCCTCAGACATAAACACTCCCATCACCACACACAACATCACACTCGTCAGACATCAGATACATCCTCCGCTCCAAACGCAACACCGCCCCTGGTCACGACAGTGTCACCTACCGCCTCCTCAAGGAATCCCACTGTCCTTCCTGGCTGCCCTTGCTACCCTGTACAATGGCCTCCTCTCCACCGGCTTTTACCCTGAACTGTAGAAGACTTCCCATGTCCTGCTGTTCCCTAAACCCAACAAACCCCCCTCTGACACCTTTTCTTATCATCCCATTTGCCTCACCTCCATGTTCAGTAAGGTTTTCAAGTCCATCCCCTACCACCGCATTCATCGCCACATTAACCAGCACCAACTCCTTCCCATTACCCAGTGTGGCTTCCAATCCTCCTCCTCAGCTGATTAACAATTTATCCCTGTATGTTGCTATCCACAATTCCAACTATTGTACTTTCTATCCCACTCCCAGCGTGCCCCAAGGCTCCATCCTTTCCCCTCTCCTCTATCTCCTGTATCCTGCTGATATGCACAAACCTCCCCTACTTGTTCATCTCCTCCAATTTGCTGATGACACTGCCTTCGTGTCTTATTCTACCCTTCAACGGTCCCAATGTACCCTCCAAATCCACCTTGGCCAGTTCACCACTTGGTGCAACCAGTGGTGCCTTCGCATCAACCCTCCAAGACACAGGCAATCATCATAGGCCGCTCCACCCGCTCCTTCTGATTCCAAGATTTCTACCTAAACATTTATGGTCGTCCTATCCGCCTCACTCCCACCGTAAAATACTTGGGCCTCACCCTTGACCGCAACCTCATCTGGACTCCCCATCTCCTTATTATCCAACACAAAGCCCACAATAGACTCCACCTCCTGAAACTCCTATCTGGCCAGACGTGGGGACTGCATTCTTCCACCATCCTTCACACCTACAATTCCATGCTCCGCCCCATCCTTTGTTATGCCAGCATTGCTTGAATTTCCATCCAACCCAGATTCTATAAAGCCATCAAAATCCTAGAACGTCACGCGCTCTGCCTCATCTTCCATATCTATCTTCCATCACCCACACACATCCTCTATGACCTCATCCCCTACCCCCACCTTCTTCTTTTCCTTAAACACATCCGCACTCTGTACATCGTCCTCTGACTCAATGCCCCCCCCCCACTCCCTGTTGTCCGTCTTCCTCTCCACCCCAGCCTATTTCCATGCATTTACCATTGTGTCCTACCCTCTCTCCATCTCCACACCCTCCACCTCCATTCCCAATGCAACTTCCAGCAACTACCCCTCCCAGATGACGAGCCTCACCCTGACATCTACCCTTCCTACCAACTCTAACCCTACCTTCCCCCCTTCCACTTCTCAGGGCTCCCTCTCCCCTCCTCTTCCCTTCCCCTGAGTGATTTTCCTCCCTTATCCATTCCCCTCCTTTTCCAGTGCACCCCTTCTGTGTTTCTGCACTCCCTTATGACTTGTTTTCCCTCTTCATCTCTCATTCCACCCACCTCCTACCCCTTGGTGCGCCCCCAGTCCCCCTTTCCTTTTCATCCCACCCCTTCCCCCACTGCACCTTGCTCTCCCCCCTTTTTCCCTCCTCTCAGGCTTCTCCCTCAGCAAGCCCCTCCTGGCAGTTTTTATTATACTTTGTGTGTGCTTCATCTCCTACAGTGATTTTAAAGCATCTTCGTTATGGAGTCTTTTAATACTGTGGCCTACTTTTAACCTGTGTGTGTGATTTCAGTGTATTTTATGTGCTCCACGAATTACCAACTGTGTCTTTTAACTTTATGTCGACTTTTTCAACTGTTCCACACGGAACGTCTCCATGTGAATGTATATTTTAATCCCCATTGTCTCCACTTATTCTGTTTTTATGTACCCCTTTTCATCGCCTTTATATGTATAGTTTTCTTCTTTTATTGACTGACATATCACTTGACTGAAGAGTGGTAGATTGTGCCACTGCCAGCCCTCCGCTGCCCATATTGGGCAGGGGACTGAAATCACACTAAAGAAAAACAAGCACGCTGCTCGCCCCCTCTAACAACGCCCATTTCCCCTGCCCTTCCGTTCTCCTTGTATCCCTACTCCTTGCAGATCCTCATACTTTGTTCTTCATCATCAGTGTGCTGTGTCAGTGTTTTGTTTGGTGCCGTTCTACAGTGACGTCAAGTGCTGTGGCTTTAATCGCATGCTTGACCTGTATAAAGTTTTGGTATCTCTGATTTTTCTGTGCTATGCCACCCATTGTGTGGCTGTTTTACTCATTCTGCAACTTTTACACTGTCTGTACTTCGCCTTGTGTTCTTTTAATCCTTACAGTGTGCGATTTTTTGGTAAAATACTTTCTTAGATTTCTATCTCGATTTTTACAGTCACTCCCTTTTGTATGCTCTCTTCCATTATGTTCTCCCTTTTGCATATATCTTCCGCCATGTTTTGTCCTTTATGTTGTTTTAAATGTCTTCTTGTTACATACTTAATGTCTCTCGGCTGAAGAGCAGAGCCTATGTTGCTGCCAGCCTGCCCCCCGTTACATACTTAATGTCTCTCGGCTGAAGAGCAGAGCCTATGTTGCTGCCAGCCTGCCCCTGATGGGAGGATTAAAATACAATAAAGAAAAAAAAAGGCATGCTGGCATCCAGAGGGTTGGAATCCCTCCTTTCCCATGGAAGAATTTGTCGAATGGGTTGCTCTT
Source organism: Schistocerca nitens (assembly GCF_023898315.1). Lineage (NCBI taxonomy): Eukaryota > Metazoa > Arthropoda > Insecta > Orthoptera > Acrididae > Schistocerca > Schistocerca nitens. The sequence goes on along the minus strand of NC_064616.1, from coordinate 555,922,526 downwards.
AGTACCTATCCGCTGGTTGGAAGCTCTCAGTGGCCCTACTCTGCACCGTATTGCCATCACCGCCACTGCCACCACTTCAGTGTCTGCTCTCACTGTTGCTGTGCTGTTTCTTCATCTTCCTCTGCTTTGTCGTCTCCCCACTCATCGTTTTCGTTTCCTACCTTGGTGACATACATCGCTGGTAGACTCATCTCCATTTAAAGATAGACACCACAACCACCACCGTTATCTACATCTCCTCCTCCCCTGCCCCCAACATCACTTCATGGAATACCTCCTCCAACTCCCTTCTTATGCCCAGCCTCTCCTCCTTACTGTATCCTCCCCTTCCACCTCCTCCTCCATATTGTATCCGACCCCTTCCACTCGTCCTCAAGAGTTTTCCCCCTCTTCAGCCACCCTACAACCCCAGCAACTTGCTCACTCACCTAGGTCACAGACTGCTGGGCCACAGTGGCCACCCCAGATGAGTCACTAACACCACCTCATGTTGGTGACTCCATACCCCAAGAAGAGCTTGCCTCCAGTCACCTCCTGCTCCAACCCATTCCTCATCCACCTTCCCAGGCCGCCCTCACCAAAAAACACCCTAAATGTTCTAGTGCCGACCCAGCTCCTACCCCCCCCCCCTCCACCAAAACACCACCGCCAGCCCCCACCCCATCTGAGTCCCCCATAGATACCACCCCCATTCCTGCATCCCAGCCCTCCACTATGCACACCTTCCTTCTCTCTTGCCCCAACCACCAGTTCCTCAACACCTGCACCCTCACCTTAGAAATCCGCAAATACTTCCCCAATTCCCCCATTTTCTAACTCACTCCCCACAAGGACTCTGTCCTCACAAATTCCCCCAATCCATCTCTCCACACTGAGCTCCTCAAGGAGGTCTCCTGTGTCACCTTTGACCTCCACGCCACCCTTACACCCTTTAATATCCCCTCCTCTCCCTGCCTGTCCCAATCCCCTCATCATCCTCCAACCCTCACTGCCATGACCGCGAAGCTCAACCCCATGTTCACGGAGGCAGAGATGTTGGTGGAACTCAACGGCCAAACTGCCCTTGAAATCTGTTCTGCCTGCCCCATTTACAATGACTCCGGACCCACCTAACTCACGCATATCTTCATGGAATCCCCCTCCTCCATCGACCACCTACTCACCAGAGGAGCCCTTATTTACAACTGCCGCCACCTTGTTGACCCTTCCCACTCCCTTCCCCAGTCCTATTGGTGCCCTAAGTGCCAGGCCTACAATGATCACTTTACCTCTGCCTATAAAAATTCTCCCACTTGTCCCACTGCAAAGCCTCTCATTTCTTTAAATAGTGTCCCAGCCTCGCTTCCCCTCCTTCATGTAATGCATGTAATGAAGCCCACCCCACCTATCCCTCTAAATGTAAGGCAAAATCCCCTCCCAGCAAACTAGAGCTCACCATCCCCATTCATTCCACTGATCAATCCATCCACTCCAACGCTCACACACTCTCCAGCAGATCTCCCACGCCACCCGTACCATTTTTCACCTAAACACCTACACCTTCTACTCCCACAACCAAGACCACTCTGTTTTTACCCACCTCAACACTGTTGTCTAAGTGTCCTGCCCCCCCACCCTTTCCACTTCCTCTCTCTCCATCCTGGTGTGGTGACAGTGACATGCTTTATCAAAACATCCGCTCCCTCTCTACCAATAAGCCTCTATTCGTGTATACCCTGTCCCAGCACCAGGTTGACACCTTCATCCTCAATGAAACCTTCCTCCAACTTCACCACATTTTCTACACCTCTCCCTATGTCCATCACCATACCGATAATTGCTGCTCCTCAGCACGAGATGGGGTCACTATTGGCCACCTTAAGCATATCCCCTTCCAGCCACAACCCCTACTCAATGACCCTACCGAACATCTTATCCTCAACGTCTTTTTCCCCATTTTCAGCTGTTCCTCCATATAGTCTGTCCTGCTGCTCCCATCCCCTATGACTGCCTCTCCCGTACTGACCACACCTTCTCCATGTACATGATTGCCACAGACCTTAACATCCATAGCCACGACCCTGCACCCTCCGGAGGTGGCGTCAGTTCCTTTCCACTCTCTAAAACGACTTTATCCCCTCCCTCAGCATACCTGTCCCAAAAGTAATACAACCCCTGATGTTGTCCTCAGTTTCCCCAACCTCCTTGGGCGTATCATCGCGGAAATCTTCGATCTCATTGCACTGACCACCTCCTAGTCCTTCTCCCCAACATCTTTGCCCCTCACCCTCCCCTAGCTCCCTGCCCCATCGCCCCTCCCATAATAGTTTACAACTACCACCATGCCAGTTGGAACGCCTACTGGGAATTCATCAACACCCACGTTGGGAGCCACTCCCTCCCCTCCCAGCATGCTGATGACATCGCTCACACCTTGTCCTTCCTAAAGAAGACACTCAATCATGCTCTGGTGGCCCACATTCCCACCAAACCTGTCAGCCCCACCATCCTACCCTTCCTCCACAGGCCATACTCGTCTGTAAATCGCAATGGCTCTACTGCTCCATTCTCCACACTAGCGACCAGGACACACTTTTTCTCCATTGGCAATTATAATGACACTTTGAAACCTTCTGACAGCAAAGAAATGCCGGGACTAGCACCTTACATGCACATGACTCAACACCGCCCTCCCTGTCAACTCATCTAAGTACTGGTCTGCCTTCCACTGCCTTACTGGTAGCCATCCCACCCTGCATTACCCACACCTCCATGACAACTGCACCTTCCCTGTCAAGCTTAGTAAGGTTAACCATTTTGCTTCCCACCTCTCTGAAGTCTTCTCAGTACCCAATGACCCTCACTTTGATTACTCCCTCTTCCTCTGTGTCATTGACTGCACCAATACCACTGTCCCGCCACTTGCTCCCAGCTTCCAGTACCTGGACCAGTTACCGCCCTCAGAATTTAACACTCCTATCACAGCACACAACATTAAACTCATCCTCCGTAAATACGCAACATCACCCTTGGTTACCTACTGTCACCTCAAGGAATGCCCTCTCTATATCCTCACCATCCTTGCCATCCTGTGCAACACCATCCACTCCACTGGCATTTACCCTGAGCTATGGAAGACCTCCCACATCCTGTTGTTCCATAAACTCAACAAACCCCCTCCTCCTATCGCCCCATATGCCTCACTTCCACGTTAGGTAAGGTCTTAGTGTCCATCCTCTCCCACTGTACCCATCACCACCTAACTCAACATCACTTCATCCCTCTTACTCAGTGTGGTTTCCCGCCTTCCTTCTCCACTGACGACCAGCTCTTCACCCTTACCCATCTCCTCTCCCCTCCAACTTAACTCCTATCACTCTGCTATTTTTGTTTCCCTTGACCTTTATACCCCCGCCGACGAAACATTGCACTGGACAGTTCGCTTTTTGTCTAGTTAGGTTGGCTATACTGTAATAGCGATGTTGCAACAGCAGCCTCTATACACACAGCAGACAATACGGTTTTCCGTCCCGTCTCGTAAATGCAAGCGATTGAGCAATTACAGTGTATATAAAAACTCGTTTTTAGTTGTACTACAATGACAGGAAGTAAACAACCGTATAATAATGCCTGTAAAAGCACAACAATGCGCACCCTTTCGATAACGGAGCAAAGAAACACAAAAAACAAGCATCTGACGACTGGTACTTTAAAATCAATAATGTACGTAGTTTACAAAATAAATAATAACCGAGATTGCAATAAATAACCAATATTAGTAATTTTTCACTCACCAATTTACAGCGATAATGGCGCAATTCCATCCAGCTCGCCATCGTCAGTGTTGTCCGATTCATTGCCAAAACCGTCTTCATCGTCGCCATCAGCAAGACAAATCATTAATTGTTCATGGCCACTGATAATGCCTTCTATTGTCTGTGCTGCTCGTATAAGCTTCTCGACGTGCTCTACCTTTTTTCTCCATGAGGCTGCATCCACAGTCACAAGAGCTTCACGCAACAGCTTTTCCACCTCTGTTATTGTAAAGGACTTGTTGTTCCTTACATACATTTTTACATCACTCCATATTAACTCAATAGTGATATGGTGGCAGCCTTATTACAGTATGACCCTGCTCCTTGGCAATTTCGTCTACTACATATGTAGGTGTCGTAGGCTTATTTTCTTTAACAAGAGAGTATAACAGAACCTTTGTCATACTCATATCCGCTGCAATATTTCGAGCCTGTAACCACTGCACCGTAACTTCTTTCCGATCATTTGTGGTTGGGGCTTTGTTCTGTATCACCGAATGATATGGAGCATTGTCCATTACAATTGTTGTAGGGACAGGAAATTGTTTTAAAAGGTTCCTGAACCACTCAACAAATCGTGTGTGATCCATATCTTCATGGTAATCACCAGTCTTTTTTTATCTAAAAATTAAAAGTGCGTCAGGAACAAAACCACTGGAGGAACCTGCATGGACCACAATTAATCTAGCTCCTCTTCCCGTAGGCTGATGGCCGCTACTGCTGGGTGTGTTATCCGTCCAACATTTGCTGACAGCTTCCCCAGCATTAACCCACGTTTCGTCTAGCCAAATTATGGAATGAATGTCTCTGCCCACAATTTTGTGCAAGAAAATGCTACGAGCGGTAACAATATGTGCCCTCTCTAACAGTACTTTGCGTCCGTCTGGCGTTTTGTAACGGAAACCCATATTTTTTAGCACAATTTTTAGTGATGTTTTACCACCCCCGAAGAGTTCACTTTCTTTTAAACAGATTAATAACTTAGCTACAGTCGGATACTCTTTTCTGCAGTAGTAAGCATAAACATGCCTACGAATTGCATCAGTCTGGAAAGAATCTGAATCTGTGATAGGACTAGGCCGCTTTTTCTTCTTTCCCGGGGTTGATAAAAATGTATTATTTGATCCAGACAGCTCGGAATCATTACGGCTCACTTCAGTATCTTCCACGTTTTGTAGTAATACTCCCTTACTTACTACGGTTCTTGCACTAATACCAAGAGTTTTCGACGTACGTTCCACCACTTTGTCGGCAGGAATTGATGGCTGTCCATGAATGCTTACATAGTTTTTCTCCTGCTCGTAAAACTCACGAGTTCTGCGTAGTAACTCCAGTGCCTGGCTGTTTAGCGGCACCCCTCGACGCAAAGGATTGTCACTAGGTGAACGAAGTCTTTTCGATGGCATTTTCCAAGTATGTACACTCACAACGTAACAAAAGTCACAAGGATATAGCACACAGTACAACGAAAACACGCGGTAAACAACATACAATTCATGTTGTGGTGTCACAGCCAGACACCACAAGTGCTAGGTGGTAGCTTAAATCGGCCGCGGTCCTGTAGTACATGTCGGACCCGCGTGTCGCCACTGTGTGATCGCAAACCTAGCGCCACCACAAGGCAGGTCTCGAGAGACTGACTCGAACACACCCCAGTTGTACGGACGACAGAGCTAGCGACTAGACGTACGAAGCCTTTCTCTCTCTTTAGCCGAGAGACAGAATAGCCTTCAGCTAAGTTAATGGCTACGAACTAGCAATGCGCCATTAGCCTTACAGTGATTGTAATTAGAGTCTCACTTGTGTTCACCATAGAGATGTACAAGAAGACATTAAAGATAAGTATATGAGAAGCTCCGTTCTTTTCTTCATAGCATTAATTACGTATCCCGTTCCAGTACTTCACGCCCGTCTGCGTTAGTCTCGCGTGCCCTTTAAGCCACCTCTATTTACAAGGTGTTGGCCCAGCTGCCGACACATCACATGGCGACGAGTCTACAAAGGATCTTGTGTTTTACTTTGCACTAATTTCTTTGTGTCATGGCTTCGCCACAATCTCCAGATGTACTGTCCGAATTTTATCGCTTGCAGAATCAGCAGACGCAGGCGTTATTGGATGCTCTTGGACAGCTCGTCCAGGGTCAACGTGCGCTGCACACCGATGCGGCCGCCGCCGCTTCCTCGCTACCGCAGACACAACATGCTGTTGCACCTCAATTCAGACCCTTTGACGCAACCCAAGAGTCCTGGCAGGAGTGGTCCCGTCAGTTCGACTTCCACCTAGCAGCCTACAGAATTCAAGGTAATGAGCGGCAGCCGTTTTTGCTTTCTTGTGTCGGTGTGTCCACCTACCGAGTCATAGTGAAGTGGTTTCCCCGGCGCGACGTAGCAACTCTGTCCTACGAAGAACTTTTGTCTGCTTTAGATGCCTATTTCAAGGAAACAGTAAATGTCGTTGCAAAAAGGTATACGTTCTTTCGTACAAAACGTACGGCCGGTCAGACTAATAGGGAGTGGGTTGCGACATTGCAAGGACTTACTAGGGAGTGTGCATTTGAATGCGAATGTGGACTTCCTTATTCAGATACTATGGTGCGTGATGCCATTGCACAGAACGTTTCTGATGTTCGCATACGGGAACAGATTTTGAAACTAGTTAATCCCTCCCTTCAACAAGTGATAGACATATTGGACAGGCAAGACACACTTGACTTTGCTCAGGACTCATTTGCAACTTCGCCGGCAGTGTGTCACATTAACCGGCCCGCCGGGCCCGCTGCACGGGACGCTCAGCGGCCCTCGCGCCCGTCAGAGCAGCGGCAGCCTAGCTCGCAAACACGTGCGCCGCGTAAGCAAGCTAATGCAGTGAAATCATGCCCGCGGTGTGCAACTAGACATTCGCGTGAACATTGCCCGTCACGCCAAGCTCTTTGCTTTTACTGTCATAAGAAAGGACATGTCCAAAGTGTTTGCCGGAAAAAGCTCAGATCGGACACTCACACCAATTCCAGGCCCTTTGCTTCGCGCCGGAATCGAACCAAGGTAACTCAGGCTCGTGAACCTTCGCCCATGGATATTCATGTCGTTCATTCCACCCCGTCCGGTGACAGTGTTCATTCCGCAAAACGTGTGCGTCGACGTCGACGGAAGTCCCGTCACGTCGCACGTGATTCTGTCCCAGTGTCTGTTCCAGTTGCACAACACAGTCGCTTTTGTCGTCAGCAGGACAATAAACTTTTTGTAGACTTAGACTTTGCAGGCCAAGTGATACCATTCCAGCTCGATACCGGAGCTGCAGTTTCATTGCTCAATCACGACACGTACAACCAACTGGGCAAACCTCCGTTGCGTGCCGCAAATGTTCAGCTCAATAGTTACTCAGGCCAGAACATACCAGTGTTAGGACAGTGCAGCCTTCTTGCAACATACAAGGGACAAACAAAACTTGTGTCATTTTACGTTCATCGTTCTTCTACTGCAGTGAACTTGTGTGGTTTAGATTTATTTCAGTTGTTTAACTTGTCTATAGTAAATCAGGTCCTCTCAGTGATTCAGACCGTGCCTTCCGCCAGTGTTTCTAGTCTATGTGAAGAATTTGCGGACATTTTTGCACCGGGCCTTGGTTGCGCTAAGAACTATGAAGCACATTTGGAACTGAAAGCAAACGCGCAACCGAAGTTTTTCAGAGCGCGCAATGTTCCCCACGCATTGCGTGATGAGGTCGCAAGAACATTACACGATTTAGAATCTCAAGGTGTAATTGAACGTGTGCAGGCTTCTCTCTGGGCCTCGCCCTTAGTAATTTTGCCAAAACCTTCCGGAAAATTGAGACTTTGTGTGGACTTCAAGGCAACTGTGAATCCACAACTTGTGACTGCAACTTTTCCTTTGCCCCGCCCGGAAGATCTTTTTGACAAACTGTGCCCGGGAACATATTTTTCAAAGTTGGACCTAGCAGATGCGTACTTGCAAATACCTGTGGACGATGAATCCCAGCGCGTCTTGGTGGTAAACACGCATCTTGGCTTGTATCGCTTCAAAAGACTGCCATTCGGGTGTGCGTCCGCACCTGCATTGTTTCAGCAATATTTACAAATTGTTTGTGCGTCGGTCCCTACTGCTGCGAACTATCTGGACGATATTGTGATCTCCGGAAAGACAGAAGCCGAACATTTACAAAATCTCCGAACATTATTTCAGGTCTTGCGACAAAATGGTCTTCGCTTGAGGAAGGACAAATGTGTGTTTTTTGCTCGGGATTTGCCCTACCTGGGCCATGTCCTCAATGCCCAAGGAATACATCCGAGTCCAGAGCACCTCCGTGCCATACAGGATTTGCCGTCACCGCAGAACTTGACGCAACTACAGTGTGTGCTGGGTAAAATAAATTATTATCATAAATTTCTGCGCAATGCTTCTTCCATTTCAGCTCCGCTTCATCGCTTACGCCGTTAAGGTGTTCCGTTCGTCTGGACGACGGAATGCGAACGCGCCTTTCGCCAGTTGAAATCGGCGTTACTTTCACATACTTGCCTTACGCCGTTCGATCCCCAGAAACCCCTTTTGTTGATGGTAGATGCATCGGATTTCGGGATCGGTGCTGTGCTTGCGCACAAAGATGGATCGCATGATCGCCCTATTGCCTTTGCGTCAAAATTGCTCTCATCTGCGCAAAGAAATTATTCCCAGATAGAGAAAGAAGCTTTGGCTCTCGTGTTTGATGTTACTAAGTTTCACGATTTCTTGTATGGTCGTCACTTTACCATCATCACTGACCACAAACCTTTGACATCGCTTTTTCATCCGAACAAGCCGGTACCTCCGCGTACGGCGCAGAAATTCATTCGCTGGTCTCTTTTCCTCTCGCAGTACCGCTACGATATCTTGTATCGGTCCACTGCTAAGCACGGAAACGCTGATGCGTTGTCCCGTTTGCCTGTTGCTGAGGATAAAGCATTCGATTCTTCCGAACTTGCTTGCAGGTTCATTGATGCGGAAACCGATGACGTGGTCGCATCGTTTCCGATTGATTTTCGTCGTGTAGCTACAGCCACGGCAGCTGACCCTGTCCTTGCTCCCGTTTTGCGTTTTGTTGCTACGCAATGGCCCTTGTCCAAGTCACGGATCGGGGATCCGCTGGTTCGCCGATTTTTTGCTCACAAGGAGAGACTTTTCGTACGACGTGGTGTTTTGTTGTTGCGTTCTGATAATGATCAGTCCCGAGTCGTGGTCCCACGTTCGTTACAGTCCTCAGTCTTACGGCTTCTTCACCACGGACATTGGGGTATAGTGCGAACGAAACAACTTGCTCGTCAGCACTGTACTTGGTTCGGAATCGATGCTGCGATTACGAATATGTGCTCCTCTTGCGTGGCGTGTGCGGAACAACAATCCGCACCGCCGCAGAAATTCTTTGCATGGCCGAAAGCCACTTCCCCTTGGCAACGCTTGCACATCGATTTTGCTGGTCCATTCTGGAATGTTCGTTGGTTGGTTGTGGTCGATGCTTTCAGTAATTTTCCTTTTGTTGTCTGGATGTCTTCCACGACGTCTTCTGCCACAATCCAAGCCTTGTCCGTTATCTTTTGCATTGAAGGTCTTCCGCAGACTATTGTTTCCGACAATGGCCCACAATTCATGTCCGCAGAATTTCAGTCCTTCTGCAAGGCCAATGGTATTCAACATCTGACGTCCGCGCCGTTTTCGCCTCAGTCAAACGGTGCCGCGGAACGATTGGTCCGGACTTTCAAGTCACAGATGTTGAAATTGAAAGAGTCGCATTCTCGGGAGGACGCGTTATTGCTCTTTTTGTCCTTGTATCGCTCTCAGCCCAGCGATGGTCGCTCGCCGGCTGAGTTGCTCCATGGTCGTTCTCATCGAACCTTGATGTCTTTGCTGCATCCGCCGCATCAGGTTCCTGTGCAGCGGCAGACTCCTGCTTTTGCTCCTGGCGACGTTGTCTTCTATCGCACCTATCGCGGTTCACGGCGTTGGCTCGCAGGGCGCATTCTTCGCTGCCTCGGCCGCGCGATGTATTTAGTTTTGGGGGCCTCTGGTGAGGTGCGTCGGCATCTCAATCAGCTGCGCCTCTGTCGTCACCCGGGTTCTGCCGCTCCCCGTCTGCTTTCAGCGACGGAGCCGTCCGGTCAGCACCCTGGGGACCCATCTACTGGCTCGCCTCATCCCCAGGTGTTACCGACGCTGCCTTCCATTTTGCCTCATGGCGTCGCGCCGCCGCCGCAGCCGCCGCAGCCGCCGCAGCCGCCGCAGCCGCCGCAGCCGCCGCCCGCAGTGGACGCTTCGCTGCAGTCGCCACGCGCCTCCCTGGGTCACGCGCCGCCGATCGCTTCCCGTGACCAGCTGTCCTCCGCCATGGCACTCTTGCCCGCTCCGGACCAGATGTCGTCATCGCGCGTCGGATTCTCCGACCACATGGAGGTCGACCCTTCGGCCCCTCCTGTCTCTTTACGGGCGCATACACCGCATGTTGACGTGCACCCTGGACTAGGTTTTCAGGCGTTTCCTAGCTCCCCTCGGACCGAATGGCCGGGTGCGGGTGGCACAGCCTCGCCTGTTGTTAGGCTCCCCACCTCATCGCATACGTCAACATGGGGTCCTCCCCACGGCGGGCGGAAGCCTTATCTCACGACCGTTCGCTGATTTGCGGGGGAGGAATGTGGTGTCACAGCCAGGCACCACAAGTGCTAGGTGGTAGCTTAAATCGGCCGCGGTCCTGTAGTACATGTCGGACCCGCATGTCGCCACTGTGTGATCGCAAACCTAGCGCCACCACAAGGCAGGTCTCGAGAGACTGACTCGAACTCACCCCAGTTGTACGGACGACAGAGCTAGCGACTAGACGTACGAAGCCTTTCTCTCTCATTAGCCGAGAGACAGAATAGCCTTCAGCTAAGTTAATGGCTACGAACTAGCAATGCGCCATTAGCCTTACAGTGATTGTAATTAGAGTCTCACTTGTGTTCACCATAGAGATGTACAAGAAGACATTAAAGATAAGTATATGAGAAGCTCCGTTCTTTTCTTCATAGCATTAATTACGTATCCTGTTCCAGTACTTCACGCCCGTCTGCGTTAGTCTCGCGTGCCCTTTAAGCCACCTCTATTTACAAGGTGTTGGCCCAGCTGCCGACACATCACATGTTGTATATACATTCACTAAACAAAGCCGGCAACGCGGGAACTTTGACGTCACAGCACGTGAGTAACAGCAGTGCTCACTGTGCTGTGATTGGCTGGCGCCCCACGCTGAACGCCTAGCGCCTATCGTTCTTCACTTGTTACTCTGTTACGCTGCCAACTTCAACTTCATACGCAAGCGTCAAGTGCAATGTTTCAGCTGCCCGGGTATAGAAGGCTTATAACCATGTGTAGCATTCTGTGCTCCTTTTGAAGTTCCAGACGTATGTTTTTCTTATCAACTTCATCCATCTCATTGCCTCCTTCCTCTCCTACCGTCCTTCCTATGTCACCATCCGTAATACCAATTCCCATATCTTCTACCCTACCACAGATGTGCGCCAGGGCTCTGTCCATTCTCCTCTCCATCTCCTGTACACCGCTGATATGCCCAAATCACTCCCACCTGTCCATCTCCTTCAATAAGCTGATGACACTGCTTTTCTTGCCCTCTGTCCTACCCCTCAACTGTCCCAGTGCTCTCTCCAACCCCACCTACAGCAGTTTATCATTTGTTGCAACCAGTAGCTCCTTCTGATCAATCCTTCCAAGACCCAGGTAATCATTATAGGAGGTACCACCCCTCCCACTGACTACATGATTTCTCCCTCACCATCTATGACTGTCCTATACAACTTACTCCCACATTGAAATACCTTGGCCTCACCCTTGACTATCACCTCACCTGGACTCATTATCTCCTTACCCTCCAATGCAAAGCACACAATAAACTCCTCCGCCTGAAACTCCTATCTGGCTGGACATGGGTATTGCATCCCTCCATCATCCTTCATACCTACAAATCTTTGATCTGTCCCATCTTTTGTTATGCCAATGTTGCCTGGATCTCCACCCCCTCCTAGATTCTATAAAGCCCTCCAAATCCTTGAAGGCCATGTGCTCCACCTCACTTTCTGCATCTGTCTCCTGGCCCCCACAAAGATGTCTCATCCCTTTGCCATATCATCTTTTCCTTTAACATATCTGTATACTCTACACCAACCACCACCTCAGTTCTCCTAAACCCCTGGTATCTCCTTTCCTCTCCACTCCCCACCTGCTGCCACACTTCTTCCAATGTCTCCCAACCCCTCTCCATCTCCACATCCTCCACGTCTTCTTCCAAAGAAACTTCCAGTGTCTCCCCATTCCAGATTATGTGCTTCACTCCCATATTTATCCTTCCTTCCAACTCTGACCCTCCTCTTCCTTTCCCCTCCTTCCTAGGGCTCCCACTCCTTTCTCTCCCACTCTGCTGTTTCCTCCCTCTTACCCCCTGTCCTCCTCACTTATTTTTTCCCATTCCTTGCTCTCCTTCCTGGGCTGTGCCCTTCACCGCTCTCCCCATCTCCTGCCCCTTGGTATACTACCTGCTTCCTACCCTCCTCTTCTGCCGACCACCCCTTGTGCCCCTTCGTGCCCCCCTCCTCTGCCATTCACCCTTTTCTCTCTCTCCTCTCTCCCTCCTCTCCAACCTCCTCTCCCTTGGAATGTCCTTCCAATTTTAATCCAGTTACTCTCTGTTGTGTTTTGGTCCTTGCAGTGTACATTACGTAAGTGCAGTGTGTGTTCAGTGCCATCGTCCCGTGTGGCTTTCATAATGTGAATGCCATTTTTAACTGTGCTCTTTGTGCCACCAGTGTTCATGTGATACGTCTTTGTCAAGAGTCATTTTAATTATATGTGGATTTTAGGCAAATATGCCTCATCAAACTACCCTTTTTCGTATATTGTAACTTCAATTGTTTCCTCTTCCCATGTGCAAAATTCATCTTTTATACAGTCTCTTGACTGGAGACCAGCGAATTGTTCTGCTGCCAACCCCCCCCCCCTCTCCTCTCCCGCTTGCCCACCACATGGGGCAGGGGTATCAAATAACAATAAAGGAGAAAAACAAGCATGCTGGGACAGTGGGTCGCTGTTCTAATATTATTACCCATCCTTATGTTCTTCCTAGCAGCAGCTATTCACTTATAGATTGGCAGAAGGCTACTCCCCTATACTTTGGCGGCATCTTGCTGTGCTAACATTATTATCTATCCTTTCCATATAGGACTATAGACTAGACTGGCTGGAGCAATTTTCTAGTGCTAGGCTAATTGCGAAAATATACACTCCACATGCAGCAGTTATTTACGACACTGGATGAAGTTACTGTCTAGTGCTTAATCAATGGCAGCTACCTCAGTAAAACTCAAATTTCTGAAATAAACAATATTCCACACTGTATACAAAATAAATACTTGTGTCTGTCCTATCCGGAGGTCCAGCAAAGACTGAGGCCTTTTCCTGCCAATTACTAGATGGGGAAGGGGAGGGAAGAGGTTGGGGGAGAGAAAGAGAGGAATGGGGAGTGGGAAGGAGAGGAGGGCCAATAGCACCCTCTGATGGTGGTTCTGAACTAGGTCAGTTGGTCACTGAACCTCAAGGTGAATACACAGAATTTGATATTCCTGCCAATAAACTTATTTTTCCCACAATTTTTTAAATTTCCCGCCAAAATTTCAATTTCCCGCCATTTCCAGATGTGGGGTTGGGAGGGGAGAGGATAGGAGGGGAGTGGAGTGGGGCAGGGGAAGGGTCCCACTTGCCGTCTGGAGGAAACCCATGACGTCATCAGGCTGTGGAGGTGATTAATTAATCAATTAATTAATATGAATAATCGATTTGATATCAATTTTATATCAAAAGTGCACCAGAAAGCAGTTTGCCCTGCTATCTAGAACCACCCTCTCGTGATTTATTTCAGGAAATGAATGGTGCAATTACCGCTATAGAAATTCGGAATTTAATGTTTTTCGGCAGTTCAAATATAATAAATTTAATTGAGACCATAAAGCTTCTGTACACGGATCAGCACAGTCTTAGAAAGCATCGCTTGTGCTAAACTCATCTTGCCCCTTTCTCTCAAAATCTACTGCTAACTACAGATGAAGGGCAACAGGCAGCTTCCATATTTGTATATTTCCAAAAAAAGATTTTGGAACTCGCCATATATGTATTTATTGTGGAAGTATACAAAGGGTTACTACTAATAATTATCTTCTTTCTATCTCGCAAAAACACTCTCTGCAAAGAACAAATATAAGAGAATCAACGCGAGTTACTACGCCGACAGTGACAAAGATAATCCTTTTACACTCTAAAGAGAAATTCACATGTTGTGGTGCAGCGTCTCCTTGATGTCGCGACATCTGCTCCCCCTTTTATATATATATATATATATATATATATATATATATATATATATATATATATATATATATATTTCTTTTAAGCGAGTTGCTCCCGACATGTGAAAGAACTTGCATTTTATTTTTCGACAGATCCTCGTGTAAACGGTGGTTGCAGGCGTAGGTTGCTCCTGTCTGGTGGCTAAAGTATCGGGTTAGATGTCTGCTGTCTCCTGTTCCGTGGACTGTGCGTCGCCTTGTCTGTTTCCTCCTCAGAAAGAGGTGTCTCGGTCTGAGCAAGAAGGGGTATAGTGTATAGTGGTTTGAGCCTCTCAATGGAAATCGTTTCTTGTTTTCTGTGTTTATCGATTTTGAAGATGTGACTTCCCCTTTGTATCGCTTTGTAGGAACCAGCATACGGCGAAATAAGTGGGGAATGAACTGCATCGTCCCGAAGCTACACGTGGGACGTTGTTTTTGAGTCCTTGTGCACGAATACTTCTCGTCTACCGTGTCTGATTGAATGTTCCTCATTCGATTACTGAGCCGTTGTGCAAACTGTGTACAGGACTGTGGTTCCATTTGCTGTGTGGAGTCGCTGTAAACTACTTGTGCTGCACAGCATTGAATACCCTCTTGAATATCCTCCTTTATTGCCGTGCGCAATCTCGATAAGACCGGGGTATGTGCTTCTGTCCACTCTGACGAACTACACATTAGCGACGTGTTGAGTGTGCGATGAAAACCTTCCACCATGCCATTACTGGCGGTATGGTAGCTTGTCGTACGCAGATGGTTGCAGCCATATAACAACATGAGCTCATTGAATAGTTGGCTCTCAAGCTGCTTTCCCCGATGTGTGGTAGCACCATGTGGTAGGCCAACCTTTGAGAACCATCTGTGCACCAATTGTTTCGCACCGATTCTGCTGATATATCGGTAAGTATTGCAACTTCCGGCCACCTTGTAAAACGATCGATGGTCGTTAACAAATACCTTTGTCCTGCAGAGCTTTGCAGTGGGCTGACAATGTCCACATGTAGACCCAAAAACCTGTCTATAGGTGTGGAAAACTGAGCAATCGGTGCGAACGCATGCCTTACAATTTTTCTTCGGTGGCATGTTAGACACATACGTGTACACGGCCGACCTTGTTAGCAGCCCGGGCCACACTACTTTGGCAGCGACCATCTCCGCTGTAGCTCGCGCGCCTGGGTGTATCAGATTGTACAACGCCTCGAAAACTCGCAGGGGATCAGTGGCGAGCTCGGCCACAAAATTCCAAAATAATTCTTCCGAACTGAACTGAATCCGATCTGATCAAGTACTCTCGTAAACGTTTTCGAATATTTTGCATTTGAACTTTGTATATGCACCCGCCAGTATAAGGCATCACTCCTCTAGCTTTGCAACCAATAGCAGCTCAGAATTCTGCCCTTTCACAAGTATGCGCATTAAGCCCGTTTCTTTCACGTGACGGATTGAGATTGCTACAACATGAATATGGTTTTTAAAGGCTGGCGTTTGATTTGTTTCAACTTCTCACCAGCAGATAGATACATGCTCGGGGGCTGAGTGTTGTGTTACCCTCCTCACATTTCATCATCATTGTCACTCATGATTGTCATCATATTTTTATCTGGTTACAATTTTTTATTTTATATTATCTTGGCAGTTATGGTTTCTTGTGATAACTTATTAGTAAGCATGTATGACATGTTATACATCTGTGATAATTTTCCTGCCGTTGATGATGGTTTAAAACCGAAACCGGTGCAAAATAAAATAACATTATATCAGACCGCACAGTGCCGCGTTTTTTTTTTTTTTTTAATTTTTACTTTCTGTTGACCATCGCCTAAGAAAGACCACGTTAACTAGGGTCCATGGCTTTGTGGAGCCTGCGTCAAACTCTAACCCTACCGTCAGCTCTTACCAACTGAAATCGGAACTCGTCTGACCAGGCCACGGTTTTCCAGTCGTCTAGGGCCCGACCGATATTGTCACGCGCCAACGAGAGGCGCTGCAGGCGATGTCGTGCTGTGAGCAACGGCACTCCCTTCGGTCGTCTGCTGCCATAGTCCATTAACGCCATATTTCGCCACACTGTCCTAATGGATACGATCGTCGTACGTCCCACATTGATTTCTGTGATTATTTCAAGCAGTGTTTCTTGTCTGTTGGCACTAACATCTGTGTGAAAACGCCGTTGCTCTCGCTCGTCTCACTGCGTTCTCGATGGTGGGAGGTAATATCTGAAATTTGATATTCTCGACACACTGTTGACACTGGATCTCGGAATATTGAATTCTCTAACGATTTCCAAAATCGTAGGTCTCATGTGTCTAGCTCCACCTACCATTCCGCGTCCAAAGTCTGTTAATCCCTATCGTGCGGCCATAATCACGTCGGAAACCTCTTTACACGAATCACCTGATTCCAAATGACAGCTTCACCAATGCACTGCCCTTTTATACCTTGGGTACGCTAAACTACCGCCATCTGTATATGTGCATATCACTATCCCGTGACTGTCACCTCAGTGTATGTTGTCGCCGGCCGGTGTGGCCGTACGGTTCTAGGCGCTTCAGTCTGGAACCGCGTGACCGCTACGGTCGCAGGTTCGAATCCTGCCTCGGGCATGGAGGTGTGTGCTGTCGTTAGGTTAGTTAGGTTTAAGTAGTTCTAAGTTCTAGGGGACTGATGACCACAGATGTTAAGTCCCATAGTGCTCAGAGCCATTTGAACCATTTGAAGTGTGTTGTCGGTCAGAGCCTTGATGGGTCTTGCAGATAGAATTCTACCGTGGATACGATTAACTAAATTTTCATATTATTCTCCTGAAAATATTCATCTCTGGATATCTAAATCTTGCTTGGTGTACTAAAAATATATTAACAATATTCACACATACACCTTCACTTCTATGCCTGCTACAAGACGTCATTACACCTAATACAAGACGCTGTTCACAAACTTTGGAAAGAAAGCACATGGTATTCGTATAAGCTATTCTGTTTGCAACTTCATCAAACGTTTACGAAACGTATGGCTTGTACTTTTAAACAGGAACGTACGCTTCGTCACCAAATAACGAGTGTTTCAAAATGAATATAATGGTTTTTAAGGCTTTATTACATCAACTTAAAGTTATAATAATAGATCAAATGAGAAAGCAGCTGTTTTGTTTGTATACCTGCGTGCATGCGCATACACTGTTTCCTGTGTGTTCCATTAGAAGGCACTAACAGCAAAGATGGCGAGCAGTGAACGGAAAGCTCTTGACGTTTCACAGTTTGCAAGCACTGAATCTGTTCTTACAGTGCAACACGTGTTCCGTAATAAGTTACACTGTAATCCTCGAAGTGATAACAACATTTGTAGATTGTGTAATCGGTTTGAGGGCACCGGCAGTCTTTCCAAAGGGAAAAGTAGGGGACGACCAAGAGTGATTGAAGAACGTGTTGAACGACTAAGAGAATCTTTCATGCGTAGCCTCAAGAAATCACTCCCAAAGGCTAGTCCTGAATTATCAATGCCAGTAACGTCTGTGTGGAGACTCAAGGAGACGCTTACAACTACGTCCTTACTGTCTGCAGCTGCTACAAGCTCTAAAGCCTAACGACTATGGTTTAAGTGCCTACTGTGGTGTCACCGCTAGACACCACACTTGCTAGGTGGTAACTTAAATCGGCCGCGGTCCTGTAGTACATGTCGGACCCGCGTGTCGCCACTGTGGGATCGCAAACCTAGCGCCACCACAAGGCAGGTCTCGAGAGACTGAGGAGACCTCGTCCCCAGTTGTACGGACAACATAGCTAGCGATTGGACGTGCTAAGCCTTGCTCTCATTTGCCGAGAGATAGACAGTAGAATAGCCCTCTGCTAAGTTAAATGGCGACCACCTAGCAAGGCGCCATTTGTATCAGTGCCAATAGCTTACGAGTATGCAGGAGAGATGTATTCCAACAAGAGAATAAAGTTAAGTATTAAAAAAGCTACGTATTTTTCTTTAGTGCATTTATAAGTCTCATGTTCCAGACTTCACGCCCGTCTGCGTTAGCCTTGCGTGCCCTATCGGCTACAGCATTGTGTCTGGGCTGTATGGTCTAGACACAACACCTACTTTGCAAAAGAAATGTTGCTGTATGACGATGAAGATTTTATAGATCGTGTCTTCTTCAGAGATGAATCGACATTTCACCTAAGTGGAAATGTGAACACACAGTGTGCGCATCTGGGGGTCAACAAATCCCCACTATATGGCACAGTTGCACGAGACCACTGTTTTTTGTGCTATATCCCTGCGGTAAGTTTATGGGCCTTTCTTTTTCGGCGAAGTAACTGTAACTGATGTTCCTTATCTTGACGCACTAGAACTATGGCTTTTTCTCAATTGCAAACGCTTAGCTAAAGAACTTTATTTGGCGCCAAGATGGTGCGCCGCCTCACTGGTGTAATTAGTATGCGATTGGTTAAACGACGTTGTACCCGACCGTTGGACTGGCAGTAAGGGGCCGGAATACAGAGCTTGTTTCGCATGGCCTCTTGTGCCTGGCGAAAAACCACTCGTCGGCACTATGGTGGGTTCTTAGATTTACTTGCGTATGAGGCCGAGTGGATACGACAAGACACACAGAATATTACATAACTTTATTATAACTTTAACAAGACAGGACTGTCTGTGTATATTTGTTGCTGTCATTGAATACTAACTTCTACAGCTCTTGCACTACGGGACCTGAAATGAGACGATGCTATCGTCTTCGGCGATGATTACAGAGTGGGATAAGCGGCCCTCCACTCTAACGTAAGTCTTCAGCAACGGTGGCAGATGGAAGCTCTTGAGGGCATGTCTAGCCCGACGTCTCTCATTCGTCGCTGCGTGCGGCAGCAACTGCGCTTACAGTTCCGTTGTAAGGTACTAACTTCGTCATGGCACCTCGTTCTTCAGAGGATACCACGTCCTCCACGTTTATCCAATTTGACGCCATGCGATGTTTACCTTTAGGAGTTCATCAAGCAAAAGTTCGCACAGGAGAGCAGTCCGTGGCGGGCCGCATCAAACCAGTCAGAAGACTGATGATCAAAAAAAGTCATGTGTATGTGCCTTCAATTCCAACTCATCTGCCCAACTTAAGAAACAGGATTCAAGCAGTTTTGAAACAGTTGCTCCAGACAAACTGATCAAGGATTGGGAAGAACTCTCCGATCAGTTTCATGTGTGCCACTTTACGAATGGTGCTCACATTGGACACGTGAGAGGAACTGTGAGCTGGTCTTCCATTTGCTCTATTATTCATTATCGTAAACTGAATGTAGTAAATGTTACAAAGCCTTAAGAGCCCGATATTCATTTGAAACACCCAGTATACGCTGAAGAGCCAAAACATCATGACCAGTTACTTAACAGTGTGTTGGTTCACCTTTGGAACACAGTACATCACTGATTCTGTGTGGCGTGGGTTCGATGGTAGATTTGCGGAGATATTATGTAGCACCAGCTGTCCACACACGGATAACGCAATTCATGTAAATTATGGTCCTGTGGTTCGTGGATACGGAGCTGGCGGACACGACAGTCGACCGGGCGTATCAAGAAAAATGAGTCATCTGCCCAGGCTTTCACTGATCCAGAGTCCAGTCTCGATAATCCCATGTCCACAGCAACTGTATTTGATTATGTCTTGAGCCAACGTTGGAACACGTAGGGGTCATCTGTTCTGGAGCCCCTTGTTCACCAATGTGCACTGAATGGTGTGTTTCGAATCGCTTGTGTCTGCGCCAGCACTGTGCTCTGTCGTCACATCTGGCCCAAATCGACACCTATCCCGCTTCAGAGAGCGAGCAAACCTCCGACCTCCTCGTTTTGTAATGAGCTGTGGATGTCCAACACTGCCACCTGCTCGCGGCTTCACTGTCCTTCAATCACTTTCGATAGGGCCAGCTTCGCCGTTTCTGCGATGCTCGTACCGAGGCGCTGCGCCATAATAATCTGCCCTTTTTTATTGTCGCTTATACCACTGGATTTCCCCACGCGCGGTCCTTGGCTCGATTTTCGTAGACGAAATATTGTACGCGACCAAATATCGCAGCCTCCTAACAGACCATCTTCCACGGATGCTAGAAGATGTTCCTCTGCAGGCTAGGATGCAGCCTGCTCGGACATCTCCGCTGAAATGCTAGCACGTGTGCAGCAGTCATTCCATACCAGATTGGAAGCGTGTATTGCCCACCAGGGTTGTAATATCCAGAGCGCCCGAATCTCCTACCAATCTCAAAATTCTCGTATGTTCTGAAAAAATATTGTATACGTGGTATATTGTAGACTACATGTACTATTTAAAAAAGTTGTGCTTATGATTCAAATTCGAAGCCTACTTCTTCTTAGTCTTCTTCTTCCTCCTCCTTTGTTGTTTTACACAGAGTAGCGGAACAATGTGCCATTGTTTTCCAAATCATCTTTACTATATTCTGAGGCAGGAAGTGCTCCATTCAGTGTGTTGGTTTCTGATTTTGGTTTTATTAACATAAAATGTTAATAACCTAAAAAGCATGATCACATGTTATTAACCAGTTTATGTACTTTAATGTTTAACATACCTTAGGAAACACTCTTTTGTACTGAGAGGGCAAAAGCCCTCAATTCCTTGAATTGTTCAGTCATGATTTAATATATTCCACATTTTATCCGGTTAGTCTGGGAGACAAGCCAAAACCAGGGGGAGAAGCCTCCGCTGGTTATCTGTAGTTTGTACTTAATCAACATCTGTGGGAGGAATAATACGTGACAATAGTTCCGTCAATGCCACAAACAAAGATGTTCTGTTTATGAAACTTTGTGACAGAGTATTTTTAGGTTTCAGAGCCACTAGTTTCGACAGCACCATATATTAATTTGATCTGGCACGAAGCTGTCTGTAACATCTGAGAATTAATACCACTTACATATTAGCATCTTTTATGTATGCATAGATCATAATATTCATACCTGCTCGAAAGTAGAAATACTGCAGAAGAAGTAAAAAAATCTTAGGCTATTTTTTGCTTAAAATTGATTATAAAATAAAAATGAACTTACCCTATTTTCTATACCCTACAGTTAAGATAAGATACGGTGTACTCACCACAAGTAAGTTCCTGTATCAACGAAAAAATCCTTAAGATGCTGTGGGTGATTATTTCTGGTGTCACGAATGCTCTTCAGAATTTTTACACCTAAATATAGTCGTGAATCGTCCAGACGATGAGCTGCATTTTTTGGGTCAACGTCCTCCAGTTTTTTTCCCCATGACGTAAGATGGCTTCATGAAATACCGAAGTATTTATGTAAAGAGAGCTCTTATCTTGCCATGAAGATCAACAACTACTACTGCTTCAGACTGGAATTACTCGTTGAAATTAGTAATTTTTTTAAAATCCACTCTAAGAACATATAGTGCATTTTTACAAAGGGGTCGTGTAAACAGCTAAAAACTCGTTCAGCGCTTAGAATTCGCAGAGAAAGCCATTTTTGTTAAAACGCAGCATTAGAGTTTCCCAATTTTGCATCACTGTCCTAAAAACTGCGATCATCGATACCCAACGTGTCTGCGCATTATGAAGCAATTTATGCGTTCCAAGTTTAAAAACAGCGGAATAAAGCATTACGTTTAGCCTATTTCCACGTGATCTGACGTAACATAAAACATATGAGATATAAAATGCTATAATACCTGAAAGTTCTTGTACTCCGCCTGCCTCTTGGCTGTGAGGTTGAAAAGCGATAAATATTCGTCGCTATGTCTTCACAAGCCATTGGGAGTCTTTTGCACGCCTCGTTTGCGCATGTAGCGCCGCGTGGTAAACACATTTCATTACAAAAATTCCAGTGCAGATATCTCGGAATCTGCTTTCCAACATATTATGAACTCCCATCATGGTACTGCAAGTGTATGCTCCAAAGTAACAACATTTTCAAAGGAGTACTTCGTTGTTGGAACGTTTTTACTAGGCCGTTGTGGAGATTTTCTGGAGAAGAAGCCTTCTCAATATTTAGGTCTGCGCCAATGTAAATCTTATATAACTCCCAAAACTTACTTTCAGTGCAACCTGTTAAAGAAGAAGTGATACAAAATTATAAGTTAAGTGGAAATTTTATTTGGGAATTAAGTTGATTGTTATTTCAAGGGGAGCTCTTATTATTAATCACATGAATCTTTGTCATAAAAACGCATCACCGCACATGAATTTTTTACAGTTCCAATACCGGTAGACTCGTCCATGATTATGCTAGATTTGGCACGCTGTAGCTTTTTCACCATCACTTCTTTGTGTGACATTCGAATCACATTAGAAACTGTGGCAAGTGCTTTGTGCCATGTAAGTGCAATATCCGACTCTGGAAATATTTCTTTCAACAAGTCGGATAAATGATCACCTGCTAAAAATTCCACATCATGCGTTGTTAAGATTACTGATTAAATTAATTTCAGCATTAGGAACCTTCCTGTTTACTGGTTGCATGTTTCAGACGAATTGAGAAACTGAAGTTTGTCGTATAGTGACAGACTGCACCATGTTAATAAGATGTTTCTTACTTTTTGAATGGCTTTTAATGTTTTGAACTTCAGTATCTATACTTTTATTATAGCACCTGCATCGCGCCCTATACGGATCACTATCGCGCACCTGCCAATCACGAAACTGGTCTATTTTGCCATTCTTCTTGAAATTTTTGCAGTTTATGCACAGGAGGTTCGATTTTAGAGATTTCGCCTCTCTCTACTTTTTTTCGGTGCGCGCGAACGTAAGGTTCTTGGATTTTCTTCAAATTCACTATCTCTTCCCATGTTTGTATACGCTCACAACAACACGCAAAGACATGAAGTACCTAGACAAACTGGATAGTAAATGAATGGAGCTGAGTGTACTGCAATGCGATGCACTTATTATGGAGAGTATCGTTTGTTGAAATCGAAACCATGCCACCTGATGTAATATCATTCTTGAAGTTATTACTACTATGAAAATAGTTTGTATTTAACAATTCTACAAGGGATTCCAGGGAATTATAGGGTAAATTACTGTTTATTGCTTTCCAGTTACATGAGAATATTGTTTGAAATGACATTTTAGCTCTTTGAGGTCCAGGTCATCGCTCTGTTTCTGAAAGTTAATAATCCGAACTGAGTGCAAAACAAAGCGATTCCTTATTGTTAGGTTTTTTTAATTTTTTTCCATGGTCGGCATTGAAGCCTAATTCTCGACTTTAATTGTTGAGTCAGACCCTTTACCAATTCTTGCAATTTCCTTTCCTGTTCGACTCGCAAATAGAGGGAGCGAAAAACGACCCTGTATGCCTCCGTGTGAGCCCTAAGTTCTAGTATCTTATCTTCGTGGTCCTTACGTGCAGTGTATGTTGGCGGCAGCAGAATCGTTCGGCAGGCAGCGTCAAATGCCCGTTTTCTAAATTTTCTCAACAGTGTTTCTCGAAAAGAACGTAGCCTTCTCTCCAGGGATTTTCATTTGAGTTCTCGAAGCATCTCCGTAACACTTATGTGTTGTTTGAATCTACAGGTAACAAATCTAGCAGCCCGCCTCTGAATTGCTTCTATGTCTTCGTTCAATCCGATCTGGTACGGACCAAACACTCGAGCCGTACTCAAGAATAGTTGCACCAGCGCCCTATTTGTAGTCTCCTTTACGGGTCAACCACTCTTTCCTAAAATTCTCACAATAAACCGAAGTCGACCATTCGCCTCCCTACCAAAGTTCTCACATGCTCCTTAATCATGAAACCTCAACGAATTGTGGGCATTAAATTATTAATAATTTCCCTAAGAAACCAAATGTATATTGGGTAAAAACGTACGCCTTAGGCATAATTCTCGTATATTTGCGTACAATATTCGCTTTTGTCTCGTACAAACTACGAAATTCCAGTATGTACACGAGAATAAATAGCACACATCACAAGTCTAATTGTCGCTGTCGGAGATCGTTTTGAACACAACCTGTGATTGTCAGATGTCTTGATATTGGTCAAAATCCACATAACTACTGTATGCACTTGTGTTGTTGTTTAGTGTGTACTACCACAGAGATTGCTCAAGTCTTGGTGTGGGAACTTTTCAAAATAAGGTGCATCGTAAACAATTCGCACTATAATCCTGGAACAAACACCACTGAAAGTGTAATTTACTCTACTTTTAGTTTGTTAATGTCAATAGGCATCGTCCCATTAAAAAAGTATGTTTGCACGAAAAATACACTTCCTAAGTATTCGCTAGCAATTCGAGCTTCTGACTACCCATCCATTCTATGAAAACTGAACATCAATAGTACTTTCCATTTCCGCAACATTTGCGGTACAAGTTTTAGGTGGCCGAATATTTTTTCCAAAGATTTTTAAAACAATCTCTTATAATCAATTTGATCTTTATAGTTATTAATATTTATGGTGAACATACTTAAAAAACGTGATTTACAATGAACTGTAAACATTCTCTTCTTAAATAAATACTTTAAAGTAAGAAAAATTCTATGTAGAAAGAATTGGTTTGTTTTTTACTATCACAAAATTATTGAATCAGAAATTATTAATCGATTTTAACAATAAGATCCTTAGCAAAGAAATAATAGAAACTGTAAACTCCTTCAACCAGGAAGTAAACAAAACCAATTATAGTTTTATACACAGTTTCTACAAACTTTTTTTCAACAGTCGCTGCATATTGGTGTGCTACAACTGTCTTTTGACCTAGGCGCTTCTAATACCTCTTCATTTTCATTTTTCTTTTCCTCGCCTAACTCTGAATCAGTTTTTATCAAGATCTGAATCATCGTTGAAGCTGAACTCACTCACTACTTCATCAAACATTGACTGTAGACATTCATCGAGTTTAGAGTCGGATGCTTGATTTCATTACGAGAAGGAAACGCTATTCAATCTAGAATAGAAGAAAATACTTCGTTAGAAAAATCACATACGCGGTGTGGTAGGGTCAGTCTGGCCCCAGCTGAAAGAAAAATTGGTGTACGGCCACAAAATATACAAGAATTAAGATAATTACTTTACTACAGGAGTTGTTATATAAATTTTATGCGTAAGAAGTATTTCATTCCAACAAATTTAAGTCCTGATTGATGGAAGTCGCCTGTGCTGTAACATCAAACACTCCCTTTATTTTCCTCTGCTAGTCATATTGGTAAGAATTACATCTGCAACAGTTTAACTGCCGATGTGAACCCCCGTTATTCAAAACATTAATGCTACGTGCCATTTTTTCTGTGGTTCAGGTGCTAAAAATTCGTGTGTGTCATCCTGGATATTTGCGCTACATGGGGCTCTCTTGTCACGACCAATCCACGCAATGGCAGGGAGGGCTGTATGTACCAAACGCTGTTACAAGCGGTTCCTCATGAGGCAAAAATGAGTGAACTTAAACAATTTTTTAAATACTTGTAGTACGTCTTAGCAGCTAAAATTTTTATAGCGCATTTCTTTCGTTGTATTCTTCCTGCATAAAAATTTGTGGATGTGTTTGAACATGTCGGACTGGATCATTCCCTTATGAGACCTACAGCGCTACGGTATTACAAACATTAAAACTAAACAAAAAAATAAAATTCCAGTCTACATGACCCCACCATACCAGCTACGGGTTAATTTAACAAACACCAGCGTTAAGAGAAATTTGTTATTTTTCGCTCACCAATCTAGACTTCTTCTTCCTCCCTACCGTCCGTGTAAACGTCATTAGTCACAGGACGCAGAAATTCTGTGCCAATAGGGATGTGATAGCAAGGTACAAATATCGTGTTACTTTTGGAATGTAAAAGTCCTGTTATCGTTTTAGTGCCCGGTGTTTCTTACTTTGGTTTTCATTCTATTTATTGATGAAAATTTTCTTTCCACACTTGCCAACGAATGGGGTAAGCACAACACCTACATCGTCATGGCTGATAACCTTGGGAACATAGTTGTTCCATCTCCCCTTTTCAGCTTACGGCCAGCGTTTCAGAAATCAGCCAGATCCGTACTCTTCGATGCTGCTTCGATATTCCTCAATAGCCACCATTTAGTGTCAATTTCTTGAGTAAAATTTTTGGTTAAACTTGGAAACTTCGGTGCAAGACCTGGCAGCAGTCTTAATTTTCTTGTCTCTAACGGAAATTGCCTCCCAATCTTTTAAAACATTATCACTGAAAGGAGACCGTTTGAATATCTTTCCGCACTCTCAGTCTAAAAGTGTAGGCATCGAAGTTTAAAGTTCTTCAGTTGGTCACACGGGGTCCGCTACATCTGTCCGTTGTCTCCATTTCGCTCTATCACGGGCTGCATCTGGGTGGATGTTCACGCATTTAAGGTCTTTATGAATCGTATCAGCCCAACGTTGCTTAGGTCGTCCTTTGGTTCTACTGCCGACGACTTCAGTGTGTAACCCGCCTTGGCAATACAGTCACCACCGTCCCGTAGAACATGCCCAAACCATCGAAGACGACTCTCACGCATCTTGTCTTGGATCGGTGCAACAACAAACTGTTTCTTAATGCTGTCATTAGAAACGTCCACCTTAGCATCTTCGTTTCCATTACATTAGGCGGGGTTCTGTCTCAACTGTAGTCGGCCAGCACTCACAACCATACAAGGCGACTGGTCGGATGACAGTGCGATACATTTTTGATTTTAAATTATCTTTCATCCTGCGGTTGCGAGTGACTCCGGTTGTTCGCTACTTCATCCAGGCTGCCTGATTTTTGGTAATGACCTCTTCGGTGAGTCGGCCGTCAACGGTGATCGTGGAACCAAGACTTACACGAGTCAGATCTTCACCATTATTCGTGATGGTTCCCATTTCATGTCTGTCTGATGTCATGTACTCGGTTTTCTTCAAATTAAGGTGCAAACAGTGTTGCACGGTTACTCCATTCTTGAGTTAGGCTCATCAGATTAAGCTTGTTTTCTGCTGCCAGCAGCACGTCGTCAGCAAAAAGTAGGGTCCATGGTAATGGCCGGTGCAGGTCAGTTGTCACGGTGTCCATTACGAGAATGAACAGAAGTGGTGATAATGCAGTACCTTGATGGACGCCGACTGTGATGGGGAAGTCCTTGGATTGTCCTGAGGTTGTACGCACATAACTTCTTGCCTGTGCATAAAGTAACTGCACTCAGTTAATAAGCTGCTCTGGCACATCATGCTGTCGAAGTGCTAGCGAGATGAGACCGTGTGGCACCCGATCAAAGGCCTTTTAGAGATCCAGGAACGCTAGATGCAGCGGTTTTGCTTTCTCATGATGTTTTTCGACCAAGAGTCTTGCAGCATGAAATGTATCAGTTGTGCCACAGTTCTTCACAAATCCAGCTCGGTTTCTGGAAATCTGTGTGATCTCACGGATCCTTTGGTCCAGAATACGCTCAAAGATTTTCATGGGGTGGCAGAGAAGTCGAATTGGACGGTAGTTTGTGCACTCAGTGGGATTTTCCTTCTTCTTAAAAATAGGCACGGTGATGCGAGATATTTTGGTAATCAACAAAAAAGGTATTTCAGTGAGTACAAAGGTTTTCGATGTATGACGCGATGAAATTTATGCTGTGTGACGAGAAAATTTCAACTGTTTCAAGAAAATTAACGTAACTATAACTTGAATCAAAATTAAGACTAGATTTTTGACACACTTAGAGGCACTGTAAAGTTCTATACCATAATTCAATTTCAGATTCTACATATAATTTTTGTAGAAGATAGAAACTTTAAAGTGATTTTCTATCGCCCCCGAGAACTGACGGCTGCCCACAGAAGGTTCTTGCCTCGACAACGTCGCGACTTTGGCCCTTAAATTTCAGATGCCATCTAACTTAAATCAGACTATACTGGTTGTCAAGTCACCGTATTTTCCGTCGGGCTCAGCGATGTTAAACCTGCAGATCAACAGAGTCGCTGATAGAAAAGTGTGAGAATTCTGTAATTAATAAACAGTCCGTGCCAGTATTTCAGAAGAGGGCAAGTGTCCCCTATTGCCCTTCCTTACGGACGCCCACGTTAATGTAGCACATTATCCGTCTTTTATGGTAATGTTTTTATTGATAAATAATTATGACTGTTTCAACAAAGTAATTAGTCAACAATGATGGTAACAGAATAGTTTAACAAGCTCTCACAGTTTCCCTACGTAAGTAAAGGTCTGTTGATGACAAGTAAATAATAAACTGCTCGCCCGGTTAGCCGTGCGGTCTAACGCACTGCTTTCCGGGCGGGAAGGCGTGCCGGTCCCCGGCACGAATCCACCGGGCGGATTGGTGTCAAGCTCCGCTGTGCCGGCCAGTCTGTGGATGGTTTTTAAGGTGGTTTTTCATCTGACTCGGCGAATGCGGTCTGTTTCCCCTTATTCCGCCTCAGTTACACTACGTCGGCGATTGCTGTGCAAACACTGTCTCCACGTACGCATACACCATAATTACTATACAACGCAAACATTTGGGATTACACTTGTCTGGTGTTGGACGTTCCCGGAAGAATGTTCACTGGGGGCCGAACCGCACAATAACCCTGGGTTCGGTGTGGAGCGGCGGTGGAGTGAGTGGACTGCTGCAGCCTGTTGTGGGGTTGTGAACCTTTGAGGGTTACGGCGGGGACGAAGCCTCTCCGTCGTTTCTAGGTCCCCAGTTCCATACAATATAATACAATACAATTAACAAGCTGTTTATAATTATGTAGAAGAAAGAAAGGATAACTTTCTACATCTCGTAGACAGCGTGGTCATTATGATCGTTACGACACGCTAGCAGGTTAGGAATAGGAACGAAAGAGGAATCGACCGTGACAGGTTGAAGGAACAATCCCTATATTCACACAAAGCAAAAGCAAAGGCTCTGTACAAGCTAGTGATATAAAAAAATTATTATGACTATATACTGAAAGGGGTTTAAGCACCCTTGGTGGTCCTACGAATACGATGATACATTAGAGACCAGACGACTAGTGTAGGTGAAATGGAATCAGCACAAGAATGAAGCTATGCTCACGACTTTATTACACAAAGTACGACCTCTACAGACAGCAATATAACAGGGGCAAAGAGGAAGTTTAACATACAACTGATTCAGCAGGCAGAGCGTATGACTCCGTGGATAGAACCACTCTCTTTGGAATAGTAAGAGAACAAAGATTCAACGAAAGATTCAGGAACAACTCAAGAGACCTATAAAAGGGCCTTAAACAACAGACGACCCAGTTCATGCCTCCTACTTTACTTCTACAGTGAGCAGATGGGTTACTGTGCCTCACTGATAGCGAATGCACAATAACTTTTGCTGTCTACTTCCAGAAACTTCTAAATGCCAAAGAATTTTTTTCAATGACTCCCAGTTATAGAACCCACTAATTCTCACTTCGAGAACATACCTCTTTCCGCGTACGAGGAAGTCAGGGTGGTCGTAAATCTCCTGAGAAACAACAAAGCTGCTGGGGAAAATGTGACAACGGCAGAAACGCTGAAACTAGCCGAAGAAAACACACGCAGGCATATGAGTACAGGAATTCTGGACTTATGGGTTAGCTAGGAACTCTCAGACGAGTGGACTCAGCCTTTATCTACCCAGTTAACATAAAAGGAAGGGAAACAGTTCTCGGTACATACTGAGGAATATCGCTCCTTGTACTCACAAACAAAATCTTTTCCAAGATCCTCGAACGACACGTACGACACGATTTCACAATGAGTTAGGGGCGTATCAAGCAGATTTCAGAATCTCGAGGTACAACAAATACAAAACCTCAAGAGCATCCTCCAGCACAGCAAGAAACGAACCAGACAGTGGGTACCTGCCTTCGCATACTTCCAAAATTCGCACGACACGATGGATAGAAACAATCTATCTGGAATACTTAGTAGTCAGACCGTCAGTCCGCTGTGCACCAGAGTGCCTCTCCGCTACCAAGAAGGCCCAGATAAGAGTTCTCGAATTAAAACGAAGGAAGTTCCTGCGGAAGATCGTGGGACCAAGGATTCTATCAGACAGGAGACCATGGTACAGATTTAATTTTTAATTCTACCAACGCCAAGAAATCCTCACCAATGCCACCAGAAAAAAGATGTCGAGCTTTCTGCAACCACCTGAACAGAATGGACCGCCATAGACTGTCCTACAAGATCTCCAAAGCAGCCAACAAGGGTAAAGCCACAGGAGTGACTACCATTCAGCTATTGAAACTACTATAGATCTTTCCTAATGTCCCTTACAGAAGTTAACCACAATAAGACACGGAAATTGCCCGAGGAACACAAGATAGCATTCAATTAAAAAAATGAAGAAAAACTGGCCTAACAGAGAAGCTCAAGTTACTGTACAAATCAGAGAACAGGTACTAGACTTCACCAAGAACACCAGAAGAGGCAGCACAGCAAAAAAGGCACCGTCATTCACAGGTGGCCGAAGCAAGTTAAAAAACATTTTATATACTTTGTTGTTATTATCATCAAAACCCTAGGAATCTGTGGCACGTTAAATGTGGGAGTGACTACAAGTTATATTATTTTTTGGGCGAGAGATCGGTCACCCCTCTTCCTTCCCCACTCAGAATCGAATAATCGCTACGCAAAGAAAACGGTATGTTTTGCCACGTGCAGCGTGACAACTAAATGAACTTAAATTGTGTAGCGAGTGCCAAATTCGCTGTAGCTCCCTTCGCGCTAGGCAGTGCATAATCTGCATTTTGGAGAATCAAAATTATTTTTTGAATTGCGTCAGAAATCTAAAATGAATGAGAAGACCTTAGCCCAGATTCCAGGAGGGGGCTAGTACCCTCTATTGCCCCCCTCTCCCCCTCCCAACCCTTCGAGGACACCTATGTTTAAAGTTGTTGAAGAAAGAGTGGGATGTTCCCCCGTTTTCAGTCATTAAGAATACGGCGACTGTATTCTAACGTGTATAAACTTCTGTTGAACATTATCAATATGAGCGATGTAGGAAAAACTAGAATTTCAAGAAAGGGCGAAAAATCGTATTGGACAACAGGCATTTAAAGAGGTATGAAGTAGCTGATGCCATAGGCATATAACAAGAAAGAGTAAGGTGCAGCTTAATGAGTAATTAACTATGAGATAACTTCGTGCAAGATGAGAGACGCGTTTTTGGAATGGGAATCAAAATCAGATGTGAAAACAAATATCGCAGTAACGTTTGGACGTTTTAAAAGGTTCCCAACTGCTTTTTGGGTGTATTTCTTATTGTGTATGATTCGTGGGTCCATTACTTCACGCCAGAAAGGAAACTGCAATTAAAGCAGTGGATGGAAGCCAAAAAGACAAAGACTATTTTAACTCCGAGAAGTGTCTTGGAGAATGTTTCCGGAGATGCAAAAACCAGATTTATCTTATTGGCTACCTTGCAAGGGAGAAAACAACTGATCGTTACTATACAAATCTTTTTGTATCAAATGAATGACAAAAACGTGAGATTACAAGAGAAAAAACAAAAGAAACATTTCGTTAAGACAAAACTGTCCACGAAAGTGCTCTGGGAATAGAAAAGTTGACCAGGTATTAGAAGTACTAAATATTGGAACATCCACCCTTTTCTCTAGATTTGGCTCCCTCTGATTTTCACTTGTTGTTACCTATAAGGGAATTAGAGGCTGGAAAATACACTCCTGGAAATGGAAAAAAGAACACATTGACACCGGTGTGTCAGACCCACCATACTTGCTCCGGACACTGCGAGAGGGCTGTACAAGCAATGATCACACGCACGGCACAGCGGACACACCAGGAACCGCGGTGTTGGCCGTCGAATGGCGCTAGCTGCACAGCATTTGTGCACCGCCGCCGTCAGTGTCAGCCAGTTTGCCGTGGCATACGGAGCTCCATCGCAGTCTTTAACACTGGTAGCATGCCGCGACAGCGTGGACATGAACCGTATGTGCAGTTGACGGACTTTGAGCGAGGGCATATAGTGGGCATGCGGGAGGCCGGGTGGACGTACCGCCGAATTGCTCAACACGTGGGGCGTGAGGTCTCCACAGTACATCGATGTTGTCGCCAGTGGTCGGCGGAAGGTGCACGAGCCCGTCGACCTGGGACCAGACCGCAGCGACGCACGGATGCACGCCAAGACCGTAGGATCCTACGCAGTGCCGTAGGGGACCGCACCGCCACTTCCCAGCAAATTAGGGACACTGTTGCTCCTGGGGTATCGGCGAGGACCATTCGCAACCGTCTCCATGAAGCTGGGCTACGGTCCCGCACACCGTTAGGCCGTCTTCCGCTCACGCCCCAACATCGTGCAGCCCGCCTCCAGTGGTGTCGCGACAGGCGTGAATGGAGGGACGAATGGAGACGTGTCGTCTTCAGCGATGAGAGTCGCTTCTGCCTTGGTGCCAATGATGGTCGTATGCGTGTTTGGCGCCGTGCAGGTGAGCGCCACAATCAGGACTGCATACGACCGAGGCACACAGGGCCAACACCCGGCATCATGGTGTGGGGAGCGATCTCCTACACTGGCCGTACACCACTGGTGATCGTCGAGGGGACACTGAATAGTGCACGGTACATCCAAACCGTCATCGAACCCATCGTTCTACCATTCCTAGACCGGCAAGGGAACTTGCTGTTCCAACAGGACAATGCACGTCCGCATGTATCCCGTGCCACCCAACGTGCTCTAGAAGGTTTAAGTCAACTACCCTGACCAGCAAGATCTCCGGATCTGTCCCCCATTGAGCATGTTTGGGACTGGATGAAGCGTCGTCTCACGCGGTCTGCACGTCCAGCACGAACGCTGGTCCAACTGAGGCGCCAGGTGGAAATGGCATGGCAAGCCGTTCCACAGGACTACATCCAGCATCTCTACGATCGTCTCCATGGGAGAATAGCAGCCTGCATTGCTGCGAAAGGTGGATATACACTGTACTAGTGCCGACATTGTGCATGCTCTGTTGCCTGTGTCTATGTGCCTGTGGTTCTGTCAGTGTGATCATGTGATGTATCTGACCCCAGGAATGTGTCAATAAAGTTTCCCCTTCCTGGGACAATGAATTCACGGTGTTCTTATTTCAATTTCCAGGAGTGTATTTTGAATCCACTGAAGAGGTAATGGGAGCTGTAGATGTATATTTCGTAGACCTTGGGTAACTGCAGTTCATGAATGGAATCTAGTCACCAGGAAAGCGGCTTATATGTCGAAATTATGAATTTTTACATAAAATCGCAGTCCTTGATCTATAGTTCGACTTTGCGTCGTAAAATTAGAATTAGATGAAGAAGTAAATCAATTTAATACTTTGTTCAAAAGTAGTTCTATCTGTGGCAAGTTTCATACACTACTGGTCATTAAAATTGCTACACCAAGAAGAAACGCAGATGATTGGACAAATATATTATACTAGAACTGACATGTGATTACATTTTCACGCAATTTGGGTGCATAGATCCTGAGAAATCAGTACCCAGAACAACCACCTCTAGGCGTAATAACGATCTTGATACGCCTGGGCATTGAGTCAGAGCTGGGATGACGTGTACAGGTGCAGCTGCCCATACAGCTTCCACACGATACCACAGTTCATCAAGAGTAGTGACTGGCGTATTGTGATGAGACAGTTGCTCGGCCACCATTGACCAGACATTTCCCATTGGTGAGAGATCTGGAGAATGTGCTGGCCAGGGCAGCAGTCGAACATTTTCTGGCCGGCCGGTGTGACCGTGCGGTTCTATGCGCGTCAGTCTGGAACCGCGAGACCGCTACGGTCGCAGGTTCGAATCCTGCCTCGGGCATGGATGTGTGTAATGTCTATAGGTTAGTTAGGTTTAAGTAGTTCTAAGTTCTAGGGGACTGATGACCTCAGCTGTTAAGTCCCATAGTGCTCAGAGCCATTTGAACCATTCTGAACATTTTCTGTATCCAGAAAGGCCCGTACAGGACCTGCAACACGCGGTCATGCATTATCCTGCTAGCCGGCCGCGGTGGTCTCGCGGTTCTAGGCGCGCAGTCCGGAACCGTGCGACTGCTACGGTCGCAGGTTCGAATCCTGCCTCGGGCATGGATGTGTGTGATGTCCTTAGGTTAGTTAGGTTTAAGTAGTTCTAAGTTCTAGGGGACTGATGACCACTGCAGTTGAGTCCCATAGTGCTCAGAGCCATTTGAACCATTTGAACCATTATCCTGCTGAAATGTACGGTTTCACAGGGATCAAATGTAGGGTAGAGCCACGGATCGCAACACATCTGAAATGTAACTTCCACTGTTCTAAGCTGACCGAGACGTGTAAACAATGGCACCCCATACCATCACGCCGAGTGATACGCTAGTGTGGCAATGAGGAATACACGCTTCCAATGTCCATTCACCGCGATGTCGCCAAACACTGATGCGACCATCATGATGCTGTAAACAGAACCTGGATTCATCCGAAAAAATGACGTTTTGCCATTCGTGCACCCAGGTTCATCGTTGAGTACACCATCGCAGGCGCTCCTGTCTGTGATGCAGCGTCAAGGGTAACTCCAGCCATGGTCTCCGAGCTGAAGTCCATGCTGCTGCAAACGTCGTCGAACTGTTCGTGCAAATGGTTGTTGTCTTGCAAACTTCCCCAACTGTTGACGCAGGGATCGAGACGTGGCTGCACGATCCGTTACAGCCATGCGGGTAAGATGCCTGTCATCTCGACTGCTAGTGATACGAGGCCGTTGGGATCCAGCACGGCGTTCCGTATTACCCTCCTGAACCCACCGATTCCATATTCTGCAAACAGTCGGCCCGCATCTCGTGGTCGTGCGGTAGCGTTCTCGCTTCACACGCCCGGGTTCCCGGGTTCGATTCCCGGCGGGGTCAGGGATTTTCTCCGCCTCGTGATGGCTGGGTGTTGTGTGCTGTCCTTAGGTTAGTTAGGTTTAAGTAGTTCTAAGTTCTAGGGGACTGATGACCATGGATGTTAAGTCCCATAGTCCTCAGAGCAATTTGAACCATTTTTTGCTAACAGTCATTGGATCTTGACTAACGCGAACAGCAATGTTGCGATACGATAAACCGCAATCGCGATAGGCTACAATCCGACCTTTATCAAAGTCGGAAACGTGATGGCACGCATTTCTCCTCCTTACATGAGGCATCACAACGTTTCATCAGGCAACGCCGGTCAACTGCTGTTTGTTTATGAGAAATCGGTTGGAAACTTTCCTCATGTCAGCACGTTGTAAGTGTCGCCACCGGCGCCAACCTTGTGAGAATGCTCTGAAAAGGTAATCATTTGCATATCACAGCATCTTCTTCCTGTCGGTTAAATTTCGCGTCTGTATCGCGTCATCTTCGTGGTGTAGCAATTTTAATGGCCAGTAGTGTATAAAGAAAAATTTCTGTAACGCTCGTGGGATAAATGGAGACTTTTTACATCTTCCAGCGATCACCACTACGAAGCAGGAAACGTCAGGTAGTGTAGCAACCAATAAATACACAAACCCGATCCAAGCCACACAAACATGGGTTTATTCACAACCCCTGAAAATTAAGCCCCTCGGGACTCCACAAGCAAAGCACTCTATTGCTCTCGGTACAAACTGCGCATAAATAGGACTGGGCCGTCGGTAGACGGCGCGCTGCAGATAGTGCCGTGTGCACGCTTCCTACTGGGTCGTCTCGTGGCCGTCCCGCGCTGACACAGATGGCGGGTGGTTTGAGCGCCATCGCACGGCGACATACACTCCACTCGGCGCGCGCGCTTGCACACACACACACACACACACACACACACACACACACACACACTAGTAGCGGAATACAGCAGGTAGGCCATGTGTAGTCAGTTTTCTTCATTAGAACCACCTCGCTGCAATTCTGTGTGTAAGGCAAGACAACGCATTTTCCCGTCGCTCCCGAAGTGTGTCAGAATGATTTAATGTACACTCTTTGACATAAAACTTGACCGGCGGCCGGCCGCTTCAGAGGCTAATTCCGCGCCGATCGCGACATGGGACAAAAAAACTGGCCAACTCGCTAATTCTCTAAGTCCGGTTATCTGCACAACCTGGCAACACTGTAGACTGCGGCACTTCCTGGAGGAAAACTTGTCCCATGATAGAGAAACTCTAGGCTGATTACGCCTGTGGTCTAGCGGTAGCGTGCCTTGTTTCTGTTCATAATGTCAGTGGATCGAGAGCAGCTGGCATAAAATATTTTTATAGCCTCTTCTGTCTGAATGCTGAAGACGTGAATGTAATGGTAGCGCAGATTCAATCTATTTCGCTTTGTGACACACCGATATCAAAATTTTATCCAGTAACGATTTTGCGGCAGATTTCCTGCAGACTGTCCTCCTCTGGACGCCGTATGCGGCAAAGCTCCGGGATCCATTTGCTGGCTACTGGCAGTGGCCGTGGCGACAGCAGCGGCGCTGCACTCCCCCGTTCTTTATCGAAAGCGCCTGCTACCGCTCATCGCTTTTGATGATTTAAAACGCTTTATAATTAAATGTTGCTCCACAGAAAATTTCTACAATTTCCATTCAGGCTCAAAAGCAACGGAGACAGACGCCCTGATTAGTAGGCGGGTATTATATTACATTAATCGGCAAGAGCTGAGTATGGCCCGAAATTAATTTTATAGACTGGGACGAAATTAAACCACCTCACTACATTCGATGAATTTATAAATGCTTCATACCTCGTTTCTTTTCCTTTCAAACTCAATTATTTGTGCAACTTTTGGTCAATGTTTGGATGTTTTCGTCAAGCCAGAGTGAGCGTCTGTGGTGTAAAGTGTATTACAGTTCTTGTTTCATTCCTTATGGTAAGTTCAAATGGTTCAAATGGCTCTGAGCACTATGGGACTCAACATCTTAGGTCATAAGTCCCCTAGAACTTAGAACTACTTAAACCTAACTAACCTAAGGACATCACACACACCCATGCCCGAGGCAGGATTCGAACCTGCGACCGTAGCGGTCTCGCGGTTCCGGACTGCAGCGCCAGAACCGCACGGCCACCGCGGCCGGCCCTTATGGTAAGTCTATGCGATAAACTGTGTGAATACCTTGCAATGCATGCTCTGTAGCAGTGCAGGAACACTGCACATTTGGAGTTCCATGTATGGGTTCATGAAGTATTTATTGTTGATCGGAAGTGATAGTTAAGGTCATCAGATTTAAACCAGAAAAATTTGTCGTTTTGAAGGTTTCAGAGAACGGAAAGGAATTGCTAACGCCGGTGTTAGAAAACGTCTACAGTTAAATGCTATTGCAAAAATTTAGAAGAAGGGAACTATATTAATGAACATGTGCACTTTATAAACAACCTTCTGACATGTTAGACCTATATGACGAACAAAGCTCAAATTTATATCGTTGACAGTCGGTTTGAATCTTTTCAGGGTCTATTTTACAGTGAAGCACCTTGGAATTTGCAAAGCAGAAATCCATGATATTAACTTAATTTACTAAGTCGAAATCGGACGAAGATTGATGTTTAAAGGCATTCTTCAGATTTCGCATAAGAAATTTTTACTAGCAGTTTGCAACTCCATTAATTAAAATGGAAAATAAAAGGTTGTAGTCAGCGGCTTCTACCGTGATTCGAACTGCTATGTCTTATAGTACAAGCACTGCAACGCACAAGGGAACCTCTGAGCTAAAGACACACTGGCGGCCAGAGGCGGAATATAGTCACTGCGATGTTGCCTGAGCCTCAAAACGCAACCTTAAACACACGAACAGAGGAGGTGGAGATTACTGTTTTAACGTCCCGTCGACAACGATGTCATTAGAGACGGAGCACAAGCTCGGATTGGGGAAGGATGGGGAAGGAAATCGGCCGTGCCCTTCCTAAGGAACCATCCCGGCGTTTGCCTGAAGCGATTTAGGGAAATCATTGAAAACCTAAATCAGGATGGCCGGGCGCGGGATTGCACCGTCGTCCTCCCGAATGCACACACAAACAGGTGTTACTTATGTGAAGAACGCCGTTCTTGGAGTCCAGAAATTAAATATACTTTCTAATTGTGTCATCTTGCAGTGGATTGTATCGTACGAGTTTTCGATGTGGAAAACGAATGTCAAGTGAATTTAGCGAGGTAACGCCGACCTACACCCGGAAGTAAATGCACTATCAGAGTGTTGACAAATACTTGCTACGACGCTGCCATTTCTAGGCTCTCTGACGAGGCAGCTCTTCAGCGAAATGCTTGCCGTGATTCTCCGATACGGTTCTTCAGAGTGGAGACGCGCGCGCACGTTTGGTTTTTATGCGGCGTTCTCCCCTGATGGTTCCTGACGTCGCCTTGTGGGCTATGTATACATATGAGACATTCAATTATCATTAATCCAGAATCATACAAGTTTCAGCTTCCGGCGTGGAAGAAGGCTGTTGACGCCGACATTATATCATTTCAACGTAGGGAAAGCAAAACGGATCATTCAATGTTTCTCATTCAACATAAAGCATGTGAGATACTTTTCCGTAACGTTCATAATCATCTAAAAATACAAACGAAGTAAAAATACACCGGAAGCTTATTCGAATTGAATATAACGCTTTGCACCTCGATGTCGAATTTGTCCACTTGCAATCTTTTGCAGCATACACATAGAATGTCATGATTACCACGAGAATGAAGAAATATGTTGGTAAGGATGGAAGCAAGAAGAGACGCAGTCAACAAATATCCTATTCCTCATGGCATTCATTTCATTTGACACGTAAGAAGAGGTAAAGCGGGAATTTACTTTCGTTAACACGAAAGATATGCCGCACATATTGATAACGAGGAAGTCTGCGTCTTCATACGTTTCCTCCTTGAAATCTGTATGCTCTATTATATACTAAGTAGCCCGATCATTGTTTCAGTAATGTTACCCTCTTGTTTGACCCCGTAACGATGAACAGATTCCAAATGCATGTCTCCCTTCCTGGGTTGTTTTTTGTGTTTTATTGCTTGGAATTCCTGAAGCAGACCACTGTGCCTTCCCCCCTCGTGGGTTAGGTCTCAAAACCAAACCGCTTTGTATCCAATGGCATAATTTATTCAGACAGCATCAGCATAAGACTATCAAACAAAGCCTTCCATTTACAGTTGCAGCACTCTAACCAGCACTGACCAAAGTGTAATCCACGGTCATGGTCCTAAATTACCAGCTGTCTGCTACTGTGGCAAAATCCGTACTACACTTTCGATTCCGCAGCACCATTTTATCTGGTAACACTGTGTAGTTGCACAGTTGTGCTACCAGGTCTGTCCTCACACTGTCAACTTTATGTATCTCACTTCTCCTGTAGCGTAGATCACGAGGAGCCGAAGTAAATGAGTGTATTCTGCATGACGTAACATTCAGTATTCACTTCTTTCATAGCCACTCTTCATGTGCATCGATACCAAATAGGAATGCGAAAACTCTTGCGAGTGAGAGAATGACAATAACAATCGTAACAAGAACAAGCAAATAATGAATGATGTTTATTCCAACGCAGAACGAGAACGGCTTTAAATATAAAAATCTGTATCTATATCTATATCCATATCTATTGATCTTTGAGTTGGCACAATGCAAATATATTCTTAGCATTTAGTTACTGAATTTAGTTCTGGATGTTTGCAGAGAAAAGGAAAAGTCGGTACTTCTCGCTAGTGTAATATAATGTGAACCAGCAACTACCCTTTCCTTAGAACACGACTCAAGCAGGTCCTCAAGTAGGTAGCAAGCCACTGCTGCATTCTGTTCCCTGACATTGCTCTGATGACGGTTAATGCAGATAGTTCCGATTATGAAATACAAAACGTATTGCAGGTTAGTTCCTAGGATAGTAACATTAAATTTGCGTTGTAGACGGCACATGAACGTGACGACTATCCATATTACTCATCAATATAAAAAGACAATATTTTGGGAATTTAGCAGGATTACTCAAAATGAATTCTGAAATTGGGTGACTGACTGCACAGGTGCTAAACGTCGTCAAGAGTATACGATGTCCTAATCGCATTAGGAATATGAAGATCGTCTTCGACAGCTCGCAACTTTCACATTGCCATCTCCACCCTACTCCAGACAGCCCTCGGTGGAGTTGCACTACGTTGCCGATGTTTGGAAGGCCTTCAAACCGACAACAGACCACATATTGAAAAATACAAGCGAATTATCTTGCAGCGTAAGCTTATTGTAACTAATCTAAAAATTATTGGAGAGGAACATTGTCCTATTCAAAAAAAGTAAAATGTTACACACTGTTGACGTCAAACGGACATTATCTATGTCCTGTCTTGTGTCCTACTCATCTATAATATCAAGTGTACTATGAAAATGATTATATATAATGGATGATAGGGTAATGCATTGATACCAGATGGTGGGGGCCGGCCGGTGTGGCCGTGCGGTTCTAGGCGCTTCAGTCTGGAACCGCGTGACCGCTACGGTCGCAGGTTCGAATCCTGCCTCGGGCATGGATGTGAGTGATGTCCTTAGGTTAGTTAGGTTTAAGTAGTTCTAAGTTCTAGGGGACTGATGACCTTAGAAGTTAAGTCCCATAGTGCTCAGAGCCATTTGAACCATTTGAACTATTTAACACAAAATGACATTAAAAATTAAAGTTATTCACGAGCAGCTAGTTGAGAATATGTATGAACATTAAATGACAAGACGAACTGAAATAATATGACTAAGAGTTCAGCGCTCACTGGGAATAGAGCCCCACACATATCGTTGTTGACTACACACAAAGAGACGTCAGCTACCGAATTTTTCTCCACCAGCTGCTCAGAATAGCATCTTGAACTTAGTCATCTCGCAAATAGTTCTGTGTCTCACTGGGAGGTAAAAACGTCAGATATCGTTAGTGTTGACAACGAATGAAAATACATTAAAAATCAAAATTATTACCCACCAGCAGATAGGTGTTCTCATGATAGAGCTTGATAATACATAATTAAATCTTTAGTGCCGGGCCAGGATTCTATCCCATTCACGCGTAATATGTGAAGGTGTTGAGGAATCTGCAGTTTTGAACAAACAACAAATTGTAGCCGAGCTGTATTGCCACGAAGGGATCAAATTCCGCGTTAAGGGCGGTCTGAGTTGCATTCCCAGTTTAGAACCAATTTTATCGACATACAGAAGCTCAAATAAAAGATGGAATAAGTGTCCTGTGACCATACATAGCGTTTGTGTCGTCACTTGAAATAAATAACTAGTATAAGAAAGGTTACTGGTGATAGAGTTTCTACATGTCGCCACTCCAGACTTTATTGTGGTTCAACCTACCGTCTACTTGGTAAAGAAGGAATATCATCTTTAATGTGAATTTTCAGACCACGCAGCCATTATATCTCCTTCACTTGGTGTAGCCAGGAGAGAATGGAATCTGTCTCTCCCTATCTAAAATCATTGACGGAAGTGGGAATCGAACCCAGACCATAGGTATAACAACCTACCATCCGTCCAACAGACCACGAAATCCTCTTCTCTGCGAGTCATTTTTCTATCGTAACGCAGTTGCGCCACACTGGATGAGAATTCTGACACACAGGCTCCCTGTAGTAATTTGCAGCATGTTCAGTAAATTCATTTACTTGGTTGACCGAATCACCATGAACGAGCTGCCTCGGCTACCCAGTGCATACATTCGACTATTTTGTAATCACAGAAATAAAATCACGTAACTGCCACCTACACACAACTGCCAACAGTGTAGGATGGAGAAGTTTAAATAGGAAGTGTTCCTTTCCACTTGAGCTATTCTATTGCGCTATCTGTTACTAGAAAACGTCGTTCAGTCCAAAAGAAAAGCTGTAACTGTTTGTTTATTCATACCGCTGCTGGAACACGACCGTAATCTTCAGGTAAAACGCGAGACCAGCTAATATGACGTCTGGCGACCGATGATATTAATAATAACAGTAATAATCGAATTATCCGGCAACTTCACACTTCGCAGTGGATTTTCTCGAACTAAGTAATTTGCTGAATTTGTGCAAAATCAAAATGGCTTCACATCCAGCCTATGATGCCTAGCAGAGTCTTTACATCCTGCTGACATGAGAATAGCATAATCTCTGCGTCAGAAGCTTGCTTCTACTTGACCATTTAATAGACTCGCATTTTTTCCACCGTGATCAATTTTGTAAGCTAAGCACATCATCCGTTACAGCACACTCTTGGGGCTGGGTAATGTGGCCACAATGGTATGGTGGAACGAGCTATCACAGGTGCAATGCGTGGGTTCAGGCATTTACTTTTAAGAGGCACAAACAGATTTATTTTACCTCTGGTAACCTCAAGAGAAAGACGTTATAATCCAGAATCCGCATTAAACATCACGTTCCTTCATTACCAACTGGGCAGAGCCGGTTTACGTTGGGAAATGACACAGCGGAAGTCATGGTAAACAGAAATACAGTCGCCAGTAAGCTTACTTACATTAGAAAATTTTATTTTATTTGGTGAACCGATAGCCATTTAAAGGGACAGGGCTCTTATTTTACTTGTACTTGATTGAACTAGAGACGTTTAAAAATTTGGTGCTGGACTGTGATTCGAATTCGTATCTCCTCTTTCGAGGATCTGAATCTCTCGGAACAGTATAGTTCAGTCATTTCGTTCCTTTTCCCAAGACTGCAATCTTCTCTAGGTCTCCTCCAAAGGTAAGTATGTGGGTCTGAAACCTGATCCAGTACAAAAATATTCATAATTTCATTTCTAGCTTTATCAAGTGCACACCCACCTGCTAGTGAAAATTAACGCGCAATTTCAATGTCTGTTCATGTGTTTCCAACAATCGCAACAGGTGTCGTTATTTCTGGTCAAACACGCACACATCTTACTGTTCATGAGTAAGTAACTGATACTTAAGCTATATTCGTGGATGCACGGTAGGTGTGCAGTTCGATTGTCGCTTAGGCACAAAAGTTTGTAT
Organism: Schistocerca nitens; assembly: GCF_023898315.1. NCBI lineage: Eukaryota > Metazoa > Arthropoda > Insecta > Orthoptera > Acrididae > Schistocerca > Schistocerca nitens. Next base: position 555,879,491 of record NC_064616.1, on the reverse strand, counting down.
CCTTATTTTAGATTCAGACACCTAGCGGCTCGTAAGAAAAACCGATACGTAACATTTGATTTTTCTTAGTTAACAACCGGATTACGTGTTGGGTTCGTATCTCCGTCACAGAACTTCACATCATGCACTTCATCTTTAAATGCATGCACACTTTGTTACTTCAGAATGGAGGTATATCAGACATCTTTCGTGGTTAGATAACAGGGACGAAAGGGTCTTGATAGGAGTCACGGTTTATTACAAAAATTGTAGTCTTTTATTTTCAAGTTTAGATTTGATTACTGGTATGGGCCAAAATTTCGGTAATTCATGACTCTTCATGGCTAATCATCAATGTGATGTGATTAGATTAGATTACATTACATTAGATTAACTCTTGTTCCATAGATCATGAATACGACATTTCGTAATGATGTGGAACGTGTCATTTTAATGAAAGATTTCTTTAAATACCATGATTCAATTTCTTTACAACAATTTTTTACACTCTCTCTCATTGCTTTTTATTTATCTCTCTCTCTCTCTCTCTCACACACACACACACACACACACACACACACACACACACACATTCTTTTTTATTTTTATTTGTATGTTGTGCTCGACTATCGGCGAGGCACGAAAACGCCTGTGAATGACTTTCTTAGTTTTGAGTACACTTACGAAAGAAATATAAAAACAACAATGGGAGTTACTGATTTATGATGCTCAGTTTGCAGTCAGTTCTGAGTATTATTAGTAACTACGCTCCAGTCCCTAAACCTAGTTACAGAAAGCGAATCAGACGCATTAGGTATTCCAGGCCGTAGCAGCCGCGACTTGGAGACACCAGCTGTGGTCACTTCCCAGACCGCTGTAGGATCACATCGGTTCGTCTTCTTCCTGCTGGTACTGTAACTGAGATTTGGCAACAAGGCAACGTATGTTTGGCAACTCTGTGATCGACGAGTTACTTCCTGGTGTGCACGGAATTAAGCCTCAACGTTCACTTGATTTTACCTGTCATTTCCATTGAATAATCTGAGTTATTATCGCTTGAAGGGTAACAAAAGATTGAAAATTTACGGTTTTCAGCCCAGGAAAGTCGTTGCAGGTGGAAACCGCAACTAATCTCGACCTTCAAATAGCGGTTTACGAGTTCTAGTTACTATTGCCCTCGTAATAGGAAGCTGAGACCCATACCTCCTCGCCAGCTCTGTGGTAACGTGCTGACCTGTGAAAAAGCGTCTGTTACGGTTCGCAGTTCCAGTCTCACTGACTGTAACGTTTTTATCCCTTCTGTGAAAGAGCTACAAGCAGTCAGATCAAACATCAATAAGGAAATCACAAGAAAATGCTTTCAGCTCATAGTGCAATGTTGAAAAACTTACAATGCTGCACAACAGGTAAGGCCTCTTTCCGCTGCTGCCAAGCGAATTTTGGGTTTCTAAGAAGACGTAACTATATTTATGAAATGCCACATTTGCATACCTCTTGAGTATGACACAGCATACCAATTAAACACAGACCCAATCAAAATCTAAGTGAGTAGTATTTTACTAATTCGTGTCGATAGAGGCATGCTTGTGTACAGATACTTTCGTCGTAACGTTATCATGGTTAGTTTTATTTCATTTCTTATAATACAGTGCACAATTTTCGTAAGGTTTCATTTAGTGTTGTTAAAACAATAGTAAACATGAGAGAGAAATTAATCATCAACGATATATGCGAATTCCCTGATGTTACCTATGACAGTCTGACAATGCACATGCAGTTTATTGATTACATGCATGTAGAAAACTTGTTCTGAGTTAAAGCTGTCAAACAAAGTTTGAAGAAGAATAAAATATCACTACCACACGACGGCTAATGTAGAAAATACTTTTCTGACATATAATGGCACGATGCGCTCTCCCTGCACATCTTCGAGATGCATCTGCTGCCTGCTGTCTATTAAACCTGAATAGAACAAAATCTCACAGTAGTTAGCCCTTTTTCCACATGCGACTACTTTGGGTTGAGAAGTGAAGGGAATTATGTTCAAAGTTCCATTAGATTGATACCTTCAGCAGAGAGCAGAATTGCGTTTTAAAAAATGTAGCACTGAATGTACTCGAACTCGCGACATCTTATCTATGCTACAAGCTGACACGTAGCTACAGCAGCTCCAGAGCTCGGCAACTATTCCTCCAGAACTTTTGGATTCCACGGCATTGTGAGATTATGCATATGGCCAGGTCTTGACTTCTGAGAGACAAACAGTTACAGCTTTTCTTTTGGACTGAACGACGTTTTCTAGTAACAGATAGCGCAATAGAATAGCTCAAGTGGAAAGGAACACTTCCTATTTAAACTTCTCCATCCTACACTGTTGGCAGTTGTGTGTAGGTGGCAGTTACGTGATTTTATTTCTGTGATTACAAAATAGTCGAATGTATGCACTGGGTAGCCGAGGCAGCTCGTTCATGGTGATTCGGTCAACCAAGTAAATGAATTTACTGAACATGCTGCAAATTACTACAGGGAGCCTGTGTGTCAGAATTCTCATCCAGTGTGGCGCAACTGCGTTACGATAGAAAAATGACTCGCAGAGAAGAGGATTTCGTGGTCTGTTGGACGGATGGTAGGTTGTTATACCTATGGTCTGGGTTCGATTCCCACTTCCGTCAATGATTTTAGATAGGGAGAGACAGATTCCATTCTCTCCTGGCTACACCAAGTGAAGGAGATATAATGGCTGCGTGGTCTGAAAATTCACATTAAAGATGATATTCCTTCTTTACCAAGTAGACGGTAGGTTGAACCACAATAAAGTCTGGAGTGGCGACATGTAGAAACTCTATCACCAGTAACCTTTCTTATACTAGTTATTTATTTCAAGTGACGACACAAACGCTATGTATGGTCACAGGACACTTATTCCATCTTTTATTTGAGCTTCTGTATGTCGATAAAATTGGTTCTAAACTGGGAATGCAACTCAGACCGCCCTTAACGCGGAATTTGATCCCTTCGTGGCAATACAGCTCGGCTACAATTTGTTGTTTGTTCAAAACTGCAGATTCCTCAACACCTTCACATATTACGCGTGAATGGGATAGAATCCTGGCCCGGCACTAAAGATTTAATTATGTATTATCAAGCTCTATCATGAGAACACCTATCTGCTGGTGGGTAATAATTTTGATTTTTAATGTATTTTCATTCGTTGTCAACACTAACGATATCTGACGTTTTTACCTCCCAGTGAGACACAGAACTATTTGCGAGATGACTAAGTTCAAGATGCTATTCTGAGCAGCTGGTGGAGAAAAATTCGGTAGCTGACGTCTCTTTGTGTGTAGTCAACAACGATATGTGTGGGGCTCTATTCCCAGTGAGCGCTGAACTCTTCGTCATATTATTTCAGTTCGTCTTGTCATTTAATGTTCATACATATTCTCAACTAGCTGCTCGTGAATAACTTTAATTTTTAATGTCATTTTGTGTTAAATAGTTCAAATGGTTCAAATGGCTCTGAGCACTATGGGACTTAACTTCTAAGGTCATCAGTCCCCTAGAACTTAGAACTACTTAAACCTAACTAACCTAAGGACATCACTCACATCCATGCCCGAGGCAGGATTCGAACCTGCGACCGTAGCGGTCACGCGGTTCCAGACTGAAGCGCCTAGAACCGCACGGCCACACCGGCCGGCCCCCACCATCTGGTATCAATGCATTACCCTATCATCCATTATATATAATCATTTTCATAGTACACTTGATATTATAGATGAGTAGGACACAAGACAGGACATAGATAATGTCCGTTTGACGTCAACAGTGTGTAACATTTTACTTTTTTTGAATAGGACAATGTTCCTCTCCAATAATTTTTAGATTAGTTACAATAAGCTTACGCTGCAAGATAATTCGCTTGTATTTTTCAATATGTGGTCTGTTGTCGGTTTGAAGGCCTTCCATAACATCGGCAACGTAGTGCAACTCCACCGAGGGCTGTCTGGAGTAGGGTGGAGATGGCAATGTGAAAGTTGCGAGCTGTCGAAGACGATCTTCATATTCCTAATGCGATTAGGACATCGTATACTCTTGACGACGTTTAGCACCTGTGCAGTCAGTCACCCAATTTCAGAATTCATTTTGAGTAATCCTGCTAAATTCCCAAAATATTGTCTTTTTATATTGATGAGTAATATGGATAGTCGTCACGTTCATGTGCCGTCTACAACGCAAATTTAATGTTACTATCCTAGGAACTAACCTGCAATACGTTTTGTATTTCATAATCGGAACTATCTGCATTAACCGTCATCAGAGCAATGTCAGGGAACAGAATGCAGCAGTGGCTTGCTACCTACTTGAGGACCTGCTTGAGTCGTGTTCTAAGGAAAGGGTAGTTGCTGGTTCACATTATATTACACTAGCGAGAAGTACCGACTTTTCCTTTTCTCTGCAAACATCCAGAACTAAATTCAGTAACTAAATGCTAAGAATATATTTGCATTGTGCCAACTCAAAGATCAATAGATATGGATATAGATATAGATACAGATTTTTATATTTAAAGCCGTTCTCGTTCTGCGTTGGAATAAACATCATTCATTATTTGCTTGTTCTTGTTACGATTGTTATTGTCATTCTCTCACTCGCAAGAGTTTTCGCATTCCTATTTGGTATCGATGCACATGAAGAGTGGCTATGAAAGAAGTGAATACTGAATGTTACGTCATGCAGAATACACTCATTTACTTCGGCTCCTCGTGATCTACGCTACAGGAGAAGTGAGATACATAAAGTTGACAGTGTGAGGACAGACCTGGTAGCACAACTGTGCAACTACACAGTGTTACCAGATAAAATGGTGCTGCGGAATCGAAAGTGTAGTACGGATTTTGCCACAGTAGCAGACAGCTGGTAATTTAGGACCATGACCGTGGATTACACTTTGGTCAGTGCTGGTTAGAGTGCTGCAACTGTAAATGGAAGGCTTTGTTTGATAGTCTTATGCTGATGCTGTCTGAATAAATTATGCCATTGGATACAAAGCGGTTTGGTTTTGAGACCTAACCCACGAGGGGGGAAGGCACAGTGGTCTGCTTCAGGAATTCCAAGCAATAAAACACAAAAAACAACCCAGGAAGGGAGACATGCATTTGGAATCTGTTCATCGTTACGGGGTCAAACAAGAGGGTAACATTACTGAAACAATGATCGGGCTACTTAGTATATAATAGAGCATACAGATTTCAAGGAGGAAACGTATGAAGACGCAGACTTCCTCGTTATCAATATGTGCGGCATATCTTTCGTGTTAACGAAAGTAAATTCCCGCTTTACCTCTTCTTACGTGTCAAATGAAATGAATGCCATGAGGAATAGGATATTTGTTGACTGCGTCTCTTCTTGCTTCCATCCTTACCAACATATTTCTTCATTCTCGTGGTAATCATGACATTCTATGTGTATGCTGCAAAAGATTGCAAGTGGACAAATTCGACATCGAGGTGCAAAGCGTTATATTCATTCGAATAAGCTTCCGGTGTATTTTTACTTCGTTTGTATTTTTAGATGATTATGAACGTTACGGAAAAGTATCTCACATGCTTTATGTTGAATGAGAAACATTGAATGATCCGTTTTGCTTTCCCTACGTTGAAATGATATAATGTCGGCGTCAACAGCCTTCTTCCACGCCGGAAGCTGAAACTTGTATGATTCTGGATTAATGATAATTGAATGTCTCATATGTATACATAGCCCACAAGGCGACGTCAGGAACCATCAGGGGAGAACGCCGCATAAAAACCAAACGTGCGCGCGCGTCTCCACTCTGAAGAACCGTATCGGAGAATCACGGCAAGCATTTCGCTGAAGAGCTGCCTCGTCAGAGAGCCTAGAAATGGCAGCGTCGTAGCAAGTATTTGTCAACACTCTGATAGTGCATTTACTTCCGGGTGTAGGTCGGCGTTACCTCGCTAAATTCACTTGACATTCGTTTTCCACATCGAAAACTCGTACGATATAATCCACTGCAAGATGACACAATTAGAAAGTATATTTAATTTCTGGACTCCAAGAACGGCGTTCTTCACATAAGTAACACCTGTTTGTGTGTGCATTCGGGAGGACGACGGTGCAATCCCGCGCCCGGCCATCCTGATTTAGGTTTTCAATGATTTCCCTAAATCGCTTCAGGCAAACGCCGGGATGGTTCCTTAGGAAGGGCACGGCCGATTTCCTTCCCCATCCTTCCCCAATCCGAGCTTGTGCTCCGTCTCTAATGACATCGTTGTCGACGGGACGTTAAAACAGTAATCTCCACCTCCTCTGTTCGTGTGTTTAAGGTTGCGTTTTGAGGCTCAGGCAACATCGCAGTGACTATATTCCGCCTCTGGCCGCCAGTGTGTCTTTAGCTCAGAGGTTCCCTTGTGCGTTGCAGTGCTTGTACTATAAGACATAGCAGTTCGAATCACGGTAGAAGCCGCTGACTACAACCTTTTATTTTCCATTTTAATTAATGGAGTTGCAAACTGCTAGTAAAAATTTCTTATGCGAAATCTGAAGAATGCCTTTAAACATCAATCTTCGTCCGATTTCGACTTAGTAAATTAAGTTAATATCATGGATTTCTGCTTTGCAAATTCCAAGGTGCTTCACTGTAAAATAGACCCTGAAAAGATTCAAACCGACTGTCAACGATATAAATTTGAGCTTTGTTCGTCATATAGGTCTAACATGTCAGAAGGTTGTTTATAAAGTGCACATGTTCATTAATATAGTTCCCTTCTTCTAAATTTTTGCAATAGCATTTAACTGTAGACGTTTTCTAACACCGGCGTTAGCAATTCCTTTCCGTTCTCTGAAACCTTCAAAACGACAAATTTTTCTGGTTTAAATCTGATGACCTTAACTATCACTTCCGATCAACAATAAATACTTCATGAACCCATACATGGAACTCCAAATGTGCAGTGTTCCTGCACTGCTACAGAGCATGCATTGCAAGGTATTCACACAGTTTATCGCATAGACTTACCATAAGGGCCGGCCGCGGTGGCCGTGCGGTTCTGGCGCTGCAGTCCGGAACCGCGAGACCGCTACGGTCGCAGGTTCGAATCCTGCCTCGGGCATGGGTGTGTGTGATGTCCTTAGGTTAGTTAGGTTTAAGTAGTTCTAAGTTCTAGGGGACTTATGACCTAAGATGTTGAGTCCCATAGTGCTCAGAGCCATTTGAACCATTTGAACTTACCATAAGGAATGAAACAAGAACTGTAATACACTTTACACCACAGACGCTCACTCTGGCTTGACGAAAACATCCAAACATTGACCAAAAGTTGCACAAATAATTGAGTTTGAAAGGAAAAGAAACGAGGTATGAAGCATTTATAAATTCATCGAATGTAGTGAGGTGGTTTAATTTCGTCCCAGTCTATAAAATTAATTTCGGGCCATACTCAGCTCTTGCCGATTAATGTAATATAATACCCGCCTACTAATCAGGGCGTCTGTCTCCGTTGCTTTTGAGCCTGAATGGAAATTGTAGAAATTTTCTGTGGAGCAACATTTAATTATAAAGCGTTTTAAATCATCAAAAGCGATGAGCGGTAGCAGGCGCTTTCGATAAAGAACGGGGGAGTGCAGCGCCGCTGCTGTCGCCACGGCCACTGCCAGTAGCCAGCAAATGGATCCCGGAGCTTTGCCGCATACGGCGTCCAGAGGAGGACAGTCTGCAGGAAATCTGCCGCAAAATCGTTACTGGATAAAATTTTGATATCGGTGTGTCACAAAGCGAAATAGATTGAATCTGCGCTACCATTACATTCACGTCTTCAGCATTCAGACAGAAGAGGCTATAAAAATATTTTATGCCAGCTGCTCTCGATCCACTGACATTATGAACAGAAACAAGGCACGCTACCGCTAGACCACAGGCGTAATCAGCCTAGAGTTTCTCTATCATGGGACAAGTTTTCCTCCAGGAAGTGCCGCAGTCTACAGTGTTGCCAGATTGTGCAGATAACCGGACTTAGAGAATTAGCGAGTTGGCCAGTTTTTTTGTCCCATGTCGCGATCGGCGCGGAATTAGCCTCTGAAGCGGCCGGCCGCCGGTCAAGTTTTATGTCAAAGAGTGTACTCTTCCACACGAGTGTGAATACTACTATGGCCATTGGCATAAGCTGTCCTCAGCCCAATTTAGCACATTTGAAATGATACAGAGAAACTATTCCAGGCAATACCCATGAGCTGCGAGTAGTTATTCAGCATTAATCGATCAACGTACCTCACCAAATTTCATGGTATCCTGTGGAACCCATAACATGACGAACTAAGTGCTCAATGCACTTGCATTCGAGAGCAGCGGGGGTCCAAATCTGCGTTCTAGAGATCTAGATTTAGCTTTTCCATTGTTTCTCTATACTGTTTAAGGCAAATGCCCCTTTAAAGGTTACAGAAGATTTCCTTCCCCATTTTTGTCAAATCTGGAATTGCATTTGGTCCCCGGCCCCCCGTCATGAACGGGGCTGGAAATCTATTTCATCCTACCATAAATCACGACATGACGCTTCTATCGTTGCTGTGGAGGTGTGTGCTACAGGGAACTAGCAAGTGTGTCTACTACAACTGCAGCCGCGCGGGATTAGCCGGTCGGTCTAGGGCGCTGCAGTCTTTCACTGTGCGGCTGGTCCCGGCAGAGGTTCGAGTCCTCCCTCGGGCATGGGTGTGTGTGTTTGTCCTTAGGATAATTTACGTTAAGTAGTGTGTAAGCTTAGGGACTGATGACCTTAGCAGTTCAGTCCGCCGGCCGGAGTGGCCGAGCGGATCTAGGCGCTACGGTCGCAGGTTCGAATACTGCCTCGGGCATGGATGTGTGTGATGTCCTTAGGTTAGCTAGGTTTAAGTAGTTCTAAGTCCTAGGGGACTAATGACTTTAGAAGTTAGGTCCCATAGTGCTCAGAGCCAGTTCAGTCCCATAAGATTTCACACACATTTGAACATTTTTGAACTACAACTGCTCAATAGTGAATTTGAATAATAGATTATGTAAAACGATGTCGAAATACACCATCCCGTGCAAATATGTTTACAGATGACCAGTCATGGCCACACTAAAATGGATTCGATGAACAGTGCACTATGGCTGAAGTTTTTGAGGGGTGTCATCTACTTCTACTTCTATAGTCGGAAAGCAGACTTGCTGTGCGTGGTGGAGGGTACTTCGGTTGCTGCTATCATTTCGAGCTTTTCTTTTCACGATTTGCGAATGGTGCTTGGGAAGAACGATTTTCGCTAACCCCTCTTATGTCCTCGAATTTCTTTATTTTGGCGTCATAGCCATCTTGAGAGCTGTATGTGGGAGGAAATGATATGTTGCCTGACCCTTGTAGGAACACATGCTCTCTGAATTTTAAGTGTAAAGCTCTCCGTGATATACAGTGCCTTTCTCGTAGCGTCTATTGCTAGAGTTTCAAGAAGATGTTCGTCTCGCTGCTCCTCCTCTTCTTCTTTTTCTTATTATTCTTCCTTCTTCTTCATCCTGGTCTTATCCCGTATCTTCACGGGGTCGGCATATTAATCCCAACCATAAATTTTCAACTTGATGGAGACGAGATTAACAAAGAAATAGTAGTCTTAACATTTAGGCAAAGTATTCGATTCTGAACCACAAATGATCAACCAGACATGAAGATAAAGATTTAACAAAAGTCTGCCAAAAACGACTGTAGGCCCTACTCTAGAGAGAGAGAAACGGCTAAATAAAGGACTAATTTCGCAGTTCTCCCCTATTATGGTAACAGTTCAAATAAAATAGCCAAAATTTTTAAAATTACGAAAATCACAATAGGATTTCGCTCAGAAAACAGAATTAAAACTTACGAAGTTCCAGCATGTTCGAGTAACTTGGGTCAGCAACTCCTGCTAATCAGTAGAACGAAGAACCAGTCCAAGTTGCATATATTTTAGTTTTCATTCGATGACTGGTTTCTGGCCGAGACTCATTTTCAAATCATTTTAACTGAGTCGAAAATGGCATTTCTGAAGATGTCAAAAAATATGTAATGTACATTTAGAGTACATACAGATAACAGTTATCTGTAATGTACATTTACAGTGCATACAGATAACAGTCATCGAATAGCTAACTAGTCATCGAATGAAAAATATAATATTTGAAACTTGGGCTGGTTTCTCGTTCTGTTGAGAATGAAAACTGTTATAAGTCACACAACCCATAGAAGAGAACCATTACATTTATTAATACATTAAACTGGTTGTGACGATTTTGACGTGATGTACATTGGGCAAACAGGAAGGAATCTTCGGATTCAATTGAAAGAACACACGAAATTTAATGAAAGTAACCCAAGATCATCCGCGATGCAACTAAAACACACGTTCCGAAATATTAACGATAAACTAAAAATCCTTCCACATGCGAAGAAGGAGAAAAAAGGATTTTTTAGGAGAGATCGAAACTTTTAGTCATCTTATACATATTTACATAAATAGACATCTGAATGTGTTGGACCACCCTCATTTTTATCCTTTGTCAAAACATTAAGAACATTTAAATTTTAGACCCAAAGTGAAAGGAAGCACATAATGTGAATACGCTTCCATTTTATACGATTGTAACTCTTTCTAGGTAAGGATATTTCTGTTAGTTTAGGGTCACACCATTGTGTCCGCTTTCGTAGCAATAATGCACACTGGATAATGCTTTAAATAGCTGAAACTATTTGTGAAACGAAGAAAGTGTTTAAAAAAATAACAGCCGAAGCGGAAAAATGCCTCATTCATTTAATATTTTTATGCCTGTCATATGTGTTATGAGGAAGTTCAAACATTTAGCTCTGGTGACGATGTGAAACATACGTGAATAAAATTAAAACATGTTGTACAATACGTCTTTGGCCGGTATGCGCGGAGGAAGGTTGTGAGGAATGGGAAAATTCTGATGTGGCTCAGTGGCCGTCTTTAGAAAGTTGCTACGAAATCAAAGAGAGCTTCATTACAGATTTAAGTGAAGTAAAAGCCTTGTTGACAGACAAAAGCAGAAATAAGTAAAAATGAGCATACGGAGAATATTGTGAGAAGCGTTAATTTAATCTGAAAATAAAATTTAGACAAGCAATCAGACCAAATAGCCTAAGAAGTTTTGCTGTTATGCAAAAACATTAAGCGGATTGAAATCGGTACTGAGTGACCATGATGTTGTTGTTGTTGCAGTTGTCTTCATTCTTAAGTCTGTTTACAAACAGCTCTCCATACTCACACCCAAATGGAGCCGGCCGGAGTGGCCGTGCGGTTCTGGGCGCACTGTCTGGAACCGAGCTACCGCTACGGTCACAAGTTCGAATCCTGCCTCGGGCATGGATGTGTGTGATGTCCTTAAGTTAGTTAAGGTTTACTTAGTTCTAAGTTCTAGGCCACTGATGACCTCAGAAGTTAAGTCGCATAGTGCTCAGAGCCATTTGAACCATTTGAACCTAAATGGAAGATGACGGAGATAAGACCGAAGTACTGAATTCGATCTTCCGAAAATGTTTCTCTGCGGAAGGAAGGAATACGGTGTCTTATTAAAATCACTGCACGATCGCTGAAATAACACATACTGAGATAAGTGATGGCGAATAAGAAAATCTGCCAAAATTATTCAACAGTGGAAAGGCATCTGAAATGTGTACCTGTGAGGTTCTATAAAGCTTTTTGGAAAGTTTGTTCCCTTTCTAGCAGCAGTTTTTCGTAGGTGGGTGGAGCAACAAAGAGCTCTAAACGATTTGAAAAAGAATCCGTTTTTCAAAAAGGTTCATTGGGCAGGTGTACATGATTACAGACCTATATCACTGACGTCGATTTGTTGTAGGATTAACGAGTATGTGTTTGGAGGACGAAAATCTCCTGTGTAAAAATCAACATGAATTTCGTAAACAGCCCCCTTGCGAAACTCATCTCACCCTGTGCGTCCACGACATCCAGAGCTCTGTAGACAATGGTGTCCATTTATCCATTTACTCTTCAAGGCCTCCGATTCAGTTACGCAGGGACGAAATCAAGAGATGTAGAACTAATTTCGGGAATTGATTCAGCTGCCCCTATAGATGTCGTTTTATGCAACTTGCAGCTCTATGTATCGTCTTCAGAAACAACGAATGAGATTTTCATATTCTATCGCTCGCTACGTGCGAATTTTTATTCCTACAGAAAGAACGAACTGGACTTTTTTTGTAGGAAATTCAATGTACTCATAGTTAAATTTAGTACTGGGATACGTTTTCACAACAGGCCATGGTTTTCGAGTTTTTCAAGAAAAATGTCCAGGAGTGACCTTCAAACGCACCTCCATTCCCACACTTATCCCTCACCAATCAGAATTTCTGGTATGTTCTCGTGGCACTCCCTCCTACCACTGTACAAAAATGTCCGACTACACGACCTGTTCCCGATATTCGACATTTCTTGGTCTCTCTTGATTGGGCTACTACGCCGACAGCATAGTCGGCTACTTCGTTAACATTATCAATTTAAGCGTGCCCGTGAGGGTAATGAAAGAAAAACTACGTTTTTAAGGTTTAAACAAACCTCAGTTTCACAATTTGTAAGGACTCAACTAAGTCGATGGCGTAATAAGATCAGTCAATGAAGACAAAAAAAGGTCGAATGTGGGAAGCAATTCGTGCAGTGCAAATTTTTGTCCAGTGGTAGGAGGGAGTGGCATAAACATACTAGAAATGCTGACCAGTGGCGGCTGAGTGTGGGAGTGAGGGTGCATTTGGAGATCACTTTCTTATGTTTTTCTTAAATAACTCTAAAACTGCGGCCACTGATGAAAACGTATGCTAGTACAAAATTTAACTACATCAAATTTCGTACAGAAAGCTCCTGTTCATTTTTACTGTAGGACTTACAGTTTGAACGAAGTAATCGAGAGAATACGAAAATCTCGCTGGCGGTTTATGAAGGCCAGAAATAACATTGCGGTTTGCATAAAATGACATCGGTAGTTGCAGCTGAATCACTCTGTATAAATGATCTAGTAGATAACGTCGGCAACTTTGTGAGACTGTTCGCAGATGATGCTGTCATACATAGGAAGGCTGCAACGTCAAAAGGCTGTAGAAACATGCAGGAAGATCTGCAGAATATAGGCGGTTCGTGCAGCGATTGATAGTTTTTCTTTGACATATATGAATGCAACCTACTGCGTAAAAATAGCTGAAGAGATTCATTACTGGTCGATTATGTTAATGTCGATAAATATCCGGACATGTTACTCCACTGCACACTTAACGAAGGGCCGAGCATACGATTTAGGTTCCCAGATACGTGAGCGTCTCGAGGACGTTTTAAGTAATAGACTCCAGTACCCTTCCTCGACAACGCGTGTTCAGAGACAAGGGTACCGTCAGGAGTGTCCTAGGGAAGTGTGACAGAACTAAAAATGGTTCAAATGGCTCTGAGCACTATGGGACTCAACTGCTGAGGTCATTAGTCCCCTAGAACTTAGAACTAGTTAAACCTAACTAACCTAAGGACATCACAAACATCCATGCCCGAGGCAGAATTCGAACCTGCGACTGTAGCGGTCTTGCGGTTCCAGACTGCAGCGCCTTTAACCAACGGCCACTTCGGCCGGCGTGACAGAACTGCTCTTGTTCTATACGTATAATGTCCTAATGGACAGGGTGAGCAGCAGTTAACGGCTGTTTGCTGATGACACTGTGGTGTACGGGATGGTATCGTCGTTGAGTGAGTGTACTGGTTTGAATTAGAATTTATTGTTGGTGTCATGAATGACAGCTTGCTCTAAACGTAGAAAAATTTAAGTTAATTCGGAAGAGTAGGAAAAACAATGCTGTAAAGTTCGAATAAAGCATTAGGTGAGCGCTGCTTGACGCAGTCACATCTGTTAAATATCTCGGCGGAAGGCTGCAAAACGTTATGAAATGGAATGAGCACTTCAGGTTGGTAGTACAGAATAATTTTTATTGGGAGAATTTCGGGAAAGTGTAACATCCATTAAGGAGACGGCGTATATAACGCTAGTACGATCGATTCTTGAGTACTGTTCCAGTGTCTGTGATCCCAGGTCGTATTAAAGGAAGACATCGAAGCAATTCAGAGGCGTGTTGCTATGTTTGTTACCACTAGGTTCGATCAGATAGATGCTTCGTAACTCAAATGGGGGTCCCTAGATGGAAGACAACGTTCTCTTCGCGAGACACCATTGCGGAAACTTAGAGAACCGGCATTTGAAGCCGACTGCAGAACGATTCTACTGCCACCACTGTACATTCCACTTAAGAACCGCGAAGATAAGATTCGAGAAATTAAGGCTCGTACGGAAGCTTTTAGACAGCCGTCTTTCCCTCGCTCGGTTTGCAAGTGGAACAGGAAGGGAAATGACAAGTAGTGGTACGTGGTACCCTCCACCATGCATTGTACGGAGGCTTGCGGATTATGTACGTGATGCAGAAACAGTAATAAACCAAAAACGCCTAGCAGTAAACGTTAGTAGCGACCTACAATAGAATGAGCAATAAAACTAATCGTAGTAGAAACAGATGCCAGGCTGAGATTCATTGGAAGGATCTTAGGGAAATATAATTTACCCACGAAAGAAGTGGCTTGAAAACACTCGTTCGACCGACTGTAAAATACAGTACATCAGCCTAGAACCCTTGAATAAATACAAGAACCCTAGAAAATCCAAAGAACAGCGACGTGTTTGGTCACGGGATCGTTCAGTAACTGCGAAAGCGTAACAGAGACGCCCAACAAGCTTCAATCAGAACGGCAGATTGCCAGTCGAAGGGACCCGTGTTCGATTCCTGGCCGGGTCGGAGATTTTATCCGCTCGGGGACTGGTTGATGTGTTGTCCTTACCTTCACATCGTCGTAACTGACATTCAAATTGTCTCCAATACGCTATCACATCGTCTTTCAGTTACTGATATGGATGAAGGGACGCGATCTGAAAGCCAATAAACAGGAAAAATACTTCAATGACAGACGCTGTATGACAGAAGTCGTGCATCATGGCGAGGTTTCGTGTTGAAATTCCGAGAATGTACAGTTCATGAAGAGTCGGACAACATATTACTTTCCCCGACATACCTCTCTCTAAATGACCTCAGTGAGATAATCAGATAAATTAAAGTTCATGGGGAGGCTTAGCGACAGCAATTCTTTCAACGCATCGTTAGTGAACGGAACAAAGAAGGCGCGAAATGATAGTTGTACCAGAAGTGCCTTTCACAAAAAAACTGCAGTGTACTTTGTGCTGTATAAATGTAGAGGCAGGTCTTTTATACCCTTCCCTAGCTACTAGACACTATTGCTAGAGGCAATCATAGATATTTCAGACGTAATATTGAAAGATAGTGTTCCTGCCTTGTAACTTTTCAAGGAATCAGCTGTCCTATCGTCATCTCCCACACATGCTGAACGGGAAATGTCTTGGGCATTGTGCTGGAGAAGGCACTTGATAACGACATTAGTTAATATACGAAGTAACCCGAGAGATATCGTTATATTTAACGTGAAAGCTCTTGCACCTGATGATGGTGTTATGAGTACAAAACGTTTATTATCACACTTTGGTAAAATTATGAAAAAGATTGCAACCTTATGAATAAAAATAAGAATTGTAATAATGATTGTGAATGAATGATTTGATTCGAATTTGCATACATACAGTCTAAGGCAGAAACGGTTCTATTAATGGTACTATCAGGGTAACAATTAATATCATTTGGAATAACAATACTGACAAACAACAAATAATAATAGCAATAATGCTACAACTACTGCTAACATTACCAGTGCTACTACGAGTATTACTACTCCTGCTGCTACTGCTACTAACAACAATAATAATAATAATAATAATAATAACCAAAACCGGTGTTCGGCAGGGTGACGGTATGTCTCCTATCGTCTTTAATCTGATTTAGGACAAAGTGGAAGAAACTTAAAAATCATATCTACCAGAAACCCATACGACTTGGAAGACCTAAAATTGACATCCAAATTTCTTGCCTAGGTTTCGCAGATGACCTGGCAATACTAGCAGACGACGACAACAATTTGTTAAGCAGAGACTTGCAAGGAATTAGTTGAAAAAACTGCCCTTCAAATATCTTAAAAAGCCCCGTACATCTGCTCAACATATCCTACTCAAAAACTGATCACAAAATATGTGCAAGACTTCAATTATTTAGGTGAAATCCTGGAATCTACTGCGGAAGAGAAAATGGCATTGAAAATTCGAATGAAAAATTCAGGAGTGCTTCGCCCACACACACGAAAATCAGGCACAATATCACAGTTGTCAAGTCTGAAGTCGTATACGCAATCGAAACGCTTACATTCCACAGAAAAGGCGATCTCTAAGATATCCTAAAAAAAGAATGCAAAATTGTAAGAAAGATACTCGGCCCCTAAAGAACTAAAGATGGATGCAGACTACAATCCCGAAAAATAACCGAAAAGCTATCAAACCTCGTGGCAAATATAGAAAGACAAATTTTATGGGCGTATCCAAAAGCTGCCAACAACAAGACTCTCACAAAATTGTGACATCTACATATACATCATATGATCTGGTATCACTAACTGATCCTCCCTTCCGTGTTCCACTTACGAATGGTACATGGGAAGTATGATTGTCTGTAAGTCTCTGTATTAGCTCTAATTTCTCTTATTTTCTCGTTGCGATCATTTCGTGAGATTTATGTGGGAGGAAGTATTATGTTGTCCGACTCTCCGTGGAAAGTGCTCACTTGAAATTTCTATAGTAAACCTCTCAGTGATGCACAACGCCTCTTTTATTAAGTCTGCCAGTGGAGTTTGTTGCGTATCTCTGTAACGCTCTCAAGCTGACTAAATGAACCAGTGACGAAACGCGCCGCTCTTCGTTGGATCTTCTCCATCTCTTCTAATCAGTCCTACATAGTAGGGATCACAGATTGATGATAAATACTCAAAAATCGGTCGAACACGTGCCTTGTAAGCCACTTCCTTCGTAGAGTTACATTTTCTTAAGATTCTTCCTACGAATCTCAGTCTGGCATCTGGCATACTATTTGCTTCATGTGGTCATTCTAGTTAAGGTTGCTGTATACAGTACTCCTAGACGCTTTGCAGTACATACCGTTTCCAGCAATTTATCGTCAATAGTGTAATTGTTCAGTAATAGCTTTCCTTTCCTATGCATCCGCAATATGCTATATTTACTTACGTTCAGGGTCTATTGAAAGAACCCGCGTCACTCATCAATCCCCTGCAGGTCATTCTGCAAATCGATACTGTTTTCTGGTGTTGCTACTTTCTTATAATGAACTCCATCATCTGCAAATAGTCTTAAAGAGCTTCCGACGCTTTCTATTGGATCAGCTGTGTATATTGTAATCTGTAACGATCCTATCACACTTCCCTGGGGTACACTGGAAATTACCATCAAATCTGTTGATTTTGTTCCTTTAAGAGCAACATGTGGAGTTAGATTAGATTCGTAAGGAAGTCTTGAATTCAGTCGAAAATCTGGTCCGATTCTGGGAAACCTCGTAATTTTTTTTCATTTAAGTGTAGTGCGGGAAGGTGTCAAGGACCTTCCTGATGTCAAAGGACGCAACATTTTCCTGGGCGCCATTGTCTACCGCTCTATGGACCTTATGGACGAACAGAGCGAGCTGACTTTCGCAAGATCCCTGTTTGCGGAAACCTTGTTGGTTTCTATTGAGGAGACCTCCGTTCACCAAAAACTCCATCATTCTTGAACATAAAACTTGCACCATAATTCTAGAACAGACTGACGGTATCGATGTAAGCCTATAATTATTTGCATCTATCAGATGACCCTTCTTGAAAACGGGAATGACCAGTCCTGTTTCCCAGTCGCTAGTTATCGTTCGTTGCTCCAATGATCTACGATAAACTGTTGCTAGAAGGGGAGCAAGTTCTTTCACATAACCTTTGTAGAATCTTGTAGATATCATCTAGTTCTGACGCCTTTTCACTGCTAAGGGATTGTAATTGCTTTTCTGTTCTGCGATCGACTATCTCATTATCCGCCATTGTGACGAACGTTCGATGATTGAAACAAGGAAGTGTATTACGATTTTCTGCGGTGAAACTGTTTTGCACACGGAATTCAGTATTTAGGCCTTCTGTTGTCTTCCGTTGCGGTGCCAGTATGGTCACTGAGTGAATGAATAGAGGATTTCGAACCGCTTACTGATTTTACTCAAGACCAGAACCTCTAACGGCTTTTGGTGCATTCAACGCTTCTCTCATTGCTCTCGTTACAGTCATATTCGCTTTGTTTGTCAGCTAGGTTTTGGCTTTTGTCAAAAAAAATTAGAAAAGTTTCATGCACACTGAGGTGCAAAAGCCATGGGATACCTTCTAATATCGTGTCAGACCTCTTTTGCCTGGCTTAGTGCAGCAAATCCACATGGCATGGTCTCAACAGTGGCTGCAATCAGGCCCAGATCAAGGAGTGGTGGTGAGGAGGGGGGGCGGGGGGGGGGGGGCAAACGGGGTATCCGCCCTGGACGGCAATTTCAGGGGGTGCCAACTTCATATTCTTGAAGAAAATGTAGACTGGCAATGGCAAGGAAGGCGTTTCTGAAGAAGAAAAATTTGTTAACATCGAGTATAGATTTAAATGTCAGGAAGTCGTTTCTGAAAGTATTTGTATGAAGTGTAGCCATGTATGGTAGTGAAACATGGACGATAAATAGTTTGGACAAGAAGAGAATAGAAGCTTTCGAAATGTGGTGCTACAGAAGAATGCTGAAGATCAGATGGGTGGGTCACATAACTAATGAGGAGGTATTGAATAGAATTGGGGAGAAGAGGAGCTTGTGGCACTACTTGACTAGAAGAAGGGATCGGTTGGTAGGACACGTTCTGAGAAATCGAGAGATCACCAATTTAGTATTGGAGGGCAGCGTAGAGGGTAAAAATCGTAGAGGGAGACCAAGGGATGAATACACTAAGCAGATTCAGAAGGATGTAGGCTGCAGTAGGTACTGGGAGATGAAGAAGCTTGCACAGGATAGAGTAGCATGGAGAGCTGCATCAAACCAGTCTCAGGACTGAAGATCACAACAACACAACAAGACCAAATAACATGTCTTGCATTTCCTCGAACACAAATATTTATATATCAAGCTCTTCAGAAAGATGTGAGCTGCAAGATGTACATATTTTTGAAAAATCGATTTTTTTTAAATTTTTGACGCTCTATCTCAAATGCTTCAGGGGGGGGGGGGGGGGGCTGCGTGTCGCCGCTACCAAGATTTTGCCCGAGTTCAGAAATATCGTATATCCGAGGCTGACTGCAAATGGTCTCCAAGTAGCCGAACATAACCATTTACAGTCAATGATCGGTTAAGTTGTATCAGAGGACTCAGTCCATTCCATGTAAACACAGTCGATCCCATTATGGAGCCACCACCAGTTTCGACAATGTCTGGTTGACAATTGCGGTCCGTGGTTTCATGTGGACTGCACCACTCTCTGACCCTACCATCGGCTCTTTCCAACTGAATCGGGACTTCCTGGCCAGGTTGCGGTTTTCCAGTCGTCTATGGTCGAGAGCCCAGGAGAGGCTCTGCGGGCGATGTCGTGCCGTTAGCAAAGGCACTCGCGTCGGTCGTCTGCTGCCATAGCCCATTAACGCCAAATTTCGCCACACTGTCTTAATGAATACGTTCGTCGTATGTCCCACATTGACTTATTTCACACTGTGCTGCTTGTCTGTTAGCAGTGACAACTCTACGAAAACGCTGTTACTCTTGGTCGTTAAGGCTGTCGGCCACTGCTTTGTCCGTGGTGAAAGGTAATACATTAAATTTGGTATTCTCGGCACATTGTTTACACTGTAGACCTCGGAATACTGAACTCCCTATTGGTTTCCGAAATGGAATGTCCTATGTGTCTAGCTCCAACTAGCATTCCGCGTTCAAAGCCTGTTAATTCCCGTCGTGTTGCCAGAATCACGTCGGAACACTTTTCACGTGATGAACTCAGTACAAGTGTTTGCTCAGCGAATCCACTGCCTTTATATATCTTGCTTACGTGATACTACCGTCATCTATATATGTGCATATCGCTAACCCATGACATGTCACCTCAGTGTAGTCCAGACATTTTTCAACAGAAACCTATAAAGACAAAGTGCTGTCAGAGAATAAAGTCCTTACCAGACCAGGGACAAAGTGGACTGTAAACTGAAAAACAATTTATGAAGAAATAAATGAGAGATGCTCGCAAACTCCGGAAACAAGCATTATAGTGTCTCATGATCCGATCTGGTCCAATCACATCTAATAACAATAGTAATACGAGGCGTGTTTTTTAAGTAAGTACCGTTTTGAAATTAAAAAAGACGTGCCAAGATATCTCAATAATTTTATTTTTACATGAAAGCCTGTACCTTAATCAACTTTTCTACATAATTTCCGTCGATATTGAGGCACTTGTCATAACGTTGTACCAGTTTTTGAATACCCTCCTCATAGAAGTCTGCCGCCTGACTTGTTAACCACTATGTCACCACTGTTTTGACTTCGTCATCGTCTTGAAGACGCTGACCGCCCAGGTGTTTCTTCAAGTGCAGGAACAGATGGTAGTCACTGGGCGCAAGCTCGGGGCTGTAGGATGATCTAGAGTTTCCCATCGAAAAGATGTGATGAGATCTTTGGTCTGATTCGCCACATGCGGACGGGCACTGTCTTGCAGCAAAACAATGCCCTTGCTCAACTTCAATGGACTGTTGCTTTGATTCTGGTGTGACGTAGACCACCCATGTTTCATCGCCGGTAACAATTTGACTTAAGAAATCATCGCCGTCTTTGTGGTACCGCTCAAGGAAAGTCAATGCACTGTCTAAACGTTTGGTTTTGTGCACATCCGTCAACATTTTCGGTACCCAACGTGGGCACAATTTTCGGTAATTCAAGAGCTCGGTCACAGTGCCATACAAAACACTACGATAAACATTAGAAAAGTCATCCCGCAAGGACGAAATCGTAAAGCGTCTGTTTTCTCTCACCTTATTGACCACTTCCAGCACCAAACTTTCATTAACGACAGAAGGACGCCCACTCCGTTGTTCATCATGCACATTTGTGCGGCCATCTTTAAATGCTCTCACCCACTTTGTTACCATTCCATCACTCATAATGTTTTCTCCGTAAACTGCACAGATCTCACGATGAATATCGATCGCTTTTAGGCTTTTAGCACTAAGTAATCTTATGACAGCCCGTACTTCACAGTCGGCGGGACTCACGATTATCGGAGGCATCTTAAACACTCAGTACACAACGTAAACAAGGAAGAATCAGACTATAATGGCCTTAGTGCGTAGATTAAGGTACAGGCTTTCATGTAAAAATAAAATTGAGATATCTTAGAACGTCTTTTTAATTTCAAAACGGTACTTACTTTAAAAAAACACGCCTCGTAATAATAATAATAATAATGATAATAATAATAAAGTGACTTTAGAAAATTCTAATATTTAGAAGTAGTAGCAACTTTATCACCTCAACAGAATCTAGGTGCCACCACGAAACTTGGTGATTGTGTTAGTTCTTCTGTACATATTCATTCTTCAACGTGACAATATTTCCGCAGCAATAGATGAGCCGTCAGAGACTTTGGTTGTAGCCATATTTATTATGGCTATTCAGGAAATATTTCACCACGAAAATTCTCTCTTCGTTGTCCTGAAAATACCTGTCAGGTAGTGGTTCCTTCATACGAAGAGAGAAGAAGAAGAAGTCACTAGGAGCCATGTTGGAAGCATAGCGGTGAGACAAAATTTGAGTCCTTTTAGAGCATAATTGTGTAGCACCATATTACTATAGTCCACAGAAACACATAGCTTCACCTTCCACGGTGATGGTTGAATCTTTCCTTTTTTCAGCAGTGATGAATCATGTTTCCACTTCCCACTGTGCTCCTTTGTCTCGTGGTCGTACTGATACATCCATGTGCATATGCATCACTACTCTGCAGTTCGCAGTTAGTGTCTGGCAGAGGGTTCTTCGAACCATCATCAGACTATTTCTCTACCGTTCCACTCTCCAACAGCACATGGGAAAAATAAACACTTAAAACTTTCTGCAGTATCTCTGAATTCTCTTCTTTGATTACAATGATCATTTCTGCCTATGCAGGTGGGTGACAATAAAATATTTTCACATTTAGGAGAGAAAGTTTGTGATTGAAATTTCGTGGCACTATCTTGCCGCAATGCAAAGCGGCTTTGTTTTAATGATTGCCACCACAACTCGCTTATCATATCCGTGATATATTCTCCCCTATTTCGCCATAATACAAAACGAACTGCCCTCCTCTGGACTTTTTCAATGCCCTCCGTCAATCTTATCTGGTAAGGATCCCATGTGGCATAGCAATACTCAAGCAGAGGATCAACAAGCGAAGTGTAGGCAGTTTCTTTACTAAACCTATTGCACGTTCTAACTGTTCTGACAATAAAACAGTCTTTGGTTTGCCTTCCCCACAACATCATCTGTGTTATCGTTCCAACTGATTCGTAATTGTGATTACTCGGTATTTAGTTGCATTTACAGCTTTTAATTTTGTGTGAGTTATCGTGTTAACAGAAAACGGATGTTTTTCGTACTCATGTGGATGACACCACACGTTTCTTTATTCAGAAACAATCTCCACTTTTCGGATCCTACAGTTATCGTGCCTAAGTCATTTAGCAATTGGTTTTGATCATCTGATGACTTTACTAGACTGTAAATTACATCATCTGCGGACAAGTTTTATGGCCTCGGCACCATGTTTCCTTGTTACGACAGTTTGCATCACAGACGAGTGGTTTTGAAATTCCAGCTCCCCAGCAATTCACTGCTTATGGAGCTCCCTCCGTATTTTGGTGCTAACAGAGTTCGTGGTGCGATATTCATTTCTGCAATGGATTTTGCAGTTGCCGTTCTCTTGTTTTTCGACGCAATCCTCTTCAATAACTGTCCGTCACGATCACACAACACACATTTTCGCCCGCGTTCTGACTTAGCGGATGATATTTCTCCGGTTTCCTTGTAGGAGACATAAAACAACGGTACGGTGCCTCTCGAAACACTAAACACTTTGGCTTCCTTGGTTACGGGAGCACCCACCATACGACCACCAACAATCTGCCCACGTTCGAATTCACTTATATCCGACATAATGCACTCGCAACTGCACAGAACACAGTTCTTATCACCACTAACGTTTGCAACGTATTAAGGGAATTGCACAGGTACCGTTCATGATGTTATACAACATCACAACCTGCAGGCCTGGTCAGCATCTGCATCTATATTCAGGCATGTGTTTCTCGCAGTATTTCCATATTCTTGTACAATCCCTATAAATCATAACTGTTTTACCATTCTGTAAGGAGCCATCGGATACAACAGGTCCGTTGTACGAAAATACTCAGTACATATTCCTGAACAGCCATTGAAATTTTAATGATATTTTGTCTAAAACTGTGATGGTGAGACCGTGGATGTGTACAGTTAATGTAGGTTAATTCTTACAAAGAAGAAAAGAGCACCAGCCACTGTTAATACTGCTATTTATTTAGGTAAATAGCGCCGTTACCGGTTTCGAACTGGCAAGTTCATCATCAGACGGCTGTTCACATGATTTTCAAGATACGCTTTACATTATCGTCCGTTTTAGATTTTTATTCTGTGGCAAAGTGTTTTTGGTGTGTTGTTGCCCTACGGTAGAAAACAGTGCTAGAAGCGCCCTATGTTAAAATAACTAACCTCCAAACGATGAAATACAGAGTAAACAAATACAGAGTAAATAAATATACTTACGCAAGTACCATAACCACTTAACCTCACATATTTATTTACTCTGTATTTCATCGTTTGGAGGTTAGTTATTTTCACATAGGACGATTCTAGCACTGTTTTCTACCGCAGGGCAACAACACACCAAAAATGCTTCGCCACAGAATAAAAATCTAAAACGGACGATAATGTAAAGCGTATCTTGAAAATCATGTGAACAGCCGTCTGATGATGAACTTGCCAGTTCGAAACCGGTAACGGCGCTATTTACCTAAATAAATAGCAGTATTAATAGTGGCTGGTTGCTGTTTTCTTCTTTGTAAGAATTAACCTACATTAATTCTTTGAAATTTTGTCGGTGAAGTTCTGGTTCACTCTGTATATCGCACACAGTAGTTCATCACCAGCTCTATACACCGTGTGCTTTCCTAATAAAGTCCTTGCAGGACAACTACAAGCACATGCGTTTGTAGACGTTTATTTTTCAGGTGATACAGAACAAATTGCTTGTATGTTTTTTATATGTGAGAGATGCCGATGTCTTCCAGCGAGCTAGAGCTGTAGGATTAAACCCAGTCTGCTATTTCATCTAATGTCACTTCTAGATTCTTACCTGAAGAAGCGAATTTTATGTTTGTCACATTTAGGACTAAAGATGGAAGAGATTTCTGAAATTTCTGACTAATGTTTTGGGACGTTTACGTTCTAGCTTTACGTTCTATGCCCTGTTTGATAATGGTCAAAGATCAACACTGACATTAATCGATCGATGTCCTCAAGTTTATTGGTTTTCTACTTAAGCATTGCTGAAGGTTATCAGCCTACATGTTGTTTTCTCAGTTTTAAAGAGCTGTTGATACCTCAGTAACGTACAATGGGAAGAGAATACCAAATCTTTGGGGACGTATTACGCAAAGAGCTTCCATTTTTCCTCGGTTAATTTCGGTTGAAAAATTGCGGAATTTGTTGTGGAACAACGTAGAATATTCCCGCTTCAGCCGGTAGAGCTTCATGAAGTTCAGATAGGTGACGGCACTATACGTAACCTTCAACATGGCATCCGTAACGGAGGTGCGTTCCAAGCAGAGCGCCGTCAATGAGTTTCTTTTGGCGGAAAACCAGAGTATCGCAGATATTCAGAGGCACTTGCAGAGTGTCTGCAGAGACCTGACAAAGAACAAAAGCACAGTGAGTCGTTGGGCGAGGCGTCTGTCATCATCGCAATAGGTCGCGCAGATCTGTCTGATCTCCCGCGCATCAGCCGGTCGCACACAGCTGGGACTCCTGCAATGTTGCGGACAATCTTATTCGAGATGATCGACGTTAACAATCAAAATCCACGCTGCTCAACTGAACGTCTCTGTTGGTAGTGCTGACACACTCGTCCACCTTTTTGGGTACTCAAAGGTACAGGGTGTTTCACAAATGACCGGTATATTTGAAACGGCAATAAAAACTAAACGAGCAGCGATAGAAATACACCGTTTGTTGCAATATGCTTGGGACAACAGTACATTTTCAGGCAGACAAACTTTCGAAATTACAGTAGTTACAATTTTCAACGACAGATGGCGCTGCAAGTGATGTGAAAGATATAGAAGACAACGCAATCTGTGGGTGCGCCATTCTGTACGTCGTCTTTCTGCTGTAAGCGTGTGCTGTTCACAACGTGCAAGTGTGCTGTAGACAACATGGTTTATTCCTTAGAACAGAGGATTTTTCTGGTGTTGGAATTCCACCGCCTAGAACACAGTTTTGTTGCAACAAGACGAAGTTTTCAACGGAGGTTTAATGTAACCAAAGGACCGAAAAGCGATACAATAAAGGATCTGTTTGAAAAATTTCAACGGACTGGGAACGTGACGGATGAACGTGCTGGAAAGGTAGGGCGACCGCGTACGGCAACCACAGAGGGCAACGCGCAGCTAGTGCAGCAGGTGATCCAACAGCGGCCTCGGGTTTCCGTTCGCCGTGTTGCAGCTGCAGTCCAAATGACGCCAACGTCCACGTATCGTCTCATGCGCCAGAGTTTACACCTCTATCCATACAAAATTCAAATACGGCAACCCCTCAGCACTGCTACCATTGCTGCACGAGAGACATTCGCTAACGATATAGTGCACAGGAGTGATGACGGCGATATGCATGTGGGCAGCATTTGGTTTACTGACGAAGCTTATTTTTACCTGGACGGCTTCGTCAATAAACAGAACTGGCGCATATGGGGAACCGAAAAGCCCCATGTTGCAGTCCCATCGTCCCTGCATCCTCAAAAAGTACTGGTCTGGGCCGCCATTTCTTCCAAAGGAATCATTGGCCCATTTTTCAGATCCGAAACGATTACTGCATCACGCTATCTGGACATTCTTCGTGAATTTGTGGCGGTACAAACTGCCTTAGACGACACTGCGAACACCTCGTGGTTTATGCAAGATGGTGCCCGGCCACATCGCACGGCCGACGTCTTTAATTTCCTGAATGAATATTTCGATGATCGTGTGATTGCTTTGGGCTATCCGAAACATACAGGAGGTGGCGTGGATTGGCCTCCCTATTCGCCAGACATGAACCCCTGTGACTTCTTTCTGTGGGGACACTTGAAATACCAGGTGTACCGCCAGAATCCAGAAACAATTGAACAGCTGAAGCAGTACATCTCATCTGCATGTGAAGCCATTCCGCCAGAGACGTTGTCAAAGGTTTCGGGTAATTTCATTCAGAGACTACGCCATATTATTGCTACGCATGGTAGATATGTGGAAAATATCGTACTATAGAGTTTCCCAGACCGCAGCGCCATCTGTTGTTGAAAATTGTAACTACTGTAATTTCGAAAGTTTGTCTGCCTGAAAATGTACTGTTGTCCCAAGCATATTGCAACAAACGGTGTATTTCTATCGCTGCTCGTTTAGTTTTTATTGCCGTTTCAAATATACCGGTCATTTTTGAAACACCCAGTATGTGCCCGCCAGGTTCCTCGCCGCCTGACAGAAGACCATAAGGAGTAGGGATGTGTGCAGGTTACGAGGCTGATCGTGACAATTTTTTGTCGAACATCGTCACACACGATGAAACACGAGTTCACCACTTCGAACTGGAAACAAAACGGCAAGTCAACCAGTTTTCTCCGAAGAAAAAGCCGCATCCTCAGGCAGTAAAGTCATGGCGATGGTCTTTTAGGGCTCTGAAGGGGTTTTTCTGTTTGATAACCTTCCTAATGTTACAACGATCAACTCTGACGCGTATTGTTCTACGCTTATAAAATTTGAGAAACGACTTCCGCGTGTTCGTCGAGCACAAAAATGCAAACGAACTTCTCTTTCTAGATGCCAACTCAAGGCCTCACGTAAGTATGCACTTCCAAGAAGAGCTCACAAAACTTCATTGGACTCGTCGTCCTGGTCCACCCCACAGCCCGGATCTAGCACCTTCCACTTCCATCTGGCCCAATGAAGGATGCACTCCGCGGAAAGCAGTACGTGAATAATAGGGAGCTTATTGCTGCAGCGAGACGTTGGCTCCTACGTCGGTAAGTAGAATGGTACCATGCGGGCATACAGGCCTTCCCAATAAGGTGATTTAAGTCTGTTGAAAATTATAATTTTGTACCCAGAAGTATGGGGAGTAGTATTGTGTATTTGAATCCTGAATAAAACCAACCTGCTTTCAGAAAAAAACGTGTTGCATTACTTATTGAACGCCCATCGTATTATCTGTTTCCAGTGAGCCTTTGCGATACCTTTTAATGTCGTCAACTGGGAGGAAAGAGCAACGGACAGAATGCAGCGGAGACTGAGCGTTGAAGCAGTGATTGCTCTAGAGGGCCAGTGACCGCTGGAAAACATAACATAACATTGCGTCCTTTTTGTTTCAGGCATGGCGCATTCCTGGCGGGACGTGAGCTACTAGTGAAAGCATTGCACTGAACTCCGAGAAGCCTCTAGGCTGACAAATTTCAAAGTAGAACGCTGAAGTCGACAATACCAAAGCCTCCGCTAAAATCTAAAAAGAACATGATAGTCTCCTCTTGGCTGCTCATGGCTAGCTTCACGTGTGTTATTTTTCGTTCTTTTTTTCAGCAGGTGCTGAGTTATACGATCATTGTCCTACTGCGTTTTTCAGTCGTCCTTCCCAAATACCAGATAGTAGTCATTATTTGCTATGGTTCCCTCTGCCAGTTGCCCGAAGTTGATAGTGGAACGGCTATGTAATTACATGGTCGCACCTACCACTTTCCTGGTACAATCTGCGACGCTCACTGACTTCGAAGGAGATTCTACTCTCACCGTCTAGCTTCCAGCAAATTGATTTTGATGATCCAAGTTGCCGCCCTAGGTACTACATTGGTCCTAATCTTTGTTGTTGTCATAGTGTGCCTAGCAATCGCAGCTGATATCAAACAGCAGGCCAAGTGAGAATGTTTATCTGTGTCTTCCGGAACCAAGACGTCGAGTATGTGCACCTTTATTGGACCATCGACACTAACTGACTAGTGAAACTTCGAAACCAGTGTGTGATTCTTCGGAAGGATCATCCATACTTCCACCCGCTCAGAATACGATCTCACCGAAATTCAGCTAAATGGAAAATTTTGCTCGTCTATGTAGTCCTAGCCTGACTACAGTGAATATTAATTCATCTAAAATTTTGAAATATCAGACAAATCTTTCAGGAACAAAAAGTAGTTATGGCATCATCATTTTAATTCTCAGCAAGTGGGTCTAAGTCAATCCACAATAAGTTGTTCCATTAGCTTTACTGTCTTCTTTCAGTGCCCCAATATGGTGTACCTTTGACATATCTTTAGAGGTGTGAAGTTTTCAATTCAGTTTTAGCCCAACAAAGCATCCAAGTAATTTGCCACAAAATGCGGAGAAAATACATTCCTGGTGTATATCTATCAAGATATAGGACTATGAGAGAATTTCTAGTGTGACAGAACAGAGCATGACATCTCGGATAGAGGCTCGCTCACAGAAAGGCTTGGGCTGTGTAAAGGGCCACCACAGCTCAAGATCAATAAATTGATTCGGGAGGCAGCAGTTTTTTGAACACATCTTAACAGATCGCCAGTGATGGAGTTATGTACTTCAGTTTCTAGTTTAACTACTCATCGTTGACCTTATAACAAGACCAAAGGAGGTCGCGCAGTGGTCAGCACTGATCTCTCATATGGGAGCATGACGGTTCAAATCCCTACCCTACCATCAACATTTATGTTTCCCACGATTTGCCTAAATCACTTAGGGCAGTTACCGGGGAGATTCGTTTGAAAGGGAGCGGTCACTTTTCTCTCACATTCCTCCATAATTCGGTCTTGTGGACCGTCTGTAATGACCTAGTTGTCGATGGGACGTTAAACTCGAAACTTCCTTCCTTGCAATAAACGAGACTTACCATCCTTCACTTAATATAAAATATAAATGTATCGTAATCGCAATAAGAGGAGGCTATTTAAGGTAATTAGCGACGTAGCTCTAATATAGTTGGATAAGAATGAGTGAAGGGATCGAATGTAAATACGTTGAATGAATCTTCCGTCCATTCTACTTGAGTAATTTGAAGAAGCCACAGAAAATCTAAATCATCATGGTCACACTCCCTTTCGAATACGTCCCATCATTAAAAATTGCACTTTTCGTTTGGTTGTTACAATAGTAGTGAGCCTTGAATGAAACTAGCGAGAATACCTAGATTACAGTGTTTAAAGTCTTCATAGAGAGAGAAGGAGTACACGGCACAAGGGATTACATAAAAATCAAATCACCACAGCCAACATATTCGTACCGAAGGAATCACCAAAATGTATTGATATTTAAAAGAATTCTCAATTATTTTTCAGTCTCAGTCGCACATTTTTAATTGCATGGCCCGATTCGATCACGCTGAATGATCTTCAGATCTAAAACAAAGTAATACTAGATACGTACCTTCTAATATTTTACAATAAGTAGACAAGAACTGTTGTGCATAAATGTAGAACTTACCTAAGTATTTGTGTAAGCATCCCGCCTTGTCTGCATCAGAACCTCATATCAGAGTACTGTATATTTCAGCTGCGGTTAGTGTTTTAATTTAGTATCTTGTGGTGGTAGGGGAGCAAGGAGGGTGGGAAGAGGGGTAGGGGGGAAACGAAGCCATGGTGGTTGAGAGAGGGGACAGGAATCGGGGACGGGGAATGGTAGGGACATCATGAGTTTAACAAGGGAGTGTCATCGGGGAAAATTATAAAAAGTATAAATATGTAAAAATACTCGTTAAAACATGAATACTATAGAACCGTGGGTGTAATAACTG
The DNA here is from genome assembly GCF_023898315.1 of Schistocerca nitens. NCBI lineage: Eukaryota > Metazoa > Arthropoda > Insecta > Orthoptera > Acrididae > Schistocerca > Schistocerca nitens. The sequence continues at coordinate 555,849,363 of NC_064616.1, read as the reverse complement.
AACGGAATGAACAGTAAAATCATAAAATGGAGCGAGAGGCACTGCGAGTGGGGAAAGATGGGCAGGAAGGGGAGAGCGGGGCGATAGGGGATGTGATAAGGATATTATGAGTTTAACAGGAGGAGTTCTAATACTAAAACTGCAAAAAACCAATTACCTAAAAATTTTCTGTTAAAATATTAAAAGCGTAAACAAACGGATGTCAAACTCTTAAGAGATAGAACAGTAAATTATAATAGTGGAAATAAAGTAACGAAAACTGGACTAGTGTCTTGAATTATTAAAAGTATGAAACACTGTAAGTATAAAACAGTAATAGACTTGCTCTGTAAGTACAATAAGTAAAATTGTATAAAACTTCTCGTCAAATATTAAAAGTATAGAATAATGGACTATAAACAGTAAAAGACAAGTGATATTATGGAAGTGGAATTATGTAGAGTATCTAGAACTGAATTAGGTGTCATTAAACTTTAAAAAATTGAAAGTATAAAATTATGAAATTATAAAACAAATTATAAAAGCGAAAATATATGCAGCAACTGCTCAGTTTTACACTACGAACAGAAGTCAGTCTACACACCGACGTTGTATTTTCTAAAAATCTGGAGAAAGTGTAATAATGGCTACATTCAGCAGATCTGCTGAGTATTGAGGAGTGTCATTTCGCATCAATAGACGTAAGCTACTTGGGAGGCCTTGCCCCAGAGGTATCACCGGTTGAGCGCTGTCGGGCTTGGCTACCACTTACTTGTCAGATTGGTCACCGTCCGTGCTGCCGAGCGCTGTTAGCAAGCGGGGTGCATTCAGTCCTTGTGACGCAAATTGAGGAGCTAATTGGTTGAGAAGTAGCGACTCCGGTTACGAAAATTGACAACGGCCGGGATAGCGGTTTGCTGACCACATGCCCCTCCATATCCGCACATCCGGTAACGCTTTAGGGCTGAGGATGACACGGCGGCCGGTGGGTACCGTTATGATCTTCCGAGACCTCTTAGGAATGAGTTTAGTAGTGTTATGTAATTAGCCAAGCGGCATGAAGATAGATTCACGTTTTTTTTTTTTAATTTTGTATTACGCGTCTGTTTCCGTAGGACCAAACTGAGAAGCAAATCTCCATGGTCATGGAATGTGTCATCACATGAAATTACAACAGAAAAGTAATAACAGATAAAACAAAATGTTTATGAATCCTATTAAGTTCCCAAGAACTCCTTGAATAACAGCTAGCTAATCTGTATCCTGATAAAGGAAGCCTCTGAATTATCAAATTATTTAAATGGTGCTCTGATATACCAATAATGTCAGAGTCAACATCTATAAGCAATTCACTAACTTTATATCTAATACCTCTTCTATTTTGAATAAATATGGTAATTCATTCACTACTTGAATACCTGACCGGCTTTAAAGGTGGTTCCCTTGTCAGAGAGACTTCCTTTAAGTAGGGATACCTATCATCTGACTCCAGCCTAAAAAAAAGTGCAGCTCTAACACCAACTACTACAGTGATTTTCCTGTGAGTGATCCCACCACCGCCCACTACACTGTCACCTACAAGTTTTGCCAACCTCCCCTTCCCATACCTATTGAGGTGCAGGCCACGCTTAGTGAAACCCGATCTACTGACAGACAGCTGACAACACTGCAATGTGAGCCATGACATCCACCATCAGTGTCTTCTCAACCCCCATGTTAACACGCCTAACAGCGCTTTAAGATGAGGCCGTTCACGAAGTTGAAACAGTTGCACGAAGTGCACGTTTACGTCACCAGATTGAGTAGCTGTCTTTTCCGGGTCACCACATACATCATATTCCCTGTCCCTATCAAGACTCTTCCCAGCTCCATCCACAATCACTTTCTGATCCTCTTTCCTAAAATTCGTACAAAACTCCCCTAAGTTAACAGTCACCTGAGTCAACCCTGCACAAGACTCCACAATGCTGGTGACCTGGTACTCGCTCTCAACACTTCCTGCAATTACTGGCCTACACCTCTGTCACGTGAACTGCCTAACAGCAGGGCCTCCTCCTTTGTAGTCGTAACTGCAGCTGTCTTAGGATCCTTAACTACTGAGCTCCGAAGCTACCGCTGCAAGAGGCTCCTCTCTATTAAACTCTGACAGTTGATCAAATCTACTGGTGATACGCTAAGTACAACTATCTGAATGTCTCTTCCTCCTAGCAGCCTTATTACCAACTGCCAGTCCCCACTCCCCAGTGCCCTTCTCCCTTCTCATTGTATGTAGTTCCTCCTTTGCGATTTCTAACTGCACCTGAAGGGCACAGATCTTACGGTCCTGTTCCTCTATTAAAATGTTTTTGCTGAAAATTTTGCATTTCCAAGAGAGGATATCGCTGGCTTCTGCCTTGGGCCTACCCCTCCCCCTCCCCCTCCCCCCCCCCGCCGAAAATACTTTGAACAATCTCACAACGTAACCCACGGCTTTCAAGCCTACGACAAAGCCCACACTTCTCACTCATGGTAAAATGTTAACAATCAGTGAAAAAACTAAACGCCTGCGTTAGCTAAATTCAGCTACTTCAGTAGAACGATTGAAGGAACTAATAAGAGTGATCTCGAATTTCACTCCCTACTAAGACAGCAACTGCTTCTAATACTACTAAACCACAACTAATACCAATACCACAAAAACTTCACACAATTTCTTGTCTAAAACCAAAAATACAAGCGTCCACTGGAACACCAAACGAGACTAAACCAGTGAGCGAAAGTTGTCACTGAAATATTTCACAAGAAAAAGCAAGGAACACCGGTGAAAACTACCGTACCTAATTTAATAAATGACTACAGCACACAAACAACTTTATAAAGTACAGTGAAGGAAAGTTTACAAAAGCTTATTCAAACCTATGTCAGTACCCAGGTTTAGAACCGTTACACCTGCAACTGCACATCGTGAAATGAAAACACACTGCTTCGACTTCGAAGAACGACGTAAGCACGCTCACGAATAACAGACCACTCGAATCAATAACACAACAAGAAAGACTGAGATGAATGAAAATCCAATAATAAATTACTTTTACAGCAAATATTATCGCCAACAATCGTTAAAATAAGTATCTGACTCCTAAAACTTTAGAAAATATTGGCGAGCGATTTGAACAGCCATTCAGCACATGTGACGTCGACTGATTAGTGAAGTACCTGATTTCTTGCAATCACAGGCAACGATGCAACTTCAGTCATTTTTATGATGGACTGTGTAATAATTATAGAAAACCCATTAAGCGATCTCCCGAAAGCGCAGCACCATTAGAACATTTATTGAAGAAAGGTATAAAATTCCAGTGGTCAGCCAACTGCCAGACTGTGTTTGACCAATTAAAGGAAGCATTGAATACAAGTCCAGTATTGGTATTCCCAAATTTTGGGAAGGAATTTATTCTATCAAGTGACACAAGCAGTCAGACTGTTGGATGTACTGTATTTTCAGTCAAGATATGGATGGCAAGGAACATCCAGTAGCATATGCATTAAGACAATAGAGTAAAGCGGAATGGAATTATCAGTCACAGAGAAAGAAATGTGTCTGTCGTTTACGGAATTATGTTCAAAAAATGTTCAAATGTGTGTGAAATCTTATGGGACTTAACTACTAAGGTCATCAGTCCGTAAGCTTACACAGTCCCTAAGCTTACACACTACTTAACCTAAATTATCTTAAGGACAAACACACACACCCATGCCCGAGGGAGGACTCGAACCTCGTCCGGGACCAGCCGCACATCAGTCACCAAAGAGTACCGTAGGTCAGCAGGAAGCGACTCCTGAACATGAGTGATTTTGTGCAGGAATGTTTTGTAGGATTTTATGTACCGTGCTCGCAGACATGTCCAACGTTCAAACAATTCCCAGTGCTCTGCATGTTTCCACACTACCGCTCGACCTCTCCTGCAATGCCGTGCCCACATCTTCGATAGACACCAGATCAACTGCTTCCCTACCTCTGCCACACTGCACTTCCAAAGAACCTATCTTTCCGAGTTTTGTAATAATTTTCTCGAAACCCTTAGCAGTCATCGGACCAATGCCTTTTGCCATACCCTTGGATGACTACAACTTCTACAGGGCAACTGGCGCATAGTCACCGTTCTTGTAAAAGAGCTTTACCAGCAGCGTGCAATCCTTCCTGGAGACAGTCACGTTGGGCGTCTCGGACGCAAATTGAGAAACAACTGTGTGCTGCGCGTCTATTGGTAAGCGTACTCCGACACTTATAGCGCCTTCTACTGGTCAGATTTCCGTTTTCTTTGTTTTTTTTTTCATGACATTTATCCCTGTGTCAGTAATATGCTTTTCGAATTTGACGTCATTCTGAACAGTGGTTCTCTTCCTACAGCGTTTGGAAACTGGAACTTTAATTATGGACATCCTGTACACCAGAGGCAAAACGTAATCAATACCTTCATTGCGTCATAACAATGGCGATGTTATTGATGACAGTGCTACTAAAGCAGAGGTACTAAACACGGTTTTTTGAAAGTCCTTCACAAAAGAAAACAAAATAAATGTTTGAGAATACGAACCAGGAACAACTGCCAACACGAGTAACTTAGAAACAGATAACCTCGGTGTAACTTAAATCACTTAATAAAGGCAAGGCTCAGGTTCAAAATGGTTCAAATGGCTCTGAGCACTATGGGACTTAACTTCTGAGGTCATCAGTCCCCTAGAACTTAGAACTACTTAAACCTAACTGACCTAAGGAAATCACACACATCCATGCCCGAGGCAGGATTCGAACCTGCGACCGTAGCAGTAGCGGTTCCAGACTGTAGCGCCTAGAACCGCTCGGCCACTCCAGCCGGCGCAAGGCTCAGGGCCAGATTGTACACCAGTCAGGTTCCTTTCAGAGTCTGCTGATACAATAGCGCCTTACTTAGCAATAATATACAATTGCTCGCTCGAAGAAAGATTCATACCCAGAGTCACACTGATACGCAAGGAAATGGGAGCAGACCCACATCGCTAACGTCGATTTGCAGCAGGATTCTGGAACATATACTCTGTTCGTAGCCTATGAATTACCTCGAAGTATACGATTTATTGACAAATGGCCAACAAGGATTCAGAAAATATTGTTCTTGTGAAACATGCTTAGGTCTTTATTCTCACGAAGTAATGAGTGCTATCGGCAGGCGATGTTAGATTGATTCCATATTTTTAGAATTCCAGAAGACTTTTGAGAATGTAGTTCACGAGCGACTTCTAATCAAATTGACTGCCTATGGAGTATCGTCTTAGTTGTGCGATTTGATTCGTGATTTCCTTTAGCGTATCGATACTGCCGAAGCTGGTGCCTCGTAGATTCCTGCGGGAACCCTGAGAGGCTTTACGAACACCATGACCAATGAAGGGCCGACCAATGAAGACAGCTAGAACGGTGTTATAAGCGGCGGACACCTGGGCGTCAGTCTGCCAGCTCAAGATTACTTCTAGTCGAGTTTACTTCCGTGTCGCTAGTTGCAGCCGAAAGTTACACCGAGTTGCTGATAGCTCTACCGGCAAACATTCAGTGTTCTCAGACGCACTCTCGAGTGGGGCCTCTGCTTATTGCTAGTCGCGTCTGCACAAGTTGTCAACAATGTAGCATTTCTTCACTTGTAACTTGAGTACAATATGTTTATTTAACGAGCACTTGTGTCAACTAATCCTTTTCTTCACTGTGCAGATTACTACGGCGACAGATGCTTTGGCCACCTTCCACACATTTATCATTACCAGCGAGAGCGTAACATTTGGATTCTCAGAACATAAAAGTTACCGACTCGTAATGGAACAATTATGTCAGCAGCTATCACAACGGTTGGGATGTTTACCTGCCTTGCGTCATGGCAGCATATAATTTTAAGGTACCAGGCATTGTCGAACTCTCACCATACGCCGTCACCTTTTGAGTAATTAGGTCTAAGCTCGGGAAGAACGGAGGGTTAGTGAAGAAGTTTTCAGAAAGGGTACGGGATATGTAGTAGAAGGGAAAAAAGTGGATATGAAGGCATTCGAGTGTCAAGTGACACGATGTGTTGGCAAGTTACCTCAGTACAGAATTGGTCAATGGGTTTTGCTGTCGATTCCATGTACACAAAAGGGCAAGATGAAAAAATTCCTAACTGGATCCCAAGGACCATATTAGGTCATAGAAATGAAATATAAAGTTGCAATCACGAACAATAACTACCACTGTGCATGGGAGAGGGGGGGGGGGAGGGAGGGGAGGAGGGTTAAGCCGTTTAAGGGATCAGTGGAAACTTTTCTGCACGGGTCAGCGTCGGCACCAGTTGACGTTGAAAAGAAAAGAAAGAAAGAAAGTAAAGTGGAAGTAGACAAACAGGGTTTACGCGGAGTGCCTTATGCGCTTTGATGACGTTATTAAATTGGAGTGTAATGAAGTTTGTAAAATAATGGTGTGGAATAGTGTACTGATGTAATGAGGTTATATTACAAGTATGTTTTGTTATTGTTAAGATTTGCTGTATTTTGTGGGTTTGCATTATTAAATGTTTATGAGCACACGTGGTATGTGGTATTGTGGTTCAATATAACTGTGTTGGTAGATCATGTAAGCCCAGTTCTTTTTAAAGAGGGAGGTAAAATGACGCAAATTACAATATGTTGGATCAGACAGGTGCGCAGGCATGTGAAGTACAAATGTTTTTGGGGAACTTAGACACATCCAGGTGTCAGAGAGAAGTGCTCACACCAAACCCATATTTCTAACAAATATACATACATTGTGTTTCCTCTATATTTTCTCTAGAGGTGGTAATAGTAAAAAGGAAGCCCAAAGCGAATGAATGCGGGGTGCTAGTCAACTGTAAGACCTGTGACGTAGGGGGTGCGACATTTCGTCTCCCAGCTACTGTCACTGAACGACTATGATAAAACTGACACAGCCGAGACTGTATTTGCTGGAGAAGCCACTAGATGCGTTGCCAACCCAGAATCTAACCTTTTTAAATGATACCTTAAAATTGGACTCCAAAAATCGTTCAAATGGCTCTAAGCACTATGGGACTTGACATCTTAGGTCATCAGTCCCCTAGACTTAGAACTGCTTAAACCTAACTAACCTAAGGGCATCACACACATCCATGCCCGAGGCAGGATTCGAACCTGCGACCGTAGCAGCAGCGCGGGTCCGGACTGAAGCGCATAGAACCGCTCGGCCACAGCGGCCGGCAATTGGACTCCCTTCACTCTTAGATGAGCTCCTAACTCTCCAAACAGAGCAAATTACCGAAGAGCAGATATTTCAGCATGTATGGCAGTATCGTGATAAGCAATATCACAATGTAATGACTATAAGTGTCATGCTTTCTAATATTGTATTGCGTTTTGTGTAATCTCCATCCACCTCAAGCGAAAATGAAATCACCTCATGAACTGCCAGCGCATCAGATACAAGTAGGGTGGATAACCTGTGTCAAGTAAGGATTCGTTGTGTAAGATTTATATGGGAAATACCTGGTAAGTAAGAAGGAGTGAGGAGGATTAGGAAATATTTGTTAAGGATCTGTGGAGATACGAAGGATGTGATAATATAATTGTACAAGTTTGTAAAGTAGTGACTTGGGAATATGTACCTGTACCAGCGCAAGACAGTCCAGTGGATTTAACCAGAGAAATGATGTTTAGAATTAGGAATATAGCCAATGTATCTCACGATTTAAGCCTCACTAGTATAAGAAGAAAACTAAGTGTACTGTTTGAGTTTCAATATTTAAATATATGTCAAGAGTTTTCCGAGGAGCCACAAGCAAAATCCAGAGCCGATTTTCTAAAGGAGGCAATCATGTTGCACCACAAATAATGTATTTGGCGCCGCTGAATAAAATTAAGGCAACTTCCTCAGGTGCTGCAAGACCCCAGAGAAGTGGGTCAAACTAGCCAAGCAAGTCACACAGAATGGCATGCTGATTCATTGGGAACTGTTTCTTCAGCACACCTGCATACAGCTACAAGGTGGGACCTATGACGATCCCCAGTCTTTGTGTCTACTGATCTATTAGCTCCATGCATCTGCATGTCTCCTCCTGTGGAGTTACATGCCGCCATCCATGGCGCTGTGCTTATGCAGTATCCAATGCGGGGGACTTGGCACTCTGCAACCAATGGGCCTCTTGGTGGCCTATAGTTCGTGACTACGGTCGTTAAGCTGTTAGTCTGTTCCCTCTTCTGCAGGGAAACTACTTGTTGCTTGCAGTGTTCGCGTGGACAGACTGTGCCACTGGGGGGCTGCTCCCTCTGCATGCAGTCTATATAGTGGTCTTGCTTGCCCTGGTCGCCGATTCCTGGTGCTGCTAGCGGCCACCGGGTTATGCGGGTGACACAGTGAGCTGGATCCGCGGCGTCGGTAGTCTTTCAGTGTCGAAGGTGCTGATACCACTGCTTCTTTCGGCGCCATCCACCTGCAACTGTGAACTACGTGATGGTCACCCCTTATCTCAACAGATGTGCACTGCTGATGATCGGCAGATGGTGGCTGCCTGGACCTACGTCACATTCACGGATGGATTCTGAATAATAAATACATGGTATGTCAATACTGTTTCACTGGTGTCTCATTGGGCATCTAGCCCCAACTCACCACACCACCTCTCACTCATGGCCTGGGGTTGACATCCTGACTTCAACCTGCCTGCCCCCACTACCACCACCATCATAAAGCTCAGCAAACCTATCAGTTATGTCAAATAATAAATACATGGTATGTCAATACTGTTTCACTGGTGTCTCATTGGGCATCTAGCCCCAACTCACCACACCACCTCTCACTCATGGCCTGGGGTTGACATCCTGACTTCAGCCTGCCTGCCCCCACTACCACCACCATCATAAAGCTCAGCAAACCTATCAGTTATGTCATCAAACCTGACATGAAGCTAGTACCTTGGTCTGTGATTATTATCTCAGGGACACCAAATTTCAGCAGCCAGTTATCCAATTATTTACCTTGCCCTGTGTCACCGTAGTTGCTTGTTGATTCAAGATGGCTATCATTGAAATATGTTGCATGAAATGATTAATAATAGTCAGAACATAGTGGTTTTCCACAGGTGTCTGGCTAGAAGGCCCTAAAATATCCATTCCAGTCATCTAAAAAAATTTGGTTGCCTCTGGTAATCTCTGTAGAGGTACTTGCTGATGACTTATATCCACCCACTGTGCACACACTACACATTTTCTTACATACTGATGTAAGTCCTTTTCCCTTGTTTCCACCAGAAATGGTCTGCCACACTTCAATCTGTCACCATACGACCTGCATGCTAATAAAGCACATGATTGTGTGCTTCCTTCAGTGCCTCCTTGATCAGCTCTGCAGGTACTATCATGCACAGCTCCAGTTTAGGTCACCTACATAACAGCCCATCATGCACAATGAACTACAGCTGTATTGTTAACAACTTGTTTCTGCGTTTGCAGATTGTGCTTTCTGCCACTCCATAAAGCTGTGACCTTGTTCTCGTACTACTGTCACCTTCCTGTTAAGACTGTCGGCGTTGCTGTGGTTCTTGCCTAGTTTGTGAAACACTTCAAAGTCAAACTTATTCAGTCTCAATGTCCACCTCTCGAGTGTGCTTGAAGGATCCTTCAAACTCTAACAGTCACTTTGACGCTGCGTGATGAGTTACTGCCGTTAACTTTTTGTTGTACAGATCGCACCTGAAATATGTAACCCCATCTTACAAGGTCAATACCTCCTTCCCTATTGTGGAGTTGTTCTTCTTGGCTTCTTTTAACTGCTGTGAAGTATAAGCCAGTGACTGTTCTTCACCATCTATTACTCGACTCAAAATACACTCCCAGTGCATGGTTGGAAGCATCATATGATAGTAAAACTCTTTTTCATAACCTGGAAAAGTAAATGCTGGGCTTGATTTCAATGCCTCTTGCAGATTTTCAAGTGAACTTGACTCTCTACTGCCCATTGGAATTTTATACCCTCTTCAGTAACAGTGTAAACCGCCATGCAATATATACAAACCAATTCACGAATTTCCTACGGTATTTGGGCAACCCATAGAATGAAGGCAACTCCTTACTTGTCTGAGGAGTCGAAACTTTCACACTTTTTGTATCAGTCTGTGCTCTGTCTTTAAACCTTCTCGACTAATCGCATGTCCGAAATAACTCAATTCTTCCAGGGCCAAATGACACTTCTCAGTACTTAATGTAACTCATCTAAAATGCAAACTCTTATAAAAATGCCTTGACTTCTGTATACGCTACGTCATATCGTTTGAAAACATGATAATATCACCAGGGTGCACAATCCATTGTTGCAACTGCAGACGCCTTAATATACTACTGGCCATTAAAACTGCTACACCAAGGAGAAATGCAGATGATAAACGGGTATTCATTGGACAAATATATTATACTAGAACTGACATGTGATTAAATTTTCACGCAATTTGGGTGCATAGATCCCGAGAAATCAGTACCCAGAACAACCACCTCTGGCCGTAATGACAGCCTTGATACGCCTGAGAATTGAGTCAAGCAGAGCTTGGATGGCGTGTACAGGTACAGCTGCCCATGCAGCTTCAACACGATACCACAGTTCATCAAGAATAGTGACAGGCGTATTGTGACGAGCCAGCTGCTCGGTCATCATTGACCAGACGTTTTCAATTGGTGAGAGATCTGGAGAATGTGCTGGCCAGGGCAGCAGTCGAACATTTTTTGTATCCAGAAACGCCCGTACAGGACCTGCAACATGCGGTCGTGCATTATCCTGCTGAAATGTAGGCTTTCGCAGGGATCGAGTGAAGGGTAGAGCCAAGTGTCGTAACACATCTGAAATGTAACGTCCACTGTTCAAAGTGCCGTCAATGCGAAGAAGAGGTGATCGAGACGTGTAACCAATAGCACCCCATACCATCACGCCGGGTGATACGCCAGTATGGCGATGACGAATACTCGCTTCCAATGTGCGTTCACCGCGGTGTCGCCAAACACGGATGCGACCATCATGATGCTGTAAACAGAACCACGATTCATCCGAAAAAATGAAGTTTTGCCATTCGAGCACCCAGGTTCGTCGTTGAGTACACCATCGCAGGCGCTCCTGTCTGTGATGCAGCGTCAAGGGTTACCGCAGCCATGGTCTCCGAGCTGATAGTCCATGCTGCTGCAAAGGTCGTCGAACTGTTCGTGCAGATGGTTGTTGTCTTGCAAATGTCCCCATCTGCTGATTCAGGGATCGAGACGTGGCTGCACGATCCGTTACAGCCATGCGGATAAGATGCCAGTCATCTCGACTGCTAGTGATACGAGGCCGTTGGGATTCGACACGGCATTTCGTATTACCCTCCTGAACCCACCGATTCCATATTCTGCCAACAGTCATTGGATATCGACCAACGCGAGCAGCAATGTCGCGGTACGATAAACCGCAATCGCGATAGGCTACAATCCGACCTTTATCAAAGTCGGAAACGTGATGGTACGCATTTCTCCTCCTTACACGAGGCATGACAACAATGTTTCACCAGGCAACACCGGTCAACTGCTGTTTGTGTATGAGAAATCGGTTGGAAACTTTCCTCATGTCGGCACGTTGTAGGTGTCGCCACCGGCGTCAATTTTGTGTGAATGCTCTGAAAAGCTAATCATTTGCATATCACAGCATCTTCTTCCTGTCGGTTAAATTTCGGGTCTGTAGCACGTCATCTTCGTGGTGTAGCAGTTTTAATGGCCAGTAGTGCACTATGTCCAACAGCCATTGAAATGTGACTGGTGCATTTTTTAAACCAAACAACGTTTTCCGATCCTGGTAACGAGCCCAGGGAACCAAAAATGCTTTCTTTCGTCGATCCTCCAGCGCCACATCCAGCTGATGGTAGCCACTCCTTAAATCTATCATAGAGAAGTATTAGTACTGCCCTAAGTAATCAAGGGTTACTGTAATGTTGGTTATTGCATATGCATCTGTTGTTGTTTTACTGTTTAAGTATTAACAGTCACAACAAAATCTATACTTTCTTGTCCCTGTTCACTGCTCTCCAAAGCCTAGTGCTCTCCTCTATTGTGCCACTATTCAGTTGTTGGTTAATGAAGTCCTTCTAAATCTGTCAAATCTTGTTTTTTCTACATAGGTGCTTAATCCCGTGTCGGAATTCTACACTGCATTACGGGCATCGCTGGTAATTGACCCCGAGGGTTAAACAGGTCCTTTAATTTCAGTGATAATTATTCCTTTGCTACCCTATCTCTTTCCTTCATATGTCCTACTTTTGTATGTAATGCGGCTGTAGTTAATGATAATGGTTCACAAATGACATGTCCAGATCTTCCTTGCCTAGAACATCTAACAAACCTTTGGTTAACTTTACCCCATTGGTGTCAAAGTTATCTAAACTGACTGGTACCACTCTCTCACTATCCCTTCCCTGTATGTGTATGATATTCTTCCACTTAAAACAATGTGCTGCATCCAACACGCCAGTCTCCTCCTGTAGTGTCTCTATCACACATAAAATTTCAACAGGCAATTCTAACACCACACTAACCCAAAGCTACTTCAAGGTGCCTTGCAGCACCATATCATGTGAATTTAAGCCTTAATAACTCTGTCCACAGTTTAACTGATTTGTACTTCATGACAGACACTTTGCAACAACATTTCACTGGCGACAGTTTCCCACAGCTGGAACATTGTTTCTCTGAGTTCCACTGTGCGTTGCGGAAGGTCAACCTTGGCATGAAGATTGAACAGAGAGTCTAGCCCAAGGTCTGCACAGTATCCTTCACCTCCATAAGGCAGAACTTCCACACTCTCTCAAAATGAAAGCTCAATACCGCTGAACCTAGTGCCTTCATATCACTATCTCCTACGCCACACAACCTATAGCATGGTCAGTTTAACTGTTTTCTAGCTACGTGGTCCCAACTTGGCACCAATACATGCACTCCTGTGGCTAACAAAATTCGACGTTTCTTATCCCTTACAACTCCTACTAAGCGACACTCTACCTCTGTATATGTCTTTGTAGCACTGACATTTACAGGAAACGCTGTAAATAGGACCTGAAGTTCCCATTTGCGTTTAAGATCTGACTACTTCACCCTTGCCCATTTTGCCTACATTTCGCTACTGATGCCTAACAACACCACACTTCTAACATTATGGTTAGCGACATGGCGTCTGGACGAGACCCAAAAGTCTTCGCCTATAACATCTTACGTCAGCACAGAAAATGCTTCACCTGTCGCACACCACTGTCGCTGTGTCTATTTCCTCCAGCCTTACGGCTTTCCTGATGGCAGTGTTTAGGTCTCACAGGGTACCTGCCTGTACCGACCTTAACTTGTCTGGTGGCAGCCCCCCAGGAAGGCATCCAGAGCTCTATGTTCCATCTTCTGAAGGATAATCTTGTTCATCTCAACGCTCTCTGCCAGTTCATAAGTATATAAATTGATTCTTTATCGTATCGATCAAACTCTGTACGGACTTTCTGTTTCTGTTATAAACCACTCAACTGGTCGCGAAAAATATGGTGCACTTTTGTGCTTCCTGTAGTGTTGCAGGAGATCCTCCTTTACTTGCCCACATGTAAGCACATTCCTCAAATCCTCATGATACCTGACAAATGCTTTCGCTTCCCCTTTCAACCGTAACTTAGTCATTTGCAACAGTTGATAGTCCAAAACCCGGGTCTTGCAGCCGCTACCAAATCATCCAAGAATGACAACACATCATCTGTAGAGTTACGAGAAAAGGGGGCGACCAAATTAGCGCCGGGCAGAACCAGTAACATAGTGGCCAAACTGGACGATATCCTACCTTCCACGTAATCTGTTGGCAACTGTTCTACTTAATTTATTGATGACTTTATCGTATTCGCCCAGAAACACCATGCATCTCGGAATCTGCCATTGTGGAACCCTTATCCACTAACACACAAATTCAGTTAATAACAACAATGCCAGAATAAAAATAATAGCTCAATCAGTTGGAATCATAGAACACTAGCTCAAACATTACGTCATGGGTCACCTCAACTCGCTACATTGCCTAGCAATTTGGTCATAACGAGGGTTTGTGAAACAGTTCATTGGTACTGACTCGCTACATGATGTGCTGCGACATAATAGGTCACACTACGTGCATCTCTCTGACTGCAAATACTGTTCCCCAGCATTGCCACGAAATTGTGATAAATCAGCTGGTTCCTCTGGCTTCAGGAATTTTGCTTTCAAGTTCATATGAGAGCCCCACCTTGTACCCATCTCCCCTGCACACGAAAGTAGGAGAAGAGGAACAAACGAGTTCATCCATTCGTCCCACTGTAACTCCTGATGCTAATGGTTGTGGCTAATACATGATGCTGGGTCCAGCCTCAGTCTTGACAGTGGTTGATGCTGCAACGTATACTTCTGTCAATAGCCTGAGCTGAATGATTTCTAGAACAGCAGGACTGATTTAAGGTAGTGGGTTGATGTCAGGATGGTGATCAATGGTTGCTCAGAGGAGCATCATTAGTAATCACAAATTTTGTTGAAGAATGATTTACAACAGTCATAGTGACACTATGCGGTGACAACTCCCTCTGGGGTATGTACTGGAGGCAGCAAGTGGGAAGGTACTGTTGCAGCGGGTGAGCTGCGGCCTGTTGCGATGCCAGTGGCTTAGCAAGAATGTTGACGTGCCATGTGTGTGGCAGCACATGTGTCATCTGGGCACAGCTTCTCAGCTCAGAGGTGATGTACCAGAAGACACAGAACCCCACTGTGGTTATTGTAGAGGAAAACAGCCCACAGCAGGAGTGCCTGCCCTTGTGAGTGGAGGTGTACAGCGGTAGTATGTCCACCCAGACAGAGCTGGTCGGGCAGCTGCACCACACTGGCCTCGCACAGCTACCCTTCTCAAGGCAGAAGACTGACAGCGCCTGGAAGTAGGCCCGCAGGCGGCGCACCGGTTGGAAGGTGCTAAGTCCACAGCATCGGGCACAGGGCCACCAGCAGGCCTGAAATCAGTGGAGGCCAAGTTTTGAGGTGGCACCTTTTAGAACCATGTCTCCTGTTGGACCAGCGTAGACCTGTCCTTGCAGTTGGTGACTGCCATACTGCGATGCCTTTGACTAAAAATGAGGGTTGTTTATAATGGTGCTAAGTGTACTTCTGTTGTCACTACATCAGGTCTGTCACATATGCCACAACAAATCCGCAGCTCTGATGTGAAGCAACCGGGTCGTCTAGACAAGGGTGTTTTTTACTTTTTGTTGCGTCGATATTATTTATGCTCCTGGTCCCTCCACTTGACGACAACATGAGGTACCCACCCTTATACTCCGACAGCTGTGCCCGCTATAACAGCAGGTAGCCCTAGCGTTTCTTCTGCCCAGCCATCTGTACTGAGCTGCTTCTCTCTGACGATACCCCTAACTATTTAATCTATATTCTGAGTTTTATCGTGGTTCGGAGTCCACGTTAAACTGTGGGTCTCCCTATAACTGGATAGTTAAGTCAGTCCAAAGGTCAAAGGAAGGCAACACCATAGCACCTGTAGTAGGATCATGCCAAGAAAAGCACTGTGATGTTCAAACCAACCTTCGCGTTGATGACAGCTTTTCATTTGTTCTTTTTATTTATTTTATTTACACGTCAAGTTCCGTAGGACCAATTTGAAGAGCAAATCTCCAAGGTCATGGAATGTGTCAGTACATGAAATTACAACATAAAAGTAATAACAGTTAAAAATAAAATGTTTATGAACCCGAAAAAAATCAATCCGTAACGTAAGTAAACGCAATCAATAATACAACAAGAATCAGATTAATTTTTCAAGGAACTCCTCGACAGAATAGAAGGAGTGAGTCAGTTTCGATTTGAAAGAGCGTGGATTACTGCGAATATTTTTGAATTCGAGTGGTAGCTTATTGAAAATGGCTGCAGCAGTATACTGCACACCTTTCTGCACAAGAGTTAAGGAAGTCCGATCCAAATCCAGGTTTGATTTCTGCCGAATATTAACTGAGTGAAAGCTGCTTATTCTTGGGAATAAGCTAATATTGTTAAAAAGAAATGACAGTAAGGAATATATATATATATATATATATATATATATATATATATATATATATATATATACACTCCTGGAAATTGAAATAAGAACACCGTGAATTCATTGTCCCAGGAAGGGGAAACTTTATTGACACATTCCTGAGGTCAGATACATCACATGATCACACTGACAGAACCACAGGCACATAGACACAGGCAACAGAGCATGCACAATGTCGGCACTAGTACAGTGTATATCCACCTTTCGCAGCAATGCAGGCTGCTATTCTCCCATGGAGACGATCGTAGAGATGCTGGATGTAGTCCTGTGGAACGGCTTGCCATGCCATTTCCACCTGGCGCCTCAGTTGGACCAGCGTTCGTGCTGGACGTGCAGACCGCGTGAGACGACGCTTCATCCAGTCCCAAACATGCTCAATGGGGGACAGATCCGGAGATCTTGCTGGCCAGGGTAGTTGACTTACACCTTCTAGAGCACGTTGGGTGGCACGGGATACATGCGGACGTGCATTGTCCTGTTGGAACAGCAAGTTCCCTTGCCGGTCTAGGAATGGTAGAACGATGGGTTCGATGACGGTTTGGATGTACCGTGCACTATTCAGTGTCCCCTCGACGATCACCAGTGGTGTACGGCCAGTGTAGGAGATCGCTCCCCACACCATGATGCCGGGTGTTGGCCCTGTGTGCCTCGGTCGTATGCAGTCCTGATTGTGGCGCTCACCTGCACGGCGCCAAACACGCATACGTCCATCATTGGCACCAAGGCAGAAGCGACTCTCATCGCTGAAGACGACACGTCTCCATTCGTCCCTCCATTCACGCCTGTCGCGACACCACTGGAGGCGGGCTGCACGATGTTGGGGCGTGAGCGGAAGACAGCCTAACGGTGTGCGGGACCGTAGCCCAGCTTCATGGAGACGGTTGCGAATGGTCCTCGCCGATACCCCAGGAGCAACAGTGTCCCTAATTTGCTGGGAAGTGGCGGTGCGGTCCCCTACGGCACTGCGTAGGATCCTACGGTCTTGGCGTGCATCCGTGCGTCGCTGCGGTCCGGTCCCAGGTCGACGGGCACGTGCACCTTCCGCAGACCACTGGCGACAACATCGATGTACTGTGGAGACCTCACGCCCCACGTGTTGAGCAATTCGGCGGTACGTCCACCCGGCCTCCCGCATGCCCACTATACGCCCTCGCTCAAAGTCCGTCAACTGCACATACGGTTCACGTCCACGCTGTCGCGGCATGCTACCAGTGTTAAAGACTGCGATGGAGCTCCGTATGCCACGGCAAACTGGCTGACACTGACGGCGGCGGTGCACAAATGCTGCGCAGCTAGCGCCATTCGACGGCCAACACCGCGGTTCCTGGTGTGTCTGCTGTGCCGTGCGTGTGATCATTGCTTGTACAGCCCTCTCGCAGTGTCCGGAGCAAGTATGGTGGGTCTGACACACCGGTGTCAATGTGTTCTTTTTTCCATTTCCAGGAGTGTATATATATATATATATATATATATATATATATATATATATATATATATATATATTGAGAGACCAATGTCAAAATACCCAGACTCGTGTACAGGGGTCGACAAGAGGTTCGTGAACATGCACCACTTATTGCCCAAACCGCCCGTTTCTTAGCCAAAAATATTCTTTTAGAGTGGGAAGAGTTACCCCAAAATATAATACTATACGACATAAGCGAATGAAAATAGGCAAAGTAGACTAACTTACGTGTCGAACGATCACTCACTTCAGATACCGTTCGAATAGTAAAAATGGCAGCATTAAATCTTTGAACAAGATCTTGAACGTGGGCTTTCCACGACAGTTTACTATCTAACGCCTAGAAATCTGAACTGTTCAGTTTCATTAATGATGTACCCATTCTGTGAAATTAAAACGTCAGGTTTTGTTGAATTGTGTGTCAGAAACTGTAAAAACTTAGTCTTACTGTGGTTTAGCGTTAGTTTATTTTCTAAAAGCCATAAACTTAGGTCATAAACTGCACTATTTGAAACAGAGTCAATGTTGCACACAACATCCTTTACTACCAAGCTAGTGTCATCAACAAAAAGAAATATTTTAGAGTTACCCGAAATACTAGAGAGCATATCATTTATATAAATAAGGAAAAGGAGTGGCCCCTATACTCAACACTGCGGCACCTCCCACTTGACCCTACCCCACTCAGACCCCACATCACAGCCATTCTCAACATCGTGAATAATGACCTTTTGCTGTCTGTTGTTAAAGTAAGAGGTGAACCAATTGTGACCTACACCCCATGTACCGTAATGGTTCAACTTATGGAGCAATATTTTGTGATCAACACAATCAAACGCCTTAGTTAAAGCAAAAAATATGCCTAGCTTTCGAAACATTTTTAACCCATCCAGTACCTCACAGAGAAAAGAAAATATAGCATTTTCAGTTGTTAAACAACTTCTAAAGCCGAACTGTACATTTGATAGCAAATCGCGTGATATACAATGATCAATTTCCTTACATATTTAGCCTTTTCAATAACTTTGGCACACACTGATGGCATACAAATATGTCTAAAATTGTCTACATTATCTCTTTCTCCCTTTTTATAAAGCAGCTTTACTACTGAGTACTTTGATTGTTCAGAAAACTGACCATTCCTAAAGGAAAAATTACAAATATGGCTAAATACAGGGCTAACATATGCAGAACAGTACTTTAACATTCTGCTAGGCACTCCATCATATACATGAGAATCCTTAGTCTTCAGTTATTTAATTATTAACTCAATCTCCCCTTTGTCTGTATCACAGAGGAGTATTTCAGACATCAACCTCAGAAAGGTATCTACCAAGAAAGTTACATGATTCCCTGTGGAAACTAAATTTTTATTTAATTCACCAGCAATGCTCAGAAAATGATTGTTAAGTACTGTACATATATCTGATTTATCAGTAACAGAAACATTTTTACTACGAACTGACTTTATAGCGTCGACCTTGTGCTGCAGACCAGACACTTCCTTCACAACTGATCATATGGTTTTAATTTTATCCTGTGAATTAGCTTTTCTATTTGCATACCACATACTCTCTGCCTTTCTAACAACATTTTTAAGCACCTAACAATACTGTTTGTAATGGGCTACTGTAGCTTGATTGTGACTACTTCTAACATTTTGATATAATTCCTGCTTTGTTTCACATGATATCCTTATCCCTTTAGTCAGTCACTTTGGCTGCCTATTACTGCTAGTACCCCGTTTAGAACGTTCTAATGGAAAGCAGCTCTCAAAGAGCATGAAAAATGTGTAAAGGAAAGCATTATATTTATCATTTACGTTATCGGCACTATAAACATCCTGCCACTCTTGTTCCTTGACAAGATTTGAAAAACTCACTATTGCTGTTGGTTTAACTTTCCTACATAGTTTCTAATTACATGTGACATTTGTTTTAGTACAAAAGCCTTTTAGTGTTAAAATTTGTGCATCATGGTCTGAAAGGCCATTCACCCTTTTACTAACAGAATGCCCATCTAGTAATGAAGAATGAATAAAAATATTGTCTACGGCTATGCTACTGTTCCCCTGCACCCTAGTTGGAAAAAACAGTCTGCAACAGAATTTAGGAGATCTACCAGCATCCTTTTTTTTTTTTTTGTTTTGCACAATCATATACAAAATTTATATTGAAGTCACCAAATATAGATAATTTTTGGTACTTCCTACAAAGTGAATCAAGGATCCTCTCTAGCTTAAGCAGGAATGCTCTGAAGTCAGAGTTAGGCGACCTATAAACAACAACAATTTGAAGTTTCGTTTCACGAATTTCAACTGCCCCTGCACAACATTCAAATATCTGTTCAGTGCAGTGCCGTGATATGTCTATGGACTCAAATGGAATTCCATTTTTTACGTACATAGCCACTCCCCCGCCCCGCAAGGAACTCCTTGAAAAACAACCAGCTAACCTGCATCCTGGTAAAGGAAGCCTCTGAATTGTAAAATTATTTAAGTGGTGCTCCGGTATACCAATAATTTCAGCGTCAACATCTATAAGCAGTTCACTAACTTTATCTCCAATACCTCTTATATTTTGAAGAAATATGCTAATTCCTTCTCTACTTGAAATTATGACGTCCTCTCAAGCTGAGCCCTTAGTTAGAGGGACTTCCTTTAAGCAGGTATACCTATCAGCTGACTTCAACCTAAAAAAGGTGCAGCACTAACACCAGCTACTACAGGAACTTATCCATGAGTGATCCCACCACCACCCACTACACTGTCGCCTATAAGCTTTGCCAGCTTCCCCTTCCCATACCTACTGAGGTGCAGGCCATGCCTGGTGAAACCCGATCTACTGACAGACCCAAATGACACCATTGATGTGTGGTATTCTTGGTACAGAGCAAAGGAATATAACGACTGTATTTCCCAAAATGATACTTTCAAACATCAGTTGATTCTAATTTGAAAGTAAGTTGGTAGTTACTGTGTTAGGCATGTCTCGTGTTATGAACTGGCCTTGGCGTTGATGAGACCAGCGTCTGCCAGTTCAGATTTTTCAGAATTTCCATGACTTTCTGCCGTAAGTCAAGAAAACCAGTGATGATTGGCGCTTTCCTTCTTCGTATACATTCACTATCCTATATTAATCCTTTTTGGAATTGTTCCCATACATCTGAAAAATAGCCTAGTATTGATCGCATGAGTTTTTTGTAAGCAGTCTCCTTCGTAGACTAACAACATGTTCTCAGTATCCTACCACTGAACCAAAGTCTGCCATCTGCTATAATTACGACTAAGCCAACGGATCATTTTATTTCATATCTCCACAAATTATTACACACAGGAATTTCTATAAATTAATTGATTAAAACTTTAAGCCATTGAAATTACAGTCATAGGATAATTCTTTCCTACAATGTGTGAGGTGCTCAATTTTACATTTCTGAACATTTAAAGCAGCAGCTAATCTTTGCACCACACTGGAATGTGATCAAGATATGACCGACTATTTATGCAAACTTTTTCAGCTAGTACTGCATTATAGGTAACTGTATTATCTGTAAACTGTCTGTGGCTGCTGTTGATATTTATTCATTTATTCATCCTTTCTACTATGTACGTTGTATGGATCTCATCAGTGGTTGATACAAAGGTTTGTATTAAAATAACATACAAAATTTGTTATTCTTTTTATAGTTCTCATGATTAGTATTATACTGTAGTACATTTGTTACTGTCATATATTGTTACATATTACAGCGCCTAAAAAAAAAGTAAAGCAGCTGTGACACATGTTCGGAGATCAATGTGATTTCGTACACGTACACACCATTTGTGAGTATGTAAACGACTACAGTTTCAATTCTCTGTGAGAAACAGAACGGCCACCAGATTGCATAACTGTTGTTCGTGTTTAGTGTTGTCACCAGGACTGGTAAGGTATAAAAAGGATATAAATAGTGTCAGAAGTTATCACTGTGAAGGCGTGGAGATGCTGCGTATTCGCGTGAATCAGCGTTATCAACACCTGATATAATTTGAAAGAGTCCTCATTGAGAGTCTCCATTGGGCCAGCTGGACGGACCATGTAGCATCAAGATTTGTGGGGCATTTAGGTGTGACAGTGGCCCGATGATGGGCTGTATGGGAAAGTGATGACGGTCATACTCGTCGTCAAGATTTCGATAGACTACGTCTGACCATCACAACGAAGGATCGCTTTGTGGTGCACCAAGCACGTTATAACTCCTTCACATCTGCGCCTGCAATCCGAGAACAAGTAACGGAATCTCTACTAAATTCTGTATCATTGGTCGGCGACTAGCAGCAGCCGGACTATAGAATTACCGTGCAACCTGTGGGCTGCCGTTAACACCACAACATAAACGGCGGAGTTCAGAGTGGTTCAGTGACCAGAAAATGTGGACTGCTGATGGATGGCGTCGTATTGTGTTCAGCGATGAATTTCGGTTCTGCACTACGGTGGATGACCATCGTCGCCTAGCATGGTGGTGACCTGCGAGAGGGGGAGGGGGGAGGGGGGAGGGAGATGTCCAATTCTTCCAATGTAGTGAAGAGGCACAGCAGTTTTAGCCCTGGCATCCTTGTGTGGGCAGCCATCGGTTATGACTTCATATCACAGTTAGTGGTGATGAGGAAATTCTAATTGCGCAACGGTACGTCACACATGTCCTGAATCCTCATGTGATATCCATTGTGCGACAGTACCGTGATGCAATTTTTCAACAAGATAAAGCTCATCCACAAGTGACTTATATCTCTATGAACTGTTTGCGTGATTTTGAGGTTACCTCTATGGCCTAAAAATTTCGAGCTCCGTCCCAGATAGAACACGTGTGGGACCAGCTTCAACATCAACATCCCAGTGTCTGCATCCAGGATATCAAGGACCAGCTACAACAGTTGTGGGCCAACTTCCCTCAGGACAGATACAAAGACTTAATGATACCCTTCCCAACTGAATAAGTGTGCGCATCCAGGCCATAGTGGGTATAGCATCATACTGAGAAGTGGACTCATATTGCATATCTGTACTCCTTTGTAAATATGACTCGATTTTGTTATCAACGAAATAACATCACATACCCTCTCAACCACTGAAGTTTCGTTTCTCTCCTCCTCACTCTGGGTGCTTCACTTTTTTTATCAGGTAGTGTACATGTACATCGTTATTAAGTTACATATGACACTGATGAAGTCTTCTGAGGTTATAAGTCGAGCCAAGATATCGTTCTGCGGCAACGTCTCGACAAATATCCTATCCTCATATTTAGGCGAAGACTTCGCCTGAAGGTGACGTGTAGGAAACTTGTCGAAACGTTGCGCGGAACGACACCTTGACTCGACTGATAATCCAAGAAGACTCAATCATCGAAATTCGCCGAGAAAGCCTGGATTCTCGTTTACATATTACTTGTTTAAGGATTTTAAGTGGCTGCCTTGGGCTATTTCAAATATTTATTCACAGTGCAATAATTTATATTTAATAAATGTTGTAAACCTTTCGCTGAAGGTACCTTGATTAGTTAGATCTTTAACTTCCAGTGGCAGGCTATTGTACAATTCTAGTCCATGACTTAACACATTATTTTGTGTTTTAGAATTGTTTTTATGTTTGAATGTAAATAGAGACTCAATCTGTTTCCATGTTAGCAGCATACATATGAAAATTTCTCCTAACGTACTTCATATTCTGCAAGATATATTCACATAGGCAGGTCGAAATTTCTATCATTTCAATTAACAACACAATGAGCCCTATTGCTTCTTTTTGTTATTATTTGTACAGCCCATTTCTGTACCTTGAAGACAGTCAATATAATCCCAGTACTTATTTCTAAAACTTGATACAAAAATTGAGGAATACATGTATTTTTCCAAAACAGGTCATCCTGAAGCTTGAAATGCTGCACGCTTGAGTAAGGATTATAAGGATACAAGGTATTGTAGATATCCTCTTCGTCAATACCTTTATCTGTTCTGTGCACTTCAACTAGCAATTTGCATTCATCCCCAATAATTTGGTCTCTTTTTATACGTTCTAATACAGCATTGTTGACTTTTAATCTGGCACCACTGCGCTTCGTATTCAATCGCAAGTTCATACAGTTTCCCTTCATTACACGCAGTGCTGCTCTATTGTCCACTTGTGGATTGTGGACATCTCTGAGAGCATCATTGTCTTTTTTTTTTCAGAACTGTGTTGGTGTTTATCAGTGATCAGCATGGTGCATACATCGATAAACAGTAGTTTTTCTCCATCCTTGGCACGGGAAATCATTGATGTAACTTAGGAAAATGATCGGGCCTAATGCGGGGGGACAATTTCTGAACTATATGAAAAAACTCAAATTGATTATAAACTGCGGCATGCACTCACTTTATTCAACATGTAAACGTCAGTACAGGTATTCGGATTAAGATTATGAGATGTTAGACATGCCTGCCATCATTGGCGATGATGTGGCGCAGGCGAATAGCGAAATTTTGCATGACCCGCTGAAGTGTCGGAACATCGAGGCTGTCGATGACCTTCTGAATGGCTGATTTCAGCTCAGCAGTGGTTTTGTGGATATTTCCGTACACCTTGTCTTTACTATAGCCCCACAAAAATGATCCGCATGTATTCAGATCCGGAGAATATAGCGGCCAATCGAGGCCCATGCCAGTGGCCTCTTGGTACCCCAGAGCCACAATGCGGTCCACAAAGCGCTCCTCCGGAACATCAAACACTCTCTTACTTCGCTGAGGTCGAGCGCCGTCTTGCATGAACCACATCCTGTCGAAATCAGGATCACTTTGGATAACGAGATGAAATCATCTTCCAAAACTTTCACGTACCGTTCGGTAGTTACCGTGCACATCAAGGAATATCGCACCGATTATTCCGTGACTGGACACTGCACACAACAGTCATCCGTTGAGGGTGAAGAGACTTCTCCATCCCGAAATGAGTATTCTCAGTCCACCAAATGCTCCAACCTTGCTTATTGAAGAATCCATCCAAATGAAGGCGCTAAATCAAACCGTCATGTACATACTAATTCCCATCATGACCCGCGGCCAACCGTGCGGTTTGAACGTCCTAACGCAAACCGTTCCGAAGTTATGACGATTTTATTTCATATAGTTCAATAATTGTCACCCTGTACATTGCCCTGAGTGAGTCGTATATTAGTACACACCGATCCGAAAAAAAAACATTGTAAGTAATGTATCCAACGAAGGCTGTACAAGAAACACACACTCAGGTAGACTATGCTTAAAACGTTTATTCAACTCAAAGAATCAGCCCCGACTGGAGGTAATGTTAAACATACAGACTTCAACAAAGTTAAGTCTTGAATATTTATGGAACACAAAAAATACTCTGACCTTGACTGGTTATGATTTGAATATTTAACTAACAAACTGACTTCATCAAGGTAATTGTGCTCCTTCTTCTTCGTTATCTTCAGTCCAAAGACTGGTTTGACGCAGCTCTCCATGCTACTCTATCCTGTGCGAGCCTTTTCATCTCCCAGTACCTACTGCAACCGAAATCCTTCTGAATATGCTTTGTGTATTGATCTCTTGGTCTCCATCTACAATTTTTATCCTCCTCGCTGCCCTCCAATACTAAATTTGTGATCCCTTGATGCCTCAGAACATGTCCTACCAACCGATCCCTTCTTCTATTCAAGTTGTGCCACAAATTCCTCTTCCCCTCAATTCTGTTCAGTACCTCTTCATTAATTACGTGATCTACCCATTTAATCTTCAGCATTCTCCTGTAGCATCATATTTTGAAAGCTTCTATTCTCTTCTTGTCTACACTGTTTATCGTTCATGTTTCGCTTCCATACATGGCTACACTTCATACAAATACTTTCATAAAAGACTTCCTGACACTTAAATCTGCACTCGATGTTAACAAATTTATCTTCTTCAGAAACGCTTTCCTTGCCATTGCCAGTCTCCATTTTATATCCTCTCTACTTCGACCATCATCAGTTAATTTGCTCCCCAAATAGCGAAACTCATTTACTACTTTAAGCGTCTCATTTTCTAATCTAATTCCCTGAGCATCACCTAATTTAATTCGACTACATTCCATTATTCTAGTTTTCCTTTTGTTGATGTTCTTCTTATATGCTCCTTTCAACACACTGTCCATTCCGATCAGCTGTTCATTCAAGTCCTGTGTTGTCTCTGACATAAATACAATGTCATCGGCAAACTTCAAGTTTTTATTTCTTCTCCCTGGACTTTAAAACTTACTCCAATTTTTTCTTTTGTTTCCTTTACTGCTTGCTCAATATACAGACTGAATAACATCGGGGATAGGCTACAACCCTGTCTCACTCCCTTCTCAAGCACTGCTTCCGCTTCGTGCCCCTCGACCCTTATAACTGCCATCTGGTTTTTGTACAAACTATAAATAGCCTTTCGCTCCCTGTATTTAACCCCTGCCACCTTTAGAATTTGAAACGGAGTATTCCATTCAACACTGTTAAAAGCTTTCTCCAAGTCTACAAATGCTATAAATGTAGGTTTGCCCTTTCTTAATCTATCTTCTATGAGAACTTGTAGGGTCAGTATTACCTCGCGTGTTCCTACACTTGTCCAGACTCCAAACTGATCTTCCCCAAGAACGGCTTCTATTAGTTTTTACATTTTTCTGCAAAGGATTCGTGTTAGTATTTTGCAGCCATGACTTATTAAACTGACTTTTCGGTGATATTCACCCCTGTCAGCACCTGCTTTCTTTGGAATTAGAATAATTATATTCTTCTTGAAGTCTGAAGATAGTTCGCCTGTCTCATACATCTTGCCCACCAGATGGAAGAGCTTTGTCATGGCTGGCTCTCCCAAGGCTATCAGTAGCTCTAACAGAACGTTGTCTCCTCCCGGAGCCTTGTTTCTTGTGCTACCTTGACAAAACAACAAAGGCTGATGGCCAGTGTCTGTCTTGACGTAAGTTTTTGGTGAAACACTTATTAAACCAAAAGACTCCTCGTATAGTTAAAGAACACAAACAATGCTACTGCGACCGAGACTGTCACAGTGTCTTGGATCGTTGGAAATTTGCGCGGAAGGACTTTCTTTGAGTAAGAATATCACACTACCACAGTGCACTTGGTTAAGGACCCGAGAGGATGAGCCACTGTCAACTTTCAGAAGGTATGGCGAAAGTTTAAGTCTTGAGTTATTTCGATAGTTACCAGGAGAAAATATTACAGAGCCAGATGGTCGGTCACAGTAATGGTGTCCACGTCTTCTGCTGGTAAAGCCAAGTCGGAGGTTCCGGGTTGTGGAGACTGACCAGGACAGTGGTGACGGAGTAGTGCTGGCTCTGAGTGAGTTCCAAATAGATGAAATGTGAGTGCATTCGGCGCCTGGCCCAGGAAGCTCACTCTGAGTGAACTGTAGTGATGGGGAGCTCGTGAATGAGTCGTTTAAATGAACGCTTCACTCCAGTGAAGTGTAAACTAACCACTCAATTTCAGTGAACTGGTACTTCAAACTCTCCACAGATAGTACACTCCACACTTTTTTTCTAGTTCGTTCACTCACTCTCTACCCCTCTCCCTCTCCCTCTACATTGGTGCTACGTCACTCATTCTCCCTTCACTGCAATCCTCCCTGTACTGCCTGTCGACGAATCGCGCGGTGAAATACACTTAGAACAACAGTTGCACTTTGCCTTCACATAACCTAAACCGGCGAAGAAACCCCAAATTTCATTACTTTTACGCGATCGCGTGTTGCTAGCCATTGTATAAGCGTGAACAGACACAAAAACTGCTTTCGAATAAAATAAAGAGGGATTTTACCTGAAATCGTACCAATGACTACAGGTGACAGTTTACGTTTTGAATTTAGAGGGTTATTATTCTCAATAAAAATAAAATCTCCAGGAAAACTTCTGAATAATTACTTAGCGTAGGTATATAGACTTTGTGACAGTGGTAAACATACTCATTTTATTTTGGATTAAATTTTAAAAGGAACATAAACTTGGACTGCATTTCGTTGGTAGCCCTAGTTTTCAGTCCATAAATACAACAAATAAGGTTTCACTTGGCAGATGAAGACTCTTTTTGGCGCTTCATGAGAAAATGTCGAGCAAGATTAAACGTAATACCTTCTTTATATGTGACAGGCTTCTCTGTTTATCTTTCCTTTGTCCCCTTCTACCATCCTGTATTTAAGTTAACTCAGACGCTGTAAGACGCAAAACGTTGCGTGCACGTTACTGCATAGTTTGGCCATCTGTTGGTAAAAATATGAAGTATTACGAAGCTTTATTGTACGAGCGAGGCGAAGCGAGCGTAGCCGCGGCTGAACGGCGAACTGGGCAACTTCGCCAGGCTTCCGTACTTCATGAATGAACAACTTCATTTGAACGCTTCACGGCAAAGAGTGAAATGAATGAAGTACTTCACGGGAATGAACGAGTTCGACCCATCTCTAGTGAACTGGCCTCCCAGTGCCCGAGCACCAGCCTAAGTATAGGGTACAGTCGCTCCTGCTTCCTGTCACGTGGCCAGAGAAAGAAAGAGGCCAAGGGACCAGCGACCTCTAGTGGAGTTTAGGTTGCCATCTGGTGACCGTGTGCAGCGTGGCAGCCATCGAATTTCGTCTACTAGGAAGCCGGCCGCCCTCGTATCTTGGATGTAATGTATGTTGTTGGCAGAGTTGTCATAAGCCCGTGACACAGCAATAAGCACCTGCATAATAGGATGTTTGTTTCCGTGTGGAATATAAAGTGGCAGTGAAAGTGTGTCGCATGGGATTGACAATATCTTGGTATTTTTCTGGAGCTATTGTATCAGCATACACTGAAAGGAACCTGTCTGGTATAAAATTTGGACCAGAGTCCTTGGTTGTACTGATTTAAGGTGCTTCACTAGACAGAGGATATCCACATCTAATTTATTCATCTACATCTACATTTATACTCCGCAAGCCACCCAACGGTGTGTGGTGGAGGGCACTTTACGTGCCACTGTCATTACCTCCCTTTCCTGTTCCAGTCGCGTATGGTTCGCGGGAAGAACGACTGTCTGAAAGCCTCCGTGCGCGCTCTAATCTCTCTAATTTTACATTCGTGATCTCCTCGGGAGGTATAAGTAGGGGGAAGCAATATATTCGATACCTCATCCAGAAACGCACCCTCTCGAAACCTGGCGAGCAAGCTACACCGCGATGCAGAGCGCCTCTCTTGCAGAGTCTGCCACTTGAGTGTATTAAACATCTCCGTAACGCTATCACGGTTACCAAATAACCCTGTGACGAAACGCGCCGCTCTTCTTTGGATCTTCTCTATCTCCTCCGTCAACCCGATCTGGTACGGATCCCACACTGATGAGCAATACTCAAGTATAGGTCGAACGAGTGTTTTGTAAGCCACCTCCTTTGTTGATGGACTACATTTTCTAAGCACTCTCCCAATGAATCTCAACCTGGTACTCGCCTTACCAACAATTAATTTTATATGATCATTCCACTTCAAATCGTTCCGCACGCATACTCCCAGATATTTTACAGAAGTATCTGCTACCAGTGTTTGTTCCGCTATCATATAATCATACAATAAAGGATCCTTCTTTCTGTGTATTCGCAATACATTACATTTGTCTATGTTAAGGGACAGTTGCCACTCCCTGCACCAAGTGCCTATCCGCTGCAGATCTTCCTGCATTTCGCTACAATTTTCTAACGCTGCAACTTCTCTGTATACTACAGCATCAACCGCGAAAAGCCGCATGGAACTTCCGACACTATCTACTAGGTCATTTATATATATTGTGAAAAGCAATGGTCCCATAACACTCCCCTGTGGCACGCCAGAGGTTACTTTAACGTCTGTAGACGTCTCTCCATTGATAACAACATGCTGTGTTCTGTTTGCTAAAAACTCTTCAATCCAGCCACACAGCTGGTCTGATATTCCGTAGGCTCTTACTTTGTTTATCAGGCGACAGTGCGGAACTGTATCGAACGCCTTTCGGAAGTCAAGAAAAATAGCATCTACCTGGGAGCCAGTATCTAATATTTTTTGGGTCTCGTGAACAAATAAAGCGAGTTGGGTCTCACACGATCGCTGTTTCCGTAATCCATGTTGATTCCTACAGAGTAGATTCTGGGTTTCCAAAAACGACATGATACTCGAGCAAAAAACATGTTCTAAAATTCTACAACAGATCGACGTCAGAGATATAGGTCTATAGTTTTGCGCATCTGCTCGACGACCCTTCTTGAAGACTGGGACTACCTGTGCTCTTTTCCAATCATTTGGAACCCTCCGTTCCTCTAGAGACTTGCGGTACACGGCTGTTAGAAGGGGGGCAAGTTCTTTCGCGTAATCTGTGTAGAGTCGAATTGGTATCCCGTCAGGTCCAGTGGACTTTCCTCTGTTGAGTGATTCCAGTTGCTTTTCTATTCCTTGGACACTTGTTTCGATGTCAGCCATTTTTTCGTTTGTGCGAGGATTTAGAGAAGGAACTGCAGTGCGGTCTTCCTCTGTGAAACAGCTTTGGAAAAAGGTGTTTAGTATTTCAGCTTTACGCGTGTCATCCTCTGTTTCAATGCCATCATCATCCCGGAGTGTCTGGATATGCTGTTTCGAGCCACTTACTGATTTAACGTAAGACCAGAACTTCCTAGGATTTTCTATCAAGTCGGTACATAGAATTTTACTTTCGAATTCACTGAACGCTTCACGCATAGCCCTCCTTACGCTAACTTTGACATCGTTTAGCTTCTGTTAGTCTGGGAGGTTTTGGCTGCGTTTAAACTTGGAGTGAAGCTCTCTTTGCTTTCGCAGTAGTTTCCTAACTTTGTTGTTGTACCACGGTGGGTTTTTCCCGTCCCTCACAGTTTTACTCGGCACGTACCTGTCTAAAACGCATTTTACAATTGCCTTGAACTTTTTTCCATAAACACTCAACATTGTCAGTGTCGGAACAGAAATTTTCGTTTTGATCTGTAAGGTAGCCTAAAATCTGCCTTCTATTACTCTTGCTAAACAGATAAACCTTCCTCCCTTTTTTTCAAAAATGGCTATGAGCACTATGGGACTCAACTGCTGTGGTCATAAGTCCCCTAGAACTTAGAACTACTTAAACCTAACTAACCTAAGGACAGCACACAACACCCAGCCATCACGAGGCAGAGAAAATCCCTGACCCCGCCGGGAATCGAACCCGGGAACCCGGGCGTGGGAAGCGAGAACGCTACCGTACGACCACGAGATGCGGGCTCTCCCTTTTTTTTGTATTCCTATTAACTTCCATATTCAGGGATGCTGAAACGACCTTATGATCACTGATTCCCTGTTCTGCACATACAGAGTCGAAAAGTTCGGGTCTGTTTGTTATCAGTAGGTCCAAGATGTTATCTCCACGAGTCGGTTCTCTGTTTAATTGCTCGAGGTAATTTTCGGATAGTGCACTAAGTATAATGTCACTCGATGCTCTGTCCCTACCACCCGTCCTAAACATCTGAATGTCCCAGTCTATATCTGGTAAATTGAAATCTCCACCTAAGACTATAACATGCTGAGAAAATTTATGTGAAATGTATTCCAAATTTTCTCTCAGTTGTTCTGCCACTAATGCTGCTGAGTCGGGAGGTCGGTAAAAGGAGCCAATTATGAACTTAGCTCGGTTGTTGAGTGTAACCTCCACCCATAATAATTCACAGGAACTATCCACTTCTACTTCACTACAGGATAAACTACTACTAACAGCAACGAACACCCCACCACCGGTTGCATGCAATCTATCCTTTCTAAACACCGTCTGTACCTTTGTAAAAATTCCGGCAGAATTTATCTCTGGCTTCAGCCAGCTTTCTGTACCTATAACGATTTCAGCTTCGGTGCTTTCTATCAGCGCTTGAAGTTCCGGTACTTTACCAACGCAGCTTCGACAGTTGACAATTACAATACCGATTGCTGCTTGGTCCCCGCATGTCCTGACTTTTCCCCGCACCCGTTGAGGCTGTTGCCCTTTCTGTACTTGCCCAAGGCCATCTAACCTAAAAAACCGCCCAGCCCACGCCACACAACCCCTGCTACCCGTGTAGCCGCTTGTTGCGTGTAGTGGTCTCCTGACCTATCCAGCGGAACCCGAAACCCCACCACCCTGTGGCGCAAGTCGAGGAATCTGCAGCCCACATGGTCGCAGAACCGTCTCAGCCTCTGATTCAGACCCTCCACTCGGCTCTGTACCAAAGG
The DNA here is from genome assembly GCF_023898315.1 of Schistocerca nitens. Classification (NCBI taxonomy): domain Eukaryota; kingdom Metazoa; phylum Arthropoda; class Insecta; order Orthoptera; family Acrididae; genus Schistocerca; species Schistocerca nitens. Next base: position 555,817,559 of record NC_064616.1, on the reverse strand, counting down.
TCCGCAGTCAGTCCTGTCGACGATGCTGCAGATGGTGAGCTCTGCTTTCATCCCGCTAGCGAGACTGGCAGTCTTCACCAAATCAGATAGCCGCCGGAAGCCAGAGAGGATTTCCTCCGATCCATAGCGACACACATCATTGGTGCCGAGAGCGAGGTGGCGCAGTGGTTAGACACTGGACTCGCCATTCGGAAGGACGACGGTTCAATACCGCGTCCGGCCATCCTGATTTAGGTTTTCCGTGATTTCCCTAAATCACTCCAGGCAAATGCCGGGATGGTTCCTCTCAAAGGGCACGGCCGACTTCCTTCCCCATCCTTCCCTAATCCGATGAGACCGATGACCAAGCTGTCTGGTCTTCCCCAAACCAACCAACCAACCATTGGTGCCGACATGAGCGACCACCTGCAGATGGGTGCACCCTGTACCCTTCATGGCATCCGGAAGGACCCTTTCCACATCTGGAATGACTCCCCCCGGTATGCACACGGAGTGCACATTGGTTTTCTTCCCCTCTCTTGCTGCCATTTCCCTAAGCGATACCTCTTGATTCGAATGCCGGAATATTTACTTCGCCTTCTTTGGCGAAGGAATTTCGGAAAACCGTGTTTAGTAGCTCAGCTTTAATGGCACTGTCATCAATAACATCACCACTGTTATTGCGAGTGAGGATGTTGATTGCATCTTGCCGCTGGTGTACTTTACATACGACCGGAATCACTTTGAGTTTTTTGTCAGATTTGGTAACAGATTTTCATTATGGAAACTATTAAAATCATCTTGCATTGAAATTAGCGCTAAATTTCGAGTTTCTGTAAATCATTTCCACTCTCTGGGATGTTGAGTTATTTTAAATTTGCCATGCCTTTTTTCGTTGCTTCTACAACAGTGTTCTGACTTGTTTTTTGTACCACGGGATATCAGTACCATCTTTTACAAATTTATTTGGTATACATCTATCAATTTCCGATACTGTTTCTTTCTATGCGCTTTAGTCTGGAACGGGCGACCGCTACGGTCGCAGGTTGGAATCCTGCCTCGGGCATGGATGTGTGTGATGTCCTTAAGTTAGTTAGGTTTAAGTAGTTCTAAGTTCTAGGGGACTGATGACCTCAAATGTTGAGTCCCATAGTGCTCAGAGCTATTTGAACTATTTTTACTGTTTCTTTCAGTGCAATCGACATCTCGACTACATTTACGTAGTCAGGCTGCAAGGGGTGGAGACTGTCTCTTCCGAAGGCGTCAAGCGAATTTTTATCTATTTTTTTAAATATATGTGTTTTGCGTTTATTGTTGGTGGATTTGGGTATTACTTTATCCAGTCTAACTAAAAACAGCCTTGTGCTCAGTAATCCCTATTTGCTCATGCCTATTTGTTGCTAATATATCAAGCATGTTTTCGCAACCATTTACAATTCGAGGGAACTACTGAACAAAACATTCAAAATAATTTTCTGAGAAAGCATCCATTACAATTTCGGACTGCGTTTAATGCCTGCCACCGACTTTAAACAAGTATTTTCGCCGACATATCGAAGTTCCACTTACTTTCAACCATTTCCCATAGATGCTCACAACAGCAGTATGTTAACAGCCGACCAGCTCGCCGTTTCCGAGATGTTCGTTTCCAGACGCCGGGCCATTACAATCAGCCCTAGTTACATTCGCTAATGTCAGTGGTTTTCTCCATTTCCGGCTCGTATCGTCGCAAGAATTATTCCCCACCCGCCTTTGCTCTGCTTGTAGACCTTCTTACAATGTCATATGCCCGCAGCGCCACCAAGCAGCATTCATTCCCACTGTGGGCAGTGGTCACAATGTTTTGGCTCATTAGAGCATTTTGCGTATGATAAATGTTTTAACAGTAATATTCTCGAAGCATCTGAAATTTGGAGTCGTTGCACTCTGTTTTCCAGGTAAGTCTCAAACCACTTACACTACTGGCCATTAAAATTGCTGCACCACGAAGATGACCTGTTACAGACGCGAAATTTAAACGACAAGAAGAAGATGCCGTGATATGCAAATGATTAGCTTTTCAGAGCATTCACACAAGGTTGGCGCCGGTGGCGACACCTACAACGTGCTGACCTGTGGAAAGTTTCCAACCGATTTCTCATACACATTATCAGTTGACCGGCGTTGCCTGGTGAAACGTTGTTGTGATGCCTCGTGTAAGGGGGAGAAATGCGTACCATCACGTTTCCGACTTTGATAAAGGTCGGATTGTAGCCCATCGCGATTGCGCTTTATCGTATCGCGACATTGCTGCTCGCGTTGTTCGAGATCCAATGACTGTTAGCAGAATATGGAATCGGTGGGTTCAGGAGGGTAATACGGAACGCCGTGCTGGATCCCAACGGCCTCGTATCAGTAGCAGTCGAGGTGACAGGTATATTATCCACATGGCTGTAACGGATTGTGCAGCCACGTCTCGATCCCTGAGTCAACAGATGGCGACGTTTGCAAGACGACAACCATCTGCACGAACAGTTCGACGACGTTTGCAGAGGCATGGACTATCAGCTCGGAGACCGAGGCTGCGGTTACCCTCGACGCTGCATCACAGACAGGAGCGCCTGCGATGGTGTACTCAACGACGAACCTGGGTGCACGAATGGCAAAACGTCATTTTTTCGGATGAATCCGGGTTCTGTTTACAGCATCATGATGGTCACATCCGTGTGTGGCGACATCGCGGTGAACGCACATTGGAAACGTGTATTCGTTATCGCCATACTGGCGTATCAGCCGGCGTGATGGTATGGGGTGCCATTGGTTACACGTCTCGGTCACCTCTTGTTCGTATTGACGGCACTTTGAACAGTGGACGTTATCGGAACCGCGGGACTGCTACGGTCGCAGGTTCGAATCCTGCCTCGGGCATGGGTGTGTGTGATGTCCTTAGGTTAGTTAGGTTTAAGTAGTTCTAAGTTCTAGGGGACTTATGACCTAAGATGTTGAGTCCCATAGTGCTCAGAGCCATTTGAACCATTTTTTTGACGTTACATTTCAGATGTGTTACGACCCGTGGCTCTACCCTTCATATGATCCCTGCAAAACCCTACATTTCAGCAGGATAATGCATGACCGCATGTTGAAGATCCTGTATGGGACTTTCTGGATACAGAAAATGTTCGACTGCTGCCCTGGCCAGCACATTCTCCAGATCTCTCACCAATTGAAAACGTCTCGTCAATGGTGGCCGAGCAGCTGGCTCATCACAATATGCCAGTCACTACTCTTGATGAACTGTGGTATCGTGTTGAAGTTGCATGGGCAGCTGTACCTGTACACGCCATCCAAGCTCTGTTTGACTGGATTATCAGGCGTATCAAGGCCGTTATTACGGCCAGAGGTGGTTGTTCTGGGTACTGATTTCTCAGGATCAATGCACCCAAATTGCGTGAAAATGTAATCACATGTCAGTTCTAGTATAACATATTTGTCCAATGAATACCCGTTTATCATCTGCATTTCTTCTTGGTGTAGCAATTTTAATGGCCAGTAGTGTATTTGGTACAACCTTTATTCCTAGAATCTCTAATTTATGTAATAAAATTCTGTGTTCAACAGTGTTAAAAGCCTCTAACAGGTTTGTGAATATGCCAGTTACGTGGCCACCTTCGTCCAGTGCTTCAAGAACAACTTTCGTAACCTATCCTGTGGTGGACTCTGTATTTTTCCTGAGCCTGAAATAGAACTGTTCATTGCAAATAAGTTTATATTTATTTATATAATTCATTATTATAATTTTATTGTTGTTTCTATTATTTCAGAAATGGAAACAGTACTGAAATCTGTCTAGCTTTCAACGTTTTCCGCGCCACCAGCTTTGAGTATAGGTATTCAGATAAGCAGACAGATTTCAATGATAAATTAATTATTTCTCTTAAAGGACTCTTTATGGTAATTATGAATTCGATAAGGACACAAACTTTGATTAAATGTAGGACTTTGAATATTTTATTGTCTACCAGAACACATCGTGGCCTACTGGTTTTGGGTCGTGCTGCGACTTCCTAGACTTGCGACATAGGATGAGAACTGTAGGGCCTCATAAATGGGTCATATGTGCACTATGCATCAGAGGCAGTAGCTGACTGTGTGCATGGCGTATAGAAGGTTTTTTTCTTTTTTTTAAGATTAGTCCACCGTCTGTCCGATAGAGATAACGATGGTTGCAGAAAACCTAGAATTAGCAGAGGAAGATCCAATGGAAATCTCCCTTACAGGCGAGAGTATTAAAATCCTAGTGCTTAAATGGGATAGCGTTTTCAATAAAGTGATAGAGTTTGAAGCGCTCTTAAAAATCAGTGAAGTTCAAGTAATACTAGGTACAGGAAGCTGATTAAGCATGAGTGTTAATGAAATTTTGGGTAAAATTTTGACAGTGAAGTTTTGGGTAAAATGTAAGCGCATACCGAAGAGATAGGCGAATGGAAAATGGAGGTTGTGTATTTATCGCCCTAGACAAGAAACTCAAATCCACCGAGATTGAAAGTGGAGCTGTATGCGAGATTGTCTGGGAAAGACTCAGTATCAAGGGTGGGCATAATATTATGATTAGATCCTTCTATCGGCCCCCAGGCTCGCCTCCTGATGTAACCGAAAACTTTAGAGATAACCTCAGTTCTCTTGCACATAAGTTGCCCAGTCATATTGTAATCATCGGAGGAGACTTAAATCATCCAACAATCACCTTGCACAGTTACAGATTTGTTAGTGGTGGGCGCGACAAGATAGCCTGTGAAACAATATTAAGTGTCTTCTCTGAAAACTGAAAAGTTCGAGCCCCGCACAATGGAAATATAGATATAAAGGCAACAAATAGATCCGACCTTTTTTACGCTGTCTACGTGGAAACCGGTATTAGTGATCATGTGGCAGTTATAGCAATAATAGGTACCAAAGAACAAAGGACAACGAAAACAAAAGAGCCAAAGAAGCTGGTATACCTGCCTAATATCGTGTAGTGCACAAGCGAGCACGCAGAAGTGCCGCAACACGACGTGGCATGGACTTAAATGGACTTGACTAATGTCTGAAGTTGTGCTGGAGGTAATTGACACCACGAATCCTGCAGGCCTGTCCGTAAATACGTAACAGCACGAGGGGTTGGAGATCTCTTCTGAATAGCACGTTGCAAGACATCCCAGATATGCTCAATAATGTTTATGTCTGGGGAGTTTGGTGGCCAGCGGAAGTGTTTAAACTCAAAAGAGTGTTCCTGGATCCACTCGGTAGCAATTCTGGACGTGTGGGGTGTCACATTGTCCTGCTGGAATTGCCCAAGTCCGTCGAAATGTACAATGGACGTAAATGGATGTAGGTAATCAGACAGGATGCTTACGTACGTGTCACCTGTCAGAGTCGTATCTAGACGTATCATGGGTCCTATATCACTCCAAATGCACACGCCCCACACCATTACAGAGCCTCTACCAGCTTCAAGAACCCCTGTTGACATGCATGATCATTGGATTCATGAGGTTGTCTCCATACCCGTACACGTCCATCCGCTCGATACAATCTGAAACGAGACTCGTCCGACCAGGCAACATGTTTCCTGTCATCAACAGTCCAATGTCGGTTTTGACGGACTCAGGTGAAGCGTAAACCTTTTGTGTTGTGAAGTCATCAAGGGTACACGAATGGGCGTTCGGCTTCGAAAGCCCATATCGGTGACGTTTCGTTGAATGGTTCACACGCTGACACTTTCTGATGACCCAGCAATTTGCGGAAGGGTTGCATCTCTGTCACGTTGAACGATTCTCTTCAGACGTCATTGTTCCGTTCTTGCAGGATCTTTTTCTGGCCGCAGTGATGTCCTAGATTTGATGTTTTATCGGATTCCTGATATTCACCGTATATTCGTGAAATGGTCATACGGGAAAGTCCCCACTTTATCGCTACCTCGGAGATGCTGTGCCCCATCGTTCGTGCTCCGATTATAACACCATGTTAAAACTCACTTCTTGATAACATGCCATTGTAGCAGCAATAAGCGATCTAACAGCTGCACCAGACATTTGTTGTCTTATATAGGCGTTGCCGACCGCAGTGCCATATTCTGCGTGTTTACATATCTCTGTATTTGAATAAGCATGCCTATACCACATTCTTTGGCTCTTCAGTGTATAAAGAAACAGTAATGTCCTATCCCAAACAGGCACTTGAATCTTTTAGCTCGGGATAGGAGCATGTAGAGGTGCTCTGTTTCAAGTTTCAAGTTTAAGCAGTGATGTCATATCTCAGTCAGGAACCTGAAACATTTATCTCGGTATAGGAGCGTGTAGAGGTACTATGGTTCAAATTTAAAAGAATAATTGACCATGCACTGGTGTATGTGCACCTAGTAGAATAGCTCATCATGGGAGAGACCCTCCGTGGTAAACAGTTACTGTAAAGAATCACCTAAAGGAACATACACCACTGCATAATAGATATGAAACAAATCATAGCGCTATAGATAGACAGATGCTAAATGGTAGGCGTTTGGCTACCAATAGATCAACGTGTCAAGTCTTCAGTGAGTACCAGGTCAGAATATTACCGAAAGCTCTTTCACAAAACGCAAAGAAATTCTGGTCGTACGTAAAATATGTTAGTGGCACTGAAGTTAGTGGCTAGTCACTCACAGACGATACAGGAACTGAAATTTAGGGTAGTAAAGTAAAAGCATAAATGTTTAACTCTGTTTCAATAATATTCCTTCGCTAAAGAAAATCCAGGAGTGCTGCTCAAATTTAACTCACGTATCACTGAAAAGGTGCGTGAAATAGATATTAGTGTCAGTGACGTTGAGAAACAGCTGAAATCGTTAAAATTTGAAAAAGGCCTATCGCACTATGGAATCGCTATCAGATTCTGTACCGAGTTTTCGGGCGAGTTAGTCCATCTGTTAACTATAATCTATTGTAGATGCCTAGAACAAAATTCCGTGCCCAGTAGCTGGACGAAAGCATAGGCTACACCAGTCTACAAGAAGCGTAGCAGAAGTGATCTACAAGACTACCGTCCAATATTCTTGATATTCATTTGTTGTAGAATGTTGGAACAAACTCTGACTCAAACATAATGAGATATGTCTAACAGTATGACCTCCTCCATGCTAACCAGCACGGATTTCGAAAACAGTTATCATGCGAAACCGAACTCCAATTTCTTTCACATAACATAGTGAAAACTATGGATAAAGGCAGTCAGGTAGATGCAGTATTTCTCGATTTCCGAAAATCATTTGACTCACTACCATACCTACGCTTATTGGTGTGTCCCAGGGAAGTGGGTTGGGTGCCTTGCTGTTCGTTTTGTGTATTAACGACTTTGCAGGAAATATTAATAGTAAGCTAAGACTTTTCCAAATGATGCACTTACCTATAATGAAGTACAGTTCAAAATGGTTCAAATGGTTCTGAACACTATGGGACATAACATCTGAGGTCATCAGTCCCCTAGAACTTAGAACTACTTAAACCTAACCAACCTAAGGACATTACACACGTCCATGCCCGGGGCAGGATTCGAACCTGCGACCGTAAGAGGTCGCGCGGTTCCAGACTGAAGCACCTAGACCCGTTCGGCCACACTGGCCGGCTGAAGTACAGTCTGAAAGAAGCTGCACGGATATTCAGTCAGATCATTATAACATTTCAAATTGGTGCAAAGGTTGGCAACTTGCCTTAAATGTTTAGGAATGTAAAATCGCCCGCTTTACAAAACGAAAAATCTTAGTACACTGTACTACAGAATCACGGGTAACACCTGGAATCGGTCAACTCATACGAATACCAAATGTAGCACTTTGTAGGGACATGGGATGGAACAATCACATAGGCTCAGTCGTGTGTAAAGCAGAAATCAGACTTCGGTTTATTGACAGAATTGTAGTAATATGCAGTTAGTCTACGAAGGAGATTTCTTTCAAATCACTCGTGCGACCCATCCTAGAACAATGCTCCAATGTTTGGGAACCGTACCAAATAGGAATAACAGGGGAGAAGGGCAGCAAAAATAGTCACAGGTTTGAAACTTCCTGGCAGATTAAAACTGTATGTCGGACCGAGACTCGAACTCAAGACTTTTGCCTTTCGCGGCCAAGTGTTCCAGTCACAGGTTTGTTTGAGCAGCGGGAGTGTGTCATAGAGATGTTGAAAGAACTGAACACTCAGAATCTTGAAGGTAACGTTAACTGTTCGGAGAAAGCCTACTTACAAAGTTTCAAGAACCGGATTTAAATTATGACTCTGGGCATATACTACAACGCCATACACATCGGTCCCTTACAGATCGTGGGGACAAGATTGCATTAATTACAGCATTTTCACAGGCATTTAAACAGACGTTCTTTCGTGCTATATATGGCTATGGAACGGGGAAAAACGCTAGTAATTGGTACACTGGGATGTGTTGTCTGACCTCATTTTTAAAGTAGTTTACAGAGTATGGATGAAGATGTAGACTAAATGTGTCACCTTTCTCTCGGTTGTTGGCAGGAACATCATTCAGTTTGCCTACTGGTCCTCGGTGCGTAAAACATTTGTGCCTGTCAATTTCTGATGTAATTTCGTAGCAATGCTGCTGAAGTATACATTCACATAGTATGCTAATTGCTCTGGGTGGCTTACTTTTACATCTCTGTTTTTAATTTGTGAATTCAGGTGTTTCTCCTCAGCATTTATTGTCTCTCACTTAATAATATTCCAGGCTGCTTTGTATTTGCTTTTTGTTTCTAAGTTTTCTGCAACTAGCCGTACCTTTATGTAAATTCTTTTGTATTTTTTGTAAAAATATAAAAAAAGCTGGTTCATTGTGTCTATTTTGGATTGGATCTAAGCGATTCAGCAGGTTTTTCGTACCTACTGTCACCCATATATTTCTTTATGAAGTTCCAGTGACAGAGTTTTGGGAAATGGTTGTTCAAATTTTAATTTGAATAGTCTCATGCATTTACTAAACATTTTGTTCAGATTTGCTTCTGCACACTCTCTCTCCCATTTTTCATGTTTTAACTGGACTGCATATTCATACAAGTTTGATTTTGAGAAAATCTTTTTGTACGCACTTACGTTAGCATGCTTTTCTATGAGGATATTAGCATCAAGTAACCGACAGAGATGACTGGCTACGCATTTGTTCTGTCGTTATCTATTGAAAAAGACTGTTTATTTAGTCTGTTCGAATTATTTACTAGCGAAGGTATGCTAGAACTGCTCGGTATTTTCAAGTAAGTTTTATTGGCATATTATTTGTACTGCTTTTAAATCGCCACAAATGAGCATATTAGTTGTGGACTAGAAATATTTTTTTGGGTAGGTTCTTCCCTGAGCAAACATAGTTTTTTCTTCTTTTTACCCGAATATGTCCCACTGAAGTTATAGCATCGTCAGTGATGCTGAAACTTCAGCGAAACATACCCGAATAAAAGGAAGAAAATACTTATGTTTGTTCAAGCAAAACATATCCAAAAACAAATTTGTTTGTAAGTAAACACGGACACAAGAGTATGCTTCAATCTGAAGATGAGTAGAAAGCTGAGTTTTGAGGAAAAGATGACTGTATCACCACTACGAGATCGGCACATACAAAATGCAATTAAATTTTTTGCCATGTTATGTTTGATTATCTGAACAGCTGATAATTCAAAATGTTTATCTTCACTTAATGCAATGAGGTCATTTCTAGCATTAAATGAGATCCCTTTCTTCAGATAAATACATGAGCCCCACCATTCGTGGACTCTGTTATAGGAACAGACCAGGTCATATGAGGTTAAGACAGTATGTACCAGCTGTCGTCAAACTGCGGCCAGCAGTCCGTATTAAGTGTTCGTGCGGCCCGTGGTTCCCAGCCGTATTTTATAATAATACGCTTCTAGCAACCAACAGCAGAACCCAAAAATGTCAACTTACGTTATGAGCTTGTTAAGAGTTTATTTCTCTTGCTCTGTAACAAACAAAAATACTTGCACAGACAGTAATGTTTTGAGATGTGCTTAAATTTGAATTGACGTTGGTGAATTAGACCGTGAGCTAAGTACAATTTGGCTCTTACCTCAGTGGCCGAGTCGTAAGTAGCGGGGCCACTGTCGGGTAAGAGAAGTGAGAGGGGGAACATTTTATTGTTTGTCGTCCAGTGCTGACAACTCACGAATGTGCGCAACTCGCACTAATCAGTTGCTGTGGCACACATTTCAAACAGAAGTAACATAGATTTGTGAACGCGCATTATAGAGACGGTCATCTTCAAATGTGGTACATTTTTGTAGTAATTAATACGAAATTAAATTTAGGCTGTTGTAATACAACGCAATGAGTAGAAGAAAAATGACATTAAAACAAAAACAGTCGAGATCGTGGCTGGTATGTCACGTTGCAATTAATAGAACATACTAATTTATGTAGGTTACCAACTAATAGTAAAATAGGCAGGAAAAGGAGTGGAAAAGTAGGCAGAAGGGGAAAAGTGGCCGCTGCATAATTTTTGGCCTGAACAGCGATGCTGCCTGCCGAGAAGTGTTCATACTAGTTCTAATACAAATCACCACTGTTGTCAGTGAGATTGACAGAGGAATCTTCTTCCGTTACTTTTTAGTAAAAACGTTCTTGAGTTTGAGTCACCTGATAAATCACCTAAGTCGTTCATGTTCTTGTTATCTTAATTGTATGGAGAGCAATAATTTTTCACAATGTCAAAGTTGAAACAACGTCTTTTGGCCTAAAGATGTAATTTCTCTCAGTCTGACAGTTCCTTCTGTGGGTCACTAATACCGACATTGCGTCCGGTCGGGAAATGTGGTCTCAACAATCGTCGGAAAAAGCCCCCATTAACAGTTAGTTACTTCCAAAATCACACATAATGCAACAGGTAAAACTGACTTCTAAACACTTTTGTATGCATAGCTATTATCCGCCATTCTATCCCTTTGTGATAACTTTGAACTAATTAAGTCGTATTATTTAAAACCGTCTCTGTTCTGTTATACAAATATAGTATAAAAGCCCAATTGAAAACGGATTGCTACAGCCGCTTGGTATTGTTCCAGATACTAGGGCATCAAAATGCGTAAAAATTGGGGCCGTAAATAAATTTAAAAAATAAAACGAGGTCTCCTGCTATGATAGCACTGAGCACGTTACCCGCTTAGGTACGGGGAATTTATCACTATGTAAGCCTTCAGAAAAACGCATGTAGTTCTTATAGTTTAAAAATGGTTCAAATGGCTCTGAGCGCTATGGGACTTAACATCTGAAGTCATCAGTCCCCTAGAACTTAGAACTACTTAAACCTAACTAACCTAAGGACATCACACACATCCATGCCCGAGACACGATTTGAACCTGCGACCGTAGCGGTCGCGCGGTTTCAGACTGAAGCGTCTAGAACCGCTCGGCCACACCGGCCGGCTCTTATAGGTTATTTTGTTCTTTATTTAATAATTTTTCATGTGATGCTTTATAAAACGTACATTTAAAACGCGTAATTGGAAAGCTTCTATCAGTTACCATGATTTGGTGAATACTAAATTTCTCTTAGAGTGGCCAATTTATGCCACCTCACCCCGCCGCCATGACCTTCCTATGCGGCCCGAGGTGTCATCCTACAATGTCAGTATTGGCTCTTAAGCAAAAATGTTTGATGACCACTGGTATATACAGCTTCACTTCCTTTGCACCAGTATTTAGTGATACATCTGAACCATTTAGTGTTTGCAGTTTTACTTAGAGTTGTTTCATTTTGTTTTTTAGGGACTGAAAATTTTCGCGAAAGACTGCGAATTATTTGCTTGTGGCATGTGGCCTATATCTGAATCTTAATCCTGGATTTTTATTGTGCCGCCGTGTGTTCTCGCAGTAGGCAGATGTTCTCGCAATAGGCAGATGTTCTCGCAACAGGCAGATGTTCGAAACAACACGGTATCGAATTTACAATGTCGTTCGCTGCCGAGTATGTGTTGTTCCTGAAGAAACCATTCGAGAACAGTGATTGCAAAGAAGTTGTTCGCCAGGGCTGAACTGACGTCGTCGAGCTTGCACGGTTTGCAGACCGTGGCAAATTGGTTACGGTTACGCAACTAGCGACTCAGCGGCAAGCATTTTTTGAAGGTTGCTGGCGTGTGCTCGCCTCTCGGAGGGTTGCGCTCCGCGGCGGGGGTTGTCGCGCGCGCTCGCCCCTTTGCTGCGAACAATAGTTTCCCCCCGGGCCCCTCCACTCCCACCCTTACCTACGGCAACCCCCCCGCGCGCCCCCCGCGGCCCGCTCTAACGGCCGGCCCAGTAACGGACTTGCGCAGTTCGGTCTCGGATGACCACGCGCGTGCAGTCCTTCGCGCGCCATTCTTCGAATGCAGTGTGAGGCGAGCCTCCGCACTCGCAGAAAATTGCCTTGCTCGACTCTTCGGCACTGCAGTTCTTCGCTAGCTGGTAAGTGCCGCTCCGCCACTGCTTGCCGACGGAATAGCTGTAGCCCTACAACAATACTAGCGTTTGCGGAATTTCATAACACGGGTATCGAATGTACCACATCCACCGGCGCACTGCAGCGGCGCTCGCCTCTGCGATCTGCAAGAGGTCCTCGCGGCAAACAATTAATTCGACAAAGGATTGTGCTTCTTAGTCGATTGCAAGCTGTGAAAGGAATCGATACCATTTTCATTTCCCTATACCCTCTGTAGTTGCAAATGTACGGAACGACGACTTGGTTATTACGGATAAAATGTTTACTTTCTCTAAATTTCGACACTTGCTGTACACCGGATGACCACCGAAAGTATCCCATATCTTCAAGAATACCGATTGTTCAGATTTGTTATCGTAATTGTTATAATTTTTAAACAAACGCGCTCAAGTTCAGCAGAGGAACTCCGGCTGTAGACAAATTGCATTTCCGTAAAAAATGCAGCGTATAGCCGTAAGTTTGACTGCCAACTTTTTAAAAAATAGCGAATGCTGAAAGTGCTCTTAATTTACCGCCGAAGCGTTGCGTCAAAGTGTCCTTCTCCCGAGTGTTACTTCCTATGGGTTCTGAAGACTCACGTTCTGTGGCAGCCGCTAATTTAGCACGGGTAGTAGCCACGTTGACCGTGTGTATCGGAAGAGTTCCAGTAACAATGCTTTTTGCCTCGCGAATGAGTAAATGAAACAGAACGTAGATTTTCTTTTCGCTGGGAGGATTATCTAATGAATTTGTTGTGAAAAATTACATTTTACAGTCGTTCCTAGAAGTTCAATGAAAATAAGAAATCTTCGGAGGTTTATATGGGTATTATATGCTCTTTAATTTGGTGTGAATCCTGGGCAGCACTGAACACAGTCATAAATCCGACCCGTTTACCGCGCGTGTGAGCGGAGATACGTAATCTACCTTAATTGCGACTATTGTCAATCTTGCTTTGCAATCAATTTTCACCAGATTGCAGTTCATTCACTGCTAATTACTCTCAATAAATCACTCTATTTAAGCTGGATCATCGTTAAAAATCGAGTGTTTTTGATTGCAATGCAGAAAAGGAAGCAAACGAACCACGTCCTCCGTACATGATAGGCTGGAAATGCGTACATTGTAAAATATACTCATTTAAGTCTCGCAGCTTTCCATATTCCAGCAAAAATCTCTGTTTGTTCTGGGAATGTGCCTCCTCCTTGTCCCTTTGCTTTATAATCTTGGTTTGCAGACGTGATAGGGAGTATTTGGAGGATCCAAGATTTTCCTAATAGATCCTTATGTAGTTTCTGACTCCCGATGAAGCTAGATTAGGGCCACTCGCACAATCAAATATCTAAACAGTCTATGTTGTGTAAATTGTCCGATTAACTTTTATTTTTCAGTTTCCTTTAATGTTTCCCAATTATGACCTCGGTTTAATGTGATAGTTGTAGCGGTTGGGAGTATATTTTTCCGACCGTAGGTGAAGATCTAACTTTTGGCATGTCCTCCATACTTTTGCAGTACATGTGACATGGCGCTATTAGTTTCTGCCACCGCTCCTTGTAATGTGACCCAATTTTTATCCAGGTGCTCTCGAAGTCGCACCTTAAATTGTTTTCAGGGTCTTCATATGTATTCACCCCGTAGATAGGACCAGATTTTTGCGCATATCTGGAATGGTAATTATTATGAGCTAGTGAGTGGGGCTAAAAAGGCATACAATTTCTTCTAGGCGCTCAGTCCGGAACCGCGCGACTGCTACGGTCGCAGGTTCGAATCCTGCCTCGGGCATGGATGTGTGTGATGTCCTTAGGTTAGTTAGGTTTAAGTTGTTCTAAGTTCTAGGGGACTGATCACCACAGATGTTAAGTCCCATAGTGCTCAGAGTCATACAATTTCTTTACTTGCTTCACCGGGCTAAATATTTCGTCCAGAATCCACAACTATTCCACACCTTGCTAAACGACCCTTTACCGACAGTGAAAGTGTGGAATCTACCTCCAAGGGTACATTATGTTATATTTAATAATAATCAACAGGACTGGCAACAATTCATCACGACTGGCTGCCGAAATTTCAGAACAATTGCTTCATAATCAATTGCAGTATGCCTGGTACGTTTACGTTTGTACAGTGACTTACGAAATATACATGTAGATTAAGGCGGCAATTTTGATTAACAAACTCGGACTCATAAACTTCCCGTTATGATCGTATGATGAATAGAACTGCTAGGGAGGGAGTCGGTGATTAAATGAGATTCTTTTTTATCTTTGATTGAGGTACTGTCCGCAATCAAGCAAGATACCTTAACATGAATGAGATATACAATGAAAGCGCCGTACTTCGTAGTATTGGTATATGGCTCATAAAATCTCGTGGAGGTAGTTATTAGTCACTTAACCACGACGATTTCTGACTCAAAGGAGAATAACAGTGTAACTGAGAGTACCGAATGAAACCTAGATTACAAGCACACAAGGAGCTCGTTAGATTCACCTCAGTGTTCCAATATTTCGAGAACACTGTAATTCCGTTTTCAAGAAGATCATACATTTCAGGTAGTGACAGAAATGACCCTTTCTTAGTGTGCTAAGTCTCGGATAACTTGTTGATGGCTGTAACCTTAATACGCTAACCAAAAGCAATATTTTTTCTATTCAATGACTGTGAAACTCCTCTCGCGACAGAGATGAAAAATAATTTTTAGGCCTACGTAAAGAATGAGGCCAAATCCGCGGTTAATGTGGTTAATGCAACCATTTTCCCGACCTGTGCCATTAATTTTTATATTAGCGACGATATATGTTACCCTTTTTAGTAATACGCCTAGAAATAATTTGATACACTATGTTTTTTATCTCGTCGTTCCTTTATCTACATTCACAGGGTTCTTGCAGTTGCCTTTTATGTAAACTGATTATTAAAGCCACAGTTTCGTGGGGCTTGTACTAATGCATCGATCGATGATTTGACTTCATAGTGGAAACTGCAATGGGGCTACTGAAGATTAGAATATCTATAACATGTCATCGTCTGTTTTGGTTTTCGTAGATACGTAGAAATAAAAAGATAGATAAAGAAGGAAGAGTGCGGGAAAAACAAAAAAATAATGTCAGTTGGAGAATGAACCAAGAAAGGTTGATTAGAGTCAAACGAACCGTCAACACTGGAGTTCATTAAAAACGGAGCACTACTCGCGCATCAGTAGGAAAGGGAAGCGAAAGGAACTGACCTGTTGTAGCATTCACCTGATGCGATTTGGGGAAACTTCGGAAAACCTAAACCAGGATGTCCAGGTAGTGATGTGAGACCTGCCTCTTCGAATAAAGTTGGGGCACAGTCTTCCGGACAGCGTTACGTTGCTAGGTCAAAAGAGTCATAAATATGACGTGCCTAGTAAGTTCGTCTGAGCGCGGTTCACTTTCTCTGTACAGATTGTTTCCCGCTTCTCATATTGTCAGCATAAAGCTCCAATGAGGTTTTACGTTGCTTTCTGAATTCATCTAATAACTTTCTCAGCCAATCGTGATACATACTCGAACTTTTTTTTTCAAGTAGTCAATTGCCATTAACTTCATCAGTCGATAAATTCAAACACCCTATCCTTTCTTTAGATAATATGCCGATTTTATGTAATGTTCCGACTGTCAGCGGAGTGTGGAATGAAAATTTACGTCTCGTAGATGTCCGCTGGCGAAGAATCGCTGCAGGCGGTAGTTCAGTACATCACGGTACAGACGAACTTCGATGTTCTAATGATTTAAAGCGGAAGACGGAGGCATATGTTTCATGGGCATGATCATTCTAAAGGGGAAGCTGAGTTTTGCAAACTCTAATTATAATATAATGTATACCACAGCGAAATAAAAGTACGCCACATAGTAACGGAACGTATTCTCAGCTTCGTTGAACGAAGACAAGAATCGCACAGAAAGAATCGTGTGAGAAACCACAGAATAGACGGCCACTACAGTGTTGTTGTGCAAATCTACATATTTCAATTCTGTCCTCTCTTTCTCTCGCACGAGCGCGCTATTTACACCTTTTGTTACCTCTGTACTCTAAGTTATTACCTCTCTGGTGCAACTACTTGAAATCTTTCCCCGAACACTGAGATAGAAGAGCTCTCACCCTTTCAAGATCACAACGATCAACGGATTTTTGAGAAGGACCGTTGACCGCATGTGATAAGGCAACATCACTCGTTGAAAGAAGTTCCAGTAAAATTTGAAACAGTAGCGCTACACTTCAGAGCGATTAAAATCGTTGTAGCTGTGTTCCAGGGTTTTCTCTGTGGTTCACATTTCACTATTTATTTATTTTTGCACTTGGCACGGAAAGAAACTCTCCGTTTCAGAGCGTCACTCGTCTGATAAAGGTTAGGAAATTATCTAACATATATAGTGTGATATGTTGGGAAGGCTGTTGTGTCTAAGACGATCTGGCAACCAATCCTTTACTGTTACGCTTCTATAGGGCTTACGCAGACGTGTTACTTAGGGTAGGTAGGGGTAAAACGTCACATGGAGCAAAAATCAGCACCAGGTTTTTAATTGACTGCAGTCGTTTCAGGAATTCGCCACAAGGGTCCATGAAACTGTATCCCGGTAGGTCGTTCCAGAGGTGAGAAGATGAGGCAAATCTGTTTTTACCACTTACGTCAACTTTGCGTATATTTTACTAGAACAATGTATAACGTAGAGTTTGAAAAGAAGAATCAACGAATTACTCGTTGACACTGCTGCATTTAAGCTTCACCTTCTCTTGGAAGTAATTGTTCCATTTTTCCCCAAAATCAACAATGGCGCATCTTTCAGAAAATGGCTAAATGGGGCAAACTCCCGCAGGAGTTTTGGAGTGAATCCCCACCGCTCTATAAATGTGACGATAATTCTTCAATGATAACCCCCGCAGCTGCGTGAGATTATCTCACCTGAAGATATAATTCCTCTGCCTAAAATGAATATTTAGAAATAACTTCCTGACAAAGCGTTGGAATCTGTGCTTATAATGTCGACACACAATAAAGAACTACTGGAAAAATAATGTACGGGAAAAGAAAAGCTTTCTACTCAGAAGGAGAGAAGTACCAACGAAAGAAAATAGCGCACTATAGGAACAAAGCGACGTAATCTAGATTTCATTACATGAATGGCAAAAAAGGAAAAATAACAGATCAAAAAGCCAATTAATTATTCTTGGGAGTCAGACTTCTCACATTATAACAGTAGCTCAGATACAGATATGGACTGACTGCTTGGCGAAGAAGTATCCGAAGAAGAACGAGAGTCTAGGGCTTCAAGTAAGAATCAGAGGACCCAACAAAGTATACTATTTACTAATTACCTAGATATCTCACCCAACTGATACTCCTTTCGTGGAGCAGAAAGTATTATTTCTGCTCAGGTATTTTAAAACATTATGTTCAAAATTGCGAATTTTCAGTTCAGTATTGTGTTGGGTGACTTGGCTACAATACAACAATGTTAGAAAGGGTTATTTCAAGAGTTTTTATTATGTCATCATCCATGTTTATCCACGTTTATCTCGAATAAGGCAAAGACCAGCCATGCGGGGCTTTACCCCATTTTCAGGGGTGAAACCCTCCAATTTTTTTACTTAAATTGTAAATTTCTCTGTAATTAATTATCAGACAGAGCTGGAATTTGGATGGGTTACACGTAACAACTCGGTTTATAAATTCAATCTGAAGTTGAGTGAAAATCTACCCCTTAGTGACCACAATATTGGAAAAGCTGAAAATTGCCGGACTGGTCCCACACCTACCCTGTCTAGTGATATCAATATACGGCTGTTGTGAGGAAGGAAGTGCTCAAATACTGGAATTCTGCGAGCCAGATTTCAGGTTAAAAGTTCATTATAGAGGAACCATAGGCGATGCCATGCTTCGAGAGCAGTCTGTCTGATCGGTGCCATTGTGGCATCGTCGGATGGGTACAAGATTGTATTTCATTGCTGGAAGTTGGTGCACTAGGAGCTTTGCACAACCATGCATTCGTTTTCAGGCAGCCTTAGGTTTCCAACGAATACCAGGTGTAGGTCGTCCAAGAACAATAATAGAAATTGTTCTCTGTTGATAACATACTGAAATCGATGACAGAGTGTGACTCAGTTACAGAACATCACTGCACATACTGCAGTCCTAACTGTTGGCACATCACCTACTTATAGCCTAAATAGGCTCTATGTACTGTGGCCATCTACAGGGAGCGAACAAAAGTATGGAAACACCAAAAACACAACACATTTCCATGCCTAATACAGTGAAGGAAAATCGCTGGCATCCATAACAGCTCTCAGTCGACTCGGAATGGATAAATACTGATCTTGTATGGTTTTCAAGGCAATCTTATACCATTCTTCCTGTTAAATTTTTTGGAAATTTGTGGTAAGGTTCTATGGGACCAAACTGTTGAGGTCATCGGTCCCTAGGCTTACACACTACTTAATCTAACTTAAACTAACTTACGGTAAGGACAACACACACCCATACCCGAGGGAGGACTCGAACCTACGACGGGGGGAGCCACGCGAACCGTGGCAATGCGCCCGGACCACGCGGCTACTCCGCGCGGCTCCTGCTAAATACTGTCAAGTTTAGGGACCGATGATGTAAGTGGATAGCAATCACATACCCTGCTCTCCAAAATAGAACATAAGGGCTCAATAATATTGAGATCTATTGACTGCCGTGGACAGGAGTGATGCGACACTTCATTCTGTTGCTCATAAAGCCATTCCTAGACGATGTGAGCTGTTTGAACAGGGGCCCCGTCGTCTTGGAACACAGCATCACCATTGGGGATGAATATTGTATAATGGAATGGATCTAACAGACTAAAAGGGTCCCATAATCCTTGACAGTAATGCGACCTTGCAGAGAAACAACAGAGTCCATGGAATATCACAATATGTATCCTCAAATCATCACTGAACTCCCGATGTGTTTCATCACTCTTGGGGCGTAAACTCGGCCAGAAGTTGGAAACAGTGTGAAACAAGACTCAGCCGACCAAATTACTTTCTTCAGTTGCTCCATAGTCCAGCTTTTAAGGATTCGACACCACGTTTTCCTATTACGATCATTTGCATCTCTTACGAGTGATTTCGGAATTTCAGCTCGCCCTGCAATTCACTGCTTATCAAGCTGCCTTCGTGTTTTTTGGTGCTACAGGGTTCGCGAGGGTGACATTCAGTTCTACAATGACCTTTGCAGCTGTCGTTCTCTTAATTTTCGTCACACTTCTCTTCAATGACCGTCCTTCACGATCACTCAACACGTACATTCGTCAGCTCCGTGACTTAGTGGATGATGTTTCTGCTTTGCCAGTAGGCGGTTAAATCTTCGATACAGTGCCTCTTGAAACACCAAACACCTCGGCTACCTTGCTTATGGAAGCACAAATCACATGAGCGCCAACAATTTGCCCACGTTCGGATTCATTTCACTTCGACATAATCCACTCACAACTGCACAGAACACTGTTATGACCAGGACTGATACTCGCAACGTAGTAAGAAAATTGCACAGGTGCTGTTCGTTGTCAAATACAGCACTGCAGGCTTAGCTAGAATTTACATTTATGTTCAAAGCTGCAGTTCTTGCGGTGTTTCCATATTTTTGTCCAAATAGAGTATGTTTTCCTTTATTCACCCAATTTCCCACTGGCACTGGGTTGAGGAAAATAGTTGATGGGAGCACAACGAATGGGGAAGTATTTTATTCTCTAATGAAAGTGATTTTAGGTGGAATGTGTCAAGGAAAACTATTTCTGCAGGAAGGAGCGTGGGACACGAAAATCCCGTACGTCTGTGCGCTACAATCTTCAAATGGTTCAAATGGCTCTGAGCACTATGGGACTTAACATCTGCGGTCATCAGTCCCCTAGAACTTACAACTACTTAAAGCTAACTAACCTAAGGACATCACACACATCCATGCCCGAGGCAGGATGCGAACCTGCGAGCGTAGCGATCGCGCGGTTCCAGACTGAAGCGCCTAGAACCGCTCGGCCACACCGGCCGGCCGCTACAATTTTGAATGTCGTGTTGTCTGTCGGTTGTGTTGACAGGAATCAGGAGTCGCGAACGTAATGATTTCCATGTTATCTGAAAACCATCTTTGAGGTGTAGGGAGGAAAAATTACCACCTTTTGTTCTCACTTATACTTGCGTGGCAAGTTATTCGATTTCTTCACAGAGGTAGGTGAAACGACGACACGCTGCAAGTTGAGAATATTGCTTGAATGCTGTGGCAGCGTGCTTGTCAGATGTTAATCTGACTGGGAATGTGTCGAATATGTTGACAGATGCGCTGCGGTGAGGCAAACATCTTCCACAGCGCACCCAGAACTTGAGAGCTCCTTTTAGATTAAATACAAATTTCCAAAAGAACTTTAATGAAATATGTCAAGTCACAGTAGAGTGCATTGTGAAGGGTATTCCATATCAATGTTAGCCACTTTTTTCCAGCCCCATTCGCGCCTGGCGCGATAGTGAAATGCTTATGTTCGCCTACTCGCTCCAGTCTTCTTACCTTATTCTTAAGGTCTTAATTTGAAATGTAAAATGGAGGCAGTATAACCGCTGTTCAGTAAATCTTAAACACTATCTTTATTTTTATATGGTCAACCGCTTTCACATTTTACAAACCTAGCAGCACTTCTAAGAACTCCTTTCCATCTCTCTCTTCACGTCCACTCGAAGCTCTCTCACACTGAATCAATAATTTCGAACAATTCTCGCGAGAGTCTTAGTGCAGTGCCCCTATAGCAGAGGCACTGCACTTTCTTATGTCTTTCAACAAGTCTAGGTATTCAATTTCCCTTTTGCAACTGCGTTCTCATGTTCATTTCAATATATAACGCACCGTAATGGAGCATGTAGATATTTGATCAAATCCAAACGCCTATAAAAGTGCTATCATCGATAGCTAAACGATTTTTCCCCTTCGGTTTATGCCATTAAGTTGAATTTATTCACATTTTTCGTTGCAGCAAGTATAAATACGAAGATGCTTCAGATATAACTGTAGTTATAAAGTAATTATACTTGCCTGCAGAAATCAGCTTCGTCACTGGATAATCTGAAAGCAATAATTTCATTGTCTGGTTAGAAGGACGATGCGTTCTCAGACCTAATTATTTTGATCAATTAATTTTAACAGTTTAAGCAATAAAAGAAAATATCCTATATGTTCTTTGGCTCACTTTTTCTGCAAAATACATGTCTTGACTAGACAGCTCAAGCAGTTACAATTTCCCTAATTTTTACACATTTCAGTCTTGAATCCCAATACACTACTACGAAAATCTTCCTTCGTTGTTCCAACATTGACTTTCATCGCTTAAATTTCCGTTTATGTACAAAGCATACTGAAAAGAGATGCTGTTTAAACGCCGATTTTGCTCTATGATAATTAAGAAAATGGGATCCAGATTACTGGCCTACTCCTTTCTAAATAATATCCCATTATTTATAATCATGAGAGAGAGAATCTTCTCGGGCGTCAGTGTTACAATTCATCGGCTTTAGGACAGTGGCACACAAGACGTGATTGTTGGGTCCTGATTTTGTTAAGGCCACGAGTCAGTGCGACTTCACTTATTACTGAAGAAGCAGATAATTAGGCAGGGGTTTATTAGTAATGAGACTTCCTATGGTTCTAATTAGGTGTAAACAGTATAGCGTCATTACTTGTACCACTATGACACTGGTCATTCTACTATAACACTAACATTTCGTATGGGAGTCGATGGATTTTGCACTCTCAGAATACAATGCAGTTTCTCACATAATAAAAATGACTCATCTTTTTCTAAGTTGACTGTTGGCCTTCATATAGTTTTGTTACAGTAATACCCATGACAGATTAAAAGAAACAAAAAAGCATAGTCATTAGAGATACCAGTTATGTAGCACATAGTATGC
Source organism: Schistocerca nitens (assembly GCF_023898315.1). Classification (NCBI taxonomy): domain Eukaryota; kingdom Metazoa; phylum Arthropoda; class Insecta; order Orthoptera; family Acrididae; genus Schistocerca; species Schistocerca nitens. The sequence continues at coordinate 555,795,176 of NC_064616.1, read as the reverse complement.
ATCCAGATTCGCCCATGTCATCGTTGATCAATACCTTCTCTAAATTCATCTTAAGTAGTTTTCTAAAATAAAGATAAACGAATGAGTCTTTGGACTGACACTTCCCGGGTGAGAAGCCAGTGGCTATACCACCGCACCATCTCGCTCCGTCCTGTAGAATTTGTTGAATAAATACAACCCCAGACAAAGTCTCTCGGCCAATAACTCCATACGATCATTTCATTTTCAGTTGCATTAATGACACATTTACGAACAAATAATAAAGTTACTTGCACCTTCTTCGATATAAACTAGAAGTTTTGTGTCGCACATCTTTATAAATGACTGACGGAAAGCAGTGACCAAAGACTCAATTTTTAACAATATGATGTGCGTTATGGAATATCGTACCATGTCAGCATCATTAACAAACTTGGACGGAATAGAAGAGAACTTGTGTTATGCAGGATACAATATTTATTTACCGAATTGTCTTAGCTTTCTTTATTACATAAAAGTTAAATAAAAGCAAACGGAAATTAAGCTGCAAAAGCTGATTGGATTCGACATCCAAGAAAAATTCTGAGAGAATGCTGAAGATAAAAGAGTGCAGCTGTTGGCGTCATTTGCGTTAAAGTAATCTGCAGGATGTCAAAGCCACTTCCTGTACTTATGTTTAAGCTCTCCACCAGAATATGACACCGTTCGAGAGAGCGCCCCAGTTGGTGGTTTAATCACAGTGTATGGGCTGCCCATGTAAGGCTTCGGGACTTCCTCGAGCATGGAGACTGTTCCAAGACGTGCTCACTTTAGAGAAACTATCGCTTCGAAAGCTAAATATAAAATTATTAAGTACCTGTTGATGATAAAAGTGTTATGAATGGACCCGAACTTCACCGTAATTTGCAGACACAATTTTTAAATATATTTCAAAGGTGCCGAATATCAGTAGAAGTAGACACATACTTACTAGAGACAGTAATATTAATCGCCTTGAATTAAAACAGTTGTCCACTGTCATAATCCAATGTATGAATGTTTCTGTAAAAGTTGCATCTTTGTGAATTTTCTGATTTAATTTTCTAATTAATAGCGCCTGCTTTCGTGTTCGCAAAGTTGTCTTCAATAGTAGATATAAAATGGCTTAGAACATCAACAATTTTTTCTGTTTTCGGTGGAAAAATGTAGATTATGAGAATTTATTTAAGTACAGAGGATTATACCACATTAAATTAAGTAACAAAGTCAGCATCTCAGGAAATGAATGTTATAATTGCATAAAGGAAAGGGATTCTTTCTAGCAAAAGTAGAGAGTTACAGTTATTGAATCATATGAAATAAAGTAGTCATAACTTCAGAACGGTTTGCGTTAGTACGTTCAAACTGCACGATTGGCCGCGGGGCATGATGAGAATTAGTATGGGCATGCATGGTTTGGTGTAACGACGAAACTCACTTTCATTTGGATGGGTTCGTCAATAAGCAAAATTGGAGCATTTGGGAGAATGACAATCCGCATTTCGCGATCGAGATGTCTCTTTACCCTCAAAAGGTGACTGTGTGGTGTGCAATGTCCAGTCACGAAATAATCGATGCGATATTTCTTGATGGTACGGTGACTACTGAAAGAAAGGTGAAGGTTTTGGAAGATGATTTCATCCCATTATCCAAAGTGACCCTGATTTCTACAAGATGTGGCTCATTGAAGCAGGAGAGTGTTTGATGTTCTGGAGCAGCACTCTGGGGTCCGCATTGTGGTTCTGGAGTACTCAGAGGCCACTGGCGTGGGCCTCGATTAGCTGCCATAGTCTCTGGATCTGAACACATGCGACTCACTTTTGTGGGGCACTATTAAAGACAAGGTGTACAGCAATAACCCCAAAACCATTGCTGAGCTTACAATAGCCATTCAAGAGGTCATCGACAGCTTAGATATTCCGACACTTCAGCGGGTCATACAGAATTTCGCAATGCGTCTGCGCCACATCATCGCCAATGATGGCAAGAATGTCGAACATGTCATAACCTAAATCCGAATATTTATAGTGACGTTTACATGTTGAATAAAGTGTGTGCACGCCGTAGTTTGTAACTAATTTACTTTTTTTTCATATAGTTTAATAATTGTTACCCTGTACTTACGCAAACAGCAAACACGTTGCAAGTCTGAAGAAGAGAAGAAAACAAAATCCAAATGGAACGAGGCAATAAATAAAGCGAAAGCGGTAGCTACAATCAAACGACAATAATTTCTTGTCATTCATCCCGTTTTATCATCACTGCCCTAATGAAGGTACTGTTGCATATAAGTTACGTGACTTTTATGCTTCAATGTTCACTAATTTTGAGATAGAGACCGGTTCATATTTTTATATCCGTTAAGTGTATATTTCTTCGTTGATTATTCCCATTTGTGTGGTCGGTTACATCGCTTTTCTGTGTGCATTGTTAAGTGCAAGACCGAATTACGGTGTGTCGTGAAGATGAATGAAAAAATCGATTATTTTTGTCCTGTCTGATGCACAGTTTTATTCTGCACTGGAAAATGTTTGCTATACGGCCATTTACGCTTTAAATACTTCATTCGGGAATTTGTAGATGTGGGGTAGAAAGTCCTGCTTGTATTGTTTGATGTGCCCTGCATTTCTTTGCTTCACAGATATGACAGCCTTTTGAAAAATCTGTTATGTTATGGTAATAGTGTCTGCTGTATTGTACGTGTCTAATATCTGATAGAGAAATCTGCAATTTGCGTTTCTCTTCGATGTAGTCATGTGCGCTTGTCGGTTTTGTTCTCCAAGTTTCCATTTCATTTGAAATGCTGAGAATGAAAAGTTTGGGATTTTATCACAAAACACCGTCACAGGAGTAAATATAACACTGATGATCATTTCCATAATTTACTACAAACTATTAAGGTTACAGTGGCGGAATGAAAGATAAGGCGTTCTCAAAATTTTTGAAGGTCTAAGACCTTTTACCCCCTTCCTTATGTCAGTTACCTTGAGGATGGAGATTCAGAAGGTTTCATGAGGGTGAAACGTGCTATTAGTATGGAGAGGCAGAGATTTCAAAATTAGATTGTTGTGAACATGGGCAGAAAAGAAAGAGAGGCTATGACAACACAAGAAAGACAGTTAGGACAAGAAACTGTCTTATGGTAGGTAACCCACTAAGGGATAGAGGACATCTAAGAGATACTAAGATAGGTTTCCTCCATTGTTACCATAGTTTGAAATACAGAGCAGATCGATATAGGTAGTATTTTATCATAACCTTTCAACAGAAATCAGTCCACAGCACGCGCTTTACCTGAAGGTTTCTAAAACTTATATCCATTAAGTAATTACTATCTGAAGCAGTGATGATAACCATCAAATCTGCCTTTGGAGAACTAAGTGTTAAAGCGTTTTAGTAAACTGTCATCATTGTCGTACGCAAAATGAGAGTAAAAGTTTCAGTCACATAAGCTGGGAACGGATAGCGAAACACGTTTTGGTACTTACATGTACTTTAAGGCTTGGAGACTTGGATTCTGTAGCCTGTACCAGGTTTTAGTGACATTGCAAAAAGCACAGTTACCTCAGTGGACGAGTTAGGGATAGACGTTGGAGAGAACATGGTCATTGCACTCATCAGTGCCGAAAAGGGGCTTCTTGCCAAAGCAGAAAGACTTATTCTTCATCTGATAAAAGAAGTTAAAAGTAAGTAGAAAGCAGATGAAAGAAAGAAATGAAGAACAGATGTCACAAATAAAGAAGACTATGGTGCAGGACTGTTCTCTTACAGAATTATATGAACTCTTGTGCATTTTTTCTTCAGTTCCCATAACTTTGATTCTCGGTGTTTCAGGTAGTTTGTTGTAGGATTATTCATGATAGGGAGCTAAAAAACTGTATACCGTTCTAACCAGTTACTTGCTTCAAAATGAGCAGAATAGTTTTCATTAACTAATTCAAAAATTTGGGAAAGTTTGAAAAATAGATCACAAATTCATCCAATTCCCGGTTCTGTTGAAAATAACCACTGACTGCATTTGCAATGACCTCACCGGTGATGGGATGTTAAATCCTTTAGTTCAAATGGTTCAAATGACTCTGAGCACTATGGGACTTAACTTCTAAGGTCATCAGTCCCCTAGAACTTAGAACTACTTAAACCTAACTAACCTAAGGACATCACACACATCCAGGCCCGAGGCAGGATTCGAACCTGCGACCGTAGCGGCGAGCGGTTCCAGACTGTAGCGCCTAGAACCGCTCGGTCACCCCGGCCGGCAAATCCTTTAGTTCTTTACTTTCGTGTGAGACGTTGATCCACCTTATAATTCTCCTACCATAACAGTCATCGCAAGTGTTAATCAATAACGTATTGATATAGCGAGTTTCTGCAGCAATAAGTTTTGTTTTTGACAAGCTTACTAGGAACTTTTTTTTTTTTTTTTTTTTGCTGAGTGTAGTAAGAGAGAACATTATACACCGCTTCCCCGTCCTCTTCTTAGAACGACGTGATGAGTTGCATATTCGCTATTTTTCATGTAACCGTCGCTCGTGATACACTGTTGTGCAGTTATTTCGCTGATATTAAAATGTTTTGCTGCTCTCTTTTTCCGTCTGCTGAAAAATAATTATGAAAACCTCCCATACCGACTTACTTTACGCGCAATTCGGTGAAGTATAAGAAATTACTAGCCCCAAAACTTCGTCAGTTACTAGGATTTCTTCTATCCATGCATTGACATATGTATTGTTTTTGATTACTCCTTACACAATACCGAGAAATGTTTATTTCTCCTAAGTGAGATTGTACTTAATCTAGTGGAATACTTCCCAATCAGATAAGCGGCTACGTGTTTTATGATTGAGAACATGTTGCGTGCCTTGTTTGTGACTTCCGCTCCGACGCGTGGTGAAAAAGTGAGCTATCTGCCTAACGCGAATACACAGTTTTAATTATAGTCGATCGACGCTGCAGCTGAAACGCAGTTTCCGTAGCTTCGTAAACACAGCAGCCGCTTCCTCTGCGGTGCATAGTAATGATTGATGTAATTAGCACAAAATTAATTTCTTTATTTACGCAGTTTTATACAACTTTCCGCTTTATGTAGCTAGTAACTTAAAAACTCCCGACAATTCAGATAAATATTTGCGTTCGAAAATTACTATTGAAATTTGCTTAAGTTGCCAGCAGAATGGAAAGGTGCCTTTCGGAATAGCAGTTGATTGATTTTCTTAACCTCTAAGGTCGGTTTTTGGAATGGTTTCTTAACTATATCAAAGGGAAATTTATGGTGATTATGTAATAAAGTGTTCTACGTAATCGAGAGAAGTGTGATTCACATACCAGCCACAGCGTTTTGATGAAAGTCGTCCGTAATTCTTCAGATTCCTCAGGAGGCTGCTACTACGATTCTTCCAGTAAGAAAATGTTCATACTTTTATTCGAACATTGTCAAAACTCATTCGCTGTCCAATCCGTAAGAACCTCGCAGCAAACATAATCTTGGGCTCTAGTGATAATGCAAAAAAATCTCGATAATGATTTCAGAATTGCAATTATAGAGCCTAATTTCAATTATATTAACCACTGTCATGTGTCCTAAGCTTTTCAGTATGGCTTGTGAAATATCGATCATAATTATGAATTCTGCCCTGCAGTTTTGTATGTTGTGAAAACCATACATCGATATGAGCTGTTACATTCGATGATTATTATTTGGAAAAATGTTTTGATACAATACTAGACTTCAGACTAGTAGAGAAAATCATTTGAAATACGTATGGTCGAGTTGAACGTCTTTTGATCGTGCAGAGCGCAAGACATTATCCAGAACCGACAGTAATACAAATAATAAACGTATTTTCGGTTGTGTCCCAGGGGAGCTCAATAGAAGGATTTTTCATACTTTGTGTTAATGACTTGACAGAGAATTATGGTTCTAGTAACAGACTTTTAGCAGACAGTGAGAATATCTATGATGAAGCTTTGTATGAAAAAGGCTAAACGAATATCCAGATAGATTTGGACAATAAAAGGACCTCGTGCAAACTTTATCATAGAAAAGTGAAAGAGCACCCTTACATACTTGTAAAAATGTAATGGTCTGTCACTGCTGGGTTAATGTTTCAGCTGGGATCAGTGGCTATAAATGTGATGAAGGTAAAATCAGATGAGGCTGTGATCACGTACGTACAGCTGCGGATAAAGCAAATAGCAAGCGTCGATTCGTTGAGAGGATACAGGGAAGCTGCAGTTCATAGACGAAAGAAATGTTTCTAAAAAGCTTATAGTACATGTAGTATAATATTGCAAGAGCGTAAGACATCCATGTCACATGAGACTAACATTCTGCAGGAATGCTAACCAGTTTCTTTTTTTGTGTGTGTTATTTCTTGTTGGAACACACGACAAATGTTGAAAGCCTGAGAATTAAGTACAGGCAGCCGCTCGAATGGATACCCCCAATATGAGGCAAAAATAGTTCTTTTGGATGAGAGGTCTTGTATATTCTCCAAAGCTCTTCCTATTATCCTCAGAAATCCAGAATTACAGTGCTTATTGCCGGTACAAAAGCATGCAATTTGGCATTCTACTCGCGTTCAAATCGTAAATCGAAGTAAAGGAAGATTAAATTTAGGATGCAATAAATACACATTCCACTTCACTCTTCCCTGTGCCTTGGAAATGAATATATATAAATGTAAATGGAATGAACAATATGCTACGTGCTGTAAGTTTCAAGATATAAGCAACAGTATGATCATTTCTACGTACACAGTGAATACTTTTCTAGGTATCCAGTGCATGGTTTTGTACGAGCAGACATCTACTGCTTTATAAAACATTTGTGTCTAGCCGCATTGTACTCCATTAATGCGAGATAAACATGCTGAAACATTGTAAATTTTTACTTCCTTCACCTATTTAATTTGGGAGATATATTGGCTCAACGCTTTCCCACAATTAATTTAGTAAGTAATCAGTAATTTACATTTAAACGAGCTCTAACGTACTGCTCGTTGGAACATTATGAACAACACATTTTTTTTCGCCCGGGTTCGGTAAGCTTTTTATGAAATTTAATCTTACACATTATGTTTAAAACAACCGTGACTGTGGTAATTCAGATGATTATATGCATGAATTCCAGTGCCGGTCACAAAAAAAGTTCTTTTAACGTTTCTGCATTATGACATTTCCCAACTTCTGGATTAAGCTTCAGATGCATTGGTTTTTATAGGATTTTACATGTGTCATGCAGTTGAGATCGAAGTATTTTAGGGCATATTGTAACGGCGAACGAATGGCAAACTGGTACAGAATTTACAGAATTAATGGCTGGGAGATCATTAAGCAGTCACTGAACTAAAATTTGACTGAAAACATGTCATTTGTGGAATCTGTATTCATTAAGGGGCACGACAGCTGTACGGGAGGTTCGGAACTTAAATATCCGCTCCATGATACAGATACAGGTTTTCCGTGCTCTTCCTAAATCGCTCACGATAAATGCCGGGTGGTCATATGGAAATGACATGGCTAATTTCCTCCCCTAACTGAGCTTGCGCGCTGTCTCTAATGACCTCATTGTCGATTGGATGGTAAATTCCAAGCTAACCTTCTGTATAATGAATTGCACTTTGCTTCGAGTTCCAGGGATTAATAACATTAATATCTATTCCAAATGATATACAAAAGGACACAGGTATGTGCTGTAAGCGCCAAAACACATCAAAATGGAGCCACATGGAATATTATCTTGCAGAATTTAAAACGAATTTATTATCGTAACGCCGTCCGGAGAGGCCGAGCGGTTCTAGGCGCTACAGTCTGGAACCGCGCGACCGCTACGGTCGCAGGTTCGAATCCTGCCTCGGGCATGGATGTGTGTGTGGTCTTAGGTTAGTTAGGTTTAAGTAGTTCTTAGTTCTAGGGGACTTATGACCTCAGCAGTTGAGTCCCATAGTGCTAAGAGCCATTTCAACCATATTATTGTGACTGACGGGGGAATTATGATTATTTTCCTCAGTAAGTCATAAAAATGACTTAATTGCAAAAGTGGGAGTTCAGATTTAGATAGAATCTGTGTTCCGGATTTTTAAAGTTATTCGTTTCACAAGAACTCCCAGCGTATTTAAAGTCTTAATCGACCTTGGTAAAATGTGTCCCTTATAAAAAGAAGGACCTCAAAAATAAGAGAGCTAAACTGTGGGTAGCTTGCCCAGAACCAGTCACTACATGTGACTACGTGCCTCCTAATTAGATCACAGTTATTGATCCAAGTGACACGAACTGTAAATAGTCAAAACGCAATTGTTGTTTACTTAACACTTTACAGTCTACAGCTACTCAAAACGACTCTGAATTTCGAACATGCATACTATTCGAGGAAAATACTGTAGTACAGACAGCGTTAGAGTACTCTCATACTTGGTTTCAACATGCTAATAAGATATTGCTAAGTTATTAGCAGTTTTCGTTGTGACGGTCTCTATATTGCAAATGTGAAATAAAACTTGCATCTCAATCTGCAGTAATAAATTATGAAAAAGGGGGAGACGTGAGAGAGATGGGAGAGCATAGCAAAGAGCAACTACAGAAAACTCATGCAGATTGAGTTACTGAGGAAACTCGTCAATGAGCGATCCGAGTCACGGTTACTCACATACACAAATCAGTACCGGAGGCGAAAGTTTTATAAGTGACAGCAAAATACGTGGCACGTGTCTGCACTTTTAGGGTTGTTGTTTTGTGCCATAACAACCTCTCAAACCAATATCTTTGACAATATGAAATATTTCTGCCCCATCGGTACGTGTACCTTAATGACCTTTTCTTGCAGACTGAAACTGAACTATATGCTACATCCTCGTTACCCGCATTTGGTGGGCAGTTTTTTTACCAACTCAGCTGCCCGAGTACGCACATTGGCCCAACATGATTTGAATCTTATGTCTTCTGCGGGGCTGACAAAGTAGGAAGGAAATACTGGTATAAATGAGAAATAAAATCATTTTTTCGACGAATAAAACGCACCGTGGACTATTTTCCACGTAAATCGCGATTTGACCGCAGGTTATTTGCAATCCAGTAAACACACAGGAGAAAAATTTAGTCGCCCCCAGTTGGCATCACGCTAATATCGGGTAATACCATCTCTAGCTTTGGTAATGGCCTCAGTTCGGCAGGGAAGAGAGTCCATGGGTTTCTTCAGGTTTGCGTATCCAGCTGACGACATTCACTGCTGATTATAGACCCAATAGAGCTACAAAACTGGAGGGATGTCGATTTCTACGTTGCACCCATTGTCCCAAATAGTCCCGAAAATTTCCATGGGATTAATATCGGCTGATTTAGAGGGCCACTCTGGGTGTGATAGGGTGATTGAGTGTTGTCAAACAAGAAACGTACACTAAGGTGTCAAAAGTCATGGGATAATGATATGCACATATACATATGGCGATAGTACTGCGTACACGAGGAATAAAATTGCAGTGCATCGGCGGAGCTGTCATTTGCACTCAGGTGATTCATGTGAAAATGTTTCCGACGTGATTATGGCTGCACGACGGGAATTAACAGACTATGAACGCGGAATGCTAGTTGGAGCTAGGCACATGGGACATTCCATTTCAGAAATCGTTAGTGAATTCAATATTCTGAGATCCACAGTGTGAAGAGTTTGCCGAGAATACCAAATTTCAAGCTCACCTCTCAGTACCGACAACCAGTGGCCGTTGGCGGTCATTTAACGACCAAGCGCGGTTGAGTCTGCGTAGAGTTGTCAGTGCTGGCAAACAAGCAACACTGTGTGAAATAACCGCAGAAATCAATATGGGACGTACGACGAACGTATCCGTTAGGACAGTGGCGGGAAATCTGGCGTTATTGGGCTATGGCAGGAGACGACCGATGCGAGTGCCTTTACAAATAGCACGACATCGCCTGCAATGCCTCTGTTGGCTCGTGACCATATGTGTTGGACGCTACACAACTGGAAAACCTTGGCCAGGTCAGATGAGTCCCAATTTCAGTTGGTAAGAGTTGATGGCAGGATTCGAGGGTGGCGCACACACCACGAAGCCATGGATTCAAGTCGTCAACAAGGCACTGTGCAAGCTGGAGGTGGCTCCATAATGGTGTGGGCTGTGTTTACATGGAACGGACCGGGTCCTCTGATCCAACTGAACCGATCATTAACTAAAAATGTTTATGTTCTGCTACTTGGAGACCATTTGCAACCATTCATGGACTACATGTTTCCAAACAATGATGGAATTTTTATGGGTGACAATGCGGCCTGTCACCAGGTCACAATTGTTCGCGATTGGTTGGAAGAACATTCTGGACAATTCGAGCGAATAATTTGGGCAGCGAAATCGCCCGACATGAATCCCATCGAATATTCACGGGGCATAATCGAGAGGTCAGTTCGTGCACATCATCCTGCACTGGCAACAGCTTTAGAGACAGCATGGCTCAATATTTCTGCAGGGGACTTCCAACGACTTGGTGAGTTCATGCTACGCCGAGCTGCTGCACAACGCCGAGCAAAAGGGGGTTCGATACGGTGTTAGGAGATATCCCACGACAGTGTACGCCTTCAGCCCTGCGAATACAGCTGCTGTCATCTTGGAAGACGGGAGGGTCCAAATCACTCTCATCATGGAAATGTACAAGAAAAGGCAACACTTACGCACCGAATATGTTGAAATAACCGTCGTGGTTCATGTTCACGGTATCCTGATTGTGTGGGCCCAAGTCATTGTACGAAAAACACCCCCAAAATATCACACAACCACCTCCGGCCACAATTACACCTCACTGGGCCATCGGTGCAGTCGACGCCTTGCATCATTTGACATTAGGCAAAATACGTGAGTCTTCGGACCACACGACACGTTTCCAGCCAGTTGGTGTCCACTTTTTGTGTCGATGTGCTGCTTTGTCTGTCTCTGTGAGTAATACCTATTGCCAATTGGTACGCCACTCCTCGTAGACAAACTGGGCAGTCTGTGTTGATACACCAACCAATAGGGCGACTACATTCACTTTGTGGTCAAGGGCACATTTAGACACGATAGCTCCTTCCTGTCATCCTGTCACGATGACCCATCTTGTTAATTCCAGACAAACGACTGGCACATACACACACGTCACGGCCATGACTTATGCCAACGGTGGACGGTCGCATGACCACATGGTACCTGTTGTACACTATCTACAGCTCTGCAAAGCGAACAGTGCGTGTGTGATAAAAGCTATACACTCAGCATCATTTTAATTAGAAGAAAACTGCTGTATTAGATACAGGAAGCAGGCTCCTGTTACCACGGCTACTGGAATATTTCGACATTTCACGTGACTGGAATATCGTCATTCCTCTTCGGTGGTTTTGGAGTGACAAATGTGCGCAAAATGGTCAAGGCGCGCCACAGTATCGCATTTGATCGTGGTCATAGCGTGGATGCCCGACCGTTGGGACACTCATCTCTGTAGTCGTGCAGTCACTGAGTTTCTCGTGTACTACACAGTCAATGATATAAAGTAACGCGATTCGGAGGGAAATCCGGTCGCCAGAGTCAGCTGCCGTGGGTAACGACGTGCAGATAGCAGAGATTGCCGTTGACTATCACGAATTACAAGATTGGACGGAGGGGCAGCACATTACTCACCAGTGCTGAATGACAACCATACGACGCAGAAGTTTCTAAAATGGTTCAAATGGCTCTAAGCACTATGGAACTTAACATCTGAGGTCGTCAGTCCCCTAGACTTAGAACTACTTAAACCTAACTATCCTAAGGACATCACACACATCCATGCCCGAGGCAGGATTCGAACCTGCGACCGTAGGAGCTGCGTGGTTCCGGACTTGAAGCACCTAGAACCGCTCGGTCACAGCGGCCGGCCAGAAGTTTATCGCTATGTTATACCGCATCCACGCTCCACATGCGCCGCCCTGGACGTGGCGTACCACAAGGCACGGAGATTGGCGTAGATACCGTCATAGGACGCCGGAAGGATGGCGATAAGTCTTCTGTACTGTCGAACCGTACTAGATGTTGCTGTATGCTGACAGCGGTGTATCAGTACGTAGAAAACCGTATGATGCCACTCATTCCGCTTTCCAGCATGACACTATTCAGGCAGGTGGTGGAGTTACTCTTATCCTCGTGTGAGGGATATTACACGGGAAGAAATGGGGCTCATGACACCTCTGCCGTCTTCTCTCATCTATGACGTATATAGGAACCATCTGATCCATTTTGCAGTCTTCAGCACCCTGCGGGCGTTTAAGCGGTCATAGATCAGGATGGTTCCCCAACGATTTCAGCATCTTCAGGTATGCATAGCACGGTGCTTCGCTGTCATGAGGGCGAAGGGTGATACTGCACTCTACTAAGTGTCCGTCTTTCAGTTCAATTGGTGTCTTCAAATCTATGAGGCTGTTCGTAGATTACGCAGTTATGCATAGGCGGGTGACATGGTTGGTAACTAATTACGAAACGAAATGTAGAGAGATTTACAGACTATCGGCGCTTGGTGGAAAGATAGGCATCTTGCTGTAAATATATGTAGTGAAAATGTCTGTAATATGTGAGTAAATCTGTTTTTTAAGTCTTCAACCATCAGGTTGGTTAGCAGCAGCTCACCATGCTTTTCTGTCTTTGATCTTCCTCTTGAGAGCGGTATAGGTGGTGCACTTGGTATCCTCCATGATCTAGTTCATGTATTCCAGTCTCGGTTCGCCTGTTGTCTTATTCCCTTCTACTGTATGCTACAGCAGGTGACCGACATGTGTGTCCCTTCTGTGTTGGATAAGCTTCAAGAGACACGGCTTCTCTTCGTCCACTCTGTGGACCACCTCTTCGTTTGATACGTTACCTCCCGAGGAAATCTTTAGCATTCTGCGGTAGTACCACTTCTCGAAGGCTAGTATTTTGTTTTTTCTGCTTCTCCCAGTGTCCATCCTTCAGTTCCGTACAGCAGCACATTTCAAACAAAGGTCTTTATGAAGTCTTTCTTGAGATGTTTGTCTATGCCGCTGAAGCTGAAAATGTTTCTTCTCTTGTTAAAAGAAGTCTTTGTCTGGTGGATTCGGCTTGCCATTCTCTTCTTCCATCCTGCATCTGATATAATTTTACTCCTTACGTAGGGGAAGGATTCGACGGTCTCCAGTATTTCATTATTAAGTAAACATTGGGCAACGATGTTTTGTTTATTCACCACCAAGATTTTAGTTTTAGCTTGATCAGTTTTCATGTTACAGAAGGAGTTGAAGGCGATTTCCATCTGGGCCAGCATCGCTTCTAATTTTTCCGCATCTTCATAGAACACTGCGATATAATCATTAAGTGTCAACATGTCTATTTTCTTACCATGGACTTCTAATTCCTCGTATAATTCCTAATTTCTCCCTGTCTTCATCTACTGCCCTCTGAATGTATCCACTGAACAAGCCAGAAGAGAGTGAGCAGCCCTGTGTGGAGCAATTTAAGATGGAATGAACATATAAGTCTAACAGTGGAGAAGGCATATTTATTGGAAGAATACTAAGGAAGTGTAACTCGGGCACGATAGACGTCGCTGGCAAAATTCTGTTTCGATTAATTCTTGAGAACTGCTCGTCTGCCTGGGAGTCTTACCAAGTTGGATTAACAGTAGTGATAGAAAAGTTTCAAAGAAGAGCTGAACAATTTCTTCATATGTTTGTTTATACAGCCTGAGGGTCTCCCAGGTATGTTTGACAATCTGCAGTGTGTGTCGCAGCGAGCCATAGTCACAAAACGAGTCAAGAAATACTCATATATTTATTCTTCTAATATGCATCTAGAGTAATGACGAAGACGCAAATGTCAGATAGACCCAACTCTTTCTTCCAGTATACCGCCCGCAAATGAAGTAGCAAGGGTGATGTGTGGGAGGGGCAGGGATGGTGAATTATACTATATTCCAGTACCCTCCGTCACAAGCTGTACAGCAGCTGGCAGAGAACAGGCGCAGATGTTGAGGACTGTTGTAAGCATATGCTGTCTAATCTGTTTTTCACTCGTTAATTTTTCGCGTAATATGAGCTAAAGTTGGAAGAAAAGGTAATGGGAGATAAAAGCTTCCTGTAATATGGGCTAAAGTTCGAAGAAATGGCAGTGGAAGATAAACTCCTGATGCTACAAACTGGTTCTAAGCTGCAGTATTCTTCGTGGTATGCTGCGAACTTGACACGTCTACTCACCAGTAGCGACGGTATAACACAGACAAGACTCGCAGTCAAACTTTGTGGCATTAATCCAGCATCTAAATAGAAATTAACTAATTTGCCCCGCTCATGATTCCGAAAAATACGGACTGTTGACGAATTTTCAACCGTCGTTTCAAAATTCTGTGCACGATTGTTTTGACAATAGAAATAAAAGAGTACATCTTTATCTTTCCTGGTCTTGGCCTGTACTGTCTTCTTTCTTGACCTCCTCAGTCCTGAGATTAGATTTTATGAGTGAAAAGTTTGTATTGGTGGTCAGTACATTGTTCGGGGACAAAATAAGATTAAAATATTAAATTTAAAAAATTCACGTTGTATACCAAAATTTAAGATCATGTTCAAAGAGATAACTGTTTATTTTGTGAAATGAGTGAAACTTGTACAGTACTTAGAAAACTCACTACTAAACACCTAATAATGGTGAAAACAATGTCATTGGAATGTGAAAATATAGGTCGTTGATGAACGCAGTCCCAACAATACATCGAAAAAAAAGTATGTCGCTGTGTTGCGATGAGGTATACCATCACTTACTCGATAGTGCAGGATATATAAGCATTTTAAAGCATGTTCTACTAAAAAATTATTAAAAATCAAACAGAAATTACCTTCATTTCTAGAAGACATGCTGCCACTACGACAAATAGTTTTTTTTTTTCTTTTAAGCACATACTCCAACCTACTGGGAACATGCAGATGATGAAAATATGTGATGCGCTGAAAGCACATTGTGAAAGGTGTGTACTACAATCAGGACTAGTTTAGTTTATTCCCAGAGCTAAATTAAAAAAGAAGAAGAGAACCGTTTGGAAGTGAGAAGTTGTTTCATCGAGCGAGATTGTACAGTGGCACTGGCGTCGTTGTCAGAGCACAAGTCTAGTTGCCATCCGGCTGTCGTTCTATCGGTTTCCTGGACTATCAGTTCCCTGGATTCGGTTTAGTCGTATGTCTGGAAAGCATCCCTCAATAAGATCACGGGTATTTTCTTACCTCATCTTTCTTCAGTTGCGTTACAACTTCTGTTCTAATAAGACTATCGACAGGTAGTTAAATTCTGATCAACATTCTCCCTGGTCCTGGCGCTGATATTGACGTCTGAATTCCCCACTCTATAGTTTTTCAGAAATATACCGATAATGTACTGAATAGATACTACGGCCGCCAGTTTAGGGAATCGGATAAGGTACTAAATCTCGATTCAGGATTCCGGCGGGATCGACCATTTTCATCTAACTTCTCGGGAATTTCCCCTTATCAGCGTTAGTTACGTGCCAAAGGCAAAGGTTACGCAACAATGCCACAACTAAGCTGTATTCGAACAAAACTGCTACAAGCGCTGTATCGTATACAATACGTTTGAATAAAGCGGTAATGTTAATGATGTTTGCAATTACGATAATTTTAATTGTTTCGTGTAATTCCAGAAACGCAGAGACGTGTATTTGTTTCTGATTTGTATCGCGTCAGATAGGCGGCTTTCTTATCTCATTCACCAACGCTACTGGTGGATGTACGGGAGCCTGTAGCCCTGTTGGAGCAGCAGCAAGGGGAGGGTGGCAAGACTCTTCTTGCCCGTGGCGACGCGCCCGCGTCACCCCACTGCAGGCGCGGTATGGATTTTTTTGCTTCCTCAGATAAGCGTTACCTGGACTACAGACAAAAGGAGCGGCGGCAGAGCCTTTCCGTTCCTGACCAATCTCAGAAGTGTGTCCGCAGGCTTGCGAGTGCAAATCTGCGTTTTGAGTCAGTTTTGGCGTCGACATCTGCGCTAGGGAAAGCCCCCGCCAGAAAGGCGGCATCGTTGCCAGCTCTCGGCCGCCTCGAGAGCCCTCTGCGGCGCGCCTGCGCACTGCGCGCTCATTACGTTGTTCAGCCAGCGGCGCGCTGCGACACCGTCTTTGCTTCGTGGGACGCTCAGCTTTTGCAGGTGAACATGTCGCGATTACTCGGATTCGTTTTCATAGTCCTAAGTCTCCTTACAGTGTCTCATCACTCAGTTTTCAAGTAAATATTAGCAGAATTTTCAACCGGGAATATGTCCACATCATCGATTCATTTATCCTTTGTTAAGAGACCGAGTAGCGGCCTGCAGTTCGAGTGCATACATTTAAGTAAAATTAATGAATAAATAAAAGCTTTTGTGATTTCAGGGCCATTCATCAGGGCGGATTGGAAATGAGGTATTATTATACACGACGACACCATATTGTCAGACGGCACAGTCTGGGGAGAGAAACGGGTGTTGCCCCAGCAGGAAAACCCACGCGAAAACCTAGTGGAGGTGCTGAAAGTAATGGCAGACCCTTGATGATAGACGCTAACTTGTCCGCGAAAGCCTACTTAAGAATTTCAAGAACCAGAATTAAGTGAGGAATCTAGGAATATACTACAACTCCAACCTACTGATCCCGCACG
Source organism: Schistocerca nitens (assembly GCF_023898315.1). Taxonomy (NCBI): domain Eukaryota; kingdom Metazoa; phylum Arthropoda; class Insecta; order Orthoptera; family Acrididae; genus Schistocerca; species Schistocerca nitens. The sequence goes on along the minus strand of NC_064616.1, from coordinate 555,778,519 downwards.
GAAGAGAAGATTCTGCCTCGCTCTATTAAAGAACGAAAGAGGGAGGAAGCCATAATAAGTGGTACAAGGCAAACTATCCTCTGCCACGTGTTTCACAGTGGTTTTCAAGATATAGGTGTAGATCCCGGCATAGCTGGGAGAAGTTAGTGGAAACCACGAGAAACTTAGATCACCGTGTCCAACCGTGGAATTAAACCATGCCCCAGTCCACTGTGTGGCTCGCTGCAGCACATCGCTTGGCGAACTTGATTTAAGAACTGGTTAGAGGAAGAGCCATGTCTTTTTTATTTGAAAAATATTACATACATAATCGGAGAACTGTTCGTGCAACAAGAACAGTCATTAACTGTCCCCATTCTTTCAAAAATCGTATGTTGCCTTAGAGTTGGTAGGCGAATCTACAAACCACATAACTGTTTCTCCCGAAACTGCCCTTTTATTGTGGTAGATAAAATCGAATTTTTATCTTTGGCAGACTCCTGAGAATCGTAAGCCACGTCACTGATATATCAAACAACGAAATGCTCTTGAAGACAGGACAGGGGTCCAAAATAATATTGAAAAATCTTCTGGAACCCTTTGACTTTGTGTTCACCTATTAAATCAAATATGAAACAACTTGACCATCTAATATACACTCACAGAATAAAAATGTTCCTCCATTACTGATGTATCATTTTAGATACGTGTACATTAATGCCGTGAGTCAAGTCTGACACTATTACTTTGCCAATGAATTACCAATAAAGGAGATACTTATGGTGTGCGGAAGTGGCTACTTGATTCTTGAGAGATCTTTCATTTTGAACTATCTTCCTTCCTGTTTTTATTCTTTAAATACACATTCTTTATTCAAGAATAAGTAGATACCTTTATAATTACTGGTATATTTATCAGAAGCGAGATAATTTTTAGAGGATGTACTACTTGTGAAGAAAAGTGAGAAACACATGACGTTCACTTACAGTACAAGTGAATTAATTTATACAAATTTCACGCGAGAATTATGCTGCTGGTGTGAGTGTGTGTTCCATATGTGTAAAGAAAAATATCACCGCACCTTTGGTAATGAATAAGGCAAACCAGAGATTCCCAGGCATTTATTTGAGTGAGATCGTTTTTTTTATAAAAAAAACGCTGTTTAGGTGCATTCTCTGTAACTGATACAGCTATAAGTGTCTCCGTCATCAGTCGAAGCGTCTACAAAAATAATAGGTTCCATCACCAACGACGTGAGGCTAGAAATAAGTAAATGAATAACAAGTAATTTCTGGGATCGCTTCCTGTGGAAAGCCCACAGCTAATTACCTTCTACATCCATTTCCAGCCCATGGGTTGTACAGTCTCCAATGATCTCGACGTCGACGAGGCGTTAATGTGTAATTTTTCGTCCTTTCACAGAGAACAGCCGTCTCGACAGAGAGACTGAGAGGGAAAAGAACATTCACTATGAAACAGTAACTCCATACACATGTGTACTTCACAGACCGATTGGATTGTATAACATAGAGCTGCACGACTTCAGTTTCCCCACGTTATCTTCCTCAGATATTCATCCCCTTGACGATGAAATTAAATTCAACCAAACCCGGAGAAAATATTCATCGTGTCCAGCGTGCCCCGGGCTAAACGAGTTTGGAGTTTTGACCAAATAAAAACTCCCCTTGACAAGAATCCGCTACAACGAGAACGAAGCAGAATACCTGTATGTTCTGCAACAAACACCAACTATTCAACTGGAGACTTAAAAGGATGTGAAAATTCTGATTTGGGTATTCGTATTCATGTAATACGTTATGTAAGGCATGTGGTATCACATACACCTTAAACAGTGAATGTGATACGTAAGTAAACTTGAGTGGCGAAAACTCGAGAAGTGACTAAGTTCGAGCTCACTTTTCTGGGAAATTTCATAAATAAAGCACTCATCAATCCGAAGATTGTTTTGAGCACCACGGTGATTTATTAGGCGTGGTCCTGTTGAAATTGGTATCCCGTTGCCCTCCTTCGACTTTTGACCTGACTTACCTGGGCCGCACTTTGATATGGATTCCAAACCACGGTGAAACTCGGCTTTTGCACCTCAACAATCATTGCTAGGGGTGAAAGAAACGACATGTTACAGATAAAAATTCTAGGATTGGCTGGGGATCGAACCAAGTGTCTTTCGATCTGTAGTCTGGGAAGACTTGTAATTGAAAAGAAATACAAAGCAGCAGTATCCCCTTTGGGATTTCGGGTTCGGAAGAAAATACTTCGAAACTTAGCATTTTAGATGCTGATTAAAGAAATATTTTTCTTTCTGAAAACCGTTTGCGGATTTCTGTAAACAGTTCGTTTCCATATTAGCTTTTTTCAGTTTTTACAGCCGTCGCGGTTTTAAACAACATTTCTGTCTTTCCATCGATGATCACGTCGTTGTCAAAGTAAGTGATATATAGCAGCGGGTATACTAGTAAAATTATTTTAGTACAAACAGGTGTCACATTTTGTTGCATTTTTGTTGGAAATTATCTATCATACTTTTAGCTAACAAGAATGATACCGCAGGTTACATCTTATCCTTTTAACGTAACAAATTTCTGTAGTTAAAATGAGTGAACTTCAGTGAATGAAAATTAGCTTTGTCTTGACGGAGTGATTTACTTTGCTCACATCGGGTATGACGATTAAATTCTGCTGGCTGGCAGGAGACTGTAAATCAAGTTTTATTCAGAATTATAAATTATCGAACATTTAACTGTCGTGTAGTTACGATTGTAACAGTAACTCGACGAATGCATCGAAGGTTTTCATGTATGGTACAAAAGCTTCTGATTGGTGTTTTGTGGGAAACTATTAACAGTGGGTCTTGTTTTAAATCTGATTATGTCATCATACATGTGATTTCACATGCAATCAATGAAATATTTCATGTTTTTTTTCCATTCGTTTATGGCCAGGCTGACGTGTAATGCTATGGTAAATACATTCATCTTTTACAGAGCTATGCTTTACGTGGTAAAATCGATTTTATCAACAATATAGTAGCCGCTGCACAAACCTATCCCTCGAAGTGGGGATTCTATCGAGTATATGCAACAATTTACACACAGATGTGGCAACAATACAGAATTTAACCCTCCTAAGACCGTGCATTCTCGCTTTTACAGTATTGATCCTTTGTCATGCATCCAATAGATGAACATTACTCGATGAACGTTATTCATTTGTGCTGTAATGCAGTTTTTACAACCTTTATAACATGGATTGTTCGAAAGCTGCCCTACAATGCGAGCAAGTAGTAATTTGTAGAGAAGAGCAGTTCAAAAGAGTGAAACCTCCATGCTGAAGCTCAATAATTGTTTACATATGCAGACAGTAATATATTTGAACCGTTGTCATAGTGGCTGATGACAGCTTCGCACTTCTGTTTGTAATATGAACAACTGGTGACGACAGAATGGGACGTAAATGATTTCTGTAAGTTCCGAAAATTCCCTGAAAAAATCTTATTAGACTCTCACAAAACACACGAATGCGTTTTCGAATAAAAATATTGGACTAAAGACGTCGAAGGAAGTCTCACAATTCGTATGAAAATCCGTTCATATTTTAATCGGAAAAGCGAGGAAACACAGGCCGCAACTCGCCCAGTTATTGATTCTCTCTCAGCTGATATGTGACTCAGCTATCTGACTAAGAGAAGGCTCTGCTCTCTATATCACTAAAGCGGTTGCTTTCGACAGCGTCTGCGCTCGTTAGTGAAGTTTCGAAACAGTTAACATTTTCTGTTGTTATCTACGTTTTCCCAGTTCACTGGTTTATCGCAGCTGTGTGCGGGCAAGAGGATAAGGAACAGGAAACAGGGCTCACAAATGGAAGGAGCAGATTTCAAATTCCCATCTGATCATTTTGATCAAGATTTTCTGTGGTTTTCTAAAATTACACGAGACGAAGTCAGGAGGGTTTCATAAACAGCGACGTGGTTGATTTCCTTCTGATATCAGAACATGTTTCACTTCTGTCTGAACACACACACACACACACACACACACACACACACACAAGCGCGCGCGCGCCCGCGCGTGCAATAATTTGTCCTATCATGACCTACAAGCCCGCTCTGACTACCTGTAGCTGGTTTATGTTTCGCCTATTACGTGTCTATTGATTCACGCAGCGGCAGTGCTGTTTGAGACGTCAGTCCTGTACTAAGCACTAAAGTAGGCGGAGCAATTTCGCTCTTGCGGAACTGAACTTGTAAGAAAAAATAGTAAATAAAAGTACCTGAAGTAGCTAGATAGAAGTTATTGTATTTTCCGTAGTAGCTGGTTAAACGTTCCGCAGAAGGAAGAAGAGAACGAGACAATGAATCGTAATAAATTATGCAACAACAAGTAAGAATGAAAGACGAAAACTGCTTCGGAACATCGGTGGAAGAAGTTGACGGATGCTACATTTCAGCTCACCACTAATTCGAAACAGTGCCTCGATTTAAAATGATGGAGGAAAATTTAACACTTCCGATGTATGAGATATATAAAATCTTGAGGAGCCGGCAGGGGATGGTGAGCATGGCTTGCCATCTGTTCCACCCCTCATCCTGGGCTATTCAGCGCAGCGCGCTTTGTGCAGGGTAGCGCGTACCTGGCTGGCAAACCTGTTTTGTCCAAGTAACGGTTGAGAACGGATCTGCAGCGCTTTGCTTCACGCCACCCTGCAAAAACGTCCCCTTAGTCGAGTTCGCGACCTTCCCCTATATACCTACCAATGGGCTGGCCTGTTGCTTGCGCTTGCCGCCAGAAATGTGCGCATTCTCCTTGCTGTCCTTTCGTTCGATAGTGCAAGATTCTTAAAAAGATAACAGGCGTCGCTTCTTCCATTTAATACTTTGTTACTGATCTGCAACGATTTTCTGTCTGAACATACAAATATTTAATTTTAGTTTCTGTTCTATGTTTGGAAAGCTCTAATCGCCAGATGCCTTCTTGAGTACGGATTCTCCTCCGTGTAAACCTTCTAGACTGTGAACTCACCTTTGAGATCTACCCACCCGAACAACTGTAACCTACTGTACACTTCCCATGGCAAAAGATCATTAATTTCATTTCTTCACACACCAACCGAACGTCACCGTTCATGGGGAATCCTCTCAATTGTCACATTTGACATAAATCCCTATTCTGAATTGAACACTTGTAGCTAATACTGATGCACGTAAACGTTTATACGTTAAAGAGTCCAGTCACAAATACTTTGGAAGAACTTCTGTTTCGAGTTGATACAGATTATCACATGGAGGCATCTGTATACTCTTCGGTGAAAATTCAAGTTAAATACCCGGTAATGCACTAAAACCCAAAAAAAGCAATTTTTGCTAAATAACGTAATATTTTAACGAGTATGGTTACGTTTTTCTACTTCCGTTCAGAAATAGCCACTGTTCTGAGAGAGCTCAGTATTTTGCGGAATTAATATGACCAAAAGCAGCTCCTTTTATAAGTCACGAGATCAATTCGAAAAGGCTTTTCTTGTGTTTTCGAGGTATTAATTGTCACAGGATCCCAGGATACTTCTGTGCAAGTCCATGATTTCGTATTACATACAACTAGAGAAGACTGGCCGGAACAGTTGCGAAGGTTACAGTGTAACAGCTCTTCGATCTGTTTCATTACTCAGAACACTTGGAGAAGAACAGTTGGAGAAGGACTGGGTTGGAAGCAGCCATGGCATTTTTGTAGAACTGTGTAGCTCAGGAGTTAAGTGGGGGTGACATATGAAATCCAAAGGTCCCGGACTTAATCATCAACCGGTCTTAGGATTAGTTTCTGACATTTATCGCTTCTCTCACCTCTGATAATGAATTGTTAAGGTGAAAAATGTCATGTTGCACTGTGGTTCGGGGTTCATATTAAACTGCAGGTCCCTTTGTAAGTGGCTGCTTAAGTCAGTTAAAAGATGGAAGGAAACTAAAAGCACGCCACTTCTACACTGAAGAGCCAAAGAAAGTGGTACACCTACCTAATATCGTGTAGGGCACCCGCGAGCATGCAGAAGTGCCGCAACACGACGTAGCACGGACTCGACTATAGTCCGCAGTAGTGCTGGAGGGAATTGACACCATGAATCCTGCAGGGCTATCCACAAATCCGCAAGAGTAAGAGGGGATGGAGATCTTTTCTGAGCAGCACGTTGCAAAGCATCGCATATATGCTCAATAATGTTCATGTCTGGGGGGTTTGGTGTCCAGAGGAAATGTTTAAGCTCAGAAGAGTGTTGCTGGAGCCACACTGTAGCAATTCTGGACGTGTGGGGTGTCGCATTGTCCTGCTGGAAGTGCCCAAGTCCATCGGAATGCACAATGGACATGAATGGATGCAGGTGATCAGACAGGATGCTTACGTACATGTCATCTGTCAGAGCCGTATCTTGACGTTTCACGGGTCCCATATCACTCCAACTGCACACGCCCCACACCATTACAGAGCCTCGACCAGCTTGAACAGTACCCTGTTGATATGCAGGGTCCATGGATTCATGAGGCGGTCTCCATACCCGTACACGTCCATCCGCTCAATACAACTTGAAACGAGACTCGTCCGATCAGGCAACATGTTTCCAGTCATCAACAGTCCAATGTTGGTGTTGACGGGCCCAAGCGAAGCGTAAAGCTTTGTGTCGTGCAGCCATCAAGGATACACGAGTGGGCCTTCGGCTCCGAAAACCCATATCGATGTTTCGCTGTATGGTTCCACGCTGACGCTTGTTGATGGCTCACCATTGAAATCTGTAGCAATTTGCTGAATGGTTGCACGTCTGTCACGTTGAACGATTCTGTTCAGTCATCGTTGTTCTCGTTGTTGCAGGATCTTTTCCCGGCAGCAGCGATGTCGGAGATTTGATGTTTTACCGGATTTCTGATATTCACGGTACACTCGGGAAATGGTCGTACAGGAAAATCCCCGATCCATCGCTACCTCGGGGATGCTGTGTCCCATAGCTCGTGCGCCGACTATAACACCACGTTCAAACTCACTTAAATCTTGATAACCTGCCGTTGTAGCAGCAGTAACCAATGTGACAACTGCACCAGACATTTGTTGTCTTAGATAGGCGTTGCCGACCACAGCGCTGTATTCTGCCTGTTTAAATATCTCTGTATTTGAACACGTATGCCTATACCAGTTTATTTGGCGCTTCGGTGTAGTAGCACCATGACTAATAAATAATTACAGTTCTCAAACCAACATTTTATCTTTACCCAGAGTTTGGGTGAAGTGAATTAGGTAAACAACGGCCAATTCGGATATGACAGTCCGAATGGGGTGCCCATAGTCTGTAGACCTCATAGCAACAAATAGACCGGAACTTTTCGACTCCGTGAATGTAGAAGTGGGTATCAGTGATCATAAGTCAGTGGTTGCATCAATGACTACAAGTGTAATAAGAAATGCCAAGAAAGGAAGGAAAATATATTTGCTTAACAAGAGTGATAGGGAACAAATCGCAGAATATCTGAGTGACCACCATCAAACGTTCATTTCTGAGGAAGAGGATGTGGAACAAAAATGGAAAAAAATTCAGAAACATCGTCCAGTACGCCTTAGATAAGTTCGTACCGACTAAGGTCCAAAGCGAGGGGAAAGATCCACCGTGGTATAACAATCATGTACGAAAGGTACTACGGAAACAAAGAAAGCTTCATCATAGGTTTAAGAGTAGTCGAATCATAGCTGATAAGGAAAAGCTGAACGAAGCGAAAAAGAGCGTAAAGAGAGCAATGAGAGAAGCATTCAACGAATTCGAACATAAAACATTGGCAAACAATCTAAACAAGAACCCTAAAAAGTTTTGGTCATATGTAAAATCGGTAAGCGGATCTAAATCCCCTATTCAGTCACTCGTTGACCACGATGGCACCGAAACAGAGGACGACCGAAGAAAGGCAGAAATACTGAATTCAGTGTTCCGAAACTGTTTCACTGCGGAAAATCGTAACACGGTCCCTGACTTCAGCCGTCGCACGGACGCCAAAATGGAAAATATTGAAATAAACGATATCGGAATTGAAAAACAACTGCTATCACTTAGTAGCGGAAAAGCATCCGGACCAGACGAGATACCCGTAAGATTCTACAGTGATTATGCTAAAGAACTTGCCCCCTTTCTATCAGCAATTTATCGTAGATCTCTGGAAGAACGTAAAGTACCTAGCGACTGGAAGAAAGCGCAGGTCGTTCCCATTTTCAAGAAGGGTCATAAATCAGATGCGAATAATTATAGGCCTATTTCGCTTACGTCAATCTGTTGTAGAATAATGGAACATGTTTTATGTTCTCGTATTATGACGTTCTTAGATAATACAAATCTCCTTCATCATAACCAACATGGATTCCGCAAACAGAGATCATGTGAAACTCAGCTCGCCCTATTTGTCCAAGAAATTCACAGTGCCGTAGACACTGGCGAGCAGATTGATGCCGTATTCCTGGACTTCAGGAAGGCATTTGATACGGTTCCGCACTTACGTTTAGTGAAAAAAATACGAGCTTACGGAATATCGGACCAGGTTTGTGATTGGATTCAGGATTTCCTAGAAGAAAGAACACAACATGTCATTCTTAACGGTTCAAAATCTGCAGATGTAGAGGTAATTTCGGGAGTACCGCAAGGAAGCGTGATAGGACCTTTATTGTTTACAATATACATAAATGACTTAGTTGACAACATCGGTAGCTCCGTGAGGCTATTTGCAGATGACACGGTTGTCTACAAGAAAGTAGCAACATCAGAAGACTCGTACGTACTCCAGGAAGACCTGCAGAGGATTAATGAATGGTGCGACAGCTGGCAGCTTTCCCTAAACGTAGATAAATGTAATATAATGCGCATACATAGGGGCAGAAATCCATTCCAGTACGATTATGCCATAGGTGGTAAATCATTGGAAGCGGTAACGACCGTAAAATACTTAGGAGTTACTATCCGGAGCGATCTGAAGTGGAATGATCACATAAAACAAATAGTGGGAAAAGCAGGCGCCAGGTTGAGATTCATAGGAAGAATTCTAAGAAAATGTGACTCATCGACGAAAGAAGTAGCTTACAAAACGCTTGTTCGTCCGATTCTTGAGTATTGCTCATCAGTATGGGACCCTTACCAGGTTGGATTAATAGAAGAGATAGACATGATCCAGCGAAAAGCAGCGCGATTCGTCATGGGGACATTTAGTCAGCGCGAGAGCGTTACGGAGATGTTGAACAAGCTCCAGTGGCGGACACTTCAAGAAAGGCGTTACGCAATACGGAGAGGTTTATTATCGAAATTACGAGAGAGCACATTCCGGGAAGAGATGGGCAACATATTACTACCGCCCACATATATCTCGCGTAATGATCACAACGAAAAGATCCGAGAAATTAGAGCAAATACGGAGACTTACAAGCAGTCGTTCTTCCCACGCACAATTCGTGAATGGAACAGGGAAGGGGTGATCAGATAGTGGTACAATAAGTACCCTCCGCCACACACCGTAAGGTGGCTCGCGGAGTATAGATGTAGATGTAGATGAACATACCTGACAGATGCAAGGGTGGGGGGTGTGGGGTGGCTGACCTGTTATCCCGAGAAGAAGGTGTGGGCATTTACCATATTATGTCAAGCGGTGGTCCAAAATAATACAGTAAAAGCGTGTACTTAAATAGCCTTGAACTGTCTATGGCTCATTATGTAAGCGGCAGTCAACTCAAAACAAGATAGATAGAAAAATTTAAGTAAATTATTTATTATTTCAAACCTAATTCCTCTACTGTTAATACATTTATCTCACTGTGAGACGAGACGGCCATTGCCTTCGTGGAAAAATGTTTGCAGTTGCCTGAAGGCAACGGCAAACCACCTCCGCTAGGACTTTGCCTAGTAGGTGGTGCGGGTCTCCCGCATCGTCCCCTACGCTCCTCGGTGTATGGGACCTCATCATCATCATCATAGGACAATGATATTACACAGGCGTGCACCCCTTCGTCCAAAGCAAATCCACGGCCACGAATGTCTTTCTTCAGGTTTCCAAAAATATGGAAATCACCTGGGGAGACATCGAGACCATGTGGAGGACGTGTAAGAGTTTCCCAGCGAGACTCCTACAGCGTAGTCGAAACAATCTTGGCAGCATGGGGGCGATCATTGTCCTTCAAGAGAATAATGCCGTCCGTCAACTTTCCTGACCGTTTGGACTTTTGCAAAGTGTCCACTTACCGCTGTGCGTTATCTGTGGCACCGTGTTCGAGAAAGCCAATGAACAGTGGGCCCTTGCTGTCAAAGAAATAGGTCATCAAGATTTTCTCGGAGCCGGCGTGCTTGTTGTTTCGGCTATGCTGAAGAGATTTCACTGGGAAGCCCTTACACATTTACGATACAGGCTCTATCTCTCCTCAGGCAACTTCCATACTTTTGGAGACTTGAAGAAAGGAATTCGTGGACGTCGATTTGCTTCGGACGAAGGGGTGCACGCCTCGGTACAATCATGGTTGTTGGGAATCGCAACATTTTACCACGAAGGCGCTGACGTGTCTGCCAGTGGGATAAATGTATAAACTGTTATGGCAACTACTTTTGAAATACTACATAGTTTACTTACTTTCTTCATCCGTCTCGTATTATACAATAGCTGGAGGAGAAACATCAATGACGTACGGGTAGGTGACTGGTAGATTTGGGGAAACAGTTTTACTTATCGTGGATTGGAATAATGGACACATGCGGATTGGGTGAAGACCGTTAGGATTTAGCGTTCTGTCAACGAAGCGATCGGTACGGACGGAGCATAAGTTCGGTCTAGGCTAGGATAGGCAACATATTTAAGATTTATACTGGATACTAGGAAAGCGACAAAATAGCACCCGCCGAACCACAACACTGACGAAAGGGTGTTTTCAGTGATCGTGACGAAAGGTCATTAAAGAGAATTGTGACGAAAAATAAGAAGAAGACAGCTGCAAGAGTCCCTGTAGAACTATACGTCGCACTCGTGCACCATGTCAGCACCAAAATAGAGCGAGGTGGGATTCCAGACCCACTCATCAGTGAGGCAAATGTCCGTGCCATGAAAACGTGGTGCCGAAGCCATTAAACCTAGGCTACCGAGCAATGGGAGAATGTCATTTGGTCGGACGGATCTTGTTTAGTACTGTTTCCAACTTCTGGCCGAGTCTGCGTCCCAAGAGTGAAACATACCGGAACTTCGGTGAAGATTTCAGCATTCGTATCGTGGTACTCCGTGAGGCCCGTGGTTACTCTGCAAGGTCGCATTAGATCGACTGATTATGTGAGCAGCTCGTATCGACCAGGGATGACTGTTGGCACGAGGATGAATTGTCGCATCTCCCCTGGCCACCACAAGTCACCAGTTCTCAATATTTTTGAGCCTCTGCGGTCTACGTTGGAGACTCACCTGCCAAATGAGCGGGTAATCACTGTAATTCGAGAAATGCCAATAACACATAACTGACGCCCGGTTTTAGCACTAGTGCGCCTATTGACCTGATGGCAGAGAATTTCAAAGGCATTCTGTATGTTCTTTTGGTATCATGCTGCTTATCACTTTTCTTCTTATTGTGAATGGTCCTTATGGCTTAAATTCTCACCCTGTCGGCCTGATTTTCGTTGTCTGTGTTTCTTCTAAATCATACGAGGCAAATGCTGGAATGATTCGCAAACGAGGTAACAGCGCGAGCCCGTTACAACCCCCCCTCCCACCCAAAAAATATTTATAATCCTCTTGAGGTAGCAATCCGTTTCTAATAACAGGTAGATTTCGACGAGATTTTAAGTCCAAATTCCCTCTCTTCCTTATACTTCAACTTGAGTTTTCCCTTGTAAAACACAATTTTGAAAGCTGACCATCTCAAAGATTATTAAGTGGCTAAAATTGATTTTTGTTGATTGAAGTTTTTGCCTGCACCTGTAATGCCAAGATTTCACTGTGAGCATACTTCGCCATAGGCAGCAGTCCCAGCAGCACGCCCCACCGAGCATCGCTCAGGTATCCCTTTGTTTCAGGAGACCTGTTCGTGCGGTTGTCGACAGCTTTTTGTAGCGTCGTCTCCGGTTTCAGGGGTGTCGTCCGACCTCCGCTTCAGCTCAGGCGAGCGGTCTCTGCTTAAGTTTTATCATAACTAGATCACTACGAGGAGACAGCGATGAGGCATCCTTCTTGTCTTCAATATCAAGATACACATTGTCGTATGTACCTCATCAATACTAGAGAAAAGGGTGGTGTTTCACGGAACGTGCATAATCTGTTAGTCATGGACATATACGCGCAGAAGAGTTGTTTTTTACGAATACAAAGATAGTGAGCATACAGCTAACATTTATCTCACGTTGATGAAAATCATTCTCATACCCACGCTGGTATAAAGAGAGGACAGTGCTACATCTTCCTCTGTAAGAAGTAAAAGGCTGAGATAATTGAACCGTATTTCTGAGGACTGTGGTGTTAGTACCCGTAAAGGTATCTTGACTTCTTGATTTACTTGGTGTGTGTGTGTGTGTGTTTAAACACACAAGACATAAGACAATGTCAGGATGGTTTATAGAATACGACTAGGGCCAAATACGCACATTGGGCAAAAATATTTGTCGTCAGTCTAACATCGTGTAACGACGACTTTAGCTTTCATAATGGTCTCAGTTCGGGCGAAGAGATTCCAAAAGTTTCTTCTATTATGCCATATAAAATCTGAAGCAACTTATTGATGATTAAATCCCGTTGACATACCAAACTGCGGGAATGTTGATTGCTGTGTTTTACTGGATGTTCAAAATTACGCCGTCCGCACAGGTCTCGGAAGACCCTAACGGTACTGACCGACCGCCGTGTCATCGTCAGTCTACAGGTATAACTGGATGCGAATGTGCAGGGGCATGTTGTCAGTACACCGCTCTCTCAGCTGTTGTCAATTTTCGTGACCGGAGCCCTTACTTCTCAGTCAAGTAGCTACTCAAATTGCCTCACAAGGGCTGAAAGCACGCCGCTTGCCAACAGCGCTTGGCAGACCGGATGGTCACCCATCCAAATGCTAACGGAGCCCGACAGCTCTTGACTTCGGTGATGTGACGGTAACCGGTGTTACCACTGCAGCAAAGCAGTTAGAGGATGTTCAAAATAGTCCCAGACATTTCCACTGAGACTAAGATCGTGTGTTTTAGCGCCCCAGTCGAGGATCGATAGGGTTCCTCAAAGCGCGTCAAACCGGGAACATAAGTGTACACCCTTCGAACACAGTTGTCGTATTAGAAGACAAGAGTGTCTATCGCATATACTCATCATGAGGATGTAAAAGAAAGGCGTGTTAGACGCCGCGTGGAGCAATCACCCATCCATCATTTGAAAAAAGGCAAAATGGTGAATCGTCTCCCGTCTTTCGTCTCCGTCTGCTTCTGTCCACTTTTCGTGTTGTGTGGCCCATTGAAGACATGGAGATTTATGGCTACTGTGGGCAGTGACTTTTGGATTGTACCCGTCTCCAAATCTCCAACGCTGTTCCCTTCGCGATATCTGCACGGAAACTGGTAGAGATGGACCTATCTTCGCTGACAACAGCAATATTCATGCTAAGTTTAAAATCGATTGTCACTGACAAGACGTGACACTCGTCTCCAATGCATCTCGGTTAGTATGATTTTACGACCAAAATTCTTACGCTATGTTAAATGACTTCGACCGATACACCATTCCTTATAGACACGTTGGATTGTCTAAATTGATACACCAACAAATCGTGCAACATCATTCACCGTGTAGACATGAGCACCTCCTAACGCGATACCTCCTTTCTTTTATTCTGTTACATTTCGACGTTGATCCATTTTACTGCGTTGATCTCACACAACCAACTAATACATACACACCAATTCACTGCCACAAGGACCACGAGAGAGGTAAGCCGTGGCGCATACGTCACAGCACGTCACACTGCAGGTCTTAAAAATGCCAAAGCCGGCCACTGAGGAAAGCGAGTAGCTATTTCAGAATTGTTTAATAATTCTTGAGTGCGAGTTTAAATACATACAAGCTCTCGATAGCTCCGTCACTGTCATGACTTACATCAGCGGTGAGAGTCACATGACGACCTGGTACCAGTTGTACACCATCTACAGCTCTCTAAAGCGACCAGTCGGCTCTTTTAAGTTGCTGACTAATATTTTGTCCAGTGAGCTTACTGTGCCCAGCCTCATTCAGCTGAGCTAGCGTTCCATTCCTAATGATCTTGGTGTCGACGGGACGTTGAACTTAAACCTTCCCTTGAAAACCAAATAGACATCCTGGAAAGTGAATCTAGCGTTATTTTGCGTCCTCTGTCTCGTGTGTGTGTGTGTGTGTGTGTGTGTGTGTGTGTGTGTGTGAGAGAGAGAGAGAGAGAGAGAGAGAGAGAGGGGGGGGGGGAGACAGAGAGAGAGAGAGAGACAGAAAGAGAGGGGAGGGGTGGTTGAGTGGTTGGGTAAATTATGTTAAGTTATCGCGTTGTAGAACATCAGGTATCACAGTATAGCCACTACATTAACACTTATTGGGAAAAGCACCGCGTTTCTTCTAAAGGTCTTCGAGAAAATTTACATTACGACAAACTGCAACGTATTGGTCACATCCAAAACTGAGGGCAAACATTCTCCTTCTTCGGTATTTTTGCCCCTGCTTTCTGTAGCTGAAGATTTCGAAAAAAAAAAAGCGAAATTCTAGAGAAATGTGTCGATACGTTTCCCAGTATTCCACGATTATATTTCAGTTGCTCAAGAAACATGTAACTCCCCTCTTGTATTTAATCATTTGCTATGTGCAAAGAACGATTCCAGTTGCAGAATGGTCCTCTCGTTATAATTAGCCGCGGGAGTTGTATCGCTTAATGCTTGTCAGCGTTGATACATGCGCGTATGTCAACATGACATCTTCTGTGTACACGGATCGATGTAGCGCTCCGTTCTATTCCTAGCACAGCCTCTGCTGTCGGTTGACTCAAAGACTTCGTCATATTCAGCTGCCAGATTTTGCTCATTTTGGCATCAGTTCTCATTAATTCCACTTAGATATAGAGCATGGAAGAACGGAATTTCTTGGTTTCGCTCAATTACTTCCATCTCACGGCCGCAATGTTTTTTAATCCCGATCAAGACCTACTAAACATTTCACTGTTTCTTTTGTGTGACAGTTTCTTGATGTGATAGAACTATGATATCACGACGCTGTCACACACCCAAGCAGTCTTACTGAAACAGTCTCTAGCGCGAAAGTCTAAGCTCATATATCTACAAAATGATTCGACCTTAAATTCATTGTCGACATGTCGACATTTATGTCATAACGCCAGATCTTGGCGTTTTTCTTCCTACCTACTGATGAAATTTTATGAATCCCTCTTATAGTTCACCTGATATCAACTAAACCTTGGCCGGCCGCGGTGGTCTCGCGGTTCTAGGCGCGCAGTCCGGAACCGTGCGACTGCTACGGTCGCAGATTCGAATCCTGCCTCGGCCATGGATGTGTGTGGTGTCCTTAGGTTAGTTAGGTTTAAGTAGTTCTAAGTTCTAGGGGACTTATGACCACAGCAGTTGAGTCCCATAGTGCTCAGAGCCAGCCAACTAAACCTTGCCACGAACCTTCGTAATAATGTGTAACGAACCTTCAGTGTGACATGCAGTGTCACTTACCATGCCAGAAAATATCATGAAATCCTAAGTGACTGCCCACAGTCAGTCGACGGTCCAACCGAAAATAACGAAGGAGCCACGTCAACATGGACTCCTTCAATGCGGTTCTGAGCTAATTATCTGCCCTATTACTTTGTATCCATTCAAGCTGAAAGACCATAGTATTTACGAAGGTCACAGAAAACTTAGGTGGCGTATGGTGTAAAACATAATATTATTACCGTTAGAATGGCACTCGCTTCTCGTAGAGCCGATCTAATGGTTTGTACAGATTTTCCAGAAAAATGTTCATTCTGCAGCGGAGTGTTGTCAGATTTGAAACTTCCTGGCAGATTAAAACTGAGTGGACCGGGACTCCGACCTGAGACCTCTACCTTTCGCGTGTAAATGTTGTAGCGACAGAGCTCGAAACACAACTCACGACCCACCTTCACACCTCTGCTTCCGCCAGTACCGAGCCCACCTTACAAACAAAAATTTAAGGAGCTGTGTCGGCGGGTCATGAACCGTGCTTGGATAGCTCAGTCGGTAGAACACCTTCCCGCCAAAGATAAAATTCCTTTTACGGCTCCCAGTTTTAATGTTCCAAGAAGTTTGTACAGTATTAATCAGAGTCACCATTTTGTAGTTATTCATTAGCATTAACGTTGCACGGTTTGTATTGGTAATCACAAAGAGTACTGAAATTTAGCTGGGTGCATTATTGTAACATTTAAAGCGATATGTATGAATGCAATTAACGGCGAACTTCACTGAAATGTTCGACAAGGTGCTACACTGAACCGTCCTTTGTAAGAGACGCAAAGGGCTGTATGTTCTGCACACAGCAGGCACGGAAGAGCCCGACGTGTCCTGTCACACATTCCTGCTGACGGTTTGGATGTGGCGCCACATACCAGGGACGCAGCGTAAGTATTGTTTCAGTGGTCGGTGACTCGACTCCTCCGCGACCGATGACCTGGTTGCCAAGCCTGGTAAGACACCAGATCCGTATTCTAAACGTGTACTGCTTTAGTCTCTGCGGAGGTGCCGCTGTATGTAGCATATGTTTGTGCTTCACGTTAACTTTGTGTTGTGTTTTTAATGTTAAAATGTTTGTGTGTTATTTAATGAAATCTCAAATTGGAAACCTATCAGACTTGTACCTAAATGAAAAGAAAAAACTGACAGTCAGTGTACCATATTATTTACTGTTATTATAAGACTCGTTTGTGACCGGTCCCCATATCTTGTATACAAGGGCATCACCAGGTATCTTATTTGATCAGGTGGTTTCATGTACGTTTCTCATCATCATATACAAGGTGCAACGGGTATATGTGTGGATATTTCTGTTGGTGACTGAGAACAGTGTACTGGACAATATTAAATCAGTATTTACTTCATTTGCAGACAATAATTATAGCTATTAGGGGGATTATGTTTTATGTTGATTAGTACCTCCAAGTACATGTGGCAAGAGGAAGACATTCATGCTTACTTGCTCCTGGGCAGCACGTTAGAAGTTAAAGTGTGGACGTGTGGAGCCGGCCGCGGTGGTCTAGCGGTTCTGGCGCTGCAGTCCGGAACCGCGGGACTGCTACGGTCGCAGGTTCGAATCCTGCCTCGGGCATGGGTGTGTGTGATGTCCTTAGGTTAGTTAGGTTTAAGTAGTTCTAAGTTCTAGGGGACTTATGACCTAAGATGTTGAGTCCCATAGTGCTCAGAGCCATTTGAACCATTTTTTTGTGGACGTGTGGACACATGGACGCAAAACGGTCGGTCTATACTGACAGGCGTAGTCCACTTTGCTGCATTTGTGAACGTCAGGTAGTAATTTATGTGATATGTTTGCAGGAAGAGTGTTAGACGCGGAGAAAAAGCAACCAACACACTGATATGTGTACATATTAAGGTAGCACAAACAGAAGTATCTGCACTTATATCGTTACAGCCTATATAAACCAGTCAACAAAACTTTGACACCTAAATTGTGCTATTCGTTGCTGTTCCCTTAGGTTCTTGGTAAGCTACCCCTTTCTTCTAATATATCAGGGGGCAAATATTTTTCCTTGTCTGCTTTCTCCTCCTACTATAACTTCAATGATAATTTATTGAAAACAAATTTTTCTGAGAACATATCAACTCAGTTTGGTTTCCTCTTTCTAATTCACTTCTAATATACTTGTTTTCTCTACTCTTTCAAGCATTTCATGATTCCTCACTTCATATATCCATTTAATTTGCTCCATTTCTCTCCACAGTCATATTTTAGAACTTCCCAAGTATAAAAAGTGCTTCAAAAATATTCATCCGGTATCAATTCCTATGGGTTCCAAATTAATTAAGAAAGAAACATTGGGTGAATATTAACTTACACAACAAACTAAATGTTTAGCTTAGGTGCAGTTGTAATTTTCCAATTGACGAGGTTGTCGGTGGCATTTCTCTGGCCCAACTTGCTCACTCGCGTTCATTTCATGATTGCTGAAAGTTTCATTTTTCAACAGGACGGAACATCACCGCACTGGGTACTGCATGTAAGAGCATTTCTTTACAACGCCCTGCCACAGCCATGGACCGACCATAGGGGACGTATGAACCTTACATTGCAGCGTCGGCCTCCATCGTCGCCTGATATACTGGTATGTGACATTTTTGTGGGGTTTGTGAAAGATTCCATCTACGTGCCTCCTCTTCCAACAGCTTCGGGTGAACTGCGACCCGCGTGACAGCAGTGTATGCTGCGAATCCAGACATTCTCGAAAAAGGATGAGGCGAATTTCACTATCGTCTACATATTTGTCATGCGACTGGTGGAGGACACGTTGAACAGCTGTAAAAGGTAAAGGAATACTTTAATCCTAAACGTAATTATATAAAATACCCTGATGTGCATGTACGTAAACGATAACGCTTCCTAAATCAGAATTTCTTTAAAAAATAAAAAATTTGTGGTTCCGTGTGCATGAGTTAAAATTCGCACGAAATTTGTAGCTTCTTTTCTGTGTACCCTCTCTCTTCTGAATCGTTCAGATTTCTGTGTCATATGTATCTACTCTCGAATAAAAGCATCTATTTCTCGCCGGCCGCGGTGGCCGAGCGGTTCTAGGCGCTTCAGTCCGGTACCGCGCGACTGCTACGGTCGCAGGTTCGAATCCTGCCTCGGGCATGGATGTGTGTGATGTCCTTAGGTTAGTTAGATTTAAGTAGTTCTAAGTCCTAGGGGACTGATGACCTCAGATGTTAAGTCCCATGGTGTTCAGAGCCATTTGAACCAATCTATTTCTCAGCTCAGTTATCAGTGTTCTTGTTGTCTATGATCATTACATTTTTTGAAGGCTTCCTTTCCTTGTAATATCCGTTGCCATGTAGATTTCGATTCAGTCACAGATCCTTTCAGGCCGCATCTACTATGACGTCGTACAGAAAAGGAGTACGCCAAGGTAGCAAGTAAATTTGTGAAATATAGTCTTCACAGGCCACTTTCACTATGCTGTTTATGGTAAAGATTCCTATGACTCAGCAAGATGTGACAGCATGGATAAGGTGTTGTATTTCATTCCAACCCAAACAGAGGCTGCATTTGTGAGATTTTCCTTTGAATCATTAATAATTTTAAGGGAGCCCAAAGACATAGGTCACCAAAGTCACAGACACACAGTCATAATTCGCTTTGCACGCATTCGGGAGGACGACGTTTCAAACCTGAGTCCGGACATCCAGATTTAAGTTTTCCGTGGTTTCCCTAGATCGCTCCAGAGAAATGCCGGGATGGTTCCTTTGAAAGGGCACGACCGATTTCCTTCCCCATCCTTGAAACAATCTGAGTTCGTGCTCTGTCTCTAATGACCACGATGTCGACAGGACGTTAAATCTAGTCGTCCATCGCTTTGCAGTTCCTGAGGTTGTAGCTTACTCCGGCAGATGTTGTCAGTCAGCATAATCTTCCCTCAGGTTAAGCCATCGGCACACGGACCGTACTTTAGAACGTGAACATAGAGCGGCCTAGCTCAAACTGCTGCTGAACGCTTAGAAACGATGTGAGTTGTACATACGGTTCGTGTGCCTCAACGCAGTATACCCTATCGCAGCGCGCTCCAGCGACTGTCAGCTGTATCTGGCTCGCAAATCGCACGGTTTACGAAATGGACCGGCGTAAAATTCCTACGTGAGCTCTATTAAGACGCACGTTTCCTCCCTTGTCCATACTCTAGTCATTACGTTCTTTCTGTAGTATACATAAATAAGAACTTCAATATCCATGAACATGTAATAAGGCAAAAAGGAAAGAACATGTACAATCAATAAGGACATTAACCTGTCAAAGTTCCATTCCAAATAGTGCGATACAAATTTACAGTTGTTTTCTCCGTAAAATAAAAATTATTTCATTATTCTCACTGTTAGTAAAACCCTGAGATCATTCTTACTTGATTACTGTTCTTATTCAGTAGTAGAATCTTTACCACGTATTAAATACAAATCTTGAAACAATAAAATGCTAAATATCATGTTGCAAGTAGTACAAGGTACCTTGTACATAAAGCCAATTGAACAAACTCACTCCTCAGAAAGAGCGCACTTATATTTACAAAGCATCGAATATTATAGAATATACTTCTATTAAACTGATAAAAAAGTATCAGAACCTATCAGAAAATGCGAAGGTTAGTAAAAAGAAATATCGGGATCAGTGAGATGCGAACCAGCAGCACATCACATGTAACATTTCAGGTCTGCAGCTCTAGTCCTTACGCTACACCGACCATGAAAGGCAGAAAACATTCTTTGCATCTTACCAACTCACGAAAGATTTAATAGTAGCTGTGCTATTAACTGACATTTAATTGTAACAAATTGTACCACGAGCAATACGGTTTTGGTGGATCGTCAATGTGCTATTACCTTGAACAGTATACTTTCATAATACGCTAGTTATAATCATTCTTTAACTGTGAATATGTTGTTTCCCGTCTTTTTATTACAACAAATCCTGCAATTAACGGCAGGTTTCAATAGACCCTCAAATTGCTGGTGCTTATAAATGGCACATGTACTTATGGGTTTCAACTGAAAGCCAACATGGCGTCTCGCGAAGCCTTACTCATTTCGCTGAAGATAGATGGCATCATGCGACGTAGGTGACGTTCTTCCATCTCACTGGACTAGGTTCAAATGCACATTCAGAATATCTAATGTGCTAGAAATTTCTCATCACGTTCGCAAAGATTAACCAATGTGTTTTTTCGACGCTATAACGTCACAAAATTGACACGCTCAACGCTCAAATGCACGGTCCGCGCGCCGACAGCTTTAGGCTGTCTCTTATGAACAGACGCCACCCTGAATCCACCACAGCTGTGATACATTATATGTAATTTGCAGGAGGAGAGGGAAATAAAATAAAGTAAAGGGAGGGGATAACTGCTATCAGCTGCATCGCACATGAAGTAGAATCAACAGCGACGAATGAAAATGTGTACCGGATCGGGATTCGAACCCGGGGTCTCCTGCTTACTAGGCAGGTGGGTTAACCACTGCGACGTGTGGACACAACATTTCCGCAACTGCGCGGACTATCTCGGAACGCGTCACGGCCGATCCACACTCCCATAGAGCGCCACCTATCCGCTGTCCCTCTCCATTTCCTCCATGTTCACTGCTCTGAGATTCCCACAGGCGTTCGGACGTATCCGTCCATCCGTACTGAAGAAGATGGATTCACTGCCCAGCTAGGCGAATCAATCAATTATATGAATGCGTGGACATGTCCTAAAGAACAGACATCAAGCATTCATATAATTGATCAATCCGCCTATCTGGGCAATGGATCCACCTTCTTCAGACCGACCTCCCGTAGGAATCTCAGAGTAGCGAGCATGGAGGAAATGCAGAGCGACTGCGGGCGGGTGGGGCTCGATTGGAGTGTGGTTCGGCCGTGAGGCGTGCAGAGATATTACGCGCAGTAGCGATAATGCTGTGTCCCGGATGGCGCAGTGGTTGACGCACCTGCCTAGTAAGCACGAGATCCCGGTTTCAAATCCTGGTCCTGTATACATCCTCATTCACCGCTGCTGATTCTGCGTAATGTCCCGATGCAGCTAACAGCAGTGATCCCTTTCCTTTCCTTTCTTTCCCTCTCCCCCTTCAATTTACATATAAAACCTTAGGCTGGCGTGGACTGCTCATTTTGCTTCAGGTGGGACATTAAACACCATGCAATGATAATAATGTTCATTTCTGTCAGTGTTTCGGCCTGATATCTACTATAAATTTTATAATACTTGTCAATTTTGTTCTACATGGCGCAGAAAGACGCTTTGACTAAGAATTCCGTTAACAACTGTTTCTCCAACATCACTTCCCAAGCGGTAAAGGACATTTGAAGACTGCAAATGGAAAATATTGCAAGTGCCATTTCTGTATATCTATTTGTGCATAACTGATTTGTATCCAATAAAAACTGAAAGGGTATTTTGATAGCACGAATCGTGCTGCTCATTGCACCACCGCAAAAAATAATGAGAAAAAAATGGCTCTGAGCACTATGGGACTCAACATCTTAGGTCATAAGTCCCCTAGAACTTAGAACTACTTAAACCTAACTAACCTAAGGACATCACGCACATCCATGCCCGAAGCAGGATTCGAACCTGCGACCGTAGCAGTCCCGCGGTTCCGGACTGCAGCGCCACAACCGCTAGACCACCGCGGCCGGCAATGAGAAAAAATAGAAAATATTTTTATTGATAACCTTGTGCCATGCCAGGAAAGTGACTGGTTCTAGGCGACAAAAAGAAAGTTTTTGTAGCCTGATTCCTGCAAAGAAGGAA
The DNA here is from genome assembly GCF_023898315.1 of Schistocerca nitens. Classification (NCBI taxonomy): domain Eukaryota; kingdom Metazoa; phylum Arthropoda; class Insecta; order Orthoptera; family Acrididae; genus Schistocerca; species Schistocerca nitens. The sequence goes on along the minus strand of NC_064616.1, from coordinate 555,756,017 downwards.
ACAGCAGGTAGACACTGTTAATAATGCTGTTAATTTACACAAATAGCATCGTTACAAGTTTGGAAACCGACAGGTTCATCTTAAGACGGCTGTTCACGTTTATATTATTTTTGTTGCTGCTTACGTTAGTTTTAGGCTTTTGTTTTCGACAAGTAATCTAAGCAATAAATGTGAACAACAGTGTGAAGACGAACCTGTAGATTCGAAATGGGTAACGGCGCTATTTATGTAAATACGTTGCAATATTAACAATGGGTAGGTGCTTTTTCCTTCTTTACAAGAATCAACTTTTATTTTGTACACACCCATGGACTGAAAATATCAGATTTTATGACAAAATAGCAGGGAGAAATGTTTTTGTTCCAAGTGCCATTAACACCGACGCAGAGCTTTTTATTTGTGATAACACAAGTACAGAAATAGAGCATTAGATTTTTAATTAGTAGAAATGTAGTCAACAAATATCACTTTTCACATCTTTCAGATTTTGAAACTCTAGAGGGAAGCACAGCTTGCCCCGAATAACATGCACCATCTACTAACATATCTTTGCAAATCTTTCTCCGTGGTCTGGTACCTCAATCATATCTAGGGACATGCAACAGATTACTGAGAATACAATAGCGATGGTAAAGTGTTTCGTAAAAATTTCATGTACAACGATTTTCATTTCCACTGTTCAAATGGTTCAAATGGCTCTGAGCACTATGGGACTTAACATCTGAGGTCATCAGTCCCCTAGAACTTAGAACTACTTAAACCTAACTAACCTAAGGACATCACACACAGCCTTGCCCGAGGCAGGATTCGAACCTGCGACCGTTGCAGTCGCGCGGTTCCGGACTGAAGCGCCTAGAACCGCCTGGGCACCACCGCCGGCTTCCAATGTTCATTCGATTTTATTACACAGCAAGAGAACTGCCGGGTGTGACATTATTTGTTATCAAAATTTATGTAGGACATTCATTCAACAATAATCGCAATTATCTAACGTCGTTTGTTTTTCCGTTGTCTCAGCCACTGATCATCTCAGTTCAGTTTTTTGGACTAAAGAGGATTCATTTGTACTATCTCTTTCAAAATTTCGCCTGTATTTGGAAGCTTTAGTGTACTTTTTAGCGTTCAAGTGTATACTAGGTAATATCTTTGTCACTTTTTTATTATTTTTATCAAGACAATGATGCTGAGGAACGTGGCGCAGCATTTGAGAGGACCAGTGCTCAAATCTCCCTTTGTCCAAGCAGTTTTAAGTTTCCTGCGGTTTCTCTAAATTGGTTGTGCCAAATGCTGGTATGTCTACTTCCCCAATCCAATGAAGCACTGGAAAGAGTAAAGTAACAAAGAACTCTCCTAAACCTGGTTAAGAAAAGGAAAGCAGGCTGCGTGGTACATACCATGTGAGGAAAAGGACTACCGTTGTCAAAGGTACAGTGGAAAAACAGAGGGAAATAGTAAGGAGAAGAATAAACATGCTGGATGAAGTGAAAACACGGAGATACTAGACTATGTAGAAAAGAGGAAGACACCAGACTACGAAGCAGTTGGTCTGGAATAGAATCAGATGGGGACAGCAATGGCGACAGCAACTGTCAATAGGCGGACCATCTTCTGTTGATGATGATATTCAGAAATGGCAGCAAATTTCATCATTATAGTCTGACTGATTTTTCGAAGCGTGAACCTCTCGAACAAGATTCCTTATCTCACATTTCATACACGACTACCTGTCACCTTAATGCGCAGCAGCCCAATGATATTGGGAACCCAGTGGCACGTAGTCGTTGTCAACTCACAAGACTTCCATTCAGCCATAACATTGCATGGACTTACTGACCTCCAAATCTCTGAACACGGTACACTCATCGGTCAGTGCTATTGTGACACTGTGCTCCCTCTCTATGTATGTCTCTTCAGGGATGTATGCGGCCATGGCTTCATTTTCGTGGATGACAATCCGCGACCGCATCGATCTACGTACGTGGGTGAGCTCTTGGAACGACAAGATGTACGGCGAACGGATTGGTCTGCACCTTTCCCCCGACTTGAACCCCATCGAGCACGAGTGTGATGCGTTGGAGAGACGTATTGCACGTTAACATGCACCAAAGACCATACAGCAGTTGGCGGCCGTGCTGGAGGAGGAATGGAACTCCCTTACCAGCCTTGTGGCCAAAATGGAGACACTTTGCAGAGCATGTATTGGCGTTGGAGATGATCACACACCCTATTAAGAACAATGTCCCGTCTTTTGTAACGTCCACTGGACCATCATAAATCGCGGTGACTTCAGTGTAATTACTGTCTTTGAATAAAAGTGTCATTTCTCTTCGTGTCATTGCGTATTTCTTTCAGTTATTTTCTGTACTGTACTGTACTGTATTGTACTATACTATAGCAGTTCTTCCTATTTATTGTCCAAGTGTTATGGACCTATATTACTTGACACTAACACATCATGCGAAAGTTACTTTCGTCCTTAAGTTTTGCGCGCCAATGTACATAGTGATTAATACCATCAAATAAACCAAGAAGAGAACGGTAAATGTTCAGAGAACTTTGAAAGTAGAATACGCCGCTCTGAAGATCATCAGGATCTGTTGATTATCTTAAATACAGCCACGAACTGTTTCATCGTAGAATATTTAATTGGATTTGATTGGGTTAATAATGATTAAAAACAGAATGTTTAGCTAAAAGGAAGCACGCAATGGTGAACAGCTGGATTCATAAGTAGGACCACCACTAAACAGTTACGGTGCCTGATGTACTAATTTGTCTTTCGTGATTTCTTATAATCATATCCAAATCGTGGCCAGGAACAGTCAGATCATCAAATTTAGAGATGTCTCCGTCCCTGATACTTTTGCTGTCCACTTGATGCTACGCCAGAGTAAAAAATCTGAAATAAAGAAATGTGTATCACGTACTCATTTTTTTACTCGATTTTCACTTAAGCTCCTTTAACTGCATGGCCTTAAAATCAGCTTCGTCTACGTAGTATCGCTAGTTCTGTTATCGAATGGCGCAATGAGAGTTAATTTAATTCTGTATTCAGTGCTCGTATGGCTCAGTCTGTTGTGTATTATACACAATACTGTGTCCGGTTGGAATATTCCTATCTAGTATTTTGTATGCAAGAAGCAAGAGAGTAATGTTCGATTCTAAAGTCTCATTAACAAAGAGGTTATGAGAAGAAAGGAAGATCTGTTAGGGGTTGAAGTCATTAGAGACTGAGCATAAGCTCTGAGTGGCAAGGACTAGCAAGGAAACAGGCCGTGTTTAATAAGCCACCCAGAATCCAAAGATTCGCCTCAGATGACTTACGAAAAATCTAAACCAGGATAGCTGGAATGGGAGTTAAACCTCTCTCATCACGATAGTAGATCAGTTGGAGGGTGGCGGAACGAATCGGTCGTGGTTTGATCGATATAACCATCATGGCATTCACTTTATGTGAATTGAGAAAACCACAGATGTCATAAAACCGAATGGCCAAATAAGGGTACAAATAACCTGAATTCTATTCCAGTACTTTTGCCTTTGTCTTTCTCGGCAATTGTTTAAGAATTTTCGACACAAGGATATAATATGTTTGTATTGTAGCTAAACTTCAGCTATAAATAGCTAATGGAGTAATATAAAACAGTGTACATTGCCGGAAGTTCTAGCCGAGACTCTCCTTGTCCAATGTGTACACCTCCAACAGCGATATGAGGTAAGTTTTCAGCGAAGACGTGAAAAAAATGTCCATTACAATAGGTGTAAAACTGGAATTAAAAAAGAGAGGCAGATTCTGAAATAAGTGCAAGTGTTTCATCATACGAAAGGTTTCTTCATATGAAAATGTTTTCTCTTGCACCCCTCTTGTTTATTCACTATCCTGTAAGATGATATATGATTGGATAAAGCATAAGGAAAACTAACTAATGCTGGCATTTATTACGGAAGTCCAGAAAAATCAAGTACTGCAGGACTGCGATGATGCGGAGAACTGCAGTGATGTAAGTCAGCGACTTTTGTAATAATCAAGAAAAATGGGTACATGGCGAAGAAAGTATATGTATATTTTGCGTCTTCTGGCTTCAGCATTTACACAAAGAGCAAATTTTAGCTTCTCACTTGTTATTTTGCTAGACCTCTGACTACCGTGCTATGTTTATGAATGCATCGATACCCACTCGATAAGTGTTCGGTGGCTATGACTTCTACTGAAAACGATAGTAATAATGCTCCAGAAGGTCACATTCCATCAAATACCTACTCTGGCAGGCAGTGGAAATTTCGCAGTGATATTGCAGCTTTCTGTGCCTTTGGAGTCACTCTATTTGCCGTATCAAACTGTCTGCTACTTTCTTCCTCAATAATTACAAAACTTTACGAAAGATAAAAGTGGCCATCCCGTCGAGATGTACAGAAAAAAGTCAACGCCAGAGTGAAGCTTTGCTGCCTGAGCTGACCATGACGTGAATCATGGGCTCTCATCTGGCGGAAGGATGTATCGCATGAAGCATTCATAGGACTGAGAGTTTTCCCATAATGATGACAGCGCGCCTTCAGGAATGAGCAGGATAAGTGCTCATGTCTGCGCAGCTGTTGCGCAATACTCGCACGGCGTGTGCTAGATATCTGATCTCCGAAGGGAATCACGTAACGCGACCTGCGTCTGAGTCTTCTAGTTGCTGGGCTGCTGGAAAGAAGGTGGATCCATCGAGTAACTTACGTAATGACGCTCGTTATTGCTGTTGCTTTCATCATTCAGCAGAAGAACCATGTCAGAAAGCTTTAGTACGGTTTATATGTTACGAGGTGACTTTTGAATGAAGGAAAGAAGCTTAGGCTTTAACGTTCCGTCTATAACGAGGTCATCAGAAACGGTACTGACTTTTATTTTCGTTATGTGGTATCTTCAACAGATTTTCTGAAGCCAATATTTCGAGGTTTCATGATGTCACAAACTGGGCACCCAATTAAAAAGACTGAATAAGTCTATATCAGTTTCATAACAGTTCCACAAAAAATTATTGAAAACGTCAGTTTGAGTTGTGCGACGTACAGAAAGAAACTTCTGCGACATACAGCACAACGGGGGAAAGAAGAGCAGTTCTCAGAAGGGAATCACGTAACGCCACCTGCATCTGACTCTTCTAGTTACTCGGCTGCTGGAAAGAAGGTGGATCCATCGTGTAACTTACCTAACGATTCTCCGTATTGCTGTTACTTTTATCATTCAACAAAATAACCAAGTCCGAAAGCCTTTCTACACATTTTATGTTATAAGGTAACTTTTTAAGGAAGGAAGGAAGCTTGGCATCCAGCGTCCCGCCGGTGACGAGGTCATTAGAGAGGATGCTGACTTTTATTTTCGTTATGCGATAATCATCATCACCTTACCTGAAGCCAATATTCCGAGGTTTCGTGATGATGATAATTTTGACGCCCAATTAAAACGACGGAATATCTGCACGTCTACATCAATTTCATAACTGTTCTACAAAAAACTGTTGAAAAAGTCAGTTTGGCTTCTGTGATATACAGCAAAAAAACTGCTGAAATAGACTATATAATAGGAAAAGAAGAGCAATAACTCGAGAATTTTGTAAAAGAAAACTCCTACATAACAAGTTCGTGAAATTGAAGCATTTCCACCTAAGACACGTAGAAAACGATATAGCACGAGTTTCTTTTAATTTCGCATTTTACTATATAATGAGCTTAATTAAACTCGTACGTGTTGTTTCATATTTTCTTTTCTTGTACAACGATGTGTTATCATGAAACTACCTGACGAGTTAAGACTACGTGCCTGACTGTGACTCTAACCCGGTACCTTGTTTTCTGGTGCAGTACTGTTACCGACTGAGCTGTACAGGCTCGAATCATGATGTCTTTTTACAAATTTAATTTTACTAGTGCGTCTCTCCTATTTTTCACACTGGACAGAAGTTCTCCTACATACCTGCTTTGCAACAGCTCAAATTCCACTGCAGAGGGAAACAAACTTTAGTATATGTCTACGCCATGCTCAGCGATATCGTTTCTCTCATGAGCGCTAGTTTAGCAAAATATGGAGGAGGACATTTGCAGTATTAGGGTAGTGGAAGAGAGGTACTGACAAAAAATGATCTGTAAAGTTATGTTGTGAGACGTACAATAGATAAGAGCATTGGCCACGAAAGGCAATGATTCCAGTTTGTAACTGACATTAAGTTCCACAGTAGACCACTCTCCGCTGTAAAGTGAAAGATTTATGCTGGTATTCATTATTTATAAGATGAATTTACTTAGTCATTGATTGTGAGCCTCGTTCTGAGGCAGGAAATTACTGTTGTATGCACTGCGCCTAAGCGGTGGATATGAATAATGTACCATGCGATCGGTAAGTACCGCTATCACAGTATGACAAAAAGTTGGACCATTCGGTACTTTAACAGATTCTACAGTAGATAATCCTGGTGCGAACCCAAGTAAATATTTATAAAGACCTGTAATATTCAAAGCTGCCTACCACGTAACTCAGTCCTGTCACTATCGTAGCTCAATGAAAACTGTGTCTGGATGTCTGCTCATGTATCATGAATGAAAGTGTCTTCGTTCACAATTACTAATTCAAACTTCAGTGAAGAATATTTGTAGTAGCATGTTTTCGTCGTGAAACATGTTGCAAAATGAACAAATGAGTTTTATTAAGACATCACCTGTACGGTAAGTAATGGCAGATTTGGAAAATAAAACCACTTACGAAACATGAATGTGAGAGTGTTAATTACTGATACATAACTGCGAAACCAAACTAATTACAACAGCACAAACCAAGGAGCTGAAATTGTAAATGAAATCGACAGTTCCGTCTTGCCGCATTCAGCAGTTGCAAGTGACTGAAATTCGTTCGAGAGGAGTATTAGTCAGTCTTGAGCCCTCTTTTACGCAGTCAGTTGCTTGCAGCCGTCATGTAATGCAAGAGAAATCGTCACATTACACTAAAGAGTTTCCACTGGCATCGTGACAATCCACGCACGTTCGGTCGCGGGGGGATTTGTCTCAGCTTCCAGAGCCCTCGACATCAGCACATTGAGGCTGCTTACGCAACATTCACGATCAATACGATTCGTTGGTGCGTTTTCTGCTCAGTTGTGCGTGGGCAGACCCTTGGCAGTACGATCAGCCTGTGGAACCTCAGGTCACGTCGCAGAGTTCAGCAAAGTTCACTACTAGGAACTTTGGCGCCGCTTCGCTTCCAGTGAAAGAGGCCAGCTCGTTAACACAAGATGTTTTTCACCTTGCCTCCGTTTGCAACAAGTATATTTAATCCGTATTTCGTTTCTCTCTCTTGCTGTGTAACTGAAGCCGTAAGTAATTGTACAAATCGCTAACTTCAAAGAAACTGGTACGAAATTTTGAAGCAAAAAATGAATAAACATGGAACCGAAACAACAAGAAAAATTTGTTGTAATTCGAAGGTTTAGTCCACAACATATTTGATTCTAGACCTTTGTGTATTATAAAACAGTAGTTCACACCAGATTTCAAATTGGAAGCCTCCAATGACGTTCACAACATGCTTCTCATATTTGACTTCACATTATTGACTGTGTAATACAGCTGCGTTCTTTTTAAACAGTGTAAGATTTTTCGCAATTTTAATCTGTGAGAAAATGTCAAACCACGGAGAAGTTTTACCGACGTATAGTTCCACGTTATTGCCCCAAACGCCCCAACTACCCTCCCCCCCCCCCCCTTTCTTATCACTATATGACAAGACTTCATTTGGATGTATAAAATAAACGGTAACAGATGTAAATGAAAAAACGATATTTTTAAATTGAGCTTTATTTGTTGACGGCAGTTTGCATCATTAGAGTAACTGACGCCTGTGAAAGACGTGTATCCTATGCAACGGACTTTTGAGCTAAATTTTTGTCCAGTAGAAGTCGGCAGTTAACTGGTTTCCATACACTGATTGCCCGAAAATGGTGCATACATGAACTGAGAAACTCAATAAGACTCAATAGGCAGGAGGACACTTTACAGGGCATTTTTGGACTGCAGCTTTTTGTTGAAATTAGTAAATACATTTTTCAGTAAACGCTAGCAGTCATAATTTGTCGATTCCACACAAAAAAAGCGAGTGATATAAATTTCATCGTCAGGCAACAATATTAAAACATTTAACTCAATTATGCCGTTATTTTCAATGATATTGTTCTTGCAGTGTGTTTTGTGGAGCACCTGATGAGACTGAAGAGCACAGTGTATTTGAGAAAAAGTTACCTTGCGCACTGGTCAACTGCAAATTCAAACTCACTGTGAACATCTGCCTTGGATCTGTCCATATTCTCTACTGCACTTCTTCCATATCCCAGACGGAACTCACCAAAACGTATTTAACTAGATTGGTGGCAGTCTTTATTTTGTGAATGCCAATACAAGCTGCGTAACTCTAAGGTGATGTTTTGTGTAGAAAATATATCTTCAGAATAGTCGAAGAGAGGGCCGTAGCTCGTAGCCACAGACGTGGGATAGATACACAGCTTAACACGCTATACCAGTTAACTATTCTAGTAACGGCTATTTTACGGCAAAGAACAGCTTCTTTTTGAGGTGGTAACTGATCATTCGTTCGTTGCGATTCTCCTTTGTCAATAAAGCAAACAATTTATTGGTCAGACGAGGTGTGGCAAATTGGGAGGTTTTATTAAAGTCAGTTTATCTAAGTCTATCGTTTTTCTTTTTTTAAGTAGAGAGCGAGAACATCCAACGTGAAGAAGATATTCACTTGTGCCATGACATCATCAGTGAAGAGTAGCTGTGACAGGGATCTACAAATTTACAAAAGAATTGTCATAAGTGTATTCTGAAACGCAAATACTGTCAGAGCTCTATCTGTCCCTCGAGCAATTTATTTCCGCTGTCATATTCCGTACCGATACTTTAGTCCGATCCACGAATGATGGCGGTTTGCGCATGTCGAGGCTCGTACGGGAATTACATTGTTGCCTATTCCTTACGACAGTTGCGTTACACGTATACAGGTGCTTTGTACTTCAAGAAAGCGCATGTCCTGAAAATTATGTCTCTTGCTCCCTTATGCAGAATTTGTTGCTTACCACTACAATCAGCGATGACAACTCGTAACAAATGGAATAGAAATTACCTAAACAACTCTCCACGATCACGTTTAATGCTCGTATTACCTACGGAATTCACAGCAGAGCGTTCAGAACACTATTGAAAGCTCATTGGCTGTCGGAGAATGTATGACGTAGATGCGCAAAACAAGCTTAAACTCGTCCGCCATCGTTCGTGACTCCAGCTATAGTCTCCAAGACTCTGATCATTAATAGTAAGGCGTTTGTACGACGTTAACTGGTAGAAGGTAATAATGTCCGATGAGTCACACATGCACAGCTTCTTCTAGCGATGAGTCCAGTTTATCGATAGAAAATGCAAAAATCAGTATATACATCACGCTGGCTGCTACTGTTATAAACGCATAGCCTGTCTCTGTGATGGTGCAGTAGCGGTTACATGATCTTCTGTTGGTTTTATAGTTACAGTGTAATAATAAATTGTGACGCTGATGACCTTGCTGTTTAGCGCCCTCCACCATAAATCATCATAAATTGTGACAGAGGGTTGTGTCGACATTTTCAGGTGATCAAGTGTGTTACAAGGCACAGGTGCTATTTCTTAACAAGAGCAATATCTTCCAAACTACTAATATCACATTTGACACTGGCAGCTATGCTCAGGCATATTTTTATGATTATGCGATTGATGTTCAGCACCCTATCGTTTCTGCCCCTGATAAAGCGTTTCGAGGATCTGTGTTCGATTGCATGTTGGACAAAGTCGGATACGTTTCTACCTTCATAATCGATGTTGGGGCTACTCGTAAGGTATCCACTGTATGACGAACAGAAAAGACAACGAGTACAAACTTCTTCAGGAAACAATGGACGAGCTATGAGCATTCACTGGGCGACTGTAGCACAACCTAAAAAGTGTTCAACATCGTGTTAATATTTTTCGTTCAGCTATCACCATTTCTTTTTCTAACCAGCTGTATAATTGGGTGAAAAATTGATTCTAGTAACGTGTTGGGTAAATGCTACACTGGGATACATTGTGGAAATTTTGAGGTGTACCTTATCAAAAGAATAATTCTGCTAGTGATGGGACTCTTTGGACAGTTCAGGGGCCTTATAGATAAGTACACTGAACTTCAGCGGGAGACGCTACACTGAAGATATTGTTCCTCATATGATGGGCTAATAAAACGCGCAAGAACTGTACTTAGAAAACACAGAGAAACAAACAGAAAATTTATTTGTCCACGTACCAATCCTTGACAGAAAGAAATTGATGCATATAATACTGTACGAGATACACGCCATAATGTGTCGTATGGGGTATTACTCGGTGTGCATATATATGTAAGTATGAGCAGATTTTTTTTTGTACACTGAATATGGTGGCTCTGAGACGGATACCTAGCAGGTCGTGTAGCAGATACTACAGTACTGTTTGTCTTGTTTCTGATACTTCAATAGAAGTTTGTACACTCAAGTCTCGGCATAAAACACCCATAAATTAAGAAAATGGTTCAAATGGCTCTGAGCAGTATGGGACTTAACTTCTAAGGTCATCAGTCCCCTAGAACTTAGAACTACTTAAACCTAACTAACCTAAGGACATCACACACATCCATGCCCGAGGCAGGATTCGAACCTGCGACCGTGGCGGTCGCGCGGTTCCAGACTGTAGCGCCTAGAACCGCTCGGCCACCTCGGCTGGCTGTAAATTAAGAAGTAAATATAGAGATACTATCTTTGACATCTATACTTATATAGTTTTATATTGTTCTGTTTATATCCTAGTGAATGAATAAAGGAAAGAAAGGTTTCTGATGGATTATGTTTTCAGTTTCATAAAAAAAACCTGAATTGGTAGCGTTGAACACACATCAAGCGTGACGGCACATGCTGATTCCAGCCGAGGATTCTAGTATGTGGTTGGAAATGTTAGCAAGGAAATAACAGATATGTCTCGAGTTTCAGATGCAAAACTTGGTACGTACGAAAGAAAACACAGAAACAATGGACATTTTCAGGTAGAAGCGTCCTTCAGTGACCTGCCTGGCTCAGTTCTACAGTCATAATCTCAGGAAATCAGTTACAGACTTCTGTACATGATTGTTACAAAATGCCACTATCGTGCTTCCCTCACTATTGATTTTTGAGATTTTAACAAATCAAAACTTCAAAATTAATTACTACATTACCAATTTCTCATTCCTATCGATATTTTAGGTGCATATCATTGTGTGTTAGATGTTCTCTACAATACGCCTCGCAATTTAAACCAATGAAATTTCGATAAACCGAGTGTCTCTACTAGGAATCGTCAGGCGCATTTTCTCTAGTGTTTTGACATGTATTTGCAGCTTTATTTTTGCAATGTGTAGCTGGAGACATCCCAAACAAATATGGCTCACCACGTCTTCCATACCACGCCCAGTGTCGACGGAAAGCGTTAGTTTGTTTGCGGTTGACAACAAAATTATTTTTAAAGCGGAATTTTATGTGCGCATTCGATAGAGCGCTCCCAAATTAGTCTAGTGCCGTATTTGTTTTATCGATATTTATTAGCAACTATCTGATTACCTGCCATTGCCCAAGTACGTCTAGTATTAGTCTATTTCCTTTTGTCCACCCCCTTCATCCTCCTCTCTCTGTCCATCTCCTTCTTCCCGCTCTCTGTGTCCATCTCCTCCTCCGTGTCCAATTCATTCTCCCCACTTTCTAGGTCCATCTACTCTTCCCCCCTCTCTGTGCCTACTCCTCCCTCTTCTCTCTGTCTACTCCTCACCCCCTCTGTCTGTCCATTACCCGTTCTACTTCTCTCTGTCCATTCCTCGTCATTCTTTTTCTGTCTATCTCCTCATTACCACCCCTCGCCCTCTATCTGTCCATCTCCTCCTCCCTCCATCTCTCCCTCTCCACGTCATCACACCCACCCTGGTACGAGGTTGTTGGTTCTTACCGCCAAAGTTTTTCTTTGCAGAGAGCAAGTAATATGGGTGCCAAGTTTGGTTGAAATAGGCCTAGTAGTTTAGGAGGAGATGTGGAACTTACATACCTACATCCATTTTTATAATATGTGTGGATTACTGTAAAACACTAAAGACACTAAAGACAACGGGTACTTCAACAGCAGTCCTTGCCCAATTTGCCCATCTCATGTACTGCCGTACCCCGTGCTGTCTTGATAAGAGTTCAACGCTACCGATTCAGGTTTTCCTTTATTAAAAACTGAAAACATACGCCATCAGAAACCTTTTTTTCCTTTATTAACTCTCAAGAGAATAAACAGAACAATAATGATTGTTCTTTAACGAAATTGCAAATGTCTGCTGAAACACCAGAGAAATAGCGCCTGTCGACGGTTAGAAGAGACAGCTGTATAAACACACAAATCACTGTTTTGACTTTGACCCAGAAAGCCTATACCAATTTCGGGACGGTTTGTATCTGTTCATACATTCTAGTAAAATTGGAACTGTAATTATTGCTAAGGTTTCTATGTAGAGTGTTTGAGGTAGAAAATGGTGATCTCCCACGAATTTAGTAGTGGACGTGGTGAACAACCTTTCGAATAACATGCTTTGCCTGGCCAGAAATTGCGTATAAAGCTAGATTTGTATTCTTTGAAATAAGACAAAAAATGAGGACAGATTGCTAGGGTTAGTAAACATTCGTTCATTAACTGAGGTGAAATACCACCAAGAACGAAGTTCACTTATTCTGACGCAAATAAACAGAGTTTAGTGAAGTGGATGTTGTTGCAATTAAAGAAGGAGATGGCCGGCCGGTGTGACCGAGCGGTTCTAGGCGCTACAGTCTGGAACCGCGCGCCCGCTACGGTCGCAGGTTCGAATCCTGCCTCGGGCATGGATGTGTGTGATGTCCTTAGGTTAGTTAGGTTTCAGTAGTTCTAAGTTCTAGGGGACTGATGACCTCAGATGTTAAGTCCCATAGTGCTCAGGGCCACTTGCACCAAAGAAGGAGATGTTACATTATTCAATGATATTTATACCACTTTTTCGAAGATATGAGTAACTCTGTCGTCCAAAGAAAAAAATGTGATTGATATTTCACCAGAAGAGTAATATTACAACATATTGCATTCACCTCTCAAAGAACAGCTACTGAGAAGCGCAGTAAAGCAGTCACAGTGCACACAGAAACTTAAATGCAGCCGGTGTAAATCGAAGCCACAGAATTAATTTTTCCTCTACGCCAACACTGGATAAAAAAATTCTGTCTCTTTAATCAAAGTAGGTTTCGAAGTTACTGATTGGCGGAGCAATGATTTTGAAAGTGAGCATTTGGCTGGAAGCACGTACTTTCTGCTGATGAAGACCCTCTCTGTCAAGGCTAGTGAATGTTTTCAGCTTCCAGAGGATTTTGGAAAATTGATTTCATAGGTCGTTTGGAAGTGAAAACACAAAAGCGGAAATTGTGTTGTAGAAGTAAAATGAACAGTCATGTTTCGTAAAATGTCCCTTTTACCATTTATCTGGAATGCAGACATACGGAAGATTGGTAGATTTACAGACTATTCAGATTGCAATAATCCAAGGTAACGGACTGACCCGTTTGCAGTCTCGGTGGATTAAACTGCTTGGACACTTCTTAGTTCTTTACGTAGACCTACTCACATTCTTACTGAAAAGATGCTGTAAATCTTCCACAGCACTCGCAGACTAAAAAATATACGGACTTTTCTGTTGTATATGTATAATAATTTTTGATGATGATGAACTCACATCTGAAAGAAAGGTGTAAAATTTTATTGTATCTCAACTAGATACATTTTCTGAACGTACATTCAGACATGAAAATCTAACGATGGTATTTTAGACAGCTATTTTACTGCCTCCTTTACACAACTTTAGAGAAAAGATGAAAGGGGGGGGGGGGGTATAATTTAGCGACTCGTCAGTGCCCAGATCATAGCTTATCTTGGCGGAGATCGGAAAAGGAATTAGCCATTCTCAATTAACCCATCCCAGCATTAGCTTGGAGAGATTTAGAAATACTGCATAAAACTTGAATAAAGACGCCCTGCGGGAATTTGAACAATTACTCCTCCGTAAAACTGGAGCAGTGCCTTAACAATTGCGTCACGTCGTTCGGTGGGGACTGAAATAAAGATCACCCCAAATCGACTGTGATCTCCAACATGGAGATCTCGCACTGTTGTTTTTGGTGGTTAGCAATGTAAGTGCCACTTCATTATTTTCAATATTTTTACGTTGTTCATATTATAGTCGGTCCTGATGGCGACTGAGATGTAAGCACGACACTGAATGACGGCTGGGACGAGTTACCAATTTTGGAAACTTGGTTGACAGGACTGCTAAATCCGTAAATCAGGAGATGTCCACCAGGTTTGCCAGTCTCAGATCTAATGGCCTACCATCATCAGTGCACTAGATACTCTTTCGATAAGATACTGTAGATAAATGTGGAGACTATCTCTAACACCGACGTATGTCACCTATCGTTTATTAATCAAGAAGTATATATCACCACCTCTTCTCTTGCTGGCCATGACCTGTCATAGAAAGTCTTCCCACTATCGAGATTCAAACCATCTGTTTTTACGCGGAGGCCACGTGGCCTATGGGATTCAGTGACTGCTACCATGGAGGTGGTTCAAATGACGTATTAACTACTAATTGGCAGGTCTCAAATAGTAATATTAACGACCATAACTCTTTGTGACATACTTTTCTTCACATATTTTTCATAGAACTATACCATAGCTACGTGGCTGATGTCCAGATAATATCATTTGCAAATAATTTACTGAAATAATCAACAAAGAGGCGGAGAAACAGGACTGAAACAGGTGTCACGTATTTCGGAAAATCCAGTGAGAATGCGGAACGTAGAGGCTAGGGGCTGACTCAGCCGGCCGAGTGCTGTTACGTCACTTTGCTCTGTAGCTGTTCCCACTCACAGGAAGTTTTTGTTGCTGCATTTATATGGATTCTGCCGTAGCGAGCTGTCGAACAGAGCCCCATCCAAAACGTTTCTAAATGTTCATTTTATGAGAGCGGAACAACTTGGATCCCGTAGAAGCACAGTACCTGCGGTTGATAAAGGCTACAGTGATCTTTGTACTATTTTTTCTTCTCTTACCGCTTCGTCTTCCATATCCCCAATCCTCCTCCTCCTGCCACACATTTTTGGTTGCAATTTCTCGTCCATAGAACACAGGCATATTTTCACCGTTCACGCGTTAAACGACAGAGCGGGAAAAGAAGAAACGTTAATGTCCCATTGATCCTTTGGAGGTCACTATAGACGGTTTACCAATTCATTTGGTAAGGAAAGGTACTTCAGCGGAAGCAACCACCACTACTGCGACAATAGCTTAAAGTGATTTTGTAGCAGTCGGTGGTGCACCATCTTGTACCCTGAGACAACTGAAGGTTTTCTGCCATGTATGATGTGATTATATCAATGAAATATGTCTTTTTAACGTCGTAACAGTTTCACCTCTCTTGAAAATAGAAATTTGTGACAGTTTCCAGTAATTCCTGTTCCTAAATGTATTTAACTTGTAACTGGTTTTCGATAATACTTCTACTTGCTGATTACTGGTGTGTAGTAGAGTAATAATATAACAGATAGACTATTAAATACAGTACTGACAAGATGTTACCAGCCGCAACACCTTTACGATTGGCCGGCCCGAGTGGCCGTGCTGTTCTAGGCGCTACAGTCTGGAGCCGCGTGACCGCTACGGTCGCAGGTTCGAATCCTGCCATGGGCATGGATGTATGTGATGTCCTTAGGTTAGTTAGGTTTAAGTAGTTCTAAGTTCTAGGGGACTGATGACCACAGCAGTTAAGTCCCAAAGTGCTCAGAGCCATTTGAACCTTTAAGATTCAATACAACATTCGTTCCTAGTTACATGAGCATGTTGTACCTGGAAAATATTTCTTTTACGGAGAAATTTTTGTAATTTAAAGAAAAGTGTACAGCACAGAAAAAGTAAATGCTACCTTTTAAGAATGGAATAAGAAAATGTATTAAACTTCCATTACAGCTAGAAGCAGAAGTCTGAAAAGTGTTCCAAGGTCCAACACTCTGCCCTACTGTAGTTTTGACCCCCTTACAAAGAATCTCAGTACCCGTTTTCCTGTTCCAGTAGCGAGTGGTACGCAGGAAGAGCGATTGTTGGCAAGCCTTTGTGTGAGCTTTAAACTCTCTAAGTCTTCCTTTGTGTTTCTTCCATGAGATACACGTAGGAGGAAGCAATATATTGGTTGACTATTCTAGAAAAGCACGCTGGCGGAATTTTAGCAGAAAGCCACACCATGACGCACAACGTCTCTCATGTAGGTCCGTCACTGGCGATGGATGAGTATCTTCGTAAATCTTCCGCTTGCTGAACGAACCTATGACAAAACATGCAGCTCTTCTTCGAATCTTCTCTGTTTCCTTCATCAAATCTTTCTGGTAAGGATCCGACACTGACGGGCTTTACTCAAATGTTGGTTAAACCATGGTTTGTAAGCTACCTCCTTCTTCCTGTGAATCCCAGTCTAGCAGCTGTCGTTCCTACGATTAGTTTACTTACAGTGGTAGTTCAACTTTAAATAACCCCATACGCACACTCTAAGATATTTAGCGGATGTGACAACCTACAGGATGTTGTTCAGAAATCATAAAATAACTGGTCTTTTCGTCTGTTTATATATGAAGCGTTACTTTTTCTATGTTGAAGTTCAACTGCACCCCGCACCAAGCAGGTCTCCCTCCGTTTCGTTATAAATTTCTAGCGTTGCGACTTCTCTGCATCGGCGGATAGCCTCACTGAGCTTCCGACATTATGAAATTCTGAACGGTTTGCTTTAGGACGTTCAAACTGCAGGGTTGGCTGGGGGGCATGGTGGGAATTAGTATGTGCATGCATGCATGCGTGGTTTATCGACGAAGCCCACTTTCATTTGGATGGGTTCGTCAATAAGCAAAGTTGGCGCATTTGGGGGACTGAGAATCCGCATTTCACGATCGAGAGATCTCTTCACCCTAAACGGGTGACTGTATGGTGTGCAATGTCTAATCACGGTATAATAGGTGCGATATTCCTTGATGTAAACGTGACTACCGAACGGTACTTGAAGGTTTTGGAAGATGATTTCACCCCCATTATCCAAAGTGACCCTGATTTCGACAAATTGTGGTTCATGCAAGATAAAGTTCGTCCACATCAATGCAGGAGAGGGTTTGATGTACTGGAAGAGCGTTTTGGGGACCGCATTGTGGCTGTGGGGTACCTAGAGACCATTGGCATCGGCCTCGATTGGTCGCCATATTCTCTGGATCTGAACACATGCGACTCCTTTTTGTGGGGCTAAATTAAAGACAAGGTAACCTCAAAACCATTGTTGAGCTGAAAACAGCCATTCAGGAGGTCATCGACTGCACCGATGTTCCGTCACTTCAGCGGGTCATGCAGAATTTCGCTATGCGTCTGCGTCACATCATCGCCAATGATGGTAGGCACATCTAACATATCGTAACCTCAATCCGAATATCTGTAGTGATGCTTACTTGTTGAATGAAATGTGTGCACGCCGTAGTTTGTAGCTAATTTACGATTTTCCATACAGTTGAATAATTGTCACCCTAATTATCATACAAGACTCCCTTGATATACGCCCGAAATTACGAGGGGTTTTCAATAAGTAATACAATATTTCTTTTCTCGGCCAATTTCAGTTGAAAAATTGCTGAATTTGTAGTGCGACATCCTGGAATATTCTCGCTTCAGTCCCTATAGTTTCATGAAGTTCTGACGGGCGGCGGAGCTATACGTAGCCTTCAAAATAGGTGCGGAGGTGCGTTCCAAGCAGAGAGCTTTCACTTTGTTTCTTTTGGCGGAAAACCAGAGCATCGAAGATATTCACAGGCGTTTGCAGAATGTCTATGGAGACCAGTCAGTGAACAAAAGCACGGCGAGTGTTTGGGCGGGGCGTCTGTCATCATCGTAACAAAACTTCGTTGGACTGTTCTTCCTCACCCAGCCTGCAGCCCGGATCCCGCGCGTTCGACTTCCAGCTGTTTAGCCCATTGAAAGATGCACTCCGCGGGTAGCAGCACGTGGATGATGGAGAGGTTACTGATGAAGCAAGACATTGGCTCCAACGTCAACCAATACTTCGTACCATGCGGACATATAGGCCCACCCAGTAAGGTGACGTAGGGCCGTCGCATTAAACGGAGATTATGTTGAAAAATAGTTTCTTTTAGTCAAAAGAGTGGAGAATAACATGGTGTTTAAAATTCTGAATAAAATCTACCTGCTTTCAGAAAAAAATGTGCTTACTGAACGCCCTCATAGTTTTACATGTGAAGGTTTCTCTCCGTTAAGAATGGCATGCTGTGCTCTAATTCCTTGGAACTTTTCAGTCCAGCTGCAAAGCTGGTCTCATATTTCGTATGCTTGTATTTTTTGTCCATTAGGTGACGGTGCGCAACTACGTGGAAAACTTTTCGGAAGTCAAGTAATATGCCATCAACCTGGTCGCCGATATCTACTGCCTTCTGGGTCTCGTGGACAAACAGAGAGAGCTACTTTTCACGCGATCGTTGTTTACAGAATCCATGTTGATTCCTACAGAGTAGATTTTCGGCCTCCAGAAAAGTCATAAAACGCGAACATAAAAAGTGTTCCAGAATTCCGGAATATCATGTACACGATATGGGCTACGCACGCTGAACAATTTTACACTTTTTCTCAGATGATGGTGATATCTGGAAAGCCTACAAGACAATTAGCCCACGCCAATGCTTTGTTCTGGGAAGGCTCGGAAAATACTATGTGACCTTTCTACCAACACTGAAGAGCGTAATACGCTAAGCGTGACTGATCATCTTACAAGGTTATTAACAGTATCTTTCAAAGTGTAGCCACGATGGTTCGCTGCTGTGCAGAAGGTGAAAGGAGGATGTACACGCCGTTAGGGAGGTGGTTTTAACTCACTGATCACAATCGTGGCATTGTTAGCAGACAATAAAATATTTGTATACACTGTATTTAGTGGAAGTTTTTCATAGTGGTTCCTCTTCTTACACATATTAACAAATTACCTGTAATACATCAACTGGGCACAGCTTATTGGTTTTAAGCTATCTCATGATGTGACACTTCAGGACAGTATACCTCATCTTACCCTTGTTTGTGCTTCATCCATCTTCTCTTGTTATTCCTGCTCCATTCACACTCATGTGGACATTTGCTCCCATCCATGCTTTCATCTATTGTGTGCCGCACTTTTTTCTTTTAGTACTGCTCCGACAGTCCTTCAGTCAAACCTAGTTTTACCTCTTCCCCTTCTTCCCTTAGTTTTCTGCTCCTGTACAGTCGTCATTGTACTTCATTCCCATATCATCTAGATTGATCTTTCCTTATCCTTTTTTGCTACTAATTCAGTTTTATTCTCGCCTCTTATTCCCCTCTGCACATTAAATTCTCAAGTCTTCTTATTATTATGTAACTTATTATTATATAACTTCTGAAGCGGAAGTAGTGTCTGAGGTGTCCCAAAGGAATATTATAATATCGGTACTATTAAAAATACACAATAACTGACCAGGTGGCTCTCTGAGATTGTTAGTAAAGTATGTAGTTATACAGGGTGTCCCAAGGGGGATGGTCAATATTCATCGATGTGAGAGGAACGATCATTCGAAGCAAAAAAAGCTAGAACACATCGGCTCCAAAATGCATACCTTAAGGGCTATGAGCACTTCGTCATCTTTGATGCAGTGAAACAAATCTCTTCTAGTGCAGGCCTTTTGCTTTCCGTATTTTGGGAGAAGGTAGTATGGACCAAAACAAGAAAAACTTGTCTTGTAATCAGGGTTTCTAAAACGCGCACTTTAAGAGCTATGGGTACTTGTTCAGTTGAAGAGACGTGTTTCAAAGTAGCGAAGAAGAACTAGTGCTCATAGCTCTTACGTTATGCATTTTAGAGCTCTTGTGTATTAGACTTTTTTGCTTCGAATATCCGTTTTTGTCATATATCTGAATACTGACCATTTCTCCTGCGACACCCTGTACACAGGAAGGTATCATTATTTGAAACGAAAGGAGACCTGCAAAAGATCTATGTTTTTTCCAAAGGCTATGATGTGAACCTCACCCTAAACTAATGTAATTTAATGTTCGTAAATACCCAAGTATATTAAGTACGTTTTTTATTGCACGGACGTTGAACAATCACTGGAATCATGGCCGTCAAATATCTAGAGGTATCTCCCTAGACTGATTTAAGATGGAACGTACACACAAATTTAATATTGGTGAGACAGGTGCCTTTCTGCGATTAATGGGGGATAACAGCAAGGAAATTTAATTTGACCACCATGGAGAACAATCATAAGCAAGAATTTCGCCGTACCAGGTCTTGAGTATTGCTCGTCAGTCTAATATTCTTGTCACGTTGTGTTAAGCAAAGAGAGAGATAAAAGTCAAAGAAGAGCTGCTCATTTCTTTATGGTGTTCTTAAGTCATGGTGAGAACGCCACACTCGTTCAATTGCTTAACAAATTCCAGTGGGATAAGCTACAAGAAAGATACAAGATATCATTTCTCTTAACATTCCAAGATCGGACCATCCAAGGCAAGTAAGACAAATTTAATTCTGTCTCCCACATTTATCTCATGAAACGACCATGGGAGTAAAATTATCACACACTAATGTTGCAACTTCTCTCTTTTTTTTCAAACTGGTCTCCGCACTTAATTCCTGATCCGTTCACAGAACTAAGACGTCTTATGTAATTGACTTTCACAGACCTTCGTCCTATTACATTTTGTATGCATCAAAATGAGAGTATTCGTTCTTGTTGCGTTCACTGTCCTAATTCTGAATGGCAGCTTAAATAATTAAATCCCTACACTACATTGCTATTCTACCTGATTATATAGATCGCTGCTACCTGCAAACGAGTACTTCCTGTCCTGCTATGCACTATTGATGTAGACCGAACATTAAATTCTTCATTTCCGCAAAGCACTGGAAATAATGTGCTCAGTTACGGTTTTCATGAAAACAGTAAATCTAATAGGACTTCAAATTGGCATAGATCAGATATATTTAAAATTTATTTCATCTTCCTTATTTTTCCACTAGTCCTTGTGTCACTGCAAAGAAGACGTGGAAAATTCAAATCGGAATAGCTGGATAAGGTAACATTCACGAATATTCATTACTTAATACAAACATTTACATAAAAGTAATATAGAGAACAACTGCTGTCATTAAAGCTCAGAATCAACTAAGAGATATTGTTGTACAAGGATACACAATTTCAAATGACCAGCAGCAAGTTAAATGTTTTCCTTCGAATACTGTGTGATTTTAATACAGTGCATTCACTATACCATTCTGTGTGTTATATTACTCCTCCCTCCTGATCTTTTCCTCAGTCTCTTGGATGTCTTATCTTCGATGTCAAAAAAATTGTTCAAATGGCTCTGAGCACTATGGGACTTAACAGCAGTGGTCATCAGTCCCCTAGAACTTAGAACTACTTAAACCTAACCAATCTAAGGACATCACACACATCCATGCCCGAGGCAGGATTCGAACCTGCGACTTCGATTTCAAATAAAAACGCAGTTCATGCAGTGCGTAATGATTTTCAATATAAGTTTGTAATTTACAACTGCATACAAGTTTTGCTCATATTAAAGTACGATCTTTTCTAAAAGTGTCAGAGAAAGTGATACATTTCAAGTTTCAAAAATGTGTATCAAATAACATTATCATTATTGCAGTCCACTATTTATAATATAGCAGTATTTCCTTTAACCAAAATAAAAATAAGTCGTCAGCTGCACAATTTTTCAAAATTTTACTTAAGTGACGACTGTTCCTTATTTTCGTGAAAGAATACATACCGCAGCTGCTGAACAACAGCCATGGGCACAGTCACTACAAGTTTTGCTTCGCATTTACACAGCACAGCTTATATTGGTGACACTGAGTTTGTAAAATGCACATTCACGTGTAGAGCTGACTTTTTGCACTCCCATTAATTAATAGTAATTCGAGTTCCTGTTTTATTTCAAATACTTTTCGGGATTTTCTTAAAGAAAAGCTGTGTTTAGAAATATTCTTTTCTTGTTGTTCTGAAAACATTTCTGTTACAAAAATTCATAGGAAAATAGTTCTCTTTTTCGTTACGGTGCTAGAATAACTATAGTGTTAATCGTCAGTTAGTAAGTGTATTTCTTCTGGAGAAAGTTGTTGTCGCGACAATGACAGAGTCTTCATCTTCTTTGTTTTCAGAAAATTGATGTCCATATATGAACGCTTACATCGGCACACGTATGATTTCTGTGCCAGTTAGTCAACCGATCTGCTAGGGGAAGAAAACTGATTTGTAAAACGGTAACTGTCATAGAAAAATCATATTATTCGTTGGTGAATCTGTTCTAACTTGAACCGACAGAACATTTCTGTTACCGGAAGATGCATTACTTTCGCTAACATACTTGGTGTATGAGAGCGAATACTGTAGTTGTGGTAGGCGAAGTTACTGGCAATTTATCTCCCCAAGAATTTTCAGAGTCGTGAGGAATATCACTACATGGCTATAGCATAAACTGGCTGAATACGCTTCTCGCAACAAAATATGAAAATGCCAGCTACAGTAACGGTACAGAAACTGACTGATACTTCTTTGTCGCAAAATGAAAGCTGGCAATGTCACCTGTTTTGTGGTCATACTCACCAGATTGTTCTAAAGAAGAAGGAACACTAGTCTGGTATAACACCACTAGTTTTAATCGCGTTTGACGTAACTTTTTCACCCGCAGCTATTGCCCGCTTCCGAGCTGACACACTCGAAGGCTCCAGTAGTTTTGTATCAGGAAATTAAACGGGAACAGGTTTTTGGTGCTAACTAGGTCTTTTTTGTGTGAGACTGCGTCGTCGTGAGGTTGTGTTTCCGGCGGACCGAAAGGCGGAAGGGGTGTTGGTCAGAAGGCTGGAAGGGGCCGGTCGGGGAGTTGGGGAGGAAAGCGGAAGCAGCCAGCAGCCGCACAAATGAGTCGCGAGCACCTGGTCGCTCCGTCGTGACAAAGGCGTCACGCACGCTGCTCCTGTTTGCAGAGCTATTTGTGCCTCAAAACGCTGCCAGCGCCGCCTCTGCGTACGCCGATACTCGCTCCGTTTAGCTCTCTGTCACTCACTCGCAACGAAATCCTGTACTGACGTTTTCAGTCAGTACACGATGGCAGTGATTGTGTCCTGTACCTAGTAACGCCGATGTATCTCAAATTGGAAGTCCACGTCCTTTGTCAGTTTTGTTTGCCCGAGCGTTGCGCGCTAAAGCGTGGCAAAGTCAAGCAAGAAACACGTTATGAATGAGTCTGGACGTTGTTTTATTATATGTTACTATCAACGTGAGCAAATAATGACAACGAAACGTTTGTTGATCGAATATTATCAAAAGTAATGTCTCCTCCAGAAAAATTACAGGCACTAGTAAGAGCGTGTATTTTTTCTTATCTCATTGGCTGGGCCCTTCTAGTTCATTTCTCAGACGACTCTCGCATGTGGACATCACTGCCAACTTATTGATGTTTTTGTCTACTTGTAAAAGTGAGTTGACAGAGGAAAGAGTAGTCTTGCAAAGTTAAGTAAATCATTGCAGAGCAAATATTAAGAAGTATGCCTTTTGGCTGACAGTTCCAGGCGTGGGTATTTTACTTTGTGCATAGTCATTCGTTATTAGATAGCGAGAAAAACCTTGTACAGAACTGTGTAAAATACGCTAACACAATAATATTCTTTAAGCCGTTTTACTGTATAATACTCTTACTGCGCGCAATAACGTTAACTTACCTGTTGTTTTAAGGTCAGGAATTTTTATATGTTCTGATGTTTTTGTGAACTTTACAACCTCTGAACCGACAAGGGAAAATACCATATATTTTTTGAGAACGTACGTTAGCGGAATAGAGCTGAATATAACTATATCTAATAGTAGCCCACATTCTTTTCAAAAAGTGCAACAGAAAATGATGTATTTTTAAGAAGATCAAGCCATTATTTGGACACACTTAGGCTGAAACACGAATTCAGAGATTAAACTTTGTATTGGACAGGAGGAAGCAGTTGTTGATTCATGTCGTGGTGAAAACTCATACGGCCTGATTTTTCAAGTAAAATCGGTGGACTGTCTGTAGCTTCTAAAGCCTCTCAGTTCACGGATAGGTTCATGGAAATAACAATAAAGCGATTTTGAAATTGAATAATAAATTAGTTATGTGAAGAAGGGTAGAAGAGTGAAACTATTGGGCAGCGAAATATTCACTAACTGGCTATCATGAAAAACAAGTAACTGCACAAGATCGATCGGAAATAGAGCTGATGTGACAGACCTCTGAGTCCTGGAATTATTATGTTAACATTAGAAATGCACGTAAAAATGAAAGAGCAAACAAATGAGTAAATAGGAAAACTGTTGATGGCCCGTGTCAAGGAGAAACGTTGTCCAGTGGCATGATAACGGCAGAGAGGTATTTCGGTGAGGAGCAGAAAATCAGGTACTAAATTCTGAATCGAACCAATGATACAGAACAGATAACTGTTTCAGTCTTTGAGGAAAAGAGAATTGGAAAGTTACTAAACTTCTTTCAGTAGCTCCAGGACTGGTGAAATGCTATCATATTTTTAGAACAGCATTGAGTTCTCGATTGTACAGAAGTAATGGGTGTGTACTATTCTTAAATAGCCCACAACTACCTACAGTTAACGCATCTCGTCTAATTAAAAAGGAAAAGAAACTAGAGGAGGAGGGTTTTATGTTCAGCACAGAGAGGCAATACAAAATTGCAGCTTCGTAACTGAGCTTTTCAAGTTAAAGAAAAGTTTTCCGCATCTGGAGTTTTGTAAAATGTCATAGACACTGCAGAGCGAACAGAAAAATCGCCTTTCTTTGAGCGAGTCGCGTTGACCTAGGAATGTAAATGGAAGAGATGACATATTTGCAGTTGTGAATACGAACAACCGTCAAATGCATAAGGGAATGACGAGAATGCAAAACTTGTGCCAGATTTCTCGCTTTACACGAGCTGTCGCCTTAACCGATTTGACCCACAGTCAGACCCAAACTTGCATATGTCGTCCTGCGTCACAACCAGTACTCGTATACATGTGCGGTACAGGGGAAGATATTTTAATTGAAAGTCTCTGTCCGGTATTGGTGGATAAATAGGATATTGCAAAGCCTGTGTTGTTAAGAAGAAAGATGCCATGTTGCTTTGGACATGCATGCATGTACATTCCATTTAACAACACAAGTACTGGAGTATCGTAAATGAGACACGATCGACCGCTCGGTAATAATTTTGTTGTTGTCGGCATTTTTAGTGCAGTTTTATGTCATACCTTTAATTCTGACAGCGCATTTTGTAGGGTCTGCCTTAATAACTTAAAATTCCCCTTGTTTTGTATCCCCATGTCGTCAACCATTGAAGATTCGCTTGGCTTAGTCACATTCGCACTCGCAATGGCGAGTATACGCTCTTAATACATATGCTTCAAGAGGACTTGAGCAGCTTGGGGAATTCCTCACTACAGAATAGAAAATACTGCCATGGTCTTGTATGTCTAACAATAAAACAAGCGCCAATACCTGAGGGTTAGGTTGTCATGAGTTTCGGAAAAACCTTTAACGCCTATGACTAATACTAAATCTATTAGGCACAGCACAAATAAATATAACAGGCAGAAAATTTAGGCAGACGTGGTGCAAGTGATAGAAATTTTCGCATCAGAGTAGGAGAATATATAAGAAAAATTTAGAACACGAGAAAGAAATAAATGTTTTTCATTGCGTTAACACTGCAAGCATGAAATACTGATATGTGATTCTAAAAGAAATTTTCGCATGTATCGTTTTGAATCATGACACGTGTGCAAATAAAAAAGTTGAAAGCTCACAACATCTGAAATGTTATTCTGCTGAAGGATATTGATAATTGTGGGTTGCACAGACTTGGGGAAATAAGGGGGGCGATTCAGAAAATTATCAGAAGAAAAGACAAAATGACGTGATTTCTTTAAATTTAAGATCATTTAGAGTGGTACAGATAGCCAGATAGGACGATGTAACAAATATTAGAATATTGCTACGGATTAATAAGTACATAATAATTTGTTTACGAAAACAAGGTGAAAGGATACCTTTCTGGCACAGAAATATTGTGTGACATTTTTAAGATAAAAATGCATATTATTGTCGATATACCCTCCTTCAGATCAATGCACTTTCCCAAGGTTTTTATAGTGAGCAGATTCCATCCCTGAATTGCGATTCTGAAAGACATGCGAAATATTTTCATAACCTCTTCATTGGCCTCAAAACGTCTTTCAGCCAAAACTTCCATTTAGATGTTGGTTCAGGTGGGTTCTGCTGAACAGAGTGGATATTCCAACAGTTTGCATATCTCGGTTTTACTATTTTGAAAGCACCTCTGTGGACAGTTGCGTCGTTCTGCTGCATTTCTTTTTTTCAATTCAGACATATTATGACGTGCTCTTTCATCCAGTTGTTGCAGACGACATGCAGGCAGTCCACTCATAACTATTTTACCATTCGAATGGTAACAAATAAAAAGGAGTCCCTTTTGCATCCTAGAAGCACCTGACACGATCTTAATGGTGTACAACATTGATTTCGCCTTATTTTGCGCTGTCGTTTCTACCACAAAGTGGTAACCAAGCAGACTGGCGCATAAATAGTTAAAGGCTTCCTAAAACGGTCCAAACATTACTGATAAATTAGTAATTGCATTCATTTTGGTGAACATTTTAAAAATGCGGAACCTGTCTTGCACAAAACGTTTTCATAATTTTTTCATGTTAGTTATCTCGTCTTCTTTCCTCTGACGTAAATCCGGAGTGAGCTGTTTGAGCCAGCTTCAATCTTCTCCATGTAGTCCACTGTGGCTGTACTTTCGGGACGTTTTTCGCGTGGATCGTCTTCGAAAACAGGACGGTAGTTTGAATTCACTGGCCCCTTTCTTAACTGCTGAAAATGACGGCACAGACTCGTTACATCGTTTACTAACATTTGATGGATTTCGGTTGGCGATAAATTGTCCAATTCAAAGCATTTCAAGATGGTGCAGTATTCCAATTTTTTTTCTTTTTAATAAAATGTATACAACATTGTTCATTTGAAAAGATTTACAAACAACACCGCACATCAGATCAAGTTGACACCCGAGCTGCGCACAACAATCCTCATTAAAAAATATTTACAAATACCGCTCATCAGATTAACTTGACGCTCGACTTCCGTTGAGCGCAACGTGTGCCAACAAATAGAAACGGAATTTCATTTTTACCAACGCCATCCCTGTGCCTGGCTGGTAACTTTCCACCATATCTCCTCGTACACACGAAGAGTTTAGTTCAATTCACCGAGACGAAACTAATCAAAAACGTTACAACTCGATGACATTAATAGGAAAATAAAGATGCTGCAAACCGTCTACATGTAACTATTCAAGTATTCCTTTATTATCACAAGATGAATTAATCTTTTTATATAAGAGATTCGTCGCTTCGTCAGTGAAGCAGTTTGCTGGTCCCCCTTTTACTGTGGCGTATTCGGCCGATTTTGTGACTTATACTTCTTTTTATTACAGAAATCATCCTGGTATTCGCCAGAAGTAACTTGAGGAAAACTAAGAGAAAACGAAGCAGGATAGCACCACCGAGCTTTGGAGCGGAATGTTCCTAGGTAAGTTCCAGATTTCAGCGCTGCACAAAGCAATCATTCCTTGTAGAGTAGGTAACTTGGTTCACAATACTAAAGAAGTAATGGTAAGACTCATTCGTCGCTAAGATGAAAGGAGAAAAGACAAGACTGATAAGGCTTAACGTATTTCTCCGCAAAGTGTATTAACGTAGAAGATGACCCTCCAGATTTGAAGTGTGTGAGAAAAGTGATTTGTATAACAAACTACGGAAGCAGAAAAATGTAATTCGGAACCATGTTGTGCGATCAGATTTTGCGCCAAAACTTGAAAGAATGCAGCGGTAATATAGGAGAACCTGAAAGAGGGTTACACGTATCAAGTTCTGTCCAGGGGACAGGTTTCAGGTGGCAAAGAGCCCTTCTCGCTTGCCGTGAGACTGTGGAAGACTTCGCAGTGCTGCCAGCTGACGAGAAGGTGGATGAGTCAGGGTGTTAAACTTCTCGACGACTCTTCATAGTGATAATGACTGAAAATAAATTTAAACCATTGTTGTTGTTGTTGTTGTTGTTTTCGGTGCGCTTTTATATAACACTGCACATCCTTTTTTCTCTTTACAGTCTTTATCCTTGTGGAATAATTGTGTTTCACTCGTCGTGTTCTTATGTCAACAGCATTGGAAATACAGTTGTTAAACAGTTAAAATATTGCGAAAGGAAAAGTGGAGATGTTGTTTAGTGTTGAAACGTTCGGCTCAATAAAGAGGCTGGTGGTCAAATTATCGAGATAATTATTTTGAGGTACGCAGCATAGATCTGTGGCAGATATGTCAGTACAAATTTCATAGAAGAAATTTGAAACAACAGGTTTTCTTTGTGGGCTTAACTCCTTATCCGAATAAAATTAACAGAAGAGAAATTATGTTGTGATGCTTTCAAATCCTGATGCGTGAAATGTCTGTAGAGACATATACGCTGGAAATGAATGGTGGTGACACGTATTGTTTGTGGCGTATTACTCACAGAGCACGCCACGAAACTTGTACACACGCTGAGGCCCATCCAGCGGTAACTGCAAACTTTTAAGTCCTGTTGGCTTTCAGTAACGAATACTTACACAAAAACTCCACTCGTGGAATCTCAGCAAGGAGTTTCCTTCTTGACACAGATGAAACCAGTCAACAATTTTTGCTGTTCATAACTGTGAAAAATCAGTCGCAGGTATAGAAAGTTTCCTTAGTGATTTAGTTAGTGGTTTTCAACAGAGCATGCTGACTAATTATTACGCACACTTAGCGCTAAGCCTGAGGCAATTTGTCACGTGCGATTAGGAGAATTATACATCTTTACATGGCATTAGATTTCAACTAGGAATTACAAAATTTTGAAGTTGTAAACGACCCTTTTGACGTCTGATAGCATAACCTCACGATCTGATGGAGGCTTGACATTATGCGAACGTACAGGTAGAAAGACGTAATTAAATAACAAAACCACAAGTACTGTTCTTTATTGTCTGTCCATTTATATGCAGCTCTATCCTTGTAACCACTGCAAAGTATACAAAAAATCTGATATGATTAAATAGATCGAGGTGTGGCTCATATCGGAGTATCATGCGATAGAGAAGTGGCGGGCTGGAACGACTTACAGAACCAACTAATATTTCATTTTCTACCAAAAGCTGACTGCGCGACAAGTTTTTTATGATCATGAAAAGACACCTTAACGACTAATAAGCCTCATAATTAAATTTGATTGGTATATCTATTTACTGAATGTAGTTTTCTGAAGTTGAACGAAAAATATGTCGTGGAAAGCGTGATTTAACAAACACTGAATAATTATTTTTGTTAACTCCCTGACTGATTGAAACTGTTTCCTTGCAGTAGAACTCGAACCATCGGAAACTGGTTTGTTACCTGAGCCAACCGAGTACGTCTTAAAACACGAATCAGAAAGATTTAGCCCTCCCAAATTGCACAACTTCTCTTCTGCATACCGTGCTGTGCTAGTCCTAATTCAAGATGAAACGTCGAGAAGAACGTCAAAGCCAGAGCGGGAGGGGGGGGGGGGGGAGCTTTTTTGGGATGAATGCCTCGCTCCGCAGAGAAGAATGTATTCTACTGAAACTTTCATGACAAACCAAAATAATATGCTGAACGTTTTGCTATACACTAAAAGCCAAGTTCTTGATGTTATTGAAGAACATACTTATGTGCTCCCTTTGTAAGACTTAATGTAACCTGATAACTTGCTAATACAAATGCAATTCATGTTATGATGACAGCGAAATTAGAATAGTTGCAAAACTATCTTAAA
The DNA here is from genome assembly GCF_023898315.1 of Schistocerca nitens. Classification (NCBI taxonomy): domain Eukaryota; kingdom Metazoa; phylum Arthropoda; class Insecta; order Orthoptera; family Acrididae; genus Schistocerca; species Schistocerca nitens. The sequence goes on along the minus strand of NC_064616.1, from coordinate 555,725,889 downwards.
TTAATCATTCTGAGGAACGGCTATCTGCTATTCTTCAGCTTCTGAAGCAGCATTAAATTATTGGTTTTTTGTCAAAGATGTTTTCAGTTACTCTTTGTTTTGTTGCCTACAGTTGACACTGAATGTAAAACTGGCTACCGTTCTAGAAAACGGAAACTGGGATATATTCCTACGTTTGCCGAAACTATCTAATCGCCAAGTCCATATTTTTGTCTACATTTATTATCACTTAATATAATTAACTTCATTTTTGGTTTTCGTTCGTTAGAGACATGCACTACACAAATAGCTGCGTTTGGAATGTCGTTGCGACCAGGAAGCATGGGTAACTGATGAATGGTGTCGAATTGTGTTCAGCGATGAATCGCGGTGCTCCACTAGCGAGGACGGCCATCATCGGTGAGTATGGCGGCTACCTGGAGAGAGGTTTCATTTTTGCAGTGTTCTTGAGAGACACAGTGGTGTTACTCTTGCCTTCATTGTGTGGGGAGACATCAGTTATGACCGCAGATCACGGCTAACAGTCGTTAAGGGAAATCTGGCCTCACAACGGTACAGCACAGACATCCTACGTCCTCATGTGGTTTCTCTAATGCGACACTGTAGTTTTCCATTTATCAACAAGACAACGCTCGTCCACATAAGCCACGTGTGTCTATGAGCAGTCAGCCTCATGTTGAGGTACTCCAATGGCCAGAAAGATCCCCAAATCTTTCACCATTACAACATGTGCGGGTCCTGCCCGGAACTCACCTCTGTCCCGGTGCCAGTACTCGGGATATCAAAGACCATTTGTGGGCCTGGGCCAAGTTGCCTCAGAAGAGGATACAACGGCTTAATGGCACCCATTCCAACTGTACCGGTGCATGCATCCATACCAGAGCGATAATGTCATATTAGTAAGAGGACTCATAATGCCCCCTTTCCGGGTCCCTCACTTTTTCCTGTCAGGCAGTGTATTATGGACACGTTACAAGTATCGAACAGAACTCGAGATGAACTTTATTCCGCCTGCTAAGCTGAGTGATGCCGGCACGGTAGCCCAGCGTGTTCGGTCAGAGGGTTAGCTCAATTGGCTCTGAGCTCTATGCGACTTAAGAGGGTTAGCTGCCCTCTGTAAAAAAAATAAAAAAATAAAAAACAACTGAGTGAACGGATCAACGATGAACTTTAACATGTGTCATACGACGTCCGCCCCGAACATATCCAACGAATAATTACGAACAAAATGAGATATGCAGCAGGCCGGGTTCGATTCCCGGCCGGGTTGCAGATTTTCTCCACTCGTGGACTTGGTGTTGTGTATCCTCATCATCATTTCATCCTCATCACCGGCATACAAGTCGCCCAATGTGGCGTTGACTGAAATAAGACTTGCACTCTGAGGCTGAACTTCCCCGGATGGGGCCTGCAACCCAACAATGCCTCACCATTTTTTTTCTTTTTTTCTGTGATTCACTTGTCAGCATGAGTACGCAACACACATCACGCTCGCCGAATACACCTGGACGAAGAATTCATTCAAAGTGTCTACCGTCAATCTATATTTACAGTCATTCAAAGATATATTAGTGATTTATAGTTAATAACAGTTTGAATAAACAGAACGTTGCCTTCGCTAAGCAGTTTTGGATGCTTCTACTTATCAACAGAATTTCCCATAAGTGCGGTGGAACTTTGGAGGCTATGTCATAGTGATCTGGTGAATTTATTGTCTGTTAACTTCTGTGGTCCTTCCATAGACATCAATCTCAGTAAACTAAAACAGAAATATGGAGGTTGTACATGGAAACCAAAATAGTCTTTAATCGCAAATTTGTTTTCTTCAGATCTATAACTGTTTTCGATCGTTACCATCATCATATTCATCTAAAAAGAAATGTGTATATTTATGAGTAAGAGCATTACAAAAGGTTACAACAGTACAACTTGTAGCGTTGATTCACATTGTCTGAGAAACATCTAAAAATAACATGCCTGTCTCCTTATACTTAGTAAAAGAAGCAAATAACATTTATAGACGTGGTTGGCATCGACACAGTATGTCAAAACATTTATCACAATTTAATCATCTGTTTAAATTATGCGTCAATGCCGGCCAAAGCTATAAATTTTATGCGCCTCCTTTACTAAGTTCAAGGAGACAGGTACGTCATTTGTTAAATGCTTCCCAGACAACGTAAATCAACGCCACAAATAATGCTCATACTGATAAATATGCACATTCATTTTTACATCAATCTGATGATGATCATTACGATTAAAACCGGTTGTTGAACATAACAAAACAAATTTGTGATGAAAAACTATTTTGGTTTCCACACATTCTCAAACATTGGATCGCTGTTACCTTCAAGATTACCGTGTCATCCCTCATCAATATGGAGGTCGTTGCACATGAATGTCAAGTTTCGGAACGAAGTAAGTTGTGTAACTATAAAAGGCATCAAATAGTGTCAGTCCATCAGAAAGTACCTTGTTCGTATTCCTGCTGAATTTTAGGGGTAGCGTGCTCTACGACGCTCGACCTAGCGTCGGCCTAATTCTGAACAAATTTGTTTGACAACACCGCAGCAGGGACAGCCATTAATGTACATCCAGAATCACGATCTGAAAAAGTAAATGTCACACGACCATGATGTGTGTGCTCGAGGGAAGTCGTGTGCAACAGCTGCCCATGAATCATGTAAAACTTTGTTCATTGTGTTATGGTATTTTAACTGATTGTGGATAACATTGTCTGAGACGGGTATCGGGAACAAGCCCAACATTTGCTTAAGCAAACCGCCGAAAAATGACTCCCAGACTGGCCGGTGTATCAGACCAAAGCTCATTAATACGTCATGCGGATTCGATCCCCGCCTACCTCACCCCGCTGTGTCGCAAGCTAGCTATACGAGCAGGTCAAGGTGAAAGCATGGAGAATCCAATGCAACGCGCTAGGGATGAGATTCTATCGATAGAAACCACTTGCAGCTCTGGTGGGCGATGTTTACAAGGAAGTAGAGGTGAACAAGTGGCTTTATTATAACGCATTTCGGGTTTACCCATCATCAGATATTCTGAAAATAAAGGATGCATTTCCATGAAACAAAATTTTTTTTCGACATTGACATGCTGTATAAAGTAGAACAAAATGAACACATACCACATACATCACATTGTTCAGATGAACTGAAAGTACATGTTGAGTAGAAATCTGTCAGAGGCAGACTGATAGTGTTGGTAAGGTGACATCATCGTGAAGCAAAAACTACTTATAACAGGCACTAATTTTCCCAATGTGGTGCCCTCATCGTCAAATAGCAAAGCGAAACACAATACGTTATTTACAGTGATATAAATTTAAATGACAATTTAATATATATACATATTCATATTTCAGGCATAACATGTATAGACAATTACAAAGAGTTTTTATTTCTTTGTTGATAAAAAGCCAATGTCAGAGACGCATAGTATAATGATACTATTGGTAATCCTAAAAAAGTGAGAGCAGTATGATAGCTATACAAACATGTAAGAATTTTGCAAATTGGATCGACAGAGAACATAACTAGTTATCCTGGGAATTCTAGGAGAACATAAGCATAAGCTAATTATAATCCTGCAATAAACCGTGGCTTATAATCTTGTAGAAGTTCCTTATACAAAACAAATTTTGTATAGAAAAGTAAACCACATAATGTATTTTCAATTAATCTAAGGAATTAAAACACAGGATTATCATTTACCATGTGTTCGGTGTCGTAGTACTTCTACAATACAGAACCTGAGAGACGTAACCATAAGGAACACTAAAATGCAGCTGTTCACATAGGAAGCAGTACATCATGATGGTCAGGAACAAAGCCAAGTCTACATGGTAAAGACATCATCAAAAAGAAATGCAGTAATATATAAAAATTTCATATCCTGAAGCAACACAAAAATAGTAAAAAAGCACTTTGCAGTTGCAACTAACTGTCCTCCCAGTGATGTTGCTGGAGTGCGTAACATCAAAATACCATTTACCGTCTTAAAACATTTGCTGCATAGACCTAGGACACTTTACTACAGAATACAGCAAACAACATTACCAAATACGAAACAAAGAGTAATGTAGTTCCATTTTAGGGTACTCTGCAGTAAAGTGTACTAGCGCTACATGATATGTTTTGAGACACCAAAAGCAATGTAATGTTATGTCTGGTATTTTAATTTACGCACTCCACCAACATCACTAGCAGGACAGTTAGTCACAACTCACAATTATTTTTTTACTATTTTTGTGTTACACCAGGGTACGCCGTGTTTACATTTTGCTGCATTTCTTTTTAATCCTATTTTTATCATGTAGATTTGGCTTTGTTCATGACCATCAAATTGTTCTGATTCCTAACTTAACAACTATATCGTAGTGTTCCCTATGGGCACGACTCTCAGCTTTAACGTTGTAGAAGTACTACGACACCAAACACGATGTTAATGCTAATCCTGTATTTTTTAGTTGCTGTGATTAATTGAAAATACATTCTGTGTGTCACTTTCGTATTCAAAAATTGGTTAGCCTAAGAAACATGTGCAAACTTGTAAGCCTATGGCCACGGTTTTGTGTAAGATTATAATTAGGTAACATTCATGTTGTCCTACAACTCTCAGTCACTGGTTATGTTCTCTGCCGATCAAGTTTGTATAAATTCTTACATGCCTATAAAGCTAATATAATGCTCTCCCTTTTTTAGACTTACCAATTGTTTTGTTACGCTGTGTGGCTCCTAGACTGGCTTTTTGTATACTTATCAATATATATATATATATATATATATATATATATACGCTGAGGACGCCACCTTGCACAAATTAGTGCTCTCTATTGGTAATTTTTACTTCATGGTGATGTTGCCTTACTAACACTGTCAGTCTGCCCCTGGCAGTTATGAACTCAACATGTACTTTCAGTTCATCTGAACATTGTGGTGTATGTGATATGTGTTCATTTTGCTGTAATCATTGTTTGTTCTTCTTCATATGGCATGTCACTGTTGTAAGAAAATTTTACTTCATGACACTTTATCCTTTTTTTTCAGAATATCTGATGATGGGAAACCCGAAACGCGTTATAATAAAGACATTTGTTCACCAACTGATGACATTTCATTGCATGACTTATCCATCATTTGCGCAGTACTGTTTAACTTACGTATTATTGTCGCATGCTTCCTACACGACTTTCTGCTGCACATTCAAATAGCGATGTGTTAGCATACTTTGCCCTGACATTTATCAAAGCTTCTAGTTCTTTTTGATAAATGTTTCACTACCAGTGTTAACGTATGCTATGCCACAGTGTTTCTCTTTTCACCATGTGTCGAATACTGTTAACAAAATGGTTCAAACGGCTCTGAGCACTATGGGACTTAACATCTGAGGTCATCAGTCCCCTAGAACTTAGAACTACTTAAACCTAACTAACCTAAGAACATCACACACATCCATGCCCGAGGCAGGATTCAAACCTGCGACCGTAGCGGTCGCGCGGTTCCAGACTGAAGCGCCCAGAACCGCTCGGCCACACAGGCCGGCTACTGTTAACAACTAACTAATTCCAGTTAAAATGTTAATGAAATTTATATCTCGGTAAATAATAAGATTTCGGATGTAACAGTATAGCAAAATATTCTACACCAACCCCCCCCCCCCCCCCCTTATACTCTGTAGTGGAAACTCCATTTTGATATCTGCAACCCTTATGAAACTTAAGATATATGTGGCTGGTTGACCATTCTTTATACATTGCACGTTTGCAAGACGCTGTGACATGTGACGAAAACCAAATATGTTATGGAAATGACCTAACTTTCCAGAGTGGTTGACGAGCTGCAGAAACGCATTTCTAAACTGAACATTCACTGAGGAAAATAATAGTCATCATTTGTTGTTGTGCTGCCGTTATTATTCAGCATTTTTGTTGCAAACTGGAGAAGCAGTCAATGTTAAAACAGTACTGTTCCGTCCAAGATCAAACCTACCAAACAATAATGAGTAATGAGATCAAAATTTCTCGCAGGACAACCTTGTATAAAACATTCTCGGTTTTCTTGCCGCGTCAGATCTGAGTAAAACTTCTTCCATCGTCTTCCTCAAGAACGGCTGAGTGTCGTTGCTGTTGTTGTGGTTTTATAGCCCATAGATGGCTTGTGATTGGTCGGCGTACGTTATTATTACGTCACGCTGTCAGAGATTGTTCCAACGTCTACACTGGTGGCGTCACCACACTCGTAGGAACGTACTATTCAACCACGATATTATTGCGGTGACGTTACAACAAACAAGTACAGTGATGACTATGGAATATACATCGCAGTGTTAATGCTTTCATGTGAGTTGTGCATATACTATGAACCCTGATTATGTGCTAACTCGTGATAAGCCGACCGAAGCACCTCCACTCTCCGGTGCAATAATGTTGTGGTCGACTAAGCGCATTCCTCTGTGCCTGCTCAGCGCAGAGAGCTCGCGTCAACGCTCAGCGGCAGCCAAGACAGTCCTTTGTTCCTGGCGAATACGGTGGAGGATCTCGATGAGAGCTCTAAGTTTTAGTCGGATTTGACGCGGCAAGGAAATCGAGAATCTACTATACAGTTCGTTGGAACGCAAGGCAACGGCCTTCATAGAAAAAATATAACCCCGAAAATTTATACAGTTTTCACCTGGAAAATTAACGCCTTCCACCAAGTAACGCAGATTCCTCGAGAACCGTCGGTTAATTTCCTAAGTAACTGCCTCGTTACTTGGTGGGTACTTGTTGCTGAACAGAGAGGTGTGTTGCGATCAGAACTTTGAACTTTTAGGAATGTAGCATTATTGCACTAACATCTCGCTCGTGCTTATTTGACAAATGTGTTCCACAATTCAAGGGGGAGGGGGGGGGCGTAGAATGAACAAAAATAAAGATAACTCAAAAAAATTCGCGGGGAATATCACAGTACGTAAATAACATCAGAACATAGTTATGTACCAAGAACTTGTCTCAGAATATATTTTAAATATACAAAATGGTTGTTTCACTTTTGTACAACCAAGCAATAACAATACCGAGTATGATGTTATAAATACTGGTTTCTGTTAGATCCATAGGAAATTAAAGCAGTTCTTCCAGCGAAGCTGCAGTAACACGGCGGCAAATCTGCGGCGGCCCACGATGAGCAGCAACATGTCTCCTGTCAGAGCGGACTAATTGCTCCATGCGTTGAATTATGTGATTTTGAAGCTATTCGTCCAGCGTAGTCATTTTGTAGGCTCAACTCTCCATATAGTACAAAATTGTTGAGGCTTTCGTGGCCACTTGTTGACAAACTGCCTATTGGCTTCTGTCTCGGGTTCTTCGGCCGACGTTCATCTAATGATTTTTCTGACGTTTCGCCAGCACGAGTGGCTGGCATTGTCAAAGCTTCACCCTCCATTGCCGGTGGTGAACTGGAGCCGAGCTTTTTTTTTTTTTTTTTTTTTTTTTTTTTTTTTTTTTTTTTTTTTTTTTTTTTTTTAAACTATTCATTTCCGCTCCTGAAGGGAGGCGGATGGGCCGCTGGAGAGCTTGTTGCTCTATTGGGGCCAGAGATGAGGGTATTACATTTTTTCCTTTTCTTTATTTATTTTGTACTTATTGCTAACTTACATACTAATTACTGTTTACCCAAAACAGTGTTTGGCAGTTTACAATTGTTTTGTTATCTTACAGACTAGTTACATTGTTTTGTTATCTTACAGACTAATTACAATTTTTACAATTTTTAAGTTGTAGAAGTCAAATAGAATTGGAGATGGAGCTAGTAGTAGAAATGAAAATAGAAAAATAAAAACAAAAATACAAAAGAATACAAAAGTCAGGGCGACAGTGGAGGCGTGTTTATGTGCCGTATTGTTGCTATCGATTCGGTAAGGTTTATGGTGGCGGGCGGTCGGGGTTCAATGCCTGGAGGTGCGGGGGGGTAGGAGTGTCGTTGTTCTGTATGTGTAATTGTCTTGCGTGTTCGTGTTGGTGTATAGTGTCAGGGAAGGTGTGGAGGGTGTTGTTTATGATTGTTCTTGGTGGGTAAGTGTATTTGTGTTTGGGTTTGTTTCTGTGTCTGGGTCTGTGGGTGTATATTGTGTGTAGGTCAGGTCGGGAGGTGAGGGTGGTTTTCCCATAGCGGGCTCTCAGGATGGCTAATCTTGTTTGGACAGGGGTGACTTTTGCTTCCTCAAAGACCTCTTGTCTGGGGGTGGAGGGTGGGAGTCGTAGTATGCTGCGAAGTATTCGCCTTTCGGTGCGAAAGATTCTTTCTGCTTGGGTCTTGGAGATGCAGGCGAGAGGCGCTGCCGCATATTCAAATAGTGGGCGGACAAAGGTTTTATAGGTGTTTACAGCTGTCTTATCATTGCAGCCTGTAAACTTGCCTTGTACCCGCCGTATGAGTTGTTGTCGTTGACGGGCTTTACTCAGGGTCTCCTTGATGTGGTTGCTTAGGTTGAGATACTTGTCAAGGTGGACGCCTAGGTATTTTGCGTTGGATGAGGGGAGGAGCTGGGTGCCCCACAGCGTGAGGGAGATGTGGTCGGGATGGAGCCGAGCTCGCGGGCGCAGACTATATGTACCTGGCGCGCCAACGTCCGAGGGCTTCTCCGCGGTCATTTCCGGTGCGGTTCTCCTCTTGCTACCTGCGACGGTCGTTCGCTGCAGTACGGGAAGCCAGGATCCGTTGACCTTAAGGCTTTCCTCTTTCTTGTTCAAACTGTTCGCGTGTTTTTTTTTGTACAGCTTCTCTGAACAAGCGCGTGTGATAGTGCTTCTCTACAGCCAGAACTTCTGGCTGTAGAGAAGCACTATCACACGCGCTTGTTCAGAGAAGCTGTAGAAATACAAAAACACGCGAACAGTTTGAACAAGAAAGAGGAAAGCCTTAAGGTCAACGGATCCTGGCTTCCCGTACTGCAGCGAACGACCGTCGCAGGTAGCAAGAGGAGAACCGCACCGGAAATGACCGCGGAGAAGCCCTCGGACGTTGGCGCGCCAGGTACATATAGTCTGCGCCCGCGAGCTCGGCTCCAGTTCACCACCGGCAATGGAGGGTGAAGCTTTGACAATGCCAGCCACTCGTGCTGGCGAAACGTCAGAAAAATCATTAGATGAACGTCGGCCGAAGAACCCGAGACAGAAGCCAATAGGCAGTTTGTCTCCATATAGTGTACAAAAGTATTAAATATGTCAGCCGGCCTGAGTGGCCGAGCGGTTATAGGCGCTAAAGTCTGGAACCGCGCGACCGCTACGGTCGCAGGTTCGAATCCTGCCTCGGGCATGGGTTTGTGTGATGACCTTAGGTTAGTTAGGTTTAAGTAGTTCTAAGTTCTAGGGGACTGATGACCTCAGAAGTTAAGTCCCATAGTGCTCAGAGCCATTTGAACCATTTATTAAATACGTCATTTAATGAGTTACGCAGTCACGTTTCGGTGCGGAAAGATAACTGTTACCTGTGCTGCCCATAAAAGCACGTATCACGTCACGCACAGACACTGCTTCATTCTAAGAGATCTCTTTCACGTTTGATTTCATAGTGAATCAAATCGCAACTGCTGTAACTTTGCAAGTGAACTGGAACTCGCCCAAAAAGAGACTGGTCCTCCACTGATTTGCAGTCTAAGGCACATATGGTGTTACAGCTGCATATTCTTCTTCTCCGACTGATCGTCCTGGATACATATCACTTTCACGAATTCTGCTCGTATTATTCAGTTATACTGCCTGACGAAAATGTGAAGCACCCAGAAGGGGAGGAGGAAACAGAATGAAATTTCAAGGTTTGTGAGGGTGTGTAATGTAATTTCAATGATTACAAAATCGGGTGAAATTTATAAAGAACTTGGCAGTATGAGCCCACTTGTCAGTATGACATTGCACCCTCTATGGCCTGGATGCATGCAATGATTCCGTTGGGAAGCGTGTTGTAAAGCCGTTGTGTCCTTTCTTGAGGAAACTGGCCCAAAACTGGTCCTCGAGATCGTAGACACTACCACTGCGACGGAGTTGACTTCCGAGCTTGACCCTCACATGTTCTATAGCAGACATACCTGAGAATCTTATTGGCCAGGAGAGTAGTTTCACATCACACAGGCAGTTCATAGAGCTATGGGCCATGTATGGACGAGCACTGCCTTATTGAGAAACGGCAAACCGATACTGTCGCATTAGATGTAACGCATGATGACGCAGGACGTACCGTTGTGCCGGCAGAGTTCCTCGATTAAATACTAGCCGTGAGCTAGAGCTATGCCCGATGACTCCTCAGTCCATGATGCCAGGAGTAACACCGCGGTATCTCTCCAAAATATTGGATGAGTGAACCTCTCCCCACGTAGCCGCCATACTAGCCACCGATGGTCATCCAGGATAGTGCAGAACGGTAGTTCATCGCTGGACAAAAAACTGGTTCAAATGGCACCGAGCACTATGGGACTTAACTTCTGAGGTCATCAGTTCCCCAGAACTTAGAACTACTTAAACCTAACTAACCTAAGGACATCACACACATACATGCCCGAGGCCGGATTCGAACCTGCGACCGTAACGGTCGTGCGGTTCCAGACTGTAGTGCCTAGAACCGCTCGGCCACTCCGGCCGGCCATCGCTGGACACAACGCAACGCTATTCAGCCGCGGTCCGTGCTTCCTGGTCACAGCACCACTCCAGACGCAGCCGTTTCTGTTGTGGTGTTAACGACAGCCCTAATCTGGCTGCTGCTAGTCTCCGACCAATGGTGCCGGAGAACATACAGTGTTGCACGGAGTCCATTATTTGTTCTCTGGTGGTAGGTGCAGAAGTGAAGGGGCTACGATATGCTTGGTGCACAGTACGGTGATCCACACTCGTGATAATAAGATGTAGTGAACCGGTACCTTGACGACGAGTATGCCTGTCCTCACGTTCTCATGCAGCTCAACATACGGCCACTGTCACATTGGAATGCCTTAAAAATCTGGATATTGCACGATTCGACCAGCTACGCAAATGGAGGCCTACAATGAACCAGTACTCAATCTCCGTCAGGTGATGACAACGCTGTGTCACACGAGTATGTGGCATCTCCGTGTCCTTCACAGTAATCACTCAACATCTGACACTGTTTACGCTCCTTATACAGTGTGGTCAGAAAAAGTCTGTAAAACTTGTAAGGGTGTTGCATAGTAGGTTGCGCTGGGAAATAATTGTTAAGAATACGTTGCACCGTTCCGATTTAATTGGCACTGAAGTTATCCAATCAGATCGTTGGCCGCGCAGATTCAAGCTGCCCGCCAGACACAATTAATGTCACTTGTTCTCATGGCGTAGATGACCGCCCAGTAGACTGCTCATCCTTTGGCTCGGGTTCGATCCTTACTACCGCCCCATGTCCAATTTTTGCATCGCTCTCCTGTTAGGTTGTAGGAAAACAAAGGAAGAACACGTTTGGCGGCACCGATTTTAGCGGGCCGCTTGAATTTTTTTATTTGCGCGCGCAACGGCCTGATTGACTAACTTCAATGTTGATTAACTCGGAAATAGCGCAACATATCGGATCTTTACCTTAATAATTATTTCTCAGCATAACCTACCCTGCAATACCCTTACAAGCTTTTCAGACTGATTCTGACCACCTCGTATATCCCACCAGACCCGATAACAATACTAAACACGAAAACGCTAATGCACTCTGGTGGCCGTTCTACCAGCCACAAAGGATTGTAGCTCTGTTGTTTACATACCCACCGATACTGTGCATGTGTACGAAGCTACATTCACATCCGACCCTGCCTTCTGGGTGCTTCACTATTCCTGTCGGGCTGTGTATAACACGCCCTCAACGGCTGCAGCAAAGCCGTGCCGTAGTTGGGATAGGATTGCTCGATGTCAGTTACAGGCGCACGTCATAGCGTTAAACTTCACCTCCATGATGCCCAACCTTTGATCAGAATTTGTTACCACAGCCGATGGCCAATCAAAGGCCAAACTTTCCACTACTTGGTCACCTCTGACCCAACAGGTCGCCGAATTTGTACGTCTTTCGCAAGATGGTAGTACATGCCTAGATGTAACAATAGCACGAAGGGCTTCTCAAACGTTCTCGAGAAATGGAGGTTGAAAGTTTTACGAGACTGTGGAACACAACAGGAGAGCAGCAGTCATCGAGCAACGACGTTAGCGCAATCGGCTAACAGAGGAGACTACATTTTATCCTTACAGCGTCCCATTATATTTTCATTTTTTCTTTCTTTTTGTCTGCCACCAAAAACTTGTATCGCTACAATGACTCCGGTTTCTTTGGGAGAAAAAATCATAATAATGATGATCATTCCGGTACATTCGTGACGAGGTGGAATAAGAAAATCATGATAGAATTAATGTTTATTTGTCCGTACAGTCATGCGCGTATCACAGTGAAGTCATACGGGGTTATAGCTGCTTTGAATAATTTCCATTAGGGTATTTGCGATACTCGCATGAATTTACTACTAAATAAAATTCATTTCATCACCATTACTTTACTTCGATTACATCTAGCCACAAGTGTACCACAATGATTGTAATCATTATTATATTTCTTTCCCGAAGAAACATGGTTCTTTTTATTGATACTGGTATACGTTTACGGGAAGATTTGAAACAAAACTGACGAGACTGTAACGTAATACAGGCACACTCTAGTCTGCTGCCGTAGCTGCTAGAGGTCCACGAAAAAGACAGGCCGTGGCGCGTATGTCACAGCACGTGGCACTGCAGGCCTTAGGAGTGCCAGCAGCCGTCTCCGGCGGGGAGAAAATACACTCCTGGAAATGGAAAAAAGAACACATTGACACCGGTGTGTCAGACCCATCATACTTGCTCCGGACACTGCGAGAGGGCTGTACAAGCAATGATCACACGCACGGCACAGCGGACACACCAGGAACCGCGGTGTTGGCCGTCGAATGGCGCTAGCTGCGCAGCATTTGTGCACCGCCGCCGTCAGTGTCAGCCAGTTTGCCGTGGCATACGGAGCTCCATCGCAGTCTTTAACACTGGTAGCATGCCGCGACAGCGTGGACGTGAACCGTATGTGCAGTTGACGGACTTTGAGCGAGGGCGTATAGTGGGCATGCGGGAGGCCGGGTGAACGTACCGCCGAATTGCTCAACACGTGGGGCGTGAGGTCTCCACAGTACATCGATGTTGTCGCCAGTGGTCGGCGGAAGGTGCACGTGCCCGTCGACCTGGGACCGGACCGCAGCGACGCACGGATGCACGCCAAGACCGTAGGATCCTACGCAGTGCCGTAGGGGACCGCACCGCCACTTCCCAGCAAATTAGGGACACTGTTGCTCCTGGGGTATCGGCGAGGACCATTCGCAACCGTCTCCATGAAGCTGGGCTACGGTCCCGCACACCGTTAGGCCGTCTTCCGCTCACGCCCCAACATCGTGCAGCCCGCCTCCAGTGGTGTCGCGACAGGCGTGAATGGAGGGACGAATGGAGACGTGTCGTCTTCAGCGATGAGAGTCGCTTCTGCCTTGGTGCCAATTATGGTCGTATGCGTGTTTGGCGCCGTGCAAGTGAGCGCCACAATCAGGACTGCATACGACCGAGGCACACAGGGCCAACACCCGGCATCATGGTGTGGGGAGCGATCTCCTACACTGGCTGTACACCACTGGTGATCGTCGAGGGGACACTGAATAGTGCATGGTACATCCAAACCGTCATCGAACCCATCGTTCTACCATTCCTAGACCGGCAAGGGAACTTGCTGTTCCAACAGGACAATGCACGTCCGCATGTATCCCGTGCCACCCAACGTGCTCTAGAAGGTGTAAGTCAACTACCCTGGCCAGCAAGATCTCCGGATCTGTCCCCCATTGAGCATGTTAGGTACTGGATGAATCGTCGTCTCACGCGGTCTGCACGTCCAGCACGAACGCTGGTCCAACTGAGGCGCCAGGTGGAAATGGCATGGCAAGCCGTTCCACAGGACTACATCCAGCATCTCTACGATCGTCTCCATGGGAGAATAGCAGCCTGCATTGCTGCGAAAGGTGGATATACACTGTACTAGTGCCGACATTGTGCATGCTCTGTTGCCTGTGTCTATGTGCCTGTGGTTCTGTCAGTGTGATCATGTGATGTATCTGATCCCAGGAATGTGTCAATAAAGTTTCCCCTTCCTGGGACAATGAATTCACGGTGTTCTTATTTCAATTTCCAGGAGTGTAACTATTTCAGACGAGTTTAATAATTCTTAACTGCCCGTTTAAATGCATGCAAACTGTCGGTAGCACACGACAAAACTGAAGACCTTTAATGGGTACCTTATCAAGTATACATTGATTTCTCGTAGGCCATGAACGGCGCCGAGCGTTTAAGAAATGTGACAGACAAGCCGACTAGGGTGACGTCACTAGTTCGTTGCTTTGCGAGGGGGGGGGGGGCGTATTGCTCGTGATGTCGGTAGCGTCTGAGCTAATGGGTGACTGGCGCCCTCGCGTGGCCTTCAACAAGCTCGTAAAACTTTGAAAACTTCTCGAAATGCTTGAGAAGCGCATCACACTTGAGAAGATATGTTACAGCTAAGTATATGCTAACTTGCGAAAGATTACCGAAATCGGTAATCCGTCGGATGTATGCTTCCATTGCAAGTTCGACCTACCTCCACTCGGCTAACTGCCCTCCATCGTTGTTTGTCCAGTACATAATCCTGCAACGCCATACGACTAAGTTGGTTAACCCAGCTGTCTTCTCTCTCTCGCAACACTCTCACTCACGGAGTTATCTCCGATTTACAGATTTACAGCAGCACGGCATGTTTTGGGCAGCACTTTCGTGTCAACAAGCTCCTCATCTCTCGGGTGAACAGCGTATGTGATACTTACGTATTGCTGTTCGTGTAATATTTTTGCTTGATTTACAGATACCAATGTATAAGTGTCTTAACGAGTCACTACTGTCCGAAGTTCCACTACATGATCCATTATCGCACGCGCAACGGTACGGAATGGTAGATTGCACAGCACTGCTGGCTGGATGAAAGTTTAGCTGCAGGGGAGTGTGCTATGTGGCAGTAGCCGGGCTATGAATGGTAGGAGGCGAGGCGGCCCTGAGAGCGCGACGCGTCACGTGGAGGCGACACCCGAGCCGCCCGCAGCGGCCGGCCTGGCGGGCTCAGAGTACACGACCACAGCCGTGTAAGCTCCCCGCCAGCAAGTTCTTGCAGCGTAACAGCCGCTGCTCGTGTTCACCGCCGTCCTCAAAATGGCCGCCCACTAGCCTCTGTCGCCCACTGTCCTACATTATCAATTGTCGTCTGTAGATACAGCGCGAAGCTGAATTCCAGCGACATAAAAATGTCGGAATGTTCTTGGGTATCTTCCGAGTAAGTCTGCAGGCTTTCGTGGCCAATGTCACTGAAGTTAAAATCTTCTGTGTTGTTAGGCCACGTCATATTTCTTCAAACAATCGACGTTTCGACCCCTCTGCTGGGATCTTCTTCAGGATCTTGTGGTATCCAATGCAGACTGGGCACTGTCAGAGACCAGTGTCGCCTTCTCTTACATAGGAGAGTATTCCCGCTCTTGTATTGGAGAAATGGGATTATTGGGTAGAAAACCTTGCTACCACTGGTGGACCATCGTCAATGGATCGTAAGATGAGTTTTTCCCGCGCTAATGGCGAAGGAGGGCGGGGGGGGGGGGGCTACCATTGGTGTCGACATCGATTTCAATAATGTACGTGTGCTGGCTACAGAAGTCAAAATTTGACGAAGAAAAGTCCGAGGAACAATTAAATTAAAAAAAAAAAAAACGCCTGTAATATTAGTAGAGAAGATGGCTATAGGCTTCCGGCATCTTGGCTCACCGCAATCAACTGTGCAGAACGATTGGTCTCTGGGAAACAGTTTTGTCGCATTGTGACATAATAGTTCGTACGGAGCTCCTATGGCAGTGGTGCGCGTGAGGAACCAGTGGGTAGAAGAGGCTCGTACACAGTGACAACAGGGTACTAGACAACACAGTGTGACCACAGCGCGAAATGACGGCGTCTTGTCGTGGCCGTAACCGATAGAACAGCCTCGTCCACAGCGTTGACTCGACGTTGGAGCACCGCAAAGGGTGGCCATGTCTGCGTTTCTGCAGAGGACTGGATTGGTGCCATGCATGCTCCTGTGTTTGCTTCTATTGTGCAGAAAGCACCAGTGTCTCAGACTGCTATGGGCACGTGAACGCCGTCACTGGCGTGCTGAGCAACAAAATTTAGTTTTCTCGGATGAGTCACGCGTCAACTTGTCCTACAGTGATGGCAGCATGCTTGCTAGACGCTGCCGCGGTTATCTGCGTTGTTAGGCGACATAGCTGACAAACGCCATGTGCCATGATTTGGGGCGCCGTTGGCTATAACCGGCTATCTCATCACCTACGGGCTGAGGGGAATCTGAACAGCAACGACATCAGGAACATCTTCGAGCACGAGGCACTGCCCCTGCTGCAAGCATCTCCACGTGCCATATTGAGCATGACAATACCCAGCTACATGAGGAATTTGTAAGCCTCCTTCGAAGAACGTTGGGTACCACTGCTTCTCTGAACTCCATGTTCGCCTGGGGCAACTTGATTCGTTCTGGTCCTCGTGCAGCCACTGTCAATGCTTTGTGGACGCGGCTACAAACCACATGGCACTGTGTTCTCCAGCACCTTATCCAGTCCCCTTTGAGTCAGTCACGACTTCTAGAGGCTCCGACTCCAGCACGTGACGGCCACACACGGTACTGAATCTCACGGTCAAAGTGAACGTACATTTTTGTAATTCTAATCATTTATGTATTCTCATGACCCTTTCCTGTGGAATTAATGTCCTTGTAATCGCATGTTTCCGTCTTGGTGCTTCAAGTTTCACAGACAGTAATATAAACATCTGTACCACAAAGGGCCTCGCACCACAAACACTTCTAAATAAAAAAGTTCCTGATTTAATACTGTTGTGCGGGCTCTCTTATAAACTTAAAAGACGTAGCCGTAATTATTTCATGGGCTTATCCGGCTGAATTTTTCAGTACGCTACTGATATGAATTTATCCTGCGTTCACGTCTCAAACCCTTCGGTTCCTCACGCCAGATTCCCAATGGTACCTGGTGAAACACATAGCACTTCATTTGAAACGAAAAAAAAAAAGAAAAGAAAACACGCTAAGACTTTTAAAAGACTGGTTAACGAATTTTGGCAGTTTGAAGTGAGTTCGATATCTTGGAGAGTCGGTTTCTCCGACATCACATTCCACCCAAGCTAGGACCCATAACAATTTTTACTCCTTGTCGCCAGATGCGGATTCTTGAACACTTGTAGATGGAGAAAACCGTTATTCTCACTCTAGAGAATTTCTGTGTTAATTTCTGTGTTAATACCTGTTATCGTTCATGAAAATGAGAAGAATTTCGGGTTCAGCGTGCCATCAGTGATGAGGAAGGAAATACGTCGTATCCTTTTTTCAGGGAACTGTCCCGGCATTAACCTTAAAACGACTTAGGAAATCCATAGAAAACTAAATCTGAGTGGAACTTTAGTGATATCGCGGTATTTGCCGTTCTCCAAGGAAATGTTATAAGCCTTCTGTTGTTTCTGTTCTATATAAGAGATTTGAGAGACAATGTGAACAGCCCTCTTAAATTTTTTGCAGGTGACGCTGTCTATCGTCTAGTAAAGTCATCAGAAGATCAATACGAATTACAAGATGATTTAGGCTAAGTATCTTTATGATGTGAAAAGTGTCAGCTATCGCTGAAAATTAAAAATTTTGAGGTCCTCCAAGTTAGTACAAAAAATTCGTCCAAATGTCGGTTAAACACTAATCAATACCGGGAGGTTATAATTAAAGTGCAGATAGTCACAGAGGTCCTATGGGGGCTATTATCATCGCATGGCAGCGAAACTTGGTAGATATGCTAATACGTCAGTGCGGAACTGATTTACGCCGGAAAACATTAGTTTCAATTTTGACCACCAAGTGCAAATCTGGCGCTCTACAGCATCTCGTCGACGTCTTCGGTGCTCATATTGAACAAATTATGTAAGCGGCAGTTAATAATAAAAATCAATTTTATGCCGTTCTCATTTGTTTGACCTTTTCTGCCCACATGCTGTTTCTAATCCGTTGTATATGGGACTATTTCTATACGTTTTTCTTGCATTCACAGCGCGAGATTTGCACCTGGTGGTCAAAACTGGAACAAATTTTTTCCAGCGTAAATCGTTTCTGCGTTAACGAATTAGAACATCTACAAATCTGCGCTGCCATACGATAATTATTACCTACGCTTGACCTTTGTGAGTA
Organism: Schistocerca nitens; assembly: GCF_023898315.1. NCBI lineage: Eukaryota > Metazoa > Arthropoda > Insecta > Orthoptera > Acrididae > Schistocerca > Schistocerca nitens. Next base: position 555,707,545 of record NC_064616.1, on the reverse strand, counting down.
CCTGCACTTTAATTACAACCCCCAGGTACAAATTTTTAGGTTGTCGGCTCAACTAAATTCCTAGAAATTACAATTACAAAGACTGCATTTTATTGGTAGAACACTTACAGTATACAACAAATTTATTGGATTGCCTACACTACGCATGTTCGTTCTCTGCAAGAGTATCACAACGCATTATGAGATCCTTACCAGAGAAAATTGACGGAGGACACCAAATAGTTTAAAGGAGGGCAGCTCGTTTTGTATTATGGCGAAGTAGGCGAGAGAGTAATACGGATATGATACGGACACTGGGGTGGCAGTCATTAAAACAAAGGCGTTTTCCGTTGCGGCGGCTGAGGATAGTTGTGTTAGGTTGGGATGTCGGTGACTATGACATCTGACAATATCTGTTGTAGGAAGAAAATGGAATGAGGGACGTCAACGGGAAGTTCAAAGGTTAAATAATAACTTCAGATTTGGGTATCAATATATTCCCAGTTGGCATTCCATTTGGCGTGGAAGTAGTATTGGACGAGTTTTCGATTCCCGTTGGGAGTGGCTGTGTGGGTGTGAGGTGTTTTGTAAGGGATACTGATTAGGATGGGTAAGTCATCGTTTCCAGCAAGTCTATAGACTTCTACAGTGATGTGCCCAATAAGGTTGGAGACGTAAGGGAAACACCAGTGATGGAGTTGCTTTCAGAACACGTATGCTGTGTGATATGATCTGTATCACCTTGCAGGCAGTCAATAAATTGATGCTATCGTCGAAGCTCTGTGGGGGATCGACTGTGGATGTTTATGTCGGCAGCAGTCATATTAGTGGATATATGGGAGAGACAATCATAAGAGATAGGATGATCACGTCAAATGTATATAGGGTCACTGGCAGTGGTTATAGACTGAGCGAAGTGTCGCAGTGGCTAGCACACTGGATTTACATTCGGGAGATAGACGGTTCAAACGCAAGTCCAGCCATTCAGATTTAGGTTTTCTGTTATTTTCCTAAATAGCTCCGGGCAAATGCCGGGATGGTTCCTTTGAAAGGGTACCGCCGATTTCCCTCCCCATCCTTGACAGAATTCGAGCTTATGCTCCGTCTCTAATGACATGCGCAGATATGTGGAAAGAATGTTGTACTGCTGCTGTGATATAGAAAAAGGTTAGGAGAGAGGTTTGGGATGGGTCGTTGAAGTCTAGAGATGGTTGATAATGAAGCGAACTCAGTTGCAGAATTAGGTACCATAACCACTGAACTCGTGAATATTTTGAAAGAGAACAGTGAAGACCCTTTTGATATCTTCAGCAGTGTGGGGAGGGGGGGGGGGGGGGGGATGGACGGAAGGCTTTGTTTTGATGAATATGTTGGTGTGCCTGATTCGAAATATGAGATCTGGTTTGGGGGATGGGGATTTAACCTTACAATTCCAAGTGTAATTACGATGAGCCAGTTACAGATGTTAGGCATAGGAGGGGAAGAGAGGTTTGGATATTGTTTGAGAAGGTGGTTGGATTTAATGTAAGGTCTGGGGGAGGATTTTTGCGTACCATGGACAGGCCGTTGTTCTGTAAGAGACATTTTTGGCTCCTGTGAAAGGAGGATGGTGGGCTTTTGAAGGTTCAACTATGTGTTTGCGGTAGTTAATGTATCAGATAATTTATGGCTGATGGCGAGTCCAGAAAGATTCGAACCATGTAAGTAGGGCCAGAGTCATTGTTAATACGGAGGATCTTTCCTATATGGAGGTCATGGTGGGAACTGATGTCGGACTCCACCTCCACCACTTTAATTTTTAAGGTCAGCTCATCTGATGAGAGCGGTGAGGGTGGAGGTGATGATGTGAAGGGCGAGGCTGTTTATTTCGGCTATCTATTGGGAAGGGTGTAGGTTGCATGCTGACCAAATATAATACGACGAATTTTCAGGAGGGTAGATAGATATTTTTCACTAAAGAGCACCGAGCGAGGTGGCGCAGTGCTAGCACACTGGACTCGCATTCGGGAGGACGACGGTTCAATCCCGCGCCCGGCCATCCTGATTTAGGTTTTCCGTGATTTCCCTAAATCGCTCCATGCAAATGCTGGGATGGTTCCTTTGAAAGGGCACGGCCGACTTCCTTCCCCATCCTTCCTTAATCCGATGAGACCGATGACCTCGCTGTTTGGTCTCTTCCCCCAAACAATCCAATCCATTAAAGAGCTACTTACATTCCCCTTACTACATTATACAAAATTTGTAGATTCATACGAACTTACTTAAGAAATTTGAAATAGTGAGAGACCTCCGTTATGGGGATGATATACTGGCAGAGTTTATAAACAAGATGAGGGACACACAACACGAGGTGTGGCCCTCTATTAAGTGGTACACGAAGATGATGAAGTTATTATGTTTAAAACAAGATAGTTACAAGAATAAAATTAAGAACAGTATATAAAGTTAAAATTGGAATGGAAGAGATGTTTTTGACGTCTCTAATTCAACTGGAGGGCAGCGTGGAGGGTAAAAAATCGTAGAGGGAGACCAAGAGATGAATACACTAAGCAGATTCAGAAGGATGTAGGCTGCAGAAGGTACTTGGAGATGAAGAAGCTTGCACAGGATAGAGTAGCATGGAGAGCTGCATCAAACCAGTCTCAGGACTGAAGACCACAACAACAACAGTCACGTGTCATGAGTATGTTTCTTTTAGTTAAACGTTCTGTGTGGCTCAGTAACACGAAAGCACACAGTCCGTCTTCGATGGTGAGGTCCCATCGGGTGATGTAAACATCGTAGCGTCAAATCTGCCAGCGTGTATGAGGCCGTATAATTTCTACATAAAGTTGCGAAATGTTATTTTGAATGTTTTTGGAAAACGTACAGCTATTTTTTTAAAGTTTCCTCTATACGTGTGTTAAGCCTCACAATCTCGTATTTTTACGAATACCTGCTTGTGCCCCACAGCTTGCCGAATGATGTTTCGGCTTGGGGTTGTTACAATTAATGTTTTCAATTTTTTGTGATTTGCGGAATAAGTAACCATAAAGCCTCTAACATTTTACGTCTGTGCACCTAGTTCTAAGCTTCAAAATATACAGCTCTAAGAAAATTTTTTGCTTACCATGAAAAAATGGCTAGATCGGAAATTCATGGAAATCTGAAAATTGACGCGCCCTCCCCCCTCGCCGAACTCGAATCGTGGAACATGTAATCCATACTGACTAGTAGCAAGTTTACGTAGAACCGTTTGCCGTGAAATCTCAGAATTGTTTGGCCGTTCACTGTAAAACTGTGCTATCCCCCCCCCCCCCCCGCCCCCCCAAAAAAAGAAAAACACTGGAATGCCCGAGTGAAGTATTAGCGAACTGCTCGGGTCCACTTAACTCCAGAACACTGAAAGGGGCGGAGGGGGGGAGGGGGGGGGGGCGGGTAGTGTTACATTGCTACTAAACCGTCGTAAAGTGTACTACTCTACATTTTACTCAAACTGAGTCATAAGGGACCGATGACCGTAGCCAACCTAAGTCATAATTTATGGGTTATGTATTAGTTAACTACCATTATTAGATTTCCAGTGGTATGTTAATTAACAAATTAAGTACAAAAATGTACCGTTTCGTACTTTTCTGCAATTGTAAATTTTACGAACGTTTATTAATCTAAGGTTATCGAACAGGTCGTCTATGTAAACGCATTCAACTTCCTGTTGTTACTGTAGTTGACTTGAGAAAATCGCAAAACAGTTTAGCAGCTGTCACCGTCCACTCATTTCTTGGAGGAGTGGCAGCTAATTTTGATATTCTTTGTCAGTTCAAAGTTTCGCATATAAGATATCACAAACATCGAAAACTTGACTTTCGGACTCAAGGAAGGTCTTCCTCAGTGTATGTTAAAATGCTGTCTTTCTCTGCTATAACCTCTGCAATAACCACCTTTAGAGCAATGAGAATTGTTACAAAAGCAATGATTCGTTAGCAGCGTAGTACAGCACACTTCTCGCTATGTACAGGCTACTGTAATAGTCAGTTCAAATCTCTGGAAAAACACGTTATGTTCCATTACCCCCACACTGGACAACATAGTTACCAATTCCAACGAACGTTCCTCTTAGTCCAGTGCTCTCTCTGCCTGGTTCTGTCAGTGCTTTTCCCTTACTTCATACCAGGTCCCGGACGTACTTTCATTGGCTGAAGATTGGTTGGTTTGGTTGTTTCGGGGAAGGAGACCAGACAGCGATGTCATCGGTCTGATCGGATTAGGTTCAAATGGTTCAAATGGCTCTGAGCACTATGGGACTTACCAGCTATGGTCATCAGTCCCCTAGAACTTAGAACTACTTAAACCTAACTAACCTAAGGACATCACACAACACCCAGCCATCACGAGGCAGAGAAAATCCCTGACCCCGCCGGGAATCGAACCCGGGAACCCGGGCGTGGGAAGCGAGAACGCTACCGCACGACCACGAGATGCGGGCACATCGGATTAGGGAAGGACGGGGAAGGAAGTCGGCGGTGCCCTTTGTTGGCTGAAGAAAATCTGAGTCTCTGATAAGCATTCTGTACTGGTATCTGTGGTGAATGTTGGAGTGATCAGTTTCTAGTTGCTCTAGACCTTTCCGAACTAGTCTAGTCCGCTATGCGTAAGTCGCTTTTCTTTTAGAGAAGGTCCTTGACGCGAGTTACCAGTTCTTCCTGGCCACCCCAACCATTTGAAGGAAATGGCCAGTTGCGTTGAATTCTCCGAATTTTGTCACGCCAGCGTGTATACCCTGCAAACCACTGAAGTGCATGGCAGGGGGTACATTCCAATGTACTAGTTATTGAAGTGTTTTCCCCGTTCCATTCACATATTCCTTGAGCCACCATTTAAAGCCAATCTATGCATACATAGAATATACAAAGATGTTTTTACGAGGCTCGGGTAGGAAGTCGTCCCTGGTCCTTCTGAAGGAACCAGCCTGGCATCTGGCTGAAATGACTTAAGAAAACAACAGATAAACTAAATCAGGATGGCCAGATAGAGGTGAGTCCATCCCCCCGAATGTGTCAGTCAGTGTCTTAAATGCACGACCGCATTCGGTTGGTCCCAGTTGTAAAATGTTCTTTTGTTCATACGCGATCTGCGCAATATAACTTACAATATAAAAAAAAATGTTTTGCACTGTTTCGTCGCATCTCTATTACTACTGCACACAATACGGCCACCCAGAGGTGACTCCAGACTCACGAACATATTGCTCCACATGCTCCTTTGTCTGTCAGGAAAACAGAAATCTCATGTACTGCTGCTATGAGAGTATGTAAAGAAGTGGTGGGGGCTGAAATTCACTTAACGGAACGTGCGTTCGAATTGTTATTGCTTTAGAGTTCTCCTGTCTTTTTTTTTTTTTTTTCGACCAGGGGTAAAACACTGAGGGCAAATTTGAGTGTACGCTGAGACTCATTTACGAGGTCCATATTTCGATGGTACACATTGTTCTAATTTAAGCTAAATAGTGTAATTGTTGAGATATTGGAGTTATCTGCTCGTGAGTAGCTGCTTTCAAATCTCCCGGCCTGTCTAATTTAGTTTTCCCGTGGTTTCCCTGAACTACATTACGCAAATGCTGTGATAGTTCTTTCACTAAGTACTATTCTCAGTCTGCTCACAGCTGGAACGTTAGGCTGTAACAGAACATACGTCCTTCCTTTTGAATGAATTATGTGGCTCGTTTATTGTCAGTCATGCATGCCCTTTGCTCGGAACAGAAGCGAGAGGCCTTTGAATGACTCTAGTCCAGCCACTGACTTATTCCTCGTATCGTTATCTTTTTTTGTACCAGATTCATGTTCAGATCACTTTTCGTGTCAGCAGTTTTGCTTCGTAATTAATGTACGCCTCGTTTCCCCCCAGAAGGAGAGTGGTGCCTTGTTTAATGTTCGTTATCCCGCGGTTTGGCAATCTTTCACGAACGTCAATCTACCGCTACGTTTGAGAAAGGTGTAGTTCGCAACGTCTGTGAGAACTACATACATGTCAGTTTCTGGTGGGCTTTATCATATTTCTACTCTTCATGTCTTTCAGACGTTGTAATGTGTTTCTCAGAGTAACCTGTAACAAACTGTTTCCCAGGGAACTTGATTTGTGGTTATAGTGAAACAGCTCTAGGGCGGGTCATTCATGAGGTATTACGCACATGCAAGGCTTCTACGACCAGCACACAGTTCTATGGCTGCCATGTCTGTTAAGATATCGTAAACGAAAAAAAAACTTCTAGTAAACATAATGAATAAAATCAGTTGTTACTTATGGATGTAATAGATTTCGGTCTTCGCAAGGAACATTAAAAAGAAATTAACAGTACTAACAGATGTGTAATGATAGCTTTAAGAAAAATCGTACGAACAGTCTCTCTCTAGGGGATATACCGGTATTACTTAGTGTCATACAACACTGAATTATCTTCTTTTGCGAATCCTTTTAATATTCGTGGGAATTTTTCGACAAATAAATTATGTCTTACATTTTTGTACCAGTAGTTGTTAGAGTTTCTCCTATCTATCGCGAATTCGTGTTGTGCTAGTTCAAAAATAATTAGATCTGCTTTGAATCTTACTCGATTTTTCATAATTATTATCACATTTGAAACGTCATAGGACTATTCTTAGGGTCAATTTATTTTGAGAAAAGTTTCTTGTTGCATGAACGTTTTCATTTTTTGATGCATTATGCTAAAGTACTTCGCATGACATACGGTTACTTCTTTCTTCAAAAAAATAAAGAACATTTTCACTTATCTTTGATAGTAAGAATGCTCAAACGTTTGTTGGAGTATGCTTGCTAAGAGTATGCAACGTACGGTACATGTAACAGATTTGATTCATTTTCGGGAACAGTTTAAAGAACTTAATGAAAACTGTACATTTGCTACAGTGAAGAATAAATGCAAAGAAGTAGTGGAGGCAACAACTGAATATACTGGTACAAACAGTTTGTAGTTATTACATTTTGTAACGAAAATTTTCGCGGAAAAACAGCACACGCACGAAGAGAGAGAGAGAGAGAGAGCGAGAGGGAAGGAGGGGAGGGGGGCCTGGAGAAACTGAAGATGAACGCATTCGTAAGGCAATTATCGGGATAGTGGTACACTAATCAGATTTATGAAGGTAATCAGTGCAAACGTAATGTCGTGCTCCTCGTCGATACTGAAATCATTAGGGGCTATTCATGAAACGCAGGCCAATGAATTGCATTGAATTCGACAAATCTCACTGGCTTCGAACTCGGATCCCCCCCCCCCCCCCCCCCCATGAAGCATTTATTCAAAGACAAGTAAGCAGCGTCAGTTTTGTGTACTAGGGGCAAAATACTGTCAACTCCTTAACCTCATTAATAGCAGCCCTAACATAAGTAAAATCACTGTTAAAACTCAGAAAAATTTTAAAAGAATTTTTGTGGGCAGAACTTAGAATTAAGTTTCATAGCATTGGTACCAGCTACTTTACGCTAGGCACAGGTATGGCTCGATGATGATTCAAAACATTTCCACTTCACCCTGTGAACCACAGTGGTACGGTAATCTACTGATTTACGCTGCACACGGTCAAAGTGCAGTTAGTGAAATGAAGCAAGAGTTTGGTTTGACATTTAGTACCTTGCCCTAGTTCCTCACATGATACAAACAGACCTAAAAGGAAACATTTCTACCCAACTGTTCATCAGACTAATAATTCAATTGGCACTAGAACTTTCACAGCCAGCTGCGGTGGTCTCGCGGTTCTAGGCGCGCAGTCCGGAACCGCACGACTGCTATGGCCGCAGGTTCGAATCCTGCCTCGGACATGGATGTGTGTGATGTCCTTAGGTTAGTTAGGTTTAACTAGTTCTAAGTTCTAGGGGACTGATGACCTAAGATGTTAAGTCCCATAGTGCTCAGAGCCATTTGAACCATTTTGAACTTTCGCATCAAAGCCTGGCTTTGAATGTCACCGCAGATGAAAATATGATTCCTTTTACAATAACCCATGTTCAAAGAAGTGCCTTTCATTCTGCTTCTGCCCATGATTTCCTGAGTCCATGACAGTTTAGTAGAATTTTTTTCTGTATCTTGATGCTACATACTCTGCAAACGTCAATAAAGTGGAAAAATCTGGTATTAGGATTTGACTCATTCAGAATGTGAATACACTGATATAAAGATTAGTAAAATGAAATTATTAGAACATTGAATGAAATAGTTTGGTAATTACAGAAGCAATCAGTCCAAAGTTTGAACTGAAGGTTCAAGTAGTGGACCACCTTTTGATTTTTTGAAGTTTAGGCCTATATACATTACATGTATATAGTGCTCATCAAAATACTCATATGAGACTTGTTCATAATCTAAAGCAGGTTTTCTGCATGAATCTTGCAGTTTCTTTCCATGGTAAAATCAGTGTTAAATACTATGTAAACATAGATATCAGGCTATGCTACAGGCCTGTAGGTTACCATAACTTTTATTTGGCATTCCCATTTGTTGGCTTTGCCTACTCACTGACAGATTATTGCTTTCCCCACCAAACCTTGACCTTAGGCCGTGCAACAGATCAGTCTGTCACCACAAAAAAGATTTTGCAAAGGGAGTTGGGCGGGGGGGGGGGGGGGGGGAGGAGGGGGGGAAGGATTGTTTTCCAGTGCCACACTGAAATCTGAACTGATTGATAATCGTTAGCTGGACATCATTAAAACAAAGGCGTTTTTTGCTGCGGTGGAATCTTCTCACGGAATTCCAATCACCAACTTTGTCCTCCAAATGCGAAAATATTTTGTTGACATCAGCCTACATAGGGAAAAACAATCACGACAATAAAGTAAGGGAAATCAGAGCTCAGGCAGGAAGATATAGGTGTTTGTTCTTTCTGCATGCTATATGAGATTGGAATAATAGAGAATTGTAAAGGTGGTTCGATGAACCCTCTGCCAGGCACTTAAATGTGATTTGCAGAATATCCATGTAAATGTAGATGTAGGAAGAGTGCTTAGTATCCCATATTATAAAATTTGTATTGGAAGCTTCCAGTTCCTTCTGTGAATCATTTTTTATCCTGGAGTGTACAGCCAGCCACAGATTTCAATGAACTCATCTTGGTACCTTCTAATTTCTCTTTGTCTGATCTGTTAATTGTCCAGTTCTTGCTGTTGTACACTAAAACTTTATATTTCTGTTGTATTTATGTACCTTTTGTCCATTCAACCAACAGTATGACATGTCAGATACATTACAGATATAATTTATACATAAGTGTAACACACAAACAAACTTGGATCATATCAGACAAGAGTGGTGCAAGAAGTCAGCCATGGCTTTTTTGTCAGCATTTGTCTGACAGCTTGGCAGGGGCACTCATTCCTGGGGCAAGGGCAGACCGTGCAATCTCCCCCCCCCCCTCCCCTCCCCTCCAGGTCTTGGGGAAAGGAAAACAAAATTACGTGTAGTCGTGTTTTTTCTTTCAAAAAAAATATTTAAAAGTTGGTATTATGCAGGTTTTAAACAAGGCTGGAACTGGAACTTTATTATGGCTACTTACATGTCAACTTTTGTTTTCCAGACTTTTAAAAATGCCTCTAACTCTCCAGTTTGTGCCCCGCCCCCCTCCCCTCTACAAACTATCATATGGGTGCTCTTCCTGCTTGACAAGGATAGAAAACCGAAGTCAGGATGGCTGGATGGGGATTTGAACTGCTTACTCCAGAATAAAATTCCTGTACCATAACACTGTGCCACCTCACCTGGTATTTCAATTGAAAAGGACATTCAATAAAACCACAAATCTAGAACCGGCAGTTAGTTTACACCTTTCACAAGAACTGTAAACAATAAAATTACTGGGTAATGTAAGTTCAATATATTACACTTCTCGAAAACAGAGACGTATGGACACCTGCCAACACTATGTTCCTTATAACTATTCCTGTAGCTGAATAGTATTCACTGAAGTGGTATACTGCAATGACATCTGAAACAAAAGAAATAGAAAGCAAAATGTAGAAACATTCTTATGCAAAGACAAACTCGATAATGATAGTACATGTGTTATCAGATAAGAAATATACTCTACAGATAATGTGGGTCTGACAATTCTGTAAGCTAACATTTTCACTTACAATGTAGAAAGACTAATCAAGTAGAAATATTTTTAACTCTGCTCTAAGTCATTTCCTTTTCCTACCTCTTTATGTATGTCGACAATGCATTATAAAGCAAGCCACCATAGTGAAGGAACCCACTGTTACACATATTGCAACTAGGGTAATCTCTGTTAATAGGTCTCAAATTTTAGCTCTGACTGACAATACATTTGTATATGTGTAGGGAGGGTTCTGTAAGTGAACACAACTTGTCAAATAAGGATTTGCAGTGTGATCTTGTAGCACTGTGTTGATAGTGTAATAGCCCTTTTCTGTAATGTACAACTTCTGTTTGCATAGTTTTACTTCAAAATACTATTTCGTAAGGTACAAGCAGTAAGAAATAACAAAAACATTCTAGCCTCTTTTGAAGAGCAAATTTTTGACATGATTATAAGCAAAAGCACATATTCCTAATAGTTTTGTTGATTACACCCTCTCATTATCATCAAGTGCCAGTTGGAGACTGGTTTTTATTCACTTCTCCAAATTGAATGTAACTGTCTTAACATTAAGGTTCAACCTCTTGGCATTGAATCACGATAAGCTGTTGTAAACAGATTCCATAACATTGCTCATTAATACACTAGCGTCATCTGCAAACCATATGATCCTCATCTGTATGCAATTTACATAAATAAAAAAAAAATGCCTAGCACATAACCTTGCAATTGACTTATTTACCTTCTTTGCGTCAGATACTAATCTGATTTAATAATTACAATATTCTTCTGTGTCTCTTCAAGGGAAAAGCCAGGTGGATAATTGTATTAAAATTGATACCAATAGTGTCCTCCAGTAGCCCACCCAATGTCCACCTTATTTGATTACTTATATCAAACTAGAATGTGGCATTTGATACTGTATGTAAATGCTTGTATGACTGCAGTCAATGTTAAGCCCTTAGATTTGGTCAAAACAGCATTACTGCCAACCTGCATGAGGACATGAATGTCACATGCAGCAAGTGTATACACCAGTCATAGGCCAAAGCATAAAGGGAACTATGGCGAGGGGAACTTTGACAAAGATGCATACATCTGTGGAGCACAAACCTTAGAATTGTGGAAAGTGAATCAGAAGCTGATCAAAAGATCATCATAATTAATTTACAGTTACTCAGAAAACATTTATATTTATTGTCTCATAGTTACAAAACTCATTTTCAAATCTCTTGTGACAATAGTAAATCTGCATAAATAACACATACCAAAGTTTTACTGTCAACAGAAACTTCACCTGGCTGAAGTTTCTGTGAAGCATTTCTGTTCACATCTTGTGGTGAGACTGTGATACAATTACTGGCCACTAAAGTAGAACTTAAATGTTCTTCTGAAGCCTTTTTTCAGCTGTTTTGAATGTACTTCAGTGGCATTTCATTGTTTGGATATTTTGTTTGTAATGGATGTATAGCAGAAGAAAGTGAGGAGAAATGTTATATACAAATTCAAAATGTGTGCAGTGGCTTGTTAGTTGTACCTGATGATCTGAAGGCACTAATTTCTGTGTTCAGAAGTAAAGAAATATAAGCTTTTGCTAGCTTGCTGCTGCTACTGCTGCTGTTACTACTACATTTTTCCACCCTAAATGACTAAAATATTTTATGGGGCTTCTGTCAAAAACTGACAAGCAAGGCATTTATATTTATATATACATTAATATAGGAAAGTACTATAATTGCTGTTGAAAACTGTACTCCACGATCTGAAAAGGTATTCAGTTGAAAAGTAATTTGATATGTCAGTCTAATTCTGAAGACAGTTTGACATTTCTAACCAGAAAACTTGTTTTAGTAATGACTCTATGGGTAATGTGAATCATTCAGAATTAAATAAGTGTTCTGAATGTATCAAAAATGCATGGATATGAAAATTAATACCAGATTATTAATGACATTTTCAATAAAATTATTTGAATAAAATACTTTAATTGGCTGTACTGGTATCACTGCATACATTATGAACAAGGTTCTTTTCATGAAGTACAGAATTAGACGTACATATGACATGATAAAGTGAAGTGATAATGAGCATGTATGGAGTAATGTATTGACTATTTATAGGGCTGTTTGCTGCAGTATCAAAGCGCAAGCTGCCTTCCTCTTTTGTCCTATGGGCTCCTTTGTCTTGCTCTCTTCCTTCCCTTCCCTTTGGTGCTTTTTTCCCTTTTTTAACTGGGGCATCTCGTATGTCAGGTGTCACTGGATATGCAGTGCTAGGATCACATTTCCCACCTTTCGGGCAGTTCCTGCGTCTTTTGTCCAATAATGTCCACATTAAATTCCACACGCTTTCTAAAGTTAGATGTTTCTTAACAGCAAGAAAATATTTATAATGTATAACTTCATAAATGAGTTTCCTCAGTGAACTGCTCTTATATTGAAAAGAAGTCATATGGTTTCTAAGTATTTTCTATGTAGAATAGATTGAGTATAGTCTAGTTAATTTCATCATCATTATCATCCCATTAGAATAAATTACTACTTCTACATTTTTTAGTGTGATTCACAACTGTGTACCATTCTTTCTGCTATAAAATGTGTAATTAGAATGTGGTATTATTTTGTCTCAACTCTAAATTTATCTTTGTAGGTAAAAATTAACTGTAGTTACAAAGTAAGTTGACATCAACAAATAAGTTAGATAGAAGAAATTATCTCCTCTCACAGTAAATTGTCTTGAAGAATTAAGGTGTACTGGTATAAAACTGTGACAATTTACTTACAGAAATAAATTGTCGGGCAGTATTAATATCTGTTTAAAAGCAGATTGATGTTAATAATAATAATAATAATAATAATAATGATGAAAGTGGTTTATTTATTGTGAGGCCTCGATGTATTATTTCAGACTTTCATTTAATATCCATGACTTCCTTTGTCTACTTCTCCTCTTCAACATTAGGTTGTGAAAGTGCTTTTTGCTGCCCTAGTTTCTAATTAAATGCACATAATACTGAGATTTATGGTTGTCAACAAATAGTTCTTTTATATCTTCTGTTTACTGTCTCTCTTTCCTGATTGTACGCTAATCTAAAAGTGACTGATAAGGGATGAAAACATTAGATGTGGTAAAAACTAATCAGGATAACTGGCTGGCATAAAATACAAAAGAATGGATCCTAAATGGAATAAGTTAATAAGCTGAGACAAAAATATTTTCCACTAACTATATGCAGGTGTAGATAATATGGCTGAAATATCACTTTTAAATAACGACTTGCTTTGTGTATTATTATGAATCAGCTTGTAACTACATTAATATGGTATATAAAATATTTTGTGAAATAATGTAGGTCACACATGAATTTGATCTAATGTGTCAATATGTCTGATGTTGAAAAATATGTTTTTGAGGTTCTCTGTCTTCTGTTCTCTTTTCAGGCAGGAAGAGGAGTGGTGCCGTGTTGTAGCCTACAGTATCTTGCACTGTGTAGGTGGTATCAAATTTGCTGCAGGTTTAAGCTTACCAGTGCTTTGTACTGAGGCCATAGAGCAGAACTGTTGGCTTCTCTTAAAGTGTGTGTATGGGCCAGCTCATCGTAGTTGCAGTTGGGACATCATTCCATTGCCATCGCCAACATCCTGACTGCTCTTAGTGATACAGGTACTGTGCTTACCGTACTTATGGATGGACAGGTGTAGAGCATAGCAGAGAAGGCATGCATTTTTTCCTGTAAAATATCATGTAAGGAATGCTTATACTGCGCAAATATTGATACTTCAAACCTCATAGCACCAGAAAAATTAGGTAATTAACTACAGTCAGGAATTTATTTCTGAAAACTAACACTTTGCATTTATTCAAAAACAAAAAGTAGGAAGTCACATATAAATTATGATTTAAAGCAAAATTCCAGATGCAAATAATTTTTAATGACTTTTTTAATGAAATGTTTGACTCAGCAGTATAATAAACAGTTTCTGGCACTGTGGTAGACAGGGAGCCTACAGCAGATGGTCTCCATTTTCATAAGAATTTATTGTTAGCAGATGCAAATTAAATTGTATGTGGTACTCACATCTGCAACTAAGGTTAAAATTCAAATATTTTAAACTAGTTCCATTTAATGCCAAATATTCGTTAAATTATTAAGAAGGAAAGGCATTACTATATAACTATAACTATATAAGTAACTCTACTGTTACTTCAGAGTTTTGACATAAAAATGATTTAAATGCTGGATTCCAAAAATGTAATAAATATTTAAAAGAAATGTATGCTCTATTGCTTATTGTATTAATGCAAGAAAAATAAAATTGTTATCCACTGAAACTGTTTTGTGGATGCATTTGTTATGATGGTACTAGTCATGCAGTGCAAGCTGACACTGGGTGCAGTGATTGATGGCACTGATTGTAAATAGGAAATACCTTTATGGTCACTTTATGTCCACTGTGCTAAGCCTTAGCTTGGAGTGTGTTAACAATACTTAAATCTATCCAGTGCTAACATTTACAGAAATCTATTCATCTCATGCAACTTGATGCCAACAAAAAGCATCTTGCAAAGAGAACTGCAGTGAAATTTAATTTCCGTATTTTCTGGTTAAGTATAAGGACCCATATATCATTACAAACTCATACCTTCTTTGACTGATTTCCTGAAGTTATTGTTTTTCCTTCTAAGCCATAAAATGGTGGAGATGACAGTGGTAGAAATAATTTAATGTGTACAGAAATATGGTTTGTGATAAAGGTGGTTTGCTCATGTCTCTCTTCACAAGTCGTCTTTGAAATACATATCTAAGTTCATTTCAGTGTAGTGTTGACATTCCATATACAATACTTGTACCTTTTCACTCATAAAGGTAAGAAATCACAATGTACACTCATATTACTTTCCTTCTGCTTCACTGCATGCATTTTAGACATTTAACTTGGTAAATTATACATAGATAAGTTTTATAAATCAACAGAAGACTTCATTTTGCTGACTAATCAGGTTATTACAAAGAAATATTGTCAGCGTCATTTCTGGGGACTAGCTCTAGAACTAATCAATGCTTACATTCTCTGATATTTCTTGAAAGTAGGATCTTTTAATCTCTGATGGTTTACACAGTTACCTCAGAATTTACAGTACATGAAAAAGTGTAATCATTCTAATTTAGTTTATACTGGTCTCCTTGATATATAATTTTCTCTGAGAATTTATTTTAATTAAATAAGGATTTTTAAACTGTTTTTTTGGCTTGCTTCTAATCAAGTAATTTTTTGAAAAAGTGGGGTGGATTTTCCCTTAACAGACTTGCACAGGGACTGGTTTCAAGTGTGTGGTAAGATAATGTGAAATTCTAGCACCATTTGAAATCAGTGCTTTGGTAGGTCTTATCATCCAACTTCATTTCTTTATGAAATGAGCAAGTGCACATCAATGAAGTCAAGAAATCTCCAACCTTCTTTGGACTGTCAACTGGAATTGTTTTGCAGCTGGTTCCACCATTTACTATCGGGATGTAACAAGGAACGTTGCAGTGAGCCTCTTGATTTTAGTATTTGTTGGTATCCTGAAAAATATAACGAAAGGTTAAGTATGAAAAAATGATTAAAATATTACACTTTGTAGAGAACTTCTTAACAATGACTTAATGCAAGTAGCGTTGGATGTAACTTTTATGGAATGGTCATGTATAAAATGATTTTCTCTGTGACTAATCAGTTTTCAGTTTTTCAGTATGTACACACTTATGACATGCATTGTTCTCTCTAATTGGATTCAGTAT
Source organism: Schistocerca nitens (assembly GCF_023898315.1). NCBI lineage: Eukaryota > Metazoa > Arthropoda > Insecta > Orthoptera > Acrididae > Schistocerca > Schistocerca nitens. Next base: position 555,691,702 of record NC_064616.1, on the reverse strand, counting down.
CCCTTCATTAATTGCCTGATCTACCTACCTAATCTTCTTCCACAGCAAAATTTTTAAAAAATATTCTATTTTCTTTTATCCTGCATCAGCTTGTGGTTTTGGCTGTCTTCAGGTGACAACTGCATGACACAAACAGAGATAAAAGAAAGTGGCTTTCACACATTGTTTACAAAGAAGATAACAAAATGAGACATAGGAAGTTGTCGAATAGGAAAGTACTACATTTTTTTGTCCTGCAGAAGTAGTTAACTAAAAAGGAGAAGAGATACGTGGAGTTACATTTAAAGCTGATAAAAAAATTAAATTTAATTTAAAATTTCAATGTAGTGCTTGTAACTAAAACTTTATTTAATAAAGGGAAAAAGAAAATTTAGTTACTTAATTTTAAGCTGGCATTCTGTGTCGTATGTTTGTTGATTTCCAGTTTTTGAAGTAGGGTTATCAACCTGCTTTCCTTCAGGATGTAAAATGTCATTGTACATTATATTAGTGGGTTTCTACTACGATCAGTGAAAGTTGAAATGCTTTCTTAATCTCCAGCTATTCTCATGCTCAGATAAACAGCCACAGCTCTGCCTCATCAACCAATAAATACTTTCCCACAGTACTAGCCTATGACTCCATAGACAACCTCTGTGTCAAGGATTGCAGTTTGTTTTTACTTCGGTGTTAAATTTATGTTCAGATTTAAGAAATTCTTCTGTTTCAGAAATCCTTTTGTTACTATAGCCACTGCATATTACATCCTCCTTACTTTGGTCATTATAAGTAATTCTGCTCCCAAAAAAGCAGAACTCATCTATTGCTTCTAGTTGTATCATTTCTTAATTTAATTTTCTCTTCATTGCTGGATTTATTTAATCAAATTACATTCCATTACCTTACGTTTAACATGCCTTCTTGTCAAGATGCTATCCAACTTCAACTGATCTTCAAAGTTCTTTACCATCCAACAGAATTTCAGTGCCATCAAAATACCTCTAACTATTCATTTGTTCTCTCTAAACTTCAATTACTTTTCCAAATTTCTCCTTGATTTCCTTTACTGATTGCTCAATGTATGGGTTGAATATCACTGGAAATGGGCTAAAACCCAGTCCTCTCATCCTCTTCACAAATACTGCCTCCCTTTCATGTTTCTAGTCTCTCATAATTATGATCTGGTTTGTGTACAAGTTGTAGACAACACTGATCTTTGCGTTTTATCCCCGTTACCTTCACAATTTCAGAGAATATATTACAGTAGATGTTGTTGAGATAACTCTTTAAATTTAGAAATTCAGTATTGCCTCTCGTTCCTACATTTCTTGAACCCAAGCTGATTTTACTGATGTAGTCTTCTACCCATTTTTACTTTATTCTGTAAGTAACTTCAGTATTTTACAACCATGACTTATTGAACTACTGATTCAGAAGTTTTAACACTTGTTAGCACCTGCCTGCTTTGGAATTGGTATTATTATGCTCTCAGTTTGGCAGTATTTTATGTACCAGATGGAACAGTTTCGTCACGAAATTCTCCCAAGGAGCTGTCATCTGCTCCAGACGCCTTGTTTTGACTTAGGTTTTCAGTGCTCTGTCAGTGTCTTTGAAGAGTATCACATCTCTTTTCATCATCTGCTTCCCCTTCCCTTTTCATACTACTGTCTTGGTGTAATACTGGCTTGCCATCTGAACTCTTATAAAGGTGTTTATTTCTCTAAAGATTTCTTTACTTTTCTGATGGATGGCATGCATGTGCAGAATTTCCTGTTAGTTTCATTTCATGTCTATGTTCCCTCTTGTTTGCTTTATTTGATGCATTTGTTCTCATTTTGTTGATTAAATTCCACAACCGGTTTGTTATTGAGATTTATATTGAAACGTGTCTTTTTTGTCTTTGATACTCTGCTGCCTTCATCTCTGAGCTAGCCATTTAACTACAGTTTTCCTTTCCTTGTTGTCAGCTATTGCCTATATACTCCCTTAGAAACTCTGGACAACCATTGGTTCTATAAGGTTATCCAGGTCTCATACACTTCTTTTTTTACCATTCTTTAATTTTTTATCCTGTTATGAATACTGAAATTTAAACAGAAATCTATTCCTAGACAATATCTTGACAGGGAGATAGTAGTAGTACCTTTCTGTATTAGTACTGTTGTTATGTGGCTCACTTTCTCTAAATGATGTTAACAATAATGTAGACACCGAATATAAGGTATACATTTGATCACATGTTCCTATACTTGGTTCTTCTGTTCTGTGTGCTCACCTGTGCCACACTGTCTGTGATACAGCCATGAAGTGGAGCAACTCATTCACTCCTGTAGTGGCTGGTACTCTTCATGTTTCGCTATCACTGCTAATGCATTTATGGAACTGAATAAATCAGTAGACAATTCTGGGAACTTCCTTTTAAATGAGTACAAAAAATGGACATTTTCCATTGACAATGAATCTTGCATAAATAAAGCTTGTATCTATTCTCATATCAGAAAAAGAAAATGGTAAATATTTGTTGAAAAACAGACAAAATTGCCTGACAACACTTACATGAAACATCTGGTATGTGCCTACATTATAGTGTCAAAGAATGTAAAGTTGGATTATTCATCTGTCTCTAAGTTGAACTGATTATCTGAGAAACTGCTTATGACAGAATAGGGAGACTGGTGAATGCACAATTTCTTATCTGAGGATCTGGAATCTGTTAGGTAATTATTGCAGCTGTTCATATTTCACTTAGAACCACCAGCAGATTACAGTCTGAGACTGATTACATGTTTCTGTCAAACTTGTAGCTTCACTGAATGTTGTTATAGTTCTAACCAACATTAACATACATGGCATGAATTCTATTTCATAGGTTTCCTGGAGAGTTAGCTGTTTGTGGAAAGAAATGAATGATGTAAATTTGATTCAAGCGCATTACAATAAAATGACTGGTATGGAACATTATTGTATTAAAGTGCAAATACATACTGTATTATGTGCACAACCACCAGTCTCAATAATCTCTTCGAAATTGTCATACAGTTCAGTTGGTGTTAATCAACAGGAAGTTCTCTAATTCATTATTGAAATTACTCATGTTTCCTTCAATACATTTAATGTCCTCTGTCATGTTGTTTTATTTGTGATTATCAGTGCATCTGTTTCCATATATCGGCAATGTTAAACCTTAGAATATTCCACACTATGTCATCAAAAGTATCTGGACACCTGGCTGAAAATGACTTAAGAGTTCATGGCGTCCTCCATCGGTAATGCTGGAAGTCAATATAGTGTTGGCCACCCTTAGCCTTGATGACAGCTTCCACTCTCACAGGCATACATTCAATCAGTTGCTGGAAGGTTTCTTGGGGAATGGCAGCCCATTCTTCACGGAGTGCTGCACTAAGGAGAGGTATCGATGACAGTTCATGAGGCCTGGGATGAAGTTGGCATTCCAAAACATCCCAAAGGTGTTCTATAGGATTCAGGTGCAGGCCAGTCCATTACAGGGATGTTATTATTGTGTAACCACTCCACCACAGACCATGCATTATGAACAGGTGCTCAATTGTGTTGAAAGATGCAATTGCCATCCTCAAATTGCTCTTCAACAGTGGGAAGCAAGAAGTTGCTTAAAACATCAGTGTAGACCTGTGCTGTGATAGTGCCATGCAAAACAACAAGGGATGCAAGCCCCCTCAATGAAAAACATGACCAGACCATAACACCACCACCCCCGAATTTTACCGATGGCATTAAACATGCTGGCAGATGACGTTCACTGGGAATTCGCTGAACCCACACCTTGCCATCAAATCACCACATTGTGTACTGTGATTCGTCACTCCACACAACATTCCAGTGTTCAATTGTCCAATGTTTACGCTCCTTACACCAAGTGAGGCATAATTTGGCATCTACCGGTGTGATGTGTGGCTTATGAGCTGCCGCTCGACCATGAAATCCAAGTTTTCTCACCGCCCACCTAACTGTCATAGTACTTGTAGTGGATCCTGATGCAGTTTGGAATTCCTGTGTGGTGGTCTGGGTAGCTGTCTGTCTATTACACATTACGACCCTCTTCAACTGTCGGCGGTCTCTGTCAGTCAACAGACAACTTCAGCCTGTATGCTTTTGTGCTGTACATGTCCCTTCACATTTCCACTTCACTATCACATCGGAAACAATGGACCTAGGGACGTTTAGGAGTGTGGAAATCTCTCGTACAAACATATGACACAAGTGACACCCAACCACCTGACCACGTTCGAAATCTGTGAGTTCCACAGAGGGCCCCGTTCTGCTCTCTCACGATGTCTAATGACTACTGAGGTCACTGATATGGAGCACCTGGCAGTAAGTGGCAGCACAGTGCACCTAATATGAAAAACATATTTTTTGGGGGTGTCCGGATACTTTTGATCACATCGTGTAATTCTGGTGTTATATAATGCTTCATACTTTCTTGAGATAACACAATCCTGGTAACATGAAATGAGACTGAATATGTATATTTTGAAACATTTGACAAAATTCGAAAGTTTTTTCAGAGGCTTTTGAGAGTATTTCTGAGACAAACACAAACACAATTCTTCAGTAAACTTCTGTACTTGAAAAATATTATACTGTGAGCAGTGTTCCTCTGACAACCCCCCAGGGTGTTTGCTACTGTTTGATGATTCATGCTTGGCTACCACAGGGCCTCCATATTTGCAGCACCTCTTCCCATTCCATGTTGCATGTTCTTCTTCCTCTCCCTTAGGGAACATGTCTGGGATATTTTTGGGAATGTATTCTGAAGTTTTGATAGCCTGACATCATAGCAGTCCCTCATCTCTATCTTTATTTATTTCTTTCTTTCTTTCTTCCTTCTTTCCTTTCTTCCTTTGTTCTCCATCTCCTACCTTTCCTCGGCTTTGGCATTTGAGGTTTTGCTTTGTTTCTTCTTGCTTCATGTGCACTCCTGAAGTCCGGCCCATGTGTTTAATGAGTTACAGGTGACTGGGTAACACACAGTTCCCAGCCTCAGGTTGACAGGTAGGGTTCACATTTACCCTTGGGTGATTGCCTGAGCTGTCACCTTCCCATATGGCCAATTGGTCCCTGTGTCAGGAGTTTGGGTGATGTGACCTGAGGTGTGAACAGTCACCTAACACCTCTGAGGTGGTGTTGTGTCACGTCGAGGGAATTTGATATTTCATTGTATTCTCTGTCTGACAGGTGTGTGAAAGTGATGAAAGTGTCAACATGGTGGAAATGTTTTTTAATTTTGTTAAAAGCTGGTAGATCCCAAATGTTTACTTTGCATATGTTTTGAAATGTAATGCATAATTGCTTTTATTTACGCCCGATCTGGAGAGACTGGAAAAACTATATATTATTTTATATGTTAAAAACTAGGGCAGTAATATTGACACTCAAAGATATAGTGGCTCCGAGTAACAGCAGCAATGATAAAAAGAGTCTGTCATACATTGTATCTTTGGCTTTGTTAGCTGACTTAGATGTAATTTCTAATTTTTTTGTTTTGTTTTGTGTTGTCTTCCTAGTGGGAGGTATATCTTGTTGTATGAAAGGAATAGTCTGCCACTGCAATCAGAATTGTGACTTTAATGTTTGGTTACTATACAGAAAAGGTGGAAGGATTAAAAACCACTGTAATTCGAAAGAGATCATTTTGATGAATGAATGGTGACTATAATCATCATCAAAGACAATAAAATGGAAAGGGTAATACATTCTTTAAAAAAAAAACAACACTTCACATTGGACATTATATATGATTAAGATTAACCAGCAAGATTCAAGGCCTGCATCGAATTTATAACAACACAGATCAAAACCAGCTATGAGTGACATTGTGTCTTTTCTCAAAAATAACATTCAATAGCCTGGACACAGACTTATTCCCTCTACAACAATTGAGGATCTGCTACCATTTTCATTCCCGTCTTGTTTCTCTTTGAGATCATGCAGAACCATCAAAACAAAATCGTTGATTGCTGCAGCTGTGGAGTCCCGGGACAAACATAACCGAGATTCAGAAGAACAATTCATTCTCCAGTGAATCTCTATTGCTGGAGATGCAGTAATCTTCAAGATTTTTTGTTAGGAAAAGTCCTGCAATTAATTTCACAAGCATTCATATAGTCTTGTTTATCTGCACAGTTGCCCATTACAGTACACATTTATTCAAGAGAAAATTAGTATATTATTGCAGTTAACCTTGGGAAGGGATATTATAGGAACTGGCAACAGTTCACAGGACTTTTGGGCAAGAGAGAGGAATTACATTCTTATATATATGTATGTATCAATGTTATTTGTGCAATATCATATTTGTTGTGTGTGTTTTATGTACTGTAACCTGAACGTGATGGACTGAAGTCACTACTAGCAACTTACTATATGTCATGAGTACATCACGCATGAATTTTGTAGCAGTGTCAACACCAGAAAGCCACAACCATCTTTCTGGCCTTGTTTATCTCTTCTATGTCCGACCCCGGTAGCTGAGCGGTCAGCGTGACGGAACGTCAATCCTAAGGTCCCGGGTTCAATTTCCGGCTGGGTCGGAGATTTTCTCTGCTCAGGGACTGGGTGTTGTGTTGTCCTAATCATCCTCATTTCATCCCCATCGACGCGCAGGTCGCCGAAGTGACGTCAAATCGAAAGACCTGCACCAGGCGAACGGTCTACCTGACGGGAGGCCCTAGCCACACGACATTTCATCTCTTCTATCTTTTTTCCAGTGGTATAATTCCTTTCACTATTTGTGATTTTTTGTGTGAATACATTGTATTTATTGTGATTTGTCGTATCTAGATAAGAGTGTGAATCTATTTGTAGACTATAGGTTTTAGTATATGGTTAAGACTAGGTTGCACCATAAGATGGAGCAGGAAGGTAATTTGCAAGGAAATGTACAGGCAGTTGAAGAAGTTCCTGCAACTCAGACTGCAGTTACAACTCAGGCCCCACCCCAGGGTGCAGAAATAAATACTTGAGATCTGCTCATGAGTATATCACAAATGATGCAGAATTTAACGGCAACTGTCCAAACCTTTTATGCAAAGTAAGATATTGTATCCACAACTGTTCAGAATGTAGCTGCCAAACAATCCAAGCTTATGGTGCAACCTAGTCTTAACCATATAATAAAATCTATAGTCTACAAATAGATTCACACTCTTATCTACATACGACAAATCACAGTGAATACAATGTATTCACAAAAAAATATCTCGCATAATGCGTACCGTCACTATTGAACAGGTTAGCTTATCGGCAAAACAAGATAGTTTAGGACAGAAACAAGATATTCTTGTAGGCAAACGGGGAAAGATTTCTGCCACTGTTAGAGATTTGGTTGGTTGCTGAAGTTAAAACATTACCTACCAAGTTAGATTCCGACACTCTCAAATCTGATGACTGCATAAGCTAACAACAAATTGATTTAGTGGAAGATATGGCTAGTCTAAAAATCTCTCAACAAACTATTCCATCTGAGATTTCACAAATTAAATCTAAGGTAGCAACATTAGTAGACAAGATTGAGTAAGTATCCTTGGGTTGTGTTCAAGTGATTGAAACTAAAATATCATGGTGTGTTGCTACACAATTACAGCAAGCAATACAACAAATGCCAGCATCCATAGTACCTAATACTGCACATATCCAAACCCAATTTACTAATGTAAAGCAGCAAATCAAAGCTGAACTTACCAAATGGAAGGAAGTCGTGGAGGAAACCATAGATGACTGTAATAGAACCATTCATGACCTCAAGTTGAATATTTCAACAACCCATGTTGCATTTTCTGATGAAATTAGGCCGAATTTGGAAGCAGCAACTTCCGTAATGAGTATCTCTGTACAGACAGCTAAAAGTGAAGTTGCGATGTCAGACACATTCCATGGCAATATACCAAATAATAATCTGTAGACACAGATGCTCATGGAAGGGAAGCTACTAAAGCATCTACAGTTTCAGTCCTTTCTACTGGAGAAGCAATCAGTTAATTCAGTCATTTTAATTTGAGGATTTTGAGGAGTCTTGCCTAAGGCTTGGTCTGATGTCCAGAAAATCAGTTTTGTGGCAGGCTACTTACAAGGGGAAGGAAGCCTTTGGTGTACAGATGTAATTGAGACATGCCAGAAGTTTGAGGAATTTGAAAAGTCTTTTCTCAGTTGGTATTGGTCCAAGGGAGTCCAGGAGCATTTGAAGAAAGAGTTGTACAATCCAGAACCCTTTTCCTTCAAATCAGCAACCTCTGGAGATACTTTGAGAAGTATTTGAATGAGGCCAGATATTGGACCGAAGCAGTTCCTCAGAAGGACATAGTGAAAATTATTAAGGCTAAACTTCCAGTAGAGGTGCATGAGAAGTTAATGTATGGTGCGTGAGAAGTTAATGTATATACCAGAAGACAATTTTGTGGAATTTCTATCTGTGGTAGACACAGTTGACCATCATCAAGAAGATTTAAGACAAAGAAACCAAAACAGCAGTCTGTCTAATTCCTTTAATAAATATTTTGCAAACCAGAATGGGCAGAACCACAATAACAGGCAAAACAACTCAGGTAGCATGAAACAGGTCAAACATCAACAAATGGACAATGCTCAGCAACTCAATGCAAATGCACCAAATTTTTAACCTCCAAACAAGCAGGGCAACAACACACAGAGCAGACCACAAAATCAAGGCAACTGGCAGCAGCCATCAAACTCAAACCAGTCTACTGCTAGTAACAATCCTAACTGGAGAAACAATCCAGTTATAATTACCGATGAAACAGATAAATCAAGATCACCAACCAACCAACAGTTAAACTAAACGTGACTAGATCGTGCCCCTGAGAAATGGTCGTCAGTGCAGAGAACGGCTCCAACGAGAGATTGAGTGTGTTCATATGTAATAATCGTCATAATTTAAAGGATTAACTGACTGAGGGTGTAAATAAATGTGCCAATAGGATGATGACAGTTTTTATGCTGATTATTTCTGCAGAGATTCTGGATAGAACAGTCGAGGTAATTCTTGACACAGGTGCCAATGTTAATGCTATTTCAGCATCCTTCTTTGACAAACTGTCTCAAAATGCAAACTGCCAATCTTTCTCGTAAGTAACTGTAAGGTAATTTGAGCTGTGGGCGGTAAGGCTCAGAATATATGTATACAGACTTTCTTAGCATTAAGACTAGGAAATGCAGCTATTTTATGCACGTTCGTATTAATTACTAAATTGTTGGAGGGCTGTATAGTAGGAATGGAGGTGATACATGAGAAGAATGTGCACTTTGACTTCTTAGCAGGATATGCAGATTTTAATGTTGATGGTGAGAGGATTTGTGTGGAGTTGATAAGGGAAGAGAGCACACACATGCAGTTTTGTCAAGGATACAACATCAAGCTGATCCTTTATCACAGGAAGAAAAATAAGTAGAATATTATAGAAACTAATATTAAGATAATTTGCATCTTGGATGATCATGTAACTCAGAAGACATCTGAATCTTCTAGTTTGAGTGATAGCCAAAGAGTCCAACTGTCAAACCTTATGAAAAACCACCTAGTGGTTTTCGATGAAAAGCTAGCTATCATCAAAGGATATGTGTGTTACTTGGATATATATGCCAATGACACATATTGTCATAGTTTTTACCCAATACTGTGGAGGCAACATCAACCTGCTGATGAATAAATTCATCGAATGATGGAGTGGAAGAAGAAATTCATCAAATGGTGGAGTGGAATCTCATCAAGACTTCATCTAGTCCATATTGCAGTCCGTTGTTGGTTGTACCCAAGCCAGCTGGTAAAGTTTGACTAGTTTTGGATGCCCATTCAATCAACAAGATTATGGTTCCAGTAGAACACACCTTGTAAATATTGACGAACTGATTCAAAGATTTCATGGTAAGAAGTACATCACCACATTTGACCTTCACACTTTGTACTCGCAGGTCAAGCTAGAAGAAGAATATAGGAAGTATACAGCTTTTTTCTATGTGGGCAGAAGCTACCAATTTAAAAATTCTGCTATTCACTTGGAACGTGAGTTCAGAAGTCTTCATTCAGGCCCTAGATGCAGTATTTGGACCTGAATTGTGGAGTCAGCTAACGCTCTTCGTTGACGATATACCAATAGCAACAATATTGTGGGACGAGCATATTAATCTCTTGTCAAGAGTTCTCTCAATATTTCAACAATCTGAAAATACTGCGAATTTATGAAAGTTGCACTTTGCACTGAACAAGATGAAGTTCCTCAGACACCTGATTAACGACATTGGAAATTTACTAGATTCTGCCAAGATAAGCACCATAAAGAACTTTCCGATGCCCACCAACAAGAAACAGCTGAAGGCTTTTTTCGGAATGTCATCATTTTTTATAAGATTTCTCAATGATCAAGTTACGAATGCCAAAGAGCTTCACTGATTGGTATGTAAAAATGTCTTATGTGGGTGGACAAGTGAATGCAATACTGCATTCTGGCACATCGAAGACACCTTACCAAATGCAAAAATCCTACACCACCTGGACATGTCACAGGAATTTGGACTAATGACTGATTCTTCAAGCATTGGGTTATGCTCAGTGCTCTTCCAGACTAAACAAATAGATGGAAAAGCAATGTTCTGCCCCACTGCATTCGCAAGCAGAATTTTGTCCTGTTGTGAGCAATCATACATGACAACTGACTTCGAGGCCCTTGCAGTGATATGGGCTTTTAAAACATTTCATTATTACTTATATGGTGCATGCACAACAGTATACTGCAGTCAGAGAATGATGTATTATTTTACAGATGAAAAGAAACTTCAGATGAATGATATGTGTGCATCCCAGCAGATTATGTTGAAAGACTGATTTTACATATGCATTATGCCTGGGGGTGCTGTGGTGTGCTGAAATGTGCTACTTTCCCAGCTTGAGAAGAAAAGTACAACAAGTATTAAGAAAATGTAAGATTTGTCAAATATCTAAGCTGAATAACCAAGGCAGTTTAGATATTATACATTCAGTCCTTCCTGAAAAGCCCTTGCAATTATTTTCTCTGAAGGTGCGTGGGCCTGTAACTCATGCAAGAGGAGGATGCAAATACATTATTGGAGTGCTTGATACCTTTTCAAAGTACATTCAGGTGTATCCAGTACGTGCAGCAACCAGCAAGGCCATACTGAATAAACTTTTCAAAGATCTCATATCATCCATTGGAAAACTGGAAGCAATTCTTACAGATAATGCATCTGCATTTACCTTTTAAGAATGCTATGCAAGCAGCAGGCATCAAACATATCAAAACAAGTTGTTACCATGCTGAAGCCAGTCCTATAGAAAGTGTCTTTAGAAACCTGAACCAGTTTATGAGGACCTATTGCTCCAACATGCAAACCAAATGGATTAATGCATTAAAGATTTTACACACATTATGAATAATTTACCACATACTGCAACTGGATGCACACCATATGAACTAATGTTTGTTAAAGAAGAAAATGAGTGGACAAAAATGTTACCAAGAATCCCAAGAAACAAGATAAACTGGGGACAGAAATTAGGGATGCTTACTTGAATATGTCAGCAATATCTGAAAGAAGAAATATGAAGCACGTTGGCAACACTGCGCCGACGCGGACTCTTCGAGTATATGCTGCACTAAATAATTATAAAAAGCGTTGTTATTAAGCTATTTTTAAACGTCTACAGGCATTATAAATATAATATAAGTGTTGTTAAATTAGTGGAAGTGTTAGTGAAGTATAAAATAAGATTAAACGGGGTAAGAAGCGTATTTTTCTTCTCGCGCCTGTAGAACGAATCCTAGGCCTAATTTCACGCGCGCGAATCGTAAGTAAGCAATAGGTAAACGTTTCCAGTTGGTATAAATATACTATAAGTGTTGTTACATTAGTGGAAGTGTTAGTGAACTGTTAAATAAGATTAAACGGGGTAAGAAGTTTATTTTCCTTCTCGCTCCTACAGCACGGATTTTAGGCTTAATTTCACGCGCGCGTGTCGTAAATAACAGTGACTTAAAACTTATATGTAATCACCCGTTTTTTTATTCAGTACTCTTTCAATTTATTTATATCTGCCTGAATAGTTTCTAGGGTCCTTTGTTTACGTATTAGTTAGTACTTAAATCAGTTTATACGATTTCTGTTTTTACCATGAGTGAGAAGTGTGTGACACGCCGTAGGATCGTTAGTTCCGGTGTATGGTGTGATGGGTGCTGTAGTTTCTTTCATTGGGGCGAATGTAGTGGCGTGGGAAATTGGGACATAAATGAGGCTCACCAGTGGTATTGTAGGATCTGCAGTAGAGATAGGAAAATACTGGAACAGGAAGGGAAAATTGCAGCTCTTCAAGCTGACCTAGACAAGGCAAGGGAGGATCTGGAAAGGTTAAAGAGGGAGAAGGGTGAACAGAGGTGGGAAGTGGCAACAGGTAATAGGGGGAACAGGCAAAGGACAGCATCAGACGGCTTTGTGATAAATCTTGAAAATAGATTTGACCTGTTGCCTCAGTCAGAATCGGATGAGCCTCATGTAGCTGAAGCTGTAGAAAGGGCACAACAAGCTTTCAAGGACTTGAAAAAGGTAGGGAAATTTGTAAAGAGAAAGAAAGTTCTGTTGTTAGGTAGTTCCCATGGTAGATGTGTTGGCCAACTACTGCAGGAAAATCTAGGTCCAGAGTACCAGGTCACAAACTTTTTCAAGCCTTGGGCAGATCTGGGTCAGGTAACAGAGGATGTAGGTTCTTTATGCAAGGATTTCACGAAGGAGGATGCCGTGGTTATAGTGGGTGGTCTGGGAAATAGCATTTACAGAGATTCTGAATATTCCATAGAGAGTGACCTGGTGAAGATAGCGTCAGCAACGAAGCATACGAGTGTGGGATTTGTGTCTGTGTTGAGACGCCATGATCGGCCTCATTTGAACTCTTCTGAGGGTGAACTTGGAGTTGGAGTGGCTGCTTAGGACGGATATAGGGTCCCATATTGATTTGATTCCTGTGGATGCTATCGATAGGTGGGACTACACTAGGCATGGCCTTCACCTCAACAGGAAAGAGAAGGGAAAACTGTCTGGGTTGATTGCAGAAAACTTAAGGGGGACACTGTCACAAGTGGTAAAATACCAGTGGTCACAGGTGTCAGAGGGATGCCTTTTTTAGGATAGGGAAAGGAGATAGAAAACAAGTTTTAAGAGAGATTGACAGACACACTCAGTTTGAGAAAACAGATGAACAGGAGTCAGATTTTAGCATACAGCCTCCATTTAAACAATGTTTAACAGAAAGTAACCAGAAACTGCCAGTTCATCTTCACCAAAGCAGTTATAATCCCATTAGTATGCAGTATCAGTTATCTTTATTACACCAGAACATCCCGGGACTTAGAAATAAAGTTGATGAACTACTCATTTGTATCGATGAAATGAATTCATCTAACCAAATTGACATAATCTGCCTCTCTGAACATCAAGTGACCACTGGTTTAGATATGTTAGACATTTCAGGATTTAAGCTAGCTTCCTACTTCTGCAGAGTAGATATGGATGGAGGAGGAGTTGCCACATTTATTAAAAACTACCATACATTCAAGAACATTGACATGAATAAATTCTGTTTAGAGCAGCATCTAGAAGCATGTGCAACAGAAGTAGAGTTCCATAACAGATCCTATATAATAGTAACTATTTACCGAGCACCTGTAGGAAATTATAATCTATTCATAAATCATCTAGAAGCTCTTTTGGGTTATTTAACAGGAAGAAACAAAGAAATTTTGATTGCTGGTGACTTTAATACAGATTTTCTAATGCAATCTTCCAGTAAACATTTACTGCATTTAGTAATGTTGTCTTTCAATCTAACTCACACTGTAAACTTTCCAACTAGGATCACTAAATCCTCAAGAACCGCCATTGATAACATTTTTATAGACAAATCAAAGGAACAAAATCATATAATAAAACCTGTAATAAATGGACTATCAGATCATGACATGCAGCTCCTTGTTTTAGACGTAAATTCTAAGCAGATTATCAAGACTGCTAAATCTGAGTACAGGAGACTAGTCAATCAACCAAAAATTGAGTGTTTTAGAAAACTGCTCAAAGATATGAACTGGAAAGATGTTTATAGTGCTCATGACATGAATGAAAAATATAACACATTCATTAACAATGTCAGTACCATGTTTGAAAACTGTTTTCCTCTAAAAGTTACTCAAATTAAACAGAAGTCTATAATAAAACCATGGATCACACAAGGAATAAAGATTTCCTGCAAGACAAAAAGGAAAATGTATCTGTCGACGAAGAATAGCTCCAATGCTGATGATTTAGCCAAATACAAGGAATACTGTAAAATATTAAAAAAAAGTAATTAAGACATCTAAACAAATGCACTACGAGAAGAAGATAGCAATGTCAGGGAACAAAATAAAAACAATATGGGATATAGTGAAAGAGGAGACTGGTAGAACAAGAAAGGAACAGGAGCAAATAGCACTAAGGGTAGATGACACATTAGTAACCGATGGGCATAGTGTGGCAAATCTATTTAACAAGTGCTTTATATCCGTTACTGATAGAATGGGATTGTCAGGATCAGTAAATAATGCCCTTGAAAATCTGAAACTAGCCTTTACAAATAGCTTCAGGTACATGAATATGTCACTCACTTCACCAAAAGAAATAACTTCCATGATAAAATCTTTCAAAACAAAGCATTCTAGTGGTTACGATGAAATATCAACAAAGTTAATTAAGGCATGTACTTGTGAGTTTAGTACAATTCTAAGTTACCTGTGTAACCAGTCAATTATAACTGGGACATTTCCTGACTGGCTAAAATATGCAGATGTTAAGCCTCAATTCAAGAAAGGGGATAAAGAGACACCATCAAACTACAGACCGATTTCCCTTTTGCCAGCATTCTCAAAAATTTTAGAAAAAGTAATGTACAGGCAGCTTCTCAACCATCTGACCACAAATAACATATTATCAAGAACACAGTTTGGATTTCTGAAGGGTTCTGATATCGAGAAGGCTATTTACACCTACAGTGAAAATGTACTTAATTCATTAAATAACAAATTACAAGCAGCAGGTATTTTCTGTGATTTGTCAAAGGCAGTCGATTGTGTAAACCACAACATCCTTTTAAATAAATTAGAATTCTATGGTGTCACAGGCAGTGCTGCAAAATGGTTAAGTCATACCTCGCTAACAGGAAACAAAGGGTGTCAGTGCAAGGGACTAGTGAATTAAGTCATCAGTCATCATCAGAATTGGAAGAAATTATATGTGGTGTTCCACAAGGATCCATCTTAGGACCATTGCTTTTTCTTGTGTACATTAATGATCTCTCATCAGTTACACTGCCAGAAGCAGAGTTCGTTTTGTTTGCAGATGACACAAGTATTGCAATAAATAGTATGTCGAGTGTAGTTCTAGAAATATCTGCTAATGATATTTTCATGGATATTAATAAATGGTTTAAAGCCAACTCACTGACATTAAACTTCGAAAAGACTCACTATATGCAATTTAGAACCTGTAAGAGGTTTCCACCCAGCATATGCATGAAGTATGAAGAAGAGCAGATAGGAGAGGTTGAAAGTCTTAAATTCCTGGGATTACAACTTGATAATAAATTCAGTTGGGAGGAGCACACCACAGAACTGCAGAAACGCCTTAACAAATCTGTATTTGCAATTCGAGTGTTAGCAGACATAGGCGACATAAAAATGAAAAAGCTTGCATACTTTGCCTACTTTCATTCCATAATGTCATATGGTATAATATTTTGGGGTAACTCTTAAAGTCAAACAAAAGTTCTCAGAGTCTAAAAGCGTGTAATACGTATTATTTGTGGAGTAAATTCACGGACGTCCTGTAGAAACCTATTCAAAGAACTGGGTATACCAACTACTGCCTCTCAGTATATTTACTGCTTAATGAAATTTGTCCTAAATAATATATCTCTTTTTCCAACAAACATGTCAGTTCATACATACAATACCAGGAACAAAAATGATCTGCACAAGGACTTAAAAGCACTTACTTCAGTTCAAAAAGGGGTCCCCTACTCAGGAACACTCATCTTCAATAATTTGCCAGCAAACATAAAATATTTAGTTACAAATAAAGATCAGTTTAAAAGGAGCCTGAAAGACTTACTAGTAGCCAACTCCTTCTACTCCATTGACGAATTTTTTAATAGAAACAAATGATGTATTGTATATATTCATACTGTTAGTATTGTTATTTCAGCTTTTTTTTTTTTTTTTTTTTTTTTTTTTTTTTTTTTTTTTTTTTTTTTTTTTTTTAAGTGACATGTTCCACATCCATGAGGACCTCCTCAACACGGATCTGTGGAACGAAAAACTAATCTAATCTAGGATAAATAGAAGACAGTCATACACCATAGCATTCATGGAGAAACTACTACAGACAGTGAAACACTATTGTTTTTAGTATCATATCTGTAATATTAATTGATGTGTATATAGCAGGGTGGGTGTTCTTTGATATATTCTGTGAAGACGGTCAGTAACTACTGAGTGACATTAATGGACATTAAGTGTGTTTAAGTTAATCACAACTCACAAGACACTCTTATGCAAAGTGGAAGATTTTTTTATTCTCTAGTGTATAAGTTTTTTACATCTAGTATTAAGGATGGAAGTTAATTTTTTTGTGAAGATTCACAATTATATTTTATTTCTTGATCCTGTGTATAAGTGATGAAGTTTCTAACTAAAGATTTCTCCTGTATCTAATGTCAGTTTGTTGATTAGGTGTAAGTTGTTTGTTTTCTGATTCCTTTATCAAGATAGCTCTATCTTTCTTTCTTTCTTTCCTGTCTTTCCAATCTTGTCCTCAGGTTTTCCCTTATTTTTGTTGATCCTTCACATCATTATGATTTTTGTGTTATTGCTAGCTTTGAGAGCAATTTGCCTAGGAACAAATGGAAATATGGTTGATGTTATCCTGGACAGATAAAAAGGTTTTCTAAGTAAGTCAGAGATGTCAAAAGGCCTGTGTCATGTGATTATTGTTGAATGATTGTATGATGAAACCTGACTAGTAACTGTGAAGAACAGTGTCCTTCGGCATTGTGTTAATCACCTTCTGTGAGATCCCTGTTCATGTGATTTTGTGTTAGGTGACGAGCTGTCTTTTCAACAACCTTCCACTGAAGTGCTGACTTTGGACAGTTTCACAACATTCCTTAAATTTTTGTGTTGCTCATTTGAAAGTGTGTTACTATGCATAGACAATGTGTTTCTGATCAATTGCTAGTGCACATGAGGAATTTTGCACCCTTCTTCACTAAAGAAAATGTGTCAGAGTGAATGTAACTGTTGATTATGAGACAAAATGCCTGTGTTGTGAAGTTTTCTTTAGTTTACATGACTCAAAGTACTGTGTCGTGACAGTTTTTTTGGGACATAATATGTTCAAACCAACACTACCAAAGTTGGTTGTTTGTTGACACAAGCGAGTCAGAATGTAAAAATAACACAATTCCATTCCAGATGGGCACTGTGGCAAGTCATTTTTTCTTTTCTCATTCACATTTCTTTTCCTATCACCACAACATATATCTTGGTACTATGAAGCCTAGGTCATACCATCCTGTCTCCAGTCATGCCAACCCTTCACTACCAGTATCTCACTGCACCTTGGATGACTATATCGCTTCCCAGTTTACGTCCAGCTTCTCACCATTTATCAACATCCGTTGACACCATCATTCATTGACATCGGCATCTTTCATTTATATAATATATTTAAAAACATTCAATTGTATAAGATGAACTCTATATGATTTTTGTGTGCAGAAGTTGTTCTAATTGTGTAATGTTGAATTTTGCTGTAATATTTAATGATGATACTGAGAAAACTGGCCTGGATAGGGGCAATGGAGGTTTTAGGGGTCATTTTCCTGGCCAGCCTTGCCCAAAATGAGTGGCCCAATTCTTGCAAAACCATTTATTCTGAGCCAAAGCTATAAATTTATCTAACTGGATGAAATGTGAATCACTGTTAAGAGAAAACTGTTTCCATTACTATCTGAAGTAATAATCAATTTACTCATTACCATTTAAAATTGAAGGCAAATATTCTGCAAATATTTTCAAAACCATTAACAATTGTGGACATGAAATGTTTGTATGTCAGAGAAAAATTTTGTGCCCAGGGAGGGCTATGTAGTATCACTTTGAGAGAATCTGATATTTCATTGTATTCTCTGTCTTATAACACACGTGTGAAAGTGGTGAAAGTGTCAATGCATTGGAAATGTTTTTTATTTTTGTTGGAAGCTGGTAGTGGCCAAATGTTTACTTTGCATATGTTTTGAAATGTAATGCTAATTGTTTTTGTTTACACCTGATCTGGACAGACTAGAAAAGCTATACATTGTTTTATATGTTAAAAACTATGATGGTAATATTGACACTCAAAGATATAGTGGATGTGAGTGGCAGCAGTGATGCTAAAAAGAGAGTGTTGTACATTGTATCTCTGGTTTTGTTAGCCAATTTGGATATAATTTCTATTTTTTTGTTTTGTTTTTTGTTGTCTTCCTAGCAGAAGGGAGAGAGGTACATATTGTTGTATGAAAGGTATCGTCCACCGTAGCAGTCAGCATTGAGACTTCAATGTTTGGTGTCTATATAGAAAAGGTGGAAGGATTAAAAACCACTGTAATTCAAAAGAGCTCATCTTGATGAATAAACGGTGACTATAATCATCATCAAAGACAACAAAACAGGAAAGGGTAATTCATTTAAAAAAAAAAAAAACCAACACTTCACATTGGACATTATACATGTTTAAGTTTTACCAGCAAGATTCACATCCTGTGGCGAAAAGAATTTCAAGAGCCTGCATCAAATTTATGATGACACAGATCAAAACCAGCGATAAGTGACATTGTAATCTTTTCTCAAAACTAACATTCAATAGCCCAGACGTGGACTTATTCTCACTACAATGGTTAAGGATCTGCTACCATTTTAATTCCCTTCCCATTTTTCCTTGAGATCGTTGATTGCCACAGCTGTGGAGTAACAGGACCAACATAGCCGAGATTCAGAAGAAGAATTCTTCCTGCAGCAAATCTCTATTGCTGAAGATACAATAATAATAATAATAAGTATTTTAAGAGAATCTTCAGTATTTTTTGTTATGAAAAGTTCTGCAATTAACTTCAAAAACATCATAATATTCTTGCTTATTTTTCATTTTTTTATCTTCACTGTTGCCCAGTACAGTACACATTCATTCAAGAGAGAATTAGTACATTATCGCAATTAACTTGGGGAAGGGATATTATAGGGGCCCAAATGGAAGGAGTGCACCATTGCAGATGCTGGCAATTGTGGGGGATTTTTTCACAATGAACCTATCATCTTCAACTCAATCTACATCTATTAAATGTAAACAGAATGAGGCTAAAGATTCAAAGTGCCTTGCGGCTGAATCTTGGTCCCTCATGGTATCACGTACTGAAGGAGTTCAGTTATTTTCTGTTTATTATTCAGAAAGGTTTTGATGCAATTGCAGGCCCTGTTAAATCCTGCTCTTGTTTACATAATGGATCTTTGGTTCTGAATACCAGTTGTGACTTTGAAGCCCAAGAACTGCACACAGCTTCGCTCCTCCACAGCTATCCTCTTGTGTTAAGGCCGACCGAACACTGAAGTCTTCACATGGCATTATTTACACTCAGCTGCTTGATGATCTGACCAAGGGAGATACCCAAACTTCTCTCTGATCAGGACATCACTGCAGTCCATCAGGTAATGAAAAAGATTGATGCAACCTAAGTGCCCACACATACTTTTTTCGTCACATTTGATCGAGTAGTGCTTCTGTAGAAGATCAAAGCAAGCTATGAAGTCATCGTAGTCTGACTGTGTATTCCAAACATGACTCGTTGCTATCGGTGTCACCATTACTTCCACACTCACATGTCCTGTCAGAACATGGCCAAATGTGTTATATGTTTAGGGATGCTCATAAGGGCAACTGCCCACCGCCTCCTCCTCCCTTCTGTATAAATTGTAATGACAACCATGCCACCTCATCCCAAGAATGTCCCATGTGTCTTGATGAGCAGGTCATACAGGACATCTGGGTGAAGGAAAAGGTACCTTACTCTGTAGCTCGCAAGTTGTTGGCTAGTTGAAAGCCCTGCATCTTCCCATCCAGCACTTACACTACAGTTCTCACTATGCCTTGCTCTGTGAAGGACATGGCCACACAGACGTCTGACCTCCAATTCAGCTCTGCAGCTGTAAAGTCACCCAGTATCATTGCAGTATCCCTGTCTCATTCTCCTACAGCTGTGCAACAAGCCACCAAATCGTTGTCCCAAGTGGCCAAATCACCTGCTACACAACTGGCAGGCCAGAAAGTACAAAAGGAATACACCCATGAAGTCTTTTTATGTCCCTCCAGCCAAGAAACATCTCAGTATTCATCTGCCAACTGCATAGACTCTAAGAAATCAAGCAAAGGCAAATTGTCTTCTCCTTCCCTGAGTTGGAGGAGATCCTCTTGTGGTGTTGCTGTGTGACACCCTTACCGGACTGACCTCCATTTCATCAGTGCACACTGCCCACCATTTTTCTGCCCTGGAATTCACAGGCTGACCCATTGAGAATACTGATACCTCTTTAGATCTCATGGTAGAGGATCCTCCACCCTCTGCACACTGTAGCAGAAAGTCTCTGAAAACTGGCACTCGGCAGTCACCAAGGTGACTACTCTTCATTTCTTCTCTCCTTCACATTCCCCATTATGAATCTTCTCCAATGGAATTTTCACAGCATTAGATCCAACAAGGAGGAATTATGGCTGGTCTTGGAAATGCAGCATCTGCTTGTTTCCTGCCTCCAAGAAACAAAACTGTATTCTCGAGACTGCTTTGCTCTCCCACATTTCCTTCCAATCTCCTCAATCTGCTTTGACATTCCCCCCTGAGGATGGCATTCGATCTCATGGGGGACTCATGCTACTCATCTGGAATGTTGCCCATAACTGAACCATATCACTGAATGCTCAGCTGCAGCCTTTTAATTGTAAACATTTTGTTATGGATCTTACTTCTGCTGGTCTAGTGAGGGTCACATTCATATTAGTGAAGAAATATGCAGTGACTGGCGTGAGGTACTCCATGGCAGCATCTTTTCACTAACTGTTATGAAATGCTTCTTAAGTTCACAACACTACACACATCTGTTACTGATGTAGCATTTACTCTTAATGCTATCTGTCCTTCATGTCTGGTTCTAACAGACTCCTCCTTCACTATATCTCATATCATCTTTCTTTTATGTGCAAATATGCTACATTTAAAACAATCTGGCACTTCACCTGCCAATAGTAAAAACAATATAACAATTTTTTTTACCCATGCTGTGTATCACTTACACGTGTTATCATTTCTTGATAATATTTGTGTTCTGATGCAAGTTGCATTTCTTATTCCACTTCAGTTTCATTTCTTCATATCACTTTGCCCCTCTGTGCATTTCTTCAGGATAGCATAAATAGGTACTTTACACTGAAACTGACTAAATATCACATTTGTTACTGTTACTTAAATATTCACTGAGCATTCACTTTGTGTTCACCTCAAGCTGATCTTGGCCTTTTTACTCTGAGAAATCTCAAACATAGAATTGAATATTTCTAATTCCAGAACACTGCAGTGAATTCAAGAACATGAAAAACAAGAAATTCCAGTATATTTTTGGAGAAACTTGAAAGAAAAAGAAATCCAAGATGGAAAGATGTATTACACTGTGCTTGATATTTTCAAAGCCACAATGCTTATCTCTGTCTGCTGAACACAAACTTATACATAACATGTACTTGTGCCAAGTATTCCAAAGTGGATTTGTGGATTTCATGGTGCATACAGCTAAAAGCTTTATAATGAACAATGGAATATTTCCATTGCCTCTTTGACATATTGATTTTAATGCTTAATCAGTGAGACAAATAATGAATATTCCATTGACACATCTTTCAAAATTCCAAACAGTTTCTTACAGAATGTTTTTATGTACTGAATCTTTATTAATTCTATTCTCAATACTCTAATTTTTTGTAGAAAAATGCCAGTAACAGTGATAAGATTCAGCAGTTTAATATTGTCACTATCATCTTGTGATTTGATTTAACAGTGTATTTCAAGATGGGTAAATATGTCTAGAAATTCATTACATATTTGTATTAATATATTACAAAGCTGTTTTAATATACATTATTTATTGATTTCTGGTTTGGTCATAAATAATAGACAGTTTTTTTTAGACTGTGATAATGTTGAAGATCTATTTTGAAGATTTAATATACAGATGAATCTTAACCAACATGTTTCAGAATACTCTCCTTAAAACTGTTCAAATCCATATTATCTGCAGCTGACAGAAAAGTTACTGAAAGTTTGTAGGCTTTGAGTGCTACTTATGATCAGCTTGTTACTTAACTTCAAATTAGTTTCTTCATATCTCTTGCTTATTTTCAATACCTCATTCTATAATAGTTAGGCTACAATAAATGTAAACTGAAATTTTAATCTCATTGCCAGAAGAACTTTAAGTACATAGCCTCTGATGACTTAACACAATTTTACAATGAATTTTGTAACATAATTTAACGTTGTAAAATTTGAGCTTTTGATGTTAAGTGTAGGCCCTACTTCACTTAGCTTTACATTACGTGCTCATACCTTGTATAAATCATTTATAAACATTTAGTCTATAAACTTCTTGTTAGGTTAACAGTTTTAGAGTAGCCCGTGACTATATTACTGAAGAAATTCTTTTCCACTTACTCCATATATATTTTCAGTACTATTTAGACCCCCCCGCTGAACCAGTGATTTGGGCTTTATGCTGCAACTTACATCCATAGTTTCCCTTTAGAAATTTTACCTCCCATACTTCCTGCTGATACTAAATAGATGATTCCCTGATGTTTCAGAATATGTCTTATCACCCAATCCTCTCTTTTAACCAAACTGTTCAATAAATTTTTCTCCTTAATTACAGTTTGTACTTCCTTATTAGTTATGAGATCTACCCACCTGATCATCAGCATTTTGCTATACCTCTACATTTCAAAGGCTTCTATTCACTTCTTGTCTGAACTGCTTATTGTCAATGTTTCATTTCTGTACACGGCTCCACTCCAGACAAATACCCTCAAAAAATACTTCTTTGGTATTAGATGTTAACATAATTCCCTTCAAATTAGTGCAGTGTCTGTACAATTTGATGCAATGTTCCCTCAGATGTTCATGTGTGTTGGAAGGAACATTGCATCAAACTTTACAGACACTGTCAAATAAAGACATTGCACTAACTTATTTCATGGTAAAGTCAAGGCAATCTGACCAGAAAACTAAATAAGTCTCTCCTTATGTTGGAATCACATAATTCTGCAAGCACTATCTAGAGCAGACATTGGGATGAATGGAACTTTGGATGTGTCTGTGAAGCATGCTCAGATATCCGAAGCAGTTAAGGAAATCACTCACATAAAGTGGGAAATATGGGCTAGAGTCTCATTCTGCAACAATTTTTCAGTTGTTTCCAGTAAACTTTATAGCTTTGGTGGTACTGTAGACACAGTCTGCAGATACATTTCAAAGTTTCCCTTCTTCAGAAACACTTTTTTTCTTTTGCCAGTCTTGATTTTATAACCTCTTTACTTTGACAATCATCAGTTATTTTGTTACCCAAACAGCAAAACTCTCCTGTTACTCTGTGTCTGACTTCCTAATACAATTTCCTCAGGATGACCTGATTTAATTACACTACATTCCATTACCCTTGTTTTTCTTTTATTGATGTTCAGTTCATATCCTCCTTTCAAGACACTGTCCATTCCATTAAATTGCTCTTTCAAGTCCTGTCCTGCCTCTTGACAGAATTGGCAAACCTCAGAATTTTTATTTCTTCTCCATGAACTTTTATTCCCTTCCCAACCACTGCTTACTTTCATGCTCCTAGTCTCTTATAGCTGCTGTCTGGTTTCTTTACAAATTATAAATAACCTTTCATTCCCTGTACTTCTCACTACTATCTTCAGAATTTCTAAGAGTGTTCCAGTCAATACTGGCAAAAGCTTTACCTAAGTCTACAAATGTTATAGATGTAGGCTTGCCTTCATTCTTTCTTTAACCTATCTTCTAAGACAAGGGGAAATCTTTTTTTTTTTTTTTTCCACCTGCTGTTTGCAGCTCTTAAGGCCTTTACTCACAGCCTCATATCCAAACCTCTTGATCCCTGTATGCATCTTCTTTCAAACTTCTTCTTCAATTTTCCTTTCCTTTATAAAAATTCATGGCAATATTTTACACTCATAAATTATGAAACTGATAATTCAGCATTATTGACACTTATCAATATATTTTCTTCGTAATTATAATTATTACACTCTTCTTGAAGTCTGAGGGTACTCCATCCCTCATACATTTTGCACATCCAGTAGAATAGTTGTGCCATGGCTGGCTCTTCCAAGGTCTTGGGTCTTCCAGTGCTCTGTCATATTTTTCTTGCAGTATCATCTCCTATTTCATCTTTATTTACTTCCCCTACGTTGCCTTTGATTTCAAAAAATTGGTTCAAATGGCTCTGAGCACTATGGGACTCAACTGCTGAGGTCATTAGTCCCCTAGAACTTAGAACTAGTTAAACCTAACTAACCTAAGGACATCACAAACATCCATGCCCGAGGCAGGATTCGAACCTGCGACCGTAGCGGTCTTGCGGTTCCAGACTGCAGCGCCTTTAACCGCACGGCCACTTCGGCCGGCCTTTGATTTCATTTCCCTTGTAAAAAACCTCTGTATTCCTTTCACCTTTTCCTTTCTGGTTGAGCTCTAGATATACTTTTCTCCAAAGATTCCTAGTCTTCCTGTTTTAATACAAACTGAGTAAGTTTTGCCTGGACAACTTCTTCTATTCCAAGGTAGAAATTGTTATTGTAATGAATGTGCAGCATGAAGCCATACTTACAAATTGATTTTTGATGTGAATGGGAAGCATAACTCATGACACATCATTATGATTTATTATCCAAATGTTCCATGGAATGTGAAATGAATGGACTGGCTGACTTGCTGACCTGCTAACTGGCTGACTGGACTGACTGACAAAGTAACTAACTAACTATAGATGGCATCTATCTTTTACCTAGTTATACATGCTTTCATAGCCTTACAAATGCACTCTAGCTGTTCCTGCTTAAACATTTTGCAACTTCTGTCTTATTCCCTTCTACCTGATTCATGTGCTGCATTTTTTCCTTTCGTCAATTAAATTCAGTATCTCATCAATGCTGAACAGATTTCCTTGTCTGGACTATTGATTTCATATGAGTTACATATACTTTAGTGTGTTGTTTCAGCACTATTTTCCAGTACTGTATAAAACAGAAAAGTACATCCTGATCATTACTCCTATTGCAATTTGCGTGTGCCCTGCCCAGCTTTGAAGGCACTCTGATGTCTGTCATGTCTAAGGTTTAAGTGATAACTTCCTAGTATTGTATTTAATTACTTCAATGGGGAAACTATTTTAAAAAATTGGTACTAATATATTAAGAAATGTCATAAGAGCTCAAAGGAATCATTGCCCTAGTTACATTTTAGTCATAGTATGTTTAAATTTAAATTAATTATTTGGATAGCATGTCATTAATCAGCCTCATCTTTTCCTGAAAATGTTTTTGAATTGTATGTAATTTGGCTGTGTGCATTACAATTTTAGAATTTATTTATTACAGGATAAGCTTGTGTTCATTTAACTTTCATTTATTGTCTGAAAATACAGCTACCATGGTGCTGCTACCTGGAACAACGTAAGAAGGAAAATTTGTCTTATATTAAATTATTAGTGGCTAACAGTATCTTTAAACTACCTTATCTACATCTACGTATGTACTCTGCAAGCCATCACACAGTCAAGGCATATGGTAGCTCATACCACTACTACTTTTCTTTCGTGTTCCACTTGTAAATAGAGTGGGGGGAAAATGACTGTGTATAAGCCTCCGTATGAGCCCTAATTTCTTTCATCTTATGTTTGTTGTCCTTAGGTGAAATGTATGTTGGTAGTAGTAGAATCATTCTGTGGTTGGCCTCAAATGCTGGGTCTCTAAATTTCCTTATTTACCCTGTCAAATTCACTTACGAGATGTACTTTGAATTGTGTCTTTTCACAAAACATTAAGTAATGGTGTTCAAAAGAAACAATCACTTCTAAGTGTAAGATTGGATTTTATCAGTTCTCACATTCCTCACTGTGTGTGTCAGTGCATTAAGAGCTAGAAAATTAGACGGTCTGTCCATATTTTGTCTGTCTTATCATCCTTCATGAGTACTTGCACTACAATAGCACAGGCCACAATCAGTCAAAATTATTTTATGTTGAGTCAGTACAAGGATAGAATAATAGGTACAGAAAGTATTCAGTGCTCATGTATGGTAAGCCAACTCTGTTTCCCATACAGGGAAATGAAATGCATTATAGGCATGATATTAATCATAGAATTACAATGTGTGAAGAAAAACTGTAGTAAATATTCTCTTAGTCTAAATATTCATCACTAGGTATTTACAAAAGTTGTTTATATCCAAAATATCATCAATAGTAGTTGTGGGGAAAATACAGAAATTTATGTTGGCAAAGTAGCTCATCTCTGTTCATCATGTATTATCAGTAATAAATTTGTCAAATACTTATCACAAATAAAGCATACACTGTGTGTGTGTGTGTGTGTGTGTGTGTATGTACAAGTAAGGGCTATGTCACTGGTTTACTATCTTTCAGTGTGTAGTACTGAAAAATATAAGATCATTTCTCTTAATTCTATCTTGACTTTGGACTGTACTGTTTTTCTCTGTAGCTCTTATGTATAACTATTTACAATTTGAATTACACCAATGTATGTTTGCAACTTTTCACATCTCTTTACAACATGGGATATGTCACAGATCATACCTCAACATAATTATTTGCACTATAGGTATGAAAATACATAAAACACAGATTTCTGGCCTCCCTGGTCACACTACGTTTCCTCATTGCTCTTTCATGTGACTAGCAAGTTCTATATGATTAAAATTCTCACCTACTCTAGTGTTTATCTTCCTTTACATGTGACCTGAGTAAATATGAACTCAGTAATACTATATGCAATGTATCTATGTACAGGTAACAAAATTATGATGTTAGTTTCTTCCTATTGTATAAATTTTTCTAATTATGAGATGTGATCTATTCTCTGTGGTGTGTAACGTAAAATATAGTTCATATTTCACTTTATTTATGGCTCACAAAATTCCCACAGAGTAACTGTTACATGTCACAGTAGTACAACAGTCTTTGCTTACAAGGATAATCAGTAATGTACTATTATGTAACATATGGAGAAACTGATTCATAGTATATAGTACAAAGTGTAATTTCTTTGCATTTTCTACTCTTATTAACTAGTTTTCTGCATCTCATTGGTTTACTTGAAAAGAAAAATAAGAACATTGCTGTCTGGTGAGACAGATAATAAAGTGCACAGTTTCTGTCAAGTTTAACAGCTAAATAGATAAGCCACACAGAATTCACATCTCTCAAAATATACATACATAAAAACCAGAATAAGATGTCCTAGTATATGGTATGGTATTACTCATCATACAAAGTCTGCTTTGTGAACATTGTAAGTCATAGCACAAATTTTATCACTTCAGTGAAATCATACGGTTTGATCTTTCATATAACTGTACAAATATTTCATTCTACATAATAAATGAAACTGATAATGAAGTCGGTTTAAAATCAGCAAGTGATGAAATAAATTTGAATTATCAAGTTATTCTACTACTTGCTTAATCTGGAGAGCCGGCCGGTGTGGCCGAGCGGTTCTAGGCGCTACACTCTGGAACCACGCGACCGCTACAGTTGCAGGTTCGAATGCTGCCTCGGGCATGGATGTGTGTGATGTCCTTAGGTTAGTTAGGTTTAAGTAGTTCTAAGTTCTAGGGGACTGATGACCTCAGAAGTTAAGTCCCATAGTGCTCAGAGCCATTTGAACCATTTTTTTAATCTGGAGAGACTGGATAGTGATTATAGTAAGAGGTCATTTTGATAGGTGGACAGGATTTGGAGAATATTACATTTGATAACAAAAACTGAAGAGGAATGCTACATAGCTTAGAGACCTAGTGCTTGTTACACACTTTGCTCACAAAGATTGTATGTCCTTCTGAGGATATCACAATGTCACATAAAGAAGAGAATAAAATAGAATATACACAATATACAAAGAAAATATTGTGGTACAGGATTCTTTTGATATGTCTGTTCAATTTCAGTTATTTGTGTTGGCTATTTGTTTATATGGTTTAGTTCTGCTACATTCTGTAGAATAGACAGTTTTCTAGATTTGTGGTGCACCAGTCTGTATGCATTTGGATATGGATTCCCTTGATTCAGATGGGGCAGTACAGATATCAAAACATTTCTTTAGTTCTCCACTAATAGGCCTATATTTTCAATGAGAATGAAGTAACAACAGGTCTTCAGCTTTGAAGTGGATTGTTTTCAGTTTCTTGCCTTGTATTTGTTTTCTGATGTTCCCTTGTTCTTCCACAATTTTTTTATTATTTTCTCTCTTTCTTATGGACTTATTCAACTGCATGCTGGGAATTCAGTCAGTTCACTTATCAAAGTACATGGTTTCCTATCACACAGAATTTCATATAGGCAGAATCCAGCTGAAATGTGCTGCAAACTACTAAGAATATCTTGAAAATTACCAACATGTTCTATGCAGCTTGCATGATTCTTGTTGCTGTACATTCTAAATATTCTGCCCTCTCCTACATACATTATTTGGTTGGTTGTTCTATGGGTGGTATTTTGATATTATGATGTGATTAATATTTTCATCTGCAACAAAAGACTTCCAAGAATTGGATGTAAATTATCTACCAGTATCAGAAAAGATTCTTCAGATTTTCCTATCTTTGTAAAATAATTTCTCCTGATTTTGAGAATGATATTTTTACTGGGAGCCTTTTGAGTTGATATAGTCTGATAAATTTGGAAAATGGCTCATCCAGTACAGATATCTAGGACACCTTCCTGCTCCCCCCCCCCCCCCCTCCAACCCCCACCACCTTTTGACTTGGGTAAATTTCTGTATGTATTCACAGCAATGAGTTCTAGCTGTTCTTTCCATAAGACGTTTTACATGAGTCACCTACATGCCTAGTTAGTGATTTTTACACTCTTGCACCTGACACCGGTTGCTATTTGCTTTCTCACTCTCCTTGTGATATAAAAGTAAACATTTCCCTGGATTTTCTGAATGCACTTTTGTGTCCCATAGTGTCCAAAATGGTCATTAATGTATTTTATTGAAATTAAATATATTGCTCTTTGGCCAGCACAGTTTCCAGATAACACTGTCAAACACTTGTACTCTTGAATAATATTCCCCTATAGACCACCACAACCTGGTGTCCTGGCCAATACTATTTAAATTTTGTAAATGCTGAATAAGTAGCTAACAGTTCTTTCTACATGACAGTATGATATTTCATGTTTCTGCTTGTGAAAGCTATTGACCTGTGTTCTATCTTACCATCAACAAGCTTTTCTTGGAAAAGATGTGCCCCAAGACCACAATCACTACTGTTGGACATCATACAAAACGGTGTAGTCAAGTTGGGTCAGTACAAAAGTCTGCTGTTATATAACTACTGCCTATTATTCTCAAAAGCTCTTTTGCTATCTTTGTTCCATACCTACACAGTAGTCTGCTTAAGCAGGTTATTTAAGCAAGGTGCATTCAAATACTGATAAATTTTGTATAACACCTGCAAATACCACAGAATGAGTTTAGTTGCTTCTTTATATTTGGAGTAGAGAACTTTGTGATGGTTCAAAGTTTTTTGTCATCCCTTCTTCCAAAATGTTGTGACCAAAAAATCTGAGCTATTTCACAGAAAATTTGCATTTTTCTAATTTCAATGACATGCATCCCTGTCTTAATTTGCCTTAATATGCCTTAATATACCAAAAAATTCTTCCCAATATCTCCAAGAAATTAAGATATTGTCCACATAGATGGTTAGTTTTCCCAAATGTTCTCTCCACAACTCAAAATCCAGTACACAAATGAATTCAGCTACAGAGACTTTTAAGTCCAAGAGGCACAACAAAATACTGGTAACACCTCCTCCCATACAGGAATGCAGTCTATCTTCTGAAGTTATGTTCAAGTGGTAGTTGGTGGAAACGAGAAGTGAGATCTAAACTAGTCACGAGTATTATATGTTCAGATGTGTGCAGCAATTGATCAATATTCTCCAGATGATCTCTTGCTCTTTCTAAAACTTTATTTAAATTCCTTGAATCTAAAACCAGTCTTGCATCCCCATCTCATTTTGAAACTACAAGAAAGCAATTATTGTATTCACTGTCATTCCTCTGAATTATCTGCCAACTTTCCATTTTTTGAAGCTCTTTCTCTACACCTTTCTCTTTGAAATAAGTATTCCATAAGGTTTAGAAAACAGAGGTTCTTGAGGGTCCAGTCTTAGCTTACATTCACAGTTTTTCACTTTCCATGGTCTATTATCAAAAACATCATAGTACTACCATAATAATTCTTTTAATTGATCTTTTTGTTTATGACTAAACTTTTCTGCTTCAACTAAGTCACTAAACTGAGTATCACTAAATTCTACCCCACTATAATCATCATCATTGTATCCCCTGTCATCAGTAAAACGCACGTCCCTGATCTGCACATTAGTCGCTATACAGTTTTGAATATTGGAATTGAATTGGTTTCTGAAGTGATAATTGTTTTTTGGGTAAGCAAACATAAGTCTTCTGTTGACACAGTTAAACCCTACTGCTGCTTCTTTGTTCCAGTTCATCCTCCAAAAAAATATGTTCATGTAAATTGGGAGTCACAAGGCAACCTTGTGTAAACTGTACATCATTAATAGAAAATGACAACAATACTTCTATATTCACAATCTGACTATGCCTGCTCATTGCTCATTTTATCTTTATCTTGATAACAGGTAATTCAGCAAAGATGGAGCTGTGTTTTATTTTATTCCTCAATTTTTGCAATATACTGATTATTTCACCATAACCCATATCTCTTACCAAATTCTTTCCCTTTCTGTTTGAGAATTACTTAGAGCTACACCAGATATAATTCTCCTGCAGAGGTCAATTGATTTCTGTAGGATTTTTTAAAACATGGCTGATGATTTGGATTTTCCTCCCAATTGGGATGAAACTTCTCACAAAGTACTTTTATCTTTCTTATCATTGTGATCTTTATAATTATCCTAAATTACTCTCAGAATCTTGCCTGAAATATCATTCTTGTTTCTGTCCTTCCATACCAACTGAAGTATTACTAAGCTCCACAGGCAAAATCTGTCTCCCATATTCTATATTTTCCGTGTCTTTACTGATACAAATAACCACATTGTCACTGATTAACTCCTTTACTCCAATGTAAATTATTCCATCCAATTCCCCTTCAAAATCACCTTTACTACTATCATCATCATTATCAACACTATTATCAGTCCTTACAACATTATCACCACCACTGTTCAATATTGGCAATCCTTTGTCCCCCTGTCCATGGTCACCAGTCCTGCTGGCAACAAAATTAGTGTCATCAGTATGGTCCTCTAGATTACCCTCTTCATTACGTGTTAATCTACCTAACCCAGATTGATTGAAGTTCCTACCTGAAATAATTTTCCCTTGATTAGCCATGTCTTTACATTGATTATACAATTTTGTCATCTAATTGCACCTCCTCAACAGAGTCTCTTATTATTTTTTCTGTGCCACTGCCCCCCCCCCCCCCCCAATTCTTGTGATTACATTGACCCCTCCAATTTCTCTAATTAAATGACACTGATCTTTTCCTCCTATTGTGTGTCACTCTGTTGTGGCTAGCCTGGTTTTGGTTCCAATTCCTTGCCCCAAATGTAGAGGATCCCATTGGGATGTTGTTCAGTGTAAAGGACTGTTTCCATCACTGTCTGACCTCTGATTGTCCTGTTGCCTATTATTTTCTTCCTATGGCCTACCTCTACTTTCAGATTCCCTATTCCCATTCCTTTTTCTCACATTAAAATTGAAATTTCTTCTGTTTCCTCTCCTACGATATTCATTATTAAGTTTTCTGTTCAGCCATGATTTCACTACCTGTGTTACTATTCCACCCTCCAACCCCATGTGGTGGACCCCCAAAGTTGTTTTGATTAAAATTTTGCCTTTCATTTCTTTTGATTGCTCTGTCACACATTTCAACATATTTTATAAATTGAACTGTGGAATCATCTGGTCCATAAACCAGTCCCCATTGAATGCTCTTTGGTAACCTTTTTAACATGTCTGTGTTAACTGGTCAAAAGGTTTATCTAAATTAACTAATCTCCTTAATTGTTTTTCACAGGAAATTTTCACACCCCTATCATTTTCCTTGTACATTGGTCCATTCAGGAATTTGCTGTAAATCCGGGCCTGTTCTGGTTCTGACCAAAAATTATGCAATAAGCTTTTCTCGTAATCACTATGTGGTATACGAGGGTCACTCCAAAAGAAATGCACATTTTTTTTTTTTAAAACCCATCTTTTATTCTACATGTTTGAAAGTTTTACAGTGTGTAGATACATCCTTTAGGAACAATATTTTCATTTCTCCACATAATTTCCATCCCTCTCAACTGCCTTACGCCATCTTGGAACCAGCGCCTGTATACCCGCACGGTAAAATTCTAGACCAACCTGTTGGAGCCACTGCTTGGCAGCGTGCACAAGGGAGTCATCATCTTCAAACCTTGTTCCACGAAGAGAGTCTTTCAGTTTCCCAAAGAGATGATAGTCACCTTAAGCCAGGTCAGGACTGTAAGGCGGGTGTTTCAGTGTTGTCCATCTGAGTTTTGTGATCGCTTTCATGGTTTTTTGACTGACATGTGGCTGTGTATTGTCTTGCAACAGCAAAACATCCTGCTTTTGCCGATGTAGTCAAACACGACTCAGTCGAGCTTGAAGTTTCTTCAGTGTCATCACATATGCATCAGAATTTTGGTGGTTCCACTTGGCATGATGTCCACAAGCAACAGTCCTTTGGAATCGAAAAACACCGTAGCCATAACTTTTCCATCAGAAGGTGTGGTTTTGAATTTTTTTCTTGGGTGAATTTGCATGATGCCACCCCATTAATTGCCTCTTGGTCTCTGGTGAAAAATGATGAAGCCATGTTTCATCACCTGTCACAATTATTCCAAGAAATTCATCTCCATCATTCTCGTACTGTTCCAAAAGCTCGCTGCACACCGTTGTTCTTGTTTCTTTGTCAGCCACTGTCAACATCCTGGGAACGCACATGGCACAAACCTTTTTTAACGCCAACACTTTCAGTATTGTGCAAACACTTCCTTCCCCCATCCCAACGAAGTGTGACAATTCGTTCACTGTGATGTGTCTGTCAGCAGTCACCAATTTGTTAACTCTCTGCACATTGGCTGGAGTGTGTGCAGTATGAGGCCTGCCGCTGTGAGGACAATCCTCAATATTGCCGTGCCCGCTTCCATCATGTAACCTGCTTGCCCACCAACTAACAGTACTGCGATTGACAGCGGCATCTCCATACACCTTTTTCAACCTCTTGTGGATGTTTCCCACTGTCTTGTTTTCACAGCACAGGAATTCTATGACAGCACGTTGCTTCTGATGAATGTCAATGTAGCAGCCATCTTGAAGACATGCTGTGATGGTGCCACTCATAGGAACAGATTGAATTAAGTATGAAAACAAGTGGGAAGCGTGTACCTACACACTGTAAAACTTTCACACTTGCAGAATGAAAATTGTATTTTTACAAAAATAGTGTGCATTTCTTTTGGAGTGACCCTTGTACCTGGACTGGGCTTGTGATTGGTCCATGAAAGTGCTTAACCATCTAGGAACTTTTTCAAGAACTTTGTTTTAAATGTATCTATCATTTCAAGTGAAAAATTATCACAACAGTGCTGCAAAAATCTATGAAATGCAACTTTCCATCTCCTGGGAAACTTTTGATCAGAATGTTAGTCCACATGCCCGTACAGCTATTGGCAAAACTTTCTGTGTTACACTTCCTTGCGATTCTACTAATTTTCTATTTAAATCTAATTCATTATTTTTTTTTTTTTGGTACCACAGTTGTTCTTACATATATTTCTACATCATTAACTTTGTTACTGAGAGCAGAAATTTGCTGATACCTTTGTAAAAATCTACTTTTTATTCTAAAAATCATCTAGTCTAAACAATCTCCACTTTCAGATTTAAGTTTTCTTGTTTTACAAACCTACACTACATAATCAAAAGTATCTTGACACCCTCAAAAACATACATCTTTCATATTAGGTACTCCATATCAGCGACCTCATAGTCATTAAACATTGTGAGAGAGCAGAATGGGACGCACTGCAGAACTCATGGACTTCGAACGTGGTTAGGTGATTGGGTGTCACTTGTGTCATATGTCTGTACGTGAGATTTCCACACTCTTAAACATCCCTAGGTCCACTGTTTCCAATGTGATATTAAAGTGGAAACGTGAAGGGACATGTACAGCACAAAAGTGTACAGGCTGATCTTGTCTGTTGACTGACAGAGACCACTGATAGTTGAAGAGGGGGAGTCATAATGTGTAATAGGCAGACATCTTTCTAGATCATTACACAGGAATTCCAAACTACATCAGGATCCACTGCAACTACTATGACAGTTAGGCGGGAGGTGAGAAAACTTTGATTTTGTGGTCGAGCGGCTGCTCATAAGCCACACATCACACCGGTAAATGCAAAATGACACCTCACTTGCTGTAAGGAGTGTAAATATGGGACAATTGAACAGTGGAGTGATGAGTCATGGTACACAATGTGGCGATCCAATGACATAGTGTGGGTAAGGTGAATGCCCAGTGAACGTTATCTTCCAGCATGTTTAGTTCCAACAGTAAAATTCAAAGGTGTTATACTGAGGTAGTTTTCTTCATGGAGGGGTCTTGCATCCCTTTTTGTTTCGCATGGCACTGTCACAGTATAGGCCTACTGTGATGTTTTAAGCACCTTCTTGCTTCCCACTGTTGAAGAGCAATTTGGGGATGGTGATAGCATCTTTCAACACAGTTGAGCACCTGTTCATAATGGACCACCTGTGGTGGAGTGGTTACATGACAATAACATCCCTGTAATGGCCTGGCCTGCACAGAGTCCTGACCTGAATCCTATAGAATACCTTTGGGATGTTTTGAAACACCAACTTTGTGCCAGGCCTCACCGACCAACATTGACATCTCTCCTGAGTGTAGCACTCCATGTAGAATGGGCTGCCATTCTCCAAGAAACCTTCCAGCACCTGACTGAATGTATGCCTGTGAGAAAGGAAGCTGTTATCAAGGCTAAGGGTGGGTCAACACTATATTGAATTCCAGCATTACCAATGGAGGTTGCCATGAACTTGTAAGTCATTTCCAACCAGGTGTCTGGATACTTTTGATCACATAGTATATACAAATTCTCAAAATTTTCAGTTTTTTTTTCCTTCCCCCCCCCCCCCCCCCCCCGGTTTCTTGTGACAAATTTGATTCTACATTTTTAATTCTGTTGTCTGCTATAATACTTTCGTGATCAAATCTCTTTCCTTGTCAGTGTTTACTTCCTAATATGTAACAAGGACATCTGGTTCTGCCTTGAGCAAACACAATTTTTCCTGGTTTTCTACCCATACATGTTTTGGAGAGTGTCTTGATTTCAGTGGGTTTTCAGAATGAAATTTTTACTCTGCAGTGGAGTGTGCACTGATACGAAACTTCTTGGCAGATTAAAACTGTGTGCTGGACTGAGACTCAATCTCAGGACCTTTGCCTTTTGTGGGCATGTGCTCTATCAACTGAGTTACCCAAGCACAACTTGTGACCCATCCTCACAGCTTTGAAAAGCAAAGATCCTGAGTTCTAGTCTCATTCCAGCACACAGTTTTAATCTGCCAGGAAGTTTCAGTGGGTTTTATTTATAATCTTGTTATTTAACATTGGTGTTCGTTATGGAACAGAAAGCAGCCTCAGCCATTTTGATACTGCACATTAACAGTGCGACAATCAGAGCACAATGCTGCAGAGGCTGTGACTGTACACGTTTTTTAATATAAAAACTGTGTAGCTAAAGCGTGATTAAGAAAATTGTCAATGGCTGTTAATACATATGAATATCTTAAAGTTTCATTTAATGCAACTTAGTAATAAGATATCTAATACATAAGTAGGAACTACTTCCAAGAGCATAACAACACCAGTCTACGTGTGCTACGGCTTCTGACCAGTCATCTCATTTGTGTTTATTTACATCAGGTTTTTTCTTATGATGAACGGATTATAGTAACAACATTCTCATTTGATGATATCGAACTGAAACTTTGATCACTCTGCAGCAGTGTGTGCACTGATATGAAACTTCCTAGCAGATTTAAACTGTGTACTGGATCAAGACATGAACTCAGAACTGTTGCCTTTTGTGAGCAAATCATGCTGTTGTCTATTTCCTGCTTATTTGTGACGATTAACTGCTATAACAAACAGATTATTAAACCTGATTCACATAGTTCCTATGAAACACTTTACTACACTCACAAAATTTGGTTAAAAAATAGTTCTTATCTAATCATTGATGCTGTTGTCCACAATTCCCGATCCCCAAAATTATTTTTCTGAAATTCATACCAGACTATACACAATTCTGACCATTTTGTCTTTACTTGTTTGTGTCTGCTTGTAGTTGTTGATGCCCAAATCTAACTTTTTCTTCACATTGCAGCTTGTAAAATTCTTAGTATGCTGTGGATGCTGAACTAATCTTTTTTTCAAGGTGGAACCAATGTCAAGAAGTTTGTTTTGGGTTGTCAGATAGATAACAGTTCAGATATGGTGATGGCTTGGTGTTTTCCATGTTGTTAAGAGACTCAACATTTGAGTGGCATCATTCAGTACAAAAGGTGTTCATAGATTTTACCTCCAGCATGATTGCACAGTGTTTGTCAGCAGTGTAGCTACTGTTACACATGGTGAAATAACTATGGCTGTGCATTCAGTAATTCAGTCACAGTGGGAACTCATGTAACAAGATACTCCTGCAATATTACATTAACAGTACATACCATAGTCTCTGTAACACCCTACAGAAAGTTATCAGAAGGTGTTAGATCTGGTGGGCATGAATTTGATCCCCATATAACAGTCTGCTGATTTGGGTTTGTGATATCTAGACAGTTCTGCACATTTGCATCAAAGTGGTCTTCTTCACTTTACAACCATATTAACATCTGTTGTGGTGTCTCACATTATAAGATAAGGCGAACATCTCTGCGGGGAGATAGATTAATCCTTTAAGTCTGATAGACATTCGATATGATCCAATGATCTAATAATAAATAGTCCCAGCTTATATGTTCACAATGGACCTGTGTAGGTCACTTCAAGCCTCTTGTTCACATGGATTTCTGTTTGGCCAAACATGAATGTTGTGCAAGTTCACAAATTGTCTCAAGTGAGTGTGCATTCATCAGTAAGTAACACCAAAGTTGGCCATTGGTGCTGGAGTATGGAGCACTGTAGATCCCTTTGCACAGACTGCTCTGATCATTAATAAACCTCCACTACTGTTGCCTGGATTTCTCCTGATGATGCTATGGATTTAGCTTTTGCTCAGTCCACTTTCGATGCTTATCTCAGTGTTTGTACAACTTGGTGAGTGCTGTGGGTGGTTCCTCTCTAAAGTGTTCCAAACATTATCTTCAAATGTAGTGTTCCACAACAAAAAGCCTAGTGCACTTCACTTCAGCCATGCATACAGGAAAAAAAATGTAAGCAATACAGAAAGTATACGTAGCTGTATGTACAATCAAAAGGTCTGAAAACATTCATACAGAAAAAATGAGCAACTGTCTGGTCTTTCATGGAATTCTTACCATTGCTGTGAACAACAAATGATGCAGAGTATTTCTCTTGGGAAACAGTTCCACATACAACCATGTTGCAGCTCTGTCATTTCCACAAAAGTTGCCATATGCAAGCAGCATATCACTCTTTTCATAATTTGTGTTCTGGTACTTATAATAATATCTGAAGCATTACTGCACTGGTATACAACACAAATACTACTACTTTACTGTTTCTTTATTCATTCTGTAAATCATGATGAAGTTCATAATTTGTACAAATGATATACAGTAGAATGAGTCAGGTTTGGTATAGTACATACAGGTTTATACATACAGCATTCAATACATGTTGGATACTGGTAACACAACTATTAAAACAATAAAATCATCAAAAGAGTTGTATGGTTAAGAATAATTATGTGATCAATTACACTATATTTTCTTAGTGCTCCAAAAACTCAGGGATAGAATAGAAGCAGTGGTCAAGCAAGCACTCTTTTTAGTTCCACTTTAAACTTAGGTAATTTTTGTATCTGTTTCAGATAGGTTGGTATGTGGTTATATAACACACTGCCAGTATGGTACACCCCTTCCCAACAAATGTTTGTACTTACTGTACTGAAATGCAGGTAATGCTTCTGCCTAGTATTATGAGAGTGGAAATCACAATTATGCTTGAAGATATTTTCTTCTTTTAATATGCTCACTTTTATGAAGATTAGTACTTGGCAGGAAAGGGCAGTATATTGACACTTATAAATCTTGTTCTACAAGAGTCTCTGTATTTAGCATGTGTTATTGTTCTGACAATCTTTTTCACACCCTAAATGGTTTTCTGCTACATATGGAGTTACCCCAAGATATAATGCCATACATCAGTAGTGAACAGATACTGCTGTGGTACATGATGACGATTGGTGCATGACTTGTATTTTGTGATAGGATTCTTACTGTATATGTAAGTGTATTTAACTTTTTATTTACATTATTTACTTATATCTCCCATTTTAGGTTATCCTGGAAATGCA
The DNA here is from genome assembly GCF_023898315.1 of Schistocerca nitens. Classification (NCBI taxonomy): domain Eukaryota; kingdom Metazoa; phylum Arthropoda; class Insecta; order Orthoptera; family Acrididae; genus Schistocerca; species Schistocerca nitens. The sequence goes on along the minus strand of NC_064616.1, from coordinate 555,652,608 downwards.
TACCTAAAAATTTTGACACATTCATTTTCCCATCAGTCGCAAAAATCAGAGTTGCTGTGTAGAGTTTCTGTGAAGTGTGGAAACGGACTGAGAGAATTTTTTCAGAATTTATTATTAGCTTCTTCGGTCTGAACAATTATGTTAAATCTTGTATTAGATCTGCAGCTGTTTTTTGTAGGCTGTCTTCATCACATGATTTAATTAGGATATTTGTGTTGTCTGCAAATAGTACTGTTGTCTCTTAAGTAGATTTTTCTGACAGATAATTAAGATAAAGAACAAAAAGAATGGGCCTAAGGACTGACCCTTGAGGGACTCCATATGTGACCTTTTTTTTGTACATTACTATAAAAATTAGAAATTCTGTGCATTTTTATATCTCTGTGTTTTATTTGAGTGATCTGGTGATGATCATGCAGGTAAGAGTGGATCCACCTGTTTGGTAGGCCTCATATTCCATAACTTCTTTCAGATTAATGAATATGCCAGAAACATGTTGCTTATTTCCTACTGCAGTTAGAATTTCATCTAGGAAGGTAAAAATAACTGTGTTGATCTGCCAATCCCAAATCCAAGTTGCGAATCACTTACTGTCATTTCTTTATTTAGGAAGGCTGTCAGTCTCCTAAAAACAGCGTTTCAAGAGTCTTGCCAAGCCTGATAATACTGGTACAGGCCTATAGTTTGCAGCCTCATATGTGTCTCCTTTCTTGTACTGTGGTGTTACTTCTTCCATTCTCAGATTTGTTGAGAATATACCACTCATGAATGATGGGTTTAAGATATCTGTTATTAGTTCTATGATAAGTACTGCACTTGCTTTGATGACAGTGTCAGGTGTTTCATCAGCAACTGTTGAACATTTATTGAGTAATCTTTTTACTATCATAAATAATTTCTCAAGTATTATAGAGAATGAACAGAGCTATTGTATAAATATTTGAACATGAATGTATTGTACTGCTGTCTCTTTGTGAGCTGTAATGTTTAGTAATCACCTGTTGTGCTGTATTTGAAAAGTGACTGTTAAATTTATTAGCCACTTCTGTGTGGTAAGTTATTTTATTGTCATTTTCATGAAGTTATATGTTCTTGTGGTAAAATGATGTAGTACCTATTACTTTTTTGATGATATTCCAGATTAATTTAGTCTTGTTCCTGGAATTTTCTATTTGTTTATCATTTTCTGCCCTCTTTGATTTTGACATAACTTGTTTAAGAATTTGTTTATATTTTTTAAAATAAGTAATAAAAACAGGATTTTTGAACTTCTTTGAGGATTCATGTAATTTTCTTTTATTCTAGCACAATATTTTTATTCCTGCTGTTATCCATTTATTTTGATTGTGCACAGAATTTATTACTGCTGTTTGTTTAGGAAAAGCTATATATATATATATATATATATATATATGCAAATTGTAAGCACTGATCCTAGTGATCACCATGCCTAAATACTAACAACAGCTATTCCAGGTGACATAAAACCCCAAAAATCTACTCCAATGTCAGGAAGTTCAATGATGAAAATGTAGATTACTTTTGCTCTCTCTTGAGAAGGGAAAACTGTTATGATGTTTACAGCTCAAACAACACAGATGACAAGTCTGATACATTTATGGGCACATATATATATATATATATATATATATATATATATATATATATATATATATATATATATATATATATATATATATATATATATATATATATGTGCCCATAAATGTATCAGACTTGTCATCTGTGTTGTTTGAGCTGTAAACATCATAACAGTTTTCCCTTCTCAAGAGAGAGCAAAAGTAATCTACATTTTCATCATTGAACTTCCTGACATTGGAGTAGATTTTTGGGGTTTTATGTCACCTGGAATAGCTGTTGTTAGTATTTAGGCATGGTGATCACTAGGATCAGTGCTTACAATTTGCATGTTGCAGATATATTTGACTGTATTTACAAAAACCTGATCAATGGTTATTTCAGAAGTAGTAGTTACACGACTGTGTTAGTTACAGTTGGTTTTAAGATAAAAGACTTCAGCAGGTCTTAATTTCATCTTTAAATTTATTGGGTTTGGAGAAATCAACATCAAAGTCTTTGCATGTGAAAATATTTTTCTTCAGTGTGTTGAAATTCTCTAACAGCTCATCCATATTATTACGAAAAACTTTAGCACCACCTGGTGACCCATATACACAGATGATAACTATGTTTTGCCTTAGCAGTTCTACTATTGACACTTCTATGTCTCTTTCTTTGGATAAGCTATCAATTTTGATTATATTACTGAACTCTATATTTTCTAGGACGTAGATGCAGCTACCACCATGCCTGAGTGTTTTGTACAAAATGTGCACACTAATTTCAACTAAGATAAGTATGTCAGTTCTAACACTTCGCTATTCAGTCAGTGCTCCGTGAAATGTCATATCAATCAAATTGTTTAACAAGATTTCTATTTCATTCAGGTTGTTGGAAAGAGACTGAATGTTCTAATGGAGCAATTCAAAGTTTGGCCAGAGATTTTATTGTGTCTTGCTTGACCACGTACCTCTTTTTTTATCTACATTATTACAGTGTGAACAAAGGGCTGTAGGGAGGTGCAGTACAGTTGCAGGAATGCTATTGGGTACAATTTATGAATCCACCTTACACTGATGGTTAGTAGATGCTGTAGCTACTAAACATTATTCAGATACATTGATGTCCCCATTGTCAAACTTCGGTGCTCCACAGTGCTGAAACTATGTATTTCTGGGTGAGGGTTCCCATTTGAAAAATTGGCCAGTTTGCCATTATACCCTACATACTAAGCATTATCAGTGTTTTTTGATATACTTTGTATCTCCTGGTCTATACAGTATTTACTTATGTCTTACATTATTCTATTTATACGTATTTGCTATGAATGTGTCAGCTGCTCTATTCATACCAATTCAATTCAATTCAATTTATTAGCGTCCTTGTAGTACATCATCGAAATGATATAGCACTTGTCAATAAACATTACAATTTAAAATACATATACATGAAAATTTGTAATTGAATTTACTTGTCACTTAGACATTACAATTTTAATAGAACTTTTAGAACATTAACATAAAAATATACAGGTAGGATGACAACGTACAAAAAAAAAAGTTAGTGATTCTCACATCAAAGATTATTTACATTCTTACATTAACACTGTTTCACACTTTCATAGAAACAGCAAGTATTTAAATGTGAGCAATTACACATATTTATTATGTCAGTGAAATATTAACTGTGCTTTTACTGTCAACGATTCATAAACTCTTCAATACTGTAAAAACTATTGCTCAATAACATGTTTTTTAATTCTCTTTTAAATATGTACAGTTTTGGTATTATTTTTAGTTCTTTGGGGAGAGCACTGTAGAGGATTTTGGGTTGGTATAGTACACTTTTGTGATACATAGCTGTTTTATGAATTTCTCTGTGGAAATCATTTCTATTCCTTGTCTCGTAGATGTGAAATTCTCTGTTTAATGTAGAAAATTCCTCGCGTTCTTTTAAGAAACATATGCTTTCATATATGTATAAAGATGGTAGTGTCATGATTTTTAATTCTTTGAAAGCTTGCCTACAAGAGTCTCTATATCCTATACCTTTTATTATTCTGACTGCCTTCTTTTGTAGTCTAAATGAGTGTTTTGTTAGACTGATGTTCCCCCAAAACTGTACCCCGTATCTTAATAAACTGTGCATGAATGAGAAATAAACACATAACACTGTTTTAATATTACATGAGCTTTTAAGCATTCTAAGTATATAACATGTTTGACTTAATTTTTTGTTCAATGATATTACATGCTTTTCCCGTCTTAAGTGTTCATCAAACCATACTCCCAAGAATTTAGTGTATGATGCTTGTTCAATCTTACACTTACCCAGTTCTACTGTAAGGTTAGTTTTTATTTTATTTGTAATATGTCTGAAGTTGATCCACGTTGTTTTTTTGGCATTCACAATGAGTCTGTTTTCATTAAACCATCTGTCTGCTTCGTCTGTTGCTAATGTGACTTTTTCCTGTAAGTCAGCTTCACTTATAGTTTCAGACATATTTCCGCATCTGGTAACTTCATTTACAGTTGCCATCATATTATGACACAAAAACAGATTGCACAGTTGCTGTTGTTTACTACAATCATTCTTAAAGTTAACATTAAAATCACCAAGAACAATTACATTCTGTTTAAGTTCATTCAGCAGTCCCTCAAGGTTTTCCATAAAAATGGCAAAGTTGCCCAGTGGTGATCGGTACAAACACACAATAGTAATTTTTAATTTTGTTAGCTCACATATACTGTATTCAAAATCTTTTTCTATGCATTTTAGTTTTCATTTAATTTCTTTTGATTCTACCCCTGTCCTAACATAAATACATGTCCCACCCCCTTTATGGTTGATTCTACAAAATTTGCTAATCATTTCAAAATTTGGAATAATTATGCTAGACACTTGCATTTCTTTTACCCAGTGCTCACTTATACATAGTATGTTAATGTCTTTTAGATAGTTAATAGAACTTCTATTCCAGCTAATTTGCAGATTTATATACACATTCAGTTAATATGTAGTTAAATTACTTTTTTCAATCGTTGTGGTTATATGGAATTTAGGTAAAATAAATGCATAAATAAATAAAAATAAATAAATACTTCAATTTATTTCAAATTTTTGAGATCCTGTAAACAAACTAAGAACTTAATTTAACTTTTGCTCAACAAAAATTCTAATGATGCAATCTGATTTTGCTTTTATGTCTATTCTTATATAATGAACTGGGAAGCAGTGTCAATTTTGTTTTTAATTTCCTTAAATACTGTTGACTGAACTCAGAATTTAACCTAAAAACACGCACCACCTGACTGCAACAACCAAAGGGATTTGTGTTTGTATCATGGTGCCACTTTATGGTTTTTGCTAACGAATCTTTAAATGTGTCTTTAATTGTTTTATTCAGGTTTATGCCATGATAAATGCTTCTATATCACCCTAGAGCACTCATTGACATAACAAAGATGTGGCATATGAAAGCTGCGCTAAGGATCCTAGTCTGTGTATTTCTCCTGTAATTCTTCTGATGACTGGAATGATGTGAGTGATTTTACAAGTATCTGTTCCATAAATCTTATGCAAACTGTTGCCTGAAAAAGTGTGTGTGTGTGTGTGTGTGTGTGTGTGTGTGTGTGTGTGTTGAATTTAATTCTGGAAACTGGTGGAAAGAATGGTGATCAAGAACTTTACGCTACCATCTCTCAAATAGTACCAATTAAAATTTCTTCCACCACCAGTCTTCACAATGGCTGCCTTAGAACTGAGTGATGATTTCTCAGGTGTGTGTTTACAAACTCTACAAAAGACGTGGTTACATTCAACAGGAAAACTAACAAATACGCCATCAGGTAGTCCTACATCTTCTCTTTTGAATTAGAGCCTGTCCAATCACATCTTTAATACAGCAGGAAGTTTCACAAGAGCATATACTCTGTAGAAGAGGGACCATTTTCATCCTGTATTGATATGCACTTGCACAAGAGTATTCAAACATGTTTCTGACTAGAATTAGAGGGTTATCCTCTTACTTGTCCAGTTTATTGAGCATGAACATTTACCTTGTCTCAAGCCTTGGGTGTGTAGATGATCAATGTCAGTATAAATAGGTTACATTCACTAATGGTAATCTCAGTCCAAACATTTTCATTAAGCACAAGTCTGTTCTTTACCACAATGTCCAATAAATTTTCTTCATGTTTTGTTTTTCAAACCAACAGTAACAGGCAATCACAAAAATTAGAATATTTCTGCAAGGAGTTGCTCATTGTAATTTATTGCTGGGTGATCAAACTTCCTGCAGTCACTATGACATACCACAAAACAGTTGTATTAGGATAATAGAGTACTTAGCTACTTTGGCCATTCTGCTTGTATTGTGGTAACATTTAATTTTCATCAGCCTTTCCATCACATAATTTGGAGCAACTGCTTTGTTTTTGGTTTATTTCACTATCTACACTTTGCATCCAATGTCATTGTACTGCTTGCATACAAAAGTAATACCTTCTTTCAAGCACAGGTCAGACATTGATTCTAACATACTTCACAATTTGATGAGTGGCATGTGTATTTCATACACACACTTTTCCTTTAATAACTTGTATAATTTTGTTTCTTATCACTTAGAATTTCTGCATTACATTTACCTTATATTTAAACATTTTGATAATGATTCTAACTATTTCTACTTCTCAGCAGCTTTTGCTCTCTTACTTACCTATACTGCATGTTGTTTCACAATTACTATTACAGGATCCTAAGGGATGTAGAGGGGACTTACTACGGGCATTCAGTACATAAAGCAACACTTTTTTTCTCAGCCAACTTTTATTGAAAATACGGAAGTTGCTGTGGGACATTGTGTAATATTTCCACATCAGTCCTTATAGTTCCTGAAGTTCAGATATATGCCAGCACTACACGTAGCTGTCAAAATGGCATCTGTAGTAGGGGTGCATTCTAAGCAGAGAGCTGTCATTTAGTTTCTTTTGGTGGAAAACCAGAGCGTCACAGATACTCATAGGCACTTTCAGAATGTCTACAGAGGCCTAGCAGTGAATAAAAGCATGGTGAGTCATTGTGTGAGATGCCTGTCATCATCACAACAAGGCCAAATATATATGTCTGATTTCCCACGTGCTGGCCAGCTGCACACAGCTGTGACTCCTGCAGTGCCAGAACATGTGGACAGTCTCATTCAAGGTGATTGCTGGATCACAAACAAACACCTCACTGCGCATCTACACATCTCTGTTGGTAGTCCTGACACACTCATCCAGCAGGTGAGCCTGCTGGATTCCTCGCTGTGTATCAGAAGACCATAAAGGGCAAGGAAGGACCACCTGTACAGAATTTCTTGTGCCTTAAGAGACTGATTATGACAATTTTTTATTGAACATTGTCAAAAGTGATGAAACATGAGTTCATCACTTTGCACTGAAAACAAAATGGCAGTCTGTGGAGTGATGCCACATTACCTCTCCTACGAAGAATAAGTTCAAAGCTGCACCCTCAGATGGCAAAGTCATTGCAAGAGTCTTCTGGAACTCTGAAGGGGTTACTCTGTTTGATGTCTTCTCTCATGGTGCAATGATCAGTTCTGAATTGTATTGTGCTACTCTCAGGGAACTGGAGAAATGACTTCAGTGTGTTCATCGCCACAAAAATGCAAACAAACTTCTCTTTCTCCTTTACAATACAAGGCATCATTCAAGTCTGTGCACCCAAGGGGAGCTCACAGGACTTCATTGGATTGTTCTTCCTCATCCAACCTACAGCCTGGATCTTGCATCTTCCAACTTACATCTGTTTGGTCCTATGAATGATGCACTCTGTGGGAAGCAGTAGGTGGATGATGGAGAGGTTATTGATGCAGCAAGACATTGTCTCTGATGTTTACCAGTAAAGTGCTACCACCTTGCCATACAGCCCCTCACAATGAGGTGGCATAAGGCCATCATACTGAACAGAGATTATGTTGAAAAATAGAGTTTCTTAGGCAAAGAGTTGGGAATAATACTGTGTATTGGAATCCTGAATAAAGCCAACCTGCTTTCTGAAAAAAAAGTGTTGCATTACTTATTGAGTGCCTCTCAAAGTAGATAAATTTTTGATAAGGAACCCATTTCTGGAAGTATACTGTTTGGATGTAAAATAAGGTCAAAATTGGATCAGTCTCTCTCTTCATGGTATGCAGAAAGTGGAGTGAATGAGCAGATGATGATGATGATGATGATGTTTGGTTTGTGGGGCGCTCAACTTTGCGGTTGTCAGCACCCGTACAAATTCCCAACCCTTGCTCAGTCCAATCTCACTGTTTGCATGAATGATGATAAAATGATGAGGACAACTCAGACACCCAGTGAATAAGCTCTGACCTCTGTGAACTACAGAAGCTGATCTATGTGGTGACCCTGCTGTTCATTGCACAAGGTGTACCTGCAACATATGCTTTCATACAGAAGGTCCAAAACACTATTGCACCTCTGTGGAACACCACAGTCAACCCTACTGGTTACAAACATACCAGTTACTTGCAGCTACTAATGTAATTAGATGACAATTGTATGTGATGTACTGAGGCAATATGGAAAGTGTTCTTGATACATGTGTTGTATAGCTCTGCCATTATGAACTGTACCCTGAAGTGGGAGAATTGAAAGTAGTCTGAACTTCAAACATATGTTGCATCCAAGTGATATATTTCTGGACATGGTTTCCTTATTTCAAACTTTATCTGCAAAGTCTTCTCTACAACCCCTAGAACCCTTTAGTAGGAATTGAGAAACACCATGTGTATTTTGTTGTTTATTATTTTTAGGATGTAATGAGATACAAAAAATATCAGACATGTAAGATTTTTTGCATAATATTTGGTAAAACTTCTGCCAAAAAGCTATGGAAGGATAATTACACATACTGAGGTAATGTTTTATAGCTGAGTTGCAGTGAAATAAGCCATTTCAATAGAGTACATACTAATAAAAGCTGTAGTGATGTAACTTTAAAATTTTAATTTTGATAATTATGAGCCCATATTGGTTCCTGGCTATGTCATGTTCTCAGATAATTTCATTCATGCAAAAAGTGCTGTTATTTTCTTTCACATGTGGTTTTAATAATCCCATATTAATTAAATGTTGATACAATATTGCAAAGACAACCCTCACTTTTTTCAGTAAATAAAATAGTTTTGTACAGTAGTATCTTTACTAATGTAATGCTTTGTACTGCCTGGTCGACTAGTAATCATGTTGTGGGATGGGCAAGTATGTTTGATTGCAGCCAGATGGTTAGAAATAGATACATAGAGGGAAACCATCTACAGATATAATAGACACAGCACATTTCATGTGTCTCCATGTTAAAGCTGTGATCATATGGCTGTTCAGACTGATAGGCCTAAGCGGGTAATTGCATCAGCTGCACTGTGTTATTTCCTGAATGTGTCCTCAAGATTCACTTATGTGGTATATTCACAATGTGACGCAGAGTTATACACAATCTTGAGGGCTCTGGAGCAGATGTGGTGTCTACCTGCTACCAAATTGCTCAGCTGCACCAACTCCCTAAGTGCCTTTCAGACTATCCTTTGCATATATCCAGCAGAAATGTATCTTCAGCTGATTCATGACACCCTTTTCCAGTTAGAGGCAGGGCAAGGAGGTGTAATTTGCTGGGTACAAGGGCAGTTGAGCATTCAGGGTAATGAAGCAGCAGATGATGCAGCTAAGGATGCCTATTAGGAAAACTCACTGTTCGGGCAGAGGGCTGTGTCTGTGGGAGGAGTGGGCTGGTGTTGAGGAGCAACAAGCTGTGACCAATGAATCCATTGACTTGACTGTGACATTCCCCCTTTCAGCTGCTGTGGTGGAGGAAATGCTCTTAAAGTATCTGTAGATAGGGCAGTGTCCTCCGATACATAGATTCCTCCTCCAACAGCAAGATCCACCAGTATGCAGTGCTTGTTGCGTGCAGTATCTGTGCGCCACATCTTAACAGAATTTGTTTTATTCTGAGCCCTGAGGGCTGCAACCAACTTCCCAGCTGACCTGGTCTATATTTTAGGAAACAATGCATTGACTGTGATCCATGTTTTAAGATTCTGTGAGGTGGCTGGTTTGTCAATGGTATCTTGCGGAGAAGAGTTTAATGTGTTCCAGAGTGGCTGTTTCATCTTCCATTTTCCAATTGTTCAACCAGGCACAATTCCCTGTTACAGTATCTTAGATGTTGTTTACTTACAGACTGTGTATTTTAATCACAAACCACTTTGAGGCACACATTTTGTGGTACTCTGTGTCAAACCATGTGTGTGAGTGACAGAGTGTGTCTCATTGTGACTGAAAACTATTTTATATTTTACTAACTGTTGCATACTTTCCATAAAACAAAACCTAATTTTCTCCGATCAGTTGAATATGGGTGCTGATGACCTCACTGTTGAGTGTACTATACATATCACCACTACGACCACCACCACCACATTAACCGATAGCCATTCATAGCAGCTAGGATATTCCTTTGATATGCAAGGCCACAAGCCACCACCTCTGATATAATTGTGTTGAATTCTCTACTCTTTTTGTTAGTTAAAACAATCCATGTTTAATCAATTACTTCAGACAGAAGGTTCATTTTTCATCATAATCTAAATTTTGTGTAGTAGAAATTGGTTCTCATGTAATATAACAAACACATTTGGTTAAAACATAAAATTGCTTTTCCATATCAGTATTTTTACTCATATTTACTCTCTTTATATAAATTATTCCCAGCATTACTAACATTTAGTGGAAGCCATAAACACCTCTTATTCACAGTGAGATAACAGGATTTGTGCTGCAAGATAGGGTCCATGAACTAAACGCACAAAGCATGATATGGGAGCACTGTTGAACTTAAGTTCTTGATGTTTGCTTTAAAATTTATTTTTAAGTAATTGAGCTACAACAGATATTTGGACCTATTTTAACAGTCAGGTTATTTTTCATCTAAAAACAGTTTTAATTAGTAATAAACAATCAAAACAACATTGAAATGCATCAGTAACTTAAGGAAAACTTTCCTTGTCAAAATATAATTCCAGATTTATTGTTGAAAAATCAGATGCATATCAACCATATTATGTTCAGATTTTTAACATTTTTATAGTTCATTTCATTTTTTGTATGTTGGTAGCCATTATATCAACATGCCAACCTTGTTTAATCAGTGTATTATTAACATTTTATTTATTTATTATTTATTTGTCCCGTAGATCAAATCAGTACAATGGCTTGTACAACTGATATGGGATAAGTCAATACAATGATTTGCAAGCAAACAGAACCCACAGTCTATGACAGTCTCTGAATTCTATTTTGATCCACTGAATCTCATATAAAATTGTTCATTAGTGACATCTGAAATCGTACAAAACATAATTTGATTCAAAAGGAATTTTCTAATTACAATGTAATGTTTAGTTGATGTCATAAGAATGACATTACAAACTGCCATAGTAAAAAGTATCTGCCTTGGCTGTTAAGAGTAGATTGTCAGTGAGCTATGACAGCTACTAGCAGAGTCAAAGGAGCAAAAGTTGGTGCTTTGGTTTGACACTTTCTATAGATGGTGGAGGTGATGATGATGGTTATTGAACAGCACATACAATTTTTTTCAAACTTCAATATCACCTAAAACATCAAATGAAGCAATGCACCTGCAATCCAGGACAAAACAAGGAACACAAGATAAATATATCTATGAAGGATGTGGATTCTAGAAACTACTGAATGGAGGCTCAATTTATGGGTAGATCTCAGCATCCTAGTGCACAGATTTTAATCTGAGTACAGGAACACTATTATTTGATATTCAAAGGATCGAAAAAGTTGTCTACACTGGTGAATCATGGAGTATGTTGGTACTCGATAATGAGAGGATACAAAAGTTGATGTGCCCATGTTGGCAGCAGGTATAGTTGAGACTGGCTGTTGTATCCTCAAATGGGCTATGTTTACGCGTGAGGTCACCAACATGTTTGCTAGAAGTCCTAAAGGCAAACAGTACATCAAAACTGCTGTCACATCATGTACGTTCAAGTTATTAATTCGCCGGCCACGGTGGTCTCGTGGTTCTAGGCGCTCAGTCCGGAACCGCGGGACTGCTACGGTCGCAGGTTCGAATCCTGCCTCGGGTATGGATGTGTGTGATGTCCTTAGGTTAGTTAGGTTTAAGTAGTTCTAAGTTCTAGGGGACTGATGACCACAGATGTTAAGTCCATAGTGCTCAGAGCCATTTGAACCAAGTTATTAATTACAACATCCTAGAGGGGACTTCAACAAGTCAGTAAACCACTCTATTGTTCCCAAAAAGAGTCACAGTGTATTGATTAATACTCCTTGGCCATTACGTTTTGCATGTCCTTGGACATAACTTGGACTCAACACTACTGAGGACATACAAGATGCTGTTGAAATGGGTAATGCCATTAAGTCCATCCTTTGTGACTTTGGATGTGTGTTGAGCAATCTTTGGTCAGCAGACTCCACAACATATTCGGTGTCATGAGTTCACACTATAAGAAAACACTGTCATGGTCTGGATGTAAGAAGTTGCAAGCAAAGAGGTAATGTTTTCCAAGTGTTTCTCTGTGGTATGGACTTCACAGAATTTGAGGGCTACGGTGAATTTCCAATTACAATCTACTTTTTTAGCTGTATCAGTTCACAGTGTTAATCATGCTTTTATCTACGAATTTCTGTGAGTTCTTAAATTTGCCTATTTTATCTCTATGGCCAGAAGTAATCTAATTTCATATAAATTACTGGTATATATGTTATTATTTAATTTCTTATGAACTGCTATTGGTTCTTAAAAAAAGCATTATGAATTGTTTCCTGTTGTGTATATTGATAATCACCAGAACTGAACAGAGCCAGGGATATGATGAATAAGACAGACTATGCACAAGTATGCTACACTAAACAGGCATACTTTTAGAAAAAAATGTGTGATGGAACTTATTTGCTGAATCTGCACAGTATTTCAACAATAAGGAAAACAGTCATCAACATGTTGGTTAGTGTGAACATAAAAACGCTTAGTTTCACTGGAGGGTTATATATTCACCCTCCAGTGGTGACTCTTACTTTGTAGGACTTGCACTGATGTAATACAACAGCATGAGAATTGTTTACATGGAATATAAGCTAAAATTGTTGCTGTGGACCATATTTGTCCCTTTAAGAACACACATTTATTAAATATCTGCATTTGATTTTGATTACTGTATCTTGGACTCTGTTAATATTGATTAGAAATAGTGCAGGATACATTGTTTTGCATGCTCAGAGAAAAGACTGAGGTACAGTTTCAGAAGCACATGATGATCAGCCTGTGAAGTAGACAGTTTGGCACTAGTGTAGTGATGATAACATTTCCATCATTTTAAGCAGAGCTTGATTTTTTTTTTAGTGGTAAATGTGGTGTTGTGGACTGAGTCTCAGCAACATGATGATTAACAGCAGCAAAGGTTTTCTCTTTTGAGAAACACATTTTGATACAGCCTTGCAACCTCACATTAATTTCCCTTCATGTTGCCAAACATAAAGAAAACATGCATATACCTTTTTGTGATATGAATATTCCACTATGATTAACTGAAACACTTGTCAGGGAACACTCTGCTGTTTTACTTGAGATGTATGCAAAACAGAGAAAACTTGACACAAATGCCATATATAAAATACATACATTCCCACCAAGTATCCAATGAGTGCATCTACAGACTGACTTGTATCAATAACATCTAAAAAAATTAATTTTAATTAATGCTTACTTAACTTCAGTCGCTGCATTTCACCATTGCACCAAAGTAATCTCTGTGGCAATAAAACGTTACTTTCCACAATTTATGAGCTGTACTGAGGACTTCCACTGTGAAAAACTTGATTACTATATTTGTGAAAATTTGGCTATTTATTTTGTTACTTTAGGGCCACAATAAATTTGTAAAAACTGAATTAAAATGTTTAATGCTCTAAAGAAAACATAACATCAGTGAAAATTGTGTTTAGCCTTCATTTTTACTGCTCTTCATATGACTTGTGTGGTAAGCACTCTTACGAGTGTCAGATGTGAAAATATAGCCTGATTTGTCTATTGGATATGCTAAGATAAAGTTATTGTATAGCTCTCAGAAATATGAATTAAAATAATGAGAATTACACATTTTAGTTTTTTGATATTTTCTGTATGTTTTTATTTTTTTAATGGCTATCATTACATTCTTCTTCCTTTGTACATCAAAATATACAAGAGTATCAGTTATGCCAATCTCTATAAATGCATTATAATACTGCATTAGGTGTGCATAATATAGATAATGTTCAGAACATATTAATACTACTTAATTCATATTTGAACAGTAGAACATCTTGATGGATTAACAACAATATGTAAAGGATATACTGCTGCTCACCTCATAGAAGGGGTATTGAGTCACAGGAAGGCACACTGAGAAGATTGCTAAAACACTAAGCCTTCTGCAGAAGGGCTTTGTCATGTCTTAGCAGTCTTTTTCATTTTTGCTGTCTGCAACCCAATGCTTCCTCTATGTGGTGAGTAGCAATGTATCATTTCCATATTGTTGTTAACTTACATTTGATTTCATAAATGCCTTACAATACTGTATCAACAATACATTACACAGATAATGCTTTGACTGAAATGTTTCTTGGGCCTATTTTTTATGTGATGTGAACACTTCATAATTTAATTCTAAAGCTCACCTGTCTGTTATTTTCTTAAAACTGAAAGGGAAACAGTGGCGTGGAGATCGGGCTGCCACAATGCAAGAGTTGTTGGTGAACTAAAGGACCCCCTGCATGCCAGTAATTTAATAACATTTACTATGAGGTAGCAGTTCCACATTAATGTACATAAGCTAAGTGTTTTTATAGAATTCCAGTCTTATGCTGGTGTAATTATCCACAATTGTCTTCAATTTTATTATTTCTTTATTTTTCCATCTCAGTTGCATGGATAATTTTGCTTAATGGTGAGTAGTTTGGAACTTTTACATCCATTATTGAACTATTACCTGAGTGACTCTGAAAAGATTAACATAATCATTCATACATTTTGAGATATAAATAAGTTTGATCATTCTGTGCCTTAATATAAGTGTCTGCTTCACACTAAGTTACCTGTTAGCTGAAGTTGAACAGGTACTTACTGTTCAAAATTTGTGAATATGGGTATTAATCATTTTGGAACCAGTTGGGCAATGGTTTGATAATGAAAGAAAAAGTTCAGGACTAGTCACCATTAACCCAAATAACTGTGCAACTGTATAAGAAAACAAAAGAACTGAGGAAAGTTTTTAGTTGCTGCATACATGATCTAGTGTGCTACAGAGGGTAATCACACTCAAATTGTGAGAGTTTTCTCCCAGTCTGAGTATTATTTTATACTGTACATTGTACTGGCTTTGTTAATCTCTCTCATAGGCACCAAAAGAATATTTGTACATTAGGCTTGTTAACTACACTGAAAGAAAATCATCTCATAGTAGCAAATTACTAATTCAAAACTGTAAACTATCCTACATTATACATATAAAAATAGTATACCTATATAAAATGTAGTATACATATAAAATAAATGTATGTATAAAATACGTATAAAATGTAGTATACATATATGAAATAGTATACCTATATAAATAGTAAAAAAAACTACGTTATAAATGTTAAAATGTTAGCTACTGACAAAAACACAGAACAGTGATGCAACTAGTCTCTAATTACATACCATGATACCATTGACAAAAAAGTAAATATAAAAGCTGATATTGAATTTATAGGTTTCAGAATAAAAGAATCCATTTATGAAGCACAAAAGGACAGAACGAGAGCTGTAGGTACTTAATGTTGACAGAAACAACCAAAATAATGGTAAGTTTGTGGGAAATTTTAAATCTTTGTGAACAGGTATCATGGAATGTTTCCTTCAATCCCACATTTCTCACCTGGTAAAACATAGGCACTAAATACTACAGGTCTGGTAAAAAGTCCTTAATTCAAGAACAATTCCATATCATATAACACCACAGTCTATAAACATGTAACTTTGTTTTTGAAACTTAATTGTTATAGGTTTATCTTACAAAATTATTCAGCTTTAGTCCTCAGCTTCATTCAATTTATAATCAATGTTTTCACTCTTCAAATGTTTAAAAAACATACACATTTGTACTAATATCAAATGGTGAATTAACTTTTCCTATATTTGTTATATTTATATACAACAGTATTAACAGTTTAATTCATACAAGTCTCATTTGCTAGCAAATAGCGATAAACTGATAAATATTGTGTGTCAAAGAATTTGGGAACCACATGTGAGTTCAGCATTTCATTAATAAGATATTTGAAGTACATTGGCCTCAGCAAATTGGGGTACACACCCAGCTTTCTGAAGATGAATTTCATTTCTCTCTTTTTTTTGGAAATCAGATGGGCTGCAAGAAGTACAGAGACAGTCTTGTCACACAGGGAGTACTCAAAAAATGAAAATAAATAGAAACTGCCAAAAACAAAGTTATGGGGTGCCTCCTATTCCTCATCCCTCAACTTTCTTACATCATGTGAGTGCATACAGGAGGATGATAGGATGACAACTACCATCAATATTATCAATCCTACTACAACTGTAAGCAATCATGTTTTTAACACATTTTCTTAAAAAAAAACCTTGGAATGAAGTTCCTCAGGTTCATTTCAGTTGTGGTTCATGATCAGCTTATATTTTTCCCTGAACCTATGTCCTATTTCATAATGTTGTTCTATTGGTATTATTGAATTCTTCCTTAAAACTTGAATTTTGCAATTTTCTTTTAGTTGTAGACTGTTAATCCAAAAGAAATCACTATGGTACTCAAATCTGAAACATTTTATTCTTATAAATATACCACAGAAATTTATGCACTTCCTAGTGTCATATCACTAATTTTCACAGCAAACATTACTAGAAAATTAATAGCTATTAATCTGGCGTATAATCTTGGTTTTTTTCTGTTTTCGCCGGTGTGAATTAGCAGTTTCTGATGAATTTGATGAATCATCAGATGACTCTGATAGTTTTGGTGAGGGAAAACCTGTGTCAGTTGGCCATTCATTATTAATTTGCTCTACTTGTCCATATTCATGCTGACGTAGTTCACTTGGTGGCGGAACTGTCTCAGTTCTTGACTGGGATCTGCCAATTATAGGCCAAGATCCTTCGTTCATGTGTTGAGAACTTACTTGAGATGTGTTAGTAATGGGCCAAGATACACCTACATGCTGGGTTGATATGTGGGAGTTGCCAGCTATGGGCCAGGGTATTTCTCCTGCATGCTGGGATGGCATCTGAGATTTGATGACTGTTGACTGTGCTACTGTGAATTTCTGTGCAGCATGTGAAGGGCCAGCTGTAGGCAAGGTTACTGCTTCATGGCTGGGGAATATGGGAGGTTCACTATCTGAGGGCCACTGCTGTGCTGCATGTGATGGGCCAGCTACAGGCCAGGTTACTACATCTGCTGGTTTGGATACTGCTGGAGGTGCACTATCTGAGGGCCACAATGCTCCTTTTGCATGTTGAGATGATAGCTGTGGCACATCATTTATGGACCAGGACCTTTCTATTTGTTGGGGTAGTACAGAGGCTTGTGCATATGTTGTCTGTGGTGACTGAGATATTCCCTTCATCAGGTGTGAAGACCCAGCAGTGGCTGCAATTACATCTGGTGCAGGTTGGGATGACCTTCCTGGCTGCTGATGAAACTCATGTCTTCTCAAACTCAAATTGAGGGGCACTGTTAGGAGCAAAATACACTGATTGTAAGAAAGTTTTATGGACATAAATGGTGTTGATAATAAATATTAGGATAGCAAATAAATACTTAATGTTACATGCACAACAGTAAACTTACAATTACTGAGTTAATGTTACAGTCAAAGTAACCTTAGGCAAAAATACTTCCTCAAGGTATTTTCCCCAACTCCTTGAACATGTTTTTATAATGATCCAAATTATAGTTTTTATTTATAATTCTTCTAAACCTTTTCTGTAATTTGAATATTGGGGTGATATTTTGTGCACTTGATCCCCAAAAAGTGATAGTCATTAGCTATCATAACCGTACAAAGGAACAGTATGAAACTACCAGCCACTTGCTGTTACAAGCTGATAATAGGACTGCAAGAGCATAATGTTTGGATAACAATGCCTCCACTTCAATTGGTAGTCAATATTCACCCTTAAAAAGTTTTTGCAGTGTTAGTTTAAGGAAAAGAATTCTGTCAAGGTAAATGTAGACAACAGTGCTGAAGATTGTTACAAACTCTTTAGTGACAAACACCATCAATGTCAGCTGAAGTGGAATGAGCACTAGCACTAGCACTAATACTAACACTAGCACTAGCGATAGACAGAACGACATGCTATTGTAGTCCTGTCATGCCTGGTAGTTACATACTATTTCTATGCACACATTATCATTAGCCATGATATTTTTTGGGGATCACACCCACAAAATATGTCCCCAGTATTCATGCTACAGAAAAGCACCATAAGAAAACAACAATTGCGATAATTGTATTAAAAAAAAAAAAAAAAAAAAAGAAAAAAGAAAAGAAAAGAAAAGAAAAGAAAAAAAAAACACATTTACAGTGTTTAGATTCTAACTACACATCTGAATGCACTTACCAATACCTTATATTCATTAAGGAAAATGCTAGTAATTATTACTCTAATAGCTCCATACATGATCATGGAACAAGAGCCAAACTTAACCTACACATGCTGAGAAAAATTGAACAAAGATCTCAATATTTTATACTAAGGAATCAAACTGCAGAATACATTCCCCAAGGCAATGAAACAAATTACAACACATACTCTCAGATTATAATGCATGATACTGAAAAATTGCATCCTGAAGATCAGTGATGGAAAATGTTAACCTCCATTCATTTTTCTAAGTTCAACGTGTTCACTATGGAGGTATTATGACTCAGTTTTTCTGCAAGACAAATAGGAACACAAAAAATGTAATTGAGAGACAGGGGTAATATCATAGTTCTACTGTCAGCCAAATGGATGAGTCTGTAATATAGGCAGCGACTATTGATGGCATGTGACTGAATAGTATGTTAGTTTTGGGAATAACTAGACATTTAAGTAATTATGTTCATGTCTGATAAATTTTAATGATGTTTTATTATTGTATTAAGCTAATATCATACTAAAATGATCTATGCAGGTATAAAATTCTATCTGATTTTTTCCTGATACACATTTACTGTTATTAGGACTGTTAATTTTTAAAACTTTGTTACTTTTGAAGGAAAGTTATTAATTGCTTAATTAAGTACAGTAATTATTGAGTACTGTATATTATATTACTGGTATTAGAAGGAAAACTGTAAACCAGTTTTTGTGTTTTGACGAGTCTCCTGTACATTAAGTCAATGGCTTGAAATTGTAGGTTACAAGACAATAAACTTCTGTTCTATACTATTCTATTCTATTACAACTACAACAGAAAATATCTACTACTGCTATTACCTCTAGTACTAGTATTACTAGTACTACAACTAATTCTTCTACTGTCACCATGAGCAGCACTACTGTCCTTATAACCAGCAAATGAAATGAATTATTTCATGTTAGACAGGCCAGGTTATTTTGCAGACTTATCTCAATCAAGTTGGACCATTGGTTTTTACACACATAATATTTGCTACCAAATCTTATAACAGAAACAGTGTCCCTTTATATGGGAGCAACTTCATGAAACATCTTTAGGATATGGGAGGGGATTACACAAAAGGAAAATAAAGACCTCAATTGCATAAACTGATATCATCAATATCATCTGTTACACATGTGTGTAATATTTACAGGTAGAATAAATTTATTGACAGCTATTTGTCCAAAAACTGACCTCTTCCTTGGGAGATGAGATCCAACCTGCCATAGGCCAGGGAGCAACAGAAAAAGAACATTGGTCTAACTGGTCTGGCTAGTTTTACCTTCTAAGGGCCTCTTTCCAGACTTACGGTGGAGACTGTAATGGTCTGAGAGATGAAAGAGACCAAGCAGTCATCAACAGTGCTCATATAACAGAAGCAACAACTCTTTTTGTTCTGGAGTTGTTATACAAAGAAGCTTCATCCTGAAAGATGATGGTATTTCTTCCTGTACTCACAGTTGGTGAATGTCAAGAAGACTGGTAGGGCAGCAGTTGTGCTATTTGTAGGAATGTTCAGGATGTCTTTATTGCCTGCAGTACTGTGATGTAGAAGACAATAGTGTATGCATTACTCCACTAAAAATATCATGATGGCTTCTTCATGGGCAAAATAGTCTACAGGTAGAAAAATTCACCATTTGGATTCTGGGTGACAATTGCACAGGAGGAGCTATCATACAAAAAAGGAATGCTAAGCAAGGTTGAAAAGATTAATGTTATGGCACTAAGGCTCTGTGGGTAGCTAGAAAATCTAAAACTATAAATATGAAAAGCCCAGACAGATACTTTAAGAATCAGTAGGATGCAATGGCAAGAAGAGGATAGAATTGTTTGTACTGTGGCAGATAACAGTAAAGCAGGAAGAGACTAATAGTGAACAGGGAAATTGACAGATTTCACACACATTTGAACAAAACAAATGTTGACTACAAAATTGAATACATAGCCAACAGACATTGAAATCTTACATGTACTACCAACCACAGATAGGGGTGAGAGAAAAACTTAAGTAGTTTGTAATAATGTTAAAGAAGTCAATAAATATGTCAAAGGGGCTACAATTTTGTTCATAATGGAGGACTAAAATGAAGTAGGAAACAGAAAATAATAAGACAGTTTGGTCTCGATGAATGAAATTGGCAGGGAGGAAGATTCATACAAGTATATGCATGAGTAGGTCAGTTGATTGAATTTTCCAAGAACCACTTGAGAAGGAGGAATATATGGGAGGTGTCAGATGGCCAAAGAAGACATCATAATGCTTTATTTGGTATGACAAAGATTTTTTATCTAACTAAGGAGTACATGAATTATGCCAACACTGATATTGGTAGTGACCTACTAATGACATACAAACTGAATTTCAAGAAATTGCCGGCCGGTGTGGCCGAGTGGTTCTAGGCGCTTCAGTCTGGAACTGCGCGACCACTACGGTCGCAGGTTCGAATCCTGCCTCGGGCATGGATGTATGTGATGTCCTTAGGTTAGTTAGGTTTAAGTAGTTCTAAGTTCTAGGGGACTGATGACCTCAGCTGTTAAGTCCCATAGTGCTCAGAGCCATTTGAACCATTTCAAGAAGTTAAACAGGAAGCCGCTGAAATGCTCAAACGTAGACAAGTTGACAGAATTACAAAATCAGACTGCATTGGAAGAATATGTGACAAAAGGAATGGTGCACTTCAAGGAGCTACTGGTGATGAAAACCAATGGAACTGTCTTAAGAGTTGGTGTAAATGCAACAGATAAAGCACTATGATTGAAAATAGCAGTAAAGAGTGCCAAAGGTAACAGATAAGATTCTGGAATTAATAACATAACAAAAGAAATGTAAAAATGTAGAAAATGAACAGCAACAATATAAAGAGGAACTGATGAGAAGAAATGGCATGAGATAGATATAAAATTGAAACAGGGTAACACAGGTTCTGCACAAAGACTAACAAATAATCACTTTAGGGAGTACAGAATAAGAAGCACAGTGGTTAATGCTGGAAAAGATAATTCTGTATTAAAAGCACAAAGTAAGGTGAGAAATAGGAAACAGTACACAGAGAAACTTCGTAACTGCCTACAATAAATTACACTGATCAAAAATGGAGAAGACAATTGGGGAAATTCAATATTTACTTTAGAATTCCAAAAAGTTATGCAAGAACTCAAAAGCTTTGGTGTTAATGAATTAGCAAGAGGCATCAAGATAAAGGGTGCAGCAAGGATTATAGACACATGTGAATTAAATTTATGAAACTGGTGAAGTGTCAGCAAAATTTGAAAAGAATTTAATTACACTTCAAAAGAAAGCAAGAGAGGCAGTCTCAAAAATGTTCATCTAAAAAGTTTCGGAGAAATTATCAGAGTTGCTAATTATGTTTCTTGGGAGGCTAATTAGGAAATTCAACTCTTCCACTTAGGATTCTTCCCAGAAATAAAAAAAAAGTTTAAAAAATCACAACAGTTTCTGTTCACTTTTGGAAAATACTGGCACTGTTATGTCATCAGTGACTTATATCATACTGACATTCTATCAATGACAAACAACTCACATGTGAATATACTCCTTTATTCCTCTCACTGCCTGTTCAATATATAAACTACATGAAAGTCATGACAATGAGCAACCTGGCCTTGCATTAGTTGTGATTTTGGACTTTTGTTCCATTCCATCAGTGTTGACTACATGTCTGCTTCACATAAAGAGAATTGACTTTATTTATTTATTTATTCAATACTTCATGCTCCATAGCTCTATGAGCAAATAAATCACAACGATGTAGAACATATCAAGAAAATACAATAAATCTGTACATGTTATTGTCACACATTGGTCTGTACATAAAATAGTTTAATTTGTAAAGACAAATAAGTGTTAACAATGAAGTTCAAATTAAACATTTTACAATGCACTACACAATAATTCACACTGATTATACATGTTAATAAAATTTCATAAATAATAAAAATGATTTCAAACATGTAAGAATTGTATGTATATATGTATGTATGCATGTAATGTTTTAACTATGTTTTAAATTTGTTTATGTAAGTAATACTGGATTTGGTATTGGCTGGAAGAGCATTAAACACCTTTGTACAGGAGAAGTGAATGCCATTCTTGAAATTGCTAGCCTCTCTTTAGTTCTCTGTACAAATAATACTCATGTATAGGGTTACAGTTGTGGTAGGCCATAGTGGCCAGAGACAGTGGCAACATGTGTGAGTTGTGCTTTTGTGAATGTGTGTTTGTTTTCTGTCTCCAAAGAAAATCTTTTCTCCAAAAATTAAATTTTTAGAAGTCTTTTCATTGTGTCTGTCTGTGACTCAGTGCCTACTCTATGTGGTGATCAGAAATCTATTCCTTTCATAATATTGTTAATATGGTTGTGATATATGTAGTTCATTTTGTACCTCTAAGGTTCTTAGCATAACAGAGATAAGAGAAAGGGTTACTGAGATGACATGATGAGGATGCTCAGTTGTTTGAATAATTTTCTAGGTGAACTCTTAGGGTGGGATATACAAATGATCCTGATCACTTGTTTCTCTGATCACATTTTCTTTTCATGTGATTAGTTGCACCAGAATACTAGGCAATAAGACATGATCTACTGGAAACAGCCCAGGTACATAGTGCTGGCTGCATCTTTATTACCAATAGAAGCTATAATGTGGGTACAAAATATTGCTGAGCTCTGACTTCACACAGATCAAGGTTGTGTAGAGAAAAATTTAGTTTTTTGTCTATATGTAATAAAGAGGACTGCAGTTCCATGAATTCTTTTATCACTATACTTTATTTTTATTATTCTTCCATTTCATGTGTTGTGTGAAACAGTACAAGTTGTGTATTGTTGACATTATGTCAGATCATTTCCAGTGAACCATTCCAGAATCTCTCCAAACGCTGTGTTTGCCATGCTCTCTGTGCTGCTGTTTATGGTTTCACAAACGAAACATCTGTTTCATCTGCAAAGAGAATAAAGTGTATATAGGTTCACACATACTGGAATATCATTTATAAAAATAGCAGATAACAGAAGCCCAGCATAGATAATTGTGGGATGCCACAAGTCATAGTACCCAAGTCAGATGAGGCAGTTGCCCCTTTTGTAAATCAGAACTACTGCTTGCTGTCTATCATTCATGATTTGAGTCATGGGCTTACTTTTACATCCCTGTAGCTGATACCATACTGCCAACAAGTTAAAAAATCCATTCTACATAATCAAAAGCTTTCTCCAAATGTATGAATACAATGAATGTTTCCATGTTTTACTGAATCTACCTTCTATCATTAGCTGCAAGGCTAAAAATTGCTTCTCAAGTGCCCCTGCATCTGCTAAAATAAAGCTGATTATTTAAAGTTTTCTCTTCTGTGCTTTGGTAAGGTAACCTTTTAAGTACTTTTTTTTCAGTATTCTTGATGCGTGGGATACTAGAATGATTGTGCAGTAGTTTCCACATCAATCCTTAGTACTCTTATGAGCATATCAGAAAGAGATCTCAGTGGAAAGTTGTTGAGAAATTCAGAAAATTTCTGTCTTTATGTTTTTTGGTGTGCTAATTACAAATCTCAACTTTGCTACTTCACGTTTTCCTCTGAAATATAAAAATAAGTGGATAAAAGGGACAAAATATTCAGATTTCTTCCAGATGTTTGCTCATAACTTGAAAACAATGCGCTTTTTGAGTAGCATCATTTGGTACTAAATTAAGCAGGACTAATTTTCCTTCAGTTTTGAGAAAAATTATTTATTTTTTCTAGCACAACCATTTGGTTCAGATGAACACTGAAATAATTAGTTGAAAAGCACTGTTTGATACATGCATTGTTTGCTTTTTTTGTATTCTCATTCAGTCCCTCTGCTCTCATTGACTTTGTCTCTCTATTTCTGTCTTTCCCTGTGGATTCCAAGCCCTCACACGACCTATGAATGAGGATCTTTTGTTTGACTCTGACGTTTTTCCAACTATCATTCCCCTTCTGTCCCTACTCTATTTTCATGAAGTCCTGTCAATTATTATTGACCTATCACTCTGTGCTTTCAGTGCATAACTTGTTTTGAAAGATAATTCTGAATATAATTCTGACTTTGAAGAGATTTTTGTGATAGAGTGTTGGATGGCAACAGTGCAATGTACAGTGGAAGTGGAGTGACGGATGAAAAACAAGATTCTTATAAATATTTTGGAAAGCAAGTTTGAAAAGAAATGCTGGAATGAATGGTCATCTTAAGAAGCTCATAAAAAATATCAGAAACAATGAATCAATGAATTGTTTGTTTGCTGCCCATGTAATGAGTGTTCAAGAAGGGTGTCTGGCTCAAAAGTTATGATAAGTGACAGTAATGGTGAACTGCATCAAATCACTCTTAGAACTGATACTCAAAACAATATCTAGTCCAGAGCAGTATGCTCCTTTCTAGTTGTGGGATTTATAGAATTTCAATGTAGAAAGATGAGGCAGAAGAAATGTATAGTGCCCAAATGTAAATTTATTCATGTTGATTATATGTGTGAGAACTGTATGCCAAACTGATATTGAGTGCAGGTTCCTGAATTTTGTGGACAATGTTTTACCAATTGTACAATCTGAGCATGCCTCACAACGACTCGAAGTTTTAACTTGTCACAGACTCTTTTTCGTTTCCTACCAAACTCATCCTCATTATAGATGTCAGTATGCAGCTTCATCTCAGCTTATCATCTCCTGGCACAGTGGTGAAGCTATTCATGAAATTGTCAAAGTGAACAAAGACAATAACCTCGAACAGTGATTTGTTCAGGTAATTATATTAGTGACTGATCTTTTGCAAACCACATGTTTCAGCTAGGGTTTGTTGGATGAAGGTACACTTCATGTGAATCACTGAATATAGGCGGTATCAAATATCAACACTAATATGAGCAATGTTAGTATTTTGTAGGAATATGATATAATAATGTATTAGAAAGACACTTCTTACTGACACTCATATGCTGCCTGTTCACTCCCATTTCTGGCTTGAGAACGATGATGTTGAACTCGTCCACTAAAAATAAGTAAAAAAAGGAAAGTGAGCAAGGCAAAAAAAAAAAAAAATACAGACATATGATTTAAACAAAGATTAAACTTGTGGAAAGAATATGAAACTAGAACGATTCTGAATGGCAGCAGGGTTAGTTGCGTTGCATTGCATTAAATAAGGACATAGCTGAGTTGTTTATTATTTGTCCTGATCTTGCCAAGAAATGGAAAAACATTTGTCTTGCATGCCTTAGTACCAAAAACAATCCACCTATATTAGCTATGGTTCATGCTGATTTTGTAGTGTTTTAACTTAACAAACATGGGTTTGCTTATTCAATTGGACTTAAAAATTCAATTAGTGCACTATACACTCCTCAGCAAAATGGAGTTGCTGAGAGGCAAAACAGAATCCCATGTGAGATGGCAAATTCTTGGCTCTGCTCTGCTGAACACATATCAAATGCATTGTAGGGTGGGACAATTCTAGCTGCAGTACATGCTCTGAATCAAACTGGTCCCACAAAAATTAGACATCAAACTCCAGTTGAAATATTCTTGAAGAAGGAAGGTTGTTTTGATAATTTTGTCATATTTGCAGTGTAACATATGTGGATACAATCATGTAAAATTTAATTGCAAACAATTACAAGAGCCATTCAAACAAATTTCGGGCTTGCAGCCAGTCGTTGTTCAATACTTCGCACGATATTTCAACTGGGCACCTGCCAGTCATCTTCAGGTGAGCCATCGCAGACTGGTGAAAACGTCCTCCGTTCCGCAATATATAGTGTACTGTAAGTATTCTGCGCATGTGTCGAAAACTTGATAGTTGAACCACACTGCCCGCCAGCAGCGCCCTCGCCGGTGGAATAGCGGAACTCAGTCGCCCTCTGCATTGCTGTTTGCCACGGCCGTCGACGCACTCTGTCGTCTTCGATTTGAGCAAATCGTGGAGATGATGGGATTCCATGCACTGTCCAGCTGGTAGCCGCTGTCACGGTTTAACAGATTTTCCGCCAGTCGTATTTCTACGGATTCTTTAATAATGGAGTCCCAGAAAGACGTTGCTGTGGACAAAATCATTGTTTTCTCATACTCCATTGAATGTACAGTAGAAATACAATGTTCAGCAATAGCGGACTTGAACCCTCTCCCAAGGTGGCTTCCGCCAGCTCCCCCTCCCTGATGATGTCCTCCTCCCCTCCATCTACCCCTCCTATCAACTTTGAGCCTCCCCCCCATTTCCTGTGTCCTTTCCTTTAGGCACCCTCCCTCCCTTCTCTTCCCTTTCTTTCCTTTTTCCCCATCCCCTCCCTCTTCCCCTCTTCCCCCGGGCTTCCCCTCCCCCTTCCTCCCTTCCCCCTATCTCCCCTGCCCTTGGCATCTGCTCTCCCCTCTCCCTCTCCCACCCCCCTCCTCCTCTCTTGGCAGGTCCCCGGACTCGTACACGGTTAGTGAACATTCGCGCGCCGGAGATCAACGCCACGTGTTCTGCGTGTATCGTCGTTTTGTGCTTAAGTGGTTCAGTGTTTATTCGTTTTTGTGCACCTACGTTCACGTGTGACAATATTCGTCTCTGTCCAAGTGTCTGAACAAATTTTTATCTTGGACTCTACGCCCGTGAACGGTTCCATGTATTTTAAAAAGTGTTTGTCTCCGTTTCTATGTCCACCATGTTTTTTTTCTCTCGATGTCTTCATTTGTATCTTGTATGTTTCTCTGAGGCCAAAGAGCGGCGTAGCATGCTGCTGCTGGCCTAGTGTTTTAAGCAAACTCATGGTTTGCGATGGGTGATGGCAACTCGATGCTTGCAGGTACAAATCAGTATGAGTGGGTTTCCGGTAAACTGAATGCCCTAGAGAACCATCATTCTTCCTTCGAACCAGGACATGTAAGAAAGGCAAACAACCATCTTTCTCTATTTCCATGGTGAACAGGATGTTGCTATGAATGGAGTTGAGGTGATGTAGGAACTCCATTAATTTATCTTCTCCATGAGGCCACACTATGAAAGTGTCATCCACATACCGCCAAAAAACTGTTGGCTTCAGGGCAGCTGATTCAAGCGCTCTCTCTTCAAAATCCTCCATAAAAAGGTTGGCCACCAAAGGAGACAGGGGACTACCCATGGCGACACCGTCAGTCTGTTCAAAATATTCTTCACTAAACGTAAAATAAGTTGAGGAAAGAGCGTGCCTGAACAAAGCAGTGATATCAACAGAAAACATGTTACCAATCAGTGTCAAAGAATCTGCAAGAGGAACTTTTGTAAAAAGTGAGACCACATCAAAACTTACTAGAAGGTCTACACTGCTGAGACGGAGAGCCCCCAGCCTATTGATAAAATCAGCTGAGTTTCGTATGTGATGTGAGCACTTGCCTACGAAAAGTCTCAGTAAGGAAGAGAGATGTTTAGCTAAATCATATGTAGGAGCTCCAATGTTGCTCACTATTGGACGCAGAGGAAGACCCTCTTTATGAATCTTTGGAAGGCCATACAGTCTTGGAGGTACACAACCATGTGGTCTTAACCTCTTGATAGTCTCTTGTGGTAAGGAGGAGGAATTTAATAGTGCTGAAGTTTTTCGTTGCACACGCCCTGTAGGATCGTAATCAATCCTCCTATAGGTAGAGTTTTTTAGCAGACCATACAACTTATCTTTATACACACCACGAGGTAACAAAACAGTTGCATTACCTTTGTCAGCTTTCAATACCACTACGTCAGGGTCCTCTCTCAGATTTCGTAATGCAGCCCTTTCTGCAGAGGTTAAATTACTGCATTGAGTAGGAGCCTTCAACAGAGCACGGCAAGTTTCCCTTCTTATTTCGTCTGCAGCATCCAAAGGAAGACGTCGTACAGCTTCTTCAACAACACTCAAAATACTTATTAATGGCGGTGCTGTAGGTGTAGGTGCAAAATTGAGTCCCTTGCTTAATACAGACAGCGTAGCGTTGTCCAAATTCTTCTCCGTGAGATTGACAACGGAACGTCGTACCATTATCCCTTCTGGCGACGGCTTCTGTGGCAACAGTCGATCAAATTTTGATATCTGCTGACAATTAGCATCATTGTGGACCCACTCGAACTTGGCCGAAGTCACTCCATCAACCCAGTCCCATGATACAGGAGAAAGATACCTTGCAACCTTCAGATGTAACTGGTAGAGTTCTGCTGAAATAGCATCTAACCTTCGTCTTGTATAGCAAATCCTCTCCTTGACAATAGCATGACTAGCCTTCTCAGTAATCTTCCGTGCAGTAGCGGTCTTAATGAAATCAGTCACTCTAGCAAATTTTGGTATAATGCCATGGTCCTGACATCTCAATAAAAAGGGTTAATGAACTTAAAAGCTTTGCTCTTTTACCACGTAGCTTCTCGAAACTTCGGATATGTGAGGCCATCTCCTCCCCGTAAAGGCGTCTGATGTGAATTTTAAAATTTTCCAGGAGAATTGACTGTTCAAACAAATTTCGGGCTTGCAGCCGGTTGTCGTTCAATACTTCGCACAATATTTCAACTGGGCACCTGCCAGTCATCTTCAGTCAATGGAAACACTGAGAAAACTTGCAGAAAATTAATAGAGTCACTGATGTACGCTATGTTAGGTTTCACACCAGATATTTGCATAGCTATAAGTATTCAAAGGAGGTATCAATCATGTGCAAGTCTGTATTTATGGATTGCTTTGAAATTTGTCTTGTGTTACATTAAGGGAACCCTAAAACTGAGCCGGCCGTGGTGGCCGTGCAGTTCTAGGCGCTGCAGTCCGGAACCGCGGGACTGCTACGGTCGCAGGTTCGAATCCTGCCTCGGGCATGGATGTGTGTGATGTCCTAAGGTTAGTTAGGTTTAAGTAGTTCTAAGTTCTAGGGGACTGATGCCTTAAGATGTTAAGTCCCATAGTGCTCAGAGCCATTTGAACCATTTTTGAACCCTAAAACTGAATGTGTTATATGGTAGGGATGAAAAGTGTACTGATCCTATAATTGGCGATGTGGACTGTGATTGGGCTGGTGACAGAGTACACAAGAGGTCCACAAGTGGCTATCTTTTCAAAGTTTTGGGGTGCATTGTTTCATGGGCATCTAAAAAGCAACTCACAGTGTCTCTGTCATCAACAGAATCTGAATCTGTAGCCTTAAGCATGGCAACTAGTGAAGCCTGTTGGCACAGTAATTTATATCATAGTCTTTCTGGCAGTCAAAGAGCTGTTGTACTTTATGAAGACAATGTGCCAGTAATAAATATTTGCAAGAACACACAGTACTATCATAGATGTAGATGTGAAAATTTAATTTGTGAGAGAGAAAGCTTCTAAGAAAGTTATGTTAAATCACATCTGCACAAATGACCAACAAGCTGATGTTCTAACAAAGTCACTAGGTAAAATAAAATTTGAAAAATTTAAAGCCTTGTTAGGACTTACTTAGAGCTTGTAATTTTTTTCACTGATAATTAATAATGAGAGAGGGTGTTAATGGTGCAATGTTAGTGATATCTTAAAGAAGCAACACAGTTTTTCTTTGATCTGTGTTGTCTTCCATTCTTTAGCTGCTTTGGCTGTTGCTGTTTATTCTGTGAGTGTATTGTTGTCTGCCATTAGTTGTAAGTTGTTACACATTACAGTAAACTCTGCACAAACAGGCTTATTTTTGTGCTTCATTTACTGCATCTCATCACAGTTATTTGTCTTTATCTCTACAAATCTCACACTTCTAACAGGTTGTAGGCCCCGAATAATAATCTGTGCAGTGACCTATGTAGGCCTATGTTGTGCAGGTAGGAAGATAAATAAAGCATATTGGATTATATAACCATGCTGTGAGTGATAATTGTTTAGATTTGTGTTTTGTCAAATTCATCACCATCTGAGCTCCTGGTTTCTGAAAGAAAGCTGTTACTTGATTTAGTGCTTGTGAATATGGGTTTCCAAAGTGTCTTCAAATGTAATTTTGACCAAAACCACTATTCCAGTGGTAGACTAAGTGAGAAACAAGGATGGTTATGATAGCTGGAAGTTTGGAATGAAACTCATAGCAATGAGTGAACAATTATGAGATTATGCCATAGGTGCAAATACTGCTATGGATGCAGAAGAGGATATAGATGTGTAGAGATTTATTCTCTAGCATGTGGATAAATCTCTGCATGCACACGTGCAAAACACAACAAAGGCAAATGAAGCTTGGGATACTATGGAAAATCTACTTGCCGGTAAGAATAAAACTAGGTGGACAAATCTCTGGGATGCTCTGTTAGATACTACAATACCCAAATTTGAAGGAAATGTTGAGAATTATATTACTCATATTCCGTATGTAGCCAATAAACTGCAGTGCCTGGACAAACTAGTTGATGATGGACTAATTGCATTCATTATGCTCAGAGGTTTACCAAAAGTTTGTCCGCCTTACCAGATGGGTATAGAATTCACTGCAGTGGACGAAAATTTCACATAAGAAAACAATAAGACAAAGTTGCTAAATGGAAGTGTGGAAGAATACCTTAAGCTGGACAAAGATGGCAGCGATAGTGCATTATTCACAAAGCATTGCAAGAAATCACAGCAGGGTATTTCCAAAGACAAGCAAGAAATTGGGGAAAATAAAATGTTTCTGTTGCTGGAAGTATGGTCACTTCAAGTTTGACTGTCTCCAGAATCAATAATTGCCAAAGGACTCCAAGAGAGTAAACAGGTTGTTGTTTTTTACACTTGGTATGTCAAATTTCAACAAGAATGAGTGGATCATTGATTCTGGAGCATCAACACACATGATATTAAGGAAGAAATGGCTTCAAGATATTGTACTAGAAAATTGCAAACAAAAAACTGTGAAGTATGCAAATAACGTCGAATCAGTAAGTGCAGGAAAAGAGATGTTATTGTCAGTTCAAGAGATATATCTTCAGTCAGAAATGTTATTCCTGTCCCTGGCTTATCCACTAATTTCTTTGCAGTTTCTGCTTTGGTTAAGAAAGGCATAAAAGTGGTTTTTGACAAAGATGGATGTAATGTGCTCAAACTAAAATATGTTGAACCTGTTTTGCCAGATGAGGAAGCTCTCACTTTTAAAAAAAATTTTGCAATATGGAAGACTTATGGCACTATAGACTTAGTCATGTTAGAGTAGACATCGGACATAAGTTACATTTAGAGAGTGGTTACAAAGTTGGAATGTTGTGGATCTGAAACTGTTGACAAGTTTAAGTCATGTGTGCTTGTTAAGATGCCTAAATTCCCATTCCTAAGAGTGAAAGACAATACGCAACTGAATTGCATGGCCTTATGCACATGGAATTATGTGGCTCTGTGGATTAAATGTCACACAGTATGGCTAAGTTCATGTATATACTAGTGGATGATTATTCCTGAAGAACAGTCTGTTATTTTCTCATTTTCTCATAAATACAGAATTTAAAACTTGGGCAGAAAACAGAGTTGGTGCAAAGATCAAAGCAGTTAGATCAGAAAATGGCAGCGAATTTGTGAACTCTAAATTCAATTCATTTCATAGAGAGAATGGAATAGAGCATTACATTAGTGTGCCCTACAGTCCAAAACAGACTGGTGTATCAGAGAGGACTAACAGCTAACTTTGTGAGATGGTACGATGCATGCCATTGGAATCTGGTCTGCCTAAGCAATGTTGGGAAGACAATAGTATGAAAAGGATAGATTGATACTCAGTGTATAGTGGAGATGTTGAGTTTCAGACAGGAATAAGAAAAGACTGCCAATCAAGTAAGCTTCCAGCCACACACACACGCACACACACACACACACACACACACACACACACACACGGACAGATACACTACTGGCCATTAAAATTGCTACACCAAGAAGAAATGCAGATGATAAACAGGTATACATTGGACAAATATATTATACTAGAACTACATGTGATTACATTTTCACACAATTTTGGTGGATAGATCCTGATAAATCAGTACCCAGAACAACCACCTCTGGCCATAATAACGGCCTTGATACGCCTGGGCATTGAGTCAAACAGAGCTTGGATGGCATGTACAGGTACAGCTGCCCATGCAGCTTCAACACGATACCACACTTCATCAAGAGTAGTGACTGGCGTATTGTGATGAGCCAGTTGCTCGGCCACCATTGACCAGACGTTTTCAGTTGGTGGGAGATCCGGAGAATGTTCTGGCCAGGGCAGCAGTCGAACATTTTCTGTATCCAGAAAGGCCTGTACAGAACCTGCAACATGCAGTCGTGCATTATCCTGCTGAAATGTAGGGTTTCACAGGAATTGAATGAAGGGTAGAGCCATGGGTCGTAACACATCTGAAATGTAACGTCCACTGTTCAAAGTGCCATCAATGTGAACCAGAGGTGACCGAGACATGTAATCAGTGGCACCCCATACCATCACACCGGGTGATATGCCAGTATGGCAATGACGAATACACGCTTCCAATGTGCGTGCACTGCGATGTCGCCAAACACGGATGCGACCATCATGATGCTGTAAACAGAACCTGGGTTTGTTGTTGAGTACACCATCGCAGGCGCTCCTGTCTATGATTCAGCGTCAAGGGTAACCGCAGCCATGGTCTCCAAGCTCATAGTCCATGCTGCTTCAAACGTCGTCGAACTGTTCGTGCAGATGGTTGTTGTCTTGCAAACGTCGCTCCTGTCTATGATTCAGCGTCAAGGGTAACCGCAGCCATGGTCTCCAAGCTCATAGTCCATGCTGCTTCAAACGTCGTCGAACTGTTCGTGCAGATGATTGTTGTCTTGCAAACGTTGCCATCTGTTGACTCAGGGATTAAGACATGGCTGAACGATCCGTTACAGCCATGTGGATAAGATGCCTGTCTTCTCGACTGCTAGTGATACGAGGCCATTGGGATTCAGCACGGCGTTCTGTATTACCCTCCTGAACCCACCGATTCCATATTCTGCTAACAGTCATTGGATCTCGACCAACGCGAGCAGCTATGTCGCGATACGATAAACCGCAATCGCGATAGGCTACAGTCCGACCTTCTCAAAGTCAGATGGTACACATTTCTCCTCCTTACACGAGGCATCACAACAAAACTTCACCAGGCAATGCCAGTCAACTGCTGTTTGTGTATGAGAAATCGGTTGGAAACTTTCCTCATGTCAGCACATAGTAGGTGTCGCCACTGGCGCCAACCTTGTGTGAATGCTCTGAAAAGCTAATCATTTGCATATCACAGAATCTTCTTCCTGTTGGTTAAATTTAACGTCTGTAGCACGTCATTTTCGTAGCGTAGCAATTTTAATGGTCAGTAGTGTATTATATATCCAAGTCTGACCTCAGCAATCAGAGACTGGTCATGTGTGTGAGTTTTTTTTTTGTGTGTGTGTGTGTGTGTGTGTGTGTGTGTGTGTGCGTTTTCTCTAATTTAAGAGAAAAAAACTTGTTTCACAGAAATTTGTTGCGCCTGTCTGTGACTCAATAAAAAAAAAAATGGCTCTGAGCACTATGGGACTTAACATCTATGGTCATCAGTCCCCTAGAACTCAGAACTACTTAAACCTAACTAACCTAAGGACATCACACAACACCCAGCCATCACGAGGCAGAGAAAATTCCTGACCGCGCCAGGAATCGAACCCGGGAACCCGGGCGTGGTAAGCGAGAACGCTACCGCGACTCAATCTACACTATATAATGAATAACAGTGTATCCTTTTTATAATATTGTCATTATTCCATTCTGGGTTTTCCATTGTTCAGTATTGAGCAGAGGCAGGGAATATAGCTGTTTGCACTTTGTGTTATAAATTGTAATGGGACACCCTTTCCTAACTTAACCTTATTTTTTTCAATAGAAATAGTCGGTACCAAGTAACTTGTATAGTTGAACATTGTCTCAGATGTTTAACTAAATGAATTTCATATGATGTTGTATATGATGTATTATATTGCAGGCTAAAATGTATAAAGAAGAGATTAATTTGTTACAATTGTTATGTACTAATCTATATGTGTGGTTAAAATTACTCTTCTTTTAAAAATATTTGAAATTACAAAATATCTGGCATATATAAAATTCGTATTATTAATTGCACAATCTAATGCTAATTATTAAATTTATTCCTGGATTCATTTATAAAATAATGTTGTAACTTGGTGAAGATTTTTCTTTTGTCAACAAAGTTTGTAAACTACGTATTTTGCTTTATAAACTCTTTGGAATATTGTGGGTACCACAGAAAGTAGATAGTAGGGGGCATGCCTGTGATGGAAACGTACATGTTTTTTTTTTTTTAATTTTGTCTACAACAATGTAATGGATGGTCGTATTAAAATGGAGATTACGAAGTCATTTTGATATAGAAGAATGGAATAAAATAAAAGAAAATCATAGCAACAGATAGTACTTCATTAATTATTTAGTCATCTGGAACTCAGTAAGTCGAAATTTCAGCCACAAGAATGTACTCCTAGACATGATAACTGAAACCAACAACAACAAAAACAACAACAAGAGAAAATGAAGATAAGTAAAAAGTTTTTCTTTTGTATATCTTATGCCTCTTGAAGCTTTCGAAATCTATGAAGAGACAGGAAAAATTAATGTTGATGTGTGGGAGGGTAAGATTACAGCATGCAATGTAGCTATTTGCACAAAGAACTGTGTTCCTCACAGAGTGCTTAATGGTAAGACTCTACAGGTGTTGTGGAAGGGAAAAGTATCTTGTTTCAACCATTTAAAGGTATCTGGTTGTTGAGATATACCAGTTAAAAATAGAAGAAAGTGGGATGCCTAAGATAGAGAACTTTTTTGGATATTCCAGTGAAATGACCAAAGGTTAGAGACTAAGTGATCCACAGAACCCCCAAAAAATTGTGAAAGTGGGAGTGTTGTTTTCCTGGAGAATGAATGCATGACTTACAGTACCAGGACACCAGCTGTAAATAATGAAGGTTACTGTACGTTCTCTTCAAGTGAACAAGATGCTCAATTGAAAGAGGCAGAGGAAGTAGCAGAAGTTAGCAGTGCTGGGAGTGACAGAGCCAACACTGATCGAGACCCACACTACATCCCAGATGCTCAGTCAGTAGCAGACATTCAGGAGACTGAGATGCAGTCGACAGACCCTGATACTATAGAAGAGGAGCAGCCACTCGGAAGGTCAGCTCGTGTACCCAAATGCAATGAGTACCCACTTTACGTCACCCATCTGGTAAGTGATGTTTCCAGTTTGGGAGAAGATGCCATGAACTTGGAGGATGTCATGTCAAGGAGTGACAGAGAAGACTGGATAAAGGCCATGAAAGAGGAAATAAATTGTTGCTAAGGAGTTTACCCAAAAGTTTAATACAGATTATTGTGAAACCTTTTTATTAAAAGGTCAGGTAAAATCTTGCAATTGTTGCTTTGTAGCTAGATATTTTTTATGTCTTGTGTAATAACAGTGTGATGAAAGACAAGTTGAATCAGGCTAGCTGAGCATTTTGAAGTTAAAGATTTAGGAGAAGCAAAGTCCTGTCTCAGTATCTGTATAACTAGAAAGTGGGAGGAAGGTAGTTTATAACTTGAGCAGAGGTGTTATATTGCAGATGTGCTGAAACTATTTGATATGTATGATTGTACTCCTGTTGAAACACCAATGGAATCTGGATTAGGACTTTCAGATGTGCAAGGTGATAAAGTTCACATCCCATGTCAAGAAATTGTGGGATGTTTGCTATATATCAGTGCTAATACAAGACCTGACTTATCTTATGCAGCTAGTGTTTTAGGTCAGTATAATTATAAATTTACTAGTATGCACTGGAAGGCAGCAGAAAGAGTTCTTTACTATAGGAATCGTACTATGAATTATGGCAGTGTGTTTGACAAATGGGATTTCAAAGATCTGCAAGTAACTGGGTTTGTTGGCTCAAATTTTGTAGATAATTTCATTACAGGGTTATCACAATTCACAATATGGAAGTGTTTTTCTGTTGGGAAAAAATACCATTTCCTGGGAAAGCTAGAAACTGCAGGACAAAAAAATGGTTCTGAGCGCTATGGGACTTAACTTCTGAGGTCATCAGTCCTCTAGAACTTAGAACTACTTAAATCTAACTAACCTAAGGGCATCACACTCATCCATGCCCGAGGCAGGATTCAAACCTGCGACCATAGCGGTCACACAGTTCCAGACTGTAGCGCCTAGAACTGCTCGGCCACTTTGGCTGGCAACTGAGGGACATTGCAATCCTAGCTATAGAAGCTAAATAGGCAGCTTTAAATTCTATGGCTAAAGAGGCATTCTATTTGCGACAGCTGATAGGAGAATTGTTAAATAATAAGCATCAAAATACTGTAACCATTTTCCATACCAAGAAGAATTCTGCTAGACTACCCCAGATTCCTGTATTGCACTCCAGACTTAAAAAATGTTTGTACTAGGCCTAAAGGACATTTTATTAGACAATGTGTAAGAGGAAGTGAGATTGTTCATAAGTACTGGCAGTCAAAGGTAATGCCTGCATATGTATTAACTAAACCAGTTACTAGAGAGCAACACATGTATCTTTTTCATAAGCTGAAACTGTCGCCAGATTAAGCTGTAGTGAGGTTAGGCTGGTAATCTGGCTCCTTGGTTCATCTTCATCATTGCCATTTACAAGGTGTGGGCTATCTCTGAGTAGTAGTTCCTTCTCTGTGTGTACCATGTGACACATATTCTGTGAATACAAGTATTTCGAACAATGTAATCGTTATTTATTTTTATCACCACAAACCTTGCTCTGCTAACAGCGCTCGAGGAAAAATAAAGAGCTTCAGAATGAGTGGATGCGCACAGCTGTGTGCGGTTTCATTTAAACGAAACTTACTCCGACATTGGATCTTCGCGCACGGATAAGGAGATGCCAACACTAACAGCAAGATCAGCTGTTGCACGGTCGGCCATTTGGATGACGTCACTGTTCTTCCGCTGATGGCCGCCACGGTCCAGCGGCGGACGGAGCGGGATGCCATGAGGGGCAGGTGGGCACTGTGGAGCACTGTACTTCATGAAGAGGTGTGTCAGCTGCAGCAGATGTGCCGGTCGTGGCATTGGCACTTCCTGTGGGCCATCTACCAATGTCTCAATTGCCTGTGGCGCCCGGCGTGGGTCGCCGTACACAGTCGCTGCAACAACCAGTACAATCATGTTACTGAAATCAAACTATCATTCTTCTTTAATGAGTCACAGAAAGTAATATAGAAATTTTTGAACGCTCCACTTTGGTTGGAGGTAGTTTACCACTAAATTTCTCCTAACTCTATAAGAACAGCACAAATGGTCACAGGTTTATTTTGCCTGTGGGAGAGCATCACGTACATGCTGAAAAAACTGAACTGGCAGATTCTTGTAAATAGGCGCAAATTATCTCGTGATAGCCTACTTACAAAGTTTCAAGAACAAGCTTTAAGTGAGCAATTCAGGAATATACTACAACCCCCTACATATCGCTCCAGTAGGGATCTCGAAGACAGCTATAGAATGGTGAGACTTAAGCAATTACTGCCGGTGACAGAGAAAGGGATTCATGTGAGATTTTTCTGAATGTCTTCGCTTAACGAACTAGCCCGAACTTTTCGTACCAGTAAACGTTAAGCAGGGAACCAGTGATAGCATCAATGAACCAGGAGAATTTAAAAAAATAGGAAATATCTAAGGACTCTACGTCAAATATTCAGCTCTGAGGACGAATATATGGAGCATAAATAGTTAAACTCAAAAGATTTGAACAAGTATGTACCGAGAAAAGTAATGAAAGTTAGAAAAGAACCACTGTGGTTCAGTAGTCGTAATAGAAAATTGCTGCACGAGCAAAGATAGCTGCATCTCTGATTTAACTGAAGTCGAAGCCCAGTAGGCAGGCCTGAATGAAGTCAAAACGAGCGTGAGGAGAGTAGTAGGAGAAGCATTCAATTAATTTGAAAGTAAAATCTTGCCAACGATGTGACTAAAAATCGCAAGCAAATTTGGTCTTATTTAAAGTCTGTAAGCGGATCGAAATCACCTTTTCAGTCCCTCAGACATTATACTGGCGCAGAAAGAGAAGGTGACAGAGAGAAGGCACAAATATAGAAATCGATCTTCTGAAATTGTTTCATCGTATACGACCGTAATACGGTTTCTCCTTTCAATCATCGCAAGAACGCCAAAACGACAGGAATTGAGATAAGCTATCGCGGAATAGCAAATCAACCAAAACTGCTCAATGGTGGTAAGGCAGCTGGACCGGATGGGATACCTGTGAGAATTTGCTCCCCTTCTAGCAACAGCGTATCACAGGCTGATGGAGTAGCAAAGGGTACCAAGATATTGGAAAAGATCACAGGTCATTCCCTTTTTCAGGAAGGGTTATCGGCCACATGTCAATGATCCTGAATGTAAATAAATGTAATTCATTCTGCATAAATGGATAAACAGATCCATTACTGTTCGATCAAACGATTGGCGATAAATACTTGGTAACAAAAATAACAGTAAATTATATAGAAGAAGCTATTCAGAGCGACCTAAAGTGAAATTATCTCATACAAATAATTGTAGGAATAGCAAATGGCAGGCTGAGATTCAGTGGGAGAATCTTAACGAAATGTAATTCAGCCACGAAAGAAGTGGAACACAAAACACTTGATAGACCTATTCATAAGTATTATTCATCAGTGTGAGACCCTTACGAAATTGGACTAATACAGGAGGTGGAGAAGATCCAACCAAAAGCGGCGCTTTTCTTCGTGGGTTTGTTTAGTCGGCACGAGAGCGTTACGGAGATGCTCAAAAAACTCCAGTAGCAGACGTTACGAAAGAGGCGGTATGCATCATGGACAGGTTTACTATAGAAATTCCGAGAGAGTATGTTCCGGGAAGAGCCAGACAACATATCACTTCCCCACATACGACTGCCGAACTGATTACGACGAGAAAATCGGAGAAATTAGAGTTCATACGGAGATTTACCGGCAACCATTCTTCGCGTGCGGCATTCCTGAATGGAACAGCAATGGGTGGAAAAGATAGAAGTGCCAGAAGTCCCTAGTGCCTTGGGTGTCTAAAGTGGGTTGCGGAGTATAGATGTAGAAGCACACAAGACTAGCTACGGCGCTCACTCCCCTCGTGCTCCACGGAAGAAGCCTTAATAACTGGTACAATGAAGCACCCTCTTCCATGCACTTCACAGTGGTTTTCAGAGCATACAGAATGTCCTAGAGGTGTTGCGACAGACTTCGAGTGCTTGTAGAGAGTGTCTTGAGTAGCAAATCGAAGAGTTAACCCGTGTCTGGAAACGTCATCCAACGACGCTGCAGAGCGTCGAAGTTATAGACCACGGGTTTCCATCCATAGTTTATTTTTCTCCTGGAGCCCTTTAAAATCTCCATTGTTTTTCGGTATACAGGAGATAAATAAATTGCAGATGGAAACTCTTGTCCGAAAGTATCATCCACAAAGGTAACAGGGCATCGCATTCATAGCAGACAAAGCCTTTCCACGCAGCAGCTAGCTTCATCTTCTCCAATGGCGATTTTGGTAGTCAGTATGAACTGTGTAACAAACAAAATTCCGAGACGTTCCACCTATGGTCCGTCAGCATACAAAGTCATGTCTGCTGCCAAAGAGGTAGCCTAGTGGCAGGCGCTGGGGCCTATAACTTCAATGCTCTGCAGCATCGTTGGATGACGTTTTCAGACACCGGTTCACAGCCTCGATTTGTTCCTCAAGACACGCTCTACAACCCCTCAAAGTTTGTTCCAACACTTCTGGGACACCCTGTAGATGCAGATGTAGAAATTACAGTTGACTTGTTCTCAACCTATGATGCGACTGCTCAATCGCGAACTCAGTTAACTGGTTTTATTCACGGGTGTGAAAAGCATCTTCATAATCGGCAACTGATGAGGAGGATGGGAGAGTTGATTATACCTACCACAAATCCTACCTCGATATCCTCTACGCAGTTTCCCAGGTAACAAGAAAATTATGTTACAGAGCGTTTCTCGGTTGATGACATCAAAATTGGTTACCACTTTGATGCGGTTCGTCATAACAGACTACCAGGGACAGACAAAGCGTTAATTATGACCTGTAATAAATGAAGTTCTGTAAATAATGTTTTTTCTGTCTGCAAGTACAGTCCTGACACACACTGAAATCGTCGTGTCAAAGTACTGTAACATGTCGATAGAAGAATCAACAACAAAATGGCGCAGCCCTTTGATAAAGTGAAGTATTGTGCGTTCATTCATTTCTCTGCATTTGAAGAGGGACAATGCTGTAATAATCCATGCTGAGTTGGTGGAAGTGTATGCAACAATACACCAGCATACGACACTGTACTCAAGTGGCAGAGAGGTTTTCAACGTGGTCACACGAGTCAGAATGACGAAGATGAAATTAACAAACCATCACTCAGTGGAGAACTGGGAATCGCAAAAGGTGGTGGCCCTGGAGATCTAAGTCCGGCGTATCACCGTCGGAGCGATAGTGGAAAATGTAAAAATAGATGGAAATGGCTGAGTGTTCGAATGACGCTGTTGTGTACGTCAAGTCGGTGGGTAACGTCGCATATGACAACCCTTTCTGTTGCAAAACGGCAACGAGCGCACGGTTTAGGTTTAATTTACCTTTAGAGGGAGGTTGACAAATTCTACATTGTATACGAATCCACATTGTGCCGTTCACGACTGGATATACTGCGCGTTCTACCGAACTGCACTAAGAATTTAAGCTCATTCTTATTTCTGACACACAGCTTTTCCTTGCTGTCAAAAGAGTATTGGGAAAGAGGTTTATGATTAAAAAAAAAAACACATACTATGCAATTCACGAGGGCTGTGTAAAACTTTTTTTGAGCAATTTATCATTAATTTAACTTAATTCCACTTACCACAGAGCGTTCTGGTGTCCTGATAGACTGAAGGTATCACATTTATTACCACGAGTCCACTTCTTGCACACTTCTTAAACCTTTGGAACTTTGAACATGGATATCTTCTTCCCAGTCCAGTAGTTGGCTGGACAGCCCGGAACACAGCGCTTATTTACTATAAACAGAGGTCTGTGCGGATAAAATAAATGCTGTCGCATCCACAAGTCTTTTATCAGTATCGATGGATGTTAAAATTTTGCAGATCTCCTTAAACCGTTCGTATCGAACGCTTTAAGGCGATTTGCAAAATTTTTTTGCCGGGGCTCTGACGGTAGTCCCGAACTTTTGTCTACTGGAAACTAACCTCGTAATTTACGTTCTATTGACTAATAACTTAGAAGCCGATCTGGGCCACATTTTAATGCAAAATAGGCTAGCATGTTCTTGATACGTTCCTTGAGTTACAGCTCCCTGTCATAGTTACTGAAACGGAACATTTCCGCAACATTAGGAAGTAAAATGACGACGTTACTGGTTGTCACTTATTGTATAGTGTCAAACGTTTGTAAAGTAGTTGATTTATTAAATGTACGTTAATTCAGCACAAAATTAATTCGTGTTAACGTGGTACACTTCCTAATGTAATAAGCGTTGCTTTGTGCACTTTTAAATATATGTTTAAGAGAAATGTTGAGAGAATTTCTGATGTTATGCAGTAGTTATTTATGTAGTATGCGAACCACAGAGAGGAGTCGAAATATGGAACGAAATTCCAAAGGAATAGTAGTCACGTCTCTTTGTGGCAGTTTCTCGTAATTTTATTAACGACAGCTGTTAACACAAACGAAACAGAAATGTCTGAAACTCAAGAATGTACGTGTAATAATTTGAAAAAGCAGAAATATCGAAATGTCACCATGTTAGCACTTGCAGGTATCGGCAATTCATCTACCCACTCCAGACTGCTTACATCCGAAATAGTGGAATTCCATTCCGAGTGACTTAAGTATATGTGGATACTGTCTGCAAAATGTGGCGCGAATGCATGTAGTAAGACGTAATAAATTAAAACAACATGCCTTGAGACTCGGGCTCCGTTTCTAAAGTGTTAACTTTTAACAACATTATTATTATTACTGTAGCTTTACGCACAGGCGTGGCTGTAATCCAGAGAGTAAATATTATTGTTGGTAACCGCGATATAACAAATATACTTTCAGTGACTCATTAGTCGATGACAACCCACTTGTAGTTTAGTGCCATTGTCATTCTGCGAATCTACTCTGGCCTTGGGTGACAGTATCGTCTCACACAAAGCTCACGTACGACACAACTTTCAGACGATGGAAAACGGATTTCGGGAACCGATTTCCGCTGTCGTGTTTACATGTTAGTCCTGAATCGACTTTGCTGAAATATCGGTTTTCCGCGTGTCATTTGTTTTACGCGATTTGTGTCAACTGGCAGCAACTTCGTGATTCATATCCATACAAATGATAAAAATTGATGTACATACGTACGTATATATGCACGCATGTAAGTTCCACATCTCCTCCTAAACCACTGGACAAAATACAACCAAATTTGGTAAACGTCTCTCTTACTATCGAAAGTATCGCTGTGGGGGTAATGACTGCTTACCTAACAAATTGGTAGGGGTAGGGAAGAAAAAGAAGCGTATCCCACGACGCGTGAATGCCCATACTTTATTTATCCAGTATTTGAGAATAGGGTACTTCGAGTCTTGGAAACAAACTTTATACGTGATTCAAACCTTTACGAAACTTTTGCTCGCTGACACAAAATGATGAAAGGAGAGAAGTTTGTTACTTAATATATATTCGTTGTTCATGCAGTAAAACTGCCACATGAAGTATGCCATTTTAATTTATTACTTCTTTACTACTGAATGTATTTGTGAAAGGTTTTGGCAGACAGTATTCAAGTATACCACTGAATATACCCGAAAAATTAAATCATTGTACGACACTTAATTCAGGAGACACGACATAAACGCTGAATGCGAAAACAGAAAAATATATATTGTACGACAAATAGATCAGTAGATGCGGCGTCATATAGACTGTGGTGCGCGAGAAACTGCCTCACCTTGCATGACGTTTTAATTTACTAATTCTTTACTACATTTTAATTTATTACTTCTTCACTACGTTTTAATTTATTACTTCTTTACTGCGTTTTAATTTGTTACTACTTTACTACTAACATTTCCGAGACTGTGGCTACATATACCACCGAACCATACTTGCAAAATTATATCGCTGTACAGCACATAGTTCAGGAGATACGATGTCATAAACATTCAACTGCGTGAAAACGAAACTGCAGGGCGATATTCGCTAGACATGCAGGTGGAATATGTGTACAAATACGAGTGAAATTTGTTAACAATTTGTCAAATATACTTGATGTGTGCGAGCAAAGCCACGGGTAAAAAGCTCATTCTAAAGCCATGAAACGATTTCAATCAATTTGATACATGCATTAGTTACAATCTGGAAAGTATTAGCTAGAGTCTGGAAAGAAGTACTGTAGGTGTAAGAACCACCAGCCTCGTATTGCGATGTGATAATGTAGAGAGAGAAGGCAAGACGAGGAGACTGGCAGGCAGCGAGGCGGGAGAAGGAGTTCGGCCCAGATAGAGGAGGGGAAGACGGAGAGAGATGGGTGAAGGGGAAATGGACAGAGAGAGGGGAGAGGAAGAGTCGGAGAGAGAAAGGAAATGGGAGGAGATTACCAAAGAGAGAGGACAATAGGAGATGGATAGAGAGAGGGGAAAGGAGGAGATGGACAGAAAGAGGGAGGCGAAGGACATGGACACAGAGGGAAGGAGCTGATGGATAGAGGCGGAGGAGTAGATTCACAGAGAAAGGGGCAGGAGGAGATGGACAGAGAGATGGGAGTGTAGGAGATGTACAGAGAGGGGGGAAAGGATGAGATGGACCGAGGGAAGAGGGAGGAAGAGGTGGACTAATAGAAGATTGGAATAAATAAATACCCGGGCAATGCTGGGTTTCTCAGCTAGCATTTCTAAAAAGCAAAGAATACGGTTTTAGTACGAATGTAAGTGAACTCGTAAGGAGGAGGAGGAGGAGGAGGAGGAGGAGGAGAAGAAGAAGAAAGAGGAGGAGGAGGGGAAGGGTGAGACTGTTGAAGAAAACATTTTGAAAAATTGTATGAACTGCAATTAATGAGCGCGAAACTATTTTACCACAAACAAATCGATCATGCGCGTCGCGGAAAAAGTGCGAAAATTGTTGGAGACCTAGAACGGTTACAAAACTCCCTAATGAGTAAAGAAACCTTCTTAATCCTGGGG
Organism: Schistocerca nitens; assembly: GCF_023898315.1. Lineage (NCBI taxonomy): Eukaryota > Metazoa > Arthropoda > Insecta > Orthoptera > Acrididae > Schistocerca > Schistocerca nitens. The sequence goes on along the minus strand of NC_064616.1, from coordinate 555,608,029 downwards.
TAGAGCTTGCGAATACTTTATGGCCTGCCAACAATAGGCTGTTTTCCTATGTCAAAAATATGGTTCGTATTGTTGTTATTCGGAGTGATTACAACATTCAGATCACATTTATGGTCAGAATTCTCACAAAATATCTGTTATTTTCATGTAATTAAAGCTTAAAAACTATTAAGCATCAGGATTTGGTCACGCGATCGAAAACGCACTGTCACTGGCTGAAGCTCTGGTGACGTCACAGACTGGGAGTAAGACGAAGCTATACGTGTGTTACAGGAGTGTTAGCCAAAGTTACTATGTTTTTATGTACTTTTCCAGCAAATAGTTTAGCTATTTAGTGATGGAAAACGCATTTACAACTTTTAAGTGACAATAGATAGGAATTTTGTTAACACTAATAGTGGACACCTTGCGAAAATTGATGTGTTTATGCTTCACTTATTTACAGCGGCGATATGTTGTGCAAGGACGGACATTCTTTTTCTTGCTGCCTGCAACATCACTAAACCCGTTCAAAACTAAGGAACTGGGGAACTTTTGCTAATGGGTCCATAACTTATATCTAGATTGTCGACTATCAGTCATGAAATACGACCCAAAGCACAATAAAATTGTTCTTGGCAAGTTGTAGTGCTGATTTCCGGTGTACAATAAACTCAGCAGAAAAACCCGCAGCAGCACGCTCTCTGTGGCACATCGGATAGCGTATGTAGCTGTGGATAAAGAGCACAGGGTCGATCGTGCTAAGGTTATACATTTTAAAATTTTCACACGAAATATGAAAATAGCGTTAGCAAGAACTAATTGTAGCAATTGTTTCGATGGTGGGATGTATTGCATACAGCTTCACATTAATCTTAGTCTGATAAATGGACAACAGGGGATAAACGCATTTACTTTGCTTACAAGCAATTACTATTTTTGGAAAGCACTACTAGTAGTAAAGATATCACCATAGTCCTACAGTACAAATAGGTGTAGGACTATGAGGTTTTGTATGCGGAGAGATACAATGTATTTACAACATGCAGGTAACACAAACGTAAGGGCTGTGCTGTTTCTGTGTGTAAACTAGCGTCAGTGTGCGAAACAAAATTAAAACAATAGGGATCCTAGCTTGAGAGTACGATGATTTGAAAAAAAAGCACTGTTTCTAATAAAGTAAAAAGTGTGTGCTCACATTAATTAGAAAATATCTTTTTGAACGTGACATGTGAGAACAGCTATTGCAAATGTAAGCGGATGTAAATGCCATGGAAGATACGGTAGTACTCTGTTTCTAATCGGTGAGGTGAAGTTTTGTGATGGTGATTTGGTTTTCATATGAAAGGACTGTCTATTTGTTTCATAAATAAGTTAAAATATTATTACACGCAACATTCGAACCAGCGCCTTGCGGATATCATCTTTCAATATTCAACGTTCCACCGCCCTATCAACCGAGCCACAAGTGGTGCACACGTAAGCGGAATAACGATAATTCTTACTATAAGTTTAATTTCCACGACTGCGCTGTCTTTTGTAACAGTGGGATAGCGTATCTCTCGAGTACATGAATGTTAACTTCAGAGTGCAAGGCAGTTTAAACTAAGTGAGAGAAATTGGGCATCGATGTGGCAGCGTTTTGCCGGTACGGTGCAATCAACTTTTACAGACCTTCTCATTCTCTGAAACACTCAAAACCAATTTTTCAAGAGTTTTTATGGATGTATTTGTACAGTGTGGTACCACACACCGTTTGTAAACCATTTTCCGAAACGTGCATTCCAAATCGACATATCACTGTGAGTTAGCTTTATGACAGTAGGGGCAGTGAGCCAGCCAATGATGTCACAGGCATCACATGATTAGAATGGAGAGTTTTAGCGGGCTTTAAAATTATTTGAATTTAATTTCCGTTTTTATAAAAGAATACTGAAATACAAGAAGGAAACAAGCATGCTAGGAGCATAAAACGACATAATTAACTATTTAAGACGATTTCCAGGAAACAATCAAATACTCTATTGCGTATGAGAGTCTTTACCACTAAAAGCGAGCGTGGTTGTAGCAATTCCCCCTCCCCCCTCCCCCTCTTGATGGTCCACTAAAGACTTTCTCTTTCCTTCACTTCACATAAAATTATTTCGTTCACAGTATACATCATTTTACACTGAAACGCCAAAGAAACTGGTTAGGAATGCGTTTTCAAATACAGAGATATACAGGTAGAATACACCTATATAAGACAAAAAGTGTCTGGCGCAGTTGTTAGATCGGTTACTGCCGCTACAATGGCAGGTTATCAAGATTTAAGTGCGTTTGAAGTGGTGTTTTAGTCGGCGATGGAACACAGCGTCTCCGAGGTAGCGATGAAGTGGAGGATTTCCTGTACGATCGTTTCACGAGTGTACCGGTAAAACATCAAACCTCCGACATCGCTGAGGCCGGAAAGATTTACTGCAAGAACGGGACCAACGACGACTTAAGAGAATCGATCAACGTGACAGAAGTGCAACCATTCCGAAACTTGCTGCAGATTTCAATGCTGGGCCATCAACAAGTGTCAGCGTGCGAACCATTCAACGAAACATCGTCGATATGGGTTTTCGGAGCCGAAGGTCCACTCGTGTACCCTTGATGACTGCACGAGACAAAGCTTTACGCCTCGCCTGGACCTGTCAACACCGAAATTGGACTGTTGATGACTGGAAACATGTTGCCTGGTCGGACGAGTGTCGTTTCAAATTGTATCCAGCGGATGGACGTGTACGGATATGGAGACAACCTCATGAATCCATGGACCGTGCATGTCAGGAGGGGACTGTTCAAGCTGGTGGAGGCTCTGTAATGGTGTGGGACGTAAGTAGTTGGAGTGATATGGGGCCCCTGGTACGTCTAGATACGATTCTGACAAGTGACACGTACGTAAGCATCCTGTCTGATCACCTTCATCCATTCATGTCCATTGTGCATTCCGATGGACTTGGGCAGTTCCAGCAGGACAATGCGACATCCCAGATGTCCAGAATTGCTACAGAGTGACTCCAGGAACACTCTTCTGAGTTTAAAACCTCGGCTGGCCACCAAACTCCCCAGACATGAATATTATTGAGCATATCTGGGATGCCAGAATGAAATTTTCGCTCTGTAGCAGAGTGTGCGCTGATATGAAACTTCCTGGCAGATTAAAACTGTGTGCCGGACCGAGACCCAAACTTGGGACCTTTACCTTTCGCGTCAAATTCTCTACCGACTGAGCCAGCCAAGCATGACTCAAGACACCCCTTCATTAGGGGGCGAAAAAGAGTCACATTATGAACGTTAGTGCGAAACTAGTTGCAGAATAATAAAACAAAAGGTTTTATCAGTTTTCTGTGGTTATTTTACAGCAAAATGTGTTTTATGCAAACTGTGGCGCATTTTTTAAAATGCTTCCATCACAATTCTGATATACACTACCGATCGAGAGGTCACAGTACACGTGTCCCGTACTACAGTGTAGCTCGAGATAAAGAACGCCGGCTGGGCAGCCATGGAAACTATCCTATACATTTCAGTTACATATATAGTGTTATATCAATCCCAGGAAACTTACAAGAGTGTCTCTAGATTTTTAATGACATTCTTTTTTTTTTTTTTTTTTTTTGTGCTTACAAAAACATACTATACTGTTGTTTCGTCCGCAGCTCGTGGTCGTGCGGTAGCGTTTTCGCTTCCCACGCCCGGGTTCCCGGGTTCGATTCACGGCGGGGTCAGGGATTTTCTCTCTGCCTCGTGATGACTGGATGTTGTGTGATGTCCTTAGGTTAGTTAGGTTTAAGTAGTTCTAGGGGACTGATGACCATAGATGTTAAGTCCCATAGTGCTCAGAGCCATTTGAACCATTTTTGAACTGTTGTTTCAAACAGAAATCCAAGAAAGTCATGATGGTTGTTACAGTAAATGTCATGGTTTTCTGTCAACAATTAAAATATGTACCGGTACATTTTCTGTAATTGAAATGCTATTTTTACTGGATGTTTTAAATAAACAAAATTATCTCTCATTTCTTTCATAGGGTCTGCTGTTAGCTTGCATGCGACATTCCGTTAACGAAAACCTAGAAACCTGCTTCCTAAAACGCCAAGGACGCCTATTTTCTGGTTATTGCAAGAACGTTTGTCCGTTTGCGCTACAGTAAACGCTTTGTGACATGTGGAAGGACTCCTCATCATGCAGGTGGGGTTACTCTGATTTAGGGTCTTACTGAACTCTCCAAACGATCAAATTGTTGCAAAAATGCCTATTTCCCAAATTCTGTTATTAAGTCGCGGAAAATTCTGGCTATGATTTAGTGTAATTTCCATAAAGCTAGTTTTAAGGATAGCAAAGGTAGGAAGAAAATTTTTTTCATTCGATTTCCGTAGCTCACAAATGGTTCCGGTAAAGATGTTTTCTAACTAATAGACGTTCTCCATCTAGAGCATGTCCCGCAAATTATTATCATAAATTCCATTGTGACAGGTATATTACATATTTAATCCAGAATGATAATTCAAATGGTTTCAGAAGGGAAAGGTGCTGACGAAACGAAATTCAGCACCGTATTGTTAAGTACACTATACATACACGAAATTGACTTCCAGTGCCAACCATATCATGGCACATATGTTTTCCGACACCCGAGTCGGCTTATGCGTCCTCAGAGTTCTCAGCTTTGAAGATAGGGCTTAGTTCGGCGACAGTCAGAGAAGAAAACGTGGTAAAAGAGATGGTCACCCCATAAAGCGAACTTGTGGGTACATAGCGGCTCTTTATCGTTAATACAGACAGTGAGCGCATCCAACACTGTCACTGCAGTTGACAAAGAGCAATCAGTTACTCGTTGAAATATCATGCAGAAAACTTGAACCACACACCCGGCTGGACAACTGGAATTAGTAGGGTTGTCAAGAAAGTAAGGTTCGCGAGGACTGTAAACATAAATAAAATATAGTTGTGTGGAAACATTTATTATTTAGCTACTTCTCAGCTCATTCATCACCTGAACTGAGACATTCTCCATACAATGCCATTACCATTAGGTTTATATGTCATGGATATAAGATTTTATTAATGTAAGAAGTTGAATGGCTGCAGGGAAAGGAGAGAAACTTTATTAAGACCAATGCATCAGGCCTGGTGTCGAGTGGACATCAGAAAGCGGGTCAGCAGTCTGTATGAAGTGAGATTTTTTGTCAGCATGCAGAGGAAACGGCGTGACGTAATGGCTAGGCGAGCGACCAAGCTGACTAGCAGACGATGGAATACTGCCAGAATGTTCGAGAACGTTCCGGTAGGTTCTGGAAGAATCGTTAGTAAGATATTCGGAAGAGTCAGGGAAAACGTCTCTAGAGGAGAAACTCGCATATAAGTCCCTTTAAAAAAAAAAAAAAAGTTTAGAAACCGCCAGTACAGGGGACCAATCCAGTCATTACTATGGATTAGGAGAAGTGATTACCAGGAAGCAGCTAGTGGCAGTATAACAGCTGAGTCATCGGGAGCAGTTAGAGCAGAGTGCCGGCCGCTGTGGCCAAGCGGTTCTAGGCGCTTCAGTCCGGAACCGCGCTGCTGCTACGGTCGCAGGTTCGAATCCTGCCTCGGGCATGGATGAGTGTGATGTCCTTAGGTTAGGTAGGTTTAAGTCTAGGGGACTGATGACCTCAGATGTTAAGTCTCATAGTGCTTAGAGCCATCTGAGCCAACCATTTAGTACATAGTGACACTTCGATGCTGATCCACTAAAAAATCAGGAAGGGAAGCCATGCGTGCCACCTGTTAGTGACTCGTTTAGATTCTTTTTCTGTGTGTTATCATATTTTAACTGTTTGTGAATGGTATTTTCTGAGGTGAAAGGTGAAAAACCTCCTAAAAGATACGTTTAGCTACGTCGGCGTACTGGACCAAGTGTCGTTAATTCACAGCGCGGATTTGAGATAGATCTGGCTCATTTCCTCATATTGGAAGCTAGCGCGACACGTGTTGAATTATCGGAACAAAGTGTAACAGTATAAGCAGGTAACACACCTGTGAGGAAGTGTATAGATCTGACTCGCTTAGCGCCCGTATAGCTTTTTTCCTAAAGGAGTAAGCTCTTGTTACAACGCAGTTAACACTGATGAGGACTTTCATGAAAGACCAAAATTTCCTTCAGGAGGAGTATCCCAGTTTAGTTGTTTGCTTTATGATGATGTAGACATTCTTGAGGGACCGGAGCTCAAACTTCGATCCATTAGCAATTCCCAACTTTTTCGTAACCTCCGTAGAGCCATTCCCACTGATCAGGTTGTTCTGCTGCCTCCGCAGTAAAGATGTGATAAAGTTCAGTGGAGGAGAACAGCTTGCGGCGAGTCATACACTCCTGGAAATGGAAAAAAGAACACATTGACACCGGTGTGTCAGACCCACCATACTTGCTCCGGACACTGCGAGAGGGCTGTACAAGCAATGATCACACGCACGGCACAGCGGACACACCAGGAACCTCGGTGTTGGCCGTCGAATGGCGCTAGCTGCGCAGCATTTGTGCACCGCCGCTGTCAGTGTCAGCCAGTTTGCCGTGGCATACGGAGCTCCATCGCAGTCTTTAACACTGGTAGCATGCCGCGACAGCGTGGACGTGAACCGTATGTGCAGTCGACGGACTTTGAGCGAGGGCGTATAGTGGGCATGCGGGAGGCCGGGTGGACGTACCGCCGAATTGCTCAACACGTGGGGCGTGAGGTCTCCACAGTACATCGATGTTGTCGCCAGTGGTCGGCGGAAGGTGCACGTGCCCGTCGACCTGGGACCGGACCGCAGCGACGCACGGATGCACGCCAAGACCGTAGGATCCTACGCAGTGCCGTAGGGGACCGCACCGCCACTTCCCAGCAAATTAGGGACACTGTTGCTCCTGGGGTATCGGCGAGGACCATTCGCAACTGTCTTCATGAAGCTGGGCTACGGTCCCGCACACCATTAGGCCGTCTTCCGCTCACGCCCCAACATCGTGCAGCCCGCCTCCAGTGGTGTCGCGACAGGCGTGAATGGAGGGACGAATGGAGACGTGTCGTCTTCAGCGATGTGAGTCGCTTCTGCCTTGGTGCCAATGATGGTCGTATGCGTGTTTGGCGCCGTGCAGGTGAGCGCCACAATCAGGACTGCATACGACCGAGGCACACAGGGCCAACACCCGGCATCATGGTGTGGGGAGCGATCTCCTACACTGGCCGTACACCACTGGTGATCGTCGAGGGGACACTGAATAGTGCACGGTACATCCAAACCGTCATCGAACCCATCGTTCTACCATTCCTAGACCGGCAAGGGAACTTGCTGTTCCAACAGGACAATGCACGTCCGCACGTATCCCGTGCCACCCAACGTGCTCTAGAAGGTGTAGGTCAACTACCCTGGCCAGCAAGATCTCCGGATCTGTCCCCCATTGAGCATGTTTGGGACTGGATGAAGCGTCGTCTCACGCGGTCTGCACGTCCAGCACGAACGCTGGTCCAACTGAGGCGCCAGGTGGAAATGGCATGGCAAGCCGTTCCACAGGACTACATCCAGCATCTCTACGATCGTCTCCATGGGAGAATAGCAGCCTGCATTGCTGCGAAAGGTGGATATACACTGTACTAGTGCCGACATTGTGCATGCTCTGTTGCCTGTGTCTATGTGCCTGTGGTTCTGTCAGTGTGATCATGTGATGTATCTGACCCCAGGAATGTGTCAATAAAGTTTCCCCTTCCTGGGACAATGAATTCACGGTGTTCTTATTTCAATTTCCAGGAGTGTAGAAGGCAGAAAGGAGGAAACAGGAATTCTGTAACTGTATGAGGTGGTTTAAATGATGGAATGCTGCACACAAAAAGCAAACATATGAAACTTCCTGGAGGATTAAAACTGTGAGCCGCACCGGGACTCGAGATTGGGACCTTTCCTCCGGAAGTTTTACTCCCGCAAGGTATTACGAGAACTTCAGTGAAATTTGGCAAGTAGGAGAGAGGCTGGTCGTAGTAAAGCTGTGAGTGCTTGTTGTGAGTTGTGCTTCGAAAACTCGGTCGGCAGAGCACTTGCCTGCGAAGACTAAGGTCCCAGTCTCGAGTCTCGGTCGGGTACACACTTGTAATCTGCCAGGAAGTTTCAAATAACCGCACATTTTCCTGAAAAGTGAAAACTCACTCTGGGAGCGCTAAGTGGATTTATTCCACTCAGGAAAATAGTTCTGACCTCTCATAAAAGTCTATTTTAGTAAAATTTTTGTTAAGAGCGAAACAACTTAGTCTCATTCTGTATCATGCGTTCTAGTGCACACACTATTTCTGAGGCACTAGTTATAAAATAGTTTCCACGAATACATTACCACACGCAGTTATTAACATACAATATTAGACAAGAAAAGACGCCTTTGGTTGTCATCCGCTACACCCTTACAGCACAGAGATACATCGTCGATGTTCTACGCCCTATTTTGTTTCCCTTCACGGCAAGCCATCCTGGGCTTAACATTTCAGCAAGATAATGCCCGTCTGCACACGGTGAGAGTTTATGCTGTTTGTCTTGGTGGTTGACAAATCCTACCTTGGACAACAAGGTTGCCGGATCGCTCCCCAAGTGAGAATGTTTGAAGCATTACAAGCAGGGACCTCCAGCCGGCTAGGATTTTGACGATCTAACACGCCAATTGGGAAAATTGTCCCCTAGAAGAACATCCGACAACTCTATTAATCAATGCCAAGCCGAATAATTGCTTGCATAAGGGCTAGAGGTGGACCAACGCATTATTGACTTGCCAAATTTGTGAAGCGCTTTTTCTTGAATAAATCGTCCATTTTTTCAGAAACTGAAGTCATCTGTTTGTCTGTACATATACATCACATTTACCAATTTTTGTCCTGTTCGGATAATTGCTTTGTAGCGTGTCTTTTTTTTTGCCTTAGAGTGTGCATTATTGCATTAATGTTTCGGTTTAGGTTCGAGGTAGCCGATGTGAGATTTTCGGTGTCATATACAGTATACTGCACTGACATTTACACAGAGAGTCGGTGACTTGTCGCGTTTTACCCTATGTGATTAAAAATATACAGACACCCCCCCCCCCAAAAAAAAATACGTTTTTCGTATCAGGTGCATTGTGCTGCCACCATATATCAGGAACTCCATATCAGCGACCTCAGTAGTCGTTAGACATCGGGAGGGAGCAGGATGAGGCGCTCCGTGGAACTCACGGACTTCGACGTGGTCAAGTGATTGGGTGTCACTTGTATCATACATCTGTACGCGAAATTTCCACATTCCTAAACATCCCTAGGACCACTGTTTCCGATGTGGCAGTGAAGTGGAAACGTGAAGGGACACGTACAGCGCAAAATCGTACAGGCCGCCCTCGTCTGTTGGCTGACAGAGACCGCCGACAGTTGAAGAGGGACGTAATGTGTAATAGGCAGACATCTATCCAGAAAATCACACAGGAATTCCAAACTGCATCATGATCCACTGCAAGTACTATAACAATTAGGCGGGAGGTTAGAAAACTTTGATTTCATGGTCGAGCTGCTGCTCATGAGCCACACATCACATAGGTAAATGCTTGGTGTAAGGAGCGTAACCATTGGACGATTGAACAGTGGAAAAACGTTGTGTGGAGGGACGAATCACGGTAGACAATGTGGCGATCCGATGGCGGAGTGTGGGTATGGCGAATGCCCGGTGAACGTCATCTGACAGCGTGTGCAGTGCCAACAATAAAATTCGGAGGCGGTAGTGTTATGGTGTGGTCGTGTTTTCTATGGAGGGGGCTTGGGCCCCTTGTTGTTTTGAGTGGCAGTATCACAGCACAGGCCTACAATGATGTTTTAAGCACCTTCCTGCTTCCAACAGTTGAAGAGCAATTCGGGGGTGGCTATTGCAGCTTTCAACACGATCGAGCACCTGTTCATAATGCACGGCCTGTGGCGGAGTGGTTACACTACAATAACACCCCTGTGACGGACTGGCCTGTACAGAGTACTGACCTGAATCCTATAGCACACCTCATGGATGTTTTAGAACGCCGACTTCGTGCCAGGACTCACCGACCGACATCGATACCTCTCGTCAGAGCAGCACTCATAGAAGAATGGGCTACCATTCCCCAAGAAACCTTCCAGCACGTTTCCCTGTGAGAGTGGAAGCTGTCATCAAGGCTAAAGGTGGTCCCATCCTTACTGAGTTCCAGCTTTACCGATGGAGGGCGCCACGAACTTGGAAGTCATTTTCAGCCAGGTGTTCGTATACTTTTGATCACATAGTGTACTTCTCGTCTGTTCACTTCAAATTTGCATAAGGTTCTCTCATGTAGAGTACTTGAACGTTATTATTGGCCACTTTTCCAGCTTGTGCAAAAGAACTGAGAGACAACAAAAAATGATTCAAATGTTTCTGAGCACTATGGGAATTAACATCTGAGGTCATCAGTCCCCTAGAACTTAGAACTACTTAAACCTAACTAACTTAAGGACATCAGACACATCCATGCCCGAGGCAGGATTTGAACCTGCGACCGTAACGGTCGCGCGGTTCCAGACTTAAGCGCCTAGAACCGTTCGATCACAACGGCTGGCAAGAGATAGCATCTGCATCGTAAAATCACCTTACAATAGGCGCATTACTTACATACGTAGTTCAGACATAAACCTAATGTAATCAGGTAGAGACCATAATGCCAATATAAAGAGTATTCCAAAATGATACCGAAAAACTTGGGCGTACTGTGGAAGGTACTTGAAGGAACAAGTTGTTGTTGTGTTGTTGTTGTTGTGGTCTTCAGTCCTGAGACTGGTTTGATGCAGCTCTCCATGCTACTCTATCCTGTGCAAGCCTCTTCATCTCCCAGTACCTACTGCAGCCTACATCCTTGTGAATCTGCTTAATGTATTCATCTCTTGGTCTCCCTCTAAGATTTTTACCTTCCACGCTGCCCTCCAGTACTAAATTGGTGATCCCTTGATGCCTCAGAACATGTCCTACCAACCAATCCCTTCTATAGTCAAGTTGTGCCACAAATTTCTCTTCTCCCCCATTGTATTCAATACCTCCTCATTAGTTATGTGATGTACCCATCTAATCTTCAGCATTCTTCTGTAGCACCACATTTCGAAAGCTTCTATTCTCTTCTTGTCTAAACTATGTATCATCCATGTTTCACTTCCCTACATGGCTACACTCCATACAAATACTTTCAGAAACGACTTCGTGACACTTAAATCTGTACTTGATGTTAACAAATTTCTCTTCTTCAGAAACGCTTTCCTTGTCAATGCCAGTCTACATTTTATATCCTCTCTACTTCGACCATCATCAGTTATTTTGCTCCCCAAATAGCAAAACTCCTTTACTACTTTAAGTGTCTCATTTCCTTATCTAATTCCCTAGGCATCACCCGTCTTAATTCGACTGCATTCCATTATCCTCGTTTTGCTTTTGTTGATGTTCATCTTATACCCTCCTTTCAAGACACTGTCCATTCCGTTCAACTGCTCTTCCAAGTCCTTTGCTGTCTCTAACAGAATTACAATGTCATCGGCGAACCTCCAAGTTTTTATTTCTTCTCCGTGGATTTTAATACCTACTTCGAACTTTTCTTTTGTTTCCTTCACTGCTTGCTCAATATACAGATTGAATAGCATCGGGGAGAGGCTACAACCCTGTCTCACTCCCTTCCCAATCACTGCTTCCCTTTCATGTCCCTCGACTCTTATAACTGCCATCTGCTTTCTGTAAAAATTGTAAATAGCCTTTCGCTCCCTGTATTTTACCCCTGCCACCTTCAGAATTTGAAAGAGAGTATTCCAGTCAACATTGTCAAAAGCTTTCTCTAAGTCTACAAATGCTAGAAACGTAGGTTTGCCTTTCCTTAATCTTTTTTCCTAGATAAGTCGTAGGGTCAGTATTGCCTCACGTGTTCCAACGTTTCTACGGAATCCAAACTGATCTTCCCCGAGGTCGGCTTCTACCAATTTTTCCATTCGTCTGTAAAGAATTCGTGTTAGTATTTTGCAGCTGTGACTTATTAAACTGATCTGTCAACACCTGCTTTCTTTGGGATTGGAATTATTATATTCTTCTTGAAGTCCGAGGGAATTTCGCCTGTCTCATATATCTTGCTCACCAGATGGTAGAGTTTTGTCAGGACTGGCTCTCCCAAGGCTGTCAGTAGTTATGATAGAATGTTGTCAACAAGGAAGAAGTAGAGTATATGAATTTATGTCGCTACACCCCATCCAACAACGTTGCGAAGCATCGAAAACTTGGGGACAGTGGCAATCTATAGGCCAATCCATCAACACTTCTTGTCGTGTTCTCCACCTGATATTGCAACATTGTCAAGATCCATACTAAAAATGTAGGCATTAAGAACACGTCAGTTTTCTTTAACGCTTAGGGAAGGAAACATAAACACGAACATAAAATATAATTAGTGACCGAAAAGTTTCCGTCTTAGGGCGTTGCTGCAACGTATATGCAACGTACTGTGACTCCGATGCGGGTATATAAGCACCGACATATATGCAAGGGATCAGAGTGACATTCGTGCCTTACCAACGTGCTCGCAATAAATGAGAAAACGTAAACTATGGTGACGTTATTACCAAATGAGTAAAACAGGAACAACAAACAAAACCAGGTTAGGACTACGCTGCGCCGTTAAACAGAGTTCAAGGCTCTAGTTGCACACGTTCGTGTTCCATTAGAACGCTCGAGTGCTGTTCACAGGTTTTCAGTATCAACGTCAGCAAATTTTACTCCACCACACCAGCACTGATAATAAATTTATGTGCAATGGAAACATTTCTTCTTTCACAAGCATTGATTAATTTTTCTTAAGTTTTAAAGCAGGTAAAGATTAAAAGTATTAACAGTAAGACTTCACACTTGTCTTGGACAACAGCGAGTTGACATGGACACTAGAGTAGAACGGCGGAATCTTGCTACTCGACGTTATCTATCACCAGCTGCCCACCCACCCCCCAAGGGAAAAAAAAGATCTTCAGAACGCGCACTTTTATCCTGCCCGTCACAGGACAGACGTATCAGTTTTAAGAAAAACGGAAATATTTAATGGATACTGAGTAGTAAGTTGACCCAGAAACATTTGCTGTGAAAAGCCAAAATTATCACACCGTGAAACTAATACATAATATGAGTTTCCGCCTACCTCCTTCCCCACCTAGGTTAGATCCTGGATATACTCTTAGCAAACAACAGAGTTTGGAAGCTATGGCATCTTGCGTGATAATAACCGTCTCCACGGGCTCCAGACAATGAGTACGAGGCATCGCTCAGAGCACTGCGCTCTGCATAGCTATTGGGACTACTAAGTACGATATCAGATGTTTCATTTGAGATAAACACAGATGAGCCAAAACATTATGGCGACTACCTACCGCGTGACTGAATGCCGCCTGGTGGCGTGGCTGTCACGTGACACGGTAAGGAACGTATAGAGGGTATCCTGGCAACCAGCCCTCTGACCGAACACGCTGAGCTACCAGGACTTGAACCCAGATCTTCTGCTTACTAGACAGATTTGCTAATCACTACACCACCGTAGCACTGTGCCCACTACAGCTGCACATACTACCGTACTCCAATGCACTGCCTAAAACACACTGCAATTCACACCTTCAGGCCATTTTCCCTTTCTCAAACCGTCGCTATTGCGGAGCTATGCGATATTGGAATAGCATCTCAGCTTTGTATGTAATGGGGAGATTCTGCCGGTACTTCAGGCGTGGGTGACCTGGGTTCAAGTCTTGGCTGTGGCACAAATTTTAATTTATTGCTTCAGATTCAATCCTTAGCGAAGGTAGTGTTGAGACTGATATGTCTCCAGGAAAATGTAATCCCACCAGATTAATAGCACGTTATAATATTTTTAACTGTTGTACACATATACGTATGTAAACATGACAAGGTAATGAATAATACAGAGCATAAGCAACAACATACATTGAATGTTTTCTATCTCGGAAACCATTCGGGATAGGGCATAAATCCGTATGGAGTTTTTCTTTTTTTTTTGCTTTAAATGACCGTTCCTGTCATATCCATGAATACTGATCATTCCTCCTGGGACACCCTGTACAACCGGAGCAGAGACGGATGGGGAATCATTCTTGCGACGATACAGGCTGCAAGTGGGGAAATGTACAGACATAAGCAATTTTGACAAGGGGCAGATTGTAATAGTCGAGAGTCTGGGAACAAGTATCTCAAAATCGACGAAGCTGTCAATAGAAAGTGGTTGAAGGACAGTGAAACCACGAGTTGGCGACCAGGTGCTGGACATCCACACCTCATCACAGAACGTAGAATAGGAACCTTGTCCCTCTGTAAAGCAGGATAAGCAGCGGTCTGTGGCAGACCTGACGACAGACAATGCTGTTGCTCGCACAGCTGTTTCAGAGCATACCGTTCATCAGCCGTTGTTGAAAACGGGGCTCCGCAGCAGACGACCCATGTCGACCTGACGATATCGTTGATTACGATGAAGTGGACACAGGGTCATAGAGATTGGACCGTAGACCGATGGCACGTGTTACCTCGTCTCATGAATCACGTTTCTTGTTGCACAAGGTCGATTGTCGTATCCATCGTACAGGCGCATGGCTGCATGAAACGGGCATCGCGCCACGTACGCTGGCCGAATGGGGGCAGTATTGTGCTATGTGGGACATTCACATGGGCTTCCATGGGATCTGCGGTAGTAATCGAAAGGCACCATGCCTGCTGTTGACTACATGAGCATATTTCGGACCACCTTCATTCCTTCATGCTTGATGTCTCCTCCGATGTTGATGCTATCTCCCAGTGGGATTGCAGTCCTTGTCGCAAGATCAGGATCGTGTTAACATAGATTGAGAAGCATGATAATGAACTCACGTTTGCTATCTGGGCCGCTAGATTTGCCGATATGAACCCGATGGAGCTTATCTGGGGTGCTATAGGGCACCTGCTCCGCGCCCACAAACGATCGGCCCGTAAGTTTCGTAGTAGATATCTGGTGCCACATTCCTCCGAAAAGCAACCAAGAACTTTTGAATCCGAGTCACATAGAATCGCTGTAGTGGCACATTCCAAATGTGAAGCAAGATGCTATTAAGCAAGTGGTCGTAATGTTTTGGCTCATCGATGTATATCGTCTTCTTTGCTTAACATAGATAAGTAATATCAGAGCAGAACTGAAAGCAGCTACAGAGGTGCGTCATTAACATACCTATTCGTGGGAGATAGGTCCAATGTAGCTTTTGAACAACAAAATGAATAGCTGGAGGGTTAAACAACAGTGGGGCGAGCATCTTTACGCGGTGCTCTGCTGGAACTGGCTTCACTGCCACTGGAAGCTTCTCCAATGGTTGCACCGTAGTACCTGCCACATATTTTGCAGAACGTTGGCCTCGACCTCGTCCTAAATTTTTGCCCTTACGTCGCCTCTGTTGTTGCATCTTGGGCTGTGGCGGAGCTTGCTGTGGGAATTGTTCCCGGTTTTTTTCCAGAGACGTCTTTGGCCGCTGCGCTGCATGTCGAATGGATGAAAGACCTGTCACCTGTTCTGAAGACTGAGCAGCAGTTGTAGGTGCAGGCTGAGCACAACACTGAGCTGTAGGCTGTGGAGAACATTGTGCCGTGGACACGACTGCATATTGGGCAGGGTATCTTGCAGACCCTCTCCTGCAAGGTCGACCTCGGGGCCGCCGTGTACGTCGCTCCGACGGCGGTCCCGCAGAGGTTCCCTGCAGTGACGGCTCCGTTTCTGAAGTAAGATTACGTATTTTTTGTCGCCCCCTCTTTTGTACACATGTAGAGACAAGCTTCGGCATCACATCTGCAACGTCTGACTCGTGCCAAAACGGTATCTTGTTCGCCAACGATTTTGGCACGTATGTAGAGTTCGGTGGTGGCATCAGATTCGGCATGTGATCTATGTTCGGGGCTATCATTTGATTCAGTGATGGTTTTGAAATACATGTATGATTATGCATTGCCTTCAATACTGTCTGTCTCGATGCCAGGGGTATGAAGGGATTCATCACATCGGTGGATGTAATCTGATGCCCGTTTCTAGAAACTGACGGTGGCACTGTTTTCGGCATTTCAGGCACAACTGAGAATGATGCTTGCCAGGTGTCATGCGAGCCAGCACGGTCCTCTGCAAAAATACCAAACAGTTCTACGGTCCAGGAGCGAATATTCTGAAGTATAGTGAAAGAAACATAAAGTAGAAACGTAAATATAATTACTGATGAAGTAAGTATGACAGCAGCGATATAAGATCTTCAAAAAGATTTTCCATTAATTATCACGTTAAATATGAGGTGTCTAAATACAAATCCTGATATTCTTAGTCCTCAATGAAAATAATTTCATATGCCCGCTACGTATACACGCCAGTACTCCGATTAAATTGTTGGTAAACATTGTAAAAAAAGTGTTATAAAATGTGTAAACTGTAAGGTAAAGCAAATGAAATGAATATGAACTTATTTTCTACACAAATTCAAATAAAACAGTCACTATAACTATTTTTTCTGGTTTGAAAAGATTGGAAAACGTGATGTAATAAGCGCAAACTCTATAGCATATTTTACCATACAAAGAAGTAATACGTTTCTATAACCAATCAACATTTTAAAAATAAAAACACGTATTTTGAGCAACTGTGCTGTAGTTCTCAACTAGCTGCTTCGAAACTGCATTATGCGTTACCTTTAAAAATACTTGTCGAGAGATGGATCACATAAAAAAAAACCATTTTCTTAAGGAACTTCTTTTCTTCCTCCTAAAATTGGAACTGTTAATGTAAGAATTTCAGAATTGCATTTAGACGCCGAAAATTCAGTTTATATGTGATATCTGCACGAGTGATAACGTCGTTTTTTCAGCCATACAGCAAATGTGACACATACATACAAACTAGCGGAAAGTGAAACTGAACATTAGAAAAGCTAATTTACTTTCGTGAAAATGCAGCTGAGTTGAGAAATCAGCTGGCAGTATTTAGTTCGTCATCACGGCCGCAAGTGAGATAACAAGTTACGTCCTAATTAAGAGGACTGTGATCGTTGCATCAAAGATTTCTGATACATTGGTGTGGGATACTGCACCACTTGATTCCAAACTGGTCATATTCCTGGCGAAAGTATGCTGTGTGTGTAGTGTGTAGAAGCGCATTATGTTCGATTTTGTTGTTATATGGGAATAGCAATGCGTGAATAGTGATTTTTATATAACGTTGATTTCCGAATTTCCTTGGACACACTCTTGAAGCAAGTAAACATTATTGGAAATCACAAGCAATGGCGTCACGGCACTAAATGATCAAATGTAGAACTGAATTTCACGCAATGGATGTTCCTGTTCAGTATCTGCTTCACTATCCCTGTAATCATTTGTTAACGTCAATCCAGCCCTAAAAATCGTTGGAGTTGTGTTCGGGTGCAGTAGTTCTGACTGCCCTTTATTCTCGACGACACGCTAATCTTCTCATAAAAGTGCAGCACGGTTGGCCGAATATATTGTGTATCTCTCCTTGAGCGGATGCGAGGACTGTGGGTATTGTCCTCTTCACTGAGGAGTCACTGTTTACTCTTGAGGGTATGTCTCACCTATGTTCATCTGGCGCGTCACTGGGATACATTAAAACCCCAACATCATTTTGAGAAGGGATTCATATGGCGACACAATTTTCTTGTGTGAGGCGGTATTACGTTAGGAGTGTGTACTTATATGAATGTCTTTGGTAGGAGGTTGGCTACGACTGCAGACTGTAGGAATATCACGCCACAATATGTGTTCATGCTGCAGATCTACATGGGATCCACATGATGGATGATAATGTCCTGCCACTCAGGTATCTGGGAAATGAGGACGTCACGCATCTAGAGTTCTAATTTCACGTCAATCCGTTTGTAAGAATACGAGACAAAAATTTAGTCACCCGTAAGAGTCATCGAGCTAAGACTATGTAACACCACCTCTACCCTTCATAATGGCCTCAGTTTGGTGAGGCAAAGCGTCTAGAAGTTTCTTCAAGTATGCCATTTAGAGCTGATGATTAGATGTTGGTTACTATGTTTCAATCACTGCTCCAAGTAGTCCATGATACTTTTGGGGATTATAACGGTTGATCCATCGGGCCAGCAGAAATGCGATAGGATGACTGATTGCTCACCGAACATCTTGTCATCTTGGAAGACGGGACGTTCATAGAATACTCATAAGAGGATGTAAAAAAATGACAACATTTCGTAATCGTGATTGTTGACACAAATAACCTGATACATGTTCGTGTTAATATGAATTATTGAGCCCAGGTCATGGTACGAAAATCATCCCCAAAACATCACCGAACCACCTTCGGCCTGATCTATATCCACCACACATGGCGGGTTAAACGTCTCATTGGCCGGTAGTGAACTTGGCGCATCGTACATATGAAAAGAGGGAAAAATCACAACTCGTCGGACCACACTACACACCTCAAATCATCTTCTGTCCAGTTTCAGTATTGTTTGCCCCACTGAAGGTGAGCAGCGTTATGTGCTGTTGAGATCAACGGCCTTTTGCGAGATTCCAGAGTCCAAATGTCCAAAGCATGCCGTTCCCTTCCCAACGTTTACTCGGAAACTGGTTGAGATGAACCAGCATTCGCCGACAGCCAGTGGTCTGGGACCGAGTTTCATTGACAAGGCGTGACACTCGTGTCCGGTTCCTGACGTTTAGGGTTTTTTACGAACATTGTTTTTAACGTACTGTGAAATGGTTACTAGTGGAACATCATTCTGTATAGACACGTTGGACAGAATGCGTTGATACGACAACAAATAGAGCAGCTTCGTGGGCACATCCAAACACTGTACCTCCTTGCTGCCACTCTGTGACGTCTTCATGTCTACCGATCTTACTGAACTGATTCCTTTATGGAATCACGGAGTCATGGATTCCTGACTGCATAGGTACATCCCTTCCACACCGTGACATTCACCAGCTGTGGAGGGTCACATGATCGCTTGGTACCAGTGCTACACCAGCTACAGAGTTCCAAAACGACCACTTTACTCTTTTAAGTGGATGACAAATATTTTGTTCTGTTAGCTTAGACATGTGGGATCCATAGAGCGAAGAATTCTAGCTCTAATACCCTCATAGCGAACCATTTTCGACCTCTGGGTGTTTCTTGTTATGCTGTAGGTGAAATTACTGCATCCATGATAGAAACCTTGATCCAGTTTGAAAGCGTTCTATATCTTGTATTGCCATGCGAGCACATGGGACTCCATGCTAACATTCTCTATACAATTGGTAGAGTGACATAACACCGAGGAAGAGTCCCCGGGACCCACTGTTCATTTCCGGTATACCTCGCACACTGATGCGCAGCACGTAAGGACGAAAGTAACTTCCGCGTGATGTGTCACTGCTAAGTAACATAGCTCGATTAAACTTGGACCATGCACAGAAACAACTGCTACAGTACAGAGTAACTGAAAGAAATGCGCAATGAGCCGAACAGAAATGACGCTGTTATTCAAACACAATAATTACACTGAAGTCACCGCGATCGTTCCCTGGAGAGTATAAAAGGCGAAAGATAGTTCTTAATAGGGTGCATAATCACCACCGACGGGACTGTATGCTCTGCAACGTGCTCCCATGCTGGCCACAAAACAGATAAGAATTCTTGTGGTAGGGCGTTCCATTCCTTCTCTAGCGTGGCTGACAACTACTGGATGGTCGTTGGTACATGTGCAGGTACTGCAATACGTCTCCCCAACGCATCCCACACGTGTTCGATACGGTTTAAGTCGGGGGATCGGGTAGATCAGTCAATCCGTTGAATATCTTCTCGTTCCAAGAGCTCTTCCACCTGCACTTTTGGATGCAGTCACGCATTGTCATCCACAAAAATGTAGTCAGGGCCAAATGCAAACTTGAAAAAAGGCACACAGTCTCACAATAACGTTGACCGATGAATTTACCGTATTCAAAGATTTGGAGGTCAGTACGCGCATGCAATATTATTTGCCACACCATAAAAAGAGGACAACAAAAAAGATCATGTTCGACAATGTCACTGGTTGCATTATGAGCTCACACCTCTTGCCATATGAGGAACATTGTCGAACATGATCATTTTGGTGGTTCTGGTGTTATGGTGTGCGCAAGTATAATGTTGTTTGGGCATACTGATCTCCAAATCTTTGAATAACATAATTGTGACGCTCTACCCATTCCTCATGTGCGTCTTTTCAGGGGTGCATCCGGCAGTAACTGTTTTTATGGGAAACTCTGCACGACCGCATCGAACCTCGCAGCTGGAGGAGCTCTTGGAACGAAAGGATATTCGGCGAATAGACTGGCGAGCGTTCCCCGACTTAAATCCCGTAGAGCACGAGTGGAATGCGCTAGGGAGACGTACTGAAGCACGTCCACGCCCACAAATGACCATCCAGCAGTTTCCAACGCACTGGTGGGGGAATGGAACGCTGTACCAGGAGAACTCTTTACCGACCTTATGGCCGATATGGGAACATGTTGCAGAGCATGCGTTGCCGTCCGTGGTGACCATACGCCCTATTACGGACCATGTCCCGCCTTCTGTAATGTCTAGAGGATCATCGCAAATTGCGGTGACCTCAGTGTGATTATTGAATAAAGTCCGCCCCCGGTAGCTGAGTCGTCAGCGCGACAGAATGTCAATCCTAAGGGCTGGGGCTCGATTCCAGGCTGGGTCAGAGATTTTCTCCGCTCAGGGACTGGGTGTTGTGTTGTCCTAATCATCATCATTTCATCCCCATCGACGTGCAAGTCGCCCAAGTGGCGTTAAATCGAAAGGCTTGCACCCGGCGAACGGTCTACCCGGCGGGAGGCCCTAATCACACGACATTTACATTTTTTTTATTGAATAAAAGCGTCGTTTCTGTTCGTCTCATTGCATATTTTTTCAGTTGCCGTCTGTGCTATATTGTTGCAGTTGTTTCTATGTATGGAAAAATTTTAAGGGGGGTAGGACGTCAGACGGGCCGACTTGGAGCAGGTATGTATGAAACTCTAGAATTTTACAAATCTATTAAAATCAGCCATTAGTAAGTGAAAAAATGATGAAATTTCGCACGTAAAAAAATTATTTTGTTATGTTTTCAAACTTCCACTGGAGTGGGTGTGAATCCTGAATCCTTCCTGGTGATGCTGACAAAGTTTTATGGATTTATTTGTAAAAGTATAGACACTGGAAATTAAAATGTCCTGAGATGCCTCTCCTGCTCCAAGTCGGCCCGTTCGACGTCCTACCCCCCTTAATGTGTTATGTCACATGGCTGTGACACATCACATGAAAGTTACTTTCCTCCTTAAGTTTTGCACTCACGTGTCACACTTTTGGCAGGCCACATTTTAATGTGTACAATTTCATCGTTTCTCATGATGTTTCGTCTGTTTAAAAAAATCCCTCACAAACACGAGTGAACGTACTGGTTCCATAGAACTAATTATTTGAGTGACTGTAAACTGTCATGGCACATCAGATCATAGCTCCAACTGAAGTCTTCCTTGTTTTTCTGTTTCTGTTTTCCGGCGGGGTCAGGGATTTTCTCTGCCTCGTGATGACTGGGTGTTGTGTGATGTCCTTAGGTTAGTTAGGTTTAAGTAGTTCTAAGTTCTAGGGGACTGATACCATAGATGTTAAGTCCCATAGTGCTCAGAGCCATTTTTTTCTGTTTTCCGCTAGAGTATGTATGAGTTTTTCGTTACAAATGACACATGTCGACATATTTATCACTCAGGCAGAAACACTCATTTAGTTTTGACAAGGGCTGCGAAGAATTTGACCACGCATTGGTTCAAGAAACCATGCTGACTGACTGAAGAGATTTAGGACTCTATAAGTGAATTCCATTAAATTGTCAGGAATGTCATTTTTTTATACTTACACAGTTATCCTACCAGAGACATTTGAACTGCTTGCTATCAAAAGTTACTTACAGATGAGATCCAAAGTGTGTCTCATACACTTTGTTGCACAGAAAGTGCTAACCTATTGAATCTCAGTGCACACAGTCAAAACTGACATGGAATAAATAAATTTCAATTTCTTGAACTGCTACTAGAATCTGAGCAACCAGCTAAAAATTTGGTCAAGCAATAGTCAGGCTTGCAAATGGCCAGCTGCTCACTTCTTTGAAACTTATATTATTTGAGCTAGGTATTTGTGTTAAAGAATTTATCGTCAATGGGATGTTGATGAGCCGCCACTATATTTCACTCACTTACTGCGGGACAATCTAACTAATGGTAATTGACGGGATGGTTTTGTTATGAAGGTACAACTCTATGCTTTCCTTAAGAGCTATACTGAACCGGGCTGGATATGTTTCCTTAAAAGTACGCCTGGCATGTTTATTATTCAAATGTAAACAGCGACTAAAATTTGGTTGACCAGATTTTGGCACAGCTTAAGAAACCGATTCCGCTGCACGTGACTTTCAATGAAGGTCCAAACATACGGAAAAGGTTCCTAGATATGTGAGTGGCTCGGAGACATTTTAAGTAGTATAAGGAACAGTCCAATGAAAACGAAACACATGGTAAAAATTAAGCAAACAGTTTATTATTTCGAAAGTAATCGCCGTAACTGTTCATACATTTTCCCACTGTGAGACGAGAAAGTTAATGTCTTCATGGTAAAATAGCTGCGATTGTCTGCAGAACCGTGATTGTACCCAAGCATGCACCTCTTCATCCGAAGTAAATCGGCGGCCACGAATATCTTCAGGGTTCCAAAAATATGGAAATCCCATAGGGAGATATCGGGTCTACATGTTGCCACGATTCTTTCGACTAAGCTGCAGAAATTTCACTGGGAAGCCCCTACACATCTTCCATACAGTCCTGATCTCTCACCACACGATTTCCATATTTTTGGAGCCCTGAAGGAAGGCATTTGTGGCCGTCGATTTGCACTCCTGGGTACAATCATGATTCCGTAGGTAACAGAAAAAATTATTTCCATGAAGGCAGTGACATTTTTCACTCGCAGTGGGATAATTAAGTTAACAGTTATGGTGATTACTTTTTAAATAATGAACAGTTTATTATTTGTCTCCACCTGAGTCGTTTTCATTAGACTGTCTCTTATAGAATCCAGTATGTTGTCCTTGACGGTGAGTGTTCATCTTAGGCAAAAGTGTCGTCAGGACTGCCCCAGAAAAGTGTGAGAGGACCGCTCTCGTTCTCAACATACATAAATGATCTGACAGTTACGGCGAGCAGCAATATGAGAATGTTTGCCGATGACGCTGTAGTACATGGGAAAGTATCGTAGCTGAGTGGTTGTGGAAGGATACAGAATGACTTAGACGGAATCTCTATTTGGTGTGATGAATGGCTTCTTCCTGTAAATGTAGATAAATGTAAGTTAATGTAGATGAGTAGGAAAAACAATTCTGTAATGTTTGGATACTGTATTAATGGTGTCCTGTTTGACGCAGTCACAACGTTTAATAGTGTTGACGCAGTCACATCGATTAAATATCTAGGAGCAACATTGCAAAGCCATATGAAAAGGAACGAAAATGTAAGGATAGTAACAGGTAAGGCGAATGGTCGACCTCGGTTTATTGGGTGAATGTTAGGAAAGCGCACCTCATCCGGAAGGATACCGCGAAGAGAACACTAGTGCGACCCAGTCTTGTGTACTGCTCGAGTGTTTGGAATCCTCACTAGGTCAGATTAAAGGAAGCCATAAAAGCAAATCAGAAGCGAGCAGCTAAATTTGTTACCAGCAGGTTCCATCAAGTCACAAATATCACAGAGATGCTCTGTGAACTGAAATGGGAATCGCTAGAGGGGAGCTCTTTTTGCGAAACACTATTGAGAAAGTTTAGAAAATCGACGTTTGAAGCTGAATGACTGTACTGGTACCAACATACACTTCGCATAAGGGACGCGAAGACAAGTTAAGAGAAATTAGGGTTCTTACGGAGGCATACAGATAGTCGTTTCCCCGCGCTCTATTTGCGAGCGAAACAGGAAAGGAAATGACAAGTAGTGGTTCAAGGTACTCTCCGACATGCATCAATTTTCAATTGTTACTGCCAGATATTCTTATATGGATTACGTTGGGATATCTCAGAAAAATGTTCAGATATGCTGAACTCGTAATATATCGAATAGGTAGAGAAATCTGAAAATTTGTACCCGGCCACAAGCCGAACTCAGCGACAATGCTTATTGCAAGCAGTCAAGTTAACCATTAGGTCACATGAAAACGCAATGGCCTAACAGAAAGCCACAAGCAGAACTGACGTAAGCAGCCGCCTCAATCATTAAGCAATAAAGACATGCTACACGGACTACAGAAAACCTAAACTGTCTTGATGATTCCACCAACTATTTGGGAATTAGCACTATTGGGGGTAGTTAGTATGTTGAGGCTGGGGCATACCATGCAACGAAGTAAATACAATGTTGTGCAAAACTTAAGGACGAAAGTAACTTTCGCATAATGCTCCACTGCTATGTAACATAGTTAGATGAAACATGGAGCGTGCATAGAAACAAATGCAACAGTAGAGTGCAGAAAGCAATTGAAAGAAATACGCAATGAGACGAACAG
The DNA here is from genome assembly GCF_023898315.1 of Schistocerca nitens. Classification (NCBI taxonomy): domain Eukaryota; kingdom Metazoa; phylum Arthropoda; class Insecta; order Orthoptera; family Acrididae; genus Schistocerca; species Schistocerca nitens. Next base: position 555,583,395 of record NC_064616.1, on the reverse strand, counting down.
AACTGACACCGTTATTCGATCACAATAATTACATCGAATCCACAGCGATTCATGATGGTCCCCCTGTACGGGAATGACATGATGTATACAAGTGTAGGTTGTGACGCATGAAAGACGACATATTGAAGTTTGTGTCTCGCCGTCAGTTGTGCACAGAGAGCCAAAGCAGTTTAGGTGACCGCTCGCGTAAAGGGGAAAAATCCATGTACGAGTCCAGGCCCGGTACAAATTTTCACTGTCGTCCAATATACAGCCGATGGTATCCCATGTTCGTAACTGTCAATACATTTCATTTATTTCACGACGGCCATAGTCGCCGTTGCATCTTACTCCTTAACAACATAGGCATTGAAATATCGCATTTGAAACTGTTTACTGTGCTCGTCTCTTGGTCTCCCTGTGCAGTTTTTGTCACCGACACTTCCTTCCAATACCAAACTAACGATTCCTTGATGTCTTAGAATGTGCCCTCTAAACCGATCCCATCTTCTGGTCAAGGTTCTTTTCATCCCAGTTCTGTTGAGTACCTCATCATTAGTTACATGCTCTACCCATATAATCTTCAGCATTCTGCTGTGGCACAACATTTCAAAAGCTTCTATTCTCTTCCTGTCTGAACTGCTTATTGTCAATGTTTCACTTCCGTAGAAGGCTACATTATGGAAAAATGCCTTTAGAAAAAACTTCCTAACACTGAAATTTATATTCTGTGATAACAAAATTCTCTTTTTTCTTGCCATTGCCATTCTACACCTCATTCTCTTCCTCGGCCATTACAAATTATTCTACTACCAAAATAACAAAACTCAACTACTACTTTTAGAGTCTCATTTCCTAATTTAATTCCATTCACACTATCGGTGAAAAATTGCTGGAACAGTAACTACCGTAAAATATCTGTGAGTTACTATCCGGAGCAACTTGAAGTGGAATAACTACATTAAAGAAAACAGTAGGAGAAGCAGATGCCTGACAGATTCACAGGAAGAATCGTAAGGAAATGCAATTAACCCACGAAAGAAGTGGCTTACGAGACACTCGTTGGACGAATTCTTGATTACTGCACATCAGTCTGAGTCCCTTACCAAGGTGGATTAATAGACTAGATAGACAAGGTACAACGAAGAGCGGCTCGTTTCGTCACGGGGTCGTTCGGAGCGAGAGCTTAGGGAGACGCTCAATAAACGCCAGTGGCAGACGCTAAAAGAGAGAAATTGTGCATCACGGAGAAGTTTGCTGTTGAAATTTCGCGGGTGTAAGGCGCAGGAAGAGTAGGACAACGTATTACTTCCTCCCACATACGACTTGCGAAATTACCGCAACGAGAAAATCCGAGAAACTAGGGCTACTACGGAGGTCTACCGACAAGCAAGGAAGAGGGGATCAGGCAGTGGTAATAGGAGTACTCACCGCCACACTCCATCACATGGCTTGTGGAGTATAAATTTAGATGAAGATATGAGAAGAGCGTGCATAGTTGCTGCCTAAAATGAAAATTAAAAAAAGCCGTTCATATAAAGTGACACATATCTACGAGAGCGAAACGGAACTTTGGTCAAAAATACTGAAGTAACTGCTGTTTCTTAGAAGATTCAGGCAATTGCAAGAATACAGATATACGTTTTTCGTGATTTCCCTAAACAGAACAGAACAGGTATGGTTCCATTGAAAACACCATGGCCGATTTCGTTTCTTATCATTCCTATTCGGAGCCCTCGCTCCGTTTCTAATGACAATGTTGCTTATGGGAGATTAAGTCGCTATGTGTGTGTGTGTGTGTGTGTGTGTGTGTGTGTGTGTGTTTGGGTGGGTGTGTGAGTGTTTTTAATGTTCTGTAGATCATACATTCGCGAGAACTCACCATGTGTGAGTAATCTATAACAGAATTTGATGAAAGTAAATCAACGTTATTCACATATCTCTGGAATAAAAGGAGTTGTAAACTAGAAAGGATTCCAATCTGTTTTTAAAACTTTAATTAGGGAAGTGGTCAAATACTGGTATGGCCTTTCCTTCCTTGTTTACAGGGATGTTATTAGAGATGTTATGACAGGGCTCTAATTAGGGCTAATTTTCTAAAATTGCATAGACAGAAACGGGAACTGAAAAGGGAAATGTTATATCTGACGGAACCTGTAACACCTCATGATGACACTGCCGAGTAACCACGTGTAACTGATAAGGGGTTTTCAAGTTTCTAAATTCAGAGGGAGACTGATTGTATCACGACTTTTCCCGAAATATATCGCAGCAGATATGCTGTTTAACATGTAATTTAACATTTAGGAGGTTAACCGATTCAGATGTTGCGGAGATAATGCGGTAAGCTCGTATTATGGAGGGCTGGATTGTAATACCATGGCCAAATTCTTCGCAGTCCCTCCTTTGAAACAGAAAGTAAGGTACATACAAAAAATTACACATTAATAACAATTATAAAGCTGTCGCGATGCAAGACAGATTTCTGCTAAGTTAATTTGGAAAAACAGATAATGTGCCACGCCTGCTCTGCCAGTGGTGAATACTGAAAGCGGATTAGCGCTAAATCAGTAGAAAGTGCATTCCAGGACGAAGCGGGACAAACACTAGGGAATGACTCTTCAAGTTCTAGAAGCATAAGTAATGAATCATGCACAGTCATGCAAACGTTATGTAATTATACGTACTACTTGAGTCACTAGTACAGAACAGAGACTATATAAGGCCACACTGAATAATTCCGCAAAATCTCGAAAGAAAATAATCAGCGTTGGAAGATTACGTGTCAGACACCTGTCCACGGGAAAATGATTCCTTACACTTGTTGTGCACCTCTGTCAGCTACATTCATTTGGAAAACAGGAGCACGTCCTGTCAGAGGTGGGAAAAAATCTCTAATATAGTTTTCGAAAATAAGGAAACAAAAAGAAAACGTAGTTTCAACTTTTATGCTCACGTAGGCCGACGGGACGTTATACACAATAACAAATTTGCGAAAGTAGAGAAGTTACATTCAGTCTGCACCACTTTCAGGGTAATAATATTGCAACAGGCGAATAAGGTTCATTATTCGTATGTTCCGAATGTTGTCTGATGAAGTAAACTCATTTTTAGACTCTTCCTTTAGTAAGAAATGGTCAGCCTCGTGGATGGTGATAGCTGCGCATACGCAGGTTACTTGCTGTTATATATAGCTACAGTTATGTACAGCTACCGAACACTATGCTGAAAGAGAAGTTACAGCAGATGATGAAATGTGTAAGTGGTGTTCGGCAGCCACAGAACACAGAAACACAATCAGGGACAAGTACTATCGAAAAGTAGTGATGTTTGTAAGAACGATTGAAGTGCTCTATTGCACTGCAATAGAAACACATGTGATTTACGTGTTCAAAACAATCATATGAAGCAATATGCCACTCTCCGGTAAAGAAAATCACCTATTCCTTAAATGCTTAACTTTCAGCAAAAGACGGGCCTGCAATATTGGTAAATAATGTACAATGACAACGGAAAACTTGATAATAATATTTGTTTCCAGTAACTTTGCAAAATGTGACTATTTTGGAAAACAACATCAATCATTCATAAGTTCGAGGACAGTTTTCATTTGGATAGGATAACTAAAAAACGACTGGAGAAAATAATCCCTAGAGTTTGCATAGCGAAAAAAGTTATTGTCCCTCTCACAAACACATCTACGTTTGCGACAGTAAAATAAAAACGACAGGAAAGAGATACTTCAATATTGCACAGACGATTACATGCAGTCACGAGATGACGAGTGGTTTGAGCATCACAAAGCACCGCTGGGCGTTGTTCTCCCGAAGACAGTATGGTCTTACTTTTCTCTTGTTCAGAACTGGCTCATACAAGCACTTATAATAGGAACTATATTTTAATGTGATATTCAAAGCAAAGTGTCGCTTGAATTTTCATTTACACCAACACCGCCGAAATAAAAAGCCACGTTAATTGAGAAAAAACTGAGCATCAACAGGGGATGTAACAATGAATCTTTACTATTATAACTGATCAATTAACTTCGAATTCACTAATCTCACTGTCTCATCATTTTAGTATAAAGAAGATCCTAAACAATACGGCCATGTTAGAAAAAAAATACACTAAATGTTTTCAGTTACTAAAAAAGATATGGAGGTTAGATTTTAGTTATTAGTATTACACATGGGTGTAAAATAGTATTTGCAGCAAAATAAAATACACGTAGCCTGAGATACTACAATAATTCGTTACTATTCGACGAAAGATATACACGAAGACAACGTCTGTTACAAAACGAAACTTATTCCGTTCTGTAGTCTGGTGTCTACGACTGTGTTGCAGAAATGATAAAATGTGGGAAATTACTTTAAACAAGACTAGCAACAAAATTTAGTAGAAGCAAAGTTTATAAATCATGCAACAGAAAAGATTTTGTTTGAGATACAGATATTAGTGTTTGTATATGAAAAAAGGATGATTTGCTCGGCTACTGCATTAAAAATACTGTTAATTAGTTTTCGCTAAAGGTTGCAGCCAGAAATGTAAGATTTAATTCGTGCACAAACCACTGATGTAAATTGCTACGTTAGGCAGCCTTACCTCGGCGCCGCCTCTTAGAAGTCTGTGCTCTGAAACCCTCCATATCGTCCAGTCACTTCGGGTGCGCTACGCCGAATGCGACCGATGGCGACAGTTGAGGGCTTATCAGTGATTCGCAAGCAGTAAAAAACACGTCCATCCTTACGCGCCCCGCCTCCCTTAAACGGAAACACAGACGCGCTCTGCTGTACGGAGAGCCAAGCGCTATCCTTCATGATACAGATCTGTGCATACTTCTGCTTGGAGACCTAATAGTGGTGGCGGGTGTAGTTCACCCGCTGAAAGACCGGTATTCGAGTCTTCGTGCGTCCACCAACCTTCAGATTTTCAACAAAGACAAATTCCGGGATTTCTTTTAAAGTCCTTTTTCTGTTCGGAGAGGCGTGGAGTGACTAATTCAAAACATCTTAGAACAACGAGTATCGAATTGCGTGACAGACAATAAGTGGTATCCTTTCTTTTTGTCATTTAAGTTTTGACGTAATAAAACTACAATTATGTGCATGTGAATATCGTTTTATTGCAAGCCAAGCATCATATTTCCACCACTACAGACACACAATTGCAGACTAGGTGAGGGAAAATAAAGAGAAACAAATTCAGTCATTTTACATAAAGAGCACATATGCCAATTTTTTATTAATGACTTGCCGTTGTTTCAACTGGATTTTTTAAAATTCTGTACTTCTTTGATCCAATGTATGTTTGTACTCGTTGTTACATCGACATTATTATCTCGTACTTGAAATAAGCATCATTTCTGTACGAAATTTTCCTACAGATTCCAGTAACTATTAACGTGTTACACGTCTGTAGGTAGGCACATAACAAAGATACGTCGCGTTTTCACCTGATTTATGTTATTATTACAGTTGATGGCTCTTGTTTATATAAGAAAACATAGTTTTAAAGTACATAGGAAGCAATAAACAAGTTATTTTAACCAATTATCTGTTCCAAAATATAGGTTTCATTTAACAAACTGTATTGAAAGTAATTGCTGACCATGCGGAAAGACAAATGCTTGAATGAGCCTATGAGATGATTTTTGGTGTGCTATTATCTGTGCTTTTCAACCAGGCACAAGAAAAGAAGAAGTTCAGGAATCGTGACGCTTAGGACAACAGAAACTGCCGAAGAGAGTAATAACTTCATATACATAGCAGGACATGCAAATAACGGTAGAGAGTGCATCACCTGGCTAGTGAGTTCCAATTTTGATCCGAGATTACTCTATAGTTATTTCTGATTTTTAACTTGTATTGTCATTCTTTCATTTTGCTGCGAAAATATCTCAGTTTGAATGACATACATATCAGGATTACAGTTAATATGAGCAGCTGCTACAATGTACTAATTACTAATCCCCACGTCGAAGGCTTTCGATCGATTTTTCCTTCACTGGCCAACTAATTTTTTTTTTCTAGTATCGTGTTTGTGATCAATCACGTTGTTCAGATAAAGCAAAACGCCACATTTGTCAATGACGGATAAGGCTAATGTAAGAAACCCTTGTCATCTAGGGAAATGAGCTCAGTAACAATACTGACTGCAATGACTGCACTTCAAAAATGGGGCTATATCCGAGTGATTTTGACTGAGTACGCAATAAAAGAATCTCGAGTATGAAACTTCGTTGTCAATGGGATGTTTAACACCAATTTTAATTCCTTCCTTTTTTTACCCTCTGCATAGTATTTTGGCGCCCTTCCAACAACCATTTTTTTGTACATTCGCTGAATTGTCACTCTCGTTGGACACCATCTGTCTGGACAGCTACGTGCGTACATCTCAACTATTCCCATCACGTACTTTCTGCAGTCTTCATAAAGGAGAAGCATATCGAGTTCATCTTCGTTCGTGAAAAACATTCATTTTTTCGAGTTAGACGGTACCCGACAAACGTGAACTACACATACAGAATGAAAGCTACATTTCTGCTGTACCCTTTTACACAGGTATCACGGTGGTGCAGCACCCTATCCCCCTACTCTTCCCCCCCCCCTCCCCTCCCCCCATCTGAGGTGATGTATTTTCTTATTTTTATATGAAGCACAGTGTAACACAAAAAATAGACCCACCATGAAGGAGTTATCCGAACGGGATGGAAATCGTTAGATGTGATGTAAATGTACAGAAAAACAAATGATTACAGTTTCAGAAAAATTAAATGAATTATTCAAGAGAAAGAGCTTCACAAATTGAGGAAGTCAATGATGCATTGGTCCACCTCTAGTCACTATCAGCAGTTAGTTATTCGGCTTGACACCGACAAAGTTGTTGGATGGCCTCCTAAGGGGTGTCATGCCAAATTCTGTCCAATTAGCCAGTTAGATAGTCAAGATCCCGGGATGACTGGAGGGCCCTTCCCATAATGCTCCAGACTTTCTCGGGTGGGCAGAGATTCGTCAACCCGCTAGCCAAGGTAGGGTTCGGAATGCACGAAGACAAGCAGTAGGAACTCTCGCCGTGTGCGGACAGTCATTACCTTGGTGAAATGTAAGCCCAGAATGGCTTGGCATGAAAGGCAACAAAGCGACGTGTCTAATATCGTCGAGGTACCGCTGTACTGTAAGGGTGCCTGAAAAAAAAAAAAATAGACCCCAGACCATCACTCCTGACTGTCGGCATGTATGGCCGGTGACAGTCAGGTTGGTATCCCATCGCCGTTCGGTGCGTCTCCAGACACGACTTCGGCCTGGAACCTCACTGACTGGAGTGGAATTGTGTTCAGTGGTGAGTCCCGATTCGAACTGAGCTCCGATGACCAGCGAAGACGTGTCTGTAGGCACTCTGGACTGCGGTTGAAGTAAACTCGCCCGCCATACGGTCGACAATCAGGAGTGACGGTCTGGGGTGCCACACCATTTCATATCAGCACCTACCCCTTTGGCTGCCATCCACGGCACCCTTACAACGTTGCGGAACATTGACGATATTCGAGGCCTCATTTTGGTTTCCTTCACGGCAAGCCGTACTGGGCTTACATTTCAGCAAGATAATACCCGCCCGCACCCGCCGAGAGTTTCTGTCGCCAGTCTTCGTGCTCTACAAACGCAACCTCGGCCAGCAAATTCGCCGGTCTCACACCAGTTGAGCACGTCTGGAGCATTATGGGCAGGACGCTCCTACCACCTCGAGATTTTGACGATCTAACTCACCAATTGTACAGAATTTGGCACGATATCCCTCAAGAACACATCCAGCAACTCTATCAATCAATGCCAAGTAGAATAACTGCTAGCAAAAGGGCCAGTGTTATTGACTTGCTCTGTTTCTCAAGCTCTTTCTCTTGAATAAATCATACAATTTTTCTGAAGTTGTAATCATTTGTTGGTCTGTACACGTACATCACATCTACCAATTTCCGTCCCATTCGTACAATTCTTTCGCGTTGCGTATTTTTTTTTTAAATGCAAGTCACGTTCAAAACAAATTAATGGCTCTGAGCACTATGGGACTTAACATCTATGGTCATCAGTCCCCTAGAACTTAGAACTACTTAAACCTAACTAACCTAAGGACATCACACAACACCCAGTCATCACGAGGCAGAGAAAATCCCTGATCCCGCTGGGAATCAAACCCGGGAACCCGGGCGTGGCAAGCGAGAAACAAATAAATCTTAAGTTCTAAATATTGTAATTTCTCCGAAACTAATAATCTTATTTTGAGGAGTTAAACACAGTAGAATCCGCCCTCTTTCGGAACTATGAACTAGCAACAGAAATTAACATAGTTCCTTTTGAAAGTTCTACGTAGATACCGATATCTCTGTAATTTATTTCGATAAGAAAATATACTGTAAGTCGCTTAGTGAAGACTTCCTCACAATTCAGTAGGGTGAAAACAAAATTGCGTTTGCGTTGAACTCTTCTGGAAATTATAAATGAAAAATCCAATGTTGTGTATGTTCTACAAAGAACAGAGCACACCTAACATTGTTCTTTCCATTTGTAATAATGTTGTTATATCAAGAAGGGATGGAAGAATCAGTTAACATGGTTCCGGAAACATGCGAGGTGAATAGCTTGGCTGAATCACGCTGCAAAGAACAGGCTAAGTAAATTGCTGCCATTCACTTACTTTAAGGAAATGATATGTGTCATAATTTTGAGGGACATTCACAGTCGTATCACAACTTGAATTTTACTTCAAATTTCCAGAGAGATTTCTTCAGTTGTTATTGTGTACTGACTTTTCAACTCGTTTTCATAGAACGGATCACAACGACATAATCTTAGTGGTTGCCCAGCATACCGTTGCAGTTAATTGTTTCTGTAGGTTATTTTATGATAGGATTTATAATGACGTGACACAGTAAAGTGACGCAATTTTTATGACACAGTTCTCGCACTGGGGTAGAGCAAGGTTTCACTCCTGTATGAGTCAAGTAACGTTGAAAGGCCATCGGCGAAGAAATCGTCTTCAGGATCGCTGAAATTAGTAGTGAAGTGCGTATTTACAAATATTTTGGTTACCTATGCAAAGACTAAGTGAAAATGATAAGGTTTTCCGTTACATTACTTGCCTAACTTACTTAATAAATCTACTCTCTTGTTAATAATGTGTTTTTTCTTGACGATGGCATTACTTGCTCTTGCTATATTGTAAAATGGGGTATGAACCGCTGCAGACACATGTCAATCTGAATAGTTGTCTTTATGAAACTTAAACCACGAAATAGTGGGGCACAAGGGTTCATTTGTATCATGACTCTTATTTTAGCCTCAGAAAAAATGCAGGTGCACCTACCAGCAAGTCGTGGTGCTTTGTTCATTGAATGTATATGTAGGTCCTTACTCAGCTTCTGCAGTTTCACAGTTTCAAACAAGCCCTCCATCTTATTCGCGTTATTTGTTTTATCAAAAAGCACCGCGAGAAAAAATACACTTTATACAGTTTGTCACTTGTGTTTCAAAATGTTGTGTTCTTTTCAGAGCATTTGGCGGACGTGCAGTATATGAAAACACGATTTGTTGACAGCGTTATCAGTAGTGTGCCTTTCATTATGAGAGAACAGATTGTCTTCCTTACCGCCTGTAAGCGCAGTGTGATGAATAAGCGCCTATCTATCTCCTTTGTAGAAGAGGTAACCACTATTGCCTTTAGGGTGTAAGTCCGCAAATTAACGGAGAAGCTGAATCAGGGTACCTAGTAGGGATGTAGATATCGGTTTGCGAATGGACATGGAGAGAGAAATTTCCATGAATATAAAATTTAAAGCACAGTGCAGCTTATGTCACACAAATGGAAGTTTTTCATTATTTCCTACTGGTTTTTGTGCTTAGATATTCCGCTAGAGGAGGAAATGCGATTCATTTACATGCCACTGAGAAGTGTTTGGCGTCGACAGCTAAACTTGCCAGTTAAACAACAAACGGTTCAAAAATACGTATGTGTTTCAACACCGTTACACATAATTTTCAACATAGTTTCGACAAATCTTGTGCCATGTTTTGACAATTTCATTGGTTGCTCTCACGTTAGAACTTTTTCGAGGTATTTTACAATTTGTTATTTTTTCTGGTATCGAGAAACATGAAGCTACTTGCCTGTTTCCCGGTAAAAGCACATTATTTCGTTTCTAAGAGCTAGAAACAGTATATTAATTTTAAATAAAATTATCTAATGTAGTATCGAACTTAAGTAAAATTTTAATTTGAGAATTAATCGAATAGTCTACGCGCGTACTTTCAGCAGTTTTTAATGGACTGTGTGAAGAAAAAAAGGCAATCCGTTTCCTGCATTGAAATGTTGCTAACTGTTGCATTTCTGATGTAGTTTATTATACTGAGACAGGTTTCATTCGCCGATTAGGGAGCTCGACGGTTCAAACCCCCATCTGGCTATCCTTATTTTGGTTTCCCTTGATTTCCCTAATTCGGCAAATACCGGAATGACTTCTTTGAAAGGGCATGGTCGATTTCCTGCCCTATCCTTGAAACAATCCATGCTTGTTCTCTGTCACTAACGACTTCGACGCCGACAGGACGTTGCAGCCTAATCTTCCTTCCTCCTTTTTTTTGGCCGCTACGCATAACGATTCTGTCAACGTTATGGATCATTTGTCCACACACATAGGATTTAGGTATCTGATACTCATGGCCTGCAATGAAAGAATTCGAGAGTGAAGGAGTTACAGAACAGGAAGATGAGGCAGAGGATACTTAGCAAACGGCTCACGGAGAAACCTTTAGGATGCTAGGATTTATTTCACGTTTTCTGTTACCTTATGTTAGTACTACAATTTTTACAGTATTTATTAAAACGTTAATTTCTTGACTTCCGCAAGGCGTTCGATACAGTTCCCCACAGTCGTTTAATGAACAAAGTAAGAGCATATGGACTATCAGACCAATTGTGTGATTGGATTGAGGAGTTCCTAGATAACAGAACGCAGCATGTCATTCTCAATGGAGAGAAGTCTTCCGAAGTAAGAGTGATTTCAGGTGTGCCGCAGGGGAGTGTCATAGGACCGTTGCTATTCACAATATACATAAATGACCTTGTGGATGACATCGGAAGTTCACTGAGGCTTTTTGCAGATGATGCTGTGGTGTATCGAGAGGTTGTAACAATGGAAAATTGTACCGAAATGCAGGAGGATCTGCAGCGAATTGACGCATGGTGCAGGAAATGGCAATTGAATCTCAATGTAGACAAGTGTAATGTGCTGCGAATACATAGAAAGATAGATCCCTTATCATTTAGCTACAAAATAGCAGTTCAGCAACTGGAAGCAGTTAATTCCATAAATTATCTGGGAGTACGCATTAGGAGTGATTTAAAATGGAATGAGCATATAAAGTTGATCGTCGGTAAAGCAGATGCCAGACTGAGATTCATTGGAAGAATCCTAAGGAAATGCAATCCGAAAACAAAGGAAGTAGGTTACAGTACGCTTGTTCGCCCACTGCTTGAATACTGCTCAGTAGTGTGGGATCCGTACCAGATAGGGTTGATAGAAGAGATAGAGAAGATCCAACGGAGAGCAGCGCGCTTCGTTACAGGATCATTTAGTAATCGCGAAAGCGTTACGGAGATGATAGATAAACTCTAGTGGAAGACTCTGGAGGAGAGACGCTCAGTAGCTCGGTACGGGCTTTTGTTAAAGTTTCGAGAACATACCTTCACCGAAGGGTCAAGCAGTATATTGCTCCCTCCTACGTATATCTCGCGAAGAGACCATGAGGATAAAATCAGAGAGATTAGAGCCCACACAGAAGCATACCGACAATCCTTCTTTCCACGAACAATACGAGACTGGAATAGAAGGGAGAACCGATAGAGGTACTCAGGGTACCCTCCGCCACACACCGTCAGGTGGCTTGCGGAGTATGGATATAGATGTAGATGTAGAATTTAGTTTTAGTGTTCAAAAAATACTTCAAGACAAAACAACGACGCCTCATGAAGAAAATATCTGAATGGGACGGAAATCGGTAACGTGTACAGACAAGCAAATGATTGCAATTTCGGAAAAAACAGGTGATTTATTTAAGAGAAAGAGCTTCACAAATTGAGCAAGTCAACAATGCGATGGTCCACCTCTGTCCCTTATGGCAACCGTTATTCGGCTTGGCATTTATTGGTAGATTCGTTGATGTCCTCCTGAGGGATACCGTATCAAATTTTGTCCAATTGGCGTGTTAGAGCGTCGAAATCTCGTGCTGGTTAGAGAGACCTGGTCATAATGCTCTAAATGTTCTCAATTGAGGAGGGATCTGGCGACCTTGTTGGCCAAAGCAGGGTTTGGCAAACAGGAAGAGAAGCATTAGGATCTCTCGCTTTGTGCGGGCGGGCATTATCTTGCTGAAATGTAACTCCAGGATGGCTTCCCACGAAGGGCAACAAAACGGGGCTTAGAATATCGTCGACGTACCGCTGTGCTGTAAGGGTGCCGTGGATGACAACCAAAGGGGTCCAGCTATGAAAAGAAATGGCACCCCAGATCATGACTTCTGGCTGTTGAGCTGTACGGCGGACGACAGTCAGATTGGTAACCCATCGCTGTCGGAGGCGTCCCCAGACACGTCTTCGCTGGTCGTCGGGGCTCAGTACGAAGCGGGACTCACCACTGAAGACAATTCCACTTCAGCCAATGAAGTTCTAGGCCGAAGACGTGTTAAATGTACAATCTTGCACAGACGCCCACATAGCGACTAGACAGAATGTAGGGACAAAACACTGGGTTGGCTAAGGATTACATTGTTACAAAAGACATAACAAGTACAACATAAAATAACCTATATACCGCTTCTGCTCCAGAGGTCCTAATGTAACAAAGTTCTGTGAACAATGAGCAACTAAATCTTAACTTTTATGTGGTCTCGAGCACAAAGGACGGTGAATTTGTGTTATTAACACTTTTTAAAAAGTTTTCGATAGCGAAACTCTAAAATATAAGGACTACAGAGATTATGCAGTTATTTTGTGATCAGAATGTGTCAGAGCTCCCTTTTCGTCTCCGCTCAGAAGTAATGTCGAACTTCATTAGTTATATACAATGCATCTTGTATTAGTGAAGACCATGGACAAGCCCTATAAACGAAAACACATAGCTACTGAAATAATCGTTGAATCTGTATTTGTATTACTGTTTCTAAACGTCAGTTACTTTATAAAACCCTTTGGAATATTTAGCTCTGAGATGTTGAAAGTCTATCACCTTCATTGGTTTTGTGAAACAGAAGTATGAGATACGGTGTTGCACATATTTGTTTGCTTAGTTGAGTTGTATGACTCACAAGTGTTGTGGCCTGAGACATATCAAACGTAGAAACAGCTTAATACAACTTGACACAGTTAAATATGGAGCACACCGCAATTAGAAAATAACAAAAAAATGGTTCAAATGGCTCTGAGCACTATAGGACTTAACATCTGAGGTCATCAGTCCCCTAGAACTTAGAACTACTTAAACCTAAATAACCTAAGGACATCACACACATCCATGACCGAGGCAGGATTCGAACCTGCGACCGTAGCGGTCGCGCGGTTCCAAACTGAAGCGCTTAGAACCGCTCGGCCACACCGGCCGGCAGAAAATAACTAAAGTCTTAGTTTCTCAATACTGAGCGCGAACTAATAACTGATTACCAGTGTCATGAAACCGAGAATCAAGGTTACTCTTTTACGAACAAGACAGGGAAACAAAACGCATTGAAGAAACAGTTACCAAGAATGCATTGTGTAAAAAGTCTGAATACTTTTCGACTGACTTTTTCGATTAAAATAGCAGCTGCGGCATTGTAACAATCGTCTGTGCACCCGAGATCGCTTGTTAAGGTTAGCGCATTGATCCTTAAAGGGGAGGTATCAGTTTATATTTCTGGTGGTGAAAGATATTTGGAATTTGGCCCCCAAGGGAAAGCGGTGGTGACGCTTAGTTCCAGACACCCAGATTGTGCGCCATTTTCCTGTGCTAGATTTGCAACTCTCTTCCCAACATCTCGTGGGGGATGTATAACAACGGCAGTAATAATGCGAATGATTTACGGGTACCATGAAAAACCTAAACCTGAATACGAGAATGGGAATAAGAACACCAATATCACCCCCTCCTCACCCCCCGCCCCCTCGCTCATCTTTTCCCACCGATACGAATCGAGTGGTTCGACCAGTGCTTCGTCTTGCAAAGGACACTCAATGCGATGCAATAGGTCTTATGCGTCCAATACTGCAATGTGAGGATAACACCTGTTGCTGAGAACACGTTGACTGGGCGCTGGCGGCACAGCCACGTAGATAGCGTGGGGTAGAACTGGTAAAGCTGTTTTATCGTAGATCCTTAGGTAAAACAGTATTTTATACTCTTAATACCTTGGAAGCTTAACTGGCAGTGCGAATGTGGTACCGCACGTTGTCACTATCCTGTGTTGCACCGTATCACAACTATCAACGTTTGCGATGAGTTTTATTAAGAATTAATACGCTGTCAGAATGAAGTATGCGACTTAATAATGTATATCTGATAATTTATTGAGCCAAGATCGCCTAATAACTGCAGTATTCATATTACTGGTTTCGGAAATTTATTGTCATCTTCAGATGTGCTTAATCGACTAAAACTTTCCTCATGAAACATAAAAACTCCGGTTATGCTCTTTGAAAAACATTAGGTGGTATAAAATATATGTCATTGAATTATGTATCAAATCGTTATATAGTAAAAGAAAGCTTTATAAGCTGCTTCCAGGACACCATGCCGAATAGACATAGGTTAATTGTAAACACAAACAAGTACAGATGTATAATCCACTTGCTAAAATAAGGATTGTTTCTCAAATGACCCATTGTATAATGGCACGTTGCATCATTCACATTCTTTGAAGTAACTCTAGAGGAAGCTATTTATGGTCATTTGGCAGTAAGTAGTAAAAATGAAGAGAATATGGGTGAAAACGTTGCAGTACGCATACATGATCAGATAATGAGGAGAACTGTTTGAAACCTGGTAAAACACGATCTTCAGAACTTAGTCATAACCTTTCAGACACTGAGATCCACTTGGTTTATCCAAACTGGCTCCAAAGGACACAGATATTGAAAGTGATCATACGAGACCAATAATTAATAAATTTAGATAGTATCCAAAAGGCTTTTTATGTTAAGTTCTACATCTTGGTCAAAGTACACCACTCAGCTGCTACTTTCCCAATGCCCAGTGCCACAGCCAAATAAATGTTATCAGCAGCTGCCTGTTATATTATGAATCTCAATATTTATTCCTAGGTGTTTTGCTTTTAACATTTGTATTCCTTCTTCTGTCTACATCGTGAAAGCTGAGCAGACAGTTTCCTTCTTCCTTTAAGGTAAGAAGTATGCATTGTTCAACGATTAATTACTCAATAACGTTATCTTTCTTTATTTTAAAACTATTACGAGACCAGAGGTAGGTGATAAGAAGCCAATGTGCTCTTTTGTGCAAGAAGTAAAAGCTGCATGTCCTAGAATAATCTGATTGCACTCATCTTATACCACTGATGGTGAACACGAAAAGTTTGATTCCTGAAGAAATTGCATAACAGGAATAGTTTTGAAATACAGAGAACTAAAGTATTTAGTTTTCTGCCTGCGAAGGGAAAAGATTGCTGTTTCCAGTTCCGATCTGGAACAATGTATTAATTTGCCACGAACTTTCTGTCGCGCGGAGTGGTCGCGTGGTTGGAGGCGCCATGTCACGGATTGCGCGGCCCTCCCGCCGGAGGTTCGAGTCCTCCCTTAGGCGTGCGTGTGTGTTTTGTTCTTAGCATAAGTTAGTTTAAGTAGTGTGTAAGTCTAGGGACCGATGACCTCAGCAGTTTGGTCCCTTAGGAATTCACACACACACTAGGAACTTGAAATCAACGCTCACTTCGGCAGATGGAAAATTCATGCTGGTAATGTGCTATCAGTGTCAACGGCCTTGTCTCAGTGGTAACATCGGTTCGCGTCAGATCACCGAAGTTAAGCGCTGTCGGGCTTGGCTAACACTTGGATGGGTGACGGTCCGAGTCAGCCGAGCGCTGTTGACAAGCGGGGTGTACTCAACCCTTCTGAGGCCAGTTGAAAAGCTGCTTGACAGAAGTAGCGGCTCCGATCACGAAAACTAACAACGGTCGGGAGATTGATGTGGCCCTCCTCTTACGCATCCAGTGATGCCTTACGGGCCGAGGTCGACCCGGCGGTCGGTCGGTACTCCTGGGCCATCCGAGGCCTGCTGGAACGGAGGTAATTGACTGACAGTTGATTGCCGCATGAGCAACCATTCATCAACAGACTATGCTTCACAGGAAGGCAATTCGTGTTCCGTAATGTGCTTCGCATATCATTTCGTCAGACGAAAGCAAGCGAACATGCGTCGTTGATTATCATTCGAATGAAGGACGGATGATTTACTGCGCAGAAATGCGTTATCAACCAAATGTTGTTACAGGCTGAAGTATATTATCGTGGTGCACGGCAAATTCCAGCTTGTAGCAGTGGAATTAATTCTCGGAAATATGTCATGTATAAAGCTGATCAAACAACTGCAAGTCGATGAAGGAATCATTGAGGACCAAGGAACGGTTGGAAAATTACTGAATGAATTAAATTTCAGGCCAATACTCTCACATCATTTCCATAAAATTAAAACTTAGTGAAACTGCTATGATGAGAAAAAAGACCTTCTGCTGTTACAGACTCCAGTTCAAAGAGTTTTTGGGCGACTGTATGCCAGTTTGTTTCGAGCTGAGCCCACATTTGCTGCTGAGGTACGCATATACGGCAGTTACCAAGCGATCGTAAGCTATAGGTCGGCGAAATTTCTTGTAATCTAGAAGGTCAACGATGAAGCTTTTCTTTTTGTGCTGTGGAGGAGACTTGGACAGCCTGAGTACCATGGCGTTCGGCGTTATCTTGTTGGAACAAAGCTTCAGGACTGAAATGAAAGAAGGACATGAATGTGACCGTTTCAACTATTCTAGGAGAGGGTTTGCTCTTGAGAGTCCTCCAGGGGCTAGCCATAGGTCATCCCCTTATTACGCCCAATACGTAGCCAGTATAACCCATAACCTGAAACCAATCATGTTTGGTTTAGACGATGATAAATTTCACATTCGGCGACTGCTATATTATCATGTAAATTTTAGAACTTCGTAGGAGAAGAACGGCTAGATTTGCGTTGCATTATGTGGTAAATATCATGGGCAGTGACGGCTATTACGAACTGATGATGTTTCACCACATTTCTTACGGCTGCGAAGCTGGCTAGTGAAAATTTATTCACGCAGTTAAGCATATATCTGAGACTATTGTTCAATAGGACAGCACCCCAGCAATACTTCACGGGCTTCGGATACTTTTCCTTCCCTGACTTTTCAGTTGGTCTAGCATGTCCTTACTAGAAATATAGGGTATAAGGTAATGTAGAAAGGAATCAAATACTGTCCGGCGTAAGTACGCAACGACTTGAGAATCAGACAGAAAGAGGGTGGAAAGTGCTTAATACGCAAGAGAATTAATTGCAGCTCAACATGGCATCATATAATATTCCTTTACGGCAGCATTATATTTGTAATGCCCTATAACTATAATCATGTGTTTACACTTTAAGTCTGAATTTAATGCTTTTCCGGAGAGAAAAATAAGTCAGAATATTCATAACAATCATTCAAAATATACGTCGACTGCTTCTACACACTTACGCAGTCATCAGGTCATAGAAGGCTGCATCCTTTAAAATACTTCTAGATCGAGTCACTGGACACACAACCTCAATGTTGAGCTACATTAAACCGATCAACAACAATATCGACGACTGGATTCACAGGCTTCTATAACAATTTCGTGAAGTGTCTCTGCGTTAGGAATGTCTGCTGCATGAATAAGTTAATAATTATCTTTCACGGCGCACAGATAATGATAAAAGAGATCGAGGTCGCCAAAACGTACAGGCCATAACTTATCCTCCTCCACTATAGATATCATCCAGCGCACCTCTAACAGCGCGATCGAAATTTGATGGAGCCCCATCATCAATAAGCCATATACTTATTGTTTTCTGGGACACATTCTGTACCAATTCTAGAAGAGGAGACGGAGGAGATTAGTATTTGACGTTCGGTGGACTACAAAATCGTTAGAGACGGAACACAAGTTCGGATTAGGGAAGGATGGGGAAGGGAATCGGCCGTGCCCTTTCAAAGGAATTATCCCGGCATTTGTCTCAAGTGATTTAGAAAAATCACGGAAATTCTATGTAGGATGGTCATATGCGGGTTTGGATCGTCGTCCTCCCGCATGCGAGCTCAGCGTGCTAACCACTACGCCGCTTTCCTCGGCCAATTTTGGAAGAATGTCGTGTATGAAGTTCTTGTAGACAGCAACTGTGAACCAAGCTAGGAGAGTATATAATCCTACCAGACAGTCCGCTACAGTTCCAACCAACGCATTACCCCTAAAATTTTGCTGGTGTCTAACCTTAATTGAACAACGAGGATTTTCATCCAGTCACAAATGCCGGCTGTGAAAGGTCACTGTTCTCTCTCTAGGAAGTAGTGCATAACTTGAAAACAAAACTACGGATACAAAGAACGGACTCACAGTTTGTATAACAAAGCATTGGGAAAAAATAATATCGCGATCGATGATCGGCAGGCGAAAGATCCTCCATATACTGGAGATGATAATCATACACAAATTGTCCTTGAAATATCGCACGTGAGGTATTATGAGATGAATTAGACGCTTTGGCGACGTCTCATGATCTCATACGTGTATTTTCTGAGACAGCCTGCAGAATGTTTTCTTCGTAGTCAGGCCTACAAGCGAATCGTAGTACATCTAAATCCATCATTTGTTGTGCAGAGGAAACTGCCCAATCAGCGTGACAATAAACAGCGGAAAACTCGACCGTTTTCTGCCTGGAAACGCGTCCTGATACAGCC
Source organism: Schistocerca nitens (assembly GCF_023898315.1). Taxonomy (NCBI): domain Eukaryota; kingdom Metazoa; phylum Arthropoda; class Insecta; order Orthoptera; family Acrididae; genus Schistocerca; species Schistocerca nitens. Next base: position 555,564,397 of record NC_064616.1, on the reverse strand, counting down.
GTACAGCCTTGTGTCCATTATCATTCACGCCATCACACATAAAAATCATATCTGTCTGCCTAGGAAATGAGTAGCTTGCTGTTGGTAAACGGATCACTTATCAGGTACCTTAGTACTACCACACACGTGAAACGATGATGACAGATCAGCCACAAATGTCTCAATCGAAGATACAATGAGTTCATAAGCCGTCTGACAAGTATCGATAAGAACACTAAGAGTACTTACAAAAATTAACTCAGTTGTTAGAGTTTACGTCGAAATGTGCTGAACGTAACCTTTCATTAATAACATAGAAATAGGATATTCAGAGATATTTTTATGTCGAACTTTTCCCTTGTTTCTAAAATTCGTAAAAGTGTGTATTATATACAGCTCACACCATAGGATGAACTCACAAAATGGAGAGAAATTTGTTGTAAGAACTATCACATATCCTACAGTGAATATTTAAATAATATTTGAAGACCATTAAAAATCTACAGTGACAAGGAAACTGCTGTATGCATGGTGTCCACGTCTAACTACTTCCTTTTGCTCTTATCACATAAACAGAATGTAAGTTAAATATTAGCATAAACATAAAGAACATGTAGTGCAGTGACCACTACGGTTCGACGTGTAGTGGCGGGGTTGAACATAGTTGATTTAGCCCATTTAGGGAAAGCGTGGGCACTTATCGTGTGTGTTGAAGAGCGGACAATACGGTGCACTGCTTAACACATCAGACTTGCATTCAGGAGGTGCAGGGTACGAACCTTCGTCTAGCCACTCAGACTGAAGTTTCAGGAAATCAGTTAATGTAAATACCAGCTTCGTTCCTTTGAAAAGAACAAGATCTATTTACCCTATACCACATCACCTCGTCGTCCTAATTTTCTACCTTTTCTTTGCTGGAGAGCAACTTTCCCTGATTGGTTACGAAGCGGCAATTTTTCTGTTATTCTAACTGCTCTTGCACTGTTCCACAAATGTATTGCTCTACTACAGAACTTTATTATCTGTGTAAGACTGTAACCAGTATTCTGATGTACAACTTCCTCAAGGCCCTTCCCATTTCATGAAGCCGTTTCCGACGTGAAACACCCAGGCATTTGCATTTTTCGCATGAATTCCAGACAATGGACTGAAACCCGTAAAATTAAAGACTATTTCTGTGCGACTGTAGAAGTGAATAATTCCAGAACTTCTTCTCCATCTTTGTATCGTGTCCCCACTACGCGCACCGGTAAACACGCCAGCTTCGACCATCCACAGGTAATGTAATCTCTCCTTTCCCCACCTCATGCCCCTCCTACGACACTTTGCTCCCCACCACGTGGCTGTCTTGTCCATGTTACTCCTGCCACTTTCTCACTGTCGATTAGGTGCATCCATGCAGTAGTCGCCGAACCATGAACTGCGTGTATTGTAGGATACGCCAGAAAAATAATAATAAATAAATGAAATGATCGTATAGCATTGATGGCCGGCGGGAAATGCGGCCGCCGAGTTGCAAGTCATTTCTGCTGACGCCACATTGGGTGACTTCCGTGTCGATGATGATGAAATGATTATGAGAACGACACCCATACTGAGCGAGGTGGCGCAGTGGTTAGACACTGGATTCGTATTCGGGAGGACGACGGTTCAATCGCGCGTCCGGCCATCCTGATTTAGGTTTTCCGTGATTTCCCTAAATCGCTCCAGGCAAATGCCGGGATGATTCCTTTGAAAGGTCACGGCCGACTTCCTTCCCCATCCTTCCCTAATCCGATGAGACCGATGACCTCGCTGTCTGGTCTCCTTCCCCAAACATCCCCCAAGCCCAACGACACCCATTCCTGGAGCGGAGAAGATCTCCGATACGCCCGCGAATCGCATGCGAGCCTACTGCATGGCAATCAGACGCGCTGACCACTCAGCCAAGGGGGCGGACATACGTTCCAACAACAGAAAAAGAACGAGAACCAAAACATAAAATGGCAGAGACAGGGTGAGTGTTTGAGAGAATCTACAACTTTAATGGACTTTTACTAACTCTGAGGGAACCGCGTGATCCGGAGAAAGTCTGACATTGTAGTTGATAGTAAATGCTAAATCATTATGTGTTATGTGAGCAATAATGCCCATATCGCACATCCCTGGAGCACACCTGAAATAAATTAGTATCTGCGGAGAACTCTGCTTTTGACATAATGTAGGGCGCCATGCCTGCGAATAAGTTTTAAATTCAGGACTAACTCGTGTAGTTATCCCAAACAAACTTCTTTTCTTTGGCAGTCGTCGGTATGGTGCTGAAACGAACGTTTCTGAGAGTCTGTTTTCACTATATTCACTTTATTCGTGGCTCTTAGGATATCACGTGTGGATTCGAACTAACACTTTTTTTTTATACGGAGTAAGTAGTTTTATTCCAAGGAGATCTTAACTTTCGGACTCAAAATAATTTTAAAAATGGCGTTAAGTGATACATGGTAGTAGCTGTGTGGTTCTGTTGCTTTTCTTGTGTAACTTAGCCAGTCTCATGAGAACATGTCGAAGGGTTTTAGACTTAATCCTACCTCCGATTAAAAATACAAAATCTAATTAATAACGTTCAAGCAGCTTTCCTTTTTCTTTTTACTAGTTTAGCTTTTGGGTTTCCATTGGTCCTGTAGTAATAATGGACGGAAACACGACAGCTATGATCTACGTGAACATTATTGTGCACCACCTTCATCTCTTCACTTGCTTGATGTCTTTCATGACAACGATGGTGTCTTCCAGCACGACGTCTGTCCATATCAAAAGGCTAGAATCATGCTACAGTGGTCTGACGAGCATGGTAGTGAACTCAGGTTGATGTCTTGGTCACCAAAGTCGTCTGATTTGAATCCGATGAAACTCATCTGGGATGTTATTTGGCCCCAGCTACGCGTCACATATCACCGGTCCGTAATTTATGGGAATTGGATGACCTATGCGTGGGCGTCAGGTGCCACATACCTCTGCAGTCACTTGTCGAATTCGTGCCATGCAGAACCGCTACTGGATTGTGTTCCATAGGTGGACTAAGACGCTATTAAGCAAATGGTCATGCGTATTGGCTCCCAATGTATTATGTCGTCTTGTCTCCTTAATTTTTTAAACATTTTTAGCAACTTTCTATGAATTATATAGTTATTCATTCCATTACCGAGTTGCTGTTACTCGGTTACAGGAACAAGAACACAAGTTTAAAAATATGAAATACACGTCCACTGATTTATCATCATTTACCGGCAGCGCTGTGAGTTGTCAGAATCAGGCGAGTGGTCAGCGTCTCCTGAGTGCCAGAGATCGATAACCGGCACTGCAAACTCTATTCCAAAAGCTAAAGGACTATTAGGGATTCCCTTCACCTTTGTGATAAAGACTGAAAACTGCTTGAAGGAAAAGAACTGGCGCTGCTTCCTAGCGTTGGCGTTAACACCCCGATCCAGGTGCACTAATGCACCCATTGGTTAGAATATGAGCAAGCATGCTGTTACGTCGTTCTTTCATTAGTGCACAGTGCCGTTATTAAAATAACGATGCAACGACGTCACATTTCCTGACATTTTTGGACAATAAATCGTACCAAAAATCGGTGCGCTTTCCAGAGATCTTTAATGTGGTGCTGCAATTAAACATTGTATTTTCTTAACACACAAGTAAAAATACGAAAATGAACAAATGCGCCACTTTAACTTCACAAACACACAAATCAATATGGAGCCTGTTGGATTTCCTTCCATCATCCACTTACAGCGCAGGACATGTGACTTTACGTAAACGTATTTCTGGAGGTACGACAGAATACTGATAATATGTACCAGCGTATTTATTCAGTATTAGTTCTACTATTTTATGAAATGAAGTTTGTGATGACACTTAATCCAAGGTCTGCGCTAGGTTAAATGGGATATTTTGGTTTTGATTTGGCGAAGCCAACGTATGTGATATGACAAAAATCTATGTATTGGATTTTTGATGACAGATTGACAGTATGCTGAAGTCTGGCTTTAGCATAAATGCTATAATCTGGTTGTGAATTGGCGAAGCCGATGAATTTGATACCATACAATGTGATCACACTATTCGTGCAGCACGAATTAATTTAACTTCTCATGGTTGCGATTCACAGTCATGTGAAATTTTTTAAGAGACACCATAGTCGCCACTAACTGTAGAAATGATGTATTATGACCGTTGCAAGTTGGGCCTTAAGGTCATTATCACGTTATAGACTGGCTCAAATGGCTCTGAGCACTATGGGACTTAACTTCTAAGGTCATCAGTCCCCTAGAACTTAGAACTACTTAAACCTAACTAACCTAAGGACATCACACACATCCATGCCCGAGGCAGGATTCGAACCTGCGACCGTAGCGGCCACGCGGTTCCAGACTGTAGCGCCGTTAACCGCTTGGCCACAACGGCCGGCCGTTATAGACTGCCAAAACCTGTGATTTGTCACACGAAGAAATTAAAAAAACCTTCCGATATGTACCCATGTCTTCGTCGTATTAGAGCCTTTTAACAATGCTAACATCTTTAAGATAAATCCCAAGAACAGAGAGCGGATGGATGTTAAAGGTGGTAACATTCTTAAAAGGCTCAGATACCACGATAGCATGTGCACATGTCAGAACATTTTTAAAGTTTCACAGGTGCTAAAGCGCAGTCTTTTGTAGTAAACGACTTGATAATGGCCCTTAGGTCGAAATTGCAATAGTGAAAATGAATAATTTCTACAGTCAATGACGACTATGACATCTTTTAAAAAATCTTTTATAAAAAAAAACGAATTAAATTCATACCTCCATCGTAACTGACGATAGTGACCTTTGTGAGAAATCATGCAGTCTGTCCTTTTATTGGCTGGTGAAGTCAGGCTGAGAAGGCACTATGTTGGTTCAACTGTTTGTGAAGCTGAAGTGTCCTGTTTGATTGTTGTTTTCTATACACTTGCGTACTGCGAAAGAATGATGTGTAACTGCAGCACAGTATTTAAGATCACTAAAAAAACTTGTCGTTTCTGATACGAAGTGTTGTGAAGAAATCTCGGAGAATTTGACGTTGGGGCATCGTAATGTTACCGAGTTATCTGTTTACGACGTCACTTGGTAGCAGTTTATCATTTCATAAGTTATGGAGAAATGTTCCTTTCAATGCTATATTCAATAACGAAATTTCCACGACTTACTACTCGAAAAACATCTGTTCATTCCTAAGGTGTCTGCAGATATAAACTCTTGAAATACTGTAGGAGGCTGATAAGGAGGAGCCAGGAGCAGAGAGGACTGAAACGAATAAAAGGGAAGAAACAGGGACCACACGCATCGTGGAGGAAATAACGAAGGAATGTGCTGTGATACTTGTATTTCTCGATTTATCCTTCACAAGAAAGAAAACTGCAACGCGGAACCACACGTATCACAGAAAACAGCCAAGAGGGCGAAAAAAAAAAAAAAAAAGAGTTCATTAGCATAGTCTCGTCTCCCTCAAACCCCCCCCCCCCACTTTCCTCCTCTTTCCCCACCAGCGGCTACGATACACAGAGGCGGCACAAGGCGTCAAACGTGCAGCCAGTGCACGGCGGCCTATGCCACAGTTGGAATGCGCCTGCGCCAACACCGACGCGATAACACTCTAGCTCCTCCTCCTCCTGCCTTACCAGTTTCACGTGTTCGCTGCGTTGCGAAACCAGACAAACATTTAGCGCCGCGCGGTTAGAGGCGTCATGTCACGGGTTGCGCTGCCCGTCCCGCCGGAGGTCCGAGTCCTCCCTCGGGCATGAGTGTGTGTGTCGTTCTTAACATAAGTTAGTTTAAGTAGTGTGTAAGTCTAGGGACCGATGATCTCAGCAGTTTGGTCCCTTAGGAATTAACACACACACACACACACACACACACACACACACACACGCACACACACAAACAAACAAACATTTAGCTAGAAAAATATCAGAAATTTACAGGGGTGGATAAAAATATGTAAACACCAAAACAACACACAGCCATGCCTAATACGGTGTAGGATAACCGTCAGCACTAAAAACAGCTTTCAGTTGTCTGGGATTGGATAAATACAGGTCGAGAAACTTCACCATTCTTCTTGCAAGGTAGTAAAAACTTTAGGTAACGATGATAGAAGTGGATAGCGATCACACACCCTTCTCTGCAAAGTAGACCACAAAGTCTCAATAATATTGAGATTTGGTGACTGTGGTGGCCACGTGATATGAGACAATTCGTCCTCGTGCTCAAAAAACCAGTCCTGGACGATGCGAGCTGTGTGAACAGGGGCTGTGTCGTCTGTAACACAGCTTCATCACTGGCAACAAACATTGTGCTATAGGATGGACCTGATCAGCCACAGAGATCACATTATTCGTGGCAGTAATGTGATCTTGCAGAGTAGCCATGGGGCCCCCGGAATTAAAATGATACGGCTGCCAAAATCATCACTGAAGCCCCGCCATACTTCATTCTTTGGACGTAAATTCGGCCAAAAGTTTGAAACTGTCTGAAAGGCGCTCCCTTTGCTCCATAGCCCATGTTTTGTAGCTTCCGCACGAAGTATCACTGATGATTGGTTTCCAAATTCCAGCTCACCCTGCAGTTCCCTACTATAGAGATCCCTTTGCGTTGTTTTGGTGCTGATAAGGTTGGCGAGTACGATATTCAGTTTTTGTGATAACTTTGGTAGCTGCTGTCCCCTTATTTTCGGCACAATGTTCTTCAATGAGCGTCTGTCACGATCACTCAACACACAACTTCGTCCTCGTTGTGACTTAGCGAATGATGGTTTTTCGCTTTCCCTGTATGCGGCATAAATCTTCGATACGGTGCCTCTTGAAAAACCAAACACTTCGCTACCTTGGTTACGGAAGCACCCACCATACGAGCACCAACAATTTGACCACATTCGAATTCACTTAGCTCCGACATAATGCACTCACAACAACATAGAATGCTGTTGTGACCACGACTCATTCCTGCAATGAACTGAGGATATTCCACAAGTGCAGTTTATAGTCAAACACGACAGAGCAAACTGCAGGATTGGATAGCATTTGCATTTATATTCAAGTATGCATTGCTAGCGGTGTTTCCATATTTTTGTCCAACCCCTGTATTTCGAAGTTGAAATTCAAGCTTAGTCGTTATGGGTTAATTAATAACGCCTTATAAGTCTAAAGTGCAGGCTTCAGCGCCTGTGCCTATGAGGTAAAAATTTTGCCCAGTAAGGCTAGGCATTTGGGTTAAAAGTTAGGAAGGAGAATAAAAAAAATACCACTTGGTAAAAGTTTTGTCTTTGAAAAAAAAGATTCTGGGTTCAAGTCTCTGCCTGCCACACTATTATAATTTGTCAGAAAATTTCAGGGCAAAGTTTATATCCTGGAAGATAGCTGAAATAACGAGAACCTCCATATAAAACTGAATAACTCCAGATAAGTAAGGAGTGCCGTAGAGAGTATACGTGACGGGTCTACCGTAGTGAAAGGAAAACTTGTGTAACAGATTCCTGGAACATTTTAACAGAAACGACAACAAGAACAACTTCATCCGTACAGGTCTCGGAATGCCCAAGGTTCCCGACCGTCCACCGTGTCATCCTCAACCCAAAAGTGTCATTAGATACGGATATGGAGGGTCATATGGTCAGCAAACCGCTCTCCCGGCAGTTGTCAGTGTTCGTTTCCTTCTCAAACAAGTAGCTCCTCAATTGGACTCAAAAGGGCTGAGTGCAACCCGCTTGCCAATAGCGCTCAACAGACGCAGGTGGTCACCCATTTAAGTGATAGGCAAACCCGACAGCGCTTAAGTTCGGTGATATGACGGGAACCGCTGTTACCAATGCGGCAAGGCCTTTGGCCCTACGGGAAAAATACTTATTGTTAAAACCACGCTTGGTGATTTTTGTTTTGTGGACATTAGGCCGTGATCTAAGGCATTTACCTGTGCCTAATATTTCGTCTCTTAATGCTGGAGGAATCTTGAGGCTATAAATAAAGCAAACAGCGCCAGTCCTTCATCATTAAAGCACCATAACACGTCGGTGGGACGCCGCGATCTTTAGCAGCGGTCTTGTGACGTCACGACCCGATCGTTGCGCAGTTACCCATAAACAATTCTGCTTGCTGTACTTGTTGTGTTTCAGAAGCAACCGACTGTATCTGTAGTCTGCTTACTTAGCTGAGTGGTCAGCGCGTCTGATTGTCATGCGGGGCCCAGGGTTCGATTGCTGGTGCTGCTAGAGAATTTTCCTTGATGGGAGGACTGGGAAGACAGCCTCGGGAGGCCAACTGTGAAGCTACTAGACCGACTAGTAGTGGTTCCAAAATCAAGAAGCCGCTCAGACCGGGAGATCTGTGTCCTGTACGCATGCCTCTCCATACCGCATCCGATGAGACCACTGGCAGAGGATAACGTGGCGGTCGGTCGGTCCCGTTTGGCCCGTCTAGTGCCAAAGCGCGTTGCTTAACTTGTCATTACAAATATGTCTGTCGCCTCTGAGGATGTCTCTAAAATGAAGAGATGGTAAATAAGACACGTGGTGCAGATGAAAATACCAGAAGATACATACTGATAGCTACCGCTCTCCGGGTCGATGTCACACACACAATCAACGGTCACTAACACCAAGGCGAAAGATGTTCTTTTCACTGAACTCAACTTTGCGCTATTCATCCGTTCAGCTGCGTCTCCCGCTATGTCATCGAAAGCGGGATGCGAGCGGCAGGCTTGCGCGTTTCCCATCTTCTGACAGTCTATCCGTAACGTTCCTGTCTGACACTCCGATAAGATATTGCTGCTGAAGTTACTGTGCCGTCGGCAAAGCTACTCGTCTCATACAGTGGTCAATGCGTGACTGTGCATGCCACTGCCGTCTGTAACAAAGGTGATGAGTACCTTCCTTAGACCACTGGCACAAACATCAGCACACAGTTCACGTATTCGCCACCAAATTTTCCGGTACCGCAGCTCAGCCTTCTACAGATACATGCTCTCAAAAATCCAGTTCTTGCACCAACTGTGCTCACTGACTACGTCGGACCTTGTATACAATGTTTCCTTACTCAGTGCTGTGTTCGAGACAACAGAGCACTGTTCAGCAAGTCAAAAGCACTTGTTACAGGCTCAGTACGTTGAAGAATATAGTAACATATTATCTGAGTACCCGGCGTTGCCCAGTTATGTCATTATTCCAATCAGCCCATCTCCTCCTCCTCCCTCTCTGTTTATCTCGTCCTCCTACCGCTGTCCGTGAATCTCCTCCTTCTCCCCTTCTCTGTACATCTCTTCCCCCCCTCCCCTCTCTGTCCATCTCCTCCCCTGTCTCTCTGTCGATTTCCTCCATTGCCACACTAACTGTCCATCTCTTCCTGCCCCTCTCTCTGTCTATCTGCTCCTTCCGCCACTCTCATTCCATCTGCTCCTCATCTCCTCCCTCATTCTATCTGCTCCTCCCCCCTCTGTCCATTTGCTCCTTCTCCATCTCCTACTCCCACCCTCCAAGTCCATCTCCTCTCCCCTGTCTCTGTCCATCTCCTCCTCCCCCATCTCTCTCTCCATCTCCTACCCTCCCTCTCTCTGTCCATCTCGTCCTTCACCTCTCTTCCTGTCCGCCTCTTCCAATCCACACTCTTTGCCCATCTCCTCCTCCCCTTCTCTCATCCATCTCCTCCTCCTCTGTCTCTCTGTCCAAGTCCTCCTCTACCTCTCCTTATACATCTCCTCCCCCTTCCTCTGTCCATCTCGTCCTTTTCCTTTCTCTTTCCAATTCCCCCTAACCCTTCTTTCTCCACATTACCACACTTACGCCCACAGTGTCTCTTTCCAGATAGTAACATGTGCAGTAAGTTTGTTTGAAGCTGATACAGGGGTTTAGGAGGAGCTATTTCCCCCAGCTTTGCCCACGTGCGCACTTGTCACATGTATTTCACATATATTTAACATATTTCACTCGTATTTGTACACATACTTCATCCGTATCTCTAGCGAATTTTGCCCTGAAGTTTCGTTTTCACGAATCGCAGTATTTATGACGTCATATCTCCTTAACTATGTATCGTACAATCATACATTTTCGCATGTACATTCACTGGAAATAGTGGATACTGTCTACACAATGTGTTGCGAATAGATTTGTAATAAAGAAGTAATAAATTACAACGTCATTCCTGATGCGCTAGTTTTACTGCATAAACAGCGAATATGTAGTAAGCGATAAACATTTTTCCTTTCATTATTTAGTGTGAAATTTCAGCGAGAAAATGCCTCGCAAAGGTTTGAAATTATGTTTAAAGTTTGTTGCAAGTCACTAAGTGCTCGCATTTTCAAATCCTGCGTGAATATAGTCCCCGATTTGCGCACCGTGAGCTTCGATGCTTTTTCACCCCCACCCCTTTGAGAGGGTGGTGGTTCTTACTACCACGGTGGTTCTTTCCAGACAGTAGTGATACGTACCATGTGTGGTTGAAATCGATCCAGTGGTGTAGGAGGAGATGTGGGACATACCCAGACACACACATCCCTTTGTATAACCTTTTTTGGGTTCTGAGTTCAGACTGGAGGTATCTCAAATAGAGTGAGCATTAGAGGTGTCTTACGTATTAAAATGTAGCCCATAAAATAAATACACTGTGTCATCAATCCTCCTGTGCCACTGAATCTCTATAGTTATAAAAGAGATTATCGAAGCCATAATCTGGTTGATGACAATTATCACTCAGCGCTTACACGATAAAGTACACAAACACGCAATTAGCGACACCTGCAAGGCAGAGTTTAATATAAACGACACAGTAATGACTTTTATTTGTAACACTAAGTTTATAGCACCAAAATGCAATTCAAAACTCAGTTTTTATCACCTCAAAGTTTCTTTTCTGTGTTGGTCGGAGGTTAGACGTTGCATCCGAACCGATGTTCCGCACTGTTCTAGTGCGTATTTATGTGAGACTTCTTTCTCGTTAGCGAATACACACTCCTTGACGATTCAAAATGTACCTTATATTGTTTCCAAACTTAGTAGAAACGACATTGTAGTTTCCTTTGGAGCTTTTAATGAAATGAAATGATCGTATGGCACTGTTGGCCGGGAGGCCCCATTTGGGGAAGTTCGGCCGCCGTATTGCAAGTCCTTTTTAGTTGAAGCCACTTTCGGCGACTTGCGTGTCAATGATGATGAAAGACGCACAACACCCAGTCATCACGAAGCAGAGAAAATCCCTGACGCCGCCGGGAATCGAACCCATGACTCCGTGTACGGGAAGCGAGAACGCTCCTACAAGACCACGAGCTGCGGACTGGAGCTTTTAATTACGGTCATCCACACACTTCTGGCACCAAAAAAGAATGATCACAAAAAAGCATGTATTTTGTACAGTCATTCCTTTCACAGTCTGTGTTGTCATTGACTACATCAATTTCCAGCGGTTGTTTCACACTTAACGTAAGTTCTTACAGTTTTCAGGTTAACTATAATACAAACAAATTCTTAAAGAAATATTTTCATAAATAGCGTAATTTTTCACGAAACACAAAAAATATAGAAATTACGCTCTCGGCCTACAATTTTATGCTGTGAAAGATGACCTACATAAATCTGTTGTCGATAGGTTTTGCGTCTGTCTATGGTTATTTCACACGATTGTCACTATAGTGGATAGCATGTCTCATGAGAGTATCATATGAACACCCTGGATAGCAAGGCAGATGCCTAGAACGTAGTCCATTCCTCCCCCGATGTGTCCCATCTTGTCTCCCGTTCTTCGCTTCAGTGCAGGTTAAATGCAGTTTTTCAATCCAGTTCAAACCAGTTGTTATGGTACAAGAGGAATATAAACAAATCACTTATTGTGTCGTTACAACAAAAAGAGAGCACTGGGTCAAACAAGGTGATCACACCGGCCAGAGTAGCATCTTCATATTCCTGGCACTCGGGTAGGATGTTCACAAACACAGATGCGAGGGAATATCGTATCGCTGAAGGACAGAAGTAGCACGTCCTCTTTGTAGATGATTCGTTCATAGCCATTCTGTTAACATGTCCGAGTAGGTGAGGTAACTGACATTGGTCTCTGTAGAAAAGAGGGATCCGTAGGTTTTCCCTCTTTTCATTGTGCAAAGGAAGTTCACTTTCTTAGGTCTCTATTACGCAACACAGGGATAAGCAGGCTCCCTCTGACTCACAATCTAATACAGGGTGTATCATAATTGATGACATAAACGCATACACTTCAGGGAACATGACATCATTAGCAAAAAAAGTCCAGTAAACATGGGTTGTAAAATGCATACCTGAAGAACTAAGGGAACTTTTGATCTTCGATACTGTGAAACACGTCTATTCGACTGCAAACGCTTTGCTTTCCACATTTTGAGATGAGGTAGTATGGGTCAAAGTAAGAAAACATTGTCTCATAAACATGGGCTCCAAAATCCATACCTTAAGAGCTATGCGCACTTGTTCAGTACAAGAGATGTGTTTAAAGTATCGAAGATGGAAATTTGCCCATAGCTCTTCAGGTATTCATTTGAGAGCCCACGCTTACAAGATGGTTCAAATGGCTCTGAGCACTATGGGACTTAACTGCTGAGGTCATCAGTCCCCTAGAAGTTAGAACTACTTAAACCTAACTAACCTAAGGACATCAAACACATCCATGCCCGAGGCAGGATTCGAACCTGCGACCATAGCGGTCGCGCGGCTCCAGACTGTAGCGGCTAGAACGCTTACAAGACTTTTTTGCATGCGTTTACGCCATTAATTATGAAACACCTAGTATATGGTACTTGCACTGTGTTGGTATCTCGTCATTGCAGACTAGCCTATCAGGGAATCCACCGCATTTCAGTGTAGAAGTAGCGCTAATTTCAATCTCTAATCCATCTGCAATCTATATGGGTATAAAACAGACGCTTTAGTAGAAAAAAAAATTCAGTGGGTTGTGGCATATTTAACCTGCGACTAGTCAAGCTCACCGATTTCTTTGCGTTTCTGAGATGCGGAACTCGGATTTATATCATTTGTTCTCTCGATTTTCGTCAGAGGCGATAATTTTTCACAGGGCACAAACATACAGCAAATGCTAACTGTTGTATTGAGCGTGATACACAAGGTCTTTCAAAAAGATTCTTCTGTTTTCTCAAGACTATATCTTCTTTGTAAGTGAATATAGAAACTTTTAGGTGAATTTCAGCTCACGCATCGAAACTAAAAGTTTACCTTGAAGCCAGTTGTAAGTTTTCCGTTAATGTGACTGCTGTTAGGTGTCTCGTGGTGTAGCTTGCTTGCTCTTTAAGTGCTCGATGTGTCGAGATTGCGTTGAGAGTACGGCGCTATACCTCCTACAACTCAAAGCATGCAACGAAGGCATCGGCATTTTCAGTATACTGGTTGTTTCTGTAAGATGAAATCTATCGTTCTGTGGGCTCGTTCAAGACGTAAAGCGCATTCAACACAGCTCTGCGCGTAGTCCACAAAAGTCTACACGTTATCTAACTTAGAGTTAGCCACTCCTCATGCGTCTGGCGTGTTTTGCTGCAACATTTGTGATTCAGCGCATACAATATTCACTTGCTGCAAGTCCTTAATGGTGGTGAAATGAGCAACGTGTAGAGTTTTGTGAATACGTTCCGGGCATAGAGATTGAAAGTAAAATTTCCTGTCACATTTAGTGTTCGGTGATGAGTGTAAGTTCCATTTAGTCGAAAAGTGAACAGCAACAACATAAGAATATGGGAAACACAGCAGCCACATACCATAACCGAACACGAGAGGAACTCTCCAAAGTTTCATGCGTTTTGCGTCGTTACTAAAAAGACATTTACAGGAAGATACATGACATCTGGATGTTTCTAAAGCTACGAAAACGGGCTAAAAAATCTCATTTTTTAACATTTCGGAGCACAACCTCACTGGAGCCTGCAAGTAACATCATTTCTTAACAGTGTACTGCCTCTGCGATAGATTGCCGTAAGAGTTGTTCGGATCTCGCATTGCAACATTGGCTTCCAAGGATATCTGATCTCGAGGTATGTGATTTCTTTCTGTGGGTGTTTGTGAAGGACGCCGTTTGTGAGGTTCCGCTTTCAACAACTTTGGGTTAACTGTAGCGTTGCAGAACAGAAACAGTGAATGCAATAACTGCAGATACGCTGCCAAAAGTATGAGGCGATTTTGACTATCGTCCGGATGTTTGCGTTTGGCATCGAGTACGTGAACCACAGAGATAGACACGAAATATATCGATAACAGACCTATGATGGTCGCCAGTCTCTATCATTGTTGATCTTAAATATCATACCAGTAAGAAATAAATCAACTTCACTTTTGCAACAATCTTGCTGAATATTATTGCGGGTTCACAGTGTTAAATATCCACGTGGTGTCCTAGGTGCAGTAGGTGAGTCGTTTTGCTGGTGCCCACCGCGCAGCGTGGACGCCTCTCAGTGAGCGTATGCTGGGATACGAAAGCGACACGAGGCAGTATGAGGCACAGAGGCAGCGAGGCCGTGTCTCTGGTTACCTACTGCTGTCTTCGTCGGTCACCCGCTCGGCACGCCGAAACCAGCGTTTATCGCTATTATCAACTTCTCACTGTAATCCACAGTTGTCCGCATAGTTCATTGTTTTTAAATATAGACACCAATCCAGTCCACTATCCATGATTTGTAATTTTACGCCATAGTTGAGATTGATTTCGGGTAAAAACGCTCGATCTTTATTAATCTAAATCCAAGTAGCAGATGTTATTAAAGTTTACGAAACGACATTAACAAACACTGAAACACAAGCCACAACGGGCGTGATCAGTGGTTCTGCCATGTCCATGGAGACGCGCTTTTACATACGAGTCAATGATACGCGTTTGTATTTACGTCTACATAAAGCAGAGTTTTCCTAGGAGCAGTAATTCCGCGCCACTCGAACTGGGGGGGGGGGGGGGGGGGCGTTTTTCGTCAGCAAGTACGGAAAATTTGAATACGTTGCGCATTTGCGTTTTCTCAGAAAATGAAGCCACTGGTCTAGCCCACACGTGCTGTCTGTGAAGTGCGTTAAAACGAAGTGTTGTTACACATATTCAAGCGGCCCGCCAGATACAATCAGTTGTTCTTACAGCGTAGATGATAGCGCACGAGACCGCTCACCCTTTGGCTCGGGTTCGATCCTTACCACCGTCCAACGTCCAACATTTTTATCGCTGTCTTCTTCGGTTTTATGAAACCACACGAAGGACACATTCAGCGACACCGTTCCTGGCAAGCCGCTTGATTTGCGCGCAACGGTGTGATGGCTAACTTCAATGCTAATTAACTTGGAATCAGCACAACGTATCGAATTTATTTCTTAAGAATTATTTCTCAGAACAACGTAGCCTGCAACATCCTTACAAACTTTTCATACTGTTTCTGACCGCCCTGAATAATGGACGATGAGGAAGAGGATTATTTGTTCCACACTTACGCAAAGCTCAGAGAACCAGTTAGTAATCGGTTTTTGCCACTCTGTCAATTAACAGTTCATATTCCTCTGCACTGAAACATACTATTAGCTCCTTTGCACACTCGTTAGCCATTTTACACATGAAATTTACCCGACTTGTAGCAATTGCTTCACTAAAACGCAGCGCGCAACGCAGACTCGTCCAGAACCAGTTGGCCTGTCACACCTGACGTAAAGCGCTGGTGCACTACGGAATGCATTCCTTCACTACTTTAACGGAGTTGAGAGGACCACGCACTACGCCTGGCGCATTACGCACAACACGGCGCCAAATTCCTGCACCTAGTGAAATCCGGCTTAAGGGTCGCCGAGAGTAGCGTAGTTCGCTCGTATTTCAGAGAAATCGCGATAAATAATTGAGGAGTTCACCATACATCTAGGTTCTCTAATTGTAAGTGGAGTACTCACCCAAATGCGGCAGTGTCCTCGAACTCAGCGAGTAATGAGGAGGCAGGCTGTCTGATTTCTTCTGAGACGCAGATTCACCTGAAAAGATGGCCTCTGACGGCACCATTTGGGCTGCCGACTCTTGTGTCGTAGTCCACGGCCATGACACCTGTGGTGCATCGTCCCTTGGATCTCTCGGAGGATCAGTTGTCGAGACAACTTCAGGAAGCAGCGGTGATTGGGGACGTCCTGATATAGGCTGGTACCAGGCGCGGTTATCAAACTGAGCACGCACAGAGCTCTCTGCGCGCGCTACCGTGCTGTGTGGCTCTTCCCAGGCGCGCACAAACGCCTGCTTCTCGTTTGCACCTACATAAAGAATACCACTCGATCAATACTTCGACCAGTCTCTTTCAAATTAAAGAGTAAATCTGTAACGTTCCTATTTATTTACATAGTTAGGTTAGCTGACGGAAAATTATTCTGTTACGTAGCCCTGGTACATTATTATGTGAATTTAAATTGGAATTTTATTACGAAAGCTATCTCGGGTCGCCACCCGACTTGATTTACCACTTAATTACCCTGAATGTTTGCTAGGAAAGAGAAAACAGTTAGTGGATAGGCTTCAGTTCAGGAAAAATTAATGACAGTTTAATTACCTCGATAATTCTTGATTAATTATGTAGGAGAATCAGCTTGGGAAATGCTCTTAAATGTAGTAAAAAATATTCCAAGTGTGACCAAGCTTACCTAGAAGAGCCCCAGTAAATAGCGATCGGGTTACTGAACATCAGGAATGGCTTTTACTTTACACATATTTCATGATTATATCTTTAAGAGTGAAGTACATGAACAAACGTATATTTAACAGAATAATCTTAACCTACCATGGAGTGTTGGTTCTGAATGTTATTCCTGAAAGGGTCCGAAATGTATACGTGAATAACACGATGGTTTGAAATCTGGAGTCCCACGGGAAAGGTGGAGTACACACGCACACATTCAGAGTAACCATTCATCACAGGGAAAGAAGTCGTTCAATAATTTAATATGGGAGACAAGATCCAAATTGAGTTGGAGAGACAATAGTATCGATGGTCGAATACTTTAGCAGAAAATTATTCCCAAATTTATAAAAAAAAAAGTTTACAAGAGATTGCAGTTAAGAACAATGAACAGGAACTAGGTCCTGTGAGTAATTATTGCAAAGTGTAGAAGCCAACGAAAATCGATAGTAACCACGTAGCTATCCACTACAAAGAAAATTCGATAAAATATAACAAAAATTCGCTATAAAGAAGATCACGAAATCAAACAATAAAACGCGATAATTTACTTGAGCAAGGAAACTAGTTTAATTCCTAGCAAAGAATATTGAAGCACAATCTCACAAACAAAACACGTTGTAACGGCTACCAACCATGCACCAAGAAAACTCACTCATATCTGTACAAAACACAGTGGCCCTTTTCTTAAAATAACTACCGAATGTTAAAACCACACGCACTGCTCAAATCAGTTACACGATTTATTCAGGAATCTAGTCATACTCATAGATCAACATGGCCTCTTGCCCCACAGTCACAAAGTTATAGAGCACAAAGAAAACACTTGGGCCTACTGATAACAAACAGACCCGAACTTTTCGACTCTGTAAGCAGCGAAACAGGGAATCAGTGATCATACGGCCGTTGCAGCATCCCTGAATATGGAAATAAATAGGAATATAAAAAAAAGGGAGGAAAGTTTATCTGTTTAGCAAGAGTAATAGGAGGCAGATTTCAGACTACCTAACAGATCAAAACGAAAATTTCTGTTCCGACACTGACAATGTTGAGTGTTTATGGAAAAAGTTCAAGGCAATCGTAAAATGTGTTTTAGACAGTTACGTGCCGAATAAAACAGTGAGGGACGGGAAATACCCACCGTGGTTCAACAACAAAGTTAGGAAACTACTGCGAAAGCAAAGAGAGCTTCACTGCAAATTTAAACGCAGTCAAAATCTCTCAGACAAACAGAAGCTAAGCGATGTCAAAGTTAGCGTAAGAAGGGCAATGCGTGAAGCGTTCAGTGAATTCGAAAGTAAAATTCTATGTACCGACTTGACAGAAAATCCTAGTAAGTGGATCGAAACAGCATATCCAGACACTCTGGGATGATAATGGCGTTGAAACAGAGGATGACACGCGTAAAGCTGAAATACTAAACACTTTTCTCCAAAGCTGTTTCACAGAGGAAGACCGCACTGCAGTTCCTTCTCTAAATCCTCGCACGAACGAAAAAATGACTGACATCGAAATGAGTGTCCAAGGAATAGAAAAGCAACTGAAATCACTCAACAGAAGAAAGTCCACTGGACCTGACGGGATACCAATTCGATTCTACACAGAGTACGTGAAAGAACTTGCCCCCCTTCTAACAGCCGTGTACCGCAAGTCTCTAGAGGAACGGAAGGTTCCAAATGATTGGAAAAGAGCACAGGTAGTTCCAGTTTTCAAGAAGGGTCGTCGAGCAGATGCGCAAAACTGTAGGCCTATATCTCTGACATCGATCTGTTGTAGAACTTTAGAACATGTTTTTTGCTCGCGTATCATGTCATTTCTGGAAACCCAGAATCTACTCTGTGGTAATTAACATGGATTCCGGAAACAGCGATCGTGTGAGACACAACTTGTTTTATTTGTTCATGAGAAAATATTAGATACAGGCTCCCAGGGAGATGCCATTTTCCTTGACTTCCGGAAGGCGTTCGATACAGTTCCGCACTGTCGCCTGATAAACAAAGTAAGAGCCTACGGAATATCAGACCAGCTATGTGGCTGCATTGAAGAGTTTTTAGCAAACAGAACACGTCACGTTGTTCTCAATGGAGAGACGTCTACAGACGCCAAAGTAACCTCTGGCGTTCCACAGGGGAGTGTTATGGGACATTTGCTTTTTTTAAAAAAAAGTTCAAATGTGTGTGAAATCTTATGGGACTTAACTGCGAAGGTCGTCAGTCCCTAAGCTTATACACCACTTAACCTAAATTATCCTAAGGACAAACACACACACCCATGCCAGAGGGAGGATTCGAACCTCCGCCGATACCAGCCGCACAGTCTATGACTGCCATTGCTTTTCACAATACATATAAATGACCTAGTAGATAGTGTCGGAAGTTCCATGCGGATTTTCGCGGATGATGCTGTAGTATACAGAGAAGTTGCAGCATTAGAAAACTGCAGCGAAACGCAGGAAGATATGCAGCGGATAGGCACTTGGTGCAGGGAGTTACAACTGACCCTGAACATAGACAAATGTAATGTATTGCGAATACATAGAAAGAAGGATCCTTTATTGTATGATTATATCATAGCGGAACAAACACTGATAGCAGTTACTTCTGTAAAATATCTGGGAGTATGCGTACGCAACGATTTGCAGTGGAATCATCATATAAAATTAATTGTTGGTAAGGCTGGTGCCAGATTGAGATTCATTGGGAGAGTCCTTAGAAAATGTAGTCCATCAATAAAGGAAGTGGCTTACAAAACACTCGTTCGACCTATACTTGAGTATTGCTCATCAGTGTGGGATCCGTACCAGATCGGATTGACGGAGGAGATAGAGAAGATCCAAAGAAGAGCGGCGCGTTTCGTCACAGGGTTATTTGGTAAGCGTGATAGCGCTACGGAGATGTTTAGCAAACTCAAGTGGCAAACTCTGCAAGAGAGGCGCTCTGCATCGCCGTGTAGCTTCCTGTCCGGGTTTCGAGAGGGTGCGTTTCTGGATGAGGTATCGAATATATTGCTTCCCCCTACTTATACCTCCCGAGGAGATCACGAATGTAAAATTAGAGAGATTGAAGCGCGCACGGAGGCTTTCCGGCAGTCGTTCTTCCCGCGAACCATACGCGACTGGAACAGGAAAGGGAGGTAATGACAGTCGCACGTGAAGTGCCCTCCGCCACACACTGTTGAGTGGCTTGCGGAGTATAAATGTAGATGTAGATGTAGATGTAAATTTCAAAATTGGCGGAATTAATCTCAATTCCTGTCTACGCGAGGTATCCCGAGTTACAGCTGAAACCTACCAAAAAATGAATTAAGAATTCAGTTAGGCTGAAACTTACACTTTCACAAAATTACAACACTAAGGACTAAAACTAGTCGTTAACTGATAGACGATACCCAGAGCAGAGACGCTGCTCACTGCTCTCTACTTACCCACATCCCTACCACGTACCGGAAGCCGGCGCACAGACATTATCCATATTCTACCTGTGCCAGCTTAACAAAACCGACGAATATTCCTCGCCGATGTCTGTGAGCCAGAAGAGTTCCCTGTTGCTACACACTAAAGTTGGCCAAACTGTCTCTACGTTCGAGAAACTTACCCCAAGTCCAAAGGCATATAGAAACTCCGGTAGACGACAAATACTCTTTCAAATAGACAACTAGAAGGAGGGAACAAGGAAAATATAGGGTGACAACGAAAATATATGATAATTTGCTTTTCTGTATCAACTTAAACTCTTAATATACAGCTAGCTAATGTGGAAGGTGATTTAGATATACAATACAAATTATATATGGTTATTTACCCCCCAATGAACCATGGACCTTGCCGTTGGTGGGGAGGCTTGCGTGCCTCAGCGATACAGATAGCCATACCGTAGGTGCAACCACAAAGGAGGGGTACCTGTTGAGAGGCCAGACAAACGTGTGGCTCCTGAAGAGGGGCAGCAGCCTTTTCAGTAGTTGCAGGGGCAACAGTCTGGATGATTGACTGATCTGGCCATCTAACACTAACCAAAACAGCCTTGCTGTGCTGATACTACGAACGGCTGAAAGCAAGGGGAAACTACAGCCGTAATTTTTCCCGAGGGCATGCAGCTTTACTGTATGATTAAATGTTGATGGCGTCTTCTTGGGTAAAATATTCCGCAGGTAAAATAGTCCCCCATTCGGATCTCCGGGCGGGGACTACTCAGGAGGACGTCGTTATCAGGAGAAAGAAAACTGGCGTTCTACGGATCGGAGCGTGGAATGTCCGATCCCTGAATCGGGCAGGTAGGTTAGAAAATTTAAAAAGGGAAATGGATAGGTTAAAGTCAGATATAGTGGGAATTAGTGAAGTTCGGTGGCAGGAGGAACAATACTTTTGGTCAGGCGAATACAGGGTTATAAATACAAAGTCAAATAGGGGTAATGCAGGAGTAGGTTTAATAATGAATAAAAAAAATAGGAATGCGGGTAAGCTACTACAAACAGCATAGTCAACGCATTATTGTGGCCAAGACTGATACGAAGCCCACGCCTACTACAGTAGTACAAGTTTATATGACAACTAACTCCGAGGATAACGAAGAGATTGATGAAATGTATGACGAAATAAAAGAAATTATTCAGATAGTGAAGGGAGACGAAAATTTAATAGTCATGGGTGACTGGAATTCGGTAGTAGGAAAAGGGAGAGAAGGAAACGTAGTAGTTGAATATGGATTGGGGGTAAAAAATTAAAGAGGAAGCCGCCTGGTAGAATTTTGCACAGAGCACAACTTAATCATAGCTAACACTTGGTTCAAGAATCATAAAAGAAAGTTGTATACATGGAAGAATCCTGGAGATACTGTCAGATTTCAGATACATTATATAATGATAAGACAGAGATTTAGGAACCAGGTTTTAAATTGTAAGACATTTCCAGGGGCATCTCTGGACTCTGACCACAATCTATTGGTTATGAACTGTAGATAAAAACTGAAGAAACTGCAAAAAGGTGGGAATTTAAGGAGATGGGATCTGGATAAACTGACTAAACCAGAGGTTGTACAGAGTTTCAGGGAGAGCGTAAGGGAACAAATGGCAGGAATTCGGGAAAGAAATACAGTTGAAGAAGAATGGGTAGCTTTGAGGGATGAAGTTGTGAAGGCAGAAGAGGATCAAGTAGGTAAAAAGACGAGGGCTTGTAGAAATCCTTGAGTAACAGAAGAAATATTGAATTTAATTGATGAAAGGAGAAAGTATAAAAATGCAGTAAATGAAGCAGGCAAAAAGGAATACAAACGTCTCAAAAATGAGATCGACAGGAAGTGCAAAATGGCTAAGCAGGGATGGCTAGAGGATATATGTAAGGATGTAGAGGCTTATCTCACTAGGGCTAAGATAGATACTGCCTACAGGAAAATTAAAGAGACCTTTGGAGAAAAGAGAACCACTTGTATGAATATTAAGAGCTCAGATGGAAACCCAGTTCTAAGGAAAGAAGGGAAAGCAGAAAGGAGGAAGGAGTACATAGAGGGTCTATACAAGGGCGATGTACTTGAGGACAATATTATGGAAATGGAAGAGGATGTAGATGAAGATGAAGTGGGAGATATGAAACTGCGTGAAGAGTTTGACAGAGCACTTAAAGACCTGAGTCGAAACAAGGCCCCGGGAGTAGACAACATTCCATTAGAACTACTGACGGCCTTGGGAGAGCCAGTCACGACAAAACTCTACCATCTGGTGAGCAAGAAGTATGAGAAGGGCGAAATACCCTCAGACTTCAAGAAGAATATAATAATTCCAATCCCAAAGAAAGCAGGTGTTGACAGATGTTAAAGTTACCGTACTATCAGTTTAATAAGTCACGGCTGCAAAATACTAACGCGAATTCCTTACAGACGAATGGAAAAACTGGTAGAAGCCGACCTCGGGGTAGATGAGTTTGGATTCCGTAGAAATATTGGAACACGTGAGGCAATACTGACCCTACGACTTATCTTAGAAAATAGATTAAAGAAAGGCAAACCTACGTTTCTAGCATTTGTAGACTTAGAGAAAGATTTTGACAACGTTGACTGGAATACTCTCTTTCAAATTCTGAAGGTGGAAGGGGTAAAATACAGGGAACGAAAGGCTATTTACAATTTGTACAGAAACCAGATGTCAGTTATAATAGTAGAGGGGCATGAAAGGGAAGCAGTGGTTGGGAAGGGAGTGAGACAGGGTTGTAGCCTCCCCCCGATGTTCTTCCATCTGTATATTAAGCAAGCAGTGAAGGAAACAAAAGAAAAATTCGGTGTAGGTATTAAAATCCATGGAGAAGAAATAAAAACTTTGAGGTTCGCCGATGACATTGTAATTCTGTCAGAGACAGCTAAGGACCTGGAAGAGCAGTTGAACGGAATGGATAGTGTCTTGAAAGGAGGATATAAGATGAACATCAACAAAAGCAAAACGAGGATAATGGAATGTAGTCGAATTAAGTCGGGTGATGCTGAGGGTATTAGATTAGGAAATAAGACACTTAAAGTAGTAGAGGAGTTTTGCTATTTGGAGAGCAAAATAACTGATGATGGTCGAATTAGAGAGGATATAAAATGTAGACTGGCAATGGCAAGGAGAGCGCTTCTGAAGACGAGAAATTTGTTAACATCGAGTATAGATTTAAGTGTCAGGAAATCTTTTCTGAAAGTATTTGTATGGAGTGTAGCCATGTATGGAAGTGAAACATGGACGATAAATAGTTTAGACAAGAAGAGAATAGAAGCTTTCGAAATGTGGTGCTACAGAAGAATGCTGAAGATTAGATGGGTAGATCACGTAACTAATGAGGAGGTGTTAAAGAGGATTGGGGAGAAGAGAAGTTTGTGGCACAACTTGACTAGAAGAAGGGATCGGTTGGTAGGACATGTTCTGAGGCATCAAGGGATCACCAATTTAGTATTGGAGGGCAGCGTGGAGGGTAAAAATTTTAGAGGGAGACCAATAGATGAATACACCAAGCAGATTCAGAAGGATGTAGGTTGCAGTACGTACTGGGAGATGAAGAAGCTTGCACAGGATAGAGTAGCATGGAGAGCTGCATCAAACCAGTCTCAGGACTGAAGACCACAACAACAAACAACGACATCGTTATTTAATGTTGAAATGTCACTATGGCTGCCAGATGTATCACCCAGCTGACCATCTTTCTCTCAGTTTGAATTTATAGGAGCACCGACAAATAAGCGATGCTGTTCAGAAATGTGAAAGTGGGTATCAACGCTGAAAGTCAATGAAATTGCTTATATAGAGACGCCTCAAGATATGGCGACTGTACCAGATAAGAGGATTTTCTCTGATAAGAGTGCAAAAAATAAGTTCGACTTTTTATCTGCATCTTATCCAAAAATACTTTCACAGGGCGTTAATGATGGTGACGATCATACCAATGTTTGTGCGCGAGACAGTGAAGTCTTTAGCACCGACTCTAGAATCTTACTCTTGTAGTGGAGGACGTGTTGCGTTCAGGCGATTTTTCTTTTCTAGGTTAGGAGAACCTGTCGATTACGAATTACGTACAATAATCGAAAAACAAACACTTCCATCAGTCACATTACTTACGCATGAGAGATTCAAGAAGTACAAGAGCCTGCCTGGGGACAGCAACACATTACTGAATTGGTGCAACGTAGTCCAACTACCAAAACACGGCGACCTTGTGCATGTATCAGCATCCGACGAACACTTGCATGGCAAACATTACATCCAGAAAACCTGTGCACGTACAGCGTATCCACAATCTTCATACTGGTGGCAATGCCACACGTCTGGTTGAATAAAAATCGTCATTTGCTTCTATTAATACAATTCACTGATGAAGCTACGTTTGCACGGAATTGAATCAACAGCACACGTAATTATCATCGATGTTCGCAGGAAAATCCACACGTTACAGTGGAAATAAATTTCCAAGTTCTTTTTACGATCAGTTTTTGGTGCGGAGTTGCCAGGTCCAGTCTTTTTAGAAGAGCGAATGACGGGACAGAATCACTTGCACTTTACGGAAAATTCAATTGTTGAACACTCTGAGGACGTTCCTTTGGCCACGACGATTGCAATATACTTCCAGCATGATGCAGCTCCTCCACATTTTAGCAGGCGTGTGAGGGAACATCTCAACAGCACTTACCCTAATCGTTGGATCTGTCGTTTTAGTAAAGTTAACTGGCCATCAAGATAGCCAGACCTTATGCTATTAGATTTTTGTTTATGGGATTGGATGAAGCCTGAGATATACAAACGAAAGGTGAATATACGGGATGATCTGCTTGGTCGCATCATGGACGCTGCTGTCATCATTAGGGTACGTGCAGAGGCACTCAGACAAGCAACACAACATGGACTCCTAAGAGTGAACAAATGCGTTGAAGTTGACGATGGGATATTCGAACATTGATTGTGAACTGTACAATAGCTACAATGTGACATGTATGATAATATTCGAACGGGCATGTGTCAAAATTACATATATTTCAATAGATACTTTGTGAAACGCATGTTGTAATGTTTATTAATTGTACACGTGTATATGTGTAAACTAGACTGTTGATATTTTTATAAATATCGATATTTAAAAAACGTCATTGATGGCACTCTATATGTCGAAAAACGTATCGATATATCGATATGACGACGGAAAAAATATCTACGTACCTGCCTATAAAAATACCAGCTATAGAACGAGATTTTCACTCTGCAGCGGAGTGTGCGCTGATATGGAACTTCCTGGCAGATTAAAACTGTGTGCCGGACCGAGACTTGCCCGCTTAAGGCTAAGGTCCCGAGTTCGAGTCTCGGTCCGGCACACAGTTTTAATCTGCCAGGAAGTTTCATACCGGCTATACATTGTAAATATACTGCCAGTTTAAGAGCTGCATATTTAAGTAGTGATTTATTATAAGATATTCTGTACATCAAAAAGCTAGCAGCCTGCGTATCCCCCTTAGAGCATGAATTGAAAGGAAAACGATGTACGTTCACGCTTTGCGACAATCACTTTGCTAACAATGGTAACTGCATGCATGTTGCATGTGGCACAATAAAAAGTGTCCGATGGGTCAGTCATTCGGTTTCCTCACATTTCGGGTTTGTCAGGAACACTTCATATCGACTTACCTTTTTTTTCATTTCTGTCAACGCCAGCGACCTAGCAGTTGTAGTGTCAAAACTGCGTGGTGAAGCTAAACATTGCAGTTTCTGTTGGTAGGACAGAGGCCGATTACGTCAGCGTTTCCCCTCACACGTTTCCGCACACCATATAGACCAATCTTATAATTTACATTTTTGTTCATCATTTTCAGCAACTGTTTTTGAAGAATGCCGATATGAAGAAACAGCACACTAATTGCGTTAAAAATGCCTTTTAACGCAACTGGTGTGCTATTTCTTCACATCGGAAGTCTTGTTATCAAGAGAAAAATTTCAGGTGATTAAAGCTCAAAATGTAGTAAGACTCCTTCACACAGTGAAAATAAAATTATGTTCTACTGCGATTAAAAAAAAAACTTCAAATATTTACCCAAAATTGTGAAAAAAGTATAAAATAAAATACAAATATCGGCTCTCGATATTTCCATGTTGATATCGATGTATCGAGTTATCAGCCGTTGCAGGTCGCAGACGTATATCGATATTTCCTGATAAAAATTCGATATATCAGTAATTTCTATACAGCTCTAGTCTAAACTTGAAAATGCATCGAACAGTGCAGAAAATGGATAACAAACACATTAAATGTGTTTTCTATCGGAAACCATTCGCAATAGGGCGTATGTCAATATGAAGTTTTTTGCTTCAAACTGTCGTTTTTGCCATATCCCTGAATACTGACCATTCCTTCTGGATACCCTGTGTATGTAGCAAGCGACATTCTCCGGCGATGTATGAAACCTTTATTTCGTCTTCCACTTTAGTCTTCGCCGAGACCAGTCGCTTTACTCTCTCTCTTTTGTTTACAGAACTTATTAAGGTTCACGTACTAATGAACAATTCTCAGGAACTGAATATACAAATGTTTCATAAGATATCTCCGTCATGAGTATATCAGCTCCGTCTGGATTCTTCGACTATATCTGTAAACTCGCTTCCCTACAGCAACATTTGTCTGGTGGTTCCACCTTCAATCACTTCTACATGGTTGACCGCTGTTACTGTTTCCATGTACTGATAAAACGATATCGGCTAATTCTGTCTGTTTACAAGTAGTACGTTACATGTATTTGTACTTAGGTCTGTCAGTCTTTTCACCATTTGCTGAGTATCTACAATTCTCCCCGTATTTTGTTACACTGTCTCACTATTGGATCGGCTAACCAATCGTAGAAGATAATTTTTGCTAATGACGATTGATTCAATGTTGCAAGTAAAATTGTCTCGTATTAAACGATTGCATCTCCCAGACTACAGTTGCAAAATGAAGTCTCCTCTTATCATAATGACATGATTAGAGAATGTTTCTTAGATTTCCGTGTCATGGTTGCGGTGATTGCTCACCATCTCTCCCTCTGTCATTTCATTTTTCCTCCATTATGCTTCATTTCTGGACAGTAATGTATAATCAATAGATATGATATAAGTTTCATTACGTACGATCCCGAAATACGCAATTTGGAACGTATGACTGTTGGAGCGGACTTACCAGAATCTGCTTCTACAAGCTGAACCGATGAGTTGTCGGACGGAAGCTGAGAGTGTGTCGGCGTGGCTGACGCCGTACATAACTGAGGCTGCGGTAGTAGTGAGTTGCCAGCAGTTGTGGGAGGCTCCAAATACCGTCGGAAACTTGACACTTTTTGAGTTTGTGGCGTGGACTTCCGCGGCGGTGGTTTCGGGAATTCCGTCGTTGCAGCGGTACGCTGTGTTTCACCTTTTTGTAGTTCCAATAA
Source organism: Schistocerca nitens (assembly GCF_023898315.1). Lineage (NCBI taxonomy): Eukaryota > Metazoa > Arthropoda > Insecta > Orthoptera > Acrididae > Schistocerca > Schistocerca nitens. The sequence goes on along the minus strand of NC_064616.1, from coordinate 555,536,826 downwards.
GCTAGCAGCTGCCGCTAAGGTTTCTAGAGAGTATCCGCTCATCGGCTCTGGTTTGTTCACAAAGGTGGATGTTTGCTGTTGTGTCATCAGCGAATCAAACGTTGGTGGCGCTGAGTCTGTAGCCTGTATTTCAGATCGGTTTGATACTGACTGTTGCATTTTCACTGCGCAGGCAGTTGCAGCCAATGTATCTAGCGAACTTGCCACTCCTTCGTTCACGAATCTGGACGTCTGCTGCTGTGTCGTCGGCGATTCAAGCGTCTCTGATGCTGGACTGGAACGTCGTCTTTCAGATCTTTGTAATTCTGGCAGCATGTCTGAGACTGCCTGCTGCTCCGTAGATGGGTAATCTGTTACCAGTGGTGCGCGTAACATCCATTCAGTTTTCAGTTTTCTGTATCCTTTACAGTGCGGGCGTACATTGCTAGTAGCCACAGGTGACTGTATTGTGCTCTCTGATGCCGGCTTAGCTGATAGCAATGCACGCAACAGCGGCTGCCTCTCCTCCTGTACTGTAGAAGCGAAAGGCACTCTTTCAGTCGTCGGGTCATCAGCCGTCGCAGCGGCACGCGGTTGGATTCGTTTGGCATCTGCCGACCTTAGGTGGCGTGCTGGCCCATCGGCGGCGGCTGCAGTGTGGTGCATCTGTCCAGCATTCCCTGGAGTTCCCTGCACCGGCACTAACGGTTTCTGCTGCTCCATTTCCCGACTGCCTTTGCCCAAACCTGCAAGAAATTCAGTACATTTCACATATGTGGTATACATAGAGTTTCGCTGTACCAAAATTATGGTTCGGTAGTTTTGATACACTAGCTAAATGACTTAGTAAATGGTAGGATTACCGGTAGCACTGGTAGAATTAGTATGGAAAGAGACATAAATGAATGTGTAAGAGAGAAAAAGGGAGCCGACGACTTCTCCGTTTTTTTTTTTTTTTTTTTTTTTTTGTAGATAATTAGAAGTGCACGTCATTCAGTGTTCGTCCAGTGTGAATTTTATATACTTACAGAATTTAACTTTTATTTCATAAGGATTAAAATTAGTTGATCGTGTAACTTCTGCGTTTTTGTGTAACAATAATTTACACGCAGAAACATAAAAAATACGTATATAATAATAACTGTTGTTGTTTTGTACTGCCGGACGGGGTGGCCGAGCGGTTCTGGGCGCTACAGTCTAGAACCGCGCGACCGCTACTGTCGCAGGTTCGAATCCTGCCTCGGGCATGGATGTGTGTGATGTCCTTAGGTTAGTTAGGTTTAAGTAATTTTAAGTTCTAGGGGACTGATGACCTCAGAAGTTCAGTCCCATAATGCTCAGAGCCATATTTTTGTTTTGTACTCAAGAAAAGTTTCTTCATCACGAACAAAGGCAAAAGTTTCCTGCTATTATTGATGCATGCGGAAGTTGTTTATGAATAACAACAACATGTTTTATATAAGTTCGACAAAATACTAAGGTGATGTATGACATATTTTTGTGTTGAGTTTTGTTTTATATTGCGTTTTTGTTGAGAAAATTGCGTTTTCTAGCGCTGTATTATAAATCTGTAGCCAACGCTCTTGCCGCAGTGGTAACACCGGTTCCCGTCAGATCACCGAAGTTATGCGCTGTCGGGATGGGCTAGCACATGGATGGGTGACCATCCGGTCTGCCGTGCGCTGTTGGCAAACGGGGTGCACTCAGCCCTTGTGAGGCAAACTGAGGAGCTACTTGATTGAGAAATAGTGGCTTCGGTCTCGGTAACTGACATACGGCCGGGAGAGCGGTGTGCTGACCACATGCCCCTCCATATCCGCACACAGTGATGCCTGTGGGCTAAGGATGACACGGCGGCCGGTAGGTACGTGTGGCCTTTATGGACTGTTCGGGAGGAGTTTAGTTTCAGTTTTATATGATAAATCTGTATTGTTTCCTTTATTTTAACTACAACATCCCTCTGCTTCATGTTACAAATCAACGCTTTTCGAATAAAACCTGAATTAAGAACCGAAAGTTTCAATTTTGCCATAAATACCGCTTATTCTGAAGTAGCAGAGAGGAGGATAACTATGTACAACAAAAGTGTTCTGCAGGTTACCTGTCTCTTTGTATAGCCTCACTCAGTTTATACAAGGTTCACCACTTCCGGCTTTTAGGGGAATCTAGAGAGACTATACACCGGAAGAGCGTGGCCATAGGTGAAATCGCATGTGATTAGGTGAGCCGCTGCGACGCCATGTTTATGCCACAGATCTCTCGAGTGCTATGGCTCTGAGCACTATGGGACTTAACTTCTGAGGTCATCAGTCCCCTAGAACTTAGAAATACTTAAACCTAACTAACCTAAGGACATCACACACATCCATGCCCGAGGCAGGATTCAAACATGCGACCGTAGCGGTCGCGCGGTTTCTGACTGTAGTGCCTAGAACCGCTCGGCCACTCCGGCTGGCTCTCGAGTGCTATATTCGCAGTGCAATTCGGAGTTAGATTATTGTTCTGAAGACTTTTAAAAACAATTAGAAGGTAATTTGAGTTATTTACAGATTTGTTATGCATTCTCTATGTGTTTGCACGCCGGCCGTAGTGTCCGTGCGGTTCTAGGCGCTACAGTCTGGAGCCGAGCGACCGCTACGGTCGCAGGTTCGAATCCTACCTCGGGCATGGATGTGTGTGATGTCCTTAGGTTAGTTAGGTTTAATTAGTTCTAAGTTCTAGGCGACTGATGACCTCAGAAGTTAAGTCGCATAGTGCTCAGAGACATTTGAACCATTTTTGTGTTTGCGCTTTACTTGGAGAGCTTTTTGCACAAAATTTACACGTGCGAGGTTTAATATGTGATCAAACAAGTAAGTATTTTGTAAAGAAATCAGTACTGGTATGAAGTAAGCAAAATATCAGTGGTACAATATGTAGCCGGCCGAAGTGGCCGAGCGGTTCTAGGCGCTACAGTCTGGAACTGCGTGACCACTACGATCGCAGGTTCGAATCCTTCCTCGGACATGGATGTGTGTGATGTCCTTAGGTTGGTTAGGTTTAAATAGTTCTAAGTTCTAGGGGACTGATGACCTCAACAGTTAAGTCCCATAGTGCTCAGAGCCATTTTTTACATTATGTAGTTGATATGCTTTAATTCATTCTGCAGACATTCAGATGTACCAACAGAGGCGAAGGTGGATTTCTTATGCTTGTATTTCCGCAAAATGAGGAAAGAAAAAGGCAGTGGGCTAGTGCAGTTAACAGGGGTGATGTAAATCACATAGGAGCCTTGTGGAAACCGACGAACTACTCTTATCCATGCGAAGTAAGTGTTTTTAACTTTACAACTGCATACAACATTAGTTGTAAGCTAGATGCTATTGTGAGATGTGACACATGGCCTGTGTATTGACAGTATGCAATTTTTTATAGCACGTCTAATTCTTATAAGCATAGAATTAAAATGTAGCTATGCACCTGATGTCGACAGATTCTTGTCATTCCAGATGACTGGACTATTTGTTTATCAATTTATTATTACTTCTGTTTGGGCAGGAAGCTTAACAGTTTTTTTAGAGTTTGTGTCTCTCTGTTTTCTTTCTAGTATATTTGTTCAAACATGTTTTTCAGATATCACTTTACCACAGCTCCTTTCTTTTGCTTCTTTATTATAGAAACATTTCACTTGTGACCAGTGGGAGAAAGTGAGGGTTGATGGCAAGAGGAAGCTTTAATCCAACGCCATACCAACAGTTTTTCTCACATAGTAGCAAAAGTTAAAAGAAGGAAAATTAAACTATGCCATTAGCATCCAACTCAAGAAAGGGAAAGCAGTAGTCCCATAGCAGAGACTTGCAGAAATCCAGCAGCAGTGTAATGAAGATTCCACGTGTAGTGTGCAAGATAGTGATAAAAGTGAACCAGTAGAATGTGAACTCACAGAAAAATTACATAAACTAGAAAGTTACACTCATGTTCAACAGAGACAGATTTCAGCTGTAAAGAAGGTCAGTTGTCTTACTTTCAGGAATACAAGGCTAAAAAAGAAACTCCACAGTATGTGTCACTCAGTTCCACATAAACTAAAAAACTGTTTAATGACAATCAACTGGAGAGTTTAAATAAGAAAAAACTGAAATGGGCAGCGAGTAATGTGAAAAAAGCTCTGCAGTTGAAATTTGCATGTGGTAGCAAAGGATTTGATATTTTAATTAGTTCAAGTTTCCCATTGCCATCACAGCGTACACTAAGGAGGAGACTTCAAGGTTTGAACTTCAGTATTCTAGACCATGTCTTCACACTTCTCAAAGAAAAGGTTGAACGTATGAGCGAAAAAGAACGTGACTGTGTTCTACTGCTTGATGAAATGTCAGTTACTCCCAGCAGGGAATTTGATGTGGTAACAGGTGAGTTTCTGGCCAAGTTACCCTTTCAAACAATGAAGGTGTTACCACACATGCTTGCGTTTTTCTTTTGGGCGGTATCTCTTCCAGATGGAAGCAAGTAGTGATATATCATTTTGCTGGAAGTAGTGTAAGTGGTAAAGTTTTGTGTGACATTATTTTACAAGCAATTAAATGCAGTGAACATGTAGGACTACGTGTACAGCGTGTGACATCAGATATGGGTGCTGCAAATCAAAGCATGTGGAGACATTTTGGAATTGTTTCCGGAAAAAAACTCTGTCATTCAGAATTACATTCTAAATCCTGAAGATTCAGTAAGAAGAATATACTTTATTGCAGATGTGCCGCACCTTTAAAAAAAAAAAAACATTAGATAACGTTTACAGTCCCACACTGTTACAAACATTTTCGAGAGGATAATGATTTGAAACTTATTCCCAAGCTAACAACAGATGTAATAGAATCAAATAAGTTCAGCAAAATGAAAGTTCCTTGGGCACATACTTTTCTCAGTCACGAAACCAGTTGTGGTCTAAAGTCATGTCCTCTGAAACTGATACTGTTGAATACAGAACGACAGCACGGTTTGTTGAGACAGTTGACAAGTGGTCTTCGACAATAACTTCTAGGCACCCAGTTACTGCCCTTATCACCGTCAATTAAGAAAGATACAGTGCGGCTATCACGTTTCTGTGTGAAGCTATGATGATATTTGAGGGTATTGAAATTGGAAAATTTGGTCACTGGAAACCAGTTCAAAGTGGTGTGAGACTGTCTACGCAAAGTTTACTTGATATGCAGGAAATCTTTTTGCACAAGAATAATTACAAATTTTTGCTGACAGCTAGATTAATACAAGATTGTCTAGAACATTTCTTCTCCTGTGTCAGAAGCGATCATAAGTTTCCCACAGCACTGCAGTACAAAAACAATTTGAAAACTATTTGTGTTGCTCAGTATTTCACAGATATAGGGTAAGTATCCTACGACGTAAGTGATTCTGTCTACCTTTCAAGTTTTCTTCACCAACATTCCATTACATGCCCCACATCATCTGTAACTCAGCCTGTATTTAAGCTTCCAAAAGATTGGAAAGAACATGTAATCTGTTGTGAGGTTGACTTAAGTAACACTGAAAGAATTGCTGGATATGTTATATTTTGACTAGCTATGTGACAAGTGCCTGAATGTAGTAACTCCATATACCAGACAAACCAAAGATTACTGCACTTTTGTGAATTTGAAATAGTTTAGACTGGGAAAAGACAGCCTTATGTAAGCCTTAGAGGAATGCTTTACCTTTTTTTGAAAATGAAAGTGATTTTTAGGAATATTGCTCCTACATTTGAAAACTAACAGAATTTGAACTGTTTTCAGTTTGTCATTGATAAACTTTATAGTGATGATCGAATCCAAGGAATCCAGTTTCCAAGGAATCCAGATTGCCACAAAATTAAGTTGAAATTGGTGAAATGATTTGTCAGACTTCGCCTGAAGGTATTCTGTCTAAAAATGAATAAGAATATGTGCTTGAAATTTGGCCATGCTATGGCCAGAAAAACCTCTGCTATGCATGCACTAGCTCAAAATGTTAGGTAATTGTAGTGAATCTTATATGTATTATGTGACAGCTATAGGTAAATATTTCTTGTGCTTCTGCTCTCAAACTTTTCTGTGCTGAAGGACTGTGTTTCAGTTTTATCTAATCACCAGTACAAGTTTCATGTCCCATCATATCTCAGAATGACAACACCATTTATACCAAACAAGTAAAATGTTTTTAACCATGGGGAGTTACATAGATGGTCCAGTATTTGTAGTGTATACATTGTGCTTTCATGGAATTTGATGTGCTTGTCCTGTATCAGTTGCTCATCAACATACACAGCAAAGAATTTAATGTTTGGGATTCAGATAATTTATGTTCAGATTTACAAGGCCAGATTTCTTTGTTATGCTGAAGTTCATTGTGTTTAGTTTATCTGTGTAGCTCTGTTATTTATTGCCTATGTTTGTGCTACTATAGGTACAATTATTACTTCAGTATTTCTGGTGACTGAGCAGTAAATAAAAAGTCGCTGTTATCTGTCAACAGTATTGTTTCTGCCACTGTGGCACATTATGTGTAATCGTTAGTGTAAACTTGGAGTATTATTGTACCCAATGTACAGCAGCCTCTGTGTTTACATACTCTTGTTCTGAGAAATGCTTACAAATCCAGTTAATTGTTTCAGTAATCGATTCCATTCTGTTTTCTAGGTAGGGTAGAAACCATTTCCTCACTATCCTCAGTATTTTAAGCATGTCAAGTTTCTCTAGCAAAGTTCCTTCGTCTAGTGGGTCAAAGGTTTTAGTTGGGTCTAGGAATATTCTGGTTACATGGTTTCTTCATCTAACATTTTACAAAACTACTACTGTAAATGGTGCCACCACACATGTTGTACATTTTCTGAATCTGAAGTCAAATAGTTCTTCACCAAGAAGTCTGCTGTAAGTGATTCATAAATCTGTCTTTTGAACAGCTTTTCTTATCTTTGTTAAAGATGACAGTGCTGGGAACTGTTGTAATTTCCTACATTTTGAATTCCACCTAGCCTGTGCAGAGGAAGAAACTTAGTGTGTTTGAAATGTAGTGGGTTTGTAATTGGGTATCACTAAGCAGATTCAGAAGGATGTAGGTTGCAGTAGGTACTGGGAGATGAAGAAGCTTGCACAGGATAGAGTAGCATAGAGAGTTGCATCAAACCAGTCTCAGGACTGAAGACCACAACAACAACAACAACATCAGTGGTATATTAACATTTTCAAATGAAGCCCTTCGGTCCTGTTAATGCATTCTCTTGGCAAGTACGCTGTTGTTTAAAGCTCCAGAAGTTTTATTTTTAGTACTGAACATTATATTACTGACTGTTTATTACCAGGCAATAGCACAAACACTAGTGGTTGCATACAGTGGCTTGTGTTAATAAATCCTGTTGTAGGTAATTTTTACCACTGCTACAGCATTTTTTTTTATAAAATATACAAGATTCTTTGGATAAAGTATCACACTAACCTTTTTTATATTTAGCTGCTTTTTAGTTTATGAGTGTCCTGCTGGACATTATTCCATAGTGTTAATTGATGTGTATATAATGAAAATGAATTTCAGTTATTGTACGCAACAAATCTGTATGTCTACATTATTTATGCACTGTATGTTGGATTTTGTTTCTGCTGTTTAATTAAAGCCTTAATAAGGGTAATGATGTCGTTAATTACTGACAGATAGAGATATTGCATTCTATTTTACTCAGTATCATTAATTGTCTACATTCTTACTCATGTACACTTTGTTTCATATCCGTTTGTTATGCTGAAAATAAAGTAACGTCACTCTACTCCTGGAAAATCCAATTAAATATTTCAGGAAATGCTTCATCAAATAATTGTTTGAAGAATGTCATGTACTTCCACATTTATACATTCATGTCTCATTATGTTGTACACTTCCTCTTCTTTCTGCCTTTGACTAAAATATCTTTAAGGTGGGTGGAGGCAGTGTTTTCTGTCTGCCTACAATATTGGACTCTATTGTAGGAATAAAATAAAACAAGTGCTAAATGATGCTAAACCTCCCTCACCATACGAAAATGAGAGCAAGTTGGTATGAGTGTCCTGCTGGACATTATTCCATAGTGTGAATTGAGATGTGTGTAATACAAATGAATTTCAGTTTTGGCACCAAGAGAAATAAGCAGTGAGCAGCTCACCAGCACGCGCCCCCTCGCGCACGCGCGCACACGCACTCAGTTCTTTCTTTGTGCCAGCCTGCCACTCAGTGCTTTTTTGTCTGGTGAATCCTGACCTGTGCCCATGTGCATTTTTTCCTCGCTGTGGGGTCTGTGGACCAATGCATCTGATCTAATTCAGTACCACAATAATAGAAAAACTCAGCAATAAAATGGAAACAAAAACCACAGCTCAACTTCACAGCAATCCACACAACATGCGCTCCAAGCCAAATCAGTGTGCCACAGAAGCCAAACCTAAATACGCTACTCTCCCATACATAGGCCCACTATCATGCCAAATAGCAAACTTATTTAAAAAGGAAAATATCACAATAAGCTTTTCCACAAATAATAAATTACAACAAAAAGTAATCCATGATGTAAATACCCTCAAGAGTCCCTACGGTAAATCAGGAATATGCAAACTCAAATGCGAGACATGCCCAAAATTCTACATTTGACAGACAGGCAGAAGTTTTGAAGTTAGATATAAAGAACACATTGCCGCTTTAAGGCTTGTCAACTTGAAAAAATCTTCATTTGCAGCCCATATTGTTGAAGAAAACCATTCAGTAAGAAACATCGAGAACAACTTAAAAATTTTACATCTAGCAGAAAAAGGAGCAACTATGAATATATTTGAAGAAATAGAAATACACACGCACAAAACAGCACCCCAGACTATATCCTTAATGAACCAACCGAGTTATCTAACACCCTTTTCCTGAAAAATTTCCAAAAATTATTTTCCACCTTCCAAAGCAAATAATATTCCTACACCTCTCTGCAGATCAAGTAGCAAATTTACATGTTACTACAATTCTCATGATGCTAAATGTAAATAAATAATGTACTGTCTTACCTACACAGTCCTAAAAAATGGAACAACTTTATAATTAATGTAGCACTATCCGCTCTAAAACTCACAAAATCAATGTCTCTCTGTACTTTCTCCAAACATGGGACATATTTATATGTTACGATATATCATAGCATCTTTGACACTCATATGTTTGTAAGCACTTTGTATGTATTAAACATTTGGTGTGTGTTATAAATCTATTCTGTGACAAATCTAAGGTATTCAGTGAGTAAAATTTACGTTTGCAACAATAAGAATGCAGTGGGAATGTATTCAGATCTGTTGTACGAAAACTAGGAAAGCAAACATTCTAAACCGACATTTCACGTAAGTCACATCCAATGCAAAACTGTAACGCAACTATCTATGTGGCGTGCTTATAATTATGTATGATTTATATTTTAGGACAATTAATCTGTAAAAAAACGCACCAAATGTTGTAACGAAAGTATGAAAACCGTCTGAAGATGAATCGTACTGATTCGAAACATGTAACGGTACCTTTTGTATAAAAGGAACTGAAAATAAATTTGTGGCTGGTTGCTGTGTCAACACCATAAACATTTGTCTTCAAATAATACCCATGGTCTGCAACCATGTCATCATGTGACAAAATTGCATTAATTCAGTACCGTTGATGATGGCCGTGTGGATAGGAAACTACATACGATGGCAATGAGAACAGCTTATCAAAATTCCAGGCCACCTCAAATCTATCCATTGCACAGGTCAATTGGGAGACGTAATTCTTCACTGATGGTTGCAACTTGATTATTCATATTCACTGGCAAAAACAGTGTATGCCCATGATTTATACTAGACCCAACAGAAAATTGTCTATATGGAACTCTTGTTTCAAATTTGTACCTCCTTGCTGCATTCTGTAATGTACGGTCAAGAGGAAGTGACCTGAAACTTCATGTAATTGAATGGAGGACACAGCCACTTTGAGGTAAGTCCGGGCAGATATAAATGCATTGTATATTATAGATTTGTAGATAGTCTGAAGGTTTAAAGACGCCTGAAAAGCTTGAGAAGCAGTTTAAGATGCTATATACTTGAGCAATGGTCATGCTTTACTACTGACATCTTTGTAATGACAAATGGCTGAAAATATGTTGTGTGTCATCCAACTTAGAAATAGGCTGAGGAATTGTGACCAAACGATAAAAAATGGCAATCCCAATCAGTTATAATAGGAAAGAAACATGAATTTAACACACATTCGTGTTTTTAACATCTTATCTCTTACAGAATCTCATAATGTAGGGCAGCTACTAATTCCTTAATAGCATATGTTCATAGATTTTTTTAGGTTATTCTTGTAACCAAAATTGTTTTCTTTTTTACTTCACTGAAGTAACTGTGAGTCTGAGGCGCTTGTTCTTGTTTCCTTATAAAACCATCGCACCAACAAGTATTGTAATGTACTGAATTTTTATGTACTATATTTCTTTAAATTTTCGTGCGTCCACCAGTTTTTTACGAAGCCTGTATCCGCCAGTCATAACTGGTAACGGAAAGTTTCATCAAATGCTTTGCACTGGGCGTCCGAATTTATGACGTCAATTTGAGGTTTATTTGCGAACCAGAACACAAGGCATTTTTTGTGTTTCACTATTATTATCGCCTGGGTTTCGACACGTATAAATTATTAACACATGTTTTTCGCATTTGTAGTTCGATGCGTCAGCACTATTCACTTGAAAACTTTTGCTGAACTTGAAAACTTTTCCGTTCTGTGGTGTACCGTGTCGGCAGATTCATTGAATTAGTTTTCTTGTTATATTTGTTCGTTACTGCAGGGCATTTAACATCGCCTGATATCAGTAAAGTTTCAAAGTTTCTTAATGGTGAAGTTACCCCATGAGAAGCATTCTGTCTGTGAGAACGTCTTATGAATACTTTTTGTCATGTCTTCAAACATTTTTGCGCATTCAAGTGACACACTGCTTATGATTTTATTTTATCAGATGTAATGTGTGGTATATTTTTAACGTTTTGCACTTGAGATGGAAAACAAATCCCACAGTGCCTATATTTGTTGTTTACGTTCTGGTTATTGCCGTGATTTGTCTTTCAAACGAGCTTTGAAGCAGAAATATCTAGGTGCCGAATAGTTTTCACATTCACTGTAGGAAATTGTACTACTAGGGATATGTATTACTGAGCCGGTAAGCATCCAATCGTTCCTAAAACGTTTACTTGAGTATTTTTCGCAATTTCATTTCGTGTTTTTGTCTCACGGGCAGAGGTGTTTCCGTGGACTTTGCACTCCACCATCGCACGTTCTAACTTTACGCCTAAGTTTGGCAGAAACATGGCAGCCGTAGCGGCGTTGGCCACTCTCTCCCTATACGGGCTCTCTAGGGGAATCTAGTAAGACACTGATCGTATATGTAAGGAAAGCGTTCGTTATAAGGTAACGCCCAATACGTATGAAACGCACCCAGTGTGCAGGTAACGCAGCTACGACTTTAACTGACCAAAGCTACTAGGAAAACTACCGTAGTCTATGCGTACTTGTGATAGTCTACGGAAGCCTACAAATTGTTTCAAATGGTTCTGAGCACTATGCGACTTAACTTCTGAGGTCATCAGTCGCCTAGAACTTAGAACTAATTAAACCCAACTAACCTAAGGACATCACACACATCCATGCCCGAGGCAGGATTCGAACCTGCGACCGTAGCGGTCGCTCGGCTCCAGACTGTAGCGCCCAGAACCGCACGGCCACTCCGGCCGGCCGGAAGCTTACAGTAGTTTTATAACTACAGGTATACATAGTCGCGAAGTAACCTTCCTTGAACTGTCTTCCTGGAATGTCTTGTGGTGTTTCAACCTTTCAAGTCTGTCAGTGAGGATAAACAAATAGTTATGGTAGTATCCCAGAAACGTTGCAACAGACTTTTAGGAGCATTAGAGACGGTCTTGAAGAACAAATCGAGGATAGGAACCCGTGTCAGGAAACGTCATCCAAGGACGCTGCAGAGCGTGTAAATTATAGGTGCGGGCGCTTATCACTAGGCTAATACGACTTTGTACATTGACGGACAGAAGGTGGAACGTCTCGCAATGTTGTTTATTATTCATTGATAGCGACTGATTATCACGATTGCCAGTGGAGAAGATGGAGGCAGCTGCTGCTTAGAAAGGCCTTGTTCTCTATGAATGCGATGCTCTGCTGCCTCGGTGTGTGACACTTTCCGACACGGGTTTCCATCCGCAGTTTATATTTCTCCTCTAACTCTCTAAAATCTCCAAGGCTTTTCAGTATTCAGGAGAAAAATAAAACATTCGTAGTCTAATACAACACTGCAATCTGGAGAATTGCCTAACATCTGCTTTTGTGTTCAAGCATGCACTCCTTGTGGTGTTTCCATATTTTAATCCAAATCCTGTAGTTCGATCACAGCGAGGCTATCTTGACGAGATTTACACTAGGATAAACCTTGTCCTCATCTCTAAGATTGTTCAAGATGATTTCCAGGATCGGGAGATTTAGTTCTATTCTGGATCCATACGCTAACTCTATAAAAAGTCTACTATGAAAGTGTATTAACAGTTTGTACAGGGAACCGAGTCGTCGTCAGCCCCGCCAGTGCTAATCAAAAAGCATAAAATTCGAACTCTGTGCAACCTTTAAACTCCTGTTCTAGAAAGGCTCAGGATATCACTCAGCCAGCGTCACGCTACGTAGAAGCATTTGTTGGTGCTCGAGTCAACTTAACTTATCAATAATCCTTTTTCTGAGCTCTTTTGCAACGCTGAATACTATATGAGGTACTTTTTTTTTATAGAAGTAATAACTTTAAATGCGAACATTTTTAGGTTAGGCTTTACCGTGACTGTTACTGACATTAAATGAAACAACAAGTTCACTGTTACCAGTCACCGTTTTATTTATTTTCACGACGCGTTTCGAAGGTTTAAACCTCCATCATCGGGTGGATTTACATTAGTAAGTATTACATTTGTGTGTGTGTTGTGTTACGATTTTTGGAGGAACTTGTGGCACTGCCTAGTGGAGAAACGAGACACTATGTCAGAATATGGTTTAGGATTACTTTTGACGAAACCATTAGATATCAGTTTAATTTTTCGTCAAAAGTAATCCTAAACCATATTCTGAAATAGTGTCTCGTTTCTCCACTAGGCAGTGCCACAAGTTCCTCCAAAAACCGTAACACAACACACACACAGAAGTAGTAATGTTCAATGTTAATCTTATTCCTGTGAGAACTTTATTCAACTTATTCCCAAAACAGGGAGAATACGCTAAGTTTAATGTAACAAAAATTATGGGATTGTTACATAAAAATGAACAGGAAAAAACATTACAAAAGTTAGGAAAACTAGTGTTCGACAGTTATGTAACTTACCGCCACTCTTTGACCTCGTGTTTTTGTAAGGTCCACCCTTTCTGGAGGTTGCCGGCGCTCTGGAGGGCGCAGCTACTGCGTAATCTGTTGTCTGCAATGGGATATAGTTCGAGCTCGAATCTGAAACATAAGCACATCTTACTGTTAGAAAATGTTATCGTACTGTTAACAGTTGTCGGGAAGATGAAACCTGCAACTCAAGACGAGACGGAAGTGTCGTACTACAGTTACTGCCTACGTAGAAATAAGCAGAATAAAAAAATGGCTCTGAGCACTATGGGACTTAACTTCTGTGGTCATCAGTCCCCTAGAACTTAGAACTACTTAAACCTAACTAACCTAAGGACATCACACACATCCATGCCCGAGGCAGGATTCGAACCTGCGACCGTAGCGGTCTCGCGGTTCCAGACTGTAGCATCTAGAACCGCTCGGCCACTACGGCCGGCAAATAAGCAGAATACTCCGTCATGGGTAACCGCTCACGTTCTTTCAGAAATCGAGCATTTCCTCATTCACTACATCATGTTGATATCATCAGTTTATAGGACTCAAGCGAATCCAGTAATGTTCAATTACCATCAGAGGAAAATAAAGTTTTCATTCAAAAAAATAACTTGATGTCTTTCACGAAGACTGAGTGTAGCACACTACTACGCCTCGAGAGGAAACCTTACGCTCTTAACTGGGAATTCTATACAAAAACCATAAGCAATGGCTTCTGTAAGAAAACGTCCACTGTTCTCAAGTATTTATTAATGTATAAGCATATTTGAATAAAAGATTACATTTCTCTCAAAAAGGAAAGTCTTCCATGTACTCAGATCTTCTTGAGTACAAATCACCTATTTCGCTGTGAGAATCAAATAACGTTTCATTATTAGCCCACCAGCAATAAATCTACTTTGTTTTTGATTCCTCTCCCATTTGGAGCCAACTACCTCGCTGACACTATCAATCATATTTCCCCATTTCTTAAGCGATTTCAGCCTCCTTTAAAATTATTTTTTGTGCATAGATATTTCTTGTTAATATGCGCATAACTGCTGTTAATAAGGGAGGTGAATTATGTGATACCATGCAAATGGAGTTGTGTATGATCAATGACTGTGATAGACAGGTTTAGAGTACAGAGAGTATAGTGCTATGTTCGTGCCTCTTCTGATGAACTTATCTCCAAACGATGAAAAGGCCATTAGCGTTTAATGTTCTACGCCGCAAAGACTAGGAATAAGTTTAAGGCTTAACATGAGACGGTGGCATATAACACTGATCAAGTACATTGCGACACAACTTTTGTGGCTAAATTTCTGTGATAAAAATTCATTTATCACTGAAATTACATCCAGATACCTACGAGTTTAGCGTCACTGAAAAATAGAGATTCAGCGGCGTAGAACACAGAGTCGCATAATGACCTCGTTTTACTTCTACAGAAAATACGCGTCTTGCCAAAGTGGAAACCGAATTTAGTTTCTCGTAGCATCACAAAAATTCCAGTCACTGCACGGAATGCCATTTCCTCTTGCTTGGTCGTCCTCGCTCACGGCTGAATTTCTAGGAAATGCTTGGGCTGGCACGCCCAGAGGTTCAGGGGTTGGCGTGGCCGCACGGCCAGCGTTGGGTAGGGGGGGAGTGAAGCGTTCCGTGGGAAAGACCAAAAACAGTCGTCGCTACCGCTTGATCCACGCATTTCTAAGGTGCTGCGTATGACCTCCAACACTACACGGAGCGAAAATGGGCATAGTATGGCAGCTGCAAGAAGGCAGACGACAGTTACAGTCTGCCATGTAACATAAAATTCTCCAGCCTCACATCAAATTTTTGCCTGTAGTCTAGAGATACAAACAGGGAACCAATAACGACGTTAGCTGCGACTTCACAGTATTCAAAACATTAACAATGGCCCACATGCATCTGAGGATCCATGTTTACTGGAACGTCTTTGCTTGTATTAACATATACTTCGCCTGCGTCAGTTTAACTGTTAACTGTGAAAAACATAGCGTATATATGCGTGTATCCGAGTTCTTTTCGAGGGATACCATGATGCCCTTGGCAGAACGCATGGTGGTTACGTATAAGCGGCATGTAACTGCCCCATCCCTGGTTTCCAGAGTAATGGGTGTCCTCAGCCAGTATAAGATATGCGACAGAGGTTGCTTTTATTGTGGGACTGAATATACTGACACGAGTAATAACTAAATTTGACCCGCCAGGTTAGCCGAGAGCGCTAATGCACTGCTTCCTGCACTGCGGGTTGGCCCCAGATCGAATCCGCCCGGCGGACTAACGACGAGGGATGGTGTGCCAGTCAGCCTGGATGTGTTTTTTAGGCGGTTATCCACATCCCATTAGGTAAATATCGGGCTGGTTCCCACGTCCCGCCTGAGTTACACAACTCGCAGACATTTGCAACACATTCACACTGTTTCATGATTTACGCTAGATGCAGACATATGGGGTACACTGATTCCGTCCCGGGGGGTACGGGGTGGCGGCAGGAAGGGCATCCAGCTACTCATTCAAATTAACCATGCGGAATCCGATTGTAACCATACCGACACTGCAAAAACTGCGGGACACAGGCGCAAGCAAAGTAAGAAGAAGAAGAGTAATAACTGAGTTTACAACCTTTGTTGGCGGAAAATGGAACAGAATGTTCATACAAATAAACAGAAAAACACATTACAGAACTTAGGAAAACTTCTGTGTGGCAGTAATGGAACTTACCGTTATCGCTTGACTGACGGTCATTCGGCTCTCTGTAGCGTCCCCTCTTTCTGGATGGTCCCGGAACTCCGGAGGGCCCTGCTACTGCGTAATCCGGCGGCTGCTTTGGGGTATCGCCTGAGCTCGAATCTGCAACGTAAGTACATCTTACTGTCAGAAATCATTGACGTACTCTTAACTGGCGTCGGGAAGATGGAAACTGCAACTCAAGATGACTCAGGAGCATCCTGCGACAACCACGACCCGCGTACAAATAAGTGGAATGGTCCATTATTAGTAACTCCTCACGCACTTCCAAATTTCGAGGCTTCCCTCATCCGCTACATCATGCTGATATCATAAGACTGTTGATTAGAAGGCTCTTACAAATAAATTTGGAAATACTGACACCACAATTCCAGACTGCTTTATTCAGATTTCTGAATCGCAGTTTGAGATTATCTGGAACAAGGCCTTCGATGACAGTACCAGTTTTTTGTCTTTGTCTTTTTTTAAATGTAAACTGTCTGTGTATCTTTAAATTATCTATTTATCATTTTGTGATTTATCTCAGTCATGGATCATCGCTGCATTGGTATTTGTGGATAATGTTGTAATAAACTATTACCTATTTTTGTAAGACTGGCACTCTTTCGAATGATTCCCAAAGATGTATGGTAACATTTAGGCCCGAGGAGCTCTCAGGACATGCCACTGTCTACCACATCGCGTGACTCATGGGAACGCACGTTATCGTTTGCACAAAGAAAAGAAATTCCAATGGCACAAGCTCGTGGAAGAACAAAGCATCGGTATATCTTACGCTGCACCTTCGATACGTCAACGAACGTTTTCGTACGACGTGATGTTCCTTTAATTTGTCTGCTGAAATTCCTGCCCTCCCGACCACTTCGCGACTTTAGCATTGTAATGCTCGCCATACTAATGTCTTTAAGGGGGGTAGGACGTCAAACGGGCCGACTTAGAGCAGGAGAGGCACCACAGGACATTTTAATTTCCACTGTCTATACTTTTACAAATAAATTCATAAAACTTTGTCAGCATGATCAGGAAGGATTCAAAATTCACACTCATAGCAGTGGAAGTTCGAAAACATAACGAAGTAATTTTTTTTACATGTGAAAATTCATCATTTTTTTCACTTACTAATGGCAGCATTTGTTGCTATAGGTACACTTTTCTTCGTAAGTAAGAGAGATGGTTCGATGAATTTTGCACAGCATACAAACCATACTTAAAGGTGTATGAAAATCTAGAATTTTCCAAATCTATTAAAAACCGTGGTAAAAATTGAGGTAATTAACTACAAAATTTGTGTTTTTTCTAAACTTGAAGTTTAAAAGACAACAGATCATTCGTTTTTTCATAAATTAAATAAATTCTAGAGTATCATGCACCTGTAAGTATGGTATGTATACTGTGCTAAATTCATCGAAGAATCTCTCTAACTTATGAAGAAAAGTGTACCTATAGCAACAAATGCAGCCATTAGTAAGTGAAAAAATGATGAAATTTTACACGTAAAAAAAATTATATTCTTATGTTTTCGAGCTTCCACTGCAATGAGTGTGAATCCTGAATCCTTCCTGGTGATACTGACAAAGTTTTATGAATTTATTTGTAAAAGTATAGACACTGGAAATTAAAATGTCCTGTGATGCCTCTCCTGCTCTAAGTCGGCCCGTTTGACGTCCTACCCCCCTTAACGCTCTAGCCAGATGTAAATGCTTTTCGTTTAAGTCACGTGTAAAACTGTAGCGCCCTGAATGCAACATACTGACTTCTATACAGCTGTCCAATTGAACTTGTCGAAAAACGACAGTTACGTATGTTTTCGTCGATTTTGTAATACACAATTAGACACGTAAATTCTTACTTGAGCCGAGGAGCAGAATGATTTTTCTGTTGTAATTGGTTAACATTACCGATTTCAGCGGATACACACGAACTGATCGAACGACTGAACGCCAATCAAAATGTTGTTCGGAGAGAGATACAGGGAGTGGATAAAATTATGGAAACACCAGAAACAAAACTCATTACCATGCATAGTATGGTGCAGGAAAACTGTTGTCATTCAAAATAGCTTCCAGTCGTCTCGTAATTGATAAATACAGGGCCCGTATGGCTTTAAAGGGAATCTTATACCCTTCTTCCTGTAAAATAGTGGCACGTTCAGGTAACAATGATGGAAGTGGACAGCGATCAAGCGCCCTTCTCTGCAAAGCAGACCTCAACAGCTCGATAATATTTAGATCTGGTAACTTTGGTGGCCTGAGGAGATTCGACAATGTACCATCGTGGTCACAAAACCAGTTCTGAAGGGTCGCAGGACCCAGTCGTTATTTAACAGCGCATCACCAAGGGGGAAAAATATTGTAACATGGGATGGACCTCATCAGCTAAAATGATCACCTAGTCCATGGAATTAACGCGACCTTGCAGAATAACCATGGGGCAGATGGAATATCACGATACAGCTGCCCAAATCATCACCGAACCCCCGCCATTTTTCACTCTTGCCAGCGAGAAGTCTTCATCGTAGGTTTGGGAGGGCGAAAGCCAGATGTAATCTTGGCCAGAAGTTGGAAAGAGTATGAAACAAGACTCATCAGACAAAATTACATTCTTTCATTGCTCAATAATCCAAGTTCTATAGCTTCGGCACCATGTTTTCCTGTTACAGGCACTTGCGTCAGTTAACGTGCAGTTTGGGAATTCCAGCTCACCTATCAATTCCCAGCTTATGGAGCTCGCTTCCTTTTGTTTTTATGTTGACAGGTTTCGCGAATGCGACATTCTGTTCTGCAATGGCATTTGGAGTCGTCAGCCTCTTATTTTTCGTCACAGTCCTCTTCAATTAACGTCCGAAACGGTTACTCAACGCACACTTTCATCCATGTTGTGACTTAGCGGATGATTTTTTCCGCTTTCTCTGTACGCGGTACCATTATTCGATACGGCTCTCTTGGAACACGAAATACTCCGGCTACCTTGGTTACGGAAGCACCCACCATACGGGGACCAACAATCTGACCACTTTCGAATTCACTTAGTTCTAACATACTGCACACACAACTACACAAAATACTGTTCTGGCGACAATGATACTCGCAACATACTGAAGAGAATAGACAATTGCCGTTCGTGGTCAAATACAACAGTACAACCGGGAGGCTTGGCTAGCATCTGCATTTAGTCCAAGCATGTATTCCTCCCGCCGTTTCCATTTTTCTGTCTAACTCTGTAGTTCGAACACTGCGAAGTTATAGTGACGATATATTGCGACAGGATGAACAAAGCTCCGTCTCTAAAAAGAAAAAAAAAAGAAAAAAAATTGCCGGCCGCGGTGGCCGAGAGGTTCTAGGTGCTTCAGTCCGGAACCGCGCAACTTCTACGGTCGCAAGTTCGAAACCTGCCTCGGGCCTGGATGTGTATGATATACTTAGGTTAGTTAGGTTTAAGTAGTTCTAAGTTCTAGGGGACTATGTTAAGTTACATAGTGCTCAGAGCCATTAGAAGCATTTTTTTTTTTTTAATTTCAAGTAGACATCCTGTATCGGGAGATTTAGCTCTCTTCTGGACCCACATGCTAACTCTGTAAAATGTTTGCTGCGATTGCAAAATTGCTCTGAGCACTATGGGACTTAACATCTGAGGTCATCAGTCCCCTAGAACTTAACGACTTAAACCCAACTAACCTAAGGACATAACACATCCATGGCCGAGGCAGGATTTGAACCTGCGACCGTAGCGGTCGTGCGGTTCCAGACTGATGGACTGCGATTGTATATTAGTTGTTTGTACAGGGAATGGCGCCCTTCGCAGCACCGCCAGTGTTCACCAAAAAGCAACAATTCCGAACTCTATGCACCTGCAAATGTCTGCTCTAAGAAGGCTCAGGATATCACCCAACCATTGCCACACTACGTGGAAACATTTGTTGGTGCTTGAGCCAACTTCCTGTGCAACGCTGAATACTACATAAAGTAGCTTTTTTTTATCAGTAGTAATTTTTACTGTAAATTTTATTCCTATGGTTCCATTATTTAATCTATTTTCCGAACGGGTAGAATACACTACCTTTAACATAACAAAAACTCCTGAGTAATACATACAAATAAATAGAAAAACACATTAGAGAACTTAGGAAAATTTCTGTGTGGCAGTACTGGAACTTACCGTTATCGCTTGACTGGCGGTCATTCGGCTTTCTGTAGCGTCCCCGCTTTCTGGATGGTCCCGGCACTCCGGAGGGCCCTGCTACTGCGTAATCCGGCGGCTGCTTTGTGGTATCGTCTGAGCTCGAATCTGCAACATAAGTACATCTTACTGTCAGAAATAATTAACGTACTCTTAACTGGTGTCGGGAAGATGGAAACTGCAACTCAAGATGGCTCAGGAGCATCGTACGACAACTACGACCCACGTGCAAGTTAGTGGAATGGTCCATCATGAGTACCTGCTCACGCTCTTCCCAAATTCGAGGCTTCCCTCATCCGCTACATCATGCTGATACCATCGAATTGTTGGTTAGAGGGCTCTTACAAGGGAATTTAGAAATACTATCATCACATCACCAAAATGCTTTACTCAGTTTTATGTATCCCAGTTTAAGGTTATCTGGAACAGTTTTTTTAATGATGTTATGAGTTTTTTATCTTTATCTTTTTTAAATGAAAACTGGCTCTGTATCTTGAAATTATCCGTTTATCATTTTGGAATTCATCTCAGCCACGGCTGCCCGCCGTGTTGGGATTTGTGCGTAATGATCTGATAAAGTATTACATATTTTTGTAAGAACGTGGCTCTTAGCTGAAGAACAGTCTGTGAAGATATTGTCAGTGTCAGTGTTACAGTTACCCTGAACTTCGGTTAGAAAGTACTTTGCATCAGTTTATGTGACTCAAGAGAATCCATTAATATTCATTTCCCTTGAGAAGATAATTTAGTCTTCATTAAAAAATGAACTTGATATCTTTCATGAAGACTGAGTTTAGCACACTACCACGTCTGGAGAGGAAAAGCTTATACTCTTAACAGGGGAATCTAAAGACTATCATAAGCAATGGCTACTGTGTGAAAACGCCATACACCAGTGCACAGGTTTGAAGTATTTATTATTATCTCAGCATATTTGAATAAAACATTACATTTCCCACAAGTAGCTAATTCTTCCATGTACTAAGAACTCTTTGAATATGTCGACTAAAACAAATCCCATTTTTTTCTTCTCTGCATAAATTATGCCGGGAGAATCAAATAAGGTAGCATTAGTGCTTCAGCATGGATAAATCGATGTTATGTCAGATTCCTCTCCCATTTTGTGCCAATTACCTCGTTGACACGAGCAACCCTTTTTCCTCATTTCCTGAAGCTATTTCCGCCATTAAGAAAATCGCTCTTAAGCTCCTAGCCGTGCTGGCTTTAATTTTGGCAGCATGGCATTCTGCTGGCGCCACTAACTACTTTGGTTGCCGATATCAACATGATCATATGTCTGAAGCTAGGGTCTTTGGTCGAGGCGTGTGTTGTTGGTATGGCGGGCCCTGATACGGAGGGCACGTGGCTGCAAGTTGTGGCTTTTGGGGGACTAATGCAGTCCGGTACGTGCCCCAAGGAGCCGCAAGTAGTAAAATCGGTCGGAGGCAAGCCTTGCCGGCTCGCTTAAGGATTGATAGCGACCATTTGCGGGAAGAGTAGTGGACGTAGCGTGCAACCTGGTCGCTAAGTTACCGGCGTACTCTGCAAACTTAAATTTTACTGCACCTCGCAGACCGCGTGTACGGATTGAAGGCAATAACACCCCGTCTTAGAATCCTGGAAGTCACGGCTCCTTCACACCTGAGTTGAGTTAAGCGTCCTTTTTTGGGTACTTTTTATCTTAACGCCACGTCTGAGTTAACGTGGAATTGGACCTATCGCATCTGAGTAATTATGTGTATGAACATCGGAAAGTGTAACTGACGGTAATTTGTTGTTCCAGGCCATATTCCGTGCACGTGTACGAGAATTCTCTATTATGAATTGACTTAATGAAATTAAATTTGTAACGTAGTCTGTGTTGTAAATGAGTATGCCCTAGTCATTGCATTGACAGGTGCTGATATTTCGCCTTGTGATTTGTAAGTAATTTTAAGGAGTGTTAAGCTTGTAACCTGTATGTGTAGTAGCTTCCGCTATAGGTCAATATTCTCTTCGCCTTAGGCATTCTGGTCTCTAGCCTTATTTGGGCAAATTACTGTTCCCTTCTGATGTGTGGTGATAGGGTAGTTTTTGCAGCGGACGTCGCGTTCCTGTTCCCTGGACCCGGAGCAGAGAAGTGTTTCCTTTCTCCTGCGGCGGCACTTCTGCCTTCGCACGACGTCTGGGCTGGCTTGTAATCTGGCTGAAGTTAAGTAAAGTTGATCTCTGATACGTGCCACGGCGGAGTGTCACCAATTAATCTGGAATTATTAATCTATCCTATATGGTGAATTCAGTAAGCACACTAGGTTTAAAGTGTGTCCTGTAAGCCTAAAGTTCCTCCTCACTATTCCTGCTCTTTAACTACGAATTTAAATCTTGCACCGTTACTTCTAATTCTGGAGAGTGTTTACTTTTAAGGCCTTTTACTTATGAATATCAACTGTTGAGCTTTTACTTTTACCCACAGTAATTAACTAACTCCACTCGTTGTGAGACCTTCCTGCTTGTTCCCTATTGGTTGTGATAACTGCCTGCTGATTTCCCAGCTTAACTTGTATTTTGGGCAACTGTGTACTTATTTAAGGATCGTTGTCAATGTTTCTGCTGGTGTGTAGCAGCTGGGAGTAAAATTTATATTGTACACCTTCCCAGCTTTGCTTGTATTTTGGGGATTGTGTATTTTGTTAATTAACGGATTTGATTAAGGCTTATAAATTGTTAAGGGCTTTCCAACAGCCACAGTCAGTGCCATGACGTGTTATCCTTTCCGTATTTTGGATGGGCGTTATCACTTGTTAATGTGTTATCCATGCTTCAAAATTTTTAGTAAATTTAGTGGCAGTCATTTAAACTCATTTTACTGACGAAACTCAGTTTGTTGAACCTGCTTGCAGCCTAGCCTATTTGGTGTGACTTCTTACATGTATTTGGTGACTGTAAAGTTGTTACATTATTTAATCTATTTCCAAAACAGGGACAATACACTACCCTTAACACAAAAATTGCGGACTGATACATACAAATAAATAGAAAAACACATTACAGACCTTAGGAAAACTTGCGTGGGGCAGTTATATGACTTACCATCATCGCTTGACTGGCGGTCTCTAGGCTTCCTGGAGGGTCTACGTATTCCTGAGGGTCCAGCTACTGCGTAACCCGCGCTCTGCTCCAGTGGCTGCAAAGGGATGTCCTCTGAGCTCCATCCTGCAACGTAATCACGTCTCACTGTTAAAAAACATTATCGTACTGTTACCTGGTGTCGGCGAGATGGAAACTGCAACTCAAGATGAGTCGGAAGTGTCGTACGACAACCACGACCCACGAACAAAAGTGGAATTGTCCATCGTGAGTAACTGCTCACGCTCTTTCAAAGTTCGAGTACTGCTCATCCGCTACGTCATGCTGATATCATCAGACTATTGATTAGAAGGCTCTTAAAAATAAATTTAGATATACTGCCACCACATTCCGAGACTGCTTTATTCAGATTTCGAAATCCTAAAACCCTGCTTTACTTCTATTGAAAATACGTGTATTGAGCAAGTGGGAACCAAATTTATTTTCGTATAAAACCACGAAAATTCCAGTCACCGCACGGAACGCCACCTCCTCGCACTTGGTCTTCCTTGCTAACGGCTGATTTTCTAGGAAACACTTGCGTTGGGACTATCACAGGTTCAAAGGTTGGCGTGGCCGCATGGCGAGAGTAGAGGGGGCGACGCGTTGCCGTGGGAGCGACCAAGAAGAGTCGTCGACACCGCCCGATCCATGCACTATGAAGCTGCTGTATAATGGAAGGACGGGACTGGAGGCGTAGTTTCTTGGAAGAAGTCGCGACAGTACAGCAACTACAAGTAGGCAGACGACAGCTATTTCCGCCCATGTAACAGGAAATCCTCCAACATCACATCAAATATTTTCCTGTAGCCTAGAGACACAAACAGGGAAACAATAACGATGTTAGCTTCGTCCTCACGATATTCAAACCGTTACATTGAGCCACATGCTTTTGTGGATCCAGATTTTCTGAAACGTTTTTGCATGAATTATCGTACATTTCACCGGTGTTAGTTTTCGCTGTTAACTGTGGAAAACCTCGTATATACACTCGTGTATCCGAGTTATCTTCGAAAGATACAATAAGTCCCTTGACAGAACGAACGTTGGTTAGCTATAAACTGCATTTAGACGGCCGCATCCCTAGTTTCCAGGCAATGAGCGTCTTCAGGCGGTATGAGATGTGCGATAGAGGTTGCTTTTAGAGTTCTCGGCGGTTACTGTCATACGTGGTGGGACTAAATATGCCAACGCGACTAAAAATAGAGTTTACAACCCCTGAAATTTTAGCTGCATTGACCCATAATACAATGTATATAAAATAATCTAATACCCTTATCCTCAAAACTACACAAGGGGAGCTACCTATAACTGTAAAAGATGCTAAACTGAACTTCTTGTCAAATTTATGTATGCGACGACTTAATTTCAACTTCATACCTAGCTGGGCTCTATGGAATTTCACATACAGTACTTCATTTAGTGAGAGGCTATTGATAACCTATTTTTGGGACGTCGTGGATTACTTGGATAGTTTGTACGAGTGTTTGTGCAATAGGACAAAGCTCGCCTCGTACATCACGGTACGTCGATCGAAGAACTCAGTACCCTCCAAATACTGCGCTTTTGTTATGATAATATAACAGGAAAATTTATGCACTTGCGGTCGCAGCACTACCAAATAACTGACGCAAAGTAGCCAGTGAAACAGTGAGGCAAAATCCGCAGATCTACCTAAGGCACTTAATGTGTAAAAACCAAACAGTTTCAACTCGTTTTAAGTCAAGAAATACCTTTATCCAACGGACAGAAGCTGAGGCCCGCCGCATTATCTTTATGGCCGGATTCTCTGAAAATTCACAACCTCCACCCTAAAGAGGAATTAACACAATGGCGGCAACCGCAGCACGCTGAATTTACTGAATATGTTAAGAACAGAAGTCGTAAAATGCAAACTAAATGTAGTTAAGCCTGGCTGCTCTGAAGATGATCAGCGCAGATGCGGAGAAAAATAGACGACTGAAAATTTGCTCATGTCCCCAAGGTTGGAGTTTTTTGCACAGTGGAAGTACTATTTTTATGTAAAGACAGGGCCATTAAAGCTGCAGTATTTTAGAAGAAGAGAGCTTAAATGTCGTCTCGTGGTCAAGCAAAGTAACTAAATGGAGTAAGCATATCACCGAAAATCTCAGAATAATTTTAAATTATTCGTAGAAAGACATTCGGATTTCTTAGTCTTGTTTTAAGGATGCTGTCTTATTACACCATGAAGTTAATGTAGTAACCACGACAATATACCAACAGGTATATTCGTGCCATAAAAGTGGAAAGCGTTTGAGTTTTTTTTCTTAATATGTTGGATATGTAATATGGAAAATATGTTTTGTAAGTTATAAACGATGTGAATAAGGCAACACATGAACTCCAAGCCAAGCATCCTTCGGAAGAATATTTCCATCTTTATCAAAATTTCACGCTATGGCTATCTGGTCACATTAAACTGAGTTACCACGTTTCTTGCTGTGTCTGCAAGAGTAAAAGTTAATGACCGAGAATTAAATTTCAGAAGGTCAAAAATGTGCTTGAGTTCAAATGGCTCTGAGCACTATGGGACTTAACATCCATGGTCATCAGTCCCCTAGAACTTAGAACTACTTAAACCTAACTAACCTAGGGACAGCACACAACACCCAGTCATCACGAGGCAGAGAAAATTCCTGACCCCGCCGGGAATCGAATCCGGGAACCCGGGCGTGGGTGTGCTTGAGTCAGGAGTAGTATAACTGAAGAAGTGTGACAATGACACTGTCTGATCAAAAGTATCCGGACAACTATTAGTGGACCGTAATATAGGGTGTGTTCGCCCTTCGAATTTATGACGGCTTCAACTCTTTTGGGGACACTTTAAACGATGTGTCTGAATGTGTGTGGAGGAATGGCAGCCCATTCTTCCGCTATAGCCGAAACCAGAGAAGGTAGTAATGTTGGACGCTCTTGCCTGGAGCGAAGCCGAAATTCAAACTCATCCCAAAGGTGTTATTTGGGTTCAGGTCAAGACTCTGGACAGACAAGTTCATTTTAGAAATGTTATTGTCTACAATCTATAGTGTAACAAATGCTGCTCGATGACAGGTTGTATCGTCATGTTGATGCAAACGAAGTGTTCCTTTACTGTACACAGGACACAATGCTGTACAATATATTCATATCGTTCCGCATTTAGCGTTTCCTTAAGAGTAGTAAGGAGACGACACGCTAACGGCGAAAACCACCCTCATACCGTAACACTACTTCTTCAGTACTTCACTATTGGGACTACACATGATGGCAGGTAACGTTCTCCAGGCATTCGCCAAACATGTACCCTCCCATCGGATTTTCACAGGGTATAGAATGATTCAGCACCCAGTTCTCTCCTTTCGAGTCATCCACTGTCCAGAGGTGTCGCTCTTTACATCACCACAAGAGTCGCTTAGCACTGACTGCAGAATTGTGTGACTTATGAGGAGCTATTCGACTATTGTACCCCATTCCTTTCAATTCCCTACGCACATTCATTGTGCTAGCTGGACTTCTGTTAGCACTTTGGAACTCACAATGATTATGGGTTTAGCAGTGGTTGTTCCTTAGAGTTTCCTCTTAACAATAATGTCATCAGCAGTGAACTTGGGCCGCATTGGAATGGTTGAAATTTCCCTGACGGATCGGTTCCTCAGCTGACATCGGATAAACAAACTACGTTCGAAGTCGCTGAGCTCTCGAGACCAACCCATTATGCTGTTGCTGCTTTTTTACTGGCAACAGAATACTCCTCACGTGCTTTTATATTGCCGTGTTTGTCTCTCATGACATCTAGTAATCAATTACGCATTACATAGGAATGGCGGATATTTTTGATCAGATAGCGCACATAATCCTTGCTTCAGCTACTTTTGGGTAAATAAAGACATTCAGTAACTGATGTATGTGGCAGTATGGTCTGTGATCTTAAAACAATAAAAATATGAAATAACTCACGTCTAGGTGTTCCAGGAAGGGCCCAGGTTGAGCGGGTTTGGCGATATGGCTGACAATCTGGAAGATCCAGTTGGATATCCGGCAACTTTACAGCACCTGTAACAGTTTTCACTCAGCGTCAGTTGCCTCATTCTAAATAAAAGTGATGAACGGTGGCACAGATGACCTATCGATATTTGTCGTGGACTCAGTTACTCACGGCTGCTTCGACGTGGTCTCCCTCTGCCGCGTGAAGATGTCCCCGGTGTCGGTTTTGTTGTACGAGGCCGCAATACTCGCGGCTCCAGCGGTGGGGGAGAGTACTTCGGTGACTGTGGAGGAGTGTGCTGTGGAGAAACAGATGGTTGATCGGGAGGATCTAAATCCTCTGTTTGTTGCCCTTCGTTCTGCTGATAAGTATCCATCTCTTGCTGAATTACACTCATTCTTTCCTTAAGTAAATATATCCGCTGCTGAATATGCCGGCAGATTTGCGATTTTCGTTTAGGTGCACTCACATTCATCTGCAGTTCATTCAGTCGCTGCTGAAACGAAATCATTTGTTCCTGAAGCCACTGAAATATCTGCTGAGCTGAAGATGATGTTTCCTCCTCAGATGATGTGTCTTCTTCATCTTGAGATGAGGACGACGACGTTTCCCTTCGCTTCCTCTTCCTTGAGTGTTTAGAATGCCCCATTGTATCTTCTGTGAAATGAAGAACAAACATCAATTTTCTTGTAATACTTAAGATTTTATATTTGACTCGCAGTATAGTCATCAAACATCAAGCTTCCTTGATACCATCACGAGGAGGAAGCCCTTTGCAACAGGTAACAGCTATGATGAATTGCTTCTTTTTACTATATTAATAACGATCTTTAAGGGTAAGCTGTATACATTATCTGTCAAAAGTATTTGTCACACTCGATTTCACAATTCTGAAACACAGTACATACATATTAGAGGTGGGGTGGTATATTTATAACGAAAAATGGTGCAGATTCCACCTTGTGGGAAAGCAGAATAAAATATGTAAATAACGTTCATGTTTGACACAGGTCAGACTCGCAAAACAACGGTGGATATCCGAGTCTCAGTGAGGGATATGCCCTCCTCGGGCACTAACGCACATTTTGCGTCTGTTATTCATGCTGGCCGCCCCCCCCCCCTCCCATGAACCATGGACCTTGCCGTTGGCGGGGAAGTTTGCGTGCCTTAGCGACAGAGATAGCCGTACCGTGGGTGCAACCACAACGGAGGGGTACCTGTTGAGAGGCCAGACAAACGTGTGGTTCCTGAAGAGGGGCAGCAGCCTTTTCAGTAGTTGCAGGGGCAACAGTCTGGATGATTGACTGACCTGGCCTTGTAACACTAACCAAAACGGCCTTGCTGTGCTGGTACTGCGAACGGCTGAAAGCAAGAGGAAACTACAGCCGTAATTTTTCCCGAGGGCATGCAGCTTTACTGTATGGTTAAATGTTGATGGCGTCCTCTTGGGTAAAATATTCCGGAGGTAAAATAGTCCCCCATTCGAATCTCCGGGCGGGGACTACTCAGGAGGACGTCGTTATCAGGAGAAAGAAAACTGGCGTTCTACGGATCGGAGCGTGGAATGATCCCTTAATCGGGCAGGTAGGTTAGAAAATTTAAAAAGGGAAATGGATAGGCTAAAGTTAGATATAGTGGGAATTAGCGAAGTTCGGTGGCAGGAGGAACAAGACTTTTGGTCAGGTGAATACAGGGTTATAAATACAAAATCAAAACGGGGGAATGCAGGAGTAGGTTTAATAATGAATAAAAAAATAGGAGTGCGGGTAAGCTACTGCAAACAGCATAGTGAACGCATTATTGTGGCCAAGATAGACACGAAGCCCACGCCTACCACAGTAGTACAAGTTTATATGCCAACTAGCTCTGCAGATGACGAAGAAATTGAAGAAATGTATGATGAAATAAAAGAAATTATTCAGATAGTGAAGGGAGACGAAAATTTAATAGTCATGGGTGACTGGAATTCGGTAGTAGGAAAAGGAAGAGAAGGAAACGTAGTAGGTAAATATGCATTGGGGGGGAATAAATGAAAGAGGAAGCCGTCTGGTAGAATTTTGCACAGAGCACAACTTAATGATAGCTAACACTTGGTTCAAGAATCATAAAAGAAGGTCGTTTACATGGAAGAAGCCTGGGGATACTGGAAGGTCTCAGACAGATTATATAATGGTAAGACAGAGATTCAGGAACCAGGTTTTAAATTGTAAGACATTTCCAGGGGCAGATTTGGACTCTGATCACAATCTATTGGTTATGAACTGTAGATTAAAACTGAAGAAACTGCAAAACGGTGGGAATTTAAGGAATTCAAGAAGATGGCATATGGATATACTGACAGAACCAGAGGTTGTAGAGAGTTTCAGGGAGAACATTAGGGAACGATTGACAGGAATGGGGGAAAGAAATACAGTAGAAGAAGAATGGGTAGCTTCGGAGATGAAATAGTGAAGGTAGCAGAGGATCAAGTAGGTAAAAAGACGAGAGCTAATAGAACTCCTTGGGTAACAGAAGAGATATTGAATTTAATTGACGAAAGGAGAAAATATAAAAAATGCAGTAAATGAAGCAGGCAAAAATACAAATGTCTCAAAAATGAGATCGACAGGAAGTGCAAAATGGCTAAGCAGGGATGGCTAGAGGACAAATGTAAGGATGTAGAGGCGCTTATCACAAGGGGTAAGATAGATACTGCCTACAGGAAAATTAAAGAGACATTTGCCGAAAAGAGAAGCACATTCATGAATATCAAGAGCTCAGATGGAAACCCAGTTCTAAGCAAAGAAGAGAAAGCAGAAAGGTGGAAGGAGTATATAAAGGGTCTATACAAGGGCGATGTCGAAACAAGGCCCCGGGAATAGACTACATTCCATTAGAAATACTGACAGCCTTGGAAGAGCCAGGCCTCACAAAACTCTACCATCTAGTGAGCAAGCTGTATGAGACAGGCGAAATACCCTCAGACTTCAAGAAGAATATAATAACTCCAATCCCAAAGAAAGCAGTTGTTGACAGATGTGAAAATTACCGAACTATCAGTTTAATAAGCCATGGCTGCAAAATACTAACACGAATTCTTTACAGACCAGTGGAAAAGCTGGTAGAAGCCGACCTCGGGGAAGATCAGTTTGGATTCCGTAGAAATGTTGGAAAACGTGAGGCAATACTGTCCCTACGACTTATCTTAGAAAATAGATTAAGGAAAGGCAAACCTACGTTTCTAGCATTTGTAGACTTAGAGAAAGATTTTGACAACGTTGACTGGAATACTGTCTTTCAAATTCTGAAGGTGGAAGGGGTAAAATACAGGGAACGAAAGGCTATTTACAATTTTTACAGAAACCAGATGTCAGTTATAATAGTAGAGGGGCATGAAAGGGAAGCAGTGGTTGGGAAGGGAGTGAGACAGGGTTGTAGCCTCCCCCCGATGTTCTTCCATCTGTATATTAAGCAAGCATTGAAGGAAACAAAAGAAACATTCGGAGTAGGTATTAAAATCCATGGAGAAGAAATAAAAACTTTGAGGTTCGCCGATGACATTGTAATTCTGTCAGAGACAGCTAAGGACCTGGAAGAGCAGTTGAATGGAATGGATAGTGTCTTGAAAGGAGGATATAAGATGAACATCAACAAAAGCAAAACGAGGATAATGGAATGTAGTCGAATTAAATCGGGTGATGCTGTGGGAATTAGATTAGGAAATGAGACGCTTAAAGTAGTAGAGGAGTTTTGCTATTTGGAGAGCAAAATAACTGATGATGGTCGAAGTAGAGAGGATATAAAAAGTAGACTAGCAATGGCAAGGAAAGCGTTTCTGAAGACGAGAAATTTGTTAACATCGAGTACAGATTTAAGTGTCAGGAAGTCGTTTCTGAAAGTATTTGTATGGAGTGTAGCCTTGTATTGAAGTGAAACGTAGACGATAAGTAGTTTAGACAAGAAGAGAATAGAAGCTTTCGAAATGTGGTGTTACAGAAGAATGCTGAAGATTAGATGGGTAGATCACATAACTAATGAGAAGGTATTGAAGAGAATTGGGGAGAAGAGAAATTTGTGGCACAACTTGAGTAGAAGAAGGGATCGGTTGGTAGGGCGTATTCTGAGACATCAAGTGATAACCAATTTAGTATTGGAGGGAAGAGTGGAGGGTAAAAATCGTAGAGGGAGACTAGGAGATGAGTACACTAAAAAGATTCAGAAGGATGTAGGTTGCAGTAGGTACTGGGAGATGAAGAAACTTGCACAGGATAGAGTAGCATGGAGAGTTGCATCAAGCCAGTCTCAGGACTGAAGAACACAACATCAACATTCATGCTGGCTGCCAGACCGTTGAGGAGTACTTGGCGGATGTTGCCCACTCCTCTCTAAAGACGGTTTTTACTTTTTACACTGTTCGAGGAGAGGGTGTTCCTTGAGAAACACGTCTGCGAAGAGCATTGCATGCTTGCCTTATAGGGTTTACGTCCCGGAGGGGGAGGGGGGGGTACGTAGGCCATTCCATGTGTTCAATATCTTCATTTTTCATTGTTTCCGACACCTCAGCGGTCGTATGTGAGCGGACATTGTCATCCATAAAGAGAACGTTGTGATCTACCGCACCTCTAAATAAACGGACATCATCCAGAATAATCCCCCCGCAATACCGCTGTGTTGTAACGCTACCAAGTCCAAAGATATGCAGTGATGTTCGTCCATTGTGCATAATGCCTACCCACACCATAACACCTGGGCCACACCGATGACGTCTATGAGCATTCTGTGGTGTGTAGCGTGTTCCCCTCTTTCTCCACAATAACTGGTGGCCAAAATCACTCGCCACATTGAAGCGGAATTTATCGGAGAATATCACTCTGGACGACTGTTACTGACCCCAACCAACATGCTCTCTACGCCAACGGACTGTTTCTCGACGATGTCATGGTTGAAGTGGGATGGATTTAACAGACTTCCGAGCATAGAAACCTGTCTCATTGACTCGCCGTGAAATGGTTCTGGCAGAGACACGTGTACAGGTAGCGGTTGCATGGTCTGCAGCGATCTGCCTCGGAGTAAGATGTCTGTTCTTTTTCTCCACTAGGGCTACGTATCGATCTTCTTGCTGTGTGGTGGTCGTCTATGGCCACCGGCATCCTTTCGCATAATATTTCTTCCTTCAGCGGTCTTTTTTAATCGCGGTATGATACTTTTGGATACACCCATAACTGTGGCAGCATTTCTCTGACTGGCTTCGGGCCTTCCAAATGCTCGCCCATGATTGTAAGCACTCAAAAAATGTCTTGCAGACATGTTGCTGGACCACACTCAGCGTCGCACTAATCGGTTCCACCACAACCTTCGTCAAACACCGTACTGCATGAACTGTCGAATGCATACAGAGCGTTCGTGCACAGATTTCGCTGCAGTTAACACGTACCACTCTCTTCATTTCCTTTTACTCTCGTTGGTCGGGTGTTCCTTAGCAAGTATCAAGTGTTCCTTACCAATTTCTAAGCAGTGTATAATTAGCAGGAAAAGTGAACAAGCAGATGCCTTCATTATTATACTTTTCAGCTGGTTTTCATCAACGTCTACAAAAGTTAATGTACTGTGCAAGGAACGTTTATTTACAATGAACCTAATTTCCACCAGTGCTACCGGTGGGTTGTAAACTCACAATTCTAATACTCAGGTTTACCATTGCAGCACTGACTGAAATGTTCTTTAATTTAACTTTGAGCTTCTGGAGACTTCTAACTTGTGTGGGTAACTTGTTGAAAAATTTTGCACCGCATGAAATGACACGCCTGTATACCTCGGACGACATGCAAAATCATAATGGAAAATATTCTTAATGTTGCACTGGTTTAGTTTAAATAGAATTATGTAAGGATTAATTTGTGACTGTTTTGGCATCTTTACGAGATCTGCATACCTTTACCTACAGATAACAAGGGAAGCCAAAATTAGAATGACTAGTTTAGAATTAGAGCCACAATCCACAAGATATTAATTCAATTTTTTGTTGATAGCTCTCTCAGCTGACAGTAAAGAATTCTTCCTAACAGTTGCGCTATAATGGTACTGGAAACTACAACTAACCCAAATCAAGACAACCAACAAAAATTCACATCGTGCTTATGAGTTCAGAATTTTACTACTGTTTCCTGTCGCTTGGCTGATTTCTTACTTGAAAAACGGAATAAATGATTAGTGTTTGAAATGTTCTCGAATTCAGTATCAGTGGTGCCCTGCTTTGAAAAAGGTTTAGACTGAACACTCGTAACTGGTAAAGCTTGAATTATGTTCAGAAGTACGAATACATCATAGTGATCTTGGTTATCAATTCAGTATAAGTCGATTGGTCCTCCCCTCCGTCCTACATATGCTGGCATCATTGAAAAACACCTGTAGGAGAGAGACGAAGGAAGGCAAAGCCGATCCTCCTACACGTACACGAACTTTCTGCAGACTGTACTATATCATTTCTTGATACAGTGTTAACCATTGCTGTGTACTTAAATGCTGTATGCTGCTCATCTTAATACATTTCATTACAATCTTTCTCTTCGATCGTTACTATTTTTTACTTGCCGACATCGTAAAATTTTGCACATTATCTCTGTTAAAATATTTGATAGCCATACTGGCAGATGGGTATTGGGTATGTAGGTATTATTAAAAGTGAAATCTCCCTAGTTTCAGAAGTCAGGGAGGTTAAACAGCAGTGTATGTCTCAGTCTTATCTGGGACCGATACTGAAGCAAAAAAAAAAAAAAAAAAAAAAAAAAAAGTGTGTGAAATCTTATGGGACTTAACTGCTAAGGTCATCAGTCCCTAAGCTTACACACTACTTAACCTAAATTATCCTAAGGACAAACACACGCACCCATGCCCGAGGGAGGACTCGAACCTCCTCCGGGACCAGCCGCACAATCCATGACTGCAGCCCCTTAGGCCGCTCGGCTTATCCCGCGCAGCTACTGAAACAGATTTCGTTATGTTAATCGTGTGTGAACACACGTTTTACCTATATTGTTGTAGAAGTTGCTCACGAAACGTTAAATTTGACTATGCACCTACCTTCAGTCTAAAAGTTCCAAACTCGATGGTACTATTGAATGAAGTTTGTCTTTGCCATTAAGAAACTGTACTAAAGATGATCTGAGTAATGCTGAGATATGTCATTCTGAGATGGTTCTTTACTTAAATATATACAGAACTGAACTTCTCAAACGACTGTGGAAGTTCGGCTCCTGGGAAGATATAATTTTCCAATTGAGGTTTTCGACAGCGCTAGCACACAACCACAGTCTTGGGTAAAAATTAATTTTGTGAGAAAAAGTAACATAAAATCCTTGCGAAGTTCTTAATCATGTAATAAATATGACATGGGCGTTAGTGGCACCATAATGGCAAAATTCCCGTAAATGAGAAGTTCCACTAACTGGGAAAATGTAAGATTTCGTTCACGAAATGGTTTAGAAATTTTCGGCGTTGTTTCATATTTTGACAGTGTTCGTGCTTTTTTAAGATGCCACAAACTTAGTTATTAATAAGTTATTCTAAATGACTAAGTTATTCTAATAACAAAATGCAATAGCTGGATCATGTTAATATAGGTCATTTTAACTTTAAACTTTAGCAAAAGCTCCATTTTCACAGTTACTTCAACGCTCCGAGATCGCTTCCCGGAAAATGGAATGTTTATATTGTAATGACTAGCAATTCATCTGTGATGAATGGAAACCGGGTAAACTTAAGCATAATGATTTTCGTTCGAATATCTCTTCTTTGCTTACCGTATCCAAAATATGACATTCTCAGTAAAGATTTATTTATTTCAGCCTCATGATTCGGATGCGTTGCGTTTTTTTTTTTTTTTTTTTTTTTTTTTTTTTTTTTTTTTTTTACTGGGAACCTTTTTCTAATTTCTCTTTGGACTGCTCGGAATTGCAGTGCACAGCCACCTACGCAGTAGCGTTAAAAGTAAGTCCGCATCCTTGCTCATTTCAGAAGACCGTGGTGTGTATTCCATCATGAAAGGAACAACGTAATTTAGACCTATGGAAATATCACTTCGAGGCATGTTGATAGATTGAACGGCATACATATCTTTGAGAAGATCATACTATATAATTTACGCCATCCTTGAATTATTGAATTAACTATCCTAAAAACTTTACTTATACAGTTGTTTTCGTAGGACGTTTCCTGACGTCTGCTGCTTCTTAAATACACTACTGGCCATTAAAATTGCTACACCACGAAGATGAAGTGCTACAGACGCGAAATTTAACCGACAGGAAGAAGATGCTGTGATATGCAAAAGATTAGCTTTTCAGAGCATTCACACAAGGTTGGCGCCGGTGGCGACACCCACAACGTTCTGACATGAGAAAAGTTTTCAACCGATTTCTCGTACACAAACAGCAGCTGACCGGCGTTGCCTGGTGAAACGTTGTTGTGATGCCTCGTGTAAGGAGGAGAATTGTGTACTATCACGTTTCCGACTTTGTTAAAGGTCAGATTGTAGCCTATCGCGATTGCGGTTTAGCGTATCGCGAAATTGCTGCTCGCGTTCGTCGAGATCCAATGACTATTAGCAGAATATGGAATCGGTGGGTTCAGGAAGGTCATACGGAACGCCGTGCTGGATCCCAACGGCCTCGTATCACTAGCAGTCGACATGACAGGCATCTTATCCGCATGACTGTAACGGATCGTGGAGCCACGTCTCGATCCCTGAGTTAACAGATGGGGACGTTCGTAAGCCAACAACCATCTGCACGAACAGTTCGACGACGTTTGCAGCAGCATGGACTATCAGCTCGGAGACCATGGCTGCGGTTACCCTTGACGCTGCATCACAGACAGGAGCGCCTGCGATGGTGTACTCAGCGACGAACCTGGGTGCACGAATGGCAAAACGTCATTTTTTCGGATGAATAGAGGTTCTGTTTACAGCATCATGATGGTCGCATCCGTGTTTGGCGTCATCGCGGTGAACGCACATTGGAAGCGTGTATTCGTCATCGCCATACTGGCATATCACCCGGCTTGTTGGTATGGGGTGCCACTGGTTACACGTCTCGGTCACCTCTTGTTCGTATTGGCGGCACTTTGAACAGTGGACGTTACGTTTCAGATGTTTTACTACCTGTGGCTCTACCCTTCATCCGATCTCAGCGAAATCCTACATTTCAGCAGGATAATGCACGACCGCATGTTGCAGGTCCTGTACAGGCCTTTCTGGACACAGAAAATGTTCGACTGCTGCCCTGGCCAGCACATTCTCCAGATCTCTCACCAATTGAACACGTCTGGTCAATGGTGGCCGAGCAACTGGCTCGCCACAATACTCCAGTCACTACTCCTGATGAACTGTGGTATCGTGTTGAAGCTGCATGGGCAGCTGTACCTGTACACGCCATCCAAGCTCTGCTTGACTCAATGCCCAGTCTTATCAAGGCCGTTATTACGGCCAGAGGTGGCTGTTCTGGGTACTGATTTCTCAGGATCTATGCACCCAAATTGCGTGAGAATGTAATCACACGTCAGTTCTAGTATCATATATTTGTCCAATGAATACACGTTTATCATCTGCATTTCTTATTGGTGTAGGTATTTTAATGGCCAGTAGTGTAGTTATTGTCCTACAGAAGCACCTCATCGATAACCTGACTTCCACATTCCACGGCAGCATAAATTACTACATCTTGTTGACGAACTCAAGCGTTTAGCACAGGGGAAGGTGTTTTTGGGGTTCTGTATCTCATTCGGTAGAAACGGAACACTTATTGGTTAACTTTGTTGTCTGTCTTGAGATCCCTTTCTCTCAGGAATGGGCAGAGGTATCAAGTTTTACATCAAATACTAAGATCTACGGTTCCTTGGCGGTGTAAAAAATGTAAGCTTATGAGTCAATACCGCCAAAATACAGTTAATACAGACAAAATAATCGTCCATTTACGTCATACATTTTGATGCAAACGCACCCATCAAAGCCTGTAGAAGAACTACCTCTACACATAATTAAGTTTACACGGAACACTCAGAGCGTGAATCCTGCTCGCACTTTATCACAACGAAACGCATTTTAGAAATTAGAACACTACTACGCTAAGTAGCTTCAGCCTCCATAGGAAGGGTGACCCTAATTGGGAAAGACCAAAACATGGTATGGCCACCTGTAAAGGATCTTCACAAATTCTCAGCTCCCTGCCTCTCCTCCAAGCTACAAGCAGCTCTGAGCTCTGAGCACTATGGGACTCAACTGCTGAGGTCATTAGTCCTACAAGCAGCAACTGAACTGATGCATGTACACTGAAGCACCAAAGAAACCGGTAAAGGCATGCGTATTTAAATACAGAGATATGTAAACAGGCTGAATACGGTTACAATGTCAGGCTATCAAGATTTAAGTGAGTTCGAACGTGATGTTACAGTCGGCGCACGAGCGATGGTACACAGCATCACCGATACAGCGATGAAGTGGAGATTTTCCGTAAACCATTTCACGAGTGTGCCGTGAATATCAGGAATCCGGAAAAACATCAAATCTCAGACATGACTGCGGCCGTAAAAAGATTCTGCAGCAACGGGACCGACGACGACTGAAGAGAATCTTTCAACGTGACAGAAGTGTAACCCTTGCGCAAATTGCTGCAGATTTCAACGCTGGGCCATCAACCAGTGTCAGCGTGCGAACCATTCAACGAAACATCATCGATATGGGCTTTCGGAGCCGAAGGCCCACTTGTGTACCCTTGATAACTGCATGACACAGAGATTTAAGCCTCGTCTGGGCCTGTCAACACCGACATTGGACTGTTGATGACTGGAAACATAATGCCTGGTCGGATGAGTCTCGTTTCAAATTGTATGGAGCAGATGGACGTGTACGGGTATGGAGACAACCAGCCCGCCCGGTTAGCCACGCGGTCTAACGCTCTGCTTCCAGTGCGGGAAGGCGTGCCGGTCCCCGACACGAATCCGCCCGGTGGATTAATGTCGAGGTCCGGTGTGCCGGCCAACCTGTGGATGGTTTTTAAGGCGGTTTTCCATCTGCCTTGGCGAGTGCGGGCTGGTTCCCCTTATTCCGCATCAGTTACACAACGTCGGCGGTTGGTGCGCAAACACTGTCTCCACGTACGCATACACCATCATTACTCTACCGCCCAAACACTTGGGGCTATACTCGTCTGGTTTGAGACGAGACGCTTCCGGGTGGGGTGGGGAGGGGGGTGGGGTGGGGGGGGGGGAATCTACTGGCGGCCGAACCGTACAATAACCCTGAGTTTGGTGTGGGGCGGCGGAGAGGTGGGTGGACTGCAGTGGCCTCTTGTGGGGTTGTGAACTACTGAGGGCTACGGCGGGACGAAGCCTTTCCGTCGTTTCTAGGTCCCCGGTTTAATACACAATACACAATGGAGACAACTTCCATGGACCCTGCGTGACAACAGGGAGCCGTACAAACTGGTGGAGGCTCTGTAATGGTGTGGGGAGTGTGCAGTTGAAGTGATGTGAGACCCCTGAAACATCTAGATTCAACTGTGACAGGTGACACGTGCGTTAGCACGTACCTGCATCCATTCATGTCTATTGTACATTCCGACGGACTTGGGTAATTCCAACAGGACAATGCGACACCTAACACGTCCAGAATTGCCACAGAGTGGCTCCAGGGACACTTCTGAGTTTAAACACTTCCGCTGGCCACCAAACTCTCCAAACATTAACTTTATTGAGCGTATGTTGTATTGCTTGCTACGTGCTGTTCACAAAAGATCTCTACACCCACATACTCTTACGGATTTATGGTCAGCCCTGCAGGACTCATGGTGTCAGTTCCCTCGAGCACTACTTCAAATATTAGTCGAAGCCATGCCACGTCGTGTTGCGGCACTTCTGCATGACCGCGGGGCTCTACACGATATTAGGCAGGTGTACTAGTTTCTTTGGTTCTTAAGTGTATATAACAAAGTAATCGTATGTTCTCCATATCTACCCTTCATGAAGTTCCAGACAAAGAGGTTCTTTCAGATCCCACTGCAAAGAGGTGTCATAATTTTTCCTTTGAAATTTACGTCGAAAATAGGATGTTCGCACAGCTTCTGACCCAGGTCTCGAGATATGGAGCATCTTATCGTGTCAGAAGTGATATGTCCTATGAGCCTGATGCATATCACTGATTCGGCTCTCCTATTGTTATAGCGGAGCCAAGGTAAGCCCCTGAGGGCCGGCAACCCATATTACACCACAGAGGACGAGCTTGTCTATGTCAAAGGCGTACCAAAAGCACCATGGTAAACACCCGCTATTTACATACAAGATAATGGAAACAGACATTCCGAGCACTACTTCCTGCATGGGGAGCTCGAGCCACGGCCTGCAGGAAGTATCACTACATCAAAACCTGATTGGCTGGAGACAGCTATTTAGAGGCTAGTACCAGCCCCGAAGTTTACCTCCCTCCCCCCCCCTCTCCCCCCACCGAGTCCTTTTGTCTTCCCATCCAGCAGCTCCCACCTCTCTTATGGGTCCTCATCCTCCATTGGCTCCTTTCCCCCCTCCCCCTCCCTTCGCTTTTCCTCACCATCCTCCCTTTTTTATTTTCTCATCATCTGACCAGTTTCCCCCCACCTGCTCTCGGCTGTGGTATGTCATATTTTAGTGTAGTGTTCCAGGGACTGTTAAGTGTTGTTTCGTCTTTTCCCGTGTTGCGAACAGAAACCATGCTGTCGCTGGGTGTGAAATTTATGTCTTTTGCGAACAGGAAACAGACTGTCGCCGTGTTTTTTGTCTGTCTATTATTTTACCTGTCTGCTTCATATGTATTTTATTAGCATCATCATCCCTTTGTTCTCTGTTTTAAGTTCCACGATTTTTTTCACGATGTTACCCTTTGTCTCCGATTTTGTCGCCTGCTTTTTATGATATATTTTCTTCTCCTTATTTTAAAACAAAGTCTGTAGGCTGAAGAGCGGCATACTAAGCTGCTGCCAGCCCGCCCCCTTCGGGGGAATCGAAATTTAATGAAGAAAAAAAAAAGAAAAAGAAAAAACAAACCCGAAGTTCAGTGCACTCCGGATGCCAACCTCGTGTACTTCGACTGTTGAAGATTACGTCTTCGTCTCTGAATTGGACTGTTACTAGTGTGTGTGTGTGTGTGTGATGTGTTACCACGAACCTTTGTGGAAAATTAGAAGTAAACTTTTGTTTGCATCCATTAGGAGACTTTTACTGCCATCGTTATTGTTGCCTTTCGTTTGTTGTTCAGCCATCAATCTTGTGATCTTACATCAATAAAAGTTATGTTTGTGAAAAATTGCGAATTGTCAGTCACAACACCTATGTAGGTCTTGACCTCCACCCATATGTTGTTATAAAAGTTTTGCGCTTTTAGATCCTGGTGGATGGAAAATGGCTAATGATTCGCGCTCCAGTCACCAACTGTTGATATGCCACCTCCTATCAGCTTGAACGAGGTTACGCAGTGATTAACAAACTGGACATTTGTCTCGGAAGGACGAGTTTCAAATGTCCTCGAAGCTATTCGCAGTTTGGTTGCTCATGGGTTTCTTAAATCGTTTCAGGCGGATGCTAAGATGGTTCCTTTTATTTCAGCATTTTCAGTTAGCTTCCGTAACATGGTCAAAATGAGCAAGTACCCCGTCACTATTGAGACGCATAATCCCAACCTTTTCTTCCACATGTCAGAAATAGCAATCCACAAAAGAAACTACATTTTGCATAATCAGTTAAGTCTCTCCAGACATCGCGATAGGGATGGAGGAATGAATATACCACATTAAAACTTTGTCAATAGCATCGCTGGAGCGTTCTTTCTTCTATCCTACACGCTGATGTGCTGACATACTTCTTCTTGGTGTAGCGAAGAGCTTCGTTCTATTAGCTAATGCAGACGCGTGGCACCTCAGAGGATTAGATGCCAGACAGCTGCTCAGAACCTCTAATCGTCAGGCTAGCATATTGGCATATTGTTAATGAATTCGTGAAGGCACAGCGTCGTCGATTTCTGAATGAACGTAAACCATTCCACCGATGATGTTAATGTATGAGAGACCAGGCGGAGGATTTTCGGGAATATTTTGAGATAGTCGGTTAATCTTGAAATGGAACATGAATGTTTCGAATCCCAACAGTGGCGGAACACTTACCGATAATAACTGCAACCGACCTATAGAAACCAGCCTTCCTCCCCACAGCGTTTCCTGTTTCATGTGGGAGCTAGATTCCGTATTGTCACTGACTATTGATACATTATGTGGTGGCAGCAGAATCCATTATCACAAGTTTCGGCATCTTGCATGGACAGCCGAAGAAATTCTCCTTATAGATTTAGTAAGATCTTTCTGTTTCATTTACAAACAAAACACTTAATTCATAGAAGCATCTGAGAAATTTTAGAACACATTACTGTAAAGAATAGAATATATTAAAATTTACCAGCTACAGAGCATATGGAGGCAATCAAACTAGTATATTTTTGTCCCCGGAGCGGAACATATGGAGTGATTTCGCTAGATAGGTTGAAATTTTACGGTAAGATGGTGAGCCTTGCAAACCAACTGAAATAATGTATTAAATGAAACAACAAGTTTACTGTTACTAGACATTTTATTTACCTCCACGACGCGTTTCAAAGGTTTAAACCTCCATCATCAGGTGGATTGAAATTTGTTAGTATGACGTTTATGTGTGTGTGTTGTGTTACGAATTTTGGAGGAACTTGTGGCCGGCCGCGGTGGTCTAGCGGTTCTAGGCGCTCAGTCCGGAGCCGCGCGACTGCTACGGTCGCAGGTTCGAATCCTGCCTTGGGCCTGGATGTGTGTGATGTCCTTAGGTTAGCTAGGCTTAAGTAGTTCTAAGTTCTAGGGGACTGATGACCATAGGTGTTAAGTCCCATAGTGCTCAGAGACATTTGAACCATTTTTTGAGGAACTTGTGGCACTGTCTAGTGGAGAAACAAAATACTATTTCAGAACATGGTTTTGGGTTTCTTTCGACAAAAAATTAAAAGTATATCTAACGGTAAACATAAAATAAGTGAAAGGAGTCTGTGACCACTATAGGTCCCCATTTCTATATCTACATCTGCATGGATACTCTGCAAATCACATTTAAGTGTTTGGCAGAGAGTTCATCGAACCACCTTCACAATTCTCTATTATTCCAATCTCGTATAGCGCGCGGAAAGAATGAACACCTCTATATTTCCGTACGAGCTCTGATTTACCTTACTTTATCGTGGTGATCGTTCCTCCCTATGTAGGTCGGTGTCAACAAAAATATTTTCGCATTCGGAGGAGAGAGTTGGTGATTGGAATTTCGTGAGAAGATTCCGACGCAACGAAAAAGCCTTTCTTTTTCCTGTATCATCTCTGTGGCACTCTCTCCCATATTTCGCGATAATACAAAATGTGCTGCCTTTCTTTGAACTTTTTTGATGTACTCCGTCAGTCCTATCTGGTAAGGATCCCACACCGCACAGCAGTATTCTAAAAGCGGACGGACAAGCGAAGTGTAGGCAGTCTCCTTAGTAGATCTGTTACATTTTCTAAGTGTC
This sequence comes from Schistocerca nitens, assembly GCF_023898315.1. NCBI lineage: Eukaryota > Metazoa > Arthropoda > Insecta > Orthoptera > Acrididae > Schistocerca > Schistocerca nitens. Next base: position 555,493,848 of record NC_064616.1, on the reverse strand, counting down.
CTGCCAATAAAACGCAGCCTTTGGTTAACCTTCCCCACAACATTTGCTATGTGTTCCTTCCAATTTAAGTTGTTCGTAATTGTAATACCTAGGTATTTAGTTGAATTTACAACTTTTACATTAGACTGATTTATCGTGTAACCGAAGTTTAACGAGTTCCTTTCCACACTCATCTGGATGACCTCACACCTTTCGTTATTTAGGGTCAACTGCCACTTTTTGCACCATTCCGATATTTCTTCTAAATCGTGTTGATCGGCAAACAACCGCAGACGGCTGCTCAGATTGTCTCCCAAATTGTTTATGTAGATAAGGAACAGCAAAGGTCCTATAACACTACCTTGGGGAACGCCAGAAATCACTTCTGTTTTACTCGATGACTTTCCGTCAATTACTGCGAACTGTGACCTCTCTGACAGGAAATCACAAATCCAGTCACATAACTGAGACGATATTCCATAAGCACGCAATTTCACTACGAGCCCCTTGTGTGGTACAGTGTCAAAAGCCTTCCGGAAATCCAGAAATACGAAATCGATCTGAAATCCCTTGTCAATAGCACTCAACACTTCATGTGAATAAAGAGCTAGTTGTGTTTCACAGGAACGATGTTTTCTAAACCCATGTTGGCTGTGTGTCAATAGACAGTTTTCTTCGAGGTAATTCATAATGCTCGAACACAATATATGTTCTAAAATCCTGCTGCATATCGACGTTAACAATATAGGCCTGTAATTTAGTGGATTGCTCCTACTACCTTTCTTGAATATTGGTGTGAATTATGAAACTTTCCAGTCTTTGGGTACGGATCTTTTGTCGAGCGAACGGTTGTGTATGATTGTTTAGTATGGAGCTAATGCATCAGCATACTCCGAGAGGAACCTAATTAGTATGCAGTCTGGACCAGAAGGCTTGCTTTCATTAAGCGATTTAAGTTGCTTCACTACTCCGAGGATATTTACTTCCACGATACTCATGTTGGCAGTTGTTCTCGATTCGAGCTCAGTAATATTTACTTCGTCTTCTTTTGTGAAGGCATTTCGGAAGGCTGTGTTTAGGAACTCTGCTTTGGCAGCACTGTCTTTGATGGTATCTCCGTTGCTGTAGCGCAGAGAAGGCATTGATTTTTTCTTGCCGCTAACATACTTCACACACGACCAGAATCTGTTTGGATTTTCTGCCAGGTTTCGAGACAAAGTTTCGTTATGGAAACAGTTATAAGCATCTCGCATTGAAGAATTTCGAGCGTCTGTAAAAGATCTCCAATCTTGGGGATTTTGCATCTTTTTAAATTAGGCATGTTTGTTTCGTTGTATCTGCAACAGTGTTCTAACCCGTTTTGTGTACCAAGGAGGATCAGCTCCGTCGTTTGTTAATTTATTTGGTATAAATCTCTCAATTGCTGCCGATACTATTTCTTTGAATTTAAGCCACATCTGGTCTACACTTATATTATTAATTTGGAATGAGTGGAGATTGTTTCTCGGAAGGCGTCAAGTGAATTTTTATCTGCTTTTTTGAATAGATATATTTTTCGCTTATTTTTCGAGGATTTGGGGATTACAATGGCCGGCCGCGGTGGTCTCGCGGTTCTAGGCGCGCAGTCCGGAACCGTGCGACTGCTGCGGTCGCAGGTTCGAATCCTGCCTCGGGCATGGATGTGTGTGATGTCCTTAGGTTAGTTAGGTTTAAGTAGTTCTAAGTTCTAGGGGACTGATGACCACAGCAGTTGAGTCCCATAGTGCTCAGAGCCATTTGAACCTTTTTTTTTTTTTTTTTATTACAATATTCAATCTCGCTACGACAACCCTGTGTTCACTAATTCCTGAATCGGTTTTGATGCTCGTTTTTAGCTCACGATTGTTTGTTGCTAAGAGGTCAAGTGTGTTTTTACAACCGTTTACTATTCACGTGGGCTCATGAATTAACTGCTCGAAATAATTTTCAGAGAATGCGTTTAGCACAATTTCGGATGATATTTTATACGTACCTCCGGAATTAAACTTGTATTTTCGCCATCATATCGAGGGTAAATTAAAGTCAGCACCAACTATTATCGTATGAGTCGGCTACATGTTTGAAATCAAACTCAAGTTTTCTTTGAACCTTTCAGCAACTGTATCATCTGAATTGGGAGGTCGGTAAAAGGACCCTATTATTATTTTATTCCGGTTGCCAACAATGACCTCTGCCCATACTAACTCACAGGAAGTATCTACTTCAATTTCGCGACAAGATAAACTACTTCTGACAGCAACAAACACGCCACCGCCAACCGTGTTTAGCCTATCCTTTCGGAACACCATTAAATCTTCGAAAAAATTTCGGCTGAGCTTATATCCGGCTTTAGTCAGCTTTTAGTGCCTATAACGATTTGAGCATCAGTGCTTTCTATTAGCGCTTGGAGCTCTGGTACTTTCCCAACACAGCTACGACAATTTACAACTGTTATACCAGTGATTCCTGTATCCACGTTCTTCATGTGTTCAGCCTGCATCCTTTGTGACTGAAGCCCTTCTTGTGTTTTCCCGAGACCCTCTAACCTAAAATATCGCCCCGTCCACGCCACACAGCCCCTGCTACCCGCGTATAGTGGACACCTGACCTATTCAGCGGAACCCGAAACCCAACCACCCTTTGGCGCAAGTCGATGAATCTGCTGCCTACAGGGTCGCAGAAGCGTCTGAGCCTCTGATTCAGACCCTCCACTCGACCCTGTACCAGAGGTCCGCAATCGGTCCTGTCGACTGTGCTGCAAATGGTCAGCTCTGCTTTCATCTTGCAAGACTGGCAGCCTTTACCACTTCTGTTAGCCGCTCGAAACAAGAGAGAATCTCTACTGATCCAAAGTGACATCATTGGTACCGACGTGAGTAACCACCTGCAGTTGACTGCACCATGTGCTCTTCATGGTATCCTGGAGGAGCCTTTCCACATCTGGAATGACTCCACCCGGTATGCACGCGGAGTGCACATTGGTTTTATTACTTTACTTATTTTAAGTTTAGCGTTAGATATACTTTAATTTTTTGTCGAAAGAAACGCAAAACCATGTTCTGAAATAGTGTTCTGTTTCTCCACTAGACAGTGCCATAGTTTCTCCAAAACATCGTAACACAACTCACACACAAATGTCATACTAACAAATGTAAATCCACCTGATTATGGAGGTTTAAACCTTTGAAACGCGTCGTGGAGATAAATAAACAGTGACTGGTAACAGTAAATTTGTTGTTTCATTTAATGTCAATAACAGTCCTGCTAGAGCCTAACCTAAAATGTTCGCATTTAAAGTGAAATAAGGTATAGGAAAGCCGTGAGCATTATACCACAAATGGTGTATATGACAATAATCAGAATTCTATCTAAGCTTCTCCTCAACCAAACAAAACCGCTGCTGGGTCTTCAACTCGGTGAATACTAGGGCGGAGTTACAAAAAGGTGCCGTGCAGGGAACAAATTCTCAACAGCAAAAATTCGATGAAGTATTTCCTCATTACAGGAAACAAAGGTGATGTGATCATGTTTGTCGATTTCAATAAAGCAACTGACGAGGCGAAAGCATGTACGGAGAATCTCTCTTCAGAGTACTAGCAGAATTTCAATTAGTAAAAACTTAAAAAACATCATAAAGGAGATTAAGTCAAAAGTAAAATCTGCTGAAGAAAGAATGAAAGAAAGAATTAAAAATAGACAGCGGATTGGTCAGGGGATGGCGTATCCCTGTTGTTGTGGAAATGTGCTTTGAAATATTGTTAGAGAATGTAGAAAGGAGGGGCACTAACACAGCGACTAGAACCTAAACCCAAATGTTTAGAAATAGTTTGTCCAGAATTTGCAGATGACATGGCACTAACAGACAATGGTTTCACCCAAGTACAAAAACAACTTGAAATGTTGAAGTAACAGAAAAGGAGAAAGTGGGCTGCTAATTTAATCTGAAAACAAAGAAATTCATGACCGACAGGAAAACAGCACCAGCTTAGCTCAAAATTTGCGATAGCAAAATACCAAGTATTCTCTTTCTTTCCTAGCATTTATCCCGTCGTATGCGTCAGTTGTTTTCAGGATTGGGTGAATTTATTTTATTTTCACCTTGTGGTGTGAAGTCCTCATGTCACGACTGTCGTTAGTTAACCTAAGGGAGGTAAGTCGTTTGCGCCGTCTGTGCATTAGTCGCGTAAATATTTGTCTGTGTGATATTGTACTTTAACTCTTTGTGTACAGTATTTTATGAGGCAGAGGTAGTAGTCGAGCCCAGCATTTACCTATACTAGCGATGTAAATCGACGAAAACTACATTTACGTTGGCCGTTGTACCACATCAATAGACCGACGCGTGGATTCGATCCAGGTCGGTCTCACCTCGCTCTCTCGCAAGATAACGCATTGCGCGGGCAGGTAACGAAATTTTCTGTGTTACAGAATTGAAAATACCTAGGTGAAAGGAAATTATAATAAATACACTGAAGTGACTAAGAAACAGGTATAGTCATGCGTATTCAAATACAGATATATGTAAACAGGTATATAGGACAACAAGTGTCTGACACAGATCGGTTACTGTTGCTACAATGACAGGTTATCAAGATTTAAGTGAGTTTAAAAGTGGTGTTATGGTCGGCGCACGAGCGATGGGACACAGCATCTCCGAGGTAGGGACGAAGTGGGAATTTTCCCGTACGACCATTTCACGAGAGTACCGTGAATATCAGGAATCCGGTCAAACATTAAATTTCCAAGATCGCTGCGGCCGTAAAAAGATTCTGCAACAACGGGACCAACGACTACTGAAGATAATCGTTCAACATGACAGAAGTGCAATCCTTCCGCATACTGCTGCATATTTCAACGCTGGGCCATCAACAAGTGTCAGCGTGCGAACCATTCACTGAAACATTATCGATATGGGCTTTCGCAGCCGAAGGTCCACTCGTGTACCCTTGCTGACTGCACGACACAAAGCTTCACTCCTCGCCTGAACCTCTCAACACCGACATTGGACTGTTGATGACTGGAAACATGTTGCCTGATCGGACGAGTCTCGTTTCAAATTGTATCGAGCGGATGGACGTGTACGGGTATGGAGACAACCTCATGAATCCATGGCATGTCAGCAGGGACTGTTCAAGCTGGTGGAGGCTCTGTAATGGTGTGGGGCGTGTGCAGTCGGAGTGACATGAGACCCGTGAAACATCTAGATACAACTTTGAAAGGTGACACGCACGTTAGCATCCTGTCTGATCACCTGCACCCATTCATAACCATTGTACATTCCGACGGACTCGGGTAATTCCTGCAGGACAATGCGACACCCCACACATCCAGAATTGCTGCAGACTGGTTACAGAAACACTCTTCTGAGTTTAAATGCTTCCACTGGCTACCAAACTCCAGAGACATTAACATTATTGAGCAAATCTGGGATACTTTGCAACATGCTGTTCAGAAGAGATCGCCACCCCGTCATACTTTTTCGGATTTATGAACAGCCCAGAAGGATTCATGGTGTCAGCTCCCTCCTGCACTACTTGAGATATTAGTCAAGTCCATGTTACGTCGTGTTGCGGCATTTCTGCGTGCTCGCGGAGGCCATGCACGATATTAGGCAGGTGTACTAGTTTCTTTGGCTCTTCAGTCTATATGTCCATAGAATCTAGGCTTCAGAAAAAACACCATTTCAAAAAAAAAAACAATATTTACAACAAGAGATGCCTGTCTTTGAACTGCAGAATCCGACATTATACAGCAATGATTAAATCATACGTACTCTACACATTAGAGACATACGTCCTCCAACATAAATTCTATAGACAAATTCTTAAAATCACGGTTGCTACACGCGTGCAAAGGATCCAACACATGGAACACTCAGAAAGAACAGACCTAGACAGAATAACCCATCAGATTCACACATTCTTAGGAAAGACAGCAGCCTATGCTCAACTAGAACAAATAAACACAAAAGGCCTTAAGGTATTATGATCACCAAATCTACAGGACTGAGATGTGACGAGGTAAGTCACACAAACAAGGGGTTTTGAGGAATAAGAGAGAAGTAATAAACAACATACGAGGCCGTGTTGAAAAGTAATGCCTCCGAAATTTTTATCTGAAAACTCGTACAGCTTTTTAAAGAAAACGAACGTTATTAACATTCTGCATCTTTAGTCTTCATGTCTACATATTTATTTCTCAACCCGGTCACCTTGGCGACTAACACATTTCTCCGAACGAGAGGTTAGTTTGTTAATACTGTCATTGTAGAATGCTTGAATTTGTTAATGGAGACACAACCTCATCTCTGCTTGCTCCGCTTCATCACTATCAAAGTGAAGTACTCGAAGATGTTCTTTAAGTTTTCGAAACAGGTGAAAATCGGAAGGGGCCAAGTCAGAACTGTATGGATGATGATCGATGACAGTGAACCCAAGGCGTTAGGCTGTTGCAGATGTCGCAGCGCTCGTGTGTGGCCTGGCATTGTCATGTTGAAGGTGAGGGTGTTCCATGTGAGGACGAACTTTTCGGATTCGAAACTCGATTACAGTACGCTGTTTCCCACGCGCCGATGTAGTTACGTTCGGCACCGCCATGTTGCACACTAGAATTCGGACACCACTAGCGGCAGAGGATTGCAACTTGTGTCAGCCAAGCGGGAAATTCGACCAGATAATATGCTTGGCATGTGAAACCTCAATGGATATTGAGAACAGATTAAAAAATCTGAAGGCATTACTTTTCAGGTCGCCCTCGTACATTGACTAAACAATGGATATACATTGACCCGTTGCATAAGGAAAGGATATTGGGCTGAAAGAAAGCCCAAAAAGTATTGATGTCGGGTGGTCTTAAGCAATCCATTCGCAAAAGAAGAAGAAATGATAAGGATTACAGAATTAGGCATGATTTTGAGTCTGATAATTCATTATAGGTGAGGTTCCCTCCTGCCGTAACCAGGACCTCTGAAGTTCTTGAAAGCAAAGAGGATCGGTTTGGTTTCTGGAAAATCTGCATCCACGCGTTTTTTGTATGAGTTCACAAAGCATCAATAGTGACTACCAGAGGAATGTGTCGAACAGCGGAACTGTAGGGCAGGGAAGCTGTAGTGTCGGTCGCTCTTCAAATAAGGCCTGTGCATTACTCAGTATACGTGATCACCCAATAGTCTGCTGCAATATGATATGTGCTGTTGCCTCAAAGAGGAGCGGCACCTTTTATTCTTGAGCCGCCATTATGTAGTGACTACTGTGCAGATTCCGCTCTGTACATAAGAACCTTCTAAGACAAAAGCTGCCATCCATAGGACAGGTTGAAGAGAAAGCCGTCCAAACTGGTTCACTTGGCCACTCAACGTTCTACGCGTGTCCATTGACCACAGCGGCGTTTGCGATTTCTTGATAACGGAGACGGACGAAATTACGTATGTGCCACCATTTCGCTCTGTAGTTGACTTGGAAGCCCAGACAGGTCCGCAGTATTCAGCACCCGTACAACATTGTGTGTGGTTTTTAACAATGACATTGACAACACGGTGGTCATCCTGTGTTATGGTCACACTGCGTGCTCCACAACCTGCTCATAGCGGTGTATTACCCTTTTCTGCCCACTGCGTTCACATGCGTATCACTGTTGTAGCTACACGCTATGAATGGCCCGACATGATACTGTTACGGGGATAAAGTCAAGTGCCGGTACGCCAGTCGGGAGCGATAGAGAAGAGAAGGCTGTGGGAAGAAGTCAGCCAATCGCACGCTCACCGACCTGCCTTCCAGGATGACAATGCGACAGTAGAGGTCCCTAGGTGAAGAGGACATAAGCGCCGCGCCCGACTGTTGGAACCCGACTTGGATAGCAGCGTCAACTATAGCCAATTCGATAGTAATTCAGGACAGACTTTTGTCAGTTTGAGATCAGCAGTTATTGCAGTTCAGTTAATTTTGTTTGTCGCCCTTAACAGCCGCCACGAATTCTTCTGTGTGCCAACCTTTCCATCCCAAAGCAGAAATTGCAACCTACGTCCTCAATTATTTGCTTGATGTATTCCAATCTCTGTCTGCCTCATTAGTTTTTACCCTGTTTTACACTGTTTTAGAATTCTGAATTTTGATTGATTTGATCCAATTTAATGGCTGTATCAATATTTGCCAACTGCGTGCACCACTAGGTCTCCCAAATACACCGACGAGCCAAACCATCAAAAGATCAGTTCCTTAATAGCGTGTTGGTACAACTTTGATATGCAATAACCAGCAGCGCTTCTCAGTGGTTCGACAAATCCTTGGTAGTTTTTCGGAGGAATGTGGCACCAGATGTTACGCATATGTCAAGCAATTTCCATAAATTACGGGTGGAAGATTTGTGGGCGCAGAGATGGCGTCAGATATAGTCGCAGATGTCTTCCATCGTGTTCAGATCAGCTTAGCGTTTTCACCGAGTCATCAATTTGCGTTCACTGTATGGCTCCTTAAACCAGTGCCGCACTATCCTGATCTTGTGACAAGGACAGTTATCCTCCGTCAGGTGGTCAGAAACAGTATTCATGTACTACACAATTGTCACAGTGCCTTCAATAACTACCTCAGGTCCCATGGAAGCACAGTTGAGTGCCCTCCATAGCATAAGACTGTCCTTCATCACCATGCATCCATGGCAGGTGTATCTTTTGGACAGCCATTCACCTTGACTACGGCCTATCTGAACATTATCAACATGGTTTAACAAGAAAGGTTAGGCGTACGACCAGGCGACACGTTTTAATTGATACGCAGTTAAGGTGGATTATTTCGAGTCCACATGGAAGCACCTAGGAAGATAGAGGGTTTTTGCTGCGGACCCCGATGTTCAACGATGTCCGCTGAACATCGTCCTCCGAAACACTTGTGCCTGCACTTGCATAATACTCTGTCATCAGGTCTTCCACAGATCGCTGCCTATTCTGCTTTTCAGATCGGAAAGTCTCCAACCACTGTGTACTGCGATGAGGCGTTAACGTCGAACACGTTATCGCCTGCTCGTGGTTTCACCAGCTTTCAACCACTTTCCATATATCCTCACGACAGTAGTACGAGAATAACCCACCGTCTCTCAGATGCTATTTTCCAGGTGGCGGGGCAGGGAGATCTGCCACTTTTCGAAGTCACTTACGTTAGTGGACTTACCCAACTGCGGCTTGTATCGTTGCTAGAATTATTCGTCATTTATCTCTGCACTGCTCATATACACTGAGGTGGCAAAGGTCATGGGATAGGACAGTGCGACGAAATTTGGCGTTAATGGGCTATGAAAGCAGACGACCGAGCCGAGTGCCTTCGCCAACAGTACCACATTACCTGCAGCGCCTCCCCTGGGGTAGTGACCATATTGGTGTGACTCCAGACAACTGGGAAACCGTGGCCTGGTCAGATGAGTATCGATTTCAGTTGGTAAGGTCTGATGGTAGGGTTCGAGTGTGGCGGAAACACCACGAAGCCATCGGCCCAAGTTGTCAACAAGACACTGTGCAAGCTGGTGTCGGCTCCATGATGGTGTGGACTATGTTTGGATGGAATGGACTGGGTTTTCTGGCCCATCTGAACCGATGATTGACTGGAAATGGTTATGTTCAGCTACTGGGAGGCCATTTGCAGCCGTTCATGGACTTCATGTTCCCAAACCACGACGACATGTTACCGGGCCACAGCTGTTCGCTGTGGACAATTAGAGCGAATGGTTAGCCACCCACATCGCCCGACAAGAATCTCATCAGACATTTATCGGACATAATAGAGAGGTCAGTTCGTGTACAGAATCCTGCATCGGCAATAGAGGCAGCATGGATCCATATTTCTGCAGGGGACTTCCAACGACTTTTTGAGTCCATGCCACTTCGAGCTGCTGCATTAAGCAGGGCAAAAGGAGGTCCGACTCGATATTAAGAGGTATCCCTAGACCTGTCACCTCATTGTACTTTCCTTTCCACATCATGTGCCTGCAACACTACCAGGCGGCTACTCTCTCGCGTCAACTGTTGCCGTAGCATTTTGGTTTATCAGCGTTCATTACTCGCTCAGCAACCACATGGACGTTAATTTGATCGAACATCTGCTGGATCAGATCAACTGTCATGTTCACGCTCTTACTCTTTAAGTTCGCACTCTTCTGGAAGTTGTGGGAATAATTGTTGACAACAATGCGCGAGATATTTTTTGAAACCTACAATTATTCGGTTGGGTTACTTCCAGAATGTTCTTGTGGGAATTGTAAATAGGAGTTATTCTGGATGCCCGTTAGTACTCTCCAATGTACGTCAGTGTTAACAGTGGAGAGGAGAATCATTCGTTATTCGGTACATTTTTCTGATCGTGCTTTTAGACATCACTCTGAAAACGAAGAGGAGGTGTTACAGATAGACAATATCATTAGACCAAATGTATGCACTACAGGAAAGGCTACAAAACACAATGTTCTTCTTACGTTTTTACAGCATTAATTTACGTCATCATCATCATCATCATCTTCTCCTTTCTTGCCTTTTTCCGTTTCCCTACAGGGTCGGCGTTGTTATACGGGAGTTAGCAATGTTAGTGACACTTGGTGGCCTGATGCCCTTCCTGCCGCCACCACCTTCATCCCCCTCCCCCTACCCCTCCCCGCCGGTTCCACGTTATTTATCCAGGTGGACGTGGGAAACTACCTGAAAACAACATCCAGGCTGACTGGCTCCCTAGTCTTCGTTGTTAACCAGCCAGGCGATTCGATTAGGAGCAGTCTCGTCTCCCCGAATCCCGGAAACGGCGCATTAACGCGATCAGCTGAGTCTGAGAGTATCTTTCTACAATAGCACTGGAGGGTATATAAGCTCGTTGGAATGAATGGAAACGAATGTACAGTGTATGAAAAGCTTGTGAGGGTGTTGCAGGGCAGGTTGTGCTGTGAAATAAATCAATACGTTGCGCCGTTCCCGAGTTAATTAACATTGAAGTTAGCTAATCAGGCCTTTGTGTGTGAAAATTCAAGCGTACCGGCAGACACGATGTCGTCAAATGTGTATTTCGTTTGATTCCCTAAAACCGAACAAGAGAACGATACAAAGATTGCACTTGGGATGGTAGTAAGGATCGAACCCGTGCCAAAGGCAGAGCAGCAAGCGATCCGATCGGCTAACTTCAGTATTAATTAACTCGGAAACGGCACTGTGTGTCAATTTTTTTCTTAAAAATTATTTTTCACCACAACCCACCCTGTAACACCCCTACGTGGTTTTCAGACTGTTTATGACCGCCGTGTATCTGTATAGTGGGCCAGTATGTCTAAGGGGGATTATGTGCAATTCAGTTTATCATTACAATGCAGTGATTCATCCTGATGTTGAGTCTGACAGGTACGCAAGAGTGCCAAGAAGAGTGGCTGTATGAGAGGAACAATAAGCTATAATTGGTTTACAGATAGTTCACTCACACAAACGAGTTGAAGCCACCCTTACAAATCCTAGCTTAGGGTGTTGTCCGCTTAGGCATGACCTTATCATCTGGTAAAAAGATGACCTTCATCATCTCCCATGCTCGTTCATGACTTACGAATAATAGTTTGCAACATTTTACAAGAGTACGTATGGCGTGCACGTGTGGCTTTTTAGGAGAGAGTAACCTCTCCACAGTCCCAATAGGATTTGTTCTAATTTAAGATTAATTAAACAGAGTAATACACGTCATGGCAGATCGGAGAAGCTAAATGTTAATATAAGGTGTTTCGAAGTTTCTATTACAGACTTCTAGGAATTGTAGTGGGGATATACTAGAAAAAATTTTGATGAAGATTCCATGTCCGGAAATTAGCTGTGGTTCGACAGGGGTGTTAAAAATATGCTTTTAAAACCAAATTTATACGTAGCCAAAGAATCTGAGCGAAACCAAATTAGCGCAAAGAAAGTCATGCGTGAATCGTTCAGTGAATTCAGAAGTAAAATTTACATCTACCAGTTAAACAAAAGTTCCTTAGAAGTTTTGGTCTTTTCGTAAATCAGTAAACGGATCGAAAGTCTGTGGTTAATGGCAAAGAAACGGAGGATAACAGAGCCAAAGCCGAACAACTGACGTCTTTTTCCAGCTCTGTTTTACTGAGGACGATCGCATTCTAACTCTTCCTTTAAATCGTCGTTATAGAACAATTCCTTTTCACCACATACGTGGTGATTCTTATTAACGTTTAAAAACCCCAAATGTGACGTAAATGACGCTGATACAGTTAGTTTAATATGAGACACATGGGGCCGCAAATGTCGGGAAATACTCCGAAAGTGGATAACTAATGTGGAAGATGTGACGTCACCAGATTGAGCTTGTCCCACCTACCCTCGCCGGTAAGGGGGGGGGGGGGGGGGAGGGGGCAGTGATACACATCACTCCACTAGGCTACTCTGTTTTCGAACACCTTTTGTCCATGTGATCTGTTGTAAACGTAGAAGTTACAAAATTATTGTCCTCTCTGTACCCAAGCAAAAGCGGTCATTATTTTGCGTTTCTTTCCTTTTTTCCCTTCTTTTATTTGCAGACTTTGCTAAGTAAAGAACAAGTAGATCATTTACTGGCGGCGCTGCAGTTCGGAAGCTTACACCTATTTACTAGCGACGCAATATAGTAGGTTTTTGCTGCAGTGTACTTTGCAATTAACCAGAGAAGACCGCAAGACCGGTGAATAAAATAATAAATTTTAACTCAACGTAAACTCACAATTGTCTAACGCAATGCAAGAAAAAACACTGTCTGCCAGACGCAAGCCTCGAAATCTGAGCTCCACACGGTTAAGTCACACACGTAGGCCGCCACGACACAGATGTAATACACGACTTGGGTTGGGATGATTAGTTGCGACAGACCGGTATCCTCCACCACTGCACGTGTGGCGAAGTATGTCATCTGGTGACCTCGCATGTTCAACATTTGTCATTCATTTTTGGGGTATTACCCGACCCTTAGGCCCCATGTGTCCTACGCTAAATTACTTGTCTCGTCGTCATCTACGTCGCCTCAGGATTTTTAAATGTTAGAAAGAATCACCCTGTATATAAACGACCTAGTGGATAACGTCCGAAGTCCCATGACGCTTCTCGCGGATGATGCTGTATACAGAGAAGTCACATCGCCAGAAATCTGTAGCGAAATGCAGGGAGACCTGTAGAGAATCAGCCCTTTGTGCAGGGGTTGGCAGTTGACCCTGGTGGGGTCCTGCCCACTTGTCGCTTATAGGGTGCCTAAAGGATGCTGTGTTCGCGGAATGCTATACAACAATTCAAGCAATCACGTTAATAGTTTTTATTACAATAAAGAAGACTGAAAAAAAACTTAACTTTGAATTTACAAGAGTTTCGCAAGCGATGGTCGACATGCAAGCAATCAAAGCCCTTTGCTGTATACAAGATCCATGTAAGCAATTGGTATGGATCACACGTCACTGCTATCGTAGTGCTCCCCTAGTATTGTGCTAATACTGTCCGGCCGAGGCTGGCAGTAGCGGTGGTTATATTCTCTTCGTCTAGAGGGCGCTCCTGTCGTGGTGAGGTCCTTGTCAGCGGGCTATTGGCTGACGTCGTCTCACCGCCTTCTTTGCTCTTGCGATCTTCGTCTTAGTGCCAGCGCTTGTCGATACACCGGAACAGTCCTCAAGACATACAAATGTAATATATTGCGCGTTAATAGGTAGGAATATCCGTTAATGAACGACTATACGACTGCATAACAACAACTGGAAGCAGTCACATCCATAATACGAGCGTACGGCGCGATGTAAAGCGGAACGGCCACGTAAAACTAATCTCAGGTGAGGTAGAGGATAGACCGATATTCACTGGGAGAATCCTCAGGGTGTGTTGTTCACCCACAAAGGAAGCAGCTTACAAAACCCTTGCTCGAACAGTACTTGAATATTATTCGTCAGTCTGGGATCCTTACGAGATAGGATTGGTAGAGGAAATAGAGAAAATCCAAAAATGAACAGCGCGTGTCTTTACAGGTTCATTTAGAAAGCGTGATGCAAATGCTCAGCCAACTCCAGTGGCAGACGCTGCTAAACAAGAGTTGTTCATACAGTGTAGTTTACTGTTCAAGTTCCGAGAGGGTGCGATCCTTAAAGAGTCAATCAATATGTTGTTTCCTTCTACTTATATCTAACGAAAAATCCATGAAAGTAAAATTAGAGTGGTTGGAGCTCACATGGAGGTTTTCCAACAGCCGTTCTTCCCGTGAACTATTCGCGACCGGAACAGAAATGGAGGTAAGTGAGAGTAGTGCACAAAAAATCCTCCGTCACGCCCCGTGAGGTGGCTTGCGGAGTACAGAAGATGATGATGCAGATGTAGCCGCTTCACACGAGCCACCGTGAAACGCATCTCTGCAGCGCACCGAGCCTTCACACGGCGCTGCGTGGCCCAGCGCTACTGGAAAGAGCAGTGGCTCCTTTGTTACGCTGCGCCACTGTGATCTGCCGCTGCTGCCTCGCCGCCGTGTTTCGGTTCCAAAATGGTTCAAATGGCTCTGAGCACTATGAGACTTAACATCTGAGGTCATCATGCCCCTAGAACTTAGAACTACTTAAACCTAACTAACCTAAGGACATCACACAGATCCATGCCCGAGGCAGGATTCGAACCTGCGACCGTAGCAGTTTACTAACAAGGCAGTCAATTTACCCAACTGTGTGGTGGGTATAAACGGTAAACTCATACATTTCAACAAGGCAGCTGACTGTGGGTCGCTTTATTACAACAAGAAAAACATTTTCTCGGTATGGTTTTGCTGGCCATGTGTGATTTCCACCACAGACTGATATTCATTGACGTTAGAGCAAATAGAAGATCGCCAGACTGATTCGTGTTCAAGATTTGATTGCTTTAGAAGAAGTTAATTGACAATGAAACTAAATTTCCTCAGAGAAGGCAGTTGTATGAAAGGTGTGATTACTTTTCTCTTGTAATCCTTGATGGTTAATATTTCGGTATATCATTTTTCCTACTTCGTTAATACTGAGAAAAGTTGTTTCCAAAAAGTTCTCAAATACAGTCTCTGTAGGACTAGGATATATGCTGAATACACTTTTGACATGCTTGATAAAGGGGGCAGAATGTTTGGCCGGCCTTCGACTGTATCGTCAGAATTTGCTGAAAATATTATAAGAAGTTGCTACACCCTGCACAGTTTCGTTCATGATCGAGACGGATACAGATTTGAAGAGACTGTGAAACAGACCCAACACAAGAGGGAAGTAATGTGGGTGAGGCTCATCAATCGTCGTCTTCTCTGAAGAATGTTTGCCTCCAACGTTCGGTGAAAACTTTTGTTTTCTGCAGTTTATCTGATTATTTCTCGTACTCCATGTTGCATAACGATGGATTTCAGGTTCACAGATGAAATCTTCTGTATTGACTTCTATTTATAGCCAACAGTATGATCTACACAACGTCGTGGACCGATGACCTCAGCAGTTTGGTCCCACCGTCGTGAGCCGACCGTTAAAATGCGGCGTTACCCGCCGCTTGACTGGTCAGCAGTGCCACCTAGTGGAGTCGTGTGAAGGCCGCTTTGCAAGCAATGGCCCAGTAGAGCTTCTGCAGTAGCCTGCCGCTGTCCGCCACAGAAATGCGGTGGCGCTGCACGTCAAGGCGCCCATTGCAACCAATCCTTTGACAGCGGAAGTACCACTGAGAAGCGCTTGTGTGTGAAGGGGGCGTAAATGTATGACTGCTGATTGCGGCAGCGGACAGAGCACGGACCGCCACACGAGACGCGATGGCATATCGGTCCAGGAAGACGAGGAGAACAAATATTATCCGATTTTTGGTGCCTGTTGTTGTTACCAACTGATCGAGAACACACATATCCCAATAGTCACACAGCTTGGTACAATTATCAGTTTCTTGCCGTTGTGTGATTCCGTCATGAACGTTCCCGATTTCCCCAGTACTGGTTATTCTTCGTTTTTTGCTGTGACTGTTGATACATTCAGTAGACCGCGTATCACACTAGAGTATTTTAGAATCGTTCAAACAAATGGGCACACGAACTTCTCCTTTGAAACATTTTAATTGTAACGGGACATAACAGGCTTTTTCCATCGACACTGGACATCGCAGTATTTGTTTGGACTGACTCCATCTATTCAACGCAGATACAAATTTGTGGCCGGTCAGAGTGGCCGAGCGGTTCTAGGCGCTACAGTCTGGAACCGCGCGACCACTGCGGTCGCAGGTTCGAATCCTGCGTCGGGCATGGGTGTGTGTGATGTCCTTAGGTTAGTTAGGTTTAAGTAGGTCTGAGTTCTAGGGGACTGATGACCTTAGAAGTTAAGTCCCATAGCGCTCAGAGCCATTTGAACGAGTTTGTAAATGTCTGCAGAAATCCGAGAGAAAATGAATCTGATGACTGTTAGTAGTGTCAGACGATGTATGCAGGATCAGGCAGCTAAAAGAGACTGACTGAAATGAATGTAGAAAATGAGAGGGCTGGCAGAGCATACTTCACATAGCAACCATTCCCTTAGCGTACGACGCTAGGAGTCGTTGAACAGTGACGCGCGCTGCCAAGAGGATAAGTACACAATATGCCATCCAGACCGTCATGCTATCAGGTCTGCAGGGCAACAATTACATTGTATTTGTGACATCAAGGTAGAAGAAACGTCGGGTTGAATTTTTATGACCTTTATTTGCAAACGCTGTAGTCGACAAAGTTGTGGATATTCCAGACGAGACAACACTATGAGTTTTCCGACTTTTACACGGACGTGAACGCGTTGCCTTTGCCTGTGCAAATGCCTGTTTGATAGGTGTTGCATAGAGGGCAAAATCAATGCACACTACGGAGTTTGGTTCGCCAGTTTGTCATCAAATGGGGACACACTTATGTTTGTTACTGTGTGGAGCGGACAGGCAATGGAGCACTATTGTTGGGAGGAAAGGGCAGCCATGCATTGTGCTCACGGGGCGGAGGATGGAAGTGCTCACGCTGTCCAACGTTTGTGCTTTCGTCGGTTTCCGATTCGTCGGGTTGCCATATCCACGTACATTTACTGCCATCCACAGGTTCCTACGACAGACAGGTTCACTTGAGGTACGTTTTCCGCTGACATGTTTTTGTAGTAGTACATGTGCAATTAAAGCCAACTTCGAAAGCCGGTGAATTCATTTCGTGTTACAAGTGCGAAGGACTGACGGCCGCGGTCGGCAACGCACAGTGCGTACACCAGGGTTTGGCTTGGCTTGGTTCAAATGGCTCTGAGCACTATGCGACTTATCTTCTGATGTCATCAGTCGCCTAGAACTTAGAACTAATTAAACCTAACTAACCTAAGGACATCACACACATCCATGTCCGAGGCAGGATTCGAAACTGCGGCCGGCCGAAGTGGCCGTGCGGTTAAAGGCGCTGCAGTCTGGAACCGCAAGACCGCTACGGTCGCAGGTTCGAATCCTGCCTCGGGCATGGATGTTTGTGATGTCCTTAGGTTAGTTAGGTTTAACTAGTTCTAAGTTCTATGGGACTAATGACCTCAGCAGTTGAGTCCCATAGTGCTCAGAGCCATTTGAACCATTTGAACCATTCGAACCTGCGACCGTAGCGGTCGCTCGGCTCCAGACTGCAGCGCACTGCGGCCGACACCAGGGTTTAAAGAAGAGACGTTAGCACTGCTCGAAAACACACCCTCAACTCAAGAAGATGATTTGACCCCTACCGCCTTCAGAATGTTTTCGCCCTTAACCTAGACCATTTTCCACGTCGAACTGAATTCTGCCAGTGGTTTGAGCAAAGGTCTGGCATTCAACCGGACTTTTCGAACCGTGTACCTTTTACGGATGAGGCATCCTTTGCACGAGAGGGTATGTTCAACAGCCAAAATCAACACGTGTGGGCGCGGGAAAACCCGCACCCCGCCTTTGTTAGTGGTCACCAAGATCGCTTCGCTGTCAACATTTGGGCCGGCTTGGTAGACGATAATCTGTTCGGTCCATACCTGTTCTCCTGGCGACTGAACGCAAACAGATGCTAAATCTTTTTACGAGAAACTCTGCCAGAGTTCTTGGAGCATGTACCACTCAAAGTGCGACAGCGAATATGGTACCAAAACGATGGTTGACCTGCGCACTTCGCTCACGCAGTGCGAACGCATTTGGAGGAAACCTTTAATGAGAACTAGATAGAGCGCGGTAGGCCGGTATCATGGCCTGCACGTTCTCCCGACTTGACGCCCACTGATTTTTCTTTTTGGGCCAGCTGAAATATGTTGTCTATGAAACACGAACTGAGACTGATAAAGAGCTGACAGCGTGCAAAATGGCAGCCTCCGATGCCATTTCCACATTGCCAGGAGTGTTTAAAAGAGTGCGACAGTCACTCCACCGTCGTTGCGCAGCGTGCATTCGAGCAGGAAGGCGTAATTTCGAGTACTTTTTGTAACTGTTTTGAAACACAGGTTATAAAACTTCATCCAGACTTCTCATTTACCTTGATGCCACAAATACAATACACTGAAAACGTACCTCTGCAGACAGCTCGGATGTCATGTTACGTGCCTACTCTCATGGTGGCGCGCGTTGCTGTTCAACGACGACTAGTGCCGTTCGCTAAGGGATGCGGACATGGGTTGCAATGTGAAATATGCTTGTTCTGACACACTGTAAGAGCCGTCTCATTTTCTACATTCATTTCAGATACGCTGTGGTTTTCTTTAAGCTATAGCGGTCATGTGTGATCGGTTTATTAATTTTATCCGCACTCGTCTCTAAGATCTCATATTTCCTCACATTTCTGCAACAGGCGTATATAGATCTGTATCCTAAATAAATGTAGAACATGAGAGAGCTGGCAGAATGGGTCATAATAAGCATATTTCACACCGTCAAGTTGGTTCTACATTCATTGTCGCATATTGAGTGGAACATGCTACAAAAACTCTGGCAAAGTGTCTCGTAAAATGATTAAGTATCTGCTTGCATTCAGTTGCCGGGGAAAATCTATAGACCGAACAGATTATCGCTTACCAAGCCGACCCAAATGTTGATAGCGAAACGATATTGGTGAACACGAACAAAAGCGGCATGCGGATTTTCCCGTGCCCACAAGTGTTGATTTTGGTTGTGGAACATACCCTCCCGTGCAAAGGATGCCTCATTCGTAAAAGGTACAAGGTTCGAAAAGTCCAGTTTGCTCAAACCACTGGCAGAATTCAGTTCGACGTGGAAAATCGTCTAGGTTAAGGGCGTAAACATTCTGAAGGCGGTAGGGGTCAAATCATCTTCATGAGTTGAGGGTGTGTTTTCTAGCAGTACTAACGTCTCCTCTGCAAGCTCTGGCGTACGCACTGTGCATTGACGACCGCGGCTGTCAGTCCTTCCCACCTGTAACACTAAATGAATTCACCGACTTTCGAAGTAGGCTTTAAATTCACATGTACCATTACAAAACTGTGGTTCAAATGGTTCAAATGGCTCTGAGCACTATGGGACTTAACATCTGTGGTCATCAGTCCCCTAGAACTTAGAACTACCTAAACCTGACTAACCTAAGGACATCACACACATCCATGCCCGAGGCAGGATTCGAACCTGCGACCGTAGCAGTCGCGCGGTTCCGGACTGCGCGCCTAAAACCGCTAGACCGCCGTGGACGGCTACAAAACTGTGCCAGAGGAAAACGTACCTCAAGTGAACCTGTCTCTCGTAGGAACCTGTGGATGGCAGTAAATGTACGTGGATATGGCAATCGACGAATCGGAAACCGACGAACATACAAACGTTGGAAGCGTGAGCACTTCCATCTCATGCTCCGTGAGCACAATGCATGTCTGCCCTTTTCTCCCAAGAATAGCGCTACATTTCCTGCCTGCTCCACACAATAACAAACACAAGAGTGTCCCCATTTGATGACAAAATGAAGCAGGGCGAATTAAACTCCGTAGTGTGCATAGGCGCTGCCCTGTGTGCAACACCTATCAAACAGGCATTTGAACACGTTCACCTCCGACTAAGAGCCGGAAAACCAGTATGGTTGTCCCGCCTAAAACATCCGCAACTTTTTTCAACACTGCATTTGCAAGTAATGGTCATAAAAAGTGAGCCGGCCGCGGTGGCCGTGCGGTTCTAGGCGCTGCAGTCCGGAACCGCGGGACTGCTACGGTCGCAGGTTCGAATCCTGCCTCGGGCATGGATGTGTGTGATGTCCTTAGGTTAGTTAGGTTTAAGTAGTTCTAAGTTCTAGGGGACTAATGACCTAAGATGTTAAGTCCCATAGTCCGGGAAGAGATGGGCAACATATTACTACCGCCCACATATATCTCGCGTAATGATCACAACGAAAAGACCCGAGAAATTAGAGCAAATACGGAGACTTACAAGCAGTCGTTCTTCCCACGCACAATTCGTGAATGGAACAGGGAAGGGGGGATCAGATAGTGGTACAATAAGTACCCTCCGCCACACACCGTAAGGTGGCTCGCGGAGTATAGGTGTAGATGTAGATGTAGATAGTGCTCAGAGCCATTTGAACCATTTTCATAAAAAGTGAACCCGACGTCTCTTTCACCTTGATGTCTCAAAAACACTAAAATTGTTGCCCTGCAGACGTGGTACGATGACGCCTCGGATGGCATGTTTTGTACCTGCCCTCTTGCAAGCGCGCGACGCTACTCAACGACGCCTAGCACCGTACGCTAAGGGATCCGGAAGTTGGTTGCTATGTGAAATATGTTTTTTTACCCACTCTAATAGCCCTCTCATTTTCTACATTCATTTGAGTTACGCTACGGAATCATTGACAACAGAGGCGGAGTCACCAGTATAAAAGGAATCAGGGAGTATTTTGTTGTCAGCAGAGAACCAGTAACAACAGAATGTGTCGGTCCGGAGATCTTAGTGGCTTCGAACTTAGACTAATCATTGGATGCTACCAGGCTAACAAATACATCAGGGATATTTCAACGCGGCCGATGTGGCCGAGAAGTTCTAGGCGCTACAGTCTGGAATCGCGCGCTCGCTACGGTCGCAGGTTCGAATCCTGCCTCGGGCATGGATGTGTGTGGTGTCGTTAGGTTAGTTAGGTTTAAGTAATTCTAAGTTCTAGGGGACTGATGACCTAAGAAGTTAAGTCCCATATTGCTCAGAGCCATTTGAACCATTTTTGATATTTCAACCCTCCTAAAGCTGCTGGAGCTGTGATTGTGAAGTGGAGGCTCGAAGAAGCAACCACAGCTAAATGGTAACCAGGGAGACTTAGTGTACTGACGGGCAGGAATCATCGAAGGAAGGAAGATTAGAGTTTTAATGTACCGTCGACAGTGGGGTTATTAGAGAAGGAGCACAAGCTCGGATTACGCAAGGATCGGGGAGGATATCAGTCATGCCCTCTGTGGTACCAGTAGCCCAGCTATCACAATCACCGTCGAGCAGATCCTCGTTAGCTACGCATTCTATAGTCAGTGCTAAGCGACGCATGATGTGTTGTGAGGGGCGACGGCACTGGATAATGGATGACTAGAAACGAGTAATTTTTAGTGACGAATTATGATACCGTATTTCAGGGACTATAAGAAGCACTTTTTTCTTCTAAAAATTGCCTCCAAAATTCAGGTGCATCTTGTACTCGAAATTAATATAAAAATGTCCAGTGCTTCATTTAAAATTCCCACCAGTCTTAAAAATAGCGATATTTGGTGCCGCGGGAAACCTATCTTTATCTGACAACACTGGATTCGACTGACAGCAGCTGTGCACCGATGCGACGAACGTGGGTAGCGGGGATTCACGAGCTTGCTAACACTGTCTTCCTCCCGCCCCGCCATCACAAACCCAGAACACTAGATAGCCTATGATGCGTCATTGCAGTTTACAGTGTCAGTGAATTTGAATTGAAAGTGACTTCTGTTATCGGTAACAGTACATTATTTTTGTTAGAAGCTAATTTAATAATGGAAAAAAAGTGAAGGCATTCGTCTGATGGGTGCTATAAATTGAAAGTAATAGCATATCCAGAAGAACAGGGAAACAGAGCAGCTGAGCAGCATTTCGGCCCTCTACCAACAGAAAAAAAAATCATTCGCGATTGGCGGGCAAGTAAAGAAGAAGTGAAAAAAAAGTAAGACTAAGTGGGCAAATGGAGGACTGAATGCGAAATGGCCAAAACTCTAAGATGACGTATTGAAACAGATTCAAGGACACCGTCGAAATGGCAGTGGATTACAACAAAATTGATTCAAATACACGCTCGTAATCTAGCGCTACAATGAAACTTAACAGACTTTGAGGGTGGAGTTGGTTGGTGCTACAGGTTTATGAAGCATCGTGGACTTAGCACGCGAACCAAAGCCGAAATATCTCAGATGATGTCACATGAGTATGAAGAGAAAATTTTATCTTCCCTTCGTTTTATTATTCAGCATCGAAAGAAAACCAGTGTGGAGCGAATATGGGCGAAACTCCTCTGACATTTGATGTGTGGAGTAACAAAACTGTTGCCATGAAAGTTGCTAAAGCTGTAACTATAAAAACAAGTGGACATGAAAAAATGTACTACACTATTGTCCTTTCAGGTTGAGCTGACGGTACATTTTCTAGCGCAAAACAATTCCAAAGCCTTCTGAAATACTGCCAGGTGTTGTTCTCCACGTACACGACAAGGGTTGAATGGACAAGGCTGGTATGAAATTATGGATTAACGGAGTGTGGGAGAGAAGGAAAGGTGCTTTACTGAAAAAGAGTTTTCTTCTGCTATATCAGTTTAGTATTCATTTGAAAAATTCTATGAAAGAGAAATTGAGACAGGGTAACAATGAGCTTGCTGTTATTCCAGGACGACTTACTTCACAATTACAGCCTCTTGATGGCTCGATAAATAAACATTTTAAAGTGTATATGCGAGAAGAACGGACCAAATGGTCGATTGATGAAACCTAACATGAATTCACGCCAAATAGAGCCGACCTACAATCAAACAAGTGTAAGTGGATAAAACATTCGTGATCTAGAGTGAGAGAAGACATTATAGTTAAATGTTTCAATAAGTGTGGCGTAAGTAACGCTCTCGATGGCAACGAAGACCATCTTATATATGAAGAGCACAACGATGACTTCTACGCGGAAGAAGAAGAAAGTCTGGATGACGATTTTCACGGATTTTTAAGGTCAGTTTGGTTTTATAAACTAAGAATTTTTTTTTAGTCTGGCTTTGAAACCTAACAATAAAAATGGTAAAAATGTTATTTTGTAGAAAATTGTTTAAAAATTAAGGTACGTCTTACAGTCCGTAAAATATCGGATTCCTTTATAAAACCAATGTAAGTGTTTGGGTTTTGCGGATGCCTGGAGAACGTTACCTGCCATCATGTATACTACCAACAGTGAAATACGAAGGATATCTGTGTGTTTTTCTTTACTTAAACTAACTTAAACTATCTTATGCTAAGAACAACACACACACCCTTGCCGGAGGGGGACTCGAACCTCCAACGGGAGCGGCCGCCCAATCAATGACATGGCGCCCTAGGCCGCGCGGCCACTCCGGGCGGCTGCCGTTCCACCACAGACATTTAGACGCCACACTGAAAGTATCCCCAGCAGAGTCTAAGCCCTCATAAAGGTGGAGTGGAGACGCATCTCACAGTAAAGGTGTCCGTATACTTTTGATCAGATATATAAGGGGCGATCCTAAAGTTTCCGTTTGAGGACATTTCTGCTGCGTGTTTGCAACGTAGCGCGACTGCGATAAGGTGTATAGGCATCTACATGTGGGCACGGGATTAGTGTGGCATCCGTGTCTTTCCGATGTGTATGCCGTAAATCCAGAACCGTGAACTATGGTGACGTTATTATCAAATCCTCCTAAACAGGACCAACGTGCTGTTATTCTTTTCTTGGCTGCAGAATATCAAATGGTAAATGAAGAATGTGTATGGGACAGCATGTCCGTTGAAGACCGTTGATGGAATAGTGCGCCAAGGGATGTTGCTGCTTCACGAAAATGCACATCCTCATATCGCAAACGGCCGGCCGGTGTGGCCGAGCGGTTCTAGGCGCTTCAGTCTGGAACCGCGCGACCGCTATGGTCGCAGGCTCGAATCCTGCCTCGGGCATGGATGTGTGTGATGTCCTTAGGTTAGTTAGGTTTAAGTAGTTGTAAGTTCTAGGGGACTGATGATCTCAGAAGTTAAGTCCCGTGAGGCTATATCTCTGATTCCACCGAGTAAGGTTATTTTTCCATCCAAGTTTGAAATCTGTGGTCACGCTCCTATATAAACATCACTTATTATTCGGCTAACCAATGAAGAACACGGAATGCCGGATTGAATTGTGCATTGCTACTACAATCTTTTGCAAGAGCTTCAGGTACGTAGTAGGGAATGGCAACTTTTTGTCATTTATAATGTCAAAAGAGTCCTCTACATGAGTGAAAAATTTCGTTTATCACGACACTAATGCCAGTAAGGAAATTTACTCTAAATACATTCTGAAATAAAAGCTTGAACCGGCGCTCGTCGTGTCTCAGCGAAAACATTAAAAGTTCCCTGTCACGCGGCAAACGTCTCCAGTTAATCTTACAGAACTTTCTGCTTCTGTTATTTCTATCCTTTTGTTATTCCTGTTAAAGAAAGTCTGCGCTTTTCTGCAGCTCACTTGATGGTATTGGCACATAACGATGCGTAACAATACTATGACGAAATGGGAGCGGTCGGAACGTAGGGGAACTGACAAACTGTTTATGCAAAGTTCGATTCATGTTGCCACTGATATAGGGAACGATCATTTCGAGTTGATAGAAACAGGTAATCATAAGCTTCAGGTTAAGTATTTCAATACTTCTTCATTTGCAATTACGACAGTTCTCCAATAACTGGCATGTATGAGACTCGAGAAAGTAAACAATGCGATTGCCTTCGGAAGGCACGCAATCCGTTCAGCACGCTTATCGTAGGAAGAGCGTGGTTTCCAAGAATAATTCCAGTGTTGCAGGTGGTCAGAGCCTGAACAAAGTGACGCTCTTACAAGAATTTTCATAGTAATAAAAAGTTCTCAGTCACAAATTTTCAGGACAATCTGTATAGTGTTAGGAATCTGTATGGGGCTAGGAGATAGCATCTTATACTTTTTAGCCCGATTAAAAACGTGTAATATTTAAAATTTATTTTAATTTGAATAATTATTTATTTCTATAATTGTTGCCTTCACCGTCTCACAAACAAACTATCAAATTCCAACGTAGCCTATATCGTGTGCGAAGCTACAAATCAGTCTGTCAGCACGACCAGGTTTTTTGCTTTCACATTCGTTGGATTCGCCAATTCACAACCAGACTGTCACCTTTCAACCTAATCTAGACCTCGGGATAAGTGACAGATCGGTCTGTTACCATAACCACATATTTTGCTTATTTGTACTTATTTATAGAAATCGTTAGACTGCCTAATTTGCGTAGTATTTATTAGATGCTGGTTGGTTGGTTGGTATGAGAGAGGGGACCAAACAGCGAGGTCATCGGTCCCATCAGATTGGAGAAGGGTGGGAAAAGAAGTCAGCCGTGTCCTTTCAAAGGAACCATTCCGGCATTCGTCTGAAGTGATTTAGGGAAATCACGGAAAACCTAAATCAGGATGGCCAGACGCGGGTGTGAACCGTCGTCCTCCAGAATGCGGGTCCAGTGTGCTAACCACTGCGCCATCTCTCTCGGTCTTTAGACGCTGGTAATCGAAGCTACAGCATGGCTACTGATATAACCATTTGTATACTATGTAGCTACTGCGTACTGGGAAATACTGTTTTCAGAGTCAATAGTATTATAAGTGAACTGAATTGTAAAGGAATTACATAACCCTATGTCTACTGACTTGTTAAAAAGCCCGTCAAATTACTCTGCACTTCATCAGTCATCGGTCCCTGGGCTTACACACTACTTAATCTAACTTAAACCTAACTTAAACTAACTTACGCTAAGGGCAACAACACACACACACACACACACACACACACACACACACACACACACACACACACACCCATGCCCGTGGGAGGACTCGAACCTCCGACAGGGAGGAGCCCCGGGAACCGTGACAAGGCGCCCACGATCGCGCGGCTACCTCGTGCGGCAACAGTAAAGAAAATAATTGTCCATAGAAGGTGAGAATATGCCTTCTCAAAACGCGTCGTGGATGACAGTTCTAATTGGGTTGCATCGATGAAAAATTTTACTCAGTTGCAGTGTTTCGTCAACATTCCATGCGGAACATGGGTAACGCAGAGAAATTATGAAATACGGGTACACAATATCTAATGATATCAAACACACTCGCACTTGTTTTGTTTCTGTCCCATCGGGCTTCGCACGAATTTAAGTAAAAATTTTATAATCTCGAAATATTTTTAATTCAACGAAGGAATATTTAAGAACACGTATTTTAGTGCAGTGGCAAAATATCAGTCCACTGACGATGAGAAGATATCTTCTCAAAACGCGTCGTGAATGACACATCTAACTGGGTGGTATCGATAAAAAGTTTTACTCAGTCGCAATATTTCGTTCATATTCCTTGCGAAACGTGGGTAACGAAGAGAAATTATGAATTACGAGTACACGGTATCTAATGACACCAAACGCACTCGCACTTGTTTTGATTTTTTTTCCATCGGAATTCATACGAAATTAGATAAAAACTTAAAAATCTCGAAATATATTTAACTCTATGCAGGAATATTTAAGCACATGTATTTTACTGCATCGGAAAATGTGTCATCTAACGTAATATGCCCTACATTTAGTCCTCTCAGTATCGATTTAAATAGCCTGAAACGTGCTATTCCACTTTCAGACATCATCACCCAAAAGGAAAGAAAATAATAATCCACTGAAAATGAGAAAACACTTTCACAAAACCCATCGTGGATGACACATCTGTGTTGCATCGATAAAAAATTTTACTCATTCGCAATAATTCGTCAACATTCATCGGGCGTCGCACGAAATAAGGTAAAAATTTAAAAATCTCGAAATATTTTTAATTCAACGAAGGAATATTGAAGTACACGTATTTTATGCAGTGGCAAATGTGCCTTCTAACGTACCACGCCCCGCGTTTTGGACGCTCAAAATCGATTTCAATATTCTACATCCAGTCATCAGCACCCAAAAATAAAGGAAATAATAATCCATTGAAAATGAGAATACGCCTTAGCAAAACCCGTCGTGGATGACACTTCTAAGTGGGTTACGTCGATAAAAAAAAATTTACTCATTCGCAGTATTTCGTCAACATTCCACGCGAAACATGCGTAACGAAGAGAAATTATAAAATACACAGTATTCAATGATACCAAACACACTCGCACTTGTTTTTGTTTCTGTCCCATAGGGCTTGACACGAAATTACGTAAAAATTTAAACACCTCGAAACGAAGGAATATTTAAGCACACGTATTTTACTAAAGTGGCTAATCTGTTACCTAATATAGTACGCTCCTCTGTTTGGCCGCTGAATCAATTCGGTTAAAAACGCCAAATAACTTATGAATGAAATCATAAAACAGCATGCTTAAAATGTCTTTTACACCATCGCACAAAGCCTGTTGCATGTTACAGTACAGGCGTGAATAAGAACACTAGTGTACATCTGAAACGAACAAAATAAAAGTAAAACTCGTTACAAGTGGATGATAAAATCACTCGTGAAAAACTGTGAGCAAAGTGCTGCAAGAAATACATACATGTCAAAAAGTAAGAATTGTTTCTTACCTCAGTACCGCAGGCGAGGTCGATGTCAGCTGATGGTGGCCTCACAACGCTCTGCCAGCTACTGCGCTCGGTGGGCACTACTCCCTTCCACTTTTATATGCCGTGGTGACGTCGTTGATGAACTGTCGATTATGATGGCTGACAGTACAGCTGTCTCACAGAGGTTCGGTACCGGCAGGCGTAATTGCCCCTCTGTTTCGAATCAGACCCATGATTCACGGCCTCACGACAACCGGATTCCTCGTCGGAAGTCAGCTGATTTGGCGGTTCCGTAGCGCGTCTCCGACGCACTACTGACAGCACACGCCCCTAATCGCTGCTACAGCCGTACGGAATGCCTACACGCTACGAAGAATGCCTCATTTCTAGCCGGAGTGGCACGAGCAGTACTGCGAGCCGAGAGCTCAGCACTCCTGGTTCCTAAGCCACGGGCGTTCAGCTCTTATCACTACCCAGCCCGGCGCGTTCCCGCTGACTTCTGGAGATTCCGTGAAAACTGTCGACGTTTCTGCGTGAGGCTGGATTTCTTCGTTTACGATGTATAGTGTCCGGCAGCAAAACGTCGCTTCAGTGACTTCGTCCACGCACTGACCGCCTACGGCGCTGGAATTCTCTGAAACCATGTCCTCCTGACGATGGACGTGCTGGACGGATCGCGTTCTTCCTGAAGGCGACCGCGCTTTTTACTTCTTCCAGCCTCGTACTTGCCAGTTACTGGAAAACGGTCGTAACTGTAAATGAACTAATAGATAGGAAAGGAACTGTTCTCCGGTTTGCCTGAAGTTATTTAGAAAATCCAGGAAAATTTTGCATTTACGGCTTGTCGGAGATTTGAACATCATCCCTCTCGAACGCTAATACAAAATTCTGAGCTATTAATTAAAAATCTCAAAATCAGCAAACTTGAGTTCTACATGTTATGAAAATTAAATCTTGAAAATGGGAACACTGCGATAAACACACTCCATATTCTTCTTCTTTTTCTGATGATTAGGGTTTCTCCTGTTTATTGGTCTCATTCCGTGGGTCCCATGTTTTGGGTGGTCGTCCGGTAGTCGTTTCCCTTGAGGTCGTTCTTGTGGAGTCTTACTAGTCTTCATTCGTTTATTTATATCTTATGTTCCACACTGTTGCCTTATCGATACATCTTTTATCCTTACTTACATGCTAGCTCCTTGGCTTTTTATCTTCGTTTACACTGCCGTTAGCCTTTGTTTTACCTTTTTCAAAAATGGTTCAAATGGCTCTGAGCGCTATGGGACTTAACTTCTCAGGTCATCAGTCCCCTAGAACGTAGAACTACTTAAATCTAACTAACCTAAGGACATCACACACATCCATGCCCGAGGCAGGATTCGAACCTGCGACCGTAGCGGTCGCGCGGCTCCAGACTGTAGCGCCTTTAACCGCTTGGCCACACCGGCCGGCTTACCTTTTTTTTTTTTTTTTTTTTTTTTTACTCTAGTTCTACTGCATGTGTCACAACAGGACGCACCACTGTTTTACATACATTTATTTTTCCCTCAGCTGTCATAAATTTGTATCTCCACAGTATTGTGCATGCATCCGGCTACTGTTAATGCCTTTTTGACTTGGTTTTTCGCCCCCACCATAAAGCCTTTATAGCTGGTGTTAATGGTATCTAGATAATTTAAGCTCATCACTTGTTCAACTGACACACCATCTCTTCTAATTTACATCTTCTTGATATCACCTTACTCTTCGATTTTTTAGGTGAGAATTGTATGTTATATTGCTTAACTGTTTCTTTGAATTGATGAAGTAATCTTTATACATTATCTTCACTATTTGCTATCGGTACAGCATCATCAGCATAATATATAATAGTTCCCATATTATTTCCCATTTTATATCCTTGGCCGAATTTCTCCATAGAACGATTGAAGCTCTAATCATCCGGTACCAGAGACAAGGCTTCAGTACATACAGGATGTTCTCGTCCTCCTGAAAAGTCATGAAAAGACACACTCTTTCTGTTACTTCTAATGGTACTTGAGAACTGGGCAAAATATGAGAGCTTTCCATCTCCCCCCCCCCCCCCCCCATCCACCCCCCCGACCCTCTTTTTGTACCCTTAGTGGGTAGAGAGCTTATGCAAAGTGCCCACTGCACAGGGTGACCTCCATATTCTCCACGTGGCTGTAACAGACATTAGATGTTCGTTCACAGTGTTACATCGCCGCTAGAGCAATGTACATCTTCATCTACGTACACACTCCTCAAGCCACTGTATGGTGCGTGACGGAGGGTACCTTGTACCACTACTAGTTATTCCCTTTCCCGTTCCACTCACGGATAGAACGAGGGGAAAACGACTGTTTATATCCCTCTGCACCAGCCATAATTTCTCTTATTTTAACTTCGTGGTCTTCACGCGAAATGTACGTTGGCGGCTGTAGAATCGTTCTGCGGTCAATTTCAAATGACGGTTCTCTAAATTTTCTCAATAGGCTCCGTGAAATGAACGTCGTCTTCGCACCACGGATTGTCACTTGAGTTCACGAAGCATCTCCGTAATTCTCGCGCTTTGATTGATCCTACCTGTAACAAATCTGGCAATCGGCCTCTGCATTGCTCCGATGTCGTCCTTTAATCCGACCGATTGAGAATTCCAAACACTCGAGTAGTTTTCATGAATGGGTCGTAGTAAAGTCCTGTACGTGGGCTCCTTTGCACATGAACCACAGTTCCCTAAAATCCTCCCAATAAATCGGATTCTATTATTCGCCTTCCACAGTACAATCCTTACATACTTGTTCCACTTCATATCGCTTTGCAACTTACGCCTAGGTATTTAATCGACGTGACTGTATCAAGCAGCCCCCTAATACCGCTGTATTGGAACATTATGGGATTATTTTTCGTACTCATCTACATTAACCTACATTTTTCTACATTTAGAGAAGCTGCCATTCATGACACCAACTAGAAACTTTATCTCTCATCTTGCATCATCCTTCCCTTTTACCACAGCATAATCAGCAAACAGCAACAGATTGCTGCTCACCCTGTTTGTCAGATCATTTGTGTGTATAGAGAATAATAGCCATCCTGCCACACTTTCTTGGGACACTCCAGACGATACCCTTGTCTCTCACTATCGTGGACATCGTACCGGGTTCTATTACTTAAGAAGTCTTCGAGCCACTCACATATCTGGGAACCTATTCCATGTGCTTGTAACTTCGTTAACAGTCAGCAGTGGGGCATTGTGTCAACGTTCTCCGGGAATCTAGGAATACGGAATCTGCTTGTTGCCCTTCGTCCGTGGTTCGCAGTATATAACGTGACAAAATGGCGAGCTGTGTTTCGCATGACAGATGATTTCTAAATCCTTGCCCATTTTGTACAGAAGCTCCTCCTTCTCAAGGAAATTTATTGTATTCTAACTGAACATATATTCAAGAATTCTGCAGCAAACCGATATTAAGGATTTTGGTCTATAATTTTTCAAGTCCGTTACTTCACCCTTCTTTTATACAGAAGTCACCTGTGCTTTTTTCGAGTCGTGTAGCACTTTGCACTGGATGAGAGATTCGCACCACATGCAAGCTAATTAAGGGGACAATGGCGTAAAGTACTTTTCATGCGGATCTGGCAACTCTTTCAATACCCTCTGTACACCAGGGATACTGTGTCCTCCATACGGGAGTCTGAGCGATGGTCAAACGACGGCATGCTTATACGATCCTCCAGCTTGAATCATTTCTTAAACGCGAAATTTAAAACTTATTTTTTCCTTTTGCTGTCTTCTTTTGCCAGAACAGATTGGTCAACGAGTAACTGGATAGAAGTCTTCGACCCGCTTAACAGTTATACGTAGGACAAGAATTTTCTCCTTGGCAAGATCCATTGCCAAGTATAACGGTTGTAGTTATATGCTTCTCTCATAGATGTAAAAAAGACAGCGTGGAGTGTTTGACGTTTTGGGCTGGACTGCAGCATGACACGACATTGCGTCGATTTCCTTCTGCAGAAACAACTGCAGTGGCAGCGCTGAAGTTCTCCCTAGTTTTTTTTTTTTTTTATTGTGTTACAAGTAGGATTTTTATCCTGTGTTACATTTTCGTCTACTTCATCTGTTTCAGTATATTATAGTTGTAAAGATTGTTATATAGCGAAATCAGTCCTTTGTTAGGCCTATGTAACTTCGTACCAGGGTACGGCTTACACTAATGTCTATTTTGAAGTGTCAAAACAAACTGCAATCTATAATATAACATTTTCGGTGTTTAGATGGCTGTATGGGCACGTTCCGAAAGCCACTAAAAAACTTATTCCCAGCACACATAGAGGCAAAACGTAGCGTTTAGAAAGAGTCCTGTCTTACGGCGGTGGTCGCATACTTGCTAGACGCTAACATAATATTTACACTCTGGCAGTTTGTATTGATAGCTGTAAGCACTATGAGACTTAACATCTGTGGTCGTCAGTCCCCTAGACTTAGAACTACTTAAACCCAACTAACCTAAGGACATCACACACAGGATTCGAAACTGCGACCGTAGCAGCAGCGCGGTTGCGGACTGAAGCGCCTAGAATCGCTCGGCCACAGACGCCGGCTGTCTGCATTGATGAGCGGCACTGCGTGCTGACACTTGGCACCGTTAAATTTCACATGCGATCTCGACTCCTGTGTACCAAGTGTAACCTGTACAGTTTTCATTAAGTTATTGAATGTATTTGGCACACCAATAGTAAAAATCAAAAATGGAAGCCAAATTCAGAATAGTTTAGAGTACATAACTAAAAACTATTTTCACTATTTTTCCCATTTAGCTGCTTTTCCACTAGAGGTATGAATTATGTAGATGTCATTACAAATGGTACTATAATCTGTTAAAACTCAACAATTTGTTAATTTCCTGATTTACATTTCCTGTGATTCCCCTGAATCGCTCAAGACGAAAGCCATATTGGTTTCTGTAACAAGGTCAAGGCCATCTATGCTTGCGATACGTCTCTAATAAACTGGAAGTCAACTTGACGTTACATGAAGACCTACATTCTCCCTTTTTAGAGGAAGATCATATATGTTTGCGTCGCGCCAAGGAATATTAAAGAACAAACGCTCGTTAAGCTTTCCGGTAAGACTTTAAGCCTGAATAAAACTGGTTATTTTGGACAAGAGATCAGCCAAGAGAAACAAGTAAGATGAAGTGTGCATAAGGTCATTAGAAACTAATTGCCAGGGGCCAATAATAAATAGCATGATTCGTAAATTTATAGTTAAGCTCACAGCTTCTCAACGACAAACATGCTGCTAAACATGTGCAGTGCGAGTTAGAAGAACTCCGGCGCTTTGTCTGTCATTTAAATTACATTATCTGATCATAAGTATTCAGAGTCCCCTATGTAATGCGGCATTGGCCATTAGGTATAAGGAGAGCTCACCCACCAGCATAAAAGGAAGCAGGGTGTGTAGAGTTATCAACAGAGAAACAGTAACAGCAGAATGGATTGGTCAGGTGAACTCAGTGACTTCGAAGATGGATTAGGCATTTGAGTAACACATCCATCAAGGACATTTCAGCCCTTCCAAAACCGCCCAAGTCGACTTTCGGTGATGATGATAAGGTCCCATACTCCGAGGAGTGTAGGGAACGATACGCCGGCCGGAGTGGGCGAGTGGTTCTAGGCGCTACAGTCTGGAACCACGCGACCGCTAGGGTCGCAGGTTCGAATCCTGCTTCGGGCATGGATGTGTGTGATGTCCTTAGGTTAGTTAGGTTTAAGTAGTTCTAAGTTCTAGGGGACTGATGACCTCAGAAGTTAAGTCCCATAGTGCTCAGAGCCATTTTTTTGAACGATGCGGAAGACCCGCACCGCCAACTAGGCAAGGTCGTAGCGGAGGTGGTTTGCCATTGCCTTCCTCCGACCGTAATGGGGATGAATGATGATGATGAAGACAACACAACAACACCCAGTCATCTCGAAGCAGGGAAAATCCCTGACCCCGCCGGGAATCGAACCCGGGACCCCGTGCGCAAGACCACGAGCTGCGGACACTTTCGATGGAGTGACTGTGAAGTGGAAAAACGAAGGAACAACTACAGATAAACGAAGACGAGGCAGGCCTTATGTACTAAAGGACAGGGACCGTCGAGCACTGCGGAGGGTGGGTATTAGAAACTGTATGAAATCAGCGGAATAAACCACTCGTCCACTCGCGAGTTCCAAAGTGCTTTCAACAGTCCAACGAGCAGAATGACTGCGAGTAGTGAGTCAAAGCGAACGAGGTACAACGGTCGGGCAGCTCCTCATAAGCCACACATTTCTGTAGTAACTTGACGTGGCGTAAGAGTGACGCCACTGGACAGTCGATAACTGAAAACGAGCGATCTGGAGTGACGAATCATTCTATACCCATTGGCAGTCCGATGGAAATACCCTGTGGCAATCCGATGAAAAGGTTTGGATAGGGCGAATGCCTGGAGAACGTTATCCAGTCATCATCTGTTGTGCCAACAGTAAAGAGCGGAGGAGGTGGTGTTACGGAAAGGGGAGGGGGTATTTTTCGTGGTTAGGATGTGGTCCCGTTATTGTGCTTCAGAAAATGCTAAATGCGGAAGGATATGAGCACGTTCTACATCATTGTGTACTGCTTGCATTAGAGGAACAGTTCGGAGACAATGGCTGATTGTAACAGCGTGACCATGTCCCATGTCATAAAGCAACATCTGTGAGGCAGTGGTTTTTGGCAATAACATTTCTGAAATCGACTAGGCTTTCCAGGGTCCAGAACTAAACCCAGTGGAATACCTTCGGGTCGCTCCAGAGCCCAGCGTGCGACATCACTACCTTATCCGATCTCGGCTCTCGAGGAAGAAAGGTTTGCTATTCCTCCATAGACATTCTGATGCCCAATTGAAAGTGTACCCAGCATAGTTCAAGCCGCCATAAGGACGACAGCTGGACACACGCCATACTAATATCCACTAATAGGTGTCCGGATAGTTTTGATCAGATAGTGTATGTCAAATGATGAACAATGTTAATGCTCCTAAAAGGCATTTTAGGTCGTATTCGACGACTGGACGTTACGAAGAATACAGAAAACTGCGAAACAAAGTAAAGCATATACACGCAGTACCAAAATCATGTATCCACATTCCACTGTGTGCAGCGATATAAGCTCTGCGATTCTGTGAAAGCCATTCCGTACCAAGAGTGATGGGTCTCGATGGGAAAAAAGGAGAAAATGTCTCTCAATTCTCAGCTCTGTTGTTGTGGTCTTCAGTCAAAAGACTGGTTTGATGCAGCTCTCCATGCTACTCTATTCCGTGCAAACCTCTTCATTCCGAATAACTATTGCTACCCACATCCTTCTGAATGTGCTTAGTGTATTCATCTATTGGACTCATTCTACGATTTGAACCCTGCACGCTTCCCTCCAGTACTAAATTGGTGATCCATTGATACCTCAGAGCGTGTCCTACCTACCGATCCTTCTTCTAGTCAAGTTGTGCCACAAATTCCTCTTCCCCTGAATTCTATTCAGTACCTCCTCATTAGTTACGTGATCTACCCATCTAATCTTCAGCATTCTCCTGTAGTATCACATTTCCAAAGCTTCTATTCTCTTCTTGTCTACACTGTTTATCGTCCATGTTTCGCTTCCATACATGGCTACACTCCATGTAATGTACGGTCAGCAAAGACTTCCTGACAGTTAAATCTATACTCGATGTTAACAAATTTATCTTTTTCAGAAACGCTTTCCTTGCCATTGCCAGTCTATATTTTCTATCCTCTCTACTTCGAGTATCCTCAGTTACTTTGCTGCCCAAATAGCAAAACTCAACTACTACTTTAAGTGTCTCATTTGCTAATCTAATTCCCTCAGCATCACCTAAATAATTCGACTACATTCCATTATTCTCGTTTTGGTTTTGTTAATGTTCATCTTATATCTTCCTTTCAAGATACTGTCCATTCCATTCAGCTGTTCATTCAAGTCCTTTGCTGTCTCTGACAGAAATACAATGTCATCGGCAAATCTCAAAGTTTTTATTTCTTCCGCCTGGATTTTAATTCCTACTCCAAATTTTTCTTTTGTTTCCTTTTGCTGCTTGCTCAATATACAGACTGAATAACACCGGGGATAGCCTAAAGCCCTGTCTCACTCCATTTTCAACCACTGCTTCCCTTTCGTGCCCCTTGACTCTTATAACCGCCAACTGCTTCCTGTACAAATTGTAAATAGCCTTTCACTGCTCATTGTATTTTATCCCTGCCACCTTCAGAATTTGAAAGAGAGTGCTCCAGTCAGCAGCGTTAAAAGCTTTCCCTAAGTCTGCAACCGCTATAAACGTGGGTTTGCCTTTCGTTAACCTATCTACTAAGATCAGTCGTAGGTTCAGTACTTACCAGTTATATGCAGATTTGTTCCATCTTTATTGAAATCTCAGACCTGAAAATATGAGTACCGTCAATCGTCCTCGTGAATGACGAACTGTCTGCAGAGTTCAGATGGGCGCAATACCTGGGCCTAAGGGAAAATTAAAAGTATCAAGCTGTTTTTAGTATCTATTGAGAAGGTGATCAGTCCTGAAAGAGGCGAGAAATGAATTCCATATTCTCACTTTAAACTCGCCAGTGTGTACGGTGAAGTCATCTCCGTGACCCTTAGACCTGACGAGTCAGTCTGTGCCTCAGTACACACGTCGCCAGAGCCTGTTCTCGGGTGCAAGAGAACTCGACTCGCTCAAAAAGGACAGCGAGTACACGAGTTTGCAAGTATAACCGCGCACTAGACTCATTTCCGTTACATACGCAACCGTTTTGAAAGAAATTCTTGCCAATAAACTGTAAATTACCATTCCTTTATTTCACATAGTCATCATTTCGGCTTTATAGGCATTCTCAAGTGGAAGTTGAAATGTCACAAAATGTCCGACCTACCTAACGACTAATCGGTTCTCTTTATACATACATTTATATAGATACACCATCTTCGAAGACTAATGTAAATTTATTTTAACATCTAACTTCTATTCAGAAGATGTCTAACTATTACGTTGACATAAACTCACTTTCGAGCCGTTACCGAGTCTGTAACGACAGAGAACACGGCAAATTCCTTTCCCAGTCTGTATTTGAGCTTCGTCTCTATTGGCCTTATTGTAGACTGGAAGTTAAAAACTGCTCTTTCTCCAATCACTTTTCAGATTATTGTCAGAACTTTGGAAAACTGCAGGTCGTCTGCAAAAGAGGTTGCTTCTGAAACACTTGTACAACCTATTCTGTTCCAGTATGTGAATACATACCATGTTTGCCCAACAGAGCATAGACTATGCAGATATCAGAGCAGCTGGATTGGTTAGAAATTTATTGCACTTGCCGGAAAATGTCACAAAAATGCAGAAATATCTAAATGATTTACGTTTAAAGAAAATCTTCCATCATCGCGTTAAGGTAAAATATAGAATATCATTCAGCCTCTCACATAAGGTGCCCTTTCTGTCGCCACCACTCACCTCCCCCTGTCCCCCTTGCCCCTCCCCACACACACCTCACCCCACCCCAACTGAGACGGAACGTGAGACCAGACCAGTATTCACATAGTCGGATGTGAGAAACCGCCTAAAAATCACATCCAGAGTGGCTGGCACACCGGCCCTCGTCATTATCCGCAGGACGGATTCGATTCGGTGCCGGCTTGGCTCCCCGAATCCCGGAAGCGGCGTGGTACCGCGCGGGGCTCTCCGGTTGGATTATATAACGTTTCATTTGAGACTTTTGAGACTGCGAATAAAATAAGTCAAACTACTATTCGCGGAAGCGTGCGAAGCACTTTTTCCGACATCACACCCACGAATGGAACTTACAAACCAACACACGACAGTTTTGTGCAGAGCTTGTAGGCAGACGTAGTTGCAGACGGCGAAACTCCAGTCGTGACCGCTGGTGGACGCTCACGTGCCAGAACCCCGGTCGGCGTCCCACGACCATGTTATCTCCGCTTTCCGACCAGAAGCCCGCCTGCAGTTCGGCCTCCATGCTGCAATTTCATATTCCTCTCATCTCTGCTATTCTTTTCCACTTTGTTGCTACCAACAGCACCCACTGCAACATAAAAAAAGCAAAACATTAAATAACTTCGACAAGAGCATACAATTTTAGTTTCATATGACGAAAGGAGCTTCGGAAGGTTAGAATTTCATACTATTGCAACTGCAAAACAACAATAACTTGGAGAAATATAAAAAATAACAGCACCTTTGAGTATCTAGTTACCGTAGTAGCGTGACCCAATCCTGTTATGTGTAAACTTGTAACGCTGTAGTTCTCTTCAGTAATATCCACATAAATGCGACAAAACAGCTGGGATAATCGAACGGCGATGAGGCAGTACGAGTATTTTCGGGAGGAACTGCGGTGAAGTACAGCAGGTATTTTGAGGGTGGACCAAACTTCCAAAGCCAAGTGGTAAAACGTCTGTCCTTCTATTTTACAGCCGGCCGGTGTGTCCGAGCTGTTCTAGGCGCTTCAGTCTGGATCCGCGCGACCGCTACGGTCGCAGGTTCGAATCCTGCCTCGGGCATAGCTGTGTGTGATGTCCTTAAGTTAGTTATGTTTAAGTAGTTCTGTTCCAGGGGACTTATGACCTCAGATGTTAAGTCCCATAGTGCTCAGAGCCATTTGAACCATTTTTTTTATTTTACATCATCAGTGTCCGCCTGCTTAGCTGAGTGGTTACGTGCTTATCTCCCATGCAACGGGCCCCGGTTCGATTCCCGGCCGGGTTGGAGATTTTCTCCGCTCGTGGACTAGGTGTTGTGTTGTCCTCATCATCATTTCATCCTCATCACGGGCGCGCAAGTCGACCAACGTGGTTTAGCCGGCACGGTAGCTCAGCGTGTTCGCTCAGAGTGTTCAAAATGGTTCAAATGGCTCTGAGCACTATGGGACTTAACTGCTTAGGTCATCAGTCCCGTAGAACTTAGAAATACTGAAACCTAACAAACCTAAGGACGTCACACACATCCCTACCCGAGGCAGGATTCGAACCTGCGACCGTAGCGGTCGCGCGGTTCCAGACTGTAGCTCAGAGTGTTATCTGCCCTCTGTTATAAAACAACTGGGTGAATGGATCAATGATGTACTTGAACAAGCGTCATGGGACATCCACTCCGAACAAAAAAATGTTCAAATGTATGTGAATTCCTAAGGGACCAAACTGCTGGGGTCATCGGTCCCTAGACTTACACACTACTTAAACTAACTTATGCTAAGAACAACACACATACCCATGTCCGAGGGAGGACTCGAACCTCCGGCGGGAGGGGCCGCCTGATACGTGACATGGCGCGTCAAACCACGCGGCCACTCCGCGCGGTCCGAACAAATACGACGGCCAATAACGAACAAAATGAGATTGCCGGGACGATAACTTAGCGTGTTCGGTCAGAGGGTTAACTGCCCTCTGTAATAAAACAACTGAGTAAATGTATCAACGATGAACTTGAACAAGCGCCATGGGACGTCCGCTCCGAACAAATACAACGACCAATAACGAACAAAATGAGATAATTAAAAAAAAAAGTGGTTGCTTGCTTGCCTCCCATGCAGTGGGTCCCACTTCGATTCCCGGCCGAATTGGAGATTTTCTCCGCTCGTGGAGCAGGTGTTGTTTTGTCCTCATCGTCATTTCATCCTCACCATGCGCGCGCAAGTCGACCAATAAGGCGTCGACTGATATAAGACTTGCACTTGGCGGACGAACTTCCCAGGATGGGGCCTCCACAATGCCACACGCTCATTACATTTTTACATCATCAGTGACAACAGTTTTCTAACTATAGGTTCGGCATCCATGGAAGTCAACCAGGGACTGTCAAATGCAACCTTGCTTACCGATGATGACTGATATTTACTGTTATGACTCAAAAGAAAGACCCAACATCCATCCTAACAATAGTTTCTCTTTGCAGGAGGCACCCTATTGCCTTATCGTGAAATAAAGTGTTTAAAAGGCTTGTAGAAGAATTTCTGTTTCTTTTTTTTTATGTAAGGCTACCAACGATGTGTGTACTACTGACTCCTCTCCACGAGAGGAAGCGTTTACCGTGGCAATGTACACAGTATCAGTGAAGGGCAAACCTCTTCTCGTATAATGATAAGTAAGAGTTAAAAAGTGACAGTAGACATGTTGTGACTATGAGAGAAGTCCGAAGCTGTTATCGTCATAGGCCGTTGTCTTTCACTGGCTAATGTTCTTATCGAGTGTGCGATCGCTATAATCCACACGACTTGGTTGAAAACTTCAATGTGCCAGCACCTCTCTCCTACTGCTCAAGCTCAGGAGCCACTTAGATGTATATCTTGTGGAATCAGCACTGCTAAGAGAAAGATTAGCGAAGAGCACCTGAACCAAAACCTATGCTTTTTTCAGAATTATCTTTTGCTTTGCAGGGTAATGTACGCTGTGAGGAAAGTTCCTGACAGACTAAAACTTTGTGCTTAACCAGGTTTCGAGCCCGAACAGTCGTAAGATACTGGACTCGCATTGGGGAGGACGGCTTTTGAAATCCCCGTCCCACCATTGACATGCAGATTTGCCTTGGTTTTCTTAAATCGCTCAAGCCAAATGCTTGTATGGTTCCTTAGAAAGTAACACAGCTGATCTTCCTGTTCATCTTTCGCCAGTCCAAGGTTGTGCTCTGTCTCTAAGGACTTCTTCGTCGGCGGGACGTAAATGCTATTCTTGTAACCTTTGTCTTACAGGAAGAAGTACTGGCAGGTTGGAGTCGCTACCGTTACCTGATAGCGCAGTCACTAATAGCACTGTCACGTGTAGCAGGTTTCTCAATGGTACTAGTTTGGTTCTGGCAAGCAGTTTTATTATGATATAAAATTTCTCAAAATTTTAAAGTGAAAAATTCATTCCATCTACTAAACACCTGTAAAGTGGGCGAGGTAGCGTCTGTGTGCTGTAGGTGGGCGCACATACTTGTTTTCCCGTGCGGAACTACATCTACTAGGACTGTAGAAATAATATCATTGATGCTTATGTACGCAATTGTGACGGCTCAAAATGGAAATTTGTGGTAAGGACTACGGGACCAAGCTGCTGAGGTCATCGGTCCCTAGGCTTACGCACTACTTAATCTAATTTAAACTAACTTACGATATGGACAACACACACACCCATGCCCGAGGGAGGACTCGAACCTCCGACGGGGGGAGCCGCACGGACCGTGCAAGGCGACTAGGGCAGCGCGGCTACCCAGCGCGGCTGTGACGGCTCAATAAGTGATGAATTCACCTTAGCTAATGATACCACTCGCGGAGTTGCCAACTACATATCTTTATCTGAATACCACACCGCAAACTGGGGATACTATTGGCAGTAATGCTCACAACCCTGCTCCCAGATCGATACTACAGCAACAGTAGCATTGCAGACGAATGGTAATTCCTTCATAGGGGCTCCTAAACACCTTTAAAAATTGCATCTGCAACCAATATTGCTGCTCAGCTACGTATTAGACATTGCTTGAGCTACACCAAACTTCCACATTCATTTTATACATTTTAAGTACGTTCGTAGTTATAATATAAATGCTTTTTTCTAACTATGTTTTCGCCTCACATATATCTCATGATCCTGTTCCACCCGTTAGATACATGCCAACGCATCAGAGACGTAATTTAACCAACTACAATTTTTAAGTTATTTATTCTTTTTTATGGAAATCAGTGTGTAAGATGTAAAAACAAAGGGAAAAACACATGTTCTGTGACTGTTACTGAACTACTATAAATCGTTTTTTGTATCAAGGCAGGAAACGGGAGTTTTTCATGTATTTCTGAACTATTACTTGTCACGTTCTTCCTTGTAAATGCAGAACTTTCCTTATCTTACATGAGAAATGAACTTACGGTACACTTTCCTAATAGGCTTAATGTTCATCCAGTTTCCAGAACAAATATGAAACGGTATTTCCTGTGCAGTAAAGAAATCTTGGAAATTCTTGGTGAAGAGTGATCAAGCGTTATCGTGTTGAAGGTAATAACAAACCTATAAGGAACATACGCATTTGAAACCAATGAAATCTTAAACGAAAAACTACTAATGGCAACATTATAATACGTCGTAAATGAGAGTAGTCGTAATATTAACCCAAACGGCATTGCCACGTGTGCCATTAATCTTGCATTATACATTAGTAAAATGCTTATGTGAACATCATATCATACAAGCAAGAACGGTCAGCCAACGAGACTTGTTGCCGAGCCGTACCTTATTCACGACTACTTCTAGCTGCTATCACTCTCTAAACTAGGGAATGAAGCTGTCAGTCTTGTATCGTGAGAAAGAGGAAGGGTAGCTAGGGTACTACGAGAAGGCACACGCAACGTGACGAATTCTAGAGACACGAGCGAAAGGGTGACCGTTACCGGGAAGCGATAGCGTCGGGGCAGAGCGAGCAGGTGAAAAGTGCCTGGGTCTGGACGTACTCCACGAGTAATGGCGAGCAACGGCTGATAACAGGCAGAGAGCGATGCTTCGTCAGCTTTTCACAGCCGAACAGCCACATCACGTGGCAAGCACCCTGACCGCCGCCCGCTGCGACCTTGTGGGAACGTTAAGGCCCAGTACAACAGACATCTCGGATTGGAGCGGTTTTAAATGCACCATTGCATTCTACGGCCTGCAAGAATACTAAAATATAATTGTAAATCTGTGTAGAATCCTATCTCGATCTGCCGTGTCCTCCATAATCGTGTATGGCTGTTATCCCTTAAATTCATTGGACCTGAACTCAACTAAAAAAAGCTAAATTTTATATAGAATATTATTGTCTACAGGTATAGCGTTAGAACAAAAAAAGTCAGTTATTTACCGCTAGAACGATGTTGACGCAGCAAGGTGTACAATATGGGGAGAAGCATTATAAAAACTCTTTCATAATCTTTATATCTATACTATGCAAAATAATGTGACGTACATGGCGGAGGGTGGTTCCCGTTGTACTAGTTATCAGGACTTGTTCCCGTTCCTGTTACATATGGAGAAGGGGAACAGTGATTCTTTACTGGCCAGTTCGCACGCTATACTTAGTCTAATTTGCCTGCTAACACAACTTCTGACAGGAAGCAAAATAAATTACAAACCTAAACTGAAATTGTTTGTCTTGGACGAGTCCTTGCTCAAAACCGTGCTGTAAGAATAAGATGTGGTGCTCGCTCATGATCATCTTGTAAACATCAGTTTAAGTAGTTTGGCATTTTGACCACTGCTTCACAGATTACTTATGTATTCATGGAGTTAGTTGTAAATAATCTGCTGCAATTCCAAAAGAACAATAATTGACATAATTGCAATACCAGAAGAAACAATGACGTTCATTACGCAACATAAGGTTGTCTTTAGCACAAAAAGCGGTGTACGAGGCTGCAACTAAATTTTTTTGTTACTTATCAAGTGATA
This sequence comes from Schistocerca nitens, assembly GCF_023898315.1. Lineage (NCBI taxonomy): Eukaryota > Metazoa > Arthropoda > Insecta > Orthoptera > Acrididae > Schistocerca > Schistocerca nitens. Next base: position 555,450,654 of record NC_064616.1, on the reverse strand, counting down.
TAAAATGTGTGACACACAGCAAAGTAAAAGTTTAAAATAAAGTGGAAAAGGTTCTCCTTGACAACTCCTTTTATTCGGTAGAAGAATTTCAGTTATTGTAATGTGAGTAAAGTGGTGGGCAGGAGTTACTAGGTCCCTTCTATACATCTTTTATTAAAAATATTAAGTATGCTCAGCATTTAGCCATATTTACAAAATTAATTTGTGATGTGAATGTAAAATGACTCGTTCCACATCATTACGATTTATTGCGCAGATGATCCATGGAACATGAAACTAACCAACTAACTAACTGTGTACCAGGATATCTCATCCCGAGTAGCTGCTAATTTTCTGGACAGGGATTCGGAAAGAGCGCAGTTCAAGTATCCGTCCAGTCACGAGATTATGATTCTCCATGGTTTCTCTAAACTGATTAACGCTATTGTCGGACTGAATACTTTAAATGGGGCATGGTCGATTACCTGCCTTATCTTTGTCCAATCCGACGTGATTCTCCAAGTCTAACGATCTATTCGTCGATGAAAAGTTAAATCCTAACCTTCATTCTTATTTCTAGTTCTTACTGTTGGCAGTGATGGAAAAAGTAAGAACATAGAAGAAGGTTAACGTTTAACGTCGGCAAACAGGACGCTATAGATGGAGTGGTAATTCTGTTTAAAGGCCGAGGGAAGGAACTGACCTTGGCTTGTTTTAAGGTACATTTCCAGCTCTGACCCAATGTTATTTAAACAAACAATAGAAATACTAAGCATAGCTGACCAGACCGATATCTCAAACTTAGTGCCCAGAATTGTTAGATTCAGTAACTGAATTATCAGATTCCTTTACAGATCAACAGCAACCGATTGTAAATCAGCCTTACATGAAATATATTGTCAACTGACTCTCTTAGTTGATATTTTGGTTTAAACGAAGACTTGTTAGGTGATATCACCAATTTTTCCTTTATGCCAGTAATTAGGTAATGTTACATTGATACTTAAATAATTTTAGGCTCGGTATTATCTACATTTGGTAAAAATTCCATTTCCGTGATGAAAATTCTTTGTTTTTGATTTTCTAGGCTTGCGTTATTTAATAGTTGACAGTGTTTTCTTATTTTCGATCAGATGTTGGTAGCAAAGCTAAAGGTTATCTGTTGTATTCGGGGACGGAAGAAACTACGTGGCAACTGCCAGAAAAATTGCATGCGCCAGATAATTATCAGCAAAACCCAGACAGACCGGCAGTGCATGACGCTCGTCAGCTCTGCTGCGATAAGGGTGCGTACCCGACGATACGCCTTCAGGCAATAAAAAGCTGACAGGGCGTAATGTATGCCGCTAGCTAGCGACGTAGGGAGTCCGTCCTGGATCTAGTCCCCTTGCCGGGTTATCATAACAGTACCATGCGAGAACATGACAAAACATCAACTTGGAGTAAGAATTAGTTAATATTCTCAACGTAGAGAACATTAAGGTTTTGAACTTCACGAAACGCAAAAATATACTGCAATTCAGGTATCTCAACTGAGGGCACCCATGGCAAAAAAGAAAAAAACAAAAAACTTGGAAATTTCAGATAAGATCTGGTGCAGGTAAAGTAAATGTCGTGCTTCGATTCTTCGATTTACTGGTAACTTTCTGTTAAACTGAATTTGTCAACAAGATATTTATACGGTTAATACTGCAATAGACGCCAAATATTTGTCGCCTATATCAAGATGGACTAACAAGGGACCTCGATCCCACACGAAGGAAGGTGTCGTGAATGCTCACAAGCTGGTTCCAAGTGTAAGAGAATCTAACAGAAACGATGAAGCGTTAAAATGGTGCACATTTGGAGAAATTCACTGCATACCTTGCGGAAGTTTGTTTTAAAATTCCAGGGAATTGTTTTCTGGGAGGAAACTACAATGTTTTCAAAAAATGGTTCAAATGGCTCTGAGCACTATGGGATTTAACATCTGAGGTCATCAGTCCGCTAGACTTATAACTACTTAAACCTAACTGACCTAAGGACATCACACACATCCATGCCTGAGGCAGGATTCGAACCTGCGACCGTAGCAGCAGCGCGGTTCCTGACTGAAGCCGCTAGAACCGCTCGGCCACAACGGCTGGCACAATATTTTCACTTAGCATAACTTCTGTAGAGTTTTTGCAGATAAAATTAAACTAATAACGTCTTTCACAGGGGCGTAGAAGCCATCATACTTCTGTGAATGGAATGGAAAAAGCCATAATACATGGTACAGAAATGTACTGTCTGCCAAACATTTTACACGGATTCGTAGAGAATATACGTACTTTAGATATAGGCCGTCAGTCTGATACACAGGCAAACAGAATTATGATTTTTGGTGAGGTTTTCACCATTTTCTAGCCAAATGCCGTGCTGGTCTCGCATCGCCGCTCAAAATATGCAGTACTCAAACTGTTAAAATATGAAGTTTCGCAGACCAAAGTCTAAATGATTTGTAGACACATGGTGTACCCGGCTTTGATACCTAGGGTAACTGAAGATTTATGGTGAAAGAAAGGTGTTTGCACACATAAGTGATTTCGCCCTCTCTTGGGTGGGTAAAAGACCATATCACCGAGGGACGAAAGTGAATCTCGTGCTTCCCAAATGTAGCCCACTTTCCCAACAAATGCGTTACGTCGCTCGATCTTGTTATTTGAGCGCAAATGGTATTAGACATGTACGTGAAGACTTCGCTCGTTGGGTATTTACAACATGATAAACAATAATGTTTTGACGTATTTCAGCTCTAAGAGGATTGTTAAACAATATTAATAAGATCGATTCTCTTTACCTATATGCATACGTTTGAACTTCGAATATACAAACGACACCATAAAACTTATGTAACAGTGTCAGTGTCAGTAAGCTCAGAATGCCCCTCAACGTGTCTCCTCCAGCACTGCTTCTTCCCGGAAGAAACGCGTGACTGCTAACGCGCAGGCAACCAACTGCATGCCGTTGGCTGCAGCTGCCTACGCGGAAGGGTTCTCGGTGGCTCTGCAGTCCTATCTCTTTTTCCCAGGAAAGGCAGACGTTAATTTTAGACCACCTGTTACAATGGACGCATGGCGCAGGTGCCGGGGTAGCGTGATTTACTGTACGGCGTTCAACGAAATGTACCACAATTTTGGGAAGCGACATAGACGCCTCAGAACAACAAACAAAAATTTTAATTTTAAGATGAGTGTCTCCTGAAGTGATAATACGAGAATGGATCTCAAGTGGTGCATTAATAAACTGATAAAGAAAACGTTGATTCGCCATTACAGGTACCTGATCAGCGACTGTCGATTTTATGTGAAGTTTGATGTTAAAACTGAGTCTCAAGTAACACTTACATTTTATTTATTTGCACTATGTAAACTGAATGACCCAAAGCTGCGGGAAGGGCAGTCTCATCTGAAGATGAGCGCTGTATAGTGCCTGAATATTGGGCGTAGACGTTGTGCATGACGCGAGAATAGGACTGACAACTGAGCAGTCTGTTAAATCTACATCTACATACACACTCTGCAAGCCACCATATGGTGTAGGGCGGAATATACCTTGTACCACTATTAATCATTTTCTTTCTGTTTCACTCACAAGGAGCCTTAATTTCTTATCTTCGTTGTCCTTATGCGAAAAGTACGTTGGCGGTAGTCGAATCGTTCTGCAGTCAGCGTCAGAGAGTGGTTCTCTAAATTTTCTCAGTAGTGTTTCACGAAAAGAACGTCGTCTTCCCTCAATGGATTTCCATTTCAGTTCACGAAGTACCTCTGTAATACCTGCATGTTGATCGAACCTATCAATAAGAAATCTATCTGATCGCCTCTATTTCTTCCTTTAATCCGACCGGGTGAAGATCCCGAACACTTGAGCAGTACTCAATACCGGTTTGCACTAGTATTCTATAAGCGGTCCTCTTTACAGATGAACCTCACTTTCCTAAAATTCTCCCAATAAACTGAAATCAATCATTTGCCTTCCCTACTACCGCCATGACGTGTTCGTTCCATTTCATATCGATTTGCAATATTACACCTAGGTATTTGTTAGACATGACTGCGTCGAGCAGTACACTAGTAATACTGCATTCGAACATTACGGTTTGGTTTTTCGTACTCATCTGCATTAACTTCCTTTTTGCTATACTTAGAGTTAGCTGCTCTTCATTACACCAACTAGAAATTTTGCCTCATAGTCACTCAGCGACGACACCTTCGCGTACATCACAGCGTCATCAGCAAACAGCCGCAGACTGCTGCTCTTACTGTCCTTCAGATCATTTATCTGTATCTCTCGTATTTGCTTCAACTAGACCTCTTCACCCAAGTATGACACTTTCCTTGATGTTGAAGATTTTTCTGATGGCTTCAAAAAAATCTCAGTCCGTATCTAGCCCACTAACTATGAACCGTACCTCAGTTTTGATAGTTACAATATTTCCGCACCAAAACACCTCTCTCATATTGTGTCGCTGTCCACGGACAGCACATCTGCAGTTCCTGACAATCCCTTGCCCAGTATACTGATGGCCCTACTAAATTATTCACAAAAGGCACTACCTTCCAAACTGTAAAAAAATGGATCTCCTTGTGTATACGGATACAGTTTCCCCTATAGACAGATGTGTAGTGAACACTGCAGCACGTCTCGAGTTAGTCGTGTTTGTACGTTGGATGATAATGGCCACAAGATGCACAGGTCATAGGATAGCAAAGGCTACACAGGAATTCGGGTTTTCGAGGTCGACAGTATCTGGGGTCGGGTTTTCGAGGTCGACAGCATCTGGGGTGGATCTTCAGTACCGCGGCTCAGCACCATTACAAGTGTTTGAGAGACGGATGTCAGGTCACTTCTGCATAGACTGGGTAATCGATGGTCAATTGTCGTTCACGTCGCCGCCTATTTTAATGTGCGGTGAACCTATTTGTATCAGTTCTGTGTGGAGACAAGCGCATCGCACGGGCTTCAACACTTGACAACCAACTCGTGTCAAAGTGCCTTCCCATGGCTATTAGCCACTCATTTTGTTTGGAGGTTTGTGGCTTCATTATGCCGTGAAAGTTGGTGAAATTAAAAGCTTGTTCTACAAAAGAATAAGGTGATTAATCTACTTCTTTGCTTCTTTGTGGTGATAAAGTACGTGTACTTGCTATTTTGGAGGCGTAATTTCCCAACCATCACCTGATAATTACGTTACAGGCTGCAAAATACGGTATATTCAATGTACAGCGTGTTTCAAATAAGGTATATTTCTGCTTCATTTACAAAATAATAAGTGAATGGAATATTCACAGGAGATGGACAAAAATATGGAAATATCGCTAGAAATGCATGCTTGAACATAACGGGAGATGCCAGCCAGGTCAGCAGGTTGCACTGTATTATTTTACCAACTGCACCTGTGCTATATCCTCAGTACGTTGCTTGTGCCAGTAGTAATCAGAACAGTGCTCTGTGTACTTGTGAGTGCATTATGTTGGAGCTCAGTATATTCGAACGTGAGCAAAATGTTGTTGCTCTATCGTGGGTGCTTCTGTAAGCGAGGTAGTCGAAGTGTTTGATGTTTCAAGTGACGCCGTATTGAAGATGTATACCGTACACGGGGAAAGCAGAAAAACATCATCCGCTAGGACTCAACGCGGACGACAGTGTGTATTGAGTGATCGTGACGGACGCTCATTGAGGAGGATTATGACAAAAAATAAGAAATAAGAGGATGACAGCTGCAAAAGTCTCTGCAGGACTCGCGATCCCTGTCAGCTTCAAAACAACACGAAAGGTGCTCCTTAAGTAGGGGCGAGCTGGAATTACAAAACCGCTTATCAGTGATGCAAATGCCTTTAACGGGAAAACGTGGCCGTAAAGCCGTAAAACCTGAACTATGGAGCAATGGAAGAAAGTCATTTGGTCGGATCAGTCGTGTTTCCAACTTCTGGCCGAGTTTACGTCCCAAGAGTGAAAAATGGTGAGGGGGGTGGGGGTGGGGGGGGGGGGTGGGGGGAAGGGGAACGGGATGTGGTCGGTGATGATTTGGGCCGTTATGTCGTGGTATTCGATGCGCTCCATTACGCTGCAAGTTCGCATTTCTGCCAAGGATTATGTGATCCATTTGGCTGATCAGGTCCCTCTCATTGTACAGTGTTTGTTTCCGAATGGTGATACTGTGTTCCAAGACGCAGGGCTCCTGTTTACACAGCTCCCATCGTCCAGGACTAGGTTTGTGAGCACGATGGTTAATTGTCACTTGTTCTCTGGCCACCGCAGTCACCAGGTCTCAGTATTATTGCGCCTTTGTCGCCTACTTTGGAGAGAAGGGTGCTTGATCACAAACCACGTCCTTCATCGTTGCCTGAAACTGATCCTATTTTACAGGATGTATAGTATAAGATTACCTTGAAAATAATACAGGACCTGTATTTACCCATTCTGAGACAACTGGACACTGCTTTGAATGCCAACGGGGTTCCTACACCGTATGAGGCGTGGTAATGTGTTGTGTTTTTCTTGTTTCCATATTTTTGTCCACCCTCTGTGTTTAGATAGGTAAACTTCGGAAACGTTACGCTTTCTGTGGAGTTATGAAGATAGTTTATTTATTTATTTTTCAGAGACTTACAGTAACAAGTTATAATTTTTAAACAGAATATTATTTTTGTTTACAAAGTAGCAGATGTATTTAAACCAAATAAGCACAAATAAGTTTAAATCAGATTTCTATCAATTCTAGTTAGAAAGCTAGAAACATTAAGAATGGATGCATCATGCTGCACTTTATTGGAAGTATTCAGATGGATGTTCTGGTGGTGAAATACTCATTTATGTGAAGTGTTCAAACTAGTGCTTATTCTCCTTAACGCACAACTCAGTGTACCTGCTAAACGACCCGCGGACGAGACGTTAAGTTGCTGGTCTCATGGAGCGACAAGCTTCCTCGGCGCCATAAGTTAAACGGTATTAAATATTTCCAGTAATAACTCACTTGGCCGCGAATGGAATGACTTTCTTACAGATTTACTGTCTGTAAATTGAAACCTAGTTATATCATATACTGTAGGCTTTCACGGTCAGTATTCGGTAAATTTTGTTTTATGAGAATTACGCCGCGGTCCAGTGCTTATTTCTGTGCCCAATGTTTCGTATCCTAATGTTGGAGACGTCACCACAAGCTCTAAAGACTTTATAGCCTCTGACCACAGACAAATGACCATAAAACAAAATTCACCAATTACTACTGAAATACAGCATTAGTGACTAAGTTCGATATTTACGTTTACATTAGTTACTCTGTGCATATTTTGATTCTACTCCTATTGCAGAAACGTTAAAGCCAGTTACAGTACAGATGTTTAAACCTTTTTTACAGTGCCACACCGCCAAAGGCTAAAAAAGTAGTCAGAAATATCCATTATTGGATTTAGCTACAAAGAGTAACGTGGAATTATCACAGTTTTTTAAATTTTATCTCACTTCTCATAAAATTCGAGTTTTTAAGGGTTCCTTAACTCAATCGATAAAAACGGATCCCTTATAGGATCACTTTGTTGTCCGGCTGTCAGCCTGTTCGCCTGTTTAAGACCCCCTTTTTCACGAACGGGTAGAGGTATCGAGTTGTTTGTTAAATACTAAGATCTAGGGCCCCTTGGCGGTGGAAAACACTGAAGGTTCCAAGTCAATGCAATCAGAAGATTCGTCCATTAATGTAACGTATTTTGATACTCCAAAACTCACTCGTCAAAACTTATAGGATACTTCCCACTAACCTAGAATTACGACATTTGACAGGAAGCGAAGTTTCACAGTCAAAATGAAGGTGAATATTCGAAAATTGTTAATGTGTAGTTATATCACATTAAAATATATTTTTGCCGTTAGTTGTACGTTTGTCTGTCTGTCCGTTTATTAAGACCCATATTCCTCAGAAATGAGTAAATGTATCAAGTTGACATTGTCGTCAAATACTAAGGTCTACGGTCCTTTGTCGGTGTAAAAAATATAAGCTTTGAAGTCAATGCAGTCGAAGACCCGACCGTTTATGTCACAACTCAGCCTTCAAGACCCATAGATTAACTATCCGTATACGTAATTAAGCTTGCACGGAACCCTCAGAGCGTGAGTCCTTCTCACACGCGTCCAGTGTTTTTATTAACTTCCGCAGTCTATGAAACGTTTCAGATTTTCACCATATCCAGCACTGCTGTTGCAGGCAAGCATTGCCACCGTTAATTGTATGTTGTCGCAACGGGGGAAGTGAGGGCGGAGGTTAGGTTCGTGACAAATGCTGCTGGGCGGGTCGTCGATTCGTGCTACGCAGTAACTCGGGAGGAATGCCTCAGTTCCGCTGCCGGTATGAGTAAGAGCAGGCGATTGACGTTGTAGCTACATCTGCGATAAGACATGAACAGTAATTGTCCCTTCCTGGCCTGAGTTAATCGACCATACAGCCCGGCATAACACTACGATAGGATATGGCGGAACCGAAGATAAGAAAAGTATTTGTTGCGTTGTAATCACATGGCTCGCATTTGTTTGGACAATACTGGGAACGTTTCTTGTACGAATTACTTTTAGTATTGCTCTATGGGTGGAGGATCATTTGGTCGAGATAAATCAAGGAAATAATGAAAATCCAGAGCAGCTTGTAATATTTGCAAATGACTGTCTGAGTCAGTACGAGAGTATTATGGAAAATCAGTGCCAGAGTGTTATGGAAATAGTCAGTGGTTCGTACCTGGTAATTGACGGAAGAGAGACGACGTACTTTCTGCAAAATGATTTGGAAGAAATTTAAAGACCCGTCGTTTGAGAAGGGCTATAAAATAAATTTAGTGCCTCAATCGTATATCTCGCGGATGACGCAAAACCAACACAATTAGGAACGATAGGTATGGAAGCAAATATACCTAAATTTGTCCCATAATATATTTTTGGGTGGTAAACGGTAGGAATGAAATATAGTGGAACAAAGTACTTACTATAGTGGAGATATCAACAGCTTGCTAAATATTTGTGTATATTAAAAACGAAAACTGACACGGGTGAAAGAAAATATATGACAATAGAAGCAAAAACGTTTTGGTAAATAAGGGTCCACGATAGAGCCGTTTGCCATGCAGTTGTGAATGTGTTACTACGAGCCACCATTGACTGCAGTAGTGATATTGACCTAGTTAGTAGAAAAATGTTTACGATTAGGTCCCCATCTAATTGGGTGCAAGTTCACCCATGGCCTACCTTAACAATAAATAAAATGCTACTTCGGAGCGTTACATATTACAATTCACTGTGCTCTCGTACCTCTTAAGGGATGTGTTCCAACAGTCGTCCTCGTATGTAAATGCAATACTGAACTTGTCTCTGTGGTGGGATTACGAATTCTATCAGACCCCACGGATCACCTCGTAAATCTTGACAAGGCAGTAAAATTTATTCTTCCAGTTTATCAACAATATCAGCGAGAGTGCTGTACACTTCTCTGTCGAGATGACCCCAGACAGAGGTTTGAGGTCAAGTGGTCTTGGAGGCACGGTAAGTCGTTCTCGACCTATCCATAATGGACCGTATTGGCACGGTAGTTGTCGTCTTACATCAATTGCAAATTGTGCCGGTGCCTCATCATGCGTGTACCACATTGGATCACGGGTGAAATTTGAGTCCTATGAGATGTCGAAAAGTTTACACTTCAAATACACTGCAAGAAAAAAAAAAAGAGTCGCATCACTAGGGAATTATCACAATGGGACGGATATCGGTGGCTGTCATGTGCGTGTACAGACGAACAAATGCCGGCCGGGGTGGTCGAACGGTTCTAGGCGCTTCAGTCTGGAACCGCATGACCGCTACAGTCGCAGGTTCGAATCCTGTCTCGGGCATGGTTGTGTGTGATGTCCTTAGGTTAGTTAGGTTTAAGTAGTTCTAAGTTCTAGGGGACTGATGACCTCAGATGTTGAGTCCCATAGTGCTCACAGCCATTCGAAAGACGAACAAATGATTACAACTTAAGAAAAATTGGATTATTTGTTGAAGAGAAAGAGTTTCATAAATTGTGGCAAGTCAATAACGCGTTGCTCTACCATTGGCCATTATGCAAGTAGTTATTCAGCTTGGTATTGATTGATAGAGTTGATGAGTATCCTCCAGAGGTTTATCGTGCCAAATTCTGTCCAATTAGCGCGTTGGAGTGTCAAAATCCAGAGCTGCTTGAAGGAACCTGTCTATAATGCTCCAAACGTTCTCAGTTGGGGCGAGATCCGACGAAGCTCTTGGCTAGTGTAAGGCCTGCAAAAGGTAAAGGTCCTGAGTGAGAGCTTCTGTCAGGTGCACAATTTCAACCTGCCAGGAACTTTCATATCAGCGCACACTCCGCTGCAGGGTAAAAATTCCCTATGGCAACATATTTCCTTTCCTTGACTGTCACATTCTATAGCTAAGTAATTCTTTCGACATCAAGATTTAAAAAAAAAAAGTTCCTTAAGAAAAACGGTTCAAATGGCTCTGAGCTCTATGGGACTTAACATCTGAGGTCATCAGTCCCCTAGAACTTAGAGCTACTTAAACCTAACTAACCTAAGGACATCACACACATCCATGCCGGAGGCAGGATTCGAACCTGCGACCGTAGCAGCAGCGCGGCTCTGGACTGAAGCGCCTAGAATCGCTCGGTCACAGCGGCCGGCACTCTGCTCTAACTGCTCCCGATGACTCAGCTGTTATACTGCCACTAACTGCTTCCTGGTAATCATTCCTCCTAATCCATAGTAATGACTGTACTGGCAGTTTACACACTTTTTTTTTTTTTTTTTTTTTTTTTTTTTTTTTTTTTTTTTTTTTGGAGGGTCTTTTATGGGAGTTTCTCATGTAGAGACGTTTTCCTTGACTCTTCCGGCTAAAGTTCCTTAAGCCTGAGTGTCATTGCTGTTGCGTGTATTAGTAACTTTGGGTAGAAAGATATATGAATCTAACAAAGTAGTATAAAATAACTGGTAGGTAATGGGAAGGGTGCATATTAAAGTTTTTGTCAATTCCGTGTTTCCGTACCGATTTTGACACTGGTTGCGCTCCCTGGTCTCGGTGTCACTTCACTGCCACTTGAAGCAGAATCGAGAGTTAAGGAGAATTGGTTAAAGCACCGACTTGAATATGAAACGAACAGAGTTCGAATCCCTGTCGAGCTATCTTGGTTTATTTTCTCAGTGGTTTCCCTAAATTTGTTTACTTGAGTGCTTGAATGGTTCCTAGGAGAAGAACACTGCAAGTTTTTGAACGTACGTGTATTCTATGAGCTTTCTGGAGCTTCATCATTAGCTTGTGAAAAAACCTTATGTGATAGAGAGAAACCATTAGCATTTCTGACCTCAGAATATTAAAAAAACATTAGAATCACCTAAACTGGTTAAGAAAAAATTGCAGAGTAGAAATTTGTAGAACTGTGTTATTTGCTATCAGCTTGCGACAGACTAAGTGCGACAATGTTGCGTACTAGTAGATCAAATTTATGTTCAAGAAATACTTTCATTCGTAATTGTTTTGTAAAGGGTGTTGCTGAAAATCACCCTACATTTGGTAAACCAATTGTACAGGATGTCATGATTTCATCTGAATTTGATGATTACAAAGAAACTTAGTTTATTTTACGCTAAGAAATCAGATGAGGAATTATTGGACTTTGTTTTGAAAGTGCTGGGATTCATTTTAAGTTGCAGCTTCATAATCCTCACATTAATTTCTGTTAATGACCGGCTGAAAAGAAATCAATTTGTTATATTACACAAACTGCTATCATTAAACTTTTACTTGCAGTGCAAACCTTTCGAACGTGTATTCAAGTGTATTAGAAATAAGAGGTTAATCGTGAAAGATGTTAAAGAAACTTTGTTCTGCCTACCTTCGATAAACCAGTAAAGAATATTTACGTATACGCAAAGTTTTCTCTTTAGCGCTATAAATTTGAAAGAAATAAGGTGATTAAAGCAGCATCTGAACTAAATTATAAGACCGGTTTAAAAATTCTAAGCAATCTGAAATAAAGTAGCGGTGATTTCAGCGCACTAAAATTTCTAAGAGTAACTCACAAATTATAGGAATCTGTTAACATTTACAGTCCTACTACGGGAACAATAACGATGACTCATTTGGAACTGCCACATGCGTCTGTGGATGGGGAGCACTCCAGATTCATCAACAAATTTTTAAAGTTGTTGTAACTGTAGATCATAAAGAGTTGCAAGTAATGGAGATGGTTTCTTGACAATGGGCATAATTTTGGCAATGTATTATGCAACAAAAACAATTCAAAAACTTTACACTCCTTAGTTAAGCTTAACTGAAAGTTCCATATGTTCTGAATAGAAATTTTGATTTTGAGGAGCCAGAAAACTGTATCAGTCAATGTCGACAGCTTTTATATCTAGTTACAATGTTTCAAAGAAACAGATTTTGTTCTCTGGATATGAAAGTAGAAACAAAAAGTATTTTGGACTTCATTCTGAAAACTACCGAGGTGTGGACTTCATTCTCATCTCACTAGAATGTTCAAATGTGTGTGAAATCTTAAGGGACTTAACTGCTAAGGTCATCAGTCCCTAAGCTTACACACTACTTAACCTAAATTATCCTAAAGACAAACGCACACGCCCATGCCCGAGGGAGGACTCGAACCTCCGCCGGGACCAACCGCACAGTCCATGACTGCAGCGCCCTAGGCCGCTCGGCTAATCCTGCGCTGCATCATCTCACTAGAGTTTGTAAATGCAAGGAAATGTGAGGAAGCTTTGAAAATAAATAAATGTACTTGGAATCAATTGTTACTGAACATTCACGTCAGATTTTGGTTTTGATTAAGTTACTCTTAACTATGTAATTCGCACAGAAATTCCTTAAATATGGTGATTGTACTTGATGCTTCTTGTTCACTGCCAGTTGCGCAACTACTGACTGTTATTCAGTGACCTCGACGTAGGCTATTTATGTGTTCCAGCAAAAGTTAAACTGCTGTTAGGATAATGCATACTTCAGTATTTATTAGTCTGCAATGTGAACAACAGAAAATGTTATCATCTTAGCAGTTCTTACAACGCTGAAAATATGTAGTAGCCTGTACAAAACAATGATGTTCGTGTGTTACACTACGTTTGACTTACGATACGATACTTACCTAATTGTCTTCCCTCAAACTAAAGGAAGTTAAGAAATGACAGAAACAAAAGCTCGAGAAAGATAAGCTGAGAGTACAATGTCTTTAATATAATTTAAAAAAATAAGCGTTCCTCACGAGGATAACACGGAAAGTGCCATAACCCGATCTCTCAGAAAATTCGCTCAGTCGAAGAGGGATAGGGATAGAAATAGGCGCACACGTGTCCCGACTTGTCCGTAAATAAACATATTCGACTGTTTCTGAGAAAACGACGATCAAAGTTTTCGAGGTACTTTATGTGCCTTTAAACAAGTACATAGTTCAGCCGAAGTGGTGGTGCCGTGGCTAGCGTCGCGGCTTCACTCTGCTTCACCGTGTGTTCAGAACCCATTTACTACTTTTATTTTTGTTTTTTAATTATCTACACACATTAGTCGAAGATTACTCTACGAATGTTTCCAATGTAGTGAAGTAGAAGTGGATAGTTCCTGTGAATTATTATGGGTGGAGGTTACACTCAACAACCGAGCTGGGTTAATAATTGGCTCCTTTTACCGACCTCCCGACTCAGCAGCGTTAGTGGCAGAACAACTGAGAGAAAATTTGGAATACATTTCGCATAAATTTCCTCAGCATGTTATAGTCTTAGGTGGAGATTTCAATTTACCAGATATAGACTGGGACACTCAGATGTTTAGGACGGGTGGTAGGGACAGAGCATCGAGTGACATTATACTGAGTGCACTATCCGAAAATTACCTCGAGCAATTAAACAGAGAACCGACTCGTGGAGATAACATCTTGGACCTACTGATAACAAACAGACCCGAACTTTTCGACTCTGTAAGTGCAGAACAGGGAATCAGTGATCATAAGGCCGTTGTAGCATCCCTGAATATGGAAGTTAATAGGAATATAAAAAAAGGGAGGAAGGTTTATCTGTTTAGCAAGAGTAATAGAAGGCAGATTTCAGACCACCTAACAGATCAAAACGAAAATTTCTGTTCCGACACTGACAATGTTGAGTGTTTATGGAAAAAGTTCAAGGCAATCGTAAAATGCGTTTTAGACAGGTACGTGCCGAGTAAAACTGTGAGGGACGGGAAAAACCCACCGTGGTACAACAACAAAGTTAGGAAACTACTGCGAAGCAAAGAGAGCTTCACTCCAAGTTTAAACGCAGCCAAAACCTCTCAGACAAACAGAAGCTAAGCGATGTCAACGTTAGCGTAAGGAGGGCTATGCGAGAAGCGTTCAGTGAATTCGAAAGTAAAATTCTATGTACAGACTTGACAGAAAATCCTAGGAAGTTCTGGTCTTACGTTAAATCAGTAAGTGGCTCGAAACAGCATATCCAGACACTCCGGGATGATGATGGCATTGAAACAGAGGATGACACGCGTAAAGCTGAAATACTAAACACCTTTTTCCAAAGCTGTTTCACAGAGGAAGACCGCACTGCAGTTCCTTCTCTAAATCCTCGCACAAACGAAAAAATGGCTGACATCGAAATAAGTGTCCAAGGAATAGAAAAGCAACTGGAATCACTCAACAGAGGAAAGTCCACTGGACCTGACGGGATACCAATTCGATTCTACACAGAGTACGCGAAGGAACTTGCCCCCCTTCTAACAGCCGTGTACCGCAAGTCTCTAGAGGAACGGAGGGTTCCAAATGATTGGAAAAGAGCACAGGTAGTCCCAGTCTTCAAGAAGGGTCGTCGAGCAGATGCGCAAAACTATAGACCTATATCTCTGACGTCGATCTGTTGTAGAATTTTAGAACATGTTTTTTGCTCGAGTATCATGTCGTTTTTGGAAACCCAGAATCTACTATGTAGGAATCAACATGGATTCCGGAAACAGCGATCGTGTGAGACCCAACTCGCGTTATTTGTTCATGAGACCCAGAAAATATTAGATACAGGCTCCCAGGTGGATGCTATTTTTCTTGACTTCCGGAAGGCGTTCGATACAGTTCCGCACTGTCGCCTGATAAACAAAGTAAGAGCCTACGGAATATCAGACCAGCTGTGTGGCTGGATTGAAGATTTTTTAGCAAACAGAACACAGCATGTTGTTATCAATGGAGAGACGTCTACAGACGTTAAGGTAACCTCTGGCGTGCCACAGGGGAGTGTTATGGGACCATTGCTTTTCACAATATATATAAATGACCTAGTAGATAGTGTCGGAAGTTCCATGCGGCTTTTCGCGGATGATGCTGTAGTATACAGAGAAGTTGCAGCATTAGAAAATTGTAGCGAAATGCAGGAAGATCTGCAGCGGATAGGCACTTGGTGCAGGGAGTGGCAACTGTCCCTTAACATAGACAAATGTAATGTATTGCGAATACATAGAAAGAAGGATCCTTTATTGTATAATTATATGATAGCGGAACAAACACTGGTAGCAGTTACTTCTGTAAAATATCTGGGAGTATGCGTGCGGAACGATTTGAAGTGGAATGATCATATAAAATTAATTGTTGGTAAGGCGGGTACCAGGTTGAGATTCATTGGGAGAGTGCTTAGAAAATGTAGTCCAGCAACAAAGGAGGTGGCTTACAAAACACTCGTTCGACCTATACTTGAGTATTGCTCATCAGTGTGGGATCCGTACCAGATCGGGTTGACGGAGGAGATAGAGAAGATCCAAAGAAGAGCGGCGCGTTTCGTCACAGGGTTATTTGGTAACCGTGATAGCGTTACGGAGATGTTTAATAAACTCAAGTGGCAGACTCTGCAAGAGAGGCGCTCTGCATCGCGGTGTAGCTTGCTCGCCAGGTTTCGAGAGGGTGCGTTTCTGGATGAGGTATCGAGTATATTGCTTCCCCCTACTTATACCTCCCGAGGAGATCACGAATGTAAAATTAGAGAGATTAGAGCGCGCACGGAGGCTTTCAGACAGTCGTTCTTCCCGCGAACCATACGCGACTGGAACAGGAAAGGGAGGTAATGACAGTGGCACGTAAAGTGCCCTCCGCCACACACCGTTGGGTGGCTTGCGGAGTATGAATGTAGATGTAGATGTAGATGTATACTGAAATAACGCTGTCCATATTCGTCTACTAATTTTATGCTTGGTGAATGGATAAAAAAAAGAAAAGAGAAACAATAAATTAATGGAAAAATTAATTGCAATTGTTTTCGGTGAAATTCTTGTATGATATCTTGACTCATTATCAGTCTAAATTGCCAATTTTTGGAATGGTCATCTCTTATGCATGGTTTGCCACGAAAGTATTGTCGACACGTGAAATCTTCAGCAGTGTTAAAGACGATCCTTTTCTGAATGAGATTCATACGAAGAAATGTCGCTGTAGCAAACCTACCTTCATGTTATGTTCGTGGTGTTCGGAATTTCTATTTTTCGAATGTTTCGGTATCATCCAACGGAAAGCACCAAATCTTCCCGAAGTATAAATATAAAATTAAATATAAGAACTAATAATTGATGTAACAATGAAGTACAAGAATATGAGAATTTAAGAAGCTCGTGGCTTCCCCTGAAAATACCATATGCATATGTGTTATGTAATAAATGTATGAAACTTATTGTGAAACACATTTGTAATTTTACAAATAATATAACGCCCTTGTATCCCCTAACTTTATAAGAAACGTTCGTTTAGTAACATTCTGCCGATATGGATAAATAGAAACAATAACCGGTTTTCGAACAGGGAAAGCAAAAGAGAGAGACCATGAAACTAGGTATTATGCCACGAATTACGTTGAAAATTTTGGCAGTCGTTTTCTCAGAAACAGCCGAGTATTTACGGATAAGACGAGGCACGTGTTCTCATATTTTGGCTCTTCTTCCACTGAGCGAAGTTTCTGGAAATTCAGGTTATGGCACTTGCCATATTCACTTCGTCAGTCTAGGAAGTTGTATTGTTTGTCATGGTTCAAAGGTACAGACATTCAGACTTCAGTTGCTGGTTCTTACTCATACTCGACCGCGGAAATGCTGGACTGCACAGTAAAAGCCACTGAGTCACCCATAAGCATTTGTCACGAGCAGCCTGGCTGACCTCATCAACCCCATTTCGATAACATATAATTAACGCAGACTTTGCGTGTGTGTGAGACATCAGCGTCATGTAGGATGAAAACCGGAAACATACAAAAGAATACTAAGACCGTTCACAGATATTGGCTTTTTGTGAAAACATTACAGGTTTAAATCAATAAAAACTTTCATTAATTTGCTATACACGAAAGATACGGTTACAGGTGGAGAGATGAATAATTGTCTCTGTCTGTACAGTCTCTGACACCGTTGAACAGTAAGGAAAGCCGCATACATCAGCTTTTTGGGGGATTGTCATCTCAATCTCGTACTAGATTAACTGAAAAGCAAGAAGAAAACGTTGATGTGATAGACGAATGGAAATTTTTGCCTATGAACCAATGTAATATTTAAATGTGTCCCTATTAGTATGGTTGGTTGATTTGGGGGAGGAGACCAAGCAGCGACGTCATCGGTCCCATCGGATTAGGGAAAGATGGAGAAGAAAATCGGCCGTCCCCTTTCAAAGACACCATCCCTGCATTTGCCGGAAGCGATTTAGGGAACTAACGGAAAAACCTAAATGAGGATGGCCGGACGCGGGTTTCAATCGTCGTCCTCCCGGATGCAAGTCCAGTGTGCTAACCATTGCGCCACTTCGCTTAGTTGTCCCTATTAATTGCAATGAAAATTATTTACTCCAGACCTGTTTTAATATCCATTACAGTTCTCTCCTCATACTTATTATTGCTCACACAACGTTTCATTATTTCCTTTATATCATCTGAGAACTTCAGTAGTTTCCGGATCTAGATGTTTGGTGCGTTCCGTATGGTGGGTTTCTGCACTGTAGGAACTTGATGTTTACCGTTTCAACAGATTTATAGCTGTTATAAGTTAGTGCATTCCAGTTAGCAAGTTTCACTCACACGCTGCGTTTTGTTGAATCAGTTGGATAAAAAACTGTGCAGTAACATTTAAAAAAAGTATTCATTGTAAAGAATGTGGAAACTGAAGCCACACATTAAATTGCAATGTTCACACAGAGACCGTTAGTCTGCTTTTATTACTTCCCTGATTCATGTTTCAGAAGCATAATCTCACATGAGAAAATTCACGAAAAAATGTCTTCATAAACTATTTGTGTATGGTTCGTATCATAGACGTAGAGGGTAGTTTTCGAAATTCTAGGATAATGAGGTAACAAAAATTAATTATTTAGCAGCAGTTTGACAGATTTTTGTACTTACAAAACATCTTCTCGTATACAGGGTGATTCAGTAGCCCCTAGCGAAGTTATCTAATGCAGCTTAACAAACTTATAAAGTCTTCATAAGGTCGATATTCCCCTCCTGGTTTACTGTATGGCACTAATGTTAGGTAAGCTAATGTTGCAAACGAACAGTACGTTCGCAAAACGTCAATCCTTGAAATCATTTACTTATGTCCGTCCACCATATAACTACGTTAATATGTCGTGCCTGGTGACCGAGTGTAAGAAAGAGCGAAATTAATGCTTAAAATGAGGTAACAGTGAAGCAAATAATGTATTATCACTACAGAATATGTACCCTAATGTAATCGTAATACAAGCATGTTGCAAGCAGTGTAGCGTGGCGCGTATGGTTGGGCGTTGCGGGTTGCATAAAACGAGATCGTTAGGGTCAGACGAATCGCCCTGTGTACTTGACAACCAGTATGCACCAATAATACTTTTAGTCAGTGAAATCTATGCCGTAACTGTCGATTAAATACTGCTTCAATGAGTACAAGTTAGCGGAGATACACCCTGATGTCCATGTAGAGTAAACGACATATTTCATAAAAAATATCAGAGTACGGTATACAATTTTTTAAATATTTTTTATTAGGATATGTTATTGAAACAAAAATTTCAGGAATCTACTTCACTGTAACTGTTGAAACATTATTTCCAGTAGGCGTATGCAGTTTTGCAAGTTCTGGGCTACATGATTATTGCAGTTTTATGTAACAGTATTTTTGCTACCTGTTTTGATAAGCATAATTAACTGTGCTGCTTAATTTCCATGGGGTTAACGGTAGTTAAGAACATGATTTGACGTGCTGAATATCAAAAAGATTGTAGAGCTGTGAGCACATAGTTATTTCTGTTCCACATTTGATACAGATACATGTACACAAACATTCGCTGAAAATATGAGACTGACCTTCCTATATCCTTCTGCAGCTAAGTGGAACCAATTAACCTCAATTTATGCCTGAGGATGGTCAAGTGCGATTTTGAAATCAACAGTAAGACATTAGTACGGAAGCAACGAATTTCACCAGGCAGTGAGTATGCTAAGAAATGTATAATGGGCATTCAAACGAAAACGAGACATATGGAAGAAAAGTAAGTAAACTATTCATTATTTCAGAGCTAATCACTATAATTGTAAATACATTCGTCCCACTGTCAGACGAGACGGTCACTGCTTTCATGGAAAATGTTGTCGTCTACGGAATGATGATTGTCTCCATGAATGTACTCAGGCCCCCTCACATGTGACCATGGTTGTTTCGAGAACGCTGCAGAAGTTTCGCATAGAGGCCCTTAAACATTCTCTCTACAATCCCGAACTCTCCTCATGCGGTTTCCATATTTTTGGGACCCTGAAGAAAGACATTGGTGACCGTCGATTTGCTTCGGACGAAGACATGCAAGCCACGGGACAATTGCGGTTCCGTAGACAACCGCAAACATTTTTGCATGAAGGTACAGACCGTCTTGTCTCACAGTGGGACAAACATATTAACAGTGATGATGATAAGTTCTGTAACACATTCATGTTAAAAAAAACAGAACACGTTGAACGACTAGACATAGGATGTTCATATTCACAGGACATGTACTTTACTATCTTCTGCAGAAATGATTAGCATTTGAATCACGTCGGCCGGCGGGTTCAAGGTCAACGTCGATATCGCGGCGCAACAGTACCTACCGGTAAAATGTACCTGCGGCTCTCGTTGTCGCTATAAACCGAAGGTAATGGATCAACGTGACCTGAGAAGACGTGCAGGATGCCCTGCAGATGTATGCGCGAACCGTACCGTCAAATCAGTGACTTTGAAACAGGGCGCATTATTGGCATGAAAGAATGTGATGCATCCATCCGGCAAATTGCTGCTGGTGTGGGACGGAGTGATTCGGCAGTGCAACGGGTGTGTGCAGAATGGTTCACCGAAGGCCTTGGAACACGACGAGATGGTTCAGGTCGCACCACCCAGACCATCCCTCGAGAAGATCGACACTTCATCCGGATGGCACTGCAATACAGATATGCGTCTTTCTCGACTCTGCGACAACAGTGGAACAGTGGAACACATCATACACTATCGGGGGTGACACTCCGTCGCCGTTTATTACGGCATGGATTACGTTTGCGTCGTCCACTTTTGCGCCTACCTCTGATGAATATGGAGAAACACGCTAGACGGCAATGGAGTACTGAACAACATCACTGGGGACAGGAATGGCATCAGGTAGTATTTTCGGACGAAACCACTTTCTGTTTGTTTGAAAATGATGGACGGCCGGGGTGGCCGAGCGGTTCTAGGCACTACAGTCTGGAACCGCGCGACCGCTACGGTCGCAGGTTCGAATCCTGCCTCGGGCATGGATGTGTGTGACGTCCTTAGGTTATTTAGGTTTAAGTAGTTCTAAGTTCTAGGGGACTGATGACCTCAGAAGTTAAGTCCCATAGGGACTGATGACCTCAGAAGTTAAGTCCCATAGTGCTCAGAGCCATTTGAACCATTTTCAAAATGATGGCCGCATTTTGGTTCGCCGCAGACAGGGGGAGCGGCATCGCAGTGACTGCATTCGCACGGGGCCTTACAGTGTGGGATGCTATTGAGTGCAACCACAAATCACAATTGGTACGCGTGCAGGGCATTGTGACCAGTGCGACCTACGTGAATGACACCATGCGACCCGTAACCATATCCCTTCTGCACAACACAACAGCCGCCATTTTTCAGCAAAACAATGCACGACCGCATGTTACAGCACGAACACGTGCCTTCTTCGTGGCACAGGATTTCAGCTTTTTGCTCTGGCCCGCCAGATCACCAGGCTTGTCGCCAATCGAAAATGTGGGGGATATGGTGAAACGACGGGTGCAGTGCTGTGACCCAATGCCAAACACCACAGATGAAATTTGGCTCCAGGTGAATGCAGCATGGATGGCTATACCACAGGACGCCATTCGCGCTT
Source organism: Schistocerca nitens (assembly GCF_023898315.1). Classification (NCBI taxonomy): domain Eukaryota; kingdom Metazoa; phylum Arthropoda; class Insecta; order Orthoptera; family Acrididae; genus Schistocerca; species Schistocerca nitens. Next base: position 555,429,272 of record NC_064616.1, on the reverse strand, counting down.
TATACGCGTTCATGCCATCATGCAAGGACCAAGTTACCAGGTCCCATGGCTGACCGACCCTACGCCTACTAGGCGACAGGACATACGCTGAACCGAGGTGACTGAAATGCTAATCATTTCTGCAGAACATACTAAAGTAGATGTCTTGTGAATATGAACGTCCTATCTCTAGCCGTTCAAGGTGTTCTGTTTTTTTTCTGAACATGAGTGTAATAAACAGTTTACTTACTTTAGATCCACCTGTATCGTTTTTTACTTCCTGTTATCACACGATTATACTTTTCTTACACCATTGGCAAATGTTTACACGTTGCAGAGTTTTTGTTCTACTTCACAGAATCGATTTGAATCTGAGGGCAAAAGAAATTATGATTTATGGAAGGAGGTCGGAATGAAAAGCTAAATTCCGTGGCATAAATTAGAAACCTGTCAACATCGTCTTAGAGATATACTGTTGGCCCATTTTTCTCTGTAAACGAAGACGTTAAAGTCGAGAGGCACCCTTGTGCTACTCGAGAAGAACGACTGTGTGCCATTCACCGAATCTAGTGTTTCCGTAGATAACATTACACTATAAAAAGCACACTGTGTTTGACACACGATATCGTAATTTGCTAATGTTCTTTTCTCAAATTAGAGAAAGTTAAGAAATGACAGAAATAAAAGCTGGAAAAAGATAAACTGTGGAGTAAAATGCTTTTTTTATATAATAAAAACTAAAAAGTAAACGTTCTTCAGTCTAGGAATTTGTATTAGTCGTCGTTGCTCAAAGTTACAGACATTCAAACGTCAACTGCCGGTTCTTATTCACATTAGGAGCGGAACTACTGAAATGCACAGTACAAGTCTGTGGGTCGCGAACAGCGTGGCTGACCTCAGCCGCCCCGTTTGGACAACCTATAATTAACGCCGTCTTCTGGTGTGCGTAACATTAATGTCTTATGAGATGGAAATTGTTCCCAATACCTTCCAGACACCCATCTTCCACATCATCCTCTGATATGGGAAAGCAAATGTGTGGTGCCTCACGTTGTCATTGTCTGAAATTTATTTCATTTATTTTTAATGTACTTTCATTCTTGTCCCATCTCGGACACTTTATGGCTAGTTGCAGAGAAATCAGTGATCACATATTTCCTTTATCTATTTCATCTTCCTTTGCACTTATTCCAGAACAAGACAAGCAGACAAACAATATGCTAACAGCTTTACTTACTGTGCTACTGTGTCAGAATCTATAACGGCATCGTTTCACCTGTGGCCGTATCCTGCATGAAGAGCAGTTTAATGCAATCGTTTTGAACGGATTAGTTTTCCCGGAAGTATTAACGAGTTTTTATGATCATTACACGCATTCTCTGAGATATTTTCTGTTTTCATCCTAAACGACTTTGATGTTAAAGAAATGCAGAGTCAGCGTTCATTATACAATGTGCAAATGGCATTGATGAGGTCAGCTGTCCTGTTCGTGCCAAGTGCTTGTGGGTGCGGCGTCGATTCTTACTGCGCAGTTCAACAGTTTGCCCGTCGAGTATGAGTAATATCCGGCTATAGAAGTTTTGATATCTGTACTTGAAACTATGATAAATTGGCTTCATCGATTCAGTAACGCTGTTTAAATTGCTAGAGAAATCAGTTGTAGGTAGTGCATACCGGCAAGTTACATTTATTGGAGAATCCAAGGAAAAAGTAGCGACCTTAAAAAGGATGTCAGGCACAGCGTTCTTGTACAATGTATTCAGTAGCGTTGTTCAACAGTTTAAGGGAGGACATGGAAGGAAGTAAAACGCGCAATATTATGTTTTTAGAGATCTTAATGGAAATACGACGTTTTTCTTCCTTAGAGATAGCCGATTCGAGATCGGTGATGGAAAAAAAATCATCACGAAATGTAGTCGGCACGGAGAAGACTGGTGTCTGCAGTTAAATTCGAAATCTCTTCACAGTTTCTTATGGAGATAAGGGTTAATACACTGACGACGCCATTTCGTCAACGGACTTCTGGCAAGACAACATCTAGTGTTACCCGAGAGGCTGCAGCCTACTTTATTCTACAAACATGGCAGATTCACACCCGTCACATGATCCACTTGTTGGGGGAAGCAAATGACAAAGCAAGTCATTGCAATGAGCGAAATGTGTGGTGTACGATCTCGTCACTGTACCTTCATGGTAGGGGAATGTGGGTCAAAGTGGCTACTCTAAGGGAAATTGAATTTTCACCATAGTGCGATTGTTGATGAAAGCTTGCCGCTTAAGCAGTCGTCACACGGGACGAGGCAGCTATCGTTCGCGTGGACTATGAAGGGAAACCCAGCGGCACGAGAGACAGCGCAGTCGGCACAAGGGACGAACTGATTAAAGTGATTTGCGCTCTCAGCTCCCACCAGCGGCAATGGCGGTTTTATTTGGCTCGCAAACCACGCAGTTTGATTTCGGAAATGGACGCGCGGAAAATGCTTACGTTAGTTCTATTAAAACGCACATTTCCTCCCTGGTCCATATGCCAGTCCTGTTGTTCTGTCTGTACTATACATAAACGAAAACTTCAACATCCGTGAACACGTGATAAGACGAAAATGAAATATACATGTCCAGTTAGTATGGATGTTAGCTTATAAAACTTCACCAAATCGGACAAACTCACTTCTGAGAGAGAGAGAGAGAGAGAGAGAGAGAGAGAGAGAGCGTACTTATATTTACATAACTTCGAATATTACAGTAATTATTTCTATTAATTTATTAAGGAAGCCTCAAAACCTTTTAGAAAGCTCTAAAGCGAAAAAATCTGAATACAACAGGACACGAACCCGATACCCACTGTTACGCAACGTGGTGCCCTTACCAGCTACATTACGCTGATGTTCTGCTATGAACGACCGTGTTTTTCCTGTTACACTCTCCTGAAAGCTTTAACCACCAATAAGTTATTGAGATTTAATTATTACAAATCCTACCAAAAACGACAGGTTTTTGATGATTATTCAATGTACCGTTGCCTTAAAACGGCGTACTTTAATATAACTTTATCTATAACAAGAAAATACACAAATATGAAAATGTTTTAACTACCAATACGACGTTTCCGTCACTTTATTACAACAGATAGTACCAATAACGACGCGGTCTCGGGAGATTCGATGTGCTGGTGCTTAGAAACAGCATATATTCAGAGGGCGTAATTTATGGCATAGAATCCATGAAATATGAGCTTCAACTGAACGCGACAAATACAGTATGGTGTCACGCAAGTTCTGCTTCTGTCGTAGAGAGAGTTTTTGCTTCCTATTGGCTCTACTTTGCGTGGAACGTTGCCGAAGTATCGCATAACTTCTTTTGTGTTTCACGTGTCGGAATTGCACTGCCAGTGCAGGTTATAAGTATAAGAATGATGCGATATTTTCTTTCGCTCTGCCAGCTGAAATGATAATCTCCGTAGGTCGTTCAGTCTAAATTCATAACAACAGTTTTCCATCTCAAAATTATAACTAAGGATTTCTTGTTCTTGTTCTTCATTGAACACACTCATTACGCTTCCCATAATCCTTTTATCAACTACCGTATCTTCATTATTTTCCTGTAACCTTTATTTTCAGTGTGTTGCATGTAAAATTAAATTGCTTCCCTGCTATCATTCTTAATGACCTCAATCGGATTTTCTATCGCAAGAGGATCCCCTGTTTGTTGCTCTAATCCCTGGACATATTTTCAAGGCATCTTGATGCTCTAGCATCTACAGCAGCACCCAGCGACTGCAGCAGACCGTTTTCCAATAGGATTTTTGCACTACGCCAAATAGAACAGAGATAGTTTTAATTTGCTCTCTGACCTCTCTTCCGGCCGTTGTCAGCTTTCGTGACTGGAGCCGCTACTTCTCAATGAAGTAGCTCCTGAATTGGGCTCATAAGGGGTGACTGCATCTCGGTTGCCAACAGCTCTCGGCAGATCTGGACGTGGTCCCGGTGGAGGTTCGAGTCCTCCCTCGGGCATGGGTGTGTGTGTTTCTCCTTAGGATAATTTAGGAAAATGGTTCAAATGGCTCTGAGCACTATGGGACTCAACTGCTGTGGTCATCAGTCCCCTAGGACTTAGAACTACTTAAACCTAACTAACCTAAGGACATCACACACAGCCATGCCCGAGGCAGGATTCGAACCTGCGACCGTAGCAGTCGCACGGTTCCGGACTGCGCGCCTAGAACCGCGAGACCACCGCGGCCGGCTATAATTTAGGAGTGTGTAAGCTTAGGGACTGATGACCTTAGCAGTGAAGTCCCATAAGATTTCACACACATTTGAACATTTTTTATGGCCCAGACGATCACCCATCCAAGGGCAAGCCAAGTCGAATAGCGCTTCACTTCCGTGATCTGACAAACGGTGTTACCACTTTTTTATATGTTTACTTTTTACCACTGCGGCAAGGCCATAGGCATAAGTCAGATAACAAGAATAATATACACCGAAGAGCCAAAAAAATGAAACACCCGCTAATAGCGTGTAGCGTACCCGCGAGTGCGCAGAAGTGCCGCACCACGACTAATGTCTGAAGTAGTGCTGGAGGGAGCTGACACCATGAATCCTGCAGGGCTGTCCATGAATCTGTAAGAGTACGAGGAGGTGTATATCTCTTCTGAACAGCTCGTTGTAAGGAATCCTAGATACACTCAATAATGTTCATGTCTGGGCGGTTTGGTGGTCAGCCGAAGTGTTTAAACTCAGTAGAGTGTTCCTGGAGCCACTCTGTAGCAATTCTGGACTTGTGGTGTGTCCCATTGCCCTGCTGCAGTTGTCCCAGTCCGTCAGAATGCACAGTGGCCATGAATGGATGCAGGTGATCAGACAGGATGCTTACGTACGTGTCACCTGTCGTCAGAGTCGTATCTAGACGTATCAGGGGTCCCTTATCATTCCAACTGCACACGCCCCACACCTTTACGGAGCCTCCACCAGCTCGAACAGCCCCCTGCTGATACGAACGGTCCAAGAATTCATGAGATTGTCTCCATACCCGTACACGTCCATCTGCACGAAACATTTTGAAACGAGACTTGTACGACCAGGCAACATGTTTCCAGTCATCAACGTTCCAATGTCGGTGTTGACGTGCCCAGGTGAGGGGTGAGGTTGTGTGTCGTCCAGTCATCAAGGGTACACGAGGGGGCCTTTGGTTCCAAGAGCCTATATCGAGGATGTTTGTTGAATTTTTCGCCCGCTGGCACTTGTTGATGGCCCAGCATTGAAATATGCAACAATTTTCGGAAGTGTTGCACTTCTGTCATGTTAAACGATTCTCTTCAGTCGTCATTGGTCTCTTTCTTGCAGGGTCTTTTTCCGGCCGCAGCGATGTCAGAAATTTGATGTTTTTCCGTATTCCTGATATTCACGGTACATTCGTGAAATGGTCGTACGGGAAAATTCCCACTTCATCGATACGTCGGAGATGCTGTGTCCCATCGCTCGTGCGTCGACTATAACACCAATTAAATCTTGATAACCTGCCATTGTAGCAGCAGTAACCGATCTAACAACTGCTCCAGACACTTGTTGTCTCATATAGGCGTTGCCGACCGCAGCGGCGTATTCTGCCTGTTTACATATCTCTGTATTTGAATACGCATGCCTATATCAGTTTCTTTGGCGCTTCAGTGTAAGTGACTTACCTTATATCAGACGCCTGAAAATCAGAAAAAACCTTTACTAAAAACTAACGGCACTAACATCCTCTGTCAAACACACTGACAACGATCATGCTGTATATTAGGATTATTCTAACGACTTTTCGGCAGGGAACTGCACCGTTCAGGGCAACAAATTTGCAATAGCTAGTTTTCCTGCCCTGGTCACTATACCCCACCTTCTCTTATTCAAAACGTCACTGGAGTAGATATTCAAAAAGAGATACCGACAGTAAAGAAAACTTAGAAGTCGAGGTTAATCGTAGCTCGAGCGAGCTGCCGAACCGCTTTGATACTGAACCGAAATTTCATACAGGAATTATGGCACGGAGTGTGTGTAGAATTGAAGGTTCTACGTCTCTTAAAGAGTAAACCAGTGTCGTTGTATTCTGAGGGGAATGTCATTACAATTGCTTTTATTGAATTACCAATCATGTTTCCCCCTGAAATATTAAACTTTGTATGTGACTTGAGCTGTCTAAGCCTTCATCAATAAGAAATAAATTGTCCATAAAATGAATGGCAAGCTTTCCACTCCAAGTTGGTCAAATGACTGCCATATTAAAATGTCTTACTAAAAAATAACGCTCTTCCTACGTCCAATATTTTTATTTATTTGATTTATATGTATTTTCCTTCTGGTACTGAGCAAGATGGCGCAGTGATTAGCACTCTGGATTCACATTCCGGGTACAACAGTTCAAATTCGCGTCTGGTCATTCTGATTCAGGTTCTTCGTGATTTCTCTAAATCACTCCGAGCAAATGGCGGGATGATTCGTTTGAAAGAGCACGGCCGATTTCCTTCCGCATCCTTGCAATAATTCGAGATTGTGCTACGTCTCTAATGACCTCGATATCGACGGGACGTTAAACCCTAATATTCTTTCCTTCCTTTCCTTTTGGTACCATGTTGGACACGTTGCAGCTATCTGCAGGGAATTTTGCAGTCATGAATTCCCTTTCGTTTATATCATTAGTATTTTTCTAATTCCTGCACAATTAATCTAAAGCAAGACTATAAGTAGTATAGGTTGATAGTTAGGATAGTCAACAGCTGAATTTAAGATAGGAGACAGAAAAAAATCATAAGCATGCTGTTACAACTGTAGCCGGCCGAAGTGGCCGAGCGGTTCTGGGCGCTTCAGTCTGGAACCGCGCGACCGCTACGGTCACAGGTTCGAATCCTGCCTCGGGCATGGGTGTGTGTGATGTCCTTAGGTTAGTTAGGTTTAAGTAGTTCTAAGTTCTAGGGGACTGATGACCTAAGATGTTAAGTCCCATAGTGCTCAGAGCCATTTTGTTACAACTGTAGCCGACTGATAATCAGTAAAAGAGCGTTATGGAAATACTCACCAGCTGTCACCGAGCGAGATGGCGCAGTGGTTAGCACACTGGCCTCGTATTCGGCAGGTCGACGGTTCAATCCTGCGTCCGGCCATCCTGATTCTGGTTTTCCGTTATGTACCTAAATCGCTTAGGCCAATGCCGGGGTGGTTCCTTTGAAAGGGCACGGCCGAGTTCCTTCCCCATACTTCCCTAATCCGATGACAGCGATGACCTCGCTGTTTGGTCTCGTCCCCCAAATCAAACCTACCCAGCCAGTTGTCCATCGGAATCATTATAAGAAAGATGATTTTTTTCTAGGAAGCATTATTGGAGAAGTATAAACACCCAACAGCCAACGTCCTTGCCGAAGTGGTAACACCGGTTCCCGTCAGATCATCGAAGTTAAGCGCTGTCGGGATGGGCTAGTACTTGGACGGGTGACCATCCGGTCTGCTGAGCGCGGTTGCCAAGTGGGGTGCATTCAGCTCTTGTGAGGCAAACTGAGGAGCTACTTGATTGAGAGGCAGCGGCTCCGACCTCGTAAACTGACTTACGGTCAGGAGAGCGGTATTCTGACCACATGCCCCTTCATATCCGCATCCAGTGACGCCTGTGGGCTAGGATGACACGCCGGCCGGTCGGTACCATTGGGCCTCCCAAGGCGTGTTAGGACGGATTTAGTTTTATAAACACCCAACATCGAACCACGTTATCATCTGTGTCATAGATATCGCGGAATGACTCTAAGATCAACATAAGAGGGATCAATGTCGGTGTAGAACCATACAATAGTTCATTTGCTATAATCGTAATCGAAAGTGAAGAAAATATATATCTACAAAGTGCCTTCCGATTCGCTGTAGGTAATGGCTTGGGGAATATTTGCGCAGATGTAGATCTACGATTTCCATAATAAAGCTAAGCGCTATTCATAAATCTATTAGTGAGATCGGGTTGTTCCTGTCAACGCTGAAATCGGAGAGCACTTTCAGCTCCACATAAGATTCGTGAGAAACTGGTACTGAGTGGTGACAGGACAAGACAGGCTTAACCGGGCTGATATCTGGGAATATTGTTAACTCCACGGTTCTTCAACTATTGTTCACATCCAAGCAATCGGCAGCCAGAGAATGAAGGGTTTTCTCACTTTGTAGAATCATTTATCCTTCACGTACTTCGAGGGCGTGCTGAAGAATAATGCCTGCGAATGTTTTATGTCGAAACTTTCAAAGATTTTTAAATAAAACAACGGTTATCAACATTCCACACGTTTAATCTTCTTGTCTACATATTTATTTCTCAGCACAGTCACACTGGCAACTAACGTATTTTTCCCAACGAGAGACTAGTTTGTTGGTAGCGTCACTGTAGAACGTTTGACTTTGTTGATGGAGCGACAACCTCACCTCTGCTTTCACCTGTTCATCACTATCAAAGTGAAGTCCTTGAAGGTGTTCTTTAATTTCTGGGAATAGATGAAAATCGAATGGGTTCAAGACGAGACTGTATAGACGATGCTCGGTGACAGTAAACTCAAGGCGTCGGATTGATGCAGATGTCACTTCGCTCGTGTATGTTCTGGCGTTGTCATGCTGAAGGAGAGGGTACTCCATGTGTGGACGAACTCTTCGAATTCGAAACACGATTACAGTACGCTGTTTATCACCCATCGATATAGTTACGTTACACACCGCCATGTTACAGGCTACAATTCGGAGCTTTCAAGAGGAGGAGGGCTGCAGATATGTACACATGATTAATAAAGATGTAAAAGTTAATAACGTTGGTTTTCTTCTAATAATTTCCGGGTATGCAGCCGGATCCCGTCGACATTCTGCCACGATATTTCGGCCCAGAGACGTCCGGCCATCATCAGGTGAGTACACAACTACAGAAGAGCCCAGTCTTTTCTTTTTTTTTTTTTCCTGTATTGAATTTCAATTCCCCCCGAAGGGGGCGGGCTGGCAGCAGCTTATTATGCCGCTCTTCAGCCTATAGACTTTGTTAGAAAGATGAAGAGAATAAATAACAAAAACAGGCGATAAAATCAGAGACTTAAAGAGTAACATTGCGAAAAGAAATTGTGGAACGTAAAACCAAGAACAGAGGGATGATGACGCTAAGAAAATACATACAAAGCAGACAGGTAAAACAATAGACAGACAATTAAAAAAACACGGCGACAGTCTGGTTTCTGTTCGCAAAAGACATAAAATTCACACCCAGCGACAGCATGGTTTCCGTTCGCAACACGAGAAAGACGAACAACACTGAACAGTCACTGGAACACTGCACTAAAAAGTTGGCAAAGGTGACATGCCACAGCCGAGAGCATGTGGGGGGAAACTGGAGAAATGATGGGAAAATAAAAAAGGGGGGGAGCCGGGAAGGAGCTGATGGAGGATGAGGACCCATAAGAGGGGTGGGGGCGCTGGGCAGACGCGACAGGGAGTGGGGTAGGCAGAGGAGGGGAATACAAAAGGACTCGGGGGGGGGGGGGGAGAAGGGAAGTAGGGAGAGGTTTAGTGGGGAGAAAACAGGACAGAAGGGGGGAAGAGGGAGCCCAGGGAAAGGACAGAGGAAAGGAGGGGGAGTGAGGATCAGAGTTGATAGGAGGGATAAATGGAGGGAGGGAGGGCATCATCCGGGAGGGGGAGCTGATGGAAGCCACCTTGGGAAAGGAGATGTAGGGTGTAGAGATGGAGGGTAGGGGGGACACAACGGTGAAGACGTGGCAGGGGGTGGGGATGGGAGAGGAGAGGAGCAACCAGGGGGTGAGGGGGTTCAAGACGGCGGGAGGTGTAAAGGATGCGGATATGTTCGAGGAATAGGAGCAGATGGGGGAAAGGAATGAGATCATAGAGGATCCGCGTGGGGGATGGGAGGCGTATACGGAAGGCGAGGCGGAGTGCATGGCGCTCAAGGATCTGGAGGGACTTATAGAATTTGGGGGGGGGGACAGATATCCAGGCAGGACTGGCATAACAGAGGATGGGACGGATTAAGGATTTGTAGGTGTGGAGGATGGTAGAGGGGTGCAACCCCCATGTCCGGCCAGAGAGGAGTTTGAGGAGTCGGAGGCGGTTGTGGGCTTTGGATTGGATGGAGCGGAGATGAGGGATCCAGGTGAGGTGACGGTCAGTGGTGAGGCCAATGTAGTTGAGGGTGGGGGTGAGGCGGACAGGACGGATGCAGACAGTAAGGGAGAAATCCAGGAGCCGGAAGTAGCGAGTGGTACGACCTACGATGATTGCGTGGGTCTTGGAAGGGTTGAGTTTCAGGAGCCACTGGTTACACTATGCAGCAAAAAGGTCAAGGTGATTCTGGAGAAGGCGTTGGGACTGTTGGAGGGTAGGAGCGAGGGCGAGGAATGCGGTGTCATCAGCATATTGTTAGAGGTGTACTGGAGGGGGGGGGGGGTTAGGGCGTATCTGCCGTGTACAGGAGGTAGAGGAGAGGGGAGAGGACAGAGCCCTGGGGCACACCTGCAGAGTGGTAGAAGGTGTGGGAATTGGCATTATGGATGGTAACATAGGTGGGGCGGTGGGAGAGGAAGGAGGCCACCAGATGGATGTAGTTGATAGGAAGGGCATAGGTTTGGAGTTTAAACAGGAGACTGGGATGCCAGACACAGTCGTAGGCCTTTTTGAGGTCAAGGGAGACAAAAATGGCGGAGCGACGGGAGTTAAGCCGGAGGGAGAGGAGATGAGTGAGGCGGAGGAGTTGGTCATCAGCAGAGAAGGAAGGTCGAAAGCCACATTGGGTGTTTGGGATGAGGTGGTTTTGGTGGAGGTGGTGATGGATGCGCCGGGAAAGGATGGATTCCAAGAGCTTGATGAACACTGATGTGGGACAGATAGGACGATAGGAAGAGGCATCAGATGGAGGCTTGTTGGGTTTGGAGAACATCAGGATACGGGAGGTTTTCCACGGGTCTGGATAGAAGCCAGTGGCAAGGATGACATTGTAGACGGTGGCAAGGATTGAAAGGAAGGAGGGAGGGCAGTGTTTGAGGTGGTGGTAGGTAACGCAGTCGTGGCCAGGAGCAGTGTTGCGTTTAGTGCGAAGTGTGAGGCTGATGTCCTGTGTAGAGATGGGAGTGTTAAGTTCAGATGGTGGTGTGTGGCCCAAGTACTGGAAGCTAGGAGCAAGGGGAGGAACAGAGGTATTCGTACGGTCCATGACGTCAGGGAAGAGGGAATAATCAAAGTGGGGATCATCTGGGATGGAAAAAACATCGGAGAGGTGAGAGGCAAAGTGGTTGGCCTTACTGAGGTTGTCAGGAAAGGGACGGTCATTAAGGATGATAGGGTACTGGGGGGTGGGGCGGTTCCCAGTAAGGCGGTGGAAAGCAGACCAATACTTGGAAGAGTTTATGGGGAGCGTGGTGCTGAGTTGTGTACATGTCTGGCGCCAGGCACGGTGTTTCTTCGCAGTAAGCAGGTTGCGGATGTGTCGTTGTAATTGCCGGTGGCAGGTAAGTGTATCCTGGTCACGAGTGTGGAGAAAAGAGCGGTAGAGGCGGCGGGACTCTCGAAGGAGAAGGACGGCCTGTGGAGGCAGGGCAGGGCGGTGAGGGTGGATGGCTTTGGTGGGGATATAGGTGGCGACGGCGTCAGACAAGGTCTGGTGCAGGAAGGCAGCAGTGCGAGAGATGTCATCAGGAGACTGGAGGGTAAGGGCGTGGCCGTCAACCTGGGTGTGAATGGAGTCCCGGTAGGCATCTCATTTGGCATGGGAGTAATCATGGACAAGTTTAGGAGGGACGTCAGAGCGAGGGGCGTTGCGGGGATGGCGACCATTAGAGATAGTGAGGAGAACAGGAGCATGGTCACTGCCAATGAGTTCAAGGACTTCTGCGGTGATGCGCCCAAGGAGGTTGGGAGAGGCTAGGACCACATCAGGAGTGGTGTTGGATTCGGGTCGGGTGTGCTGAGGCAGGGGAACCAGGTCTCCCTGCAGAGTGGTGAGAAACCGATGCCACCGCTGGAGGTCGGCAGGATCACGGCTGTGGATATTAAGGTCGGCGGCAATCACGTAGGTGGAGAAGGTGCGGTCAATGTGGGCCAGGAAATCGTACGGGATGGGGGTGCGAGGGTGGACATAAATGGTGGCACAAATGATGGTAAGGGTGGGGAAGAAGAGGCTGAGAGTGAGATGCTCGGCAGGATTGTTAAGGAGAGGTTGGGGCCGGACAGGGAGGTGCTTGAGGTGGCCTATAGCAACTCCGCCACACGCCAGAGGGTATGGGTTGGTTGGTTGGTTTGAGGATTAAAGGGACCAAACTGCATAGGTCATCGGTTCCTTGTTTCATGAACACACAGAGCACAGTGAAACCATCCCATTAGTCATGCAAAACACAAGATAAATATTCCAGGGGAAGAAAATCCCCAAGGTCAATAATAAAGAAACATGGAAAACGGAGCACAGCAACAAAAACAACAAAGAGAAGAAAGGCAGAAGGAATTAAAAGTGTTCAGCAGAGGATCGTGGCTGGCTGATCACGAAAATAATAGGATGAGCCAGCCACTCTGCAACACGTTAAAACCTCCAGCCTAAAAGATTAGGATGGAGTCGATTTACAGCACAAAACTAATTAAAAGATACAGCTCAAAAGAGGGTGATGTTAAAAAAATTAAATGGACCTATAAAAGCTGCTTGCGCGAATAAAACTTAAAACCCGATGTGCCATAGAGACATTGTCACCTAAAAGAGATGATAAATCACCCAGGAGATTAAAAGTTCGCCTGAGGGCGGTTAAAAGAGGGCATTCCAACAATATATGGGCCACCGTCATGGTGTCACCACAGCGACAATGAGGGGGGTCCTCTCGACGCAGTAGATGACCATGCGTCAGCCAAGAGTGACCAATGCGGAGCCTACAGAGAATAACAGAATCCCTGCGAGAGGCCCGCATGGAGGAACCCCACACGGTCGTGGTCTCCTTTACACGCCGCAGCTTGTTGGGTACAGACAGAGTGCGCCATTCGTCTACCCACATCCCAAAGACCCGACGGCGTAACACCGATCGGAGATCAGTTGCCGGGAGGCCGATCTCCAACGGCAGTTTGCGGGTGGTTTCTTTAGCTAACTTGTCGGCGTGTTCGTTTCCCGCTATCCCAACGTGTCCCGGGGTCCATATGAACACCACTGAACGTCCACGCTGTTCAAGAGCATGAACGGACTCCTGGATGGCAACAACAATGGGATGGCGTGGGTAGCACTGGTCAAGAGCCTGTAGACTACTGAGAGAGTCACTGCAAATGACAAAAGACTCGCCAGTGCTGGTACGAATACGCTCAAGGGCACGAAAAATGGCTGTTAGCTCTGCGGTGTAAACACTGCAGCCTTCCGGCAAGGAGCGCTGGTCTACATAGTCCGCATGAGCATAAGCGTACCCCACACGGCCATCAACCATCGAGCCATCTGTATAGATAGCCTCCGAGTCGCGGGATGCGTCGAGAAGAGCAAGAAATTGGTGGCGCAAGACTGCAGGAGGAACGGAATCCTTTTGCCATTGTGAGAGGTCCAGCCGAAGCTGCAGCCGACGAATACACCAAGGTGGTGTATGTGGGTGGACCTGAAAAGCAGATGGAAGAGGCAAAGACTCGAGGTCACTAAGGAGTGACCGAACACTGATCCCAATGGTATGGCCTGATCGAGGCCGCCGGTGTGGGGTATGGACTGCCGCATTAGCGAAAAGGAGACGGTAGTTAGGGTGACGAGGCAAACAACGAACGTGGGCAGCATAGTTGGCTAAGAGTTGTAGACGCTGAATGTAGAGCGGAGGAACCCCAGCCTCAGCAAGTAGGCTATTAACAGGACTGGTGCGGAATGCTCCTGTCGCCTGTCGAACCCCACAGTGGTGAATGGGGTCCAGCAGTTGCAACGCTGAGGGCGACGCTGAGCCATACGCCACACTCCCATAATCTAGTCGGGACAGCACAAGGGCTTTGTAGAGCTGCAGCAGCGTGTTACGATCTGCACCCCAAGTTGTGTTGCTGAGGCAGCGGAGGGCATTCAGATGCTGCCAGCACTGACGCTTGAGCTGACGAATATGTGGAAGCCAAGTAAGCCGGGCATCGAACAGCAATCCCAGAAAACGGTAAGTGTCAACAACCCTGAGCATGGCATCCTGAAGATAAAGCTCAGGGTGGGGATGGACAGTTCGATGCCGACAAAAGTGCATAACGCAAGTCTTCGAGGGAGAAAATTGAAACCAATGGGCTAGGACCCACGCCTGCGCCTTGCGTATGGCTCCCCGCAACCTACCTTCTGCAACACTAATGGTGGAGGAGCTGAAAAAGATGCAGAAATCGTCAGCATATAACGTGGGTGACACAGACGATCCTACTGCTGCTGCAAGGCCATTAATGGCCACAAGGAAAAGGGGCACGCTCAATACAGAGCCCTGTGGAACGCCGTTCTCCTGGATATGAAGGGAACTATGGGATGTGCCAATTAAAACGCGGAATGTCCGAACAGATAAAAAATTCTGAATAAAAATGGGGAGAGAGCCCCGGAGACCCCACCCGTGCAACGTGGCGAGAATATGGTGCCGCCACGTCGTTTCATATGCTCTGGAGAGGTCCAAAAAGACGGAGACGAGGTGTTAGCGCCTGGAAAAATCAGTGCGGATTGCAGACTCAAGGAAGACCAAAGTATCGGCGGTGAAACGGCCCTGACGGAAGCCCCTCTGGCACTGAGCCAGAATACCCCAAGACTCGAGCAGCCAACACAGCCGTCGACTCACCATACGTTCCAGTAGCTTGCACAGAGTATTTGTCAAGCTGATGGACCGATAGCTATCCACATTAAGCGGGTCCTTACCAGGCTTCAGCACCGGAATGATGGTACTTTCTCGCCACTGCGACGGAAAGACACCATCGCCCCATATGCGGTTGAAGATGGCAAGAACACATCGCTGACAGTCTGGGGACAGGTGTTTGAGCATCTGATTGTGGACGCCATCTGGCCCAGAGGCTGTATCGGGGCACTGTGCCAGGGCGCTCTGGAGTTCCCACAAACTAAATGGGGCGTTATACGCCTCAGGGTGGCGAGAAGCAAAAGAAAGCCGTTTGCCTTCCTCCCGGCGTTTGAGCGCGCGATACGCAGGCGGGTAATTCCCCGACGCAGAGGCCCAAACATAGTGCTGTGCGAAATGCTCGGCGATTGCATCGGCATCGGTGGATACCGTCCCGTTGATGGTAAGCCCTGGGACACCTGTAGAGTATTGCAATCCATAGATGCGCCGAATCTTCATCCACACCTGGGAGGGTGAAGTACGGGAAGCAATGTTGGAAACGTACCTCTCCCAGCACTCCTGTTTCCGCCGTTTGATAAGCCTCCGGACCTGAGCACGAAGTTGTTTGAATAAAATGAGGTTCTCCAGAGACGGGCGCCGCTTATGTCGCTGAAGAGCCCGCCGACGTTCTTTAATGGCGTCAGCGACCTCTGGAGACCACCAAGGCACTGACTTTCGCCGGGGGCACCCTAACGAACGAGGAATGGTACGTTCCGCATCGAAAACAATTGCTGCAGTCAGTGTCTCAACCGCAACATCGATGGTACCGTGGGGGAGAGATTCAACAGTGGCAGCAGAGGAGAACGTGTCCCAGTTTGCCTTGCTAAATGCCCATCTAGGCGAGCGTTCAAGGGAGCGACGCTGTGGTAGTGAAAGGAAGATGGGAAAATGGTCACTACCACACAAGTCCTCGTGGACTCTCCAGTGGACCGATGGTACAAGCCCTGGGCTGCACAACGACAGATCTATGGCCGAGAACGTGCCATGCGCCACACTGAAATGTGTGGCGGCGCCAGTGTTTAAGACGCAGAGGTCGAGTTGGGAGATGAGATTCTCGACCTCTCTGCCTCGGCCAGTAACCTTCGTTCCACCCCACAGGGGATTGTGGGCGTTAAAATCCCCCAGGAGAAGAAAAGGCGTGGGGCGTTGGGCGACAAGTGCAGCCAATTCGGTCAGGGAGACTGTACCACCTGGAGGGAGATAGACACTGCAGACGGTTATGTCCTGGGTAGTCCTTACGTGGACAGCCACAGCTTCCAATGATGTTTGAAGGGGCACAGGAGCACTATATACAGAGGTAAGGACATACACGCAGGCTCCACCTGACACACTATTGTAAGTGCTACGGTTGCAGTAATAACCCCTGTATCCACGAAGGGCAGGGCTCCGCATTGCCGGGAACCAGGTTTCCTGGAGGGCAATGCAGAAAGCAGGTGTCATGCTTAGAAGCTGTCGTAGCTCAGGGAGATGGCTAAAATAACCGCAACAATTCCACTGGAGGATTGTACAAAGCGTGTCCTGTAAGGGCATTAAGGTTCTGAAGAAGCAAATTACTTGACACAGTCACATGCTGCCACCGACTGAGTGACTGACGTCGCAACTGCCATCGTTTCTGAGACGGCGAAATCGAGGTCATCAGGGGACGCAAATAGCTCGACCTCATCCTCAGAGGCTGAGCTGACAGGAAGCGTTGTCGCAGGAACCACTGGGCCCTTAGGCTTCTTAGAGAGCTTCCTCTTCTCTCTTGTCTTTGGGAGGAGGGTTCGCATGCTGGGAGGGCTTTCCTGATGCATTGTCAGGAACAGAGGAAGAGCGTGACGCCCTTCGACCAGCAGCTGGTGGCTTCCTCAGCCGCTGGCTAGCGTCTTGCGAGACACTGGTAAAATCTTTGGAAGGGGCTCCCCCAAGGGACCCCTTCCGAACGAGTGAGGCCTGAGGAGGCTGTTGCCTCTCCAGCTGAGCAGCCGGAGGAGGATGTTGCCTCTCCAGCTGAGGAGCCGGAAGAGGCTCTTGCCTCTCCGGCTGAGCAGCTGGAGGAGGCTGGTGCCTCTCTGGCTGAGAGGTGGGGATGGATGTCCCCAGTTGTTTGGGGTCCACTGCTCCCAAACCGGGTGTTTTGGGAGCAGTGGAAGAGAGTGTGGCCCCTACCAGCGGTGGGGCAGGCGTAACTTTACTGTTCTGTGGGCCAACTGAGAAGGGAGTCTTTGCAGGAACTGGTGGCGACAGAGTTGCAGCAGCATAACTCCTCAACATAGATGTGGGGTTGAGCCATTCTAGCTTCTTCCTTACCTCTTGGTAAGTTAAACGGTTCAGGGTCTTAATTTCTTGTATCTTCCGCTCTCTTTGGTAGACTGCACAGTCTGGCGAGGAGGGAGAATGATGCTCCCCACAGTTAACGCAGGTGGGAGGCGGAGCACATGGAGCATTAGGATGTGAAGGTCGTCCACAATCACGACATGTGGGGCTGGCAGTGCATCTGGAGGATATATGTCCGAACTTCCAGCACTGGAAGCATCGGATAGGGGGCGGGACATAGGGCTTGACATCGCACCAGTAAATCATGACCTTGACCTTCTCAGGCAAGCAGTCACCCTCAAAGGCCAGGATGAAGACACCGGTAGTGACCCTATTATCCTTGGGCCCCCTAAAGACACGACAGACAAAGTGCACACCTCGTCGTGCCAGGTTCTCCCGTAGCTCGTCATCAGACTGTAGCAGAAGATCTTTATGAAAGATAATCCCCTGGACCAAATTTAAGGACTTATGGGGAGTGACGTTAACGGTGATGTCACCGAGCTTCTCACAGGCGAGTAACGCCCCTGACTGTGCAGATGAAACTGCTTGTATGAAAATAGCCCCGCTCCTCATTTTGGAAACAGATGCCACTTCCCCAAACTTATCTTCAAGATGGTGAACAAAGAAGAGAGGCTTCGTCCCCAAAAAAGAATCCCCATCGGTTCTGCTGCACACAAGGTATCGCGGTGAATACGGCTCCTGTCTGTCCGCAGCCTTACGTTCCTCCCATGACGTGGCTAGGGAAGGGAACGATTTGGGGTTATATGTCACAGCATTAAATTCTGTCATACCGCGCTTAGAGACGTTGGCGGTCGTGCGACCACCGGATTGAGACTTCACCCGCTTCATTGCGGGGCATCCGCCCCGATGCCACCCACTCCAACCAGGGGCTCTCCCCATGGGCGCCACCCAGCCACAGCAAAGGCCACCTGGCAGGTTGGCCGTTGCCGGGAGTCCTGATGCCCCAGAGAGACGAGCATCGACTCCTTGGCTTACGTGGGGAGGTGTCAGCTCAGGCATTGGCAGTACGATCCCTGTGTTGTCAGGGGGCTACAACCTCGAGGGTACATGACGACCCCACCACAACGGGCTGGCTACCGTGCTGGATTTTGGGTGCCATGGGTAGTCCATAGTGATCGTGGGTGCAGATGGTGACGCACTAAGGGCGTAACTTACACAATCCATCAGCTGTGTAAGCCCAAATTGAGGGATGGAGGGTGCAGTGACGTCGCCAAGGCGATAAAGAGTGCCAAGGTCTTAGGGCACAGAGGACTCATGGTGCACCATGTAAGGTGTCCTTCCCCAAAAGGCTTGTACTTCTGTTGAATTTGGAAAAATGGAGGTCAAACCCCAATGGGGACCATCACATTAAAGGCCAAAACAGTTGAGACTCCTTTTAGTCGCCTCTTACGACAGGCAGGAATACCACGGGCCTATTCTAACCCCCGAACCCACAGGGGGGAGAGTGTACGGATTATTGGTGCGGTGTAGGGTGTAAGGAGCCGTGGAGACGGAGATACGGGGTTGAAGGAAGGTTTCATTTAGGACGAAGGCATCCACGTGATGCTGACGGAGGGTGTGGAGGAAGAGGAGTTTGTGGGTGGGCAGGGAGCGAATGTTGTGGTACAGGAGACGGTAGGGTTCGTGTACCATGGGAGGGGAGAGTTAGACGAGGGTGGTGAGGGGGGTGAAGGTGAAGTGGGCCTGGTTGTGGGAGTATGTGGCATAGGTGGTAAGATGGAAGATGGAACGGGCAGCGAGGGCGATTTGGGAAAGAGTGTGTGAGCGCTGGAAGGGGTGGATGTTTTGGAGCAAAATGGTGGCGAAACGGATGATGTCCTCGGCAGTAGGGGGAGGGCAGAGCAAGTTGTTGGGGTGGATGGGGTCATCAACAGGACGGACAAGGACGGTGAGCTCAGGGCTGACTGGTGGAGGTTTTGCTTTACACTTCGAGGAGTAGGTAGGATGTGGTTCGTTGCAAGTGTTGCAGGAGGGGGGAGAGGTGAGGTTGGGGCAATTCTTGAGGAAGTGTGAAGCTTTGCAGTGGGGACAAGTAGGGGGGGTTCTTGCAGGCAGAGGTAACGTGGTCGTTGTAGGTGAGACAGCGTTGGCAGTGGTAGGATTGGACTGGGGAACAGGAGGGGTCCACCTTATGACGGCGATTGTAGATGAGGGCTCCGTCGGTGAGGATGTGGTCAATGGAGGAGGAGGATTCGATGAATATCCGCATGAGAGAAGTCGGCCCGGCATCATTGAAGATGCGTCGGGCCGAGCGGATTTCAATGTCGGGCCGGGAGCTGATTTCCGCCAACACCTCAGCCTCCGTGATCACGGGGCTAAGCTTCGTGATCACAGCGGTGAAGGTTGGCGGACGTCGTGCAGGTTGAGGCTGACGGGGAGAGGATGGGGTGTGGTAGGGGGTGAGGGTTGCACGTTGGCCAAATTGGATACGGGGGATGCGGGAGAGGAGGTCGGTGTGGAAGGAAGCATTGGGGGATTTAATGAGGACTGAGTCCTTGTGAGGAATCAGAAGGGAGATGGGGACATTGGGGTAGCATTTCCGGATGGCGAGGGTGGGGGAGTAGGCATCAAGGAATTGAGGGTCAGGATTGGAGAGGACAAAGGTGTGGGTGGCAGGCGTGGCGGGGGCGGGGGTCGGGGCCGCGTCCATGGGGGTGGGTGGGTCATGAGGATTGGGTTTTTTTTTTGGAGGAGACTTTGGGGGAAGGGTCAACATTCGGGCGCTTCGAAGGTTTCGTGGTCACGACCGGGTGTAGAGGGGGCAGGGGGACGGGTTGCAGGGGGAGATGGTGGGGGGCAGGACCACCCTGAGCAGCGGATGACGCAGACGGAGGGGGCGTGGGTGTCACAGAGACTGTGGAACGTCGAGCCGAAATCCGTGCTGGCTTGGAGCCCGTCGGAGGCGGTGCAGGGAGCGGCAGAAAGTCAGTAGCGGTCGATGGGGCTACAGTGATAGGGGAGGAGGAGTTGGGGGTGGTTACAGCCGAAAGTGGCGCAGGGGTGGGGTGGACAGGAAGGAAGGACGGGAAGTGGGGTGGAGGATGAGCTCCATGAGATGGTGGTTGGAGCAGCGGAGGGAGAGGTGAAAATGATAGTGGTGGTGGGTTGGGACATGGTGGCGGCGCGCGAGAAGGGCGGCGGCGGCGGCGAGCACCGGCAGGCGGCGACCAGGCGGCGGCGGCGGCGGCGGCGGCGGCGAGCACCGGCAGGCGAGCAGTAGTGACGGCGAGCAGATGACACGGCAAGGAAATGGTGGGGATCTTCCACGTCGAAGATGCACCCTGAGAGTAGCCCAGGCAGTGAAAGTCTTCGATGAAGAAGTGAGGGAATCCAACCCTCGAATGAAAGAGCCCAGGAGCAGTCGCGGTATTTATGCCGAATCTCGTGCATGCGAAATGTACTGGCATCCTACAGCACATTCGTCAGGTGTTGACATGCGCGGCATAGCCGAGTTGTACGTGCTGCCCTCAGTGGTGAAAGTAAAAGATCATCTAGTCATTGAGTATCGAATGAGGCTGTCGATTCCTCTGTGATTGTATAATTTTAATAACAGGATTCCAATTTTTATCCAGATGAAAGCCGTTGTCACGATTTATATGATTATCGGCAAGACGTATTTCCACAGATTCTTTGATTACGGAATCCCAAAATCCGGAAACGGAGCTAAAATTTTTGTTCCATTGTATTCCATTGAATGTCCCAAAGAAATACAGTTCCCTGCTTCTACCGATTTTGACGGTTGCCGCAGACGGGTGTATGTTTCATGTTCTGTACATCGTTCATGGACAGTTCTTGACGTCTGGCCAATATATGCAGAGCCACATTCACAGGGAATTTTGTAGACGCCTGCTCTCTTCAGTTGTAAATCGTCTTTAACGGATCCAACCAGGGCCCGGTTCTTTGCTGGTGGACGGAATATAACCTTGATTTTATTTTTCTTCTGTAATCGGCCTACTTTCGACGACACATTCCCGGCGTATGGAAGGAACGCAGTTGATTTAAAGTCGTCATCAGCGTCCTCAGCGCCTTGTTTCTTGTTATGACAGTTGCGCATGGCCTTCCTTATTTGGCGTGAAGTGTAGCCATTATCTTTAAAAATCTTCTCCAAGTGTTCTGATTCTGCATGGAGGTTTTCATCACTTCACGCCAAATAAGGAATGCCATGCGCAACTGTCATAACAAAAAGCAAGGCACTGAGGACGACTTTAAATCAACTGCGTTCCTTCCATACGCCGGGAATGTGTCGTCGAAAATAGGCCGATTACTGAAGAAAAATGAAATCAAGGTTATCTTCCGTCCACCAGCAAAGAACCGGGCTCTGGTTGGATCCGTTGAAGACGATTTACAACTGAAGAAAGCAGGCGTCTACAAAATTCCCTGTGAATGTGGCTCTGCATATATTGGCCAGATGACAAGAACTGTCCATGAACGATGTACAGAACATGAAACATACACCCGTCTGCGGCAACCGTCAAAATCGGTAGAAGCAGAGCACTGTATTTCTTTGGGACATTCAATGGAATACAATGGAACAAAAATTTTAGCTCCGTTTCCGGATTTTGGGATTCCGTAATCAAAGAATCTGTGGAAATACGTCTTGCCAATAATCTTATAAATCGTGAGAACGGCTTTCAGCTGGATAAAAATTGGAATCCTGTTATTAAAATTATACAATCACAGCCGAATCGACGGCGCCATTTGTTATTCAATGACTAGATGATCTTTAACTTCACCACTGAGGGCAGCACCTACAACTCGGCCATGCCGCGCATGTCAACACCTGACGCATGCGCTGTAGGATGCCAGTACATTTCACATGTGCGAGATTCGGCATAATTACCGCGACTGCACCTGGGCTCTTCAGTAGTTGTGTACTCACCTGATGTTGGCCGGACGTCTCTGGGCCGAAATATCGTGGCAGAATGTCGACGGGATCCGCCTGCATACCCGGAAATTATTAGAAGAAGAAATACGCCGGGAAAATTTCAGAAGTCACAACGTTTGTTTTATTTAAAAAGCTATAAGAATTTTCACATAAGAATTCGGAGGTATTACTTTGCAACACGCCCTCTTAGATTAGTCTACCATAATGACCAAAAATGACACTACTAAATGTCTGAGTAAGCACTATCTCAAGCAGGAGTTCGCTGAGTTTTGAGCATCCATCAAAATAGAAGACACAACAGGTGAGTGTAAATGGTGCTTCTGTTTCCGCTAGATTACTTAAATGAATATTTTTGTTACTTACTATTGTGTTAGAATTATTATGGATGAGTATGGATTGAAATAAAGACAGAAGTAGCAGTTTGGTTTCGGCAAGCAAAGTAGCTAGGAGTGAGGTGGCATTGAAGTCTCCGTTCAGCGGTGAAATACAGTCAAAGAAGCAGACTTTTTGTAGCTTGCTGTCTTTCATTGCATTAATTGTCCATACGTATTTAAAGTCTTTGGTTATATGAGTGACAAAAGCTAGGCACCATCTCCCCCCCCCCCCCCCCATTTGACATAACTCTCCTATCATTTACATAAATGGAGAAGTAGAGCTGTCGCCAACCCACAAGATCATTAGAAAATCGATGTGCTTGGCAGTATTTCGTCTCTTTTACAATGGAATTAGGAAAATGTGGTTGTTTATGGTACAGAAGGCAAATTAAAATAATTTTCTTTCACGATGCGATTTACGGTCTTGCACCCTCGTTTTCGAATATATGTATGTAAGTTTTTTGAAAGAATTACGTTTGTGTGTTCAAGTTTTAAATATGTAAATAGTTGTATGCATATATTATTGATCTGCATTTAAGCTGGTAATGCTCTTTGACTTACAAGGCAGATATAAAAGCTCTGGACTGTTTTTGTTTGCTGCTTATGCTCGATATTAAGCCATGCAAACGTGTGTACTTTTCGTTGGAATATCTTAGTTATTGTTTACAATGTATGACTTCAGAGCAATACTCCGCTGCTAGGCCACTATACCACTCGATGGTATATCACGTAGTCTACTACCGCATCTTGCGAGAGATTGTACTGGTGACGATTAACACTGGCTGTTGCACTAGCTGCAATACATCGTGCTCCACGGAGCACACCTGGAAGGACTTCGCCTAAGCCAGCAGCACAGACTAAACTGTCGTCCTACATCGGCACCTACCGGCTATAAAATAAGATTCCCAGGAGCTAGTCACAGATTCACAGTTGTCCACATCATCAGTAAACTTGGAAGTTCACAAATTGTCTCATCTATGTCCCCGCCTGCATGATTCCTCTACAATTCACATTAAAGTGTTTCACAAGTGGGTTTACAAACCACTTTCAGACAGACATACGTTTTTCATATTAGGTGCATAGTGCTGCCACCTACTGCCAGGCACTCCATATCAGCGACCTCAATAGTCATTACACATCGTGAGAGAGCAGAATGAGGCGCTCCGCGGAACTCACGAACTTCGAACGTGGTCAGGTGAATGGGTGTCACTTGTGTCATACGTCTGTACGCGAGATTTCCACATTCGTAACATCCCTAGGTCCACTGTTTCCGATGTGACAGTGAACTGGAAACGTAAAGGGACACACACAGCACAAAATCGTACAGGCCGACCTCGTCTGTTGACTGACAGAGACCGCCGACATTTGAAGAGGGTCGTAATGCGTAATAGGCAGACATCTATCCAGACCATCACATAAGAATTCCAAACTGCATTATGATCCACTGCAAATAATATGAAAGTAAGGCGGAAGGTGAGAAAACTTGGATTTCATGGTCGAGCGGTTGCTCATAAGCCACAAATCACGCCGATAAATGCCAAACGGTGCCTCGCTTGATGTAAGGAGCGAAAATATTGGACGATTGAACAGTGAAAAAACGTTGTGTGGAGTGACGAATCACGGTACAGAATGTGGCGATCCAGTGGCAGGGTGTGGGTATGGCGAATGCCCGGTGACCGTCATCTGCCAACGTGTGTAGTGTCAAAAGTAAAATTAGGAGGCGGTGGTGTTATGGTGTGGTCGTGTTTTTCGTGGAGGGGACTTGCACCCCTTGTTGTTTTGCATGGCAATCTCACAACACAGGCCTACATTGATGTTTTAAGCGGCCCGCAGTGACCGAGCGGTTCTAGGCGCTTCAGTCTGGAACCGCGCGACCGCTACAGTCGCAGGTTCGAATCCTGCCTCGGGCTTGGATGTGTGTGATTCTTTAGGTTAGTTAGGTTTAGGTAGTTCTAAGTCTAAGGGACTGATGACCTCAGGTGTTAAGTCCCATAGTGCTCAGGGCCATTCGAACCATTTGATGTTTTAAGCACTTTCTTATTTCCCACTGTTGAAGAGCAATTCGGGGATGGCGATTGCATTTTTCAACACGATCGAGCATCTGTTCATAATGCACGGCCTGTGGAGGAGTGGTTACACGGCAATAACCTCCCTGTAATGGACTGGCCTGCACAGAGTCCTGATCTGAATGCTATAAAACACGTTTGGGGTGTTTTGAAATGCCGACTTCGTACCAGGCCTCACCGACCGAGATCGATCTCTCTCGTCAGTGCAGCACTCTGTGAAGAATGGGCTGCCATTGGCCATGAAACCTTCCAGCACCTGATGAGCGTATGCGTGTAAGAGTGGAAGCTATCATTGAGGCTAAGGGTGGGCCAACACCATTTTGAATTCCAGCATTACCGATGGAGGGCGCTGCGAACTTGTAAGTCATTTTCAGCCAGGTGTCCGCAAGGGTTTAGGCCTTCGAAAGGAAACATTTTAATCGTCCCTTACACTATACTGTTCGAATGTGCGATTTGGTACCCTGGTCATGAAAGGTATGATAACAGAGTTTACCGTTATTACTACATACTGGCGAGTATTCACTCTTCCATCAACAGTTACCAAATCTGTTGTATTATCATATCCAACTGCTCATTCGCACCATAATTCCATGAGTTTGAGACATATAGATCCCTAGAATCTCTGCTTCTTGTGACCTTTCAACTGGTCGTCCATCGACAAGATCTGACTGCCAGAAAAAAACACTAGACTAATCACTGAACACTGAGGAATATCACTAAATGTAGCAGTTAGTTTTGGCTCTACATCATGGAAGTCTCTATTGTAGGTGTTATGGTATCATCCGTAACCCACAGGTGGCAACTCGATCTGAAGCCAGTTTTTAGCAATATCTTCCCGACTATTTGTGGTGGCACTCCCATTGAAACCTCTGTACGGATTTTCATCTCATGTCATCTGTCTGTTAATCAGAGCCAGATGAATAATCCTACAGTCCACTCACTGTGTAATCGTTCTGGAAGGATATGTAACCGCTTTGTTGTCCTGAGTTCATCTCGTTACAATTCGTAGTGTGGTCATCACGCTACAGCTAACTTTTTGTGCGACCTGTGGGGATGATACTTCCATGTTCCTGATGCGAATGATACGATAATTCCAAAGTCCGAAAGACGGCGATAGATGTCAAGTGCACGTTTGCTGGACATGCTGTGATGTCCACCTGAAAATTTCCAGTAACGTTAGACACACTCGATAACCGTCATGTACTCACATCATTCTTAATTTACTCTGCTAGGTGCAATCGGAAAGTTTCCGTTCGAGAGTGTTGATACAGCGTATATGCAACATAGCGTGACTCCGATACGGGTATACAAGCACCGACATGTGGGCAAGCAATTAGTGTGACATTCGTGTCTTTCCCACGTTCGTGTGGTATATGTGAAAACGCATAGCGATCTGCACATATACAGATGGTGGCAGTATCACGTACACAAAATATAAAAGGGCAGTTCATTGGCGGAACTGTCAGTTTTACTCATGCGATTCATGTGAAAGGGTTTCCCACGTGATTATGGCCTCACGACGAGAATTCACAGACTTTGAACGCGGAATGGTAGTTGCAGCTAGACGCATGAGACATTCCATTTAGGGAAACGTTAGGGAATTCAATACTCCGAGATCCACAGTGTCAAGAGTTGTCGAGAATACCAAATTTCAGGCATTACCTCTCATTATGGACAACGCAGTGGCCGACGGCCTTCAGTTAACGACCGAGAGTAGCGGTGTTTGCGTAGAGTTGTTAGTGCTAACAGACAAGCAACACTGTATGAAATAACCACATAAATCAATGTGGGACGTGCGACGAACGTATCCGTTAAGACTGTGCGGTGAAATTTGGCGTTAATGGGCTATGGCAGCGGACGATCGGCTGGAGTTCCTTTGCTGACAGCACGACATTGCCTGCAGCGCCTATCCTTGACTCGTGACCACATCGGTTGGACCGTAGGCTACTGGAAAGCTGTGGCCTCGTCAGATGAGCCCCGATTTAGGTTGGTAAGAGCTAATGGTATGGTTCGAGTGTGGCGCAGACCCCACGAAGTTGTCCAAGTTGTCAACAAGGCACTGTGCAAGCTGATGGTGGCTCTATAATGGTTGAGTTCTGGTTATATTCAGCTATTTGAAGAACATTTGCAGCCATTCATGGACTTTACATTCCCAAACAAAGATGGAATTCTTATGGACGATAATGCACCATGCCACTGGATCTCAGTTGTTCGCAACTGGTTTGAAGAACGTTCTGGCCAGTTCGACTGAAGAATCTTACAACCCACATCGCCCGAGATGAGTGCCGTCGAACATTTATGGGACATAATCGAGAAATCAGTTCGTGCACAAAACCCTGCATCGGTAACACTTTCGCCGTTACGGACGGCTATAGAAGGTTCGTGGGAGTTCCGACGACATGTTGAGTCCATGTCACGTCGAGTGCTACATTACGCTGGGAAAAAGGAGGTCCGACACGATATTACGAGGTATCCCCCGAGACTTCTGCCACTTCAGTGTATGTGGGTCAGCATGTCTGTCGAAAACCGCCGTTGCGGTATAATGCGCCATGTTCCGTGCTGGAACGCACGTCCTCATTTCGCAGATGAAGTAACACAAAAGTTACGCCAAACCAAGTGCGAGTAACTCGAGCCCATGCCCTATAGTCTTGATCCCTCCCCATGTGATGGTCGCGTCCTCGGGACCTTAAAAATGGCCTTGAAATATTGACGATTCCTGTCGGAAAAGGATATGCAGCAGACAGTTACGAACGTTTTTGCGCGGCAGGACATGGTGTTCTACCAAACGAGTATCTTCAACCTGGTATGTCGGTGGGATGTTAATGCAGTGTTCACAGTGATTTCTCTTGATTGGCATACCGATTCTGTAAGCGTAAGGCCTTCTAACGGAACCTTTTTGATCGCGCGTTATAAGTAATAAACTCTCATAATGGTGAGTTTTAAATCAACGTATCTGAGAAGCATAGAAATACTGGAATATCAGTATGATAGCCTTCGTTTTTGCGTTGTAACACCATCCATTTCCGTCAATATGTGACGAAGTCTGAAATAAATGCATTGATATAGTTATTAATTGAAACAGGTGAAACTGATAGAACAATGAATGATTGCGACGATTATGGAATTGATGTTGTTATGCTACTGAGACTGCTGATACTGTAGCCGGTATGGTTCTACTGGAGGTCGTCTTCTAGGGCTTAATGACCAGCTTCGGTTCAACAGTTGGATGGAAAATATGTGGAAAAGAGATATAAGTGGAGAACTGATGAGTGAAGGATGGTTGGAGAATGGAATTAACTACAACTGCGTCAGTATTAAAGTTTCATCCCTTCCCCTTCACGGATGCAGAGCTGGATGAATGGCTGCTTGTACGCCTCTGTGTCAGCTGCTGTTAGCTAACTTTATCTTCATGATCACGAAGGAGGCTGGAGAATATCGAAGTTTCCGAATTGAAAGACGGCTCCTGAACTTTGATAA
Source organism: Schistocerca nitens (assembly GCF_023898315.1). Lineage (NCBI taxonomy): Eukaryota > Metazoa > Arthropoda > Insecta > Orthoptera > Acrididae > Schistocerca > Schistocerca nitens. Next base: position 555,401,345 of record NC_064616.1, on the reverse strand, counting down.
GTAGATTTCTGAGAGATGAACGGCGCCTTTCTTTGAGTGTCTGTCCGTTACCGTTTTGGTGAAATGTTTCAGTGGAGCGATAACAAGACTCCTTAGAAATTACACAATGGATTTTTGTTGGAATTTCCGTAGCCAAAAAAAGTGGGAAACGGGAAAATGGGGTATCGAACCGATCAGTGTGTCGGTTCGTTTTGCACATAAGTAAATAAGGAAATTAAATGCTTAAAAGTAATCAGGGTAATTAAAAAAGCTTAATTAGCAATTTAATTAGAGATTTGACGGAAAATTGAAATATTTCACGAACAGCGGCTGCTAGCTCCGTAAATGAAGTGTCATAATGTCCATTTCTTACGCTTAGCTATTTTGCCCATAAAAAGTTAAATCAGTACATTATTTTAAACTGTCAATAAAAATTGATTTTTATGTGACATCTAAAAACGGTCAAATGTTTTATAATACGATTTGTGCAAAAGTAAGAAATAATATAGATTAGAGAAACATTTGAAGGTCTTTTGGATGACGATCGAAATCATGTGCAGCAAATAAGGTGCCGATTGAGAATTTAAGTTCAATGTTCAACTCATAAACTTAGAATTTCGAGACCATAAGGGGATATTTGTCTGGTGGATTATGTAGAAAGTGCAGTCTCAGTTGTTGTACATGACTTCGGGCATAATTCAAATCGCACGTCAAATGTTTCTCGTACCTGTTTTGTTTCTTATATTTACACCGATCATTTCCTACAACATTTGACTGTTTTTCTTTCCGTTTTTCCTACATTTCTCTTACACTCTGTTACCAATCAACTAGACCGGTAACCATTCGCAGCGGCCTTCTGTGTAATTGTTCAGTATCCCCTGTCAGTCCAACTTGATATGTGTCCCACACATCGGAGTAGTATTCAAGTATGGGCAACTTAATTGTTCGATTTTGAATCTCTTTCGTAAGAAAACTGCAGTTTATCAGTATCCTATCAATGAATCGCAGCTTGCCATTTTCCTTTCCTAAAACTGAGCTTAGTTGGTATTTCCAGTTCATATAACTACACGTTATTACTCCCTAATATTTGTATGAGGTGACTGACTCTAGTTGTCAGTCATTAATCCTGCAATCAAAGAATACACGTTTTAAATTAAGGGATAATTGCCGTCTTGCCAGCAGGCTGACCTCAGAAGTTAAGTCCCATAGTGCTCAGAGCCATTTGAACCATTTGAACTGCACGATTCACAATTCCAGTCCGCGCCGGGTCGTCGTAAATTGTAGATCACATTGAAAGAATAATCCAATTAGCCTAGGGTCCAGCAAATCCTTCAGTAATTAGTAGAATAGCAATCCAAATTAGCCCAGTTGGTATCCGGTAAGCCGCGCGGGATTAGCCGTGCGGTCTAGGGCGCTGCAGTCATGGACTGTGCGGTTGGTCCCGGCGGTGGTTCCAGTCCTCCCTCGGGCATGGGTGTGTGTGTTTGTCCTTAGGATAATTTAGGCTAAGTAGTGTGTAATCTTAGGGACTGATGAGCTTAGCAGTTAAGTCCCATAAGATTTCACACACATTTTTTTTGGTATCCGGTAAACATCTAGGTGACGAAAGTATGTTATAAGCGAGGTAGAGACGTAAGCACAGCAAGATTCGAAGTGTCTTGCAGTCGCCCTGAGGACCCCTTTCATCTCCTGCTTTACGTCAATGGCCATGCCCACTGGCACGTCTTACCGGCTGCCAGAGAAGTTGTTGACACCGGACATCAAGGCGTATCAATCTCGCCGTGGGATGACAGAGATATGAACTGTACACTTTCCTTTTGAGATGGTCACAGAAGAATCCATACGACTGAGATCAGTGTTCTTGGAGGCGAAAGAAAACGCTGTGTTAGACCAGTTCATCTTGGACCATATTGGTGGGTTAGACGTCGTTTTGAATCTGCAGCAAAATGTCCCTGTGCCTATCATGTATGTACCACATTCCCCAATGTTGCTTAAGATGAGGTAAGCCATGGATAAATTTGGGCACGGTTAGATGGGGTCCTAATTGAAAAGTTTACACTTAACATACATTTGCACTAAGTAGGACAATATATCATTCTGAAGTCAGTGTCGGCTCATAACCTCACATTCGTAACTCTCTCGCGAATGACTTGTTAACATACCTATGTTTACTTGAATGTTTTTGCTTCTATTATCGTATACTTTCACATGTCAGTTTTTGCTGTTAATTGTGATCTACAATGAGCTATGTAATAAAATACTTACTGTCATGATTATAGATAAGTAAATGGTTATTCAGAATGATGTAGACACTTTCAGGTGATTTTAAAAAAATGATTGTGATGACATAAGTTACTATGCTATTACACGAGAGCTATTCGTTTATTAAGGTCCAATTGGTGGCAAAATGGCATCCACAGTGAAAATCAAAAATTTTTGTACTTTCAACATTGCAGTACAGTCAGCAATCGTGATAACCTAATATGTAAGAAACTATCAGCCTCGATTGCGGTAATGAAACAAACCGTTACCTAGGTTTCAGCCCAAATAATTGAGCCTTCTTCAGAAGATATATTTGATTCTATAATTTGTCTAAGAGGGCATGGTGTAGAAATAAAACTAAAACAGCCTGAATAAACTTAGTCACATTTTAAAAATGCGGTACATAAGTACTAAGTCAACGCCAAGACCTAACTTAAGCTCTGGCGTGCGCCTCGTCTCCCTGGACGCCGTGCGGTGGGCTTCGGGAGTTCACGTGAGTTTCACCGGCGTTGGTATTTTGCCTTATTATTGCCATAATTGCGAGAGGACAGCGATAATTTTGTCAACAGGTTGGTGCTCTACTGCATTTCCACAACGAGGTTCGTGAGCTCTTAGACAGTAAACTACTAGAACGATGGCTCCATCGTGCATTAGCTGGCAATCGCTGGTTGCTGGCATGGGCCCCAAATTCTTCCCATCTGCAATACTAGGGTTGTACTTGTGGGTTTACATAGAAAAGTTTTCACACCTTCACCTCCCCACAACATCGTTGAATTACGAGCACGTATCACAGAGGAGGACATCGATGCGGACACTTTAGGGCGGGTGTGAGCCACGTGACTTTAGACTGTACGTGTGCCGTGTGACTAAATGGTTCACACATTGAGCTTTTGTGAAAAGGGCACAAAAATCTTCCTGAGTTACTGTTTCCATTCATATAATCATATAGTGCCAAACATCAATACAAACAGACGCCATTTCAGTGAGGGGTGTGTCAGATTAAAATGGTGCTGTCATCACTAATTAGACTTACGCCCACCGCGTGAAAAGCATTCATCTACGGAGGGGGATTGCTGCATTTATTACGTAAGTAAAATGCTTCTGATTGCGTATTTTAAAATCTGGACATTTGCACTAATTGCAGCTATTGTTCGCAACAAAATATCGAGCGCTTCGTCAAATGCTCTGTGATAAATAAATTCTTCACGGACATAGAACGATACGCCCTCGCCAGCTGAAGTGCTTCCAGCTTTCTGTACGTTAATCATGATCTGCTGACGTAAGATGGCTCTTGAAAGTGTAGTATGTGATGGTAACGAATGTAACAGCAAGGGGAAGGAAATACATGAAGAAATTTTGATATTAGCGCCTAGTCTTGCTGCTGAAAGCTTCCCAGAAACCACATTACCTTCTACTTCAAAAAGCAATTTTACTGACGTTTTCCACAATGCTTTTTTAAGCTTACGAATCTTCTTGACTTTACCTATATCTGTAGCTAATGGTGAAAGGGATTTTTCAAAAGTTAAGTTGATAAAGACGTATCTTAGGACAAGACATTCTCAAGAACGATTTTGTGGACTGACAACTTAAGTCATTGAAAGCGACACCTTGCAGCCAATAGATTCAGATACTGTTTTGAAACATTTTGCTAAGTTAAAGGGTAGAAAAATTTCAATATGTTTTCATGGGGGAGAAAAATTGACATTACGTATATGGAACAACTGTAGGAATTGCAGATGTCTTTATTAATAGAATATTTCACTTTAATGTCACAAAGAACTTGATATTTCCTTTTCAGTTGCATACACTAAAATTCTGAACATGTTGATCTATTTTCAATTACTTTCATGGCAGAGCTTCATAACATTAACAACTTGCTGATTAGTTATCTTCACATGAAACGTATATCTTACGCAGTTAAACACTGTCGTATGTTTAATACGTCGAAAAAATTAGATGATTTTCTGTTTCGTTTCTGTTCTGTTTTTTTGATGGGCAATGAAATAATTTTTGCCTTACAGAATTCAAAATGTGCATTATTAAACTAAAAAACAACAGGAATTTACATTTTCACTCTTTCCACTCGGTTTGAAAGGTAGCACATCTTTACTGAAACAAGAACAATAATAAAGGTCTACTTCTTTCTTTTTTTTTTCACTTAATGCTTTCAATGATATCAGGAATTACGCTAAATGGAAATAAATTGGTATCCTTTCAATATTTAACACTGCTACAAGAATCAGAAGTTTTCCTGTTGCAGTAAAACAGAAAAAGCAACTAAAAAAAGCGATAATTTCCATTATTGCACGATTTGCGGTATATGTCCAGAAATTAAGTGTAGAGGAGAGTGTTGACCTATGAACACTTTCCAGACATCCGCCTCTATCCATCTCTGTAGTAGAAGTTTAGTATATTTCCTTATTCCTCCTTAAATTATGGCATTCCCTTTTTGCGTGCTGAAGCCCTTTTCTGAAAAAATGTTTCTAGGTATAAAATGGCCATGTACCTAAGAACATATTCTAGTCAAATTTGAAAGCGTTGCGCCGGCCGAAGTGGCCTTGCGGTTAAAGGCGCTGCAGTCTGGAACCGCAAGACCGCTACGGTCGCAGGTTCGAATCCTGCCTCGGGCATGGATGTTTGTGATGTCCTTAGGTTAGTTAGGTTTAACTAGTTCTAAGTTCTAGGGGACTAATGACCTCAGCAGTTGAGTCCCATAGTGCTCAGAGCCATTTGAACCATTTTTTGAAAGCGTTGCAGTTGAGAAAATCTTTCCAGTACTGTATTTAATAGTCTATTTGCTACATTATTACTCTACTACGCCCCAACAATCAGTAAGTGAAGTCAAATTACGTAGATATATTAGCAGAAACCATTTACAAATTACATTCATTTTGAAATAGAAGCTATTGAAAAATAACAGAGCTTTCTATTTTCAAGAGAGGTAAACTTGTTAAGACATTAAAGAAATTTAGTTAATGTGCTAATATCACGTGCTCCGTTGTAGAAAACCTTTTTCCTATTACAAGGTACAAGGTGATGCGCAACCGATGAAGTATGGCTTAACATCATTCATCCATTGGATGCAATTGTGTACATTAAATTTTACTGCCTCTAAGTCGTAACAGAAATATGTTTCTCCAGTGGAAACCTCATTTACACATTTGTGAATGTTCAGTCTTTTTATCAGGTATAAGTGTTGCCACCTGTTGGGCTTCATTACAAAATATCAACAAGTCTAAGTAGCAGTGCGCTGCAGCTTGTGACCGCCAGAATACGCGGAAATGGTTGGTTAGTTATGTTATACTGTATAAATGAATATTATTATTGTCATTTTGCATGGTAATTACTGAATGTCAGTTTATTTTTTACAACAGTGAATATTTCAAAATTAGTTATTTTAGTCCATAAAATGAAACCAAGTGTACGAAATATATTTTGAAAATGGGTACATATTTTTGTGTACATCTGTCATCTAAAATCATTAAAAATTCATTTAAGAGCATTAAAGCCTAATGAAGAATTTTCCTTCCTGTAGAAAAAATTCTGGTCTGAAAGGGTTAAATGCGCGTGCATTATATGGTGTCTTTAAAATATATATAGGTTTTTGCTCATCATAAAATTCTGTAATTGAATAATCAACAGTATCTTCCAAACAGAGTACACTTAAAAGTGTACATCTGAAAATATTTACAAACGCTGCACAAAACACAGCCTCATGTCTCACAACGGCAAAAACAGTAGAAAACGCCGGAAACTGCTTGTGGCAGTCTTTAGCGCACATTTCTTCATGTGATGCTAAAATCGATCACTAGAGTTTAGCACGGACCAGGAAACATCATGCGTTCCTAGGTACACTATCCTCAAGATACAATATTCTCCCCTACCCGATGGTTTTACCATCGAAAAGGCGATATATGTATGAAAAATTTTCTTCATTGTGGAAGACACTAGACAGGCAAAGAATACAGTTCCTCACTCAAGTGAAACATCAGTTGCACCACTCCCCCTCTCCCACAGACATTATTTGTCTTCTCTTGGGCTTTTGGTAAGACATTTAAAAATAAATCAACGAGGCATGTCCAGAAACTAGAGGACTTTTTCGAGGAAGTTGGCAGCACTACGTTTAGGTGTGAGATGCTCGCAGTAGAACAGTGTCGATTGTCTCAGTTGGCTGAAAACTCATAGTGCTGTGTTGAAATGAGATGTTTATGCTCCGAATCCCATCAGCTCCGAGGTGGGGAGCGTAATCCGGTTTCTTCTTTCAAAGGGAACGCGTCGTTCGAGATGTTTAACAAAATAAAAACTGTTTATGGGGCTCCTGTGATGAAATGTAGTAATGTGTGCAAGTGGTGTCGTGAGTTTATGGTTATCATACTGCGATACTGCAGAAATACTTGGCAGGAATGTAGTCACTGTGCCTAATTGCTGGCAGCGGTGGTCATGAGAATTTAAGGACGCAACAAGACCGGGCTCCGAACGGGCACGTGGCAATACCGGGTGCTCGGCGATGGCTCTGGCGCATCGCATTGCATCTGTAGCAGAAATCTGAGCGGTAGTTGGCACCACAGTGGCACAACGAACTGTTACAAATAGATTACTTCAAGGACTGCTCCGAGCCAGACGCCCTATAACGTGCATTTCACTGACCCCAAACCACTGCCATTTGAGACTTCAGTGGTGTCAAGCGAGAGTCTACTGGAGGGCAGGGTAGAGGTCTGTTGTGTTTTCTGATGAAATTTGATTCTGCCTCACTGCCAGTGATGGCCGTGTGTTGGTTAGGAGGAGGTCAGCTGAGGGCCTGCAACCAACCTCCCTGCGTGCTACACCAGGAGCTTTGGTCTCGGGTGCGATTTTGTATGACAGTAGGAGCACTCTCGTGGTTATCCCACATATGCTGATTGTTTTCTGCCATTCATGAACAGCATTCCAAGGGGTGTTTTCCAACAGGGTAACTCTCGCCCATCTAGCGCTGTTGTAACTAAACACGCTCTACAGAGTGGTGACATGTTGCGTTGGCCTTCTCGACCATCAGATCTGGCACATATGTGACACCATCGGATGACAACTTCAGCGTCATCCACAACCAGCATTACCCGTCCCTGTATTGACCGCCAAACTGCAACGTTCTTGGAATTTTGTCCCACAAACTAACATCCGGCACCTGCACAACATACTGCATGCAGGTCTGCATGCTTTCATTCAACATTCTGTCGGTTACATGGGTTATTAATGTACCAGCATTTTACATTTGCAGTGGCTTATCTCGCCCTTACCTGTGATGTTGCAGTGTTTATTACGTGGATATGTTACCTAGACAAAAGTATTCCCGAAACTTCATTTATTATTTTTTGGAGTTGCGTTTTTTTCTGTCAGTGTAAATATATCACAGCGTCTCCAGTTGTCTTCTTTGGAAATGAGAATTTAAAAGGTTGTTTTCATAAATTGTTGCCTATTTCAGATCGAGGAAATTTCTCTCGATATTTGTATGAAGCAGTGCAATCGTTTGAAATAAATCTTGAATTATAACTCAAAAACGAGCTTCCGTACTTCTGGGAATAGGCATGTCCCCTAAATTTTATAGCATTTGAAACAATTTACACGCTTTCCACAAACGCTACCGTATACAGAATGTTTCAGTTTACACTTCTAAACGTCTCTGCCTGCTACTGTAATGTTAGTTCTTTGCACTGCCTGTTGATTTCTGTTTTGTGTCATCTTTGCTGTATCATTTCTTCATTGGCCTTTCTGTTTCCGTAGATCTTCATTCGCCAGTTATGCCCAGTACCTTAAAGAATCGAACTCCAATGTATAAAACAGTTTCAACCGTCTGGTTGGAAATGAGTTAATGTGTTAAATATTTGAAGTTAAGCATTAAACGAGAATAAGTTCAGAAAAGATTTGAAATTATAGTTAATACGAAAAGATTAATGAATATATCTGGTGATTTGCTCTCCGTTTCAAGCAAAAGTAAGTTCTTGCGCATCTCAATGTTCATTACGTCATAGCTCCTGAACTATCTGTCATACAATGACGTAATTTTGCAAGTATATTCAATGATATGTGTAGATACTGTCTACAACGTGTGTTGCGAATGGAATTATTTGTAAGGAAGTAATAAATTAAAACCTCATGCCTGATGTTGAACTTTCACCGAGCTCCATTTTAAGCAGAAAATAATTTTTGACGCATCCAACTGTCTTTGACGTCATATGTACTGAACTATTTATCGTACAATGCAGGTACATTCAATGGCATATGTGGATACTGTCGGCAAACTGTGTTGTGAATAGAGTCGGTAGTAACGAAATAATAAATTAAGATGTTTTATAGTACGAATAGTGAAAATGTGTTAAGCGATAAACGTTTTTCCTTTCATAATATTGTTGGGAGTGTCAGAGAGAAAATGTTTTGTAAGGATTTGAAATTATTTGTGTAGTTTGTTGGAACTCATTAAGTACTCTCATTCTCAAATACCGGATGAATAAAGTCCGGGTATTAGTGCGCCTTCAGTTACACTGCCTCCGATTTCAAACTTAATACCCGTCTTATTCTGATAAACTTTTAACATAAGTTTATGCCTGTTAATAAGTAGACAATGGCAGCAATTTAAATTTTTAAATTCTGTGAATAGTTACGGGCAATATTGAAAGTCAAGTGATTCTTGCCTCTGGAAGCCGATAGATAGGCAACCTACAATTCTTTCAATGTCTCGGGATAGCCGCTTACAAGGGAAAATACCCAATGCACCCCCCCCCCCTTCAGATTTAGTGGTAGGAGGGGCCAGTGGATAGCCCTTCAAAAACTGAAGACAGATCAAGCATCAAAACAGGAAGAAGGTGTGCTTAACTGTGAAAAACAAAGCAAAATAGAAACAGAAAACGGTCCTAGCACAAGAAGTGCAATATGTTGCTGTTGTTGTTGTTGTGGTCTTCAGTCCAGAGACTAGTTTGATGCAGCTCTCCATGCTACTCTATCCTTTGCAAGCTTCTTCATCTCACAGTACCTACTGCAACCTACATCCTTCTGAATCTATTTTGTGTATTCATCTCTTGGTCTCCCTCTACGATTTTTACCCTCCACGCTGCCCTCCAATACTAAATTGGTGATCTCTTGATGCCTCAGGATATGCCCTACCGACCGATCCCTTCTTCTAGTCAAGTTGTGCCATAAATTTCTCTTCTCTCCAATTCTATTCAGTACCTCCTCATTAGTTATGTGATGTGCCCATCTAATCTTCAGCATTATTCTGCAGCACCACATTTCGAAAGCTTCTATTCTCTTGTTGTCTAAAATATTTGTAGTCCACGTTTCACTTCCATAAATGGCTACACTCCACACAAATACTTTCAGAAACGACTTCCTGACACTTAAATCTATACTCGATGTTAACAAATTTCTCTTCTTCAGAAACGCTTTCCATGCCATTGCCAGTCTACGTTTTATATCCTCTCTACTTCGACCATCATCAGTTATTTTGCTCCCCAAATAGCAAAACTCATTTACTACTTTAAGCATCTCTTTTCCTAATTTAATTCCCGCAGCCTCACCCGATTTAATTCGACTACATTCCATTATCCTCGTTTTGCTTTTGTTGATGTTCATCTTATATCCTTCTTTCAAGGCACTGTCCATTCCGTTCAGCTGCTCTTCCAGGTCCTTTGCGGTCTCTGTCAGAATTACAGTGTCATCGGCGAACCTCAAAGTTTTTATTTCTTCTCCATGGATTTTAATTCCTACACCGAATTTTTCTTTTGTTTCGTATACTGCTTGCTCAATATACAAATTGAATAACATCGGGGAGAGGCTGCAGCCCTGTCTCACTCCCTTCCCTACCACTGCTTCCCTTTCATGACTCTCGACTCGCATAACTGCCATCTGGTTTCTGTACATTTTGAAAATAGCCTTTCGCTCGCTGTATTTTACCCCTGCCACCTTCAGAATTTGAAAGAGAGTATTCCAGTCAACGTTGTCAAAAGCTTTCTCTAAATCTACAAATGCTAGAAACGTAGGTTTGCCTTTCCTTAATCTATTTTCTAAGGTAAGTTGTAGGGTCAGTATTGCCCCACGTGTTCCAACATTTCTACGGAATCTAAATTGATCTTTCCCGAGGTCGGCTCCTACCAATTTTTCCATTCGTCTGTAAGGAATTCGTGTTAGTATTTTGCAGCCATGGCTTATTAAAATGATAGTTCGGTAATTTTCACATCTGTCAACCCCGTTTTTCTTTGGGATTGGAATTATTATATTCTTGTTGAAGCTTGAGGATATTTCGCCTGTCTCATACATCTTGCTCACTAGATGGTAGAGTTTTGTTAGGCCTGGCTCTCCAAGGCTGTCAGTAGTTCTAATGGAATGTTGTCTAATCCCGGGACCTTGTTTCGACTTAGGTCTTTCAGTGCTCTGTCAAACTCTTCACGCAGTATCATATCTCGTATTTCATCTTTATCTAAATTCTCTTCCATTTCTATAATATCGCCCTTGTATAGACCCTCTATATACAACTTCCACCTTTCTGCTTTCCCTACTTTGCTTAGAACTGGGTTTCCATCTGAGCTGTTGATATTCATGCAAGTGGTTCTCTTTTCTCCAAAGGTCTCTTTAATTTTCCTGTAGGCAGTATCTATCTTACCCTAGTGATATGCACCTCTATATCCTTACATTTTGGTCCTCTAGCCATCCCTGCTTAGCCATTTTGCTGTTCCTGTCGATCTCATTTTTGAGACATTTGTATTCCTTTTTGCCTGCTTCGTTTACCGCATTTTTATACTTTCTCCTTTCATCAATTACATTCAATATCTCTTCTGTTACCCAAGGATTTCTATTAGCCCTCGTATTTTTACCTACTTGATCCTCTGCTGCCTTCACTATTTCATCTCTCAAAGCTACCCATTCTTCTTCTACTGTATTTCTTTCCTCCATTCTTGTCAATCGTTCCCTAATGCTTTCCCTGAAGCTCTCTACAACCTCTGGTACTTTCTGTTTATCCAGGTCCCATCTCCTTAAATTCCAACCTTTTTGCAGTTTCTTTAGTTTTAATCTACAGTTCATAACCAATAGAGTTTGGTCAGAGTCCAAATCTGCCCCTGGAAATGTCTTACAATTTAAAACCTGGTTCGTGAATCTCTGTCTGACCATTATATAATCTATCTGCGACCTTCCAGTATCTCCAGGATTCTTCCATGTATACAACCTTCTTTTATGATTCTTGAACCAAGTGTTAGGTATGATTAAGTTATGCTCTGTGCAAAATTCTACCAGGCGGCTTGCTCTTTCATTCCTTACTCCCATTCCATATTCACCTACTACGTTTCCTTCTCTTCCTTTTCCTACTATCGAGTTCCAGTCACCCACGACTATTAAATTTTCATCTCCCTTGACTATCTGAATAATTTCTTTTATCTCATCATACATTTCATCAATCTTTTCTTCATCTGTGGAGCTAGGTGGCATATAAACTTGTATTGTGGTAGGCGTGGGCTTCGTATAATATAGAGGACATTAACGTATCTATTACGTCGTGGGAAAATGGTTACGGTGTTGGACTGCCTAACGGAAGAGCTGAGTTCAAAACACCCTCGTGTAATTTTTTTTTTTTTTTTCGCTGTGTTCAACTTTGTTTCTGTGTCGTGGTGTAACGTCCGTTTGCAACAACGAGGAAGGGACCTATAATGAAAGCTGATTGTGCACAACTGCTCCATTAGCCGCCGAAAGAAGGTGGCTTTCGAATGGGAACCACAAACTTTTGATGACAAGGCGATGAATCAACCGAATCCTACACCGGAAAACACAACAGGTGTATTATAGATGGCGTTAGTGACAGTATGTGTGACATATAATAGAAATCTCTTGCAGATGCGCCTAACTTGTATGTCTGGTGAGTGAACGAGATATGCCTCCTTGCCCGATTTACGTGTTCGTATGGATGTGAATGTGATCACTCCAAAGGAAACCGTGAGGACATAATAGATAGTCACATAAGCTGTAACAAATGAACGGAACAGTTTCACAATCACACAGTTTGTCTATCCTCCGTCAAAACTTATATTTTTAAGGTTTCGAAGTTGCGTCCCGTTTTGGAAGTTGCGGCTCTTGACTTAAGAGTCGCAACTTCTAAAACGAAATGCAACTTCAAAAACGTCAAAAATATATGTTTTTACAGAACACAGACAATTTGTGTCGTTGTAACATATTTAACACCCGTTTATTTGTCAAATGGTTCAAATGGCTCTGAGCACTATGGGACTCAACTTCTGAGGTCGTAAGTCCCTTATAACTTAGAACTACTTAAACCTAACTAACCTAAGGACATCACACACATCCATGCCCGAGGCAGGATTCGAACACGTGACCGTAGCGGTCCCGCGGTTCCGGACTGTAGCGCCTAGAACCGCTTGGCCATTCCGGCCGGCGTTTATTTGTCGTTTCCATTTCTGTCAGACGTCTACGTGGCACCTCGCCTGCTCACGCTATTCAGCATATTTACTTCCGACGATAATCTGTGCTCACCACATTACTCACTGTCTACAACCAATGTAAACATTACAGTGGCCGGAAGGGCATTTCATTACGTTGTGAGGAAATAATGAATGGCACATGGGAGTTTTGAACCAGGTTCGTGCACTTTGCACTCAAACACCCTGAACACTTACCAACAACACCGCGGCTGTTCCGTGCTGTTCAGTGTTTCCCTTGTTAAGCTAGGACCGTTCACTGTTTCTATTTTGCTTTTTTTTTCACAGTTCAGTAAACCTTTTTCCTGTTTTCATGCTTGATCTGTGTTCAGTTTTTGACGGGCTATGCACTGGGCCTTCCTACCGCAAAAAATGAAGAGGGGGGGGGGGGATGGGGAGTTTCCCTTGTTAGTACTACAGATATGCAACAGAAGACCTTGCGTTCAGCCGCTTCTTACATTTAACATTTTTAGTCACAATTTTTGTGAAACAGATGCAAGTGTAAAGGAAAAAAGTCAAGATTTAACGTCGCATCAGCAGTGAGATACTTAGAGAGAGAGCAGAATACTGCAATGGGCAAGAATAGCGAGGGAATTTGGAAGTGTTTATTTCGAAATAGCCATCCCAAAATTCACCTTACTTTATTTTAGGAGACCGGAGAAAACCGAATCGTGGACGACCGAACTTCTATTTCATCTCCGCTCCTCCAGAATATGAATCTAATGCCTTAACGACTGAGACATTCTATTCGTTGCACGTCTTAACTTATCGCATTCACTCACTGAGTACTTTAAGTGTTAGCCGAAAAGAAATCTGCAAAGTGGAAGGCATGAAAAAATTTTCGTATTTAACACAAGTACCTATATTCAACAAGAAATCGCCCGTTTGCCCTATAACAATGAAACTCAACCACAACTACACTCTTACTATATGCACAACGTCGCTCATATCAGTCTGTATAAAGACACCCATAGATCATTTCAACTGACGTATGTCCGTTGCACAGAATTACAATTCGTGAAAGCTAATTAGAAAAGAATGTTTGAGTAAATCAACAGCGAACCATCTTTATAAATCTTTATCTGTTTATTAAATCATTAATCGATGGTGATGGGCTTATAAATGCTTGTTAGCAGAGTATGGTATTTACTGTGCCTTGAGCATAGAATGGAGATAAACAGAAATAAACAGTATTAAATAGCTTTTGGTTAGCATTCATTGACACCTATGGAGACTGCATGTATATGTCGATAACAAGCACGTTAAATGTAACTTAATGGAGGCAAAACTCCATATTTACATTAACTAAACGAAGTGAACCATCCAGATTAACAGAATGTAGAACTGAAATTCGCAATCGGGAAGCTTCTGAATTGAATCTCGTAGTTTATACAATTAGTAACAAAATACAATGACGGAAGTGGAAAGCGTTACACCGTGAACAACTTGGTCGTGCGCTACCAAACTGATGCTCCAGTATTTCCATGCCTGTATTACATGTTCATTCATACTCATCCTTATGAGAGCTTATTATCAGTACAGAAAGAAGTCATTTCAACAGATGAAGAAAGGAGGGAGCACATGAAAGCTACTGGGTGTGTCTAACGCTACTGGAACTGCTCAGATGGTTTTCGCAACATGGCATACTCGTAAAACGTACACTTCAAGCTTATCGCTATTTTCCTGACCTCAACAAAGTTCGAATCCTCGGCATAAAGGACATGAAAGCATTATACCGACGAATCGCACACACAGTTATCCGTAGTGCATTGATGGCAGAACGAGTGGTGATGAGACGGATCCAGGACAGCAAAGTGGCTTGAAGAGTAGGCACCATTGACACAACACCACAGACAACAGAAACTTACATGATATAGAGCCAGCGTCGCCTGGGCACTGAGCGCCATTCTTTGCTATTCAGCGAAGTCTAGCAGCTGTTTATGGTGATCAGATCGAAGGGAAGGTGTATGTAGACTATCTGGTGAAAGGTGACAGGAAGTAGCGATTCTTGAGACCTGTATCTTTCAGGCTCCTGGAATCATGGTATGGAGAGCTACTGGATACGAAATCAGAACTCATTTGGTAGTTATTGAACCGAGGCTGAATGGTCCCCGGTATGTGGCAAGAATTGTAACCCTTAATTCATATTCTTTATTACTGGAGTACCAAATGGTATATTCCAGCAGGATAATGCAAGATCCCGCCCTGCTGTTCAGATAATAAATGCCTTGGTGCATCTATGGATCCTTGACTGACCTGACCAGTTCCTTGACTTGCCACCCATAGAGCATATCTGGGATGTAATATGGAAGGGGTACATTTTATAATCAAATGTTGATAGTGGTGGTAGTGATGATGATGTTGATGATACAGTGATGTGGGCGCACAACACCAAGGCCATTAGAGCTCGTACGAAAATTTTCTGAGACAAGAGTGGATAAGAGTCACAAAATTATTAAAACATGAGCCGCAAGGAAAGACATAATTCACAAACCACAAATATGCACACACACACACACACATACGCATAAAAGTGATTGAGCTAGCCACTTTGCAGAACACTAAAATCTCCAGACTAAAAGCTTACACCAGAGTATACACACACCACAAAATTTTAAATCCTTACTCGTCTCGAGATCAGCTAAAATAGAGGCCAGTTCCCTACATAAATTTGTATTTGTGTACTTAAAACCAAAGAAACTGGTACATCTGCCTAATATCATGTAGGGCTCCCGCCAGAACGTAGTAGTGCCGCAGCACGTCGTGGCATGGACTCGACTAATGTCTGAAGCAGTGCTGGAGGGAACTGACACCATGAATCCTACAGGGCTCTCCATAAATCCGTAAGAGTACGAGGGGGTGCAGATCTCTTCTGAACAGCACGTTGCAGTGCATCCCAGATATGCTCAATAACGTTCATGTCTGGGGAGTCTGGTGGCCAGCGAAAGTGTTTAAAGTCAGAAGAGTATTCCTGGAGCCACTCTGTAGCAATTCTGGATGTGTGGGGCGTCGCATTGTCCTGCTGGAATTTCCCAAGTCAGTTGGAATGCACGATGGATATGAATGGATGCAGGTGATCACACAGAATGCGTACGTAAGTGTCACCTGTCAGTGTCATATCTAGACGGATCAGGTATCCCATATCACTCCAACTGCACACGCCCCAAACAATTACTGCGCCTCCACCAGCTTGAACAGTCATCTGCAGACATGCCGGGTCCATGGTTTCATGAAGTTGTCTCCATAACCGTACACGTCCATCCGGTCGATACAATTTGAAACGAGATTCGTTCCACCAGACAACATGTTTCCAGTCATCAACAGTCCAATGGCAGTATTGATGCGCCCAGTCGAGACGTAAAGCTTTTGTGTCGTGCAGTCATCAAGGGTACACGACTGGGCCTTCGGTTCCGAAAGCCCATATCGATTATGTTTTGTTGAATGATTCGCACGCTGACACTAGTTGATGGCCCAGCATTGACATCTGCAGAAATTCGTGGAAGGGTATCACTTGCGTCACGATGAACGATTCTAACCGTTCTTGCAGGATCTATTTCCGGCCGCAACGATGTCGGAGGTTTTATGTTTTACCGGATTCCTGATATTCACGGTACACTCGTGGAATGGTCGTACGGGAAAATCCGCTGTTCAACTGTGCCTCGGAAATGCTGTGTCCCATCGCTCGTGCACCGACTATAACACCACGTTCAAACTCACTTAAATCTTGATATCTTCCATTGTAGCAGCAGTAACCGATCTAACAACTGCGCTGGACACTGTTGTTTTATACAGGCGTTGCCGACTGCAGCACCGTATTCTGCCTGTTTACATATCACTGTGTTTGCATACGCATGCCTATACCAGTTTATTTGAGGCGTTAGTGTAAAATGCATCCAGTTACAATATGGCATTTGCACCCCACAAGGCATCACAGACTAGGGGGCAGGTCCTCTCCCGGTGTAAACCTATGTGTTAGGGGACAGTGCCCATATAGGACGTGTGTCAACGCCACTACATCCTGCTGGAGTGCCTGGCGTAAGGAACCTCACGGCCAGGTACAGTAGTTGGCGTCACCAATTGCAACTTATTGTCCGTGACTGTAAGGCATTCTTCCTCCCACAATTGGATGGATCTCCAACTCAGCAGAAAAATGATATCCTGCACGGGACTGGCACATTGTTGACGCCATGTTCCCTGCAGGTAGTCTTGGTGGCATTCGCTGCCTGTTCGTTTCCCCAAATTCCTAAGTGTCCTGGTACCTAGTAGCATGACACTTGTTTGATCCACTGTTGTAGGACGTACAGTTGGTGAAGTTGAAACATGTCCTCAAGTTTTCTGTCCGACTCGTTTTCTTTTATATTAATTTCTGCCGTTCTGACTACATATGAATGCAATAATAGAAAAGAGTAACAGATATTACCTCCGTCCCTTATATACCGTTCAGCTTTGGGTTATCAGGTGTATCTCTAGCACAGGGAATGTTTGAGCAGTCTTAAAAGTCTCAGCGTGTAGCGAGCATAGGGACTGGTTTTCATATTTGGTGTATCTCTTCGAGTCTCTCTGGGCACAGGGACTAGGGAGGGTGGTCTCCTGTGATGCGCTGGGGGGGACAGAAAGGTAGAAGGTTTTCATCACTCAGGACGTTCGCTTCGTACGGTTCTCACCTAACCGGAGTAAGTACTGATTCGCTCTGATAGTTAATTCTAATCAAAAGTGAGAAGATGTAGTTTCAGTTAGGCATCGGTTATTTCTTTTCTTTTTGGAGTCTTTACGGCGATATTTCGACTGATTAGAAGTGCTTATTACTTTTTTTTTGTTTAGAGAATGAATTTTACTTCAGTTTGCAAACAAGCCTTTGTGACTTGTTACCACACGTTTGGATGAAATGGTAAAGTCCTTTTATAACGATAGGGTTGATGGAGTGGTTCACCTTCGGAGCCGTTTCGTTGTATTAATGTTCGTATTTTACTTCAGATTGCTACGCATGTGATATTTTTGTCAATTTTCGATTTTTTAAATGAGGGTACATCTGTGTGAGATGGGCTTCTTCAACGTCTCTTCATAATTCGAACGTTTCTTCTCAATTTTCTATTTGTAACTTTTTTTTTCGCTAAGCTGTATCCCCTCCAGTAATTTTTATTTCTCGTGATTGCAGATGTAATTACGGTTTCTTTATGGTTGACGCACATGTGACACTAAAGAGTGTTTCATAGACGTTCATGTTACTCTGTAATTTCCGTCATTGCTCTCCTGCTTTTAGAATGAAGTGTCTTCGCTTTTACTGACTTGTTGAGGTTCTTTACGGGATCTACTTTATGAATTTTTCTGGGTTTCTTTGTGCATTTCGAACAGGGAAGCAGTCCACGTACTCGCCCCATAGCAACTGGTCACCGGGTCATTCATGAGCAGTCATTTTCTTAAAAATCTTATCATGTCTGTGAAGATTACTCATGCGAATATGCAAATGATGCAATATGGTCGATGGAGTTATATCTGTAGCACAGTCAAAAGTACAATTCGCAACATAATTAAAGGATCACTTTTTCGTCCGCAGCTCGTGGTCTCGCGGTAGCGTTCTCGCTTCCCGAGCACGGGGTCCCGGGTTCGATTCCCGGCGGGGTCAGGGATTTTCTCTACCTCGTGATGACTGGGTGTTGTGTGATGTCCTTAGGTTAGTTAGGTTTAAGGAGTTCTAAGTTCTAGGGGACTGATGACCATAGATGTTAAGTCCCATAGTGCTCAGAGCCATTTGAACCATCACTTTTTCGACACGCCTTAACTGTGTCCCATTGTGATCTATAAGTTTGATATTTGGCTCGAAGGTGCGTACAACATTCGTCTGTAATTGTGCGAAGGCGTGGCGCCTTGAGATATCACTTCGGCCTCGACGACGCTTCAGACAACAAGGTGTCAACACATAAGAAACGAAGGTCAGGGCTCAGAATTTCATGTGACGTCTGAGGTGGATTAATGTTGTCATACTGACACCAAGTTTCACCGCAATTCTGCCCATCGCCGCCATACAGGTATCACACATCACACAGTAAGAAGGTTGTCGCCTCCTCCCAACCCGCCCACCCCCAGCCTCTAAAAATGTTCAAATGTGTGTGAGTTCCTAATGGACCAAACTGCGGAGGTCATCGGTCCCTAGACTTACACACTACTTAAACTAACGTAAACCTACTTATCCTAAGAGCAACTCACACACCCATGCCCGAGGGAGGACTCGAACCTCATGCGGGAGGGGCCGCCCAATCCGTGACATGGCGCCTCAAACCGCGCGTCCACTCTACGCCCAATCGTCCCCCTCCTTACCCTTATTTCACTCCCTCTTTTGATGGAGGTCAGAATTGCAACGCCAAGCGTTGTAATAATGCAGTTTTTTCTTATAAGTGATCGATAAAAAAAACGTTTCAGACACACCGCTGCTCTGAGTCGACACGAAAAGGCCTCAGAGGGTGGCACAAAGGGCGTTCATTCTCTCATATTTCGCGGTTAAAACAAAAGTTGGCAGTGCGATGAGCAACAGGACGACGTTCTTGATAACCTGTAACGCTGCTGTCATTCTCAGACGTTTGAATCCTTCTCGAAGGACATTGTGGGGCTGCATCGCCACTGATCCTGATCGCACGCCTTTGAAGTGCAGAGCGACCACAAATTTTGCTGTCGTGTACAGGCTGGAACTAGTAGGGATTGTTCAAAACCATTCGATGAAATATGAATGTGATGCAAAACAGCAAATGGTGTTTATCCATAGCGCGACATCAAATAATGTGTCTGAAAACTGGGAGCGTTCTGAGTGCTGGGAGGCCAAGCTAGCATCAGACAAATTTCATCAGCTCATGTGCCTCTGGATCACCGGGTCCCGGGTTCGATTACGGCCGGGTTGGGGATTTTTCTCTGCCTGGGGACTGGGTGTTTGTGTTGACAGTGACAGTGACTAGACTGGACTGGACTGGACTGTGTAAAACATTGGACTGTGAAAGAATTGGGACTTTGTACGGGCGCTGATGACCGCGCAAATGAGCACCCCACAATCCAGACATCATCATCATCATCATCATCATCATCATCATCAGCTCATGCACAGGTCCTTACCAGTTTTCATGTGATCAGAATCCTCTGATATCAGGTAGTGAAGTTGTGTAGTGCCGAGACCATGCTGTAATACCTTGTTTTTGGAACTGAACAGATTCGTGTGAGATACATTAGTTGCTTGCGCCATAAACAATTTCGTGTTTTTTTTTTCATCTTTCATCTTTTAAGTTAAAGCTTTCATGTGTATGTCTTTTTGTTCTGTGTATTTCTTCTGCCTTGGTGTTCACTCGTCTCGATTAATGGCGTACTAGTAACATCGGCGTTGCATATTTCGAAGGTATTTTTGTATCTGTATTTGTGTGTTGTGTGTGGAAAAAAAGTTTTACGTGTTACTAAGAAGAAAAAGTAAATTTTCTGGTGTACAAGCGGGATAAGGATTTAATTTGTACTCATACCCAAACGAGAAAGAGAAAAGCGTTACAAAATTCTAAATGTATAAAGGCTGCAGTGCCAGCAAGCAGCAATGATGTGATGTAAGAGGTGGTGGTTAGTGTTTAACGTCCCGTCGACAACGAGGTCATTAGAGACGGAGCGCAAGCTCGGGTTAGGGAAGGATTGGGAAGGAAATCGGCCGTGCCCTTTCAAAGGAACCATCCCGGCATTTGCATGAAACGATTTAGGGAAATCACGGAAAACCTAAATCAGGATGGCCGGAGACGGGATTGAACCGTCGTCCTCCCGAATGCGAGTCCAGTGTGCTAACCACTGGATGTGATGTAAGAAAGAGCTCATGTGTTTTCCAGCTTAACTGTTCATTCATATCGCACGTGATTTTCTTTCGTTACCATGAGTATTACCACTGAACCTACACTGGAGGACAATTACCAAATGTATAGCCTTGAGAGACATAATTCTGGAACGTGGATGGTGAAGAGTAGAGACACTTACACAACGATAATTATGGCTGAAGATATGTTAGAAATGGGGGGAAGATGGTAGGAAACCCCAGGTGATAAGGCTAACGGAATGAGGCCGATGATTGCTGGAGAAAGACCGTAGCTTCTTATGTGGCGTAAAAAAATCTTTAGTGGAGCTCTACGAGATAGCGATATTCATACTGAAGTAGAAGACAAATGGTTCAAATGGCTCTGAGCACTATGAGACTTAACATCGAAGGTCATCAGTCCCCTAGAACTTAGAACTACTTAAACCTAACTAACCTAAGGACATCACGCACATCCGTGCCCGAGGCAGGATTCGAACCTGCGACCGTAGCAGTCTCGCGGTTCCGAACTGAAGCGCCTAGAACCGCACGGCCACCGCGTCCGGCAGTAGAAGACATTCGAGAAGCATCACCTAATGAGAGAGATCCATGTGACGATGTTAGTAAAAGGATAATAAAAGCAAGTAATCAAAAGCAGAAAGGGAAGAATATGTTTGAAGACAAAGGAACAGTAGTAGGTGACCAGCCAGATTCTGAGAATACTGATCGTAGTTGCCATACAATAACGCCAAACACGTGAGGATCCTCTACAGCAGTGTGTGGAAGTACTGGGACGATAGTAGTTAAGGAGACAACACAGAGTAAAACAGGGAATGAGGGGTTTTATTCTGTCAGTATCACCATTTCATTTACAACTGTTGGTGATAAAGGCCCACCTAAAAATGCAGAGAGTGAGACAGTTTTGAGTAATTCGCTGTATGATCCACCTCAAGTTACTGGTCATATTTATATTCCAGCCTCCAGCTGTGATGCTATTTACAGTAATGAGGGAAACTGCTCTGAAGATACAAGAACTGTAGCAGGTGTTACACATAGCAAGAATGTTTCATTGGTAGATCAGGTTCACAGTGACCCACCCTCCGTTATTCAACATGCGCGAAATTCTGTTTCCAGTAGCCTGATTGCAGACACTGTTTAAAGATCATATGTGAGCGTCCAGCTCATGATACTATGAGAAATCATGATGCATTTGTAGTACACGAGGTTCATAATGACGCACTGTTGCTTTGGATGGAAACTACATTGTAGATCCCTATGACATAAGTGCTGTGATTGTGGTGCCTCTTTCTGACCATATAAATGAGAGGTATGTTTTAGAAAAGAGTGAAGCTGTGTTGGCAGAAGTAGGGAGTAAGTTAACAAAAAATAGCGCTTGTGAACCAATGTTGCCTGGGGTGAAACATTTGCTTCCAGCCAACATGTTCCTAACGTCTACTAAACTGTGTGCTTCTGTCCAGCGGAGCTACCAGAAGAAGCAATCTCATTCTTTCAAAATGGTTCAAATGGCTCTGAGCACTATGGGACTCAACTGCTGTGGTCATAAGTCCCCTAGAACTTAGAACTACTTAAACCTAACTAACCTAAGGACAGCACACAACACCCAGCCATCACGAGGCAGAGAAAATCCCTGACCCCGCCGGGAATCGAACCCGGGAACCCGGGCGTGGGAAGCGAGAACGCTACCGCACGACCACGAGATGCGGGCTCTCATTCTTTCGTGTAGAATGAAGTATCCTGTGCAGACATGTTTTTGAAGATAGGAGTTGACGCTAAAAGGAGTTTTAAAAACAAGTTTTGAAACAAAGGCATGATGGCAGGTCTTGGTGTATAAAGACATCGGCATCTGTTGGTTTGAAGTGGGAACAGGACGCAGTCGAAAAATGTGTGAGGCTGAAGTGAAACTAATTTCCTGCACTCAGAAATTAATGGCAGCTTGGCGTACATAGTGCAGGTATTTCCTTTTTTCTCTTTTTTGGCTATCAAGTTGTTTATAACAGAATGTAACGGATGTAACGGCATGTATTTTTATGTGTGGTACCTCAATATGTAGTACACACATGAGTGTGTTGGTTATTTTTTCTCTATGTCGAACAGTCTTCCGACAAACGCGTCACCGACATTACGACCTGATGTTTTCTGCACGGTAGTGACTGCACCACTACGTGTACTACGGCAGTCTGGTGTAACTTGCCGTTTTGCATCTACGTGTTCGCACTTCAACACCTGATCTGCTGTCCAGGGGAAAATTAGTATTAACGGCTTGCTCTTGTCAGACGTATTTGACGGTATGAGGGGCGTTCAATAAGTAAAGCAATAATTTTTTTTTCTGAATGCAGGTTGGTTTTATACGGGATTCCAATACAGCATATTATTCCCCGTTCTGTTGTCTACGTGTCTACACCTTGTTGGGAGGGCCCGTATGCCCGCATGGTACCACTCTACCCATCGATTTCTGAGCCTACGTCTTGCTTCATAAATAACCTCCTTATTATTCACGTACTGCTTCCTGCAGAGTGTATCCCCCATTAAGCCAAACTGATGGAAGTCGGAAGGTGCGAGATCCGCGCTATGAGACGGATGAGGAAGAATAGGCCGACGAAGTTTTGTGAACTCCTCTCGGGTGCGCAGACTTGTGTTAGGCCTTGCGTTGTCATGGAGAAGAAAAAGTGTGTTTCTATTTTTGCGACACTTTCCAACACCGCAGGAATCATAGTTGTGCACGGGCCGCCGGCACGTGGGCGATTGGACAGGCTTGCGTGACCTTGTTGCGATGAAGACAGACGCCTCGCTCAACGATTCATCGTGCTTTTGTTCACTGCTAAACCTCCGTAGACATCCTACAAGTGCCACTGAATATATGCAATGCTTTGGTTTTCCGCCAGAATCAACTCAATGACAGCTTTCTGCTTCGAACACGACTCCGTTAGAGACGACATTTTGAAAGCTACGTACAGCGCTGTCACCTATCGGAACTTCATGAAACTATAGAGGCTGAAGCGGGAATATTCAATGATGTACCAAACAAATTCTGCATTTTTCAACCAAAATTCGCCGATAAAAGAAAAAGTGTTGCATTACCTATTGAACGTCCCTCGTACTAACCAACCTGAAAACATACTACTCCTAACACCTATGATCATTAATCTGCAAATGACATAAATACTGATGTATTGTTGTTCAGTACACCGCCATCAGTCTCCAATAGAAATGTCTACACGTATACCCGTTACACCCTATACAATGTATTTGGATTGTTACTTTGTATCGTTCAATGTTGTTACTGGTATTGGGATTAGCTCTTCTATATCATTTGCAAAGTGCAGCATAGGTAGAAACTATAAGTAAAGTCGTGTAGGATGCCTGATGTGTCCTAAATAAAACCCTTTGTGGAGTATCCTTTTACTTTATTTGTTTATGTTTAATGTAGCCAAGTGCCAACTCCTAAATTTTCTTCATTACTGGTCAAATTTATCGCTGAGGAATTGAAATTTCCTTAGAGGTTTGTAAATTGTTTCAATCAGTGCCTTTCTTGTTCAGTCGTAGCCCGATATTTTCTATGTAAAGTTGCTTGGTGATGATCAGAGTGTGTTTATTGTGTACGTATTTTCAAGATGATGTTTTATTGTTTCCCTCGACTGTATTATTGCAATACCCAGAAAATCTTCTCTGTTTAAGAATAGTCGAGAGAGTTTCTTTGATGGATGACTAAGAGACTCATGGTACAGTCATGTGTGGCATAATAATCATAGGTTGCCCGCCCGGTTAGACGAGCGGTCTAACGCACTGCTTTTCGGAGTGGGAAGGAGCGCCTGGTCCCCGGCACGAATCCGCCCGGCGGACTTGTGTCGAGGTCCGGTGAGCCGGTCAGTCTGTGAATGGTTTTTAGGCGGTTTTCCATCTGCCTCGGCAAATGCTGGCTGGTTCCCCTTATTCCGCGTCAGCTACCCGATGTCGGCGATTGCTGCGCAAACAAGTTCTCCAAATACGCGTACACCACCATTACTCTACCAAGCAAACATAGTGGTTACACTCGTCTGGTGTGAGACGTTGCCTGGGGGGTGGGTCCTACGGCGGCCGAACCGCACAATAACCCTGGGTTCGGTGTGAAGGGTGAAGTGGACTGCAGTAGTCGTCGTGGGGTTGTGGACCACTGCGGCTGTGGCGGGGACGGAGCATCTATGTCGTTTCTAGGTCCCCGGTTAACATACAACACAATACAATCATAGGTTTGCTGTGATTATTAAAAGTTAGTGGAAATCATCCGCAACATATTTGAGTTATTGTAGTACTGTTTGTAATGGGCTACTGTAGCCTGATTGTGACTACTTCTAACATTTTGATATAATTCCCGCTTTGTTCTACATGATATCCTTATCCCACTAGTCAGCCACCCGGGCTGCCTATTACTGCTAGTACCCCGTTTAGAACGTTCTAATGCAAAGCAACTCTCAAAGATCGTGAGCAATGTGTTAAGGACAGCATTATATTTATCATCTATGTTATCGGCACTATAAACAACCTGCCAACTCTCGTTCCTTGACGAGGTTTATAAACACTCTATTGCTGATGGATTAACTTCCCTACATAGTTTGTAAAAATATGTCACATTTGTTTAAGTAGTTCTAGTGTTAAAATATGTACATCATAGCCTGAAAGGCCATTCACGCTTTTACTAATAGAATGCCCATCTAATAATGAAGAATGAACAAAAATAGTGTCTATGGCTGTGCTATTGTCCCCCTGCACCCTAGTTGGAAAAAAATACGGTCTGCAACAGATCATATGAATTTAGGGGCTCTACAAACATCCTTTTTCTTGCTCCATCATACACAAAATTTATATTGAAGTCACCACATATAACTAATTTTTGGTCCTTTCTACAAAGTGAATCAAGAACCCTCTCTAGCTTGAGCAAAAATTCTCTGAGGTCAGAGTTAGGAAACCTATAAACAATAACAATTAGAAGTTTAGTTTCACTAAATTCAACTACCCCTGCACAACATCCAAATATCTGTTCAGTGCAGTGCCGTAATACGTATATGGACTCAAATTGAATACTGTTTTTTTTTTACTTACGTACCCACTCCTCAACCCCCCAAGGAACTCCTTGAAAGGCAGCCAGCTAATCTGTATCGTGGTAAAGGAAGCCTCTGAATTATCAAATTATTTAAGTGATGCTCCGATATACCAATAATTTCAGAGTCAACATCTATATATAAGCAGTTCACTAACTTTATCTGTAATACCTCTTATATTTTGATGAAATATGCAAATTCCTTCTCCACTTGGAAACATGACGTCCTCTGAAGGTGAGCCCTTTGTTAGAGGGACTTTCAATAGGTATACCCATTAGCTGACTTCAATCTAAAAAAGGTGCAGCTCTAACAACAACTACTACAGGAATTGTTCCTTGAGTGATACCACCACCACCCACTATACTGTCACCTACAAGCTTTGCCAGCCTCCCCTACTGAGGTGCAGGCCATGCCTAGTGAAACCCGATCTACTCATAGACCCATCTGACACCACTGAAATGTGACGCATGCCCTCTGCTATCAACGCCCTCCCCAGCTCTATGTTAACTCGCCTAACAGCCACGTTAAGATGAGGCCGATCATGACGCCGAAACAGTTGCACGAAATGCACATTAGTGTCACCAGTTTGAGTAGCTATCTTTACCAGGTCACCACCTATGTCATAATCCCCGTCCCTATCAAGACTGTTCCCTGCTCCACCCAATATCAATACCTGATCCACCTCCTTATGCTGGTGACCTGGTACTCACTCCCCAGCACTTCCTGCAGCTGCTGGGACACACCTCTACCGTACCAACTACCTAGCAGCAGAATCTTTTTCTTTCTGTTAGACTTTGCAGCTGACCTAGGCCACCTAACTGCTGAGGACCGCTGCAGGTTCCCTACATGTACAGCTACAGGAGGCTCCTCTCCACTTAACTCTGACAGTTGGTCAACTCGGTTGCATATACGCAAAGTCTAACTGTCTGAATACCTCCTCCTCCTAGCTGCTTTCTTGCCAACTTTCAGTTCCCATTCCCCACGACCCGTCACCCTCTTCAACCTACCTAGTTCCTCCTCTGCGCGTTGTAACTGCACCTGAAGGGCACAGATCTTATGCTCCTGCTTCTCTATCAACTTATTTCTACTAAAGATTCTGCATTCCCAGGAGAGGATCTCACTAGAATGCCCACTGGCTTCCTTTTGCCGGCCACTATGGCCGAGCGGTTCTAGGCGCTTCCGTCTGGAACCGCGCTACCGCTACGGTCGCAGGTTCGAATCCTGCCTCGGGCATGGATGTGTGTGATGTCCTTAAGTTAGTTAGGTTTAAGTAGTTCTAAGTCTACGGGACTGATGACATCAGATGTTAGGTCCCATAGAGCTTGGAGCAATTTGAACCCACTGGCTTCCCCACTGCATTTTCCCCAATGAAAATACTTTGAACAAATCCCACACCGGAACCCACTACTCACAAACCTACGACAGAGCCCACACTTCTCACTCATGGTAAAATTTTATAGTTACTGCAAACTCTGCGTCTACGTTACCCAAGTTCAGTTACAGCAATAGAACTATTTATAGAACTAATAATAGCTGCCTCGAAATTCTCTGTCTACTAAGAAAGCAACTACTTGTATTAATACTACTACACCACAGCTAATACCAATACCAACAAAACTTCAAAAAATTATTAGCTAAAAATTCAAGCGCCCACTGTAACACTGAACGAAGTTAAAACACTGAATGAAAATTTTACGAAATATTTCACTACAAACAAGAAACGTCAGCTGAAAACTAAAGCATGAAGTTTACTAAACGACTTGAACGCACAGGAAAGTCTAAAAAAACACAGTGAGCGAACGTTTCCAAAAGTTTATTAAATATAAATAACTGTAAGCACTTCGCTTTAGTCTTGTCGGTTACAAGTGGACTTTACCCGCGTAGAGAGGAGAGCATGTACACGAGTGCGCAAGTATGACAGTGGAGTCGCGGCGTTACTGCTACACAAACAACGATTGGGTTCAAATGATCCAAATGGCTCTAAGCACTATGGGACTTAACATCTCAGGTCATCAGTCCCCTAGACTTAGAACTACTTAAACCTAACTAACCTAAGGACATCACACACATCCATTCCCGAGGCAGGATTCGAACATGCAACCGTAGCAGCGGCACGTTTCCGGACTGAAGATCCTAGAACCGCTCGACCACAGCGGCCGGCTGTCCACATGGTCCAGACTCCTAGCAAACCTCTGGAATTTCAACGGATGTGGCAGTTTCGATGGGCCTGATGCAGCTTCGTGTGAACCATGAGTAACTAGATAGAACGGAATTGTAATTTGTAGCAACATTCACTCATAATCGTGTTTAAGGGTCATAGAATAGTAGGCGTATATAGCTATTCACTCACCAGAAATGTTTACACACGTAACGACAACCTGTGTCAAAACATTCCCTCTGTCTTAAGATCACTATATGGTGGACACAAAAACATTGCGATCATGTCGTACAAATGCAATTCGATCTTAGCATTCCTTCCATTCTTGTAACTTCTACATTTTTATTTAAGTACTACATTTGCATCACTATCTACTTCATTAGGACTCAAGTGATCAGCTAGAAGTTTCTACCGCCAGAGAAAAACCAACAGGCCCAAAGAGGGGGGAGGGGGAGCAAAATCATGGTGGCCCAAGTGTCTCAAGGGGTTCCGATCCATCAGGGTATTAAGTCCGCAAAAATTAGACTCCTATTGCAATGCAATTTTTGTAGCATATTATAAATAAAAGAACTCTACCCCAGCACTAACATGAACAAATCTGGCTCTTCTTCTCCACTTCAGTTTTATGAGTCATATAGGCCAACTGCATACAGTTTGATTCGTGTTAAATCTTGAATGCACAATATTTTCTGTGGACATCATGCACTAAAACCACCTTGTGATGGATTCGAAAACACACTTTCTCTAAATGTTGTTGGAAATCCTACCAAAACATTTCTCAAAAAAATATACACGGCAGCAGGTGCGAAACGTTGTTATAATTTGGACTCTCATGTGACTTGATGTGACATTATTTATTCGTCAGAGAAGCTTGGCCATTAGAAGTTCAGCTCATAAAATTTTAGGTCCAAATAACGAAAATTTCCTCGGAATATTAAAGCTCTTGAGTCACTATGATCCAGTTCTTTCAAAATACACTAGCAAGATCAGAGACCGATAAGAATTTGGAAAGGGTTTACAAGAGCATTATGTGTCAAGTGATATCAAGAACGAATTTACTTCTAATTGTGCCCATCATGTCAGGGGTGCAATCTCGGAACAGAGAGAAAATGAGAAATATTATTCAATTATTGATGATTCAACTCCTGAATCAAATCATACTGAATAAGAACCATTCATCGTGCGTCATATTTATTTCGAGAAGAAAATTGATAGATGTGAAACAAACGAATGGTTTTTTGGAATTTGCAGACTGTAATCAGAAAACGAGAGTTGTTATTCACACCTAATTCGATCAAGTTTTGTGAAACACTCAAATCTTATCAGTGAATGCTGCGCACAAGTTGATGTTAACGGAAGTAATGTTAGAGGTTCTTATAAAGGAGTTCAGACGCATTTTTTTTCAGTGAAATCCTCTTGCAAAATTTTCTCTGTGTGCTTGTTATAGCTTTATATGAGTTACGGGGAGCCAAGAGTTGTCATGAAGCAGATACTTTTTCCACAGTGATTCACTTACTTTACAACCTGTTCAGTAGCAGTCCACAACGATGGGCAGTTCTTTATAATCTACGTGTGATCACCACTGGAGTGCCGGGGTTGACGCCACAATACTGATTTCAGCTCACTTGGTTAAGATAGCCGTTGCCATTGTAACTCAGTAAGTCAACTTTTCCAGGTGAAATAAAATTACCACAAGCTCGAAGTACTACTATTGATGCTGAGGTAAAAAACTTTGACACCATATTAAATAATTTAAAATATGTTGGCGAAAATTGGGACGCCATTCTTCCTGATGTAAAGTTGTTGCCAGTGCAATGAATATCGATCTCGAATTTCTGGAGCTGCGCCCTAAGAAGAGGAAAACACCATTTCATGTCGAAGCCAGGAATGAAGTGACAGATGTGAATTCAGAAGATTTGTTCAAAATAAGTGTATTTTATGTCATTATTGACTATCTAGTGTCCAATTTGAAAACCCGATTTGAAAAAGCAAAGATTTCAGCTGAAAAAAAGGGGTTTCACGGAAACACTTAAAGATGACTGACGATGAGGTGGCTGAGGAAATTATAGAAGTGTCCATTCCCACAACTGGTATTTTTGGTACCAAAAAATCATGATTTTTCGGGTGTAACTGGATAACGGACACAGATTTTGGAAAACGAGGAAATGGCGCTTCCAGATGAAAGTCTAAAGAATGGAAAGTTCAGATTTGAGCCATTTCCTATGGTTAGTTATTTAAATACTTGCGACACACTTTGCAGAAACCCCTAAAAAGGATTTTTGTGGTTTTATGGTTAAGTCTGGTTACTTTGAACCTCTCGATATTGGTAACGGATGATGATATAGAAAAAGTTTCGAAGTACCCCAAGAAAATCATCTTAAAACATATGGTGAAATTTTCAACCATGTGCCATGAACAGAAATTACGGAAGTGGCCATCCCCACAACTGGTGCTGGTGATTTTTCAGAGTTTTTTCAGGAATCGCCAATTTATAAAGAGTGATTTTATAAGCTGCCTAAGGTCCACCCTAGACCACACCAAATGCAAAGGAACCGAGCAATTTGCTGAATTTGCCTGGGCTGGATAAAATATGGCCCTATCATTTGACTGAACTATCTTAGAAGCTTAAAATCTTCACGCCACCAAGGGACTACAGACCTTAGTATGTGACATAAATTTGTACTTGATACACGAACCTGTTCCAGAGAAAAAGGGTTTTAACAGACGCACAGACAAACAGACAGAGGGATAAAAAAAAGACAAAGATGTATATTTTCGTGTTATATAATTACAGATTTAGAATTTTCAGATTTTCTCCTTTACTTTTACTGTAAAACCTTCTTGCGAAATTTCATGATCATAGGTCAACTGGAAGCACCCTATAGATTTGGGTTTCTATATTTGGAGATGGGGCTCAATCACACATCTGGCCTCGGGCCCAGCCCTGGCCCTCTGCTGCCCTGAGTACCAAACAGGAGTTTGGATAGTTGTCTCGTTCTAGATTATTACTAGCTTCTTTGAGTGGCTTGAGGAGCATGATAAGCTCGTTTAAGGACTGGTCGTCTATATTCTGAACTTTACTCAACTTTTTGTAGGAGAAACTACTTAACCTCGATCATAGTATCACGTAGAGACACCAGCGTGTCCAACAAATCGTTCCATCGGACTTCGAATTTCTGTTCGAATGATTTTGTGAGCGTCTTTGAAAGACCAACTCTCTTGCAATATGTCACTAGTGCTTTACACGATTTTATTGTCTCTCCTCCACTGGTTAGTTCTGGCTGCGATGCTGAAAACTCCGTATGTTTGAGGAATGGGCTAAGACAGTGACACGCGCGAGGAAGTCTAGTGAAGTCTTCAAGAGCTGCCACTATGTTAGAACCTTGATATGGTAAGAAATCTGCTAACTTCATTAAATCCTCATATATTTTACAAGGACTCGAAACGGCGAACAGTCTGTTTTTCCTTATAGGTAAATGGGGCGGTAAACAGCACTCTGTTCTCATATGCCACGTTTTACTGATACTTGATACAGTCACTGTAATTTACGTTATTTTACGTGCATCATCCATCCACATATCAGTTTAGGAACAAGTTCTTTCGTCGGTAACAGCAGCAGTAACTCGTAGACCAACACTTTTTCGAGACCTCTGGAATGGACTTTACTATGTTCTAAACCGTAATCGGATTAGATAGTATAGTCCCCACATCAGCTTCAGAACCCACTTCAGCTCCTACAGATATGAGTGCTTGGGCTAGATTTTAGTAACTTGAGCCATGAACTATACTGAATGGTCTAAGATCTTCGCACCACTTGCATGCCCTTGAATCACAAACAGCTCGGGCCGGCCGCTGTGGCCGAGCAGTTCTAGGCACTCAGTCCGGAACCGCGCTGCTGCTACGGTCGCAGGTTGGAATCCTTCCTCGGGCATGGCTGTGTGTGATGTCTTTAGGTTAGGTTAGGTTTGAGTAGTTCTAGGTCCAGGGGACTGATGACCTAGATGATAAGTCCCATGGTGCTTGGAGCCATTTTTGAACAAACAGCTCACTTTTAATATGCGATGTTTCATTATGTACCACAATATCCAAGGAAATACATTTTTTCTGTGAAATAACGTAATTTTTTGATGGCCGTCGATGATGAAATGGAAATCATTGTGGGTTTTCAACAATATAAGTGAAGAAATTAGATGTTTATTTTTATGCAGATAATGACCTTTTTCATAAGCTATTGAGATGTCAAGTCCACTGTGGCTTGTTTAAGAAGACACTGTTTCAGGATTCCATCGCATTTACAACTGTGTTAAAATGGTAGTGAGGTGACTCTTTGTAAACAGAGCTGAGCTTTGGAAAAAGACACAATTTTCAACGTCCTAACAAGATAAGTGTAGATGTTACTCAAAACCTGCCACTGATGATACACTTCTGCACGCTTTAGTAAGAGAATAAGTTGACGAGTAGGAAGCGACCGCAACGGCACCGTTCTCAGACTCGACATACTCTCAGAACTGTAGGGGGAAGGAGAGAGGCCAGTTACTGCCAGTTACTGCCGTTACAGCGGCGCCTTTATTTCTGAAATACACAGCCCTCAACATTTGCCTCGTATCCAATCCGTTTCTTATCTCCACTTTTTAGGGCCCCAGAATGGGGTAACCATGTAAGTTTAGTCAGTCCGAAATTGAGGCTCAGAAACCTGAAAGTTTCTTTGAAATTAAGAAAAGTTTCCCACATCTATAACTCAGGACAGTTTAAAACAACGTGAACAGTTGCAAAAAATACACACAGACTTCTAGGTGGAGGAATTAAAACTCCTCTTCTCCATCCATTCATGCAACTATCGAATACTCAATTGTAACTGTCGATCGAGGAGGTACAAAAGACAGAGAAGTCATCAACATAAAACACCGGACAAGACGTTTAAGAACTGACGTGATACTACGGGGGGCGTTCAATAAGTAGTGCAACACATTTTTCCTCTGCAAGTTTCGGTTGAAAAAATGCTGAATTTGCTGTGGGACATAGGGAATGTTCCCGCTTCAGCAACTCTAGTTTCATTAAGTCCTTACAGGTGGTGGCGCTGTACGTTTCCTTCGAAGTGACGTCTGTAATGAAGGGGCGTTCGAAGCAGAGAGCTGTCATTGAGTTTCTTTTGGAGGAAAACAGAGCATCGCAGATACTGATAGGCACTTGCAGAAAGTCTACAGAGACCTGGCAGTGAACAGAAGCACGGCGAGTCACTGGGCGAGGAATCTGTCATCATCGTAACAAGGTCGCGCAAACCTGTCCGATCTCCCACCTGCCGGCTACAGTTGTGACTCCTGCAATTTGGAACGTGCGGACACTTTCATTCGAGGTGATCGATGGATCACAATAAAACACCTCGCTGCTCAACTGGACGTCTGTGTTGGTAGTACTGACACATTTGTTCACCATTTAGGGTGCTCAAAGGAGTGTGCCTGCTGAGTTCCTCGCGGCCTAACAGAAGGCTGTAGTAACTGCGACCAGGACGGTCGCGGGGTTGCAATGACGGAAAGCGCGGCGGGCCCCGCGGAGAGGCCCGCGAACAACAACACAACGGAAGAGGACGGACACGACCAACAAAGGACAGAACGAATACAACAAGACCGAACAACAGAGTCACAGGGAAACAAACACGTCCACTAGTACACGAACCAGGAAGTAAGGAAAAAAAAATGGTTCAAATGGCTCTGAGCACTATGGGACTTAACATCTGTGGTCATCAGTCCCTTAGAACTTAGAACTACTTCAACCTAACTAACCTAAGGACATCACACACATCCATGCCCGAGGCAGGATTCGAACCTGCGACCGTAGCAGTCGCCCGGTTCCGGACTGAGCGCCTAGAACCGCTAGACCATCGCGGCCGGCAGGAAGTAAGCAGTCTAGCGCAAAGCGAGGTGTAAAGCGACGTAAGCGAGATTAGACTGACTGGCTGAGCTTCTTTGTTTTTTTTTTTCTTTGTTGAATTTCGATTCCCCCCCCCCCCCCCCTCCCCCCCGGAAGGGGGCGGGCTGGCAGCAGCTTAGGACGCTGCTCTACAGCCTACAGACTTTTTAAAAACGTAATAAGAAAAGAAACAAGAAAAACAGGCGATAAAACGGTGACTTAAATTGTAAAACGGCGGAAAATTTTGGAAAGTTAAAACATAAAGCAAAGGGGTAGGCAATGATAATAAAATACACAGAAATCAGACAAGTAGCATAGTAGACACACAATTAAAAAAACATGGCGACAGTCTGGCTTCTGTTCGCAAGAGATAAAAAATCACACACAGCGACATTATGATGGCCATTCGCAACACTTCCCAAAAAACACACAACACTGAACACTCACTGTAAAACACTGCACGAAAATGTC
This sequence comes from Schistocerca nitens, assembly GCF_023898315.1. Taxonomy (NCBI): domain Eukaryota; kingdom Metazoa; phylum Arthropoda; class Insecta; order Orthoptera; family Acrididae; genus Schistocerca; species Schistocerca nitens. Next base: position 555,367,220 of record NC_064616.1, on the reverse strand, counting down.
GGCACAAAGATGACACTCCCTAGCCAAGGGCAGATGTGGGGGGGGGGGGTTACCTGGACAGATGAGGGGGAAAACAGGGAGGGAGGAGAGGAAAAAAACGAAAGGGGGGGAACCAAAGGAGGGAGAGGACTCATAAGGGGGGAGAGGGGCAGGGCAGACGTGAGAGGGAATGGGAAAAGGCAGAGGAGGGAAATGCAAAAGGACTCAGGGGAGAGAAGGGGGGCAGAGAGAGGGTAGGTGGGGAAAAAAGAGGATGGAAGGGGGGGAGAGGGAGCCCAGGAAAAGGACAAAGGAAAGGAGGGGGAGTGAGGATCAGAGTTGATAGGAGGGATAAATGGAGGGAGAGAGGGCATCATCCGGGAGGGGGAGTTGATGGAAGCCACCTTGGGAAAGGTGATGAAGGGTGTAGAGGTGGAGGGTGGAGGGGACACAACAGTGAAAACATGGCAGGGGGCGGGGATGGGAGAGGGGAGGAGCAACCAAGGGGTGAGGGGGGTCAAGGCGTAGAATATGCGGATATGTTCGAGGATAGGAGCAGATGGGGGAAAGGAATGAGGTCATAGAGGATCCGCACGAGGGTCGGGAGGCGTATACGGAAGGCGAGGCGGGGTGCATGAAGCTCAAGGATCTGGAGGGACATAGAATTTGGGGGGGGGGGGCGGATATCCAGGCGGGAGTGGCATAACAAAGAATGGGACGGATTAAGGATTTTTAGGTGTGGAGGATGGTGGAGGGGTGCAACCCCCATGTCCGGCCAGACAGGAGTTTGAGGAGTCGGAGGCGGTTGTGGGCTTTGGATTGGATGGAGCGGAGATGAGGGATCCAGGTGAGGTGACGGTCAATGGTGAGGCCAGCAGAACACCGTGATATGGCTGCCCACGCCATCACATTTCCACCTCCATGCTTGACCGTTGGGATCAAGCAATCAGTATTGTAGGCTTCTTTTGGCGTTCTCCAAACGTAAACCCAGCCCAATGTTGGAAATAACGAAAACGTTGACTCGTCGGACCATATGACATGTTTTCACTGATCAGCCGTCCAGGCTTTATACTCCTGACACCATGTTTTACGCTTCTTTGCATTGGTTGTCGTCACTAATGGTTTCTGTATAGTAGCTCGTCTATGAATATTCGCTTCATAGAGTTCTCGGTGGACAGGGTCGATAGATACGGGGTCTCGAAGGTGGCTGTTGCGCTCTGCAGTCACCTTAGCTGCCGTATTTTTTGTTGTTTTGACACAATTCGTGTTAGTGTACGATGATCTCTGTTATTTAGTTTTGAAATGGCTCTGAGCACTATGGGACTCAACTGCTGTGGTCATAAGTCCCCTAGAACTTAGAACTACTTAAACCTAACTAACCTATGGACATCACACACATCCATGCCCGAGGCAGGATTCGAACCTGCGACCGTAGCAATTTAGTTTTGATTTGTGCCCACTATTACGTTTACACGAGGATTCCTTTCCATGTTTTGTGTAGGCTGTCATGACTGTTGAAACAGTTGCTCTTTAAACATTCAATAAGTTGGCTGTCTTAGTTACTGATTCTCCAGGTAATCGGGCCCCCACAATCTGCCCTCTTTGGAACTCTGTTAGATCTTTCATTGCACGTCGACCTCGGCCTCTGAATGCAGTGTGCACTACTCGTAAACAACCTGCACTGATGCCTAGTCCGTACTGAACACGCAAGTCTAGCGAGACACGTGTCTTACCTTCGTTGTTGACCGTCAAACGCAACCATCCCATTACTACCAGTGTTCACATTATTTTGCCTATCCCCTGTATGTACTGCCAAATGGTGAAACAGATGTCCCTTCATCCAGTTCATTCTTCTGGTAAGGAGCTTCCACAAACTTATTTCCTCGCCTGTCCTTTTGAGTACTCCGTTTCGTGCTTTATGTGTCTACTGACTTTTTAGCATTATTGGTAACCTTAAAATTCTAGGGCTCCCAGTTCATTCCTTCGGATTCTCTATGATCCACGCGTGAATTCTATAAAATGCTGGCCCTAGACGTACGATTTCACGAATTCTTTCACGAAATTCTTTATAATTTTCACGTCAATATCTGATACTGGTATAACTCGTTATTACGCCTGTGCCACAGTCTTCGCTGTGTCGTTCCCAGTTCTGTTGTTATGCAAGTCGATTTATTCTGTCTCCTGATTTGCGTCATCATAGTGCTGTTGTTCCTTAAGTTGTGTATTCTGTGTTATATCTGCTGCCCACTATAATATACTAATTATTGACGATGTTTATATACTTTATTCAGTCAGGCCTGATTACAATTTCGTGGCTTTATTATTAATCAAGTCTGTTGTCCGTGTTAGATACACACCAAGGACGTTTTCAGGATCGCCATACGATTTAATAGTACGTACGTGTATGAAATGTGATGTATCAATGGGATTATTCTAGCACGTTGCCGAACAGTTTTTTTTTTTTTTAGGGTATTTCAAGAACTGAATCTCGTAGTGGAAAGAAATAAATGAAGCAATATTTTCAGTAGACAAGTAAACGGTGCTTCGAAGGTTGTGATATTCCACTATAGAACTTACCTTGAGATATATCGCTCCACGGAGAACTACGTGCTTATGAGTTCTACTGTAACGATTTTGCTGTCCCTGTGGAATTCGTTAACGGCTTTATAATGCAGCGGTGCATTCTCTCCCTTCCAGTATTTTTCGTGATTCTTTTCTCTATACCGTTATGATCTGTGCATATAGTGTGTTGGTGCTGTTAGGATGCAGGGGAGTAACTGATAGTGACCACATTTTCATTTAAATGTATGTTTTTCTTTGAGCCAGAAAAGATGCTCGTTGAGACGTACAATCAATTCACTTTTTTTGAAGTTTCATAGATGCTTTGACAGCGCAGTGCATAATTTCTTCAGTTTGTGTATAAGCATCATATTTTCGAAAGTCTCTAGTTATGATCTTTAGCATTAAAATGTTGGTTATAGAGTGCTTTCCACACCTTGTGATCAAACGTGCTCTTCTACCTTTGAACATATTTGTACTGTACTGTAGTGCAGTGTCTGTGTTGTACTATACAGTCCGAAGCAATGTTGTGTGAAGTTAAACTTTAGTTTGTAATCCTTATAAACAGAGTCAATAATTTATTTATTTTTGAAACTATCTTAAGGTACGTCCCTTCAGTTGAAGATGGCAGTGATCACATTTACAGCTAGCACTTTTAGGTACTGCTGTTATATTCCATATAGCTGACTGGGAATGTGTACTGACATTCGCAACTGCTCTGTTTACGGACGGTTGGCACCCATGTCTGCCTGTAGACACACGGATTCATTTTCCAAACATCACAGTCATCTGACAACAACGGTGACTTCGTTGCAAAAACAACGATTCGGTTGGAATCATTACAGCTATGTGGCAACAGCGGCTATGGGGCGGTTTACGTATTTTCAAATAGTTGACAGGAATCTGGTATACAGGTCTGTGAATGGAAATGGACCAGCTAGAGTGAGTACGTAACAAAAGTATCGATATAATCTATACTTCTATAACGTCTCGGTCGTTTTCGCTTAATGAGACATCTCTATAACCATGCTCTTTGATGTAAAATCCATGTAAATATTTATTTATAATTTACGTCAATAAAATTAATCTATGGATGGAATTTTAAAAGTAATGTTTTGTAAACGAAAACAAAAGTTAAAACTTTACTTGTAAAACTGATTCATGCTGTAATCTCACTCTCTTTCCTACTTCCATCTATTGTTCACATTAAGCAATGTCCAGTCCAAGTAATTAATATGCAAAGTCTTTTGTGAAGATTGGAGAGGAGTGAAGATTACAATAAACTTTCTAGTTTACTTAGCTTGTCATGTTGAGATGGTTCCCGTTCTTCTTGTCTAGGTGTCTGATTCTTGAAGCTGAAAATCTCACGTCAGGCCCTCACGGTTGGTTTGAATTAATAAATCTGAAGTTTGTTGTTGGAGAATTTTTTTATGTTAGTATAGTTTCTCACATTTTATACAGTTCTTTGATTTTTCACGTTAACAAAGCCGAAATTACATTGTTCGCAGAAAAATACAAAAATATGTCCGATCACACCAGAGCCAAGCTTACGACTCCCACACTCTGCGGAAATATCTACGTTCCAAGGGGTTTACAATTTTTCTTAACAAATGAATTTCTACTAGTTTCCGTTACATTATTAATTTCGATTACTATTTCATAAATGAACCCAGAAATAAATATAGTAAGCAGTTCACGATTGCGTAATTAATAATAGAAATTGTAAGTGTGCCATTAATTAGTAAACTGAAATGCTCCTAGAAAAATAATTTCAACTGTACATTCAGAACTAGTACTCATCGATTATAGCATCGAAACTAAAATATTGTATAAAGTAATTCCTTTTCATAAATTTTGGCTTGATATATAACATATTGTGTACAAAGTTACATGAAAGTTTTCAAAAAAGCAAGTGAGATAATACTGACCTGTCCAAAATTCGTAAAATAATACTGGTATCGACAACTACTTTCAAGAAAAAGTAATGCTAGAGGAGGATGTCCCGATACAATGCGTAGAGTACTTAAATTTGTAATCATGTAAAAGATGGAGGGAAGTCCCTCTGCAACGAAACTGGCTTGGCGGGAATAGAAAGTTTGGATTTGTCGAACGAGCTCCCGTTGACCTTGCTGGCAAGAGTCAGTGTTCGCATCTTGTGTGCTGAATGAGGCAAGAAGAGCAGTAAGATTGTTTAATACAGCCTCGGATGTGGAAGAAATTTGGCTCATTATTCATAAAATACATTGTTTAGCTCTGTACTATTTAAATCCGACGCTAATAAGAGGATTTTGAGAACCTGTTACGGAGCAAGAGCCATGGGTCTTTTGTCGCCTTTTTCAGTAGCCACAAGAAATCTCCACCTTCGTCCCAAATTATAAGTTGAGTCAGTAATTACATGGAGCAGTTATCTGGTTTCTTATCAAAATAATAATGCTGTTTTCATTTCGAAGACCCATATTTAATCAATAGTCGTTCACAGAGACAACGTCCTTTTCCAAGTGCTGCATTGTTTCCGAATCTCCTACTTTATTGAACTGAAGAGTAAGTGCTTTCTTTAACTAAATTTAATAAACTGTTAGCATAAAACTGCGATTATTCAGAAATTGAAGGGCCAGCAGTAGGAATAATAACTGCGTAAATTTGCAGTGGTGTTTATATTTTAATGCGTATACACTTAGAAGATATTTCTCGTATTATGTGTTAACTAAATTGTTCAGTTTTGGTCCGGGTCAGTTTATAGAATAGTTTCTGTTTTCCCAAGCCAGTTATTGAGCCAGCTTTGCAGTACATTTTACAATAACAGTACTATAGAGGTGTAACTTTCATTCTTATCACTTGCGTGTGCTATAGTAAGTAACTGGATACAACAGTTCAAACTGTAACAGGCCGAGGGGACAACATGCTTTATTTGAGCAATATAGTATAAAGAAGTGAACTCTCTTTGATAAAACAAATAGTTATAAAAACAGAGAATAGAATTACCTGAAAACCATTTCAGTGACAGTACTTTCCAGTAATTAAGCTTATAGAATAACCTATTATCCAAATTAGAATTGCTTCACCATCAGCAAACATTTACCTATAATGATCATTAGCTTCATACTATAATGTACAGTTACTGAGTGTTACTGAGAGCCAGGTGTTGCCAAAACGTTTACTGTTACTTCTGTGTTGTTCGTGCTGAACTATTGTTACATTGCTTGCTAAATTACGCTACTGTCTTATATCATATTTGCAAAACAGAATTTCAGTATCAAGTAAAGTCAATTCCAATAGTTAACTTAGTTCACGAACAGTGCTAGTACTTGGCACGACTGTGCGTAATAGGCTGGCGACCGTTTCCTTTTACGTAATTGCAGTTTACTTATAACTGGAGTCGCGCTCCACGAACACTACAGTTCAATCATTTTAGCATAACACATAAATGACGTAGTAAAGGGTAGGAATTACAGTTATTATTGGTAGCATTGCTAGGGAAGTAAACATGAAGAATATGTGTATGAGAGAGAGACGGGTTGCTGACGACATCTAATTGGTTTTTGTTAGTTTCTTTGTTTTGCACATAATTAGAACCGCACATCGTTCAGTGTTAGTCCATTGTGTATTCTATATCCCTACGAAATATAAATTACATTTTTAAGTAACAAAAATTAGTTAATTTCGTAAGTCCAGCGCTTTTATGTAGCCAAAGCAATTACTTTTGATGTAAGTACGGTTTACATCTGTGTTATTATTCTTGTTTTCGTACACAATAGAAAGTTCTTCGTTATGATCAGAGGAAAGAGTTTCCTGTTATTATTGATAAGTGCGAAAGTTCTTTATAAAGAACGTAAACATGCTTTATATAAGCTCGTTTCTGTTTTGCGTTTTTTATTAAATTTTACCTTCTTTGAGGAAATTACTTTTTCGAGCGCTAAGTGATAAATCTGTACTGCCGGCCGAAGTGGCCGTGCGGTTAAAGGCGCTGCAGTCTGGAACCGCGAGACCGCTACGGTCGCAGGTTCGAATCCTGCCTCGGGCATGGATGTTTGTGATGTCCTTAGGTTAGTTAGGTTTAACTAGTTCTAAGTTCTAGGGGACTAATGACCTCAGCAGTTGAGTCCCATAGTGCTCAGAGCCATAAATCTGTACTGTTTTTTATTTGTTCTACAACATTCATCAGTTTCACGTTAAAAATCAACAATTTTTGAATAAAACCTGAATAAAATATTGAGACTCTAACTGCTCATTTTTAAGTAAGACGGGAGGCAACTATATTGGACGAAAATGTTCAGTAAGTTACGAGGCCCTTCACTCAGTTTCTAGACGTATGGCCGCTTCCATCTTGTAAGCGAACCTAATAAGACACTGATCTTATATGCAAAGAAAGCAATCGAAATGAGGTAACGCCCGATAAGTAGGCAACACACCTGTCTTACAGCTCACGCGGTTACCATCTTACCCGATCAAAGCTACCAGGAAAACAGCCACAGTCTACGCGTACTTGTGACAGTATGTGGTAACCTACGGTATTTTTACAGCTGTGCTTATCCCTAATAGAATCTTGGTTCAAATCCCGTTTGCTTCCTTTCAGTAGTAAGATTTCGAGTAACGAAAGTAGTCCGATAACTTAAACATTACATGCAGTCATGGTGAAATGAAAGTCCTTTCACAGGAGTAACATTATCGCTATATTGCTAGTTTAGTAAGAACCGGTAGTGTTATAAGTACCGACAGCGCATTCGCAACCAGTAGGTTCTACAACGCCAAACAGTCGGACGTCTGCGTCACCTGCTACCTGAAACAAGCACCTTCCGTTCCACGACAGCGATCGGAATCGAACAGTGCAAACTCCCGAAATTGAAGACGAGATTCTGCAACATCTTGAAGACATTCCATCTGCAAGTACACAACCTATTGCACGCATCCTTGGCGTCAGGAATAGCCTCATGTACAATGTGTTGCATGACCAGCAGCTCCGCCCTTTCGTTTTCAGAGTGTGGCAGCCCTGGCACCTGAAGACTTCTCCTAGTCATGCGGTTCGCCGAATGTTTTTTACAACAAACTGCCAAGAGCCCCTTACTGTCAGCCGATATCCCGTTCACCGACGAGGCTTTATTTACTCGTGAAGGCTGTTTCAATATCTACAATTCGCGTGTGTGGGCACATGTGAATCCACGAGGTACTCGACCTTATGTTTATCAACAGCGATTCGGTTTTAATATGTGGGCCAGCATTCACGGTGATAGGTTGACTGGACCATACATTCTTCATTACGCTTCACAGGACGGAGATATCGCATTTTCTGGGAACATGTGTTGCCAGAACTGATAGAGGATTTATCTCTGAATGTTAGAAATAGGATGTATTTCCAACACGATGCTGTATGTATCCAGAACCGCCTCCGTAGCCAAACCGCGTCTGTGGGTGGCGCTCAAATAGGAGGTGAACGGTTTGAATACTGATCGTAGAAGAAACGTTCACCACCAGTATTTGACCGGAAGAGGTAGGACAGGTACCAGCCTAAAGTAACTGATCGTCAGACTTTGCGAAGAGGTTTGAATTTGAATCCTAGGCACTAGGCCGGCTGTTGTGGCCGAGCGGTTATAGGCGCTACAGTCCAGAACCTCACTGCTGCTACGGTCGCAGGTTCGAATCCTTCCTTGGGCATGGATGTGTGTGATGTCCTTAGGTTAGTTAGGTTTAAGTAGTTCTACGTTCTAGGGGACTGATGACCTCAGATGTTAAGTCCCATAGTGCTCAGAGCCATTTTTGAACAGCTCGCAGGGAAATATTTCAGTGTTGGTTTTCCCCGCTCTGTTTGAGAATGGAACGGTAAAGAAACAACTTGAAGGTGTTTTTTTATATAGGAAGTCTTCACGGGTTGTCAGCCGAATAGCGTCGTCGTCTCGTAGCAAAGTTTCGATGGAATGTGTTCTATCACCTTCGCCTGAAGATGATGGAGACGCATTCCATCGAAACGTTGCTACGAGACGACGACGCTACTCGGCTGACAACCCGTGAAGACTTCATATCAATTCGCCGAGAAAATCTGCACTCACACACAGCTTGAATGTCGTTCGATGAACTGTCTGCCAGGCACTTAATTGTGAATTTCAGAGTAATCATGTAGATGTAGATCGCGGCTGATATCAGAATTTCTATTTCATTTCATTATATATAAGTGCGGCTGTAGTCCGAAAGAATAGATACCACACACATGTATAAATATATACGCCTTGACGGCCTTTAAGATCATTTCCATGCGGATGTGCTCTCTCTCCAGAACTCTCGCAGAAGTCAGAGTGAAGCTGCGAGCAGTGTGTACGGTATACAGAGGGCGTTATGTAAGCAGTGTGTGACAAGATGGGGATTTTGGTTGGACGAGAAGCATGCTCGGATAGCTGAAGCGCTTCAGTTTGCTGTCGGCGACGGAGCGGTGAGGCCTGTGCTTAGCGTCCCCCCGATCTAATGGTGTAGGCGAGTTTGTTTACTTCCCGCTAGCGCGTATCGCTTACTACAAGTTCGCTGAAGTTATATGGCGAACTTCTATAGGAAAGACACTATCAAGATCACTATTCCAACCTGAATATCCACGACTGCGAACTTGTAAAATAGAAAACTTCTTGAAACTTCCTGGCAGATTAAAACTGTGTGCCGGACCGAGACTCGAGCTTCCAAGCATCGTCGTCTACCACCATGACAACTCGAACGGTGACAGTGCTCGGCCGGTTACTTACGTCTACTGGTATCGAAACTACAGCATGAAAACACAAAAATGTTAATAACCCGAAATCATTAACTTTGGAACCCACAGTAAAGTAAAGCAGTCATCAGCTGGAAGACTGGTTTGAACACCAGTGCTTTATAGGCATGGTCCTGTTGGAGGTGGTATGCCGTTGCCTTCCTCCGACCTTTGAGTTGACTTACCTAGCCAGTTAATAGGGGAACCTACAGTTTAATCCGGCTTTCGGACCAGAGTGCAACTCGGCATTTTTCACATCAACAAACACTGCCCGAGGGAAATAAGTGTAAAATGGCAGATAATAATTGTGGGACTGACCAGGAATTGAACCCGAAATCTTTGTATTTGTAGTCTTGGTAGACCGACTCAGTAAGTCATAGATCTCAGCTTTCTGACTGCCAAGCTGCTTCACAATACAAGCATCTCTGAAGAAATTAGAATCGACCATCAACGATACAAATTTCAATATTGGTCTCCACATTTGCTAACAGCTGCTCTAGCAACTTACTTGTTCTCTGGTTAGCTTCAAATATGGGCAATTTTGTCGCCTTAAATCCAATTTAATACTTTAAATATCACTTTTGAACAGCGTTCACTTCTCCATTAATTAATGTATGGACCTCAAAACAAGCAATTTGCCTGAGTAGCTATAGAGCAGGTTCTGAAAGGTATTGGTTCAAATGGCTTTGAGCACTATGGGACTTAACTTCTGAGGTCATCGGTCCCATAGAACTTAGAACTACTTAAACCTAACTAACCTAAGGTCATCACACACATCCATGTCCGAGGCAGGATTCGAACCTGTGACCGTAGTGGTTGCGCGGTTGCAGACTGTAGCGCCTAGAACCGCTCAGCCACCCGGGCCGGCTCTGAAAGGTATTGACACAATATTTCTCATCCATTTACCATAGGGAATCAAAGAAAGAAACCAAACACATTACACTGCATTTACTCTCTGTGTCTTGATTAACACATATTAATTCATGACAAAAATAAATTATTTGAAGAATGTGAAAGGAAAAAGAACAGGATGTGACGCTTTAATTATAGCACACTGGATCAGAAACAATGAAATTAATTCTGTGCCACATTGATGTATTGCATACTAGTGTTAAAAAATACTCATCAAATAAAACCGGTTTTGTGCCTCCGTTGCAATAGAGAGTGAAACACAAATCGTAGACAGTTTTATGGGTTACCACTCAACAACATTAAGGCATTTTACACCGTCACCAGTGAGGAGTGGAGCAGACGTTGTCAGCAGAAGGCGAGGCAGCGCAGTGCCTCAGCCCCTCGTGGTAGGCAGCAAATGGGTCCCAGAGAACTCGGACCCATGCGGTGTTCAGAGGCAGATGCTCGGCCAAGAAATCTCTCGCTAAAATATTGTTGAACCAAACTGTTGTGACAGAGAGTGAAATATGTTGTAGATTCGCTTGACTTACACTCATAGCTTCAGCACCGAGAGGAAAGGGGCGATAAAAGTTTTGTCAACGTGTGCTTTGGTTGCCAGACATCTCGCATTTTACCTCAAGCCTATGGTTGTAGTTGTTGTGTCTAGACCATACAGCCTAGGCACAATGCTGTAGCCGATAGGGCACGCAATGCTAACGCAGACGGGCGTGAAGTCTGGAACATGAGACTTATAAATGAATAAGAAGAAAAGTACGTAGATGCTTGTTACTTAACTTTTAATTAGTCCTTGGAATACATCTCTCTTGAATATTAGTAAGCTATAGGCACTGATACAAATGGCGCCTTGCTAGGTGGTCGCCATTTAACTTAGCAGAGGGCTATTCTACTGTCTATCTCTCGGCAATTGAGAGCAAAGCTTAGCACGTCCAATCGCTAGCTATGTTGTCCGTACAACTGGGGCGAGATCTCCTCCGTCTCTCGAGACCTGCCTTGTGGTGGCGCTAGGTTTGCGATCCCACAGTGGCGACACGCGGGTCCGACATGTACTACAGGACCGCGGTCGATTTAAGTTACCACCTAGCAAGTGTGGTGTCTAGCGGTGACACCACATTCCTCCCCCGCAAATCGGCGAACGGTCGTGAGATAAGGCTTCCGCCCGCCGTGGGGAGGACCGCATGTTGACGTATGCGATGAGGTGGGGAGCCTAACAACAGGCGAGGCTGTGCCACCCGCACCCGGCCATTCGGTCCGAGGGGAGCTAGGAAACGCCTGAAAACCTAGTCCAGGGTGCACGTCAACATGCGGCGTATGCGCACGTAATGAGACAGGAGGGGCCGAAGGGTCGACCTCCATTGCGTCGGGGAATCCGACGGGCGAAGACGACATCTGGTCCGGAGCGGGCAAGAGGTCCATGGCGGAGGACGGCTGGTCACGGGAAGCGAGCGGCGGCGCGTGACCCAGGGAGGCGCGTGGCGGTTGCAGCGACGCGTCCACTGCGAGCGGCGCCGGCGGCGGCTGCGGCGGCGGCGGCGCGTCGCCATGAGGCAAAATGGAAGGCAGCGTCGGTAACACCTGGGGATGAGGCGAGCCAGTAGATGGGTCCCCAGGGCGCTGACCTGACGGCACCGTCGCTGAAAGCAGACGGGGAGCGGCAGAACCTAGGCGACGACAGAGGCGCAGCTGATTGAGATGCCGACGCACCTCACCAGAGGCCCCCAAAATCAAATACATCGCGCGGCCGAGGCAGCGAAGAATGCGCCCTGCGAGCCAACGCCGGGAACCGCGATAGGTGCGATAATAGACAACGTCGCCTGGAGCAAAAACAGGAGTCTGCCGCTGCACAGGAACCTGATGTGGCGGATGCAGCAAAGACATCAAGGTGCGATGAGAACGACCATGGAGCAATTCAGCCGGCGAGCGACCATCGCGGGGCTGAGAGCGATACGAAGACAAAAAGAGCAACAAAGCGTCCTCCCGAGAATGCGACTCTTTCAATTTCAACATCTGTGACTTGAAAGTCCGGACCAATCGTTCAGCGGCACCGTTTGACTGAGGCGAAAACGGCGCGGATGTCAGATGTTGAATACCATTGGCCTCGCAGAAGGACTGAAATTCTGCGGACATGAATTGCGGGCCATTGTCGGAAACAATAGTCTGCGGAAGACCTTCAATGCAAAAGATAGCAGACAAGGCTTGGATTGTGGCAGAAGACGTCGTGGAAGACATCCGGACAACAAAAGGAAAATTACTGAAAGCATCGACCACAACCAACCACCGAGCATTCCAGAATGGACCAGCAAAATCGATGTGCAAGCGTTGCCAAGGGGAAGTGGCTTTCGGCCATGCAAAGAATTGCCGCGGCGGTGCGGATTGCTGTTCGGCACATGCCACGCAAGAGGAGCACATATTCGTAATCGCAGCATCGATTCCGAACCAAGTACAGTGCTGACGAGCAAGTTGTTTCGTACGCACTATACCCCAATGTCCTTGGTGAAGAAGCTTTAAGACAGAGGACTGTAACGAACGTGGGACCACGACTCTGGATTGATCATTATCGGAACGCAACAACAAAACACCACGTCGTACAAAAAGTCTCTCCTTGTGAGCAAAAAAACGGCGAACCAAAGGATCCTCGATCCGTGACTTGGACAAGGGCCATTGCGTAGCAACAAAACGCAAAACAGTAGCAAGGACAGGGTCAGCAGCTGTGGCTGTAGCTACACGACGAAAATCAATCGGAAACGAGTCGACCACGTCATCGGTTTCCGAATCAATGAACATGCAAGCAAGTTCGGAAGAATCGAATGCTGTATCCTCAGCAACAGGCAAACGGGACAACGCATCAGCGTTTCCGTGCTTAGCAGTGGACCGATACAAGATATCGTAGCGGTACTGCGAGAGAAAAAGTGACCAGCGAATGAATTTCTGTGCTGTACGTGGAGGTACAGGCTTGGTCGGATGAAAAAGCGATGTCAAAGGTTTGTGGTCCGTGATGATTGTAAAGTGACGACCATACAAGAAATCGTGAAACTTTGTAACACCAAACACGAGAGCTAAAGCTTCTTTCTCTATCTGTGAATAATTTCTTTGCGCAGAGGAGAGCAATTTTGACGCAAAGGCAATAGGGCGATCATGCGAGCCATCTTTGTGCGCAAGCACAGCACCGATCCCGAAATCCGATGCATCGACCACCAACAAAAGGGGTTTTCGGGGATCGAATGGCGTAAGGCAAGTATTTGAAAGTAACGCCGATTTCAACTGGCGAAAGGCGCGTTCGCATTCCGTCGTCCAGACGAACGGAACACCTTTACGGCGTAAGCGATGAAGCGGAGCTGAAATGGAAGAAGCATTGCGCACAAACTTTGCATAATAATTAATTTTACCCAGCACACTCTGTAGTTGTTTAACATCCCCTGGCGAAGGCAACTCCTGTATGGCACGGAGGTGCTCTGGACTCGGATGTATACCTTGGGCATTTATGACATGCCCCAGGTAGGGTAAGTCCCGAGCAAAAAACACACATTTGTCCTTCCTCAAGCGAAGACCATTCTGACGCAAGACCTGAAATAATGTTCGGAGATTTTGCAAATGGTCGGCTTCTGTCTTTCCTGAGATCACAATATCGTCCAGATAGTTCGCAGCAGTAGGGACCGACGCACAAACAGTTTGTAAATATTGCTGAAACAAAGCAGGGGCGGAGGCACACCCGAACGGTAGTCTTTTGAAGCGATACAAGCCAAGATGCGTGTTAACCACTAAGACGCGCTGGGATTCTTCGTCCACAGGTATTTGCAAGTACGCATCTGCTAGGTCCAATTTGGAAAAATATTTTCCCGGGCACAGTTTGTCAAAAAGATCTTCCGGGCGGGGCAAAGGAAAAGTGGCAGTCACAAGTTGTGGATTCACTGTTGCCTTGAAGTCCACACAAAGTCTCAGTGTACCGGAAGGTTTTGGCAAAATTACTAAGGGTGAGGCCCAGAGAGAAGCCTGCACACGTTCAATTACACCTTGAGATTCTAAATCGGCTAATGTTCTGGCGACCTCATCACGCAATGCGTGGGGAACATTGCGCGCTCTGAAAAATTTCGGTTGCGCGTTTTCTTGCAGTTCCAAATGCGCTTCATAGTTCTTAGCGCAACCAAGGCCCGGTGCAAAAATGTCTGCAAATTCTTCACAAAGACTAGAAACACTGGCGGAAGGCACAGTCTGATTCACTAATAGGACCTGATTTACTATAGACAAATTAAACAATTGAAACAAATCTAAACCAAACAAGTTCACTGCAGAAGTAGAACGAAGAACGTAAAATGATACAAGTTTTGTCTGTCCCATGTATGTGGCAAGAAGGCTGCACTGTCCTAACACAGGTATATGCTGGCCAGAGTAACTATGTAACTTAACATTTGCGGCACGCAATGGCGGTTTGCCCAGTTGTTTGTACGTGTCGTGATTGAGCAATGAAACTGCAGCTCCGGTATCGAGCTGGAAGGGTATCACTTTGCCTTCAAAGTCTAAGTCCACAAAAAGTTTATTGTCCTGCTGACGACAAGAGCGACTGTCACGTGCAATTTGAACTGATACAGGTACAGAAGCACTGGCGACTGTACGGGATTTCCGGCGACGTCGACGCACACTGTTTGTGGGACGAACACAGTCACCGTTAGCTAAAGTGTCACTGGACGGGTGGGAATGAACTACATGAATGTCCATGGGCGAAGGTCCACGAGCCTGATTGTCCTGGGTTCGATTCCGGCGCGAAGCAAAGGGCCTGGAATTATTGTGATTGTCTGATCTAAGCTTTTTCTGGCAAACACTTTGAACATGTCCTTTCTTTTGACAGTAAAAGCAAATAGCTTGGCGTGACGGGCAATTTTCACGCGAATGTCTAGTTGCACACCGCGGGCATGATTTCACTGCAGTTGCTTGCTTACGCGGCGCACGTGTTGGCAAGGTAGGCTGCCGCTGCTGTGACGGGCGCGAGGGCCGCGTAGCGTCCCGTGCAGCGGGCCCGGCGGGCCGGTTAATGTGACACACTGCTGGCGAAGTTTCAAATGAGTCCTGAGCAGAGTCAAGTGTGTCTTGCCTATCCAATATGTCTATCACTTGTTGAAGGGAGGGATTTACTAGTTTCAAAATCTGTTCCCATATGCGAACATCAGAAACGTTCTGTGCAATTGCATCACGCACCATAGTATCTGAATAAGGGAGGCCACATTCACATTCAAACGCACACTCCCTAGTAAGTCCTTGCAATGTCGCAACCCACTCCCTATAAGTCTGACCGGCCGTACGTTTTGTACGAAAGAACGTATACCTTTTTGCAACTACATGAACTGTTTCCTTGAAATAGGCATCTAAAGCAGACAAAATTTCTTCGTAGGTCAGAGTTGCTACGTCGCGTCGGGGAAACAATTTCACTATCACACGGTAGGTAGACACACCGACACAAGAAAGCAAAAACGGCTGCCGCTCGTTACCTTGAATTCTGTAGGCTGTTAGATGAAACTGGAACTGGCGGGACCATTCTTGCCATGTTTCATCGGCCGCCACGAATGGTCTAAATTGCGGTGCAACAGCGTTTTGTGGCAGCGGTAGCGATGAAGCGGCGGCTGCCGCATCGTGTTGCAGCACACGTTGACCCTGGACGAGCTGTCCCAGGGCATCCAATAACGCCTGCGACTGCTGATTCTGCAAGCGAAAAAATTCGGACAGTACATCCGGAGATTGTGGCGAAGCCATGACACAAACGAATTAATACAAACTCTTTTTCTCGTCGCCAATAATGTTGTGTCTAGACCATACAGCCTAGGCACAATGCTGTAGCCGATAGGGCACGCAATGCTAACGCAGACGGGCGTGAAGTCTGGAACATGAGACTTATAAATGAATAAGAAGAAAAGTACGTAGATGCTTGTTACTTAACTTTTAATTAGTCCTTGGAATACATCTCTCTTGAATATTAGTAAGCTATAGGCACTGATACAAATGGCGCCTTGCTAGGTGGTCGCCATTTAACTTAGCAGAGGGCTATTCTACTGTCTATCTCTCGGCAATTGAGAGCAAAGCTTAGCACGTCCAATCGCTAGCTATGTTGTCCGTACAACTGGGGCGAGGTCTCCTCCGTCTCTCGAGACCTGCCTTGTGGTGGCGCTAGGTTTGCGATCCCACAGTGGCGACACGCGGGTCCGACATGTACTACAGGACCGCGGCCGATTTAAGTTACCACCTAGCAAGTGTGGTGTCTAGCGGTGACACCACAGTAGTCAAGAGTGATGTACTCAGACTGCAGTCAAGACTTCCTCCGAGAAGTGCCACAGTCTACAATGTTGCCAGATCGAGCATATTGCCGGACATAGAATTCTGAGGAGAGTAAGACTGTATTGTCCACCTTACGTGAACGATTCGGCGGTCAATTTTTTTTTCTAAGACTGTATCTGCAACACATATTGCACGATGAAGACCCAGGGGAACCAAAAAAACAAAATTAGTTTATGAGAGCAACGTTAACTGTAGCGTTCGAAGTATTCATAGTATTGTATACGTGTCTGTAAACGCCTTCCAGTGCCCACTCAAGGAAGACAAGGATACACAGTCCAGCTTCAATATCATAAATACGCCTCAGTTTGTGGATGAACTCAGATTTAGATAGATAATCATTCTGAATATTTAGCAGTGCTATACCCATTGGTGTTAAACTCATTTTCAACCAATGATTCCCACAGCTACAGGGTCACTACTTGTGATACCTCTTAGACAAAATACTTACGCAGTGCTATCAGACGAATAGATCAACCTGACACAAACTGTGGGAAGTTTGTTTTACAACCTTCGTACCTGGATGAAGAGCTTTTCCTCTTTGAGGTATCTGTGAATGTTGCTGCATAAGACGATTTAAGAAGAAACTAAATTCCTTCAGCTTCGACAATGTTTAAAGAAATCGACTTAATGGCACTAAATAGTGGTTTGTGGATCATTTACCGGCCGTACTCTGCCGCATTTCCCTGGCTCGAAGGTAAAACGCTTACTGACAAATTTCTCAGAATGAAAAGGGGGACGAAATGTCTCCCACTGGAAGGTCATGTTGTTTTATTTAAATTATTACAAAATCAGGTAAACCGAACAGTGAGGTTCGCAGTATAAGCACATTACAGTTGTCAGTGTGATGTTGCACTGCCCAGGGCCTGTAATGATAAAGAGGCCGTTTAGGTCTGGTATATTGTATACAGAAGTTGAAGAAAGAGCACCACTAAATTCTACAATCCGTATGCATTGCATACACACAGAAATTACTGTTACAGTGTACTGATGGAGCCCAATGAGTGAACTGCCTATTTTCCGGTGAGAAAGAGCACTGACAAACAGTCTTCGCTACATTAGGTTACTTAAACTGGTGTCACTCTGAGCTAGAATTTATGGTCAGCGACTAAGTGTAAAATCAATGAGTCGGATGTGGGTTTTGCAACTGTTAAATACCTTCCCACATTATAGAAGCGAATATTAAATTTGAACAAATATTGCGAAAATTTTGAACTTGGATAGCTTAGAATGAAAATCTTTCTGTTTAATGGAAAGGAAAACAATTGATTTTCTAAAACATTCTCGGTCATACACAACTTGAAACAGGTCACGTCCACCAAATCATATGGAAGAACTGTCAGCGACGTATATCGGAAGGCGGTAAGATCTCTTGGCTTTTGGTTTGGCAGTATTCGACAGCCATTTCCAGGCGCAAGTAAATGAAGAAAGGCAGCGCATTTTTGTTATCAAGTAACGTCTTTATCAATTACTTTAGTTTTAATCTAATCCACGAGTAATTGCTGATGTTTGATATTAACGTGAAAAGGATTCCGTAGACAGGGAAAGAACCCGTTCTTTGGCAACTACTTCTATAAAGACCAAAAGGTTCAAAAATGGCTCTGAGCACTATGGGACTCAACTGCTGAGGTCATTAGTCCCCTAGAACTTAGAACTACTTAAACCAAACTAACCCAAGGACATCACAAACATCCATGCCCGAGGCAGGATTCGAACCTGCGACCGCAGCGGTCTTGCGGTTCCAGACTGCAGCGCCTTTAACCGCACGGCCACTTCGGCCGGCCAAACCAAAAGGCATTAAATGATCTTCAAGCACATGTATTCTACTAGTAGCGCTTCAAGCACATGTGTTCCAGCAGCAGTATGAAGAAAATAATAGTAATAATTACGGTAATAATCGAATTATCCGGTAACTTCACACTTCACAGTGGATTTTCTCGAACTAACAAATTTTCTGAATTAGTGAAAATTTCAAAATGGCTTCACATCGAGGCTATGATGCCTAGAAGAGTATTTACATCCTGCTGACATGAGAATAGCATAATCTCTGTGTCAGAAGCTTGCTTCTACTTAACCATTTAATAGACTCGCATTTTTTCCACCGTGACTAATTTTGTAAGCTAAGCACATCATCCGTTACAGCAGACTCCTGGGGCTGGGAAATGCCGCCACAATGGTCTGGCGGAACAAACTATCACAGGTGCATTGCGTGGGTTCAGGCATTTACTTTTAAGAGGCACAAACAAATTTACTTTACCTCTGGTAACCTCAAGAGAAAGACGTCATAATCCAGAATCCGCATTAAACATCACGTTCCTTCATTACCAACTGGGCAGAGCCGGTTTACGTTGGGAAATACCATAGGCTTTACTTTCAGGTACGTTCACGCAACATCCTCTGTTCAGGCATGACGATAAACTTACAAACTATCAGAAGTCAAAATATGGTCGCCGCTATGAGATAATTCAGAAGTTAGTTTTCCATTACATACTTTGATTTTGCTTCTTATTGTCTGTAACGCAACAGATAAACGCTATTGTTACATACTTCACAACCTAAGACGAGAATGTTCCTTGAACCACTCTGTATTTACTTTAACCAAGCCAAAGTCACTGTCAGTGATGTTAAATGACGGACCTCTCGCCCATAACTTAATATTTTGCTCATGGCAAATAAACATTGTGGGAAATGGAAATGCTATTGAATTATTAATACCGACAGATTCTCGTTTTCAAAATCATCCAAAAATTTATTTTACAGCCTTTCACCTAACTGCTATATTTTATTACTGGCTGTGTAATTTAACATTCTCTGCCTTCATCTCACATCATGCGAGGCGCCTGTGCCTAAATATGATTCACTACGATATCACGCGACGTGAAGAATCCACACTGTATCAGAGACATGTACCTAATTTTATTATATTCATTTATTTAGTCTTAACACTGTCTATAATCTCTCTTTTTTTATTCTGAAATCAGTGTGCACGTGGGATAAGGCATGACTGTGCCCTCGCGGCCTAGATTTAAACTGCTTTCAACACCCCCACAAACTAAATCAAAACCAGACTGGCCACCTGCGGATGATGGAACATCGCCACCCACGTTTTTGGCTTCTGTTATCAAGTTGCAGTGTATCGACCCAGTAAACTTCCGACTACAGCTGTACTACCTTTGGCAGACACCATCTCACTAGCAGAAAACTCACTCACACAGAGTCAAAGGCCGGCCGGATTGGCCGAGCGCTTCTAGGCGCTACAGTCTGGAACTGCGCGACCGCAGGTTCGAATCCTGCCTCGGGCATCGATGTTTTTGATGTCCTTAGGTTCGTTAGGTTTAAGTAGTTCTACATTGTAGGGAACTGATGACCTCAGAAGTTAATTCCCATGGTGCTCAGAGCCATTTGAACCATATGAACAGAGTCAAACGTGCAAAAAAGTAAGCAAAATTAAATTATTGAATGAAGACACAGCAAGGAAAATGTTAGGAAGTGCATACATATAAAAGAGTAAAACATGCAACTCAAACGTCCACCTCTTCTCTCAATCCATAAGGAAGTGCCAAGTGTACGTTAGATGTCATTTCAAGTATGACTGGATACGAAGTGAATATTACATTACTTGCAATAGTGAAAGGGAATGTACATTCCACTTTCAAAATGTCTCTCTTATATAGGAATTACAGGAAGTGTACGAGTGCAGGTTAGTAACACATGACAACAACACATGGAAGTTTGCGTTAGTCCATGAAGCACTCTGAACATGCCAATTCCTAGTATTTAAATTAAATTTATGGAATCGGTAAAGCACATAGTTCAACGAACCATGAGGTCTTTATTGGATTGTGGATCGATGGCATATGTACTCAACGTAGACTGACCCCAAGTACAGTTATGCTCAAATGTATCCGAACGACCTGAATTGCATTTCGCCTTATTCGCATGCAACCCGCATAACACTCCTCAGTACAGTCAGTCGTCTGACTATTGAAAATGGATCCAACAAGTCACCACTAGAAAGCACTGCTCTGTATCGAAATAACTATAGATGTAAAGTAATACCACGATACTACAAATGTTAGGGAACACTTTATCACACATAAGGCTGTCCTTAAGGCTTGTAAGCTTACGTTTATTACAATAGATGACATACCTGAAATTTTACCACTCTCGTTATTACGTCAGATAAGTAATGCACGTAGTAAATCAGTCAAATTCATGATTTCCTCTTCAAAGTAACATACCGTAATTATTATTTAACACAAAATGACATTAAAAATTTAAGTTATTCACGAGCAGCTAGTTGAGAAAATGTATGACACGACGAACCGTCTCGTTCTGCATATGGATTCAAATCCAGGTCATGCAGACTAAGAAGAGATTTCGTGACTGACTGAAACTAACAGTGATTCCTGACTAGGCATACAGAGAGTGATATACCTCGATTTTAGACAGTATCAATTAGCAAGTGTCAACTTTACATAACGTAAACATTTTTAACGGACGCGAATTCCTACCCAGCATCTATTGTCCCTGTTAACGAACTATGAGAGATGTTAAATATTGCTTCTTCACAAGTAACTTACTTGAAATGCCGTGAGGTAAAGCTTTGTGTTGGACAGGGATTCGAACCCAGAACCTAATCGGGTTGTTATCAAAGCAAAATCAACTGTGACATATCGGATTATCTCGGCAGTAGCTAGATGTTTTAACTGAAATGACGAGACGAAACATTAATTTTTTCCTTCCCAGGACTCCAACCCAGCACCTAACGCTGTTATATTCTAGAGAAAACGAACGTTAAATATGGGTTTGTTACACCAGCAGCGACATGGGAGCATGTTTGAACTAGAAATAATATGACGAAGAGTTCAGTGCTGACTGATAATGGTACCTCACACATATCGTTGTTGACTACAAACAAAGAGACGTCAGCTACCAAATTTTTCTCCACCAGCAGCTCGGAATAACATCCTTGAACTTACAGTGATTTCGCAAATAATTCTGTGTCTCACTGGGAGTCAAAAACATCATATATAGTTAGTGCTGACAACGAATGGAAATACATTAAAAATCTAAATTGTTATCCACCAGCATATAGGTGTTCTCATTCTAGAGCTTGATAATACATAATGAAAACTTAAGTGCCGGGTCAGGATTCGAACCCATTCACGCGCAACATGTCGTGATGTTGAGGAATCTGCAGTTTTGAACAAACAACAAATTGTAGTCGAGCTGTATTGTCACAAAGGGATCAAATTCCGCGTTAAGGGCGGTCTCAGTTGCATTCCCAGTTCAGAACCAATTTTATCGACATACAGAAGCTCAAATAAAAGATGGCATAAGTGTCCTGTGACCCTACATAGCGTTTGTTTCGTCACTAGAAATAAATAACGAGTATAAGAAAGGTTACTGGTGATAGAGTTTCTAAATGTCGCCACTCCTGACTGAATATCAGACCACAATGCCATTATACCTTCTTCGCTTGGTGTAGACAAGAATCTGTCTCTCCTTATCACAAATCAATGGCAAAAGTTGGAATCGAACCCAGAACATAGGTATATGAACTTATCATCAATCCAACAGACCACCAAATCCTCTCCTCTGTGCGTCATTTTTCTGTCATAACACCGTTGCGCTACACTGGATGAGAATTCTGACACACAGGCTCCATCTAGTGGTACCCAGTGCATACATTCGACTCTATTCTCTAATCACCGAAATAAAATCACTGAACTGCCACTTACACGGAACTGCCAACAGTGTAGGATGTAGAAGTTTAAATAGGAAGTGTTCCTTTCCAATTGAGCTATGCTATTGCGCTATCTGTTTGTTGAAACCGTCGTGCAGTGCAAAAGAAAAGCTGTAACTGCCTGTCTGTCAGAAGTCTAGATCTGGCCATATGCATTATCTCACACTACTGTGTAATGTGGAAGTTCTGGAGGAATTATTGTTGACTTCTGGAGCTGCTGTAACTACGTATCAGCTAGTAGTGCAACGGTAAGCATTGCACACCGTAGATAATACGCCGCGAGTACAAGTACATTCACTGCTACATTTTTTAAAACGCAATTCTGCTGTCTGCTGAAGTTATCAATATAATGGAACTTTGAACATAGTTCCCTTCACTTCTCAACCGAAAATAGTCGCCTGTGGAAAAAGGGCTAACTTCTGCGACATTTTGTTCTTTTCAGGTTTAATAGACGGCCAGGCAGCAGATGCATATTGAAACTTGTGTATTATGTATGGGGAGAGCGCATCGAGCCAAAATACGTCAGAAAAGTATTTTCTACATTAGCTCTCGTGTGGTAGTGGCGTTTCATTCTTCCTCAAACCTTGTTTGACAGCTTTAACCCAGAATAAGTTTACTACATGCAAGTAATCAATAAACTGCATGTCCACTGTCAGACTGTTATAGATAACATCAGAGAATTCGCATATATCGTTGATGATTAATTACTCTCTCATGTTAACTATTGTTTTAACAACACTAAAAGCAACCTTACGATAACTGTGCACTGTATTATAAGAAATGAAATAAAACCACCCACAATAACCCTACGACGAAAGTCTGTTTTAATAAAACTGAGTATCTGTACACAAGCGTGCCTCTATCAGCACGAATTAGTAAAATACTACTCACTTAGATTTCGACTGGGTCTGTGTTTAATTGTTATGCTGTATCATGCTCAAGAGGTATGCAAATGTGGCATTTCATAAACAAAGTTATGTATTGGCTAAAAATGGCTCTGAGCACTATGGGACTCAACTGCTGTGGTCATAAGTCCCCTAGAACTTAGAACTACTTAAACCTAACTAACCTAAGGACATCACACACATCCATGCCCGAGGCAGGATTCGAACCTGCGACCGTAGCGGTCGTGCGGTTCTAGATTGTAGCGCCTTTAACCGCTCGGCCACTCCGGCCGGCAAAGTTATGTATTCCTAGAAACCCAAAATTTGCTTGTCAGCAGCGGAAAGAGGCGTTACCTGTTGTGCAGCATTGTAAGATTTTCACCACTTCACTATGAGCGATTTCCTTGTCGATGTTTGATCTGACTGCTTCTAGCTCTTTCACAGGAGGGATAAAAACGTTACAGTCAGCGAGACTGGAACCACGAACCATAACAGACACCTTTTCACAGGTCAGCAGGTTACCATAGATGCAGCGAAGAGATACGTGTCGTAGCTTCCTATTAAGAGGCCAATAGTGGCTAGAACTGGTACACCGCTATTTAAAGGTCGAGATTAGTTGCGACTTTCCTGGGCTGAAAACCGTAAATTTACAATCTTTCGTTACACCTCAAGCGATAATAATTCAGGTTATTCAATGGAAATGACAGGAAAAATCAAGTGATCATTGAGGCTTAATTCCGGGCACACCAGAAAGTAACTCGTCGATCACAGAGTTGCCAAACATATCTTGCCTTGTTGCCAAATCTCAGTTACAGTACCAGCAGGAAGAAGACGAACCGATTTGTTCCTACAGCGGGCTCGGAAGTGACCATAGCTGTCGTCTCAAAGATGCGGCTGCCACGGCCTGGAATACGTAGTGCATCTGATAGTTGTTTTTAAATATTTTCGTAAGTGTACTCAAAATAAGAAACTCATTCACGGACATTTTCATGCCTGGCCAATAGTCGAGCACAACAAACAAATAAAAATAAAAGAGGAATGTGTGTGTGTGTGTGAGAGAGAGAGAGAGAGAGAGACAAAGAGAGCAGAGAGAGAGACAGAAAGATAAAGAGAAATATAAAAAAGAATGAGAGAGAGTAAAAAATTGATGTAATGAAATTGAATCATGGCATGTAAAGAAATCTTTCATTAAAATGACACGTTCCACATCATTAAGAAATGTCGTATTCATTACAAGTATTAATCTAATCTAATCATATTGCTGACTAGCCATGAAGAATCATGTATTACCGAAATTTTCGCCAATATCAGTAACCAAATCTAAACGTGAAAATAAAAGACGACAGTTTTTGTACAAAACCGGGACTACTATCAAGACCCTTACGTCCCTGTTAACTAACCATGAAAGATGTCTGATATACCTCCATTGAGAAGTAACAAATGGTGCATGCATTTAAAGATGAAGCGCATGATGTGAAGTTCTGTGATGAAGATACAAACCCAACACGTAATCGGATTGTTAACTAAGTAAAATCAAATGTTACGTATCGGTTTTTCTTACCAGCTGCTAGGTGTTTGAATCTAAAATAAGGATACAAATTTTTGTGCCTGCGCAACAATCGATCCCCACACCTACAGTCCTTCTTTATCATCCACAAATATAGCGTAAGTATTAATTGCTTACCCACCAACAGTAAGATGTGTGCGTGTTTGACCAGAAATAACGACACCTATTGCGATTGTTGGCAACACACCAACAGACATCAATAATACACATTAATTTTCACTCGCAGGCCGGTGTGCACGTGATAGGGTTTGAAATGAAGTTATGAATATTTTTGTACTAGATGAGGATTCTGACCCACATACTTACCTATGGGGGAGACCTAGAGAAGATCGTAGTCTTGGGAAAAGGAACGAAATGATTGAACTATACTGTTCCGAGAGATTCAGATCCTCGAAAGAGGAGATACGAATTCGAATCACAGTCCAGCACCAAATTTTTCAATGTCTCTAGTTCAGTCAAGTACAAGTAAAATAAGAGCCCTATTCCTTTAAATGGCTATCGGTTCATCAAATAATGCCTGAGGCGGCCTCCTCTGATACTCGTGAGTAGGAGTACCGAAATGTAGTCTGAATTCCATAATCGGAGCCCAAAACACAGGGATAAGTAGCGAAAGCTTCTTCCAAACCTAAAGAAAAAAATATTTAACAGGTCTCCTCTCATCTGGCGAACCCTGCTGCAGGATGTTAAAGTTATCGCAGAATCGGCTAGAAACGCAGAGAGATAAATATCAGAGATTATTAGGAAAGTAAAGTGAAAAATGATTTTCTTTTCTTGTTTCAGGCTTTTTTGTTTCTTTCCAGTAATTGTTCAATTAAATGTTTTGTTATTGCAAGTGCATTAACCAAAGTCATTTAGTTGTGCTCTGCTCTGAAACTTATTATTATTGCTACTATTGTGAGTGTGAAAGTTGGTTACATTGTATTTTTTATTTATATTTTGTTAGGGAGTTGGTTTTGTATTGGTTATATTGGTTAACTTCGCCATTACGTTCGCCGTTACAAAGAACGAGTTTGTGAGTGAATATTTTTTTTTCGGCATGTCGATTGTGACAAGAGCGCAATCGAAAAGCCTATCCGCCATGGACAATGGGAAGTTGGCCGCAGGCGAGTTGGGCCGACCACAGGGAATATGTTACGGTGAGGTGCCCGACAAGAACTTCAGCAAACAATGTACCGACTAACATTTTCTTGAGACCAAAAGAAAGTTACTACTCTCAGGCAAAAAATAACGCAGTGATTTGGTTAATGGGCAAATATACAAGTTACATTTTTAACAATATTGGGAGCGATGAACATATAGAATGCAAGATGTATATGGAAAATGAATTCGAGAAAACACTTATCAGAATCACAATAAGAAATATGGTAACATGCTCCGAATTGTCTTCAACAGAATGGGTATAGGTTAGGAAATGAATTCCTCGTGGAGAGGGGATGGGTTGTGTCACGTTCCCGACCCTAACTTCACCTGCAAGTCAGACATGAAAAATAAATCAGTAGTACAGCAGATACAAGAATATGACGGCAAACATGTGGTGTCTGTTATAAAGGATGATCTTGAACTCCCTAAGGATGCGTTTAGAAGGCTGGAACTGACAAAAACAACAATGCAGTGAAGGACTTTGCAATGTCGCTGTTCGGGACTGCTCTTCTGTCCGCGTAATTACCCTGGAAGGAACACACATCAAGGATTTACTGAATGATTAATTTGGGTCTGGGATATGATGGTGAGGAACCTCAGGCTGCAGAAGAAGAAAATATGAATGCTGAACTGCCAACAGTTGAAGGTAACAGTAAAGGTGCTAAATGTGTGCTGCTGCTAAAGACTGAATATCATTCTTCATTCTATGAATGCTGTAACTTATGACTGCAATTATCTGTCACCTTATTTAGGTCATTTCATTGTAAGCTAGCAATTTTGTTACTGTTTTTGTGGAATAATAAAAAAAAAACTCTGTCAGGCAGAGCGCAGCTGCACACACAGAACCGTTACTCGGCGGCAATTTTGCAGGACGCGAGGATGAGGCTGAGCTTGCAGAGGTGCCGGAATGCACAGATGCAGAGTATCACCAACAACTGACAAGTAGTACCGAAGAAATTAAGAGCAGGTTTGATGACATCACGGGAGCGCAAGATGAAATAAGGCACCGAAGAAATTAAGAGCAGGTTTGATGACATCACGGGAGCGCAAGATGAAATAAGGCACAGATTACACTGTTAAGCCAAAGCATCGTGACCACTGCCCAGCTCGTCGCTGGATGCCGCCTGGTGGCGTTGGTGGCATGTGAAGGGTACGTAAGTGGAGCAGACACGGGTGGTGGATGACCTTAGTGAAGATATGGGATGCAAATGGGGATATCCATGGAAAAAGCGACTTTGACGAAGGGCAGATTATTATTACGCAGAGCCTGTGAACTTGTATATAAAAAACGGTGAAGTCCGTCGAATGTTCACCTGCTACTCTCGTGAGTACCTACGGAAAGAGGTAGGACACTCAAACTATCACTACGCGCTACGTGGTAAAACGGTCACGACTCTTCAGAAACGTGGGGTTCCGAGGTTTGCGTGGTGTGTAAAGTAGGCTAGATGGTGATCTGTGGCATCTCTGCCGAAAGAACACAATGCCGGTGCACGCACAAGAATTTCGGAGCACACCATTCATCGTACATTGTTGAACATAGAGCTCTGAAGCAGACCTCCCCTACGTGTTCAGATGTCGGCCCAACGACATCTTCAATTACCAAAATGAGATTTTCACTTTGCAGCGGAGTGTGCGCTATATGAAACTTCCTGGCAGATTAAAACTGTATGTCCGACCGAGACTCGAACTCGGGACCTTTGCCTTTCGCGGGCAAGTGCTCTACCATCTGAGCTACCGAAGCACGACTCACGCCCGGTACTCACAGCTTTACTTCTGCCAGTATCTCGTCTCCTACCTTCCAAACTTTGCAGAAGCTCTCCTGCGAACCTTGGTAGAGCACCTGCCCGCGAAAGGCAAAAGTCCCGAGTTCGAGTCTCGGTCGAGCACACAGTTTTAATCTGCCAGGAAGTTTCATATCAGCGCACACTCCGCTGCAGAGTGAAAATCTCATTCTGGAAACATCCCCCAGGCTGTGGCTAAGCCATGTCTCCGCTATATCCTTTCTTTCAGGAGTGCTAGTTCTGCAAGGTTCGCAAGAGAGCTTCCGTAAAGTTTGGAAGGTAGGAGACGAGATACTGGCAGAAGTAAAGCTGTGAGTAACGGGCGTGAGTTGTGCTTCGGTAGCTCAGATGGTAGAGCACTTGGCCGCGTAAGGCAAAGGTCCCGAGTTCGAGTCTCGGTCGGGCACACAGTTTTAATCTGCCAGGAAGTTTCATCTTCAATTACGATTGTAGTGGGCACGTGACCATCTGGATTGGACCGTCGATCAATGGAAACTTGTCGGTTCTTTAGCTGAATCACATTTTTGCAACACTAGGTCGATGGTCACGTCAACAGACGCCGGCATCGAGGTGAACTGTTGCTCGAAACATGCAGCGCGCCACGGATGCAGGCTGTTGGAAGCAATATTACGTTGTGGGAAACATTCTCCTGCGCTTTAATGGGGACCTGTAATAGTAATCAAAGACACACTGACAGCTGCAAACCACCTGTATCCCTTCATGCTTGATGTCTTCCCCGGCGGTGATTTCATCGGTCAGCAGTATAACTGTCCACGTTTCGTAGCCATAACTGTGCTACAGTGGTTTGAGGAGCATTATAGTGAACTCACGTTGATGTCTCGGTGACTAAATTCGCCTGATGTAAGTAGTAGTCCGGCCGGAGTGGCGGTGCGGTTCTAGGCGCTACAGTCAGGAACCGAGAGACCCTTTGTCGCCTACGATACCAATTTAAGTAATTATTTATGTCCACACACCATTTCCTGGAACAATTTTCGAATTTCACATGCTTTTGAATGCCATTTCTAGCACATTCTTCTTTGTCATCGACCCCCACCCCCTTAAATTTCTGTACTGCATTTTGCATAAAAAATTATGCAAATTAACTATGCAAATTAACATATTGTTCTGCACTTAACTTGCTGTTCTTCTCCATGCCACCCACACACCCACCCCCAGCCCCTTAACTATTGTACTGCTACCACCACATTGATATAAAAAATTTATACAAATTATTATGAAAATTAATTAAGTCGATATCCTTCATGTGGTGTCACCGCCAGACACCACACTTGCTAGGTGGTAGCCTTTAAATCGGCCGCGGTCCATTAGTATACGTCGGACCCGCGTGTCGCCACTGTCAGTGATCGCAGACCGGGCGCCGCCACACGGCAGGTCTAGAGAGACTTACTAGCACTCGCCCAGTTGTACAGCCGACTTTGCTAGCGAAGCTACACTGACCAATACGCCTTCAGCTACGTCATTTGCTACGACCTAGCAAGGCGCCATTACCAGTTTATATTCAGTGTAATAATGTCTAAACAAGAGCGATGTTCTCCAATTGTGGATTAAAGTTAAGTATTCCAAGAACTACGTTCTTTTCTTTATAGCATAATTACTTTACCTTGTTCCAGACCTCACGCCAATCTGCGTGTAATTAAACGCGTGCCTTTCGGCTACCTCCGAGTGGCTAGGCTGTCTTGCTACGCCACTACAGTTGGCGACGAGGATGGGATCGCGTTTGTACCAATTGATCTTGCCTTAATTTACTTGTGTCATGGCTTCGCCACAATCTCCAGATGTACTGTCCGAATTTTATCGCTTGCAGAATCAGCAGACGCAGGCGTTATTGGATGCCCTTGGACGGCTTGTCCAGGGTCAACGTGCAATGCAAAACGATGCGGCCGCCGCCGCTCCACCGCCACCGCAGCCACAACATGCAGTTGCACCACCTTTTCGTCCTTTTGATGCGGCACTGGAAAGCTGGACGGAGTGGTCACGCCAATATGGATTCCATCTCGCCGCCTACAGAATTCAAGGTAACGAGCGGCAGCCTTTTTTGCTTGCATGCGTCGGCGGATCCACGTACCGAGTGATAGTGAAATTATTACCCCGACGCGACGTAGCAACTCTGTCCTACGAAGAAATTTTGTCGGCATTAGATGCATATTTCAAAGAATCTGTCAATGTAGTTGCCAAAAGGTATACTCTCTTTCTTACCAAACGTACGGCCGGTCAAACTAATCGGGAGTGGGTTGCAACTTTGCAAGGCCTTACTAGGGATTGTGCTTTTGAGTGTGAATGTGGACTCCCTTATTCAGATACTATGGTGCGTGATGCAATTGCACAGAACGTTTCTGATGTTCGTATATGGGAGCAAATTTTGAAACTAGTCAATCCCTCCCTTCAACAAGTGATAGACGTATTGGATAGGGAAGACACACTTGACTTTGCTCAGGAATCATTTGAAACTTCGCCAGCTGTGTGTCACATTCACCGGCCCGCCGGGCGAGCTGCACGGAACAGTAAACAGCCCTCGCGCTCGTCCGCGCAGCTGCCGCCAAGCTCTCCAAAACGAGTGCCGCGCCAGCAAGCAAATGCAGTGCTAAAATCATGTCCGCGGTGTGCAACTAGACATTCGCGTGACAATTGCCCGTCACGACAAGCTATTTGCTTTTTCTGTAATAAAAAAGGACATGTTCAGAGTGTTTGCCAGAAAAAGCTCAGATCGGACAATCACAACCATTCCAGGCCCTTTGCTTCGTGCCGGAATCGAACCAAGAATACTCAGGCTCGTGAACCTTCGCCCATGGACATTCCTGTAGTTCAATCCACTCCGCCCAGTGCCACTCTCTCTCACAGTGACTGTGTTCGTCCCACAAATAGTGTGCGTTGACATCGCCGGAAATCGCGTCAAGTCGCAAGTGCTTCTGTACCAGTGTCTGTTCACGTTGCACAAGACAGTCGCTCTTGTCGTCAGCAGGACAATAACCTTTTTGTAGATTGGTCATAAATGGCAACGTGATACCATTCCAGCTCGATACCGGAGCTGCAGTTTCACTAATCAATAAAGACACGTACAAACAACTGGGCACACCTCCGTTGCTTGCCGCAAATGTTAAGTTAACTAGCTATTCCGGTCAGAATATCCCTGTGTTCGGACAGTGCAGCCTTCTTGCAACATACAAGGGACAAACAAAACTTGTGTCATTTTACGTCCTCCGTTCTTCTTCTGCAGTGAACTTGTTTGCTTTAGATTTATTTCAGTTGTTTAACTTGTCTATAGTCAATCAGGTCCTCTCAGTGAACCAGACTGTGCCTTCAGGCAGTGTTTCTCGTCTATGTGAAGAATTTGCAGACATTTTTGCACCGGGCCTTAGTTGCGCTCAGGACTGTGAAGCACATTTGGAACTGAAAGTAAAAGCGCAACCGAAATTTTTCAGAGCACGCAATGTTCCCCACGCATTGCGTGATGAGGTCGCAAGAACATTAAACGGTTTGGAATCACAAGGTGTAATTGAACGTGTGCAGGCTTCTCTCTGGGCGTCACCCTTAGTAATTTTGCCAAAACCTTCCGGAAAATTGAGACTTTGTGTGGACTTCAAGGCAACGGTGAATCCACAACTAGTGATTGCGACTATTCCTTTACCCCGCCCGGAAGATCTTTTTGACAAACTGTGCCCGGGTAAATATTTTTCGAAGTTGGACCTCGCAGATGCGTACTTGCAAATACCGGTGGACGACGAATCCCAGCGCGTTTTAGTGGTTAACACGCATCTTGGTTTGTATAGATTTAAAAGACTGCCATTCGGGTGTGCATCCGCCCCTGCATTGTTTCAGCAATATCTGCAAACTGTTTGTGCCTCGGTCCCTACTACAGCAAACTATCTGGACGATATTGTGATCTCCGGAAAGACAGAAGAAGAACATTTAGCCAATCTCCGAACATAATTTCAGGTCTTGCGACAAAATGGTCTTCGCTTGCGGAAGGACAAATGTGTGTTTTTTGCTCGTGACTTACTCTATCTGCGACAAGTAATCAATGCCCAAGGCATACATCCCAGTCCAGAGCACCTTCATGCCATACAAGACTTGCCTTCGCCGCAGAATTTGAAGCAGCTACAGAGTGTGCTGGGCAAAATCAACTATTATCATAAATATGTTCCCCATGCCTCTTCCATTTCAGCTCCGCTTCATCGCTTACGCCGCAAAGGTGTTCCGTTCGTCTGGACGACGGAATGCGAACGCGCCTTTCGCCAGTTGAAATCGGCGTTGCTTTCAAATACTTCCCTTACGCCATTCGATCCCCAGAAACCCCTTTTGTTGATGGTAGATGCATCGGATTTCGGGATCGATGCTGTGCTTGCCCACAAAGATGGATCGCATGATCGCCCTATTGCCTTTGCGTCCAAATTGCTCTCGTCTGCGCAAAGCAATTATTCACAGATCGAGAAAGAAGCCTTGGCTCTCGTATTTGGTGTTACAAAGTTTCATGATTTCTTGTATGATCGTCACTTTACCATCATCACAGACCACAAACCTTTGACATCGCTTTTTCATCCGAACAAGCCTGTACCTCCACGTACAGCGCAGAAATTCATTCGCTGGTCTATTTTCCTCTCGCAGTACCGCTACGATATCTTGTATCGGTCCACTGCTAAGCACGGAAACGCCGATGTGTTGTCCCGTTTGCCTGTTGCTGAGGATAGAGCATTCGATTCTTCCGAACTTGCTTGCGTGTTCATTGATGTGGAAACCGATGACGTGGTCGAATCGTTTCCGATTGATTTTCGTCGTGTAGCTACTGCCACAGCTGCTGGCCCTGTCCTTGCTACCGTTTTGCGTTTTGTTGCTACGTAATGGCCGTTGTCAAGGTCACGGATCGAGGATCCGTTGGTTCGCCGATTTTTTGATCACAAGGAGAGACTTTTTGTACGACGTGGTGTTTTGCTGTTGCGTTCTGATAATGATCAGTCCAGGGTCGTGGTCCCACGTTCGTTACAGTCCTCTGTCTTACGGCTTCTCCACCAAGGACATTGGGGTATAGTGCGAACGAAACAACTTGCTTGTCAGCACTGTACTTGGTTTGGAATCGATGCTGCGATTACGAATATGTGCTCTTTTTGCATGGCGTGTGCCGAACAACAACCCGCCCCACCGCGGAAATTCTTTGCATGGCCGAAAGCCACTTCCCCTTGGCAACGCTTACACATCGATTTTGCTGGTCCATTCTGGAATGCTCGATGGTTGGTTGTGGTAGATTCATTCAGTAATTTTCCTTTTGTTGTCCGGATGTCTTCCACGACGTCATCTGCCACCATCCAAGCGTTATCTGCTATCTTTTGTGTTGAAGGTCTTACACAGACTATTGTTTCCGACAATGGCCCACAATTCATGTCCGCAGAATTTCAGTCATTCTGCAAGGCCAATGGTATTCAACATCTGCAAGCCGCTCCGTTTTCGCCTCAGTCAAACGGTGCCGCTGAACGACTGGTCCGGACTTTCAAGTCACAGATGTTGAAGCTGAAAGAGTCGCATTCTCGGGAGGACGCGTTATTGCTCTTTTTGTCCTCGTATCGCTCTCAGCCCCGAGATGGTCGCTCGCCGGCTGAGTTGCTCCACGGTCGTCCTCATCGAACCTTGATGTCTTTGCTACATCCGCCGCATCAGGTTCCTGTGCAGCGGCAGCCACCTGCTTTTGCTCCAGGCGACGTTGTATACTATCGCAACTATCAAGGTTTACGGCGTTGGCTCGTAGGGCGCATTCTTCGCTGCCTCGGCCGCGCTATGTATCTGGTTTTGGGGGCCTCTGGTGAGGTGCGTCGGCATCTCAATCAGCTGCGCCTCTGTCGTCGCATGGGTTCTGCCGCTCCCCGTCTGCTTTCAGCGACGGTGCCGTCCGGTCAGCGCCCTGGGGACCCATCTACTGGCTCGCCTCATCCCCAGGTGTTACCAACAATGCCTTCCATTTTGCCCCATGGCGACGCGCCGCCGCCGTCGCCGGTCCTCCCGCCGGCGCCGCCCGCAGTGGACGCATCGCTGCAGCCGCCGGGCGCCTCCCTGGGTCACGCGCCGCCGATCGCTTCCCGTGACCAGCTGTCCTCCGACATGGAAATCTTGCCCGCTCCGGACCAGATAGCATCTTCGCCCGTCGGGTACCCCGAGGCGATGGAGGTCGACCCTTCGGCCCCTCCTGTAATTCTAAGGGCGCATACACCGCATGTTGGCGTGCACCCTGGACTAGGTTTTCAGGCGTTTCCTCGCTCCCCTCGGACCGAATGGCCGGGTGCTGGTGGCACAGCCTCGCCTGTCGTTAGGCTCCCCACCTCGTCGCATACGTCAACATGGGGTCCTCCCCACGGCAGGCGGAAGCCTTATAACACAACCGTACGCCGATTTGCGGGGGAGGAATGTGGTGTCACCGCCAGACACCACACTTGCTAGGTGGTAGCCTTTAAATCGGCCGCGGTCCATTAGTATACGTCGGACCCGCGTGTCGCCACTGTCAGTGATCGCAGACCGAGCGCCGCCACACGGCAGGTCTAGAGAGACTTACTAGCACTCGCCCAGTTGTACAGTCGACTTTGCTAGCGAAGCTACACTGACCAATACGCTCTCATTTGCCGAGACGATAGTTAGCTTAGCCTTCAGCTACGTCATTTGCTACGACCTAGCAAGGCGCCATTACCAGTTTATATTCAGTGTAATAACGTCTAAACAAGAGCGATGTTCTCCAATTGTGGATTAAAGTTAAGTATTCCAAGAACTACGTTCTTTTCTTTATAGCATAATTACTTTACCTTGTTCCAGACCTCACGCCAATCTGCGTGTAATTAAACGCGTGCCTTTCGGGTACGCCACTACACTTCACATGTATGGGATAGTTCTCTCAATTCCCAGCATCCTATTGGTGGGGGAAGTCGATGGAATATGTTGTTGTTGTGGTCTTCAGTCCTGAGACTGGTTTGATGCAGCTCTCCATGCTACTCTATCCTGTGCAAGCTTCTTCATCTCCCAGTACCTACAGCAACCTACATCCTTCTGAATCTGCTTAGTGTATTGATCTCTTGGTCTCCCTCTACGATTTTTACCCTCCACGCTGCCCTCCAATGCTAAATTTGTGATCCCTTGATGCCTCAAAACATGTCCTACCAACCGATCCCTTCTTCTAGTCAAGTTGTGCCACAATCTTCTCTTCTCCTCAATCCTATTCAATACCTCCTCATTAGTTACGTGATCTACCCACCTTATCTTCAGCATTCTTCTGTAGCACCACGTTTCGAAAGCTTCTATTCTCTTCTTGTCCAAACTAGTTATCGTCCATGTCTCACTTCCATACATGGCTACACTCCATACAAATACTTTCAGAAACGACTTCCTGACACCTAAATCTATACTCGATGTTAACAAATTTCTCTTCTTGAGAAACGCTTTCCTTGCCATTGCCAGTCTACATTTTATATCCTCTCTACTTCGACCATCATCGGTTATTTTACTCCCTAAATAGCAAAACTCCTTTACTACTTTAAGTGTCTCATTTCCTAATCTAATTCCCTCAGCATCACCCGACTTAATATGACTACATTCCATTATCCTCGTTTTGCTTTTGTTGATGTTCATCTTATATCCTCCTTTCAAGACACTGTCCATTCCGTTCAACTGCTCTTCCAAGTCCTTTGCTGTCTCTGACAGAATTACAATGTCATCGGCGAACCTCAAAGTTTTTACTTCTTCTCCATGAATTTTAATACCTACTCCGAATTTTTCTTTTGTTTCCTTTACTGCTTGCTCAATATACAGATTGAATAACATCGGGGAGAGGCTACAACCCTGTCTCACTCCTTTCCGAACCACTGCTTCCCTTTCATGCCCCTCGACTCTTATAACTGCCATCTGGTTTCTGTACAAATTGTAAATAGCATTTCGCTCCCTGTATTTTACCCCTGCCACCTTCAGAATTTGAAAGAGAGTATTCCAGTCAACATTGTCAAAAGCTTTCTCTAAGTCTACAAATGCTAGAAACGTAGGTTTGCCTTTTCTTAATCTTTCTTCCAAGATAAGTCGTAAGGTCAGTATTGCCTCACGTGATCCAACATTTCTACGGAATCCAAACTGATCTTCCCCGAGGTCGGCTTCTACCAGTTTTTCCATTCGTCTGTAAAGAATTCGCGTTAGTATTTTGCAGCTGTGACTTATTAAACTGATAGTTCGGTAATTTTCACATCTGTCAACACCTGCTTTCTTTGGGATTGGAATTATTATATTCTTCTTGAAGTCTGAGGGTATTTCGCCTGTCTCATACATCGTGCTCACTAGATGGTAGAGTTTTGTCATGACTGGCTCTCCCGAGGCCATCAGTAGTTCTAGTGGAATGTTGTCTACTCCCGGGGCCTTGTTTCGACTCAGGTCTTTCAGTGCTCTGTCAAACTCTTCACGCAGTATCTTATCTCCCATTTCGTCTTCATCTACATCCTCTTCCATTTCCATAATATTGTCCTCAAGTACATCTCCCTTGTATAAACCCTCTATATACTCCTTCCACCTTTCTGCCTTCCCTTCTTTGCTTAGAACTGGGTTTCCATCTGAGCTCTTGATATTCATACAAGTGGTTCTCTTCTCTCCAAAGGTCTCTCTAATTTTCCTGTAGGCAGTATCTATCTTACCCCTAGTGAGACAAGCCTCTACATCCTTACATTTGTCCTCTAGCCATCCCTGCTTAGCCATTTTGTACTTCCGGTCGATTTCATTTTTGAGACGTTTGTATTCCTTTTTGCCTGCTTCATTTACTGCATTTTTATATTTTCTCCTTTCATCAATTAAATTCAATATTTCTTCTGTTACCCAAGGATTTCTATTAGCCCTCGTCTTTTTACCTACTTGATCGTCTGCTGCCTTCACCACTTCATCCCTCAGAGCTACCCATTCTTCTTCTACTGTATTTCTTCCCCCCATTCCTGTCAATTGTTCCCTTATGCTCTCCCTGAAACTCTGTACAACCTCTGGTTCTTTCAGTTTATCCAGGTCCCATCTCCTTAAATTCCCACCTTTTTGCAGTTTCTTCAGTTTCAATCTGCAGTTCATAACCAATAGATTGTGGTCAGAATCCACATCTGCCCCAGGAAATGTCTTATAATTTAAAACCTGGTTCCTAAATCTCTGTCTTACCATTATATAATCTATCTGAAACCTGTCAGTATCTCCTGGCTTCTTCCATGTATACAGCCTCCTTTCATGATTCTTGAACCAAGTGTTAGCTATGATTAAGTTATGCTCTGTGCAAAATTCTACAAGGCGGCTTCCTCTTTCATTCCTTCCCCCCAATCCATATTCACCTACTATGTTTCCTTCTCTCCCTTTTCCTACTGACGAATTCCAGTCACCCATGACTATTAAATTTTCGTCTCCCTTCACTACCTGAATAATTTCTTTTATCTCGTCATACATTTCATCTATTTCTTCATCATCTGCAGAGCTAGTTGGCATATAAACTTGTACTACTGTAGTAGGCATGGGCTTTGTGTCTATCTTGGCCACAATAATGCGTTCACTATGCTGTTTGTAGTAGCTAACCCGCACTCCTATATTTTTTATTCATTATTAAACCTACTCCTGCATTACCCCTATTTGATTTTGTATTTATAACCCTGTAATCACCTGACCAACAGTCTTGTTCCTCCTGCCACCGAACTTCACTAATTCCCACTATATCTAACTTTAACCTATCCATTTCCCTTTTCAAATTTTCTAACCTACCTGCCCGATTAAGTGATCTGACATTCCATGCTCCGATCCGTAGAACGCCAGTTTTCTTTATCCTGATAACGACGTCCCCTTGAGTAGTCCCCGCCCGGAGATCCGAATGGGGGACTATTTTACCTCCGGAATATTTTACCCAAGAGGACGCCATCATCATTTAATCATACAGTAGAGCTGCATGCCCTCGGAAAAAATTACGGCTGTAGTTTCCCCTTGCTTTCAGCCGTTCGCAGTACCAGCACAGCAAGGCCGTTTTGGTTAATGTTACAAGGCCAGATCAGTCAATCATCCAGACTGTTGCCCCTGCAACTACTGAAAAGGCTGCTGCCCCTCTTCAGGAACCACATGTTTGTCTGGCCTCTCAACAGATACCCCTCCGTTGTGGTTGCACCTACGGTACGGCCATCTGTATCGCTGAGGCACGCAAGCCTCCCCACCAACGGCAAGGTCCATGGTTCATGGGGGGGCGATGGGAATATAGTTTAAACAAAACATCGCTAATAAAACACACATCCTGCCACCCAACAATCGACACTGACGCCGCCGACTCTGCACACGGGCTTTGCATGGTCAGCTGGATGCGAGCCACCACCAGAGAGATGAATGTCGGGGCATGAGCCACTGCTCTCACGCTGCTGCCTCATGCAGCCAGCAGGTACAGCTCGAGTTAGAATTCTTCAAGTGTTATACTGACGTCACATGTCTATGTAACTAACAGGCGAGTCCCCCCTCTGGATGCACTATAGAAATCTTTTGCAATGCTTCCCAGAATATCACAGGATGCATTCCTCCGAGTGATCCAATGGGACAGACTATCCGTTATATAATAACCCTATCCAGAAATCGTAAAGTGTTGCAGAAATAGTTAACGGTCGCTTTTGTTGTTGTAAGAGCTTTTGTGATGTCTCAGCTTGTGTGCATGGAAATCCTTGCATTAACAGGATCTGTTTATGAAAACAGCCCTGAATAACAACAACTGCATTCTTCCCGATGGTCCTAATGAGGCGTCATGTGTTCCCTTCCTGGAAATCGTGACGTATTGCAGTAGTGGGACAACCTTCGCGTCACCCCACTCTCCATTGTTGCCAAATTTATTCAAGATGGCGGCGATGACGTCATCCAAGATGGCGGCATGTAGACTTAGCAACAGTGCATGACGTCATCCAAGATGGCGGCTTTTGGCAGGAAAATAGGCCAATTGTGCTACATCCACTAACCTAACCTCAAGAAAAAATGGCGGGAATTTTGAATTTTGGCGGTAAAATAGACCAATTGGGCTACGTCCACTAACCTATGCCTCTAGAAGAAAAAAATGGCGGGAATTTTAAATTCCATCACGATAATGCGTGCATAAACCGTACTTGTCTTTATTATTATTGATTATCATTTATTAACATTCATTATCATTTATTATTATTTATTATTATTTATATCATGCAGGTGAGTATGCAATCTAACTGTGTTAGTTCATACCCTTGCCACCAGAGAGCGCCACCATGACGTCATTAAAGGTGATTGATTTTGGCGGGAAGAAAGCCAATTGTGCTACCTCCACTGAACAACCATTACCGTTCTCCTGCACATTCAGTCTTTGCTGAGCTGTCGTTGCCATGTGCTCGATCATAGAGATGGATGTGGGTGATAGAGCAGCTTTCAATAACTTCATTTCATGTAGACATTCGAGGGAGGACTGTAGCCACAGTTCAATACATGAGGTGTGGAAGCATATGATAATAGAGGAGTGTTGGAGCAATAAGTACAAGAATTCTGTCCAGCAGATTTCGGCAATGCAGAAGGATGGAGCCAGGATGCATCCCGTAACCAGCATATGCTCATGTGCATGCGCAAACTGCAGGCTTATTTACCATCAAACATTCACTCTTCCAAAACGCAAGAGACGTTCAACTGACGCCGATTCGCTTCGGCGTAAGCATATTCGTATACAATGTATATACCATTGAAGCCCACCCTGCAGAATGTGTTCAATCGATGAGTTATTGGTGTTTGACCACGATGAGTTTAACAGCAGTGTAGTTTGCAAGCATACAGCTGAGGACTGCCCCCATAACTTGCTGAATGGAAACGTGCTGAATGGAAACGTGCTGAATGGAAACGTGCATTAATCCTGGAACATATGAATAAGAACAAAAACACAGTCCTCCAAATAAATTCCCTCCAACGAAATGCATTAAAAATGCTTTACCCATCTCATGGCAACATCTGCTACTGTTGGTACTGTCTACCTTTTCTAAAGCCCACATATAAGCTCCCAGCCCACAAGAGACAACTGCCTCCGATCCAGCAGAGCGTCGAACTGATCTAGTTCGCGAGTTCTCCGCTAGAGGGCACTTCGATAGGTCACGTGTTCACCTCATTCAACCAATAGTAGCACAGCATCATGATGACGTAGTTGGCTTCCATATAAGGAGCACTCAGCAGCTTCTCCATCTCTGTTCCAGTCGGTCAAGATGAAGTGTCAGTCACCACCACAGCAGAATAGGAGGAGGAGCAAGCAGCACCAGAAAAGTAAGTCCTCAAATTGTTATTATTATTATTATTATTGTTATTATTATTATTTCTCTACCAACATCACATCATTTCTTATGGATATTCGTCTTGGTTCTCCAGCAGCTCCACCTATGACGCCGGCATCAGCAGGTCCCAGCATGTCCCAGTCCACGCACGTGAAGGCCTCAGACTAGTCCACGCAGAATCCTGTAGCTCAGTTTCTCAGCATGCTGGAGCAGGATAGCCAGGTGTTAATGTCAGTACCAGAGGCTGCGCTTGACGGGGGCTTCATAGTACTCGGCTCCTTCATACGCACTATCCACTGATCATAATCTCACAAGGGACATCCCACCATCAGTACAAGAACAGCAGGCTAACAGCGCTGGTGTGGATGTCGTGGATGAGAAGATACCGACCGCCGCTTCATCTCATCCTTTACTATTCGCCTCAAGCTATGTGGTAACAGTTAGTGGTTCAAAACGTATCCATGTAGGACTTGAAGTTTCACAATACGGTAGCCTCTCAACTGTGTTAGTGATGGAAAATGTGCTCAAAAATATTAAAGTGAAATTTTCTGACTACGAGTGGGATGAACTGTGTCGTTTAAAAACGCAAATCAAGAATCATATGACTACCGAATATTATCCATCCCACTCCTACCAGGACATGTACTGTGGCAGTCTAACTTTAAGTATGATGATACTACACTAAAAATTAAAAGTGCTGATGGTTATAGTATTTTCATGTATCACCCCACTGTTGATAACTTGTTCAATTTAGACATGGCTCTAACTAGTACGATAGAGAGACTAAATAGATGGTGCCCATATGTTCAGGCAGTGTACACCAACATCATTAACTGGCTTCACACATGTAGCATCCACGTAGATGATATAGAACATTGTTTTAGTATGCGTATAACACCAGTGCCCAAGTCTTGTGCTATTCCTCGAATAAGTGTTGAAAATGTCGAACTCAAATTTACTGATGGAATACCGGACTACTGTAATTCACCCATTATATTACGAGATACACATGCTGAATTTCAAGCATACAAGAAGCAGGTATTTTCCAAATAGTGTACTTCTGCTGCACCGCTTAAAAAAGAATGTACTGATTTTTTCTCATGTTGATCATATTTGTAAATATTTTAATAAATAAATATATTATTTTATAATATTTAATTTGTCATTGCGTGTTTTTTATTTGTCAAGACAAAATGTCACCTACGTTAATCTATATGACAGCCTTAACTTTAAATATACCACTTCGAGTTCATTCTATTGTGTAGCCGTTGTAGCTCAGTTGGTAAGGTGACTGCGCTATAGTGACTACACACAAACACATATTTTCAATCATTTAAAAGCGTATTCCACACCTTGACCTACCACAGTAGGTATCATGGCGGGTTGGGTGAAACACCCTCGCCTCAAGGGCTTTGTTGTAGGTGACTGGTCCTGTGATGATGACCAAGACCAGAAGACCAACAAGAATGGACCACTCCTTCCTGACAGCATACGAGCTATAATTGTAGGTCCATCCAGCTGTGGTAAAACAAATGTCCTCATGGTTCTGTTAACGCACATAGACGGTGTCAGCTTCGAGCACCCTTTCATCTTCTCCAAAACACTCATTCAGCCCAAGTACCAGTTACTCAAGAAAATACGAGTATTAGATGGAGTAGACGGTGTAACGTACAGAGCCTTCAGTGAAAGCGACGACGTCCCCCCACCTGAAGAGGTAAAGCCTAACACGCATGGCGGACGCTCAGTCTGAGAGATTAAGTATGCAAAGACAGAGTGCCCGAATGTACACCGATATCAAATTTAAAAATCTTGAGTCCAGACTAGTTGAAGTTGCAAGGGAATTAAAGGACACCCAGAAACTTCTTGCCATTAACCAAAACCGGAGAGAGAACAGAATTAGCGCAATTGAGGGCATAATAGAAGCCGAGGCCGTTGTTATTGAAGAAGGTGGCGTAGGAAAAAAGGAGAAGAAGAAGTACAAAAAAGCATATATAAAACCACGTGATATTCAGAGCTCTGATTAGTATCCTTCGAGATGTCGACAAGCATAAAGTCATTCAGGCGCGCAAAGCAGTTCGAGAGAAATTACGTTTGCTGAAGTTGGGACATATAGATCGCGAGCAAACACTAAATGAAACTTTTAAACCTGTTACCGAATCTATCACCAAGATAGCTTTGCATAATAATGACCCAATCGCAGAATTCACCAACCAGTATCCGATCGTTAAGATAGATAGAACATTTGGTGTCATCAGGGCGAGACCATACATGCTGGGCTCTTAAACTATAATGTTATCCGATAGCACAATACGCATCGGGCATACAGAGTTTAAAAGAACACCTGACTTAATGAACCTAATCTTTCTAAGGCCATCAAAAAACTTAAAATGCTCAACCGATGATCGCAAAGTCTATCGGGAAATGATTAACTTGACTGCTCTGTACAAAAATCCGAACGGAACACTGAAAAAGCCTGAAAACTCTAAATACACTACCATTATACAATCTTTACTCAATGAGCAAACTAAAAGTGTCGGTGAGCGTGTAGACTTTCAGTATAAAGGAGTGAGCAATCAAGTCCCGCAGTATATACAGGGTGTTACAAAAAGGTACGGCCAAACTTTCAGGAAACATTCCTCACACACAAATAAAGAAAAGATGTTATGTGAACATGTCTCCGGAAACGCTTAATTTCCATGTTAGAGCTCATTTTAGTTTCGTTCTTCCACCTACGCCCAATAGAGCACGTTATCATCATTTCATACGGGATACTCTACCTGTGCTGCTAGAACACGTGCCTTTACAAGTACGACACAACATGTGGTTCATGCACGATGGAGCTCCTGCACATTTCACTTGAAGTGTTCGTACGCTTCTCAACAACAGATTCGGTGACCGATGGATTGGTAGAGGCGGACCAATTCCATGGCCTCCACGATCTCATGACCTCAACCCTCTTGACTTTCATTTATGGGGGCATTTGAAAGCTCTTGTCTACGCAACCCCGGTACCAAATGTAGAGACTCTTCGTGCTCGTATTGTGGACGGCTGAGATACAATACGCCATTCTCCAGTGATGCATCAGCGCATCAGGGATTCCATGCGACGGAGGGTGGATGCATGTATCCTCGCTAACGGAGGACATTTTGAACATTTCCTGTAACAAAGTGTTTGAAGTCACGCTGGTACGTTCT
Source organism: Schistocerca nitens (assembly GCF_023898315.1). Lineage (NCBI taxonomy): Eukaryota > Metazoa > Arthropoda > Insecta > Orthoptera > Acrididae > Schistocerca > Schistocerca nitens. The sequence goes on along the minus strand of NC_064616.1, from coordinate 555,324,129 downwards.
GTTGCTGTGTGTTTCCATTCCATAATTAATGTGATTTGAAGAGATGTAATGAAATGAGCTCTAACATGGAAAGTAAGCGTTTCCGGACACATGTGCATATAACATATTTTCTTTCTTTGTGTGTGAGGAATGTTTCCTGAAAGTTTGGCCGTACCTTTTTATAACACCCTGTATATTACGATGACCCAGATGAACTAATAGACAGACTTCGACTGTTGATGGCTTCGGCTGCTGCGGGCAATACAGCTCCATAATCTCAGAGCTTCGAGAGAGAGGTATCATCGAATAAGTATGGAGATCGTGGTTCGAGAACTGCACAAGCCAGCACGCAAAACATACCCTCGTAGACATGTCATGATTAAAGGGCTGGATGACCTCTGGCAAGCTGATCTTGTAGATGTGAATCGATATTCACCTCATAATAATGGATTCAAATACATTTTAATGGTTATTGATACATACTCTAAAATCGCCTGGGCATTACCTGTGAAAACGAAAACTGGTAGAGATACTGCTGTGGTGTTTGAACGTCTGATGCAGACAGGAACGAATCGATGCCCGGCCAATCTTCAAACCGATCACGGTGGGGAGTTTTACAATGACCATTTAAAGACTGTGATGGCGCGGTATGGCATACACCACTACTCCACGTTTACCCACCTTAAAGCTAGTATCGTCGAGCGGTTGAACAGAACAATCAAAGCTCAAATGTGGATGTAGTTTAATCTTCGCGGTTCGTAAAGGTGGGTAGATATCCTCCCACAGATAATTGCAAAGTATAATCGAACCAAACATAGTACAATAAAAATGAGACCGATCGATGTTCGCGATAATTCACTCATGGACACAGTATATTTCCGGATTAAAAAGCTCGACCCTCGCAAACAGAGGTTCAATGTAGGCGACTTAGTACGTATTTCAAAACACAAGACAGCGTTCGAGAAATCGTACTTACCAAATTGGTCGGCTGAGATATTCACAGTATCCAAAGAGCAGCGAACCAACCCTAGGACATGTATCTTAAAGGACGGCAAGGGCGAAGAAATTGCAGGATGCTTTTACATGGAGGAATTGCAGAAGAGTTCTGAACCAGATGTATTTCTCATCGAGCGCGTGATAAGACGTCGTGGGAATGGAGCACTGGTTAAATGGTTAGGATTTCCATCATCAGAAAACAGTTGGTTCGAAGCTGACATGTTAGTATATAACAGGGAGAGTAGACCTCTATCTCCTCAGTAGCGTACCATGCACGATAGGAGGCACATCATAATAAGAGGTGGAGGTGGTGTTCTCGACAAGTTGCCTGTTGAATTGCACGTTCCCGGATATAATTTCTGTGGACCTGGAACAAAGCTTCAGAAGCGCCTGGCACGAGGCGATAAAGGTATTAACCTACTAGATGAAGCCTGCCTTGAGCACGACCTCGCATACGCAGCAAATAAGGATCTCCCAGCACGCCACGTCGCCGACCGGATATTAGCAGATAAAGCCAAGCAAATAAGGCGAAGAACAGATCTCGGAATAGGCCAACGCGTTGCTGCATTCGTGGTTGATAAAACCATGGGTGGAAAAATTAAGTTGGGCTTGGGTGTGATGAATTTCTAACGGATTATGAAAGCAGTGCGAACAGCTTTGCGAGCGAAGAAGAACAGGAAGAAGAACAACAAACCCAGTTGTTTGAAAAACAGTATTCTCACCTCGATGTCTGCAGCTAAACGTGTGTTGAATGGTGGGAACAAGAAGAAAAACACTACTTAAATTAAACCACCTAGGGTCCTACCACTACCAAAGACTTTGGGCGGAATTATCCCGTTCCTCGTTCCAGCCCTTGCAGCCCTGTCCGCTGTAGGTTCACTCACAGGCGGCGCCGCAGCTGTAGCCAAAACGGTCAAAAACGCACAGAATGCACAAGCCCAACTAGAGGAAGCCAGAAGACATAATCGTGCTATGGAGGCAGCAGCTATCGGAAAAGGTCTCTACTTGAAACCATACAGGAAAGGACTAGGTCTCTTCATATATAAAAAAAGTCCGTTAGTTGTCCTACCAAACCGAGCGCTCACGAATAAAGATCAAGTTAAAATTCTTAAACAAAAACTTCACATTCGTGGATTCCGTGGCGTCTTTATGCGGAATACATTACCGAAGACCATGTGGCGGACTAATGAGTGCGGAATTGTAAATTTAGATGTTGCTGGGGGTCCAGGAACCCATTGGGTTGCGTATGTTAAGAAAAGCCCAAATACAGTTCAGTATTTCGATTCATTCGGCAATTTACAGCCGCCTGAAGAATTACAACGCTACTTCACCAGCAAAAGACGCGTCTTCTACAATGTCTTGCGATATCAGGACTTTAACACATATCTCTGTGGTCATCTCTGCGCTGTGTTCCTCATTACAGCGACGGCGAACCCCCTCTAGAATGCGTCATCGTCAGATCATATGCGCGATATATAAAAGAGCTGTCATTGAACACATGACATCATTTGATGTTTAGATGCAATGTCGTACACTTTGACTTTAAAAGAGCGAGGATCAGTATTACACGCAAATTACTTTCCGCCGATTGATTTAAGTGCAGGGGACTGGAGTATTGCACTGATTGGTCTAGAGACGTATAACAGCATTCCAAATATTACACAGAGCAACAATAAACTACATCTTGAAATTGAGGGCCCGAAGGGGATTCTACAAATACAACCTGGTGCCTACGATATTGATGATTTAAACGAACTCTTAAAACAGTCAGAAAAAGGTATTGAAATACGGGTAAACATTAATACCCTTAAATCTGAAATACGGACAGAGAGTGCTACGATCGACTTTACACACAGACATTCAACTGGTCCACTGCTAGGTTTTGCGAAGAATCGTGTTTTGGTGAAGGACAGAAGTAAATTTTACGCATCAGATCATGCTGTAGATATACTCCCAGTGAGTACAATCCACGTTGAGTGCAATATTGCCACAAACTCATACCTGAACGATAAATTGATTTACTCAATTTACGGATTCTTTCCTCCAGTCGGCACAGGATATAAAATAGTTCAAGCCCCCACAAACGCTATATATCTCCCGGTGGCTGTTCAGACATTGGACTACCTTGAACTGCGTATTGTGGACCAGAATAATTATCTTGTTAACTTTAGAGGAGAAGAGATCATTGTACGCCTGCATCTAAGGCGAGATGGGAATAAGGTATAGCCGGCCGCGGTGGTCTAGCGGTTCTGGCGCTGCAGTCCGGAACCGCGGGACTGCTACGGTCGCAGGTTCGAATCCTGCCTCGGGCATGGGTGTGTGTGATGTCCTTAGGTTAGTTAGGTTTAAGTAGTTCTAAGTTCTAGGGGACTTATGACCTAAGATGTTGAGTCCCATAGTGCTCAGAGCCATTTGAACCATTTTTGAATAAGGTATAAAGCTAGCACACCAGGCTCACAACCCGTCAGTGCAACGCGGAAGGGCAAGGTGATAACACGCCTTAATTACGAATTCCTCGTTTCAGCAGGTTTAAAACCGCAGAATGACGTCGCTCAACGTAACTCAATCAGTAGAGCATGATGACCGAATTATTCGTCATGAATACTACTCACACAAACCCTACACTTAAAGCACATTTAACAAAAATGATGAAATTAGGATTGTTATCCTGCATCAGGACGTGGTAACACGGCCTAGCAAGAGCTTCCTCTATCTGGACTACACATTTAAGAAAGCTGACGGGGCTGCCGTAGCGCTCTCGAAGCTCACTAGAAATGCCGCAGCATTCCTGTTTCAAGAGATATGCTATGAACTCAACGGAATTGAAATAGACCGAACACGAAATGTTGGTATTACATCAGCCCTTAAGACGTACGTTTCAGCCTCACCCTCTGATTCAAACAGTTTGGAAAATGCTGGGTGGTTCATAGATGCAGCGGATGGGGAGGGTGGACAAAGCCGATTTACAGTGTGCGTGCCACTAAAAAGGCTTATGGGGTATTTTGAGGGTATGCAGCGAATACTTATCAACGCTAAAGAGGAACTTATTTTGGTGAGAAGTGCAAGTGACGCGAATTCATTCTCTCAAACAGCTGCATAGAATGTTCAAATCAAGATTAATAGCATATCATGGAAAATGCCTCACATCACCGTTGCCGATCATGGGAGCTTTTTGAATACCTAGTCCTACCTACAGATTACACACATAATTGGGCCATTAAAACATCAGTGCAGTTGGAAGCACCTCGATTCATCATACTCGGATTTCAAACTCAAAGGCGTGCTAATGTATCAAAGGACTCGACTGAATTTGACCACTGCAAGTTAACTAACGCCAGAGTCTACTTGAATTCAGAATACTACCCATATGAGAATCTACATCTACAGTGGGACAGCAATGTATACAGTCTGGCATTTGACATGTATGCGAGATTCCGAGCATCTTACTACAAGGGTGTTGAAAATAAAGGATGCCTACTCAGCCCACAGAGTTTCAAGAAGCTAGCGCCAATAATCGTGATTGACTGTTCAAAACAGAATGAGATAATTAAATCAGGACCTATAGATGTACGGATTGAATTTGAATCTTCAGCAAACTTCCCTCATCAGACTTTGGCATATGCTCTCGTTCTGCATGATCGTCTCGTTATCTACTGTCCGCTCACTGGTGTAGTGCAACGAGTTGTATAAATTAATACGCACTCTGCTAGCTCTAGCGTAGATCACGATGTTACCTGAAGGTGTGAGGATCGTAGCTGACGTTCAAGGATTTTACTATGATGAGTGCAGGCGTTTCATAATTAAAGACTGTGCATTAATAGCATTCACACAAAGTGATGGAGTAATAGGAACATTTGTATCAAGAGTTGAATCGCCGAAACCATTTAAAGACGTCAAGTGCAATAAGACAGTCAGAAGCGCGATGTGGCTAACAAAATTTTATCATGGTATTATGTGGGATGACCCTGGCATCTCTTATAAACATTTGCTGCAATTGCTGAGAGTATTTGATCACAAGGAGACAATAATCTACGTTAAAGGCGATGAGAAGAGTAGCTTGCTGCGTCGAATCTTCAAATATGCGGCTATCCAGAACCTGGAATACTACGATTGTCCACCTATCCATCAACTTAGACAGCGAACGTGTGAAGAAGAAAAAAATAGTTTCGTGTCAGCATCTGAAAATGTAAAATTAATTTTAAAATGGTTCACAAATAAATAAATATTTTTTTTCGCCATAAGAATTCTTGTTGATTTCTTTCTGTGACACCTACTTCCATAGAAGTAAGTTCATTGGTGTTACTGTGCGTGAAGCGCATTCCACTGGAGCTGTCTGAGCCAGTTTACCTGCTGCCACCTCGCCGACGCGGCGATGAGTCAACTGTTGAAAGTGACAGGACCTGAAAGAGAGAGTGCTAGGGCCGGCTTCGCCAGATGCCCGCCGTTTAAAGTGACAGGACCACATAGAGAGCGGCGGGGTCCGTTTGTGACCGGCAGACGAAGTCCAGCACGCGTCATTCAGATTTCATCTCTGTCTGTAAATCAGTAAAAACCTTATATGTCTCTCTCTGTGCCAGTGCAACGTATATGGATCATGATTGAGGGTGAAATAATAACAAACCCGGGCAATTTTTTTTACAATAAAATAATTGAATTTATTATTCAATTCAGATTTTTTTAAACGTTGTTTGCATCATATCAGTTTACAGTAAAATGATTCACAGTTTTTTTTCACATTATATGAGTTTACAGATATATTATTTGTCTTCAAGTAAAAATATGAATATTCTGATCCTTGCAGATACATGTTTTTACATTATTCATAAATATATAAGCATTGTGCAGAGATAAACTCTCTCTCTCTCTCTCTCTCTCTATATATATATATATATATATATATATATATATATATATATATATATTCCTGGAAATGGAAAAAAGAACACATTGACACCGGTGTGTCAGACCCACCATACTTGCTCCGGACACTGCGAGAGGGCTGTACAAGCAATGATCACACGCACGGCACAGCGGACACACCAGGAACCGCGGTGTTGGCCGTCGAATGGCGCTAGCTGCGCAGCATTTGTGCACCGCCGCCGTCAGTGTCAGCCAGTTTGCCGTGGCATACGGAGCTCCATCGCAGTCTTTAACACTGGTAGCATGCCGCGACAGCGTGGACGTGAACCGTATGTGCAGTTGACGGACTTTGAGCGAGGGCGTATAGTGGGCATGCGGGAGGCCGGGTGGACGTACCGCCGAATTGCTCAACACGTGGGGCGTGAGGTCTCCACAGTACATCGATGTTGTCGCCAGTGGTCGGCGGAAGGTGCACGTGCCCGTCGACCTGGGACCGGACCGCAGCGACGCACGGATGCACGCCAAGACCGTAGGATCCTACGCAGTGCCGTAGGGGACCGCACCGCCACTTCCCAGCAAATTAGGGACACTGTTGCTCCTGGGGTATCGGCGAGGACCATTCGCAACCGTCTCCATGAAGCTGGGCTACGGTCCCGCACACTGTTAGGCCGTCTTCCGCTCCCGCCCCAACATCGTGCAGCCCGCCTCCAGTGGTATCGCGACAGGCGTGAATGGAGGGACGAATGGAGACGTGTCGTCTTCAGCGATGAGAGTCGCTTCTGCCTTGGTGCCAATGATGGTCGTATGCGTGTTTGGCGCCGTGCAGGTGAGCGCCACAATCAGGACTGCATACGACCGAGGCACACAGGGCCAACACCCGGCATCATGGTGTGGGGAGCGATCTCCTACACTGGCCGTACACCACTGGTGATCGTCGAGGGGACACTGAATAGTGCACGGTACATCCAAACCGTCATCGAACCCATCGTTCTACCATTCCTAGACCGGCAAGGGAACTTGCTGTTCCAACAGGACAATGCACGTCCGCATGTATCCCGTGCCACCCAACGTGCTCTAGAAGGTGTAAGTCAACTACCCTGGCCAGCAAGATCTCCGGATCTGTCCCCCATTGAGCATGTTTGGGACTGGATGAAGCGTCGTCTCACGCGGTCTGCACGTCCAGCACGAACGCTGGTCCAACTGAGGCGCCAGGTGGAAATGGCATGGCAAGCCGTTCCACAGGACTACATCCAGCATCTCTACGATCGTCTCCATGGGAGAATAGCAGCCTGCATTGCTGCGAAAGGTGGATATACACTGTACTAGTGCCGACATTGTGCATGCTCTGTTGCCTGTGTCTATGTGCCTGTTGTTCTGTCAGTGTGATCATGTGATGTATCTGACCCCAGGAATGTGTCAATAAAGTTTCCCCTTCCTGGGACAATGAATTCACGGTGTTCTTATTTCAATTTCCAGGAGTGTATATTTCTCGACGCTCTCAGGTAGGACACTCACCTGATCTTTCTCCAAACCGAAATCTGCCAAGTGCTAAAAAATGAGCGTCATACCCACTTAAATTATGAAAGAAAACTGGTATGTGCCTAACTGGTACTTCAAATTGCACGCATTGTGAACAGCGCCTCGGAATTTCCCTGTAAGATGACAGTGGTTCCTACGATGAGTTTCCGCTTTTCTGTCCAACGGCAGCCCACAAATACACTCCTGGAAATGGAAAAAAGAACACATTGACACCGGTGTGTCAGACCCACCATACTTGCTCCGGACACTGCGAGAGGGCTGTACAAGCAATGATCACACGCACGGCACAGCGGACACACCAGGAGCCGCGGTGTTGGCCGTCGAATGGCGCTAGCTGCGCAGCATTTGTGCACCGCCGCCGTCAGTGTCAGCCAGTTTGCCGTGGCATACGGAGCTCCATCGCAGTCTTTAACACTGGTAGCATGCCGCGACAGCGTGGACGTGAACCGTATGTGCAGTTGACGGACTTTGAGCGAGGGCGTATAGTGGGCATGCGGGAGGCCGGGTGGACGTACCGCCGAATTGCTCAACACGTGGGGCGTGAGGTCTCCACAGTACATCGATGTTGTCGCCAGTGGTCGGCGGAAGGTGCACGTGCCCGTCGACCTGGGACCGGACCGCAGCGACGCACGGATGCACGCCAAGACCGTAGGATCCTACGCAGTGCCGTAGGGGACCGCACCGCCACTTCCCAGCAAATTAGGGACACTGTTGCTTCTGGGGTATCGGCGAGGACCATTCGCAACCGTCTCCATGAAGCTGGGCTACGGTCCCGCACACCGTTAGGCCGTCTTCCGCTCACGCCCCAACATCGTGCAGCCCGCCTCCAGTGGTGTCGCGACAGGCGTGAATGGAGGGACGAATGGAGACGTGTCGTCTTCAGCGATGAGAGTCGCTTCTGCCTTGGTGCCAATGATGGTCGTATGCGTGTTTGGCGCCGTGCAGGTGAGCGCCACAATCAAGACTGCATACGACCGAGACACACAGGGCCAACACCCGGCATCATGGTGTGGGGAGCGATCTCCTACACTGGCCGTACACCACTGGTGATCGTCGAGGGGACACTGAATAGTGCACGGTACATCCAACCCGTCATCGGACCCATCGTTCTACCATTCCTAGACCGGCAAGGGAACTTGCTGTTCCAACAGGACAATGCACGTCCGCATGTATCCCGTGCCACCCAACGTGCTCTAGAAGGTGTAAGTCAACTACCCTGGCCAGCAAGATCTCCGGATATGTCCCCCATTGAGCATGTTTGGGACTGGATGAAGCGTCGTCTCACGCGGTCTGCACGTCCAGCACGAACGCTGGTCCAACTGAGGCGCCAGGTGGAAATGGCATGGCAAGCCGTTCCACAGGACTACATCCAGCATCTCTACGATCGTCTCCATGGGAGAATAGCAGCCTGCATTGCTGCGAAAGGTGGATATACACTGTACTAGTGCCGACATTGTGCATGCTCTGTTGCCTGTGTCTATGTGCCTGTTGTTCTGTCAGTGTGATCATGTGATGTATCTGACCCCAGGAATGTGTCAATAAAGTTTCCCCTTCCTGGGACAATGAATTCACGGTGTTCTTATTTCAATTTCCAGGAGTGTATGACACTCGGTGGCTTTATTATACAAATCTACATTCTCCTCAGATTTGGTCATTGGAACGTTGCCGCTATACAGCTTATCAACTTCCAGTGAAAAATTTTCAAGCTCAGAGTGCAACCGAATCGATGGATTATCGCCGATTTAAGATTTGTATCGGTTAAGGTTGGTGTCATATGACGATACAATTTGGTACACTGCAGCATAGGGTACGTGTTTCTCTGTAAAGGTAGTGTGCGAGGTCGTAGGATCGCCTTCACAGCGGGTCACAGGAGTGAGGAGACACTCAAAGTCGGCGTGTACAACAAACGGGCGGCGCTCCTTGTGGTGAGCATTCCTAAACTTTATGAATTTGTTTTCCTCTGTGGGCATGATAACACGTACCGCATCCTAGTAGACAAACAGTCTACTAGATGCGTAGCTAATAACTGTTCAGAGGAGAAATAAAAGACACACCTTAAACAAATATGTTATACATTATGATCAGCTGATAATTGGGAGGAAAGGAGTCGGGACATGTCCTTGATCCAGACATAGTGATACTTGTCACCTTCAGAAAAGAGCAGCATATTTACATGCAGCTCACGCTCACCGGCAAATTTTGAGAAATGGAGGGGGCCGACGACAATATGCTTGTCTTGCTCGTCTGACTTGCTTTTCTTCTCCAGGCCATAAACATGTACCGATATTCCGGTATTCTGCGCCTCAAATATAGGTACGTCCTGGATTTTGATGGGGAAGTCAATACCATCAAAGTTATAAGATGAATAAATATTATCACCTACACTGTATGTACTGGGACGTTCAGGATGAGCTCTATAATTGTAATTTCTCTCGCAAGCCAGGATTGACCACGCAAAACAAGCGTGATCTTTTGTATTTTCGACATTAATGCATGCCCTCTTGTTAGCTATATCTTTAGGGAGCTTGACATAGATAGACCCTCCATTTAATGGATCGTGGACATGTATATGGATGTCCAGGTGTAGAATTCTGCTGAGTGGCGTAGCTGAGCCATTGACCTCCATCTCGGAAAAGCGGCCCAATATGACACTCAAGGTGGATTTACAGATCCACCCGGCGATTGATGTGCTCCGCGTTATCACGACATTATCCCCCCAAAGATAATGAATGCTGATCTCTTGCTGACCAGACTGAACTTTGGGGGGGGGGGGGGGGAGGGAGGGGGGTGCAATAACTCAATGCATAGCACTGCACTCACTTAACGGCGGGGTAACGCGGATTATCGACTACCTTGAGGAGCTCGGTTTCCAGGACTGGGAGGTACGCGTTTAAAAATCCAACAGGATCGCGGCACCCCCCTGCCGGGTTTTCGATGCTAGTGATCGAGATTCGCTCCTCAAAGGCATCGGCAATCGCGCGAGTACTGCAACTGAGGTATGGTGTCACCGACCTGATCTAATTGACTAATAGGGCGGGTTAGAGAACTGCCACTAGCCAGAGGATGATCACTAATACTATTACTACTACTAATAGTGGGGGTCCAGCCGGTGGACGATAGAGCTGGCGATGGCGCATGATCATCGTTTATTGAGACTGGTATTCGTCTCGCTACACGAACCTTGCGCTGGCGGTGTCGTGGACGGTCAGCTTGCGGAGGCGGAGAAGGCGGCGAGGAGAGACCAGTGGAGCAGCCAGGCCGCGGCGAGGGACCCCTGGCAGTGCTGCTACCCACTTGTTGTGATGTACAAGGACGCCAGGTAGTTTGGGCCGCCGCCGCGGCCTGTCGAGCTGTGGTGATCTGTGCGATGCAAGGTGGGGCGTGTCTTCGCCCACCCTCGAGCCCCGCGCCTGCAACCGTCGCTCGCGGAACACGTGCAGTGCCGTGAGATGTACCTGTAACGTAAATATAAGTTTAATGATATGGATTTAAAAGAGGGACAAATAATAATAATTATTATAAGAGTAAATAATGGTAATCATTTTGGACTAATGATGAAAACTATTCACCTTCTCCGATCTCATTCTACGGCTTCAGCAGTTCATTGCCGCATTCGACAAGCCCCTCAAGCCAGTCAGGCATGTCCAGTTCGTTCTCATCTAAAAAGTTATTACTGTGTTCGGCTCCCTCGCTCTGTGTGGAATTAGGATGACCTAGAAACAAAATATATGTTAAGGCTAGATCAATACAATAGGAAGAAGGGTGTATATTAAAAGAACAAGAAGAAAAAATTATTTAATTTTTTAGCGAGTATGATTTTTATTATTATTAGAGATGTACTTACATTCATGACGAGCTCTCTTCATTTCGAGTTGGCGATCAAGCTCTTCTAGCGCTGGGCCGATGTAATCTAGAAAGATGGAATATAATGAGTATAATATAAAGTAAAAAATATTTATAGAAGAAGCTTGGTGATATAGAAATGAGAGGACGAAGGCAGATATATAAAAAAATGAAATCTTTATAGAGAGCGAGTATAACACACACACACACACACACACACACCACGTGGAAGGCGGATCTTTATATAGAGCTAGCCAAAACAGATGTAGCGCTCGTACACGGAAATAAAGGGTAGAGATATCAGAACATTGAAAAAATGTACTTACCAGGTAATGGAACTTGTTCAGGACAAGGCTGATTGACGCCACCTGCTCGCTCCTCAGACTCGAGGATAATGTCCACGAGTTCAGCTATAACAATGAGATATATAATTAATAAGCGGAATATACACTCCTGGAAATTGAAATAAGAACACCGTGAATTCATTGTCCCAGGAAGGGGAAACTTTATTGACACATTCCTGGGGTCAGATACATCACATGATCACACTGACAGAACCACAAGCACATAGACACAGGCAACAGAGCATGCACAATGTCGGCACTAGTACAGTGTATATCCACCTTTCGCAGCAATGCAGGCTGCTATTCTCCCATGGAAACGATCGTAGAGATGCTGGATGTAGTCCTGTGGAACGGCTTGCCATGCCATTTCCACCTGGCGCCTCAGTTGGACCAGCGTTCGTGCTGGACGTGCAGACCGCGTGAGACGACGCTTCATCCAGTCCCAAACATGCTCAATGGGGGACAGATCCGGAGATCTTGCTGGCCAGGGTAGTTGACTTACACCTTCTAGAACACGTTGGGTGGCACGGGATACATGCGGACGTGCATTGTCCTGTTGGAACAGCAAGTTCCCTTGCCGGTCTAGGAATGGTAGAACGATGGGTTCGATGACGGTTTGGATGTACCGTGCACTATTCAGTGTCCCCTCGACGATCACCAGTGGTGTACGGCCAGTGTAGGAGATCGCTCCCCACACCATGATGCCGGGTGTTGGCCCTGTGTGCCTCGGTCGTATGCAGTCCTGATTGTGGCGCTCACCTGCACGGCGCCAAACACGCATACGACCATCACTGGCACCAAGGCAGAAGCGACTCTCATCGCTGAAGACGACACGTCTCCATTCGTCCCTCCATTCACGCCTGTCGCGACACCACTGGAGGCGGGCTGCACGATGTTGGGGCGTGAGCGGAAGACGGCCTAACGGTGTGCGGGACCGTAGCCCAGCTTCATGGAGACGGTTGCGAATGGTCCTCGCCGATACCCCAGGAGCAACAGTGTCCCTAATTTGCTGGGAAGTGGCGGTGCGGTCCCCTACGGCACTGCGTAGGATCCTACGGTCTTGGCGTGCATCCGTGCGTCGCTGCGGTCCGGTCCCAGGTCGACAGGCACGTGCACCTTCCGCCGACCACTGGCGACAACATCGATGTACTGTGGAGACCTCACGCCCCACGTGTTGAGCAATTCGGCGGTACGTCCACCCGGCCTCCCGCATGCCCACTATACGCCCTCGCTCAAAGTCCGTCAACTGCACATACGGTTCACGTCCACGCTGTCGCGGCATGCTACCAGTGTTAAAGACTGCGATGGAGCTCCGTATGCCACGGCAAACTGGCTGACACTGACGGCGGCGGTGCACAAATGCTGCGCAGCTAGCGCCATTCGACGGCCAACACCGCGGGTCCTGGTGTGTCCGCTGTGCCGTGCGTGTGATCATTGCTTGTACAGCCCTCTCGCAGTGTCCGGAGCAAGTATGGTGGGTCTGACACACCGGTGTCAATGTGTTCTTTTTTCCATTTCCAGGAGTGTATAAGATATAAAGGAAAAATGATAATCAAAAATAAAAATTATTTTCTTACTCGATAATGGTGAATCGTGGAGTCTAAGTCTCTTCGCAGCAGCAGACTCCTGGCTGTTGAATCTCTTCATTTTAACAGCAACAAAGCAGACACACAAACGCACGATATGGAATGCAAGTGACGAGTGAGAAAGATGACCGGGGAAGGGGGGACTCCTTATATAAGTGTGATGACGCAGTATCACGTGATCTTGCCGGCCGAAGTGGCCGTGTGGTTAAAGGCGCTGCAGTCTGGAACCGCAAGACCGCTACGGTCGCAGGTTCGAATCCTGCCTCGGGCATGGATGTTTGTGATGTCCTTAGGTTAGTTAGGTTTAACTAGTTCTAAGTTCTAGGGGACTAATGACCTCAGCAGTTGAGTCCCATAGTGCTCAGAGCCATTTGAACCATCACGTGATCTTAGGATGAACGAATGGCTGTTGAGAATTCTGTGGGGGTGGTGAATGAGTTCATTAGCGCCCCTAGTAGCTGAAAGCTGAACTAGTCAGATGGTTGCAGGACATGGTGGAGGGCTGAGCATTTTATAATTTATAAAATTATAGACAAATAATTCATAGTATCACTGAAGATCTTATTTAGATTAGAGAGAGGATGATAGTGAGACCATTATGTGTGTGTTAGGATGAATTATTTATTATTATTATTGTTATTATTTAAAAGTATGTTATATAGGCGTAATTCGAGGTTGATGGTATTAAGAATGGCGTTGAAGGAAATGTTTTTAGAGATGAATATTGTTAGCTATTTTTTTTTATTGGCGAGGAGTTTATGGTAGGTGGCGAATATATTTTGAATGAATAAAGGGGAGGTTAAATATTTTGGGACCATATAAAATTTGAGTGAGTTGATAGGTATGTGGTCCGCAGCACGTGGTCGTGCGGTTGCGTTCTCGCTTCCCACGCCCGGGTTCCCGGGTTCGATTCCCGGCGGGGTCAGGGATTTTCTCTGCCTCGTGATGACTGGGTGTTGTGTGCTGTCCTTAGGTTAGTTAGGTTTAAGTAGTTCTAAGTTCTAGGGGACTGATGACCATAGATGTTAAGTCCCATAGTGCTCAGAGCCATTTGAACCATTTGAACCATAGGTATGTGAGTTGAGAAGTTTGCTAGGAGCGTGCGAGTGATATTGACGTGTTATTTTTTTTTTATTTGAGTTGAGAGCTTCGTGTTAAATTGACTTGTGGAGGTACGTATCTTGACGGGAGCGACGGTTCACGCGTATGTGTGAGTTTTCGCGAAGATCTTGGATTAGGTAATCGGGGTATGTGGGGTGAATAATGAGAATCAGGTGATCAGTTAACTTAGTGAGAGCGTACTTTGTCCCACAGAGCCACATGGTCGATCGCGCATTGTGAAGTCAAGGAAGTTTCCAACTCGGTAGCAAACATTCCAGTTCGAGCGTGTCGGTTCCTGTCTGTCGGTGAGGGAATTCCAGAGTTTATGGGGCAAGAGCGTAGTTTGTGCTCCATCATCACATGTGCTGGTGACGCCGTGGAGTCGCGGGCATGTGGCGTGAGGGTGGTGTGGACAAAGCAAGCGGGTTGGTTCCTGTCCGTCGGTGCTGGGAATTTGCGAACTTTAGGGCCGATATAGCTTTTAGTGTGTCACGTGATAGAACTTTCCAAACATCTTGGGCGGTTGAATGAGGTAGGTATCGGCAGGTTGGAACCTGTTCAGAAAAAAAAAATGGGGTTGAACGTGTCCTTTGTCCAGCACGTGGTCGACAGGTTCCATCCTGTCCAACGTTAAGTGCTCGCGGGCGGGTGAGGATGTTTACATAGCCGGACTCTGAGGCGAGCGCGGCTGACCGTTTGTGGCGGGACTCGGGGACGCCGGTCGGCGCCTACCTACCCGGCGCGTCGGCTGGGGACTCTGCGGGCCCGCCTACAGGCGGAGCACGGAGCGGGCTCAGCCATGTTCGCGTACGTCAGCTGCGCTCTGGAGTTCGATGGGTAATGCATTTTTAAAGCATTTCGTTGGAGGGAATATATTTGGAGGACTGCGTTCTTGTTCTTATTCATATGTTCCAGGATTAATGCACGTTTCCATTCAGCATGTAGGAGGTTATGGGGGCAAAAGCTGCTCTATCACCCACATCCATCTCCATGATCGAGCACATGGCAACGACAGCTCAGCAAAGACTGAATGTGCAGGAGAACGGTAATGGTAGTTCAGTGGAGGTAGCACAATTGGCTTTCTTCCTGCCAAAATCAACCACCTTTAATGACGTCATGGTGGCGCTCTCTGGTGGCAAGGGTATGAACTAACACAGTTGGATTGCATACTCACCTGCATGATATAAATAATAATAAATAATAATAAATGATAATGAATGTTAATAAATGATAATCAATAATAATAAAGACAAGTACGGTTTTTGCATGCATTATCGTGTTGGAATTCAAACTTCCCGCCATTTTTTTCTTCTGGAGGCATAGATTAGTAGACGTAGCCCAATTGGTCTATTTTCCCGCCAAAATTCAAAATTCCCGCCATTTTTCTTGAGGTTGGGTTAGTGGACATACCCCAATTGACCTATTTTCCCGCCAAAAGCCGCCATCTTGGATGACGTCATGCGCTGTCGCTAAGTCTACATGCCGTCATCTTGGATGACGTCATCGCCGCCATCTTGAATAAATTTGGCAACAATGAAGAGTGGGGTGACGCGAAAGTTGTCCCACTACTTATTGCTTTCAACATACGTCTCATAAATGGTAAACGTTCTCACTGCTAAAAGCCTTCATCATGTCTGTGCACACATCCAAAATGGTTCAAATGGCTCTGAGCACTATGGGACTCAACTGCTGTGGTCATAAGTCCCCTAGAACTTAGAACTACTTAAACCTAATTAACCTAAGGACAGCACACAACACCCAGCCATCACGAGGCAGAGAAAATCCCTGACCCCGCCGGGAATCGAGCCCGGAAACCCGGGCGTGGGAAGCGAGAAGCGCACATCCAAAAACATAATCAATCATAAAAGCATTATTGTTGTCTGGAAAGAGAGATGGGCGAAATCATAACAGTTACGCAAACAGAATTTGAAGCACTGTCCTACAGAGGAGAAAAAGGGTGGAATTTTAGATGTCCTACAGCTACTGGTCTCGAAATGCCCCAATGTCACAATGGTGGATGAAGCACAGCATCCTGCTGGAGATGGACGGTCTGCTTAGACTTGTCTTTGAACACTTAAACAAAGAAGACAAGACGTTACTCTAAAAACATTCTGTAGATACCTTGCCCCCCCATCTTGTTCGAACTAGTCCGTATAGGATATCTTGTGAATGAATGGAGCATTCAGATTGGCTCTTACTGAATTTACCCACCAAATTACTGGTGCTGCCTGCGTGGAATCATTGTCCGCTTTTTTTTTTTTTTTTTTCTACAGACGAGACATTCAGTGGCAAAACTATTACGTACAGATCGCCATATTTCACTGACAGTTAAACCCTGCAAAAGTGGTCTCCACATTGTTAAATATGGAAAGGCACTTCCTCAATTATACTGTTTTGCCACTGACTATGGAAGCTTGAATATTTCAGCAAGAAACCAATCTCCAACCCGGCTATATATCACCACACACTGTATCGATGAAGTAAACATGCAATTCGTAACCTGCGCCATACAAAGTCATCATTTCTGCATCTTGTATATAGCTATCGGCCATCAGACACTCCTACGTATACCCCGAAGACAGACCGTATATTCTCCTCGCAGCCACTAGTGAATTATATTTGTGGCACTCTCATACCGCAAATCGAGTCACCTTTTTCGAACCTGTCTGCTACAGTAAAACTCCAACATGGTTTTAGACAGCCCCTATGCATCTTGTAACTGTTCCTCAGTCTCTGCCCCCTCCCCCCCCCTTCTCCCTGCATCTTTCTCCATGTGATCATTCCAATTAGTCAGAACTGAGCAGAAGTCAGAGAGCGCTATATCAAGGACCTTCTGCAACCCGTGGAGAAACAGGGTGAGCTATTTTGATCACTCGGTGGAAATGGTATTGTAGCTGCGCCACGTGTGTAAAATGTGAAAAGCCAGTGCCAAACAAAGCATTCTCCTGCAACACGAGGTAGTAGAAAGGACAGTACAAGTACGTTTGGGAACTGGAAGAAGGACGAAGATTTTGCTTCTGCACTGCGGTGCATCTCCAAACTACATACAGGTACTGCAGTCAAAAGGAGATCTGCATTCCTCGGAATGCATTCTAGTCTGTTACCAAAACATTCTGCCCATCATCGTTATTTTGTACCATCAAACAGAGGTAAACTACTAACAATAAAATCTCCACTAACGTTATCTGATAAAGAACTTGATAAGATTTTACCGCACCTCTCTCTTCTGTTATACTGGGAAACAAATAGCGTCTGTCTGCTGGCATCAAGCATATGTTGCGATCTCATTAAATATACAGGGATTGATACATTGGGGCAGGGGACAAGTGATCATAGTCGTCTGCACAGACCAGTGTAAAATTTAATTGCCTTTACTGCAGGAGGACCATCTCCCACGGACTATCAGTTGTCAGAGAGGGTCCTTGTGTTGTCTGATAGACTGCTTTTTCTGCTGTAACACGTCCAAGCAGTGTTTAACTACAGCTTTGTACATCACCATACATTTTTTTTCCACCATGACTTTGATCTCTGTGTCAGGTTCTAAACTGATATTAATCCTTTTTGATCCATTGGCTCTCACAGAAAACTAGAGACATCACAGGGTGTAAATTACACTCCTGCTCCCACAATATACAAACATAGGATGACTGAAATAAAAGACAGCCATAAAATATGGAAACTGCGACAGTTTTGCAGTGTTGTGGAGCGTTTCCAAACACCTGTCCAAAGGTGATTGATGACCTCTGTATGTAAACTCATCTTTCACAGTGATGGAGTAGCAGATGGCTTGATGTTCCATTTCGATTGATTTCTCATATTGCTGTTAGGTACACGATCACTGTTTTGGGCTAGCAATCCTTGGAAGGTGTTGCCCTTCAACAAAGACTCTTTCTCCATCTCAAACAAATGATGTCAGTCAGTCTTTATCTGGTAATCAACAGCGTACCACTGGATGGATGGTCGATGTACTGTAATAAGCATCACAATTGATAGTGCGATCAGTTTTAGAAATTTTACCAGTTTTTCTGTAATTTCAATGCCTACCAACGCCACGGCAGCATGCTTACCAGTTTCTGTACCACCCCTCCACTACTATGCAAGTACCATATACTAGATCGCAAATGTAGATAGATGACTGTGCAATACAACCTTTCATTAATATGACATTGGCCTCTTGTTGCTAGGTGGGGTCGTATCAGAATCAGAGATATGAAGGTAATTTTTTTTTTTTTTTAAATGGGATGCTACAGTTTGGTACATATTTTCTGATAGTGGCTATCGAGACAAAGCCAATGATGTGTAACAGTAAGGTCTTTGGAGCCCAACAAAGGTCAAAATGTTGGCACGAACGTCCATTTACAGGTGTTCGATGTGATGACCATTGGTATCAATGTAGTGCTGTACTCTTTTTATCATGGACTGCGTGGTATTCCTTATGACTTTGGCGCTTGCCAAAGCACATGCTCTGACCATTCTCTCCCATATACGGCGTATACATCTAACGTGCCATTGACATGTAAACACCATTCGACGGTTTCGCAATACAACACTCATAGGAACGGTAAGACTAGTATCGTCGAATCAGGCGAATGTGAATGATGTATTCCTTTGAAGAACAAGTCGATATGCTTCTCATCTATGGAGAATGCCATCGAAATTCAGTGAGAGATAGAGACTTATACGCTGAAAGATATCATCAACTTATTCACCCTACACGTCGTACATTTAAATATGTGTATGATAAATTGAGAACAACTGGATCTTTATCACATTAGAACCATATCCAGCAAAGGAAAGTTACTAACAAGGAAACAGAGATTGGTACTCTTGCGACTGTGGTTCGAGACCCTTGTGTCAGTTCACGTCAAATTGCAAGGGAATCTGGCATGAGTCAGAGTAGTGTTAATCGTGTTCTGCACCGCCATAAACATTATCCTTACCATATCAGTCTCCACCAAGAATAAATTGGTATGGGCTGTATGCATCCCATCGAATTCTGCCAATGGGCTCAACTTCAGATTTAGAGGGATGACACATTTATTAATTTGGTTTTAATTACTGACAAGGCTACATGCATGAACCATGGAAATGTTAATTTGCATACCATGCCTTATTGGCCAACTGAAAATTCATGTTGGCTGTGGCAAGTTGCACACCAAAAACCGTGGTCGGGTGTGGGATTCTGGAAGACAGAATTATAGGCCCCTATTTCATCGAAGGAAATCATTATGGTAGGAAGAACACCACATTCCTGCAAGAAACATTAGGTCTGTTACTAGAAAAAATACCTTTATGAACAAGGAACAGAATGTGGTATCAACACAATGGGTGTCTGGTATATTTTTCACTGATGGCTAGAAATGAGTTGCAGAGACAGTTCCCAAATCGTTGAATTGGACGCGGAGGAGATATGTTGTGGCTGGCTCGTTCGCCAGACTTGACGTCTCTGGATTTTTTCTTGTGGGGATTCGTAAAAGACATTGTTTATAAAGACGTTCCAACTACACCTGAATATATGTGGGAGAGAATTGTCAGAGCATGTGCTTCGATAAGTGCCAATGTGATAAGAAATACCACTCAATCCATGATAAGAAAATTGCTGCAGTGCATTGATACCAATGGTCATCACTTCGAACACCTTCCGTAAATGGACGTTCATGCCACCTTTGTGACCTTCGTTGACCTTCAAAGACCTTACTGTTTACACGTCATTGAATTCGTCTCGATGGCCGCTATCAGAAAGTAAGCACCAAACAACAGCATCCCATTAAAAAAAAAAAAGTTGACCTTCATATCTCTGAAGCGACACCTCCCAGCAACAAAAAACCGTCATATTATGGCCCCCGTTGTCCCATGCAACTTCTGTCCCACAAACGTTTGAGCTCCTATCAGCCTTTCGGAGTTGTTCTTGGTGGCAATACTTAGTGACTCATCCTGTATATGTACACACCACACACCAGTGTATGCCAGACAGAATCTATACCGATCTACATATTTCTAGGACTTCGATCACAGTGTGTAATTTACGATTATGATTGCCCACCTTTCCCTATGCAGATGGGAGTCACAGAGCATTCTCGCACGCTTAGGATAACATTAAAGATTGAAAGATCTCCTTGCATTGTTTTTAACCATCCCTCGCTGCAACACTGTCACCAATTTAATATACAGCTGACTATAAGTAGAGTGCTACATTCCACGTTTCGTGAAGGAACAGAGCGAGCCGAGTCCATAACTGCTGTTCAGTGAAGACTGTTCTGCACCAATCTTATTCACAGTACCCATACGAGTGTACAAAATCTCTCCAGATGCGCGCATATCGGGGAGGTTAGCACCCCTTATCGATGGATAATAGATATGGAAGTGTTGTAATGTCACAATAGACGGTTAAGAAGAAACGTGTGGTTTTTATGCATGATGGAGCTCCATACAGATGGAGTATGAAGTATTTTACGTAAATTAAGTGAGCTATCAATTATAAAGTACTGTTCTAGTGTCTCGGGTCAGTACCAAGAAGGTAGTGGAAAGAGAGTAATGATAGTGGAACATAAACACATGCACACTAATGCAGGATATAAATGTTCAACATCTGACATACATCCACCCTGCAAGTTTTCTGTCTCACTCGCTGCGGTGATAAACTTCAAGAAGATAAAACTACTTCCTTCTACACCAAAGAAAAAAACGTAGAGTCTTTGTGAGTCATACGCAATATAGCTTTCCAGACGTGTATAGAGCTCACTGTTCACATTTTATCATGGTTCAGAAATTGTACTATGCTTGCATCAGTCTTACAAAATGATTGTTAATAACGGAGAATGCCTCTTACAAGGAAGCAGAGAAACACACAGCAGCGGTGTTTCGCATGTGGCCAAAAAAGACGGTCCTGTCGCATTACAGCTTGTTTCTCCACAGATTGCAGAAGGTCTTAGATTTAGCGCTCTCCGACTTCTGCCCATTTCCGACTCCTATTGGAACGATCACACGGACAAAGCTGCAGGGAGAGCGGGAAAGATACTTAGGAACAGTTACAAGATGCATAGGGGCTGTCTAAAACCGCGTTGGAGTTTTACTGTAGCAGATAAGTTCGAAAAAGGTGACTCGTTTCGAGATATGGGACTGCCACAAATATGATTCAATAGTGGCTGTAATCATTAAAAGACATCTCCATAGGATCCAACTCAGCTATGTGACTGGAATGGGAAGACTTTATTCTAAATCAAAAACAGTATTTCTATCAGAAAATGTAACACAATATATCCGAAAGGCCATTGTATTGGTCATAGGATTTTGTACATTTCTTATGACCTCAATCTAGCATTGCGTTTTTTAAGTGATTCGTCACATAGCACGCCATCTACTTACCGTATGTGATCATTCTCAATCAACCATCATCCTCCATTGCCTATAACCCAGTGCCTATATCACAGAACCTGTGACATGGCATCGAGATAAATGTATTGCAAATACTGTTTGCTAGCATGAGAAATATCTAGCGGTGGCATGAGGGAGTTGCAAATACCAGCTTAACTCCACGTTTCTCAGCCGAATCACTTTCTAAATTCGGTGATTTTATTACGAGCTTACAGCGACAGCGACGGCGACAGTCTGTTAATACACACCCCAGCGATCACCCTCTATATTCACTGTCGCGGTATTTGTGCGGAAAACCACTTCACTCAGAGGCAATACCACATCTAGATTTATGACGCTTGTATGATTTTTAAAATGGAATTCATTAGTGATACTTGCGTGGGCAGTAGAACCAAGCCCGCTTTTCATGCAGGGCAACAGTAACACAGTCGTTGCGATCGTGTTTTTTTATAGCTGGTCGCCTATAAGACGATTATATCTCTCTTCCTAAGACATACTGGTACCACTCGCAACAGAAACAAATGAGGCATGTCCGTCCATCGCGGATTTTCATTCAGTATTGTTTGGTGTCACCAGCATTCAGTTATTAGTAGGGGATGTGTGATCAATTCGCTGCGATCAGTTGCACCTTAAGTATGTGTTCTGTGGTCAGTGTTCCGACATGTGCTAAGAAAATGACTATGTCCTATCGTAAGGAAGATATGGATTTTACATGGAAAATTGCGATAGCTGTAAGGGGAATGAAAGATCTTTTACGTGGAAAATTACGTCCAGTCATAAGGATATTTATATTTCCAGAGCCACAGTCGTCAGAAGAGGGTATTTCTGATACTTCGTTCATTTTTGAATGTCATCAGATTGAGGCTGCAATCGTAGTGTTTAATTGAAAGTACAGTGGTAAATATGTGGCTGGTTTCCTATGACGATTCTGCCTGGCGTGCGGGGAGCGCGTGGCGGCGGTAGCCTGTGGCCGGAACAATTGACATTTCCGGGGTACAACGTGCAGCTGACTTAACAGTGTGCCACTCTACATCTACATCTACATCTACATCTACATGACTACTCTGCAATTCACGTTAAAGTGCTTGGCAGAGGGTTCGTCGAACCACAATCATACTATCTCTCTACCATTCCACTCCCGAACAGCGCGCGGGAAAAACGAACACCTAAACCTTTCTGTTCGAGCTCTGATTTCTCTTATTTTATTTTGATGATCATTCCTATCTATGTAGGTTGGGCTCAACAAAATATTTTCGCATTCGGAAGAGAAAGTTGGTGACTGAAATTTCGTAAATAGATCTCGCCGCGACGAAAAACGTCTTTGCTGTAATGACTTCCATCCCAATTCGCGTATCATATCTGCCACACTCTCTCCCCTACTACGTGATAATATAAAACGAGCTGCCCTTTTTTGCACCCTTTCGATGTCCTCCGTCAATCCCACCTGGTAACGATCCCACAACGCGCAGCAATATTCTAACAGTGGACGTACGAGTGTAGTGTAAGCTGTCTCTTTGGTGGACTTGTTGCATCTTCTAAGTGTCCTGCCAATGAAACGCAACCTTTGGCTCGCCTTCCCCACAATATTATCTATGTGGTCTTTCCAACTGAAGTTGTTCGTAATTTTAACACCCAGGTACTTAGTTGAATTGACAGCCTTGAGAATTGTACTATTTATCGAGTAATCGAATTCCAACGGATTTCTTTTGGAACTCATGTGGATCACCTCACACTTTTCGTTATTTAGCGTCAACTGCCACCTGCCACAGCAATCTTTTCTAAATCGCTTTGCAACTGATACTGGTCTTCGGATGACCTTACTAGACGGTAACTTACAGCATCATCTGCGAACAACCTAAGAGAACTGCTCAGATTGTCACCCAGGTCATTTATATAGATCAGGAACAGCAGAGGTCCCAGGACGCTTCCCTGGGGAACACCTGATATCACTTCAGTTTTACTCGATGATTTGCCGTCTATTACTACGAACTGCGACCTTCCTGACAGGAAATCACGAATCCAGTCGCACAACTGAGACGATACCCCATAGGCCCGCAGCTTGATTAGAAGTCACTTGTGAGGAACGGTGTCAAAAGCTTTCCGGAAATCTAGAAATACGGAATCAACTTGAGATCCCCTGTCGATAGCGGCCATTACTTCGTGCGAATAAAGAGCTAGCTGCGTTGCACAAGAACGATGTTTTCTGAAACCATGCTGATTACGTATCAATAGATCGTTTCCTTCGAGGTGATTCATAATGTTTGAATACAATATATGCTCCAAAACCCTACTGCAAATCGACGTCAATGATATAGGTCTGTAGTTCGATGGATTGCTCCTGCTACCCTTCTTAAACACCGGTGCGACCTGCGCAATTTTCCAATCTGTAGGTACAGATTTATCGGTGAGCGAGCGGTTGTATATGAGTGCTAAGTAGGGAGCTATTGTATCAGCGTAATCTGAAAGGAACCTAATCGGTATACAATCTGGACCTGAAGACTTGCCCGTATCAAGCGATTTGAGTTGCTTCGCAACCCCTAAGGTATCTACTTCTAAGAAACTCATGCTAGCAGCTGTTCGTGTTTCAAATTCTGGAATATTCCATTCATCTTCCCTGGTGAAGGAATTTCGGAAAACTGCGTTCAATAACTCCGCTTTAGCGGCACAGTCGTCGGTAACAGTACCATCGGCACTGCGCAGCGAAGGTATTGACTGCGTCTTGCCGCTTGTGTACTTTACATACGACCAGAATTTCTTCGTATTTTCTACCAAATTTCGAGACAATGTGTCGTTGTGGAACCTATTAAAGGCATCTCGCATTGAAGTCCGTGCCAAATTTCGCGCGTCTGTACATTTTAGCCAATCTTCGGGATTTCGCGTTCTTCTGAACTTTGCATGCTTTTTCCGTTGCCTCTGCAACAGAGTTCGGACCTGTTTTGTGTACCACGGGGGATCAGTTCCATCTCTTACAATTTATGAGGTATGAATCTCTCAATTGCTGTTGCTACTATATCTTTGAATTTGAGCCACATCTCGTCTACATTTGCATAGTCAGTTCGAAAGGAATGGAGATTGTCTCTTAGGAAGGCTTCTAGTGACACTTTATCCGCTTTTTTAAATAAAATTATTTTGCGTATGTTTCTGGTGGATTTGGAAGAAACGGTATTGAGCCTAGCTACAACGACCTTGTGATCACTAATCCCTGTATCAGTCATGATGCTCTGTATCAGCTCTGGATTGTTTGTGGCTAAGGGATCAAGTGTGTTTTCGCAACCATTTACAATTCGCGTGAGTTCGTGGACTAAGTGCTCGAAATAATTTTCGGAGAAAGCATTTAGGACAATCTCGGAAGATGTTTTCTGCCTACCACCGGTTTTGAACAAGTATTTTTGCCAACATATCGAGGGAAGGTTGAAGTCCCCACCAACTATAACCGTGTGAGTGGGGTATTTATTTGTTACGAGACTCAAATTTTCTCTGAACTGTTCCGCAACTATATCATCGGAGTCTGGGGGTCGGTAGAAGGAACCAATTATTAACTTAGTTCGGCTGTTAAGTATAACCTCCACCCATACCAATTCGCACGGAGTATCTACTTCGACTTCACTTCAAGATAAACCACTACTGACAGACACAAACACTCCACCACCAATTCTGCCTACTCTATCTTTCCTGAACACCGTCTGAGACTTCGTAAAAATTTCTGCAGAACTTATTTCAGGCTTTAGCCAGCTTTCTGTACCTATAACGATTTCAGCTTCTGTGCTTTCTATTAGCGCTTGAAGCTCAGGGACTTTCCCAGCACAACTACAACAATTTACAACTACAATTCCGACTGTTCCTTGATCCAAGCACGTCCTGTATTTGCCATGCACCCTTTGAGATTGCAGCCCACCGCGTACTTTCCCGAGGCCTTCTAACCTAAAAAACCGCCCAGTCCACGCCACACAGCCTCCGCTACCCGTGTAGCCGCCAGCTGAGTGGCGGTGGGTAATACTCAGTACGTGTTGCGCAGCCTTCGTGATCGCGCGTGTTGGGAGTATTCTCCATGGAAATTTGAGAAGATACAATATGGACGAGTGTGTGCGCTTCACAGTTATTCCCTCCCATGTAAATTGCCCAGTTGACTGCTTCTACACATTTCCCGTCTTTATTTGTTTGAGGGAAAATCGGTTGTGATGTGTGTTGTGTGCATCTAGATGGTGAAAAACAGCTGGAAGAGAGATTTTCTGGGTCTCTAGACATGACAGGCACCATAGTTGGCCTTGTACAGCAGATGGATGGTTTGAAATTATATCATTGACATAGGTACTCATTAAAAATACGTACTAGTTTCCTATATTTTTTCTAGTTTTCACGTAAAGACCTTTGCAGACGAGATAAGCTTGTATTTACTCAGTGATTTGCAGCACGTCCCACCTCACTGAACCTCTCTAATTTCTCCGGTTTCTGGAGATATAATTTTCACCCGTTATATTAGGAAATATACTGTGAAAGCGATCAGTAGCATACTGTAAAATCATGTGACAATACATATGTTTTTGTAATCCCAGCGTCTGAAAATGAGTGTAAAAAGCATGGCAGCAAGCAAGCAAGCAGGTCGGGGCTACAAACAGTAACGCCTTAGTGTCAGGGGAACCAGCCCAGCCTTTGTACACCGGTTCCGAGGGTGACCACAGTCCGTGGAGGGCGCACTGATGGCGCATCAGGGAAGCGTGTGCGGGGGCATGTGGCTCGTAAACATTGGCCACGATGGATGACCGACCGACTTCGCGGCAAATATCTAGTGCTGCGACTATATACTGAGCATGTGCCCATATTTTTTGGGATCTATCTGTCTTTGCGGTAAAGATGTGAGTGTGGGGTGGTCGATAGCTATACGCAGGATGCAGAGGTGATGATTTTATATGGTGCAGAATACGAATCGAATTGTGTTTACTGCATTGACATGGTAATCGTTTGTGGTGATATAGCCCGATTGGCGATAGCTTTCACGCTGAAAAATTCAAGCTTTCCTCGACCGTAGCAGAGCAGTTTAATTGAGAAAGTGTCTTTCGCGGTAGTTTCTGTATTTCATGATCGGTAGACCACTTTTGTAGGGTTTAACTATCTGTGTAATATAACTGATGTATGTTTTTTTTTTCAATATGTACCGGGTGATCAAAAAGTCAGTATAAATTTGAAAACTGAATAAATCACGGAATAATGTAGATAGAGAGGTACAAATTAACACACATGCTTGGAATGACATGGGGTTTTATTAGAACCAAAAAAAAAGTTTAAAATAGTCCGACAGATGCCGCTTCATCTGATCAGAATAGCAATAATTAGCATAACAAAGTAAGACAAAGCAAAGACGATGTTCTGTACAGGAAATGCTCAATATGTCTACCATCATTCCTCAACAATAGCTGTAATCGAGGAATAATGTTGTGAACAGCACTGTAAAGCATGCCCGGAGTTATGGTGAGGCATTGGCGCCGGATGTTGTCTTTCAGCATCCCTAGAGATGTCGGTCGATCGCGATACACTTGCGACTTCAGGTAACCCCAAAGCCAATAATGGCACGGACTGAGGTCTTGGGACCTGAGACGCCAAGCATGACGAAAGTGGCGGCTGAGCACACGATCATCACCAAACGACGCGCGCAAGAGATCTTTCACGCTTCTAGCAATATGGGGTGGAGCGCCATCCTGCATAAACATCGTACATTCCAGCAGGTGTTTGTCAGCCAGGCGGGGATGATGCGAGTCTGTAACATTTCGGCGTACCTCTCACCCGTCACGGTAGCAGTTACAAAACCAGAATCACGCATTTCCTCGAAGAAAAAAGGCCCGATAACGGTAAATGTGGTAAATCCAACCCTTACCGTGATTTTCTCGTCTTGCAATGGAGTTTCCACGACAGTTCTAGGATTTTCGGTAGCCCAAATTCTGCAGTTGTGGGCGTTGACAGACCCTCGGAGCGTGAAATGAGCTTCGTCGGCCCACAACACGTTACTAAACCAATCGTCATCTTCCGCCATCTTTTGAAACGCCCACACTGCAAATGCCCTCCGCTTCACTAAATCGTCAGGTAACAGTTCATGATGCCGATGGATTTTGTACTGATAGCATCGGAGGGTACGCCTAAGTGCCAACCAAACAATAGTGTGCGACGTGCGACTGCACGAGCGCTGATTTCCCGTGTGTAGCGAACCCGCTACAGTCTCCTTCCCACAGCTGCATTTGTCAACGGACCTTTACCCGTTCGAATCCCCTTCCTATGGCGATAGGATCGTAACGCTGAACTAGCATATTCCCCATTCTGATATTACAGCATCACTAAAAGCGCCTTTTCAGGTAACGTCAACATGCTGCGACTGCTGGAGCATCTGACTCTCTCTCTCATTACAGCTCCTTTTATACACGATTGTCATGCGCAGTCACTGACGTTTTTCTGTCCAGCGCCATCTGTCGGACATTTTGTAAACTTTGTTTTTTTTTTTTGGTTCTAATAAAACCCCATGTCATTCCAAACATGTGTGTCAAATTTTACCTCTCTATCTACATTATTCCGTGGTTTATTAAGTTTTCAAATTATACTGACTTTTTGATCACCC
Source organism: Schistocerca nitens (assembly GCF_023898315.1). Lineage (NCBI taxonomy): Eukaryota > Metazoa > Arthropoda > Insecta > Orthoptera > Acrididae > Schistocerca > Schistocerca nitens. Next base: position 555,295,906 of record NC_064616.1, on the reverse strand, counting down.
GGTACAAAATATCTTCGCCACTGAAAGTCTCTTAATTCGTCTTTCTGCAGAAAATGGCGGACAGTGCTCCACACTCGTGGCATCAGCAGTTTGGCGGGTAAATCAATAAGAAACAATCAGAATGCTCCATTCACAGGAAGTTCCATGACGCCAGAGAGTCACAGAACATCATTTGTATTGGGAATAGGAGCCTCTACAGACTGATTTGAACAAGACAGGGGCAAAGTATCTACGGAAAGTTCTGTGACGTTTGAGAGTCACATGATGTCTTCTTTGTTCGAGTGTTCAGAGACAAGTCCAAGCATACCATCCTCCCCTGGTTTGCACAGACAGAACCGTCATTGTGGCTTTAGGCCATCTCCAGACCAGCAGCTGTAGAATATCGAAAATTCACCGAAAATACCGGTCATTTTTCTCGTCTGTAGTAAGGTGTTTCGAATTCTGTTTGTGTAAGTGTTTTGATTTTATCGTCTGTGCTTAGACACCAGTGTGCCTTCGAGAATTGAAGGAAATAACGTCCCCGACTCAAGCAGCAAATATAGACTAATCCCACTCACCGTTTCAGAAAACTGATGAACTCCACAGCAGCTGTAGGATCCAGAAATTTTTCTCTCTCTCTCTGGCAGTGCCTTGAAACAAGCAGCTAAAGCCGGCCGAAGTGGCCGTGCGGTTTAAGGCGCTGCAGTCTGGAACCGCAAGACCGCTCCGGTCGCAGGTTCGAATCCTGCCTCGGGCATGGATGTTTGTGATGTCCTTAGGTTTAACTAGTTCTAAGTTCTAGGGGACTAATGACCTCAGCAGTTGAGTCCCATAGTGCTCAGAGCCATTTGAACCAAGCAGCTAAAACTCGAAAAGTGGTGAGCGTCCTGTTTAGAGTCACACAGATATTTCTTTCGACTTCCAAATATCGTGGTTTTGGCTTTTGGCGTGTAAAATAAGATATTGTAGCTGATATTGATTTTGGAATCTGTTGCCCACAAAAGAGTGTGAAATGTCACAGGGAGGCTTCACAAGTGTGCAGCGTCTTTTTAGAGTCTGTGTTCAGGTGTGGCGGTATACATCGCAAAATTGAAGCAATCTACTGTGCAGCGATCTTTTTGAAAGTGTATGTAGAGACATATTCAATTTGATTTAGTAACTCCTGAATCAGCTCGTGCTCAAAGACAAGGAATGAATGCGGTATTTCCCACAATAGCGCGAGAAGTGTCTCAAGGATGGTTTCACACATGTGCTGTGATCTTTCTTTAGAGGCGGTGTTCAAGTGTGGTAGTGGTGGTGGTGGTGGTGGTGGTGGTGGTAGATACCGCGGGTGAGGAGAGTTAGAGTTAGGTTAGTGGAGGTAGCCGAATTGACCTATCTTCCAGCCAAAATTTGTTCTTTCCGCCGTGACGTCACGGCAACATTGCTACGTCTATGGCCTGGAAAGAAGGAGCTGGATTTTCTGGGGCACTTCGTTAAGCCGAAAGGTATTCGACCAAACCTGGCCAAACATGATACCGTAAGAAATTTTCCAGTCCCAAAGACAAAGAAATTGTAATGAGGATATTTGGGATGGCGGATTCCTGTAAATGATTCATTCAGATAAAGAGTGTGAAAATGCCGCCTTTGTGCTATTTGACTGGTAAAAGGACGAAGTGGAGCTGGGACAGCGAAGCGCAGAGAGAGAGTTTGATGAGTTAAAAAAGGCATTGTTAGCTGCGCCACTACTTGCGCACCCAGAATTCGCTAAGGATATCTGTATGGCTTCTGACAGCTCAGGCTGTGACTTGGGCATCACGCTATCCTAGAAGGAAGAGCGAGGAGGAGACTTAATTCAGAAACTGATTGCCTCTGCGTGTCGTGTGTTCACTAAGGCAGAGTAGGACTAGACGATCATTGAGCTAAAGAACAGATGTTACCTATTTGGTAGAATGACAAAGATCTAAGCCGATTACAGAGCCTTACAGTTCCTTATGTCGGCGATGTTAACACATTCCGTTCTGAAGTGCTGTAGATACCTGGTCCACAAAATGTAGTGGCACATGCACTTTAACGAAATCCGATTGCTCAGGCAGAAGAGAGTGATGAGGAATTGGGAGAAAATAAATAAAACTAGCTATATTTGTGATGAGTGAGCTTCGACAATTATGTATGGACGGCTTTGAGTGAGAGAGTCAGGGAGCAGGATAAGAATCCTGTGTAAAAATCGATTAAGGAGAAGTTAAGAGTCAACAGTGACCAAAGGTTGCCAGACTCTACATGACAATAAAGGTTTGCCGTTTTATCGTTGGAATGCTGCAACAAATGATTAGGTAGTGTTCATAGCAGATGAATAGGTCAACAGACTTATATGGTATGAGCATCTCAGTTATGGGCATCTTGGGGCATTTAATGCTTCCAGAAACGTAGAGATTCTGCGTATTTTAAGAGTATGGTGAGACGGATAAAACATGTGCTGAGCAGTTGCAAGGCACATCAGTAGCAAAATCTCTCAATTTTTCGTGCAAAGTATCACTATATTCTCTGGCACCTGCCAGACTAAAACAGTATGGGGCAACAGACTTGTTTGGGCCTCTCCCGAAGTTGGTGGTTAATTATTAGTATGTGTTAATGGCTGTCAAACCCTTGTCGAAATGTATGACTTTCACTTCACCATGTAAAGCTTCGGGAAGAATGGCCACAGCCGCCTTCATAAATAATTGCTTAGTAGAAGTGGCACAGACAGAGAAAATAATAACTGAGTCTGGACCACAGTTTAGGTCAAAACAGTGTTCTCTTACATTAAGAGGGAGAAGTTTTACGCCAATTTTGTATGATGCTACCACCTGGCTCCGAACCCAAGTGAGAGAGTGGTTAAAGAAACTGTGCAGAATTAATTGCAATAAACATTAGAGGAAATGAAACGAATTTTTGAATCATTTTAAGAATATCATAAATGAGATGCCACAGGTCTATCTCTTAGGAGCGTTCCAGCACCAGACCGTATTCCAGAGCTAACCGATTTCCAACCAACCTGTAAGCAGCGCCTCAGTGATCTAATAAAAAGAGCAATATCAAATACCAAACAGGAAGCAACGAATCGACAAAGGAGACAAAAAGGATAGATTAGGAGGCTGACGTTGGCTGATGGTGATGAAGTATTAATAAAATCACACAAACTGTCCAGAAAGCATAGGTTCCTCACAAGTAAGTTTTTCTCGGTCTATAGTGGACCACTCAGAGTACGAAGGACAAAGGGTAATCCATGCTAACACAATTGAAATTGAATCAGTTCGTGGGCGAAGATCGAGAGGGTTATATTATATTCCTCACATGAGGTTGTGGAAAGTTAGTATGTGAGTGTATTCTAATTAGTATAAAGTAACTGTATCTTAGGTCAGTGTGTCTGTGAATGGATGTGAGTCGGGTGACATTGTGTATTTTTAGGTCCTAACTTGATGAATTGTGTGCTAAGTGTCAGAAGCTTGAAAGATTGAAATATTGAAATGATCAACTGCAGACGATTTATGTATTAAACGAGCAGCACAGGCTATTGAGTATTTTGAGCCGAAGGAACGCCTGGGATTTTTTTGCGATTTTTGTCTCCCAGTGGATAAGACATAATTGTCGGTACCCAAATGGATGAGGAAACAGATGTAAGATGCCGAGTTCCAAGTGCACTGATGAGATACAGTGAGTGTCCTGAATGAAGTATGAATATGAAAAGTCAGAGGACCATGGAGTACCTTGATAATGCGGTGACAATGAGCCCTAAGACTGAAGTGGTAGCCACAGGAGAAGGTACAAGTAAGAATAGGGAATGTGACATGATGATGGCTAAAGTAACCCAGTTAGCATGTAAAGTAGGAAAGATTAATGTTGAAATTAGAATTATATTACTACCTTCAGCTGCTGACGGGCGTTGATATATATCATCAGGGTCAGGTGAAAATGTGTGCCCCGACCGGGCCTCGAACCTGAGATCTCCTGCTTACACGGCAGACGCTCTATCTATCTGCGCCACCCAGGGCACAGAGGATAGTGCGACTGCAGAGACTATCTCGCGGACGCCTCCCGTAAGACGCACATTCTCACCTTGTATGTCCACACACTACATTTGTAGTGTCCCACCCCAACACACTCATTACTCGTCGAAGACATTTTTACCAAGTCCCGTAAGAGTTCGGGGATATGTGTGCATCCGCACAGAAGAAGAAGGTCATGGCCAGTATTACCAGAGCTATGTACCGGGTGATCAAAAAGTCAGTATAAATTTGAAAACTGAATAAATCACGGAATAATGTAGATAGAGAGGTACAAATTGACACACATGCTTGGAATGACATGGGGTTTTATTAGAACCAAAGAAATACAAATGTTCAAAAAATGTCCGACAGATGGCGCTTCATCTGATCAGAATAGCAATAATTAGCATAACAAAGTAAGACAAAGCAAAGATGATGTTCTTTACAGGAAATGTTCAACATGTCCACCATCATTCCTCAACAATAGCTGTGGTCGAGGAATAATGTTGTGAACAGCACTGTAAAGCATGTCAGGAGTTATGGTGAGGCATTGGCGTCGGATGTTGTCTTTCAGCATCCCTAGAGATGTCGGTCGATCACGATACGCTTGCTACTTCAGGTAACCCCAAACCCAATAATGGCACGGACTGAGGTCTGGGGACCTCGGAGGCCAAGCATGACGAAAGTGGCGCCTGAGCACACGATAATCACCAAACGATGCGCGCAAGAGATCTTTCTCGCGTCTACCAATATGGGGTGTTTTTTTTGGTTCTAATAAAACCCCATGTCATTCTAAGCATGTGTGTCAATTTTTACCTCTCTATCTACATTACTCCGTGGTTTATTAAATTTTCAATTTTATACTGACTTTTTGATCACCCGGTACTTGTAGGGATATCATGTCTGTTCTTTCGGACATGTCCGAAAGAACACCTCCGTCGTATTGTATAGAGCCTTGGTTGCCCGTGCTTAAATACTGATTTACCCAAGACATTTTGCTGACTACACTAAATAAATTATTACCACCTTTTATATACATTACGTTATCAAACAGCACGTGTCGGGCAACCTTTTGCTGGCGTGGGTGCTTGCTCAGATAATTGTCCTAAAAGGACAAATTATCTCAGCGGGACAGGAACCGCCGTCATCGCGACCTTGGGACCCCGGGGGCCCCATTTTTTTTATCAATTGCTGATTCTCGAATCATGAAACGACGCGACGCAGTCATGTTTCGATTCATGAGGGTCAGCAACTGATAAAAAAAATGGGGCCCCGCGGGGACATGTCCGAAAGAACAGACACCATATCCATATAAGATTAATGTTGAGTTAGCTAATGATGTATATTTATTAATCTTGTGAATTCTAACCTGTCCATATAGAAATGGAGAACTTTTGAATTTTCGTGACCAATTTTTGTTCCCTAAAAGATAAGGAGTCTGGATACTGTGTGCCGAGGAAGGATGAGAGATTATAAATGAAAAGGAGTAACTAGAGGGAGACACACAGAGATCAGTGCAAGGCGAGTCTATCCAAGGACAAATAAAATGTGTATGTTCGATGGATCGATAACGATGCTGAAGTATAATTCATTTGTGTCTGAAAATGAATTAAGACTTAGAAGTAAACAGGCACATATTGAGAGGCTTCTGGTACAGAAGTATTTATAGATGGTACTGAATTTTCTTTTCCTTGATATAAAAAAAGTAATAACATGTATACTCTCCTAATGCTGTGACGCTGTGACAGAAATGGATGACTTGTCTCTTTGATGTGATCAGCTGAATTATTTTCTGTGGAAAGTTATCTTACTGCAAAAGAAAAAAAGAGGGAGAGGAAGACAGAGACAGAGAGAGAGAGAGAGAGAGCGAGAGAGAGAGTTCAGAGCTGTGTCATACACTGATACACACTCTTCGGGACAGCAGGCTACGCACTTATTTGCATGAATGAAATTACGATTGTTTGGTGTTGTGTTACGCAGAAGGTGAAGTTAGAAGCATAGCATAGGGTTGGGTGGACATTAAAAATAATTAAATTCACATGCAGCTCCAATACTAATTACGAATCCTGAACCTGGCCAATTTAAAACTTTCAGTACCACTGAGGTGACGACAATATGACGTAGAATACGCGTGTCTCGTAGAGAAAGTTTCAGAGACGTGGTGATGTGCTATAGGAATAAATTATATAGTCGTAAGATTGAAACGTCCCCTTAGAAAAATTATACATGACTGTGCTTAAACTGACACACAATATTTTTAGCGCAACGCAATCTGACTTTTAATAATCTCTACAAAAGAATGGCCCTGACTAACATTAACCTATACCTTTCACAAATCACTTACCTCACAAAAATCTTCGTTACTCGAACTACTGCAATACAGCGAGCGCCACTACTGCCAGCTAAATAAAAGATTCAAACTACTGAAGGCACTAACTACTGATAGGCATAGTTAGCAAATGAAAGATTTTGATAGAGAACAAACAATGTATTTACCTTAATAGTGTTCAAAAGTCATAATATATACAGCAGTTCATGACATCCATTCTTACAAATGTACTGTTTCTCATGGACACACAGATGTGGAGATGAAGTTTTCAAAGGCGACTTTCTGAACGTAAAGAATACTGAAATTTTTGTCGAGGTTGCATTCTGTGTTACTTTTCTCAAGCCCAGCCGGTGTGCGTGACAGTGCGTTCGCAACAATGTTCTCATTGCCGGGAATGTAGACTATTGTGAAGTGGAATTCTTGCAGAAACATTGCCCAACGTTTTAACCTGTCATGATTTAATTTTGAGGACATAAGAAATTGCAATGCACGATGATCACTGTATACTTTTACGTGCTTACCAGAAAGAAAGAAACGGAATTTGTTAAATGCCCAAACGATAGCTAAAGCTTCTAATTCAGAAATGGAATAATTTTTTCAGATTTTGTTAGCACTCGGCTAGCAAAATCAATGGTTTTCTGAACAGTAGTGTCATTTTCTGTGGCATCTTGAAATAAATGGGCACCAAGACCGACTTTAGAAGTATCCGTGCTGAGGCAGAAATCTTGTGACAGATCTGGATGAGCTAGTATTGGCGCGTTAAGTAGCGATTCTTTCAAAGAATTGAATTCCAACTGTGCTTGTTCATCCCAGTTCCAAATAGTATTTTTTCCAGTGAGAGAACAAAGTTTTGGTGTAATTAGAATTTGCATATTCAGAAAACGACGATAAAAATTTACGAGACCTAGAAAATTACGGACTTGTTTTTTTGTGGATGGAACTGGAATGGCTCTGATTGCTTCTTACTTTTCAGGATCCGGTTGAATGCCTTCTGAAGAAATAATATGCCCCAAAAACTTCACCTTTGTCCTATTGAATTCAGACTTTTCCACGTTAACTGTAATTCCAGATTCTGCAAAAATATGTAACACGCTGTTGAGGATGCGATTATGTTGTTCCCATGAGGCTTCTGCTATCAGAATATCGTCCACATATAAGGTGATGTGACGTTTTAAGAACTCAGGTAATATGGAATTTAGCCCACGAATGAATGCTGCCGAAGAAATGTTCAAACCAAAAGGAAATTTCCGAAACTGATAACAACCGCCGAAACAAAGGAAAGCTGTGTATTTTCTACATTCTGGATGAAGTTCGATCTGATTAAAGCTGGATCTGAGATCAATAGAAGACAACACTTTTACACCATTAAAATTTTGAAGAAGTTCTTCCAACGTTTGCGGCCTTTCTGTTTCAGGAATGATGATAGTATTGATTTGTCTCGAATCTAAAACAAGCCTGATCGATCCATTTTTCTTCTCAACAACATGTAATGGATTGTTGTATGAGCTTACTGCAGGCTCAATAATGCCCTCGTCAAGCATATATCGTATTTCTGTTTTAACACGGTCCCTATAATGTGCCGGAATTATGTATGGTCTAACACAAAATTTAGTATGCTCACGAACACGAAATTGGTATTGAAATCCCTTGATTGTTCCTGTTTTGTGAGTAAAAACTGTGGAATGTGCTTGTAAACTCTCAAAAAGGCCCTGCCTAGCAGTGTCATTACAATCCTCAATTGTTTGAATTTTATTCTGAATTAACTCATTAGTATCAAATACGCCGTCGATATCATCCCTGTCAGTACTTGCAGAGTGATTGCTAGTGTCAAGTTCCGTTGAAAATTCCGAACTGTTGTCTAACAGGAGGTAAAGCCGATTAATTTCCTCGTCATGGTTTGAGAGCCAATCTTCAAATTTCAAAGCTATTGACTTACCTTCTTTCTCTAAACTTATTTCAGCATCGTGAAAGGTTAAGATTGCTTTGTATTCATTCAAAAAGTCTACTCCCAATATAATTTCCGTCGACAATAATGGAACAATAAGGAAGTTCATAGAGAAGCTGAGGCTTTGACAAAAGAATTCTAAGTTGGTTTGTTGGCGTACATCTACACTTTTTCCAACGATTGCACCTTGTAATTTAATCTTACGTAGCGGAAGTGTGGGGCAATCGTTCGATTTGTTGCATTTGCTAAAGGCTGTTTCACTAATTACTGAAATGGGACTGCCAGAGTCAAGTACTGCCGTAAATTTTACGTCATTTACTGTAATCTGAATCACAGGATATGCAATGTTGTTATGTTTTACGTCGTGTTCCTGGAGCAAGATGTCCCTAATGTCTTCCATTTTTACGTAATTACTAGCTACGGCAGCTGCGTCGTCAGTTTCAGAAGTACGTTTTACGGCTGCCAGCGGTATGAGTCATTGCCTATTGTCTCTTTGTTGGCGTGCGATGTTATTGGGATTTGGAGACCTAACTTCTACAAATTCACCTTGTCGAGAGCGCCCTGCCCTGTTTGAATCCCGCCAGTTCTGATGCAATTCAGGTCTGTCGTTACGATCATATCGTCTGTCGTCATGTCGGTAGATTCCATAGTTTCTTTCTTGTCGGTCACGTGGTGGAGAATTTCTCCCTGAATCGCAACTACGCGCTGGACCGTTGCGTCTGAAGTTATTCTGTCTCCCTCGATAATAATTATTTTGGTTCCCATATTGTCTGTTTCTCTGATTGTCTCTGTGATAGTCATTACCGCGGAGAGGTGATCTTTCCCTGTAATTATTATTACTCTGCCAACGGTTGTCATACGGGTGGTGTCTGTTTTGGTCACGATTTACGTTGTAAGACTAGCATTGTCGTGTCCATTTATTGTTTCTTTCATCGCGGAATTGTGACGGATATGACCTGTAATTGTTGTGCTCCTGTTTTCGTGTTCCGCGATTGTCAGTGTCAATTTCCAATTCGTGTAACAGTCCCTGAAAAGCTTCAATGTCATCTTTGCAACGTCCTGCGAAAATAATATGTTCAGACAATTTGATTATGCAAATGCGAATGAGTTCTGAGGGGCTGCAAGGGTTTGACAGGTACTGATTCTTGTGCAACATGTCTTCAAAATATTTCACAAGACCGGAAAATTCAGAGTGTTCAAAATGTTTCATCATTATGATGCTATGTTTTACTCGGTCTTGTGCGGCCTGAGACCAATACGCTGAGAGGAAGGCATGATAAAATTCTCCTTCACTGTGACAATCGTGAATGACCGATCGCATTCTTACAGCTGGTTCATTGTCTAAGTAGCCACACATAAATTATAATCTGTGCTCTAATGACCAGTTGGGAGGAAAACAATGAGAGAATTGATGAAGCCACGCTTGTGGATGAATGTCGTTGCCGGAATGCTTAAATGTTTTGAATTTACATGTAGTAATGAACAGCTTATAGTCAAAATCATCATGTCGGCGAGTCGCATGTCGGTCATTGATACGTCGTTTCGTCGGTTCCATCTCAAAATTCGGTGTATCTTGCCTATTTCTTTCATAATTTCCGAAGTGCCCTGTGTTTTTATTTAGTGGCTGTTCCGTATTTCTATGTCCCTCTTCCCGTACTGGAGCGCGAGTGTCTTCTGAAATATCTAATTCTTGTATTACCTGTGTCAACTGATCTTGTACTTGCCGGGTTTCTCTTTAGTGTTGCGTACTAATTTGATTCTGATTTTGTTTGAATTTCCTAATTTGTTCGTACCCTTCTGTGTCAGTAAAGGCTACAGGTATTGTGTCATTCAGATCATCATCCACCTTTGTAGATAAGTTAGTGAACTGATCCGAAAGTTCGGCTACTTTCTCCCATAGTGAACTTATTTCCTCAGTGTGTTTTTCTGAACAAAGTTTCAGAGTGTCCATTTGTGTTGAAATCGTATGTACTGTGTCCTTTAAGTTTTCCTGAGTTTTTGCAAGTTGCGTAACCGAATCGGTAGATGCAACTGAGTCAGTCTTAGCTTGCAAGGTCTCATGATTTTCATGAACAATAGTTTGCAGTTCTTTTATGGCTGCTTCGTGATTGATGTAATGTATTTTCATGCGGCGAAAAAATAGGTTGGAAATGCTCACAAATTTGTGTTTTTACGTCATTACTGACTTTTTGACATTTCGATTCGATTTTGTGTAACTCAGTAGTTAAATCTTCACGTGTTTGTTCAAGCGTGGTGTTTAACTTTTGAAGATTTTGTTCCATTGTGTCTAACTTTCGAAGATTTTGTTCGATTGTGTCTAACTTTTGAAGCTTTTGCTGTGTTTGTCCCATTTGTTGTATTAATTGTAATAACAATGCACTGGTGTCTGAAACATGTTCGTCAGTGCTTTTCGGCAGTGAATTTGCACCAGCAACATTCACATTTTGACAAGCAGAAAATGTGTCTGGACTTATTTGAGAAAACGGTGAGGACCCAAAACCTGAATCTACAGTATTTGCGAGAGTGTGTCCTGTCATTTCGGATTCCTGAGGCGAGCTGTTGCCGACCGATCGATCGATAATGCTTTCCTGTTCACTAATTGTTTCACTGTCTACTCCATTATTTGCCGCCCGCTCCATTTCCCTATGCACAATTACCAAATTACCACTTTGAATGTCTGTTAATTCATTACACAGTGGTGCTGATAAGCTACGCTCGTCGTCACTATTATTTCTCAGTTTACTTTGGAGCCTAGTGTTAGATTTTTCACACGCCATTATTGTCACAATATTTCACACGATAACACAGAAAAGCACATTTTGAAGAGCAAAATAAGAAAACACATTAACATAGCACTGAAAATAATATGTAGTTAATTGCAAGCGCAGCTGCGAAATACTTGGTGCAAATCTACATGCATGCCACAACTGTTTTACTGTACAACAATGAAAAACTACAACTACAAAGGAAATTCTCCCTATGATTACGCGCTAGCAATAAACAATAGCCACACTGATTACACAAACTACAAGAAAAAAATCAGAAGATTCCAGTGAGGTATCCTCGGCTAAGTGTCGACATATGAAACGTCCCCTTAAGAAAATTATACATGACTGTGCTTAAACTGACACACAATATTTTTAGCGCAACGCAATCTGACTTTTAATAATCCCTACAAAAGAATGGCCCTGACTAACATTAACCTATACCTTTCACAAATCACTTACCTCACAAAAATCTTCGTTACTCGAACTACTGCAATACAGCGAGCGCCACTACTGCCAGCTAAATAAAAGGCTCAAACCACTGAAGGCACTAACTACTGATAGGCATAGTTAGCAAATGAAAGATTTTGATAGAGAACAAACAATGTATTTACCTTAATAGTGTTCAAAAGTCATAATATATATAGCAGTTCATGACATCCATTCTTGCAAATGTACTGTTTCTCATGGACACACGTCCAGATCATCCGCTCTCAAAAATCCGCCATCTCACTTCCCCATATCCACCACTGCTGGCGGCTCACCTCCAACTGCGCAACACTACGCGCTGTTAACAGCCAACTGCCCAACACTACAATAGCCAACAACAATGCAAACCAGCCACAGACTGCACACAGCACAGCCAGTGATTTTCATACAGAGCGCTACGTGGCGTTACCAATATAAAAACCTAAACAGCCTACTTACAAGATGAGTAATGGTGTATACAGCAAAATGTTGATGAAAAATTGGAGATTAATGTTCTTATAGTAAGTACTTGAGAGGCAAATTTTTTTCGTAGTTTGCATGAGTCTTATTGGATACAGTATCAAATTTGTGATCATATTAACAATTAATGGGGAATTAGACAGATACGAGAACTTACAATTAGGTATTGGCACCTGTTTTACTGAGGATGAGTGCCTGTGTAACTAGTTGCATCAAGATTTTTTATGTTACTGTTTTTAGGCTATATGACCTTCCACGTTTAAAGACAAGTTTGTAAGTACTGGGTATGATAATGGAGTGTTTAAGAATGAGGAGTCTCTTACTCTCTCTGAGTAATGACGTGGATCTACTGATGACAGTACATGAAGACTTTGATCGTGAGGTGTCGTTCCAGTTGCGGATAAACAGGACATAAAGTAGAAATAAATTGTTAACAGACCATGTACGGTGTGTGTGTGTGTGTGTGTGATGCGATCAGTATTAGAAAATAGTGCGTTATATCCACTGTTGCAAGTATTCCGGAAGTCATCGAATGAAGGCGGCGTTCCAGGGAACACAACAATGCACAAAGAGCGGGAATTGGTGTGCAATGCTTTGTGGAGCCGTTGCAGGACAATGGCATCCAGGAGCAGTCAAGGCACGGCTCCAACGACGCAAAGTGGAGTGTTGGGTGAGACATTTTCACAGGCGGCGACTCCATGGGGCCTGAGGGGCCCAGAACCCGTCAAAAATTCATTTCGGGGGGGGGGGGGGGGGGGGAGGGATGCAGAGCCCCCCAATAATTTAAGAAAATTATTAGTTATATTATGCTTTGTAAAATCACAAAATTATGTTGGAATTTTTTATTTTCCTTGTTTGACGATAGTTACCTTTTAAAATACATTCAGTAATGAGTTAAAATAAATAATTGTTACGGTAGTAAGCAGGTTAACTGAAAACGAGTGGTGTGAATCAAGATAGTGTTACAGTGCTGTGGGCGCACTTAGAATTTGTCCTGGTGTGCGAACCTTTGCGTAAAGTCTGGCGCCGGCGGGCCAGCGCTGCGGCCGCGGCGACTTCAAAAGGGCTGGAGCGGAAGCGCCTGGAACCCTCTGCCTCGTGTCGCCTTGACACGAGACATTACGACGCTGCTGTCGCAGTCATTCAGTGTAGATAGTTTCGTTCAGTGCATGCTGCAGACCTGTTTAGGGTTCCGACTTTAGTGTCTACTGGACTATTTTATATATTTTATTTGTTTACTTTAGTCTCTTCGTGTATTGGAAATTAAGTATGCAATGGATAAACTTGTTACCAAAAAGGCGCGCTTAGAAGTTGTTGATACCGCAAGTCATCTTCCAACAATTATTGTGTCGTCAGTTGATTCATCGTCTTCAGGCGAGAACCGTTCACAGTCGAAACCTGGACAATCCGGTAAGGGAAGATCATTTCAGAAGTCTTGGTTGATCAAATATACGTGATTAGAATATGAAGCATCTACCGAAAAATTTTTTTGCAAATCCTGCAAAGAGGCAGATTCTAAAAATCTATTACAATTTTCTTCCAAAAAAGAAGATGCCTTTACTTCCGTAGGGTTTTCTTAGTGGAAAAAGGCTTTGGACAAATTCATTCTTCATGAAAATAGCTTTACGCATAAAGAAGGTGTTCTGAAACTAAATCCTATCACTAACCGAAGTGTGGCTTCCCAATTGAATGAACAGTTGGATAGTGATATGAAGAAAGGCCGTTTACCTCCAATTAGAGGGCACGAAGATGTAAACTCAATTTTTTTTCAGTTTTTAGAACTTTGAAAGAATGACATACCTGAGTTTGAAAATTGGTTAGGGCGTTCGGGGTATAAGTGGACGTCCCGCGATATTCAAAACGAGATCATTGATCTTATAGGAAAGTCTGTGTTGAGAAAGGCATTGACTTTAATAAAAAAAACTGAACATTTTTCTATTATGGTTGACGGAACAAGTGATTCTTCGATTCACGAACAAGTGTGAATTTGTATTCGTACTGTCGATGATTCCTTAATCATCAACGAAGACTTTATTGGCTTATATGAGACCCCCAACACTGAATCACAAATTCTGGTTAGTATTTTAAAAGACGATTTTGCTCATCTTGATTTGTCAATGGATAACTTAAGACAACAGTGCTATGATGGTGCGTTGAATATGAGAGGTAAGTTCAAAGGACTAAAAAAATTAGTTCTGGATATACAACCAAAAGCACGTTTTGTGCACTGCACTGCTCACAGTTTAGACTTGGCAGTTGTAGACAGTCTTCGCCATCTTACGTCTATGAGGGATATTATGGCTTTAGCCAAGGACTTAATAAACACCATAAGGGAATCCAACAAAAGGATAGGACTTTTCGGAAGCATACGCTGTGAGAGCGCCAACGACCAAGCTGGTCTATGACCCCTTTGCCCGACTCGATGGACTATGCGAACATCTAATATTTTGAGAATATTGAAAAACTTTGAAGAACTTCTAGAGTTTTTTGAAACATTTTCTGCAGAGGACAACACAGAAGCAGGTTACAAATGTGCAGGCTATCTTGAGTCATTGTTACAATTCAAGACTTACACCTTTTTACATCTTCATTGCCATGCAATGAACCCAGTAGAGGATCTCAATGAAAAAATTCAGTGCCCTCATCTAAGTGTTGCTGATCTGGAAAAAATATATGAGGGCTTGATTTGTATATTGAATGGAAGGCATGATAGTTTTGAACACTTTTGGGAATTGTGTTTAAAAGAAAATCCTTCCTAAGTTGATGATCCTTCGCTTCCTCGGAATTGAAGTATACCAAAGAAGTATGAAAACAACGAAGCCAGCTTACTGCACATTTTCAAAACCCCAAAGGAATACTACAAAGCTATTTACATTGAAGTTTGTGAAATGGTGCAATTTTGCATTACTGAGCGGTTTGCTTCAACTGGACTCACACAGGTCATTGCAGTTGAACAAGAGTGCTTGCTTTTAGTAAATAGAGGTAAAACACATTTGGAAAAATCAACTGAGTTTTTCAGAAATGACGTAGACATCGAGAGACTGCGCTTATACTTGAATATGTTAGGCGATATCGCTAATAAAAAACAACTGGTCTCGAAAAGCATGCGTGTTGTAAGAAAGTACTTTACACACGAGCTTGCAGTTGGAGAAATGTTATGTGAAGTGCATTAAGCTTCTCAAAAGAGTTCCAGTCACGACAGCAGCAGCAGAACGGTCATTTAGCGCCATTAGACGTCTGAAGTCATATCTCCGATCAACAATGGGACAGAAGCGATTGAACAACTTGGTTGTTCTTCATGCTCACCGAGATGTTTTGGATGAATTGGATACCCGACCAGTCATCAGCGACCTGATATTCAGTAATCCAGTCGGACGGTCGACATTTGCACCTTTCTAAAGACACTCTAGCCCTAATAATGGCATTTAGAGCAATATTAAAAATCTTTATAAAATAGAGAATTAAATACATACATAATGTTAAATTTTCAGTTTCGAAATATTAGTACTAGTTTAGTATTGTATTACTATAGCACTGTATTAATTAATTTCAAATACTGTATTATTTTTAGAGTGTAAGACCAATTAAAACGCTATTTACTTACTTTTTGACAAAGTATTAGGCATACTGTAATAACCTTATTAACTGTATTAAGGCATTAACTTTGAGTTATTGTTTTTATTTAATGAACCCAGAGCCTTATTCGAAGTAAGCTTAAATTAGCTATTTCACTTATTAATGAAAGTGCTATTACTGTGTGACAGCAATATTTTATGTTTTATTCTTTTTATTATAGTTCAGGATTTATTTAAATATAATTTCAATATTTTCAGAGCTATATATTCACTGCTCTGTAATAGTCTATAAGCATGATTATTTCTGTGAATTAAATTAGCTTTTTACGAAAATACCGTGCGTGTTTATGTTTTGTTTCTTTTCTCAAAGCCAAAAAGTGTTTCAGGCTTGTCAAGTTCGAGTTATCGAGTGTCCAGTTTTCGGGGTTCTAATGGTGATTATTTGACTAAAATGCTTTAAAAAAACTTTAAAACTATTTTTCATCTAAAATTTAGGAAATTTTCTGGTGCAAGACCCCCAGTATGCCCCCCACCCCAACATTTTTTGTAAGTCGGAACCCCTGGACATATCTCCTACCCAACAGACGGGCCAGGCTCCTGCTGGGGAAGAACGATGATCTCACCTAGGCCATAACAAAAGCCATCTGTCTTACGGAATGGATGAAAACACCACATTACGCATTGGAACGGCGTGGCCCTGAAGCAGTGATGTGTTTGTTTGCACGCTACAATCATGATGTCAGTTTACTATCATACTATGAACTACACATGGAGCTGGGCAACTGGAATGTCCCATGGAATATTGCAGAATTGATTTAGCTTTAGAGAAACACAAAATCTCTCCGAAGAGCGTCATTAGTAGACGGAGTGATTTATGAGTTAAGGATGAGAAACTTGGAGGAGCAGTCGTGTTTGGGAATTTTGTAGAGTGAAAAACATTGCTTAGTGTTGCGAATAGCGTGGGGAGGCTAATGGACAATAAAGAAATTAGTGTCTCAGTTGAGTGGTAGTAATGAAACATTAAGTAGGCAAGTCCCTCGTCTCATTGCAGATTTCCTACCTGGAAACACTGGCGGCGATGATTAACTTTGGTGACGATTATAGTGATAAACTTTGGTAACATTGGAGTGAAATCTTGTAAACGTTGGAGTGATGAAATTTGGTGACACTGAGGTGTGACATTTTAAAACACATGGGATAATGGACTTCACCATTTGCTCCGACTAGACTGTTTCCTCCCAGTCCCTTTGGAAGAATGACCACAGCCACGACATCCCTAGGAAATCCCTTAGTGTGAGCTGTGCGTATGAAGTATAGATCTCTATAGTACTGTGATGATGTTTCTGGGTTACAATGTTAACAGATTATTTAGTTAATGACTTGGATTCACGACTATTATTCCATGCATTGACAGTTAATGTATCCAGTTAAGAAATTTCGCTGTTCAGTGTGCAACTTCTAAACGAAAATTTTAGTAATTGTTGTATTAGCAATTAGTGGATTACCAACAGATTTGGATTTACGTATTAGAGATTAATAAAAGGGGGAGCCTAACAAATATTGACCATCTGGGGGATGTAAGTGTTGGAAATATGTTTCAGATACCATTTTGTGAAAACTTTACTTTCCAGTACCACGTCTGGTGGTGACTTTCATTTAAATAAGATGAGCATCGTGCCTGTCGTCAAAAGTCAGTCTTCGTTGAGACTCTACCATTCAGAGAAAGTCAGAAGGACATGACATAAAGAGAAGTAAATAACTTAGGATTACTTGCCGGTTTAATTCACTACAGGACACTAATTAATATATTACTATATTAATTTAAACATTTATATATATCTCCAACTAGACCGTCGACAGTATACACACTGATAGCCTCCCAAACATAAATTTAGAAACTCCAAAATAAAGTTCAAATATTAATTAGAAGATTATGTAATGTTGTCAATCACTGGGCGGCTAAACTGACCATTCAGAAAAGTGATCTGTGCAGGTAGGTGCAAAAAACTGAAGGTAGGTCATCAGCACGAAGTCTTCGACTGGTATGCAGGCAGTCTACAACTGAATTTCACTCCAACACTATGCTTTTATGCGAGTTGATTTTTATATTATTCAAAATAAGTACTGAGAAGCCTCATAAAAAGTTTACGACTCACTCTTGGAACATGTTTCCGGAGGGTCAATGTGTGTGTGTGGTGGACCGACTGTATTTCCACATTAAAGTGAGTTAGTTGTTAATAGTGCCTCAGGAAACGTTTATACGCGATCTCGCGTGTGGATGTTCTCCTATGTCGATAATTTAGTGAACTTTTAATGGTGCTTGGAACTGAAGATTAGATACCGTGAACTTAGATTCACGTATTGCCGTTAGACTGGTTCTAAAGATAATTTTTTAATTTTTTAATAAAATATGGTTGCAGCCTTCTATTTCTAGATTTTTACTGTAGTGGCGTTGAGACATCCCCACTTGCCATTCCATTATTCAGAGTTGATTGTAAGCACGTTAGAATCTTCAATCGGTGGCGAAGAAAGACGATGGAGACACGATGTAGCCATATCTCCTCCTGTTGAGCTAGAGAAGTTGCAAGACGTTTGCTGCACCTTCTCGTTAAGAGTTGGTCAACGTAACCCTCCATATGGAACAACTCACGAAGTAGAACTTCCAGCATGTTAGAAGCAGTATGTGTCACAGCAGGAGCATTATACATCTCATCTCCATTAGTTAAGAAAGGGTATGAACTGCTACATGTTCTCTTAGTGTAAGGTTTCAGATAAATAAAATTGTTGACTGGATGCTAGATACAAGATATTATTTACAAACATGAATCAGAAAAACTGTTCAGACCCAAAATTTGGCTCTGTGTATGGCAATGTATGGTGAACTCCCTTAGGTGAGAAATATCATGGCCTGCAAACATTAACCTACCATCATATTGTGCTTTCACACTAGCCCCAGTTACAAAAATAAGCGTATACATTGTCACTTAATTAGAATTCCTTGGAAGCCTTTAGGGTAGCCAACTTTATCATAGAATTCCATTAAATGTTCTCTTATCTAAAAACCGTATGAACCACTATAGCAGATATAGCGAACAGTTCCTGTTATTAATAAATGAAAGTGATTAATAATTAATATAAGTATTACATAATGTTAGTACTGAATATAGCCTACTGCTTCATGTAGTTTATTGCCTCGAGGAAACACTAAGTAAACTTACATAACTAACTAGAATAAACCAGTATTCTAAGATAATGTCAAAAAAAAACCTTAGTATCGAGCTCTTCTTTACTGGTGAAGACACACATACACGCACGCACGCGCGCACACACACACACACACACACACACACACACACACACACACACACACACACACACAGAGAGAGAGAGAGAGAGAGAGAGAGAGAGAGTTCTGTCAGGCTAAATAACTTGGAATTGACTGATTTAAATAAAGACTTAAAATTTCAGATTAGATTGAACCAAACTGTTGAAGATAATTCATTTATTTATTTAAGGAAACAAAGTAATTGGTTACACTTTGACAATCAGTCTTGTAATAAGTGCCTGCATAACAACAGGACAGTAAATTAATATATTTCCACACAGTACAGAGAAATACTATATCAGTACAAAGAAATACTTATACTACAACTGTTTTATGTCAATTACTACTTTTCTAGGGCCCTACTTCTACCAATATTTAAAAAAGACGTTTAGGAGTATATCGCTATTCTTATCATGTTCGTCTATATCCTAAATGAACATCTGTGTGTATAGTCTCCAGGAATCCATTTCCCTCACATCTTGCACAATTATATCACTCTCCCTTTGCAACTTCTTTATGTCACACGTGTTCGTAGTTGGTGTGATCAGTCACTGTAAGTTTCATCAACTCTCTCTTATGGAAAAAACGTAGAATTATTCTCCACTTCAGTTTTGAATGAGTGTCCTGAAACAAAGGTCAGCCACATCAAACAGTTATCTATAACTTACAGCTAACGGATATAATCACTGCCATTACATAGCAGACATAGACATTTCCACAAATGTTAATGATGATTTGCACAAGACCATATCGTTAGTTTGGAATAGAGTGGGCACGTGCCTAGCCAGGCATGTGCTACCAATTACAAATAAAAGAATCTCAGGGTCAGGCTTGCAGTTACCATCTAGAACATCATTCTTAATAAATTATGCATTTCAAAGACTTTGATACAAAGATACGTACAAACATCGTTCAACAGCACTATCAGGGACAGAAAAGTGTTAAAGTGCAGCTGAAAATGTGAAGTGCTCTTCATGAGAAGTGAAATTAGGGAGTTGTTTAGTAAGAAGCAAATGATTTGCTGTAATTTATATAGGTTGCATTTCTCAAGGCTTGTAATTTCTCTAATATTTGGCCTTTCATTTGTTGTTGTGATACTGAATGAAACAGCTACTGAAACAAGGCTAAGGCATAATAACAATATTATAAGATTAGTAGGTTAGTCTGCTAATTTTACGGCAAATAAAGAGCCAAAATTTAATTTTTATCTTAGGGTGCTAAATTTGACAATAATCCATTTCAATGAGCGGGGAAAATTGATGTTAAGTGATGTTCTAAAATATAATTTTAGCAAGCAGATTGATGGTAGGGCTGTCAAAGATAGTATCATGCATGTAAAATATAGAATTGATTATTTAAAGACTCCAAAGCTTGAACAATATGGGATTACTGTAGCAGTAAACAAAGCCATTAATAGTGAATCCAACAGGTCTTCCAAAACTAAAAAAAATATTGTGGATAGTATTAACAACACGCTTAGTGATGAGGATGCGATAACCCCTAAAGCAGATAAAGGGAATCAGCCGTAGATGGTGGAGAAGGCTAAATATGTAACTAAAATGATTTTTGTGGAAAAGAAGATGAAAAGAATTGATATGGATATAACTTCAAAAGCACAGAGATAACTGAATGAAAAGCTAAAACTATGTAGCGAAATATTTCCTCCAAGAGGAAACACAACAGCGTAAAGTTATCAACCCATGTACATTATGCTTACGCCACAGCTTAAGGTTCATAAAAAAGAAATGCCAGTCAGGTCGATAATGGGAGAGGTGGTTCTTTCAGTGAAATTGCTAGAAAATTCATCAAACTACTAAAGAAACGCTTCCAGTATAATCACCAGTATGCAGTGAAGAACAGTTATGAGTTAACGAATAATATTCATGACGTACCACTAAATACAGACATGTAATTTGTGTCACTGAACATAGTAAACATATATGCTAATACGCCATTGACAGCACTATTGTAATTCTAAAGAGAAATTTAACTGAGCAGAATAGACTATTCAGTGATAAGATTAATGAATTTATGGATTGCTGTCTTGAATTCTGATATACCATTACTTTAAATATGAAAATGAAATATACCCCCAGAAATGATGAACTGGGTATGGAACTTACATTTTTGGTCGGATAGCCGATATTATTATTAATTACCTTGAATAAAAGTTTTTTCTCGAAAATGTCAGATTGGCAGAAAAAAACAGTGTATTACTTCAGGTACGTTGATGATAAGCTGTTGTTGATTAACGATAATGGTGATGCCATCAATACAATGTTACTAAGTTTAATGTTTTATATGAAAAAAACAAAATTACCTATGAAGTGGAAATTAATATCTTGGTAAAATTTTTAATTTCATTATTAGGAGCGTTGGTTGGTTGGTTGGTTGGTTGATTTGGAGGAGGGGCCAAAGAGCGAGGTCATTCGTCAAGTCGGATTAGGGAAGAATGGAGAAGGAAGTCAGCCGTGCGCTTTCAAAGCAACCATCCTGGAATTTGCCTGAAGCGATTTAGGGAAATCACGGAAAATCTAAATCAGGAAGGCCGGACGCGTGTTCGAACCATCGTTCTCCCGAATACGAGTTCAGTGTGCTAACCACTGCGCGACCGCGCTCGGTGTTATTAGAAGCGAAATAGGAATTATGCTGCTGGGGTTTTCCGGAAAAATACCTGTACTGATGGTGTTGTAGACTTCCATCCAAACCACTCAAATCAGTGTAAAAAAGACTTTTTAAATTTTCCATTATCACAGGCTGAGCAGGAACGAGAGTTAAATTCCATTAAATACAATGCTTAAGTGAATCGTCATCCTTCATACTCATATTATGTGAGTAATCTTTACAATAAAATTGTCATTAAAAGTTTAGAAGTATACAAGAAGCTCTACCCATAGTCAACAATAAATTAATAGACAGCAGTAGCAAATACATTTGTTTGTCGTATTACGGTAAAATTAGTACGACGGTGGCATCAGCTTTTAAAAAGCATAAAATGATAGTTTCATTTATATCCAAGGTAGTCTTTGTCGTATTTTAATTATTAATATTGACAAAAGAAACATTTATCACGAATCAGGTGCTTATAAGTTAGAATGTCGAGATTGTGATGCCTGTCATGTGGGGCAGACGGGAAGGCGATTCAGAGTTAGGTTCAGTGAACGCGTAGCCTTGGAAGGGAAAGATAAAACTAGCTTTGGTGCCCACCTAAATAAAAGTGGACACAGTGTTCCGTCTTTGACTTCGAATCTGAAGTTGCTGCATTGAGGTGAGAAGGGCGCACTTACGAACCTCCTTGAGGAGATCGAAATGTTTTGTCATCTAAAGTCTTCTGGTATTGTTCTGCTCAATGAGCAGGTGGCAGTAAGTAGTGACAGTTTTTGAGAACTTTTTAAAAGTCACCTCCTTGGTGGCAGAGATAGTTAAACCCAGGCGGGAGCTATTCGGCGTACGATGTTCTTCTCATGTAGTAACGCTTGATAATAATCAAATGAGAACAAAGTTTGCGCTATTAAATTTTGTTGATTTTCCTGAAAGCGTTATCATTATCCTTGCTGATAATGTTATTAACGTCAATTCAGTATATTATATGCGTAATTCACTGAATTGTCAATACATCCTTTACAGGCTGCTTTATTGTACATCACTTTCTCTCTGAACAGCCATGAAAATGTAGTTCATATGACTCTTGTTACATAGCATGTAGTTTTTGGTATTTAATACAATACATTGTAAACGAAACTGAAAATGATAATTCAAGCTTTTAATAATGGTTAGCACTTTTTTTTAAGGAAAGTCTTAACATTAATTTTAAGTCGCAAGTTTCCCATCAAGATCAGTGGGTTATTACACCAAGTCTTTATATAAAAAATGGTTCAAATGGCTCTGAGCACTATGGGACTTAACATCAGAGGTCATCAGTCCCCTAGAATTTAGAACTACTTAAACCTAACTAACCTAAGGACATCACACACATCCATGCCCGAGGCAGTATTCGAACCTGCGACCGTAGCGGTCGCGCGGTTCCAGACCGAAGCGCCTAGAACCGCTCGGTCACAACGACCACCGTCTTTATATCGATTTTACTATACCTTTTCGTCTGTTTAACGCTAAACTCTTATTTTACTTTCATTGCGATTTGTCCTCTTTTATTTCAGTACAAAATTTGATTTAACTGCGTTATCGTGCAACAGGCCAATTCCGCCCTACAGTACGAGGATAAACGGCAACGTCAGCACTGGAAACAGCCCACATCCCCCCGGCAAAGGAATCTAACGTTATTCACACACGTACCGGTAAGGTTAGAAACTCCGATGCTCCATAAAATCAAAACGCCCAGGAATGCTGTCGGATGGAATCATCCTGTTGCACAACAACAGCTTTCCCATCGCATGCCCGCAGGGCATTATGTATTTTCCGTAAATGTTATGCTTTATCTCCACATTTTAGGTCACTAGAGCCACCACTTCCCGCGTTCTACAATCACGCTTCCGTATTCGCGTGCTCGGGTTTTTCCCTTTGAGCACTCGCTTCGTGCCTGCTGCCTACACTAGTCGACTCCCCCGGCCGTCGCTATTCATCGTGAATGCTCTCAGCTCTGTTTTACCATTGCCACTCGACGTCCCACGGCAGCCTAACCGTAGGAGGCCCGGGTTCGATTCCTAGCCGGCTGGGAGATTTTATCCGCTCGGGGACTGGGTGTTGTGTTGCCCTTACCTTCGTATCGTCATAACTGACACTACGCTGTAGAAATGGCTGTATAGCCACGTCCAGAGAGGGGGAAGGGGGGGGGGGACTTTCGCGAGACAGTCTCCCTTATTCCAGTTAGCACGATTAGAGAACTTACGATTATCTGCAAGATCTCTCCGCAGCGCTCCTCCACTACCTGATGCACGTAGTCTATAAAAGCATCCGATAACCATGTTTCATATACCTCTGATGCTTCAATTCACATTCGTAATCTGTAATAACCCCACTAGATATTATCGGATTCTTTATGGCAATAAATACATTGCCACCGTTGGCGCCAACCTACCCTTGCCGTATGCATTCCAATCGGAATTCTGTGTTTCTTCCATTCACTGCTGGTTCCAGATACCACCTAGGCGTTATTACCTTTAACAAGCGAGACTAGTTTTATACATCTACATAGATACTCCGAACGCCACCGTACGGTACGTGGCGGAGGGTACCCTCTACTTTGCATTTTGTTTCCTATTCCACTCGCAAACAGAGCGAGAGAAAAATGACTGCCTATATGCCTCCGTAAGAGCCCTAATTTCACTTATCATCGTGGTCCTTACGCGCAGTCTATACTGGAGGCAACAGAAACGTTCTGTAGTACGCTTCAAATGCTGGTTCTCTAAATTTTGTCAATAGTGTTTCTCGAAAAGAATGTCGCCTTCCCAGAGATTATCATTTGAGTTCCTGAAGCATCTTCGCAACACTTACGTCTTGTTCGAACCTACCACTAACAAATCTTGAAGCCCGCCTCTGAATTCTTTCGATGTCGTTCTTTAATCCAACTTGGTACGGATCCCAAAATATCGAGCGGTACTCAAGAACAGGTCGACTAGCGTCCTATATGCGGTCTCCTTTAAAAAATTGAAACACACATTTGTAAAATTCTCCCAATAAAGCGAAGTCGACCATTCGCCTTCCCTACCACAGTTCTCACATGCTCGTTACATTTTATACCGCTTTGCAACGTGACGCAAAGATATTTAAATGACGTGGCTACTGTATCCGAATATTAAAGGTTTTTTCTTCCTACTCATCCGCATTAACTTAAGTGTTTCCACATTTAGGACTAGCTGCCATTAGCAGGCCGGGGTGGCCGAGCGGTTCTAGACGCTACAGTCTGGAACCGCGCAACCGCTACGGTCGCGGGTTCGAATCCTGCCTCGGGCATGGATGTGTGTGATGTCCTTAGGTTAGTTAGGTTTAAGTAGTTCTAAGTTCTAGGAGACTGATGACCTCAGAAGTTAAGTCTCATAGTACTCAGAGCCATTTTTAGCTGCCATTCATTACACCAACTGGAAATTTTTTCTAAGTGGTCTTGTGTCCTCCTGCCATCAGTCAACTTCGACACCTTACCGTACAACACAGCAGCATCAACAGACATTCGTAGATTGCTGCGCACTCTGTCCACCAAATCATTTATGTATATAGAGAACAATAGTGGCACTATCACACTTCCCAGGGGAACTCCTGGCGAAACCCTTGCCTCAGTTGAAAACTCGCCGTCGGTGACAACATACTGGGTTGTATAACTTAAAAAGCCTTCGAGCCACTTACATATCTGTGAACTTATTTCGTGTGCTCGTACCTTCGTTAACAGCCTACAATGGCGAACCGTGTCAAATGCTTTCGGAAAATCTAGAAATATGGAATCTGCCTGTTGACCTTCGTCCAAAGTTTGCAGTACATCGCCGGCCGCGGTGGTCTAGCGGTTCTGGCGCTGCAGTCCGGAACCGCGGGACTGCTACGGTCGCAGGTTCGAATCCTGCCTCGGGCATGGGTGTGTGTGATGTCCTTAGGTTAGTTAGGTTTAAGTAGTTCTAAGTTCTAGGGGACTTATGACCTAAGATGTTGAGTCCCATAGTGCTCAGAGCCATTTGAACCATTTTTTGCAGTACATCGTATGAGAAAAGGGCAAGCTTTGTTTTGCACGAGCGATGTTTTCTAAAACCATGCTGATTCGTGGACATAAGATACTCAGTCTCAGTTAAGATCATTTTTTCGACCTGAGAATATGTTGACGGATTCTAGAGCAAACCGAAGTTAGGGACAATGGTCTGAATTTTGCGGGTCCGTTTTTTTGCCCTCCTTATACACTCCTGGAAATGGAAAAAAGAACACATTGACACCGGTGTGTCAGACCCACCATACTTGCTCCGGACACTGCGAGAGGGCTGTACAAGCAATGATCACACGCACGGCACAGCGGACACACCAGGAGCCGCGGTGTTGGCCGTCGAATGGCGCTAGCTGCGCAGCATTTGTGCACCGCCGCCGTCAGTGTCAGCCAGTTTGCCGTGGCATACGGAGCTCCATCGCAGTCTTTAACACTGGTAGCATGCCGCGACAGCGTGGACGTGAACCGTATGTGCAGTTGACGGCCGGCCGAAGTGGCCGTGCGGTTAAAGGCGCTGCAGTCTGGAACCGCAAGACCGTTACGGTCGCAGGTTCGAATCCTGCCTCGGGCATGGATGTTTGTGATGTCCTTAGGTTAGTTAGGTTTAACTAGTTCTAAGTTCTAGGGGACTAATAACCTCAGCAGTTGAGTCCCATAGTGCTCAGAGCCATTTGAACCATTTTTTGCAGTTGACGGACTTTGAGCGAGGGCGTATAGTGGGCATGCGGGAGGCCGGGTGGACGTACCGCCGAATTGCTCAACACGTGGGGCGTGAGGTCTCCACAGTACATCGATGTTGTCGCCAGTGGTCGGCGGAAGGTGCACGTGCCCGTCGACCTGGGACCGGACCGCAGCGACGCACGGATGCACGCCAAGACCGTAGGATCCTACGCAGTGCCGTAGGGGACCGCACCGCCACTTCCCAGCAAATTAGGGACACTGTTGCTCCTGGGGTATCGGCGAGGACCATTCGCAACCGTCTCCATGAAGCTGAGCTACGGTCCCGCACACCGTTAGGCCGTCTTCCGCTCACGCCCCAACATCGTGCAGCCCGCCTCCAGTGGTGTCGCGACAGGCGTGAATGGAGGGACGAATGGAGACGTGTCGTCTTCAGCGATGAGAGTCGCTTCTGCCTTGGTGCCAATGATGGTCGTATGCGTGTTTGGCGCCGTGCAGGTGAGCGCCACAATCAGGACTGCATACGACCGAGGCACACAGGGCCAACACCCGGCATCATGGTGTGGGGAGCGATCTCCTACACTGGCCGTACACCACTGGTGATCGTCGAGGGGACACTGAATAGTGCACGGTACATCCAAACCGTCATCGAACCCATCGTTCTACCATTCCTAGACCGGCAAGGGAACTTGCTGTTCCAACAGGACAATGCACGTCCGCATGTATCCCGTGCCACCCAACGTGCTCTAGAAGGTGTAAGTCAACTACCCTGGCCAGCAAGATCTCCGGATCTGTCCCCCATTGAGCATATTTGGGACTGGATGAAGCGTCGTCTCACGCGGTCTGCACGTCCAGCACGAACGCTGGTCCAACTGAGGCGCCAGGTGGAAATGGCATGGCAAGCCGTTCCACAGGACTACATCCAGCATCTGTACGATCGTCTCCATGGGAGAATAGCAGCCTGCATTGCTGCGAAAGGTGGATATACACTGTACTAGTGCCGACATTGTGCATGCTCTGTTGCCTGTGTCTATGTGCCTGTGGTTCTGTCAGTGTGATCATGTGATGTATCTGACCCTGGGAATGTGTCAATAAAGTTTCCCCTTCCTGGGACAATGAATTCACGGTGTTCTTATTTCAATTTCCAGGAGTGTATATTGGAGTCACCTGTACTTCTTTCAATGGCTTGGGACTATTTGATGGGTGAGAGAGTCACAATAAATGCAGGCTATGTAAGGAGCCAGTGCCGTAGAGTACCCTCTGTAAAACAAAACTGGGATTCCTTCCGGACGTAGTGATTTATTTGCTTTCAGATCTTCCAGTTGTTTCTCTACGCCAGAAGTGATTAGTACTATGTCATTCCGATGGTCAAATGGCGGTATGTTTGTACGACTCTCCTGTGTGGACGATTTCTGTGGCTCCTCAACTGAGAGACCTAGGGCAGCTGGCTACGGCGCTGGGGTCGCCATGGCTCCATATCCCTGTCGTGGCCTCTCATTGACGCTCTTCCAGCACGTCTCGCGCTTCAATAGGTGGTTCTTCAGGCTTTTGACAGGTGGTCACATTAATGCGACTGGACAGTGTAGTTCGTTAAAATTCATGACCGGTTTCAGCTTTGCGGCCGTCATCGGATACAACGACTACAGCAGTGACACATCAGCGCGTAGTCAATAGAGGCCCATGTATCACTGCTGTTCTCATTGGATCTGACGATGGCTGCAAAACAGAGACCAATCATTAATTTTAATAAACGGATAATCTATAATTTAATGCGTTGCAAAGGTCACCGGTCCCCTCCACAGGCTCACGTGGCCTTATTTCCGAACTTGTAAACAAAAATGTCATTAGAGACGCAGCAAAAGCAGGAGTGGGAGAACACAGTCATCTGTGTTATTTCAAAGGAATCGGCATTTAACTTAAGCTATTTGGGGAAATCACGGAAAACCTAACTCTGGATGGTGGAATGATTTGAACAGCCGCCCTCCATCTTACCACGACGTCTATCAGCTTGATATCGATGGCCTGCGAGACACGGAACAAAATGAGTCAGCAGTTCATATCAGCAACAACAATGCGCTCTATAGCCTGCAGCATCTTCTGTTACAACTAGGGAGTCACGAAACAACAGCAGAGATCGGTTCTACGACAACGCTTTCTGCAGCACCTTAGCAACTGGCAGGGTGTCCCTAAGGAATCAGAAGTGAAAGTTACGGAATCTGGCACAGAAAAAAGATATTGTTACTATTTACAATAAATTTCAATTAGATGCAGCGTATAGTAGCGACGGGCAGCGTTTGCATCTGTTGTCGTCGAATGGTAGTGATCTGAGGGACAGGGTGAGCAGCAACCTGCTACTGTTTGCTGATGACCCTTTAATGGACGGGAAATTGCCACAGCTGATTACTGTAGGGGATACAGGGTGACTTGGATAGAATTTTTGTTTGGTGTGATGAATGACAGCTTGCTCTAAATGTGGAAACATTTAAGTTACTGCAGATAATTAGGAACAACAATTATGTGATGTTCGTACACAGTATTAGTGGTGTGCTGTTTTACAATCAGTTCGATTAAATATCTAGGTTTAACGTTGCAAAGCGATGTGAAATGCAATGAGCGCGCGAGGTCGGTTGTGGGGAAGGTTAACGGTCGACTCTGGTTTATTAGGAGAATTTTAGGGAAGTTCAGCTGATTCATAAAGGAGACCATGTACAGGACAGTTTTTGGCATTCTTGAGTACTGCTGTAGTGTTTGGGATTCCTACCCCGTCGAACCAAAGAGACACATCGGAGCAGTTTAGAAGCAAGATGCTAGATTTGCTACCGATAGGCTAGACCAACACGTGAGTATTACGAAATTGCTCCGTGAATGCAAATGGGAATTCCTGGAGGGGCGAAAACTGTTGAGAACGTTAAGAAAACTGTTATCTGAAACTGCACAACGGTCCTACTGCCATCAACGTACTTGTCGCGTAAGGACCGCTAAGACAAGATAAGGAAATAAGGGCTCGTATGGAAGCATATAGAGAATCTCTTTTTCCTCACGCCATTTGCGAGTGGAACAGGAAAAGCACAGACTAGCTGTAGTATAAGGTACCCTCTTCCATGCATCGTATGGTGGCTTGCGAAGTATATCTGTACATGTAGATAACAACCAACTACGGAAAATCTTTCTTGGGAATGGTTACAACAACAAAAAGTATCGCAAGTGTTTTCAGAACAACAGCGAAGACTACAGTAAAAATGCTTCTGTTTTTGCTATTCTGTGGATCAGTAAAAGGTTGAAATGGCTCCGAGCACTATGGGACTTAACTTCTGAGGTCATCAGTCCCATAGAACGTAGAACTACTTAAACCTAACTAACCTAAGGACATCACACACATCCATGCCCGAGGCATGATTCGAACCTGCGACCGTAGCGGTCGCGCGCTTCCAGACTGTAGCGCCTAGAACCGCTCGGCCACTGCGGCCAGCGATAAGTAAAAGGGAAAATTAGTAAGTTCCTGGAGAGACATACATAAAATATAACTTCAGGCCCCCAAATAAAATACGCCTGCTCATGGAGACTGTGAAAGGCAGCATAGGCCTCTCTAATCCCGCCATTTACAAAATGCCGTGAGAGGGTGGACAATATTTCGTCGGAAATACCGTGTGCATGACAGAAAAACGCCATATTGAACATCAGAGGTGCCTGCGACTGTGCTATATAGAGAGATCGCCGGTAGCTGAACCTGCATTGAAAAACGGACGTAAAATTTCGTTCAGCGAAATCTCTATCATCACAAAGGCTAACGGTTCCTGCGATGCGTAATTAAGGAAACTAATTAGATGAAAATATCACATAGTAACATCAGCAAAGACCGTAGTTTGCGGCTGGCGCGAGGTTAAAGCGGCAACGGCGGACATACCCTATACGGCGATGCACTGGGCACCAGTGACAACTCAATCAGTATATTGGCTACGTAAGGAGGAGGAAAGCTACCCCTTGGCTGTCATTCACTAGTTACAGCAGTCGGCAGGATGATAGTGGTTGTATAACCCTTCACGGGGCTGGATGCCCGAGAAAATTTCATTTAGCCATATCGCCACGAGACCATGGATATGGATATGTATAGGTATAGTTAGCTATTTACATTTTCAGTAAGTAAAGATGGAAACGGTCGAAGTTTTAATTGAAAAGAACGTGATACAAAGTAGTAAATAAATAATCCAAGTACTGTAATAAATTTACTGCGGTATAGTTGAAGAACTGTCTACAAAAGATTTAAGGACACAATAGAACAGATTTAGAACGTTTCTCCAAGAGACCGGAATTTTACATCTGTGTCACCAGAGTAACACAATTACGACAAATTTATACTTAATATGGGTAGTTAACCTTTCCAGGTGTTGCGCTAATCGTCCGCAGCACGTGGTCGTGCGGTAGCGTTCTCGCTTCCCACGCCCGGGTTCCCGGGTTCGAAGCCGGCCGAAGTGGCCGTGCGGTTAAAGGCGCTGCAGTCTGGAACCGCAAGACCGCTACGGTCGCAGGTTCGAATCCTGCCTCGGGCATGGATGTTTGTGATGTCCTTAGGTTAGTTAGGTTTAACTAGTTCTAAGTTCTAGGGGACTAATGACCTCAGCAGTTGAGTCCCATAGTGCTCAGAGCCATTTGAACCATCCCGGGTTCGATTGCCGGCGGGGTCAGGGATTTTCTCTGCCTTGTGATGACTGGGTGTTGTGTGATGTCCATAGGTTAGTTACGTTTAAGTAGTTCTAAGTTCTAGGCGACTGGTGACCATAGATGTGAAGTCCCATAGTGCTCAGAGCCATTTGAACAATTTTTTTGTTGCCGTAATCCTTGATGAAACATACCGGACTACACTGCGTAGCGCACTGGAAGCTAGTCGCTCTGTTCTCAAAATACGTCAGCAGTGCATTAATACGTAGTTTCGCTGCAGCAGCAGGCATGTAACTCTATTCACCTACCTCAATTCCCCTTCTTCTGGTTTCCTGGCTTTCCATGTTCTGGAAGAGGCAAACGACATATTGGGCATAGAGGTCGAGGACCGTTGGCAGCACCTGTTGCACCTGAAACCAAAAATAAAGCGACGAGAGAACTTTTCGACCGTAGTGTTTGTACTGTGGGTGCAGAAGTATCTTTCGTAAAGACCGACATTTATAGAAATAGTAGCGGTCATTTATCAACAGGGCACCAGACACGTCAAAGGTTAAAGAATACATCCAGCTTCGCTAAAGTAAATACACTCCTGGAAATGGAAAAAAGAACACATTGACACCGGTGTGTCAGACCCACCATACTTGCTCCGGACACTGCGAGAGGGCTGTACAAGCAATGATCACACGCACGGCACAGCGGACACACCAGGAACCGCGGTGTTGGCCGTCGAGTGGCGCTAGCTGCGCAGCATTTGTGCACCGCCGCCGTCAGTGTCAGCCAGTTTGCCGTGGCATACGGAGCTCCATCGCAGTCTTTAACACTGGTAGCATGCCGCGACAGCGTGGACGTGAACCGTATGTGCAGTTGACGGACTTTGACCGAGGGCGTATTGTGGGCATGCGGGAGGCCGGGTGGACGTACCGCCGAATTGCTCAACACGTGGGGCGTGAGGTCTCCACAGTACATCGATGTTGTCGCCAGTGGTCGGCGGAAGGTGCACGTGCCCGTCGACCTGGGACCGGACCGCAGCGACGCACGGATGCACGCCAAGACCGTAGGATCCTACACAGTGCCGTAGGGGACCGCACCGCCACTTCCCAGCAAATTAGGGACACTGTTGCTCCTGGGGTATCGGCGAGGACCATTCGCAACCGTCTCCATGAAGCTGGGCTACGGTCCCGCACACCGTTATCCCGTCTTCCGCTCACGCCCCAACAT
Source organism: Schistocerca nitens (assembly GCF_023898315.1). NCBI lineage: Eukaryota > Metazoa > Arthropoda > Insecta > Orthoptera > Acrididae > Schistocerca > Schistocerca nitens. The sequence goes on along the minus strand of NC_064616.1, from coordinate 555,263,847 downwards.
CGTGCAGCCCGCCTCCAGTGGTGTCGCGACAGGCGTGAATGGAGGGACGAATGGAGACGTGTCGTCTTCAGCGATGAGAGTCGCTTCTGCCTTGGTGCCAATGATGGCCGTATGCGTGTTTGGCGCCGTGCAGGTGAGCGCCACAATCAGGACTGCATACGACCGAGGCACACAGGGCCAACACCCGGCATCATGGTGTGGGGAGCGATCTCCTACACTGGCCGTACACCACTGGTGATCGTCGAGGGGACACTGAATAGTGCACGGTACATCCAAACCGTCATCGAACCCATCGTTCTACCATTCCTAGACCGGCAAGGGAACATGCTGTTCCAACAGGACAATGCACGTCCGCATGTATCCCGTGCCACCCAACGTGCTCTAGAAGGTGTAAGTCAACTACCCTGGCCAGCAAGATCTCCGGATCTGTCCCCCATTGAGCATGTTTGGGACTGGATGAAGCGTCGTCTCACGCGGTCTGCACGTCCAGCACGAACGCTGGTCCAACTGAGGCGCCAGGTGGAAATGGCATGGCAAGCCGTTCCACAGGACTACATCCAGCATCTGTACGATCGTCTCCATGGGAGAATAGCAGCCTGCATTGCTGCGAAAGGTGGATATACACTGTACTAGTGCCGACATTGTGCATGCTCTGTTGCCTGTGTCTATGTGCCTGTGGTTCTGTCAGTGTGATCATGTGATGTATCTGACCCCAGGAATGTGTCAATAAAGTTTCCCCTTCCTGGGACAATGAATTCACGGTGTTCTTATTTCAATTTCCAGGAGTGTATATCATACGAATTTCATCATCATCATCATCATTATTATAAGGTAAGATACCTATAATGTGTCAGATAAACTAGGTCATGCGCGTTTCTTAGTCTTCGAGATTACATATTTTTGCTCGTCTGGTTCTGCGACAGTTCCACGAAAGTCGTCCACGAGCAACGAAATCATTTTGAATAAATGCGAACCACAACTTCTAGGCGTCAGACGAGGCACTGATTTCAGGTGGTATATTCCGTATCTTTACCAATGCTATCTGAGCAGAATTTTGATACGAAGAACGTAATGGAGTTTAGGGTCTAACGTCTCATCTGAGACGAGGTCGCTGGACACAGAGAACAACCTCAGATTCGACAATGTGTCAGATAAACTAGGTCATGCGCGTTTCTTAGTCTTCGAGATTACATATTTTTGCTCGTCTGGTTCTGCGACAGTTCCACGAAATTCGTCCACGAGCAACGAAATCATTTTGAATAAATGCGAACCACAACTTCTAGGCGTCAGACGAGGCACTGATTTCAGGTGGTATATTCCGTATCTTTACCAATGCTATCTGAGCAGAATTTTGATACGAAGAACGTAATGGAGTTTAGGGTCTAACGTCTCATCTGAGACGAGGTCGCTGGACACAGAGAACAACCTCAGATTCGACAAGGAACCAACCCACCACATACCGTAATGGATGAAGGGTTATCACTACTGTAACGGCCTAAGGAAAAAGCGTTTCCTTAAGAACTTTTTTTGGGCGGAAGGCAAGGTGGCAGAGAAATTCTACATCTACATGGATACTCTGCAAATCACATTCAGGTGCCTAGCAGAGGTTTCATCGAACCACCTTCACAAGTCTCTATTATTCCAATCTCGTGTAGCGCGCGGAAAGAATGAACACCTATATCTTTCCGTACGAGCTCTGATTTCCCTTATTTTATCGTGGTGATCATTCCTCCCTATGTAGGTCGGTGTCAACAAAATATTTTCGCATTCGGGGGAGAAATTTGGTGACTGGAATTTCGTGAGAAGATTCCGTCGCAACGAAAAACGCCTTTCTCTTAATGATTTCCAGCCCATATCCTGTATCATTTCTGTGGCACTCTCTCCCATATTTCGCGATAATACAAACCGTGCTGCCTTTCTTTGAACTTTTTCGATGTAATCCGTCAGTCCTATCTGGTAAGGATCCCACACCGCGCAGCAGTATTCTAAAAGAAGACGGACAAGCGTAGTGTAGGCAGTCTCCTTAGTAGGTCTGTTACATTTTCTAAGCGTCCTGCCAATAAAACGCAGTCTTTGGTTAGCCTTCCCCACAACATATTCTATGTGTTCCTTCCAATTTAAGTTGTTCGTAATTGTAATACCTAGGTATTTAGTTGAATTTACTGCTTTTAGATTAGATTGATTTTTCGTGTAACCGAAGTTTAACGAGTTCCTTTTAGCATTCATATTGATGACCTCACACTTTTCGTTATTTAGGGTCAACTGCCACTTTTCGCACCATTCAGATATCTTTTCTAAATCGTTTTGCAGTTTGTTTTGATCTTCTGATGACTTTATTAGTCGATAAACGACAGCGTCATCTGCAAACAACCGAAGACGGCTGCTCAGTTTGTCTCCAAAATCGTTTATATAGATAAGGAATAGCAAAGGGCCTATAACACTACCTTGGGGAACGCCAGAAATCACTTCTGTTTCACTCGAAGTCTTTCCGTCAATTACTACGAACTATGACCTCTTTGACAGGAAATCACAAATCCAGTCACATAACTGAAACGATTATTCATAAGCACGCAATTTCACTACGAGCCGCTTGTGTGGTACAGGGGACCCAACGAAATATGAAGAAACGGAGATGTTCAAATAAACCTCGTAGTTTTGGGACTGCATTCTGAAGGAGGCTATTGAAATACAAGTGTCCGGCGGCCTGATCAACAGAGACGGCTGCTTCATTCTCAGTAAAGCGTGGGACCCAGCGCTCAGACGACATAAGCCGAGAGCGAAATCCGCGTCCGACGGTGGCTGCAGAAGCACTGAGGGCCGGAATCCGCACACAAATTCCATAATCGGGTTTCTTCACTGCTCCTTCCTACACGACGTGCGACCAGGTTTTTTGGAAAGGAGTGGGGAGCAACAAGAGTGTAAAGGTGGTGGGATGTTGCCAAAAAGTAGACAAGAAGCTTCAACAAAATCAGCCTTGAAAGTGAGTCTCACAGAATGAAAGAGCAGAAACAGCTCATTCTGAAGATGACACCGAGATACGGAGTCGACATGTCGTTTTATGTAAACGACTGGACTCGTCTGGACACCCAAGAGAAATTACAAAACTTCCTTTTTCTTTTGTGAAACTTTAGTATTATCACCAGTACAGACGACTAGAAGATTATTTTTTGTTTTGTTTTCAGTCATTGTAGGTAGTAATTTTAGTAGCGTATCTCTGCGAGACCTACAGCTATACAGTCGGGTAGTTTCACCTTCTTGTTGTAGCGGTCTGTCTCTGAATGCTTCGGTTAGTACATTGTGTTGCACTGTTGTGAAGTTCCGTAGACTTGGATTAGATGGGACAGAGCCTTTCATGTGTGGACACAATGAGAACTGGTCCTATCCTCCTATCCGGATAGAGCTATAGGACAGGATTTAAGTTGCTGCCGTGAGCTGTCGTCAATGGCAGTTGCGCAGTACACAGGATAATCCCTCCCCCCCCCCCCCCCAACAGACTGTGAATATCCTAAATATCTAATAAATATCGAAAGAAAATATTCGTAAAATGATAAACGCAAAGGGGCAAGTATTTTCTATAACGGGTGTCAGACGCTTTCTCTCTGTTGTTTTGGCATATATTGGCAATTTCGTTTTTGTAATGTGTATATGGAGTTATCGCAAATACTGACCATCAGGTCTTACATATGACGCCCTTTGTCGACGGAAAGCGTCGGTTTGTTACGAACAAAATTATTTTTAAGCGGAATTTTAGGTGCCTATTCGATAGGCGGGTCCCCTGATTAGTGTAGATCGATATTCGTTTTACGGTATAAACTGTACTAACGGAGATATTAAAACACGAAGAATAACCAGTACTCCAACAGTGATACCACACCCCAGGCCTACGCTGACTACTACCGCTATGTCGCAGCACTGCTCAGTCGCTGCTTGAGTAGTGCATATTCTTCGTATTTTAATGACCCTATGAATTTATATCGATAAAACAAATATCGCGCTAGGCTAATTTTGGACCGCTCTATCGAGTGGGCACGCAAAACGTAACTTTAAAAATCATTTTGTTCGTAATAGCAAACAAACCGACGCTTTCTGTTGACACTGGGCGTCACATGAAAGATGTGATGAGTTGTATTTTATTTGGGCTGACTTCAGATACATATTGCAAAAGCGAAACTGCAAATAATTGCCGAAACACAAGAGAAAATACGCCTAACCACTCTTCTGAGAGAGACCTTGTATAGCTGAAATATTACTTTTTATCGACCAATACACTGAGTCAATTACGTTTCCGCGAGAATGATTTACTTGATTTAAGACCAACTGAGAGTTCCTGGATAGAGATGCAGGTAACAAAAAGTTTTCTGAAAGTGTGGTTCTTGGATTACCCGGCACAGTGAAATGTTACCTGACCTGCACGTCTACGGTAAATAACGGGACCAACTGCGAACTACTGCCTTCATTTTTAGCACATTCTCCACCTATTATGCTAAGATGTATTACTGTAAATAATGAAGAACATTACATTACCACATTCATGTTTTCTAGAGCTCTCGACTGAAGTTACCCTTAATTGCTGTGCACCAAGTGCTACCATTCGCGGAAAGCCTTGTTCCTGTATATTGAATGATTTATGAAATATCACGTTGTGGGGGAGGGGATAGATCATATGTATGAAATGAAAAACATCTGAGCCTACAGCGATCTCCTACAAATTTGCCGCTTCAGTGTCGTGCCCTGTGGAAGACTTGGCATACATTACATGTCTGTTGTACATGTACTACTCACCAGCAACTTTATTCGTACGCTGAGATTCACGTGCTCATGCTCCTGAAATCTGTGGGGCCTGTCCTCTGATGCTCTGTGGAACAGGCCCGCGATTGACAGTACTACTTTGTCCAGAGGCATGGACAGTTCTAATTGATCGTCCAGATACACTAGTATACAGCAGGAGTGTAATCGAAGACCTGTCATATGAATCACTGAACAGAGCAACCTGACATCAGGAAACTGGTTGCAGCTCAATGCTATTACCGCTTTTCGAATGCTCGAAGTAAGACATCGAACATCCTCTCGCAACTGTGAAATTCTTTTTTGTAGCAGTTACGTGTATTACACAAATACCTGAATGTGTTTTACATAGTAGAGATAAGCAGGAGGGTTAGTAGTAGTTTTATTATTAGTAGTAGTAGTATTTTATTATAAACCAGTAAACTTCCTATTCCTTAAAATCTCGAACTCTCCTGGATAAAAAAGGTTGAAACGTTTTTATTTATTATTCACGTATGGGCCCACGCGAGGTACAATCCATCAATGTCATTTTCGATGGTTGGCTTTACTTTGTGTCCAAATTTGTTTCATCCTTTCAGAATCAAGTCTCTTTCTTTCATCAGACCACGTTGTTCCAGTCTGTTTTCTAATTTCCCTCTGACCAACTTTCCTAGCAAATATCTTTTGCCTGAAAGTTTTTCTATCTGTAACGTCTGCCTGAGTTATACCGGCTACTTTAAGATCCTCGTTAATCGCAGCGAACCATTTAATGGGCTCCGTTTTGGCCTATCTTCTGTTTACATAGAATTCTATTTGTTTTGTCAACTTCGTGGGTGCCATTCTTTTAATGTGCCCATAAAATTGCAGTCTTTGTTTCGTCATGTCACCACGTATGCCTATGTATTCTTCTATTTGCTTATTACTTCTCAGCCTGTAAGTTTCTCCATTAGTAACTTTGGGGCCTAATATTTTCCTAATACTCTTTCTTTTGAATTTCTTCAATATCCCTCTTTCTATTTAAAACTGAAGTTTATGCTCCCTAAAGACATTCAGATATGATTAGAGTGCTGTAATGTGTAAGTTTACTGAATTTGGAAAGTGTTTTTTTTATTATAAATATTTTGTGATAATTTGAATGCAGTTGGTACGTTTTGACAGCGATCTTCGTTTGCAGCTTTTTCCAGACCGTTTTCTTGTATGATTTCCCCCCAAGTATTTAATCTGAGAAACCCTTTTTATTTCTCCCTATTTTGTGTTCAGAAACTTTGGTGCTTGTTTGTTGCATGTCATATATTTGGTTTTTTCGAATGGTATTTGTAGTCTTACTTTCTCCGCAACTTCTTTAAGAATTTGATTTTGTGCTATGGTAATATCCCTAGTTAAAATTGTCAGATCATCTGCAAAGGGTAGGCAATCTACTCCAATATTACTTCTGCGTAACTTGATTGACTCACATATATTTTGACTCGACTTTTGCTCTGGCCATTCTCTAATCACCTTTCCTAAAACACAGTTAAATAGTAATGGGGAGAGTCCATTTCCCTGTCTAACACCAGACTTTATATAAAATGGTTCAGAAATTTCTCCCATGAATTTAACTTTTGAGCTAGTATCAGCTAACATTTCCTTAATAGGTGTTAGAGTTTTATCATCTAGCCCTTGCTCCTTTAAAACTGGGAAAAGAGATTCAGGGTGAACTGAGCCCTAGGCCATTTTAAAATCCACAAATCTACATACAATATTGTTACCAGAAATCCTCTGGTGCCTAAGGATTAGTTTTAAACTAAGAATTTGTTCCGGACAGGAACTGTTTGGTCTAAAGCCTGCTTGGTATTCACCAATTTTAGGGCTCGATTAAGTAAACAATGCGAGAGAATTTTGTATGTGACCGGGAGAAGAGACATTCCTCGGTAATTCTTACAGTAGGTTCTATCCCCTATTTTATGCAATTGATGATTTAGGGTGCGGCTGGTCCCGACGGAGGTTCGAGCCCTCCCTCGGGCACGGGTGTGTGTGTTTGTCCTCAGGATAATTTAGGTTAAGTAGTGTGTATGCTTAGGGACTGATGACCTTAGCAGTTAAGTCCCATAAGATTTCACACACATTTTTTGATGAATTAGGGCAGTTTTCCAGTCCTCAGATATTTTCTCAGTTTGCCAGATGTGTCCTGTTAGTTGAGTGATCTCTTGTATAATGTTAGGGCCAGCTCATTTCAGTAGTTCTGCAATTATACCGTCTTCTCGGAATGCTTTATTGTATTTAAGTCTCTTGATTTGTTTATTTCGATTTCGACAGGTTCTTTAGAGTTAGGATTGGTGTTATTAGTTTGCTGTGGTTGGAATTTATTCGCTGGTTCTGGACAGTTTAATACTTTTTCAAAATAATTAGCAAGCACATTACAATTTTCCTGGTTGTTAAGAGATAAACAGCCATTTTCATTTTTGAAGCAAAGACTTGGAAGTTGGTAGCCAGTTAGTTTTGTTTTGAACTTTTATGAAAGTTTCTTGTACTGTTCTTTTGGAAGTCTTTTTCGCTTTATAAAAGTCGGGCATTTTCTCAGTTTCTTTTAGTCTGTCGGATTAATTTAGATGTTTCTTTTCTTACAGTTAGAAAGGTATTGTATGGATTTTCAGTTTTGTTACTATTCCAGTTTTTGAATGCCTCATGCCTAGTCTTAACTGCTGTTTCACAATCCGCTTTCCACCATGGGGTCCGCAGCAAGTGGTCTCGCGGTCGTGTTCTCGCTTCCCAATCACGAGGTGCCGCGTTTGATTCCCGTCGGGGTCAGGGATTTTCAGCTGCCTCAAAATGACTGGGTGTTTGTGTTGTCCTTATCATTTCATCATCATTCATGAAAGTGGCGAGACTGGACTGAGCCAAGTTTGGGCATTTGTACGGACGCTGATAACCGCTCAGTTGAGCGCCCCAAAAACCAATCATCATCATCATCATCATCATCATCATCATCATCATCCACCAAGGGTGTTTTGTTTCTTTCGAAGCGGAATTAATTTTTGTGGTGTTCTGATGAACTTTTCTTTTAGGCTTTGCCAATTGTTGAATTGTTTTTTGTCAAGTTTGCTTGTTAGAGTTGGAGCTATTTTAGCAGTGCCAAATTTTGGGATATCATTTTTTGTTCTGAAGAGTTTTTGAGGTTGAATTTTTACTTTTATTCGCATTAAATAACAGTCAGAATCTATATTAGCCCCCTTCCTAACTTGGACATTTAAAATTTCCTTGTAGTTAGGGTATGAAATTGCTACATGATAGATTTGAAATTCCCCAATAAATTAGAAGAGGTTTGTAATGAACAAAGTGGAAGTTTGGTAACCGAACAGCAAGGTCATCGGTGTCATCGGATTAAGGAAGAATGGGGAAGGAAGTCGGCCGTGCTCTTTCAAAGTAACCATCCCCGCATTTGCCTTAAGTTATTTAGAGAAATCACGGAAAATCTAAATCAGGATTGCCGGACGAGGGATTGAAGCGTCGTCCTCCCGAGTCCAGTGTGCTAACCACTGCGCCACCTCGCTCGGTAAGTTTGGTTTTGTATCAACACGTAGTGAGGTAATATTGAGAAGCAGACCAGGACGCACATTCAGCCCATTCGAATATTCATTTCACGATGGAGAGGAAAAAGGATGGCTACCCTCCATTACTTGATGTATGTCTGGGGAGGAAGGCTGATGGCACGTAGGGAGATGACGTTTATAGGACCCCTACTCTATGACTTGTATCCACAGGCTGGTACTTCTCAGCATACGGCTCAGCGTGAAGGCGTACTGCGTACCTTGGTCCAAAGGGCCCACGTCATAGCAGTCCTTCACAGTGTCAGCTGGGCTAGCCCACCTTGAAATCACCTCTCGTCAGTGTGGTTATAGTGAAAGACATATCAGACTTGCACTCTGCTAGTAATACTAATACCGAATTGGCACCAAAGCCAACGGCCTTTTGGCCTGGCGCGGGGAGCATTCCCAACTTGATCGGACGTATTTTGTGGAAATATGATGTCAAATATGTTTTCGATCACCATCTCAGATTACAATTCTTTTAGTTTCCGTAAAGGACGATCAGGCTTTGTTTAAGGTGGGTGTCTATCACATTCCTTGCAGTTGTGGCATGTTGTATATAGGTCAGACCGTTAGCACCGTGGACGACCGGTGCACTGGGCATAAGCGTCACACAAATTTACACACAACCAAGTAAATCTGCTACTTCTGAATATTGTCTCGACTCCGGTCATCCTAAGGAAATAACATCAAAGAGATTCTTGCATGCGCTTCCAGCTGTTAGGATTATGTTATTAGGGAAGCAGCTGAAATTAATTTAGCAAGTAAACTTGTAAATAGAGAGGGAGGTTTTTCCTTAAATTCGGCGTGGTATTGTGCTCTCTCCCTTGTCAAAAAACAGAGGGACAGAGTTCATTGTACCTCACACATTGTTTATTAATTTTCACTATCCACAACTTATCAGGCTGGTCATTTCTGTTCGTGTTCGTGTGGTGGCGCTAGTATTTAGTGTGTGTGTGTGTGTGTGTGTGTGTGTGTGACACCTTCCTGGAATTGCCCTGCAAAACAGCTTTAGATTCTCTTGCGCAGCACTCACTTGCGGCAGTTTTGTCTTCAAAACGACGGTGTGTGCATCGGTCGCTATATCGGCGTTTCTCAACGACATCACCAGACTGCATTCCCATAAGTTATCTGAACAAAAACAACGACGGTTGAGCTCTTGTCGCGTCTTGAGTGAAATGCAATAGGCGAAAAATTATATTCTGAAAAAATCACCAAGGCGACGAGACTTGCTATAACCAACATCAAGCTACCACCAAACGACTAAGAGCAGAAATGCACATGAAGGACCAACGCCTTGACGGCGTAAACGAAATTCAAGCCAATACGACGTGGGAGATGAACAAGAAGAAGAACAAGAACAAGAGTACAAAATCCTTTTGGTGTTAAAATTTGTGCATCACGGTCTGAAAGGCCATTCACCCTTTTACTAACAGAATGCCCGTCTAGTAATGAAGAATGAATACAAATATTGTCAATGGCTGTGCTGCTGTTCCCCTGCACCCTAGCTGGAATAAACACATTTCGCATCAGATCGTATGAGTTTAGGAGATCTACCAACATCCTTTTTCTTGCACAATCATATCAAGTTTTTGTCAAGCGCGGGGGGGTTTATTGATAGAATGGAAACTCGATATATCGATGGCTGGACAAAGATCTCAACCGTCGTCGTGCCGAATACGAGCTCAGTGTCGTACCGTTGCATCACCTCACTGGTCACACGAGTGGAGAGAAGAAAACGCTAGAGAGGGAGCTCGTCTATTCGTACCACGGTTCTCATGGAAAACGACTGCAAACCGGAGCACGACAATGGGTGGGTCTATAAACACTGGAGTCTTCTGAGGTACCACCTCCGCCCTGGTGCAGTGGTACACTGATTAATTACTTAGAAGGCCGCAACCTTCTAATAAAGTGATTTTTTCGAGGATAGTTTCTGGGTCGATGTGAAACTGTATGCGGTGTGCGATTAAAATCCATTCATTCGGAAATTACATATGAATATTATGTTTATGTTGTGGTTAGAGTAATTATTGACCGTGGAAGGATGTTATCTGCCCATGGGCATCGATTTGAATGATCGTGACGATATAAAAACTGAATATGTTCTCGACTGCTCTGTTCCTTGTTTCTGTGAGTATTCTGTGGTAAGTATCTGCATAATCCAACGGATCGTTCTAAAGAACAAGTGCTAACGCCGGTTTTCGATATCAATTAGTCGAAAATGTTTCGAGACTGGATCAATGAAATGTAGAGAAAATATAAGGCAGTGGTGTTAATGCCTCAGTAGATCTACGTAGTCCCCTCCCAGCTGAGTGAAATGCAGAGAACGTTCATACAATCCTGTTAACCATTCAAGAAAGCCTCCTTGTTCACCTCTCACATCGTATTGGCTTGAATTTCGTTTACGCCGTCAAGGCGTTGGTCCTTCATGTGCATTTCTGCTCTTTGTCGTTTGATGGTAGCTTGATGTTGATTATAGCAAGTCTCGTCGCTTGGTGATTTTTTCAGAACAGAATTTTTCGCTTATTGCATTTCTCTCAAGACGCGACAAGAGCTCAACCGTCGTTGTTTTTTTTTCTTTTTTTTTCAGACAACTTACGGGAATGCAGTCTGGTGATGTCGCTGAGAAACGCCGATATAGCGACCGATGCACACACCGTCGTTTTGAAGACAAAACTGCCGCAAGTGAGTGCTGCGCAGGAGAATCTAAGAGAAGTTACGGATAGTGAAAAGTAATAAACAATGTGTGAGGTACAATGAACTCTGTCCCTCTGTTTTTTGACAAGGGAGAGAGCACAATTTCACGCCGAATTTAGGGAAAAACGGAGTGAAATGCAGAGAACGTTCATACAATCCTGTTAACCATTCAAGAAAGCCTTCTTGTTCAACTCTGACTGGGTGGCTGACGTGTGGTATAAGGATGTCTACATCTACATCCATATTCCGCAAGCAACCTGACGGTGTGTGGCGGAGGGTGCCTTGAGTAGCTCTATCAGTTCTCCCTTCTATTACAGTCTCGCAAGATTGTCGGTGTACCTCTGTGTGGGCTCTAATCTCTCTGATTTTATCCTCATGGTTTTTTCGCGAGATATACGTAGGAGGGAACAATATACTTCTTGACTCCTAGGTGAAGGTATGTTCTCGAAACTTCAACAAAAGCCTGTACCGAGCTACTGAGCGTCTCTCCTGCCGAGTCTTCCACTGGAGTTTACCTATCATCTCCGTAACGCTTTCGCGATTACTAAATGATCCAGTAACGAAGCACGCTGCTCTCCGTTGGATCTTCTCTCTCTCTCTTCTATCAACCCTATCTGGTACGGATCCCACACCAGTGAGCAGTATTCAAACAGTGAGCGAACAAGTGTACTGTAACCTACTTCCTTTGTTTTAGAACTGCATTTCCTTAAGATTCTTCCAATGAATCTCAGTCTAGCATCTGCTTTACCGACGATTAATTTTATATGGTCATTCCATTTTAAATCACTCCTACTGCCTACTCCCAGATAATTTATGGAATTAACTGCTTCCAGTTGCTGACCTGTTATACTGTAGCTAAATGATAAAGAATCTTTCTTTCTATGTGTTCGCAGCATATTACACTTGTCTACATTAAGATTCAATTGCCATTCTCTGCACCATGCGTCAATTCGTTGCAGATCCTCCTGCATTTCAGTACAATTTTCCATTGTTACAACCTCTCGATATACCACAGCATCATCTGCAAAAAGCCTCAGTGAACTTCCGATGTCATCCACAAGGTCATTTATGTATATTGTAAATAGCAACGGTCCTACGACACTCCCCTGCGGCACACCTGAAATCACTCTTACTTCGGAGGACTTCTCTCCATTGAGAATGACATGCTGCGTTCTGTTATCTAGGAACTCTTCAATCCAATCACACAATTGGTCTGATAGTCCATATGCTCTTACTTTGTTCATTAAACGACTGTGGTGAACTGTATCAAACGCCTTGCGGAAGTCAAGAAACACAGCATCCACCTGGGAACCCGTGTCTAAGGCCCTTTGAGTCTCGTCGACGAATAACGCGACCTAGGTTTCAAATGATCGTCTTTTTCGAAACCCATGCTGATTCCTACAGAGCAGATTTCTAGTCTCCAGAAAAATCATTATACTCGAACATAATACGTGTTCCAAAATTCTACAACTGATCGACGTTAGAGATATAGGTCTATAGTTCTGCACATCTGTTCGACGTCCCTTCTCGACAACGGGGATGACCTGTGCCCTTCTCCAATCTTTTGGAACGCTACGCTCTTCTAGAGACCTACGGTACACCGCTGAAAGAAGGGGGCAAGTTCCTTCGCGTACTCCGTGTAAAATCGAACTGGTATCCCATCAGGTCCAGCGGCCTTTCCTCCTTTGAGCGAATTTAATTGTTTTTATATCCTTCTGTTATCTATTTCAAAAAAGTTGTTCAAATGGCTCTGAGCACTATGGGACTTAACAGCTATGGTCACCAGTCCCCTAGAACTTAGAAGTACTTAAACCTAACTAACCTAAGGACATCACACAACACCCAGTCATCACGACCATCTATTTCGATATCTACCATTTTGTCATCTGTGCGACAATCTACAGAAGGAACTACAGTGCAGTCTTCCTCTGTGAAACAGCTTTGGAGAAAGGCATTTAGTATTTCGGCCTTTAGTCTGTCATCCTCTGTTTCAGTACCCTTTTGGTCACAGAGTGTCTGGACATTTTGTTTTGATCCACCTACCGCTTTGACATAAGACCAAAATTTCTTAGAATTTTCTGCCAAGTCAGTACATAGAACTTTACTTTCGAATTCGTTGAACGCCTCTCGCATAGCCCTCCTCACACTACATTTCGCTTCGTGTAATTTTTGTTTGTCTGCAAGCCTTTGGCTATGTTTATGTTTGCTGTGAAGTTCCCTTTGCTTCTGTAGCAGGTTTATAACTCGGTTGTTGTACCACGGTGGCTCTTTTCCATCTCTAACGAGCTTGCTTGGCACATACTCATCTAACGCATACTGTATGATGGTTTTGAACTTAGTCCACTGATCCTCAACACTACCTGTACTTGAGATAAAACTTTTGTGTTGAGCCGTCAAGTACTCTGATATCTTTTTTTGTCACTTATGCTACACAGAAAAATCTTCCTACCTTTTTTAATATTGCTATTTACGGCTGAAATCACCGATGCTGTAAGCGCTTTATGATCGCTGATTTCCTGTTCTCCGTTATCTGTTTCCAGGTCTGTTTGTCACCAGAAGGTCTAATATATTATCGCCGCGAGTCGGTTCTCTGTTTAACTGCTCAAAGTAGTTTTCAGATAATGCACTTAAAAAAAATTTTACTGGGTCCTTTGTCCCTGTCACCCGTTATAAACGTTTGAGTCTCCCAGTCTGTATCTAGTAAATTAAAATCTCCACCCAAAACCAGAACCACAACATGGTCGGGAAATCTACTTGAAATATTTTCCAAATTTTCCTTCAGGTGTTCTGCCACAAGAGCTGCTGAGCCAGGGGGCCTATAGAGACATCCAATTACCATGTTTGAGCCCATTTTAACCGTGACCTTCACACAAATTATTTCACATCTCGGATCTCCGCCAATTTCCTTCGATACTATTGCACTTTTTATCGCTATAAATACGCCTCCCCCTTCAAAGTCCAGCCTGTCTCTGCGGGATACATTCCAATCTGAGTTTAGAATTTTATTACTGTTTACATCTGGTTTCAGCCAACTTTTTATCCACAGTACTATGTGGGCATTGTAACCGTTTATTAATGAGATCAGTTCTGGGACCTTTCTATAGACGCTCCTGCAATTTACTATTACCACATTAATATTGTCATTCCCTGTTGCGTTTTGCCTACTGCTACCTTGTCGTGTCTCAGGAGGCGTCTTGTCGTGCCAAGGGAGGGAATTCTCTAACCTAAAAGACCCGTTTATGCACTCCACACGTACTCTGCTACCCTTATAGCCACTTCCTGTGTGTAGTGCACACCTGACCTATTCTGCGGGCCCCTACATTTCTCCACCCGATAGCGGAGGTCGAGAAATTTGCCTTCCACACGGCTCCAAACCAGAGGACCGCGATCGGTTCTGGGAACGACACTACAAATAATTAGCTCAGATTCCACCCCACGAGGGAGGATTTCCGCCTTCACCAATTCCGCCAACCGCCTGTGAACTGAGGATGACCTCTGAACCCAGATGGCAGGAGTCATTGATGCCGATATGAGCAACAATTTGCAGTCGGCTGCACCCAGTGCTCTCTATTGCCGCAGGCAGGGCCTCCTCCACATCTCGGACGAGACGCGCGGCAAGCAGACAGAGTGAACACTGACCTTCATCCCCGACCTTTCCGCTATTTCCCTAGGAGGCTCCATCACCCGCCTAACATTGGACCTCCCAATCACTGATAAACCCCTCCCCCCATGTGCCTGCTCGGACCTTGCTGAAGGAGCGGCCAGACGTCCACTCACAGGCAGAGCGGGAGATGCCACACGGCGAGCCTCCACATTGACCCTCCGTCTCGTGCGACGCGAACGCCGTTGAACCCGTCAATCTTCTTGGGGAGAGAGTGGTCCAACCGTGCCCGGTACCTGCGAAGACGTCTCGACAGCAGGGATCGTGGGTGAAGCATGTTACACCTGGGGTGTACCATGCGACGCACCAGACTCCCCACTGCCGCTACACTCCGAGGCATCAGCCTGAAGACGGCTGATCGCGGCCATCAGCACGTTCAGCTGTTCGCGAACAGTGGCCAGCTCCTCCTGCGTCCGTAAACAGCAGTCACACATCCTACCCATCCTAAGAAATCAACAATTTACTGTAGAAAGTTAAGTAGTCAACTTTTAACTAGACTGCTAATTCACTGAAGGCGGTTGATAGCTGACTAAACTGTGGTTTCTAGAACTTCTTGTTGGAAACAATAAAAATAAGCACTAACTGTCTCTGAACTGTATTCAAAACAAACACGAAATCTATGGAACACTATTACTAGTACTCGAAAATTAAAGCTTGCTAAAAGCAAAAACACACGGAAAAAGAGGTGACATGTAAGAAAAACACAGTTAATACTTAAATTTACGTAGCTCGCTGCACATGAGATGTGAAGCAGACGGCAGTTATGACGACACTGGCAGCATGTAGAACAAAGCACGAATTATAACAAAATGTTAGAAATCGTCACAATCAAGCTACAGTAGCCCATTACAAACAGTACTGTAAGGTGCTTAAAATGTTATTAGGAAGGCAAAGACTATGTGGTACGCAAGTAGAATACCTAATTAAAATTAAAACCGTATGGTCAGTTGTGAAGGATGTGTCTGGTCAGCAGCGCAAGGTCGACGATATATAGTCAGTTCGTAGTAAAAATATTTCTGTTACTGATAAGTCAGAAATATACACAGTATTTTACAATCATTTTCTGAGAATTACTGGTGCATTAATTAAAAACTTACTTTCTACAGGGAATCATATATGTTGGAAAATTCCTTTGGGGTTGGGTTGTTTGGGGAAGACCAGACAGCGAGGTCATCGGTCTCATCGGATTAGGTAAGGACGGGGAAGGAAGTCGGCCGTGCCCTTTCAAAGGAACCATCCCGGCATTTGCCTGGAGCCATTTAGGGAAATCACGGAAAACCTAAATCAGGATGGCCGGACGCGGGATTGAACCGTCGTCCTCCCGAATGCGAGTCCAGTGTGCTAGCCACTGCGCCACCTCGCTCGGTGAAAAATTCCTTTCTGAGACTGATGTCTCTGTGATAGTGACAAGTGTAAGATTGAGTAAATAATTAAATCACTGAAGAGTAAGGACTCTCATGGACATGATGGAGTGCCTAGCAGAATATTTAAGTACTGTGCTGCACGTGTTAGCCGTGTATTTAGCCATATTTGTAATTTTTCCTTTAGGAATGGTCAGTTTCCTGAGCGATTGAAGTACTCAATAGCAAAGCCGCTTTATAAAAAGGGAGAAAAGTATAATGTAGATAATTTTAGAGCTATTTCTATGCCATCAGTGTTTACTAAAGTTATTGAAAAGGCTGTGTATGTAAGGATAATTGATCATTTTACATCACACGATTTGCTATCAGATGTACTGTTCGGCTTCAGAAGTCATTTAACAACTGAAAATGCTATATTCTCTTTCCTCTGTGCGGTACTGGATGGGTTAAACGAAAGGTTTCGAACGCTAGGCATATTTTTTGATTTTGCTAAGGCGTCTGATTGCGTTGAGCACCAAACATTGCTCCAGAAGTAGGACCATTATGGAATAAGGGGAGTAGCTCACAATTGGTTCACCTCTTACTTCAGCAACAGACAGTAAAAGGTCATTATTCACAATGTTGAGAATGGCTGTGGTGTGGAGTCTGAGTAGGGCACAGTCAAGTGGGGGGTGCCCCAGGGATCAGTGTTGGGGCTACTCCAGTTCCCTATTTATATAAATGATATGCCCTCTAGTATTACAGGTAACCTTAAAATATTTCTGTTTGCTGATGACGCTAGCTTGGTAGTGAAGGAAGTTGTGTGCGACATTGGCCTGGTTCAAATAGTGCAGTTCATGACCTAAGTTCATGGTTTGTAGAAAATAAACTAACGCAAAATCACAGTAAGACTCAGTTTTTTACAGATTCTAAAACACAATTTAACAAAACTTAACGGTTTAATTTCACAGAATGGGCATATGTTTAGTGAAAGTAAACGGTTAAAATTTCTAGGTGTTCAGATAGATAGTAAACTGTCGTGGAAAGCCCACGTTCAGGATCTTGTTCAAAGACTTAGTGCTGCAATTTTTACTATTCGAATGATATCTGAAGTGAGTGATGGTTCGACAGGAAAATTAGTCTACTTTGCTTATTTTCATTCGCTTATATGGTATGGTATTACATTTTGGGGTAACTCTTCCCATTCCAAAAGGATATTTTTGGCTCAGAACGGGCGATTCGGGCAATAAGTGGTGTAAGTTCACGAGTCTGGGTATTTTGAAATTGGCCTCTCAAATTATACATTCCTTACTGACATTTCTTGTTAACAATATTAGCTTATTTCCAAGAATAAGCAGTTTTCACTCAGTTAATACTTGGCAGCAATCAAACCTGCATTTTTATCGTACTTCCTTAACTCTTGTGTAGAAAGGTGGGCAGTATATTGCTGTATTCATTTTCAATAAGCTACCACGCGAATTCAAAAATCTTAGCAGTAATCCACGCGCTTTCAAATCGAAACTGAAGAGTCTCCTCATGGGTAACTCCACCTTTTCTCTCGAGGAGTTCCTTGAAAAATTAAGCTGATTCTTGTTTTATTGTTAATTGCGTTGACTTAAACTTATGGATTGACTTTTTCGGATTCATAAACACTTTATTTTTATCTGTTATTACTTTTATGTTGTAATTTCATGTACTGACATGATCCATGACCTTGGAGATTTGCTCTTCAATTTGGTCCTACGGAACTTGGCGTGTAAATAAAATAAATAAAATACACATCTCTACCGTCAACGTACATCTGCTACTCAATTACGTGGACTTGTTAAGTCCAGAAAAATTTCCTGAATGAATGCAATGTAGTCTACCGAAAGACTTCGTCGTGGTCAGTCACAGAACAGAAGTGGCCCAACACGTGAAACGACTTCCACAGCGTGCATCCCAAATCATACAGAAAATATTAGTATAAGAAAGTTCCTCTAGTTAATATATTATATTTTTGAGGAATGGATAATTATGAGTTCTAGAAAAACCAGCATAGTACAGTAGTTAGTCAGCACATTTAATAATATCTTTGGAGTACTCTGTCGGTACTTCGGGAAAAGCAGCAACATTAAAAACTGAAATGCACTGTACTGATCTTGCACAGCAATATTTATTTTATAGTACGGCTATCTAGGTAACTGTAAGGCAACGTAAAACTAAAATAATAATCTACACAAGGTCAATGTGAGTTTATAACTGTACAAAATTTCTTTTTTGCAGTGACATAAGACACTTTATGGCACATATTTGGCATAACTAATATTGTTGCATTAGACAAACAGCTAAAAGATGCACCAGCTCCACATAGTGCCACTCTTGACTCTTTTGAAGCCAGCAGCCTATTTTCCAATTTTCCTGTTCGATAGGCTACAGAAATTTTAAAGGAATTGTTACATGAAACCTGAACAAATGCAGTGGAGACAGAGGAAATAAAAATGGAAGCTGAGACATGTTCTAAACTAAGTTATTTCCAGTTTCAAGAGACTCTGTAAACTGCACAATATGTCAGTTCGTCATGGTAATTGATTTTCCTCTGAGCCCATTATTAGCTGAAACGTTTACGAATAATTTTGAATAAATATTTATAGATAAAGAAACCGTAAGTGTCCTAAACTACTACAGAGGACCAGGTATGTAGACGATATACTCTGCTGATGAACAGGTACTACCAGACAAAGAAATTTTTTCCACATTTAAATTCGAAACTCAGTAAAATTAATTTTACAGTGGAATTGGGAGGAGACTCAGTCAACTATCTAGATATTACCCTTGACATTAGCAAACAAAAACTTTTGTTTAAAACATACAGCAAAGTAATTCCTACAGACATAGTATTACTTACCAAGTCATGGCATCCTGTGATACACGAACATGCAGGCTTCGACTCGGTGGAGCACTACATGCTGTCTATACCACAAATCAGATCAATTCTGAAAGTGTACTATAAGTAATTATAGGTATTTCACTCAGTACTGATTATAGTCCCATCCTAACTGATAACATACTTGGGAGAAAGAAGATGGAGGATACCAGCATTTCTGTATCCTCCTCAGTAGGCAATAAGTCAAACTGACAACAAATGTGCGCCCATGCTGTATGTAGGTCAGATTCACAGATACTTACTAGCAAACTAAATTCCACGTGATACTTGTCAGTTTTCTATACTAGGAATACTGTTGATCACATTCCATTCAACAGTAAACACCAAATTGCACCTTTAGAACATAGTGGAATTTACAGGATTTTCTGCAATATGCGTGGCAAACTATATGTAGGTCAATTAGGTACACCTGTTGTATTGCATTGTATTGTATTATATTGTATTGTATTGTATGTTAACCGGGGGCCTAGGAACGACGGAGAGGCTCCATCCCCGCCGCAGCCGCAGTGGTCCACAACCCCACGACGACTACGGCAGTCCACTTCACCGAACCACTCTTTCAGGGTTACTGTGCGGTTCGGCCCCCGGTGGAACTTCCGAGAAGGACGTCCGATGTAACATGTGTGGAACATTCGATATCGTGGTGCCACTAAAACAGATACTGATGCTGTCGTCAACTGGTTTCTTGTGGCTAGCCATAAACTGGCCTACTGGAATGTCTTCTGTTACAATCGATAAGAAATCTTGACATAACAGTTTATGATCATTTATCTCTGCTAAAAAGTATGAGACCCACTAAAAAGCAGGTAGATACACTACGATGGAAAATATCCTTGGTTGAGTCTCCACACCACAAGCCATAGGGTGATGAGAGGCGGAAGGTACATAGTTACCAGAAACAACTTCCCATTCTACTCGCAGATGGTAGCGCGAAAACACAGGCAAGAGAAAGACATCAAGCGTCTAAAGCGTAACTTTTCGTTATCTTTTAACACTTTAGTTGAATTCCGTAGTAATCATTTCCTGTTCAAACAGCAGACCTCTAGAATGGGGTGAAATGTTGGTAGTCATATACAAGGACTGCTGCCTTATTTTCTTCCAACTTTTCCATTTTATGGTTTAACGTTTTCGCACTACAGTACCTGAAACAAAACTACGTTCTTCATGACAAACAACATGAATTATAAAAATACTGATCATACGCAACGCAATTCAAACTCTTTAAACACGATGTCCTACGAGCCATGATTAGTGGCAGTCTTCTTGACAGTAAGAACGCAGCACAAGCTAGGTGAAGAATCACCCACTAATACAAATGGAACTATCAGTGCGCCCTACGGAAATGAAAGAGCTCTATTACTGCTCAAGTAGTGAGTGAATGACTCGGTGAATAATTTAGCTGCAATATCACAAATTCTCTTGTAACATGACTGAAAAGCGACACGTATTATCCGATATACATATTACAAAAGTATGCAGTAAGTTCTTAATAAAACATCAGCCGAGAGCAAATACTGCCAAGTAACTGATAATGTTGACGAATGCATAGTTTAGAATGTCATGAAATGTGAAATTTTATTACTTCTTCTCTTCACGATAAATGATTAACAAATAAAGTCAGTCAATCTGTGTATGGAATAAATACATCCAAACCAGCAGTGATTTCCTGATTCGCCGCTTATGTGCCGTGCCCTGCTGGAGGCCTCACATAGATTACTTGTCTGTAGTACACGTAGTACTCACCAGCAGCATTATTTGTAGGCTGAGCGCCACGTGCTCCTGCTCCTGAATTCTGTGGGGCCTGTCCTCCAGGGCCCTGTGGACCACGACCACGATTAGCAGTGCCACTTGGTCCTGAAAAAGGCGTCAGTTTTACAGAGGCATCGACAGTTCTAACTGAACGTCAAGATACACTAACCTACAGCAGGGGTGTAAACGAACATCGGTCATATGAATCACTGAGAGAGCAAACTGACATCAGAAAACTGGTTATAACTGAATGCTGTTACCGCTGTCCGAATGCTGGAAGTATGACACAGAATATTCCCTCGCAACTGTGAAATTGTTTTTCGTAGCAGCTTGTTGTATTACACAAACATCTGAATATGTTTTACGTAGTAGAGAGGACTAGGAGGACTAGTAGTAGCAGTACAAGTAGTAGTACTTTGTTATAAATCAATAAACTCCCGGTTCTTTAAAGACTCGAACTCTCATGTGCAAAAGAGCTTTAACGTTTTATTAATCCATTCTAAGCAAAAGCTAGTTTTTCATGTACTTCAGTGTTTATGACTACATATCTCCTGCACTATGTGTTTCACAATGATACTGTTTTCAAAGTACATTCAGTAGTATATGTGGATAGTATCTGCAAACTATGTTGCGAAGAAAGTAGCTAGTAAAGAATTAATAAAACTTGATACTTGATGCTAAAGTCTGACCCTATGAACAGCGAGAACGTAGTACCGGTAAGAGATAAGCTTTTTTCCTTGTCATTTTGCGGAGGGTGGCCGCGAGAAAAAGTTTCGTAAGGACTTAAAATTACATTTAAATTTTTCTCGGAAGTTGATAAGTCCTCTCATTCTCAAAAACTGAATGAATGTAGGCCGGGTATTTGGGCGCCTCAGGACAAACAGTTTCCAACCATAACATTCGCATAACATTAACATTTAAAATAAAATTGTGTCTCTTAATGAATACATAATAAAAGCATTTAAAACTGTTAAATTCGGTAAATAAGTATGCGAAATATTGACATAAATTTTTTTGGGCCTGAAAGCCATTAGCTAGGATATCTGCAAAAGATACTGGTATACGGCATAGTGGTTAGTAATCGATGCTATTATTCAGTTATTAGATTTAGCTGGCTTCATACCAGCTATTATTCTTCCTCGCAAACATTTTAAATAACGCAGTTTTAGGGAACAAACAATTTCTTTAAATGCCTTTATATAAATTAACCGGATGGAATTATATCTGCATTCCAACGTGCTCATGCCGCAGGCCAGTAAGCGTTCTTGTACGAGTCAACTGCTTCCGAAGTTCTCGCAAAGCATTTTTGAGGTTTCCAGAATGAAACGCGATGGTACGTCACCTCGTGGAAAACCAGTCTAGTTCCATCAGATAACAAAAAACTAGAGAGATAGCGTCTTGACAGTTTTTATCTTAAAAAAATGTTTTTGTGAGGTTTACATACACTACTGGCCATTAAAATTTCTACATCACGAAGATGACGTGCTACAGACGCGAAATTTAACCAACAGGAAGAAAATGCTGTGATATGAAAATGATTAGATTTTCAGAGCATTCACACAAGGTTCGCGCTGATGGCGACACCTACAACGTGCTGGCATGAGGAAAGTTTCCAACAGATTTCTCATACACAAACAGCAGTTGACCGGCGTTGCCTGGTGAAACGTTGTTGTGATGCCTCGTGTAAGGAGGAGAAACGCGGACCAACACGTTTCCGACTTTGATAAAGGTTGGATTGTAGCCTATCGCGATTGCGGTTTATCGTATCGCGATATTGCTGCTCGCGTTGGTGGAGATCCAATGACTGTTAGCAGAATATGGAATCGGTGGGTTCAGGAGGGTAATACGGAACACCGTGCTGGATCCGAAAGGCCTCGTATCACTAGCAGTCGAGTTAACAGGCATCTTATCCTCACGGCTGTAACGGATCGTGCAGTCACGTCTCGATCCCTGAGTCAACAGATGGGGACGTTTGCAGTATCTCCACGAACAATTCCATGACGTTTGCAGTAGCATGGACTATCAGCTCGGAGACCATGACTGCGGTTACACTTGACGTTGCATCACAGACAGGAGGACCAGTGATGGTGTACTCAACGACGAACCTGGGTGCACGAATGACAAAACGTCATTTTTTTCGGATGAATCTAGGTTATGTTTACAGCATCATGATGGTCGCATCCGTGTTTGGCGACATCGCTGCGAACGCACATTGGAAGCGTGTATTCGTCATCGCCATACTGGCGTATCACCCAGCGTGATGGTATGGGGTGCCATTGGTTACACGCCTCGGTCACCTCTTGTTCGCACTGACGGGACTTGAACAGTGGACATTACATTTCAGATGTGGTACGACCAGTGGCTCTACCCTTCATTCGATCCCTCCGAAACCCTACATTTCAGCAGGATAATGCACGACAGCATGTTGCAGGTCCTGTACGGACCTTCCTGGATGCAGAAAATGTTCGACTGCTGCCCTGGCCAGCACATTCTTCAGATCTCTCACCAACTGAAAATCTCTGTTCAATGGTGGCCGAGCAACTGGCTCGTCACAATACGCCAGTCACTGCTCTTGATGAACTGTGGTATCGTGTTGAAGCTGCATGGGCAGCTGTACCTGTACACGCCATCCAAGCGTATCCCAGGCGTATCAAGGCCGTTATTACGGTCAGAGGTGGTTGTTCTGGGTACTGATTTCTCAGGATCTATGCATCCAAATTCCGTGAAAATGTAATCACATGTCTATTCTAGTATAATATATTTGTCCAATGAATACCCGTTTATCATCTGTATTTCTTCTTGGTGATGAATTTTTAATGGCCAGTAGTGTAGCTTGAGAGTGAACCGTTTTCATTTCAGATACCTTGATTTGTAGTTTTTAAGTATGCCGCTTTAACAATTTGCTGACATGAAAAGTTACCTCGCTCGTGAAAATCACAGGTGTTAAGACTGATTGTTGACATTGCTGTACGGAACCTATTGCACGCTGGCGGGCTTATCGTGGATGCCAGTGTTTATAGTAATGAGTGATTAATTCTGTGGCTGACAAGAAGTTAAAATGTAAGCAGCCAAGTGGATGTTAACGACAATAACGCCCATGTTCCCACAAGCCGGTACGCAGCATCACATTTAAAAATTTAAGTTCTGTATGTTCCATCAGAAGATGGGCCTGAAAAACCTTTAAAACAACGAGGGTAATCCCAAAAGTAAGGTCTCCTACTTTTTTTATAAGTACAGAGACCTGTTTATTTCTACAATGGTTTACATCAGTTTACAGCTTGAACATCTAGCTATTTTTCGACATAATCACCATTTCAGTCGATACATTTTTGTAGACGTTGTGGCAGTTTTTGTATGCTCATGTCATACCAGCTCGCCGCCATGCTGTCCAGAAAGTTATGAACCTCTTCTTGCACCTCGTCGTCGGAAGTGAATCGCTTTCCGGCTGAATGTTCTTTTAACCTAGGGAATAGGTGATAGTCATTGGGCGCCAAGTCAGGACTATTCGGTGGGTGGGTGATTATGTTCCACTGCAACTGTAGCAGGATATCAACGGTATGCCGAGCGATGTGTAGGCGAGCGTTGTCATGGAGAATGTGTACGCCCTTGCTCAACATTCCTGTTCTCCGGTTTTGAATTGCCCATTTGAGTTTTTTCAGAGTCTCACAGTACCTATCAGCGTTAATTGTGGTCCCAGCGATTCAGCTCGGACGACGAGATGAAAGAAGAGGTTCGTAACTTTTTTAACAGTCCTGTCTGTGATGCAGCGTCAACTGTAACCGCAGCCATGGTCTCCGGGCTGATAGTCCATGCTGCTGCAAACGTCGTCGAACTGTTCGTGCAGATGGTTGTCTTTCAAACGTCCCCATCTGTTGACTCAGGGATCGAGATGTGGCTGCACGATCCGTTACAGCCATGCAGATAAGATGCCTGTCATCTCGACTGCTAGTGATACGAGGCCGTTTGGATCGTGCACGGCGTTCCGTATTACCCTCCTGAACCCACCGATTCCATATTCTGCTAACAGTCATTGGATCTCGACCAACGCGAGCAGCAATGTCGCGATTCGATAAACGGCAATCGCGATAGGCTACAATCCGACATTTATCAAAGTCTGAAACGTGATGGTCCGCGTTTCTCCTCCTTACACGAGGCATCACAACGTTTCACCAGGCAACGGCGGTCAACTGTTGTTTGTGTATGAGAAATCTGTTGGAAACTTTCCTCATGCCAGCACGTTGTAGGTGTCGCCACCGACGCCAACCTTGTGTGAATGCTCGGAAAAGCTATTCATTTGCATATCACAGCATCTTCTTTCTGTCGGTTAAATTTCGCGTCTGTAGCACGTCATCTTCTTTGGTTTAGCAATTTTAATGGCCAGTCGTGTAAGATTTTCAGATGAGGAATGCTTAAATCAAAACCAGTTCCTCTTTCAACAGGCTCTGTACTGTCAGTCAGAAGTTTTAGCGACAGGGCTTCCTCACAGCCCCTTATTAGCTGAAATGCTTATAAATAATTCTGAACAATCATTTTTGGGTAAAGTGCTCCTAAGAGTTCCAAACTGAAATGCGGGACCAGATATGTAGACGATGTGCTGCGCCAGTTGCTAGGTACCGCCAGACAAACAAATTTTTCTAACATTTAAATTGGCACCTCAATAAAATTAAGTTTTGAATGAGATTGGGAGGAGACTCAATCAACTTTTCAGACATTACTATATGTATTAACAAGCAAAAATAATAAATTTAAGACATACAGTAAAGTAATTACTACGTGCCAATTCCTAGCATCCTGTGTCACACAAATATACAGCCTTCGACTCCGTGGAGCACTCACTGCTATCTATACTACAAACCTAATCAGATTCTGAAAGTGAATGATAAATAACTATAGCAATATTGATTACAGTCCTACCCTAACTGATAACAAACTTCATAGAAACAAGCGCGAGAATAACAGCACATGTGTATCTTTCTCAGTAGTCATTAAATCGCAATGACACAAATGGCCCACCTTGCTGTATGTAGGTGGGATTTCAAATATACTTGTCGCCAAACTAAAATTCAGTTCACATACTTCAGGTTCCTACACTAGGAATACTATTACCAACGTTTTGTTCAACAGTAAAGCCAAAATTACTCCTTTACAACACAGTGGAATTTATAGGATTTCTAGGAAATTGAATGGCAAACTATATGTATGTCAGTTAGCTAGGGCTATGGTTACCGGACTGACTGAACATGAAAGGACCTGGATACTGAAAACGAAGGATTCCACTTTTGCTAAACGTGCTTTGAATGAATGTCATTTTTGTGATGATAAATACGATATGATCCATAGAGCATGGGGGTTACTGGACTAACTGACCATGAACGGAGCTGGATAATGAAACAGAAAGATTCCTCCTTTGCTGAACATGTTCTGAGTGAATGTCATTTTTGTGACAGTCAATGTGATAATGTCCACAGAACAAATAAACGTCAGTTAATAATTTTCTCACCATAACATAATATGCTTGTTGTAGACAGTGTAACTGTTTCCGACGGACATTCCAATGTATTCCTTCTCCCACCTGGCCCAATCCCCTCCCTTTTTGCCAGTTAATCACATTGTCAGGTTACCTTTTACATGTAACTTAGTAGTCCACACCACTACTCAGTTGTGTACTGTTTTGGTCTGTGCATTTTTAGACTTTTTATCTTTGAGTGTAACGTAAAATTATGTCTGCTCGTGGCGTCTTTGTGTATTTCAAAACGCCTGTGGTTTTCGCGTAGATGTTTAGTCCTACATTGTGACATATTTCTGGAAAAACAATTCTCCTGAAGCTATAAGCTCTCTACGGTGATGTGTGAACTATATATCTAGTTTTGAATTATCTGAAGATGGCCTAGAAAGCAGAACAACCCGGTCCACAACCAATTATAAAATAAATATTGTTGTGGATAATTAATACTGTTTATTTCAGCATTTAATATGAAGCACACATTGTTTATTTATCTATCCAAAATTACGTATCAGATGAGTATCGACACATGTGTTACCATTTAGTTACCATGTAAGTGCAAAGACGAATGGTAACGAGACTACTTGTGGAGGCAAAACGCAGCCAAATTTCCTGAACCTGAACTAGGTCTCTCACCCCGACGAAGACACCGTCACATTCTATATACAATTCGCAAGTCAATTATTACTAGTATTAAGCATAACTTATCTCACGTTACTTTAACAGAAAAGATATCCAAATGACTGGACAAGATTGTTGGTGACACCTAGGATGTTCTTTGGTACGCAAGAGTGTCAATTTGAAGTTCGAGATCACTTACTTCTATGAAAGGTGAGAAGCGTAAGAGAGATCGTCCTACATTTACCCAAAAAAAGGAATATATCGAGGTGCGGTTTCTCCTAAGCTGCAGTGGACAATGTGTCAGTATGACTGACGCACGCAAGAAATTTTTAACATTTGTTCCTGCCGGATTAAAAACCCAACATTTAAAGAATATTACCTTACACCTTTTTTCTGTGGCGTTGGAAAGAGCTTTCGAAAAGAATTTCCGCTGTAACATGTGTCGAACATTGGATTTCGTCGTGCCATTAAGATCAGATACCGATGCTGTCCCAAATGGTTTCTTGTGGTCGACCACGAAATGGCGTACTGTGAAAGTCTTCGATTACTAGAAATCTTTACAGATAGTTTTTGATCATTCATCTCTGCTAAGAAGGTATGTGACCCACTTCAAAGCTGGTGGATACTCTACGAAAAAAGCATCCTTAGTTGTGTCTCCACTCCACAACCAATAGGGTGATGAGTAGTAGAATGTACGTAGTTACAAGAATTATCTTCCCATTGTATCCTCAAATGGTAGACGAAAATCGCATGTACGAGAAAGACATCAAGCGTCTAAAGAGATGCTTATCGTTATGTAATGATCACACACCTGTTCGAATTATATAGTAATCATTTCCTACATAAACCGTAAACTTCCAGTTTGCGGGGTAATCTTGGTGGTTATTTGTAAAGGCAGCTGCCTTATTTTCTTTCGAACTACCTATTTCATGGTTTACGCGGTCTCGCGCTAGTGTACCTGTGACAAAATTACGTTCTCACTGACAAACAACATGAACTTTACAAATACTCATCATACGCAAAACAATTCAAACTCTTTAAACACGATGTCTTACGAACCATGATTAGAGGCAATATTCTCGACAATAAAAACGCAGCACAAACTAGGTGGAGAATCACCCAAAAGTGCTCTACGGAAATGTGATAGCGTTATTACCGTTCATGTAGTATGTGAATGACTCGGTAAACATATTAGCTGCAATATCAGAAATTTCCTAGTATCTCTATTGAAAACTGCGAAGTGTTTTGCAGTATGTACGATCAAAATATGCAGTAAGCTCTCAACAAAGCATCAGCAAAGAGCAAATACTGCCTGGTAACTGTGGATGTTGACGAATGAGCAGTTTTGAACGTCACGAAATCTGAAACGTGGTAATCTTTGGCTTTAAAGTAGATAGTTAACTACTGAAGTTTTCTATTTGTGTATGAAACACACAAAACAATAAAAGTTTTGCAATACCTTGGTTGTTACGGGACCTGTACATAAAATTGGAATAGAGATCAACATAAGCATCATTTCCGCCCAAAACCACACATTGCATATTGTACCACCAAACAGCGAGAATTTCAGAGGTGGTGGTCCAGCTTGTACATACTGGTACCTCTAATACACAGTAGCATGTTCTTTCGCATTGATGCATGCCTGTTTTCGTAGTGACATATTATCCACAAGTGTCGTTATCCTGAAGGAAGCCATTCAGAAGATGTGCACGATGGGCGCGCGAATTGTCCATGAGGATGAATGCCTCGCCACTCTGCTGCCGATATGGTTGCACTATCGGTCGGAGGATGGCATTCACGTATTGTACAGCCGTTACGGCGTCTTCCATAACCACCAGTGGCGTATGTTGGCCCCACATAATGCCACCCGAAAACAACAGGGAATCTCCACCTTGCTGCACTCGCTGTGCAATGTCTCTAAGGCATTCAGCCTGACCGGGTTGCCTTCAAACACGTCCCGATGATTGTCTGGTTGAAGGCATATGCGACACTCATCGGTTAAGGGAACGTGATGCCAATGTTGAGCCGTCAATTCGGCATGTAGTTGGGCCCATATGTACTGCGCTGCATGGTGCCGTTGTTGCACCATGGACGTCGGCAGTGAAGTTGCGCATCATGGAGCCCCTTGTGCACAGTTTGAGTCGTAACACGACGTCCTGTGGCTGCACGAATAGCATTGTTCAACATGGTGGCGTTGCTGTCAGGTTTTCTTCGAGCCATAATCCGTAGGTAACGGTCATCCACTGCAGTAGTAGCAGTAGGCGGGCTGAGCGAGGCATTTCATCGACAGTTCCTGTCTGTATATCCTCCATGTCCGAATAACATCGCTTTGGTTCACTCCGAGACATCGGGACACTACCCTTGTTGAGAGCCCTTCCTCGCACAAATTAAAAATGCGGACGCGATCGAACCACGGTATTGACCGTCTAGGCATGGTTGAACTACAGACAAGACGAGCCGTGTACCCCCTTCCTGGTGGAATGACTGGAAGTGATCGGCTGCCTCCGTCTAATAGGGGCTGCTCATGCATGGTTGTTTACATCTTTGGGCGGGTTTAGTGACATCTCTGAAAAGTCAAAGGGACTGTGTCTGTGATACAATATCCACAGCCAACATCTATCTTCACGAATTCTGGGAACCGGGATGATGCAAAACTTTTTTTGTCGTCTGCAAATACATCCAAGCATGCAGTGACCTCATACAGATATGCCGCTTCTGTGTCGTGCCATGCGCAAGTCTTGACATTTGTTCTCGTCTGCAGCACACGTACTACTCACCAGGTTCCACACGCATACGTTGAGTTATACGGATAGAAATCTGTGGGGCCTCAGCTCCAGCGTTCCGCGGAATTGGCACATGAATTGTATTACCACTTGGTCCTGAAAAAGACGTCAATTTTACAGACGCACCGACAGTCCCAAATGATCTTCCAGAAACAATAATTTACAGAAAGAATGTAAACTAAGAGTGTTCATACGATTGACAGATTAGAGCAAATTATCATCAGTAAAATGATTAAAACTTAGGCGATTCCCGCTGTGTTAATGTTCGAAGTTTGACACCAAATATTCTCTCGCAACTGTGACAAGGTGTTTTGCAGCTGCTTGTTGTATTACATATACATATGAATATGTTTTACCTAACAGAGAGGATTAGGACGGAAAGTAGTAGTAATTTATTATAAACCAGTAAACTTCCTATTCTTTAAAAATCGAACTCCCATGTATAAAACAGGTTGAAAACTTTGGATTACTTTACAAATGGATTAATGCGTTACATAATGGAATTTAAGCATGTAATCGAGAAAAAATATAGGTAAGTTTCGAAATTACACTTTGTTTTGGAAGTCGGTAAGAGCTCTCATTACGAAACTGTGGATGTACGATAGTGTGGCTATTTTGAGCTCCATTTTAAGCTAAAGCTATTTTCCCACACATCTCAGTGTTTACGAATACATATGTCCTGATCTGTGTGTCGAAAAAATGATATAATTTTGGAGGTATATTCAGTGGTATATGTGGGTACTGTCCAGAAAGTGTGTAGCAGAAAGTCGGTAGTAGACATTTAATAACACTTCATGCCTGATGCTGGAGTTTATTTAAACAGCGAAAAAGCTGTATGCGATAAACTTTTCGCCTTTCATTATTTTGTGGAGGATGTCAGCGAGAAAAACCCTCTTAAGGGTTGAAATTGTGGGTAAACTTTATTGGAAGTTGCTAAGTGATCTCATGCTCAAATACTGGATGAATATAATCGAGATATTTGTGCGAAGTCCATTACGCTGTCTCCAGAAAAACACACTGCTTCTAAATGTTTTACTTGTCTTATTGTGGGCCGCGCGGAGTGGCCGTGTGATTAGAGGCGCCATGTCACTGATTGCGCGGCCCCTTCCGTCGGATGTTCGAGTCCTCCCTCGGGTATGGATGTGTATGTTGTTCTTAGCATAAGTTAGTGTAAGTTAGTTTAAGTAGTGTGTGAGTCTAGGGACCGATGACCTCAGCAGTTGGGTCCCTTAGGAATTCACATTTTTTTTTTTTTTGTCTTATTGTGGTCACTCGAATTTTTAAATTCCGTCCACAATTATGGCAAATATTGAAAATCCAAATTTTTACTCACACAACTCTTCAACGGACGATGGTTGACAGAATGACGGGTGTGCATCCTACTTATGTTAAAATTTGTCCTCTGTCAACATCAGCACGTGGATGTGTTCCATTACCCCGAGTACCTGCACTAAGCGCTGGGAGCCTCAACGTCAGTGTTGTGTTATGTAATTAATAACGTTGTGTTTCAGTGAATGGTACACTGTGATACATTTTCGAATAGGTATTTAGGAGAGGAAATGAATTACCGAATACAAAATACAGGGTGCCACTTAAAAGTCATACTGCTGTTCATAGCTTTGTAAAAAACAAAGCTACAACTAAGGCAATCATGCTGATTGATGTCCCCCTGATGGCTAAGGTACATTTGGTTGAAAAATTTTGTGATTTGCATCTGGACAAACAGTTATTTAGGGTGGTCAGGATAAATAGAACACCCTGTATATATAATTATAATAATAATGATAAATCCTCAAACCTACTCTTTACCTCTCTCTCTCTCTCTCTCTCTCTCTCTCTCTCTCTCTCTCTCGCTCTCTCCTTCTCTTTTCCACACACACACACACACACACACACACACACACACACACAACCTTTCACATAAATTATTAATCTCAGGCATAACCATAACACAATAAAATTTTTGCGTAAATATTTTGCCTACAGTAAGTTGTATATAGTTGCAGGTGACAAATGGTAAAGAAAGACAGACACTGTAAAAACGCAATACAGCAGGAAAACCACATCATGTGGTAAGAACGTATGAATACACAATTTTCTGTGTTCTTCAAAAATCAGTAATTACGATTTAGAAACTAATATTTATATGTATTTAAACAGTAAAGAAAATTCCTTACGTTTAATGGCCATAATAATAATAAAAAAAAGCCACTGATGATGCTGCAACTGCATTGAAACATGTCTGGGACAAAAAACAAAATAGTGTTTTGCTAAAGGTGGACACCGTCCAAAATCATATGTTATTGTTAAAGCAAACACCGACAAAAGAGCTTCAACCTCAAGATGATTATCTCGACGCCCTGCCTGGTATTTCCAAGCAAGCTCTACAACAATTTGCCGAATACTACAGCAAAGTTACACTACACAGTTTTAAATATAAAATTCTACAGAATCTGTCTTTCACATTAAGTAATACCTAACTATATACATGTAAATGTAAACAGTATGTCACCTGCAGCCCAACGTCCTAAACACAAAGCTGAAACTGAGTGGCTGAAGCAATAAATTAGATGCCTACATACAAAAAAGCAGGACCTTGTTGAACTATTCAGAATTCACCTGCAACTAGGAGATCACATCAAAATCTCTGAAATATTTAATGATAACATAAATACAGTCAAACAAAACACAGAAACACAATGGCAATAGAAATTTTAAAGAAATTGTTACATTAAAATTGCAGAAAAAATCCTGCCGAGACAGACGACATAAGTTTGGCAGCTGAGACATCCTTAAATCAAAATTATTTCCAATTTCAAAAGGCTCTGTACCGTCAGTCAGATGTATTAAAAATGAGATTTGGAATATTGTTATTGCCACCGAGTAAGACAGTAGTAAGCATGCCTCTGATGTGATCGGACGTGGTTTTGTATTTTGTGCGAAAAATGTAATTTCGGCTTTCTTAATGTGAAAGATCAAGAGACTGTATGATACACAAAAATGTGACAAAATATATAAACGTAACAACAAAAAAATCTGCAACAAAAATCTTGACATTTATTTACATAAATTCAATCATTATGACCTAAAATGTGAGAATTTCAGCTTCAAGAAGCAGAACTGAAGCCAACTCTACTGAAAAGATAAGTTAACTAGAAATTTTATTGTAATATTCGCTTCTCTCATATCTCCGTAAAAGACTAATGTGGACAATAGCAGCAAGTAGGAAGAAGGGGCAGATTACAAGCACTACTTGCTATTTATACTACAAACCAAATCAGTCTGTGAAAGTCAATTATAAACAGTTAATGAAACTGCCCCCCCCCCACGTGAACCATAGACCTTTGCCGTTGGTGGGGAGGCTTGCGTGCCTCAGCGATACTGATAGCCGTACCGTAGGTGCAACCACAACGGAGGGGTATCTGATGAGAGGCCAGACAAACGTGTGGTTCCTGAAGAGGGGCAACATCCTTTTCAGTAGTTGCAGGGGCAACAGTCTGGATGATTGACTGATCGGGCCTTGAAACATTAACCAAAACGGCCTTGCTGTGCTGGTACTGCGAACGGCTGAAAGCAAGGGGAAACTACAGCCGTAATTTTTCCCGAGGAAATGCAGCTTTACTGTATGATTAAATGATGATGGCGTCCTCTTGGGTAAAATATTCCGGAGGTAAAATAGTCCCCCATTCGGATCTCCGGGCGGGGACTACTCAAGAGGACGTCGTTATCAGGAGAAAGAAAACTGGCGTTCTACGGATCGGAGCGAGGAATGATCCCTTAATCGGGCAGGTAGGTTAGAAAATTTAAAAAGGGAAATGGATAGGTTGAAGTTAGATATAGTGGGAATTAGCGAAGTTCGGTGGCAGGAGGAACAAGACTTCTGGTCAGGTGAATACAGGGTTATAAATACAAAATCAAATAGGGGTAATGCAGGAGTAGGTTTAATAATGAATAAAAAATAGGAGTGCGGGTAAGCTACTACAAACAGCATATGGAACGCCTTATTGTCGCCAAGATACACTCCTGGAAATGGAAAAAAGAACACATTGACACCGGTGTGTCAGACCCACCATACTTGCTCCGGACACTGCGAGAGGGCTGTACAAGCAATGATCACACGCACGGCACAGCGGACACACCAGGAACCGCGGTGTTGGCCGTCGAATGGCGCTAGCTGCGCAGCATTTGTGCACCGCCGCCGTCAGTGTCAGCCAGTTTGCCGTGGCATACGGAGCTCCATCGCAGTCTAACACTGGTAGCATGCCGCGACAGCGTGGACGTGAACCGTATGTGCAGTTGACGGACTTTGAGCGAGGGCGTATAGTGGGCATGCGGGAGGCCGGGTGGACGTACCGCCGAATTGCTCAACACGTGGGGCGTGAGGTCTCCACAGTACATCGATGTTGTCGCCAGTGGTCGGCGGAAGGTGCACGTGCCCGTCGACCTGGGACCGGACCGCAGCGACGCACGGATGCACGCCAAGACCGTAGGATCCTACGCAGCGCCGTAGGGGACCGCACCGCCACTTCCCAGCAAATTAGGGACACTGTTGCTCCTGGGGTATCGGCGAGGACCATTCGCAACCGTCTCCATGAAGCTGGGCTACGGTCCCGCACACCGTTAGGCCGTCTTCCGCTCACGCCCCAACATCGTGCAGCCCGCCTCCAGTGGTGTCGCGACAGGCGTGAATGGGGGGACGAATGGAGACGTGTCGTCTTCAGCGATGAGAGTCGCTTCTGCCTTGGTGCCAATGATGGTCGTATGCGTGTTTGGCGCCGTGCAGGTGAGCGCCACAATCAGGACTGCATACGACCGAGGCACACAGGGCCAACACCCGGCATCATGGTGTGGGGAGCGATCTCCTACACTGGCCGTACACCACTGGTGATCGTCGAGGGGACACTGAATAGTGCATGGTACATCCAAACCGTCATCGAACCCATCGTTCTACCATTCCTAGACCGGCAAGGGAACTTGCTGTTCCAACAGGACAATGCACGTCCGCATGTATCCCGTGCCACCCAACGTGCTCTAGAAGGTGTAAGTCAACTACCCTGGCCAGCAAGATCTCCGGATCTGTCCCCCATTGAGCATGTTTGGGACTGGACGAAGCGTCGTCTCACGCGGTCTGCACGTCCAGCACGAACGCTGGTCCAACTGAGGCGCCAGGTGGAAATGGCATGGCAAGCCGTTCCACAGGACTACATCCAGCATCTCTACGATCGTCTCCATGGGAGAATAGCAGCCTGCATTGCTGCGAAAGGTGGATATACACTGTACTAGTGCCGACATTGTGCATGCTCTGTTGCCTGCGTCTATGTGCCTGTGGTTCTGTCAGTGTGATCATGTGATGTATCTGACCCCAGGAATGTGTCAATAAAGTTTCCCCTTCCTGGGACAATGAATTCACGGTGTTCTTATTTCAATTTCCAGGAGTGTAGACACGAAGCCCACGACTACTACAGTAGTACAAGCTTATGTGCAAACTAGCTCTGCACATGACAAAGAAATTGAAGAAATGTATGATGAGATAAAAGAAATTACTCAGATAGTGAAGGGAGACGAAAATTTAATAGTCATGGGTGACTGGAATTCGATAGTTGGAAAAGGAAGAGAAGGAAACGTAGTAGGTGAATATGGATTGGGGGTAAGAAATGAAAGAGGAAGCCGCCTGGTAGAATTTTGCAAAGAGCATCACTTAATCATAGCTAACACTTAGTTCAAGAATCATAAAAGAAGGTTGTATACATGGAAGAAGCCTGGAGATACTGACAGGTTTCAGATAGATTATATAATGGTAAGACAGAGATTTAGGAACCAGGTTTTAAATTGTAAGACATTTCCAGGGGTAGGTGTGGATTTTGACTACAGTCTATTGGTTATGAATTAAAGATTAAAACTGAAGAAACTGCAAAAAGGTGGGAATTTAAGGAGATGGGACCTGCATATACTGACTAAACCAGAGGTTGTACAGAGTTTCAGGGAGAGCATAAGGGAACAACTGACAGGAACGGGGGAAAGAAATACAATAGAAGAAGAATGGGTAGCTTTGAGGAATGAAGTAGTAAAGGCAGCAGAAGATCAAGTAGGTAAAAGACGAGGGCTAGTAGAAATCTTTGGATAACAGAAGAAATATTGAATTTAATTGATGAAAGGAGAAAATATAAAAATGCAGTAAACGAAGCAGGCAAAAAGGAATATAAACGTCTAAAAAATGAGATCGACAGGAAGTGCAAAATGGCTAAGCAGGGATGGATAGAGGACAAATGTAAGCATGTAGAGGCTTATCTT
The DNA here is from genome assembly GCF_023898315.1 of Schistocerca nitens. Lineage (NCBI taxonomy): Eukaryota > Metazoa > Arthropoda > Insecta > Orthoptera > Acrididae > Schistocerca > Schistocerca nitens. The sequence continues at coordinate 555,227,946 of NC_064616.1, read as the reverse complement.
ACTAGGGGTAAGATAGATACTGCCTACAGGAAAATTAAAGAGACCGTTGGAGAAAAGAGGACAACTTGTATGAATATCAAGAGCTCAGATGGAAACCCAGTTCTAAGCAAAGAAGGGAAAGCAGAAAGGTGGAAGGAGTATACAGAGGGTCTATACAAGGGCGATGTACTTGAGGACATTATGGAAATGGAAGAGGATGTAGATGAAGGTGAAATGGGAGATATGATACTGCGTGAAGAGTTTGACAGGGCACTGAAATACCTGAGTCAAAACAAGGCCCCGGGAGTAGACAACATTCCATTGGAACTACTGACGGCCTTGGGAGAGCCAGTCCGGACAAAACTCTACCATCTGGCGAGCAATATGTATGAGACAGGCGAAATACCCTCAGACTTCAAGAATAATATCGAAATTCCAATTCCAAACAAAGCAGGTGTTGACAGATGTGAATATTACCGAACTATCAGTTTAATAACTAACGGCTGCCAAATAGTAACACGAATTCTTTATAGACGAATGGAAAAACTGGTAGAAGCCGACCTCGGGGAAGATCAGTTTGGATTCCGTAGAAATGTTGGAACACGTGAGGCAATACTGACCCTACGGCTTATCTTGGAAGCTAGATTAAGAAAAAGCAAACCTACGTGTGTAGCATTTCTAGACTTAGAGAAAGCTATTGACAATGTTGAATGGAATACTCTCTTTCAAATTCTGAAGGTGGCAGTGGTAAAATACAGGGAGCGAAAGGCTATTTACAATTTGTACAGAAACCAGATGGCAGTTATAAGAGTCGAGGGGCATGAAAGGGAAGCAGTGGTCGGGAAGGGACTGAGACAGTGTTGTAGCCTCTCCCCGATGTTATTCAATCTGTATATTGAGCAAGCAATAAAGAAACAAAAGAAAAATTCGGAGTAGGTATTAAAATCCATGGAGAAGAAATAAAAACTTTGAGGTTCGCCGATGACATTGTAATTCTGTCAGAGACAGAAAAGGACCTGGAAGAGCAGTTGAACGGAATGGATAGTGTCTTGAAAGGAGGATATAAGATGAACATCAACAAAAGCAAAACGAGGATAATGGAATGTAGTCGAATTGTGTCGGGTTATGCTGAGAGAATTGGAGTAGGAAATGAGACAAAGTAGTAAAGGAGTTTTGCTATTTGGGGAGCAAAATAACTGATGATGGTCGAAGTAGAGAGGATATAAAATGTAGACTTGCAATAGCAAGGATAGCGTTTCTGAAGAAGAGAAATTTGTTAACATCGAGTATAGATTTAAGTGTCAGGAAGTCTTTTCTGAAAGTATTTGTATGGAGTGTAGCCAAGTATGGAAGTGAAACATGGACGACAAATAGTTTGGGCAAGAAGAGAATAGAAGCTTTCGAAATGTGGTACTACAGAAGAATGCTGAAGATTAGAAGGGGAGCTCGCATAACTAATGAGGTATTGCATAGAATTAGGGATAAGAGGAGTTTGTGGCACAATTTGACTAGAAGAAGCGATCGGTTGGTAGGACATGTTCTGAGGCATCAAGGGATCACCAGTTTAGTACTGGAGGGCAGCGTGGAGGGTAAAAATCGTAGAGGAAGACCAGGAGATGAATACACTAAGCAGCCGGCCGTAGCTCCTTTGCGTATTTGATTATGTTAGTGGTTTTCGTATGGATATATAGTCCTAAAATTTGACGCATCCCTGGGAAAACGATCTTACTACAGCTATGAACTCTCGATGATGATGTGTGAACCATCTGTCTAAAGTTTTGTGAGGACGGAATAGAAAGCGGAAAATAGGTTTTCACGACGAACTATAAAACAAATATTATTGTGGAACATCAACACTGTTTATTTCCGCTTTTAATATGAAGCACACATTGTTTATGTAGCTGTTCCAAAATTAGATGAGTACACAAAATGTGTTACCATTTAGGTAGCACGTAACTGCAAAAAGGAATGGTACAGAGAATACTTGTGGAAAGAAAAAGCTGCCAGATTTCCTAAACCCGTAATAGGCTTCTGACGCCAGCGAAGACTGCCTCGTTCTGTATTTAATTCACAAGTCAATGAATAATAGTCTGAATTAGAATTTATCTGAGGCTACTTTAACAGAGAAGATACCCAATGAGTGGATAAGTCTACTGGTGGCACCTAGGATGTACTTTAGTAGACAAGACTGTCAATTCGTTAACTACCGTTGGGGATATCACTTATGTCTATAAAATGTGAAACAGGTAAGGCCTGTCATCCAACTTATATCCAGAACGAGGAATATATCGAGATGCAGTTATTGACAAGTTACTATGGATAATGTGTCAAATAGTCTGGCGAATGCATGAGATTTTTAACATAAGCAGATAGATATTCTGTAATGGAAAACACCCTCAGTTGTTTCTCCACTCCACAAGCCACACGGTGATGAGTGGTAGATTGTACATAGTTTCCAGAAAGATCTTTCCATTAACATCGCGAACAGCGGGTACGAGAGAGGCATCAAGCGTCTAAAGAGAAGCTTCTCGTTATCTTTTCATCATTTGTTTATTTGAATAATGTAATAACCATTTCCTATACAAACAGCAAACTTCCAGTTTTTGGGGAAACCTTCGTGGTTATTTACAAGAACTGCTGCCTCAATTTCCTTTGATTTACTTACTCTATGGGTTCTAGGCGCTTCAGTCTGGAACCGCGCGACCACTACGGCGGCGGCTACGAATCCTGACTCGGACATGGATGTGTGTGATGTCCTTAGGTTAGTTACGTTTAAGTAGTTGTAAGTTCTAGGGGACTGAGGACTACAGATGTTAAGTCCCATAGTGCTCAGAGCCATTTGAACCATTTTGATCTTACTGTATGGTAAACGACTTTTCGCACTAGTGTACTTGAAACAAAATGAAGTTCTCGAAGAGAAGTAACAGAAATCTATACATACTGATCATAGGAAACAACTGAATTGTTTTTTAACATGAAGTCTTACGAGCCATGATTAGAGGGAATATTCTTGACAATAACAACGCAGCACAAACGAGGTGGAGAAGTACCCACAAATACAAATGTAACTACGACTGTGCTCTACGAAAATGTGATCGCGCTATTACTGTTCATGTGGTATGTGAATGATACGGTGAACATATTAGTTACAATATCAGAAGTGTTATCCGACATTTTTTTAATAAAAATATGCTGTAATCTCTCAACAAAACACCAAATGAGGGCCAATACTGTCAAGTTACTGTTAATGTTGATGAATGGGTAGTTTTGAACGTCATGAAATGCGGAAACTATTAATCTTTGGCTCTACAGTAAATAGTTAACTACTGAAGTCATTTATCTGTCTATGAAACAAATACAACCAACCATACGGTGATCTTCTACAGTTCTGCCGCGTTTGTGTCGTACCCTGCGCAAGGCTTGACGTTTGTTACTCGTCTGTAGTACACGTAATACTCACCAGGTTCCATCCGCATACGTTGAGTCAGACGGACAGAAATCTGTGGATCCTCAACTCTGGCGGTCTGCGGAACAGGCCCACGCTTTGCATTACCACTTGGTCCTGAAAAAGATGTCAATTTTACAGAGACATCGACAGTCCCAACTGATCTTCCATAAACACTAATTTACAGTAAGAATGTAAACTAAGAGTGGTCATACGACTGACAGATCTGAGAAAATTATCATCAGGAAAATGATGGTAACTGAACTCTGTCCCCTCTGTGTTCATGCTACAAGTTAGACATCCTATATTTTCTCGCAACTGTGTCATGCCTTTTTTCAGCTGCTTCTTGCATTACACATTCATCTGAATATGTTTCACCAACAGAGAGATAAGGAGGACTACTAGTAGTAGCAGCAGCAGTAGTATTAATAGTAGTAGTAATTTATTATAAACTATGAAACTTCCTAATCTTTATAATCTCGAACTCTCGTGTTTATGACGGGTTGAAACGTTTTATTCCTTTACAATGAGTTAATGTGTTACGTATTGGACTTTAAACAAGGAATCGAAAAAAAATGTATGTAGGTCTAGTTATTATACCGTCATCACGAGACTCTGGATATACGATAGTCTGGCTAATTTGCGCTCCATTTTAAGCGAAGTTAGTTTCTCACGCATCTCAATGTTTATGAATACGTGTCTCCTCCACTACATGTCGCACAATAATACAATTTTCAGACAAATTTAGTGGTATATGTGGCTACTGTCTGGAAAGTGTGTAACAGGATATCAGTAATAAAGAACTGCATGCCTGATGCTGTAATTTGTAACAATAACGAAAAAGTAGTAAGCGATAAACCTTTTTTTTTCGTTATTTTGTGGAGGATGTCTGCGAGAAAATATCTCGTTAGCAATTGAAATTGTGTGTAAATTTTCCTGGAAGTTGCTAAGTGATCACATTCTAAAATACTTCATGAATGTAGTACGGGTATCAGCGGGCCGACAGTTACGCTGCCTTATCACAAACACACAGTTTCTAAGCATATTACTTATCCTACTGTGTTAAAATTTTATTATAAGATAAGTATATAGTGACAGCACTGAATTTCTAAATTCTGTCAATAACTAGGCGAAATATTGAAAATCCAATATTTTGGCCATGGAAGCCGTTACTAGGCAGTATGCACCTGGTACTGGGATATGATATAGCGGTTTAGTAATATATGGTATGTTTCTGTTCACTTCATCAGTTTATGACTGATTTCAGTCCAGCTATTATCCTTCCTCGCAAATGTTTCAAATCTCGAAGTTTCACGGTATAAGCAACTTCTTTACATTGCTCCGCACAAAAAAATCCACTGCAGGTATATCCGGATTTCGACGTGCTCATGCAGCAGGGCACTAAACGTTTTTCTACCAGCCAACTATTCCGAGAAGTAATCGTTAAGCACTTTTGAGGCTTTCAGAATGAAACTCGATGGTACGTCACCTCGTGGGAAACCACACTGGTTGTATCAGATAACAAACAACAGCAACATATTTAGGAAGATAGCATTCTTGACAGCTTTTATGTTAATAAGAATGTTTTTACATCCAAACTGAAGATGGAGAGGGCAAGAAAGGGAAGGAATGGGGAAGAATGACTGCTGTCAGCTGCAGTGGGAGATTACGCGGAATCAACGGCGACGGATGAAAATGTGTTCCGGACCGTGATTCGAACCCGGGATCTCCTGCGCCATCCAGGACACAGCGTTACCGCAACTGCACGGACTACGTAGGCTCGCCTCATGAACGATCCACACTCCCATCGAGGGCCACCTCTCCGCAGTCGCTCTCTATTTCCTGCATATTCGCTCTTCAGAGATTCGCACAGGAGGTCAGACGTATTTGTGCATCCGCACTGAACAAGGTGGATTCATTGCCCAGCTAGGCCTATCGAATTATAAGAATGTGTGGTGTCTATTCTTTCTGACACGTCCGAATGAAGAGACACCACGCATTCATATAAAAATGCTTTTGTGAAGTTTATGTAGCTTAGAGGCGAACCATTATCAAATTCACAATATCCACGGGTGTACTGCCGGTCTACAGTGTCCAACGGGCACAATATTTCGGCGCTCATACATGTTGCCATCATCAGGTGAACTGACGGACTGAGCTCCTGTGAACGTGCCGACACGGAGATCCGTACGCTATGGCTGCTCAGAGGGAACTGGGTTCGGTCGCGGCGGCGGCCCTATTTAAATACCCTCCGCCCGCAGCGCGCTCCCTCCGCTGTCAGCGCCCCGCGCCACGGTCGCGCGGTGGAACAGATTGCGACGGCGTCTGAGATGACGTCGGTGTGATGGCTCTGTCCACCGTGGTCATCACAACTATACGTTTGCTCGATTTACTCTTGATTAACCCAATCGCTGGTTCCCAAGCCTTGCTAAGATTATAGCCACAGTCACGGTTTATGAGATCGTCATTGGTGCGAATTTCGATGGCCTCTCTAACAACGCTGTCCCAGTATCTCGACGTCTGTACCAGAATCCTCGTGCGTTCATACTCCATAGCGTGATTTTCCGAAAACAATGTTCAGCGACCGCCGACTTGCCCGGATACATCAGTCGAGTGTGCCTCTGGTGTTCACGGCATCGATCCTCGACGGTACGCATCGTCTGACCAATATACGACTTGCCGCATTGACACGGAATCTGGTACACGCCGGCCTTCCTCAAACCGAGGTCATCTTTGGCGCTCCCCACCAGTGCACGAGTTTTATTCGGAGGACAATACACAGTTCCGACCCGGTGTTTCTTCAAAATGCGGGCGATTTTCCCCGAGAGTGCGCCTGTATATGGAATAAACGCAGTGCCTACCTCCTCCCTCGTGATTTCATCCATCTCCATAGGTTGTGCTGTAGTAGTTGGGCGAAGAGCACGTTGAATCTGCCACTCTGAGTACCCATTTTTTCGAAATACAGTTCTCAGGTGTTCCAATTCCTGGGGTAGACTCTCTGCGTCAGAGATAGTGCGCGCCCTATGTACTAGATTTTTAAGTACCCCATTCCTCTGTGAAGGGTGGTGGCAGCTGTCTGCGTGCAAATACAGATCAGTGTGCGTTGTCTTCCCATACATCCCATGACCTAGGGTGCCGTCAGCCCTTCTCTTGACCAAGACATCAAGGAAAGGTAATTTACCGTCCGTTTCAGTCTCCATAGTGAATTTGATGTTGGGGTGTATGGAGTTTAGATGTGTAAGGAAGTCAATGAGTTTATCCATACCATGTGGCCAGATGACGAAAGTGTCGTCCACGTAACGGAAAAAGCAAGTAGGTTTCCATTCGGATGACGACAGGGCTTCCTCCTCGAAGTTCTCCATGTACAAGTTTGCTACCACCGGTGAGAGTGGGCTAACCATGGCGACTCCCTCCGTTTGTTCGTAGTATTCTCCATTACGGATGTGATGAGGGCATATCTACATCTACATCCATACTCCGCAAGCCACCTGTCGGTGTGTGGCGGAGGGTACCTTGAGTACCTCTATCGGTTATCCCTTCTATTCCAGTCTCGTATTGTTCGTGGGAAGGAGGATTGTCGGTATGCTTCTGTGTGGGCTCTAATCTCTCTGATTTTATCCTCATGGTCTGTTCGCGAGATATATGTAGGAGGGAGCAATATACTGCTTGACTCTTTGGTGAAGGTATTTTCTCGAAACTTTAACAAAAGCCCGTACCGAGGTACTGAGCGTCTCTCCTGCAGAGTCTTCCACTGGAGTTTATCTACCATCTCCGTAACGCTTTCGCGATTACTAAATGATCCAGTAACGAAGCGCGCTGCTCTCCGTTGGATCTTCTCTACCTCCTCTATCAATCCTATCTGGTACGGATCCCACACTACTGAGCAGTATTCAAGCAGTGGACGAACAAGCGTACTGTAACCTACTTCCTTTGTTTTCGGATTGCATTTCCTTAGGATTCTTCCAATGAATCTCAGTCTGGCATCTGCTTTACCAACGATCAACTTTATATGATCATTCCATTTTAAATCATTCCTACTGCCTACTCCCAGATAATTTATGGAATTAACTGCTTCCAGTTGCTGACCTGCTATTTTGTAGCTAAATGATAAGGGATCTATCTTTCTATGTATTCGCAGCACATTACACTTGTCTACATTGAGATTCAGTTGCCATTCCCTGCACCATGCGTCAATTCGCTGCAGATCCTCCTGCATTTCAGTACAATTTTCTATTGTTACAACCTCTCGATACACCACAGCATCATCTGCAAAAAGCCTCAGTGAACTTCCGATGTCATCCACAAGGTCATTTATGTATATTGTGAATAGCAACGGTCCTATGACACTCCCCTGCGGCACAACTGAAATCACTCTCACTTCGGAAGACTTCTCTCCATTGAGAATGACATGCTGCGTTCTGTTATCTAGGAACTCTTCAATCCAATCACGCAATTGGTCTGATAGTCCATATGCTCTTACTTTGTTCATTAAACGACTGTGGGGAACTGTATCAAACGCCTTGCGGAAGTCAAGAAACACGGCATCTACCTGTGAACCCGTGTCTATGGCCCTCTGACTCTCGTGGACGAATAGCGCGAGCTGGGTTTCACAGGACCGTCTTGTTCGAAACCCATGCTGATTCCTACAGGGTAGATTTCTAGTCTCCAGAAAATTCATTATACTCGAACATAATACGTGTTCCAAAATTCTACAACTGATCGACGTTAGAGATATAGGTCTATAGTTCTGCACATCTGTTCGACGTCCCTTCTTGAAAACGGGGATGACCTGTGCCCTTTTCGAATCTTTTGGAACGCTACGCTCTTCTAGAGACCTACGGTACACCGCTACAAGAAGGAGGCAAGTTCCTTCTGTGTAAAATCGATCTGGTACCCCATCAGGTCCAGCGGCCTTTCCTCTTTTGAGCGATTTTAATAGTTTCTCTATCCCTCTGTCGTCTATTTCGATATCTACCATTTTGTCATCTGTACGACAATCCAGAGAAGGAACTACATTTACCCACATAAGAACTTAACCGTCAGGTATTTGGCCAACAAATATGTAGGTGCCCTGATGTTGCTGACAATGGGGCGTAATGGTACCCCCTCTTTGTGATCCTTCGGGAGTCCATATAGTCTAGGCGGTACCGGACCTTGGGGTAACAATTTCTTAGCGTCACCCTCTGTTAAATCTGCGTCCTTGAGAAGCGACCTCGTCTTGTTCTCCACCTTCTTTGTAGGGTCAACGCTGACCTTCCGGTAGGAATCGTCATTTAGCAAAATAATGGTTCAAATGGCTCTGAGCACTATGGGACTCAACATCTTAGGTCGTAAGTCCCCTAGAACTTAGAACTACTTAAACCTAACCAACCTAAGGACATCACACACACCCATGCCCGAGGCAGGATTCGAACCTGCGACCGTAGCAGTCCCGCGGTTCCGGACTGCAGCGCCAGAACCGCTAGACCACCGCGGCCGGCTTCATTTAGCAGGCTCTGCATCTTATCAGTGTAGTCCTTATGGGAGACAACAATTGTAGCATTGCCTTTGTCAGCCGGTAAGACAACAATTTCAGAGCGCTCCCTCAGATCACGAATGGCCGCCATCTCTTTACTGGTGATATCTGACTTCATCGGTTTGGATTTCGTCAACGCACGACAAGTTTTACGACGTATTTCCTCAGCTGATTCAGGCGTAATTCGAGCTGCAACCTGTTCAACAGCACTAACAATTTCTGCGACCGGAGTGAAATTGGGGGTGGGAGCGAAGTTAAGACCTTTCTGCAAAACCGAGACTGCATCATCACTCAACACCATGCCACTTAGATTGATGACAGTCTTGCACGGAACCTGCAGAGATGGTTTGTCAAGGAGACGTGAGAACTTAGCTGTTTGACGTCCCGTTGCCTCCTTATGGGCAGAATCAGCTGCAACCCAGGTGACACCATCAATCCAATCCCAGGAAAAAGAAGTGAAATTACTAGCGCCAAAGATGACCTCGGTTTGAGGAGGGCCGGCGTGTACCAGATTCCGTTTCAGTGTGGCAAGTCGTATATTGGTCAAACGATGCGTACCGTCGAAGAACGATGCCGTGAACACCAGAGGCACACTCGACTGATGTATCCGAGCAAGTCGGCGGTCGCTGAACATTGTTTTCGGAAAATCACGCTATGGAGTATGAACGCACGAGGATTCTGGTACAGACGTCGAGATACTGGGACAGCGTTGTTAGAGAGGCCATCGAAATTCGCACCAATGACGATCTCATAAACCGTGACTGTGGCTATAATCTTAGCAAGGCTTGGGAACCAGCGATTGGGTTAATCAAGAGTAAATCGAGCAAACGTATAGTTGTGATGACCACGGTGGACAGAGCCATCACACCGACGTCATCTCAGACGCCGTCGCAATCTGTTCCACCGCGCGACCGTGGCGCGGGGCGCGGACAGCGGAGGGACCGCGCCGCGGGCGGAGGGTATTTAAATCGGCCGCCGCCGCGACCGAACCCAGTTCCCTCCGAGCAGCCGTAGCGTACGGATCTCCGTGTCGGCACGTTCACTGGAGCTCAGTCCGTCTGTTCACCTGATGATGGCGACATGTATGATTGCCGAAATATTGTGCCCGTTGGACACTGTAGACCGGCAGTACACCCGTGGATATTTTGATTATCAAATACGCCGGGAGAAACTCAAGAATCACATTATCAAATTCAGTTGTCTTGATTTGTAGTTTTGAAGTATGCCCATTTAACAATTTGCTGACATGAAGAGTTACCTCACTCGTGAATATCGCAGGTCTCTAAAACTAGCTTACGAAAATAAATATCTCAAAAGTGATTGGCCTCCGTTATCCGTATTCACATTCAAAAAAAAAAAAAAAAATTTAATGGCTCTGAGCACTATGGGACTTAACTTCTGAGGTCATCAGTCCCGTAGACGTTAGAACTACTTAAACCTAACTAACCTAAGGACATCACACACATCCATGCCCGAGGCAGGATTTGAACCTGCGACCTTAGCGGTCGCGCGGTTCCAAACTGTAGCACCTAGAACAGCTCGGCCACCCCGGCCGGCTTCAATTAACACTCCGTCACGTGCTCTACAACATCCATAATGGATAAGCATAAACATCACATTGATAACGATAACTAAAAAAGCTTCTGTGTGCAATCTGCTGAAAATTCGCCTAAATGTTGAGCAGGTCACATGGTTCAGTCGAAACGAGAGAATACGCTACCAAACAAAGAATTTAGCACAAATTAGCAGAAGTTTGGAATGAAAAGAATGGAATTCTGGTTTGGTAAGAATACGAAGTGAGACTATCTCGAGCAGCAGACCAGCACATACGTTCAATCTAACTGAATATTCGTTGACGGCAGGGGTGGCCTAGGGGTTCTAGGCGCTTCAGTCTGGAACCGGGCGACCTCTACGGTCGCAGGTTCGAATCCTGCCTGTGACATGGGTGTGTGTGATGTCCTTAGGTTAGTTAGGTTTAATTAGTTCTAAGTTCTAGGGGACTGATGACATCAGATGTTAAGTCCCATACTGCTCAGAGCCATTTTTTAGATCCTGAAGGTGATAGCTGAGATGGCCCATCTTGAAGTTGTCTTTCGTCAGAATGGTTGTTGAGAAAGACAGATCAGACGTGCACTGCGTTATCGACCATAACAGTGAAACGGGTGAGCGATATCTTCACGGAGTTGGCACTGAAGTCTTTGACCGTTTTGCCTTACGCAGGGAGCATTGCCAAAAGGATTGACTGTCTTTTGGGGAACTATGAAGTGAAATGTGTTTTTCGTCCACCGTCTAAGGCTAGAGTCCTTTTAGGTTCCGTTCAGGATCAACTAGGTTTGCCTAAGGCGGGTTTCTATCACATTCGCTGCAGTTGTGGTACGTCGCATATTGGCCAGACTATCAGGACCGTGGACGACCGGCGTACTGACGATAAGTGTCACTCAAGCTTATAACAGGCGAGCCAAGCTATTGCTGAACACTGTCTTGGCGCCAGTCATCCCATGGAAACTAAAAACATGAAATTTCTGGCGTGTACTTCCAGCTGATGGGATATTGTTATTACGGAAGTAGTTGAAATTAAATTAGCAATTAATCTTGTAAATAGAGAAAGAGGTTTCTACTTAAATTCTGCGAGGAAATCAAGCTTAACGTTACCACATCCCTTGGTTATTAATTTCCACTATCGATAATTTCGGACGCTGGTCATCTTTGTTCGTATGGTGGCGAAGGTTGTGTGTGTGTGTGTGTGTGTGTGTGTGTGTGTGTGAGAGAGAGAGAGAGAGAGAGAGAGTGATCTTCCCGGGCTTACTCTGCGAACCGAGGTTTTCAATGCACTCGAACAACGCTCGCTTGCTGCAGTTTTTGCCTTCAAAAGGGGGGTATGCATGTGTCCAGATATCGGCGGCTTTCGACATCAAAAAATGGTTCAAATGGCTCTGAGCACTATGGGACTCAACTGCTGAGGTCATTAGTCCCCTAGAACTTAGAACTAGTTAAACCTAACTAACCTAAGGACATCACAAACATCCATGCCCGAGGCAGGATTCGAACCTGCGACCGTAGCGGTCTTGCGGTTCCAGACTGCAGCGTCTTTAACCGCACGGCCACTTCGGCCGGCTTTCGACATCACCCGACTGTATTCCTTTAAGTTATCTCAACAAAAACAAAGATGCGTCGTTTCCTGCTGTGACTTGACTGAAATGCAAAACGCGGAGAATTCTTTTCCGAAAAAAATCACTAACCTAAGGACATCACACACAACCATGACCGAGGCAGGATTCGAACCTGCGACCGTAGCAGTCGCACGGTTCCGGACTGCGCGCCTAGAACCGTGAGACCACCGCGGCCGGCCGGCTTTAGCACTAGACCTCTAGAATGATCCGTAGGATAATGCAGACACTGACCGTCAAATACTCACAGCTACAGGAAAGGCAACAGTAGAGAACACATTCAAATTTTCGTCCATATCGCCATGATAATTCAAATTAATGTCGATCCGCAGAATACAACCTTCCGCGGTTAACAATTATTCTACAACCTAACACCAGAAAGTACACACCATATTTTTAGATCATTTTCCGAATGATTGGATTTTCAGCATACAAAGCACGCAGCTTACATCGGCCCTCAAACTACCCGGAAAAAATCCTCTTATTAGAAGGTTGAGCATTTCAAAGTCGAGCACCTCTAGCCACCGACCAGCAGTAATGATTCGGCGTACTATTCTACCAGGCTGGATGCAGTACCGCAGAAGACTCCCGTGTTTATAAACCTACCTACTGTCAAGCTCAGGTTTGCAGTTAGCTACCATGAGAACCATGGTAAGCACAGAAGAGCTCCCTCGCTAGCGTTTTCTTCTCGCCGCGATTTAACCAGCGAGATGGCTCAGCGGTACGACACTGGGCTCGTAGTCGGCGGTATGACGGTTCAAATCTCCGTCCAGCCATCCAACCGTCGAGATTTCATTTTATCCTTAAATCACACCACACTTAACAAGTCGTCACAGAGCAAATCTGCTTCATACGTCTACTACACTCCTCTATTATCGACGTACGCACGCTATGCAACCACGTGGATTTCAGAAGAAGTTTCTGAATGAATGCTGTGCAGTCTACTGAAGGACTTCGTCTTCGTCATTCGCAGAACACTTGCGTCCCAACTCGTTAAACGACTTCCCTAGCTTACCTGCAAAATCATACAGTGCATATAATCTAGTTGGTAGATTATATTTTTGAGGAGTGTTTAGTTAGGAGTTCTACAAAAGCCAGCATAGTACAGCACAACGTCAGCACACCTATTAACATCTTTGGAGTATTCTGCCGATACCTGGAGAAACATACAGGGAGATAATTTTTGAACTATATGAAATAAAATCATTGTAACTTCCGAACGGTTTGCGTTAGGACGTTCAAACTGCACGGTTGGCCGCCGGGCACGATTGGAATTAATATGCACATGGGCACACGCGTTGTTGTTGTCGGCCATTGGCACGTGAAAACGTCGTCAATAAGCAAAAGGCCGGCCGAAGTGGCCGTGCGGTTAAAGGCGCTGCAGTCTGGAACCGCAGGACCGCTACGGTCGCAGGTTCGAATCCTGCCTCGGGCATGGATGTTTGTGATGTCCTTAGGTTAGTTAGGTTTAACTAGTTCTAAGTTCTAGGGGACTAATGACCTCAGCAGTTGAGTCCCATAGTGCTCAGAGCCATTTTTGAATAAGCAAAAGCCGGCCGCGGTGGCCGTGCGATTCTAGGCGCTCCAGTCCGGAGCCGCGCTGCTGCTACGGTCGCAGGTTCGAATCCTGCCTCGGGCATGGGTGTGTGTGATGTCCTTAGGTTAGTTAGGTTTAAGTAGTTCTAAGTTCTAGGGGACTGATGACCACAGCAGTTGAGTCCCATAGTGCTCAGAGCCATTTGAGCCAATAAGCAAAATTGGCACATTTCGCGGTCGAGAAGTCTCTTCAACTTCAACGGGTGACTGTGTGGTGTGCAGTGTCCGGTCACGGAATAATCGGTGTGATATTCCTTGATGGCACCGTGACTACACAAGAGTACTTGAAGGTTTTGGAAGATGATTTCATCCCCATTATCCAAAGTGACCCTGATTTTGACAATATGCGATTCGTGCAAGACGTAGCTCGACCCCATCGAAGCAGGAGAGTGTTTCATGTTCTTGAGGAGCAGTTTGGGGATCGCATTCTGGCTCTGTGATACCCAGAGGCCAGTGGCATAGGCCTCGATTGGCCGCCATATTCTCCGGATCTGAACACATGCGACTCCTTTTTGTGGGGCTGTAGTAAAGACAAGGTGTACAGCAGTAGGTCCAAAACCATCGCTGTGCTTACAATAGTCATTAAGGAGGTCATCGACAGCATCGATGTTCCGACACTTCAGCGGGTCATGCAGAATTTCGCTATTTAAATTCCCACCTCAGTAAAATTAAGCTTGATGTAGCCTTGGGAGCAAACTCAATCATATTCTCAGACATTAGCAACAAAAAAAAGTTTATTTAAGGCATACAGAAAAAGTAACTGCCACAGACACTGTAATACTTGCCAATGCAGCCTTCGACTTGGTGGAACATCACCTTCTACCCGTACTAGAAACCAAATCCTATTCTGAAAGTGAATCACATCCAATTAATCACAGTATTGATTATAGTCCTACCCTAATTGATAACAATCTTAGGAGAAAGAAGAGTGAGTATACCAGCACTTCTGTATCCTCCTAAGTAGACACTAAATCACATCAACTAATTCCCAGATACTTGCTAGCAAACTAAAATCCAGGACATATATGTCAAAATGGTTCAAATGGCTTTACGAACTATGGGACTTAACATCGGAGGTCATCAGTTCCCTAGACTTAGAACTACTTAAAACTAACTAACCTAAGGACATCACACACATCCATGCCCGAGGCAGGATTCGAATCTGCAACCATAGCAGGCGCACGGTTCCGGACTGAAGCTCTTAGAACCGCTCGGCCACAGCAGCCGGCCCTATATGTCAATTTTCCATACTAGACGTACTGTTGCTCACCTTCAGTTATGAATTCTCTGTGATGGCGTGTGAACTGTCTAGACAGACTTGAGTTATCTGAGGAAGGCTAAGAAAGCTGAGAAATGCTTTTCTCAACTAACTATAAAACAAATATTATTGTGGAACATCAGTACCTTTTATTTCAGCTTTTATTATGAAGCATACACTGTTATTTAACTATTCCAAAATTACATATCAGATGACAATCGTCAAATGTGTTACCACTGAGTTACCATGCAACTTCAAAGAGGAATAGCACAGGGAACACTTGTGGAGACAAAAAGCAGCCAAATTTCCTACACCTGAAATAGGCCTCTCACGCCAGCGAAGACTCTGTCGAGTTCTATATGGAATTCACAAGTCAGTGAATGCAAGTCTGAATTATAATTTATCCCAGGTTACTTTCACAGAGAAGATATCCAAGTGACTGCAAAAGATTGCTGATGACACCTAGGATGTACTTTGGGAGGCAAGACTGTCAATTAGTAAACTACCTTTCGATATCACGTATCTTCATAAAAGGCGAGGAATGTATCGAGGCGCGGATTTCACCAAGTTGCAGTGGATACTGTGTCAAATAGTCTGACGCACGCAAGAAATTTTTAACACCTGTTCCTGCCGGATTAAGAAACCGACATTAAAAAAAATGTTGCTGTATAGTTTTTCCAATGGCGTTTGAAAGAGCTCTCGAAGAGAACTTCCGGCAGCACATGTGTGGAACACTGGATTTCGGCATGCCACTAAAACCAGATATTGAAGCTGTCGTCAAATGGTTTCTTGTGGTCGACCATGAACTGGCCTACTGGAATGTCTTCTGCTACTAGTAATCGATAAGAAATCTTGGCATGACAGTTTATGATCATTCACCTCTGCTAGGAATGTGTGTAAGGCACTTGAAAGCAGGTGGATATTCCACGATGGGAAACCTCCTCAATTGTGTCTCCACTCCACAAGCCACCTGGTGATGAGAGATGGAAAGTACTTAGTTACCAGAAACATCTTCCCTATCCACTCGCAAAAAGTAGAGGGGAAAACACAGACACAAGAAAGATATCAGGCGTCTAAAGCGAAGTTTCTTGTTACATTTTTATAACTTATCTATCTGAATTATGTAGTAATCATTTCCTATATAAACGGTAAACTTCTAGTTTGTGGGGAACTGCTGCCTTATTTTCTTTCAACTTTCCCATTTTATGGCTCAAATGGCTCTGAGCACTATGGGACTTAACTTCCAAGGTCATCAGTCCCCTAGAACTTAGAACTACTTAAACCTAACTAACCTAAGGACATCACACACATCCATGCCCGAGGCAGGATTCGGACCTGCGACCGTAGCGTCCCATTTTATGGTTCACGCCTTTTCGCACTACAGTACGTGAAACAAAATTTTGTTCTCGATGACAAACAACATGAACTCTATAAATACTTATCATTCGCATCACAATTCATACTCTTTAAACACGATGTCCGAAGATCCATGATTAGAGGTAATTTTCTTCCCAGTATGAACGCAATACAAACTAGGTGGAGAATCACCTAACATTACAAATTTAACTACCACTGTGCTCTACGGAAATGTGATAGCGCTGTCCGCAGCTCGTGGTCGTGCGGTAGCGATCTCGCTTCCCACGCCCGGGTTCCCGGGTTCGATTCCCGGCGGGGTCAGGGATTTTCTCTGCCTCGTGATAACTGGGTGTTGTGTGCTGTCCTTAGGTTAGTTAGGATTAAGTAGTTCTAAGTTCTAGGGGACTGGTGACCATAGATGTTAAGTCCCATAGTGCTCAGAGCCATTTGTGATAGCGCTATTACTGTTCATGTAGTTTATGAATGACTCGATGAAGATATTAGCTGCAATATCAGAAATTTCCTAGAAACTCGAGTGAAATGCGACGAACTGTTATCCGATATGTACTATAAAAACATGTTGTAAGCTCTTAACAAAACTTAAGCCAAGAGAAAATACTGTCAAGTAACTGTGGATGTTGACGAATGCGTAGTTTTGAACGTCATTGAATTCGAAAATGTATTAATCTTTGGTTTCACGAAAAATGGTTAACTGCAAAAATCATTCTGTCTTTATATGAAATAAATAAATCTAAGCCTACAGTGTTCTCCTGCAGATTTGCCGCTCAATGTTGTACCCTGCCAAAGGCTTCACATATGTTAGTCGTCTGTAGTACACGTACTACTCACCAGGGTCGATTTTTGTCCGTTGAGTTAGACGGACTTGTACTCCTGAAATCTTTGGGGCCTCACCCCTGGTGGTGTTTGGAACAGGCCCACGGTTGGCAGTACCACTTGGCCCTGAAAAAGACGTCAATTGAAAGAAACAGTTCCAACTGAGCTTCCGGAAACACTAATCTACAGTAGGAATATAAACTAAGACCATTCATATGACTCATAAATCATGGAAAATTACCATCAGCAAACTGATTACAACTGAAGCAGTTCTCGCTGTTCGAGTGCTAGATGTAATATATCAAATATTCTCTGAGAATTGTGGCAAGGTGTTTTGCAGCAGCTTGTATTACACACACAAATGACTATGTTTTACCTAGGAGAGAGGAGTAGGAGGGCAAGGAATGGTAGTAGTAGTAGTAGTAGTAGTAGTACACTCCTGGAAATGGAAAAAAGAACACATTGACACCGGTGTGTCAGACCCACCACACTTGCTCCGAACACTGCGAGAGGGCTGTACAAGCAATGATCACACGCACGGCACAGCGGACACACCAGGAACCGCGGTGTTGGCCGTCGAATGGCGCTAGCTGCGCAGCATTTGTGCACCGCCGCCGTCAGTGTCAGCCAGTTTGCCGTGGCATACGGAGCTCCATCGCAGTCTTTAACACTGGTAGCATGCCGCGACAGCGTGGACGTGAACCGTATGTGCAGTTGACGGACTTTGAGCGAGGGCGTATAGTGGGCATGCGGGAGGCCGGGTGGACGTACCGCCGAATTGCTCAACACGTAGGGCGTGAGGTCTCCACAGTACATCGATGTTGTCGCCAGTGGTCGGCGGAAGGTGCACGTGCCCGTCGACCTGGGACCGGACCGCAGCGACGCACGGATGCACGCCAAGACCGTAGGATCCTACGCAGTGCCGTAGGGGACCGCACCGCCACTTCCCAGCAAATTAGGGACACTGTTGCTCCTGGGGTATCGGCGAGGACCATTCGCAACCGTCTCCATGAAGCTGGGCTACGGTCCCGCACACCGTTAGGCCGTCTTCCGCTCACGCCCCAACATCGTGCAGCCCGCCTCCAGTGGTGTCGCGACAGGCGTGAATGGAGGGACGAATGGAGACGTGTCGTCTTCAGCGATGAGAGTCGCTTCTGCCTTGGTGCCAATGATGGTCGTATGCGTGTTTGGCGCCGTGCAGGTGAGCGCCACAATCAGGACTGCCAACACCCGGCATCATGGTGTGGGGAGCGATCTCCTACACTGGCCGTACACCACTGGTGATCGTCGAGGGGACACTGAATAGTGCACGGTACATCCAAACCGTCATCGAACCCATCGTTCTACCATTCCTAGACCGGCAAGGGAACTTGCTGTTCCAACAGGACAATGCACGTCCGCATGTATCCCGTGCCACCCAACGTGCTCTAGAAGGTGTAAGTCAACTACCCTGGCCAGCAAGATCTCCGGATCTGTCCCCCATTGAGCATGTTTGGGACTGGATGAAGCGTCGTCTCACGCGGTCTGCACGTCCAGCACGAACGCTGGTCCAACTGAGGCGCCAGGTGGAAATGGCATGGCAAGCCGTTCCACAGGACTACATCCAGCATCTCTACGATCGTCTCCATGAGAGAATAGCAGCCTGCATTGCTGCGAAAGGTGGATATACACTGTACTAGTGCCGACATTGTGCATGCTCTGTTGCCTGTGTCTATGTGCCTGTGGTTCTGTCAGTGTGATCATGTGATGTATCTGACCCCAGGAATGTGTCAATAAAGTTTCCCCTTCCTGGGACAATGAATTCACGGTGTTCTTATTTCAATTTCCAGGAGTGTAGTAGTAGTAGTAGTAGCAGCAATAATTTATTGTAAAGCAGTAAAACTACTAATCTTTAAAGACGCAAACTCACATGTATAAAACAGAATGTTACGTTTGATTACTTTACAAATGAGTTAATCTCTTCAATACTGGACTTAAGCATGGAAGCGAGGAAAAATGTAGGGAAATTTAGAAGCTATGCTTTTTGTTGTACATCGCTAAGTGCTCTCATTCTCAGATACTGAATATACAGGGTGATTCAAAAAGAATACCACAACTTTAGGAATTTAAAACTCTGCAACGACAAAAGGCAGAGCTAAGCACTATCTGTCGGCGAATTAAGGGAGCTATAAAGTTTCATTTAGTTGTACATTTGTTCGCCATTTCAGCCAATAAAGTTTTTGGTCCCTTTTCGAAGGTGCTACTGTAACTGGACTACAGTATCTGGAGATTTTAGAGAATTGGCTGTTCCCTCAGCTCGAACAAGAAGCACAACAATTCATATTTCAGCTGGATGGAGCGCCACCACATTGGCACTTATCTGTCCGTAACTACCTGAACGTCAACTACCCGAGGCGATGGATCGGCCGACAGGCAGCCCGTGACAGAGCACTTCATCACTGGCCTCCAAGAAGCCCTGATCTTACCCCCTGCGATTTTTCCTTATGGGGGTATGTTAAGGATATGGTGTTTCGGCCACCTCTCCCAGCCACCATTGATGATTTGAAACGAGAAATAACAGCAGCTATCCAAACTGTTACGCCTGATATGCTACAGAGAGTGTTGAACGAGTTGGAGTATCGGGTTGATATTGCTCGTGTGTCTGGAGGGGGCCATATTGAACATCTCTGAACCTGTTTTTGCGTAAAAAAAAACCTTTTTAAATACTATTTGTAATGATGTAAAACAGAAGGTTATATTATGTTTCTTTCATTAAATACACATTTTTAAAGTTGTGGTATTCTTTTTGAATCACCCTGTATACTCCGGGTATTTCTTCGCCGTCAGTTATTCTGCGGCATGACAAATACACAGTTTCTAATTGTTTTACATGCCTTATTGTGTTAAAATTATACGATAAGCTGAGCATATAGTGAAAGCACTGGAATTCATATTCGATCAATTATTACGAGAAATACTGAAAACATAGTTTTTAGGCACTGGAAACCGTTTGCTAGGCAGTCTGCATTTGGGACTGGGATAAGATATAACGGTTTAGTAACAAACGTTTTGTTTTTATTGAGTTCATCAGATCATGACTGAATTGATTCCAGCTATTATCCTTCCTCGCAATTGTTTTAAATAATGGGGTTTCAGGGAATAAGCAATTTTATTACAGGGCTCCACACAAAATAATCCAATGGAGGTACATCCAAATTCCGACATGCTCTTCCAACAGGTCACTAAACGTTTTTTTCACCAGTCAGCTATTCGTGGAAGTTTTCGTTAAGCACTTATGCGGCTTCCAGAATGGAACGTGGGAAACCACCCTCTTGCTCCATATAATAAACAACAGCAACATATCTCGAAAGACATCGTTCTTGGCAGTATTTATTTTAATAAAAATGTTTGTGTGACGTTTGTGTAGCTTAGGGGGTGAACCGTCACTAAAATCAGATATCTTATTTGTAGTTTTGAAGAATTCCAATTTAACAGTCTGATGACATAAGAAGTTGCCTCACTCGTGAAAATTACAGATATTAAGAAAGATTTGTTCTCATTGCTATCTTGAACCAGCTGAATGCTGTTGGGTTTAAGGTGGCCGTCAGTGTTTAAGAGTGAAAAGTTATTATTTCTGTGGCTAATACGAGTTTAAAATATAAGCTGGCAAGTGGATTTTGACTAAAATACCGCCAAAGTTGCCACAAACAAGTGCCCAGCACAAGTAACGAAAGTAAATATATAATTTCTGCACGTTCCATCAGAAGATGAGCCTGAAAAGACTAAAACTGGTTTATGGAAATAAATGTTTTAAAAGTGTCTGCTCTCTGTTACCTGTATTCACATTCAGTTAATATTTAGTCACGTGTTCTGCAATATCCATAATGGATGAGGCTGAACATCACATTGATAACGATAACTAAAAAAACTTTTTTGTGTAATGTGATGAAAATTTCCCGAAGTGTAGAGCTCGTGACACGGTTCAGTCGAAACAAGAGAACACTCGTCCAGACAAAGAATTTAATACAAATTAGAAGAAGTTCGGAATGAACAGAATGGAATTATTGTTTGTTATCAATACTACGCGAGATTACCTCGAGCAGCAGACCACGATATACATATAATCCACCCGAATATTCGTTTCACGATGGTGGCGCTTACAGGTATTTCAACGTCGTTTCACGATGGAAGTGAAAAAGGATGGCTGCCCTCCATTACTTAATGTATTGCTCAGAAGACAGGCTGATGGTACGTTGGAAGACTGCATTTATAGGAACAATAATACCACTAACTTCTACCTACAGGCCGATAACTGATGCCATTCGGCCCAGCGTGAAGGGATACTTCGTACCTCTTTTTCAAAGGGCCCACGTCGTTTGAGGTCCTGACAGTTACAGCTGAGTTAGCCCATCATGAAGTCACTTTTCGTCAGAACGGTTATAGTGAAAGACTTACCAGACGTGCATTGCGCTATCGTCGATAGCCGTGAATCGACTGAGTGGTACTAAAACAGAGTTGTCACCAAAGTCAACGGCGTTTCTGCCTTACGCAGCGAGAATTTCCAATAGGATTGATCTTATTTTGCGAAAATGTGATGCTAAATGGTTCTTTGACCACCATCTATGTTTAGAGTCGTTTTAGGTTCCGCTGTGCACCAGCTTGGTTTGCGTAAGGTGGGTGTCTTATCATGTTCATTGCCAGTGTGACGCATTGTATATTGATCAGACTATCAGGATCGTGGGCGACCGGTGTACTGAGCATAACGTCACAATAACTTACAGAGGCCGAGGAAACCTGTTGTTGCTCAAGATTGTCTCGGCACCGGTCATCCTGTGAAAGGTAACAGCGGTCTAAGGCGCTGCAGTCATGGACTGTGCGGCTGGTCCCGGCGGAGGTTCGAGTCCTCCCTCGGGCATGGATGTGCGTGTTTGTCCTTAGGATAATTTAGGTTAAGTAGTTTGTAAGCTTAGGGACTGATGACCTTAGCAGTTAAGTCCCATAAGATTTCACACACATTTGAACATTTTTGAACATTCTGAAAGGTAACAACACGGAGTTTCCGGCACGCAATTCCAGCTGATAGGCTAGTGTAATTACGGAAGCAGTTGAAATTAAATTAGCAAGTAACCTTGCAAATGTTTCATCTTATATTCTGCTTGGAATCCTGCTCTCTCCAGTTTCAAAAAACATAGGGACAGAGTTTATGCTACCTCAGCCCTTGGTTATTAATTTTCGCTATCATAACTTATAACTCCGGTCATCTTTGGTTGTATGGTGGTGCTAGTGTGTGTGCGTGTGTGTGTGTGTGTGTGTGTGTGTGTGTGTGTGTGTGTGTGTTCCCGGACTTTGCAAACCGAGGTTTTAAATTCCCTTGCACAGTACTCGCTTGCTGCAGTTTTGCGTTCGATATGACGGAGTGCATCTGTCCAGACATTCGCGGTTGCCGACGGCATCACCCGACTGCGTTCCTTGAGGTTATCTGAACAAAAACAACGACGCGACGTAGGCTGTCGTGACTTGATTAAAATGCAAAACGCGGACAATTATTTTCTGAAAAAATTACCACGTTGACGAGACTTGGTGTTATCAATACGAAACTACCACTGAATGACCATGTGCAGAAATGAACATGAAGGATCAATGCGTTGACAGCGTAACCGTAGTTGAAGCTAATATCATGTGAGAGTTGATCAGCACTCAAAAGAAGCCTCTCTTGATAGCGTCACATAGTTGTATGAACGTGCTATGCCCTGTACTCAAGTGGCAGAAGAGTATGTAGACATTGGAAGCATTAAAACCACTATATTGACTTTTCTCTACAATTTATTAATCCAGTCTCGAAACTTATTGGTTCAAATGGCTCTGAGCACTATAGGACTTAATATCTGAGGTCATCAGTCCCCTACAACTTAGAACTGCTTAACCCGAACTAACCTAAGGACATCACACACATAAATGCCCGAGGCAAGATTCGAACCTGCGACCGTTTACCATGAGTGAGAAGTGTGTGACATGCCGTAGGATCGTTAGTTCCGGGGTATGGTGTGATGGGTGCTGTAGTTTCTTTCATTGGGGCGAATGTAGTGGCGTGGGAAATGAGGACATAAATGAGGCTCACCAGTGGTATTCTAGGATCTGCAGTAGAGATAGGAAAATACTGGAACAGGAAGGGAAAATTGCAGCTCTTCAAGCTGACCTAGACAAGGCAAGGGAGGATCTGGACAGGTTAAAGAGGGAGAAGGGTGAACAGAGGTGGGAAGTGGCAACAGGTTCAAAAATGGTTCAAATGGCTCTGAGCACTATGGGACTTAACTTCTAAGGTCATCAGTCCCCTAGAACTTAGAACTACTTAAACCTAACTAACCTAAGGACATCACACACATCCATGCCCGAGGCAGGATTCGAACCTGCGACCGTAGCGGTCGTCCGGTTCCAGGCTGTAGCGCCTTTAACCGCTTTGCCTCCCCGGCCGGCCGTGGCAACAGGTAATAGGGGGAACAGGCAAAGGGAGAGCATCGGACAGCTTTGTCATAAATCTTGAAAATAGATTTGACCTGTTGCCTCAGTCAGAATCGGATGAGCCTCATGTAGCTGAAGCTGTAGAAAGGGCACCACAAGCTTTCAAGGACTTGAAAAAGGTACGGAAATTTGTAAAGAGAAAGAAAGTTCTGTTGTTAGGTAGTTCCCATGGTAGAGGTGTTGGCCAACTACTGCAGGAAAATCTAGGTCCAGAGTACCAGGTCACAAACTTTTTCAAGCCTAGTGCAGATCTGGGTCAGGTAACAGAGGATGTAGGTGCTTTATGCAAGGATTTCACAAAGGAGGATGCCGTGGTTATA
This sequence comes from Schistocerca nitens, assembly GCF_023898315.1. Taxonomy (NCBI): domain Eukaryota; kingdom Metazoa; phylum Arthropoda; class Insecta; order Orthoptera; family Acrididae; genus Schistocerca; species Schistocerca nitens. The sequence continues at coordinate 555,203,978 of NC_064616.1, read as the reverse complement.
GTGGGTGGTCCGGGAAATAGCATTGACAGAGACTCTGAATATTCCATAGAGAGTGACCTGGTGAAGATAGCATCAGCAACGAAGCACACGAGTGTGGGATTTGTGTCTGTGTTGAGACGCCATGATCGGTCTCATTTGAACTCTTCCGTAGGGAGGGTGAACTTGGAGTTGGAGTGGCTGCTTAGGACGGATATAGGGTCCCATATTGGTTTGATTCCTGTGGATGCTATCGATAGGTGGGACTACACTAGGCATGGCCTTCACCTCAATAGGAAGTGGAAGGGAAAACTGTCTGGGTTGATTGCAGAAAACTTAAGGGGGGACACTGGCACAAGTGGTAAAATACCAGTGGTCACAGGTGTCAGAGGGATGCCTTTTTTAGGATAGGGAAGGGGGAAAGAAAACGAGTTTTAAGAGAGATTGGCAGACACACTCAGTTTGAGAAAACAGATGAACAGGAGTCAGATTTTATCATACAGCCTCCATTTAAACAGTGTTTAACAGAAAGTAATCAGAAACTGCCAGTTCATCTTCGCCAAAGCAGTTACAATCCCATTAGTATGCAGTATCAGTTATCTTTATTACACCAGAACATTCCGGGACTTAGAAATAAAGTTGATGAACTACTCATTTGTATCGATGAAATGAATTCATCTAACCAAATTGACATAATCTGCCTCTCTGAACATCAAGTGACCACTGATATAGATATGTTAGACATTTCAGGATTTAAGCTAGCTTCCTACTTCTGCAGAGTAGATATGGATGGAGGAGGAGTTGCCAAATTTATCAAAAACTGCCATAAATTCAAGAACATTGACATTAATAAATTCTGTTTAGAGCAGCATCTAGAAGCATGTGCAACAGAAGTAGAGTTCCATAACAGATCCTATATAATAATAACTATTTACCGAGCACCTGCAGGAAATTATAATTTATTCTTAGATCATCTAGAAGCTCTTTTGGGTTATTTAACAGGAAGAAACAAAGAAATTTTGATTGCTGGTGACTTTAATACAGATTTTCTAATGCAATCTTCCAGTAAACATTCACTGCAGTTAGTAATGTTGTCTTTCAATCTAACTCACACTGTAAACTTTCCAACTAGGATCACTAAATCCTCAAGGACAACCATTGATAACATCTTTATAGACAAATCAAAGGAACAAAATCATATCAAAAAACCTGTTATAAATGGACTATCACATCATGACATGCAGCTCCTTGTTTTAGATGTAAATTCTAAGCAGATTATCAAGACTGCTAAATCTGAGTACAGGAGAGTAGTCAATCAACCAAAAATTGAGTGTTTTAGAAAACTGCTCAAAGATATGAACTGGAAAGATGTTTATAGTGCTCATGACATGAATGAAAAATATAACACATTCATGAACAATGTCAGTACCATGTTTGAAAACTGTTTTCCTCTAAAAGTTACTCAAATTAAACAGAAGTCTATAATAAAACCATGGATTACACAAGGAATAAAGATTTCCTGTAAGCCAAAAAGGAAAATGTATCTGTTGACCAAGAATAGCTCCAATGTTGATGATTTAGCTAAATACAAGGAATACTGTAAAACATTAAAAAAAGAAATTCGGACGTCTAAACAAATGCAATACGAGAAGAAGATAGCAATGTCAGGGAACAAAATAAAAACAATATGGGATATAGTGAAAGAGCAGACTGGTAGAACCAGAAAGGAACAGGAGCAAATAGCACTAAGGGTAGATGACACATTAGTAACTGATGGGCATAGTGTGGCAAATCTATTTAACAAGTACTTTATATCCGTTACTGATAGAATGGGACTTTCAGGATCAGTAAATAATGCCCTTGAATATCTGAAACTAGCCTTCACAAATAGCTTCAAGTACATGAATATATCACTCACTTCACCGAAAGAAATAACTTCCATAATAAAATCTTTATAAACAAAGCATTCTAGTGGGTACGATGAAATATCAACAAAGTTAATTAAGGCATGTTCTTGCGAGTTTAGTACAATTCTAAGTTACTTGTATAACCAGTCAATTATAACTGGGACATTTCCTGACTGGCTAAAATATGCAGATGTTAAGCCTCTATTCAAGAAAGGGGATAAAGAGATACTATCAAACTACAGACCGATTTCACTTTCGCCAGCATTCTCAAAAATTTTAGAAAAAGTAATGTACCGGCAGCTGCTCAACCATCTGACCACAAGTAACATTATCAAGAACACAGTTTGGTTTTCTGAAGGGTTCTGATATCGAGAAGGCTATTTACACCTATAGTGAAAATGTACTTAATTAATTAAATAACAAATTACAAGCAGCAGGTATTTTCTGTGATTTGTCAAAGGCATTTGATTGTGTGAACCACAACATCCTTTTAACTAAATTAGAATTCTATGGTGTCATGGGCAGTGCTGCAAAATGGTTCAAGTCATACCTCACTAACAGGAAACAAAAGGTGTCAGTGCAAGGGACTAGTAAATTAAGTCATCAGTCATCATCAGAACGGGAAGAAATTACATGTGGTGTCCCACAAGGATCCATCTTAGGGCCATTGCTTTTTCTTGTGTACATTAATGATCTCTCATCAGTTACACTGCCAGAAGCAGATTTCGTTTTGTTTGCAGATGACACAAGTATTGCAATAAATAGTATGTCAAGTGTAGTTCTAGAAAGATCTGCTAATGACATTTTCATGGATATTAATAAATGGTTTCAAGCCAACTCACTGACATTAAACTTCGATAAGACTCACTATAAGCAATTAAGAACCTGTAAGAGGTTTCCACACAGCATATGCATAAAATACGAAGAAAAGCAGATAGAAGAGGTTGACAGTCTTAAATTCCTGGGATTACAACTTGATAATAAATTCAGTTGGGAAGAGCACACCACAAAACTGCAGAAACGCCTTAACTAATCTGTATTTTCAATTCGAGTGTTAGCAGACATAGGCGACATAAAAATGAAAAAGCTTGCATACTTTGCCTACTTCCATTCCATAATGTCATATGGTATAATATTTTGGGGTAACTCTTCAAGTCAAACAAAAGTTTTCAGAGTCCAAAAGCGTGTAATACGTGTTATTTGTGGAGTAAATTCACGGACGTCCTGTAGAAACCTCTTCAAAGAACTGGGTATACTAACTACTGCCTCTCAGTATATTTACTCATTAATGAAATTTGTCCTAAATAATATATCTCTTTTTCCAACAAACAGCTCAGTTCATACATACAATACCAGGAACAAAAATGATCTGCATAAGGACTTAAAAGCACTTACTTTAGTTCAAAAAGGGGTCCACTACTCAGGAACACTCATCTTCAATAATTTGCCAGAAACATGAAAAATTTAGTTACAAATAAAGATCAGTTTAAAAGGAGCCTGAAAGATTTACTAGTGGCCAACTCCTTCTACTCCATTGACGAATTTTTTAATAGAGACAAATGATGTATTGTGTATATTCATACTATTAGTATTGTTATTTCAGCTTTAAAAAAAAAAGACATGTTCCACATCCACGAGGATCTCCTCAGCACAGATCTATGGAACGAAAAACTAATCTAATATAAAAATCTAACCGTAGCGGTCGCGCGGTTCCAGACTGAAGCGCCTAGAACCGCTCGGCCACACCGGCCGGCTCGAAACTTATTCGACTGACTTTTATCGAAAGATGGTCTTACCGCTAGATCTATCGAATGATGCGTAGGATAATGCAGATACTAACCCAAAAGACTCACAGAAAAAGAAAGGCAGCAGTGTGTATCACATTCGGTATTTTATGTCATATCACAACGATAATTCAAACTAATGTCGATGGGCAAACTACAATCTTCCACGATAAATAAATATTGTAGAACCTGACACCAGAACATAAACACCAACTAGGTTGAGAATCACCCAAATACGAATGAATCTACCACTGTGCTCTATGGAGATGCGATAGCTTTATTACTTTTCATGTATTATGTGAATGACCGGTAAACATATTAGCTGCAATGTCAGAATTTTCCTAGTATCTCGATTGAAAACTGCGAAGTGTTTTGCTGTATGTATTATAAAAACATGCAGTAAGCTCTTAACAAAACATCAGCTAAAAGCAAATACTGTCAGGTAACTGCAGCTGTTGACGAACGCATAGGATTGAACGTCATGAAATGCGACTATGTGTCAATATTTGGCTTTAGAATAAAGAGTTAATTACTGAAGTCATTTTACTTGTGTATGAAAAAAATACACCCAGGCATACAGTGATCTTCTGCAGATCTGCCACTTCTGTGTCCTGCCTGCTCAAGGTTTGACATTTGTTACTTGTCGTAGTATATATAATATAATGTATATAGTATTAAAATGTCACATATCTCTGGAAAAACAATCTTTGTACAGCTATGAACTCTCGATGATGATAAGTGAACTACCTGTCTAGTCTCAAGTTTTGTGAGGATGGAATAGAAAGTAGAAAAAAGCTTTTCACAGCAAACTACAAAACAAATATTATTAGGGAACATCAATACTCTTTATTTCCATTTCTAATATAAAGTCCACATTGTTTATGTAGCTGTTCCAAAATTAGACGAGTACACACAAATGTGTTACCATTTAGGTAGCATGTAACTGCAAAGAGGGATGATACAGAGAATATTTCTGGAAAGAAAAGCGGTCAAATTTCTTAAACCTGAACTAGGCATCTGACCCCAATGAAGACTTTGTCTCGTTCTATATGGAATTCACAAGCCAATGAATACTAATGTTAATTATACTTTGTTATGTCATAAAGTCAGCGTCGGCACGCCAGTCGGGAACGACAGAGAAGAGAAGGCTGTGAGAAAGGATCAGCCAATCATATGCTAACAGACCTCCCTCCAGGACAACAAAGCGATAGCAGTGGCCCCTAGGTGAAGACGACATAATCGCCGCGCACGAGTGGTGGCGGCCACTTCGATAGCAGCGTCATTGTTAGCCACTTCGTTAGCCAACGCATCGTAGACTTTTCATTAGCAGTCTCTACGTAGCGTAGTTACAAATCAACAGTCACTGCAGTTCAGTTGACAGACTTTTGTTAGTAGCGGTTGCTAAGATGAAAATTGTTACTTGTGTTTGTCTGTTCTTAAGAACATTGATTATTTTGTATGTTGCCCTTTGTTTGCGACACAACTGTGTAATTGCAGTTGTGGATGATCATGTATGAAGGACTGCAAGAATACTCAGATTAAAGTTAAGTATTTATACTTTTCTTGTTATAATAAAACTCATTAATATGAGTTGTTTGATTGTTTGTCTAGCGAACATAGTATGCAGGATTCCTTGACACAACAATATGGTGGAGAGATGTACGAATAACATGGTGCTGACGATATAGGAGCAATAACACAGTGACAACCTGTTAACGCTTAGAACCCAGAGCCACCAAATGCCACAGGTTGTCTCTGTTTTGTTTTGTCATGGTTTTTTTTTGTGTTTTGCTGTTGCCATATACCTACCGTGTCCTTTTCTTGCAGGGATGTGTTAACATATTTTAACAGTGTCTTTTACAGTGTTTTTTTTTTTATTCAGTGTTTTCAGGTAGGCGTAGCCGAAATTTTCTTTGCTTGTGTGCTTATTTTTATTACTTGCATTGTCTGTTTATTGCATTTGCCTATTCCAAAATGAGCAACCCAATTCTCCCACACCCTGCTCAGGCGCTTCAACTGCAAGAAATAGATGCAACACAGCTAACACAGATGTTCCAGTTTCAATACAACAGATTGCAACCCTTCTAAAAAACACAGCACAGCAGTTACTGGCCAACCAAGTAACAAACGCAGGGTGACCACTGGACCAACATGCAACAACTGTAGCTCCAAGTGACATACCGCCTTTTCGTCAGTTTAACGAAAAAGAAGGGGAATGCCTCGAGTGGTTGCAACAGTATGAATCCCACATCATTGCTCATGAAATATCAGGTACTGTGAAACTACAGTACTTTTCATCAACGTTAGGAAGTGCAGTCTTTCGCCTCATTCAGAAATTTCCCCCTAACACCACTCTGAGTGGACTTTCCTGTGATCATGTTGTAGGTTCCAGAATGATGTTTTCACTCTGCAGAGGAGTGTGCGCTGATATGAAACTTCCTGGCGGATTAAAACTGCGTGCCGCACCGAGACTCGAACTCGGGTCCTTTGCCTTTCGCGGGCAAGTGCTCCACCAACTGAGTTAGCGAAGCACGACTCATGCCGCGTCCTCACAGCTTTACTGCCGTCCAATCTTTACAGAATCTCTCCTGCTGGCCCTGAAGAACTAGCGCTCCTGAAAGTAAGGATATTGCGGAGACATGCCTTAGCCACAGCCTTGGGGATGTTTCCAGAATGAGATTTTCACTCTGCAGGGGTGTGTGCGCTCTCTTTCAGGAGTGCTAGTTCTGCAGGGTCAGCAGGAGAGCTTCTGTAGATTTTGGAAGGTAGGAGACGAGGTAATGTCAGAAGTACAGCTCTGAGGACGGGGCGTGAGTCATGCTTGGGTAACTCAGTTGGTAGATCACTTGCCCGTGAAAGGCAAAGGTCCCGAGTTCGAGTCTCGGTCTGGCACACAGTTTTAATCTGCCAGGATGTTTCATATTAGCGCACACTCTGCGACAGAGTGAAAATCTCATTCTGGAAACATCCCCCAGACTGTGGCTAAGCCATGTCCCCGAAATATCCTTTCTTTCAGGAGTGCTAGTTCTTCAGGGTCAGCAGGATAGTTTCTGTAAAGTTCGGAAGGCAAGAGACGAGGTACTTTCAGAAGTAAAGCTGTGAGGACGGGGCCTGAGTCGTGCTTGGGTAGCTCAGTTTGTAGAGCACTTGCCCGCGAAAGGCAAAGGTCCTGAGTTCGAGTCTCGATCCGGCACACAGTTTTAATCTGCTAGGAAGTTTCATGTTGTAGATTGTTTCACTAACCATACACATGAAAAAAGTTTTGCATCACCCGTTTCCCAGAACTCTAGAAGATAGACTTTGACTGTGGATATTGTCCCTTTGACTGTTCAGAGATGTCACTAAACCCATCCAAAATGTAAATAACTATGCATGAGCAGCGCCTATTAGGCGGAGGGGGTCCAACAGCCGGTCACTTCCAGTCATTCCACCAGGAAGGAGGTACACGGCAGGTGTGGTTTGTAGTTCAGCCATGTCTAGACGGTCAATACCACGGTTTGATCGCGTTCGCATTGTTACTTTGTGCCAGGAAGGACTCTCAATAAGGGAAGTGTCCAAGTTTGTCGGAGTGAACCAAAGCGATGCTGTTCAGACATGGAGGAGATACAGAGAGACAGGAACTGTCGATGACATGTCTCGCTCAAGTCTCCCAAGGGCTAGTACTGCAGTGGATGACAGTTACATACGGATTATGGCTCGGAGAAACCATGACAGCAACGCCACCATGTTGAACAATGCTTTTCGTGCAGCCACAGGACGTTGTGTTACGACTCAAACTGTGCACAATAGGCCGCATGATGCCCAGCTTCACTCCTGGCGTCCATGGTGAGGTCCATCTTTTCATCCATGACATCATGCAGCACGGTACTGGTGAGCTCAACAATATGCCGAATGGGCTGCTCAGGATTGGCATCACGTTCTCTTCACCGATGAGTGTCGCATATGCCTTCAACCAGACAATCGTCAGAGACGTGTTTGGAGGCAACCCGGTCAGGCTGAATGCCTTAGACACATTGTCCAGAGAGTGCTGCAAGGTGGAGGTTCCCTGCTGTTTTCGGGTGGCATTATGTGGGGCCGACATACGGCGAAGGTGTTCATGGAAGGCGCCATAATGGCTGTACAATACGTGAATGCCCTCCTCTGACCGATAGTGCAACCACATCAGCAGCATATTGGCGAGGCATTCGTCTTCATGGACGACAATTCGCACCCCCACGTGCACTTCTTGTGAATGACTTTCTTCAGGATAACGACATCGCTCGACTAGAATGGTCAGCAAGTTCTCCAGACATGAACCCTATCGAACACGCCTGGGATAGATTGAAAAGGACTGTTTATGGATGAAGTGACCCACCAACCACTCTGAGGGATCCACGCCGAATCGCCAATGAGGAACGGGACAATCTGGATCAACAGTGCCTTGATGATCTTGTGGTTAGTATACCACGACGAATGCAGGCATGCATCAATGCAAGAGGACGGGCTACTGGGTATTAGAGGTACCGGTGTGTGTAGCAATCTGGACCACCACCTCTAAAGGTCTCGCTGTATGGTGGTACAGCATGCAATGTGTGGTTTTCATGAGCAATAAAAAGGGCGGAAATACTGTTTATGTTGATCTCTAGTTCAGTTTTCTGTACAGGTTCGGGAACTCTCGGAACCGAGGTGATGGAAAACTTTTTTTGATGCGTGTATTACGACCAACAATTGAATTTGGTGGCAGCTAGGTACCAATTCTTTCATTGCAACAAAAGGTCAGAACAAACTTATCGTGCTTGTAGTGCTTTGTATTCAGATGTTATGTTGCGTGATGTGAGTGTGTACAATGTAACTTATGACAAACTTTGAGAAAAGATTTTGAAACAGTCAGATCCTCATTTCATCACTTAGTGCAAATTCCAGATCAGTATGATTCAGGTGCCGTAGCGGCCGATAAATCTGAGCAGGCACCAATTTGTTGGGTTGAGTAGTCCCTTGCTCACAACCAGTCCAGTAGGCAGCAACAGCATGTGTGTGCCAAGCTGTGTAAACTGTTCTCTAAACCGGCGGCTACATTATTGAATAGAATTAAGTCATGCCCTCAGTGCCTTTCAAAGCAAAAATGCCAAGACTGCCCGTCCAGACAAGCACAGTGTTACGTTTGTGGCAAGAAATGTCACGTACAGTCCGTATCTTTGCAGTGGAACAAACATGAGAATTCTGCCCACTCACAAAAATCTAGTCACAAGGCACATGTCATAAACGCAGTGTATTCAAAGCCTGCTGCAGGCATTCGCAAAACTAGCATGCAAATAGTTTCTTCAGTGATACACCAATCCAACAAACGTTTTATTCATTTGAATATTAGTGGAAAATGTTTGAAATTTCAGTTGCACTCTGGTGCCTCTGTTACATTACTGAATCGAAACACATATGAACCGTTAGGCTCTCCATGCCTGTCTAAAACTAGAACACACCTGATGGCTTACAATGGACAAGACATTCCCTTTCTCCAAAAATGTACTTTGCCTGCTTTGTAGCGCTCGCATACCCGTACTGTGAATTCCACTGTGCTACAGTCAAGCGATTGTGAGAACATATTTGGTCTTGATCAGTTTGATTTGTTTGGCTTTCAAATTCAGGACAATGTGTTGTCTATGAACTCATTCAATTGCAAAGGTAGTGTAGCTAGCTTCCTGCAAGAATTCCCTGAACTCTTTTCTGAAGGTTTAGGCAAGGCTAACAATTCTGTTGCACATGTTACTATGAGAGACAATGCCCAGTCGAAATTTTGCCAGGCCAGAACAGTTCCCATTGCATTACGGGACAAAGTAGCTGCTGAACTTAAAGAATTGCAATATACCGGAGGTATTGCGCCCTTACAAGCTAGTTAATGGGCAAGTCCACTGGTTTTTCTCCCCAAACCTTCAGGTCGCATTCGCCTCTGTGTTGACTTTAAGTCTACAGTCAACCCACAAACTGTGATTGATACGTATCAATTGCCACGCCCAGAGGCTCTCATGGCCGTATTAGGCGCTAGTCGCTCCTTTTAAAAAACTGATTTGCGTGACGTATATCTTCAAATACCACTAGATGAAGAATCTCAAACAGTTTGTGTTGTGAACACTCATTTGGGATTCTTTAAATATCTGAGTTTGCCTTTTGGCAGTGCTTCCGCACTCGCCATTTCCCAACGGTATTCGGAACAGCTGAAGGCTCAAGTACCACACCGTTCAAACTGATTGGACGATACTGCCGTAGCAGAACACATTGCAAATTTGCGTGCTTTGGTTCGTGCGTTATCTGATGCAGGACTAAAGTGTAGACTGGCCAAGTGTCATTTTTATAAACGTGAGTTGCAGTATCTTGGTCATGTCAAACAGTCAAGGTGTACATCCCCTTCAGTCACGTTTGTTAGCCATACGTGATCTGCTAGTTCCTCGCAATGTCACAGAATTGCAGTCATCGGTTCATACCGAATGCTGCACAAATCGCAGCTCCATTGCATCGCTTGCGTCACAAGAACGTCCCCTTTGTTTGGACAGATGAGTGCCAAGAAACTTTTCAAAAACTTGAAACTTTTCAAAAACTTGAAGATGCATGGCTCAGTGATCGATGCTTAGTTCACGCTGATCCTGACAAAGCAGCTGTGTTTCAAGTTGACGCTTCCTCATACGGAAGACAGGCCTACTGCTTTCGCATCAAAATTGTCGTCCAAACCTTAGTGTAAACTATTCACAAATAGAGAGAGAGTCATTGGCTACTGTGTATGGTGTCACCAAATTCCACCACAATTCTACTTAGTAACGGATCACAAGCCATTTCAGTCCTTGTTTCATCTGATGATGCCGGTTCGTGTACGAACTGACCAAAAATTGCAAAGATGGGCTTTGTTGTTGTCTCAGTACCAGTACGAGATTGTGTATCGTCCGACAATTCAATATGGTATTGCGGACGCACTTTCACGACTTCCGACTGGCCCTGGTACAGACTTTGACGCTTCTTCCTCCGAACTATACGAAAATTGTACAGGCCACGGAAACTGATTCAGATTTGAATATTTTGCTCAACTACATTCGCACATCTTGGCCTCGCTCATTTCATAGTATAAAGAACTCTGTAGTGCGCCGATTCTTCGCACTTCGGCATAGCCTCGCTATGTGGCAATGTGGGATTCTTGTTCATAATGACAGGGGACAGTCATGTGTGTTGATCCCCAAAGTTTTGCAAAAAGAAGTGTTGCAGTTACTTCATCAAGGACACTGACGGATTGTTCGTACGAAATAGGTAGCCCGTCGACACAGTACTTGGCAGGATATTGACACCCAAATAGAACAGATGACGTCTCAATGTCATGCACGTGCAGACAATCAGTCCGCTCCGCCACAGACATGCTCTGCTTTAAAAAATGTCAAATGTGTGTGAAATCTTATGGGACTGAACTGCTAAGGTCATCAGTCCCTAAGCTTACACACTACTTAACCTGAATTGTACTAAGGACAAACACACACACCCATGCCCGAGGGAGGACTCGAACCTCCGGCGGGACGAGCCACAAAGTCCATGACTGCAGCGCCACAGACCGCTCGGCTAATCCCGCGCGGCACGCTCTGCTTGGCCTAAGTCGCAATCATCAAGGCAACGTGTGCACAGAGACTTTGCGGGTCCTTTTTGGAACATTTGTTGGTTGATTGTGGTAAACTATTGTAGCAAGTTTCCTTTTGCTGTGCAAATGAACTCGACAACGTCACGTTCACTGTTCAGGCGTTGTCCCCTATCTTTTGCCTCGAAGGATTGCCTGAAGTCATATTGTCGGACAACGGCCTTCAGTTCATGCGAAATGAATTTGAAACATTCTGTGAACACAATGGCATACAGCATCTAACTAGTGCGCCGTTCACTCCACAGTCAAACGGTGAAGCGGAACGTTTTGTCAGAACTTTCAAGCAGCAGATGGCCAAACTTCGCACCGCATACACCAGGAATCGAGCATTGCAATTGTTTCTCGCCTCCTATTGTTCGTATCTACGAGATGGACCATCGCCGGCGAAATTGCTGCACGGCCGTCGCAATCGGACACTACTCCACCTGCCCCACCATCCTCAACATCCGGCGCAGAAGGAAGGCTGCAAGCATCGCTTCGCGCCGCATGATATTGCGTTTTTCAGGGTTTTTAGCAGCAGCAGTAGACGGTGGGCGAGTTCCTTCGTCGATTTGGCGCATGCATGTATCTCATTTCAGGCCCAGACGGATTGCAGCGCCGACATCACAATCAAATTCGTCAATGTCATATGCACGATGATCCTTCTGTATCTCTCCCCCCTAGATTCACTGATCCCAAGGGCAGTGGGGCCACAGCAGCCGCCAGAGGGTGTAATCACGACACGGCGGGCCGACCCTATGGAGACGGAGCCTTCGTAACCTCTGCCTCCTCTTGTCCTACCGACGCCTTCTACATCTTAGTATGGGCCTCAGGAGGTGGACACGTATCCTACTGGGCGTTTTCTGGGGGACGATTCCACCACAGTGAAGGCCGGATGATGAGGTACGACTGGAAGTCTGACGTCAGCTGCAGCCACAGCTGCCAGTCCATCAGAGCGAAGAGCAACCACGCTCCCCCCCCCCCACCACCACCACCCCACCCCCCACCCTCTTCCCTAGCCCCTCGTTGTCATGCTCCATATACGACGATGTCTGCGCCGGCACGCCAGTCGGCAACGACAGAGACGAGAAGGTTGTGAGAAGAAGTCAGCCAATCGCACACTGACCGACTTCCCTCCAGGACGACTACGCGACAGCAGCGGCTCCTAGGTGAAGACGACATAAGCGCCGCGCTCGACTGGTGGTGGCCACTTCGACAGCAGCTTCAACGTTAGCCACTTGGTTAGTCGAAGCATCATAGCCTTTTCATTAGCAATCTCTACGTAGCACAATTACCGATCAGCAATCACTGCAGTTCAGTTGACAGGCTTTTGTTAGGAGCGTTCGGCAGGACCAGAAGTGTTACTTGTGTTTGTCTATTCTTCAGAAGATTGATTACTTTGTATGTCGTAAATTTGTTTGCGACAGATCTGTGTAATTACACTTGTGAATAATCAAGTATAAAGGACTACAACAATTCTCAGATCAAAATTAAGTATTTGTACTTGTCTTGTTGTAATAACACGAGTTGTTTGTTAGTTTGTCTAGCGAACCGAGTACGCAGGATTTCCAAAAAATGGCTCTGAGTACTATGGGGCTTAACATCTGAGGTCATCAGTCCCCTAGAACTTAGAACTACTTAAACCTAACTAACCTAAGGACATCACACACATCCATGCCCGAGGCAGGATTCGAACCTGCGACCGTAGCGCCTAGAACCGCGCAGGATTCCTAGACACAACATAATTTATATGAGGTTACTTTAACAGAGAAGATATACAAGGAGTGTAAATGACTGCTGGTAACACTAAGATGTACTTTGGTAGACAAGTCCGTCAATTCATGAACTACCTTTCGATATTGCTTCTCTCTATAAAACGTGAATTAGGCAAAACTGGTCATCCTAAATATATCAGAACGAAGAATACATCGAGATGCGGTTTTAGCCAAGTTTCTGTGGATAATGTGTCAAGTAGCCTGACGAACGCAAGATATTTTTAACATGTCCTCCTGCGAGATTAAGTAACCGACTTTTAAGAAAATGTCATCTGTGTTATTTTTCTGTGGCGTTGGAAAGAGCTCTCTAACAGCACTTCTGGTATAACATGGGTGGAACACTGGATTTCGTCGTGCCATTAAAACCAGATACTGATGATGTCAAATGGTTTCTTGTGGTCGACCATGAACTGGCCTACTGTCAATGTCTTCTGTTAATCGGAATCGAAGCGAAACCTTGACATGACAATTTATGAACACTCAACTCTGCTAAGAATGTTGTCTATGTGTGACTCATTTCAAAGCAGAAGGATATTCTATAATGGAAAACATCCTCAGTTTTTTCTCCACTCCACAGGCCACGGGGTGGTGAGAGGTGGTATATCCGTAGTTATCAGAAACAATTTCTCATTCTATTCGCAAATGGTAGAGAGAAAACGCAGGCACGGTAAAGATATTAGGCGTCTAAAGGGAAGCTTCCCGTTATCTTTACTTCACTTGTAGTTTTAATTATATAGTAATCATTTCCTATATAACCAGAAAATTTCTATTTTGTGACGAAATCTTGGTCGTTATTTACAAAGATGGCTGCCTTATTTTCTTCCGCCGTTCCTGTTCTATGGTTTTAGTCTTATCGTATTTGTGTACCTGAAACAAAATGACGTTCTCGAAGACCAACAACATGAATTCTGAAAATAGTGATCAAATGAAACATAATTCAAACTATTTAAAGACGATGTCCCATGAGCCATGATCAGATGGAGTTTTCATGACAGTGAGAATGCAGCACAAACTAGGCGGAAAATCACTCACTACCTCTTTGCTCTACAGAAATGTGATATCGCGTTACTTTTCACGTAGTGTGTGAATGACTAGGTGAACATATTAGCTGTATCATCAGATTTTTCCTAGCAACCCGACTGAAAACGACAAAATATTTTCCGATATATATTACAATAATACGCAGTAAGCGCTCAACAAAACATGAGCCGAGAGCAAATACTGTCAAGTAATTGTTACAGTTGACGATTGCGTAAGTCTGAACGTTATGAAATTCTACAATTTACTAATATTTGGATTTATCGTATATTGTTAACTACTGAAGTCATTCTGTCCCGGTATGAAATCACAAACATCCATGCCTACAGTGATCTCCTACAGATTTGCCGCTTCACCGTCAAAGTATTGATGTATGTTACTCGTCTGTAGTACAATTACTACTTACCAGGTTCAGCGTTCGTAGGCTGAGGTGACTGTACTGGTCCTTCTGGAGTCTGTGGGGCCTGACCTCTGTTCCTCTGTGGAACAGGGCCGCGGTTGGCAGTACCATCTGTTTCTGAAAAAGAAAAAAGGCTTCAACACTTCAAAGTGGTTTGCCAGAAACACCCATCTACAATAAGAAAGAACACATTAAACAGAGCAAATTATCATGAGGACTGTTGTTCCCGCTGTTCGATTGCGTGAAGTAGAACATCCATTATCCTCTCGCAGCTATGAATTGCTCTTTGTAGAATTCTGTTGTATTACACAAACATCTGTATAAGTAGGGTGACTAGTACTAGCAGCAGCAGCAGTAGTAGTAGTAGTAGTAGTAGTAGTCGTAGTAATTTACTATAAATCAGTAAACCCCCGATTCTTGAAGGACTCGAATCTCATGTATATGAGAGCTCTAACGTTTAACTACTTTACAAATGAGTTACGGTGTTAAATGTTGGACTTTAAGCACAGAACCGAGAAGACTATGCAGCTAAGTTTACAAAGTATGGTTTTTGTCCAAAGTAGTTTAGTGCACTCATTATGAAACGTTTCATGTGCAGAGTCTGGATACTTTTCGCTCCGTTTTAAGCGAAAGCTAGTTTTTCAGGCATCTCAGATTTTTGACGTCATATCTACTGACCTATGTGTCGTATAATGATATAATTTTACAGGTGGATGTAATGTATATGTGGATATTGTCTGCAAACCGTGTTGCGAAGGAAGTCGACAATAAAGCAGTAATAAAGTGTTGTGCCTAAAGTTTGACTATGAACAGCAAAAACGTAAGAACCGCTAAACTTTTTTCCTTTCATCATTTTGTGGAGTGTGTCAGCAATAAAAATTCTCGTAAGAGTTTCATTATATGTGTAAGTTTTGTTGGAAGTTCCTAAGTGCTCTCATTCTCAAATACTAGCTGAATATACTCCGGAACTTGGACCGCGTCGGTTACGCTGCCACAAGACAAACACATAATTTCTAACTTTTTTACTTGCCTTACTGAGGAAAAATGTTAACGTAAGATTTTACCTGTTAATAAGTAAATAATGTAGCACTTCAAGTTTTAAATTCGGTCGATAAATACGCTAAACATTGAAAATCCAAGAATTTGGCGCTAGTAATCATTAGTTAGGCTATCTGCAAATGGTAGTGATATATGGTATAGCCGTTTACTAATGTATCTTTATATTAGGGAACGATTGGCAAGAATGGGGGAAAAATACAGTAGAAGAAGAATGGGTAGCTTTGAGAGATGAAATAGTGAAGACAGCAGAGGATCAAGTAGGTATAAAGACGAGGGCTAATAGAAATCCTTGGATAACAGAAGAGATATTGAATTTAATTAATAAAAGGATAAAATACAAAAATGCAGTAAATGAAGCAGGCAAAAAGGAATACAAACGTCTAAAAAATGAGATCGACAGGAAGTGCAAAATGGCCAAGCAGGGATGGCTGGAGGACAAATGTAAGGATGTAGAGGCTTATCTCACGAGGGGTAAGATAGATGCCCGCATCTCGTGGTCGTGCGGTAGCGTTCTCGCTTCCCACGCCAGGGTTCCCGGGTTCGATTCCCGGCGGGGTCAGGGATTTTCTCTGCCTCGTGATGGCTGGGTGTTGTGTGCTGTCCTTAGGTTAGTTAGGTTTAAGTAGTTCTAAGTTCTAGGGGACTGATGACCATAGATGTTAAGTCCCATAGTGCTCAGAGCCATTTGAACATTTGAACCCATTGTAAGATAGATACTGCCTACAGGAAAATTAAAGAGACCTTTGGAGGAAAGAGAACCACTTGCATGAATATCAATGAAAACCCAGTTCTAAACAAAGAAGGGAAAGGAGAAAGGTGGAAGGAGTATAAAGAGGTTCTATACAAGGGCGATGTTCTTGAGGCAAATATTATGGAAATGGAAGAGGATGTAGATGAAGATGAATTAGGAGATATGATACTGCGTGAAGAGTTTGACAGAGCACTGAAAGACGTAAGTCGAAACAAGGCCCCGGGAGTAGATAACATTCCATTAGAATTACTGACAGCCTTGGGAGAGCCAGGCCTAACAAAACTCTACCATCTAGTGAGCAAGATGTATAAGACAGGCGAAATACCCTCAGACTTCAAGAAGAATATAATAATTCCAATCCCAAAGAAAGCAGGTTTTGGCAGATGTGAAAATTACCGAACTATCAGTTTAATAAGCCACGGATGCAAAATACTAACACGAATTCTTTACAGTCGAATGGAAAAACTGGTAGAAGCCGACCTCGGGGAAGATCAGTTTGGATTCCGTAGAAATGTTGGAACACGTGAGGGAATACTGACATACGACTTATCTTAGAAAATAGATTAAGGAAAGGTAAACCTACGTTTCTAGCATTTGTAGACTCAGAGAAAGCTTTTGGCAACGTTGACTGGAATACTCTTTCAAATTCTGAAGGTGGCATGGATAAAATACAGGGAGCGAAAGGCCACTTACAATTTGTACAAGACCAGATGGCAGGTATAAGAGTCGAGGGGCATGAAAGGGAAGCAGTGGTTGGGAAGGGAGTGAGACAGGGTTGTAGCATATCCCCGAAGTTATTCAATCTGTATATTGAGCAAGCAGTAAAGGAAATAAAAGAAAAATTCGGAGTAGGAATTAGAATCCATGGAGAAGAAATAAAAACTTTGAAGTTCGACGATGACATTGTAATTCGGTCACAGACAGCAAACGGCCTGGAAGAGCAGCTGAACAGAATGGACAGAGTCTTGAATGGAGGATATAAGATGAACATCAACAAAAACAAACGAGGATAATAGAATGTAGTCGAATTAGATTAGGAAATGAGACGTTTAAAGTAGTAAATGAGTTTTGCTATTTGGGGAGCAAAATACCTCATGATGGTCGAAGTAGAGAGGATATAAAATGTAGACTGGCAATGGCAAGGAAAGCGTTTCTGAAGAAGAGAAATTTGTTAACATCGAGTATGGATTTAAGTGTCAGGAAGTCGTTTCTGAAAGTATTTGTATGGAGTGTAGCCATGCATGGAAGTGAAACGTGGACGATAAGTAGTTTAGACAAGAAGAGAATAGATGCTTTCGAAATGTGGTGCTACAGAAGAGTGCTGAAGATTAGATGGGTAAATCACATAACTAATGGGGAGGTATTGAACAGAATTGAGGAGAAGAGAAATTTGTGTCACAACTTGACTAGAGGAAGGTATCGGTTGGTAGGGCATATTCTGAGGCATCAAGGGATCACCAATTTAGTATTGGAGGGCAGCGTGGAGGGTAGAAATCGTAGAGAGAGACCAAGAGATGAAAACACTAAGTAGATTCAAAAGATGTAGGTTGCAGATGGTACTGGGAGATGAAGAAGTTTGCACAGGATAGAGTAGCATGGAGAGCTGCATCAAACCAATCTCAGGACAGAAGACCATAACAACAACAACAGATTCTGACTGCCTTGATTCGACGTGCTATCCTTCCTCGCAAATGATTTAAATCACGAAGTTTCAGGGAATAAGCAATTTATTTTCATGGCTTTTTACAAAATAATCCGTTGGACGTACAGCTCAGTGATGTCATCAAAGGCACTAAAGGTGACATCAGTGAGTTGAACCAGATTTTCAACGACTCCCATGAAAACATAAAATTCACAGTTGAACACCAAAAAGATGATAGTATAAATTTCCTAGAAATTTATCGGAAGCCTACCACAATCCACAACTCCTCTTGTCACCCCGCAGCACACAAAATGGCAGCATTCCGGTACATGATCAATAAAGCTAATCAACTACCACTCTCTGAAGACAAATTGTGATCAAGAAATTAAAATAACAAAACAAACAGCTATTGAAAATGGTTATAACAGCTCCTTAGTAGACACCCTAAAACACTCAATAATGGCAAAGCAATCACAACACAAAAAACAAAATAACATCTTCCATACAATTCCCTTTCTAGGTAACATTTCATACCAGACTGCCAATGTCTTCAAACAAAAAAGCATAAACATATCCTTTACAACAGACAAGATTGGACAGAAGTTACCCCACAACATCGGCACACAAAACCCACTTCACCACACAGGTGTGTACAAAATTGAATGTTTGGACTGTGACTGCTTCTACATAGGCCAGACAGGCAGATCGTTTCACATTAGATTCAAGGAACACATGGCAGCACCAAAAAACAAAAAAATACCACACATCTGCAATAGACACCCACCTGCATGAAACAAAACACCACGTTAACAATACAAGTATTAGCATCCTACACATCCAACCAAAAGGCAGGAAACTAGACATCCTTGAAACACTCCAAATATACAAACACCAAACAAAACAACCTGAATCCATCTTAAATGACAATATTTACAATACTATCATCTCTGTATGTAAATCAACTACTGGCACAAATTGTATATCTATTTGCATATTTTAAAGCATTAACCAATGTATTACCCCAACCTTTAGCCAGCTAATATATGTAACATGCAATCTTAAGACCCCTTGTCATATAAAGTTTGCTCTCATACAGCCTCTCACATCTGTCTATTAATCCCAATCAAATATTCTCATCTATGTATAATTTTACTGCTGTAGCCAATATGATTATTGTACTTAACGTCTGTAACATTTCACCTGATTGTTATTAACAAGCATGAAGTTTAAGCCATTTTAACATTTCACCTGACTGTATAAACGAGTACGAAGGTTAAGCTGTTTCAACTTGTCAAAATCGGATTTATATGCCACCTGAAGTACACACACACATATTCGACACCTCAAACCAAACACCACCAAATCCTTTAAATAATTATTCTGTAATAATGTTGTTACGATGTAAATTCTTTGTACTTTGCGATTATGTCATACTAACTAATGTAAATCCACCCGATGATGGAGGTATAAACCTTTGAAACGCGTCGTGGAAATAAAGAAAACGGTGACTGGTAACAGTAAACTTGTTGTTTCATTTAATGTCAATAACAGTCACGGTAAAACCTAATCTAAAATGTCTGCATTTAAAGAAAATTACCTCTCTCGTGAAATTCACAGTTGTTAAGAAAGATTTGTTCTCACTTCTGTACTGAACCAGATGAATGCTGGTGGATTTAAGGTGACTGTCAGTGTTTAGAGTGAAAAGTGATTAATTCTGTGGCTGATAAGAATTTAAAATATGATAAGAATTTAAAATATGATAAGAATTTAAAATGTTTGCTGCCACGGGATGTTAACTGAAATACAGCCCATGTTGACACACGCGGTATAGGAATTTAACTTCTGCGTTTTCCAAGAGAAGACGAGCGCGAAAAAGCTCTAAAACTAGTTTAAGAAAATAAAAATTTCATAAGTGACTGGTCTCTGTTATCTGTATTCGCATTCAATTAATGATAAGTTCAAATGGTTGAAATGGCTCTGAGCACTATGGGACATAACATCTGAGGTCATCAATCCCGTAGAACTCAAAACTACTTAAACCTAACTAACCTAGGGAGACCACACACATCCATGCCCGAGGCAGGATTCGAACTTGCGACCGTAGCGGTCGCGTGGTTCCAGACTGATGCGGATAGAACCGCTCGGTCACACCGGCCAGCTAATGCTACAATATCCGTAATGGATAAGCTTAAATATTACATTGATTAAGACATCTGAAAGAACTTGATGAGAAATTTCATGAAAATTCGCCCAACTGTGGAGCTCCTGACCTGGTTCAATCGAAACAAGAGAATTCGCTTCCATACAAAGAATTTGACACAAATTAGAAGACGTATGTGATGAACAGAAAGTAAATCTGATTTTGTGTCAGTACGGAGTGCGATTATCTCGAACAGCAGAACGGCACATAAATTCAATCTTTCCGAATATTCGTTTCACGATGGAGATGAGAAACGATGGCTGCCATCCCTTCCTTGATGTATTGTTCGGGGGGATTGTTACTGGTACGTTGGGACATGACTCTTGTTGGCACCCTACTCCCACTAACTTGTATCCACAGGTTGATAATTGTCACCATCCGGCTCAGCGTGAAGGGATACTTCGTACCCTGGTTTACAGGGCCCAGGTCATCTCAGACATTGACTGTGTCAGCTGAGTTAGCTCATCTTGAGGTGACCTTTATTCAGAGTGGTTATACTGAAAGGCAGTTTAAGCGTGCATTGCGCTCTTGACAATACCGGTGCATCGCGTGAGTCATACTAACACCGAGTTGACATTAAAGTCTACAGTCTTTTGGGCTTACGCAGGGAGCAAACTCAACAAGAGTCGTCGTATTTTGCGGAAATATGATGTGAAATGTGTTTTTCGACCACTATCTAAATGTTAGGGTCCTTTTAGCTTCCGTTAAGGACGTTCTCGATCTGCGTAAGGCTTGTGTCTAACATGTTCCTTGCAGTTGTGGCACCTCGTTTGGTGGTCAGTGTCGGGCCCGCGGACGACCAGAAGCTTCATCCAAGCTTACAACAGCCGCGCAAATCTACTTTTTCTGAACATTATCTTGGCGCCAGTCATCCTTAGAAGTATAACACGGAGATTCTTGCATGCATTTCCAGCTAATGGGGTAGTATTATTACGGAAGCTTTTGAAAATAAATTAGCAAATAACCTTGTAAATTCAGATAGAGGTTTTTGCTTAAATTCTACGAGAAATCCTGCTCACTCCCTTGTCAAAAAACAGAGGGACAGAGTTAATTCATCCTCAATTGTTGGTTGCTGATATTCACTATAGACAACTTCTGACGCTTGTAATCTTTATATTTATATGGATATGGTGTCTGTTCCTTCGGACACCATATCCATATAAGTATATAGTTCTGGAAATAGCGGTCATGACCTTCTTCTTCTGTGCGGATGCATACAGATTCCCCGAACTCTTACGGGACTTGGTAAGAGTGTCTTCCACGAGTAATGAGTGTGTTGGGGTCGGACGCTACGAATGTAGTGTGTGGACATACAAGGTGAGAATGTGGGTCTCGCGGGAGGCGTGCCCGAGATAGTCCCTGCAGTCGCACTATCCTCTATGCCCTCGGTGGCTCAGATGGAAGTCTGCTGTAGGCGGTGGCGCGGCACCAACCTGTTGTCCCGGCCGCGGGCGCGCGTGGACGAGGAAGTGTTTACACCGCCGGTACTCGAGCGGGTTGTTGTCCGACTCGATCGCCATGGCACACAATTTTCGAAAGACTACGCTCCAGTTGTTGACTTTCGCCAACGAATATGCCAGACCCAAAGCTTTCGAAATAGAGCGTTTTCTGAGGGAAGAAGTTCGTTTACCTGCTGCAGACATAATTGGAATACATCTGTCCATTGTAACCAGTACTATGTACGTAAAGATGACCGATGAAGTCGCGTGTGAAAGAACTCTCGCCGCTGCTCAAAGAGGATTTTAATTTCGACACTCTGATGGTCATATCAGCGATGTAACAGTAGCTCCTACAGGCTTGGCTGTGAGGGTCATTCGGATCTTTGAATTGCCGTTTGAGGTGCCAGAATCGATGGTTACTGAATCGCTGCGACCATATGGAACGGTACTTAGTCATACGCCTGAACGCTGGGCAAGTTATAGCACCTATCCTCTGCTAAACGGCGTCCGATTGGTGCGGATCGTCCTTAATAAACATATCCCTTCTTATTTATACATTGGAGGCTGTAGAGCTATTGTGATTTACGATGGCCAGCCATGAACATGTTCTGGCTGTGGTGGAGAAGGACATATCTGCTCGGAGTGCATACAACGCCGCGTCGTGCAACTGCCACATGGAGAAGCGTCACAGCGAGAAGTTCCCACACAACTGCCAATGACGTACGTGTCGGTGGCCCGCAGGAAGGTGTTGCCAAGTTCGGAGCGTGACAAGGACGTGTTTATGCAAGAACAGACCGAGTAACGGGATCATGGAGGTGACTCGGAGAATGTTCCTAGACCCACGTCTCGTCAGATGAGGGAGGAACCTTCCGAAAACTCACATGTCGCACGCGGCGTGGAAGTAGAGGTCGAGACAGTGGCGCCGGCAACGGACCAACGGACGATAAACGAAAACACAGTGAGGCAACAGAGGGCAGGGCACGCAAACAGCGATCGCCGAAGCGTCAGCCGGCCGGGGTGGTCGAGCGGTTCTAGGCGCTACAGTCTGGAACCGCGCGACCGCTACGGTCGCAGGTTCGAATCCTGCCTCGGGCATGGATGCTTGTGATGTCCTTAGGTTAGTTAGGTTTAAGTAGTTCTAAGTCTAGGGGACTGATGACCTCCGAAGTCCCATAGTGCTCAGAGACATTTCAACCATTTGAACCGAAGCACCGCAAAAAGCGTCGCCATAGTTCGGGTGACACGTCCCCCCGTAGCCTAGGGGACACGAAAGTTATCCTAGCCGAAGAACTGTCTGACACCGAACACGTGCCTTTAGAGGACGCTGACAGGATTCCTTCAGATGGTGACCGGATGTCCTGCCATTCAGAAGGTCCCTCTTCATTGACACCGACTGACCCAGCGCTGCCGACGAAGGAGTCAGGGACACCAATGCCCCTGCAGCGACATCGAAATACATCAGAGGACCTTACTCGGATTGATGACCACTGCGACTGGGCGGAACCAGTCGAAGACATACAGGAATTGGCACCCCCAAATGATGACAACTCACTTACAGGATGAAAGTGACTCTGAGAATGCCCCTAGACCCACGTCACGTCAGATGAGGGAGGAACCTTCCGAAAACAACGGACGGCAGCCCTTTGGCGGGCACCCCTCTGAGCACGAATAGTGGACTAAAGCCCTTGGAGTTCACAATGACATGACACGAGCATGACAATGACAACGGACCAAGCATATAAGGTGGGAACAGTGAACATTAACACCGCACGTTCGCTTTCAAAGATGCAACTACTCCGGGACATGATTTACACCACAGACGTTGATATTCTGCTGATGCAGGAAACCTGCAATGCTGCTTTTCCCGACGTGCATGGATACAACACTTATCTAGCGCCGACTCCAGGTGGAAGACGTGGCACAGCGATACTAGTCCGGGAAGGGATTCCGATGTGTGACCTCGATTGCCTCCTTCGGGTCGCGGTTTGGCTATGAGTGACCGTGAACGGCATTCGTATCGTCAACATCTATGCACCCTCCGGATCTGACAATCGACGGGCGCGTGCACGATTCTACTCGGAGGAGATTGCCTCCCTATTCCATGGGAGGTATGACCACATCTTGGTAGGGGGGGATTTTAACTGTGTACTCACACCGAAGGATCAAACTCCTAATTTCAGCTCCTGCCACGCATTGAACACGATCTGCCGGGACATGGCCCTAAAGGACACGTGGAAAAAGATCCATGGGCAGCGAGAGGGCTACACGTATTTTACTAGCCACTCGGCGAGCAGGCTGGATCGGATTTATGTTTCTGACGGATTAAGGGATCAGGTGTTGGCTGCTGAACGTTGGCCCACGACTTTTACGGATCACCTTGCATATTTATGCACGTTAACCCTCCCACGGCAGCGGGTCTGGCGGAGTCGTAGTTCATGGAAACTTAATTCATCCTTATTGGTGGATCTCGAATGTCGCCAGCGGATCGAAGAAACATGGCAGACATGCACTCGCCGTCTGCCGCTGCACCGTACGGTTCTTTCATGGTGGTTGCAATGTGCAAAACCGGCGATACGAAGAGCTACATAACGTATGGCAAGGAAAAAGCGAAATGGCTCCGAGATACACTTGATTATTACTACATGGTGCTCCGCGACCTGTCCTCCAAGGCCCCATCGCCCGAGCGTCAAGCGGAAGTCGATCGCATTTAGGCGTGCATATTATCGATCACGAGACGTCGACTGGAGGGACTTTCGATCCGTGTTCGTTGCTTGGACAACGTCGATGGAGAACGTATTAGCATGCATCATGTGTCCAAGGGACTTGCGCGTAATCGCCTATCCTTGATCACAGTGCTCCATGATGACGATGGTCGACCCTTGATGTCACAACAGGACATTGCTGCTTAGTTTCTGGAGCATTACCGCCTCCTTTTCACTGGGACGCCGACGGACAATCTGACAGGAGAAGAAATTTTGTGACAGATGCAAACGGAGGTGGATGGTCCGGATGCAGAAGCGCTATTGGAACCCCTAACGCAAGATGACACGCGGGGGGCACTGCGTCTGAAAAACCTAAGCAAATCTGCTTTTGCCACCCATCTTGAAGAAAACAATCATACAGTTGAGAATATAGAAAACAACCTGCAGATATTACACTTCAAAGACAAAGGTTTCACATTGAATCTCCTAGAGGAGATTGAGATTCATACACATAAAAACAGGTTCCCTGATCTCATTTTGAATGAACAGACAGTCAGTTAACACTCCCTTCCTAAATAACTTTGAAGAAGCTTTCACTTTTTTAAAATAACTTAAGCCTAATTTTCCATCAAAAACATTCAGTATACTGTCATTGAAAAATTGCATAATGAAAACATTTGCATTGCTTATTATGTCATATATTAGAATTTATCTCCTACTTTTGTAACAACTAATTAGTAACACACAGTAATTCTGTACTACATATAATGTTTGTAATCTTATTTGTATGTAATTTTATTTATATTTATTCCGTTTTAGATTAATTTCATACAATAGCAAAGAGATATTTTACTGTACCCATATCGACTATACAGCATCTGTAAGTTAACATCGTTATGACTGTAAGCTCTTTGCAAATATTGTTCTCGTTTGTAATATGAATCTGGGCCACGTTTTGTAAACGTTATTCGTGTGTGCTGCGTGTGTAATTAAGATGATGAGGTTGAAAGTGATGTCCATTGACTGGAATAGCACTCACATAGTGCATATTGAAAAGTGTATTAAGCTTGCGTTCGAAAACATAAACGCACGAATATTTCGTCAGGCAGAACTACACAGCTCGTAAGTACGCTAACCTGCAAGTTTACTAATGTTTATAAAAACCATTTCATGAGCAATTAGATCTTGTAAAAGAAGTAAATCTTTCGTAAAAATACCATTACCGATATGACAACAAAAATATTTTTCTTTCCCAGTGCAGCGAACGAATAACAAAAACAAAACTAGGTCCAACTAAGAATGCTTGTAACTGCCATCTGAAGATGGATTTGTAAGGAAAAATCGGCAACCGGTCATGGTCTGAAGATAATAAACCTTTTTAAACCATACATGTGGCTGGTAGCTGTTTTTTATATAAATTATAAACCTTAAGTACAACAGCCACGTTTCTCAACATGTCGACTTTCGACAAAATAGCGACATATTTAAGTGATTAACATTGCATCATATCTTCAATAAAATTCTTCAGGGTATCAGACCGCATCGTCATAATTTAAAATGCGCCAACGTTTCGGCCAGCGTTGCAGCTAGCCTTCATCAGGGCCTTACGTTTAACGTAAGGCCCTGATGAAGGCTAGCTGCAACGCTGGCCGAAACGTTGGCGCATTTTAAATTATGACGATGCGGTCTGATACCCTGAAGAATTTTATTGAAGATGACAACGGCCGCGGAAGCCTTCGCTTACATTGCATCATATGTTAACGTAAGCACGAGATACGCCATTGTAAATGTGAAAATCTGTTACATTTATAACCGGTGTAATCCCCAGAATGTTGAATGCAAGCATCCAAGCGTGCATGTATTATGTTGTACCGGTGCCGGATGTCAGTTTGTGGGATGAACGTCCATGCCATTTTCCTTTTGTGGGTCAACACAGGGACGGATATTTCTGGTTGTGGGTGATGTTAGAGTTGTCGTCGGATGATGTCATATTTGTGCGCGATCGGTGACAGATATTCTGATCAAGCAGGCCAAGGCACGTCCACATTCTGTAGAGGTTGTAGGGTTACAACAGCGGTATGTGGGGAACCGACATCCTATTGAAAACAGCCGGCCGGAGTGACCGAGCGGTTCTAGGTGCTACAGTCTGGAACCGCGCGACCGCTACGGTCGCAGGTCCGAATCCTGCCTCGGGCATGGATGTGTGTGATGTCCTTAGGTTAGTTAGGTTTAAGTAGTTCTAGGGGACTGATGACCTCAGTAGTTAAGTCTCATAGTGCTCAGAGCCATTTGAACCATTTTTGTTGAAAACCGCCCCCTTGAATACTGTTCATCAATGGCAGCATAACAGGCAAAATGACCAGATTGAGGTCCAAATTTGTAGTCAGGATGTTTGAGATAACCACGTGAGTGCTTCTGCTGTCATGTGAAATCGCACCGCGGACCAGTAATTCTAGGTGTAGCACGCAGACAGGTTGGTTGCAGGCCCTCAACAGGCCTCCTCCTAACCAACAGACAGCCATCAGTGGCACAGAGGCGAAAATCAGCTTTCATCAGAAAACACAACAGACCTCTACCCTGTCCTTTAATGTGCTCTTGCTTGACACCACTGAAGTCGCAAATTGCAGTGGTTCGGGGTCAGTGGACTGCACGCTACAGGGCCTGTGGTTCGGAGCTGACTTTGAAGGGGAACCTATTTGTAAAATTCGTTGTGTCACTGTAGTCCCAACTGCTGCTCAAATTGCTACGGTACTGCACATGCAGTAGGATGTGCCAAGCCCCACGACGGACGCGACGGTCGTCCCCCCCCCCCGGTAGTGCCACGTGGCCGTCCGGAGCCCGGTATTATTGCCATCGTGCATTCTCGTGACCACCGTTGATAACAAACACGTACAGCGGCTACATTCCTACCAAGTCTTTCTGCAATATCGCAGAAAGGAACCGAGCGAGGTGGCGCAGTGGTTAGACACTGGACTCGCATTCGGGAGGACGACGGTTCAATCCCGCGTCCGACCATCCTGATTTAGGTTTTCCGTGATTTCCCTAAATCACTCCAGGCAAATGCCGGGATGGTTCCTCTGAAAGGGCACGGCCGACTTCCTTCCCTACTCCGATGAGACCGATGACCACGCTGTCTGGTCTCCTTCCCCAAAACAACCAACCAACCAGAAAGGAACAACCAGCTCCTCGTAGCCCTCTTAAATGACTACGTTCAAACTCAGTGATGTGCTGATAATGGCGTCTTTGTCGCCTTTTAGCCATTCTTGATTAACATCAGCTCATCACGTCCAATCTCAAAGGTAAGTATCGCTCACGGCCGCTACAACGTGTATTTAAAGCAATCGTGACTCGTATCTTCACGGTAGCGCTACTTCAAAAATGGTTCAAATGGCTCTGGGCCCTATGCGACTTAACGTCTGTCAGTCGCCTAGAACTTAGAACTAATTAAACCTAACTAACCTAAGGACATCACACACATCCATGCCCGAGGCAGGATTCGAACCTGCGACCGTAGCAATCGCGCGGCTCCGGACTGAGCGCCTAGAACCGCTAGACCACCGCGGCCGACCGTAGCGCTACTATTGCCTCTCTTACGCAACTGGCGTGAAATGTGAATAGACATCATCTTTCAGATGTAGAAACAAGACTATCAACTTTCGTTTATGTCGCAAAATTCCTTTTTGTTGTTGCGATTTTCTTTCGTCAGTGTATAAATACATACATTATTAAAATGCTTTGCTCCCATACCTCGTCTTGCTTCTTTGGCGTTGCCACCTGATGGCCCCGCACCTTCTGAAACAAACAAAAAACAAAACCCACTGAGTGTTATAACTGAAACAATTCGAAAGTACATCAAACTATCCATTTCTAGTGTTAGGAGAAAGTATACACGTTACTGCATTTGGGAAGCAAATTCTTGTGAAGACAAGGGAGATAGTAGGAGCTGAGTGAATTAGTCAAATAAAAGAATTAGAGTGTTTACCTAGAGTACAAAACAGATGACGTTCGTTAATTACCACCGTGTTACAGCACAGGTCTTCATCGGAACGAAGAAGAATGTGGTACAATTACGACATATAAACAGTGTCTAAAGGTCATTCCCTTAATTGTCAGCTACTAACCCGAAAATGAAGCTCGTTATATGGGAGCTCACGACAGTTTGGTTTCTTTGCATCAACGTTTTGCAACGAAAACATTACGGGGCGTCATTTTTTTAAAAAAAAAAGTCGAACAAGTTTTTTTTTTGAACTTTTTTTCGTCTTGGGTACTCGATATCGTTTCCACAAGCTTTCTAGAACTTACGAAGGTTAAATACATTTTGACTGTTGGCGAACTATTAATTTTCAGAAACATCGATGAAATAAATATTTTTCGTTATTGGAATAATTCGAAACTTTTAAAATTTAGTCACCTATTTCCTACACGTTGTATTTTTTGTACAAAAACATTTAACAGTCTAAATGTTGTCTAACGACCCACTGCAAACTACACTGAAGCGCCAAACTGGTATAGGCATGCGTATTCAAATATAGAGACAAGTAAACAGGCAGAATACGGCGCTGCGGTCGACAATCCCTATATAAGACAAGTGTCTGGTGCAGTTCTTAGATCGGTTACTGCTACTGCAATGGCAGGCTGGTTCAAACGGCTCTAAGCACTATGGGACTTAACATCTGAGGTCATTAGTCACCTAGACTTAGACTACTTAAACCTCACTAACCTAAGGACATCACACACATCAATACCCGAGGCAGGATTAGAATCTGCGACCGTAGCAGCAGCGCGATTGCGGACTGAAGCGCCTAGAACCGCTCGGTCACAGAAGCCGGCTACAATGGCAGGTTATCAAGATTTAAGTGAGTTCGAACGTGGTGTTATAGTCGGCGTACGAGCGATGGGACACAGCATCTCCCTTGTAGTGATGAAGTGGGGATTTTCCCTTACGACCATTTCACAAGTGTACCGTGAATATCAGGAATCCGGTAAAACCCCGAATCTCCGACATCGCTGAGGCCGGTAAAAGATCCTACAAGAACGGGACCAAAGACAACTGAAGAGAATCGTTCAATGTGACATAAGTGCAACAAGTCTGTAAATAGCTGCCGATTTCAATGCTGGGACATCAACAAGTGTCAGCGTGCGAACAACTCAACGAAACATCATCGATAGAGGCTTTCGGAGCCAAAGACCCACTTGTGTACCTTTGATGACTGCACGACACAAAGCTTTACGCCTTGCCTGGGCCAGTCAACACCGACATTGGACTGTTGATGAGTGGAAACTTGTTGCCTGGTCGGGCGAGTCTCGTTTCAAATTGTATCGAGTGGATGGACGTGTACGCATATGGAGACAACCTCATCAATCCATGAATCAGCAGGGCACTGTCCAAGCTGGTGGAGGCTCAGTAAAGGTGTGGGGAGTGAGATACGACTCTGACAGGTGACATGAACGTAATCATCCTGTCTGAGCACCTGCTTCCATTCATGTCCATTGTGCATTCCGGCGGACTTGGGAAATTCCTGCAGGACAATGCGATACCGCACACCTCCAGAATTGCTACAGAGTGTCTCTATGAAAACTCTTTTGAGTTTAAACACGTCCGCTGGCCACCAAACTCCCCAGACATGAACATTATCGACCATATCTAGGATGCCTTGCAACGTGCTGTTCAGAAGAGAGCTCCACTTCCTCGTACTCTTACGGATTTAAGGACAGTCCTGCACGATTCATGGTGTCAGTTCCATCCAGCACTACTTGAGGTATTAGCCGAGTTCCTGCCACGTTGTGCTGAGGCAGTTCTGCGTGCTCGCGGGAGCCGTACGCGATATTAGGCAGGCGTAACAGTTTCTTTGGCTTTTCAGTCTACAATTTAGTGTGTTTTGCTTATAAGTGAACTCTTTAACATTTGCGTTCATTTGAGAGAAACTGCTTCTCGTAATGTATTACAAGTTCTAAGCATTGAAATGTCCCCGAAAGTTGGTTTAATTAATGTGGTAACTTTCAAAAAGTTTACTATCTACACTGACTTGTAAACTTGTAATAATAGACCAAAAAAGGTCTGTCCATTTTAATATACTTCGGCCAACGAGAGTGGAAAACACATTTCAAACGTATGAAAGGTGATCTCAGAGGAGAGCAACTTTCCGTTCCTCACAGTGGTTTATCATACGATAATTTGACGTCATTGAAACACAAGGAGGTCTTTCGTAGTACCTCTGTTACAAGAATAGGTCCACTACTAATAGGAATAGACATAATAGTCCACAGTGAGAGTCCAAGTGATCTTGGTTCCCCTTAACTAGTACAGAAGGTGCCTGATTCATAATATTGGAGTTTGTGTTTCAGTTCTTGCAGGTTCACGAAGATGGTCTCGTACTGGAAACCTGCACAAAACGGAATGGCACTACTTGTGTGGCAAGCCAATCAAACTCTGCTTTGAATACTTAAGTGATACGAACATAACTAATAGCAGAATTTTACGCCCAAAATATGTCCTGCACTTTTTGTTTTAAGAGGAGTGTAGTCTCTTGGGTAAGACTACAATATATTCACAGAGTGACGTAATTTGGACCATGTGCGGTATGGTGTAGTACTAGTAACTGGCGGACACAGTGAGCAGCAATATGCTGCTCTTTACTGATGATGCTGTGGTGCACGGGGAGGTAAGATGACTTAGACAAAGATTCTAGTTTGTGTTATGGATGACACCTAGCTCTGAATGTATAAAAATGTAAGTTAACGCAAATGAGTAGGAAAAATAAACCCATATTGTTCCAGTGCAACATTAGTAGCGTGCTTTTTGACACAGTCACATCGATTAAATATCTAGGCGTAACACTGCAAAGCGATATGAAATGGAACGAGCATGTAAGGACTGTAGTAGGGAAGGCGAATGGTCGACTTCGGTTTATTTGGAGAATTTGAGCAGTGTGCATCATCTGTAAAAGAGACCGCATACAGGGCACTAGTGCGATCCATCCTTAAGTAATGTTCCAGTGTTTGGGATCCGCACCAGGTCTCATTAAAGGAAGACTTCGAAAGGAAAGGAAGGAAGATTTTGTTTTACGCCCCGTCGACATAGTCATTATAGAAGGAGCAAAAGCTCGGATTGTGTCAAGGCTTCCTTGAAGAGATGGGAGTGCTATTTTCTGTTCACACACATTCCTCTTTACGTTAAATGTGCAACTCCCCTATCATCATACCTTTTATGCCGGAATATATTTTAGCTACAGTGGGGGCATTTTTGTCATAATAAGTTCAGTATCGATGAACAGCTTTGACATACAAAATATTGAACTGATTCATTTTCAGTTGTCATTATGTTTCTTCTAATAATGTCCAGGTCTCTCGAACACAGCAACAACAAAAGAAACATCTCCAGACACTTGCTGCCGTGACAGCGTGCAATCTTGACGAGGAAAGGCCTTTCCGCACAAGCGCCTTTATAATGCTTTGTCATAGAAGCCTCAGCTGTGCTACAGTCGTTTCAGAAGCACTCACGTTGGTGTCTTAGCCATCAAATTGATCTGATCTCAATGTATCTTGGACACTATTGGACGTCAGCTCTCAACCTGCATCTTGGGGGAAAGGGTGAACATTAGATGCCAGATACAGCTGGAAACTTACAAAAATCCTCTGTAGCCTTGCTTTATTAGCATGCTCGATCTGCTGACAATCTTAAACCATCATGTGGTGTGCAGTGTAAGTCGTAACAGCAGACCCTCGCTATCATGAACGTAAACAATCTTGCTTATTAAACGACTTCCCACACAAACTTCCTTTTTCAAGTAACCACACGTTCATTCGTCAGAAATTATTTGTAAATCATATGGAAATAATTGATAGATATTTCTGGCAATTTATTCACTGCACATCATCTGCAATACTCCCGAATACGTGTACGATGCCGCCAAATTTCTTTGATTTCAAACCTGTGACTCTTGTCGCTTATCTAGTTTACAACAGATCAAGACCATTTGGCACTTTAATGTTCAAGACGTTCACGCTACTTCTAGAACGATGGGAAAACGAGGGTCTATATGCATCCATATGAGCCCTAATTTCTCTTATCTTCGTTGTCCTTGCGTTAAACGTTAAGTTGGCGGCAGTAGAATCGTTACGCAGTCACCTTCAAATGCTGATTCTCTAAATTTTCTCAATAGTGTTCCTGGAAAAGAACGTTGACTGCCCTACAGGGATTACCATTTAATTGCCCGAAGCATCCCTGTAAGATTTTGTGTTGTTGAAACGTACCAGTCACAAATCTAGCATTCAGCCTCTGAATTGCTTCGATGCCTTCCTGATTAGCATCTGAACTCGCATTCGAGAGGACAACGGTTCAAACCCGCATCCGGCCATCTTGATATAGGTTTTCTGTGATTTCCCTAAATCGCTCCAGGAAAATACCGGGATGGTTCCTTTGAATGATCAAGGCCTATTTCCTTCCAAGCCAAGGCACACTCCCGACTCCGTCTCCTCAAGCTCCTTTCCGGCCGTACGTAGGGTCTGGACCCCTCCACCATACTCCACACCTATAAATCCCTCATCTGCCCTATCCTCTGTTACACCCATCCGGCCTGGATCTCTGCCCCCCCACCTTTTACAAATCCCTTCAGATCCTCGAACGCCATGCTCTCTGCCTCGTCTATCGCATCCGTCTCCCCTCCCCCACGCGGATCCTGTATGACCTAATTCCGTTCCCCCACCTACTCCTTTTCCTCGAATGGATACAGATCCTCTACACTTCCCGTAAACTCGATCCTCCTCACCCACTCGTCTCACCCATCCTCTCCCACCCCTGCCCGCTGACGCACCTGTATTCCCACGTCCCACCCGGTCTCCATCTCTCCATCCTCCTTACCCTCTCCCAAGGTGGCTTCCGCCAGCTCCCCGTCCCTGATGATACCCTCCTCCCCTCCATCTACCCCTCCTATCAACTTTGATCCTCCCACTTCCTGTGTTTTTTTTTCCTTTGGGCACCCTCCCTCCCTTCTCTCTCCTTTTCCCACCATCAACCCCTTCCTCCACCCCTCTTCCCCCAGGCTTCCCCTCCCCCTTCCTAACTTCCTTCCTCCCCCCTATCTCCCCTGCCCTTGGCATCTCTGCTCTCCCCTCTCCCTCTCCCACCCCCCTCCTCTTCTCTTGGCAGGTCCCCATACTCGTACACGCTCAGTGGACATTCACGCGCCAGAGATCATCACCATCAGTGTCTCGTGTGTGTGCCTTCGTGTTTGTGTATAGTGTTCTTTCGCCGTCACGCCACCACCGTTCACCTGTGCTGTGTCAACAGGTTTTAGTGTTTTTTCTTGTCCAGCGTGAACAGCTTCGTGTATATTGTTTTCCGTGTCTAAAGTTTTTGCCCGCCATTTTTATTGTATTATCTGTACCTCCTTTATGTCATATATTGTACCACTCGCGGCTGAAGAGCAGCGTACTATGCTGCTGACAGCCCACCTTTGTACAAGGTGTTTAAAATAACAATAAAGAAAAAAAACCGTTTTCACATCACTAAAGTATC
Organism: Schistocerca nitens; assembly: GCF_023898315.1. Classification (NCBI taxonomy): domain Eukaryota; kingdom Metazoa; phylum Arthropoda; class Insecta; order Orthoptera; family Acrididae; genus Schistocerca; species Schistocerca nitens. The sequence continues at coordinate 555,170,167 of NC_064616.1, read as the reverse complement.
GTTACTTGTTGTGGAAATCCTGTACAACACTATGGCATTGGATATATTTGCTCTAAGAATTCTCTCATCATGTAGATATATCTGTTCATATCAGGTTAACCTCTGACACGACCTGCATCACAGGACAACAATATTAGTCATCTTTGGCTCATGATGAAGTATTAATAGTATGCGCTACCTGAGTCACAGGACGCCTCCTCCCTTTAAGTAACCAAATGCCTGATAACCTATGAAGTCTTCAAGGCAGTAGCACAGCTGCATCTCATTGCAAACACTGTAACTCTGTATTAGTTTATTCCTGGGCATTCATGTTGATGACTATCTTGATTAAAGTATTTTCTTATAAATTGACAGTAGTATACGTTAATACACGATTAGGAATAAGGCGTAAGATCACTTAAAGTTCGTTCTTGTGGTAATTCATTCATTCATTCATTTTATTTTGTGTTCTCATGTTAATGCCTGTCTAATTAAAGTATTTGTCTGTATATCGACTTTAATACATGCAGACAAAAACAAATCACATCTCTGAACAAAGTAGGTCTACGCCATATCTTTTGTCAAGATCTTTGTTACAAGGAACAGCTGTACAGCACATGCTGGATGCTGATAAAGTTTCGCTATCACAGTGTAAATGCATACAGATTGTGTAAAAGTGATGTACCAACTGGCCTTCAAAATGGAAGCAGACGGATGGACACTAACAGAAAAAAAAACCGCCCGTGCTGTCGTAGTAAGAGCAGAACTAAAATTTTGCGTCCATATCGACAGATAAACAATACTCATGGCGATACATTAAAGCATGTTTCATCGTCTTCTCACAGAGTCAGCACCCAGCATTATGCTAGAAATAGTGATATGTTTTCCAGAAAACCATTTGAAGATGAACCTGAAAAAGTTCGAAAACCGGTTCACGGAATAATGAACTATTCAAAAAATGACTGGTTGCAGTTTTATGTATTTACAGTCACGGTTTCTAAGCGATTCGCAATGAACAAGCTTAATCAGTTATAATATCCCTTTGTGCACTATGCACCACTAATATTAGGTATCAATGCTCGTGGTCTCTTCGAAATTGGAACACAGATATCTGCTACCCCATCACTGTGGAACATCAGTCATCATCACCTTCAGATAGATGTTTTGAAACGCTTCACAATGCAGCAAACTCCTCCAGTTTCCATATGTTGTGATGGCTTCTACATTTTATTGTCAATACGAAACACTGCCTCTGTCTTATGCATGCCTTACAACGGGCGACGGCCAGCTTCCAGTGAGAGCCGATCGATCTAAACGTGTTAATGTTGGTTTAGCACCTGACACAATCTAATGTATGGCTGTGTACACAGCTGTTGTCATACCCTGCTTGGATGTGTTAAAGCAAAAATGTATCAGACTGCTTATGAAACAACAACACAAAAACTCTATATTGTGTATGATAGATTGTGGGATACCGTCTTTCTCCAGTATAGGCGACAAAACTTTATACGGGCCTGCGGAAGCGACTTCGATCACTTGTCACCTGCTCCAGTGGACCGACACGTGATATTTAATGAGATCACCACATATGCTCGATGTCGACACGCAAAGGTACATGTTTTCTATGTATCAGTAGAGAAAGACGCAGTACAATCTTATTGAGTTCTCTATCAGGTGACGTTAGCGAATTTTTATAGCTTGTAATTTCAATCTGTTGGATGTTATAAGATTAACAGAGCAGGGGAGGGAGGGAGAGGGGAAGGGGAGGGGGGAGAGGGGGAGAGGAGGGGAGGAGAGGAGGGGAGGAGGGGAGGGAAAGAGAGAGGGAGAGAGGGGAGAGATAGGGGAGGGGAGAGAGAGGGGGAGGGAGGGGAGGGAGAGAAATAGGAGGGGAGGGAGGGAGAGAGGGAGGAGGGGAGGGAGGGAGGGAGGAGGGGAGGGAGGGAGGGAGGGAGGGAGGGAGGGAGGAGGGGAGGGAGAGAGAAGGGGAGAGGGGGGAGATGGAGAGAGGAGGGGAGAGGGGGGAGGGGGGGAGAGGAAGAGAGAAAGGGAGAGAAAGAGAGCGCTGCCAACAAAGTGTCTGACACCATTACACTGTCGTAAATTTAGCGTAGTAATCATAGGAATACGATAATGGAGACCAGATGATGTACAGGGTGATATTTATAGACAGTTATTCAATATCAATGAATTGTAAGCGTTAGGCTTCTGTAATTCTTTGTACAGTCCATGTATACTGTGCATGGTTGTGAAATTCCTCCTGTACATTAGTGTGCTATTTTTCTTGTTGTGATAGCTCTCTACTTAGTCAGTGACGGGTGGAAGACTAGACAGCCTTCTAACTAATGGAACAGTGCTGTTGCAATGTGATGCAGTTTCGAGATTATTAGCAGCGGCCTGTAACTCGGCGGGGGACACCTCTTACTCGTCAGGATCAGGTCGATTCAAATGCTGTATATCGAAGACGAGAATTCGTGAGAATACGGTCGGAAACGATACTCTAACGAAAGGGCAATTGAGAGGTCAGCCCTGCACTGTTTCTTCTAATTATTGTGTCCAAACATATTACAACCCCTCACATACGTCTCGTGAAGTGACTTCAGTGACAAATTTAGGGGGTAATATGAAGGTTTCTACAGAGATGCAATAGTAGCAGAAGTACAGTCTTTGTTTTCTCGATAAATAGGAGACAACATTCATCCGTGAGTTTTGTGTACCTATAAACTGATGGAGTGAGATCTTAACAGGCAACATAAATTTACATCTACATCTATATACATACCACACAAGCCAACGTACGGTGCGTGGCGGAGGATTCCCTGTACCATTACCAGTCACTTTCTTTCCTATTCCACCCGCAGATAGAGCTAGGGGAAAAAAAGACTTCCTATATGCCTCCCTATGAGCGCTAATTTATCATATCTTATCTTAAATGCCTGTACGCGAAATGTATGCTGGCGGCGGTAGAATCCTTCTGCAGTCAGCCTCAAATGTCGGTTCTCAATACGTTCCTTGAGAAGAATCCCTCCAGGGATTCCCATTTGAGTTCTCGGAGCATTTTCCCACTAATTTGGTGACAGCAAATAGGAACGCTATATTCTGAGGGTAACCTAGGTCTCCAGAGCCGTACAGGTATTTACCCCAGTGATTTTAAAGCCCCCAGTCCTTCTGAGAATGATAGGACAACTTTTACCAGTCTGGAATCATTAACAGCTGTCCAGCATGGCGAGTGGCGAGTCATCGGCTGGGAGCGGTACAGTCTTGACGCGAGGGCAGAGGGTCGCAAACTGGTGGCAGTGGTGGCAGCTGTTCACATGCAACCCGGTGGAGGGGGCGGGGATGAAGGCGGAGGCGTCGTTGGGGTCGAAGAGGTAGTGTAACATTCTACTGCCCCCTAGACTGACAGTTCTCAGCAGGATTAGTTCGGGAGCAGTGTTCCAGAATTCTAAGTGACTTACATCCACCAGCATGACAAGACAACCCAGAGACAGAACGCAATTTGCGTTGGATATCTTCAGCTATTTGATGACAGTTACCACATATTTTGATATTGGTGGAAGTGACTACCTAGCCTGTTGGAGGCTTCCAGAAATGCCACGGAAGTGTCTGTAATGGTTGCCTGACGAGTGTAATCAGACTGCAAGAAAAAAATTACTCACTATGCAAAGGGACTCTCATGATCAGTTTAATCAATTAGTGAATCAGTTTGTTATTAATGATGTGCCGACGGGTGGGTGGTTTTGAGGGCGAGTGTACCACAAGTATGATTCGTGAGTTGGAGTGGTGATCGGCATTTTCTCGTTGCGACAAGATCTTGTAACGGAATTTATATTTCCCACATACACAGGGAGAGATGATGATTGCAATTAAATCAGCTATATTACCGAATTTATAAAGTGATCTGTAGTACAAACCTGACATCACAACTCCTTTGTGCTACTACCTTGAGAGATCTCGTAGAGGACAACGCATTTTATTACTTTAATAGAATTCGAAAGTGAGGAAGCATCCTGTGACAGAGACAGATCTTAGCACTCCGTCGTCAGCCAGAAATGACCTTAATTTTTAGCTTAGTGATGCAGGAAGTGTCAGCTACTAAGCTGATATTAACAGACATTTCTACCTTATGAGAGAATACTTATGGAAAATTTATCCTGTGCCATAGTGTTATGTAGGATTTTCGCAACTTCTTTTCCCGATGTGAAAATGCCTGTATGCTCCGATTCATTCTATCATCGAAAGTAACTCATTTAAGAAGAAGGGATCTACATTTCGCGTGAGAAATTCGCGGTTTATTGACGAAACAAAATCCCCATTTCGCATTGGGTAAAGCGGATTTTTTAAAATGAGGAGTCTATGTCAGGAGTGGAACTGCAGTTAATCCAAGTCGCACCTGCTGGTCTTCCACTGTGCTATGGGGCAATCGGCAGGAGTGGCCACGAGGTGTGGGCGACTGGAACCCACGGCTTAAGTCTATTGCGAGAGGCAATTAAAAAGAAAAGTTCTAGGCCAGCTAGAACTCTTCAGGTACGCAATACACTTCGTAGATGACGCTGAACTAGACTGGAGGTGACTAGTCAGTTTGTTTGTCTTGCGATAGTAACTTTACACGTATTTAGGCGAGCTAATCGGCCTCCCAATATTGGTAAGAGGTGAATATGCTTGCTGTGCTGGGTGCGAATCGGCTGGAGGATGACGACACGTGGTCGCTCCAGGCGAGCCAAGTACAATGGCGTCAGCAAAAGGACAGGAAACGGGGAAAATTCTCAAGCTGGAAATTTCGACGGTTGACGCTTGCATTGCCTTTGTGCAGAATATGCTTCAAGAAAGGGCAGTGTGTCAAACACTCTTAAAATAGCCAAGTTACAGTTCTTTGAGATTCAACAATGACTTATGTCAAATATTAATGCAAATCTGAATACTTCTGCGTTCGCAGAAAAATGAGGCACATCCAATGACACAAGAATATTTCAATATCTTTAAAACTATAGAACTTAATATTTCACAGTGAATAAACATTTACAAGTGTACCTCTGAATTAACAACTTTTAATCGTTTCATGCGATTTCAGCGAACGATATCTCACGATAGCATTGCACTATAGCTATTATCCCAGAAAGCTGCGCACCAGCATCTATTTTATTTATTAATTTGTTAGGTCTTTTATATCTTTATGATGCAGACGGAAAACAGTGCTAGTTTAAATGTGGTCAATCGCATGTGTTAGCAGACACCACTATTGAAATGAGATTCGAAAGAGGCTTCACTCAATAAGGCATAAATAATTGTTTAAATAAAATTTAACTACAATTCTTTGTCATTTAACGTGAGCGCACTTGCACAAGAATACTGGGTTATTTATCTATGAACCGACTACTCCTTACATTTGTTGTAAATGATCTGAATGTAACCGCATGTTTATAACATTTCTTTTATTTAAATATTGTCATAATGTATTAGTTTAATGCGAGAAGTGGGCAACTTTAATGAAATCATGTCTGTAGAGCTTAATTACGATGTATTGTTGGTAGGGATGGCCTTCAACCAATGAGAGTTGAACGGTGGCGGAACTCTACTGGAGTCAAGTGGAGACTGGGACTTCTCAAATTAAGAACTCAAGGGAGCGATTCTGGAGACTTTTTGATGGGTTCTGGAAGAAGACAGAATTGTTTAGAATAGCGTGCATAATTCAGACATATGGGTGGTTGTTTCTGGGCAGTGAACGGCCGGTACAACACTGACACTTTTGAAGGGGCTTTATATTTCGAGATGTTTGAACGTGCTCCAGAGTAGGACTAACTTACTCCGCTTGTTGTATTACGGAACTGAGAGTGAAGAGAGTATGAGTTACTATTCCTTGTATCGTGTGTGATAATTTGTGACTCAGCAAGATGAAGTCTCAGTTGTTTTGAGCTGGCGAAGATTTCGTGTATTGTGAGCACGAAATGCACTTAGTTTTCGGTTATCTTAGATACCTATTTAGTTTGGGTTGTTTGCTACCATTCTCGTAACGCTGTCAATGTAACGTTACTGCATTTGATAAGGGTATTCTTTGTCTGTATTTTAACTGAATATCGTATGACCACTTCCGGTTTATTTGAGGCGTCTTCTTTTAAATGAACATTATTCAACGTAATTATCTGTCGTTTTGATCAATTACAGACGTTAGAATAGACCCTTTTTCCTTTAAAAAATTATTCGTTTATCTTTGATATTTCTGTGTATTTTATTAATTCGCGATTTTAGGCAATGTATACACTATCTGATTGCAGGATCATAGCTACAGGTTATCATTTGCAAAGGAATTAGCTGCGGGGCATGAAACCAGACGTGTGCTGCTCGGTCCTATGACTACATCGAGCTACTACTTTCAAACAGAGCCATGCATAGCCGAATTACCTAAAGTACGAGTAATAACAGGTAAAGAAGCATCTGGTTTGCTCGTATGGACTGCTGTTTGGAATAGCAACTACCCATCTGTGACACCTAGGTACCGTCGCAAGATGCCGTGTTAAATTAAGGTTATGAACACTACATCTGCAAAAAAATATCGTATTATGAATTCCCATGTTTTTGTTGGCTGGGATGCAAACTGTAACACATAAATAAGTGTAAGTGTGTTTCATTCCCCAATGATGTTGCTACAGGAGTTCTTTATATAGGGGCAGGGATTTATAGCCACACTGGGACAGAGGGTCGCTGTTGTAACACTATTACCCAGCCTTATGTTCCTCCCAGAAGCTATTCACTTGTAGATCGGCACGAGGCTACTCGTCTGCACTTTTGTGATAGCTTGCTGTTCTATTATTATTACCACCCACCCTTACCATACAGGGCTATTGACTAAACTGGCTGGAGCAACTCTCTAGTGCTCTACATTCAGCAGTTATTGACGAAATTTTTCCCGCCAATAGGATTAGGGCAGTTAGACTGCAACACGGCCATCTTGGATTGTGATTTTGTAGACTATGGTAGTATTCCAAAGATGATGAACTAGGGTACCCACATCCTATCACACGAGAGATATGCAAACTGAATTTCTATAAATAAATAATCTGTCATTATTAGTCCTCTGCAATACAATTAATTACCATTTGTATTTAACATGAAATTTTGAATTTCCCGTCGATTTGTGGATTTCCTACCATTAGGGGGGTGGAGAATGAGATGAGGGACCTATGATGGACTGGGGATTTCCGAGATGGAGAGGGGGTATTAATTAATTAGTCAATTAATTTGATATCAAAAGTGTGCCAGAATCGACATCTCTTTTCCCAGAGGGGTGAGGAGGGGGGTTTCTCAGGAGCAATGATTTTTCCCAGGTCATAAGCCACTTAGCAGAACAACACAGCAAGAGGAGGTGGGTAGTTTAACTGACCAGTTTAATTAATTAGCAGATCAATTTGATATTCTCCCAGAATCGGCATTATCTACTACTCACATGGTGTTCAGAAGACAATGCACATCATTTACGACAGACAACCGTTACAGTTTCCTTAAGGCTTATGGTAGGTTTAATATTAGCTGCAGGCTTTTCTGTTACTAGTATATCTTTGTTCTAACCTTACCCTTCACAAGAGCCGCAAACCAGTACTTAGAAAACCACAGAGCATGTTCATCCCATGGATTGTGTTTATCTTCCCAAATTTAGAAGTCTCCACCATAATGGATACACATGGTTTGATCGCCGATATTGGTATAAAAGAATCCGACTTCACTGAGTGTGTCTGTACACTGCTTAATACAAAACAATCAAACAACGTAGGACGCTAGCCTCGCCTCCCACACTATGTGATCAAAAGTATCCGGACACCTGGCTGAAAATGATTTACAAGTTCATGACGCCCTCCATCGCTGATGCTTGAATTCAGTATGGTGTTGGTCCACCCTTAGCCTTGATGACAGCTTCCGTTTTCGCAGTCGTAAGTCCAATTAGGTGCTTGAAGGTTTCTTGGGGAATGGTAGCCCATTCTTCACGGAGTGCTGCACTGAGGAGAGGTACCGATGTCGGTCGTTGAGGCCTGGCACGAAGTCGGCGTTCCAAAACATCCCAAAGGTGTTCTATATGATTCAGGTCAGGACTCTGGGCAGGCCAGTCCATTACAGGGATGTTATTGTCTTGTAACCACTCCGACATAGGCCGTTATTTATGAACATGTGCTCGATCGTGTTGAAAGATGCAATCGGCATCCCAGAATTGCTCTTCAACAGTGGGAAGAAAGAAGGCGCTTAAAACATAAATGTAGATCTGTGCTGTGATGTGATAGTGCCACTCAAAACAACAAGGGGTGCAAGCCCCATCCATGAAATACACGATCACACCGTAACAACACCGCCTCCTATTTTACTGTTGGCACCACGCACGCTGGGAGGTGACGTTCACCGGGCTTTCGCTATACCCACACACATCGGATCGCCACACTGTGTACTGTGATTCGTCACTCCACACAACGTTTTTTCACTGTCCAATCGTCCAATTTTTACGATCTTTACACGAAGCGAGGCGTCGTTTGGAATTTACTGGAGAGATGAGTGGCTTATGAGCAGCCGCTCGACCATGAAATCCGCCTTACTGTGATATTGTTTGCAGTGGATCATGATGCAGTTTGGAATTCCTGTGTGATGGTCTGGTAGGATGTCTGCCTATTACACATTACGACCATCTTCAACTGTCGGCGGTCTCTGTCAGTCAACAGACGAGGTCGGTCTGTACGCTTTTGTACTGTACGTGTCCCTTCACGTTTCCACTTCACTGTCACATCGGAAACAGTGCACCAAGGGATGTTTAGGGGTATGGAAATCTCGCGTACAGACGTATGACACAAGTGACACCCAATCACATGACAACGTTCGAAGTCCGTGAGTTCCGCGGAGCGCCCCATTCTGCTCTCTCACGATGTCTAATGACTACTTAGGTCGCTGATATGGAGTACCTGGCAGAAGATGACAGCATAATTCACCTAATATAAAAAAGTATGTTTTTTGAGGTGTCCGGATACTTTTGATCACATAGTGTATATTCTTTATTTAAGTTGGGCTAGCCCAATGTAGTTGGTGATGTCGCTCACATCATCCACTGAACTACAGAATGGTATTTGTTCAGGACATGATTGCAGATGTATTTCAGTTCTGTGCAGGCTACAAAATCAGACGAAGACACTTCGAGGCATAACATATGACTCAGCATATACTGTCTCTGTTCCTCCCCCGGCCGAAATTTAGACGCGGATGACGTCAATACCATTAGCCCAGTACGGGTGAAAAAATTTTTTCAGAGGTCTTTGATACATCGATGGAAACGACAACGAACATGTGCCGCCTGTTCTCAAGGACTAATACGTGCAGCATTATAAGCAAAATCCCATCCAGTTATTTTGTTAACCGAGTAACTCCTTGTTTCTGTAAACTGCACTTCCCTCTTATTAAAAAAAAGAACTGTATCGTCATGTATAAAGGCTTCTTATACAGGGTGATTCAACTGTAACTACCGGTGGGTTTTATGGAACCTGCAATGCCTTTCATATTCTCTCCTTTGCTATGAACAAACTATTAGCCCTACAGAAAAAATTTAGCAGGGTCTTTATTAGGAAATTCACTGCAGTTAAATTTTTTACTGGCATACGTTTTCGCTGAGGCCACGGTTTTAGAGTTATTCAAGGAAAACATGTTTAAAGGTCACTTTTGTGCATTTTTCTTAACTAATTCGAAAAATACGGCCTCCAGCGAAAACGTATCCAAGTACAAAATTTAACTACATTAAATCTCTTACAAAAAGGGACTGTTAATATTTTTGTGGGACTAACAGTTTGCACGTAGCGAGCGAGAGAATACGAAAATCTTGTGAATGGTGTTTGGAGGTGTGGTGGGTTATTTATAGCACATCGGTAGGAGCAGATGAATCTATATCATCTACATCCATACTGCGCAAACCACCTGACGGTGTGTGGTGGAGGGTACCATGAGTACCTCTATCGGTTCTCCCTTCTATTCCAGTCTCGCAAGATTGTCGATATGCCTCTGTGTGGGCTCTAATCCGTCTGATTTTATCCTCATGGTCTCTTCGCGAGATATACGTAGGAGGGAGCAATATACTTCTTGACTCCTAGGTGAAGGTATGTTCTCGAAACTTCAACAAAAGCCTGTACCGAGCTACTGAGCGTCTCTCCTGCCGAGTCTTCCACTGGAGTATACCTATCACCTCCGTAACGCTTTCGCGATTACTAAATGATCCTGTAACGAAGCGCGCCGCTCTCCGTTGGATCTTTTCTATCTCTTCTATCAACCCTATCTGGTACGGATCCCACACCAGTGAGCAGTATTCAAGCAGTGGGTGAACAAGTGTACTGTAACCTACTTCCTTTGTTTTCGGACTGCATTTCCTTAGGATTCTTCCAATGAATCCCAGTATGGCATCTGCTTTACCGACGATTAATTTTATATGGTCATTCCATTTTAAATCACTCCTAATGCCTACTCCCAGATAATTTATGGAATTAACAGCTTCCAGTTGCTGATCTGCTATATTGTAGCTAAATGATAAAGGATCTTTCTTTCTATGTATTCGCAGCACATTACACTTGTCTACATTGAAATTTAATTGTCATTTCCTGCATCATGCGTCAATTCGTCGCAGATCCTCCTGCATTTCAGTACAATTTTCCATTGTTGCAACCTCTCGATATACTACAGCATCATCCGCAAAAAGCCTCAGTGAACTTCCGATGTTATCCACAAGGACATTAATATATGTTATGAATAGCAAAGGTCTTACGACACTCCCCTGCGGCACACCTGAAATCACTCTTACTTCGGAAGACTTCACTCCATTGAGAATGACATGCTGCGTTCTGTTATCTAGGAACTCTTCAATCCAATCACTCAATTGGTCTGATAGTCCATATGCTCTTACTTTGTTCATTAAACGACTGTGGGGAACTGTATCGAACGCCTTGCGGAAGTCAAGAAACACGGCATCTACCTGGGAACCCGTGTCTGTAGCCCTCTGAGTCTCGTGGACGAATAGCGCGAGCTGGGTTTCACACGATCGTCTTTTTCGAAACCCATGCTGATTCCTACAGAGTAGATTTCTAGTCTCCAGAAAAGTCATTATACTCGAATATAATACGTGTTACAAAATTCTACAACTGATCGACGTTAGAGACATAGGTCTATAGTTCTGCACATCTGTTCAATGTCCCTTCTTGAAAACGGGGGTGACCTCTGCCCATTTCCAATCTTTTGGAACGCTACGCTCTTCTAGAAACCTACGGTACACCGCTGCAAGAAGAGGGGCAAGTTCGTTCGAGAACTCTGTGTAAAATCGAACTGGTATCCCACCAGATCCAGCGGCCTATCCTCTTTTGAGCGATTTTAATAGTTTTTCTATCCCTATGACATCTATTTCGATATCTACAATTTTATCATCTGTGCGACAATCTAGAGAAGGAACTACAGTGCAGTCTTCCTCTGTGAAACAGCTTTGGAAAAAGACATTTAGTATTTCGGCCTTTAGTCTGTCATCCTCTGTTTCAATATCATTTTGGTCACAGAGTGTCTGGACATTTTATTTTGATCCACCTACCGCTTTGACATAAGACCAAAGTTTCTTATGATTTTCTGCCAAGTCAGTACATAGAACTTTACTTTCGAATTCATTGAACGGCTCTCGCATGGCCCTCCTCACACTAAATTTCGCTTCGCGTAAGTTTTGTTTGTCTGCAAGGCTTTGGCTAAGTTTATGTTTGCTGTGAAGTTCCCTTTGCTTCCGTAGCAGTTTTCTAACTCGGTTGTTGTACCACGGTGGCTCTTTTCCATCTCTTTCGATCTTGCTTGGAACATACTAATCTAATGCATATGGTACGATGGTTTTGAACTTTGTCCACTGATCCTCAACTCTATCTGTACTTGAGATAAAACTTTTGTGTTGAGCCGTCAAGTACTGTGAAATCTGCTTTTTGTCACATTTGCTAAACAGAAAAATCTTCCTACCTTTTTAAATATTTCTATTTACGGCTGAAACCATCGATGCAGTAACCACTTTATGATCGCTGATTCGCTGTTCTGCATTAACTGTTTCAAATAGTTCGGGTCTGTTTGTCACCAGAAGGTCAAATACGTTATCGCCACGAGTCGGTTCTCTGTTTGAGTGCTCAAGGTAGTTTTCAGATAATGCTCTTAAAAAAATTTCACTGGATTCTTTGTCTCAGCCGCCCGTTATAAAAGTTTGAGTCTCCCAGTCTATATCTGGTAAATTCAAATCTCCACCCAGAACTATAACATGGTCGGGAAATCTACTCGAAATATTTTCCAAATTTTCCTTCGGGTGCTCTGCCACAACAGCTGCTAAGCCAGGGGCCTATAGAAACATCTGATTATCATGTTTGAGCCTGCTTTAACCATGACCTTCACCCAAATTATTTCACATTTCGGATCTCCGCCAATTTCCTTCGATACTCTTGCACTTTTATCGCTATAAATACGCCTCCCCCTTCACTCTCCAGCCTGTCTCTGCGGTATACATTCCAATCTGAGTTTAGAATTTCATTACTGTTTATATCTGGTTTCAGCCAGCTCTCCGTCCCTAGTACTATGTGGGCACTGTGACCGTTTATTAATGATAGCAGTTCTGGGACATTTCTATAGACGCTCCCGCAGTTTACTATTACCACATTAATATTCTCATTCCCTGTTGCGTTTTGCCTACTGCTACCTTTTCGTGTCTAAGGAGGCGTCTTGTCGGGCCAAGGGAGGGAATTCCCTAACCCAAAAAACCCACATGTGCACTCCACACGTACTCCGCTACCCTTGTAGCCACTTCCTGTGTGTAGTGCACGCCTGACCTATTCAGGGGGACCCTACATTTCTCCACCCGATAGCGGAGGTCGAGAAATCACCCTGTGTACTTAAAAATCCAAGAATGTAGCACTTCCTATAGCATATTATTGTGCCTGTAAACACACACACCCAACACACGCTGTTCAAAAGTTAAATTATGTATGGTGAGCTATACAGGATATCTGTAGGAGGAAGGCTATCCTCCTTGAGTGCCACCCCATTCCATGCCATATTATAACGTTACCGCATTCGGGTACCTTACCATATTATGCCATCTGGGTGACACACTGTAGTGTCCCATCCCAGTTTTGCACTGTCCTAGAATTGCACCATACTAACCCTTCCAGATCCCATAGTGCCATACCATATCCAGCAGATAGCGCCTAATTATGGTACTAGAGGAGGGTAGCATCCCTCCTACAAATATTCGTTATAGTTCACCTGTACATAGGAGTACTTTAATTTTTGTGTCTACATATGCTATTGACAATCTACCATGGGAAGTGCTACCATATTGGATTTTGGAATATTTAGAAACCTTAAACCATGACTGTATATTTTACTTTGTCTAACAAGGAGGAGCATTTTGCATAAAAAGTTAATTTTCACAAAACAATTGCATGGGGTTTTGCTTATAGTACTGCACATGCTGCTCCATGGGCAAAGATGGCATATGATCATAGTCGATTCCATAGACGTATCAAAGAACGGAGATACGTCCACATTAATCTCTTGAAAAAAAACCATTGTGTAGTTCAACACATAATGTGCGAGACACTGCATTGGGTTAGCTCAGCCTAAAAACAGACCTTCGATGGGTGATCATTAGCTATTAAACCGTTCCCAGACAAACTCAGTGTAGCGGGATTATTTTATGCTGTACTGAAGATCAGACCATGTTTTTCACTGCAGTGGAGGCTTCAACGTTTGGGAAGAAACGCAGAATCCATTGGCTAATCATGCTCTTTGGTTTTTCATGTGTGTGTTTGTGGCCCTTGTGAACAGTAAAGATTTTATAGGTACAATATTTCAGAGCAATCATGTATCAATAACAGGAAAGTATGAAGTTATTTTAAAATTTACTGCATGTATTGAAGAACTCCAACGTAAAGCATAAAGTACGTCGTCATCTGAAGACCACATGACTATGAGAGTTATCGACAACGTTCAACTATGTAAAATTTGCTTCCCTGTAGAGATGGGACTGCTGCTCGTTCCATGCAGAGCGTTCTTGTCGTATTAGATTCTCTATGAATGTATAGCTTATCAACACAAAATTTTAAACTGCATTATATTCAGTCTTCATTTTGTCTGTTCTAGTAATGGTCTGCTAAGTCCAAGAACTACAGAAAAATATGATAATTGTTATGTCTCTCTACATATGCAACAACAAAATAAATAAGAGACACGAATTCTTACGTGTCTCTCCCACAACCCCCCCCCTCTCACTCTCTCTCTCTCTCTCTCTCTCTCTCTCTCTCTCTCTCTCTCTCTCTGAAACTGCAATACCTGAACTGTTAAGCTTCATCTCATGTAAAAGTACAAAATGCTCTTTGGCATGGCAACAACTCGACTGTAAAATTTCTCGGATATTGTAAATGTATAAACTGCCAAAACTCTGTCTCCAGCAGTTGTTAAGTCTTATGGGAGATATGTATGATGCAATAAACCTTATCCCAACTTGTAAAAATATTAGTTATTATTATATGAATCCTCTTGATTCAAAACCCGTAAAAGCCATTTTTTTAAACACACATGAAGTTCATCTTCATTGAATGGGACTTAACTGATTAATGTAGCACCTTGCTGCTGTCTACCGTTGACAGCATATTGCGAGGTCGTGTAATTGTGTCCTAGTCACTTAGTGGTGACCAGAAAGTAACTTCTCACGCCATCAATTGTGGTACTGGTAGATTGTATAAACCACTTACTTTCAGGAATTGCTGGCACTTGTAGAGTAGGCTCAATTGAGTGGAGCTACTTACCCCCACATCCACATCACACATTTTCCAGTATGAGCGTGAATATATCTAATGGAACAGGACCAACCATGTCTAAGTCTAGAACAATATTCTGGTGTATCTCTTGATTTATTACGAAAATCCTAAGTTCCATAACACCTAGGTGACCTACTTTTGTTGCAAAGAGAGCCGATTTCTGCCTCTTGGTCTGTTTAGATGTTGGGAGAGCTGAGACCGGGGTGATGCATTTGATACCCCTCATGCTGCGAAAATACCGTATTCCTGCCACTTTCTGTGGAGAAAATGAAACTGACTTTGTCAAATACACATTGACAGCATGTCACAGCTAGGGCAAACTCTTCACTGTGGTAGACGAGTTCATCGATGTTATTTTGCCTACTTGCATAAGAGAACAAGGTAGGATATGCTGGGGAAGAATAGTCTGTCTGCAAAATGAAAATCGAGCAGCACTTGTGGCGGGAGTTGTCTTTCCCAGAAGAAAACTGCGCTTGCTGTAAGCGATGACAAGAATGAATTTCCCTTCTAGCAGAGTAGAAAAGAGTGCAGAGATTTACACAGATTCTGTGTATTTGCGTCTCTTGCATTTGTATTATTAGTAGCTCACAGCTGGATTCCATGCAGTGATAAGGTACATCGTAGAAATAAACAATACCTTGTTACGTCTGCACATTGTTTCACAAGCGATTCTCCATGAGGCGGCGCTGCTGGGGCTCAGTATAACTTTCTGAAACACCCTACAGCTGCTTGTTTTGTGAGGTGGTAGTGGGGTAGATGCAGTGGGGAATTACCTGCTGCTACTTCTACACTTTCGCAGACTTATTAATAAGGGAAGTGCATTACTACAATCCTGCGTCCTACCTTCCCTCGCACATTTACCCCCACCCGTGCCTCCTCCCCCCTGTCACAACCCCAGAACACAATTTATGCATTAATACACTTCTACTGCACTTAGACGTTGTACACATATTAACACGGAATATTTAGTATTAACTCATTTCATTTTTGCTGCAAAGGATAATTTTATACCATTATAATTCTGCAGCAGAGTACTGTTCCCCAATATGGTTAAATAGTGCTCACATCAAGAAGGTGGATGCAGTCTTGAACCAAACGATGAGGATTATCTCTGGAACGATCAGGTCAACTCCTGTCCAATGGCTGCCTGTATTGAGCCATATCCCGCCGCCACATTTGCGCAGAGAACACGCACTTGTCAGGGAGTGTCGAAAAATCCAAAATAGCCCAGATCTTCCTATCCACACCCTGAGTAATGGAATTGAGCAAAATAGATTGAAATCCAGACACCCCCCTCTCGCAAGTGCCAAAGATCTGGTAAAGAACGCTTTTATTCTTGAGGACCGCTGTAGAGAAGAATGGGAGGAAAAGACGCCGCCTCAGGTTAACACCTTATTGAGAACATCTAACAGACCTCGGGGCTTTGATTTGCCCCGCAAAATCTGGTCTACCCTTAACAGGATCAGGACGAGCCACGGCCGTTGTGCGGACTCCTTGTACAAATGGGGCATAGTGCCATCACCACAGTGCGACTGCGGCGCTGACAGGCAGACAATTCACCATATCGTGGTAGAATGCCCTCTGAGGGCCTACCCTGGGCAAACAAGGGACTTCATGGATGCGACTAACAGTGCAATCGATTATATTTCTAACCTAGATGTTTGTTTGTGATATTGTAACTGTTTTGTGTGTTATGTACTTCTAGATTTTTCATACGTGATTTGTACATTGCCATACGCTAAATAAATAAATAAATAAATAAATACCATTATAACACTATTTTTGATTAATAAAGTAATCTCCAGTTTCCAGCCTCATGAGGTTATTAAATGGCCACGAGCTTTTGGTAGTGGTTGACCGCCGTCTGAATGCCGCTGCCGTGCTTATACGAGGGGCGTTCAGAAAGTAAGCTCCGATCGGTCGCGAAATGGAAACGACTATGAAACTCCGATAAAGCTTTGCACAGATGTGTTGGGTAGTGTCTCTAGTATAACCCCAGTTAGCATCAAGTCGCTCTTCTCATTTCTGAGCTCGCAGTGAGTGCGTAAAGATGTCTAGAAAATAGTGTCTGCCGCCAAGTACGAGGGCCTGGTGAGAAATTTCGCCTGAAGCTATGCAGCTAACATTACATAACTGTCGTGCTGTTTCTTCTTCAAGACAATTCTCAGCCGCATTCTGCAGGGGCAATGAAGATGCTCCTGCATCGTTTTCAAATGGAAGTGTGAGATTACCCACAATACAGTCCGCAATTGTCTCCCCCTGAGTTTCATCTCTGGTCACATGAACCGCTGTCTTTGAAGACAACATTTTGACACAGACAACGAGGTGTAGGCCAGCGTGGAGAATTGGCGGAAAGCACTGGCGGCTGCCTTCTATGATGAGGCTATTGAAAAGTTGGTACAACGCTATGACAAAAGTCTAAGTCAGAACGGCGACTACGTAGAGAAGTAGCTGAAAGGTGTAGCTAACTGTTACAAGTAAAACATTTCTGATGTTCACTGTGGTTTCAATTTGGCAATCAATCGGAGCTTACTTTCTGAACAGGCCTCGTATATCCGCGCCGTCATCAGTGATATCACTGGCGCCTAGTCCCACGCCACATATGGCAATGTTTTGGTTGTGCAACCTCACCGACCGCTTCAACTCACCGATCAAATGATCCCAGGCTCCACTCAGCTGCAATCCAACTTCTTTATTGAGGGTGTTGTCCGAAATTTTGATGCTGTCCCAGAAACTGTTGTTCCGTTTAATAATACACTACTGTCCATTAATATTGCTACACCAAGAAGAAATGCAGATGTTACACGGGTATTCATTGGACAAATATATTATACTAGAACTACATGTGATTACATCTTCACTCAATTTGGGTGCATAGATCCTGAGAAATCAGTACCCAGAACAACCACCTCTGGCCGTAATAACGGCCTTGATACGCCTGGGCATTGAGTCAAACAGAGCTTGGATGGAGCGTACAGGTACAACTGCCCATGCAGCTTCAACACGATACCACAGTTCGTCAAGAGTAGTGACTGGCGTATTGTGACGAGCCAGTTGCTCGGCCACCATTGACCAGACGTTTTCAGTTGGTGAGAGATCTGGAAAATGTTCTGGCCAGGGCAGCATTCGAACATTTTCTGTATCCAGAAAGGCCCATACAGGACCCGCAACATGCGGTCGTGCATTATCCTGCTGAAATTTAGGGTTTCGCAGGGATCAAATGAAGGGTAGAGCCACGGGTCGTAAAACATCTGAAATCTAACGACCACTGTTCAAAGTGCCGTCAATGCGAACAAGAGGTGACCAAGACGTGTAACCAATGGCACCCCATAACATCACGCCATGTGATACACCAGTATGGCGAGGACGAATACACGCTTCCAATGTGCGTTCAACGCGATGTCGCCAAACATGGATGCGACCATCACGATGCTGTAAAACAGAACCCGGATTCATCCGAAAAAATTATGTTTTGCCATTCGTGCACCCAGGTTCGTCGTTGAGTACACCATCACAGGCGCTCCTGTCTGTGATGCAGCGTCAAGTGTAACCGCAGTCATGGTCTCCGAGCTGATAGTCCATGCTGCTGCAAACGTCGTCGAACTTTTCGTGCTGATGGTTGTCGTCTTGCAAACGTCCCCATCTGTTGACTCAGGGATCGAGACGGGGCTGCGCGATGCGTTACAGCCATGCGGATAAGATGCCTGTCATCTCGACTGCTAGTGATACGAGGCCATTGGGATCCTGCACAGCGTTCTGTATTACCCTCCTGAACCCACCGATTCCATATTCTGCTAACAGTTATTGGATCTCGACCAACGAGAGCAGCAATGTCGCGAAACGATAAACCGCAATCGCGATAGGCTAGAAGACGTCCTTTATCAAAATCTGAAACGCGATGGTACGCATTTCTCCTCCTTACACGAGGCATCACAACAACGTTTCACCAGGCAACGCCGGTCAACTGTTGTTTATGTATGAGAAATCGGTTGGAAATTTTCCTCATGTCAGCACGTTGTAGGTGTCGCCACCGGCACGAACTTTGTGTGAATGCTCTGAAAATGTAATCATTGGCATATCACTGCATCTTCTTCCTGTCAGTGAAATTTCGCGTCTGTAGCACGTCATCTTCGTGGTGTAGCAATATTAATGGCCAGTAGTGTATGTGACATCTGAGTACAAAAACCTATTGGGGTTAAAATTTGTGCATCACGGTCTGAATGGCCATTCGCCCGTTTACTAACAGAATGCCCATCTAATTATGAAGAATGAATACAAATACTGTCTATGACTGCGCTGCTGTTCCCCTGCACCCTAGTTGGAAAAAACACATTCTGTATCAGATCATATGAGTTTAGGATATCTACCAACATCCTTTTTCTTGCACAATCATATACAAAATTAATATTGAAGACACTGATTTTGTGGCTCAATAACAGGGAACATTACTCAGCTCCTGCAGAAACACGAAATCGGCACAGTCTTCAAGCCCCCAATAAAGATCCGGCACCTAACGAAGCCAGTGAAAGACGATGTATGCCTCAGAACACGGGGATGTACAAAATACCGTGTGAGTGTGGACAGTTTTATGTTGGTTAGACTGTCCGTATTACTGAACAGCGTCGCACAGAACATTAGAAAGCTATTAGTGTAAACCTAAATTGGTGTAAATTACAGGCATGTAACTTCAATAGCACACGATTTATCTGAGGTCCAAGCGGCCGATTAGTATCGATCGCGTCAGGTCATATGTAGTCCACAGTAACACGAAAAAACGGTAGCAGCATGCTTATAAATATATTTATTCATCTATGTCTTTGTTTATATCAGATATATGGTATTCATGAATAAATTGGTCAAATTTTAGAAAGCACGGAGACATTAAGCTACTGGTCTACTTTTGCTTGCTATTCCTTTGATGTATGTTTATTTAATTTGTTTGTGTTTTTAATAATGTATCTTAGAGCGTGTTTATGGTCCAGCCATAGGAATATTTATTTAATTTCAACTTATTTAAATGTAAATCCAGTGTTTCGAATGTGTTTCATTATGTTTGTGTGGATGCGTTGGTTTGGAGACACGAAGCGAGCGCTCTAGCCAATTACAGCGGTCGTTAGTAAGAGAGACGTATGGAGGTTGGGGAGGAGTATCGTTTCCGGAGAGGAGAAGAGGTAGTTTGGGACAGTGCGGTGTGAGGGAGAGTCGCACAGGACACGGGAGTACGGCTCAGGACACAGGAAGTGCTGAACGCGACAGCGCGACGGACGCAGAGTCGGCGGAAAGACTTGCACAGTGGAGCAGTTCGCGCGTGGTCGCGGAGGATAGAAATTTTTGGGTGCCGACCTGTGCTCTTGCGTGATTTCCGTGGCTTCTGCACTGAAGTCGTAGTATGTGTTCAGATGTGAATATCTCGCGAGCTATGTTGTTGTTCATAACTAATTACGTGAAGTAGGAATCTATTGTTTCCCTGTTATTCAACTTGTATTTTATTTAATTGCTGGACCATCGACACCAATAACTGTTTTGCAAAAATATACCGCATTCTCAAAAGTACTTCTACTATCGTACTCAACAAGTCCTTAAGATGATACCTACAGATTTTATTTAATTGCAATCTTTCATTTGGAAATTTATAGGTTAAATGCGTAATTCGCAATTGCTGAGTGATAGAAACCTTCGACCATTCGATTCATGTGTGTATTCTTATCGTATCCTGTAGACTCAGCAGTATTTGGCCTGTAATGCGGCAACTACGTATCCCAGTCCCTGGACAACAAAACCAACCAAAACTTTTAATATTCCAACTCTGAGTAGGAGGGAACGTAGTTGCGGGCCACCTCATTTCATGCATTTTCAATTTGAAAGCACGCAAGCTGATTTTTCGGGATAGCATAGGCGAAAACACCTTTCATGTTCCGTGCGACGCTGTTCAGTAGTATGGACAGTGTGACCGGCATAAAACTGCCCACACCCACACAGTATTCTGTACATTCCCATGTTCTGAGGTGTGCATCGTCTTTCACTGGCTTCATTAGTTGCTGAATCTTTGCTGGGGGCCTGAGGACTGTGCCAATCTTGTGTTTCTTCAGGAGCCAGGTAATATTCCCTGTTATTGAGCCACACAACGGCAAAAACGCTATCTTCCTCGAGTCGTCTTCTGACGTCTTCCACTTTCGCGGCTTAGCAGAAACTGCTTGCGAAATTTGTCTGTTGTTATAACCGTTTTCCTTGAAATCTTTACGTTGGTGACTTAATCCCTCGGCAGGTTTTCGGCATCTGAGATGGTTTCAGCTTGATGTACCAAGGTCCTGAGTCCTGAGAACAGACTGTTTCAACACTGGGTGGTTGACGCTGCATCACAGACAGGAGCGCCTGCGATGGTGTACTCAACGACGAACCTGGGTGCAAGAATGAAAAAACGTGATTTTTGCGGATGAATCCAGGTTCTGTTTACATCATCATGATGGTCGCATCCGTGTTTGGCGACAACGCGGTGAACGCACATTGGAAGCATGTATTCGTCATTGCCATACTGGCGTATCACCCGGCGTGATGGTACACGTCTCGGTCACCTCTTGTTCACATTGACGGCACTTTGAACAGTGGACGTTACATTTCAGGTGGGTTACGACCCGTGGCTCTACCCTTCCTTCGAATGCCGCGAAACCCTAAATTTCAGCAGGATAATGCACGACCGCATGTTGCGGGTCCTGTATGGGCCCTTCTGCAGAAACACGAAATCGGCACAGTCTTCAGGCCCCCAATAAAGATCCGGCACCTAACGAAGCCAGTGGAAGACGATGTATGCCTCAGAACACGGGGATGTACAAAATACCGTGTGAGTGTGGACAGTTTTATGTTGGTTAGACTGTCCGTATTACTGAACAGCGTCGCACAGAACATGAAAGGTATTTTCGCCTACGTTATCCCGAAAACTCAGGTGTATAGAAGTATGCTCTGGAAAATGGTCACCGAATTGCATTCCACGATACTTCTATTCTTAAATGGAACAACGGCTTCTGGGGTAACATAACACATGAAGCAACTCTCAAAGAGCATGAGAAGTGTGTTAAGGAAAGCATTATATTTGTCATCTGTGTTGTCAGCACTATAAACATCCTGCCACTATTGTTTCTTAACGAGGTTTAAGAAACACTCTGTTGCCATTAGATTACCTTTCCTACATAGTTCGTAATTATACACTACTGGCCATTAAAACTGCTACACCAAGAAGAAATGCAGCTGATAAACAGGTATTCATTGGACAAATATATTATACTAGAACTGAATCGCTAGCAGATACCGATCCGTGTGGGTGCGCTTGCGGTAAACGCTGTGACCGAGACACATTAGTAATATGGCGGACAAGAACGCCCAGAAACGGCAGGAACACTCTGAGTTTTCATGTCCATGAATCCATATGACGAAAGTGTCGCCGACGGAGAGACAGAAACAAGTAGGCTATTCAGGAGCCGTATCCAAGGCGAGGTTCTCAAAATGCTCCATAAACAGGTTCGCTACAACTGGAGCCAATGGGCTTCTGATCGCGACGCCGTCCATCTGGTTGAAATAATCTCCACCGTGGAAAAAGTACGATGACGTAAGGATATGTTTAAATAACAGAAAAGTTTCACTATCGGTTTCTACTAAGCGGCAACAATAGAAGACCTCCGAAGAAGCCACGAAGAAGATTGCGTTTTTACCGTATTTTTATTTTATTTTATTTATGCATCTAGTCCCGTAGTACCCAACTGAGGAGCAAATCGCCACGGTCATGGAACATGTCAGTACGTGAAATTACAACATAAAAGTTATAACAGACAAAATACAGAGTTTATTAACTCAAAAAAATTCAACTCATAAGTTTAAGTAACCGCAATGAACAATGTAACACAAGAATCAGCTTATTTTTTAAAGGAACTCCTCAACAGAATAGATGGAGTTACCCATGAGGAAACTCTTCAGCTTCGATTTGAAACGGAGTGGATTACTGCTAAGATTTTAGAATTCTTGTGGTAGCTTGTTGAAAATGGATGCAGTAGTAATACTGCACACCTTTCTGCACAAGAGTTAAGGAAGTGCGATCCGCCGGCCGGAGTGGCCGAGCGGTTCTAGGCGCTTCAGTCTGGAACCGCGCGACCGCTACGGTCGCAGGCTCGTATCCTGCCTCGGGCATGGATCTGTGTGATGTCCTTAGGTTAGTTAGGTTTAAGTAGTTCTAAGTTCTAGGGGACTGATGACCTCAGAAGTTAAGTCTCATAGTGCTCAGAGCCATTTGAACCATTTTTTGAAGTGCGATCCAAATGCAGATTGGATATCTGCCGAGTATTAACTGAGTGATAGCTGCTAATTCTTGGGAATAAGCTAATATTGTTAACACGATATGACAGTAAGGAATATGTATATTGAGAGGGCAATGTCAAATTACCCAGACTGGTGAACAGAGGTTGACAAGAGGTTCGCGAACCTACACCAAATACTGCCCGAACTGTCTGTTTCTGAGCCAAAAATATCCCTTCAGAATGGGAAGAGTTACCCCAAAATATAATACCACGCGGCATAAGCGAATGAAAGTAGAATAATTTTCGTGTCGAACGATCACTTACTTCAGATACCGTTCAAATACTAAAAATGGCAGCATTAAGTCTTTGAACAGGATCCTGAACATGAGCTTTCCACGACAGTTTACTGTCTATCTGAACACCTAAAAATTTGAACTGTTCAGTTTCACTAATCATATGCCCGTTCTGAGTAATTAAAACGTTGGGTTTTGCTGAAGTGTGTGTTAGGAACTGTAAAAACTGAATCTTACTGTGATTTAGCGTTATGTCATAAACTGCACTATTTGAAACTGTGCCAATGTCGCACACAACATCCTTCACTACCAAGCCAGTGCCATCAGCAAACAGAAATATTTTAGAGGTACCCGTAGTACTTGAGGGGATGTCATTTATATAAATAAGGAACAGGAGTGGCCCCAACAGTGATCCCAGGGACACCCCCATTTGACCGTATCTCACTCTACCCCACATTACAGCCATTCGTAACACTACGAATAATGACCTTTCGCTGTCTGTTGTTAAAGTAAGAGATGAACCAGTTGTAAAATATTCCCCGTATTCTATAATGGTTCAATTTCTGGAACAATACTTTGTGATGAACACAATCAAACAGCTTACTTAAATCAAAAAATATGCCTAGCGTTCGAAATATTTTGTTTAATCCATCCAGTATCTCACAGAGAAAAGAGAATATAACATTTCCAGTTGTTAAACGACTTCTAAAGCCAAACTGTACATTTGATAGCAAATTATGTGATATAAAATGATCAATTATCCTTACATACACAGCCTTTTAAATAACTTTAGCAAACACTGATGGCATAAAAATAGATCAAAATTGTCTACATTATCCCTTTCTCCCTTTTTATTAAGCGGCTTTACTACTGAGTACTTTAATCATTGAGAAAAGTGGCCATTCGTAACGAAAAAATAACAAATATGGATGAGTACAGGGCTAACATGTGCAACACAGTACTTTAATATTCTGCTAGGCACTCCATCATATCTATGAGAGTCCTTAGTCTTCAGTGATATAATTATTTACTCAATCTTATCCTTGTCAGTGTCACAGAGGAGTATTTCAGACATCAGTCTCGGAAAGGAATTTTCCAAGAGAGTTATATGATTCCCTGAAGAAACCAAGTTTTTATTTAATGCACCAGTAATGCTCAGAGAATGATTGTTAAATACTGTACATATTTCTGACTACTACGAACGGACTATATGTCGTCGACCTTGTGCTGCTGACCAGACACTTCCTTCACAACTGACCATATGGTTTTAATTTTATCTCGTGAATTAGCAATTCTATGTGCGTACCACACAGGTTTTGGCTTCCTAATAAAATTTTAAGCATCTTACAGTATTGTTTGTAATGGGCTACTGTAGCTTGATTGTGACTATTTCTAACATTTTGTTATAATTCCTGCTTTGTTCTACATGATATCCTTATACCACTAGTGAGCCACCCCGGCTGCCTTTTACTGCAAGTACATCATTTAAAACGTTCCAATGGAAAGCAACTCTCAAAGAGCATGAGAAGTGTGTTAAGGAAAGCATTATATTTGTCATCTGTGTTATCAGCACTATAAACATCCTGCCACTATTGTTTCTTAACGTGGTTTAAGAAACACTCTGTTGCCATTAGATTACCTTTCCTACATAGTTCGTAATTATACACTACTGGCCATTAAAACTGCTACACCAAGAAGAAATGCAGATGATAAACAGGTATTCATTGGACAAATATATTATACTAGAACTGACATGTGATTACATTTTCACGCAGTTTGGGAGCATAGATCCTGAGAAATCAGTACCCAGAACAACCACCTCTGGCCGTAATAAAGGCCTTCATACCCATGGGCATTGAGTCAAACAGAGCTCGGATGGCGTGTACAAGTACAGCTGCCTATGCAGCTTCAACACGATACCACAGTTCATCAAGAGTAGTGACTGGCGTATTGTGACGAGCCAGTTGCTCGGCCACCAATGACCAGACGTTTTCAATTGGTGAGGTATCTGGAGAATGCGCTGGCCAGGGCAGCAGTGGAACATTTTCTGTATCCAGAAGGGCCCATACAGGACCCGCAACATGCGGTCGTGCATTATCCTGCTGAAATTTAGGGTTTCGCGGCATTCGAAGGAAGGGTAGAGCCACGGGTCGTAACCCACCTGAAATGTAACGTCCACTGTTCAAAGTGCCGTCAATGTGAACAAGAGGTGACCGAGACGTGTACCATCACGCCGGGTGATACGCCAGTATGGCAATGACGAATACATGCTTCCAATGTGCGTTCACCGCGTTGTCGCCAAACACGGATGCGACCATCATGATGCTGTAAACAGAACCTGGATTCATCCGCAAAAATCACGTTTTTTCATTCTTGCACCCATGTTCGTCGTTGAGTACACCATCGCAGGCGCTCCTGTCTGTGATGCAGCGTCAAGGGTAACCGCAACCATGGTCTCCGAGCTGATAGTCCATGCGGCTGCAAACACCGTCGAACTCTTCGTGCAGATGGTTGTTGTCTTGCAAACGTCCCCATCTGCTGACTCAGGGATCGAGACATGGGTGCACGTGGATACGATGCCTGTCATCTCGACTGCTAGTGATACGAGCCCATTGGGATCCAGCACGGCGTTCCGTATTACCCTCCTGACCCACCGATTCCATATTCTGCTAACAGTCATTGGATCTCGACCAACGCGAGCAGCAATGTCGCGAAACGATAAACCGCAATCGCGATAGGCTACAATCCGACCGTAAACGTGATGGAAACGTGATCGTACGCATTTCTCCTCCTTACACGAGTCATCACAACAACGTTTCACCAGGCAACGCCGGTCAACTGTTGTTTATGTATGAGAAATCGGTTGGAAATTTTCCTCATGTCAGCACGTTGTAGGTGTCGCCACCGGCACGAACTTTGTGTGAATGCTCTGAAAATGTAATCATTGGCATATCACTGCATCTTCTTCCTGTCAGTGAAATTTCGCGTCTGTAGCACGTCATCTTCGTGGTGTAGCAATTTTAATGGCCAGTAGTGTATGTGACATCTGAGTACAAAAACCTATTGGGGTTAAAATTTGTGCATCACGGTCTGAATGGCCATTCGCCCGTTTACTAACAGAATGCCCATCTAATTATGAAGAATGAATACAAATACTGTCTGTGGCTGCGCTGCTGTTCCCCTGCACCCTAGTTGGAAAAAAACACATTCTGTATCAGATCATATGAGTTTAGGATATCTACCAACATCCTTTTTCTTGCACAATCATATACAAAATTAATACTGAAGTCACTGAGTTTGTGGCTCAATAACAGGGAACATTACTCAGCTCCTGCAGAAACACGATATCGGCATAGTCTTCAGGCCCCCAATAAAGATCCGGCACCTAACGAAGCCAGTGAAAGACGATGTATGCCTCAGAACACGGGGATGTACAAAATACCGTGTGAGTGTGGACAGTTTTATGTTGGTTAGACTGTCCGTATTACTGAACAGCGTCGCACGGAACATGAAAGGTATTTTCGCCTACGTTATCCCGAAAACTCAGCTGTATAGGAGCATGCTCTGGAAAATGGTCACCGAATTGCATTCCACGATACTTCTATTATTAAATGGAACAACGGCCTCTGGGGTAACATAACACATGAAGCAACAGACATCAGAATTTCGGACAACACCCTCAATTAAGAAGGTGGATTGCAGCTGAATATGTCCTGGGATCACGTGATCGTGGAGTTGAGGGCGGTGAGGTCGCGCAACCAAAACATTGCCATATTGGGACTAGTGGCCAGTGATATTACTGACGACGCCGCGGGTATATAAGCACGGCAGCGGCATTCGGACGATGGTCAACCATTTGACAATGGCAGAGCAGATCTCAACCAAAAGCTCGTTTTCAGTTAACCACTTGAAGCGACTGAAAATCCAAGAATTGTTTATTAATAGATATTGCCACGAAAGCATGCATTCGTACTATTTTCAACAATACGCGTGTTTTCTATGCGCTTGAACGCGTAAAGTATTAGTCCAGTGAAAAAATGGAGAGGACCTTTCTTGTAGTTTGGTTTTGTACTTGCAAACCTTTTCCTAGAAGGCGCGAGCTTCAAGATAAACTTTAAAAAGTGACCTTTATACTCTCACGCACCACTACACTTACACCCCACTGGACCGGCTTTTTGTATGTTGTTCATGACACTCCCTCGTACTACTGTACAAAAATTTGCGATTACAATATTTTTCCTCCTATTCGAACATTTCTGTCTTCGTTGACTGGCCTAAAAAATAAACAGTGAGAAAGAAGGACGGGTTAATACTTACAATCGACTGTACATGTCAGTTTTTTCTGTCTAGAAGTGGTAGATCTCTAATGACACTTCATGATGACCAACCTATCACAATTGTATACAGAGTACAAAGTCCACCTGATAACTAGTAAATCTGGACGCTGTGGATGAATGGTGTAGGTAGACGACTGTAGTATCACAGAACTTGGAAGAACTGTTCTGTACGGGCAGCGTTGAAGGCTGTTCCCATCATCCCAGGTCAACTATCTTGGAATACCTTCTTGCACTGTGACGTCGGAGGGCTGTGCTAAGGTCTGCAATCTTTTATACACTGCACAACAAAATGAGAGAGTCATACTTTCAAAACCCCGCCACTTTCTCGCACTGTGATACACAAGTTCGGAATGTGGCTTGAAGGCACCTAGTCTTTCTCTGTTACAGCACAAAAGTGTGGCACCATACGACATCAGTCTCTGGCTCGGCAACATTTCAATCAAACATCGAAGTGTCGACATGTTCCCCGCCCCCCCCCCCCCCCCCCGCCAAAAAAAGGGGCCTGAACTCAGAAGTTAATGTACAGTGGTATCATATTAGCATCAAATTTCACCACAAGAATCCTCAACGCCACCGTGGACGTGGCGCACCGTAAGGTCGTAACACCTCTATTTACCCATACCTCATCCCTTCTTCTTCCTTTGCTAAGAAAGTCTGAATGGCGACATCGAACCTTAAAATGACGCCGTTTTGTTATGGATGGCCGACGAACACATTTCGGACAGACAGCTGCTCTGTATCGACGTGAAAAGGCCTCAGGGTGTGTCAAATGGAGTGAAAAAAACCACCCCTTTCTTTGAAGCGTTTATTTTCATACATTTTGCGGTCAAAAACAATAGTTTCCAGTGTGATGTGTCCAGAACGAGGTTCTCGACAACTTTTAACACTGATGACATCCCCCCCCCCCACCACTCCCTCAAAATGGCTCTAAACACTGTGGGACTTAACACATGGTCATTAGTCCCCTAGACTTAGAACAACTTAAACCTAAAGGACGTCACACACATCCATGCCCGAGGCAGGATTCGAACCTGCGACCGTAGCAGCAGCGAGGTTCCGGATTGAACTGCCTAGAACCGCTCGGCCACAGTGGTCGGCTACAACTCCCTCATCCCACATGCTTTTTTTTTTCACACCACAGAGCTGAAACTCCAGAACCCCATTGACAGTGATCTCACCACTTTGGAGTGTATAGTGACCTCAGCTTTTACTCTGGTATAAAGGAGGGAACCACTAGGGACTGTTCACAAGAATTCGACGAAATGTGGAAGTGATTCAAAGCAGTAACGGTGTTCCTCTCTCCGTTTTCCTGCCCTACTGTGGAGTGTTCATGGTGCAGGATTCGAAACTGACATGTGAGTGAATAAAATAGCAAAGGGTCCCTCTAAGGCCACCCCAGTTCGGCAACACCTTCGGTGCCACCTGCACACTTGAATTGGGCATTTCGAAAACGTCTGTGTAAAGCAACACTTACCAACTGACATCTATCCGACATCGCAGTAGGCAATCAATTCGACCCCCCCCCCCCCCCCTGTACTTTCGCATACAGCCAGCCCATAAAAGAGGGTTGAGAAAGCATAAGCACTCCTTTCTTCTTTGGAGCACGGTCAAATTTTTTCAAAAGGATTTTTACGGTCTTCACTCTAAAGCGATGTTCGATGGGGTAACGGCCCCTGAAGTCAGTAGAAAAGGGTTGTATCATCCAGGGGGCCTCACCAGTGTCAAAGGTTGTCAAGAACTTTATGCTATTACGCATCACAAAGCAAAATGTCGTTTGAAAGAGCAAAATGTGTCAGAATGAATGTCCCAAAGGAAATTATGGTTTCATCCCTTTATGACACCTCCTGAGGCCTTTCATCGTTCATTCTGAGCAACAGTGTGTCTCAATGTTTTCCTCAGCCACTTTACAACTCACATGAACTTCTGAGCGTTTGGCCTTTTTTGTACATGTCGGCACCTTGCTCTTTGAAGCGTCGCAGAGCCAGAGAGTAGCATCACAGGGAGTCATGCTTTTGCACCAGTACAGAGGAATGATGTAGGCACCTTTGAGCAAAATTTCAAACATCTGGGTCGAGATGGGAGTGAATGATGGGATGTCAATAAAGTGGCCATTTAATTTTGTTGTGCCGTGTACTTAGTGGTCACCTTGTATTTTTTGCAATCCGAACGTGCATTGAATACTTAGCACAAGTGACCTACTTCCGCAGTGATATCAGGGAAAAAAGCCCCTTACCCAACTACACACATCGGCCGGAGGATGGTATTCACGTATCGTTATGGAGCCTTCCGTGACCACCAGCGGCGTACGTCGGTCCCACATAATGCCACCCCAAAACAGCAGGCAACCTCCACCTTGCTGCATTCGCTGGACCGGGTTGCCTTCAAACACGTCTCCGACGACTGTCTGTTTGAAGGCATATGCGACACTCATCGGTGAAGAGAACGTGATGCCAATCCTGAGCGGTCCATTCGGCATGTTGTTGGGCCCATCTGTACCGCGCTGCATGGTGTCGTGGTTGCAAAGATGGACTTCGCCATGAACGTCGGGAGTGAAGTTGCGCATCATGCAACCCATTGTGCACAATTTCAGTCGTAACACGTCCTGTGGGTGGACGAAAAGCATTGTTCAACATGGTGGCGTTGCTGTCAGGGCTCCTCCGAGCCATAATCCGTAAGTAGCGATCATCCACTGCCGTAGTAGCCCTTGGGCGGCCTGAGCGAGGCATGTCATCGACAGTTCCTGTCTCTTTGTATCTCCTCCATGTCCGAACATCGCTTTGGTGCACTCCGAGACGCTTGGACACTTCCCTTGTTGAGAGCTCTTCCTGGCACAAAGTTACAATGCACACGCGAACGAACCGCGGTATTCACCGTCTAGGCATGGTTGAACTACAGTCAAGACGAGCCATGTACCTCGTTCCTGGTGGAATGGCTGGAACTGATCGGCTGTCGGACACCCTCCGTCTAGTAGGCGCTGTTCATGCATGGTTGTTTACATCTTTGGGCGGGTTTAGTGACATCTCTGAACAGTCAAAAGGGACTGTGTCTGTGATACAATATCGACAGTCAACATCTGTCTTCACGAGTTCGGGGAACTGGGGTGATGCAAAACTTTTTTTGATGTGTATATTTGTGTGAAAGACTTTTTTCCCATTATGAAACTAAATACGCCTTGATTACATAGCAAATTTGAGTGCGAAAATCTGCAAAACTTACTGCGTCCGTTCGTATGCCGACAGTTTGTACCAGATACAAGTTATGTTTTCAGGAGGACAATATTAATTAAAGAAAACTGAAAATTTGCCTTTTTGTGATCTTCTTTATTGACAAGTGTGAAACATAAAACCTCATCGTATGCAGCGTGACTGCGCTGCCATTTAAATGTGGGGCTTTCGCAGTTTCCCCTCTCCCCCCCAACACTCGCTCAGACAGAATATGTTTCAAATGATTCTGAGCACTATGGGACTTAACTTCTGAGGCCATCAGTCCCCTAGAACTTGGAACTACGTAAACCTAACTAACCTAAGGACAGCACACACATCTATGCCCGAGGCAGGATTCGAACCTGCGACCGTAGCGGTCGCGCGGTCCCAGACTGAAGCGCCTAGAACTGCTCGGCCACTCCGGCCGGCTGTCTCTCTACCGTCCCACTCTCGAACGAGGCGGGGGAAAACGAGCACTTAAATGTTTCTGTGCGAGTCCTGATTTCTCTTATTTTATCGTGATGATCATTTCTCCCTATGTAGGTGGATGCAAACAGAATGTCTTCGCAATCGGAGGAGAAAACTTGTGATTGAAATTTCATAAGAAGATCCCATCCCAATGAAAAACGCCTTTGTTTTAATGATTACCACTCTAATTCACGTATCATGTCTGTGGAACTATCTCCCCTATTTCGCGATAGTACGAAACGAGCTGCTCAGCCCCAACTAATGCGGATCCCACACCGCACAGCAATACTGCAGAATAGGGCGGACAAGCTTGGTGTAAGCAGCCTCTTTAGTAGACCTGTTGCACCTTCTAAGTGTTCTGCCAATGAACCACAGTCTTTGGTTTGCTCTACCCATCACATTATCTATGTCATCGTCCAAATGGTTCAAATGGCTCTGAGCACAATGGGACTTAAAATCTGAGGTCATCAGTTCCCTAGACTTAGAGCTACTTAAACCTAACTAACCTAATGACACCACACACATCCATGCCCGGGGCAGAATTCGAACCTGAGATCGTAGCGGTCGCGCGGTTCCAGACTGTAGCACCTAGAACCGCTCGGCCACTCCGGCCGGCGACCCTCTTAATTCCAGTACTCGTATTCTCATACTATTGGTCACTTGTGCCGCGAGAGCACAACAAAATATTCTTCAGTTTGTGTGTTATTTGCTTTCTGCGAAAGTAATAAAAGTTATAATACACGACCAGAAATTTTTATATGAGCGTTTGAAGCCATAAAGTAGTATTGACTGGAAATTTAATCAGTGTATCCCATTTGCTAATGATACTACACTGATGTGCAAAATTTAAGGACGAAAGTAAACTTCGCTAGATGTTCCCTGCCATGTAACATAAATCGATGAAATTTGAACCATACGGAGAAAGAACTGCTTCAGTGTAGTGTACTGTTATACAGAAACTATCCGAAAGAAATACGCGATGAGACGAACAGTAACGACACTTTTTTCCAAGAAAGTCTTTACAGTGAACTCACCGCTATAAATGATGTCCCTCTGGACATTAGGAAAGGCGGGACATGTTTCATTATAGGGTGTGTGATCACCATGGACTGCAGTGCATGTTCTGTAACGTGCTCCAGTGCTAGCCACAAGGGTGGTAAGGAGTCTTGTGGTAGTGGGTACCATTCCTCCACCAGTGCGGTTGACAATTGCTGGATGATCGTTGGCGCATGTGGACATGCTGCAATACGTCTCCCCATGTGCACCAACGACCATCCGGCAGTTATTAGCTGCGGTGGTGAAGGAATGGGACGCCCTACAACAAGAATTGCTTACCAATCCTGTGGCCAGGATGTAAGCACGCTGCAGTGATTACGCACTGTGTTAAGAACCATGTCCTGTCTTTCCTAATGTCCAGGGGACCATTATAGAAGGCGGTGACGTCAGTGGGATTATTATCTTTGAATGAAAGTGTCGTTCCTGTTTGTGGCATTGTGTACTTATTTCAGTTAACTTCTGTGCTATAGTGTACCACGCCTTTCTATGCGTGGTCCTCGTTTCATCAAGCTATGTTATTTGGCAGTAATACATGATACGGAAGTTACTTTCGTCCTTAAAGTTTTACACACCAGTTTTATTTCAATGCCTATGATAGCTCACCTGTGTTAGCATTTCAAACTAGTTTCTGTGGAATGATATAAGCAAGCGATTAATTTTAAAATATACTAAGAAAATATACTTAGTAGAAGACAAGAATGGAAACAAATTTTAGCTAAGCTTGTCTTAAAGTAACTTAAATTACATGCTAATGTTCCACTCCTCACCTGGTACGTCGACTGCAAGCCACCTCCTCTTTCTGTATTTTAAGAAATGATGAAGGCACAGCTCACGTCCCTCACCGTCACAAAGTTTGTGCAAGCGTCTTTCTGCGGCTGGAACAAATACAAATGAGCTTACAACTATTTCTGTAAAAGAAGTGTTTTTCTTTTGCTTCACTTTTGCCCTTTTACAAAATTACAGACAAAATACATTAAATCTCGTAAATAGTCTTTACGGATTTGCCGCCGGATGACGTTTTGCAAATTCCACAATATTTCCTCCGAGCAACTATCCGACATCCTCCGGTGGTGAACCTTGCCGGTGGCTAGGCATCACTGAAGGTATCCGTACTTCGAATCGTTGTATATAGAAGACGCAGGCGCAGAAATCACGCATGCACAATTATTTGCAGACAGATGGCGCCATACTCAAACGCCCTCAGCCGAAAATCGCAGAGTGGCCCTCCCGCGCGTGCGCTGTACCTATGTTTACTAACAGTGCGGCCAGACGTTGCTTACTAAAAAACCATACTACACAATGTTACGACGGGTCTGTTATCGAAAAGTGTTGATGTTCTCTTCGTGATTCAATAGCAGCCAATGCAGGGTTCCAAGCTGTGCTCAGTCGAAATCGCGCATCCCTGTTGATGAGATCACCAGCTGTACGGATATGACGCAATCCCAGAAAGATGATGTCGGGGATAAAACTTACGTCTTTTCATAAATCATGCGATGTCGTGTATGTTGTGACTTGGCAGACAGCCAAGCCACTATGAGGTGAAGCCGAAAGGCACGCGTTAAAGCTCACAAGGTCTTTATAGTAGCAAAAATAGTACGTAGCTTCTGGAATACTTAACTTTAATCCATAATTGGTGAACATCTGTCTGACGGTACATGCATCACAAGATAAATAGCAAATGATAATGGCGCCTTGTTAGGTCGTAGCAAATGACGTAGCTGAAGGCTATGCTAACTATCGTCTCGGCAAATGAGAGCGTAATTTATCAGTGAACCATCGCTAGCAAAGTCGACTGTACAACTGGGACGAGTGCTAGGAAGTCTCTCTAGACCCGCCGTGTGGCGGCGCTCGGTCTGCAATCACTGATAGTGGCGACACGCGCGTCCGACGTATACTAGCGGACCGCGGCCGATTTAAAGGCTACCACCTAGCAAGTGTGGTGTCTGGCGGTGACACCACAGTGTATTTAGACAGTGTTGTGCAACTGCCGGCTTCTCCAGTCGGCGTAGGCGTGTATGACGCTGATGTTCATCACAGCCATCTTGTACAGCGCGACATGTCCGGCCTAAATATGCCGTCTCACATTGACGAGGAATCTCATACACACCACGTTTCCTCACGCCAACATCATCCTTAACGGAACCCAACAATTTCCTCAGTTCTGCAGATGGTCGAAAAACGCACCTAACATCATATCTTCCGAGGACTCCTCCGATTCTTACGATATGGCAGCAAAAATACAGCACGAAGGCCAAACCGGTGGGTGTCTTCGTATCTTGATACTGCTCCATGGATTGAACTCGCTTGGGCAAGAGTGCATTACGTATCTGTCTCTCAGAATAATCGTTTTGTCGGATCACTGTCGTCAAATGTTGTATCTCACTCGACAGGCTTTCAGGATGAGATGCCACACGCGTTCTATGAACTAACGTACGTAATGCACTACCGCATTGTGCAGGGAGATGGCAGCTTGTGTCCTGCAAATATAGATCTGTATGCGTTGGCTTGCGGTAGATGCTGTGTTCCAAGTTTCCGTCTGATTTCCTTTAATTCGCTCCACACGAATACAAACTTCACAACGGAACTGTAAAAAGATGATACTTTACCTTTTCTTGATGTTTTGGTGCGAAAGAAAGCAGATGGAACCTTGGGTGACAGTGTATATTGCAAGCCAATACATACAGGTCTATAATTGCAGGGCACAAGCTGCCACCACCCTGCACAGTGCTGTAGTGCATTACATGCGTTAGTTCATAGAGCGCGTGTGGTATCTGATCCTGAAAGCCTGTCGAGTGAGATACAACGATTGAAGACAGTGTTCCGACAAAACGGTTATTCTGAGAGACAGATACGCAATGCATTCAGGCTCAAGTGAATTCAATATATGGAGCATAATGAAAATACGAAGA
This sequence comes from Schistocerca nitens, assembly GCF_023898315.1. Classification (NCBI taxonomy): domain Eukaryota; kingdom Metazoa; phylum Arthropoda; class Insecta; order Orthoptera; family Acrididae; genus Schistocerca; species Schistocerca nitens. Next base: position 555,134,809 of record NC_064616.1, on the reverse strand, counting down.
CACCCACCACATTGGTCTTCTTGCTGTATTTTGGTGCCATGTCATCAAGAATCGGAAGAGTCTACGGAAGATATGACATTAGGTACGTTTTCGACCATCTGCAGAACTGTGGAACCTGTTTGGTTCGGTTAAGGTTGATCTTGGCCTGAGGAAACGCGGAGCGGCATATACTCGTATAGGTCAGACATATCGCACAGAACAAGAACACTGTGATGAACGTCAGCGTCATATACATCTACGCCAACCGGAGAAGTCGGTAATTGCAAAACACTGTGTAAATACGGGGCATCGCATAATTTATGAAAAGACGAAAGTTCTATCCCCGGCATCATCTTTCTAGGATTGTGTCATTAAGAAAGCAGTACATATCCGTACAGCTCATAATCGCATCAACAGGAATGCAGGATTTGAACTGAGCACAGCCTGGAAACCTTTATCGGTTGCTATTAAATCACGACGAAAATATCAACATTTTTTTTCGATAACAGACCCTTTATAATATTGGTCTAGTATGTTTTTCTTTTTTTTTTTTTTTTTTTGTGAATAACGTCTGCCCGCTCTGTTAGAGCTTACGGCGCACGCGCAAGAAGGCTCCTCAGCGATTTTCGACAGAGAGCGTTTGAGTATGGTGCCATCTATGTGCGCCTGCCCATTCTTCGCCCGCGTGTTCTCTGTACAGGCGCGTCGACTTTCGAATACTGTAAGTCCTACCTAGCCACCATTAAGGTTCGCTACCTGAAGATTTCAGACAATTGCTCCGAGGAAATACTGTGGAATTTGCACAACGTCATCCGGCGGCAAACCCATGAAGCCTTCTAGAACATTCTACAGTATTAGAGAACATTCCAAAATGTTACGGAATGTTCCACAATGATTCGGGATGATCTGGATGATCGGGATTAGTCGGGAATCCAGAATGATCGGGAACAACCCGAAACGCCGGCCGAAGTGGCCGCGCGGTTCTGGCGCTGCAGTCTGGAACCGCGAGACCGCTACGGTCGCAGGTTCGAATCCTGCCTCGGGCATGGATGTGTGTGATGTCCTTAGGTTAGTTAGGTTTATCTAGTTCTAAGTTCTAGGGGACTAATGACCTCAGCAGTTGAGTCCCATAGTGCTCAGAGCCAGCCACAACCCGAAACATCCCAGATCATTGTAGAAAAAAATGGCTCTGAGCACTATGGGAATCAATTGCTGTGGTCATTAGTCCCCTAGAACTTAGAACTACTGAAACCTAACTAACCTAAGGACATCACACACATCCATGCCCGAGGCAGGATTCGAACCTGCGACCGTAGCAGTCGCACGGTTCCGGACTGCGCGCCTAGAACAAAGAGACCACCGCGGCCGGCGATCATTGTAGAATATTCCAGAACACTCTCGAATGTTATGGACTGTTCTGGAACATTTTGGACCATTCGAAGCCTTCTTCGTATGTTCTGGAATTCGTCCCTGGTGGGGCTACCTATTGGAAAGGATATGTAAAGCTAAACCCCTCGTGAGATCGAACGTCAGTTTCTTACTACTGACGAAGGGAGGAACCGAAAAAGCAGTACAGTAAGTGAATAAAAACAAACAATGAGGTATGAGCAATCAAAGTAATACAGTGACTGAATATAAATCCAAAATGATGTGTGGAAAGTGTGTAGTGTGTATTTAGTGTATTTGTCAGTAAAAAGTTGATTTGATTTATATTTTCGACAATGCCCAAACGTAAAAGAGGAGGAGATCTTGCCAGTTCTGAAGCAACACGGCGAAAAGAAAAAGAACAGTGAAATTACGAAACAGACTAGGAGCGCGAAGCATGTTTAAGTTCCCAACGAACGAGAATGAGCACCGTGAAAAGCAGAGAAACTGAAAAACAATTAAATGAACGGACTGAAGAATCAAGAATTGCGACACAATCTTATAACTATAGATGGCTAACTCAAGCCAGCCACGAAAATATGAACGTACGAAAAGCGCGGACAAGGAAACGTATACTGTACAACCTAACAAACGAAGAATTCTACTACGACCCGACGAAAGATTATAACAAACACAAACACATCGTAATCGGAAAAATGGATAACATCTGCCAATTTTTCAACGCGAAAAAAATGGGTAGAGAAACACCAGGATTCCGCTGCATGAATGTAAAAATTTGGTTACCACCACTGGAAGCACCTCCGCCGGATTTTTTACATTACACGGTCGGAGAAATTCAAGAATCAAAACACTCTCTTCAAATTATAAAAGCATACTACGTCTGCTTACAAATGACTTCTATCGGTGTCACTTCGATCAGCACTAACAGAGATGAAATCAATCTACCACGTGGAACCATTACTATCACTATTCAACTAAGACCATAAATTTCTGCGAGGATATTTCATCGGAAATGAACAAACAGAAATTGATCAACGATGCACAAATATCAGTGGAGTGAGACGACAAGTAGTCCGAGACGTACAGAGGATCTTACACGAATGCAATCAACTGATTCACAGATTCAAAACATCGCTAGACCGAACGATTTCTGATGATTTTAAAGTTATAATTCAGGCCGACAAAAGACCACATGGAGATCACGAACGTCGATTTGACGCACCTCACAGAGACTAAGTCGCCATCCTAACTGTGAACAATGAAAACACAAGCGGTGACATAACTGTCCACTGGCAGCCGAACCGCACAACCCTGGGTTCGGTGTGGGGCGGCGGTGAGGTGGGTGGACTGCTGTGGCCTGTTGTGTGATTGTGAACCACTGAGGGCTACGGCGGAACGAAACCTCTCCGTCGTTTCTAGGTCACCGGTTTAAATACACAATGTCTGGAATAGTGCTCGAGAAAACTGAAACCATAAATCCTGCAGGGCTGATCATAATTTCGTAAGAGTACGAGGGGCTAGAGATCTCTTCTGAACGGCTCGTTGAGAGGGATCCCAGATATGCTCAATAATGTTCATGTCTGGGGAGTTTGGTGGCAAGCGGATGTGTTTAAACTCAGAAGAGTGTTTCTGGAGCCACTCTGTAGCAATTCTGGACGAGTTGGGTGTCGCATTGTTCTGCTGGAATTGCCCTAGTCCGTCGCAGTGCACAGTGGACATGAATGGATGCATGTGATCAGACAGGATCTTAAGTACGTGTTAACTGTCAGAGTCGTATCTAGACGTATCAGGGGTCCCATGTCACTCCAACTGCACATTTCCGACACCATTGCAGAGCCTCTACCAGCTTGAACAGTCTCCTGCTGATATGGTGAGTCCATGGATTCTTGAGGTTGTCTCCACACCCGCACACGTCCATCCGCTCGATACAATCTGAAACGAGACTCGTCCGACCAGGCTACATGCTTCTAGTCATCAACAGTCCAATGTTGGTGTTGACAGGTCCAGGCGAGCCGTAAAGATTTGTGTCGTGCAGTCATCAAGAGTACACGAGTGGGCCTTCGGCTTCGGAAGTTCATATCGATTATGTTTCGTTGAACAGTTCGCACGCCGATACTTGTTAATGGCCCAGCATTGAAGTCTGCAGCAATTTGCGGAAGGGTTGCACTTCTGTCACATTGAACGATTCTCTTGAGTCGTCGTAGGTCCCGTTCTTGCAGAATCTTTTTCCGGCCGCAGCGATGTCGCAGGTCTGATGTTTTACCGGATTCCTGATATTCGCGGTACACTCGTGAAATGGTCGTACGGGAAAATCCCCTCGTCATCGCTACCTCGGAGATGCTGTGCCTCATCGTTCGTGCGCCGACTGTAACACCACGTTCAAACTCACTTAAATCTTATTAACCTGCCATTGTAGCAGCAGTACTGATCTAACAACTGCTCCAGACACTTGTTGTCTTACATAGGCGTTACCGACCGCAGCGCCGTATTCTGCCTGTATTTGAATAAGCATGCCTATACCAGTTTCTTTGGCGCTTCAGTGTAGGAGGTCTGAGAAACATGTACGAATACACTCAAAATGCCATGATCTACATAAGAAAATATAGACGACCTGACTTCTTCTTAACATTCGCATGCAGCTCGTCGTGGCGAGGAATCAAAGAACAACTGAGATATGGAAAAGCCCCCATGCGTCGACACGACGCCTGAGCTTTTCGATAAAAACAAATAAGATTTATTGAAGTCATTGCAAAATACCACATCTTTGGAACCGTTAGACGCTGGATGTACACAATCGACTGGCAAAAACTAGGACTGCCTCACTCACCCAATCTTGTATAGCTACACGACAGAATTTATCCAACGGATATCGACAAAATCATCCAAGTTGGATTTCCCATTCCACAAGATGATCCAGAACTGTATGTCATAGTAGTGCAAAATGTGATTCGCGATCATGCGGGCCATTAAACGCCAATTTGCCGTGTATGAGTGATGGAAAATGTGCAAAACAATACCCAAAACCATACTTGAACATCACACAAACAGTAGTTGATAGCTGTCCCAAATACAGAAGACGATCACCCAAAACTGGTGACTTCACAGCAAAAGTACGATTACGAGGCAGCTAGGAACTGGAAATAGGTAATCGGTGAGTATTACCACATAACACACCACTTTCTAAAATGTTCCAAGCGCACGTAAAACGTATAATATTGCAATTCAGTGAAATCCACAAATATATCTGTAAGCATGTGAACAAAGGCAGTGACATGACAGTATTTCAAATACCCAAAGACACCGGACAACAAAACAGAAACGACGCGATCCTCATGTACCAAACTTGAAAATAGATCAGCAGTAACGAAGCAGCGTGGTGGATTTTCGGTTTTTCCATACACGAACGCGAACCAACCGTGCAACATCTAGTAGTACATTTGGAGAATGGACAGAGAGTTTACTTAACAAAAGACACAGCTGGAAAACCAGCAAGCGAACTACTTCAGAACACAACAGCTTTTTACCAACTCCGTCAAACGGATACATTCGCGAAAACATTACTATATGTCGACGTTCCTATCTATTATACGTGGAACACAACAAGAAAAATCTTTCAACGACGAAAGTAAGGAATTTCAGTATAAGATCATCCAGGAATCATGAAAACTGGCGGACTAGGCCGAGTATACACCGTACATCCGAACAACGTCGAACGTTTCTATCTACGGTTCTTCCTACACGAAATAAGGCACCAACAAGTTTCACAGATCTCAATTCTGTTGACGGTTACCTATATCAGACATACAGAGAAGCGTTCCAACGCTTAGAACTACTGGAAAACAACAAACACCGTGAATTAACACTACAAGATGTCTCACGCACAGCCTCAGCTGAACAAATGAGACACTTATTCGTCATAATTCTAACACCACCATCGAATCCAAAACAGCTATGGGACTCCTTCAAAGAGAGTATGAAAGATGACTTACTGTACCAAATCAGAGAAGCTCATCCTGAACTGACCATCGAATTCAATAACGACATCCTCAATGAAACACTCATTCGCCTACAAGATAAATGTTTGGCAGTGAACATCCAGATCTTAGTACAACTTGGGATGCAAGCATCACGAAATGATACTACCAGTGTGCTAACTTCGAAATTACAAAGGAAAAAAAGCTGTATCGCCAACGAAATACTTCAACACATTGTTCACAACAAACCACTCCTCAATGACAATTAAAAGAAAATTTACAACTTTATCATGGTCTGTAACGACAACAATACTGGTGCAATTATTTACTTGGACGCACCAGGTGGCACCGCTAAAACGTTTCTAATCTATTGCTAGCAGAAATACGTGCTGAACAACAGATCGCACTTGCACTGGCATCATCCGGCATTGCAGCCGCACCTGCCCTACAACTACCATTGAATGTAGCCGAAGAACAATGCCAGCCATGTAAAATCTCAAGAGCATCTGGACGGGATGAACTTCTAAAGCAAGGAAAAATTATCTTCTGGGAGGAATGCACAATGGCACATAAAAAAAGACTTGTGAGGAAAGGCCGAAGTGATGGGAGGAGCTCTACTTATACTCTCAGGAGATTTTCGACAAACACTTCCAGTTATCCCCAAGTCAATGCCAGCATACGAGATCAGTGCTTGGTTCAAAGAATCACATCTCTGGCCACACATACAAATATTGCGACTAACAAAAAACGTGAGAGTTGAACTATCGAAAGACGAAACAATAGCACATTTTGCTCAACGACTTTTACAAACAAGCGAAGACACATGTCCTACTGACCAGACGACCAGCCTCATTAAACTCAGCAGTGATTTCTGCTACATAGCCGCTGCTGAAAACGAACTCATCGACAAAATTTATCCAAACATTGTTCACAACTATACCAATCCGAATTGGCTATCTGAAAGCGCAGTTTTGGCAACTAAAAATAATATTGTCGACAATATCAACTTTAATATTCAAATCAAGATTCCCTTGGAGTGAGAATATACAAAACGATCGACACGATGGTAAACGTTGAAGAAAGTGTGAACTTCCCTACAGAATTTGTAAACTCTTTGCAAGTACCAGGAATGCCATCACACTGCTTAGACTTAAAATTGGATCTCAGAGACTACTACTCCGAAATCTCAACTGACCAAAACTATGTACTGGAACAAGGATGATCGTCAAACAGCTATCACAAAATAACACTATCGAAGCCAAACTTTTGACTGAAAGTGCAAAGGACACACACTATTTATACACTGATCTCTACTGAACTGCCATTCCAATTTAAAAGACTGCAATTCCCAATCAGATTAGCGTACAGTTTTACAATTAACAAAGAACAGGGACAAACTTTAAAATATTGCGGCATCAACCTCAAAGACTAACACGTTCAACTACGTGTAGGTTGCTCTCCAGTTGGAAAATCGAAAAATTTGAACGTATATACCCCGGATAACAAAATGAAAAATGTTGTTTATAAACAAGTATTGTAAGTAGTTAGAATATGTTTTCAATAAAACTTTTTACCTATTACACTTTAACATTTATCCTCTTATTCCAGCTACCACACAATCTCGCATCAACTCCCTGAGCGAAGCCGGGTACGACAGCTAGTAATGAATATTACGATATGCACTGTAAAATTAATAATCCACAAATATTTTAAGGGAGGAGGAGGAGATTAGTGTTTAACGTCCCGTCGACAACGAGGTCATTAGAGACGGAGCGCAAGCTCGGGTGAGGGAAGGATGGGGAAGGAAATCGACCGTGCCCTTTCAGAGGAACCATCCCGGCATTTGCCTGAAGCGATTTAGCAAATATTTTAAGTTACCATAGCATATGAAGTGGCAGATTAAAGCTGAAGATGCCTGTCAGCAGCACAACGAGACACGCTTCAAATATTCCACTCGTAGCAAAAGTTAAACTCAGTTTTATAACATTATGATTATGCAAATGTACCATTACTGTGAGTTTTCCACAGTTACACGTCCTATAAAGCAACGTGTGTTACGCACAACCCATTCTTTATACTCTCGAATTAATATTTGAAGTTTAATCAATAGTTAATTTAATGATGACGCAAATAGCCATATTGATGTTTTTTAAAAACGACGAAAGCTACTTACATTCTGAATGTACCAATGGCTAGAAGGCAGAGAGGGTGCCGCTTTTAAGATGGTCACCTTTACTTTCATAAGTTTATTTTAGATACTTATTTTGTGATAGGTAAAGCACAAACGTGTATGATTAACATTCTGATTAACATTTTATGTTACGCTGCACATTTAATGTCTAGAGAGCTCGCTAAATGACTGCTGAAGATAGATTATTTTAATATAACGTGTTAATAGCTCCCATTTTGAAAGATGATCGTTATTAGACTTGGATTCAATAGCACACACTGTAATATCACAGAGACAATATAAAGTCTCGGGATCATGCGCTCATGGTACTTCGTCACTAGTTTCTGGTCAGTCTCCCGTGGTCATTCTGGTGAGTTCGCAGGAGGCGCTAGTCGAAGGAAGTAATATGTGGAGATAAACTCGGGAGGTAAGTCAGTCACGTGAGTTAGAGTGTACAGACCGCTGGACTCAGAGTGATTTGAAGTGCTCGGAGTTATACAATGGCGGAAAAAAATTCCCAACACCAAGGAGGAGCTGTGCGAGATAAACAAGTGCTGGTAGGCATGTTTCTGCATCTGAAGGATAATGTGTGGTGTCACCGTCAGACACCACACTTGCTAGGTGGTAGCCTTTAAATCGGCCGCGGTCCGTTAGTATAAGTCGGGCCCGCGTGTCACCACTATCAGTGATTGCAGACCGAGCGCCGCCACACGGCAGGTCTAGAGAGACTCCCTAGCACTTGCCCCAGTTGGACATCCGACTTTGCTAGCGATGGTTCACTGTCTACATACGCTCTCATTTGCAGAGACGACAGTTTAGCATAGCCTTCAGCTACGTCATTTGCTACGACCTAGCAAGGCGCCATATTCAGTTACTAGAAGTCATATCTTGAAGAATGTATTCTGATAGATAATATTATGAATCATGTACCGTCAAGAGCGACGTTCATCATTAATGGATTAAAGTTAAGTATCAAACTAATCACGTCCGCTTTCTGAATTCTAATTCCTTGTCATGTTCCAGACCTCACGTCAGTATAGTTCTTCCCTCCTCACGCCAGCCTGCGTGAGCTTAAGAGCGTGGATTTCGGCCTCCTCTCGTAACACTGTGTTGGCTCTTCTACCAACACAACATAATGTCTATTCACACTTCGCGCCAGACGCATAAGAGTGGCGCTAGCAGTGCTACCATGAGGATGCAAATCAGGTTTGCTTTAAGTTAGTTCTGTAAAGGTCGTGAGCGTTAGCTACCTTTGAGATTGGGCGTAATGAGTTAATGTTAGTCAACAATGACTTCAAGAGAGCGGAGACGCCATTATCAAAAGCTCACTGCGTTTGAATGAGGTCGCGTAATACAGCTACGAGAAGCTGGATTTTCCATCCGCAATACTGCAGAAAGACTTGGCAGGAATGTCGCCACTGTATATGATTGCTGATAGCGATGGTCACGGGAAGATATGCACTCAAGAAGACGGGCAGCGTGTGGCCACGTGGCACACCACCGAGAGGGAAGACCGTCGTGTTCGGCATATGGCTCTGGAACACCGTACTGCGTCTGCAGCAGTTCGCACCAAAGTGACACAACGAAGTGTTACAAATCGACAATTCAAGGACAGTATCGAGCCACGCGCCCTGTAGCGCGCATTACAATGACCTTAATCCACCGCCATTTGCGACTTCAGTAGTGTCAAGCGCCAGTTCGTTGGAGGGTGGAATGGAGGTCTGTTTTGTTCGCTGGTAGCAGCTGGTTCTGCCTCGTTGCCAATGATGGTGGTGTGCCGGTTAGGTGGACGTCAGGTAAGCACCTGCAACCATCATGTCTGCGGCTTAGGCACATTGGATATACACCTGGGGTTATGATCTGAGGTGCAGTTTGGTATGACAGCAGGAGACTCTCGTGGTTATCCCATGCACCCTGACCGCAAATTCGTACGTCAGTCTGGTGATTCTACCTGTTGTGCTGCTATTCATAAACTTCATTCCCATGATTGTTTTCCAACAGGATAACGTTCGCCCACATACCGCTGTTGTAACCCAACATGCTCTACAGAGTGTTGCCTTGGCCTGCTCGATCACCAGATTGGTTTCCAATCGAGCATGTATCAGGCACCATCGGACGATAACTCCAGTGTCATCCACAACCAGCTTTAACCGTCCCTGTATGGATCGATCAAGTGCAACAGACATGGAACGCTGTCCCATGAACTGACGTCCGGTACCTATACGGGACAATGCATACATGTTTACATGCTTGCATTCAACACTCTGGCAGTTATTAATGTACTACCATTTCACATTTGCAATGGCTTTTCTCAAGCTTACATTAACCAGTGAACTTGTACCGTACATTACTTAAATACAGGGCATAGGCAAAATAATGTGAACACCTGTACTTACTTGGGAATGGTTTATGGAAGACGCTGCAGATGAGTTGCATGCCCCTTATACCACGATTGCACTTTCCTGGCTGTGTGAATGGGTGCATTATCGTCCTGAAATATGGCATCATTGTTGGAGAACAACATTTGAATCATGGGGTGCTCCTCATCACCTAAAATGTTCTCATAATTGTTGGCTGTGAGTAATGACGAAACCAGTAGAATACCATGATATGGCTGCCCACACCATCCCACTTCCACCTCCATGCTTAACCGTTGAAAATCAAGCAATCAGGATTGTAGGCTTCTTTTGGCGTTCTTCAGACGTACATCTACATCTACATGGATACTCTACAAATCACATTCAAGTGCCTGGCAGAGGTTTCATCGAACCATCTTCACAATTCTCTATTATTCCAATCTCGTATTGCGAGCGGAAAGAATGAACACCTCTATCCTTCCGTACGAACTCTGATTTCCCTTACTTTATCGTGGTGATCGTTCCTCCCTATGTAGGTCGGTGTCAACAAAATATTTTTCCGTTCGGAGGAGAAAGTTAGTGATTGGAATTTCGTGAGAAGATTCCGTCGCAACGAAAAACGCCTTTCTTTTAATGATGTCCAGCCCAAATCCTGTATCATTTCTGTGACACACTCTCCCATATTTCGCGATAAATCAAAACGTGCTGCCCTTCTGTGAACTTTTTCGATATACTCCGTCAGTCCTATCTGGTAAGGATCCCACGCCGCGCAGCAGTATTCTAAAAGAGGACGGACAAGCGTAGTGTAGGCAGTATCCTCAGTAGATCTGTTACATTTTCTAAGTGTCCTGCCAATAAAACGCAGTCTTTGGTTAACCTTCCCCACAACATTTTCTATGTGTTCCTTCCAACATAAGTTGTTCGTAATTGTAATACCTAGGTATTTAGCCGAATTTACGGATTTTAGATTAGACTGATTTATCGTGTAACCGAAGGTTAACGAATTCCTTTTGGCACTCATGTGGATGACCTCACACTCTCGTTATTTAGGGTCAACTGCCAATTTTCGCAACATTCTGATATCTTTTATAAAAAGTTTTGCAATTTGTTTTGATCTTCTGATGGCTTTATTAGTCGATAAACGACAGCGTCATCTGCAAACAACCTAAGACGGCTACTCAGATTGTCTCCCAAATCGTTTATATAGATAAGGAACAGCAAAGGGCCTATAACAGCCCAAATTGGTACTGACGAAAACGTTGACTCGTCGGACCATATGACGTGTTTCTACTGATCAGCCGTCCGGATTTATGCTCCTGACAGCATGTTTTACGCTAATGATGTCGGTATAGCAGCTCGTCCATGAATATTCGCTTTATGGAGTTCTCGGCAGACAGTATCGATAGATACTGGGTCTCGAAGATGGCTATTGATCTCTGCAGTCACTTTAGCCACCGTAGTTTCGTGTTGTTTTGACACAATTCGTGTTAGCGTACGACGATCTCTGTGATTTAGTTTTGATTTACGCCCACTATTACGTTTACACTTGTCTTGGTTACTGAAACTCCAGCTAATCGGGCCGCCACACACTGCCCTCTTTGGAACTCTGTTAGGTCTTTCAGTGCACGTCGGCCTCGGCCTCTGAATGCAAATAAGAAGTGTGCACCAATCGTAAACAACCTGTACTGATACCTAGTCCGCACTGAACACGCACAGTCAAGCACGACATGTGACTTACCAGCGTTGTTGACCGTCAAACACAGCCATCCCATTACTACCACTGTTCACATTATTTTGCCAATCCCCTACATCTTATCTTGACCAATTTATTCCCGAAATTTCATTACTGTATATTAATTATTCCTTAGTGTTGGGATTTTTCCGTCAGGGTATATTAACAGCGTGCGGGATTTACCATACCCTGAACACAGTTCTCATGACTGTATATGGAACGCTTGTGCGTATAATTTCGCGTGTATGAGAGTCGAAGCACCAGTGCATTAGATGGTTCAAATGGCTTTGAGCACTATGGGACTTAACAGCTGTGGTCATCAGTCCCCTAGAACTTAGAACTACTTAAACCTAACTAACCTAAGGACATCACACACATCCATGCTCGAGGCAGGATTCGAACCTGCGACGGTAGCAGTCGCGCGGTTCTGGACTGCGCGCCTAGAACCGCGAGACCACACCGCGGCCGGCCCAGTGCATTAGAGATTATTTTACTGCTGGTTGTGTTTATTGTCGCACGTGGTAGACATTATTCTTTTTTTTATTTGCTGTGATTACCTGAAATTATGAACAGTATTCCACGTTATGGTTAGTGAGGAAATACTGCTTCCAAACTTCAAATATTTGCACATTGGTTTACACAGGTTAATCCTTTGATAAATAAAATCTGTACTGATGTGTTCCATATTTGTATACATTAATGCACTCCAGTGCTTTATTATCGGATTATTTAATATTTACTTGGAATCCGCAGTGTTGTAAGGTCATCAATCAATTATTACTTGTTGATTATAGCAAACATTTATTTCAATTAAATTATAATTCTACTGTGATGGTTACCACGATTAATTCGATAGAATTTATCCATTAATTTTATCACTAATTAATTGCTAACATGTTTATACAGTATTATACCGACAGATCAGTTTGTAAATATGTTAGGTCATTACAACACATGAGTGCGACCAGTTCCTTTGACACAAAAAGGTGAGCCAACCATTAGTCAAGGCCTTCTCTCGTTTCATGGTCCTGCATCTGTGCAGACACTTAACAAAGGGTAAGCTTTCTGATTTATCTGGAAGGTAATTTTAATAAATAACCGCACAAGCTTCTAAATGAATGTTGCAGTAGTGCACGGTACAAGTTTGAGACTGCTAAGCACGTATGTCGCACGCTGGCGTGGTTGAGCCGCAAGTTGGTCCCCCTGCTACAGACAGTGAGCTGCATGTGAGCCTGTCAGCTCACCAAAGAGTGTTCTGTTCACTCTGCTTACGGATTCATAGCTCCAGCTCGTTGCCTGTAGACTAACGTGACTGTCGCCTGTCTGCAACATTCTGGGAGAAAATATGACACTGATGTCGTGTATAACTTGATGTTCAGTATGTGTCAATGGATTCTTTCATTGTCATCATCAGTCGTTTCAACTTAACAGAATGCAGGGCCATTAATTTAGACACTGTACGATTGATTTAAACAATATTGTAAGTGATACGAGGTAAGAAAGTATAAAGTGGCACTATAGTTAAGCATGCAAGTTCAAACGTTAACTGAAATCGCTGCCCACATGCTTCTACAAATAGTCGTTAGACAAAAAAATGGGAAATGGGTGACAAATGCATGCTTGAACATACACTGAGGTGACAAACGTCAAGGGGAGACAGCCCGGCGTAGTGCAGCAACTAGGCGTGGCATGGACTCAACAAGTCGTTGAAAGTCCCCTGCGGAAATACTGAACCATGCTGCCTCTCTAGCCGTCCGTAACTGCGAACGTGTTGCCGGTGGAAGATTTTACAGCTCGTAAAAGTTCGATGGGATTCATGTCGGGAGATGTGGGTGGCTAAATCATTCACTCGAACTATCCCGAATGTTCTTCAAAGCAATCGCGAACAACTCTGGCCTGGTGACATGGCGTAGTGTCATCCATTAAAATTCCATCGTTGTTTCAGAACATTAAGTCTATGAATGGCAGAAAATGGTCTCCATGTAGCCGAACAGAACCATTTCGAGTCAATGATTGGTTTAGTTGGACCAGAGGACGCAGTCCATCCACTTAAACACAGACTACACCATTATGGAGCCACAACTAGCTTGTGCAGAGCCTTGTCGACAACTTGGGTCCATGGCTTCGTGGGGTGTGCTCCACACTCCAATCCTACCATGAGGTCTTACCAATTTAAATAGTGACTCGTCTGAGGAGGCCACGGTTTTCCAGTCGCCTACGGTTCCTGGCCAGGGAGCGGCACGGCAGCCAGCAGGCTCGCTTCACTGCATGGACGGAAAATGCACAAGCCGGCCAGTCTGCAGTCTTTCTCGAAAGATTTTCAAGAAACTACTCGCTAAAAAAATCCTTCTCGCGTATCTCATAGCTTTGTCAGCTTCATGATGAACTGCTTCTCATTTCGTTAATTGTCGTCACAGTTATTGAGATATTTCAAAATTAAGCAAGCTACCGCAAGAAAATGGAATAGTTTGCAACGAAAAATAGATTTCACTATGAATTTGTGTTTGGTGCATGTTAGGCCATATGGTGCTGCGTATCAAATGTAGTTAACATATTGAACTAGTCTTTAAGCTTGGGATGGGATCTGTAACTCACTCCATTCTCGAGAAAATGGGTCGTATATAACGCACTCCGTTCCGATCGCGTGCCCAGACGATAAAGCGAGAACGAAATATTCGTAACATTTTTTTATCTCACAAACAGTTTGATATCTTAAAACAATATTTTGGCAAATGATAGCACACAAAGACGAGAGTATGTTTCCATATGGTTACCGCAGGTAACTTCCTTATGTAGCGCAATATACAAGTAACTACATTTTTTTTTCATGGAATAATGCAATTCTCTAAGGGTCATCGGCAGCTGATCAAACGACAAGTACAGGTTCTCCGAAACCACAATATGTTTTCGAGACAGGGCTCAGACAATCACAACAGGATTCATAACCGTTGTAAGAATTTGGTGTCATCTACCAAAGTGTTGTGGGATTGCCTCCACCCATATGAGTGCCTTCTGAAGATGATTTCCCAAGTACTGCAGATGATTTATACAACATACAGACCTTTCCAAATGCAGTCGGTTACGTCGACAGAAAACACATTTGTCTACAATGCTCAGAAAATTGTGGTACAATGTTTACTACTATAAAATATTTTCAATCAATCATCCGACAAACAGTTTCAGATCTTCACAGAAATCCGTTGTAATCGATATTCCGTGATATGTGAAAGAAAGTGAATGTGGCAGATTTCGTTCTTCTAGTGTATTTCACTTGCTGCAAGAAGGACAGCTTAATATACCGTCAGATACCCCACTACCAAAGACATCAGGTGGGTCGCCTGTTGTGTTCATTGGAGATGAGGCATATCCATTGTTGAGGTATTAAAGCAACTCTTACAGTCGATTGGTTTTAGATATAGGGAAAGGACATTCAGACAAACGCTTCTCCAGACCACAAATATTAATTGAATGTCTTTTTGGATTAATGAGCACTAATTGGGGCCAAATCTTGGAAGCCATTAAAACATCACTAGAATTTGCTGATGATATTGTGGAATGTACGTGTTCTCCACAACACTGTCATTGTCCTAGACGGATCCCTCAGTGTCGATGAAGAACATACAGTCGAAATCTACTGTTCTATACACGGCGCTTATCAGGCAGGGCGAAACTAACAGAGCTTCAAATGCAGCTGTCCAAATGAGACGGTTTTGAAAACATTTTCTCACAAAACAAAACATTATTTTCATGTGTTTGTGAACTATGCTACTTCAACTTTATTATAGCCTCCCGTTTTGAAACAATTCAAGAAATAAGAAATTAAGAAAACGTATATGCTTGTAGTTTGTAATTCTGCTGCCACTCATCAGATAACTTGCTCAAAATGGTCTATTGTGATAACAGTTGTTTCGCTGCTCCCATAAATGATTCCGAGTACAAACAACTGCTATCAAGGCTTCCGCTGACGCCATTTTCTCAGCCGTGCATCAAAACAAACTCAAGCGCCAGCAGCAGTACTGCAGAAACAACCGAATGCTGCCGGAGTCACTCGAACGCTTTGGTCACCGCTCTCAGAAACAAACACGTTTCATTCGCTCGGCTGCTCTCTGTGCCGCTCTGCTTGCAGCGCCAGTCGCATACTGACAAGGGAAACCCCCACCGTACCCCTCTCAGATTTAATGGTAAGAGGGCCCAGTGGGCACCCCGTCGAAAACTGATCGCAGATGAAGCGTAAAAATAGGAAGGAAGTGTACTCAACTGTGGGGAAAAAATGCAAAATAGAAAGAGTGAACGGTCCAAGTATAAGAAGAGCAGCCTAGAGCAATCAAACACCGATGGCGTCGTGGTAGAGTGGTCACGGTGTTGGACTGCAACGCAGGTAAGCCATGTTCAAAGCATCCTCGTATTAATTTTTTTTATGCTGTTCGCTGTATTCAAATTGGTGTCTGTGTAGTGGTGTAACGTCTGTTTGCAGCAGCGAGGTGTAAGGAAAGAACCTATAATGAAATCTGATTCTCCCCAACTACTCTATTAGCAGCCGAAAGGAAGTGACTTTCGAATGGGTACCGCAAACCTTTGATGACAAGGCCACCAGTTAACCAAATCCTCCACCGGAAAGTGCATCTGGTATGTCATACACGGCATTAGTGATCGTACGTGTGTCATATGATAGGAATTTCTTACCTACCCAACTAATTTGCACGCCGGGTGAGTGAGAGATGCCTCCTTGCCACATTTAGGTGTTAATGTAAATGTGCTCACTCCCAAGGAAATGTTTGTCACGTAAGCTGCAACAAATGAACGCAACAGTTTCATAAATTCACAGTTTCTCTGTGCTCTGTCAAAACAAGCGTTCTAACATTTTTGAAGTTACGTTCAGTTTTGGTAGCTTTCAGTCCTGAATTCCTTTGTTGTAACATAGTTCACACCAGTTTATTTGTTGTTTTCATTTCCGTGAGACGTCTATGTGGTATCTCACCTGCTTTCACTATTCATCACATTTACTTGCGATGGTAATGTATGCTCACCACATGACCCATATTCAATAACCAGTGCATAGTATGACAACTTCCAAGACTACAGAAAGGTAACAAACATTTCAATGAGTGGACGGACATTTCATAATGCTGGGGAAAGAAAATAAAAATAAATGGCACAAGGGAGTCAACAACCCAGCCCGTCCGCTTCGTAGTCCAGCACAGTGACCACTTAACCACGACGCCGTAGCTGTTTTACTTCACTCGATAGTGCACTTGTTAAGCTTGAGCCCTCCGCTGTTTCTGTTTTGGTTTTTTCATAGTTAAGTACCACTCCTTCCTGTTTTCAAATTTGATCTTCGTTCAGTTTTTGACGTCCTATCCACTGGGCCATCTTACCACTAAATTTTAGGGGGTCCGACGGGAAGTTTCCCTTGTGAGTAGCAATAGTTGGTTTCGCCACCACTGATCTGCTCGCCGCGCCGCGATGCTCTGATCGTACCGCGCCGCTCCGCTATAACTGCAGCCGTAAGTCTCAAGGGCCAGACAGACGGGCCTATGTGAGGGACGTGGCACGGAGCCAGACGTATGCTGAAACCTGCACCCTGCATGACCACCCTAGAGACCGACGTGAAATTCTGATGTTCTAGTTGTTCTTCTTGTTGTTCTTGTTGTTGTGATCTTCAGTCCAGAAACCGCTTTGATGCAGCTCTCCATGCTACTCAGTCCTGTGCAAGCTTCTTCACCTCCGAGTAACTACTGCAACCTACATTCCTCTGAATCTGCTTAGTGTATTCACCCCTTGGTCTCCCTCTACGACATTGACCCTCCGCGCTTGCCTCCAAAACTAAATTTGCGATCTCTTGATGCCCTAGAACGTGTCCTACCAACTGATCCCTTCTTCTAGTCAAGTTGCTCCACAAATTCCTCTTCTCTCCAATTCTGTTCCGTGCCTCCTCATTAGTTACATGAGCCACCCACCAAATCTTCAGCATTCTTCTGCAGCACCACGTTTCGAAACCTTCTAGCCTCCTCTTGTCTAAACTATTTATCGTCCATATTTCACTTCCATACATGGCTACACTCCATACAAATACTTTCAGAAACGACTTCCTGACACTTAAATCTATACTCGGTGTTTTTCCCTTCTACAGATACGCTTTCCTTGCCATTGGCAGTCTACACTTTATATCCGCTCTACTTCGACCATCATCAGTTATTTTGTTCCCCAAATAGTAAAACTCATCTACTACTTTAAGTGTCTCATTTCCTAATCTAATTCCCTCAGCATCACCTGACTTAATTCGACTATATTCATTATCCTCGTTTTGCTTTTGTTGTTGTTTATCTTACATCCTCCTTTCAAGACACTGTCCATTCCGTTCAACTGCATTTCCAAGTCCTTTGCCGCCTCTGACAGAATTACAATTTCATCGGCCAACCTCAAAGTTTTTATTTCTTCTCCATAGGTTCTAATTCCTACTCCAAATTTTTCTTTTGTTTGCTTTACTGCTTCCTCAATATACAAATTGAATAGCATCGTGGATAGGCTACAAGCCTGTCTCACTCCCTTCTCAACCATTGCTTCCCTTTCATGCCCCTAGACTCTTATACTTGCCATCTGGTTTGTGTACAAATCGTAAACAGCCTTTCGCTCCCTGTATTTGACCCCTGCCACTTCCAGAATTTGAAAGAGAGTATTCCAGTCAACACTGTCAAGAGCTTTCTCTAAGTCTAGAAAGGTACGAAATATTGGTTGGCATCGTACTAGAAATTCTGTTTAGCCTTGCCAGGTAACTATGGTCCTTTTGGTCTAGCAGAATGTTCCCACTTTACATAGAGCCTCAGAGCCTTAGAATCTAGCGACTGTTATTCCAGAATAGACCAAACGGCAGAAAATTCACTATATTTATTATTCTGTCGTTTATCGCATGATGGTGAAAGTCAAAGGCAGTCTCATTCAGCTTTGCTCTTCTTCACTGGATGATCTGCCAATATCTCTACCCAACCTGACATGAACTGTACAAGACAGCTGTGATGAGAGGTTTACAGGGTGTGGTTGTGTTTGGGCTGTTATATATAAAATGAAGGGATAGGGTGTAATCCGGTGTCACTACATGGTCTATACCACTGCAAGAGAACCAGCGATGCTGCACGGCTTAACGTGATGCCCTGAAGCAATCTCATATGATCTAACTCAATGAAACACATCCATGAATTCTTTTACTTTAACACAGGGCATAGACCAGCGATTTAAATTTATACGACAGCAATTCTCCGCTTCTTGCTGCTAAATAATGGCAATGGAAATTTCTTCCAAGAACACGATTAACACCGTATAAATATGAGTCAAGAAGAAAAACGCAAGGGTACGCGATAAACTTCAGTTAAAGACAAATTGCACAATGATAAATCTCTTCGAAAGCTTTGTAACTGATTCATCAAGTGCGGTGGCGCAGGGGATAAGGCTACATTGCACAGGCTGCTACACCCGTGTTACTGCCATACGTTCGACAGGACGGTGACTCCCTTTTTCAGCAGAACAAAGAACATCCACATGCGGCTGCTACGACACATATGCAGCAAATAGGCTTGCCAGCAAGAACCAGAGTTCTCGCCAATTGAACACGTATGGGACAAGATGAAGTGGGAACTGACTCGTTCTCCAGGGCCCGCAAAAATCATTACCGAATTGCAACAAAACGAGTAAGATGCTTGGAACAATGTATCGCCGAGTGCCATTCGGCACCTTTACGATCGCTTGCATGCGAGAATACTCGCCTTCGTTAACGCCCGAGGGGGTACACTGTGTGCTGATGCGACTGTTTGGTCATCCTTTATTGTGACACGTCTTTCATTTGATCTGAATTTGTTACTATACAGGGAGAGTCACCTAACGTTACCACTGGAAACACCTCCAAAACCACATCAAACCCAGAGTAACCAATTCCGCAGACCGAAAGTGGGGAGGGGGCTGTTGTAACTGGTTAATACAAACCATTGAGAAATGCACGGAAGTCTGATTTTAAACACATACCTATGTTTTTTTAATGGAAACTTGTTATTATTCTTAGCACAACCGAAAACAGAAACCATTACTTAATCAATGCCGTTTGCTCCATTGTAAAATGTTAAGTACATCCAGAGTAATTTGTAACATAAGGTCCTAGGATTAGTATCGCTTATCGAAGTTTATAATGCACAGATAGTATTGGGAACAGAAATCTGGTTGAAGCCAGACGTCAATGACAACGAAATCGTAAGTTCAGACTGGAATGTTTATCGTAAGGATAGGTTGGTCACAAGTGATGGTGGTGGCGTGTTTAATGCAGTAAAAAATTCGGTAAAATCTAGCGAGGTTATCACGGATTCCGAATATGAATTAATCTGGGTGAAATTGAGTATCGATGAACAGTCAAAAATGGTGACAGGATGCTTTTATAGACCACATGGGTCAGGATATGTAGTTGTAGAGCATTTCAGACAGAGTTTGCGAATTTTATTAGCAATTTTCGTTATCATGCCAGGCATAGATGGGGAGTGCTATGCCATCAAAATTGGTGCCAGATACAGGGCATTGTTCTGGATGAGCCCGCATCTCGTGGTCGTGCGGTAGCGTTCTCGCTTCCCACGCCCGGGTTCCCGGGTTCGATTCCCGGCGGGGTCAGGGATTTTCTCTGCCTCGTGATGGCTGGGTGTTGTGTGATGTCCTTAGGTTAGTTAGGTTTAAGTAGTTCTAAGTTCTAGGGGACTGATGACCATAGATGTTAAGTCCCATAGTGCTCAGAACCATTTGAATTTTTTTGTTCTGGATGTCTTGCCCGAAAATTACCTTTAGAAGATAGTTAGAGAACCAACTCGTGGAGGTAACGTCTTAGACCTCCTGGCAACAAACAAACCTGAACGTATCGAATCAGTTAACGTAGAGGAAGGTATCAGTGATCACATAGCTGTGACAGCATCTATGACGACGGGTCCTACAAGGAATGTTAAGAAAGGTAGGAAGATATATTTTCTCAGCAAGGCTGACAGGATACAAATTTCAGAATATCTCAGCAGTCAGCATCAAATATTCGGTGATAAGGATGAAGATGTTGAGAACAAATAGAAAAAATTCAAAGGCATCGTTCAATATGCCCTAGACAAGTATGTTCCGAGTAAGGTTTTAAGGGATGGGAAAGGTTCGCCATGGTTTAATAGCCGTGTCAGAAAAGCGCTAAGTAAACAAAGAGCACTTCATCTCAGTTTCAAGAGAACTAAAACCTAACTGACAAACTAAAGCTGAACGAAGCGAAAACGAGCGTAAGAAGAGCAATGAGAGAAGCGTTCAATGATTTCGAAAGTAAGAGGTTGTCAGCCAACCTGAGTAAAAACCGTAAGAGATTTTGGCCGCATGTAAAATCAGTAAGTAGGGCAAAATCATCTATTCATTCTCTCAGCGACCACAACGGCACCGAAACGGAAGATAACAAAGAGAGGGCCGGAATACTGAATTCGGTCTCCCGAAGTTGTTTCATCGTGGAAGATCGTAACACTGTCCCTCCTTTCAATCGTCGTGCGAACGTCGAAATGGCAGATATTGAGATAACCGATCGCAGAACTGAAAAGCAACTACAATCGCTTACTAGTGGCAAGGCTATAGGACCAGATGAGATACCTATAAGATTCTATAAAGATTATGCGACAGAACTTGCTTCCATTCTAGCAGTAATTTATCGTAAATCGCTTGAGCAACGAAAGGTACCTAACGACTGGAAAAAAGCGCACATCATTCCCGTTTTTAAGAAAGGCCGTATTACAGATCCACACAATTATAGCCTATATCGTTGACGTCAACCTCTTGTAGAATTGTGGAAGATGTTTTATGCTCAAGAATTATGACGTTTTTGGAAAATGAACAGCTCCTCTATAAAAATCAACATGGGTTCCGCAAACAGAGATCCTGCGAAACTCAGCTCGCTCTGTTCCTCCATGAATCCAAAACGCAGTGGACAACGGCGCTCAGGCTGATCCCGCACTGCCATTTAATGAAAAAAAATACGAGCTTACGGAATATGGGAGTAGACCTGCGATTGGATTCAACACTTTCTTGCATATAGAACTCAACACGTCGCTCTTAACAGAACTAAATCGACAGAGGTAAAGGTAATATCCGGAGTACCACAGGGAAGTGTGATAGGGCCGTTGCTGTTCACAATATATATAAACGATCTAGTAGAAAGCGTCGGATGCTCTTTAAGGCTATCCGCAAATGATGCAGTTGTTTATACCAAAGTAGCAATGCCAGAAGATGGTAAGAATTTGCAGAACGACCTGCAGAGAATTAATGAATGGTGCAGACTCTGGCAGTTGACCCTGAACGTAAATAAATGTAACATATTGCGCATACATAGGAAAAGAAATCCACTACTGTACAGCTGCACTATTGATGACAAACAGCTGTAGACAGCGTCTGCCGTAAAATATCTAGGCGTAACTATCCAGAGCGGTCTTAAGTGGAATGACCATATAAAACAGATCGTGGGAAAAGCGGACACAAGACTCAGATTCATCGGAAGAATCTTAAGGAAATGTAACTCATCCACGAAAGAAGTGACTTATGAGGCGCTTGTTCGCCCGATTCTTGAGTATTGTTCATCTATCTGCGATCCCTATCAGGTAGGACTGGTAGGGGAGATAGAGAAGATACGAGAAGATCCAGCGAAGAGCGGCGCGTTTCATCACTGGATAGTTTAGCTGGCGAGAGAGCGTTATGGAGATGCTAAACGAACTCCACTGGCAGACGTTACAAGAGAGACGTTGTGCGTCACGGAGAAATTTCCTATTGAAATTTCGGGACAGCAATTTTCAGGGGAAGTCAGACAAGATATTAGTTCCCCCCACATACATCTCGCGTATTGACCACTTTGAGAAAATTCGAAAAATTAGAGCCAATACAGAGGCTTACCGACAATCATTCTTCCCACGCACTATTCGCGAGCGGAATAGGGTTGGAGGGATCAGATAGTCGTACCGAAAGTACCCTCCGCCACAGACCATTAGGTGGCTTGCGGAGTATGATGTAGATGTAAAGTTGACGCTTGAAACCTCAGACGTTCAGTCGCGTGTTGTAACAAACAAGATCTGTAGGGGTTTACGAGTTTGGCTGTCTCCGTGTCTGCATGTAGCGCTTGCTGAATAAGTCATTGTACTCAGAATAACTTTAGTACACTGCGTTTCCGGACGTCTGTGGTATTTTACTGTACACAAGTAAGAACAGAATTACGCAAAGTAGGAACGTGGAAAGGTGTACAGTGTTGTGAGAACTGTGAAAATGGTTTATTCTAACTCTGCAAAGGCAGAGATTATACTCATCGATGGCGAGTGTAAACAAAACGCAGCTGCAGCCTGCAGGTTGTACGCAGAAAAGTATCCGGACAGAGATCATTCAACGCGCCGCACATTTGAAAACATCTACAAACAATTGTATGCAACAGGTATGGTCGCAACACGCAAACGGGTCCGTAACAAAGCATCATAGGAGAAGCAGATGCAATTGGTGTGATAGCTGCTGCTGCCGTGAACCGACACACGAGTTCATGTGACATCGCTACAGGCAGTGCAATAAGTCAAAGTAATGTAATGCGCATACTTCGTCACAAATTTCACTCGCATCATGTGTCGCTGCATCAGCAATGACATGGAGATGACTTTAATAATCGAGTGAATTTCTGTAAATGGGCATTTACAGATAATGTGTTGCAGTTCTACCCGTATAC
Source organism: Schistocerca nitens (assembly GCF_023898315.1). Lineage (NCBI taxonomy): Eukaryota > Metazoa > Arthropoda > Insecta > Orthoptera > Acrididae > Schistocerca > Schistocerca nitens. The sequence continues at coordinate 555,111,477 of NC_064616.1, read as the reverse complement.
CGACGAAGCACGTTTCACAAACCACGGTGCAGTGAATTTACGAAACATGCATTTCTGGTCCGTGGACAACCCTCGCTGGCTTCGATAGCTAGACCGAAAGCGACCGTGGAATGTAAATGTATGGTGTGGGGTAATTGGCGACCATCTCATTGGTCGTCACTTCACTGAAGGCACCTAAACAGCTGCAAAATACATCGACTTTCTACAAAATGACATGCCAACATTGCTACAAAGAGGTCCCGCTGGAAACGCGTAGTCGTATGCGGTATCAAGACGATAGTGCTCCTGCACATTCTGAAATGAACACTAGGCTGACCCTTGACACAATGTTCGACGGGCGTTTCATAGGACGTGGCGGACGCAAAAATTGGCCAGCCCGTTCTCCAGATCTTACACCTTTAGACTTCTTTCTGTGGGGTACGTTAAAAGATATTGTGTACCGTGATGTGCCTACAACCCCAGAGGATATGAAACATCGTATTGAGGCAGCCTGTGGCGACAGTACACCAGATGTAAGCGTCTTTTAAGACAGTCATTATGCGGTAGATTGCAAATGTGTGCAGGCCTGATGGTCACCACTTTGAATATTTACTGGCCTGAAATGTCAGGACACACTCTTTTACATTCTGTAATTGAGAAAAAAAAACAGGTTTGTAAGTTTAAATAAATTCTCATGATAATGTTCATTTTCCTCTAACAAATCGGTACTGTACTGTATTCTTCAGACAAAAAGAGTAATAAAAATGTTAGCATGTGGACGTAACGTGCTGTTCAAGTCTCTTCTGTACCTACTTTCTTTTTGTATCCCTAATTCATTCGGTTCTCTCCGATACACACGATTGAACTGCTGAGAAGTTACTAAAGCGTCAACTTTACGTTATGTAGGCCGCTGTGTCCGAGCGGTTCTAGGCGCTTCAGTCCGGAACCGCGCTGCTGCTACGATCGCAGGTTCGAATCCTGCCTCGGGCATGGATGTGTGTGATGCCCTTAGGTTAGTTAGGTTCAAGTAGTTCTAAGTCTAGGGGACTGATGACCTCAGATGTTAAGTCCCATAGTGCTTAGAGCCATTTGAACCATTTTCAACTTTACATTACAAATTATTCTGGATGTAATTAACATTTTACAAAGTAAGAAACGGCATTGAATAAGTATTTCTTTTCTATTTTCAGTTGTGCTAAAATTAATAACAGGTTTCCATTTAAAAATGGTTCAAATGGCTCTGAGCACTATGGGACTTAACTGCTGAGGTCATCAGTCCCCTAGAACTTAGAACTACTTAATCCTAACTAACCTAAGGACATTACACACATTCATGCCCGAGGCAGGATTCGAACCTGCGACCGTAGCGGTCGCGCGGTTCCAGCTGTAGCACCTAGAACCGTTCTGCCACCACGGCCGGCGGTTTCCATTAAAAAAAAAACGTAAGTATGAGTTGAAAATCATACTTCTGTGTATTTGTTAGTGGTTTGTATTAACCAATTGCATCAGCCCCTCTCCTCACTTTCGATCTGCGGAATTGGTTATTCTGTGTTTGTTGTGGTTTGGGGGGTGTTTCCAGGTGTAATGTTAGGTGACTCACCCTGTATACTCGTACTATGATGAACTACCTGTCACCTCACCTGTTAATAAAATGACATTGCCCTTGAGAGTGTTGCATTATTTTTCTGTTGTATGTAACACCCTCAAAGAAAGCAAATTACCGTCACACATTGCAGTTCCATATTTTCCATTTCTTTAACCGTCTCAGTCATTGTGAGATTGTTAAATTCTTCACTGGGCATTAACTCTTAAAGTTTCCCCTTAAGTAACTGTAATAATAAACCGCTGGAAAGAAGACATTATTACGAGAAAGCAAGACTGAGGTTTAAGTCCGAAAGTTTCGTGCTAAACAGCATTTTCATTTCATTCGCACTTTTGTTTTCTTTAAATGGTGAAATCATGTTTGAGTACATTTCGCAGAGCGATCGTCTAATCGGTACCGATGGGTCACGCAAGCCCTTTGAGGCATCTCTGCGTAAAATACCGCTGTAGCTAAGCTTTTCACCTTTTTCGAGTTCAGCCAGTCGTGCGCGAGAGCTGTTGTGTGGGCTATGAAGTAGATAAAGTTTGAATAGACCGGAAGATGCTCTGAACTCTGTGACCTTGAGTTGTACGTAAGCTGCCTGCAGTTTGAGATTTGGTGAGATCGTTATAGTTGCTTGCAGGGATTATTAATACGCAATGCGTAAAAGATGTTTCAATCGGGAGCTATTAGTATTTGCACACTAAAGTAGCTATCATTTCGCCTTCTAGTTTAATGACGAACTGTGTCGCTTGGACTTTTATTCAGTCGCGTGGTATATAAGAGGCGATCAAATAGTTTCCGTCTGAGGGCCTTACTGCAGCGTACATGCAACGTAAAGCGACTCCGATGCGGGAGATAAGCACCAACACGCAGGCTAGCGATTAGTGTGGCATTCGCTTCTTTCCCGCGTAGGTGCTATAGGCTAAAAGCGGAAACGTGAATTATGGCGACATTACTACCAAAGGTGTCGAAACAGGACCAACGTGCTGTTATACTTTTCTTGGATGCCGAAGGACAAATACAGGTATACACCCATCGGAGAATGAAGAATGTGTATGAGGCAGCATTTCTGTCGAAAACCGAATGGTGCGCCAAGTTCCGTCCCCATTTGTCAAATTTCATAACGCATAAGTTACGCTAACTTAAGTGGGAGACACTCGAGCACCCGCTCTCCAGTCCCGATCTCTCCCCAAGCGATTATCACAACTTTGCTCCCTTGAAAAAGTCCTTGAAGGGTTGGCAATTTCTGTCGGACAAGGATGTACAGCAGGCAGTTGCGGACTTCTTCACGCAGCGGGATACGGTGTCTTACCAAACGAGTATCTTCAACATTATGCATTTCTTCAATTCTCACGGCGATTCTGCCTGATTAGCTTAGTGATAGCGGGCTGAACAGCCTTCGTACGGAAACTTTTTTATCGCCCCTTATACAAAGACTCAGAGATCGATTGATTTTCATAAGCTGGAATCTGATTATATCTGTTTAATTATCCTCTCCTGCATTCCAGCTTATTTAGTCCACTGTTGGAATACATGTATAGATAACTTGCAATTATGCGATAGCTGAAAGTTCGATCGATGTTCATGTGTGTTATAACGCACACGTGTGTACATCTATTGTTTGATTCTTTCGAGATTAATAAAGCGCCAATTCAGCATTGTGGCTATACATTTATGCACTTTTCAGTCACGTAATTAATTTTCGCTCATAATACTGAAGCACATGTTGCACACGCCATCTTGGTGATACCTGTTTCAAATATTCCCTTAATCATTGAATTGATAATCCATGAAACAGACATTAAAATACACTGAAGGAAACAAAAAATCGCGACACCAAAGAGGCGTTGCGCAACATAAACGAAAGTTGGCAGCCGTTCTTCTAAATCTCAAAGATGATGTCTATTCAAATTTTGTTCCAGTCGCATAAGCATATGATGATGCAAATCATGTTTGCTTTAAATACACGATGAAACGGCTGTGAGCGTTAGATACCTTAGAAATTGGACGTGATGAGTTGATGTTAGTCAAGAACGCCGATAAGGCAACAAAGACGCCATAGTCAATACCACGTTCAGTTTCAACGAGATTGTGTAAAAAGGCTACAAGATGGTGAACGTATCTTCTGAGATATTGCACAGAGACTCGGCAGGGATGTAGCGAGAGTGAAGACCATCCCGCCCGGCGTATGGCACTGGGGCATCGTACCACATCTGCAACAGTAATCTGAGAAGTAGCTGGCAACACAGTGACACAACGAACTGTTACAAATCGTGTAAACTCTTCTTCCGTCGCGATCCACAATCTCTAAGCGTTTAATAAAAGAGTAATGTCCGTTGTAGACTGTACTATGCATTATTAAAATCGTGCTATTAGCTAATAGTGACTCATAGTCGAAATTATCTAATAGCACGATTTTAATAAAGCACAATACAGCCTACAATTGGTAGTTCATTCTTTTATTATGTTACAAAGCGGTTGCTACAAGGGCAGCTCCGAGTCATATGCCCTGTAGCGTGCGTTCCACTAACCCCCAACAACCGCCAATTGCCACTTCAGTGGTGTCAAGCGAGAGCTCATTGGAGGGCAGGAAGGAGGTCTGTTGCGTTTTCTGATGAAAGATAGTTGTGTCTCGGAGCCAATGATGCGTGTGTATTGGTAGGAGGAAGTGAGGGCCTGCAACCAAACGTGCCTGCGTGCTACACACATTGGACCTACACCGGAAGTTACGGCCTGGGGTGTGATTTTGTAAGACAGCAGAAGCACCCTCGTGGTTATCCCATACACCCAGATTGCAAATTTATACGTCAATCTGATGATTCGACCTGCTGTGCTGCCATTCATAAACAACGCTCCATGAGGTGTTTTCCAACTGGATAACGTTCGCCCTCATACCGCTGTTCTAACTCAACATGATCTACAGAGTGTCGACATGTTTCTTGGCCCGCTCGATCACCACACTTGTCTCCAATCGAGCACATATGGGACAGCATAGGACGACAACTCCAGAGTCATGCACAAAAAGCATTAACCGTCCCAGAACTCACTGACCATGTGCAAGAGGCATGGAATCCCACCCCACAAACTGACATCCGGCACCTATACAGCACAGTGCATGCACGTTTGCATGCTTGCATTCTGGCGATGACACCGGTTATTAATGTGCCACTATTTCACATTTCCAATGGCTTATCTCGCGCTCATAATAATCTGCGATCTTGCAATGTTAATCACTTATATATGTTACCTACTGTAATGTAATCCCGAAATTTCATTACTCTACATTAATTATTTATTAGTGTTGTGATTTTTTCCCGGCCAGTACAGTTCAGTAAGTTTCTCCCACGAACTCGTACATCTATATACAGGGTGGTCGGAAATTCCCGTTACAGACTTCTAGGACTTTTAGATGGGAGTGAGTACATCGTGAGGAGCTATGACCATTCGTTCATCTTTGCTAGTGTGAAACATCTCCTCTACTGAGAAAGTGTTCATAGCTGTTAAGGTACACACTATAGAGCCCACGTTTACTGGACATTTCTTCTCGTTTTTGTCCACACTACCACCACTGAAAGTTACCAACCCTACACTCTTCGCAACACAAGAAACGGTACATGTATTCAACTTTCAGAGGTATCAGAACGGTTTTCGTTTATAACTTTCGACTCGTTCGTTTCCGGTACAGGGATCCCTACTTCAAATTAATACATTTATCGTTCTCCATCATCCGAGAAAGTCTGTAACATCATCACGGAATCACACCGTGTTTACGTACATTTACAGACGCCCGCGCCTATAACTTTGACGCTCTGTAGTCTCGTTGGATGACGTTTCCGGACATGGGTTCCTATTCAAAATACGATGTACTCACTCCCCTCTACAAGTCCTAGAAGTCTGTAACGGAAATTTCCGACCACCCTGTGTATTGTAAAGTTGCAAGTACGTATGTACGTTCCAAGTCTCCTAAACCAATGGACACTCAAACAGCCAGGCTATATCCATCCAGTATTTGAGAATGAGAGCGGTTAAGTTACCTGCAACAATTTTTATACACTCCTGGAAATGGAAAAAAGAACACATTGACACCGGTGTGTCAGACCCACCATACTTGCTCCGGACACTGCGAGAGGGCTGTACAAGCAATGATCACACGCACGGCACAGCGGACACACCACGAACCGCGGTGTTGGCCGTCGAATGGCGCTAGCTGCGCAGCATTTGTGCACCGCCGCCGTCAGTGTCAGCCAGTTTGCCGTGGCATACGGAGCTCCATCGCAGTCTTTAACACTGGTAGCATGCCGCGACAGCGTGGGCGTGAACCGTATGTGCAGTTGACGGACTTTGAGCGAGGGCGTATAGTGGGCATGCGGGAGGCCGGGTGGACGTACCGCCGAATTGCTCAACACGTGGGGCGTGAGGTCTCCACAGTACATCGATGTTGTCGCCAGTGGTCGGCGGAAGGTGCACGTGCCCGTCGACCTGGGACCGGACCGCAGCGACGCACGGATGCACGCCAAGACCGTAGGATCCTACGCAGTGCCGTAGGGGACTGCACCGCCACTTCCCAGCAAATTAGTGACACTGTTGCTCCTGGGGTATCGGCGAGGACCATTCGCAACCGTCTCCACGAAGCTGGGCTACGGTCCCGCACACCGTTAGGCCGTCTTCCGCTCACGCCCCAACATCGTCCAGCCCGCCTCCAGTGGTGTCGCGACAGGCGTGAATGGAGGGACGAATGGAGACGTGTCGTCTTCAGCGATGAGAGTCGCTTCTGCCTTGGTGCCAATGATGGTCGTATGCGTGTTTGGCGCCGTACAGGTAAGCGCCACAATCAGGACTGCATACGACCGAGGCACACAGGGCCAACACCCGGCATCATGGTGTGGGGAGCGATCTCCTACACTGGCCGTACACCACTGGTGATCGTCGAGGGGACACTGAATAGTGCACGGTACATCCAAACCGTCATCGAACCCATCGTTCTACCATTCCTAGACCGGCAAGGGAACTTGCTGTTCCAACAGGACAATGCACGTCCGCATGTATCCCGTGCCACCCAACGTGCTCTAGAAGGTGTAAGTCAACTACCCTGGCCAGCAAGATCTCCGGATCTGTCCCCCATTGAGCATGTTTGGGACTGGATGAAGCGTCGTCTCACGCGGTCTGCACGTCCAGCACGAACGCTGGTCCAACTGAGGCGCCAGGTGGAAATGGCATGGCAAGCCGTTCCACAGGACTACATCCAGCATCTCTACGATCGTCTCCATGGGAGAATAGCAGCCTGCATTGCTGCGAAAGGTGGATATACACTGTACTAGTGCCGACATTGTGCATGCTCTGTTGCCTGTGTCTATGTGCCTGTGGTTCTGTCAGTGTGATCATGTGATGTATCTGACCCCAGGAATGTGTCAATAAAGTTTCCCCTTCCTGGGACAATGAATTCACGGTGTTCTTATTTCAATTTCCAGGAGTGTACATAATTTCCAACACTTACGAGAATTTCTCTCGCTGATACGCACACAAAATTATGAAAGGAAAAAAAAGTTTGTATATTACTACATTTTCGCTGTTCATGCAGTAAAACTGCACTTTTAATTTATTACTCCTATACTACACACGATTCACATATGCCACCGCCTACACTTGCAAAAAAATATTATACGACCCATAGTTCACAAGATATTATTCGATAAATCAATGACCTGTGTGAATACGAAACTGTAGGGCGAAATTCGCCAGAGATACAGGTGAAATATGAGTACAAATTCATGTTAAATATGTGTAAACTAGATGCTATATGTGCGTACGCGGGCAAATCCACGACTGAAGAGCTCCGCGTAAACCCCTGGATCGATTTCAGTCACACTGGGTACGCATATTACTTACTATCTGGGGGTAAAAATTCGCAACCTCCTATTTCGGTGGGTATCATAATATGGAGAGAGACGGAGAGAAGAGGACGTGGACAGAGAGAGGGGTAGGAGGAGATGGCTAGAGAGGAGGGGAAACAGGATATGGACTAATAGCAGATTGGAAAAATACATATCCGAGCAACGCCTTGTACTCACCTAGTTAGTAATAAACATCCCGCTCTCTGCATATGTAATTTCCAGGCTTCGGAAGGTGGGTTTCGCCGAGAATGCTGGGACGGAACTTTTCCGTTGCAAATTATTACAAAATGTATATTGACCTTTTTGATACAATAATGTGTACATAATAAGTTAGATGGCAAGAATAGCGTTTGTGAAGAAGAGAAATTTGATGATGCCGAATACATATTTTAATGTTAAGGTGCCTTTTCTGAAGGTAGTTTTCTGGATTGTAGCTTTGGTAATGAAAATTGGACGATAAACAGCTCTGAGAAGAAGAGAATAGAAGCTTTTGAAATATGTTTCTGTAGAAGATTGCTTAAGATTAGATGTGTAGGTCATGTATGGAGGTACTGTGCAGAACTTCGGAGAAAAGATATTTGTGGCATAACTTGACTGAAAGAAAGGATCGGTTGATAGGACGCATTCAGACACATCAGGGGATCATCAAAATTAGTACTGGTGGGGAGAGAGAGAGAGAGAGATAGAGTGTGTGTGTGTGTGTGTGTGTGTGTGTGTGTGTGTGTGTGTGTGTGTGTGCGTGTGTGCGCGCGCGTGAGCTGGGGTGGGAGGTGGGGGGTTGAATTATAGAGGAAGACAAAGGGATGAATACAGTAAGCAAGTCGGAGAGGATGCAGTAGTTATTTGGATATGACGATTCTTGCTCAAGATAGAGTAGCGTAGAGAGCTGCATTAAACCAGCCTTCAAACTGGTGACTACAACAACAACGTAGTGGAAAGGCCTTCAGCTTTTGCTGCAGTCTGTGTAGATTTTGTTCCATGACGATGTCATTATTCATTCACTTTAGTGAACTGTTTTCTATGCTGTATCTGTTATGATGACGACGAACGAATTGTCGCCAATATGAATGACTGGTGGCCAATTCTAAATAGAAGCATACAAATCTCTTCTTTGCATATACAGCAGGTTTATCAGTGAAGCCGATAACGAGTTGGCTGCATGGTCTGGGTCTACAAAGGCTAAAATAATAAGAAGTCGTTGGTAAAAAATAATATATTGTACATAACTGGTGGTACAGGGGTCTTCATAGCCAGGAGGAATATAATTACAAACAGACAGCTATAGAGGCATCACATAGGCCATACTTTAACTAAGCGCCTTGATAGAGGTTGCTTCCTATCATCTGAAGGCCACACTACTTTCTTACTTGATTTCCCGAGCAAGACTGGCCGAGCACACGCTAGAGACTTGTTGCAAGCCGCGGAGCGGCCCTAGTCTCGACTCGCCGGTCCAGCAATACCAGTACGCACCGCGGGCGATAACTGCAACCCCTAACAATTGTGGTATCTGACGTTGATACCACAGTACCATTTTTGGATTATAGTATAGTTACTACATTCAAGTGAAATTATCCCACAGCACCGTGCTTAGCTACTAGCTAACTACATTACATCCTGTAATTTTCAGAGGCTTTTAAGGGTGACAATGCAGCTTTTACTTTACATTTATAAAAGCTATGCAAGTCAAGTTAGTTTTCCATTGAGCAGAAGTTTTGTGTGCTGTGGTGTTCACTTCTTTGATTAATTCTCAGTCATATAGTGTTTCAGAGTTTATTATTGGTTCATGAATATTCTTATAACACAGTACAGCTTCTATTAATCAGGGCTTGGTTGTTGTTGGCGACGGAGCACAGACTTGGACTGGGGAAAGATGAGGCAAGAACTCGACTATGTCTATATTAAAGTGACCATTCCGGTGCTTTCCTTCAGCAGTTTAGGAGACCACGTAAAAATTTAAATGTGGATAGCCAGATGGGGTTTCGAATCGCAACACGAGTCCAGTGCCTTAACGACTACCCCTGCTGCAGCAATTTACTCGACGCAATTATTGCTGTTTGTTTAGTTAGTTCCCTGATTTCTTCAGCTCTGATATTCTCTGGTCATCCATTATAAACGAAATACTGAAACAAACGTAATAATGATTAGTTTTATGACACCAAAATAGTTCTTGGCGTCTAATACCTCCCATCTTTGAGTTAATGCAGTCCAATATTGTACCAGAACTGTGATCTTAAGGCAAGCAAAGCTTTTCAATAAAGAATGATCATAATTTTTTTGACAACATACCTTTACTCATCCTCATGATTCTAATGGTTCTTCTCAAAGTAGTCTCTTATGAATGCGATGCACTTGTCCCAGAATCTCTGCCAGTCTTCAAATACATGCTGGAAACAATTTTTTTTTTTTTTGAGGTCCTTCAAAATCGCCTCCGCAGCCTTCACAGTTGCTTCTGATAATTGATAATGCCTCCCACGAAGGCGTCTCTTCATGTTAGGGAATAGAAAAAAGTTACATGGGGCTAAATCCGGACTATAGGGAGGGTGAGGGATGCACTTCACGTTGATTTTTGCAAGATATTCAGCAAAAACATTGGCAATATGCGGCCGCTCATTATCGTGGTGCAACATCCAGCCTGCTCCACGGAATTATGGTCTTTTGCGTCTGATACGGACTTGCAATGTTTCCAGGACATCCCTGTAATATTGTCCAGTTACTGATGTGTGTGCAGGTACAACATGCTGATAAACCATTCCATGAATATCAAAGAATGAGATGACCATAACTTTCCCAGCAGAAGCAACCAATTTTGTAATTTGGGGGTTGGTGATGAAGGAGATTTCCACACTGAGCTTTGCTGTTTGCTGTCAGGATCAAAATGATGTAGCCAAGTTGCATCAGCAGCGATTACATTTTAAAGAAACTCCGGATCTTCCTCTAACATCAACTTTAACTGCATGCAAACCTGCACCTGTATGTCCTTTTGTTCGGCAGTGAGTAGTCTTGGAACCCATGGCGCACAAACACATGTCATGTGTAGTTTTTCTGTCACCAACGTGTGGGTGACACCCAATGAAATGTTCAGTAATTCGGAAAGTGATCTTAAGATAATTCGTCGATCCTGTCTCACAATGACAGCAGCAGTGTTGTTTTCTTCCGTAACTGGAGCACCGGATAGACTTCCCTTTGAAATTGATTGTCTCCCCTCTTTAAACACTGTAAACCGCCTTCGAGCTGTGCTGTATGGAAGAACAGACTCTCCATAGGCCTCCTGTAACATTGTATAAGCCTCAGCTGAAGATTTGTTGAGACGAAAGCAGAATTTCAAAGCGGCTTATTGTTCCTCGCGTGTTACCTCCATTGCGCCGGCCGAAGTGGCCGTGCGGTTAAAGGCGCTGCAGTCTGGAACCGCAAGACCGCTACGGTCGCAGGTTCGAATCCTGCCTCGGGCATGGATGTTTGTGATGTCCTTAGGTTAGTTAGGTTTAACTAGTTCTAAGTTCTAGGGGACTAATGACCTCAGCAGTTGAGTCCCATAGTGCTCAGAGCCATTTGAACCATTTTGAACTTATTTGCAGTCTGTTAAGTGAGCTATTATGCAAAAACGTTCAACTGTGCACTGCAGTGAATAGACTCCCAAATGTAAAGTCCTGTCAACATATGTTCGAGCAGCACCTGTGGTGCAGAAAGTTGCCTTTCCCAGAAGAATTTTATAGCTGTTGTGTGGGTTGACAAGAATCAATTTTCCTGCTAGCAATGTAGAAGACTGTGCAGAGGTTTCCGTAGATTATGTCTTCCCCCTGCAACAGGAGTAGGTGACCAAAGTGTTTTGGAACTTCAGATATTTCAACAAAATTCAAATAATGTATCCCAGAAGTCTACTGTTCTGGACTTGAACATGATCAGTCCCATTCCGTCAGCTATAGTCACACCACACCCACTTTGGAAGATATACTGCGGACGTGTGGTAAGTTCCTCCACTCAGTGCTGCCCACTATACAAGTGGCAGCAGTTAGTGAATGGAAGAGATTTATGCTGTCAGTCAGTACCAGAATAAAATATACGAGAAGTGCAGTAATTCTCAGGTTATTCATTGAGTCACAACTACACAATACGCTTTCAGCTGAACATAGAAGCAAGATGCCAAATTTGCCAATCCCATCTCTTTTCCACCAACACTACAAAGGTAACTGATAACGTCAAACTTACGAATTATACACACGTCGGTCACTGTTCAGCGGAACGATTTTACATAAAAGTTCACTTAACAACTGCTAATAAGTACTCATTTAAAAAAGTGAAAATAACTCCACTATACAAACACGAGCTCAGTGAAGTTGTTTTGTCTACTAACATAAGATAACTGGACAGGCATTGCTGCAAAGGAACCATATAGCAAAGTAGTCTGTCTGCAAAACGAAATGCGAGCAGCACTTGTGGCGCAGAAAGTTGCCTTTCCCAGATGGATTTTATGGCTGTTGTGTGGGTTGTCAAGAATCAATTTTCCTGCTAGCAATGTAGAAGACTGTGCAGAGGTTTCCGTAGATTATGTTCATTAGCGTTTCTTGCATTGATATTATTAGTAACTCATAGCTTTATTCCCACGTAGTGTTAATGCAGTTTAGGGATGATAAAAAAAATTCCTCGGCATATATGCGCACTGCGACACCAGAGATTCGTAAGCTGCGCTAGGGAGGGTCGGTATAACTTTGTGGAACACCCTGTACTTCTTGTGATGTAGTGGGGTTGACAGTAGAGAATCGCATGTTCGCTCTTCAGGTTGCAGACTAATGAAACAGGGAAGTGCATGACGACAATCCGGCGACCGACCTTCCCTCGTATTACTACCCTCCACCCGCCTTCCACCACCCTGTTACACCACCGGAGCACAATTTATTATTTAACACGGGCACTTGCAAATGGTACACACATTTAATAATCCTTCTTAACCTACTTCATTTAACAGTAATTTTATACAATTGACACACTATTTTTATTATTCTGTGAGTTTTCTATTCGGTGCAACACGGAAACTACACTGACGGGAAAAAAATCGCAACACCGAGAAGGAGTTGTGCGACATTAACGAAAAGTTGGTAGGCGTGTTTCGACATCTGAAAGATGATGTCCATCATAATTTCGCGCAAGTCGCTAAAGAGTAGCGCCACTATGAGGGTGTTAATCACGTTTGCTTTAAATACGTGGTGTAACGGTGGTGAGCGTCAGTCATCTCTGAGGTTGGACATGGTGAGTTGCTACCTCTAAGGCAGCAAAGACGTCATTATCAGCGCCACACTGAGTTTGAACGAAGTCGTGTAATACGGAGACGAGAAGCTGGATGTTCCTTCTGTCATATTGCAGAAGGACTTGCCAGGAATGTATCTACTGCACATGACTGCTGGCAGCAGTGGTCGCGAGAACGCACGGTCACAGGAAGACCGGGCTCCCGACGGCCACATGGCACTACCGAGACATCTACGCAGTCGGCACCACAGTGACAACAAACCGTTACAGAATGGTTACTTCAAGGGCAGCTCCGAGCCAGACGCCCTTTAGTGTCCATTCCACTGGCCGTAATCCACCTACATTTGCGACTTCATTGGTGTCAAACGAGAGCTCATTGGAGGGCAGGTTGAAGGTCTGTTGTGTTTTCTGCCGAAAGCTGGTTCTGCCTCTGTTCCGGTGATGGCCGTATGTTGGTTAGAAAGAGGCCCGTTGAGAGCATGTACCCAACCTGTCTGCGTACTAGACACACTGGACCTACACCGGGGCCGGCCGCGGTGGTCTAGCGGTTCTAGGCACGCAGTCCGGAACTGCGCGACTGCTACGGTCGCAGGTTCGAATCCTGCCTCGGGCATGGATGTGTGTGCTGTCCTTAGGTTAGTTCGGTTTAAGTAGTTCTAAGTTCTAGGGGACTGGTGACCACAGATGTTAAGTCCCATAGTGCTCAGAGCCATTTGAACCATTTTTTGAACCTACACCGGGAGTTACAGGGTGCGATTTCGTATGACGGCAGAACCAGTCGCGTGGTTAACCCACGTATTCTGACTGCAAAACTGTACGTCAGTCTGATGATTCGACCTGATGTGCTGCCATTCATAAACAGCATTCCAGGGGTGCTTCCCAACCGGATAACGCTCGCCCACATATCGCTGTAGTAACCCACCATGCTCTCTACATAGTGTCGACATGTTGCTTTGGCCTGCTCGATTACCAAACGTGACTCTAACCAAGCACATATGGGACATAACTAGACGCCAACACCATCGTCATCGACAAACAGCGTTAACCGTCCCTGTATTGACCGGCAAGTCCAACAGGCATGGAACTCCATCCCACAAACTGACATCCGTCACCAGTAAAACATAATGCATGCACGTTTGCACTCCTGCATTCAACGTTCTGTCGATTATACCGGCTATTAGTATACCAGAATTTCACATTTGCAACGACATTCTCGCGTTTACATTAACCTGTCCGTTTACAATGTTAATCACTTAAATATGTTACTCTACAATAATTATTTACTAGTGTTGCGATTATTTTCCCCGTCAGTGCATTAATCGTAGCGAAGAAATGAATCGGACTTTCATTTGTAGGAAATTTAATGTTGTTTAATTTTGTAGTGGGAATAATTTTCGCTAGGAGTTGTGGTTTTCGAGCTACTAACGTAAAGGAAACAAAAGAAAAATTCGGAGTATGAATTAAAATCCATGGAGAAGAAATAAAAACTTTGAGGTTTGCCGATGACACTGTAATCCTGTCAGAGACAGCACAGGGCCTGGAAGGGCAGTTGAACTGAATAGACAGTCTTGAAAGGATGATATAAGATGAACATCAACAAAAGCAAAACGAGGATAATGGAATGTAGTGGAATTAAATCAGGTGATGCTGAGGGAATTAGATTAATAAATGAGATACTTAAAGTAGTAGATGAATTTTGCTATTTGGGGAGCAAAATAATTGATGATGGTCGAAGTAGAGAGGATATAAAATGCGGACTGGCGATGGCAAGGAAAGCATTTCTGAAGAAGAGAAATTTGTTAACATCGAGTAGAGATTTAAATGTCAGGAAGTCGTTTCTGAAAGTATTTGTGTGGAGTGTAGCCATGTATGGAAGTGAAACATGGACGATAAATATTTTAAACAAGAAAAGAGTAGAAGCTTTCGAAATGTGGTGCAACAGAACAATGTTGAATATTAGATGGGTAGACCACCTAACTAATGAGAGGTATTGAATAGAATTGGGGAGAAGAGAAGTTCATCTACATCTACATTTATACTCCGCAAGCCAAAAAAATACCAAAGTTCAAGAAATCTCCGACAGATAATGCTTCATCTGATCAGAATAGCAATTATTAGCATAACAAAGTAAGATAAAGCAAAAATGATGTTCCTTATAGGAAATGTTCAATATGTCCACCATCATTCCTCAACAATAGCAGTAGTCGAGGAATAATGTTGCGAACAGTACTGTAAAGCATGTCCGGAGTTATCGTGAGGCATTGGCGTAGAATGTTGTCTTTCAGCATCCCTAGAGATGTCGGTCGATCACGACACACTTGCGACTTAGGGTAACCCCAAAGCCAATAACCGCACGGACTGACGGACTGAGGTGTGGGGACCTGGGAGGCCAAGCATGAAAAAAGTGGCGGCTGAGAACACGATCACCACCAAACGACGCGCATCTGTCGGACATTTTGTGAACTTCGTTTTTTTCTTTTTTTTTCTAGTAAAACCCTATGTCATTCCAAGCAAGTGTGTCAATTTTTACCTCTCTATCTACATTATTCCGTGGTTTATTAAGTGTTGCCGGCCGGAGTGACCGAGAGGTTCTAGGCGCTACAGTCTGGAACCGAGCGACCGCTACGGTCGCAGGTTCGAATCCTGCCTCGGGCATGGATGTGTGTGATGTCCTTAGGTTAGTTAGGCTTAACTAGTTCTAAGTTCTAGGGGACTGATGACCTCAGAAGTTCTACATATACATCTACATCTACATTTATACTCCGCAAGCCACCCAACGGTGTGTGGCGGAGGTCACTTTACGTGCCACTGTCATTACCTCCCTTTCCTGTTCCAGTCGCGTATGGTTCGCGGGAAGAACGACAGTCTGAAAGCCTCCGTGCGCGCTCTAATCTCTCTAATTTTACATTCGTGATCTCCTCGGGAGGTATAAGTAGGGGGAAGCAATATATTCGATACCTCATCCAGAAACGCACCCTCTCGAAACCTGGCGAACAAGCTACACCGCGATGCAGAGCGCCTCTCTCGCAGAGTCTGCCACTTGAGTTTGTTAAACATCTCCGTAACGCTATCACGGTTACCAAATAACCCTGTGACGAAACGCGCCGCTCTTCTTTGGATCTTCTCTATCTCCTCCGTCAACCCGATCTGGTACGGATCCCACACTGATGAGCAATACTCAAGTATAGGTCGAACGAGTGTTTTGTAAGCCACCTCCTTTGTTGATGGACTACATTTTCTAAGGACTCTCCCAATGAATCTCAACCTGGTACCCGCCTTACCAAGAATTAATTTTATATGATCATTCCACTTCAAATCGTTCCGCACGCATACTCCCAGATATTTTACAGAAGTAACTGCTACCAGTGTTTGTTCCGCTATCATATAATCATACAATAAAGGATCCTTCTTTCTATGTATTCGCAATACATTACATTTGTCTATGTTAAGGGTCAGTTGACACTCCCTGCACCAAGTGCCTATCCGCTGCAGATCTTCCTGCATTTCGCTACAATTTTCTAATGCTGCAACTTCTCTGTATACTACAGCATCATCCGCGAAAAGCCGTATGGAACTTCCGACACTATCTACTAGGTCATTTATATATATTGTCAAAAGCAATGGTCCCATAACACTCCCCTGTGGCACGCCAGAGGTTACTTTAACGTCTGTAGACGTCTCTCCATTGACAACAACATGCTGTGTTCTGTTTGCTAAAAACTCTTCAATTCAGCCACACAGCTGGTCTGATATTCCGTAGGCTCTTACTTTGTTTATCAGGCGACAGTGCGGAACTGTATCGAACGCCTTCCGGAAGTCAAGAAAAATAGCATCTACCTGGGAGCCTGTATCTAATACACTCCTGGAAATTGAAATAAGAACACCGTGAATTCATTGTCCCAGGAAGGGGAAACTTTATTGACACATTCCTGGGGTCAGATACATCACATGATCACACTGACAGAACCACAGGCACATAGACACAGGCAACAGAGCATGCACAATGTCGGCACTAGTACAGTGTATATCCACCTTTCGCAGCAATGCAGGCTGCTATTCTCCCATGGAGACGATCGTAGAGATGCTGGATGTATTCCTGTGGAACGGCTTGCCATGCCATTTCCACCTGGTGCCTCAGTTGGACCAGCGTTCGTGCTGGACGTGCAGACCGCGTGAGACGACGCTTCATCCAGTCCCAAACATGCTCAATGGGGGACAGATCCGGAGATCTTGCTGGCCAGGGTAGTTGACTTACACCTTCTAGAGCACGTTGGGTGGCACGGGATACATGCGGACGTGCATTGTCCTGTTGGAACAGCAAGTTCCCTTGCCGGTCTAGGAATGGTAGAACGATGGGTTCGATGACGGTTTGGATGTACCGTGCACTATTCAGTGTCCCCTCGACGATCACCAGTGGTGTACGGCCAGTGTAGGAGATCGCTCCCCACACCATGATGCCGGGTGTTGGCCCTGTGTGCCTCGGTCGTATGCAGTCCTGATTGTGGCGCTCACCTGCACGGCGCCAAACACGCATACGACCATCATTGGCACCAAGGCAGAAGCGACTCTCATCGCTGAAGACGACACGTCTCCATTCGTCCCTCCATTCACGCCTGTCGCGACACCACTGGAGGCGGGCTGCACGAAGACGGCCTAACGGTGTGCGGGACCGTAGCCCAGCTACATGGAGACGGTTGCGAATGGTCCTCGCCGATACCCCAGGAGCAACAGTGTCCCTAATTTGCTGGGAAGTGGCGGTGCGGTCCCCTACGGCACTGCGTAGGATCCTACGGTCTTGGCGTGCATCCGTGCGTCGCTGCGGTCCGGTCCCAGGTCGACGGGCACGTGCACCTTCCGCCGACCACTGGCGACAACATCGATGTACTGTGGAGACCTCACGCCCCACGTGTTGAGCAATTCGGCGGTACGTCCACCCGGCCTCCCGCATGCCCACTATACACCCTCGCTCAAAGTCCGTCAACTGCACGTACGGTTCACGTCCACGCTGTCGCGGCATGCTACCAGTGTTAAAGACTGCGATGGAGCTCCGTATGCCACGGCAAACTGGCTGACACTGACGGCGGCGGTGCACAAATGCTGCGCAGCTAGCGCCATTCGACGGCCAACACCGCGGTTCCTGGTGTGTCCGCTGTGCCGTGCGTGTGATCATTGCTTGTACAGCCCTCTCGCAGTGTCTGGAGCAAGTATGGTGGGTCTGACACACCGGTGTCAATGTGTTCTTTTTTCCATTTCCAGGAGTGTATTTTCTGGGTCTCATGAACAAATAAAGCGAGTTGGGTCTCACACGATCGCTGTTTCCGGAATCCATGTTGATTCCTACATAGTAGATTCTGGGTTTCCAAAAACGACATGATACTCGAGCAAAAAACATGTTCTAAAATTCTACAACAACTTGTGTGGCACAACTTGACAAGAAGAAGGGATCGGTTGGTAGGACATGTTCTGAGGCATCAAGGGATCACCAATTTAGTATTGGAGGGCAGCGTGGAGGGTAAAAATTGTAGAGGCAGACCAAGAGATGAATACACTAAGCAGATTCAGAAAGATGTAGGTTACAGTAGGTACTGGGAGATGAAGAAGCTTGCACAGGATAGAGTAGCATGGAGAGCTGCATCAAACCGGTCTCTGGACTGAAGACCACAGCAACAAAGTAAAACTTTCAATTCCTCCCTCCGCATACACACCACCAGTAGGGATTTTAATATGTTTTTCATGACTCCCCCCTCCTATCCCTGTACAAAAAATTGGGGCTACGCGGTGTTTCCCCCCAGTTTTCTCTCGTTTTGGAATTGCTTTTTTTTTGGAACTGCCATAGCGTCATGCTGAGGAATTATGGTTTTAAGGGGTAAATCGTTAGAGAATATACTACCGAAATCTAAAGGGGCGTTTTTGCTCCATGGCAACGCCGGCTCATTCCGCGCAGGACGCATTCACCCACGCTGTTTCCTTGGGCTATAAAATTTTGCCTCACACCCTGCGTTCTCCTGACACGGCACTCAGTGACGTCTTCCTCTTTCCTGGGATGAAGAAACAACAACTGAGCGGCAGTGATTCCTAGAACGACGACGAGATGATCTTTGAGGGGGAACATTTCTTGAACAGCCAAAATGCAGGCTTCTACAACTAAGGAGTGCACTAACCCATTAATCGTTGGGTAAATGTGTTTAATGAAGAGTGAATATGTAGAAGAATATCACCATCATTAAGTTTCATGGTCGCAGCTTGATTTTGTCGAGGGGATAATTAAAGCTTTATGACAGCCTCGTACAGCATATGATTAACGCAGTGCTTCTCAGTATGATTTATCCGAGCTAGTGGCGTAAGTGCCTTCGGGTGCCACTGGATATCATGGACAATTCGGGCTCCATCATTTTTCAAGTGCTCTCGGCTGCAATCGCTTCATCAGAAATGTTGTAAAGCATTACTTCGTACCGTATCTTCAATGCATTTCAGGAGCAGTATTCGTACAGAGCAATGCTCACCCACGTATTACACAGCACGGCGGCTATTACTTCCTCCCTGGGCTCGTTACTTAACTAACAGTTCCGAAACTGAACATAACTAGGGCTATATCGACCAGCGAAAAGTTCCGTGAAGATGTATAGCAGCTACATAGCTACATACAGCCATTTCTATATCTACATACGTAACGCTTCAGATACCGTATGGTGCGTGGCGGAGGATACCCTGTGTTACTACTAGTCATTTCCTTTTCTGTTTCATCCGCAAATATTGGAGGGAAAAACGACTGTGTGTGTGTGGCTCCGTACCAGCCCTAATCTCTCTAATCTTATTTTCATGGTCCTTATGCGAAATGTACGTTGGCGGAAGTAGAATCGCTCTGCAGTCTCAACAGTGCTTCCCGAAAAGAATGTCGCCCTCCAGCCAGCGATTTCTGCTTGAGTTCTCAAATCATCTCCGTAATACCTATGTGTTGTTCCAACCTACAGGTAACAAGTCTAGCAACCCGCCTCTGAATGGCTTCGGTATCTTCCTTTAATCCGACCTGGTGCAGATCCCAGTCACTCGAAGACTACTTAACAATGGGTCGCACTAGTCTTCTATATGCCGTCTCCTTTACAGACGAACCACACTTCGCTAAAATTCTCCCAATAAACCAAAATTTATCATTCGTCCACCCTACTACAGTCCTTACATGGTCATTCAACTTCTTACTACTTTGTAACGTTACGCCTAGAAATTGAAATGGCTGTGTAAAGCAGCTCACTGCTAATACGGTATTCGAACATTATGGCTTTGTTTTTCCTACTCATCTGCATTAACTTACATTTTCGACATTTAGAGCTAGCTGCCGTTCATCACACCAACCCGAAATTTTGTCTAACTCGCCTGGCCTCCTCCTCCAGGCACCTTCAATACACCACCATATCATCAGCAAACAACCACAGACTGCTGATTACTCTGCCCACCAGATCATTTATGTGTATACAGCATACAGCAGTCCTGTCATACTTCCCTAGGGCACTCCTGCCGATACCCTTGTCTGCGAGGAACACTCGCCGTCGAGGAAAACATGCTGGGTTCCGTTACTTGCTGATTTTTCTCAAGAACACATTCAAAGCCAGTATGATTCGATTCCACGACTTAACTGTTATAGCGCTGTGTGTAGAATTCTACCAACAAACCGAGTTAAATCGTGTTCAACCCGACGTCGGATATAAGCGACAGAAGTGTGATAGTTACTCACCAGGTCCTTGTGGTACAAGGAGAGCTCCTACCACTTCAGGGCCGTTGGCGCCGTGTGCCACCACGGTAATCTCTTGCAAGGGAATCCAGTTGATGTTGTCGTTGTTGTTGTTGTTGTTGTTGTTGTTGTTGTTGTTGTTGCCACCGTTGGCTGTAGCAAAGAGCAAATTTGCTTAATACCTCAATCCGACAAGACAGTGGCAAGCACTGTTACACGAAACACATCAGCAGTATAATGCAATTTGCAAGCTAATGTAATGCATATCGAAAATGAGTATATACTGTAATTTACGGACCTTTGTGATGAATAAGCCATTAAAGCGAAAATCATCGAAAAAATCAATATGAAGCACTCTACATAGTGACGTTCAGTGGAAATTGTTCTGGCTATCTTCCATGAGAAGTGTTACAATATACTCTTTGTCTTATTACTAAGCTAGTTGGTAACGGCAAAGCTGTCTTTTATCGAATGCAGAGTCTCTGATTTTCTTGGGTCGTCGAAAAATTACTTGAATACATAGAACTAATACTGTTTCGGACAAGAACGACGACCTGCATTCCGAGTTCATGTATCTGGGAATGGTGTCCCAGAAGAACGGCTATACTGAACGAAATATTAAGTTGACGATCTCTAAGAAACAAAAAAACAGAAGTAAACATCGTAAGATTATCAGCCTACAGCACTCCATCCTTTCTCCAGAGCAGCAATAATTAAAACAGGCAGATTCCAGGACGGACAAGGAATTCAGTCATTTTTCTGACCACCAAAGAATATTAAACAGATGTTGCACCCAATAAAGGCTTGGTCTAAGTGTTCCTGGTATTTATAAAATTGGGCAGTCTATGTGTACGACTTCAGTGGCCTTCACACAGCACCGACGCGACATTAAATATACCAATTTCTATAATTCTGCTGCTTCGGAAGATAGCATGATAGCTGGCCGGTGTGGCCGAGCGGTTCTAGGCGCTACAGTCTAGAACCGCGCGACCGCTACGGTCGCAGGTTCGAATCCTGCCTCGGGGATGGATGTGTGTGATGTCCTTAGGTTAGTTTGGTTTAAGTAGTTCTAAGTTCTAGGGGACTGATGACCTCAGCAGTTAAGTCCCATTGTGCTCAGAGCCATTTGAACCATTTTGATAGCATGATAAACAAACATACGATTATGTTTCACGAAACGAAAATCTTATGCCATGCATCTACCTACTGTGAATCTCTTAGTCACTACTACTCAAAATGGTTCAAATGGCTTTGAGCACTATGGGACTTCTGAGGTCATCAGTCCCCTATAACTTAGAACTACTTAAACCTAACTAACCTAAGGACATCACACACATCCATTCCCGAGGCAGGATTCGTACCTGCGAACGTAGCGGTCGCGCGGTTCCAGACTTAAGCGCTTAGAACCGCTCGGCCACTCCGGCTGGCCTAGTCACTACTACTCGTGGATAATTTGTGGAAAGGTATATTGCAATCTGCGAATATGAAAGTACAAAGATTCTCATTTGAAAGTATCTGCGAAAATTAATGTATGAAAATAGAGTATTACGGATACCGTAAACCTAAGCGGGAAGAAGGCTAAATATGCTGATGCGACGAGGAAGGATACGTTTCTCAACAAAAGATAGCGAAAACTAACGATGCTGCTATATGTAAAATGTAGGAAAGATGAACGATCTACGTGGACGGTAATTTCATTTCATGGAAAAAGAAAAAAAAAGGTAAAAGTGTTGGGTAACTTACAAAAAAGAAAATGTTTTAAGGATAAATATGCCTCTTGTTATACTATATGACTTACTAGTTATTCTTTTCGGATGGTTGACTGACCGGTGGAGGGGAGGGGGCAGGTAGGAGAGGGAAAAAAATGAGGTCACCAGTCCCTCGATACAAGAGTGGTGCATCCGGAAGGAGAGACGTTCACTGAGAACTTTTTCTGATCTAGTCGGGAGATTCGTAACAGTAAAGGAGATAAGGCTAAAGACGTAATGGACAGCTTTCGTACCTTCGATAAAAGAAGCAAGATGAAGGAGATAGGGAAGTCACAGGTGGGCGTCCCCAGGGCTCTGCACACGACACGAATAGTTCCACCCACAGCTGTCGGATCCTTGGTCCACTACAGTCAAGTGTGCCAACTATTCAGCAAACTTCGACACCCAGAATAAAAAACTGGGTCCAGCAGAAAATAGGCAAACGGAATCTAACAGCGATTAAAACAGGGTAAAAGAGGGATGAAGAAGTAGCCTGGTAGTAGGGTCGGGGATCCCACGGACCTAGCATACGGCGGGAGGCGCCCCATCCCCAGCCACCCTGCCCCTGCTCCAGAGGTAGATTAAAACCTTATAACTGAGAATTAAAACCACTTTCACGGAGAAAACTGAGAACCACTTGAACCATTCGTGAATCGTTCGCAGTATTAGAGCCAATGAGTCGGGAAATCCAGCCGGCCGCTGTGTCCGAGCGGTGCTAGGCGCTTCAGTATGGAACCGCGTGATCGCTACGGTCTCAGGTTCGAATCCTGCCTCGGGCATTGATGTGTGTGATGTTCTTAGGTTGGTTAGGTTTAAGTAGTTATAAGTTCTGGGGGACTGATGACCTCAGATGTTAAGTTCCATAGTGCGCAGAGCCATTTGAACCATGTTGAACCGGAAATCCATACTGAGCACGGAGGACCAAAAGAAGAAATGTAGGAAGTGCTATGTCCCCTCCCTGCAGGTGTATAACTCTTAATCTCTGGCGTGGTCCAATCTCCGTGGTCTTGTGTGCCACCAGTGTTCAACAGCTGTTCCGTGTCTTGTCCTACAGGTTAGTCTCTTTACTGATTCATCATTTCTTCCAGCATAATCTGCAGACAACCATCGTTTCAAGCAGTTTACAGAGTATGTTGGTCGGGCTAATCGGCTGGTAATTATCGAGAGCAGTTGGGTTCTTGCTTGGCTTAATGATTGGGACATCTATGACATCTCGCCATTGTAATGGGAAGACACCTCAGAACCAAAGATGGCTGAAGGCCGTGAACAGATGTTGCATTTGGAGGACATTCAGGTGTTGGATTACCTGATAGTGAACTAAATCAGGGTCTGGGGCTGTGCCATGGAACGAGGCAAGAGCCTGAAGTTGTTCCCAGCACGTGAGGGGGTCACTGTAGGATTCAGGTTGGTAGGGAGTGAAACAGAAGGGGATGTCTCAGCTTATGCTTCTGCAGTAGGAAGTCAGCTACGGTAGATAGGAGGCGACAACATCGGCGTGCTAATGCGTGGCCTGAGCACCATCCACGGAGGAGTGCACGAGAAAACACTGGGAGCACATCTTGGCAGAGGAGAACAAGGTGATCTCCTACTAGCAATCCTACCCAAGGGCAGGACTGAGGAAGACCATACCCACTGTATGTAACGAGAATGGGATACATGGGATGAACAGGGCACTGTCGAATGACGATTGCATAGGAGACCAAGAGCTAGCACTATCGAACCTGATGGCAGAAGATCGCCACTTTAGCAAGGAGACTGTCTACAAGACAAGTGCGAAAGGCACTGGTGGACCGACACACGCCACAATGATGAAGTGGGTCTAACATTTTTAAAGCAGAAGGAGCTGCCACACCACAAACCTGACAACCGTACACCAACTGGGGCGAAAGGAAGGCCCAATAAATACAGCTAAGAACAGCACGATCTGCACCCCACGTTATAGGCTCCTAAATAGCAATCGGACAGAGTGGTAGCTCATGTAACAGCAGAGGCATACAAAGGCCAACTGGCTCTGGAAAATGTGAAA
The DNA here is from genome assembly GCF_023898315.1 of Schistocerca nitens. Taxonomy (NCBI): domain Eukaryota; kingdom Metazoa; phylum Arthropoda; class Insecta; order Orthoptera; family Acrididae; genus Schistocerca; species Schistocerca nitens. The sequence goes on along the minus strand of NC_064616.1, from coordinate 555,087,281 downwards.
GTCGTCTGTTTGGCAGTGGCAAAGAAACGAAGGGTCACTGGAAAGTGGTCACTGTCACAAAACTCATTGTGTAGTGACTAATGCAGCGAAGCCACAAAATTAGGGGAAGAGACAGTTAGACCACAGTTGGCACTGAAGTGGTTCGGAGAGCCATCATTGAAGAGGCATAGACCATGATCTGCAAACAGCTGGTCGTTTAGAAGATCCCTACAAGCTGAAGTGGTAGTCCTCCGGCCCCCCCCCCCCAGGGGTTGTGTGCATTGAAGTCCCCAAGCAGGAGGAAAGGGAGGGTGTGGGCGTTGGTGAATTAATGTGGTCAATTAAACATAAGTAAATGGATTGGATAAAGGTAGGTAAACGTTGCAAATGGTAATCGCTGAAGTCATTCGCACTTACATCGTTATTGCCTCCAATAGCTACGACAAGCAATCCATTCACCGATAGCATCGGTATGAACCAATGTGCAGACCCCTCCAGATGCCCTCTCGGGACCAGCACAGTTCTGACAAGCATGGAGCGTTGGAGAATAAATGGTTCAAATGGCTCTGAGCACTATGCGACTTAACTGCTGAGGTTTTCAATCGCCTAGAACTTAGAACTAATTAAACCTAACTAACCTAAGGACAGCACACACATCCATGCCCGAGGCAGGATTCGAACCTGCGACCGTAGCGGTCGCTCGGCTCCAGACTTTAGCGCCTGGAACCGCACGGCCACTCCGGCCGGCGTTGGAGAATAATCACCAGTGAAATGCATTCCTTGGGTGGCAATGTAAACTCCAGAAGAGGAGGAAATACGGTGTTATAGTTCTCGCAGGTGACAGTAGTATTCATTACAATTCCACTGAATAATCACGTGAATGGTGGCCAGGTTAAGGGTGAAGGGACCAGGAAGGCTCGTCACACCAGAGGATAAATGCCTGCCGGCCGGAGTGGCCGTGCGGTTCTGGGCGCTACAGTCTGGAACCGAGCGACCGCTATGGTCGCAGGTTCGAATCCTGCCTCGGGCATGGATGTGTGTGATGCCCTTAGGTTAGTTAGCTTTAATTGGTTCTAAGTTCTAGGCAACTGGTGACCTCAGCAGTTAAGTCGCATAGTGCTCAGAGCCATTTGAACCATTTTTGTTTTTATAAGTGCCTGTCACCTTTGGGGACGGGACCATGTCCATAAACATCAGCTCAGAATCCCACTGCGTGAGGCGACCTGGCGCCTTGGGGGCACTGGAGGAGCCTTGTCACGATTCTTCTTCTTCTTCTACTTCTTTCTCTTCTCTACCTTCATAAACTTGGGTGTGCAAGGTTCATTCAATGGTCTATCTTACAAGATTTGTTCGAGGGTTGAGGCGTTACTTTCGTTTTGCCTTAGGTTACAGTACGAAGTAATTATGTTTTCTATATCGAGATAAAAGTTATTCTTTGATTGCTAGCAGCTTCAATACTTCGCTGGGCGAAAGGAATATTTGACGCATTTGTTTATTTCTTTTTATCATTTCACAAAGAGGTCACACGCCGTTTATATGTATACTCCTTATTCTATCCTGTACGAGTGTGCATGGGGATGAATGGTAGTCAAATGTAGCGGGAGCATGGACCAAAGTGAACAGTTTAAGGGAATAGCAGTCATTGCCAACAAGAATAACGGCAGGTAGGCCAGTGCAGCAGGCAATGATGAAAACAGGCACGAGGGGAGGTTATAAAGTTGGTGCGGGGGTGAGGTGAGTCTCCCCACCACCGCGTTTGAATAGGAACGTTGGGCGGATTTCGGCGCGTGGAGAGCACTGTGGGGCTAGCCATGAGACGGACCAGACGCGGGAGCACAACAGCTCGCAGATTTGGTGAGATTAAACTGAGGTAATATGGCTAAAAAAAAAATTCACGACATGGTATGCTCAGTACGCATTCAACATATCTTCATCGGTACAGGTCACGGTTTTAATTTATTTGCAATAGTTCTCTCGGAAATGTGTTTGTAAAATTTGCTTTGTGGTAGTGAGCATGCAACAGGAACCATCAGTTCATGTAGCTATTTCCCAAGTTTTAAGCTTCACTTTTAGCTCAATGAGTGCAGATTGCGTATCATATTGTAGATCGAAAAATCTCTGTCGCGAAATTTTATTATTTTTGGTACTTTCTCTGTGAGTTTAGTTCGCATTTCATTTTGGCGCCAATGGTACAAAATCCGATAAAGTGGTCAGTTCTCGAGTTTTCAGTATGCTTACAATTGTTTTCAGTGACATATTTAACCGTTATTAGTGTGCTACTGTGCTTTTCACTAAATATTTTATGAATTTGAGGTAGTTTCTTTGATCTCATATGATCGACTACGTGTTGGCGCCCTCAGCGTAGCACATACTTTATAGCCTAATAGTCGTTGCTACAAAGCAACTTTCAGCATTCAAAGCAAATTAATCAGTTCACCTAACAGCATTCGCTGATTAAACCCGAATAAATTCTCATTCTTTCTTACTTTCGCGATGTTGGAAAGTGAATCCAGTGCATAGCCAGTACCGTGCATCTGCCTGATAATTGCGTTTCTGCTTGCACGATTTCTTGCTGATACATTTTAAAAGTGATTTTGCATGTCTTAATAAGAATTTTTGATTCAAAAGAGGGTATTTTTTAGCAATTTTACTGTAGCTGATGTTCGAACACATGACCAATAGCAGGCATAGAACAATAGATACCATCCCCCCCCCCTTGCCATGCTAAAACTGAAGTTAACTGTGTTCATTGCATAGTGCTTTCACTTGAAACAGACAGCGGCGTATAAATTACTGTAAAATCTACAAAACTTTTTGTAACTTTTGCCCAGAATCTTTTCTTTGGTTGAGGTTTTCTACCTTCAGCAGTGGCTTACCTTAAATTTCTAGTAGTGTAATTCATGCATGATGATACGTGAGTTTTAAGGAATGAATGACGATTATCCCGCTAAAGACGGTGTGGCCCACTTATGTATTTTTTGTGTTATGAGACCATGATGAAATTATTAGAGCAGTGTTTTCCTTTTGTAATTGTTCTACCCATGAGAGGTTTAACACTCATTCAGACATAAGTTTTGTAACTGAAGAGAAATTCTAATGTGTCGTGTTCTAAAATATTTTCATCAGAGTAGAAAATAAATGTCTTATATGATAGTCAGCATTTCAATTAAGAAATACTCCCCCAGTCACCTGATAAATGAAATGGATAGGATGTATCTTATTCAGTTCAATTAAACCTGGCAAGCCTTTTCAACCGCGCGGGATTAGCCGAGCCGTCTGGGGCGCTGCAGTCACGGACTGTGCGGCTGGTCCCGGTAGAGGTTCGAGTCTTCCCCCGGGCATGGTTGTGTGTGTTTGTCCCTAGGATAATTTAGGTTACGTAGTGTGTAAGGTTGGGGACTGATGACCATTGCAGTCCCATAAGATTTCACACATATTTGAACAAGCATTTTCAGTTCGATCTTCCAAATGTAATGAAAGACAGAAATAATCTGCAATTTGAATTAAGATGGGCTACCAGCTGCTAGAGTGACGGCTTTGAGTTCAACCACCACATCACGTGTTATCTTAGAGAAACTCGCACCAGTTTCCGTTGCGCACATTTCTAAAATAATTAATTTGTTTACCAAGTTAATCAAATAAGGGTCACAATATAGACACCATTTCTTATGGACCTGGTATATTAGCAGCCAGGACGCAAAGTCGAGTATAATTCTCTAAGGTAATGCGAGTAGATGGTCACACAGGTTCAATAGTAACAATATAAACTAAAAATATATAAAGAACCAGCATACAGCCAACGAGCAGTCCTATAGCAACGTGGCGACGCTGCCAGGAATTACGAATCGCTGGTTCTCCTGTGAAGTATCATTTGTACTAACATTTTTTCTTTCAGGAATTTTAAACTTTTTTGCATTTTATGTTTTTTGTTGTATTTGTTTGTTGATTTTGTGTTCCCGGGGGATGGTCGTTATGTTAGCCTAATTGATCGTCATATCCACAGGATGTAAGCATTCATATTTCTCCCGTACCTTGGTATATGATAGATGATCAACAGATTTGTATTCGTGGATCTTCTGTTCTTTCTTACAAGCTGGGTATAGTGGCGAACGAGGGGGTAATGGTTCACGCAACTGACACATGAAGGTGGATGTTCACAAGGACTACCTTCGTGGAGTGATCGTCCATAGCTGCTGCAATTAGGATCCACCATGCAGCAGGATGACATATGCCCAAGGCGTAAAAATCTGGAGCACCTCATACGCACTGAGACATTCAGTTTCACATTACATCTGTACATTATGACGGTAACGTTCTCCAGGATGACATTCCCTTCAAAGGCTATGGTTATTATTGTACATGTAAAAATGTATGGCTCACTGGGCCATGGTAAAAATTGCTCTTTTGAAGAGCGCGCCACAGCGCGTAGTGTGAAGCAGTCGCCCTCCGTTTCTGGTGGTGCCGCCGCTGTGGTAATCGCAGCTTTGGTGTCTCCCTCTGATAGGGAATTAGCGTCTGTCTGACGTTCGGTGTGCTAGTATGTCTGTCGTTCGGATCAACCTTTAAAGCCGGCAAAATGAGAGTGTTCCCACTCCACCAGTAAGAGAACTCAGCGAGTGGTCGCCCGGTTGAGGCTTAGTTCCTGCATCTGAGTCTGCGCGTTAGGCCGTCAGTCTGCGCGTTAGGCCGTCAGTCTGCTTGAGTTGGCTCAGACAATGGTCATTGGCGGTTGGATCGATCGGTTGGTCGGTCGCGCACTGAGACACAAGATGACTTGTCCGTCTTGAGCGTCGGCGCATGTGAGGTCGCCACGTGAGTCCAGTGGGCCGCGGCTTATAGCGAGGGGTAGTGACTTCGCAGTCGACACGAGAGCACCCACATCAGTCTGGCCGGTGCGAGCTGCGACGCTGTGAGACGGGAGATCGGCGCGCCTTCCTGCGTCCGTTGAAGCGGCTGGCAGTGGACGGTTCGGGAAAGCCATTTGGGGGTGCTGCGCCAGGTCTTCTCGAGAAATCGCAGTTTATTAGAAGTTAAGTTATTGGTGATATATTGTTTGATTTACTCTTGTTAAATTCTACTTGTTTTCTTGGTGAGGTTACCAGCCGTTTTGTCTTGGGGTCGTCCCACCATTCTTCTCCGTTTGCCCACCCGTGGGCGGGTGGTTGTTTATAAATTGAGTTTTTCCCCTGTAGAGTAGGGGCGGGTTAGAGCAACCTGCGGTTCGGGTTGTTCGGTAATCTCCCTATCAATCTACTGTACGTTAGTAGCTGCCTCTGTCACGTTTGTTGGATATGGTGTGTTAACGAATTTATTGCTTGGAGTATAACGGCCTAATACCTGAAATATGTTTTGATCTATGGAAACTTTGATATTATTATCTATGATCTTGAGTGGCGGTATCTGTGTACTGTAGAGCATCTTAACTATTGTTTGGCCAACCTTGTAGAATTTTATATAAGATAGCATTTCATGGGCTTTTATTTAAATGATCATTTTAGTATATAAAGTTTCCACTCTATCACCGTAAACTTTTCTTAGAAGTTAAAATCAAGTTGCACCTTCGGTGGCAAGGTTAATATTTTAACTGTTAGTGTTTTGTACCATTTCCATCCCTCCTACGGGGGGTGCTGAGTTTGTGTGCTTATGTAAATTGTTAAAACTCTTAGTTTAAAGTTATCTGGTGTGTTGCAGATTTGCACCAGTGTAGTCTTTCAGAGGCTGTTGTGAGCGGTCGTAACTACGGCTGTATCAAAATGGAGCGGCAAGGTTCTCTGCCCGAAAGCTCATACAGTCAAAACTTGTTTCTTTCTGCCTCTGAATAAATTGTAACCTTGATATTTAGAGGGTGCTTTCTGATTATAATTTTAAATCTGTTTCTTTTAAAAAATGCATTTACGTACTATTAAAGTGAATAAAATTCCCATTTGTTAAAAGGAATTTGGTTATGATTTCATCAGTTACTCCCTGGCAACTACTTCCATGCTTACATAGTGTGAGTAAATGTGTTAATGTTCTTGATGAATCGCTAGTAAATAAAATAAATTCTTAAGAATATACTTTGAAAATAAATCACGGTTCAATCACCACTGGAGATTAGGTTGAAGCTCCTCGTCTGTTTCAGCCATAAGATCTCTGTGGAAGATGATACCTTGGACTATGTTCGAAGTTTTGTGTGGGGAAATGGTCACAGGAATGTCACGTAGACCATTGAACGCCATAAGAGCTATAAATTGGCCAGGAGAGGAAGTTGTAATTAATAACGAAGCATTACACATTTCCCCCAAAGACTCAACTTCCCCAAACTTGTCTTCTACGTTTTCGACAAAATATAATGCTTTCGTTGTAGTAAAAGTACCCACCGTCAGTCTGAGTACAGTACTGGGTAAAGTACACTCCTGGAAATTGAAATAAGAACACCGTGAATTCATTGTCCCAGGAAGGGGAAACTTTATTGACACATTCCTGGGGTCAGATACATCACATGATCACACTGACAGAACCACAGGCACATAGACACAGGCAACAGAGCATGCACAATGTCGGCACTAGTACAGTGTATATCCACCTTTCGCAGCAATGCAGGCTGCTATTCTCCCATGGAGACGATCGTAGAGATGCTGGATGTAGTCCTGTGGAACGGCTTGCCATGCCATTTCCACCTGGCGCCTCAGATGGACCAGCGTTCGTGCTGGACGTGCAGACCGCGTGAGACGACGCTTCATCCAGTCCCAAACATGCTCAATGGGGGACAGATCCGGAGATCTTGCTGGCCAGGGTAGTTGACTTACACCTTCTAGAGCACGTTGGGTGGCACGGGATACATGCGGACGTGCATTGTCCTGTTGGAACAGCAAGTTCCCTTGCCGGTCTAGGAATGGTAGAACGATGGGTTCGATGACGGTTTGGATGTACCGTGCACTATTCAGTGTCCCCTCGACGATCACCAGTGGTGTACGGCCAGTGTAGGAGATCGCTCCCCACACCATGATGCCGGGTGTTGGCCCTGTGTGCCTCGGTCGTATGCAGTCCTGATTGTGGCGCTCACCTGCACGGCGCCAAACACGCATACGACCATCATTGGCACCAAGGCAGAAGCGACTCTCATCGCTGAAGACGACACGTCTCCATTCGTCCCTCCATTCACGCCTGTCGCGACACCACTGGAGGCGGGCTGCACGATGTTGGGGCGTGAGCGGAAGACGGCCTAACGGTGTGCGGGACCGTAGCCCAGCTTCATGGAGACGGTTGCGAATGGTCCTCGCCGATACCCCAGGAGCAACAGTGTCCCTAATTTGCTGGGAAGTGGCGGTGCGGTCCCCTACGGCACTGCGTAGGATCCTACGGTCTTGGCGTGCATCCGTGCGTCGCTGCGGTCCGGTCCCAGGTCGACGGGCACGTGCACCTTCCGCCGACCACTGGCGACAACATCGATGTACTGCGGAGACCTCACGCCCCACGTGTTGAGCAATTCGGCGGTACGTCCACCCGGCCTCCCGCATGCCCACTATACGCCCTCGCTCAAAGTCCGTCAACTGCACATACGGTTCACGTCCACGCTGTCGCGGCATGCTACCAGTGTTAAAGACTGCGATGGAGCTCCGTATGCCACGGCAAACTGGCTGACACTGACGGCGGCGGTGCACAAATGCTGCGCAGCTAGCGCCATTCGACGGCCAACACCGCGGGTCCTGGTGTGTCCGCTGTGCCGTGCGTGTGATCATTGCTTGTACAGCCCTCTCGCAGTGTCCGGAGCAAGTATGGTGGGTCTGACACACCGGTGTCAATGTGTTCTTTTTTCCATTTCCAGGAGTGTATTTCGCTTCAAAACGTCCGACTTGTCCCTTTTCCGACAGAATACCCAGGGAAGTAAACGACGTGGGGTGGTATCTCTCTCCCCATTATAATAATCTTCCCCATCTGAAGAGACTGCTGGGATCTTGTGACAACCAGTGGAACAAAATTTAATTCTCTTGATGTGAGAATCTTCTGCCATGGTACTACTCACTCCAAAAGGGGGCTCTTCGCACAGGCACCAACCACAAAAATGGTTACCTAGCCGGTAAACTGTTTCCCGGAGGCCCTCTGCCTCCGCATGATGGGTACATACTCCTTGGCTTGCGTGGGGAGTTTCAGCTCAGGCACCAACAGTACGATCACTGCGTGATCGGAGGTCTACCACTGTGCAGGTACTTGACGGATGCCCCTCCTCCGTGAACACCCACACACAATGGAAAGGCTGCCGTTCTGGGTTTTGAGCGTAACACCTTTGCAAGAAAGGACTGGCGCAGAGAGAGAAAGGCACAGCTGGTGGAATACATGGCAGGCTGCTGGGGCTGGGCCCCGTGGTGGCCAAGTACGCACTAACAAAAGAGACGTTGTCCCCTGGGGGAGATTCTTTTCAGAAATCTGTGAGTGGAACATAAGCTCTGAGCTCACTATGTAATGGTATTTAGCACCGTGAGTTCAGATTTTGATTTTTACTTTACTATGATACCGAGAGTAATGTACAAGGGGCATTCAAGTGAAAACGAGATGGATGGACAGAAAGTAACTAAACTTTTTATTATTTCATAAGTAATTCGCCACAACTTTTAATACATTTATCCCATTGTGTCACAAGATGGTCAATGACTTCATGGAATAAAGTCTGTGGTTGCCTACGGAACCATGATTGCATCCAGGTGGGTACATCTGTCTGATGAAAATCGGTGGCCACGAATGTCGTCTTTCAGGGCTCCAACAATATGGAAATCGCGTGCGGAGAGACCGGGATTGTATCAAGTATGTGTAACGGTTTCCCAGTGAAACTTCCGCAACGTAGTCTAAAGGTCCTTGGCATCAAGTGGGCGGGCATTTTGTTCGTAGGTTTTTTCGACTACGCTGCAGAATCTTCGCTGAGAAGTTCCTATACATTTTCCATACAGTTCTGACCTCTGCCCATGTGATTTCCATGTATTTGGAGCCCTGAGGATAGGCAGTCGTGGCAGTCAATTCGCATCGGACGAAGAGGTGCACGCATGGGTACAATCATGGTTCCGTAGGCCACCGTAGACTTTTTTCCATGAAAGCAATGACCGTCTTGTCTCACAGGGGGATAAATATTGTAACAGTAACGGCGATTGCTTTTTAAATAATAAACAGTTTACTAACGTTTTCCATTTGTCTCTTTTTCCATTTACTGCGTCTTATATACGTAAGAAGCACGTCTCCCTTTCTTAGCGCTTACTTTTACATGATCCCAAAATGTAAAAAGATGGTTAAAGTTCGGCGCGCCAACGATGTCGAAGTTATTATGGGTTTCTGAACTAACTGGCACTGAACATCGAAGTGGAAGGAAATCCCCTTTACCTTTAAAATTATGTGGAGTCAGCTACGCCTTCACTTGAAGTAATATGCAGGTACCATAGAAGACTTAAATAATGATGTCTAACGGGAATTATTACCCCTCCATAGCTCCCGATTACCAGAAAAACTAGCTTTCGGTTTATGGAAACAGTGAAATGTTTATATGCAGAGGAACATATGGTGGAATTTCGTGCGCTGCAAAGACGAAAGCATATGGAAAGCTAGCAAGCTTGTGTGTGTATGCGTGTGCGCGCGCGCGCGTTTGTCATCTCATCAGTTTCAGGTGTTTATTATTGAATATTATGCTCAGGATGAAAACCAAAACTAGCAATGTACGGGTCGGGGACAGGAATGTTACATCCTTTAATTGGGTAGGTAGGCAAGAAAATTTAAAAAAGGTAATCAAGCTACATGTCGTGGGAACTGGTGAAGTTCGGTAGCACGATGAACATGTGTTCTGGTCTGTTGAGTACATAGCTATAAATACAAAATCAAGTAGGGGTAATGCACGAGCAGGTCTAATAAAGAATAATGAAATATGACTGCGGCTAAGCTACTACGAACAGCATACTGGACGCATTTTCGTAGCGAAGATAGGGACGAAACCAACACCCACCACAGTAGTATAAGTTTATATGACAACTAGCTATGCAAATGATGAAGTGACTGAAAAAATGTATAATGAGACAATAGAAATTACTCAGATAATTATGGAGGAGAAAAATTTAATTGTGATGGGGGACTGGAATTCGATAGGAGGAAAAGGAAGAGAAGGAAAAATAGAGGCTGAATATGGACTGGAGGAAAGGATAGAGAGGAAGCCTCGTGGGAGAAATTCTGCACAAAGCATACTATAATCATCGCAAACACTTGGTGTAAGAATCATAAAGGGTTGTTATATAGAATGAGATTTTCACTCTGCAGAGGAGTGTGCACTGATATGAAACTTCCTGGCAGATTAAAACTGTGTTCCCGACCGAGACTCGAACTCGGGACCTTTGCCTTTCGCGGGCAAGTACTCTACCATCTGAGCTACCGAAGCACGACTCACGCCCGGTCCTCACAGCTTTACTTCTGCCAGTATCTCGTCTCCTACCTTCCAAACTTTACAGAAGCTCTCCTGCGAACCTAGCAGAAGCAGCACTCCTGAAAGAAAGGATACTGCGGAGACATGGCTTAGCCACAGCCTGGGGGATGTTTCCAGAATGAGATTTTCAATCTGCAGCGGAGTGTGCGCTGATATGAAACTTCCTGGCAGATTAAAACTGTGTCCCCGACCGAGACTCGAACTCGGGACCTTTGCCTTTCGCGGGCAAGTGCTCTACAATCTGAGCTACCGAAGCACGACTCACGCCCGGTCCTCACAGCTTCTGTAAAGTTTGGAAGGTAGGAGACGAGATACTGGCAGAAGTAAAGCTGTGAGGACCGGGCGTGAGTCGTGCTTCGGTAGCTCAGATGGTAGAGCACTTGCCCGCGAAAGACAAAGGTCCCGAGTTCGAGTCTCGGTCGGGCACACGGTTGTTATATACATGGAAGAGACTTTGAAGACATCAGAAGGCTTCAGACTGAGAGATTTCGGAACCATTTTTTAAACAGTAAGGCATTTCCTAAGGAAGATGTGGACTCTGACCACAATTTATTGTTATGAATTGTAGATTAAAACTGAGGGAACTGCAAAAAAGAAGGAAACTGAGGGAATAGGACCTGGATGAGTTGAAAGAACCTGAGGTTGTTGAGTGTTTCAGAAAGAGTACTAGGCAGTGATTGACTGAGATTATGGAAAGAAATACAGCAGAAAACGAATGGTTATCTTTGAAAGATGAAATAGAAAAGGCAGCACAGGATCAAATTGGTAAAAAGGCAAGTCTTAGGAGAAAATGTTGGATACTAAAGGAGTTATTAAATTTAACTAATGAATGGAGAAAACATAAAAATGTAGCAAAGGAAGTATGCAAAAAGGAATACAAACTTCCAAAAACGAGACTGACAAGGAATTTTTTTTCACTTCCCGCCCTGATTTTACGACCCATCACCTAATTGCTTGTGGCCGAGCAGTTCTAGACGCTACAGTCTGGAACCGCGTGACCGCTAAGGTCGCAGGTTCGAATCCTGCCTCGGGCATGGATGTGTGTGATGTCCTTAGGTTAGTTAGGTTTAAGTAGTTCTAAGTTCTAGGGGACTGATGACCTCAGAAGTTAAGTCCCATCGTGCTCAGAGGCATTTGAACCTAATTGCTTACGGTGGGTCTTTACTGACCTCTCAGCCGCTGCGACCGGTGTACGCGCCCTGATGTGGATTGTAACTTCCACACTAGTACCGGCATCCGGTCGCACCGTTGCCTGTGTCTCGCCACTTGGAGACAGGTCTTATTTTGTTCATATTTTATCTGTTAATTATTTTGATTTTATTTTTCTTTTCTTTTGTTTTCTTTCTTTGGCAGCTTACTCAAACCCATTTAACAAAAATTTTATAAGTGTTTTGAAGTTCGAAAGATAAATACAAATGAAAAAGTTATGAATGAAGAAGAAAATAAGATAGCAAAGCAAGAAATTCGAAGTCCCTCCACCGTGGGGTACTAAGGATGAAAGCCTTGGAATTAAGAGTCAAGCCGTTGATTCTCAGGCTCCAATACCCTTTAACTCTACCCTTATACCACAAAGATCTACGCTAGACTAAGGCTATTTCTAAACTAATTACACTGCAGGTTTAAAGTGCCGTGTTTGCCTTTGGCAACTGCGACGGTGAGCTGCCACTATGTATAGTTTTGGATCTATTCCAGTATTGTCTACTTTATTGGCAATAATTGTACTAGGTCTAGGATATTATTTCTAGGCGTGCTATGTTTATGTAGAGTTATTTGTTCTGTCTTAGTCCTCATCCTCATACTTCACACTATGTTGTCCATCTAGGTGCCGCACATAGGTCTGTCGTCTATACGGCCTCTCACGTCTGTATTCTTTGTGGCATTCGTCTGATATTTTTTCTGTTAGTGCGTGCAGTTCGTCCCATACTCGTAGTTCCGGTGTTCTAATTGCCTCGTGTATGTGGTGTTCAATTTGTATGTGTTGTATGCCAAGTGTGTTCCTGTGGTGTACGTATTTCTCGCAGAATAAGATAGTGTGTTCGGGTGTTCCCATATCTCCACATGTGCTTCTGGATTTCTCTCTTACACTCACGTGGTTAAAGTGCGTATGATGATCCGTGCCCTGTCAAGAAATGCACCATGTCGCGGCTAGGGTCGGCGTCTTTCATTCTTAACCTTTCCGTTATGTCCGGAAGAATATGTGTACTCTCTGTCCCTTATCAATCATGCCCCATTCTTCCTGCCATGTGTAAATTTTCCATTTTCTGAGGTTCCGCTTGTTATTCAGCGGTGAACCAGTTATTTTACTAACCTGATCTAGTCTACCCATCTTTAACCAGTACAAAGCGGCCCGATATCTGATTGTAATACTTATTGGGAAGATTTCGAGCACAACACACAGTGCTTCGACTGATGTCGCGCCAAATGCTCCAAATAGTCTCAATAGGGCGCTTCTGTCCTCGCCTAACCGCTGTTCTGTTTGCGACGAGGTTCAGCCTGTGCGCCCATGTACTGGCCCCAAAACTTAGTACTGATTCGAAGAGTGCGCAGTGGTAGGTTCTTGTGATTGACAAGGGGAGTCTGTATTGTCCTGAATCTATCCTTGCCAGTTTGTGTTGTATTTTTTCTGCCTTGTCCGTTGTGATTCTGATGTGTTCATGAAAGTTCAAATTTTCATCTATGTGTACGCCCAAGTAGCGGGTGACTTTGGATTTTCTTATGTTACTGTCTCCGATTTTTATTGATGGGTTACGTCTTAGTTGACCCTTCAATAGTGTGTATATCTTTTTGATACCCGCTATCTTGAGCTTTTTTGTGCCGTACCACTATGTTATTGTTTGCAGTGTACCAGTCGCCTTCTCCTCTAGCTGGGCTCTTGTATTTGCTGTGATGACCAGAAGTAGGTCATCTGCATGTGCGACAACTCCATCTGTCCTATCGTCCCCATCCAGCAGCTGCATGAGGGGTTCAATAGTTATGTCCCAGAAGATGGACTCACAGATCGAACCCTGGAGGTCGCCCTTGGCAATTTTCTTAATTACCTTCCGGTTGCCCGCACGCCATTCCACTACTCTATCCCAGCAATAGTCTAGTAGAATATTGTATAGGGCTGCGGGTACTTCCATTTGGCGTAACATCAGTAAAAGTGCTGGCCACCATAGGTTATCAAATGCCCCTGCGATGTCAATCATAATTGCCAATGAGTATGTATTGTCTGTATTCTGTGTAATTTCAAGAGCTCTGTTAATTGCGTCATAAATGCTTTTACCTTTTCTAAATCCAAACTGGTGTGGGCTTAGTCCCAGAAGAGCTCTATGAGCCTCCAAGCGGTCATACAGAAGTCTCTCCTGGATTTTTGCCATGGTGCTTATTAGACATATGGATCTATAGGATTCCGCATCTGAAGGATCTCTGTCTGCTGATTTTCGTATTATTACTGCACTTGAGGTTTTCCAGCTTGTCCGTTCTCGGTCTAGCCCTAAGGAGTCATTAGTAACTCTGTTAAGTATGGGGTGATCTGTGGTGCTAACCTCTTTAGCACTTCTACATGCATCCTATCCGGTCCAGGTGCTTTCTTGTTTTTTAGTTCTCTTATTGCTACCGCAACTTCCTCGTGCGCAAAGGGAAATGTGACAGTATTCGTGTTATACGGTGTGTAGAGTTTGTTCCTTAATGTAGTCTTTTCCTGTGTGTCTGTGTCGATGACATTCTCCGGGAGGACTTCTTTCAGCAGACGTTGCGCTATGTTTCTCCACCCCGTTTCATGGTACCGTCATCCTCCCGTAGCGTGCCTAGTACCAGTGGGGCCTTGATTTTGTTTGTCAGCATCTCGTGTTGTTCCCCCCAACATTTTGTTGGGTGTGTGTGGCCACATAATTTTCCCATTGTTGTTTCCTGGTTTGTAGCAGGGTCCTTTCGAAAAGGTCTTTGGCTTCCCTATATGCAGCAAGTGTTATTAGTTTGTCCATTTGTATCTAGGTCTTTTGATACAGTTTTCGTTTTCTTGTCATGCCACGTTTAAGTATGGTTAGTTCGGCTGACCATGGTGTTTCTCGTTGTTTACTGTTTGTGATCTTTGGTATGGCTATTTCTCGTGCTTTTTGAATTACGTCTGTTACTTTGTGTGCCCTTTAATCCACGCTCCCCTTTATGTTGTGTATGTTTTCATCTTGTACAATTTGTTGTAATGTATTCCAATATGCCCTTCTGAAATTCAAATGTGCTGTGTTGTGTATCGTGTGGTTGTTGTTTGATGTGAGTTTAATTTCTATTACGTTTTGATCACTCGTGTTCAAAGAGTCGTGTACAGTCCATCTTCCTACACGTCCTAGTGCTCTGTCGTTCATTAAAGTAATGTCAATTTTGCTACTGGATCCGTATGCTCCCCGGTAGGTGGGTGTTGGTCCATCTTCATTTATAATGTGTAGTTGTGTCTCCTGTATAGTGTCATTAACTGTCCGTCCCCTGTCGTCTGTGTTGTCAGAGTGCGGATTTGGCGTTAATGTCTGCACATATAATTAGGTTCTTATTTCTAGAGTACTGCGCTATATCCTTTATTATTACTACACATGGTTCTATATTATCACTATATTGAGCGTACAGTGATGCGACTGACAACATGTCTGAGCAGGAATGGCTAGAGGACAAATGCAAGGCTATTTTTAAAATTTGTGGTAAGATCTTCTGGGACCAAACTTCTGAGGTCATCGCTCCCTAAGCTTACACACTACTTAATTTAACTTAAACTAAGTCACTCAGCGGACAACACACACACACCTATGCCCGAGGGAGGACTCGAACCCCCGACGGGAGGAGCCGTGCGAACGGTGACAAGGCGCCCTCAGACCGCTCGGCTACTCCGCGCGGCTGCAAGGCTGTTAGGGTACTTGTAAGTAGGGCAAAGATACATACTGATGAGTTAAAACATTAGGACCACCTGTTTAACAGCTTGTTTCTCCGTCTTTGAAAGGAAATATATCACTGATTGTACGTATCACGGATCCGACATTTTGTTGGTAGGTTTGAGGAGGTATGTGGCATTAAATATCTACGCAATGATCATGTAATTCCTGTAAATAACGAGTCGCTGATTTGCGTACGCGGTGATGCAGCGCGATAGCGACTTAGATCGGTTCCATAGGATTTACATCAGGCGAATTTGGTCACCGAGGCATCAACGTGAGTTCACTATAATGCTCTTCAAACCAGTGAAGCACGATTCTGGCTCCGAGACACGGACAGTTATGCTGCAGAAAGATGACACAGCCGTCGGGGAAGACACCAAGCATTAAGGATGCAGGTGGTTCGCAGCTAATGCTACGCTGTGTTTCTCCATCCCGTTGTAATCGTACCGTCATCCTGCCGTAGCGTGCCTAGTACCAATGGGGTCTTCGATTACTACCACAGGTCCCATGAAAGCGGAGGAGAATGTCTCCCATAGCATAACACTGCCCCCACGAGCCTGTGTTCGTGGCACGTTGCACCTTTCGAGCCGCCGTTCACCTCGATGACAGCGTTTCTGGAGACGACCATCGACCTAGTGTCGGCTCGATACGTTTCCATTGATCGGCGATCGTATCTCGATGGCCCCGTGCCCATTGCAGTCGTAACTGACGATGTGCTTGGGTCAACATGTGAACGCGTAGGAGTGGTCTGCTGCGGAGCTCCATGTTCAACAATGTACGATGGACGATGTGCTCCGAAACACTTGTGAGTGCACCAGCATTGTGATTTTTCGGCAGAGATGCCATAGATCACCACCTATTTTACTTTACAGAGCAGACAAGCCTCTGTGAAAAATCGTGGACGTCCAACCATTTAGCGCCTAGTGTAGTTTTACTGTCCTTCTACGTCTTTCCGTTGATGCTCACAACAGCACGTGAACACAGGACCAGCTTCGCCGTTTTTGAGGTACTCGTTCACAGGCTAATCGTGATAATAATCTGCCCTTTACGAAAGTCGGTTACCTCAACAGAATTCTCCGTAGGCACCCTGTATCTTCGCTAGGATGATCCCCCGTCCGTGTCTGCTCCGCTTACATACTTTTGTTACCGCGTCAGGTTCCCGCAACTCCACCAGGCGGCATCCAAAGTCGCGGTGGCCAGTAGTCATAATGTTTTGGCTCATCAGGGTATGCTGCCTCCAGAACAATTAAGGAGACGTTTGGAAAAAAGGAAATCAGCTGTATGAACATCAAGAACTCAGACAGAAAACGAGTACTAGCCCAAGAAGGAAAATCTGAAAGGTAAGAGTATACAGAAGGGCTGTAAAAAGGAAATGTAATTGATGGCAGTATTACAGAAAGAGAACGTAGGTCAAGAGGAAATACAATACTGCGAGAAGAATTCGACAGAGCACTGAAAGACCCAAGATGAAACAAGGCCCCACTAGCAGATGACAATCCATTGGAACTACTGATATCCTTGGGAGAGCCAGAAAGAAGATACGTTATGGACAGGCAAACCTATATTTAAATCTTTTGTAGATTTGGAGAAAGCTTTTGACAGTTTCGACAGGAACACACTCTAGAATCTGCAGGTAGCAGGGGTTAAACACAGGGAGCGAAAGATAATATACAACTTGTCCAGAAGCCAGACAGTAATTTTAAGAGCCGAGGGAGATAAAAGTGAATCATTCACTGGTTTAGGAGGAACTGAGACAGGGCTGTAGCCTATCCCCTATAGTATTCAGTCTGTACATAGAGCGAAAAGTGATGGAAACCAAAGAAAAACTTGGAAAGGAATTAAAGGTCAAGTAGAAGATATAAAAACTTTGAAGTTTGCAGATGATACTGTAATTCTGGCAGCGGCAGCAAAGGACTTGGAAGAGCGGTTGAAATGAAGGGACAGTGTCTTGAAAGGAGGATATAAGATGAATATAATCAAAAGCAAAACAAGGGTAATGCCTCGTGTAAGGAGGAGAAATGCGTACCACCACGTTTCCGACTTCGATAAAAGTCGGATTGTAGCCTATCGCGATTGCCGTTTATCGTATCGCGACATTGCTGCTTGCGTTCGTCGAGATCCAATGACTGTTAGCACAATATGGAATCAGTTGGTTCAGGAGGGTAATACGGAACGCCGTGCTGCGTCCCAACGGCCTCTTATCACTAGCAGTCGAGATGACAGGCATCTTACGCGCATTGCTGTAACGGATCGTGCAGCCACGTCTCGATCCCTGAGACAACAGATGGGGACGTTTGCAAGACAACCATCTGCACGAACAGGCTGACGACGTTTGCAGCAGCATGGACTATCAGCTCGGAGACCATGGCTGCGGTTACCCTTGACGCTTTATCACAGACAGGAGCGCCTGCGTTGGTGTACTCAACGACGAACCTGGGTGAATGAATGGCAAAACGTCATTTTTTCGGATGAATCCAGGTTCTGTTTACAGTATCATGATGGTCGCATCCGTGTTTGGCGACATCGCGGTGAACGCACATTGGAAACGTGTATTCGTCATCGCCATACTGGTGTATCACCCGACGTGATGATATGGGGTGCCATTGGTTACACGTCTCGGTCACCTCTTGTTCGCAAAGACGGCACTTTGAACAGTGGACGTTACATTTCAGATGTGTTACGACCTGTGGCTCTACCATTCATTCGATCCCTGCGAAACCCTACATTTCAGCAGGATAATGCACGACCGCATGTTTCAGGTCCTGTACGGGTCCTTCTGGATACAGGAAATGTTCGACTGCTGCCCTGGCCAGCACATTCTCCAGATCTCTCACCAATTGAAAACGTCTGGTCAATGGTGGCCGAGCAACTGGCTCGTCACAATACGGTAGGTCACTACTCTTGATGAACTGTGGCATCGTGTTGAAGCTGCATAGGCAGCTGTACCTGTACACACCATCCAAGCTCTGTTTGACTCAATGCCCAGGCGTATCAAAGCCGTTATTACGGCCAGAGGTGGTTGTTCTGGGTACTGATTTCTCAGGATCCATGCGCCCAAATTGTGTGAAAATGTAATCACATGTCAGTTCTAGTATAACATATTTGTCCAATGAATACCCGTTTATCACCTGCATTTCTTTTTGGTGTAGCAATTTTAATGGCCAGTAGTGTTCTACCTGAAGATATGACATTTCTTCTTCTTTCGCTGCGAAAGGTGTGACTGGCTCGAAATTTTACCGAGCCCTCGCACCTCATGCAGCTGACTATGAGGTTTAAAATCAAATCCCAGTCTTCACTGGTACCTTACGTTCGGAAACACATCATAACCTAACTAACCAATACAATAAATTATTCCCACTATCAAGACAACACACAAAACAGAAGTAACCCTACACGCAAAATTTATAAATGGAAGAACTGTCACATCATTTCCAAGCCAAATTGCCATCTCTTGTTTCTTCCATTAATAAATAAATAAATGTCGTGTGACTATGGCCTCCCGTCGAGTATGCCGTTCGCCGGGTGCAAGTCTTTCGATTTGACGCCACTTCGGCAACTTGCGCATATATGCGGATGACATGATGATGATGATGATGATGATGATTAGGATAACACAACACCCAGTCCCAGAGCTGAGAAAAATCTCCGACCCAGCCGGGAATCGAACCCGGGCCCTTAGGATTGACATTCTGTCGCTCTGACCTCTCATCTACCGGGGGCGGGTGTTTCTTCCATTAAATACACTTTTAATTTCAATTTCAAATACATGCGCAACCTATATGTATCTTATTTATTATCATTATATAAGCTAGCAACAAGTTAAAACAAAATTGTGTACATGCATTTGTACTTATTATATATATTTATATATTTTTTATTATTGTCCTTTTGTACAATTTTCGACAAAAATATGTACACTCGACAGCAAAAAAAGTGGGTCACCCCTGAATTCCAACGTGTAGGCTGCACCTGAATGTATGCAACCAACATTGCATATCTGTGTTGCACATCGTCGCAACCCTCCACAGTACAGTCGTTGTAAGATACACAATGGGTACCGCTAGAGACTACTAGAGAACACCGGTCTTTATGACAGTCCGTCCAGATGTAAAGTAACACCACAATAGTACAGAAGAGATCCGACAATCCTTAACGTTTGTAAACTAAACTTAATTACAATAAGTGACATTTCAAATGTTGTGGGACAACTAGTTTTGTCACATAAATCGTTCAGTAATCCTTAGGCACAATTAAATATTTGAGACAGTATATGGCTTTATAAAGTTGTATGGCAATTGGAAACAAGTTCTTTGCTGTCTGAAAGGTTTACGCAACACATGCTGAACGTCGTTCAACGTTCAACGGCGAGTGGATTCGCATCAACTTTACTTAATACTAAGCAGTTAAAAGAAAACGTGACTAACGGCGGCAACCACTCTACGGAAATCCCAACATTAACAGCGAATAACAAGTAATATCATTGTTCACATTACTCATCAACAGTTACTTGTACATGAAGTTGTACGTTAAATGACATGACCAACGTCTTTGTTCTGGATCCGAATGCAAACCCAGAACGTAAAGCCATTGTTAACCAAGCAAAGCTTTCTGCCTTATCGAGACTCGATCACTAGGCAGAAAGAGACGTCAAATATTGACGTTTGCACCAGTATCAGTTATCAATTCTCAACTTGAACGTAAATGACGATAAATTTTGTACGAAAGCAGGAACCCTAACACATTGTCAAGGAATAAAGGATGCACATGTTTAAAATTGAAATGCCATCATGTAATGCTGGGGACAAGGATGCGAACCCAGAACCTAATCGGCTTGTTGAATAAGTACGGAAAATCAGAATGTAGATATCACAGTTTGTCACCAGTAGTGGGGTTGGAACCTTAAATGACGACTGAAGTTGTATTGCCTGACCGGGATTCGAACCCGGCACCTACTGCCGTCGTTGTCTAACCAGAAACAGACGAGATGTGCACACGTTTAACTAGAAATAAGGTGACGAAAACGTTTATCCTGACTGAGAGTCGAACGCCGCACACGTGGTTATGAAGACACATTAATAATCAACTTCATATTCAGTAGTAGCTAGGAGTAGCATGTTTAGTTGCAAACCTTAAGGCCTTACTCATCCCTAGTAACGTGTTGCCTAATATCTGCGATATTATGATGTTAATTTACAAGTGGATTGACTGCCGTAAAGAGCAATGTTCTCTAGTAGTCGTGAATCATTCAGATGTAAATGAAGTGCCTCAGCAGAAAGTAATTTCCGGCGTGCAGCATGTATTGTTTCGGAGACACTGAGTACATGTTGTAAGTGCACAAAACGTGTATTATATAATAAGTATATACTATTATTTGGAGGAGCTGCCGCCAAACCTGTTTACTTTTATATTCCGCTTAGTTGTCGTCGTTGAATACAGGTTTTCTTAAGGCTACATCTAATGCACAGCGCTTACAAGAAAGTTTAATTTCCTGCGTCATGCTATTGCTAGCTAGGTGAAATATTTTGTGGTAGCTATGTTTAAAATGAATGTATTTTTGGAGGTATTGTTCGTCAAATATTTGAATAAATCGTCAACTGTAGGTGTGCCTGCACATTTTATAGCGTAATAGCTGTAGCTGCGTTAGTTCGTACTACAGACTTGGGTAGGTTAGGTGTAACTTTTGATCCATCATGCCTCTGCCTCTGCCGCTCCGTTTGACGTAAATATGTTTACCTCCTCTCCTGGAATCAGTATAAGAGCGGCAAGCAGAAATACACATCAGGCTGTCTGCCGCAATGTCTCACTGTGAGAGGTCTATTCGAGGTAGAGTAAAAAAATGGTTCAAATAGTTCTGAGCACTATGGGACTTAACTTCTGAGGTCATAATTCCCCTAGAACTTAGAACTACTTAAACCTAACTAACCTAAGGACATCACACACATCCATGCCCGAGGCAGGATTAGAACCTGCGACCGTCGCGGTCACCCGGTTCCAGACTGGAGCGCCTAGAACCGCACGGCCACTCCGGCTGGCCGAGGTAGAGTCGTCGCTCTCATTGAGGAAGGAGGATGCTCCATCAGAGAAGCTGGCAGATGGTATGGCGTACCACACACCACTGCAACGAGATGGTGGAGGATCTGCCTTGAAAGAGGCACCACTAACACGGCTCCTCGCTCAGGCAGAAAGAGAGTGATCTCACAGCAGGAAGACAGGGACCTAGTGTCTAGGAGCAGAGAAAATCCCTTTCTGAACGCGAAGCAGTTGCGGCGGGAGACCAGCTACCCCGGATCCAGTGACACGATTCGCCGAAGGCTGAGGGACGCTGGACTGCATGCACGACGATCCGCCGTGAAACAAGAGCTCGGTGAAGACAACGTTTTAAACTGGCTAGCATTTGCGGAGCTCCATCTGAGGGCGTCGTGGGACAACGTCATTGTCACTGATGAGAAGGTGTTTTCCACCAATAACGACGGTCCACGAATCGTTTACAGGCCGCAAGGGACTCGCCATCGACGCGAATATGTAACCACGACGAGAAGAAGTGGCCGGCTATCTGTTACCTGCTGGGGTTGGAATTTTGCGAGAGGGGCGGGAATTCTTCACAGGATAGAAGGAACTCTGGACAGCAGGCAGTATGCCCACAGCCGGCCGGTGTGGCCGAGCGGTTCTAGGTGCTACAGTCTGGAACCGCGCGACCGCTTCGGTCGCAGGTTCGAATCCTGCCTCGGGCATGGATGTGTGTGATGTCCTTAGGTTAGTTAGGTTTAAGTAGTTCTAAGTTCTAGGGGAATGATGACCTCAGAAGTTAAGTCCCACAGTGCTCAGAGCCATTTGAGTATGCCCACATATTGGAAAATGCGTTGCTTCCGTCAGTGCGAATGCTGTACGCAGAAGGGGACGTCACATTGGAAGAGGACCATTCTCGCATTCACAAGTCTGCATTTGTTCAGCAGCGGCTCTCCACGATTGGCGTCAACGTCATGGAGTGGCCGCCACGGGCGGCTGATATGAACTACATGGAAAACATGTGGGCTGAGATCGCCAGAACATTAACAGAGAACTGGCCACGAAACCAACCAACTACTGCGGACGCTCTTTGGGACTGCGTCCTGGAATCCTGGGAGGAAGTTGCTTCTTCAGGCTGTTACGTCCGACGGCTTATACATTCTATGCCAAGACGCGTGATAGAAGTACAAAATAATGAAGGATTCTGGATAAAATATTAGAGTTCTTAAAATGTTTTGTTATGTCTTCTTTTTCGTCATTTTTCCTCATTGGGAGCTAGTGGAAGATCGCGTGGCAACAGAAAAGATACCATATGGGTTAGCTTTCCTTTGAGTTGCCCTTTTAATTCAAGTGGGTTTCTTTTGAATATACAGTTTGTTAAGTATTCTATTTTGATTTCATTTATACCCTGTCTACATACTTACAAACTAATCAGCGTAGATGGACTCTGTCACAGTAGTTTTTGTTATTTCAAATACGTCTCTCTCTTCCCCTCCATCCATGAATACACCCTCCGTCCTCCACGCAATACGCCAACGATTTCATATTATGTTTACTCGCCGCGCGGTATTAGCCGAGCGGTCTTAGGCGCTGCAGTCATGGACTGTGAGGCGGGTCCCGGGGGAGGTTGGAGACCTCCCAAGGGCATGGGTGTGTATGTTTGTCCTTAGGATAATTTAGGTTAAGTAGTGTGTAAGATTAGGGACTGATGACCTTAGCAGTTAAGTCCCATAAGATTTCACACACATATGAACATTTATGTTTACTCGTTGTTAATCTCTCTTCTTTCTCTCTCACGCTCTCTCTCTCTGACTCTATCGCCGCAAGTGCCCTTCTATTACACTCCCCCAAAACTTTGTAAACAAATCTAGCGGTTTCCAATGACGCTACATTTTCTCTTTTAATTGCTGCTGCCTTTACTCTCTATCATTGATCTCACCACCTATGAAACCGTATTCTTTGATCTCCCCTTCCCTATAACCCATTCTTCGTTCTGAGAACAGTCCTTCCTTATCTCTCGGTCCTAAGATAAAACGAACTGTGGCACACATCTAAGTAAGCAATAGTTTGCAAGCATTTCACGCTTATATTTTGCACTTCTGCACTTCTATCCATTCCCAGATCCCGCCCTTCTTCCTGTTACGCGTCTCTTGACATCTGCATCTACATCTAAATGAATACTCTGCAATTGATAATTATGTGCTTGGCAGGGGGTTCTGTGGTCTGATGGATTAATCTTGTATTTATGTGTAAAACGTGTAGGTTCAAATCTCACGTCAGGCGTAGATTTTTAACACACACAAGTAGCTCTCCTTCACCCCTAGTAACGCCAAGTGCAGAACGCCAGTAAGCTCCGTATTTCAATATCCGCAGTAAAGATAACATCCCTTCGCTGCCGACTGGAGCAGAGTGGCATTCGTTTGAGCAGTGACAGATGGAGAAACTCCGTAAGGCAGAGACCTTGTCACCAGCAAGCCGTCGTAAATTAGAAAACGTATTTCATTTAATGAACCAATGTCCATGTAAGTTCACAAGGCTCTTACTTTATTTAAAACTGAGACGTTGAAAATTGTGGTGCTGGACTGGGATTAGAATTCGATTTCACTGTGTTCCCGAAGATAGCAAACTCTTCTAAGCGTCCTCGAAAGGCATCTATCTGGTTTCGAATCCTGATCAGCGCAAAATATTCATTATTTCATTTCAAGCCCTAGCATGTGCACTCCGAACTACTGGTGAAAAATAGTTGCATTTTCAACGTCTCTTCGTGCGTGGTCAGCTGTAACGTGTTCGTTTCAACTCACAGCCACATCATGAGCTTTTTATCACAACATTACAAGATCAAACGTTTCCTTACATCTTTTCAAGTTCAAACATTCCTCTACCTCCTACTGGTAAAAACGGATTTGGGTTTGACGGTGTGTTCGTTGTGATCACCAACGACGACATGTTGTGGATTCAACTTCTAGCCAGCAGAGTATTTTCCATCACATCATTGAAAGTACAAACATGCCATTCCTAGCTATTATTAGAAAAGAATTTGATAGTTAAAGTTTCTTCATGACCAAGTGTACGGTGTTTGAATTCCATTCAGCACAGAACTTTTCGTCGCCTGATGTCTAGCTAAACATGCGCCCATCTCGCTACTGGTGAACCAACAATAGCTATTTATTGTCTGTTCCTGGCTAGAAAACGACGGTGCTAGATGCTGGGTTCGAATCCCAGTCAGGCAAAAACAATTCTATCGTCAATTAAGGTTCCAGCATTTCGCTATTGGTGAAAACATTTGATATTTAACTTCTGATTTTATGTACAGTCGTGCTCAAAAGTGTCCGAACGACCTCAGTTTCATTTCACCTGATTCCCATGCGACCTACATAACGCAGGTCCTCTAATCACTCCTTGGTACAGTCGTTTGGCTATTGAAAATGGTTCCAACAAATTACCACTAGAAAACACAGCTCTGTATCGCAATAACTCAAGATGTAAAGTAATACCACGATACTACAAATATCAGGCAACATTTCATCACAGATAAGACTGTCCTTAAGGCTTGTAATTTCACATTTATTGCAATAAATGACATAACTGAAATGTTAGCACTCCCATTATTATGTCAGATAGGTAATGCACGTAGAACGTTCGTCGTATTCATGATTTCCTCTTCAAAGTAACATACCATACTTGTTATTTAACACAAATTGTCATAAAAAATTTACGTTATTCACGAGCAGCTAGTTGAGAATATGTATGAACTTCAAATGACACGACGACCCGCCTCGTTCTGCATAGGGATTCAAACCCTGGTTATGCAGGCTAGGTTTCGGTGGACGTGCGGTTCTTGGCACATCAGTCCGAAACCGAGTGACTGCTACGGTCGCAGGTTCGAATCCTGCCTCGGGCATGGATGTGTGTGATGTGCTTAGGTTAGTTAGGTTTAAGTAGTTCTAGGTTTTAGGGGACTGATGACCTCAGATGTTGAGTCCCATAGTGCTCAGAGCCATTTTGATCTCGCAAATAGTTCTGCGTCTCACTGGGAGCCAAAAACGTCAGATATCGTTAGTGTTGACAACGAATGAAAATGCATTAAAAATAAAAATTATTATCCACCAGCAGATAGGTGTTCTCATTCTAGAGCTTGACAATACATAGTGAAAAGTTTAGTGCTGGGCCTGGATTCCAACCCATTCATGCGCAGTATGTGGAGATGTTGAAGAATCTGCAGTTTTGAACAAACAACAAGTTGTAGTCGAGCTGTATTGTCACGAAGGGATCAAATTCCGCGTTAAGGGCGGTCTGAGTTGCATTACCAGTTCAGAACCAATTTTATCGACATACAGAAGCTCAAATAAAAGATGGAATAAGTGTCCTGTGACCATACACAGGGTTTGTTTCGTCACTAGCAATAAATAACTAGTATAAGAAAGGTTACTGGTGATAGAGTTTCTACATGTCGCCACTCCTTACTTTATTGTCGTTCCACATAACGTCTACTTGGTAGAGAAGGAATATCAAGTTTAATGTGATTTTCAGACCACAATGCCATTATATCTTCTTCACTTGGCGTAGCCAGAAGAGATTAGAATCTGCCTCTCCCTATCAAAAATAAATCGGCAGAAGTTGGAATCGAACCGAGACCACCATCATATGAAACTATCATCAGTCCAACAGACCACCAAACCCTCTCCACTACTACTCCTTTCTCTATCACAGCACCGTTACGGCACACAAAAAGATGTGAATTCTGACACACAGGCTCCCTGTAGTGGTTTGCAGGATGTTCAGTACATTCATTTCCTTGGTTGACCGAATCGCCCTGAACTAGCTGCCTTGGCTTCCCAGTGCATACATTCGACTCTATTTTGTAATCACCGAAACAAAATAACGTAACTGCCACCTACACAGAACTGCCAACAGTGTAGGATGCAGATATTTAAATAGGAAGTGTTCCTTTCCTTTTGAGCTACTCTATTGCGCTATCTGTTTGTTGAAACCATCGTGCAGTGCAAAAGAAATGCTGTAACTGTCTGTCTCTCAGAAGTCTAGATCCGGTCATATGCATTATCTCACACGACTGTGGAATGCCGAAGTTCTGGAGGAACTGTTGTTCACTTCCTGAGGTGCTGACGCTACGTCACAGCTAGTAGCGTAACGGTAAGCGTCGCGCACTGTTGATAAGACGTCGCATATATATATATTTATTTATTTATTTAAACGCAATTCTGCTGTCTGCTGAAGTTATCAGTTTAATGGAACTTTGAACATAATTCTCTTCACTTCTCAACCCAATATAGTCGTATGTGGAAAAAAGGCTAACTTCTGCGTCATTTTGTTCTTTTCAGGTTTAATATACGGCAAGGCAGCAGTTACGTCTCGAAGCTTTTGTATTATGTATGGGGAGAGCGCATCATGCCAAAATAGTCAGAGAAGTGTTTTCTACATTAGCTGTCGTCTGGTAATGGCATTTTATTCTTCTTCCAACCTTGTTTGACAGCTTTAACTCAGAACAAGTTTTCTACATGCATGTAATCAATAAACTGCATGTGCATTGTCAGACTGTTATAGGTAACATCATAGAATTCGCATATATCATTGATGATTAAATTCTCTCTCATGTTTAGTATTGTTTTAACAACACTAAAAGAAACCTTACTAAAACTGTGCACTGTAATGTAAGAAATGAAATAAAACTACCCACCATAACCTTACGACGAAAGTCTGTTTTAACAAAACTGGGTATCTGTACACAAGCGTGCCTCTATCTGCACGAACTAGTAAAATACTACTCACTTAGATTTCGATTGGGTCTGTGTTTAAATGGTATACTGTGTCATACTCAACAGGTATGCAAATGTGGCATTTCATAAATAAAGTTACGTATTCCTAGAAACCCAAAATTTGCTTGTCAGCAGCGGAAAGAGGCGTTACCTGTTGTGCAGCATTGTAAGTTTTCCACCATTGCACTTTGAGCTGAAAGTATTTTCTTGCGATTTGCTAGTCAATTTATTTCCTTCATACTTATCACCCTAGCATGGGAGACTTAAGTGAAGAACATTACTGAATTTCGTATCGTTGACGGTCGATTCGAATTTCTTCAGAGACGCTTGTATTGTATAGCAGCTTGGCAGTCAGAAAGCCGAGATCTACGACCATTAACACAAATTACTGAGTCGACCTGCCAAGAGTATTTGATGTGTAAAGGTTTTCTTCTGATTTTGTTACAGAATTTTTTCTGGGAACTCGCAGCTCCATGAAATAATACACAAAAAAAGCTCCCACGCGCTGCCCGTACCACGGTTAGAACTGACGATTCTCTTAACCGTTGGAACTCGAGACACCGGCGGTACCACGGGGCTACGGACACACTGCTGCCAGCACGCCACTCTCGTCATGGTTTTGGCCGCTCAGCCTCATAACACATCGTGAAAGATATTAAAAGTTGTCACTTATGTGAAGAATAGCATTTATTTAGCCAAAAAATTGAATTTCTGTCTCAGTGTCTTAGTGTACTTGAGGATACCACGGGTCATTCAAATGGAAAGGGAATATCAAGTGAATTTAGCGAGTCAGTTCAGTACCATACGCGGAAGTGATTGCACTGTCACAGTGTTGCCAAATGTTTGTGACGATGTTACCAATTCTCAGCTGTGCTAGGAACAGCTCTGTAACGTTATAGGAGGAGAATCCTGTGCTCGTGTCATAGGAGGATACGGAGAGGAGGCGCGGCCGGCCGGAGTGGCCGTGCGGTTCTAGGCGCTACAGTCTGGAGCCGAGCGACCGCTCCGGTCGCAGGTTCGAATCCTGCTTCGGGCATGGATGTGTGTGATTTCCTTAGGTTAGTTAGGTTTCATTAGTTCTAAGTTCTAGGCGACTGATGACCTCAGCAGTTAAGTCGCATAGTGCTCAGAGCCAACCAGAGGAGGCGCGGGGTTTGGTTAATATGCAGCGTTTTCTCCTACCAGCTGTGTCAAACATTCAGGTGTGTAATCTTCCATCACGATTACAGTTTCCCACAAAATATATACGAATAAAACACTTACCTTGTTACTTTGTTACAAAAGATTATTTCAGTACAATAAAAAGTCTTTGGAAATCAACTTTGCCAACCTGTCACTAAAAGTAAGATAACAAACATTTTGCACCTCGAAATCGATTGCATCTATGTGCAGTCTTGTCATCATACAAGTAGAATTTCATGAACTGCACGAGAATGCAGAAAAACGTTGGTGCGAATGGAAGCTGTAAGAAACACATTTACCTAATTATTCTGTACCACGTAATAATCAATTCATTTGATAATTCAGAAGAGAAGAAACTAAAAATTATGCCCATTAAGACGGAAACTAAAGTGCAGATGCGGGCACTGTGCAGATCTGCGCTTTTTTATCTTCAGATCTATACAAATAATGTATACTAACCAGCGTATTCATTGCTTTCGTAATGTTTCCCTCTTGTTTAGTCTTCTTATGATGAACTGGATCCACACCCATGAGTCTGATTTTTTCTTTGTAGCCTTCCATCTACTATCTTTGTGTGTTATTGTTCGGTGTTCAAAAAGCAAAATATTATGCCTGCTCCCACGAGGTATTAAAATGAGGTCGCAAAAAGGCTAACGAATTATAATCAAAATACAGTGAGACGCCAATTTGTCTGTCGTCATGGTGTTAAGTGGACAGAAATAGTTGGGTGTTATTGTCTTTTCTTATTGAGATTTTCATATTACTCTGACACAAGACGCCGAGATAAATGTGTATATTCTCTGTGACTAAACATCCCACATTCCATTCATCCTGATCCATTCGTTACGTGCATCGGCGGCAATGAGTGATAGGAAAGCTGTTGTGGGGTGACGAATAACAATAACAATGGTAGTAATTACAAATCAATAATCAAGGATGTTTACTGCATTACAGGTGATTAACAAAATAACCAAGAGTGGCTGAGTGTTTAATTGGCGCACTGAGTAGGTGTTCTTACCACTTTGTTACTGAATTCTGTTCTAGTTGTTTGCAGAGAGAAAACAAAGAACCCCGTAGCCATACATATCGCTAGTACAAAGAGATATTACCTATCAATTATCCTTGCTTTACATCACGAGACGAATATAGCGTCACTGAGGTGATATTTGAAATAAATTTCTGTTTCCTCTCACTGTCTCTCTCTCTCTCCCTCTCTCTCTCTCTCTCTTTTTTATTTTGATTTTTTTGAGGAAAGCATCGAGAAGCGCGATAATAAGCAAGTAGACATATAACCTGTTTACAGTTATTTTCATCGGGATACATAATGCAAAAATACAACTTTTAAGTGTGTTATTGCGTAATTCCAGTTATTGACGGTCTATTCGTGAGCTTGCTCGCATTCAGTGGGGTTAAATCTATCACTGAAGCAAGCAAAACCAAAATATTTCTTGCACCATGCGCAACACACAAACAAAATCTCGCTGCACTGACGTGTTGTCCGATATATTGCACGGAAAACATATCTGATTCATGTTGCTAAATACAGTTCTATCAGATATCAATTTGAAGCGTGCCAAGTGTATAAAAGTATATCTTGAAATACGCAGAAAGGCACATAGAGGTATTCGACTGAAACATAGCCATGACCAAAATTGTAACTGGGGTCGACAGCATCGTCGTCTACCACACTGACAACTCGAACGGTGACAGTGCTCGGCCGGTTACTTATGTTTACTGGTATCAAAGCTACAGCATTAAAACACAAAATTGTTAATAACCCGAAGATCATTACTTTTGGAATCCATAGAAAGTAAAGCAGTCATCAGTCGCAAGAGTGGTTTGAACACCACAGTGCTTTAATAGGCACGGTCTTGTTGGAGGTGGTATGCTGTTGCTTTCAATCGACCTTTGAGTTGACTTACCTAGCCAATTAATAGGGGAACCTACAGTTTTGCGTGGCTTTCGGACCACAGTGCAACTCGGCATTTTTAACATCAACAAACACTGCCCCACGGGAAATATGTGTAAAACGGCACATAAAAATCGTGGGACTGGTGAGGGATCGAACCTGAGACCCTCGTATCCATAGTCTTGCTCTTTATCACCCTGCCACCATGTAGCCAACTGTGGTTTCTGCTTGCCATTAAAATTAAGGATCTCTCGTTTGTGCCTGCGTTGGCAGTTGCGTGTGCCTTAGGAGACCTTAACTTTGGGATTACCCTCGTATACGTGTGTGTAAACGCCTTCCAATGCCCACTCAAGGAAGACAAGGATACCTAGTCTAGCTTCAATATTACAAATACGCTTCAGTTTGTGGATAAACGCCGACTTAGGTTGATAATTATTTTGAATATTTATCAGTACTGCACCCATTGGTGTGAAACTCGTTTTCTACCAATGATTCCCACAGCTACAGGAACACTACTTTAATACCTCTTACACAAAATACTTACGCAGTGCTATCAAAGATCAACCTGACACAAACTGTGGGAAGTTTGTTTTACAACCTTCGTACCTGGATAAAGAGCTTTTCCTATTTGAGATATCTGTGAACGTCGCTGCATAAGACGATTTAAGAAAAAACTAAATTCCTTCAGCTACGCCAATGTTAAAAGAAATCGTGTTAACGGCACTAAATCGTGGTTTTTAAATCGTTTACCAGCCGTACTCTGCCGCATTTCGCTGGTTCGAAGGCAAAAAGCTTACTGACAAATTTCACAGAAGGAAAAGGGGACGAAATGTCACCCACTGGAAGATCGTGTTATTTTATTTAAATGATTACAAAACCAGTTAAAACGAACAGTGAGGTTGTCAGCAAAAGCACATTACTGTTGTCAGTATGATGTTGTTCTGCCCAGGGCCTGTAATGATAAATGGCCCGTTTAAATCAGGCATAATGTATACAGAAATGAAAGAGAGAGCACCACGATATTCAACAATCCGTATGCATTGTACACACACAGAAATTACTGTTACAGTGTACTTATGGAGCCCAATGGGTTAATAGCGTATTTTCCGGTGAGAAAGAGAACTGGCAAACAGTATTCGCTACATTAGGTTACTTAAACTGGTGTCACTCTGAGCTAGAATGTATGGTCAGCGTAATGTCAATGGGTCGGATGCGGGTTTTGCAACTGTGAAATACTTTTCCATGTTACGGAAGCGAATGTTAAATGTGAACTAATGCTGCGAAAATTTTGAACTTGGTTATCTTAGAATGAAGATCTTCCTGTTTATAGCAAAGGAAAACAATTGATTTTCTAAAACATTCTCTGTCATGCACAACTTGAAACAGATCATGTCGACCAAATCATATGGAAGAACTGACAGCGACGTATATCGGAAAGCAGTAAGATCCCTTGGCTTTTGGTTTGGTAGTTTTCGACAGCCATTTCTAGGCGCAGGTAAATGAAGAAAGACAGTGCGTTTTTGTTATCAAGTGATATCTTAATCAATTACTTCAGTTTTAATGTAATCTACGAGTAATTGCTGATGTTTGATATTAACATGAAAAGAATTCCGTAGACAGGGAAAGAACCTGTTCTTGGACAACTACTTCTATAATGACCAAAAGGACTTAAATGATCTTCAAGCTCATGTGTTCCAGCAGCGGTATGAAGAAAATGATAGTAATAATGACGGTGATAATCGAATTATCCGGTAACTTCACACTTCACAGTGGATTTTCTCGAACTAATAAATTTCCTGAATTAGTGAAAATTTCAAAATGGCTTCAAATCGAGGCTAGAAGAGTCTTTACATCCTGCTGAAATGAGAATAGCATAATCTCCACGTCAGAAGGTTGCTTCAACTTAACCATTTAATAGACTCGCTTTTTTTCCCACCGAGACTAGTTTAGTAAGCTAAGCACATCATCCATTATAGCACACTCCTGGGGCTGGGAAATGTGGCCACAATGGTCTGGTGGAACGAACTATCACAAGTGCAATGCGTGGGTTCAGGCATTTACTTTTAAGAGGCACACACAGATTTACTTCACCTCTGGTAACCTCAAGATAAAGCTCTTATAATCCAGGATCCGCATTAAACACCACGTTCCTTCATTCCAAACTGGGCAGAGCCGGTTTACGTTGGAAAATGACATAGGTGGAGATCAGGGTAAACAGAAATACTGTCACCAGTAAACTTACTTACATTAGAAAATTTTATTTTATTTGATGAACTTATAGCCATCTAAAGGAACTGGGCTCTTATTTTACTTGTACTTGATTGAGCTAGAGACGTTGAAAAATTTGTTGCTGGACTGTAATTCGAATTCGTATCTCCTCTTTCGAGGATCTGAATCTCTCGGAATAGTATAGTTAAATCATTTCATTTCATTTCCCAAGACTGCAGTTTTCTCTAGGTCTCCTCCACAGGTAAAACTGTGGGTCCGAATTCTGATCCAGTACAAAAATATTCATAAATTTATTTCAAGCCCTATCACGTGCACACCGGCCTGCTAGTGAAAATTAACGTGCATTTTTAATGTCTGTTCATGTTTCCAACAATTCCTGGGCAAACACACACACATCTTACTGTTGGTGAGTAAGCAATTGACACTTAAGCAATATTCGTGAACAATAAAGAAGAACGATAGGAATGCGGTTCGATTGTCGCTCAGGCACAAAAATTTGTGTCCTAATTTTAGATTCAAACACCTAGCAGCTGGCAAGAAACACCGATACGTAACAGTTGATTTTACTTAGTTAAAAATCCGATTACGTCTTGGGTTCGTATCTCCGTCGCAGAACTTCACATCATGCGCTTCATCTTTAAATGCATACACACTTCGTTACTTCTGAATTGAGGTATATCAGACATCTTTCATGGTTAGTTAACAGGGATGAAATGGTCTTGATAGGAGTCCCGGTTTATTACAAAAACTGTCGTCTTTTATTTTCAAGTTTAGATTTGGTTACTGATATAGGTGAAAATTTCGGTACTTCATGACTCTTCATGGATAGTCAGCAATATCATATGATTAGATTAGAATAGATTAATACTTGTTCCATAGATCATGAATACTATATACCTATAGAACTATAGACCTATATCTCTAACGTCGATCAGTTGTAGAATTTTGGAACACGTATTATGTTCGAGTATAATGACTTTTCTGGAGACTAGAAATCTACTCTGTAGGAATCAGCATGGGTTTCGAAAAAGACGGTCGTGCGAAACCCAGCTCGCGCTATTCGTCCACGAGACTCAGAGGGCCATTGACACGGGTTCACAGGTAGATGCTGTGTTTCTTGACTTCCGCAAGGCGTTCGATACAGTTCCCCACAGTCGTTTAATGAACAAAGTAAGAGCATATGGACTATCAGACCAATTGTGTGATTGGATTGAAGAGTTCCTAGATAACAGAACGCAGCATGTCATTCTCAATGGAGAGAAGTCTTCCGAAGTAAGAGTGATTTCAGGTGTGCCGCAGGGTAGTGTCATAGCACCGTTGCTATTCACAATATACATAAATGACCTTGTGGATGACATCGGAAATTCACTGAAGCTTTTTGCAGATGATACTGTGGTGTATCGAGAGGTTGGAACAATGGAAAATTGTACTGAAATGCAGGAGGATCTGCAGCGAATTGACGCATGGTGCAGGGAATGGCAATTGAATCTCAATGTAGACAAGTGTAATGTGCTGCGAATACATAGAAAGATAGATCCCTTATCATTTAGCTACAAAATAGCAGGCCAGCTACTGGAAGCAGTTAATTCCATAAATTATCTGGGAGTACGCATTAGGAGTGATTTAAAATGGAATGATCATATAAAGTTGATAGTCGGTAAAGCAGATGCCAGACTGAGATTCATTGGAAGAATCCTAAGGAAATGCAATCCGAAAACAAAGGAAGTAGGTTACAGTACGCTTGTTTGCCCACTGCTTGAATACTGCTCAGCAGTGTGGGATCCGTACCAGATAGGGTTGATAGAAGAGATAGAGAAGATCCAACGCAGAGCAGCGCGCTTCGTTACAGGATCATTTAGTAATCGCGAAAGCGTTACGGAGATGATAGATACACTCCAGTGGAAGACTCTGCGGGAGAGACGCTCAGTAGCTCGGTACGGGCTTTTGTAAAAGTTTCGAGAAAATACTTTCACCGAAGAGTCACGCAGTACATTGCTCCCTCCTACGTATATCTCGCGAAGAGACCATGAGGATAAAATCAGAGAGATTAGAGCCCACACAGAAGCATACCGACAATCCTTTCAACGAACGATACGAGACTGGAATAGAAGGGAGAACCGATAGAGGTACTCAGGGTACCCTCCGCCACACACCGTCAGGTGGCTTGTGGAGTATGGATGTAGATGTAGAATACGACATTTCGTAATGATGTGGAACGAGTCATTTTTATGAAAGATTTCTTTACATACCAGTATTCAATTTCTTTACAACAATTTTTACCCCCCCCCCCCCCCCACTCTCTCTCTCTCTCTCCCTCTCTCTCTCTCTCTCTCTTTGTCTCACACACACACACACACACACACACACACACACACACACACACAACCACATTCTCTTTTTATTTTTATTTGTTTGTTGTGCTCGACTATCGGCGAGGCACGAAAACGTCCGTGAATGAGTTTCTTAGTTTTGAGTACAGTTACGAAAGAAATATGAAAACAACTGATTTATGATGCTTACAAGGGAAACTCCCCATCGCACCCCCATCAGATTTAGTTATAAGTTGTCACAGTGGAAGGCCTTGGAAAACTGAACACAGATCAATCGAGAAAACAGGAAGAAGTTGTGTGGAACTATGAAAAAAATATGCAGAATATACAAACTGAGTAGTCCATGCGCAAGATAGGCAACATCAAGGAAAGTCTGAACTCAGCAGCGCCGTGGTCCCGTGGTTAGCGTGAGCAGCTGCGGAACGAGAAGTCCATAGTTCAAGTATTCCCTCAAGTGTAACGTTTGATTTTCAGACAATTATTATCTGTCCGTCTGTCCGTCCGATGCGATCACTTTTTTGGGAGTGATTATCACATCCACAAGAAAACCTAAATCGGGCAAGGTAGAAGAATCTTTTTACCCATTCGCCAAGTGTACAAGTTAGGTGGGTCGACAACATATTCCTGTCATGTGACGCACATGCCGTCACCAGTGTCGTATAGAATATACCAGACGTGTTTTCCTGTGGAGGAATCGGTTGACCTATGACCTTGCGATCAAATGTTTTCGGTTCCCATTGGTGAGGTACGTTCTTTCGTCTACTAATCGCACGATTTTGCGGCGCGGTCGCAAAACACACACACTAAACTTATTACAGTGAACAGAGACGTCAATGAACGAACGGACAGATCATAACTTTGCGAAAATAAAGAAACTAAACTTTTCACTTGAGGGAAGACTTGAACCGAGGACCTCTCTTTCCGCAGCGGCTCACGCTAACCACGGGACCACAGCGCTCCTGAGCTCATATTGTCCTTGTTGCCTATGTTGCGCATGGACTACTCAGTTTGTATATTTTGCTTATTTTTTTCATAGTTCCGCACAACTTCTTCCTGTTTTCTCGCTTGATCTGTGTTCAGTTTTTCAAGGCCTATCCACTGTGCCAACTTATAACTAAATCTGAGGGGGGTGCGATGGGGAGGTTCCCTTGTTAGTAGAAGTCAGTTCTGAGTATTACTAGTAACTAAGCTCCAGTCCCTAAAACTAGTTACAGAAATGCGAATCAGACGAATTACGTATTCCAGGTCGTAGCAGCTGCGTCTTTGAGGCGCCAGCTATGGTCACTTCCCAACCCGCTGTAGGATCACATCGGTTCGTCTTCTTCCTGCTGGTTATGTAACTGAGATATGGAAACAACGCAAGGTATATTTGGCAACTCTGTGATCGACGAGTTACTTCCTGGTGTGCACGGAATTAAGCCTCAAAGTTCACTTGATTTCTCGTGTCATTTCCATTGAATAACCTGAGTTGTTATCGCCTGAGGTGTAACAGAAGATTGTAAATTTACGGTTTTCAGCCCAGCAGTCATTGAACTTGGCAATCGCAACTAATCTCGTCCTGTAACTAGCGGTTTACGAGTTCTAGCCACTATTGGCCTCGTAAGAGGAAGGAGCAAACCATATCTATCCGCTAGCTGTGTGTTGACGTGCTGACCTGTGGAAACGAGACTGTTATGGTTCACGGTTCCAGTCTCGCACAGTTTAACTTTTTTATCCCTTCTGTGTAAGAGCTGCAAGCAGTCAGATCAAACATCGATAAGCAAATCGTAAGGAAATACTTTCAGCTCATAGTGCAATGGTGAAAAACTTACAATGCTGCACAACAGGTAACGCCTCTTTCCGCTGCTGACAAGCAAATTTTGGGTTTCTAGGAATACGTAACTTTATTTATGAAATGCCACGTTTGCATACCTGTTGGGTATGACACAGCATACCATTTAAACACAGACCCAATCGAAATCTAAGTGAGTAGTATTTTACTAATTCGTGCAGATAGAGGCACGCTTGTGTACAGATACCCAGTTTTGTTAAAACAGACTTTCGTCATAAGGTTATCGTGGGTAATTTTTTTTCGTTTCTTATAATACACTGCACAGTTTTAGTAAGGTTTCTTTTAGTGTTGTTAAAACAATACTAAACATGAGAGAGAAATTAATCATCAACGATATATGCGAATTCTATGATGTTACCTATAACAGTCTGACAATGCACATGCAGTTTATTGATTACATGCATGTAGAAAACTTGTTCTGAGTTAAAGCTGTCAAACAAGGCTTGAAGAAGAATAAAATGCCATTACCAGACGACAGCTAATGTAGAAAATACTTTTCTGACTATTTTGGCATGATGCGCTATCTGTTTGTTGAATCCATCGTGCAGTGCAAAAGAAATGCTGTAACTGTTTGTCCGGCCATATGCATTATCTCACACCACTGTGGAATGCCGAAGTTCTGGAGGAACTGTTGTTCCCTTCCAGAGGGACTTCACCTTCGTCACAGCTAGTAGCGTAACGGTAAGCGTCGCGCACTGTTGATAAAACGTCGCGTGTTCTGTTACATTCGCTACTACATTTTTTTATGTATAATACAAAAGCTTCGAGACGTAACTGCTGCCTTGCCGTCTATTAAACCTGAAAAGAACAAAATTACGCAGAAGCTAGCCTATTTTCCACATGCGACTATTTTGGGTTGAGAAGTGAAGAGGATTATGTTCAAAGTTCCATTAAATTGATAACTTCAGCAGACAGCAGAATTGCGTTTTAAAAAAAATGTAGTAGCGAATGTAACAGAACACGCGACGTTTTATCAACAGTGCGCGACGCTTACCGTTACGCTACTAGCTGTGACGTAGCTGCAGCCCCTCTGGAAGGGAACAACAGTTCCTCCAGAACTTCGGCATTCCACAGTGGTGTGAGATAATGCATATGGCCGGACAAACAGTTACTGTATTTCTTTTGCACTGCACGATGGATTCAACAAACAGATAGCGCAATAGAGTAGCTCAAAAGGAAAGGAACACTTCGTATTTAAATTTCTGCATCCTACACTGTTGGCAGTTCTGTGTAGGTGGCAGTTACGTTATTTTATTTCGGTGATTACAAAATAGAGTCGAATGTATGCACTGGGAAGCCAAGGCAGCTAGTTCATGGCGATTCGGTCAACCAAGTAAATGAATGTACTGAACATCCTGCAAACCACTACAGGGAGCCTGTGTGTCAGAATTCTCATCTTGTGTGCCGTAACAGTGCTGTGATAGAGAAAGGAGTAGTAGTGGAGAGGGTTTGATGGTCTGTTGGACTGATGATAGTTTCATATGATGATGGTCTCGGTTCGATTCCAGCTTCTGCCGATTTATTTTTGATAGGGAGAGGCAGATTCTATTCTCTTCTGGCTACGCCAAGTGAAGAAGATATAATGGCATTGTGGTCTGAAAATCACATTAAACTTGATATTCCTTCTCTACCAAGTAGACGTTATGTGGAACGACAATAAAGTAAGGAGTGGCGACATGTAGAAACTCTATCACCAGTAACCTTTCTTACACTAGTTATTTATTGCTAGTGACGAAACAAACCCTGTGTATGGTCACAGGACACTTATTCCATCTTTTATTTGAGCTTCTGTATGTCGATAAAATTGGTTCTGAACTGGTAATGCAACTCAGACCGCCCTTAACGCGGAATTTGATCCCTTCGTGACAATACAGCTCGACTACAACTTGTTGTTTGTTCAAAACTGCAGATTGCTCAACATCTCCACATACTGCGCATGAATGGGTTGGAATCCAGGCCCAGCACTAAACTTTTCACTATGTATTGTCAAGCTCTAGCATGAGAACACCTATCTGCTGGTGGATAATAATTTTTATTTTTAATGCATTTTCATTCGTTGTCAACACTAACGATATATGACGTTTTTGGCTCCCAGTGAGACGCAGAACTATTTGCGAGATCACTGTAAGTTCAAGCATGTTATTCCGAGCTGCTGGTGGAGAAAAATTCGGTAGCTGACGTCTCTTTGTGTGTAGTCAACAACGATATGTGTGGGGTTCGATTCCTAGTCAGCACTGAACTCTTTGTCATATTATTTCTAGTTCAAACATGCTCACATGTCGCTGCTGGTGTAACAAACCCATACTTAACGATCCTTTTCTCTAGAATATAACAGCGATATGTGCCGGGTTGGAGTCCTGGGAAGGAAAAAATTACTGTTTCGTCTCGTCATTTCAGTTAATACATCTAGCTACTGCCGAGAAAATCCGAGATGTCAAAGTTGATTGTGCTTCGATAACAACCCGATTAGGTTGTGGGTTCGAATCCCTGTCCAACACAAAGATTTACCTTACTGAATTTCATGTAAGTTACATGTGAAGAAGCAGTATTTAACATCTCTCGTAGTTCGTTAACAGGGACAGTAGATGCTGGGTAGGAATTTGCGACCGTTAAAAATGTTTACGTTATGTAATTTAAAGTTGATATTTGTTAACTGATACTGTCTAAAATCGAGATATATCACTCTCTTCATGCCTAGTCAGGAATGACTGTTTATTTCCGTCAGTCACGAAATCTTAGTTTGCATGACCTGGGTTTGAATCCATATGCAGAACGAGTCGGTTCGTTGTGTCATTTGGAGCTCATACATATTTTCAACTAGCTGCTCGTGAATAACGTAAATTTTTAGTGACATTTTGTTTTTGATAACAAGTATGGTATGTTACTTTGAAGAGGAAATCATGAATACGACGAACTTACTACATGCATTACCTATCTGACGTAATAATGAGAGTGCTTACATTTCAGGTATGTCAGTTATTGCAATAAATGCGAGTTTACAAGCCTTAAGGACAGTCGTATCTGTGATGAGGTGTTCCCTGATATTTGTAGTATCGTGGTATTACTTTACATCTTGAGTTATTGCGATACAGAGCAGTTTTTTCTAGTGGTGACTTGTTGGAACCATTTTCAATAGTCAAAAGACGGTATCAAGGAGCGTATAGAGAACCTGCTAGACAGCTGCGTTATGTGGGTTGCATGGGAATGAGGCGAAATGCAATCCAGGTCGTTGGGATACTTTTGAGCGTGACTGTTCTTCGTTAACAATCCGATTAGGTGCTGGGTTCGCATCCCTGGCACAAGCTTTATATGACGGCATTTCAATTTTAAACATGAGCGTATCTTATTCCTTGTGAATGACACCATACTAAACATCGTTGGGGGTAGTTCCCAGGACG
Source organism: Schistocerca nitens (assembly GCF_023898315.1). Lineage (NCBI taxonomy): Eukaryota > Metazoa > Arthropoda > Insecta > Orthoptera > Acrididae > Schistocerca > Schistocerca nitens. The sequence continues at coordinate 555,047,310 of NC_064616.1, read as the reverse complement.
GTAACTGTTATGACAGGATTCCCAGTTCAGTACAAACATTTTCGTCATTTATTTTCAGGATCTGAATATAACTGATACTGGTGCAAACGTCTATACTTCACGTCTCTTTATGCCTAGTGATCGGGTCTCAATAAGGCACAAACAAAGCTTAGCTTAGTTAGCAATGGCTATAGGTACTGGGTTTGAATCCGGGTCCAGAACGACGACGTTGGTCATGTAATTTGAAGTTCAAATTTGTGTACACGTAGCTGTTGATGTGTTACGAGAACAATGATATTACTGGTGATTCGCTGTTAATGTTGAGATTTCCTTATAGTGCTTGTTGCCGTTAATCGCGTTTTTCTACTGGTTCGTCCAATATCCAGTTTCCAGAGCCACTCGCCGTTGAACGACCTTCAGCATGTGGAAGGAAAACCTTTTAGAGAGCGAAAAACTTTTTTCCATTTGCCGTACAGCTGTGTAACTCCATATATTGTCTCAAGTATTTAATTTTGACTAAGGATTACTGTAAGATATATGTAAAATAATCTGTTTTCTCAGAACTTTTGGAATGTTGTAATTAAGGTCAGATTATGAGTGTTATGGGGTGTCTCATCGCTAAGAACGTGTTTTCTAATATGTTTTGTATGACGATATTAGTTGACACTTAGACTGACTGCCATAAAGACCTTTGGTCTCTTAGTAGTCTCTTGCGGTACCCATTGTGTGTAGTCAAACGACTGTACCCCACGGGGTTTTGGTGTTTAGAGGACCTGCAACACAGCTACGTTATGTTGGTTGTATTCAGTGACCCACTTTTTTTGCTGTCAAATGTACAAGTACTAAAACTGAATTTGTATTATATAACATTTAAGATCACAAGCTATATAATAACAGAAAGCAGTTTTTTATTTGAGAAATAAATAAATAAAAATTATATAAATTAAAGAACCAAGTCTGATTTCAACTGAAGATGAGCGTTCTAGTGTCAGACTCTTCGTGTACATCAGTTAATAGAAGATGAAGAGGAAATGTTAATGGCATTATATTTTCCTTTGAGTAACTGTGTGTATTTTCATGAATACATTTGTCAGACACATGCTGAACATGATAACCTTACTTCTCCTATCGGTTTACTACCATTAACCTCCAGGATGTTGTTAGCTAAGGAATAAAGTTTGTTTCGACGTGCTAATACAGCAGTCGTACGTGAGAAAAACCGGGCAGAAGATAACGAACAAATGAGAATCTTCCTTCTCACTTCCGATCTTAACAAGGCGTAGAGTTATCCAACACCAAGGGGCTAACAAAAGCAACCATCTTATACAACACGAATGGTACGGAGATCATACTCTATACACAGAGAGTGTAGACATTGCATTAGGAAGATTTTTGACGTGTGCGCTCGAGATTCGCGTTCTATAGATCAATGCCATGCAGTAAAATGAGGGTCGCAGAATATTCTGAAAGGAATGCGAGCGTGGAGAAGGGCGGACAGAATTTAATGTCTCGTACAAATCAAACAACGAAACCTGATCATCTAGAGAAAGAAGTATACGTTGTTGTTATTGTGGTCTTTAGTCCAAATACTGGTTTGATGCAGCTCTCCATGGTCCTCTATCCCGTGCAAGGCTCTTCATTTCCGAGAAATTACTGCAACCTACATCCTTCTGAATCTGCTTAGTCTATTCATCTTTTGGTCTCTCTCTACGATTTTTACCCTCTACACCTCTCTCCAATACTAAATTGGTGATCCGTTGATGCCTCAGAACGTATCCTATCAATGGACCCCTTCTTCTAGTCAAGTTGTGCAACAAATTCTTCTTCTCCCCAGTTGTATTCAGTACCTCCTCATTAGTTACGTGATCTTCTGATCTAACCTTCAGCATTCTTCTGTATTACCACATTTCAAAAGCTTCTATTCTCCTCTTGTCCAAACTATTTATCGTCCATGTTTCACTTCCATAATGGCTATACTCCATACAAATACTTTCACAGAAAAATTACTGGCAAATAAATATATACCAGATATTAACAAATTTCTCTTCTTCAGAAACGCTTTCCTTGTCATCGCCAATATACAATTTATATTCTTTCTACTTCTACCCTCTTCAGTTATTTGCTGGCCAAATAGCAAAACTCATCTACTACTTTAAGTGTCTCGTTTCCTAATCTAATTCCCTCAACAGCACCTGGTTACATCGACTGCATTCATTATTCTCGTTTTGCATTTGTTGATGTTCATCTTACGTCCTCCTTTCAAGACACTGTCCATTCCGTTCAACTGCTCTTCCAAGTCCTTTGCCGTCTCTGAAGGAATTACAATGTCCTCGGCAAACCTAAAGCTTTTTATTTCTTCTCCCTGTATTTTAACTCCTACTCCAAAATTTTCCTTTGATCCCTTCACTGCCTGCTCAACATCGGGGACAAGCTACAACCCTCTCTCACTCCATCCTCAACCACTGCTTCCCTTTCGTGCCCCTCGATTCTTAACTGCCATCCGGTTTCTGTACAAAAATGGTATATAGCTTTTCACTCCCTATATTTTACACCTGCCACCTGCACAAGTTGAAAGAGAGTAGTCCAGTCAACACTGTCGAAAGCTTTCTCTAAGTCTACAAAAGCTATAAACGTAGGTTTGTCTTTCCTTAACCTCCCTTCTAATCTACAGCTACATCTACATCTGCATGGTTCTCTGCAATTCACACGTAAGTTCCTGGCAGAGGGTTCATCGAACCATTTTCATACTACTTCTCTACCATTCCACTCTCAAATGGCGCGTGGGAAAAAGGAACACCTAAATCTTTCCGTTCGAGCTCTGATTTCTCTTATTTTATTGCAATGATCATTTCTCCCTAAGTAGGTGGGTGTGAACAAAATATTTTCGCATTCGGAAGAGAAAGTTGGTGATTGAAATTTCGTAAATAGATCTCGCCGCAAAGAAAACCGCCTTTGCCGCCGACTGCCACGCCAACTCGCGTATCATATCAGTGGCACTCTCACCCCTGTTGCGCGATAACACGAAACGAGCTGCCCTTCTTTGCACTTTTTCGATGTCCTCCGTTGATCCTACCTGGTAAGGATCCCATACCGGCAGTAATATTCCAGCAGAGGACGGACAAGTTTCATGTAGGCTGTTTCTTTAGTGGGTTTGTCGCATCTCCTAAGTGTTCTGCCAACAAAGCGCAGTCTTTGTTTCGCCTTCCCCACAACATTATCTATGTGGTCTTTCCAATTTAAGTTGCTCGTAATTGTAATTCCTAGGTACTTAGTCGAACTGACAGCCCTTAGATTTGTGTGATTTATCGTATACCCTAAATTTATCGGATTTCTTTTAGTACCCATGAGGATGACCTCGCACTTTTCTTTGTTTAGTGCTAATTGCCACTTTTCGCACCACACAGGAATTCTCTCTAGATCATTTTGTAATTGGAATTGATAGACTGATGATTTTACTAGACGGTAAATTACAGCGTCATCTGCAAACAATCTAAGGGGCCTGCTCAGACTATCACTTAAATCATTTATGTAAATCAGGAAAAGCAGAGGGCCTATGATACTACCTTGCGGAACGCCAGATATCACGTCTGTTCTACTCGATGATTTACCGTCTGTCACTACGAACTGTGACCTCTCTGACAGGAAATCACGAATCCAGTCACACAACTGAGACGATACTCCATATGCACGCAGTTTGATTAATAGTCGCTTGTGAGGAACGATATCAAAAGCCCCCTGGAACTCTAGGAATATGGAATCAAAAATGGTTCAAATGGCTCTGAGCACTATGGGACTCAACATCTTAGGTCATAAGTCCCCTAGAACTTAGAACTACTTAAACCTAACTAACCTAAGGACATCACACACACCCATACCCGAGGCAGGATTCGAACCTGCGACCGTAGCAGTCCCGCGGTTCCGGACTGCAGCGCCAGAACCGCTAGACCACCGCGGCCGGCAATATGGAATCGATCTGAGCTCCCTTGTCGACAGCACTCATTACTTTGTGGGAATAAAGAGCTAGCTGTGTTCCACAAGAACAATATTTTCTGAATCCGTGTTGGTTATGTATCAATAAGACATTTTCTTCAGGTGATTCATAATGTTCGGGTACAGTATATGCTCCAAAATCCCACTGCAAATTGAGGTCAGTGATATGGGTCTGTAATTCAGTGGGTTACCCCTATTTCCTTTCTTGAATATTGGTGTGACCTGTGCTACATTTCAGTCTTTATGAACAGACCTTTCGTCAAGTGAGTGGTTGTATATGATTGCTAAGAAAGGCGCTATTGTGTCTGCATACTCTGAAAGGAACGTGAACGAGGACCGGAAGACATGCCTTTCTTAAGTGATTTCAGTTGTTTCGCAACACCTAAGATATCTACTTTTATGTAACTCATGCTATCAGCTGTTTTTGTTTCGGATTCTAGAATATTTACTTCGTCTTTTTTCGTGAAGTAATTACGGAAAACTGTATTTAGTAACTCCGCTTTAGTGGCACCATCATCGGTAACATTTCCATCGCTATCGCGCAATGACGGTATTGACTGTTTTTTTGCCACTGGTGTACTTTAAATACGACCAGAATATCTATTAGTTTCCTACCATATTTTGAGACAATATTTCATTGTGGATACTATTAAAAGCATCTCGCATCGACGTCCGCACTAAATTTCGAGCTTCCCTGAAACTTAGCCAGCCTTGGGGATTTTACGTTCTTCTGTATTTGGCATGCGTTTTTCGTTGCTTCTACAACAGTGTTGTGACGTGTTTTGTGTACCATGGTGGAGCAGTCCCGTCTCTTATTAACTTATGCGGTATGAATCTATCTATTGCTGTCGCTACTGTATCTTTGAATTTGAGCCATATCTTGTCTACACTTACATAATTAGCCTGGAAGGAATGGAGACTCTCTCTTAGGAAGGCATCAAACGAATTTTTATCTGTTATTTTAAATAGATATATTTTGCGTTTGTTTTTAGTGGTTTTGGTTGATATGGTTTTGAGCCTCGATACAATGACCTTGTGTTCACTAATCCCTGTATCCGTCATGACGCTCTCAATTAGATCAGGATTATTTGTGGCTAAGAGGTCAAGAGTGTTTTCGCAACCATTCACAATTCGTGTGGGCTCATGAACTAATTGTTCAAAGTAATTCTTAGAGAAAGCATTTAGTACAATTTCGGAAGATGCTTTCTGTCTACCACCGGCTTTGAACATGTATTTTCGCCAACAAATCGAGGGTAAATTGAAGTCTCCACCAATTATAACTATGAGTAGGGTACTTATTTGTAATGAGATTCAAGTTTTCTTTGAACCGTCCAGCTATTATATCATATGAGTCGGGGGGTCAGTAGAAGGAGCCAATTATTATTTTCGTACGGCTGATGAGTATAACCTCTACCCATAGTAATTCGCAGAAACTATCTATTTGATCTTCACTACAAGATAAACTTCTACCAACAGACACAAACACACCACCACCTACTTTCTTTAATCTATCCTTTCTGAACACGGTTTGCGCTTCTGTAAAAATTTCGGCAGAATTTATCTCCGGCTTTAGCCAGCTTTCTGTTCCTATAGCGATTTCAGTTCAGTGCTTTCTATCAGCGCTTCCAAGATTGACTAACCTAAAAAACCGCCCAGTCCACGCCACACAGCCCCTGCTACCCACGTAGATGCGTCCTGTATGCAGTGGACACCTGACCTACCCGAAACCCCACCACCCTATGGCGCAAGTCGAGGAATCTGCAGCCTACACGGTCGGAGAACCGTATGAGCCTCTGATTCAGACCCTCCACTCGGCTCTGTACCAAAGGCCCGCAATCGACCCTGTCGACGAAGCTGCAGATGGTGAGCTCTGCCTTCATCTCGCTAGCAGACTGGCTGTCTTCACCAACTCAGATAGCCGCCGGAAATCAGAGATAATCTCTTCCGATCCATAGCGACATACATCATTAGTGCCAAAATGAGCCACCACCTGCAGTTGGCTGCACCCTGTACAATTCATGGCATCCGGAAGGAACCTTTCCACATCTTGGATGACTCCCCCCGGTATGCACACGGAGTGCACATTGGCTTTCTTCCCGCCCTTAGCTTCCATATCCCTAAGGGGCTCCATCACCCGCCTAACATTTGAGCTCCCAATGACAAGTAATCCCACCCTTTGCGCTTGTCCGGACATCTCAGGAAGACAGGCCACTGCCGCAACAGGCGAGGCCGCCCTTGCTGGCTCAGAAGTACTTTCAGCAGTGGGCAGCACCTCAAACCCGCTACGGAGGCGGCCAGCACCAACTTTCGCCTTCCACCCAGGGATTCGCGACCCCGCCACGGTTCGCCAGTCACCGTCAGGCAAGTGTCGACCAGCAGGGACGTCCGAATCCGATGGCGCAGTGGCATCAGAGATCCCAGGCGATGCTACAGGTTCCAGAGGCGCCAAAGCGCTCGCCTCGGGTGTCCCAATGTCACCGCGGCCCAGGGCAACATCCTGGAGCCTGTCGACCACGGCCAACACAGCTTCCAGCTGTTTACGGACAGTGGCCAATTCCCTCTGAATCCGTACACAACAGGCGCAGTCCCTATACATCTGTAACAATTTTTTTCCTCTCTTTTATCTCACAAGCCGTTCAAAACAAAAAGAGATGACTGACGACTACGCTAATTTACACTATTCAGGTACTAAAACGCGATGCTACAACTCTCAAGCACTATAATAAGCCCGAAATTAATGAATTAAACTATGCAAGTACCCAAAAACACGCAAATAAATTAAGAATTAAACTATGAAACAAATAAGTGAGCTAAGAGTATTCGACTTGCTGCTGGCTGCTGCTTATCGAACGGAGACAGGGAGCCCACACTTTGTAATGTACGTCGTAGGGTCAGTATTCGCTCGCGTGTTTCTGATTTTCTACGGCATCCAAACAGATCTTCCCCGAGATCGGCTTCTACCAGTTTTTCCATTCGTCTGTAAAGAATTCGTGAGAATATTTTGCAACCATGACTTATTAAATTGATAATTCGATAATTTTCACGTCTTTCAGCACCTGCCATCTTTGGAATTGGAGTTACTAAATTCTTCTTGAAGTCTGAGGGTATTTCGCCTGTCTCATCACTTTGCTCACCAGATGGCTGGCTCTCCCAAGGCAATCAGCAATTCTAACAGAGTATAGTCTACTCCTGGGGTCTTGTTTCGACTTACGTCTTTTGGCGCTCTGTCAAATTCCTCACGCTGTATCATATCTCCCATCTCATCTTCATCTACGTCCTCTTTCATTTCCATAACATTGCCGTCAAGTACTGTCCCTTGTATTGAGCCTCTATATACTCCTTCCACCTTTCTGCTTTCCCTTCTTTGCTTACGGCTGGTTTCCCATTTGAGCTCTTGGTATTCACACAGGTGGTTCCCTTTTCTCCAAAGTTCTCTTTAATTTTCCTGTACGCGGCATCTGTCTTACCCCTAGAGATATATGCTTATACATCCTTACATTTGTCCTATAGCCATTCCTGCTTAGCCATTTTGCACTTCTTGCCGATCTCATTTTTGAGACCCTTGTATTGCATTTCACCTGTTTCATTTACTGCACACTTCCCGCCAGACCCAAATCCTCAGTTTTTCCGCATACTACTGATTTAGTGCTCCTTGCCCCTTATCTTCGTTACTCGCGGCATTTCGCTGATTCCCGTACGAGTTCGAGCGAGGTGTGCATCCGCCCTGAAGTGATCATTGGCCGTCTTTGTTGTATTATGTACAGGGGGTTTCATGTGAGGTACTTATAGAGGTTGTCGGGGAGAGTAAATAGATGAAGTTTAACCTAGGTATCCATGTCCGGGAACGTCATCCAACGACGCTACAGAGCGTCAAAGTTATAGGCGCCTATATACTATATATACAAGGCTGATTCCGTGATGATGTTACAAACTTTCTATGATGAAGGAGAAGGATAAGTGTATCAATCTGAGGTAAGGGTCCCTGGACCGTAAACGAACGAGTTGAAAGTTATAAGCGAAAAGCATTCTGATATCTCTGAAGTGGAGTACATGTAATGATAGTGTTGTTGCTAAGATTATACGGTTGGCAACTTTCAGAGGTGGTAGTATAGATCAAAACAAGAAAAAAATTTCTAGTAAACATGTGCTCTAAAGTGCGTAGCTTAAGATATATGGGCACTTGTTAGACAGAGAAGATGTCTTTCAGAATAGCGAAGATGAACAAATGCTCATAGTTCCTCAGGTATGCATTTTAGAGTCCATGCTTACTGGACGTTTTTTTTCCTTTTTTTGGTCCATACTACCATCTCTGAAAGTTTCCAGAATGAGATTTTCGCTCTGCAGCGGGGTGTGTGCTGATATGAAACTTCCTGTCAGATTAAAAATTTGTGCCGGACCGAGACTCGAAATCGTGACCTTTGCCTTTCGCGGACAAGTGCCTTACCAACTGAGCTACCCAAGCACGACTCACGCCCCGTCCTCACAGCTTTACTTCTGCCAGTATCTCGTCTCCTATCTTCCAAACTTTACAGAAGCTCTCCTGCGAACCTAGCAGAACTAGCACTCCTAAAAGAAAGGATATTGCGGAGACTTAGCTTAGCCACAGCCTGGGGGATGTTTCCAGAATGAGATTTTCACTCTGCAAAGGAGTGTGCGCTGATATGAAACTTCCTGTATGAACAGGGCGTGAGTCGTGGTTGGGTAGCTCAGTTGGTAGAGCACTTGCCCGCGAAAGGCAAAGGTCCCGAGTTCGAGTCTCGGTCCGGCACACAGTTTTAATCTGCCACGAAGTTTCATCTCTGAAAGTTGCCTACACTATAATCTTAGCAACAGCAGTACCAGTACATGTATTCCACTATCAGAGGTACCAAAATAGTTTTCGCTTACAACTTTCGACTCGTTCGTTTCCGCTAGAGGGACCCTTACCTCAAATTGATAAATTTGTCCTCCACCACCCTAGAAAATTTTTATCATCACCGAATCACGCTGTCCACCACTGTTGGTGTCAGTGGCGACACTTACAACGTGCTGACATGAAAAAAGTTTCCAACCGATTTCTCATATACAAACAGCAGTTGACCGGCGTTGCCTGGTGAAACGTTGTTGTGGTGCCTCGTGTAAGGAGGAGAAATGCGTACCATTACGTTTCCGACTTTGATAAAGGTCGGATTGTAGACTATCGCGATTGCGGTTTATCGTATCGCGACATTGCTGCTCGCGTTCGTCGAGATCCAATGACTGTAAGCAGAATATGGAATCGGTGGGTTCAGGAGGGTAATACGGAACGCCGTGCTGCATCCCAACGGCCTCGTATCACTAGCAGTCGAGATGACAGGCATCTTACGCGCATGGCTGTAACGGATTGTGCAGCCACGTCTCGATCCATGAGTCAACAGATGAGGAAGTTTGCAAGACAACCACCATCTGCATGAACAGTTCGACGACGTTTGCAGCAGCATGGACAATCAGCTCGGAGACCATGGCTGCGGTTACCCTTGACGCTGTATCACAGACAGCAGAGCCTGCGATGGTGTACACAGCGACGAACCTGGGTGCACGAATGGCAGAACGTCATATTTTCGGATGAATCCAGGTACTGTTTACAGCTTCATGATGCTCGCATCCGTGTTTGGCGACATCGCGGTGAACGCACATTGGAAGCGTGTATTCGTCATCGCCATACTGGTGTATCACCCGGCGTGATGGTATGGGGTACCACTGGTTACACGTCTCGGTCACCTCTTGTTCGCAAAGACGGCACTTTGAACAGTGGATGTTACATTTAAAATGTGTTACGACCCGTGGCTCTACCCTTCATTCGATCCCTGCGAAACCCTACATTTCAGCAGGATAATGCACGACAGCATGTTGCAGGTCCTGTACGGGCCTTTCTGGATACAGAAAATGTTCGACTGCTGCCCTGGCCAGCACATTCTCCAGATCTCTCACCAACTGGTCAATGGTGGCCGAGCAACTGGCTCGTCACAATACGCCAGTCACTACTCTTGATGAACTGTGGCATCGTGTTGAAGCTGCATGGGCAGCTGTACCTGTACACACCATCCAAGCTCTGTTTAGACTCAATGTCCAGGCGTATCAAGGCCGTTATTACGGCCAGAGGTGGTTGTTCTGGGTACTGATTTCTCAGGATCTATGCGCACCAATTGCGTGAAAATGTAATCACATGTCAGTTCTAGTATAATATATTTGTGCAATGAATACCCGTTTATCACCAGTATTTCTTCTTGGTGTAGCAATTTTAATAGCCAGTAGTGTACTAAGTCCTTTCCACAATCTATAGAAGCGCGTAACATGATTTGTGACCCACCAGCATGTGGTGTCTGTTCTTTCAGAAATACCCAAAAGAACAGACACCATTTTGATCTACAGCCACTACAAACCAAGACAAAAGGAATCAATGGCATCAGCTGCCTCTGGGCATTTATTTAAATGAATGGGAAAAGTTGAAAATTAGTGGTGGGCTGGGATTAGAACCCAGGTCTCTTACTTACCAGTCAGCTGCTCTGACCAATGTGCCATCTGGACACAGTGATCAGTGCATCTATCTAGTAGGCAGGAGACCCAGGTTCGAATCCTGATCAAGCACAGATTTTCAACTTTCTCTATTTATTTAAATCAATGCCCACTGGTAGCTAATCTCATTAATTCCATGTGCCTTGATTCATAGTGGTTGCAGAATCAAAATGGTGCCGGAGATGTCCAAAAGAACAGACACCAAATATTACAAGGGTCACTCCAAAAGAAATGCACACTATTTTTGTAAAAATACTACTTTCATTCTGTATGTGTGAAAGTTTTACTGTGTGTATATAAATGCTTCCCGCTTGTTTTCAAATTTAGTTCAACCTGTTCCTGTGAGTGGTGCTGTCACAGCATGTCTTGAAGATGGCTATTACACTTGACGTTCGTCAGAAGCAACGTTTTGTCATAGAATTCCTGTGCTGTGAAAACGAGACAGTGGGAAACATCCACAAGAGGTTGAAAATGGTGTATGGAGATGCTGCTGTCGATCGCAGTACAGTTAATCGGTGGGCAAGCAGGTTACGTGATGAAAGCGGGCACGGCAACATTGAGGATTGTCCTCGCAGCGGCAGGCCTCGTACTGCACACACTCCAGACAATGTGCAGAGAGTTAACGAATTGGTGCCAAGTGGAACCACATAAATCCTGATGCATATGTGACGACACTGAGATGCACCTAATGTTACCCACCGGCCGAGTTAAGTCCACAGCCTGCTGGTATCTGATAGACACCGAGCTCTAAAATCCAAAAGCCAATATATTTTCTTATAAAGGATGTTAGAAATAGAGAAATTGACATTTATTTAGGTATTAGAAGAAGATATGGTGACTACAACTTGTCAGCTAATAAAAACTAAGAAGTTCATGATTTCATTCATCATAATCGATATTTTTGGAAAGCCTATAGATGTGCCATTCGTGATTTAAATAATCAAACACTGCATCCGTTACGTATTTATCCATGCTTACCACGACGCATTTCGAAAATTTATTCTCACTGTCAAGTGCATTTGCTTACAAAAGTATTTTGCGTGATGTTTGCACGAGTGTTTTTCTGCCTCTCTCGCACTGTAGTCGTCTTTTGAAGTAGTACTGCAATCGGAAAATCGGGCAAAATATATCATCGGATGCTTTTTATATGCTAATATTAGAAATAGTATTTTGTCTGGTTACGTACAGGTACAGTGCCAATACGCAGAATACCACACATACAAAGACCATCACTCACACCTCGGACTGAACCCAGACTCTTTTTTGTGAAACCATACTCTCATATCTCTGTAAACTAATCTGATTAAAAAAAAACAGTTTGAATGATGGTTTGCATATGTGTAGTATTCTGCGTTATGGAAGAGGCGCAGTACCTGTAAGTAGGCAACGAGAAATACTATTTCTAACATTAGCATATAAAAATCATCCCAAGATTTATTTTGTCTGATTTTCCGACTGAACCACTACCCCGAGCACAGGAAAACTGTGCAAGAGGGGCACAAAAAACCACATGCAAGCATCACTCAAAATACTAATGTACACAAGTGCACCTGACAATGAGGATACATTCTCGAAACCCATCATGCTAAATATTAAAGAATTACTTTTGAATGCATTATGGGAACAGCAGTGATCAATGTCTTATAAATAATTACTACTAAAAACAGTCTTGATCACGATTTATTTAACAAGGTGACCGGTTTCGACCACTACTGTGGTCATCTTCAGACCTATAAGTTGTATACAAAGCTCTAATTAGAGGGTTACATACATTAAACAAAATACATAAAGTTATAAAGCTATAAAACGTTGAATTACCATTGAGTAGGAACCTCTTCCTGTTGGAGAATCACTACTGGAGAAACCAGTGCACGTCTTACTATATATAATGGAGGCTCCACCCACTTCTGACTGCATGATGTCATTATTAACCAATGAGTTATAAGTCGAATTACAATTTAAAATTTCTTAGTTAAAAGAACATTGTCAAGAATTAGAAATAAATACACACTAAACTTAGCTTATTAAACAGCTATTGTCAATTAAGAAGCATTAAAAATATTTAAATATGTAGGAAAATGAACTTCGGTTTGGCAGTACATGGGTTGCCCTCTCAAGGCCTGTCAGTGAACCATTTGGAATCACTGGTTGCTATGGTGAAGTTAGACGCCGTTGCAAAGATGAAGCAGCAGGCTTTTTTCACTGAAGTTGTTGTAGAGTCGATAGTCGAACTAGTGGTTGCCATGGTGAGGACAAACGCCAGTGCAAAGATGTGGCAGCAGGCTTCTTTCCAACGAAGTTGTTGCGAAGTAGAATGGCAAAGACTGTGGCGTCAGACGATGTATTATTGAGCAGCAACTTGTCTATATTGAAACGAAAAGAGTAAGCTACAATAATCTGTAGCTGACATGTACACTACATGCTGCCCAAATACGATACGAAGTAGTTGTCCGCATATATGAAATATTATCTACGAAGTTGATATGTAGATTACATCAGCCTTTTTTTCATTTAAGGCATTGCTATTCCTCAAGTTATATGCCAGTCATATAAGCAAATAAAAATGAAAGAATTTAAAATTATAAAATTATGAGCCAGTGTCAAAAATAAAACGATGTGAATTAGCAATATGCAATCTAAAAGCATAAAAGCAAAAATTCTAAAACTGATAGTCAATCATAAAATAATGTTTGGTAAAGGACAATTACAATGTGAAGATAAAATATTTGCTAAAAGTCTTTATAAAAAAAAATATATATATATAATTTTCTTTTTCTCCAACAGAAAGAGGTTCCTACTCACTGGTAATTCAACGTTTTATTTCAAACAAAAATTAAAAAGCTGATTGATGATAGTGACTCTTTACTTTCACCTAAAGATAAAATAGCACTTAGAGGTAATTTCAGTATCCTATGTATCATAGTTTTAAAAAATGCCATTTTGTATCTTAATGGATGGCATGATGTAGCATTTATTATTACGTCGGTTGATGTGGGTTTTCTATAAATAGAAATATTATGTTTTCCATTCTGATTTGTAATTGTGAGGTCAAGGAAATTAATACTATTGTTACTTTCGTGTTCTACTGTAAATACAAGTTTTGGATGTAAATTATTTAAGTTGTTAGCGAAAGCGTCAATTTCTTCCTTAGAGCCGTTATATAATAGCAGTGTGTCGTCAACATATCTTTTGTAGTATATAATTTTATTTGTTATTTCTGGATTATTTTTGAAAAATTGGATTTCAACGTAGTTGACGAAGATATCTGCTATGGTGCTAGCCAGGGAATTCCCCATTGCAAGTCCATCTTCCTGTATGTATATTTTATTATTAAATGAAAAATAATTAAAATCTAGAGTAATTCTTAACAGTTCGATGAATTCTGCTATTTCTTTGGGGCTCATGATTTTGTGATGCATTAAGTTATCATTAATGATACAGATAGTCTCTTGAATAGGTATATTCGTGTAAAGATTTGTGATGTCCAATGATGCGAACCTTGCGTTTTTTGGAATATCCACATCATAAATTAATTTAGTTAATTCGAAACTGTTTTTAATACTATAATTTTCTTCATAAACGTAGAAGGATTTTAAGATTTGATTGAGCTTTTTGTTCAGGTTATAAGAGGGACTGTTGGTATTGTTAACAATTGGACGAATTGGTAAATTTGGTTTGTGTAATTTGATTTGCGATCTCAAATTAGGTAAACTGGGGTTCATAACTCTAAGTGTTATTTTATCTTTAGGTGAAAGTAAAGAGTCACTATCATCAATCAGCTTTTTAATTTTTGTTTGAAATAAAACGTTGAATTACCATTGAGTAGGAACCTCTTTCTGTTGGAGAAAAAGAAAATTATATATATATATTTTTTTATAAAGACTTTTAGCAAATATTTTATCTTCACATTGTAATTGTCTTTTACCAAACATTATTTTATGATTGACTATCAGTTTTAGAATTTTTGCTTTTATGCTTTTAGACTGCATATTGCTAATTCACATCGTTTTATTTTTGACACTGGCTCATAATTTTATAATTTTAAATTCTTTCATTTTTATTTGCTTATATGACTGGCATATAACTTGAGGAATAGCAATGCCTTAAATGAAAAAAAGGCTGATGTAATCTACATATCAACTTCGTAGATAATATTTCATATATGCGGACAACTACTTCGTATCGTATTTGGGCAGCATGTAGTATACATGTCAGCTACAGATTATTGTAGCTTACTCTTTTCGTTTCAATATAGACAAGTTGCTGCTCAATAATACATCGTCTGACGCCACAGTCTTTGCCATTCTACTTCGCAACAACTTCGTTGGAAAGAAGCCTGCTGCCACATCTTTGCACTGGCGTTTGTCCTCACCATGGCAACCACTAGTTCGACTATCGACTCTACAACAACTTCAGTGAAAAAAGCCTGCTGCTTCATCTTTGCAACGGCGTCTAACTTCACCATAGCAACCAGTGATTCCAAATGGTTCACTGACAGGCCTTGAGAGGGCAACCCATGTACTGCCAAACCGAAGTTCATTTTCCTACATATTTAAATATTTTTAACGCTTCTTAATTGACAATAGCTGTTTAATAAGCTAAGTTTAGTGTGTATTTATTTCTAATTCTTGACAATGTTCTTTTAACTAAGAAATTTTAAATTGTAATTCGACTTATAACTCATTGGTTAATAATGACATCATGCAGTCAGAAGTGGGTGGAGCCTCCATTATATATAGTAAGACGTGCACTGGTTTCTCCAGTAGTGATTCTCCAACAGGAAGAGGTTCCTACTCAATGGTAATTCAACGTTTT
This sequence comes from Schistocerca nitens, assembly GCF_023898315.1. Taxonomy (NCBI): domain Eukaryota; kingdom Metazoa; phylum Arthropoda; class Insecta; order Orthoptera; family Acrididae; genus Schistocerca; species Schistocerca nitens. The sequence goes on along the minus strand of NC_064616.1, from coordinate 555,031,992 downwards.
ATAGCTTTATAACTTTATGTATTTTGTTTAATGTATGTAACCCTCTAATTAGAGCTTTGTATACAACTTATAGGTCTGAAGATGACCACAGTAGTGGTCGAAACCGGTCACCTTGTTAAATAAATCGTGATCATGACTGTTTTAGTAGTAATTAAATATTAAAGAATTTGTAATGGTGCAGTCTTTTTTGATTTTTTCTTCACCAGCTGTAGAGGTACTTATAAGACTCCCAAATAATGGAAATTTGGCTATATCTGGAGTAAAGGTGAGTTTAGTATCTTTGATGAGATTATTTTAATTACTGTAAAATCCGGAAATTGTGTCATACCAGTAATCCTCTTTATCAGACTTTCAATGGGAATTAGCGACATAAATGTCCCATAAAAGTTAAATTTATAAATTTTTAAAGGTAGATGGGCAAATTTAAAAATATACAGGAGTTTTTGAAGGCATTGCTCACCTCCCTCTTCTTTAATTGCTGGTCCATCATTTGGTCCGTTTTCTGCCTCGGATTCCATGCCAGTATCTGTAACCCAAATACAGAACAAACTGTAAAATTAATTGTTTAATAAAATGTGGAGAATACAAATGGGTGCTTCGTAATTTAACACATTATAAGCCGGGGGCTTCAAGAATCGTTGAAACAGACATATTAACGGCATTGGTGAGTGTACAACGCGACACACGACTACGTGTGGTACCACTGAACAAAGAAAGAAAGGCATTTTGGAGCATAAGGAAGCTGAAGAAACAAGTTCAACATATAAGAGGAAGCTAAAGAAAACGTGACAGGAAATACTAACTGAAAATACCGGGTGATCAAAAAGTCAGTATAAATTTGAAAACTGAATAAATCATGGAATAATGTAGATAGAGAGGTACAAATTGACACACATGCTTGGATTGACATGGGGTTTTATTAGAACCAAAAAAATACCAAAGTTCAAGAAATCTCCGACAGATGGTGCTTCATCTGATCAGAATAGCAATTATTAGCATAACAAAGTAAGATAAAGCAAAAATGATGTTCCTTATAGGAAATGTTCAATATGTCCACCATCATTCCTCAACAATAGCTGTAGTCGAGGAATAATGTTGCGAACAGTACTGTAAAGCATGTCCGGAGTTATCGTGAGGCATTGGCGTAGAATGTTGTCTTTCAGCATCCCTAGAGATGTCGGTCGATCACGACACACTTGCGACTTAGGGTAACCCCAAAGCCAATAACCGCACGGACTGACGGACTGAGGTGTGGGGACCTGGGAGGCCAAGCATGAAAAAAGTGGCGGCTGAGAACACGATCACCACCAAACGACGCGCATCTGTCGGACATTTTGTGAACTTCGTTTTTTTCTTTTTTTTTCTAGTAAAACCCTATGTCATTCCAAGCAAGTGTGTCAATTTTTACCTCTCTATCTACATTATTCCGTGGTTTATTAAGTTTTGCCGGCCGGAGTGACCGAGAGGTTCTAGGCGCTACAGTCTGGAACCGAGCGACCGCTACGGTCGCAGGTTCGAATCCTGCCTCGGGCATGGATGTGTGTGATGTCCTTAGGTTAGTTAGGCTTAACTAGTTCTAAGTTCTAGGGGACTGATGACCTCAGAAGTTCTACATATACATCTACATCTACATTTATACTCCGCAAGCCACCCAACGGTGTGTGGCGGAGGGCACTTTCCGTGCCACTGTCATTACCTCCCTTTTCTGTTCCAGTCGCGTATAGTTCGCGGGAAGAACGGCTGTCTGAAAGCCTCCGTGCGCGCTCTAATCTCTCTAATTTTACATTCATGATCTCCTCGGGAGGTATAAGTAGGGGGAAGCAATATATTCGATACCTCATCAAGAAACGCACCCTCTCGAAATCTGGCGAGCAATCTACACCGCGATGCAGAGTCTGCCACTTGAGTTTGCTAAACATCTCCGTAACGCAATCACGGTTACCAAATAACGCTGTGACGAAACGCGCCGCTCTTCTTTGGATCTTCTCTATCTCCTCCGTCAACCCGATCTGGTACGGATCCCACACCGATGAGCAATACTTAACTATAGGTCGAACGAGTGTTTTGTAAGCCACCTCCTTTGTTTATGGACTACATTTTCTAAGCACTCTCCCAATGAATCTCAACCTGGCACCCGCCTTACCAACAATTAATTTTATATGATCATTCCACTTCAAATCGTTCTGCACGCATACTCCCAGATATTTTACGGAAGTAACTGCTACCAGTGTTTGTTCCGCTATCATATAATCATACAATAACGGATCCTTCTTTCTATGTATTCGCAATACATTACATTTGTCTATGTTAAGGGTCAGTTGACACTCCCTGCACCAAGTGCCTATCCGCTGCAGATCTTCCAGCATTTCGCTACAATTTTCTAATGCTGCAACTTCTCTGTATACTACAGCATCATTCGCGAAAAGCCGCATGGAACTTCCCACACTATCTACTAGGTCATTTATATATATTGTGAAAAGCAATGTTCCCATAACACTCCGCTATGGCATGCTAGAGGTTACTTTAACGTCTGTAGACGTCTCTCCATTGATAACAACATGCTGTGTTCTGTTTGCTAAAAATTCTTCAATCCAGCCACACAGCTGGTCTGATATTCCGTAGGTTCTTACTTTGTTTATCAGGCGACAGTGCGGAACTGTATCGAACGCCTTCCGGAAGTCAAGGAAAATAGCATCTACCTGGAGCCTGTATCTAATATTTTCTGGGTCTCATGAACAAATAAAGCGAGTTGGGTCTCAAACGATCGCTGTTTCCGGAATCCATGTTGATTCCTACAGAGTAGATTCTGGGTTTCCAAAAACGACATGATACTCGAGCAAAAAACATGTTCTAAAATTCTACAACAGATCGACGTCAGAGATATAGGTCTATAGTTTTGCGCATCTGCTCGACGACCCTTCTTGAAGACTGGGACTACCTGTGCTCTTTTCCAACCATTTGGAACCTTCCGTTCCTCTAGAGACTTGCTGTTAGAAGGGGGGCAAGTTCTTTCGCGTACTCTGTGTAGAATCGAATTGGTATCCCGTCAGGTCCAGTGGACTTTCCTCGATTCCAGTTGCTTTTCTATTCCTTGGACACTTATTTCGATGTCAGCCATTTTTTCGTTTGTGCGAGGATTTAGAGAAGGAACTGCAGTGCGGTCTTCCTCTGTGAAACAGCTTTGGAAAAAGGTGTTTAGTATTTCAGCTTTACGCGTGTCATCCTGTTTCAATGCCATCATCACCCCGGAGTGTCTGGATACGCTGTTTCGAGACACTTACTGATTTAACGTAAGACCAGAACTTCCTAGGATTTTCTGTCAAGTCGGTACATAGAATTTTACTTTCGAATTCACTGAATGCTTCATGCATAGCCCTCCTTACGCTAACTTTGACATCGTTTAGCTTCTGTTTGTCTGAGAGGTTTTGGCTGCGTTTAAACTTGGAGTGAAGCTCTCTTTGCTTTCGCAGTAGTTTCCTAACTTTGTTGTTGAACCACGGTGGGTTTTTCCCGTCCCTCACAGTTTTACTCGGCACGTACCTGTCTAAAACGCATTTTACGATTGCCTTGACCTTTTTCCATAAACACTCAACATTATCAGTGTCGGAACAGAAATTTTCGTTTTGATCTGTTAGGTAGTCTGAAATCTGCCTTCTATTACTCTTGCTAAACAGATAAACCTTCCTCCCTTTTTTTATATTCCTATTAACTTCCATATTCAGGGATTCCCTGTTCTGCACTTACAGAGTCGAAAAGTTCGGGTCTGTTTGTTATCAGTAGGTCCAAGATGTTATCTCCACGAGTCGGTTCTCTGTTTAATTGCTCGTGGTAATTTTCGGATAGTGCACTCAGTATAATGTCACTCGATGCTCTGTCCCTACCACCCGTCCTAAACATCTGAGTGTCCCAGTCTATATCTGATAAATTGAAATCTGCTCCCATAGTGCTCAGAGCCATTTGAACCATTTTATTAAGTTTTCAAATTTATACTGACTTTTTGATCACCCGGTATGAAATGAAGTGAGAAAATACTGCCGCCAAGCCGGCCGAAGTGGCCGTGCGGTTAAAGGCGCTGCAGTCTGGAACCGCAAGACCGCTACGGTCGCAGGTTCGAATCCTGCCTAGGGCATGGATGTTTGTGATGTCCTTAGGTTAGTTAGGTTTAACTAGTTCTAAGTTCTAGGGGACTAATGACCTCAGCAGTTGAGTCCCATAGTGCTCAGAGCCATTTGAACCATTTTTTGAAATACTGCCGCCATTTAATTGCTATTGTGCTCCGTCATCCAATGATGAAAAATTGTTTATGTAAAGTGCGATAAATAGCCTTCATACAACTTTACTGTTACGCCCAAGGATTATTGTGGTATGAGTGACTATTTCTCACTCAGTAATCACGTGAACGAAGCCTTTTTACTTTACTTTTCGTAACATGCATAAATTTGTTTGCCTGCATGTAGAGTTACTCGTCCATCTGTAGAGGGCTAATTTTTTGTTAGGATATTAATTCAAATTTTGTCGGGTAACACTTCCTCACAGATAACTGCATCATTTGTGAGAAGATAATAATATTTGGTAAATGAGTGACGTAGAACATGAGCATTAAAGGTTATTTGTCTCTATCTGAAGCACTTCAACTTTTGCTTATGTGTCTGTGGAGGACTCTTCAACTAGGATAGTGTGCTGCGGTGTGCCTGGCTCAAACATTCAAATCCAGACGCCTAACCCAAATATTAAAAAAAATCTTTGTATATTCTACATACAGTCATCAGGAAAGGCGACGCAGTGGGAAGACAATGGAACCGTACTGGGGAGGACGGCAGTTCACATCCCCATGCAGCCATCCATATTTAAGACTTTCGTGATTTCATCGCTTGAGGAAAGTACTGGGATGATTACTTTGAAAGTACACAACCAAATTCCTTCCCTATCCATCCTCAGTCTGAGTTTATGCTCCGTCTCTAATGACATCATCGACGGGAAGCTAAACCCTTATCATTCTTCCATTGCATAGTAAGCTAAATAAGTAGGGGACATTCAAGTGTAATGAACACTTGGAAAATGCCCAAATATGAACATGTTTTTACTCAAAAATAAACTGACGGAAAAAATCGCAACACCAAAATGGATTTGTGCGACGAAAACGAAAGTTGGTAGGCGTGTTTCTACATCAGAAAGATAATGTTTATTCAAATTTCCCCCCAGTCGCATAAGAGTGGCGACAGTAGCGCCACGATGAAAATGCAAATGAGGTTTGCTTTAAATACACGCTGTAACGTTGTGAGCGTTTGTTACATTTGAGATTCGACGTGGTGAGACGATATTACTACAGAATTCCTTTAAGGCTAGAAAGACTCCATTACCAGCACCACATTATTTGGTTAGTTGATTGATTTGGGGGAGGGATCCGAACAGCGAGGTTACCGGTCCAATCGGATTAGGGAAGGATGGGCAAGAAAGTCAGCCGTGCCCTTTCAAAGGAGCAACGCTGGAATTTGCCTGGAGCGATCACGGCCGGACGCGGATTAGAACCGTCGTCCTCCCGAATGAGAGTCCAGTGTGTTAACCACTGCGACACCCGCTCGGTGAACCACACTGAATTTGAACGCGGTCGTGTAATAGGGCTACGAGAAGCTGGACGATCCTTCTGCGATACTGCAGAAATACTTGGCAGGAATGTAGCCACTGTAGATGATTACTAGCAGTGGTGGTCACGGGCAGGTTCTCACTCATGACAACCCGTCATGAGTGAGAACGGGTGGCCACGTGGTACCAGTGAGAGCGAAGACCGTTGTGTTTGGCATTTGGCTGTGGCACATCGTTCTGGGCCTGCAGCAGAAATTTAAGCAGCAGTTGGCACCACTGCGAAGTGTTACAAATCAGTTATTTCAAAGACAGCTCCGCGCCACCCGGCCTGTAGCGTGCATTCCACTGACCGTAATCCACCGCCATTTGCGACTTCAGTGTCACACGACAGTTCATTAGATGGTGGAGTGGAGTTCTGTTTTGTTTGCTGGTTAAGATGGGTCTGCCTCGGTGCCAGTGATGGCCCTGTGTTGGTTAGCAGGAGGTCAGGTGAGCGCCGCAAACCAGTCTGTCTGATGCCTAGACACAATGGACTTACACCTGGAGTTATGGTCTGAGGTGCGATTTCATATGACAGGAGGAGACTCTTGGGGTTATTCCACGCACCCTAACCGCAAATTTGTACGTCAGTCTGGTGATTCGACCTGTTGTGCTGCCATTCATGGACAACATTCCAGAGGCTGTTTTCCAACAGGATAGCACTCGCCCACATACCGCTGTTGTAAACCAACATGTTCTGTATAGTGTTTACACGTTGCCTTGGCCTCCTCGATTACCAATCGGGGACATATGGGACACCATCGCACGATGACTCCAGCGTCATCCACAAACAGCGTTAACCGTCCCAGTATTCACCAACAAAGTGCCACAGGCATGAAATTTCATCCCACAAACTGAAATCCTTCGCCTGTACAATACAATGCATGCACGTTTGCGTGCTTTAATTCAACATTCTGTCGGTTGCACTGGATATTAAAGTACCATCATCTCATATTTAGCTAACGGCCTTGCCGCAGTGGTAACACCGGTTCCCGTCAGATCACCGAAGTTAAGCGCTGTCGGGCTGGGCTAGCACGTGGATGGGTGACCATCCGGTCTGCCTGGCGCTGTTGGCAAGTGGGGTGCACTCAGCCATTGTGAGGCAAACTGAGGAGTTAATTGATTGAGAAGTAGCGGCTCCGGTCACGGAAACTGAGATACGGCCGGGAGAGCGGTGTGCTGACCACATGCCCCTCCATATCCGCATCCAGTGACGCCTGAGGGCTGAGGATGACAGGGCGGCCGTCGGTACCGTTGGGCCTTCATGGCTTGTTCGGGAGGAGTTATTTCATATTTGCATTGGCTTATCTCGCGCTTACATTAACCTGTCATCATGCAATGTTACTTACACAAATGTATTCTCGAAAGTCATTACTTTACATTAATTATGTTTTGATGTTGAGATTGTTTTCCCGTCCATGAACGTTCAAATGCGAAAAATCTTAGGAATTTTTTTAGGTAGCACGAAAGTAGCTGGTAACTAACTTTTTAATCAGATTCTTTTAAATGAAAAGAAACATATTCGTATTTTTTGTACGTCTACAGGAGCATTTTTTCGCTGGTTCCCTACTTTTCTCTGCTGCTGCAGGGCAAGGGCACGTTACCCGTATGAAAACAAAAGGATAGGTCAGTAACATTTAGATAGTTTACTTATGTGAAACTGAAATAGAGTAAAACTAATTTGACACCTCAGACCGGATTTTACGCGCAAAACAATTTTACATGTGCTTCAGTGCCACAGCATGTAGTTCCCAGACGATAACGGGGACACTTTACAGCGTATTTCTCCGCGCTATGTCACTTTCCGAACTAAGCTTTCGCCTCATACCGGATTTTACTTGTAGAAGTAGGGTAAGTTTGAACCTCTGTATCGTGGAAACGGATAAAAATATCTACAAAACTTTCAAGTTTGCTCGAAACCGGAAACTTAGGAATATATTGTAAAAATATCAGCCATTTGCTGTGCATAGCCGTCTTGGAATCCTCGGCTTGGGTTTGATCCTCCGGTGATGGCGAAAATACACAAAAAGAATTTTTTTGCAGTTTTCCGAGGTACCGCCCATGCACTAATAGTATCTCCGTAAGTCCCATCTAGCCCATTGTCAGCTGCAAAAAGAACAAAACGATTTGCTCCATTTGCCTAACCAGGAGGAAGTGTTTAATATTCATACTTTAACCCTCTACTGTAGGATAGTGGCACTAAGACGATCCCCCTGTTGGGTATACGAATGGTCCCTAGTCCAAGGGCTATCCACAACACTTGACCCTACTTTTTTTTTATCACCGACAGAACCCGAGGTATGAGCACCGGAAAATCCCATTTCTTATGTGCGGCTTTTTGGAATATATCAGGTACACACGCTGTCGCATACATACCAATATGGCGGACAATGTGTGATTAGTTCATTAATTTTATTTGCAGTCGTCTCTAAGATCTCATATTTCTGCTACAGGTGTTAAACGTCCAGGCTGTAAGGCGTGCTACACGTCTGTCACCAAAACCTGCTAATTTCGGGGTGACGTTCATTGCTAAGATTAGTCAAAGGGATTTTTAGCCTTCATTCGCTAATTCGTTTCGTGAAGTGGGTGGATCTGCCAGGAGTAAACGCATTGTTAGAGGAGTAAATGTGGAAGGCATTGAATTCCATAACGAGATGTACCGCGTGATCAAAAAGTCAGTATAAATTTGAAAACTGAATAAATCATGGAATAATGTAGATAGAGAGGTACAAATCGACACACATGCTTTGAATGACATAGGGTTTTATTAGAACAAAAAAAAAAAAAAATACAAAAGTTCAAAAAATGTCTGACAGATGGCGCTTCATCTGATCAGAATAGCAATTATTAGCATAACAAGGTAAGACAAAGCAAAGATGATGTTCTTTACAGGAAATGCTCAATATGTCCACCATGATTCCTCAACAATAGCTGTAGCCGAGGAATAATGTTGTGAACAGCACTGTAAAGCATGTCCGGAGTTATGGTGAGGCATTGGCGTCGTATGTTGTCTTTCAGCATCCCTAGAGATTTCGGTCGATCACGATACACTTGCGACTTCAGGTAATCCCAAAGCCAACAATCGCACGGACTGAGGTCTGGGGACCTGGGAGGCCAAGCATGACGAAAGTGGCGGCTGAGCACACGATCATCACCAAACGACGCGCGCAAGAGATCTTTCACGCGTCTAGCAATACTTTGTTTTTTTCGGTTCTAATAAAACCCCATGTCATTCCAAGCATGTGTGTCAATTTTTACCTCTCGAACTACATTATTCAGTGGTTTATTAAGTTTTCAAATTTATACTGACTTTTTGATCACCCGGTATATCGTTTCAACGTCTTGACACTTAGGCTACCCGTGGGCAACTCCGGCGACCTTGGTAGTAATAGAGTTTATATGATTACTTAGCTTTGATACATTTTATAAAAAGTGATGGTGGAAAAGGGGGGAGGGGGGAAGAAAGCAAAGGAAATGGAAGGTAAGGGAAGAAATTATTGATGTCAGCTGCATAGGGAGTTTATGCGATGAGAGAAAATGTGTGCAAGACCGGGACTCGAGCCGTGCATCTCCGATTACTTGGCATTTGCATTAACCACTGTTCCAGCCGGACACAGTATTTATCGCAACTGCGCGAACTAACTCGGCACACGGCCCGGGCCACCCACACTCTCACCATGCGCCACTTATCCGCAGTCCCTGTCCGTGTCCTCCATGCTGGTTACTTTGAGATTCTCACACAAGGTCGAACGTGCCTGCGCATCAGCACTGGAGGTGGTGGATCCGTGGCCCATAGAGGCAAATCAATTAAATGAAAGCATGGCGCCTGTTCTTTCGTGACCGGATCATGGAGTTGGCACCCTCCTCTCGAGTAACGCCGGTTCCAGTGGCTCACATCTCACAGTCGCTACCACACATGCGAACATTTTTGGTGAATACAGACATGTAGACACTGACTACCAGGCTTGCAATGGTACGTGAAATATATCGACATTTATCGCTTATTGTCATGAGAACGGCCAAGTAATAGCGTAGAGAGACGGCAACCAACAGTAAACTGGTCAGTTGCATGGCGTTCAGTGAACTATGTCTTTCTTGATACAGTGACGGATGCGCTATGGTATCTGGAAGTAAATGTGAAGTATGTGACGGGATTCAGTTATGTGCTATTCATACGATGAATACTCCACTGTGCCCTCAGTGCAATGGTTTGGATACTGTTGCACATTGCGTGATATGTAGAACTTCTGCAGAAGTGTGGTGTTTGGTACAAAAAATTACCGCTTACTTCTTCCGAGTTGTGCCGCAAGCTATCGAAACACAGATTTTTCTTTAATCGGATAAGACATAGTACCCCCAAGCGAAGACTAATGCAGTGACTTGGACTCGAAGGGTGACAGTGTTTTATCTTTACCAAGATGGCAATGAGAATGTATTTCTGGGCCTTTCTGCAAGAACGTCATTCTTTGCTTTTGAAATATCCGATGTGTAAACTATATTGCGCTAACTTTTTAGGAAATGCCTAGCTAGATCCCGCACGCAGTTTGAGTGTACCGGGGAGGAGAATCTAATTAATATATTTGTTGATTTAGAACAAGAATAGACCAGTTTAGTGGCGTGGTCTTTATAATCTCAAGAGTAGACGTGCCCGACTCCAGTATGAGGAGCATCGGGGATCGGTGAGACACACTTCTAATATGCGATCATCAGACAGTTACTGTTTCGTAATGAAAGAAAAGCGTTTGTGTGTTTTATTTGCTAATTTAATTATGTACTTACAACTTGTTTTCGCCTCCTATTTCTAATATGTAAAAAGAAAGAATGAACAGAGTCACTGCTGTTATAAGGAATATTCAATAAAATAGCAGGCTGAATGCAGTTCATCTCAGAGTAGCAGTTGCAACCTGGGTCCTCAACTATTTGTTGGATGTACTCCAATCTCGGTATTCCTCTACAGTTTTTACACTCTACAGCACACTCTGTTGCCATGGAAGTTATTCCATCATGTCTTAGCAGATATCCTACCATCCTGTCCCTTCTTCTTGTCAGTGTTTTTCCATAAATTCCTCGATTCTGCGGATAACTTCCTCATTCCTTACCTTATCAGTCCACCTAATTTTCAATATTCTTCTCTAACACCACATCTCTACACCTACATCTACGTTATTACTCTGCTATTCACAATAAAATGCCTGGCAGAGGGCTCAATGAACCACCCTCAAGCAGTCTCTCTACCGTTCCACTCTCGAAAGTCGCACCGGAAAAAGGAGCTCTTAAATTTTTCTTTGCGGGACCTTATTTCTCTTATTTTATCGTGAAGATCTTTTCTCCCTATGTAAGTGGGTGCTAACAGAATGTTTTCATAATCGGGGGAGAAAACTGATGATTGAAATTTCATGAGAAGACCCCGTCGCAACGAAAAACACCTTTGTTTTAATGATTGCCACTCCAATTCACGTATCACGTCTGTGGCACTATCTCCACTATTTTGCGATAGTAAAAAACGAGCTGCCCTTCTTTGAACTTTTTCGATGTCGTCCGTTAGTCCCACCTGATGCGGATCCCACACTACACAGCAATACTCCAGAATAGGGTGTACAAGCATGGTGTAAGCAGCCTCTTTAATAGACCTGTTGCACCTTCTAAGTGTTCTGCCAATGAATCGCAGTCTTTGGTTACCTCTATCCACAAAATTATCTACGTAATCGTTCCAATTTAGGTTATTTGTAGTTGTAATCCGTAAGTATTTAGTTGAATTTACTGCCTTCATATTTATGTGACTTATCCCGTAATCGAAAATTAGCTGATTTCTTTTACTACTCATGTGAATAACTTCACACTTTTCTTTATTCACAGCCAATTGCCACTTTTCGCACCATACAGATATCTTACCTAAATCATTTTGCAATTCTTTTTGGTCATCTGATGACTTTACAAGACGGTAAATGACAGCATCATCTGCAAACAGTCTAAGACGGCTACTCAGATTGTCTCCTATGTCGTTAATATAGATCAGGAACAATAGAGGGCCTATAACACTTTCTTGGGGAACGCCGGATATTACTTCTATTTTACTCAATGTCTTTCTGTCTATTACTTCGAACTGTGACCATCCTGACAGGAAATCACAAATCTAGTCGCACAACTAAGGCGATATTCCATAGGAAGGCAGTTTGGTTAGAAGACGCTTGTGAGGAACGGACATTCTCAGAAATTTCCTCTTCAAATTAAGGTCTATGTTTAGTACTAGAAGACTTCTCTTGGCTAGAAATGACATTTTTGGCAGTGCTAGTCTGCTTTTAATGTCCTCCTTGTCCCGACTGTCATGGGTTATTTTGCTGCCTAAGTATCAGAATTCCTTAGCTTTATCTACTTCGTGATCACCATTCCTGATGTTAAGTTTCTCGTTGTTCTCGTTTCTGCTACTTCTCATTACTTTCGTTTTGCTACGATATACTCTCAATCCATATTCTATACTCATTACACTGTTCATTCCATTCAGCAGATCCTATGATTCTTCTTCACTTTCACTCAGGATGGTAATGCCGTCAGCGAATCTTATCATTGACATCCTTTCACCTTCAATATTAATTCCACTCTTGAACCTTACTTTTATTTCCGTAATTTCTTCTTCGATGTATAGACTGAACAGTAAGGACTAAAGACTACAACCCTGTGTTACACCCTTTTTAATCCGAGGGCTCGTTCCTCGTCTCTCACTCTTACTGTTCCCTCTTGCTTCTTTTACATAGTGTATATTATCCATTTCTCTCTATAGCTTTTCCCTATTTTTCTCAGAATTTCGAACATCTTCACAATTTTATATTGTCGAACGCTTTTCCTCGTCGACAAATCCAGTAAACGTGTCTTGCTTTTTCTTCAGTCTACACATTATCAAACGCTATGTCAGAATTGCCTCTCTGGTGCATTTACCTTTCCTAAACACAAACTGATCCTCGTCAAACGCATCCTCAATTTTCTCCTCAACTCTTCTGTATATTATCCTTGTCGGTAACCTTGATGCATGAACTGTTAAGCAGATTGCGAGATAATTCTTATTCGATAGTAAGTATTCCAAAGCTCTTTGAAATACTGATTCTAATGGTGAATACCCTATTTCTTCTGTACCGACTCATATTTCTCCCCCTATCATGTCATCACACAAATCTTCCACCTCATAGAGGATTCCAGTGTACTCTTTCCACCTATCCGCCCTTTCCTCTGTATTTAACAGTAGAATTTCCATTTGCACTCTTAATGTACCACCCTTGCTCTTAATTTCATAGAAGGCTGTTTTAACTTTTCTGTATCCTGAGTCAGTCCTTCCGACAGTTATTTCTTTTTCGATTTCATCACATTTCTCCTGCTGCCATTTCGCCTTAGCTTCCCTGCATTTCTATTTATTTCATTCCTAAGTGACTTTTATTTCTGCATTCCTGAATTTCCTGAACATTTTTGTGCTTCCTTCTTTCTTCTGCTACTCAGGGTTTCTTCGAAACTACCTTCTTTGGATCCATGTTTTCCTTTCCAACTTGTGTGATTGCTCTTTTTAGAGCTGTTCATTCCTATTGAACTGTACTGACTACTGAACTATTCTTCATTGCTGTTTCTACAACCTTAGAGAACTTCAAACGTGTCTCGTCACTTCTTAGTACTTCCTTATTCCACTTCTTTGCGTATTGATTATTTCTCATTAATCTCTTAAACGTCGGCCTACTCTTCATCGTTAGTAAATTGTGATCTGTGCCTATATTATTTGCTCCTGGAAACGCCTTACAATCCAGGATCTAATTTCAGACTTTCTGCTTGACCATGCTGTAATCTAACTGAACTCTACCTTTATCTCCCACCCTTTTTCCAAGTATACTTCTTCCGCTTGTGATTCTTGAACGGAGTATTCGCTATTACTAACTGAATTTATTGTAGAACTCAATTAGACTTCCTTCTCTCTCATTCCTACTACGAAGCCCATATTTTCTCGTAACCATTTCTTCTATTCTGTCCCCTACAACCGCATTCCATTCCCCCATGACTATTAGATTTTTACCTCCCTTTACGTACTTAATTACCCGTTCAGTATCCTCATATATTTCCTCTATCTGCTGATCGTCACTTTGCGACGTCGGCATGTATATCTGATATATTGCTGTCGATTCTGATGAGAAGTACATTGCCACTGAACTGTTCACAGGAACTTCCTTTTTGCTCTACCTTCCTGTTCATAATGAATGCTACTCCTCTTATATCAGTTTCTGCTGCTGTTAGTATTACTCTTTACTCATCTGACGAGAAGTATGTGTCGCCTTTCTATTTCAGTTCACTGATCCCCACTAGCTTTAATTAGACCGTAAGCAATTACCAACATATTCATGTGCTAGTTCAGACCTCAGCCTTCATTCCCTATTATTCATTGTTCTAACATTTATTCAAACCAAAAACGGTTTTCTCTCGCTGCCCTCTAACCACAGCCCACATAGAAACTCTTAAGTAGACGTATTCTTAAACGCTGGATACTTTTCGCCGAATTTCAGTTCATACTTGCTTTATTACTGTGGCGATCACACGTAGAACAGTTGCTGAGCGCCAAGGTGCCTGCTGGCATACGCTTGAGACCCTTGCCTTAACCACAGCGACATCTGCGCGGCTCCCAAACATCTCTTGATATTCACATCCCTCAGAAATGTACTACAGCTTAAGCCGGCACTTAATCCTGCAATGTGTACCAGTCGCACCACAGTGAAATGAGTTATTTCGTCATTTACGCAAGGTAATGCCCTGAGCACGTCTCAGATTAGCATGGACAACATACAATAAAGCGCCAAAGACTGGTGTAGGCATGTGTATTCAATTACAGATAGATGTAAACAGGTAGAATACGGGGCTGCTGTCGTCAACGCCTGTATAAGACTACAAGTGTCTGGCGCAGTTTTTAGATCGGTTACTGCTGCTACAATGGCAGGTTCTCAAGATATAAGCGAGTTTAAACGCGCACGAACGATGGGACACAGCATCTCCGAGGTAGCGACGAAGTGGGGATTTTCCCGTACGACTATTTCCCGAGTCTACAATGAATATCAGGAACCCTGTAAAACACCAAATCTCTGACATCGCGGCGGCCGAAGAAAAAGCCTGCAAGAACGGGACCAACGATGACTAAGGAGAATCGTTCAACGTGGCAGAAGTGCAACGCTTCCGCAAACTGCTCCAGATTTCAATGCTGGGCCATCAACAAGTATCAGCATGCGAAACATTCAACGAAACATCATCGATATGTGATTTCGGAGTACCCTTGATGAATGCACGACACAAGTCCTTACACCTCCCCTGGGTCGTACGACTGTTGATGACTGGAAACATGTTGGCTGGTCTTGTTTTAAATTGTCCATACACCCTGCATCTCAGCAGGGGACTGTTCAAGCTGGTGGAGGCTCTGTAATGGTGTGGGGCGTATGCAGTTGAAATGATATGGAACCCCTGATACGTCTAGATACGACTCTGACAGGTGACACGTATGTAAGCATCCTGCCTGATCACCTGCATCCATTCATGTCCATTGTGCAGTCCGACGAACTTGGGGAATTCCAGCAGGACAATGTGACACCCCACACGTCCAAACTGCTACAGACTGGCTCCAGGAACACTCTTCTGAGATTAAACACTTCCACTGGCCACCAAACTCCCCAGACATGAACATTATTGGGCATATCTGGGATGCTTTGCAACGTGCTGTTGAGAAGAGATCTGCACCCCCTCGTACTCGTACGAATTTATGAACAGCCCTGCAGGATTCATGATGTCAGTTCCCTCCAGCACTACTTCAGAACTTAGTCGAGTCCATGCCTCGTCGTGTTGCGACACTTCAGCGTGCTCGCGGGAGCCCCACATGATATTATACAGGTGTACCAGTTTTTTTGTCTCTTCGGTGTAATATCCAATAGTGTAATTGTTTCATAAGCTCTGTAATTATTCATTGAACGCTGTTCAAGTAATGCCTGTAGATTTTAGTGAGGACAGAACTGAAGGGAGTAGTTTGTTAGCCGGCCGTTGTGGCCGAGCGGTTCTAGGAACCGCACGACCGCTACGGTCGCAGGTTCGAATCCTGCCTCGGGCATGGATGTGTGTGATGTCTTTAGGTTAGTTAGGTTTACGTAGTTCTAAGTTCTAGGGGACTGATGACCTCAGATGTTAAGTCCCATAGTGCTCAGAGCCACTTGGAGAGTTTGTTATGATGAATCATACAATAATAAGTTTCTCAGGTGTATAGTGCTTTCTAGTGTCTGTTGCGTCGTCTTCTATAACAAAGATTGGTGTAACTCATTTTATATGAGTGCACGTAAAATACTGAGATATTTAAATGCAAATTAAACTATGTTTTTCGGAAAAGATTGACATCAGGATTAATATTTTAAGCTACTAGTCACACGACTCTTGAGACTGACCTTCATCCTTGATGTCAGGACCCGCAGAAGCAGGCTCCTTTTCGAGATAATCTTCCCCGAGATCTGAAATACAAAGGGAAATTCAATTTTTTTATCTTAAGAACCAGATAAAAACGAGAAAAGCCAAGCGTTTCTCAAGTAATGCACAAAATCGTAATTACTTAAGAAATGCCTCATAAAACAAAATTGGGAAATTACTCCTTAGGCACCTTTCTAAAATATATAAAATTACATATAACTCTGCCAAATTATGAAATAAAGACTATCCTTTGAATACAGTAGAGCTTGATACTTATGATAATATTATTGTAGTCCATATAAAATTTGGAATTTGTTACTGTTACCACCTTTGTAGTTTTAACTGCTAATCTAGATAGCCAGTGAAACTTTCTCTCAGTCCGCTGGATATGTCTTAAAATGTGAATGAT
This sequence comes from Schistocerca nitens, assembly GCF_023898315.1. Taxonomy (NCBI): domain Eukaryota; kingdom Metazoa; phylum Arthropoda; class Insecta; order Orthoptera; family Acrididae; genus Schistocerca; species Schistocerca nitens. Next base: position 555,015,503 of record NC_064616.1, on the reverse strand, counting down.
ACGGTGAAATCCTCAATTCATTCTTACCTATCTCCTCTTTAATAACGACACTGCTATAATCCTCTGAATTGTTTTCAACTTCATGATTGAGCTCTGGGATTAATCCTGAAAATCAAAACCAAATAAAAGGTTGAAATATAACTGAAGTTGCACGGCACATAAGAGCGCAGAAAATAGGTGTATACTGAGTATTTGTCTATAAGGTATGCGTGAGTATTTTATTGAATGATTATCGTATTGAAATATTTTAAATTCGTTTCGTGAAAAAATTCTACAGTGTCGTATATACAGAGTAAGCAAGGAGATTTCCGCACCAAATACCAGTTAAGCATTGCTTTGCAGCCAGTAGGAGTCCAAGTTCTTAGTCTACGGAGTACCTCTCACGATACAGACACTTTCACCCACTTACCATACTGATACAAGTTCTTCGTGGTTTCCCTACAGCTGTTCAGACAAACGGTGGAATGACTTAACTTGTATCTCGGTCTGAGATAAACAGCGACTCTAAAACGAATATTAAAACTTCGCAAACGTTCGTCGCGGTCAGCACCAGGCGGGCCACGCCACTGGCTCTGAACAAAGTTCTGTACAGGCAAAGTATGGACAGCTTTTGGGTCCATTGCACTGCGGCTTATTCACTGACAGCTACAGTGTACTAAGCCGGTTTCATCAAAGAAGCTAGTTTCTCTACCCAAGTATTAGTAAGGTAGTGCACTAGCTTCAAACTGAACGTCTTCAATTCCTAGCAACAAATAATTGTAGAAAAGCATGTAGGAAAAGTGTTTTTGTAAGGAGGATAAGTTCTGATTTTCGTGGAGCTGTCATTTATCAAAAATATAGCGACAAATTTCACAGTTATCGTTACAGAAGCGAGTTCAAGTGATCGGCGTTGTCTTAGGCAGCTCTAACTGACCATCCTAAATGCTCAGAAGCAGAAAAAGGTAACCAATATTATGTCCAAATACGTTGTACTGACAAGGAAAAAAATCATCACAGTTCTGAATATCCTTGTCATTATTGAAAGAAGACAATGACGATTATGATATATTTAAAAGGACGGAACGTGAATCATAAAATAAATAAGAACAAACAAAATTTTTAAAGTGACAATGTATAACGTGATTTTTCACGTAGGAGAAGCCGGACTTAAACGTTAAAAAATAGAACCGATGCAATATGCGTATGCAAGAGAGCAAATCGTTGAGCTTTATATGGACCATCGATTGTACTCTTCTCCCGACAGCAGGATGTTTATGTTGCTAGTCATTTACATGGCGGTGTCGAAACGGCTCAGACATGGTGACCCACCACCTCGCTGGCGACTTACGGAGCGTATCCGGTGAACGAGGACTCTCAGGGCGCAGGCAGGGCGTGACTTAATGAGTGAGTAGTTTGCAGGAATACTCCGTGCAAATTTCCCTAGGCGCGGTATCCACATCTCCGCGTTGTCGAATGGAAGCAACAGACCATGAACGGCGGGACTCCTGTTAAGCCCTCATCAACGTGGCCCAGGGAAGTCCCAGTCGTCACTTTACTGTGGAGGTGGCGTGTCCCATGCGTTTGGCCATTACGACTAGCTGCGATCAGATGTCTTGAAATCTTGTGTCTTGAGCACGACATCTCTCTGACAGTTAATACAATGTAGACAGCGTCATTCTTCAGAGCGACAGAACCGCTGCCTCTCTTCCATATTGCAATTATTTGTAGTTATCTGAACATTACAAAGGGCCATCCTTGCACGAGCTGCGCTTGTTCGCGGTATAAAGTAGGATGTTGGCAACGTGTGTCCTTGTCAAGCTGAGGGTAACAAATGAGCGGCTGTTGACTGTAGATGCCCTCATTCCTCTAATACACGAATTAATCCCATTTTATCGACAGTCTTTCCTTCATATCTGACCTCACTCCTAGTCCGAGTGATTTCCGTGAGTTTAGGAGGCGGTTGGGCTCTTATGAACTAGGAAGCTTGGACTGAGGCTTAAGCGTCTCGTGGCGACCATGACTCGACGCACAGCCTTCGATATCAAGGCAAAACTAGGTGCTACAGGCTACTATGGAGGTGTCCCGAATTCAACTGCTCAAGAAAGACTGTCCCAGAGCATAATATGTTGTCGCAATATCGACAACAGCAGCATAAAATCTGCCCCATGGAATCGGTTAAAGTGAGCTCTATTGTGAAAACCAACGAAATATAACTAAAAACTGTTCACCAGTCGAGATTTCAACAGACTGTGCTCTCATCTTCAGGTCTTAAATTCGTTTGTTGTAAAGCATGTTCATTTTACGCTGATCTCATGTGCAAGATGTTAAGTTGATATAAATAGTACATTCAAAAATATCTGTCATCGCTAAAATATTTAAAAACATAAAGCACTCTGTGCAACAGGCTGGGTGGACTAAGAGTCGGGAAACACCGTGATAAAATCCAAATGAAGTAGCAAACAAGGAAACAGAGCCCCTACACACGAGGAATGGGAAGGGGGAAACTTTGTAGGCTATACCACCAACATGTCCCGGCGGGGTCAGGGTTTTCTCTGCCTCGTGATGACTGGGTGTTGTGTGATGTCCTTAGGTTAGTTAGGTTTAAGTAGTTCTAAGTTCTAGGGGATTGATGACCATAGATGTTAAGTCCCATAGTGCTCAGAGCCATTTCAACCATTTTGAACCACCAACATGGCGGCCATCTTGAAAGTCGCCATCTTGGATTCAACTCCAAAATTTCAAATGGGAATGTGGTCATGTGACATATCAAACAGATAGAGAATTTCACCAGAAAAACAATGCCGCTGTTATTTTAAACATAGTTTTATTCATTCTCGGGTTATCGCCAGCTACATGTGGCAGCAGTGGGATGCTCGGCAGCGTGAGTGTTACGTACTGAGAAGTCATAAAATGGAGTCTGAAACGGTGCAAAGTGATTATCCCATGCCTGATATGTTACATGTGTTTAACTGTTAGGTATCATTTACTCATGCTAACGTTTTAATCATTGTTTCCTTATTTACAGGTTACAAAACGTCCTTAACACATGAAGAACGCATTGAAATCTTCTTGATATCAGGAGGAAGAAGCACACGGGTCATTGCTGAGGACTTCAACAGTCGTCACCCAACCAGACAGCCCATCACTCACAGCGCAGTTTCCAAGCTTTTGGCCAAATTCCGAGCAACAGGTTCTGTCGCAGATGAACCTAAGGCTGGAAGACCAAAATCCGCCACCGCTGAAGCAACAACAGTGAGAGTGTTATCATCATTTAGCAAGTTTCCGCAACGGAGTACTCGTCGCCTGTCACAAGAATGTGGGGTTAGCCGTACCTCCATACTGCGAATTTTATCGCAGCACAAATGGCACCCATACAAAATTCAGCTACTCCAACACCTGAATGAGGATGACCCAGACCGTTGGGTACTGTTCGTAGAATGGGTGACACAGCAGCTGCCGATAAACCCACGTTTCCCCTATCAGGTGCTGTTCAGTGATGAAGCCAATTTCTTTATCAATGTTGAAGTGAACAAGCAGAATCACAGATACTGGTCCGACACAAATCCGCACTGGATTGATGCTTCCAAAACGGTCGACTAACAAAAAGTGATGGTCTGGTGTGGTGTGTGGGGTACCAGAGTCGTTGGACCTTTTTTTATTGATGGTACGTTAACAGCCAATGGTTATCTGAAGTTATTGGATGAAGAAGTGTTTCCCTCCTTGTTAACCGAGGACAGGACATTTACGGAATTCTTCCACCATGATGGCACCCCAGCACATTATGGGCACAATGTGCGAGCATACCTGGATGTGCAGTTCCCTCAAAAGTGGATTAGCCGTAGGGGTGCTGTGGAGTGGTCACCACGTTCATCATATTTGACTCCTTTGGATTTTTATCTTTGGGGTCATGTCAAAGCACTGGTTTATTCTGTGAAAATACGGGATTTGCATCATCTAAAGCAGCGCATTGCTGATGCGTGTGGTCAAATTCAGCCAGATGTGTTGGCCAAAGTTCATCAGGACTGGGTTCGGAGGATAGCATTAACAATCCAACATAATGGACAACATATCGAGCCATTCCTATGACTGTTGGTGGTCTCTCGGGACCGTGTAACATCGGCGTAATGTCTCTTCGGCACATAACACACGTGCTGCCCAGCGTCCCACCGGTGCCACATGTAGCTGGCTATAACACGAGAATGAATAAAGCTATGTTTAAAATAACAACTGCATTGTTTTTCTGGTGAAATTCTCTATCTGTTTGATATGTCACATGACCACATTCCCATTTGAAATTTTGGAGTTGACTCCAAGTTGGCGACTTTCAAGATGGCCGCCATGTTGGTGGCATAGCCTATAAAGTTTCCCCCTTCCCGTTCCTCGTGTGTAGGGACTCTGTTTTCTTGTTTGCTACTCCATTTGAATTTTATGAGGGTGTTTCCGGACTTTTGGACCACCCTGTACATATTGCTCACAGTTGCTTGTTGCATCATGCAAACACGGTACACAATGGCACAAATGTATACATATGTTCAGCATATGTAAACAGTTGTGCTATTATGAACCGCGTTTGTATGATGCAACGAACAACTGTGAGCAATATGTACACTACGTAATCAAAAGTATCCGGACACCCCCAAAAACATATATTTTTCATATTAGGTGCATTGTGCTGCCACCTACTGCCAGGTACTCCATATCAGCGACCCCAGTAGTCATTAGACATAGTGAGAGAGCAGAATGGGGCGCTCTGCGGAACTCACGGACTTCGAACGTGGTCAGGTGATTGGGTGTCACTTGTGTCGTACGTCTGTACGCGAGATTTCCACACTCCTAAACATCCATAGATCCACTGTTTCCGATGTGATACAAAAGTGGAAACGTGAAGGGACACGTACAGCACAAAAACGTACAGGCCGACCTCGTCTGTTGACTGACAGAGACCGCCAACAGTTGCAGAGGGTCGTAATGTGTAATAGGCAGACGTCTATCCAGACCATCACACAGGAATTCCAAACTGCATCAGGATCCACTACAAGTACTATGACAATTAGGCGGGAGGTGAGAAAACTTGGATTTCATGGTCGAGAGGTTGCTCATAAGCCACACAACACGCCGGTAAGTGCCAACGACGCCTCGCTTGGTGTAAGGAGCGTAAACATTGGACGACTGAACAGTGGAAAAACGTTGTGTGGAGTGACGACTCACGGCAGACAATGTGACGCTCCGATGGAAGGGTGTGGGTATGGCGAATGCCCGGTGAACATCATCTGCCAGCGTGTGTAGTGGCAACAGTAAAATTCGGAGGCGGCGGTGTTATAGTGTGGTCGTGTGTTTCATGGAGGGGGCTTGCACTCTTTGTTGTTTTGCGTGGCACTATCACAGCACAGGTCTACAATGATGTTTAAAGCACCTTCTTACTTCCCACTGCTGAAGAGCAATTCGGGGATGGCGACTGCATCTTTCAACACGATCGAGCAGCTGTTCATAATTCACGGCCTGTGGAGGAGTGGTTACACGACAATAACATCCCTGTAATGGACTAACCTGCACAGAATTCTGATCTGAATCCTATAGAAAACCTTTGGGAAGTTTTGGAACGCCGATTTCGTGCCAGGCCTCACCGACCGACATCGATGCTTCTCCTCAGTGCAGCACTCCCTGAAGAATGGGCTTCCATTCCCCAAGAAACCTTCCAGCACCTGATTGAACGTATGCCTGCGTGAGCTGAAGCTGTCATCTAGGCTAAGGGTGGACCAACACCATACTGAATTCCAGCATTACCGATGCCGGGCGCCACGAATTTGTAAGTCATTTTCAGCCAGGTGTCCCGATACTTTTGATCACATAGCGTATATGGACATAGCCTGCAGCGTCCGCAGTTCCTGGTCTAGTAACTAGCGTTGCTGCCTGTGGATCACGGGGAACCGGGTTCGATTCCTGGCCGGGTTGGAGATTTTCTCTGCCCAGGGACTGGGTGTTTGTGTTGTCCTCATCATTTCATCATCACCACCACCACCACCACCACCACCATTCGTGACAGTGGCTAAATTGGATTGAATAAAGAAATTGGACTGTGTGAAAAATTGGGAATTAGTATGGGCGTTGATGACCGCGCAGTTGAGCACCCAACAAAACCAAACATCATCATCATCATCATAGCCTGTTGCACTAGGTGCTTTATGTTTTTAAATATTTTAGCCACGACAAATATTTTGGAATATATTTATATCCACTTGACATCTTATGCGTGAGGCCACCGTAAAATGAACATGCTTTACAACAAAAGATTTTCAGACCTGAAAATGATAGCATAGTCTGTTGAAAATGCTTGTCTTAAATAAAAAAATATTTTATGCGACCCTGGCTGTTGAATTGTTTTTAAACGTATTGCCCTTCAGTTCTCTCAAAATAAGAATTTCAGTCGAATATAGCGAAATTGAGCAACCGTTGTTGCAAAGAGATAATGATCCAGTTAACAACCAGCATCGATAGATGTTTATTAATACATTTTCTTAAGTAATGTCTAAACAATAAAACTGCAAATACTAGCCCAAAGAAACATATACGACGACAATGTGATACTTTCTCGGTCTGGAATGAGAGGTGCGTCTACCAGCCATCAAAGCGCCGGTATGCCTATGCTGTAATAGGCAGACTTCATGTATCGGAAAGGTAATGCTCAACTTTCTCAGAGATACCTTTATGACATTATAAACGGAAAAATAATAACTACTACAAAAATTTATGGTGTAAGTAAAACACCACCTCAGCTACTGTTATATAATTTCCCCTAACGGTTACGTTCGTTGAACATCTTCAGGTGTCCTGCATTATAGCATAAGGTAAGGACATTCAATAACACGTTATATTACAGTACTCACTGGTGTCCATGACTTCGTCGGGTGGTTTGATACGTATCAAAGTAGTTTCAGTTTCACTTGGTCTTACGCCAAGCCCTATGATAGAATAATGAGGAAGAGCCACGGCGAAATGATTCAGCTATACACCGTACTTGCCCATAAGCAGGTTGAATGGTTCAAATGGCTCTGAGCACTATGGGACTTAACATCTATGGTCATCAGTCGCCTAGAACTTAGAACTACTTAAACCTAACTAACCTAAGGACAGCACAGAACACCCAGTCATCACGAGGCAGAGAAAATCCCTGACCCCGCCGGGAATCGAACCCGGGAACCCGGGCGCGGGAAGCGAGAACGCTACCGCACGACCACGAGCTGCGGACATAAGCAGGTTAAAAACAATTCTTGTTGGTGTAGGTAGTGGAAAAGGGTGCTATAGTCTGAGCACCAGGGAAATAAACTGTATGTAAATGTGATTTGACGCCGGTCTTACGGTCGAAAACAAAATATCGATTTCCGAGTACTTTTAACCTAAGTCCGTATATAGTACGAGAGAGCAACATTTAATCTTCCTAATAATGAATAAATTACGACTAAAAAAGTAGAGAGACAATATACAATATAATGAGTCCTGTAAAGACAACAACGCCACTCTTAAGAAATATCGAGAAGCTTGACAATATGTAACAACAACAACTGTACATATAATAATTTTTTCTTCTGATTTTCAATAAATTAGTGTAAGCAAGGTTTAATTTCATTTCTTTTTCTTTTCGTGTCATTATGTTAAAGAAAATGTAAGCAACTTTCGAAGTGAATATTAATATTTATGTGAAATTTCAAGAAATGGTATAACAGAATTGAAGTGTAATACATGTTGAATCTATTGTAATATGGTTAAAATTGTAATTGTACGCCTGGTCCATACGTAGGCAATGTATTAGGATATGTGGAATGTAAAACCTTTGGTGAATACCCTGTCTGTAGGGGAGCGGTAAAAGGTGGATGGCAGACGAGCGCGGGAAAAAGCACACGGGCGCGGCACAGCATAACGGGCTCAGCAATGCAGTCGGAGTTGGGCATCGGTCAGGGAAACACGTTCCGGATCGAGGAGGCTATCCTGGAAAAAGTGGTTTCATTGAGCCTCGGATGTGCCGTTTTCGACGACTATACAGCATGGCCATATTCTATAGGCACTGAATTAAAAAGGATTGCGACGCTAAGAAGAAGCAAAGTGCCGATACAGCAAGAGCCGTAGCTGTGATTGTATGTGTGCTGTGCGCCTCGCCATCTCGCTGCCCGCCAACCGCCGCATCGACACGAACAGGTTGAATCTTTAGAATTGTATTCGTGTGGACCAGTGTTAATTTTGTTCCTGACTGTTCAATAATAACTTAACTTTTACCAGAATTGTCCTAACAATTAATAATCCTTATCACTAACCGAGACAGGGTCCTTTCCACATGTTGTGCAATCCGAGTGTCCCGAAATGAAGATTTAAAGTTTATGTTAATAAGAATTACCTGCAGACCTATCTATGCTAGGAAGATGTTTAAGGAGCTTTATTGTTAATGAAAATAAGCAAAGAACAAAGGTGTGACAAAGTTGAAATTGGTTTAGTAATGAAGTTTAATTAATTTGAGACAAAAATAATGGTAGTTAAATGAGGAAGTAATAAGACAAAAAGAGTAGTAACTCATATTTTGTAAATCTTGAGTGCTTAATGTTTCCAATAGTCAATAGTTTCAACACAGTGATCATAACAGTTTCAGGGTCCCCCCCCCCCCCACCTCCACTCTTTTCTTTTCTATTTATTTAAATTCTGGAGTGTACTGAACTGATTTGACCTGCAAAGTTAAAGTCAATATAAAACCTAAATTTGTTGGTGTTTTACCCTTATTAAAATTGACCTTGTATGTGTGTTTCAAAAGTGCTATTTCTAGGGTAACCTATGCCCGATTTCAGTCAGATCAATAGACAAAACGCAGTTTGTAGTAATCATTGTAGTGTAATGTTGTGTATTTATAGCTTGTCCAAATTAATACAGAAAGGGAAAATATTAGTTCAGTAGATTTTTCTGGTTCTAAAATTTACCACATAATGCAGTATTACTACGTGAGGTTATGCTTGTACGTACATCCGCTTGTACAAGAAAAAACTCACTCAATGCCTAATTAGGCTGGCGACCGTATTATTAATAATTGGTAGCATTTGCTGTGTATGTTTCTTGCCCGTTTTAACATGTAGTTGCACTTTATACTTGCTTGACGTATCATTGTTGTTACTGAGTGAGTGAAAGTCTGATTTTGCCTCCATTCAGGTACACGCGGTTAACGTATTTACTAAAATCCTTTCTTATAAGGTGAAGCCCGTCAACTTACTATAGTACAGGCTTTAAAGAGTTAACGTACGCCCGAGCGTAGACGTTACAAATGGCTTCCCGGTGACAGGACATCCAGTTGTTGTCGGTCACAAATTAAAGTGAATACCGAACAGTGGATGTTCAGTGGCTCGAATTGCAATAATATTTAGTAAAATAAATTGCAGTGAACGTCAAGTATAGTAGTGTGGTGTAATTGGCATTCAGTATGGACAGGAACGTAGAAACAATAGATGTGCCGAGCGTAATGGAAAATGCGGCTGGCAGTAGCAGGAGTTTACGCGGCCAGATAACAGATGGCGTTAGCGGAAGACAATTGGCGTACATACAATATCACGAACATGTTAATGAACAGATTGAAATGTCGAGATCGTCTCGAACACAGCAAGGGATAAAACAGGAAGTAGAGGGTGACTTTGTAGATGATAGTGGGTATGTGAATAAATCAACTGACATGTTTGATTCACCACAGATAAAGAAAGAATCGAAAGAAAATTTTGAAATAGGATCGGAACACACCGATTCCGTACGACAAAACAGTGTGAAAATTTTAAGCATGAACGATTTATTTGAACAATTAACCAAACAAATTTCAGGGCAGAATAATCAGCTTAAAACACACGTTGCCGAGCAGCTCAAAACACAAAGTAATCAGCTCAAAATACAGAACGAGCAGCTTAAAACACAAGTTGGTGAAATTAAAGCACAGGTCGAAGATCAAGAAATTAAAATTAGTAAACAAATAGAACAGGTAGAACAAAAAGTGGGTAATTTAAGTTCTGTGGTAAATACTATGAAATTTGAAATTGACACTATTAACAAAAATATGGATACTATGCAGGGGGAAATTGGTAACATTAACAGTAGGTTCGATGTTGAAATTCTCAACATCCAAGGGAAAGTAGAGCCTCTGGTTGAAACAAAAGTAGACGAAAAAGTTCTCGGTCTTAAAACTGAGATCGTAAACGAATGTCAACACGGAATCTCACAGTTGAAAAGGGCAATTTCAGACACTGAAAGAGGTTTAGGTGAGAAAGTTACCGGATGTGTACAAAATTGTGAACAAAATACTTCGAAAATTCAAGGCAGAATTTTCGATCTTGAGAGTAAAATTAAAGATAGACCTGGTGTTGTCTGTACTGGCACACCAATTACGAAGCTGTTAGAAGGTGAGGAACGCTTCGATCCCGCCAAGAAACATAACGGATGGCATCCGTTGGATTTCATCAAAAATTGCGAGAGGATATTTCCTGAACACTTGTCTGATCAGGAAAAGATAAACGTAGTAATTAGCGCCTTAGCAGGTGACGCTAAGCGCTGGGGAATGAATTTGAATACCGAACGAATGACGTTCGAAGAATTTAAGCAAAGGTTTACGGAAGAATATTGGTCCGAACAAAAACAGGACCATTTATGGCGCGAGTTTATCATGGCCAAACTTCATGATAACAGGGGCAGAAATTCTTTGAAAGATTTCTGCGAATATTGGTACCGGAAGTTGACGCATTTAAGAGGTAGAAGATCCAATTCAGAAATCATCTGGGAACTATATAAAAAGCTTCCAGAAGATTCAAAGAGATACGTGGGAAGCAATCATCGCAGCTTCCAAGCATTTCTCGAAAGGGTCGAAGACGAAGACCATTGGCGCGAAAGTCGTGCCAATTATCAAAATTTTGGCAACCGAAATAACCGGAATAATGACGAGAGAAATGACGGCGAAGGGTTTCGCGTCAATATGATACAGAGAGGTAGAGGTAGAGGCAGAGGAAGAGGAAGTTATCCTGGTCGCGGTAGAGGATACACCGCGCAAAATAATAACGACGCGGGAAACTGATTTCCGCGAACGTTGCGGGCCAAACGGAAGCGGACAATATATACCGGCCCCGATTTAAGAAAAGTTACCGAACTGACAGTAAAGTGATGAGACAGGTTAGAGACAGGCGTTGACGACGCAAAGTGTTGTTGCGAAACGAGCGTCAGGTGCGAGCCAGAATGAGTCATCTCCGCCACGCAGAGAGTTACATGTTAAAAGGCGAGTGGAGCAGCAGAGGGCGACGGTCCAGCCTAGCAGAACAGCTGTTCAGAGAGAAGCCGCTAGCAATACGGCAGAAGTAGGTACGAACATAACCGTAAGAGCTGATGAATATATTACGAGTGGTAATTTCGTGGCGAAAGAAATAATATATGAAACTGTGAATACGCAGAGAGCTGCGGTTAGCTGTGTTTGCAATGAAGTAAAAGGCGAGAATGAATTAGCGGAAGTAAGTAATTGGCGTGTGCAGATCGATGATCTCTACAAGGGCCTAAAGCAATGTGATTGGGAGGATTTTAAGAAGGAATATGAAGCAAGGAAGTTAATTAGTGAAAAGGGAGGTAGTAGGGACGTCGATAAGAGGACGTGGCCCGAGTTTGAAGAGGAGAGAGTAAATAGCGCCGCGCAAAGTACGCGTGCTGCCGATAGGACGAAGGTGAAAAATAGGAAGGAATTGGACGACGAAATCCTTAGCACTGACGAGGAAGTAACTTCTGTTAATGATCCGCCAACAGTGCAAGCTGCTACCGAAAGGCACCATGGGGAAGGGACAGGTGATTACCTAAAAGTAATTGAAGTCCACGAGGATTACACGGAATATGAATTAACAGCAGATGTGAGTAGAGCTGATGATGAGGGCGTTTTGCCGAAAGAGGATACTGGGTTAAAATCTAAACCTGACAAAAACGCAGAGGAAGAACTTAGTGCCTGTCTCAGGAAAGCTTTTATGTTAGAACCTGAAAGCGATCCAGAATAGTCGGATTCTGACGATAGTTCAGATGACGAATATTTCGATAATAGTGGAAATAATGGAAATATAGTTAATTGTGATATTGTACCTAATGATGACGAAGTTTCAAAACAAAATCCAGATGTTGAGACCGAACAAAGAAAGAAAGAGCCACCTGACGACTCAGGGTCTATTTTACAGAGAGTTCAAGTAATTAATGACTTTGAACTCCCGGAACCAAAGAAACCGCCAGATATAGGTGAGGTGAATGTTAAAAGCATCTCTTGGGACGATGTTATCGTCGATCCGGATTTGCTTAGGGAAGACCACAATAATGAAAAACATTCGACGGTTAAACAAACGGTAATACCAGTTGAAATTTATGATGTGAAATTGCAAGCACTTCTTGATACTGGATCTCAGATAAGCGCAATCTCCCAGTCGTTTTTTCGAACACATTTGTGATAAGCCTGGCCTAGTTCAGAACTTTGAATACCAGATTGAGACAATAGAGCATAAACCTTTCTTTGTAAGACCGTTTTCGATACCCATATCAAAGAGGCAGGCTGTGCAAGTAGAAATAGATAAAATGATAGAATGGGGTGTAATCGAACGGAGTAGCAGCGAATATAATAGTCCCCTTATCATCGTGAACAAAAGGGATGGGGGAGTGAGAGTAGTTATCGACGCCTGGACTTTGAACAAAATTGTAAAGAAGGAAATAGACAGACCTGAAATTCTGGACGAAATGCTCCAAAAATTTTATAACGTGAAGTATTTAACCAGTCTGGACATGACCGCCGGATACTGGCAAATCCCATTGAGTAAAGAATCCCGTAAATATACCGCTTTTCTATTCGCCGGGAAATGCTATCAGTATAAAGTAGTGCCATTTGGGCTTAGCACTTCTGTGGCAGTATTTATTAGGGCACTGGACTTTGTATTAGGGAGAGAATTGAGTTCCCGGCTAACCATTTATGTAGATGATTTACTGATTGCTACAGAAGAATGGCAAGAGCATTGTGAATTATTGCAGAAGGTTTTTATTGCTCTACAAGCAGGGGGCATGACACTTAAGTGGAAAAAATGTGAATTTGTGAAGTCGGAAATAAAGTTTCTGGGGCACATTATTACTACGACCGGTATTGGCAAGGACCCGGAAAAGTTAAATGCAATAGCAGGGTGTCCGACTCCTAGAAATAGAAAACAGTTGAAAGCCAATTTAGGGTTATGTGGTTTCTATAGAAAATTCGTCAAGGGGCAAGTTTTTAATAGTCCTCATTTGAATAACCTACTTAAGAAAAATAGTGCTTTTGTGTGGACTGAAGGGTGTATGAGAGATTTCGAAAAATTAAAAAGTGAACTTTTGAATGACAATATTTTGCATCACCCCATACTGTCAAAACCTTTCCATATGAGTACTGACAGCAGTGCTTATGGAATTGGTATAGATGTTTTCCAAGAAACCTGTGAGGGCAAAGAAATCGAACACAGGACTATCGCTTTTGCAAGTAGGACTCTAACAAAATACGAGAGAAACTACACTATATCGGAAAAGGAAGCTTTAGCCATTATATGGGGGCTAAAGAAATTCAGAAATTATCTGTGGGGTCATAAGCTCATCATACATACTGACCACAAAGCTTTAACTTTTCTTAAAGATTGTCGTTTACTTAATGGCAGGCTAACTCGTTGGGCTTTGTACCTGCAACAATTTGATTACGATATTTGCTATGTTAAGGGTACTGAGAATTACGTGGCAGATGCTTTATCTCGATTGCCTAATGGTATGAGTGAAGTGCCCAATGAAAATGGTGAAGACGGTACTTTTCAGATAAGGTATATGAAAGAGGTTTCAGGAAAAAGGAAAATTGAACAAATATGTAAAAATATGAGATACCATCAGAATGAGGATCCGACATGGAAATCTGTGAAGGTAAATTTTGACAGTGTGCAGTATCCTCAAATTAAGAAGTATTACAAAATCTTTAAAGGCATTTTATATAGGAGGAAGGATTTAGTCACTGAGGAATGGAGAGTATGTTGGCCACACCAGTTTGATACTGATGTCATAGACTATTTTCATTTAGCATTGGGGCATAGTGGGCCAAAGAAATGTTTGGATAAATTGAATAATGTAGTAGTGATTGCTGGTAGTGTCAGTAAGAAGGTAAAGGAACGGGTTAAGTCGTGTGATGTCTGTCAAAAGGCCAAAGTACCGAACAAAACTAGTAGGGGTCCAATGCAAAGTCCATTACTTGAAGAAACCCTAGAATTATTATCTGTAGATTTATATGGTCCCCTCCCAAAGACTTCGGGAAACTGTGCATATATTTTAGTAATTTTGGAAGTATTCTCAAAGTTTGTGAAATTATACCCCTTGAAAAAAGCAACAGCAAAAGCTGTATTTAGTAGAATGGTCGAATACTTCAGAACCATCGGGAAACCCAAGGCAGTACTATCTGACAATGGACGCCAGTTTATATCCAAAATTTGGAAAGAAGGAATGGAGAAAAATGGTGTGGAGGTTAAATATATTGCAGCCTACCATCCTGCTAGCAACCCGGTTGAAAGGTACATGCGAGAAATTGGGAGATTGTGTAGAACATACTGCAGTCACAACCATAGAGCCTGGGGCAGATTTATATCGGATTTTGAGAACGTCATGAACACATTACATCATGAAACTACTGGATTCCCACCGGAAGAAATTTTGTTAGGCAGCAGAAGTAAAAGTTTAATTGAGAAAAAACTAGAGTTTCCACCTTGTACAAGTTTGGGGTTGAGTCAAAAGAAAGAATTAGTCAGAAAAAGGGCAAAGCAAAAAGCTGAATCTAGATCTAAAAGACACGATAAAAATCTGAAAGTTTCAAAATTTAAAATTGGGGATTATGTTCTTTTAAAAACCCACGAAAAGTCTAGTGAACTGAACCATGAAATTTCCAAATTTAAATATATTTATAATGGGCCGTATATAATACAGAACATTCCACAAGATAATGCTTACTACCTGATCTACCCAAAATCCAAAAGACCTTTAGGTGTAAGAAATGTTGTGGACCTGAAACTGTATGTTCCTAGGAGTGAGTGAACTAAGTACTATCAGAAAACAATTTACAGTAAATGTGCTGTATCCTATGCTGAAACTATTTTATTTCGAATGTAACAAATCTTTGTAAATGTATGTATACCCTTGACAGTGTGCTAATGTAGTTATGTGAGTTTCAGATTACCAAATGTACTGTAAATGTAAAGATGTGTGGAGAAAAGGACTGAAAAGGAAAGGGTAAATGCCGAAAACCAAAGTGGACAGTATATGAGTCATAATACAAAGGACTGCCAAATACCAATGAGGGCAGATAAATAGTCAATGGAGAATTGTAAGTGTGATACAGGAGAGGTGACAATATGAGGTGAAAAGGACTGCCCAAATCTGAATAATAGGCAGCAAATATGTGTAGTAAATTTTCTGAATATTATTGTGTGTGTTTTGTTTAGTAAGTAAGGAAATGGACTGTCATTCAAGGCAAGCAGCCACAAATTATCTTATAGTGTATACAAATATTTGCATTTGCTTTTGTAGTTAAATGTTTGTGTTCCAGATTTTGAAATTATTTCTTTGAGAAATTTAGTAAAAATGAGTAATTTGCTATTTAAATAATGTTGTGATAGGAGAGTGGACTGTGCCAAAGGCACTTAAGTAAGTGACAAGTAAATGTTCTTGATATGTTACAAAGTATAGACCTATATAAAGTGGGTGAAAGGAAATATGTGGTGTAATTTTTTTTTGGACATTCACATAAAGATTCAGAACAACTGTATGAATGTAAAATTTAGTGTTCCCATAAAATTTAGACTTAATAAAATTTTCTGGAAACAGGGGCATGTGTAACAACAACTATACATATAATAATTTTTTCTTCTGATTTTCGATAAATTAGTGTAAGCAAGGTTTAATTTCATTTCTTTTTCTTTTCGTGTCATTATGTTAAAGAAAATGTAAGCAACTTTCGAAGTGAATATTAATATTTATGTCAAATTTCAAGAAGTGCTATAACAGAATTGAAGTGTAATACATGTTGAATCTATTGTAATATGGTTAAAATTGTAATTGTACGCCTGGTCCATACGTAGGCAATGTACTAGGATATGTGGAATGTAAAACCTTTGGTGAATACACTGTCTGTAGGGGAGCGGTAAAAGGTGGATGGCAGACGAGCGCGGGAAAAAGCACACGGGCGCGGCACAGCATAACGGGCTCAGCAATGCAGTCGGAGTTGGGCATCGGTCAGGGAAACACGTTCCGGATCGAGGAGGCTATCCTGGAAAAAGTGGTTTCATTGAGCCTCGGATGTGCCGTTTTCGACGACTATACAGCATGGCCATATTCTATAGGCACTGAATTAAAAAGGATTGCGACGCTAAGAAGAAGCAAAGTGCCGATACAGCAAGAGCCGTAGCTGTGATTGTATGTGTGCTGTGCGCCTCGCCATCTCGCTGCCCGCCAACCGCCGCATCGACACGAACAGGTTGAATCTTTAGAATTGTATTCGTGTGGACCAGTGTTAATTTTGTTCCTGACTGTTCAATAATAACTTAACTTTTACCAGAATTGTCCTAACAATTAATAATCCTTATCACTAACCGAGACAGGGTCCTTTCCACATGTTGTGCAATCCGAGTGTCCCGAAATGAAGATTTAAAGTTTATGTTAATAAGAATTACCTGCAGACCTATCTATGCTAGGAAGATGTTTAAGGAGCTTTATTGTTAATGAAAATAAGTAAAGAACAAAGGTGTGACAAAGTTGAAATTGGTTTAGTAATGAAGTTTAATTAATTTGAGACAAAAATAATGGTAGTTAAATGAGGAAGTAATAAGACAAAAAGAGTAGTAACTCATATTTTGTAAATCTTGAGTGCTTAATGTTTCCAATAGTCAATAGTTTCAACACAGTGATCATAACAGTTTCAGGGTCCCCCCCCCCCCACCTCCACTCTTTTCTTTTCTATTCATTTAAATTCTGGAGTGTACTGAACTGATTTGACCTGCAAAGTTAAAGTCAATATAAAACCTAAATTTGTTGGTGTTTTACCCTTATTAAAATTGACCTTGTATGTGTATTTCAAAAGTGCTATTTCTAGGGTAACCTATGCCCGATTTCAGTCAGATCAATAGACAAAACGCAGTTTGTAGTAATCATTGTAGTGTAATGTTGTGTATTTATAGCTTGTCCAAATTAATACAGAAAGGGAAAATATTAGTTCAGTAGATTTTTCTGGTTCTAAAATTTACCATATAATGCAATATTAATACGTGAGGTTATGCTTGTACGTACATCCGCTTGTACAAGAAAAAACTCACTCAATGCCTAATTAGGCTGGCGACCGTATTATTAATAATTGGTAGCATTTGCTGTGTATGTTTCTTGCCCGTTTTAACGTGTAGTTGCACTTTAGACTTGCTTGACGTATCATTGTTGTTACTGAGTGAGTGAAAGTCTGATTTTGCCTCCATTCAGGTACACGCGGTCAACATACACTCCTGGAAATGGAAAAAAAACACATTGATACCGGTGTGTCAGACCCACCATACTTGCTCCGGACACTGCGAGAGGGCTGTACAAGCAATGATCACACGCACGGCACAGCGGACACACCAGGACCCGCGGTGTTGGCCGTCGAATGGCGCTAGCTGCGCAGCATTTGTGCACCGCCGCCGTCAGTGTCAGCCAGTTTGCCGTGGCATACGGAGCTCCATCGCAGTCTTTAACACTGGTAGCATGCCGCGACAGCGTGGACGTGAACCGTATGTGCAGTTGACGGACTTTGAGCGAGGGCGTATAGTGGGCATGCGGGAGGCCGGGTGGACGTACCGCCGAATTGCTCAACACGTGGGGCGTGAGGTCTCCACAGTACATCGATGTTGTCGCCAGTGGTCGGCGGAAGGTGCACGTGCCCGTCGACCTGGGACCGGACCGCAGCGACGCACGGATGTACGCCAAGACCGTAGGATCCTACGCAGTGCCGTAGGCGATCGCACCGCCACTTCCCAGCAAATTAGGGACACTGTTGCTCCTGGGGTATCGGCGAGGACCATTCGCAACCGTCTCCATGAAGCTGGGCTACGGTCCCGCACACCGTTAGGCCGTCTTCCGCTCACGCCCCAACATCGTGCAGCCCGCCTCCAGTGGTGTCGCGACAGGCGTGAATGGAGGGACGAATGGAGACGTGTCGTCTTCAGCGATGAGAGTCGCTTCTGCCTTGGTGCCAATGATGGTCGTATGCGTGTTTGGCGCCGTGCAGGTGAGCGCCACAATCAGGACTGCATACGACCGAGGCACACAGGGCCAACACCCGGCATCATGGTGTGGGGAGCGATCTCCTACACTGGCCGTACACCACTGGTGATCGTCGAGGGGCCGGCCGCGGTGGTCTCGCGGTTCTAGGCGCGCAGTCAGGAACCGTGCGACTGCTACGGTCGCAGGTTCGAATCCTGCCTCGGGCATGGCTGTGTGTGATGTCCTTAGGTTAGTTAGGTTTAAGTAGTTCTAAGTTCTAGGGGACTAATGACCACAGCAGTTGAGTCCCATAGTGCTCAGAGCCATTTGAACCATTTGACCCATCGTCGAGGGGACACTGAATAGTGCACGGTACATCCAAACCGTCATCGAACCCATCGTTCTACCATTCCTAGACCGGCAAGGGAACTTGCTGTTCCAACAGGACAATGCACGTCCGCATGTATCCCGTGCCACCCAACGTGCTCCAGAAGGTGCAAGTCAACTACCCTGGCCAGCAAGATCTCCGGATCTGTCCCCCATTGAGCATGTTTGGGACTGGATGAAGCGTCGTCTCACGCGGTCTGCACGTCCAGCACGAACGCTGGTCCAACTGAGGCGCCAGGTAGAAATGGCATGGCAAGCCGTTCCACAGGACTACATCCAGCATCTCTACGATCGTCTCCATGGGAGAATAGCAGCCTGCATTGCTGCGAAAGGTGGATATACACTGTACTAGTGCCGACATTGTGCATGCTCTGTTGCCTGTGTCTATGTGCCTGTGGTTCTGTCGGTGTGATCATGTGATGTATCTGACCCCAGGAATGTGTCAATAAAGTTTCCCCTTCCTGGGACAATGAATTCACGGTGTTCTTATTTCAATTTCCAGGAGTGTATTTACTAAAATCCTTTCTTATAAGGTGAAGCCCGTCAACTTACTATAGTACAGGCTTTAAAGAGTTAACGTACGCCCGAGCGTAGACGTTAAAAATAAAACTGTTTTTAAATTATAAATAGCAAAGCACACAAACATATTAAGTATACTATACTGACAGAACCACCAACGATGAAGCTTTTTAAATAAAATCGAAATGATTTTGGTGTTAAATTAAATTAAATTGTCATTGTTAACGAGGACAACCTGTGTGTCGGCAACGATTCTCTTGCAAAACAATGAAACAGAAGCACGGATCGTTGGAACATGCACCCTATTCAACAGATTTGACATCGGCTGATTCAGACCTATTGACCAACATGTGTGCTTGGGCAGTGATAATTGATCCAATTCATAAACATTTTTGTACCAGTAAAGTCTCATAGTGGACGTTTCGTTAGAAATAACTTGACAGCAGGCCACCGAATTATTATCAACGTTAATATCGGAAATGTAGTGTGTTCTAGTGAAGACCGTTTCGCAAACTTAACTGACATGGGAAAGAAGAAAATCAGTAAAACTGCTAACATTTACAGTATGCACCACGTAACGTTTCGGAATGAGTAAATTTGACTTGAGGCTATTCATCGAAATTACGAAACGAAAAATGCGACAAAAGCCAGTTTCAAACATGCAAATGACTATCGAATTTAAAGAAACCTGATGATTCTGCTACGTCCTGAAATTGTGCGGCACTCATTTCCTATATACAGTGAAGGCTTAGACTATTTTCAATTGTAATTTCTTCGAAATGTTTAATTTTCACGACCCGATGAATGGCGATGCCCTGATACGAAAACGGCTTGGTACTTCACTGATTTCGCTATCACGATCAATCCTAGTTACCAAATTCCAATTAATTAGCCTAATTACTTACCTTGTTCCTGTTTTATGTTTGGTTTTCTTTCCGTGGTGTAGCCTGCCTGGCCCACACCATTCCCATCGGCCTCAGCTTTAACTGGGACTGTAAAGAAAGACAATTATGACCATTACAGTACACCCAAAGTTCTCGCCTGGCACTGTTCAGTACTAAATAGAGAAGTTCATTAGTTACAATCGAGAATCAGTGAGAACGAATGAAATAGGATGAGAAGTATCGTGCACTTTATCAGTCTTAGCACCCACACATAAATTTTTGCCATTACTAACAAAAGCACACAATGTTGTGCAGGTTTTCTAAATTACTCCCGTGAACACAAAAAGGAAAATGTGCACCTTCTTTAATATACGGATATTCAGAAACTTGACTGCTGCCCATTAAAATTGCAACAGGGACAACACAATAACGAAATTTTACTTACTTCTCATCTACAGCAGTGTAAGATGAATATACAATTAAATTTTTAGGTGACATTTGGGTATATAGTGTGCGCATTTAGTATAGAGCTGCCAACACTAACAGTGACAACGGCTCTAACTCGTCTGTGCATCAAGTCGAAATGAACTGGATGACTGGTACAAGTATGTCATTCCATGCTGCTTAAACACTGTGCCAGAAGTCATCAATAGCGGTGATTGGCGAATGGCGGCATACCGGTCTCTAAGCCCACGACCATATGTTTCCAATCGATTATACACTTGGAGGATGTTCTGGCCATGGCAACAGCACAACACAGGAAGTATGCATTGTTTCGTAATATTCTTGAAAGATAACATCAAAGAGACGTCGAAGATAGAGCACAGAGACCGGCATAGCACGTCAGAAAGGTAATGCCGACTGTCCGAAATACACGCTATGCGAAACACAGGTGATCTTAACCAATGTTAAAATGTAGGCTCAACCACATTCCACCATGCAAAAGCACTGAAATCGACGCGTTTCGCAGAAGGAAGCCTTCATCGTCAGAAATATTACATAAAGGTGCTTAAAAATGATAAATAAATAGATAAAAACATTAATATTTCGTTGTCACTTCACTTGTAACCTTGTCTTTCTAATATGTGCTATTATATCTTTCGTTTAGTCGATGAAACAAAGTAAAAAGAATCGGTGTATGCTGTCCTGAATATCGACAGCCTTACAGCAACAGGTACTCGCGTGTACGGTCAGTATACCTCAAGCAAGGAGACACTGAAAGGTCTCTGTTGGATTCCTTTCAAGTTAATTTCTTAAATCTATTGTCATTTTCGGCATACATTCCTCTTCTAAATTTACTGTGGTGTTCCTGACTATCTGGAAGGAGACTGAGCCGTGGAACGTGTTACTTTTACACATAAACTAGAACGATCTGTCACACTACTACACTTTAAAACACAGTTTACATGTAATTCATGTCACACAGTCTCAAATGGAACCTACATCCACTTTCTTTTATATAGTGTATATGATAAGATACTGTCATCCCCATTTCCTTCTGTGTGAAAGGATGAATGAGCAAATGTATTTCTAGTTGCATGCTTGATGGTAGCAGACAAGCCTGTCTGCTAGAGAACAGTAGGACCAACGCCGGAACAGGTAGCTACGCTTTCTAAAAGCAAAGAGGTTTATATTCTTGGTATGGTCCTGTCCGTCCCTTGTCATGTTGGTATAGGAAGCTGCCTCTCTGGTCACTTCCGATTGTATCTGTGAGGCACCTTCGATAGGGGCCCACGCCAGTCGGTCTGCGGCGAGCGTCTGAAGTGGTAAGATCTCCGGCTAAGCGCGTCTCTGCTAAGTCTGTAGGACAATGGATTTCTTAAGTTCAGCCTAACTGAAAATTAAATCACCTTTGTTTCAGGTTTGGATCTAAAATATCTTATGTTATCTTAAATTGCAATGCAGTGTAATTCGAGTGTGAAGTTCAGAATATCTTCCAGTAGTTGCTTTGTCACTACTTTGTGAGCAAAATGGAACCACATGTTGATGATCCGTAATTTTAACTAAGATCCTCAATCTTAAATGCGAATGTGCGTGAGATTATAACGTTTCGTCTTGACAATATTTTTCAATATAGCAACTTTTCTTTATGGTGGTGGTGGTGGTTAGTGTTTAACGTCCCGTCGACAACGAGGTCATTAGAGACGGAGCGCAAGCTCAGGTTAGTGAAGGATTGGGAAGGAAATCGGCCGTGCCCTTTCAAAGGAACCATCCCGGCATTTGCCTGAAACGATTTAGGGAAATCACGGAAAACCTAAATCAGGATGGCTGGAGACGGGAGTGAACCGTCGTCCTCCCGAATGCGAGTCCAGTGTGCTAACCACTGCGCCGCCTCGCTCGGTTTTTCTTTATGCTCAACCCACGTGGAGTGTACTTTGTGAGGCCAGTACTGTGTGCTTATATAATTGTTTGACCCATCAGGTTAATAGGGTGACGATAGTATCCAGTTCGAGGTTTTTCTTTTGTAAATTGCGTTTCGATGCAATTTATTTTAATTATCAAAATTATTGTGGAGTTACACTCTTTGTGTAAACCAAGTTGACCACGTGAAGCATGTGGTGTAATCATCAAAGTAGCCCTCAGCTATTCTTTTCGAGAAGATTTCACAGAGAGTTAGTATGAATTTAGTATACCAGTGTGTGGTAATTTCATGACGGACAGGCCGGCCGCGGTGGTCTCGCGGTTCTAGGCGCGCAGTCCGGAACCGTGCGACTGCTACGGTCGAAGGTTCGAATCCTGCCTCGGGCATGGATGTGTGTGATGTCCTTAGATTACTTAGGTTTAAGTAGTTCTAAGTTCTAGGGGACTAATGACCACAGCAGTTGAGTCCCATAGTGCTCAGAGCCATTTGAACCATTTGAACCATGACGGACAGGATTGCGCTACGAACGTAACTTCTTTGGGTGAAAATTGAATCGGCTGGTTGTGGTTAATTTCCTCTTGCATATGTTTCAACGTTCTTCATCTGTTATTTTATTAATGCAGTGTTGTATGCAGTCTCCCAATCTTGGCTCCATATTTGATGTGTTCCGTAAGATTACAAACTCACATTTACACAATCCTAAATAAGGCAACAGTTTAGTTATGAATCAAGTTTAATTTGCTGAAATTTTAACGGAACAATGATCAATGTTAAAATAAATGTCCAAATATAAACTGATTTATTTCTTTTTATTTAAATTCTCTTTATATATCACCGGTTATCGTAAGATGACTATTAAAAGATTATAATTAATCTTAGTCTGGTTGGCAATTTGGTAAACTAGACTGGATACCTGGTGAAACAGTTGCTCAGTAATGCAAGGATAACTTCCCCAGATAGCTCCCAGCTTTTAACCTGCTTTTATTATCTTGAACATCAGCACCGCTTTCAGAACAACTTAATGCATAAACTTTACAACATCCTAAATATAAGCGCATAAGCAGCGTGAGTGAGCACTTCGTGATCGTAAACAAGAAATAGTAGAGATATCAATGATCAAAGATAATGCAGAGCTTTGTGCAGATGCTTGGGAGTTCGAATCTCTTCACGAACCTAATACCAGCAGTACCTAACGCGCGTATTACACTGTGGAAGATTTTTGTCAAATATCTTCTATAAAAAACGTTTTACAACATCTTTGATCGTGTACTGTGGGGTACTTTTACCATACTTTTTTTAAAACAGGAGTTAGAGCGCGATATTAGCTTTTATAAAAGGTTTGTCGAAGAAATTGTCTATGAAAAAACCTACATCTGAATTAAACAAATCAAAATTAAGTATTATTTAACGAATCATTTAAAAAGGAGAAAAAGATAACCGCAAGAGGAGAGTTCCCTAACAGTTATAATGTTCAGCGAAAGAAATTTAGCGAATTGTTGTCCGACATTGGCGGCCCACAAATACATCGACGGAAAAAAAATCTCAGCACCAAAAAATAATTACAGTAATCAAATTTCGGGAATACCTTTGCCTAAGTAACATATTTAAGTGATCATCATTGCAAGATCACAGGTAAGCGCGAGATAAGCCATTGCAAATGTGAAATAGTGGTACATTAATAGCCGTGTAACCGCCAGTATGTTGAATGCAAGCAAGCAAACATGTCAATCTGTCGGATAGAGCCCCATGCCTGTTGCACTTGGTCAGTCAGCAGAAGGACGGTTAATGCTGTTTGTGGATGATTGTCGTCCGTCATACGAAATCACACCCCCGACCAGAGCTGCAGGTGTAGATCCAGTGTTTCTAGCACGCAGACACGTTGGTTGCAGGCACGCAACTGCCTTCCTCCTAACCAACACACAGCCATCACTGGCACTGAGGCAGAACCAGCATTCATCAGAAAACACAACAGAGCTGGATCCTGCCCTCCAATGACCTCTCGCTTGACACCACTGAAATCGCAAATGGTGGTGGTTTAAGGTCAGTGAAATGCACGTTACAGAGCGTCTGGCTCGGAGCTAACCTTGAAGTAACCGATTTGAAACAGTTTGTTGCGGCACTGTGGTGCCAACTGCTGCTCAGATTGCCGCTGCAGATGCAGTACGATCCGACAGAGCCATAGACGACCATGACGGCCTTCCCTCTCGGGAGTGGCAGTCCGGATCCCAGTCTTCTTGAGACGGTACATTCCCGTGACCATAGCTGCCAGCAATCATGTACAGTGGCTACATTCCTGCTAAGTCTTTCTGTAATATCGCAGAAGGAACCTCCAGCTTCCCCTAGCCCTGTTACACCTCCTCGTTCATCAGTGAGATGATGGTAATGGTGTCGTTGTCGCCTTAACATCAACTCACCAAGTCCAATCTCAAACGTAATTAACGCTCACGACCTTTACAGCGTGTATTTAAAGCAAACCTGATTTGCATCCTCTTTGTGGCGCTACTAGCGCCACTCTTATGTGACTAGTGGGAAATCTGAATAGACGTCTTTTAGACGTAGAAGCACATCCACCAACTTTCGTTTGTGTCGCATATCTCTTTTTTGATGTTCCGATTTTTTCCCGTCAGTGTATATTGCAGTAATTCTTGTTAAATAATACTGCTGTAGTTTACCACGTAAAAGTGATGATTATTACGGGGATGCGGTAAAAATGCGTATCGTCTCCTTGTTGACTGAGGCACTGCTGGTCGACCATGTAGAACACGTGCAATCCGTGCTGAATTACGTAATGTTTGCTAACGTCACTGATGTAAGAAGCACTGGCAATCAATGTTAGAACTTTATAGTTTTTTGTATGTGGTACACATCTCGACTTATGTACTCAATACTAAAATTAGTTCATTCGGTAAACTTGTCCTTTTACAGTCACTGCTTTCATATTCCTGATCGATATACCAGTTCACGATAAGAGACACATCTGAACATTGGAATTTTAACTTGGCAGTCCTTGTTCTCTCTCGAAAAGAGTTTCGTTACTACACGTGTCTCTGCACTACTCCAATGTCGCAGCCTTTATAATATTGCGTGGAAAATGAATCCATAGCGCCTAACATTTAAATACACTTTTTCCATTATGGGTCACAGTCAACAATACATCGAAAAATTGTCTGTATGATGGTGGTAACAAATTCACCATCCGTGCCCGACCACCGGCCAACAACCAACCTTTCACAATTGCGGTCCTCTCATTTTATCAAAACTCGCTACATAACAACATACGTCTAGACTCTCTCTCTTGCAGGATATTACCACAATTAAATCTTATTAAACTTTTTGAATTTAAACACGTACAAATCACTTCAAAATTGACAAAAATATTAAATAAAAAACAATAAAAGCAGCAAAATAAAACCCATTCAGTCTGTTACAGTGACAAAGGAAACACGAAGTGGGGTGTATTATATTACAGATAAATATTAGTAAACAAATTAAATATGCATGTGTATGTTAACCGGGGACCTAAAAACGACGGAGAGGCTCCGTCCCCGGCGCAACCGCAGTGGTCCACAATCACTCGATGACTACCGCAGTCCACTTCACACCTCCGTCGCCCCGCACCGAACCCAGGGTTATTGTGCGGTTCGGCCACCGGTGGACCCCCCTCTCCCCCCCCCCCCCGGCCCCCAAGGGAAGGTCTCATACCAGACGAGTGTAACCCCTATGTTTGCGTGGTAGAGTAATGGTGGTGTACGCGTACGTGTTCCTGTTCGGAAAGAGTTATACACCCCGGCCGACTCACCGCTCATGCACGAGCAGCAGCACAGCTGCCCTCAAGTGCAAGAGAAATAATAGCGTGCAGTTGGAAGAAACAGGGAAAGCGTACTTGTTTGCGTAGCAATCGCCGACATAGTGTAGCTGAGGCGGGATAAGGGGAACCAGCCCGCATTCGCCGAGGCAGATGGAAAGGCGCCTAAGAACCATCCACAGACTGGCCGGCTCACCGGACCTCGACCCAAGTCCGCCGGGCGGATTCTTGCCGGAGACCAGGCGCTCCATCCCGCTCCGGAAAGCCGTGCGTTAGACCGCTCGGCTAACCGGGCGGACATGCATGTGTATAGACGGACTTACGCTGTTATCTTCAAAAATAACATTACCAGTAGTCGAAAGGGGCAGCTTCAGAGGAGTTGAAATATCCCTGATGGATTTGCTACTCAAGTGACATCTAACGACTTCTCCACATTCGAAGTCTGCTGTTACTGCTTCTGTTGTGTCAACACAATACTTCCCGCCACCTTTTATACTGGAGGGTTCGCCTCTCGTGGCATGGACAACTGCACATTACATAGGGGTGTACGGGCACTTCTTATCACGTAGACCTACCTACTTTGTGCGGTTGCACTGAAATTCTAATCATTTAGTAGTACACTTCACTCCCATTTGAACCGAATTGATTGTCATCTTCATATTATTGCAATTTTAATGGCCAGCAGTGTAGGAGCACTTAGTAAGAACACTGAGTATAATTAGTACATTATCTGACTTCGACACAGCCAGTTCTTTGAAAAGATATGCTGACTATGATAAAATTTGATATCAGTAATGGACCAGCTCTTACGGCCACGAGGACAGATAATGAACATGTAAATCACAAAACTGCGGTCTCGACTACACCTAACACAAGCTATTACTTCAGTCAGGGGAAGTTTACGTCTACGTTGGGCGGTGGAACTGGGTTGTCAGAGGTCAGGAAGCCAGTAATTATTTAGAGTTTCCTAGCGTAATGATTGATGATACTCATCTCGGGTATACAGCCGGATAACGTCATCATCTTGGCACAATATTTCAAAGAAACAACTGGCCGCCATCTTTAGGTGAGTATGCTGATGCACAATCTCGCCGTAACTGAGTTCCAGCAGAATTACCAGCTCCTTTATACACCGCACCAACGGCCTCGTCGCAGTGGTAACACCGGTTTCCGTCAGATCAAAGAAGTTAAGCGCTGTCGGGCTTGACTAGCAATTGGGTGGGTGATCGCCCGAGTCTGCCGAGAGCTGTTGGTTGCGGGGTGCAGTTGGCCCTTGTGAGGCCAAATGAGGAGCTACTTGACTGAGAAGTAGTGAC
This sequence comes from Schistocerca nitens, assembly GCF_023898315.1. NCBI lineage: Eukaryota > Metazoa > Arthropoda > Insecta > Orthoptera > Acrididae > Schistocerca > Schistocerca nitens. The sequence goes on along the minus strand of NC_064616.1, from coordinate 554,987,966 downwards.
TACGGTCACGAAAACTGACAACAACCGGAGAGCGGTATGCTGACCACATGCCACTCCTTATCCGCTTACAGTGACGTCTATCGATTGAGGATGACATGGCGGTCGGTCGGTGTTGTTTCGCTTTCGAGACCTGTTCGGAAGGCCGACTCACCGCGCAAGCGCGAGCAGCAACACAGCCACCCTCAAGTGCAAGAGAAATAGTAGCGTACAGTTGGAAGAAACAGGCAAAGCGATATTTGGATATATGGCTAGCATCACACTAATTAAAAGAATCCGCTGATGTATATGAAGACGGCTGTTGTTTAATGTCAGATAAAATTGGATTCCACATCTTACTTACAGTTGTCCCTAATAAAAATATTATCAGATAATCTAATTTCAGTGGATTCCTTTAGAACACGTTCCCAGTAAAGAGAAAGAGGAGCAACCATTAGAGTCTCATTATAAAACGTCTTGTTTCCCTCATTAAGACAATGTTCTTCCACTGCGGATACCTCTGGCTGGAGCAAATCAGTATGACGATCGTGTTCTAGACATCACTGCTGAATTGTACTGATAATAGTCTGGCCAATACAAGCCTTCCCACAGTGACAAGAAATTATGCATACTCCGGGTTTCCTCAGTCCCAAGTCATCCAAGAAGGGCTCCAATCTTAGCTGGTGGAATACATACACTTTTGATGTCAAATCTTTTTACAAGTCTTGAAATTTTCGAAGACATAATCCCAGCAAAAGGTAAAAAAGAATCACATTTGCAAGTATTCTCTGATGGTTTCACCGGCAGTCCGAACTCAAGGCACAACATGTTTGTTGATCGTTATGACCATTCTCCCTAAAAACAACTTTGAGATGGTCCAGTTTCAGTATCAAATTTTCTGCATCGGAAATGGCATAGGCTCTCATCACCTAAGTCCGCAAGACTCATGTGCGTCGGCGTGGTGGATGGTAGATGGTCACATGCAGGAAACGACCAGAATGTGTAGTTTTAGGATATACACTATGCCCCCAAAGCCCCATCGTCATTTCTTTGAATCAAAACATCAACAAATGAAAGTTTGCCATACTTTTCAACTTCCACTACAAATTCGATACTAGGATGGAGACAACTGAAATGTTCTGGAAAAAAAGATTTAAAGCATCAGTTCCATGAGGCGAAACCATAAAAGTATCATCAATGTATTTAAAAAAAAACAGGTGGGTTTTAGAAACGAAGTTCTGAGCGCCTTGTCTTCAAAATCTTCCATAAAAAGTTTGGTGACTTTGTGGGAAAGGGTGCTTCCCATAGCCACTCCGTCATTTTGCTCAAAATACGTATCATCAAATAAGAAATACGTCGATGTCAGCACATGACATAACTCAGTTGTAGGAGGAGGTAAAGATTAGAGTTTCACGTCCCGCCGACAACCAGGTCATTAGAGACGGAGCATAAGCTCGGATTGGGGAACGACGGAGAAGGAAGTCGGCCGTGCCATTTCACAGGAGCCATCCCGGCATTTGTCTTAAGCGATATAGAGAAATCACGGGAAACCTAAATCTGGATGGCCGGGTGCGAGCTTGAATCGTGCTCCCGAATGCGAGTCCAATATGCTACGCTACCTTGGCACAACTTTGTTGTTTCATCGTCGAGTTCTTACCAATTAAGAGCAGGGACTCTTCCAGAGGAACCCAGGGAAAATATTGTGTCAAGATGACTACATTATCCGGTAGCATTCTCAGGAGAGTATCATTAGGGAGCCAGTAGTTCACCACCCTGGGCAAAGCTCGGAGGAACCATCAACCCCAAGGCGTTAGCTGTATACGGCCGGCGGCGAGGAAGTGCTGCGGTCAGCAAGCAACCTGTTGTCACTGGCAGCTTGCGGCATCGCTCGGCCGATGGAACGATGACGCCAGCGACTCGGCAAGGGTGCTGCTGATGGTGGGCACACGCTATGGCCTGGCGCAACCACGCAGCTCTGGATGGGGCGCGCTAGAGCGCACGGAATCACGCCATGGACCCAGCGTGGATGAGACGGTTTCCACCAACAGTGCCTGCGCATGCAAGCGGTGGCAGAGATCATTGAGTTTGGGTGCACAGGCGATGGTGGCTGAGCGACTGCACGGCTCCGGGTTCGAACTATAGATCACCGGGGTAGTAGGCCAGCTCAAGTAGGCCCAAAGCTGGCCCACCGGTTGGAGAACGCAAAGTCAGCAGCATCAGAGTCAGCACGAACAACAGGACTGCAGTTCGCAGTGGCTGAGTTCAGAGGTGGCGGCTAGCTGATCCGTGCAGACTCATAAACCGGCGTAGGTCCTTCCTCCGAAGTGGTGGCTGTCAGACTGCATACTTAGGTCGAGAGATGATTAGCATTTATACGGCTTGGATCGTCCCTGTTTTGCCAAGGCTTCGGTTCCAATCATGAAAGCCACAACAAAGCGACGTCGCACTGGGCGGCTATCAATCACGGGTTTTGCATAAGATCTGGTATGTTGCAGAGGGAACTGTACTGAGTACGTGGCGAGCGGCTTTTCAGGCGACGGCCCCCAATTTCCGAAAAAATCGACTCTGAAGTTTTATGCGCACTTACTATACCTGTAACTTAAGTAAAGTTTCAACCAAGACGGTGTGGACCAGCGGCTAAAATTCACGCCCATTATGGTAGCAGTAAGGGGACAGTTATACTTGTGTACTTTTTTCTCTTCAATTTCATGGTACAATATCATTAAGTTGTATATGTCATACAAAATTATTAAAAAATAGTCATTTTCACCCTAGTAACTTCTTTAATAAATCAACTATTATAACAAACTTCCTTCAAATGCGTAATCCGTTAGTTATAAAATAGATTAGAGAATCGTATTTCTCGCTATCGCTTCCATCACTTGCTGTGTTGGAACTGAATTCAGAATGGTATTTGTCGTAGAAGCAACCGAAACACAAATTGGTGGACCATCACGCACATTTAAAGAAAGATACTGCCTTGCAGACATACGGACTTCACAGAAGCGATACCGAGAAAAGCAGTTCCTCTAAATTCAGAGAGATTCCTCTTTCTTCAATTCACTTCGTTGCGAAAGACGTTTATATGATCATTCCTGTGAAAGCAGGTGCACTAAACTGATGCAAAATTAAATAATATATTTTTATGGAACCTTCTCTCGAAGCGATTTCCCTGCTAGCCTCTAGGACGTCGGGAGCATTTTGACTGTTTTTGTAAAACTTTCAACCTGCTTATAAAAACGAACATCAGATGGTTGTAAAAGTGTAGTATATTTGGGTGGGGTAATTTGTACGGTGCAAATGCATGCTTTACTTTCATCTACAAAGATCCGATCGTAAAGTAGGTAATCAGTCTAACCTCCTCACGAATCAATAATGTGGAGAAATTTTTCTTGTCGCACGTATGGTAGAATGACAGATTTAAAAACTCTTCGTAAAGCGCTATCGTCAACTTTCCTGATTTTATACGAGTCACAACATTAAATGTTTTGTTTTACGAGTCAACTAGTCAATTCAACAGGCCGATCTAATTTCCCGGATATTTCTTGAATGCTTACGAAAACGAAAGGAAATATCTTTACTGACGCAGTTATTCAGGGTGGCGCAGTTAAAACAAGCACGCCTCCCCTTTGGATGCGAATGCAATATATAATGAAAGAGTAAACAGCTACAACAACCGACAGTTTATGCAGTAATCAATTGTTAGCACTCTTCAGTCAGCATTTCAGTTTATTTCATAAGTGAATTTACACTTTTTTTTGTGGTCTGCAAAATGGCTTTCTCGATAGAAAAAAGAATTGAAATTGTGGAAGCATAAGTGAAAACAAGTTCGATGAAGGAAATTCGCGAAACTCTCGGAGTCAAGTATCCGTATAGGGGAATACCAGCAAAGAGAACAATACGGAGCCTGTATAAGAAATTACCGCACCTACGGACCTGTGGAAGATGTAAAACGACAAATAATTCCTTCAGTTCGCACACCAGACGTTACTGTATAATTTGCTGAAGAATTATTCAGAGCCCAAAGAAATCTACACGCAAATTGGCCCAACACGCGCATGTTAAGTAAGAGGATTAGCCACTGATACTGAAAACTCTTAATTTTAAGCCATGTCGTGTGACGGTTGACCAGCAATTAGGGGCAGACGATAGTCAGAAACGTGTAGATTACTGCAGGTGGCTTCTGAATAACTTCAGTGATGGTTTGTTAGATCCTTTCCATTACATCATGAGAAGCATGGTTTCATCTTTCCGGTCACGTGAATTCACAGAACACGAGATACTGGGTTACGGAGAACACTAAAATAGTGTGTCAGCAACTACTCCGTGATGAAAAAATTGGAGTTTGGTGCGGTGTAACAGGAACGCGCATCATTGGTCCAATATTTTTTGACACTACCGTCAACACAGTTGCACACACGGAAATTTTTGATACATTTTGTGGACAACTCACTGAACATGAAAGACAAAACTGCTTCTTCCAGATGGAGTAACATGCCACACGTCTATGGTATCCCTGGAACGAGTCGATGATGTCTTCGCTGAGGAATGAACTGTCAGCAAATATTTATGATCACCACGTTCGCCAGAGCTAACAACATCTGATTTGAAACTTCCTGGCAGATTAAAACTGTGTGCCGGACCGAGACTCGACCTCGGGACCTTTGCCTTTCGCGGGCAAGTGCGCTACCAACTGAGCTACCCAAGCACGACTCACGCCCCGTCCTCACATCTCTAATTCCGCCAGTACCTCGTCTCCTACCTTCCAAACTTCACAGAAGCTCTCTTACCTTCCAAACTTCACAGAAGCTCTCCTGGTTCGCAGGAGAGCTTCTGTGAAGTTTGGAAGGTAGGAGACGAGGTACTGGTGGAATCTGAGCTGTGAGGACGGGGCGTGAGTCGTGCTTGGGTAGCTCAGTCGGTAGAGCACTTGCCCGCGAAAGGCAAAGGTCCCGAGTTCTAGTCTCGGTCCGGCACACAGTTTTAATCTGCCAGGAAGTTTCATATCAGCGCACACTCCGCTGTTGAGTGATAATTTCATTCTAGAAACATCCCCCAGGCTGCGGCTAAGCCATGTCTCCGCAATATCCTTTCTTCCAAAAATGGTTCAAATGGCTCTGAGCACTATGGGACTCAACTGCTGTGGTCATCAGTCCCCTAGAACTTAGAACTACTTAAACCTAACTAACCTAAGGACATCACACACATCCATGCCCGAGGCATGATTCGAACCTGCGACCGTAGCAGTCGCACGGTTCCGGACTGCACGCCTAGAACCGCGAGACCACCGCGGCCGGCTTTCTTCCAGGAGTGCTAGTTCTGCAAGGTTCGCAGGAGAGCTTCTGTGAAGTTTCGAAAGGTAGGAGACGAGGTACTGGCGGAATTAGAGCTCAGTCTGCGTTCGGCAGGGCAGCAGTGCGCACCGCGCTCGGCCGTCCACGCCGCTGCGCGCGCGGAGTCTTTTGTTTACTTCGTCGTCACCGCGCTTCTCAGTCGAACAAGCTCTAATGGCCAACTCTTACAGGAAGAACACTCTTAAGTTCACCTTCTCAAATGAATACGCACGACCCAAAGCACTGGCCGTCGAACGCTTCCTACGCGAAGACATGAAGATCCCCCGTGACGAACTCATCGGCATACACCTATCGATCATTAGCAGCGTCGTTTGTGTTAAGATGACTTCCGACGCTGCCTGCAATGAGATTATTCAAAGGACACGACATGGACTAAAATTTCGGCACTCCGACGGAAACGTCGGGCCTGTGGATGTCGACCATGCAGGGCTTGGCCTTCGGACGATCCGTGTATTCGAACTGCCTTTCGAGGTGAATGAAGATGCAGTCATCGCGGCGCTAAGCCTGTTCGGAAAAGTCCAGAGCCACGTCGCCGAGACATGGGCACAGTTTACGACGTATCCGGTGCTTAATGGTGTGAGACAAGTCCGAATCGATCTCAAACGGCACGTTCCATCGTACATTTCTATCGGCGGCTGCCGTGCGGTGGTCATTTACGACGGACAACCTCGAACATGTTCCGGTTGTGGCAAAGAAGGCCACGTCCGTAATGAATGCCTGCAACGCCGCATCACACAACTAAGCCACGACGACACGAACACCGACAGAACCACAACCATCCTTCCAGTCACCTATGCGGCGACACTGCACGTCCAGCCCTCACAAGACGCCATTCATGAGCGTCTCTCTGGTCCGATACACCCGGAGGCGTCCCAGCACCTTGACACCGGCGACGCCGCCCGTGAACATGTCCAACAGCCGGACACGCCCACGCTAGAAGATCACAAGGATACCAACGAGACTGTTCTGGAGAATGACGACCGCATCATAACACCCGCGGCTTTTGTACCGGAACGACGTGAATCTCTTCCTTCCTCAGACACCGAAACTCATTGCCGAAAGCAGAAGTCGCCCAGACGACGAAAATAACGTCGCAAGACATCAGAATCGACCATTGAGCCCCCTCCAGAGGACGAAGAGATGGCACATCACTCTGACGGAGAACACGATAACACTTTCTCCTCTGCCACGGAGACGCGTCATCCGCAGGACGGTGAACCGTCCAACAGAGATCATGCGCAAGTCCCGCCCCCAGAAGCCATGGAACATAGCACGCCTGTTGTCACCGACGCAATTGAGCCGACTCGTCCAGCGCTGCCACCTCTTGCCGATGTCAAACCTGTCGGATATTTTCCATGGGCGGATGACACGGATTTCCCACCTCCATCCGATGCGGAAATGAGAACAGTTCCTCCGTTAGACTAACACTAAAATGGGGGAAGCTTCTACGGCGACTCTTGCGACTTCTATGGACTTCACGCGTCCACCACGACAATCTTCACCAGCTACGAACCTATCGGCAGCACGGATCTCCCATCAGGCGTACCGAATAGCTACTATCAATACTAATAATATCGGCTCCCACGTTAAACTTCAAATGCTCCATGACACGCTAAGAGCAGCGGACATCGACATCGCCCTGTTACAAGAACTGAGGACAGCAACTTGGACTGGGTGTTATGGATATGAGACGTACGCCGCCCCTGCAGCTATGGAACACACAGGCGCAGCCATCCTCCTACGAGAAGGGATCGCAGTTTCCGATGTCGCATACCTCCCAACGGCGCGAGGGGTGGCCATAACAGTCGAAGGACTCAAAATCATAAATCTCTACACCCCATCGGGCACTGATAAACGGGGGGATCGCTCCCAGTTCTACGCAGAAGATATCACGCATTTATTCCTCGGCCGATACGATCACCTCATCTTAGGTGGAGATTTCAACTGTGTTCTCGAGCGCACAGACCAATACCCCCATTTCACCACATGTCCGGAACTTCACTTCCTCGTCCGCCGCCTTCGTCTCCTCGATACTTCGCGAGTGGTACACGGTGACCACCCGGGGTATACACACATCACGAGCCACTCCGCCAGCCTTGATAGAATATACATCTCTGACGCTCTGAAATCAGTTCTCCTCGACGCGGAACGTTGGCCGTCTGCCTTTTCGGATCATGACATCTACATCTGTACCATGAACCTACGTCGACAATCTATATGGCGCTGTGCAGGACCTTGGAAACTCAACGTCGCGCTACTGCAGGACCCTGAATGTCGACAACAGGTCACCGACACGTGGCACACCTGTGTTCAACGCATTATGCGTTACGAGACCACACTGCAGTGGTGGTTGCTGTGCGCCAAACCGGCCATCCGACGCACATTGACACACTATGGCAGAGCCAAAGCCAGGTGGAATCACCATACAACTGATTTCTACTATAGTGCTCTACGTGAACTCATGGATCATCCTCCATCCCAGGATCGTCTAAAAGAAGCTCAACGCATCAAGGCAAAGATTTTAAGCTTGACCAGATGCCGTCTAGAGGGAGCCATTGTACGAGCACGCAGCCAAGATAGGATTAACGGTGAAGAACCTTCTATACATCACAATGTTCAAAATGCTCGTCGACGCCGACAGGCTTTAATGACAACTTTAGACTTACCTGATGGACGACGGTTGACTTCGCAAGCTACCATTGCAGATGCATTCACAACGCACTATAGACTTTTCTATCAAGAAGTACCTGCCGGTGCAGAGGCCATTGCTGAGGTAGCCCAGGAGACACTTGGTACTCTCAACGCAGCAACTGCAACCCTCCTGACTTCTGAAGTGACCACCGACGACGTCCGAGGCGCTGTGGCCAAAGGGTCTCTGAATCGATCTCCCGGCCCGGATGGTTTACCTCTCGAATTTTCCAGAACCTTCCAAGATTTGATGATGCCACGATGGAGGGACATGTACCGGGAACTTTTGTCCAGTGCGGCGAACCCGCCACCAATGTTCATGGAAGGCTTACTTGTACCAGTCCCGAAACCCGCAGGAGGAACACGACTCGACAGTTATCGGCCGATCACGTTACTCAATTCCGACTTCAAGATTTTCACACGCCTTCTAGCAGTGCGACTCAAACATGTCTTACGAGACATTGTTTCCCACGAACAAACATCCTTAGGCGGCGATCGTAATATACAGACAGCCCTCAGTGAATATCGAGATGTGATCGCTGTGGCAACACACTCGCGACTGCCAGGCGCTTTAATCTCCATCGACTTCAAACAAGCGTTTGACCGCGTCAATCATGCATTCCTCAACGCAGTGATGGACCGAATGGCACTTCCCCTGACGTTCACGCAACTGATTATGCGGCTCCTTCGTAGAACAACGTCCAGACTTCTCGTCAACGGCAGACTTACAGAACCTACACGGATTGAACGCTCAGTACGGCAGGGTTGCCCTTTGTCTACGGTGCTTTATGCCATTGCGATGGAACCACTCATTTGCGGATTACGGCGACGTTTGACAGGTATTCCACTCCGGGATCATATGTTCCGCTGCCGAGCTTACGCGGACGACTTGGCCCTCGTAGTACGTTCAGCGGCCGACGTACAAGCTGCGATGCAGTGGATTACCCGTTACAGTGCAGGGGCAGGGAGCGCTATTAACGTGGCAAAATCATGCGCCATGAAGATCGGCCGCGGCCTTCCCGCAGACAGCGTAGTCCCATTTCAACTGGTGGACACCCTTCGTTGTCTCGGATTGGTGTACACGCGAGACATTCGACGCACCTCGGCGATCAATTTTCGGGCACTACTGCAACGCATCCGGGCCAACATACAAAATCACATACTACGCCCGCTGAATATGTGCCACAGAGTCACCTTCGTCAATACCCATCTGGCAGCCCGGATACCCCATATAGCTCAGATTCTGCCCATCACTGCGACAATGGCGGCCAGATTACAGGCGGCTTTCGGCTATTTTATTTGTTCTGGACACATCTTCAAAGTCCAGTATGAAGCTCTCACCTTACCGAAGCGGGACGGTGGCCTCGATCTGGTTAATGTGAGAGCCAGGACTACGGCACTTTACACCAATACTATGCTCTGGTTATGGGAAAGCCAAAATGCTAGTTTTACTGGAATGTTGACCACTGAGCTCGCACCTGTTTCGAGACGCCCACCGACGTCTCTGGCACACATCCCACCTCCGATGTCACATATCGGCCGTTTCTTTTTGGAGTATAGCTACATATGCACCGAGCTCCCCAGGACCAGGAAGACGACCACCCGCGACATCTATTGCCTTCTCCACCCCGCAACCCCGTCGCAACACGTCACCCCCAGGTTTCATGGCCTACAGTTTGGAAAGCGATCCACCAACCATATCACACCACTGAAACCACCTCTATGTGGTACCTTCTCGTCAACGGCAAGTATACTACAAGACAGAAACTGCATCGCATCGCACTGGTGGACTCACCCCTGTGCCTCAAGTGCAATGTCGAAGATACTGATTTACATCGTTTTGAGTGTGGGCCAGCAGCAGCTGTCTGGGCCCTCGCACAGAAGATTGGGGGTTTCTACCTCCGAGTACCACCATATCACGTTTCTCCTACCATGATGATATATATCCCGACTCGACCTACTTTCCATCGGCTAAGTGGCACGCCATCACATGGATCAGTGGCATGGCTGTCAACTACCTCTTCCGGGACGACATCATCGATCCGGCGGACTTTTGGACACGCCTCCAAGTACATCACCACACCCTTCGCCGACATCGACACTATCGGGCCACTTTCGGGAACTATTTACAGAGTATTTTCACCAACCCGCCTCAAAGCTGGAATCTCAACGAACTGTGCCAGCCAAGACTGAACGATCCCACGTTCCCCTTTAATGGTCAATGATAGAATGCATTTTGTTCTGATGGCGCGCCAAAGTGGAGCATGGCGCGGAAAGTATTCCTATTTTATTTCACTTCTCTTTTCTCCTCCTAAGTTTTCTTATCCTTACACATAAAACAAACACATAATTAAATAAATAAATAAATACATAAAACAAAGAAGGCCGTTGCGGAAAGATAGCTACCTTTTATGTTTTACGTTTTCAAAGGACATTGTTATTTTTATGAAGAATGTCGTCTTTTATTTTCATACACAACAGGTTTTTATTTGTTTTCTCCTTACCTGCAACTTAAAAAAAGAATTCCGAAAAAAAAAACTAAAAAAACTATATGAAAAATAAAAAAGAAAAAAGGAAAAAAAAGAAAAAAGTTGGTAGAGCACTTATCCGCGAAAGGAAAGGTCCCGAGTTCGAGTCTCGGTCCGGCACACAGTTTTAATCTGCCAGGAAGTTTCATATCAGCGCACAATTCGCTGTAGAGTGATAATTTCATTCTAGAAACATCTGATTTTTTCCTGTGGGGACAATTGAAAAGAAAGGTCTATAAAATAAATTCATACACAATAAAGGAACTGAAAGAAACATCGGCCGTAAAGTTACCGTCATCGATATGCGAACTTTAAGCTGGGTGTATCTGATTATACGTATGTGCATAGCTGCATAATGATGTTGCAGTGGGTCACTTTCACCATCTTCTATAAATGTATTTTTCACTTTATTTTTAATTGTAAGTTAATGGTAAGTCCATTTCAGTTTCGCGCGTGTACAGCCTTCGAGACATTGCCTTCTCACACACCTCATCGGAATAGAACACTGCTGGGGAAAGACAGAACGCCGAGTCGGTTCCGTTACGCTCACAACGTTCCACTGATAGTACCAACAGAATGTAACACCTCAGTTAAGCTATCCACGACAGAGCACGACGGTAACAAGAGTCGATAAACAATATTAAAATGTACTTGTCATTTGCTAAAGCTTAAGCATCAGGTTTACAGACTTACACCGACCAGTCAAAAAATTCCAAGAGTGATTTCATTCCTGGAGTACAGGCGACATCCGTGCAGTAATTAGGGTGGCAGTTGTTTTGTCACAAATCATAACGATTAAGTATCTCTAAATCAAGTGTTGGAGACATTCTGCAGACTGTTATGACTTTGCCACGACTCATAAGGAGTCCTGGCAAAAAAAGACGCGTGGACGCCTGCCGTGACTTGATTCAAAACCAGAACACGGACACTTCATTCCTGGAAAAACATCATCTAGGGTGCAGAGACTAGGTGTTGATAATACGAATATACCACAAAACGATAAAGTATAGAATTTCTCATGAAGGGTCACTGCTAACCGACAGTTAATTTAATGTGACGTGCGAGCTGAACAACAGTCTTAGATGGCTGTATGAACGTCCTGTGCGTTGTACTCAAGTGACGAGAGACTGTGTATAATACCTGAAGCACAAAGCCACCATTTTAACTTTTCTCTAGCTATTATTAGGTCAGTCTCTAAACTTTTTGCACTGATGGGTGTGTATTTCAGAACCAGTAAGTTAGGAAGAGTAGGAACATATAAACTGAGGTGAAAGAAGTCATTGAAACTGGCATGAACATATACAGATTCCAGTTGTACCGTGTACATACGGTATAAAAGGGGAGCACATGGGCAGAGCTGTCCTTTGTACTCAGGTGATTCATGTAAAACAGTTTTCGACGTGATTACGGCCGCACGAAGGTCATTAACAGACTTGGAACGCGGAATGGTGGCTGGAGCTAGATGCATGGGACATTCAGTTCCGGAAATCATTAGCGAATTCAATATTCTGAAATCCACAGAGTCAACAGTGTGCTGCGAATACATTTCCGGCATTACCTCTCACGATGGACAATGTAGTGACTGACGGCCTTCCTTTAACGACTGAGAGAAGCGACAGTTGTGTAGATATGCCAGTGCTAACAGACAGGACACACTGTGTGAAATAACCTCAGAAACCAATGTCGGGCGTGCGATGAACGTATCCGTTAGGTCAGTGTGGCGTAATTTGGCGTTCATGGGCCCATCGCAGTAAACGACCAACGAGAGTGCCTTCGCTAACAGCATGATATCACCTGCAGCGTCTCTTCTGCACTTGTGATTATATCCATTGGATCCCAGACGTCTGGAAAACCCTGGCCTGATCAAATGAGTCCTGATTTCAGTTGTTCACTATTGATAGTATGACCCTTGACCCCTCCCAAAGCCAAGAACCTAAGCTGTCAACATGGGATCGTGAAAGCTGATGGTGGCTCCCTAATAGTGTCGGTTGTGATTACATGGAGTGGACATAGTGCTCTGGTCCAACTGAAACTATCACTGACTGGAAATGGCTATGTTTGGCTTCTTGGAGACCATTTGAAATTCATGTTCTCAAAGGCGCAGTTTTTGCGGATGACAATGGGCCATGTCACCACGACACAACTGCTTGCTGTTGGTTTGAAGAGCATTATGGAAAATTGGAGCAAATTATTTGGTCAACCAAATCGAGCGGCATGAATCGCATTGACCATTTATGGGACATAATCAAATCGTCAAATGTGTGTGAATTCATAAGGATCAAAACTGTTGAGGTCCTCGGTCCCTAGGCTTACACACTAATTAAACTAACTTATGCTACGAACAACACACACACCCATGACCGAGGGAGGACTCGAACCTCCGGCGAGAGGGACCACGCAGTCCGTGACATGACGCCGCAAACCACACGGCCACTCTGCGCAGCGGGACATAATCGAGATGACAATTCGTGCACAAAATTGTACACCGAGAACACTTTCGCAATTATGGACAGCTTTAGAGGCAGCTTGGCTCAGTACTTCCGCAGGGAACTCCCGACGACATGTTGAGTCATGCCACGTCGACTAGCTCCATTACGCCGGACGAAAGTAGGTCCGAGAAGATTTTAGCAAGCATGTCATGACATTTATCACCTTAGTATACAGTGGATTCTAAGGATGGTTCCGATAATCAGTAATTTTTGTTCGCAGATGTTAATCAAAATAGTCATTAGCAGAATGCAACTGATACTACACTACATGCCAATAAAATTGCTACATCACGAAGATGACGTGCTACAAACGCGAAATTTAACCGACAGTAAGAAGATGCTGTGATATGCAAATGATTAGCTTTTCAGAGCATTCACACAACGTTGGCTCCGGTGGGGACACCTACAACGTGCTGACATGAGGAAAGTTTCCAACCGATTTCTCATACACAAACAGCAGTTGACCAGCGTTGCCTGGTGAAACGTTGTTCTGATGCCTCGTGTTAGGAGGAGAAATGCGTACCATCAAGTTTCCGACTATGACAAAAGTCTGATTGTAGCCTATCGCGATTGCTGTTTATCGTATGGCGACATTGCTGCACGCGTTCGTCGAGATCCAATGACTATAGGCAGAATATGGAATCAGTGGGTTCAGGAGGGTAATGCGGAACGCCGTGCTGGATCCCAACGGCCTCGTATCACTAGTAGTCGAGATGACAGGCAACTTATCCGCATGGTTCTAACGGATCGTGCAGCCACGTCTCGATCCATGAGTCAACAGATGGGGACGTTTTGAGGACAACAACCATCTGCACGAACAGTTCGACGACGTTAGCAGTACCATGGCTTATCAGCTCGGAGACAATGGCTGCGGTTACCCTTGACGCTTCATCACAGACAAGAGCGCCTGCGATGGTGTACTCACCGACGAACCTGAGTGCACGAATGGCAAAACGTCACTTTTTCGGATAAATCCAGGTTCTGTTTACAGCATCATGATGGTCGCATCCGTGTTTGGCGACATCGCGGTGAATGCACATTGGAAGCGTGTATTCGTTATCGCCATACTGGCGTATCACCCGGAGTGATGGCATGAGGTGCCATTGGTTACACGTCTCGGTCACCTCTTGTTCGCACTGACGGCACTTTGAACAGTGGACGTTACATTTCAGATGTGTTACGACCCGTGGCTCTACCTTTCATTCGATCCCTGCGAAACCCTACATTTCAGCAGGATAATGCACGACCGCATGTTGGAAGTGCTGTACGGGCCTTTCTGGATACAGAAAATGTTCGACTGCTGCCCTGGCGAGCACGTTCTCAGATCTCTCACCAATTGAAAAGATCTGCTCAATGATGGTCGAGCAACTGGCTCGTCACAATACGCCAGTCACTACTCTTGATGAACTGTAGTATCGTGTTGTAGCTGCACGGGCAGCTGTACCTGTACACGCCATCCAAGCACTGTTTGACTCAATGCCCATGCGTATCAAGGCCCTTATTACGGTCAGAGGTGGTTGTTCTGGGTACTGATTTCTCAGTGTCCTTGCACCCAAATTACGTGAAAATGTAATCACATGTCAGTGCTAGTATAATTTATTTGTACAATGAATACCCGTTTATCATCTGCATTTCTTCTTGGTGTAGCAATTTTAATGACCAGTAGTGTATTTAGGAACATGCAAGTTACTACAGAACTTAAAGGAAGGCTACTAGTTTTGCATGGTCCTACAACCACATGTCATAAATTTTCTTAACATACACAAGAGCCCACCGTCCTTACATCCCTACCGTCTTCGAAATATTACACTTTTAGGAACTGATGAACTGCGGTGCTCTGATTTTAATTCACACTCCCTGCACCAACATATATATGAGAGTTATCAAATCCCATTTAATTATCGTCAGTACTTACCAGGCTCAATTTTGATGTTGGGTTTTGTATCTGCCTGATTTTCTTCAATACCTCCACTGCCTGGCTGTGCAGTTTCATTTTGACCTGAAAAGAAAGGTAGCTATAAACGTCACAGTATGTAATAAGCTCATGTTTGGCACAGTTAATCACAAAATACACAGAGAGACTGGTTACAAGAGACCATCTGCGATTAACGAATGAAAGCGTTTAAGAAGAAGCCTGCACTTTTGTAATCCGTATACCCATACGTTTGTTTTTACAATATTTACGGTTGCTCGGATTTTTTAGTTCCTTTGTGCACACCTGGAGATAAATAGTAGACATGGTTGATTTAAGGCCCAAGTGACACAATCGGCCCCTTCGGATGCCTCTTTGGGAGGGACATCAGAGGCAACCAAGAGGAAAACCTGTATACAGGGCGTTTCATAATTCGTTGTGAGAAGTGAACCGAGTGAAAGTATACGACAACAGAATTAAATACGTTCTAGTAAACATATCTCCGTAGACGAGACGTTTCAAAGTTAACTGCGAATGTGTTGTTGCGAACCGCCACTGACATCAGTAACAAAAATTGTCCAAGTGAGTAGAAATGTATTTCAAATATAAATTTATCCATCAAACTGGAAACTAATTTCACCCAAAGACTACCTTAAAAACAAACACAGTCACACTTCAAGACGTTATATGCTACAATTTACAGTACTGATATATAAAGAAAAGTCGTTGTTTAACGTTGTCACCAAAAATCTCGGAAAGTACTTAACCAATTTACTTCGAATATACGCACAATACTACAATGAACATTGGGACAGACAGAGTCTATATATTTTTTTGAATATGATTATTATATAAATAAATGTGTAATATGTAGAGAGGACGCTTTCTTACCATGAGTCTCGAAAACTGCATGACCGATTTTCTTCAAATTTTTACAAAGTACTCTAATAAACATTCATACACAGATGGGTTACACTTTTTAGACAACAACGTACGCGACTTCCGTTACACCGACTGCGAAAAAGGAAGTGGCGCACTGTTCTGTGCTGTGAATATGTACGGTTTTCTTAAAACTATAATAGTGGGACATTTTAACCATTACAGAAATCGTTTCTTCCATACATATGGTTTGTAAGATAAAAGGAAAATTGTATTTATGGCTTATCAGCTTATTATTAGAATACTATTACGGAATCTGAATTTGCAAGAACAACGAACAAGGCTCAAAGTCAGAGAGAGCGGGAGGAGTTGATGGACAGATGGGAGAGGGACGAAATGGACGTAGAGGGGTGGAAAGGAGGAGCTGGAGAATGAGAGGAGCAAGGAGAAAATGGACAAAGAGAGGGGAAGAGGAGATTGGGACGTATTTACAATTCCTAAACATGTTTAGAAATTGTGAAGCATTATCAGGTTCGCTAACGTTATATACACCCTGTCCAATAACATTAACGTGAACGTCTGACATATGCCTGAGACTCCACGTTTTGTGGACTGCTGTTTGACGTTGCAGGAATTGAGTCAGTCAGGTTCCGCAAAGTATCGACAGGTATGTGGAACTATACTAATTGCATTGCCTTACCCAGCTTCACTTGGTTTCGGGGCTGAGGATCCATGACGCTAACAGCCCTATTAGGATTGTCCTACCGATTCTCGTTCGGTTTTAAATCCGGGGAGTTTGGTGGCCAGGGTAGTATGGTAAGACCATCCCGGTGCTCATCGAACCACGGATGTACAGTGTAACCTGTGTGGCACGTTGCGCTGTCTGACAGGTTGATGCCATCATGCCAAGGAAAAACAAACTGCATGAAGGGTCGACGTGGCCCTCAAGGATAGATGCATACTTGTGTTGATTCCAGAATGACGACATCACCCAGGGAATGTCATGGGTATTTCACACGTTACACGCCAAAGTCCACCTGTACGATGGAGAACAAAACGTCATTCATCCGAAAAGGCCATCTGTCGCCATTCAGTGGACATTCATTCGCGGTACTGCCGTTCAAAATGCAGCCTTCGTCGCCGATGAATAGCAGTCAACATGGGTGCATAAACTAAACGTCTGCTGTCGAGGCCCATGATCAGCAAGGTTCGCTGAACAGTCATTGAGGAGAGACAGTTTGGTAGCACCTTGGTTCGTCTGGGCGCTCAGTTGTTCAACATTTGCACATCTATTCGCCTGTAGGCATCTCCGCAGCTGTTGGTAACCAGTGTTCTCTATGGCCTGTTAGGCACCACAATTACCTTGGCGACAGATTTGGATAGCGCTATTTTGCCATGCACGATATACATAAACCATAGCGGGCCGTGATTGGTTTAAAAACCCACCAATTTCACAAATGCCCCCCCTCTTGGCCCCAACGCCAATGATCATGCCCTTTTGAAGTCAGATAAATAGCTCCCTTGCTGCATTACGGCAACGACTGTTCTGTTTTCTGCGTCACCCCTGACATGCTTCATATACCCTCCATTGCTCTTGCTGCCACCTATGAATGGTTACAGCACATAGGCAAAGAACATTGGCGGTCGTCAGATTAATGTGAGCGGACCTAATTGAAGTTACTGCCTTAGTCCCACAATATTTTATTATAATTGGTTACCGGTTTCGACTTTTCAGCAATCATCCGATCTAAAAATTTAGTAGTGTCACGTACGTAGTTTGTTAGTACACTACTGGCCATTAAAATTGCTACACCACGAAGATGACGTGCTACAGACGCAAAATTTAACCGACAGGAAGAAGATGCTGTGATATGCAATTGATTAGCTTTTCAGAGCATTCACACAAGATTTGCACCGGTGGCGACACGTACTACGTGCTGACATGAGGAAAGTTTCCAACCGATTTCTCATACACAAACACCAGTTGACCGGCGTTGCCTGGTGAAACGTTGTTGTGATGCCTCGTGTAAGGAGGAGAAATGCGTACCATCACGTTTCCGACTTTGATAAAGGTCAAATTGTATCCTATCGCGATTGCGGTTTATCATATCGCGACATTGCTGCTCGCGTTGGTCGAGATCCAATGACTGTTAGCAGGATATGGAATCGGTAGGTTCAGGAGCGTAATTCGGAACGCCGTGCTGGATCCCAAAGGCCTCTTATCACAAGCAGTCGAGATGGCAATCATCTTATCGGCATGGCTGTAACAGATCGTGCAGCCACGTCTCGATCCCTGAGTCAACAGATGGGGACGTTTGCAAGACAACAACCATCTGCACGAACAGTTCGAAGACGTTTGCAGCAGCATGGACAATCAGCTCGGAGACCACGGCTGCGTTTACTCTTGTCGCTGCATCACAGACAGGACAGTCTACGATAACGATGTACTCAACGACGAACCTGAGTGAACGAATGGCAAAACGTCATTTTTTCGGATGAATCTAGGTTCTGTTTACAGCATCATGATGGTCGCATCCGTGTTGGGCGACATCGCGGTGAACGCACATTGGAAGCGTGTATTCGTCATTGCCATACTGGCGTATCACCCGGCGTGATGGTATGGGGTGCCATTGGTTACACGTCCCGTCACCTCTTGTTCGCATTGACGGCACTTTGAACAGTGGACGTTACATTTCAGATGTGTTACGACCCGTGGCTCTACCCTTCATTCGATCCCTGTGAAACCCTACATTTCAGCAGGATAATGCACGACCGCACGTTGCAGGTCCAGTACGGGCCTTTCTGGATACAGAAAATGTTCGACTGTTGCCCTGGCCAGCACATTCTCCAGATCTCTCACCAATTGAAAACGTCTGGTCAATGGTGGCCGAGCAACTGTCTCGTCACAATACGCTAGTCACTACTCTTGAGGAACTGTGGTATCGTGTTGAAGCTGCGTGGGCAGCTGTACCTGGACACGCCATCCAAGCTCTATTTGACTCAATGCCCAGGCGTATCAAGGCCGTTATTGCGGCCATAGGTGGTTGTTCTGGGTACTGATTTCTCAGGATCTATGCACCCAAATTGCGTGAAAATGTAATCACGTGTCAGTTCTAGTATAATACATTTGTCAAATGGATACCCGTTTATCATCTGCATTTCTTCTTGGTGTACGAATTTTAATGGCCAGTATTGTATATGAACAGAAAGAATTCGTTCCCACTTGAAAGAGCCGTTTCAATTGTTTGTCCGACACATTTTGTAACATAAACGTCGACCAGTTGCGGCACCAAGCTTTCAAAGCGTTTCCCAAAACTAAATTCTTCGTTATAGCTATCGATAACATTTCAACACATTTTTTTGCAAGCTTCAGAAGTTCGGACACTCAGTAACGTATTCGCCGATTCGAACAAGGTCAATGTTTTCGTTTTTGGTGTTGTTATTGTTTCCTGTTCGAACGCTAGTTTGATGCTAGTCTGTCCAGTGAAAACTTCTTTATCTCTGCGTAACTACTGAAGCTACTTCAGTCAACTTGTTTCCTTCTGTAGCATTATACACTAAAAATTTCTATTCACTTGTCGTTTATGCAGCACCAAGTTTAATTTCCATATAAGACCATATTCGAGGAAAATATTTTCAGAAAAAAGTTTACTAACAATTTTATAGTGAACATTAAAATATTTCTCTTTTCAGAAACGCTTCACTTTCTGTTACCAGTTCCACATTATGTCCTCCCTCCTTCAGCAATAGGCTGCTATTTTGCTGCGCAAATAGCATAGCTTCTTCAGCTCTTTTAGTGATTCACTCCAAAATCAGCTAACGTAATGTAAGTGCAATTTGTTACGTTCTTATACTTCTGCTGACATTATTTTTACAACCTGTTTTCAAGACTTTCCATTCCGTTCAACTGCTCTATCAATTTCTTAGCAGTGTTTGACAGAATTACAATATCATCGATAACCTAAAATTTTTTAATTCTTTTGCCCGAACTGGTAACGAGACAGTAAATTCTAATTACTGAAATATAAATTAATATCACTTTTTAATTCATTGTAAACTTGCTTGTGAACCATCTTAATATATGCGCCGATGTACAATCAAATTAAGCTATCAAGTGCCACCCATGAGCGGCGCATACTACTAAGCTGTACCAATAATAACTATCTATAATTCTTAAACTGTATGTGATAAGTAACATACACCTGTTTATGTAATATTTACTGTAACGTACATAGCAGAATATTTGAGGCGAACAGAAAACAATGTGAAATTTCTATTAACATTTGAATAAACTTCATTAAGCTGACAAATACTTCAAAGATTAATTTTGATATTACGCGCTGACAAGGGTTGAAACACAAACAGAAAGTGATCAGAGTCTGTGAGTGGTTGCCAACGATGGTAATCCGAGGTTGTGACGTTCCATTAGCATCAGATCACGTCTTTTGGATGCTTCAGCTTATTCACATATGATGCATTGTAGTAGTGCCTTGACCGGGAAGCATGAACTGCTGTAGAATGACATCGCAATGCATGCAGCGATGAATCGCTGTTCTGCATAACCTAGGATGACCATCACTGGCAACCACTGTGGCGACCTTGGAAGAGGTGGACTTCTTGCAGTGATCTGGAAATGATGTACATGATGATGTTTGGTTTCGGAGGTGCTCAAATGCGCGGTCATCAGCGCCCGTACAAATTCCCAGTTTTTACACAGTCCAATTTTTTTTTCGCAGTCTAGTCTGGCCACTGCTACGAATGATTATGTTGATGAAATGATGAGGACAACTCAAACACCCAGTCCCCGAGCAGAGAAAATCCCCACCCGCCTGAGAATCGAACCCGGGATCTCGTGATCCAGAGGCAGCAACGCTACCCGGACACGATATGAAGAGGCACAGCAGTGTTACTTCTGGCATCATGGCATGGGAAACCAATGGTTGTGACTTCTGGTCATGCCTTTTAGTAATTTAAGTAAACTGACATCCTAACGGTACATGATGTACATCTTTCATCCTCATGTGTTACTTCGATGGTGACAGTATCGTGATGGTGCCATTTTTAAATGGAACAAAGTTCGTCCACACATAGCACTTGTATCTATGAATTGTATGTGTGATCGTTATGGATCCTGGTCGAAGCAGGTTCAACGTCAGGCTCACAAATGAGCTCATTGAGATACATTCATTAAAAATTTAACTCTGTTTTGTAATCACTAAAATAACATCAGATAGGCCCTCTCCCCTCAGGCCGTGCAGTTTCCTTTCGCTACCTCCTCCACTTTCGGGTGCTTCTCTTTTTTTCCCCCACACGTTGTATATATATACTATATTCCATATTTTGCCATATCGAGTTTTCCTGGATTATCGTCATTGAGAAAACCACAACATGGAATGAAAATATATATGGAGTCTTAATGTTTATCAATGATCTATCAGAGCTGCTCTTTTTACTATTATATATATTTTTTCCCTTCACTCCAGCAGCCATTAAGAAAGTAGGGCGCAACCAAAAGCGAATTGTGGCGCATGTCTGAAAATATGATGCATGTTGTCTGGGCTCCGCGGTCATACTGAGATAATTCAGCAACTGACAGAGAAGGTTGAGAAGACCAGCCTTACTCACGGAGTTTCAACGAGACAGACAATTTACGGCATTGCCCCTGAATTAATCATGGAACTCTGGACCTGACAAGGGAATGGACTACTCCGGCATTTCGAAACCTACCCTGACATTTTTCGCACACGAAGAATACACCGATAGAAATGCAGGCTAAAAATTTTAGCTGCTAAAGTGCAATGCAACTGTTTTTTAAAGAAACTTTAAAGTTATTCTTTTTGCTGCACGAAGAATCGCATATGTCAGTGGTTTGTACAGACTTCATGCCTACCGCTGAAACGAGTAAACAAAAGAAGTCCAAAGTGCACACACACGGATTTTAAGCACTTAAACCGTGCCTAAAATGTCTTAAATCATTAATTTTTTGTATAACTTCTAATTCATATTGTGGCTACAGTTCTCCATATTGTGATGCATACCAGGCATTCTTGATAAATTACGTAAAACGTGGTGATGAAAACCGACAACGCTCAAATTACTTACGTTTAACAACATTATTCCACTAATAAACCAGAAATAACAAAGAGCTAACAGCAATAATTTTGCCCGACAGTTTTCTGAAAAATGCTTTAGACTGTTGAAAATTTTTTGTAGCGAGAGATTGAATCACGCTGTTATGATATTAACAGTCTTTCCATTTTCTTCCTTAACACGGAAGTTTCTTTATACCCAAACCAAAAGTACAACAAAAGCAGTTAATTAATTTCTGTGGATGGTAAGATGACGTTTCGTATGTAACATTTAAATTTATTCTATCCAGTATTTCCTGATTTTGCTGAGTCGATTACAAGAGTTTTGGAAGTGAACAGTCGTTTTTTAAAGTATTGTCCTGATTTACCTTGATGTTCCTAAACCCTGATATACAGCTGTGGAAACAATAATCCATAGATACTTATCACTGACATTGTTGTATACGAATGTGTCAAAGCACTCATGGACTGCACAAGCGACTGTCTTTTCTTCACTCCAAATGATTAAATGCGGTTTGCACGGAATGTTACTTACTAGCTTTATACGCTGTGTTTTAGGTGGTAACAAGAAGCTTCATATCCATGTTAGCTACGAAGTTCTCTACAGAATTACCTGTTAATGCCATCTCCTCTACAGGTTTACTTGAGGTAAACGTTGTAGTTTTGCGACTTCCTTTTCTCTATAATTTCTGAATTTATTTAACCAGGTCAGAGAAGCCTGGAAATCAGAATATTCATCTCACTTTCAATTCAAGGGGCCTGTCGCGTACATCTCCTTTACTAATGGTGCATTTAATCTCACATGCAGTTCTAAATCTTTGGAATAGTTTATCTTTTACATTTATGCAAGTTTCATTTCAGCAAATATGTTGTACATTGTGTAAACCTTTCCCCCATTTATACATTTCACGTTCACGTTTTGCGAAACGAAACGGGTTCTGCACACTGCTCAAGCACAAGTGTCTTCTCCCTCCTTTGTTTAACAAAAAAATTTATAGCCTTTTTTACTCACTGAAAGTTATTACTGTTCATGTTGCCTTTGAGCTTGGAAGGAACGCTATTTTTGGTCTGCATTTTACCTAGCACAAAAATCATCGTTAGAACCACAATTCATGGAATTATCTGATTTATTTCCGGTGCTTCCAATGTTACCACAATATCTAACGAAACGTTGAGATGATTGGAATGAATGTCCTAGAAATTAACTAATTAACAACACATATGTAGATCTTCAGGAGAAATAGGTGATTTCGATTGCACACAATGTTGTTCATATTTTATCTTTGCAATGTTGAAAACATCAATTGTATTCCTCATTACTGTTAAATTATGGAACCTAAACAAAGATACTATTAGCAAGCATATGCCCATTATTACTTACAAAATTAATTCAGTTATAACTCCACTGTTAATACTGAGCGATACCGCAAAGGCAACTACTAGTTATTATGGATATTAAATGAGTTTCAAATTGGAGCAAATAATGACACTTAACATTTGTGTCAGAGAAATTACCAACACATACAGAAATTCACTTTTCAAATTGCGATCGCGTTGTGCCATATTATCTCTTTACCGATTCACCGACAATCAAGGATATGTGACCTCCGTGTTGCACATACACTGTCAGTTACAGCTACGGTAGAGGTATACATTTCTCCATCCGCCTGGCGAGCTACGAATGTGGCAAATTTCAACGCTTCTTATTTAAATTCTTGTAGTGTTTCTTAGCAGCTAAAATCTTGACATTGTGTTTCTTTCGATGTATCCTTCCTGATAAAAAATTTCAGGCAAGGTTTCGAGAAGTCGGATTGGACAGTTAACTTGTTAGTTGAGTAGAAGGCATGAACCAGATACTTCGAAGGTTTGGTGACAATCTG
The DNA here is from genome assembly GCF_023898315.1 of Schistocerca nitens. NCBI lineage: Eukaryota > Metazoa > Arthropoda > Insecta > Orthoptera > Acrididae > Schistocerca > Schistocerca nitens. The sequence continues at coordinate 554,964,171 of NC_064616.1, read as the reverse complement.
GGCTGTGATTTAACTGGATTTGCGCCATATGGGTGAGAACTCTAGTGTCCCATTAAGTGGGACAGGTATTCACTACACATCAGACTGAAAGCGAGCCACTGGCTGTGTGTGTGTCGAGGGAGGGGGGAGGGGGGGGTGCACCACGCAATACTCTTTTTTTGTTTTTAAACGACTCTGAGTCTAATCCACATAGTATAGTTGATGGTGGAGACCCAGAAGTAGAAGAAAAGATCTAAATAAATGCCCTCTACAAGAGAATTTATTGAAATCCTAGTGTTTAACTGCCAAAGCATTCACAATAATGTGCCATGAAGGGTACAGGGTGCAGCGAACTGTAGGTGGTGGCTCATGTCAGCACTAATGACGTGTGTCGCTATGGATCGAAACACATTCTCTCTGGTTTCCGGCTGCTGTGTGAGTTGGTGAGGACTGCCAGTCTTGCTAGCGAGATGAAGGCAGAGCTCACCATCTGCAGCCTCGTCGACAGGACCGATTGCGGACTTCCGGGACAGAGCTGAGTGGAGGGTCTGAATCAGAGGCTTAGACGATTCTGCGACCGCGTAGGCTGCAGGTTCCGCGACTTGCGCCATAGGGTGGTGGGGTTTCGGGTAGATCAGGTGTCCACTACACACAGGACGCGTCTACATTGGTATCAGGGGCTGTGTGGCGTGGACTGGGCGGGTTTTTAGGTTAGACAGTCTCAGAAAAGGTCAAAAAGGGTTCCAGTCTCAAAGGGTACAGGGCAAAGTAACGAGGAGAATCGACCAAGCAATAGTCGGTATTGTAGCTGCAAATTGTTGTAGCTGTGTTAGAAAAGTACCAGAGCTTCAAGCGCTGATAGAAAGCACTTAAGCTGAAATCGTTATAGGAACAGAAAGCTGGCTAAAGCAGAGGATAAATTCTGCCGAAATTTTTACATAGCCGCAAACCGTGTTCAGGGAGGACAGATTAAACAAAGTAGGTGGTGGTGAGCTTGTGTCTGTTGGTAGTAGTTTATCTTGTAGTGAAGTTGAAATAGATAGTTCCTGCGAATTGCTGTGGATAGAGGTTATACTCACCAGCCGTACCAAAATAATAATTTGCTCCTTTTACCGACCCCCGACGCTAGTGATATGACAGCTGAACGGTTCAAAGAAAACCTTAATCTCATTACAAATAAGTTCCCCACTCATACAGTTATAATTGGTGGGGACTTCAATCTATCCTCGATTTGTTGGCGAAAATACAAGTTCAAAACCGGTGGTAGACAGAAAACATCTTCCGAAATTTTACTAAATGCTTTATCTGAGAATCACTTTGAACAATTAGTTCACGAGCCCACACGAACTGTGAATAGTTTCGAAAACACACTTGGCCTCTTAGCCACAAATAATCCTGATCTAATAGAGAGCGTCATGACGGATACAGGGATTAGTGAACACAAGGTCAATGTAGGGAGGCTAAAAACCATATCAACCAAAATCACTAAAAATAAAGGCAAAATATATTTATTTAAAACAGCAGATAAAAATTCGCTTGATGCCTTCCTAAGAGAGAGTCTCCATTCCTTCCAAGCATTAAGTGTAGAATTCAGAAGAACGCAAAATCCCCAAGACAGGCTAAGTTTCACGGAAGCTCGAAATTTAGTGTGGACGTCAATGCGAGATGCTTTTAATAGTTTCCACAATGAAACATTGTCTCAAAATATGGTAGTAAACCCAAAGAGATTCTGGTCGTATGTAAAGTACACCTGCGGTAAGAAACAGTCAATACCGTCACTGCTCGATAACGATGGAAATGTTACCGATGTTGGTGCCACTAAAGCGGAGTTACTGAATACAGTTTTCCGTAATTCCTTCACGAAAGAAGACGAAGTAAATATTCCAGAATTCGAAACCAGATCAGCTGTTAGCATGAGTGACATAAAAGTATATATCTTACGTGTCGCGAAACAACTCGAATCATTTATGAAAGCCGGATGGTATACCAATCAGGTTCCTTACAGAGTATTCAGACACAATAGCGCCTTTCTTAGCAATCTTATACAACCGTTCACTTGACGAAAGGTCTGTTCCTAAAGACTAGAAAATATCAAAGGTCACACTAATATTCAAGAAGGAAAATAGGAGTAACCTATTGAATTACAGACCCATATCACTGACCTCAGTTTGCAGTAGGATCTTGGAGCATATACTGTACTCGAACATTATGAATCACCTTGAAGAAAATGACTTATTGATAAATAACCAACACGGATTCAGAAAATATCACTCTTGTACAACACAGATGTAATGAGTGCTGTCGACAAGGGATCTCAGATCGATTCCATATTCCTATACTTCCAGTAGGCTTTTTGATACCGTTTCTCGCAAGCGATTATTAATCAAATTGCGTGCATATGGAGTGTTGTCTCCGTTGTGTGACTGAATTCGTGATTTCCTCTCAGAGAGGTCACAGTTCGTAGTGATAGACGGTAAATCATCGAGCAGAACAGAGGTGATACCTGGCGTTCCGCAAGGTAGTGTCATACGCCCTCTGCTGTTCCTGATTTACATAAATGATCTAGGTGATAATCTGAGCAGCCTGCTTAGATTGTTTGCATATGATCCTGTAATTTACCGTCTATTAAAATCATCAGACGATCAATTACAATTACAAAATGACCTAGAAAGAATTTCTGTATGGTGCGAAAAGTGGCAAACGGCACTAAACAAAGGAAAGTGCGAGGTCATCCACATGGCTACTAAAAGAAATCCGATAAATTTTGGGTATACGATAAGTCGCACAAATGTAAGAGCTATCAATTCGACTAAATAGCTAGGAATTCCAATTACGAGCAACTTAAATTGGTAAGATCACACAGATAATATGGTGGGGAAAGCGAAACAAAGACTGCGCTTTGTTGGCAGAACAATTAGAAGACGCGACAAACCCACTAAAGGGACAGCCTACATTACACTTGTCCGTCCTCTGCTGGAATATTGCTGCGCGGTGTGGGATCCTTACTAGGTAGGATTGACGAAGGATATGGAAAAAGTGCATAGAAGGGCAGCTCGTTTCGTGTTATCATGCAATAGGGGTGAGAGTGTCACTGGTACGATAGGCGATTTGGGGAGGCAGTCACTGAAACAAAGGCGATTTTCTTTGCGGCGAGATCTATTTAAAAATTTTTAATCACCAACTTTCTCTTCCGAATGCGTAAATATTTTGTTGACACCTACCAACGTAGGGAGAAATTATCATCATAATAAAATAAGAGAAATCAGAGCTCCTACGGAAAGATTTAGGTGTTCCTTTTTCCCACGCGCCATTCGAGAGTGGAATGGTAGAGAAGTAGTATGAAAATGGTTCGATGAACCCTCCGCCAGGCACTTAAATGTGAACTGCAGAGTAGATGTGTTTGGACGAGTTAAATGGAAGTGCTGTATTTGTTGCAAAAGACAACAAACTCAAATCCATCGAGACAGAAATTGAAGCTGCATGAGAGATCGATTGGCCACGATTCAGTATCGAGGATGGGTGTAAACTGACAATCGGATCCTCTTATCGAATACCAGTCTCCCCTCCAGATGTAACAGAGAAAAATCTAAGTTCACTAGTATGTAAGTTCCCCAATCATGCTGTCATTATCGTAGGAGACTTTAATTATCCAGCAATCGATGGCAGCGTGTCACAGAGATGCTGAAGAATCTGAACAGGCAGTCACTAGACGATAGACACAAACGATCTCAAGAAAGCCTGCTTTCGAAGTGTCATGAGACGGCTTTAATTGATTCATCTATGAATACACTACAGCCTTATTATGCATCCCTCCGTATGGATCGCGACGACGAAGTAAGACTAATCGCAGCGTGCACAGAGTTGACTGACAATCTTTTTTCCCACACTCCATTCGTGAAGGAAACGGGAAGAAGCCCTAATAACTGGTACAATGTGTAAATAACTGAAATGTACTGGAGAAAAAGTGATTGTCCAGCGTGTATCTAAATGAAGTAATCTTTTAACACAGTGTGAATTATAAGGAACGATCCGGACACAAGCCAACAGGTAATAGAATTACCTACTTCATAAGCATGTAATTCGCACAACTCTGTCAGTACTATCCTGTTATACGAACTACTGATTCAGATGAAGCACCAATAGTGACATTTAACCATGGTTTCAGAATGAGCCTGATGACATTTTACAACTGTAAAGAAACTTCAACACGTATGATCGTATGGCCTTAACCCATGGGCGGCCAAGAGTTCAGCCCCGCCCGGACTGAGTGCCAAGGCACGTATTTCCCTCACCGACAAGCCCTACCGTCTGAGCTCGTGGAGGGGGAAGAAGGGAAAACTACGAACACGTGGCATTTAAATGGCACAGCAGTCATACTGCGCACGACTTGGTTTTATATTTAACATCTGTCAATAACATAGATAACAAACTAAACAATTTTTCTCTATTATTTAATTATTATTGGCACGCTAAAGACATAGTATAATTTTTATCTGGTACAAACTGTCGGCTCATGGACAGACACAGACAATTTCATAGAGTTTCGCATTCAGGTTTCACGTAATCGTGACTTGTTTAGTTTCATAATGGAAAAAAGATCTTTCACACAAATATTGCACCACTTTTCCACTCAATATTGCACCACTTTTAACTAAATCGGCAAACGGTCTCGAAAAAAGATTAAAGGCTCACACTGTCCTCAAAACCTTTATAAAAACTATCCTTGTAATTCGTTAGAGGCCGCAAATAATTCTTCAGAACTAGCATTTTCTTTGACACCACTGAGCTAAGGCAACTGGACTGCCTTTGTCAGAATGTGTCACTTCTACAACGCGAGTTTCTTTCTAAATGCATCCCCATCAAATTAGAAATAAATTACAATATCTTGCCATGTCTTCCTTTCGGCGCTGGGCAATCAAGTCCACTTAAAATGCGAAATTTTGAAATTCATTCCGGATGTTCTGATTTTCGTTCTTGCACTCCTTTTTCCTTCATAAATTCATCAATAGCGAGTTTTAAATAGAAAAATTGTTCCTGACATGACCCTTGGCTAAACCATCGTATTTTGCAGCGATATATGACGTCTCCATACGCTTCGTTCAGTTCCACTGAAAACGGTTGCAACTGACAATGGCATAATGCGTGCAAATTAAGAATTTTTACTATTCGTACCACCAATTTCTTCACGCGCTCTATGACTGTCGATTTAGCACAAAGTGTTTTTTTTATGTACAGAACTATGACTCCCGTCTGTCGATCGTTGTTATTTTCTGCTCTTTCAACATAACCTTTTAATTCCTTCTGCATCGTACTATAATGTCATTTCATAGCAAATATGCAGCACCCGCCCCTTATGAGAAATGACAATTCTCATTCATCTCTCGTTCTCTCATTCTCATCCATTTTAAAGGATTCGATAGTTCGCTAGACTCTCTCTTTTCATTACGTCATTACGACACCAGGAAGAAAGACGATATCATGTAGTTGTCTTCTGACGATTGACAGTGAATGCTGGTTGAACTGAAGTCGCCCATTAGGAGAAAAAACTGAGTTATGGCTAATTTGAGTGGTGACGAAATCTTTCATGTTCTGCATCACCAATTATTTGAATTCATTAACTGTCCTAATGCAAAGGGGAGAATCATTTAGAAACAGATATGGCGGACAACACTGATGCTATCAAATAAAAGCAGTCCTCTGGAAAACTCACCTTAAAGTCCATGACATGGAACATTTGCTGTAACTTAATGCAGTCATTTGCGCACCAGACATGACTGACTACGATACAGTAACTGAAACATTTCCTGATGAATCCTCAAACAGATTCTAAAGCATTAGAAGACGGATTTTGATTTATTGTCTAATATTCTAGCTTTTGGCTGCTTATGTACCTCATTACTTCCCACTTTGGCTGAATGATGTATAGTGTAGCACCCTGATCAACGACCTGTTTGTCCAATCCACGAATTTACAAGATCTGTATTAGATGTTACCCTAAGAGCAATATTTTCGACTGCACAGAGAAGCCGCTTTTTTTTTCTTGTTGCGAAATTGACGAAGTCCCACCAACGTTCGAATTCAACAGATTTTAGTCTGCGTAGCTCCATGTTTTTGACTATACCACGAACCACAGTTACAGCTACATTAGCCGGCCGGTGTGGCCGTGCGGTTAAAGGCGCTTCAGTCTGGAACCGCGTGACCGCTACGGTCGCAGGTTCGAATCCTGCTTCGGGCATGGATGTGTGTGATGTCCTTAGGTTAGTTAGGTTTAAGTAGTTCTAAGTTCTAGGGGACTGATGACCACAGACGTTCAGTCCCATAGTGCTCAGAGCCATTTGAACCATTGAACAGCTACATTACATACTCTAAAACAAATACTAGTATAAACATAATAACTTGATGTCAAATACCCGGATGTAAGGATTTTTGTAGCTCTCCTCGCATCTAATGTATTTATTTAATCAAGTTATAAAACTTAATGCTTTGATAGAAAAATAAAAAGTTGAAAATAAACACAAGTGATATACTCTTCCTTATAATACATGCTGCAGTATTTGCCTCTTAGAAGTAGTTGCACTGTGATACAAACACGTCTTCCTAAGTTTCGCGCGTGTGCAGCTTTCGAGACATTGCCTTCTCACACACCTGATCGGAACAGACCACTCCTGGGGAAAGCCAGATCGCCGAGTCGGTTCGGTTAGGCTCATAAAGTTCCACTGATAGTATCAACAGAATATAACACCTCAGTTAAGCTATCCAAGACAGAGCACGACGGTAACAAGAGTGGATAAAAAATATTAAAATGTACTTTTCGGCCGGCCGGAGTGTCCGAGCGGTTCTAGGCGCTACAGTCTGGAACCGCGCGACTGCTAAGGTCGCAGGTTCGAATCCTGCCTCGGGCATGCATGTGTGTGATATCCTTAGGTTGGTTAGGTTTAAATAGTTCTATGTTCTAGGGGACTGATGACCTCAGAAGTTAAGGCCCATAGTTCTCAGAGCCATTTGAACCATTTTGTATTTGTCTTCTGCTAAACCGTAAGCATCAGCTTTACACATCTTGCACCGTCCGGCCAAAAAATTCCGAGTGTGATTCCATTCCTCGAGTATAGGCGGCATCCGTGCAGTAATTAGGGCGGCAGTTTGAACTAACAACTGTAAACACCAGATGTGCATGCGATGCAGCATTGTGAACACTCATTGTTAAGCAGCGTTCGTGAGGCCGTAGTGTCTCAACATCGTTTTGTCACAAATCAGAACGATTCAGTATCTCTAAATCAAGTGTTGAAGACATTCTGCAGACTGTTATGACTTTGCCACGACTCATAAGGAGTGCTCGCAAAAAAAGACGCGTGGACGCCTGCCGTGACTTGATTCAAAACTAGAACACGGACACTTCATTCCTGGAAAAACATCATCTAGGGTGCAGAGACTAGCTGTTGTTAATACGTATATACCACAAAACGATAAAAGTATAGAATTTCTCATGAAGGGTCACTGCTAACCGACAGTTAATTTAATGTGACGTGCGAGCTGAACAACAGTCTTGGATGGCTGTATGAACGTCCTGTGCGTTGTACTCAAGTGACGAGAGACTGTGTATAATACCTGACGCACAAAGCCACCATTTTAACATTTCTCTAGGTATTATTAAGTCAGTCTCTAAACTTTTTGCACTGATGGGTGTGTATTTCAGAACCAGTAAGTTAGGAAGAGTAGGAACATATAAACTGAGGTGAAAGAAGTCATTGAAACTGGCATGAACATATACAGATTCCAGTTGTACCGTGTACATACGGTATAAAAGAGGAGCACATGGGCAGAGCTGTCCTTTGTACTCAGGTGATTCATGTAAAACAGTTTTCGACGTGATTACGGCCGCACGTAGGTCATTAACAGACTTGGAACGCGGAATGGTGGCTGGGGCTAGATGCATGGGACATTCAGTTCCGGAAATCATTAGCGAATTCAATATTCTGAAATCCACAGAGTCAACAGTGTGCTGCGAATACATTTCCGGCTTTACCTCTCACGATGGACAATGTAGTGACTGACGGCCTTCCTTTAACGACTGAGAGAAGCGACAGTTGCGTAGCGATGCCAGTGCTAATAGACAGGAAACACTGCGTGAAATAACCTCAGAAACCAATGTCGGGCGTGCGATGAACGTATCCGTTATGGTCAGTGTGGCGTAATTTGGCGTTCAAGAGCTACCGCAGTAAACGACCAACGAGAGTGCCTTCACTAACAGCATGACATTTCCTGCAACGTCTCTCCTGGGCTTATAATGATATCGGTTGGGTCCCAGACTTCTGGAAAACCGTGGATTGATCAGATGAGTCGTGATTTCAGTTGTTCAGTATTGATAGTAGAACTCTTGACCCCTCCCAATGCCAAGAACCCAAGTCATTAACATGGCATTGTGGAAGCTGATGGTGGCTCCGTAATAGTGTCGGTTGTGATTACATGGAGTGGACATACTGCTCTGGTCCACCTGAAACGATCACTGACTGGAAATGACTATGTTTGGCTGCTTGGGGAACATATGAAGCCATTCGTGGACTTCATGTTCTCAAAGACGCAGTTTTTATGGATGACAATGGGCCATGTCACTGTGGCACAACTGCTCGCTATTGGTTTGAAGAGCAATCTGGATAATTGGAGCGAATTATTTGGTCAACCAAATCGAGCGGCATGAATCGCATTGACCATTTATGGGACATAATCAAATCTTCAAATGTGTGTGAATTCCTAAGGGATATATCTGTTGAGGTCATCGATCCCTAGACATACACACTACTTAAACTAAATTATGCTACGAACAACACACACACCCATGACCGAGGGAGGACTCGAACCTCCGGCGAGAGGGACCGCGCAGTCCGTGACATGGCGCTTCAAACCACACGGCAACTCTGCGCAGCGGGACATAATCGAGAGGACAATTCGTGCACAAAATTGTACACCGAGAACACTTTCGCGATTATGGACAGCTTTAGAGGCAGCTTGGCTCAGTTTTCTGCAGGGAACTCCCAACGACTTGTTGAGTCATGCCACGTCGACTTGCTCGATTACGCCAGACGAAAGGAGGTCCGAGAAGATTTTAGCAAGCATGCCATGACATTTATCACTTCAGTATACAGTGGATTCTAAGAATGGTTCACATATTCAGCAATTTTTGTTCGCAGATATTAATCAAAACAGTCATTAGCAGAATGCAACTGATACTATTTAGGAACATGCAACTAACTACACAACTTGAAAGAAGGCTACTAGTTTTGCATGGTTCTACAACCATATGTCATAATTTTTCTTAACATACACAAGAGCCCGCCGTCCTTACATCCCTACCGTCTTCGAAATATTACACTTTTAGGAACTGATGAACTGCGGTGCTCTGATTTTAATTCATACTCCCTGCACCAACATATATATGAGAGTTATCAAATCCCATTTAATTATCGTCAGTACTTACCAGGCTCAATTTTGATGTTGGGTTTTGTATCTGCCTGATTTTCTTCAATACCTCCACTGCCTGGCTGTGCACATTCATTTTGACCTGAAAAGAAAGGTAGCTATAAACGTCACAGTATGTAATAAGCTCATGTTTGGCATAGTTAATCACCAAATACACAGGGAGACTGGTTACAGGAGACCATCTGCGATTAGCGAATGAAAGCGTTTAAGAAGAAGCCTGCACTTTTGTAATCCGTATACCCATACATTCGTTTTTACAATATTTACGGTTACACGGATTTTTTAGTTCGTTTGTCACACCTGGAGAAAAATAGTAGACATGGTTGATTTAAGGCCCAAGTGACACAATCGGCCCCTTCGGATGCCTCTTTGGGAGGGACATCAGAGGCAACCAAGAGGAAAACCTGTATACAGGGCGTTTCATAATTCGTTGTGAGAAGTGAACCGAGTGAAAGTATACGACAACAGAATTAAATACGTTCTAGTAAACATATCTCCGTAGACGAGACGTTTCAAAGTTAACTGCGAATGTGTTGTTGCGAACCGCCACTGACATCAGTAACAAAAATTGTCCAAGTGAGTAGAAATGTATTTCAAATATAAATTTATCCATCAAACTGGAAACTAATTTCACCCAAAGACTACCTTAAAAACAAACACAGTCACACTTCAAGACGTTATATGCTACAATTTACAGTACTGATATATAAAGAAAAGTCGTTGTTTAACGTTGTCACCAAAAATCTCGGAAAGTACTTAACCAATTTACTTCGAATACACGCACAATACTCCAATGAACATTGAGACAGACAGAGTCTATATATTTTTTTGAATATGATTATTATATAAATAAATGTGTAATATGTAGAGAGGACGCTTTCTTACCATGAGTCTCGAAAACTGCATGACCGATTTTCTTCAAATTTTTACAAAGTACTCTAATAAACATTCATACACAGATGGGTTACACTTTTTAGACAACAATGTACGCGACTTCCGTTAAACCGACTGCGAAAAAGGAAGTGGCGCACTGTTCTGTGCTGTGAATATGTACGGTTTTTTTAAAACTATAATAGTGGGACATTTTAACCATTACAGAAATCGTTTCTTCCATACATATGGTTTGCAAGATAAAAGGAAAATTGTATTTATGGCTTATCAGCTTATTATTAGAATACTATTACGGAATCTGAATTTGCAAGAACAACGAACAAGGCTCAAGGTCAGAGAGAGCGGGAGGAGTTGATGGACAGAGGGGAGAGGGACGAAATGGACGTAGAGGGGTGGAAAGGAGGAGCTGGAGAATGAGAGGAGGGTGGATACAATGGACAAAGAGAAGGGGAGGAGGAAATTCATTCAAGGTCAGTATTTAACCTGTCACGTGTCCACACACGCATACAGGCCAATTGTATGCCTTAAAAATGGCGGGAAAACCAACCACTCCGCTTTTTTCTCGAGAGCAGTAAAAAGACTACACTCAAGTTCCACCTCCCCCTCGCCCCTTTTATCACTATGGCAATTGTGAGAGTTTCATCATTGGTGGTTTGTACGTCCTATTGAAAGGTTTTTTATGTGTCTTTACTTAATATTTTTTGTTTTTAAAAGATCAATGCCCTTTAACACGGCACCACCAGAAATAGTGGACCAGGACAAGCAAGTGTTTGAGTTTCTATTGTCTGCACCACCACAACAGCAGCATCCCATAGTAGCCCACCAGATTTATCGTATCTACCATTCGAGTCTCCATACCAGCAGCAGCAGCAGCAGATACCTGAACTGTGTGTTCAGGAAACGCGGCAGGAATATCCACAGCAACCATCAGTTTTTCCTCGACATGCCAAGCTGTAATTAAGTGGTTCCAGAGTATTGTTCTTTGCCAATACTTACAACATGCCTTCCAGCAACTCGAAAGTGTGTGAACTTAGACTTAGAACCAGATGGTGACTGATGTAATAACGGAATCTGAAAGCGCTCAAAACGCTGGTGCTAAAGTGCAGTATGCAATATGAGTGGGACTATTTACGTGCACTGGAGTCAAAAATTAAAGTAACAAACAGCTGTTTCCCCGTCCTGTGTCTAATTCACGATACAATCACACAAACTGTCAACAGATGTTTGTACGATCGTGTTCTACATGGAAAATGGCATTTCAGTCAACGGGAAACAACGCCAATGATGACATAAGGGCACCTGTCAAACGGAGTGCTGTTTGCCAGGTAGTCCCACATCCACAATCGCTGTGTACACAGTTACAGATGGTGCAGTATGGCACAGAGATGATGTCTACCAGACAATGTGAGGTCAAGGGCCATAGGAAGAATGGAAGGAGGAGTCGACATCTCTTGGGGCCTGATGACTTAACGTGAATTGTTCTGTTGTTTCCCGGATGAGGCGATAGTTTAAAGAGAATGAAACTGTGTAAGGTGTCAAACAAATAATACACCTTACACTGAATTCGTGAAACAGTTCCGGTTAACTCGATATGTCACATGACACAGTTACGTGAAAATGTATAAATTTTATTGATAAGTGAAGCAAATAAACAAATTGACATTTCATGAGTATAAACCACTAACACACATACAAGTAATATCATGCAAGTAATTTCCCAATCCCAAGCTATGAGACGCATTTCTGAGGGAAGGAGAATTCTTACAAGTGAATGCCCGTCCCACATTCAGCTGAAACTTTCACAGCATGACACCTAGCGTACACAATGAGATGCTGGAGCCACTGTGTAGGCCGCCAGCAAAAGCATCCTTGGTCCCTGCTTTTAACGATGAGAGTTCGGGAAACCTGTCTACAGGAACACAGCGGGAAATGCCAGATAAACGTGCGGAGAAACCCAACTCAAAACATTGGTGACTGACTGTAGCCATCTGTGTTTAAACTCACATGAAAGAAAAGGCTGCTTATCTCAGTATTATGTAGCAGAAGTTAAACTCTGCCCTACAGAAGAAACGACGCCTATGATAGGCTACAAAACTCTAGTGGGTGGAGTCATAGCAAGTACAAATGCTCTGATTGGCAAGAAAGAAAATGCGTGGCCACCAGCTTTGATATAGGCAAATTGCAGACAGATTAATTGGCTTCTTCTCTTGCAGTATTTGTGCAAGATGACTCGCGCCATGCTGAGACGATTACGAGAGTCATTATGTGAACACTTGTTCACAGCCTCGTCTTAACTCATAAGAAGTTAGACTCCAAAGTCTCCTAGTATGGAGAATCGCACTGAGCCTTGACAGTTAACGCTTGCTAACGATTTGAGGGCAACGACGTATGCACTATTCCAGCCAAATAGCGTGTACCATGCCAATTAACTTAGCTAGGAAATAATTAGGAGTCTGGGCTTCACCAAAGATGTCGGAAATGTATCCAACTGGCGTTGAACAGTCGACAGAGGCTTAGGACAGATTCTCAGGTTCACAGCTCGTGCCAGCAGCAGCCACTGTCACCACAGAAGGAAGGTAAACATGAGTGCTTGCGCTACGTCAGCAAATGATATTCAATTGACACTCAGTTCTGCGATCGTCTCCGTCTTTCCTAATTTTAATACATTCATCCATGACCTGTAGTTAAATATATTCACGACTGTAGGGCTTCAATGAAGCGGAAGAGCAACATACTCAGTTTATCAAAAAGAATTTATCAACCATGGTAGAGTGCTTTATACTCTTAAGTTATGTAATTTTTTTAACTGTGTACTTCTTTTTGATTGCTCTTTACCGACCCCCATTAAATTTTGGGTATTTCCGTTGTGCATTTTAGCATAATTGATATCTCTGGCCCCAACTGTATTTCATTTGCTCGTATTTTATCGACCCCCAAACACTGTCATGAATCATCTTACCATTAAAGAACCTTATAACAATTAGGAACTTCGCTTCACAGTTGTCAACCGCAATATTTTACCATCCTGTACGTAATTTTGCTATCATTGTTATTTCATGAAGCCATAAAAAAAATGGTTCAAATGGCTCTGAGCACTATGGGACTCAACTGCTGTGGTCATAAGTCCCCTAGAACTTAGAACTACTTAAACCTAACTAACCTAAGGACATCACACACATCCATGCCCGAGGCAGGATTCGAACCTGCGACCGTAGCAGTCGCACGGTTCCGGACTGCGCGCCTAGAACCGCGAGACCACCGCGGCCGGCATGAAGCCATACTTAGAATAAAAATAAAACTCAATAATGAAAATCTAAGATTTTCATTTTCGCTAACATACAGTTATGCCTGAACCCGTACACTAATTTCTGTTAGCGATAACGTTTCCTTTACGGGCGGAGTAGTGGGATCGACATTTATTGTCTGATGACATCACTGTCCATACTGCTGCACTCTTCTGAACTGCGTGAGATGGTATCTTCCTACCTTATAGGCCGTAGGTTCAACTCCAAATCCCTAACACACTCACAGAGCGTCCTTGCACAACTGTGGTAGGAAGATAGATCAGAACCAGTCTCACACGTGTTAGATAATGGCGACCCCTCCAGTATGGTAAAGTAATTACTAGGACAAAAAGAACATCCTCTTAAAAAATGTATGCAGTATCCCCATAGTATAGTTGTAACGGCATTGTTAGCTTTAAGTGTTTCTTGCAAGCGCACAAGTGGCCGACACAGCTTTGGTAAGTGGGTTCTATCCCAACTGGTAAGTGACAGTCGTACAGCCTTGTTATTGTGTTAAGGGAACTAGAAACAGTAGAGAAAGGATGAAGGTAATATGTTTATGAAGCGAGTATGGTCGTATGATCGCATGATTACGCGAAGGAAACCTGCTTTCTCCGATCGCTAGACAACATTCAAAAAAATCGTATTAATGAGTTTTATCAGTTGTAGAATTTTGGAACACATAATATGTTCGAGTATAATGACTTTTCTGGAGACTAGAAATCTACTCTGTAGGAAACAGCATGGGTTTCGAAAAAGACGGTCGTGTGAAACCCAGCTCGCGCTATTCGTCCACGAGACTCAGAGGGCCATAGACACGGGTCCACAGGTAGATGCCGTGTTTCTTGACTTCCGCAAGGCGTTCGATACAGTTCCCCACAGTCGTTTAATGAACAAAGTAAGAGCATATGGACTATCAGACCAATTACGTGATTGGATTCAAGAGTTCCTAGATAACAGAAGGCAGCATGTCGTTCTCAATGGAGAGAAGTCTTCCGAAGTAAGAGTGATTTCAGGTGTGCCGCAGGGGAGTGTCGTAGAACCGTTGCTATTCACAATATACATAAATGACCTTGTGGATGACATCGGAAGTTCACTGAGGCTTTTTGCGGATGATGCTGTGGTATATCGAGAGGTTGTAACAATGGAAAATTGTACTGAAATGCAGGAGGATCTGCAGCGAATTGACGAATGGTGCAGGGAATGGCAATTGAATCTCAATGGCCGGCCGCGGTGGTCTCGCGGTTCTAGGCGCGCAGTCCGGAACCGCGCGACTGCTACGGTCGCAGGTTCGAATCCTGCCTCGGGCATGGATGTTTGTGATGTCCTTAGGTTAGTTAGGTTTAACTAGTTCTAAGTTCTAGGGGACTAATAACCTCAGCAGTTGAGTCCCATAGTGCTCAGAGCCATTTGAACCATCTAGGGGACTGATGACCTAAGATGTTAAGTCCCATAGTGCTCAGAGCCATTTGAACCATTTGAATCTCAATGTAGACAAGTGTAATGTGCTGCGAATACATAGAAAGATAGATCCCTTATCATTTAGCTACAAAATAGCAGGTCAGCAACTGGAAGCAGCTAATTCCATAAATTATCTGGGAGTACGCATTAGGAGTGATTTAAAATGGAATGATCATATAAAGTTGATCGTTGGTAAAGCATATGCCAAACTGAGATTCATTGGAAGAATCCTAAGGAAATGCAATCCGAAAACAAAGGAAGTGGGTTACAGTACGCTTGTTCGCCCACTGCTTGAATACTGCTCAGCAGTGTGGGATCCGTACCAGATAGGGTTGACAGAGGAGATAGAGAAGATCCAACGGAGAGCAGCGCGCTTCGTTACAGGATCGTTTAGTAATCGCGAAAGCGTTACGGAGATGATAGATAAACTCCAGTGGAAGACTCTGCAGGAGAGACGCTCAGTAGCTCGGTACGGGCTTTTGTTAAAGTTTCGAAGAGTCAAGCAGTATATTGCTCCCTCCTACGTATATCTCGCGAAGAGACCATGAGGATAAAATCAGAGAGATTAGAGCCCACACAGAAGCCTACCGACAATCCTTCTTTCCACAAACAATACGAGACTGGAATACAAGGGAGAACCGATAGAGGTACTCAAGGTACCCTCCGCCACACACCGTCAGGTGGCTTGCGGAGTATGGATGTAGATGTAGATGAAAAATACAGTACTTAACCTGTGTTATACAGATGCGTCGCAATCAAAGGATGACAGACAAAATAAGCAGTGTTCTTCACTACAAGCAATCCTAAGTCCGTGTTACATTAACAGTACATGCAAAGTAACGAGCGTTGACGCTTCTATCCAACTCGCTAATCTTGAAGCTACTGTGGAACTAGGCCGCGACCAATCTGACTCGGTGCTTATGTCCTCTTCACGCAGGGGCCACTGCTGTCGCGTTGTCGTTCTTGAGAGGGGTCGGTCAGCGTGCGACTGGCTGACATCTGCTCACAACCATCTCTTCTCTATCGTTCCCGACTGGCGTGCCGGCGCTTGATTTTACGCCGTAAGATAGGTCATTTCACGAGGCGTACGTGGGAATAAGTAATATGTTGTCTGACTCTTACTAGAAAGTACTCTCTCGAAATTTCAACTTCTCCATGATGCACAACGCCTCTCTTATATCGTCTGCAACTGGAAGTCGTCGAGAATCTCTAACACTCTCGCGGCAGCTAAACGATCCCGAGGAAAAAGGTGCCGCTCTTCGATGGATCTGCTCTATCAGTCCAATCTGGTAATAGTCCAACAGTGATGGACAATACTCAAGAATGGGTGGAACAAGCGCCTTGTAAGCACTTCCTTAGTGGATAACTTACATTTCTTTAGGACTGTTGCTATGAATCTGACATCTGCTTTTCCTACTGTTTGGTTTGTGTGTCATTCCAATTAAGGTCGCTGTGGATAGTTACTCCTGTTTCCAACAGTTTGTCATAAATAGTTTAACTGTAGGGTAGTGGACGTCTTTTCCTATTTATGAGCAGTATGCTGCATTTATTTACGCTCAGGGTTAACTACCAGAGCCTGCATCATTCATCAATCCTCTGTAGGTCCTTCTACAAATCGTTACTGTCTTCTGGTGTTGCTACATTCTTATATACACCTTCCGCAAACAGCCTTAAAGAACGTTCAACCCACTCTGCTACATCATTTATATACGGGATGTAAATAGTAACGGTTCCTATCACACTTCCTCGCGGTACTCCTGAAATTATCTATACAACTGTTGAGAGCGACAGCCATGAAGCTGATTTGGTGAATTAACCTGAAAGGAAGTCATAATCTTCAGGACCTCAATATCGGGAACACTCCAGGAGATGGCGGGTTATATGTTTTGTTATTGCACTATCAGATATTGTTTGTTCTTGGTGCATTTAGTATGCGTTTCTACGATTTTAAATACCACTAACGATTGCATGTGCCTGAAAATTATTTGAGCGTACATCCATAAAGTAATCAGAAGCCTGCTGTTAATATCCAGTCTGCAAGTCCACAATCCAGCTCACCTAACTGGAATAAAATGTTCTAACTCTGTATTTATAATCAAAAGGTGTGAGGAACTATGTCAATAAATGAAAGTTTACTGTTTTAAGAAATCAGCATATTGAAGAAAAGTTCAAATCCTCAAATTAATATTTTTATAATTCACTGAAGTTTTCCTATCGTAATTATCACTCGATACAGTTCAGAGACGTCCTCTACTCGAAGTTAGAATGTTTGTTAATTATCCCTCCATCTGTTAATTAAGTACAGTTAACTGCACTCCTTAAAAGTGGCGAATAAGCTGCGCCACTTGCTATGTGGTTTTCTATAACACTACAGGTGGCACATAAAATAAAAGCATCTAAACTAAAACACAGATTTTCCAGTAAATTATCAACTCACGAAAGTTTACCTCTACATACTTCCATAAGTATGCATCGTAACTACAGCGCGCTCACGCCAAAGTTCAGAAGTTCATGTGACGTGTAAGGTGGGTTAACGATGTCACAGTGGCACCAAAATTCGCCACAATTCTGCCAACGCCACTGTGGACATATCACACGATGGTGACGTCATCACACAATATCTTACCCACATTTCACCTATTCTTTGGACACCTCTACGAAGGGCCGGCCGCGGTGGTCTCGCGGTTCTAGGTGAGCAGTCCGGAACCGTGCGACTGCTACGGTCGCAGGTTCGAATCCTGCCTCGGGCATGGATGTGTGTGATGTCCTTAGGTTAGTTAGGTTTAAGTAGTTCTAAGTTCTAGGGGACTAATGACCACAGCAGTTGAGTCCCATAGTGCTCAGAGCCATTTGAACCATTTTTTGAACCTCTACGAAGGAGGTCAGAACTGCAATGCCTCGAATTGAAATTACCCGATTTTCTTGTGGGTGGGCCGCGTGGAGTGGCCGCGTGGTTTCAGGCGTTATGTCACGGACTGTGCGGCCCCTCCCGCCGGAGGTTCGAATCCTTCCTCGGGCATGGGTGTGTGTGTTGTCCTTAGCAGAAGTTAGTTTAAGTTAGATTAAGTGGTGTGTAAGTCTAGGGACCGATGACCCAAGCAGTTTGGTTCCTTAGGAATTCACACACATTCGAACATTTCTTGTGGGTGGCCGAGGAAAACATTTCAGACACACTGCCGCTCAGTATCGACAAGAAAAGGTCTCAGGGGGTGGTACAAAGGACGTCAATGAAATCACCGCTCCCTTTGGGGCGTTGATTCCCTCATATTTCGCTGTGGAAGAGAATGGTCACAATGCTATAAGCAACAGGACGACATTCTCCATAACCTGTGACACTGCTCACACCCCACGGTCGATTCAACACTTCTCCAACTAAATCTTCGGCCTGCAACCCCACTATACGTGATCTTACCCCTCCGGAGAGCAGCGCGACCACGATTTCTTCTCTGGTATACGGGGTGGAGCGATTAGGGTCGCTTCATCTACGTCTGCATCTACGTCTAAATCTATACTCTGCAAGCCACCTGACCTAGTGTGCCGGAGGGTACTTCTCGTGCCGCTAACTGCTCCTCCCTTACCTGTTAGACTGGCGAATGGCGTGTGGGAAGAATGGTTGTCGGTAAGCCTCTGTATTGGCTCCAGTTTCTCTAATTTTTCATCGTGGTCACTTCGCGAGATGTACGAGGAAAACAGTATTATGTTGCCCGACTGTTTCTGGAAAGTATTCTCTCGAAATTTCAGTAGTAAACCTGTCCGTAATGCATAACGTCTCTCCTGTAGCGACTGCCACTGGATTTTGTTCTGTAACATACTCACGCCGACTAAACGATCCCGTGACGAAACGCGACGCTCTTCGTTGGATCTTCTCTATCCCTTCTACCAGTCCTACCATACTCAGTTCTTAAAAATTTTCCTATGAGCCTGGGTCTGCTCTTCCTGCTACATGTTTTTTACGTAATCATTCAACTTATGGTCACTGTGGATAGTTAAGCAATACGTTGAGTTCTATCTGTAAGGAAATGCTGAATCCAGTCGCTAATCTGGTCCATTACTCAGTAAATTTGTACGTTTTTTACTAGGCGGCAGTGCGGGACGGTGTTGAATTCATTCCTGCAGCAAGAAACAATGCACCAACCTGAGCGCCGATATCCACAGCGCTATGGATCTCATGGAGACACAGAGCGAGCTGAGTTTTCCAAGATCTCTGCTTGCGGCGTCCATGTTGGTTTCTGTAGAGGAGATTTTCATTCTCCAAAAACGTCACCATTCCTTAGCATAAAACATGTTCCATAATTTTGCAACTGATTGACGTCACTGATATAGACCTAAAGTTGTGTGCATCTGTCCCACGGCCTTTCCTGAAGAATAGAATGACCTGCTCTTTTTTCCAATCGCTAGGTACCCTTCGTTGCTCCAGTGATCTACAATTAACTGTTTCTAGGAGGGGATTCTTTCGGATAATCTATGTAGAATCTTACAGGGTGTCTCAACTGATCCTGATGCCTTTCCACTATTAATCGATTGCAGTTGATTTTCTATTCCGCAATCGGTTATCTCAGTATCTGGTATTCCAACGTCCGTACGATGATTGAAATTAGGGAACTATTGCGATTTTCCGCGATGTAACAATTTCGGAAGACCGAATTCGGTATTTTGGCCTTCTCTCTGTTACCCTCCGTTTCAGTGCCTTTATGGTCATTGGGTGACTGAATAGATGATTACGACCTGCTTACTGACTTTATTTTCAGTCAGACCGATTGAAAAAATTTACTTTAACGCCATCAAACGCTTGTTTCATTGATCTTCTTCTTAAGCTCATTTTCGCTTAGTTCAGCTTTTGTTTCTCTGCTAGATTTTGACTTCTCTTGAATCTGTGATGAGGCTCTCTTTGTTTCATAGCATTTTTCTAACACGGCTATTAAACCACGGTGAGTCTTTACCCATAGTCGTAGTTGCTCTCACAGACTTATGACCACTGGTACCTTCCTCTACGTGAACTGATTCGACAAGTTCAAGAATGTTTGTATTTGGGAGGTCTAAGACGCTTCCTCCTCGAGTTCGTTTTCTAATTATCTGCGAGAAATAATTTTCAGACAATACATTCAGAATAACGTTGCACGAACTCCTGTCTCTATCAACAGTTTTGATAGCATAACTCTCCCAATTTATACCTGGCAAGTTGAAGTCAACCCTTATTACAATGTCATGATCAGAAAAGTTATTAACAATATTCTACAACTTCTCTCTGAAGCGCTCTACAACTACAGCTCCTGACACAGGAGGTCTATGAAAGCACCCAGTAACTATTTCTGACCGACCTTTGATGCTTAACTTCACCGAGATTAATTCACAGTCTCAATCTATCTAAGTCTACATCCACATTATTAGTTCTAGGGGATTGATGACCTCAGATATTAAGTCGCATAGTGCTCAGAGCCATTTGAACCATTTTTTTCTTCTCAGTTCCTAAACGCCCTGAAACGAACGCTCTCTCCACAACCGCAACTTACCAAGTAGATCAGAGGTAAGTGAAATGCCTAGCCAGAGGGAAGAAGCCCCACGGTTTCAGCGTACGGTTTTGATTGATGGTAACAGGCGAAAAACGTCCCATGAAAACTGATAAATGGGGGGGGGGGGGGGGGGGAAATGACTGTCCTGTGTGTTTATCTAACAATAACGGACAATAAATTCCTTCTCCAAACCGCGATCACAGCGTTCAGAATCAAAGCCCGCCCAGCGACCGGTGAAGAAACAGGCTCCGAGTACATCCCACACTATGGTGGCATCGCAGGAAGCATGTGATTGTTAAGGCAAGTTGTGTGTCACCTGCCGAAGACGCATGACAGCCAGTGGACGCTGAATGAAGGACACTTTAAAAACGTTCTAAAATAATTTTTATTACACGGCTCATGTATGTTGTTCAGTACATCTGTGAGCTGCTGGATTTTCCCATACAGTATTTACTGATAAAAACAGATTGATACATTGCTACATGTACTCGGTGCAAAAATATCATGACGTTTAACACGTTCGGTCCTCCCCGCCAGGCGTGGTAGCCGTACCTCGAGCTATCACGTCTGGTGGGGTGAGGGCACCGAACGTTTTAAAGCGTTGGATGTTAAGTTTTTCTCACAAATCCTCCTCTCTCCGGGTTCCCATATATCGTTAGAGCTCCAGCAACGTCCCACCTATGACAATGTCATTGCAGACTAAGCACAAATCAGCTAATATCGGAGCCAAGTCCATAGCCTGACGCTGCCAACAGGAGAAGGCAGTAGTTAGGACAACACAAACCTTCTTCTTCTTCTTCTTCTTCTTCTTCTTCTTCTTCTTCTTCTTCTTCCTTTTTTTGGACTCTTGAAAGGCAGTAAATGTGATAATTCCGTTGGCAAATGCCCATAAACCTCGCAAGTGATGTTTTCCTCTTATAGCTAGCACTCTTCTGGGTAATTTGTTTAGGGACCATAACTTTAAGATAGGTTGCGCGATAATTGTATACCATATCAATTAATATAACATGGTTTGAGTCTCAGACGGACGAGACTATACCGTAATGTGGTTTATAAGGTTGCTGCCCACGCTTCATAGCAATGAAGCTTTCGCTTCTTGCAGAAATGCTGTAAAACACTCCTTACTAAGTTGAAGACTTTTCCGAAAACCAATAACGTAATGCTGAACTTGTTACCGGTAGATTTTATCAACATGCTAGCATTACGTGAACTCAAATTGAACAACGCACTTTTCATGGAAACACTATTGAGAATTGACATTCGCAACCAGAGTAAGATAAGAGAGAATTAGGACTCGTACTGACGCATGTTTTCCTATCTAGCCCAACTTTTTTGAGTGGCACAAGGTATCATATGGTGTGTGTGTGTGTGTGTGTGTGTGTGTGTGTGTGTGTGTGTGTGTGTGTGTGTGTGTGTGAAAAATTGAAGAAGAGGCGTCATGATAGCGTAATCGTCTTGTAAGCAATAAGCGATCTATAGCTCGGACAAGCATGAAAAGAGCACGATGAATCTATGCGCACGCTCGTTTGTGTAAATTTTTTTCGGAAATATAAGTACCTAAACACTGGATTGGCAGTAAAATAGGCTTATACAGCGTGTTACAAGAAGGTACGGCCAAACTTTCAGGAAACATTCCTCACACACAAATAAAGAAGAGATGTTATGTGGACATGTGTCCGGAAACGCTTAATATCCATGTTAGAGCTCATTTTAGTTTCGTCAGTATCTACTGTACTTCCTCGATTCACCGCCAGTTGGCCCAATTGAAGGAAGGTAATGTTGACTTCGGTGCTTGTGTTGACATGCGACTCATTGCTCTACAGTACTAGCATCAAGCACATCAGTACGTACCATAACAGGTTAGTGTTCATCACGAACGTGGTTTTGCAGTCAGTGCAATGTTTACAAATGCGGAGTTGGAAGATGCCCATTTGATGTATGGATTAGCACGGGGCAATAGCCGTGGCGCGGTACGTTTGTATCGACACAGATTTCCAGAACGAAGGTGTTCCGACAGGAAGATGTTCGAAGCAATTGATCGGCGTCTTAGGGAGCATGGAACATTCGAGCCTATGACTCGCAACTGGGGAAGACCTAGAACGACGAGGACACCTGCAATGGACGAGGCAATTCTTCGTGCAGTTGACGATAAACCTAATGTCAGCGTCAGAGAACTTACAGTTGTACAAGGTAACTTTGACCACGTCACTGTATGGAGAGTGCTACGGGAGAACCAGTTGTTTCTGTACCATGTACAGGGTGTGCAGGCACTATCAGCAGCTGATTGGCCTCCACGGGTACACTTCTGCGAATGGTTCATCCAACAATGTGTCAATCCTCATTTCAGTGCAAATGTTCTCTTTACGGATGAGGCTTCATTCCAACGTTATCAAATTGTAAATTTTCACAATCAACATGTGTGAGCTGACGAGAATCCGCACGCAATTGTACAATCACGTCATCAACACAGATTTTCTGTGAACGTTTGGGCAGGCATTGTTGGTGATGTCTTGATTGGGCCCCATGTTCTTCCACCTACGCTCAATGGAGCGCGTTATCATGATTTCATACGGGATACTCTACCTGTGCTGCTAGAACATGTACCTTTACAAGTACGACACAACATGTGGTTCATGCACAATGGAGCTCCTGCACATTTCAGTCGAATTGTTCGTACGCTTCTCAAGAACAGATTCGGTGACCGATGGATTGGTAGAGGTGGACCAATTCCATGGTCTCCACGCTCTCCGGACCTCAACCCTCTTGACTTTCATTTATGGGGGCATTTGAAAGCTCTTGTCTACGCAACCCCGGTACCAAATGTAGAGACTCTTCGTGCTCGTATTGTGGACGGCTGTGATACAATACGCCATTCTCCAGGGCTGCATCAGTGCATCAGGGATTCCATGCGACGGAGGGTGGATGCATTATCCTCGCTAACGGAGGAGATTTTGAACATTTCCTGTAACAAAGTGTTTGAAGTCACGCTGGTACGTTCTGTTGCTGTGTGTTTCCATTCCATGATTAATGTGATTTGAAGAGAAGTAATAAAATGAGCTCTAACATGGAAAGTAAGCGTTTCCGGACACATGTCCACAATCGCACCCCGTAACTCCCGGTGTAGGTTCAAAAAATGGTTCAAATGGCTCTGAGCGCTATGGGACTTAACATCTGTGGTCACCAGTCCCCTAGAACTTAGAACTACTTAAACCTAACTAACCTAAGGACATCACACACATCCATGCCCGAGGCAGGATTCGAACCTGTGATCGTAGCAGTCGCGCGGTTCCGGACTGAGCGCCTAGAACCGCGAGACCACCGCGGCCGGCTGAGGATCGAGGTATGGTGTTGCATCTTGCTATTACCGAACAGTCCATTAAAACTACAGTCTTCCATATTCCGTAACATGTACACTCCAGCTAAAAATACGACAATTATACATTCCAATTTTAGGACTAATGACAGTAAAAAGATTTCATTATCGCCTGATCAAGAACATAAAAGTTTGTATTACATCCCAATAGACAAAAATTGCCAAACGACCTTAGGACTACATATAGGAAAATGTTAATAGGTAATGGCCTAAGTCTGCACAAAACGCATTGCCTCCTTTACGTATCAGGACGGCATAATTAGTTCTATATGTTTGCCAGCAAAACAAACAAGCCCTCTAGAGATGTATAGCAATCCTTTTTGCCGGCCGGAGTGACCGAGTGGTTCTAGGCGATACAGTCTGGAACCGCGCGACCGCTATGGTCGCGGGTTCGAATCCTGCCTCGGGCATGGATGTGTGTGATGTACTTAGGTTAGTTAGGTTTAAGTAGTTCTAAGTTCTAGGGGACTGATGACCTTAGAAGTTAAGTCCCATAGTGCTCAGAGCCATTTCAACCATTTGAGCAATCCTTTGCATTCATCTACATCTACCACGTACTCGGTAAGCCACCTAACAGTGTGCGACGGAGGGTACTTCTGGTTCCACTAACTGATCCACCCTTTCCTGTTCGTGAACGGCGCCTAGGAAGAATGGTTGTCGGTTAGCCTCTGTATTAGCTCTAATTTCTCGAAATTCCTCGTCGTGCTAATTTCGCGAGATGTACGTGGGAAGTAGTAATACGTTGTCTGAATTTTTCCGAAAAGTGTTCTCTCGAAATTTTAATAGCAAATCTGTCAGTGACGAACAACGCCTCTCTTTTATGGTCTGCCACTAGTTTCTTGAGAATCTCTGTAACGCTCTCGCGCTGACTAAACAATCCCCTGGCGAAACGCGCCCCTCTTCATTGGATCTTCATCGAGCCACCTTCAGCCTATTTCTCTACCGTTCCACTCTCTAGCAGAGTGCAGGAAAAATGAACACTTAAATCTTTCATACGTGCTCTGATTTCTCATATGTTACTGTGATGATCATCTCTTCCTGTGTAGGCAGGCAATAATAAAGTATTTTCGCATTTAGAGGAGAACGTTGTTGATTGAAATTTCGTGGAAAATGTCGCAAAAGCCTTTGTTTCAATGAATCCCATCCCAAATAGCTTATCACATCCGTGACACTCTTTCCTGTGCTGCGCGATAATACGAAACGAGCTGACCTCCTTTGAACTACTTCGTCGTCGTCCTCCGTCAGTCCTATCTCGTAAGAATTCCAAGCAGCACATAACTGCTCTAGCTGAAGACGAACAAGCGTAGTGTAAGCAGTCTCTTCAGCAGACCTGTTGCATCTTCTATGTGTTCTGCCAATTAAGCATAGTATGTGGTTTGCCTTCTCAAGAACATTATCTGCGAGACCGTTGCAACTTAAATTGTTCCTAATTGTAATCCCTAGGTATTTAATCGAATTGACAGGTTTTACATTTGTGTAATTTATTATGTAATCAAAATTCAATGGGTTTCTTTTTGTACTCATGTGCGTGACCCCAGACTTTTCCTTATTGAGAGACATTGCCACTTTTCGCACCCTTAAGATATCGTGTCTAAGACATTTTGCAATTGGTTTTGACCTTCTGATGACAGTATCATCTGCAAAAAATCTAAAACGACCGCTCAGATGATCTCCTAAATCGTATATGTAGCTTAGGAACAGCAGAGGGTCTGTAACACTTTCTTGGCGAATGCCGGATATTATTTCTGTTTACTCGACGCCTTGCCAGCAATTACTACTAACTGTGCCCTTTCTGAGAGGAAATTTCGGGTGTAGTAGCGCAGTTGAAGCAATGCTACATAGACACGCAATTTGACTAGAAGTCTCTCTTGAGGAACGGTGTCAAAAGTCTTCTGGGAGTCTAGGAATATGGAATCAATTTGAGATCCCCTGTCGATAACACTCATTACTTCGTGCGAATAGAGATAAAAATGGTTCAAATGGCTCTGAGCACTATGGGACTCAACTGCTGAGGTCATTAGTCCCCTAGAACTTAGAACTAGTTAAACCTAACTAACCTAAGGACATCACAAACATCCATGCCCGAGGCAGGATTCGAACCTGCGACCGTAGCGGTCTTGCGGCTCCAGACTGCAGCGCCTTTAACCGCACGATGCGAATAAAGAGCTCTGGTTTATTGTCACTAGAAGTTTCCATATTCTTAACACTATCAAAAAAGCCTCTGGGAAGATATCGTCACCCATACTGATTTGCTTACGACGAATAGATAGTTATCCACCAAGAGAGGGAATACCTCTGACCCATGGTGTGGGGCGAGGGTACACAAAGGACAAGCAACAAGCATAGTGCTAGTCTGCACACCAATAATTCATACTTGGCGGTGTACATTTATTAAAGTATCGTCCCCGATTACTATAAAAAAAATTCGAGATGACACATCGAAAACCGACAACCATATGCAAAAACGTGATAATGCTACCCTAGCAAGGAGGTTCGTCATAATGTATGGATGACTGATTCCGTTTTGAGGAGAACTAAATGTGTATTTTGATAAAATAAGACGCACAATCTAGACTTAGGAACACACACCTGCGCTTATGCTGCCTCTGTTGTAGCAGTAAACGTCACAGAATACATTATTTTATATGACCACCTTAGCAGCCGCCCGCGGTGGTCTAGCGGTTCTAGGCGCGCAGTCCGGAACCGCGCGACTGCTACGGTCGCAGGTTCGAATCCTGCCTCGGGCATGGATGTGTGTGATGTCCTTAGGTTAGTTAGGTATAGGTAGTTCTAAGTTCTAGGGGACTAATGACCACAGATGTTAAGTCCCATAGTGCTCAGAACCATTTTTGAACCACCTTAGCAACATGAGTTTATTGTAATATTATTTGTACCAATATGAGAACAAGCTCATTTAAACGCATAGTAGTACTGTAGGGATGACTTTGCAAGATATTGCATTTCAAGCTGTGCTATTTCCGCTAGGTTTTCCCACCTGATGTCACCCAAGTGAAGGACGCACGCAATTCACCTAGATGCGTAGATGGACTAACTTTTTGCAGAAACATCTAACAACATGCAAAAATCAGATTTAGAAACATTTTATTTCTTTGTGATGAACATGTTCCAGTCTCTCAACTTACTGGACAAACTTTTTATGCCATTTTTGCACAATATATCGTGACGTCATTAATTCAGCCACACACTGCAGAGTCACAGTGTCCAGTACAATAAATTACGATATTATTTATAGCCCTTTGGCATAATATATATATATATATATATATATATATATATATATATATATATATATATATATGGTATTTTTTTACCAACCTGTTCATTTCTAACACTTAAATGACACCCCCCCCCCCCCCCACACACACACAATATTAATGAAGTGGTGGCTCAGCAGTGTTAAATACATTGGGAACAGGCTCCAATGTGGTTGCCAGAGAACATCATAACGTCGACACGACATGATGATGACGCAACGTTGAGGACAGTGGGACAGAACTCATGTAATATGATAAAAGTGCGGAAAATATGAAAAATGTGGAAAAATACATAAAACTGTGGAATAGTGAGCGTAGTTACATATCTGCCTGGGTCTGGCCTCTGTTAGTGCCTCTAATGTCCAAAATAGCACAATATTAATCTGTTATTAACAAACAGGCATCGAGTGAAAAATGGTTGAAATGGCTCTGAGCACTATGGGACTTAACATCTGTGGTCATCAGTCCCCTAGAACTTAGAACTACTTAAACCTAAATAACCTAAGGACATCACACATATCCATGCCTGAGGCAGGATTCGAACCTGCGACCGTAGCGGTCACGCGGTTCCACACTGAAGCGCCTAGAACCGCTCGGCCACACCGGCCGGCAAATCAAGTGATGCAAGAATGTAATTACAATAACTTGTTACTAACAAACAGGCACAGCCATATCCTGTCCCTGTGCTGCCCAGCTCCAGAGTGAAACCACCTACTGATGTACCACAGTTATACAAGATAAAGATATGGAGGGAGCACTTGTGTCTCATTGGTCTAGAGGGGAAGGGGAGGGGTGAAAATGGAGGGCCCGCATCTCGTGGTCGTGCGGTAGCGTTCTCGCTTCCCACGCCCGGGTTCGATTCCCGGCGGGGTCAGGGATTTTCTCTGCCTCGTGATGGCTGGGTGTTGTGTGATGTCCTTAGGTTAGTTCGGTTTAAGTAGTTCTAAGTTCTAGGGGACTGATGACCATAGCTGTTAAGTCCCATAGTGCTCAGAGCCATTTGAACCATTTTTTTGAAAATGGAGGAGAGGGGGAAGATAGTGGTTTAGGTTCCCCTGGATGACCTTGATCAATTCGCAGTGGTTCCCCAGGGGGAAGTGCTTATCAGTGCCCTTGAAGTAAGATCGTTACCGCTCCTAGTATGCTCACTGATAACCTACTCCTCTGCAACAAAACGAGGTGCGTCCCTAGTGGTGTTTGCCCTTTTACCGACAACATCTGCACAGCTGAAAATCTGAACTGTGGAATACAAGTGTGGTATTCGTCACTATCAAAATCTCCGCACCGAGCAGCGGCGCGCTCCATTACGCGCCGCCGAGATATGCATCGTTGGCCGCGCTTCTCCGTGCGCGGCCCGCTGCAAACATCGCAGGCCGCCTTCGCGCTCGCCCTTCAAATCACAGCGTCTGGCCATCCATAAGACCCAGCGAATGGCCGGCCAGAACATACAGGGACCCCAGCTGCCGGCTCCATCAACTATGCAGCCTTATTTAACGCCGCTCCAGACGTCTACAAGCTAGTTCTCATAGTGCTATGTTTCTACTCCACCACTCGTAAGTACTACACTGCGGTGGACCTGCTGTTCGATGTTTGGTTGCGCTGTGGTTTTAGAAACCGAATGCTATGCTGGAACTCGAACTTCAACGTTCACTAGGCTTAGTATGTCAACGGATTTGTGATTTCCGCCGGAATTCTGCATATCATTTGCACTTCCTGGACATTGGTATAACCACCATCAATTTACATAATTTTCCATAAAGTGTTCATCTACAACGTGGCGCTTGGTAACCGTATTATTTGTATCAGTGCGTATCAGTGCTGTGTCAATAAACTGTAGAACGGTGATATACTTTATTGTGTTATTCCTAGTTATAATAATAAAATAGTGACGAGCCAGCAACCATCCACGCTGGAAGTTCTACTTACACAACTTATTCATCAGCAGGACGAGAACCAGAAGCTGCTACTGAACACCCTCCAGCCGCTCCTTCAAAGCTTACTGCAGACGCAAGCAACACAGTAAGTGCTGGCTTTTCGTTCCCTTGATGAGGCTTCAGACAACTGAGAAGCCTACGAATTAAAATTATTGCGCCATTTCCAAGCAGATGCCAGGCTCATGAAACCTTTGTTTTTGTCATGGTCAAAACTTGAGATTTACTGGCTACTGTGCAAGTTGGCCTTCTTATCTAAGCCTTCAGAGATCATCTTTTCAAATTTTCGTTCGTTACTGACTAAGTATGACCAGTGGCATACCCATGTTATTTCCTCCTGGGTAGCATTTTACCAGTGCAAGAAACAGCCAAACCAGACTCATAGAAATGGGCTGCAGGGCTGCAAGGTTTAGGGCGAAAATTTCATTTTGTTACCCCTAAAAGGAAACAGTCATATGCAGAAGACATGATCAGGGACATGACCAACCAGGGTACTCCAAACAGGGATCTCCTGTACAAGGCACTTCAACTCGAATACCCGTCACTAGACGAAGTTTTGGACTTAGCACAAAGCTTCGAAGTGACCCCAGGAAAGAAACGGGAGTCGTGGATCGACATAGCAGCCGTTAACGTGTACACATCCGAGCCAGCAGCCAGTGGCCACACTAGAAGCAACTGTTCAGCTTGCGAGCGCGCCTTCCACAAGTTGAAATCCTAGTTACTGACGGCCCCGTGCCTCGCACATTTTGCTCCAACAAAGCAGATACACTCCTGGAAATTGAAATAAGAACACCGTGAATTCATTGTCCCAGGAAGGGGAAACTTTATTGACACATTCCTGGGGTCAGATACATCACATGATCACACTGACAGAACCACAGGCACATAGACACAGGCAACAGAGCATGCACAATGTCGGCACTAGCACAGTGTATATCCACCTTTCGCAGCAATGCAGGCTGCTATTCTCCCATGGAGACGATCGTAGAGATGCTGGATGTAGTCCTGTGGAACGGCTTGCCATGCCATTTCCACCTGGCGCCTCAGTTGGACCAGCGTTCGTGCTGGACGTGCAGACCGCGTGAGACGACGCTTCATCCAGTCCCAAACATGCTCAATGGGGGACAGATCCGGAGATCTTGCTGGCCAGGGTAGTTGACTTACACCTTCTAGAGCACGTTGGGTGGCACGGGATACATGCGGACGTGCATTGTCCTGTTGGAACAGCAAGTTCCCTTGCCGGTCTAGGAATGGTAGAACGATGGGTTCGATGACGGTTTGGATGTACCGTGCACTATTCAGTGTCCCCTCGACGATCACCAGTGGTGTACGGCCAGTGTAGGAGATCGCTCCCCACACCATGATGCCGGGTGTTGGCCCTGTGTGCCTCGGTCGTATGCAGTCCTGATTGTGGCGCTCACCTGCACGGCGCCAAACACGCATACGACCATCATTGGCACCAAGGCAGAAGCGACTCTCATCGCTGAAGACGACACGTCTCCATTCGTCCCTCCATTCACGCCTGTCGCGACACCACTGCAGGCGGGCTGCACGATGTTGGGGCGTGAGCGGAAGACGGCCTAACGGTGTGCGGGACCGTAGCCCAGCTTCATGGAGACGGTTGCGAATGGTCCTCGCCGATACCCCAGGAGCAACAGTGTCCCTAATTTGCTGGGAAGTGGCGGTGCGGTCCCCTACGGCACTGCGTAGGATCAAATGGCTCTGAGCACTATGGGACTCAACATCTTAGGTCATAAGTCCCCTAGAACTTAGAACTACTTAAACCTAACTAACCTAAGGACATCACACACACCCATGCCCGAGGCTGGATTCGAACCTGCGACCGTAGCAGTCCCGCGGTTCCGGACTGCAGCGCCAGAACCGCTAGACCACCGTGGCCGGCACTGCGTAGGATCCTATGGTCTTGGCGTGCATCCGTGCGTCGCTGCGGTCCGGTCCCAGATCGACGGGCACGTGCACCTTCCGCCGACCACTGGCGACAACATCGATGTACTGTGGAGACCTCACGCCCCACGTGTTGAGCAATTCGGCGGTACGTCCACCCGGCCTCCCGCATGCCCACTATACGCCCTCGCTCAAAGTCCGTCAACTGCACATACGGTTCACGTCCACGCTGTCGCGGCATGCTACCAGTGTTAAAGACTGCGATGGAGCTCCGTATGCCACGGCAAACTGGCTGACACTGACGGCGGCGGCGCACAAATGCTGCGCAGCTAGCGCCATTCGACGGCCAACACCGCGGTTCCTGGTGTGTCCGCTGTGCCGTGCGTGTGATCATTGCTTGTACAGCCCTCTCGCAGTGTCCGGAGCAAGTATGGTGGGTCTGACAGACCGGTGTCAATGTGTTCTTTTTTCCATTTCCAGGAGTGTAGTTATTGCAACTGACACATCTGATACAAGCGTCGGAGCGGTCCTGGCATACAGGGAGGCGGATGGCTCTGAGCACCCTGTAGCCTATGCATCGAAAACATGACTGACACCCAACGCAAGTACTCCTAAATAGAAAAAGAAGCACTGGCTATCATATTCGGATTAAAGAAATTCTACGTTTTCGTTTATGGCACAAAGTTTCACCTCGTAACATACCATAGGCCGCTGATCACCCGATTGAATTCAGAAGCAAAGATTTCAGACAGGACTGCTCACCGCCTCCAGACCTGGGCTTTATTTTTGGCTCGCTACCAGCATGAGATTCACTTTCGTAATACGACTGAGCATGCCGACGCTGATGCCCTCACCCGCCTTCCATGGGGGCCCTATCCAGAGTTCGACGAAGAAGAAATTCTGTGGTGAGGGAGCAGAAGCAGCCGTAGATTCTTTTCCAATTACCAACTCCTGGGTCGCAGACGCAACCGGTAGCGACGAGGTATTCCAACAAATCCGGAGTCATATACTTCATGGATGGCTCAAACGACAACCTCCCATGGCTTCTGCAGCATTCCGCCAGTTCTTTAATGCCCGCCATCAGCTCCTTTTAATCGATCGATGGAGTAATTCTAGTCGTTTCCGACTAGGGACACGCACCAGAAGTCATTCCTTATTCTTTACGTTAGTATGGGTTGGGGTTGGGTTGTTTGGGGGAGGAGACCAGACAGTGGGGTCATCGGTCTCATTGGATTAGGGAAGGACGGGGAAGGACGTCGGCCGTGCCCATTCAAAGGAACCATACCGGCATTTGCCTGGAGCGATTTAGGGAAATCACGGAAAACCTAAATCAGGATGGCCGGACGCGGGATTGAACCGTCGTCCTCCCGAATGCGAGTCCAGTGTGCTAGCCACTGCGCCACCTCGCTCGGTTCTTACGTTAGTACGTCCTTCAACTATTGCACCAAGGTCACTGAGGGGTATCCCGAACTAAACTCCTTGCTCGCAGGTTCACTTACTGGCCAGGCATGAACCAGGAGATTGAAAGACTCACACAAACATATCCATCATGCCAAAGCCAACAGGCAGCCCCCGACATTCATTTGTTTCTTGGCCACCATGTGCTCGCCCTTGGGAGCATGTACACATTTATTTTGCGGGCCACTGTTTAACGCCATGTTCTTGATAATGGTCGATGCTTACTCCCGATTTTCGTACATTGTCCGATGCAATGCCACGTCAACCGCCAATACCATCACAGCCTTAGAGAAACATATTGCGATTGAAGGCCTTCTGGAAGTGATCGTAACTGACAATAGTCCATAATTCCATAGCCAAGAGTTTCGTGGTTTCTGTACCCGGCATGGCATTCGCCACATTCCAATGCTCCTCTTCCATCCACAATCGAATAGAGAAGCCAAGAGAATGGTCTGCAGTTTCAAAACTCAGATGAAGACATATCTCCAGGATCTCTCCACCGATGTATCCCTTCATATATATATATATATATATATATATATATATATATATATATATATATATGGAACTTCTCCACAAACGGCAGCCCCAGACCCTCTTGAGCCTGCTCATGCTGACGCCACAGCCAGCAGCACCACCACTACCTGCTTCCAAATTCTGTCCTGGGGCCTTGGTGTGGGCGAAAGGATTTGGCCGTCAACCAGCCTGGAACAATTGTCCAGCGCCGGAGCGGGAAGATCTTCAGGGTGCAGCTTCCGGACTGGGATGTTCTGCGACATGCCAATCAACTTCATCTACAATAGTATTTTCCGTCACCTTCTGCGAACTACCATTACCAGTCACTTAGTTCCCATCCTATCCCTAGCCACCCAGCCAGAGTAACACCAGACTCATACATGCCTTTTGCCCACAGCCGGCTGACCAACACTACACCCCAACAAGAGTGGCTTACCCCAGACGTCTCTCAGCCCCAGAGGTTGACCTTCCTGGGCTACGAGATATCGCCTGGTCACCAACTAAGGGTAATTTCTGATGAGGATCAAGACATGCCGCTCTGACTTCTCCTGCTCCATTGGCACCCCTGCCGAAGTCAACACCATACAACCTTCGCCCCCGGCAGAGGCGTTTTCGTCCGTATGCTCCTGTGACCTGGGCCACCAACGCCGCTGAGGACTCGGAGGAAGACCCCATGGATGTGGCGTTCATTAGCGGCAGAAGCTTCCCCAGTGGAGAAGTGGTGTCGTATCCACCACTATTAAAATCTCCGCACCGAGCACAGGCACGCTCCATTACGCGCGGCCGAGATATGCATCTTTGGCCACACTTCGTGCGCGGCCCCCAGCTAACATCGCAGGCCGCCTTAGCACGGTTGCTTCCAAACACAGCGATTGGCCGCCCTGAATATACAGGGACCCCAGCCATAACTATGGAGCCTTATTTAACGCCGGTCCAGATGCCTACAGGCCAGTTCTCATAGTGCTATGTTTCTACTCCACTACTCGTAAGTACTCTGCTGCGGTGGACGTGCTGTTCGATGTTGATGCTATGCTGGAACTTAGACTTCAACATTCACTAGGCTTAGCATGTCAACGGACTTGTGATTTCCGCCGAAATTCTGTATTTCACTTGCACTTTCTGGACGTCGGTATAACCGCCATCAACTTACATAATTTTCCCTAAAGTGTTCATCTACAACTTGGTGGTTGGTAGCCGAATTATCTGTATCAGTGCTGTGTGAATAAACCGTACAACGGTTGTGTTACTCCTAGTTATAACAACAAGCGTAACTTCCTCCACACTGCTTGGTTACACACCAACTACCTACAGCAGCAAACTTAAACAATCTACATTTAATTTTTGCATCACTTACAGTTCTTTCTAGGGCTGTTGGTTATTGTGCAGTGATACGGCGCTGAAACTGTGCCACTCGCTGTGACTTGTGGTGTGGATCGACTCGAAAAGCAGTAATCCAAGGTGCTGTAGACTGCCGTCTCGAACACGAATTTTTCGGGGATAGCGTAGTTTTTTATCCTCTATGCACGCGTACTCGTCACACTTTTGTTCGTACTTGTGCCTCATTACAGTGTTCCAACGTTCACTGGTTCGAGTGTTCTTCGGCAAAGAGCGAACCCTTCCATGGTAAGTCAAGTGTAACCTCCCTTAGCCTACAATCCTTTTCTCATGCTTCATTGCAACAGCTAAGTTTGTGGCTATCGACAAAGGTGAGAGATGGTTAACAAAGAAAGCTTTTTTTGCTGCGAAACTTGACACGTTCCTAAATGAAAATCTCTCTTTACTTTGTGAATATTGAAGTTACTCCAATTTTGGAGGAAAAATGTTATTTGAACGGATATCAGTACATACTATTTTATTTCATTTATTTATTTAGTAAGTAACACACTATCTAACCAGGCTTAGACCCAACCACGCTCTTATTATCAGTTTTCAACTGACCTTTGCCATTGCTGCACTGCTTTTCCAAATTAATCTTCCACGCTATGACAATCCACGGTAGCCTTTGTCACTGTTCAGGCGATAGTATATCTCGCCAACAGATTCTACTAACTAAGGATAGCCGGCCGATGTGGCCGAGCGGTTCTAGGCGCTACAGTCTGGAACCGCGCGACCGCTACGGTTGCAGGTTCGAATCCTGCCTCGAGCATGGATGTGTGTGATGTCCTTAGATTAGTTAGGTTTAAGTATTCTAAGTTCTAGGGGACTGATGACCTGAGAAGTTAAGTCCCATAGTCCTCAGAGCCATTTGAACCATTTAACTAAGGATAATGACATTGATTCGTCGACTGATTAAGTGCATCTTCCAAGAATAATTATTCATTGTTGATTTACCAATGGACGGAAAACTTCCAAACCCATATTTCGTCACCTCAACAAACTGTTCAAATAATTTTGGTGCGAATCAACTGCATGCGACTCTCCGGGCTAAAGTTGAACGTCTCCCAACTCGCATTCTGGTGAGTGATCGGTAGCCCTTGGGGGTATTTTTGAACCTAACAGCCACACAATGCACCTGCTGGAAAAGGCACACTCATCTACATCATACACCGCAAGCCACCTAATGGTGTGTGGCGGAGGGTACTTTCGGTACCACTATCTGACCCCCCCCCCCCCCCAAACCCTGTTCCACTCGCGAATAGTGCGTGGGAAGAATGATTGTCGATAAGTCTCTGCATTGACTCTAATTTGTCTAATTTTCTCCTCGTGGTCAATTCGCGAAATGTTTGTGGGGTAAGTAATATGTTCTCCAATTCCTCCTGAAAAGTGCTGTCACGAAATTTCAATAGTAACTCTCTCCGTGATGCACAACGTCTCTCTTGTAACGTCTGCCAGTGGAGTTTGCTTATCATCTCCGTAACGCTCTCTCGCCAACTAAACAACCCCGTAACGAAACGCGCGGCTCTTCGTTGGATCTTTTCTATCTCCTCTGTCAGTCCTACCTGATAGGAATCCCAGACAGATGAGCGATACTCATGAATCGGGCGAACAAGCGCCTTCTTTCGTGGATGAGTTACATTTCCTTAAGATTCTTTCGATGAATCTGAGTCTGGTGTCTGCTTTCCCACTATCTGTTTTATATGGTCATTCCACTTCAGTTCGCTTTGCATCGTTACGCCTCGATATTTTACGGCAGACGCTGTCTCCAGTTGTTTGTCATCAATAGTGTAACTGTACAGTAGTGGATTTCTTTTCCTATGTATGCTCAATATGTTACTCAGCTCTGAAAATTTCAGAGAAAGAGCAGTGCTTAAGAGAGCACTATTTTATACGTTATAGCACCATCTACAGCGGTACACTTTTCAACGTCTTTCACAACAACACTTGCTATCTGCAAAGAGAAAAATTTGTTGAATCATCGTATGTTCAGCGGCAGGTTAGTCATAAGCTAAATGGATGGAAGACTAGTCACCACGGTCCGCACACACAGATGAATCGTTAAGCCTTTGTAGATGGTGCAGCGACTTAGTCACTCGTTCAACCGCACGCCCCCTGCCTCTAAATGAGCATAAGGCAGTAGCGATACTCCAGACATTCACGTTCCAAGTGGCCACTGTACGTAAACATCAGTAAATGTAAGGACGTGATACAGTGGCAAAAAGGGCATTCGTGTTTGGCTGTGCCCCTGGCCATATGGTATGTGAAGTTGCTGAATTTGTTGGATTTCGTGCTGTAACGCACCTGGCCACGAAACACGACGGGGAAAGATCGTAACTGAGAGACACTGAAGATCTCAAAATCGCTTCCTAACCCGACAGGAATTGCTGTAGGCAGTGAATGAAGGGCCATTCCCATCTCTTAGCGGGAGCATATTGCGACGGGAACTGCATGCAATAAACATTGATCACACAAGCACATAAATAAAACAACAGCAAAATTCGTAGGGTTGGAAGGATATGTGACTCGTTTTCTGAACCCCATCCCACCATAACCTATTACAGCTCGATTGGCCTGCAAAATGACCTGACTTAAACCCGATAGAAAAACTGTGGAAGTAGTTGGAACTGTGGGCAAAATGCCGACATGAGCATCCCCGAAAGTGCGTGATAAAATCCTCGGTAAGTGTCTTAACTTGGATGCGACGTACTTGCACAACCTTGTGGACTCACTTTCTAACCGAATCCAGGCGGTTATGAAGTCCAGGGACGTAATTACACAGTATTATATAAGCATGTAATGATTTCTCTACGGGAGACTAATTTATGATCGGTGAACTTACATGTTAAGGAAAGCAACGCACCTACAACTGAACCCTGTAGCAACTCCTACTTTACACGCTCCCAGTCAGATTCAAATCCATACATATCATAAAAAACATATATGTACATACTTTTCACGTCTCCTCCAAAACTACTGGATCGATTCCAAACAAACGTGGTATACACATCATTTCCTGTCTAGAAGGCACCGCTTTGTGTTTGTGTGGTGGGGGGGGGGGGGGGGGTAAGAACCACCTACTTACCGAAGGGATGGGGGCTGAAAAACAAGCGTTCCCCACAACGCACAAATACCCTGACTTTGTTCATCCATTATTTGAGATTGAGAGGACTTAGTGACTTTCAACAACCTTTGCGCTTAATTTCAATCCTTTGCGAGAATTTCTCGCTCACACCACACACAAAATTATGAAAGGAACGATGTCTACCGCTTTACATTTTCGCTGTTCATACGGTACAACTGTCGCTTCCGACGTGACGTTTTAATTTATTGCTTCTTTACCACGAAATCTACTCGCAACATGTTTTGCAGACAGCATTCACAGGTACCAGTGAATGTGCTAGCAGAATTACACTTAGGTGAAAAAAGTCAAGGGACTGCGATTTACTCATATACAGATGGCAGTAGTATCGCGTGCACAAGGTATAAAAAGGCACTGCATAGGTGGAGCTGTCATTTGTACTCAGTTGATTCATGTGAAA
Organism: Schistocerca nitens; assembly: GCF_023898315.1. NCBI lineage: Eukaryota > Metazoa > Arthropoda > Insecta > Orthoptera > Acrididae > Schistocerca > Schistocerca nitens. The sequence goes on along the minus strand of NC_064616.1, from coordinate 554,926,198 downwards.
ATGTAGCCGCACGACGGGAATTAACAGACTCTGAACACGGAATGGTAGTTCGAGCTAGACACATGGGACATCCCATTTCGGAAATTCCCATTTCGAGAATTCACTATTACGAGATCCATAGTGTCAAGAGTGTGCCGAGAATACAAAATTTCAGCCATTAACTCTCATCACGGATAACGCAGTGGCAGACGGCCTTCACTTAACGACCAAGAGCAGCGGTATTTGCAAAGTGTTGTCTGAGCTAAGAGACAAGCAACACTGCGTGAAATAACCGCAGAAATCACCGTGAGACGTACGATGAACGGATCCGTTAGGACAGAGCGATGAAATTTGGCGTTAATGGCCTATGGTAGCAGACGATCGACGCGAGTGCCTTTTCTAACAGCACGACATCCCCCGCAGTGTCTCTCCCGGATTCGTGACCATATCAGATGGACCCTAGACGACTTGAAAGCCTTGGCTTGGTCAGATGAGTCCCAATTTCAGTTGGTAAGAGCTGATGGTAGGGATAGATGTGGGCTATCTTTACGTAACTTGGACTAGGTCCTCTGGATGTTCGGCTACTTGGAGACCATTTGCAGCCATTCGTGGACGTCATGTTTCCAAGCAACGATGGAATTTTTTTGGATGACAATGCGTCATATCACTAGTTCAAATGGTTCAAATGGCTTTAAGCACTGTGGGACTTAACATCTGAGGTCATCAGTCCCCTAGACTTAGAACTTCTTAAAACTAACTAACCTAAGGATATCCCACAGATCAATGCCCGAGGTAGGATTCGAACCTGCGACCGTAGCAGCAGCGCGGTTCCGGACTGAAGCGCCTAGAACCGCTCTGCCACAGCGGCCAGCTATGTCACTGGCCCACATTTGTTCGTGACTGGTTTGATCAACATTCTGGACAATTAGAGCATATGGTTTGGCCACCCAGATCCCCGGACATGAATCCAAATGAAAATTTGTGGGACAGTAGAGAGGTCAGTTCGTGCACAAAAGCCTGCACCAGTAACACTTTCGCAATATAGAGGCAGCACGGCTTAATATTTCTGCAGTGAACTTCGAACGATTTGTTGAGTCCATGCCACGTCGAGTTATTGCACTGCGTCGGGCAAAAGGAGGTCCGACACGATATTAGGTGATGTCCCATGTCTTTTGTCCCCTCATTGTATAACTTTGAACGACACATAGTTCAGGGGATACAGTGTGCAGTGTGAAAACGTAAAAGGAGAAATGTGTGGAATGCATGCGACATGTGCGTAAATGGGTGAAGTTGTGGGTAAAAAAGCTCCCCTAGACTTAGAACTACTTAAACCTAACTAACCTAAGGACATCCCACACATCCATGCCCGCATTACTTGGTATCTGGAAAGAAATCCTGTAGGATGAAAAACCTCCAACCTCCTACTGGGGTGGGGGTGTGGCCAGAGAAGAGTGGTCAGGGAGAGTCAGAGAGGGGAGGGAGAAGGTAGCCAGAGTTAAGGAGAGGGGGAGATGGACAGAGAGAGAGAGAGAGAGAGAGAGAGAGAGAGAGAGAGAGAGAGGACGAGGAGGAGGAAGAAATGGACATATTGGAGGAGGACATGTACATGTGAGAGGTGGAGATTGACAGAATGACAGAACAGAGGCTGGAAGGTATGGGCAGAGAAAGGGGGGGGGGGGTGTCAGGAGGACATGCACAAAATATCCAGAGAGAGAGGGAGAGAGAGGGAAGTCGGAGATGGTCTAAAATAAGACATGAATAATTACATAACCGTGCAGTGCTGGGTACTCAGCTGGTGTATGTATAATGAAAGGTTTCGAAATTGAGGAGTTTTGATTCTGCGGTTGTTCATCGATATAGCACGCAGAACGCGACTGAAGCTTCTTTGAAACAACCAACTTACCCCAGGACGTAAAGAGAACTGCTAGACTTGCAAGGTCCTACCATCGCGAGTCACAAATTTCCTTAACACACTGAATGCTTTAACGACGTTACATCCATAATATCTTCGACAAGTTTTACTTATAAGAATTGACCGCAGGAGATGCACTAATACGAACACTTCTTGATATTATCGTTTCCGGTCTCAAGATTTATACGAGTTATAAAATTACAGTTAACTAGTTTCAAGGCTCACCTGGTTCGACTTTGATGTTTGTCTTGGTTTCCACGAGGGAGCCTTGATCATGTGCTGCCACAGAGCTTCCGTTGCTTTTATCAGCAACCATTGGAGATTCCACTTTCACTGAAAAGATACAAAGTAATGGCCATAAAAGTACACCTAAAGCTAATATTTTGTGCAGGTCATTGTTAAACATGTAAGAGAACTGATTATAACGGTAGTTCAACAATAAAGGATAGAAGTCTTTATGTTCTTCACGGGTATGCTGCCGGATATGATTGTCTTCACTACACGATATCTTTTAAGCAAGATATGGAACCTTATTTTACCTGATATAAAACAACAACGGTCTGGTTTTCGACCAGCTACATCTTAATTTGTGATTTATTACTTTCGCTAGGTTCTCCCTCCAGCGGCGCTGCAATTCTTCCCTTCGCAGGGCGCAGTTCTTCCGCTTCTCACGCAGGCGCAGTGGCCTGGACCCGGGGTATAAAGGAGACGCCGTTTCTGATGTTCATTCAGTTCCGGCGTGATTGTGTACTCAGCGGTCCCCCCTGAAGATAGCGGCCAGATGGATCGGCGAAATATCGTGTACTGAAGACGATCGTATCCGGCAGCATACCCATGAAGTGCATAAACATATAAGACGCCAGGAAAATCTACGGAATCACAACGGATGAAAGTGGTTATATGTGCACTGTGGAACGCAATTAAAGGCTCACTTTTTCGAAACACCGTAATGTCTCCCATTGCGAAGCAGAAATTTGAAATTTGGCTCAAAGGTGCCTACAACATTCATCTGTAATGGTGCGAAAACGTGGCACCCTGCGACGTCACCCTCGATCTCGACGACGCTTCAGACCGCAAGGTCTCGACAAATGCGAAAAAAAGGCCAGAGTTCAGAAGTTCATGTGAGGTGTTAGGTGGATTAAGTATGTAACATTGCCACCAGATTTCACCACAATTCTGCCCAACGCCATTGTGGACGGATCACACGATGGAAAGGTCGTCACACCCCCTCTAGCCAACATTTCGCCCCTTCTTTTGACGCCTCCGTTGAAATCATGCGGTTTTCTTAGGGATAGCCGAGAAAAACATTTCGGACAAACCGCCGCTCAGAAACAACTGGAACAGACCTCATGGCGCGGCATAAAAGGCATCAATGAACCCCTCCCTCTTTCCTTGGGAAGTTGATTCCCACCCATTTCGCTATAAAAGACGACATTTTGCAGCGCTACGAGCAACAAGACGACGTTCTTGATAACCATTGACATTGCTGACACACCTGAACGTTTCAATCCTCCCCTAAGGACATTGTAGGACCGCATCCCCATTCAGCGTGATTTTACCCCTTTGGGTGGAGCACGGCCGCAGTTTTTGTTCTCGTGGGACCACTAGGGACCATTCAAAACCATTCGGTGAAGCCTGAATGTGATCCAAAGCAGCGTAGAGAACTTGTGCATTTTCAGCCCTTCGCGCTCTCCTGTGACGTCATCATGAGGGGCTCCGACACTGACACACGCATGAATAAAACTGCAACTGATCCCGCTAAGACCCCTCAGTTCGGTAACACCCTCGGTTTCACCTGCCCACCTTTACCGAGTATTTTAAAAATGTATCTGTACAGAGAGAACCTGTGAGGTAGTCCTAGGCATCTGCAGCAGGTAAACCCTGACACCCTTCTGGCTCCTGATGACTGCCCGGACGCGCCTACGATTACTTCACAGAGTAAACAACTAGCTGTCAACCTTGAATTTCTACAAGTGTCAGACAGTAAAAAAAGTATTGTAACATACGTGCAACAGCAAATTACTGAACAGCTGTAAAACGTTGCTGAAAAAATAATATTACAACCAACAACTACAGACAGCAGTAATGGTTTATTCAGAGTTGACATATGTCCATCTACAACATCAGGACATGTACTGGTGAAGGTAATAAAGCCGAAATAAGCTTAAATACCAAAATAAAATATCGAGCGGTATACTGTTTTCCAATTCTCTGTGTATTTAAGAAGGCTTTGGCATTCTTTTGCGCTTCAAAATGATCATTGGATTAAGTTTAGTATAGTCAGCACAACATGAAAGGACAACAGTGTAGTGCATCTTTTCATGTCCACTTCTTTTATACGAGTAATTACAGTTTTACCACCTTTCATGGCAACAGTTCTGTTGTTCGGCATATCAAATGTCAGAGAAGTTTTATCCATATTCGCTATTTGGTTTAGTTCCACACTGGTGTTCTTTCAATGGTGAATAATAAAGCGATGGGAAGATAATATTTTTCTCTTCGTACTCTTGTGGTATTTTCTGAGATATTTTAGTTTTTGTTCGCACACTAAGTCCACGACACTTCATAACCCTGTAGCAGCAACCAACTCCTCCCATAAGGGCTGTTAAGTTTCACTGTAGCGTTAGCTTACGAGCGTATATCTGAAGCATTTTTGTATTAATTCCAACGCCATTTTTACGGTGTCCTCGAATCCATTTCAATACGTCATCTTCTAGTTTTGTATATTTTGCATTCAGCCATCTATTTTCATATTTGGTCTTCCTCGCCAGTGGTGAATGCTTTTTTCTTTTTTTTTGTGTTGGTGGAGGGCCGAAATGCCGCTCCGTTGCTCTGGTTCCATGTTGTTCTCCATATGCGATTCCTTTCATTTTATAGCCCGCATCATATGAATACCTTTTATTTGTTCCATTACGAAACTAGCTGCTAAAAAAAACATTGCACTGTTACCGATAACACAGATCGCTATCAATTCAAGTTCACTGGCACCGTAGACTGCAGCGATGCATCGTAGGCTACACATTGTTCTGGGTTTGTGATGGCGGGGCGGAAGGGAGACAATGTTACCAAGCTTGTGAATCCCCGCAACTCATATTCGTCGCATGGGTGCCCTTCTGCTGCCAGTTGAATCCAAGATTGCCAGAAAGAGATAGGTTTCCCGCGGCATCGAATATATGGCCATTTTTAAGACTGTCGGATCAAACACTGGACATTTTTATATTAATTTCGAGTATAAGATGCAACTGAATTTTGGAGGCAATTATTGGAAGAAAAAAAGTTCGTCTTATAGTCCTAAAATACGGTAACTGAACGGTTTTATTTTGGTTTATGGCTTGATTTAATTATTTATCTAGGTTATTAATACAACTACTGACCCAAGATTTCCACTGCCGATTCTCTCGTTGCTTCAAAGCAGTTTCAGAGTTCCAAAGACTTTGTGTATCAAACAACTCCCTCTCTTATTTCACGTCCCTTCTCTTACGGAAGATTCTTCGACTGTCTGCAGTGCATGACATACGGAACCAGCCCCTTATTGTGTTTAAATACGTGTAAAAAAAGCTTCCCATCGGTTCGTAAGGCAATTCATTTCTTCATTATTGATGTTTATGAGTTTGCTCATAATAACTAGTAGATAACAGATATCAGACTGACAGATTGTTGTTTCGTAACATTTTATAAACAATGGCAATGTTAGATCCTTACGTAAAGAAGGAAACAACAGTACGAGATTGCGGAAACCCTTCACGAATAACATTATCCGTTTACCTTTTTCAAAGTGTCCATTATTTGTCACGATTCTTCGATATTGTGAACCCTTGAAGTAGGGAGCGACATTTTAGCTACTAAATGTTCATAAGTGCCTGTTGGTAAACAAAGTGGAAACTGTGTATGTTTTGCAAGATGGGGCTCCCAAGAAACCCGATTTACTTAGTAAGACAGGGAATAATAGTCATAACGTCTTTGCCTAATTCTTTGTTTTCTCACTGAAAAGTATTTGTTAGTGGCAACATAACTGTTACTTTAAGAACGAAGTCTTTCGCAACGGGACTGTTGTATAAAACATACTCGGACTTCTTGCCCCATCACGGCAAAACCTCGAGCTTTCGACGATTTCCACCATCGTCTTCGTCAGGAGCAACTGACTGTCGAAATTACTGGTGTGGTGGCCTTATATAGTCCAAAGGCGGCTTCTGATTAGTTGTTAGTTACGTCATGCTGATGCATATGGTGTCAACGTCTGTGCTGTTGGAGCCACCGCTCCTGTCGTAGCGTAAACATTGCGACGAATGTATCTTGCTCTTCTCTGCATCGAGAGCTCGCTTCCATGCACCGCTAGATTGTATCCGCCGTCACGGTTGTAGGTTTTCTCACTCATTCTTATTTCTACAGCCTCTTCAGTTATGGAGTCCCAGTACGTGGGAGCCTAGGACAAAACTTTTGTTTCGTCAAACAGTATTTTATGTTTGTTTGTGAGGCTGTGCTTAGGAACTGCAGATTTCTCCAGTTTTCGATTTTTAATATGTCATTGATGCTCTGCACAGCGGTCGGAAACGCTGCGTATGGACTGACCATTGAAACTGCTTCTGCATTCAAATGGGATGTTGTAAATCCCAGGAATCCTGAGGCAGAGACTGCCCTTCATAGGGCGTAGCATCTGCTGTATCTTCTTAGGAGGTAGGAAAATAGATCTGATACCTCGTCTTCTCAGGACTCTGCATATTTTGCTGGATGTAGTGCCGCTACAGTCAGTTGCTCCTGACGAAGACGACGGTTGAAATCGTCGAACGTTTGAGGTTTTAACCTGAACTGAAGTGGCAAGAAGTCCGAGAATGTTTTATATAACTGCTACTTTGTTTTTGGGTCCTCAGTAGTCAGGATCGCGGGGCCGGCCACAACTTTTCTGCTGTGCCAGACTCTTCATCTCAAAGTAGCACTCCAGTAGGATTGCAGCGGCGAGTCTGGCTGAAAAACAGTCATAGTGTGTGCTGTCTTCATTTGTTCATAACGTCATAACACTCACCGATGACTCCGCCACCCTCTGCAGTGACGTCAACGTCGTCGTCGTCGCCCTTGCTGCCGCCACAGCGCCACCGCCACCGCCACAAGCCTAGCCACTCTCCCCAATCCCTCTCCCCTCTCAAGCTAATCTCAGCGTAGTATTCTCTCTCTCTCTCTCTCTCTCTCTCTCTCTCTCACACACACACACACACACACACACACACACACACACACACCATACTACATACCAAACAAAATATTGCCAGTATTAGAATATTTCCAAAAAAATTGGCTGAATTGTGTTCTCAGGTTAAAAGGCAAGCTCAGTTTAACTGCGCAGCTCCTGTGCCACCATGTACGGTCCCGCGGCTATTGTGAGACAGACATATTGAGGGAATCTTGCAAGGTTCAAATGTGGGCTGTAGTAGCTACGTAAGAGATGAAGAGACTTGTGCATAACAGACTAGTTTGGAGAGCTACGTGTTACCTATCTACGGACTGAGGACCATAAAAACAATAACAAAAATGGTTCAAATGGCTCTGAGCACTATGCGACTTAACTTCTGAGGTCATTAGTCCCCTAGAACTTAGAACTAGTTAAACCTAACTAACCTAAGGACATCACACACACCCATGCCCGAGGCAGGATTCGAACCTGCGACCGTAGCGGTCTCGCGGTTCCAGACTGCAGCGCCAGAACCGCGCGGCCACTTCGGCCGGCTCCCCTAGCAGTGTGTCGTGGTACTGTGGCGGTAGGATTTCGATGTGTATCTGGACTGCAGATACGTACTTCGAAAACAAACAAAAAACTAATTTCGTAATTTTATTTTTCCGAGGTGATTGTTAAAACTCTACGACTCCGCAACACGCTACAGTTTTGAGCCCTCTAGTGGCAGAGGGCTGAAAATACACTACTGGCCATTACAATTGCTACACCACGAAAATGACGTGCTACAGACGCAAAATTTAACCGACAGGAAGAAGGTGCTGTGATATGCAAATGATTAGCTTTTCAGATCATTCACACAAGGTTGGCGCTGCTGACGACACCTACAACGTGCTGACATGAGGAAAGTTTCCAACCGATTTCTCATACACAAACAGCAGTTGACCGGCGTTGCCCGGTGAAACGGTGTTGTGATTCCTCGTGTAAGGAGGAGAAACGCGTACCATCACGTCTCCGACTTTGATAAAGGTCGGATTGTAGCCTATGGCGATTGCGGTTTATCGTATCGCGACATTGCTGCTCGCGTTGGTCGAGATCCAATGAGTGTTAACAGAATATAGAATCGACGGGTTCAGGGGGGTAATACGGAACGCCGTGCTGGATCCCAACGGCCTCGTATCACTAGCAGTCGAGATGACATCCGCATGGCTGTAACGGATCGTGTAGCCACGTCTCGATCCATGAGTCAACAGATGGCGACGTTTGCAAGACAACAACCATCTGCACGAACAGTTCGACGACGTTTGCAGCAGCATGGACTATCAGCTCGGAGACCATGGCTGCGGTTACCCTTGACGCTGCATCACAGAGAGGAGCGCCTGCGATGGGGTACTCAACGACGAACCTGGGTGCACGAATGGCAAAACGTCATTTCTTTGGATGAATCTAGGTTCTGTTTACAGCATCATGATGGTCGCATCCGTGTTTGGCGACATCACGGTGAACGCGCATTGGAAGCGTGTATTCGTCATCGCCATACTGGCGTATCACCCGGCATGATGGTATGGTGTGCCATTGGTTACACGTCTCGGTCACCTCTTGTTCGCATTGATGGCACTTTGAACAGTGGACGTTACATGTCAGATGTGTTACGACCCGTGGCTCTACCCTTCATTCGATCCCTGCGAAACCCTACATTTCAGCAGGATAATGCACGACCGCATGTTGCAGGTCCTGTACGTGCCTTTCTGGATACAGAAAATGTTCGACTGTTACCCTGGCCAGCACATTCTCCAGATCTCTCACCAATTGAAAACGCCTAGTCAATGGTGGTGGACCAACTGGCTCGTCACAATACGCCAGTCACTACTATTGACGGACTGTGGTATCGTGTTGAAGCTACATGGGCAGATGTACCTGTACACGCCATCCAAGCTCTGTTTGACTCAATGCATGTCCGCAGCTCGTGGTCGTGTGGTAGAGTTCTCGCTTTCCGCGCCCGGGTTCCCGGGTTCGATTCCCGGCGGGGTCAGGGATTTTCTCTGCCTCGTGATGACTGGGTGTTGTGTGATGTCCTTAGGTTAGTTAGGTGTAAGAAGTTCTAAGTTCTAGGGGACTGATGACCATAGATGTTAAGTCCCATAGTGCTCAGAGCCATTTGAATTTTTTTGACTCAATGCCCAGGCGTATCAAGGCCGTTATTACGGCCAGAGCTGGGTGTTCTGGGTACTGATTTCCCAGGATCTATGCACCCAAATTGCGTGAAAATATAATCACACGTCAGCTCTAGTATAATATATTTGTCCAATTAATACCCGTTTATCATCTGCATTTCTTCTTAGTGTAGCAATTTTAATGGCCAGTACTGTATGTAGATGCAGGAAACATACACCAGCATTGTACGACTTAATTATCCTATAAATTCAAGCCTCAAAGTCCATTTTTTCAATTCACAATAAATTTTTTCTGTTTAGAAGACGCCAGAATATTGCGCACTCGAATCAGCAATGGCAATCTAAACAAATCTTTGGATAGCAGCGCAATGATCAACAAATCTACACTCTAGGAGAAACGGACACAACAATACCTTCTTGCCAACGTATCGACGCTTTTGAGCAACAGCCAGTCTTCAAACTGAATATATTGGCGATGGAAGGCATGATGTGAGAGCATCAGATTTTGAGGATGTTCTAATTCACAGATTCAATAACGCAACGTTAAACAGGATTTGCGCTGATATATGTGCTATGAGCACAGGTCATGTAAACATTTGGAGGGTATTGTAGGAGTAGAACCTAAACGTGTTCCAACTCCAGAAGCTACAGGCACTCCGACCGCCCTATTTTCACCTCAAATAGATGTTACACCGCGATTTCTTCTTAAAAATGACACACAGACGCGCTTGCTACTCATGGATGTTTACTTGGTGGTCGTAATATTCACACATCTAGGAAGATGTGAACTCTACATCTTGTCGCTGTTCAGTCAGACCAACAGAGCTTTTCCGTAAACATTTGTGACAGAATGGTCGATAAACTACTTCGAGCATTAGTACTTCCGTCAGCACGCTTAACTACAGCAGTTTACCATCAGCTTCCGCATATCACACTTACGGAACAGCTAAACACAATACCACTTGCCGTGCTAGCAGACTTTGGTTCCCACATGATGGAACCCCATTACACTTCAGCCCTGATGCGTCAGCCCAGGAGATTTAATTTGGGGAATCCCGGATAGGTCGGCGAGACTTGTTTGTTGTTCACATATTTTATAAGCCATGCTTTTTATTTCTTTGTTTTGGTGCGGTTTAAGTCACAAAATTTGTTGTGATTGGCCGAATCAGTTGTGTATTTCCCATTATGGAACAGAATACTCCTAAGTTTATCCAAGGTTTACAGTTGTCTCTACCAAGGTGTGAAGCGTGTAATGAGTCCTAGGGTAAACTGTATGAATACATGTTATAAATTTAATCTAACATGCATGTAAAAACTTAAATAAAGGATAATTTTTGCTAGTACTCATAGGTGTCTATGGAGGTGTCATGCGCATAACTCAAACGATAAATTAAAAAAGAAACTTCTTAACCGAAAACAATAGTCTGCGTGTGATTTATCGTTTGTAGGTGACGTCCTGAAATTACTTCAATTGTGAAAATGATAACTGTTGATAGACTATTTCGATGATTACATATCAGATCCATTGTTTTCAATTAAGAGTATACTGTAAAACGAAAATTCCTACTTATATAGCTTCACTTCTTACCTGCCTCTTCCTTAACAGTCGCTGAATCTTCAATTTTCCCCCCTTCGTCACCTGTATCTCCATCTTCATCATCTGCAAACTCAGAGTCGGAATTACCTTCTGAAAGGAAGAGAGATTACGATGAATATAGAACACACGACACTTACTATTCCTACTATGACTTATCAAATACCGGGTATAGGGTTGCATACAATACTATCTTAATCACTAGCTCATAGAGCTACCAAAATGTAGAGGATGGCTGTTCCCAGAGCTCGACTAGTGCATATGCCGTCGCTTATGGTGCTTAATGTGAAGCGAAGTCTCGCAGTCACTGGCCATTTGTATATTACTACAATACAATTAGCTTCTAGTTTTCTTAAAGAAATCACAGGCACAGTGAATCGATAATGTACGAGGAGGTACGAAATAGTACGATGTTACATAGTACATATAGTAGCGCGCCAAATTTATCAGTCGGCTCCCAGACACGATCCATACATTTCACTGTTGGGTATAAGAGTAATCTTCTTCCATTTTCGAGCTAACCTTGTTTATTAATATTAGAAGCGTATTACTGTAATGTTCATAGTGTTTATTTACAACAAAACATCACTGGATTAGAGTTGGCGCCGCGCTTGGATATACCTGTATTGTAAACAGGCAGATTATGGATATTAGCAAAATACAGTGAGGCGTAAAATGAGTTTTATACAAACAGTGAATTATGTCTAAGAACACGAAATAAATTATTGCGTAAAAGCTTGATGTGTACAGTTGTGTTGGGAATAGTGACAGAGGTGGTAGTGGTTTGTTGTTGCAATGGTAATAGTAGTCTAAGAACCATCTTTGCGACTCCTACAGTTAAAAACAACATGTTTCTCTGCACAAAATTATCTCCGTGTGACCTGTCATGTGTCCTCGAGGCCCTGAAATACTCTATATTCCCGTTGTGGGCTTGGAATTCTGAAGAGATACGAACTGATAACTGTCGTTTGCTTGATTGGACGATTGCTTCTCAGTATCACTGTTTTGGCTGTCACGGTTTGTTTTAACGCACCAAAATCTATTTACATAGTTTCGCTACTTACCTCTCTCTGTACTGTCATCCATCGAATCCTCTGTTTCCTCTTCGAAATCGTCGAAATCTTCCTGCCTCTCAGGTGGAGACTTTGATCCTGATTGATTATCTGAAAAGAAAAGGGATTATGACCAACACAGTATACATGAACCTCACTTTCCGCGCCGTTCATCGTCAAATACAGGGTCTACAGATGCAGATCGCAAAACTGAAAATAACAGTCTATTATACGGGCATCAACAACCAAACTTTTGCATGTTGAATGAAAACCGCTGCAGCTGTTGTAAATACTTTATTAACGTCACGACCAGTTTCGTAATTTTAAATTACTTCATCTGGCGCAAATAATAAGTGGTCAAGCCACCGTCATAGTCCTACCCTTATCCTTTCTTTAAAATTTGATAAATTTCGCAAAAAGCGATAGTGATTGATTAAAACGCGACAATGAAACTAGAACCGTAGCTGAAGCCGCCTCGGGACGGAGCGCTGCAACTGCGTATATGGCACTAGACACGATTGATTTTCGTATCGGTGCTAGGGCGCAGTGAAATGCAGCGATTTCTTGACCTTTCTGACGACACCAGTCGAAGAGTGCACGCCGATGCTCTGGCGTGAGTGGAAGACGGGCTATAGTTCCGTATGCTCGTAGTTCCACTGGTGATAACCGGCTGGCAACAGGTCGTGTTGACATGTCTGGAGTCACAAGCCCTCTTACTTGTGCTATGGTAGATGTACCACCTGCCACTGTTTACTTACAATACGACGATCCTGGAGCGCATCTGTGCTGCGTGGACGCACTGTACCTCGCTACAGGTGTGAGAATGTTCGCGTGACCACTGATATCAGTATCGTTGCACAACAGACGCAGCACGTCAGACTTGTGTGGAAAGTCTCCGAAAGGACCATTCGGCCAGTCTAAAACCCAAAATTTGACACCTTTCAAACTCGCTCAGTTGGGTGTGGGAGGCACGAGTGCCTTTTTGTGGCATGGTTGCCCGCTTGCTTCACACATTTGCGCCACACTGAGCATTCCTATTAGCGCCACTCTGAGCATTCCTATTAAAGGATAGACACAGACGGCGCTGTGGTAGCTATGCCACTACGCTAGCTGTTGGCGGAAGACGTTCAAACCATCACCAGTACATCTACTATACCCCAGGTGGCCTGTGCCGACATATGATCAAAATCGACGTCGTCTTTCCAGGTGCACTAATTTTTTTCCGGCAGTGTAACTTAAATCATTTTCTCATATTTGCCTTTTATTCAGACTCACGTGTGAATATTTTGTTCAAATGGTTCAAATGGCTCTAAGCCCTATGGGACTTAACATTTGAGGTCATCAGTCCCCTAGACTTAGATCTACTTACACGTAACTAAGGACATCACACACATCCATGACCGGGGCAGGATTCGAGCCTGCGACCGTTGCTTTACAACACACTTTTAATTATTACATGATTTCAGTGTCAATGCAGTCATTAACAGTTGGCAAATTTTGCTCACTTTTGAGCTGGCGATCATAAATTGTTAATCAGAAATCAAAATCCCATACAATTTCAATTACTTATTCAAAACTTTGGCTAGCTACAGTGCATGATTTGTTTCAACCATTCTTTCGGTTAGCTTTGTTCTTCGGGATCTATGCCTTTTCTTGTTAAATAAGGAACATTTGGTACACCGGTGATTTGAATCACTTGTTACCGGATGGTGTAGGCATGAATATCCCGCCAAGAGTGTAGTGTGTGCTGTTATTCGGTTTCTTCATAGTGAGGAGCTACGCCTGATTTCATGCAGTCCACTTAATGTCACTATCAAGCGTGACAACGAAGTGCGGCAATGCTGCAGGAACTTTGAAGAAGGACGTACAGACGTTTATACTGCAAGAAAGTGAGTGTCAACCGGTGATCTTGTCCATCGAGTGGATCTGTCGATTCGAGAAAATCGTCTACTAAGGGCAGTTCAGAACAAGCGAAGAGTGATGTCATTAGCATTGTCCATTCTCATTACAATGCTAGGCCGCTCATTGCGGCTACAACAACCATGCTCCTGCAGCGTTTCAAATGACAAGTACTTTATCACCCACCATACAACCCAGACTTGGCTCCCTCTAATTTTCATCTCTTCACTCACATGGACCGCTGGCTATGAGGGCGTCATTTTGGCACAGACAGTGAACGGCCTATCAGTACAGAGAATTGGGGGAAAGCACAGGCGGCTGCCTTCCTTGACGTGGTGTAGTAGAGAGTTGGTACCACGCTATGACAGAAGTAGCTGGAAAGTGTATCTAACTGTTTGCAATTTTTTTTAAATTTTGGCTGTAGATTCCATTCCACGACCAGTCTGATCTTGGAAAAAAAAAATGCCCTCGTATATTTTGCGATAATGCTGCTCGCGTCACTGTCACTCGAGTGTAGAATCGATGGGTGCTCGAGAACCATACTCAACGCCATGTACAATGTCAATGGCCCCACACAACTAGCGCCCGATAGGATGGACGTCGTTCGCTCACCTGTCCAGCGTCTTAAAGGCACGTGTGCTGTCCTTAGGTTAGTTAGGTTTAAGTAGTTCTAAGTTCTAGGGGACTGATGACCATAGATGTTAAGTTCCATAATGCTCAGAGCCATTTAAAGGCACGTCACGCACCCTTACATAGGACACGGGCTTGTTTACAGCAAGACAAGTATCCAAACGGACTTGTGGAAGGATTCTAGACCACCACAGACTGTCAACAAAGCGAAAACTGTTGCAGCTTCTCTTGACGTGGCAACGGACAGAGGGACGCAGGCACCTGTGTGCCCAACAACACTAGAGAGAGAAACTGCACCACATCTGGTTTTCAGGCGAGTGCCAGCTTTTTGTCCCTCATCACGATGGATGTGTCAATGTGTGGAGGCTCCGAGAACGAACGAACGTTGCCAAATTGCATTATTAATCGCTATACGGTTCCAGCATGTTGCTGTGGGCCATCTTTGACTTCTCCGTGACCTCATCTAAAAACAAAGGAACATAAGACCACATGTTGCCCATGTTGTGGCGATCTACCTCCACACAAAGAGTGCTCGATTGTTGCCCTGACCAAAACATTCTCCAGATCCTTCACCCAATGGCAATAGCAGGTCATGCCGAGAGAGTGTCACGGATCCACCCGCCAGCCACTACGATTGATGAGCTCTGGTAGAGAGTTGTAGCAGCAAGGATGTACTTGTATCATCCATCAAACGAAGAGAACACATTTCCTAGACTTCGCTCAGTGACATACTGATCAAGATAAGCGAATTTTCTTGTCTTATCCGTAGATGCTTGACCATTTCTGAGAAAACGAGGGTCAACGTTTTCAAGGTACTTTATGTGACCTTTAGCGATTAATTAATTTGGCCGAAGTGGTGGCGCAGTGGTTAGTGTCACGGCTTCTTACTTTTGCGCCCCGTGTTCGAAACCCAATAATGATTATTATTTTTATTTTTGTTTCCATGTATCTACCCATGTCCGTAGACGATCACTACAAGGATGTTTTCCAGTGTGTACTGATCTGACTTTGTCCTTAATCATCTACTAATTGTATGTCTGGCGAAAGAATTAAATAAAATAAAAAATAATAAATTGTCCGAAAAATGATTGGAAATTGTTTTCCGTGAAATTCCTGTAGTGTATCCTGACTCACAGTCAGTTACAAACACGAGTTTTCCGAAAAGTTATCCGTTATACGTGCTTTCCCGCAAAATTATTGCCAACGCATGAAATCTTCAGCTAAGTGAAAGATGTTTCTTCCCAGAGTGTTATTCAAACGAAGTAATGTCACTGTGCTAAATCTGCCTTCGCGCGATACTCGTACTGTGACGAATTTCTATGTTTACAATGTTTCTACGATGGGCATCATCCACGGGAATGCATCCAATCATCCTGAAGAACAAACATAAAAATAAGACATATTAGAATTAAGAATGAAATATAACAATATGAGAATTTAAAAAGATTGTAAACCGTGAAAATACCACCCATCCACACACACACACACACACACACACACACACACACACACACACACACGACAGTTATTGTGAACCCCAGTTATAATTTTACAGTAAATGTAAAGCACTTGTATTCCGTAACTTGATAAGAAACGTTCGTGTAGTAGCCTTCTTCAGACATGGGTAGACAAATGAAAGGAAAAAAATTGACATAAATAAAACAATAATCGGCTTTCGAACACGGGACACGAAAGAGAAAGTCTGCAACACTAGCCACTGTGCTACCAGTCGGGGTGAGCTGATCTATAGCTAAAATGCATTTAAATTAGGTCGAAAACTTTGACTGTCATTTCCTCAGAAACGAGCGAGTATCTACGGATACACCAAGACACGTATTCGCTTATTTTACCTTCTCTTCCACTGAGCGAAGTTTGTGGAAATCGGGTTAGGGCACTTGCCGTGTTCTCCTCATAAGCTCAGTTCGTTTCGATGCACAGCTAGGTTAGAGACACTGCTTTTGAGAGATGGTAGCTATGTGTGGTAAATTTCTTAACCTGTACATCCCTAAATCACTTACAAATTTAATCATGTATTTTTTCTGTATACACAAAAATTAAAATTTCGTTATTTACTGTACATCATGGTCTTGCAACTATACTGACTCGCTGTGTACTTCCTCTACAAGACATTAAGCCATAGTCTTATTTCTTACTTCACGTCACGATGAATGTGACTAGCGCAAATAGTGCGTTTTGTTACGTTGGCGACATGTCTGACCGCCGAAATGTTGTGCCCGTTGGACACTATGAACTGGCAGTACACCCGTGGATTTTTCGATCAACAAATAGGCCGGGAGCAACCGAAGAGTCATATGTTTATTTTGTTACTGGTCAAGGAAGAGGGTGAAACTTCGAGCACATAGCCTCCTTCTCTATAAATTGCACCAATGGAGGGGTGAGTAGTTTATGCGGTCTGTAAGGGTTCTATATCGAGCGAGGGGAGCAAAGTTCTTTGGGAGACGGACTTACTTTGGGCATTGTAGTGTCGACAACGCGAGTTTTCGGAGCCGAGCTCACTTGCATTTTCAAGTTGCCAGTATGAGCCAGAGGGTGAGAGCTGAGGGCCGAGGAGGGAAGAGTGGCGCGATGGGAGGTACAGACAATCTTAAATGAAACGAGTTATACTGAATATCGTGAGCGTTCAGATTGAGATAAATGTCTACTATAGTTAAGAACGGAAGTGTGATAAAAGAAAACGTATTAAAGAATCCAGATAAAAGTAGAGTAATGAAGAATTATGAAAGAAACGTGTCGGAACTTCAGTGGCTGGTGTGTTTAAAATCAATTATAGCGCCTGTGGTGAGAAATAGTGCTTGCCCGAAATGTTATTTAAAATCAACAAAATTTCAAGAGAAATATTACAGAGTGACTACAATCAAATAATACATTAATGTTGTTAAGACAGTGCGATTGTGGGTGCAAACTGAATTATTATTAGGATAAAATTCTTATCTAATAAATATGACTTTAATTGCAAGTGCTTGTAAATTACTAATTGTAACCAAGAACATTACGTTTTCCATTAAATCATAACACAAAAATGTCACCAACTATATCAAAATACCGAAAGAGGCATATGGGAGAGGTAATAGGCACACGTGCACTGCTCTTAACTTTCCCTTGTTCATGTGCACGTACTTGATCGCCCTGAACTAAATAATTTCCGAAGCACTTAATGAAATTTTCGATCACTAATGAGAGGAGTGGGGGGGGGGGGCGGGGGGGGGGGGTGAAGTGTCAGGAAGCCTATAAACATATTCGGCAACAAACACAACATTATAGTCATTCGTGATAGCCCAATATTGCACTATTTGATCAAAAGTATCGGGACATCCTTATGTTACGCTGGACTGATCACTAGGTTACATGAGAGGTGGACCCGCCAGTATAAAAGAAGGCAGCGAGTTTAGTGTTATAATTAGAGAAGCAGTAAAAGTAGAACTGGTCGGTCAGGGAAGCTCTGTCTTCGAATGCGGGACAGTCACTGGATGTCATCTGGATAACTAATACTTCACGGACATTTCAACTCTTCTAAAGCTGCCCAAGACGACTGTTGGTGACTCGAATGGGAAGTGGAATCGCGAAGGAACAACTATAGCTAACCCAAGACCACGCAGAACTCATGTGCTGACGGGTAGACACCGCCGAGTGATCATAAAAAATCGCATGAAATCAGAGGAAGGAACCACTCGTGATTTTAGAAGTGCTGCCGACAGTCCAGCTAGCACAGTGACTGTCGGTTGGGAGTTAGAAAGAATGGGGTAAAATTGTCGGGCAGCTCTTCGTAAGTCATACATTTCTGTAGTCAGTGCTAAATGACGCTTTAGGTAGTATAAAGAACGGCGGCGTTCGACAATGGAAAACTGGGAATGACTGATTTAGAATGGTGAATCATGCTATACTCTGTGGAAGTCCTGTGAAAGGATTTGGGTTTGGGAAGTCACTAGAGAACTTCACCTAGCATCACGTGTAGTGCCAAGAATGAAATACAGATGAGGTGGTGCTACGGTATGAGGCTGTTTTTCGTGGTTAAAGTGTGGTCCTTTTATTACTCTTTATTTAACGTTGAACATGAAAGAATGTGAACAGATTTTACACCACTGTGCACTGCGAAGAGTAGAGGAACGGTTCGGAGATGACAACTGTTTGTATCAACTTGACAGTGGCCCCTGCCATAAAGTAGCACTTATAAGACAATGGTTTGTGGACAATAACATTCCCGAAATGGACTAGCCTGCCCAGAGTACTGATCTGAACCCAACGACACATCTTTGGGATGAGTTAGAACGTCGATTTCGTTCCAGACGTCGCCGTCAGTGTCAGTACCTTCTCTGGTTTCGACTCTTGAGGAAGGATGACCTGCCATTCCTCCACAGGCGTTCAGATCTCATTTCTAGCATCACCAGCAGAGCAGAAGCCGTCATAATGGCGAAGGGTGGAAACATCGCATATTAATGTCCACTAACAAGTGTCCGGATACTTCTGATCGAGCGTGTTATATGAGTTGTACTTTATAGTGACAATGCAGCCTCTACTGTATCGTACAAGTGACACAGAACCAATTTTTTTTCTCGTTGAATGATTGAAATAGCAACTGAAGATTAGCCCGAATGATAATATTATACGCCCGCATCTCGTGGTCGTGCGGTAGCGTTCTCGCTTCCCACGCCCGGGTTCCCGGGTTCGATTCCCGGCGGGGTCAGGGATTTTCTCTGCCTCGTGATCGCTGGGTGTTGTGTGCTGTCCTAAGGTTAGTTAGGTTTAAGTAGTTCTAAGTTCTAGGGGACTGATGACCATAGATGTTAAGTCCCATAGTGCTCAGAGCCATTTGAACCCATTTGATAATATTATATACTTACTTCTTACCTCTCCTCTTACGCTATTCATGAGATAACCTGCTCAAAAAAAGTACGTGTGTACGCTTAGATTCAAGTGAAGCCTTATAATACTATAGAAAGACATTTCTGTGAAATATAGACCAAAAATTATCGGTACAGAGGCAGCCCATTCGGTGGAGCATGTCTTTTCACATCTGTGAAAAGACTATCTGCTACTGATAACATTCAAGGTGTGTTGACCAATCCAATAAATTTTAACATGCTTGGATAACACTTGGCATACTGTCCACTAGGTGGTCTAGAGGTTGGTGCTCCACCATGTCCCACACTTAGACGGTGATGCTCCGTAGGTCATGAGGTATAAGAGGGGAGTTGCTGCGACGATGCATTCCACGTTTCAGTCATGCGAGATATATCAGTCCGGTTAATGTCAACAGAGACTGTAGGCCATTCCATTTGGTTGCTTCATGCCTTGTCGAAGAAAGTGGTTGGCGCGTTGTACTTGTGCATTTTCTGTTTGAAAGACATCCCATCGACGAAATGTTTAATACTATATCTCGATACTGCAAAGGCCTACTATTATCGTCGATAGCGATGAGAGACCTAAGACATCCGTAAATGATACCAACCCAAAAGACAACTGGCCCACTTCCCGCCTAGCGGAGTGGCCGCGTGGTGTGAGGCGCCATGTCACAGATTGCGCTGCCCCTCCAGCCGGAGGTTCGAGTCCTCCCTCGAGCATGGGTGTGTGTGTTGTTCTTAGCATAAGTTCGTTTAAGTAGTGTGTAAGTTTAGGGACCGATGACCTCAGCAGTTTGGCCCCTTAGGAATTCACACAAATTTGAACATTTGAACCCACCTTCCAGCTGCAATCGTGGAACTGCAGATTTGAGATAGGCATTGGTACTTAGACGGTTCCACCTTTTTCTGCATCAATCATCAGGGCTCACACGAATGCAGCCCTCGAAGACGAACAAAACCAAACACCGCTGCTCCAGGTACTGTTCCATATGTTCCCTTGCCTACCTTCTTCTCGCACCAAGGTATTTCGGAGTTTGTAGTGTTGTTCGCAATGGACTCCTAGAGACTAAATTGATAGCTTTGTAACGGTTATTTATTATCAACACAGCCCACCTAGTTGTTTCAAAAAAGGCAATTTGTGGTAAGGTCTTATGGGACCAAAAAGGCAGCTTGCAATTCTGCTGCTTTCTCTTCCAAGTACGTTGGTGGCAAAGTTTGTAGGTTGCGATCGTCGGCTGATGTTGGTGATCTTCAGCGAACATTACGAGGTATATCATTAGTCTCTTGTGCTCTGATAATTGCTGCTATAAAATGACGATGTCAGCACGGTCTAACATAATAACAAATTTCGAGGCATATTGAAACACTGGAAAGTGCACAGAACTAACATTGTCCCGTTCCCAACTGGAAAAAAAGAGCGCACTTCTGAACTGCACAGTGAATGTGCGTTTTTTTTATGCATTACGTAGGTGGCTGTAAGATGCGATTTCCTGTAGTTACAAGGGTATTTAGGAAGAGGTATCCGGACAACATCACAAACCATACAAAATACAAATATGGTGCAAAACAGTTTTGAGGAGTTTAAATGTAGTCTAGATGCATTAACATGTAACAACATGGTCTTACGTATAGCTCTTCACAAAGGGAAATGCAGACATTAAGAGGAAAGCACTAGCAAAGAAAGGGGAAAGAGGAATCAATCCGAAGATAATGAGGAAAATATTGCAAGGCTTAGAAAAAGTAAACAAAACATTATTATTATAGTAACAGAAGCTATTAAGCAAACACAGAAATGGAAGGATAGGGAGTGTAACAAAAACGTTGTCTTGAATTGAAAGTTGGCTAGAGGATAATCATTAAACAAAAACGTTTCTGATACTCGATTTTTTTTGCAGGCTCTCAGTTTAATTTTCTTGAGAAACATCTGTGACCGGTCATTTACTTTCAAGGAACAGACTTTGACATAATTTTAATATAATGTCATGGAATATTCGTGGCGTCCCCACTATGAAAATATGGTCCGTATTCTAATGCTAATACACTGGCCGAAGTAAGTGCTATATACCAGCGGCGTTAGATATAACACAGAGAATAACATAATAAAAAAAATTCATCGACTAAAGAACAAGAATATCTATAGCACTATTAATACCGCAAACGCAACGCTGAGCCAGTACGTACACGTTAGAAGTGTCAGGTGAATGCGGAGTTTACTTGTTGCTGAATGGATCGCTTTAAAAGGAACCAAGTGGCACAAATTCTTGTTATATCTCAATAAAAGAGTCCCTGCTTCCCAGGGAACTACCTCGACATTCGTAGGAAATTTCCGGATGGCTATAGAAGAAATTACTGACCTATGTGGTACAGTGGCTAACACAATGGACTCGTTTGTGGATGGAACGGGATGCAAACCCCGTCTGATAATCCATGTTTAGATTGTGTGGGGCTTCTCGAATGATTTCAGTTACATCTGTGATGATTACTCTAGCAGGTCATGACCACTTTCTTTTTCCATTCTACTGTAACTGGGTGCTTCTCTCCGCTAATCTCGATGTCAACGTTCTCAAGACATGAAAAACTTACA
The DNA here is from genome assembly GCF_023898315.1 of Schistocerca nitens. Classification (NCBI taxonomy): domain Eukaryota; kingdom Metazoa; phylum Arthropoda; class Insecta; order Orthoptera; family Acrididae; genus Schistocerca; species Schistocerca nitens. The sequence continues at coordinate 554,904,351 of NC_064616.1, read as the reverse complement.
ACATACTACTTTGCTGGTATGAAAATAGATTCTAAGGATCTGGTGCATGAATATTACCATGGTAGATTTGAATTTGTGCTACACACATGTACTGGTATAATTTGTTCTTAGTTTTTTGAGCCAACTTTTTCTGCTATTGCACTTAGTTTCCTTACACATTTCGCTCTCTTGATATGAAAATTTATATTTTTCTTAACTTCATAAATTTTTCCCTGGATGTTCACGATTTCCATTCAATGCTAAGTTGTTCTCTTTTCAATATTTCACAGGTGCTTTGGGGAATTGTGCCAATGACAATATTCTTAAACAGAACTGTTTTCAAGTCCACAACAATCAGAAGAAAACTAGTATTACGTTTTCGTGATGTGTACAATGTAGCCACTGGTGATGCTTTGTAGAAAAAATGAACTGCATCCGCTGAAAAATCACTTCACTCTGCACTACACTTACAACAAAGAAAATAAAAAAATCATGACAGCTACTGCTCTGAAATTACAGTATTCACATTGCAGTCTGTGCAAATTATTATTACACCTCTCTACGTTTTAGTTCCTCACCCTAATTACAGAAAAGAGAATAAAACTCATTAGTCAATGGTTTTGTTATTTTAATTCCCAATCAAGTCGACAGCCACCTGTGCCGCATCGTGATTGCCTGGCAGCGCAGACCTAGTGATTCGCAGTGCAAGATGGTTTGGGCCCATTCAGGAAACAATTCGGATACGGAAACATATTGTTCAAATGGTTCAAATGGCTCTGAGCACTATGGGACTCAACTGCTGAGGTCATTAGTCCCCTAGAACTTAGAACTAGTTAAACCTAACTAACCTAAGGACATCACAAACATCCATGCCCGAGGCAGGATTCGAACCTGCGACCGTAGCGGTCTTGCGGTTCCAGACTGCAGCGCCTTTAACCGCACGGCCACTTCGGCCGGCCGGAAACATATTCTCCTAGCTGCAAGAGTAAAAGAGACTTGATAACATTATCGAAAATTTAGTCAACTCCGTGACGGTCGACCTACTATGGGAAAGGTGTTATGTTGTCCTCTTAAATTAACTTCATATTTCCTTATCATATCAATGAAATATTCTGAATTATTCTCATTTAAGATGTAATTTTGATTTATTCAAAAATGGTTCAAATGGCTCTCAGCACTATGGGACTTAACATCTGTGGTCATCAGTCCCCTAGAACTTAGAACTACTTAAACCTAACTAACCTAACGACATCACACACATCCATGCCCGAGGCAGGATTCGAACCTGCGACGGTAGCGGTCACGCGGTTCCAGACTGAAGCGCCTAGAACCGCACGGCCACAACGACCGGCTAACTTTGATTTATTAGACATCACTATGGCACTGAGAGTCTACACAGCAGCAATTCCATAGAGCCGAAAGTGAAAAGATTATGAAATGGCAAGATTATACACTTGCTAATGTTTGTTCTTTTTCTCTTCAACCAGCATGATTTTACGTATTTTTGTGAATCCACAGTTAAATTCCATTATGCATCTACTATTACGACGACCACGACGACCACCGACTACTACCACCACCACCACCACCACCACCACCACCACCACATTTTCGCGGTTTTCCTGAAAAGTTACACTTGCCTGACAATACTACACATGGACACAAGAAAATTCAAAGTGAAAAGCGCGTTGCATCAGACAATAATATTCAAACTCTCCTGGTACAGCCAGTCCCTGTAACATTTAGGTAAGATATATAACGCGTCACCTTAGCATCTCCTGTGCAAACTTTTCGTAAAAGACGTATGTCAACAGTACAACAATTTAGATAATATTAAAGAACAAATATTCACCATTTACTCTAGAATTTGTTTACATTTCTAGTTCCAGTATTAAAAGTTCGCCCAGTTGTACACTCTGGAAATTTGGAGCTCAAATTTTAGAATTCACCTGAGGTGTCTGGGGATGACTTTGTACAGGAATGCTATTTTTATCGTTGCAAGGTATCATAATTCCTGATATATGTTTGATACATTTCCCTTAGTTTTTTTTTCTGTTTTCACCTTGGATTCACATCCAGGCTTTCAGCGGGCTCTCTCACCGGATTCGTAAGGGCGCTGTTTGTGTCCTGATTCATTATCTGTGTGTAGCTATAGTAGTTCATGCAATATTTTTCTTTATTACCTAAGAGTTGTTTCCTGTGCCATTAGACTCTGAAATGTCCATTTCACAGTTCTCAGACCAGAACTCCTGGTCTTCCCCGTTTACTCCACTTACATCGTAATTTGTTACCCTGTTGTTCATTTGTTTCATGCATGTTCTCCATCATTCACACCTGTGTTGTCATAGCTATTGGCAACACTTATACTATCAGGTTGAGAACTACCTGTCATTTCCATTTTTTTAAATTTCTTGTTGAATATTTGAGTTTGTTACTTTTCAGTCATTTCATTGTCTCACTGCGTTGCATTTTTAATTATTTCCAATTTCTTGACATTGATTTTGTATGTTATTCTCATCCAGTTTAGATAAAGTAGACTAATGTTACCGCCGTTGCCACTTCTTTCATTTCCGCTGCACCGCTTTTGCTTAAATCTGTTCCGTACAACTCACTTTTCCAGTCACCATTACACTGATCCCTTTAAGCTGAAAGAAAGTGTTGTGTATGCGCTACGTTACTCCCTTCCACAAGAAGGTTACACAGATCTGTGATTGCGAAATTCTCTAAAATGCAAAGTTGAGTTACTTATGGAGTGTATACAGGGCTGTTGTTAGTATGTTACATAAACCTGTGACCAAAGGTAAGCAAAACTAAAAGTTTTTTTGGGAACTCAGTTTCGTGCCTTAATTCCAGTAAGCGTACAATATGTTCATTTGAGGAGGAGATTAGTGTTAACGTCCCGTCGATAACGATGTCGTTAGAGACGGAGCACAAATTCGTGTTAAGGGAGGGTAGAGAAGGAAAGCGACCGTTCCGGAATTTGCCTTAAGCGATTTAGCGAAATCACGGAAAACCTAAATCAGGACGGCCGGACGCGAGTTTCAACCGTCGTCCCCTCTATAGCGAGTCCAGTGTGCTAACCAGTGGGCTGCCTCGCTCGGCAATGCGTGCATTTATCTGACCACGTATCCTTTCTAACGTAGTAAACAGTGCAGTGCCGTAATCTCTAAGAAAATTGCGTGATAAAGTCGTAACTTAAATGGTCTATTAAGAGAAATTTGATTGTAGTGCTGGTAACATTTTGGTTTGTCATTTTTCCTTTCTCAATAGAGAAAGCAAAACGCCTTTTTCGCTGCAGTAGAGGCACATTGGGTAATGAACGAAGAAGCTACTTGCATCGAAGAGACGCCTACCGGCATCAACATGAACCGGTAACTACATGGTTGTGCCAAGGCGAACTTTTAGTTTCGACTCGTAGGTCAGAATTCATCCTAAGTTTATGAAAATGGTTCAAATGGCTCTGAGCACTATGGGACTTAACTGCAGTGGTCATCAGTCCCCTACAACTTAGAACTACTTAAACCTAACTAACCTAAGAACATCACACATATCCATGCCCGAGGCAGGATTCGAACCTGCGCCCGAGCGGTCGCGCAGTCCCAGACTGTAGCGCCTAGAACCGCTCGGCCACTCCGGCCGGCCAAGTTTATATCTTCACTAGTTGAGGACTCGGCGTTGCCCAGGTATGTACTGGGTCGTCTCATAGGTTCGTCCGTCTTTCTCGCGCGTTCCATCTATAGGCACCATTGTGTGTGTGTGTGTGTGTGTGTGTGTGTGTGTGTGTGTGTGTGTGTGTGTGTGTGTGTGTGTGTGTGTGTGTGTGTGCGCGCGCCTGGCGTTGGATGGAAGAGCGTGAACGTATATTTACAAGTTATGATAACCAAGAAGGAACGATTCCGACATCTTATGCTGTTTTAATATCGTAAGGGCAAAACCGCCTCACAATGTCGGCAGAAGATTTGCGCCGTATACGGGGACGATGCAGTAGCGGTTCCAGCATGTCGAAAGTACTTTAGTCGATTTCGAGCTGGGAATTTCTCCCTAACAGGCAAACCTCGATCTGGACGGCCAACAGTTACGGACGCCGAACGGCATAATTACATAGTAAATAATCCACGAATGACAACGCGGGTCTTGGCATTGTAGCTCCATGTCGCTCGTGCTACTGTAGCCACGAACTTGAAGGAGCTGCGTCACGTAAATATTTGCGCTGTTTGAGTTCCTCATGTACTTGATTCAGCACGTGTGCATTTGTGAGTTCTTACTGAGACGCAACCAGAATGCTCCTTTTCTGGAACGGCTGGAAGCTGGAAATGAGAAGCAGATCGTGTACAACAACTCTCGGAAGAATAAATCGTGGCGCAATACAGGACAGCTAACACTATCGGTTACTAAACCAGGGCTGCATCCGAGAGAAGTTCTTTTATGCGTCTGGTGGGACTGCAAAGGCGTACTGTATAACGAGCTTCGTCCGAACGAGACCATCAATTCCGAGAAATACTGTTTGCACTTGGATCGTCTCAAGAAAGCCACTGATGAAGTACAACCAGATTTGGGACCCGATGTCGTCTTTCATCACGACAACACCAGACCGCAGACCTTTAAAGTGACCCGTCAAAAGCTGCGTTCTTTCGAGTGGGATGTGTTACCGCAGTCGTCGTATTCGCCAGATATTGCCCCTTCCGACTTTCATCTACTCCGTTCCCTGCAGAATTTCCTGAATGGCAAACGCCTCACCTGCTTGGAGGACTGCAGACTGAATCTCGAAGAGTTCGTCAACATGAAAACCCCCACATTTTGGAAGAATGGCCTTTATAAGCTTCCAGAGAAATGGCAATATGTTGTCGACAATAAAGGATGTATACTGCAGAAAATAAACAGTTTATTTTCAAAACCGATCCGCCTTATTTAGTTATAATGAGCACGACCGTGTGGGTGAACTGTGTAAGCAGACAGGCCGGCAACACCTCTGTCGTAGCTGTGCTGCGGGGAGGTGTTTTCCCAGGCGCTCTTTGTGATTGCACTGTAACGAAAAGCGCAGGAACTTCAATCCATAGTTTACTCCAATCTTCTATTAGTTCCTCTCCTCTTCTCCCCTCTTTCTGTTCATCCCCTCCTCCGCCTCCTCCTCTCTGTCCATTTTCTCCTCCCCCGTCCTCTCTCCACGTTGTAACGCACACCCCTATAGGATGCTGCTGGTTCTTACTCCCACAGTATTTCTTTCCAGAAATGTGTGTACCGGCTGAGATCGTTCTATGGTCTTAGGAGGAATTTCCTACCCGTAGCTTTACCCACGAACGCACATGTCAAATATTGCACATATATTTGTATACATATTTCACTTGCATCTGTATCGCATTTCGCCCTGCCATTTCGTTTTCATGGAGCTCAATGTTTATGAAATTGTATCCCCCTGAAAAATGTGTCGAAAAATGACAAACTTTTGCAGCCATATCCAGTGGTATATTTTGATTCTGTCTACGAAATATGTTGCGAACAGAGTTAGCAGTAAAGAAGTAATGAATTAAAACATCATGCACGATGCGGCAGTTTTTCACGCAAGTCTGTATTTATGTCGCCATATCTCTTGAAATATGTGCCGCACAATGATCTAGTTTTGCGTATACGTAAACATATGTTGTTAATTATTACCGCGTTTAAGGAGACATCCTCGCGCATAAAGTTAATTGTAACGTTGGTGTTTCTTAGTAGTCGTTCACAGACATTACCACAGAAACAGTAAACGAATACGCTCACCGTCACTTTAACCATTATTTCCTGTGTTTTGTTAACAACATTTTTTTAATTGTACTTACAATGCCGAGGTCACACCACAAAAGGCAGCGGCAAGAGCGCTTGATGTGGAAACAAACTCCGTCGAAATAAGTCGCATCACAAGTCTCAGTCTCGCAGCTTCCATGAAGAATTTGCCGCAGTTAATGAGACCCGCCTCACACCCCAACTCTAAGCTTCGAGCTGCAAGTCGTCCTCTTGTTCGTTAGGAGCTACGTCGCGAAGACTACACAAACAGCTCGGTTATTAACAGAACTGCCCGCGAAAGATGACGCTTCAATACACGGTTGTAATAGATTACAACATTTCTTAATATTGTATACTATGTGGTTAAGTGAAAGATTCGAGCTGGCAGGAGGTGATTGTTAAAATATAGGAATGCACCTGCAGTAATCCAAAAATTCTTGTCTCTCAAAAAGAATGCAGTGCCTGATTTTTCGTAATACGGGAAATATCGAAATGAATGGTATGCGAATCTTAAAAAACTTCCACTTGGAAGTCGTACGTGGAACGACATATGCTTGATGGCGACAAAGCGCTTAAAGCGTCCCATCTGAGATCTTTGAACAAGAGATTTATGAACTTCGAGGGAGTGTTTCAAGTGTATCCGTCTCTGATATTGCAACCAACAATACAACTTCCACAGCGAGAAGTCTTGTCCAGTGTCGTTTACCTGTAGAATATTTCTCCACATTCTGTTCTTCTCCATTATAGCAACAACCTGTAAGTTGCAATTGATAATTTGAAAGCTAGAGGAGTGGGCGAAGAAGATAGGTCTGGCTCGCCCCAGCTGTGACTTACGAACGCTGTTGCCACGTAAACCATATCGGTGACGGAAGTACATATGAATTCTCCGCCCTGCGAACTTTCCGCCTCACTAGAAATCTGCGAACTCTCCGCGTCGTACCTGCGTCCATTGTGTTATCTGTCCTGCCTTCAGCAATAAGGAGTGCTTGAACATGTTTAAATTACCTTTTCTGGCGTTTGAAGTTTGATATTTTGCGAGTGAAAGTCAATAAAATGAATCCAGCTCTCGGCAAGTCTTTGTGCCCACTTGAGTGGACGCTCCATTTGAGTCGTCGTCAGGGGTGCGTCTAGCTGTACTCACTATAGCTTCGATCTTGGCCTGCCAACCAGAATGAACTCTCATATTCGGTATTACATGAATTCTTTTGCGAACTAATGTAGATACAAGTCACCTTTTCCCCTTGTAGGTAACTGTTGGTGCCACGGATGAGCATGAGATGAAACGTTTCCTTACGTAAATCCCGTTTCCCAGCGTGTAATGAGACTTCCCAATGTTGATCTTTTCACAAATTAATTTTACCCTTCGACGTCACATGTCCCTAAAGGACTAAAGCACTTAGGTTCAATGATATAACGTTCTGTTAACATTTTGTTGAATATAATTTGTGGGAATAAATTCTTTCTATTGTCAATATCTATAATTTCGAATTCCCTTCCTCTGGTGGAACAAATATTTGATAACGTTGGTGTACTCGGCATGCATCCCAAAATTAACTAAAATCGCCACTATAAGTCGTACAGAATTAAGCGTTTTCTACTGCGTGAGTTTGTTAAGTTAAATCTGTGAAAGTGAAAAGGGCTTAAGTATTCTGCAATCAAGTCTGAGTTTGGTATGACGATTGTACGTGTAGTGGATGAACAAGTGAATGAAGATCGTGCCGGACTTAACCCATCAGGGGGCTTAATAATAGGCAGCCTTTTCCAAATGATATTTACGCAGACAGAAAACATAGCCGGCCGCGGTGGTCTCGCGGTTCTAGGCGCGCAGTCCGGAACCGCGCGACTGCTACGGTCGCAGGTTCGAATCCTGCCTCGGGCATGGATGTGTGTGATGTCCTTAGGTTAGTTAGGTTTAACTAGTTCTAAGTTCTAGGGGACTGATGACCTAAGATGTTAAGTCCCATAGTGCTCAGAGCCATTTGAACAGAAAACACTATTTTAAGGAAGGTACGAATCCTTTACAATGCAATAAAGATAGAATTCTTACATGCCGCCCTAGGTGGTTACGTTAGCGCCGCTGTTCTAGTGTAATATTCAACAGCCACGTATAAGTTCGAACCTCTATTTTTAGGAAGCGCTTGAGAAGCGCACTGTATTAGAGCAACATTTGTTACATAGAAGTATGTACCATAACGGCGCGAAAGATTTGAAAAATCAGTAGTACATTGGGAATATGCGTATGCAGCTGTTTAAAGTTGAACGAACACGTAACACTAATCTCAGATAAGACAGAGGCAAAACAGATTCATCGAAAGCATGCTCAGGAAACCTATTCCCATGAAGGAGGTAGCCTAAAAAATCCTTGCTCTACCGATACCTGAATACTGAATATTTCTAGTTGGTCTGGGAGCATTAGCAGATATAATTGATAGAGGAAACAGAGAAGATTCAAACACGAGCCCGAGCGGTCTAAGGCGCTGCAGTCATGGACTGTGCGGCTGGTCACGTCGGAGGTTCGAGTCCTCCCTCGGGTATGAGTGTGTGTGTGTGTGTGTGTGTGTGTGTGTGTGCTTAGGATTATTTAGGTTAAGTAGTGTGTAAGCTTAGGGACTGATGACCTTAGCAATTAAGTCCCATAAGATTTCACACACATTTGAACATTTCTGAACAAAGACGAGCACCATGTGTTGTCAGAGGCTCATTTTGTTATTGCCAAAGCATCACGGAAAAGTTGATCCAACTTCAGTGGCAAACGCTGCAAGAGGGTCGTCGTGCACTACACTGTGGTTTACTGACCAAATTCCGTGAGCTTACGTTCCTAGATGAGTTAACCAATATACTGCATCCCCTTACGAATATCTAACGTAAATGTCATGAAGCTAAAATTAAAGAGATTCGAGCTCACACGGGAGCTTACCCACAATCGTTCTTCCTGCGAACCATTTGCGACTGGAACGAGAAACAGTGATATACAAAGTGTCCACACACCGAAAGGTGGGTTGAAGAGTGTAGATGTGTATGTTTGCTTTTCTTGTTAATTCACTCTAGAGCACTGCGCTTGCTACCATCAGATATGGAGCAAAGAAAGAACTGCCCAGGACCGCTTCGCCGCAGCACGATGGAGGAGCCACCTAGCTCCCTACCTTTAATCTCCTAGCCACATCGACGACCGCTAGCAGCAGAGCTGACGCAGCACACGCACGGAAGACCACAGCTCGCCCCCGTTAGAAAGCTCCGGACATGCTACTGTTACCCATCTGGATGCATAACGTCGAGTACTTGCCTCAAAAAAATTGTTTTCTTTTGTTTCCTTCTGTTTTATTTTAGGGCGCAAAAACAGCTAGGGTCATACGAGCTCACGTCAGAACCGTAGAACACGAAGACCAAAAAAGAGTTAAAATCGACTACACGTTAAGCCCAACAGATGGATGGAACGACAGCTAAAAGCAAGGACTTAGAGAACGGTCCGTAAAATACGCCATAGAGAAACGGAGGTCCTGAACTAATGATTAAATGTCCTTCGCTATACTGCTACGACGGATAAAAAGTAAAACGCGGTCGATAGCTCGCGGGCCGTTCGCTAAATCGGCCGATAACTCAGACGGCAAATATAAGTGAGAACATAAGTCGTTAAAAAGGGACATTCCATCAGATAATGGCGAACCGTCAAAGGTTGTGGGTAATGAGCACAAAGGGGCGCTGGAGCACCACTTAGCAAATGGCGATGACTAAAAAGACAGTGCCCAATACGCAATCGAACTAAAATGATCTCGTTACACCGAGAGGGTCGAGAGATCATCCAAGCTTCTGGGAGAGGCTTAATTCCTCGGAGCTTGTTTCCATGAAGGAAGGACCAGTGTTAATACCAAAGTGAAATCACCTGCTGACAGACGGCAACACAGAGATCATCGGAGGGAATGGAAGAACTGCCTTGGCAACAGCGTCAACGGCCTCGTTTCCCGTCAGACAGACGTGACCAGCATCCGACATAAACAACACAGTGGATCTATCAAGAATGAACAAGTGACAGCTTTCCTGGACTCCTTGCACTGAGGGATGGACGGTGTACAGCGCACACACATGCTCTGAACGGCACTGAGAGAGCCGGAGAGAATGGCGCAATTTAAAAGCCTATGGCACCAAATGTACTGCTGATACAGGGCGAAGAGATCTGTTGTAAATACAGAGCAGTGTTTCGGAAGCCGATACCGAAAATCGTCGGTGCCAATGACGAAGGCACACACTACACCACGGCCAGTCCGAGAGCCATCAGTGTACACAAAGGTACCATAGCGAAGTTCCGTGCGAAGATAGTGAAACTCACGGCGATAAAGCGAGGCTGGAGTAGTGTCCTTAGGAAGTGAATGAAGACCAAGGTGAACACGGGCCGCCGTACGAAGCCAAGCTTGTGAAGGGTTCACACCCATAGGGAAAGTGGCAGGTAGCGTGAAGTTAAGCTGCCAAAGCAAGAGCCGAAAGTGAACTCAAGGAAGTCACAGAGAAGAGGGACGCGCCGCAAACTGACGATCAAAGGAGTGATCGAAGAAGGAGGCATAGGATGGGTGGCCAGGCATGGCAGAAAAACGGCATTCGTATCTGCTGAGGAGAAACTCGCGCCGGTATGACAGCGGTAGTTCGGCAGCTTCTGCATACAGACTCTGGCCTAGTGTAAAAGGCGCCAGTGGACAAACGGATACCACGATAGTGTATAGTATTGTGACGGCGTAAGAGGGATGGTCGTACAGATGCATAAACGAAACACCCATAGTCTAGTTTCCAACGGACAAGAGAACTGCCGCTGAGGACACGTAGGACACTGAGGGAGTGCGTACAGCAGGCGGTCAGGTAAGATACGTGGGCGGACCGAGAAAGTGTCCTACCGAGCAGGAGCCCCAGGAATTTCGCAGTTTCAACGAAGAGAAGAGCAACAGGCCCAAGACGAAAAGACGATAGAAGAAACCAATTGCGCAGGCAGAAATTCATACATATAGTTTCGTCAGAGGAAAAGCGAAAGCCATTGTCGATGCTCCATGAGTAAAGACGATCGAGACATCGCTGAAGACGCCGCTCAAGGAGACAAGTCCGTGGAGAACAGCAACAGATCGTCAAATCCTTAACTAAAAGGGAGCCGGAGATGCCCGGCGGGAGACTGGCCATTATAGGGTTAACGGCGATAGCAAAGAGGGCGACGCGACTCTCAGGACGGAAGCCTGAGGCACAACGTTTTCGTAGATAAATGTGATCGATAAGGCTGAACCCACACGTACCCCATTTTAAAAATTCCTAAAGGAAACGGGGCATGCGACCACGGAAGCCACACGTGAAGAGAGTACAGAGGAAACCAGTCCTCAAGCAGCTGTCTTAGACACTTTGCAAATCGAAAAACAAGGCCACAGTCTGGTATTTCCTAAAAAAAAAACATTCATGACATGGGTTGACAGACGATATGGTCAACCGCAGAAAGGCCCGCTCAAAGTTCACACTATGCAGTGGTTAGTAAATTGCGAGACTCGAGCCACCATACTAGCCAGACATGAATGAGACGTTTCATCACCTTGCAAACACAGCTGGTGAGAGAAATAGGGCGATAACTAGAAGGAAGATGTTTGTCCTTACCGGGCTTAGGTTTGGGTATGACAGTGGCTCCACGCAAGGGTCTGGGAAAAGTGCCCTCTACCTAGATGCGATTGTACGTATGAGGGAGAAAGCGCTTACCTGCAGGAGAAAGGTTCTGCAACATCTGAATGTGAACATCGTCCGGTCCTGGCATGGGGGATCGTGATGATGCCAGAGCATGACCTAGCTCCCTCATAGTAAAGGCGGCATTGTAGAACTCACGATTCTGAGAGGAGAAGGGTATCGCCTGAGCCTCCTCCAATCGTTTCCGATGGAGGAGGGCAGGGTGATGGTGGGTGGAGCTCGAAATGTTCGCAAAAAAGCGGCCAAAGGTCTTGGAGATAGCAGTAGGTTCCATTACGACATAATCAGCTACTGTCAGGCCGGAAATTGGGGAATGGACCTTGGTCCCAGATAGCCATCGTAGGATGGCCCACTCAACGGAAGAGAGAGTGGAATTGTTAGAAGAACTAGTAAAGGAAATCCAGCTAGCATTTTTGCCATCCCAAATAGCGCGACGACACTGTGCACGCAACAGTTTATAACGTATGCAGTTTTTCATTGAAGGATGATGGTTAAAAACTTGGTGAGCACGTCTCCGGGCGAGAACTGCATCGCGGCTCGCCTGAAGCCACCAAGGGACCGGGACATATCGTGGTAAAGAGGAAGTGCGAGGATGGAAGGTTCCACAACGGTAAGGATAACGTTTGTAAGATGTTCTATCTAGGGAAATGTTGTTCGTCGAAGGTCGCCAGGGAGTTGTAAAGCCTCCAGTCAGCCTTAGAAAGCTGCCATTTCGATGTGCACGTAGCTGGGGTAGGAGCCATCAAATGGATAGCACACGGGAAATGGTCGCTCTATCATGTGACAGAGAGGATGGACCGCTCGAGACGATGGTCAGTCTGGGCAGTGCAGAAGAAGAGGTCCAAATGGGAATAGGTGTGCGTAGAGTCTGAAAGGAACGTGAGTGCTCCAGTGTTAAGGCAGATGAAGTTAAGATGATTGAGAAGGTCAGCCAAGAGGGCACCTTTCAGACAGGTTCTGGGAGAACTCCAAAGGGGCTAGTGCACATTAAAGTCACCGCTCAGCAGAAAGGGGTGAGGGAGTTGCCCAGTAATCTGGAGGAAGTCTGCCCTGGTGACACCGAAGAACGGCTGAATGTAATAGGTACAAAGGGAAAAGGTCAAGTGAGGAAGGACTGCAACAGCTTGAAGTTTGGTAGTGAGGGAGGTGGGTTGGCTATTAACGTCATCCTGGATGAGCAGCATAACTCCCCCATGAGATGGAATACCGTCGTCGGTGAGAAGGTCAAATCATACCGGGAAGAAATCCGACAGCTAAGAGCGGTCGTGAGGATGCAATTTTGTTTCCTGCAGGTAGAGAACAACCGAACATTGCGATTCCAAGAGCAGCCGTAAGTCCGCTTTGTTGGATCAAAGGTCGCGAACGTTCCATTGAAGAACAGTCATTACAAGGAAATGGGAGGAGGGAGAGAGTGAAGGTGTGTCACCTTGGCGGCTGTCGAGTGCCACCCTTGTAAGATTCAGTGCTTCAGAGAGCAGAGGCTGAACGATCCTGCTTCATGAGATCTACAGAGGCGTCGCCATTCTCCTACTGTCGGTCTGCGGAGTCCAGAGTAGAAAAATGGCTGACGGTGCTCACCAGCGACATGGAGGTCGGCTGGGCAAGGGTATCACGTGACGACACCGTCAAATGGATCTCCTAGTCGGCGATGGAGAAGACCGTTTGCCTTTGTTTGATTTCTTGTGGCCTTTACTGTTGGCAGAGAAACACTCAGATGTTTGCTGGCTGGAGGGACGTAAGAAGTCTTCGCGAGAGTATTCCTTTTGACCTTTCCGGCCTGCCGGTTGTATAGCAGGTGACTTCGCCCCGTGAGGCAAAAGTTGCTTGTTGCACAGCTGGAGTAGGGGCGGGGATGCTGCCATGACACTGGGCGGTTTTACAACCGTGGGGCTGAATTTGAGGTCGCTTGTCTGCGAGGCTAAGTCCCTCGTGGAGCGAGATGGTGCAAGAAGAGTACTGTAAGCGCCGGATGGTAGACTGTAGGGTTTCCGCCTAGTCAATAACTTGAGAGCGACGGGATGAGGCACTTTTTCCATCTCCAGGAGGGCCCACTCATCGAGATACCTGGGACAATCTTAGGAGGAGGCGAACAATCACCCTCGTGAGCATTCCTACCACAGGTTACACATTTGGCAGGGTTTCGACGGGACATTCGAGTGTGGTTGTAACGATGACAGTGGTAGCAGCGCATAGGGTTCGGAAAGTACGGTCGGATAGTGATAACTTCATAGCCTGCTTTGATCTTCGACGGAAGCACCATTCTATCAAAAGTGAAAAAAAGAGTGTGTGTGGGCACTAAGGATGCTTCTACCTTTATCATCACCCGATGAACTGCAATGACAACCTGATTAGAGAGACACGTTTGGATTTCTGCCTCGGTCAGACCATCGAGCAACCTAGTATAAATAACACCACGAAAAGAATTTAGCGTTCAGTGGGCCTCGACACGAGAAATATAGCCGTGGAGGCGCGAAGCTGCAAGCAGTTGTTGTGCTTGAGAATCAGAATTACGTCCCAAAAGCGAAATACCATTGCGTAAACGAGAGCAGGATTTCACAGCTACGGCAATTGCATCAACACCTTTGTGAATAATGACCGGATTTACCGTAGCGAAGGACTGACAGTCTTCAGTAGTTGAAGTCAAGAGGAGAGGAACCGTGGTGCAGCTGATATGGTCTTTGAATCGTTAGCCGTATTCCGTTTAAGTTTAGTAGACGTTGACTTTGAAGAAGATGGTTGGCTCATTGCGAGAAAATTCTCCATGATTGCTAGGGTCTCCAACGGCGCTCTCCTTCCAACTACAGCCCCCCCCCCCTCCCACGGCGATGGTACCAGCTCGGGCAATCACCACTCCCTGGGCCTGGCCTGTACCAGTGGGTACATGCGTACCCTACCAGTCGACCCGGAGCTGAGAATTACGCGTTACTCATCACCCGTCACGCGTCAGACTCGTGGGCCGGCCTTCAGGAGCGCACAGGCAGGAAGAAGAAAGAGAGGAATCTCAAATGCCGAAGCGAAGGAAGGATATGAGAAGGGGGACGAAGAAAGAAAGAAAGAAAGAAAAACAAGAACAAAAACAGTGGAGAGACTGTTCTGATATTTATTTATTTATTTACACTTCTAATTCAGTAGAACCAAATTGAGGAGAAAATCTCCAAGGTCATGGAACATGTCAGTACATGAAATTACATTATAAAAGTAATAATAGATAAAACAAAATGTTTATGAACCCGAATAAAACTCAAGCCATAAGTTTAAGTAAACGCAATCACATTATGACATAAGAATCAGCTTAATTTTTCAGGGAACTCCTCAACAGAATAAAAGGAGTGACCCATGATTAAACTCTTCAGTTTAGATTTGAAAGCAAGTGGATTACTGCCAAGATTTTTTGAATTCTTGTGGTAGGTTGTTGAAAATGGATGCAACAGTCTACTGTACACCTTTCTGCACAAGAGTTAAGGAAATGCAGATTGGGTTTCTGCCGAATATTAACTGAGTAAAAGCTGCTAATTCTTGGGAATAAGCTGATATTTTTAACAAGAAACGACAGTAAAGAACATATATATCGAGAGGCCAATGTCAAAATACCCAGACTAGTGAACAGGGATCTACAAGAGGTTCGCGAACTTACACCACTTGCTGCCCGAACTGCCTGTTTCTGAGCGAAAATATCTTTTTAGAAAGGGAAAAGTTACCCCAAAATATAATACCATACGACATAAGCAAATGAAAATAAGCAAAGTAGACTAATTTTCGTGTCGAACGATCACTTACTACAGATACCATTCGAATAGGGAAAATGGCAGCATTAAGTCTTTGAACAAGATCCTGAACGTGGGCTTTCCACGGCAGTTTACTATCTATCTGAACACCTAGAAATTCGAACTGTTCAATTTCGCTACTCACATTCACGGTCTGTGAAAATAAGACGTTGGGTTTTGTTAAACTGTTTGTTAGAAACTGTAAAAAATGAGTCTTACTGTAATTTAGCTTTAGTTTATTTTCTACAAGTCATGAACTTATGTCATGAGCTGCACTATTTGAAACAGAGCCAGTGTTGCACACAACACCCTTTACTAACGATCAAACAGAAATATTTTAGAATTACCCGTAATACTAGAGGGCATATCATTTATATAAATAAGGAACAGGAGCGGCCTCAACACTGATTCATGGGCACCCCCCCATTTGATCGTAACTCACTCAGACCCCACACCACAGCCGTTCTCAACACTGTGAATAATGACCTTTTGCTGTCTGTTGTTAAAGTAAGAGAATGACTATTTTGAGAAATAAAAATGTACACGTGAAGAATAAAGATGTAGAATGTTAATAACGTTAATTTTCTTAGCAAGCCTTGAGAGTTTTCACATAAGAGGTTCGGAGACATTACTTTTCAGAGTGTCCTCGTAAATCTGATTAGATTTTCTAATCGTGCAATGACATCATCTATCCTCTCATCAGTTAAGTTTCATTTCTTTTCCTCCTCACTTTCTGGTGCTTCACTTCTTTTTGTTAGGCAGTGTATCATCAGAAATGCGGATCACGAAGTAGACGGCATCAAGGAATTCTTCTATCTATGCAGCAAAATAACTCGCGACAGACGGAGCAAGGAAGATAAAAAAATGGTTGAAAAAAATGGCTCTGAGCACTATGGGACTTGACATCAGAGGTCATCAGTCCCCTAGAACTTAGAACTACTTAAACCTAACTAAACTAAGGACATCACACACATCCATGCCCAAGGCAGGATTGGAACCTGCGACCGTAGCGGTCGCGCGATTCCAAACTGAAGCGCCTAGAACCGCTTGGCCACTCCGGCCGGCAGCAAGGGGGATACAAAAAGCAGACTAGCAGTGGAAAAAAGGTCATTCCTGGCCAAGAGAAATCTACTAGTATCAACCATAGGCCTTAATATGTGGAAGAAATTTCTGAGAATGTACTTTTGGAGTAGAGCATGTATGGTAGTGAAACATGAACTGTGGGGGAGGAAAACCGGAACAGAAGAGAATCGAAGCATTTGGGATGTGGTGCTGCAGAAGAATATTGATAGTTAGGGGGACTGATAAGGTCAAGAATGAGGAGGTTCTCCGCAGAATCTCCGAGGAAAATAAGTTATGGAAAATACTGGCAAGAAGAAGGGACAGGATGATGGGACACCTGTTAAGAAATCGGGGAATGACCTCCATTGTACTAGAAGGAGCTATAGAGGGTAAAAACTGAAGGGGAAGACAGAGGTTTGAATACACCCAACAAATAATTGAGGAAGTAGGTTGCAAGGGCTACTCTGAGATGGGAAGGTTGCCACAGGAGAGGAATTCGTGGCGGGCCGCGTCAAACCAGTCAGGAGGCTGATGACTAAAAACAAGAGGCAGTTTTTGTTATCTTCAACAACAACCTCCCCTCGTCTGACTGCTGCTGCATTGCACAATGAACGGATGGCACCGAGCACAAGCTACAACGCCGCATCACGATTAGGACAGCCTATTTACGCATTGCCATGCGGTTGGGCCGGCCATCCACTGCAAAGGAATGCGGACATTCCATTGCCTTAGTTACCCACTGTGGCACACCAGACTGATATGCGTCAGCATTTCCAGTGACTTCCGCTTCGTTTCAAGCCGACAGGCATTATCTAACCAACTCGGAAGTCGCGCAAGTGAGTGTGAGTCACTAGTCTCCAAATTAGGGCTTCACGAAGTGTAAATAATGATAACATGGCCATACTCTCAGTGTACCAAAACAAAGTTATGAAGAATATATCCGAAAACACAAATTTTACAAAAAGCAATAAAATAAATCACAAGTAGTGACCGCCAAAAAAAAATTTAATTTAACATTCTGAATGCCGTAGTGAATACATTTACATTCACTTCTTTTTTGCTGATAATTTTTTTTACCTCATGGCGTCATAAAAATCTGAATGTCGTAATCAAACGCTGGTATGAACATCAATAATATTGAAATACATGTTCTGAACATTCTGTGGCAAAAATGTTATGTTTTATGATACCATATAATTTTTCTTCCCTATTCTGTATGAGCAAATGTACATTTACAATGCTTTTTATCTGTTTGCAACATATCTTATTGTTACTTTGGAATCCACAGTACTACGTTTCGTCCTATGTCTCATATCTGAAGACCTGTGTCGTCCTGCACTGTGTTACAACGTATTCACGTTTTTAGAACGAGACCGAATATGATAGTAAGCGAATACATTTCCTACAGGCATTTGGACGACGGAATTCAAAGGTGATTTGTTGTCTTTTATATCAAAGTCTTCTTGCTAAGTGAAAATCTGAGCATCGGGTTGAAGGCAGCTCTGTGCCGTTTGGTGATATACAGGGTGAGTCAGGAGGAAAGGTACATGCTTTTAGGGGTGATAGTATTAGTGATTCTGAACAATAACTTCATATGGACGTATGCCCTATTCCGAATTGTTTCCGAGAGAGAACAAAAAATGGTTCAAATGGCTCTGAGCACTATGGGACTTAACTTCTGAGGTCATCAGTCCGCTAGAACTTAGAACTACTTAATCCTAATTAACCTAAGGCCATCACACACATCCATGCCCGAGGCAGGATTCGAACCTGCGACCGTAGCGGTCGCGCGGTTTCAAACTGTAGCGCCTAGAACCAACCGCTCGGCCACAACGACAGGCCGAGAGAGAACACATTTAATATCACTTTTGTACGTTTTTCTTAAATAACTCGAAAACCGCACCCTCCATTAAAACGTGTCACAGTACAAAATTAAACTATATTAAATTTCCTACAAAAAAGGTCCTATTCATTTTTTTCTGTGGAACTATATTTGAGATAGCATATTGAGGTAGCAAGCTGAGACGAACAGCTTGATACGGGACACTTGTGGTCTATCAAGTCGGGAAACTACCTCAAAGTGGCCTACAAAAACTACGTAAGCTACAGCGCATGCGCGTCGAGCGAGTTTTTCAACGTTCTCGCGCTCTCTTCGCACAAACTATAAGTTCTAGAGAAAAAATGAATAGGACCTTTTTTGTAGGAAATTTAATATCGTTTAGTTTTTTACTGCGACACGTTTTCGCCTAAGGGTCGGGTTTTCAAGTTATTCAATAAAAACGTACAACAGTGATATTAAATGTGTTCTGTCTCGGAAACCATTCGGAATAGGGAAGAAGTTTTTTGTTCAGAATCACTAATACTAATCACCCCTCAAAGCATGTACCTTTCCTCCTGACTCACACTGTATAGAAGAACATATGGAACTATTGGTGTGCCCAGGCAAAGCTACACAAAATAACAGAAATTAAAAGCAGTCTGGGCATACTGCAGCTGAGTTATTAACAAAATATAGCTAGGAACTTGTGAATTTAGTCACAAACTGGGTACTATAATTATAGGAAATGTGCGACCGAGAGATAAAGTGGCACATGAAGTGAAAACAGCAGGGAGTTATATCTACTATATCTGTAAACTAACACAGGGACAGAAAAGCGGATTATACTATGAAAAACCAGAAAGCATCCAACTGCTAAAGACAATCTGAACTAATGATTATCATCGTTATTATTTTTGTTATTAACCATTATAAAATTGTACAAAAAGCACAATTTTGGTATTAAGAAGTATAAGACCATCTGAACGCTAGTTGCATACGACAGCATTTAATTTGGTGTTGTGTCTGGAATACGGCCGGACTCTGAGAGCCGTTCTTTCTTTGCGTAGGCTGCAGTCATATTAGCCAGCAACTATTAAGCACGAAATGAATGCCACTAGAACAGAAATCATGACATATTGCTGCAGTTATACACTCTCTTCTTACGTATCAGCTATGTGAAATTTCCAAAGTGATCCACTGCTTTTTAAGAGCTGGAGGAGGCAAAGTTATACAAGCACCCTGATTACCTTTTTCTTGGGTTTCTAAAGTAACTTCAAACGAATGATGCGGTAAGTGTTTCGTTTTCTCCTTTACTCCCTTACTCGTGGGAAGTCTGGAATCTGAGTATTTTACGTATCTCATTTACAAGGAAGGAGAGGCACTCAGCAATCAGTCGCAATACCATTAGTTTTTATTATTCTTGAAAACCTAGATTTCGGATATAA
Organism: Schistocerca nitens; assembly: GCF_023898315.1. Lineage (NCBI taxonomy): Eukaryota > Metazoa > Arthropoda > Insecta > Orthoptera > Acrididae > Schistocerca > Schistocerca nitens. Next base: position 554,884,822 of record NC_064616.1, on the reverse strand, counting down.
ACAGCCCTTCAGTGTATCTGAATTACAGTTCAACAGACTCACGGCAGTACATGTCACCATAGTGTATTGAATTGTGGCTCAAATGCACTGAAGATTGCTATTTATAGCCGAAATCTACATTTGAAAGAATAATAATAATTAATGGGATTGTGACTGACTGCTATTTGCCTCTCCATCCTTATAGTTTACGGTCGCTGTGCACAACGGTTCCTTCTGGAATAAAAGTTTGTTGAAAACCAGGTAGAGCACTTTTGTTTTGGTTGATTCTCTCAAGGATCTTTAATCTTTCAAAGCTCTGTCAAATTCTTCTCTCAGTATCTCATCCCCAATCTCATCTTCATCCATTCCCCCTTCTCTTTCTTTAACATGGTCTCCAAGTTTATTTTCTTTACTCAGCCCCTCTACACAGGGTGAGGCAGCTATGATTGGCCATATCAAGTATACACTCAGCTAGCAAATATAGCGAGGAACGGATTTCGAAGCTATAGCTAACAATGTGGCGAATTTTCGGATGTACGTAAGGTGCCGAATTATGATGACTTTTTTAATGGAGTTATGTACTTTTTCTCCTCTCTGAAAGTGTTCACTATAGTAGGAGATACTAGTTTGGTCCTAAGCTCGATGAAAAGAAAATACCGATGCTCCCCTTGTAACGCTTCGAGTGTGTAGGAGAGCTAATCGGCCGTCCGATACTGGTACGAGATAAGCTGAAATTGTTGGACGGCTGAACGCTAGCCCAGGGCTCAGGGTGCGCCGCGAAAGGTCCGGCTAGGTGACCGGTACAGACGAGTCAGGTACAAAGACGATCAGCGTCGCCGGAAAAGTGTAAATCCCAAAGCTGTGATTTTGGACGGCTGTTGCTCGCATATCCTTTGTGCAGGAGATGCATCAAACGTGGCGGAGTGTCAGACAAGGTGAAAGATGGTTTTTTTACATCTCTTTGAGAATCTATAACAACTTACAGCCAAGTATTAAAGAAAATATGAATGCATTTACATTCTCAGAAAAATGAGGCACTTCCAGTGGCACAAGAATATTTTCAATATCTTTAAAACTACAGAAGTTAATGTTTCACAGTGACTAAACATTTTCGCAGTGAACCTCTGAATTAAGAACTAGGGATCGATGACCTCAGCAGTTTGGACCCATAAGAACTTACCACAAATTTCCAAAAAAAATTAACGACTTTTAAACACATCAATTGACTTCAATAAACGATATCTCAGACAACAGCACTGCACGATGGCTATCATTCCAGAAAGTCACTCATCTACTTTTATTTTATTTATTGGCTTGTGAAGTCTTTTACATCTCTTTTTATTACTCAAATGTTTGGCAGAACATCGTATTCTCCACTTTTACACAGCATACCAATGCAGCATGAGTATCTCGTATCTTGACATACTTTTGTAGATATTTAATGAACAGTTTACTATTTTGACAGTAGCTTTGTTCAAATGTTGATTTCAAGTGCTATTAAAAAGGTGGGCTAATTTAAAGTGGTCAGTCGCTTGTGTTATCGGACGCCACATTTGAAAAGAGACCCAATAGACGCTTCTGCCACGAAGGCATAAATGATTGTTTAAATAATATTTAACGACAATCCGTTGTCATTTAACGTGAGCGCACTTGTGCAAGATTACTAGATCATTTGTTTATGAACAAGCCTTCATTTGTAATTATTGTGAATGATTTGAGTGTGACTCAGTATTTATAATATTTCTTTATTAAAATATATTACATTAGTTTAGTGTGGGAAGCAGTCAGGTTGAGTCAACACACATCTGATAAAGTTAAGAACTATATTTTGGAGGGGATGGTCTTCGGCCAATGGAAAAACAAACAGCACTGAAACGCTATAGGTGTCAAATTGACACCTGGAGTTTTCGAATGAAGAGCCCAAAAGAGCGATTGTGGACTTGGATGTTCATCCTGGGAGAAGGCAGACCTGCCTGTGGTATCGGCTGATATTTGATCGAGTGGGTGATACATTCTGGGCGGTGAATGGCCGCTATGAGACTTCAACTTTTGCGGACGTGTTAGGTGGAAATCTGGTGGAATACAAACCTACCTGGGGTAACGTGTAACATTCGGTCGTTTCAGTGATCGGCTCTGGGTGGTGAACAGTCACTAGAATACTCTTACTTTTGAAGGGACTTCATATTTCGAGAGGTCTGAATGTGCTCCAGCGTAGGACTCTAACGTTTCCCGCTTGTTTTACAGAATTGAGGATAGACAGAGTATGAGTTTCTACTCATCATCTCGTGTGTGTGAATTTGTAAATCAATATGTTGAACTCTGAATACTGTTTCGAGCTGGTAAACATTTCGCATATTGAGATTACGAAATGGACTTAGTTTTGCCTGTCTTGGATGAATATTTAGTTTGAAGATTTTGCTGTCATTTTCCTAAGGCTCTCAACGTAACTTTACTGTACTTTATAAGGGTATTTTCTGGCTGTATTTTAACTGAATATTGCAAGACCACTTCCCGTTTATCTGAGGTTGAATCAACATTATTCGCCGGCCGAAGTGGCCGCGCGGTTCTGGCGCTGCAGTCTGGAACCGCGGGACCGCTACGGTCGCAGGTTCGAATCCTGCCTCGGGCATGGATGTGTGTGATGTCCTTAGGTTAGTTAGGTTTAACTAGTTCTAAGTTCTAGGGGACTAATGACCTCAGCAGTTGAGTCCCATAGTGCTCAGAGCCATTTGACCCATTTTTCAACATTATTCAACATAATTCTCTGTCGTCTACATCAATTACCGGCTTTAGAACAGATCCCTCGCCATTAAATTATTCCTTTAACTTTTATTTTGTACTTCCATGTGTTTTATTCAGTCGCATTTCTAGACAATGCATAGACTATTTGACTGCAGGATCACAGCTACAGGTTATTATTTATAGCGAATTTGCTGCAGGGCACGAAAGCAGACGTGTGCGGCCCGATACTATGACTACATCGAGCTAATCTTTATAAATACAGCAGTGCACAGCCCAAGTACCTAAGGTACGACTAACTGCAGGTAGACACACGAATGGTTTGCTCGTATGGCATGCTGTTTGGAAGAGCAACTACACTGGCAGTAACCGAAAGGTACAGTCGCAACCTCCCCGTGGTAGAAAGGGGACAACGTTTGTGTCAAAAACGACTAAAGCTGTCCTCACACGGCACTTGTTTCCCATCAAGAAGTACGTATATAAGAAGGGTAGAAGGACGGATCCTCAAAATTACAGACCAATATCCTTAACATCGGTTTGTTGCAGGATTCTCGAACATATTCTCAGTTCGAATATAATGAATTTCCTTGAGACAGAGAAGTTGCTGTCCATGCATCAGCACGGCTTTAGAAAGCATCGCTCCTCTGAAACGCAACTCGCCCTTTTTCCACATGATATCTTGCGAACCGTGGATGAAGGGTATCAGACGGATACCATATTCCTTGACTTCCGGAAAGCGTTTGACTCGGTGCCCCACTGCAGACTCCTAACTCCTAACTAAGGTACGAGCATATGGGAGTGGGCCGGCCGCGGTGGTCTCGTGGTTCTAGGCGCGCAGTCCGGAACCGCGCGACTGCTACGGTCGCAGGTTCGAATCCTGCCTCGGGCATGGATGTGTGTGATGTCCTTAGGTTAGTTAGGTTTAAGTAGTTCTAAGTTCTAGGGGACTGATGACCACAGCTGTTAAGTCCCATAGTGCTCAGAGCCATTTGAACCATATGGGAGTGGTTCCCAAATATGTGAGTGGCTCGAAGACTTCTTAAGTAATAGAACCCAGTACGTTGTCCTCGATGGTGAGTGTTCATCGGAGGTGAGGGTATCATCTGGAGTGCCCCAGGGAAGTCTGGTAGGTCCGCTGTTGTTTTCTATCTACATAAATGATCTCTTGGATAGGGTGGATAGCAATGTGCGGCTGTTTGCTGATGATGCTGTGGTGTACTACGGGAAGGTGCCGTCGTTGAGTGACTGTAGGAGGATACAAGATGACTTGGACAGGATTTGTGATTGGTGTAAAGAATGGCAGCTAACTCTAAATATAGTTAAATGTAAATTAATGCAGATGAATAGGAAAAAGAATCCCGTAATGTTTGAATACTCCATTAGTAGTGTAGCGCTTGACACAGTCACGTCGATTAAATATTTGGGCATAACATTGCAGAGCGATATGAAGTGGGACAGGCTTGTAATGGCAGTTGTGGGGAAGACGGATAGTCGTCTTCGGTTCATTGGTAGAATTTTGGGAAGATGTGGTTCATCTGTAAAGGAGACCGCTTATAAAACACTAATACGACCTATTCTTGGGTACTGCTCGAGCGTTTGGGATCCCTATCAGGTCGGATTGAGGGAGGACATTGAAGCAATTCAGAGGCGGGCTGCTAGATTTGTTACTGGTAGGTTTAATCACCACGCCAGTGTTATGAAAATGCTTCAGGAACTCGGGTGGGAGTCTCTGGAGGAAATGAGGCGTTCTTTTCGTGAATCGCTCCTGAGGATATTTAAAGAACCAGCATTTGAGGCTGACTGCAGTACAATTTTACTGTCACCAACTTATAATTCGCGGAAAGACCACAAAGATAAGATAAGAGAGATTAGGGCTCTTACAGAGGCATATAGGCAGTCATTTTTCCCTCGTTCTGTTTGGGAGTGGAGCAGGGAGAGTTGTGGTCGAGGTACCGTCCGCCACGCACCGTATGGTGGATTGCGGAGTATATGTGTAGATGTAGATATCCGTCGTGGCTGCTGCATACTCTGAAATTACCTGCTACATCTTACGGAACGTGCTCCTCATCGTGATCTGTGACAGTTCAAAAATGGTTCAAATGGCTCTGAGCACTATGGGACTCAACTGCTGAGGTCATTAGTCCCCTAGAACTTAGAACTAGTTAAACCTAACTAACCTAAGGACATCACAAACATCCATGCCCGAAGCAGGATTCGAACCTGCGACCGTAGCGGTCTTGCGGTTCCAGACTGCAGCGCCTTTAACCGCACGGCCACTTCGGCCGGCTCTGTGACAGTTGTCGGCTGCATCTAGATCACAAATAATATAGGTTGTTTACCAAAATGGACGTGCCTAAAATAGCAGCATTAACTCTCTCAGCGGTCGTGGAAGAAGAGCGGAGAAAATCGCGAAGGAGATTCTGGAGTCATCTATGACTTGAACAGCGAATTGTTGGTAGAGGAACGCTACATATGTTGTAATTTTCAATGACAAACAAAATGTACTACATATCACTTTTGTCATAAATTATATTATAAAATAATATGCTCCACTGCTCTTGCTCTCTTATCTTTCTATTTTCCACGTTGTACACATTTAAATTTTTTGTTTGGCATTCCTTTTAAGTCAATAGTCTCGACTCGATGAATTTCACTTTGTTAAACACGTAGAATGGTGCTTGGGCTCGAGAACGTTTGTTGCGATAATTCTTTTCTTATAAGCATACGATATATAAGCGCTGTTTCTCCTTGGTTGAGTCTATTAGGACGCACATTTATTCTCGTGGCCGCATGATACCCCCGTTGTTCTCTTTGTGGTATGGACTGACCTGCACAGTGCCCTGAGCTGAATCCTAGAGAAAACCTTTTGGATGTTTTTGAACACCGCCTTCGTGCCAGGCCTCACCAACCGACATCGATACCTCTCCTCAGTGCAGCACTCTGTGAAGAATGGCCTGCCATTCCCGAAGAAGCCTTCCAATACCTGACAGAATGTATGCCTGGGAGAGTGGAAGCTGTCATCTAGGGCGCCACGAACTTGTAAGTCATTTTCAGCCAGGTGTCCGTATACTTTTGATCACATAGTGTATCTTATGCCTACGCGGCTCGCGACTGCAAACGCACGCTGTTGTTTCATTTGGCTCATCTAGCAGAATAAAGAAACCGTTACTTCTGTACGTACTTCTGTCACCGATATGGTTTACGTGGCAACAGTGTTCTTAAGTCACAGAGCAGCCGCCTACACAGCTCGCTCATGTTCAGTTATTAAGTTTTTGCTGCCATTTCGTTGCAGTACTGTACGATCCCAGATCGACGAGCGGAAGCGTAAGGTAAATGTGCTCCTTGACCGAAGGTTTCCGATTTTTGCCGATTGCTACCCACGGTGGACGAGGGAGATGCGTCTGTGGAACAAGCAAGTAAAGAAGAAGGAGTACGGTGTAATCAATATTACTTACCCCTTTGTCAGTACTTTTACTGCTACTAACGTTCGGATAACAACATCTGCTGTGTAAATAAAAAATAATTCAAGAACAAGCCTTCTAAGGCTGATGAATACTAATAAACGAGTTCTCAGTGATTGTTCCTATAGACAGCTATATTCTATTCACGTCAGTTGAACCTACGTGTGAACAAGCGTATGCACCGCCATTGGTCATCGGCTACATTGCTCAAGCTTCTGGTGTCGTAAGCCTTTGAAATCATACCTTAATTTTGTTGTTATTCTAATGCGAATTAAATTCTTATACACGTTAAAGTACCGAAACTCTTAAGTTTCTTTGCTAACCACTGTGCTAAAAGTTTAATCAGTGTTCGAGACCGTGCTGAAAAGTAATGTCTCCGAACTTTTATGTGAAAACTCTTAAATACATGTATGCAGACTGAAGCGGAGAATGAAAATTTGTATCACTGCCGTGTTTCGAACCCGGTTCTCCTCCATTTACTTGTTAGAGACTTGAAAATCTCTCTGAAACCATAGAGTTTCATTTGATTAAAACTCCTGAAGCTTTAAAAATGAAACAAACTTCATTAATATTCTACATATTTATTCTTCATGTCTACATACTTATTTCTCAACAGTCACACTAGCAAGGAACACATTTCTCGCAACGAGAGGCTAGTTTGTTGACACCGTCACTATACATGGTGTCCCATTTATCGTGACCACCATAAATAACTGTTAGTCCAGATGCAAATTACAAATTGTTTCGAGCAAATGTTCTTTAGCCGTCAGGGGGACATCAATCAGCATGATTGCCTTCGTTGTAGCTTTGTTTTGTACAAAGATGTGAACAGCGGTATGACTCTTAAATGGCACCCTGTATTTTTTATTCGGTAATTCATTTCCTCTCCTAAAGACCTGGTCAAAAATGTATCACAGTGTACCATTCTCTAGAACACGTTATGAATTACATAACACGCCATTGACTTTGAACCCGGGATCACAAACTCGTCCACTTGCTGGAGTTGTCAAAAAACAAATGCAAACAAAGTAAAAACATAACACAATTTGACTTTGACACTCCTGTACCATTGCCCAGGAGTAGAACATTCAAATATGCTCAAAGTGGTGATCCTGGACAGAGATACTGTTACACTCGTTGAATAAAGAATTATTTATTGCTTCCAGTGATGCCTGCTGAAGAGAATTACAAGCAAGCACGATACGTTCCTGCATGTCCTCTACAGTTGTTGGAATATCACGATAGACAACGTCTTTAATGCATTCCCAAAGAAAAAAGTCCAGAGGATTTAAATCAGGAGAACTACCAGGCCAAGTAACTGTTCCTCCTCGACCAATCCACCTGGAAGGATACTTTCGATTCAGAACACGACGTGCACGGAAGGCATTATGTGCTGGACATCCATCGTGTTGATACCACATAATCATTCTGGTTCTTAGCGGCACTTCATCCAGAAGAGGAGGAAGAATTCGTCTGAGGAAGTTGGCATACGCTGAGCCGTTTAGACTACCATTTATGAAATAAGGGCCAATAATTGTAGTACCAAGTATCCTACACCAGACGTTAACTCTCCATTGATGATGATGTTCCACCTGTCTAAGCCCTCGTGGGTTGTCGCTGGACCAATAATGCATGTTCCTTGTATTTGCCTGTCCTTTGTTTGAGAAGGAACATTCATCGGTAAATAGAACATTGGAGAAGAAGTTCGGGTTGGCGAAGATTTGCTGCTGTGCCCACTGACAGAACTGTACACGATTCTGGAAATCATTCCCATGCAATTCTTGTACATGGTAAGGATGGAACCTGTGACATGTAAGAAGATGATGTACACTGGTTTTAGGAATGCCAATCTCGTGTTCAAACTATCGTGTGCTGACATGTGGATTCATAGCAACGGAAGCGAGAACAGTAACTTTGGCAGCTTCGTCTGTGTGAGTGCTACGACGATTGCGTTGTCGTGGGTTGAAACTTCCCGTCTCCTGAAGCGTCGCAACAAGACGAGAAAACATCCGTCGGGAAGGTGGATTCTTGTCAAGATATCGCTCTCTGTACAGTTCCTCTGCCTGCGTAGCATTTCGCCTACCTTCAACAAAAACAACAACAATAAAAGAAACGTTATGTCGATGCAGTTTGTAGGAAGGACAGCCTTTACTGTATGTTTACTCTACACAACAGTATTTAAAAGCACTAAACTACTGTACCAAATGTACCCATAAATAAGAAAACAGTATTGCAGTTACTGTTCTGCTAACTTACATTCCCCATAGATGAGTAGCATTTCTACCTTCTCTTCGTTGGTATACATTCTACTCACACAATTCTTCAACTGACGATGGTTGACGGGATGACGGGTGTGCATTCTACTTATGTTTACATTTGTCCTCTGTCAACGTCAGCAAGTGGATGTATTCCATTACCCCGAGTACCTACACTAAGCGCCGACCGATATGGCCGTGCGGTTCTAGGCGCTACAGTATGGAATCGCATGACCGTTACGGTCGCAGGTTCGAATCCTGCCTCGGGCATGGATGTGTGTGATGTCCTTAGGTTAGTTAGGTTTAAGTAGTTCTAAGTTCTAGGGGCCTGATGACCTCAGATGTTAAGTCCCATAATGCTCAGAGCCATTTGAACCATTTTTGAACCTGCACTAAGAGCTGGGAGCGTCAACCAACGTTGTGTTTCAGTGAATGGTACACTGTGATACATTTTTGAATAGGTCTTTAGGAGAGGAAATGAATTACCGTATAAAAAATACAGGGTGCCATTTAAAAGAGTCATACCGCTGTTCACATCTTTGTAAATAACAAAGCTACAACGAAGGCAATCATGCTGATTGATGTCCCCCTGACGGCTAAAGAACATTTGCTTGAAACAATTTGTAATTTGCATTTGGACAAACAGTTATTTAGGGTGGTCACGATAAATGGGACACCCTGTATAACGTTTGACATTGTTGACAAGCCACAATTTCACCTCTGTTTGCACCGATTCACCACTATCATAGTGAAATCCTCGAAGGTGCTGTTTAAGTTTTAGATACAGATGAAAATCTGATGGCACCAAGTCCGGACTGTGTGGCGAATGATCGACAACGGTGAACCCGAGGCGTCGGATTATTGCAGATGTCGCATCCTCGTGTGTGGTTTGGCATTGTCACGCTAGAGGAGAGCGTGCTCCATGTGTGGAAGAACTCCTCGAATTCGTGCTTTCATTTTTCTGAGTGATTACACCATGTTGTTTCTCACGCACCAACATAGGACGTTACACAATTCCATGTTACACGCTACAATTCGGAGCCCTCTAGCGGCAGATGGTTCCAACTTGCGTCAGCGAAGCGGTAAAGTCGACCGAGTAATATGGATTACGTTCAAAGCCTGACAAACACACCGAAATAGAGAACGTAATTAGTTGTCTGGAGGTGGACATAATTATTTTGTCAGAAACAAAAAAGAAGGGACAAGAGAATGAAAAATTTGGAAATTTCATCCATTTTTGGTCTGGAGTTGATAAACACAAACGAGCAAAAGCAGGCGTTTCCATTCTAATTAACAAAGCTCTGAGCGCTTACATCACGGACTATGCATTTATATGCGAATGAATTGTCACTATTACCATCAAGTTTCATGGGACTGAAATAGTTATAATAGGAGTGTATGCACCAAATGACGATGCGGCACAGCAAACCGAAGACCATTTCTACCAGAAATTCGACCATATACTCAACCAAGTCATAAAGCACCAAGAAGTAATAATAGCAGGAGATTTTAAAGCAAGGGTTGGCTGACAAGTAAATGGTGCAGCAGTAGGAAGATATGGAGAAAATGTCATTAACACTTCTGGAGAAAATCTTGTAGAATTCTGTAATCAATATGACCTGAAAATTCTGAACACACACTATTCACATAAAGATATCCACAGATATACATGGGAGAGACCATCCTTACAGCATAAATCAATAATTGATTACATCATCACCAAGAAACTGCCAAAAATGGTAGTACAAGACTGTCATGCAGGGAGCCAACTGTGGAGCTGATCACTACTTAGCTTTAGCAAAGTTGACATACCCATTTAGGAGAAAACCATCAACAACTGGACAAGTGGCTGACCACAGCAATCACGAGAAATTAGAGCAGGCAAGGTATAAGCTCCTTCTCCTGAAGCAGTTTAGTATCAAGGATTTATTTCAACGTAGATTAGAAAATGAACTAAAAGCGATTCCAGAAGATGACATAGTTGAAGTAGAATATGAAAATATTAAAAAAGAACTTATAAAAATTTCTCTAGAGGTACTACGGACTGAGAGTAAGAGTCTAGGTAAACAGCATCCTCCGTGGGTGTATAATGACCTGAAAATGTTGATTACGGAACAGAAAAATCTCTACAAAAAATTGTTATCAACTAAGACAAGAAATTACGAATTAAGAAACAGAATTAAATTAGAAAAGAACAAGATATAGGAACAGAAATGTATTGAAATTAAGAGTCTAATAGGTGGACCAGAAACAACAGATGTGTGGGGGACAAATACCGGTCTGAAGAAAATACAAGTGAACAATGCAGTAGACAACCTAATTCCCTTAAAGGAATGGAAAAACATTATGCAGACCTTTTAACTGAAGATAGACCATATTACACAAGGGAATGAAGAGAAGATGGAAGTACCTGATCGAAATATAAACATTACAATAGCGGAAGTGAACGGTCCAGGAAACATTCCTGTTGAATTATTGAAGGCTGGAGGAAGATATCTGAAGAATCGAATAACCTGCCTGATGAACAACTGTTGTAAAAGGATTGAAATTCCCTCAGAATGGAAAAGTCATATACGATTTCTATTTTCAAGACAGGGAATATAAAAGACACAAACTGCTGTAGAGGCATCAGTGTCAACAGTACAATGAGCCGCTTATTTGACAAGATAATGTTTGAGAAAATTAGACAAAATGTTGGCCACCATACTGGGGAAGACCAGAGCGTGTTTAGGTAGAACAGATCATGTATAGATAACCTATTTATTTTATAACAACTAATAGAGAAATTTATAGCAGTAGGGAAGGAACTACACATTGCCTTTGTAGATTTAGGAAAAGCTTACGATACAGTTCCTAGATCTAAGCTGTGGTATGATCACCTTTTACAAAATATTATTGAAATGTACATGGATAATGTGGTGCAGATTAAACGAGGTTCAAAGTTATCAAAACCTATTAATGTCACTAAAGGTTTGCGACAAGGTTGCAGTATGTCACCCATCTTGTTCAATTTATATGTAGAAGTGGCTCTCAGAAATTGGAAGAACAGCTGCAGAGGAATGAGAATCATTGTCAACGATGTACAAATATTTTCATTAAGTTTTGCTGACGATCAAGCTTTTATAGAACAAGATGATTATGACCTTGAGTTCATGATACGACGATTATATCAGGAATACAACAGATGGAGACTACAAATGAGTCTAACAAAAACAGAGTATCTGGTGGTGAATAGTGATGCTAAATTTGAAGTATACATAAATGACAAAGCAGTTATGAGACAGGTAGAGAACTTTAAATATCTCGGGGCACATATTGATAAAAATGGATTGGGCCATACAGAAGTAAAATATAGAATACAGCAAAGCAGAAAGGTATTAGAGTGTATGAATTCTTTTTGGTGGGATAAGATTATTTCCAACAACAATAAGTTAGAGTAGGTAAGATAATGGTTGAATCAGTGCTATGCTATGGATCAGAACTATGGATCTTAAATGCAGCTCTCAAAAGAAGGCTAATAGCTGTGGAAGTGGATTATTTACTTAAGAGCGCAGAATATCACGAATCAAAAGGAAAACTAATGATGAGCTAGAATGGAGGTAAATGATACAGTAATAGATAGAATTGAAAGAAAATCATTAAAATGGTATGAGCATATGATGAGAATGCCAGATCATCGGTGGCCAAAGGTTGTTTATGAATGCAAACCACCTGGCAGACGTAAGCACAGAAGACCACGACGTTCTCGGACACACCACATAAATGGAGTTATGGACCATCGCAGCATCAACAAGAAAGATGCGCTGGATAAAGATGTTTGGTGGAGGATAACAGGAATACAACAAGATGTTGTTATTAATTAATCTTTGTATTGATTAATCGTCACTTCGCGGGGGCCGCCGGTTCATCCCGACTCCTGGGAGCGTGTGCAGTAGCGTCCTGTGCGGTCCAGTGGACTGGGGCTGGCGGGTGGTGCGTGCTTCGCGATCGAAAGATTTTTAACTGTGTGTAATTGGGTGTGATGTATGTTTCATGACGGTATTCCTTGCGCAATCGGAATAAAAAAAGAAATCGATCGATGTAATTACTTCTTACAAGACCTGCATCTTTCCACATAGCAGAGAATGAAGAGAAAGTGAAATCCAAGCCCTGCAAACTGATTTTTTTATAAAAAAAATATACCCTTGAATTTCCCTGCATGAGATCTTTCCTCTCCACCGCAGAGCCGCCAATTTCCAGGTAAAAGAGGGGAGGGGGAGAGGGGAGGGGGCGAGAGGGGTGGGGAGAGGGTGGAGGGGGTGGTGATCGATTTTTGAAAAATTCTTTAAATAAATAAACTATATTCCATACACTGCCATAAATAACTAAACAATATTCTATACTTTGTCTAAATTGTCTAAACAATATTCCATACACTACAATCGAATTCCCTCCAAATGACCGATCAACTGAGTCTTTTTCCCGCCAATTTCCGGAAAAAGAGGGTGGGAGGGGACGGGTTTAACGGAGGGGAGAGATTAATTAATTGATCAATTTAGTTAAGTAGTCAATCAAATAGATAAGAGTGAGAGGGGCTATTGCAATAACTCAGACCTGAAAGTGTACCTGTAGCAGCGAGGGGGGAGGTTTCCTGAGGGGTGGGGGGAGGACGGGGAGGGGGTGGGGGAATAATAGGTTAAGGACCTTTCAATCAAAAGGAAGGATCCTTTTAGCAGAACAATAGGTTAAGGACCTGTCAATCAAAGGAGAACAATAGGTTTGCCTCTGAGTGCATACCTACCCCTGATGTAGGCAACCCGTGCTAACAAAATGCGCTTGCTCTCTTTTTGTTCCATTACAAGTATTGCCCTATTTTTATTGTATGCTTTAATGTTTACGACATACTTCTTGTTTTTAATATATGTGCTTGTCTGAATATTGAAACGCTTATCTTCGTCCGTGCTTCGGAGCTTCCATCACAACTACGAAGTTCCAGTCACATCAGCCACAATTCATGGCGATGTGCGGTGCGTGAGGCAAATCATGGGACGTACTCCTCCGTATATTTACCCGAAAACGTTTGTTGCGGATCCAGATTATTTCTCTCCGGTGCCACACTATCCATGACGTCTAAACAAGAGCCAACAGTCTCGCTTTGACCAACGAGATGGGGTTGCACTTCTCACAACTCCATAATCAAATATTAAAAGTCCTGTAGCTATCTAAGTACTAGCAGGAAGAGTCCGAGAGCCGACTTCAGCTGTAAATAACGCTGTACTTCTATTAAAATAACTTTGTGATTGATAGATTGGAGTATCGTGGGGTAGTGTTGCCGGAGTGCAGCCAGCCACGCATGACAGTGCGATGCTTGCACCTACAAAACGGCCAACCAGAGACGATGTGGTGCTCGAAAAAGAATTGTAATTGGCTGGCAGCTGGCCCCTACCACTCGGCTCACCGAAACGTCAGTCACAAAGTTATTTGAATCGCAGTACCGCCTCCAGCTGGCCACTAGAAACTTCTAATACTCTCCATAACAACTAAACAAGAATAATTCAGAATCATAATCGGAATAGGCAAAAAAGAGTCTAAATTTCCAAGTGGGTTTTGCGAATTACGGCAAAGAACTTTTACTTTGTTTAACCGCTCTCATCTCTGTACATGTTAGCAAGAGCGCTAAAGACTCGTCGTCCTCGTCACCCTGATCACCCTCAGGAAGGATCCTTTTAGAAATTCTCTTTGTAGATAACATTACAATGTGCATAAAAACACTGCTGCTATACTTTTAAAAATATTAATAATAGAAATCATGTCATTGACCTGGTTATTACATTGCTGCCAGAACTGTTAACACTGTTGTAAATAGGATAAGGATACCCATTTCTGTGATATTTTTCAGCTACTGTTGTGCAATGTTCTTAAATGAAGAAAGGTCATTTAATCAACAACTCATAGCGACAGATTGAACGTTCTAGAATTTTCTTTATTTGACTGTGTATCGATAATGAAATGAAAATGATCAGAAATGAATTTATGAGAGTGGCTCCTAAACGCGTGACAAGATTCTAAAATCCGTGACAGTGGTATTATAATTCCCTGAGATCAAAAACAATAAGCACAAAATACACGAAACCAACAGCTGTTAACATTACATCATAATCCACTGCACTGTGTTAATTTTGCTATGATATTAATGTAATAAAAAAGGCCTAAATGGCCAAATTCACACAAGAGGAATTTCGCCTAAAGCAAAAGGTATCATACGTAAGGAAAAAAGTAAGGAGATGTACAAAAGGCAAAAAACATAGCAAATAAATCAATTACTAAACCTAATACAGGAGGAGAAACCAAATGTGGTCTTTTTGTTCAGTCTAAATCATTAACCTGCACTTACTCAACCCACAAAAACGTCTTCGTCATAATCATCCCTTAGACTTGTCGTACCACTGAAGACAAAAAAAAAAAAAAAAAACATTTTATCCACTCTGCTCCACACAGTCCGTCAGTGTAATAAAACGAAGGACGCGAGCAGCTGCTCGAGCGTCATCAGCTGAAAGTTCCTGTAAGATAGACGGCAGACACAGGACAACACGAGAGTGAATAAAACGGGGACAGGACAATAAAACGTGGCGCACAGTCAATGGATGACCACAGGGGCACTACAGGGCGGGTTCACCGGACAACAGGTAGCGGTGGCTAAATCGGCAATGCCCAATCCGCAACCTGGCCAAAATGACCTCCTCTCGCCGGGAAGGGCGTGAGGAGGTCGTCTAAGCCGTCGGGATCGGTTTGATGGCCCTAAGCTTATTTTCATGGAGAGAGGTCCAAGCCTCATGCCACCCAAAATCATGAAACGCACCGACAAAGAACCCCACTAACAACAGTTGATGGGACACAAAAGGAAGCTGTCCGAGGTAGGAGGACAGCAGCCTTGGCCGCAGCATCAGCAGCTTCGTTCCCAGGCACGCCAACGTGGCCAGGAATTCACAAAAAAAGGACACAAGCGACGGTATCAGCGAGCGACTAAAGGGACCGTTTAATTCGTTGCACGAGAGGGTGGTCCGAATATGGGTCACGGAAACTCTGAATGGCGCTCAAAGAATCAGAGCAGATGGCATAGGGAGAATGACGATGGAGGCGGATATACTGAACAGCCTGATACAGAGCGAAAAGCTCAGCTGTAAAGCTTGAACACTGGTCAAGGAGCCGGTATTGACAGGTATTATCTCCAACGACAAAGGTACATCCGACGCCAGCAGTAGTTTTGGAGCCATCTGTGTAAATAAAGACGTTATTTGTGAGTCTCGAACGAATTTCGACAAACCCCGAGCGGTATGTCGAATCCGCGATCCTCTCCTTTGGGAGCGAACTGAGTTCAAGGTGAACGTGAACCTGAGCCTGGAGCCAAGGTGGCGTCAGGCTCTCACCCACTCGAAAAGTCGTAGGGAGGGTAAAATCAAGTTGCTGTAGAAGGCGACGAAAGCGAACTCCAGGAGGTAACAGGGCAGAGACATACAGCCCGTATTGGCGGTCGAGAGGGTCGTCAAAGAAAGAGAAATATGACGGGCGGTCGGGCATTGACATCAGTCGGCAGGCGTACCGACAAAGCAACATATCGCGCCGGTAGTGTAGCGGTAATTCGGCAGCTTCGGCACACAGACTCTCAACAGGGCTGGTGTAGAATGCTCCAGTCGCCAGACGTAGCCCCCGATGGTGGATAGAGTTTAGACGGCGTAAGATAGACGGCCGGGCAGAAGAGTAGACAAAGCTCCCATAATCTAGCTTTGATCGGACAATGGACCTATATATGCGAAGCAGGACCATTCGATCTGCTCCCCATGACGTACCGCTGAGAATACGGAGGACATTTAGGGAACGGGTACAACGAGCAGCCAAGTAAGACACATGTGGGGACCAGCAAAGTTTCCTGTCAACTGTAAGACCTAAAAATTTTGTGGTCTCCACGAATGAGAGAGCAACGGGACCGAGATGTAAGGATGGTGGAATAAAATGTTTATAACTCCAGAAGTTCATACAGACCGTTTTCTCACCAGAAAAACGGAAACCGTTTGCGACACTCCATGAATATAGACGGTCTAGACAACGCTGAAGACAGCGCTCCAGAAGAGATGTTCTCTGAGCGCTGCAGTCGATAGTAAAGTCGTCCATGAAAATGGAGCCTGAAACGTCAGCTGGAAGGCAATCCATTATTGGATTGATAGCTATGGCAAAAAGGGCCACGCTCAAAACGGAGCCCTGGGGCACCCCATTCTCCTGGCGAAAGCATCTAACAAAACAGAACCCACACGTACCCTGAACATTCAATCCACTAAAAATGCATTAATACACTCCTGGAAATGGAAAAAAGAACACATTGACACCGGTGTGTCAGACCCACCATACTTGCTCCGGACACTGCGAGAGGGCTGTACAAGCAATGATCACACGCACGGCACAGCGGACACACCAGGAACCGCGGTGTTGGCCGTCGAATGGCGCTAGCTGCGCAGCATTTGTGCACCGCCGCCGTCAGTGTCAGCCAGTTTGCCGTGGCATACGGAGCTCCATCGCAGTCTTTAACACTGGTAGCATGCCGCGACAGCGTGGACGTGAACCGTATGTGCAGTTGACGGACTTTGAGCGAGGGCGTATAGTGGGCATGCGGGAGGCCGGGTGGACGTACCGCCGAATTGCTCAACACGTGGGGCGTGAGGTCTCCACACTACATCGATGTTGTCGCCAGTGGTCGGCGGAAGGGGCACGTGCCCGTCGACCTGGGACCGGACCGCAGCGACGCACGGATGCACGCCAAAACCGTAGGATCCTGCGCAGTGCCGTAGGGGACCGCACCGCCACTTCCCAGCAAATTAGGGACACTGTTGCTCCTGGGGTATCGGCGAGGACCATTCGCAACCGTCTCCATGAAGCTGGGCTACGGTCCCGCACACCGTTAGGCCGTCTTCCGCTCACGCCCCAACATCGTGCAGCCCGCCTCCAGTGGTGTCGCGACAGGCGTGAATGGAGGGACGAATGGAGACGTGTCGTCTTCAGCGATGAGAGTCGCTTCTTCCTTGGTGCCAATGATGGTCGTATGCGTGTTTGGCGCCGTGCAGGTGAGCGCCACAATCAGGACTGCATACGACCGAGGCACACAGGGCCAACACCCGGCATCATGGTGTGGGGAGCGATCTCCTACACTGGCCGTACACCACTGGTGATCGTCGAGGGGACACTGAATAGTGCACGGTACATCCAAACCGTCATCGAACCCATCGTTCTACCATTCCTAGACCGGCAAGGGAACTTGCTGTTCCAACAGGACAATGCACGTCCGCATGTATCCCGTGCCACCCAACGTGCTCTAGAAGGTGTAAGTCAACTACCCTGGCCAGCAAGATCTCCGGATCTGTCCCCCATTGAGCATGTTTGGGACTGGATGAAGCGTCGTCTCACGCGGTCTGCACGTCCAGCACGAACGCTGGTCCAACTGAGGCGCCAGGTGGAAATGGCATGGCAAGCCGTTCCACAGGACTACATCCAGCATCTCTACGATCGTCTCCATGGGAGAATAGCAGCCTGCATTGCTGCGAAAGGTGGATATACACTGTACTAGTGCATGCTCTGTTGCCTGTGTCTATGTGCCTGTGGTTCTGTCAGTGTGATCATGTGATGTATCTGACCCCAGGAATGTGTCAAAGTTTCCCCTTCCTGGGACAATGAATTCACGGTGTTCTTATTTCAATTTCCAGGAGTGTAAAAAGAGGAAGGCGGCCGCGAAGGCCCCAAGCGTGCATGGTGCGGAGAATGCCCGCCCTCCAACAGGTGTCGTAAGCCTACTCCAAATCGAAGAACACAGCCACCGTCTGGCGCTTACGCTAAAAGTTGTTCATAATGAAGGTCGAGAAGGTAACTAGGTGGTCAACAGCAGAGCGGCGCCTACGAAAGCCACATTGGACATTGGTAAGGAGGCATCGAGATTCAAGGAGCCAAATCAATCGAGAATTTACCATGCGCTCCATCACCTTGCAGACGCAGCTGGTAAGGGAGATGGGGCGATAACTGGAAGGAAGGTGTTTGTCCTTTCCTGGTTTGGGTATGGGAACAACAATTGCTTCACGCCAGCGTGCGGGAACATGACCTTCAGTCCAGATGCGATTATAGACGCGAAGAAGAAAGCCTTTACCTGCAGGGGGAAAGGTTCTTCAGCATTTGAATATGGATACCATCGGGCCCCGGAGCAGAGGATCGGGACCGGTCGAGTGCACTTTCGAGTTCCTGCACGGTGAAGGTGGCATTGTAACTTTCACAATTCAAAGACTGGAGAGAAGGTGGCCGTGCCTCCTCCGCCTGTTTTCGGAGGAGGAAGGCAGGGTGGTGATGGGCAGAGCTCGAAACCTCCCTGAAAAAGCGGCCGAAGGCATTGGAGACATCCTCAGGATCCACAAGGACTTCATTCGCTACAGTCAGGCCAGAAATCGG
Organism: Schistocerca nitens; assembly: GCF_023898315.1. Lineage (NCBI taxonomy): Eukaryota > Metazoa > Arthropoda > Insecta > Orthoptera > Acrididae > Schistocerca > Schistocerca nitens. The sequence continues at coordinate 554,865,930 of NC_064616.1, read as the reverse complement.
AGAGTGGACCTTGGTGCCAGATAGCCGGCGCAGGCCACCCCAGACAACCGAAGAAGGAGTAAAACTGTTGAATGAGCTGGTGAAAGCCACCCAGCAAGCCTTTTTGCTTTCTTTGATAATACGACGACATTGTGCACGGAGTCGTTTGTAACTGGTACAGTTCGCTATTGTAGGGTGGCGGTGGAAGGTGCGTAAAGCACGTCGCCGAGCACGAATAGCATCGCTGCATGCCGTAGTCCACCAGGGGGCTGGGACTCGACGGGGAGAAGAGGAAGTACGAGAGATGGAATATTCAGCAGCAGTGAGAATAACGTCCGTGAGGTATGCGACCTGACTATCGCAGCTGGAGAAGTTTTGATCATGGAAGGTCGCCAGGGAGGTGAAAATCCCCCAGTCGGCTTTGGAGATGTTCCAGCTAGTGGAACGTGGAGAAGGGGTGTGATGCAGGAGATGGATTACGCAGGGGAAATGGTCGCTCGAGTATGTTTCAGATAGAGCATCCAACGCGAACCGACATGCAAGTTAGATAGTGGATAATGAGAGGTCCAAGTGGGAATAGGTATGCGTGGCGTCCGAAAGGAAGGTAGGTAGGTGCACCGGTATTTAAGCAGACTAGATTGAGGTGGTTGAAAAGGTCTGCAAAAAGGGAGCCTCTCGGGCAGGATGCTGGAGAGCCCCAAAGGGGATATTTTTTTTGTTTTTTTGTTTTTTGGGCGCAAAACTGCTATGGTCATTAGCGCCCAGTCTGTGACTTAGGAAAAGGTAAAAAACGAAAATGAAAACCAGCAGCAATGGGAACGAAACTCAAAAAATCGGAGAAACTAAAAGCAGAATGAAAGCTTAAAAAACCACTACAGAAAGGGGTTGGTTGTTCCCAAAAAGAGCTTCAAATGACTGACGTCATCTCACTGGCCTAATAAACTCGAGAACGCGATCGGCTGAGCGCGTGTCATCTGCTAAAATGGACGATATATCTGGCGACAGCTGTAGACGGGCGCGTAACGGAGTAAAATAGGGGCACTCAAGTAAAAGGTGTCGTACCGTCCACAGCTGAGAGCAGTGGGGACAGAGTGGGGGAGGATCGCCGCTTAAAAGATGTCGATGGCTAAAAAGACGGTGCCCTATCCGGAGTCTAGTTAAAATTACCTCCTCCCGACGACGCGTTCGGGAGGAAGAGGTCCAAGCACAGGGAAGAGCTTTCACGTCCCGCAATTTATTTTGCGGAAGTGTCGACCAATGTGCGTGCCATAAAAGAACAACACGACGGCATAAAACACTCCGTAGATCGGCGAAGGGAATCGTGCAAATAGCTGGCCAAAGAAGAGAGACCGCAGCCTTGGCCGCTATATCGGCCGCCTCATTTCCACAGATACCAAAGTGTCCTGGGATCCAGAGAAATGCCACAGAGACGCCCCCCAAGTGGAGCAAGTGTAGGCAGTCCTGAATCCGGTGGACCAGAGGGTGGACAGGGTAGAGAGCTTGGAGACTGAGGAGAGAGCTGAGAGAATCTGAACAGATAACATACTGTATCCGCTGATGGCGACGGATGTATTGGACAGCCTGGAGAACAGCGTAAAGCTCCGCAGTATAAACCGAACACTGATCGGTAAGCCGAAATCGATTTGGGGTGTCGCCAACAATATAGGCACTCTCTACACCAAACGATGTTTTTGAGCCATCAGTGTAAATAAATGTGGCTTCCTTCATTTCCGCACATAGAGCGGAAAATGCCCGACGATAAACAAGGGAAGGGGCACCATCCTTGGGAAACTGACAAAGGTTACGGAGCAGGCAGGTACAGGGACGGAGCCAAGGCGGTGCTGTACCCCCAAGTTGTCAAGAAAGTTTTAGGAAAGCGGAAGGAAAGAGAATGGAGCAGTTGACGGAAGTGGACTCCCGGTGGTAGTAGGGAGGAAGGGCGCCGTGCATACCCTAAATCCAAGGAGGCGTCGAAAAAAAATGTCATGGGCCGGATTAGCAGGCATGGAAGACAAATGGTTAGCATAACGACTTAGAAGGACAGCTCGCCGATTGGACAGCGGAGGTTCAGCAGTCTCAGCATAAAGGCTTTCCACACGGCTGGTGTAAAAAGCTCCAGACACTAAACGTAATCCACGGTGGTGGATAGAGTCGAGACGCCGAAGAATAGACGGCCGAGCAGAGGAGTAGACTATGCTGCCATAGTCCAATTTCGAGAGCACTAAGGCGCGATAGAGGCGGAGAAGGACCAGGAGGTACCATTCAGGACACGGAGGGTGTTGAGGGATCGCAGACAGCGAGCCGAAAGATAGGAAACGTGGGAGGACCAGCACAGTTTTCTGTCAAACATAAGACCCAAGAATTTAGCGACGTCCGAAAACGGAAGGTTGACAGGTCCTAGATGTAAGGAAGGTGGAAGAAACTCCGTACGACGCCAAAAATTAACACAAACGGTCTTACTGGGAGAAAAGAGTGGAGGCGATCGAGACATCCTTGAAGACGTCGTTCAAGAAGGCCGGTCCGTTGAGAGCTGTAGTAGATCGCAAAATCTTCCACAAAGAGGGAGCCGGAGACATCAGGAAGGAGACAATCCATAATTGGATTTATGGCAATGGCAAACAGTACAACACTTAGCAGGGAGCCCTGGGGTACCCCGTTTTCTTGGGACAAAGTGCGGGAGAGAGTAGTGTTCACCCGCACTTTAAATGTACGCTCTGCCATAAATTCGCGAAGAAAAAGGGGCAACCGACCGCGAAAGCCCCAACAGAACAGTGTGCGGAGGATGCCTGTCCTCAAACAGGTATCAAGTGCTCTCTCCAGATCAAAAAATTTTGCTACTGCTTGGCGTTTCCGGAGAAAATTGTTCATGATATAAGTGGAGAGAGCAACAAGATGGTCAACTGCAGAACGATGCTTTCGGAAACCGCATTGGGCAGGTGTTAAAAGACTGCGGGACTCCAGCCACCATGCTAAACGGCAATTCACCATACGCTCCAAAACTACTCGTGAGAGAAATGGGGCGACAGCTAGAGGGGAGATGATTGTCCTTTCAAGGCTTCGGAACAGGAACGACGATAGCTTCCCGCCATCGTCTGGGAAAAGTACTGTCGGTCCAAATTCGATTATAAAGGCGAAGGATGTAACGCAGTCTATGATATGATAATTGCAACAACATTTGGATGTGGATACCATTCGGTCCTGGGGCGGAGGAGCGAGAAGAAGAGAGTGCATGTTGGAGTTCCCGCATGGAGAAAACAGTATTGCAGCTTTCGTATTTTGAGAGGAGAAAGCAAGAGGTCGCAATTCCGCTGCACGTTTCTTCGGGAGAAACGCTGGCGGGTAATTTCAAGAGCTCGAAATATCAGCAAAGTGTTGACCCAATGAGTTAGAAATTGCGACGGGGTCCACTAACGTTTCATGCGCGACAGTGAGCCCAGAGACAGGGGAGAAACTAGGCGCGCCTGATAACCATCGAATCCGACTCCAGACTTCCGAGGAGGGAGTGAAGGTGTTAAATGAGCTAGTAAAGAAGTCCCAGCTTTCCTTCTTGCTATCGCGGATGACGCGACTGCACCGCGCACGGAACTACTTATAGCGGATACAGTTGGCCAAAGTAGGATGGTGCCTGAAAACGCGAAGAGCACGTCGCCGCTCACGTATTGCGTCACGGCATGCCTCGTTCCACCAAGGAACTGGGGGGCGCCGGGGAAATTCGGAGGTGCGAGGTATTGAACGTTCCGCAGCTGTAAGAATAACGTCTGTAATATGAGCGACCTCATCGTCGACGCTAGGAAAGTTACGGTCATCGAATGTCGCTAGAGACGAAAAAAGTGTCCAATCGGCTTGGGCAAACTTCCAGCGTCTCGGGCGCATATATGGCAGTTGTGGCTGCAATCGAAGGACACATGGAAAGTGGTAACTCGAGTGTGTGTCAGCAAGGGCGAACCATCCGAAGCGCCGAGCTAGCGGAATAGTACCGACCGAAAGGTCCAAATGAGAGAAATTTGTCGTGGAGGCAGACAAAAATGTAGGGTCCCCAGTGTTGAGGCAAACAAGATCTGCTTGGTGGAAGACGTCTAGCAATAGTGAGCCACGCGGAAAAGGATGTGGAGATCCCCAAAGCGGGTGGTGGGCATTGAAGTCCCCAACCAGCAAATAGGGAGGGTGGAAGCTGACCAAGAAGATGAAGGAGATCAGCTCGTGCCATTGGTGTGGACGATGGAATGTATACAGTACAAAGTGAGAAGGTGTATCCGGAAAAGGAAAGACGGACAGCGACTGCTTGGAAGGAACTGTTTAAGGGGATTGGGTGATAATGGAGAGTATCATGGAGAAGAATCATGAGCCCTCCATGTGCTGGAGTGCCTTCAACAGAGGGGAGATCAAATCGGACTGACTGAAAATGGGGGAAAACAAAGCAGTCGTGGGGACGCAGCTTTGTTTCCTGAAGACAGAAGATGACCGGCGAGTAGGATGGTAAGAGGATCGTCAATTCATCCCGATTGGCTCGAAGGTCGCGGATATTCTAATGGATAATGAACATAGGGTGGACAGAAAATGGAAGAATGTGACCAAGGTTGCCGTCAACTCAACGACTGCTCAGAGCTTGCGACCGACAGCATGGAACGGCACTCAGCTGAAGGCAGAAGATCCTGATCCATAGGTTGTTCAGGAGCAGCTCCTGCCACCAGCGATCGGCCGGTTGATCGGCCGCCAGCAGTGCGCCTAGGCGACACAGAAGACGGCCGAGGGCGGTTACCGCCAGGTGGTGCTGTAGATGAGACACGCCGTGGCGGAGAAAGAGCAGAACTGGGTTTCTTATTAGCCTTCTTGAAAACATGATGTTTAGCTGAAGGAGGAACCGATGGTTGTGAAGTTGGGGTACGTAAAAAATCTTCACGAGTATGCTCTTTTTTGGAAGTCCGGGTGTCTGACTTTTGGGATCGAGATTTAGCAGAACCCGATCAAGGGTGAGCCATAGAGTGAGCAGGCGAAAGTGGGGAGGTTGAATGGGCGATCTTTGCTCTGGCCGATCTGACGAGCATGTCACTAAAGGTGAGATCACAAGTCTGCGTGGCCGCCTCCTTTGTTGGCCGAGGAGAGGCAAGGGCAGTGCTGTATTTTTCTGTCTGAGGCACAGTGGGCTTTCGACTGGCGAATAATTTTCGAGCAGCAGAGGTTGACACCTTTTCCTTGACTCTGATTTCTTGAATGAGCTTTTCGTCTTTAAAAATGGGGCAATCTCGAGAGGAAGCAGCGTGGTCACCCATACAGTTGATGCAACCAGGGGATGGAGGTGGACAAGCACCCTCATGGGCATCCCTGCCACACGTAACACATTTGGCCGGGTTGGAACGGGACTGGCTGGTATGATTGACCCGCTGACACCGATAGCAACGCGTAGGGTTTGGGACATAGGGACGAACGGAAATTATCTCATAGCCCGCTTTTATGTTCGATAGGAGTTCAACTGTGTCAAATGTCAAGAAGACAGTACGGGTTGGAACGATGTTCATGTCAACCCTTTTCATGACTCTATGAACAGCCGTTACACCCTGGTCAGACAGATAGTGTTGAATTTCCTCGTCGGACAATCCGTCGAGGGAGCGTGTATAAACGACTCCATGTGAGGAATTTAAAGTGCAGTGCGCTTCCACCTGGACAGGGAAGGTGTGGAGCAGTGAAGTACGCAGCAATTTTTGTGCCTGGAGGGCACTGACGGTTTCTAACAACAAGGTTCCATTCTGTAATCTGCAACAAGACTTTACAGGACCTGCAATTGCGTCGACATCTTACTGTATAATGAAATGGTTGACCGTGGAGAAGTCGTGACCTTCGTCAGACCGAGAAACAACAAGGAACTGTGGCAACAATGGAAGAACTGTCTGTGGCTGAGACTCAGTGAACTTACGCTTATGAGCAGACATAGTGGAAGATGAGGAAACCATTGCGGAAGAATCCCCCATGATTACCGGCGTCTCCGATGGTGCGCTCCTCCCTTGTGGGGGCCCTCTCTGAGGGCACTCCTGCCTTAGGAGATTGTTCACAACTCAGGTCACACCTCCCGAGAAACGGACAGACGGACCAATCGGCACTTTCGGAAGGTATCAGCTCGGGTAATCACCCCTCACTGCGCCTGGCCGTTACCAGTGGGTACATACATGTCCTACCTGTCTACCCGGGGCGGGGACTTACGCGTTACCCCGTCACCGGCTACGCATGAAAATGCGTGGTTCGGCCTTCAGACACGCACAGGGAGGAAAAAAGAGAAAGGGAAAAACAAAGAAAGAGAAAGGAAAGAAGAGAGGTCTCAAACGCTGCAGCGGAGAAAAGGGTTAAGAGAAGAGGTAAGGAAAAAGGAAGGACAAAGGAAGGATGAAGACGTGCAAGCAGAGAAAGCGAAGAACGTGTTACATTTTCGAGCGTCCGTCTCCGGACGTAGGCACAAAGCATACTCCCAGAGGGGGAGAAAGGGAAGGAAAGAGCCGGTGGTGAGAGGAGGGGGGGGGCGAAGATGGGGGATAGAGAATGATGCGGAAAAGGAAGGTATACAGCTCGGAAAGGAAGGAGGGCCACATTAGCTCGGGGTCCCGTGCTCGCTACGCACGTATCCACAAAATTGTTGTGGACCCCCTGGGGGGCCCAAAGGGGATGGTGGGCATTAAAGTTTCCAATCAACAAAATTGGTGTAGGAAGCTGAGCAATCAGTTGTATCATATCTGCAGACGATGATGGAGTGTAAACAGTACAAATGGAAAATGTGAAAGTGGGGAGAGTAATTCGGACAGTAACTGCCTGCAGATCTGTGTGCAATGTTGAGGGCCTGGCTTCGAGGGAGCACTGCTGCTGCATTCGACAGGTGGTGAGTCATGGTCCATCAACTCAACAGTTGCTGTGCCACCTTCCTAAGCTGGTCACGAGGGGTAGCTTCCTCCACTGGTGAAAGGCCAGATGTTCGGCTACCAGCGGTGCGACCTGGCGAAACTGAAGATGGCCGCTGGGTGGCGCAGGAGAAGAAACGCGCCTCGGCGAAGATAGAGAACTCTTTTTACTATGAGCCTTCTTTGAAGAATTACGTTTGGTCGAAACAACAGGTGATGGCTGTGAAGTTCAGGTACGCAAGAAATCTTCACGTGTCGGTTCTTTTTTGAAGGTCCGAGCATCTGATTTAGAGGATCTCGTCTTAGCAGTAGCAGATGATGATCTTTTAGCCTTACGGTTGATGGGAGGAAGAGGAGACGTTGATCGGGCGATCTTGCCACTGGCCGATCTGACAACCGAATCGCTAAATGTTAGATTACATGTCTGTGTGGCTACCTCCCTGGTAGGCCGAGGAGAGGCGAGAACAGTACTGTATTTACCTGCCGGAAGCACAGTGGGCTTCCTGCTATTGAATAACTTGCGAGCAGCCGAGGTCGACACCTTCTCTTTCACTCTAATTTCCTGCATACTTTCCTCATCTTTGTAGATGGGGCAGTCGCGAGAGGAGGCAGCATGGTCGCCTATGCAGTTGACGCAACGAGGGGACGGAGGTGGACAGTCACCCTCATGAGCGTCCCTGCCACAGGTAACGCATTTAGCCGCACTTGAACAAGACTGCCGTGTATTGTTAAACCACTGACATTCGTAACGCCTTGTAGGGCTGGGTACATACGGCCAAACAGAAGTGATCTCATAACCCGCTTTAATTCGTGAAGAAAATTACACATTGTCGAATGTCAGGAATATGGTTCAGGTTGGTATGAGGTCCTTGTCGACCCTTTCACGACCCGATGGACATCTGTCACTCCCTGATCAGAGAGGAAAGACAGAATCTCCTCATCAGTTAGTCCATCGAGTGACCTGGTATACACCACGCCACGCGACGAATTCAAAGTGCGGTGGGCCTCCATCTGTACAGGGAATGTGTGTAAGATTGGTTGGTTGGTTGTTTGGTTGGTTGGTTGGTGATGAAGGGACCAAACAGCAAGGTCATGAGTCCCTTGTTTCAAATGTGGTCCATCCCACCTCTGAAGCAGCAGAGGAAAGACCACCTGCGACTTAAAAGGTGCAACCACTAGAATGTAGAAGTGCGTATGGGAAAAGGAGACCAACCAATCCTAAAAAATGATAAAAACAGAGTAAAAGGGGAAGAAAAGAGGATCTCGGCCAGGGAGGGGAGTCGGGAATCTCCAAACACGGCTTACAGTGGGAGATACCCCAACACTCACCGCCCTGCCCCAACACCAGAGAGAGGTGAAAAACCTAAAAACTGAGAATAAAAACCACTTTCCCGGAGGAAACCGAGAACCAGGTCAACCAGCCGGGAATCGTCAGCCAACATCAAAAGTAAACTGCGGGGAAGTCTGTACTTTGCCACCAGAGCCAAAAGAAGGGGGCATTCAATAACAATGTGGGCTACTGACTGGAAGGCTCCACAACCACAAAGGGTGGGGGGGGGGGGGGGTGGCTCATCATGCAAAAGAAAACCATGGGTCAGCCTGGTATGGCCAATGCGGAGACGACACAGTGTGGTCGAGTCCTTTCGGGAGAGGCGAAAGGAAGAACGCCACGGGCCTCACGTCACATTAATCGCACGAAGTTTATTAGACAGGGAAGTAGCCTCCCAAGAGTTGGCCCATGATTGTGCGAAGTGGGATTTGATGTGAAGCCGTAAATCCGCTGCAGAGCGGTTACAGGAAACGGGGGGGTAAGTGACTGTTCCCCCAGGCAAACGACCAGCAGGCTCACTACCCAGGATACCCACATGGCCAGGGACCCAAAGGAAGTCAACGGAACAAGCAGTACGGTGAATATCAGCGAGATGGTCATGGATGGCAGAGACCAAGGAATGGCGCGAAAAACACCGGTCAGTAGCCAGAAGGCCACTCATTGAGTCCGTACATAACAAAACGCGGTTGTGTTGGGACTGTTTAATAAAGGTAAGGGCCTGGGAAATTGCCATCAATTCTGCAGTAAACACCCCCCATGTAGGTGGAAGCAGATGATTTTCCGTTCCAACAGAGGACGTGAAGGCATATCCCACATGATCAGCAGATTTAGAGACATCAGTGTAAAAAACAACAGAATCCAGAAACCCCATAAAATTCGGCGGAAAAAGGAATGAAACACCACCGGGGGGATGGAATCTTTCGGACATCGGCGGAGATCCATCCGAATTCGAGGCCGAGGAACTAACCAAGGGAGGGGGGGGGGTGGAGGGGAGGGAGCAAAGAAGACAGGACAAAGAAGGAAGCTGAAAATCACGGCAAAGAGACGCAAGGCGGAGCCCAACCGGTAAACACGCCTGAGGGTGGGAATCAGTTGGGCGACGTCCATGATCTTGGAACAGGATAGAATAGGAAGGATGAGTGGGAGAGGAACGGACAGCGAGTGCATAAGACACCAGAAGCTGGGACCGCCGAATAGAAAGGGGGGGGGGGGGATCCCAGCTTCAACCAGGAGACTATCAACAGGGCTAGTAGGGAAGGCACCGGTTGCCAAACGGATACCACGATGGTGGACTAGATCCAGCACGTGCAGTGTGGAAGGAGCAGCCAAACCATAAACTTGACAACCATAGTTCAAGCGAGACAGAACTAAAGCACGATAAACACGGAGAAGGAGGGAGTGGTCCACACCACAAGAGGAGTGGGCAAGGAAGCGAATGACATTGAGTTTACGGAAACATCCTACCTTCAGAAGTCTGATATGGGGCAGCCAAGTGAGCTTGTTGTCAAAAAGAAGACCCAGGAAAAGAAAGTGTGGGACCACAGGCAATCATTGTGGGGCCGGCTGAAGTGGCCGTGCGGTTAAAGGCGCTGCAGTCTGGAACCGCAAGACCGCTACGGTCGCACGTTCGAATCCTGCCTCGGGCATGGATGTTTGTGATGTCCTTAGGTTAGTTAGGTTTAACTAGTTCTAAGTTCTAGGGGACTAATGACCTCAGCAGTTGAGTCCCATAGTGCTCAGAGCCATTTGAACCATTTTTGAACCAATCATTGTGCATCGAAATAGAGCTCTGGATCGGGGTGATCGTAGTACGGCGACAGAAGTGGATCACCCTCGATTTTAAAGGAGAGAACTGAAACCCATGTGAGAGGGTCCATGCAGAGGCACGCCGTATAGCTCCCTGGAGCCACCGCTCTGCAGAGGCAATCGAAGCGGAACTAACCCAAATGCAGAAATCGTCCACATACAGGGCAGGGGCGACCAAAGGACCGACAGAGGCCACACACAAGTCCATTGATAGCAATGAGGAAAAGAAGGACACTCAAGACAGAACCCTGTGGGATGCCCATCTCCTGAGTCCGTGGAGAACTAAAAACAGTACCAACCCGAACGCTGAATGGTCGATGGAACAGGAACTGGCGGATAAAAATCGGGAGTGGGCCCCGAAGACCTCACTGATGAAGTGTAAGTGAGATGTAATGGCGCCAGGCCGTGTCATAGGCCTTGCAATGTTCAAAAAATACTGCAACCAAATGGCAGCACTGGGAAAAAGCCTGCCGAACTGCAGATTCCAAGAGAAATAAATGATCGATCGGAGACCGTCCCTCTCGGAAGCCACGCTGGTAAGGGGACAATAGATCCTGAGATTCGAGGACCCAATTGAGCCGACGGGCTACCATCCGTTCAAATAACTTCCAAACAACATTGGTCAGACTAATTGGCTGATACCTGTCAACAAATAGGGGGTCCTTACTGGGCTTAAGGACAGGAACCACGATGCTATCCCTCCACTGAGAAGGGAAGTCACCCTGGAACCAGATACAGTTAAACACCCAGAGAAGATATTGCCGTTGTGGAGCACTGTGATGTTGAAGCAGTTGGTTATGAATGGAGTCTGGGCCAGGGGTCGTGTCATGAGAAGAAGAAAGTGCGGAAAGAAATTCCCATTCAGTAAAAGCTTCGTTGTAAGATTCTGACTGACAAGGGGTAAAACATAAGGTTGAAGGTTCAACCCGCTGTTTCCGGTAAAGGAAAGCAGCCGGATAGCAGACTGATGCTGAAGCCATTGCAAAATGGGTCACAAGATGTTCCGCAAGAATCAACAGGTCCGTACAAAGGGCATCTGGGACGTGAAGGCCTGGGAGGGTGGACTGCCGATGGCAACCTTGGAGAGATCGAAGTGTAGCCCATACCCGTGACATAGGGACAGTAGAACCGAGGGAAGAAACAAATCGTTCCCAACATATCCGTTTGCTCTGTTTGAATAAATAACAGGCTTTAGCGCAATGTGTGTAAGAGAGTGGCTCGAAGTAATTTTTGGGCCTGGAAGGCGCTCTCTGTCTCCAATAGCAAGGTACCGTTGCACAACCGAGTACAAGATTTCACTGGTCCTGCAATCGCATCTACACCCTTCTGAATGACGAAAGGGTTGACTGTTGAAAAATCGTGACCGTCAGATCTTGTGACAACAAGAAACTTTGGTGCTAGTGGCAGAATTTTCGGAACAGGAGTTTCATCTAACTTTCTTTTTTGGGCAGAAGACAGGGAAGAAAAAGAAGAGAAATCCATTGTGGATGAATACCCCATGATTGCCAGCGTCTCCGATGGCACGCTCCTTCCTTGTGGGGGCCCCCTCAGAGGGCACTCCCGCCTTAGGTGATTGGTCACACCTCAGGTCACAGCTCCAGAGAAACGGACAGAGGGACCAATCGGCACATTCGGAAGGCAATCACCCCTCCCTGGGCCTGGCCTTTACCAGGGGGTACGTGCGTGCCTTACTTGTCGACCCAGGGCGGGGAGTTACGCGTTACCTCGTCACCAGGTACGCGTGCAAACGCGTGGGTCGGCCTTCAGACACGCACAGGGAGGAAAGAGAGAGAGGGATAGAAGAAAGAGTCTCAAACGCCGAAGTGGAGGACAAGGAAAAGAAGACAAGGATAATAGGGCAAGGAGATGGGGCAGAGAGAGAAGTAAGGGCATGAAAGCAAGGAGAAGAGTGAACGTTGGGAAAGACCAATAGAGGAAGAAAGCGTGAGCATGGAGAAAAACAAAGGAAACAGGATCCTGGAGTGTTCAAACGTCCGTCTCCGGACGAAGGCTCGATACATTACTCCCAAGAAGAGGGAGTGTGAAGCGAGGTAAGGGGTGGGGGGTGGGGGGAAAGAAGGATTGGGGATGAGAAGGGATGGGGAAGGGGGATAGGGCAGCCCGGAAAGGAAGGAGAACTGCACTACCTCGGGGCCCCGTGCTCGCCACGCATGTATCCACAAAAGAGTTGTGGACCCTCTGGGGGGTATCACTGTGATGTGAGTGTTAGACTTATGTCTATCTTGGTAATGATAATGTTAATGGCAGTTTAGAGATGGAGCTGAGTGTTGTGATACTACTTGATTGGTAGTTCCAATAGCTAACACTCACAGATTGAAATACATGATCTTAACATAGCAAATACTGAGGATCAACTGTCAGACATTTTCAATTATAAACAAATCACTATCAGATAACAGATAATGTACTATCATTACGACAAACAGCGTTTAGGCACTGCAACACTAAAAGCTGTTATGAAAGTAACAGTAAGTTTCTGTTCTGGGGCGATCGGTTTTCTAAATGAGATAGTGAACTATCATGGATGGTAGTCATGAAATCTGTTCATGGTAAAATAAGAAAACATGAATAACGATATGTGAAAGAGTAAATTGTAAAGAAAATAAAAAAACTGGTATATCTTTACCCAACTTCTTCTTTCTTTCATGTGGGTTCACGGTATAGTCAGTCAAACGCACCAGGCGTTTCATTGGGTCCCGCCCCATACCTCAGTTTGGCCCGACCGAGGCCTACGAGAAAGATAGGCTACGGCGCGTACGTCACGAAGGTAGTCCTGCGCTCGCTCGCTCAAATCAGCAGACAAACTACGTTTCTGCACCTTTTAACTCTTAACTAGGCGTGTCCGTACAGACGAAAACTGAATCTTCTACTGGAATCCGCTGATATGGAATCTTACTTTTATTAGTCCTATAATGATGGGATGTCCATGGGCCTATTTATAATTTGTTACAGAATAAAATAAAATCATGCTAAAATGATTATCAGTTGCATAAGGCACCACTTCCAGCATGTAATGAGTACTGTTAAGCAGAAGAGACTAAATGCTATAAACACGCCGTTATACCATTTATATCGAGTACTGATCTTAAATTAAATTTTTCTGTAGTACTGTTAATCAGTAAGACTTCATAATAGCAAATTCCAGTGGAAGATGCAATTCTCGTTAGTACTTACACGCCGAGCTACGAGTTAACCGGTTGAGAAAAGCATTTTGTCTGCTGAGCTGAGCGAGTGAGCTCGTTCAGGACTATGTTCGTGACGTACGCGCCGCGGCCTGTCTCTCGTGGGCCTCGCGTTCCGACATTGGCTACCGCTTGTGTCTGCCGCTTCCAGACGGTAACGCCAATTCCGCGAACCGCCGCGTGAACGCGGAAAACGCTTGCCGCTGCCGTTGCCGCGCGCCGCGCTACCGCACTGTAGTGGGAATCGGCCTTCAGTTTGTGCGCTGCGCGTTACACTATACGAGCAGGCCGTGAGGGGAACTACGCCTATTATTAAATAAAAGCTTTAGTCTCCTCTTGAATGTAGCTTACTTCCGGATGACACACAGCTTAGTGGGTACCATATATGTATGGCTGAAATTGAGGAGAAAATGGAATTGTGTTTAGGTACAGCCATACCGTTGGTTCTGTTCAGTTATGGAAACAAATTAGGTATTTGATATGCGACGAGAGGTAGTGAAGAGCCTAGCGACTCATTAATCGATGAAGAAGAGACAGTGTCTGAACATCATTTCGCTTTTCCGGCCACATCCACCACAACGTAACATAAAAAGGGCTAACATGATCAATCAGCCGAATATTATAAGCATGTCTTACGGAAACTGATTCATCTACCCTATCACACTAAACGGCTAAAATATAAAGATTCGGGTAACAATAATAGTAGGCAGTAGATAACAAATCAGCTTCGTACAATAAGCAGAAGACACAGTATCAAAAAATCAGCTGCCGAAAGTTGATACTGAAAAATTAATTTTCCAACTTTATCCAACTCTGCTTCCTCAACTGAAACACCAGCTAGACATAATAGATAAAATTATAAAAAAAATGGAACAGATAAATTATTAATTAGAGCAACAGCATTGGAAATAATAAATCTTCAAGAACAGTTAAAACGATCCAATAAAATTTAATGTGAGGGAAAGATCTGGAAAAACCACATGGATGCCTCAGGAGTACCTAATGGACCAAGAAGACGAGCACTAGCTGTATTGCGCTTGGCTAGTGGACATGATTGTTATGTCACTCATCTCGATAAGATCTCCGTCCTACCATCTCCAGAATGTGTTCTGTGTCATAAGATTTGTTCGATCATGAACAAAGAACATTAAAAACAGTGTACAAAATTAAGTGACTTTAACTCAAACTTAACAACATTTTACTGGGAATCAACAAGGAGGTTAATAATTGTCTGAACATCAAAATAACAACAACAATAATAATAATAATAATAATAATAGAGAAGTGGAAAGTTTTACCAGAGCAACCAAAACAAAAACAGTACAGACCGAAGTGGTCAGAAGAGCGAAAGCAAGCCTTCTCAAAAAGAATGAAGATCTATTGGAGCAACAAGAAGAACCAGAAAAAAAGTTGATTGTCATTTGCTTAATGTCATTTGCTTAATGTCTTCCGTTATTGGGAGAATTCATAAATAATAATAATAATAATAATAATAATAATAATATCTTACGCAAGCACTCATGAAATTTTCACTATTGTGCAGTGTCGCATTACATTACAGTAGTAGAGGTACAGCAGAACTAATGGCTGCCGTAACTTTGTTTTACTTTATGTGCGGACATGTTCCGAAATTATTGAATTGCAGACAGGAAAGGAAGAGATATTCTTCTTTCTGTCTCGACTGTGCTGCTAAATCTAAATACTAATTCAGATTTATGCCGAGGTTTCATATCTTCACAAAAGTATTTTAAGGATAAGCACGTCTGCTGCAATAGCACTTGATAAATAGGTATTATTGCTAAGGCTAAACGTGTTTCGTTAGAAAGCAAACTGCAAGCTGTGGATTTACCGCCGGACTTCCAACCCTTTTGGCTCTGGGCCTTGAGTTTCGTTACCGTTAGCTAAAATAACCCGTGATGTGTCTGTACGAGTGAACGAGCCAGGGATGTATGAATGTGTGGTAAGGGCCTCCATTCATTTGTCCCCTACACCTGTGAAAACTTCAAATTTGGTACTTTTATTTTGTGTAACAAGCATTGACGATTATATTAAGTCACATGGATAGATAGAACCGCAGGCTAATTAAATGAACCACGTACTTTTTTTTAACCAGAAATTTTTCAAGGTATTCCCGTGTTCACAAAAAAGTGCTCACTATTATCGCATAAATAACAATAGCAAAAGGTATTTCAAAACTGGCAGAAATAACAATTTACTGAATTACAACTTGTGTGGAAGATTTACTTACACTGTGTATCACATCGCACAAACGGATCGTAGCCAAAATCTAAAGGTAACAAGCGCAATCCTTCCTCATTTTAATATGTATCGCTAATTGTTAAATGTTTTTGACACGTAACTAGCAGTCTTAAATCAATTTTGTGACGATTTTAACGTAAGGTGCTGTACGTGAAACCACTCTGACCAATCCACGTTTACAGAATGAAGCCATTGCACGGTACTTTCATTCCATTTCAGCCTCCCAGAATATTCTGAAAAGGACTGCAAATAATTGATTTACCACTATAGGCATCATCAGGTTTCTATATTATGCTCTGACATTAACATTCCGCACGAAGAATCGCTTATAACGGCGGTTTGTACAGCCCTTCCTGCCTAGCGCGCGATCGGAGAATAAGTAGACACAGTCGTGACATGAGGACGTTGCGTAAAGTCCGAAGTGTACACATGCGCATTTTAAACACTTAAACCATGCTGAACATTTCTCAGATTATTAATTATTTTTTAATAACTTGCGGTTCATATTGACAGACGAACTGTTGCAGATGTGTTTCTTACACAAGTGACTAACAGAAGAAAGAAAATCAAGGAAGTGTATGATGTTATATTACAGACGACTCCCATCAAACGGGACTTTAATTTGTTGACATTAAGTATTTTACAACAATTCCTGTAGCACAGTTCTTACGATAAATTTTGAATACTGTATATTTTACTTACAAGGAAAAATTTCTGTTTTTCCCTGTAATTGTCACAAAAATGCGAAGTATCTATTGGGTGACCCAAGCAAACATTTTCGTTACACCAAGCACACCTGACAAAATATTAATGCGTTCAGGTGCTTTACAGTAGTTACTAGTTTTATTGATACAAAAGTGGAATTGTATAAGAAACGGTCGTGGCAGTCGTTCTGCATATTGTGCTGCGTACCTGGCATACTTGGTCATATACGAGGTGCATTCAAGTTCTAAGGCCTCCGAATTTTTTCCTAATTAACTACTAACCCGAAATCGATGAAACTGACGCTACTTCTCGACGTAATCGCCCTGCAGACGTACACATTTTTCACAACGCTAACGCCTTGATTCCATGGCAGCGGTGAAGGCTTCTTTAGGAGTCTGTTTTGACCACTGGAAAAACGCTGAGGCAATAGCAGCACGGCTGGTGAATGTGCGGCCACGGAGAGTGTCTTTCATTGTTGGAAAAAGCCAAAAGTCACTAGGAGCCAGGTCAGGTGAGTAGGGAGCATGAGGAATCACTTCAAAGTTGTTAACACGAAGAAACTGTTGCGTAACGTTAGCTCGATGTGCGGGTGCGTTGTCTTGGTGAAACAGCACACGCGCAGCCCTTCCCAGACGTTTTTGTTGCAGTGCAGGAAGGAATTTGTTCTTCAAAACATTTTCGTAGGATGCACCTGTTACCGTAGTGCCCTTTGGAACGCAATGGGTAAGGATTACGCCCTCGCTGTCCCAGAACATGGACACCATAATTTTTTCAGAACTGGCGGTTACCCGAAATTTTTTTGGTGGCGGTGAATCTGTGTGCTTCCATTGAGCTGACTGGCGCTTTGTTTCTAGGTTGAAAAATGGCATCCACGTCTCATCCATTGTCACAACCGACGAAAAGAAAGTCCCATTCATGCTGTCGTTGCGCGTGAACATTGCTTGGCAACATGCCACACGGGCAGCCATGTGGTCATCCGTCAGCATTCGAGGCACCCACCTGGATGACACTTTTCGCATTTTCAGGTCGTCATGCAGGATTGTGTGCACAGAACCCACAGAAATGCCAACTCTGGAGGCGATCTGTTCAACAGTCATTCGGCGATCCCCCAAAACAATTCTCTCCACTTTCTCGATCATGTCGTCAGACCGGCTTGTGCGAGCCCGAGGTTGTTTCGGTTTGTTGTCACACGATGTTCTGCCTTCATTAAACTGTCGCACCCACGAACGCACTTTCGACACATCCATAACTCCATCACCACATGTCTCCTTCAACTGTCGATGAATTTCAATTGGTTTCACACCACGCAAATTCAGAAAACGAATGATTGCACGCTGTTCAAGTAAGGAAAACGTCGCCATTTTAAGTATTTAAAACAGTTCTCATTCTCGCCGCTGGCGGTAAAATTCCATCTGCCATACGGTGCTGCCATCTCTGGGACATATTGACAATGAACATGGCCTCATTTTAAAACAATGCGCATGTTTCTATCTCTTTCCAGTCCGGAGAAAAATAATCGGAGGCCTTAGAACTTGAACGCACCTCGTATGTTAAGTGTTGTGATGCAAACTGACAACGCAGACTTGACTGAGGTTTAACAGTTCTGTTCCGGTGATAGACCTGAAACGACGAAGAACTATCCAAAATTACATTGTCCGAGAAGAGGCTGGATCACATTTTTAGTTCTGAGTGGAATCCAAATTACATATATTAACAGTCTTCTCGTCGTTCTTCTAAAGACAGAGATGTCGCTATGTCCAGGCCAGGAATGCAACAAAAGCAATGAATTACTTTCTGCAAATGGTAAGAAGGTGTTTTCGATGTAATATTTAAACTTGTTCTCTCCCATGTTTTCAGATTTTGCTACTTAGATTACAAAAAGTTGGGGAATACACAGTCTTTTTTTTTAATTTTTGTCCTAATTTAACTTGATGTTCCTGAAGACAGGTATAAAGCTGCGGAAACAGTAATCAACTGATACTTATCACTGGCATTGTATACGAATGTGTCCTAGCATTCATCGACTACACAAGCTACTGTTCTTTCCGCTCAGAATGATAACATGCGATTTGCGTGCAGTTTTTGCACGAAAGCTAACTGATTGGCTTTATACAAGCCATTTTTGGGGTAAACAAGAAGACTCATTTTCACGTCAGCTACGAATTTCTCTACAGCATTACCTATTAATGACATCTCTACAGCCGGCCAGAGTGGCCGTGCGGTTCTAGGCGCTACAGTCTGGAGCCGAGCGACCGCTGCGGTCGCAGGTTCGAATCCTGCCTCGGGCATGGATGTGTGTGATGTTCTTAGGTTAGTTAGGTTTAATTAGTTCTAAGTTATAGGCGACTGATGACCTCAGAAGTTAAGTCGCATAATGCTCAGAGCCATTTGAACCATTTTTGACATATGTACAACGTTTACTTGATGTAAGCTTCATAATTTTACGACTTCATTTCCGTATAATTTCCTGAATTTGTTTAATCACGTCAAAGAAGCCTGGTAATCAGTAATGTTCATCTCATTTGTAATTCATAGAGCCCAGTTTCTTAGATCTCCCTCGGTAACAGTGCACTGACTATCACAAGCACTTCTGGTACATATTCCGTACTTATGTAAATCTTTCTTCCATTTATACAATTCATGTTCAGATTGTACGAAACAAAACTGGTTTTGCACACTGCTTAAGTTCGAGCGTTCTGTCCCGCTTTCGTTTAACCAAAAAACTTACAGGATTTTCTTTGTCACTGAAAGCTATTACTGCACATGTTTTCTTTGAGCTTGTAAGGTAATCTATTTTTGTTCTGGACTTTAATTAGCAGAAAAATCACTCTTCGAACTACAATTCACGGAACCGTCCCAGTCATTTTCTGTTTCTTTTAATACTCATATTTCCACAGTTTCTAACGAAATGTCGTCGTTATTCGAATGAATGTCCAAGAAATTAATTAATAAATAACACATATGTACGTCTTGAAGACAAGTAGGTGATTTCCACTGCAGATTGCGTTCTTCATATCTCATCTTTGCAAGGCTGAAAACATTAACTGAATTCAACATTTCGGTGAAACTCTGGAACCAGCACTAAGGTGGACGCTATTAGCAACCAGTGCTAATTATTATGGATATCAAATGAGTTGCAAATTTGTGTGAACAGTGACAGAACAACCGTGTCGGAGAAAGTATCAACGGAAACTGAAATTCGCGTTACGAATTACGATCACTTTGTGCCACGTTATCTGTTTACTGTTTATCGATGAGCTGTCGACCAAGGATAGTGCCCCCCCCCCCCCCCCCCACACACACACACACACACATACACACCAATTTTGCCCATGCGCTGTCTGCTACAGCTACGGCAGGCGTATACATTTCTCCAGCCAGCTAGCGAGCTACGAATTTGTCAATTGTCAACATTTTTTTTTAAATGCTTGCAGTGTGTGTTAGCAGTTAATTTTGACAGTGCGTTTCATTCGGTCCATTCATCGTGTATAAAACATTTCAGGGCAGATTTCGGCTTGTCGAACTGAGCTCTTCCTTGAGAGAATATAAGGAAGGAATGGAAGAGAGAATTTCAACATGCTGAATAAGTAACGTTGCAAAACGATAAGAGAATGGACTCGTATGTGACTGGACAGCGGTCGAAATCCTCGTCCAGCCGCCTTGATTTAGCTTACCTTCCTCATCTTTCCCTAAGCCATGCTTGCGCACCGTTTCCAATGACTTTGTTCTCAGTGGGACTTTAAGTCCTAATCTTCCTTCCTTGCTTCTACAAACTGAGTGAAAACTGAATAGTTAATGGGGTACGTGATACTTACTGCGGATTTTCTTGATGGAATCCTCATCGGCCGTTGAAGGCCCAGCTATAGATTCCTCCTTGAACGGGTATTGTCCTTTTCCATACACTGAAAAGACAATCCAGAGTTAAAAGAAATTTTCTTCAAAAAGCTCATTTCGATAAGTATGTAGATTAACAAAAAGTACTTTATTATATCGTTGATGCTTAACCAAATCAATTTTGTATAATATTATTAAACATGAGAGCATGCGTTATGAACCTTATCTGGAGAGAAAGTTGCAATCTGCTGCAATGACAATATTTAGCGAAATACCACTCTTTGTGTAAAGGTAAGCATTCACTTCACTCCAACATCTCATACAAGATGGTATACTTCTACATATAATCCAACACGTGCACTGTGTGTCTCAGCGCAGGAGAGGACAAATTTCGCACCAGATGGATAGTTCAGAAGCAAGCAAAACAACCGTAATTACTAGATCTATTTGCCGAATTTTGCTCTGCCATGTGGTGTGTGTTAACTAACGTTATCAACGAGTTGCTGATGTATTGTTTTACTACTCGCCAGCCCTGAAATCTTTTTAGGAATTACTGGCCCAACTACCAAACATCTTCGAAACGATATCCAGATGTGATAACAGGTAGTTCGGTGCCCACAATATTCGGATGATAGCCTCAGCATTTAGTTTGTCCTGCACCAACAGCGTTTATGGGGATAAACGATGATAATAGTAAAATGAAGGAGGAACATTAGAGTTTAACTTTTTCGTCAGCAAAGAAAGAATGCGAGTGACATCATAATACATCAGTAGATAAGGCTACTGAATTCGTTTCCATAGTTTGGAATATTAAGAGGACAGTTTCGGAAGTCGTGGGTATCCAGAAGTCCGTTTTCAGATGCTATTTAATGCTCATTCTGACGACCGAGTTCAAATCACCACCCACCATTTCAGTTTTAGATTTCTCATGGTTCCATAAAATCGTTTGAAGTGAACGCCAGGATCGTCCGTTACGAAAGGGCATACAATTTCTTGCCTCTTCCTTTTCCAATCCGAGCTTGTACTCTGTATCTAACGAGACCATCGTTGACGGGATCTTAAATCCCGATCTTCCACCTTTCCAGCATAAGAACGTGTCTTATATTGGCGTGGAGCGTACCACAAAAACATTGTAGGAAATCGGTCTGTGTGCTGGGCCGGTTTAAGGCCTAAGCGACTGGACGCTTGGGTTGCAAAGCAGTACAAAATTTGTTCAAGGGTTTTATCATAATGAATAACGAAAACAACCTATTTCCATGATCACTTGATTTTGATCCATTTTAAAGGTCTTAGCCTGAGCCCAATAATTAGGTAACACAGTTAAGGACACACTTTTTCGGAACACCGTAATTGTCTTCCACTACGACGCAGAAGTTTGAAATTTGACTCAAAATTGCCTTTATTTGTGCAAAAGCGTGGCGCCCTGCAAAGTTGCCCTCGAGCTCGGTGACGCTTCAAAAAAACCACAAAGTGTCGACACACGCGAAAAAATGGCCAGTGCTCAGAAGTCCATGAGAGGTGTAAGTTGGTTTAATGATGTCATATCGGCACCAAATTCCACCGCAGTTCTGACCAACATCACCATGGATCCGTCTTACCCATATTTCACTCCGTTTTTTGATACCTCTACGCTGGTGATCACAGCCGCGACGCCCAGCGTTAAAATCACGCGGTTACGCCGCTCACAATCTGTACGAAAAGGGGTTGGTATAAAGGGCATCAATGAAATTACGCCTTCTCTTGAAGCGTTGATTCCCACACATTTTGCGCTCGTAAACGAGAGTTCCAAGTGCGATGAGCAGCAGGATGATGGTCTTGACAACCTTTGATACCGATGTCACTTTCCGGACGAGTCAAACCTTCTCTGAGGTCATCGTGGGTTTGCAATCCCATATGCAAGTTGGAAGACTAAGGAATGTTCAAAAGCATTTTATAAAATTGGAATGTGATCCAACGCAGCAAAGTGTGTGCATGCTTTTCAGCCCTCCTAATATCCGCCCCCCCTCTCCCCTCTCCCCCTCCCCCAAGGGCATGATCGGGGGAGAGGGATGCGACACTGACACGTGCGTGAATAAAATACCAAAGGCCCCGGCTAAGAACCGCTAGTTTGGAAACACCATTCATGTCACCGGCAAAACTCTGTTGAGTTTAGAAAGGTACCAATGTAGAGACACCCCGTGATGGATTCCTCGGCAGGAAAGCCCTCGACACACCTCACATTCCGTAAGGTTGCAAGCATGTACTTCAGCAGCAATGTAGCAACACTCTCCTGAAGGGTGTATTTTGTAAACTTTGATAGCAATATCACTTCAGAAAATCGTTTCCGTTCATTCCAGTGTACATGCTAATGTTGCAGAAGCAACGAAAACAGCATGTCAAATTTAAAAGAAAACAACATTCCTGGGATTGGTGATGTTTTACTGACGCTTGAAACTTAGTGCGGACTTCAATGCAAGATGCTTTTAATGGTTTCCACAACGGAGCTCTGACTCGAAATCTGGCAGAAAATCCAGAGAGATTCTGGTGATATGTAAAGTACACCAGCGCCAAGACACAATAAACAGCTTCACAGCACGATACCAATATAAGGTTACCGGTGTAAGCGCCGCCAAAGCGGAGTTAATGAACACAATTTTCTGGAATTCCTTCACGAAATAAGACGTAGTAAATATTCCAGAATTAGAATCAAGAACAGCTGTAAACGTGAGTAAATTAGAAGAAGATATCCTCGGTGTAGCGAAGCAGTTCAAATCACTTAATAAAGGCAAGTCTTCTGGTTCAGATAGCATACCCTCTAGATTCATTTCAGAGTATGCTGCTGCTCGTACAATACCCCATACTTAGCATTCATCCAGTACAGCTCGCTCTACTAAAGATCTGTACCTAAAGACTGGAAAGTTACACAGGTCGCGTCAGTACTCAAGGAAGGAAACTTAACTGATGTCGATTCGCAATAGGATTCTGGAACATATACTGTGTTCGAACATTATACATTATCTCGAAGGTAACGAACGGTCTACTGACACATACATCTACATCGACATCTACATAGATGCTCCGCAATACACCGTACGGTGCGTGGCGAAGGTTACCCTGCACATAACACGGATTTGAAAAATATCGTTCTTGTGAAACACAAATAGCTCTTCATTCACACAAAGTAAAGAGTGCTATCGATAGGGGATCTCAAACTGATTCTATATTTCTAGATTTCAAGAAGGCTTTTGACACCTACCCTCACAAGAAATTTCCAATCAAATAGCGTCCCTATGGTGTATCGTTTCAGTTGTACGACTGGATGCATGATTTTCTGTCAGAAAGATCATAGTACGCAGTGATCGACGGAAAGTCGTCGAACAAAAAAGAAGTGGTATCTGCGGCTCACCAAGGAAATGTAATAGGCCCTCTGCTGTTCCTATTCTATATAAACGATTTAGGGGCAGTCCTCTTAGATTGTTTGCAGATGATGCTGTCATTTACCGTCTATTAAAATCATCAGTAGATCAAAACAAATTTCAAAATGACTTAGTAATGATATCTGTATGATGCGAAAAGTGGCAAGTGGCTCCGAATAAGGAAAAGTTCGAGGTCATCCATATGAGTACAAAAGAACTCTGCTGGATTTCGGTTTTACGATAAATCACACAAATATGAGGGCTGTCAGTTCAACTAAATACCTTGGAATTACAATTACGAACAACTTAATGTGGAACGATGAGGTGAAGGCAAACCAAAGACTGCGTTTTATTGGCGGAACACTTAGAAGATGCAACAGGTCTACTAAAGAGACTGCCTACACTATGCATGTCTGTCCTCTGCTACAGTGTTGCTGGGCGGTATGGAATCCTCACCAGATAGGATTGACGAAAGACATCGAAAAAGTCCAAAGAAGGAAATCTCGTTTTTTATTATCGCATATGGTGAGCGAATTGGGCTGGGGTTGTTGTTGTTGTGTTGTTGTGGTCTTCAGTCCTGAGACTCGTTTGATGCAGCTCTCCATGCTACTCTATCCTGTGCAAGCTTCTTCATCTCCCAGTACCTACTGCAACCTACATCCTTCTGAATCTGCTTAGTGTATTCATCTCTTGGTCTCCCCCTACGATTTTTACCCTCCACGCTGCCCTCCAATACTAAATTGGTGATCCCTTGATGCCTCAGAACATGTCCTACCAACCGATCCCTTCTTCTGGTCAAGTTGTACCACAAACTCCTCTTCTCCCCAATCCTATTCAGTACCTCCTCATTAGTTATGTGATCTACCCATCTAATCTTCAGCATTCTTCTGTAGCACCACATTTCGAAAGCTTCTATTCTCTTCTTGTCCACACTAGTTATCGTCCATGTTTCACTTCCATACATGGCTGCACTCCATACAAATACTTTCAGAAACGACTTCCTGACATTTAAATCTATACTCGATGTTAACAAATTTCTCTTCTTCAGAAACGCTTTCCTTGCCATTGCCAGTCTACATTTTATATCCTCTCTACTTCGACCATCATCAGTTATTTTGCTCCCCAAATAGCAAAACTCCTTTACTACTTTAAGTGTCTCATTTCCTAATCTAATACCCTCAGCATCACCCGATTTAATTTGACTACATTCCATTATCCTCGTTTTGCTTTTGTTGATGTTCATCTTATATCCTCCCTTCAAGACACCATCCATTCCGTTCAACTGCTCTTCCAAGTCCTTTGCTGTCTCTGACAGAATTACAATGTCATCGGCGAACCTCAAAGTTTTTATTTCTTCTCCATGGATTTTAATACCTACTCCGAATTTTTCTTTTGTTTCCTTTACTGCTTGCTCAATATACAGATTGAATAACATCGGGGAGAGGCTACAACCCTGTCTTACTCCCTTCCCAACCACTGCTTCCCTTTCATGTCCCTCGACTCTTATAACTGCCATCTGGTTTCTGTACAAATTGTAAATAGCCTTTCGCTCCCTGTATTTTACCCCTGCCACCTTCAGAATTTGAAAGAGAGTATTCCAGTCAACATTGTCAAAAGCTTTCTCTAAGTCTACAAATGCTAGAAACGTAGGTTTGCCTTTCCTTAATCTTCCTTCTAAGATAAGTCGTAAGGTCAGTATTGCCTCACGTGTTCCAGTATTTCTACGGAATCCAAACTGATCTTCCCCGAGGTCGGCTTCTACTAGTTTTTCCATTCGTCTGTAAAGAATTCGTGTTAGTATTTTGCAGCTGTGGCTTATTAAACTGATTGTTCGGTAATTCTCACATCTGTCAACACCTGCTTTCTTTGGGATTGGAATTATTATATTCTTCTTGAAGTCTGAGGGTATTTCGCCTGTTTCATACATCTTGCTCACCAAATGGTAGAGTTTTGTCAGGACTGGCTCTCCCAAGGCCGTCAGTAGTTCCAATGGAATGTTGTCTACTCCGGGGGCCTTGTTTCGACTCAGGTCTTTCAGTGCTCTGTCAAACTCTTCACGCAGTATCGTATCTCCCATTTCATCTTCATCTACATCCTCTTCCATTTCCATAATATTGTCCTCAAGTACATCGCCCTTGTATAGACCCTCTATATACTCCTTCCACCTTTCTGCTTTCCCTTCTTTGCTTAGAACTGGGTTTCCATCTGAGCTCTTGATGTTCATACAAGTGGTTCTCTTATCTCCAAAGGTCTCTTTAATTTTCCTGTAGGCAGTATCTATCTTACCCCTAGTGAGATAAGCCTCTACATCCTTACATTTGTGCTCTAGCCATCCCTGCTTAGCCATTTTGCACTTCCTGTCGATCTCATTTTTGAGACGTTTGTATTCCTTTTTGCCTGCTTCATTTACTGCATTTTTATATTTTCTCCTTTCATCAATTAAATTCAATATTTCTTCTGTTACCCAACGATTTCTACTAGCCCTCGTCTTTTTACCTACTTGATCCTCTGCTGCCTTCACTACTTCATCCCTCAAAACTACCCATTCTTCTTCTACTGTATTTCTTTCCCCCATTCCTGTCAATTGTTCCCTTATGCTCTCCCTGAAACTCTCTACAACCTCTGGTTCTTTCAGTTTATCCAGGTCCCATCTCCTTAAATTCCCACCTTTTTGCAGTTTCTTCAGTTTCAATCTGCAGTTCATAACCAATAGATTGTGGTCAGAATCCACATCTGCCCCTGGAAATGTCTTACAATTTAGAACCTGGTTCCTAAATCTCTGTCTTACCATAATATAATCTATCTGATACCTTTTAGTATCTCCAGGGTTCTTCCATGTATACAACCTTCTTTCATGATTCTTAAACCAAGTGTTAGCTATGATTAATTTGTGCTCTGTGCAAAATTCTACCAGGCGGCTTCCTCTTTCATTTCTTAGCCCCAATCCATATTCACCTACTACGTTTCCTTCTCTCCCTTTTCCTACACTCGAATTCCAGTCACCCATGACTATTAAATTTTCGTCTCCCTTCACTATCTGAATAATTTCTTTTATTTCATTATACATTTCTTCAATTTCTTCGTCATCTGCAGAGCTAGTTGGCATATAAACTTGTACTACTGTAGTAGATGTGGGCTTCGTATCTATCTTGGCCACAATAATGCGTTCACTATGCTGTTTGTAGTAGCTTACCCGCGTCCCTATTTTCCTATTCATTATTAAGCCTACTCCTGCATTACCCCTATTTGACTTTGTGTTTATAACCCTGTAGTCACCTGACCAGAAGTCTTGTTCCTCCTGCCACCGAACTTCACTAATTCCCACTATATCTAACTTTAACCTATCCATTTCCCTTTTCAAATTTTCTAACCTACCTGCCCGATTAAGGGATCTGACATTCCACGCTCCGATCCGTAGAACGCCAGGTTTCTTTCTCCTGATAACGACATCCTCTTGAGTAGTCCCCGCCCGGAGATCCGAATGGGGGACTATTTTACCTCCGGAATATTTTACCCAAGAGGACGCCATCATCATTTAATCATACAGTAAAGCTGCATGCCCTCGGGAAAAATTACGGCCGTAGTTTCCCCTTGCTTTCAGCCGTTCGCAGTACCAGCACAGCAAGGCCGTTTTGGTTATTGTTACAAGGCCAGATCAGTCAATCATCCAGACTGTTGCCCCTGCAACTACTGAAAAGGCTGCTGCCCCTCTTCAGGAACCACACGTTTGTCTGGCCTCTCAACAGATACCCCTCCGTTGTGGTTGTACCTACGGTACGGCTATCTGTATCGCTGAGGCACGCAAGCCTCCCCACCAACGGCAAGGTCCATGGTTCATGGGGGGGGGGGGGGGGGCTGGGGTGGGAATCATTAAAACAAAGGCATTTTTCGTTGCAGCTAGATCTTTTCACGAAATTTCAATAACCAACTTTCCCTTCTGAATGCAAAAATACTTTGTCGCCGCCAATCTACGTATGGAGAAATGATCATCATAATAAAACGTGAGAAATCAGAGGTCTTACGGAAAGACTGAAGCGTTCATTTCTCCCAAGAGCTATTACAGAGTGTAACGGTAGAGAAATTGTCTGGTACCTAAATATGAATTGCACGGTGATTATGCATAAGCAGATGTAGATGTGAATAGCGAATATTTCCACTTTTCTTCTACTCGTTGACAATTCGGCTTAAGTCAGCATTAGAGGGCTACGATCATACAGTGAACTTAGATCATACGAAGTCGACTGCTGCGGCGAAATATTGAATTTTGCGCATTTTGTAGAAAACATATCGTGTTTCATTTAGTTTTCTCCTTCAACGCCGGTGTATATTGTCCCCATTTTTCGCAAATTACCACTATTTTCGACATTTTTACACGAATCTATTAGTTAAGATAACCTCGACAAAAGCTGAAAAATCAAATTTAGCTTCTTAATTTTTTTCCAGGTTTTGCTCCGTTTGGATGTTGTAGCTTCAGATCTTAGAGAGAACTCGCAGTCCTTGTACCGTAACAGATTCTGAAATTAAGAAGGATCAGCAAGGTTAATTTAAAGTTATTTCTTTAGTTTTCAGATAAACACTGCTCCAGTTGGAATGTGGCCCCACAGTGAATGCTGTTCTCAGATACTGAATGAGTAAGTTGCTATTCTGAGCAGCTTGGCTGCTGGCAAGGGATGTGAATCTTCTACACATGGATTTATTGGGCGAACTCAGAAAACTCATATACGAGAGAATGTACATCACGTACTATCCTCACTTGTGGATAACGTCTCCTCTGCTTGGTAATATGGGACCTATCAGCACTGGACAACTTGACTACGAGTGGCGAGTGAGTGGTAGATCAAGGGGCCCAGTGTAGGGGAAGCAGGGACTAGAGGGAAATCAGTATCCTAAACTCATCTCTCTGACCAAAGGGGACAAGCTGTTGTCCCCCATTGAAACAAACTAAGGCAGTATGATACTTAACCTTTAGGGAGACCTGCTGTCCCTCTTGTTGGGAAAGCAAACACAAAAGGGTAGGAGTGTTAATGGTCAGCGGTTGAAGAAGAACAGCGAATAACGGTACGTCATAGGCGAGGGGATGAGAGTGCAACCAGTTGCAGATTGTGGAGCACTTCGAACGAACGACGCTTTTCGCCTGAACTCTTATTTAACACTTGGGTCATTCCACCGACTTGAGAAGTTAGAGAAGACCAGCCTCGCCCTAGAATTTCAACGAAGCTCATAATCAGCAGCAATTTTCCCAGAACTGATTGTTGCCCTCTGTTTATAAGTCGAGCAGAAGGTCTGAACCAGATACTTTGAAGATTCTCTGAAAAGTTTGCCTGTGACTTCGTGGACTTTGCAAGTAGGCTGTTTAGGATTTCTTATTGGTAACGCCACGTAGCGCTCTGTATGAACATCATTGGCTGTGCTGTGTGCAGTCTGTGGCTAGTTTGCATTGTTGTCTGCCATTGTAATGTTGGGCAGCTGGATGATAACAGCGCGTAGCATTGCGCAGTGGGAGGTGAGCCGCCAGCAGTGGTGCATGTGGGGAAGTGAGATGGCGGATTTTTGAGAGCGGATGATCTGGACGTGTGTCCATCAGAAACAATACATTTGTAAGAATGAATGTCATGAACTGCTATATATATTATGACTTTTGAACACTATTAAGGTAAGTACATTGTTTGTTCTCTATCAAAATCTTTCATTTGCTAACTAAGCCTATCAGTAGGTAGTGCCTTCATTAATTTGAATCTTTTATTTAGCTGTCAGTAGTGGCGCTCGCTGTATTGCAGTAGTTCGAGTAACGAAGATTTTTGTGAGGTAAGTGATTTGTGAAAGGTATAGGTTAATGTTAGTCAGGGCCATTATTTTGTAGGAATTATTGAAAATCAGATTGCGTTGCGCTAAAAATATTGTGTGTCAGTTTAGTGTTGATTAGAATAGGTAAAGTGCGAAATGTCTGAGTACGTTCAGTTCTGCTCAGCTGTTTGAAAATCAAATAATGTAAGAGGTTTATCAGCACAGTCATTCATTAAATTTTCTAAGGGGACGTTTCAACTTGAGCCATAGGTCTCAGAACAGTAGGGTCCTGTTAAACGGGTCAGGGGCACGCTGCACATCAGAAACTGCTACCCATATGGCGCTCTCTCTCTCTCTCTCTCTCTCTCTCTCTCTCTGTGTGTGTGTGTGTGTGTGTGTGTGTGTGTGCGCGCGCGCGCGCGCGCGCGCGAAGAGTCTGAAGCTGTTCTAAAAAGCAATGGAGCTCACATAATGATAGGCACAGAAAGTTTGTCAAACCGCTGAAATGAAGACAGTTAGATTTTTGAGGTGAATTTATGTGTATATCGAAGGGATAAGATAATGGGAAATGTAAGTGACGTATTTGTTATATTAGAGAAGAACCTCAGATACAGTGAGATGGAAGCTGAAGCTGCATGTGAGATTTCGGCGCAAGACCTTGTTACAACAGTGGGCGTAAACTTACAACTGCATCCCTTTGTCGATCACCAGATTCACCCACAGAAGTAACAGAAAACTTGAAGTAAAACCCCAGTTAGCTAACGCATGTCTTCCACAAACACACATTTATTAATGTAGGAAATTTCAATCATATAACAATCGACTGGGATGATTACACTTTCATTAGTGATGTGAGTGACGAGACATCCTGTGGAATTATACTACATTTTCTCTCTCCATAACTATTTGGAACGAATATTTCGGAACTCCATTTGTTAAGGACGTATATTATATCAAGTAGGAACAAATTCAGTCAACGTCTTTGATGATATTCATATAATAAGACTGGTATCAGTGGCCATGAGGCAGTTGCAGCAACAATGATTACTGAAGTAAAGGAGGCATTATAACAAGCATATAAAAGATCTGTAGGTTCATATCTCCAAGGGGAATTCAACAAATTTAATACTGGGCAGGGGCATGTAGAGCGACCATGGCTCAGTTTTAAAAAACTGGTTGACCAAGCACTGGGTAGACATTTACCTAGCAAAAAAGCTTATGATGGTCAGGACCATAAATTTGCTGCAAAGAAATCTCTAAAGATACAGCGACCACAACTCAGTAGCTGTGAAGCAGGATAGAAGGCAGTCTGTGGCAGACCTGATGAAAGAATACAATGTTGGTGAAAGCACAAGTGTTTTAGAGCTCGTTGTTCAGCACACATTGTTGTTCACAGACGACCTGTCCGTGCTTTCATGTTTTTCCAACCACCTCGTCAATAACAACTGAAGTACACACGAGACCATCGAGATCGAAAAGTGGATCAGTGGAAACGTGTAGCCTGGTCGAATGAATCGCGTTTCTTGTTACACTACGTCGATATTCGTGTCCGGAACGCCGTATTCCAGACGATCAGTTGTTCTAAACACGCACCGCCCCAGGGGCAGTTTTATGCTATCAGGGACACTCTTCTGGGCTTCCACTGCTTCTGCAATAATAATCAAAGGAACCAAGACAGCTGTGGATTAGAGATCAGGAAAGAGCTCTGTATAGTGGCTTTAAAGTCCCCAGCGGGTCCTGTGAAGTCATCTGCTCGGAGTCTCGACTCGCCAGTCTCCACTGCCCGTTTAACCGAAAACTCGTCAATTGATTCTTTTGTCGGCTAAAAGTAAAGAAGAGCGAGCACACGAGTTAGCACGTATAACCGAGGACTCGCGTCATTGCCGCGACACACAATACAGTTGACATTGACAATTATCTATACATATTATAAAGTGTGCCTTTAGTTCTTTTTCTGTCTATATGTGAAACATAATGTCAGGAGCTACTGTAGGGATGGAAATACTATCTACGACAGTGCTGCTAAAGCGAAGTTACTAAACACAGCCTTCCGAAATTCCTTCACCAAAGAAGACGAAGTAAATATTCCAGAATTCGAATCAAGAACAGATGCCACCATGAGTAACTTAGAAGTAGATATCCTAGAAGTAGTGAAGCAACTTAAATCACTTAATAAAGTCAAGTCTTCTGGTTCAGACTGTACACCAATTAGGTTCCTTTCAGAGTATTCTGATGCAATAGCTCCATATTTAACAATAGTAGACAATCGCTCGCTAGACGAAAGACTGAAAAGTTGCACACGTAACATCAATGTTCAGGAAAGGTAATAGGAGTAATCCGCTAAATTACAGGCCCGTATCATTAACGTCTATATGCAGCAGGATTTTGGGACATATATTGTGTTCGACCGTTATGAATTTGACATTTTCTTCCAACGTAAGAGCTAATGACTTCCCAGTCACATGCCACGCCGAATTACTTTAATCGCCATGATGGAAGAAGTGGTCTCTGAAACACAGCTCCTCGATCTTACTCAACAGTTCTTTAATGTATCTAACTTCGACGCTGACTCCAGATCATTCTGGCGGCCGATTTCATATTTGGCGAGCAAATCACGTCCAATTCTACATATCATGGTATCTGCAAGCCTTTTATATGGTAACGAATGTACATGATACCAGATGCACATGCACAGATAATTTAGTTCTTCAGACACGGTAAAGTGGCTTCCCAGACAGGAATGTTAAGGTTGATATCC
Source organism: Schistocerca nitens (assembly GCF_023898315.1). NCBI lineage: Eukaryota > Metazoa > Arthropoda > Insecta > Orthoptera > Acrididae > Schistocerca > Schistocerca nitens. Next base: position 554,833,996 of record NC_064616.1, on the reverse strand, counting down.
GCGGAAGACATGAGCCAGTACCTCACCTGAAATCACATGACGACTGTAACACGATCACGGTCTTACTATAAGAACTAGAATGAGATTTTCACTCTGCAGCGGAGTGTAGAAGGTATGAGACGAGGTACTGGCAGAAGTAAATCTGTGAGGACAGGGCGTGAGTCGTGCTTGGGTAGCTCAGATGGTAGATCACTTGCCCGCGAATGGCAAAGTTCCCGAGTCTCGGTCCGGCACGCAGTTTGAATCTGCCAGAAAGTTACTATAAGAACTGTTGTCAGACTGTAAAATTTATTTCCAGTGGTTACAAGTTGAGTCCGAAAGGATATAATGACTTTTCTGGAGACTAGAAATCTAGTCTGTAGGAATCAGCATGGGTTTCGAAAAAGACGATCGTGTGAAACCCAGCTCGCGCTATTCGTCCACCAGACTCAGAGGGCCATAGACACGGTTTCCCAGGTAGATGCTGAGTTTCTTGACTTCCGCGAGGCGTTTGATACAGCTCGCCACAGTCGTTTAATGAACAAAGTAAGAGGATATGGACTATGAGACCAATTGTGTGATTGGATTGAAGAGTTCCTAGATAACAGAACGCAGCATGTCATTCTCAATGGAGAGAAGTCTTCCAAAGTAAGAGTGATTTCAGGTGTGTAGCAGGGGAGTGTCGTAGGACCGTTGCTGTACACTATATATACATAAATGACCGTGTGGATAACATCGGAAGTTCACTGAGGCTTTTTGCAGATGACGCTGTACTATATCGAGAGGTTGTAACAATGGAAAATTGTACTGAAATGCAGGCAGAACTACAACGAATTGACGCATGGTGCAGGGAATGGCAATTGAATCTCAACCTACACAAGTGTAATGTGCTGCGAATACATAGAAAGAAAGATCCTTTATCATTTAGTTACAATATAGCAGGTCAGCAACTGAAAGCAGTTAATTCCATAAATTATCTGGGAGTAGGCATTAGGAGTGATCTAAAATGGAATGACCATATAAAATTAATCGTCGGTAAAGCAGATGCCAGACTGAGATTCATTGGAAGAATCCTAAGGAAATGCAGTCCGGAAACAAAGGAAGTATGTTACAGTACACTTGTTCGCCCACTGCTTGAATACTGCTCACCAGTGTGGGATCCATACCAGATAGGGTTGATAGAAGAGATACAGAAGGTCCGACGGAGAGCAGCGCGCTTCGTTTCAGGATCATTTAGTAATGGCGAAAGCGTTACGGAGATGACAGACAGACTCCAGTGGAAAATTCTGCAAGAGACACGCTCAGTAGCACGGTACGGGCTTTTGTTGAAGTTTCGAGAACATACCTTCACCGAGGAGTCAAGCAGTATATTGCTCCCTCCTACGTATATCTCGCGAAGAGACCATGAGGATAAAATCAGAGAGATTAGAGCCCACACAGAGGCATACCGACAATCTTTCTTTCCACGAACAATACGAGACTGCAATAGAAGGGAGAACCGATAGAGGTACTCAAAGTACCCTCCACCACACACCGTCAGGTGGCTTGCGGAGTATAGATGTAGATGTAGATGCATGTGGTTTGAAACACTGTTGATAGTGCCATCTGCAACAGCCACAGATCGAACACAGATTTTGATGAGTGTCCATCTTGCATAATACTGCCATCAATATCCTGTGCATACTTCTCAGTGCACGGGTAGAAATTAATATTTTACTGGAATACAGTGAATCCTCACTTAATTACTAGCATGAATCAACAGGAAGCCAGTGTCATCTCATGAGGCAACCCATTCCCATGATTCCACTAACGATGCTTCAGTTACCAAATCAATCTTAACTGGCGACATCGTGAACAATACAGGATGACACATGCAGATTGTCAACTGCGGAAATCCATCTCCAACAATACATCATGAATGGTGTTTTTGATAATGTTTTATTGCACTGTCAGATGCATCACAGGTTGCCACATATTCTCCTTAACGGAACGGTGAAACATTATACGGCGGCATTCTTTTATGGGGCCAAAAATACACCTCGCTGCGCCACCAGAAAATACCTTCACTCTAAAATAACTCCCATAGGAAAAACTGCTTTTACGATCATAACACATTTTTCATTGTTAGTATATTACCTTTAAAACATTGCGACCTTCATAGAAAATTCTGTTGCTGCTGTCTGTTTTACAAACCAAATATTCTGAATACTGAGCTCAATTTTATGCACACAAAAGATGCTGCTTTTTTTCAAAGTACAATTATAAAGAAGACTCATAACTTTATTGCAGAAGCATCAGAGAAGTTTACAATACTTACGATCCAACATACGTTGCACCATTTTGGACTGCGCCTGAAACAAAGACAAAACATTATTTTAGAGTCTATGGAATCTACCCGTCACAGTGTTAAACTGCGACTCAACCAGACAAAGTAATGGGTTTTCTACTCCACAGAATCCCTCTCGGGTAGACTTTACTTAGTGTTATTGAATATGTCAGATTTTGCGATAATGACAACAAATGCCGGCATATCTATTAAGTAAGTATAAGATAGGACTGTTTGAAAATGTAGGTCTAGTAGCGTCGCGGAAATCTATCTAGCTCCTAACTGTATCATTTTCATCGTTGTAGAAATTCATACGCAGCAGTCAGCCTTCTCGCTTGCAGACTTCCAATCTGCGCCTAAGTCAACGTAAACAAGTAATCTTAGTCAAGCCAGAGCTGTGCTAATATGAGTTCGTGTGTGTGTGTGTGTGTGTGTGTGTGTGTGTGTGTGTGTGTAGGACTGACTGCAAACTGTGTGAAAAGTCTTCAACAATATGGTTATTAGTGTTCGTTCTAAAATAATCTCATGTAAATAGGGTTAAAAGGTATGAAGCATAAAAAGGTTGTCAGAATATTCTTTGCTTAACTTAGGATGAAACCAGAATGCAAATTGTCAAGTTACATGAAACATCGCAGGTAACTAATGCCGCTCCAAGGTAGAACACTATAATCACCTTAACAGTGCTTCCACACGCATGTAGCCATTCGTTCTTCACTTGGTAACGCTGGAGGAATCTAGAACTAATTTTGCTTTAGTCAAAAAGAACAAAATAAACAACTCACGTAAAAATTTTACGTTCGAACTACGAAGTATTTCTGTGGATACAATATTGATGAAGACTTGTGGAATTTGTTTTAATGACGATTAAGCAGCACTATTTTCAGAAGGTGCCATTAAAGTAACATCATCAATGACAAAGGGACCGAGCGAGGTGGCGTAGTGGCTAGCACACTGGACTCGCATTGGGGAGGACGACGGTTCGATCCCGCGTTCGGTCATCTTGATTTAGGTTTTCTGTGATTTCTCTAAATCGTTCCAGGAAAAAGCCGGGATGGTTCCTTTAAAAGGGCTCGGCCGACTTCCTTCCCAATCCTTCCCTAATCCGATGAGACCGATGATCTCCTCCCCCAAACAACTCCAATGACAAAGAATAAAGAAACGGCATTACTCAACACACAAATTAAATCCAAAATATAACTTCCGTCGTGTGCAGTACGAAATGAATACGAAATTAATACAGTACGAGCATCATACCAAATATTTGCTGTCAGCACTGAGAGTAATCAATGAAATTTTTGCCGGCCGGAGTGGCCGAGCGGTTCTAGGCGCTACAGTCTGGTGCCGCGCGACCGCTACGGTCGCAGGTTCGAATCCTGCCTCGGGCATGGGTGTGTGTGATGTCCTTAGGTTAGTTAGGTTTAAGTAGTTCTAAGTTCTAGGGGACTGATGACCTAAGAAGTTAAGTCCCATAGTGCTCAGAGCCATTTGAACCATTTTGAACTAAATTTTACGTTTTCGGCGTACACCAAATCATCCATAACATTTGGGACTTTTTTTTTTTGAAAAATCAGTCATGTTACAGCTCTAATGTTTTACTGAGTATTTCGACAACTAATTTAGTCAGCTAGTTTACCGTGATAAAGAATTAATGCTGTAATTCAACCGAGAACCCATAAAATTTCTGAATTAGCAATCACGTTGGAAGATTTACAAACGTCGCAGCATACGTTAGGCGTTTAGAAGTATATTTAAAGAAAATTACTATGACAAATCATAAAATGTTATAAATAAATAAATAAAACATTTAGAAAATAAAAATTTAGGTCAAATACATGTTCAGTGCACATAGCAATAACAGATTCCATGACACTTTTTTTAAACATGGTATTTGGTATTCATAGCTTTTGGACCTGCTGCTGAAGATGACAATTTTACTACCGATAAAGGGCATTCTAGGAGTGAAAAAGACATGAAAGCGGAATCATAATTAATACAAGCACATATCGCTAGGAATAGATATTTGAAATTCACGAATAACAGCCACCCTCCTGTTCCATTTGTAGTCAACGATAAAAAGGACCTGGACTATCTTAAATTAAAGCATCCATGAGACCTCTGTTTGATAATTCTACTCCATAGACAATGACATTTTTTCTTCTTCTTTTTCTTATGCTTTTGTCCTGCATAAGGGCAGGGTTGACGTTATTACCAACAGGGTTGGCGTGGTTAAAGCAAGCGGTCTCTGATGCTCTTCATGTCGCCACCGCGCCTGGCGTCACTTGGCGTCACCAGTAAGTGTCAGAGGACATTATCTCTCTAAAAAGTTATTTCTCATGATGAGATCCATCACCCCTAGACGTTTGTCGCAAACACTTTGGAACACACTGTCTACGGTCAAAAAATGATTCAAACGGCTCTGAGCACTATGGGACTTAACATCTGAGGTTATCAGTCCCCTAGACTTAAAACTAACGAACTAACCTAAGGACATCACACACATCCATGCCCGAGTCAGGATTCGAACCTGCCACCGTAGCAACAGCGCAGTTCCGAACTGAAGCACCTAGAACCACTCGGCCACAACGACCGGCTGTCTACGGTCAGCTGATAATTGTTGCCAAACCAGGGGCCAAAGCTGGGATAAGACTAGGACGAAGATTAGAGGCCGTATCCTTTTCAAAGGAAGCATCCTGGCATTTGCCTTAGTCAATTTAGGAAAACTATCAAAAATTTAAATCCGGATGGACACATGAGGAATCGCATTGCGCTCTGCCAGTACGCACGTGTAGTGTCGTAACTAGTGGGACACGTTGCTTCGTTATAAGCTCTGTGGCCCAGTGAAGTTTATTCAACGTAGTCTGAAAGATCTGCAATGATGATAAATAAAGGTCCTGTTGTAAATACAGCAGTACTATTACGGCACATTGATGACACTCCACAGACATCTTTGGAGTATTGTTTTACAGCTGGCAATCGACTACTACTCTCTCTTCGAACAGGCCTCAGAAGGGCCAACATTAATGACTGATAGCAGTGTCATTCTCAGCCGACAGATATCACTGGATGCGGATATGGAGAGGCATTTGGTCAGCACACAGCTCTCCCGGCCGGTGTCAATTTTCGTGACCGGAGCCGCTACTTCTCAATCAAGTAGCTTCTCAATTGGCCGCATATGGGCTGAGAGCACCCTGCTAGCCAACAGCACTCGGAAGACCCGGTCGGTCGCCCATCCAAGCGCGACAGCACTTAACTTCAGTGATCTGACGGGAAACGGTGTTACCAATGTAGCAAAGCTGTTGGCTAAATCAAATATTGCTGTGCAGGAGGGAAAAGGTCGTCATCGGCGAAGTGCTGTAGTTAAGCCACATTGCCCTTTGGGGATGGATGGGGGTTAAATCACTGGTCAATCTCCTGACGCAGATGTCACTTTGAAGGAAATGGCGGAATGATTAAAATAGTGAACTAGCAATCATGTTGTTGTTGTTGTTGTGGTCTTCAGTCCTGAGACTGGTTTGATGCAGCTCTCCATGCTACTCTATCCTGTGCAAGCTTCTTCACCTCCCAGTACCTACCGCAACCTACATCCTTCTGAATCTGCTTAGTGTATTCATCTCTTGGTCTCCCTCTACGATTTTTACCCTCCACGCTGCCCTCCAATGCTAAATTTGTGATCCCTTGATGCCTCAAAACATGTCCTACCAACCGATCCCTTCTTCTAGTCAAGTTGTGCCACAAACTTCTCTTCTCCCCAATCTTATTCAATACCTCCTCATTAGTTACGTGATCTACCCACCTTATCTTCAGCATTCTTCTGTAGCACCACATTTCGAAAGCTTCTATTCTCTTCTTGTCCAAACTGGTTATCGTCCATGTTTCACTTCCATACATGGCTACACTCCATACAAATACTTTCAGAAACGACTTCCTGACACTTAAATGGCTTGGTTCAAATGGCTCTGAGCACTATGGGACTCAACTGCTGAGGTCATTAGTCCCCTAGAACTTAGAACTAGTTAAACCTAACTAACCTAAGGACATCACACACATCCATGCCCGAGGCAGGATTCGAACCTGCGACCGTAGCGGTCTCGCGGTTCCAGACTGCAGCGCCAGAACCGCGCGGCCACTTCGGCCACTTAAATCTATACTCGATGTTAACAAATTTCTCTTCCTCAGAAACGATTTCCTTGCCATTGCCAGTCTACATTTTATATCCTCTCTACTTCGACCATCATCAGTTATTTTACTCCCCAAATAGCAAAACTCCTTTACTACTTTAAGTGTCTCATTTCCTAATCTAATCCCCTCAGCATCACCCGATTTAATTTGACTACATTCCATTATCCTCGTTTTGCTTTTGTTGATGTTCAACTTATATCTTCCTTTCAAGACACTGTCCATTCCGTTCAACTGCTCTTCCAAGTCCTTTGCTGTCTCTGACAGAATTACAATGTCATCGGCGAACCTCAAAGTTTTTACTTCTTCTCCATGAATTTTAATACCTACTCCGAATTTTTCTTTTGTTTCCTTTACTGCTTGCTTAATATACAGATCGAATAACATCGGGGAGAGGCTACAACCCTGTCTCACTCCTTTCCCAACCACTGCTTCCCTTTCATGCCCCTCGACTCTTATAACTGCCATCTGGTTTCTGTTCAAATTGTAAATAGCTTTTCGCTCCCTGTATTTTACCCCTGCCACCTTCAGAATTTGAAAGAGAGTATTCCAGTTAACGTTGTCAAAAGCTTTCTCTAAGTCTACAAATGCCAGAAACGTAGGTTTCCCTTTTCTTAATCTTTCTTCTAAGATAAGTCGTAAGGTTAGTATTGCCTCACGTGTTCCAACATTTCTACGGAATCCAAACTGATCTTCCCCGAGGTCCGCTTCTACCAGTTTTTCCATTCGTCTGTAAAGAATTCGCGTTAGTATTTTGCAGCTGTGACTTATTAAACTGATAGTTCGGTAATTTTCACATCTGTCAACACCTGCTTTCTTTGGTATTGTAATTATTATATTCTTCTTGAAGTCTGTGGGTATTTCGCCTGTCTCATACATCTTGCTCACCAGATGGTAGAGTTTTGTCATGACTGGCTCTCCCAAGGCCATCAGTAGTTCTAATGGAATGTTGTCTACTCCCGGGGCCTTGTTTCGACTCAGGTCTTTCAGTGCTCTGTCAAACTCTTCACGCAGTATCTTATCTCTCATTTCATCTTCATCTACATCCTCTTCCATTTCCATAATACTGTCCTCAAGTACATCGCCCTTGTATAAACCCTCTATATACTCCTTCCACCTTTCTGCCTTCCCTTCTTTGCTTAGAACTGGGTTGCCATCTGAGCTCTTGATATTCATACAAGTGGTTCTCTACTCTCCAAAGGTCTCTTTAATTTTCCTGTAGGCAGTATCTATCTTACCCCTAGTGAGACAAGCCTCTACATCCTTACATTTGTCCTCTAGCCATCCCTGCTTAGCCATTTTGCACTTTCTGTCGATCTCATTTTTGAGACGTTTGTATTCCTTTTTGCCTGCTTCATTTACTGCATTTTTATATTTTCTCTTTTCATCAATTAAATTCAATATTTCTTCTGTTACCGAAGGATTTCTATTAGCCCTCGTCTTTTTACCTACTTGATCCTCTGCTGCCTTCACTACTTCATCCCTCAGAGCTACCCATTCTTCTTCTACTGTATTTCTTTCCCCCATTCCTGTCAATTGTTCCCTTATGCTCTCCCTGAAACTCTCTACAACCTCTGGTTCTTTCAGTTTATCCAGGTCCCATCTCCTTAAATTCCCACCTTTTTGCAGTTTCTTCAGTTTCAATCTGCAGTTCAAAAATGGCTCTGAGCACTATGGGACTCAACTGCTGTGGTCATCAGTCCCCTAGAACTTAGAACTACTTAAATCTAACTAACCTAAGAACATCACACACATCCATGCCCGAGGCAGGATTCGAACCTGCGACCGTAGCAGTCGCACGGTTCCGGACTGCGCGCCTAGAATCTGCAGTTCATAACCAATAGATTGTGGTCAGAATCCACATCTGCCCCTGGAAATGTCTTACAATTTAAAACCTGGTTCCTAAATCTCTGTCTTACCATTATATAATCTATCTGATACCTATTAGTATCTCCAGAATTCTTCCAGGTATACAACCTTCTTGTATGATTCTTGAACCAAGTGTTAGCTATGATTAAGTTGTGCTCTGTGCAAAATTCTACAAGGCGGCTTCCTCTTTCATTTCTTCCCCCCAATCCATATTCACCTACTATGTTTCCTTCTCTCCCTTTTCCTACTGACGAATTCCAGTCACCCATGACTATTAAATTTTCGTCTCCCTTCACTACCTGAATAATTTCTTTTATCACGTCATACATTTCATCAATTTCTTCATCATCTGCAGAGCTAGTTGGCATATAAACTTGTACTACTGTAGTAGGCATGGGCTTTGTGTCTAGCTTGGCCACGATAATGCGTTCACTATGCTGTTTGTAGTAGCTAACCCGCACTCCTATTTTTTTATTCATTATTAAACCTACTCCTGCATTACCACTATTTGATTTTGTATTTATAACCCTGTAATCACCTGACCAAAACTCTTGTTCCTCCTGCCACCGAACTTCACTAATTCCCACTATATCTAACTTTAACCTATCCATTTCCCTTTTTAAATTTTCTAACCTACCTGCCCGATTAAGGGATCTGACATTCCACGCTCCGATCCGTAGAATGCCAGTTTTCTTTCTCCTGATAACGACGTCCTCTTGAGTAGTCCCCGCCCGGAGATCCGAATGGGGGACTATTTTACCTCCGGAATATTTTACCCAAGAGGATGCCATCATCATTTAATCATACAGTAAAGCTGCATGTCCTCGGGAAAAATTACGGCTGTAGTTTCCCCTTGCTTTCAGCCGTTCGCAGTACCAGCACAGCAAGGCCGTTTTGGTTAATGTTACAAGGCCAGATCAGTCAATCATCCAGACTGTTGCCCCTGCAACTACTGAAAAGGCTGCTGCCCCTCTTCAGGAACCACATGTTTGTCTGGCCTCTCAACAGATACCCCTCCGTTGTGGTTGCACCTACGGTACGGCCATCTGTATCGCTGAGGCACGCAAGCCTCCCCACCAACGGCAAGGTCCATGGTTCATGGGGGAATCATGAACATGCAAATTCCCGTCCGTACTTCCATATTCGATTTGTCAGGCCTTTCCTGAATCGCATGAAGAAAATACCGGTGTCGTTTAATTGAGATGGACAAGTCTAGTTCCCTTTCCCGGCGTTATAGAGTCGGAGCTTTTGTTTAGTCTGTAGTGACATGTTGTCGATGGGATACCGAATCGTAATGTCCCTTTTTCTTTCGCGTGGTTCGTCAAAATCACTCCAAGTGAATGCTGGGCTGGATCCTGAAGTAGCTATGGCGATCTTCTTTCCCGCACCTTGACTCTACTGGAATAGTGCACAGCCTGTAATAACCTCTAAGTCGATGGATTTCATAAAGACAGCCCCAAACCACCTCGTGCCCACCCTCTGCTTTCTCCTCTGCAATGGTGTGCGACACCTTTCTGTAAAAGGATGTGGCTGGTTCAAATGGCTCTGAGCACTATGGGACTTAACATCTATGGTCATCAGTCCCCTAGAACTTAGAACTACTTAAACCTAACTAACCTAAGGACATCACACAACACCCAGCCATCACGAGGCAGAGAAAATCCCTGACCCCGCCGGGAATCGAACCCGGGAACCCGGGCGTGGGAAGCGAGAACGCTACCGCACGACCACGAGATGCGGGCATCGATGTGGCTGGATATATTTTATGTTTTATGGAACTATGCCACAATTTTCAGACGAATCTTGTTACAGGTTTCACTCGTCTCAAAAGTACTTGCTACCAATAGGTTACTGTTTCTCAAATAGACAGAAACCAGACCGTATCCGAGCATGAGCTTAATCTTTTGCGGATGTCGGGATGTCCTACCAGTTACCACCCCCCTCCCCAGGACGGAATTTGTTGTGTACTCCACAATGGTCCAAATGGTTCTAAGCACTATGGGACTTAACATCTGAGGTCATCAGACCCCTAGACTTAGAACTACTTAAACCTAACTAATCTAAGGAAATCACACACATCCATGCTACAGGCAGGATTCGAACCTGCGACCGTAGCAGCAGCGCGGTTCCGGACTGAAGCGCCTAGAACCGCTCGGCCACACCGACCGGCTTTGTGTACCCCACCTGTCGGCGTCTAGTGTTATCCCACGTGAAAGTGTGAGAAAGCATTTCGAAATGTTCGCGAATCGTGTGACTGAGGCAAAACGTGGGTACCAGCTCAGTATTTACGTACTTCTATGTGGAAGAAAATCGCCTAAAACCAGATACATCGGCCCTCGTTATTAATCTGCTGGACTGATGGGATCCGTAGCCTGCGCCACCCCCTCCCCCCCCCCCCCCCCCCCCACACGCCTTTCCCCAAATCCGGGAAACGGCGTGCTAAAGCGCGCGGCCATCTGGGTAGGTCCCAGGGAGGACTGTCCTGCGAAAAAAATACTTACCGCAGTTGAATATTAGCTACTAAAACAGTCAATACGCCAGAAAAAATTAACTGCGTATGATAGCATGGATTTTTTTATCCACAGTCGACTATACGTTATGTTCGTAGTACGTGACAAGACGACGAGTGCTAGGTCAATGTCAATACTCGAACCCGGCCACCTGCGTTTCGTGAACATTTCGCTGCCATGTCAGACATCTCATTAAGTCTCTCACACACAGGCTTTCCTACGACACTGTGGGACTAGTACCACTAGCTCCAGAGCACATGAAATAAAAGGTAGTGTTTACCTCCTTTCCATCAACTTAATTAAATTCCCTGAAATGAATCAAATCAATGCGGATGAAATCTGTGAAATGCAATTAGACGAAATGATAGACAAATCCATCGAGAAACGCTTCATTGATCAGGGCATGTTCATTCCATCTGGGTTACAATGCGGAGGTTGTGATTATGTCAAACTCTAGGATACATCACTTATTTCGGAACAGTTCCTCAAATAGCCTTCGTCCACTTGCTTCTCTAATCATTCTCCAACGGAGATATTCTCCAAACAAAAAGTGCGATTGCATTACAATTTCAAAGCTCATTCAGAATGAGCGGTATGAGAAAGCTCTACAGTTTCTATGACTTTACGAAGTCCTTCATTCGAAAACAAACTTTGAACCTTCCCGTGAAGAGTCATGATCCTATAAATTGTACACTTATGTTCGTAACAGTACATATTTGATAGAAAAATGTAGCCATCGTATTGCACTAAAATGAAGTCAGTCTCTCTCTCTCTCTCTCTCTCTCTCTCTCTCTCTCTCTCTCTCTCTCTCGTCGTTAGGTCATACACCTTGACGTAGCATTCTGTAAGCAACTGTTATAGTCTTTGTTGGGAAAAATGAATGCACGAAATATTCATCAAAAGTAAAAACAGTACTGCTGTGACAGTTGGAAGCTATAAAAATCAGTGGTTTGTTAGCATAAATACGCCCGCTGATTTCTCAGACGATCACATTATTGCCTCTGCAACTGGTAGTGCTTCATAAGGGAGGAAGCTTAATCGGTATTCATGGGAAAGTGAATTGGTCGCACACTAGTCGAAGGGACTATCGGTCATTCGTCTGAACTAGTTTACAACGAGACCACTTTAATCCGAATGACTAGACAGGAATCTCACTCAGACCGTTTCTAATAAAACTTCAGCTTCACCTCCCACTGCTTGCTAAATAAGTGGATCAAAATCACTTGCCATTGAAGATGCATAAACACAAAGTAAATTAACTCAGTTTTAAAGTCATGTAGGACCCATATATTAATAAATAAACTGTCTGTTTCCAGTATCTTTCGTTCGCTACGTGTTTCCAAGAGTTAACACGTATCGGCTTAAATAATTCGTAAACTATTCTTTTTCCATTGTTATATCCACTGTTTTATAGTCCTGAAACTTTAGTAACAGCACCTAAGTGGCGAATGGAACAGGAAGAGGAACAGCAAATCGACGTTTTGGGTGTATCTGATAGGTCTGCACGTATGACTCATTAGATAGTCAAGGGTAAAGTTCCCTATAAAAAAGAGCCTGTCGGAATGACGAAAAACAGATTATTAACTGGAATACGGTAACTGGTCAACCTTTAATTATGTTTCTTTTTAGTGTTATTACTGTATTATTTATCATTTAATGTATAATACTGAGAGGTAGCGAATTGTAACATCTGTGTAAAAACTGCGACGCTGCATGTAAACTCTATGGTGTGACGATTATTAGACATTCCTTGGTGTTGGTTTTGGACTGCGCAGTGGGCAATTAGAAAGCTTGTAAAGGAAATTTATTAGAATAAAAGAACGACTGGTGTATACAATGAATACTGTGGTTGAAACACTGTCATATTTGTAAATGGCAAATTGAATTTTTTAAGAACTTATAGAGACAGTAATATGGATGTAGAGTCATTCATTATAATTTCATTACAGAATATTTCTGCCATTAAATAAGGAATAAAACAATCATAGTTAAACTGTATTATATCATAACATTACCTGCAATTACGGATCGCTATTTTCCAGAATAACGTGAATATTTATCAGTAAAATAATAGATATCCAGCTGCGAGACACAAAGAAAAATATCACTCAACATGTCACCTGACTTTCTTCATCTTAAAGCATCTGTTGTGCGATGTAGGATACTTCAAGAGGACGTCGTGAACAAAGAAAAGGTTTGAAGCTGCTTCGAAGACCTCTCTGAAATTGTACCAAATAATAGTAGTTGTATGCTTACGATTATTAAGTAGAGGAGTGTATAGTTCTTTCTACACAGTACCATGGCATGACATTTTAAGACGCATCCAGCGGTTTTGACTGAAACAACAGCCTTTCCAAACACAGAAGAGTTAGCCCATGAAAAGAAATCAACCCGCGGAATATTACTGTCAGAGGAATCCATCCGACACACCCACAAATGAGTTTATAAGTCAGTTAATAATTACGGAGCCCAGTAGATTAATTGCCGGTACAGATGGTGTTCAGTTGCCTACGTAGTTCATTAATGGTACTGTATGTTTCACTTTCAGAGGGTGAACGTACCCTGAATAGCGCATTTCGTGCTGGAGAGTCTATTTGCACATATCACAGTTAATAGTGACATCGACAAGGGACCTACTTCTTCAGCTAACAAATCAATTTTCGGAGCCTAACATTTTATGCTGTAGGTCTTGGGGACAGAGATAAAGGACGACACCTTAGATAATCCAACCCGTGATCTATGTAGCGTACATTTCAATTTTTTGGTAACGGCAGGTATGTTCCAAGAAAGCTAATGCACCAAACCAACGTCTTTTCGACAGGAAGATCATTAGAGAGGGAGCAAAAGCTCAGCTGGACACGGATGGGTTAAGAAATCATGCATGGCTTCGATCAAAGAACTATCATCATTTTCCTGGCGCGATTTAGAGAAACCAGGGGAAAATATTTGGATGGCCAGAAAGAGATGTGAATCCCGTTCCTATCGAATTTTGATCTACGATATTAACCAGGCTAGCTCTGTTAGTGAATAATGCAGTCATGACATGGATGATTTACAAAAAATAAGAACTGAAAACAGTATGTTTAAAGCAGCTGTTTGCCGAGACATCTACAATATACAAATTGCCGAAACCGATTATCTAAATATAATAAATGCTTTACTAGCGGTCTTGACGACTTAAAGTTTCTACAGACTCCACACTATTGCAGATCGTCCCCACGCTGATTCAGTATCAAGAATATACACAGAAAATGCGTTAGAGATACGAAGCATTGCTGCTTGCTTCCAGACTTGCGTATCGGCGCCTAGAATGTTAATGACATCTTTCTCATCCCGAATCAGTGTAAAAGATGCTGTTAATATATGCAGACATTAGATGCTAGGATAAACCATACACTGCCCGTCCTTGGCGTCGTTCCTGTTCTCGTGACCCACGCACGATAGCCAGTGGCCCATTTTGGATTCAACTACCTTAATACAATGTGATCAGAAACAATACGAAAAGCTTGTTAGGATGTTGCAGTGGAGGTTGTGCTGAAAATAATTGTTAAGAAAAAAAATCGCTACGTTGAGCCGTTTCCAAGCTATTTATAGCATCGACGTTCCCTTTTCAAAGGAATCATCCCGGCACTTGCGTGGGGCCATTTAGGGGAATTACGGAAAACCAAAATATGAACGGTCGGACGGGGACTTGAACCGTTGTCCTCCCGAACTCGAATCCGCAATCGGTTTTGATTGGGGTGTTGGCCAAGTGATCAACGTACATTCCTCTGACAACAATATGGTCCGACTCTTGGCTCACATCATATATTTCTTGTTTTCTCTTACAAAAGATACTGGCCTTTGAGGGAATGTGACGACAGAAACGCGGCAATTATTGCACAAAAGCTGTTCCGGCTCCCCGCCGCCTCTCTCTCTCTCTCTCTCTCTCTCTCTCTCCCCTCCAGGTATTTATTTGCATTAACCTCTATGACAACTATCACAATACAACAGATATACTCGTGGACTGTATCAGAGTTCAATCAATGACTCATAAAAATTATAGGCATCGCACATACTAACATAATTCTACTACTTTATCTTGTATGCATAAAAAAATCGGAAGTGAAAACATACACACAACCTATACCAAAAATCAAATCCAATTCGTCGAAATTTGTAAACACACAGGGGATCAACAATGGTTTTAACGTTTAACGGACAAGTGGTTAGAAATTACGGGCTCCTAAGTTCAGAATCTAACATGTATGTGGTTAAATGTTTATTTTACTTTTGAATGTTCTGTTCCTTACGCTTGATCTAAAACAGAACCTGCGTCACGATCGTGGACCTCTATTTAAAGAAAGTATAGTATCCTAAAAGTGTAGTATCCTACACAAAATAGCACGAGTTTTTACGAATGCCATTCACTAGAACGTTAAAGTAGGAAAGGCCATTTGTTTACAAACTGCAATGCTTTTGTTCTGTGTATTTTGATGCTGTAATTGTTCGTGTATTATATTTCAGAGATGGATAAAAGGAACAAATACTGATAAAGACACACTTAGACTGCATGGATTATATCACAATATTATGAACCTCTCAAACTATTACTCTGGATTGCGCTGTTCAAGCAGGTGGAAATCGCCAACAATGGTGCGCAGTTTCGAGGCAGCGGACGGCTCCGTTATCGCTACGTAAACACCAAACGCAGCTACACTCAAAAGGCACAATGAGCGAAATTGAAGTAAAATAGAAAAGATACAGCAATAAATCATCCACACAAGAAAACTTAACGCGCAAGGAGTAAGTATTTATTGGCAAGTATTTGTTTAGGGTCTTATGGTTTATATATTCAGAGTTATTGTTTTTCAGGTATACTGAACGGAATAGAAAAATATATGGTATAAAGAGCTAATGAGAGACCTTTTTTCTCAGTGAAGAAATCAAAATCTTGGTCATATGAAATTATACAGTAACGATGCTGCCATGAAATACTTAAGGCTGCGCAGCTCTAATTATAGTGATAGGAAGAGCGTCCAGCATGTTACAATTAATTTAGAACAGGGATAAATTAGGCAGAGAATGCGAGACACCGTAAAAGGAGTAAGCGAGGTAGAGCGACTGTCCTACGTTCACAGCATAAATTCACAAAACAAACGTGTTTAGTCATACGGAAGGGACTAATCACAGTCTTCAGACATTAGTATATAAATGGACGATAAAATTTACCTTGTAAATCGATGTATAATCCTATGCTTCTCACCTAAAATCCACCAGTGATGTTGTAAGCGTGAAAACTTCTGTCTCATCTTGACACGCAAGGAGAGTAGATCACGAAATGTTGCACATCAAAATGACAAACTTCTGGTGGCAAAGATAGGTTGGCGTATGTTACCCTCACATTCACTGCAGTTGCCGTTCGCCTGTACACCAGCCTGCACACACTTCTCCGGCCACGTTTACTGCGTCTAACCTCTTCGGAGCGCGCTTCGCGCTAGTTGTCCTGCACATTCCGTAGCCCTGCTTCACTACCGCTCCACGGTGTTTGGATCTAACTAGAGTTCGCCACATCGGGAAAGTCACGGACATGACGTGGCGCTCTTTCGAAATTAGTCGGTAAGGACATCTTGTAATGGCCTGGCATTTTCACCATTTGTTCTACGTCGACAGAATTCGTTCAACTACTGTTTGGTATAAAGCTTTTTATCCCGAGGTTTGCTATAGGGTAATAGAAAAGATGTGAACTGCCTCATTGTGCTGGCATAGGTATTATTGCATTTTGAACTGAGGGCAGTACATTCAATACCTTTAATGTTTATAGAATGAATTTTCATTCTGTAGTGGAATGGACGCTGATTTGATACTGTACTGAAACTGTATGCCGGACAGGGACTGGAACCCAGAACCTTTCGCAGGCAAATGCTCTACCGACTGCGCCATCCAGACACTATAGACGACTCCTCTTCCCCTTCCCTCCCCAACCGCGCAGTTTTACTACGTTTCCCCTGCTTTCCAAACTTCACAGAAGTTTTCCTGCGTACCTAGAGGGTCTAGCACTACTGAGAGGAAGTACTCTTATTGCGGAGAAATAGCTTAGCCACAGCCTAGTGAATCGATTCCAGAATGAATATCCACTCTGCAGCGGAGTTTATGATATTTCTGTACTTCCCCATAGATACAAATTGAGTGCCGGTTCGTGACTCGAACCCGTAAAAACAAAGGTTTCGAGTTCGATTTCCGATCTACGTCGTTGTTTTATGTTGCGGCAGGACAAACACTGTGATGGCATCTCATACGGACATCAATCTCGGCCTTTCTAATCGTCTCTCTTCGCTTCATTTTCACGCACGCTATTATCAGTGCCGATTCTAAGCACACATCACGTGTACCCCGTTTTACGTTTGAAAGGGTACAGTAGCGCCCGACATTGAAAATAGGTACAACATACTTCATTATTTTTGTCAGAACAACACTTTTTTTTTTGTAAACTAACTCAATTTCAATTAATACAGCGAAGCCGGATACCAGTGTAGGAAAGAATGACAATTTATTTATTTAATTGATCACATGTGCACTCCCACAAAATAAATCCCTACATCCAGTTTGGTGAGATCTGTGTAATGAATGAATGTATGGTCGTCTGCTAACCGCAGATAGTGAATGTGAATATATGATCATATTTGAGACGATCCTTTGGCCACCTTTGGTGGGACCAAAGAGATGAAATTTACCTGAGCTTTGAGCGCCTGAAATGTGGCTGACCAATACGGTAGCAAGGTGCTCCTCCACTTCGGCAGAGGTGCGATAGAACCTGAAGAACGGCCATGTTTCAGCACTCTGCCGCTGGATCTTGTGCTGTTAAGACCTGTCTTAGGTGTGCTCCGTAATGACAAAAGAGTGGAGACATGGTATGCATGTGGAATATTTAAGAGTAGTTTGAAATAATAATTTCTCTATTTCAGGAACTTTTGTGGGGAGAATTAAATGTCAGGCAGGTAATATTAATGGGATCGTAGTAATCTTCGGAAGTGACCAACGGTGACAATGAAACCACGTGTAGCAATAAGTTGAAATACTTCCGTGTGCTTAAGTTAAGCTGAATTACTAGCGTGTGTACTATAAGTTGAAATATTTAAGAAATGGCGTGTGCAGGACTTGAAATTAGAGACGAGTACTTCCACGTGGTGAGTACTGTGTGAGTCTCAACCTGAGTATGAGACAAAGGATAAAGAGAAGTACTCGTCCATGGTATCAGTTGAGGACTCGTGTGTGTGATGAATATGTTCTTAATATTACTTTGCGTGATATGTTTCTGTGTGACGCTTGATTCAAACTATAATACTCTGAGATAGAAGCAAGGTGAGTCAGCCGTCCATCCAGCAACGCCACTTGGCTTGCATTGCACAGGAAGACGTGCATAATCTCCAGAGTTCATAGTAGGAAAGTAGAATTACGTAGTGGGGCAGTGTCGTGTGAAACTGGGATAAATATTAATTGAAGTGGGAAAGCTGAAAGTGATAATGTTGTGACTAATCCCTGTGTTGTATTTCATGTTGTAGTGTGGTGTATGTCATGTAATTTAAGTATGTGTGGTTTGCATGGGAGAGTAGCAAGGTAGTTTCAGAGGTAGTGGGTTATGCATGTTCCTTTTGTACTGCTTCGTCTGGAGGAAAGTTTCGTGATGATGATTGTGAGAGTCGAAGTGTAAGAAATAATAAAAGATCCACCATCCTATCCAGAAAGTGCACTGTAGCGTTAAATAATTACGAGACCATAATATAGAGATTCACCAATGTAAAGCCATGCCCACTGGACGGAATTTCTCATGTGTTATTGTTGTAGGTTATAGAATGTGTGTGTTTAGGTTATAGAATTTATCGGTATAAATAAGATAGTGAAAAGAAAAAGATTGGTGGCCTTTTCCTTCGAATTGTATGTTGTCAAGATATGCAGAAATTATAATGTGTGCGCCACTCATATTCAGTGCGATGGCCACATGTTGATAAAACCGTTAAATAAAAAAAAGAAAAAGAAAATGTGGTATTGCCAGTGCGTATTGAACAGTCAGAGTTCTGTAAATTACTGATAGTCAGATGCGTGTTTCCGTTGCGTATTATTCATATAGGAGGATAACTTGTAACTTAATTGTGAGTACTAGAGTTCATGTTACTCGATAAATAAGAATGAATCCACTCGCTTGGCAGACCACTCATCTTGCAGGCCTGACTGCTTGATGCCACAGTATGAGCAAGGCATGTGGGTGCCTCTCATAATTTCGACCCTGCCAGGAAATTCCTGTTAGGGTTTGCTGTTAAGATTTTTTTATTTTGATGGAATATATTGTGATAGCGCTAAGCAGTAAATTTTTTTTTGTTTGCAATTTCTTTCTGGATTGATGAGGATCTTATACTTTTTTTACGTAATTGATTGTTATATCGCCCAAGGCTGGAAGATCGTTGTATAATTTTTTTTGCGTAATGTCCGTAGTAACTAGGTCGCAGTCGAAAAGTGTAGTCACCATGGAGAATAGTGATTCTGGCGTGAAAGTATCAGTGCAGCAGGAAGTAGGTGTCGACCTTGGGTTAATGAGCGAGAACGGCAAACACACGGAAGGGACTGAATTGTTCAGCGGACCGCGGCTAGGTGATCCTTTAAGCGGCGGGCTTTGTCCACAATCGGGGGCTTTTCCCGACGACGCTAGCGAGCCGGGACTAGGTCAGGTATGCAGTAAAAATGTAGCTACCCTTAGGGAAGCTATGGTTTCTCAGGCGAACGAGGTGAGCGCACCGAAAGTAGCAAATGACAATGTGCTACTGCAGTTTTTACAGAGGATGGATAAAGATAATAAGGAGAGAGATAGGGAAAATAAGGAAAGATTGGAAGCGATGGATAGAGATAATAACGAAAGATTGGAAGCGATGGATAGGGAGACTAAGGAAAGATTGGAAGCAAATAAGGAAAGATTGGAGGCAATGGATAAGGGAAATAAAGAGGCAATGAGGAAGCTACACACAGTTATCAATGAGCGTCTGCCCATAGTTAATAATAGGTTAGATGAGGGGGAGAAGAATCTGGGTGCATTGAAGCAAGTATGTGACACCGTGAAAGAAAAAGCCAATAATTTGGAGGTACAAATATTTGCAATAGAGAGTGATAGTACAGAACGTAGGGACGTGTTGCCGGATGAGCGAATCAAAGAGATAGTGGAGGACTTACTTGCAGATAAACAAGGGGCATTAGACAGCATGGAAGCTCAAGTCACCCGGCGGGAAGTGGCGCGAAATAAACACAGGGTTGAAGTTGCGGAGGTAGTGGTCAGAATGAATACGATTGGCGCAGATGTAGAAAAGATCAGTATAAGAGGCGAAACAGGCTCTGACAATATGCAGCGAGAGGTTTATACCGACCAGGAGGAGATACAATCACTATTACAGTTTAAAGAGACACAATTAGAAACAAATAGGAAACATAGGGAAGAACTTGCACAGTTGCAATTAGCATGCAGAAGTGAAGGTGAAACACCACCAGGTAGACTGCAGAGGGAGAGTGAGATAAATTCAAAAAACTAAAATAGGCAGAAAGAGGAAGATGAACTCAGAGAGTTAGAAGAACGGTTGTGCCGGATAAAACAGGTTGCAAACCCAACTGGGTATAGTCCAAGGTCGTAAATCATAAATGCGGAAGAAGAATGTAGGAGGCACTTCGTGTTGGTACAAACGTACACTTGTTTTCCGGATCCTGATAATTACCAACATCCATGCCTGTGGCTGTCTCAATTTCAAGATTCATTACCTTCATCGTGGGGACCGCTACTCAAAATGAAGTTTGTGTGTAACCATTTGAGGGACGAGGCTAGAGCGAAAATGCAGGAAGTTATTAAAGACTGTAGTAGCTACAAGATATTTTGTGACAAGTTTTTCAACGAATTCTGGTCGAAAAAGTAGGCAGGACCAGATTAATCAAAGCATATTGATGATGCCAAATTGTAACGAAGGTGGTATAAGAGATCTTGTGGCGTGCTATCAGGAAATGCTGAGACGAAATAGGTATTTGGATGTGCCATACGAACCTGGAGAGCTCTTTAGGATCTGTATAACGAAGTTGCCAGTGAAATTGCGCATAGATATTGTGATAGCAGGCAGAGGCTTAGACGATTCTTCGTCATTTCAGCACTTGTTACAGGAACTTTGTAATGAGAGCAACATCGTAAACGGAGACACGACTCATAGGTCAGACAGTGTCGGGGATAGGAAGGGCAGAAACTATCAGAATGACAGGAGAGCATGGAATCCTGGCATTTCATTCTTGTCATAATGGATTGATGGATAGGAGAAACTAATCCAACATATCAGCCCTTAGCATCTTGCCTTAAAACACTTGCCGCTGGCACTGAAAATTGTCTATGCAGCAGACATACTCTACTGATATGTAGGAGTGCAAATACCATACTTCTGATCACAGAATAAAACACCAGTAATGGAATCTGTTAGGCTGGTCTCTCAGATCTAAATTTGCAAATTTTGATTTGGAACACTAAAGTAAAAGGACTGTTTCCTCAAAAAAAAAAAACAGTTGCTAAAAATGTTATGTAATAATGCCAATGAGTCCAGTATAATTAGTGCGATTTGACTATTGCAGGTACTTAACACGTAATGTAAAAAGTCAACATTGTGACCGAAGTTTTTAGATTAGCTGCCATCTGATCGGTAGTATGTCATTGTCATAGTGACAGTTATAATGAGGAGCTGCGTATGGTTGTTCGGAATCTGGTGTTAGGGAAAGAGGCCACTAGCACCAAAGTTTCTAACATCTACATCTACATCTACATCTATACTCCGCGAGCCACCTTACGGTGTGTGGCGGAGGGTACTTATTGTACCACTATCTGATCCCCCCTTCCCTGTTCCATTCACGAATTGTGCGTGGGAAGAACGACTGCTTGTAAGTCTCCGTATTTGCTCTAATTTCTCGGATCTTTTCGTTGTGATCATTACGCGAGATATATGTGGGCGGTAGTAATATGTTGCCCATCTCTTCCCGGAATGTGCTCTCTCGTAATTTCGATAATAAACCTCTCCGTATTGCGTAACGCCTTTCTTGAAGTGTCCGCCACTGGAGCTTGTTCAGCATCTCCGTAACGCTCTCGCGCTGACTAAATGTCCCCATGACGAATCGCGCTGCTTTTCGCTGGATCATGTCTATCTCTTCTATTAATCCAACCTGGTAAGGGTCCCATACTGATGAGCAATACTCAAGAATCGGACGAACAAGCGTTTTGTAAGCTACTTCTTTCTTAGAATTCTTCCTATGAATCTCAACCTGGCGCCTGCTTTTCCCACTATTTGTTTTATGTGATCATTCCACTTCAGATCGCTCCGGATAGTAACTCCTAAGTATTTTACGGTCGTTACCGCTTCCAATGATTTACCACCTATGGCATAATCGTACTGGAATGGATTTCTGCCCCTACTTGGGCTGTCCCATTTCTCCCAGCTTGTATATTTTCTGCACACATTTAATTTTCGTGTAAGCACTTATTCCTAACTAGCAAATTCTTTACTGTGTATAGTGGACCATTCAGAGTGAGGCAGATTGTCCATAAAAAGGCTGTACTGATTGAGACGATCAAGGGAAAACAATCGCGTGGGCTTCATCACATTTCTAACATCAAATTATGGAAAAGTGAAGGATAGATCGAAAGTAGGCAAGTTATGGTAGATAGTCAGTGTATTTATTTGTGGTGTGTAACGTTGTGCAGGGTCAAATCGAACATAACAATTTTCAGGCGGGATGTCAGGAAGTATGACGGAATAGACTGGTCGAATGAGTCATGAACAGGAGTCGACAGAGTGGTGTATGTACATATTTTTTGTCGTATGAATAAGGATCAAGCAGAAACGACGTGATGATTAATGAGTGGATAAAGATGGTAGATAGAGAAGCGACGTGATAAATAGTAGTGGATAAAGGTGATATTTAAGGAGAGAAGCGACGTGAAGCAGTGTGATTAGTAAAGAGAGATTCGACGTGATGAAACAGTGGTAAATAAAGGTGAGTAGAATTAATAATGTGAAGATGTCTTAGATGTATGTTACAGAGAGGCCTGTGTATGCTGCAATCGAGATTGATGCGAATGGCGAAGGAAGACCAGGAAATGATGGACTAATGGACGGACGGAGAGCCGAGATACGAATAAAGAGATGAGGACAACTGCACGACGTGAAGGGACATAAAGGGAGTATGAGATCCAGATGGTGGAATACTGACGTAAGATGTAGTATAAGTGTAAATCTAATTCTTACGATAACATTTGCAATATGGGAAAAATAATATTTTTTTGTTGTCGTTGAAGCCTGGTACCAGTATAACTAATCAAAACGGTACCAAGAAGGTGTACAGTTATTTTTCAGGATGAATAATTCGTGTATTTTTTGTTCTTAGATGAAATGTCGCAATTCTAAGTTGATATTTAGTAGGATAAATAATCGGTAAAGTGAATGCAGAGGTAAGCCGATGGAGAGAGGTGCCAGAGTGAAAGGACGAATTCGGAGACTGGAATGCTATCTCCGAAACAGCTTCATGTGTTATGTGGTTGAGTATAAGGGAGTATGGTATGTTGTCGTGAGTGTGGTGGTGTTAAGGTTAGCTGACTTCTAGACCTATTCTGTTTGTGTATTAATGGATTGAATGAGAAGGAAAATGTGATGTCTGGTGAGTGAGAGTCGTAGAGTAGTGTGATCAATGCGCACACTCCTGTAAAGGGGATGCTACCGATCCATAACTAAAACATTATTGTGCTTTATTGTTTGATTTGGATGAACCTCGATGGCAGGTCAGGATCTGACATCATGTGGATGGTTCATACATGTCCTAGAAATGTTGTTATATATAATAAAAAGGTAAAATATATAAAGAGATACTAATTTCAGTCTGTCACAAGCACAAAGGAGCATTGCATGTTGTAGATTTAGAGTCATCAGTTTCTAAAATGTTTATTGTGTTAGGATGTTAAAGTAGTTTACTATTTAACAACATGTGGTAGGTAATTGTGAGCTGTGTAGATTATTTTTTTTTTTTTTTTTTTTTTTTGTTAGAACACTTTCAAGGGGTATTAATTTCAGTCTGTCACAAGCACAAAGGTTCATTGTATATTGTAGTGTTAGAATCAACAGTTTCTAACATTTTCACTGTGATAGAATGTTAGAGTGGTTTACTATTTGATATTTTAATTATGAGCTGTACAGATTGTTTCTTATTCCTTTTTTTTTTTTACACGTTCATGTTTTGTATGAGGGACGACAGGTACAATCAATAGCACAAGTGTGGGCTGTATATAGATTAGAGATAAATGTTGATGTTGTATGTGTAGAAAACTAGGGTGTATGATTTTATGTTTTTTTTAGAACAAAGACTCTTTTATTACCAATGTATCTAATAGATCATACATGTACTCAATGAGTATTTAAATACTGTAAGAATATCCTTTTGTCTGTAATGTTGCGAGATGTACAGAAGGGTATGACTGATTGGGTGTCGTAGTGCTGAGAGGCTACACAGAACGCACCCGTACCACATAAGCCAAGCAGACGTCGGCATGGGAGAGGCAACAGAGCCGGTGCGCTCCCCACTCCGCTGCCGGTCGAGGTACACTCCACGCACCCGCTACAGCAGGTCAACGGTCTGGGGCGACACGCATGTACCACTGGCCATTCATAAGTTCCGCCACCCTTACGACTGGGGAAAGTATCCCGCGGAGGCAACAGCGGGTGGTTTCTTCTGCTCAACGGCTCGCGTGGCGGCGCCACGGCAGAATGAATGACGCGCGGCAGAGTCCGGCGGGCATTTTTTACCAGCAACTATTAACTAGTACTGGACTGTGGAGCCGTGAAACAAGATGACTGCTCGTATGTCTCCATAAGGTGGAAAGTGAAGGACTGGTGTTCCCACGTTGTGAGTGGTGGAAAAGGTTTTGTCTTTAGCAGACAGGACGATTGTTTTGTTTTGTCTTGACCACTGATCGGTGGGATCCATAAACTTTTGGCAGTGACTTGTTAAGTGTGCTTTGTGAATTGCATGTGGGACGCTTGGTATACTTAAAGAGGACAGTTGTCGTTTGGTGACTAATTATTGTATGAACGCAAGAAACTAAAGTGGGACATTGACATTTGCATTTGTAGTAGGAGACATTTCTTTAATTGGTGCGGGAATAAGTGCTGTTTGTTGGAACTTGCGACTTTTAATTATACCATGAACTGAAAAGACAGAACCGTGGGTAATAGTAGTTGCAGGGCCATTTCTGGACGACCAGATTCGTGTGGATAGTACTCTGAGAGTGACTATGAAATTTGTGTATAATGTGAGATACAGTTTACTGTTCAGTGCGTGATCAAAATGCCGATTTGAGTGACTTAAGGACTTTCGTCCGGGTAACCATGGGAGAGCTTTGACACCGAGACAGTGTTTCTAGGGAACCTGTCAGCAACTTTTTTGACCCCAAGAAAATCACAGAATGAAATGATTCCGTGTGACTCGCGAGATAGGGATTAACGTATTTGTACTTGTAATTGTGTAAATTTTTTTATATGTTTTATTCCAGAAGGGACAGCAAGTGTAATTGTATTTCATTAACATTTGTGTTTAGAATAGTTAGTGTTTTTTTTGTTTGTTCTGAGTTACCAGTTCACGTAGCATGTTTATTAGAATATTTGGTACAATGATGCTTTAATTATTAGCCAGAGGCGTAATACTAACGTAGCGGCTCTTGTAGCATTGATCAGTAAGGTTGTCACAGGGGAGAAGAGTTTGCATTGCACAACAAATATCGGAATTAATTGATGCATTTTGATGTCGTGGACAGTAATAATCTTGTTGATGTGTTGACTGAAGCCACTTATTTGCATTATCACAGTGGTGATATTTCACATTAAAGTGTAACGAAGGCTAGTCGAAATGCAAGTTCTTGTCGTCTAAATGTGTAACAACAGAGAAATGAGCAGTAGAGTAAGATACGAGAGCTACTGGTGGATTCAAGCACTTATTGCTAACTATTTATTGCGTGTATTGATCAAAGTTGATGGACTGACTAGCTCAGCAGCAGGTATTTGTACTGGTGGACAAGGATAAGGTTAAACTCACCGTCGAGTAGTGGTGGCGATTGCTTAAGTGATGATAGTTAATGAGGTATGACATGATGTCTTAGATGAACTACATTATGTAACCAGTATGTAACTTGTGGTATATATCATTGTTTTTCTTCTCAGTTTCATTTCTCTGTACGTTAGATGTACATTTTAGAGTAATGGTATGGAGCCTGACATTATACATGGAACTAGTATACGCAATGTTTTTCTTTTGTTGATTTGGATTACTCCTAAAAATAACGGAGATCCCGGTAACTAAGCAAATTTTTATCTCAACATTATTTTTTATTTGTATGATGTAATGTTTTTTGTCATGTGGATTATTGTAAATTTGTATGTGTACGTTACTCCGGATTGTGGAGAGTACAATAATGCAACAACTGTGTCAATAATTTGGTAAAGTAACAGCATTTGGTCGTCTATTTGAGGTCACCAGGGGCTAAGGTCTCCTCCTGGTTATTTTGATGACTTGCTACGTTTGTTCTAATACAGCTTTCTTAAAAAAAATGTTCGGAACTACCCTCAAATTGCAAGGATAGTACTGTGCCATTTTTTTCTGCATGGGTAACCGGTGGTGAAAGGGTACAGTACCGCCCGACATTCAAAATAGGTACAACATACTTCATTATTTTTGTCAGAACAACACATTTTTTTTGTAAAATAACTCAATTTCAATTAATACAGCGAAGCCGGATACCAGTGTAGGAAAGAATGACAATTTATTTATTTAATTGATCACATGTGCACTCCCACAAAATAAATCCCTACATCCAGTTTGGTGAGATCTGTGAAATGAATGAATGTATGGTCGTCTGCTAACCGCAGATAGTGAATGTGAATATATGATCATCTTTGAGACGATCCTTTGGCCACCTTTGGTGGGACCAAAGAGATGAAATTTACCTGAGCTTTGAGCGCCTGAAATGTGGCTGACCAATACGGTAGCAAGGTGCTCCCCCACTTCGGCAGAGGTGCGATAGAACCTGAAGAACGGCCATGTTTCAGCACTCTGCCGCTGGATCTTGTGCTGTTAAGACCTGTCTTAGGTGTGCTCCGTAATGACAAAAGAGTGGAGACATGGTATGCATGTGGAATATTTAAGAGTAGTTTGAAATAATAATTTCTCTATTTCAGGAACTTTTGTGGGGAGAATTAAATGTCAGGCAGGTAATATTAATGGGATCGTAGTAATCTTCGGAAGTGACCAACGGTGACAATGAAACCACGTGTAGCAATAAGTTGAAATACTTCCATGTGCTTAAGTTAAGCTGACTTACTAGCGTGTGTACTA
The DNA here is from genome assembly GCF_023898315.1 of Schistocerca nitens. Lineage (NCBI taxonomy): Eukaryota > Metazoa > Arthropoda > Insecta > Orthoptera > Acrididae > Schistocerca > Schistocerca nitens. The sequence goes on along the minus strand of NC_064616.1, from coordinate 554,806,723 downwards.
TAAGTTGAAATATTTAAGAAATGGCGTGTGCAGGACTTGAAATTAGAGACGAGTACTTCCACGTGGTGAGTACTGTGTGAGTCTCAATCTGTGTATGAGACAAAGGATAAAGAGAAGTACTCGTCCATGGTATCAGTTGAGGACTCGTGTGTGTGATGAATATGTTCTTAATATTACTTTGCGTGATATGTTTCCATGTGACGTTTGATTCAAACTATAATACTCTGAGAGAGAAGCAAGGTGAATCAGCCGTCTATCCAGCAACGCCACTTGGCTTGCATTGCACAGGAAGACGTGCATAATCTCCAGAGTTCATAGTAGGAAAGTAGAATTACGTAGTGGGGCAGTGTCGTGTGAAACTGGGATAAATATTAATTGAAGTGGGAAAGCTGAAAGTGATAATGTTGTGACTAATCCCTGTGTTGTATTTCATGTTGTAGTGTGGTGTATGTCATGTAATTTAAGTATGTGTGGTTTGCATGGGAGAGTAGCAAGGTAGTTTCAGAGGTAGTGGGTTATGCATGTTCCTTTTGTACTGCTCGGTCTGGAGGAAAGTTTCGTGATGATGATTGTGAGAGTCGAAGTGTGAGAAATAATAAAAGATCCACCATCCTATCCAGAAAGTGCTCTGTAGCGTTAAATAATTACGAGACCATAATAGAGAGATTCACCAATGTAAAGCCATGCCCACTGGGCGGAATTTCTCATGTGTTATTGTTGTAGGTTATAGAATGTGTGTGTTTAGGTTATAGAATTTATCGGTATAAATAAGATAGTGAAAAGAAAAAGATTGGTGGCCTTTTCCTTCGAATTGTATGTTGTCAAGATATCCAGAAATTATAATGTGTGCGCTACTCATATTCAGTGCGATGGCCACGTGTTGATAAAGCCGTTAAAAAAAAAATAAATAAATAAAATGTGGTATTGCCAGTGCGTATTGAACGGTCAGAGTTCTGTAAATTACTGATAGTCAGATGCGTGTTTCCGTTGCGTATTATTCATATAGGAGGATAACTTGTAACTTAATTGTGAGTACTACAGTTCATGTTACTCGATAAATAAGAATGAATCCACTCGCTTGGCAGACCACTCATCTTGCAGGCCTGACTGCTTGATGCCACAGTATGAGCAAGGCATGTGGGTGCCTCTCACGTCGTACAGTTAGATCATTTACCTAAAACGGAAAGCACAGAGGATAATCACGACAAATCTTCGCACGAATGCAAAACAAAGAAACAGTATCTGACAGTCATATTGGAAGCAATGAGATCGTTGTTCTCTTTTCACACTTTTCAGAGAAAACTAGATATGGTCTTACTTTCCTTTGTACAAGAAAGCCTTGTATTTATTGTATATGAAAATACCGTTGGCTTACTATGTTATATGCGATACATAACACAGCCACAAGACTAATTTTCTCGCTATTAGCTACTGTCTGCTATGGTCAATGCCGGCCGTTGTGACCGAGCAGTTCTAGGCGCTTCAGCCTGGAACCGCGCGACCGCTACGGTCGCAGGTTCGAATCCTGCCTCGGGCATGGATGTGTGTGATGTCCTCAGATTAGTTAGGTTTAAGTAGTTCTAAGTTCTAGGGGACTGATGACCTCAGATGTTAAGTCCCATAATGCACAGTGCCATTTGAACCATTTTGCTATGGTCAGCAAACAACATGCCCAACTTTGGCAAGACTTTCTGAAATATTTTCCTCAAAATATAACAAAGCGATATCTGGTACACTATACCATAGTCCAAGGAGCCTTTCAGTTCAGAAGACAAAAATATGATTTACAGCATACGTTGATGACTGAAATAGTGTTCATTTATTTGTGGTGACGCTATTTCCATTATCACTTCTAGAAATATGTTAATTCATGTAATTGGTGAATTTCAGATTCTCCTGTGTAAATAGTGCCCTAAAATTAATTTATTTCGTATTACCTATTGCTGCATTTACGAATACATATAAACAACTATGGCTTACTACGTTATAGTATTATATTTACGGCATATAAGAAACAACAACAAAAATTTTTTCGATAACACCTCCTAAATCTGCCATGGTGACGCAAATATCATGCGCAAGTTCGGCATCACATACCGTTATGAAATATTTTCCCCAAAATATAAGAAAGCGATAAAAAATGGCTCTGAGCACTATGGCCCTTAACATCTTAGGTCATCCATCAGTCCCCTAGAACTTAGAACTACGTAAACGTAACTAACCTAAGTACATCACACACATCCATGCCCGAGGCATGATTCGAACCTGCGACTGTAGCGGTCGCGCGGTTCCAGACTTAAACGCCCAGAACCGCTCGGCCACACCAGCCGGCCTAAGAAAGCGATATGTAGTGCACTATACAGTAGCCCAAAGGAACCTTTCCATTTAGAAGACGACTCAATATGAGGTAAGACATACATACACTGATGACTAAAATTGTGTTCGCTTATCTGTACTGTGTCCGTATTTGAGACACTATTTTCATTCTCACTTCTAGACATTTGTTAATTCATGTTTGAACAGTGCTCTAAAATTAATTTATTTTGTAATCCCTATTGCTCTACGATATAATACTCCTAAGTGATATTGTTATGTCACTGCTTTATTAGCATGTATTCGTTTATAGTTGTTTTCTATTTATCCACCAATGTACCCGTATGTTACTTTGTATGGCATACGGCTGTAACGTAATGCGAGCACTGTGCGTCACAAAGTAGCTGAGGACAAGCAGTCCTAGAGTTATTTCGCTATAGGTGCGTTGACTGAAGAGAATCTTCGTAATCAAATTTTGCACCCGCCTTCGTAGCCACGCTCGTTAAAGCACGACAGTATGCCATCGACTTGCGTGTAAGACGGTTCGGATTGTGGTGACGGCGAAAAAATTTTCACCGCCAGTATTTGGTCGGCAAAGAGAAGATAGATGGCGATCTACTATTTCTAATCATCAGACTTTGCACCAATTTCGTGAATTAAATTCCAAACCTCAGCACAGTGTTTCGTGGAGTTTGAGCATGTGATACCGTTGATGATGATCTATCCATCGTGTGGGAATGCTACTACCGACGGTCCCTTTGGTGCTATCCGAGAGGAGTAAGGTATGTTCCGGCACCAGAGTTTCACCCTGTTCCTTCTCTTATCATCATACAACAAAAACGTGACACCACGCTATACACAAACACCCATAACAGTCGCCTACACTCAACAGATACACTTACACGTCTCTCACACTTCTCGAAGGAAAGGTGCCACAATGCGTGAAAGACAGAAAATCTTTCCAATTACGCGACTGAACTACCCCTCACAGTCTCCCAGCTAACCGTGCCATACAACTTTACTTTTTCTTTTTCTTGTCTCGAGCACCAGCAGTTTTCTTTTTCTTGTCCCAGACACCAGCAGAACAAATAGTCTTAGACGCGCTATTTTTCCTCGAAAATTAACACCAACGGATAAAATATTGGCTGAACTTGGGGCTACCAGAAGGCAATACTTACGTGGTAGGTGTTCATACTCTGTGCTGATTCCGCAGTTAATTCAACTTGGAGGTCAGTGGTTTGACCAATTCGGGACAGCATCATACACGTAACACGAAATCGCTGTTAAGGTCGTAACCAAGAATACATTTCACTCTATATTAATTTTTCGTTCCTATCCGTCCGTGGGCGGCGCAGGAGAGAAATTACAGCATAACTGCCTCTGGGCGAATTGTTGTTAGTCTGATCCTACCTTCAACAGCTCTGTTTAATGAATGAAAACTATTTCCAGATTCCTCGTCGAAATTCTTACAATGTTTACCCTTTAAGTTCAAATGGTTCAAATGGCTCTGAGCACTATGGGACTCAACTTCTAAGGTCATTAGTCCCCTATAACTTAGAACTAGTTAAACCTAACTAACCTAAGGACATCACAAACATCCATGCCCGAGGCAGGATTCGAACCTGCGACCGTAGCGGTCTTGCGGTTCCAGACTGCAGCGCCTTTAACCGCACGGCCACTTCGGCCGGCACCCTTTAAGTGTTACACTAGAAATCTAAGAGTTTAGCATTCGGTCTATGGCCATCCTAAATTCTTTTCTGGTAGTTTAGCTTCGAAATTACTTGGTAAATGTGACTACTGAAACTTTGTTCCGAGTTACTGATTCCGACTTTCAATAAGACCTTCGATAAGATCATAACGCTCTGTGGTCTTGAAATTGATTTTAGGGCTGATTACAGTTTTACTTGTAACATACACCCGAGAGGAACATTCGACTTAACGACAAGGGAAATCACAGAAAACCTACAGTAATTCTACGTGCTGGGATAGCCGCGCGCAGTAGCATGCCGCTTTTGGGACACGGGGAGACGTGCCGGTCGTGGTTCGAATCCGCCCGATGGTTTAACGGCGAAGGCCGGTGTGCCGACCAAGCTTGATGTCATTTTTGGTGGTTCCGCACATCCAACTAGGCCAATGTTTTCCAATCTTTCTGACAAGGGAACCTCCCCACCGCACCCCCCTCAGATTTAGTTTGTATATTTTGCTTGTTTTTTTCATAGTTCCACACAACTTCTTCCTGTTTTCTCGATTGATTGGTGTTCAGTTTCTCAAGGCCTATCCACTGTGCCAACTTATAACTAAATCTGAGGGGGGTGCGATGGGGAGTTTCCCTTGTGAGATTATTACCGCAGAGTGCGATTAGAAATTAGTCAGTATTACCCCTCCATCACCCTTCCCCCTTGTCCGCGTCCGCACCATCATCAACACTGGCGAGTAATTAAACGTTTTCCTTGTGAAACAACTAGCTCTTTACCCACACAAAATGTTGAGTGCTATCGACAATGGGTTTCAAATTGATTCCGTATTTCTAGATTTCTAAAAGTCTTTTCACACCGTACATCCCAAGCGGCTTGTAATCAGGTTGCGTGCTTATGGAATATCGTATTCGTTATGCGACAGGATTCGTGATTTTGTGTCAGAGTGGCCACAGTTCGTAGTTCCTTGTCTATATAAAAGATTTAGCAGTTTGGAAATTTGTGGTAAGTTCCGAGACAAAACGGCTGCAGTCATCGGTCCCTAGGTTTACACACTACGTAATCTAACTTAAACTAACTTACGCTAAGGACAACACCCACACGCATGCCCGAGGGACGACTCGAAAGTCCGACGGGGGGAGGCGCGCGAAACAGGGCAAGGTGCCCGAGATCGCACAGATACCCCGCGCGGCAGATTTAGCAGAGTAGTCGTATTAGATCGTATGTAGATGATGTCATCGTTCATAGTCCAGTAAAATCTTCAAAAGACCGAAACAAATTGCAAAACGATTTAGAAACGATCTCTGTATGGTGCGAAAATTGGCAGTCGAGCCTAAATAATGAGCAGTGTGAGTTGATCCACAAGACTGCTAAAAGGAATTCGTTAAACTTTGGTTACTCGATAAATCAATCAACAGTGTCGAAGCTACGATAGAGATAAGCGGGCACTGCCCCAGGGCCCCCACGTTCAAGGGGTCTCTCAGCCACTGTGAACGACATTCGAAAAAGTTATATAATATCTTAGTTGAATCAAGAATTTTAGACTTTTAACTTTTTGGACCCTCCCCAACAAATCTCGAACGGCGCGAACTGAAGTCACAAAAATTTCTCCCACCTCCAGGACATACACTATGTGATCAAAAGTATCTGGACACCTCCAAAAATATGCGTTTTTCATATTAGGTGCATTGTGCTGCCACCTAATACCAGGTAATCCATATCAGCGACCTCAGTAGTCGTTAGACGTCGTGAGAGAGCAGATTGGGGCGCTCCGCGGAACTCACGGACTTCGAAAGTGGTCAGGTGACTGGGTGTCACTTCTCTCACACATCTCTACGCGAGATTTCCACACTCCTAAACATCCCTAGGGCCACTGCCCGATGTCACAGTGAAGTGAAAACGTAAAGGGACACCCACAGCACAAAAGCATACCGGCCGACCTCATCTATTGACTGACAGAGACCGCCGTCAGTTGAGGAGGGTCGTAATGTGTAATAGACAGACATCTATCCACACCATCACACAGGAATTACTAACTGCATCAGAGTCCACTGCAAGTACTATGACAGTTACGCGGGAGGTGAGAAAACTTGGATTTCATGATCGAGCGGCTGCTCATAAGCCACTCTTTACGCCTGTAAATGCCAAACGACGCCTCGCTTGGTGTAAGGAGCGTAAACATTAGGCGATTGAACAGTGGAAAAACGTAGTGTGGATTGACGAATCGATCCGATGGCAGGGTGTGGGTATGGCGAATGCTTGGTGAGCGTCATCTGCCAGCGTGTGTAGTGCCAACAATAAAAAGAAGCAACGACGCCACCACACTATCTTTACTAAGGTAGTCAGCGCTAGATTATTTGCCCTGACATTAGCGTTAGTGTAAGCAGTTTGACAGCATAAGACCACCACGTCCACTGACTACCTGTACCATTATCATCACACAGTCGTTACTTGCAGTGATTGCGAGTTGCTGATGTTTGTCAAGAATAGCGGAAAGCGCCTCATGAATGTGAAGTTCCATTTACATTAAGCCTTGACAGAGAGAATCCTAAATAACAGTAGGAGGTTACCCAGCGAAGGGAGCAATGTAAGTATTGCTTCGAGTTCTTGCAGTTTGATATTAATGTAGTTGCCGATGGTTTCGCACTAACGGGTTCTTTTGGCTATCGGAATACTCATGTGGGAATTATCAAAGTGTAATTGCTACAGCACTCAACTACCTTAATAACACCTCATTTTGGATTGAATATGACTCGGAAAGCGACGTTAATTTGACGTTTCCGTCCTTCTCCTGACGACTTACTGAATGAAGTCTGAAGTGCACTGACAGTTGTGTTGCCTGCAGCATGAATTCTGTAAAGTGTTGTGGCAACTGGCAGCCATTGCTGAATACAGACATGTGCAAATATCTTCACTGCTCTAGGGGAACTCGTCTCTGTTGTATTTTTTCCATTCCGTAATTAGCACAGTAACATAAGGCTCATTCTGCTGAAGAACTTGATGCCCGCAAGTCCTTAAATAAGGATCTGCCAGAGGAAGTAATGCATGAAAGGAAACAGACTGTTGGACAAAAGAATGGAGAGATCCCTGCTTTTCGAGTTTGCGATAGGACCTACGATAAGAATCTGGTGTAATATTATGCTTCAGAAACCTAAACTGTTTATTTTTACTTCTAACTAAAACAAAACATGTGATATGAGAAGAGGAAATGACTTCCATGCTTCTCAAAAAATTTTGAGTTTTGTGTTTATTTTATCATTTCAAAAAAATTGGTTCAAATGGCTCTGAGCACTATGGGACTCAACTGCTGAGGTCATAAGTCCCCTAGAATTTAGAACTACTTACACCTAACTAACCTAAGGACAACACACACATCCATGCCCGAGGCAGGATTCGAACCTGCGACCGTAGCGGTCGCGCGGTTCCCGACTGTAGCGCCAGAACCGCTCGGCCACCAGCGACCGGCTTTTATCATTTCATACTAAAACAAGGGCGTTGATATGAAAGGAGGAAATGAAGTATACGCTTCCAAGACATAATATTTCCTTTTGTGCTACTACTGCGTCCATGAAATCTCTGCAGTTAATTGTTTTGTGTTGGATACATTTTGATATCACCTCACGTTACTTTGTGAGAAGGTTCTTATTTTCTTGGTATTCAAATACAGTGGACATTTCATTACTAGTTAATATTCTGATGACTAATGACATGATACCCGTTCCAATTGCACCATGGCACATATGAGAATAGTCTCACGTTGGTTACTGTAAGAACAAGCAGGGAGTGATGTCCGTTCACTGCAGTCAGAGCCAAGGTGATTTCTTTCTGTTTATGGCGGAGCGTCTGCTACAGTGTCCACGGTCAGCCAACGTAAACAGATCGCGGCGGCATTGTGCACCGCTAGTCGTTGCACTTGGCGGGAGCCGCGACAAGAACGCACATTCTCTGCTAATGATATTATGGAGTTAACAAAAATGTTCAAATGTGTGTGAAATCTTATGGGACTTAACTGCTAAGATCATCAGTCCCTAAGCTTACACACTACTTAACCTAAATTATCCTAAGGACAAACACACACACACACACACACACACACACACACACACACACACACACGCCCGAGGGAGGACTCGAACCTCCGCCGGGACCAGCCGCACAGTACATTACTGCAGCGCCTTAGACCGCTTTTTTTTTTTTTTAATCTCATTTTGTTCGTTTTCATTCGTTGTATCTGCTGAGAGCGGACGTCGCAATACACCCGTTTCAGTTCGTCCTTGATCCATTAACTCAGTTTTTTTTTTTATTACAGGGGGCAGCAAACCCTCTGACCGAACACTCTGAGCCACCGTGCCGGCGTTATATTTTATGCAATATTTGTTGTTGCTTGTCTCTCTAATGTTGATAGTATTGATTCAGATGGTGCGTGAACACGAAAACACACACACACAGTCATTGATTCCAGTGAGGGTGATGACTGCTGTTTGTTGAACAACACATGCGCCAATCAATTACGTAGATACACTGCTGCCGAAAGATGTCTCAGTTGTTCACACTAACGGTTCAAATGGCCCTGAGCACTATGGGACTTAACATCTGAGGTCATCAGTCCCCTAGAACTTAGAACTACTTAAACATAACTAACCTAAGGACATCAGACACATCCATGCCCGAGGCGGTCGCGCGGTTCCAGACAGTAGCGCCTTTTTTTTTCGTTATTGATAGTTGTGTTTGGTTGTTGCGGACATCACATGACATCCGTTCAAGTTCGTTTTGTTGATCCTTCCACTCTGTTTTATATTACACAGGCAAACCAGCTCTCTGACCGAACATGCTGAGCTACCGTGCCGGCGAGCCTAGAACCGCTCGGCCACTCCGGCCGGCTATGTTCACACTACTCTTTGCTCGAGTGTATGTCTTTTGGTAGGGCTCTGCCTTTCATTTCTTGGGAAGTTAACGATAAAGGCGTCATAACTCGTCACTAGTGATTGTATTGCATAGGAATGCTCAATGAGGGACCTGATGACCTTCAAGCAAAACTGCAATAATAATCACTCTGTTGACTTTTCTTGTTTCGAATTAGAGCATGTAATACTCCTACACCAGACTTCTGAGCCTTGCCTGTTGAATGCAAATGTTGCATGATGGTTAAATGGTAATCCATAACTTATATTAATAGTCGAGACTTCCTTAATGTGGAAAATCATTCATGCCAGAACGATCTTTGCTGAAACAAGAATATCTTTTTCTGGGCCGGCCGCGGTGGCCGTGCGGTTCTAGGCGCTCCAGTCCGGAGCCGCGCTGCTGCTACGGTCGCAGGTTCGAATCCTGCCTCGGGCATGGGTGTGTGTGATGTCTTTAGGTTAGTTAGGTTAAGTAGTTCTAACAAGGGAACCTCCCCATTGCACACCCCTCAGATTTAGTTATAAGTTGTCACAGTGGATAGACCTTGAAAAACTGAAAACAGATCAATTGGGCAAACAGGAAGAAGTTGTGTGGAACTGTGAAAAAATAAGCAAAATATACAAACTGAGTAGTTCATGGGAAGATATGCAATGTCGAGGAGACTGAGAACGCAGGAGCGCCGTGGTCTCGTGGTAACGTGAGCAGCTGCGGAACGTAAGGTCCTAGGTTCAAGTCTACCGTCGAGTGAAAACTTTAATTTTTTATTTTCAGTTTATGTGACAAACTCTTATGTTTTCATCACTTTTTTGGGAGTGATTATCGCATCCACAAGAAAACCTAAATCGGGCAAGGTAGAAGAATCTTTTTACCCCTTCGCCAAGTGTACAAGTTAGGTGGGTCGACAACATATTCCTGTCATGTGACGCACATGCCGTCACCAGTGTCGTATAGAATATATCAGATGTGTTTTCCTGTGGAGGAATCGGTTGACCTATGACCTTGCGATCAAATGTTTTCGGTTCCCATTGGAGAGGCACGTCCTTTCGGCTACTAATCGCACGGTTTTGCGATGCGGTCGCAAAACACAGACACTAAACTTATTACAGTGAACAAAGACGTCAATGAACGAACGGACAGATAATAACTATGCAAAATTAAAGAAAATAAAATTTTCACTCGAGGGAAGACTTGAACCAATGACCTCTCGTTTAGCAGCTGCTCACGTTACCACGGGACCACGACGCTCCTAATCTGATCTTGTCCATGATGTTGCCTATGCGACCCGTGGACTACTCAGTTTGTATATTTTGCTTATTTTTTCACAGTTCCACACAACTTCTTCCTGTTTTCTCAATTGATCTGTGTTCAGTTTATCAAGGCCTATCCACTGTGCCAACTTATAACTAAATCTGAGGGGGGTGCGATGGGGAGGTTCCCTTGTAAGTTCTAGAGGACTGAGGACCACAGCAGTTGAGTCCCATAGTGCTCAGAGCCATTTGAACCATTTTTTTTTCTGGCGTATTTTTCCCAAAAGCACTCGCTCTACACACAGTTCAAATCTTTCGAGCTACCTTCTCTGCATTCATCCTTCTAGTAAACCAAAAGTAAATATTGTGTTGCAGATGTTACGCCTTTTTCCACTTGCGACACAATTTTGGAACGCTTAACTGTAGTTTATGATTTTCAAGCATGCAAAATCCAATGCTTAACTGCAAGATGGTAACTAGAACTTCAAATTTGAAAATGACGGTTGACGTCGCGCCGCGTTCACCTGGGCAGCGCCCGTTTTCAGGCGGCGGGTGGCGTCTGGGCGGTGACCGGTAGCCGCTGCAGCGCGAGCGTAAGCTGTTCTGATCGCGACGCAGCCACGGGCTGACCTGCGGAATTGTTCCTGGAAGTATTTTTTATTGCTGCTGGGTGTGGGTAGAATGTGAAGTGAATTATCTTCGGTGTTCAATCAGACTCATAAGTTTAGACGAGGGCCGAAAAATGATTAAGAAAAAAAAATACAGATACAGTTGGACGCGAACTTGCGACTGTAAGTTCAGAATGCACGATGATTACCCCCTTCTTTTTTTTTATCTCATTTTGTTCGTTTTCGTTCGTTGTATCTGCTCGGGGCGGACGTCGCAAGACACCCATTTCAGTTCGTCGTTGTTCCATTAACTCAGTTTTTTTATTACAGAGGGCAGCTAAACCTTTTTTTTTAGTTCGTTTGATCGGGGCGGACGTCACAAGACATCCGTTCAAATTGATCGTTGGTTCCTTGACTCAGTTGTTTTATTACAGAGAGCACGCAGCCCTCTGACCGAACACGCTGAGCTACCGTGCCGGCTAACCCTCTGACCGAACGCGCTGAGTTATCGTGCCGGCAGCCCTAGACTACAGGCTCACACAACACGACACCATTTCGGAAGTAGACAACACTTCATCCTTACACTTCTGCATCTTACAGTGTTGCCAGATTGTGCAGATGGCCGGACTTAGCGTTGTCAGGGGCGGTCGGTTTGATGGCCACCGTAAGTGAACGACTCTGACTTAGTCTCTGTGGCGGCGGCCGGCGGTCGGTTTTTATGTCGAAGACTGTACATTTCGCCAGTCATAATTTAAATTTAATGATAAATGATGCCGTTAGCAGTTGTGTGGAAGTACAGATTTTTTCCAAACAATGCAAGACTTATATAATTTTTTTCGGGAACAGCATTAAGCGTTGGGATCTACTGTCGAAATTCACTGGCGGATCAGATACCACTGTAAAAATATTACATCTGACTAGATGGTCTAGCGCCACCGGCCTTACCGCAGTGGTACCACCGGTTGCCGTCAGATCACCGAAGTTAAGCGCTGTCGGCCTGAGCTAGCACTTGGCTGGGTGCCCATCCTGTCTGCCGAGCGCTTTTGGCAAACGGGGTGCCCCCAGCCCTGTGAGGCAAACTGAGGAGCTAAGTGATTGAGAAGAGAGGCTCCGGTCTCGGAAACTGAGATACAGCCGGGAGAGCGGTGTGCTGACCACATGGCCCTCCATATCCACATCCAGTACGCCTGTGGGCTGAGGATGACAGGGCGGCCGGTCGGTACCTTTGGGCCTTCATGGCCTCTTCGGGACGAGTTTAGTTTAGTTTTAGGTGGTCTTGTAGGGTTAATACGAAATCTTCAAGAAAACTTCGTGTGTTTGTACAATTAAGGCATTATCATAAATAGTACTGAAGAGTTCCAGTAAAGATGAGCGTAGCAAAGCAGTAGGGCTAAGTATTAAGACAAAAATACTAAATTTCGAGTTGGTATTCTTTTGTGAATTCATGTGCCAAACAAATATTTAATGACATCAATTATGCGTCCAAAATTTTACAAAAACGTGAAATCGATTTGGACGAGGCAAGCACAACTTTAGCAGATGTTAAAATGAAGTTGATATTTTATAGAAATGATTTCGAATCATCCAAGTGCAGAGCCAAAGAAACTGAAAAAAATGTGACATAGATCCCAATTTTCATGAAAAACGGCAAAATAAAGTTAAGAAAACGTTTCAATGAACTAACTTCTGACCACCGATTTCGAAACTGGGAAGAAATATTTAAAATTACTATTTTCAAAAACGTACTAGACACAATAATGGCTCAGTTAAATACATGTTTTACTAGCATGAACGCAGTCTGTCAAATATTTAATTTCCTAAGACCATCAGTTTTGCTCACAGCAGATGAAACAACGTTATCACAAAAATGTGTTCAATTCCAAGATAAATATGTTGATATAATAGGCCCTAATTTTTCACTTCAATTTATTCATACTAATCATCTTGTTCTACCTAAACTGAATCCGACATGGATTGTTCACCAATTATATAAGGATATCACAATTAAATATGCAGTGCTAGAATGCGACATTATGGATGTGTTTACCACAATTTTAATATTTTATACAATACTTGTCGCTGCTGCAACGGCCGAAAGGTCGTGAAGCACATTAAAAATAATAATAACTTATTTAAGGAACAGTATGCCTCAAGCTCGACACTCATAGCACTCATAGCATTCGAAAAGAAGACGGCATCAACTCTAGATTTAACGGTATTTATTAATGCTTTTGCAAAAACTAAATCCAGAAAAAGATTGTAAAATAAATCTGCTAAAATAAAATTGTATACTTCGTTTTATTGTCTAACTATATTATTAACTGTAATATACTAAGCCACGAAAACATGTACCCTGCCTCCGACGCTTACCAACAATTATCGACTGTAAAGCGCAGCTCTAAACGAAATCCGGCTGATCGATACGGCGCACTGAGCTCACAGCGCACTATATAGCTTAGCGAGAGTGAATTGTCGGCACTGGCCATAGCCCACCTCCTCGCACCACTCTGCCACAACGGACGCGTATGCCCTCACTTGACTGTTTGCAGCGTGCTTCGCAGCAAGGGGCTATGTTTTCGTGGCTGAGTAATACTTCTTCATTGTTTATTTTGTACGAACTTCTGCCCGCGGCTTCGTTCGCCTAGTATGGACCAACATTGAAAATTATCTCACAGGATCATTTTATCGGTATGACAGTATCCTATGTCCTACACAGGTCGCACTCTATACGTGTGCAAAATTTCACCCAGAACCAGACAGTAATACGTGAAAGCGTAACAATCAAACAAACTTTCGCATATATAATATTATTAGGAAGTACAGTTAAATACTATCTGGTGCGTTACACGTGATAATTTACTTAGTAGTAAGTACATGTGCTTTATTATGCCTTGCAGTAGGCGGTAATGAGCTGATGATGAAGTAGTTTTGTACCTTTAAAGTATTTACTTTAGTTTAAATAGGGACCTAATTTCATTTATCCCCAGGGCCCTTGGTTACATAGTTACGCCACCGTCAATCAAATCTAAATTCAAATAAATACCTAGAAATTACGAGTAGAGCAACTTCAGTGGAAAGGACACATAGAAACTTCTGTGGCGAAGGCGAACCAAAATCTGTTTTTTAGTGGCAGAACACTTAGAATATGCAACAAATATGGTAAACAGACTGCCTCTACTATGCTTGTCCGTCCTTTTCTGGGGTACTGCTGCGCAGTGTGAGATCCTTACCAGACAGGATTAACGTAGTACATCTAGAAAGTTCAAAGGAGCATCACGCTTTGTATTACCGAGATATAGGGGAGGTAGTGTCACGCACTTGATACATGATTTGGGGTCGACATCATTAAAACAAATGCGTTTCTCGCTGCGGCGGGATCTTCTCACGAAATTTAAATCACAATCTTTCTCCTCCGAATGCGAAAATGTTTTGTTGACGCCGACCTATATAGGGAGAAACGATCATCATAATAAAATAAGGGAATCAGAGCTCGCAAGGAAAGATATAGGCGATCGTTTTCTTTTCAGCCCTTGTTCGAGAGTAGAATAATAGAGAATTATTGTGAAGGTGGTTAGATGAACCTTCAACCACGCACTTAAGTGTGATTTTCAGGGTAGCCATGTAGATGTAGAAAGGAAAGTAATTTTCCTTGAAACTTTTATTTTTAAAATAATGAAATGGTAAGGATGTTTAGTTTCTGTACCAACGAAATAATGAAACAGTGACAGTTGGTATTTCTTATGTCTAACAATTTCTTATGCAATGATGAAGCACTTCTCAGTGCATCGAGTGTACTACCTACAACTACTTCTCAGAAAACAAAAGCTAACAACCACATTGAGGGTAGACGCGTGTTTCAAAACATGCTTCCTCTGCAGCACTCCTCTCTCTAGCGACACTTGCTTTACCCACAGCCTGGATCCCCATTTAAAGCACAGCTTGTTAGGATGTGTGCACTATACTTCTGAGTGTGTGCTGCAAAGTAATGCCTCCGAATTTTTTATGTGAACACTCTTAAAAGTTTTTAAATAAAACGAAAGTTATTAACATTCTACACCCTTATTCTTGACTGCTGAACTCCTTCCTTCTGCACTGGCAGGAGTTGGAAGACTTCATCCAGCCAATACTTTGTGTCTGACCACAGCCGCTAATAATAATAATAATAATAATTCATTATAGTGAAGTTAGGTTAGCATCCGTAGCTGAGTGGTCAGCATCGGTGACTGCCATGCGGAGGACCCTGGTTCGATTCCCGGAACTGCCAAGGGCTTTTCCTTGGTGAGAGGACTGATACGGAGTGTACGCAGCCTCGTGATGCCAACTGAAGAGCTACATGACCGAGTAGTGGCGACTCCACGGTCTTGAAAGTCTACGAAACGGCCGTAAGAGCGGTGTGCTGACCATATGCCCATCCATACCACATCCACATGACGGCGTAATGCAGAGAATTATACGGCGGCAAGTAGGCATCCCTTGGGCCTCGGTGGCCTAGACGAGGAGCTCGTGTATAATGAAGTTACTCCATGAAAGACACGCCTCCAAATATCACATGAGAAGTCTCATTTGATGGAAAAATAACGTAAAATATTGGAAGACTGCCATAAAAAACGAAATATGGGACAGTTTCATAACTATCTTTTTTTAAATATCTCGGACTAATTACGGTACCATCTGGACTAGACAGTAAAGCCAATATAGAAAGAGCCACCGCGCTCCAGAAAGGGTACACAGTAACATGCAGTCAGTAGAATAACGTATGGTGTACCGTAACGTAAAACTTCGGCATTAAGAGGCAGTTGTCTTGCCTGAAGCAATATATATGCCTCAGAAACCATATCTCTAGAAAACCGTGAAAAATTGATGAAACTGCAAATAAATAACGAAACATTCTAAGAAAGATTTATGGTCCCAGTAATATAAATGGAGTATGAACGACCTAGAACTAGCAACAGACAAGTCCACTGAGGCAATACGTAGAAGACGTAGAAGTTATATGGTCGCATCTGCAGATGGACGACACTAGATTAACAAAAAAAACTACTTTGTATAATAATAAAATAACCTGAAATCCGTAATTCATCACAGATTAATGAACTCCAAAGACATACTTGTAATATTAATGGCCTTTAAAAATCTTTCGACCCCCTTGATATGGAAACCCTAGGTAAAGCAATCCAAGAGGTTGGAATTAAAACCAAGTTGGCAAACCTAATCCGAAAAACTCGGACAGACACAATCTCAGAAGCATAATTTATAGATGAGATTTCTTGACCTTTCAAAGTAAATACAGGTGTCAGGCAAGGCAACCGTTTATTCCTCTTCTTTCCAACTGTGTCGTGGAAAAAATTGTAAGAACTCCGAATGAAAAACTGAATGAATCCAAAATATCGTCCCTCCTGCTAGGAAGAAAGAACAAAGCTGTTACAATAAATTTCCTAATATCTGCCGATGATTTTGCCATACTTCCTGAAAACCTGACAGATGCAGCAGTGCAAATCAAACTTCTGGAAGAGACGGCCAACATAATATGCTTAATAATCTCTGCAGAGGAAACAAAATTTACGAAAATATAAAAGGTGCTCCAACTCGACAAATAGAAAAGGTAAAGAAATACAAATACCTGGCAGAGACTATGCAAGAGAGGGTTTCGAAAAATCAAAAAAGCTAAAAATGAAGCGGTACTCACGAGAAATAAATGCCATAGAAGATACCATCAGTGGACGCAAAGATTTTAGAACCCATGTTATAAATCACACATTTGCAAAGAAAGCTAAAAAAAGAAGAAAAGGAAAAACACTGGTTCAGAATGGCTCTGAACACTATCTAACATCTGATGTCATCAGACTTATAACTACTTAAACCTAACAAACCTAAGGACAGCACACACATCCATACCCGAGGCAGGATTCGAACTTGCGACCGTAGCAGCAGTGCGGTTCCGGACTAAAGCGCATAGAACCTCTCGACCACAACGGCCGGTAGAAACACTGGAAAACAGTGGACAGAGGAATGGAAGAATCAACAGGGGGAATTCATGGAGAGATTTTGGGAGGAGAAAAATAAAAAGAAGCTGTCGGACCAAACTAACAAGTTCAAACGCGCTGTTTAAATGGGTATAAAGAAGAAGAATCCTGCGTAGCTCCTACAGCAATATAGTGGGCATTAAGTAGTTACTGTTGTGTTGTGCTGTCAATTACTTCAGTTATTGTTGCTACTTGAATAATGAAACAATTTCTTGTCTATTATGGGAACAACGTACAACTCTGAAAAGACAATTTCATGACATACAGAAGTATATGTGACGTGTACAGGGTGACAATTATTGAACTATAAAAAAAATAGTCATAACTCCTGAACGGTTTGCGTTAGGACGTTCAAACTGAACGGTTGGCCGCATACGTGTTTGGCTTAGCGACGAAGCCCATTTTAATTTGGGTGGGTTCGTCAATAAGCAAAACTGGCTCATTTGGGGGACTGAGAATCCGCATTTCGCGATTGAGAAGTCTCTTCACCCTCAACGGGTGACTGTGTGGTGTGCAACGTCCAGTCACGGAATAATCGGTGCGATATTCCTTGATGGCACGGTGACTACCGAATGGTACATGAAGGTTTTGGAAGATGAATTCACCCCCATTACCCAGACTGGCGCTGATTTCGATGTGGTTCGTGCAAGACGGAGCTCGACCCCATCGAAGCAGCAGTGTGTTGGTGTCCTGCAGGAGCACTCTGGGGATCGCATTCTGACTCTGGGGTACCCAGAGGCCGCTGGCATCGGCCTCGGTTGGCCGCCATATTCTCCGGATCTGAATACATGCGACTCGTTTTTGTGAGGCTATATTAAAGACAAGGTGTACAGTATCAACCCCAAAACCATTGCTGAGCTGAAAACAGCCATTCAGGAGGCCATCGACAGGATCGATGTTCCGACGTTTCAGCGGGTCATGCAGAATTTTGCCATTCGTCTACGCCACGTCGTCGCCAATGATGACAGGCATGTCGAATATGTCATAACCTAAATGCAAATATCTGTGGTGACGTTTATATGTTGAATACAGTGTGTGCACGCTGTAGTTTGTAACTAATTTACGTTTTTTTCACATAGTCCAATAATTGTCATCCTTTATGTCTCAATTTTAATACGAGGAGCGTTCAATAAGTAATGCAACACATTTTTCTGAAAGTAGGTTAGTTTTGTTCAGGATTCCAGTACATCATATTATTCCCTACTCTTTTTCTACAAGACCCTATTTTTCAATAAGATCTCCATTCAATGTCGAGGCCTTATCCCATCTTACTGGGAGAGCTTGTATCCCCGCAGGGCACCACTCTACTGGTCGCCGTCGGAGCCAACGTCTTGCTTCATCAATAACCTCCCAATCATCCACGTACCGCTTTCCGCGTAGCGCAGCCTTAGTTGGGCCAGACAGATGGAATTAGAAAGTTGCTAGATCCGGGCTGTACGGGGGACGAGGAAGAACAGTCCAATGAAGTTTTGTGAGCTCCTCTCTGGTGCGCAGACTTGTGTGAGTCCTTGCTTAGTTATGGATAAGGAGAAGTTCATCTGCATTTTTCTGGCGAAAACATATTGGCAGGAATCACAGCTGTGTGCGGCCCGCCGGCACACGGGAAATCAGACAGGTATGCATGACCTTGTGGCGGTGGTGACAGACACCTCTCCCCACGACTCACCGTGCTTTTGTTCACTGCCAGGTCTCCGTAGACAATCTGCAGGTGCGCCTGAATATCTGCGATGCTCCGGTTCTCCGTCAGAAGAAACTCAATGACAACTCTCTGCTTGGAACGCACCAACGTTACAGACACCATTTTGAAGACCACCTATAGCGCTACCACCTATCGGAAAATCATGGAACTATAGGGGATGAAGCGGGTATATTTCACGATGTCCCACAACAAATACTGTGTTTTTTCAACCTAAATTGTCTGAGAAAAAAAATGTGTTCCATTACTTATTGGACGCCCCTCGTACTATAGATGCTTGATTCAAAGTAACATTAGAGGCTGGACTATTCGAAGAAGATGATGTTCACACATTCGTTCCACAAGCTGTAACCTTCTGCTTTTACCCATCAGAAAATTTAATTTTACGATTTTACCTCTAAATTCCTCCTCCTCCCCCCCCCCCCTTTTCCCCGTTGGGAACCACTAGAATAGGTGAATATCGGGCTAGTACCAAGGCCCCGCTTCAGTCACACAACTCGCAAAAATTTCGAAAACATCCTTTCGAAAGCAGCCAGATGGAGTACACAAATTCCGTCCTGGGGGGCCAGGGGTGGGGGGTGGGGGGGGGGGGGGGTGGGGGGGTAGCGCGTCTAAACATGGCGACATCAAGGTCGTCCAGCCACCCTCTACCGTTAAATCCGTTAAATTTGCCAAGTCTATATTAGTATGCCGACCACGTGAAGATAGGGGATAAGGGTGGAAACTAAAAAAGACAGAAAACCTAAATCTGGATCGCCGGATGGGAATATGAATCATCGGCCTCCCGAATACGGAGTTCAGTACCTTACAACAGCACCAAATCACTCGGTACGAATATGGCGCCAGTGCCTTGTCCACTGCGTCAGGTCGTTCGGTGAATGTGGTGAGACATTTTGTCCACACAATGCATCTGTCTTTAGAATTACCTTCAGGAGCTTGCTTGTATGTCATACGAGGGGAACGGGTAGGTGATTGCTACAGAGGATGTGAGGTACATATGACCCTAATATTATTGACAACGACAGCAAAGAAAATACTCAATTAGTTCTACAATAAATGTCGAGCTTTTTCTTACCAGATCCACAGTTGCTACAAGCATTCTCGTAGACTAACTCAAATGCTAAATGCTGTAAGCTGCTACAATATAAATGTTTTTCGCGGTCTTCCCTTTATTGTTGTGGTATTCAACCCGAAGAACGATTTTATGCAGCTCCTCATGCTGCTCTATCTTGTATAAGCTACAGTGTATTTGCTTAACTACTATAACATGCCCAGTTGAATTGGCTTACCATACACAAGCAATGGTCTCCACCTACAATTTTTACCCTCCTGTCCAAAAATGACCATCCGTTGCCGCCGCAGGATTTGTTCTATCAATCAATCCCTTCTTTTAATCAAGTTGTGCCAAAAATTAATTTTATCCTCTTTTCGATTAGTGCTTTCTCATCAGTTATACGAGCTACGCAGCTAATATTCAACATTCTCTAATAGCATAACATTTCAAAAGCTTCTATTCTCCTATTGTCTGAACTGTTCATTTTCCATGTTACATTTTCTTACAAGGCTACAGCCCAGATAAACAAGGACCTCGGCTGAAAACACTGACGAGGGACACTCGATGAGAAGTCATCGAGACAAGGGTATCGTCAGGAGTGCCCTAGAGATGTGTTATAGGACGACTATTATTCTCTATATACAATATGTGATCAAAAGCATCCGGACATCTCTAAAACATAGGTTTCTCATATTAGGTACATTGTGCTGCCGCCTACTGCCAGGTACTCCATATCAGCGACCTCAGTAGCCATTAGACATCGTGAGAGAGCAGAATGGGGCGCTCCACGGAACTCACGAACTTAGAACGTGGTCAGGTGATTGGGTGTCTTGTGTCATACGTCTGTACGCGAGGTTTCCACACTCCTAAACATCCTTAGGTCCACTGTTTCTGATGTGATAGCGAAGTGGAAACGTGAAGGGACACGTACAGCACAAAAGGGTACAGGCCGACCTTGTCTGTTGACTGACACAGACTGCCGACAACTGAAGATACTCGTAATGTGAAATAGGCAGACATCTACCCAGACCATCACACAGGAGTTCCAAACTGCATCAGGATCCACTGCAAGTACTATGACAGTCAGGCGGGAGGTGAGAAAACTTGGATTTCATGGTCGAGCGGCTTCTCATAAGCCACACATCTTGCCGGTAAATGCCAGACGACTCCTCACTTGGTGTTAGGAGCGTAAACATTGGACGATTGAACAGTGGAAAAACTTTGCGTGGAGTAACGAATCACGGTACACAATGTGGCGATCCGATGGCAAGGTGTAGGTATGGCGAATGCCCGTTGAACGCCATCTGCCAGCGTGTGTAGTGCCAACAGTAAAATTCGGGGGCGGTGGTGCTATGGTTTGGTTGTGTTCTTCATGGAGGGGTCCTGCACCCATTGTTGTTTTGCGTGGCACTATCACAGCACAGGCCTACATTTATGTTTTAAGCATCTTCTTGCTTGCCACTGTCGAAGAGCAATTCGGGGATGGTGATTGCGTCTTTCAACACGGTCAAGAACTTGTTCATAATGCACGGCCTGTGGCGGAGTGGTTACACGACAATAACATCCCTGTAATGGGCTGGCCTGCACAGAGTCCTGACCTGAATCCTATAGAACACCTTTGGGCTGTTTTGAAACCTCGACTTCGTGCCAGGCCTCACCGATCGACATCGATACCTCTCCTCAGTGCCACACCCCGTGGAGAATGGGCTGCCATTCCCCAAGAGACCTTCCAGCACCTGGGCCAACACCATACTGAATTCCAGCATTACCGATGGAGGGCGCCACGAACTTGCAGGTCATTTTCAGCCAGGTGTCCGGATACTTTTGATCACATAGTGTACATAAATGATATGACCGACACCCTGTGCAACAATCTGCTGCTGTTTGCTGATAATAAAGTGTCGTGTGACTAGGGCCTCCCGTCGGGTAGTTCGTTCAAAAATGATTCAAATGGCTCTAAGCACTATGGGACTTAACATCTGAGGTCATCAGTCCCCTAGACTTAGAACTACTTAAACGTAACTAACCTAAGGACATCACAAACATCCATGCCCGATACAGGATTCGAACCTGAGACCGTAGCAGCAGCGCGGTTCCGGGCTGAAGCGCGTAGAACCGCTCCGCCACAGCGGCTGGCGGTAGACGGTTCGCCAAGTGCAAGTCTTTCGATTTGACGCCACTTCGGTGACATGCGGGTCGATGGGGATGAAATGACGATGATTAGGACAACACAACAACCAGTCCCTGAGCGGAGAAAATCTCCGACCCAGCCGGGAATCGAACCCAAGCCCTTAGGATTGACATTCTGTGGCGCTGAACACTCAGCTACCGGGGGCGGACTGTTTGCTGGTGAGGCTGTGGTGCAGGGGAAGGTTCAAATGGTTCAAATGGCTCTGAGCACTATGGGACTTAACTTCTGAGGTCATCAGTCCTCTAGACTTAGAACTACTTAAACCTAACTAACCTAAGGACATCACACACATCCATGCACCAGACAGGATTCGAACCTGCGACCGTAGCGGTCGCGTGGTTCCAGACTGTAGCACCTAGAACAGCACGGACACATCGGACAGCGCAGGGGAGGGTGTCATCGGTGAGTGACCGCAGGAGGATACAAGATGACTTACAAGGGAAACTCCCCATCGCACTCCTCTCAGATTTAATGATAAGATGGCACAGTAGATAGCCCGTCAAAAACTGAACACAGATCGAGCATGAAAACAGGAAGAAGATGTACTGAACTGTGAAAAAAGAAGCATTTTAGAAACAGTGAACGGTCCAAGTTCAAGATTTGCAACATTGAGCATATTGCAAGAATCATGGCGACGTGGTTGTACGGTCACGGTGTTGGACTTCAAAACGAACCTCGTCTCTTCCACTCCTGGAACTGGTGTATTCTCTTGTCATCGGAACGTTCTTCCTCGAAAAACTTTTCGCTCCCTCCTCCCCGCGACGTTGGTTTCCTTCTGTTGTCGGTGGTATAAATGTTAATTTAAAAAAATTTTATGACAAAAATTTAAAAAGTAAAATAAAAAAGGAGAATAAATGAAGAAACCATTGATGTTCGTTGTACTTCTAGTTCACGTTCCCAACGCTTTCCTTGGTTCCTGCGGAGTGGAAACGGGATATGATGGACCTCGGGTTGCGGCCCCTGCCCATTATTTCCCCACTCCTCCCCTTGGGCGCCAGGAATGTTCATAAAAAAAAGAAAAATGGGAGGTTCATGTCCAAATCACCAACGTGCCCCATTTTTCACAAAATTATGAGCTTTCCGTCCGTTATTGACGTGTCTTTTCTCCTTCTGTACTCTTGGCAGTTGTCATACTATACATTGGTTACAGAATATGAGTCATGTGGTATGAACATATTACCGTCGCAAATAAATTTGATGAATAGTGAAAGCACGCGACATGCCAGAGAGACCTCCCACAGAGCTGAAAACAACAAATAAACCGGTGTGAACTATATTACAACAAAGGAATTTAAGAGTCAAAACTTCCGAAGCGGAACGCAAGAGTCATAACATGTGGTACTTGTGTAGAACAAATACGAGGTACGTACATCTGGAGGTCCCATCCTTACACCTCGCTGCTGCTAATGAACGTTACACCACGACAAAGACACAAATTTGAATACAGCGAACGGACACATCAGTGGCCGGAATGAAAGTTCATAATCTTGAGGAAGAAAAGTGCGGCACGAGAGAGATTTGAACAGGGGTCTCCCTTTTCGCAGCCCCATGTCGTCACCACACAACCACGATGCCGTGATTACAGAAACACGCTCGATGCTGCACATCTTGAGCTTGGACCATTCACTGTTTCGATTTTTTTTTAATTTGTGGTAAGTTCTTATGGGATCAAACTGCTGAGGTCATCAGTCCCTAGGCTTACACACTACTTAATCTAACTTACACTGAGGTGAACACACACACCCATGCCCGAGGGAGGACTCGAACCTTCTCCGATGGGGGCAGCCGCTCGAACCGTGAGCAGGCGCCCCAGACCGCACGGCTACCGCGCGCGACTTTTGCTTGTTTTTTCACATTTCGGTACATCATCTTCCTGTCTTCATGCTTGATCTGCGTTCCGTTTTTGACGCGCTATCCACTGAACCATCTTACGACTAAATCCGAGAGGTATGTTGAATGGTAACTTGCTCTAAATGTAGAAAAATTTAAGTTAATGCAGATAAGTAGGAAAAACAATCCCGTAATTTTCGAATAAAGCACTAGTAGCGTGATGCTTGACACGGCGTAATGTTGCAAAGCGATGTGAAATGGAATGATTATGTAATGACTGTACGAGGGAAGTCGAATGGAAGACTTCGTTTTATTGGGAGAATTTTAGAAGAATGCGGTTTATCTGTAAAGGAGAACATGTACACAATTTTAGTGCGACCTACTCTTGAATACTGCTCGAGTGTTTGGGATCCCACCATGTCGAATGTAAGGAAGATCTCGAAGCAGTTCAGAGATGAGCCGCTAGATTTGTTACAGATAGGTTCGAATAAGACCCAAGTATTGCGAAAATGTTTCAGGAAGTCAAAAGGGAATCCCTGGAGTGAGGGCGACGTTCGTTTCGAGGAACTCTATTGAGCGAATTTAGAGATCCGCCATCTGAAGCTGACTGCAAAACGATTCTACTGCCACCAACATACATTTCGCCTAAGGACTACGAAGATAAGATAAAAGAACTCAGAGCTCGTACAGAGGCGTATAGACAGTCGTTTTTCCCTCTCTCTACTTGCTAGTGGAACAGGAAAAAATATGACTAGTAATGGTAGAAGGTACCCTCCACCACGCACCATACGGTGGCTTGAGGAGTATGCATGTAGATGTAGATGGAGAGAGTAATTGCATGTAAGAGATTGTACGTGATGTGCTTTTATTCAAAATGTTAATAGTTCCACGACAAACCGAGAAATGACAGTCTGTAATCTCCCTAATGGCAACTTTTTCAGGATGTTTGCATGTAAACGGCGGTAAAAGCCAAAAACATGGCTGCTATTAGTAGGAGACAGAAGAGTACTTTTCCGGGACAATTTGCACAAATCAGATGATGCTGAGGATAATTATAACTCAGATAAAGATCCTGAACATGCACCTGAAAGCAAATGCCATTCAAAAGCTGTTGCTAATCAGGTAACTGTGAATAATTCTTTAAGCAAGTAAAGACTGTTACTTTGTGTCCCGCATTGTTATTTACGTATATCTACGTGACAGTGTGATGGGAGAAATCTTAGAGGTCATTCTTAATATCATAGGTTACTTTTTGAGGTTGTTGTGTTTTCATTTAAAAACGATGTAATGTAAATCTTAGTATTCGGAGCTTTTAAATTTGTATTTTGTGGAGGTTTCTCGGTAATGTTTCGTTAACTCGCCAAGCAAGTCAACAGTTGTAATCAATGGTAACTCAAGTGCACTCAGTTAGCAATAAACAATCTTAAGTAACGATTAACGCATTTTAAGAGAAAAATTTTTGACAGATTTACGATTATAAAAATATGTTGTTACTCTAAAAATATTTGGAAACCATATATCATCTGACTAAAAAATCATAATGGATATACTTGAAATACACTGATGCAAAACTTGAGGACGAAGTATGTTTCGCATGATGTGTCTCGGCCAAGTAACATAGTTCGATGAAACTTAGACCATATATAGAGAGAACTGCTGCAGTATGTTCATAAGGTAACTGAAAGAAATACGCAGTGAGATGGGCACAAATGACATTTTTATTTAAAGACAATAATTACAGTGAAGTTACCGCGATTTTTGGTGGTCCTCTGGGCATTGGAGTGACATGGTTCTTGATAGGGCATGTGAACGGCAATACATGTTCTGCAACGTGCTTCCATGCTGGTCACAAGATTGGTAAGAAGTTCTTGTGCTGCAGCGTTCCATTCCTACACCACTGCGGTTGAAAATTGCTGCATGAAACTTCCTGGCAGATTAAAACTGTGTGCCGGACCGAGACTCGATCTCGAGACCTTTGCCTTTCGCGGGCCAGTGCTCTACCAACTGAGCTTCCCAAGCACGACTCACGCCCCGTCCGCACAGCTTTAATTCCGCCAGTAGCTCGTCTCCTACAGTTTTAATCTGCCAGGAAGTTTCAAATCAGCGCACACCCCGCTGTAGAGTGAAACTTTCATTCTACAATTGCTGCATGGTCGTTGGTACATGTGGACGTGCTGCAGTACCTCTTCCAGAGCGTTCCATACGTGCTCAATGGGATTTAAGTCCAGGGAACTGGCAGTCCAGTCCATTCGTCGAACATCCTTTCGTTCCAAGAGCTCCTTCACCTGCTCTGTTCGATGCGGTCGCGTATTGTCATTCATAAAAATGAAGACAGGACCGAATGCACCCGTAAAAAGACGTTGATGTGGAAGGAATACAGTGGCACAGTTATATTGTTCAAAGATTTGGAGGTCAGTTCAGCGATGCAATATTATGCCTCCCCGCACCATAACACCTGGACCGCCAAAACGATCGTGTTCGAAATTGTCCCTATGTGCATTACGTGTTCCCATCTCGCCCGTCCAGCATATTCGTACGTGACACTGAGGAAACTATATTATCATAAAATCTTCAATTTTCGATTTTACGTGAGAATATATTTGTTAATAACGACAAAGTATTATTAAACTGGCCATAGATATGCGTTCTAATCTTCAGTGGCTTTTTTTTTTTTTTTTTTTTACTTAGGCTACAGTCTTGGGTTATGAGCGTCTATTCCGGTTCTCGTTCAGTATGAGGCGATATGGAAAATTCTGAAGTGAGGTGAGTACTCGTAACAATTATGTTCCCACAGTACCACTGGATACACCCTAAACGCGGTTGCACACAGAAGAGAGTGGGAAGCTTCGCTTGCTTCCCGGCTGGCAGTTGACACGCCATAACGCCGTGGCGCCACTTCACAGGAGTTCTTCGCTGCTGGCGGCCTCTTTGTACACCGCAGGAAGCGTTCGCACACAGTGCAGTCGAGCGATATACGCCAGTGCGTGCCTACTGCCGTTGTCTTCGGCGTCCACGGAAACAATTGTAGCAGCCTTTCCTAGAATACGGCGAGCTATCAGTGAACAGCGAAGGAGGTAGTCCACGGAAAAAATTGTAGCAGCCTTTCCTAGAATCCGGCGAGCTATCAGTGAACAGCGATGAAGGTAAAATGTCTCGCTAGCATTCGCTGTCGAACAGCGGTGTCTTGAATAAGTAGCTGTGTTGGTCTTCCTACTCTCTTACCAGTCGGTGCTATCGCTCTGAATTTGGAACCCTCAGACTTACTGCTGTATGAGTGTTGCTTCCAAATCAAATTCTAATTACCTACGTATATGTTAGGAAAATCGTAAGACGTTTGTGTAAAACTATCGTGATGTAGGTCACTATTCGCACTCACTGGAATTTTTTAAGTGTGCTTATGACCGGGCTTACCTATTGAGAGACTTGATTCTGGAGTGAAACAATATTTTCTGTCCTCCAAAGGATGTTATATTTTTAGGCAGCAAGTGGGGTGGAGATATTGGGCTTAATGCTGGTCTTTGCCGCGCAGGGTTAGCCGAGCGGTCTGAGGCGCTGCAGTCATGGACTGTGCGGCTGGTCCCAGCGGAGGTTCAAGTCCTCCCTCAGGCATGGGTGTGATAATTTAAGTTAAGTAGTGTGTAAGCTTAGGGACTGATGACCTTAGCAGTTGAGTCCCATAAGATTTCACACACATTTGAACATTTTTTCGCTGGTCTTTGTAGAATATAGTGAGTGGTATGTGCAGCCCCGTATTTACACGGGCGCGGCAAAAAAAAGGGGGGGGGGCAGCAGCGATGATTACTGGAGTTCTTATTAGTGAAAGGGAAATCGTAGGTAAGATGCTGATGCACACATCATGCAGCTAACAGCAGAAGTTTTTATGCAGCGTGGTATTAGCTTGGTGCCTTTATTATTGTTTGTGTGAATTTTCCCGTTTTATTTATGTGCTGAAGTTCAGATACAAAGTAAACGTCAATATGGACTGCGATATACGTCTGGACGGTGGAAACGTCTCAACGGCGCAGGCTACATAAAATTATTTGAACAAAACAGCCGGCCGGAGTGGCCGTGCGGTTCTGGGCGCTACAGTCTGGAACCGAGCTACCGCTACGGTCGCAGGTTCGAATCCTGCCTCGGGCATGGATGTGTGTGATGTCCTTAGGTTAGTTAGGTTTAATTAGTTCTAAGTTCTAGGCGACTGATGACCCCAGACGTTAAGTCGCATAGTGCTCAGAACCATTTGAACAAAACAGGAAGAGGGAAAAGGGAAGTGTTAGAGCAAACGCCAAAGTTAAACACGTTTTTCGTTAACAAAGAACTAGATTCTGATGACTTGGAACATACAAATGATTCACAGCGCAGAGTCAATTGAGGTGGAATGCTCGACGATACAGTTCCGTTTCAGCCGCGCTCGCGAGTGGCCGCTGTTAACTGTTGCGCTGCACTTCAGTGTTTACATCGCTGTACTTGTGCTTCGCCTTGTGCCGTCCGTCCGTTAATCTCCGTGTTCGTTCCTGTTCCTTGTGATCTGATCGCTCTTTCTGGTCTTGCTGCTGCTACTTGGAATTTCGGTTGTTTAACCGAAGTTGCTTCGCTGGATTAACCATGGCTACAAACCTCAGGAAGAATACTCTGGTATTTGCTTTTGACAAGGAATCCCGTCCTGATCAGCCGACATCCCTGGAAATAGATGACTGGATTACACAGGTAACTGGTCTAAATTCTCAAACCGTTCATACCTGGCAACTGGATCAGGAAAAATACTGTGTTTTTGTCAAGTTAATCAGTGCTTCGATGGTTGATAAAGTGTTATGAAAGTGGGGTTATGAAGTAGATTTTGTGCATAGAAATGGTTATAAAAGTAAGGTTTCCATCTATAGAGCGGACATTCATTACAAAACCGTTCGTGTCTTGAATCTTCCCATTGAAATTGAAAATGATAAGATTAAGGAAGCTCTTTCAAACTACGGAGACGTTAAATCAATTGGAAAAGAAAGATGGTCGCCTCGCTTTAAACTGCAGTGTTTTAACGGGGTCCGCTGTGTAGAGATGGACGTTAAGAGGAATATTCCGTCTCACATAACTGTTTGTGGGTATAAGGCACAAATTGTTTACACAGGTCAGGAAGCTGCATGTCATATATGTAACGAAACCGGCTACTTCAGACAGGAATGTCCGCGGCGAACTGTTGTTCTTAAAAGTAATTTGATACAGCGTCAGAAGCTTACCTTAAATGATCTGTTACCAAAGAATAGCCCGGAACAACTGGTTGAGGATGTTAACGCAGCGGGCCAAGCTGATGTCTCCCTTCACGATAACAGTCGATTTCCCCCGTTAACAGCAAAAGGAAACCCTGTTGCCATTACTCGTGAAACTGAAACGCAACCGAAAAAACGACCTCTGGAGATATCTGATAGTTGTTCAGAGGACGAGCTGTCATGTCCCACTCCCTCACTTCGCAAGCAAAAACAGTGCGATGAGAAGGCAGAGGAACCTGAAGGCAAAATGCGAATGGAAACTAATGAACAGAAAGATAATACACATACGGTACCAGAAAATGAAGGGGGTGTAAGCAGCATTAATTTGCAAGAAACAACAGGTGCAGTAGCCGATTGCAAAGATCAGAATCTATCTGTTAATAAACAAATTCAGGGAGAGGTTGCAAAACTGCAGTCTCCATTTGTTTCCCTCGATCAGAAAGTGAGTGAAATTAATAAAGAACGGGGAAGTGGTGGCCAAACTGAAATCACGGTCAACACCTCAGGGCAGGCGCCGGCAACCGAAATTGCTAAAGCGTCTGCTGCTGCTCCGACGCAACCAAATGAGAATGTAGCTCGTAACCAAGGGAAGGGAAAATCCGGTAGGGGCGACCCAAGCCCAAAGAATGTTCAGTCCGAAACGGTCGTACACGAATCACTGGAGGAAAAATCAGAAAGTTTACCAGGAAACCAGTATGCTTGCGGTACAAGAGAAAACATCACAAGTAGAAAAAAACGGGACAGTAACTAATAAAGTGATTGAAGTGTTATTCCACGTTCAGCCTTCCGAGAAAACTGTTACAGCTTAACTGAACCCTGAACCACAGTAAACTAAATTAGTTCAACAAAACAACTACGTAGTGACAGCACAATGACGCAATCTTATTCTGTCACCACTATAAACAAAAATAAAATCACGACCGTTTTGAAATTATCGGCCCTTAAGGAATTTTTGTACGAATCCGCGACTGATATTGTCCTGTTACAAGAAGTTCTAATTTCGGATTTGGTAATTCCCGGTTTTGTCAGTTACATAAATGTGTCTCCCGAAACAAGTGTTGGTACAGCTATTTTGGCGAGGGAAGGGATTACAGTAAGCGAGGTGGAACGACTGGAGTCCGGAAGGGGAATAGGACTAACAACTTGTACGCCCCTTCAGGAAGTTCTCGTCGAGCTGACAGGGCACGTTTCTTCAAAGATGACTTGATATACTTGTTAAGGAAATCGCCAAGACAGTTATTACCTGGAGGTGATTTTAATTGTGTTTTAAATCGAAAAGATCAGTTACCAAATTTTAATTTCTCAAGTGAACTAAAACAATTAGTTAATGGTTTAGAATTAAAGGATATATGGGAAATCAAATACCCCTCCACTGTTGAATTCACTTATGTCACAGCAACATCACGTAGCAGGATTGATAGACTATATATTTCTAAAAATCTTGTAACTTCCGTGACAAAAGTAGAAACCATTGCTACGTACTTTTCTGACCATTCAAGTGTCTTAGCTTGCATAAATCTAACAAGACAGCCGGTTCGCCGATTCAAGAATCAGTGGAATTTGAACACTTCCTTGTTAGTAAATCATGATTTAGAAGATCTGATTAAAGAAACATGGGCAATATGCCTGCGAGCCCGTAGTAGATATGCCACTGCTATTGACTGATGGGTTAACATGGCAAAGCCAAAGTTGAGGAAAGTTCTTATTCAATACAGTGCCCAGAGCGCAAGGGAAATGAAATGCACTATAGAGTATTACTATTCCGTTTTGAGAGATCTATATGATCAAGTCTCAGCGGGTTCCTCACTTCGGATAGCAGACATCAAGAAAGTCAAAGCCAAGTTACTTAATATCAAGAGAAGTCAAATGGAAGGGTTGAAAATAAAATCGAAGGCAAATTCGGTGTCAGAAGATGAAACTACTTCCCTATATCATTTAGTGAAGCATGCGAAAAACGGGAGAAGGACTTTTATTCAAGAAATTCGAACAAAACATGGACGATTCTCAGAACCCAGCAGGATATCATGGACGAGATTTATCGCTATTATTGCGAGCTATATTCTGTACATCAAAGTAGTGATGCTTCCTTGGAAGAATTCCTTGAGATCCTAGCCCCACAGCTGACAGAAGATGACAACGAAAATTTTCTCGAGGTTGTCAGTGAAGAAGACGTGTATGAGACTCTGTGCGCCTCACCACCAAAAAAATCCCCAGGACCGGATGGTCTGCCAGCAGAGTTTTACATCCGTTACTGGCCAATAGTAAGTGACAAAATCACGGACATTGTAAATGAGGTTATTCAGGGTAAAATGATTCCGGCTGAGTTTAAGGAGAGTAAAATTGTTCTGGTGCCAAAAAATAATGGAAACAAAGATTTAAATAATTTTCGTCCAATTTCACTGCTGAATTCTGATTATAAATTAATAGCTAGAATAATAAACAAGAGAATTTCATGCCTTACAGATAAAATTATTAGTCAACATAAGAACTGTGCGTAAGGCAGAACCATTTTTCAAAATCTAGCGGAATTCAGAGATATCATTGGAATAACTTATGTAACAAACATAAAGTGTGCTTAATTGTTTTTAGATTTTTATAAAGCGTTCGATGTAGTAAATCATGAATATCTTCTACAGACATTGAAGAAAATAGGTTTCAACGATAGGGTCATACAGTTGATTAAGATCATAGCAACTTGAATAAATGCTAAAATAGCGGTGAATTGTCAACAATCCAGGCCGATGCAAATACAACGAGGTGTTCCTCAAGGAAGTCCTCTGTCCATGTCGCTCTTCGCCATTTCGCTGGAACCTTTCCTCCGACATGTCCATGCTACATTAAAAGGCTTAACATTATCAGGAAATAAAACAGTTATAAGAGCCTATGCTGACGATATAGGGGTCATTATAAGGGATAATGACGAGGTAACCACGCTAGCAACAGTGATTGATTCGTACTGTAGAGCATCTGGAGCCAATGCAAACGGAAAAAAAGTAAGATGTTAAATCTGAGAGGTTTTGATAATGTCAACGTCGAGTGGGCAAAATTAGTCCGACAACATAAAACACTTGGGATCACTCTGACAGCATGCCCTATGAAAATGACGGCTTTAAATTGGAAAGTTGCAGCAGATAAAGTGCAAGGAGCCATTGTAGAGAATTTAACTCGATATATGAACCAAGTTCAAAGAACACAGTATATCAACTCATGCATCCTTGCTAAGGCTTATTATACTGCCCAGCTGTTTCCAATACCGAGAATGATAGCGAGGAGAATAATGTCGAAAACCACAAACTTTTTGTGGAGAGGTGAAGTGTTCAGAGTACCTGCTAAAGTAGCCACTTTAGATCCTAAAAATGGTGGGCTAGGATTAACTGATATAACGGATAAAGCCTCTGCTCTTTTTATCAAAAGGCAAGTTAATTTAATAAGAGACTCGCGAGAAAGCATAACCAGCCAACTTTTCGAGATCATTAAACCTCCAAGCCTGCTTCCCCAGATTGACGTGCAGAATATCAACAGTCGCTTACAGCACGTGAGGATTTTCTATGTTGAGTTTAGTTACGTCAGTGTCGAACTCAGGCAGTCCCGACACTTAACATCGAGAGCCATAATGCGGGAACGAAAGAAAAGCGAAGTAAGAACAAAATAGAACGACAATTTCCAAACATTGAGTGGACTGAGATTTGGAAAAACATTAGTTCTAATGTGCTCATGTCTAATATAAAAACGTCATGGTACAAGACAGTTAACAACATAGTTAGCACCAATGAAAGACTGCACGCAATCGGTCTCTGTGAAACAAATTTATGTCAACAATGCCATCTAGTTGACACAGTAATTCATAGATATACGTGCAGTGGTCACATGAATAGTTGGAAGTGGATCCGGGAGCAAACAGCTCTGATTACAAGAACATCCCCTGAGTATATATCGCTGTCATTGATACACAGGCCTGAAGCACGCTATTTCCCAGAAGCAAAAAATAACGCTGTGTACTGGTTGCTGGGAAATTTTGTTAACTACGTCCCTAACAAATTAGGATCCGATAGCATCATAGAGTTCAAGGTACACATGCATGTGTGAGTTCCACAAAATTAGAAGCTATTCGAATCACAAGAAAAAGTTCGGTAATGTGCTGAAAATTGTATTTGAAAGAATGGGCATTGGTTAATATAAAAAAAGAAGACTGTGTTGACAGTTATGTATTGTAGTTACCTTAAGGATACTATTTAAGATTTTACAGTACATTTATGATGTGTGCTTTTTCTACTTCAGAGAGTAGTTTCTTGAAATTTATAAGCTAATGTACAGAACTTACGTGACATTGAGATTGTGTGTCTAATAGTGCCAAACACAAAACATTAAAGGTGCATTATTGGCTTATACCAGAAATTTGGAAATAGACAGTTTTTATAGAAATGTCCTTATCGATTGGTTAAAATCATAAGATTCTATCTGATAAATGTAATATTCAATGGCTGGCACATTGCCCTGTTCATTTTTGCAGTGAAAGACTGACTATATAGATCTGACCACTTCAGATACATAGATTCAATTAATGTCCAGAAAGTGTAGTTGGAAGGCTAGTCAATTTTATTATATATCTCCTTTCCGCCATTCTCAAGTATTTCAGAAATTGTCTAATATGATTATTAAACTCTTTATATTTAAAATTATCCCACCAGCTTGCTGATATCCATCATAAAGAACTAATTATGCTTCTGTAAAGATTGCAGCTCATAATTCAAAGTGCAGATTTTACTTCTTCAGGCTGAAGTTTGAATGTCTTTAAAAAATTTTTTTCTTGATGTTTAATTTAATTCCTTCTGGTAATTTAGTCAGTAGCACAATCTTCTGTTGTCTTTCCTTAACGTCAGCGTAATTGAAATGATCAAACTGTCTTGTTTAAATAACTTCATGTATGTATAACCTAGTATGTCTTTGGAATGTGTAACATTGTTTTTTTTAATAAAGGTTTTTATAAAAAAAAAGCAGTCTAAGGCGCTGCAGTCATGGACTGTGCGGCTGGTCCCGGCGGAGGTTCGAGTCCTCCCTCGGGCATGGGTGTGAGTTTTGCAAACACAGACATAATGTCTTATGGGATAACAGCAATCAGTGATTTTATAATGTTACTTTAAAATCCGTCTTGATTGCAAATTTTTTTTTATTATTCATATGACCGGTTTCGGTTCATTCAGAACCATCTTCAGATCTGATATTTTAGTTACAGGAGTAACCCGTCCAAATCCAGCAACTTTCACATGCTACGTCACATGTGACGTAGCATGTGAAAGTTGCTGGATTTGGACGGGTTACTCCTGTAACTAAAATATCAGATCTGAAGATGGTTCTGAATGAACCGAAACCGGTCATATGAATAATAAAAAAAAATTTGCAATCAAGACGGATTTTAAAGTAACATTATGGGTGTGAGTGTTTGTCCTTAGGATAATTTAAGTTAAGTAGTGTGTAAGCTTAGGGACTGATGACCTTAGCAGTTGAGTCCCATAAGATTTCACACACATTTGAACATTTTTTCGCTGGTCTTTGTAGAATATAGTGAGTGGTATTGAGTGGTATGTGCAGCCCCGTATTTACATGCGCGGCAAAAAAAAAAAAAAAAGGGGGGGGGGGCAGCAGCGATGATTGCTGGAGTTCTTATTAGTGAAAGGGAAATCGTAAGTAAGATGCTGATGCACACATCATGCAGCTAACAACAGAAGTTTTTATACAGCGTGGTATTAGCTTGGTGCCTTTATTATTGTTTGTGTGAATTTTCCCGTTTTATTTATGTGCTGAAGTTCAGATACAAAGTAAACGTCAATATGGACTGCGATATACGTCTGGACGGTGGAAACGTCTCAACGGCGCAGGCTACATAAAATTATTTGAACAAAACAGCCGGCCGGAGTGGCCGTGCGGTTCTGGGCGCTACAGTCTGGAACCGAGCTACCGCTACGGTCGCAGGTTCGAATCCTGCCTCGGGCATGGATGTGTGTGGTGTCCTTAGGTTAGTTAGGTTTAATTAGTTCTAAGTTCTAGGCGACTGATGACCCCAGACGTTAAGTCGCATAGTGCTCAGAACCATTTGAATCATTTGAACAAAACAGGAAGAGGGAAAAGGGAAGTGTTAGAGCAAACGCCAAAGTTACACACGTTTTTCGTTAACAAAGAACTAGATTCTGATGACTTGGAACATACAAATGATTCACAGCGCAGAGTCAATTGAGGTGGAATGCTCGACGTTAGTGAATCTGAAAGTGATAACCGACATATGAACAATTTCACAGCAAGTGAAGCAGAGCTAGGCTAAGGGGAAGTTTATGTCAGACTTTACAGTTGATGAAGATGCCTTCTTTTGGGAAATCAGTGAAAAAGCGCGAGATTACGTAGTGCGAAACAGAATTAATCAGAAAAGCAACTGTGATTTTGTAAACTCAAATCGAACTATCCTGGTAAACGAAGATTTATTTTCAAGGATTTGTTTGAAAGGAAATTGTTGGCTGGAGACATCGTGCAATGCGATTATTTGGTTTACAGCTAGTCAGGAGTGACTTTGTTGTGTGTGTTGTAACTCTTTGGGGGTTCATCTCAGTTCGGTACAAGTGGCTTTAATGGATGGAAACACGCTAATCAATGGGTAACTGAACATGCAGATTCCAGTGCACTTCGTGATTGTGTTTTAATGTTCAAAGAAAGGAGAAATCATCTGTACTATACGACGGTGGGCGTGTTTTGTCTGTCTTCAAATACAGAAATCACTCCGGTCGTTCAATAAAGTTTTCTGTAATACCTGCACCGCAGAGTCCATCTTTTCACGTTCCAAGACTTCATAACCCTCTTAATAAATAGTACCGTGAATAGTTTAAAATTGGGCTTTTACGTGGTATATAAAGTTCTGACATACTAAGCGTCTTAAAAGCTTGTTGCATTATATATAGTATTTAAAGGCTGGGATGTTTGGCCCTCGCTTAGAAGTTCCCGTCTCGCTTTCCGTAACCATAGAGAAAATTCGGGTAGTTATTATGTGGACGAATTGCGTTTAAGGTATTCTCAACAGTATTGCTTAAGAGTACAATCTAGGGCTCGACTGTCATTTGAATGAATATCAAGATCGGTTTAGAAACGGAATATCCTACTTAGAATAAGTTTTCAACTTAAATCCGTAATTCATCACAGATAAATAAATTCCAAAGACATATTTGTAACATGTATTGATTTTTTTAAAAAAACTTTTGACTCTCTTGATATAGAAACCATAGATAAAGTAATCCATCAATTTGGAGCTAAAACTAAGTTGGCAAACCTAATCCGAGAAATCCGAACAGACACAACCTCAAAAAAATAATTTCTGGATGATATATCTTGACCTTTCAAAATAAATACAGGTGTCAGGCAAGGCAATGGTTTATTCCACTTTTTTCAAATATGTCGTGGAAAAAATTATAAGAATTTGGAATGAAAAACTGAAACAATGCAAAATATGTTCACTCCTGCTAGAGAGAAAGAATAAAGGTGTTGCAATAAAGTTCCTAACATTAGCCGCTGAGTTTGCCATACTTCCTGAAAGCTTTGACAGATGCAGCAGTGCAAGTCAAACTTCTGGAAGAAAGAGCCGACATGAAATAATTGGCCTAACGGGCTCTGCAGAGAAAACAAAATTTATGACAAATATAAAATGTATTATAAAATATTCAATAACAGATACTGGAAAAAGAGGAAGGGTAAAGAAATTCATATATCTTGGAGATACTATTTAAAAAAAAAGGTTGAGATAAATGTACTTTATAGGAAACGATACCAAAGATGGGATAAACGTATGGTATAACTAGGAATACCGACAACAAAAAGCTCTTATCGAAAAAAAAACTGTTTTTGAAGTACACTATGTGATCAAAAGTATTCGGACACCCACAAAAACATACTTTTCCCATATTATGTGCATTGTGCTGCCACCAACTGCCATGTACTCCATATCAGCGACCTCAGTAGCCATTAGACATCGTGAGAGAGCAGAATGGGGCGCTCCACGGAACTCACGGACTTTCAACGTGGTCAGGTGATTGGGTGTCACGTGTGTCATACGTCTGTACGCGAGATTTCCACGGTCCTAAACATCCCTAGGTCCACTGTTTCGGATGTGATAGTGAAGCGGAAATGTGAAGGGACACGTACAGCACAAAAGCGTACAAACCGATCTCGCCTGTTGACTGACAGAGACCGCCGAAAGTTGAAGAGGGTCGTAATGTGTAATAGGCAGACATCTATCGAGACCATCACACAGGAATTCCAAACTGCATGAGGATCCACTGCAAATACTATGACAGTTAGGCGGAAGGTCTCAAAACTTGGATCTCATGGTCGAGCGGCTTCTCATAAGCCACACATCACGCCAGTATTTGCCAAACGACGCCTCGCTTGGTGTAAGAAGCGTAAACATTGGACGATTCAACAGTGGAAAAACGTTGTGTGGAGTGACGAATCACAGTACACAATGTGGCGATCCGATGGCAGTGTGTGGGTATGGCGAAAGCCCGGTGAACGTCACCTGCCAGCGTGTGTAGTGCCAACAGTAAAATTCGGAGGCGATGGTGTTATGGTGTGGTCGTGTTTTTCATGGTGGGGGGGGGGGGGGAGGGTTGCAACTGTTGTTTTGCGTGGCACTATCACAGCACAGGCCTGTATTGACGTTTTAAGCACATTCTTGCTTCCCACGAAGAGCAATTCGGGGATGGCGATTGCATCTTTCAACACGATCGAGCACCTGTTCATAATGCACGGCCTGTGGCGGAGTGGTTACACGACAATAACATCCCTGTATGGACTGGCCTGCACACAGTCCTGACCTGAATCCTATAGAAAACCTTTGGGATGTTTTGGAACGCCGCCTACGTGCCAGGCCTCGCCGACCGACATCGATACCATTTCTCAGTGCCGCACTCCGTGAAGAATGGGCTGCCATTCCCCAAGAAACCTTCCAGCACCTGATTGAACGTATGTCTGCGAGAGTGGAAGCTGTTGTCAAGGCTAAGGGTAGGCCAATACCATATTGAATGCCAGCATAACCGATGGAGGGGGCTACGAACTTGTAAGTCATTTTCAGCCAGGTGTCCGGATACTTTTGATTACACAGTAGTGAAGCCTAAATGCCCGTATGCTAGCGAATGCCGCGTGTTAAATTATAAGCTTGATAAATTATAAATAGTAGAAAAAAGAATTATGTGGAAAATATAAGGTCATCAGAAAAA
The DNA here is from genome assembly GCF_023898315.1 of Schistocerca nitens. Taxonomy (NCBI): domain Eukaryota; kingdom Metazoa; phylum Arthropoda; class Insecta; order Orthoptera; family Acrididae; genus Schistocerca; species Schistocerca nitens. The sequence continues at coordinate 554,768,656 of NC_064616.1, read as the reverse complement.
TGCAGCATTTTTGAAATTACGAAGTAACGATGAAATTTATCAGAACATAGAAAACATTTCAGAAACCGTAAGAAAGAGGAGATTACTATTTTTGCGGAAATATTTACAGAAAGTATAACAGTAGACTAACCAAGCAAATCTTCAAATACCTCAGGGAAAATAAATTAACAACCGCCTAAACTGAAGAGTTTAGAAAGACGTGGAGTGCAATAAGAGGAGAATTTCCCCTGTAGATGAATGTGCGACTCTACAGTAAACGGGTCCGTCTCCGACAGTGACTTCAATGAGGCGCACACTGCGAGATGTCTGGTATACAGCCAACTACTCTTAGCCTTTCATATAGTTAGTTTGCCGGGAAACTGCTTCTGCGGCTCCTGTGAGCTCTACAGGTAATTGCCTTCCAGGCGTCGCTGGATTATTTTCATTGCGAAATTAAGGCCAGCTTTCGTTTCTGTTCTGTAGGTTATCATCATTTTCAGTCATTTAATGGCTTATGACGAACATTTCCCGTCTCTCTGATCCGTCGTCAAAGCCTTTGCCTCTGTGGCAAATTCAGTGCTGCTGACACTGTGGGCAGAGTTTATCACGGAATTGGGCCACAATGCATCGAAGCAGTCAACAATTCGATGCTGGACAACAACTAGTGAGTAGCCATTCTATCCAGAACTACTTTCTCGTGGTGGTACGGGGGCCATCATGTTTTCACACTTCCATAATAGTCCTGGATTGCCATTTGTATATGACACAGGATCGCTTCCAGACGCAGTCCGTTTGAAAGTTTTCAGTGTACAATGTATTACTTCTTCGTGATGGATTGGACAAGTTCATTCGTAATTGCTTTATTTTAATGAAATAAAAACTTTAAGACATAAGCTAATAATGATAGGTATGTTATTCATTTTGTCGTCTGAACAATAAGCCTTTCGCTATAAAATGTTTTTTAATTTGCTTGTGGACATACATTTGAAATGTCAGCTTTGTAGTAATTGTAAAGTGATTCATTATTGTTACTCGAAATTAGTTTCATTGCATGTCATGTCACATGTCGAGATCACTGTATTCACGATTTGACCAAGCAGGGAACGTTATGTCACCGTTGCTTTTATATTTGCTTAGAATGCTAAGCGAAAGCATCATGAAATTTGTCAAAAAATATTCGAATGCCTTGAATTAAATAATGCAGGATATGTATAAATTTAGAGTCGAAACAAAAGTTAGGCACTTTTACAAAAAGTGGTGAGTAATGGGACAAGGAGCAATGTAGCTATCACGTACCACGTCTTCTTATATTCCTTGTGGTGTACGCTTGAATGCAGTGTGATAGCCTGACATACAAAACGTCCACGGGCCACATCTCCCACATTTGCATGTTGTCTAGGAGGAACTGTTGAGCGTAAATTCTTTCCAGTCTGCTCAGTGATCAAGCAGTCACATAGGTATAAAGTTTAGTTTTGGTGCCTGGTGGTATTTATGTGGGACGCATCTGAAGTCTCCTCCCAATTAATCAGCTTGAAGATCCGTTAGAAGCTTATATATTGCTTCAAGAGCAAACTTCGCGTCTCGCGATATTGGCATTGGTGGCTGAAAGTGCGTAAATGTTAATGAATTGGTCACAGTCACATCGAACGTTCATAGCTTTGCTTCTCACGGAAGGTAGTTTATGCTATTGTACAGTGGCATTATATATATATATATATATATATATATATATATATATATATATATATATATATATATATATATATAGGGTGTTTCAAAAATGACCGGTATATTTGAAACGGCAATAAAAACTAAACGAGCAGCGATAGAAATACACCGTTTGTTGCAATATATATATATATATATATATGTTGTTGTGGTCCTCAGTCCTGAGACTGGTTTGATGCAGCTCTCCATGCTACTCTATCCTGTGCAAGCTTCTTCATCTCCCAGTACCTACTGCAACCTACATCCTTCTGAATCTGCTTAGTGTATTCATCTCTTGGTCTCCCTCTACGATTTTTACCCTCCACGCTGCCCTCCAATGCTAAATTTGTGATCCCTTGATGCCTCAAAACATGTCCTACCAACCGATCCCTTCTTCTAGTCAAGTTGTGCCACAAACTTCTCTTCTCCCCAATCCTATTCAATACCTCCTCATTAGTTACGTGATCTACCCACCTTATCTTCAGCATTCTTCTGTAGCACCACATTTCGAAAGCTTCTATTCTCTTCTTGTCCAAACTGGTTATCGTCCATGTTTCACTTCCATACATGGCTATATATATATATATATATATATATATATATATATATATATATATATATATATATATATATATATATTACTGGGGTACACCACATTCTTCTCGTGTGTTTACGATAGCATTATATCCTGGAGTATTTGTTACACGAACCGAAATCATCTCTTTCAGTATAACCACATTTTAAGTCTGCTTCGTAAACATTGTGCAAAATACGTAATATATCTGTCTCTGAAGATATTTTGTTTACATTTGCGGTAGCTGTTGATAAGTTTTCGTCATCCTAATAAAACAAACAAACATGGACCGAACAGGCCGTGAAGTCTCTGCGGTACTAATAAGCTGCCGTGACATCCTCAGCCCTTAGGCGTCACTAGAAGCAAATACGGAGGAGCATGTCGTCAGAACACAACTCTCCCGGCCGTTGTGTTTTCGTGGCCGGTGCCGCTACGTCTCAGTCAAGTAGCTCCTCAATTGGCCTCAGTGCACCCCACTTGCCAACAGCTCTCGTCAGACCTGGACGGTATCCATCCAAGTACTAGCCAAGCACAACAGCGCTTAACTTCGGTTATCTGATGAGAACCGATGTAACCACTGCGGAACAGCCGTTGGCTTTCGTCATCCTAATAGGCTAGAAGAAACTTTATGTATCAAAAATGGCCCTGAGCACTATGGGACTTAACTTCTGAGGTCATCAGTCCCCTAGAACTTAGAACTACTTAAACCTAACTAACCTAAGGACATCACACACATCCATGACCGAGGCAGGATTCGAACCTGCGACCGTAGCGGTCGCGCGGCTGTAGAATGAAGCACCTAGAACCGCTCGGCCACGTCGGCTGGCCTTTATGTATCATATGTCTCCTCTAACAAAGAAAACTCCCCATTGCACCCCCCCCCCCCCTTCCTCAGATTTAGTGGTAAAATATCCCAGTAAATAGCCCGACAAAAACTGAACACAGATCAAGCATGAAAACAGGAAGAAGGTGTACTGAACAGCGAAAAAAGAAGAGAAACAGCAACATTTAACCATCCAAGCTCAAGATGAGCAACATCGAGCGAATTGGAAGAATCCCGGTATCGTGGTAGTGTGGTCACGATGATGAACTGCAAAGTGGGAGGTCCGTGTTCAAATCTCCCAAACGCCTCTTTTAGTTTCGCCAAATTACGGACTTACCGTCCGATCATTGACGAGTCTACTCTTTTCTGTAGTCTTGGCAATTGTCATAATATACATAGGCTATAGAATATGAGTCATGTGGTGAGAATGCATTACCATCGCAAGTAAATGTGGTGAACAGTGAGAGCAGGTGTGATGCCGCATAGACCTCTCACAGAAATGAAAACAACCAAAAAAACGGGTGTGAACATTCTTACAACAAAGGAATTCAAGAGCCAAAACTTCCAAGACGGAACGCAAGAGTTATGACATGTGGTACTTGTGTAGAACAAATAGGAGGTACACACATGCGGCGGTTCCTATCCTTACACCTTGCTGCTGCAAACGGACGTTGCCCCGCACGAAGACACAAATTTGAATATAGTGAACGGACACGTCAATGACCGGACGGACAATTCATAATGCTGCGAAAAAAAAAGGTGATGCGCGAGATGCGAACACGGATCTTCCGTTACGCAGTCCAACACAGTGACCACACAACCACGATGCCGCGGCTATGCAAAATCGCTCGATAATGCACATCTTGAGCCTGGGCTGTTCATTGTTTCTATTTTGCTTCTTTTTTCACAGTTCAGTACACCTTCTTCCTGTTTTCATGCTTGATCTGTCTTCAGTTTTTGACGGGCTGTCGAATGGACCATCTCACCATTAATTCTGAGGGGGGTTGGGGGGTGGGGTGGGGTGGGGGGAGAGAGGGTGCGATGGGGAGTTTCCCTTGTAAGTATAGTGAAGAACTGGACAGATTTTTTAAAAAAATATGTGGACAAAGGGAAGCCTAATTTTAGGCACTAAGAATCACCAAATTACTCCTGTTCATCCCAATGATAAAATTTTCCAAGTAAACGATTCGCCTCTTACTGCTACAATAACATCTAGAGCGAAATCCTCCAGAACTGGTCTGTAATCTTATAAGGAATGGTTTCCATAGTTGTAATACGTCAAGCATCTCGCTCTCTAAGCTGGAAAGAATAATGGTTGAGACTGTTGGTACCAGTAAATAAACGTTGTGTCACCTGGCCTTACCAAGTCTTTCGGTGACTTGCGCATCTGTTTCGCTGCGTTTTTATTGAAGCAGCTTCTGATTTGGTCCCACAAGGCTGAATGTACCTCATTGTGAACCTTAGTACCACAGAAAAATCTAAGATATTCACCGGGAGTCGAACCCGTTCCCTTCGCGTCACTAATCAAAATCTAGCCATTAGACCACAAGGGTCTTGTGCTAACGTGACATTAGAAGACTAGAAGTGCCGTATAGCACGTCAGAAAAAGTCAGTGACGGCTACTGGAGAAGAAATACTTTGACGGACGAGGAAACTGAAAATAAAATAAAATCAGTATCCATTGATTGTAACAAACGATAGTCATTATCGCCCTCGACTGAAACAGCAGAAGACGATTCGACAGACACCACAGGAGAAGATAGCATCATCGCCGGGGAGCGTAGTTTCACATATGCAGTAGCGAAGCGTCGTGAGCCGGAAAGGTGAGTGCGTCCTGTTACTTTGTGTACTTGTTCTCAACGGGCACTTCATTCACTGGTGCGTGTGACAGCGCTCCGAGTGCAAGAATACTGGAATTTACGCTCTTACTGTCTCGCCTGTTCTCTAGGGCAACACGACCTTGCTGCCACTCTATGTGCGCATTTCGGTTTGCGGGGTAAAAACACTACGTTATTACAGGTGACTCTGAAGAGAGTAAAGGGGCCCCTCACAAGCTCAATATTTATTGTGCAATAATGTTGTCAGTATAATGCTGGATAGTGCGAGGCCAAGAACAGCAGAATATTATAGCGCAGTATTGATGCTCGGGACGTGACAATTTGAACTCTGGCTTCGTAACGTAGATATCGGCGCTCAGTGATACAGAACTCAGGAGTATTGCGATTGAAATCGCTACATACTGCAAAAAGGAAAGGCAAGAGGAAGCGGTGATAGGCTAAAGTGTGCCTCGGGAAGCGTTCAAGATGCGGCCATACCAACGTGCTAAGAGAACTTGCAGCAGAGCCATATGACTATAGGGATGTTTTAACGTATGAATAAGGGATCTTTCAACGAATTGGTGAATTTCGTTACACCTTATGTACACTGAAAAAGATACTGTTTATATACTCGTCGGATTTCACTTTCCACAATTCTGGGAGCGACCTATAAACTAGAAAAGAGTAAGATACATTACTGTAAGGAATCGGTAGGCATTGCTGGTATATATTTCTGCTAAAAAGAATTTAATCTTCTGAAACAAACAAATAAGTCGTTAAAGTATTATTCCCCTGCACTTAAACACTTTTGCCGAATGTTTCTTCACATTAGTACTATCTAGTACATACGCACTCGATCTACTTCCCATAGCACTCTTCAACAGATGAGTCCTTTCATCTGTCTTTCATAATATATTCATATGGCGTCGCTGTATCAGTTGTTTGCATGTCCGCAGATCACAAAGTCTCAGCAGGAGCTGCCTTTCACTGCACAATATCACCCTTTCACCGTACATTATATTGCGCAATATACTGAGCGAGCGATGTTACTTTTAAGTGTTCTTCAGTATACTTCGCAAATTGTCAGTACCGACCTTAGACGGCCAGTATTATTTGAGAGTGCGAGGTCCGCTTTACACATCTCTTCGGTTTGAACTAAGTCGGTTGGGAGCAGCGGAAAGCGGACAGAGGGGTCTCAGGTGACATATGGGCGCCGCATGTGGCACACGCCCGGACGGTCGGGGCCTGGCATCATAAAATATAATGAGCGCTTTCTGTCCTTGTATGACTAAATAAGATCTGTTCGTACAACTCGGACCCAAGGAAACATAAAAAAATGCGTGTTGTCTGGCACGTTCTCGTCTTGCACCTGCAACATCGTGTCGTAGGTCTACAAGTCCTGTTTGACTGCTTCGTGGGAAGTTTAAAAACATATGCCTACCATGCGAAGTCTAATTCCAGCGTGGGTGATCGGAATTTGGTTTATATAACCTGAGATAGTAAATCCAAATGACGAATTGAATCTTTATCATTCTTGTACATATTTCATCAGATGCTAGTTTGCTGCAGATAGCGTTTTTCAGAAAACCATATTGAAGGCGTAATACCTAACCTTCGCTCAAATTTATCTTTGCTACTAGCCAGTGGTCGATTTCTCTAATTTTTGGTCCTTCGTGGTCGTACTGGAAGTAGAAATGGAAACTACATATGCTAATTGCTGGTTCCATATTCGATACAGTCATTTTTCAATAGACCTCACTCCAAAATCTTAAATTTTCAAAAACGAAGAAAAACATCCTGCAGGTAAGTATATGGAATGTAATAGGATTGGCTTTCCAATGTTTCCAGAACATAATGATATGGATATTTTGCCATTACTGTAGCTGCAAAGTTTTGCGATCTCTTTGGACAAAATAAGCCCAAAATCTTGAGAAAATGTTCTTTTCTTGAGAAAGTAATTCAAACTCATTGTCAATTTAACATTTATTACTGTTTTAAGTTGTTTCTTTCTTTACTCATACATTTTCACAGCGCTGTAACTCTAATCAAAATGTACACAAAATGGTTTCATTGACCATCATCATCTTCACAAGCAGCAGCAGCAGTGTTACGTACAGGCCATTTCATCAAATCATAATAGAAAAACCTATATTCATGCGGAATACAATCAGGTGAACGTCGGATGTCTTGCATTTTGTTGCTGTTAATAACCTCTTGTCCATTGTTAGCCTTTTCAAAATTGAAAACAACATACACTTTCGGAAATGAAAGATCGAATGCATTCTTTTGTAATCCTCCTGTATTTTCACAAGCCACAACATCTGACTGTGACTTACTACGTTCAAAATGCATAGAGGGATATGGTTGAGACCTGACTTTTTGGCTTTTTGGAATATGGCTACCTTGTGATTAGTTCAACGACCCTCTTTCCTCTGGTATGTTGGCCACAACTTAGAGAAATTGTACATATATCTTCAGTTTCTAGTAGATTTATGGTGAAGTTACGATTTTTGGAAGCATTGGCAATTATTTCAAAATATTCTTTCAGTGTATACACATTATATTATCAGCTCTTCTGGCTACTCAGTTCAGCATGGAAAATTTCCTGTCACATACACTATACGAATGCCCACGAACATGAGAAAACTACCAGAAGCGAAACGTATGGCGTAGTGCATTAGGTGTTCGATAGATCTTATGCGAAGATGGTCAGCCCTTTCAAAAATGACGCCGCTTAACGAAGTTGCGAAAACACGTCGTTATTAGTAGCTCAGTTTGTGAAAATTTGGAGCAAGAGCCTTTCAAAAATGACTGAATTATTTGTGAAAGTTGGTTACTTACAGCAGAATGAAACACCAGACACGAACTGAATGAACACGCAGTTGCACGTATGAGCGGTCTGTCACGGCGAGATGCTGTAACTCTGCACGTCCGATACTGACCAGTGTCGAGAGTAGACTGGCTATACAAGCGGACAGACCGCCCCTTCCTTCTTTGCACCCACATTTTTTTTGTCACTGCGCTGAGCACCGTACAGGGCATGCTGAATAAGCTATGGACTTTTTAATTAGATTATTCTTAATCTTTAGTTAGCTAAACAGAAACTAATGCAAATTCCAGGAAACAGAGTTTAAACAAATCATTAATCTGTCGAAAATGTAATACGTCTAGGAAGAGAGAATTAGTTTTAGGGCTATGTTTGAACTTTGAAAATCTGAAAAAAGAGTAGATTATTTTCGTTTATAGATACAGCGGACCATACCCTTATTAACAATTGCACCGGTAACGTCGTAGTGACATACCTTGGTCCCTAATCCCATTACCGCAAAATTCGAAATAGGGGCACTTTAGAATATTTCCGCATGTATAATGGTTGATATGAGATGATCGTCCTGTTAAGCGTTCAAATAATTTCTGAAACTGATGTTTTTTAAAGTTTAATTTTCGTATCAATTTACTTGGTTAATTTTAAAGCATATTTGCTCATCAGCCTTAGTATGTTGAATGGTCATTTTTTCATATAATATCTTTCGTCCCATGGCTTTTGTCGCGTATGCATTCGACACGTACATTCCACACATCTCCTTTTCCCCCTCTTTGTATCCACCTGCTCCTCCCCCTCCCCCATCTATCTGTCCACCTCACCTCATCCCCCCCACCTCTATCTGTCCATCTCCTTCTCCCCACTCACTTTCTGTATCTCTGTCTCCTTGTCCACTCTGTTCTTGTCCATCTCCTCTGCCCCTTCTCTCTGTCCATATCCTCCTTCCGCTCTCTGCCCATACACCCTCTACCTGAGTCCTGCATCTCCCCCTCTCCCACCCTTTCACTGTCCATCTTCTCCTCGCTTTCTCTCTGTCCATCTTTCGCCCCCTCTCCTCACGCTTTGCATCTCCTTCTCCCCCTCCTTTTGTCCATCTCTTAGTGTCCCCATCACTCTTTCCATCTACTCCTGCCCCATCTCCCTACCTGTTTCCTCCTCCCCACCTCTCTCTATCCATTTTTCTTCCTTCCTATTGGACGTGTGCTTTCGTCTTGGCACCTTGAACCCATGTATGTCGTGTGTTGCAGTAGAGGAGTTGCAAAGGGTGTTCAGGTAGGTGTCGGGACGTCTCAATGCTATTCAGCAACATCACACAGTATACTATGTCATCCTTGCCGAACTTATAATGAATGTAGCATTTGTAGAAAAGTTAAATGGGAATGGAACAGATAGGTATTTCACATTGGATGGATGCAGTGGTACATTTCTGCGCTTAGAGCTCGACATATGCCTGGCCACTTCACGTCATGGGGCAGGTGTGGAATTACAACACACATAGCATTTTTGTTGTTTTGTGCTGATGGTCATCACCTCAGAAATGACGCATTGTTGTCTGCAAATGCATGGGGATATGTCAGGGGGAGGCAATAAATCTGCATATGGCTGGCTACCTACCTGGTTGTCCAGAAGGGTCCTGACATTTAGGCTGTCCTCCAGACCAGGTCGATATTATTCCCACATAACAAACCTGTTGTGCAAGGCCGCCTATATGGCAGGGGCTTAAAAAACGTCCATATCTGTTCTTCATAAATATTGGTGCTACAGAGTCCTCTCAGGACAAGGAGTTGGTGTACCAAATTTGGTCCACTTCAGTCCAGTGGTCTGGGAGGAGTTCCCCGACAAACATACAAATTCTCAGCTTTGTATATATGTATGAAGATATAAATTTCGAATGAAGCTGCATATATTGTTAAAAATGTGACATGCGTTTTACACAGCATGAATACTTTTAAAAATCGCTTAAGTTGGGCATAATGCTCGATGTTAGTTCAGCAAGACTTTATGTCAATATTAATATTATGCATATTCAGATGGTATTATTATATAAAGAATTACCTTCATTCAGGCCTCAGTTAATATATATGCAGATCAGTCCCCTGTGTAGGTACGTAGCTGTTATATTTCACTCCCTCACTATGATAACTCCTTAATCATCATCGTTCTGTCTTCCGCCTCCTAATTTTTAAATCAAACACTGTGTTCCCTGTGTTTACAGATATGCTATTTCATTAAAAAGATAACATACCAATGACGGACTGTAGGATTCCTATGACACAAGTATTCAATCAGACACAAAAAAACCGTAACCACATACGACGAAAGATTTTGCAGTTTCATGATCATAAGTATACTGAGAAGCTTCCTAATGCAAAGGAGTTTCTTGCACAGCAGCCAGAGCTGTGCAGGGCTGCAGATAGGTAAATGTTACTTGAATTGTATACAAGTATGACATTACGAATCCCTTAAGTGACCATTGTTGAATCTTCATATTGCGAGACCTCCCCTAAAACACAAATAACTTTTTGTCGTGTGTTCAAAATACACTCCTGGAAATGGAAAAAAGAACACATTGACACCGGTGTGTCAGACCCACCATACTTGCTCCGGACACTGCGAGAGGGCTGTACAAGCAATGATCACACGCACGGCACAGCGGACACACCAGGAACCGCGGTGTTGGCCGTCGAATGGCGCTAGCTGCGCAGCATTTGTGCACCGCCGCCGTCAGTGTCAGCCAGTTTACCGTGGCATACGGAGCTCCATCGCAGTCTTTAACACTGGTAGCATGCCGCGACAGCGTGGACGTGAACCGTATGTGCAGTTGACGGACTTTGAGCGAGGGCGTATAGTGGGCATGCGGGAGGCCGGGTGGACGTACCGCCGAATTGCTCAACACGTGGGGCGTGAGGTCTCCACACTACATCGATGTTGTCGCCAGTGGTCGGCGGAAGGTGCACGTGCCCGTCGACCTGGGACCGGACCGCAGCGACGCACGGATGCACGCCAAGACCGTAGGATCCTACGCAGTGCCGTAGGGGACCGCACCGCCACTTCCCAGCAAATTAGGGACACTGTTGCTCCTGGGGTATCGGCGAGGACCATTCGCAACCGTCTCCATGAAGCTGGGCTACGGTCCCGCACACCGTTAGGCCGTCTTCCGCTCACGCCCCAACATCGTGCAGCCCGCCTCCAGTGGTGTCGCGACAGGCGTGAATGGAGGGACGAATGGAGACGTGTCGTCTTCAGCGATGAGAGTCGCTTCTGCCTTGGTGCCAATGATGGTCGTATGCGTGTTTGGCGCCGTGCAGGTGAGCGCCACAATCAGGACTGCATACGACCGAGGCACACAGGCCAACACCCGGCATCATGGTGTGGGGTGCGATCTCCTACACTGGCCGTACACCACTGGTGATCGTCGAGGGGACACTGAATAGTGCACGGTACATCCAAACCGTCATCGAACCCATCGTTCTACCATTCCTAGACCGGCAAGGGAACTTGCTGTTCCAACAGGACAATGCACGTCCGCATGTATCCCGTGCCACCCAACGTGCTCTAGAAGGTGTAAGTCAACTACCCTGGCCAGCAAGATCTCCGGATCTGTCCCCCATTGAGCATGTTTGGGACTGGATGAAGCGTCGTCTCACGCGATCTGCACGTCCAGCACGAACGCTGGTCCAACTGAGGCGCCAGGTGGAAATGGCATGGCAAGCCGTTCCACAGGACTACATCCAGCATCTCTACGATCGTCTCCATGGGAGAATAGCAGCCTGCATTGCTGCGAAAGGTGGATATACACTGTACTAGTGCCGACATTGTGCATGCTCTGTTGCCTGTGTCTATGTGCCTGTGGTTCTGTCAGTGTGATCATGTGATGTATCTGACCCCAGGAATGTGTCAATAAAGTTTCCCCTTCCTGGGACAATGAATTCACGGTGTTCTTATTTCAATTTCCAGGAGTGTATTTGTGTGAGGGAAAAGTAGGGATGTACTGCCGCTGCTAACAAGATAATCGAAATAGGCCATGGAGACGGACGTGCTATGCCCGTGATGCTACGTGCAGAGCACAGAAGGGAGTTAACCCAGCGAAAACGAAACCCGTATATGGCGACCCAATGGATCTCCCGTGTGGGCTATAATCGGTGCCGGTTTACACCTTGCGCGGGTTCCACAGCACTGGTGAACTGTGGGGCCCCAATTCGGTAATGTATACTTATATTTTTAAGTATTACTTTAATTCTATATAATATGTGAAGTTAATATTGTTACCGGAATTCGGCAAGACCGATAACGACTCGAGAATCCATAATACAGGGAGACTGGCCGAGAGCGTCACAGCGAGTCGCCTGAGAGTAAACTGTAGGGCAACAACAAATGAAGAGTGAAAAACAATGGCAATGCCACGACAGAATAGCAAGTTCAACAACTGAACCAAGATGCACACTGGAGACGTAGCGAATTCGGAACCAAGACAACGATGTTCACAAGACTAAGGGAATTGCAATGGCACCTGGACTAGTGCTACCCACAAGCTCTGCGTCTGCAGGTGAAGTGGAGATTCTGGCGTCCGCTGAGGACCTAGATCTCACCGGACCCTCAGACACAATTGATATAGACTACTCAGGCAAAAAGTTAGTGGCAGCAGGTGACCCTGAGGCGTAAACTGCCTCATTGAATGTTCCATGCCTTCCCAGTCTCACGATGACGCCATCCTCCAGTGGAATTGCTGCGGTTTTCTCCATCGCCTGGCTGGGCTACGGTAATTGTTAAGCTTTACGCCTGCTTTCTGCATTGCTGTCCAGGAAAATTGGTTCCCAGCAATGCGGACCCCTGCCCTCCGTGGCTATAAGGGATACTACAGGAACCGTAGCGACAATAATCGAGTGTCAGGTGGTGTTTGCGTTTATGTCCTAAACTCAGTCTGTCGTGAACCTGTGCCCGTTCAAAAGCCTCTTGAAGCTGAGGCTGTCAGAATAAGGACGACGCAGGAAATAACTGTCTGCAATGTATCTCTTCCTCCAGATGGTGCAGTGTCCCTGAATGTATTAACAGAACTGATTGAGCAACTCCGTAAACCTTTCCTACTTTTGGGAGATTTTAACGCCCATTACCCCTTGTGAGGTGGCACCATGCTTACTGGCTGAGGCAGAGATGTCGAAACTTTACTGTCTCCGTTCGACCTCTGCCTCTTAAATACTGGAGCCACCACACATTTCAATGTGGCTCATGGTAGTTACTCGGCCATTGATTTATCAGTTTGCAACCCAGGACTACTCCCATTCATCCACTGGAAAGCACATGATGACCTGTGTGGTAGTGACCAATTCCCCATCTTCCTGTCACTGCCCCGCCGTCAGGCCCACGGACGCCTGCCCAGATGGACTTTAAACAAGGCGGACTGGGAAACATTCACCTCTGCTGTCACCGTTGAATCTCCCCCACACGGTAACATCAATGTAATGGTCGAGCAGGTGACTACAACAATCGTTTCTGTGGCGAAAGGCAGCTCACCAATCGGAAGTTCTGGGCCAAGAATAGCTCATGGTGAGCTTTCACGTGGTATCCCTCTTTACCAGGGTACCTCTAAGAGACTCCCTAAGCCTCATAGGAGAAAAATTCGGTGGTGGTGGTTAGTGTTTAACGTCCCGACGACAACGAGGTCATTGGAGACGGAGCGCAAGCTCGGGTTAGGGAAGGATTGGGAAGGAAATCGGCCGTGCCCTTTCAAAGGAACCATCCCGGCATTTGCCTGAAACGATTTAGGGAAATCACGGAAACCCTAAATCAGGATGGCCGGAGACGGGATTGAACCGTCGTCCTCCCGAATGCGAGTCCAGTGTGCTAACCACTGCGCCACCTCGCTCGGTTCAGAAAAATTCGGACCAACAGTAACGAAAGTTTTCGAATTCGTACTTACGTCAATATACTTTCTGTTCGGTGGGAACTACTACGAACAAACAGATGGAGTAGCGATGGGCTGTCCGCTATCACCAGTAGTGGCCAATATGTTTATGGAGGCTTTTGAAGAAGAAGCTCTCCAGTCGGCAGCCTACAAGCCCTCTTGCTTTTTTCGATATGTAGACGATACATTTGCAAGCTGACCACACGGACGACAACGCCTCCAAGACTTTCTGCAGCATCTGAACTCGCTGCACCAGAATATCAAGTTCACGATAGAGGTAGAAGAAAACAACCAGCTTCCATTTCTGGATGTGCTCGTCAAGCGAAGACCAGATGGCACACTAGGACACAGTGTCTACCGCAAGTCGACACATACAGATTTGTACCTGCATGCTTTCAGCTATCATGCTCCTTCACAGCGAGAGGGTGTTCTAAGCACACTGGTGCACAGAGCACGCGAAACCTCGGACTGTGACTGCCTAGCAGCTGAATTGCAGCACTTGCAGGCCGTGTTCCGCACGAACAGTTACAACAACCGGCAGATAAAACGCGCCTTAAGACCGAAGAGGCCGAGACCGCAGCCTTCCGAGGACGAAGACAAACCGGTTGCGACAGCGATCATACCATATGTCGGGAACACATCAGCAAAGATCGGCAGAATACTCAGAAAATATGTCAAGTGCGTGTTTCGCCCTCCATCCAAAACGAAAGCATTATTAGGATCAGTCAAGGACGACTTAGGACTCCGGAAACCGGGAGTTTACAGCATCCCTTGCCAGTGCGGGAAAATGTGTATAGGCCAGACCATCCGGACGGTACAGGAAAGATGTAGTGAACATAAACGCCACACAGACAACGCACAGCCCACCAAGTCCGCCGTGGCAGAGCACTGCATCTCACATGGACATGACATGAACTACAATGGCACAAAAGTGTTACAGCAATCGAACACCTCCTGAGATTGTCTCCTCAAAGAGGAGATCCGACTGCATGACGAACTAATAAATAAAGACAGCGGTTTCCAGTTAAGCAAAGCCTGGGATCCAGCTTTGAGTATGATTAAAACACAACGGCAGTCCAGTCGGAAATCCGCTCCTGTCAGAACACCTGAAGAAGAAGAAGAAGAAGAAGAAGCATTGTCACCACGACGGCAGAGTTTCGCAAGCGGCCGTAGCCGCGGAAGGACTGCGGCCCATGATCTGTCGCGGGGCGCCGCGCTTCCCCCACCACCCAGCGCCGCCCTTCCCCACCACCGGCCGCGGACCGCTCGGAAGCGCCCAGACGGAGGCTGCGGGCGAGGGGTGGAGATTATATAAAGTCGGCATCCATCAGAGATCAATCAGACACCAAGACGCCTGAAGATGGCAAGAAGTCGGCTTGCCGAAATATCGCGCCTTTTGGACGATGCTACTCGACTGAATACCCGACAAATTTTCAAGATTTCTGTACGCCAGGAAAACAGATCACACATCAAGATTGTAACGCTTAAAAATACCATACACACATATGTTACGACACTTATTGTGAAATCCAGTTATTTTACGGTATATCACCTAACTTAATAAGAAACATTCGTGTAGTAACCTGCTAGGGAAATTGATAGATAAATAAAAAATCAAAATGAAGTAAAAAAATAAAAACCATAATGTGGCCCGAACACAGGGCGCAAAAGTGAGAAGCCGTGTCGCTAGCCATTGAGGCACCATTTCGGCTGAGCGTACGGCGCGCTAAAAGGCACAGAAAATACCTCGAAAAGTGTGACCGTCGCTTTCTCAGTAACGGTCGAGTATCTACGATAAGCTGAGAAACGTGTTCGTTTACTTTGACTCGTCTTCTAGTGAGGAAGTTCCTGAGAAACCGGGCTATAGCTCTTACCGTTTTGTCGTTGTCAGCATTTTACACAAGATGAGCAGACCTTGCAGCTCCACTACGTGCGTTTGGAGTGCCACTAACTCAGCGGAAGCGCTGCTTGCGAACCACTGAACAGCGTTCGGAAGTGGCCCTCCCCATTTTTTTTCTTTTCTTTGTTGTTATTTCATTCCCCCCTCCCCGCCGCATATGGGCAGGGGATACAATTTGCTACACTTCAGCCACATGAAAGGAAAATTTAAAAAAAAAAGCGTAACATAAAAACTGGGCATGGCGTTTGACAAAAATAAACGTTTTGTTCAATAAGAAGACATATTGTCAACTGTATAAATTAAAATACGAAAGGATGATTCGCGGACTAATTAAAATATAGACACAAATGGATGGGAAGTGAGTGTCGCACACGAAGATTTAAAAACTGGTAGACAGTTGCATAAAGCTAAAAGGAAAGGCCGATATGTGACTTATTAAAAAGAGATACATAGATAAGTGAAGAGATAAGTGCATGTAGACTCCCAGGGAGAAGGGTATTGTGGGAAAATGGCATTTAGAGGTAGTTCTTAGGAGGAAGTTTGTGTGGATGGATGTTTGGAGAGGGTTCAGGGAAGAGTGGAAAGGGATGCGGGTCTGAACCAAGACTTAAGAAGTGGAAGGAGAGGATTGGCGGGGAAGGGAGCCCTGACGAGAGGTGGATGATAGGGATCTCCTAGATCTGGTAGGACAGATATATATATATATATATATATATATATATATATATATATATATATATATATATATATATCAGTGCGGATTTCATGGTCGGGTGAGGTAAGGCGATTAAAGTCTCTTTGGGAGAGGATGTGGAGGGCGTGGAGGTGCAGTGCTAGGGGAATGTGGTGTAGAGGCGCGGCATAGTACCAGAATCAATCAGCAGGGGAGAAACTAGGGCTGGGTAGTGTCGAATTTGCGGGTAACAAAGAATCTCCAGAGGTGTCAAAGATGGAACAGTAGGCTAGGGCATTTTGTAAGCTGGAGGATTCGGGTGGGTGAGGGTGAGCGGATCGGAAAGGCTAGGCGGGGTACATAGTGTTCAAGGTTCTGTAGGACGTGATAAAATGAGGGAGGAGCAGAAATCTATGCCACATTGGCATAGCAGAGGATCGGCCGGATTAAGACTTTGTAGATGTGGAGGTTTGTGGAAGGGTGCAAACACCATGTTCGGCCAGTTAATAGTTCCAGTAATTTTAGTCTATTGTGGGCTTTCTGTTGGTTCAAATGGCTCTGAGCACTATGGGACTTAACAGCCGTGGTCATCAGTCCCCTAGAACTTAGAACTACTTAAACCTAACTAACCTAAGGACATCACACACATCCATGCCCGAGGCAGGATTCGAACTTGCGACCGTAGCAGTCGCACGGTTCCGGACTGCGCGCCTAGAACCGCGGCTTTCTGTTGAATTGTTAGTGGGTGGGGCTATCCTTGTTAGTCGGCGATCAAATGATAGTCCGAGGTATTTTAGTGTGTTGGTTAACTGGAGAGGACAGTCGTGAATGGCAAGGTAAAAGTCGTGAGAATGGAAGGTGCGGGTGGTTCGGCCTAAAATTATTGCCTGCGTTTTGGTAGGGTTGATTTTGAGGAACCTCTGGTTGCACCAGGAGGTGAACCGATGGAAGTAGAGCTGGAGAGATCGGTGGAATGAAGTGGCCCTATGTGGGGCTGGTCGCCACGAGCGCTGATAAAGCGACACGGCGGGCGTGTCCTAGCGGCGCTGGCAGACTGCAGCAGTGCAGTTTAGCGGCGGTCATCGAGGTCCATGCCTTCCGGCGGTCTTGGAAACTCGGCGGGCCGGGATACCAGAGTTGAAGGAAAACAAAATTTCATTTCATCAATTTAAGCGCTTACAGATGCGTTGCACATTGATTATGAACTATCACCTGAGCAACATAACCGACGTTACTCTAGGCGCTAAAACTACCTTTCGCACTTGACGTGTATTAGCTCCAACACCGCAAGGTTAAAACGCTGTTGACGAATAATAAGTCTTTGTATCATAAAGATGAAATCAAATTTTTGGACAAAAACCTACTTAGACCGGTCTTACACTGAAATTAACTAAATGAATGGGTGCTCTGTCTTGTTTTCAGTAAGTCGGAATAGTAAGTAAACAAGGTTCCAGATTTTTACCATAGTGCGAATCACCAGCAAGAAGCACTGACAGCTGCTTGCCGTTTCAACAGCTGACACTTTCGCGAATTTGATTTAAGTCATTATAAACTGCGTTACAAAGTAAAATTCGCCGTATTATAAACTTTTAAGTACAGATCTCTGCATAGAACAAAACTTCACGACACGTCCCCAGGACTGCGTCACACTGTAAAACTCACAGCACAGGGATTGGTGAAGCCTGGTGCACGTTATGCTCAGAGAAGAAAGCTGGAAAACTAACATTCGACGGGAGGGGATAATGACACTGACTTATCTGAAATGAGTTGAACATTAAAGCACGCAAGAAAACTTTATAGAAATGTGGCCGGCCGCAGTGGGCATGCGGTTCTAGGCACTGCAGTCCGGAACCGCGCGACTGCTACGGTCGCAGGTTCGAATCCTGCCTCGGGCATGAATGTGTGTGATGTCCTTAGGTTAGTTAGGTTTAAGTAGTTCTAAGTTCTAGGAGAGTGATGACCTCCGATGTTAAGTCCCATAGTGCTCAGAGCCATTTGAACCATTTATAGAAATGTGTTGAAACATGCTAAAGAAACATACCGTAAAGACACACTGTTCCTGCATTCAAAATTAGTGGAAGAAACATAACAAAGTATTGTAAAGGTGAACTGTATCATCACTGATCTTAATTCAAATGAATAGTTATCAGATTGTCGAGTAATCTGATTGTGCAGGTGTTTCGTCGAGCGGCCTAGGTCGTTTGGTGCGATGGCATGTCAAGAAACGATTTTTATGCGAGATTTGTAAACGATATCTCTGTCTACAGTGTTGTAGCGCAAGTTCATAACAATGCATAGCAGATCATAGTGGAACAGAACGTGTAAATAAAACTCTTGGGACGTGTTGCTACATGTAGAACGTAGTTTAATAAAATTGATATACGTCAAATGTATGCTTTAAATGTTACAAAATAATCACAGTCTAAATGTCAATGAGCCATTAGTTCCAATGCTTTAAAAATAATCCACAATCATTCGCACATAATCCTAAACTATGTTATTACTTCCGTTTCAAGACTACTAACGATTAATTTTCCTCTGAAAAGAAATTGACACTGTGACGCCGGCCCTGACGGCGTGGCGTCCTTAGCGTGTTCGACATGTGTTGAATGGATAAACTGCCTCTGGGTGTGATCAGCGCAACCAGTTCTCTAGTCCAATACAGTTCCATAAGGCTTCAGCTGCCATAGTTGAAACAGTGTCTTGCAGAGAGTTGGGATCATCTCTTAACATTCCGAATTGAGGAGACTGCACAAGTCTGTATATAAATTCTCTGAAACCTTAGGTGCCTTGTCTTATAGAATCACCCATATCACCCCTCAAACCATGCACTTTTCTTCCTGACCCTGTATAGCAAGGGTATTCACGTGCCAGACATCAGACTTAATGCAACGTCTGTCATTCTTTTCTCAACAAGATGTTTTAATGTCAGAAATATAGGCAAACGATCAAGCTCGCGAAGAATGTGTTACTTGCGGGAATTGCGGTACCGTTATAGCGACATGCCATGCTCATTCGCGATAAATGCTTGGGAAAGCGCCCATTCTGGAGATAGGAATGTTCCTTGAAGAAAAACATGACTCATAAGTTGAAAATAACGAAGAGAGTTTCTCATGCATGGAGTTTAAAATTTGAGCCACTACAGCTCAAACGTTCACAACGCATTTCGCATTAGCCATTCCAATTTTAAAAAAGGTCCACGCAGACGAAGCATTATGATGAATTAATCAAACATGTACCTTCAAATGCTCCTGTGTGAAACAACAACAATGTTTCCAAGAGCGAATTCGTGAAAGTAAAATCCATACTATTAGGTCAATAATAAAGTCCAAACTATTAGGTCAATAACTTCGCTCCCGCCGTTTTTTCTCGAAATTTATGGTTTAGTTGTCAAAAACTTACAAAAAATTTACTATTCGAGGTATTGACCATCGCTGGCCACTGTCATCTCCCCATCAGCATACGAATCCCACAGCGCAAGAATTGGACGTCTTTTGAGGAGTTCCATGAAGCAATCCAATTTTGTTCTTGTTCATATGATGACCGGAAGTGCTGGTTAGCCAAGTCGTGTGCCATTAAGCGAAAAAGGAGGTAGTCAGAGGGCGCAATGTCTTTAGAATGCAATGGGTGGGGTAGGACTACCCATTTCAACGTTTCCTGGTATCTTTTGACAGTTTTTGTGACGCGAGGTCGAGCATTGTCATGCCGCAAAATGGCACTTTCATCTCTCTCGCTGTATTGTGGCCGTTTGTCTTCCAGTGCTCGGTTAAAACGCCTAAAATGCTTTCTATAACTACACTCCTGGAAATGGAAAAAAGAACACATTGACACCGGTGTCAGACCCACCATACTTGCTCCGGACACTGCGAGAGGGCTGTACAAGCAATGATCACACGCACGGCACAGCGGACACACCAGGAACCGCGGTGTTGGCCGTCGAATGGCGCTAGCTGCGCAGCATTTGTGCACCGCCGCCGTCAGTGTCAGCCAGTTTGCCGTGGCATACGGAGCTCCATCGCAGTCTTTATCACTGGTAGCATGCCGCGACAGCGTGGACGTGAACCGTATGTGCAGTTGACGGACTTTGAGCGAGGGCGTATAGTGGGCATGCGGGAGGCCGGGTGGACGTACCGCCGAATTGCTCAACACGTGGGGCGTGAGGTCTCCACACTACATCGATGTTGTCGCCAGTGGTCGGCGGAAGGTGCACGTGCCCGTCGACCTGGGACCGGACCGCAGCGACGCACGGATGCACGCCAAGACCGTAGGATCCTACGCAGTGCCGTAGGGGACCGCACCGCCACTTCCCAGCAAATTAGGGACACTGTTGCTCCTGGGGTATCGGCGAGGACCATTCGCAACCGTCTCCATGAAGCTGGACTACGGTCCCGCACACCGTTAGGCCGTCTTCCGCTCACGCCCCAACATCGTGCAGCCCGCCTCCAGTGGTGTCGCGACAGGCGTGAATGGAGGGACGAATGGAGACGTGTCGTCTTCAGCGATGAGAGTCGCTTCTGCCTTGGTGCCAATGATGGTCGTATGCGTGTTTGGCGCCGTGCAGGTGAGCGCCACAATCAGGACTGCATACGACCGAGGCACACAGGGCCAACACCCGGCATCATGGTGTGGGGAGCGATCTCCTACACTGGCCGTACACCACTGGTGATCGTCGAGGGGACACTGAATAGTGCACGGTACATCCAAACCGTCATCGAACCCATCGTTCTACCATTCCTAGACCGGCAAGGGAACTTGCTGTTCCAACAGGACAATGCACGTCCGCATGTATCCCGTGCCACCCAACGTGCTCTAGAAGGTGTAAGTCAACTACCCTGGCCAGCAAGATCTCCGGATCTGTCCCCCATTGAGCATGTTTGGGACTGGATGAAGCGTCGTCTCACGCGGTCTGCACGTCCAGCACGAACGCTGGTCCAACTGAGGCGCCAGGTGGAAATGGCATGGCATGCCGTTCCACAGGACTACATCCAGCATCTCTACGATCGTCTCCATGGGAGAATAGCAGCCTGCATTGCTGCGAAAGGTGGATATACACTGTACTAGTGTCGACATTGTGCATGCTCTGTTGCCTGTGTCTATGTGCCTGTGGTTCTGTTAATGTGATCATGTGATGTATCTGACCCCAGGAATGTGTCAATAAAGTTTCCCCTTCCTGGGACAATGAATTCACGGTGTTCTTATTTCAATTTCCAGGAGTGTATCTCTTATGGTTGTTTCTGTCGGTTCCAGTAGCTTCGAGACCATTCTCGCTTCCACCGCCAAGCCCGTCTTCCACATCAAAATCACCGTTCTTGAAGCGTTGAATCCATTCTATGTATGTTCTTCCACTAATAGGTGTCTCACAATAAGTCTTACCCAGCATTTTATGAGCCTCAGGAAGATATGGAGCCAGTAAATATTTCAATACATCAGCTATTTACTGCATACTCCCCACCTAGGGCTAAAGGGAACAGAATTTAATACCTTATCGATAGAAAAGATACTTTACCACAGCGAAACACGTATAGGTTCAGGGTACTGAGGAGAGCTGCCTATGTTGTACTGGTTCCTAATTTGTACTGCTATAAAATTCACGCCTCTTGTACTATACGACATACAGTGAGATCAGCGTGTGTTACATGCTTCTTGGAGCCATTTTGAGGGATAGGTCGTCTGAAGACAGCGTTGATTTTGTTGTAGTTTTCATCTAACCTAGTTTTCAGATAGTCATTATTCTGTATTCGTTATGGTTCTTTTCTAGGAATTTGACAAAGATAAAATGATGACGTTTCCTATGATGTACCGCTATAAGTTTTCGATATTATACCAGTACAACTTACGAAATTTGCTTTAAAAATGTATTCAACATTACTAGTGCAACATAACGTAGATGATGTAAATTTTGTAGTGCGTCCTTTATACTAAGTTGTTAATTAAATAATTGTTTTGTGTTACAGTATGGCACCAGAAAGACGTTATGGAAAGTGGAGCACGATGAATTGAATTTAGTTGTAACAGTATATCGAAATTGATATCATAGAATGAGTGAACTTGCACGAATATAAGATGTGCCTAAGCCAACAGTTAAGAGGCGTCCTGAAAATAAAAATTGAAATACGAACGGGGATATAAAAGTTTTTGGCCGCAGTAAAGTGTTTTTCAGTGAAGTTGAAACCGAATTGGAAGAGCATATTCTTACATTTGAAGAAATGCTTTTCGGTTGAAGCATGTTGTAAATAATTTCGACTTTGCAAAACGAAACGGAATGCCCCATAATTTCGATGCAGAGGAAGCCATTGCAGGCAAAAGAGTGGGCTGAAGGCGTCCATGTAAGAAACATCACCGAATCTATGCGAAATAACGGGAGCTACAGGCAAACGTTCATGGTCTAGCCAAGGAGCTTGTTATCTGACGAACAGCCCATATAAAAAATAACGCATCCGAAACACAGAAAAGAGAAATTTAGAACTACTGCTCCACCTATGAAAAGGAAGTGTTTTGGAGTCTCTGCGGGGGAAAACAGAGGATGCCCGCATCTCGTGGTCGTGCGGTAGCGTTCTCGCTTCCCACGCCCGGGTTCCCGGGTTCGATTCCCGGCGGGGTCAGGGATTTTCTCTGCCTCGTGATGGGTGGGTGTTGTGTGCTGTCCTTAGGTTAGTTAGGTTTAAGTAGTTCTAAGTTCTAGGGGACTTATGACCACAGCAGTTGAGTCCCATAGTGCTCAGAGCCATTTGAACCATTTTTGAAAACAGAGGATGAGTGTAGAGAGTTGCTCGAGGAAGGCCGAGTGGAAGAAATTACTAGAAGCATTAAATGCGAAATGTGGATTCTTGCAAACTGAGCAGGGATGCGGAAAGGAAGGAAAGCATTATATTGCAGTATCTGCAAATAGTGATGTAAGAACTACAATTCGAATGTTTCCTTAAACTTAGACTATTAAATACCGTTATGCTCAGGAACGTAGTTTGAAGGGTGATACAATTTATGTATCCATTGGTACAAATTGGGAAACCGGATTCCTAATTTGTACCAATTGAAGATGTTTAGAAAATGAAGCCTAGTGTGTTTATTTTTCTAATAATTTCCATTCTTTATATCAGGTAACCAGAACAACATCGTATAGTTGAAAATGGTGTTGTTAAAATAATTTTGTGACTTACTGTTTAGGCTATAATAAATCAAATCACAAAAGTGGTACAATTTAGGCAACTCTCCCCTACATAGAAGTTAAGTTTATATTACGGTAAGCTCCGTTTATGTTTATATATCGATGGGAAAGGTTGAAGGATGGAATAATGGTGCTAGTTGGACAACCATACCGCTGTCTGCCTGTCATTCGAACAGCATTACACACAGATCTATAATGACAGAAATTCATAGGAAAGTCAATGTGCCCTGTGTTCCCAGAAAATACGCCAATCGAAAGCAACGCGAATCCCTGACCCAGGTCATAAATCAGCTCTCCCGTCCATACCTTCCGTTTTTTGTCGACTCGTTATAACTCTCTTCCGTCAGTTGTCTCAAGAATCGAGTAATAGAAATTCTTTTATATGCAGAAGAAACACGCCCTCTGAATACAGAACACGACCAACCGAGCGAGGTGGCGCAGTGGTTAGACACTGGACTCGCATTCGGGAGGACGACGGTTCAATCCCGCGTCCGACCATCCTGATTTAGGTTTTCCGTGATTTCCCTAAATCACTCGAGGCAAATGCCGGGATGGTTCCTCTGAAAGGGCACGGCCGACTTCCTTCCCTATCCTTCCCTAATCCGATGAGACCGATGACTACGCTGTCTGGTCTCCTTCCCCAAGCAACCAACCAACCACAGAACACGACCCATTTCCGCACTGCCTCATACTCTTCTATAGCCATAAACCTCTCTGCGTTTCTGTCATTGTATGCTATGTTCAACAGTAAGTTGGAGATGACGCACACACAAATAATTATTTCCACTTCTGGTTTCGCTTTGCAGAAAGGTCACGTCTTGAAATGTGGGCTACGAAATGCGTGGTCAGCATCAGTTGGACACTGTAAAGCACTATCGTTTTTACTGAATACAGGGACATAGTCCAGGACTGTGTGGATTACAGTATATGTGTTACCCCTGCTGCGCTATAAACTCATCTATTCCCGAGACTCAGATCAGTTTAAGGAGTAGGCTGCTCTTTTGTTGAAATAAGAATATCATTCCGTAATCAAGAACGACGCGGTGGCACTTCCCTGCCAATTAGGATCGCAAGGGGCAAACACTCTGTGGGAAGTGAATCCGAGTAAATGGATATCATGTCAACAGTTGCTGTAATCCAAAAGCCATCCTACAAAACCTGTAGTCAAATGAGAAACTATGAAGACTGTATAAGGCACAAGTGGAAGATGAAACTTCTTGGCAGATCAAAACTGACTATCGGACTCCTGCCTTCCGCGTGCAAGTGCTCTACCGATTGAGCTATCCAATCACGACTCACAACTTGTCGTTACAAATTTACTTCCGCCATCTCCTGCCTACCAAGCTTCACAGAATCTCTCCTGCATACCTTGTGGGACTAGTAATCCTGGAAGAAAGAATATTGTGGAGACGCGGTACTGGCGGGGATGTAGCTGTGAGCCCGGGTCGTGAGTCGTGCTTGCATAGCGCTATCGGTAGAGCATTTATCCGCGAAGCAGAAGTCTCAGTTTCGAGTCGCTGTCCCGCACACAACAGTAATCTGCCAGGAAGTTTCAAATCAGTGTACACTCCGCTGCAGAGTAAAAATTCATTCTGGAGTAGGACATACGCTTTTCTGTCTCTAGGAAATGTATTATATTCTAACCTGTTCTAAAATTCTGTAGCAAACCGATGTTAAGGATACTGCTCTGAAATTTTGCGGTTCCGTTCTTTTACCCTTCTTACATACAGGAGTCACCTGCGCTTTTTTCCAGTCCCTTGGGACTTTGCGCCGGGCAAGAGATTCGCGATAGATGTAAGCTAAGGGGCCACTGCCATAGAGTACTTTTATAAAATCGAATTGGGATTCCATCCGGACCTATCGACTTATTTGTTTTCAACTCTTTTAGTTGTTTCTCTAGGCCAGGGATGCTTCTTACTATGTCGTCCATGTGGGAGTCTGTGCGATGGTCAAACGACGGTACGTTTGTACGATGCTCCTACATGACCGATTTCTTAAACGCAGAAGTTGAAACTTTGTCTTTCGCTTAGCTGTCACACTAGACTGGTCGACGATTGACTGGATGGAAGCGTCAGACCCACATCGCGATTTTACGTAGGACCAGAATTTTCTCTGGCTGTAGGCCAGATCTTTTGCTAAGGTATGACAGTGGTGATGGTTGTATCCTTTGCGCATAGATCATGGTGTGGCGAGCAATCGGGTATAACTTGAGAAGAAGGCTTAGTGTGTTAGGGTGATCTCTGAGAGCGCAATGGTAAGTCACCGGCATCCTGCGTCCTTCTGTGTTACGTCGTATGTGACAGTGTCGTGGTGCCATTTTTCAATAGGACAATGCTCGTCCACATATGTCATGTGTCTCTATGAACTGTCTGCGTGATGTTGAGGTACCCAGTTTCTGACAATATCCCCAGCTAGACCTGTGCCCGATAGGCTATGTGGGACCAGCTCGGACGTCAACTTCGTCCCAGTGCTAGTATTCAGGATATTAAGGACGAGTTACACTATTTGTGAGCCACCTTAACTCAGGAGAGGATACAGCGGCTTTATGACAGTCTTCCCGAAGGAATAAGTGATGCATCCCAGGCAGAGGGGTGCAATGTCATACAGATAAATAGGCGCATACTGCCAAGATATTTGTAAATTTTACTCGATTCTGGTATCAGTGAAATAACATGACACACTCTTTAAACCCGGAAAGTTTCATTTCGTTTCTTCCTCCTCCTCCTCCTCTTCTGTTTGTTGCACTTCTTTGTCAGCCACTTTAATACTAACGATCAAAAATTTTAATTTCGAAGTGTCGGTGCGGTTTCTGGGGCCGGCTCTTGATCAGAAGCACGCATGGGTGCAATTAGAGGGACTTGATAACTCCATGCCTCAAAACTCTTAGTAATTAGTGGGTGCATGGTGAATGTATTAGCGAAACTAACATATCTGAAGGTACTGGAAGTAGTCCACCATGAGGGGATTCGGTTGGCTGCAGGGGAGTTTAAAGTGAGGTTGTTCGATTTTAGCGAGCCGCCACTTCATATCCTGCAACAACTACTCGTGGCGCAAAAAGCATAAAAAATACATTCTGTATTCCAAGCACGTGCGTATCACGCCGCTGCTCACCCATCTATGAACTGACTATTACGGACCCTCACACACGCGGTTTTAACCGTTCGAGTGAGAAGGGCGGATCTGCACGCGCTTGAACGCGACCATAGCCGTGGCCCTCATGAGCGCGGAGAGAAGTTTAGGGACACGTTCTTACTAGTGCGCAAGTTGGCGCTCAGAAGTGCCACACGCAAGAGTATGCGTGTAAATGGTGAAACGTGTAAACAAGTACAATCACGTGCGTGGCCTGTGGAGTTTCGTCTGCCCTAAATTTCGTTTTACACGAGCGACTTTCTGGTCGAAACCGATTACTCGAAGTGCGTGCGCCTTTCGTACTTGCATGTAAATTAGTAACCAAAGACGACGCAAGTGTCTTTATGACGTCATGTGCCAAGTGTGGAGTTCTAAATTTCCGAGCACGCTGCGCATGCGCAGAGACAAGGGAATATGGCGGCGTCTGCTAACACTGGAAGTTACAAACTTTTCTGGTCAAGTTCACTTCTATTATAGAAATGGATTTTGTGCTTTGTGTTTTCTTAACCTTTATTGTTTTGTTTGCTTTGTTTTCGTGGCACAATGAAAAGTTACACAAGGTCCAAGTATTTTTTCCTGCTAGTGTTCTGTTACAAGAGAGATGATATCTGAAAAAAAAACTATTCATATTTTACAAAGAAAGAACCTGCACTGTGTATAGATAAGAATATAAATAGATAAACATGTTTTAATGAAAAATATGTCAACAGTGAAAAAATCAGAATTACTGGACCAGAAAAATAATTTTCGTTGTTATTTGGCACCTGACAAGAAAACGAGATACAAAGGTTAAAAGAAAAAGGCGCTTGTTTACTGCGTTCTACTACTATCGGATGTGTCTGCAAGCATATATTTTCTCGAGCAAATAAATGTATATGTTCTGAAATGTTTAGATGACACGTTTCCTATTCTTTCAGTTCTCAGGAGTGTGAAGAATTTACCACATGATCTTTGACAAGCACTTCCACTTTGTCATTAATAAACTCTATTATCGTTGCTTTTTCCTACA
Source organism: Schistocerca nitens (assembly GCF_023898315.1). Classification (NCBI taxonomy): domain Eukaryota; kingdom Metazoa; phylum Arthropoda; class Insecta; order Orthoptera; family Acrididae; genus Schistocerca; species Schistocerca nitens. The sequence goes on along the minus strand of NC_064616.1, from coordinate 554,741,154 downwards.
TTTTGTTACTATATTTCGATTTTTCCGCAAAAAGAATAATCTCTCATAACCTCACTATCACTGTTCACATGCCAAACTCCACAGCAGATTTTACAACAACGGAAATTTTGGCGCTGACGTGTAAACGAAAATGACCACTCAAAGCAAACAAGACTCCGTACTGGAATAAAACGCCAGGGCGGTACAGTACACACACTTGTCGATCGTGTAAGGGGCTTAAGATCTTGCGTGGCGAGTGCGTTAGTTGCAGCCATGTTCCGTGCGAAAACGAATCGTACACGTATAATATCTCTACAACAGTTGGTGTAGCACCTATGAACATGAACATAAATCGAAGGAAATGTGATACTTCTGTTAAGGATTATAGATACTGGCACATAGCCGGTTAAGGCGACCGATCGTGTAAAGCGGGAAATCCGCGTTCGAGTTCCGGTCCGGCATAAATTTTCTCACGTCACTAATAAACTGTGCAACGGAAGTCTAATCGTATTCGTTGGTGCGAATACATTTCTTCTATTCCATACAGCTGTAGAGCGTAGCAGTGTCTGCATGCATGTCTGAAGGACATTGCAAAGTACACTGTAAAAACACAGCCGGCCGGAGTGGCCGAGCAGTTCTAGGCGCTACGGACTGGAACCGTGCGACCGCTACGGTCGCAGGTTCGAATCCTGCCTCGGGCATGGATGTGTGTGATGTCCTTAGGTTAGTTAGGTTTAAGTAGTTCTAAGTTCTAGGGACTGATGACCTCAGAAGTTAAGTCCCATAGTGCTCAGAGCCATTTGAACCATTTGCAAAAACACACTCACTGCATAATCGAATCACCCAGATGACTACTGAAAATATTTAGGAGTGGACAGTGAAACGTTTCATATTCTATAATTCCAAGTACGCTGTTAAGCTTAATTGCTTTTATTTTACAATAGGTATATTTCAGCTGAACTGCTAAGATCAAGTTCTCTGGAAGTAAATGATGTATAATTTTGGTACATTACTTCCAATTGTGTAGGTAATTATTAAATGGATTTCGTTATTGTAGATTTTTACATACACCATACGGTTTAGACATCCACGCGATGTTAACGGTTCTGTCACTGTCGATTTGCTTGTTAGTTTCTTTCTTTTGGTGCTATTGTAGTAATAATGTAATTAAAGGTCATGTACGACGCTGTGGGGCCAGAAGAATATAAACATTTGATATATTACTGGACATCGTCAAGGACAAAATCATCCGGAGCAACACAGTGATGGGGCAGCTCATTTACGTTGAAGAAAATCTTTCAGCTGCTCCGAGATTTTTAGCAACGGATCGCTCATTCAAAGATTTAAAATTTGAGACAGGAATTTCCGCGTCGTCGCTGTCTCATATAACTCAGAGACATGCAAAGCACTTTTTTATGATACCCTATAGCCAGAGGTCATGAAAGTAACCATTAAAAGTAATAGTTATTGCATTCATAATTGTTATTTAAGAAGCTGCTGATAATTACAGTGAAGGAAACTCAGATATCCAGGCGACTTTTTTAGCGACATCGCTGCTTCTTAACGAGAAAAAAAGACTTGCCATTGTTCTACCCTGTGACCATATAAATACCATATTGGTCGTAAAAGGTGTTAAAGGAAGTAGAGCTTTGATCTGGAACGGAGGTGTAAGACCCTGTAGAGGTAGAAAGAAAAAAAGGGGGAAAAGGTGTTGAAGCATGGGATGGTGCTGGCAACAGCCTGACTTTACACAAATTACTGTCACACAGATTAGTCTATGCAGTCATCTTTTATAGCAAACATCGCTTCACCCCTGAATTGATCAAAAATTCAGCGTATGTTGCCTCTGTAAGATCCATCCATTGTAATTTCTTAGCCACGGTAGCTGTAATAGTTTCACGAGAACACGCGTATGTACGTGCGTTCTTTCTACTCATTTTTGTGCATGTGATTTGTTCCCGTCCGTCAGCTGTTTCCTCGAGTGTACATAAGTGCGCTGGTGCGTCTGATCGGCGCCTTAACCCGCACAGCTGCCTGCGTACCGAGACTGCGTTCACGCGGACATTCTTAAGCGCGGAACTGCGAGCGCGTGCCTCGTCTGAAATTTTGCTATTAGTAGTATCCGTGCAACGACCGATATTCAGTAATCGTCCGTGAGCAACGGCGGCATTTCGGATTAGTGTAAAGAATACTATTTTAGAAATGTGTGTGGTAAATATTAGTGTTTTATGCTAACAAGGGAAACTCCCCATCGCACCCCCGTCACATTCGGTTTTTAAGATGGCCCAGTAGATATGAAAGTAAGGCTACGTATTAGTTTCTAAAACAAGCTCATTTCATCAAGGCTGAAAACCCTTGCATCCCAGCATACCTTTTTCTGTCACAATTTTTGGTAAAAAACTGTTTTTGGTAAAAATACTAAGAACCGCTGCTATTTTAAACTCAATATGGGCGTGAACAAGAACCAAACTCCATATTTTATGCGTATTCGGTATCCGCCGTGATTCCGGAGAACGTAACAATTGCGTATAACGAGATTTACTTGTATCACCAGTCATTAAAGAGGACACAGCTCTCAACAAATGGCGTTTGGCTCCCGCAGGAGGACCCACTCACTTCTAGTGCCTTTGGCGTACGCGTTTAGGTATGTGATATTTCACTGGAATGCTTTCAGATTCCGACGAGAGGTCGTCTGTAAATCTATGTGAGGACCTGCCCTCTATTTTTTATGACGAGTGTGGTAAAAGTTTTACAATTTTTTGTTCTGCTCTACGCTAAGCTTTTAGGCTGGGGCATTTAATGTATTTTGAAGTGTCTGGCTCGTGCTATTGTTTCTTCACACATCAGCCAACCACATTTTTCTACTGTCCTAATTGAGATCTTTGATTGTTTAATTTCTCTTCTTATCGAAACTGTTAGTGTTTACAAATTATTGGATTTTAAAGTGCGTGTGCGTGCGCGCTTGCTTTTTTATGCTATTGATTTTTAAGGAAGACGAGTGTTGATCGTCTTGTTAAAATTTCTGTGGTTTTTTTACCTCTTTTGACTACACTTGTCTCGCAACAATAATGCACTGGAGCTAAAAACCTGGCTGTCGTGGGGCCAAACAAGATCATCATCATCATCATCCATGAGGTACTAGGTTTTGTGCAGGATTAGTTTAAAGGGAACATGCCGTCTATACGAAGCAGCTTTGTTTGAGAAGTCGGTGAGCGTTGCAAAAACGCCAAGAAATCTCATCTTACATATAATCAGACGTCTAAAACAGCTCCAAAAATTGTTGAAAAATTTCTGTATCAACCACATAACGGCAATTATAAGGAACAGAAGGCAGTCATGGAACATGCATCGGCACTAAAAGTAGTTAAAACAGGCAAACACGTATTTGCTGTTGGCTAAATGGAAGAGGACATACGCTTGGCAAGAAAGAAGGTACGCTTGGATTTTTCAGATTTGCAAACATCACACGAATGCGCGCATTTGTGGACGTATCAACATACTAAATCTACAGCTACTAACGTAACAAAGAAAATCTGTATATGGAAATGTAAAGCAGTGAAATGCAGAAAAATTACTACCTTGAAATGCAGAAAGAAATCACACAAGTTTACAGTTTCGAAAACATTCGTAAATACATAAATGAAAATATTTAAAACGCCAAAAACGTAAAATATTTAAAATGCCAAATACATGCAAATAGATTTTAAAATACAAAAAAAGAGCTTAAACATTGCAGAAGATTATACAGCAGCCAATAGCACTGCTTTCACTTCTACTTAATGCTCTAGAAGACTGTCAAAGACCGCACACTGTTAGTTAAGCCTGTCTCTTCATTTTTATAGAGTGATCTTGTAAAATCTATCTTTCGTTTAAACACCGTCGCACTAGCGTAACCGTCTGTACATGAACAGCCACTTAAATACACACAAAAGAGAAAACTACGTGGGATAGATCATTTTAAAAAATAATCACAGAACTCCAAAATAATTTTAACCAACGTCATGGATGACTTGCGTCCAGTCATGCGCCCGATGTGATGTCGCTGTATCTAAAGGCAGATGTACAAGTGTTATAGAATCTACTACAATGACTCCGATTTCGAGATAAGTCACTACAGAAACCGTAGTCTATCTGTGGAACCCACGAGTGGTATGCAAAGGTATCACAAATGTTGCCAGAAACTGGATTAAACGCTGCAGTCTGAGTGGCGCACTAACATCGAGAAGTTGAGAAGCTTTGCGCTGAATTAAATTATCAATTACTTTTATGAACGGAATGATATAGACTCACCTAACAACCCGTCGGCCAGTCCTGTCTCGAATGCTCAGCGAAGATTTGCCGCGCCCCGCCTATAAGCGCGCGCGCAAAGCGTAAGCAACCTGTGACTAGTGACGCACCGCGATACAACCGCTTCTGTTGAAGCGACGCGAACTGCGGAGCGCGGCTCTGCCCTGTGACGCAGCCGCCACCACCACCACCACCTCCCCATCCTCGATTAGTCGTTTGTTCACAAACATCGATGGCTGCGCAATACGTTACCTTTAGCGTACAGATTTTTTGTCACAAAAAATGATAAAGCCTCGCTGTTTGGTAGAGCAACTACAGTATACAATAAAATTCATAAAACAGTTGTGTTTTCACTCTTTACTTAAAATTTACAGTATAAACTGTTGATACAGCCAGCACCACCTAGGCAGTATTATTAGTTTTATTTGTGTGGCAACAGTGTTCGTAGTTGCTAAAGTACCACTGAAGGCATTATAAAATTGTTAACGCAAATACAATAAATTGCGTATTTCGTCAGCAAACGCGCTTCGTCGTATTTATGTGAATAATCATCAATGGTGGTATTTTACGTCCGGTTTTCGCCCACATCAGGAAATATCGTCTGCCTGCATATTTTGAGGTATTTTCTCGGTTTGCTCTATTTTATGCCTTATCTCAAACTGCTTTTCAACGCTACACATTTACTGACGTGACATACGACACAACGTAGCGCCACTACAGCTTGTATACAACACAAAAAAAAGTTGTGGCTTTATATTGTGTCGTGTTTTACGTCAAGAAATGTGTCGTGAAGCAATGCAACGTGAGATATTCAAAAAACAGCAATAATAAAAGACAGAATAACTCGAAAATGTACAGACAGATGACATTTCCTGATGTAAGCTAAAATTGGACAAAAAACATCATCAGTGAATATGTTTAATACCAATAAAACGAAACGCACTTGGTGAAAATTACGGGCTTTCTTTTAGCTGCATAGATCAGTTTAAAATACCTTCTATAATATTACTAGAATATGTCTAATATTTATAGTTAAAATTAATTCGGCGACCAGAGTACACTTTTTTCGAATCTTGTATCAAGATAACTAATACGTTGTATTATTCGCGTGTAATAATGTACAAAATAGTACAACGTAAGCCTTCACAGCTGGTGTTTACTTCGGTTAAAGCACCCAAGCAGGGAGTTTACGGTCAAAAAATTATTCACTGACTATGCGTCCCCACCCGTAGGACATATCTTCAGAGATATGATGCACTTGCCGGCTTATCTCTGAAGATGTGTTCCCCAGTAGGGAAAGGATCCTAAATCAATAGTTTTATACTACCACGGCCTCTCAGCCTGGAAGTTTGAACTAGGCGTAAAAAAAGTAATCATTTGACAGGATGTTTTAATCAGTACTGCATACAGATTTGCTGTTACGTTTGATATCTTCCCAGTTCTTACTACACATTATGTAAGTCAGTTGAGTGAACAGAGTCAAAATGTAAACTTGTTGTGCGGGAGGATGAGAGGCATTAAAAGGACATCCCGTGTATGGTACAGTCTGGCAACGTTATAGGTAAGTATGTGATCTGTAACCCTTATAACGAGAAGGCGGAAGTAAACAGCAGTAAATCAATATGCATCGTGCACAGAGGCGGCGTCAGGCGTGGGCCACCGCCCACGACCCCGCGGTCCGAGGGACCTCACACCTTCAATGTTTATGCAACTTTCTTTAACTCTTGAATATTATTCACCTATGACAATTAAAAGCCGTGACCGCAAGTAAAGATTTTACACATCATAACAAGATAAATCCTAATGCCTAGAAAACATCTGGTAATACTAACCTACAAAATTCGCTTTTTAAAAATCTACTCTGCAGTACAGTTTCGGAAACATAGAATCTTCCTGGGCCCATAGTATTCTTCGTATAAACTCTGAACTTTTCGTGTCGACTGTCCTTTGTTTACAACTGCTGCCAACCTCAGCCGTCCAACAACAGTAGCCTATTAGTAGCAGTGCCAAGTGTTGTTATTCTTTGTTATGTGTCATTGATAATAATGCAGAATAAATAATAAGTGACGCAGTAATTGCCAGCCCATCAGTGTCTTCCCCTTGCGACACCCAGAAAAGCTGGAAGCTCTAAAGGAAGTGTCATTTGTGGTGAGTGTTGGAAAATAATAAATCAGGTCACACAATGCGCGACCTGGAGAAGGACCATGGCGAAAAACTGCCCGCATTTGATGCTGACCGCCTCTATAATCCGCTTACACCAATCGTTGCTACTTCCGTATGTAATGTATGCCATAGATTCAGATCGGTACGAGACGCGGGCATCAGTGGTTTGTCGTTCCTGGCGGACGATGTAGGCCTAGTCGTTGCCTGTCCTCTCCCCGTTTGCCCCTGAGCCAAGGCGCCTTCTTTCCATAATCGTACTTTATCTGTCCATTATCTATTTACCGATGGCAAAATGCGAAACTAAACTTTGTTTACATACGGACGGGAGTTAAGGCGTCCGACGAAACGTGAATCACGCACGGAGCACATCAGTGGACAGTCACGTTAATATTCATAGTACGTTATCACTATTGCGCATACCCATCATCTGCTGAAATGGATGGACATCGCGCAAGCATACGTGATGGAAGAATATGAACAGATAGCAAAGCTTGAACAAATCACGTAGCTCAATTTTGTCGTGAAGAAAAACGAAAATGTTTGCTAATTCTGCTAGTGAGTGCTGTGGAGAGAGCATTACCAACACAGTAGTAAGTGGTGTAAGGATACAGTGAGGTGACAAGTCATGGGATACCTGGAATAATGGAGCAACATGGACTCAACAAGTCGCTGCAAGTCCCCTGCAAAAACATTGAGTCATGCTGCCTAGAGCCACCCATAATTGCGAAAGTGCATCCGATGCAGGATTTTGTGCACGAAATGACATGTTGATTAAGTCTCATAAATGTTCGCTGGGAATCGTGTCGGGTGATGTGAGTGGCCAATTCACTCGAACTGTCCAGAATGTTCTTCAAAATAATCGTGAACAGCTGTGGCCCGGTGACATGGAGCATTGTCATCCATAAAGAGGCCATTGCTGTTTGGGAACATGAAATCCATGAATGGCTACAAATGGTCTCCAAGTAGCAGAACATAACCATTTCCAGTCAATGGTCGTTTCAGTTGGACAAGAGGGCGCAGTCCATTCCATGTAAACACAGCCCACACTATTATGAACTCATCAGCAGCTTGCACAGTGCTTATTTACAACTTGGATCCTTGGCTTCGTGGGGCTTGCGTCATTCTTGAACCCTGTCATCAGCTCTTACCAACTAAAATCGGGACGCATCTGACCAGGACATGGTTTTGCAGTCGTCAAGGGTCTAACCTATATGGTCACAAGCCCAGGAGAGGTGGTGCAGGCGATGTTGTGCTGTTAGCAAAGGCACTTGCGTCTGTCACCAGTTGCCATAGCTTATTAACGTCGAATTTCGCCGCACTCTCCTAACAATCCGTTCGTCATACGTCTCACGTTGATTTCTGCGTTTTCTTCACCCATTATTGCTTGTCTGTTATCACTGGCAACTCTACGCTGTCGGTCGTTAAGTAAAGGGCGTCCGCCAGAGCTTTGTCAGTGGTGAGAGGTAATCCCTGAAATTTGGTATTGTCGGCACACTCTTGACACTATGGATCTCGGAATGCTGAATTCCCTAACCTTTTCTGTAATCAAATGTCCGATGCGTCTAGCTCCAACTAGCATTCCACGTTCAAAGTCTGCGGCCATAATCACGTCTGAAACCTATTCACATGAATCGCCTGAGTACAAATGACATCCCTGCCAATCTACAGCTGTTGTACACCTTGTGTGCTCGATATTACGCCGTCTGTATACGTGCATATCGATATCCCATTACCTTTGTCACCTCAGTGTAGTTCGTAATACAAACAGGGGAATCAAGACATTAACTTCACAGGGAAATGAAACACTTCCTGGAAAATTTTAAGTGAAGTTTTAAAAAATATAAATACAGAAGAACGTTACTTGTGGTGAGGGGGTACATACTTCGTGACTTACAGCCGCACAGGGCATTGGGGAAATGCAATGACGAATGTTGAAAATTTGTGCTGGACCACGACTCGTATCCAGATTTACCGGTTCTCATGAGCGGTTGCCTTAACCGCTTTTTCCCGTTTTTTTTCTTCATTTTGTTCATCATGATTCTCAGCATTTGGTCTGGATGGACATGACATGACACCTCGTCAAGTACATCGTTCAATACTTGACTCAGTTTAGTCAGCTCTTTATTATTATTATCATTATTATTATTATTACAGAGGGCAGCCAGTCGTCTGACCAAACACGCTGAACTATCGTGCTGGCATTCGGCCATCCTGACACGGTCCCTGACCGACTCTAATTTCCACTTAACGCACGCTGCAGTGTAGCATCCCTCGTCCATTAACTCCCTACTCGCAGATTACTGATTCCCGTAGGAGTTAGAACGATATTAGTGCATCCACACTGAAACGAACGTCAAGGAGCCGTTGCGCTCGTACAGAAATGTGGATACCACTCGTGATGACGTTGCTGGTGCTTACATTTGTACATAACAGAGAATGAGGAAAGAAAGGTGAAGATCGGTGGCAGTTCGTGACTTCCGGCATCACAGTATGAGAATTATTACAATAAGAAGTTTTGTGAATCGTTTTAAACTGTAATAGCACAGAATAATTTAGTTTATGAGGAAAATTGGTATGTGAAAAGAATACGAACTGATTCTCAACAAAATATGAATTTTCTAGCAATTGATTAAGCGAGACTAAATAACGCAAGACATGGTGTGAACAAATATGTCAAATCACAGAAACGCTGCACACGTGATGAGAAATCAACGAAAACATAACAAATGTGTGCAAATATAAACATGGATAGTGGGCTAGAATAGTCAACATCCAGGGAAGACAACTCAAACCATAAAAATCACCAAAAAAAGGCTGAGTGCAAATAAACTCCCGTCAACTGGTATTTCAAATATCTCTTTTGGATTTCAACCTTTTTTTCGTTGGGTTAATGTACATCATTTTGATTTGCAGCTCCTTGTGTTGGCTGTGTTTGCAGTTAAAATTGTTGGATGTGAGGTCCGCCAGCTATGCAAAACACGTTTTTTCTCAGTACCAAAACATGTTTCGGCACCACTTTGCCATCGTCAGTGGGTTTTCGTTTTTATTTATTCTGCAATGTGAAATTTTTGTTAAATGATTATAAAATTATGTGCCTGTTTAGTTCAAACAATAGATCGTTTCTTTTTGTAAATATCCTTACATTTGGTGTGCATGAATTTTCTGCATCACAAGCTACCTGCATTAATTAACACACAAGTGATCCAGAAAATTCATACACACCAAATGTAAAGGTATTTACAAAAAGAAACGATCTGTTGTTTGAACTAAAGAGGCGCATAATTTTATAATTATTTAACAAAAATGTTCACATTGCAGAATAAATAAAAACGAAAACCCACTGATGGCACAGTGGTGCCGAAACATGTCTGGGTACTTAGAAAAAACGGTGTTTTGCATAACTGGCAGACCTTACATCCAACAATGTTAATAGATTTTCCTCTTTAATGTTGATGTAGCCTTGTGACCGGTTGACGGGAGTGTGTTTGCACCACACTTTTTTGTTGTTTTTTTTGGTTTGATTTGTCTTCCCTGGATATTGATTATTCCAGCACAACATCCGTGTTTCTATTCATAATTTTTTTTTTTTTTTTTGTTTTCGTTCTTGTCTCATATTCCATCCATACCTGTGCAGTGTTTGTACGATTTGACAGATATTGGTTCACACCCTGTCTTGTTAATGTTATTCAGCCTCTCTTAGTCATTTGTTTGAAAAATCGTATTTTGTTGAACATCAGTTCATATTCGTTTAACATACAAATTTTCCTCCTAAACTATTTTATTATATGCTATTACAGTTTAAAACTATGCACTAGTTTTGTTATTACAATGATTCTCAATTACATTATGTAGTGATAGCTGCTATAAGGGTTGACTGTACTTTAGTGTTCACTTCAATCTGTGCTCCTACACAGCATACACAGGTTGAGAGTTTACTTTGCTGATTAATTTTGGTTTTATATTTTCTTTTTTGTCTAATATATTTGGTTACATTATTTAAAATCTGGTTTTTAGTGGATATTACGCACGAGTAAATAGGATATGTCTGTCATATCAACATACTAAAATTAAAAAATAAAAGAAATAATAAAAAGTATTTTACGTTTTCGAACTTAGGCTCTTATTTTGACGTAAGCGAATGATTCTCATTTCTGGTTTTCTGTTCTTTTTAACGGTGCTTGCTTTCCTTCAAAACTTAATCACACCGTTAGAGTCGGTCCACTTTTTCCTTTATCATATTTTTGAATACATTATTTTGTTCTCTTGGTTTCCAGTATTTTTACTTCGAGACCGATTTTCTGTCTTCATGGCCACTGTACTTCATACCATTGTTTGTACGACATGGACTATGCGTAATTTTCAATGAAGGCTTTTCTAATTACAACAGTATATTAATTTTTACTGTGTTTCGAAATATTAGGTTAATATTCTATTTGTTTTAAGCTGTTTTTACTAGTACAGTTAATGGGGAATTGGTACAACACAATTCAGTGGCCGGTGTTTCTGCATCATGCATTTTATTTTACAGTCTTAATGTTTTTGATCTCTCTTACATTTTTTACTAATGCATGTGTATGGTAAATTTACTTTAAATGAATAAATAAGATTACAGCTGTTTGTATCTATTTTCTTCGAGTCTTCGACCTGCCACAGTCCCATTCCACTTACAAAAGATGGATTTACAGAAACGTCAGCGACATATGTCGATAGTCCCCGTGACTTTTGCCGCCATGTTTTCCACTGCCGCCGGAAGCTGCACAAAAACAGTTGTGGTGCTGTATACAGCTGCTCGGTGAATACGTGCTCATTAGTATTTAATGAAGCAGTTAGCGATGAAGTTATTCCTGGCCCATCGGCGTAAAATTCGTTACTACAAATCAGTGTCACATTTGAACATGAGCATCTCTGTAATACACTTTCCCGCGTATCATTTCTACAATTGCCGCTGATAGCAGCGTGGCGTCAGAGTTCGCAGCAACGCAAAATTAAGAGAAACACCCCCTTCCCCTCACCCTTCATGGAAATGCAGCGACCACCTGTAACTTCCTGTTCACCCCACCCTCATGCGACACAGTTGCGTCGACGGGCTATAGGCACTTGCACAAAGAAGTAAAAATATTATTTACAGGTTACATATACAATATACGACCTTCATATCTTCAACATGTCAGGCCCAGGCTCCAAGAGAGATAGAGATATCGAGAGAAATGGGGATCTGGGTCTGCAAGATGAAAATAAAAGCTGAACGAGCAGCATCGAATCAGGTTTTAAGTGCAGGTATGATGAAGTTTCTCGGAAAAACTGCATCTGGTAATGCGGAATCATCTGGATTCATTGCTTTACGACTTCCAAAAACGAAATAGCTGCGTCCGATACTCCGTTGAATTTAGGAAGTACTCCAAACATTCAGAGCAACAAACCACGAAAGCTGGAAATAGACATAGAATCGTACTTTAGCCAACCAGAATCTGTAACCCATTTGTTGAAAAGTGGAACTCACGCAGAACAGCTGTGTTCTCTGGCCGTTAGCAGGGATGTCAGTTATGAAGTTGAAGAATCGTATGTTAGTTCGTATCCGGGAATGTGGACGTTTCCCGTAACGGATTCTCAGCGTCATGGAATTGTTCGACACTCCCTTTAACAACATTTACACAACAGTGATGAAGATTATCCCAAAGACGATGATCATAGGCACTTTTCTAATTTCCACTTCTCAAGGTAACTAAATACTGGCGAAATTCATCATCGCCGCTGGTCGGTTTATCCAAATTCTCAAAATAAAAGTTTTTCTGTTTTTCATGCAGACTATTTGGCAATTCGCAAACTCAGATGGTACAAGGAGGGTGCTGTGACTGGAAACACTTAAGTATTTCACAAAGACATGAGAATACAAAAGAACATGGATGGCATTAGAAAAAGTAATACAATAGGCCAAGAAAACGAAAGGCTCATTCGTGAATCTCTAAAACACTGGCACAATTTGTGTTATTGATATTGTTAATTTCTTATCCTGCATTTAGAGGTCACAGAGTATCTTCGAATATAGGCGACGATAGTGAGAATTCTGATAACTTCATAAACATTTTTAAATTCATATGCAAATATGATCGTACATTACGGGAAAACATGAAACGCATTAATGAGAAACAGCTTATGCTCCATTATTTAAGCCATGAAACTGAGAACGAATTGATCATATAGATGTCAAAATCAGTTACTGATGAATAGATTCCTAAGGTAAAAGAGCCAAATTTAATTCGATTTTGCCCGAGTGCACTAGAGACTAAAGTCGAGTTGAAGAAATGTCATGTCTTAAGATTTTGTAATACATTAGTTGCAAAACCGAAGTAATCTCTATCGAATTTCTAGCCGTCGCTGAGACGACTGAAGAATATCTTAGTAATGCAATATTGGAAGAGCTAGAGAAAGAGGGATTAGATATCCAAAACTGTCGTGTCCAAAGGAGACGACAACGAAGCACATATGGCGGGTATGAAAAGTGGAGTTAAAACTCGAATATTGAACATATAATTCCGAGGGCAATTTTACTCCCTGCAGGTGTCATGGTTGGAATCTGCTGTTGGCAGACGCTGCTAATTCTTCATGGGCAGCAAAACAATTTTATGGTTTTATTTATAAATTTTATGTGCTATGTTCAAGAACCAGTAAACGCTTGAAATTGATCTCAAGTAAATTTAAGCTTACTGTAAAACATTTATCAGACGCATGGTGGGGAAGGCAGAATCGAGGCAGTGGATTCCGTACTAGTTCAGTTTGATTACGTTGTTGAATGCATTGAAAGCTTAAAGAATTACACGGAGATATCAGACATCCTGAGTGATAGAGATTCAGTTTAGAACGAAATGCTCAGCTTAAAATTTATCATATCATTGTATGCATGGTATGAGATACTATTGTGTGTTAATGTTATAAGCAAATTATGACAATCTGTAAAAGTCAATCTAAGTATTGCTCTTGAGCATTTGCGTACATTTTGTAACTGGATCAAAGAATATCGACAGACTGGGTTCGGGCAGTGCTTGTCAGACACTCGTCAATTTATTGAGAAAAGCAGTTATGATCTGCCTAAAGATTTTAAAAATAAAATGTTAATAAAGAAAGCACTGATGAACCTACACAGTCTCCCAAACACCTGTATGAGACAGATTTTCTTTAAACGCCATGATTGATGCCATGTTGAGCAATAAGGATTCATGATTTATATCTACAAAGCAATATTTTGAAAATTTTGGTTTTCTCTATGCTCTAAGTAAGTTAAAAATTATTTCAGAGGATGATATATAAAAATCTGTCAAGATTTACACACAGTCCTGCGAGTGGGTGCGAGCTGTGACTTCCAATCTCACGAGTTTTTTGAAGAATGAAAATAACGATTCCATATATACCTGATTTCATTAAAGATGTGTAGCAGTTACTGCGGTACATAACAGAAAATACCCCCTTGCGGGTGCGGGGGTTAGAATAGGCTTGAGGTATCCCTGCCTATCGTAAGAGGCGACTAAAAGGAGTATCACACTTTTCGGCACTGTAAGTTTATGGTTTGACCTGACTCTTTCCAAATTCTACAGAAGTGCGGGCCATATGGGGAAGGACACCTTATGGGGTGCGTGAGTTGTCCATAGTGCCCTTAGATTCGCTCTCCTGAACCTGTTGTCATGGCTTTGCATCTCCACCTGCAATTCAACTATTTGGGCAAGGACACTTTCCGGGGTATATCATCTTCTTCCGTTGTCTCCTGTCATCTTTCGCCCCCATGACAATATTGGATTTCTCTGCGCCCAACATCCAGCATGGTAGTCAGTCCGTTGTGGTGGGGCTGTCATGTACCCATTTGGTGGTAGCCCCTGACAAAACAGGGATCGCACTGCTGGTGCCTGAGCTGTAAACTCCCCACGTATGCCAAGGAGTAGGTGCCTGGCTTCCTGGGGCATCAGGACTCCCGGCAACAGCCATCATGCCAGGTGGCCTTTGCTGTGGCTGGGTGGCGCCCGTGGGAAGAGCCCCTGATCAGAGTGGGTGGCATCAGGGTGGATGACCCACAATGAAACGAACTAAGTCATCTCTTGCTGGTGACCGTACGGCGCCAGCAGTCTCTAAGAAGAGCAAGATCGAGTACAAAGCTGACAGATATGACCTTAAATCGTTTCCCTCTCTCACTAAACCATGGGAGGAACGTAGGGCTACAGAAAGAGGAGAGCCATATTCGCCTCAGTATTTAGTTTGTAGCAGAATGGACGGGGACTCATTCCTACCTACGGAGCCTCAGTTTTTTGTTGAACATCTTGAGAATAAGTTTGGGGAAGTGACAGTGCTGTCGGAGGTGAGAAGCGGTGCAGTCTTGATTCAGACAGCATACCCAGCCCAATCCTGGGCGTTACTCGCTTGTGACTGGCTGGGTGTTATTCCTGATTCCATCACTCCCCATAAAAGCCTCAACATCGTCCAGGAGATTATTTTCCATCGTGACCTCCTTTTGCAGTCTGACGATGAGCTCTGGCGCATTTACAGGGGACCCAAAGGAAACAGGATTGTCACTGGTACCTTCATCTTGGCCTTTGAGGGTGATTCATTGCCTGAAAAGGTCGAAGTGATGGTTTACCGCTGTGACGTTAAACCATACGTCCCTCCCCCTATGCGGTGCTTTAAGTGCTGGAAATTCGGGCACGTCTTTCTGCTGCACTTCCAGGGCCACATGTCGAAACTGTGGACGTCCACTGCGTCCAGATACTTCATGTGCGCCTCCTCCCACTTGTATCAGCTGTGGAGAGCAACACTCCCACTGCTCTCCAGACTGCACAGTACTCCAAAAGGAGCGGAAAATCATGGAGTACTAGACCCTGGACTGGTTGACTTACCAAGAGGCTAAACGTAAATTTGAACGACTACACCCCATTTGGTTGATGTCAACATATGTTGCAGCTACATTACCATCGCCATCACAAGTACCAGTCGTACCAACCTCTGTGCTATGAACAGTGGGCCCTCCGGGCCTACTGAATACATCCGCCCCGTTGGTGGCAGGGGGAAAATTTCCTTCTGTTGCTCCCAAGGTACCTACGTCAGGAGCAAGGACCCCACAAACGCAAGGGACATCGATCCCCTCCCCCCAGCCGGAAAAGCAACAGCCTCCTCCGTCTCCCCTAATGCAGAAGGGGTCCCTTGGGACTCTCTCTCCCAAGGTGTCCACTAACGCCACAGTGGACACTCGCCAGTGGCTAAAGGAACCAAAAGATTTCGCCATACCACCATGGGATGTACTGGGAGGGCTACATGTGGAAATTGTGGAGGCTCAGCTCACGAATCAGACAATTCTTTTACACTTCCTCTGAAATGAGTAAACTTCTCTGGGAATCACCCAGTGTGGAGCAGAAAGTGTGAGGTTTACGACGAGGAAAGGAAAATTCAAGAGTTGAAATTCAAGAGACGCACACCCTATGATGATGCTAAAAAAGCTTCCAAAGCTATGCAACCGCCGGTTTTCGCTACTTCTTTTGCATCAGCCCTTAAGACGCCACTCGCTAAGAGTGATTCCTCCACACAAAATCAGACCACAGATTCAACCACAAGCACATGCACTTGTCGGTGTACCTGTGGGGATGCGCTCCATTTGAAAGTTGAGTCGTTCGGAAGCTGTCAGCAGTGGGCTTAATGCCGGCCGCTGTGGCCGAGCGGTTCTAGGCGTCTCAGAGCGGAACCACGCTGCTGCTACGGTCACAGGTTCGAATCCTGCCTTGGGCATGGATGTGTGTGATGTCCTTAGGTTAGTTAGGTTTAAGTAGTTCTAAGTCTAGGGGACTGATGACCTCAGAAGTTAAGTCCCATAGTGCTTAGAGCCATTTTAACCATTTTGAATGGGCTTAATATCTAAGCCACATACCACTACCCAACATCAGAAGCCAACTAATCCATCCCCGCAACCCAGGCAACCACCTCCTCCCATCAGTAAAGACATACGCCCTTTGAAAAGTAGTTCCAAGTCCAAGAAAGCTCTAGTTAAACCTTCGAATCGACGAGCTCTCTCCCTCTCTGATGCCGCGCGGGGTCGCCATACAGTCTGAGGCGTCTTGTCACGGTCCGCGCGGCTCCCGCCCTTCGGAGGTTCGAGTCCTCCCTCGGGCATGTGTGTGTGTGTGTGTGTTGTCTTTAGCGTAAGTTAGTTTAAGTTAGATTAAGTAGTGTGTAAGCTTAGGGACCGATGACCTAAGCAGTTTGGTCCCATAAGACCTTACCACAAATTTCCAATTTTCCTCTCTGATGGGGACTATGTTCTTGAGGATATGGACATCCAGACAGAGGAACTGGAGAGCAGGGAACTGGCTAACGTTCCCCCTGACCTCCCTGGTAAATCACCGCCTCAGAGAGAGAAAGAAAAGAAACACAGTCGCCAACCAATGGCTTCCATAGGGACTTCGTTGCAATGGAGTTTGAATGGATATCGCTCACATTAGGAAGAATTACAGCTCCTGGTCCAGGAGGAACCGTTCTGCACCTGCTTACAAGAAACGCATCTTAAAGTCACTGACACACCTGCATTACGGGATTTGCCACCCATACAGGAAGGACAGCACTACTGGAGACACGGCCAAAGGTGGAGTGGCTGTTTTCATTGATGACAGATGCCACTCATCTCCTGTCCCTCTTACCAAGACCATGCAAGCAATTGCTGTGAAAGTTCTCGCACCCTGTAATATCACAGTGTGTTCTTTGTATCTTTCCCCTAATGATGCTTTGGATGGAGACACACTGGCAGAACTCTTCCGGGAACTCCCACGCCCATTCCTCCTTGTGGGGGACTACAGTGCACACAAAGTGCTATGGAGCATGGCTACCACTTGCTCCAGAGATCAGATGATCGAGGGACACACTCATTCTGAGAATATCTGCCTTCTGTACGTAGGTCAGATGACACACTTTTCCACTGCTGCAGGGTCTTTTTCAGCCATTGGCCCTTGTTTTTGTTCCCCAGCTATAGCAGACTCAGTTCAGTTGGAAGTAGCTATAGATTTACATTTTAGTGACCACTTCCCAGTGTGGATCCGTCTGCTGACTAAGACGGTGGCTATCAGAAGACCACACAGATGGATAATGCAAAGGGCAAATTCGTTGCAGTACAATCGACAGGGTATTTTTGAACAAAAGGATTGTGCACAGGAGAAGGTGGTGTACATCACTTCTGAGATCCATCGGGCTGCTGCAGAGACCACCCCCGGTCTAGTAACCATCTCAGACAATAGCCTGAACCTTGGTGGAATGACGACTGCGGATTGGCAAGCAAGGCCACACGAACAGCTCTGCAGAACATCAAACACTGCCCTCCGACAAAACATCTTCATGTCTTCAGATCTGAGAGGGCACACGCAAGGCGAGTGATAAAAGAAGATGGATTCCTGGAGGGAACTCACGACTTCCATTACTCAGTCCACTTCTACTGCGAATGTCTGGGAATCAATAAGATGGATTTCTGGTAAGGGTAGTACACGTCCCTTTACAGCCTTGTAAAGTAATGCGGTCTTGATGGACACGTCAGAAGACATGACTCAGGTTGTAGCTGAACACTTCTTTACTGTTACTACGTCATCCAGACAAGGTCCTTTTCCCCCCTGTGGTCCCGGGGGTTAGAACAGGCCCAAGGAATTCCTGCCTGTCGTAAGAGGTGACTAAAAGGAGTCTCACACCTTTTCTGTGCTAGTTCCCTGTAGGGTTTGACCTCCATTTATCAAAATTTCCGGAAGAGCGAGCCAATTGGGGAAAGGCGCCTTACATGGTGCATCGTGTCCATTGTGCATTGAGATCTTCAGCCCACTTTCTCATTGAGGCATTGCAGTCCCACTCATCCTCCATCTCTTGGGCGAAGACACTTCCTGGGTGCATTTTCCTCCACCCACTATGCAGTGTCGTTTTTTGCGCCGACGATGACCATGGAATTCTTTGCACCCCATATCCGGCATGGTAGTCAGTCCATTGTGGTGGGGCCACCATGTACCCTGATGGTTGCAGCCCCCTGACTACACAGGGATTACTCTGCAGATGCCTGCACAGTTAACTCCCCACGTATGCCAAGGAGTAGATGCCCATCACCCTGAGGTATTGAGACTCCCAGCAATGGCCATCCAGCCAGGTGACCGTTGCTGCGGCTGGGTGGCGCCTGTGGGGAGGGCCCCTGGTCGGAGTGGCTGGCATTTTCTTTTTATTCTCGTGGTCGGCCAGCCACGGTCATCTGCTCTCTTGTTTTTACCCCTTCTACCTGTTTCTTGCTTCTCTGTGTTGTGGTTTTCTTTTCCTTTTTTTCCATAGTTGTGTTGTCCTTCTGTCATTCTTCTGGTTCTTCCTTTCTCCTGTTACTTTGGTGTACGTCTCCTTTTTTTCTTCTTTCCCTTGTTTAATTATTTTTCTGGGAACAAGGGACCGATGACATCGCAGTTTGGTCCCTTCCCTTCCTCTTTTAAACCAACCAACCAACCAAGTTCCTGTTTTTCAGGTGTTCTGTATGACTGCAGAGATGAGGAAACTCAATTTTTCTCGCATAATGAGGAAATCTACAACCTTCCTTTCTCCATGTGGAAACTGGAATTACCCCACGACGTGGAAGGAGGCAATATTAATTCCATTCTGGAAAACAGGCAAGGACCATAGCGCCACAAACAGTTACCGGAGCGTCGCCCTTGCCAGTTGTATAGGTAAGACTATTGAACGCATGGTCAACTGCCGCCTCGTTTGGCTGCTCGAATTCCGAGGTCATCTGAGCCGCTCCCAGTGCAGTTTCAGGTACCGCCGTTCCACCCTTGACAATTCTATGAAGATGGAGGTACAGGAGTCGTTTTTACGCCGAAACCAATTGGTTTGTGTGTTTTTTGACCTCTAAAAAGCATATGAAACTACTCGAGGTACAACATCCTTCGCCAACTACATGAAATGGAACTATGGGGACGCCCGCCGCTTCTTATCTAATTCTTTCTTGAGGACTGGCGTTATCGATATCGCCTTGGCGATGCCATGTCTGATTGCTGTGTTCAAGGGAATGGGGTCCCTCCACGGCAGTGTCCTCAGTGTGACATTG
The DNA here is from genome assembly GCF_023898315.1 of Schistocerca nitens. Classification (NCBI taxonomy): domain Eukaryota; kingdom Metazoa; phylum Arthropoda; class Insecta; order Orthoptera; family Acrididae; genus Schistocerca; species Schistocerca nitens. The sequence continues at coordinate 554,721,647 of NC_064616.1, read as the reverse complement.
TTTGCCATCGCTATCAATGGCATTTCCTCTGCAGTCAGGGTCTCTGTCAAATGCTCTTTGTTTGTGGATGACTTCGCAATCTTCTTGTCTTCCTTTGACCCTATAACGACGATGGGGCAGCTACAGCTGACCATTAGGAGGCTGGAAACGTGGGCCCAGACAACCGGTTTTCGGTTCCCTCCAGAAAAGATTACATGTGTCATTTTTAACGGTACTCGTCAAAGTTTTAACGAACCAGTGCTGACAATGGGATACAATATTTTACGCTTTCGAAACACTGTGCACTTTTTGCGTTTGCTATTTGACTCGAAATTAATTTGACTCCCACACCTGAAAGACCTACGATGAAAGGGCTTCCAGTCATTGAATATTTTGAAATTCCTTATCGGAAAAACATTTTTGATCATGTTTAGATTATGGCAGCTTGGTCTACGGATTGGCCCGTCCTTCCTAGCTCAAGATTTTAGATGCTGTTCACCATGAGGGCATTCGGATATCGGCTGGAGCCTTTCGTACCAGTCCAGTTCCAAGCCTGTGTGCAGAGGGTGGTGAACCACCATTCTGGATTCGGCGACGTATCGTTTTGGCTCGACTGGCGCTGAAAATCTCAGCGTCACCTCAGTCATTGACATTTTGTTCAGTGGTCCAATCCACCATTGAACAGCTGCTCAGGAATCGGTCCCATGCGACCAAGCCATTTGGGATATGTGCTACAGACTGTCTCAAATATTTGGATCTATCAGGCATCAAAATACGCAACCAGGGCTCGAACGCATTGCCGCCTTGGCATCTTCAGAGGTCCAAAGTCGTTTTAAGTTTGACACAGTACAAGAAAAGTTGTACTCCAGAATTTCTTTTTACAATTTTGTTTTCTTCCATTTTAAGTACGTACCACAGTTTTATTGTCGTTTATACAGATGGAGCCCAGCAAGAGAACGTCCTCGGCTGTTCTGCTGTTTTCCCTGATAGGGTTTTTAAAGTGCGTCTTCCAGAACAACTTACAAATTATGATGCGGAATTATATGGCATTCTGATGGCACTGTAGAAGGTTCACAGACGCCACGGTACAAGGTTTCTTGTCTGTTCCGACTCGCTTAGCTTACTGCAAGCACTTCATTAAATGTATCCAGTGGACCTGCCGATTCAGCTCATCCATGACTCCTTACAGCAGCTCCAACTCTGTGGCAAGGAGGTGATCTTTTGCTGGGTACCTGGCCACATTGGGATACAGGGCAACAACATGGCCGATAAAAACGCCAAGGAAGCATGTCGGGATGGTGCTGTCCATAAATGTCCCATCCCGTTACACGCCATCATCTCATTTTCTGACAGACGCATCATGCGTCAGTGGGAGAGTGGATGGTTACAGGGTGACAGACAACAAATTGCGGTCGCTGAAATCGACCACAAAGGAATGGCGGACTTCAAGTCAACCTCACCGCTGGAAGGAGGTTCTGCTTACCAGACTGCGCATCGGACATAGCTCTGTAACACATGGCTTCCTCCTCCGCCGGGAGGATCCACCACTCTGTGAAGTTTGTGGCGTGCCACTTTCAGTTCAGCATATTGTGGCTACGTGTGTCTTACATACTGATATTAGGGCAGCCCTCAGTCTCGGTGAGATCTTCCCATCATACTCGCAGATACTGATTCCAGTGTTACAAGGGTGATGAAATTTTGAGAACTATCAGGCCTCATACCTAAATTGCTGGGGAAGGGAGACAGACTTTAATACATTATAAACTGCCCGCATGTGGGGACAGTCTTCTTCCTACCCATGAGATTAGCAAGCTAACTTTTCGTCAGGGCGCTGATGACCATGATGTCGAGCGCTCCTCACCTCAAATTATCATCATCATCTGAATTGCTTCGATATCCTCCAGAAATCTGACCTGGTAGGAATCCCGGACACTCGAGCAGTACTCAAGTATGGGTCGCACTAGCGTTCTGTACGCAGTTTCCTTTACATATGAATCACACTTGTCTGTAACTCTCCCGATAAACGGAAGTCTAGAGTTGACTTTCCCTACTGTAGCCGTTATTTTGACTGTGTCAAGCAGCAGACCCCTGATACTGTATTTGAACATTACAGGATTGTTTTTACTACTCATCTGTATTAAATTACGTTCTTCATTTAGAGAAAACTGCCTTTCATCATACCGAACAGAAATTCTAAGGCATCTTGTATCCTCCTACAGGCACTAAACGACGACTCCTTCCCGTTCACTGCAGCAAACAGCCGCAAATTGCTGCTCACCATGTCTGTCAGACCACTTACGTGTATTGAGAAAAAGAGTGGTACTACCAAACTTCACACTGACGATGCACTTGTCTCTGATTAACACTCAACGTCCAGGAAAACCTAATGGATTCTGTTACTTACGAAGTCTTCGGGCCACTCACATATACGGGAACCTATTCCATATGCTCGTACCTCCATTAACAGTCTGCATTGAGATACTGGGTCAAACGCTTTTCGGAAATCTAGAAATATGGAATTTGCCTGTTTACCATCCATAGTTCGTAGGATATCGTGCGAGAATAGGGCAAGCTGCGCTTCTCACAAGCGATGCTTTCTAAAACCGTGCTGATTTGTGGACAGAAGCTTTTCTGTCTTGAGGAAATTAATTATATTCGAACTTAGAATATATTCAAGAATTGTGCAGCAGATTGATGTTAAGAACATTTGTCCGCAGTTTTCTGGTCCGTTCTTTTAGCCTTCTTAACTACAAGAATCACCTACGCATTTTTCCAGCCCTTTGGAGCTTTGTGCTGACCGAGAGGTCCGTGATAAATTCAAACTAAGTCAGGGGCTAATGCCGAAGAGTACTCTCAGTAAAACCGAATCCGAATTCCATTCGGACCTGGTAACATTTTTTATTTCAACTGTTTCACTTTGTTCTCAACACCAGAGATGCCTGCTTCTATGTCATATACACGGAAATCTGTCCGATTGTCAAACGGCGGTATGTGTGTACGATCCTCCTGCTTAAATGATTTTTTAAACGTGAAATTCAAAACTTCGCCCTTCCTTTTGCTGTCTTCTATTACCACACCAGACTGGTCGACGAGTGACTCGATAGAAACCTTTGGCCTATAGGATCAAAAAATTTTTTTGAGTTCTTGGCAAGATCTTTCGCTAAGGTATGGCAGTGGAATTTGCTGAATGCTTCGCGCATCAGTCGTTTTATAAACGCACAAATTTCTATTAACTTTTGCCTGTCAACTTTTCCACGTCCTTTTTTGAGCAGTGTGTGCTACAATCTGTGCTTCCGCAGCATTATCCGAATTTTATTATTAAACCACGATGAGTCTTTTCTGTCTTTAACACGTTACTCGGCACATACTTCTCTAGAGTGCGATTTACAATCAGTTTAAACTTTCTACGCCCGTGACACTTTAACTGGATGATGTCCGTTCATTGTCTACGTAGGATGTTAACAACAGCTTATCTGCTTTTTCCAGCATAAATACTCTATTAGTTTTACTGATGGATATATTAACTTAGTAACTAAAATATTTCCGTTGTGTGTGGGTTGTCTTAACTAGTTTCTCAAGACAGTTTTCGGAAAATGTGTTCGGAATTACTTCACAAAATTAATTACCCATACCACCTGCAGTGAAAACACTGACGTACCAGTCCGTACTCCAGCTAATATTGCGTGATCGAAGTAATTGCGCGCTACTGAGCGTAGAGATTCTTCGAATGATTCTACAACTGTTGCAGTAAATCGGGTGGCCGGTAAAAACACCCGGTGATTAACTTCACTTCACCTACGCCAGTTGCTCGCGTCCAGATAACTTCGCAGTCAGACTGAATTTAGATCTTTATACACAGTATTTTTTGTCGAGTCCAATGAAAACTCTCCCTCCTATGACGTCTAACTTGTCTTTCTGATGTGGGTTCATGCCTCGTTAAATGTTTCGAAGCTTTCTACATTGGATTTCATTCAGCCGTCGGTTCCGAGTATAATTTGAGCGCGACAGCTTCCCTGGATGGCGGAAAATACAGGAGCTTTGTTACGAATGCTATTTGCTCATCGTGTTCAACAGAAACTTAGATAAAATTAGAGGGAAGAAGAAACTGCTACCAGAACATAGCTTAAGACGGTGGAGATAAGTGAGACATCTGACACAGAACGATTCCCTACCACCCGCCTATAGTTTGGAGTATACCGCATAACATCAACTAGCGTAGCGCGTTTTCTTTGCCGTCTGCCATAGTATTTAGTTTCTCTCCTTTTCTGTGTGTGTTTCAGAATCCGTAGGTGGACGAGAACAAGAGAGCTTAACGTATTGCGGAATTGCACTGTCAGGGCCGATATTTAACCTTGCAGTGGAAGCCAGTAGCGGTTATGCCGAAGTTCTAGCGTTCGAGGCAGCCTTTCGACATGTAACAAATTGGTTCGATGGCGTCATCACGGTACCTCACAAGGACGTTGATTTTGCGATACACCAATGGACGACCCAGGAATGATATAAATCTGAAAGATATCCCATCTGCCACCAGACGTACGTTATGCAGCAATCCAGTCTATTTTCTCGAAAAAATTCCTGCATTTCCATGATTCCCCTTCTTGTACGGCACGCTACCACCGTGAAAAGATTCAGACTGGGTCACGGTCGTTATTCTACGTATTTCTGTTGGTTGTAAAGTCTATCTCCATACTGCGAAACACATCCCAATTGGATGCCAGAGAGCAAGCATGTGGTCCGTGGGGTGCAAGGGCTGCATTGCACCGAAGGCTGAGCGCGCGAACCGTAACTAAACTTAACATCTTAGAATAAATTAAATTCAGAAGAAAGAAGAGGGTACTGACGTTGATAATTTCCGAATTTATCGACAGCACTTAGAACAGTGGTTCCCAAACTTTCATAGACCATTGCCCTGAGTGCAATCAGACATTAGCTAGTACACCCGCCCTCCCCCCCCCCCTGCCCTCTTGCCCCCCCCCCCTCCCCTACATTACCACCAACTTCAGCATCTAACTGAACTGTAGAATGAAAGAGTTTTCTCGGAACACTTTTCTTTTTAGAATGATGAATTATATTTAGTTTGTGTGTGTGTGTGTGTGTGTGTGTGTGTGTGTGTGTGTGTTGGAATGAATGACGAAGGAATTCGTGGTGCATCGCAAGTGCCACCCATAGCTTCTTCTCAGAAAAGAAAGCTAACTACACAGTGAGGGTACACTTTTTTTTACAAAACCTGCTTCCCCCACATTACTCCTCTCCACTGCGGCACTTACTTGACCTGCACACTGCAACCCCATTTAAAATCAAACAAGTTCAGATATCTGAACTGTACTTACTGTTCGTAAAACACTTCACTGCTGCATCCATACTTCTGAACAGGCAGAAACTGGCTGTTAACGCTTTGTGTCTAATCACTCTAATAATAATAATAATAATAATAATAATAATAACACTGTGTACAGCACTGTAGTAGCCCTTATGTAGTTAATGCTGTGTCGTGGTGTCAATTAATTCATTTATCTGTTTCGAAGCGAATAGTGAAGCAATTTATGGACTACCGCAGGTATTATCTACAACTTAGAGAACTCGTTTTCTCGAGGTATTTAGCATTTGTTACGTATATGTCTCACTTTTATCTTCAGTGATGTACGGGACAAAGCAGAATGTATTTGCGTAATGAGTGGACTATATGAGGAACCTGTAACCCCCACCGCAATAATGCTACTAATTGAGAAAAAGTAATTATTGATAACTTATATAATAAATATTAGTGTCCTACAAGATTGTGATTATAGCAATGCTCTGTTGAAAATAATTTAGTTTCGTGACTGAAACAGAATCGAATCGTTTAGTTTTTACCCCTCGCCCGGGTTAATAAGCCCCAGTTTCGGAACCACTGACTTAGAATTTACCAAACAATGCCAGTTGCTACATCTCACAGTAAAAGATCTTTTTCTAAATTAATAATAGTTAAAAATAAGCTCAGGTAGTCGTTGTTGCAAAGCAAAGTAATCAAAAATATATCCATATTGAAATTAGTGACATTCTTAAGTATTTTGCGAATACCAAAGCTCCCAAAGTAGATTTCTGTAAATACTAGTGTCATTTTTAAAACTGAATGACTAGCTATTGACGTTTTATGTGTGACAGTAAATGAAGATTCTATAAAATGTATGTTTTTGCAAAACCTAAAACAAAATTCACATCACACAAAATTTTTAAATACTAAAGTTGGATTACCTAATCAGCGTAACTATAACACAAACTGGGGTGCCCTGGCTGTTCTCGCACCCCGGGAACCGGGAAGGATGATAGTGAGTGGAAATGCAACTGTCCAGACTAAAAGATATTGAGAAGAATGGACTTACACAAATTCCATGTGTTACTGCACTGTTTAGGCAGATGGACACGACAGACTACTTCGATACACCTACGACTCTCAAAGAAATTGGTAATAATTGAAAATTAATTGAAACAAGTCACTGTAAAAAAAAGGACTGATGTAAAGATGTCCGCATTATCACACGAGATATCTTTGTACCTACCATAATAACCTTTCTCAAATCCTTATTCACTCCACTTCCAGAATAGGACAAGAAAACTTTAACGTAATCGTAATACGAGAGTATTCCCCTCTAGTGAAACTGCTTTGTGCACTGAACCATTGTTATGCGTTTAGACTAAAGAGAACGTTAAATTATAAATGAAACTTTGTAATGTCAGAATTTAGAAAACAATGAAAGAAGTTAAACGATACAGTCATTTAACTGAACATTGAGTTACTTGCACGACTGACAGTCGTATAGCATGCTGTTGATGTAATTGTAAATTCAGTTTGTTTCAGCATCGAACTTTCTTATAAATAAGATACTCAAATAGGGAGGTTACAAGAAACTGAGCGTAATAAAATTGTTAGAGGACAATTATTCCGAATATATTTCCAAATGTAAGAATATATCTATGTTTTATATCAGTCCAATCATTTTTGTATACCTACAGGGTGTCCATACTAAAAGTTCCAGTGCAAAATAGTGTAGAAAAAGAACCTCTGCTCATTACGACATGAAATTCGTACTGCATATTATTGATGCAGGGTGAAAAGTCATGGTGAAAAAATTGAGGAAAATTTTACCAACAGATGGAGCTGTAAGCGTCTTAACATAGATGTGGTCGGCTACAAATGACAGGTGAATCGCAGTACGACGGCTGTGGTTTGAGTTGCTCATAACACCATCCGTACTGTTCAATGATCACGACTGCACTAGTTCGACAGTCAACAGTTGTGGCACTGTTAGTTAGGTAAGTCATCCACCACGGCAAGTTCATACCACATCGGATGGGAAAAATCGGTTATTAGTTGTCCTGTGGCCAAGAACAACATTGATTGGTTTCTAAATTGTCGTGAGACTGGCGTAGGATATGTTCAGTATATTGTTCACTGTGTTCTGCCTCAAGCTGAAATCGAGAAACAGCATGTCCCACAACAGATCGGAGTGTCTCGGGAATCACGTTCAGAATGCGTTGCGCAGTGAGTGCCTTCAGTTCAACTAAGGTCGTAATTGGAGCACTGAACACATCTCTCAGGTAAGCCCACAGCCATAATTCACACAGATTAAGATTAGGTGATCTGGGCGGCCAGGCTGTAGACTAATGACGGCTGATAAGTCTAGCGTTACCGAAATGCCTCTGCAGCAGCCACTTCGCTAGCTGTGGAATGTGCGGAGGAGCGCCGCCGAGAACACCATTTTGCATAAAAAGGATCCTATCCACACATCTAGGCTGATGAATGTTGGAATCACGTTGGTGTGCAAAAGATTGTCGCAGTGTTTACCAGTTACGGTACTGGCAACAGGACCTGCAGAATTCATCACCTTGGAAAAAAAACCCATACGAGAACCGATGACGTCAACCCCTACCACACAGCCATCTTTGCAGAATGAAATGGTACCGGCAGATGTGCGTGCGGATATTCCATTCCCCAGATTCTGCAGTCCTGCGTACTGTCATGTCCTTGGGGATGGATATGGGCTTCGTCTGCCCAGTTTTCTATAGCCATTCATTGTCCACCACCAAGCGAGCAAAAAATTCCAGAGCGAAGGTTTGTGTTGCTGACAGGTTAGCAGGAAGCAACTCCTGAACATGGCTGATTTTGTATGGATACGCAATGCAGGATGTTTCGTAGGATTTTCTATACCATGCTGGCAGGCATGTACAAAGTTCGGGCAATTCTTCAAGTACTGCGTGTTTGAACACCACTGCTCGACCCCTCGTGAAATGCTGCGGCCACGTCTGGCAGACGTCGGATTAACTGTTTTCCTCCCTCTTCAACACTGTACTTCAAATATACCTGTCTTTTCGAATTTCGTAAAAATTTTCTCCGACCCTTAGCAGACATCGGACCAGCGCCTTTTTTCACACTCCTGAGTGTCCGGGACTTCTGCAGGGCTACTGGCGCACAGTCACCGTTCCTGTAAAAGGAGCTTTGCCAGCAGCATGCGTTCCTTCTTGGAGACAGTCGTGTTGGGCGTCTGAGACACAACCTGAGGAACAGCCCTGCGCCGCGCGTCTGTTGGTGTGCATATTCTGACGCTTGCAGCGCCATCTATTGGTCAAATTTTCCTTACATTTTTTGGTTTCATGACGTTTCCCCCTGCTTCAATAATAAGCTGTTCAAATTTGACGTCATTCTGAGCAGTGGTTCTCTTTCTAACAGCGTTTTGGAACTGGAACTTCAATTGTGGACACCCCGTGTATAAAAACGTTGTAACAGAGTTTTTACTTCCATGAATTTACCATTAGATGGAAAGAAATGGTGCACATTATTTCCAGAAATGTTATTCTATTACAGGTAATTGTAGTAGGGAATCGTGGGTATTAAGTATTTCTCATAGTTACAAATTACTTTTCCATGACTTATTTTTGAAATACAAAACGAAAACATAATATTCTAGTCTTTTAAATATTTATTTATAATCCTGTTGTAGGCCCACGTTGCAATTGCAAGTCACACGTGTGTGTCAAGTGAAAACAAATGACATACATACGCGTAACAGCACAAAAACAGGCAATCGTCAATCGGAGTCATAGTACGTTATCATTACAGCAATGACGAAAATAAAATACGACTTAGCAACTTGCATATTTGTACTGGGAACACCAAAACTACGTGAAAGTAATCCCGTCAGTATTTTAGACCTATTCAAAGAAGATCCTTTTTTTTCGAACGTGATACGCTGTTACTACCTATAGTTTTAGTGCAAAGCAGCCAAAGACAGCAGTTTCACATTTGGTACTTGTAGCTGAATACTCAACGTCACACAAAATGGATGGTACACAAGTTTGTACACAAATAACAATCAAAACTTAGGTCTGCAGATAAACCATACCCGATGGACTGAAGAAGATTATAGAAAAGCAAGAAGAAAAGAAAAGAGTTTACACAAAAAGAGAAAGAGAGAACGTGAATGGGAAGAAATGGAAGAAATGGAATTGCTGAAAATGACGAATGATGTAAGAGCTTTTAATCAAAAATCGAATAATAGCCGAAAGAATTTACAGCCTAGAATAAATTTATGTATAAATACAGACGACTCAGCTTTGAGAAGTGTTAAAGTAATATGTAAAAGACGGACTCACTGTCTTGACGAACTACTGAATGAGGGCTAAATGAGGACCAAGGAATGTTGCACTCAGTAAACACAAGGAACTCATTTAACAGAGCAGCCAGCACCGCTGCTGAGGAAATGGAGGCAGCCATCAAGAAGCTGAAGAATAACACGGTCCCAGAAATGAATCTAATACAATCAGAGCTGATAAAAATGCAGGGAAGGAATTTTTAAAACGTTTCCACAGGTTTTTAATTGAAATTTGGAGATATGGATGTATCCCTGATGAATGGAACGTCCAATACGCAAGAAATGAGATATTATGGTGTGCTCTGACTATGACTACATACTGAATATAAAATATTCTCAGCGTCCTACCGAGCGAGGTGCCGCAGAGGTTAGTACACTGGACTCGTATTCGGGAGGACGATGGTTCAAACCCGTGTCCGGTCACCAGATGTAGTTTTTCCGTGATTTCCCTAAATCGCTCCTGGCAAATACGGGGATGATACTTTTGAAACGGAACAGCCGATTTCCTTCCCCATCCAGGACGCAATTCGAGCTTGTGCTCCGTTTCTAATGACCTCGATGTGGACGGAACGTTAAACCCAATTTTCCTTCTTCCTTCCAGCATCATCTTTACTAGCCTTGCCGCTGATGTTGGAAATGCTGTTGGTGACTACCACTGTGGATATTGTCATAGAAGATTTATTGTTGATCGGACCATCACGATACGACAAATGCTAGAAAAAATTAAAAAGATATGTAATTGATACGTATTACCCCTTTACAGACTTCAAATCAGCCTGTAACAGTATCGACTGAAGGGATCTGTATACAGGGTGACCCAGGAGGAATGATCAGTATTGAAGAATGTGCTGGACCGATCATTAGAAGCAAAGACGTTTAGTAAGTATAGGCTCTAAAATGCATACCTTAAGAGGTATGCACACTTCTTCATCTTCGATATTGTGAAGCAAATCTATTCGCCTGCAAGCTCTTTTCTTCCCACGTTTTTATAGGTGGTAGAAAATATTGTCCAGTAAACATGAGCTTTAAAGTGCATACCGTAAGAGCTGTGAGTACTTTTTCGTCTTTTCTACTGTAAAACACATCTCTTCAACTGAACAAGTGCTCATAGCTCTTATTCAATGCACTTTAGAGCCCATGTTAACTAAAATTTTTGCTTCGAATGACTGCTCCTGTCATACCCCTGAATACTGACCATTCCTCCTGGGACATCCTGTATAACAATGGAAGACTTAAAGAATTTCTTGATAAACTGATCCCCTTAGAGGAAGTTACAGCAGAAAACAAGCAGAGCCAAATTAAGATACAGAATACGGTAGCAAAAGCTGTGTCCACAAAAATGTAGTAAGACAGGGGGCTTCATTTATCGTGCTTCCTGTTTAATAATAACAGTCTTAGAAAAGATTATAAGAGATGCGGGTATCAATCCTGCACAAAATTACAAAATATTGACATAACTGCAAAAACGCAAAGTACAATAAAAGAAGCCTTTACAATTCTTGAAAATAGTTACGGGACAGATGAATAGGTGAACCTACAGATAAATGAAGGGAAATCTGAAGTATACACTGAGGTGAGAACAGTCATGGGATAGCGATATGCACATACACAGACAGCGGTAGTACCACATACACAAGCTATAAAAGGGCAGTGCATTGACGTAGCTGTGATTTGTACCCAGGTAATCCATGTGAAAATGTTTACGACGTGCTTATGGCTGCACGACGGGAATTAACAGACTCTGAATGCGGAATGGTAGCTGGAGCTAGGCGCATGGGAAATTTCATTTCGGAAATCGTTAGAGAATTCGATTTTCTGAGATCCACAGTGTCAAGAGGCTGAGAATACTAAATTTCAGGCATTACCTGCCACAAGGACAATGTTATCAGTGATAACAGTCAAGCAGCACTGCAAGAAATAACTGCAGAAATCAACATTGGATGTACAACGAACATATCCGTTAGGACAGTATGGTGAAATTTGGTGTTAATGGGCTGTGGCAGCAGATGACAGACGTGAGTACCGTCGCTAATACCACGACATCGCCTGCAATGCCACTTCTCAGCTTGTGACCATACCGGTAGGAGTAGTAGAACAAGGCTGGCGCCATCCCACTCTCCATTGTTGCCAGATGTATCGAAGATGGCTGTGATAACATTATCAAAGATGGCGGCCTGAAGACTTGGCAACAGCGCATCCAAGATGGTGGTCGTGACGTCAGCTGATGAAAAGAGTACCGTTATCCAATATGGCGGCTTTTGGCGAGAAAGTGCCACGCCCCCCTGGCAGGAACTTAGAATTTTGACGGGAAATTGAATTATGTTCTTCTACAATTCACCCAGCAATCCCCTGCCCGCCCCCTTTCCGACCTTTTTGCATGATGGTGCATCATCCTCTTGGAAAACAGGTGTAAATTCGAATTTTGGATGGAATTGTGCTATAAAAGCGTACTCCTGCAGCTGAGGGGAGTTAGTATGGTGTTGCCTTCACTAGCGACTGCTCATGATGTCAATCAATTCGAATATAATTTGTTTAAATTTGTATAAATTTGTTTAAGTTTGTTGAAATTTGCTTAAAATTATTATCTACCTATGGTAGTATTGGCTTAGTGTGTTATAACCACCACAAGAGGCTGAGATATCAGTGCTTGTTGGGCTGTCAGTGTGGAAGGAGCATGAGCCAAGGACTGTACCCATATGGAATGGAAGTGAGCATTAATGCTTGAACATCTGAAGAGGAAGAAGAACATGGTCCTGCAAATAAATACTTCGCATCAAGATGCCTTACACAACACTTGGAAACATCTTTCTCAGCTCCCACCCCACATGAGACATCTGCCACCGATCCAGCACACGAAAGAACTGAGCAAGTTCACCGCAATAGGTAACATGATCATTCAGTTCAGTCAATTGGAGCACAGGATCATCATGACATTACGTGTTCCCCTGGCTGTACGTGTGCCCCAGCCTACGCTATTGGCGGGAATTCCGAATTTTGGCGGGAATTTCGAATTTTGCTAGGAATTTCTTTGTCCTAGGGCTGTACTGAAGTGCTCACCCCACCTGGGAAGTGGTGGGAAAAGAACTCAGCCTGTTCTGTGCTGCTGGAGAGAGTAAGGAGTGTACCTCATTTATTTTTGGAACAATTTATTTATGGATGGATTTCATGTACTTTATTTATTATGCTGATGCAAAACACTCACCCCCCAGGGGGTCCACAACTCTTTTGTGGATACGTGCGTAGCGAGCACGCGACCCCGAGCTAATGTGGCCCTCCTTCCTTTCCGGGCTGCATACCTTCCTTTTCCGCATCCTTCCCTCTCCCCCATCTTCGCCCCTCCTCCCCTCACCACTGGCTCTTTCCTTCCCTTTCTCCCCCTCTGGGAGTATGGTTTGTGCCTACGTCCGGAGACGGAAGCTCGTAAATGTACCGCATTCTTCGCCTTCTCTGCTTGTATGTCTTCATCCTTCCTTTGCCCTTCTCTTTGCCTTACCTCTTCTCTTTACCCTTTTCTCCGCTGCGGCGTTTGAGACCTCTCCTCTTTCCTTTCCCTTTCTTTGTTTTTCCCTTTCTCTTTCTTCCTCCCTGTGCGTGTCTGAAGGCCGACCCACGCATTTTTGTGCTTAGCTGGTAATTCCCCGCCCCGGGTAGACAGGTAGGACACGTACGTAGCCCCTGGTAATGGCCAGGCCCAGGGAGGGGTGATTACCCGAGCTGATACCTTCCGAAAGTGCCGATTGGTCCCTCCGTCCGTTTGTCGGGAGGTGTGACCTGAGGTGTGAACAAACACCTAAGGCGGGAGTGCCCTCAGAGAGGGCCCCCACAAGGGAGGAGCGCGCCATCGGAGACGCCGGTAATCATGGGGGATTCTTCCGCAATGGTTTCCTCACCTTCCACTCTGTCTGCTCACAAGCGTAAGTTCACTGAGTCTCAGTCACAGACAGTTCTTCAATCATTGCCACAGTTCCTTGTTGTTTCTCGGTCTGACGAAGGTCACGACTTCTCCACGGTCAACCCTTTCATTATTCATAAAGGTGTCGACGCAATTGCGGGTCCTGTAAAGTCTTGTTCCAGATTACGGAATGGCACCCTGTTGTTAGAAACAGTCAGTGACCTCCAGGCACAGAAATTGCTGCGTACTTCACTGCTCCACACCTTCCCTGTCCGGGTTGAAGCACACCGCACTTTAAATTCCTCGCGTGGAGTCGTTTATACACGCTCCCTCGATGGATTGTCTGACGAAAAAATTCAGCACTACCTGTCTGACCAGGGCGTAACGGCTGTTCATAGAGTTATGAAAAGGGTTGACACGAACATCATTCCAACCTGCACTGTCTTCTTGACATTTGACCAAGTTCAACTCCCATCGAAAATCAAAGCAGGCTATGAGATAATTTCTGTTCGCCCTTACGTCCCAAACCACTCTGTGGCTCACCCTTCGTCGGGTTCTGCTAAATCTCGAGCCCAAAAGTCAGACACCAAGACTTCGAAAAAAGAGCATACTCATGAAGATTTTTTACGTACCCCAACTTCACAACCATCGGTTCCTCCTTCATCTAAACATCATACTTCCAAGAAGGCTACAAAGAAACCCAGTTCATCTCCTTCTCCGCCAAGGCGTGTCCCATCTGCAGCACCACCTGGCGGAAATCGCCCTCGGCCGTCTTCCGTGTCGCCGGCCGATCGCTGGTGGCAGGAGCTACTCCTGAACAACCTATGGATCAGGATCTTCTGCCTTCGGCTGAATGCCATTCCATGCTGTCGGTCGCAAGCTTTGAGCAGTCGTTGAGTTGACAGCAACCTTGGTCACATTCCTCCATTTTCTGATCACCCTATGTCCATTATCCACTGGAATATCCGCGGCATTCGAGCCAATCGGGATGAATTGTCGATCCTCTTACGATCCTACTCGCCAGTCATCTTCTGTCTTCAGGAAACAAAGCTGCGTCCCCATGACCGCTTTGTTCTCCCTCATTTTCAGTCCATCCGATATGATCTCCCCTCTGTTGAAGGCACTCCAGCCCATGGAGGACTCATGATTCTTCTCCATGATACTCTCCATTATCACCCAATCCACTTAAACACTTCCTTCCAAGCTGTCGCCGTCCGTCTTTCCCTTTCTCGATACACGTTCTCTCTTTGTACTGTATACATTCCATCGTCCACACCAATGGCACGAGCTGATCTCCTTCATCTTCTTGGTCAGCTTCCACCCCCCTATTTGCTGGTTGGGGACTTCAATGCCCACCACCCGCTTTGGGGATCTCCACATCCTTGTCCACGTGGCTCACTATTGCTAGACGTTTTCCACCAAGCGGATCTAGTTTGCCTCAACACTGGGGTCCCTACATTTTTGTCTGCCTCCACGACAAATTTATCTCATTTGGACCTTTCGGTCGGTACTGTTCCGCTAGCTCGGCGCTTCGGATGGTTCGCCCTTGATGATACACACTCGAGTGACCACTTTCCATGTGTCCTTAGACTGCAGCCTCAACTGCCATATTTGCGCCCGCGACGCTGGAAGTTTGCCCAAGCCGATTGGAACTTTTTTCGTCTCCAGCGACATTCGATGACCGTCACTTTCCCAGCGTCGACGATGAGGTCACACATATTACCGACGTTATTCTTACAGCTGCGGAACGTTCAATACCACGCACCTCCGAATTGCCCCGGCGCCCCCCAGTTCCTTGGTGGAACGAGGCATGCCGTGACGCAATGCGTGAGCGGCGACGTGCTCTCCGCGTTTTCCGCCACCATCCTACTTTGGCCAACTGTATCCGCTATAAGCAGTTCCGTGCGCAATGCCGTCGTGTCATCCGCGATAGCAAGAAGGCAAGCTGGAAATTCTTTATTAGCTCATTTAACACCTTCACTCCCTCCTCGGAAGTTTGGAGTCGGCTTCGACGGTTCTCAGGCGCGCCTAGTTTCTCCCCGGTCTCTGGGCTCACTGTCGCGCATGATACATTAGTGGACCCCGTCGCAATTTCTAACTCATTGGGTCAGCACTTTGCTGAGATTTCGAGCTCTTCAAATTACCCGCCAGCGTTTCTCCCGAAGAAACGTGCAGCGGAAGTGCGACATCTTGCTTTCTCCTCTCAAAATCGTGAAAGCTACAATACTGTTTTCTCCATGCGGGAACTCCAACATGCACTCTCTTCTTCTCGCTCCTCCGCCCCAGGACCGGATGGTATCCACGTCCAAATGTTGCTGCATTTATCAACCCATAGTCTGCGTTACCTCCTTCGCCTTTATAATCGAATTTGGACCGACAGTACTTTTCCCAGACGATGGCGGGAAGCTATCGTCGTTCCTGTTCCGAAACCTGGAAAGGACAAACATCTCCCCTCTAGCTGTCGCCCCATTTCTCTCACGAGTAGTGTCTGTAAGGTTTTGGAGCGTATGGTAAATTACCGTTTAGCTTGGTGGCTGGAATCCCGCAGTCTTTTAACACCTGCCCAATGCGGATTCCGAAAGCATCGTTCTGCAGTTGACCATCTTGTTGCTCTCTCCACTTATATCATGAACAATTTTCTCCGGAAACACCAAACAGTAGCAATATTTTTTGATCTGGAGAGAGCATACGATACCTGTTGGAGGACAGGCATCCTCCGCACACTGTTCTCTTGCGGCTTTCGAGGTCGGCTGCCCCTTTTTCTTCGTGAATTTATGGCAGAGCGCACATTTAGGGTGCGGGTGAACACTACTCTCTCCCGTACTTTCTCCCAAGAAAACGGGGCACCCCAGGGCTCCGTGCTGAGTGTTGTACTGTTTGCCATTGCCATAAATCCAATTATGGATTGTCTCCTTCCTGATGTCTCGAGCTCCCTCTTTGTGGACGATTTTGCGATCTACTACAGCTCTCAATGGACCAGCCTTCTTGAACGACGTCTTCAAGGATGTCTCGATCGCCTCCACTCTTGGAGCATCGAAACCGGCTTCCGTTTTTCTCCCAGTAAGACCGTATGTGTTAATTTTTGGCGACGTAAGGAGTTTCTTCCGCCCTCCTTACATCTAGGTCCTGTCAACCTTCCGATTTCAGACGTCGCTAAATTCTTGGGTCTTATGTTTGACAGAAAACTGTGCTGGTCCTCCCACGTTTCCTATCTTTCGGCTCGCTGTCTGCGATCCCTCAACACCCTCCGTGTCCTGAATGGTACCTCCTGGGGAGCGGACCGCGTGGTCCTTCTCCGCCTCTATCGCGCCTTAGTGCGCTCGAAATTGGACTATGGCAGCATAGTCTACTCCTCTGCTCGGCCGTCTATTCTTCGGCGTCTCGACTCTATCCATCACCGTGGATTACGTTTAGTGTCTGGAGCTTTTTACACCAGCCCTGTGGAAAGCCTTTATGCTGAGACTGCTGAACCTCCGCCGTCCAATCGGCGAGCAGTCCTTCGGAGTCGTTATGCTAGCCATCTGTCTTCCATGCCTGCTAATCCAGCCCATGACATTTTTTTCGACGCCTCCTTTGATGTAGGGTATGCAGGCCGCCCCTCCTCCCTACTACCACCGGGAGTCCGCTTCCGTCAACTGCTCCATTCTCTTTCCTTCCGCTTTCCTAAAACCTTCTTGACAACTTGGGGTACAGCACCGCCTTGGCTCCGTCCCCGGATCTGCCTGCTCCGTGACCTTTGTCGATTTCCCAAGGATGGTACCCCTTCACTTGTTTATCGTCGGGCATTTGCTGCTCTATGTGCACAAATGACGGAAGCCACATTTATTTACACCGACGGCTCTAAAACATCGTTAGGTGTAGGGAGTGCCTATATTGTTGGCGATACCCCAAATCACTTTCGGCTTCCCGACCAGTGTTCGGTTTATACTGCGGAGCTTTACGCTGTTCTCCAGGCTATCCACTACATCCGCCGCCATCAGCGGATACAGTACGTTATCTGCTCAGATTCTCTCAGCTCTCTCCTCAGTCTCCAAGCTCTTTACCCTGTGCACCATCTGGTCCACCGAATTCAGGACTGTCTGCGCTGCCGGCCGAAGTGGCCGTGCGGTTAAAGGCGCTGCAGTCTGGAACCGCAAGACCGCTACGGTCGCAGGTTCGAATCCTGCCTCGGGCATGGATGTTTGTGATGTCCTTAGGTTAGTTAGGTTTAACTAGTTCTAAGTTCTAGGGGACTAATGACCTCAGCAGTTGAGTCCCATAGTGCTCAGAGCCATTTGAACCATTTTGAACTGTCTGCGCTTGCTCCACCTGGGGGGCGTCTCGGTGGCGTTCCTCTGGCTCCTGGGACACGTTGGTATCTGTGGAAATGAGGCGGCCGATATTGCAGCCAAGGCTGCAGTCTCTCTTCTTCAGCCAGCTATTCAATCGATTCCCTTCACCGATCTACGGAGCGTTTTATGTCGTCGTGTTGTTCATTTATGGCACGCACATTGGTCGACACTTCCCCATAATAAATTGCGGGACGTGAAAGCTCTTCCTTGTGCTAGGACCTCTTCCTCCCGAACGCGTCGTCGGGAGGAGGTAATTTTAACTAGACTCCGGATAGGGCACTGTCTTTTTAGCCATCGACATCTTTTAAGCGGCGATCCTCCCCCACTCTGTCCCCACTGCTCTCAGCTGTGGACGGTAAGACACCTTTTAATTGAGTGCCCCTATTTTAATCCGTTACGCTCCCGTCTACAGCTATCGCCTGATATATCGTCGATTTTAGCAGATGACACGCGCTCAGCCGATCGCGTTCTTGAGTTTATTAGCGCCAGTGAAATGACGTCAGTCATTTGAAGCTTTTTTTGGGGACAACCAACCCCTTTCTGTAGTGGATTTTTAAGCCTTCCTTCTGCTTTTAGTTTCTCCAATTTTATGACTTTCGTTCCCATTGCTGCTGGTTTCCATTTTCGGTTTTTTACTGTTTCCTAAGTCACGGACCGGGCGCTAATGGCCATAGCAGTTTTGCGCCCTAAAAACAAAACAAAACAAAAAAAACCACTCACCTTGGCATGCTTGGGGTCACAATATACAGTTTACAGACCAGGAAACTACTCGCAAATAATGCAGTACACTGAAGTGTAGTGCCACAAACAACTCGTAAATTATCGAAATAATCCAGTACCCAGCATACAGACATGCCAACTACTTATATATCACTTAAAAAAGGCAATATATCAGTGACTCGAACCCTGATTCTACTGGAAGCAAACCTTTAGTGCACCTCCTAACATATGGAAACTGTCCACATGTGGTAGAGGAAGGTTAGGTCAGTGTACTTTATTTATTTGGGTCGGGAAACTGACGCAAATATCGATCCTAATTACATATTTAATCACAAAGATCGGTCCAAATTACACAGCTACATGCATAGCGCTGCACAAGGACGGCATAAAATCGCAATATAGAGCAAAAACTGGCGATACCATACAACTGGTGTTATCCTGCTGGGAAAAAATTTCGTAACCAGCGACAGAAACACTCAAACTCTACCCTACACCCACAAGCTAGTGGTGTAAGGTACTATCTTTATTCTTTTATGGTGGGAAATACATTCAACTGTCTAGATGCAGGTGTTGGACTGAGAGTTTGAAAAGTATATTACCTGCAAGCATATAGCATCTGTCGCTGTTTGACGTCAGGGTTCACTACAGACACCTACTGAAAACTACCCTACAGCCCAGGTAATCGAAGCCAGTACACGCAATCACAGCTGAGGGAAAAAAATGCGTCACACATCTAATGGCACTTCTAAGTTGTTGTTACAAAACCAGCACTCGTATTGAATGGGTCATAATGCAGCACATGTACTGGGGAATATCGTTGTGAGCGTGTTTGCACAGCGTTACACATGCATTATTTCGCTGATCTACGAGTAGTTTGCACGTCTGTATGCTGGGTACTGGAGTATTTCGGTATTTTACGAGTTGTTTGCGTCTCTACACATCAGTGTACTGCATTATTTACGAGTAGTTTCCAGGTCTGTAAACTGTATATTGTGACCCCAAGCACGTCAGGGTGAGTATTTTGTATCAGCATAATAAATAAACTACATGAAATCCGTCCCTAAATAAATTGTTCCAAAAAAAAAAAAAGTACACTCCTTCCTCTTTCCAACAGCAGAGAACAGGCTGAGTTCTTTTCCTGCCACTTCCCAGGTGGGGTGGGCACATCAGCACAGCCCTAGGACAAAGAAATTCCTGCCACAATTCGGAATTCCCGCCAAAATTTGAAAAATCCCGCCAATAGTGTAGGCTGGGGCACCCGTGCAGCTCGGGAAACATGTGACATCATGA
The DNA here is from genome assembly GCF_023898315.1 of Schistocerca nitens. Classification (NCBI taxonomy): domain Eukaryota; kingdom Metazoa; phylum Arthropoda; class Insecta; order Orthoptera; family Acrididae; genus Schistocerca; species Schistocerca nitens. Next base: position 554,701,806 of record NC_064616.1, on the reverse strand, counting down.
TGATGCTGTGCTCCAATTGACTGAACTGCACGATCATGTGATGTATTGTGGTGAAGTCACGAACTATCTCTGTTCTTTGGTCTGCTGGATTGGTGGCAGTTGTCTCTTGTCCGGTGGAAGCATGCATTGTGTAATGCATCTCGATGCAAAGTATTTATTTGCGGGACCATATTCTTCTTCCTCTTCATACGGTCAAGCATTAATGCTTGCTTCCATTCTACATGTAGGAGGCTATGGGTGCAGTCCTTGGCTGTATGCTTACAGGCAACATGGTTGTTAAACTCCTCCCAGTCTAATACCAATAGCTCTTTGATTGAACACATGCTCCTTCCACACCGATAGCTCAACAATCTCTGATATCTCAGCCTCTTGTGGTGGTAGCACCACACTAAGCCAATACTGCTGTAGGTAGATAGTAAATTCAAACAAATTTATTCAAATTTAAACAAATTATATTCGAATTGAATGACATCATAAGCAGTTTCTAGTGGGGGCAACACCATACTAACTCCCCTCAGCTGCAGGAGTAAGCTCTTAGAGCAAAATTCCCTCCAAAATTCGAAATTACCGCCCATTTTCCAGGAGGATGACTCACCATAATGCAAAAAAGCCGGAAAGGGGGAGCGGAGGACTGCTGGGTGACCTATAGAAGCACATGATTCAATTTCCTGCCAAAATTCAAACTTCCTGCCAAGGGGTGTGGCACTTTCCCACCAAAATCCGCCATCTTGGATGTTACTCACGTCTTCAGTTGACATCAAGACCACCACCTTGGATGATGTCATGTGCTGTTGTCAAAATGGTTCAAATGGCTCTGAGCACTATAGGACTTAACTGCTGAAGTCATCAGTCCCCTAGAACTTAGAACTACTTAAACCTAACTAACCTAAGGACATCACACACATCCATGCCCGAGGCAGGATTTGAACCTGCGACCGTAGCGGTCGCGCGGTTCCAGACTGTAGCGCCTAGAACCGCTCGGCCACCACCGGCTGGCGCTGTTGTCAAGTCTACAGGTCGCGGTCTTGGATGACATCATCGCCGCCATCTTGGATACATCTGGCGATAATCGATAGTGGGTTGGTGCCGGCCTTGTTCTACTACTGGTAGGATCTTAGACGACCGGAAAACCGTGACCATGTCAGATGAGTCCCGATTTCATTTGGTAATAGCTGATGGCAAGGTTCAAGTGTAGTGCAGACCCCACGAAGCCATGGACCCAAGCTGTCAACAAGAAACTGTGCAAGCTGTTCTTGGGTCCATAATGGTGTGGGCTTTGATTAAATTGAATGGATTTGGTCCTCTGGTCCAGCTGAACCGATCATTGACTGGAAATGGTTATGTTCGGCTACTTGGAGACCAATTCACAGCCATTCATTGAATTCATGTTCCCAAGCAGTGATGGAATTTTTATAGATGACGATGCATCACATCACTGGGCCACACTCACTCGCAATTGCCTTGAAGAACATTCTGGACAGTTCGGATATGATCTGGCCACCCGCATTACACGACATTAATCCCATCAAACCTTTAAGGGGCATAGTCGAGATGTCATTTCGTGCACAAAACGCCGCACCGGCAACATTTTCGCAATGATGGATGGCTCTAGGCAGCGTGGCTCAATATTTCTTCAGGGTACTTCCAACGACTTCTTGAGTTCAAGCCACATCAAGCTATAGCACTATGCCGGGCAAAAGGAGGTCCGACACTGTATTAGGATGTATCCAATGACTTTTGTCACCTCAGTGTGCATCTGCAACTAAGAAAGATTATCCTAATGAACCCCATTCACTGATAGGAGGCGGTGATTCAACTGTGCCTTATATAATCGATATAATGAACCACACATCGTCAGTTACGTTAAGAGCAGAACACTGGAATGGGCAAGACCCAAGCTAAGGTGGGGGGGGGGGGGGGGAAGATGTGAGAGAGGACACTAGGAAAATTAGAATTTAGAATTGGAACATTTCGGCAGTAAAGAGGAAAGGATGGAACAATCTTCCACAGGACCCCAAGCCTTATAAGGCTGTCGTGTCACTGATGATGATGATGATGACGGCGATGACTCAACATCCAAATGTTCCTTGAGGAAGCTACCAGGTCCAGTTCCCAATTAGACTTTTTTACCTAAATAGACACATTCTTTTGTATCAGTAATTGTGTGTCTCATGGTTTGCACTACACTAAATGAGGCAAATCAAATGGTTCAAATGGCTCTGAGCACTATGGGACTCAACTGCTGTGGTCATAAGTCCCCTAGAACTTAGAACTACTTAAACCTAACTAACCTAAGGACAGCACACAACACCCAGCCATCACGAGGCAGAGAAAATCCCTGACCCCGCCGGGAATCGAACCCGGGAACCCGGGCGTGGGAAGCGAGAACGCTACCGCACGACCACGAGATGCGGGCTGAGGCAAATCCCTCTACGGTGATAAGTGATTACTTTTCCACGGTAGATGCAGTGGTGTTCGGGCTCTTAGATTGGGTTAGTTTTGTTGGCGGGTTCAGAACTGGTAACAACGTAGCCCAAGCATACGAGATGGTTCTGACATCTGAATAATAATAATAATAATAATAATAATAATAATAATAGTAATAATAAATCCCGTGGAGGCCCGGGAAAAGAATAGGCCCCCGGTATGTTCTGCCAGTCGTAAAAGGCGACGAAAAGAACAAACCACTAATAGAGCTAACCCCCCCTTTTAGTGTGATTAGTTGGTTCAGGACAGAACTAATGAAGCCTCGGACAAGTGCTGTCATGGTCGGGGACGACGCCTGAACCCTATGCCCGTCCACAATGGTAACGACACTGCTAGCCACACGGAAAATGATTTAAATCCAAATCGAGGTGTTTTGCAGGATATGCTTCCTGCAACCACTCTAGAAGGAAAACAGAGACAGAGGATGAGATGGTCAGATGAAGTTAACCGACACCTCATGTTCTCTTATTACAAGCAACAAACTTAGGAACCAACACAACTGGATACAGATCACAAGTATACACAACATTTATTACCAGATATCCACAAATAAATTTTTAACGGAACTACGACTAGCTGATCAGATCCGTGTAATAATAAAAAATAACAGGATACCCCAGACAGAATTAGAAAACATCAAACAACAAGTACAACAAATACTGGAACAAAATAATGTGCAATCGGAAGAAGAAGAAAATACAGTAATGGAAAACATCCCAGAGCAAACAAACAAAGAACAACATCCATCAATTAAACAATCAGAGGAAAACGAAATCTTAAGACAGCCACCAGAACAAGCACAAATAGAACACAAAATGACACACATGTTAGATATAGAAGAAAAATATCAGCTGACATATATAGAATACAAAGACACAAATACAGACATTAGACCATTCTTGCATAGACCACCAAATAACCCACAAGTCGAAACAACAATAACAACTATCAACACAATCATACACAACAAAATAAATGAAAATACAACTATGGAAAATTTACAACTACTGGTTTGTATAGGAGCACTCACTACACAAAATATAAACACTAGGCACAGATCAGAACCAACCAACACACAGAAGAAACCCACAAAACCAGCATGGCAACACAGGCTACAGATCAGAATAGCAAAACTGAGAAAAGACATCGGACAGCTAACACAATTTATAAGAAATAAAATATCAGACAAAAAACGAAAAAGGTTAGGTAAAATCTCTCAACAAGAAGCGATAGAGCAATTAGATGAAAAGAAGCAGAAATTACAAGCATTGGCCAAACAACTTAGGAGATACAAAAATGTGAAAATAGAAGGAAACAAAACCAGACATTCAACACAAACCAAAAGAAATTTTACCTGACAATAGATAACACACACATTAAAATAGACAATCCACCAAACATAACAGACATGGAACACTTCTGCAGCAACATATGGTCAAACCCGGTACAACATAACAGGCATGCATGGTGGATACAAGCAGAAACAGACACATACAAGATGATGACACAAACGCCTAAAGTGATAATTTTGCAACATGAAGTCACCCGAGAAATTAATTCTACTCACAATTGGAAAGCTCTTGGAAAAGATGAAATAGCAAATTTCTGGCTAAAGAAGTTCACCTCAACACATTCACATCTAACTAAATTATTTAACAGTTGCATTGCAGACCCATACACATTCCCTGATACACTTACACATGGAATAACTTATCTGAAACCTAAAGATCAAGCAGACACAGCAAATCCAGCAAAATATCGCCCCATAACGTGCCTACCAACAATATACAAAATATTAACTACAGTAATTACACAGAAATTAATGACACATACAACACAGAACAAAATTATAAATGAAGAACAAAAAGGCTGCTGCAAAGGAGTACGAGGATGTAAAGAGCAACTGATAATAGATACAGAGGTGGCATATCAAGCTAAAACTAAACAAAGGTCGCTACACTACGCATACATTGATTACCAAAAACCTTTTGATAGTGTACCCCACTCATGGTTACTACAGATATTGGAAATATACAAAGTAGATCCTAAATTGATACAGTTCGTAAACATAGTAATGAAAAATTGGAAAACCACACTTAATATCCAAACAAATTCAAATAATATCGCATCACAGCCAATACAGATTAAGCGTGGAATATACCAAGGAGACTCATTAAGTCCTTTCTGGTTCTGCCTTGCTCTGAACCCACTATCCAACATGCTAAATAATACAAATTATGGATACAATATTACTGCAACATACCAACACAAAATCACACATTTGCTATACATGTGTGATCTAAAACTACTGGCAGCAACAAATCAACAACTCAACCAATTACTAAAGGTAACAGAAGTATTCAGCAATGATATAAATATGGCTTTTGGAACAGACAAATGTAAGAAAAATAGCATAGTCAAGGGAAAACACACTAAACAAGAAGATTACTTATTGGATAACCACAGCGACTGCATACAAGCGATGGAAAAAACAGATGCCTATAAATATCTAGGATACAGACAAAAATAGGAATAGATAATACAAATATTAAAGAAGAACTAAAAGAAAAATATAGACAAAGACTAACAAAAACAGAATTGACAGCAAGAAACACGACAAAAGCTATAAATACTTATGCTATACCAATATTGACCTACTCATTTGGTGTAGTGAAATGGAGTAACACAGACCTAGAAGCACTCAATACACTTCCACGATCACAATGCCACAAATATAGAATACATCATATACACTCAGCAAGATTCACATTAAGCAGAAAGGAAGGAGGAAGGGGATTTATCGACATAAAAAACCTACATTATGGACAGGTAGACAATTTAAGAAAATTCTTTACAGAACGAGCAGAAACTAGCAAAATACACAAAGCAATCACTCATATAAATACATCGGCTACACCACTGCAATTTCATAACCATTTCTACAACCCTTTAGATCACATAACATCAACAGATACGAAGAAAGTAAATTGGGAAAAGAAAACACTACATGGCAAGCACCCGTATCGTCTAACACAGCCACACATCGATCAAGACGCATCCAACACATGGCTAAGAAAAGGCAATATATACAGTGAGACGGAAGGATTCATGATTGTAATACAGGATCAAACAATAAACACCAGATATTACAGCAAGCATATCATTAAAGATTCCAATACCACAACAGATAAATGTAGACTTTGCAAACAACAAATAGAAACAGTAGATCACATCACAAGTGGATGTACAATACTACCAAATACAGAATACACCAGAAGACATGACAATGTAGCAAAAATAATACATCAACAACCTGCCATACAACATAAACTAATAAAACAACACGTTCCCACATACAAGTATGCACCACAAAGTGTACTAGAGAATGATGAATACAAATTATACTGGAACAGAACCATTATAACATAAAACAACACCACATAACAAACCTGACATCATACTCACCAATAAAAAGAAGAAATTAACACAACTAATCGAAATATCCATACCCAATACAACAAATATACAGAAGAAAATAGGAGAAAAAATTGAAAAATACATCCAACTGGCTGAGGAAGTCAAGGACATGTGGCAATAGAAACAGTTAGACGGTACAATCTCTAACAACCGCGAAGAAAAAGAAATTCCGTTCTTAAAAGTACGTAAGCTAGTATTTGGTGGCGATTTATATTGTTATTTTATGTGTGTGGTTAGTTTTGAAGAATGAAGAAAATAACTAACTGCAGGGACGCCCGAGAAGTCCCTAACCATTTCTGGGATAATGACAATTTTGTTATCTTTGCTGCAGGTAATCTCAAAGATTTATTTAATCTTATGGCTAGAAGTGCCTACAGTTTTGAACCTTACCATTTTGTCGGAAAATCCTGAAGTAACTTACCCAGAAGCAGAGATAAGAAACATGTGCAAATGTTTTAAGTTCCATGAAATACAAATCTTAAGAGGTTTTCGTGAATACCTTGCAGAGAAGAAACGTCCAATGTTTCTTTTGTCATTTATTAACCCTATGAGCAGTATCCTAGCACTTAGAAGTGAATGTGAAAGAGGCTTCTCACAAATGAACTTGATTGTGACTCCAGCAAGAACATCCTTGCATCCGAATACCGTAGGAAATCCTATATCATCAAGTTGTTTGGCCGTCCACTAAGACTTTTCAAACCTGTGGATTACGTGAATTCATCTATATCTGCGTCTACATCATACTCCGCAACCGACGGGACGGTGTGTGGTGGAGGGTACATCTGGGACCACTGATTCTACCTACCATGCTCCACCCGCGAATATCGCATGGGAAGAACGATTGTCGGTCAGCCTCTGTATCACCTATAATTTCTCGGATTTTCTCGTGATGGTCATTTCGCGAGATGAATGTGGGAGGAAGAAATATGTTGTTCGATACTGGAAAGTGCTCTTTCGGAATTAAACCTCTCTGTGATGCAAAACGCCTCTCTTGTAACGTCTACCACTGGAGTTTGTAGAGTATATCTGTAACGATCTCACGCCGACTAACGAACTTCGCTGTATCTTTTGAACAAGCCCATTATAAGCCACTTCCTTCATCGATGAGTTACATTCCCTTAAGATTCTACTTACGAATCTCAGTGCCGCATCAGGTTTGGCTACTACCTGTTTTATGTTGTCATTCCACTTACGATCACTCTGGATGATTACTCCTAGATATTTTACCTAGATATTTTGCTCGAGTTCTGCCAACAGTCTTAAAGAGCTTCCGACGCTTTCTACTAGATCATTTATATATACTGTAAACCGTAACGGTCCTATTAGAATTCTTTAGGGTACTCTAGAAATTACCTTTACATCTGTCGATTTTGTTCCATTAAGAGCGACGTATTGAGTCCTATCTGCAAGTAAGTATGGAATCCAGCCGCAAATCTGGCTCTGTACTCTATAAGCTCGTATTTTTTTGTTGTTTTTTTTTTTCAGTCAGCAGCAGTGCGCGATGGTGTCAAATGCATACTGAAATCAAGGAACACGTCATTTACCTGAGCGCCGTTGTCTACAGGCCTATGGATCTCATGGAGAAACTGAGTGAGCTGATTTTCGAAAGATCTCTGTTGATTTTTATGTGGAGATTTTAGTTTCCAAAAAGTCATCATTCTTTAGCGTAAAACATGTTCCATAATTCTGCAACAGATTGATGACAAGGATATAGGCCTACGACCCTTCTTGAAAATGGGAATGACCTGCTCTTTTTTCCAGTCTCTAGGTACCGTTGTTTGCTGCAGTAATCTACGATGTAATGCGGATAGGAGGGGAGCAAATTCTTTCGCATAGTCTTTGTAGAATCTTACAGATATCTCATCTGGTCCTGATGCCTTTCCACCATTAAGCAATCGTAGTTGCTTTTCTATGCCGCAATCAGATATCTCAGTATCAGGCATTTCGACGTTCGTACGATTATAAAGAAGTGGGACCATGATAGATTGTCCTCTGAGGAGCAGTTTCGGGTGAGCGAATTCAGTATTTCGGCCTTCTGTGTTATCTTCCGTTTCGTCGCCAGTATGCATACTGAGTGAATGAATAAAGGATTTCGATAGGCTTACTGATATTACGTAAGACCGAAACCTCTTAGGGTTTTTGCGCAGATCGGTTGATAAAATTTTACTTTAAAATTCTGTCATCGCTACTCTCATTGATCTCCTTACGCTGATTTCCGCTTCGCTCAGCTTTTGTTTCTCAACTAGGTTTCGCCTACTGTTGAATTTATTATGAAGCTGTCGACACGAATAGCGAGGAGAGGAAGCGTGACGCTGGCAGTGATCAGCCTCTTTTAACAGCTTTTAATTTCCCGTTATCAGGTCACGAAAATGAGACACTACCATAGTGCTTATATTTCAGTGTTCACATAATTTTCAAATGGAAAATAATTAGAAATACTGAGTGCAGTTACCTCCTTGACACGTTGACTACAATTAAATTAAACCAATGAAATCTGTCATTTAATGGAACTCCAGAACCCTCAACTACACCCAAATAATTTGTGTGTCACTGACCTCTTATCAGAATGAACTCCAGAGCTGTCGGTTACTGCCTATTAGTTCAGGATCAATATTGCTATGTCTTTGTTTAGCTCCTTGTGAAGAATAGCCGGACTCTGCGTAAATGCCGAAAATTGCAAGACCGTGATGTTTTGCTGATTGTAACTGAGAGTACCCTTAAAAATTTCTGGAAAAATATCACCGATCTATCAGTAAATTTCGGTCTGGCCATTTGCAACTGGAGTATAGAAGCTGAAAAAAACTGACGTAGTGTAAAAGTCCTCGAGTGAATACTGAACTGAAATATAGCTCTGTCTTTGCATGATGTGAGGAGCGTATCGTCTGCCATTAAGTCAGCCAGACACTGGTGCCAGTACTACTCTCTCATAGCTGTAATGATGTCTAAGGCATATGTTTTTCAACATTAAATTTCAGAACAGTAGTAACCTAAGTGCAGAACGTCGTTTCTGGAGACAAGAAATCAATTTGACTGCCTTAATATTACATCGTAGAATTATTTAGTGTTTCTTCGAGTTTGCATGGGATTAACAGGTGACTTTAGCAACATAATTTTGCGCAACACATGGAAAAAAATGGACAGCCACAGACTTGCCAAACATTTCCTAAGATTTTGCCAAGCCCGAGTCATGTCAGCAGCACTAAAAAATAATTTCCACAGTCGTAGCTTTAACCAGTGTTGGTCAGGTGGTCTTCCGTCACTAAGCAGATGATGCGCTGGCGGACGATCAGAGACAAGGTACGGTCGACTGTCGAGCGAAGGGTGTCAGTCCCCTCCACGTTGATTGACAACGGTGTAGCTTCCCAAGTCGGCTACACATGCGCTAGATTTTCAGAGTTCCCCGAAACTTTTCAGTTATGGACATGAAAGGTGTATGTCCTTTGACAGTACCTTAAAGGAATAGTAATAGAGATCTCCTTAGGAAACACCAAATTGTTTCACTAAAAAGGAAAGAAAAACGTAGAATGGGAATTCCACACACTATAAAAGAAGCTCGAGGGAGAGGAATCTTTAGTTTATGAGTCTTTTAAAAAGTCGAAGCATCAGTTTTTTTTTTCATTTGTTAAATCAAATTGCACCCAGAATTGCTAAAAGAAACAGTGTTACGAGCTGCCATCAAGCCCATGAAAAATTGCTTTGTTCATGGTTAAGTTTAGTCGCCAGTCCAGTGCAAATCTTTGTGCAATCGTTGTATCTCCATCAATAACTTTCCCTTCAATATTTATAGGATTTCTTTTCATCTTGTATTTGGCGTTTAATAGTTGAAATGCCTTATGTGTACTGGAGTTTCCTATTGAAACCACATAAACACTGACCACTGATGAACACAATCCAGTGAGCTCTTTAATAATAAATAAGTGTACCATAAACACACTAAAACTTTTAGTGTCTGAAAATTTGTCAGTCAGTTTCTTTCTGAAACATTACAAATGCTTGACAACAATACCAATAAATTCCACTTATTAAATCGTCTCATTCTGCCTGCAATACTTTCTTCACTTCAAGTTGCAGACATATTGCAGTCCATTTCCTTGTAAAATATTGAATATGGTACTGGTACGTATATAAATCCACTTGATAAATGTAGTAAATAGCAAGTAATTTAGAAAGCCCATGTCGTACAATTCAGACTGCTGCCTCACTGCTTCAGTTAATATTTCGTCATTTATCATAAAATTACAAATTTTAACAAAAAGAATAACGAATCGAAACAATTTATAACAAATAACAATAACAACGAGCAACAAACAAGTGATATCAACCACGAAAACCGCGACAAAACGAAGTATGGATATGTGTGCAAGCCAGAGGAAAGAGCTTGTGTGTCACGTGATCAACCACAGATGTATGGCGTCAGCCGTCAAAACTTTCAGTCATTAAAACCTTCTTCCCGAGAAACCTTGACAGTGCTATGTCATGACATGTTGGGACGGGATGGCCACTGTAGATACTGCCATTTTAAATGCGCTGCAGGATGTTTTGACAAGACATGAGTGACGTGATGGTCAGCTTGATTTGGCCTTAACATATTTTAATTATCAGTTGTTGTTGATGTTGTTGTTGATGTTGTTGTTGTGGTCTCCAGTCCTGAGACTGGTTTGATGCAGCTCTCCATGCTACTCTATCCTGTGCAAGCTTCTTCATCTCCCAGTACCTGCTACAACCTACATCCTTCTGTATCTGTTTAGTGTATTCATCTCTTGGTCTCCCTCTACGATTTTTATCCTCCACGCTGTCCTCCAACACCAAATTGGTGGTCCCTTGATGCCTCAGAACATGTCCTACCAACCGATCCCTCCTACTAGTCAAGTTGTGCCACAAACTTCTCTTCTCCCCAATCCTATTCAATGCCTCCTCATTAGTCATATGATCCACCCATCTATTCTTCTGTAGCATCACACTTCGTATGCCTCTATTCTCTTCTTGTCCAAACTAGTTATCGTCCATGTTTCACTTCCATACATGGCTACACTCCATACAAACACTTTCAGAAACGACTTCCTGACACTCAAATCTATACTCGATGTTAACAAATTTCTCTTCTGAAACGCCTTCCTTGCCATTGACAGATTAAAGTGATTATATTATCAGCAGTCTTCAGCATCTCTGAAGAGGATCGAATTGGGCCCTGTATCTGATTTATGCCTGCGTGAGGAGGACCTGTGTTCGATTACTGGTCCTGCCAATAATTTTTCCTACGTAGGACCACTGGACAGGAGTGTACTCAGTCTTGTGAGGCCAACTGAGGAACTATTTGAGTGCGGCAATCATCAGTTATTTTGATGTGAAGTTATTCACATTAGTACTAAAGGAAATCCGCTAAATTTCGATTACGCGATAAGCCACACAAATCTGAAGGCTGTAAATTCAACTAAATACTTAGGGATTACAACTACAAATAAAATAAATTGGAATGATCACATCTTACCTCCATGGAACACATAGATATTATTCTGGGTAGAGCAAACCAAAGACTGCGATTCATTGCCAAAACACTTCGAAGGTGCAACAGGTCTACTCAGGGGCGCCAACCTATAAAAAAATATTGGTGGGGGGAGCATACTGGGGGTCTTGCCGTTGGAAATTTTCTACATTTTAGATGAAAAATAGTGAGTTTTAAAGTTTTTTAAGCATTTTAGAGTCATACGATGAACATTATAACCCCTAAAACTGGACTCTCGATAACTCTACACTCTGGGAAACTCGACAAACCTGCCTTTTGGCTTTGAAAAAAGAAACAAAACATAAACACACACGGTATTTTCATAAAAAGCTAATTTAATTTACAGTAATAATCATGCTTCCAGACTATTACAGAGCAGTGAATATATAGCTCTGAAAAGACCGAAATTATATTTACATAAATCCTAAACTACGTATCATTAAAAGAATAAAACATAAAATATTGCTGTCGTAGAGTAATAGCACTTTGATTAATAAGTGAAATAGCTAATTTAAGCTTACTTCGAATAAGGCTCAGGGTTCATTAAATGAAAACAATATCTCAAAGTTAATGCTTTAATACAGTATGCCTACTACTTTCAGTAAAAAAGTATGTAAATAGTGCGTTTTAATTGTGTCTTACACCCTAAAAATATTTAAGTATTTGAAAATAACTAATACAGTACTATAGTAATACAGTACTAAACTAGTACTAATATTTCGAAACTGAAAATTTAACATTATGTATGTAGGCTATTTAATTCTCTATTTTCTAAAGATTTTTAATATTGCTCTAAATGCCATTATTAGGGCCACAGTGTCTTTAGAAAGGTGCAAATGTCGACCGTCTGACTGGATTACTGAATATAAAGTCGTTGATGACTGGTCGGATATCCAATTCATCCAAAACATCTCGGTGGGCATGAAGAACAGCCAAGTTGTTCAATCACTTCTGTCCTATTGTTGATCGGAGATGTGACTTCAAGCATCTAAGGGCGCTAAATGACCGTTCTGCTGTTGCTGTCGTGATTGGAACTACTTAGAGAAGCTTAATCCACTTCACTACTTTACAGAACATTTCTCCAACTGCAGGCTTGTGTGTAATGTACTTTCTTACATCACGCATGTTTTTTGAGACCAGCTGTTTTTTATTAGAGATATCGGCTAACATATTCAAGTGTAAGCATAGAGTCTCAGTGTCTAGGTCATTTTTGAAAATCTCAGTTGATTTTTCCAAATTTGTTTCACCTCTGTTTACTAAAAGCAAGAACTCTTGTTCAACTGCAATGACCGTGAGAGTCCAGTTGAAGCAAACCACTCAGTAAAGCAAGATCGCACAATTTCACAAATTTCAATGTAAATAGTTTTGTAGTATTCCTTTGGGGTTTTGAAAGTGTGTGGTGAGCTGGCTTCGTTGTTTCCATACTTACTTGGTGTACTTCGATTCCAAGGAAGCGAAGGATCATCAGCTCGTGAAGGCTTTTCTTTTAAACACAATTCCCAAAAGTGTTCAAAACTATCACGCCTTCCATTCAATATACAAACTAAGCCCTCATATATTTTTTTCCAGATCAGTAACACTTAGACGATGGTATTGATTTTTTTCATTGAGATCCTCTGCTGGGTTCATTGCATGGCAATAAAGACGTAAAAAGAAATAAGTCTTGAATTGTAACATTGACTCAAGGGAGCCTGCACATTTATAGCCTGCCTCTGTTTTGTCCTCCGCAGAAAATGTTTCGAAAAACTCTAGAAGTTCTTCAAAGTTTTTCAATATTCTCAAGATATTAGAAGCTCACATAGTCCATCGAGTCGGGCAAAGGGTTCGTAGACCAGCTTGATTGCTGGCGCTCTCACAGCGTATGCTTCCGAAGAGTCCCATCCTTTTGTTGGATTCCCTTACGGTGTTTATTAAGTCCTTGGCTAAAGCCATAACATCCCTAATAGACGTAAGACGGTGGAGACTCTACAACTGCCAAGTCTACACTGTGAGCGGTGCAGTGCACATAATGTGCTTTTGGTTGTATATCCAAAACTAACTTCTTTAGTCCTTTGAACTTACCTCTCATATTCGAGGCACCATCATAGCACTGTTGTCTTTTTTTAAGTTATCCATTGACAAATCAAGATGAGCAAAAACGTCTTTTAAACTACTAAACAGAGTTTGTGATTCAGTGTTGGGGGTCTTGTATAAGCCAACAAAGTCTTCGTTGATGATTGAGGAATCATTGACAGTATGAATACAAAATGACACTTGTTCGTGAATTAAAGAATCACTTGTTTCATCAACCATAATAGAAAAATGTTCAGTCTTTTTGATTGAAGACAATACCTTTCTCAACACAGACTTTCCTAGTAGATCAATGATCTCCTTTGAATATCGTGGGACACCCACTTATACTCCGAATGCCCTAACCAATCTTTAAACTCAGGTATGTCATTCTTTTGGAGTTCCAACAACTGAAAAAAAATTGAATTTACATCTTTGTGCCCTCTAATTGCTATTCCTTGTTGACATAGAAATTGCACGGTAGTATAAAATTGTCTCAAGAGCTAAACAGCCTTACCTCATATCACTATCTAACTGTTTATTCAACTGGGAGGCCACACTTCAGTTAGTGATAGAATTTAATTTCAGAACACCACCTATATGCGTAAACGTATTTTCATGAAGACAGAATCTTTCAAAAGCCTTTTTCCAGTTAGAAAACCCTACGGAAGTAAATGCATCTTCTTTTTTGGAACAAGATTGTAATAGATTTTCAGCATCTGCCTCTTCGCAGGTTTTGCAAAAAAATGTTTTCGGTAGATGCTTCATATTCTAGCCATGTGTATTTGATCAACCAAGACTTCTGAAATGATCTTCCCCTACCGAACTGTCCAGGTTTCGGCTGTGAACAGTTCTCACCTGAAGATGACGAAGCAACTGACAACACAATAATTGTTGAAGTTGACTTGCAGTATCATCAACTTCCAAGCGTGCCTTTTTGGTAAAAAATTTATCCATTGCAAACTTAATTCCCAATACATTAAGAGACTAAAGTAAACGCCTAAAATATAATCATATAAAATAGTCCACTAGACACTAAAGTCGGAACAGTAAACACGTCTGCATCATGCACTGAGTGAAACTATCCACACTGAATGCTTGCGACAGCAGGATGGGCTTTATATAGCCGCAGCATCGTAATGTCTCAAAGTGTCAAGGCAACACAAGGTGGAGAGTTCCAGGCACTTCTGCTCCAGTCCTTTTGATGTCACCGCAGCCGCAGCACTGGCCCACTGGCGCCAGACTTTACCCTAAGGTTTGCGCACCGTAACAAATTCTAAGTGTGCCCGCAGCACCGCAACACTATCATGATTCACACCACTCGTTTTCAGTTAACTGGCTTACTACCCTAATAATTATTTGTTTTATCTCCATTACTGAATGTATTTTAAAAGGTAACTATCGTCAAACAAGAAAAATAAAAAATTCCAACATAATTTTGTGGCTTTACAAAGCATAATATATCTAATAATTTTTTTCAAATTATTGGGGGGGGGGGGGGGGGGTTCTGGCACCCTCAGGCCTCATGGAGTCAGGGCCTGTGGTCTCGGCTGAAACTGATGGACGCCTGCAGTCAGCCTCGTCGTACACATCTGTACAGCCGTCTGCGAACTCCGTATACCGCTCACGCAAATTTTTTACATCCATACACATCAGTCAAGTGGATATAGATTTCAATAGAGGTTGACCCCTCAAACCACAAAAATATAATCACAGAACACAGTTCACACTTGGCGGGAGTATCGATTTTCCCTTCCATCGTTAATGGCTGCTACACCAAGAATGAGCATTGCAAACAGTTGGTGACTGGGAAGAATAGTGGTGTGGGAAGCAAGAAACATGGCGCTGTTGTCAGATTTAACCTAGCTCTCTCCGTCCTGATGGGAGCTTGTTGGAGACCTTACCTTATGGGCAACTCTCATATTGTCCCTGACCGAGCGAGGTGGCGCAGTGGTTAGGCACTGGACTCGCATTCGGGAGGACGACGGTTCAATCCCGCGTCCGGCCATCCTGATTTAGGTTTTCCGTGATTTCCCTAAATCACTCCAGGCAAATGCCGGGATGGTTCCTCTGAAAGGGCACGGCCGACTTCCTTCCCCATCCTTCCCTAATCCGATGAGACCGATGACCACGATGTCTGGTCTCCTTCCCCAAACCAACCAACCAACCAACCATATTGTCCCTGGATGAGTGGATTCGCCTATGCAACAGATCAATGCAGATTGCTATCATGTTCCACAAATATGCTCAGTCGCAATCAATGATCCTGTGCTCATACGATCTTTGCAGGTGACTTCGCACAAACAATTAAACTGACTAATAGAGAGAGTTCATCCATCTACAAGAATACACATTTAAAAATCTAACATATAGCAATTACATGATCCAAGATGCTGTCAAATAAGCTGGCAACCATATGTCTATCAATTCTATGAGAAAATATGGAGCAATCTGTTGGAGTTAGTGCACAAAACTCCTCATCCATCAGAAGAAACCATCACTCAACATTAGGATTCATGATGTGCATCAATTTATGGAAAAATTTATGACCCAACTGTGCAAGGTGTAGACACAGAACTACGTTTGTATTTAAGTATGCTCATATGCCCTGCTATATTTAACATTTTATAAATCAAAAAATCTGTGAGAACAACATCTGTGTTCGTTATAAAATTCCATATACACTAATGTAAAAGCATAGTCTTCACCATGACTGAGTGAATGAAACACCCATGCCCCAAGGGCCTTGTAGTAACAGACTGGTGCTGCAATGAAATCAAAAACTGGAAGAAGAATGGCTCACTCCTGCTCAATAATATTGACAGAGTAACACAGAAGACTTTCAGTGAAGGTGGTTATAATCTGCCACCTGAAAAAGTAAATTGTAACAGTATAATCATATTTGATGACATTGCAGTGGTAAACCTGTATCAAATACAGAAATATTTTTCTTTCAGCTGCCATATGAAGTTTTACATCTTTTATTTGAACTAGACATATTCCTGGACTCTGAAGTAGCTGGTGAGGGATAATGTAAACTTTGTTATGGCTTTCAAATAGGACAATATGAATTTAAAATATATTTATCAAGTAAACTTAGGAACTGACATGACATTCAATGAATTTATTACCACTGGCAGGATTGTTGGAATCACATACACTATGGCTTTTTGATCATTGATAAAATGAGACAGGTGAATAACGGACAATGCAGATCAAACTTTCATGAGTTTCGCTTTAAAAACAGGGTGTAACAGGTATAAGTGAATTTTTATATGTGGTACTTTAATATGTACATAGATCATCAAACAATCTTCCTACAAACATATCATATAATATACCACTTGATGTTTTCTGAACCATTGTAACTGCACCACTAAGTGGACTATGCCTGCAGTATAGACTAACCATTGCGCATCCACACATCCGCATTCCAACACCAGATGTTATGTCTAGGGGAAAATAAGCATTAATGGCTTGCTCTTGCTACATGAATCGGGAAGTATTAACCAACCAAAAAACACACTACTCCTAATAGCTATAATTATTAGTCTGGAAATGAAGTAAATACTGATGTGATGTTGTTCGGAACACTGTCCTCAGTCACTATTAAAAATATCTGCACTTGTACCTCTTACACCATAATTGTGTCAGTATATCCAAAGAAATGGTGGAGAGGCCAGACATTCATGTAAATGTTGATACAAAAACTGAAGCAATTAGCACACAATTAATATGATTGGATAGCATTATGAACCCCCCCATGAACCATGGACCTTGCCGTTGGTGGGGAGGCTTGCGTGCCTCAGCGATACAGATGGCCGTACCGTAGGTGCAACCACAACGGAGGGGTATCTGTTGAGAGGCCAGACAAACGTGTGGTTCCTGAAGAGGGGCAGCAGCCTTTTCAGTAGTTGCAGGGGCAACAGTCTGGATGATTGACTGATCTGGCCTTGTAACATTAACCAAAACGGCCTTGCTGTGCTGGTACTGCGAACGACTGAAAGCAAGGGGAAACTACAGCCGTAAATTTTCCCGAGGACATGCAGCTTTACTGTATGATTAAATGATGATGGCGTCCTCTTGGGTAAAATATTCCGGAGGTAAAATAGTCCCCCATTCGGATCTCCGGGCGGGGACTACTCAGGAGGACGTCGTTATCAGGAGAAAGAAAATTGGCGTTCTACGGATCGGAGCATGGAATGTCAGATCCCTTAATCGGGCAGGTAGGTTAGAAAATTTAAAAAGGGAAATGGATAGGTTAAAGTTAGATATAGTGGGAATTAGTGAAGTTCGGTGGCAGGAGGAACAAGACTTTTGGTCAGGTGATTACAGGGTTATAAATACAAAATCAAATAGTGGTAATGCAGGAGTAGGTTTAATAATGAATAAAAAAATAGGAGTGCGGGTTAGCTACTACAAACAGCATAGTGAACGCATTATTGTGGCCAAGATAGACACAAAGCCCATGCCTACTACAGTAGTACAAGTCTATATGCCAACTAGCTCTGCAGATGATGAAGAAATTGATGAAATGTATGACGAGATAAAAGAAATTATTCAGGTAGTGAAGGGAGAAGAAAATTTAATAGTCATGGGTGACTGGAATTCGTCAGTAGGAAAAGGCAGAGAAGGAAACATAGTAGGAGAATATGGATTGGGGGGAAGAAATGAAAGAGGAAGCCGCCTTTTGGATTTTTGCACAGAGCATGACTTAATCATAGCTAACACTTGGTTCAAGAATCATAAAAGAAGGTTGTATACCTGGAAGAATCCTGGAGATACTAAAAGGTATCAGATAGATTATATAATGGTAAGACAGAGATTTAGGAACCAGGTTTTAAATTGTAAGACATTTCCAGGGGCAGATGTGGATTCTGGCCACAATCTATTGGTTATGAACTGCAGATTGAAACTGAAGAAACTGCAAAAACGTGGGAATTTAAGGAGATGGGACCTGGATAAACTGAAAGAACCAGAGGTTGTAGAGAGTTTCAGGGAGGGCATAAGGGAACAATTGACAGGAATGGAGGAAAGAAATACAGTAGAAGAAGAATGGGTAGCTCTGAGGGATGAAGTAGTGAAGGCAGCAGAGGATCAAGTAGGTAAAAAGACGAGGGCTAATAAAAATCCTTGGGTAACAGAAGAAATATTGAATTTAATTGATGAAAGGAGAAAATATAAAAATGCAGTAAATGAAGCAGGCAAAAAGGAATACAAACGTCTCAAAAATGAGATCGACAGGAAGTGCAAAATGGCTAAGCAGGGATGGCTAGAGGACAAATGTAAGGATGTAGAGGCTTGTCTCACTAGGGGTAAGATAGATACTGCCTACAGGAAAATTAAAGAGACCGTTGGAGAGAAGAGAACCACTTGTACGAATATCAAGAGCTCAGATGGCAACCCAGTTCTAAGCAAAGAAGGGAAGGCAGAAAGGTGGAAGGAGTATATAGAGGGTTTATACAAGGGTGATGTACTTGAGGACAATATTATGGAAATGGAAAAGGATGTAGATGAAGATGAAATGGGAGATAAGATACTGCGTGAAGAGTTTGAAAGAGCACTGAAAGACCTGAGTCGAAACAAGGCCCCGGGAGTAGACAACATTCCATTAGAACTACTGATGGCCTTGGGAGAGCCAGTCATGACAAAACTCTACCATCTGGTGAGCAAGATGTATGAGACAGGCGAAATACCCACAGACTTCAAGAAGAATATAATAATTCCAATCCCAAAGAAAGCAGGAGTTGACAGATGTGAAAATTACCGAACTATCAGTTTAATAAGTCACAGCTGCAAAATACTAACGCGAATTCTTTACAGACGAATGGAAAAACTGGTAGAAGCGGACCTCGGGGAAGATCAGTTTGGATTCCGTAGAAATGTTGGAAC
Source organism: Schistocerca nitens (assembly GCF_023898315.1). NCBI lineage: Eukaryota > Metazoa > Arthropoda > Insecta > Orthoptera > Acrididae > Schistocerca > Schistocerca nitens. The sequence continues at coordinate 554,682,398 of NC_064616.1, read as the reverse complement.
ACGTGAGGCAATACTACCCTTACGACTTATCTTAGAAGAAAGATTAAGAAAAGGCAAACCTACGTTTCTAGCATTTGTAGACTTAGAGAAAGCTTTTGACAACGTTAACTGGAATACTCTCTTTAAAATTCTGAAGGTGGCAGGGGTAAAATACCGGGAGCGAAAGGCTATTTACAATTTGTACAGAAACCAGATGGCAGTTATAAGAGTCGAGGGGCATGAAAGGGAAGCAGTGGTTGGGAAAGGAGTGAGACGGGGTTGTAGCCTCTCCCCGATGTTATTCAATCTGTATATTGAGCAAGCAGTAAAGGAAACAAAAGAAAAATTCGGAGTAGGTATTAAAATTCATGGAGAAGAAGTCAAAACTTTGAGGTTCACCGATGACATTGTAATTCTGTCAGAGACAGCAAAGGACTTGGAAGAGCAGTTGAACGGAATAGACAGTGTCTTGAAAGGAGGGTATAAGATGAACATCAACAAAAGCAAAACGAGGATAATGGAATGTAGTCAAATTAAATCGGGTGATGCTGAGAGGATTAAATTAGGAAATGAGATACTTAAAGTAGTAAAGGAGTTTTGCTATTTAGGGAGTAAAATAACTGATGATGGTCGAAGTAGAGAGGATATAAAATTTAGACTGGCAATGGCAAGGAAATCCTTTCTGAAGAAGAGAAATTTGTTAACATCGAGTATAGATTTAAGTGTCAGGAAGTCGTTTCTGAAAGTATTTGTATGGAGTGTAGCCATGTATGGAAGTGAAACATGGACGATAACCAGTTTGGACAAAAAGAGAATAGAAGCTTTCGAAATGTGGTGCTACAGAAGAATTCTGAAGATTAGATGGGTAGATCACATAACTAATGAGGAGGTATTGAATAGAATTGGGGAGAAGAGGAGTTTGTGGCACAGCTTGACTAGAAGAAGGGATCAGTTGGTAGGACATGTTTTGAGGCATCAAGGGATCACAAAGTTAGCATTGGAGGGCAGCGTGGAGGGTAAAAATCGTAGAAGGAGACCAAGAGATGAATACACTAAGCAGATTCAGAAGGATGTAGGTTGCAGTAGGTACTGGGAGATGAAGAAACTTGCACAGGATAGAGTAGCATGGAGAGCTGCATCAAACCAGTCTCAGGACTGAAGACCACAACAACAACAACAACAGCATTATGAAGGCAGCAGCTATGAAATTACTTTTGCATGGCCAGCCGCACACTCAGGGAGCATGGGTGGGGCCATTATGTCATGTGTATCAGTTGATATAAGAGGGCCACAAACAGCTATGCTGGCCATTATGACTGTGAGTAACATTACTAGAGTATCACCTGAATGTGTGCTATGCTCAGCCAACACATTTGATGGCAGGTTGACCAGCTAGACGTGTTCAGAAGGGATCACAGAATGGGTCTGTGGGAGGCAGGGTGGTCCTAATGTTGTTTTGCATGCCGTATGGTCGTATGGACACCATTACTGCCCACTGCTGATGGCAATGGATACAGGATGGCACACATTCATGATATGTAGGTTCTTGGCATCTGACATGTGCCACAAGGAGGGAGGACTGACAGATTGTCTGGCACATATGAGCAGATTCAACGACAATGATAGGAGCCACCCAACAGGCTCTCCTGCCTTCTATCCAGCATCCCCTAAGTGATAATACCATTGGCAGATGGCTGCATGATACACGGTTCACTGTATACTGACCATTACGAAGCCAGCCACTCACACCCCTGCAACATCATGCCTTCCTCACTTAATGTTTGCAATGATGCCCTGCAAACAGGCAGCAGGTTACATTTAGTGATGAATCTTGCTTCTGTTTGGAGGTGATGTCATTTGGGTCCATGTCTGGAGGCATACTGGAGAGTGCCACAAACAGCAGCTTTTGGTCTCCCATCACATGCCCCACTAGCCTGATATGAAGGTGTGGGGAATGATATCCTGTGGTGCCCATTTACCATTAGTGTTCATAATGGGTTCCTTGACAGGTGCATAGTATGTGGAGGTCCTGCAACTGCCGTACACCCATGCCAATGCCTTATTTCAACAAGACAGTGCTCATCCTCATACTGCTGCAACCTCCCAAGCACACCTTCCAGCAATGGGTACTCTTCCGTGGCCAGCCACAATGCCTGATTTCTCCCCAACTGAGGATGTGTAGCGTGCAGTGGAGTGTGTCATCAGGACTCCATCTCCAACCACCAATCTGCAGGAACTGCATGTTCAGGTGCAAGCAGCGTAGGATCAACTGTCACAGGACTACATCTGAGACCTGTACAACTCCATGCCGTGAGACCTGGATGTTTGTATTCACAACTATGGGGGCCCAGTTCTATACTAACACACAAATTTTGTGGTCATGTAGTGCAGTAAATGTGGATCCTTCAAAGTTGAAAGTGTAATCATTTCGTATGTGTGGTACCACCTACCTTCCTGCCAACAATGATCACAGTCCACCGTGTCCTTCTAGGTGCCACTCTTTTTATGACAACCAATGAAGTTGCAACTTCATTGGTGAACCAGAATCAGTTGTATCTGCTGGGAAAGCATCCTATACATTTAACCACGTATATAGTACAGGTTAGTACTCCATAAGCCGAAGTGAAAAACATTTTTGCATAAACACGTCATAATACCATGTTTGGATGGTTTATGGCAGGCAGATCTCATAGGTGTGAGAAAATATTCATAAGTGAATAAAGGTTTCAAATCTATTTTAATGGTTATAGACACATGTTCCAGATTTGCCTAGGCCCTATCTGTGAAAGCAAAGACTGGAAAGGAAGCTCCACAGGTGTTCAAACAGTTGTTGCAGATGGAAACAAATTGTTGCCCCGACAGTCTTCAGACTGACTATGGGGGGGGGGGGGGAGGGGGAGGTGGGGTGCGAATTTTACAATAAGTATTTCAAGGCAGTAATGGAACTGTATTTGACATCCTCCCACGTAAAAGCAAGTATTGTGAAGTGTGTGAACTGAAAGATAAAAAAAAAAAAAAACCATATGTAAATGTGATTTATTCTTTGTGATTCTCACAAATAGCTAGATATTCTCCCACAAATAACTGGCCAGTGTAACCAAGCTAAACACTACACAATAAGGAGGGGGCAACTGAGATTCACGATAATGAGCTTCTAAAAAAAAGTATAGACATGTTTATAAAGTGGACCCACACAAGCAGAAATTCAATGTAGGTGATTTGGTGTGTATTTAAAAATATAAGACCATATTTGAGAAATCTTACCTGCCAAACTGGTCAACAGAGATATATATCATTTCCCAAGACTAACAAACAAACCCAGAAACATACAACACAAAGGATAGTTACAGTGAAGAATTACAGAGAAGCTCTGAATTGGACATGTTTCTCATAGAGCATGTTATAAGATGTTGAGGAAATGAGGCTTTACTTAAATGTTGACAGTTGAGTGATTGTTCAAGATTTGATCAACAACAGGGTGTGCAAAACTGTCAGGATAATAGCGAAAATGAGTGCTAAGAAGCACATTAGAGGAAATGACAGTATTCTTTAGAGGTTGTCAGCTGAATTTCATATCCCTGGATATAACAGCTGTGCATGTGGAACAGAGCTGAAAAATTGTTTAGCTCATAGTGATAAGCCTATTACTCTACTACATAAGGCCTTCAAGCAAGAAACATGATGTAGCATATGTTGCAAATCAAGGTTTGGCAGAATGTCAAGCTGCCAGTCAAATTTTATCTGATAATGCCAAGCAGTTACATTGAAGAAGAGACATGGGCGTGGAACAATGTACTGCTGCATTCACAATTGATAAATCAATGCATACCAAACTTAAACTGAGTGCTGGGATAAATTTTTGGCATGTTATAAATGGAGTTCATCGTACACCAAAGCAGCATAAGAAAAATCCCACAGGATGTTTAAAAAATTGTATCCAATCTGCAGTTCTGAGACTAAAAGTGCCTTTAAGCAGACAGGAGTAAGTAGATATATTAAAAAGCCAAGGGTTCTACCAAGGCCAAATACACCTGATGGAATTATCCCATTCCTAATTCCATCATTTCTGAGGCTGTTTGGTATTGGCTACTGGTTCTTTAGGAGAGGAGGCAGCCATAGCCTGAAAGTGAAGAATGCACAAAAGACAGTGTAACAACCACAGGAGGCTAAAAGACATAATAGAATGATGGAGGTCATTGCTAGTGGCAAAGAACTATACTTCAAACCATACAAGAAAGGACTTGGGTTGTTTATCAGCAAAAATTATCCTAGATGTACTACTGGAGGGACCTCTTAAAATTCCAGATCTGTTAAACTCGTCAAAAAACTCAGAATTCCAAGATTTCGTGGAGTGTTGTATGTCAAATACTTTGCACATCGCCACAACAGGGTCAAAATCCAAAGAATGTGGGATTGTAAATTTAGATGTTGCAGGAGGATCAAGAGCCCAATATGTTGCATACCTTAAAAAAGAAATAAATAAGTAAACAATACAGTAAAGTGTACAGCTTTGACTCATATGGGGAGCTATATCTGCCTGAAAATCTGTGCCATTACTTCACCAACAACCATGTGTTCTAGAATTTTCAACATTACCAAGACTTTGATTCAAACATCTGTGGACGTTTATGCCTAGTGTTCCTCCTGATGATTGCATCAAAACAAGCAACAGGCACATTACTCTATCAGTTCAGGTTCAGATGTGATGTTACACAATCGTAACGTTAAAAGAACTTGTCAGTATTATGTGTGAATTACTTTCTGCCCATAGATCTTAAAGCAAGGGGCAATTGGATTATTGCATTTACCAGTCCTCAAACATACAACAGCATTCCTAATATCACTGAGACAAACAATAGACTACACAAGGTAGTGATAAAGTTATGGATGATGATGATGATGATGATCAGTTTGTGGGGCGCTCAACTGTGCAGTCATCAGTGCATGATGATGATCATTATGACAATACAAACACCCAGTCCCTGGGCAGAGAAAATCCCCAACCTGGCAGGGAATCTAACCCAGAACCCCGTGATCCAGAGGCAGCAACGCTAGCCACTAGACCACGAGCTGTGGACAGAGTTGTGTAAATACCCCCTGGTTCATTCACCACATTCACCACATTCACCAGTCTGGACCTGTATCAACAACATTTTCCAAAATTTTGCTTCATCACAGTCATTTAGAACAGTAAAATGCACCAAGACTCGAAAAACCACAGCATGGTTCACACACTTCCACTACAGAAAATGGTAGAACGATGATAGAATGGCATACAGAGAGATATGGCAGCCTTGCTTTGAAACTTTGATCACATAAATGGCATCATTTATGTCAAGGGCCATGAGATGATGTCTTGGATTCACAAAACATTCAAGAAAAGGTGTTCATCTGTTTGACGACTTGAGCAAATGTATGTTGAAGAAGACAAAAATTGTTTTATGTATGCTCCAGATAATGTACAAATTCTTTTTAGTTGGGTTACCAATAAATGATACATTCTTTTACAAGCAAACTTTGTATTTATTCAACTCTTCCAGCACTAACAGGCTTCAGGTAAGTATTCATTACATGCTGTCTATGCAGTTTGTCGAGGATGAAAGATATCATTTTAGATGTCTCTTTTTATATGACACTGGAAGCAGTAGCAGTCAATTGTGTCCTACTACCATTGCCCTATCCAAACTGCTCTGTATACAGAGAAATCCCAAACACCTAATATACAAACTAAGGTACACATCTTATCTGCAGAGTGTTCTTTCTTTATCCTCACTGTTTTTTGTACTAATGGAGGCATGCCCTTGGTGTAGCAGGCCATCCATGGCTACAGCACACTGGTCACCCTCCACATAGTGGACCAGCAATGCCTGCAGTGGGCCGTCTGCGGCCACATTGTGCTGCTGCAGCCACACCTATGCTATATAATTACTCATTCTTATGAAATGTTATTGTTTTTATTTCTAGGAGATGTGGATATAATTACAGAGATATGTAGTAAGGTTAACCCGGATCCTAGTGTGAGCTCCCAGAATGTGACAGACACAATGCATAAGTAACTAACCTAAGTGTGTTGATATATTATTCTAGGAGACTTGGACAGAATTACTGAGTTGTGCCATATGGTAAGCGCACAAATCTCCTCACAGGGATGGGGTGCTATTATTAATAACTGCAGTAGTAATTGATATTTCTACATTATTAATTCAACTAGCATGCATTACTTATGGGATGTTCTTATTTCTGTTCTAGGTGCTGTCGATGACAAGTTAGCTGTGGGTGGGGGTTGACACCAGAGCTGTTAAAATACTACTCATAATGCCTTTTTCTGGTGTAAACTTGTGAGGGATGACACCAGTTGTCAAGGGCCAGATATGCATGTGGTAATTCATCCATTCATTGAAAAGTGCTAAAAATTTAAACATGTGAACAATGCTTATCAGATGTCTTCTTTTTTATTTTCTAGATGCACTTGATGATATGTGAAGTCTGAACAGATCACTGCCACACCTGTTCACACTGAGATTGACGTTTATGCCAAGCTAAATAAAACATTAGAATCTATTATTCCGATTAATGATGATGAATAGCTGAAATCCCTATGTTGCTATACCAACACTGATTATTTCCACATAAATACTAGAAATAATAGTAATAGTGATAGTAATATTTTAACCACAGTGGCGTGCAAACAGTTTACAAACTTAGCAGTTCTGGAAATGCTTTCACCCTTGCCCCAAAAGCCAATGATAATGCCATTTTGGACGTAAGATAAATTGCTCCATTTTCATGTTATGACAAAAATGGCACTGTTTTCTGCTTGCCCCTGACCTGATTTACATACATTCCACTACTACAGCTGCCACCTGCCATCTGTTAAAGCAAGTAATTACAGCATTATTGAGGTAAGTGCATTCTGCATAGAAGGAATCACAGAATTTGCTGCAATACATCTAAAATGGCTTAGAGAAAACGTAGCAATTATCGGTGTATACCTGGGGCATTTTTCAAAAATCTATCTGACTTGCTGATACATATAGACAGTACGTTGTCTGGATTAAATGGCCATGTAAATACTATAACAACAGTGGATATAAATATAGACTTATTAACCAATGATGCCAACACCAAAAAGCTACACCTCCTACTCAATGAATTCAGTCTCACCCCACTCATCCATGAGCCAACTAGAGGGATTGGCAACAGCAAAATATGTCTGGATAGTATAATAACAAACATGACCCATCTTTCCTACAGTACATCTGTTCTAAAACTAGCCATCTCTGATCACCATGCAGTACAGCTTCAATTGGAGTCAAATAAGATCCCCTTCATCACTAGAAAGAAACTATATGTAAGCAAAAGAATTATGTATTATGATAACATCAATACACCAAACTGCATGTTAGCACACATACCATGGTTTGAGAATGATAGCTTTTTCTGTGATAGCTTTGCTGCTGGCTTCTATTACTGTTTCAATGCCACATGCCCAGTTGTAGCCAACAAATTTAAACAAACTAAAAATATAAACAAAATTATCTGGATAAATAATAAAAAATCTGACCCAGCCAGGAAGGGAACCCAGGCCATTAGGATTGACATTCTGTCGTGCTGACCACTAAGCTACCGGGGTCGGACTGGATAAATAATAATGTCATTGAAGCAAGGGAAAAATTAAAATTATTTCATAGTGCAATGTTGAATGATAGACAAAATCTCAAGCTAAAGGAGGCCTTCAAAACTTATCAAGAATACTATAAAGATTTATTAATACAGACCAGGAGCAACTACATTGCAAACAAGCTTTAGGCTTCGGACAATGTTACTTCTGGTGTCTGGGGAGTAATAAAGTTTTAGAACAAATCCTGTATGGACTTTATTACTGACCATAATGGGATGGTAGTAAAAGACCAACTTGAAATTGCTAATATATTCAATGAGTATTTTTCTTCAGTAGGGGAAGCTGCCAATGAGAAACATAATAATGTGCAGCATAATTTTAAAGGCAGTCCATTTGAGCATAGCATATATCCAGCCCCCACACAGAAATAATTAACATCATTAGCTCTCTAAAACCTTCCTGTTCCACAGGGCAGGATGGCCTCAGTATAGATGTGTTGAAAATGTGCAGACAAAAAGGCTGTGTACATCTGTCTGTAGCAGTTAATTATATAATAGAATGAGGCACCTTCCCAGACAGACTAAAAATAGCTCAGATAACACTAATCTTTAAAAAAGGAGACAGACTCAAAATTCAAAACTACAGACCAACCTCAATACGTCCTCTCTTTTCCAAAATAGTTGAAAAAGTCATATACAGCAGAATTATAAACTTTCTCCAGACGCACAACCTAATGTTTGAAAATCAAAATTGATTCTTCAACTGTAAATCAACTAGCACAGTAGCTGCTCAGTTAATTGAAGAGATAATAAGTGGCATCGAGCACAAGCAAGAAACCTTTTGATTGTGTGAACACCCAGCCCTATTAGAAAAGCTATGGGACATTGGCATCAGAGGCACTGCTCGTGACCTAATAAAATCTTACATGAGTAGCCGTACACAGTTTGTACTCCTTAAAACAAAGTGGTGATCACAAATCCAAAATCACAGATATAAAATATGGAGTGCCCCATGGCTCAGTACTGGGTCCTCTTCAGTTTTTTATTTATGTAAATGACATAAGATACTGCACTCAAAGTTCCAAAATAGTTCTGTATGCATATGATACATCCATTGTGTGCAAAAAGAAATCATTTAACAAACTATAGACCCACTGTAATAACTTGACAAATAAAATTGTTCAATGCTTTAATTAAGTCACTTAAATGTAAGCAGTAGTAAAACATGTCTCATGAAGTTTAACAACAGTAGTTTTAATGATGAAATAAAACTATACATAGGCAATGAATTAGTAAAAAAGAATTTAGAGTAACATTCCTGTTTTTAACAATTCAAATCATTCTAAAATGGAACACAAATGTTGACACTCTAGCATGTAAGTTGTCTAAGAATATATTTGTAATTAGTATGATTAGCAAGATCAGCAAAGACACTGTTGTTCTAAAGACTGCACGCCATGCTCTATTTTCCTCTCACCTGAATTACAGAATAGAAATTTGAGGAGCAACAACCAAATCAAATTTAAATAAGCTATTGCTACTTCAAAAAAAAAAAAAAAAAAAAAAAAAAAAGATAAGAATAATATGTGGAGCAAAATATAAGGAATCATGCCATGGCTTGTTTCCAAAAACTGGTGTACTAACCATAGTAAACATGTGCATTCTAAAAGCCATATTACTTGGTAAAAGACTGCAGCCCAACATTTGTTTCGATTTGTATCAGTACAATACCAGAAATAAAGAAACATTTTACATCAGGAGCCATAGAAAGTACTCTATGAAAAAGATCCACAATACACACATTTAAAGTTAGCCAATGCACTGCTCTGTAAAGTTATGACCCTACCCACAATGAAGCTTAAATTTCAGCTAAAGAAATTCCTGTTACAAAATCCATTTTACACATTAGAAGAATACCATATTTACATGTAGAATAACAAGTGCTTAAAAAAAATGTGAATAGTGTTAAGTAAACCATTTTATTTGTAATTTAATCATTTTGTTAATTGATTATGTATTCACAAGCATGTATTATTGTCCTATGTATGAAGAATTGTAACCTGTTTTTATACATATGCAATGAATAATTTGATATTGAATAAAGTATTATTATTGGCTATTGCACTTTGACATTGAACATAGGTTGTGATATCGTTAACGTGACTGGACCATATAGTTGATGTCTGCGTATGTGTCTTATGCAGACAGTATATATCAATGTCATTTCTTCCTTTTTAGGAGAATCAGAACTGTCCAGAGGCAGGCTTACACCATCACCACCACAACCACCACTACTACTACAGATAAAAAACAACCACAACAAGGACATGGCTAGATCCTTTGATGATGCAATTGTCACTGTTACTGCACAAGGACCCATCAATGTCACATTTGCCTCATCCTTGTCCTCCATTATCCTGGTACAGACTATTAAAATTGGAATGTTTGCTGTGGTCTGGGCCACCACAACCGCACTTCCTGCACCATGGATTATCTCGCCATTTTCCTGGTCCATCACGACACTGCTTAGGACCATCTTGACATTGGCATTCTGACCTAGCAGCAGACGCCCAGCTTGTCCTGTTAATGGTCACCAGGTAAATCACATGTCCACATCTGACTACTCTGTGGTTGCTGGTGCTTTTGAAGATCAAACCTCACAAGCTTAGATAGACAGCTCTAAAGCAGGGGACCGAGACCCTGTCACTTTCCTTAACTCGTTCCTGCCTGCCTTACTCACAGTATCCTACCATTAAGTGTAACACATTTCTATGCTGTGGAATCTCCCCACCCCCACCCCCACCCCACCCTAAAAAAAAAAAAATAATGTAGCAGTGACATTCAGAGGAAAAATGGTGTAATGTCACAGGGTGACTCAAATGCAGATTGGTTCAGAACTTTTACCATGAGTGTCATCATATTGGGCCATTTTCTGAAATGTAGGGTAAACTCCAGGACCTACCAAAAACTGAGAGGCAGAATCCAAATTATTCATTTCATGTTTACAGCATGGTCAAAGCCCAAAGAGGAGGAGGAGAACACAGTGCAGAACAAAACAGAGAAAGAGTAAATCATAAAGTAGTTGAACTCCTCTGCTTTTCCATAGCAGTCAGTCAACACCCTAAACATCTAGATTTGTTCCTGTCCTTTGAGGGTAAGATGCAGCACTATGTCTGGAGCAAAAGAATGTCCCACCTTCTGTACCACCTGCATCATGGAGCATGAGATTTTTGTTGTTGATGTCTAAAATTGTTTACTTTTGAGTGAGAATTTGGCAAAGCATCTAATTGATTGCTTTAGCAGGAAACTGGTACATATGCAGATGCCTTTCGAGCCAAACACGTTCTTAAAGTTTAAGAATACTCATCACCAGGAGCATTGCCCCCTTGTCGTTTATGCAGTTTTCAAGTGCCTCTTTGCTCCTGTAGCATGCCGTAAAGATGACAGCACTCCCTCCTGTATCACTGTAACGAAGTTAGATTGAATCACAAGTTGCACACACTTCAGTATATATTTTTTCATTTGGTTCACTACCAATAGTGTAACTGTTGGAGAAGTGTTTACAATATGTTGATTTGAGGTATTGTAATTTGTCCAGCACTGTCTCAATATTTCCATGTGGTGAAACAAAAGCTTGTTAGTTAATGTTTGATTTGAAACACATCATCTTCTAAGTTAAATAATACTGATACCAGAAAAAAGCAGTGTACTTTATCAGACAAACTAAAAGCAAAGTACCAATGCTTTGTATTTGGATGAAACATAAGTAAAGGTAAATGTACAGTGCGTAATAGATACATTAAAATGGGATATAAGGGTGCTATGGACTTGGAAAGACATCCAAGAGCAGAAAAAAATAAAAGGATGATATGAACCAGCTCCACATCCAGCTCACTGCTCAGTTTTCTGAGTGAAAAACATGCACCTATAGTTAGAAATGTTCAAGCCATAGAAGTCACTCTGTCAAACCGTGTGATTTTCCACCACAATTCATACAAATTGATGAATTGTATAATCAAATTCAATAAAAAATATTTTCAAAATCAGTGGTTGAAGAAAACTCATCTTCTGGAGAAACTAGAACAGAAGCCATTACAAATAATGTCATTGAACCTCACACTGTAGATGTTTTTGTCAAAACTTTGAATGGCCAACTTCCACACTTTTACACGGGAACAGATGTAAGTAATCATGGTCCACTGAAAATTTTCCCAATTGTATTTCAATATTTTGCTTATGAAAACAATGGTATCCAAAGGTCCAAATGAAACTTTATAAAGAATTGCCAACTACATTACAGATACTTTGAGAAAGCATAACCTTAATACTTCTCAATTGTCCTGCACTCGGGGGTGTGGGGGGGTGGGTGGAGGGAGAATTGTGTATTCTGCCCTCATATGACTGCTTTTTTCATGTTTAAGCAATATGTACAGAGGAACTGAAGGATTTCTGCAAATTCATGGACATACGTTACCAACGACTCATAAACCATCCCAGGACAAGATGGCTATCATTGTATCCAGCAACAGATATGATTCTGCAGCTGTACCTAGCACTAAAATGTTATTTCTTTTCTCAGGACAGGAAATCTGTGCCTACAAAAATTATAAATTTTCTACAGAATGACTTTTCAGAGCAATATATTCTGCTTCTCTCTTTGACATTGTACATTTTTCACTGCACAATGATGTCTGTTGAAAAGGTAAAACAGTTTTATTGCAGAAGTGCATGACTTATTAGAAACTGTTTTAATTTCTCTAAAAAGAGACTCGAGAATTGGTCCATCCCTCTCAAGGTCACACAAGCTTTGAATTCCTTTTCAGAAGCTGGCTTGGAAAAAGTGTCTAGTTTTTAAGAAACTTGCACTGATCACCCAGGAAAATAGTTGCAGCCAAATCAAGTGCTTCAAATTGCCTAAACTTAAGGACTTTAACAACCTTTGATTTCAGGACATTCTTCCATATTTTCAGTACTTACAAACTAAAGGAAAATAAATGATTAAAAATTGTATGCTCAGTTCTGCAACATCAAGCTTTGTGCCAAATCTACAGTGCTGGACGAAAAATAAAGATTAGATCAAGAGCAGTGTTCTTTGTTTAAAAGGTGTCAAAATGTCTAAACATTTTCAGAAATTTTGAAAATTTGCCAATTTTTCTTCATGATTCTACTGAATGTTTGTGTTCATTCATTGTTGCTCAGTGCACAGAAAGAGAGGAACTTTAGGTTAATACAGTCAGTCAAAAGAATTTTACTGGCCAAGTACAATTATTTCAAGGACATGTTTTGTGAGGAATTTCATAGCTATATTCTTCAAGATAATTTAGCTCTTCTCTCAACACTACACTATTGAAAAATACACTTTCAAAAGACACACAACTGAAAAATATTGAAAGTCACTTCAAGGTGATTGCATTGTGTTTGTAACAATTAAATACCATTGTTTAATGCTATAGCAGATTTTAAATTTATTATTTTTGCTCATATTGAGATTAGAACATGTTTATTATCCCACTGTGTAAAACAGAAACAATTTATTGCTTCTAAAATAAACTGACAGGCCTATTTTAAAAAAAAGTCACACTTTTTCTGAAGAACTGTCCTGCTTTTGATAATTTTGGGTTAGTAACCCTACTTCCATAGTACCCTCACAGAATGACACATGCCATATGCAGCTGCATTGAAAGTTGTATGCTCCATACGACTCGAGTCTTCAACTTTTCAGATCATACATCAGTGAGTATCCTGCGAGGTGGATGCTTGCTGAGCTCAAAAAATTTGCATTGCATATTGATGGAATTTATTGGAAAAACATTTCAATGACCAAATCACAGGAGAATGACACCTTATACAAGCAGGCAATTGACTCATATTTGTGGGCTGCTGTAGGATAGAAAAGTGGAAACTCCAAGTAGAGACCACTGTCATCCAATAGGAAAATACTGCAGCTCAGCTCACAATGCATGGAACTTGAAATACCAACTACCATGATATACACCCATTTTCTTTCACAATTTGAGTGGGTATGATGCTCACTTCCTTGTTGAGCATTTGGATGATTTGAGTTTGGGAGATGATAAGGCTAGTGTTCTACCTGATAATGTCAAAAAATACATCTCATTCTCCAAATGAGTCACCAAAAACATTACATTCTGCTTTCTGGATTCACTGTGTTGAGTGCAGGCATCTCTTCATACACTTGATTGGCAATGCATCAGGAGGTCACACACATCATCAGAGCTGTACATACCGATAACACAGTTTTGGTTTGCGATGAATTGATGAAACCACATTTTCTAGCAGAACCACATTCACCAGTAAACTTAGGGGAACTGCCGTAATGGAAGTGGACTACGGGCACGCAGTGAGAGCTTGGCAATACTAGGGAAACATGCTCAAATATACACGGACACCAATGTAAGCCTGCCCGTGGGTATTTTCAAGAAATTCTGGATTGTATGCATGGACATACACACTCTGGATCCTACATTTTGTTTAATGCACGATTCTCTCAGTCTGTTTCTGTAGGTGTTAACTATAAACAGACTCATTTTGATCATTCATGGTAAGATCTTTCCAGTTCATAGCTGCTGATCTTTCTGTCCATATGTTCATTAACTACTGTGATATCAATATCAGACTGTATACCAGCAACCCTCTCCATACGAAGGATCATTTCCATTTATGTCTGCCACTTACACATTTAGTTCCATTACAGTACTTTACCTCTTTCATCCTACTCTGAACTATACTGTAGTGGGGATCTGGCATTTCACATTCATCATCCATATCATTGGCTTCCTTTGACTAAGGTGACTAATGTCTTTAAATTGCTCCATGTTGCAGCATCACTGAACTGGGAGTATAGTGAGAATATAATGCAGCTCCCCCATGTCCATTAAAACCTCCACGCAAGTCATGTGACTATTACAGTGCTATGCTAGTTTTACGGAGAAGATATTCTTATTAAATATGAGTATGGCTGCCATCAATTTCTGACCCTATGTGATAACCTGAAATACAGTTGGGATTCCACAAATTTCTCCATCTTTCCTACATTAAAATAAATAAAAAATAAAAATAAAAGAAATATCCTCTGCTACTTCGCAGATTCATGCATGACATTTGGACTCCTCATGCAATTTAGCTGGACTATTTTTAAACCCATTGTGTCCTGAGTCAAATGCTGACCCTGCAATGTAACAAATTGCCTGTACTGCTCCTGAATATCATTTACTGTATGTCTTTATGATAAGCCTTAAGCATATGTAAATGGTGTCTGTTCTTTCTGGGCAAGGGACACAACATCAGTCGTGTGTGGATAAGTTGAGAATATGGGTCTGACAGAAGGTGTGCTAGGGTAGTCCATGCAGTTGCAATGACCACTGCATCTGGACAGCTTAGTGGACAGAGAATCTGTCTATTAATCACGAGACCCAAGTTCAAATTCCGGTCCAGCACAAATTTTCAACTTTCCCCATTGATTTCAACTAATGCCTGCTCACAGCCAAAGTCTGTAATTCCTTTGTGTCTTCAACCTGAAGCAGTAAGTTTTCCCTAAGTTATTGGGTAGGTTTTCCAATGTGTGCTCCAGTATTATTAGCAGGTTTGAAATTCATTTAGTACGGTGAGTTGATATGAGTCTTCACACCCACAGCCGATTTACTGTGGATATATGCTTTGTCCTTGGAATGTTTTCCTCCTATTACTTAGTAATTTTTACATATACCCCTCCCGTGCATATTTTATTCCATTAAAGTTGTATAACACTGCCTATCTTGTCTCAGCATTTCTGTTAAAAACTGTGAATGTTCTGACTCCCAAATTTAAGTTGTGGCATCATATCTTCTTGTGAACGTCACATTTCATTTTGTGAATGGCTCCCTTCCTTTCGCTATAATTTGCTACACTGGTAGGATTGCAATTTGAATGTTTTCCATATTTAACATTTGTGCTCCGTACTTTGTTACATTGAATTTTGGTATCTTCTTTTGGTCCAGTGTTAGTATTCCCTTTTTCAATGCCCAGTGATTGCTTCCAGTTAAGGTAGATGTTACGCAGACTCCAGTCATGTTTTAGACTGGGTTATGAATCTCTCTCCTCTGAGTGGCCACAACTCTAGTATAATTTTTGACAGAAATTCTGTGCCCTCTTTGAATCTTACTTTTTCCAGGAAAGGGATTTCTGTCAGTTATATTCTCCTTATATTGTGCTCTGTCACCAGGTAATAATTGTTTAATAGTGTGCTTCAAAGTGTTCTGCCAAGTAGTAGTTTCACACATACAATGGAAACAACCACTTGGCAGAACACTCGGAAGCACACTGTTAATCAATTTAGCTGAGAAATCCTGAGTGATTAGGTGATATTTGTCTTTTAACTAGAACTGATGCACATGATTAAATCATGTCTGGGAATGTCCAACGTGTTGGGCAGTTGTTTCAATTCGGAGTACATGACCATCTTCTCGAATAAGGTACGCATTTTGGGCTCTGTTTCCACAGTCTATTTTCTTATTTCTTCCTTCCGTAGAGTATGCACATATAACTTCAATCCTAGTGTAGTTTTTAGCTGTGAGAAGATAATGCTGACATTTACTGCAGTGCATTACTACTGCATTATTTTTCACTGCTATGAGTCTGAAGTATACACAATCTGCTTGTTGAGAAGGGCTTTCCTCATCACAGAACCTGTAGTCCAAACACAGTTTTAAAAATTGGTGTTTTTAATAGATTTGGGTATGCTCTTTTCAAATTTTTACTTTGCCATCTCGTATCTCTGCCACACACACACACACACACACACACACACACACACACACACACCTCATCCAAGAAAAATGGTGCTCTGAAACAGTCTTTTGACAATATCTCATTTGTCACTCATTTTCCAGTGAAAATAGTTATGTAGTAAATTAAACTAGAGAAAATTTCTTATAATTTATGCGGTAACTTTTTTTTTTTTTTTTTTGTAATTTCAGTGTATGAGCACCGGAAAGTCTACTACAATGAGCGTTTTAGCCAAGAAGCTCATTTCCACACCACCAGTGTAGGTGGCATGTTTTTGTTTCTTTCTTGTATCCCCAGGCATAAACCACATGAAATGCACCATTATGAAATTTAGCACATTCTCCTTCACTCTCATATTTTTGATGGACTGGGTTTTGCGAATTGGGGTGTTTGCGGGAGGAGACCAAACAGTGAAGTCATCGGTCTCATCTGAGTAGGGAAAGATGGGAAAGGAAGTCGGCCTTGCCCTTTCAAAGGAACCATCCCGGCATTTGCCTGGAGGGATTTAGGAAAATCACGGAAAACCTAAATCAGGATGGCTAGACGTGGGATTGAACAGTCATCCTCCCGAATGCGAGTCCAGTGTGGGTTTTGTGACATCATTGTCTTCAGTACTGAGCAAACTGTCATAGATAAAAATTTCTACCAAGTTATCCATGAGAGGATTATCAGTTTCATTGTAATACTCTCATTCCTCAATTTGCTTTAATCATTGAATATTATGATCTGGAACAATAACATTTCTAAGTGTTATACATGCTTCAGTATAGGAGCAAAATCTGAGACATGATAATGTACCTGTTAACTGCCGACATCCATACTTTAAAACAAAAGCACTGCTACTCCAACCTGCAGTGGTGACATGAAAGATTTCACCCTTTTTATGATGCAATGTGTGAGAGCAATACTGTTTTTCTTCTATTTATAAAGAGATTCACATTTATTCTTCAGTACTACACCATCCAGGGAAACACAAAGTTTCAGGTATATCTAACTCAATTTCTTGAAAAAAATTTATCTGATGGCGTATAATGTTTTGCCTTGTAGACCTTGGAACAAATATTCTTTACAAGAATTGCTGTAGCAGACTTTACAGTACACTTTCAATAACATATCCCCTACATTTCAGAATCCAACCACAGGAGTCTCATTGGTAGTGGAGGCAATCAAAATATTGTAACCACATACCTTGAGGAGTTGTGCCTTTGCCATTTTTATGAGTGGACAGTAATCACATTCAGTTTTGGCCATCAGCTCATCCACAGAAAACTGTCATGCTTCAGGAAATTGCTCAAGTTAAGAGAAGATATACTGCACTGCAGTATCGATCTCATTAGGATATGGATTTTTTTTTTAAGTTTTTACTAAGGAAAACTGCCTAACAGCCATATGTTTTCAGAAATGATTTTATTTAGAAAATCTGTTTCGGTAACTGAGTTGTAGTCAAATATTCAAAGTAGACACTACTACTAAAACAAATTCACAGAATCCAGAAATTGATGGCTCCATTTGTGCAAGTATCAATATATCACATGGAGTGCATAGGGGCCTGAAGATAGCATTATTGAGATGCCGAAACTGCTTGTGTAAATAAGACAACTTCACAAAACATACGGCCTGTTTGGCGGTTTTCATAGGTAAATATTTGACAAGCCACTGTCCCTTATCCACAATGGATCAACAGATATCATTTTTTAGTACCTTCAGTCGGTGGCACTTGGTTCAAATTTTTTCATGTACGAGTTCTGATACTACCCATCAGCTGCAACCAAATAACTAACATGCCCAACAGGCCCAACAATTGCTCAACCCAAATCATCATTACAACCTCTAGCAACTTCTGAAATGCTGGTTTTCATTGATATTTTACACACACTATACACAATATTATGAACACATAAGCATGCCTGTTTTTCTTGCGCTACAAACTTTGCCGATATCTCATCAGCCCACAGAAAACAATGATCTCTCAATGACAAAGGTGGGACAGTGGGTCACAGTTGTGGATGGGAAAGTGCAAAATCGCTTCCTCTGCACAAAGACACAGAAATTAATTTCTCATTGTTATAGTGTTTTTTAAACATACACAGTGAACCACTACCAATCTCAGTCCCTCCAATGTTTGCCTTCTTATATCCGCCTGCTTAGCTGAGTGGTAATGTGTGTGCATATCATGCAGCAGGTCCCAGTTCTATTCCCGGATAGGTTGGAGATTTTCTCCATTCATGGACTGAGTGTTATGTTGTCATCATCCTCTCATCATCACTGACATGACAGTCACCCAATGTGGCATCGCCTGAAATGAGACTTGCAACCCAGCAGTTGAACTTCCCCGGATGGTGTCTCCCAACCAACAATACCATATGATCATCTTTTTTGCCTTCTTCTCCTTTCTTTGAACACTTGACTTACAAAATGTCTCCAATCCATTTTCCTTCATTTCAATCATATCACTTCCTGGCAAGGGATTTCCACAAACAAAACTGTTAACTTCCTTAGAAGCCATGGCTCCAAAACAACAAACTCGTCCTGATGATTCAGGGCTTTGTCAGAAAGTATTCCATAGGAGGACAGACCACAAAGCCTGCAGCAAAAAAATGTTTTGACTTAAGTTATTGGAAAATTTATCTCACTTAACTTATTACATAAAAACTAATAACTATTTTCATTGTAAAATGAGTCAGTGAGGAGATATTGTCAAAAACTGTTTGGGTGGGAGGGGTGGAGGGTCCCTTAACCACTTTTCAAAATTCCTGGAAAACTTTCCAGCTAACTCCCCTTTTTGAGCAACAAATAATTGTGCTACTACCTTAATACATGAGAAAAACTTTTTTTGTGTGATTATGGGAAGTGCCCTTGTAAGAGGTACCATAATTACATTTTGCAATATTACCTTTTGAAGCATTTCCTCTATATTTTTTTATTTTATGCATTTGCTTTATGCATATTTTCTCCTTTGTTGGGTTGACAACATAAATTAATTTCTGTTGGACAACTTTCACATCATCTTTTTTATGAGAAGACATAAATTACAGGCCAGTTTCTCTTCTACCAGCATTTCAAAATGTATTTGAGAAGGTAATATGTAATAGTTTTTCTGCATCTCACTACATATAATTTGTTCTTAAACCAGTGGGTTGGCTTCAGGGAAGGAGTATCATCAGAAAATTCAGTTTATTATTTTTTGTCAGAGCCACTTGCAAGACTAAATGATGAGCACAATAAATCTCTTCTTTGAGCTAATGCTTGATAGTGTGGAACATGTTACACTTTTGAATTAGCTGAAGCATTATAAAATTAAGAAAAAAAAATTCACCAGCTGATCATTTTATACCTACCGAATATGAAGCACACGATTTTCCTCACAGTGCAAGCACAGCAACAGATATGAATCTGACAACGATTTCATAAAGTGCAAGATGTTTGTATTAAAGTGTGTCAACAATCTTCCACTAAATAACATGGATGACGCAGATTTTTTTAGACTGACACATGAAAAGTGCCACTGTGAAATATACTAAGAATAATGTAAATGATTTAGCAAACAGTAAAGAATGTATCATCATTTATAGATTACACAGAATAAATTTGTCACTTAACTATATTAAACAACACACATACAGACTGAACACAAACACACTTAAAAATAATTATTTTTATTGTACTGTGGACAAACAATGAGCAAAGTGGAACATGATCATAAATTGTTACGACTGATGTTATGTGCTAAGCTTTTTGGAGACTACCATTTAGCAAATGCTGTTCAAGTGACTAAAACTAATCTCCACAGTCTATAAAAACAGCAATGCAACAACTTGGTTATTTTACATATTCTTACTCTACTATTGCATTGGTATCATATTTTGGATCAATTCTACATTCACAAAGAATATTTCTGGGTCACAGACGGGCACTCTTAACAATCTGCAGGGGCAGTTTGTGAAACTAATGTTCTAACATCTGAGCATTTCAATAGATTTTTAATTTTATTACATACTGTTGTTAAACATAATTTTCTATATCCAATTGACAGACAAATTGTATCCAGATGGCAGGAAGGAAAATTAGGGTTTAATATGTCAGTGACGACATGGTCATTAGAGATGGAGCATTTGCTCAGACTGAGGAAGGGAATCGGCTGTGCTTGTTCAAAGGAACCATTTGCCTTAAGTGATTTAGGGAAATCACAGAAAACCTAAATCCAGATGGCTGGGCATGGATTTCAACTTGTCTTCCCAAGTATGGCTCCAGTGGGCCATGTTGCTCTGCATATTTGCCCACTAACACTTTCTTCATCATTATGCATATAGGTATGCATTTTCTTCAGGATCCATTTTTCAACACAGTCCTCTTCCTCACTTAGTAGTTCCTTACAATGGTTAAGAGGCACTCACAGAAATGTGCTATTTAATTTTACATACTATCACAAACATTTTAATTTGTACCAGCCTTCAGTGAATGAACTAGTGACTAACTTTATGACAAAATAACTTTGGCTCAGATGGTTCCACAGAACCTGGGTTAAAAGAATATATGAATATCTGAAGAATGAATTTGGTACAATGTACTGGGTGATCAAAAAGTCAGTACAAATTTGAAAACTGAATAAATCACAGAATAATGTAGATCGAGAGGTACAAATTGACACACATGCTTGAAATGACATGGGGTTTTATTAGAACCAAAAAAATACAAAAGTTAAAAAAAAATTTCTGACAGATGGTGCTTCATCTGATCAGAATAGCAATAATTAGCATAACAAAGTAAGACAAAGCAAAGATGATGATCTTTACAGGAAATGCTTAATATGCCCACCATCATTCCTCAAAAATAGCTGTAGTCGAGGAATAATGTTGTGAACAGCACTGTAAAGCATGTCCGGAGTTATGGTGAGGCATTGGCGTCGGATGTTGTCTTTCAGCATCCCTAGAGATGTTGGTCGATCATGATACACTTGTGACTTCAGGTAAACCCAAAGCCAATAATCGCACGGACTGAGGTCTGGGGACCCGGGAGGCCAAGCATGACGAAAGTGGCAGCTGAGCACGCGATCATCACCAAACGACGCGCGCAAGAGATCTTTCACGCGTCTAGCAATATGGGGTGGAGCGCCATCCTGCATAAACATTGTACGTTCCAGCAGGTGTTTATCAGCCAGGCTAGGGATGATGCTATTCTGTAACATATCGGCATACCTCTAACCCGTCACGGTAGCAATTACAAAACCAGAATCACGCGCCATCTGTCGGACATTTTGTGAACTTAGTTTTTTTTTCCTTTGTTCTAATAAAACCCCATGTCATTCCAAGCATGTGTGTCTATTTTTACCCCTCTATCTACATTATTCCATGGTTGATTAAGTTTTCAAATTTACACTGACTTTTTGATCACCCAGTACATGGAGTGTCTCCTATGAGACAAACTTGTACACAACCAGGTGTTGCATTTAAGGATCTATCTGAATTTGTGAAAAAATTTGTCATTGCTGATTAAATGTGCCCCCCCCCCCCCCCCCTCTTTCCATACCACTGACAATATCACAATCATAAGAGGGAATTTTTCCTATCAGCAGTGCATTAGGTCGTCTAATAGAAGACACACTAAGAAATTCTAGGCTTTCATTACCCAGTTATCAACACTCTCTCTCTCTCTCTCTCTCTCTCTCTCTCTCTCTCTCTCTCATTTACTGCAGATCCACACACGAAATGTTACATCAAAAACCAATGTAAGATTGACTTCTCTTTCATAAAGTAAGAGTTCACTCCCATTTGTCCTGTGGAAACTTTTCAGCAATCTTTGGATAAGTCCTTGCAACTTCAATTTTATGACTCCTGATCTCTTCATTTTCTGATGCACACACTATCTGCAGTACCAGAAGTCAGACAGACATTGACAAGATAGAATGCCATTACTAAGCTTGAGTTGCAACCGACATAAATCAACTTCAGAATCAGAAGTAATGTCACTCACTATCCTCGAGTGTAAAAGGGTATGTCACCATTTCATTTGTATAACTGTCAGCTGACAGACTATACACTGTGGGTCATTCGTGTTTATTATTATTTTTTAACATTTTTTGGTAGCTCCTATAATGGTTACAAGATTTTTATGCATTGTATACTAGTTTAGGAAGACAGACATCTATGATCATGATGATCACATAGATCAAAGCTGGTCATAAAATAAATAAAATGTTTTTGTGATCAAAGACTTTAATTCCACCAATGGTAATAACAACAAACACACAGCTCTCCACTCTCCACCACCATACTGTGTGTGCACATGGGCACCTGCAGGCTCATACACGTGAGCACACACGGGATGTTACATGACCATAGTAGTGAACTGGAAACTAGAGTCCTTCTGGTTAGTGTCTTTCGTAGGTCATTAGAGGAGGGGGGATGGGGGGGAGGAAGCAAAGGTATGCAGTATGTACTTACTTCTTGATGTTATTTTTAGTGTATCTCATTCAGAGTTTGATTTTACTTGTATTGGACAATCTGTTAAGACAATATAATTTCTACACCAGATGTAACGCTATGTACCCATGATAGAAACCTTGAACACTGTCTTTCAATTTTTCCTATAGAGATTTATAAAACCCTTCTACAAGACATACAAAATAGGTGCCATCACATGCACACACTTAACTGCATGATTTAGGACGAGTCGGGTAGTTCTGTAAGGGTCATTCCATGTCAGTTCAACCAGGGGCTCCAGCTCATGGTCTCAGATTTGACTGAAATTCAGTACACTAATTCTACCATGTGTAGAACACTCATGTATAAAGTATTAGTTTCCCCTGCCAATTAGTTACAGAATTATGACTTGTGAAAGAAGGTGGTGTTACCCGGAAATTGCAACCCGCATCTGGCAATCTATCTTCAGACCCAACTTCAGGTCTTAATAACTTTGGAACTATTCCACACAGTCCAGTGAAATTTTTACAACGCAGTAACATCCATTTAGAGAACACACTCCATGAATCAAAACACCAACAACATATTTCTGAGGGAAAATAAAAAATTCCAAAATGTGATTAAAAAATGTAATACTTTAAAAGGTACATATTGTAGGTGCCCTCTATGCCAAATATAATTCACTCAAAAAGGTTATAAATTTTTTTGTGGTAAGCTTAATGTGGCCTAGACACACACAGAACTCATCATGCCCAAATCAGTCACAAAAACTGAGCTACATGCACATGAAAATACAAAAATTTGATAAACTACCTGAAAAATGTGGATTTTCAAAGTGTGGTAGCACAAAAGGGACAAGTGGTATCCAAGCCAAATTTCACACACTGCATAAGTAGACCATAATGATATATATTGCAAAATTTCAGCATGTTATTGCAAGACATTTGTGTACAATGGAAGTTAACAGATGTATTTGGTGATGTGGCCATTGTTCCACAACACAATTTTGTAAAAACATATAGTAAACTGTTCTGCCTCTTCTTATCCTCTCCCACAACTGTTTAATCACTAAGCAATAACATATAGACAGATTAACACAACCTATCATTAATGTTTACTGCACCTTAACTGCTAAAAACCAGTCAATTGTGCTTCGAAGAGAAGTTTTCCCTCACTTTAGCTACTATACTCTGTACATTGAGTGGCAAATTGTACTGTCTTCCTGACACTGTCGTAGGAACTGGAACTGTCATAAGAATATGTTCAAAAGGAATCCAACACCTGTCTGCCAAACGTGGCCAATGAAATGATCTTGCTGGTCCTGCTGGTGTCATGAAGTTCACAAATACATCACCTTCTGCTTCACAGCACTCTGCAACACATCCTAAGTACCATTTGTCATCATAAACAGCAATAACATAGCGACCTGGTTGTATGTTGCTGCTTTTGCTTCTGAATCCTGAGTCAGACACACTGTGAAGACACACGTTGTGCATGAACCTATAGTTATAACCGGACAGTCTGCTCATCTGCATATTGTCAGAGTCCGCTGGAGAGAAGTGATGATGGCTCCTTGTGCCTGCAACAGTTTTAACATGTTCTAGTCTGCTTTTTAGCAACTCTTCGACTGATTTCACCTCATCTTTTGAAATATAGAATGATTGTATGCCAGAGATATTTTTCTGTACCCAGGTAGATAATTGAAGAGGAATTAGAATGTGACCTTCTGTAGGGTGCTGCAGACTAGCTCGTGATGCCATGCACCGCACCAATACCATCACATACATTTTTACCATGACTTGTTGAGAAAAAAATTCCATTCTGCGTGAATCTGAAAATCATGGTAATGCATGCATAATTTTTTAAGATTTTTACAGTTTTTGTACTGACTAGCTGCCCAATCACTGAAGAATTTTGCAAAATGTATGTGAGGCAGCTTGTTTTTCACATATGCCATGACAGTGCAAATGTGGGCATGAACTGCATTGGCATCATGAATAAAACAGCACTAAAAATGCGAAAGTTCATGACATACACATCACCTGATTCACCTCTATAGTAAATCGCAAATGGCTGGAGAGTTGCTTGACTGTTGTCCCAATGATACCCTTGGATGGCACCTTGAACTATAAATGCATAATTTTCAGAGAAGTCTAGTATTACTATAATTACATCTTGTTTCAAATTATCCTTACAAAACTGGAGATAAGCCGATTGTGCTGTTGCTGTGAAGCTGTGTGTGGTCAGTTTGTTTTGGACAACACATTTCAACAAAATCTTCTACTGTACTGTGCTTTGTTTCAAGACTTGTGCAATCCCTGTGTCTCCCTTGTTTATAAGAAACAAGTTCGTCATCCATAAGGAGTTCACCATACAGTTTGTTATTCATGTGTTCTGCAAGATTTGCCTTACCAGGACACTTCACACCTGTGTATCATGCACTGGTAGGAACTGATGTCACACACTAACAGCTTCATTGCCCCCTTGTAATCCAGACCAGAATCCTTTATAGCAGCAATCATCATCTTAGCATTTTGATGGGTCTCACAAACACAAACATTGTGTGTGCCCCTTGCACTTACAGGCACAACCCATTTTGGCCGAAGATTGAAAAAGATGATAAACCTACTTTGGTATTGGGATACTTTTCCTTGAATTCTACATATAGTTCTGATACGTTGCATAGCAACAGTCTTTTTTTGCATCTGTAGACGTACATTTCCCATTTTCACCATTACATAGTCTTTTTTCCAGGCATTTTTCAGCAGTAGTCATTATTTTCATAAACCTCCGACACTAGCACCTTTATTTCTGAACTCAATTGCTTACCCTGAGCCTGCTGAAGTTGTGGAAGTATTCCTTGGGTTGCTTTTATTTTCCTAGCTTGCTTTACCATATATATGTAGAAACATTGAATATTCCTTTGCAGTGTAGTCAATAGACCAGCTGGAAAGTGCAAGGGTAAGAATAGCTACCTTTTTTCTGGCGTGTGGACATAGCACATTTTTCTTTCAAATCATGCATGACTTTGTCCAAATCAGAGTATTTCTGGCATGACTTCTGTTCCTTTGGAGCAGATAGTTCTTCCTCTTCCACCATTAGTGTGTAAGCTATTTTGAGTTCTAATTCCATTTGAGCTTCTTGTAGTTTTCTTCTACCATAGCTGGGCCTGTCTCTCTTCCCAACTTTGTGTGCCTTCATGGGAGACAAACCAAGAGCAGTCACTGAAGTATTTAATTGATCATCTGCTGTGGTTGTAGGTGGCTGATACTCTTCATCACTGTCATGTAAATTATCAGAATATTCTTCATTTTTTAGCAGTGTAACACACCTGGAACATAACTTCTGTCTTGGTTCCATGTTAAGTCCCATGCACTGATTCACTTTAAATACTGATTTTATATCAATTTCTCTGAGGCTACACTTCACTATCTTCTTATGAATCCGAAATGGATCAAAACAACTTCTTTGTAGGAAAGAATACTTATCCGGAAACACTTTCATATGATGATAACAAACACTAAAGTTTCCTGGAACTGTACTTCTTGTGCCCACAGGGTGTATCCCGGATCTCTATAGCAACAAATCTTGGTCCGATTCATCCAGATCATACAGTACAAAGCAAATGCCACATTTTGTTCCATATGTTGTTTTATGACATTCAGATGCTTGTGCTCTACCAATACTGCAACTTGTTTGAACAAAAGCACCACTAGTACAGTCTTCTGCCTCCATACTGACTTTCCACAACAGTACTGACCAGTCTTAACTACAAATTAAAAACATGAGTATCCTGCAATTGTTGCTTGTTTCCTTTGTTGTTCCTGCCTAACAATGACTCATTCTGCCCCTGAAAACTACCATTGTTTAACTTTCTGTTGCCTAATGGTTCCCAACAATTGCTGCAGCTTTATCTGAAACAAGCTGTCTGCACCATCACTATTACTTGCTAAATTGTGTTAAAAGAAACTTAACCAAATACATATGTCAACTTTTATTGTACACAAATGCCCTGCAATAACAAGTTGAAATTTTGCCACATATTATATTATGGTCTACTTATGCAATGTTTGAAATTTGGCTTGGATATCACTTGTCCCTTTTGTGCTACCACACTTAGAAAATCCATGTTTTTCAGGTAATTTTTCAAATTTTTATATATTCATGTGCATGTAACACTGTTTGTGTGACTGATATGGGCAAGATGAGTTCTGTGTGTGTTTAGGCCACATTAAGCTTAACACAAAAAAATTTATACCCTTTTTGAGTGAATTATATTTGGCATAGAGGGCACCTACAATATGTACCTTTTAACGTATTACATTTTTTAATCACATTTTGGAATTTTTTATTTTCCCTCAGAAATATGTTGTTGGTGTTTTGATTCATAGAGTGTGTTCTCTAAATGGATGTTACTGGGCTGTAATAGTTTCACTGGACTGTGTAGAATAGTCCCAAAGTTATTAAGACCTTAAGTTGGGTCTGAAGATAGATTGCCAGATGCAGGTTGCAATTTCCGGGTCACGCCACCTTCTTTCAACAAGCCATAATTCTGAAACTAATTGGCAGGGGAACTTAAAAGTGTTGTACATGAGTGTTCCACACTTGGTAGCATTGGTGTGCTAAATTTCAGCCAAATCTGAGACTATCAGCTGGAACATTTTCTCAAATTGGTTGAATTGACATGGAATGACCCGTAAGCAAGAATGTCTATTTCAATGCATGGACATGAAACAGGCAAATGTGCAGTTCAGCTGCCAGCACATTTAGAAGTTTTCACACTTGCTACCATTGTGCACTCTCTCAGATTTTTCCTACAGTACACAATGTGGTTGTTGTGCACTCTTCTCCAGATTCTCATCAATAATCTACAGTAAGCGTCAAGATCATGGCAACCTCTTGCTGGACCATGCACTTTTCAACAGAATTTATAAATATTTCAAGATTGCCAGAAGTTTCTCCACGTGAACTTCCCTGCTTTCCAGACAAGTTTTAACATTTTTCTCTAACAAATTTTGAGATCTCAAGGGTAACTAAAGACATAAAATTAACAAAAAATGTAAGGACTTCCTTATTTCTCTGTTTGAACAAAAATCTTAAGTACTAATATCAGCATCTTTTTTAACGAACTGTTTGTAGATGGAGAAAGCAAGCCAAATGGTGTGTTTCATTAAGACCGCTGTTATTTTATTTCAATAAAACTACACATATTTTGTGACAAAAATACGCATTTCTTTGGAGTCCCAAGGCAGATTTAAAACACCTTCAATGATTTCAGAAATAACCTCAGAAAAAAGTTGCCATCTTGTAAGAAGTGTATAAGGCCAGGAAGAATTGTGTAAACAAACACTATAGGTGACCACCAATAAAATGTTGGTTCTACTATGTACATTATTGTCCATTATTAGTCACTGTGTTAAGTCCATTATTTTACAAGTATTGGGTGATTTTTCTTTTGAGAAATATATATGTACGTAGTGTACGATCTGCCAGTGACTGACAATTTTCTTCTTGTCATCCATACTTTCTAATACATAAATTATTTTCAAAGTGCCAAAATGTACTAGAATAAATAAAATGTCTATAAAATGCTGCACTATACTATGTACTTGCAGTGAGACAGTCGCAATTCCGAAAATCCACTGCCCATGGCATCCAGCCTGCCGAAGAGCACCACAGCCCTGTGTCCTTGGATACGCCACAGAAATCTGCCGCATTACGCCACACACAGACAGACCCGGCCTGCAGGCAGGTCGGTGAGACTAGATGGGCAGAGCTTGCAAATTAGTCGAAAACAAAGGTGAGCTTCAGATTAGCAGGCCCAATCAGTTAGAGATACCCACAGAAATGGCCCATCGTGGAAGTCCACTCATGTGGCTAGCTGTTCACATGCCACAGATGCTGTGTTGATGAAATGAGATTGCAGTGATCAATCCCTGCAACAATAACTTGTGCAAATGCTCTGAGAATCAATACTAATGAGGATAGGTTGCAAACTCCCCGTAAAAAAAAAAACCCAAACACGCGCTCTCTCCCCCCCCCCCTCCCTCCCTCTGCTGTCTCCGGCCACTGCATCAACACTCTCCAAGAATCAGATCCGAACAAACCACTCCTCACGCCACCCTGCCTCTCATCGACAACTGCTAGGCTAGGGGGGCAAGAAGTGGTGGCAGCACTGACTGCAAGCTGAGGGGAATTGCAGTAAGAATGAGGGAGTATGGAAGCAGTACACGTACTCATCTGTGCTCAACCAGTGTCGGTGCATGACATCTCAGTAAAACTATTTCATCTACTGAGACAAAAACGAGATTTTCCAGTGCTTTTTCAAATTTCACTGATATTTCCCTCACACATTTGAAATTCCCTGATTTCCAGAAATTGTGGCAACCCTGTATGTACACATAGCAACAGTGCTTGTGAATAGTAGCATAAAGAAATTACATGGAGCTAATTTAGAAAGGAACGGAAGAAAATTTGTATCAGTCCGTGCACAGGAAAGTCTCTTGACACAATTTGTATATCAACATTGTGTTATTATGGCTTGCTTTTATTTACTGTGGGTCAAGAGGTGCCAAGGTTTCCTGAAAACTTTGACTGCACATACTGATGTGTGCCACATTAATACATACCAAATCAGACAGTTGCCAGCACCATCTCGCATCTCAACACATTTCCCCCCCTTTTCTCTGTACATCTACAGATGCTTGCACTTCTGTTCCAGATCAAGGCACTATCTAAACTCCCTCAGAAGAGTATGACAATTATTTGGGCCACATTGTAGTAACAGTAATAAGACTTCTTTTTTTAAGCAGATGCATTAAAAAATTGACTTCAATGTCTTTTCTTCCATATAGTTTACAGCAATTTCTTAAATAATAAATATTAATACAATAGTACTTTTTACCTTTATGACCTCTGGCCACAGCACATCATAAAGTGCTTTTCATGTGTCTGGAGTTACACCACACAATGGTAATGTGGAAACTCCTGTGGCAAATTTTAAACTTTTCAGGGAGCCAAAGACCTTCTGAAAAACCTGAGAGCAGCTGCAAGACATTTCTCAGTACTCTCTTCCTCTCAAGTGTACCACTTCAGCTGATTTTGTTCATGACAATCTCTACCAATGTTTACACTATCCATTCTTAAATAGGTTTGATAGGCATCTGGGTAATTGTCTTGCAGCTCTTAAAGAAGTACAATTGGAGCAGTATCTGCGCTGCTTCTTATTTATGTCCATGTCCACAACTGCAATACCTCCTGTTCCAGTGATAACAACAGGCATTCGATTCACTTCAGGACTAATCATGGCTGCAATTAAGGTACTCAACACTCAGGATTTTAGAACTGACGAAACACCGCACGCCAAGACTGCCCATATATACCTGTACACAAATTTCACCATTTACACACAGACACTTGTGCACAGCACTCCTGAATGCTGGCTTGCTCGCCCAAGAACACGTCCCTTAATCTCTATCCACACACCTCAGCACCATGATTTTGTGTGCGTGCAGATCCGCCCCATTCTGTTGCATGGTTAAAACTGTACATCTTAGGGCATCTAACATGAAGCAAATGATCAATAAGGGTGCAATGCTTTATGGTTTCAGTATGTACTTAATTAAAAGGGTAATATATTTGCATTTGGAATCAATTATCAATTGTGTTCTGGTGAATAAAGTATCTTTACTATTGACCACAGTCTTCCACTATTGAATATCTCTTGCTGCACTGCAATGGTTTCTGATAAATTTTGCGATTATACCAATCCATGAAAAATGAACTCAAAGCAGTGAAATTTACCATTCATTGCTAAAGTACTAAGATTTACTGACCTCATACCAGATTTGAAATGTTGTGATTGCAGTTGGGTTTAATGACTGATTCATGCATATTGTTCTTTATACTATTTGTATTGTTTACCATACAACTGACAACACTAACTAAAATGCAACACACTACCTTCAACTTGTCAGCAACTTCATTAAGATCATCAAACCACCAATGAGCAAAGTTGATATTTTCCTCTAACTGCCATCCATCATTTTATAGAATCCTTCCCACTTTTAATCATTTTGAATTTGCAAGTAAAGTTTCTCAAAACCAAGTTTTCATGTTGCTTGCTTGAACGCCACTGCCCAGATACTTTTATCACATAGCATATTTATTGTAGCTGTAATAAAACTTAATGAACTACAAACCTGTAATTAGAGGCTCCACCTAATGTCAATTATAGAAAAAAATATATCTTTTACATAATGAAATTAGCCTTTCAAAAATTATCACTGGCATTTTAGACAACAGTGATATGAAGTAGAACTTGTTACAATTTTAGAAGGAATTACAGAAGATTTGCCAAGAACACCATCACTGAAATAATTTGAACAAAACTTCGATTTCCATGAACAAATTTGCCCAAAGAACTTAGCGAATTTGTGGACACTTCAGAATTCCTTGCAGATTAAAACAGTGCCAGGCAGGGACTTGAACCCTGGACCTTTGACTTTCGCAAGCAACTTACATCAGTTACAGAATATCATTTACAGTTTAGTGTTTACTGATTACATTCGCACGTAGTCTCAGAAAAAAATAGGACAAAACAGGTTAGGATAAGGAAGTTCACAAACAAATTCAAAAAGAAAGTTTTGTTCAGGACACAATCACTTTAGTGTCATTTCACAATACAAACTTTACAAGTCTCAACCAGTATTATCCATCACATTGCTACCCAAAACCATCTTACATTTATAAGATTT
Source organism: Schistocerca nitens (assembly GCF_023898315.1). NCBI lineage: Eukaryota > Metazoa > Arthropoda > Insecta > Orthoptera > Acrididae > Schistocerca > Schistocerca nitens. The sequence goes on along the minus strand of NC_064616.1, from coordinate 554,650,840 downwards.
ATCACAAGAGTAATGTATAACATTCTCATCAATTCACACCAATTCTAACATTTGCAATCAAAGTCTTTCTTATTAAATCAGTTTAAGTCAGTTCATCAGAACTGCATTGACTTACATGAAAATAACTTAATAAAGTCTTTTACAATTATGATCTTCATTACAAATACATCAAAGCAGTGTGGGTTATTTAGTTGGAAGACTAACAGGGAAAAACACTGAATATGGGAATTTGTTTATCGTATTCCTAAATGGCATGTAATGACTCAGTCGCACAGTCAATTTGATACTGGTAACACTGAAGTAATTAACCCAAAGATACACTCACTTAGGACTGGTGGGTGGAGGTGGGGTGATGATAAACAGCGTGACAGTTCATCAACAATGTCTGCAATGTGAGTGAACTGGATGATTTTTGCCATTCCTATCACCAAATTGTTGTTTTGGAAATAATTCAAACTCAAAATTTTTTTAGTACTTACACAGTATTCTAATAACTTAAATTTCATGAACAGTTCCCACACACTGCAGTCCTCTTTTCAGAGCTCTATCCTTGGCCTACCCAAATACTCATGCCCTTATCTATATTATGTCAAATTACAATGTTTTTTTTTTCAGTACACAGTTCCTGCATTTTGATGTAGCATGTGTTCTTTTTTGACACAGTCATGTAATGGTGATCCACAACCTTTAGTTACAATTTAATTTGTTACTTAAAAATTCTTGTGCTACAGTCATTCTGGCAAGTATACACCAAAGGAAACAAAATATTTTCACTGACTTCTTTGTGGGGAATATTCTAATGTTTTAATATAATGAAATGAAATGTTACTGCTCTTCCTATTTTAAGTGTTCTCTTTAAATCCTAGGTGATGCTTACACACACACACACACACACACACACACACACACACACACACACACACACACACACTTCAAAAAAACTAATTTCTTGAAAAAAAAAACCATCTATACCACACAAAATACAAGAAAGGATATACAAAGGAAGTGCAAACACACTATTTGATGCAAAAAGTCTGATTCTGAAAATATAACAGAGCTACACAATTTTTCCTACTTACATAATTAATTACAATTACATTACATCTGCAAAATATAAAACAAGCACCCAGTGTTCAGGGAACTTTTTCATTATTAGTCTGTATACTATAAATAATTACCAAAATAAACAGATAATTTGGTGAAATATTAATTTACATCCCCACCATTAACAATATTCTTGAACATGTCAAATACAAGAATTCAAGTGATTTCTTTCTTTTTTTAAAAAAATAATTCCTTATAGTATGCCAAACAAACCTTACACTGTTTACAGTTTTAAGTGTGTATGTCACCAAAGAGGAAAGGAAGTTACAAGAGATCAAGTTATATATCATTCATTACATTAGGTTGTCTTGCTACATTCATCACTAAGTAATCAAATCTTGAAAGGTAATCAAATATATTAGACACTTATCCAATGAAATTATAATGGAATTTTACACATTGCACATACAATACTGAAATATATTTGTTTAGAAACGTTTCCTGGCAATCTATCATGAATGCTTGTGTCAACTTAAGAGCTACACAGCAACACAATATGAGCTGCACCATTTTTGAACAACACAAAAAACCTACAACCAGAGATAAGAATGTATCCATCCAACCACCACACTACTAACAGGTGGTGTTACACAATCAAGCTGTGTGTACTATTAAATGTAGCATGGAAGAAGAATGCATTACCATTATTTTCACAAGCCACTGTGTTACTCTGAATAATATATCTCCAAGTGCATTCATAACAGCTTTACTCTCAATATTTGTTGGTATATTTTAGTATTTTCCACTACACATATTGTAATTAATGCCATTCACTATGGTGCTTGACTTAGGTGACCACACAACAATATTGGTTGTTTTTATTATGTCAACTTTTGCTTTCGTATTTCCATTCCCTAATAAGATTCTCAAAGAAGTAGCAGTACCAAAACCACACCAGAAAATTTAAATGGCAGTAACAAAACTCTGATAATGCTTTACTCTGGTGTGTGAGAATGTTTTGGGTGTACAAATGATTCTTCGTGCAAAATCATCTGCTGTCATTGACTTTGATTCAGTCTCATTTTTCAAAGAAATGATTTACTATGAATGTAATAGTAATTAAGAAACTATTTGTACACCTGTGAGTATTACACATGATCACTGAATGGTTTGTGACTACACCAAATAAATATATCAAGTCAGCAAAGTAACCAAATAACACACTGACAGTCACGTATACATGGAAAGATTTCACATTATGTTTAAAAAAACAACTGTGTACCCTTGCAAATCAAACCACAAAGACCAAGTTCACTCATTATTAAGGGACATACAATACAAAATTACTTCTCTCTCTCTCTCTCGCACTCTCTCTCACGCACGCGCGCGCGCGCGCACACACACACACACACACACACACACACACACACACACACACACACACACACATTCTTTTTTTAATCTTTATTTTTTTAACAAAAACTTATAAATGCTATAACATCAACAAAGTTATGTAACCTGTCCAATGTAACGAAATTAATGCTATGTGATTTTATTATGAATGTGATTCAGAGGGGTTTATCTTTTGTGCAGTTCTTAAAACCACTCTATTGCTATTCCACCCAGACTTTTTTCAGATAACTAAGAAGCAGTATGCTGTGACAATTATGTCATTACTTTAACCTAAAACAATTCATTCACAGATAGTTTTTGTGAAAATTCTGATGACATGTCAGGAAATCTGAAAACTTAACACACACTGGTATGACCAGATTTTGAAGCAAATGTAACATTCAATCTTTTCTTTGTCACAATTATGTCATTGTCAAGTCCAACTTTTTCACAGCAAATTTGACACTAATTACTTGTATCAATTTCTGAGATGAATGAAAATGTCAAACCTTTATTAATTTACTGCGCAGACAAATTTACAAAAGATGGTGTCACAGAAAAAAAAAAAAAAACCTTGCAGGTATTCCTAATGCTATTACCAAGAACCTTGGTAATGTGTGCCAAAAACATAAAAACATTATAATCCTTAGGTAAATAACTTTCGAGAGATCTATCTTAAGTTTGGTTACAGGGGAAGTAAAGGAGATACTGAAAGATAGGGATATCCCTTCCACAAGAAGGAAGTGCCCAATAATTACAATCAGACATAGGACACAATTCTTCCTGCATTTCAATCACAGTTGAGAACATTTGAGTAATGTTAAAGTGGTGTGATAAATTCAAACTTTGATATTTGTGGCATCTTTATCATCTGCTTTTATTGGTGGCGATCTTCATTGACATACAGAGCAGAGAAGTGTAAACAGGCTATCTCTTTCAGGTTATACATGTGTACATTGTGTCACCACTTGTCTCTTGCAGTGCAGTTACAGCCCCAAAAACAATAAATAATAAGGAACACTTATGTCTATGACACTTAAAACAATAAGAAACCTCCAAATAGTTCTGCATTATGATGTGACATTGAATTCCATACAGGATATAGTGGGAAATAGTCTGGTACAGCTACAACAAAAGAAAACACTTATCATGCATTTAACTATGTTTCTGATGATGCACAACAGCTACTCAACTAACAGCAGACACTGCTGTGATGGAACAACTTCATCCTGTATGTATGGTGAAAATGGTCTTAGAATAATAGTGTACTCATGCTGCCCATGTCACTCTGTTCTTTCACAAATATTTCAAAATACTGGTATATGATTGTTACAGCAAGGAGGATACCAGTACCAGAACCAATAGCACCCAAGAAGTCAGCCAGAACAGAAAGTGCTCCTATGCACAGACCACCAAAGGCTGCAGCAGTTGGTATGTAACGGTTCAACTCTCTAATCATGGAGTTGTCACGATGTCCACGCATTACCATTTGTTGCTCTTTAAGTTGCTTTGCCACCTGCAAAATAGGAAATATTCTTAGTTCAAGTACATGTTTAAGTAGGTAAGAGAGAACAATTCAGGGGAAAGCCCTACAAGGGACACAAATTAAACTATGCAATGGTATATAGCCAGTGGGATTGCTATGGTACTATTTCCAATTTTCCTTGAACGATTACCTCTCAACACCACTGCAATATCTCTAAAAGCATGTAGCAAACACAGAGATATTTTCAGGGGAAACACTTGATGCAAGTATGTACTGTCTGAACACACAAATTATGGAAAGGCATTGGATTACTGACAAAATTATTATGCCAGCAACCAGAGTTCTCGTTTTTTTGTTCATCTCTCTAAGGATACTGTATAGCGTGTCTGGAAAGTTGGTACAGGTGTCGTGAACTGTGAGGTAGTATAAAAAAAGGAATTTTGATACGGATTTATCGATTTGCATACACGATGTTCCCATGTACATGTTAACTACAATGTCTTTTTAAATGTTTGCAGTCCTGCATTTCATCCTATACCTATACTTCTTGCGCTTATATAGATTAATAAAATAACCTATATGATGCTGCAGTTATTTGTGATGTCAGTAGTGTACACATTGCCAAGAAGCACAAAAATATTTGCCACCTGGCAGAGTCGAACCTGCAACCCTTTGAATGCAAAATCCGATGTCTTACCACTGAGCTAAACACCGCTTCCTAAAAACACTGTCAGAGGGACAATTGATCTGGTGAACACTGTGATAGATCTGTATCAAAATTCCTTTTATTTCCTAAATATTTGGCCATCTGGAGTTTCCAGTTTGGGCACTTTGTCTCACCACACACTACCATGTACCATGAATTTGGATGAATTCGGCGATGACAAGTTGGTATCCTCTCCCAGTCAGTCTTCCAAAATCGTTTCACCCTCCTCTGAATTATCGCACGAACAGCAAAATGGCAGATACTGAGATAACTGATCTTGGAATAGGAAAGCATCTACAATTGCTTAATAGAGGAGAGGCATCAGCATCAGATAAGATACCTGTAAGATCCTACAAAGATTATGTGAAAGAACTTGCTGCCCTTCTAGCAGCAGTTTATTGTAGTTTGCAGGAGTAAGGTACCTAACAACTGGAAAAATATCTAAGGTCATTCCCGATTTCTAGAAGGGTCATATAGCATATATGCACATAATTGCAAGTCTATATTGTTGATGTCGATCTATTGTAGAATTATGGACTGTGTTTTATGCTCAAGAACTATGACATTTTTGGAGACTTAAAATCTCCTCTATTAAAATCAACATGGATTCTGCAAACAGAAATTTTGCTGAACTCAGCTCACTCTGTTCCTCCATGAAACCCATATTGCTGTAGATAATGACGCTTAAGTTCATGCAGTGTTCCTCGACTTCAGGAAGGGATTTGACACTGTCCCCAACTGCTTTCTAGTGGGGGGGGGGGGGGGGGGGAACTATGAGCCCACTGAGTATCAGATCAGTTTCGTGACTGGATTCAGGACTTCCTTGCAAACAGAGCTTAATGTGTCACTCTTCAACAGAATAAAATCTACAAATAAAGATAATTTCTGGAGTACCCCAGGGAAGAGTGATTGTACCATTACTGTTTACAATGTAGATTAAGCAATCTAGTAGACAGTGTCAGAAACTCTAAGACTATTCACAGTTCATGTGGTTGTCTATAAGAAAGAAGAAACACCAGAAGAGAGTATTTGCAAAATGACCTAAAGAAAATTGATGAATGGTGCCCTCTCTGGCAGCTGACCCTGAATGAAAATGAATCTAACATACTGCATATCCATAGGGAGAGAAATCCACTGCTGTAGAACTACACTATTGATGACAAATTGCTGCAAATCGTATATACCATAAAATATCTAGGAGCAACTATCCAGAGTGACTGTAAGTGGAATGATCACATAAAACAAATTGTAAAAAATCTGACGCCAAACTGAGATTAACAGGAAGCATCTTGCGTAAATGTAACTTAACCACAGAGGAAATGGCTTACAAGGCATTTTTTCAACTGATTCTCTAGCATTTTTCATTAACCTTTGACCCTTACTAGGCTGGACTGATGGAAGATAGAGAAGATCCACTGAAGAGTGGCACATTTCATCATGTAATCATTTACTCAGTACAGGGATGTTCAACTAATTCCATTGACAGAAGCTGCAAGAGAGGCATTGGGCTTCATGGAGAGGTTTACTACTGTAATTTCAAAAGTGCACTTTTTGGGATGAGTCTGACTACACGATGTCCTACCACATACATCCTGTGAAATGGCCATGATGAACATTGCAAAATTAGAGATAACAAGGAGGTTTACTGACAACCATTCTTCCCACACACCATTTGCAAGTGGAACAGGAAAGGGGAGGGATCGCCTCAGTCAGTGGTACCAGGAACACCCTCCATAACACACCATCAGGTATCTTGCGGAGTACTGATACGGATGTAGTTGTACCGATTCCAAACAATACCAAGTACCATTTGCAAGCTACTGTGTCAGTTTATGGTAACATCATGAGGCAATACATTTTGTTGAACATGTTTGAAAATTACAGTCCACTTTTACACTTTTCAAGGGACTTAAAAAGTGTCACAAAATGTGAGAAACGATATTTTAAGCTGTAAAAGTTACGTGTATGATACCCCTTGCATTTTCGTACTTTGTGTATGATACATGTGCATAATAAGCATCAAAATACTTGTCACAGACTGATCTTTATCTAACAAAGGCTTATTCCCTAATAAAAACTGCTGATTTAATGGGAACTGTTAACTGTCTGGGAAGTACAAATGTTTGCCTCTATTTCACACATCATAATTGACGTTTTTTGGAAAGCCTGAAGCTGTCAATTATTTAAATAACGAAACACTGCATCAGTTATGTAGTTTTTCATACCAGCACGAGTGTTTCGAAAAATTTTTCTTGTTGCCAAGAACAAATGTTTACGTATTTTGTGTAGTGTTTGCATATGTGCAGTGCTGCGGCTCTTGCACTGTAGTCATCTTTGAGCTTATCAGGTACTCTGCCTCCTGAGTTTTGTACAAACCCCGCTCACACTGTGTGTATCACAAAAACACACACATAAATACTCCATTTGACAATTAGAATAAATTCTTGAAACACATTTTGCTGAGCATGAAAAAATACCGAATTGACACTGTATTTAAACCAAAAACATTTGAGTGACACAAAGTGTAAAGTTGTCAACTAGCGCTACAACAAAAAACACTAAACATGGTTCGACAAAGGTGTCAAGATGATCACAACAATCACGGAACTGTGCATGTGCAGTAGAGACAGTTTGGAAATGTTTCTGATTGGTCACGATACCTTCAGTCAAACAAATCAATTACTCCTATCAGCCACCAGTGAGTAGAGCTTGGCTATAGCAAGAGATACGGTGCGAATTGTTCCAATTATTACCCGTTTACCAGTTCAAATCTGCTATTCGAAGAACCCTCTACCAGGCACTTAAATGTGATTTGCAGAGTATCCATGTAGAGTAGAGTGCTCTGGTGTCGAGAAACTTCGCCACATAATGTTTGTAAACACTACTTGATAGCCAACACCATGCGAGCGTCACTATGTCAGTTTTTCTCCACGAACATTTTTTACATAAAGCATAAATCACAAAAAATCAAATTGCAAAATCGGGTGCAAATTAACATTGTTGACATACGAAATTTTACAGGAGTAATAAAAAATGTCAAACACAGGGAAAACGTTAATTATGGAAACGTAAAAGCAGGGTTATACTGTACATGATGTACAACGCACAATGATGGCCCAGTCTGTCATCTCACATGAACTACTGTGAAGATCAAAGGGTGGTAGATGTCAAAGTGACAAATGTGAATTGTATGCAATCCTTTTAGAGGTGCTCAACATGATATTTCACACAGCTGTGATGAAAATTAGGATCCAAGAAATCTTATGCCTTGGGATCCCTAAACATTAACAGAGGAATATGAGAAATACATAGGCTGCACGTTATATCCTTGTTTGCTATGCACAAGAAAGATATTTTTCTTGGTCCTGTCATGATGGAACTCGAAACCACAAGCTTTAAACTATTACCAAACACATCTGGCACAAAATAAATTTTAAAAGTTTATTTTGATATCATGGCTTCAGGATCAAAAACACTAATCTTTTTCATCTCACACCTTCTGGTGTCACAATCTTCGCTCCTGTAAATTCTGAAACATTACATTTGAAAATGTCCACTAACTGAAATCTGCTTTAAAACAATCAACTTCACATGGTGAATGTCACCAATGTCTTTTCGCCAGCTTTCAATGGCTAGAATTGGAACGTATGCCACACAACCCACACTATGCGCCCAGGGAGTTCATTTTTCTGTATGTACAGACGATTCTTTAAAAAATAATAAACACTATTGGGATGCTTATGGGATTAAAAATTTATCTGAAATATGACAGTGTCCTGGCTGAACAAGTGATTATCAACAACAACTATGGAGAACTAAGTACACATTTAGCAATAATTTGCCATGAAAATGTCATCAGATAATACAGCTAAAATTACAAAGGGTCAGGAAGACAGCAGAATTTAGATTCAGAAGGTGTAAATCTCAACCCTCTTCAAATAAAAATAATATTCCTAACTTTCTGAATTATATGTTCCTTTTACAGGAAGGAAAGAGGGATTGGCTCAGAGGTTGGAGGAAGGGGAGGAAGAGCCAGGCACGCAGACCCTACATTAAGAGGGACTCCCATTGAGGAGAGGTAGGGATGCCTCGAAACAACAATTCATTTTTTTTCTTCTTTCTCAACAAGTACTGTAGGTATTAATTAAAAATATATGGTCACTGTCGGGACAAAATTATGGTTATGAAATACTATCACTACATACATCATATTCAGATTTAATAAACTTACATCTTTTGCTGACGAGCCAGACACATCAATCCACGTCTTCGAAAAAAATGCACACGATCCAAGCATGAAAATAATGTACAGCAGTGCATGTACAGGATCTTCCAGGATATGCATTATGTTTTCTGGTGGTGATAAGTAATAGCAGAGGCCACCAACTGGATAGGCACGAGCTGGGCCACCACCGCCGACATCAGCCCAAACACCAAGAAGGTTTACAAAGAAGTTCCCAGTGAACTTTACAGCCAACATCTGTAAAATCAAACAAAATCAAATGCATTACACTATATCAAGCAATACAGCAGTTCATGGCTTTTACACAACTATCAGAGAAAACCAAACTGGAACCCTTAAAAAATGCGTGAAGCCCAATCCTACAAGAAAAAAGCAAAATGCTTCCTAATTGTCTCCCAAGAAATAGTTGCAATAAATTTTTATATGTAACCATTAAGAGATAATTTTTGTAACACTGAAAATAAAATGAACTACTACTACCAACCTTTCACAAATAATTAGAGTCAATATTTTGCACCAATGCTTTGCACTTTTCTCTGGAACCTGAATTTTTACATTTTTCTTGAAATCTGAGGGTATCTCAGCTATTTCTCATTTGAGGTGGAATAGTTTTGTCATAGGTGGCTCTCCCAAGCACCTAAATAATTCTGAGAGAATGTTACGTACTCCAGGTGTCTTTATTTGCCCTTCAATGCTCTGCCAAATTATTCTCAAAATATTGGATCTCGAATCCCTTCTTTGCCAACTACAGGGTGATTTTAACTAAAGTTAAACTTCCAAAATGCTGTAGAAATAACACCACTGGTCAGAATGATGTCAAATTGAAACGGAATATTATCACATGAGAAGGAAAACGTATGGCAGAAGAAAAAAGTATCATGAAAACTGATGGCACTGTATGTGTCAGAATATGTAAATGAAAACACCCATCATGCACACGACCCATTGAAGTTGATATAAACATGCTGGGTACACGGCTTTTCCTCCTTTCGCGTCTGCGACGTTCGCCATCACTGTCTCAATGCAGGATCGTGCTGTGCTTGTAAAGCTGTCTACAAGAATGGTGACTGTACACACATAATCTGCGGAAGTTCCGGACACTTAAGTGTTCGAAAAAAGGCGTGGTCTGATGACTGCCTTGAGTCTGGAGAAAATGATTAGGAAATTTGAAAAGACTAGTTCTTTTGGTGTGCAACCTGGTAGATGAAGGAAAGGAATGGTTTCAAAGTCAGTGGAAGCAGTTACCACAGCAATGCAGGAGGAGACGAGTGGTTATGTACAAATGTGTAGTGCACAGAGAATTGCCCAAACATTGGACAGAACCGTGAGCACAGTGCGTAAAATCCTATGAAACATCCTTCTTTGCTATTCATTCAAAATTACCCATGTGCACGAGTTGTTGCCTGTTGACCTGCCAGAAAGAGACGTTTGCTTTAGAATTTCTTGCTCACATGGAAGTGGACAATGATTGGTTGTGGAAGATTTTGTGGACAGACAAAGCCTACTTCCATCTCATCTCACAGGATATGTCAATACACAGAATTGTCAAATACGGGCAACGGAAAACTGACACACAAATCACCCAGTAGCACTTCATCCTGGAAAGGTCACTGTGTGGTGCGTGTTTACGGCATCAATTATCATACGGGCATATTTTTTCAAAGAGAGAGGTGCTTCCGGTCCTGTTACCTGTACTGTCACTGGTAAGCACTATGAGTATCTTTTGCGCAACCACGTCATTCCAGCTCTCTAACAGCGTGGATGTGTGAATGGGATCATTTTTATGCAAGATGGCACACCTCCACATATTGCAAATCCAGTTACGCTGCAGTTGGAGTGCTATTTCGGAAATGCTAAAATTATCGGCTGACATTTTCCTACAGCCTGGCCATCCTGATCAACTGATCTTAATCTGTGTGACTTCTGGCTATGGGGCTATCTGAAAGGTGTTGTATTCAGTGTTCCGATTGCAAACTTAGCTGCACTGAAAGCAAGCATTGCGCAACACATTCTGAACGTGACACCGGAAACACTTCGATCATTTGTGGAACATGCTGTTTCTTGATTTCAATTTGTTGCAGAAAACAGTGGACAGTATATTGAACATGTTTTGCGCCAGTCACACGGTAATTAATAATCCAATCTGATTTCGATTGATTGTTTTTATGCAGTTTTTGGCCTCAGGACAATTAAAATCTGATTTTACCATCCGATGTGATATGACCTTGCTGTGGTGGATGGGCTTACATAAACAGCATCACACCTGTACACCCATGCAGTAGTACAGTTTGTTTAATGTCAAACATATGCCTTAGGCATTGTTGTATGATTCATTTGACATTTGTAGTCTAATACTATTAAATTGTGATGCTTACAGCACCATCTATTCCTACATTTTATAACTATTTTTCTCCTGCCATACGTTTTACCCCATCTCCAATAATATTCCATTGCAATTTGACGTCATTGTGACCAATGGTGTTATTTCTACAGTGGTTGAAAGATGAACTTTAATTATAATCACACTATACTTATTACAGCTCCATAATATTGTCTACAAGGTCATTTCTTTTATGGCCCTTCTATATATTTGTTCCACTATACAACTTTACCTTCTTTGCTTAGAACTGGCTTACCATCTTAGCACATTATCATACAGCTGCTTCCTCTTTCTCCGAATGGCTCTGAATCATATGGACCATAATTATCTTTCACACAGTCATGCATGTTTCTAAAACACTTTGTCAATCTCAGCTTTATATTTTCTGCTTTTGTCAAATTCAGTATGTCATATTATGATGGGTTTCTACTGGGCCTTGTCTTTTTCCATATTTTATGCTCTACTGCTTCCATTATTTCATCTCTCATAGCTGCCCATCGGTCTTCTCCAATTTTATTTATTTATTTTTTATTTAATTGTCAAGTTCCGTAGGACCAAATCTCCAACGTCATGGAACGTGTCAGTACATGAACTTACAACATAAAAAGTAATAACAGATAAAAATAAATGTTCATGAACGTGAAAGAAAATCAGTCCATAAGTTTAAGCAAACGCTATCAGCAATACAATGAGAATCATCTTAATTTTTCAAGGAACTCCTCGACAGAATAGGAGTAGTGACCCATAAGGAAACTCTTCAGTTTAGATTTGAAAGCGCGTGGATTACTGCTAAGATTTTTGAATTCGAGTGGCAGCTTATTGAAAATGGATGCAGCAGTATACTGCACACCTTTTTGCACCTGTTTCAGTATGGTCATCAGGTATCTCAACAGTGTGGATCCACTATTTTTCGTCTTTCAGGTTTCATGTTACCCTACGTCACTGGTAACTGAAAAAAATGTTTCTGAGCAACTAGTGGAGGAAAAACAGGACACAGCATTCTTCGACTTCAAGAACTGTTGTTCACACCATTCTAGAAGATATTAAAGTAAAAAATATTTCTTTAGATATAGCATACTTCTTGACAAAGCAGCACTTGGCACCCCCTCAAACCCCATAGCCTTGTTTGCACATAAGCAAACACAAAAATATATCACTTTAATTGCCTGATAGAATCAAATTCTTACTAGGCATTGCACTTCACACATCCAATCAATATATGAACAGGTTTCTCTGCCTCTTTTGAAATGGCTACCTTCTATGCATCATACAGCAAATCTAATTCAGCAGCCCAGTGTAACACACCGTCAGTAAAAACTGGTGAATTCTGTTGATGATGCATGTGAATACTGTTAACACAGAAAACAGTGATTCCAAATCCCCTTGTTAAATTAGGAAAGTTACAGAAAAACACGGGTGAAACCAACTTCACACTGATCATCTCAGAAGGAGAAGCCCCCTTAACTAACTTCCCTTTTGTCTTGGAACAAGAAACGTTCTTCTGAGGTAGGACACACAGTCTAGCACATAAGCAGATCATTCTGCAACATGAGATGTGAATGTTGGGTGTTACGGGCTGTGGTATCTACATTGTCTTATCAAGATTGACTGGCACTGTTTTAATGGGTGTAATGAAGTTTGTTCACACACAATATGCTTTTTCACTGAAACATTTGTTGTGTGTCTTCCATTGTCCAAAGATCCAAAAGTAATCCTCAACTAGGCTGACATACCACACAGTTCCATACTGTGTCAATAGAACCACTCTGCTGCATTAATCAGTTAATCCTCTTGAAACATGACACAAACCTCTGAAAAAGGATGAATCTACTCATTTCTCTACAGCCAAGATAGGGACAGTGGATGTTATGGGGCAGATTGTCCTTCCAGCTATCTAAATTTACCAAATTCAATGCGGAGAATTACATGATTCAGTGCACTGGAGAAATTTTGTTCTCCAAAATGCTTACCTGCTGCACTTTACAAACTATGCTTTCAACAATAAATTCCTGGTATCAAATTCTGAAAGCCAGTAAAGGAGACATGTGCTTCATGGTGTAATGCATCGTAATATCCACTTTAAGTTTTTGCAATGCACTCACTCAAAAAAAATTACTGTTATGACAGTTCTGTGTAGGAGCACGTTGTGGAAGAGGAAAAATACAAAATACAATTCACTAGAACTGGACTGAATATAAATGTCATACCTCTCTACAAGATGACTGTGTTGTAGAAACAACTTCATATTTAAGACACAACAGCCAGTCTGATCAATATGGGAAAGATCAGTATGCAATACGACTGTACACACGAAGACAAAGCAAAAGGTGAAATACCATTTTAATGAGTCAATAGCTCACATGGATTTTCAAATCCTAAATTTTATAAGTCAAATGCAGTAGTGATCAAATTCAAGCATAGTATGCAAAAGACTGCTGAAGGTCTTAATAAAGCCTTTCAGGTAAGCACTACTTTCCAAACATAAGCTACAAATACATTCCTCATGCCTAGGGACCTGAAAATATAGCATCCATTTTTGGCAAAATTAGTGTATTTGTTTTTCTTCTTGTAAATATTAAACATACCAATGTTAAAGATTGTCACCTAAGTGCTTGAAGACTAAGACTTAGTGCTTTGATACTGACTTAAACAGAGTGGTGATTGGTGAGCTTCTTGACTGAAATGTTTGATTTTGCTTTTTTCCAAAACAGTTCTTTGGTTTGTTTTCATCTTTTGTGTAACATCGTCAAGTATGAGTAGCACAGTTATGAGTGGCCACGAAAGGTCAAAATGAGTATTGCACAGATTTTTTAATTAATAAATTGGGTCGGAAAAGAAACTACCATAGGTTCAAAGTGACTGCCAATCCCTTATGGTGGTGTAAGAATCACAAACTCCATGATGGACCAGGATTGATGTCTTCACATAGTTCCAAATGAGAAAAGAGAACTACAAGGAATGCACAACACATATCTACCAGCATTTGACAATACCACAGTTCAAAGGAGCAATCCCATCCTTACCCAGTATTTACCCAGCTGGAATAACCACCCCATCTTCCACCAGAAGTTTGACTACCTTTGATTTAGTTCTGAAATGAACATCCTTCCCACCTATCCCAATGTATTCCACTCTATGAAGTATCTTTATCCATCCTTATGCCATACCTTATCCCAAACCTTTGTGACATGTCGATATCCGTGTGGAAGACGTGTGGGACTTATTCTTTGCACCCGACTAGCGTATCTTATTCCTGTCACAACAGTCATATCCTACTCTGTGGTAGAACATGCCACTGAACATATGCTCAGCTACAGTACATAATTAATTATCTATGCTATCCTCCCCTCTACGAGTTTCTCTGAATTTTGTAGATGGGCATTGCCCTTAAACACCCCTCTGATCTCTAAATCCCCTTGTCCTCAATCTCTGCTAGCCCGTTCCATACCCACTTCCATCTACCTGTATATGCCTCACTTCACTAACCTACATTCACTTACCTCTCCACTTTCCTCCTCTTCCTCTGTTCTATACCCCTTTTACTTTCTTTTCAAACTACACCTCCACTATGCCACATGTAATCTCCCTCACCAGCAACAATGAGCTCACCAGTGCCACTTCGCTATCACATTCCCTTGCTGCTTCTCCCCCCCCTCCCCCCACAGCCCCCAACCTCCCATCCCCTCCACCACCACAGGTCATCTCAAACCCAGCTGGAACTGCAGTAATGGGGGCAACGTAAGTGTGGGAGTATTTTGTTAGTCAGATCTGACGTAGGATGTCTTGTTTACGAGAGTGTTGACCACTAACAAATTCCCACATTCCATTATTGGTTTTTGAACTCAGGGTTTTGCAGCATCTTAGTAATCCTTTCAGTCACTCTTTTCACTTCTCGGATTAACATTTTGTAATTTGGTAGCCAAGCAGAACTTCTTTTAAAGAAATGTTTTTTATAGCAGAAACCAAAATTGGACAATCCAAATACAAGTTCTGGATTATCCACATCATCAACTACAGGACACTGTGACAAGGTATAATTTTTCTAGTGTTCAGAATTCTGTATTGTGTACTGTGACAACTGTTTTTAAAAGGAATGAAACATTTAAATAATACTCCTGTGAAATAGTTATAAAAGTTTATTAGAAAAAGCTTTACAAAAATGAAATGGTGCTGGTGACACTGGTTTTTCATGGAAAGTGTATTTTGTATGGGATTGTAGAAAGCAGTTGTGCCCTCTTGCTATAACAGATGGAGCTTGAGTTTGGCACATTGTATGTGTTTTAGCTTTGCACTCAGGATTTTTTCCATCTAGATGCCCGTTTCTGCTAATCAATGTATGGTAAATGATCCACAGAATCATATCCAATGTCCTCTATTGGTTTTAGTTCACTTCTATGCTTTGCAGGTACATATAAAGGTTCATTTGAAAGTCTGCCTCTTCTTTACAGTCCAGTTTCATGTCAATCAATGATTCTACAAAATATTGATGAAAATTGTGTACCTCCAAAGATTTCTTTTCACTGAGGACCAATTACAACACAAATGCAAGCCTGGGTGAAAGTCTAGATCAGTCCCAGAGCTGCTGATGGGAATGAAAGTGTGTGTGTGTGTGTGTGTGTGTGTGTGTGTGTGTGTGTGTGTGTGTGTGTGTGCGCGCGCGCGCGCGCGCGCGCGCGCGCGCGCGCATGCATTTTGCTTGTTCACATCATCAACGCACAAATTATTACATTTCAACCCAACCTAGAGCAAAGGCTACACTACAGATCATTTTGTCAACACAACCTTCATTTGAAGCAACTGGCAGCCTTAACACAGAATAAAACCATGAAGCACCAAGTACAAAGCCACAAATCAACAGCAAAAAGAATGGTTTCAATTTCAGAACTAGAAATGCATTGCATATTTTCCCACCTCTCACTGGTTACATGAAACTATCCTCCCACTGGCTATGTGAAACCTATGAGCAGTAGAGAAACACCACCTTGCTTTGCACTGCACCAATCTACACTTTAGCCCACACCTTAATAACAAATTTTCACATTTTGTATTAAGAACAAATGAGAATAGTATGTACTAAATATTAAGTATAAACTAGTATGCAGAGAAAACTGACAGTTTTGTCACACTACACTATTTAATTGTGACAAAATATTCATTGTTTTCACTAGTACACACTTTAAGTCCACTAAGGCAATCGGTTAAAATAGTTTTACTTAATTAAATGGTTCAAATGGCTCTGAGCACCATGGGACTAAACTGCTGATGTCATTAGTCCCCTAAAACTTAGAACTAGTTAAACCTAACTAACCTAAGGACATCACAAACATCCATGCCCGAGGCAGGATTCGAACCTGCGACCGTAGCGGTCTTGCGGTTCCAGACTGCAGCGCCTTTAACCGCACGGCCACTTCGGCCGGCTTTACTTAATTACATTTGATACAGTCAACAATATTAGTATGTGTAGCTACTGTATTTCATTGACTTTGGTTACAACATTTTATAACACTACTATTTGCCTATGAATTCTTGTTTATTGCACACATGGCAAGCATTTGAAACATACCTGAGATATGACATAGAGATTCGAAACAAGAGCTGATTGCAAGATAATAGGAATGTTTGATGTATAAAACAGCTTTATTGGGTAGCTGCTGTACTGGCCTCTATAGCGAGCAGATTTTATTGGCAGATCCACCCTGAAGCCCTGTAAGTAAGTAAAAAGATATAAGGAAACCAGCTACAAACTACTATTCATACATATCATCAGTAATATTTCAGCTGAGAACACACACTACGTAAGTAGTTCGTAACACAATTATGACATTACAAGTCATCTAAATTTTTTAAGTCAGTGAAATGTGAAATTTCATTATCACAGCATGTCTTAACTGAAAGTAGCAAATGGTAATCATGATCAATACTTTTGCAAACATGCACAACATCTGAAAGCATACAGTAATTGTTTGGCCATTAGTTTCTCTGATTACACTTTGCAAATATGAGGAAAATGTGTAGTATGCAGAAAGACCAATGTTACACAAGGTGCTGATGCAGTATCCGTCAATTTATCATGAATGTTAGATTGTACTACAACCACTAAAAATCACTGCAGAGCGCCAAAACCATCAACACTGATTAGGTGTTAACAAGTCATATTTGTTAAATATTATTACATATTAAAGTGAGAGACATTACCAGTCTAAAGTTTTAAATCGCCCATAAAGAAAGCTGTATGCTTCATTTAAATGTACGAACACATCACAAAACAAACGACATTGACCAACGAAATAAATATTTTCTCTCTTTATCATTAAGTACAACACAATATGTTATAGATTTAGCCTCTTTAAAGAATCCATCCTTTGTCCCTTAGAAAATCTGCACAAATTCTAGGAACTCTGGATTTAAGCTTTTGTAATGTTTCTGAAGATATTGCAGTCCAAAATGTCTAAGTTATTCCACAGACCTTCAACATTAGGTGACCATTTTATGACCACCTTCATCACACGAGTTCAACAGGATTAAGTCAGGTGACTGACTTGGGCAAATCATGTGCCTCAGTTCCCCACATTTCTCTTTTCTACTGAAATATGCTTTTCACAATGAAGCATGTTGAGGATCACTGTCCTGTTGCAGAACAAACCCATGACCAAGAAGGATCTTGCCAGATGGAACAGCATTGTTTATCAGTATCCTGTAATATCCTCCTTTCTTTAATGTTCCATTAATTTTCACTAGACCACTGACTATGATGTACAACACATGCCCAGACCATGGCCGACCTCTCACCATGCTTCACCAGTGGCATCACACACTACTCGTCATATGTTCTCCAGCCAGTCAAACAAACAAACATTTGACAATGGCCCACAAATACTTCAATTTAATTCATCTGTGAAAAAACACATTTCTGCACACTCCAGATTTGATGTTGCTAAGCCCACTGCAATTGTTTCATGTTATTTAGTTTACATAGTAAAGACTTTTCTACTGCTATACCCTTTAAACCTTGCTCATGAAGACAGTGTTGCCCTCTTGAGACAGACTGCGGCGGCTTGCATACTATTCACTTCTTTGCGAATTTCAGGTGCAGTACAAGTTCTCTGATGTTTACTCTGAACACACATGAAATGATCTTCCCTGTATGATCTTTCTTGGTTTATTTCCTTCAGATCACAAAACGCATGCATCAGCAACAGTTTTCTTCCATCACTGCAACACGCACACCTCTTTAGATTGGGCTACACTAACTTTTGTTGATTGTGTCTTACTGGAATAGCCTTCCTGATGAAGGGCTAGAATTACAGCACATTTCCAATCTCTTGCTTCCTTCCCATTAGGAGGCATAACTGTATGAACCTGATCAGGAATCCAAACACACTGCTACGTGCACACAACGTATTGTAAACTAATGTGAAGTAATTGTTACAGAGACAGCTGAAGGTATGAGGCCTATTTGAATGGCACCATCTTAGGTTAAGGCATGTCAGTGTTGCAGATACTCATCAGTGCCCCTCTAGATGAACAACCAGTCAAATACACAGAGGCACTTAGTCTTTACATGTTTATCCTTATTTTATTATCAGATGGGAATACAATTGAATAATCAAAATGAAATTCCCATTGTAACCACAAATCCATATTTGTGACAGGTGATCAAAAACTTTTGACTGCAGTCTTTGTAGACTTGTTGCATCACACAAAATGACAGAAAATAAACAGCAGAACTTGCTAAAAGAGTGGACAAGACCTCAGAACGTTATCACAGTAAAACCAACTGGACACAGCAAAAGAAGTGTACTCCTGAAGGTATCATCAACACACTTTCCATACACTCTTCACAGTCATTAGCAAGTCAAGAACGAAAATTTGGTAAGTCAAATGTTGTGATTTTTATATACCATTTAGAATTTCTTCCTTTGAGTAAAATATACTTTAAAAATTAAATATGTTTCTGAACTATCAGGACCACCACATGCTGTTCCTGTGTAAGGTTAACCAATAATTTTAGAAGTATGAGAATATTCCTATAGCTGCATTGCTTGTTTTAAGAACATTTCACTTTTTTCACTAGCCTTAACTCCATCACACATACCCACAATGCTCAAATGATATAAAATACTGCAACTTAGGACTAATATTTGTGCATAATTTGCACTGAAGAATGTTTAGCTTCCAGCTCCCATTCAGCATTTGTTTAATATTCGAATCTTTTTGTAAATTAATAGTGATACTTACAAAAAATTAATGTCATTTTATCAAAATGCCAAAGAAACAGCTTTATTAACACTAATTACCTTATGTCACATTTTAATGACAACTTAGTAACATTTTGGTTTATCTTGCCAGAAATCTTTTAACCACAGATGTACTACAATATTTTACTACTAAAAATATATATATATTTGGCAGTTACTGGTGGCATCTCACATGATATTCTTATTTGAAATTGTCACCAACATTATATACTCCACAGTCCTGAACAGTTTCATTTTTATATGCTATCTTTTGTTAATGTTCACCATCCACACATTCTCAACAGCAGAGTTCTCAACTTTCATATAAATGTTCCATATACATAATGTGAAATTCACTATTTGCCCTTCCTAACTATGCAAGTAAAAGAATTACCAGAGAAACTTAACTTACTACTTATGGGTAAAGTGGGGACAAAATAATTATCTCCCAAAATTACCCCACAGAAATAACTTCCATCTAGACTTCTGAATTATACATACGTAACACCTCCATGCTACTCCACAAAGTAATAACAATTAACCAAATTTAAGTATGAAGCACTGAACAAAAGTAGCAAAAGTTTATCAGTGATACTGTCAAGTCCCTCTTAAATACGATTACTCAACACTAAGTCCTCTTTAGTTATGGATGTGCGAAAATTTTCTGCAGCTAGTTTGATTTCAAGAATGTTGCAAACATTACTTTTAACATCATTGACTGATAACGGTGTAAAGTTCTGGAAGTTGTGAAGATTTATGCAATGAATAATTTCATAATAGCTACAAGTACGTGTCGTTAAATAACATGACTACCGATTTCAGACAGTGACATGAATATCATATTACCTTCCCAATATGTGACCACTTTGAAATTTCACAATATGTGGAAGATAATCATTACTGTCAATTCTACCACTGTCCTTCAACAATTTAGTTATTCACAAGTGTTTTGTACTTACTTTTGATAATGCAACCCCAACCCACAAAAAAGGAAACGCACTTTGACATGACAATGCAACACACAAAAATGTCCTATTCTAACAGCAAAGACTTATCAAAATGCTTATTTGAAACTCAATGCTGAGATATTTCATGGAATTATCTTTACTGAAAAATAAATAAATAAATTAGCTAGCAATAACATACACTGTACAGAACATTATTTCACAACAGTTCATACCTGGAAGTAAATTACAATGGCAAAAACAAGAATAGTTGCAAGCAGATTCATCAAGTTTGGCAGATTCTGCCTATAGAATGCTTCCCTCAAGGCTCTCACTTTGTCCTGACGTGTTGCCAGTAAGTGAAACAGGGCAATCACTGCACCTTCAAATTCTGTACCACGTCCTGGAGTAAGAAGAGAGTAACTGTTAAACGTACATTTGTCTAATACAGAAAATATTAATAATATGGTACTTACATCTTTCAAGATGATATTTATCTTTTGCTTCCACCATTAGTAACACTAAAAGTTACTTACACAGTATTGGGGGGGAGGAAGGGGGGGGGACATAATACTAATATTTCATTAATAAACATGAAAATAAATGGCTGTTACACTAACAAGTACTGTTGCAAGTATCCTCTACTTTAGATGGCATAACTTACCTCAATGAACTTAAGGATTCAAGAGTAAATGTTTCTTGCAGCACACTAACAGAGAATTAAATTTAACACTTTTACAACACTGTTACATACCTGTATTCACAGTAGTTGGACTGAATGCCTTCCACACAATTGTTTCACATATGTTTGTTGCAATGAACAGTGAAATTCCAGATCCAAGTCCATAGCCTTTCTGCAGAAGCTCATCAAGCAGAAGAACAATAAGACCAGCAACAAAAAGCTGAATTATGATCAAAAGGCAAACGCCAGCACCAATCTCTGAAGGATCACCATACATGCCAGTCATAACATACACTATTGCCTGTCCAACAGTTATGACCATGCCGAACACTGAAACAGAAAATAAAATTTTGTATACCTGATTGAAAATACAATACAAAATCACTGAAAATGTAAAGTACTGCATTGTAAGCAGGAAACTGAATACTCTGGCAGTCTGCTGTTCAATGTACTGTACTGCATGAATTTAGAACACACAAAACTGATGTTTCATTGCAATTTTGGAGGCATTTATTGTGACTATGAAATTTCATTCTGCAATAGCAACATTAGTACCATTTCCAACACATCTGGCTCTGTCACAATTTCAGAGAGTCGTTAATATTTATATTTTCACAAGTTAAGGGTTCTTCAAGATATACAAAGAAAGACAGGGCACTGTGTATGACATACGCAATAAAATGTGCTCTGGTCACATTGTAGTAATAATACAAGGAACACCAGAAAATAATTCACGGGCAGAACTCGCATATGAGCATCTTGGAGCCCAAGTGCTGTAACTCATTATTCTTTTCTTGATATATTTAATGATGTATTAGAACTTTTATACAAAATTCAATAGTCCTTCTTGTATCTTTTTGATCATGTATGTCATCAGGGTAGTTTTTCCTTACTCAAATTATCAATGTCAATCAACAAAATGGACATATGGCATTTATTGGCCGGGATATCCCCTTCGGGGTTCGACCACCATATTGCACACCTGTTTAGTTGGTGCCACTTTGGCGACTTGCGTGTCAATGATGATGGACGCACAACACCCAGTTCCATGCCGTGAATCGAACCCGGGCCCCCTTGCGTGGTAGGCAGTAACGCTACCGCTGCGCTACTGAGGCAGACATCAATGTTGATAAATTTTATACATTTATTGACTTGATAAAAGCGCCCAAATTAAGTTACATCACCTGTGATATAAAACAGGTGAAATATTTTATTTACTATAAAAATACACATGACAGTCAATAAAATGTTTACATAATCTTTTTTACATATCAACAAAACTATCATTTCCATTCAGTGACTTCTTCAGAATTGTTGAAAGAAAGACATCTCAAAGTATTGGTAATAAATAGGTGGACTGAAGGGCTAAAGTTCTTCCATGTCCACCTCCTCTTCTGTTACTACCCACTGTCTTGCATACAGATTTCCTTCAACAATGTTAGTGTGCATCCTTTCAGATATATGCTTGAAGCTCAACAAGTGAAATTCCATGTATATTGAAAGAATTTTCTCAAAAAGAAGAGCGAATGGATTCCTCTTTTGGTACCAAGTCCACAGCCTCTTCAGCCAGGACACTAGGTGCTTTTCAGTGTCAGTCTTTCTTTTGGTGACTGAATTCATGTTTTTGACAGACAAGAAGTAATTGTTTGTCATTACAGTAACATGAAAGTGATTTTTTTCCTTGACTTGGCAATAATATTGAATCAATGATTGGGACAAAATACTTATTGTGTCTTGATGGAGTTTTCTACTAAGGCAAAATCATCTTCATTGAAGAGATTGAAATGGCCAGCTGTCATGAGCTTTCGATCTGTGATTTTTATGTTTTTTTTCACCTAAAATTAGTTTCCCTAACTTACCTATAGGTGCTACATCTAAGATGTTTTACTCAATATCCGTAAAAGCAACCAAACACAGGAGACTATCAATTTTCATGAAAAGTAATAAGGTAACAAGAAAATGGAACACACTGATCAGCACTGGATGACTGAATGTGATGGAAAATATTCGTCGCTGGATCCATTATCAACCCATAAACTATATCCGTGATGCTGCCTTTATTACTGTAACCAATGGTGAATCACACTGAACATAATTTAAACGAACAAGTAAAATCCTGTAATAGGCAGAGTGAGAAGATAGAACATCCACAGCGAATTGAGAAAACTCTCAACAACTGCAGGCACAGTGGTGAAAATACCAACAACACAACTTCAGGGTCAACAGATAGATATGTCTGCATACAGCAGAAACTTATGCTGATACACATGCAATTGATATGAGAGTTATGAATTACAACATTTTCTCTGTTAAAAGAACACCACTTGCTGAGCAAAATCTCACCCACACTAAAAAAATAAAGGAAAGTGGTGTTACATGTATGTTGCCTTCCTGTGTCATAGGATGAACAATGACTTCACATATTGCAGCCCAGGCTAGCCAGCATGGATTGGGAGGAATGTCAGAAATGCCCCACAGTGGTAGCACAATGGTTGCAATCAATCAGCCCAGAACATTAGGTAAATTAGACTTATATCTAGCAGGTGACCACACTTGACAAGCTGCCATATGGTTTGTGGTTGACAGTACATAGTTTATCTGTCCACCAGCACCTCCGCCCCCCCCCCCTTTCCCATTCACAGATGGAATGTGGAAAAAAAGACTACTTGCACCCCTCCATATGCAGTCAAATTTCCAGTGCTGTCATTTTGCAAGAAGCATGTAGGAGAAAGTAGTATGTGTCTTGACTCATTTTCTAATATGGGCTCTCTGCATTGTGTAAAACTGCCTTTGCTGTGCTGCATCTATCTACTAATATGTACCACTGCATTTCGAGAATTTCCATCACAAAACCATGACAAGTTGTGCAGTTCTTCTTTGAATCTTGACCATCATCACCGTTACTCCAGCTTGGTAAGTATCACAGATTACAACATTATGTTCAAGAAACGTTACAATGGTAGCAAGATGACAGTTATACACCAAGTCGACAAAGATGTCATTAGAGATGAAACACAGATTTTTTTAAGGATGGGGACTATAACTGACCATGCTCTTTCAGAGAAACTATCCTGGCAATTACCTGGAGCGATTCAGGGAAATCCTGGCAAACCTAAATCTGAATGGCTGGATACAGATCTGAACCATCATCATCCTGAATGCAAGTGCAGTGAATTAGCCACTGTCAATAATTGGTCAAATAAGGGTCATTTAAACATGTGAATTACTACATTCTGGATTCATCCAATAAATGAGGCTATGCCTTCCCAATGGCTAGATTTATTTGGTCATTCCTTTTAAATCAATTTAGACAGGAAATCTTGGATATTTTATGATTGTAACCAATTCAAGTGACTGACTGCTTGGCTAAACAGTATCATATGTCCTCTCACATTACATTTGTTTATGTTTAGAGCTGGCTACCAATCTTTGCACCAGGCACTGATCTCCTAGCATGTCTGCATTTTATACAAAGTTTCTAATGATGTCAGCTTCCTGCACACAACTGTGTTGTCTCCAAA
This sequence comes from Schistocerca nitens, assembly GCF_023898315.1. Lineage (NCBI taxonomy): Eukaryota > Metazoa > Arthropoda > Insecta > Orthoptera > Acrididae > Schistocerca > Schistocerca nitens. Next base: position 554,626,205 of record NC_064616.1, on the reverse strand, counting down.
GAGCCTCACATAGCTGCTGGCATCAATTGCCACTTGTGTGGTTGGGCATTACCAAGCAGCATATGGGAACCAAGTTAACATACGCCACATTCACGATGCATGCGAAACAGCAGTAAATTACGTGCAAAGGTCAGTTGCAACACTGTTGTAAAACATATACAGTGGACAGTGGAACGAATGCTTCCAACATACAGCTCCCCCCCCCCCCCCCCACACACACACGTTTCAACAAGATTACAACACATCACAGTCGAATAAACGATGAGAATCACTCTCCTGGCTAAATTGTGCACAAAACGACGTATCAATGTTCCTTGGGTCCACTCATAGTAGTCAAAACATCACATTCAGTGACTCATATGGTGCATTTGTGTGTGTACAGAGGAACCTCTTTAGGCCAATGATACACGAACTGAATGAGGATGTGCGACACAAAGACTCATGTGAGATTTAGACTACAACATGCGGCACAGACTGCACGCCTTGTCACTTGGGCAAGGTAAAAATCCCTGCAACAGGCTGAAGCATACTGTGAATCATGGCCATATTTCCACACAACAATTTTTCTCCTGCAATGGTCAACATCCATGAAAACACTAGAGGCAACATTCAATTCCCTACCCAACTCTCACTGATTGTAGTAAGCCTTTAAGTCTCCCTATGACTTGGTCATTACTACGGTCATTGTAATCTGCTTGCTGTATCTTCCTGTTACTTGATTCGAGTATGGTGTGCCCCAACGACAAAAATGCTGTTCAGCATTTCAATATCCAATACTTCCTCCCACATGGACTGTTGTAGGCACACTAACTGTAAGTGTGCCTTGCACTGATGTCTTAGTGTGAAGAACAGTTTAGGCAGTACCGTTTCACAATGGTGCCATGTTTTCCCCTCATGGATATTTACAATTTCTTGACTTATGTGCATTTCAGTGGCTTAAGTGCACTTACTGTGTGTGTGGCCCTTTGATTGTGTACTGGTGACAACTTCTTGTTGGTTACAGCCAATGGGGTGACAGTGCACAGTGCTCAATGGGAATTGCTGGAGTTTATAATCTTTATCATCACCAACATTTGGCTGTTTTTTCACATGTTGTGATTTCCAAGGTTCTGGTTAGGTCCGGATGTGATAGCACAGCTTAAGCAAAATACCCCAACTTCATTTACAGATCAAAGAAAATTACAAAATACAAACGAGTAATGTCACTGACTACCCCACATGTGCAGTGTAAGTTCATTTTTATCCATCTCAGTTTATGCTGAACTATCACGACGTGCCCCTGTGCATAAAAAAAAAGTGTCAGTATTACCAAAGCATTTTAGACAAATGCCTGAACTAAAAGCACAAAAATTATTGCATTAGGTGAGAATCAATTTAATGAATTACCTACTAATGATCTCATTAAAACTAATAAAGATTAAAAGTTATTAAAAATGTATTTGTGTGTCACTTGGCCTCTAGTACAACGTTGAAGATTTATTCCAAGACTAATGTTCACACATTAATTCCTGTAATATTTCAAGCTGACTCACCTATGTAACACACACAGTACTGCTGTGTAAATCTGTTATACAGTACTCTCCAAACAGGACAACAAATTGAAGAACAATATAATGGGAACAACTGGAGAAAGCCTATAGAGTGGACCATTTCTAAAAGGCTGAAGTCTCAATCAGGGCCAGTGGCAGTCACGGCAATGTCTCTGCTGCCCATAGGTTAATAACACTTCAGTTTCACTTATCCATTGGGATGGTACTTTCACGGGATCAATGACGGGCAAGAAAATGAACTTCTAGTGTTGAAATATATATCACTCTTCTTCACTGCTGTCATAGGTATCTGACACTTTTCTCTGAACATGTCACAAATCACGAGATTATGACTAGGTTGGTGTGCGACAGCTGGGTTGTGATTTGGCAAAGCAACAAATGTGAAAGCTAAAATATCAGGTTGCAGTGCTAGACTGATCTGCAACTTAGCCAGAGGCCTAGGTTACATTGGAAAATGATAGTTTTACTCATAAAAATTACATTCGTGAAATCTTCTCGGGTGATCAGCCGAGTAAAGGTGTCGTCTTCTCGCAACGTTTCGAAGGGTTTCGTTCCCATCATCTTCAAGCGAAGTGTCGAGATGCTGTGTTGCGCGGTCCTATAAAGGCTCCTGGACCAGTGACTGATTCCGGGCGCCGACCAATCAGGTACCTGCGGAATCGGCCGCCGCGCCAGTGGTGGGGGGTTCGCGGCGCGGACCGGGCGTCGAGTCCCTGCCGGTTCCTAATACGTCTGTGGCCGCTACCGTCTTCGTGCCGGAGCGCAACACAGCATCTCGACACTTCGCTTGAAGATGATGGGAATGAAACCCTTCGAAACGTTGCGAGAAGACGACGCCTTTACTCGGCTGATCACCCGAGAAGATTTCACGAATGGAATACGCCGAGAAAGTCTCAAATCACATTTAAAAATTACATTCATAATCTTAATTGTCAAAATAATTGTCTCTCTTTAATGTGTTATGATTTCGAAGGATGTGATATACCGACACCAAAATGTGCCTGTATTACTTTGAAACACATTGCCTGTCCACTGATCTCTCATTGGCTGCATAAACAAAGCACCACACACATCCCTTACCTTCCCATCAACCCTCATGGCGAGCACTGGCAACATTGCTGCAGAGAACACAAACGTACACAACTGGCCCCGATCTAGACTTCTGCCTTTCTAAAATACTCTGATATTAAAGCTTCTAATATCCATAAATATTCGTCATGGCCTACATAGAAATGAACAAAACTTAACTATAGGCGGAATGCCCTCCGGAAAAAACCTAACTAATACTTTAAGATTCTTTATTTGGGGCAGGTAGATAAGTGACTGATAATGTGGCCAACTATTGTAATCTATTATTTATACATAAAAATTTCATCTTTGATGGAACAAAGATTCAAAATGTTAACATGGGTTACACACTTAAACCCACATTAACAGAAATGCATTTCATTCAAGGCTGGGTTGCGTAATGGCCATTACCCATCATGATGTGCCCAGGCTTCAATTTCAATCCTCTGGAGGGGCGGAAGGGTTGGGATGGAGGGGAGATGTCAAAAAAACGGAATGTGATCTGGTAATTGGCCACAACATGTACTGCAATTTTTTCAAAGGACAGTAAGCCTACAGAAGGCCTAAGAAGAGCTAACCGTTTCATCTTTGGTGAAACAGAGACCTACTGTAACTTCTTTATAAATACAGCATTGAAAATGTTGTGCGCAACTGGAGAAAAACTTGTCTCTACCAACTAAGTAGGAACACCATAAACAATGTTTTGATGAAATAAACTGGTGCAGATAAATGAAGATCTGGCGACAAATTCTTCACTGACTCACCTCCACAATTCATGAACTGAGAATTTATTTTTAATGAAAGCATTCAGCTGCGGAAATTACACTGACATGTAGCATAAAATATGAGCCGAAGTACCAAGAAACAATTGGCTGAAATTGTTAGTATATCTTAAGTACTGTCATATTTAAGTTACCATTAAAGTAAAAACTATATTGTCATTATTGTACGATATTCTTAACACTTTGGAGACCAAGAATAGCTCGGGTTGCAACTTTGTGTTATTTAGACTGCACCCGAGTATAGGTCGGGCTGTAATTTTCTCAATGCATGACTAATTTTTCATTCATAAACTGACTCCTAACACAGAGGTCAAATGCTGTCACCAGTGACACACACCATTTTAATTAACACTGTAGGAAATGGGAGTTTCCAGCAAGTTGTCTCCAAAACACTCATTAGCATTACAACACGATCTCCCTGAACAGCTAGCTTCATGTCAGATAAATGTCAAAATACAAAAAGTACATATAAAGCTAAAGCAGACTGCTACAGGGCATTTTGACTTGATTTTAAATCTAAATGTCCATGGTACATTTGAAGAGGGCAAAAGTACAGACTCTCATATTCTATACTTTTCATCCCTTCCCTATCCACTGCTTAAACTGTGTGTGAGAAAAGAAGGTAACTGTGACAAAACCATACTTGCTACTTACTACATGCCAGTATATGTATATAAATCAAGGTTTATGACTGACTAAATTAGTTATAAACCTTGATTCATATACATATACTGGCATATAGTAGTGTGTTTTTAAACCTTATATAAAATTTCAAAAAAGCCTATGACACAAAATATTACCTTCCTCATGTAAATAATTAGTACCTGAAAATGTATGACACTATTTTCTGACAATTTGGATGAATTTTAACTATCAAAGTAAATTTACAACAGCTGAAAATACTCCCCAATGAACCTTGTCTGACAATGATGTCTTTACAACTGTATGTTGTCATTTAATCTTACTCTGCTGTTTGACAACTATGACTGATAGGCCAACGATGCAGTACTCTATATCAGTATATTAAGTTAATTTATCTATATTGTGTTATGTTCACTTTTGTCAGTGATAATTTAGCAGCCTCAGTTTTAATTTAAAACATGGAAGTTCCAACTAGGTCGCATTTCCTCAGCTACATATGTACACATTGTCGGTTCTGATCAGCAAAGACTAGAATATTTGTACATAACAGTTGAAAGACAAGAAATCATTATGCACAATCTATGTCTTAGACTGATAGCTTTTGATATTGCTTAGTTTCTTACTTGCTCTTAAGTTGCCAAGTAATTTCTTGGAATATATCCAATTCAAGGTGGTTTAAATGTTGGTATGTGGAAGCTTAGTTGGAACTACTGCCTCCAAAGCAAGTAGGTTTACCAATTGCACAGTAGTCACTAAATGTTCCAAGGGGACTAACTTCCGAAGCATCAAAATCTAAAATACCATATGTCATGACCTACAGAGGTACAATTTACGAGTTATAGCATCACAAGTTATTAAAAAACAATTTCCATTCCTGCTCAGGAGTACCTATGGCGTTAGTTCTTATACATAAACACAGAATTACCATTTACAGAAAATAATGTTAATGGTAGTGGTACTGCAACATTTCTATACTGACACAATACTGTTACAATTTTTAATGTATTGCTAAGTATGCTTACTTTAGGAAAATATTATCTGGCAGTTAATTTTCAAGTATAAATAGTTCATGGAGAGAAAAATGCTAATCTCACATATTTCGTTACTAAATGTTCCAAAAACATGGCATACAAGTTAGCATAGAACACTAAGTAATGGAAAGATACTTACATTTCTGTGCTCCATTGAATAAAGCTCTGTCCTTTGGTGTGTCACCGACTTCAATTATTTTGGCTCCAGCCAATAGCTGCATAATTAAACCTGAAGTTACAATGGGGGAAATGCCAAGTTCCATAAGAGTACCTCGATTGGAAGCTAGAATAACACGTATCCAGTAGAATGGGTCTGCAGAGTCTGAACTCATTATGCCAAACAGGGGTATCTGAAATGTCAAAGAAAACAATATATTAGGTTTCCTTCAAATGAGGGTGCCGAGTTCATGGAGTCTACATCAAACAACAGGCTATTTTCCTATGTTGAAGATATGGTTCACACTAGTCATTCTGAATGATTTTATCATTTAATAGCATTTTCAGTCAATATTCTCAATTTTTCTGTAATTTAAGCTGAAAAGTCATTAAATATCAAGATTTGGCCACATGATCAAAACTGTTTTGTTATTGGCTGCAGCTCTGGTGATGTCACAGGAATAAGAGTAAGATGAAGCTGTATGTGTTGTAAGAGTGTTAGCCAAAGTTACTTCTAAAAAAATGTGTGTGAAAAGGGACCAAACTCTGAGGTCAAGGGTTCCTAGTCTTACACAGTAATTAAACTAACTTATGCTAAGAACAACACATACACCCATGTCCAATAGAGGACTCAACTCTCCAGCAGGAGGGGCCATGCAGTCCGTGACAAGGCGCCTCAAGCCGCGTGGCCACTCCACGTAGCAGTTGCATCTACATCTATACTATGAAGGCTACTGAAGGTCCATGGCAGACGGTATGTCCCACTATACTAGTTACTAGGGTTCCTTCATGTTCCATTCATGTACGGAGCATGGGAAGAATGATTGACTCAATGCTTCTGTGTGTGCAGTAATTATTCTAATCTTATCCTCATGATCCCTATGTGATTAAATGTAGGGGATTTTAACATATTCCTAGATTTATCACCATTTAAAGCTGGTTCTTCAAACTTTGTTAATAGGCTTTCTCTGGATAGTTTACGTGTATCTTCAAGAATCTTCCAGTTCAGTTCCAGTTGTATATCTGTGACACTCGCCCATGGATTAAACAAACCTGTGACCATCCGAGTCGCCCTTCTCTGTACACATTCAATATACCGTTAGTCCTATCTGGTACAGATTGCACACACTTGAGCAATATTCAAGAACCAGCCGAACGAGTGATTTTTAAGCAATCTCCTTTGTACACTGACTGCACTTCCCCAGTATTCTACCAATAAACTGATGTCTACCACCTGCTTTACCCATGACTAAGCCTACATGATCATTCAATTTAAAATCCCTACAAAATGTTACCCCTAGGTATTTGGCTGAGTTGGCTGATTCCAACAGTGACTCACTGGTATTACAGTCATAGGTTACTATTTTTTTATTTTCATTTTGTTAAGTGCACAATTTTATATTTCTGAACATTTAAAGCAAGATGTCAATCTTTGCAGCACTTTGAAATCTTGTCAACACCTGACTGAATATTTATGCAGCTTCTTTCAGACAGTATTTCATTGTATGTAAGTTGTCTGCAAAAAGTCTCAGGTTACTGTTAATAACTGCAAGGTCATTAACATACAACATTAACAGCAAGAGTCCCAATATGCTTCCCTGAGGTGTATCTGAAGTTACTCCTACATCTGACAATGCCACAATATCCAAGATAATATGCTGCATTCTCCCTACCAAAAGGTCCTCAATGCAGTCACAAATTTAAATTGATACCCAATATGATTGTACTTCTGACAATAAGTGTATTTGTGGTTCTGAGTCAAATGCTTTTCAGAAATCAAGAAATACTGCTCCTGACTGCCGTGATCCAAAGTTTTGAGTATGCCACATGAGAAAAGCGGAAGTTTGGTTTCACATGATTAATGTTTTTGGAATCCATGCTGGTTAGCATTGAGGAGACCATTCTGCTGACGATACCTCATTATGTTTAAGTTCAGAATATGTTCTAAGATTCTACAACAAATCCATGTCGTGGATATTGGACAGTAGTTTTGTGCATCACTTACTACCGTTTTTGTAGACAGGTGCGACCTGCACTTTTTTCCAAGAGTGGGACATGGATTTTTATTCGAGGGATCTACAACAGTCAGTTGCAAATTCTGTATAGAATCTGACAGGGCTTCCATTGGGCCCTGGGGCTTTGTTCAATTTTAAAGATTTTAGCTGTTTCTCAATAACACTGACACCAACACTTATTTCATTCATCTTTTCAGTGGTATAAGGATTAAATTCAGGCAATTCTCCTGGGTTTTTCTTCATAACAGAAAAAATTAAAAAGGGTTACGCACTTCAGCTTTTTCTTCGCTACCCTCAGTTTCAGTTCCTGTCTCATTTGCTAGGGACTGGACACTAACTTTTGTCCCACTAATAGCCTTTACATACAACCATTATTTCTTTGGCTTTTGTGAATAATCATTTGACAATATTCTGCTACAGTAGTCATTGAAGGCATCACGTATTGCTTTAACAGCCAAATGAGTTTCATTCAGCGTCTCTCTATCTACAACCCTACACTTTGTTTTACACCTATTATGCTGTAATCTCTGTTTCTTTAGAAGTTTCTTTACAGTGGATGTGTACCATGGATGTTCCCTCCCATTATGAACTATTCTACTGAACCATGGACCTTGCCATCAGTGAGCTGGCTTGCATGCCTCAGTGATACAGACAGCAGCACCATAGGTGTAATCACAACAGAAGGCTATCTGTTGAGAGGCCAGACAAACATGTGGTTCCTGAAGAGGGGCAGCAGCCTTGCAGGGCAATGATATGGATGATTGACTGATCTGTCCCTTTAACATCAACCAAAACGGCCTTGATGTGGTAGTACCACAAAAAGCTGAAAGCAAGGGGGAACTACAGCCGTAATTCTTCCTCAGGGCATGCAGCATTCTGTACGGTTAAATGAGGATGGCATCCTCTTGCTTAAAACAAAACAGTCCACTATTCTGATCTCCAGGCGGGAACTACTCAGCAAGATGTCATCAAGAGAAACAAAACTATCATTCTAAGGATCAGAGCATGGGATGTTAAATCCCTTAAATGAGCAGGTAGGTTAGAAAATTTTAAAAACAATTGGCTGAAGTTAGATATTGTGGGATTTAGTGAAGTTTGGTGGCAGGAGGAACAGGACTTCTGGTCACGTGAAGACAATGTTATAAATACAAAATCAAATAGGGATAACGCACGAGTAGGTTTAATAACGAATAAGAAAAAAGGAATGTGGGTAAGCTATTATGAACAGCAATGTGAATGCATTATTGCAGTCAAGATAGACACAAAGCTCATACCCACCACAGTAATACAAGTTTATATGCAAACTACTTCCACACATGGAGAGATAGAAAAACTGCATGACGAGATAAAAGAAATTATTTACTCAGATAGTTAAGGGAAACCAATATTTAATGGTGATGGACTGGAATTCGATACTTGGAAAAGGAAAAATAGTAGATAAGTATGAACTTGGGGGAAAGGAAAGAAAAATGAAGCACCCTGGTAGAGTTTTGCACAGAGCATAACTCACTCACTGCTAACACTTGGTTTAAAAATCATAAAAGAAGGTTGTATACGTGGAGGGGACCTGGAGACACGGGGAGGTCTGCGATTGATTATGTAATGGTAAGAGACAGATTTAGGAACCAGGTTTTAGGCCGCAAAACAACTGTAGATTAAAATTGCAGAAATTGGAAACATGTAAAAGATTAAATAGATGAAACCTGGATAAGCTGAAAGAACCAGAAGTTGCTGAGATTTTCAGGGGCAGCAAAGGAATACAGTCGCAAACAAATGAGCAGCTTTAAGAGATGAAATAGTGACGGCAGCAGAGAATCAAATAAGTAAAAACACAAGGCCTAGTATAAATTCTTGGATGACACAAGAGATATTGAATTTAACTGATGAAAGGTAAAAATATAAAAATGCAGCAAATGAAGCAGGTGAACAGGGACACAAACGTTAAAAAAATATCAAATCGACAGGAAGTGCAAAATGGCTACGCAGGAATGGCTAGAGAACAAATGTACGGATTCAGAAGCATATTTCAGTAAGATACAGATAAATACCACCTACACAAAAATTGAAGAGGGCTTTGCAGAAAAGAGAAGCAGCTGTATGAAAATCAAAAGCTCAGATGGGAAGCCAGTCCCAAGGAAAGAAGGGAAAGCTAAAAAGGTGGAAGTAGTATACACAGGGTCTACACAAAGGTGACAAACTTTATGGCAATATTATAGAAAGGGAAGTGGACATAGATGAAGATGAGATGGGAGATATGATAGTGTGTGAAGAAGCTGACAGAGCTCTGAAAGACCTAAGTCAAAACAAGGCCCAAGGAGAAGAAGATATTCCATCAGAATTGCGGGCAGCCTTGGGAGACAAAACTCTTCCATTGGTATGCAAGATGTACGAGACAGGCAAAATACCCTCAGACATCAAGAAGAATGTAATAATTCCAATTCCAAAGAAAGTAGTAGCTGACAGATGTTAAAATTACTGAACTATCAGTTTAGTAAGTCACAGTTGCAAATACAGATATGAATTGTTTACAGAAGATTGGAAAAACTGGTAGAAACTGACCACAGGGAATAGCAATTTAGATTCCAAAGAAATGCAGGAAGATGCGAGGCAACAGTGAACCTGTAAGTTGTGTTAGAAGACAGATTAAGGAAAGGCAAACCCAAATTTCTAGCATTTGTAGACTTAAAGAAAGCTTTTGACAATGTTGACTGGAATATTCTTTGAAATTCTGATGGTATTAGGATAAAATTCAGGAAGCAAAAGGCTATTTACAGCTTCTACAGAAACCAGATGACAGTTAAAAGAGCTGAGGGGCATAAATGGGAAGCCGTGGTTGAGAAGGGAGCGAGACATGGTTGTAGCCTAGAAAAATTTGGAGTAGAAATAAAAGTTCAGGGAAAAGAAATAAAAACTCTGAGGTTTGTCGACATTTTAATTCATTCAGAAACAGCAAATGACTTAAGTGCAATTGAACAGAATGGATAGGGTCTTGAAAGGAGTATACAAGATGAACATCAACAAAAGCAAAACAAGGATAATGGAATACAGTTGAATTAAACTGAGTGATGCTAAGGGAATTAGATCAGAAAATGAGAAAGTAGTAGATGAGTTTTGCTATTTGGATAGCAAAATAACTGATGATAGTCAAAGTACAGATGATATAAAATGTAGACTGCCAATTATTTTCTGAGAGTAATTGTCCAGTGTTTAGCCATGTGTGAAAGTGAAACATGGACAATAAACAGCTTAGACAAGAAGAGAATATAAGCTTCTGAAATTTTGTGCTACAGAAGAATGCTGAAGTTTAGATGGGTGGTTCACTAACTACTAAGGAGGTACTTAACAGAATCACGGAGACAAGAAGTTCGTGGAACTACTTGACCAAAAGAAGGGATCGGTTGATACAACATGTTCTGAAATATCAATGGATTAAGGAGTTCCACCTCAAGATATACCACTACTGATTTTTTATCTGGTTTACTGAAATATATATATTTCTGCTTGTTTTAGTTATTCTTTGTGCTTTAGTAACCATTGTTGCCGCAACTGCATCATGGTCACTGATGCCAGTTTCAATGCAGGCAGCCTCAAAGAAGTCAGGTCTATTTGTTGCCATTAGATGCAATACATTTCCATCATGAGTAGGGTTCCTAACTACCTGTTCTAGGTAGTTTTCAGATAAGGAATTCAGTAGAGTTTCACAGGATGTCTTATGACCACTACTAACAAAACTAATTTTCCCAAGTAATAGTTGGATGAAAGTCTCCATCGATGATTACTTGGGTTTTTTTGTACTTCCTGCAAACAGTTATTCAGTGGTGGAAACTGCATTTGCCACTTTTAAGTAAGAACAGAAACGAATTTTGTGAAGGTTGATAGGGGAAACCTTCCAAAAGTTGGTGTCTAAGGCCTCTTCATGCTTAGAAAACAAACCAGACTTAAGTTCCAAAAGTAAGAAATACAAAAACTGCACTGTGTGGTGACTGGAACAAAAGTACTGTGATGTGGCAGTAAGTTTTAGACCTGTCTACAAACTGAGGAAATCTGCAACTTTATTATTTGGTTGGACCATGCTGGAAAGGTTTTCCAGGGCAACTTGTGAAAGCCTTCAATCTTGCCCACAAAAGCTTCTACCTGAAGACACCTACCACTTCCACTTCTGGGAATCTGCACCCCTTACTTGCTGAATGCTCCACTATGCATTGTCCCCCACTCTGGCCCAGAGTCACTAATGTCCAGTAGTGGCATCCTCATGAGCTTTGCACCTGAATCCACTTAGCTGCATATTCCACACACAAAAGTCTATCTCTGGCAGCTCATCCTGATGAGTTTTGTCATATTTTGAGACAAAGATATCCATATATGACCTGCATCAGAGATCTGGCTCAAACCAAGTATTGCCACAAGTTCAGTAGATTTAGAGGGCTACATCTTTGTAAGACACGACACATGTAATCAACGTCAGGCTGGAGTACGAGCGCACATATTGCTCTGATTTATCATCTACTGTGCTACAAATATCCAACAATATGGATGATAAACAAGTGGAATACATTCACAGAGATCAAATCCCTGAACAGAAAGAGCCTGATGTGTCCTTCACAAACCTTGTAAAACAGGTAGGTTTGCCTGCTTCGAAACTACTCTTAAAGTCTCAAATCGACATACAAGCAGGTAACTATAGGTGGTGACACTAACAAGTTTTCTATGCACTAGTTCTTACAGTGTGAAATTTAAGCAGACTATTTCTTCTTCAAACTTGTTGCTACTACAGTTTGATCCTACCCATAACATGAACAATGATCACAATCTCATACATATATTTGCAATGAAATCCCCTAACAGAATAATTCATACCCCCTCAAATATCTGCACCTCACATGTCTGCCCATAAATTTCATGACGTTCTTGATAGAATGCCTCAGGAGGAAACTGCAACTGACTACATACCAAACCCCAAACACATTACTTTAACTGGACTTGCAACTGAGGTGTAAGAAATAGTGCAATGTCTTCTATTTCTCGGACATAAACAAAAAAAACTTCATGGGTTTATTAACAAACTTAACTAACTATATGACAAATATGCTTCCCTGAAGTCTGGAAAAGTAAGAAGAAAACCTGTACCTTGGCTATCTGAAGAACTAAAACAGCTCATGAATTTCAGAGATGTTGCACATCATGCATACAAACTATATCCATGCCTGAAAGCCCTATTGCTTACAAGCAGAAGTGGAACAGAGCCAGTCAAGCTGTGTGAAACTGAAAACTCTTGCATGTCCATACAGTAACAGACAACAGAAAGAACAGCTGTGCTACACAAAAACCTACATGGTCTTAGTATAGGCAAAGTAAAAGCTGCAGCTGATCTGATTGGCACCACCACAGAACCGAACTGGTACTCTAACTTACTTACAACCACAGCTGAACCACAAATGAAACAGACTCATTGCTTATTCATGGGGATAAATGACAAGCTGTGAAAAATTCTATCTAAAGGACATTACATTGAATACCATCACAAAAGCAACCATTCATATCAGATCAGCATCTATTGGACAAAATGGCATCACAGTCCCACATATTAATCACTCCTTAACAACATGTGTATTCCCTGAGGCCTGGAAATGTGACAGATTAAGCCACTACCTGAAAAGGATGTTGCATTCTTCCTGCAGTGTCCAAGACCTGAGAGCATATACACCACTACCAGCTAAAACACTAAACACAAACAACCTACTAGACAAATACTGATCAGATTTCTGTAAATATCACAGCACATCTGCCTTAATAAAGGTAACAGATGACATGAAGCTTGCCATAGATGCACAAGAGGCAACCATCAAGTGCTTCTTTGACTTCCACAAAGCCTTCGACACTGTCAACTTTGACATTTTACTAGCCAAACTTAGCAGCCTTAACTTTTTGCCAAGTGCATTGCAATGGTTTGGCTCATACCTGATGTCTCACCATCCATGCATCATATTCAACCCCATAAAAGTTACAGTGGGGGCAGGTACTATCAGATGTCCTCGTGGTTTAGTATTAAGTCCTACATACTTTTCATTGTATGTAAATGATGTGCAATCAGTTTTGTCCTACTGCAAATACCGCATGTACGCTGATGACCTGTAGTTGTATATGAGCGCAAAACAAATTATCCTGACGACACCTACTGAGAACCTCAATACCGACCTGTGCACACTACATAAATGGGTGCGGGATATAAGATTAAAAGACAACCCATAAAAGAACAAAGTGATACTGACTGGTCATTCCAGATCATTAACCTGAAGTATCTGGAATCCCTACCATCTTTAACCCCAAATGGGAGAAAACTTCTCTCCTTCAGCAAACAGTCTAGGAGTAAAAATAAATGAAAAACTAAACTGGACTGAGCACATGACCCCAATATGCAAGAAGCCATCAGCATCTCTCCATGCCCTACAAAAATATAAAAAGCTATTCCCTCTTGACCTGAAAAAGAAACTTATACAAAGACTTATACTTCTAGTTACTGATTAGAGCAACGTTATCCTGCCAGGGCTTTCTCAGGAAAGCATGCAGCAACAATAACTGGTCATGATGCCTGTGTTCATTATATTGATGATGTTGAACTTTATCATATTCACAACTATCCTGTGTATCATATTCACAACTATTCTGTGCATGCAGACAAGTGCAGAGATTTTCATACCCTCTGTCTTGTCAACAGTCTTATCAATAAACACTGTCCCTCCTAACCTGTCTTTCCTCAACTTTAATAATCTTGTCCAAACAAGATGGCAGAAACCTCCATCCCCATCAGAGCAAAATCCTTTGTCACCCTCCAACATTCAGCCATTTTCTCCGAGTCCTCAGTATTAGGAATCTGACTCTGGAATAACCTCCCATATTATATTAAGAGAATTGAACAACACCTCCAGCTTCCGAAGACAGTTAATGACTTACTAATATAGCAACAATAAGGATTACCCTTCTACATCCTCCTTTGCAACAAGATATTCGTAATTTCCCAGTAAGCTTAGCTGGTACAGTCTCCTTAAATTTCCTATCCCCAGAGCTCACCATATCAGAAAACTCCTATCTTGTACACCTATAAATTCTTTTTATATCTGTCACCACCACCACCACCACCACTACTATAATCACTGATAGTGACACTAAAATGATTGTCACAGAAAGAAACACAGTGACCATTCTCTCTTTTCGATCTCTAAAAGAGCTGTAACGATTCTCCTCCTCTTTGGAACACTCAATTTCAGTAGTTTTTGTACATGCATTTGTACAATGTGGTACAAAACACCATCTGTAACCCGTTTTTCGGAATAAGATCTCTCTGAATGATATTTAAGACAGTTAAGAGCAGAAATCTAGCCAGTGATATCACAGGAACCATCCCTCAAATGAAGCATTTTAGTGGGGTTACATATTTGTTTTTTGTTTTTTAATTCATGAAGGTGGATGGGAAGCATGTTATTAGCAAAAAATGACAATCATTTACAAGGATTTCCAGAAAACAGTCAAATACCCTATTCCAAAACTGATTAGAAATCACTAAGCTTGTACAAGATACAAATTGCCTACGTGATAGTTATTTTCTGAGTATTTTTACACTAAACACCAAGAGTGCCAATTCACATTTTCCAGTATAACGTGGAAGTACCAATTAGGCTTCCCAACTGGTCAATTTGCTTTGCCAACTCAGAACCAAATTGTCCAGTCTCTCGCCACACTGAAGATTTCAAACGAGTGTGTGTGTGTGTGTGTGTGTGTGTGTGTGTGTGTGTGTGTGTTTTCAGTACTACACTGTAACCCATGTTCCATACACTCTTAGTACAATATTAATGCCCAACGTCCAGTTTATTCTTTGCCTTTAAGTTCGCATTCAGCACTGCTTGGTTGTCTCTGGATTGTTTTTCCAGTGGCGTTAGCTGTTTGTTAACAGTGCCACAGTATTATGGATTTGCTCACTGATTAAGAGTTGGCCAATACACATTTCACGTACAAGTTCACTGACTGCAACCAGAGGACTGACACAATCATGCTACACTTAGCTGTTGCTGCAATGAGGCAAGTACATAATAAAGTCATTCTGTGTTATGTACTTAACGCTTTGGTAACAATATTACAGGCTTTTTCACTGTTGTTGGTGTATTTCCACAGGAACAAAGATAACTGAGGAAACAAACCAAATAAATCACAACTGCATTATTAGTCTGTAATGAGCCACCAGAGACTGGACCCATTGTAGCAAAAATATCCCTAAATAACTTCAGAAATTCTGTCAGAGTTTGGTTTCACCCTTTATAACAAATAACTCAATATTATTTACAAATCCAGCAAAAGAATCTGCATAAACTATTCTTGCACTGTTATTGTCTTTAGTCCAAAGACCAGTTTAATGCAGCTCTCCGCAATTTTCTATCCTGTGCATACTGCTTCGTCTAATAACTGCAACATACATGCAGTTTGACCTGTTTACTGTATTCATGCTTATGTCTCCCTCTACAGTTTTCACTTACCACACTTCTCTAAATTACCTCCTTGATACCTCACAATGGGCTCTATGAACCAATGCCTTCTTCCAGTTTAGATGTGCTGTAACTTTCTCTTTTCCTCAAACTGTTTGAGTAGTTCCTTATTAGTTAATCAACCAATGTAATCTTCAGTATTCCTCTGTAGCATCATACTTCAAAGTGTCTTTTCCTTTTCTGAACTGCTTGAAGCTCACATTTCACCTCCATACGAGGCCACACTCAAAAGATTTCCTGACAAATTTATATTAGAAGTTGACAAGTTTCTCTTTTTAAGGAATGCCTTTCTTGCTACAGCCAGTCTGCCTTTTACACACTCACTACTCCAGACAGCCAGTTACTTTGTTAACCACACAACAAGACTTAACTATTTTTAGTGTAATTTCCTAATCTAAATTCTTGTAGTATGCTCCTGAATGTATTTAACTTTGGTACACACACTGTGATTCCATAAACCACAGTAACAAAATAAGATAGTCACAAAGTACCAAAAGTGTCACACGGAGACTTGCATGGGAACATGCTGTCACAGTATCAGCTGTTACTCCCTGCCAAAACTATCACATACCCACACTAACTCATCCTTTGTTTTTCTCCTCCCCATACACACCATCTGCTTTTCTACTAATGTCACCAGCCAGTCTATGGAATCAGTCTCCCCACCTGTCTATTATTCCTTCTCGAACATAGTCTTGTTCATAGCAGTATCTCACCTCCATTTGTGTTCTACTTCCCTTGCAAGCCAGTCTAATTAATACTGAATTATTGCTGAAGCAAACTAAATAGCTTACATCCATTACTTGTTGCATCGTTCTTGTAGCTCCCACACTCATCATGTTACCTTACATTACTGTGTGTTCTCTTAATGTATAAAAACTGTGACACCACGTATTCTTAAAATTATGCAGTGTATTAGATGAACAATAAGTTTACGTTTTGCTTCAGAAAGTGCAGAACAAGAAAGTCTCATGGTACTTATATCTTGCCTTTAATACAATATCAACAGCACAGCTAAAATGCTTGGGTTACAAATCTTACAGCTGTCAACTGTATCTCTACTATTTCCTAAATGATTCAGTACTCTCAAAGCCATAATACTACTTGAGATAGTGGGCTCAAATTTTACAGTGCCACTGACTACTCCCCCATCCCCCTCCCCTATAAACAGCGTTGTTTACGTTTTTTCCGGGGGGGGGGGGGGGGGGGGAGGGGATCTGAAGAGTAATCTGAGGTTGGGGTTAGTCACCAACATTTGTTCCACATTTAACATGTCATTATCACATGTGAAGTACGGTACATAAACTATAAAAATAATAACTGGGGCGGGCGTGCGCATTAGAGGGCGACGATAAATCATAGCTTTCAGCACGTTCTGTACGGACATTTGTAGACTTTTAGAGTCCACCAAGAAATGAAATCGGCCTTTCGGCTGCCAATTTGCATGTTATATGGCAAACATGAACAATCAGTGATGGATACACTGCTGCATAGAAACACTGTTTGAAACTGACGTTCGTCAAAAATATACGCACGTGTGACGCAGAAGCTGAAAACATGTCGACGCACTTACAAATGTTTAAAAACAACAATTCCACACACAAAACACGTGAAAACAAATTTAAAGCAAGTACTTATGGTAAATTCAAGTAACGGAACGCTGTGAGAAACATGGTTGTCTAACCTACAATGAGGGAGTGGCAAAAAGTTGCAAGGCGAAACTACAATTTTAAAGACAAGAATAAATTTATGTATGTACTAACGAATAGTCACATTTTAATACTGACCTGGCAGCAGACTAAAAATATGAATAACGTTATCGCTGTCCATAGCACCTTCTCACGAAACTGAATCTGGAACAAACATATGGTTCGTTAGAAGCTTCATAATAAATTCGCCATAGAAGGTAAACACAAAATATATGAACAAAACGTATTAAAGCACTTAAACGTCATACCTTACGTTCAGGTTTCGCGATTTCTGGAAGTATACTGCAAAACGGCTTGATTACCTCTAGGAACTTGACTGTAACACACGACCAACCATCAAAGTAATTACTTAAAATATGTCACCAAACAATACATAAAAAGCAATAACGCAGTAAGCACAGATCGAAATGTGAGATAATTAAACACTCAAAAACAAACTGTGATTAGTACCAAATGAAGTTCAGCAAAACTTCAGAAACTGGAAATAAATGTCACATTTAGAACAATCAATACTTACTCCCCATATTTACGGAGTTTTACACTATTTATATACAGCAATTCTTGTTTTACACGTTCTACTGCAACACGTGAAAATTAAAACACCGTCCGCAATCCACCCTCTCACAGTTTCGAAAGACAACTATGCTTTACACGTCCACAGTCAACCAGTCACGTGACTCGTCGACGCAGGCGCAGTTTCGTTCCAAGGACCGCTAGAGAGCTCTGTGGTGGGGATCATCCGGTTCCAACGCGGCTACTGTTGGAGCATGGAAGTACAGTTACACGACGGCAGTATTCGATCAACGTGGCACCATTGGGTAGGGCGGTGGACACGGACACTTCACTTAGTATATCTACGTAGTGCAGTAAACTTTCTTCAACTGTCATTCATTCAGTTCAGTCATAGTAATGAATAAATGTTACAGATACAGCGCATCGCCTACATTTGGGTCGTTTGCTAGTCTGTTTGCATATTTCAGCAAACTATTATCGGACCACCTCTATAACCCACCTCCCGCTAAAGGTCATTCATAAATGGATGTTTCGGGTTCGATAAAATCCATAGCACGACGTTATGAATCCTTCGTCTCCACGTATCTATGTAAACATATATCTGCTCCTTGTGAAATAGAGACGTGCAATTTGTTTTTAGGTATACTACTAATTTCAAAATTATATGCAAACCACTGTGAAGTGCGTGGCGGAAGGTACTTTCTATCATACAACATTTTTATGGTTTCTTCCCGTTCCATTCTCATAGGTAGCACGGGAAGAATGGCTAAGTTGGGAGCTGTAATGTACGCCTACGTTGTTCATGTAATACTGGACCTTGCAACTTTGTAAACAGATTTTCGCAGAGTAATGGACTTACGTCTTCAAGCGTCTGCTAATTCAGATTTTTCAGCATTTCCGTGGCACTCCCCTATAGGCCATACGAACCTATGATTTTTCGTTCTGCTCTTCTTTGTATACGTTCAATATCTCCTGTTAGTTCTGCTTTATATGGATCTCACACACTTAATACAGTATTAGAAAATAGGACGTACGTGTGTTTGTAAAAGTCTCCTTTGTAGACTGAATGCATTTTGAAAATAATTTATTGTCTAGCACAATAACACTGTAAATGTATTGCATTATTGGATGGGAAGCCCCACGGGTCACGTTCAGGCACCTGTCGGAAAGGATGTTCCTCCTGCCGCACATTGGCCCCTTTCCTTGCGGATATGTAAGATGGTTGGTTGGTTAATTCGGGGGAGGAGAGGGAACAGCGAGGTCATCGGTCCCATCGGACTAGGGAAGGATGTGGTAGGAAGTCGGCAGTGCCCTTTCAAAGGAACCATCCCGGCATTTGCCTGTAGCGAATCACGGAAAACCTAAATCAGGATGGCCGGGCGCGGGTTTGAACTTTGAATCGTCTTCCTCCCGAATGCGGGTCCAGTGTGCTAACCAATGCGCCACCTGGTTCGGTGGATATGTAAGAATTCTGCCGTGTGTGTTATTGTAGAGCGTAGGTTAGCGAAATGGATGCGCTCAACGTCCACATCCGACGGACGGATCGCCATCAACAGTGTCACATGCCCTCAGTTCTTAAGACATTGCTAAGAGGTTTGGAATTTAATCCATCTCTCTCTCTCTCTCTCTCTCTCTCTCTCTCTCTCTCTCTCCCTCTCCCCCCCCCCCCCCCCACCTTACCGGCCAAATACTGGTGGAGAAAATTTCATCCACCACCAAGATTCGAACCGGCTTACCTCGGAATCGAGCACCATAGTACAGGCGGTAACTGTACAATCACATTTACTTCTAACAAAATCGCCTGTTTCAGCTACAGCATTCACTCAGACCATAATATATATCCCACCACTGCGGAAACCAAGTTGTCAAGCAGTATGTCTTGTTACATCTCTGGACTTGCAGAGACGACTATGAAAACAAGTCTGCCGGTCGGAGTGGCCGAGCGGTTCTAGGCGCTAGTCTGGAACTGCTACGGTAGCAGGTTCGAATCCTGCCTCGGGCATGGATATTTGTGATGTCCTTAGGTTAGTTAGGTTTAAGTAGTTCTAAGTTCTAGGGGACTGATGACCACAACAGTTTAGTCCCATAGTGCTCAGAGCCATTTGAACCATTTGAAAAAGTCTACCGGAAATCAATGTTTATAGCTGCTGTTTGAAATACAGATGGTTACTTTTTTTGTTTTGTTTTCAGCTGGAAGACAGAAGTGTCGTCGTGAAAGACGTTGAATGAAAAGTTACTGATTTAGTACGTACGGTACTGAGCAGCATCATTATAGTGACCAAATAATTAGTAAAGTCGAACGTTTTAAATTATTGGTAATGCGAACAAGTATGAAGACGAAACTTCCTGGCAAATTAAAATTGTGCACCGGGCCGGGACTCAAACCTGAGACTTTTGCCTTTCGCAGGAAGGTACTCTGCCGACTGAACTATCCAAGCACGATTCCCCCCACTCCCCCAAGCCTCCCTTCGTCCCCGCCGCACACCTCGCAGTTTTACTTCCGCCAGTACTTTTTCTACCTTCCAAAGCTCACAGAAGTTCTCGTGCTTGCTAGACTAGCACTCCTGTTAGAAAGGATACTGTGGAGAAAAGCTTCATAATCACTGGCGTTAAAACGCGATAACTTGTTTGCCTGGTTAGCTTTTATTCAAGTACAGGGTATCTCCGATGGTGTCATGTTTTCGGGCAGTCCCGCCTATAAACAAGAATATAATTGGCGAGAAACTGCCTGTCAGAACTATCTACAATGTCAATTTGCGAGTTTCGTGAAGACCGTTGTTTAAGCATTTTCCAATAGCGACTCTACCATCTCTGAACATACGCGTTGCCGTGTGATTATCAGTTGACGATATGGAATCATCCAAAAGAAACTACAGCACTCTCTAAGCGAACAATCAGCAGAAAAATTATTTGGACGTCATAAACACTTCATCTAGATCTGCATAATTATATACTCCGCAAGGTACCGTAAAAGCTGCGGGGAGGATGCCCTGTACCCAAGGGCGCCCATACGATAGTTTGTAGAGATTGGGGGTGGGGGAGACAGACCTGGGGATATAGTGTATTTTTAGTACTTTGGAAGACGAATGGCGACTTGGAAGTAGGCATAAAAATTTGAAAGTCATATTGTATCCCACTACAGTCACTCAACGACGACTCCTTCCTGTACACAACAGTATCATCAGCAAACAACGGCAGATTGCTGCCGCCCCCCCCCCCCCCCCCGACCGCCATAGCATTTATGTATATAGAAGATAATAGCGATCCTATCACACTTCCCAGGGGCCGTCCTGACGATACCCTCATCTCTGATGATTACCTGAATCACTGTGCAGAAAGGTGTGCACTATGCTGCAGGTTTTCAGTAAGTTTCCAGGAGAACTGAAAAATCTGAGTGATGATAAACCCTAGACTCTGAAACATAAATTGAAAGGCTTCCTTGAAGCACACTGATTTAATTTTGCACAGGAGTTTCTTTGCAGTCGTATAGAGATTTCCGCTGTAATGTGTTACATGTTTGCATATACTACTGCAATTTTTTTTTGTGTTATACATACATCATAATTTCATCAATTAAGTAGTGAATCATTCCAAGTTTTCTCATATGGTCCCACAGAAACTAAGAAAGAATAAAATAATAAAACATGATGGACCTCATTCCTAATGAAAATAACACAAAATTTGTTGTATTCACATCGGGTCTCCACCCGGGACATCTCGTCATCTGGACGCAATATTTCGGCGGTCCACCTGGCCGCTATCTGCAGGTGAGTAGGCCGTCGCCTATCTCGCCGGACCTGAAATCAAACACGCCGCGGTGACTCCTTTATACACCGACCGTGGGTCCATCGCGTGTGCGCAAAAAAAAAAAACTGCCCTCTAGCGACAGACACAACAGCGCACCCGGGGTGAAAGCTCGCGGAAACGATAAATCGATATTAAACACTACTGACAATTTTTGAAGACCGAGACGGGGACGGTTGTTTCTTAATGTCATACAGAACAGGGTTCCAACACTTAGTTAAAGGATACCCCTTATCTCTGTTTATAACATTGTTAGATAGCCGGACATCAATAGCTTCTTTCACTACATAGCCCCAATACCGCGACGCGGGGGCAACCACTTGTGTCCCATCGTACAACATTTTATGTCCTTCCGTAAGACAATGTTCCGCCACCGCAGATTTTTCTGGTTGAAATAAACGCGTGTGTCGATGATGCTCCACGCAACGATCCTGGACTGTACGAGTTGTTTGTCCAATATAGACTTTCCCGCAATGGCAGGGAATCTTGTAGACTCCGGGCTTTCTCAAACCTAAATCATCCTTCACTGAGCCCAACAGGGCTCTGGTCTTACCTGGCGGATGGAATACACTTTTAATATTAAATTTCTTTAAAATTCTACTTATTTTTGAAGATATGCTCCCCGCAAAATGTAGGAATGCCTCCGATATGCTTGTATCTTCCGTTGGTTCCCCCGAAGGTCCAATCTGTAGAGCATGACGGATCTGATTGTCAGTATAACCATTCCGCTTGAAAGCAGCTTTTAGATGGTCCAGTTCCTGTGTCAAACTATCTGCATCTGAGATGGCGTAAGCTCTTTTTACCTCAGGGAAGAACGGTTAACAGATCCTCGTGCTCTTCGAACCTCGCAGCGTGCTGTGTGACACGTTGCATTGTCCTGCTTGTAGATGCCATCTACATCTACATACATACTCCGCAATCCACCATACGGTGCTTGGCGGAGGGTACCTCGTACGACAACTAGCATCTTCTCTCCCTGTTCCACTCCCAAACAGAACGAGGGAAAAATGACTGCCTATATGCCTCTGTACGAGCCCTAATCTCTCTTATCTTATCTTTCTGGTCTTTCCCCGAAATGTAAGTTGGCGGCAGTAAAATGGTACTGCAGTCAGCCTCAAATGCTGGTTCTCTAAATTTCCTCAGTAGCGATTCACGAAAAGAACGCCTCCTTTTCTCTAGAGACTCCCACCCGAGTTCCTGAAGCATTTCCGTAACACTCGCGTGATGATCAAACCTACCAGTAACAAATCTAGCAGCCCGCCTCTGAATTGCTTCTATGTCCTCCCTCAATCCGACCTGATAGGGATCCCAATCGCTCGAGCAGTACTCAAGAATAGGTAGTATTAGTGTTTTATAAGCGGTCTCCTTTACAGATGATCCACATCTTCCCAAAATTCTACCAGTGAACCGAAGACGACTATTCACCTTCCCCACAACTGCCATTACATGCTTGTCCCACTTCATATCGCTCTGCAATGTTACGCCCAAATATTTAATCGACGTGACTGTGTCAAGCGCTACACTACTAATGGAGTATTCAAACATTACAGGATTCTTTTTCCTATTCATCTGCATTAATTTACATTTATCTCTGTATATTTAGAGTTTGCTGCCATTCTTTACACCAATCACAAATCCTGTCCAAGTCATCTTGTATCCTCCTACAGTTACTCAACGGCGACACCTTCCTGTACACCACAGCATCATCAGCAAACAGCCGCACATTGCTATCCACCCTATCCAAAAGATCATTTATGTGCTGAGGAAGAACCAAATTGCATGTAGGAATGGACATGGTCCACAAGGATAGATGCATACCTGTATTGATCCACTGTGCCTTCCAGTATGACGAGATCACGCAGAGAATGCCACGAAAACGTTCCCTAGACCATAACGTTGTTGCAGGATGTTTGCTTGTAGACGTTACACGCCGCCTGTTGCCACTCAGTGGACGTTCGGTTGTGATATTGGTGTGCAAACTCCAGTCATCGAGGCTGATGAACAGTAGCCAGCATGGGTGCGTGAAACAGGCCCCTGCTGCGGAGGTTCATACGCAGCAACGTTCGCTGAACGGTCATTGAGGAGTCACTGTAGGTAGCCCCTTGGTTCATCTGGGCGGTCAGCTGCCCAACAGCTCCACGTGTGTTCACCCGTACACATCTCCGCAGCCTTCATTCACCACTGTCATCTATGGCCCGTGGTACACCGCAGTTGTCTCGGCGCTCGTTTTTCGATAGCGCCATTTTGCTATCCACGGTATGCTTTAACAACGGTGGCAAGCGAACAGTTTATAAACATAACTGTTTCGGAAATATTTCCACCCTTGGCCCCGAAAGCCAATGATCAAGCCGCTTTGTACGTTAGATAAGTCGTTTCGTTTACGTATTACGACAACGCCTGCACAATTTTCCGCGTCCTGCGACACAGTTTGTATTCCCTCCACTTCTAGTGCTGACACCTGACGTCTGTGAGTGGTTATTGGACGTTGACGTCGGACATATGTGATGGTCACACTGATGTGACAGTACCGTGTACTAGTGCTAGTTCACTTTCTTAACAAGTCATTGTATTACAGTACTTTATTCTTGCAATAACTAAATTTAAATTTTGATAAGGAGATGTTCAAAATGTGTGTGAAATCTTATTACTGCTAAGGTCATCAGTCCCTAAGCTTACACACTACTTAAACTAAATTATCCTAAGTACAAACACACACAACCATGCCCGAGGGAGGACTCGAACCTCCGCCGGGACCAGCCGTACAGTCCAAGACTGCAGCGCGTAGACCGCTCGGCTAATCCCGCGCGGCGATAAGGAGATATGTATAAAGAAACTGACTAGGATGAGTGGTCATGTGTCTGTCAGAGCGACTGATATTTTTTCAGCTAAGAGGTTCAGGAGAAGTAACTTCGCTACTGTGAGCTGTACCTCCTTAATTACTGTTTTGATGTTCATTTTTTTGCTTCAGCACCTAAGGCGAAGGGTGGAAGGAAGATAGGATTTAACTTCCAGGTGACATAGAGATTGTTAGAGAGGGAACACAAGCTCGAATTGTTTCAAGAATGATGAAAGAAATCGGCCGAGCCCTTTCAAATGAACCATGTCGGCACTTTCCTGGAGGAATTCAGGGCAATCACGAAAAACCTAAATCTGGGAACGGGAATGAACCGTCGTCTCTCCGAATGCGAGCCCAGTGTACGAAAGACCGCGCCACCTCGTTCGGTAACTATGGCAAGGATCATCTTACTTTGCATCTGACAATCGCAACGTGCGGTTATATCACGTTAATTTTTTAGTTTCATCAGATATTGGATGATGTATATGTCAGTCTGGTGTATACGATTACACCAAGGCTATGCAACTAGATTGACAATGGCCACCTCCTTCAGATTCCTATTTCAATTAAGGTATCACTACTAAAATGAGAAAAAGAAAATATGTTCAGGGATTGCATTTGGGAAAGTGTCTCTCGCTTATACTGTCTTACAAAGATCGAGGATTTTATCCCAAAGATTGCACCCTTTTCACCGTAGGCTCCGTTTGCGACTTTCGCGGAAATATTCCTCTAAAACGACTGGTCGCAGAACCTCTGAAGACTTACGACGATCTGATTGAAGAAAGTTGGTTGGTTGTTTTGGGGAAGGAGACCAGACAGCGAGGTCATCAGTCTCATCGGGTTAGAGAAGGACGGGGAAGGAAGTCGGCCGTGCCCTTTGAAAGGAACCATCCCGGCATTTGCCTGGAGCGATTTAGGGAAATCACGGAAAACCTAAATCAGGATGGCCGGACGCGGGATTGAACCGTCGTCCTCCCGAATGCGAGTCCAGTGTCTAACCACTGCGCCACCTCGCTCGGTGATTGGAGAAAGGGGAATATCGTTACCCACCAGCAGAACAGGAATCTTCAGTGGGTTTTTGTAACAAGGAATATCTTCACCCCTAAGCTGTCATGAGCCTTTACTTAACTTACTACAGAGACGCCTGAGATGAGTATTATCGTAGCCATCATCATACACAAGGCGTAAAGAAAACACGTACACGAAATTTTAGTGTTTATAAGAGATAAAAGAAACACACTTTAATGTGACAAAAAGTCACAAATTCACCGTCTCCCAGATAGGGGCAACCAGTTCTTCTGGAGTGTCTATCGTTGTCACGCTTCATCTCCCCCTACAAAAAGAAATCAATGGGAGTGAGGTTGTGGCCACCGCAATGGTCCACCCCTTTCAATCCAAAAATTGGGGAAAACACTGTTTAAATGTTTTCTGTCATCAACGGCAATGCGTGGTGGGGCCCCGTCAGGCTGGAACCATAATTGTTACCTGACTGTTAGCCGTACAGTCTCCGATACTTCCAGTAGTACTTTACGGAGGAAGATACGGTAATTTACGTGTTGTGCAGAAGATACGGCCCAATCAAATAATCGTGAAAAATACCAGCCCACGCATTTGTGGTCAGCCTCTGCTAATGGTTGAACACACGAATTGCCTTATGATTTTAATTCACACAGATTGATCGTACAGACATACCATCGTTTGACCGTTGCGCAGATTCCTATGTGAAGGACATAAAAATAGACATCCCTGGCATTGAGAAACAACTGAAAGAGTTAAAAACTAATCGATCGTTTATAGGGAGGGCAAAAGACCGCAGCCGCAGGCAACAGACCAATAACCTTAACGTCGACTTGCTGCAGAGTTTTTGAGCGTAGTCCGCAGCTCGTGGTCGTGCGGTAGCGTTCTCGCATCCCGCGCCCGGGTTCCCGGGTTCGATTCCCGGCGGGGTCAAGGATTTTCTCTGCCTCGTGATGACTGGGTGTTGTGTGCTGTCCTTAGGTTAGTTAGGTTTAAGTAGTTCTAAGTTCTAGGGGACTGATGACCATAGATGTTAAGTCCCATAGTGCTCAGAGCCATTTGAACCATTTTTTTTTTTTTTTGAGCGTATTCTAAGTTCTAATGTAGTAAATTTCCCTGAGACAGAAGGGCTTCTGTACACAAATCAGCACGGATATAGAAAGCATCGCTGGCGCTAAACTCAAGTTTGCACTTTTCTCGCATGACATCCTGCGAACAATGGATGAGGGGCAACAAGCAGGTTCCACATTCCTAGATTTCGGACAATGTAATATACAGTGCCGCGCTGCAGACTGTTAACGGATGACCCTGGCATACGGAATACGTTCTCAGATACATGAGCAACTGCAAGTTTAAACTTCCACTGTGAATTTTGAAAAACTGCCATACAGAATACATTCAGCTATCCACCATCTTGTTTTCGAATCTTGTCAACAGTGACACAGCGAAAATTTAAAAGTGCAGTTTTTCCCAGTGCAGTTAATGGGGAAACCAGAAAAAGTAAGTGGAAATATATTGCACACACACACACACGCACGCACGCACACACACACATAGTCTTCCGCAGAGAATAAAATGATGCTAATCACAATTTCACCAGTGAAAAAAAAAAAAACAACTGTAACGCAAAATACAGGAAACCGCAACATGTGGTAACAAGGTAGATATAAAAAAAAATGTCTGGTATCAAATTTGTCAACATGTTTTCTTAAAAATTGGAATTTCTGTATGCACAGATCATAAAAAGCAATTTTCCTTTTATTTAATACAAAGAAAATAAAAGAAACCATTGGCGATACTGTAACTTCAGCGAAACGTGTCTGAATAAAAAGAAGAAAAAATTGTGTTTGCTCAAGAGGGAACATATTCAAAAACAAATTTATTTTTAAGCAAACACGAACATAAAAGTGAGCCTTAACCTCAAAATGAATACTCTTATACTCATAGCAGTCATAATTATTAAACACTAATAAGTCTTTTTAGGCCTGGCCAGTCATTCGAGTTATGAGATTAACAACAATGACTGTAAAGGTCAAGACATTTCTTAATCTTCGGTTGACTAAACCAGATATTCACTCCAGTTACTCTATTACCTATTACTGTCTGATAAGGATGTTCTCATATCAAAAATCATCCGCTGTAGGCCCCCAGGTGAAACTATGATGTCTTTCTGGAGACAGTGAACAAAAATATGGGCATCATAAGCACCACAAAATAAATGAGACTCTAAATTACAGCTTAAACCCCCTGCATAACACTACGTTACGTTAGTCATATTCCATGGATACTATGGAGAGGGGTGCCCAGGATGTGGAAATAAATTAAGGATGTGTACTTCAGAGCAATACAATGAAATCATTGAACGTTATGAAATATTACTGTATTGTAGTGCTAAAATGAGTTATAATGTAATTGAGCCGCGACAAGCCAATCCCGATCTTACACTTCCCATTTTTAATATACATTAAAGTCGTATTTAGACAGATCAATTTATTTTTAATTCGAGTTACGAGATTAACAACAATGATTGTGTAGGCCGAGACATTTTTTAATCTTCTTCTTTATACTCTAATTGGGTTTCTGTGCATGTAATGGTAGGTGTTTCGCTTGTGTGAGCCGATGTTTTGCAAAAGCCAGCAGTTAGACAGACCATGGGACACTAGCCGAGATGACCCACTGTGGTACTCACTAGGGGCCAGGGGTGACTTGGGAACACTTCCACTGCTCTGTGTTTGTAAAGAACTCGCCGACCGGAGGTACGTCGTGTTGACCCCAGCCGAACGTGGCAGCTATGCTGCCAGCAATATTGTTTTGGCTAGGCGTCGCTCTGGTGCAGGTAGCAAATTTTTCCCTCGCGCTTTAGAAAACAGTGCACAGTGCGAGAGCGCAGCAGAACGCTAGCAACAGTGACCTGTGGAAACTCGTCCCGGCCAATAAATGGAGCTTTTGCAGCTAGGCCCTAGCATCAGAGCACTTTCTGTAGAAGGCATTGCACTTGCCTAGAGAGTTCTCAGAAAGCAGGTGGAAGGGGAACCCTTTCTCTCCCGAAAGCAGCCAAACTATTTAGTCTCATTCCCTGTGTTTTTCACCGCTTGGTTGAAAGTACGTTGTGACAAACAGACGCCAACACCTGGGGGGAGGGGCGAGATTCTTTCCACTCATGGGCAATAAAAAAAAACGCGTTGAATCTTCTTAAAACAGCTAGAGGGGAAGGACGGGGTGGCAGGAGCCGTTTTCTGAATTTTTGTATGCGGAAAGGCCGTGCATTGGTAGAATGAAGAAACGAGACGATGACGTAGGCTTGCGAGTCCGAAAGTCTCGGAACGGCGCAAGCGAAAAGCCAGCTATTTGGAGAATCATTTTACATAGTTTTTGGTAGGAGAAAAACAGTAACATAACAATTACGCCACTGGTTAAAGCTGCGCGAACTTTTTCTCATTGGTGAACTATTTTTAGACACAAATTCTGAGAAGAGCATATGCATTCCAACTCACTCAGTGGCAGAGAAACGAAGATGGCACACTTACGGGCAGAGATCCAAAGACTCCTTGCTGCTAGTGAGGCAGCTTGAACTGGCAGACGAATTCTGTTTGCATCCATCTGCACCATTCCCAGTCTAGTCGTCACCACACAACAATTACGGTGAGAATATCTAGCGGCAACAATTGGTTAGGACGGAACGAAGTTAATGATTTCCCATACTTCAGTAATTTCACATCGTCCCATCCTCGACAGGGTGGACAGATATAGCTACATATTTAATTTCATTTCTCTTTTCGGTACAATAGCACAATCACTGTTATCGACTTGCGGCTATTTTGTGCTGAATTAATATCTTAGGAAGTTGATTATCACTGATCCCGTTTCCTTGTCAGATAAAATGGTTGGTTCAAATGGCTCTGAGCACTATGGGACTTAACTGCTGAGGTCATCAGTCCCCTAGATCTTAGAACTACTTAAACCTAACCAACCTAAGGACATCACACACATCCATGTCCGAGGCAGGATTCGAACCTGCGACCGTAGCGGTCGCGCGGTTCCAGACTGTAGCGCCTAGAACCGCTCGGCCACTCTGGCCGGCCCATGTCAAATAAATTTGCCGAAATTATCAACGTTTATTATAGTTTAATTTTCTATGTTATGTGCTCAACTAAATTCTGTGTAATGTTCTTATTAGTTTTAAGAGATTCTGCGAAGATGCTCTTTAGTAGAATGGAAGGGATTATCCATCAGATAATTAAGTCTTAAATTCCACCTCATTACTCACCAGACATAGAATATGTTCTACCGCGTTGTTGAATACATGTGTACCCATTTATTTGCCTCCTTCCTGTGCGAATGTTAAGCCCTTCATGTCTTTGTAGAGGTTGCTTTTGGTTCTAATACTATATCCACACTTTAAAATAATTTTTGTGAAAAGGGAAATGTTGGTAATGACAGAGGAGGCCTTAGAGATGGAATATTTGTTCTGCTGGAAAACGACGGGGAAGGGGAAAGAAAAAGGCGAAAAGTATCCAAAGAAACTATCGCAGCATTCAGCTATGATTCGGGGAAGCAATCTGAAGCTTAGAGTTGCATGGCTGGAGGAGGATGTGAACCACGCTATTGAAAAAGACAAGCTCAATAGCTTAATCTCTGCGCCACTTCTTTCTGGTTTCACGATGGAATTAGACAGGTCATCAGGTGGTATCCTTGCAGCTTGACCATTTATAAAATGTAAGACCCTCAATGCAGGAAAAGTAGAGCTGTTCATATCAGTGTATTGTTTATTTTACGTAAAATATAAACTTTCACGCTCGGAAAAGTCGCAATTAATAAAATGTTCCAGGTTATTTTGCCGTGGTCGAATGGATTTCATATTAAAACCCAACGTTTCGTTCCCATCGGCGGAGGACATTTTCAAGGGGTTTCGTAGTTTCTTTGAAGGGAGCTAGGGTGTGAATCGGACCCTCCTTGAAAATATCCTTTGCAGATGGGGACGAAACGTTGGGTTTTAATGTGAAATAAATTCGACCACGGTATAATAACCCGGAACATTTTATTATTAATTATGTAATTTATGTATTTATTCATTCATGAAGTTCCGTGATATCATGTGATCCAAAGCTACTTAGTCATGGAACGAGTCTGTACATAGTTTACAGAATGCTGAATGGAAAATTTATAAACATGAATTATATTGGACCTCTTTGCAAATGAATAGATTAGTAGGAAGAATTGATTCTTTTAATTAGCCTTGGGGAAATGCAATTAATAAGACTGTCTGTTCTTTGCATAAAGCTTTCTGTGGTGGAGATTAGATGGTTCTCCGCACCTGAAATAAGTTTTTAGATCCTCAGAATGTTTCTAAAATAACTGAATGCACTGATTCGATAATCTCGGATCCGAGAAAATCGTACAGAGTAAGATATACCTTGTTGTTGGCTAATGGTCGGCAACTAGTGTACTGTACACAAATTCGAACTTCGGTGTAGGGTTCCTAGTCGCTAGAACACTTTCCAGCAATTTGTCCTTCCGTGAGCTACCTATCCTCTTTGACAGCACGAAATGATCTAAGAAAATCAATATTTTTTTCACCTTATGTAGTTTTATTTATCTTGCAAGCATCTGTCCATCAGATGTTGTTGACGATTATATCAACTGTTTCAGCCTCTGTGTATTGGGAGTTAAAAGCTGTCAAACTAATTTCTTCGATCGCTAATTCAAGAAAATGAGAATTTGTTTACTCTTTTCTGTGGCTTCTCCTCGCCATAATAATTCCTTCTTTATCCCCTCCCCTCCCCCCAAAAAAGAAAAAAGAAGCCACGGACTGAGGAACGAAATCCAAGCAATGCTGAGCACAATGCAATCTGCGGAATAATTCATTATGCATATTGTCTTTGGCGCACAGGGAGCACGGGATTTCCCTAACGGTAAAGGACAAAATACGAAAAAGATTGTGAGAGAGTACACAAAATAAATAACATATTGGAGAGAAAACCACTGCGAAGAGCTCCTATACAGAATAGAAGCAGTATAGCAGAAGAAAACAGTTCGACCCTCATGGTTAGCCATGCGCGTTAGCACATCGCTTCAGGGATTCGCGGAGGCTTGTCGGTCTCTGCTCGAATCCGCCCGCCAGGCTAACGAAGAGGGCCAGACTCGATTTAGTTGTTATGTGGTTTCTCACGTCCGATGATTTCGGGAACGTTCTCATACTTCCCCATTGGATAACACTAGACTCAGACAGATTGGGTACACAAGTTCCGTCCACGTGGGAAAGGGAGCGGGGGGGCGGGGGGGGGGGGGGGCAACAGGAAGCGTATCCGGTCATCCTCTACCACTAATATTACCAAATCCAGCATATCATGCTGATCCCGTGAACATACGGGTTAAAGCCAGGAGACGATGAAATGGAGGCTACAAGGAAAACTAAGGGGGTAGACCGAGGTGAAGCTGGATTTTGGAAGCGATATTCACGATTATTTTCAATAAATAACATACGAATTACAAAACTGACTTTAGACTTTTGTTGTACACCCTTAAGATTGTCTTACGTATTTTTAAGTAAAAAACTTACACCCACAAATTACTACACAACATCGACATAACGCCTTCACGGAATGCAAGGGCGGTTCGTGAGAGATATGTACGCTGCAATTTTCCACTTAGAACAAAATTTCAAAAACTGATTTGAAACGGATTATATTGTCTAACGTAGTACGTAGTGATATTTTTTTAAAAAATGGTTTTTGACGAAATGGTGGCAGTCTGAAATAAAAGTCTGTTTTCGACTCAAAAATCGCTATGAAAACGTGCACCAAAAATCGAAATTAAAGTATATCGCAAAAATCATTCGTACTACAGCTTCAAAACGCCGACTCACAAGTCACAAAAAGATATAATGTAACTGCATGTATATTTCATGAGCTATAGCTCCCGAAAACTGTAAAAATGTTGTTATGAGAAAACAAGCGTTTAAAGTTTCAACTTGTGTTTGTTAATATTGAAACTGAACAAATCTTCAATCGGTAATGCCTGCACCGAACAGTTGGCCTTTTTCCACCGATGTCGAAACTCTCCCGTTTTGACGAAATTATATCGATTAACTGGCTTCCGCTTACAAATCGAAGCATTTTTTTGCACGACTGGGATTGGTTTTGAACTTATCCATCCGTATACATTCTCTTGTTTGTCATTTTCAAGCACTCGCATTTACTTCGCATAGTTCAAATGGTTCAAATGGCTCTGAGCACTATGGGACTTAACTTCTGAGGTCAGCAGTCCCCTAGAACTTAGAACTACTTAAACCTAACTAAACTAAGGACATCACACACATCCATGCCCGATGCAGGATTCGAATCTGCGACCGTAGCGGTCGCGCGGTTCCAGACTGTAGCGCCTAGAACCGCTCGGCCATTCCGGCCGGCATTCGGATAGTAAACAAGCAAATTGACAAGTTAAGCAGACGTAAGACAAGCACGTGCTTCCAGACCGTTTACCGTAAACGAATCACATTTCGAAAGAAAATCTTGTTGAGAATATAATTTTAGTTGGTACTAATGCCCTCTGTGATACTGTGCGAAACTAACAGGACCCCTATTCCGTCGGTAACTATTATAGTTTTATATCGGTTATATTCGACCGCTCGGATGCGCCAGACCCCTATGTAGTAAATCGCTGTTTTAACATAATTTAATATTTATGGCACATTTTCTGTGAGCGAATCTTAAAAATAGACTCAACATTTTAACCAATAAAAATGAGGCTAAAAATATTTCTGCCCTGGTCCACCCTCTTAAGCTAGGATTTGAAGACTCGGGGTTTACTATTCAGTTCTTTCAGTTCTGGTGGAAGCCTACTGAAAATGAATCCGATGGACTGGTGCACACCTTTCTGTACATTGCTGAAGGAAGTGTTAACCACGAACATATCGTTTTTCTGTCTAGTGTTCAGTGAATGAACGTTGCAGTTTCTCCTGAATGAGCCAGTACTGTCAACGACGAACTCCATGAGGCAGGATATGTACAGGAGTGGCAGAGGTGTTCAGAGACACCTGAACAACGACTTACAAGAAGTTTGCGAACTGAAACGGCAGATTTTCCTGATCGCACTTTTCTGGGCTGAGCATAATCTTGCTGAGTGCACAGAGTTATCCCGAAATATGATACCATAGCAGATAATAGAATGACAGTGATCGAAGTAAACGAGCCTTCGCGTTTCAGTGTCAGAGACGGTGGAGATTATTCTTGTAATGGAGGTAGTAGCATACATTTACTGCACAAGAGCTTGAACGAGATACTTACAAGAAAGCTTTCCTTCTGCTTTCAGCCCTAATAATTTAAAATGGTTCATCTTCACTGACTCTTTGACCACCAAATGACGATAAAATTTCCATTTTACGAGAGTTCAGTGTCCGAAACTATATGCATAGCATTTCGACGTATATGTTTATAGGAAATGTTTATGGGTCATGAACTTTGAAACAACACTGAAAACCGTCTAAATCCGATCACAAGCTTGCTCCCGAGAAGGAGCAGTGGTGGTGCCGTTGCGCGAATGCAGCGGAATGCTGACGTCGCGTTGCCGGTTACCGGCTGGCCTACATTGGTGGTCGGCGGCATGTGGCGTGGCGCGAGCGACTCGTCACCGGACACCGTATGCCGCTTGGGCTAAGCCAGTCAGCCCACTAGCCGGCTCTCCAAGCACCAGTTATGCCAAAGCGAAACGACGATGCGCCTACGACGGCATCCCAGATAGTTAACTGGAATTCAGCAAGACAACTCAGCCGTGCATTAAGAGCCCTTCGTTTTTCTTTCCTTAGCTATTCTATCGATTTATTATAAGGATTTTAGGAGTTTCTAAATTCACATTAAACATATTACTTTAGGCAGGCGATGGTTCAGAGCTTTTAAATGATTTCAAAAACTAGTGCGTTATCACAATAGAAATAAATCACTTTATTAAAATTACCTGTTTTTCTCAGGAACGGGCAGAGTTATCAAGTTGATATTTATGTCAAATAATGTCTACACTCCCTTGGCGGTGTGCAGAATTTAAGCTCCTGTGGAAGACACAGGAAGAAAAAACCGGACAGGTGGGAGTACAGCTCGCGCTCTGAGGGTTCCGTGCAAACTTAATTATTTATATAGATCTACAGGTTTTGATGAGTGTGTTCGCGAATGTTAAAATATGTGACATAAATGGCTGTATCTTTTGATCTATTGATTCTGATGCTTAAATTCTGCACACCGCCACCGGAGTGTAGACCTTATTATTTGACATAAATATCAACTTGATAACTCTGTCCGTTCGTGAGAAAAACGGGTCTTAACAGATGGTTAGATAGGCAAATACCAAATGGTAAAAAAAGTGATATAATTACAAATTAACGGTTTTCGGGTTTTTTTACTTCACTTGTACTATGAAAACTTGCTTCTTGCCAAATTTCATGATTCCAGGACAACGGGAAGTACCCTATAGGTTTTGATGAGTGAGTTTGCGAGTATCAAAATGTGTGACATAAATGGCTGTATCTTTTGATTGCTTTGACTTAGAAGCTTAAATTTCGCACACCGCCAAGGGACCGTAGGCCTACCCGTTCCGGGGAAGAAGGGGCCTATACAGACTGACAGACAAATGGTTCAAATGGCTCTGAGCACTATGGGACTTAACATCTGAGGTCATGAGTCCCCTAGAACTTAGAACTACTTAAACCTAACTAACCTAAGAACATCACACACATCCATGCCCGAGGCAGGATTCGAACCTGCGACCGTAGCGGTCGCGCGGTTCCAGACTGAAGCGCCTAGAACCGCTCGGCCACAGCGGCCGGCACAGACTGACAGACAGACAACAAAGTGATCCTATAAGGGTTCTATTTTTACCGACTGAAAGAACGACGTTAATAACAGGGTATGCGCCCAGTCACAGTATTTTTGAAAATACAGGGCGTGCTGCTATACGGCAAATTTTGAAATTTGTGTTGCTAGCACTAGACGATTGTTAACGCTGCGTAACATACAGAAACCAGCTGACGCTATCTTACTATTTAGTTAACATGGATACTTGGAGCGCTGCGCAACACGATTTTACCTTCAAAGCTTTTTACAAAATACAATTACAGTGTGGCGGCTGCTGGTTGGAAATTTCGCCATCACTATCAGTTAAGACGTTACTGCTCATCTACACGTGCACCTAACACATGGATACGTAATTTTGAAGAAACAGTTTCAGCAATGAAAAGAAAACATTCAGACCGTGTGTGAACCATTTGTAAATCAGAAAACATCGAAACTGTTCGCGCTGCTGTCATACTAAGCCAACATCGTTCAGTCTGTCGTCGTTCATCGTATTTACGGTTGTGTGATTCTTTTATTTTATTAGTGGCCTTTGGACATGATCCCCTCAGCCAATCTTTGATACATGATGTGCTACAAATGAAATGACATATGCAGTCACACAAACACACTTACTCGTACACTCATGACTAGTGTTCGGATCGATGTGCACTTAAAACCCACGAAATTTGCGCCAAAACTTCTCGAAATATGCAGTTAAAATATGCTCTTACTGCCAGTATAAGCCTTTAAATATGCAGCTAAAATTCTTTAATTATGCTTTTCTCTTAGATAAATTCTTTAAAATATGCATCTTACTTGGGAAAATTAATGAATAACCATAAAATATTTTCAATAATGAATATAATTCAATGAATAAAATGAAGTATAACATAGGTACTTACACGATAAGTTTGGTAAATTCTAAAAATTAGAATTTATTTGAACTACCAACATTTTTTCGATTTTCTCTACATGAAAATTTTTTCTGTGTTCAGATAACAACATTTTCAATCTTGAAAATGATCGTTCAACATCACATGACACTACAGGTAAAAATTTAAGAGCAGCGACATCAGACGACGTGAAATCATCTAGATTCTCGCGCGTTTCTCTCCTTCCAGTAACTGAACGATCTTCCGAATCGTAGGCCAACCAGGATATCTATGGAGAATTGCGTCCAATTTTCTTCTAAGTCTCTCACCGATCGGACCTGACCAACTCTTGCTCTGTGTCCTGAGTCTTTCGACGAAAGCCACTGCCTTCGTAACTACCATGCTACGAGTCTCAAGTTTCTCAGCTAGGTCTGGAAGGCCACCCAAGTGCGCTCGGATGAAAGATAGGCTGTGTAACACGCTGGAATTCTTCAGGGCGTCCTTGGCTTTTGGTATAGCTCAATTTTCGCTATCTTCAAAGCCCTCTAGGACCTGGAACAAGATAGTAGTAATCTAGTGAATGTCGGTTTCAAGCTGAAAACTGCTGTACAGAGAAATAAGCTTAATATTGGAATTCTATGTTGTGTTCGTTTCCTTTGCTTATTCAATTTATCCAGAACTACATACTCATCCATACCTCTTCAACTTTTCTGTAGTTGTCTGCATAATAGTTTGCAGCTGAAATCCACGTTCCCCACCTCGCCAAGACTGGTTCAGGTGGCAGAGGACAGTCAGGGTGAGCAGTCTTGAAAGCTCTCACTCGACTTGCTGCTTTGATGAAAAACTTCTTTGCCGAAGATAAAAGGCTGTTGACCTCTGGCAATGTGGCTCTGACCTCTTCAGCGACTCGATGGATGCCATGAGCCAGACACGTTAGGTGAATAATTTCAGGGTAAACACCCGGAGACACTCTGTGGCCTTCAGCATATATGCGGCACTATCCGTCACAATGGCCAAAACCTTGTTCTCCCCGCACTTCTAATCTTCACTTCTCCATAGCACGCCTGAAAGAAAATCAAAGGATTTTACAAATTCTACAAATTTTTTATTGTTTTATTATTGGCCCGGGACATAATATGGAAAACTAATTATTGGCTCGGGATATGGTGTGAAAAACTGCACTCTTGGTGTTGTGGTCTTCAGTCCAGAGACAGGTTTGATGCAGCTATCCATGCTACTCTACCCTGTGTAAGCTTTTTCATCTCCCAGTACCTACTGCAACCTACATCCTTCTGAATCTGTTTAGTGTATTCATCTCTTGGTCTCCCTCTAAGATTTTTACCCTCCACGCTGCCCTCCAATACTAAATTGGTGATCCCTTGATGCCGCAGAATATGCCCTACCAACCGATCCCTTCTTATAGTCAAGTTGTGCTACAAACTCCTCTTCTCTCCAATTCTAATCAATACCTCCTCATTAGTTATGTGATCTACCCATCTAATCTTCAGCATTCTTCTGCAACACCATATTTCAAAAGCTTCTATTCTCTTCTTGTCTAAACCACTCATCGTCCACGTTTCACTTCCATACAAGGCTACACTCCATACAAATACTTTCAGAAATGACTTCCTGACACTTAAATATATACTCGATGTTAACAAATTTCTCTTCTTCAGAAACGCTTTCCTTGCCATTGCCAGTCTACATTTTATATCCTCTCTACTTCGACCATCATCAGTTATTTTGCTCCCCAAATAGCAGAACTCATTTACTACTTTAAGCTTCTCATTTCCTAATCTAATTCCTGCAGCATCACCCGATTTAATTCGACTACATTCCATTATCCTCGTTTTACTTTTGTTGATGTTCATCTTATATCCTCCTTTCAAGACACTGTCCATTCCGTTCAGCTGCTCTTCCAGGTCCTTTGCTGTCGCTGACAGAGTTACAATGTCATCGACGAACCTCACAGTTTTTATTTCTTCTCCATGGATTTTAATTCCTACTCCGAAATTTTCTTTTGTTTCCTTCACTGCTTGCTCAGTATACAGATTGAATAACTGTCTCACCCCCTTCCCAACCACTGCTCCCCTTTCATGCCCCTCGACTCTTATAACTGCTATTTGGTTTCTGTACAAATTGTAAATAGCCTTTCGTTCCTTGTATTTTACCACTGAAAGAGAGTATTCCAGTCAACGTTGTCAAAAGCTTTCTCTAAGTCTACAAATGCTAGAAACGTAGGTTTGCCTTTCCTTAAGCTATTTTCTAAGACAAGTCGTAGGGTCAATATTGCCTCACGTGGTCCCCAATTTCTACGGAATCCAAACTGATCTTCCCCGAGGTCGGCTTCTACCAGTTTTTCTATTCGTCTCTAAAGAATTCGTGTTAGTATTTTGCAGCCATGGCTTATTAAACTGATAATTCGGTAATTTTCACATCTGTCAACACCTGCTTTCTTTGGAATTGGAATTATTACATTCTTCTTGAAGTCTGAGGGTATTTCGCCTGTCTCATACATCTTGGTCACTAGATGGTAGAGTTTTGTGAGGTCTGGCTCTCCCAAGGCTGTCAGTATATCTAATGGAATACCCGGGGCCTTGTTTAGACTTAGGTTTTCAGTGCTCTGTCAAACTCTTCACGCAGTATCATATCTCCTATTTCATCTTCATCTACATTCTCTTCCATTTCTCTAATATTGTCCTCGAGAACATCGCCCTTGTATA
This sequence comes from Schistocerca nitens, assembly GCF_023898315.1. Taxonomy (NCBI): domain Eukaryota; kingdom Metazoa; phylum Arthropoda; class Insecta; order Orthoptera; family Acrididae; genus Schistocerca; species Schistocerca nitens. The sequence goes on along the minus strand of NC_064616.1, from coordinate 554,587,132 downwards.
GACCCTCTATATACTCCTTCCACCTTTCTGCTTTCCCTTCTTTGCTTAGAAGTGGGTTTCCATCTGAGCTCTTGATGTTCATGCAAGTGCTTCTCTTTTCTCCAAAGGTCTCTTTAATTATCTGTAGGTTTTATCTATCTTACCCCTAGTGATATGCGCCTCTACATCCTTACATTTGGCCGGCCAGAGTGGCCGTGCGGTTCTAGGCACTACAGTCTGGAGCCGCGTGACCGCTACGGTCGCAGGTTCGAATCCTGCCTCGGGCATGGATGTGTGTGATGTCCTTAGGTTAGTTAGGCTTAAGTAGTTCTAAGTTCTAGGGGTTGATGACCACAGCAGTTAAGTCCCATAGTGCTCAGAGCCATTTGAACCATCCTTACATTTGTCCTCTAGCCATCCCTGCTTAGCCATTTTGCACTTCCTGTCGATCTCATTTTTGAGACGTTTGTTTTCCTTTTTGCCTGTTTCATTTACTGCATTTTTATATTTTCTCCTTTCATCAATTAAATTCAATATCTCTTCTGTTACCCAAGGATTTCTATTAGCCCTCGTCTTTTTACTTACTTCATCCTCTGCTACCTTCACTATTTCATCTCTCAAAGCTACCCATTCTTCTTCTACTGTATTTCTTTCCCCCATTCTTGTCAATCGTTCCCTAATACTTTCCCTGAAGCTTTCTACAACCTCTGGTTCTTTCAGTTTATCCAGGTCCCATCTCCTCAAATTCTCACCTTTTTGCAGTTTCTTCAGTCTTAATCTACAGTTCATAACCAATAGATTGTGATCAGAGTCCACATCTGCCCCTGGAAATGTCTTACAATTTAAAACCTGGTTCCTGAATCTCTGTCTTACCATTATATAATCTATCTGAGACCTTCCAGTATCTCCAGGCTTCTTCCATGTATACAACCTTCTTTTATGATTCTTGAACCACGTGTTAGTTATGATTAAGTTATGCTCTGTGCAAAATTCTACCAGGCGGCTTCCTCTTTCATTCCTTAATCCCATTCCATATTCACCTACTACGTTTCCTTCTCTACCTTTTCCTACTATCGAGTTCCAGTCACCCATGACAATTAAATTTTCGACTCCCTTCACTATTTGAATAATTTCTTTTATCTCATCATACATTTCATCAATCTCTTCGTCATCTGCGGAGCTAGTTGGCATATAAACTTGTACTACTGTGGTAGGCGTGAGCTTCGTATCTATCTTGGCCACAATAATGCGTTCACTATGCTGTTTGTAGTAGCTTACCCGCATTCCTATTTTCCTATTCATTATTAAACCTACTCCTGCATTACCCCTATTTGATTTTGTATTTATAACCCTGTATTCACCTGACCAAAAGTCTTGTTCCTCCTGCCACCGAACTTCACTAATTCCCACTATATCTAACTTTAACATATCCATTTCCCTTTTAAAATTTTCTAACCTACCTGTCCGATTAAGGGATCTGACATTCCACGCTCCGATCCGTAGAATGCCAGTTTTCTTTCTCCTGATAACGACGTCCTCCTGAGTAGTCCCCGCCCGGAGATCCGAATGGGGGACTATTTTACCTCCAGAATATTTTACCCAAGAGGACGCCATCATCATTTAACCGTACAGTAAAGCCTGTGCCGAGTTGTCACTGACTGGACGCCTGTCGGGTCATTGTTGCGGTGTCTATCGCTGTGCATATTGTTATACTGTACGTTATTGTGCAGTTTTATCCTTTGTTGGGATTAAAAAACGTCGTTGTTTGCTTAATTGTGTGTTCTCTACAGTACTTATTACTGTAGATTCATTGTGTGTACAGTTGTCCGTTTTTCAGCAAGTCTGAATTCAAACGTAAACACGTAACTCTTTCACTAAATGAAAAAATGGTTCAAATGGCTTTGAGCACTATGTGACTTAACTTCTGAGGTCATCAGTCCCCTAGAACGTAGAACTAGTAAAACCTAACTAACCCAAGGACATCGCACACATCCATGCCCCAGGCAGGATTCGAACCTGCGACCGCAGCGGTCGCACGGTTCCAGACTGTAGCGCCTAGAACGGCTCGGCCACCCCGGCCGGCTCACTAAATGAAAAATTAGCAGTGCTACAGACTGGACGAAGGAGAATCGCTCCGAAAAATTGTAAAGGAACTGAATGTAGGTGTTACGACAGTTAAGGACTGGAGGAAGAATCGGAAAGACATTAAATCCTATACAGTTACGATTGATGGTGAAAACACTCTGAAGAATCGCAAAACATTAAAAAAGTCTAAACTTGAACTGCTTGATAACGCATTGTGGATGTGGTTTTGTCAAGAAAGAGGAAAGGAACTCTAATATCCGGGCCGATTCTCAAAGAAAAGCGATAGTTTTGCACAAAAAACTGGAAGCCGAAAGTAAATTTGCTGCCAGTGAAGGCTGGATTGAGTTGGAAAACTCGTCATGGTGTCCGATTTGTTTCTATTTCCGGTGAAAAACTATCTGCCGATGCCGCAGCTGCTAAGGAGTTTTCTGTTAAGTTTCAAGAAATTGTAGAAGAAAATGAACTGATACCCTGGCAAGTGTATAACATCAACGAGACAGGGCTGAACTTTAGAATGTTGTCAACAAAAGTGCTCGCAGCTTCAAATGAATCCGTGGTAGGAACGAAATTTATAAAAGATAGAATAACAGTCATTCCTTGTAGCAACTCAGATGGTACCGACAAGCTCCCCTTGTTCGTCATTGGCAAATCTAAGAAGCCAAGGGAATTCAAAAATATAAACTTATATTACTTGCCGGTTTATTACCGCAGTCAAAAACCTGCTTGGATGGACTGCAACCTGTTTAAATCCTGGTTTTTCGACGAGTTTGTGCCATCGGTCGAAAAAGACTTGAAGCAAAAAAATGTGCCTGTTCGTGCTCTACTGCTGTTGGATAACGCACCATCACATTCAGCTGAGGAAGATTTGCTGAAAGGGCACATAAAAGCTCTCTTTCTGCCTCCTAATGTGGCTCACTCATCCAACCAATGGATCAGGGCGTTATCGAATGGTTAAAAAGGCGATATCGCAGAAAGTATATCAGCTCAATCTTGGAAAAATCTGAAGGAGGTCATAACTTAGTCGAGGCAATGAAATCCCTGACATCAAAGATGCTATCTACACAACCGCTGCAGCATAGGATGAACTGAAACCTGACACACTGCGGAAATTGTGGCGTAAGCTTTGGCCACAAGTTATGACTGAAAATGAGCATACCGAAGATGAGCAAAACAACGACGCACTGGAAATTGTTAAAGATCTACAAACTCTGGAGCCGAACGTCCCTGCCAATGAAGTTGAAGAAAGGATCAACGAATGTGACAAAGACTGTGACACTCCTGAAGAGCTCAATGACGACCATATTGTGGCCGCTGTTAGCCAGGAAACTGTAAATGAGGACGCGGACGGCGAAAACGAACCCCCTACCCGGAATCCACACAACGATGCAAAAATCGCTTTTGACATCGCCCTTCAGTACATCGAGCAGAATCCAACTTCAACTCCAATGGACGTTTTGTGTATAAAAAAATGGAGGGACACTGCAGCTAAATCTAGAATAACATCTGCTAAACAAAAATGTATCACTGACTTTCTTTCCAAGTACTTTGTTTTCGTTTTACTGTAAAAACAATTCACACAGTATAATCATATCTTAGTTTATACATACAGTAGTTTATTTCTTTGTAAAATATTTCTTTTTTATACACAGTGCTATAAACATTTTTTAGTTTACAGTAGGCCTATATATCGTTTATACGTTATTAAGTACAGTACAGCACTGTAATTTGTTTGTCGTTTTTCCTTTTAAAACCAATACATATTATAGTGTGTGTAGAAGTTTTTTAGTTAATATGTTGTTTAACACTGTGTAAAAAACATCTTTTTATACTGCTATAGACGTCTTTTAGTTCTTAAATCGTTTTATTTTTTGTACTAAATGTCTTTTTATATTTTATGCAATAAATGTTAGATTTTTCGGATAATCCGACCTTTTTTTCGTTCCGACCATGGTCCCGGTCCCGAAGGTAACGGATTAGAGGGGTTCTACTGTAATTGTTTTACTTTCTTGGAAAAATTATTGAAAAAGAAAAAAAAACAAAATTAGACTTACCTCTTTTTTCACATAGTTGGCAGAATATTATTTTTCCGTCCGCTGTGAAAGTACAATTGCTCCAGAGACATTTCCGTAAATTATTGGTTTTTGGCCTGGGCATATTCGTAATTTGAAGAAGGTGGCAAAGAGTCGATGTAAACAGCACGCAAACACACGCAAGAATGATTCATATTGCGAAATGGCAACAATAACTAGTAGGGCATTGTTGGCGCACTGCAGAGATCAGGTGAGCGACCTGAACACGCATAATCTGCGGGCAACAAATACTGAAGCACGTTTCTACTCCGATAATCCATCTTTCAACAATGAACCATCACAAGTCTTTAGCATCCTTATCCGAGGGACTATCTAAGTGGAAAACAAGACTATGTCCCTGCGCACGTTTACCTGAAAGTCTTTTATTCTGTTGGCTCGTTCCGTATTATGTCATTTTGGAAATTTATTGGCCAAATATTCTGGGAGGTTCTTGGGTTGCCAGGGAACAAAATGAACATCAATATGACCTCTAAATGTCAAAAATATGCATCTTTACGGCCATTTCCTCTAAATATGACAATAATACGCTCAAACGCCAAAAATATGCAAATATATGCATTTTAAATATGAATTTAAAGTAGCCTAGTACCTCCAAAATATCATTCAACCGACAGGAAGAAGATGCTGTGATATGCAAATGATTAGCTTTTCAGAGCATTCACAAAAGGTTGGCGCCGATGGCGACACCTACAACGTGCTAACATGAGGAAAGTTTCCAACCGATATTTCATACACAAAGAGCAGTTGACAGGCGTTGCCTGGTGAAACGTTGTTGTGATGCCTCGTGTAAGGAGGAGAAATCCGTACCGTCACGTTTCCGACTTTGATAAAGGTCTGATTGTAGCCTATCGCGATTGCGCTTTATCGTATCGCGACATTGCTGCTCGCGTTGGTCGAGATCCAATGACTGTTATCAGAATATGGAATCGGTGGGTTCAGAAGGGTAATACGGAACGCCGTGCTGGATCCCAACGGCCTCGTATCACTAGCAGTCGAGATGACAGGCATCTTATCCGCATGGCTGTAACGGATCGTGCAGCCACGTCTCGATCTCTGAGTCAACAGATGGAGACGTTTGCAAGACAACAACTATCTGCACGAACAGTTCGACGACGTTTGCAGCAGCATGGATTATCAGCTCGGAGACCATGGCTGCGGCTACCCTTGACGCTGCATCACTGACAGGAACACCTGCGATGGGGTACGCAACGACGAACCTGGCTGCACGAATGGCAAAACGTCATTTTTTCTGATGAATCCAGGTCCTGTTTACAGCATCATGATGGTCGCATCCGTGTTTGGCGACATCGCGGTGAACGCACATTGCAAGCGTGTATTCGTCAACGCCATACTGGCGTATCACCCGGCGTGATGGTATGGGGTGCCATTGGTTACACGTCTCGGTCACCTTTTGTTCGCATTGACGGCACTTTGCACAATGGACGTTACATTTCAGATGTGTTACGACCCGTGGCTCTACCCTTCATTCTATACCTGCGAAACCCTACATTTCAGCAGGATAGTGCACGACCGCATGTTGCAGATCCTGTACGGGCCTTTCTGAATACAGAAAATGTTCGACTGCTGCCCTGGACAGCACATTCTCCAGATCGCTCTCCAATTGAAAACGTCTGGTCAATGGTGGCCGAGCATCTGGCTCGTCACAATACGCCAGTCACTACTCTTGATGAACTGTGGTAAGGTGTTGAAGCTGCATGGGCAGCTGTACCTGTACACACCATCCAAGCTCTGTTTGACTCAATGCCCAGGCGTATAAAGGCCGTTATTACTGCCAGAGGTGGTTGTTCTGGGTACTGATTTCTCAGGATCTATGAACCCAAATTGCGTGAAAATGTAATCACATGTCAGTTCTAGTATAATATATTTGTCCAATGAATACCCGTTTATCATTTGCATTTCTTCTTGGTGTAGCAATTTTAATGGCCAGTAGTGTATATTCAACAAGGGCCGAAACCTGCAACTCATGAAAAGGGACATCGATTTGCTCAATGGAGTGTCTCGGCAAGAGGAGAGCGAGAACTTCACAAAAAGAATACTTTTTTCAAATTAGGCGCGCTACTGCCTCAGGGGTTACGTCAATAAGCAGAACTGCAGAATTTGGGGTAACGAAAATCCGCGAGTGACTGTGGAAGGTGAGATGCATCTACAATGCTCGACTATGTACTGTGGGTTCTGGGCAGAAGGATGATCGGCCCGTACTTTTTGAAAATGATGTGCGAGCTGCCGTTATTGTGAACGACGACCGTTACCGAAATATGCTTTCTAATTGGTTTTTCCCTCTTATTGATGAAAATGAAGACTTTTGGTTTCAACAAGATGGTGTGACATACCACACATCCCGTGAAACGAATGATTTGCTGAATGAAAAGTTTCCTCAGAAAATTATCTCTTGGCCAGGCAACCAGGAATGGCGTGCTAGATCATGCGATCTTACGGCTTGTGACTTTTTTTGTGAGGATTTTTGAAATTAGAAGTGTACGTGAACAAACCGCAACAATACCATTCCACCTGATGTTTGTGAACGCCTCATCGAGAACTTCATGAACGCATTGCTCGTTGCCTTGCGTCCTTGGATGGTCATATGGAGGATATAGCTTTTCATATATAAATGGGAGAAGTTACTTAATGTGTTTCTAAAAAATACGTTTTCAATAAATTTTGTATATTCTATAGCACTTTAATATACGTCCCTTCATCCAGGACACCATCTAGATACGTTTATACAGTCACACGTCATGCATTGTGAGTAGTGTCTTCATTCTGGTGGGTAGCTCCCTACGAAGCACTAAACACTCCAGGAAATTGGTTATCAGGTAGTATCGCAATGGACAGCCGAAAAAGATGTGGTCGATGTCGTCCTCCGCTCCAGAATTACATAGGGATGAGTCAATCAGTTGTAGATGACAGCAGTGCAGTCGGAATCGATCATGGCCAAAACAGAGCTGGACATAATGACCAAAAACTTTCTATGGCGCATACCATGAGAGTACCACGGTCATGCAGGGATGATTGGTAGTGTGATTCATAATGCCCTCTCCTTTGTTGGTACGATAGGCGCCACCCATTGTTCCACAAGATTCTGATCTGCCGCCGCAAGTCTTACAGAAGATCCGTATAAGGAACATATTCGTACGTCTTTACCCCATGGTGGATGCACTCTTAGGGTGAGAGTTCATAGTTTCATTTCCTCTGATAGTTTGGTGCCCCTTTGCCCAAAACAAGGGATTTTCTTGTTACGACGCTGTAGTTCAGCAATCTGGTCTATAATTTAGTACACCAAGTAAGTGTTGGTATTATTGACAATATGATTCCGGATGAACAGCAGTGCTAACGCCGAGTATGTCAGAATAATGAGTGTAGTGTCTAAGCCGTCAGCATACTTCCAAGAATATTGGTACATGACTTACATCACCATCCACACAAGTTGTAGATCGTCCAGGAACTAAAATCCAACGATCACCTAATACAACGACAATTATATGAACGAATGTATTTGTTAAAGATCTTAATGGACTTGACAATAAACAAAATTATCGTTGCTGGGAACCGGAAAATCCTATCAGCTACACCAATGTCCGCTGGAGTACTCTGTATAATAGGATGTTATATTTCGAGCCTCTAAGTAGTAGGACAGCCCGCGCATCACCCCACTCTGCATTGTTGCCAGATTTATTCAAGATGACGGATCCAAGATGGTGGAGGTAGATATGGCAACACTGTAATGACGTCATGCTGGGAAGTTCAAATTTTAGCAAGAAAACAGGTCAATTGGGCTACCTCCACTAATGCGTTGAACCTATCAGCCATCTGCAGGTTATTAGCCTTCACATGCCTGTGGACACGTTGGCAAAGTCCCCCACCGATCCTTTGAGCAAAGAAAAGAAGTATGTCAGCATCGGTCAGTGATTCAATGCTGCACTTCGTTTTCTTGAGCATTGCATCCCAAGACAACCCAGGTGCCATGTAATAAAAGGCGGGATCCAGAGAATATGTGGTCATGCATAGACTCTGGAATTTCTCGAAAACGTCCTCAAGCAAGAGCACGTCTGTTTCCATGTAAAGCCGTGCGTACTCTCCTAAAGTAGAGATGTTGAGTTCCCGCCAGACATTCATGGCATACTCATACACTGCATCCATTATGGCATCGCCTGTAAGGTTGCTGGAGAATGCAGTTATGTGAGGTAGACTGGTTTCGTTGGGTTTCGCCATACTATGCACATACTCATATGGGAAAATCCCCTTCCTAGTCACAAGTTGAAACTTCTCCTCGTCAGCAAATGCAGCTCTTGTGCTCTGCATATCCTCCCGAGGTACGGTTTCAACGAGTTTCTGGAGTGGCGCCTGCAAAAAACGTAGTGTATCAAGGAAGCAGAGCGTAATTCTCAGCGTCATTTGTTTGGAGAATTAAATGTATTTATCGATGCTCTGAGGTAGGACACTGACCTGATTTTTCTCCCAACCGAAATCAGCCAAGTGCTCAACCAGAAAGTGAGCGTTGTACCCACTTAAATTGTGGAAGAAAACGGGTATGTGCATTGGTAGCTGGTACTTCAAACTACACGCATTGTGAGCTGCACCATGGTACTTATCCATAAGATGACAGTGTTCCCTACGACGAGTTTCCGCTTTTCTGTCTAACAGCAGTCCACAGATATGACACTCAACTGCTTTGTTATACAAATCATCATTCTCCTTCGATTTGGTTATAGGGACGTAGTCTCTGTAAATCTTATCAACCTCCTGTGAAAATTTTTCGAGCTCAATGAGCAGCCAAACTGCAGGATTATCCCCAACATAAGATTTGTAGCAGTTAAGACTGGAATCATAGGACGATACAATTTGATACACTGCCGCATGTGGTACATGTTTTTCTGTAAAGGTGGTATGTGAGGCTGTAAAGTCACCTTCACAGTGGGTCACAGGAGCGAGGAGGCATTCAAAGTCGGTGCACTCTACAAACGGGCATCGCTCCTGGTGGTGAGAATTCTTGAACTTTATGAATTTGTTTTCCTCAGTAGGCATAATAACACGTACCGGGTCCTTGGAAGTGCAATCTACTAGATGCGCCGCTAATAACTTCTCTAAGGGGCAATAATTTAGACATTTTAAGTAAATATGCTTTACACGGTGATCAGTTGATAGTTGGGAGGAAAGGAGTCAGGACATGTCTTTGATCCAGACATAGTGATAATTATCACCTTCAGAGAAGAGAAGTATGTTTACATGTAGCTCATGCTCGCCGGCAAATTTTGAGAAATGGAGCGGGCTGATTACAGTATGATTGTGTTGCTCACCTAACTTCCTTTTCTTCTCCATGCCACAAACATGAACGGATATTCCGGTATTCCGCACCTCCAATTTAGGTATGTCCTGGATCTTGACAGGAACTCGATACCATCAAAGTTATAACACCCATGAATATTATCACCTACATGGTATGTACTGGGACATTCAGGATGATCTCTGTAAGTGTAATTTCTTTCACAAACCAGGACTGACCATACAGAAGAATACTAATCGTTTCTATTTTCGACATTAATGCATGCCCTCTTGTTAGCCATATCTTTAAGGAGCTTAACATAGCTAGACCCTCTATTTAATTTATCATAGACATGTGTATGGATGTCCAGGTGTAGTATTCGGCTGAGTGCTTTAGCTGACTCTCTGACCTCCATCTCAGAAAACCGGGCCATTATAGCACTCATGGTGGATTTATGAAACCACTCGGCAATTGACGTGCTCTGCATTATCACGCCATTCTCCCCCCGTAGATAATGAAGAGTTGTCTCTTCAACACCAGAATCAACTTTGGGAGTGTATGAAAATTCTATGCTAAGCACCGCACTGCATTTGATGGCAGGATACCGCAAATCATTGAATACCTTGAAGAGCTTCTTTTCCATGACATGAAGGCACCCCCTTAGAAAACCAAAGGGTCACAGTCCCCTCCTGCAGCGTTCTCAACCCTCGTGAACGAGAATCACTCCTCAAAGGCGTCTGCATTCACCGAGTATTCTAAATGCAGTATGGTATCACTGAACCGATGTCCTTGTCTAAAAGGACGGGAGAGAGAACTGCCACTAGCCACAGGATCTTCCCTATTACTATTAATGCTGTTATGAGCCCACCCCATTGATGATGGTGTTGGGGAGGTGCAAGTCAGTATGCACCGAGGCACATATACCCTGCGTTTACACCTATTCTGACGAGGCTGATACGATGGTGATGATGACGGAGGAGGATGTTGTGGTGCTAACGGGTCAGAGCGATAGGAACAGATGGGCTGCGGTGATGGTTCCTGGTGCTGTTGTTGCTGCTGATGCTGCAAACCCGACCCGGTAACTTGAGGGATGGTGGTTCGTTGCTCAGCCCACGGACGCCAAGCGGCAGTGCCAGTGCGGCGACGGCTTCCCGCACAGCCACTAGCGGCGCCCTTATAGGCGATGCGTGCCTTACCGGGTGCCACTTTGGGAGGAAGAAGGTTTAGCCGACACCGGTATGCGTGCCACACTGTGTTGCGACTGCAGAGACGCGACCGCTGTAGAAGAAGAGATAAAATAAGTAGTAGTTAAGTACATTCGTTACTGCTGCTGGTGCAGTGAAAGAAAGAATTCTGACAATAACAAGGTTATAAGCAGAGTTAGTAATTACCTTTCTCGCTCTGGCTCCAAGGCATTAACACTTCAACGGCTGACTCTGCCACACCCTCATAAAAGTCATCATCATGATCATCTAATAGGGCCAGATAAGAGTGCCTTTCCTCCTCTGATTCAGTGGCCCTTTGTCTAACCCATTCAGGCATGTCATTGTCCCCGTCAGAATCGACATCTGGCAATTGGTTTGTGTCAACAACAACAACAACAGCAAAAAATATATATAAACCGAAAAACAAGTATGAAATAAGAAACTTTTAAATCGCTACCATACAGGAACAAATTACAAAGTAAATTATACTCACATGGCAATTCTGGCTGTGAACCCACCACAGGAGGTTGGGCTATGGGAGCTGCCATTGTACAGCCCCCTCCTGTCTCTTCTCACACTCCAAGACAAAATCCTGGAGTTGTACTATAACAAGGAGACGGAATTAATAAGGCGAATTTAACATGCACACGAAAATTTACATTCAAAACAGAAATTATTTACTCACCTGGTAATCCTGTCTTTACACCTCTTGCTGCTACACTCTAAAGTGTTGCTGCAGCTACCTCTCTTCATCTTGGGGAGAGAAAACGTCAACTACACACAGAGATGACGGAATGCACAGCAAGGTGGGCTGCAGTGGACTGAGGACAATAGAGGCTTTTCTTGGGTTTATATATAGACCGAGGCGACCAATGAGAGAGCTACATTTGAATGAACAGCCAATGAGAAGCTTTTATGGAACGTCACTGTTTCTGGAAGGGCTTGATGCGACCATCATCTCTCTCACCAAATAACAAGAATGCTTCAATGATTAACGGTGTTTTTCACAAGCGTGCACACACATGATAAAGGCTTTTAGTGGTGAGAAGTTATCCGTTTCTGAGACGAATGTTGAAAGTAGGACATTACGATTTCCGGGAAGGATAACACGTGATGCCTCATTAGGACCATCAGGAAGAATCCAGTAGGTGTTATTCTGGGCTATTTACACGAAAAGGTCCTGATAGGACAAGAATTTCCTTGCAGACAAGACATCACGAAAGCTCCAACAAAAGCGATGGTTAACTATTTCTGCAGCACTTTACTACTTCTGAGATGTGGATTTGGCTCTTATTTACATAGACTTGTGACGTCAGTATAGCACTCAAATTATTCTAACTGTATTCCTGAAAACAGACGCGACTTTCACCTGCTGGCTGTAGACAGTAGTGGCTTGAAAACAATGGCTTGCGCGCCTGCGTTCATCTGTCATCTAAAATGCATACGGTAAGAGCTATGAGCACTTTTTTGTTATCTTCGACACTATGAAACAAATCTCTTCCATTGCAAGTTCTTTGTCTTAGATATTTCGGGAGGAGATGGTATGGACCAAAACAAAAAGAAAAATTTTCTAGTAATCATGGGCTCCAAAATGCGTGCCTTAAGAGCTCTGAGCACTTGTTCAGTAGAAGACATGTAGCGAAGACGAACAAGTGCTCATAACCCTTAAGGTACGCCCCCATTATTACTGGACATTTTATTCTTGTTTTGGTCCATATACAACCTCTCAAAGTTTGGAAAGCAGAGAGCTTGCAGTGGAAGAGATTTGTTTCATAGTATTGAAAATGAAGAAGTGCTTATAGCTCTTTCGGTACGCATTCTATAACCCACGTTTACTAGACTTTTTTGCTTCAAATGATTGATCCTGTCATATCTCTGAAAATTGACTTTTTCTCCTGGGAATTCTTGTATATCCGTTCCGCCAGAGGTATTAGTCCGACAGGGTATGAAGCCTCTACGACGCTTGAGAAGTAGAAAATAGGGACTGCAGAATGAAGTTCTGAGTAAAGTTTTGAGGTATAGTCGCATAACTCGGTTGGCAAGCAAGCAGTCCGCTAAAGGTAAGGGACATTGTCGAGTTCTGCTGCGGTACATAGTTTTAATTAACCTGGAAGATTCACCGCTGTTACCTTCGAAAATTTACGAGTAAGAGTATGAACAGATGCCTTGACTTTCATCCTGCTACTGTACAACAGATGGAATGTCAAATGCTAACCCCACTTGGCCTTGCTAGAGCAATGCTTCTTCTAGCTGCTGCAGAGAGAGATGTCTCGTCTGCTAATTGCCGGGCCATTCTCTCCTCGCCACGGAAGCGACTCGCGTGCTGCAACGCTCTGCCTCCCCTGCTGGCCTTCTCACTATCCTAAGCAGAAGCCGGAAGTGAATGTGGCTACCTAAGGGGCTCACTGCCTTCAGGTGAACTCATCATCTTGAAAATAACCTTCAAAGAGGATTAAAAGAAAATAACATCCATCAGCCACAACTTATGTTTTAGACTTTTCTGTGCTGAAAAGCCACCGCCATGCCATTTATTTATGTTAACAGATTACACTAACTCATTCTTTGACAGTTTCCAACGTAAGTGAAGAATTTTCTCAGGTTTTCTCTTTTTAGACTTCGAATAACTGTCGTACGTATTTGAAGTTTATGCAAAAAATTAAAGCGGCCTTTGGAGAAAAGAGAAGCATCTGTATGAGAATTAAGAACTCAGATCGAAGGAGTATAATAAAGGGGCTATGCAAGGCAAGCGAACTTGAAGACAATTTTATAGCAAAGGAAGAGGAAGTAGATGAAAACGACAGAGTATACGACGGGAATTCAAAACGTAGATAACACCTTATTCTGGCAAGCCAAGTAATGTTTATCGAATGCTGCACTACACTTCATATTCACACAGATACATGACCCTATTATTCAAGATACTCATCAAGTCTCTGTAAGCAACGGCCGGAAAGTTCCACGAATCTTTTGTTCTTTGGGGCCCGCAGTGCAAAATATGTCTTCTAATGACACGATTATTATGAATGTCAGCCAGCTGCACTGCTCTTTAAATGTTTCTTATTTTATAAGTCATTCACAATGAGCTCATTTCGGCACACTCCCATCATCAGGTGCTCTATAAATACATAAGTAAGCGATGGTCTTAATATAATGGTCTGTAACTATGATCAGAAAAGTTATAATACACCGTTAAGTGTATTATAACCTTTCTATTTACAGTTACAAACAGTTATATGAAGACCATCGCTTACTTATGTATTTACGGAGCACCTGATGATGGCAATATGCCGAAATGGGTTCACTGTGAATGATTTATAAAACAAAAACCATTTAAAGAGCAATGTAGCTGGGTGACATTCGTAATAAGATCTACCAATCGTTCAATTCTTCGATGATAGAAATCCGCTCCTTAGTCACGGAGCCATTCGAGCACCGCTGTGTAAACACCCTTTTCGTTGGAAAATCTCTTTCCCTCCTAATGTTTATGAAACGCCAGAGTTAATAGAAACAATCTGTGTCCGAGTTAACTGCGGGACAGATCCACCCTTACGAATCAGCGCTGGATTAAATGTGCACAACGGATTAAATTAACTCTTTAGAAGGTCGCGGCCCTAGCAGTGAAACTTAAGTTCAGGTATTCAAAAATCTTTTATTAAGAAACACAGATCACAATAGAGGGTTTGCTAACTATGTTAATCATAAGCATGATTTTTATGACTCTGAATGTATAACGAAAGTTTAATTGCACAAAAAATGATAAAAAACAATTATGAAAAATCACATGGTGCACAATTAAACAGTGATTAATATGAAACTGAGATTATTTAAACAATAGTTGGCAAAAGTTAATTGGTGGGTAATTGGATTTACTACACACAATCTCCCTTTCCTGATGAATTTACCGCAACCTGCCTATGCATTAATAACAGATATTGAAGTTATCCATATAACTGTCACAGGAGTGTCGAACGTGGGAAGGATAAACCGAAGATGATGTTAAATCCTCAAGTTCCGTTCATCGTAATGTGCTGCAAGCTATTCTCACCATACTTGTTGAAGTAACGTGAGCAGACCGCTGATGGCGTGGCTGGCTACCATCAAATGCGCACCTAGAAGTGCTCTGCTGTGAACCTGGACTCCTCCAGTCTCCGCTGCGGAGGAGAGGTGTCTTTAAAGTTTGCTGTTCCAGTTGAGAGCAACGCCAATCGTCTCCCACCGCCTTAGAATCCAACCTTGTTCTGCGTCCCTCATTTTTAGAAGTTTGTACAAAGACTGCCTGCATTTCGCACCTAGAAAATTTCCTCTAGCAGTCCTTACTAAGTTAAATTTTCTCCGCCAGTGGGGTAATTGTTTTGCTGTTAAAAACCTCCTACCAGAAATTGGCAAAAACATCAAATCCAGTAAGCTCACCTTCCACCCCTTTATACTCAAAAAAATTAACTCAAACGCTACGTCATATTGCTGTCCCTCTACAGTCTTTAGTCAGTGGTCTTCTTAGTTGCTTCTGCAGTTTCCTCTAGACATGCGACAAAAGTAGGAGGAAAAAGTAGCTTCGTTCCCTTGTGATAGCTTGCCAGCCACCTGCAGGCTACAGTCTTTCGTAGAGTCCTGTTTCCAAGTATTTTAGAACGCTAAAAGACGTCTTTCTCTCAGACAGGCCAGACTGTCGGACGTGTTTTGCCAAATACCACACCGCATTACCAATACTTTCAGGGGACCTTTCTCTAGCAGCGCGGAGTGGCCGCGCGGTTTGGGGCGTGGTGTCACGAACTGTGTAAGACTAGGGACCGATGACCTCAGCAGTTTCGTCCCTTAGGAATTCACACACATTTGAATATTTTCGCACCTTTCTCTAACAGGTCACAGGCCGAAAAAAGTGCCTTCCCCAGTCGGACTTCGCCTTTTTGGTGTGGCACCTTGGCTGATATTATTCTAGTCACCAGCTCTGCCACGTTGGCACCGCTGGACTTGTGTCTGGTCTCCCACTTTCACATAGACAATGCATGTGACTCCAGCCATCGTTACCTGTACTGGCCACTAGCCATTTTTCAGAACACATTGTACCTTGAATGAGATTTTCACTCTGCAGCGGAGTGTGCACTGATATGAAACTTACTGTCAGATTAAAACTGTGTGCCGGACCGAGACTCGAACGCGGGACCTTTGCCTTTCGCGGCAACTGCTCTACCACCTGAGCTACCCAAGCACGACTCACGCCCCGTCCTCACAGTTTTACCTCTGCCAGTACCTCGTCCCCTACCTTCCAAACTTTACAGAAGCTCTCCTGCGTACCTTGCAGAACTGTTGTTGTTGTTGTGGTCTTCAGTCCTGAGACTGGTTTGATGCACTTGCAGAACTAGCACTCCTGAAAGAAAGTATATTGCGGACACATGGGTTAACCACTTGTAACACCATAGCTCTAATGCTGTATGGATTTATTTTGCTTTTTGTTTCATTTAATGTTACATCGTTGAGCTTCTGTAAATATGTTTGATTGAATAGACAACACAAAATTGTTTACTCCTTTCTTTGTTAGAACTTTGATATCATGATTTGATTCTATGCAATGTAGTGTATCTGTCATTTAAATTCTTTGTCCCATTTGGAGGGAACAAAACTTACTATATATAATTGTATTTTCTGTGTGAATAATTTTTTGTAGAAATGTCAATATGTGCAAATGTTCTATTTTGTTTAATGTGTTTGGTTGCTGTTATGTAAGCTGCTGATCCTCACTTAGGGTTCTTAGTTATTCTGCATGTAAAAGTTGTTGTGGTTCCACTCGGGAACGGAACTGTGTAGCGCGCGCAAATTGTGGTTGGCCTAGGTAGAAAAGGTGGAACAAGAGTCAGTCGGGGACGAGCTACCAAACTGTGCATTGCCATGTAAAAGATGCATATTGTGTTGGTTCCGAGAGAGGCTTTTTCTGCTACTTTCCAATGCCTCGGGTGGATGGATAAATAGCTGGAACTATTCTGGAATTTGTATCTATCATCGCCACCAAGAAATGACAGAGTCCAGCAATTCTACCTGCAATTCCACCTACCAACATGCAGTTGCCACCACATTGCGCAACCATTGCATCAGAATGCTACAATGTTGCACAGTGAAGGATCAGCTTAATGGATGTGTTAGTGTGCTCAATATAAGGTAATTTATATCTGAATTTATGTACCTACCTTGATTTTTCTCCTCATCATAACACCTCTCAGGTTCCTCTCTGTTTGAACTAAAGTGATTTCCGAGTGTCCTTACTGAAAGAACATTAAAGCCCAGTGTTTTGCTAATTGATGCCTCTTGAACATAGTAAAAAGAAAGTTAAAGTTAATGTGGCAAGAGAGTGAGTTAAAGTTAATGATGCTTGCTGAAAATAATTTTCCTAGTAAAACTGCTTATTAATGTGTTGTCGCCAACTCCAAATTAAAAGTTCTTAAGACTGAGGCTTATAAAGTTTTGCTTAGTAAATGATCACATTGCTGCCTTTTATAAATCACAGAAGGTGATTCAGTTTCATGTAAATTTGTCAACTGTAAATTTGTCACTGCAGCAAAAGTCGTGAATTGCATTTGTGGAAAGTTATATTGGCTTGCTAAGCACTTGTTTCCTTTGGGTATTGAAACTGCTTATTAATAGTGTAATAAGATTCACAGGTTATCCTTTACTACTATTTATGAAAACAGTAATATCTTTATTCAAAAGACAGTGAGAAGTAACCTGTTAGTGAATTCCAATTAACTTTCATTTTAAATAGTAAAGTATTTAACTGAGAGAGACTTAACCTATATCCAATTAATGATTCTGCAGTGATTAGTAATAATAACGTTATAAAAACCATTCAGTTTGAACAAGCCCTGAAAGTAATAGTGTGTTTCGGTATCAGTTATATTTTTGCAAATAGTTTGTGCTGCTCCAGTTGTTAGTTTCAATCTTACCGTAAACATATGTATGTGTCAGAGTTCACTGCACTCGCGTGTGACAAAGTATAGGTTGTGTTTATCCATTAAAGTTACTAATAACTATTTTCTTGAACGAGAATGTTAATCATTTTCTTGCCTAGTTAGGCTGGCGACCGTTTTCTTTATCCGTTAAACAGTGCAGATAGGCAAAATTTTGTTTCTTACTGTTCAAATATTAACGTAATTCTGACTTTCATTTCCGATAAGCCACCTCCGTTAGGTACAACACGGTCAACATAACAAAATTCCTCTCAGAGGGTAACACTGCTCTGTTGCTTTATACCAAAATTGCTTTAACAAGATAGTTTTATTTCACGACCTGCTTCCAACTTTAAGGTTATGGTATAGCAGTAGCGGACAGGAGTGTTATACACTGCCTGGGGAATGTTTCCAGATTGAGATTTTGACTCTGCAGCGAAGTGTACGCTGATATGAAATTTCCTGGCAGATTGAAAGTGTGTGCCAGACCGATACTCGAACTCGGGACCTTTGCCTTTCGTGGGCAAGTGCTCGACCAACTGCGCTACCCAAGCACGACTCACGCCCCATCCTGACAGCCTTGTTTCAGGAGTGCTAGTTATGCAAGGTTTGCAGAAGAGCTTCTGTGAAGTTTCGAAGGTAGGAGACGAGTACTGGCAGAAGTAAAGCTGTGAGTCGTCGTTGGGCAGCTCAGTTGGTAGAGCACTTGCCCGTGAATGGCAAAGGTCCCGAATTAGAGTCTCTGTCCGGCACACAGTTTTAATCTGCCGGGAAGTTTCATATCGATGCAAACTCCATTGCAGAGCGAAAATTTCATTCTGGAAACAGAGTGTGCTGCCTTCCATTCCGTGACGTAATCCAATATGGCAGCCATGGCCTCAGCAGATGATGCATGCACTGTTATCCAAGATACCGGCAAACAGTGTGTTCACCACGAGGTTTGGACCTAGTACACAGTAACACCTCCAGAGAACACTGTCATCCATTCGTGACATAATCCAAGATGGTGGGGAGAAATGGCAGGAACACGAATCCGCCTGTGCTGGGCATAAGTCTCCACCACGAAATCTAGAATCCAACTGATCTAGTACTCCATACTGCCACCAGAGGGTGCTGTCATCCATCCTGGGACGTAAACCAAGATGGTGGTCTGGGGTTGGGGAAAATGGTGCAAAAATAACTCTTGTGATCTCCACATCCTTCCAAGGTAGTGTTTCAACGAGTTTCTGGAGTGGCGCCTGCATAAAACATAGCGTATCAAGGAAGCAGAGTGTAATTCTCAGCATCATTCGTTTGGGGAATGAAATGTATTTCTCGATGCTCTGAGGTAGGACACTGACCTGATTTTTCTCCCAACCGAAATCAGCCAAGTGCTCAACCAGAAAGTGAACGTCATACCCGCTTAAACTGTGGAAGAAAACGGGTATGTGCATTGGTAGCTGATACTTCAAATTGCACGCATTGGGTGCTGCGCCACGGTACTTCCCCATAAGATGACAGTGTTCCATACGAAGAGTTTCCGCTTTTCTGTCTAATGGCAGACCACACATATGACACTCAACTGCTGTATTATACAAATCATAATTCTCCTTCCATCTGGTTATAGGGACGTAGTTCCATAAACTTTATCAACTTCCCATGAAAATTTTTCGAGCTCAGTGAGCATGATACGCTGCCGCATATGGTACATGTTTTTCTGTAAAGGTGGTATGCGAGGCTGTAGGGTCACCTTCACAGTGAGTCACAGGAGTGAGGAGGCATTCAAAGTCGGCCCACACTACAAATGGGCATCGCTCCTGGTGGTGAGTATTCTTGAACTTTATGAATTTGTTTTCCTCAGTAGGCATAATAACACTTACCGGGTCCTTGGAAGCGCAATCTACTAGATGCGCCGCTAATAACTTGTCTGAGAAGAAATAATACAGGCATCTTAAGCAAATATGTTTTATACAATGACCAGTTGATAGATGGGAGGAAACTAGTCGGGACATGTCTTTGATCCAAACATGGTGATAATCATCACCTTCAGAGAACAGCAGCATGTTTACATGTAGCTCATGCTCACTGGCAGATACTGAGAAATGGAGGGGACTGATTACAGTATGCTTGTCTTGCTCACCTTACTTGCTTTTCTCCTCCATGCCATAAACATGAACCGATATTTCCGGCATTCTGCGCCTCAAATTTAGGTATATCCTGGATCGTGACAGGGAACTCGATACCATCAATGTTATCGCCTACATGGTATGTACTGGGACGCTCAGGATTATCTCTGTAAGTGTAATTTCTTTCGCAAGCCAGGATTGACCATGCAAAACAAGCCTGATCGTTTCTATTTTCGACGTTAATGCATGCCCTCTTGTTAGCTATATCTTTAGGGAGATTGATATAGCTAGAACCTCTATTTAATGGATCATAGACATGTGTATGGATGTCCAGATGTAGTATTCGGCTGAGTGCTTTAGCTGACCCTCTGACGTCCATCTCAGAAAACCAGGCCAATATAGCACTCATGGTGGATTTATGAAACCACTCTGTGATTGACGTGCTCTGCATTATCACGTAATTTTCCTCCCATAGATAATGTAGAGTTGTCTCTTCAACATCAGAATCAACTTTGGGAGATCGTGAAAATTCGATGCAAAGCATCGCACTGTATTTTATGGGGGGATACCGCAGATCATTGAATATCTTGAAGAGCTTCATTTCCACGACAGGAAGACACGCCCTTAGAAAACCAACAGTGTCACAGTACCCTCCTGCAGCGTTCTCAATCCTCATGAACGATAATCACTCCCCAGAGGCGTCTGCAATCACCAAGTATTCTAACTGCAGTATGGTATCACTGACCTGATGTCCTTCACTAAAAGGATGGGAGAATGAACTGCCACTAGCGACAGGATCTTCTCTATTACTATTAATGCTATTCTGAGCCCACCCTGTTTATGATTGTGTTGGATTGGTTCAAATGGCTCTGGGACTCAACTTCTGAGGTCATCAGTCCCCTAGAACTTAGAACTACTTAAACCTAACTAACCTAAGGACACCACACACATCCATGCCCGAGGCAGGATTCGAACCTGCGTTCCGTAGCGGTCTCGCGGTTCCAGACTGTAGCGCCTAGAACTGCACGGCCACTCCGGCCGGCATTGTGTTGGGGAGGGGCAAGTCGGTATGCGCCCAGGCACACATACCTTGTGTTTACACCTGTTCTGTTGAGGCTGATATGATGGTGATAATGGAGGAGGATGATGTTGCAGTGCTAGTGGGTCAGAGTGATGGGAACAGCTGGGCTGCTGTGATGTGATGTGTGTTGTTGTTGTTGTTGTTGCTGCTGCTGCTGCTGCAGACCCGACCCGGTAACTTGAGGAATGGTGGTTCGTTGCTCAACCCACGGATGCCAAGCGGCGGTGCCGGTGCAGTGGCGGCTTCCTGCGCAGCCACTAGCGACGCCCTTATAGGCGATGCGTGCCTTACTGGGCCCCACTTTGTGAAGGAAGAAGGTTTAGCTGCCACAGGTATGCGCCCCACACAAAGAAAGAGTTCTGACAATGACAAGGTTATAAGCAGAGTTAGTAGTTACCTTTCTCGCTCTGGCTCCAAGGCATTAACACTTCATCATGTGACTCCGCCACACCCTCATAAAAGTCATCATCATGAACATCTAATACGGCCAGATCAAAGCACCTTTCCTCCTCTAATTCAGTGGCCCTTTGTCTAACCCATTCAGGCATGTCACTGTCCCTGTGAGAATCGACATCTGGCAATTGGTCTATGTCAACAACAACAACAACAGCAAACAAGATATTTGAACTGAAAAACAAGTATGAAATAAGAAAATTTTAAATCGCTAAAATACAAGAAAAAATTACAGTGAAAATTATACTCACATCGCAATTCTGGCTGTAAACTCATCACAGGAGGTTGGACTACGAGAGTCTGCCACAGTGCAGCCCCCTCCTCTCTCTCCTCACAGTCCAAGACAAAATCCTGGAGTTGTACTATAACATGGAGACAGAATTAATAAGGCGAATTTATATGCACACGAAAATTTACATTCAAAGTAGAAATTACTTACTCACTTGGTAATCCTGTCTCCAAAACTCTACACCTCTTGCCACGCACTCTAAAGCATTGCTGCAACTCCCTCTCTTCATCTTGGGGAGAGAAAACAACAAGTACACACAGAGATGGCAGAATGCACAGGAAGGTGGGCAGCAGAGGACTGAGGACAATGGAGGTTGGTTGTGGGTTTATATATAGACCGACGCGACCAATGAGAGATCTTAATTTGAATGAACAACCAATGAGGAGCTTTTATGGAACGTCACTATTTCTGGAAGGGCTTGATGTGATCATCGTCTCTCTCACCAAATAACAAGAATGCTTTTATGATTAATGGTTTTCTTCACAAGCTACGTCATCCAACCGCCACCTCTTCTAGGAACTGGCGCCAAGTTTGAATTTTGCAGGTAAAGAAGCGTCAATTGGGCTATCTCTACTAAGCTAGGAAAATGGCGCGAAAGAAAGGGCATCTGGACCAACCTAAGTGAGCCGACTGCCACCTCTTTTTAGGGATTGGTGGGAAAATGACTCAGCCTGAACTGGGCTGCTGGAGAGAGGAAGGTGTGTACTTTATTTATTTGGGAACATAATGCAAAACATTCATGTTCAGAGAGCCAAACGACTCGTAAATTGTCAAAATAATAATCCATCTGAAAGAGTCTGCAAACATGCTTGCTAATTATCAACTGTTGAAATCATACACCAGTCTTTATTTGAACAATTAAAGGCAGCATCACCATCCAGTGTGTTCACCACAAGGTCCGCACTCCAACTGACCTAGTACACAGTACCACCACCATGCCGTCTGACCCATGACGTAATCCAAGATGGCAGCGATGACTTCAGCTGATGACACAAGTACTTTTATCCAAGATGGCGGCAAACAGTGTGTTCACCACGAGGTCTGGACCTAGTACACAGTACCACCTCCAGAGAGCGCTGTCATCCATTTCATGATGTAATCCAAGATGGTGGGGGAAATGGTGGGAAACTAACTCTGCCTGTGCTGGACATAAATTTTTATTTTGCATGCAATGTCGCCACCACGAAATACAGACTCCAACTGTACCTAGTACACAATACTGCCACCAGAGGGTGCTGTCATCCATCCTGTGATGTAATCCAATATGGTGGTCTGGGGTGGGGGAAAATGGTGCGAAAATGACTCAACCTGCACTGGGCTGCTGGAGAGAGTAAGGAAGGAGTGTACTTTATTTGTTGTGGAACAACTTATTTAGGGATTGAGTATATTTATTACACAGATGTGCAGACATGAAATCAACTTTTAAACTGTCCAAATAGTGCATAGCACAGCCTACAGGCCCGCTCACAAAATAATGCAACAGACACGCAATCAATGTGTGCAAGCACCACTCCCCACCCCCTGAACACTGGACTACATAGTAGGCTAGTGGCAGCCTCCGCGAAGTGACATGGCCGTCAGCTGTCAAACTACACACTGGTGCCCTCAAGCATGAGGCGGCAACATCCCTTTGATACTTGATACCTGAGAAATTCCTCTCGAAATACGTGTTCACCCATGCACTGTTGTTGACGCGACTGGGTGGTAGCACAGACCCTCCAGGGGCACGCGTCAACACAGCCGACAGCCTCCGCCGGACGTAGGTGAAAGTTGTTTCTATTTTCGAGTATACAGTCGGTGTTATACTGATGTCACAGCACTCCTAGGGACATTCACGCCGGTCTCATACGCAAGACACCTATGGGCAGCATGTGTCTTTAACATTGATGACAGAGGGCGCATAGTTCCTAGCGTGACATGAGAGATGCGTCTAACCATGCTTAACTGCCCAGCGTGACTGACGCAATGCCACAAAATGCGAGCGCGTAGCTACAAACCTTCACAAGCACATCTATCAAGGTTCTCAATGTTATACTGATGTCACAAGACGATGTAAAAAATAAGAATCGAGTCGACCTTGTGGAAATTATATAGTGTCCCAGAAATAGATAACGCTCGCTTTCTTGATGTCTCAGCTTGTATGCACGGAAATTCTTGCCCTAACAGAAGCTGTTTACAAATATTGCGCAGAATATCATCGAATGCAGTCTTCCTCGCGGACCTAACGTAGTACCCAGTCCATCACATGTTACCCTTCCTGCTTTCAACACACACAAACGTTCCCCCTGCCATGTAGAGGCTCCTGTATCCCAGCACAAAGGATGTGAATGAATCGAGCATTATGATTGGCTCTTATCGAATTTACCCGCCGAATTACTGTTGCCGTCAGTATCGAAGCACCTTCCGCCTTTTTTCCTTCTGCAGACATGACTTCCAGTGGTTATTTTACACAGATCGCCATATTGCACTGGCAATTAAATCATACAAACTACCATACATATCGTCAAATACGGAAAGACTCTTACTCATTTACACTGCTGTCCCACGGAGGACAGGAGCTTGAATATTAAAACGTGAAACCAACCTGCGACCCATCAATATATCACTGCATGCCATACATAACGTCAAATATGGAAAGACTCTTAATCAATTACACTGCTCTCCCACCAAGGACAGGAGCTTCAATATTAGTGCGGGAAACTGATTTCCAACCCAGTAATATATCATCGAGTACTGTGTAGATGTAGTAAACATATAATTCGTATCCTGTGCCAAACAAAATCATCCCTTTTACATAAGAAAGCCGTCAGTGGATCGAAGTCACTCTCAGAACTGTTGAGCAAAGACTGGACCGTTGCCCCCCCCCCTCCCCCCTCGGTACAAACATGTTACTGTTTCTGGTCAGATCCTGCTTCCTTGCTTGTTCGCTTTTCTGCACGCATCTCCAGACTCAGGGATTACAAGAATACACGTATTTTCTCGTAGTTCGCCATAACATTATACCATTTTCGCGGTACTTCTCGATATCAAGCACTAGGCAGCATCCTACCGATCGCTAGGGCAACATATTTCCCAAAATATAAACTGGAAATTATTTCTCTACAAACCCGAAACATTAGCTAGGTGGGGCGTGCTGTAAACCACTAACTAGAAACTTGTCACGTATGCAAAGACATTTCCTCTTCAACTCGAAACAAATAGAGAAAACTGATATTTCCAATCTCGAATACCGACGTCGGTGATGTAGTAGATTCCAAATCATCGCTATAATTTACAAGGTTAACTAAGGTGTTTCTCATGTCTAGAGAACCGGAAAACGTGTCTTCAACACACCACAATCGATCTTCTCTCAACTAAATAAAGGCGCGAAATGTGCAGAACCAGTCAACAAAGCAAATTGCATAGGAGGGAACAACGATCCAGCGCAAACGCACCTCCATATTCAATCTTCTCAAATTTCCATGCAATCACGAAAGTTATCCAACACATAGTATTAGTTCACTATTCGGTCGTCTAGATGACAACACGGTTAATTCATCTACATTCCTACACTCCAACAGGCATCTCCAGTCTGACAGCTCCTACTGTTAACGGGAAACGTGAATCACCCCTGCACAGGTCACTGGCGCTGCAGGCCGAGCACGCACAGGTAGAATGTTTATAGAATGTTTATCCTAAGAAATCGGTCACATACACACACACACACACACACACACACACACACACACACACACACACACACATATATATATATATATATATATATATATATATATATATATATATATATATATATATATATATACTCCTGGAAATTGAAATAAGAACACCGTGAATTCATTGTCCCAGGAAGGGGAAACTTTATTGATACATTCCTGGGGTCAGATACATCACATGATCACACTGACAGAACCACAGGCACATAGACACAGGCAACAGAGCATGCACAATGTCGGCACTCGTACAGTGTATAACCACCTTTCGCAGCAATGCAGGCTGCTATTCTCCCATGGAGACGATCGTAGAGATGCTGGATGTAGTCCTGTGGAACGGCTTGCCATGCCATTTCCACCTGGCGCCTCAGTTGGACCAGCGTTCGTGCTGGACGTGCAGACCGCGTGAGACGACGCTTCATCCAGTCCCAAACATGCTCAATGGGGGACAGATCCGGAGATCTTGCTGGCCAGGGTAGTTGACTTACACCTTCTGTGGCACGGGATACATGCGGACGTGCATTGTCCTGTTGGAACAGCAAGTTCCCTTGCCGGTCTAGGAATGGTAGAACGATGGGTTCGATGACGGTTTGGATGTACCGTGCACTATTCAGTGTCCCCTCGACGATCACCAGTGGTGTACGGCCAGTGTAGGAGATCGCTCCCCACACCATGATGCCAGGTGTTGGCCCTGTGTGCCTCGGTCGTATGCAGTCCTGATTGTGGCGCTCACCTGCACGGCGCCAAACACGCATACGACCATCATTGGCACCAAGGCAGGAGCGACTCTCATCGCTGAAGACGACACGTCTCCATTCGTCCCTCCATTCACGCCTGTCGCGACACCACTGGAGGCGGGCTGCACGATGTTGGGGCGTGAGCGGAAGACGGCCTAACGGTGTGCGGGACCGTAGCCCAGCTTCATGGAGACGGTTGCGAATGGTCCTCGCCGATACCCCAGGAGCAACAGTGTCCCTAATTTGCTGGGAAGTGGCGGTGCGGTCCCCTACGGCACTGCGTAGGATCCTACGGTCTTGGCGTGCATCCGTGCGTCGCTGCGGTCCGGTCCCAGGTCGACGGGCACGTGCACCTTCCGCCGACCACTGGCGACAACATCGATGTACTGTGGAGACCTCACGCCCCACGTGTTGAGCAATTCGGCGGTACGTCCACCCGGCCTCCCGCATGCCCACTATACGCCCTCGCTCAAAGTCCGTCAACTGCACATACTGTTCACGTCCACGCTGTCGCGGCATGCTACCAGTGTTAAAGACTGCGATGGAGCTCCGTATGCCACGGCAAACTGGCTGACACTGACGGCGGCGGTGCACAAATGCTGCGCAGCTAGCGCCATTCGACGGCCAACACCGCGGTTCCTGGTGTGTCCGCTGTTCCGTGCGTGTGATCACTGCTTATACAGCCCTCCCGCAGTGTCCGGAGCAAGTATGGTGGGTCTGACACACCGGTGTCAATGTGTTCTTTTTTCCATTTCCAGGAGTGTATATATATATATATATATATATATATATATATATATATATATATATATATATATATATATATCCCTGTTCTTACAACTAAATGTTACGACCACAGTCTCAGTTGAACGACATTCGACAATGAACGAAGTATCGGAAATACACTCTGTTGACGGCTGTGGCTCTGGAAATAGAAATATCAGTATCACTCTTATGACTTGACACTCTTCCCATGTTGTCACAATACTCCATGTCAAATCCATACCTCCCTTACGACTGGACATAGTCATTTCCTTTGCACAAACACATACTTCATAAGCCTGATGCTCAATGCGAACCTATCACACACCCCCTACTACTAAATATAATACTTCGTCAATAAATGATTGCTGGCAGTACGAAATAATACTGAGAGAAAATCAACCATAGATGGACATGTCTCATAAGTTTTTCTTGCGAGTGCCACCACCGTGTCCTAGAAAGAGAGATGTAATCGGCCACATGTTAAAAAACTCGATCTCAACAACTACTGTATGTTACTGTCACAAGAAGTCATGGTTCTTCAGGTGCACACAGGTATCCATGTTAAAACCTATACTGGCTTTATAAATCGAGGTACGACATTACCTCTGAATGAGGTGGTTTTTCTATCTGGACAAATACTGAGACGGTGATCGCTGGAGTTATCATACCAGCAGCGCGCTTACACGTAGCCCACGAGGCTACCTCGTGATAAAATCGCTGAATTTTAAAAATTATTCAGCTAAGGAACGTGGTATGAAACAGGTATTTGGGACGCCCTCACGTCGCTAGATATTTATCCAGTATGTGTAACGTATTCTGTCTTGATACCATGTCAGAGGTTCTGCTATATATCCACTGAGTTATAGGCAATGACTGAGAAGGATCACAAACAGTAGTGAATCGTATGCTTACTGAGGTCATAAGAAATGTACACTATCTTTTCGGACCTCTAGTGTTATGCTATCCGCTAGAAATGCTGTCTGCGATTTGGAATCAAGTCCTCCCATTCAACCACATACATGCGCTGGATCACAGCCACAAGGGAATCATATTTCTGGCACTGTCATGTCTCACAATGAGTCACGTTCCTCGAACCTACCTGCTACAGTAAAATTACAACCTGGTTTTAGTCAGTCCCTACACATCTTGCAACTGCTCCCATTTCTACAGCTTTGCACATGTGATCGTTCCATTTTAAGTCGGAACTGAGCAGAAGTTGGAGAAAATCATATCCACCACCTTCTGCAACCCGTGTAGAAACAGAGTGACCTGAGTTAGAGCGACAGGAACATGTTTTGACCATTCGGTGAAAATGTGATCATTTTGGTGCATCCCCAAACAACACACATGTACTAAAGATCCGTGTCGATTCAAATCTATCAGCCCAACATGCTATCATCGTTATTTTTTACCCCTAAACAGAGAAAAATTAAGAACTATAGAAGCTCCACTAACTTCATCTGATATAGAACTCACCTAGGCACCATTTCTCGCATGATGATGCAAAACTGCGGTGGGGCTCCAGCACGGAGAGGAAGATTATGCAATGCTTCCCAGAATAGCACAGCATGCATCCCTCCAAGCATTCCTAATGGTATACCCAGTCCCTCACCGAATTTACACCTCAAACTGCTGCTGCTACTGCTGCCTGTGCGGCAGGATCCTATTAAATATACAGGCACTGAAGAGCCAACTTTAAAGTTTGATCACATATACTCTATATAATCCCACAGACTATACTAAGTCGCAAAAGACGCTTCCTCTGGTCCTGTTTAGTTGTTTGAAACACTGTTTTCTAACATGCTTTTGTACAATGCCGAACATTTCGTTTTCATGCCACGAATTCGAGGTCTGTGTCAGGTTCTAAACTGACATTAAGGAGTCCTGATCGACGGCCTTTCGCAGGAAACTAGACGTTGCACAGTGTAAATCATGTTCTTATGGCAGATACTATAACATGCCACACATCGGCTGATTTTAAATAAGAGACAGTTACATTATAAGGAAACCAGAAGAGTTAGCTCGCGTTGTGTAGAGTCTCCAAACTACAGTACCAAGGTGATTCATTAGCTCTACATTTAGACTCGCCTCTCACACTGACGGAATAGCTGATAACTCTACATTCCATTTAGACTGATTCCTCATATCACAGTCATGTACGCGATCATTGTTTCGGTGCTATCCATCCCAGTAGGTATAGCCCAGCCGCCAAAACTCTCACTCCAACTCAAACAAGGGATGTCAGTCAATCATTATGTGGTAACTAATAACCCACAAATGCATGGATGGGATGGAAAAGACAACATCGATGTACTCTAATAACAAACATCACAGTTGATAGGACGAACAATTTTAGCAATTTTACACTAACTTTAACACCGGCCTGCACAAGATTTCTCGAGATGCGCCTATGACGAGGAGCTTAGCATCCCTTATTGATGTATAGTAACAGATTTCAAAGTTTCTTGATGTAACGGCAGACGGTTAAGAAGAACAAGAAACGAATAATTTTCATGCGCGATGGAGCTACAGTCGGATGGAGTTCGACGCATTTTTATAAAAACCAACCAAGCTGTCAACGCTAAAGTATTGTTCTAGAGTCTAGGATCGGTAAGACAGGACATAAACACACGTACTCCTAAGGCTACAACGTTCTGCACTTAAAACGGGCTATAATTTTAGATCGCCTGCATTTCCAACCTATCAGTCGTATGGAATGTAGCGCTGTTAATATTCCAATGTAAGAAATATATTTCAAGCGCATGACATACATCCGTCTTCCCAGTTTCTCTACGATAAACTATGTTATAAAACCGTAAAACCGAAAAACTACTTCCGTAAAACATTTGCTCTGCGTGATACGAGGACAGTATAGCTTTCCGGAGACATATAGTATCAACCGTTCACATCCGATCATGGTTCAGAAATTATACGATGCCTGCATCAGGATACCTCCTACAAGCAAACAGATCAACGCATAGCAGCAGAGTCTGACATGTGAAAATTACAAGTCATTCCGTCATTAACTCTGTAAAAAGTACATCTGTCAGGCAAATGTGTACACAGGGATTGCCCGACCTCAGAAGCACCTATCGCTAACTTAGTTATGACTCTGAAGTCTCGATTTTACGTCCAAGATGCGACAGGTCGGATGGAGTAGATCGCATAAATCAAAGTTCGTTTAGGGGAATGTGTCAAGTTTCATCGCACATGAGATGGAAGTCCGTTCACAAGTAGACAGTGCTTTAAACCACATACAGAACACGTGGCTGTATACGAGTCGAACGCAAGTTATGTCACGCGGTAGTTGCATCCCGACAGAACAGTGGAAAAATTGACCTGCAGCAACTTCTCCTTCTCTGGAATGAATCAGTCAACCATTAAATCATACCTCGTTACAGCTCCATCTCCATCGATCACCCCGTCCACTCTCTGTTATCCTTTAACGCAGATGTAAGTAAGTTTAGAGATGAATGGTTCTCTGTCTTCCTGAAAAACATAAAATACAGTAGTCAACTCGCGTGTATCACTGATACCTCAATAGACATACAGTCCGCCCCGATTACTGAGTGGTCAGCGTGACAGATTGCCGTCCTACTGGCCCGGGTTAGATTACCAGCTGGGTCAGAGATTTTCTCCATTCAGGGAATGGATGTTGTGTTGTCTTCATCATCATTTCATCCCTATCCGGCGCGCAGGTCGCCCAATGTGACGTCGAATGTAATAAGACCTGCATCAAGGCGGCCGGACCTGCCCCGCAAGGGGCCTCCCGGCCAATGTCACCAAACGCTCATTTCCATTTCCAATAGACATACGGTATAATGTTACCTCGACGGAAAAAAATGACTGCCTCCCTGATTACCTTCGTTTCGATATCGACGTTTTCTTGAATTCCTCTCGCTGCCGCATACTTGTTCCCATGTACAAACTGTTTGGCACGAACCAGAAGATACGCAAGTACTTCCTCAATTTCCCCGCATTTCGGTGTATATTAGGTCAATTTATACCTATTCCTTCGTCATTTTTCGCAATTCCGTCGATTTTATGTCGGATCTATCCGTGCGATCATGACATGACCTCTCGTTCTTTAAAATTGCTTGTAAATGTAGCACAGCTACCAACACCTAGCCCAATTGCACTGATCGGGAGGCGTAATATAGCACTGTACTCGACTGTATCCAGCCACCTCTATATTTGGAGAGCGTTTGCTCTGTTTTCTGTATGTCTGTGTATATGCATACCTCGCGGACAGCTCCCAAGACCCAGCCCCTCCGCTAGTGGACCAAACTTCGAACACAGAATACGTGTCCGGATGTAACGAGTGGTTGGTCCACCCGCGAACCCTATTGCAGATGTGACGTGTGGTGGAATCGCCTCCGAACATAGGTCCGGATATATAGTCCGAGGCGGATCCACATTCGAAAGCTAACTCACGTCTACTGCCCTTCATCTATGCTTCTAAATATCATCAATGTCAATACACTTGGATGGAAGCCTAGTCTCTGCAGGCACTTAATCCTACCTACATTTTCACTATTGAAAATTACACAGTCATCAAATGCAGCTAATTTCACAACGATTGAGGACACAAATACTGTTTTTGGACAACACATCCATATAAAGTGATTGTAGCTCTCACCTGTATTCTGTAAAGGAAAATACCATAGGACAGGTGAAGAAAGGAAATACATTACGTTATTAAAAATATCAAAACACTTGGCTGAAAATGACTTTAGTTTGTGGCGCCCTCCATCGGTAATGCTGGAATTCAGTATGGTGTTGGCCCACCCTTAGCTTTGACGACAGCTTCCACTCTCGCAGGCATATGTTCGATAAGGTGCTGGAAGATTTCTAGGGGAATGGCAGCCTATTCTTCACGGAATGCTGCACTGACGAGAGGATCAGAGTCGATCGGTGAGGCCTGGCACGAAGTCGGCCTTCCAAAACATCCAAAAGGTGTTCTATAGGATTCAGATCAGGACTCTGAGCAGGTCAGTCTATTACAGGGGTGTGCATTGAAGTTTGACAGAGATGTTGGAGGGCGTTAGTAAACATGACTTATTGGTATGGCAGTAACGGAAGCAGTAAATAATGAAAATGTGAGAATACATCTACATACATACTTCGCAAGCCACTGTACAGTGCATGGGGGATGGTTCATCGGACCAAAACTATCGATTTTCTTTCCTATTCCGCTCACGTATTGCACGAGAGAAAAATGACTGCCCCGTGCCGCCCTACGTACTGTAATCTCTCGTATCTTATCCTCTGGTCCTTGCGCTAGATATAAGTTGTTGACAGCATAAAGGTCTTACGTTCCTCTTCGAATACAGATTCTCAAATTTACCCAACAGTATTAGGGGAGAACTATGTCATCTTTCTTCCGAGGATTCCCACTTAAGTTTACCGAATATTTCTGTTGCACTTTCGCTTGGGCTATACCGACTTGTTACAATCCTACTTGATAAGGATTCCAAGCACAGTGGCGATACTCTAGAATGCCTGCCGGAGTGGCTGTGCGGTTCTAGGCGCTACAGTCTGGAACCGAGCGTCCGATACGGTCGCAGGTTCGAATCCTGCCTCGGGCATGGATGTGTGTGATGTCCTTAGGTTAGTTAGGTTTAATTAGCTCTAAGTTCTGGTCGACTAATGACCTCAGAAGTTAAGTCGCATAGTACTCAGAGCCATTTGAACCATTTGATACTCTAGAATTGCTTTGTGTGGCATTTCCTTGTCAGATGCATTGCAGTTTACCACGATCCTTGCACAAATCTGTCATTTTTTAGCTTTCCCTATTACTAATTTTATATGATCATCCCATTTCGTATCGCTTCTTAGACTATGTAATGTTCTCAAGATGTTCACTGCTGATATTGTAGTCACGAAATATGCGTCTCTTTCTATTTGTTAGAGGCATTATCTTACATTTATTCACAGTCCAAGATGCTATTTCGGGCGGGTGTAAAATGAATGTGCGCAACGGAAAAACTGAATGCGAAAATGAAGATTTGGCCATGTCTGACTATCCCATGAAGCAGATCTTAGTATCCCTTAATGGTGATATCTCCTGCTTCTTGCTCTATAACATATAAGTTACAACATAAATGAATGATTAAGGGAACTAGTAACTATAAAATGATAAACGTTGTTTCTGCTTGTACATTTATTGTAGATTAAAACCCCTTCATACATTACAAATGTTCACATATAAATGTCCAGTGCACATAAAGAGACACAAATGAATTACCTAACTAATACCAGTGAGCAATTGCCCAAATCTGCCCCTTTTTATGGCTACGAGATCTAATGTAGATAACACGAGATGAGTGACATCATCTACGTACCAAACACTAGAAGACACTACTTTCAAAGATGATTTACAGCCGGCTAGTGTAGCCGAGCGGTTTTAGGCGCTTCAGTCTGGAACCGCGCGACCGCTACGGTCGCAGGTTTGAATCCTGCCCCGGGCATGGATGTTTGTGATGTCCTTAGGTTAGTTAGGTTTAAGTAGTTCTAAGTTCTAGGGGACTGATGACCTGAGATGTTAAGTCCCATAGCGTTCAGAGCCAGTGTTGATGATTTACAGTGGTGTGCAACCTCATTGGAAATAAATCGTGATCACAGCTGTTTA
This sequence comes from Schistocerca nitens, assembly GCF_023898315.1. NCBI lineage: Eukaryota > Metazoa > Arthropoda > Insecta > Orthoptera > Acrididae > Schistocerca > Schistocerca nitens. The sequence goes on along the minus strand of NC_064616.1, from coordinate 554,553,783 downwards.
GCCTTATAGCCCTAATAAGCCGAAGCAATTAGCAATGTCGCCGTATGTACTGCGTCCAGTGCGTCGGAGTGACGGTTCTCGTACACGTCTGTGATGGTGGAAGAACTCCAGCCACAAAATAAACTCCTTCGAACACTAGGACGGCAGAAGGCGGTCCTCTGACTAGTATACTCTAATACTGTCTTCTCCTCTCTGTGTTCTACAGACGAGAAACGCGAACTCCCAGCCACAAAGACGGAGTTCAGGTAACGTCTCAACGTGAGTATAGGCAGAAGAAGTGCTCTCAATGACTGAACGCTGCGTACTCAAGAAGACTCCCTATCCGGGGGCGATGTCCAGAATCCTATAAGTTCGCAACAGTACAGTGCCTAACCGAAGACCTCGTCTCTCCACCGCTGGATTCCCAGAAAAGCTCGGTTCCCCTCCCTCGTAACTCACAAGGGAATCTCTCCATCGCACCCCCCTCAGATTTAGTTATAAGCTGGCACAGTGGATAGGCCTTGAAAAACTGAACACAGATCAATCGAGAAAACAGGAAGAAGTTGTGTGGAACTATGAAAAAAATAAGCAAAATATACAAACTGAGTAGTACATGCGAAAGATAGGCGACACCAAGGATAGTCTGAGGTCAGGAGCGCCGTGGTTAGCGTGAGCTGCTGCGGAACGAGAGGTCCTTGGTTCAAGTCTGCCCTCGAGTGAAAAGTTTAATTTTTTATTTTCAGACAATTATTATCTGTCCGTCCGTCCGTCCGATGCGAGGTAACTGCGCCGGGGACGCTACACTTAAACAAACGTTAAAAACATATGTTTTGACTGAGCACAGGGAAAACTGTGCGACTGTGCAACTGTTGCATTCATTTGTTGCAGTTTATGTGACAAACTCTTATGTTTTCATCACTTTTTTGGGAGTGATTATCACATCCACAAGAAAACCTAAATCGGGCAAGGTAGAAGAATCTTTTTACCCATTCGCCAACTGTACAAGTTAGGTGGGTCGACAACATACTCCGTCCGTAGCTCGTGGTCGTGCGGTAACGTTCTCGCTTCCCGCGCCCAGGTCTTCGGGTTCGATTCCCGGCGGGGTCAGGGATTTTCTCTGCCTCGTGATGACTGGGTGTTGTGTGATGTCCTTAGGTTAGTTAGGTTTAAGTAGTTCTAAGTTCTAGGGGACTGATGACCATAGATGTTAAGTCCCATAGTGCTGAGAGCCATTTGAACTATTTTTGACAACATACTCCTGTCATGTGACGCACATGCCGCCACCAGTGTCGTATAGAATATATCAGACGTGTTTTCCTGTGGAGGAATCGCTTGACACATGACCTTGCGATCAAATGTTTTCGGTTCCCATTGGAGAGGCACGTCCTTCCGTCTACTAATAGACGGTTTTGCGGCGCGGCCGCAAAACACAGGCACTGAACTTATTACAGTGAACAGATACGTCAATGAACGAACGGACAGAACATAACTTTGCGAAAATAAAGAAAGTAAACTTTTCACTCGAGGGAAGACTTCAACCAAGGACCTCTCGTTCCGCAGATGCTCACGCTAACCACGGGACCACAGCGTTCCTGAGTTCACACTATCCTTGATGTTGCCTATCTTGCAAATGGACTACTCAGTTTGTATATTTTGCTTGTTTTTTCATAGTTCCACACACTTCTCCCTGTTTTCTCGATTGATCTGTGTTCAGTTTTTCAAGGCCTATCCACTGTGCCAACTTATAACTAAATCTGAGAGGGGGTGCGATGGGGAGGTTCCCTCGTCAGAATGCAAATCATATTCTCGAAACCATGGAATATTCTCCCTCTCTACAGATTCTTCCGAACGCCGACCAACCATATTTTAGTCTTTCGTCGTTAAGCGCGGAAAGATTGCGAGAAAATACCTATATTCATACAATGGTATGCTTCTCAGAGTAAAAATCCCCGGAAATAACCTAGCCTGCGTGATTTCCGAGGTGACGCTTCCTCGTTCCTCTCTGCTGTGTCCAAGATTTTCAGAGTTTCCGAAGTATTATCCGGTTATCCTTCCAGCCCTACTACAAAACCGGCAGGCCGCCGCTGTATTGTGCTTCCGTGCTCAGGTGCCCAGAGTGTCCATCTTAGCACTTCCTGTGTGAAGCAGGAACACACACCTGTGGGGGCTCTTCCACCCAGGGCTTGAGTTACGCCTGCCGCTTCATTTCCATAGTGCTCAGAGCCATTTGAACCATTTGAACCAGTCGTGCCTGTGTAGACGCGGGGCCAATATCTCTAGCGATATTTCATTGCTCTGCAGATACGCTTTCAGTCTGTGGTTGACGAGCAACTCTTACATTCGAGCACATTCTAGTATCGTCTGGGCTTGGACATGATCGTGCTGAGGTTGAACTGGCTCTTTCAGTTTCTGTTATTTAAGAATCGCCTACTATTTCTTTTCTGATATGTGATTTTTGACTAGGTTGGGACCCGACTCCCTGAGATAATTGTTTAATTTCGCATTCTATTTTTTGTTGAAATTGGGAAAGCTCCGCGGTCAATACCTTATTTGGTGCAATTTCTGTCTTTTGCAGCTGCGTCGTGTTTTCTGTCTTCTCGAATGTTTCAAGAGCAATCCGCTTTGCGCCCCTCGCTAGTAATCGCTCCTCGTTCGCGGTTCTTCTGACCTCCGCAATCTCTCGTTCTAGTTTTGTTCGGAGCGTCACTACCTCATATTTCACTTCCCTCGTTTCACGTTTTATTAACTGAATTTTGAATTTTGAATTTTACTTACCATTTCGGCACTAACGTTTTGAATTTTACGTCCCATTTCAGAGCGTACTTCATCATTCCCCTTTTTTATTTGCTCTCCCAATTCAGCGCTGACCTTTTGAATTTCATTTCTCATTTCTGAGCTGACCTTCTGAATTTTATTTCCCATTTCTGAGCTGACCTTCTGCATTTCAGCACTAACGTTTTGAATTTTACTTCCCATTTCACTTCCCATTGCTTTTAGGTATCCAAGATGCTACTCCAGGCGCGCGTAACATACATGTGCGCAACGGAAAAACTGAATTCGAAAATGAAGATTTGGCCCTGTCTGACTACCCCCTGAAGCAGATCTTAGGATCTCTTAATGGTGATATCTCCTCCTTCTTGCTCTATACCATATAAATTGCAACATAAATGAATGATTGAGGGAACTAGTAACTATAAAATGATAAACGCTGTTCCTGCTTGTACATTTAATGTAGATTAAAACCACTTTATACTTCACAAACGTTTATATATCAATGTCCAGTGGACATTAAGAGACACAAATGAATTTCCTAACTAATATCAGTGGGGAATTGCCCACACTTGTGTTAACTAAATCTTCTCTCCTATTGTGACTTTCTCTTCCTCTACTCTTAGGTGATCTTCTCCCCTTTTCCTTTTCCATTTCTTGGTATTCAAGGAAGTCATCACCGCGCGCCCCTGACATGCTGCCTCGTGATGGTGTTACTGACGGCGATCTACAACGATTCTCAGTTGTTCTGCGTTCACTTGGACTCCCTACATTATAGTCTCGTATCTTTACGATTGCCTCAGCGTGTCTCTGTTCCTCATATTCGCTATCAGATTGTCCACCACGGGCTTAACTGTGTCTATCATCTTCAAAAAATTCCCTTGGATTGTTATTCTCCACACCTGTGCCTTGTGCCGCTAACATAGCTACCTCTTTCTCATCCGATAGGCTTTCTTGACTACCCCGTGTCTCTGCCATTTCTATATTGTTAGAAGTAGTGATCTGTTGTGCTACTAAGCGCGCTTTCGCTCTAATTATCATGGACTGATCCCTGATAACAGATCTCTTAAAAGTACCCACTTTTATTATGCTACGGACATGTAACATAAAATGTCTACAACAAACAAGATAAACTAATGGCAACGTCGTCAACGAGCAGTGTTGTTACAATACAAACAAAATTCAACGACAATGATATAACATAAATATCAATAAATTGCAGCCAGTGGGCTGAAGTGCAACGCCTATGAAAAGAAATACAATAAAATACACAAATATAATTTTTAATGTTATCGCGTGACTTTACCAGTGCAAAATATACACACAAGCTAGTGATCACTATCAATAACACTTAAATATTAAAAATGGAAAAAAATTTGAAAATTTCCAAAGTTTCAAACGACTTTATGGCTACTGTCAGAAGGCTCTTAAGTAGGATCCTGGCAGGGTAAGCCATATCCAAGATGCTACTCCAGGCGCGCGTAACATACATGTGCGCAACGGAAAAACTGAATTCGAAAATGAAGATTTGGCCCTGTCTGACTACCCCCTGAAGCAGATCTTAGGATCTCTTAATGGTGATATCTCCTCCTTCTTGCTCTATACCATATAAATTGCAACATAAATGAATGATTGAGGGAACTAGTAACTATAAAATGATAAACGCTGTTCCTGCTTGTACATTTAATGTAGATTAAAACCACTTTATACTTCACAAACGTTTATATATCAATGTCCAGTGGACATTAAGAGACACAAATGAATTTCCTAACTAATATCAGTGGGGAATTGCCCAAATCTGCCCATTTTCATAAATAACATGAGATGACTGACATCATGTATTTACCAAACACTAGAAGACAGTACTTTCAAAGATGATCTACAGTGGTGTGCAATCACAGTGGAAATAAAACTTACGTGATCACACCTGTTTAGCCTTATAGCCCTAATAATCCGAAGCAGTTAGCAAGATCACCGTATGTACTGCGTCCGGTGCGTCGGAGTGACGGTTCTCGTACACGTCTGTGTCGATGGAAGAACTCCAGCCACAAAACAAACTCTTTCGAACACTAGGACGGCAGAAGGCGGTACTCTGACTAGTATACTCTAATACTGTCTTCTCCTCTCTTTGTTGTAAGCCGGCCTGGGTGACCGAGCGGTTCTAGGCGCTACAGTCTGGAGCCGCGTGACCGCTACGATCGCATGTTCGAATACTGCCTCAGGCATGGATGTGTGTGATGTCCTTAGGTTACTTAGGTTTAAGTAGTTCTAAGTTCTAGGGGACTGATGACCTCAGAAGTTAAGTCCCATAGTGCTCAGAGCCATTTGAACCATTTTTGTTGTACAGACGAGAAACGCGAACTCCCAGCCACAAGGACGGAGTTCAGGTAACGTCTCAACGTGAGTATAAGCGGAAGAAGTGCTCTCAATCACTGAACGCTGCGTACTCAACGACGACTCCCTACCCGGAGGCGAAGTCCAGAATCGTGTAAGTTCGCAACAGTACAGTGCCTAACCGTTCTAACTACAAAGTATCCTGAGAGCAAAGACAGCAAGTCCGTCTGTACCAACAAAAGCTGACACTGAGCAACCGTCAAATTTGGGCGCTCAAAACGAAAGACGTCGTCTCTCCACCGCTGGCTTCCCAGCAAAGCTTGGCTCCCTTCCCTCTCAACTCAGAAGGCGAATCATATTCTCGAAATCACGGATTATTCTCCCTCTCTACAGATTCTTCCGAACGCCGACCAACCATATTTTAGTCTTTTGTCGTTAAGCGCGGAAAGTTCGCGAGGAAATACCTATACTCATACAATGGTACGCTTCTCAGAGTAAAAATCCTCGGAAATAACCCAACCTGCGTGATTTCCGAGGTGACGCTTCCTCGTTCCTCTCACCTGCGTCTAAGATTTGCAGAGTTCGGAAGTATTATCCGGTTGTCCTTCCGGCCCTACTACTATAGCGGCCGGCCGTCGCCCTACTGTGCTCCAAGATTTTCTGAGTTTCCAAAGTATTATCCGGTTATCCTTCCGGCCCTGCTACAAAATCGGCCGGCCGCCGCTGTATTGTGCTTCCGCGCTCAGGTGCCCAGGCCGTCCGTCTTAGCACTTCCTGTGTGAAGGAGAACCAACACACCTGTGCGGGCTTTTCCACCCAGGGCTTGAGTTACTCCAGCCGTATCATTTCCACTGGCGTTCCAACCTCTACTAGTATAGGCAATCATTCATTACGCCATTTTAATAATAAATACACTCTGTCACCTTTTATGCAAAAAGCGTTAACAACTATTTACAAGGTGTACGTGACAATATCTGTCTTCTTTAAATATTCATATATACGATATACAACCTATCGAATGATACCTAATTGCAGTTGTAAATAACGGCAAAGTATGTAGATGAGTGAAACTTCCTGGCAGATTAAATCTGTGTGCCGGACCGAGACTCGAACTCGGGACCTTTGCTTTTCGCGAGCAAGTCCTCTACCATCTGAGCTACGCAAACATGACCCGTCCTCAAAGCTTCAATTCTGCCAGTACCTCGTCTCCTACCTTCCAGACTTCACAGAAGCTCTTCTGCGAACAATGAAGAACTAGCACACCTCGAAGAAAGGATATTGCGAAGACATGGCTTAGCCACAGCCTGGGGAATGTTTCCAGAATGAGATTTTCACTCTGCAGCGGAGTTGCGCTGTCGATGAGCGCTTGTAAGGTGTGAAATTATAGCCACCTTACGACAGTGCGAAAGGCCAAGTGCCGGCATATGTTCACTTCCTTGATAATATACTAGTCTGCAGCGGAAATCCTAACAGTGTATAAAAGAGGATAAATTCAATTTTTTTCCTAAATATCTTCAGGTAAACGGCTCGATGATTCTATTGTATAACTGATTCCTCTATCACCCTTCTCCACCTAGGCTTTCGCTCCTCCTTTAATGGTGTCACTGCAGATTGGCAACTTACACCAGTGCCCAAATGTAAGTGTTATCTAGAAACGAGAGTAAATTTCCTCTGCTGTATTTCGAAATGGTTACAGAAGCAAGTAAATTCTAATAAAAAAGCATTTGGCACAGAAAAGTGTCCAAAAACTGTAACTTGAAATGTCCTGAAATCAAAGAAACAAAATTCAGAGAAATGCGTGAAATTTGGATGTCTATGATTCTGCTGTGCGCTTACACGAACTCTGAGTCTGAGATATTATTATCACGTGTAGTAGCGAGCGAACAGTTGTCGAGGGGAGTGGGAAGTGGTCGGGAACAGCGTGCGGTGGAGAGAAGATGAGCGACATGAGAGGTCGCAGCCTGCCGTGCTAGTAGCACTGGAGGAGACTTTGGTATTAAATGAGGATTTTTGGTAATTTGCATTTTTGCTGCACGTAGTTGTTGGTTGCTTGTGCACTGGAGGGATTTTTTCAGATTTGTGTATGGATACATTGAGAGCAATATTCGTATCCTTGTTGTGGCCAGAAACATGTTTGTTGTGTACAGACATTGTGGAATAATTAAAAATTTGTGTAAAGGTTGTCAGTGTTTAAATAATATATTGTTAACATAGGCTATGGACTTGACTGGTTTCTTTCATTTTTTTTTTTACACCGTTTAATTCTAGTTGACCAAACCACTCCTCATCATTCAATTTCTTTGTATATAAATATGCCAGTAACTGTTACAATTAGTCCTTGCATTGCACTCCGCATGGATAGCAGTATTGCTTTTGAAATATTTTAGCATGATGCTGCTCATGCAGTTGTAGAGGCAAGACGGGGTAAGTTGTCCGTTGCGCGCAGGAGCATTGCAGAACAGTTTTTAGGAGACGTTAGAGAATATTTTTAAACTCGCAATCAGATAGTTGGGAATTGATTTCTTTATGATTTGCAGGGAGAGTAATTTTTTCTGCCTTTATTTTTGTTCTCATTCAGAATACTATTATTGTCAGAGACGAAACGTCACACGCATGTTTCCGTAAGTCTTTCAAAATAATTACGAACGCGTGTCAAGCGAAATGGAAAGCATCTTCCACGGATATTTACGTCTTAAACCTCGCGCTTCCTCGTGTCAGATTCTCAGTGTCATCCCGTCAAAAGCGTCTAGCTTCAGCTGGCAAAATCGTCATGACATTTAAAAGAAAGGTTAACGAATTGTGACAGTTTGAAATAGGTTCGATTCTGTCGAAAGCGATTTCTCCCATACCTTATCTCACTCGAACCAGACCCCACAAAACTTCAGAGGTTGTTTTCCTAATATCGAGGTTGCTCTGAGAATGTACACTATGTGATCAAAAGTATCCATACACTGGCTGAAAATGACTTACAAGTTCGCGGCGCCCTCCATCGGTAATGCTGGAATTCAGTATGGTGTTGGCCCACCGTTAGCCTTGATGACAGCTTCCACTCTCGCAGGCATACGTTCAATCAGGTGCTGGAAGGTTTCTTGGGGAATGGCAGCCCATTCTTCACGGAATGCTGCAGTGAGGAGAGGATCGATGTCGGTCGGTGAAGCATGGCACTAGGTCGGCGTTCCAAAATATCCCAAATGTGTTCTATAGGATTCAGATCAGGACTCTGAGCAGGCCAGTCTATTACAGGGGTGTTATTGTCGTGTAACCACTCCGCCACAGGCCGAGCTTTATAAACAGGTGCTCGATCGCGTTGAAAGATGCAATAACCATCCCCGAATTGCTCTCCAACAGCGGGAAGCAAGACGATGCCTAAAACATCAATGTAGGTCTGTGCTGTGATAGTGCCACGCAAAATAAGGGGTGGAAGCCCCTTCCATGAAAACTACGGCTACACCATAACACCACTGCCTCCGAATTTTACTGTTGGCTCTACACACGCTGGCCGATGACGTTCACCCGGCATTCGCCAAACCCACACCGTGCCATCAGATCGCCACATTGTATACCGTGATTCGTCACTCCACACAACGTTTTTTCACTGTTCAATCGTCCAATGTTTACGCTCCTTGCACCAAGCGAGGCGTCGTTTGGCATTCACCGGCGTGATGTGTGGCCTATGAGCAGCCGCTAGACTATGAAATCCAAGTTTTCTCACCTCCCGTCCAACTGTCATAGTACTTGCAGTGGATCCTGATGCAGTTTGGAATTCCTGTGTGATGGTCTGGATAGACATCTGCCTATTACACATTACGATCCTCTTCAACTATCGGTGGTCTCTGTCAGCCAACAGACGAGGTCGACCTGTGCGCTTTTGTGCTGTACGTGTCCCTTTACGCTTCCACTTCACTATAACATCGGGAACAGTGGACCTAGGGATGTTTAGAAATGTGTAAAACTCGCCTATAGCCGTATGACACAAGTGACACCCTATCACCTGACCACGTTCGAAGTCCATGAGTCCGCGAAGCGCCCCATTCTGCTGTCTCACGATGTCTAATGACTACTGAGGTCGCTGATATGGAGTACCTGGCAGTAGGTGATAGCACAGTGCGCATAATATGAAAAACGTATGTTTTTGTGGGTGTCCGGATACTTTTGATCACATAGTGTATCTGTCGCCTAGAATCGCATGCAGCAGTTGCAAAAGGTCATTTCCAGAACTGAAGAGGATCAAAAACGGGCTTCGAGCCTTAGTGTTGGAATACAGGCTCGACGATTCGGCAATATTCACTACTGAAAGTGATATTAAAAAAAAAAAAAAAATGGCTCTGAGCACTATGGGACTTAACTTCTGAGGTCATCAGTCCCCTAAAACTAAGAACTACTTAAACCTAACTAATCTAAGGAGATCACAAACATCCGTGCCCGAGGCAGGATTCGAACCTGCGACCGTAGCGGTCGCGCGGTTCCAGACTGTAGTGCCTAGAACCGCTCGGCCACCCCGGTCGGCTGATATTTTGAAACAACTAAATTGGGAAGACAATAAAGTAAGACCAGTAATATGAAGTGTAGGTGCGAACTGGTTAGTCATTAAAATTATTAAAAGCTTCCATATTAAGGCTATTATCTGGTAAAATATTGTACTTCAATTCAATGTAGGTGTTTCTTAATAAGTTTATTTTGCTGGTCTGAATTTGCCTAACAAACATGATTGCTTACGGTTACAACTGGCGACCCGCCCCGGATTCGTCCAGGTAGGACTAAGTATCTACTATCGTACGACTTGTCTGGCATAGCGCTAATAAATTATACACACAAACCTTCCGTGTGAATCAGTCTATCTGTAATGGAAATCGTATCAAAATCCCTACAGTAGTTCTTCAGATTATTCTTCACATACAGACAGAAAAACGTTGCGGGGGACTTTAGATTTAATTCATCGTAGTTCAGCCAATTTGCACGAAATACTGTATTTATACCTTATATACAGAAACTTTCCTTGTGAATCAGTCTACTATTAGTGAGAGCCGTATCAAAATTCTGCAATAGTTTCTGAGATTAGCCACCACACAGAAACAGAAAAATGCAGCGGGGGAGATTTATAGTAAATAGTGATACATTATTTTTAAAATTGAAATACCGGTTTACATGTACGTGAATCCAATTTTTTTCTTTTTTTTAAGCAAAATATAACGTGTATAAAAAAAGTGTCACATATTCCAACTGGAGATGGTATTGGTCAAACTAGAAGAAAAGTTTCCATAATGATACGTTCAGAAACAAATACCTGTTCAGATATGGACAATTGAAGATCCGCAGTTCACAGCCTTCTTTTATTTACCTGTGAGACAGGATTCATAATGATAGCGTAGTAAATTACTGAAATATGTACGTGTGGGTAGTTGCAAATCCTGGAGCAATTACGGAGGTGAGCCAGCAGGATCGCTTCAATATCCATGTATGGGCGGGAATTGTCGGTGATAGACTCACAGAGCCACGAACTTTACCAAACAGATTAATAGATGCTGTGTATCACGGATTTCTACGCGATGCATTAGCACCACTATTGCAGAACTTTACCCTTGCAGAAAGACAACGACTCTGTTTTATGCACGATGGGACAGCACTCAGCTTTCTGCGGATCGAGCGACAGTACTCCACAGCCACGTTTCATGGACGATTGATTGGTCGAAGAGTTCCGATAGCACGGCCTCTCTGTTCACCAGATAGGAATCGCTTCGGTTTCTGTCTATGGGGACATTTAAAGGCATTGGTGAGCCTGCCCGGTTGTGTCGAGGTCCGGTGAGCCGGCCAGTCTGTAGATGGTTTTTAGGCGGTTTTCCATCTGCCTCGGCGAATGCGGGCTGGTTCCCCTAATTCCGCCTCAGCTACACTATGTCGGCGATTGCTGCACAGACAAGTTCTCTACGTACGCGTACACCACCATTACTTTACCACGCAAACATAGGGGTTACACTCGTTTGGTGTGAGACGTTCCCTGAGGGGGGGGGGGGGGTTCAAACGGGGGCCGAATTGCACAATAACCCTGGGTTCGGTGTGGGGCGGCGGGGGGGGGGGGGTGAAGTGGACTGCGGTAGTCGTCGTGGGGTTGTAGACCACTGCGGCTGCGGCGGGGACGGAACCTCTCCGTCGTTTCTAGGTCCCCAGTTAACACACAACATACAAGGCATTGGTGTGTACCCTACCAATTGACAATGTGCAGACGTTACAGGAGCGTGCGAGTAATGCATGTTACGCGATCCGAATGGTGCCAGGTGCATTTGATAGAGTGCGTGATTCACTCGAAGACGGGGTGAAAGATGTGTCAGGATATGTGGTAAACACATGCAGCACTACCTGTAGTGTCTTCTTCTACGTAACAAACAGACGGGAATGAAAAGACAGATTGGTCAATGCCTCAACAGATTTTGGCTTCCGTACATATCATTATAGGAATTTTTCTTCTAGTTTTGACCAAAACTACCTCCTGTAGGAACATGTGACACTTGTTCTAAACATCCTGTGCAGTTGTTCGTAACGATAAAGCGTGTTGAATATCTTAGTGATTCCAATTCTTTCCATTTTCAATCTCATTGTAAATTGTATAGGAAAATTTTATACAATTAAAACATAAATAGTTTCACGAAATTTCCGCAAGTAGGATCCACACTACAGGTACACCTCTGTTGATGAGGATGGAATGGACAGAACCTGCTGCCAGCCGAACCTCACTTCTCTCGAGAGACACCAAGCTTGCCTCCGAGTTCTACGTTCCAGTTCTACGAATGGTTCACCATCAACAAGACCGTAAGCCTTCACTGCTTATGGTGATGTCCATTTATCAATAAAATTCCCAAAACAACTATGAGTATGGTTTCACAAAACTTGCTTATATCTGGGGACACAGATACTGTATAATGCTTTTCAAGGATGTAGACGTCCACGGGAAACATAAAGGATCGTCTGGTCCCAAGGAAGTGTGTTGTCTCTGACATCATCCAATACACTGAGGTGACAAAAGTCATGGGATAGCGATACGCATATTTACAGATGGCGGCAGTATCGCGTACATAACATATAAAAGGGCAGTGCATTGGCGGTGCTGCCATTTGTACTCAGGCGCTTCGTGTGAAAAGGTGTCCGACGTGATCGTGGCCGCACGACGGGAATCAATAGACTTTGAACGCGGAATGGTACTTGGAGCTAGAAGTATGGAACATTCCGTTTCGGAAATCGTTAAGGAATTCAATATTCTGCGATTCGAAGCATCAAGAGAGTGGCGGGAATACGACATATAGAGTGTTACCTCTGACCACGAGCAACGCAGTGGTCGACAACCTTCACTTAACGCGAGCAGTGGCGTTTGCTTAGAGCTGTCAGTGGTTACAGACAAGCAACACCGCGTGAAATAACCGCAGAAATCATTGTGGGACGTACAGTGAACTATCCGTTAGGGCAATGAGGCGAATTTTGCGTTAAAGGGCTATGGCAGTAGGCGACCGACGCCAGTGCATTTGCTAGCACCAAGACATCGTCTGCTGCGCATCTCCTGGGCTTTTAACCATATCGGATGGACCACAGACAACTGGGAAACCGTAGACTGGTCAGATGAGCCCCGATTTCAGTTGGTAAGAGCTGTGGTAGTTCGGTTCGAGTGTGGCGCAGACCTCACGAAGCCACAGATCCAAGTTGTCAACAAGCTGGTGATGGCTCCATAGTTATGTGGGCTATAGTTACATGGATTGAACTGGGTCTTCTGGTCCAAATGAACCGATGACTGCCTAGAAATGGTTATGTTCGGCTACCTGGAGACCATTTGCAGCCATTTTATGTTCCCAAACAACAGTGTAATGCCGGCCGCAGTGGCCGTGCGGTTAAAGGCGCTGCAGTCTGGAACCGCAAGACCGCTACGGTCGCAGGTTCGAATCCTGCCTCGGGCATGGATGTTTGTGATGTCCTTAGGTTAGTTAGGTTTAACTAGTTCTAAGTTCTAGGGGACTAATGACCTCAGCAGTTGAGTCCCATAGTGCTCAGAGCCATTTGAACCAACAGTGTAATTTTTATGTATGATAATACACCATGTCACCGGGCCACAGTTGTTTGCGATTTGTTTGAAGATCATTCTCGACAATTCGAGTGAATGATTTAGCCACCCAGACCTACCAACATGAATCTCATCGAACAATTATGGGACATAATCGAGGTCAATTCGTGCACAAAATCCTGCACCGGCAACATTTTCTCAATTATGAACGGCTATAGAGACAGCATTGCTCAATATTTCTGGAGGGGGCTTGCAACAAGTCCATGCCACGTCGAGTTGCTGCACTACGCGGGGAAAAAGGAGGTACGACAGGATATTAGGAGATATCCCACGACTTTTGCCACCTCAGTGTATTATCAGGAATGCCTAGCACGGAACTGCAACATTATGAATCATTTTGTATGCTGCTGATACTGAACTGGTACTCCAGGAAAACTGTTTTGAAGAATTATACAGAGAACTTACCACAGTTTTGGACTCCAATCATTCTTCCAATTTAACAAGCTATGACATTGCAGCGAATGAAACAGTGACTCTTATATACAATAAGTTTACTTTAATTTACGTCTATGGTCAACAAACTTTTTGTTAACAGATTACCGGTTTCGGTCTATAATGACCATCATCAGATCTGCAACAAAAATGGGGAAAAACATAAATACACTCGCACATTGTCTACAGCTTAAAAACAATAAATAGACCATAATGAAAAGTACTACTGACAAACATATGCATTTGTGCGCTTTACGTATGAAGAGGCATACCTATTTATAAAAACAAAGTCCTAATGTACTACAGCCATGGTTGCATCGTCAAATTTTAAATGCAAAATCAGCACCAGCATAGTCAAATATGTATAAGTAACATCATACGCACGAGTCATGTTGTCAGTAGCACTATGGTCTATTTATTGTTTTTAAGCTGTAGACAATCTGCGAGTGTATTTATGTTTTTGTCGTTTGTTCTGCAGATCTGATGATGGTCATTACAGACCGAAACCGGTAATCTGTTAACAAACAGTTTGTGACCAGAGACGCAAATTAAAGGAAACTTCCAATTTAAGTCACTCAATGCCAAAACCAAGAAAACTCCTGGTCTGAGCTTTCGCTCTACGAAACCGACAGGCAAACCGGAAACTGGAAAGGCAGTGAGTCGGATCAACGTTGTAAAGGAAAGTATATTCGCGTTATATTAGCATTGTGCCTGCGCATATCAAACACCGTTCTCGGAGTATACTCGAGACAATGCTTTTCCTGCATGGTACATGTCGACTAAAGCAGAGAATTTGGATGTGAACATAAGTGTAACTGAATATCCCGGCAATGGATCCCTTTCATTAACACCTGTGGAAAAGCTGTATTTTCTGGTAGGCACTGCACTTACGTGTATTTGCCAGAAGATAACTACAGCAGAATTTAAAGAACAAAGATTGAAGGAAGCGAATTGGAACTTCAACATAGCTATAAATCAGGAGCAAATAGATAACAGTCCAAATGTACTCACCTTATTTCATCGTCACAAATAAGTCAGCACACATTAAAAGATAATATCTTTGGACGGTGAGAACCACGCATTGATGGCATGGATCAGATCTTCGGAGCTTCGAAGAATGTATGTTGAAAATTAGTGGAGAGTCTCATTAAGTGGGCACAGCCCAAAGAATAGTCACAGTGTGAATATGAAGACAGTGAGACCACGAAGTATCTGTGTTCTCCTGTGTCCAGCATTAAGGACGAAGTGACCAAGGATGGAGATTAGTGCAGCGAAAATGACTCCATTCTGGGCGAAGAGGCCGGCCGCGGTGGTCGAGCGGTTCTAAGCGCTTCAGTCCGGAACCGCACGACTGCTACGGTCACAGGTTCAAATCCTGCCTCGGGCATAGATGTGTGTGATGTCCTTAGGTTAGTTAGGTTTAAGTAGTTCTAAGTTCTAGGGGACTGATGACCTCAGATGTTAAGTCCCACAGTGCTCAGTGACATTTGAACCATCTGGACGAAGACCGTGAAAACCCATTGTTGTGTACGCATGAAATCATTTAGTTATTTAGTTCTATTATAAAAACTCATTGGTTAAGCATTCAACATCCCCTCCAATTGATGTTCGCAATTATCTTTATTTAGTGTAACGCTTCTGACACGTTTCACCATACGAATAACAGTACCTCTGTGAGGTGCGGAGAGGTCTGAAATTTAACATAGGGCTTGAGTACCTAATACTCTAATGATCAAGACCTGGAGGCCGCCGCATCTCCTACTCTCACAAGCCAAATTCTGAGCATGAAAATTTCTTCAAGCACAGGAATTCATAACGACAAACTACGGATTGAGCCCTAGCGTCGGGTGGCCGCTCCAGTCAAGGAGATGGTCATTTCACTCACAAAATAACATTCTTCGATTACAGTTTCCTTCCTGCATGAAAATTCTATGTGGAATGTGTAACATTGCAATATATATTTGGGATGATAGAAGTTATCGAGGGGACATGGCATAATTACTATCATTTGTGTTTTCCGTTGTTTTCCCTGAATAATTCCACACTTGTGTTGGAGTAGTTAACTAAAAACGTTGCAAATTCCTTCGTCAATTAACAAAATTTTATTTTTTGATTTGACCAATTCTCTGGTGATACACACGTTATTACAGGAGATTGAAGATAAAAATATTTTCTTTTTCTATTTTGTCTCAAATGCAAAAAGGACATGGTATTCTACTAATGAAATGTGTTAGCTTTGCTGATTATAAATTGTATTTTCGAGAGCCAAAGTTGAAACGATAGGCCAGCCAAATTTAGGAAACGCGTGATAACGTTTACTCCACGCCAACGCTCAATCGATTCTCGCAACTCAAATCGTATCAATCTTTGCTCTGTCGACAATAACCTTCAGTTCAATCCATGCAAACAAATTTGATGGTCAAGTGGAGAATCTTGTAAGCAGCTGAACGGAAATACGTATTTATTTTATAATATGATGAAGTTTATAATGTGTGGAAAAAGATGATAGATGCTTTAAGTCCCCGCTGGACTCGCAGAAACAATGAACGTACAGGACAGCGGAGCGGCTCTCCTTCAGGCAGTCTAGATTTAGATTTTTATGCCTTCGTTGTATGGTTCCTTTCAAAAAGACACTGCCCAGTTCCTTCTCTATGTTTCCCCAAACTCAAGTTGAGCTCCATCTCTAAAGATTTCGTCGTCGACTGGATGGTAAGCACTAAACTTCCTTCCATTTTTTCCCCTTCGGAAAGTGTAGTAATTCAGTGACTATGAAACCAAAAGGAAAGAAATATGAGCTTCGCTTGAAAATAGTTTTAAAATTTCTTTTAACAGTACCTCTAAGCAGAGCTACTAAACAAATTTTTCCGAAATTCCTTCACCAACGAAGATGAAGTAAATATTCCTGAATTAGAATCCAGAACAGTCAACATGAGTAAATTGGAAGTAGAAATCCTTGGTATAGTGAAGCTGCTTAAATCACTTAATAAAGGCAAGGCCTCCGGCCCAGATTGTGTACCAGTCGCGTTCCTTCCAGAATATGCTGATACAGTAGCCCCATACTTAGCAATCATGTACAACCTCTCGTTCGTCGAAAGGTCCGTACCTAAAGACTGGAAAGCTGCACGTGTCACAGCAATACCGAAGAAAGGAAATTGGAGTAATCCACTGAATTACAGACTCATATCGCTAGCGTCGATTTGCAGTAGGATTTCGGAACAGATACTGTGTTCGAACATTATGGGTTACCTCGGTTAGAACGATTTATTGACAAACAGCCAACACGGATTCAGAAAATATAGTTCTTGTGAAACTCAACTAGCTCTTTAATCAAACTGCTGTCATAGTTTTAGATTTCTAGAAGGGTTTTGACGCTGTTTCTCACAAGGAACTTGTAATAAAGTTGCTTGCCTATGGAGTATCGTCTCAGTTGTGCGACTGGGTTCATGAGTTCCTGTCAGAAAGGTTACAGATCGTAGTGACTGACGGAAAGTCATCGAGTAAAACCGAAGTAATATCTGACGTTCTCCGAGGAAGCGTTACAGGCCCTCTGCTTTTCCTGATCTACGTAAACGATTGAGGAGGTAATCTGAGCAGCCCTCTTAGGTTGTTTGCAGATGATAATGTCATTTACCGTCTTGCAAAGTCAACAGGTGTTCAAATCAAATTGCAGAACGATTTAGATAAGATATCTGTATGGTGCGGAAAAGTATGATGTAATTCAAATGAGTACTAAAATGAATCCGCTAAATTTCGATTACACGATAAATCAGTTAAATTTAAAGGCTGTAAGTTCAACTACATACTTAGGAATTACAATTACAAACAACTGGAACTGCAACGATCACATAGAAAATGTTGTGGGAAAAGCAATCCAAAGACTGCGATTTTTTGGCAGAGCACTTAGAAAATCCAACAGGTCTACTATTAAGACTGCTTACACTATGCTTGTCCGCCCTCTTCAGGGATATTACTGTGCGATGTGGAACCCACATCAGATAGAATCGACGGAGGATATCGGAAAGGTTCAGAGATCAGCAGCTAGTTTTGTATTGTCTTGAAACAGGATGATCTTCTCATGAAATTTCAGTCACCAGCTTTGTCCTCAGAGTGTGAAAATATTTTGTTAGCGCCCACGTACATTGGAAGGAATGATCATCATAATAAAATAAGAGGAATCATAGCTCGCAAAGAAAGATTGAAGTGTACGTTTTTCCCGCGCGCTGTTCGAGAGTGGAACGGTAAACAGGTAACATGAAGGTGCTTCTATGAAACCTCTGCCACTCATTCAATTATGAGTTGCAGAGTAATCATGTAGATATATATGTAGACGTAGAACTCCATCGCTGACTGAAAGACTGTTGCCATTATTGTTAAAACGCAAAGAGAAATCTATAGTTTATCAGCCTCTTCCTTACTGATCTGAAATTTCAATTCGAAAGACAGAAGAATGCGGCAGGGATACTATGAAGATATATCTGGAATCCAAACAGCCCTTGGGCATATTTTATGCATGTCACAAATAAGCATTTTTAGAAACCGATGGTCTGCTCCAACAGACCATTCTTTATCACAGTAAAGATTCTTGACAAGCATGAACGATAATAGTGCCCGCCAGGCTCGAAGAGTAAACCTCTTACATAATGAATGAACACGTATCAGCAAGCTCGTTGCTGACACAAGAACTCAGAGGTCATGGCCAAGGCTTCACAAGCAGCTGTGCGACGCTCAGTGGACAGGAGAGTCTGCCTGTCAGGCGAGTCTTAGGAGCTCGTCAAACGAAATATTATATTTACAAAGTCGTACAGCGGTTTTCTGGAGACGCAAGTTTCTGCATTCGGTTAATATGGTAAAGTATAAAGACGTCGTCTCGCGTTTGGGACTGTAAAATGCTATTTCAGTCGAGGTATAACACATTATTACTCGATTAGATGATTAATGGTAAGTTTCTTGTCTAGAAGGTTAATGCGCAGCCAGATTCACAGCACTTTTCCGTCTCCGACCTTTCGCTTTCATTACATGTAATTGCCCTAACAAAATGCAAACAGCAGATCAGTACTGCTGCACAAATATTCAGACCCACTTGGCACTTACGGATTTATGTCCCTTTCAATGCCACCACTTTTAGGTTAGTTAGGGGTGAAACTCTCACCAACTCTAATTTATTCACAGAAGGAACTACACTGTCTCTCTTTTTTCCCTACAACGGCGTACGTATGTCCTTGTCCGCTAGTATTGTCCGTTGCTGTGGACACAGTGGATGAATTGGTTTTGCTGTGGTAAAATGATCGCAAACGAATTCCTGGATCCTCGTTGATACATTGGCCACGGTACCCTATTTCTAGGAAGTACGAGAGTTGGCTGAAAGTTACAAACGAAGGAATCTCAAACCATAAACATGTGGTAACCAGAGCATTACCGCTTCGTGAATCACTTTTTCCCTGCCGTGCTATTCTTCTTGGCGCCAAACTCATACGGCCTGAGTGGGAAGCATGATGTTATGTTAACTGTGTAAATGATGATGTTTCCAACAATCAGGAGGTAAACGACGCAGTGCACGTACAATTGTGCCTCCTTATGCATGTAATAATTACCATAATTATAGTTACTTAACTGTGGCAGGGCATTGTATCTTGTCAACCCGGGATACTTGAAATTATGACATATCACAAATTCTGACGTGTCCCAGCAACCTCGTGTCGGGTAAATTTACGGATAGTTATAAACTTCTGTATACTTGTTAAATACTGAAGCGCCAAAGAAACTGGTATAGGCATGCGTATTCAAATACAAAGATATGTAAACAGGCAGAATACGGCGCTGCGGTCGGTAACCCTTATATAAGACAAATGTCTGGCGCAGTTGTTAGATCGCTTACTGCTGCTACAGTGGAAGGTTATAAAAATTTAAGTGAATTAGAACGTGGTGTTATAGTCGGCGTACGAGCGATGGGACACAGCATCTTCGATGCAGTGATGAAGTGGGGATTTTCCCGTACTACCATTTCACGAGTGTACCGTGAATATCAGGAATCCGGTAAAACATCAAATCTCCGACATCGCTGCGGCCTGAAAAAGATCCCGTACTACCATTTCACGAGTGTACCGTGAATATCAGGAATCCGGTAAAACATCAAATCTCCGACATCGCTGCGGCCTGAAAAAGATCCTGCAAGAACGGGACTAACAACGGCTGAAGAAAATCGTTCAACGTGAGAGAAGTGCAACCCTTCCGCAAATTGCTACGGATTTCAGTGCTGGGCCATCAGCAAATGTTAGCGTGCCAACCATTCAACGAAACATCATCGATATGGGCTTTCGGAGCCGAATGCCCTCTCGTGTACTCTTGATGACTGCACAACACAAGGCTTTACGTCTCGCCTGGGCCCGTCAATACCGACATTGGCCTGTTGATGACTGGAAACATGTTGACTGGTCGGACGAGTCTCGTTTCAAATTGTATCGAGCGGATGGACGTGTACGGGTATGGAGAAAGCCTCGTGAATCCATGGACACTGCACGTCAGCAGGGAACTGTTCAAGCTGGTGGAGCCTCTATAATGATATGGGGCGTGTGCAGTTGAAGTGATATGGGACCTCTGATACGTCTACATACGACTCTGACAGGTGACAAGTACGTAAGCATCCTGTCTGATCACCCGCAGCCATTCATGTCCATTGTGCATTCCGACTGATTTGGGGTATTCCAGCAGGACAATGCGACACCCCATACGTTCAGAATTGCTACAGAGTGGCTACAGGAACACTCTTCTGAATTTAAACACTTGCGCTTGAGCATATCTGGGATGCCTTGCAACGTGCTGTTCAGAAGAGATCTCCACCTCCTCGTACTCTTACGGATTTTTGGACCGTCTGCAGGATTCATGGTGTCAATTCCCTCCAACACTACTTCAGAGATTAGTCGAATCCATGCCACGTCGTGTTGCGGCACTTCTGCGTGCTCGCGAGGGCCCTAAACGATATTAGGCAAGTGTATCAGTTTCTTTAGCTCTTCAGAGTATTTTCTCATCTAATCTTCAGAGTTACTTCTTAGACAACATTGCGTATAATATCATATGCATCAAATAAGTGGGCAGTGTCTTTCTGTTGCAGGTCTACTACAACATATTATGAATTACAATAAATTACCTAGATATAAAAAAAATTCGTTCAGGAAACTAGCGTAGTCGCAGATATAAAGAAAAAGAGAGGATGTTCGGATCCCACGCCCCATCGACGGCGACAAACGGAGCACGAGCTCCGATGCGTCTAGAATGGGGAAGGATATCCACCTTGGTCCTTTTGGGAGGAATAATATCACTATTCACCTTACCCTAGTTGCGGACATCACGTAAAGCCTAAATGTGGGTGGACGGACGGTTATTTACAGTCCACATTCTAGCGGGTACAGTGCCTTAATCATCACTCCTGCGCGTTCTGTGACAGAGCAAGAGCCATAAACATGAAGTGCGGTTTCCACTTTTCCCACACGGCATTACGCAAATCACACCCGGGTGGCTGACAGATCTCGTGCTCCTAATTTCCGATAACCACACAACACCGAATCCTAATACTGCTAGTACACGGAGTATCTACGGAAACATGTGATTAGAAAGACATACATCTAGATTTATATCCAAGCGTATCAGCCAGTATGAAAATCTTTCAGAGATGTTCAGGTGGCTTATATGGATATTTTTGGAAGGAAGAAGACGTTATTTTCTCGAAACACTGTTGGGTATGTTTAATGAACCGTTATTTGAGATAGACGTAAAACGATTCTATCCCCTACACTGTATGTCCTGCGAAATGACCGTAAGAACAATATTAGCGAGCTTATAGAGCGTAAGGCGAACTGGCCTGCTCGTACTACGTAACGCGCAGAGCGGTAGCTTGCGAAACAGAAAGGTGGGCCAGTCGAAACCGCGCGACGGACTAACGATCGTGCTGATGCACCGTCAGGCCTAAGATTTGTTACCATCGCTCGTTCAGGCAAATTCTGGGCTCGTCCCCAATATCCGCTTCAGAAAGTAAGGTACACAAACAGTTAAATTGCGATCATGCACAGAGCAAAGTTCACACAATTCAAGAACAGCTAGCGCACACGAGTTTATTCTCTTAGGTAACTGACGACTATAGCGACAGGAAGGGCATACGGACACAGGTTTAACTGAAATTAATTTGCCAAATCATGAAGACAGTGGACCCCACGCTAAACGGTATTAAAGCGACGAAGAAGAAATGACGTATATGGAAAAATACAGTAAGTTTTCTCGCACTCCTTTTACGTGTGTAACAGGAAAGGGAGTGACCAACAACAGTGATATTTTCCACCTTTTGTAAAACAGTGACTTATAGGCTATTTATATTTTAATGGTCGGGTGACGCTGATGGAATTAGATTAGGAAATGAGACACTTAAAGTAGTAAAGGAGTTTTGCTATTTGGGGAGCAAAATAACTGATGATGGTTGAAGTAGAGAGGGATAAAATGTAGACTGGCAATGGCAAGGAAAGCGTTTCTGAAGAAGAGAAATTTGTTAACATCGAGTATTGATTTAAGTGTCAGGAAGTCGTTTCTGAAAGTATTTGTATGGAGTGTAGCCATGTATGGAAGTGAAACATGGACGATAAATAGTTTAGACAAGAAGAGAATAGAAGCTTCCGAAATGTGGTGCTACAGAAGAATGCTGAAGATTAGATGGGTAGATCACATAACTAATGATGAGGTATTGAATAGAATTGGGGAGAAGAGAAGTTTGTGACACAACTTGACTAGAAGAAGGAATCGGTTGGTAGGACATGTTCTGTGGCATCAGGGGATCACCAATTTAGTACTGGAGGGCAGTGTGGAGGGTAAAAATCGTAGAGGGAGACCAAGAGATGAATACACTAAGCAGATTCAGAAGGATGTAGGCTGCAGTAGGTACTGGGAGATGAAAGCTTGCACAGGATAGAGTAGTATGGTGAGCTGCATCAAACCAGTCTCAGGACTGAAGACCACAACAACAACAGATAGTTAATGATAGAGGCATCGCTACGGTCGCAGGTTCGATTCCTGCCTCGGGCATGGATGTGTGTGATGTCCTTAGGTTAGTTAGGTTTAAGTACTTGTAAGTTCTAGAGGACTGATGACCTCAGATGTTAAGTCCCATAGTGCTCAGAGCCATTTGAACTTTTTTTTTATAGAGGCATAGACATGTCCAAACAAACGCTCTTTCTCCTTCAATGCTTAGAACATCTTTCCGCATGACTGAGACTGCTGGTCTGCTAAACCCAATACCAGTATGACATTTCTGAGGAGGAACCTCTGGTCTTAAGTGTAATGTCAAAGTCTCCCTGCAGCCGCGGCAACGCTCTGGTGCATGCTGTTCGTCGCTGCCTGCCACAGGAGTATGGCCTCTGCAGTAAGAGTACAAGTAGCTACGTAGGTAGGACTGTTGGTGAACTTGGGCAAGCAACGCATGACGTTCGTTTCATAAAATAATGACAATATTCATTGTTAAATAACAAATATCTTCTCCTCGTTTACGGAGAGTTTCATTTCTTTTTGCAGAGTATTCTTTGTGGAAAATAACGACAGTGGTATGATGTACACTCTAAAAAATTGTGTTATTTATTCAAGCGAAACAGCTTCACAAATTGAGCAAGTCAATAACGTGTTGGTCCACCTCTGGCCCTTACGCAAGCAGTTAATCGGCTTAGCATCGACTGGTAGAGTTGTTGGATGTTCTCCTGAGGGCTATCGTGCGCAATTCTGTCCAGTTGGCGCTTCAGATAGTCAAACTCCCGACCTGGTTGGAGGCCCCTGCCCATAATGCTCCAAGCGTTCTCAGTTGGGGAGAGATCTAGCGACCTTGCTGGCCGAGGTGGGGTTTGGCAAGCACGAAGACAAGCGGTAGAAAATATCCCGTGTGCGGGCGGCCATTATCTTGCTGTAATGTACCTCCTGGATGGCTTGCCATGAAGGCCAACAAAACGGGGCGTAGAATATCGCCGACGTCCCGCTGTGCTGTAAGGATGCCGCCGATGACAACAAAAGGAATCCTGCTATGAAATAAAATGCCGGCGCAGAACATTATTCCTGGTTGTCGCGCCGCATGGCGGGCAGTAGTCAAGGTGGTATCCCACCACTGTCCTGGGTTTCTCCAGACACGTCTTCCTGGTCATCGGGGCTCACTTTGAAGTCGGACTCATCGCTGAAGACAATTCTACTCCAGTCAATGAAATTGCAGGCCAAATGTGCACGATGCCACTGCAAACAGGCTTGTTGGTGTACAGAGGTCAATGGTAGTCGTCACAAGGGGAGCCGTGAGATCAAACCCCTTTCTGTGAGTCACCTATTAATGGTCCTTGTGGTCACTGAAGCACCAGTTGCACGTTAGATCGATGAATCCGGCGCTCTGAATGCCTCTCTGACGATTGTTCGGTCCTCATGTTCTGTCGTCTTCCATCTTGACGCCGTGTTCGACCATGGTTCACCTATCATCGTCGAATAGTGGCTTCGCTCCAATTCAAATGTCGAAAGATTCGCCGATTATTCCAGCTGGCTTCTTTGGTCCCAAATACGTGTCCTCTGTAAAATGTTAACAACCGCGTGTATTGTGCATGCGCCTGTCTGCGAAGCTTAGTTACTAACTGAGTACACGGAATGAAACTTGCAAGGAATTTACGCCCCGGTATCGACATATGCAATGTTTACAGTCTTTGCAATCTGCGCGGTGAAATACACGTCAAGCATTCATCCATCGGCAGCCAAAGTTTAGAATTTTGCGTTTTACGTCGATACCTGTATGAATATCATTTTGTGACCAATTTGAACAACTCCTTCGTAGTTCTGCGTGCTTTTGTCTAAGAATGTACGCATGCAAGGCCACATAACTTCCTAATTTTTTCCGGAATACTTCTAACAGTGTTACTATTGTAATTACCTCAGAGAAAACATCATCTATGATCATAAATTAAAGTGTTTTTGAGTAACAGTTGGTGACAAATCTGGAACACAAGCTTCTATCGTCAGAATATGCTAAAGGTAATTTTTTTTTTTTTTTTTTTTTTTGGCAGGTTGACATGCTTCGATTACAGTTGTCTTTCCAATCCTGTACTTTTCACGAAAGCGCTTATTTCATAGTCACTCATACCTCTGCTTCCTCTGCCAAGTGGTCTAGATCAATTAGGGTTGCCATCTTCCACAGACAGTATCATCGTGTATCGTTCACATCCAAGTGGGCAGTTGACCATTCCTGATAATACATGGATAAGCATTGCTCTGCTATAATTCCAATTCAGTCCTTCAGTTTTCCCAATGAACCCTTCACTGTAGTGAATATCTGCAGTTAGGAGCTGTTGGGATCACCCGTAATACAGAGTGACGCTCTCAGAAACTTACACCAGCCATTCGTCTGGGGTGACACTGGATAACACACTTCGAGGAAATGCATTTGGCTGTATTGTGAGTCATGTGTATTTAACATTTACTGTAGTCCAAAGTGAAGCAGCAAAAAAGAAAAAAAAGCCAATTGACAAGTACATCGTAGCTGGAGGCGTCCTTGATCTGGCTGGCGTCAGTCACATTGGGGCCAGGCAGTGGAACACCTCCTACCAATACTCCAAGGAGAAGATTGTGGTACAGGTCTCCATACGTCCATCCCACGGAGCGAGGTGGCGCAGTGGTTAGCACACTGGACTCGCATTCGGGAGGACGGCGGTTCAATCCCGCGTCCGGCCATCCTGATTTAGATTTTCTGCGATTTCTCTAAATCACTTCAGGCAAATACCGCGATGGTTCCTTTGAAAAGACTGACTTCCACCCCCATCATTCCCCTTTCTAACTTATACCTCGTTTCTAAAGTCCTCCTTGCTGACAGTACGTTAAATCCTTAACTTCCCTGCTTCCGTCTTATCACTTCCATGAGGACAAAGTGTCTTCGATCCTGTACAGCCATTAATTACATTTCATAGCCGGCAGTCGAGATGAAGGTTTTTACAATTCTCTTGGAGACACAATTACGTACCCCGCCATTCCAAAAAGGTTCGAGGCTAGATTAACAAAAAACAGAAAATCGTTAAGGTGGTGAAATGGTGGTTTTAATGCTTCAAGTATTCTACATTGCCCCCCCCCCCCCCCCCAAATCGCGTACAGCGCACAGAACGCCCATACAACCATATGAAACTGTCAGAAAAATCCTTCTTGTGGATGTTGTTCAACTCGCGCGACACATTGGCTTGAATGTCATTTATGTTGTCAAACCGTTGGCCCTCCGTGAGAATTTCTGTACTTTGTTGTTCTATGGTAGGATGGTATTGATAACGCCACGTCTCGGCACCTGTGACGATTTTCTTCCAGAAAAGAGTTATCTACGTTTATCATTTCAATCAAATCGCGGCAGAAACTTTTTAAAAACATTCTGGAAAATGTGTTGAACGCTTCATTTAGTGATGTCGCTTCATTGCGATTAGTGACACAACAAAATTCACACACTACGGCCGCGCGTCCAGTACTTAACACTGCCTAGTCACAACTGTTGCCGGCCGCGGTGGTCTAGCGGTTCTGGCGCTGCAGTCCGGAACCGCGGGACTGCTACGGTCGCAGGTTCGAATCCTGCCTCGGGCATGGGCGTGTGTGATGTCCTTAGGTTAGTTAGGTTTAAGTAGTTCTACGTTCTAGGCGACTTATGACCTAAGATGTTGAGTCCCATAGTGCTCAGAGCCATTTTGAACCATCACAACTGTTGTTTACAGTTGTTAGTTTAAGCGTCCACTGTTGTTAGTGGGTTGACGTCGCTTGTACGCCAGGAATAAAATCAGTCTCGAAACCTTTTAGACGCACGGTGTACATTTGTGTAGTAGCATTAGGCCCATAGAAGGTTTCACTTTAAAATGAGATACATCACATTCTGAAAGGTAGACTGTTCATCACCATCGATGCTTCGTACTGTGGTTGCATGTGCTATTTTTTTAGCGAAATTATCTCGCCAGAACGTGTACTAATACAATTCTCTCGCTTTAAACCCATCCTCACGAACACAAAATAGCCCGGCAACACATTTCCAGTAAATATACGCCAACATACGGCCACTCTGTCTACTTACATCAGACTACATATTACAAGAAATTCATCGTTCCGAGCGTTTTTGTGGCTTTCACTGCTATGTCCACACAAGATGTATGTTCGCTATGTGTAAATGTGGCATTAGTTTTTAAAGCAATATGCCCTTCCTACTACTACAGAGTTGTACTAACCAACTGCATGCAAACTCTAATGACCCCGTCCTGTCTATTTACATATTTTAACTGGTTGTGGATTCAGAATGTGATGCGAAAATGGGACCCATACATCATTTTTGTGTGATGGTTGTGGAGAAACGCTTAGAACACATATCCAGAACAGCAGATATGCACTGGTAAAAATCTTTAATCCTACTTCACAGCTCTACTTCGTCAATATATTCGAGAGTTTTTAGCCTCTAAATGTAGTTATCAATCGATACAATTCCCTTTTCTGGAAGAAACCTTACAGTTGAAGAGTGTGTATGACGAGAAATTTTGAAGGAACTGTCGATACAATCTGTGAACAAGCCAGGAGAACAACGCATTTTCAGGCGTTACTGCTTCTTCAGCTCTCTGTAGTTTTTGAGAAGTTATAACAAAACTAAATTTTAATGCGTAGGAGCAATACCATAGAATTGTCCATAACTGTTTCTTCTGTCTTTTTCAGAACAAAATGGTCTTCCTGTAGTAATTCCTCAAGAACCAAGTAATCTTCTTACTGAGCGTTAGCTACCCAAGGTACTTGGTTGTTTCTTTTTGTTTTGTTGGTGTATATCTAGCCATTATTTTATATTTACAGTCGGATATTCTTCCTGTCGTCACGTTGATATCTTAACGGAAAACATAAGTGAAATTCGTTTTCCAGCTTTTTCGGATCTTAGCACATGTTTTTCTACGGTGATACGACTGCGTTCCTCTTGGGTGAGGGATAGCATATTGGAAAAAAGGTAAGGTTCTTAAAATTAACACGTTGAAAATTTTGATGTGTTATTCAAAGATGATTAACAAACATACATTATTAAAAATCAACATTATATAGAGAGACCTGAGCTTGAAGCAAATCCCGCTGTTGACCGTCAGTTTCGTTTCTTTGTCAGCACATAGCTGAGTGCACTGAATGCTCTTTGGGCTAAATATGATGATACGAATGCAACGAATAACTTCTTAGCTGTAGGGCATAAAGCTGAATTAATAGTGGAATTTACCTTTGAAGCCAAAATTCTTGATATCCATTTTTTTTTACTTCAATTTTAGCTCTTCATTTGTCGAGAATTCTAAAAATTACACGAGAAAGTGTTTGCGGTTTTGAAAAAGATTCTAGTATCATAATGGAATGAACATGTTGAGGTGATCTTGAAATCTATGTCTGAAGTTAGCTTTTAGTGCTTCCTTGTGCTGGCAATATTTCAGAAAATCATCATAATTTGTTCCCCTAGAGGAAAAATTCGGGAAGTGATAGAATTCTCTCCAACTAAAATTTTGTTCGTACAAGGTATGTTTTGACACGAACGCATAAATAGCTGCTTTTGCTTTGATGAAATTCAAATCATCTCCTTGCAGCAGTAGGTTCATCTCGTTACATGTACTATATAAATCAGTTAAATGATCTATACCATCCTGAAATTTCAATAAATTCCTTCTTAACGAATCATCTTTGTTTTCAGAAAACTACACCTCCGAGTGAAAGAGATCATAACAGAATCGTTGGCCTAGAAAGATGTTGAAAACTGTGAAAAACCACTCAGACTGACCCGTCTACGAGGTCCACAATACGGATGGCGGTTATCGCTGATACAATCGCTTTTCGGTTATGTAGATTTTTTCGACGGCAGTTTAACCTGACTGTTTAAACCACTGAAAACAGCCGGTTTCTGAAATAACCTATTTTCGGTTTTTCATTTCGTTTCTTTCGTATAGTAAACGTAGAACACGAAAAATAATTGAAAAATTTTGACTCACACAGTTTCAAGATACAGAGAATTAAAATATTAAATTGCATAGACAAATAAAAGAAAACTTAGTTTTTCCACCGTTCGCTGCTTTCTTGAAAAGCGATAAGTGGTTGAATACTACAAAAAATCACCAGCATCCCCCTACTGATCCTAATTTTTTGAAATGCTGCTCAAAAATCACGTTTTAATTGGATGTCATACCACTGTTTTAGTAATACGAATAGTCAGTGCTGAAGGGTGAAAACTGAGCTTGAAGAGCTCTATTTATCGTGTTAATTTTCTAAGAGCTACAAGCAAATAAAGGTATATTATGTAGACACACACAGCAGGTCAGTCACTTTCTATTTTCATTGTATACTATGAATGAACTGTTGTTAAGTTTTTAATTTATTTTTGTCGCCATAACTTCCTTCCTCTTTTCTTATTTCATAGAACTGGCAGACATATCTTTAACCCTTTAAAGTAAATGAAGCATTGTACTTTATTGTTACGTAATATCATAAAATATTTCCAGACTAGGATTGGTGCCATTATGCAATACAACAGACATCCGGCGACGACTGAGAGGAACTACTGCACAGACCAGGTGGGGGCGAGTGTTGCATACTACACATACTCGCGTACCTTGAGCCACGACACACGGCAAAGGATCATTATTCTCTCAGCAATGCTGTATTCAAATGGTTAAAATGGCCCTGAGGACTATGGGACTATGACTTCTGAGGTCATCAGTCTCCTAGAGCTTAGAACTACTTAAACCTAACTAACCTAAGGACATCACACACATCCATGCCCGAGGCAGGGTTCGAACCTGCGACCGTAGCGGTCGCGCGGCTACAGACTGTAGCGCATAGAACCGCTCGGCCACCCCGGCTGGCTCAGCAATGCTGTATGCCATATCTTTCTTACCTGTTTCGGTCGCAATGTTATTAAAATACCACTGATCGCTTTTCTCATTTTCTATAATAAAGCAGTATCTCAAATTAACGCAGATTTTACGAATAAAATTTACTTTTCTTTAAAAAAAAGATTTATTTAAATACGAAAAAGTTTAGCACTGCTGCTATGGCTAATTAATATTTCGGTTTTTTACTCGGTTATTAGTAAAAAATAAAATAAAAAACACTTGTTATAACCGAGACCAAATAAATATCGGTTATTCAGAACTAAAATACCGGTGTTGATTTTTACGTGTTGGTTTTCCCCATCCCCAATCCGCAGTGTCCAGTGCACGTATTCTATCCAAGACTGGTTTTTGCTGTCTCCAGTAGGTCAATGACGCTTCGGCTGCAGAATTTCACTTTCCGCGCTTTTCCCACTGCTGTTGAGGCATAAAATGGAGTGCTCCACCAATTCTACATTTCCCACTGTCTTCACAAGCAAGGAAGATGAAGTCAACAGTGGTAAGTAATGCACACAATTTTCCCAACTTGAAGAATAAGTAGCTGAGTCTAAGTGTAGGTTGGGCTACAGATTAGTGACAGCTGAAGGTCTCGGGATTGTCAGCGCGTGCGCGACTACTAAGAGGGTATCAAAACAATAGGGAGAATGCGCTGACTTGTCAGTGGCCGGTGTGAAGGGTGCTCTACGAAGGGGAACGCGCAAGAGGGTGCGACCCCATGCGCTGCAGCTGGCAACCACCTGGCTCTCAGCGCCACCCCAGGCTACCCTGCCCACTACAGCCACGTCCCCTCTGTTTGTTCGCTTCCCCTGGGCCAGTCACCAAGCTCATCTGTGACGAGGAACGTCGCAACGCCGCTTTGAATTTCCTTATGAGCTTCATCAAAAGCAACCTTCCTAACACATTTTTAATAAACTTCGCTCATGAATTCGTTTATAGTTGTGTAACTTAACTGAATGTTTACCCAATAAACAATATTTTATCCGTATTAGTTGCAGATGAACTCTGTGACTGTTTTTACAAGTGAACGTTGTAAATGTATAGTAACTACTTATTTTTGCGTACATTTAATCGTTGATACGAAAACAACAAAAGCTCCTGTAGACTGTGTCACCTGGTCTGCATGCTGCACATCGTGGCAGCATGTCAGTCTCCAAAATTCTGTGAGTTAGTGGCAAAAACACACACCATTAGTAAACGGTCGATTGAGAGTAGAGTAGAGCACTGCATAGTCCTTTCTCAACATGGTCGTTGTCTCTAGGCTGTTCATTTTCGTTGCAAGAATCTTGGTCTACAATGACACTGACAAATGTTTCAGCATCTGACAGTACTTGATAGCTCGGGTCATCAGCATCACAATTGACCCAGTATTAAATGTTTTCCTGGTCACATCCTTCAAATCCTGAAGATTCTTTAAACAGCCACGCAGTTTCGGATACAAACTGTCTGTTTATTGGCTCTTCAGACACAGTCATAAGTTCTTCTGGCTGAAGCAGCTTATTTCAGGATTTCTACAGTGTCTGAATCCAGGTGTTACTCGATTTTCATCTTTTTTCTGTACAAGGTACCATCTTTACTATCAAGTACACAAGCAAATTTTGTAATGACATCGATGTTCTTTTTAATCTCGGATATTGTTGCATTGCAAACTCCATATTCCCGAGTTAAGCATGATCCACTGGCACCTTCCTTCATCTGATGTATTATTTTAAGTGTATTGAAAAAAATAACAACAACGCGCTTTTGTAGAGTCTCTACCGAAAACGGCACAACTACTCCGCGATGTGTGACATGCACAGGTTCAGATGTGAACACAGAACAACATCAATGACGGTTGACAGGGAGGATGTAATCATAGAAGTGACCAACCCACCGTCAGCTGAACTCCTGCTTGACGCAAACGCAAATTTGAATTTGCCGACTGGAACGTTTACGGATAACCGATGTTTCGGCTGAGCGTTATTCCAATAATCGATGCTCTTCAGTAATATTGCGTTCCTGGAAGAGTCAACCAATATATTGCGTCCTCCTACATATATCTCGTAAAAAGACCATGAAGATAAAATCAGAGAGATTCTAGCCAACACGGAGGCTTACCAGAAGTAGTTTTTTCCGCGAACGATACGCGACTGTAACAGGAAAAGGGGGAAGTGAAAGTGGTACACAGAGTACCCTCCGCCTTCGCCTCCGGCGAGGTTACAAGTAATTCAGAAAAAAAAATTTCTATCAGAGTGTGTGCATCCTGCTGAAAAAAATGAGATAGCTTTGTGATACTTTGTGCACGAATTTGATGACGTTTCTTTATTCTGCTATTACTAGCCGAGGAAGGCTTATAGGCAATGACTAGTTCTACTTAGCGTGAGACAGTGGATCCCATGTTGAAGATGCCATTCCCTTAAGAGGACATCGTCTTCCAATACAACATTTTCGCAGAAGACAAGCTCAGATTGCGGAAGGGTAGGGAAGAAAGTCGGCTCTGCTTTTTCTCATGTACCAGCCCAGCGTTCGCCTTAGTCTATTTAGAGAAATCATGGAAAACCTGAATCCGAATGGACAGATAGTGATTTAAACCGCAAAATATAAGTCCAGCGCCTTTTCACTGCGCCACCTCTCACTGTCAGTGTTACAAAAGGTGATACTGCTAGTGCTGCACAAGCGTAGTTTGACAAACAAGCAGATGAGCTACAGCACCACTCTTGCGCAGCCGCAGTTGATACATCATGTTTTCTCCTCCTTATTTTGCAGTTTGTAGGGGAGTGATGTCGACTGCACCTTGGACATCTGGTCTCGGAGATGTCCTCTGTGTAAATGCGAGAGGATATGGAGAGTGTAGCGGTCCTCAACAGACTGCAGGTAGAGTTTGCGTGACTTGCTTCCCTGTCTACTTAGCCGGCCGGGTGGCCGAACGGTTCTAGGTGCTACAGTCTGAAACCGCGCGACCGCTACGGTCGCAGGTTCGAATCCTGCCTCGGGCATGGACGTGTGTGAAGTCCTTAGGTTAGTTAGGTTTAAGTAGTTCTAAGTTCTAGGGGACTGATGACCTTAGAAGTTAAGTCCCATAGTGCTCAGAGCCATTTTTGAACCCTGTCTACTTCCATGTCGTCATTTGACGCGATACAAGATTTATAAAATCATTGCTTTGTGTTTCACCTCTTGACAACTTCTACGTTCTGTCATTTTATGCTGTCAGTATTAATGTAACCACCTCATAGATCGTCCCAACGGTCTAGCGTCTACTATATCCATAGATGTTTGGAAAGAGAAAGTGTCTGTGGAAGAGGAAGTAATTTAATTAAGAAATTATCTGCATAGCCAATCGATTCCGTGTGAGTCCTGCTCATCATTGCTCACTCCACATCCTCCTACATCCTTAGGAACTCGTCCATAGAATATTAACATTAACCTATTTCCTCCCATCCTGTAGCATCATGTCTACCATCAGCACAACATCCTTATTTCCCCTGCCCTATATCTATGCATCTGTGGTCCAACTTTTCTACTAAGAAGTTATCTTTGAGGAACACCATCAACCTTCATGCAAAATTGCTACAGCGTAAAGTCAAGCGCCAGCACGCCAGTCGGAAACGGGACAGCAGAGAGGGCTGTGAAGAAGACGTCAGCCAAATGCACGCTGACTGACCCCTCTCCAGGACGACAACGCAACGGCAGCGGCCTTTTTGTGAAGAGGACACAAGCACCGCGCCAACTGGTCGCTGCCGAGTTCTACAGAAGCATCATGATTAGACACTTCAAGACCAGCGACTTAGGAAATTTATATACTGAAGAACATTGTTTATTTTGTCCGTCGCACTTTGCTTGAGACACATCTGTTTAACACAAAGTTAAGTATTGTCATGTGCTTTTCCTAATAAATCTTATTAATACGATTTGCTTGAATTGTTGTCTAGCGATCCGAGAGATGAGGTTTCCTAGACGCCCTATATTCGATGACTAGGTATGGTTGAACAATAATACCCTCATTTTTCCTGCCCTATACTCATGTGTCTCTGGCATACTATTTCCACTGAGAAGTCGTCTATGAGCAACGCTATCAACCTACATTGTATCATCAATGATACTCATGGTGTCAGCACTAGTGACACCGATAAGAAGCCAGCTTCATTGTTAACTCATCCTATTTTACATTTTGCTATAAGATCGTCAAGTTTTAAATTTACAGGTATGTTTCGTTTATTCTTATTGTAAACATTTTACTATGAAATACTACCCCCCCCCCCATTAACCATGGACCTTGCCGTTGGTGGGGAGGCTTGCGTGCCTCATCGATACAGATAGCCGTACCGTAGGTACAACCACAACGGAGGGGTATCTGTTGAGAGGCCAGACAAACGTGTGGTTCCTGAAGAGGGGCAGCAGCCTTTTCAGTAGTTGCAAGGGCAACAGTCTGGATGATTGACTGATCTGGCCTTGTAACAATAACCAAAACGGCCTTGCTGTGCTGGTACTGCGAACGGCTGAAAGCAAGGGGAAACTACGGCCGTAATTTTTCCCCGAGGGCATGCAGCTTTACTGTATGATTAAATGATGATGGCGTCCTCTTGGGTAAAATATTCCGGAGGTAAAATAGTCCCCCATTCGGATCTCCGGGCGGGGACTACTCAAGAGGATGTCGTTATCAGGAGAAAGAAAACTGGCGTTCTACGGATCGGAGCGTGGAATGTCAGGTCCCTTAATCGGGCAGGTAGGTTAGAAAATTTGGAAAGGGAAATGGATAGGTTAAAGTTAGATATAGTGGGAATTAGTGAAGTTCGGTGGCAGGAGGAACAAGACTTCTGGTCAGGTGACTACAGGGTTATAAACACAAAGTCAAATAGGGGTAATGCAGGAGTAGGTTTAATAATGAATAGGAAAATAGGAACGCGGGTAAGCTACTACAAACAGCTTAGTGAACGCATTATTGTGGCCAAGATAGATACGAAGCCCACACCTACTACAGTAGTACAAGTTTATATGCCAACTAGCTCTGCAGATGACGAAGAAATTGAAGAAATGTATGATGAAATAAAAGAAATTGTTCAGATTGTGAAGGGAGACGAAAATTTAATAGTTACGGGCGACTGGAATTCGAGTGTAGGAAAAGGGAGAGAAGGAAACGTAGTAGGTGAATATGGATTGGGGCTAAGAAATGAAAGAGGAAGCCGCCTGGTAGAATTTTGCACAGAGCACAATTTAATCATAGCTAACACTTGGTTTAAGAATCATGATAGAAGGTTGTATACATGGAAGAACCCTGGAGATACTAAAAGGTATCAGATTGATTATATAATGGTAAGACAGAGATTTAGGAACCAGGTTTTAAATTGTAAGACATTTCCAGGGGCAGATGTGGACTCTGACCACAATCTATTGGTTATGACCTGTAGATTAAAACTGAAGAAACTGCAAAAAGGTGGGAATTTAAGGAGATGGGACCTGGATAAACTGAAAGACCCAGAGGTTGTACGGAGTTTCAGGGAGAGCATAAGGGAACAATTGACAGGAATGGGGGAAAGAAATACAGTAGAAAAAGAATGGGTAGCTTTGAGGGATGAAGTAGTGAAGGCAGCAGAGGATCAAGTAGGTAAAAAGACGAGGGCTAGTAGAAATCCTTGGGTAACAGAAGAAATATTGAATTTAATTGATGAAAGGAGAAAATATAAAAATGCAGTAAATGAAGCAGGCAAAAAGGAATACAAACGTCTCAAAAATGAGATCGACAGGAAGTGCAAAATGGCTAAGCAGGGATGGCTAGAGGACAAATGTAAGGATGTAGAGGCTTATCTTACTAGGGGTAAGATAGATACTGCTTACAGGAAAATTAAAGAGACCTTTGGAGATAAGAGAACCACTTGTATGAACATCAAGAGCTCAGATGGAAACCCAGTTCTAAGCAAAGAAGGGAAAGCAGAAAGGTGGAAGGAGTATATAGAGGGTCTATACAAGGGCGATGTACTTGAGGACAATATTATGGAAATGGAAGAGGATGTAGATGAAGATGAAATGGGAGATACGATACTGCGTGAAGAGTTTGACAGAGCAGTGAAAGACCTGAGTCGAAACAAGGCCCCCGGTGTAGACAACATTCCATTGGAACTACTGACGGCCTTGGGAGAGCCAGTCCTGACAAAACTCTACCATCTGGTGAGCAAGATGTATGAAACAGGCGAAATACCCTCAGACTTCAAGAAGAATATAATAATTCCAATCCCAAAGAAAGCAGGTGTTGACAGATGTGAGAATTACCGAACAATCAGTTTAATAAGCCACAGCTGCAAAATACTAACACGAATTCTTTACAGACGAATGGAAAAACTAGTAGAAGCCGACCTCGGGGAAGATCAGTTTGGATTCCGTAGAAATACTGGGACACGTGAGGCAATACTGACCTTACGACTTATCTTAGAAGAAAGATTAAGGAAAGGCAAACCTACGTTTCTAGCATTTGTAGACTTAGAGAAAGCTTTTGACAATGTTGACTGGAATACTCTCTTTCAAATTCTAAAGGTGGCAGGGGTAAAATACAGGGAGCGAAAGGCTATTTACAATTTGTACAGAAACCAGATGGCAGTTATAAGAGTCGAGGGACAGGAAAGGGAAGCAGTGGTTGGGAAGGGAGTAAGACAGGGTTGTAGCCTCTCCCCGATGTTATTCAATCTGTATATTGAGCAAGCAGTAAAGGAAACAAAAGAAAAATTCGGAGTAGGTATTAAAATCCATGGAGAAGAAATAAAAACTTTGAGGTTCGCCGATGACATTGTAATTCTGTCAGAGACAGCAAAGGACTTGGAAGAGCAGTTGAATGGAATGGATGGTGTCTTGAAGGGAGGATATAAGATGAACATCAACAAAAGCAAAACGAGGATAATGGAATGTAGTCGAATTAAGTCGGGTGATGTTGAGGGTATTAGATTAGGAAATGAGACACTTAAAGTAGTAAAGGAGTTTTGCTATTTGGGGAGCAAAATAACTGATGATGGTCGAAGTAGAGAGGATATAAAATGTAGACTGGCAATGGCAAGGAAAGCGTTTCTGAAGAAGAGAAATTTGTTAACATCGAGTATAGATTTAAGTGTCAGGAAGTCTTTTCTGAAAGTATTTGTATGGAGTGTAGCCATGTATGGAAGTGAAACATGGACGATAAATAGTTTGGACAAGAAGAGAATAGAAGCTTTCGAAATGTGGTGCTACAGAAGAATGCTGAAGATTAGATGGGTAGATCACATAACTAATGAGGAGGTACTGAACAGGATAGGGGAGAAGAGGAGTTTGTGGCACAACTTGACCAGAAGAAGGGATCGGTTGGTAGGACATGTTATGAGGCATCAAGGGATCACCAATTTAGTATTGGAGGGCAGCGTGGAGGGTAAAAATCGTAGGGGGAGACCAAGAGATGCATACACTAAGCAGATTCAGAAGGATGTAGGTTGCAGTAGGTACTGGGAGATGAAGAAGCTTGCACAGGATAGAGTAGCATGGAGAGCTGCATCAAACCAGTCTCAGGACTG
Organism: Schistocerca nitens; assembly: GCF_023898315.1. Taxonomy (NCBI): domain Eukaryota; kingdom Metazoa; phylum Arthropoda; class Insecta; order Orthoptera; family Acrididae; genus Schistocerca; species Schistocerca nitens. The sequence goes on along the minus strand of NC_064616.1, from coordinate 554,516,767 downwards.
AAGACCACAACAACAACAACATGAAATACTACCTTTGTAATTTCTCTTAGATAAAAAGACTAATTCGTAGCTACTGACAACCAATTTCCAACTAGAGGAATGGACGAAAATCCAGGAAAAACTCTGACACAAAGTACATGTTAATCATCTCGAACAGAACTGAGTCTAAGTCTTGTAGTTGGCTACGGCTTGATGCAGATTGTTATGATGGAAACACTGAATGAATATGAGTAACGTAGCACCTTCATCATATTATCTCGGGTAGTGGTCTCAGGAATAATGTAACAGAGATCAGGACAGGACAGAAGTTGCTGATACCGACAGAAAACGCGCTCTGTCGTTTACAGTGGCCTGCAGAGTGCACATCACCTACAGCCTTCCGTGGAGCTGCAAATGCTCGCGATTGGACGCATGCAACTAATGATTTGTTTCCAGATGGAGTTTATAGCTGTAGTTAAGCAGCGCATCGTTGTTACTGCTGGTCGCTAAAATTATAACACCATGAGGCGGCATACAACAAAAGCAAAATTGGCAAGAAGTGTACTAATTGCTCCGATATGCAAATGGTCATCATTTCAGTGCAATCGCACGTACTAGGTAGGAGCAACGTCATCTGTTTGCCTCTGGAGAAAATTTTTTAGGTCCACTTTCACGGCTTGATGTGTAAATCACAATGGTACTGTATGAAAATCCTACTAATTAGTGATGACGACAGAGAGGGGTAAATTTCCACTGTCGGTATTCGGCCAGCGACAAGGAAAGCTGGCGGCGAACTACTCCTAATCGCCAGGTTGCCTGGCAGCTTTCCGTGGCAAGGCTCACAAGTCTCTGGACTGTCTTACAAACCAAGAAGATAGAAAAATATCGAAGACCAGTTGTTCACCGGTAGAAATCGTTACAATTGGCGCGTCCTATTGTTGTTAGTAAAGAGTCACCTGCAGTAATCAGTTACGTACGAAGGTCTTTCAGTAATTAAAGAGAAAAAACGTTTATTTTTACAGAACAATAGTTTTTCTACTTTTCAATATAATCCCCTTGTTACAACGGGCTACAAGCTTTTTTATTCCGGCTGGAAGAACTCTTTATCTTAATGTTTGAACCCATTTCCCACAAACTTTTTCACGTCTTTGTTGTCCTAGAACCTCTTCCAACGTAATGTCTCCTTCGGTGCACCAAACAAATGGAAATTACTACGTGATAGATTAGAGCTGTAAGGGGGATGAGGCAGTACTTCCCAGCCCATTTTGTCGATGGTTTCATGGGTTAGTTGAGTAATATGAGGACGTGCGTGGTCTTGCTGGAGAATCACACCTCTCTCTGAGATCCACGACGTTTCTCTCTAACGCCTGGCTTCACCTTGTTTACAAGCAAATCCAAGTAGTATTGTCTGTTCATTGTACGCTGCTCTTCGAGATAATCACAAAAAACTGGACCTTCAGCATCCCAAAACCCTGTCAACATGACTTTTGCTGCTGATACTTGGGTTTTGAATTTTTTCTTGACAGGTGAGTTGGTGGCTTCCACTCCATGCTTTGTCTTTTTGATTCTGGCTCATAATAGTGAACCCAAGTTTTATCACAAGTCAAAACTTTGTTGAAGTAGTGCTCACCTTCTCTTTCATGCCGGCCGCGGTGGTCTCGCGGTTCTAGGCGCGCAGTCCGGAACCGTGCGACTGCTACGGTCGCAGATTCGAATCCTGCCTCGGGCATGGCTGTGTGTGATGTCCTTAGGTTAGTTAGGTTTAAGTAGTTCTAAGTTCTAGGGGACTGATGACCACAGCAGTTGAGTCCCATAGTGCTCAGAGCCATTTGAACCATTTTTTTTCTCTTTCATAACGTTCCTTTAGCTCTGTGCACACCCTTGATTCCTTGTGTAGCCGCATCAACTCCTTTGGGACCTATCTTGCACATGTTTTGCGGTACTTCAGCTTGTTACAGAATAATGTTATGAACTGTACCAGTACTAACTTACACCTTAGCAACTATCATTTCCACAGTCACACGGCGGTCGGCACGAATAATGTCATCAATTCGACTTTCAAGTGAGGGAGTTGAAACTGCAACTGGTCGACCAGAACCGCGCTGCTGCTACGGTCGCAGATTCGAATCCTGCCTCGGGTATGGATGTGTGTGATGTCCTTAGGTTAGTTAGGTTTAAGTAGTTCTAAGTCTAGGGGACTAATGACATCAGATGTTAAGTCCCATAGCGCTCAGAGCCATTTGAACCATTTGGTCGGCCAGTACGGTGTTCGTCACTCACTGAGTCGTGATCATTTTTGAACTGCGCTATTAATACAACCTTCAACATAAACTTTAGACACTCTACAGTATATATTCACTTGTTTCTCGTCTTCAGCAAGTAAAAATCGGATAATAGAACGTTGTTCAACTAATGTGGACGTTTCAAGCGGACTCGCCATCTTGAAATGTATTTTTGAGGTTATAAACAGAAAAATGTTAATACATCAGCTGATCAGGGCTCATCCCAGTGAAGCCAACTTAAGGCCATAAAAGTACCAAACTTGCTCTACTAACAGTTTTTTCTCCAGACCAATTTGTCTCTTTACTTATTGAATGACCCTCGTACAAAGGCGGTCAAAAAGTTTCCGTTTGAGAACGCTGCTGCACTGTGTAAGCAATGCAGCGCTACACCAATGCGGCTATATAAGCATCGACATCTAGGCCAGGGATTAGTGTGGCATTTGTGCCCTTCTGATGTGCGTGCGATGAATCTGGAAAGTAGAAGTATGGAGACGTTATTACCAAATATGTCCAAACAGGACCAACGTGCTGTTATTCTTTTCTTGGCCGCCGAAGGACAAACACTAGTAGACATCCATAGGAGAATGAAGACTCTGTCTAGGACAGCATGTCCGTCGAAAACCATAGCCGAGGTGTGCTGCTGCATCATAATAACGCACGTCTCATAATCGCAAAGGCAGTAATGCATAAGTTACGCCAACCGAAGTGGGAGAAATTCTAGCAACCCCCGTAGTCCTAATCTCTCACCAAGCGATTATCACGCCTTCAGTCCCTTGAAAATGTCTTGAAGGGTCGGCGAGGATGTGCAGCATACAGTTAAGGACTTTTTCAAGCAGCAGGACACTTGTTTTGCCAAACAATTATATTCAAGCTGGTGCGCCGGTGGGATGACGGCCTCAGTCCTCACGGCATTCCACCTGATGGGCACACCGATTCTGGACTGTACGCACTTCGAACGGAAACTTTTTAATCGCCCCTTGTATTAAGAAAATCACTTAACAGTTTTGAAGGATTATTTAAGTATAGAAGATTTTCTGGGCTACGAAGCTTAAAATTTAATCTACCATCAATGTCACGGTCTCTAGATGAGTACTTGCTGTACTGGAGACGCTGTTGGGCCACGATCGTGTATCAGTGTGCCTGTTTCTGTTGTCTAATTTCTGCCTGCGTTTTCAGTCATCTCAGAATCTCACCCATCTTCATTTCTGTGATGTCCTATGAACCAATGCGCCGATCTGCTCGATGTTCGTGCTGCAGTTCCTACGATTGTAGCCAGGTAGTGATGAGCGTTCTGGGACACGTAAATGACGTAACTGTTTTCAGCTTGTTCAGAAGTCACCATCCATTTAACTCTAAGATGCAGCGTTCAGTCGCGTCCACTAGCGACTCCTTAAATAAACGCTTTAGTACTACTCTTTCTATTTTTTATGACTCCAGATAATGACCAATAATTCAGAAAATATTCGAAAAAATACATGGAAAGTTTTTCGCCTTAACCACTCGTACTCTCACTTGCCTCACTCATGTGACCACTAATTGATAATTAAATCAGTTTTCATCAGTTTAACAACTAGATTTGGAACACAGTGGTGTCTATTATCGAGTGAATAGTAGGCTAATTATTGCTTTCCTGCTTAAAACTACGTTCTATACCCATTTATTTGCAAACTGTCTATCTGCTTTGAATGAGGTATTTTTAGTGTGAGAAATGTAGGCACATGATTAGTTTCTCAAAGTCATACACATATTTACACCGACACACCATTTGAATGAAAAAGTAATTACTTCAACTGAAATTGTCGAAATGATCGAAAGTAGTATTTATTTATATACCAACGGACAACTATGTTAATAGAACTTTGTCTCGTAGGAGATGCCACGAAGTGTATTTCTACTCAGAAAGAATTCCCTGTTGTGTTGAAAGAAAATTACAGCTGAGATTGCAGTGAAGCGGTGAGAGCCACGTACGAATGCAGAATAATCGTTATATCTCACGTACTTTTACAAACAGTACTAATCATTTTTCATGGAATGAGATACCTTTGACATTTAAAGGAGAGCGGTGATCTTGATATCTAAACAAAACGTACAGTTTGCAGCCTTGGTCACACTTAAATTATTTGAACAGATAAACGGTTTATGCTTTACAACCAATATCATAATTAAAAAAAAATCAGCAAGTAGAGAATACTTATCGTAAATTTATTACCAAGACCGTGAATCGTACGATTTGTATTACAATTTATTGAAATAGTGCAAACATTATCCGTACTATGTTTACAAATTGAAAAAAAGCGCAGCAGAAATAGCGGATGGGAACAATATAAGACCTTTAAAAAATTTCTTAATTCCTTCGAGTTATGAAAGAAAAGGTGAAGGTAGCTCCAGGCAATGATCCCTACTTTGGAACGTAATGAATTCGCAGATTCTGTTATCTTAACAGTAGCTTAGAACTACATTTCTAATTTCTGATCTGAAGTGAATAACATGGGTGAATAGTAAGTAGACATGAAAAGGGTGTACTCAAAGGAATTCATTGGAGAAACATTACAGAAATGTCTGTCACGTGAATTCGCGATTGTAGGTTTGAGCAAGTGTAGTCCTTTCTGAATGCAAGAACAGCGCCAACGTGACATTTTGTATCGACCAAGAAAACCCACACACCTTTATCGACTAGAAAATCCCTATGGCAACGGTGCTACAGACGAACGGCAACACATTAGCAGTTGCGAAATAGGGCATCTACAAACACTGTTGTATTATTTTAATACAGATACTCAGCTACGTTTACTAAGGCAGGTGCACTCGTATTCGGGAAGAGCTGGCTTCACATTCTAGACTAGGCGTTTTAAGTTCTTATTGGTGTTCTTTAACCACTGTAAGAATGATTTCTTGAACAGATCTTTTCTTGTACAACTGAGGTATCGATCCGTCTTTAATGACCTCAGAATCGACAATACTTCAACCTTCCTTCCTCGCATTTCTTCTTCAATTATGTCGGACATCACGTATTAAAATTCAACCTTTACTTATCTTACAGTCGCTATTTCCATTTGTGAACTCACGCGACAAACATAGGAAACCTGAAATCCGCTCAGGAGTTTACCAATAAAGTAATTCTCCTTTTCTCTTTGTCGACAGGCGAGCGACGTTGTTCACACCTACACGCCCTACATCATTCTATCACTGATGCTCTTTTGTCGCGTTTTGTAGATTTTTGTTCTTCCAGCGTCGCTAATTTCTTTTCTTCGTTATTTTGTTTCTTCGGATTAGGCCGGCATTATTTCCATCAGCCCGTGATGACAACACTGTAATTTGACAGTGTGACCGACTTGTTTCTCTCTTTTGTTCTTACACTCACTGTCGTTGTCTTCTCGAGTAACAAAAAATGATTTTTCCTTCTTAGTTGGCAGACACAGAACTGAACAAAATAGGCAGGGTGGATAATAACTAATAACGAAAACCGCCACGGGTGTGGAAGTATACGATAACAGAAGCAAAAACGTTCCAGTAAATATGGATCCCGAAATGAATCATTTCTGAGATACCCGCATATGTGACATTTAAGCTACCTCTGACTTCAAAATGGAATTTTGTCCTAGTAGGTACAAATGTATTTTAAACGTAAGCTATCCGGTTAAGTACCCATGTAACTGAACTTCCAGGATCGGTTGTGAATGTTCCCCTGGTGCTAGGTTGGGGAATGTCGTACTGCATGATGGGGCACCGGCAAAAATTGCTGCCGAAGTAAAACGAAAACCATATGTGGAGACGACACGCGGAACCTCTCCTTCAGCAGGCGCGAATGCACAGTAAATTGTAACACGCAGCGTACTCAGGCAGTATTTTATTTTTTGTTAAAGTAGGACATGGCTGAAATATGAGTGCAATTTGGGGGGGGGGGGGGGAGACTCAATCGAAAAGCTGGCGGCTCGTAATCACACACATTTACTACGACAGTATCTCGTAAACGGCTTGCTTGCGGACCGATGTTTACTAGAATGTTATGGATTCTGTTATCGTATACTTCTGCCCATGTCAGTTTTCACAATTATACAATCTGAAAAAAGTATCCGGAAACACCTATGTAATGTGGAATTAATCATTAGCTGTGACAAGAGGACGAGGCCAGTATAAAAGGCGATGGAGAGTACTGTGCCGCCAGCACAGAAGCAGTAACAGCAAATGGGTGCCCAGAAGAAGTCTGTGACTTCGAACGTGGACTAGTAATTGGACGTCTCTTGAGTAATAAACCCATCAGAGAAATTTAAATCCCTCTAAAGCTGTCCAAATCGACTCTTGGTAATATGATTGTGGAGTGGAAACGCGAAGTAACTACCACAGCTAAACCAAGGCCACGCAGACTTCATATACTGACAGGTAAGTGACGGTCGAGCATTGCAGAGGCTGGTTGTAAAAAATCGTGAGAAACGGAAGAAGGAACCACTCTTGAGTTCTAAAGTTCTACCAACAGTCCAGCTAGCAAAATGATGGAGAGTATGGAGTTAAAAGGAATGGGGTACAATGGTCGAGCAGCTCCTCATAAGCCACACATTTCTGTAGTCAATGCAAAGTGACGCTTGAGGTGGTGAAAATAGCGATGTCACTGGGCAGCAGATGACTGGAAATGAGTGATATGGTGTGACGAACCACGCTATACCCTAGGGAAATCCGATGGAAGGGACTGGGTTTGGTGAATGCCTGGAGAACATTACCTGCCACTGTGTGTAGTGCCAGTCGTGTAGTACGGAGGAGATGGTGTTACGGTACGGGGTTGTTTTTCGTGGTTAGGGAGTGGTCCCCTTATTTCGCTTAAGAAAATCCTAAATACAGAAGGATAAGGGAACACTTTTGGGATGAGTTAGGAAGTCGATTTCGTTCCAGACCCCAGCACCCTATAGCACTACTTTATCGGTTTCGGCTCCTGAGAAAGAATGGGCTACCTGTCCTCCACACCCCGGACACCCCCTTGAAAGTGTTCCCAGCAGAGTTTCAGTCGTCATTAAGGCGAAGGCTGGACACACCCCATATTAATGTCCACTAATAGATGTCCGGATTATTTTGATCAGAAAGTGTAATTATGATACACTCTATATTTATTGAACTTATACTGGAAAAAGTATTCTTATTTTCCTTTCAGTAGACACGCTATATTTGCGATGGAGCGATATTATTAGCAGCAGTGAGTAAGAAAAACTGTGGCTCCGAGTGGGAACTGGTTCAGCGACGGGGTCCGGTGAGTGGAGGCGTCGGGCAACTCTCTCCGGCGTCTGGAGAAAGTGCTGCTTTTTCTGACGGCGGGCAGATTCGACCAGCAGCCTCATCTGATGAGTAGGGCAAATGCACGCTTCTCCCATTCTAACGGTTCGTATGCCCGTCTCGTCCATCTAAGTTGACGGATCACATCTCGTAGCCCTACGTTTGTCAGTTCCCGTTATAGCTAAAATAGAACCTTATTTGTACGCAACTTAACAGCAGCTCGTTCGATAAGATGCTGCAAAAAACAAGCGAAGATATCAGGTGACCTGCTTAATCGTCCGAGTGAAGCAGATCACAATTTCCGCACCTATTTACAATACAGATTGCATTTACGATGAGTTCCTTGCTGTTTCAAAGACAATTACGCGATTTGTATTATAAATTTTCATTCGCCACAGTACACTGCATTGATTAACCAAACTGGCTGGGCTGGTTGTTTAACCCTTTGAGCTGCAGTGACTTGTGCCTCAAACCACCGTTGTGTTAATTATTTTTTGAATTTTGAAGTACCAGCGCCTTTCGTGTAACCCACCGGTGGTATTGAAAGAAAGAGACTCCAAGCGGTACACTGAGGTACTTCTGACAATGTAGCGCAATGCAACAGTCGCTTACCGCGTTCTGAGCAACTGTCGCCGTGGAATGTTTGCTACGTAACTGTAGTGGATTTTTGTCTGCCAATTTTTGTTACATAATTTGCTTGACATGAGGATTTTTGCGTAGTGTTCATACTGTGGAGCTCACTGACAGTGAAAATAAGTATATTTAAAGTTATTGTAAGGTAAATTTGAGTCTATACTGCAGCTTTTATGAGTAGCTTTGACAGGAAACCACGGGGCTGTATGCACTTTTATACACTGGAGTCCAAAACTGAATCAAAAACTGCTATTTCCCCGTCCTGTGTCTAATTCACGTTATAACCATACAAGCTGTCTACAGATGTCGCTACGGTCGTGTTCTGCGCGGACGATGGCATTCCAATCAACGGCCACCCACGACAGAAATGGCGTCAGGGCACCTATTTAGCGAGGTAGTGCTTGCAGGATAGTCCCACATCCACAATCGCTGTGTACACAGTCACAGACGGTGCAGTATGACACAGAGAAGACGCATACAGACTCTCTGCTGTGAAGGGTCATGGGAAGAATGGAAGCAGGAGAGTCGCAAACTAATGTGGCCCGATGGCTTAATGTGAATTGTTCTGTTGTTTCTCGGATGAGGCGACAGTTTATAGAGACCGAAACTGTATCCCGGAGACGAGGATAAGGTCTACCACGTGTGACACCAGAAAGAGTGGACCGTTATTTGGCTGTAAGCGCGGGGCGGTACGGTCTCACTACTGCACCACAACTGCCATCTGAGCTCGCAGCATCCCCTGAACGTGTTGTATCGAGGCAAAAGGTGTACAGAAGGCTTCAGCTGAGTGACCTTTATTGTTACCTCTGGCGTGTCTTCACAGAAGGGAACGTCTAGAGTGGAGCCGTCAACACGCCACCTGGGTTGTCTAATGGTGGGCCAATGTTCTTTTTACAGATGAGCCTCGATTTGGCCTGGAGAGTGTTTTCAACGTGTTCGAATCTGGAGGGTACGTGGAACACGATTTCTGGACCCAAACAGTCTGGAAAGAGACCGATATCGCGGAGGATCCTTAATGGTGAGGGCAGGGATTATGTTGACCTCTCGAACACCGCTTCATGAAGTTGTACGGGTGAATCAGTAAGATTTAACTGCTGTCAGGGACCGTGAGGAGATGTTGGGATCTCACGCGCTGTTGTTGCGAGGTGCTGCGGGCTCAGACTTCGTATTGATGGACGATAATGCTCGAACTCACAGAGAACGGGTAGTTGACGTTTTGTTGGAAACGGAAGACACTGCACGAATGACGCGACCTGCTCACTCTCCCGTTTTGAATCTCATAGAGCTTTTCTGGGATGCGCTAGAGACACGGGTTGCATCACGTCAGCATCCACCAACCACTCTCCAAGACTTGTGAGCAGCTCTGTAGGAAGAACGGGCGTTATTGCCTCGACATGAAATTGTTGACACCATTCACATCATTGACAGGCCTGTATTGGTGCCACAGTGGTCAGACCTCGTACTGAACACATTAAACAGTTGTCAGAATTTGTATGCAAATCCGTTAAGCTGAAAAAAAAAAACGAAGAACATTTTTGTCTACCGTTGTGCATGTTGCAGTTAATTACGTTCTGTATTCTTCACATTGTTTCTACTTTACTTTAACCAGTTTATATTGTTTTGTGGCAAAATAAACGCAACCTTGCAAAATTTCCATTTGTTACTTTAAGTTTGGACACCAGTGAAGATAATTTTGAAATTAGATGTAAATAATTTAAATTTTAGGCCAGGTTTTTGCTTGTTATTAAGAACTATAATTTGTTTTAGCAATATAAGTTTACAGAAGTTTATAGACGTCATTCATGAACTAAATTTCCATCTTTTAGAAGAAGAAACTCCGTGCGATTTGGATTCAGACGCATCTGTAGCAGAAATTGATCCTTAGGATGCTTCTGAGAATATTCTCTGTCAGGCAAGTCATCAGGAACTTCAACTCTTTTGCCAGATCCTGAACTGCTCACTGAAAATGCTGTTCACAATGTTGATGACGATGGTGAAGATGAGGCTGCCATGATAAACTCACAAATAAGATGGTTTACATAGTACAAATTAGCCACTGTGCGTAAGTTGCCCATGTTAATGGAAGCTGTAAATCTCCCGTGGAAGTGTTTCTGAACTTGTTTACACATGAAATGATGGGAGGCTGATAAATTTATGTCCCAGCGATTCCAAAGTGAAACGATCTTCATAAAACAATCGATTGTTTACTGTTTAACAATTACTTATTGTTTACGTTGCTTACGATGAAAACAAAGGTTAATTTTGAGATAAATTTTAAAATTATATATCTTTTGTGTTGTTGAGACTCAAAGAGTTAAAAGAATTTCGTGGACCACATGTGATGATGCATTATCTATATCTTCGTATATATTCAGCAAGTTACTTTACAGTCTCTTCGCAACAGTATTAGAAATATTGTCTGCCGCTCAGTATGATCAATATCGTAATACGCACAGAATTCGAAGTAAAAAAGAAGAAGAATGTTTTGATTCCCTGGTGATTTCTCATATCTTAGCTGTTTCTGTAATGCTACAGCAGTACATTTAACTGAACGAGACTGTGTATATCGGAAAACGTTCTCAGTTTCAGACATAAGACGGTCGGCAAATGGAAAAGCGTTGAGGAAGGAGCCTTTTTGCTTTGACGGTCAGTTTTAAATAGATGCGCTGGTAGATAAATATGATTTGCCCCGGCCTGTGTAGCTGATGCTTATAAAGCAAAAATCGTCTCACATACTCAATCAGAGGAAGTTGCAGGTGACTTGTCCGATATCAACTCTTTAGGCAACGTACTCTGGAGGCGAAATGTATAATTGCTCGATCATACGTTACGGTTTTCTCGTGTGTAATATACACGAATATGTACGAGTACGTCTTTGTTTCGACAAACAAAAATCAGTTTATAAATCACGATAATTTATTATGTATTTCGGGAATGTTCATTACCATTTGTCTGACTTTCTATCAAGTGAACTGGTGTATATCAGTATAAACATCGTCATTTGTTCAATTTCTAAGATAAAACGAAGTTTACTTTTCCATCCAAAATGTCTTGTTATTGTGAGATCTTTTTTCATTGCAGTGCTCCTTATTATCACCAAAACGACGCTTTCAACCGAAAATGTGAAATTATTTTTTTAGATTGATAAACAGATGTTGTAATAAACATGACTAAAACGAGTTTCAACAATACTGGATGATACTCGTAAATGCTTATTCTTCAAGAAAACTGGTTGCTTATTTGTTTTATGATTTCCAAGTAAGATAGTTGCATCAAACCAGTCTTATGACTGAAGACCACAGCAACAACAACACAAAATTCTGTGACTGAGATATTACTTTGTGACAACAGCGCGCTCCAGCTTTTTATTCTTAAACAGTGGTGTAACATGGATTTCTGCCATCCGGTGCGAGCCCTAAAACATAATTTCTTTAAAGGTCCAAGATGCTACTCCAGGCGGGTCTAAAATGAATGTGCGCAACGGAAAATAATAAACGCTAAAATGAAGATTTGGCCCTGTCTGACTACCCCCTGAAGCAGATCTTATGATCTCTTAATTCTATAAATTACAATCTAAACATAAATGAATGATGAAGGCAACTAATCCTACTAAATGATAAACGTTGTTCCTACTTATATATTTATTGCAGATTAAAAAAAACCTTTATATTACAAAGTTTACATTTCCTAAGTAAAATTACTTATCAATCGCCCAACTCTGCCCCTTACTATGACTGTGCGGTCTAATATCAATAACGCGAAATGACTGACATCATCTACGTGCCAAGCACTAGAAGATACTACTTTCAAACATGATCTACGATGATGTGGAACCTCACTGGAAATAAACTAACGTGATCACAGCTGTTTAGCTTTTATAGCCCTAATAAGCCGAAGCAGTTTGCCATATCACCGAATGTACTGCGTCTGGTGCGTCGGCGTGCTGGTTCTCGTACACGTCTGCGTCGATGGAAGAACTCCAGCCACAAATAAACTCTTTGAAACATTAGGACGGCAGAAGGCGGTCCTCTGACTAATATACTCTAATACTGTCTTCTTCTCTCTGTGCTCTACAGACGAGAAACGCGAACTCCAAGCCACAAGGACGGAGTTCTCAACGTAAGTATAAGCAGAGAAAGTGCTCTCAAGTATTGAACGTTGCGTACTCAACGACGACTTCCAACCCGGAAGTGAAGTTCAGAGTCCTATAGGTTCGCAACAGTACAGTACGGAAGGACGCGGAAGGATATTTGGTGCTGCCCACTGGTACCTATCCCAGCTGCGTCTTTTGAGGGACACCCTTGCCACTGGTGTACTGAAAACTGCGCCCAATGAAATTTGCGCCCAGAGAAATTTGCGCCTGGCAGGTAGAAAAGCTGAGGGACGTGAGCCACATTTCCTCTATGGACCTCACAACATATGTGCAAATTACAGGATTCTCAACCAGCTGTCTGACGAGAGGAAACAAAATTGTTAGTTCAGGGCAGAGCAAAGGATAGGATGGCATGGATGGTGTGGTACCACTGATTTGTTACTCAGCGACAAGGACTTGAAACCTAGCTCACAGATCGAGTGAGGAAAACTGATTTAGGATACAAGTGTCCACACTCCTTAGCACGAACTGCATTGTGCTTGCGGTACAGCCGCTTCCATGTGAGATTGAAGCATGAAAAGAGTGTAATGCCAACAGTGCACGTCATCAACATGCACTGGAGATACCGATTCCATAGGTCGATGCCGTTGTCACTTTATGGGTGCGTCTGCTACTAGTCGTTTTCCTTTGCTGCGGAGGGAAGTCTCGGGGAAGCCCTCTACTGGTTGGGCGCCTCGCAGTCTGCCGCACGTGGCCATGTTAGCACTTCGGCAAGGTCCGGCCTCTTGTTTTCTTCTGCCACTTGCCCGTAAGCCACTCTGGAATTTGGAAGAGTCCCATTGTTCACCCGGCGGGAGACCTGTCAACACGATGACACCGCCCCGGGCTTTTCCCTCGGACGTGTCGACTCCGGAGTTGGGTTGAGCTTACGTAGTGCAGCCTGCCTCACTTCACCTGCATATCCCTGTCGGTCATCATCCCTAATACTTTCGCAATACAATTTTACAACTACATTACATAGAAACACAATCGCTAGCGTTCAACTGAAATTTTAATTTTGCCATTATCATGCCTGAAAAAGTCGTATCTGAATAGCTTACAGGAAACTATATTAATTACAAGACTTCCATCTTACGTACTAAAATTAATGTCATGCAAGATAATCAAGGTCCAAAAATCGACCTCTTTTATGGTCTAGAAAATCTTCACCCAAAATCATAAATAGATGCAAGCTCAAGACACAGTAAAAGACATGCTAGTGGTGTAATTAACCCTATTCCCAGTGTACATTATTCTAATAACACAATGAAATCCAGCTGTTGCCTACCCATCATCCATTACACTGACTACTGCATCATTATCTACAACGTTATACCTTGCTGGTGTCACCGTCCTAGGCGACGACTCCTGTCGTGTCTGAAAACAACAAGCGAAGACAGAGCGAAGCACATACCACAAAATAGAACACAAGTAATCATCCTTGGGTAATAAAGATCTTAGTGACCGAAATGCAGAATTTCGAAGTAGTAATAATCAAAACATTTTGAAAAATATCTACACACTAGGCAGACCGATACATTTACCACTACCATGACTCCTTTCCTCTCGGCCTAGAGCGCCCTACAGAGGCGAAGTTGCAGTTGTGATAAGCTGGGCGTCGAGTTACCACCACTGGCTCTTTTCTCCGTCGCCCCCACAGGTTTTACACTGTAACTGTGTGATGTTCTTTGAGGCAAGACAAGAATTCTTGATCTTCTATCATACCGCACATATTCTCTTTCACCTGCTATTGCGGGCCGTATGTGCATTATGTTAGTGCTTTTATTACGCGTGTGTTCGTGACTTCAGCCTCTCATAGACAAGATTTGGACGAGGAGATGCTGCTTACGTCCTTTGCACTGACTGTCCAGCGCTACCGTATCGAGTCCACACGTCCACTGACATAGCATTATTGCGAGAAACTCGCTACTCTCACGAGGATGTATCCAACGCTACAGTGGCGTGGGCGGGCTCAGTGGCCACCTTAGCATCATACTCCAGAGAATCTCCCTCGAGAACTGGTGCAATGCACTCTGTTGTGTGCCCATACTCCAACGAAAACGATGCAACGCAACCAGTGGCGTGCCCATGCCCCAACAAAAAACTCCTCCGAAAAAATGGTGCAATGCAACCAGTAGTGTACCCATACTCCAACGAAAAGTAAGGCGAGCAGCTCCCCAACCGCATCCCTGTCGCAAAATCGGCCAAGTTTCGACACACACAAGAAACTTCTCACATACCTCGAGTCTCAGATGGATGATATTGCTCCCCCCGCTACAGCAATGAGTTGTTTGTTATGAATGAAAAGGAACTCAGTTACATTTCAGTCACACTGAATAAGGACGCACAAGATAACATCACCCATATGGTTTACTTCATCAGTCTTCAAAACAACAAATAATTTTGTCAAAAATTATTCTACGTACTCCTACATCTACTTTATGTGCATTTCTGTCCTAAACACTTTAGCCTAAATTTACTCCGCAGGGATTCGCTAGCCTAACCTACTCTACATATGGTTTAATGTGGAAGCTATGGTGGTGCCCAATTGATTTCTTGGTCTTCATTGATTCCAGTTCAAAGGCATTCTAATGACAGAGCACCCTGATTCAGTATGATCCATTGTACACTGGAACGAATTTTTGATATTCCTGCTGCAGTTGGTTTGCTAACCAAAACGATTTCACAAGGACGTTTTGGCCCACTTGGAATACACTTTCATGTGCTTTCTTGTCGGCACTTTTCTTCCTGCTCCGAGCTGCAGACTGAATTCTGCAGAGAGCAAGGTCTACAATCTTCTGATGCTGCAGTTGAGTTAGTGGAGGGAAGTCTACTACCTTCTTTATTAAGTCCTGAGGCTGTCGATTCTTTAAAACTGTTATCGGCGCTAGCTTCGTGATCCCGTGAGGTGCCTCACTGATGACCGTTTTGAAATCCTTGAGGAAAACATCCTAGGACGTTGTTACTTGTGGCAATATAACCGACACGGGGTGCCTAATTCTTATGTAACAAGTTAGGCCGAATTCGAACTCGGGTGGTGTGACGAGATAAATATTAGTTCAGTCCTGTTCCTTCTTAGTGTCTCTTTGCACCGTTTCTGGGTTTTCGGTAACGGTCCCATTAAATCTGTGGCCGCTAAGTGTTTTAATATATTGAGAACAGTCCGGAACAGAGGGGCTTGCACATTTACAGTCTTGTCCTTTGCCTTCTGACAATCCTTGCACGCTGACAGCACGCGCCAGATCCTTCATTCCACCTTCCTGAAGTGACAGTGTGTCCTTAGCTACAGAAAGCACTTTCTCGGACCGAAATATTCGTAACTTAAATGGCTGTGAGACGCCACTTTGTTGACCAAAAGTTTTGGTAGATATATACACCATTCCGATTCCCCCACATAACTCCCGTGAGAGAGTATACCTTTCCTTAGCAGGTAGAATTGTCTAATGACCGGATGATTCCGATCTTCCCACTTCTCTTTGACCCTTTTAAGCTCTAGATTCTTGTCCTGTTCTCTCCTAATGTCTTTTATACTGCAGGTCACAAAGTTTTCTAACGCGATTCTTCTCATGTAGTGGAGACTGTAATTGTTCTCCTCAAGACCTTCTTTAACACTGGACTGTATTCCTAAGGCGACCGTGACAATGCGTCAGCTAGTACATTTTGTCTGCCCTCTATGTATTTAATGGTGAAATTGTATTGCTGCAGCCCTCCCGGCCAATGGAATATCATATTACTCTGGATAAAGTGACCTCAGAAATCAGCGACTATATTACTCTAACAGATTCAATCTTTTTTTTAATAATTATGTAGCAATATAGGTTGCAATGCATTTCAAACACATTTTAACAAAAGAATAAGAGCGGCAAATAACTTAGCATCTAAACCAATAAATATCATTTAACTTAAAATGGGCGTATTATTATTTACTGGAGGACTCCACCTCTCTTTTTGTTAACCGATATTCCATTCCCCCCCCCCCCCCCCCTGAGCGATTTCTAGAATCGCCCCTGCAGACACATGATATTTCAAACTCATATACATGGTATTCTCAATGTCAGTTGCACAATCTTTTCTTAGAAGATGCAATTGTACCACTTTGGGGAGCCGATAGATCATCGCGCTTACGATATATTTTTTTTCTATAAAACAAAACAGCGCCTAAACTGCGATGGCTGTTTTCCCTGCAGATTTCAGCAGGAACTTCTAACATTCAAGAATGAGCGCTTATTGACTATGAACACGATGATCTGTTTTTAGGTATAATGGTGAACTAAATGTATAATATCGTGTAGGTCGCCATGTAAGCTGGAACAATTGTTTGTTGTTACTATTGTAATGTTAGCGAATATGGTGCTTAAAGTCAGTAACCAAATGGGACGATGAGGAAACGTTACAATATGACATCCGTGGAGGTTGCTCAAAATCGAGGAGTCTTCTAATTTGACCTGACATCGGCGACATAAATAAAGGAGAGCGGAAAACTGCGAAACTACTGAAGTCACGCTGAAAGAGCTAGTTCTAAGGCTGCACGCAAGATGGCTCTAGCAGTATGATATCTGACTTCCGAGACGTGTGTTCGTAAAAAGATATACAGTAAGTACTTTCCGATGATGCACACAACCGACACTAACTCTGGGCAAAGATGTATGGCTAGTAATGGAGTGCAATGGCGTAGTGTAAGAAATGAGGCTTTGTGAATGTTCAGGCTTTCGAATTAAGCAACGTTTGCTGTGAAATGCCATACAAGGATATATTCAGGTAGATTCATGTTGAAGGCCAACATATAGAAGAATAATCAACACAGCTGTCGAAATAGTAAGAACCTAAATAACAAGCGGAAGTGCTCATTTTGTCTAAAAGCCCCCTTCAATGATGAGTCAAGAGAATGAATGATTTAGCTCCTTGTGATACAAGCATCGTATTTAATCCCCTAAACACGTCATATTCTGTTAGGATTGCGATGCTAGCTCAGTTAGTAACTACATAACAAATTATGTGGCTGAAATGTCCCATATTCGCGGATAGACTCTCAAAGAAAATGGTTGGGCAAACTCTTCAGGGTTTAAGTGAGAAACGAACAAAATGGATCAAATGGCTCTGAGCACTATGGGACTTAAGTGCTGTGGTCATCAGTCCCCTAGAACTTAGAACTACTTAAACCTAACTAATCTAAGGATATCACACACATCCATGCCCGAGACAGGATTCGAACCTGCGACCGTAGCGGTCGCGCAGTTCCAGATGTAGTGCCTAGAACCGCTCAGCCACCTCGGCCGGCGAGAAACGAACAGAACTCTATCAAGATGATAACTGCTAACTAGCCATATGAAAAGTGAACTAAGTGGTCCTTATTTACAATCCTATAGCATGATAATCGAAGCTGAAACTACAGATGTGTCACAGGGTTATCCAGGCGAAGCCCACTAATAAGTTTTTGTTATGTCCGCGGATTAGTCGGACTCATGGGCGTACTCACAGCTGCCCCCCCCCCCCCCCCCCCTACACACACAAGAAGATACCTGAATCGTTCGTGCAGACCCGTCATCGGCACATTGCTGTCGACAGGGAAGTTTATGGAAATAACAAATTTGGGCGATGAGCAATCCGTTCTGCTACTGGCGGGCACTGTAACGTCATAATGAACAACATTGTTTCTCCTACCTTTTTTAAATATAAAATGCTTTACTACAGCAAAGACATTAGTTTTAAACGTATCATTTTCTAAGATAGGGTCATACCCCATACATTTGTAACAGATCAAATCACGTATGTATTTTATCACTTGCCCACCTTTTAATCCGAACTACTGGCTTAAAAATTCAGGAACTCTGAGTACAATAATGCGAGTTCACCTTCTTGTCAGCCAAACTAACATGCAGTGCGGTAAATATGCCAAACTTCGGCATTATCAGCCTTGTAATGCTGCGAAATAATTTCAAACAGTGTTATAAGGACAAGAAACATCGACTAGTTCCACTTAAACGTTTATTTTGCTCTTGATCGATTTCGGTTATTGAATATAACCGCTGCCAAACGACGGTACTGTTAAGACGTGTACATTAAATGCATGTCATAATCAAGGACTGTATGCAGTAACATCAAAGTACAGAGCATTTCCAGGGGACGACGCCTTGAAATATGGTTATATACACATTAGTAATAAATCTACACTGCCTGCATTACAGCTATGACGTAAAGTGAAATTCTCAACAGAAGTTATTTCTCCAAATTTTTATTCGGTTGTTCCCTTCTACCAGGATAAAAATACCACCTTCTTGTTTTTAGAGATGGGTTGTTTTTCTTACTTGTTTTTGATGAAAGCATGATATATTAATGTGCTCTTTCTGCATGAATTTTGATAATTTCTGGATGAATAGTGGGGAACCAATCTGCAGGTATTGTACACAAGTTTCTAAAGACACTCCTTTCTCAGAAGAAGTTGCCGCATCTATGTACAAGAGCAAACATTAATTCAAAGCCATTTTTCTGAGGGTTCGAGCGCTACTTCACGGCAAAGTACTTTATGGAATATATCTGTCTTCAACAGTTTTTCATAAAATAACTAATGAGCGAAAAAAGTTTCTTACTTAACCAGATTCTTGGAAATGATAAGAGCAAGTACGACCGTCCATACTGTCTTTTTTACATAATTTCGACAATAAAACTCCTTCTAACGCAGCACGCTGCAGATATATGAAGTAAAACTTCAGTTCCTTTTTGTTATGATCGTGGAAATTACAGTTTACAATAGCACAGCCGAGCACTGCGTAACACTCTACGATTACCCTTACATACAAATTATGCGCTGAATCGAAGTACTTGAAATAACGCAAAACAAAACCGACAACACCGGTAAACTCAGTATACTTCCCTATATGACAACAGTTGCACCAAGCGTTCCATAGTAACGTCATACGAACAACAATCAAAACACATCCCTCTGTACACGGGTTAATGCGTCCCCGTGGACGGAAGAAAATATTGCAAACGACGGCACTAAGAAAGACGTGCGCACCACAACAGCGTAAAAAGCAGAAATTCAGGCAGATAATTAGTTCTTCTTATGGGACAGTTGCAACTGAACAAGTTCATTTTGAAAAATGAAGAAACCGCACAACAGTGGCTTAATCCACAATCTTTTATTGTGTACACGACCGGTTTCGGAACGCTATTACATAGTTTTCCAGCTTGTGTTCCTGGTCGCGCAACACGGGGGACCAGTTGTTACGAAATTTTTGTCCCTTTTACCCTTTCAACACGGAATCTTTGGTTCCATGACAACACTGGGGTGGGAATGACCTCAGGTGATCAGGTTATTTCATTCTTTACACCAGATGATGGAACTTCAAGTGTTCTGCAACCGGTCTTGTACACAATAAAAGATTGTGGATTAAGCAACTGTTCCGTGATTTCTTCATTTTTCAAAACAGATAATTAGTTTCGGGAGCCAGTGCTTCTGAATATATATCAGTTACCAAGTTCTTGATTATTTCGTGGAGTTATTGTAATCATCAAACATATCAAATACATTTTTTAAAAAAGGTGAGTGTGTTTGCATTACCTACTACCTTGTTAATGTTTTTCAGAAGTCAGGATATTGATCTAAGTTTTTTATATGTAACTGCAACTGAATGTTATTTTATTATACTGTTATCTATGAAGCAACAATAGCATTATTAATATTTTAATGTTCTTTATGTAAACTGACGTAACGTGCGATATAGTGCATAAACAAAGTCTACACTTACGTGCCTGGCAGAGCGTTCATCGAATCACTTTCATTGACAGCCCGACTCGTGCATCATATCTGTGCCATTCAGTAATTAAACATTATAAAGAGAAGATTCTCAAAGCAAAAGAACATTCTCTGAGAAAGCTCTAAATTTCTTATCAATAAAAAATTTGAAGCATATTCTTTGAGGATAGAGTTCGTTTCACTACCTCCCCTCCTTCTTGAAAAGGTTATCGGTGTGTGTCGTCTGCCGCTTCCGGCACAGAACACACGCGTTATCTTATATTTCATGGAACTCTCTAAAACAGGCAATCTAGTCAATGTACAGATATGGAACTGGCATCAGTGTGTTCTCGAAGAGCTGCACTACGTTTCGATTTTAGTTTTATGTGCAATAAAAAATTACTAAGTCGATATAGGGACAGTTCACGATGTTTCTGTGAGCATGTTTCTGACAATGTTACAGAATTATCGACACGAGGTAAATTTCTTTGTTGTTGAGGTTATGTGAACACATTATGCGAATGAAAGCTTAAAAAATACAACACATTTTCATCTACGCCAAACCCGAATTCTGTTAAAGTTTTCTAACACGAGATAATTTTGGTTAAATATGGTACATAATTGTCCGTTCGCGCGTTGAGTACGTAAGCGATTGTCCATGCCAAAATCACAAAAATCAGTGGGGTGCCATACGTGCATCTCTGCTTGCTCGTCGTAAATTGTTTCGGGAACAATACCGACCTTTCCTATCCTGTGTCGTTGCTGGTGACAAGAAATACACTACTGGCCATTAAAATTGTTACACCAAGAAGAAATGCAGATGATAAACGGGTTTCGTTGGACAAATATATTATACTAAAACTGACATGTGATAACATTTTCACGCAATTTGGGTGCATAGATCCTGAGAAATCAGTACCCAGAACAACCACCTCTGGCCGTAATAACGGCCTTGATACGCCTGGGCATTGAGTCAAACAGACCTTGGATGGCGTGTACAGGTACAGCTACCCATACAGCTTCAACACGATACCACAGTTCATCAAGAGTAGTGACTGGCGTATTGTGACGAGCCAGTTGCTCGGCCACCATTGACCAAACGTTTTCAATTGGTGAGAGATCTAGAGAATGTGCTGGCCAGGGCAGCAGTCGAACATTTTCTGTATCCAGAAAGGCCCGCAACATGCGGTCGTGCATTATCCTGCTGAAATGTAGGGTTTCGCAGGGATCGAATAAAGGGTAGAGCCACGGGTCGTAACACATCTGAAATGTAACGTCCACTGTTCAAAGTACCGTCAATGCGAACAAAAGGTGACCGAGACGTGTAACCAATTGCACCCCATACCATCATGCTGGGTGATACGCCAATGTAGTGATGATGAATACACGTTTCCAATGTGTGTTCACCGCGATGTTGCTAAACACGGACGCGACCATCATAATGCTGTAAAGAGAACCTGGATTCATCCGAAAAAATGACGTTTTGCCATTCGTGCACCCAGGTTCGTCGTTGAGTTCACCATCGCAGGCGCTCCCGTCTGTGATGCAGCGTCAAGGGTAACCGCAGCCATGGTCTCCGAGCTGATAGTCCATGCTGCTGCAAATTTCGTCGAACTGTTCGTGCAGATGGTTGTTGTCTTGCAAACATCCCCATCTGTTGACTCAGGGATCGAGACGTGGTTGCACGATCCGTTACAGCCATGCGGATAAGATGCCTGTCATCTCGACTGCTAGTGATACGAGGCCGTTGGGATCCAGCACGGCGTTCCGTATTACCCTCCTGAACCCATCGATTCCATATTCCGCTAACAGTCATTGGATCTCGACCAACTCGAGCAGCACTGTCGCGATACGATAAACCGCAATCGCGATAGGCTACAATCCGACCCTCATCAAAGTCGGAAACGTGATGGTACGCATTTCTCCTCCTTGCACGAGGCCTTACAACAACGTTCCACCAGACAACGCCGGTCAAATGCCGTTTGTGTATAAGAAATCGGTTGGAAACTTTCCTCATGTCAGCACGTTGTAGGTGTCGCCACCGGCGCCAACCTTGTGTGAATGCTCTGAAAAGCTAATCATTTGCATATCACAGCATCATCTTCCTGTCGGCTAAATTTCGCGTCTGTGACACGTCATCTTCGTGGTGTAGTGATTTTAATGGCCAGTAGTGTAGCATCTTTATAAGGAAATTAAAGGAATGGCTGAGCGCATGTCCACGTACAAAGACCTGCGGCCATCCACAAAAGGTAATGTCATGCCCCTGATGGAACTGCGACGGTGTGATGTACTACGAGTTGTGTCCCCGAAATGTAACCATCACTGCTGTCATTTACTGTCAACAACTGAGACATTTTGCAGACGCAGTCCAAAAACAACGATCAGGAAGACTGAATGAAGTGATGCTGCTGAACGATAACGCCCATCCACATTCTGCTAGACTTGGAAAAAGAACTACACCGTAGTTGGGTCGGGAAGTCAATCCGAACAAATCTTATTCATCTGATTTTGCGCCCTCAATTTTCACCTTTTCCAATCTTTGAATTTCCTTTCGGGATGAAAATGCGCTCCGAACATGGCTCGACGAGCACTCCGCCTCAAACCACTTGATTTCTACAGTCGCAGAATCGAAAAATTACCCCAGCGTTGGCAGACTGTTAAATAGCGAAGGAGAATATCTTATTGATGACTAAAGTCTCTGTTATGTGTATCTGTGGTGTTTATTCAACTTGTGAAAAACGCTACGAACTTACGCACCAGTCTAGTAACATTGCGTGTGTCACAACCCTCCCCCCCCCCCCCACACACACACACAAAGAGAAAAAAAACAGAGAGCCTATTGTTGTCAACACCAATTAAGGGAAATACACAATGAAGAATTCCAGATAGCTCGCTGACGTACCGGCCGCTGCTTGTGTAGAGAAAGAGCACTGATGGAGTACGTCTATGCACTGAGCGCATAGTAACCACCACATTGCGTAGCGTTATTGTTATCACTGAACAAAAAAGAGTACGAAACACCCGCTGGTACGCATCTATCCGCTTCTCCTTAATGAGTTTCAGTGGCTAAATCGAATATAAAAATATATTTTTAAATAAATCACTAAACTAGTTTGGGGCCTCCCAGAACTCGCGGCCCCCTTCTGATGAGGGCCTCATCCTCATAGGGACACGCCCCCTCCCCTCCCCACCCGCCGCACTGCAGGGCCGTTATTTACGCCACTGAACCTGAAAATATTCTCCGAAACTTCTAGAATAAAGTAAATTCTGTATTTTATTCACGTGACTCACTGTCTCCCTATTTCGCTTTAATACAATACGAGCTGCCCTTCTTTGAACTTTTTCGATGTCCTCCGTCAGTCCTATATGGTAGGGGTTCGCACCACACAGCTAGCGGAGGACTGACCAGTGTAGTATAGGCTGTCTTTTTAATAGATCTGCTACACCTTCTAATTGTTGTGACAATAAATCGTAGTTTTTGCTAAGGTTTCCCCACAACATTATCTAAGTGTTCGTTCCAATTTAAGTAGTTCGTAGTTGTAACTCCTAGGTATTTAGTTGAATTGGCAGCCTTTAGATTTGTGTGATTTGTAGAGTAACCGAAATTTAACGAATTCTTTTTAATACTCATGGTGACCTCACACTTTTCATTGTTCAGAGCCAATTGCCACCTTTCACACTATACAGATATTTTATTTAAATCATTTTGCAATTGGTTTTGATCTTATGACGACTTTACTAGACGTTAAATGAGAGCATCACCTGCAAACAATCTAAGATGGCTGCTTGGATTGTTTCCTAAATCATTTATATAGATTAGAACAGCTGAAGACTTATAATACTTCCTTCTGACATTGATGCTATTTGTAGTGGAATAGCTCTACTGAATTCTGCAACAGATAACGAGTAATGAAATGTGGTTGAAATGTATTGAGAGAGTTACCACAGAAAATTACTGTACTTCCAGATGTAAACTGATTGTTGCCTGAGTTACAAATCCTATCTGATTTGAGCTGAATTTATCAAAAATCCTAGTACTTTAAACGACATGGGTATATTAACAAGTTCACAAATTACAATAATAATTTCTTATGGCTCGCGTACTGATGGAAGTAATTATATAATTGACACTTAAAATATATTACATTTACGATAAATCTATCTGTCTTCCATTTACCAGAACTCTACTTTCATTCTATCGCTAAATAATAGGAAAGAAAACTGCATTTGATAATTTTGTAAGTTCTGCAGATCATGAAAGGAGATGGAGTCGAAATAGTGGCCGCGGAAGTCATTACAATCATAACAAAAAAGAAATGTCACGATCAGCACCTAAAGGTCACCCTGAACAACAATCAAATCCGACAGCAATACCTGTGACTGTAGCAGTCCCTATGCCATTTGCAAAGAAAATTTAGTCATCGATCATTATGCATCGTGGTTAGTGTATTCCAAGATACTAAAAGGTACCCTATGCAAGCACTTTGTTTTGTTCCCTCCTGTCACTGGCACTGTTAGAGGCATTTCGAGATCATTTATCATGAGGCCATTGACAAAATTCAAGAATATACACGAAGACTGTCGGAAACATTTTAAAACCCAGCTTTACTTAACAGCGTTCAGCTGCAGCAAAAACTTTTCTTGAACATGTACTTGTGGACGTCCAACTGCATAACGTGCATGAGAAAATGATCGAGCCCGCATCTCGTGGTCGTGCGGTAGCGTTCTCGCTTCCCACGCCCGGGTTCCCGGGTTCGATTCCCGGCGGGGTCAGGGATTTTCTCTGCCTCGTGATGGCTGGGTGTTGTGTGCTGTCCTTAGGTTAGTTAGGTTTAAGTAGTTCTAAGTTCTAGGGGACTTATGACCACAGCAGTTGAGTCCCATAGTGCTCAGAGCCATTTGAACCATTTTTGAAGAAAGTGATCGATCAAAACAGGCAAATATTGACATCGATTTTTTTTCGTGTACAGTTTTTTGCGGTACACATGCTACACCTCTTAGAGGAAAACTGGCAGCTGAAGGTCTCTATTACATTTATTGAATTTAAGAATAGGCTCTGGAGTCATCTGGAAAAGTGTCGCCGCAATGCTGTTTACACATCGCCGAAAATACAAAATGAATTGATAAGTTTGTGTGGCAATGTTATTAAGGAGAATATAGCCACAAACATCAAAAAAGCAATGTTTTGCACAGTTTTGGCTGATGAAACATCAGAAATAGTCGGAAAGGAACAGTTATCAATAGGCGTGCGGTTCTACGATGAATGAAAAGTGAAAATGCGGGAAGAATTCGTAGTTTTTGTAGATCTAAAGTCACAAAAAGCCTCATCAATCGCCGAAGCAGTTGACAGTTTCTTGACCAGTAATAATCATCCAGCAGAAAATTGCATAGGATTTGACGTCCATGGCTGTTCTACAGTGGCAGACAGAGAGAGTGGTGTGCAAGCCATTTTAAGAAAGATATAGTGTCGAGACTCGTATGTTCATTGCTCAAGTCACGAACTCAGCCCTGTAGGGAGCGATGCAAATGCAGTGCCGGAAATTGGGAATACTTTTGCCTCTGTAAAAGATAGTATAAGCTTTTTAAAAGCTCGACTATACGTTGGAAATACGTTCCCAATTTATCAGGAATGTGTAAGACGAGATGGCCTGAAAAATATAAATCCATCACACCATTTCCTCAACATTTCCCAGAGGTTGTGAGAGCTCTTGAAAAATTGTCTACAGAGGGAAATTATGCAACGAGAAAATTTGCACATCAGTTGCATTCTGTCATTACAAAGCCAGTGTTCCTTTCAGCTTTACAAACTCGTTAGTTTTGGAATCAGTAGCTAATGTCCTGCAATCTAAGTATATAGATATGATCTTGGCGAAGAAACACATTACAGGAATCCTTAACGTCCTCAGTAATGACCGAAACGAGGCAGACAAGAACAACTAGCAAATTACTTGGAAAGCCTCTGCAGAGGAACTGGAAATAGAAATTGCTGTTCCACATATTGCTTGTAAGCAAAAATTCAGAAGCAATCCGCCATTGGAAAGTGACATAGCATATACTGAACCACTCATGTCATCGTTACTTATTCCATTTTCACCAGCTTTTTCTATAAATAAGCTATATCCCTTGAATATCAACAAAACTAGTATAAAAGCATTTCATAAAAATATAGAACAGTTTAAAAAAATTTACAGCTTGGATGACATTGCCTGAGAACCAGACGTATGGTACAATTTATGGAGAGAAAAGAATATACCGGAAGTCGTTGACCTGTTTAACGAGACCAATATCTGTCTTCCTAGCATGAGAAACCACTACGAGTTTTGAGCTCTATTCCAAGCACAACGGTGACTTTGGAACGATCCTTCAGTACCCTTCGAAGAGTGAAAACGTGGCTTAGAAGCACTGTGGGAGAAGAAAGACTCACTGTGTCTTATGAGCGTGCACCGAAATTACGTAAGAGAGAACTGCAAGGTGTTATAAAATAAAGTAATTGACAAATTTGCAGCAAATACGAGAAGATTAATACTAAATTAAAAAATTGTGTAGTTACGCAACTGCATTCTCATGTATAAAATGTTTATTGAAAGCAGTTTTTCACTGGTTTTCTGTTATATTTATTAAGAAACGCTGCTTCTTGTTCCTACTCAATGTTCCTTGAGACTAATACGATTGCCACCCCTACCTCCCCCCATCTAGCCTAGGTCCTGGGTACGTCCTTAAGTCAGAGAGTAAGAATGTTATTTCAAGAAGCGAGTCAATAAAAAACGATGGTATTTTAAGGGGGGTAGGACGTCAAACTGGCCGACTTGGAGCAGGAGATGCTCAACAGGACATTTTAATTTCCACTGTCTACACTTTTACAAATAAATTCATAAAATGTTGTCAGCATGACGAGGAAGGATTCAGGATTCACACTCATAGCAGTGGAAGTTCAAAAACATAACAAAATAAATCTTTTACGTGTGAAATTTCATCATTTTCTCACGTACTATTGGCTGCATTTGTTGCTATAGGTACAGTCACGCTCAAAAGTATCCGAACGACCTGAATTGCATTTCCCCTTATTCGCATGCAATCCGCATAGCACAGCTGTCTATCAGGTCCTCTAATCGCTCCTCTGTACAGTCATTTGACTATTGAAAATGATTCCAACAAGTTGGAGTAGCCAGAAGAGAATAGAATCTGTCTCTCCCTATCAAAAATAATCAGCAGATGTTGCAATCGAACCCAGACCATAAGTATATGAACCTATCATCAATCCAACAGCCACCAAATCCTCTTCTCTGTGACTCATTACTCTATCGTAACGCCGTTGCGCCACACTGGATGATAATTCTGACACACAGGCTCCCTGTAGTGGTTTACAGCACGTTCAGTACATTCATTTACTTGGTTGACCAAATCGCCATGAACTAGCTGCCTCGGCTACCCAGTGCATACATTCGACTCTATTTTGTAATCACCGAAATAAAATCAGGTAAGTGCCACCTTCACAGAACTGCCAACACTGTAGGATGCAGAAATTTAAATAGGAAGTGTTCCTTTCCACTTGAGCTATTCTATTGTGCTATATGTTTATTGAAAACGTCATGCAGTGCAAAAGAAAAGCTGTAACTGTCTGCCTCTCAGAAGTCTAGATCCGGCCATATGCTTTATCTCACAGCACTGTGGAATGAGGAAGTTCTGGAGGAACTGTTGTTGACTTCTGGAGCTGCTGTAGCTACGTGTCAGCTAGTACCGTAACGGAAAGCGTTGTGCACCGTAGATGAGATTTCGGGAGTTTGAACACATTCACTGTTACATTTTTGAAAACGCAATACTGCTGTCTGCTGAAGTTTTCAATCTAATGGAAATTTGAACATAGTTCCCTTCACTTCGCAACCCAAAATAGTCGCATGTGGAAAAAGGGCTAATTTCTGCGACATTTTGTTCTTTTCAGCTTTAATAGACGGCCAGGCAGCAGATGCATCTCGAAACTTTTGTATTATGTACGGGGAGAGTGCATCGTGCCAAAATAAGTCAGAAAAGTATTTTCTACATTAGCTGTCATGTGGTAGTGGCGTTTTATTCTTCTTCAAACCTTTTTTGACAGGCTTAACTCAGAACAAGTTTTCTACATGCACGTAGTCAATAAACTGCATGTGCATTGTCAGACTGTTATAGATTACATCAGAGAATTCGCAAATATTGTTGATGATTAATTTCTCTTTCATGTTTACTATTGTTTTAACAACACTAAAAGAAACCTTACGAAAATTGTGCACTGTATTATAAGAAATGAAATAAAACTACCCACGAAACCTTATGACGAAAGTCTGTTTTAATAAAACTGAGTATCTGTACACAAGTGTGCCTCTATCGGCACGAATTAGTAAAATACTACTCACTTAGATTTCGATTGGGTCTGTGTTTAATTGGTATGCTGTGTCATACTCAAGAGGTATGCAAATGTGGCATTTCAAAAACAAGGTTAAGTATTCCTAGAAACCCAAAATTTGCGTGTCAGCAGCCGAAAGAGGCGTTACCTGTTGTGCAGCATTGTAAGTTTTTCACCATTTCACTATGAGCCGAAAGTATTTTCTTGCGATTTCCTTATCGATGTTTGATCTGACTGCTTGTAGCTCTTTCACAGAAGGGGTAAAAGCATTTTACTCAGCGAGACTGGAACTGCGAAGCATAACAGATGCTTTTTACAGGTCAGCCCATTACCACAGAGCTAGCGAAATGGAATGTGTTCTGGCTTCCTCTTACGAGGCCAATAGTGGGTTGAACTCGTAAAACGCTACTTAAAGGACGATATTAGTTGCGATTTCCACGTGCAATGACTTTCCTGGGCTGAAAACCGTAAATTTACAATCTTTTGTTACACTTCAAGCGATAATAACTCAGATTATTCAATGGAAATGACAGGAAAAATCAAATGAACTTTGAGGCTTAATTCCGTGCACACCAGGAAGTAACTCGTCGATTACATAGTTGCCAAACATACTTTGCTTAGTTGACAAATCTCAGTTACAGTACCAGCAGGAAGAAGACGAACCGATGTGGTCCTACAACGGGCTTGGAAGTGACTATAGTTGGCATCTCAAAGACGCAGCTGCCATGGCCGGGAATACGTAATGCGTCTGATTCGCATTTCTGTAACTAGGTTTAGTGACTGGAGCGTAGTTACTAATAATACTCTGAACTGACTGCAAACTAAGCATCCTAAAGCAGTAACTCTCATAGTTGTTTTTATATTTCTTTCGTAAGTTGACTCAAAACTAAGAAACTCATTCACGGACTTTTTCGTGCCTCGCCAATAGTAGAGCACAACAAACAAATAAAATTTAAAAAGGAATATGTGTGTGTGTGTGTGTGTGTGTGTGTGTGAGAGAGAGAGAGAGAGAGGAAGAGAGAGATAAATATAAAAAAGAATGAGAGAGAGAGTAAAAAATTGGTGTAAAGAAATTGAATAACGGTATGTAAAGAAATCTTTCATTACACGTTCCACATCATTACGAAATGTCGTATTCATTACACGTATTAATCTAATCTAATCATATTGCTGACTAGCCATGAAGAATAATGAATTACCGAAATTTTCGCCAATATCAGTAACCAAATCTAGACTTGAAAATAAAAGACGACAGTTTTTGTAATAAACCGGGACTCCTATCAAGACCCTT
Source organism: Schistocerca nitens (assembly GCF_023898315.1). Classification (NCBI taxonomy): domain Eukaryota; kingdom Metazoa; phylum Arthropoda; class Insecta; order Orthoptera; family Acrididae; genus Schistocerca; species Schistocerca nitens. The sequence goes on along the minus strand of NC_064616.1, from coordinate 554,487,079 downwards.
TCGCCCCTGTTAGCTAGCCACGAAAGGTGTTTGATATACCTCCATTCAGAAGTAACAAAGTGTGCATGCATTTAAAGATGAAGCACATGATGTTAAGTTCTGTGACGGAGATACGAACCCAACACCTAATCGGATTGTTAACTAAGTAAAATCAAATGTTACGTACCGGTTTTTCTTACCAGCTGCTAGGTGTTTGAATCTAAAATAAGGATACAAATTTTTGTGCCTGAGCGACAATCGTCCTTCTTTATCATCCATGACTATTGTTTAAGTATCAATTGCATACTCACCAACGGTAAGATGTGTGCGTGTTTGCCCAGAAATAACGACACCTATTGCGAATGTTGGCAACACATGAACAGACATTAAAAATGCACGTTAATTTTCACTAGCAGACCGGTGTGCACGTGATAGGGCTTGAAATGAAATTATGAATATTTTTGTACTGGATCAGGATTCAGACCCACACACTTACCTTTGGAGGAGACCTAGAGAAGATTGCAGTCTTGGGAAAAGGATCGAACTGATTGAACTATACTGTTCCGAGAGATTCAGATCCTCGAAAGAGGAGACACGAATTCGAATCACAGTCCAGCACCAAATTTTTCATCTCTAGTTCAATCAAATACAAGTAAAATAAGAGTTCCTTTAAATGGCTATCGGTTCATCAAATAAAATAAAATTTTCTAATGTAAGTAAGTTTACTGGCAACAGTATTCCTGTTTACCATGACTTCCGCCTATGTCACTTCCCAACGTCAAATGGGTCTGCCCAATCGGTAATGAAGGAACGTGATGTTTAATGCGGAATTTGGATTATAACGTCTTTCTCTTGAGGTTACCAGAGGTAAAGTAAATCTGTTTGTTCCTCTTAAAAGTAAGTGCCTGAACCCATGCATTGCACCTGTGATAGTTCGTTCCACCAGACCATTGTGGGCACATTTCCCAGCCCCAAGAGTGTGCTGTAACGGATGATGTGCTTAGCTTACAAAATTAGTCACGGTGGAAAAAATGCGAGACTATTAACTGGTTAAGTAGAAGCAAGCTTCTGACACGCAGATTATGCTATTCTCATGTCAGCAGGATGTAAAGACTCTTCAAGGCATCATAACCTCGATGTGAAGCCATTTTGAAATTTTCACTAATTCAGCAAATTTCTTAGTTCGAGAAAATCCACTGTGAAGTGTGAAGTTACCGGATAATTCGATTATTACCGTCATTATTACTATCATTTTCTTCATACCGTTGCTGGAACACATGTGCTGTTCTGGTTGTTAGTAGAGAGAAAAGAAAGAACCCTGTAGCCATACATATCGCTAGTACAACGATATTTTACCTATCACCTATCCTTGCTTTACACCACGAGGCGAACATGGCGTCACTGAGCTGATATTTGAAATACATTTCTGTTTTCTCTCTCTGTCTCTCTCTCTCTCTCTCTCTCTCTCTCTCTCTCTCTCTCTCTCTTTATTTTTATTTTTTGAGGTAAGCATCGAGAAGCGCAAGTAATAAGCAAGTAGGTTCAAATGGTTCAAATGGCTCTGAGCACTATGGGACTCAACATCTTAGGTCATAAGTCCCCTAGAACTTACAACTACTTAAATCTAACTAACCTAAGGACATCACACACACCCATGCCCGAGGCAGGATTCGAACCTGCGACCGTAGCAGTCCCGCGGTTCCGGACTGCAGCGCCAGAACCGCTAGACCACCGCGGCCGGCTAAGCAAGTAGGCATATAATCTATTTACAGTTATTTTCATCGGGATACATAATGCAAAAATACACCTTTTAAGCGTATTATTGCGTAATTCCAATTATTGACAGTCTATTCGTGAGCTTGCTCGCATTCAGTGGGGTGAAACCTATCACAGACCTTTGTGTTCGTAGTCTTGCTCTTTACCACTTTGCCACCACGTAATGGCTGAAACGCATAACGTACTAATAAAACGTTATATTTGTAGACGCTCTTTCGGTATACAGCATTGAAAATACGATTGTCCGTGCTCAACTTTGGCCTCGATTTTTTCAAAAGCTAGGGAGTGTCTAGCAGAAAGCTAGAACTTCTATGCAATATTTAATCAAAATCGGTAGCGCACACGTCAGACCCTCTCCTTGTGAGACTTATATACAAATCGGAAGTTTGTGGAGACTGTTTCAGCGAGCGTTATAAGTGACATACAGCAGTGTATGCAATACCTCGAATACACTGAACGCAACAGTTTATTTAGTCTTCCGAACTAAAACATGTTCGTTCCTTCGAAGTAATAGTTACGACTAAAACATATTTCCGTTTAACCTGAATTTTGTTAAACAGATATAAATTGTCATGTAACACAGCTCCTTAAAAATAGTTCTATCATGGTTCGAGCTCTTGTGTTTTAAGACATATGTGGTGAAATCAACAGCTGCGTATTTCAGACAAGTGATTTTGGCAGATATACCCATAAACTGAACCCACCGATCTGTTATAACTGGATCGTCTCCAACAGCATTGATTTAATGATATTGCTCTAAACGTTCCAGTGAAATCATGAATATAATCTGTGTGTCACAGCACTGAAAGCTTGAAATCGGGAATGAATTTGACTTCGGTGCTCGTGCGAGTGCTCTGCGTCCTGTGTGGCACTTCGTTTCCTGTTGCCTTGTGAGTCGGTTCTTACCTCTGTCAAGGCGACATGTCACAGCTCAGTGAGTTTGATAAAGGTCGTATCCTCGCGCTTACTGAAGACAGGTACTAAATGGTTCAAATGGCGCTGAGCACTATGGGACTTAACAGCTATGGTCATCAGTCCCCTAGAACTTAGAACTACTTAAACCTAACTAACCCAAGGACAACACACAACACCCAGTCATCACGAGGCAGAGAAAATCCCTGACCCCGCCGGGAATCAAACCCGGGACCCCGTGCTCGGGAAGCGAGAACGCTACCACGAGACCACGAGCTGCGGACTAAGAAGACGGGTACTGTATCAGTGCCATTTCCTTTGTTCTGGGATACAGCAAATCCATTATTCATCTCTGGGCGAAGAGGATGCAAGATGAAGGCCACGTAAACCGTCGTCTTCGCTCTGGACGTCCACGGACTACCATAGGGGATGAAGACAAGAGTATACTCCGCTGCAGTGTTGAGAACCCTTTCAGGAGCAGCGGAGAAATTAAAAACATCCTGCAGCTAACAGTGAGCAGGTCGACCATACGTCGTCGGCTCAACGAGGAAGGAAGGTATGGACGTAAATCGACTGTTAAGGAAATGCTGAAAGACCAACACAGGGCTGCAAGGTTAAATTTCGCACTGGTCTACAGAAGGATGCCGCTTTCGTACTGGGACCGAGTTTTATTTACCGACGAGAAGGTATTTTCAACTGCTCCAAATAGCTCTGTCCATGTGTATTGACAACGTGGAACGAGATACGACCGTAAATATGTCCAGCAGAGGCAAAGGTGTGGCCGGACGTCTGTCACAGTTTGGCGCTGGATATCGGCAAATGGTTGCCGCGTGCTGTGGGAACTTGAGTGTCCGCTTTGTAGTGCTTATTACTGCGAAATACTGGAAGAAATCGTACTTCCTTCTGTTCGTCAGCGATTTCCTGGTGGTAGAATCGTCCTCCAACATGACTGTTCTCCATTCCATACAGACAATCGTGTAAGACACTGGTTTCAGATGAAAGGAGACATTGAGCTGTTGGACTGGCCTCCAAAAGCTGCTGCCCTCAATCCCATAGAGCACGTGTGGGCAGAGATGGAAAAAAATTATTAGGAGCAAAAGACCTGCACCAACATCCAAGGCAGTGTTGTCGAAAGCAGTTCACTCTGCGTGGGAAGAAATGTCACAGAGTGACAGATTCATCAGAGAGCTTGTTGCCTCTGTTCGCCGGCGATTAAATGCAGTTGTAGAAGAGGACGGGAACTGGACACGGTACTGAGTCTACTGTGTTAATAGGGAGAAGACTTTTTTTAAAGCACATATTGTATAATTTCAGCTTAACTTCTCTTCAGCGATTAAGATGCTGTGAACAAAAGGAAAACTTCTCCTATTTTAATTTCGTTAGTAAAATTTTAATGTAAAATACATCGCTAATATTTGCATAACAAGACGAAGATTTTTATTTTAATGAAGAGTACGTTTTTTCTCATAAGACGCATAATGGCAATGAAGGCTGAGGCATCAAAGAGAGAGCATTTATGTTGTTTAATTTTTCTCCTTTTCTGTTTCTGCCAACTTGAAGACACTACATTCAATTCAGTTCTCTTTACTGCAGGGACACGCAAGTACCAACACAGTCATAAACGAGAGATCCCTAATGCCAAGCAGAATGCACAGCGGTGGCTACATGATGGCAAAGTGGTAAAGAGCAAGATTACGAATACAAAGGTCTCGTGTTCGATCCCTGGTCAGTCCCATTTTCCACTTATTTCCCTCGGGCAGTGTTTGTTGATGTGAAAAATGCCGAGTTGCACTGCGGTCCGAAAGCCACGTTAAACTGTAGGTTCCCCTATTAACTGGCTAGGTAAGTCAACTCAAAGGTCTCAGGAAAGCAACGGCATACTACCTCCAACAGGACTGTGCCTATTAAAGCACTGTGGTGTTCAAACAATCTTCCAGCTGATGACTGCTATACTTTACTATGGGTTCCAAAGTTAATGATGTTCGGGTTATTAACATTTTTGTGTTTTCATGCTGTAGCTTTGATACTAGTAAACGTAAGTAACCGAACGAGCTCTGTCACCGTTCGAGTTGTGGCTCTTTTTTTTCCGCTTTGTAACAGCACAGTTGACGCTGCCTGCCGTGAGAACTGCATAGCGTAACATTCAGTCGATACGAAGATTCATACCCCCTATGAATCTAAACAATTCATATTAGTTATTATACGATTTTGTTCAAATTTGGTACACAGCCTTTTGTTATTACTAGAATGATGCTGTCAAAATTTCAGATTTTTATTTATTATGGTTCTGGAGTAGAGGGGATTACCTAAAAGTCCTAAAACCTACGCTTGTTTTTTTTAACCAAGTTAGGAACAATAACAGATCGACTTTCATTACCATTTAAAGCCATTCCAAAATTATCAGTGCATAAAAATCAATTAATTGGAATTTTCTTTATAAAACTTTAGTCACTGTGCATTATGTAATACAAAAATCGGTCAAAATTATTATTTGATTATATTTTGCCCTGTGAGTGCGTGAGAATGTTTGAGAGGGTGTATGTGGGACATACGTTAAAATTTAATATTTCATTTTTCATAAAACCTTGTACAAACGAACCGTGGGAAAGTTATGTTGCAACCACGATTCAGGTGACATATGTCGATATCTGATTGCTTTTGTATAAAAGCAGCCAGAATGGAAGTTAGAGGCAGAATAAGTTTATTTATCAGTTTGAAGAATATTTCGTACTTCATTTATTTTGATTAAGGGGCTCCGGAAAGGCTCAAAATCATGAAAAGTTCAATTTTTACTTTTTCGCGTTTTCTGAATCTGCAGACTATTACCTTTTAATAGATATATAATTTATTCAATTCTGAAGACTACAACTATTTTTAAATTTTTTTTGAAATGTGTTCTACATGGGCGTGACCCACTGTGGCGCTGTTAAACTGCTGTCAAATGGTGTTATTATTAACGTCCACGTTCATCAGGTACATTTTAGTGATGTGAGATAAAGTATGTGTTGTGGCTAACCTGTGATGGTTCAATATATATCGCTGGTGTGATTGTCGATTGTTTCATGTTTATTTAATCTGTCGTTATCTCGAAAATATTCGTAATTAATTCTGTTTCTTGAGTCTCTGTTTTGTTGAAGTATAATAATGAGTAAAAGTAAAGTTATTAGAAATCCTCTGAAGGCTTTTAAGAAAAGGAGAAATGTTGGAAAGCCAAAGGTATGTGTTATTACTGTAAACAATAAAGACGATAACCAAGTGAGTGAACCTAACCTCTCAAGTACACCTGCCCATAGCAGTCAAAGTGGGAAAGAAAATACTTCACAGAAGAAGCTTGGTTCAATGAGTGAAAACTATGAATGTTTTATGGGCGAATCGGATGTGAATGAAATATTTGATATGTCGGTTCTCAAAGGAATTTTTTCAAACTGTGTAAGATGTATTCATTGTAGTGAAGTTGGTCTGGAACTCTCCATAATAAAGCACGTAGGACTTGCTAGTTAAATACAACTGAAATGTGATAAGTGTTCATACATGACCACCTTTTGGAACAGTGTTGCAGTAACTGCAACTGAAGAAAATGGTAGCAAAATCTACGAACACAACATTAGATTTGTTTATTCCTTGCATTCAGTTGGTAAGGGTGCTACTGCAGGTGCAATTTTCTGTGGCATCATGAATCTTCCAAATCCCCCAACCAAGTTTACGACCTATAATAAATTAATAGGGTCTAAAGTAGAAGATGTCTGTATAGAATCTATGAAGAACGCTGTGGAAGAGGCAGTAATGGAAAATAATGGTAACAGAGATTTGACTGCAGCGTTCGATGGTACCTGGCATAAACGGGGACACACATCTCTTCATGGTGTAGTATCTGCCACCAGTATGTATACAGGGAAAGTTTTAGATGTAGCAGTAATATCGAAGTATTGTAGATGTCCACAAAAATATAAAGGTACACATGAAAATAATTGCAAAGCTAACTATAGTGGCAGTAGTGGAGGAATGGAAGTGGCTGGTGTTGCCAGTATATTCCAGCGTTCTGAGGCGTGTGATAAAGTGCGATATGTTAATTACCTTGGTGACGGTGATTCTAAAAGTTTCAAACATGTTCAAGGACTGAAGCCCTATGGTGATGATGTAGTGCAGAAATTTGAGTGTATTGGACACGTACAGAAGCGAATGGGAACAAGACTTCGGCGACTGAAAGCTTCGTACAAAAAACAAAAACTCAGTGATGGTAAAGGGTTGGATGGGAAGGGAAGGTTAACTGACAGTGTAATTGACAAAATACAGAACTATTATGGAATGGCTATTAGGCAAAATACACAAAGTGTTGACGAAATGAAGAGGGCTGTTTGGGCTCTTTTTTTTCATACTTCTTCAATCGATGAAAATCCCCAACATAGCTTGTGTCCCAAAGAAGAAGACAGTTGGTGTAAATATAACAAAGGATTGCTAACTGGTGAAGTGTACACTCATAAGCATAGTCTGCCTCATGCAATGATGGAGGTGATAAAACCTATTTTCAGAGACTTAGCAGCACCTAAACTGTTGAAAAAGTGTATGCACGGAAAAACTCAAAACCCCAATGAAAGTGTAAATAGTGTTATATGGTCGAGAATCCCCAAGACTGTATTTGTTGGAATAGAAACACTTCACTTTGGTGTGTATGATGCTGTTGCGACTTTCAATGATGGCAACATTGTAAGGTGCAAGGTATTTAGAAATATGGGAATGAAGATAGGTTCTAACATGGTACAAGCGATGCTTGCTTTAGACAAGGAACGCCTTCGGGCTGCAGACAGGGCTGTAAAGAGTCTAGAAATACAAGCAAGAGTAAACAGGAGGAGGAACAAGAGGAAGCTGGAGGAGGAGTTTGCAGAGGATGAAGATAATCCATCCTATGGACCTGGAATGCACTAAAAAGTTAATCCAATCTTTGTCGCTCGATTCCCAAAACTTTTATTTTCTCATACTAATTACATGTTTTCTAAGGATCTTCCAAACATATTTGTTTCAAACTTTCAGTAAATGTTACACAGTACCTTCTGCATAATTTAACACAGCCTTTTTCCAAAAAACTGTATACTTTTTAATATATAAATAAAAAATTGCAAAAAAATGTTGTGAATTTTCATTACAATTGAAAAAAAATCATCTTTAATAACTGAACTAAAATTTTGTAAAATCCCTGTGTTAAGTTGTAGCCCATATTCCAGTAAATAATCTGTAAAAAGTTCAACTTCCTACCTCAAATACTTTGTGAGGAAAGATGTAATTTATAAGCGTTATTTTAACATTGCAAGTATAGGGCGTTCCGGAGCCCCTTAAACAAAATACAGCTGGTCGGTGTGGCTGTGCGGTTCTAGGCGCTTCAGTCTGGAACCACGTGACCGCTGCGGTCGCAGGTTCGAATCCTGCCTCGGGCATGGATGTGTCTGATGTCCTTAGGTTGTTATTAATGCTAGTATTGTCTGCCAGGTCATTAACGTCCAGCACAAATCTCAGTACACTTCCCTGGGGCATCCTGAAGTCACTTCTACTTCTATCAATATCTGTTCATCCAAAATAAAATGATATATCCTCCCTACCAAGAAATCCTCAATACTGTTGCACCACTGAACCTCCTTCCTTGGCAGCTGAAACCTGTGGCCAAGTTACCAGGAAATGTCAGTGAAAGTGGATGCAATATGCCATAGACAAATGAGACAGATGGGAGTCAACAAGATGTTCTTTTGCAAGAAACTACATGCAAGCTGTGTTGACACAGCAATAACCACTGTAGGATCATACAGTAGCATAAGTTACCATACATTGAAGCCTCAACACTGGAGTCAGGACTGTAACACTCATGATGCACCATAAATACAGGAGCCAGTCTGCAGCACTGGTGACCTGTTTACCACAAGACCAAGCCTCGGACCACAACTCTGCTGTGGCCTATGTCATTCAGAATGATGTCCTGTCAAAATATAGGCAAGATGAGCCATAATAAATACCACCCATTTCAGCTATGCAGTATCCCTCTCTGCCCACAGCCAGCTATGAGAGGTACTCCTTGCTAGCGATTAACCTGAAGTAGGTCATCCAGTCTGCTATACTAGATGCCACTTCTGCTGGCTCCAAAGCTATGAGCTGCGCCTAAATCCAGATGCTACCAGGAGCTGAAATAGTGCCTTCCAGCTGGTGGGCTACTTGCTGGTTCACTTCTATCGACTGCAGAATGCCTACTTGGGCCTCCATGGTTCATACTACCCAGATCTATGTAGCTGTTGAGCAGCCACTTGCCAAACGTATGCACACTATGCTGCTGTTGATTTCCATTTTATGGGCACACACTATCTCTGCAGATCATTGTTGCAGCTACCTACACTGGGGTCTTTGATTTATTACTGTGCAGTTTAGTGTTTTCTGAACTGACCTGTGTGTCTGTGACAGTCAATGTGGCCAACTTCTGCAGAGGCCGGCACAGTTTCCTGCACCATGGCTCAAGTTCTGATGCTGTGCTCCTTCACTCATCAGGGTGCTTACTGCCTGACTCTGCCCTACTGCAGTTTGCTTAGTGCTATGAGCTGGCTGAGTCATCAAAGGCTGCGTGCTGAGATCAGCACCCTCTCCACAATCCATGATTGGAGTCTGACCCTGGCTGCCAACTCCGACAGCACAATTGCTATATTTGATGGAATAAATAAATGAATGTCTATTCTACTTCTTTGATTTATCAGCAGACGTCCACCTGGATCCACAAGCTCGCCATCCCACTAATCAACTTGCATCGTCACTACAACCTGTAGTGGAGTACCTAAGCCATACAAACCCCTGTTACAACTGGTTACAGAAATGCTTTCTAGAGTCAGAAAAAACTGACTCAATTTCGAATGACATTGACAGCTGCAACATAAAGAATCATCAGGACAGTAGCACATGTTGTGTTGGCATGTGTGATGGCAACATGCCTGGATTGGCATATGGATTTGAGTGTTAAGTTTGTTAAACTAGATGAAAACTTATATTTGTCTCAGTTTAATGGAAAGACAAGAGAGCACTATGCAAGCATTCATTTAGTGAGGTGTACACAGCAGTAGTATATCTATGCCAGTTCTAGACTACTTTGACCTTGGCCCATCAGGTTGCCTAAAAGCCTGAGGAAATGAAGCCATCAGTTGTCTTCAATGCATGATGTTATCAAGATGGCGGATTGTGGTAAATTTTAAAATTAAAGATGATGGAGGCAGGAAATTTAAAGTTAAAATTTGATGGATAGCAGGAAATTTAAAAATATACAGGATGGCTGGAAATTTAGAAATCAAGGGTGGCAGTGGAAGCAAATATTTTTCAGGCAATCTTAGTGCTTCAAAATGCAAGATGGCATTGGAAGGAAGAAATTCTTTTACAGTCAATGATATAACACTATCTATTTTTTGCCAAAGCTCACCATATTCAAAAGTACCTAATTATACAACAATATTTCCTACACAAATTTTATCAAAGAATTTCTTAAGCATGCACTCACATGGAAATGTTTATGTCACATACTACAGCCTCATCAGTACATTTTGTTGCTTTTATGTTTCACTCACTCGGTGAGAAGTGTGTGTAGTATCATTTTACACAGATTACCTCAAGTGTTTCCAAATGGATGATTTTTTATCAACACCATAATGAGTCATCTTAATGGTCATCTCCTATTAAAATGAAGGAACTTTCAGATTAAATAAATAAAATTGATGTACAATATCACACAATAAATCAAATTTAATGCTTTTACACTTTCACACCTACACAAAAATTACACTTAACATTCTCTTGCAGTACAAACCTCATTTTACATTTTCAGACATGCACAGTAAAAGCAGTTATCACTTTCGAGTCAGTGGTGGTCCTAAGCTATGGTAATCACTTTATTGGGAAGTATATGACACATTTTTTGTCTTGTGTTGATAGACTTAGCTTGTACTCTATAACAGTAGAAATTACATGGTACTTGGATAAATAACATACATTGAGCAGAACATGTCACAAAGTTGTTGAATGGAATGAGAAAAATATTGTGCAGAAGAACAGTGCCAAAGTGTACTATATCATGTAAACAAGTTTTTATATTACTGTAGGCTACTGCTACATTGGTTTTTGCTCCCACAACAATGACCCCACACAACAGTCCCCCATTTATCATCTAGTTGGAAACATTTATCATTTTTAGCTGAAAAGAAGAAACTTTTTTAAAACTTATGAATAACAGTGCAAAAATGAAAAACCTCAAATGGTCAATGGAACTGATGGCCGGGTGTCCCCACGTGGAGAAGTTTGGCGAACGGAGTGCAAGTCTTTTCAATTGATGCCACATTGGGCAACTTGCATGTTGATGACGATGAAATGGTGATGAGGACAACACAACACAGTCTCTGAGCAGAGAAAATCTCTGACCTAGCCATGAACTGAAGCCGAGCCGGCTGTATGACAGTCATGCTGACTACCCAGCTAATGGGGTGGAATAATTGTACAAAATGTTTGAAAGATGCAAGACATAAAACTAGCGACATTCCATGAAGGTAGATACAGAGAAGCTGCATTGATTGCAAAGCTAAATTTTGGAAATATTGTTATTTTTAATGAAAATTTGGTTAGTATTGAACTAAACAAACTTAAAGTAGTGTTTGATAAGCTGATAGCAGTAGAAATGACTTATTTAGGTATTTAAAAGACCTATCTTATAGACTCTCATTATATATACATGGCTTCAACTGCTGCAGTGTTCTGCGGAGTCACAACTCGTTGTGCCTGACCTGGACGAGGAGCATCTTCCACTGAAGTTACACCATTTGTGAAGTTTCTACTCCATTTGTAGAGTTGCGGCTGTGACAAACATGCACTGCCGTACTGAACCTTCATTCGTAGATGAATTTCAATAGGTTTTGCACCTTCACTATGCAAAAACCGAATAACAGAACGCTGTTCTTCCCTGGTGTAAGTCACAAGTGGGGCGGCCATCTTTATACTGATACTGCGACGGTATGTGTGCATCTGCACTATTTTTTTTCAGACAACGTACAACATAGTTGTATGGAGATAAACAGCGATTAATTTACTTATAATCAATTATTCAAAATGATAGTCACAATCGCATTATTTATTCTGCCGCCAACCGGTTTCAGCCCGCGATGGGGTCATCTTCAGGGAAATTTACTCTGTACAGTTATAATAGTAGTAAGTAATCATGTACGTAATCTACAAGCAATTAGTCAAAGTTACATAAATAAACAGATTTTTATACCCATTTGGTCGCTCGCTGGAGTTGTCAACCTGCCTGTGCACGGTTGGTAACTATGCATGGTTGGCTCTCTGCATGAGCTTAAATAACGGCCAACAACACATGGGCTGACAGTAACACCCTCCGCGGTGACCAATGGTAGTTACATGCTTAACCCTCCCGTTACCAAGCTTTTTCACACCTGTGTTTTACCAAGCAGGGTATTTGGACTACCCCAAAAGAGTTTTGTGTTTTATTGTAATATTTGTTCCCAGATTTCGCTATTTCCATTGAATGGGTTTATTTAGCATTGAAAAACAGCTTTTCAGGTTATTAGCAGTATTTAACCAGATCACAGATACAAAGTACAAAAAAATTTTTATATCTTTCTCTAAATTCAGTACTCAACGAACAGAAAATTAATAATCTATGTACCTCAACTGTCACTGCAGTAAAATAACACAAGACTTTTTTCAACTTTTCAGTCAAGTACATTTTTGCACTGCATGCACTTCACAGTAACAGTTTCTTCTCTGTATATATTACAAGCAGGTTTCTTGCACTTTACACAACAAAATCTTGTTTTCCGGTCTTTGTTTCTCTTGCAATCTTGACATCGTTGTGGCATTGGTAACTTTGAACACTGGGTCTGGATCACTGCTGTAGGAATTGCAATACCACAAACTGTCAGTGCATCTTGTACATCTTTATGAACACCGTTGATATTTTTGGTTCTTTCTTCCACGTTGCCTTTGCTGAGGCCAAATGCCAGTTTAGTCATGAAGAGTTTACGTCGGCTACAGTTATTCTTCTGCCATTCAGGAAATCTTTGAATATACAGAATATATGCATTCAGTGCTGCAATATCTATCATTTCCATGAAGATTCTTAGTGGCCACCGCCTCGTTCCTCTAACGCAACTGTATTCTCTTCTCATTTTGTCACCACTATCTACAGCACCTTTGGTTTTGTTGTAGTGCAGTTTGATTTCGGGTTTGTGTTCACTTTCTTCACCACTCAGTTGTTTCTCATTATGCTGAATAGAGAGTAGTATTACTGCCTTTCTCTTCTTTGGAACATAGGAAACTAGGGTCAAGTCATTTGTGAAACCAAACATTGGAGAGTGAACTTCTCTCTTTCTGTTTGGTAAGAATTCCTTCAAATCGCTTTCTTATTGGATAGCAAGATACCAACCAATGTCGTGTTTTGTTTTAGTAGTTCAGCAGCCAATGGAAAACTGGTGAAAAAATTATTAGTTGTTACACCATGACCGTTATTCAGAAATGGTTCCTTCCATCAGATCCAAAACAACTGTCTGTCCTTGATTCACTTCCCGAGTATTGTCCACCATTCCTGTGTAAATTTGGATCCGTAATAAGCAAGATGTCTTCAAATCAGCACAAACCCAAATTTTAATGGCATACTTGCCAGGCTTGCTCTTCATATGAACCTTAAAAGGGCAGTTTCCTTGGTACGTTGCTAATTGTTCATCAATAGTCACATATTCGTAAGGATAGAAGTTCTTGCACAAGTTAGATTGAATTTTGTCAAAGACTTCCCTGATGGCTTGTAGTTAATCCTTGGTTTCTTCAATTCTCTGTGCTCTTGTGTCTCTGCTGTCAAATCTCACGAATTTCAGTATAGACAAAAATCGGTTTCTTGACATGGCAGTAGAAAAGAATGGTTGCCGAAAAACAACATTACCTCCCCACAGATCAGAAGCATTTGTGCGATGTCCATGAGTTTGACCAGCACCTATTAGAATTGATAATACAGCATACACTTCAGTTGCATTTATATCTCTCCATGTCGTTTTGTTCGAAGAATGAGCTGCATTCCACAAAGAGATTACTTGTTTGGCTTCCCTGTTCATTTCTTCTACAATGATGCTCACAATTTCCGGTGAGATAAATAATAAAAATGACTCTGTTATTGTTTTGATTGTTTTTCCATCATTCACTGGGCCAGGTGTTACGTTCAAAATGTTGCGACGTCGACGCCGCCCACCTTTTGGTGGTTCACTAGAAAACTGTAGTCCACTTCTAGAAACAAACAAATCTCCAGTGTCTTTGTCTTCTTCTTCTTCTTCTTCTTCATCGTCTTCATCTTCTTCTTCTTCTTCTTCTTCTTCTTCTTCTTCTTCACGTGAATGTGTAGTGTCTTCTGATATTTTATCAGCTTCATCTGATGCTATGATATGTTCTTTGGCAAGAGGTTCCATGTATTCATTCAGTTCATTATCAATGTCCCTTTCATTTTCATCGTCACTGACATCAGAATTGTATAGAATTTCCATGATCTCTTTGCTAGAAAGTCATTTAGACATCCTTACTTGCAGATGAAATACTGACTTGTGTAATGTCAGCTCAACAGTGAACATCAAATTCAACTCAACAATAGTAACCAGCAACAATAACAAACATTGGATCTATGGAAAAACTCAACAAAGAAGATGCATAACAGATATATTTCCCAACATCTTCTTTTTCTACAAATAAGAAAATAAAATGTTTCATACCAAGCGGGGTAGTCTCACAACCCCACCAATAAATGAATTGAATAACCATGATAAAGACAAAAAAATTAGACAGTCATGAGTGTGAATTCAACATCAATAATTTTAGTACAAAGTCATGAAGCCACAGGCTTGTGGCCCTTCAGAAAACATTGTTATAGGGGAAAAAACAGCTTGGGTTAGTCAGAATACCCCCATTGGTAATGCGAGGGTTAAGTAAGAAATTGCATATTCTAAAGTTTGCTCCAGTTTCAATATAAAACATAATAAATAAGAAATATAACTAATTAAACCTTGAGAAATTTACAATTATTTAAAATTCAGGTAACTGTTGTCCCATTCATTTGTCACATCATTTATGGATAGAGTAGAGCCCTCTATCTTTTGTGGTAGGGACACCGTTGCCATGGGCAATAGTATATATCAAGTGCCCCCTAGCCTGTGTGGTTGGAACGCTGTCGTCATGGTAGCCACTTCGTATAAGTCGTCTGCTGTAATACCATCTTTGCGCGGTACTCGTTGTTATGGTAATGGCGTACCATAACCATTCTTCCACCATGTTGTTGTCAATCCATGTGGTCTTCTGCTGCAGCATTATCTTTGCACAGCATGCATTGTCGTGATGTGTTTGCTAGTCCATAATACATATACAGTAGAAGAATATGCTTAATTTTACAGGCTTTAAAATGGGCAAGGAGAGGAGAAGGAGTTACATGTCTCCATGTTATACCATCTCAGATTAGTCTTTACAGAATCATTATGACACAATTTTTATGAATAATACTTATGTACATGAGTGTGTGTTTCATAATCTTACAGCTAATTGATATCAATGGGATAGGTCCTATACCAATCCTGTGACTCTTCTTAAAGACTTGAATGGCATGTGCATTATTTCAGTCACATAGGATACTCCATTGTTTCAGAGACCTCCAATGACCTTATATTAGAAAAGGATTAAGTTCTTCAGTGTTTCTGCTGTAGAAC
The DNA here is from genome assembly GCF_023898315.1 of Schistocerca nitens. Classification (NCBI taxonomy): domain Eukaryota; kingdom Metazoa; phylum Arthropoda; class Insecta; order Orthoptera; family Acrididae; genus Schistocerca; species Schistocerca nitens. Next base: position 554,471,660 of record NC_064616.1, on the reverse strand, counting down.
CTAATGCAGAATGTGGAGCTTTTTCTCAGTTCTGAATCTTTTATTTCTTTATTTGCAATTTTTTGCACCCATGCAATGAGGTAAATAGAAACTGTGTTTTAATTTTCTTTGGTGAAACAATTAAAGAAGACTGATTCAGTATTTCTGCCAGTATTGCAGTCTTCTGTTAAACTCTGTTCTACACCTCTATAAATTTCTGTCATATCAGTGAATATCATTTCTGTACTCTTCACTAACCATTTTTCCACTAGATGCAGCACCACAAGTATATTATGAACTTTTTTGTAAGAGTGCTTGACCTGAATGCAACAGCAGTTTACTGTTACAAAGTTTCTTTTAGTACCATTATTATCTTCACAATAAATGAAATGAAAGCTCAGTAAGTTTATAAATGGTGAATTTACTGCACAAAAATTGTGGCATGACGACCACTTACATGAGTCTGACTGGTGGATGATGCATAGACACATTTAACAGTGCAGAGATGCCATTAACTCTTGAGCTTCCTATTTTTTCCCAGCTAAAGTATTGATTAAAAGAGTTTGTCACTCATGCAACAACATAAAACAGCAGTGTTAATTTTCCTAAAAAAAAAAATCAAATGAGAATGAAGCTATAGATTATTAGTTCATCCCAAACGATCAAAATCAGCCAACAAGTATTCAGGACATCATTTTTTTTCATTTTCTTGTTAGCCCAGTTTATGCTGAGAAAACCTGTTTCAACCTGTTGTCCTTGATCTTCAGATGGATCTTTATCCTCTGGAGGATTTTAATGTAGGTATTAATCTGAAACCCTTGTTTCTTACATGCATAGGGTATGCTTTTTCATTTAAACATTTTCTGTATTTCTTTTCAATTATTAGTCACATTGTTAGTTCTTCCATTATGAGGTCATTTCTGATTATATCTTACTCATTGCAAACTCTTACTTATAAGAATATCCATTTCAGACCTTTGATTCTTGGAGTCCAGGAATTTGACACTCAAGATACATGGTGCTTATCACTGGAATTTGCCTTGAAACCTATCAGCTTGAGTCTAATCTTGCCACTTATTTCATGACCTTCTCCTGTTATCTGCAGTAAACATTTCAGCACAGAAATCGTAAGTGACAGCTGTGGTGAAGCTTCATGTATGAAACAACAGTAAGAAGCGTTACTGTGTCAATAATACATCAGTGAAGTAAAATGCTGATTTACTTGGTGTATTTTGTTGTGGTTATTGTGTTTCTGCTTCTTTTACATCAAGTTGTGCCATACAGATTCAATACTCTTAGGACTCACATATTAACTGATAAAATTCCTGGACCTAAAGGTATTCCAATTTTAGGAAATGCATTACAGTTCAATGTTCCAACAGAAGGTGAGTTAAAAAATAATTATCTGTGACTATAAATTTATAAATATGGAAGCTTAGTTGTCATTTGGACATTCCACTGGAGGACATTAACAAATGTGTGCATTGCTGCTTGCTAGTAAGATAATAGCCTACGGTGAAAATAGATATATCTGATTTTTAACATATTTCAGTGTTTCTATGAGTTTGTACTACATTTATTTAATTTGTAAAGCTGTTATTTCGATGTATTGAATGATGACATTTTACTTTACCTGAAGTGTGGATCTGGTTGTAATATGATTACAAGCATAAATTAAATATAGAACATTTTCAAGTTTGTTGTCTTGCTTTAAATTTTAGATCAGATAATAATGTATTGCAGATATAAACATGTACATGAGTCATACAACATTATAACATTTCTGACTGATATTTTCAATAATTAGAAAATATGCTCTTTTTCTAAACTTTACCTCAGTATATATGACCATCAATAATGATTAGTATATAACTAGGACAAATGTGGAAAATTGCAAGTATATCAATTATTTTGTAAAGAATGTGGAGTGAGTCTTTATCACAATAAAACAACTTTTGCAAAAAAAATTAGACACAGGGTATGAAATAGATCAGTTTGCAGAAGCACATTGTCTTGTGTAGGGTTTGTGTATTAGCAAAACATATGGTTTAAAACTATTTTAAGTACTGAGGCAAATACCTTACAGCTATCAGCTCACCCAACAACATCTTGAGGAAGTCATTAGCCCAAACAACAGCATTTTGTAATGATCACTGAACTGTAAAGCATTTTACCCCCTATTCATAATTGATAAGAAAATGGAAGTTATGAGTAAGTTTAAGACTGACTTTGGTTAGAAGATACTTGTATCCACACTAGGCATGACCAGAATATATTGACTGTGAGCAAAAAGCTAACTGCACTGAAATGATGTTGATTCCTTGACAAGTTTTTAGAGAAAAAATGAACCTTAACTGATTTAGCTAATGATGAATGTGAGTGTGAAACAAATATTTTTAGAAGGCCTATACCACCTGAACTTATTTAATGTTCCAGGTGCCTCATTCTATGCATATTTCTCAAAGTTCCCATATTTCAACAAAGACTATGATGGAATATTTGTGTTCTGCCATATTACTATTTCTTGATTTTATTTCTTAATCATCTGTTATTACATCTTGTATATCTATATAGATCATTTTGTTTGCAGAGGTCAGTATATATTCACTCACTGTTTTCCTTCCTTTTTTTTAAAATTCATATATGCTTATATACGTAAATATAGCTATTTCATGTTTAATATTTCACACTTCTCCCATTTGCTTTATTTTTTCTCATGTGTTAGGGCAGAAGATTCTAACTGACAGTACTGGTAATCATCAAATTTATGCATAAAATTACTTCAGGTACACAGATATTAATTTCTTAACTGTGGAAAAAATTTGGTCAAAATTCAGAATGTTAAATGCAAACAGCACATATTTTGGAGAATGAGAATCTATAGTTGAGTTGCTGTAATGAACATAATGGAAAAATGAAGTCAATACATGTTTGTGTTATTTACACAGCCAAATCAAAGAATTGTTTCTACCTGTACCATGAATTCACTTTGGTGTTTATTTATCCTTATGTAGTTATCTTTATGCATCCAAGGATAATCTCACAGTGAATAGGATTTGTCAAGTTAATACAATTCCAATAAATAGGCCAAATATAATACACAATGTACATAACATGCTTTAAGAGGGTGGGGCAGATAGCCTATGCGGACAGGACAGAAAAGTTTTACCATCTGATGTTCTCCCATATGAAATAAAAAGAAATGGATAAAGTGCTCGATCTTCTGGATTTATTATATGACATGACTGAAAATGTTAATACTTGTAAATTGCACCAACATGTTATGAGAAATATTAGTTTCCAAGTCTTAAATATCAGACCTACTCTAAAACATCAGCTTAGAGTTTAAAGATTGGAAAAGACTTTGTTTATTTCCATAAAATGAGTACTACTACAGCATGTTTAATACTGGTGCAGATGTAAGTTCACATCTTGTAAGTTCACATTGGGCCCTTCTGTAGCCTAATTACAGGAAGTTAGAGATATGTAAATGGGTTTGTAATTAGTATGAAGCAAATAATTCAACTCCTAATCTTAAAAAAGTCATTCAGCTCATACTGCACATAAAAACAGTTCTTGCATTATTAACGTGCAAAAATAAATTCTAGGAAATGTTGCATATTCTCACTACCTGTTGTCTTATTTAGTGAGATTGTTGGATAATAAAATAAGTCAGTTTCAGATGAACTGTGATTTACAAAATGATATTACAAATTAGAAGCATAGCATACACCTGTGACTTAGCACCTCCATGTGAGTTTCAGACTAGAGTTCTGAATTCTGATCCAAATTTTGTGATCAAGTTGCCACAGAGATGAGATTGAAGATTATGGCTGTCCATAATAACAATATAAAATAAAAGATTTTCTTTTTAACATTACCTATTAAATTGTCATAATATCTGTGTTCTGAAATTATGTGTCCATTTTAATACTTATGGGATAATGTAGATAGTTAAATTAACATTCGCACTGAAAGTGCTCAGGTATGTATTTTCCAGAAATTTATCAGCATGTTAACATTAACATCAAGTCTGCTGCATTAAGTAAAAAGAACTTGAACACTGTAAATGGAAAAGTAGCAGTATATCCAAATTATCATATTTCTGGATGACTGTAATATTTATTTGAAATAGTTTCACTATACTTGTACATTCACAACAAATAATATGTGTTAATGATAACATATGACACATGAAAAAAAAAATGGTTGTTGGCTGATAGTGTGTCGTAAAGTTGATAGTTACTGTTTCTGTTTGCTAATGTATGTGAATCATTTCACATACTTTGAGTGTAAGAATAACACACAAAAACAAGTGACACATATCAGTGATAGGATGCCAGTTCATACCAGAAAGCTAGAATTCAAAAATAAATTAAAAGCAGAATTTAAAAAGTTCTGCACAAACAATGTTGATAAATAACATTTTTCCAATAATATTGCTACTAAACCAAAACTGAAAACATTATTTTCATGCTTTAACATTTCAGTTTATTTTCATATCAAGAGGACAGCTGTTATCTGATGTACAACCTTTGTGGAATCATTGTTGTGATTAAAAGGATTTGTAGGTTAGAGATGCAAAAATAAGGGCCTACAAAGATCCAAATAGGACTTTATAATAACAGGAGCTGACATAGCAAGGTGGAGTCACTTTATGTGCTGTCATTCTACTCCTTAACATTTTTTTCCTTGTCTTTCAACTGATTATACTTATAAAAGCACTACACACTCATCAGTGAGAACATTATGACAAGAAAACTAACAGCCGGAATGTCCACCTGTGGCATGGATAACAGCGGCAACACCTCATGGCATGGAAGAAATGAGGCCTTAGTAGGTCACTGGAGAGGGTTGGCACCATATCTGCACACAAAAGTTACCTAATTCTTATAAATTCTGGGGAGGGGGCAATGAGCTCTTACACTACGTTCAATGATATTTCAGATGTATTTCATCAGGTTCAGAGCTGGCAAGTTGGGGGGCCAGCACACCAACTGGAACTCATCACTGTATTCCTTGAACCATGCCAACACACTCCTGGCCTTGTGACATGTCGCCCTATCTTTCTGATAAATGCCACTGCCATCGGGAAACATGATCGTCATGAAGGGGTGTTCATGGTCTGCAACCAGTATACGATACTCCTTGGCAGTCATGGTGCCTTAAATGAGCTCCACTTGATCCATGGATGCACATGTGAATGTTCCGCACAATAGAGCCACCACGAGCTTGTCTCTGTCCCACAGTACAGTGTCAAGGATATATGCTCCTGGAAGATGATGGATTCATGCTCTCCCACTGGCATGATGAAGAAGTTATTGGGATTCATGTGACAATGCAATGTTCTGCCATTGCACCAATGTCCAATGCTGATGGTCATGTGTTCATTTCAGTCATAGCAGGTGATGTCATGGTATTAACATTGGCACGTGTGTGGGTCATCAGCTGCAGAGGCCCAACGTTAGAAGTTTACTATGCACTGTTTGTTCAGGTATACTTGTACTCTATCCATCACTAAAATCTGATATTAGTTCTACAACAGTTCACTGCCATTTCTGTTTTACCAGTCTGCCCAGCCTTCAAAGTATGAAATCCATAATGAGGGGTGGCTGTGCAACCCCATGATGTCTGTTTGTGGCTCCACTTTAGTTTAACCAAGCGTTGAAGACACTCACCACAGCAGCTGTCAAACACCCAACAAGTCATGCAGTTTCTGAAATTCTCCTGCCAAGCCTCCCAAAAATCACAGTCTGCCCTTGGTCAAACTTAGACAGATTGTGCACCTTACCAATTCCACACACGGACAGCATGCTCACTGATACTACATGCGATGGTCACAACATTCTAGCTGATCAGTGTATATACTCAGTGTACAGATGATTTCTAAAATATTATTCATGCAGTATATTTTGTAATGTTGTTGTCCTCAGCACAATTGATAATTTGTTGATGCCAATGACCTTATTAATATTCCATAAAACAATTTCCTCTGATATAAATCATTATTTGTAGTTACCTCAGCATATAATTATCAGAACAGTGTTAGCTAATAAAAGTTTCTTCACAAAAGGACCTAACTTAGTGGATAATCCCAATTTTGAACTTTCCAGTAACCAATAATTTTTTTTCAAAAACTCATTTGTTTAGGAGGCATTCTTAATTAAAGTTTGGCCACACCCATAATTATCTTTCCCAGTTGAGCTCTTAAACTCGTTTGATTCCATGGTTATATGAGGCACAGGCAAATGAAAACTGAAGACCCATCACAACAGGACCATGAAATGGTTCCATTCAAAAGTATTCACCTCACACATTAAGACACTTCTCCCATTGGCATATGAGATAATCAGTTCCTGTTTTATAGAATCAGTCAGCCACTGACATGTCCACCATGTCCACACAACCACTCTTGCACTTCCTCATCTGACTGAAATAGATATCCACACATTTATTTCTTCACGATGCAAAAAGATGAAAATCACACCATGAAAGATTTGGGCCATATGGAGGCTGTTACCAACTGAATAGCACAGCCTTCATCTGATCAGCAGGGTAGGCATTATCATGTAACAGGCTGATTCCACCTGACTGTGTTCCTGGGCATCTTTACTGTATGGCATGTCACAGTTTCTGCAACGTGTCTTCATAGCACTGCACATTGATTGTGGTTCCATGTCTGAGGGACCCAATCAGCAGAGAGCCTCGGCAGTCAAAGAAGAAGGTCATGATCCTGCCTGTCCTCACACTACCAATTTGCAAAGGCTACTCTTCAGCGATTTGGTTGGAAACACTGCAGCGTCCTCCACAAAGGGTGGATCTTTCACTACATAACTTTAACAAATTTGGCAACATGAAGAAAGATGTGTGGACATCAGTTTCTGTCAGACAAGGAAGTACAAGATGGTTGAAATGGCTCTAAGCACTATGAGACTTAACATCTGAGGTCATCAGTCCCCTAGATTTAGAACTACTTAAACTTAACTAACCATAGGACAGCACACACATCCATGCCCAAGGCAGGACTCAAACCTGTGACCGTAGCAGCAGTGTGGTTCCAGACTGAAGCACCTAGAACTGCTCGGCCACAGTGGCTGGCGAAGTACAAGAGTGGGTGGATCCGTCAGTGGCTGATCCTATTAAATGGGAATTGACTGTCATGTCTTCCAGTGGAATAAATGTCTTAAGGCATATGGTAATTACTTTTGAATGGAACCATTCCATGGTCCCATTGTGGCAGGTGTTTGGTTTTCGTTTGACTGAACCTTATACTCTTGTTGCCCTAATTTTTCTTAACCTGGGTGTGCCTTCGGATATTCAATTAAACCACTAATTAAAAAATGAATTATACTAGAAAAATTATGAACATGGGAATTTTACACTTAAGTCAGTAATGCATCATGGAGGAATACAATATGTCATTCAAATAGTACTTAAAACTTTAATATTTTTCTTTTCATCTAGCACAGAGTCAAACCAAATCATTTCTTGGAATCAACAGATCAACAATACTGCTAAATATTTGTCTTGTAGTAAACATTTTAGTTTAATCATTAAATTCACAAAATATCAGTATGACAGTCTTTGTACACCCCACACCAATCAACATCTTCAGTCCAGAATTAGCTAGTACAGTGTTAACACTTGTAGGGAAATACAGGTCCCACAGTCATCAAGTTAACATCATTTAGTAATTTATGTTTGATTAATTTCTTTGAGTCAGTCTGTGAGTAACTTTCTTGCCGTTGGCCAAAATATTTGTATTTTATTGGAAGTGTCTATCTGTGATTGACATTCTATGTGAGATCTGATACTGTTCATTGAGTGGTCATGTGTGATAAAAAATGTGGAAAATCATTCAAGTTAAATAAAGACTGTGTTGCATCCATTACTTAAAAGCACATTAATGTGACCACTTGTCACCATGGACATCAAGGAATAGAGTCAATGAGTTTCTGAAAGGTACCAATAGAAATGTGGAGCCATCTACTCTAGTGCCATGGCCAGATGCACTAGGTTGGAGATCTGTGGCCCAAACAGCCCCATCAAAGTGGTCCCATAGATTTTTGACTGAGTTTAAATCCGGGGAGTTTGGTGCCCAGAAGAGGATGGTAAATTTGTTCTGGAGCTCTTTGAACCATGCACGTGCACTGTGTGCTGTGTGAAATGTTGCACTGTCTTACTGGCTGACGCCATTCTGCCAAGGAAAATCAAACTGCATGTAGAGTTGAACATGGTCCTCAAGGATAGATGCATACTTGCATTGATCCATTGTGCCTTCCAGATGGTGGGATCACCCATGAAATGCCACAAAACATTCCCCAGACCATAATGCTCCCTTCTAGCCTTGAACCTTCCAATGATTGTTGCTTGGCCAAGTTCCAACTGCCATTTGTCTGACGGAGCACAAAACATGATATGTATGAAAAGGCTACTTATCACTACTCAGTGGTCACCCAGTTGTGGTACATGTGTGCAAATGCCAGCCTTCATCACCAATGGAAAGCAGTCAGCATGAATACCTGAACTAGATGCTTGCTGCAGAGGCCCATATCCAACAACATTTGCTGAGCAGTTGTTGAGGCAACATTGTTGGTAGCCCCTTAGTTCGTTTGGGTGGTCAGTTGCTCATCAGCTACATGTTTATTCACCCATACACATCTCCACAGCAGTCGTTTGCCATTGTCATTTATGGCCTGTGGCGCTCGGTGTTGTCTTGGTGCCAGTTTTGTATAATGCCATTTTCTCATGCATTGTATACTTAACCATGGCAGCATTTGAACAGTTTACAAACTTAGCCATTTTGTTAATGCTTCCACCCTTGGCCTGAAAGCCAATAATTAAGCCATTTCACATTTTCATCTTCCCCCCCCCCCCCCCCCCCCCCAACATGCTTTATACCTTCCACTGTTAGTGCTGCCACCTACTGTGTGTGCATGTGTGTGTGTGTGTGTGTGTGTGTGTGTGTGTGTGTGTGTGTGTGTGTGTGTGTGTGATTATCAAGTATAACACTGACTTATAGCAAAGTAACAGACATTTGACAATGAACTACCGAGTGGAGTCATGAAATCAAAAGTAAGATATGTTCCAAAGCATAGACATAATTTTCTGGAAAAAATGCAACAACCTAAAATGCAAAGTCATTTTATTGATATGTGTGGTGAGAGGTAGTTCATCAATGTAGGAGTATATGATAACAAATTCAGACCAAATGAAACACAACGTCACAGTGAAAGGTTCTTAAAATGAGATTTTCACTCTGCAGCAGAGTGTGCGCTGATATGAAACTTCCTGGCAGATTAAAACTGTGTGCCGGACCGAGACTCGAACTCGGGAACTTTGCCTTTCGTGGGCAAGTGCTCTACCAACTGAGCTACCCAAGCCCGACTCACGCCCCGTCCTCACAGATTTACTTCGGCCAGTACCTCGCCTCCTACCTTCCAAACTTTACAGAAGCTCTCCTGCGAACCCAAGTTCGAGTCTTGGTCCGGCACACAGTTTTAATCTGCTAGGTTCTTAAAAAGTTGCACCAATACACAATACTTTCCCCACTGGTGGCAATGCAGGTGTGTATTCTCACATGAAAATGGTCACAAAGTTACTGAATGGCATCCTGAGGCAGACTGTCCCAAGCTACTTGTGTCTTTGTTGCAGTTCAGCAATGAGTCTTATAGGCCCTGTAGAATGAGTAAGTTTCCACTTCATCATGTCCCATTTGCGTTCAGTTGGTGAGAGATCTGGCAATCTTGGTGGCCAGGGCATATTGTGTCACAGCAGCCACTGAATTGTCCTACTGAAATCCATGCCACTTTCCTGTCATACTAATGGCAGTAGCACAGTAGCCTGTGCAATGTAATGGGCAATGGTTACTTTACCTTGCAGTAACAACAAATGTGACTGTGAATTGTAACTGATAGCTCCCTAGACTGAGGCCTAGGACTGGACCTGGATGTCATGGGCAAATGCTCTCAGGAATAGGCAGCTCAGCAGGTCTTCCCTAAACACCTGTGTATGTCCATCACTCACATACAGACAGAAGACAACTGAGCATCATTCCACTCTCCAGTCATCTCTTTCACAGCACCAAAGTAGCCATTCTTGATGGTGTCATTGTGCCAGTGGTAGCCTGGCCAGTGGCACAAATGATCTTAATCAGTGGTGGCTAGTGAGTATACATTCTGGGTGTCCACAAAGTTTTAGATTTTTAGTGTGAAATTAATAGCATCTGCTGTAGAACAGTTACACTTATCAGCAAGTTTATACAACTAAAGCCACTGCCAATAATAATAACAACAGAAATAATAATAATAATAATAATAGTAAGATGCATAGCTTACCTGACAAAATAAATTATTGTTTTTGTGGAATTTTGTTGTTTCATACATAATTAAGCACAGTTTAGGGCAATCACAAAATAATGTGTAAGCTTTCACTACTCTCCATTTTGCATTTTTGTGTAACTGGGAGTTTTCATGCTTTTCCATTTTTTTGGATAAATGTACAACATCCCTAACAGATGTATTAGTTCACAAATTTGCTTCCGGGCTCAAAATAAAACATTCTTATGCTGCACCCACACAACAACTGGTGCTAATTGTATACTTTCTTGTTAAATATTCACTTATAGACATGCTTATTAAATTTCATTACTCTCTCAATCAAATCAATCAAAGGATCTTTTCTCAGAGGCCCTAGTTCATTTGTGGCAAACTTTTCCTGGTAATTTACTTTTCTGTTCCCAGAATGCCTGCAGCAGAGTTTGCACTGATATTAAACTTTCTGGCAGATTAAAGCTGTGTACCAGACTGGAACTTGAACTCACAGGTTTAATTTTCTGTTAGCATTTACAATAGATTCAATGGAGTTCATGTTTACACTGCTGATTCCCACACAGTAAACAACCAACTCCAAAACAACGTGCCATTTGTGGAAATGATTAAACTCAAGCAGTAATGTCTACCAACATGGTAACTTGACTAGAATACAAATGAGGCGAAGAAATCCATAAGTGCCTAAAGGACACAGCCATTGATCTCACATTTAAGTGAATATCAGAGAAACCACTGATATAGCTTTTTGTGAATTTTCATGTCTACAGTGTGGGCCTATAGCACAGATAAATCTGACTCACCATAAGATCAACAGATTTCAGAAGCATGAATAAATGCTACAGTCTCACAATTGACAGTGATGTGCTTTAGGACATTATGATTCTCAGTGCCTCTAATGGATAAAAAATGATAAAAATGATAAAATCCATAACTTAATATACTATAACTCATTCAAAAACCCACAAAATGATAAAATGATAAAAATTATAAAATCCATAACTTAATATACTATAACTCATTCATAAACCCACAAAATGGATTTACTGTCAGTACAACTTTATCATATACTGACGTCTAATATAATTTTGCTACAATATATAGTGAGTGGATTAGTATATGTGAGGAGTGTGCTATCATGTAGCAGGATTTATGCCAAGCAAATGGTGATAAAAGTGTACCACAGTGTGCTACCACCTGGTGGCACTAACATAAACTTCTAGTTGAGTGGCAAGAGCTAGCTGTGCACATTATCAACTGTGCACATCGTTTATGAAATCTGTATATATTGGGCTCATAAGGCAATTATGTCATGTGAGCTGCACATGCACAGAAGCTCCTCGAAACCTGCACAACTGAGGGTGTACCCACATCCCTAATGTCAAGTTTCACAGAGTCAAGAGAAGCAGTACTGCAGTAGATCTAAGTGCCGTATCTTTCAGATTGCAGTATCTTTGTTACATTTAACAGCATTCAAAGAGAAATAACCAATAAATCTGCAAGGTGTCAAATGTTAGGGTGTTCATGAGCTCTAATGCTCTTACACAGCAGCTGTCACTGATCTTAATCCTGCTGCAAAGAGATATTTCCCAATGATCCCTGATAATGCAGCAGGTGCAACATGTGCCTGGATTTCATCCCTGCATGGTGTTTGGTAGGCCACCATTGCCTGCACAATGCATTGATCTTGATGTGTCTGTGCTATGCAGGCATCTAGAAGCTGGTCCACAGGTGTGGGAATGTTCCATAGATCACTGCTGAAAGCAGAGACACTCCACCAACACAGTGTGCCCAACATGTGTAGCAGACCATGTGTATATCCATCTAGCTTCCTATAGGCCCACAATGTGACTTCTTTAAAATGGCTGAAGCTATTCAACGAGAGAACGTACTCATTGGTGATGCATGTTTGTATCCTAGAATGAATGTTGCAAACACTGTTCACCTCTAAGCTCAGCACAGGTACTGCCTATAGAGTCAAAACAGGGGGTGCAAAGAAGGCCTTCTTAGTGGCATCTGATCACTGATGATGGTGACAAATGACTCACTAAAACTACAACCCCTCAGTATGCACATATAGTAATCTTGTAGCTCTGAACACAGTCGTTGAGGCTGCTGTATTTTTCTCTGGCAGTGTATATAAATTTGTATTACCATGTATTATATCACTTGGTATTATTTTGTGTGTATTGTTTTACATACATATATGTGTGTTTAATTTTCTTGTAATGATTCCACTATGATTCCATGTAAAATTTAGTTGCTCATTTTGACAACATTCATACAATGTTCACTGTCTACAGATGGAAAAATAAATAAAACAAAATAAAATGTATTTTCCCACACTCATTACCTTATACCTGTAAAATAAACAGAAAACTAGTAATTTTATAATGAACAAACAAGTGAGCTGTTCATTATGATTTTTTGTTCAAAGATAGACACAGTTGTCAGAAGGGGTCCATGATATTTCATTCAGTTAAGCCGTAGCCAATCCTTCCTTCCAAGCTTATCAAGTGGATGTAGTGGTACCACTATTACGACTACACTATTGTAACAAATATCTTCCTTGACTCCTGTAATCCATCTAATATTGCTCTTACTATTCTGTAGATTCTCTATTATTCTGCTGATGATCCTGTTTTCTAGTGTGATTAGATGTCTAAAGACTTGAATTTCTTTCTAGGTGTAGTCATTACCAGTTCCATTTGCTTGTAGACTGTTTCATTAGAAGCTGATGCAAGCATCTAGAAGCTGGTCCATAAGTGTGGGAATATTCCATAGATCACTGTTGAAAGCAGAGACACTCTGCCAACACAGTGTGCCCAACATGTGTAGCAGTCCCTCTGTATATCAATCCAGCTTCCTACAGGCCCACAATGCAACCTCGTTAAAATGGCTGAAGTTATTCAACAAGAACATACTTATTGGTGATGCATTTTTCTTGTTGTTTTTTGTTTATTCATGTTCTGTTATCCTTATTTCCATCTTGAATATCCTGGTTACATATACAGAGTTACTTGTTTCAAAAACTGTTTTCCACATGGGATTATCATTGACCTTATATATTTTGATTCCTTAAATTACTTAAATTACTTAAATTTGCCCACAATTTTGATTTCCTATTCATCTGTTGTGATTTTATTTATGAGTGGTGATCAGTTTAGATAAATTCTACATTTTGGAAGGATACTTGAAGACCAGATTTCTGTAATGTTTCCCATAAAGAAAAGTATGAAAGCAAAGGACATTCATGCTGATTTCCAGAATACACTTGGGGACTCTGCTCCTTCATATTCAACTGTTTCCGAGTGGACAAATGAATTTAAATTTGGTTGGGAGAGATTAGATGATGATCTATGCAGTGATCAGCCAAGATGTGTCACTACTCCAGAAATCATTGCAAAAGTGAACAAAATGGTCATGGAGGATCAACGACTGAAAGTGTATGAAATTGCTCACACTTGCCAGATGTGATCTGAAAGGGAATATCATATTTTAAGTGAAGAATTAGAAATGAAAAAATTATCTACAAGATGGGTGCTAAAACTCTTTATGCTGGATCAAAAATGCATGAGAATGGATATATCAGAACAATGTTTGGCTCATTTTAGGAGAAATGAACAAGATTTTTTGCACCAGTTTGTGACCACAGGTGAAACTTGGGTGCACTACTATACCCCAGAGACAAAACAACAGTGAAAGCAGTGGAAACATGCTGATTCTCCACCACCAAAGAAAGCAAAGACAATTCCTATGGCGGGAAAGGTCATGGCATCAGTGTTCTGGGATGTGAATGGGATTTTGCTTGTAGATTATCTCTCCACTGGCAAATAATTACTGGAGAATACTATGCTAACCTCCTGGATAAATTGCAACAAAAGATACACAAAATGGAAAAATTACAAAAACTAAGGTATGAATTGTTGCCATGCCTCCCTTATTCACCTGATATAGCTCCGTCAGACTTCCATCTCTCCCCAAAACCAAAAACGAAGATTCACTTCAAATGAAGAATTGATAGCTGGAGTTGACAACTATTTTGCAGGCCTGGAGGAAACTCATTTTTGAGATGGGCTCAAGGCACTGAAACATCGTTGAACCAAATGCTTTAATATACCAGAAGACTACATTGAAAAGTAAAGAAGTTTCAGTGATGTAAGTACGTTTTTTATATTCCGTTCTGAGAACATTTCAAACCACCTTTGTATGTTCAAAAGCACAGTTGGGCAGCAGTGTTAAACCTGCTTTATGCAGAATGACTCAGAGAAATCTCCTCTGAACTTTATTTCAGATTTGGTTGGGGTCAGTTCTATCAATTTCACAAATTCTGGGTTTTAGATTTTATTGTATGGAAGGTTGCAGACACATTCATATGCATTCTTGAAATATACAAAGATTACTGCCAGTGTCTTGTTTTGTTTCCTGTGATATTCCATGACTAATTTCAAAGTAATGATATTTTCTGTGCAGCTTCACTGGCATCTGATGTCTCACTGGTATTCACCTACTTCTTCCTCTTCTTGTTGTTTAATCTTGCCATATAGAATCTTGTAAGTGCTGTCCAGGAGGAGTTTACTTCTGAAGTTATCTTGGTTCCTCTTTTCATCTTTCCTGTAGATAGATTATAGCTATGGTTCAGTCATTGGGGAATTTTTCTGTTATCCAAATTTTAGATAGACTCAGGTGTAAGGAATGGACACAGTACTCTATCTGGCAGGGCACTAGAATCTGGGCCTGGAGGCTGTGAGTTAATTCCTGTCTCTGGGGATTGGGGATTTTTCCTCATTCCAGGCCTTCCAGGATGGCTTCAAGTCCACTCAGCCAGCTATCAAATGATTACTGGTGATCTTTCCTGGGCACGACAGGTTGCTGGGCTCACCACTTACTCCCTCCTAGTTCCATGATGAGGAAAGGCTGCACTCTACCTACAATCAGGCCAAAAGCCCAGTCCTGTGCTTGTGCCACAGATTTGGCATTTTCCTTGTTACTACTTCTATTTTCCTCTCTTTGTTCTTCAGCAGAGCAGTTGAATTTTTGTAGTTATTGCCCATAGATATTGTAGTAGCCTTTGTGATTGGTTTTGTGGTAGTTTTTTCTACTGATCTGATCAGATCTTTTGGATATTGCCTCTTGATTTGCTTGATAATTTGGATGAATTTTTTTGATTTTTTTGAGGCCAATGGCATTTTCTTCTGTCTTACTCAGTTTGAAATTTCAACCCTGTCTAATGTCTCTCCTCAAGAATTTTGTCATATTATGAAGTCCACCCTACATGTCTTTTCCAAGGGTTCAATGTTTCACAATCGGTTTTCATTAAGAATGAAAACATGGCCCAGTCACACTACTAGCTGATGTCAACCATTTATCATTTTCAAACACTTGTCATAAGCCTCAAGCTTCACACCATATTTGATTAAACAGCCAGTCCATATGTAATGGCAAACATCATTTCCATGAGAGTGTGCAGCACAAATACGATCCCTATCAACATGGATGAGTTACAACTGAATTTAGCAGTAGCAGGCTAATGCATTACACATAAATATCAACAAGACAGAAAACATCCTATTCAGTTTCAATGCCCCAAAACTTGAAAACAAATCAGTGAAACATCTTGGAGTCAATATTGATCAAAGTCTTATCTGTGAGCACATACAGATAAATTATATTTCAGACTCACAAATGTGATATGTCTGCTGCATAAGCTGAGAGACCATGTTAGTGAAACTTCTCTACTATATGTATACTTCACTTTTTTAAATTCCCATCTGATAAATAGAATTTTGCTATGGGGCAATTCAGCCTGATCTAAGACTGTATTTAAGTAGCAGAAAGGGGCTATCAGTTGGGTTGTGAAACTCACACCATGACAGTCATGTAGACATTACTTTAAGGAAATGAATACCATTTTCTTACATTAAATGATAAATTAGCTCTGGTTGATATTTTCTGTGATCTATCTAAAGCATTTGACTGTGTGAATCACAGTATTCGCCTAGATAAATTGAAGTGTTATGGGACTGATGATATGCCCAACCAATGGATAATGCCGTATCTAACCAAAAGAATGCAGAAAGATGTACTTAGCAATTCAACCAGTATAGTTTGTGTATGTAACTTTGGTGGGAGAGAGAGATAATCTATAGGGTTCCCCAAGGCTCAGTCTTAGGTCCACTATTGTTCTTCATATACGTAAATGATCTTCTAATATACAACAAGTGGAATGAGTTTTTTTTTGTAGAAGACAAGAGTATTGTAATCAACCTAAGCATACATACAGAAACAGAAGAAATGGCAAATAATATTCTTCAGAGTCTCATTGACTGTTTTTCTGCAAATGGCATCACCTTCATTTATGAAAAGACATAACATATTCTGTTCTGCACATATACGGGTACTACACCAATGATAATTGTAAGACATGGTGAGGAAATAATAAATAGGTTGGTAGCTTCTAAACTGTTAGGTGTTCATATTTATAAGAATTTAAACTAGAAAAAGAATATTTTCGAAACTCCTAAAACAACTTAGTCCAGCCACATTTGCATTTAGCATCATTACAAATATTGGAGAGAGGCAAATCAGTAAGTTGACACATTTTGCATATTTTCATTCAATAATGTCATATGGTCTTCATTTTCCGAAAACATACTATAAGAATAATATGTGCCACTCACTCACAATGATCTTGTAGACATCTGTTTAAGGAGGTGGGAATTTTTACTGCTGCTTGATAGTATATTTATTCCTCCAAGAAGTTTGTTGTAAATAATCCACTGTAGTTTGCAAGGAACATCAGTGACATAATTACAACATCAGAAGGAAAAATGACATTTGTTACTAGTCATAAAGGTTGTCTTCGGCACAAAAAGGTGTGTAAAATGCTGTAACAAAAATGTTTGAGCATTTAGCAGTTTGACTGACAGCAAACTAAAATCTTAAAATGAACTGAAAAATTTTCTCCATGACAACTGCTTCTATTCTGTAAAATAATTTCTGTTATTGTAATGTGTAAAAGATGGTGCATAGAAATTAATAACTCACATTTGTATTGTTAAACAAAATAAAATAAAAATCCTTATAAATGTTCAGCATGTAGCCATATTTACAAATTAATTTGCAATGTGAATGTAAAATGACTCATTTCACATCATTGCAATTTATTGCACAAAATGATTCATGTAAGAATACCATAATGTAGTAACTACATATATATACAAGTTTTATATATGGACACTGATTGCATGTAAACATATTTAAAGGTGAATAAACATTGTGTTCTATTCTATAAATATTCTGTTCTGTTCAGTAAGTTATTTGCTGGTGTTGCTCATTAAATTATTTATAATAGCCTCTCTCAACAAAATCAATGAGTACGTGAATAAAAGGGTCTGCAGTTCAAAAAGCAGGAATTATGGCTTTTCCTGATCTGATACTATCATGACCTTATTTGAAACATTTTGTTAACTGATTATAGGATTTAGAATAACATATCTTAAAGTATTTTTTTTACAAGAAAAAAGAAAAAAAATTGTCTTCTTTAGAAAGGTTAGGATTATACCTAGATGGATTTTATGGACATTAATCTCTCTGTGGGGTGCAAGCAGTGCAGATCATTTAGTTATTTATTCATTCATCCATGGACAATCCCTAAATGAAAAAAGGGTTAGCATTATAGCTGTATTATACATAAACACAGAATATGTAAATATATTTGTCAGGATAGAACAGGTGGTTGTCTGTGGCTTCACTGAAGGAACTATCATGGAATTTGACTGAAATGGTCTAGGAAAACCACAGACAAACCTAAATCAGGATGACCAGACAGAGCAAACTCCATCTTCTTGAATATGAAGTCAGTATCTTAGCAAATGTGTCTCATTCGACTGATTCCCACTGTGCTACTTTCTCTCGATTGTTCACAATTTGCACCAAAAACATAGTTTTTGACTGCATTACTACACACAGTATATCTGCTCACTGGTGACTCCAGGACCATTAATTAACATGCATGGCTCAAATCTTCTCTTCACTCCATCTAAAACCGAGTCAGCATCCCCCTTGGTAAGTGAGATGTTGAGCTCAGGAGAATGACAGGACATTACTATCATGCCCTATAGGTCTTGGCATCTTTGCTTATCAAAACATTGATTTGAATGACATTTTATTGTCGTTTAGCTATTACAGCAATTTGACAAAGTCGAGTTACATAAAGACAAGTTATACAGCATATATACATGGGTTGAAGATCAATATGTCACTATTGGTTTCCCATATAATGCAATATTTAAAATCAAATAATATGAAAAGCATTGCATCATAAATTACTCAGTTAAAGAAATTATGCTGAACTCTCCAAACTGGTACCACTATGATATTTTACAGTCATAAAATTCCTGAAGTGAGTAGCAAGGATTTGCAGCTAACCAACTGAATAATTTGTCTTTAAATAAATCAAATGGAACTTATACCCATTCTAGTGGCAGTTTGTTAAACATCTTCATACCCACCACTTCGTAGCTGTTCAGTGACTTGGATAATCTGTAGTAAGGTATGTCAAGATGGCTACTATTTCTGATTCCATGAGAGTGTACATCTCTTCTATGCTGGTATTCTGATAAGTTGCTCTTTATATGCAGTAGGGCAGTGTAAATATACATGCTCATAACAGTTAATATTTAAGTTGATAAACAGTGGTTTGCAGTGGGCCAGTTTATCACTGTTAGTTATAATTCAAATTACTTTCTTCTGAAGTACCAAAATGTCCTGCAGATGTGAGCTATAGTCCCATATTAAAAGCCCATAAGATAAAATGCTTTGAAAAAAAGCAAAGTAGGCCGGTCTTACATAGGCCGCAGGTACATGGTTTTTTAAATTCCTTGACAAATACACCACTCTAGATAGCCTTGCACTAATGCATTTAATATGTGGCTCCCAAGTCAATTTACTGTCTATAACAATACCTACGAACTTAACACTATCCATGAAGACTGCTACTGGCAGATCTCTTAAACTAAATACAATCTTTTGAATTTTACTCTCATTAAGCAGGAACCCATAGCTCGAAACCAAACTGATGCTTGTGATTGTATACTATAATGTGACAGGGTGTTATAATTGTCCCCTTTCATTATTAAGCGCTACTTTGAGCCCTCTAAGTGATCTTTAATTGTGTAGCACATGTTACTGATAAAGATTACAGTGAAGCACCAAAGAAACTGGTAAAGGCATACACATTCCATCACAGAGATATGCAAACAGGTAGAATATGGTGCTGTGGTCAGCAATGCCTATACAAGACAACAAGTGTCTGGCACAGTTGTTAGATCAGTTACTTCTACTACATTGGCAGGTTATCAAGATTTAGGTGAGTCTGAATGTGGTGTTACAGTTGGCACATGAGTGATGAGACATTGCATCTCCAACATAGTGATGAAGTTGGGGTTTTCCCATACAACCATTTCACGAGTGTACCGTGAATATCAGGAATCCAGTAAAATGTCAAATCTCTGACATTGCTGCAGCCAGAAAAACATCCTGCAAGAATGGGACCAACAACAACTGAAGAGAATTGTTCAGTGTGGCACAAGTGCAACCCTTGTGCAAATTGCTGCAAATTTCAGTTCTGGGCCATCAACAAGTGTCAGCGTGTGAACCATTCAACAAAACATCATCAATATAGGCTTTAGGAGCTGAAGGTCCACTTGTGTACCCTTGATGACTGCACGACACAAAGCTTTATGCCTTGCCTCGGCCCGTCAACACTGATGTTGGGCTCTTGAAGACAGAAAACATGTTGCATGGTTGAACGAGTCTCCTTTCAAATTTTCTCAAACGGGTGGATGTGTATGGGTTTGGAGACAACCTCACAAATCCAAGGACCATGCATGACAGCAGGGGACTGTTAGAGCTGGTGGAGGCTCTGTAATGGTGTGGGGTGTATGCAGTTTGAGTGATATAGGTCCCTGATATGTCTGGGTATGACTCCAACAAGTGCCACATACATAAGCATCCAGTATGATGACCTGCATCCATTCATGTCTATTGTGCTTTCCAACAGACTTGAGCAATTCCAGAAGGTCAATGCAATACCCTACCCATTCAGAACTGTTACACGGTGACTCCAGGAACACTCTTCCGAGTTTAAACACTTCCGCTGGCCACCAAACTCTCCAGACATGAACATTATTGAGCATATCTGGGATGCCTTGCAATGTGCTGGTCAGAAGAGATCGCCACCCCCTCGTATTCTTACAGCTTTATGCACAGCCCTGCAGGATTCATGGTGCAGTTCCCTACAGTACTACTTCAGACATTAGTCGTCTCTATGCCACATCATGCTGCGGCACTTCTGCATGCTTGTGGGGAACCTACAGGGTATTAGGCAGGTGTGCCAGTTTCTTTGGCTCTTCAATGTATTTTAGCTGCCTTTTGAAATAGACATATTTTAGTAATGTTTCTCATTGCTTTGTGAAATCCGTTATACATTTTTATCCCCTGGTAGAAAATTCTGTTTTAAATTTTTAATTTGATTTTGCTTGGAAAATGCAGATCTGAACTAACTCTTGTTCCATGATTGTGTGTACAACTATTAGTGAAACACTTATTAATTTTTTCCCTGATATGCAGAACAGAGTCATAGATGTATTCACTTGGTGCAGTAAGGATAACCAGTTTTTTAAGTAGTTCTTTATGATGAGTTCAGCTACTGTTTCAGTTATTACTATTGTGGCCCATTTTTGCACTTTGAAAACTGTGTGCATGTTTTGCATCTTTGATCCCAAGAAAAGAATCCCACAGCTAAGAACTGGGTGTATGTGGGAATAATGTGTCACATTAAGACATTGCTAGAACTCTAACAGCATAATATGCTGATGACATTCCTTTCGCCATAGTTTTTGCGTGTCCATTCCATGTTAACTGACAATGTTCACAACTAAAAACGCTGTGTTTGTTACACAGTCTGTAGGTTTATCACATACACTCAATGATACAGAGTTGTTTTCCCTCTTTGTGTTGAAGTGCATGTTGTTTTTTTCTGAAATGGTAATTTGTTATACAGAGTGTTTCAAAAATACTTTTACAGTCTCTGAGGGCAGGATCCTTACAACAAAACAATAAAGTTATATAAACATATGTCAAAACCCTTTGTTTTTGAATTATAAACAGGCATGTGTTCATCGAATCATGGACTACAGCCACCTTTCAAATATCCTTAAGGTTTTGAATAGTTTCACAGGCTTCCATGACACATCGAAGAAGATTTTCTGCATCCAGGTGATCTGCTTCGTAGGCCAATTATTTAAGGTGGCAAAAGAGTTAATAATCCAAAGTAATGATGTCATGGGAACATGCAGGCAATGGAACTGATCCTCTCCTACCTCTTCATCTGTTATGGTATATAACAACCAGTGCATTTTGAACACTGAGACAGAAAATGTGCTGGAGCTCCATCATGCATGAACAATGTCTCCTCTTATTTGTGGGGGCACACCCTCTAGCAGGCTTTAGAAGATGTTCTGAATAAGTCCCTGGAGGGGCAGCATCTGTAAGAT
This sequence comes from Schistocerca nitens, assembly GCF_023898315.1. Taxonomy (NCBI): domain Eukaryota; kingdom Metazoa; phylum Arthropoda; class Insecta; order Orthoptera; family Acrididae; genus Schistocerca; species Schistocerca nitens. Next base: position 554,449,795 of record NC_064616.1, on the reverse strand, counting down.
GTACTGGGACAACGTATAGCCCTACCAGGCAGTTGCTGACAATTCCAGCCCACTCATTAATCTTAAACAGATGCTGATGTTTATTGTGTGTTGTAGCATGAAGATTGTGATTGGCCCATGTGTTCAAATTTGTTATTCTGTCTCCTCCAAATGTTGATTTTTCTGTAAACAAAACTGTAGAGCCAAACAACAGATTGGCAGTTTGTGCCACAAATCATCAGCAGAAGTTCTCCTGCAGCAGGTGACTGACAGGTGTAAGGTCCTGCACATATTGAAGATGATGCAGACACATCAGTGGCTCATGAAGTATCCTACACAATAAACTTGTAGATCAAGCACATGCCTAGGCCACTTGTCTTATGCAGATACCTGGCTGTTCTTTCACAACATCTAAAATGTGCTCTTCCTGATCAGATTTATGAGCAACACATGGCCTTTCTTGATTGATAGTCTGTAATGTTATGGATCCTGTCTCAGCAAAGTTGTGATACACAGTATGAGAGATTGGATGACTCACTGTCTTCAGGCTGGAAATGCCATCTGATACAGCTGAGGAGTCTCATCTCCATAAAAATTTGTATGGTTTTACATAAAAGTCATGTCTACCTGCTCACAAAATAAACATCCTGCCATGTTTGAATGGAGCATTTTGAGTTAACTCATTACCTGTAGTACATGTACACAATAGACACATTAGAGACAGAAGAATGATGAGTGTAAACAAGTCTCCCTGGTGATACAACACCATCCAGAGTACAATAAGTAAAATGGGTGCATAAAAAATAGGTAAAGTTGTTGTGTTGTACCAGGAATGTGGTTGAACATCAGCTTTCATTAATAACTTGGAAATGAAGGATTTTGGACATATGTTTATATGAATTTTTTCTTGTTTTGGTGTAAGTAACCTATCCGCAAAGTTTAAAAATATATTTTTGAAACACTCTGCATACTGCCAACTTATCAACAACCTTGAGGGTTCGATTTTCCTTCTCTATTAGGAGTTCTGGTTTTTTATCAGTGTCCATGATGCTCCTGTCATCAGCATAGAGAACTTTTTTTCCATATTTAATATTATCTGGAAACTCACTGACATATGTTAACTGATTCTTCCATCACTTCTTGGTAGAAAAACACTATAATAAATGAAAAGCATTATACTTCTGATATTCTACATAAGCAATATAGTGATTTTCATTTGTCATTGGTATATATCAAGAATACAACTTGAGCCAATAGCTTCACCATTCTGAGGCACACCTAAGTTTATCTGTTTCTTGCCTGAAGATTTCTTTTCAAAAATTTTTCATCAGCAGGTGTGTTTAGTGTCTCTACCTTTTGAATCCTATTTTCAATGTCAGATTGGAACCACTCATTTGCTATTCCTCTTACACCTAATATTTCTAGTTTGTTTAATAGTATTTTGTGGTCACCGGAATCAAAAGCCCTGGACAAGTGTAAGAATATGCATGTAATACAGTTATCCTTGTCAAGAGCTTCAAGTATCACTTTTATTAACTCTGTTATCATTGATATTGTACTTCTCCCACTTAAGAAGCCAAACTGTGCTTTGTCAAAATATTTCTACTTACTCCTGTATATCATTAGTATATTTTTCCATGACTGATTCAATAAATTTTTGAAATTGCTGACACTAGCGAAACTATGTCTCTAGTTAAATATACACTCTGCAAAAGATTTTTTTAGTAAGAGAACTTTAGGGTTCCTAGAAAAGTACCTGAACTAGAAGACACATTTACTATCTTGGTTAAGAGGGCTTGTATACTGTCTATGCACACTTTTTGAACAAAGACTGGAACCTCACCTGCTCCGGCTGAATTGTCATTTATAATTTCCACTGTTATTTTTCTGACTTCAAGTTCTGTTGTGGGGAAACAACATTGTGCTTGCAGTGTAATTCATTGTGGGTGATACATGTGTTTTAGTAAACTTTTGTTGCAACATCTCCACAATACCAGAAAAATAGTCATTAAGAAATTTTGCCAATTTTGAGGATTTTCTATTACTCAACTCCCATTTTTGATTTCTATGTTACTTTGTGTGTCTAACTTTTCCAGTTTCATGTTTTATGACATCCAAAACTGCTTTGCTTTCATTTTCTGTGTTATATATTATTTTGTCATTGAATGGTTTCTTTGCAGGAAGCAGCATCACACTATATTTCTTTCTGTATCTATGATAGTAATTTAGGAACTGTGGATTAGTCCAATGCTTTTGCAAAGAAAAGAGAAATTTAAGTGTCTGGGAGGACTTTTTAATTTTCTAATAGCAGCAGTTATTCTATTTTCCAAAGCTACTGTTGTTGTGATGGCTGCTTTTAGACATACCTCCTCAAAAATTTATTTAAACAGTGTGCACAATTTAGAGAACTTACATCTGCATTGCTTACCATATACACTTCATTCCAGGTTTGTTTTGCCAATGCCCTAGAAAAAGTATTTAATTTGAATTCCAAGAAGATCCATTTGTAGTCCCACAGTTTTGCAGGTCTTTTTCAAGCTTGTCTTTAGCGTTATTACCTCACAGAAATGGTCAGAGAGGTCAAGATCTTTTATAAATACTATAGAATTTTCCGTGTCAATAACTGTAAGAATATGGTCTAAAATTGATGCTGAACTTTTGATATCCTAGTAGCAGTGTTTACTATGTGTGCCATGCCAAAATTGTTCAGAATGTTTAGGAAGTTATTATTAATTTCACCCTCAACACCTGTATTAATATTCATGTCTCCACATATTATTATGTTAGTTTTGGTGGCTGAGACTTTCCAGGACTTCAGTCAATTTGTTGAAGAAAGTGTTCACATTACCATTAGGTTAGTAGTACACACACAATGATTGACCTTTTATGGTTGCCTAGCTTTGTTAGGAAGTAGAAGGCCACATTTATCAGTCATAATCCCATTAATTTTTATTATTCTTGCATATCTAGATTCAGCTGTAAATAGCCATTTTTAGTGCATTTGAGCTACAGTCCAACAAACTCATGGCAATACATGTCATGATACATTCTTGCTTGTGCTATATATGCGCATGCAAACTGTGGTGGCTGTTTACAGCAACTTGCTGTAAACAACTGCCTCAGTTTCCTTCTTTCTGCCTGTACACCAATAAGATTGTGGCGTCGATCCATGAATCGATAGTCCAAAACATCGTATGTGTATTATGTCTTCGAGTTGATCTTTGTTTTTGTGTACTTCCAGGACCTCAGTTCCCGCCTAGTCTTCGACCTGAACGTTTGTCGTGTAATAAAAGTATTGATGATTAGAAGACAGAACTGTGGTCATTACCTTACCACCTTGATATCTCCTTCAGTGGTGACCCTGAAGTTTGAATAATCCGTCGAACCGAGTACAAAGTGACTATTGCACCGGCTTCCGCGTTCCGCGTGGACCTTTGTCCGCTACACAATGGCCTTCTACAACACGCCACTGCTGGCCGGTTTTCACCAACAATAGCAACTAAATTCAAGCACGCAAGTTGTCGTCAGTGCCCGACATGAATTTCCGCAGTCCTATAGCATCGAGAACCAAGGGACCTCATCAGGTGCAGTGGTTTTGAACATGACACCAGTGATCTCCGACTCCGGCTTTGTTAGCTCTGAAGTGCTTCAGTTTTCGTCGCACAGCAGTACAAGAAACCACTACACACTGATACTGAACTTTAATGCAAGTACTGTAAGTAGTGGGGAGCATATTTTTCATAACGTGCCAGAACAGGACGCTTTTTTGAATGTGCAAGCTCCACATGTGTATCACTCCGCACTGGTTGCATGTTACATGAATGACATTCGCCAGCCTGTTACTCCGAGTGTTCATCAGTGCAGTAATTTGAGTGCGTGAGGTTCCACCAAGCACATCAGTGACTCTGTGATGGACAATTTCGCTGCAGATATGGAGGACCATTTGCATAATAACCTGTCGAGCAACCCCCGTAGCCACTTTGACCTTCCACCGCATCAACTGGTCCCGCTTCACTCCACGCCGGGCTTCCTGCTAACGGATTTCGCTTCCCCTCCAGCTACTATGAACACAGCCAGCACGTCAGCTTCCTCTCTACTGACCTCACGACGCAGAGTTAACTGTGACTTGCCTACTCCTGCGTCTGCAAGTGGCTGCCCGCATTCTTCGACCGCCAGTTCGTCAAATCTGCTGAAACTTCCGGCATTCAAACCTGCCCACCCGGAATTCTGGTACAACCTGGTCGAGCAAACTTTCAGTGTATGTGCACTTGATGACAACACCCGTTTCACATACCTCATGAACCACCTCCACGACTGTGTCAACTTAATTTATGACCTGATTAAGTCACCTCCTCCGAACGAGAAGTACGCTACAGCTAAACAAGCAACACTGGAACGTGTCTCCAAGACAAGAAGAGAAAATGTTCAACAGCTCGTCTATGAAGAACACCTTGGCGACAGATCTCCGTCCTAGCTGTGGAGATGCCTTCGACTTCTCGTAGGTGAATGCGACATGCCAAACGCTATGCTCACTGAGATTTGGATGGAAAAGCTGTCTCTGTCTGTCCAAACGGCCATCTCTGCCTACGGAGATAGACCAAATAGTGAACGCTTGCACGGCCGACCGAACTTACTACGCTCTACTATGTGAACGCCAGTTTCCAACCACAACCAGGGCCCCAACGTGGACACCCCACTAAACCTAAGTCTGTCAAGCTCGCCACACTACCGGCACCTTCACGTCCGCACAACAACAGCACATCTGACTCCGTGGAAGATTCTGTGCCGCCGCCGTCTGACCACTCGCAGGAGCAGACGTCCGCCCATAAATACTGTTTCTTCCATGCAAAATTCGGGGAACAAGCACGCAATTGTAAACCGCCATGCTCCTACCCAAGCTTCAACCGCAGGTAGGCAGTGGCACCACCTCCTGCAGCTTATACAACAGGCGCTGTCCCACACTCCATTCGGTGTCCAACACTAATGCTTCAAATGGACAAGTCTACATTTGCGACTTGAACTCTGGCACAGACTTTCTCATCGACATGGGCACAGATGTTTCCTTACTTCCATCTCGCTTTGCTACCGAAAAGATCTGACTACACAAAACAGTCCTACATGCTGTAAACTCATCTAGTTTGTCATGCTTAGATTCTACTTCATATGCAGTGTCCCTCTGGCCTGAGTACAACCTGAAGTGGTCCTTCCTGGTGGCTGACATCGACGATCCCATTTAGGGTTCAAAATGGTTCAAATGGCTCTGAGCACTATGGGACTTAACTTATGAGTTCATCAGTCCTCTAGAACTTAGAACTACTTAAACCTAACTAACCTAAGGACATCACAAATATCCATGCCCGAGGCAGGATTTGAACCTGCGACCATAGCTGTCACGTGGTTCCAGACTGTAACGCCTAGAACCGCTCGGCCACAATGGCTGGCCCCATTTGGGGCATAGACTTTCTACGACACCACAAACTGTGGCCTGACCTCGTCAAGAATACAATGTTCTACCACCCTACGCAGGAACACATCCCGTGTGCTTCATCGAGTGTCAATAGTACTGCTCAACAGGTCCACCTGGCTAGGAAGTGTAATAACCCCTCCTCCGAGCTCTTGTCATGGACCAATAAGTGGCTCACGGAGCGTGTCGAGTCTAGCGCTTGGAACAACTTGAGCTACACTGTCGCCTCAGCGACTTAAACAACGAGTTATCTTTGGCACGGCAGCAGCTTGCAGCAGACGTCGCCATGGCAACACACAAGGTTAGTCAGTGCCACTACAATGATCTCGTGCCCGAGTGCATTTGTGACCGTGTGCCACATAAACTGTACAGTGTCCGCACTCCTGTCAGCTCAAACTGTGTTAATTCGAGTACACATTCATCCCCCTCCTCGCTTGGGCAGCTAACGTCCCAGGCGCAGGTTAATGTTTTTGATTTACTGCTATCAGCTGTTCATTCGCGCCCGCTACCGCCACCAAGCTTGACAGCGGCGCCTTCGGTTACTAATAAACAGTGTACCAACCTTGTTTCGTGTAGCTTACTTGTTTGCCACTTCCAGCCACCCAACAGTTGGCACTTATGCAAACTTTCGCCGTCCGCGCCACAACCCAACCTAGCGGCCGCCGCACACACTATACCACACACAGTCGCCTCGAGCACCACGTCACGCGCTTCCGTGGTTACAGACGGCACCGCCCACAAACTTCGCTTGCAAGACGGACCGCCTATCTCTTGCCGACCACGCCGTCTCAAGCCAGAACTCATGAAAGTGGCTCACGAACAAATAGACGATCTCTTAACAGCCGGCGTCATTGAACCATCTGCCGGTTGCTGGGCCTCGCCTATCCACTTCGTCACAAAAAGCGACGGCACCTGGCGTATGCTTGGCGACTATACTAAGTTGAACTCTCGTACTATCATAGACACATAGACAAGTACCCGGTTCCTAACGTCGCGGATTTTAACCATGCTCTTGCAGGCGCCAAATATTTCTCGGTAGTGGACTGTAGGAGGGCCTATCATCAAATTCCGATGGCACCATAGGATATTGAAAAGACAGCCGTTACAACACCTTTCGGCCTTTTACAGTACCGGTTCATGCCCTTTGGACTCCGCAACGCTGCACAAACTTGGCAGAGATTTATAAACAAGGTGTTGTTTCATCTGGAATTTTGTTTTGTTTACTTGGACGACATTCTTATTTTCAGTCCTACTTTGCAAAAGAACAAGGAAAATTTGGAGATTGTTAAAGACACGCTTATCGCTGCCGGTGTTGAACTGAATAATAAGAAGCTCCAGTTACACCATACTTCGGTAAGATTCATAGGCTACATTGTGTGAGCTAAGGGCCTCACTCCTCACGAGGATAAAATCAAACCTGTTTTGGATTTGCCACAGCCTCACTCGTTTAAGGCGCTGGGCAGGTTCTTCGGAACAGTTAACTATTATAGGAAGCACTTGCCTGCCGCAGCTGCGGTTCAGGCTCCCCTAACAGACACCCTTGCTGGTAAAAATACGACCAGTATCTGCCCGGTCCCCTGAACCCCTGCCATGGAACAAGCTTTTGACAAACTGAAGCACCTACTAGCAAACACAGTGACTGTTGCCCACCCGCATCCGAACGCTACATTTTTTATTAGCGCGGATGCCAGTGATACCACAGTAGGTGCTGTCCTCAGCCAATCTGTCAGAGATACTACCTCTCCTTTGCAGTTCCTTTCTAAGAAGCTCAACGGTGCTTAAAAAAAGTACTCAGCCTTTGATAGGGAGTTCTTGGCAGTTTATGAGGCTGTGAAACACTTTCGCACCGAGGTTAAGGGCAGGGACATCTACATTTTAACCGACCATAAACCTTTGGTTGCTGCTGTAAAGAACCCCCACGACTGACCCTCCACCTAGACGCTTCCGTCATTTGGTCTTTATATTGCAATTTACCTCTGACATACGATACATCAAGGGTGCAGATAATGTGGTCGCAGATTTTTTGTCTCGTGTCAGTGCTCTCACAACTCTTATAGACCTCTCTAACTTGCCTCAGCTGCAGTCTGCTGATATGGACACTATGGACCTTATTTCCGATCACAGCTTGTCACTCAAACCTGTGTGATCCACCTTTCCCGGTGTCATAGGCTGGTGTGACGAATCAACTGGTACGCTGCGTCCCTTCACACCCAAACCTCTACAGAGACAAGTGTTCGACAGATTACACAACCTAGCTCATCCAGGTGAGAGAGCCTCTACCAGACTTATTTTAGGGTGCTTCGTCTGGCGCGACATGCGTTGCGACTGCCAAGCCTGGGCCCATGCCTGCATTCTGTGCCAACAAAATAAAGTTCTGCGGCACCCATTGCCTCCACTAGGCAGCTTCACCACTTCTCCCAGTCGCTTCCAGCATGTTCACATCGACTTGGTGGACCCCCTCACCCCCTCCGAGGGTTATAGATATGTGCTATCTACTATAGACAGAACCTCTCGTTGGGTGGAAGCTGCCCCGCTACCCAATATTACATCCGAATCAGTGGCACTATCCTTCATAGACACTTGGATTTCACACTTTGGCTGCCCTGTTTACTTGACGACTGACCAAGGTGGTCAGTTTGAGTCTGCCTTGTTTTCTGAAATATGTAGGCTGTGCGGCATCAAGAAAATTCATTGAACAGCATACCACCCCCAAAGCAACAGCCTCGTAGAACATTGGCATAGGACGCTTAAGATGGCCCTATGTTGCCATGGCCTGCTTTGGACAGAAGCCCTGCCATTCGTCTTACTCGGTTTGCGGACCACTTTCAAGGAAGACCTTAAAGGCTCAGTGTCTGAGTTCGTCTACGGCCAGTCCCTTACACTGCCAGGCGAACTTGTTGCTCCTACTCCTGTCGCCCAACCGTCCAAACTGCCATCCTTGGTAGAACGGGTGAGGTTAAACTGGAACAAGCCGCAATCCCCGTCCCCTTCCAGTCACACTCCACCGCACACATATGTTCCCAAGGCGCTCAACACTTGCGAATTTGTGTTCCTTTGTGACAACACTGTACAAGCCCCATTACAGCCCCCTTACACAGCCCCGTACAGAGTTGTCAAACGAACCAGTAACACAATGGACATCGTAATTAAGTGCTCAGTAACTACTGTCTCCCTCAACAGGGTTAAACCTGCTCGCGTTGAGTTTCCCCCTATCTCACCCACCGTTGAAGAGACCACGCTCTCATGCCACCCTCGGCCTTCTTCCTCTGATCATGATTCGAGTAAACTCACGCCTACACCGGCCCCGTCAACAAGCCCACACTCATTCCAGGGTTTTCCGCCTCCCAGCTCCCATAGCAGAGGCCCCAGCTCCCAGGGCTCTAATATAACAGTTCCATCTTCGTGCAACAGCACACCGCGCCGCTCTTCTAACCGGTGCAGCCTGCAGGTTCCTGCTATGCCCACTCAGACCTCACCGTCTGACACTCACCCCTCTACTCGCAGCACACCGCCCTCACCATGCTACGGTTTCCCCACCCCAGTGGCTCAGCATACCTCTCCGTTAGCAGGTGCCACTTACGAGCTCTCTACTCACGTTCATCCTAATGACATTTGTGGTTTATCTGTCGTCGTTAGTGGTGATACCGCATTATTGCTGCTTGCGTGTGACAATTTGTGTGACTTGTTAGGTGGTGTGTCACAACGTGTAGTGAAGTGTTTCAAAATCTCTTGAAGTGCTACATGTGACAACCTACGTGCTTATGTTAGGCCAAGTGGAAAGGTGATCATTAGGTTCCCTGCCGACGACACCCTTCCACACCAGCACTCCCGCACCGGCCGATGACTACGACCGCCGATGTCGCTTCAAGACTTCAGCATCAGCATTCCAGGATTTCCTCCACGCTCTCCTCCCACACGGCCCGTGCCGTTAGATGTGGAGGAACTCACTGTAACCCACTTAAACTCTCGACAACCCCCCCCCCCCCCCCCCCCCCGACCTTCGGGTACATACTACGTACTGCAGGGGAGGGGGGGAAGGGGGGTCATTTGGCATCGATCCATGGATTGATAGGCCAAAAAGTCACATGTGTATTATGTCTTCGAGTTGATCTGTGTTTTTCTATACTTCCGGGAACTCATTTCCCGCCTAGTCTTCGACCTGTACGTTTGTCGTGTAATAAAAGTATTGATGATTAGAAGAGAGAACCGTGGTCAATACCTTACCACCTTGATATCTCCTTCAAGATCATGTGGTGACATGTACTGCCACAACTTTGTTGGATTGTAACTGAAAAGCACTGAAGATGGCTATTTATAGCCAAAATCTAGATATGCAACAGTAATAGTAATTGATTAGACTGCAACTAATTACTGTGTGCTTCTCCTTCCGTACAGTCTATGGTTGCTGTTCACACCTGTAAGTATGGTTTGTATGCTGTGCAAAATTCGTCGAAGAATCTTTCTAACTTATGAAGAAAAGTGTACCTATAGCAACAAATGCAGCCATTAGTAAGTGAAAGAATGATGAAATTTCACACGTAAAAAAAATTTATTTTGTTATATTTTCGATCTTCCACTGCAATGAGTGTGAATTCTGAATCCTTCCTGGTGATGCTGACAAAGTTTTATGAATTTATTTGTAAAAGTATAGACAGTGGAAATTAAAATATCCTGTGATGCATCTCCTGCTCCAAGTCGGCCTGTTTGACGTCCTATACCCCTTAAGGTAATTGATGTTAATATGATGACAGGTCTGTATGTTGTATTTCAGTGTCTCTGCGCCAGTGCTCTGTAATGCATTTTATACATTAGTGTATGAAATCATGTTAGATTCCTGTTTATGTCAAACTCTTCTAATTTTTTATCCTCTGCAAAAATAAAAATAGACGCTATCTAAGCAGGAAATGCAAATTACAGATATGTTTCTTGATATTTCATTAATTTTGTTCTTAGATCTAGCCATGTGGCAAATCCATCAGGCATGTGTAAAGAGTCATTTTTTCATGTAGACAGTGACTTCTTAGAAAACAGAAATTGTTCTGTGTCCACTGGCAGAATGATTCAGCTATATAGTTCAACATTAAAATGGCGTATTTCTTGTAAAAACAGTAGTCCATTGTCATTTAATTTCTACCATTTGGATGCTATATTTGTATGTATTAAAGCATGAACTAACATTTTGCTTTGAATAAAGTTCAGGACTCACATTACGAAGGAGTGGAGTTCAATCCTGTTGTATTCACTAAATCAAGTCTAGTGCCAAACATCCAAGGTAGCAGCAAGTGAATCTAATACCACAGAATGTTCATTGCTGTACAAGATTGCTGGCTTTCATGATTTGCAACATATGTGATCACAAACAATTAACATGAGCAACACAATATGAAACATGTCATAAACATTTATTAAAATAGTACATACATACAATACTCAACTTTTTGTGTTGATAGGTGCCTGACATTGAAGTTCCAAATTCTGTTCTCTAACTAATCTAACACACTGAAAGTGAACTATCTAATCCATGAAGCTCTGATTTGACTGCTGTCTGTGGTGGGTATTAAGTTCCATCTCTGAATCTGAATTCCATTAGACATTTAGCATCAGATGAGCACTCATAAATAGTGACTGCAGACACAGAAAATCCTTAATTTTGTGAACATGATTTAAGTTTCTTTAGATTCCATCACTTACTTCACTAGCAAAATAAAATGCAAACTATGAACTTCTGCTCTCAGATATTTCTTGGAAAAGAAAAATGAAGGTACACTGTCTCTATTTCATTATTGTACCAGTTTAAAATTAAAAGACAGGGGTCTGTATGAGGTGTTATTGAAAATACCAAAGGCTTAAATTTCATCAGCCTTAAGAACCTAATGTTTTATACAGATTAAAATGATCTTGAGTGGAACTGAGTTGTAAATAAAAAAACCTATTTAAATGTTTTGTTAAGTATGGAATAAATAAGAAATAAAATATAACTTTAGAAAGCTGTTATTGGATGATTTATAGAAATTAATACCAACTGATTGTCATTTATTTTTGAAGAATACTCTCTATGCTACTCAGAACCCACAAGAGATTTCTACCCAGCATATGCATAAAATATGAGGGTGTAGAGAGAGAAGAGGTTGACAGTGCCAAATTGTTGGAACTATTAATTGACAATTACTTGTGTTAGAACATTAAAATAATTTTTTTTTGTGGTGTGAATATTGTCAAACATAAGGTAATGTACAACAAAGCAGGTGGCATATTTTGTCACTTTCATTGCAGTATGTCATGAAGTAGGATATTTGGGACAACTTCCCCAAAACCAAGCTAAAATCATCAAAGTCCAAAAGCATGAAACACAAATTATTTGTAACATATTTGGAAACAGTCTACAGAGGTCTATTTGAAGAACTGAGATATATGCATTACTGTTTCTTATTTTGCATCTGAACACAACTTATTTCTATTTCAAATCAACCACTGCGTTCATGGAATCAATACTTAGAACAAGAAAATCCACACAAAGACATTAAATCCACTTAATTTGTTTAAAAAGTGCCAATTTTCTAGGAACCCATATTTTCAGTAACTTGAAGGAACCCTGTAAAAAGTCTGCTTACTAATAAAGTATCATTTGAGAGGTTCTCAAAGGGTCTACTGGCTATGAACAGCTTCTACATCAATGCTGAATTTATTAGGGGGCTAAAGTAATTGATTTACATATGGTAAACTGCCAAACTCTTTCAGCTAAAGTAACTTCTGATTCATTAAAGATAATTATGTTCTCTTTTCCTCTTGACAACTAGTGACTGACAGCTCAGGAAGCAAAGATTAATGCACCTTACAACTTCATTTATTATTGAGATATAAGAATTAACTCTATTTTATGGAACTATACTCCACTCTCCACAGAAACTTGCAATGAGCTGTTGTCATGCTAGAACATTAACTTTTACAAAGGTTTAAATATTTTTTGTATCAAAGATAACTTCATACTGCTCAAAATCATCAGCCTGATTTATAGCATGATGATCTATCTCTCATGTATAAAACACAGGTCACTATTGAGGGTGACGTACAAATCACATTAACTTAGATTAATAATGCTAGTTTCCATGGAGAGTGGAGTAGACTTCCAGGCAGTGTATTATTCAAACAGCAGAGGAAACAGCACAAAACTCCCCATATTAAACAAATTTTTACTTTGTAATTTCTTGTCAGATGTACAAATGAGTTATATCATTAAATTTGCCTTATACTGATCTGCTATTGTGGTGCAAAAAGTACCATATACCCATTTAAGAAAACAATAAGAAATGTAGTTGCAAAATGTGTTGATCTTTATTTGATGAGCTCCTGTCATTTCATCAAGGTGAAAGGAGATCACAAATATCTTTAATGATCCATAAGTATTTTGAAGTGAAAAAGCTAGGCATCACTCCATATGTATTTAGCAGGTATCTCTGCTAAGAGTCACCAGACTCAGTTTCTCAGATATTTCAGCAAATAGTTAAATCATGATTTATCAATGTTTTGGTAATTCAACCAAAACAAATATTGCTCATTGTGTATTTCATGTGATGCCCAATGTCAACAGAAAAAATTGGTTTGTTTCTCATTTCAAGCAAAATGCTTTATGAAGGGGAATTTGATGTGCCCTTTGGACAGAGCATCTGCCTCCACAGCTCTGTGCTCAGTGTGGCTGGCTGCCATGTGCGGGCCGAGATTCAACTCTCAGTATGACGAGAGATTTTACCGTGGTGGGAGTACTGGAACAGGATGTACTCAGCCTTGTGATACCAATTGAGAAGCTACTTGACTGAGTCATAGTGCCACTGGGTCTACTAAACTGACAATGGCTGGGAGTGTGGCCTGCTATGCAGAGAATGGTATACCTAATCTAAATCACACATATAATATGATAACAGTACAGAGCCCCACAACTGTCACACAGTAGTACTGACAAGGAGAATCCAGAAGAATCTCAGAAAACATTTTAATTTTAAAAAATTTTGAAAAAAAAATAATTTTATTGGTAACAAGCAAGGGTTATCATAAAATATCCACACATATTATAAAAGTATATATATGTGTATTTGTACCTGTATGTATGCATGTATATACTTTCCTCATCACCTCCTAAGGCACTGAATCAATTTCAACCAAACTTGTTAACATATTACTTACTGTTGGGGTAAGAACAATCTACTTCTCAAAGGGGTGGAGATGAAAGAGAAGCATAGCTCACACTGCACAAGCAACCAGATTATATTCATCTAGTATTTGAGAATGAGAGCATTTACTGACTTGCAACCAACTTTACACATAACATCAAACCTTTAAAACACTTTTCTTGCTGACGCCCTCTACAAAATGATGAAAGGGGAAAAAAAAAAATTGCCTACTACATTTTCTCTGTTTATGCAGCAAAACTGCCACATCAGGCATACCTTTTAATTGATTAATTCTTTACTAATAACTTTATTTGCAACACATTTTGCAGGCACTATTCACATATGCCACTGAGTGTGTACTTGCAAAAATATACCATTTTGTGATACATAGTAGAGGAAATATGACGCCATAAAAATTGAGATGTGTGAAAATAAAACTGCAGGGTTAAAGTCCCTAGGGATACAGGTGAAATATGTGTGCAAATATGTGTCAGATATGTTAAATATGTGTGAAATATATGAGAGGTGTATGTACATGTGCAAAGCCTTGGGTAAAAAATCCTTGTAAGCTCCTGGATCAATTTCAGCTGAACTTGGTACACATATTACTTACTGCATGGAAGAAAATAATGTGGGAGGTAGAACCAGCAACCTCCTGTTGTGGTGAGAATGCTGTCATTTAATAATCAATTTTATGATTTTTGTTTTAATTTCTATTGATAATTTGTAGGAAAATGTGGAGAGAGAGAGAAGGGTGGAGGAGGAGATATACAGACAGAGAGGGGGAAGGAGGATATGGACACAGATAGGGGGATGTGGAGATGAACAGAGAGAGAGTGAGGGGGAAATGGACAGAAAGGGAAGAGGGGGAAATGGACAGAAAGGGAAGAGGGGGACATGGCCAGAGAGAGGGGAGACGAGGAGACAGGGATGATGATGATGATTATTATTATTATTAATATTATTATATTTGGTTATTATATTTGGTTTGTGGGGCACTCAACTTCATGGTCATCAGCACCCACACAAATTCCTAACCTTATCATAGTCCAGGCTCGCTACATGATAAAGAAATGATGAGGACAACACAAAAACCCAGTCCCTGGGTGGAAAAAATCCCTGACCTGGCAGGGAATCAAAGCCAGGGCTCCATGATTCAGAGGCAGCAACACTAGACACTAGGCCATGACCAGGAGATGGAGAGAAAGAGAGAGAGAGAGAGAGAGAGAGAGAGAGAGAGAGAGAGAGAGAGAGAGAGAGAGAGAGAGAGAGAGAGAAAAAAGGGGAGGAGATATACAGAGAGAGGGTGGAGGAAGAAATGGACAGATAGAGAGGAAGGAGGAGATCAACAGAAATAGACGGAGGAAGAAAAGGATAGTGAAAGGGAAGATGAGAAAATGGACAGAGAGAGGGGAGAAGAGGACGTAGATGGAGAAAGGAAAGAGGTGAAGATGGACAGAGAGGGAGGAAGAGGAGATGGACAGAGAGAGGGGAGGAGGAGATTGACAGAGAAGGCAAAGCGGAGGAGATGGACCAGATTTTTGGAAAGGGGGGGGGGGCAGGAGAAAGCGGAGGAGATGGACCAGATTTTTGGAAAGGGGGGGGGCAGGAGAATATGGACGGAAGGAGGGGGAGAGTTGTTCACACGGAAGGAGGGGGAGAGTTGTTCACCGACTTTTGAAACCTTTAAGTTCAGTGCTAGAATGAAGCACACTGATGGAATTGCATGTTGCAGGATCAGTGAATGAGCTGATGATTTTCAGGAAATTCCATAAATTCAGAATGCGAGTGGTCACAGCATACTGAAACATGTAAGGAAAGACGGACAGTAACTCTATAGATCTGTCATTAGTAATAATACTTCTTTAATCTTTCTTGATGAGAAGTAATATTTTTGAAGATATTAACTGTTCTCAAAAGAACAGATACCATTGATGACCATGCAGCTTCTCTAGAATAAATGATAATTAATTGAAACCCTCAGCAGCCGACAGGTGTTGTTGATATACCTCAATGGCGACAGCTGAAAATGTGTGCCCAACTGGGATTCGAACCCGAGATCTCCTGTTTACATGGCAGACACTCTATCCATCTGAGCCACTGAGGACACAGATGAATAGCGCGACTGCAGGGTCTTATCCCTTGCATGCTTCCCATGAGACCCACATTCCCGACTGTCTATTAGGAACATTACCTATGTAGATTGTGGGCAGTTGGGAATGTGGGTCTCACGGGAAACGTGCAAGGGATAAGTCCCTGCAGTCACGCTATTCATCTGTGTCCTCAGTGGCTCAGATGGATAGAGCATCTGCCATGTAAGCAGGAGATCCCGGGTTCGAGTCCCATTTGGGGCACACATTTTTAGCTGTCCCCATCGAGGTATATCAACAACACCTGTCGACAGCTGAGGGTTCCAATTAATTATCAGCTATATTTTTGTTACTTTAAATAAGTCAGGATATATTAAATACCTTCATTAAATGAGCTGTGGTAGATTGGAGACATAGGCACACTGATAAAGTAAGATCATTTTCAAAGTGAAAAATGGGAAAGCATGCCTAGCAAATTTTATTTCCTAACATCTTATATGTATAGTATTCTCAAATTCTCAGGGTCCTGGTAGGATTCCAACAGTGTATTTGTAGGGCTATTGTTGAGAGGATGCTGTCATTCAATAAGACATTTTATGATTTTTGTCTTATTACCTAATTGATAATATTCTAACTCTTCCAACATCATTGTTTCAGAATTCATACCAGTCCTGAAGAAAATATATGATGATTATTATCCTATATACAAAATATGGTTCCTGGGTGTTGCCATAGTGTTTATCGGTGATCCAGATGGCGTTGAGGTATGGCATTTTAGCTTATCAGTTATCTCTGTTTATAAGAATTGTTATGTAAATTCTCTTAGAATTTGTTCATATTTACCATGTTATTGGCTGAGAAAATTTATGAGCAAATTCATTTTCACTATAAAGTTTACTCCAGCCAATGCTCAATAATTAAATTTTAATCAAAATTGTCTTTGTTTGGGTAGTAATTAATGATAGCCCTCCAAAAATAAATAAACCAATATTCAAGTACATATACGATGACACCGCATTAACAAACCAAAAAATATCTAATTTCAGTACATATTTAATAGCTTTCACAGCCGCACCAGCCTATATAAGGACTTACAGTGGCAAGTCACCTCAATTGTCTAATATATAGGACTCTCAATGAAATGTTGAGCCCAAACATATTTTAGGGCAGTGACCAGCCAGCAATTTTTATGCTATAACTTTTAAATTTTATGTAGATGGGTACTTTTAATTAGTTAATGTAATGCCATCATATATTTACTTGGTAATTTTTTGATTTTTGTAGGGCTATTGACAATTTTCTTAGAAGTCTATTCAGTTCATTTGATTTTAAATCATACAGTGAATTAAACTGAAATTGTGCACATCAGTTTTTAGTTACAAGTTAGAAATGATTTTCTGTTCAGTATTACTGTTCTCTAAGGAATATTCTCTGAAGTAAGTTGTCCAAAAACTCATGTCACTTCTGATTGAAGTGTCACTGATGCTACAGAAATATGAGAGTTAGTGAACATTATGGATTTTACTTGTCTGCATTAACCGACTTTAACATTGATATATACACAAAAAACTAAAAACAGTCAAAATATGTTGGAAACATGAATTTGCTTCTTCTGCTGGAAAAGAAACTTACACAAACGGCATGGCTTTTATACTACATCTTACACAAGCAAACTGATTTCATTAACTGGCATATGATGTCAAGCACATAAAATAAACTACAATTTTTAGGGAAACACATTTACCAGCTTGGACGCTGAATTCCATATAAATTATTCATCACATATAAATCATTGTGGTGTGTGAAAATAGTATAAATTTCTTCAAGTATACCTTTCTTCTGCAGAAAATCCTAAGTAGCCAGCAGCATATTACAAAAAGTGATGATTACTTGATTCTGGAGCCATGGTTGTGCAAAGGACTGTTAACCAGCACAGGCAAGTTTTCTATACCTTCATGTACTTTGACATACTGATAAAAATATTTCTTGAAATTAACTGACAAAATACTGTGTTAATTATTGTTATTAATATGCATTAAACTGTTTTGGAACTCTCTAATTCCTCTGGTAATACAGATTATCAATTAGTGACCATATTAATTCTGTTCCTCCATCACCTGTCTGAAGTCAGGAACCTACATCTACATCAATATTTCACAAGCCTTCTGATGGTGCCGTATTGTATTGTATTTTTTATTGGTCCTGTTGTCTACATAGCAGCTTATGCATAAGACATTGGACAAGTCACGTTATAAATATACAGGCTGAAAGTCATTTCAAGGCACACATATTTAAGGTTACAATAATACAGTTTACACGTAATTATTTATACAACACATTTCATAAATTTAAATATTCTTCAATGGAGTAAAAGCAGTGATGCTGTAAATATGACTTTAGAGATTTTCCAAATGTATTGACCTCAGTGATAGTTTTTATGTTTTCAGGAAGTTTGTTATAAAGCTTAACTCCCAAGTGACAAGTACCTTTTTGGCACAGTGCTGTGCTGATTTGAGTCGTATGTAAGTTTCTGTTTTAGCCTGGTAAAGTGATCATGTATATCACAGTTTTTTTGCAGTCTCCAGTCCTTGCCTATTACATTTAATTTAAAGAACAAAAGGGTTTCAATAATGTATACACATGGTAATGGAGGAATACCAGATTTCTTAAACAGGGGTTTACAAGAGTCTCTAGGCTTGCACCCCAAAAAAGATTCTAATGGCCCTTTTTTGTAGTTTAAAAGTGCTATTAGCTGTTTTAGAGTTTCCCCAGAAGGTGACCCCATATCTAAGACGAGAATGAAAGTACGCATGATATGCATTCAATACTGTTTTCCCACTTCAGCATGATTTTAATGAACAAAGAAGGTAACATGTTTTACTCAGTTCTGCATTGAGATATTCAATTTGCCTATTCCATCTGATGTTACTCTGCAGCCAAAGTCCTAAGAATTTGGTTTCAGTATTGTTACCAACTGGTTCGTCATTGATAGACACTGATGGGATAAACATGTCCTTGTTAGGAACATTGTGGAATTTTAGAGAAATGGTTTTCTTACTGTTTATTACAAGCTGATTACTCTGTGCCCAGCTGCTAAGTTGTTTCGTGACCATGTTTACTGTCTGCTGTAACTGTTCATCGTCATCACCTTTTAGTACAATTGTGGTATCATCTGCAAATATGATTGTTTTGTGTGCATCTACATTTAAGCTTAGATCATTTATGTACAGAAGAAACAGAAGGGGTCCCATTACTGATCTTTGGGGTACACCACATTTAATTTGTTTATAGTCAGATAAGTGATTAGATACAGTTTTTAGTTCAATATTTGTGTGCTTAATGCTCACTGCCTGCTTATGATTAGTCAGGAAGGAACTGATCCACTTGTTGGACAGACCTCGAATACCATATCTTTCAAGCTTTGATAGCAGAATTTTATGGTCTACCATGTCAAAAGCTTTTGACAAGTCAATAAATACTCCTATTGTTTCCTGTTTTTTGTCCATCCGGTTTCGGATAGAATTGATGCACTCATAGACAGCACTATTTTGTTGACCTCTTATTTCTGAATCCATGTTGTTCATTACATAGGATGCTGTTTTTATTTATAAATTTCATAAGTTTCTCATGCATTACTTTTTCCAGTACTTTAGAGATGCAGGAGGAAATTGTGGTGGGTCTGTAGTTATTTAGATTGTCTTTATCCCCTTTTTTTATATACAGGAATAACTTTTGATGTTTTCAACACATCGGGGAAAGTGCCTGCCCAAAATGAGCAGTCACATAAGTGTGTGAGTACTTCAATTAGGTTTGATGCACTCTTCTTTAACATTGTTGCAGGTATACCATCAATACCCGCCAATTTGGAATTTTTTAGTCCTTTTATTGCTTTAGCTACTTCATCTTGTGAAACAGAACTGATGTACATTGATCCTCTACATGCACTTATTTTATAATCATTTGCCTGGGTGCTCTTAAAGTTTGATTATAACATATTATCAGCAACACCTGTGAAAAAGTTAAATATGTTGGCTACTTCTAAGGGGGTTGTTACTTTTTTATTTTTATGTGATAGTGTCATTTTTGCAAGATTGTCTGTATTCTCCAGATTCTTTTTTTATAACACTCCACATAGCCTTTGATTTATTAGCTGAATTATAAATGATTTCATCATTATGCATTATTTTTGCTGCTTTTATTACTTTTCTTAATATTTTGGAGTATTTTTTATAGTATGTGCGTACTACAGGTGATGAATTTTTTGAGTTACATATTTCATGAAGTAGTCTTTTCTTTTGGCATGAAACCCTTATTCCTTTTGTGATCCAGCTGTTTGTTCTAGAGTTCCTCATATGGTTAATGTTTTCAGTGGGAATGCAAGTTCAAAGAAATGGCTTAATGTATCAATGAAAGTGTTGAATTTTTCATTTATATCATTCATTTTGTACATTCCTGACCATTTTTCTTTCTGTAATAAGTTGTTGAAGTAGTTAACATTATGCTGATTATAACTTCGATATGCTGTTCTGAAAGACATGTTGCCTTGTACGTTTATGCTTAATATTTGAGCAAGATGGTCACAAACCTGCATTGAAAATTTTTAGTGAGGTGTTGTGTAAACTCTTCTTGACTAGAAACTGATCAAGAGCTGTTTGGCAAGTTTCTGTTACTCGAGTAGCTGCTTTTACTTCAGCCTTTAAATTGTAGGACATTGCAAGGTTCAAAATGGTCTTCCTATTTCCACTATTCAAGAGGATATTGTGGAGACTACTTCTAGTATCACTAACTGGTACCTCCTTCCTATTCCACTCATGTATGGTGTATGGGAAAAATGATTGTTGGTAGGTCTCCATATTAGCTCTAATTTCTCAAATTTTTGCATTGTGATCATTTCACAAGATTTAATTTGGAGGAGGTAATATGTTGTCTGACTCTTCCTGGAAAGGACTCTAGAAATTTCCATAATAAGCTTCTCTGTGATGCACAACCCTTCTCTTGTAATGTCTGCCACTGGAGTTTGTTGAGTAAATCTGTAATACTGCCACACTGACTAAATGATCCTGTGATGAAAGACACCACTCTGTTAGATATTCTCTAGTTCTTCTATCAGTTTGTAATGGTCCGCCTAGTTGTAGATATTGCTAATTGCTGTAATCGCACTATTTCACTCCCATTTACGGAGCTTGTTAGCACTTGATGTTAGGTTGGCGCCATTAAAATGCATTGTAGTAATCGCTGCTGCTTGCTGGATCGCTGCTGTGTCTCTATGCTGATGCTGGCTCTAAATCTGGTTGTCTAGGGTAAAAACATGAGGTCCCGTGTTTTTCATGTGCTTTTGATGATAAAGAACGAGCGAAACCAACACATATGTAAACATCAAATATTTATTACTTTGGTGGCCATACTAATTCCACTGTCCACCAAAGACCATAACACAACACAAAGTAGTACTTCCTTTACATGTTCTTTGCATTGTTTATCCACTTCAAACAATAACACAGAAACACACTTTACGAAAGTGACATTCCGACTGCTCCCGACTGCCTTCGACTGCCTTCTCGCTGCTTGTATTTATAACATTGTCAAAGAACTACTAAAAAGAGATATAGTTTATAAGTCACATGTACATCTGTTATCATAATTTGTGCAGAAAAGTTATTAATTTGCATCGAGTGACATAATTTAACATGTTATTAAAATGACAGACAGATTTGTTGACTTGACAGAATAATTCTTTGTTACAAAAAGGCAGTTTTTTAGAAGTTTGTCGATTGACTTCTCTAATTTGCATAAATAAGTAACATGAATTATTAAGAATTACATTGGTTTTCGTCTAAAATAGGATTGATTACGTGAATACTGAGTGAAAACGCTCCTAGTGAACAAATAGGTTTCACTGGGTGATTTTTATTTAAGGAGATCCAAAATACCTAAGTTGGCCACTATTTTTCGTACTTCATATTAATTATTTAAGATAAACTTAGTGTTTTTACATGATGACATTTGCTGTATCAGTGATCAAGTGATATTAACTTTTGTGTGGGTCAGTTATTCAATATAATTTAATGGGTTGACTGTTTATGGAGACATGTTGTGCAATCATTGTTAACATACACAATAACTTTTCTATAATCATAAATACTCGTTAAACTGGTTGAATTTGGAGGGCATCGCATACTTTGGTAAAGTAAAGCCTTTAATATGTTCCGTTACAAGTTATACATGGTAAAGTGGGCAAATAACATTTTCCTGAAAATCTTAGTGCTCTTGTTTGTACCTCCTCAATGCCTAAAATAAGATACGATTAATATGAGCCTCACACGAAACTCAAATACTCCAGCTGAGACCTAGTCAAAGAACAGTGTATCCCTTGCTGCACCTTACTCCAAATTAGTCATTTTTGGAAGAGGTCATTGTTTATTCCATATATTCTTTACCATTCAGACACATTTGGTCATGCAGGAAGTGTCTGTGTCAGCTAAACACTGTATATTATGATGGTATACTATTGCTGTTCACTTCCACCAACTCTGAACAGATTTTTGCAATTTTGTTCCCTTTAAAAATCTTGCAATGAATTACTACACATCACCCCACTTTATCAATGAGTCGCATCATGTTTCTAAACAAACAAAAAATTAATTAGAAAACTTTTTCCAGCTAATAATTAAAACTTTATGACTATCCCATGCAAATTTCAGAGGCTGCTACCCATGCAGGTGACTGTCTGTGGATGAACAGAAGGTCTTTTTGGATTAGGTGACTCTCCATCCAGTGCAGATAATGGTAGCAATAAGACACTTTCAAAGTATTAGTGAAAGATCTACATAAATGCTCCAAGCAGATTAAACTATTAAAATTGTATTGATGAGTGGCCAAAGCCTTCACAAGAAAGAAAAACACAACAGAGTTTGAAGTGCCCTTAAAGAATAATGGAGATCACGTAATACTAGGAACAGGCAGATAGCTAAAACTTGAAATTTACAGCGGTGAAATTTTTTAGGTAAAATCAAAGTGTGTATTGAAATTAAGGGCTAATGGGTGATGAAGGTAGTGTATTTGTTGCAATAGAAATTGAAATCCACCAAGACAGATTGAAGCAGCAAACATGATTGTTTGAGGAAGGCTCAGTATCAAGGGTGGGCATAAACTTTTAATTAGATCCCTATCAACCACCAGATACACACCCAGATGTATACAAAAACCTTGTGGAAAACTGCAGCTTGTTAGTAATGTCATCATCAGAGGAAACTTTAAACATCCAACAATCAGCTGCAAAAATTACAGTTTTGCAAATGGTGGAAAAGACATCATGCAAAATATATTAGATGCAATAGCAATGAATAGTTCAAAAATGGTTCAAATGGCTCTGAGCACTATGGGACTTAACTTATTTGGTCATCAGTCCCCTAGAACTTAGAACTATTTAAACCTAACTAACCAAAGGACATCCATCACACACATCCATGCCCGAGGCAGGATTTGAACCTGCGACCGTAGCGGTCGCGCGGTTCCATGCTATAGCGCTTAGAACTGCTCACCCACTCTGCCCGGCAGCAATGAATAGACATGATCTTCTTCAGGATGTCCATGTTGAAAGTGGTATCAGCAACCACGAGTAAACTGTAGCAACAACCACTACCAGATTACAAGGGATGGTTAAAACAAGTGGAAATATGTACATGCTCAGTAAGCTAGATACAAAGGTAATATGTCATATCTCAAGGAGGAACTCAAAACATTTAGTTCTGGTAGGAACATGTACAGGAACTGTGGCTCAAGTTTAGAAGAAAAATTGACCAAGCACTGGGTTTACATTTGCCTAGTAGAAGAGTTTGTGATGGGAGGGCTCCTCTATGCTGTACAGTCTCTGTAAGGAAGCTTCTCAAGGAACAATGACTACAGCACAGGAGGTGTAAAACAAATCATGGGAGAATAGCTAGGTGGATTCCAAAGGAAGAATGTTTGGGTACAAAAAGGGCAATAAGTGAAAATTAACACAGTAGAATCTTATTAAAAGACCTACCATAAATCCCTAAAATTGCTGACCCTATGTAAAGGCTTTCACTGGTATCAAAGACACTCATGGATGACTAAAGAACTGAAATTTTTGGTATCGAAGCAAAAGAAGAAATGCTGAACTTTGTTTTGAAATGTTCCTTACAAAGGAAAATCCAGTATTACAGGACCATTTTAATTCTGACAACACTTGTTGTGAATGTTGTAACTGAAAGCTACTATTAATTCAGCCCAAACATCCACAGTAGCAAAAAAGCATTTTACTGCTATAGTTCATTAAAGGTGACTGTTTGCATCCTTACTAATTAAACACTTGTTTGACAGTGCAGCACTACAACAGAAACATGGCAACACAATAAGAAATCATCAGTAACATTTATTAGGAGTGTGTCACAAAATGGTGCTGAACTTTCATTCAGTGTGATGCGTGATAGTTGATATCCTAAGCCTAATACAGTGATATACAAATAAAAATGCTGTCTCTTGGCAGTCTTTTATATTGTCACTAACTGATAGAAATGATGCAGATACTCATGGGTTGTCTTTATTACTCCATAAACAGCAACTGCTAAGTTGGAATATGGTCTGTAGAGAACTGTACTGAACTGGCTACAGACACTGAAATGAACTGTCTAGCTGCTGGTTCTGAACTGTGAGAGTCTCCACAGTGTGCTATGTTTTGGCCTGTTAGAAGAAGAGTTTTCATGTCTGCCAGTACAAGGTGGTAGCAATGTAGTCCACAGTTGACAGCACTCCCTTTAGTGGCTGTCCACACTATCAGTGAAGGAGTATAATGCTCTGAAGGACAAGGTACAGAAACTGGAAGAGGTATGGGTTTGTGATCGCCATCTAGAGGCTGCTGCACAGAGCGGAGAGCCACTAGGAAATTATGCCTGTGTGGTGACAGTCTCTTGTGGTGTCTGTTGTGTATCTCATGGGAGGTGGGGGGGAGGGGGGAAGTTGTTGAAACTGGCTGACTTGCTTAGTATCCTGCTTTCTTGTTTGTTGGCATCCCCATTTGGTGGGTGTACACTCGACAGCAAAAAAAGTGAGTCACCCCTGAATTCCAATGTGTAGGCTGCACCTGAATGTATGCAACCAACATAGCATATCTGTGTCGCACATAGTCGCAACCCTCCACAGTACAGTCGTTGTAAGATACACAATGGGTACCGCTAGAGACTACTAGAGAACACCGGTCTTTATGACAGTAGGTCCAGATGTAAAGGAACACCACGATAGTACAGAAGAGATCAGACAGTCCTTAACGTTTGTAAACTAAACTTAATTACAGTAAGTGACATTTCAAATGTTATGACACAACTAGTTTTGTCACATAAATCGTTCAGTAATCCTTAGGCACAATTAAATACTTGAGACAGTATATGGATTTATAAAGTGTATGGCAACTGGAAATAAGTTCTTTGCTGTCTAAAAGGTTTACCCAACACCTGCTGAACGTCGTTCAACGTTCAGCGGGGAGTGGTTTCGCATCAACTTTATGTAATACTAAGCAGCTAAAAGAAAACGTGATTAACGGCGGCAACCACTCTACGGAAATCCCAATATTAACGGTGAATCACAAGTAATATCATTGTTCACATTACTCATCAACAGTTACTTGTACACGAATCTGTACTTTAAATGACATGACCAACGTCTTCGTTCTGGATCCGGATGCAAACCCAGAACAAAGCCATTGTTAAGCAAGCAAAGGTTTGTGCCTTATCGAGACTATCACTAGGCAGAAAGAGACGTCAAATATTGACGTTTGCACCAGTATCAGTTATCAATTATCAACTTGAACGTAAATGACGATAATGTTTGTACGAAAGCAGGAACCCTAATATGACAATTACCTTCTTGGTAATTAACATCGAAAGACGTTGTATAGTGTTGCATTGTCAAGGAATAAAGGATGCACATGCTTAAAATTGAAATTCCATCATGTGATGCTGGGGACAAGGATGCGAACCCAGCACCTAATCGGATTGTTGAATGAGTACGTAAAATCAGAATGTAGATGTCACAGTTTGTCGCCAGTAGTGGGGTTGGAACCTTAAATGACGACTGAAGTTGTATTGTCTGACCGGGATTCGAACCCGGCGCCTACCGCCGTCGTTGTCTAACCAGAAACAGACGAGAAATGTCCAATGTTGGTCCACCATCAGCGAGATGTGCACACGTTTAACTGGAAATAATGTGACGAAAACGTCTATGCTGACAGAGTCGAACGCCGCACACATGGTTATGAAGACACGTTAATAATCAACTTCATATTCAGTAGTAGCTAGGAGTAGCATGTTTAGTTGCAAACCTTAAGGCCTTACTCATCCCTAGTAACGTGTTGCCTAACAGCATGATGTTAATTTACAAGTGGATTGACTGCCGTAAAGAGCAATGTTCTCTAGTAGTCGTGTATCATTGATATGTAAATGAAGTGCCTCAGCAGAAAGTAATTTCCATCGTGCAGCACGTATTGTTTCAGAGACACTGAGTACATGTTATAAGTGCACAAAACGTGTATTTTATACTAAGTATATACTATTATTTGGAGAAGCTGCCGCCAAACCTGTTTACTTTTATATTCCGCTTAGTTGTCGTGGTTGAATACAGGTTTTCTTAAGGCTACATGTAATGAACAGCGCTTACAAGAAAGTATAGTTTCCTGAGTCATGCTATTGCTAGCTGGGTGAAATATTTAGTGGTTGCTATGTTTAAAATGAATGTATTTTTGAAAGTATTGTTCGTCAAATATTTGAATAAATCGTCAACTGTAGGTGTGCCTGCACATGTTATAGCATAATAGCTGTAGCTGCGTTAGTTTGTACTACAGACTTGGGTAGGTTAGGTGTAACTTTTGATCCTTGAAGGGGTGATCGTGACCAAGCGGCCCGGATCTGTACTAGCCGCGGCTCGCGAGTTACGGGCCAGCCAGGCGAGACGCAAGTGAGCGAGCTGGCGGTGGCGTTGGTGGGCCAACAGCCCGGGACGAGCCAGCACGGCTGCACCGCATGCCTCTGCCGCTCCGTTTGACGTAAATATGTTTACCTCCTCTCCTGGAATCAGTATAAGAGCGGCAAGCAGAAATACAAATCAGGTTGTTGCCGTAATGCCTCACTGGGAGATGTCTATTCGAGGTAGAGTCAAAAAATTGTTCAAATGGCTCTGAGCACTATGGGCCTTAACATCTGAGGCCATCAGTACCCTAGAACTTAGAACTACGTAAACCTAACTAACCTAAGGACATCACACACATCCATGCCCGAGGCAGGATTCGAACCTGCGACCATAGCGGTCGCGAGGTTCCAGACTGAAGCGCATGGAACCGCTCGGCCACTCCGGCCGGCCGAGGTAGAGTCGTTACTCTCATTGAGGAAGGAGGATGTTCCATCAGAGAAGTTGGCAGACGGTATGGCGTACCACATACGGGATGGTGGAGGATCTGCCTTGAAAGAGGCACCACCAACAGGGCTCCTGGCTCAGGCAGGAAGAGAGTGATCTCACAGCAGGAAGACAGGGACCTAGTGTCTAGGAGCAGAGAAAATCCCTTTCTGAACGCGAAGCACTTGCGGCGGGAGACCAGCTACCCCGGATCCAGTGACACGATTCGCCGAAGGCTGAGGGACGCTGGACTGCATGCACGACGATCCACCGTGAAACAAGAGCTCAGCGAAGACAACGTTTTAAACTGGCTAGCATTTGCGGAGCTCCATCTGAGGGCGTCGTGGGACAACGTCATTTTCACTTATGAGAAGGTGTTTTCCACCAATAACGACGGTCCACGAATCGTTTACAGGCCGCAAGGGACTCGCCATCGACGCGGATATGTAACCACGACGAGAAGAAGTGGGCGGCTATCTGTTACCTGCTGGGGTTGGAATTCTGCTAGAGGGGCGGGAATTCTTCACAGGATAGAGGGAACTCTGGACAGCGCGCAGTATGCTCACATACTGGAAAATGTGATGCTTCCGTCAGTGAGAATGCTGTACGCAGAAGGGGACGTCACATTGGAAGAGAACCATTCTGCCATTCACAAGTCTGCATTTGTTCAGCAGCGGCTCTCCACGATTGGCGTAAACGTCATGGACTGGCCGCCACGGGCGGCTGATACGAACTCCATGGAAAACATGTGGGCTGAGGTCGCCAGAACATTAACAGAGAACTGGCCACGAAACCAACCAACTACCGCGGACGCTCTTTGGGACTGTCCTGGAAGCCTGGGAGGAAGTTGCTTCTTCAGGCTGTTACGTCCGACGGCTTATACATTCTATGCCAAGACGCGTGATAGAAGTACAAAATAATGAAGGATTCTGGATAAAATATTAGAGTTCTTAAAATGTTTTGTTATGTCTTCTTTTTCGTCATTTTTCTTCATTGGGAGCTAGTGGAAGATCTCGTGGCAATAGAAAAGATACGATATGGATTAGCTTTCCTTTGAGTTGCCCTTTTAATTCAAGTGGGTTTCTTTTGAATATACAGTTTGTTAAGTATTCTATTTTGATTTCATTTATACCCTGTCTACATACTTACAAACTAATCAGCGTAGATGGACTGTCACAGTAGTTTTTGTTATTTCAAATATGTCTCTCTCTTCCCCTCCATCCATGAATACACCCTCCGTCCTCCACACAATACGCCAACGATTTCATATTATGTTTACTCGCCGCGCGGGATTAGCCGAGCGGTCTCAGGCGCTGCAGTGATGGACTTTGAGGCTGGTCCCGGCGGAGGTTCGTAACCTCCCTCGGGCATGGGTGTGTATGTTTGTCCTTAGGATAGTTTAGGTTAAGTAGTGTGTAAGACTAGGGACTGATGACCTTAGCAGTTAAGTCCCATAAGATTTCACACACATTTGAACATTTATGTTTACTCGTTGTTAATATCTCTTCTATTCTCTCTCACACACACTCACTCTCTCTCACTATCGCCGCAAGTGCCCTTCTATTACACTCCCCCAAAACTTTGTAAACAAATCTAGCGGTTTCCAATGACGCTACATTTTCTCTTTTAATTGCTGCTGTCTTTACTCTCTATCATTTCTCTCACCACCTATGAAACCGTATTCTTTGATCTCCCCTTCCCTATAACCCATTCTTCGTTCTGAGAACAGTCCTTCCTTATCTCTCGGTCCTAAGATAAAACGAACTGTGGCACACATCTAAGCAAGCAATACTTTGCAAGCATTTCACACTTATATTTTGCACATCTGCACTTCTATCCATTCCCAGATCCGCCATACTTCTTGTTACGCGTCCCTTGACATCTGCATCTACATCTAAATGAATACTCTGGAATTCATAATTATGTGCTTGGCAGGGGGTTCTGTGGTCTGGTGGATTAATCTTGTGTTTATGTGTAAAACGTGTAGGTTCACATCTCACGTCAAGCGTAGATTTTTAACACACACAAGTAGCTCTCCTTCACCCCTAGTAACGCCAAGTGCAGAACGCCAGCAAGCTCCGTAGCTCAATATCTACAGTAAAGATAACATCCCTTCGCTGCCGACTGGGCATTCGTTTGAGCTGTGACAGATGGAGAAAACCCGTAAGGCAGAGACTGTCACCAGCAAGCCCTCGTAAATTAGAAAACGTATTTCATTTAATGAACCAATGGCCATGTAAGTTCACAAGGCTCTTACTTTATTTGAAACTGAGACGTTGAAAATTGTGGTGCTGCACTGGGATTAAAATTCGATTTCACTGTGTTCCCGAAGATTGTGAACTCTTCTAGGCGTCCTCGAAAGGCGCCTATCTGGTTTCGAATCCTGATCAGCACAAAATATTCATTATTTCATTTCAAGCCCTAGCATGTGCACTCCGAACTACTGGTGAAAAATAGTTGCATTTTCAACGTATCTTCGTGCGTTGTCAGCTGTAACGTGTTCGTTTCAACTCACAGCCACATCATGAGCTTTTTATCACAACATTACAAGATCAAACGTTTCCTTACATCTTTTCAAGTTCAAACATTCCTCTACCTCCTACTGGTAAAAACGGATTTGGGTTTGACGGTGTGTTCGTTGTGATCACCAACGACATGTTGTGGATTCAGCTTCTAGCCAGCAAAGTATTTTCCATCACATAATTGAAAGTACAAACATGCCATTCCTAGCTATTATTGGAAAAGAATGATAGTTAAAGTTTCTTCCTGCCCACGTGTGCGGGGTTTGAATTCCATCAAGCACAGAACTTTTCGTCGCCTGATGTCTAGCTAAACATGCGCCCATCTCGCTACTGGTGAACCAACAGTAGCTATTTATCGTCTGTTCCTGGCTAGAAAACGACGGTGCTAGATGCTGGGTTCGAATCCCAGTCAGGCAAAAGCAATTCTATCGTCAATTAAGGTTCCAGCATTTCGCCATTGGTGAAAACATTTGATATTTAACTTCTGATTTTATGTAAAGTCCTGCTCAAAAGTATCCGAACGATCTGAATTACATTTCACCTGATCCCCACGCGACCTACATAACGCAGCTGTCTAGCATGTCCTCTAATCGCTCCTTGGTACAGTCGTTTGACTATTGAATGGTTCCAACAAATCATCACTAGAAAACACTGCTCTGTATCGCAATAACTCAAGATGTAAAGTAATACCACGATACTACAAATATCAGGGAACACCTCATCACAGATAAGACTGTCCTTAAGGCTTGTTAGCTCTCATTTATTGCAGTAAATGACATACCTGAAATGTTAGCACACTCATTATTACGTCAGATAGGTAATGCACGTAGTAAGTTCGTCGTATTCATGATTTCCTCTTCAAAGTAACATACCATACTTGTTATTTAACACAAAATGTCATTAAACATTTGTGTTAGTCACGAGCAGCTAGTTGAGAATATGTATGAACTTCAAATGACACGACGAACAGCCTCGTTCTGCGTATGGATTCAAATCCAGCTCATGCAGGCTAGGCCGCGGTGGCCGTGCGGTTCTAGGCACTTCACTCCGGAACCGCGTGACTGCTACGGTCGAAAGGTTCGAATCCTGCCTCGGGCGTGGATGTGTGTGATGTCCTTAGGTTAGTTAGGTTTAAGTAGTTCTAGGTTCTAGGGGACTGATGACGTCAGATGTTGAGTCCCATAGTGCTCAGAGACATTTGAACCAATCATGCAGGCTAAGACTTCGTGGCTGACGGAAATTAACAGTCGTTCCTGACTAGGCATAAAGAGTGTGATATACCTAATTTTTGGACAGTATCAATTAGCAAAAATCAACTTTAAATTACTTAACGTAACATTTTTAACGGACCCGAATTCCTACCCAACATCTAATGTCCCTGTTAACGAACTACGGGAGATGTTAAATATTGCTACTTCACAAGTAACTTACTTGAAATGCAGTGAGGTAAAGCTTTGTGGTGGACAGGGATTCGAACCCAGAACCTAATCGGATTGTTATCGAAGCACAATCAACTTTGACATATCGGATTTTCTCGGCAGTAGCTAGATGTATTAACTGAAATGACGAGACGAAACATTAATTTTTCCTTCCCAGGACTCCAACCCGGCACGTATCGCTGTTATATTCTAGAGAAAAGGAACGTTCAGTATGGGTTTGTTACACCAGCAGCGACACGTGAGCATGTTTGAACTAGGAATAATATGACGAAGTGTTTAGTGCTGACAGAATCGTAGCCCAAACATATCGTTGTTGACTACACACAAAGAGACGACACTTACCGAATTTTTCTCCACCAGCAGCTCGGAATAACATCCTTGAACTTACAGTGATCTCGCAAATAGTTCTGTGTCTCACTGGGAGCCAAAAACGTCAGATATCGTTAGTGTTGACAATGAATGAAATGCATTAAAAATAAAAATTATTATCCACCAGCAGATAGGTGTTCTCATACAAGAGCTTGATAATATAAAGTGAAAAGTTTAGTGGTGGGCCAGGATACCAACCCATTCATGCGCAATATGTGGAGATGTTGAGGAATCTGCAGTTTTGAACAAACAAGTTTTAGTCGAGCTGTATTGTCACGAAGGGATCAGATTCCGCGTTAAATGCAGTCCGAGTTGCATTCCCACTTCAGAACCAATTTTATCGACATACAGAAGCTCAAATAAAAGACGGAATAAGTGTCCTGTGACCATACACAGGGTTTGTATCATCACTAGAAATAAATAACTAGTATAAGAAAGGTTACTGGTGATAGAGTTTCTAGATGTCGCCACTCCTTACTTTATTGTGGTTCCACCTAACGTCTGTTTGGTAGAGAAGGAATATCATGTTTAATGTGATTTTCAGACCACAATGCCATTATACCTTCTTCACTTGGCGTAGCCAGAAGAGAATAGAATCTGCCTCTCCCTATCAAAAATAAATCGGCAGAAGTTGGAATCGAACCGAGACCACCATCATATGAAACTATCATCAGTCCAACAGTCCGCCAAACCCTCTTCTCTACGACTCAATTTATCGTAACACCGTTGCGGCACACAAGATGAGAATTCTTACACACAGGCTCCTTGTAGTGGTTTGCAGGATGTTCAGTACATTCATTTACTTGGTTGACCGAATCGCCATGAACTAGCTTCCTTGGCTACCCAGTGCATACATTCGACTATTTTGTAATCACCGAAATAAAATAACGTAACTGCCACCTACACAGAACTGCCAACAGAGTAGGATGCAGAAATTTAAATAGGAAGTGTTCCTTTCCATTTGAGCTACTCTGTTGCGCTATCTGTTTATTGAAATCATCGTGCAGTGCAAAAGAAATGCTGTAACTGTCTGTCTCTCAGAAGTCTAGATCCGGCCATATGCATTCTCTCACAGCACCGTGGAATGCCGATGTTCTGGAGGAACTGTTGTTCACTTACAGAGGTGCTGTAGCAACGTCAGAGCTAGTAGCATAATAGTAAGCGTCGCGCGCTGTTGATAAGACGTCGCGTGTTCTATTATATTGGCTACTACATTTTTTAAAACGCAATTCTGCTGTCTGCTGAAGTTATCAATTTAATGGAACTTTGAACATAATTCTCTTCACTTCTCAACCCGAAATAGTCGCATGTGGAAAAAAGGCTAACTTCTGCATCATTTAGTTCTTTCCAGGTTTAATAGACGGCCAGGCAGCAGATGCGCTCGAAGCTTTTGTATTATGTATGGGGAGAGTGCATCGTGCCAAAATAGAAAAGTATTTTCTACATTAGCTGTCGTCTGGTAGTGGCATTTTGTTTTTCTTCAAACCTTGTTTGACAGCTTTAACTCAGAACAAGTTTTCTACATGCGTGTAATCAATAAACTGCATGTGCATTGTCAGACTGTTATAGATAACACCAGAGAATTCGCATATATCGTTGATTAATTTCTCTCTCATGTTTAGTATTGTTTTAACAACACTGAAATAAACCTTACAAAAACTGTGCACTGTATTGTAAGAAATGAAATAAAACTACCCACGATAACCTTACGACGAAAGTAAGTCTTAACAAAACTGAGTATCTGTACACAAGCGTGCCTCTATCTGCACGAATTAGTAAAATACTACTCACTTAAATTTCGATTGGGTCTGTGTCTAACAGGTATGCTGTGTCATACTCAACAGGTATGCAAATGTGGCATTTCATAAATAATGTCACGTATTCCTAGAAACCCAAAATTTGCTTGTCTGCAGCCGAAGGAGGCGTTACCTGTTGTGCAGCATTGTAAGTTTTTCACCATTGCACTTTGAGCTGAAAGTATTTTCTTGTGATTTGCTAATCAAATTATTTCCTTCATACTTATCACCCTGGCATGGGAGTCTTAAGTGAAGAACATTATTGAATTTCGTGTCGTTGACGGTCGATTCGAATTTCTTCAGAGGAGCTTGTATTATATAGCAGCTTGGCAGTCAGAAACCCGAGATCTACGACCATTAACACAACTTACTGAGTCGAGCTGCGAAGAGGATTTGATGTGTAAAGGTTTTCTTCTGATTTTGTTACAGAATTTTTCTGGGAATTCGCAGCTCCATGAAATAATACACAAAAAAAGCTCGCACGCGCTGCCCATACCACGGTTAGAACTGACGATTTTCTTAACCGTCGGAACACGAGACACGGGCGTTACCACGGGGCTACGGACACACTGCTACCAGCACGCGACTCTCGTCATTGTATTAGTCGCTCAGCCTCATAACGTATTGTGAAAGATATTAAAAGTTGTCACTTATGTGAAGAATAGCATTTCTTTAGCCAAAAAATTGAAATTTCTGTCTCAGTGTCTTAGTTTACGCGAGGATTATATACCACGAGATATTCAAATGGAAAGGAAATATCAAGTGAATTTAGCGAGTCAGTTCAGTACCATACGCGGAAGTGATTTCACTGTCACAGTGTTGCCAAATGTTTGTGACGATGTTGCCAATTCTCAGCTGTGCTAGGAACAACTCTGTAGCGTTATGGGAGGATATCCTGTGCTCGTGTCATAGGAGGATACGGAGAGGAGGCGCGGGGTTTGGTTAATATGCAGCGTTATCTCCTACCAGCTGTGTCAAACGTTCAGGTGTGTAATCTTCCATCACGATTACAGTTTCCCACAAAATATATACAAATAAAACACTTACGTTGTTACAAAAGATTATTTCAGTACAATAAAAAGTCTTTGGAAATCAAATTTGCCAACCTGTCACGAAAAGTAAGAAACATTTTGCACCTCGAAATCGATTGCATCTATGTGCAGTCTTGTGATGATACAAGTAGAATTTCATGAATTGCACGAGAATGTAGAAAAATGTTGGTGCGAATGGAAGCTGTAAGAAACAAAGTTATTTAATTATTCTGTACAACGTAATAACCAATTCATTTGAAAATTCAGAAGAGAACAAAACTAAAAATTATGCCCATTAAGACAGAAACTAAAGTGGAGATGCGGGAACTGTGCAGATCTGCGCATTTTCATCTTCAGATCTATACAAATAATGTATACTAACCAGCGTATTCATTGCTTTCGTAATGTTTCCCTCTTGTTTAGTCTTCTTATGATGAACTGGATCCACACCCATGAGTGATTTTTTTCTTTGTATCCTTCCATTTTCTATCTTTGTGTGTTATTTTTCAGTGTTCAAAAAGCAAAATATTATGCCTGCTCCCACGAGGTATTAAAATGAGGTCGCAAAAGGCTAACGAATTATAATCAAAATACAGTGAGACGCCAGTTTGTCTGTCGTCATGGTGTTAAGTGGACAGAAATAGTTGGGTGTTTTTGTCGTCTTTTCTTATTGAGATTTTCATATTACCCTGACACAAGACGCCGAGATAAATGTGTATATTCTCCGTGACGAAACATCCCACATTCCATTCATCCTGATTCATTCGTTACGTGCATCGGCGGCAATGAGTGATAGGAAAGCTGTTGTGGGGTGACGAATAACAATAACAATGGTAGTAATTACAAATCAATAATCAAGGATGTTTACTACATTACAGACGATTAACAAAATAACCAAGAATGGCTGAGTGTTTAATTGGCGCACTGAGTAGGTGTTCTTACCACTTTGTTACTGAATTCTAGTTGTTTGCAGAGAGAAAACAAAGAAACCTGTAGCCATACATATCGCTAATACAACGACATATTACCTATCAACTATCATTGCTTTACATCACGAGACGAACATGGCGTCACTGAGCTGATATTTGAAATACATTTCTTTTTTCTCTCTCTCTTTTTATTTTTATTTTTTGAGGAAAGCATCGAGAAGCGCGGTAATAAGCAAGTAGGCATATAACCTGTTTACAGTTATTTTCATCGGAATACATAATGCAAAAATACAACTTTTAAGTGTGTTATTGCGTAATTCCAGTTATTGACGGTCTATTCGTGAGCTTGCTCGCATTCAGTGGGGTTAAATCTATCACTGAAGCAAGCAAAACCAAAATATTTCTTGCACCATGCGCAACACAAACAAAATCTCGCTGCACTGACGTGTTGTCCGATATATTGCACGGAAAACATTTGATTCATGTTGCTAAATACAGTTCTATCAGATATCAATTTGGAAGCGTGCCAAGTGTATAAAAGTATATCTTGAAATACGCAGAAAGGCACATAGAGGTATTCGACTGAAACATAGCCATGACCAAAATTGTAACTGGGGTCGACAACATCGTCGTCTACCATCTTAACAACTCGAACGGTGACAGTGCTCGGCCGGTTACTTACGTTTACTTGTATCAAAGCTACAGCATGAAAACACAAAAATGTTAATAACCCGAAGATCATTAGTTTTGGAACCCATAGAAAGTAAAGCAGTCATCAGTCGCAGGAGTGGTTTGAACACTACAGTGCTTTAATAGCCACGGACTTGTTGGAGGTGGTATGCTGTTGCTTTCATACGACTTTTGAGTTGACTTACCTAGCCAGTTATTGGGGAACCTACAGTTTTACATAGCTTTCGGACCACAGTGCGACTCGGCACATCAACAAACACTGCCCCAATGGAAATGTGTAAAACGGCACATAATCGTGGGACTGGTGTCGGATCGAACCTGAGACCTTCGTATCCATAGTCTCGCTCTTTATCACCTTATCAGTTCTGTACCCATTGGTGTGAAACTCGTTTTCTACCAATGATTCCCACAGCTACAGGAATACTACTTTAATACCTGTTACACAATATACTTACGCAGTGCTATCGGACAAAAAGATCAACGTGACACAAACTGTGGGAAGTTTGTTTTACAACCTTCGTACCTAGATAAAGAGCTTCTCCTATATGAGATATCTGTGAACGTTGCTGCATAAGACGATTTAAGAAGAAACTAAATTCCTTCAGCCACGCCAATGTTTAAAGAAATCGTGTTAATGGCACTAAATCGTGGTTTGTAAATCGTTTACCAGCGGTACTCTGCCGCATTTCGCTGGTTCCAAAGCAAAAAGCTTACTGACATTCTGCATTCCAGCTTACTGACAAATTTCACAGAAGGAAAAGGGGGACGAAATTTCTCCCACCCGAAGGTCATGTTTTACCTAAATGATTACAAAATCGGGTAAAACGAACAATGAGGTTGTCAGTATAAGCACATTACTGTTGTCAATATGATGTTGCACCGCCCAGGGCCTGTAATGATGAAGGGCCCGTTTAGGTCAGGCATATTGTACACAGAAGTGGAAGAGAGAGCACCACTAAATTCTACAATCCGTATGCATTGCATACACACAGAAATTACTGTTACAGTGTACTTAATGGAGCCCAGTGAGTGAATTGCATATTTTCCGGTGAGAATGAGCCCTGGCAAACAGTTTTCGCTACATTAGGTTGCTTAAACTGGCGTCACTTTGAGCTAGAATTTATGGCCAGCGACTAAGTGTAAGGAAAGTGAGTCGGATGCGGGTTTTGCAACTGTGAAATACTTTCCTTACATTATGGAAGCGAATATTAAATTTGAACTAATATTGCGAAAATTTTGGACTTGGACAGCTTAGAATGAAAATTTTTCTGTTTATTGCAAAGGAACACAATTGATTTTCTAAAACATTCTGTGTCATACACAACTTGAAACAGGTCACGTTGACCAAATCATATGGAAGAATCGACAGCGACGTATATTAGAAGGCAGTAAGATCCCTTGGCTTTTGGTTTGGCAGTATTCGACAGCCGTTTCTAGGCGCAAGTAAATGAAGAAAGGTAGCGCGTTTTCGTTATCAAGTATCGTCTTCATCAATTACTTTAGTTTTAATGTGATCTACGAGTAATTGCTGATGTTTGATATTAACATGAAAAGGATTTCGTAGACATGGAAAGAACTTGTTCTTGGGCAACTACTTCTATAATGACCAAAAGGACTTAAATGATCTTCAAGCAAATGTGTTCCAGCAGCGGTATGAAGAAATTGATAGTAATAATGACGGTGATAATCGAATTATCCGGTAACTTCACAGTGGATTTTCTCGAACTAATAAATTTCCTGAATTAGTGAAAATTTCAAAATGGCTTCAAATCGAGGCTAGAAGAGTCTTTACATCCTGCTGACATGAGAATAGCATAATCTCCACGCCAGAAGCTTGCTTCTACTTAACCATTTCATAGACTCGCGTTTTTTTCCACCGTGACTAGTTTAGTAAGCTAAGCACATCATCCATTACAGCACACTCCTGGGGCTGGGAAATGTGGCCACAATGGTCTGGTGGAACGAACTATCACAAGTGCAATGCGTGGGTTCAGGCATTTACTTTTAAGAGGCACAAACAGAATAACTTTACCTCTGGTAACCTCAAGAGAAAGCTGTTATAATCCAGAATCCGCATTAAACATCACGTTCCTTCATTCCAAACTGGGCAGAGCCGGTTTACGTTGGAAAATGACATAGGTGGAGGTCAGGGTAAACAGAAATACTGTCACCAGTAAACTTACCTACATTAGAAAATTTTATTTTATTTGATGAACTGATAGCCGCCTAAAGGAACAGGGCTCTTATTTTACTTGTACTTGATTGAACTAGAGACGTTGAAAAATTTGGTGCTGGACTGTGATTCGAATTCGTATCTCCTCTTTCGAGGATCTGAATCTCTCGGAACAGTACAGTTCAATCATTTCATTCCTTTTCCCAAGACTGCAGTCTTCTCTAGGTCTCCTCCAAAGGTAAATATGTGGGTCCGAATCCTGATCCAGTACAAAAATATTCATAATTTCATTTCAAGCCCTATCACGTGCACACCGGCCTGCTAGTGAAAATTAACGTGCATTTTTAATATCTGTTCATGTTGCCAACAATTTCTGGACAAACACGCACACATCTTACTGTAGGTGAGTAAGCAATTGATACTTAAGCAATATTCGTGGACAATAAAGAAGAACGATAGGAGTGCGGTTCGATTGTCGCTCAGGCACAAAAATTTGTATCCTTATTTTAGATTAAACACCTAGCAGCAGGCAAAAAAACCGATAGGTAACATTTGATTTTACTTAGTTAACAATCCGATTACGTCTTGGGTTCGTATCTCCATCGCCGAACTTCACATCATGCGCTTCATCTTTAAATTCACACACACTTCTTTACTTCTGAATTGAGGTATATCACACACACACACACACAAACACACACAAACACACACAAACACACACAAACACACACAAACACACAAACACACACACACAAACACACAAACACAAACACACAAACACACACACACAAACACACACACACAAACACACACACACAAACACACACACAAACACACACACACAAACACACACACACAAACACACACACAAACACACACAAACACACACACAAACACACACAAACACACACACAAACACACACAAACACACACACAAACACACACAAACACACACAAACACACACAAACACACACAAACACACACAAACACACACAAACACACACAAACACACACAAACACAAACACACACAAACACACATTCTATTTTTATTTTTATTTGTTTTTTGTTGTGCTCGACTATCGGCGAGGCACGAAAACGTCCGTGAATGAGTTTCTTAGTTTTCAGTACAGTTACGAAAGAAATATAAAAACAACGATGAGAGTTAATGATTTATGATGCTTAGTAGCAGTCAGTTCAAATGGTTCAAAAGGCTCTGAGCACTATGGGACTTAACATCTTAGGTCATCCGTCCCCTAGAACTTAGAACTACTTAAACCTAACTAACCTAAGGACATCACACACATCCATGCCCGAGGCAGGATTCGAACCTGCGACCGTAGCAGCCCCGCGGTTTCCGACTGCAGCGCTAGAACTGCACGGCCACCGCTGCCGGCAGCAGTCAGTTCTGAGTATTATTAGCAACTAAGCTCCAGTCCCTAAACCTAGTTACAGAAACGCGAATCAGACGCATTACGTATTCCAGGCCGTAGCACCCACGTCTTTGAGGAGCCAGCTATGGTCACTTCCCAGCCCGCTGTAGGATCACATGGGTTCGTCTTCTTCCTGCTGGTAATGCAACTGAGATTTGGCAACAACGCAAGGTATGTTTGGCAACTCTGTGATCGACGAGTTACTTCCTGGTGTGCACGGAATTAAGCCTCAAAGTTCACTTGATTTCTCGTGTCATTTCCTGAGTTGTTATCGCTTGAGTTGTAACAGAAGATAGTAAATTTGCGGCTTTCAGCCCAGCAAGGTCATTGAACGTGGCAATCGCAACTAATCTCGTCCTGTAAATATCGGTTTACGAGTTCTAGCCACTATTGACCTCGTAAGAGGAAGGCGCAAGCGTTATCTATCCTCTAGCTATGTGTTGACGTGCTGACCTGTGGAAACGCGGCTGTTATGGTTCGCGGTTCCAGCCTCGCCGAGTGTAACGTTTTCATCCCTTCTGTGTAAGAGCTGCAAGTAGTCAGATCAAACATCGATAAGCAAATCGTAAGAAAATACTTTCAGCTCATAGCGCAATGGTGAAAAACTTACAATGCTGCACAACAGGTAACGCCTCCTTCCGCTGTTGACAAGCAAATTTTGGGTTTCTAGGAATACGTAACTTTATGAAATTCCACGTTTGCATACCTGTTGAGTATGACACAGCATACCATTTAAACACAGACCCAATCGAAATCTAAGTGAATAGTGTTTTACTAATTCGTGCAGATAGATGCACGCTTGTGTACAGATACTGAGTTTTGTTAAAAGACTTACTTTCATCGTAAGGTTATCGTGGGTAGTTTTATTTCATTTCTTACAATACAGAGCACAGTTTTCGTAAGGTTTCTTTTAGTGTTGTTAGAACAATACTAAACATGAGAGAGAAATTAATCATGAACGATACATGCGAATTCTCTGATGTTATCTATAACAGTCTGACGATGCACATGCAGTTTATTGATTACATGCATGTAGAAAACTTGTTCTGAGTTAAAGCTGTCAAACAAGGTTTGAAGAAGAACAAAATGCCACTACCAGACGACAGCTAATGCAGAAAATACTTGTGACTATTTTGGCACCATGCTCTCTCCCCATACATAATACAAAAGCTTCGAGCGCATCTGCTGCCTGGCCGTCTATTAAACCTGGAAAGAACTAAATGATGCAGAAGTTAGCCTTTTCCACATGCGACTATTTCGGGTTGAGAAGTGAAGAGAATTATGTTCAAAGTTCCATTAAATTGATAACTTCAGCAGACAGCAGAATTGCGTTTTAAAAAATGTAGTAGCGAATGTAATAGAACACGTGACGTCTTATCAACAGTGCGTGACGCTTACCATTACGCTACTAGCTCTGACGCTGCTACAGCACCTCTGTAAGTGAACAACAGTTCCTCTAGAACTTCGGCATTCCACAGTGCTGTGAGATAATGCATATGGCCAAGTAGACGTTAGGTGGAACCACAATAAAGTAAGGAGTGGCGACATGTAGAAACTATCACCACTAACATTTCTTATACTAGTTATTTATTTCTAGTTGTAGTGTCGGCAGACTTGCCAACACTACGCACACTAATTGAAAGAGGCGGCCAAGATGCACGCGCTAAATCACGAAGGATGGAGTGAGGTCTGAAACAGGATACGTAATGAATGTTATAAAGTAAAGTACGTAGCTTCTTGAATACTTAACTTTAATCCATCCTTTGTATACATCGTTCTTGATGAGCCATCTGGAGATTGTGGCGATAGAAGTGAGACTCTTTAGATACATGCAATGTTACAAATGGCGCCTTGCTAGGTCGTAGCCATGGACTTAGCTGAAGGCTATTCTAACTGTCTCTCGGCAAATGAGAGAAAGGCTTCGTCAGTGTAGTCGCTAGCAACGTCGTCGTACAACTGGGGCGAGTGCTAGTAAGTCTCTCGAGACCTGCCGTGTGGTGGCGCTCGGTCTGCGATCCTGACAGTGGCGACACGCGGGTCCGACATGTACTAATGGACCGCGGCCGATTTAAGCTACCACCTAGCAAGTGTGGTGTCTGGCGGTGACACCACACTAGTGACGAAACAAACCCTGTGTAAGGTCACAGGACACTTTTTCCATCTTTTATTTGAGCTTCTGTCTGTCGATAAAATTGGTTCTGAACTGGGAATGCAACTCAGACTGCATTTAACGTGGAATTTGATCCCTTCGTGACAATACAGCTCGACTACAACTTGTTGTTTGTTCAAAACTGCAGATTCCTCAACATCTCCACATATTGCACATGAATGGGTTGGTATCCTGGCCCACCACTAAACTTTTCACTTTATATTATCAAGCTTTAGCATGAGAACACCTGTCTGCTGGTGGATAATAATTTTTATGTTTAATGCATTTTCATTCATTGTCAACACTAACGATATCTGACGTTTTTGACTCCCAGTGAGACACAGAACTATTTGCGAGATCACTGTAAGTTCAAGGATGTCATTCCGAGCTGCTGGTGGAGAAAAATTCGGTAAGTGTCGCCTCTTTGTGTGTAGTCAACAACGACATGTGTGGGGTTTGATTCCTAGTCAGCACTGAACTCTTTGTCATATTATTTCTAGTTCAAACATGCTCGCATGTCGCTGCTGGTATAACAAACCCATATTTAACGTTCCTTTTCTCCAGAATATAACAGTGATATGTGCCGGGTTGGAGTCCTGGGAAGGAAAAAATTAATGTTTCGTCTCGTCATTTCAGTTAATACATCTAGCTACTGCCGAGAAAATCCGATATGTCAAAGTTGATTGTGCTTCGATAACAATCCGATTAGGTTCTGGGTTCGAATCCCTGTCCACCACAAAGTTTTACCTCACTGCATTTGAAGTAAGTTACTTGTGAAGAAGCAGTATTTAACATCTCTCGTAGTTCGTTAACAGGGACAATAGATGCTGCGTAAGGAATTCCCGACCGTTAAAAATGTTTACATTAACTAATTTAATGTTGATATTTGTTAACTGATACTGTCTAAAATCGAGGTATATCACTCTCTTTATGCCTAGTGAGGAATGACTGTTAATTTCCGTCAGTCACGAAATCGTAGTTTGCATGATCTGGGTTTGAATCCATATGGAGAACGAGTCGGTTCGTCGTGTCATTTGAAGTTCATACATATTCTCAACTAGCTGTTAGTGAATAACGTAAATTTTGAATGACATTTTGTGTTAAATAACAGGTATGGTATGTTACTTTGAACAGGAAATCACGAATACGACGAACTTACTACGTGCATTACCTATCTGACGTAATGAGGAAATGGTTCAAATGGCTCTGTGCACTATGGGGACTTAACAGCTATGGTCATCAGTCCCCTAGAACTTAAAACTACTTAAACCTAACTAACCTAAGGACATCACACAACACCCAGCCATCACGAGGCAGAGAAAATCCCTGACCCCGCCGGGAATCGAACCCGGGAACCTGGGCGTGGGAAGCGAGAACGCTACCGCACGACCACGAGATGCGGGCTCGTAATGAGGATGCTAACATTTTAGGTATGTCAGTTACTGCAATAAATGCGAGCTTACAAACCTCAAGGACAGTCTTATCTGTGATGAGGTGTTCCCTGATATTTTTAGTATCGTGGTATTACTTTACATCCTGAGTTATTGCGATACAGAGCAGTGTTTTCTAGTTGTGACTTGTTGGAACCATTTTCAATAGTCAAATGACTGTATCAAGGAGCGATTAGAGGACCTGCTAGACAGCTGCGTTATGCGGGTTGCATGGGAATCAGGCGAAATGCAATCCAGGTCGTTCGCATACTTTTCAGCATGACTGTACTTCGTTAACAATCCGATTAGGTGCTGGGTTCGCATCCTTGTCACAACCTTTATACGATCGCATTTCAATTTTAAACATGAGTATACCTTGTTCCTTTTGAATGACACCATATTAAACATCGTTGGGGGTAGTTCCCGCCGGCCGGAGTGGCCGAGCGGTTCTAGGCGCTACAGTCTGGAACCGCGCGACCGCTACGGTCGCAGGTTCGAATCCTGCCTCGGGCATGGATGTGTGTGATGTCCTTAGGTTAGTTAGGTTTAAGTATTTCTAAGTTCTAGGGGACTGATAACCTCAGATGTTAAGTCCCATAGTGCTCAGAGCCATTTGAACCATTTTTGGGTAGTTCCCAGGATGGTAACTGTTATGACAGGATTCCCAGTTCAGTACAAACATTTTCGTCATTTATCTCCAGGATCTGAATTGACAACTGATACTGGTGCAAACGTCTATACTTCACGTCTCTTTATGCCTAGTGATCCGGTCTCAATAAGGCACAAACAAAGCTTAGTTTGGTTAGCAATGGATATAGGTGCTGGGTTTGAATCCAGGTCCAGAACGACGACGTTGGTCATGTCATTTAAAGTTCAAATTTGTGTACACGCACCTGTTGATGTGTTACGAGAACAATGATATTACTGGTGATTCGCTGTTAATGTTGAGATTTCCTTAGCGTGCTTGTTGCCGTTAATAGAGCCACTCGCCATTGAGCGACCTTCAGCATGTGGATGGAAAACCTTTCAGAGAGCGAAAAACTTTTTTCCAATTGCCGTTCAGCTTTGTAACTCCATATATTGTCTCAAGTATTTAATTTTGACTAAGGATCACTGTATGATATATGTAAAATAATGCGTTTTCTCAGAACTCTTGTTGTAATTAAGGTTAGTTTATGAGTGTTATGGGGTGTCTCATCGCTAAGAACGTGTTTTCTAATATGTTTTGTATGACGATATTAGTTGACGCTTAGACTGACTGCCATAAAGACCTTTGGTCTCTTAGTAGTCTCTTGCAGTACCCATTGTGTGTAGTCAAACGACTGTACCCCACGGGGTTTTGGTGTTTAGAGTACCTGCAACACAGCTACGTTATGTTGGTTGTATTCGCCAGTGACCCACTTTTTTTGCTGTCAAGTGTACATACAATAATTCATTTATTTTATGAACATAAAAAAGGACCTGCAACTGCAGGGCCCAGATTTTAATGACCTAAAATACCTTGAAAATTATCACCAAAATGACATAAAAATATTGATATAGTGACATGGAAATGATATAAAATATA
This sequence comes from Schistocerca nitens, assembly GCF_023898315.1. Lineage (NCBI taxonomy): Eukaryota > Metazoa > Arthropoda > Insecta > Orthoptera > Acrididae > Schistocerca > Schistocerca nitens. The sequence continues at coordinate 554,405,167 of NC_064616.1, read as the reverse complement.
TGTAAAGTGAATTATAAAACAATCTAGAGTAATGAAAAACCTTGTAAGTAGTCAGAACTGAAATAACCAAAAGGATAATTAATTTAAAATCAGTAAAGACTGAATGATGAAGCTATAAAGACTGAATGTCAACTGCAACTTAACAAACATTTCAAAGCACTTAGTGAATGAGACGGCAGTGAAGACCCTGAACAAATATGGAGGGACATCAGGAACTTGACGACTGATGCCACAAAGGAAACAATGAAGAGAAACTCAGTTGACAAGATGGTCTGGTTTGGAAAGATATGCAGTGATGCTTTGGAAGAGAGAAGGAAAGCCAGGAGAAAATGGCTGCAGGAGACAGATCTGGTGCAGGGTAAAGCACAATTTGAGGAGGTTCAAATAGCTACTGAAGCAACTCTGAGAAGAGCAAAGAGAAAGTATGTTAAGAACCTCATTGTTGAGTTGGAAGCAGATTTTAGAGAAAACAAGATGAGGGAAATATTCCAAAATGTGAATTTTTTTATTAGAGGGTACTAGGCCAGACAGAAATTTGTCAGACTCAGATGATAAAATTCTGATCAACAACAGTGAAATGGCTGACAGGTGGAAGGAGTACTTCAACCAGCATCTCAACTGTAATGAATGCAAAATATGGCTATATTTACAGTCTCTAATCACAAGCTGACCCCCACCCACATTGGATGAGTTCAAAATGCAAATCAAATGGCTTAAGAATAAGAAGATGGAATACAGGCTGGAATGAGCCAGACACGAGGTGAGAAACTTGCAGAAAGACTACACCACCAGATACAAATAGTCAAGGTCAGAGAATAATTATCTACAGAATGGAAATGGCTCTGATCTATCCAGTCCATAAGACATGTGACAAATGGAAATATGATGACTGCTTAGTGTATGCTACAAGATCCTGTATAACTGCCTTGCACATAGAACTAACCCTTGCAGAATCAATAATCAATAATTGGTGAATATCAAGGGGATTTTTGGCTAGGAAGGTCAACACTCAATCACATCTTCATTCTCTGAATGCTCACTCAAAAACTGAGAGAATACAGTACAGAACTACACTTTTTGTTTGTAGATTTCAAGGAGGCCCACACTGCAAGAGCCTATTAAGTTGTCTAAAAGAGTTTGGGATGCCACAGAAGCTCATCAGCATAGTAGAGTTCTGCCTGAGAGAAACAAATGGTAAGGTGAAGATGGATAACTGAGTATCAGGTGACTTTGAAGTTGTGAGAGGTCTGAGACAAGACGATGGTTTGTCTTATACTCTCTTCGGGTTTGTCCTTGAGAAGATCATACATGACACTTTGAAGCAGAACTTTGAAGTGATCTGAGTTGAAGGGAAGAACTTGTAATATCTAGCCGAAGCAGATGACATCTGCTTAAACAACATCTCTGAAGAGGAACCAAAACAAATGACCAGGGTACTAGAGATGACTGCCAGCAAATTTGGGCTACTCATAAATGAAACCAAGATGGATTATCTCGTCATGACTCACCAATCACATCAGGATATGGAATAACAACAGTCACTGCATGTAGGGGACTGGTCCTATGAGAGGCTCCACGAATTTAAATAGCTAGGAGAACTTTCCACAGAGAAGTTGTCATAGAAAGTACAATAAGTGCCAGGATATAGGCAGGAAGCCAATAACACAACTGCTTCAGCCCAGGTGTCTGTTCCTGTTCAAGATTCAGCTATATAAAACCCTGATCTAACTTGTAATACCACATGGCTATCAGACGTAGAGTATCTGAAAGCTGGACTTTCACAAATTCCTCATGTTTGAGAAAAAACTGCTGCAGATGAGCTTTGGTCTGGTGTTTGACACAAACACCAATGAATGGACGATCAGACACAACCAAGAGCCAGATGAACTGTATCAAGATACCAATGTAGCAGGAATCATGAAATGCAAGCAACTATAGTGCGATGGACATGTTGCCCAAATGGAAGATGACAGGTGGACATTTAAGCTCATGGATTTCAACCCTACAGGTTGGAGAGCCCTGCAAAGGCCAAGAAAGAGGTGGGGAGATGGCCTCCATGAAGACCTGCAACAGCCAATGGTAGATGTGAATGGCTGCTGGATGGCAGAGATGGATAGAAGACTATGGACAAGGAATTTTTGTAGTAGTGCACTCTATCCCTCCAGCAGCACAGTTGACAACTGTTGGATGATCACTGGAGCATGTGGACATGCTGCAACATATCTCCTCAATGTATCCCACATGTGCTAGTGGGATTTAAACTTGGGCTATGGGCAGGGCAGTCCATTTGCTGAATATCCTCTCATTGCCAGAGCTCCTCTATCTGCACTGCTCAATGCTGTTGCACATTGTGTATCATAAAAATGAAGTCAGTGGGCAAATGCATCCCTGAAAAGAAGCACATGGGGAAGGAGTACAGTGTCACAATAATGCTGACTGGTGAGTGTACCATTTTCAAAGATTTAGATGTCAGCACATTCATGTAACATTGGGCCTTCTCACACCATAACACGTGAATCACCAAAACTACCAGTATCATGTTCGATAATATTCGTGGGTGCATTACATTCTCCCACCTGTCACCATATGGAGGTATGTCCAGAATCACTACTGAGACTGAATCTACTCTCATCCAAGAAGAGCACATGACCTCACTGCTTGTTGGTCCAGTCACTATGTTCTTAGTACTGTCAAAAATTTCACTGCCTATTTCTTTCATTTACCTTTTATACTATACTACACTGCAGCAGTTATTTCTACATATGGCCAAAGTTTCATTGAGCTGTGTTACTTGGCAGTGACACATCACTGGAAAGTTACTTTTATCTTTGAGTTTTGCACACCATTGTGTTTTCAACTTATAAATATATTCTTCACCAACATGGTTTGATTTTTTGTAGATGTATATGCATTGTATATGACCTTACCAACATTAAAAGAGTTGTGTATAAATGGTCATTAAACACAAACATGTAAAAATGAAGTAGTATCTTAAAAATAACATTATTCTTGAAAAATGAAATACAGACAGTACCTACATGAGGAAAAATGTGAAAGTAAATTTACATTCATACACCCTGATTATTTGGGATTTTATTACTTGTGAACAATGAGTAGTTCATAAAGATGGAAAGATTACATGCACAACAAACTCAAGGCATTACTAATGAACTACAATAAAATAAAATAAAGCTGCTGGTTGATTGGGTGATGAAACTACCATGTGTATTCATGGTCCCATTAAGAAGGATATCCACAGTGAGAGTTCTGTCTTGGAACTGTTTCCTTCTTAGGGAAAGAAAGTCATTCTTCCAGTTTCGATGCCACTAGGTTTCCACATCTTCACAAACGTCAAGTGGCTTTTGTCACTTACCATTTATTTTAGTATTGCACACAAAGTCATGACATTAATTTTCCAGGCACTGATCAATATGGCATGATTGTAATTGATTAGTGACTGATGCTTATCAAGATAGAATGAGGTGACAGAAGTCATGGGGTAGCAATATGCACATATGCAGGTGGCAGTGGTGTTATGTACACAAGGTATACAAGGACAGTGCACTGGCAGAGATGTCAGGTGACTTATGTGAAAAAAAATCCAATCTGATCATGGCCACATGACAGGAATTAACAGACTATTCACGACTGGTTTGAAGAACATTCTGGACAGTTGTAGCAAATGATTTGGCCACCCAGATCACCCCACAGGAATCCCATCAAACATTTATGGCACATAATTGAGAGACCAGTTCATGCACAAAATCCTGGACCAGCAACACTATTGCAAATATGGACAGCTATTAAGGCAGCCTGGCTCAGGATTTCTGCAGTGGCTCCTGATGATTTGTTGAGTCCATGCCATGTCAAATTGCTGCAGTATGCCAGGCAGCAGGAAGTCTGACATGATATTAGGAGGTATCTCATGAATTTTGTCACCTCAGTATAATGATGGCTTGGCTGTGATAGGTTGAAATGATAATGACTTGGAAATGAGTGATCTCAATTACTTAGCAGCCACAAATAGCACTTGAGCTCCAGGGCTCCATTACCATCATACATAACACGTTCCAGATGTGCCAGTTTCAAGATGCAAGATTATAAAGATAGAAATTGGTTGCTAGTGTCTTGTATCATTGGAGGAAGGGTGGGATGCTGACTTCGAGGCCATTTCAGCAACCCCAATGAATTGAAATGAGTACTGGATCATTCAGTTTAAAAAAAATTTGTTTCAACTGTTGTTGAAGCTCAGCTTACGGAGGTATGGTTGGCTTTAAAATTGACATTAATGTTTGAAGCAGTCATCCAAGTAGTTTCTCTGCTGGAGATTGTGCATCTTGTGTAGTTGCCCTATACTGAGGGAGAAAGATCAATAATGCATTGTCTTTACTGTACCATCGAAACAGGTTCATCATGTGTGATTTGAAAGTTAATAGAAATCTTTCAGTAAGTCTATTGCCTCAAGAAGACACAGTGCAGTTCTGAAGTGTTAAATGCCATTGGTTTCAGAAAATAGTTTAAGTCCCTGAGAAGAAAATTGTGTACGATTATCAGGGACAATAGATTTTGGCAACCCTTCAATAAAGATAATTGATAAAGCCTGAGTAGCTGTTGTTGAAGATATAAATGACATTAGTATCACAATTGGAAATTTGGAGAAAGCCTTGATGAGAATGAGCCAGTACCTTCTGAGAAATGGTCCTGCAAAATCAATATGCAGACATGAAGAGGGTTCTGATGCCTGTGGTAATGGAACATATTGTCAAGGTGGAGATGAGTGGTATTTTTAACAAAAGCGGCATTCTGCTGACATCATTTCAGTGTCTCTGTCAATTTTTTCTGGTAGCAGTACTCTCTGGGAATGTGTTTGATGTGAATTATGCCCCAAAGCCATTGATGAAACATCTGTGGTACCTTAGATTTAAGCACTGTGCCATTAACCATTCCTGTCTTTCGGGATTCTGAATCAACAGTACCACAATGACACCTTTGTTCACTGTAAGACCATGCCTCATATTCTAATACCAGTTAATTTTTGGTTCATTAGGTAACTTCTTATCATTAGGCCACTTTGTTTGATTGTCTGTGTGATGTCAGACAAAACAGCAAGTTTGGAATTTAAATTTGAGTTTACTGGGAAATTTTCCACAGTGTCTTGATTACTGATAGCTATTGAAAAAGAAACATCAGTTGATGAGCCAAATTTTTTGTCTTGCCCTGTTGGCAGATTTTAAAGCAGATCTGTATTTGTGTGCTTTGAGGCCTGAATATAGTCCTAATTTGATAACAGTAGTGCCCAGTGCTGCAAATGTTGAGCTGACTATGTAGGAACGACTTTTATGACCTCAAGTTTATAAACATAATCATGAAATTTCTTCATTTGTGCTACTGACAGAGTCTTAGAAGAAAATGCAATTAGTAATACAGAACCATGATGTTGATGGAACAGAACAGCACCTATACCACAATCTGAAGCACCTACAGCTACTGTGAGCATTTTGCTCAGATACTATGTCATAAGACATTTGGTATCAAGCAAACATTGTTTTAATTTGTTAAATGTGTGTTAGCGTTCAATGGTTCAGTTCCATTTGGTGCCTCTTCATAGCAAGATGTTCAGTGGTTCACTGATGGAAGCTACATGAGAGAGAAACTTATGATAATAATTTATTTGTCCTTGGGAGACAGAAGATTTTTAATTGCAGCACTATGTTGTAGTGTCAGCTTGATGTGGTGTGCAGACAGTATTTGCCCTGAGTTCCACACTTTGTGCTGACAGAAGACGCACTTATCTTTGCTGTCTTTGGGATTTTGAAAACAGATTTGAAATTCTGTAACACCTTCTATGATGTTGTGCCTGAGACAGTTGTGTCATCAAGGTAGTGCACAACATTTGGAACTTTCCAAATCAATTGTTCAAACCTGGTGCACTGGCTATGCTGAAGAGTAAACTTTTGTAATGGTAGAGACTAAATGGGAGACTAAATGAAGTATTTATTACCATAAATCTCTGTGTGCCTTAGTCCAAAGGGTTTTGCAAATATGCTTTTTTAAGTTGCAGTTTGACAAAGCACACACTACCAGCTAATTTTGACAACAGCTCTTCTGCCTTGGGAATAGGACACAAATCAACAATAGATTGAAAATTAACAGTCGTTTTGAAATCTTCACAGATGCAAAGTGAGCCATTCAGTTTCTGTAGAACTTTGGTCAACAATGCCCATTGTCTGTTGGTTATGGCTTCAGTAACCTCACTCTGTTCAAGATGGTAAAGTTCCTGTTTTACTTTATCTTTGAGCACAAAATAAATACTGCATGCTTTGCAAAATTTTGGCACTGTATTTGGCTTCAGCATAATGTGTGCCTTGTAATCTTCAGTGCTGCTTGTTGCTTGGGGAAAAATATTCATCATACTTTTGCAGCAGCTGATTTAACTTTCCATTTGGAATATCACTTTGAATTTGAATCACTCCCTCATAATGGCAAAGCCCAAAGCACTGAAGAGATCCAGTACCAGTAAATTTGTTGCTTTGTTTGAATTTACAATCACAAACGTAGTGTGTTTCTTAATTTGTCTATACAAAACACCTGTTTAAAATTGTACTTTCACTGGAATCTCCTGATTGCTGTAACTGAACAGTGAACTTTGAAACTAGGTATGCCTGCAGGTTAACAATTGAATTGACAACCCTATGTCATTTTGAAAATTTCATTGGCGCTTTGTTAACTCAAAGAGTCACAGATAACAGACTGTTGTGAGAAAAGATGGCATTCACAAGACATTTCTTCTGTGACAATTTTCAAATTTGCACATGTTTGTTGTGAACATTACTTGGCTGTTTATTATTATCCACTGCAGTGTGTTTGCATGTCTTTTTTGTTTGCTGTGATTCATTTTGCACACCTCAACCATTTATCCAATCTTTTTACAAGAATCACTGTTCGTGTTACAATAGAAACAGTCATCTCTTCTGTGGTTTACACCACAGTGTGAACAACTCAAATATATGCACAGAACAGTTTACAAAATTCACAAAAATTTTCCTGGAAATGAAGCAATTTAGCACTCTGAGAGGCTCCTATGTGTAAAAATAGTTAAGCCACACAGTGTTGCCACAAAAATGAAAGTAAGGAACAATGCATTGTAAATCATGGAAAAGTAAAAAGTGTCCTGCTTCATTATTTTTCCCTTCACTCCAGTGCTGTTTCTTTCTACTCATTGCCCAATTCTGACAAAAACGTTGTGGGTTTGCTCCAACAAAATTCATTATTATCAAGTTCCTGTTTTTCTCATTACCAAAGTATTGGCAAAAAATTGTCAACAATTTTTAAAGTTTTATCCTTGCTGCCAAAATGTTGATACTTGGGAAAAAATAGTGAACAGTGTTGACAGTTTTTCCTCATTGCCAAAATGTTGTGAATGCTGTCACTGAACGCTACTATCAATTCAGTCTGAACATCTGCAGTAGTAGAAAAGTATTTGACTGCTATAGTTCAGTAAAGTTGACTGATTACATGTTTGCTAATCAAACACTTGTTTGACAGAGCAACACCATAACACAAATGTGGCAACACAGTAAGAAATCACAAATAATGTTAATTAAGAATATGCTACAAAATGATACTTAACTTTGCCACAGTTTGGTGCATGATACTTTTTTCCTGAGCCAAAAACACTCAGCTGGCAGCTACACAGGTAGCGGAGGCTGTGTGGCGTGGACTGGGAGATTTTTTAGGTTAGAAGGCCTAGGGAAAGTACAGGGTGGACTGCAATCTCAAAGGGTGCATGGCAAATACAGGACGTGCTTGGATAAAGGAACAGTCGGAATTGTAGTTATAAATTGTTGTAATTGTGCTGGGAAAGTCCCTGAGCTTCAAGCGCTAATAGAAAGCACAGAAACTGAAATCGTTATAGGTACAGAAAGCTGGCTAAAGCCTGAAATAAGTTCTGCAGAAATTTTTACGAAGTCTCAGATGGTGTTCAGGAAAGATAGATTAGGCAGAATTGGTGGTGGAGTGTTTCTGTCTGTCAGTAGTGGTTTATCTTGTAGTGGAGTCGAAGTAGATACTCCGTGCGAATTGGTATGGGTGGAGGTTATACTTAACAGCTGAACTAAGTTAATAATTGGCTCCTTCTACCGACCCCCAGACTCTAATGATATAGTTGCTGAACAGTTCAGAGAAAATTTGAGTCTCGTAACAAATAAATACCCCACTCATACGGTTATAGTTGGTGGGGACTTCAACCTTCCCTCGATATGTTGGCAAAAATATTTGTTCAAAACCGGTGGTAGGCAGAAAACATCTTCAGAGATTGTCCTAAATGCTTTCTCTGAAAATTATTTCGAGCAGTTAGTCCACGAATCTATGCAAATTGTAAATGGTTGCGAAAACACACTTGACCTATTAACCACAAACAATCCCGAGCTAATAGAGAGCATCATGACTGATACAGGGATTAGTGATCACAAGGTCGTTGTAGCTAGGCTCAATATCATTTCTTCCAAATCCACCAGAAACAAATGCAAAATAATTTTATTTAAAAAAGCGGTTAAAGTGTCACTAGAAGCCTTCCTAAGAGACAATCTCCATTCCTTCCGAACTGACTATGCAAATGTAGACAAGATGTGGCTCAAATTCAAAGATATAGTAGCAACAGCAATTGAGAGATTCATACCTCATAAATTGGTAAGAGATGGAACTGATCTCCCATGGTACACAAAACAGGTACGAACGCTGTTGCATAGGCAACAGAAAAAGCATGCGAAGTTCAGAAGAATGCGAAATCCCGAAGATTGGCTAAAATTTACAGATGCGCGAAATTTGGCACGGACTTCAATGCGAGATGCCTTTAATAGGTTCCACAACGAAACATTGTCTCGAAATTTGGTAGAAAATCCGAAGAAATTCTGGTCGTATGTAAAGTACACAAGCGGCAAGACACAGTTAATACCTTTGCTGTGCAGTGCCGATGGTACTGTTAGCAATGACTGTGCTGCTAAAGCAGAGTTATTGAATGCAGTTTTCCAAAATTCCTTCACCAGGGAAGATGAATGGAATATTCCAGAATCTGAAACATGAACAGCTGCTAGCATGAGTTTCTTAGAAGTAGATACCTTAGGGGTTGCGAAGCAACTCAAATCGCTTGATATGGGCAAGTCTTCAGGTCCAGATTGTATACCAATTAGGTTCCTTTCAGATTACGCTGATACAATAACTTCCTACTTAGCAATCATATACAACCACTCGCTCACCGATAGATCTGTACCTACAGATTGGAAAATTGTGCAGGTAGCACCAGTGTTTAAGAAGAGTAGTAGGAGTAATCCATCGAACTACAGACCTATATCATTGACGTCGGTTTGCAGTAGGGTTTTGGAGCATATATTGTATTCAAACATTATGAATCACCTGGAAGGGAATGATCTATTGATACATAATCAGCATGGTTTCAGAAAACATCGTTCTTGTGCAACGCAGCTAGCTCTTTATTCGCACAAAGTAATGGCCGCTATCGACAGGGGATCTCAAGTTGATTCTGTATTTCTAGATTTCTGGAAAGCTTTTGACACCGTTCCTCACAAGTGACTTCTAATCAAGCTGCGGGCCTATGGGGTATCATCTCAGTTGTGCGACTGGATTCATGATTTCCTGTCAGGAACGTCGCAGTTCGTAGTAATAGATGGCAAATCATCGAGTAAAACTGAAGTGATATCAGGTGTTCCCCAGGGAAGCATCCTGGGACCTCTGCTGTTCCCGATCTATATAAATGGCCTAGGTGACAATCTGAGCAGGTCTCTTAGGTTGTTCGCAGATGATGCTGTAATTTACCGTCTAGTAAGGTCATCCGAAGACCAGTATCAGTCGCAAAGTGATTTAGAAAAGATTGCTGTATGGTGAGGCAGGTGGCAGTTGACGCTAAATAACGAAAAGTGTGAGGTGATCCACATGAGTTCCAAAAGAAATCTGTTAGAATTTGGTTACTCAATAAATAGTACAATTCTCAAGGCTGTCAATTCAACTAAGTATCTGGGTGTTAAAATTACGAACTACTTCAGTTGGAAAGACCACATAGATAATATTGTGGGGAAGGCAAGCCAAAGGTTGCATTTCATTGGCAAGATACTTAAAAGATGCAACAAGTCCACTAAACAGACAGCTTACACTACACTCGTTCATCCTCTGTTAGAATATTGCTGCGCGGTGTGGTATCCTTACCAGGTGGGATTGACGGAGGACATCGAAAGGGTGCAAAAAAGGGCAGCTTGTTTTGTATTATCATGTAATAGGGGAGAGAGTGTGGCAGATATGGGAGAGAGTGTGGCAGATATGATACACGAGTTGGAATGTAAGTCATTAAAGGAAAGACGTTTTTCGTCGTGGTGAGATCTATTTACGAAATTTAAGTCACCAACTTTCTCTTCCGAATGCGAAAATACTTTGTTGAGCCCAACCTACATAGGTAGGAATGATCATCAAAAGAAAATAAGAGAAATCAGAGCTTGAACAGAAAGGTTTAGGTGTTCGTTTTCCACGCACACTGTTCGGGAGTGGAATGGTTGAGAGATAGTATGATTGTGGTTCGATGAACCCTCTGCCAAGCACTTAAATGTGAATTGCAGAGTAATCATGTAGATGTAGATGTAGAAAACAGTGATTTCTAAGTAACTTTGCTGTCTCTTGGCAGTCTATGATATTGTCATTACATTTTAACTGATGGTAATGATGCAAACACTCTGGGGTTGTCCTATTACTCAGTTAATAGCGAATGCAAAATCATAATATAGTCTTCAGAGAGCTGTATTGTGCTGACAGCAGGCAGCTGGTTGGGAACTGCGAGAATGTTCGCAGTGCATCATGTTTTGTGCCTATTGGTGGAAGAATTTCCATGTCTGCCAGTAAAAAGTGGAAAAAATGCAGTCCCCAGTCAACAGTGTTACCTTTGGAGGCTGTCAAAACCATCAGTGAATGAGTACATTGTGCTGAATGTCGTGGTGTGGAGGCATAAAGAGGTCTGGGTTTCTGAGTACCATCTGGAGGCTGGTGCACAGAACTGAGAGGCACATATATCTTCTTTTCCCTACCCTTATCTCTTGACTTCATGGGGTTGGCTTGTTGATCTGGAGTTGGTCATGTTAATGTTAGAGGGTGGCCAGATGCCCCTCCTGTCACCACCTCTTTCCTCCAGGATGGAATTCATGTTCCCCATCTGGCTCTAGTGTTATCACATGTGACAGTGTAAAATGTTTTCATAATGCATATGAGTTGTATAACTGAGGTAGGGTGTAGGTTCCACCTGAGTTTTCAGCTAGTGAGATGCGGCAAACTGCCAAGAATCACATACAGGCTGGTGGGCACACCGGGCCCCATCATTATGTAACTTTGTACATGTGCACACCATAGGTAGAATTGTAAATGATTGGAAATTCAATTCTGTGTGACAGCTAGAATCATAACTAGGGGGCATTAGTATTGTTTATGTTTAGTTCTGTTAACAGGTCTGATAGGTTCTATAAAGGTCATGGACAACACCAGATGTTGAGGGGTCACTGTGAAGGACACAGAGATGAGAGACAGCATTATCAGCACCTTACAGAGTTTGAAAGTGGCCTCATTGTGGGTCTCCATTTGGCTGGCTTATTGAATCATGTAATATCGAGGTCTGTGGGTCATTTGGATGTGACAGTGGCCAGATGTTGGACTGCACATAGAATGAGAGGTCAGACACACTTGTCTTTAAGGTTTCAGTTGACCATGTCTGCCCACCACAAGGGAAGATTGCCAGATTATATACCAAGTACATTGTAACCTCCAAATATGCACCTGACATCCAAGAATAAGTGATGTTTTGCCTGTAACATTTTGTGTCATCTTGCACCAGTGATTGGAGACTAGTAGCAGCCAAAGTAGGAAATTTTTGTGTCATGTATAGGCTGCCGTTAACATCACCCACAAATAGATGCACTTAGATTGGTACCATGACTGGGAAGCATGGACTGCTGGTGAATGGCATTGCTTTTTGTTAAGAGTTCTGCATTACCCCAGATGGCCACCTTCGGCAAGTATGATGGTGACTGGAGGAGAGATTCAATTATTCCAATGTTTTGGAGAGGAAAAACGGCATTACTCCTGCTGTCATGGTGTGGGGATCTTCAGGTCATGGCTGGTAATGACTGACGGATCTCTGACAGCACAATGGTATGTTATGGTATCCTGCATCCTCATGTATTACCTCTCATGCGGCAGCCGACGATGCTTATCTGCATATGACACACTTCTCTATGAACTGTCTGAATTATGTTGAGGTAATCCTATGGCCAATAAGATCCCCAGATCTGTCAACAATAGAACATGTTTGGACCAGCTTGCATGTTGAGTCCCTCCTGGTGCTAGTATCCAGGACATCAAGGACCAGCTACAACAGTGTGGAGCAGCCTGCCTCAGGAAAGGGTACAACAACTTTATGACACTCTTCCCAGCCAAATCAGTGCAAGCATTCAGGCCAGAGGAGTTGCAGCATCATACTGATAGATGGGCACATACTGCCAAGTTCTCTGAAAATTTGTCTGAATTTTGTAATCATTGAAATAACATCACATACCATCTCAACCCATGACATTTCATTTCATTTCCTCCTTTTTTTCTTTTTTTTTGTTAGGCAGTATATTTACCGTTGAGAAATAGTTGAAATTGTTAAAATTGAGCAAAGCTCCAGGACCCAGAGGAATCCAGTCAGACCTTGAAAAGATTTCTGAGTTGTAAAAGATTGGCAAGTTGCCTTACAAGTTCAAAAATCTTAATTTTTGCACTTCAGAAAATCTACAGTTTTAATATACTATGACTACAGCATCAGTAAATCATGGTTTTAATGTATCAACTTATACAAATACTTGGGTGTAACAGTTTGTAGGGACATGAAATGGGATGATCACATATGCTCAGTGGTAGGTAAAGCAGGTGGTACACTTCATAGCCAGTGGCAAGGTTCTGGAAGAGTTCGGTAAGTCTACATGATTGATTTCAAAGACTCATGTGATACATCCTAAAATATTGGTGAACTGTGTGAGACTTACACCAGATAGGACTATCAGGGGATACTGAAAGTATACAAAGAAAGACAGCAGGAATGGTTTCAGGTTTTTTTGACCCAGGGGAGAGAATCTTAGAGATACTGCAAAACCTGAACTGGCAGACATATAAGGATAAATTCCAAGTATCCCATAAGAGCCTACTCACAAAGGTTCATGAATCTAGGAATATATTTCGGTCCCCCAAGTACTGCTCCGGCAGGGACCACAAAGACAATATTAGACTAATTACAGAATACACAATGGCATTTAAGCAATCATCCTTCCCAAAGTTCATATGCAAATGAAACACAAAGAATCCTAATACTTGGTATAACAGGAAGTACCCTCTACTTTACATTTCATAATGGCTTGCAGAGTATACATGTAGATGTAGACATAGACATACATGATTTCACTTTTGCTCAGTTGAAATACCGGAAGTCAGATTAGATATGTAAAGAAACATGTGAAATGCACAGATTTTGTATTTTGCTAGTTTTGTGGCAGCTACTACACTACCCTATCAAAGATGAATAGTGTAGTTTCAGATGCCACAGAAACAGTGGAAACTGTCGAGGAGAACAAAGTGTGTTTCCTACATAAGACCACTAACAATATTGTGTAAATAAATACTTCAGGAGCCTAGACTAAAGCTGCAACAGATATTTGACATATAAATATAAACACTGAAATACATACCGAACTCAAATATTACCTCTACCCACTACTGCACAGGCACTCAGCAAAATTGTGTTTAACAACAGAAAAATGGCCCCATCAGAATTTAGATGAAGTGCCAGTATGCATGCTGCAAGACTATACAAACACTATAAAAACTCATATTATACTTCCAGGTAATGTTGTTTTTAGAGCTGGCCAGAGTGGCCAAGCAGTTCTTGGTGCTACAGTCTGGAACCGCACGACCGCTACGGTCACAGGTTCGAATCCTGCCTAGGGCATGGATGTGTGTGATGTCTTTAGGTTAGTTAGGTTAAAGTAGTTCTAAGTTCTAGGAGACTGATGACCTCAGCAGTTAAGTCCCATAGTGCTCAGAGCCATTTGAACCAATTTTTTGTTTTGTTTTTAGAGATCCTGAAACACGCAAAGTCCTGCCTGTCCAGAGGGAAGGTGTCCCAATGAATTCATAAAATTATAAACCCATCTCATTACTTCCATTATTTTACAAAGGAACATAAATTATGAAGAAAAATAGTCACAGAGTACATTAAGATGTACATCTCATGAGTGAAGGTCAGTATGGTGAAAGATCTGGAATAAAACACATCACCAACAGTTCAAATCAAAAATCTTGTATGGAAGAGTTGAAAAAATGTGAATGTAATGATGATGATGATAATGTATTTTGGGCACTCAACAGTAAGAACTCCAGTGCCCATACTAAAATTCTATGACAGAAGTGTGTAGATAAATGTGGTCAAATAATAAAGAGAGAGAAATACAAAAATCATACATTTTGTCAGCAATAATCAAAAGTTTAAAAAAAAGTTATAGAAGAAAGGGAAATTCATTGAAAAGATTTAAAATGGTATAGCAGACAGCTGATTGCTGGAATAAAAAGGATGAGTCAGCCACTGTGCAACACACTGAAATCTCCCGCCCAAAAGCTTAGGCATACTACACTTGTATTTTCATCATCTAAAATAGAGGTCAGATCACCATCTAAATTTGCGTCTGCCCTTGCATAACAATATCAAATGCATTCATTTAAAATGTGCCATATAGTGATTTGTACACCATAGACATTATGGAGAGGTGAGGAGGTGGGGGGTTCTCTTGCTCTTGGTGGAGTGTGAAACCAGGGAAGTGCCCTATTCACAATTGGGTCAGGGTTACTTCATCTCGTCGATGTGACTGGTATACCGAATACCATGGTCAGATAACTGGCTTCATTGACCATAGCTTATTGTCCATCATGGAGAGCGAGTCTCCCTCCTGCAGTAGTATGGCTTTGTGACTCAGCAGTGAAATGACAATCTGCTGCGGATTGTCACATTGTGTTCCGTACAGGTGTCCTTGGCTATCTTGTCTGCTTATTCATTTTTCCAGATTTCCATGTGCCCTGGTAACCAGCATAATTATTGCTACTTCTTCTGCTTTTGAAGACAGAGCAATTTCTCTTGCACTAACTGAATCATTTTCTCAGCTGGATACATTGGCCCCAATGCTTATAGGGCACTAAAGGGAATTGAGACAGGTGAGAAACTCTTTGCTCTGAAGACATCTTACCTGCTCCAGTGCTGTCAGGATTTCATTAAAATCTGTAGTAAGTGTAGTATATTCACTGGAAAGGTGAATCATGAAAACATGACCGCACAGTCAAGGGATACACCTCATTTTGAACCACCAGCATACACTGTTTTAAAACTGTGATACCTGTCTGTAATGGTATAAGACAAAGATTGGCAGGTAAAAATCTGGAATGCAGTCTTTTTTAGTATTTGTCAAATCTGTAGTAATTTTGGACCTCTTTAGCAGCCAAGGTGAAGACCTGCTTCAATTTTCAAGATCAGCTACACTCATTTCTAAAAAGCAAATCCTATATGGCCTCACTACTCACGGTGGATCATTAAAAAGTTTTCAATTGGTGGCAAGCAACAAGGTATGCAGGTATGTTTGTTGTGGATGTTGTATATAGGCCATTGCACCACAATGAGTTGTCAACAGATGCTAAGCAGAAGCTCACCAGCAGGATCTAATGGCAGCAGTGACCAGCCTAATTTCTTCATGATGCAACATGTCTAACATTTTTATAAAGGAAGATCGTGGAGACCCCAATACCATTCACCATTAATCAAGTGCAAATTTCACAAATACTCTGTAAAACTGTTTTTTTAAAACCTGAATATCCCTCAACCTCAACTCAAGAAAGTTAAAAACAGAATAAGAATGGTTAAAAAGGAGACACATAGACTTCTTCTTTGAGAAACTAAAACTTCTCATCTCCAGCCATTCCACCAACCTTACAATAGTTAGCAGCAACTGAAAAGTTATTATTGCAAAACTGGAGGAGGAGATGAAGATGGAGAAGTTTCCACACATAAATCTGGACGGGACTTATAATTGTCAATGTTACTCTGTTAATAACTATATGACAGAGAGCCACACTTAAAGTTGTATCTTGAGTAAGAAATTTAAAATTACCTAGCCAAAGGAAGGACTCTATAAAAATCTGAAGACGTCCTCAAAAGCCCCATTCATGGAGCTGTCTGAGGATATTGTGCCTCCAAGTAGTTCAGTAGGCCTTTTTGATATATGCAGAGTGTCCCATTTGTCTTGACCACCCTAAATAGCTGTTTGTCCAGATGCAAATTATAAAATGTTTCAAGCAAATGTTCTTTAGCCGTCAGGGGGCATCAATCAGCATGATTGCCTTTGTTGTAGCTTTGTTTTTTACAAAGATATGAACAGCTGTTTGACTTTTTAAAATGGTATCCTGTATTTTTTATTCAGTAATTCATTTCCTCTCCTAAAGACCTATTCAAAAATGTATCACAGTGTACCATCCACTGAAACACAACATTATTAATTACATAACACAACACTGACTTTGATTCTGGTCACAGACTCACCCACTTGCTGGAGTTGTCAGGAAACAAATGAAAACCAAGGAAAAACATAACACAAAATTGATTGTGACTCTCCTGTGACATTGCCCAGGAGTAGAACATTCAAAGGTGCTCAGAGTGGTGACTGTGGACACCAGTACACTGGTGCACTCATTAAATGAAAGAATTATTTACTGCTTCCATTGTTGTCTGCTGAAGAGAATTACAACCAAGCACAATACGTTCCTGATTGTCCTCTGGAGTTGTTGGAATATTACGATAGACAACATCTTTAATGTATCCCCAAAGAAAAAAGTCTAGAGGATTTAAATCAGGAGACCTAGCAGGCCAGGTAACTGTTCCTCCTTGACCAGTCCATTTGGCAGGATACCTTTGGTTCAGAACATGATGTGCACGCAAGGAATTATGTGATGGACATGCACGATGTTGATACGACATAAGCATTCTGGTTCTTAGGGGCACTTCATCCAGAAGAGGAGGAAGAATTCATCTGAGGAAGTTGGCATATGCTGTGCTGTTTAGACTACCATTGATGAAATATGGGCCAATAATTGTAGTACCAAGCATCCCACACCAGACGTTAACTCTCCATTGATGCTGATGTTCCACCTGTCTAAGCCATTGTGGGTTGTCAGTGGACCAATAATGCATGTTCCTTGTATTTACCTGTCCTTTGTTTGAGAAGGAACATTCATCGATAAGTAGAATGTTGGAGAAGAAGTTCAAGTTGGTGAGAATTTGCTGCTGTGCTCACTGACAGAACTGTACGCGATTCTGGAAATCATTCCTATGCAATTCTTGAAGCAGGTGTACATGGTAAGGATGGAACTGGTGACATATAAGAATATGATGTACACTGGTTTTAGGAATGCCAATCTTGTCTTCAAGCAGTATTGTGCTCACATGTGGATTCATAGCAATGGAAGCAAGAACAGTAACTTTGGCAGCTTTGTCAGTGTGAGTGCGTTGTCATGGGTTGAAACTTCCTGTTACCTGAAGTGTCGCAACAAGATGAGAAAACATCCATCAGGAAGGTGGGTTCTTGCCAGGATATCACTCTCTGTACAGTTCCTCTGCCTGCATAGCATTTTGCTTACCTTCAACAACAACCACAGTAAAAGAGACATTATGCCAATGCTATTTGTAGGAAGGTCAGCCTTTACTGTATGCCTACTCTGCACAACAGTATTTAAACGGACTAAACTACTGTACTAAATGTACCTGTACATAAGAAAACAGTATTGAAATTACTGTTCTGCTAACTTACATTCCCAATAGATGAGCAGCATTTCTACCTTCTGTTTGTTAGTGTACATTTGACTGACACAACTCTTCAACTGACGATGGTTGATGGAATGATAGGTGTGCATTCTACTTATGTTTACATCTGTCCTCTGTCAATGTCAGCACGTGGATTTTTTCCATTACTGCGAGTACCTGCACTAAGCGCTGGAGCATCAATGTCAATGTAGTGTTATGTAATTAAGAACGTTGTGTTTCAGTGAATGGTACACTGTGATACATTTTGAGTAGGTCTTTAGGAGAGGAAATGAATTACTGAATCAGAAATACAGGGTGGCATTTAAAAAAGTCATACCACTGTTCATATCTTTGTAAAAAACAAAGCTACAATGAAGGCAATCATGCTGATTGATGTCCATTTCCAGATCCTGCAGGTGGGTCTGGAGTCTTCATTTCACATTAAGGCAGCCATTGGGTACCTCCCACCTCTCCCAGAAATACTGCTAATGATCTCCCATATGACTTAACTTTAGTGAAACAGTTTATGATATTCAGGAACTGTGGAACCATCTCGAATAATTTGGTGACACTTTACCCTCACTACCTGAAAATCTGCGAGGAACTCTGCAGTTAGTGAACACCTGTTGCTATGCAGAGATTCACTACTACATGTTATTGTTGAGCAGTGTTTGTTACCCCACCTACGGAAGTGCAGTGGTTTTGGCTGTCCTGTGAATTTTGGAATGACTACTTCAGAGGCACAGTCCACAAGTCTGATCTTTTGTGCTGAACTGCATCACGGAGTCACCAGAGGACATCTTCACAGTAATCCTCAGTTACTGTTTGTCCTTCAGGTGCGTTTTTGTGATGCACAATTCCACGGACATCAAAGAAGACAGTCAGCATCATCTTGATTTTGCTCCACTCCTGCCACACTTTCTTCAGCCTTGGAAACTCGGGATGATTCCATTGTGACAACTGTCTTTTTTTTTTTGGGTCATACCCACACACCAATGACTAATCTCCAGTTATCATGGTGTTCAGAAACCCAGGATCAGTGTTGGTGGTGTCCAGAAGATTCTGTGCAATGTCAAAACGGAGGTCTTTTTGTTCCAGCAACAACAACTTGGGCATGAATTTTGCAGCCACTCAGCATGTGTTCAGATCATCATGCAAAATTTGATGCAGTATCTTTGTTCAATATGTTCAGTCATCTCGAGGGGATCGGTAGTCCAATGAACATGTTGTCTATTACCTCACTCAGTGACCGACAGGCAGTGACTGATGCGCTGGAAGGTGGGAACAAAATTCACACATGCGCGTAAAGGTCTTCCTTTACAGTGTACAGTGGTGCTGTGCTATCGTCTCTATTCTGCGCAGGAAAATCAAAGTTCGGATCCTTTTTAGATAGTCCTCGTATACAGTAGCACAGTATGACACCTTTCCAGCCCAGTGTACAGCAACATAGAACTCTGCCAGCAGAGTGTTCTCAATATATATCTGTGATTTCCCCACAGAATTCAAGCATGGTTTTTATTCCCCTGCACAAATGTCTGAAATACTGAGTGCTCCTTCAGCTTTGTCCATTAGTATGTGTGGTGATTCATCACTTATCTAAATGTCACTGTCATCAGCAAATAAAAATCTTTTTCCATGCTTTAAATTCTATTGAATATAATTGCTTTACAGGGTGTCCCATTTACGTTAATCCCCCAAATAACATTTTGTGCAGAAGCAAACTGAAAATATATCAATAAGATGTTGTTTAACTACCAGTGGGACACTAACCAGCAAGATTGTGACTAACTTGTAAATTGTTCATTAGAAAATATGAACAGCAGTATGTCCCTTTTAAATAGCACCTTATACTGTTTATTTGGTAATCAAGTTTCTCTTCGCAAGACTTGTTGAAAAATGTATCACAGTGTAGCACTCACATAAACAGTAGCTTTCACATAAACATGATGTTATTGGCAATGTAACACAAAACTAACTTTAAATCTCCTGTACTAGGACACAGTACAGGTACTCTGGATAAGGTTAACATAATTCATTCACTTACTGGAGTTGATAGTTAACAAATGGAATCACAAGGAAAATGCATACTGACATTCCCTACAGATGAATAGCTTTTCCCTCTTCTCTTTGCACACACTGTACACACACAAACTTTCAATGAATGACCAGTGTGCATTTTCATTGTGTACCCAAAGTAACATAACTCGTACATTGGCTGGAATTGACATTTGTTTACTGTCAACTGCAGCCAATGTACGACTTATGTTACTCTGGGTACAAAGACATACTGCTGTTTGTGTCTCTGTCTACTGAAAGAAGTTAAAAGAAAGACACAATTATTCTCGTTAATGTCCCACTAGTAATTAAACAACATTTGCTCTATGCATTTTTTACTTTGCTTCTCGACAAAAAGTTATTTGAGGTGGTCAAGACAAATGGGACACCACAAGTATTAGGAAAGTATTTGTTTCCAGACATTCAGGAAGCTGCAATAATGTCAATCACATGGTGATAAATGTTGTTATGGAACACATACCAAGCATAAAATTTTTAGATTTCTTGCTGTCTCATATCTGCAGTGGGCCAGGTAGGGCCTATATTACAATACTGGTACTTGAAATGTGAATCACTGTAATATGATACACTCTCTGAGAAATAACCTCAGAATGTTCAAATGATCTTTAAACACCCAAAAAGGTAACAAAAAATAGCAAGACAGCTCAGTGCAGTGAGAATTTTGATAGTTCCATGTGAATATACCTGTCAAACAGTGATCTAACAAATTAATAAAATATCTGGGAAGAAGGTACAACCAGCATTTACATCTCAATAAGTAGAACAGACTTAAAGTCCAAGCCATTGTACTCTAAAATGCAGGGAAATTGTATAACAAGGAAAACTCTGAAAAACTATTTATTACAGAAATGTTACATTACTGTCAATGATTACTTAAAATGGCATGCAAATTAATGACAAAAATGTTCATCATAGATGTGTAATTGTCATAAACAAAAGGCATTTTACAATATGCTCTGTGGAATAGTTACAAAAGCCATATGAAAGTGTAACATAACATAATAAACACTTCATGAGCATCTGTAGTTAAACTACATGAATTTGTTGATGATATCCAACACATATTGACAACACATGGATAAATGAGTAAAAAATAAACTATTTATTATAAGCAGTATGGTCTCAGCACACTACAGCATGATACTCCTGACAATATTTATTTATTTATTATATTTCCATTTTCTCTGTTATTTTCTTTATTATCCCTATCATATAGGCTTTGTAGTTTAGAAATGCCTTTACCCAAATGACCACTCAATTGTGATTTGTGTACTGAAATCCAGTTACAAAATCTATAAATTGCTCTTTTGATGGGTCCAGAATGAGAATGAATCAATCAATGATGAATAAACAAATCAGACCAGTTGGGATTTATGCGACTGTTGTTCATTGAAGCTATGACAAACTTCTTTGAGCATATTGGATGTTTGCCTACCACATATTTAACTTACACAGTCTTTCTATTGTCTGACTGACTCCCAACGTGAGGTCAGGTGATCTATGTGATGTTTCCTATATGATGTAGATTATTTAGCAGCTGCAGATCACAGTGGGCAGCTCCTGCAAAGCAGGAGACATTGTCAAGTTCACACATGTACTAAGTGCTACTGCTTCCAAGTAGCTGTTCATATTTATCCATAGGGGAAGCTGTGTTCATTTGTAATTGTAATGCAATGTCTCTCCTGCTACCATAGAATCTTTACTGGTCTCATATTTTCTTTCACCCTTCATGTAAAGCCATCATTCCATACTAATGTGTTTAATATCTCTTATGATTAATGACCATCCAGCATAATTTAACACACAAGAGGCTGTGACATCTCTGTCAAGAACACTCAGAAATAAAAACTGACTTTAAAATATTTTAATCATTGATTTATTGTTACAGAACCACAAGTAAAAAAAAAAAAAAAAAAAAAAAAAAAAAAAAAAAAAAATAAGGGGGGGTGGGGGTGGAAATGAGATTAGTTAACACAAATAGGAAGACACTGTGGGGAAAGAAAAACATTTACGCAGAAAGTAAACTGATGATACAAGTTATAACTCTATTTACAGAAATGAAGTCCCATGCTTCTTCACAGAGCATAGGGGAACGATGCGGGAGACCTGCACCGCCATACTAGGCAAGGTCCTAATGAAGTGGTTTGTCATTGCCTTCATCTGACCATAATGGGAATGAATGATGATGATGATGACAATGACACAGCAACACCCAGTTGTCTCAGGGCAAGTGAAAATCCCTGACCCCACCGGGAATCGACCCCGGGACCCCGTGCTCGGGAAGCGAGAACACTACCACGAGATCATGAGTGGTGGACCACTCTGTTTATAATAAAAGTAATTTAAATGATCAGCTGAGGCTGAAGGCAATGGCTGAAATTGAAAGCAAAGAAATATATAAGAACAAGGAGTAGTAGTTAATGGCAATCTAATAATGATGGTTTTAGACAGTTTCTACTTAGGAAATGAAGTACATCTACATCTACATCTACATCTATACTCCGCGAGCCACCTTACGGTGTGTGGCGGAGGGTACTTATTGTACCACTATCTGATCCCCCCCTTCCCTGTTCCATTCACGAATTGTGCGTGGGAAGAACGACTGCTTATAAGTCTCCGTATTTGCTCTAATTTCTCGGATCTTTTCGTTGTGATCATTACGCGAGATATATGTGGGCAGTAGTAATATGTTGCCCATCTCTTCCCGGAATGTGCTCTCTCGTAATTTCGATAATAAACCTCTCCGTATTGCGTAACGCCTTTCTTGAAGTGTCCGCCACTGGAGCTTGTTCAGCATCTCCGTAACGCTCTCGCGCTGACTAAATGTCCCCATGACGAAT
The DNA here is from genome assembly GCF_023898315.1 of Schistocerca nitens. NCBI lineage: Eukaryota > Metazoa > Arthropoda > Insecta > Orthoptera > Acrididae > Schistocerca > Schistocerca nitens. The sequence continues at coordinate 554,382,334 of NC_064616.1, read as the reverse complement.
CGCGCTGCTTTTCGCTGGATCATGTCTATCTCTTCTATTAATCCAACCTGGTAAGGGTCCCATACTGATGAGCAATACTCAAGAATCGGACGAACAAGCGTTTTGTAAGCTACTTCTTTCGTCGATGAGTCACATTTTCTTAGAATTCTTCCTATGAATCTCAACCTGGCGCCTGCTTTTCCCACTATTTGTTTTATGTGATCATTCCACTTCAGATCGCTCCGGATAGTAACTCCTAAATATTTTACGGTCGTTACCGCTTCCAATGATTTACCACCTATGGCATAATCGTACTGGAATGGATTTCTGCCCCTATGTATGCGCATTATATTACATTTATCTACGTTTAGGGAAAGCTGCCAGCTGTCGCACCATTCATTAATCCTCTGCAGGTCTTCCTGGAGTACGTACGAGTCTTCTGATGTTGCTACTTTCTTGTAGACAACCGTGTCATCTGCAAATAGCCTCACGGAGCTACCGATGTTGTCAACTAAGTAATTTATGTATATTGTAAACAATAAAGGTCCTATCACGCTTCCTTGCGGTACTCCCGAAATTACCTCTACATCTGCAGATTTTGAACCGTTAAGAATGACATGTTGTGTTCTTTCTTCTAGGAAATCCTGAATCCAATCACAAACCTGGTCCGATATTCCGTAAGCTCGTATTTTTTTCACTAAACGTAAGTGCGGAACCGTATCAAATGCCTTCCTGAAGTCCAGGAATACGGCATCAATCTGCTCGCCAGTGTCTACGGCACTGTGAATTTCTTGGACAAATAGGGCGAGCTGAGTTTCACATGATCTCTGTTTGCGGAATCCATGTTGGTTATGATAAAGGAGATTTGTATTATCTAAGAACGTCATAATACGAGAACATAAAACATGTTCCATTATTCTACAACAGATTGACGTAAGCGAAATAGGCCTATAATTATTCGCATCTGATTTATGACCCTTCTTGAAAATGGGAACGACCTGCGCTTTCTTCCAGTCGCTAGGTACTTTACGTTCTTCCAGAGATCTACGATAAATTGCTGATAGAAAGGGGGCAAGTTCTTTAGCATAATCACTGTAGAATCTTACGGGTATCTCGTCTGGTCCGGATGCTTTTCCGCTACTAAGTGATAGCAGTTGTTTTTCAATTCCGATATTGTTTATTTCAATATTTTCCATTTTGGCGTCCGTGCGACGGCTGAAGTCAGGGACCGTGTTACGATTTTCCGCAGTGAAACAGTTTCGGAACACTGAATTCAGTATTTCTGCCTTTCTTCGGTCGTCCTCTGTTTCGGTGCCATCGTGGTCAACGAGTGACTGAATAGGGGATTTAGATCCGCTTACCGATTTTACATATGACCAAAACTTTTTAGGGTTCTTGTTTAGATTGTTTGCCAATGTTTTATGTTCGAATTCGTTGAATGCTTCTCTCATTGCTCTCTTTACGCTCTTTTTCGCTTCGTTCAGCTTTTCCTTATCAGCTATGATTCGACTACTCTTAAACCTATGATGAAGCTTTCTTTGTTTCCGTAGTACCTTTCGTACATGATTGTTATACCACGGTGGATCTTTCCCCTCGCTTTGGACCTTAGTCGGTACGAACTTATCTAAGGCGTACTGGACGATGTTTCTGAATTTTTTCCATTTTTGTTCCACATCCTCTTCCTCAGAAATGAACGTTTGATGGTGGTCACTCAGATATTCTGCGATTTGTGCCCTATCACTCTTGTTAAGCAAATATATTTTCCTTCCTTTCTTGGCATTTCTTATTACACTTGTAGTCATTGATGCAACCACTGACTTATGATCACTGATACCCTCTTCTACATTCACGGAGTCGAAAAGTTCCGGTCTATTTGTTGCTATGAGGTCTAAAACGTTAGCTTCACGAGTTGGTTCTCTAACTATCTGCTCGAAGTAATTCTCAGACAAGGCAGTCAGGATAATGTCACAAGAGTCTCTGTCCCTGGCTCCAGTTCTGATTGTGTGACTATCCCATTCTATGCCTGGTAGATTGAAGTCTCCCCCTATTACAATAGTATGATCACGAAACTTCTTCACGACGTTCTGCAGGTTCTCTCTGAGGCGCTCAACTACTATGGTTGCTGATGCAGGTGGTCTATAGAAGCATCCGACTATCATATCTGACCCACCTTTGATACTTAACTTAACCCAGATTATTTCACATTCGCATTCGCTAATAACTTCACTGGATATTATTGAATTCTTTACTGCTATAAATACTCCTCCACCATTGGCGTTTATCCTATCCTTGCGGTATATATTCCATTCTGTGTCTAGGATTTCGTTACTGTTCACTTCCGGTTTTAACCAACTTTCCGTTCCTAATACTATATGCGCACTATTTCCTTCAATAAGCGATACTAATTCAGGAACCTTGCCCTGGATACTCCTGCAGTTTACCAATATTACGTTAACTTTTCCTGTTTTTGGTCTCTGAGGACGGACGTTCTTTATCAACGATGCTGATGTTCTCTCTGGTAAGCCGTCAGGTATTTTATTGTTTCGCCCAAGGGGGGGTCCTTCTAACCTAAAAAACCCCCGTGTGCACGCCACACGTACTCTGCTACCCTAGTAGCTGCTTCCGGTGTGTAGTGCACGCCTGACCTGTCTAGGGGGGCCCTACAGTTCTCCACCCAATAACGGAGGTCGATGAATTTGCAACCATTATAGTCGCAGAGTCGTCTGAGCCTCTGGTTTAGACCCTCCACACGGCTCCAAACCAGAGGACCGCGATCGACTCTGGGCACTATGCTGCAGATATTAAGCTCAGCTTGCACTCCGCGTGCGATGCTGGTTGTCTTCACCAAATCAGCCAGCCGCCGGAAGGAACCAAGGATGGCCTCAGAACCCAAGCGGCAGGCGTCATTCGTTCCGACATGTGCTACTATCTGCAGCCGGTCACACCCAGTGCGTTCAATAGCTGCCGGAAGGGCCTCCTCCACATTACGGACGAGACCCCCCGGCAAGCACACCGAGTGCACACTGGCATTCTTCCCCGACCTACCTGCTATTTTCCTGAGGGGCTCCATAACCCGCCTAACGTTGGAGCTCCCTATAACTAATAGGCCCGCCCTCTGTGACTGTCGGGACCTTGCTGGAGAATCGGCCACTGGCCCAACAGGCGAGGCATCCTGTGGTGGCTTGGAAACGATGTCATCACCACTAGGAAGCACCCCGTACCTGTTGGAAAGGGGTAAGGCAGCTGCCACGCGGCCAGATCCCACCTTCGCCTTTCGGCCAGGCACGCGCGAGCCCACCACTGTCCGCCATTCACCCTGGAGTGATGGCTGACCGGTAAGATGCTCACTGCCGGAAGACGCAGCGACATCAGGGGTTCCATGTGATTCCAAGGCCACCGAAGTAGGCATAGGTCTCACCACAGTTGCCCCAACGCCACTACGAGCCGACGCCTGCTCACAACTGGAGCTTTAAAGACACTGAGAATTATCTATGTAATGGAATGTATTCTCAGGCTGTTCAGTTTTCCTTGTGCCTGCCAATATTAACGTACCTCATACTTACCCATATCGACTTACAGAAATGAGAACGGAATCGGAATTGGATTCCTCAATCCCCCCCCCATGCTCTGTTCCCATCTTCCACCAAGAGCTGCACCAGAAACAAACAGAGTGGATTGTAGAGGCTCCCAGAGTCATACAGTATGGGGACTATTTCTTTTGAACCTTCAGTCAGTCATGAAATCAAAACAAAAGTGAAAATCTAATGAATCTTGGCACAGATGTATTGCACAGTGTCTCAAGTGCACCCATCATTAATTTCAAGCTTTTAAGTTATGAGCACACAATAAGCATGTAAAGATGCTTAGAACAACACTCTCTTGCACAAAGTGTGAAGTGCCTGCTGAGGGGTTCCACTTGATTTTATGCAACTCTCATAAAGTAACAGTCACACGTTTCCTTCTTCATGACAATGCTCAGACACACAGACACACACTGCAGGTGCAACAATGATGCTTCTGCAGCTATTTCAATGGGAACTGTCTGATAACGCACCATACACACACACACACACACACACACACACACACACACACACACACAGTGATCTACAGACCAGCATAGGGAATGGGAGAAAGCACAGACAGCTGCCTTCTACGATGAGGGTGTTGAATAGTTTGTACGATGCTATGACAAATGTCTAAGTCAGAGCACCAACTATATAGTGAAGTAGCTGAAAGATGTGAGTAAAAGTAGCAAATAAAATGTTTTTGATAATCACGGTGGTTTCGGTTTTGTGACTGATCAGAGGTTGAAAAAAACGTCCTCATAATAATGAAATACGTCAACAAACTGCTAGAGTAGAATTATAGGCAGGAAACATGAATGCCCAGCAAACAAGAGGAATCACAGAGCACAGAGGCTGTAATTATCTACACCAATTGTTAATTAAAACGAAGAGGAGTTTCTGGAAATGTGATCTTAAGTAAAAGATGCTCTCCATCAGGAGAACCACAGGCTGTACATTTTCTGTGTTTCAGTGATATTTTAGCTGAAAAACTGTGGCATTGTAATGCAGTGTCTTTCTTGTTACCGTAAAAACTTTACTGGTTTCACTGGACAGAACAAATGTGAAGTGATGGAAACATACAGCTGCCATTAATAAAATCATTGACTGATAACCTACTAATTTAAAGTTAAGGAATTTAACATTTTACAGTAGAAGAGTTGCTCTGTTATTTCAGACAAAAAGTTTACTCAGACAGTTACAGCAGTGGTGCATAGTGGCTGCAGCAGTATTAGGAGCATGGAGCCAGTTGAATAAACAATTTTTAGTCACAGGCTGTACTACATGTGGAGCTGCTTGATATGGTGGAGGAGGAAGAGGAGTAGCAATTCTGATCAGAGACAATGTAATACACCACCCAACAGCCTTAACTCTGTATTCCGAGCAGTGACTACCAGGACTGAATTAGTCAATATCTTAAGTATCAGTGAGCATTTATTCAAACAAGTTTCAGTGGAAATATTTCTTTAAAAAATAGGACCACTGTATACATTATGTGCAGACTATAATACTCACAACATCAGTTGGCACTGCATGTATGAATCCGTCCTCGCATTATTGGATAATAAATCTCTGACTGTTATGAGTGATGGTAGCCCAACAATGGTTATAGCTCCTGGGAGAAAAAAATCTACATTAGACCTAACACTATTCTCCCCTTGCATTGCAGTAATGGCTAGGTGACAAGTACTGGAGGACTCTCTAAGATTGCATCATTATCCTATGCTTATGAAGATTGGGGTGAATATAGTCACTATCAACATACAAGCCCACTGATAGATGGAATGCTAGAAAAGAAAACTAGGAAATTGATCAAGAAATCATAATGCAAGAAATAAAAAAAAAGATTTCAGTATTCCCAAGGGAATTGATGGGTATGGAAAGTTTGTCTCACTAACTAAATGAACAGCTAATGGAGGTATCTATCACTTAATAAATAAGAACAAAGACAAACAACAAGCACCAGAGACTGCTCCAAGGCCATAGCAAAGTCAAGGTTAGCTCTACTGCAATATAGAAAGACACCAATGTTAGAATTTTTTTTGGTAGTACAAACAAACTGAAGCAACAAAAAAAAGTTTTGCAGTTATGGAAGAGGGAAAGTTGGATTCAATACTGTGAGTCAATATGAAAAGATAGCAGTATAACAGAGGTCTGGCAAAAGATCACATGTTTTAGAAGTGGCAAATCAAATACAAACTCTATCAAAAATGGATGCCTTGGTTAGAGTCATTTTTGGACAGAATTTCACCAGCTTCAACATGCAATAAAGATGTTTGCTTTTACAAGAATGAAACAGAACATGAACAGATCTGATTAATGCTCTACAAAATTCACCCAACACAGCATCAGGCATCAGGCATCATTATAGCATGATATGAAACTTACCACCTGAGCCACACTGTTTTTGTGCAATTAATTGCCTCAAGAATGAGCAACACAAATTGCAATTGGCATTCTTAAAGCAAACAAAGACACTCTTAACCTGTTCTCTTACAGACTGATAGCACTATCTTCAAGTTTATAAAAGCTGCTTATAAGAATGCTTAAAAACAGATTAGAATGGTGGATGGAGAGAAATGAGATTTAGTTTGGAAAGAGTGCTCTTGACAACAAAGGGAATTTGGACAACTGAAATTTAATGAACCATCATGAATAAATATTTCAGGATTGTGATATTCTGTGGTATAGCTGGTGCTTATGACAATGTGAAAATTACAGTACTGGAAAGAAACCTTCTTTCAATCAGATTATCACTAAAACTAATCCTTCGAATTAAATCTTCATCTGAAGAAGAATGTATGTTAAGTATAGTGGGAATGCCATCAGGCCCCAGATAGTTGACAATGCCCTCCCTCAGGGAGCCATATTGAGTCCCTGCCTGTACATAGTGTATACGCAAGATGTTGAAAAATGTTACAATTCACTAGTGATCTTTCCTTGTATTTGACCACTTATTCCATTGAGACAGCAAAAGAAATTATGGATCATGCCATATAAAACCTCACAATTAGATGGAAAGAGAATAATGCTGGAAAAATCATCGATGATTATTTTTGCACAAAGAGGAGTTCTGCACTGCCCAAATAGCATACGGCATAGTGGAATAAATATCCCATTCAGGAATCAAGTTAAGTTATAGTTCTGAGAATTGACTTTAGATTAGTGTGGAGACCTCAAATAAAGATTATTTCTTCCCCATGTACTGGCCACACATCTCAATGTGTAAATTTTTCTGAAAGCATCAGTTGACTTTAATGTATGTTATATATAGCTATTGTATTCACTGTTTTTTTAAGTAGTTACTTTAAGATACATAACCATATCTTTTGAATATTTACACTAATGAGTCAAAACATTATGACCACCTGGCTAATAGCATATTGGTTCACCTTTGGAATGCTAAACAGCTGCTATTCTTTATGGCATGGTTTCAATAAGTTCTTGGTAGTTTTTCAGAAGTATTTGGAACCAGGTGTTTGGTGGCAGTGAGCCTCACCATGAGATGTGGCCATTATATATATATAGACACACACACACACACACACACACACACACACACACACACACACACACACACACACACACACACAGTAAAACCCCACTAATGCAAAAGTTTGGAGAATCTGAAAAAGATATTGGATGAAGGAAAAAATAAATATAAAGTTGATTTGTAGGCAAAGAAAGGATTTCATTACACTTTAGGACTGAACAACTCATTATTGAAACAAAATTTATTGGAATGAACCATTTATTGCACTGGTAACTACAGTATTGTATCACATGTTTGTGAAGCAGTACTCAAATATTCACTTACAGGAACTTGAGAAATCAGTAACAGACTTTTGCCACAAAAAACTGAAGCTGCCTGATGATGTGATATTGTACCAGCATTAAATGAACATCATGTCAGTTGGTGTGGCCACAGTGTGCTGTTCTATGTAGCATAATGCCCATACGAGGGCATCTGCAGAGTTAGAATGTGAGACAATAGGTTTAGGAGTTTCTTCTCCTTCCACTATCTACATCTTCAGATTTCTCATCAGGTAGATTCTGGATTATAGAGACAATGTCTTCACCACCGATTTCTTGATGACCATTGTCACTGACTGATATACTTCTTTGAAGACAATTTTCCCCTGCATCTTTGCACCCTGGGATTTCTTGAGCAAGCTGAAGGATATCATTATTCTATGAAGTCAGAATGTATGGGGTTTCTTTAGATGTGAGACTTGATGACAGTTTCTTAGGCAATGTTTGTATTAAATTTTTGCTCATATTGTCTCTAGCCTCAGCTAGCCACATCCTTTATTGTTATGTTTTTAATTTTTTCTCTGATGAAACAGTCCTCTCTTTCAATCAGAAATTGTCGAAGCTTTTTTTCTGTTATTCCTCTTTAGATTTTGTAACACACCTTGATCCATTGGTTACAAGATAGAAGTGACATCTCATGGGGTGTAGGGAACAGTTTTCATGTCTCCATTGACTAGCTTCATTTCTGAAGCCTGAGATGGAACATTGTCAGTCACAAGTGGAGCTTGAGGTGGCAAACAAGTTTCTGTTTGAATCTTCTGACAGAGGAAACAAATTATTCCTCAAAGCACTCATTAAACAGAGCACTGGTCATTGAATCTTTACTTTGATTTTCATAATAAACAGGGAGAGTGTTCATATTCATGTCTTTTATGGGATGTGGTGTTGCAGACTTCCTAATTACTATGAGCAGTAATTTGTTTTTTGGCACAGCATTGCTACAGGCTAAAAGAGTGAGGTGTTGTTTATTCATTTTAAAACCTGGTGCAGATGAATTTTCTTTCAAAGCAAGAATTTTTGTTGCGAATACTTTGCAGTTCAGTCCAGTTTTGTCAGCAATATACACTAGCTGTGGTGAGTAGTTTTCTGACAACACTAAGTCTGGAAATTCATCTAAGAATGCATCTGTGGTGGCAACACTGGCTGATAATTTTTGTTCACTTATCATTAATTGTCATATCCCATGTCTCTTTTTCCAATGATATAACCAATACAGGTAGCAGTAAATGTTAGATCACCATTCATAAATTTGTTCAGCTGCATTGCCTTCCTTGACTAAACCACAAGAAAGTTGCTTCATCAGTTCTGTCATACAGTGACATAGTGGAGTTGTGGCACTGTTTCAAAGTTTTTTCACTAGCTGTGTTGCAGAAGCTTTCAGTTTTCCTCCAATTATTTTGCAGTCACTGATAGTGGCTTTCCCAGCACCAAATTCAATAGCCAATTTTGTAGCACTTCCCCTATTGCCAAGCCACTTAAGCACCTTCAGTTTTTCCTTTAATGTACAAGAACTATGTTTTCATTTGCTTCACATTGTACTATACACTATAGCATCTGCTTTATATGTACAGTATTGACCTAATTTATGAATAAAAAGCATGAACACAGTACTGTATAAGTCAACCTAATTTATTCATTGTACTGTATGTATGGTATTTATTAACAGCAGCCAAACAAACTGTGCTTTAACTCCTCTGAACACTCCTGCAGCAATCAGATACATAGTTGTATTGTTGTAAAGTGTTATGCATTGTATTTGCAACATTGTCAGTTCCTCACATTGCAACATCGCCAGTTTCTCACAATGGCGAACTATGTTGTGTTGTGGCTGGTAATCCAATACAGCAGCTGTATTTGTATATGTACAGTACATTTTCTTTGGATAAGCTGAACATTTTCGTTTCCAAACAGACCACACTCTCAATTAGTTTGGAATACTGGGGTTCTATTTGCATGCAGTGATAGTATCAAACACTGTTGAAATATTTATTTCAAGATTATGAGTAGAAGACAAAAAAAAGCAATAAAAATTAAACTTATCTATTCCATAAGTATCAGTATTCAGTACAGTATGAGTAAGCAAAAGACAACTTAGAATGAATGTTAAATACTGATTATGACAAATTTTTATTACAGGTACCAAATGGCATGAAAGACGGAAGTTACTGACACCAGCATTTCATTTCAAAATTTTGGAAGATTACGTACATGTATTCAATAAAAACAGTAGAATACTGGTGAATAAATTATCTGAAAATACTCCAGGTTCAACAGTGAATATTTTCAAATACATGACAACCTGCACACTGGATATTATATGTGGTGAGCTTACAACTCACATTCAGATTACTGACAAGTCACATATTTTGAGAAACTATGGTTGATATACATGTTGTCAACCAATGAGGAGACCCAGATTTTTATATTGTTCTTAAAAGCCGGTTTCACCAAAATTACTCTTGGTGAACTTGGTTGTTAAGAATAATACAAGTTAAAGTTGACTTACATTTTCAATTTTTTTCAGTATTTTGAAAACCTATTTACTCATGGGTAATGATAACTTCTTGATCACTTGTTGCTCAGTTTCATTGTATTTTTAAATTATTAAAACTCTACTGAATTATATCGTTTTGTGAAAAATAAAATATTTCAAAGTTTTTGACCTTTAATTAAAAAATAGGAACTAAATAGAGTTTGAGAAGTAACAGATAGTACATAATATTTTGAACTGGACTGGTATAACTGACTCACATTGTCTGCTGTACAAAGAAATGTAATGGACAACTTTCACAATAGATTATTATGTGAGAAACACGAAGGACAGTGAATGTAAGCTGTAGGATTATAGCCACCCATTATCACTGACTTAATATTATCTGCTTGCCATTATTCAATGTTTTACCAAGTCATATTTTTCTTATATGTTCATTCTGTTAATTCATGTGCTCCTTGCATGTGGTTATAACATTTCCATGTTTTGTCATTGTCTGCTTGTGATACTTTCCCAGTATTGTGCCCAAATTAAATAGTTACTTTGGAGCCCAAAATTAATGTGCTATATTTTACTTCAGTTTTCAAATTTTACTTGAAACTCTATATTTGAGAGGTAAAGGAGCATAAATTCAATTTCAGCATTTTATGTTTAAGAACATATTTGTAACACTGACATACTGCATCATTTGTCAAGAAGGATGGTAGATCAGCTGCAGCCCATTGCCAATTTAAGCTATCTTAAAAGAATATGCAGCCTCTTAACAAATCCTGAATCAGCCAGGGGTTGGTGCAGAATCAATAGTGTATCCAGGATCTGAGATGGAAGGGAGGATCTTTGTGATGCAAGTGATGAAATAGTTTTGAAAGCACACCATCAAGTTGCTCGGGGTGCATACAAAGTTGCTCTGGGTGTATGCACTACTAGCCAGTATCCCCATTACATGTTCTGGCTGTCTTCAAACAGATAATAAAACGATATGTATGTTTGTGTTGTGGGGCAAGATGTGAGTTTGGGTTTTGAAGATTTTTCTGGTGGAGGGGAGGGGGCTGGACTATTGCCCTCTGTTGCCACTTGCTGGGTACATCCTTGAGCAGAACTACTACTCTTCTTCCACAAATGAAGTAGTGTGTGGGTATTATAAACATGGTCTTAAGGTTAAACTGCTGAAATTAGATTTATGCCCCTTTCCCTCTCAGGCACAGAATTTATGACAATATTTCAATAGTGTGCAGTAATGTTTGAGAAATATTCTGACTAGTAAGTAAGGAACTTCAGTATTAATTTTGTGCCTCAGTACATACCATCACAGCTTACAGCTATATCTTCAGTTTATGGCTAAAATTAGAGTTACTATTTGTTTTATTCTAGTGCAGTCAGTGAGTTGTCTCATTTATTTACACACACAGAACTTGTGTTCAGAAATATGTGTGGATTATGATACTATTTCCCTGAAATGCTAAAATCTTGCATAAAACTTTAATATGTATTTGTTGTTAAGTAAGCTGTATCTTTTCATGAACCTCCATTCATATTTTGTGCAAAAGAGAAATCCAAGAAAATATTACAGTTCATAAAATATTTTTTTATGTCCACAAGTATTACCAGTGCTCATGTTGGCTGATTCTCATTGTGAAAATTCTAAAATAACATCTTTAATGTTTACTCAATATTATTTGTGAATAACTTCACAAATGAGACCATGCAATTATACATTTTACTTAAACGTAGGAACAGCTGGGTTAATAGACCGCTCAGGACATACTGATATAGATTGATCATAGTTTTCCTAAGCCATTATATTCTTACAAGGAATCCATTGCTCTGCCGAACCTTTGTGTAATGGAAACAGATTTTGCCATACAATAGTACACGAAATTTAGCTACGTTTTGTTGCAATTTACATAATTCATCATGGCTATGGAAATGAGATGGATAAATATTTCTCAGTTTTCTTGCTGCATCAGATTTTTTTGCATACACATGCTTTCAATGACTTCCTCTGTCATCATTGTTGGGAGTTAAATGACATACTAATATGACATCGGGTACTTTTATAAATAGTCAGCCAAATACTGTCATGAGGATGTCACAAAGTCATGGAACTTCCATATGCTATGTGATGGACATTAATAGTGGCATTCATTCTGTGAGATGGTGGATAACTTAGCTTATTTCCTTATTTCTCTGCAGCCTTTCATCATGTTCTTCTAAAAGAGGCATCAACATAACTTCTGGTAACATATGGAAGTTTCATGACTTAGTCTGAATTCAGTGACATAATTGTGCAAACTACATATGGAAGTACCGCTCTGAAATCACCTACTTGTCTTTAATTTACCACTTACATGTGCATCACAGTAGTTCCATCATACTAATGTAAAAGCAATGGTTGAATATAAAATATTCCTTAATGCAGGTTCTTTATCATTCTTGTTTTAATCTAGCAGCTTGCTTACTTGGCACACATCTCTGCCAATTTAATTTTACTCTCTTTTTTTAATTTAATTGTTTAATATATTTTGTCAATGGTTATATTTAAAGATTGTCTTAGTATATAAAATATTTAGAGGTGCGTTGAACGTTCTGGACTTTGAAATGACTTTCATATGCATGGACAGTTTTGAATTTGCATGAGAACCCTGTGTACCTTTAATGCAAAGGAGCAACCACAGCTAAACCAAGACCAGGCAGATGTCATGTACTGACAGACAGGGTGGTTGTAAAAAATTGCATGAACCAGCAAAAGGAATCACTCATGACTTCCAAGGTGTTACCAGCAGTCCAACTAGTACAGTGACTGGGTGTACAGAGTTAAAGAAAATGCGGTACAATGGTTGAGCAGCTCCTCATAAGCCACACGTTTCTCTAGTCAGTGCTTAGAAACACTTGACGTGGTATAGAGAGTGATGCCATTGGATTGTTGATAGCTAGAAACAAGTGATTTGGAGTGATGAATCATGCTAAATCCTGTGTCAATCCAAAGGAAGAGTTTGGGTTTGACAAATTCCCAGTGAACAGTACCTGCTGTCATGAGTATTGCCAACACTGAAGTACTGAGGAGGTGGTGTTATAGTATGTGGATTTTTTAATGGTTAGGGAGTGGTCCCCTTATTATACATATAAAATACTACATAAAAAAGAATATGAAGACATTTTACAGCTGCGTGGTCTAGGCATCTTGTCACAGTCCGCACAGCTCCCCCCCTCCCCTGCCCCGTCAGAGGTTTCAAGTCCTCTCTCGGGCATGCGTGTGTGTGTTGTCCTTAGTGTATGTTAGTTTAAGTGGTGTGTAAACTTAGGGACCGATGACCTGAGCAGTTTGGTCCCATAAGGCCTTACCACAAACTTCCAACATTTTACAGCATAGTGTACTGCCTACAGTTGGGAGGTGATGACTGTATCAGCATGCACTATGTCCTAAAACAGCATCTGTGAGGCAATGATCCATGAAAAATATATTCTTGAAATGTACTAGGACTGAACATAATGGAACATATCTGGGATGAGTTAGAACATCAGTTTCACTCCAAACCCCAGGTTCCAGCATCACTAACTTCTCAAGTTTTGGCTCTTGAGGAAGAATGCGCTGCCATTCCTCCACAGACTCCATTCAAAGTGTCCCCAGCAGAGTTCAATCCGTCCTTAAGATGAAGTCTGGATATACCTCATATTGATGTCCACTAATAAGCATCCAGGTACTTTTGATCAGATAGTTTATATGATCATTCTGCTTTGTGTAAAAACAGTCACTCCCAAGTATTTGTTACTTGACTGACTTTGGTTGTAAATTATCAATCCTGTGGTTAAATAATGGTACATTTTTGCATTTCATTAAATGAGTGAGTTTGTTTTCTTACAGTAAGATGTAGTTGCCAATATTTCCACTAGGCTGATGTTTTTCAAATATGAGAGAAAATAATATTACCTTGTAGGTAACTAAATACATGGTTCACTGAAAGTTTTGTGACATTTTGGGTGAATATTTCCAAGAAGGTGATTGGTATTAACATCAGTTGTTAGTAAGTAATGAAAGTTTGACCTTGTTTGGCCTAATTGACAGGCTGCTAACTAACTCTGTCTGAACATGCCTCAGAAGGCCCAATGATACTGACTGACTGTCAAGTCATCCTCTATTCAAAGGCATCACTGGATGGAGATATGGAGGGGCATGTGGTTAGCACACCGCTCTGCTGGCCATTGTCAGTTTTTATTACTGGATCTGCTACGTTTCAATCTAGTAGCTCCTCAATTGGCCAATCTAGTAGCTCCTCAATTGGCCTCACAAGAGCTGAGTACACCTCACTTGTCAACAGAACTTCAAAGACCTCAATGGTCACCCATCAAAGTGCTAGCCAAGCCCAACAGTGCTTAACTTCGGTGATATGACGGGAACTGGTTTTACCACTGTGTCAAGGCCACTGGCAATTAATAGTCTGTAGGTCCTTCATTTCTTTAGCTAAGCTTGTTAGTTAGACTGAGGCATCAATGAAGCTGAAGTAGGAGTAATACTGTTATTGAGTTTTATGAACCTGAGGTAGGAATTATTACAAATCAGTGTTTGGAAAATATGCAGCAGGCTATTGGTGATTCTCCATCTTCCAAAGAAATGCTCTGTCATGTGTGATATCAAGTGTGATACTCTTTCGAGTCACTTTGGATGAATTGGTAAGAGCTGAATGTAGTGATCTTTCAGATTCTTGCTGCACTTAGCATCAAACTGAATACATGTTTGAAAGCAGATCAGTAGCTGTTTATGGCATCCTGAATGACAATATTTGCATGAAAAAGAACTTTATTTGCTGCTTATAACATTTTCCAATGCTACACAAAAAAATTCACAAGTCCAGATAATTCTTCAACTAACCAATAACTCTGATCTAGCTTTGCATGATTTCTTCCTGTTTCCCAAAGCAAAGGAAATGATTTATGGCAGTCAATTTGTGCCTTCTGAAGCAGCAATACCTAGAAGGAACGTACCTAAGGAACCTCCAAAAGAAATTTAGTGTGAAGATTTTCCGAATTAATTTGGATGGATGCAGCAGTGCACAGGACAGCAGAGACAGTGCTTTAAAAATTTTATAAAAGTATAACTAAGTGTAAACATGTGCACTTCAATAACAGTTTCAGAATTTTCAGAGTAATTTCATACTTCACATGCATAAAGGCTGAGACTGTATCTCAGAATAACCACAAAGTCCTTAATTAAATCATGAACAATAGTGGTTTTATAATGCTTCCAGTAGGCAAACAAAAAATCATTTCTGTGTCTGCTGATGAGTATCTAACATACATTCTTCCTGTTAAGAGGTTCTAAATTTCCAGAAGGGATTTGATACTGCACCACACATCAATTACTAAGTAATATACAATCATATAAAGTAAATATGTGACTTTATCATTGAATATTTGACTAACAGAACCCAGTACATTATACTGGACGGCAAATATTCTACAGAAATGAAAATAATACCTCTTGTGGCTGAAGGAGGTGTAATAGGACCTCTAATGTTCTCAATA
Organism: Schistocerca nitens; assembly: GCF_023898315.1. Classification (NCBI taxonomy): domain Eukaryota; kingdom Metazoa; phylum Arthropoda; class Insecta; order Orthoptera; family Acrididae; genus Schistocerca; species Schistocerca nitens. The sequence goes on along the minus strand of NC_064616.1, from coordinate 554,366,965 downwards.
TACATAAAAAATTATCAGTTAGGATCAGCAGTGCTATTAAAGTCTTTATTGCTATGATGCAGTTGTCTGCAAGAAATTATCACTGTTGGACAAATACAAGGGAATACAGAAAGCTTTGATCAAAATTTCAATTTGTTGTAATGAATGACAGTTTTCTTTAACTGTGAATAAAAGTAAGATACTGCCTATAATAAAGAGAAAGAACCCAATGGTTTCAGTTACAAGATTAGTGGTGGAAAATTAGAGAAAGTCACATTGTATAAGTATTTAGGGATAATAGTAAGAGGTGATATGAAATGGATCTATCATTTACAATCAATATTAGAAAAGGCAAATGGAAAACTTCAGTTTCTTGTAAGGGTTCTGGGATAATACAATAATCCTGTAAAGGAAATCACATACAAGATACTAGTGTATCCAATTCTAGAACACCATTCCAATGTTGGGAATCCTTATCAAGCAGGCATGACAGTAAACATCTAACGGGTTCAGAGATGCAGTGTCAGGAATATAATAGGGCAGTATAGCCCATACAGAAGTGTAACACTAGTGCTCAGGGAACCACCATAATTGCATGTCTTGCATAGGGATCATGAGTATAGTATAAGGGAGTTTAGGGAACATTCGCATAAATATGGACAGTTCTGTTTCCCTTGCTCACTACAGGAATGCACATGACAAAAAATTAATATTGGTATAATGTACCCTCCAGTACCCTGCACAGTAACAACCCAGATATCTTTATATAGATGTAGATATTGAGTCAAAAATATTGCTAGATATGTATACCTTCTGTTCTTGTGACACAATGACTGCGCCACAAAATTTCCAGCATACAGCCTTTAATGGAGCTGGCTAGATATGTTTTATAAACATTTGTCTTTAATATGTTTTGGTCCCATAGTGAAACTGAAGCTTGTTAAATATCCAGAAACGTCCACATTTACATATACACTCAGAAAGCCAATATGCAGTACATGATAGAGACGACTTTGTACCAGTATCATCCAGTCCCTGTCCTGTCCATTCATGAATGGAATGTGAGATGTTTTAATGCCTTTTTTCACCCCATAATCTTTCTTATTTTACCCTCATGATCCCTATGTGAGACATACTATGGAGCCAATGTAAGTGTGGTACTGTCTACCATGAAAACCAGTTCTCTACTGACCAAAAGTATTTTGTGACTGCATCACTTTTATTGGAGAAATCTCATTTAAGTGTTGTTTGAGGCCTCCCGAGATGTTAATTGCTTGAATAGTTCATGGATGTTGTGTTAGATAGCAGCTGCCTCATGGAGATATTATGAAGTTTCACACAACACTATCCAATGCAACACATGTTTACCATACAAACAATGCTGTTTAAGTTTCTAAGTTTCCTAGGCATTTCTGTTACACTTTTGAATAGACTGTGTCATATGTATGGACCAGTTCAGGTTTTTTTTTTTTTTTTTTTAATAGCTAAATTGTTTTCCATGCTGTCTTACAATCATAGGAATCATATCTTTGTCCAAGAAATCTGTAAAAAAAACTAAGATTAAGAGTGATGTTAATTTATATGAAATTTGTATTGAGCCTTACAGAGACAGAGTGTGCATCAAGCACAGAGGCAGTCTTGCGATTTAATCACAATGTGGTTTGTATGTTATGCCATTTCTGTTCAGTAAACACTTAGTGTCTCATCATTAATTTTAAAGTCTGGCCCACCCATCTCTTAACAGAGTAGACAAATGTTTTGACTGGAATCCACATTTACCTGGTTGAAGGGAAGCACTGAGCCCAGACAGATACTATTAAAAGACTTCTAAACTTTTAGCTTGCAGACAGAAAAGTCCTTCAGACATGAAAACACACACAGACACACACACACACACAGACACACACACACACACACACACACACACACACACACAGAGAGAGAGAGAGAGAGAGAGAGAGAGAGAGAGAGAGAGAGAGAGAGAGGGAGAAAGAGAAAGAGAGAGAGATACACACACTTGGCTGTTGTCTGTGGCTGATTGGGCCCAACTGTGGGCTGCACCTCACCTGAGTGGCCATAGACAGTAGCAAAGTGTGTGTGAACCATACTTGTGTGTGTGTTTTCTGCTTCTAAAGAAAGAGCCTTTTTTTTTGTCTGAAGAATAAAAGTTTAGGAGTCTTTTCATTGTGTTTGTCTGCAGATCATGCTTCCTTCATGTGGTGAAGAGCAATCTATCCTTTTCATGTTGTTATTCCATACTGGACTTTCCATTGTTTTATTTGATGGTTTACGCTGTACTCACATGATACTGGCTACACAGCGTAAACTGTGCAGTCTAAAATCCAAACTAAATGCATATTTTAATTTGACAGTCAGTGAAGAAGATGTTGCCTTTTTGTGTTATTGTACTTTTAGCTTCCTTTCGTTGTTACAGATATGCACAGTATTTTTAGTTGTTTGCCAACTGAATGCAACAATAGTCTGTGTTTTCCCTTATTTATATGTCTTTTTCATTTTGCTTTATCCAATAGTTCTTTCATAACATTCCAGTTTTCATCAAAATATCTATATTTAGGAGCGCAATGAAGACTAGCTTGAAGCTTCACTGTGATCTGTTTTGAGTTTGTTTATGAGAATAGTATTTTAAAAATCTGATATTTGTATCAGAAGTTTTGCAATGATTGTGATACCATGAATCTGAAATTTTTTTAATTTAGTGTGATGCAACTTAAACATGGATTAAATCATAAATTAACAGTTTTAGTCTTCTCAGTGGAAGAAATCCTTACAGGACTGGAGGCCCAGCATATTTAATATGCCTGGATGAAACACCATCTCTCTATATCTTCCTTATTTCTCCATATTCCTTTTCCAAACTTTTCATAATGTTTCACCATGTTCTCTTTGCAGTCTGTTGATAATTTATGGTCAGCAGTATGAATGCAGGCTTATTTAGTCAGTCAGCTAAGCCTTACAAAACTGGAAAACATTCATGCCATACTGGCACAAATTAGCCTATATTTTAAAACAAAGATGGCATCTTATTTTACACTTTTCAGTTTTCACTCTCGTTAATCACTAGATGGTGTGTTACCTGAGTTCATTAAACAATGAGGAAGGAAAGCATCGCAATGGCTACTACAGTTTTACAATAAAACTGAGCCGAAAAATTTCTCAGCATTTTAAAACTGCAAAAACTATAGCTATTTCAAGCCAGGAAAACCTAATGAAGACCTAATGAACTATCGTCTAATCACACTACCAAGCATCTGTAACAGGGTGCTGGAAACATTCTGTATTATGGAATATATATCCCAATTACCGATCCCATGCCCATATATATATATATATATATATATATATATATATATATATATATATATATATATATCGGTAATTGGGATATAGAAAACTTAATTCCATATATGTTGTAGCTCGTTTATATTTACACTTGATACTGCGCCCGTACAAAATGAAGTATAACAAAGAACTGACTAAAGTAAAGTTAAGATGGAGGCTTGACAGAGCACTTAGAGTTCACAGATATTACGCTTCTGATCGATACAAACTATCGATAGTTGATAAGATATATCTATGGCCCTCCGAAGGAGGAAATGGCCCAATCAGATCAATATGTACATGACACAATCGTCCTGCGGGAATGTCGAACGTGCTCAGAGGCGGGGAGGTGTGGCGGCTGATCTTGTTGCGCTGGCAAGCAATGCAGCTGCGTGCCCAGGTTTGACAGTCCTGTTTGTTATTCTTCCGAACAAAACATTCTGACACGAGACATGTGTTGGCTCGAACGCCCAGGTGGGTTAGGTTATGCAGGGCATCGAAAACCTGTCGGCGCAGCTCGGGTGGGAGCAAAGGGCGTAAGGTACCGGTCGAAGAATCACACACATCTCGTCGGAAACGCCAGGAAATTTAGCCTTTGTGAAAACAAGTGATGTTTGTGGGTCTCGTAGGAGAGCCTGAGAATCTTCATCAGAAGCTTGGAGGGAGGCCAGATCGGAAAGACCAACGATGTGGGAAACAGCAAGAAATCCGCAGCGACGTTATCTGCACCCCTGATGTAACGGACGTCCGTTGTGAATTGAGAAACCAGGTCAAAGTGGTGGTAACGTCGAGGGGGTGGGTCCTCAGGTGGGTTGCAGAACGCTTCTGCCAGTGGTTTGTGATAGGTGAGGACGAAAAACGAACGTCTCTCGACGTCGGGGCGTAAATGTTTGATTGCCTCATAAACAGCAAGGAGCTTTATATCGAATGCGGAATATTTTCTATGAGCTGTAGATAGTTTCTTGGAGAAGAAATGAAGCGGAGAAATCATGTCAGCCTTGCGTTGTCGCAACACTGCCCCCACCGCGATGTCGCTGGTTTCAGTAGTGATGAATAACTCAGCCGAGGGGTCGGGGTAGGCGAGTGTCACAGCGTGAGCTAAAGAAGTCCTCAGAGCCTTGAAGGCCTCTAGCATCGGAGCAGTCCAAGAGACGGGTTTTATATCGGAAGTTTGTTTGCCTGATAGCGCGGCCATCAGGGGTGCCTGAACAGCGGAGGCGGAGGCAGATGGCGACGGTAGTAATTGATGGTGCCGAGGAAACGGCGTAGCTCTGTGTAAGTATCTGGGGGCGGCAGAGACGTGACAGCCTGCACACGAGATTTGAGAGGCTGTATTTCGTCAGCAGAGACGGTGTAACCTAGGAAGGAGACTGACGCCTGGGGCAACTGAAACTAGTCTTTGTTGACCTCGACACCGTTGGAGTTCAAGGTCTGGAGGACCATAGACAGATGATTTTCATGTTCCTCCGCTGAGCTGCTGAAAACGACTATGTCTTCCAGATAAGCAAAGCATAACTCGAACTGTCACAATATAGAGTCAATGAAATGTTGCCACGTTTGCGCCGCATTCTTTAGCCCGAACGCCATGAAGTGATATTGGAATAAACTGAGTGGCGTGATAATAGCCGTCTTAGGAATGTCTTCCGGCGCCACGGGAATCTGGTGGTAGGCCGCACATGCGAAAAGGTCCGTCGTGTTTGGGGACGAGGTGGACTGGTGAAAACCAGTTGTTGTCTGAAGGTTGCAGAACATCTGCCGCCAAAAGTTCATTAATCTGCTGCCGGGCTGCGCGCAACTTGATAGGGTGGAGGCGTCGGACCTTATGCCTAATAGGAGGGCTGGCAGTGGTAACTATCTTGTGTGTCATTCCATCAGTGACGGAAGAAACTGAGAACTGCACATGACATTGGTTAACATCCTGGTGCTGAGTCTTCGGACGAGTAAGGCACGAAGAGGGGTAGCCGTTAGCACGAGTGGGGAAAGATAGCACGAAAGTCACATGTCTCTTATGCAAGCGTGGCGTGCACTTGTGTGGAGGGGGAGGATGCGCGTGCAGCGCCGAGTGAAGGGGAACGGGTAGCGACCGTCCACTGTTAACCTTGCACTGGACAAGTGGCGCGGGCGAGAGCAGCGCTGGCGTCGGCCACAATGGCCGCTGGGTCTTGTGGCCGGTGAGTGAGAGAGGGGGAATGCTTATCAACATGCGCAGTAGCTGCCTGCGAGGTGGGTGTGGTCGACACGTGCGTGCAACTGTCATTAGCACCACTGTTTGAAACACACGGCATTGGATGAGGCGAGCGCGATGGGGGGGTTGGAACATCACCTGCAAGTAAAGTTTGTGGACTAACCTGGTGAGATGGCCGGTGTGGCCGGGAGGTTCTAGGCGCCTCAGTCTGGAACCACGCGACCGTTACGGTCACAGGTTCGAATCCTGCCTCGGGCATGGATGTGTGTGTTGTCCTTAGGTTAGTTAGGTTTAAGTAGTTCTAAGTTCTAGGGGACTGATGACCTCAGATGTTAAGTGCCATAGTGCTCAGAACCATTTGAACAAACTAACCAGGTGAGAGTTGGAGCTACGCTCAGCCGAGCAATCTTGTTTAGGTGGCGGCGCCATGGATTGCAGTTGCAGAAGCGAGGTACAAACTGCAACAAGCTCGCTATAAGTGGATACGATGCATTGTTTCAGCTTCTCGTTGCCCTGGTGGAGTTGCGTCGCTGAGTCGTATTCTGAGAGTAGGTTGGTAACGCAGGTCACAATGTTGTGGTGGAAACAGAGTGTTGGACATAGATGCGGGTGCACAGTATGAGAGTGTTCGTAGGATGGTGGGGCACTGAACCCTGTACAGCGTTCGGAGATAGTTCATAATGAGACAGAAAATCCATATCAAGGATGAGTTCATCGATGTTGGCAATGGAGAACATCCAGGGAAAATGAAGAGAAGGAGATGGAGTCACCGTAACCTTTATTGAGCCTGATGTAGGTAATGTTGACATGTTGACAGCTCGTAGAAGTGACTTCATCTGTGAAGGAGTGGGTGGGGCCATCAAAGTAGGTATTATCGACACGTCAGCACCAGTGTCGACCAGATGCAATGTCAGTCACATAGAGACGACCACTCGGCCTGGCGGACGAGTGAACGGAGTGTTATGTAAGAGGACACCTGTTAGGTTTCCCGCAGAACTCGGCGTCTCTTAGTTCCTGTGGTTGGCGTTTGGGTATTGGCATGGCAACCTGCACTTCTTGGCGTCATAGCCGAACACTTTGTGGTATCAGCAGAAAGGGTGAGGAGGAGGTGGAGACTGCGACAGTGGGGGCAGCTTGTCTTTGTTGATATGTTCCTGTAAATAGACTAGTACGTAAGGTGCGTGGGCGATCCTGGAGTGCTCGGACAGTGGAGAGAGTGAGCGGACACTGCCAGGGGAAGTAGATGAGGTGACAGTGGAGCAAGCCCTGCCTCTGTCAGCTGAAGGTCGGTATGCGGGGGCGGCTGTGCCGACGAATGGTGTGGAATGAACCAGCTGATGTTGCCACAGCAGCGAATACAACTGGTCAGCACTGCATAGGCGATAGCCGATGGACTCGAACGAGTGTGGTAACAGATGGATCTGTAGATTGGTAGGTAGTTTGGCAGACCACACAGCCTGTAGCGTGGTGTCAGGCATGGTATCCTCGTTCACGAGCAATCGAAGGCGGCGCCAGAGTTGTCGGGGTGTGTGTTCCCCCAGGTGCTCCTCGTAGAGAATCTTTATTATTAATTATTGTGGCGAGCAGGCAAGTCGTTCCATTGTAGTCTTATTTCCAATTCGTATTTTGGTGTAGGCGGCGGCGAAAGGAGCAGGTCACAAATCAAATCCGACTGGTCGTGGAGGTGTGTGACAAGGCAGAGAAACTTTGAGTTGTCGTCAGACACATGATGTAACACGAAAAAGATGCTCGGCGAGCGCGAACCACGATGCTGGGTTGTCTTTGTATAAGGGCGGTAGCTTCGGCAGGCTGCCAGGAGGGGGTGACGATGGTGGCTTCGGTGTCTCCTGGGGTAGTGGCTGAACTGAGGTTAAGTCAGAGGCTGGCGCGATAGGCCCTGGTTTAAAGCAGGCGAGCGAATCCGTAGTAGTGGCAGCTGGCATAGTTGACTGTGTGTCACGAAAACACGGCGCGGCAGTCATGGACGGAACCGTGGAAACAGGCGGATGGACGACACATGAGGAGGGCCTGAAAACTGGACCGTTAGTGATGAGTGCTGGATGGAAACTACCCGCTTCCGGAACAGGGTGAGAGGCTGGTGCGGCAGACACAGGTGGTGCTGTGGGAGCGGCAGGCGGTTGAGCGACCGGAAATGGGGACCCCTGAAAATGGGGGGGGGGGGGGGCTGGGGGGTTGAGAACGCCACCCATGTGGAAACTATCTGATGCATAACATGCCTGTAGCACATGTGGTGGGTCACTGAGGCGAGGTAAGGGGTCCATGTTACGCAAAACACTGAATTGTGCATGTAAATTAAGCACAACTGGAACACCACGTCTGTGGATCAGATCTGGCGTGGCTTGTAGTAATGGCGGCGTAGCACACGGCCCGACAGTAACTGATGTAGCATGCTGGTGGGTGGCCAAACACATGTTCGAATGGAGATCACTTTGTTCTTGAAACACTCGATTAGAAGAGACACAAGTCGAAATATTTTTCAGTTCACGTTTCACTGTCGGATGGGCATAATCCGGTGACATGAAGCCTGAGTCCATTGTTTGCTCTAAAAGTGTAGTTGTCGACCGTTGAAAATTAATGAGGTTAGCACACGGCGTTGGTTGAGAACGCGAATTTCTGTGCGTAAATAATGAATACGCCGTTGGCGAAGAAACGACGAAACTCGGTGAGCGGAGTTGTGCTTCCACATTTTCGAGCAAGGCATTGTTTGGCATGGTCATTGTGTAGTGCATATAACCTGTTGCATAAACACTGGCGTGGAAGACGAGAAACATGAATGAACTGCGGGGTCACCACTATTGGAATGGGATCAGTAATTGGGATATAGAAAACTTAATTCCCATATATGTCGTAGCTCGTATATATTTACACTTGATACTGCATCCATACAGAATGAAGCATAACAAAGAACTGACTAAAGTAAAGATGGATGCTTGACCGAGCACTTACAGTTCACATATATTAAGTTGCTGGTCGATACGAACTATTGATGACGCATATACAGCAACTGATGCCGTAACCAACATACACCAAGTAGGATTTCATGCGAATCAAAGCTGCTGTGAGTAAGTTCTCACACTAACATCATACATGGAAGCAGGATTTCAAAAGAAAAAGATAACCTCAGTGGCATTTATTAACTGCCCAACAGCATATGACACCATGTGGTTGAATGGAGTAATGTATAATCTAAATCACACCCTTTCAAGCTCCAAGATCACAGCAATAATGAAAAACCTGTTTAAAAACTGCACTTTTAAAGTTAAAAATGGATCAACTACAAGTGAATCCTATTCCATAAAGAATAGTTTCCCATAGGACTCAGATTTGGTCACACTTTTATTCAATTTGTACACCAACAAGATAGTTACCACTAAGCCTGTAAAGTTTAGCTACGCTGGTGATGTAGTAATAGCAACTCAGAGCAACATATTCAAAGAAGATAAACAAATACTTACTAGTGATCTACAAAAGCTTGACCAATATTACAAAAATCAAAGACTTTGCCAGAAGCCTAATAAACCAGAAGTCAGCTCATTACAAATAACCGAAAAAGAACTGAATGTAATCTTCAACAACAAAAACTTACAGCACAGATGACAACCTGAATATTTGTGTGTGCCTCTGATATTTAGAAAACATCTGAAATTAAGAGGACAAAAGCTAAAATCAGGAAATAATATGTTTAAGAAACTGGCTGGTGCTAGCTGGGGATCTACTGCTGACACCTTGAGAACTACAGCACAAGCACCCATTTATCCTATACTGGTATCCTGTTCTCTTGTATGGAATAGAAATAGCTATGTCAGTAAAATGTATATCCAATTAAACAACAAAATGAGGACCATGACAGGAACTCTTAAATCCACACCAATAACCAAATTTCTAGTGACCTCGAGGAATACCACATGAATGGACAAAACTAAAGAGATCCACAGATCAGTTCATGAAACAGAGAACAATTTACTTGAGACTGACAAAAATCCAGAAACCAGTCTGGGTCAAAAATGGCCAAATCACCCCACAAAGCTTTGTTCCAAGAAAAGAATTGAGAAATCACTGGACATCATTACGTTGTCATAAGAAGTTAAATAAAACAGATTCAACCTTTAAACCCTCATGAGTGAACCAACTGAGGAAAATACATAGCGCCCTCAACCATGTCAGAACTGGTCATACTGTGACCAAAGCAACACAATGTAAGTGGGGAATGATTGACGATGAACAATGCAACTGTGGAACAACAGAACAAACATTGGACCACACTTTGCATGATTCCCCAAAACGACCATCTGTGAGCACCTGGAAAGGCTGCAGATGAAACACCTGCAATATTCACTGCTTTGAACTGTCTTCTTGTACCTTGCATCAACTTGTGAGGATTTTTCTCTACCTAATTCACTAAAACTGAATATAATGTAGCATAGTGTGGCACAATAGATGCTGTATAAAGAACTATTCCACATGTGCTTGGAAAAAAGTGACATTTTTATTTAAAACCTAATTTCTACATAAAAGGAACATGAATTAGTGAATTAGACTCACGGATTAATGAATTCACTGCGCAAAGTTACCACCTTGACCCAGCGTATCCACCAGTGCCACACGGAATTCATACCAACACGAGATGCAGGATCAATCATCTCTCACAGGAAATATCAGTGGCAAGATCAAGAACGGAGTCTATATGGCTATCACACATGAATTGACGGCGATGATGGGCAGACTTTTATGGTACACATGTGGGCGCAAAATGCTGGCTTTTGGAATGCTTTGCAGCGTGAACTTTCAGTTACTCACTTGGTTCCATAGCAGCTATAGAGATTGCATGCAAAGGAGGAACATTAAGCATGATGGTGAGTGTCTCAATCTCAAACATGTTATCATGTGGCACATCTGTTGAGCCTTGGGTGTCTGACTGAATTGATGCTGACAGCACAAGGAGAAGAGCCAAACTGAGGGAAGCTAAGATAGCGGACGCCTTACCAGATCCCAAGCTACCTCCTTCAACTGGTAGCCAGCGACCATAGTATCTAGTCACTTGGCAGAAGTGACAGCTTGTGCCGGAAGTTGGTGCGCAAAGAAAAAAATTTGCTGCGTTAGCAGATGGCCACAGCAGTCTAGGAATGTGTGCAGATGCTAGGGGTGATAAGTGGCTAAGGGCCACCATACAGTCCCCCCCCCCCCCCAACCCTCTCCTCCTCGCCATGAGAGCAGAGCTCAGATAATGGGTGAGGTGACAATGGTGAAAGCTGGTAATAGTTAAATGACGTTGTCCAGTGGTTAGGCAGTGGTTGGTGGTGTCTACACTCCAGATACCAGTCATGCAACAGAAGCAAGCACCAGACATTGCAGTGCTACATGTGAGGTGAGTGGGGATGCCAGCTGTCAGTAGTGTCGGCCAGCTGTGAGACAGTGTGCTCCAGTGTAGTGCCAATGGTGAGCACGAGTGATGAGTAAGCTGGTGGTATGAGGAGGAGGGACAGGAGAGATCAGACCTGTTCAGCCTAGTGCTGTATCCTGTGCTGTGCACACAGGTTTGTGGAGGTGCTGGGCATGGTTTGAGCATGGGTTTAGGAGGCAGGGTCATGGTGGCATTGCTGTGGGGCTACAAGTAGGGGCTGACGACTGGTTGACCAATTTTGAGAGGTGAAGACACACATGCCAGATGCTGTGGGCATACACAGCTGGTGTCTCCACAGTGAGGATGGGTGGTTGCAAGTCTGGGGCATGGCATTGCCAGCATGTGAACTAATGCTGCTGTGGGACAGAAAGGGTTGGCAATGTGACATTAAGGGTGCAATTGGCTGCTGGCGGTGGCAGAGGGTTCTCGGCTCAATTTCGGTGGAAGCAGTATTGGTGGCAGTGGTGCTGGTCCCATTGGTGGGTCTAGTGTCATCAGCAGCACTGGCTTTGGCTGTGGCATGCACCTGCATGGTTCCGATGAACATGGTAGGTGGACTGTGCGGTGTGAGATCAGACAGTATATAGGCAGGCTTCAGCCTATTGATTGAAATGCTCTTAGTGGTGCTGCAGATATGTCTTGGAGTTCCGCTTCAGGACCTGGTGGAGACAGGAGTAGTGCAGACAATGTGGGAGCTGGTGAACATCAATACACAGCACAACATGAGTGCATCAGGTGAGGTCGCCATGAATCAATGTCCAGCATTTGCCGTGCACTGGGGATGGGTGGGCCACAGATAGGTCATATGGTCCTGCAAGATGGCCATGAATTAAGGCTGGATGTTGTCTGTGGACAGGCCAGCGGGCTCTAGGATGTCACTCAGCATGACGAGCAGCATGCCATAAACAAGGTCAGAGGCTGATATCCCAAATGGATCTTGTGAGCGATGTGGCGCCTTGGAAGTACTAGCAGCAGCGCAGTGATCCACCTGTTGTTGTGGCAGGCGAGAGCAGACTTCAAGGTATGGTGGAGCCATTCCACTATGCCATTGGCAGCAGGGTGTAGCTCGATGTCAGATGCAGGTCTGCACTGCAGAGGTCTGTCAGTGCCCAAAAAGGGCTGATTTAAATTGGACCTGCAGTCCATTGTGATATGGTGGTGGCAGCAGAAATGGGCAATCCTGGGAAGACTGAAGCAGTGGCTACCATGGCAGCGGTGACATTGGGTATCAGCGTTTCCTGAGGCCAGTGGGTGAATCTGTTCACTATGGTAAGGAGGTAGTGAGCCAATTATATCCATGTGAGCATGAGTGAAGCGATGCCTGACGTCTGGGAAGGTGGAGATGGGTGTATGTATGTGGTGGCTGACCTTCATGCATTGACAAGAGAGGCAGGTGCGGAGCCAAGTCCTGCAGTCCCAATGAATACCTGGCCATAGCAAACGTTGCATTACCAGAGGAGTTGACGTGCACATGCCAGAGTGTGTCAAGCTGTGCAACAGGTCAAATGTGACCTTACAGAAGGCGCTGGGCCAGAATAGGCATGGTGAGCTGGTGGACACATCACACGAGATACTGCTGTTTGAGTTGGGAGTCGACATATGTTGATGGTGGAGCCTGGAAGCAGCACCCAGCGGTTGCTGGGGGATTTCCAGATCATGTTCCTGGCCGGTGCTAAGTGTGTCGTAATCCAAAGAAAATGCAATGGCGGAAGTGCGGATGAGGCGGCTGGTGACAATGTTGTCAATTCCAGCAACATGACATATGCCAGTAGTAAATTCAGAGATGAACGACAGCTGCTGGAATTGACGTGGAGAGCACTGGTCATAGTCTTTTGTGAGGGCAAACGTGAGAGACTTGTGGTCAGTGAAGACTGTGAAATGATGAGCCTCCACCAATGGCCGAAAGTATTTGATTGCCTCATAGATGGTGATGAGCTCTCTGTTGTATGTGCTCCAGGGTTGCTGAATGGCAGAGAGGTTGCAGGAGAAGAAGGTGAGCAGCTGCCATGTGTCGCTGAGATGTTGCTGCAGGACAGCGTTAATCGCTGTCTGGCTTACACTCATGTCAAACGGGGTGATGGGGAGAGGGTGGGTGAGCGAGGTAGCATCCGCTAAGGCACAACAGGCACCAGAGAAACTGCTTTCCATTTGTGGCGTCCACAGGACTGACTTGTTGCCCTTTGTTTTGATGGCATGAAGGGCAGTGGTGAGTGGCTCCTGCATAACAGCTGCATTCCTCAGATGCTGGCAGAAAAAGTTTAGCGTGCCAAGGAAGTAGCAGAGATCCTTGAATGTCTCTGGTCCGCGATATTTCGAGGATGGCTTGCACCTTGTCGGGCAGGGGATGTGAACTGGTGGAGAAGATGATGTGGTCCAGGAATACCACCTCGCTGGCACCAAGAGTGCAATTTCCTGTGTTGATGATGAAGCCAGCGTTCTGGAGGCGTTAAAAATATTTTGGTTATTGTGGACATGCTCACAGTGTTCCTTAGGCATTACGGAAAAAAAGAGTACATGGTTGATGTAGGCGACACAGCAGGGCAAGCCTCGCCAAACACTGTCCAAGAAACGCTGCCATGTTTGGACAGCATTATGGAGGTGGAAGGTCATGAAGGTGCTCTCTTAGAGACCAAATGGCGTGATGATGGCGGTCTTCTGGATGTTCTTGGGTGCGAATGGAATCTGTATGACAGCCTTGGTGGAGTCAATTGTGCTGAAAATTGTACCCCAGCCAGTGAGTTGTTGCAGCTGTGAAGTAGTGGCATCGAATACCAGTCAGGGGTGTTATGGGCCTCTAACTTCCGGTAATCACTGCATGGGCGCCAGGGGCCATGCTTCTTCTTGGAAAGTTGAAGAGTGGGCACCCACAGGTTCTTCAAAGGATGCAGCATGCCAGTGGCAGCTCACTAAACTTGGCCTAGGTGATCTTGAGTTTGTGCGGTGCAAGAGACCATGGCTGGTACAAGATGTGTAGTCCAGGGGTGGTGTCAGTGTAGTGGACACTTGAATGACAGACCTTCTGAGGCGATCTTGACGGGATTGAGAGTGCAGGAAATTGCGCCAGGAGGTGAGCGTATGGGCTGGAATTATGCCACCTGCTTCACTTCGAAGAAAGCAGTGAAAAAATGGTGCACTTTATTAGCCTCATCTCCCTGTATTGCTGTAAGCGACAGCTGACAACATCCAGAAGCAGATGGCGGTGCCTGATGAAGCCCACTCTGATAATAATGTCATGACTTCGGTGGTTTGGCCGTGAGGTTCTGGGCGCTACAGTCTGGAACCGAGCGACCGCTACGGTCGCAGGTTCGAATCCTGCTTCGGGCATGGATGTGTGTGATGTCCTTAGGTTAGTTAGGTTTAATTAGTTCTAAGTTCTAGGCGACTGATGACCTTAGAAGTTAAGTCGCATAGTGCTCAGAGCCATTTGAACCATTTGAACTTCGGTGGTTTCTGAGACAAGTTACTCACAACTTTCTTATTACCCGTGACAAACCTGTATTTACTCTGCAAATAATTTTAATGGCGACCTCTTATCATCGGTATAGTGACTACATATGAGCTCAATAAAATTTTGCACCTAAAATCAGTGTAACAACAATATCAATAAAAATAATAATAACAAATGTTGCCATAATCTTTAGTCTTTGTTGCTTTCCTTTATTTTTTTCATGGACCAAACGAGTTATATTTCACGAAAAATGTATTGAAATATGGGCTATACTAGGAGAATTATGCTATGAAAATATATTAAGTATAAAAATCTGTAGTATTGTGGATAACAGTAGATACTTCATACTGATCTGAAAGTACCATTCATTTAAGAACTAAAGTTGACATAGTTTACATAGCCTGCTTTTCTGTTATACTTTAAAAAGAAAAACATTTAGCGTATGAAATCTGTAGTACTCATTTAACTTCTTTTACAGAGACTGCTATGGGAACATCAGTTAATGCACAAAATGGAGGCGAGGCTGAATATGTTGCAGCTGTCAAAAGGTGAGTTAAAACAAGAAACTATCTGAGATGCCAGTCTTTGAAAAGTAATTATTATTCCATTCATTTACAGGACACTATTTCATTTCAGGACCTGTAATGCTAGAACCTAATTTCTTTTCTGCGCCATTTTAAAATACCATTATTACAAAGACCTTTCCTCGAATGCACCAGATTCTGATGAAATGAGTTATAAGTGCAATAGAAACCTCACCAGCAGACTTTATGTTATGACTATCTCCTGCAGAAGCCGTCCGCGGTGGTCTAGCGGTTCTAGGCGCTCAGTCCGAAACCGCGCGACTGCTACGGTCGCAGGTTCGAATCCTGCCTCGGGCATGAATGTGTGTGATGTTCTTAGGTTAGTTAGGTTTAAGTAGTTCTAAGTTCTAGGGGACTGATGACCACATATGTTAAGTCCCATAGTGCTCAGAACCATTTGAACCATTTTTTATCCTGCAGAAAATGACATACACAATGCCTGATTAAAAGTATCTGGACATCTGGCTGAAAATGACTTATACGTTCGTGGCCCCCTCCATTGGTAATGCTGGAATTCAATATGGTGTTGGCCCACCCGTACCCTTGATGACAGTTTCCACTCTCGCAAGCATACGTTCAATCAGGCGCTGAATAGTTTCTTGGGGAATGGCAGCTCATTCTTCACTGAGCGCAGCACAGAGGAGAGGTAAAGATGTCGGTCGGTGAGGCCTGGCACGAAGCTGGCGTTGAAAAACATCCCAAAGGTGTTCTATAAGATTTAGGTCAGGACTCTGTGCAGGCCAGTCCATTACAGGGATGTTATTGTCGTGTAACCACTGCGCCACAGGCCGCGTATTATGAACAGGTGCTCAATTGTGTTGAAAGATGTAATCACCATCCCTGGATTGCTCTTCAACAGTAGGAAGCAAGAAGGTGCTTAAAACATCAATGTAGGTTGGCCTGTGCTGTGATAGTGCAACGCAAAACAACAAGGGGTGCAAGCCCCCTCCATGAAAAACACGACCACACCATAACACCACCTCCTCCAAATTTTATTGTTGGCACTACACACGCTGGCAGACGACGTTCACCGGGCATTTGCCATACCCACGCCCTCCTATCGGATTGCCACATTGTGCACCGTGATTCGTCACTCCACACAACGTTTTTCCATTGTTCAATCGTCCAATGTTTACGCTCCTTACACCAAGTGAGGTGTCGTTTGTCATTTATGGGCGTGATGTGTGGCTTATGATCAGCCGCTCGACCATGAAATCCAAGTTTTCTCACCTCCCGCCTAACTTTCGTAGTAGTTGCAGTGGATCCTGATGAAGTTTGGAATTCCTGTGTACTGGTTTAGATAGATGTCTACCTGTTACACATTACGACACTCTTCAACTGTCGGCGGTCTCTGTCAGTCAACAGACGAGGTCGACCTGTACAGTTTTGTGCTGTACGTGTCCCTTCACGTTTCCACTTCACCATCACATCGGAAACTGTGGACCTAGGGATGTTTAGGCGTGTGGAAATCACGTGACACCCTGTCACCTGACCATGTTCGAAGTCTGTGAGTTCCATGGAGCGCCGAATTGTGCTCTCTCACGATGTCTAATGACTACTGAGATCGCTGATATGGAGTTGCTGGGAGTAGGTGGCAGCACAACGCACCTAATATGAAAAACGTATGTTTTTAAGGGTGTGTGGATACTTTTGACCACATAGTTAACAGAAAAGGACAAATAGTGACTTCTGGGCCACATGTGATTGAAGTACCTACAGTAAGATTAATAGCAAATCCTACCTAATCTCTCCAGATGTGATGGGAACCCAACGCAACTCTGTTTGCCAAACGTTAAAAAATTATAAAATATATGCTCTGCAGACGCTTGCCTTTATTTATTTTCCTTCCGTCTTTGAGAAAGCATAACATATCTCAGCAACATTTAACGTCTGTTCAAGCCCTAAAATGATTGTTTAAATGTGTCTGTGCACGCTGTAATCAATCTAATCTCGTCCTCAGGATTCCTATGTGAGTGAGACACAGGGGTAGCAGTATATTCCTAAACTCGTCATTTGTTCTTGAAGCTTTGTATGTAGGCTTTCCTGGAATAGTTTACATCTCTCTTCAACAGTCTTACAGTTCAGTTCTTTCAACGTCTCTGTTTCACTCTCCCGTGGGTCAAACAAACCTGTCACTATTTGTGTTGTCCTTCTCTGTACACGTGTAGTATTCCTGTTAGTTTTATTTGGTATGGGTCCCACCCATTTGAGCAAAATTCTAGGATGGCTCGCATGAGCGAGGTTTTAGCAGTCTCTTTTGTACACTGATTACATTTTCGTAATATTTTACCAATAAATAAAGCCTGTCGTCTACTTCTCCCACAACTGAGCATATGTGATCTTTCCGTTTCAAGCCCCTATGAAGTATTACACCCACATATTTGTATGAGTTTTCCGACTCTAGCTGTGATTCACTGATTTTATAGTCATACGATACAACGTTTTTTTGGTTTTGTGAAGCTCACAGTTTTACATTTCTGAACATTTAAAGACAGTTCCCAATTATTGCACAATTAAATTTGCCATCATGCGATATCACAATATTTTTGTAAGTTGTCTTCTTCCCCATTGATCCTGAACAGCTTTCCACGTGGACTTAGTTTTATTGGATGACTTCCAAATATGTTTGCCATTTTCCTAAATTTTTGCGTCTCTTATGTATTTTTTGAAATAATTAAGAAAATCTGGACTGCTGTCAGTTTTTGAGTGCAGAAAAAGTTCCTGCTGCCTTTTACAAGGTACTGTTATGTCTGATATAATCCAATTTTTGAATCTGTCTGTGCTTCTGGAAATCACTTTCCTTTTGTGGAAAAGCTATGACGAAGTTATGCTTCAAAATGTTAAAAAATTTCCATTTTTTCATTGGTAACAGAGGTATCATATACTTCTGTCCAAGATTGTTCGCTGATACTGGAAGTCATAATCTGACCCCTCCTTACTGCTTTCGTATATTGTCCCCATTAAACAAAGTCCAGTCTAAGTAATTAATAAGCCAAGTCTTTTATGAAGATTTGAAAGGCGCATAGATTACAATAAACTTTCTAGCTAACTTGGCTTGTCATGTTGAGATGGCTCCAGTTCTTCTTCTGTAGGGATCTGATTCTTGAAGGTGAAAATCTCATATCAGGTCCTCATGGTTGGTTTGAACTAAATAAATCTAAAGATTGTTGTTGCAGCATTATTTTTTACGTAAATATGTTTTCTCACATTTTATTATATCATACAGTACTTTGATTTTTCACATTAACAAAGCCGAAACTACATTGCTCACTACATTGCTCGCACAGAAATGCAAAAATACGTCTGATCACATCAGAAACAAGCTTACGACTCCCACAGTTATACCACATCTGTTTTTTTTCCCTAAGGAACCTAAGAAGTATATACCCATTATGTTGTTAAACTGCATCGTCAGGATTCGCTTACAAATTACATGTAAATTGATGATTAATGTTTCGTTTTAGGAGCAGAAAACGGCTAGTGAATGGCAGACGAAAATATCTTATGAAAAAAGACCCTGTTTACCTTTATCACAATGCTAAGTTTTGTTCGCTACATGTCGAACAAAACCAGTTCATGAATGCAGACATAATAAACTCGTGTGGAATGCAGTTAACCACATTGTTTGACATTCCAAATACGTCACCTCAACTGACGATGAAGAGTAGACAGCCACAAACGTTCGACAATCCGTCTAAAGCTCTAAAACACTTCTATGGCACAAAAGCAGCCAGTACAACTCTTCACGTATCAGTGCCAGATTCATTAGAATCGTCAACACAGACCTGGTTTGACGATGAAGTGGTAAAATGAAGTGTAGATATTCATGTTTAGAAGAAGTGTCTGTAGTATCAGAATGTACAGATCGCTAGACTAAGTGCAAAACTGTTATGGGACAAGGAAAATGCCCATAATTTGAAGTACAGACAGCAACAGAATCTGTATCAGGAGGGCCAAGTGAAGAATGATAAACAAATTTTGAAGACTATAGGATCCCAATATTTAAAAAAAAGATGCGCTTGGCTTGTTGTTAAACCAGATTAGCATGCCATCTGTAATATGGAAAGACATAACTAAACTGCTTGCTCTAAATGTATTATACTACAGCACTCAGGCATACAGGTTTTGTCAGAATGTTTTATGTTTCCATCAGTGTGTATATTACAGAGGTATGTGGAAGGCACAAAAATAAAATGTGGGATAAGTGACAATTTGTTCCACCTTTTAAAGAAGAAGGTACGGTACAGCATTTCTCCAATACCGATAAACTAGAGCATATGTCACTGGATGAAAAGTCTCTAATGCCAAATTTAACGTATGACAGCATTTCTGACAGAGTTTTTGGCTTTGAGGACTTGGGTTTACACTCACAGTATATTTTTCCCACTATTTGGCAGTCGCTTGTCCACTTAGAATAATATAAAGATGAAGGTCTAACTTGCGGCAACAGGTGATAATGACTAAAACACAGTAGGCGACAAATGGGGTGTAGATCCCTTTTGCATGTAGAGGTACATGTCTGTGCTGCTTATGTGGGAATCTATGAATCTATGTGTTTATATTCCGTTGATATCAACGTGGTAAGCTCCAGTTCTATCCCAACGTCACAAGTGTTTCTTCGCGAATGTATTGTAACTTGCTACTGGATTCATGAGTTTTATCCCTACTTCCGCTCATTTTAGAATCATTTTTAGAAACATCTATGTCTTCTGATATTACACAACTCCTGGAGGCAAAAAAATAATTCAAATATTTCATAAATGAAGTAGGAAAGGGACGCAAAACAAACACTACGCTTACGACGCATCTGAAGTTCTCCTTTCTCGCCACGTAGAGCGCTAGTGTCGCTCCAGTTGTCAAACGGTAACAACTTTTGCATCGGTAAGTGTCGCGGCTGTTATGTTAGACTGTGCCCACACTCTGCGGGAATAACAATATTCCAAAGGGTTTACAATTTTTCTTAACAAATGAGTTTCTACTAGTTTCGATTATTATTTCATAAATGAATCCAGAAATAGTAAAAAGTATAGGATTGCGTAATTAAAATAGAAATTTTAAGTGTGCCAGTAATTCGTAATTTCAAATGTTTCTAAAAAAGATAATTTTAACTATAGGTCCTACATTCAAAACTAGTACTTATCGATTATAACATCGAAACTGAAATATTTTAACAGTAATTCCTTTTCATAAATTTTAGCTTGTAAAATATAACGTACTGTGTAAAAAATTATATGCTGTAGTATATCGAGAGGTTGTAACAATGAAAAATTGTACTGAAATGCGGGAGGATCTGCAACGAATTGACGCATGGTGCAGGGAAAGACAATTGAATCTCAATGTTGACAAGTGTAATGTGCAGCGAATACATAGAAAGAAAGATCCTTTATCATTTAGCTACAATATAGCAGGCCAGCAACTGGAAGCAGTTAATTCATAAATTATCTGGGAGTAGGCATTAGGAGTGATTTAAAATAGAATGACCATATAAAATTAATCGTCGGTAAAGCTGATGCCAGACTGAGATTCATTGGTGGTGGTGGTTAGTGTTTAACGTCCCGTCGACAACGAGGTCATTAGAGACGGAGCGCAAGCTCGGGTTAGGGAAGGATTGGGAAGGAAATCGGCCGTGCCCTTTCAAAGGAACCATCCCGGCATTTGCCTGAAACGATTTAGGGAAATCACGGAAAACCTAAATCAGGATGGCCGGAGACGGGATTGAACCGTCGTCCTCCCGAATGCGAGTCCAGTGTGCTAACCACTGCGCCACCTCGCTCGAGATTCATTGGAAGAATCCTAAGGAAATGTAGTCCGAAAACAAAGGAAATAAGTTGCAGTACACTTGTTCGCCCACTGCTTGAATACTGCTCACCGGTGTGGATCCGTACCAGATATGGTTGATAGAAGAGATAAAGAAGATCCAACGGAGAGCAGCGCCCTTCGTTACAGGATCATTTAGTAATCCCGAAAGTTTTACGGAGATGATAGATAAACTCCAGTGGAAGACTCTGCAAGGGAGACGCTTAGTAGCTCAGTACGGGCTTTTGTTGAAGTTTCGAGAACATACCTTCACCGAGGGGTCAAGCAGTATATTGCTCCCTCCTACGTATATCTCGAGAAGAGACCATGAGGATAAAATGAGAGAGATTAGAGCTCACACAGTGGCATACCAACAATCTTATCTTTCTTGCCACGAACAATATGAGACTGGAATAGAAGGGAGAACCGATAAAGGTACTCAAGGTACCCCACGCCACACACCGTCAGGTGGCTTGCGGAGTATAGATGTAGATGTAGATGTAGAAAATTTTTCAGGAAAGCAGCTGAGATAATACTGACCCGTTCAAAATTGGAAAAATAATATTGGTATCGAAAACTACTGTTGAGGAAAAGTAATGCTAGAGGAAGAATACCCACTGCAAAGTGTTCAGTATTATTCTGACTATAACTCCTTGTATTATTAATATTTTTTACATTGATCGAAATGTGATTTGCAGATATGATTAGTAATTGCGAAAAGTTGGTCACTATAGGCGGTATCAAAGTATTCTGATGTACACTTGTACGTTTTTACACATACCTGATCGAGGAGAGTGACATTAGTTTTTGTTACATGTGTTGGAAAGCTAACACTCAGACATAGATTGTAAGCTTTTATAATATTTAAGAACTTTCCCTGTAAAAGCTATGTCTCAGAAAATCAGTATTAAAAACTCCACACACTACCACTGTTTTTCCAGTTGTCTTGAGTTTACCTAATGCAAGGTCAAATTTTTGGGGAAAAAATCACTTATATTGCTAACAGAGATGTATACACACACACAAAATAACGTTTTTTTTTAGATATAACTCAACAGTTGAGATTTGAAAGTCTCTTTCACAATCTAGTTTGCATACAGAAGCTACCATTAACTAGGGCTACTTTGTAATAGATTTTAGTTTTTTCCTCGTTTTCTGAAAAGCCTTAGTGCATTAAATGACTAAATGTAAGTTAATTTGATAGATTTGACCTTCCTCTTTTTGAATATGAAAGGCATTTTTTTCTGTAACCATTCCTTGCCAAGGGAGCCCCCATTGAATTTGTCCCAGTTTTACCCCATCGGTTGGGGTAAGATTGGGAGAAGTTTTTTTTCAGGCTAGAATCAATAAATAAAGATAACTATCCAAATGTTAGATTACCAACTCTTTATGAGGATCAGTCTTGGCTCCACTACAATGACATAAAAGTAATTAGTAACTCAGAAATTAAAAAAAGATTACTTTGACATATTAACGAGTTTGAGAAACTGTGAACAGATACAAAAGATACAAAATCACGAAAAAATTGCAAATAAAGAATATAAAATGCATGATAAAATTCAGTCTATTTTATACAGTCCCAAGTCTTTTACATAAAAAATACCCCGACGACCAACTTTCTCCGGCGTGCTGTTGATTTGGATAATGTCTTCTGCAGTATATTGTAGGACATCTTCTTTCTTGAGCCACTTCCATTTGTTTCCACATTTTGCCATGGTGGATCCCATATAAACTGTCGTTCTTTTAGTGACTCATCCTGGATACAGTTTACTTTCGTATGTGACAGCTACATACATTCTCTCACACACGTTCTCTGTTTGGTCCTCACGGGACGTAACAAAGCGGGTTGGTCCAGGCTTATCAGTGTCTTCGGATCCATCTTCCTCATCCAGAAACCCATGGTTAGACTATCATCTGATTCCGCATCAGGCACAGACGACGAGCTCTCGTCGGTGTCACTGTCTGTATCCTCTTTTTTTACTGTTGTCTTCGTCAGGTGACGAGCACTCTGTGTAGTTTTAGTTCTTTCTCTTGAAGTGGATGGATCGTTCATCCTAGAGGCAAGAACGTCTTCTGCAGAAATGCTCTTTCCTGCAGGAGCATTTACTCTTCTATGTCTCACCGTTTGATGCTTCTGAGTTGCTTGATTTCTCTTCTGCACAAGGTGTTTCATAAAGGTGTCACTGATGACTGAAGTGAGGTCACGCATTTCCATAGATTCTTAAGCAATGTTGGGAATTGGGTCTCGGGTAAAGAGCTGCAGGCTGCCACCTCTTTCCATTTCCCATGGATCTTCTTCCATTCTACTTTTAAAGCTCGAAAGTAGGGGCAATGCAATGAATTTTATGTTGTACTCTTTACACAACCGGAGCACTTCAAGACTGATTTGCGAGCTCAGGCTGTCACCTGTAATAAGCTTAACACCATCTTGTCGTTTCAAAATAGGCGGGTATAATTGGATAAACCAGTCCTCAAAGCACTCACTGTCAAACCATCCACTGTTGGTTCTGTTACACTAGCTCCCGGTGGCCCATTTTCCGTTCATGTGTCCCACAATTTTTCGGCATTGTAATTTACGTAAATGGAGGCAAGTGTTCCCGCTGCATGAGCACATACCATTAAGGAGGTACATGCTTTAGTTCCGTGTTTGTTCTGGATACTTTGGGCTCCTTTTAGTAATTATTTTTGAACATCCTGGATTATCAAGTAAGTTAACTTCGTCATAGTTCCACACATTCTCAAGGGGAACACCTTCAATCTCTTTCTCCAAATTGTCAAAGAATGCATTCAAGATTTCTTCGCTGTTTGCTGCTGTTGCATGCGAGATCTTTTTTGCAGTCCCGTGTGTCAAAATAGCACTGTTCCTTTGCACAAATTGCCTTGCCCAGTCAATTCCACGAAAGTTGTTTTTAAACCTGGCTTCCGTCCTGCGGTATCTGTCAAGGTGTGCCTTTACCGTTCAGCGGAGGTCGAATGTCCGCATCAGGAATCCAAAACGTGATAAAGCTATTGCATGGGAGACAAATCGCTCCTCTTCTGACTCTGTACGTACACTATGCCTGCCAACTGTTCCTCCATGCCTTTCTTTAACATTTAGTACTAGTGTGTCCTTTCCAATGCCATACTTTTGAGACGCCTTCCATTACGCATTGGTTTTCGTTTTAATTGCATTAATAGCCTCTTGGAGACTTTCCTCGTTATGATTTCTTTATAGCCTTAACCCAAGGGCCCGTTTATATTTCCGTACCATACTGTGGCGGTTCCTAAAACAAAAGAGATAATCAAAATCAGTTAAAACGTATGTGGGGGGGGGGGGGGTAGCTTCGGGACAGTCCCAGTACCCGCCTTCGTATGTGAAAGTTTGCAGCGAACTTATAACACGTCAACAATGACACGAATATTAAAATGGATGCTGCAGGGCACAGGTTGTATCTGGAAATTTTGGAGACGGCCAGTAGATAACATCAATGTAGAGACCTCAGAAGCCGGCCGCGGTGGTCTAGCGGTTCTGGCGCTGCCGTCCGGAACCGCGGGACTGCTACGGTCGCAGGTTCGAATCCTGCTTCGGGCATGGGTGTGTGTGATGTCCTTAGGTTAGTTAGGTTTAAGTAGTTCTAAGTTCTAGGGGACTTATGACCTAAGATGTTGAGTCCCATAGTGCTCAGAGCCATTTGAACCATTTTTAGACCTCAGAAGCAACAATGTATCTCGCAAGTTGCGGCGGCGGGAAATTTAAAATGGATTTATGTGTCACTGTACTAATTTTACCCTATCAGTCCCAAAGTAGCCCCAGTTTACGATATACTCTTATAATCTACATTTTCTTTTACATATATACAAGTTCCTCCAGGTTTTGATTCCATTCTACAAAATCAGTTTGCAAGGTTAAAATGCAATCCCGATATTTTTGTATTGAAAATCCTAATTATGTAACCAATGTTCACAAAAAAGTAAAACTGAAACATCTCTCATTCACTATTGAGTAGTATATTTAATTCATCAACTTTTTTGTTACTGACCGTGTATTCTGGTGTACAGTCCTTCATGTGTACTTGCAATTTAGTTCTGCATCACATTTTTTTGTGATACAGTGTACTTCCGTAAAAAATGTCCTTCGCCCTTTTTATAAGACATCGCTACTTTCTTTATGACCCATTTGTCCAATTTTTTAGCAACTTTAATGAGTTCACTACCATTACCTCTGGCAACATAATTTGCACCTGCACAAATTACGACACAGCCTTCAGAGCCAAGGTTTCCACACGATTTCAGTACTGTTTTTGTCACTCCAATGCCTGCTCCTGGCTTGACAGAATCCTGGAAACTTACGTTAGTTTGTGTATCTACCACATTTTCTGCTATCTGATTCCATGATTATTGGCAAAAATTAAAACTTTTCGTTCTTTTTTGTGCACTTGCACCGATTTTTTAATCAAATTTCTTTGTTTACTATGCGACAAGCGCGAAAAATTTACAGTGCACCGCTGTTGTTGTTTGTAATTGTTATCTGGACGCCGGCCGGTGTGGCCGTGCGGTTCTAGGCGCTTCAGTCTGTAACCGCGTGACCGCTACGATCGCAGGTTCCAATCCTGCCTCGGGCATGGATGTGTGTGATGTCCTTAGGTTAGTTAGGTTTAAGAAGTTCTACGTTATAGGGGACTGATGACCACAGATGTTAAGTCCCATAGTGCTCAGAGCCATTATCTGGACTTATTTGTTACTGAGCGACATTGTTTGTAGAACCACTTATGTCATTATAGATGTTTGATGCACTTACTTTTACGTTTCCAAGTTTTGTGCTGGTTTCCAGTGTGGTTCTTGTTTTGTTTCCATCACTGGTAGTCGATTATTTCTTTGAGGTTGAGGCGATGCTTTGTTTGTTGAGTTTTAAAACAGAGGTTTTGCAGCTGTTTCTCCAGTAAGGCTACAGTCCTTTTAACTCCATCGATTTCACTGTTTTTTGTAGTTAAAACGAGACGAAAATTGTGGTAATGTTTATACATGGATGTCACTGAACTTACAAAGTTCAAATGGCTCTGAGGACTATGGGACTTAACCGCTGAGGTCATCAGTCCCCTAGAATTACTTAAACCTAACTAACCTAAGGACATCACACACATCCATGCCCGAGGCAGGATTCGAACCTGCGACCGTAGCGGTCGCGTGGTTCCTGACTGTAGCGCCTAGAACCGCTCGGCGACTGCGGCCGGCCAACTGAACTTTTTTGCTTTAAATTCACAGCAGTAACATTTTCCAGGTCGAACCACGATACTTTTTTGCACTGAATACATAAAGACTGCCTGTTTTTTATGTTTATCGCGGAACTCGATTTTCGCGCGCCTTTTCTGACCGCCATCTAGTTTACTCTCAAGTTGACTACCTAACCGGGTTCCCGGCTTCGATTCCCGGCGGGGTCAGGGATTTTCTCTGCCTCGTGATGACTGGGTGTTGTGTGCTGTCCTTAGGTTAGTTAGGTTTAAGTAGTTCTAAGTTCTAGGGGACTGATGACTATTGATGCTGAGTCCCATAGTGTTCAGAGCCATTTGAACCATTTGACTACCTAATTCATGGAAAAGGACACCATAAATAAATGTAACATATTGCGCATAAACAGGCCAAGAGATCCATTACTGTTCAATTATGCTATTGGCGATAAGTCACTGGAAACAGTAACAAGCATAACACAGCTAGGACCAACCGTCCCGAATGACCAGAAGGAGAATGGTTTCAATAAAATTGACTGTAGGAAAAGCAGATGCCAGGCTATGATTCACTGGAGAAATATTACGGAAATACAGGGTGAATCATCTAAAAATTGCACCGCAAATTCTGCGAAATAGGAAAGTGCTATTGAAGTGCAGTTTTCACAGAATGGATTGGAAGTCGAGGGCTACTATTGTTAGACAATAAAATGATTGTAGTAATAACACTTAGAAAGTGTATTTTTTGTGCAAACACACACTTCTTGACGGAACAATGCCCGTTGACATTAACAGACTAAAAGTAGGGCACATTAGAATGTCAGGATTCTAGTGCAAGACGTTTACGAGATATCGTATTCTGAAAAGTTTCCACAACGACACCTGTTTCTGCCATTACACCTTCGTAGTTGCTAGGTACGGCGTTATTATGTTTGCTTACAGTGTGCTTGTGTGTTCCTTTAGGGCAGTCAGTGTGTGCCAGTCCAAACAATAGATCGTGAGCGGACGATGAATTCAGCAACACACAATAAGTCGACCTGCTCATGGCATACAAAGTGTGTAGAAAGTATGCAGTTAGTTCTCGTACGGTGTGTGCGGCAAGATATCCCAATAGATGTCAACAGTGTCGGCAATTATTTATCAGTCTCTTCAACCAGTTACCTAGACAACGACACATAAGGAAACAAATGACGACAGAAGAGGGGGAAATGGATGTTCTTGCTGCTGGTGCAATTGATCGGCACCTTAGCTCCCTCGCAGTCGCACGAGGAAGTGGCATTAGCCAGGCAAGAGTCCAACTCATTCTCCATCGATATAGATTCCATCCCTATCGCATCTCCCTCAGTCAAGAGCTGCATGGAAACGGTTATGAAAATCGTGTTTCTGTCATCATCCGCTGATGACCTCGATGTTGAGCGCCCATAACCCCCCCAATCTGTCATCATCATCAGTGGAGAGCAACGGGAAACCACCACTGGAATCACTTCCATAGACGATCATGCGGTGGACCAGCACCTGAAGTCAGTCCATCTGAGAGTTCATAACAAAGAAAAAGAAACTAAAAAAGCAAACAAACGAAAAAGATCTCCAGGAATACTAATAAACTCTGCAGTGAAAGATGCGTGACAATGCAAACAAGAAGCCTTCACAGACAGAGAACACTGTTAAGAAGAAATATGGATGGTATGCGTAAAGACCTATTTCCTAAGACCTATTTCCTAAGGTCAAGTCACACGATAAAACAAAGAAAGGAAGGGGCCGTTCGTAAGAAGGTTCTTCAGTATGAAGAAAAAGAGGATGCCCTGTGTCTTGTGTCTTAGATCTACATCTACATCTGCATGGTTACTCCGCAATTCACACTTCAGTTCCTGGCAGAGGGTTCATCGAACCATTTTCATACTACTTCTCTACCATACCACTCTCGAATGGCGCGTTGGAAAAAGGAACACTAAATCTTTCCGTTCGAGCTCTGATTTCTCTTATTTTATTGTGATGGTCATTTCTCCCTACATAGGTGGGTGACAACAAAATATTTTCGCATTCGGAAGAGAAAGTTGGTGTTTGAAATTTCGTAAATAGATCTCACCGCAAAGAAAACCGCGTTTGTTTCAGTGACTGCCACCCCAACTCGCGTATCATATCACTGATACTCTCACCCCTGTTGCGCGATAACACGAAACGAACTGCCCTTCTTTGCTCTTTTTCGATGTCCTCTGTCAATCCTAACTGGCAAGGATCCCACACCGAGCAGCAATATTCCAGCAGAGGACGTACAAGTGTAATGTAGGCTGTCTCTTTAGTGGGTTTGTCGCATCTTGTAAGTGTTCTGCCAACAAAGCGCAGTCTTTGTTGCTCCTTCCCCACAATATTATCTATGTGGTCTTTCCTATTTAAGTTGCTCGTAATTGTAATTCCTAGGTATTTAGTCGAATTGACAGCCCGTAACCATTTTCTCACAGCAATCCAAGTGAGGAATGGATTCAGTGTACATGTTGTAAGCGGTGGGTAAATCTGTGAGGTGTTCAGAATTACTTGACATGACGTTTTTGATGAATTTTGCAACTGCGAAGAGTCTGTCGGGTATTCAAACAAAAACTGATACATACAATATTGCAGTGCATGTATTATTCTGATTACGATTCATAGTTCCTTTGAACATACCTGCATGGCCAAAGGAACAGGCACTGCGGCCACTACAGTCGTTATGAAATACATTAAATGAATTCGCAACTGCGAATAAGGGCAACCATGAGCTGCAGAATAGAATGATAATGAAAATTTGTACCGGACCGGGACTCGAACTCGGATTTTCAGCTTATCGCGAGCGGTCGCTTTCAAGAAAAAAAAGGTGGTAGGCCGCCCGGGTTCGATTCCTGGGCGATGCATTTTGTCATTTCATTCTACAGCTGATGGTTGTCCTTATTCTCAATTGTGAATTCATTTAATGTAAACACAAGTTTTGGGCATAATTTTCAGTCAAACTGTTATTATAACAACGATAGCACAATTTATGATTGTAGCTTTATCATAAAACTTTATGAATTTGTGTTAAAGTAAACTGTATTTTAGTCTATATGGTTCAGTTAAATATACAAAGAAAGGAAGACTTATGGGGCAACTTGCCCTAACTGCTGGGCCAACTTGCCTCCTGGTTGGGTACGTTGGCCCAGATGGTATTACTTTACTAATTTTTTATGAATAGACACGCGCTGAGAGGCCTTCATTGCTTAGTTGTTAAGCTACTGAAGCAATATACCAATGATTCCACATAAAACGAACAGTGGAAACATTTAAAACACAAATTGGAAAAAAAAATCAAGAATAAAAAGTGAGCCAATCTGTGCCGATCTCCACCATTGAAATTCTCTTGTTTCTCTTGCTTAACTGCATGGAATGGATACAGATTTAGCGCGGGAAATGTGACAGAAGCTATCATAATAATGTAGTTGACGTACTAACTGCAGGATTTCTACCTTTACCTTTATTGTTTGAAAATGATATGAAGCATCATATTACAGCGTAATATTGCTGCTGCAGCTATTATCTGCAGGTACACCACTGGTTCCCAAACTGGGATGCGTGCATCGTGCAACTCTGATGGTCGGAAATGTGGGTGGGGTGGGGGGCTGTGAGATTTATTGGTGGGGAGGGGGAGGGAGGGCGCAGAAGTTCTTGACTTGCTGGCATCAGTTTTGCGTCGCGCGTCTCAGAGTTCCTGCTGACCCAAAACATTTGTTGGTCTGCGCTCTGCATTCTTAACTCAGTATTATGCCTGCTGTGCTCTGTGGAAGTAAACTGTATTTTATTGATTATGTACGATGAGTAAAATTGTCGGCTAAAAGAAGATTTCATAATGAAGAATATGTCAGTATGGGTTTACGTTTATTGAAAAAGACAATGAATGTCCAACTGTCACAGTGTGTTGTGTATCATAACGTCATCAGTAACAACGTATGGCGTCATCTAACAACAGTTCACCCGGCGTTGGAAACTAAGCCAAAAGAATTTTTTGTTGGAAAATGAAATTCTTTAAATCGCTTGAAACTGGACTCCACTGGGATCTCTCACCAGGAAAATCAGAAAGTTATTGAATCATTATATGAAATCTCTCTCTTAATAGAAAAAAATAACAAACAAACCCTCATACCACTGGTGAAATTTGAATCAGATCTTCCATTCTTATAGCAACCAGAATTGTTTTTGGAGAAGATAGTCAGCAAAAAATGGAAAAGATATCTCTGACAAACAACAGAGTGCACCGTAGGATCGAGGAAATAGTCCCGAATAGGAAAGAACAGGTAGTTAAAAGACTGAAAATGTTTTTATTTTTTATGTTGGAATGTGACGATCCTCTTGATGCAGCTCAACAATGTCGCTTAATAGTATACTGCTGATTTTTGAACGAGGAAAAAATAATGGAAGAACTGTTGTTTGCTAAAAACATGAAAGCAACGTTAAAAGATTATGATGTATTTTCTGCCGTTAATGAATGTTTAGTTATAAATGGTTTGTCTTGGGACAGGGTTATGGGAATTTGTACCGACGGAGCACCAGCTATGTTAGGTTCACGTTCTGGCTTTCTAAGTCTTGCCAAAGAAAAGAATCCTAATCTTATTAGCTCTCACAGTAAGATCTGCAGACAAGCCCTAGCGTCTAAAGCTTTACCTCAGAAACTGAACACTGCACTGAAAGTGGTTATCAGTGTAGTTAATAAAATTAAGTCAAGTGTTACGAACACACGTTTTTTCCGTGTCCTATGCAGTGATCTAAATGCTCAACGCTAATCTTTAATCTTTCATAGACAAGTCCGGTAGCTATCGAAGGGCAACATACTTAGCAGGCTATATGAAATAAAATCAGAGGTAGAACTATTTCTTTTGAGTCAAGGGACCGCTGAGCTTAATCATTCATTCAATGATGACAACTTTATATCTTCCCTAGCATACCTTGTAGGTTTCTTTGAAATCCCAAATAATATAAATTCCAAACTACAAGGCAGGAACACCACTATAGTGGATGCCAATGATGCCATAAGGGCCTTTCTGCAAAAGACACAATCATGGAAGCGTCACTTGGATATTCCCATTACTAACTTTTCATCACTCGCTCGATTCAGTGAATTTCCGGATAGGCAACAGTGCAATGTCAACGAATGAAGAGTTATCGTCAGTGAACACCTGGGACTCCTATACTCGCACAGATACTGTTGTGTCCTGTACAGGGAGAGACTTGAGAGTATAGATGAAAGCCGTGACATGCGGAAGTTTGGGAGGGCGCAGGGAGCGTACCCTGGTGGCCGAGGCACAATACAATTCACATGACGGATACGCCACTGTGTCCACAGTGCAGTGTTATAGACACAGATGAGCACCGCCTGATATGCGGGCCTTCGACGGCAGTGTGGTGTTTCATTTAAAAAATGATCACCTTCTTCCTTCGGATGGTGCCGCATACTGTAGCACCACGGATGCTATTTCTCCCAGATATAACATATTTTCCCAGAACGAAGATCAATGCAATGTCTTGGATTCGGGGTCTGACTGCACTTTGCCTTTTCGGAGAGGGCACTAAGAATATACTATACTTTTGGGCCTTGCGACAAGAACGTCATTCATTGATTATGCGAAATCCGACATATCGATCATACTACGCTAATAAAATGGTTCAAATTGCTCTTAGCACTATGGGACTTAAATTTTGAGGTCATCAGTCCCCTAGAACTTAGAACTACTTAAACCTAACTAACCTAAGGACATCACACATAGCCATGCCCGAGGTAGGATTCGAACCTGCGACCGTAGCAGCTCGCGGTTCCAGACTGTAGCGCCTAGAACCGCTCGGCCACTGCGGCCGGCATTACGCTAATCTTTTAGGGAGAGTCTTGCTTGAGTCCCCACCCAGCTGGGGTGTGGAGAATGTAATTATTGCATATAATTATACTGAGCAAGAAAGGACCAGGACATTGGAGAGGATCTACCACCATACGTGGAAACGTACCCGCACGAGGTGCAACGGGATCGGCGAGGAACGTGCCCACGGAGACAGAGGTGGTCCATTATTGTTTTGTACTGAACGAAGCATATTATGTTTATTATTTTTACGCCATTTATGTAAAAAAGTGATGTTGAAAAAGTCCACTTATGTACGCTTTTCCACAAATATTTTATTTTGTATAGAACATCGTCTTGTTTTCACAAAAAAGGGCGGTGAAAGCTACTGCTCGTGTCAAGGAAGACAGACGTTCGAGTCCCGGCAGGTGAACAAATTTTTATCACCAGTGCATAGTGCAGCCAAAGTTTAGCAATATTAACAAATGCGAATATGGTTCTCGAACTGAAACGAGATTTGAGTGCTAAAGAACAGTGTCAATAAACTGGGCTGAAAGAATTTTGGGCCAGTTTCCTTCCTCTTTATCCACGAAAGGAAGCCTTCAAAGTCCTCGTATAGCAATCATCTATATATCTATGTGAGACCGAATTCTTGACACAAGCCGTCGTGTCCCATAGTGCTCAGAGCCATTTGAACAAGCCGTCGTGAAAACAAAACGCCGCAGTCGCCTGAACGTGTGCTTTAGCTACTTTGAAACAAAAAATTCAGGATCTGCTTAAAGAAAAGCTATTTCAACTTTCTCATAGATGTTCTGAATTTTTATTGTGCCTTCGACAGCATAAAAAATTCTAAATATGGTTGTTCAGGTGAAAACAATATCATTAGGTATTCAAGTAAGACGAAAAGACATTTCTATTTCGTCTACCAAGTCCTTTGAAACAGTATAGTTCTATGTTGCTCTACATTTGATAACCCTCTTCTACTAAAGTGATTATTGCAGATTATTGTAAAATAAATTTTTTCGAAATAAACGAACAATAAATAAATAAAATAAACATAGTGGGGCTAAGATATTCAGGGATTGCAAAGGGGAGCACCGATCTACACCTTTAGATTGATATTTTGTCAAAGGATGTACACCGCGTGGAGCACTGATTGTACATACGTTGTTGCAAACATGTCCCACAGCTCAATGAATTTTCATAAGTCGTGTTTCACTCACTTATTCGTGGTTTTTCTTACTCGTGTTTTCTATCTCACACACGATACAATTACTACTTTCTTTAACTGTTTCCGTTTCCACCAAGGCAGTCTCCCTCCTACAGACACACACACAGACTGAAGAATGATTATCACGAAAAATTTACGAACACGGTCGTCGGGAACTGGAATACCTAGATGTTCGAAGAACTATCTCATTTTTACATTGTTCGCATAGGTACAATATGTAAATTTGTACAGGATGCGTACAATGCAGTAGTTCGGAGTTGCCCTTACCGAACGTTGCTGGGTGACATCCATTTCTCAGGCACAAGCTAACTCGGCTATAATATTGCTGTGATAGGAATTGGTCCTTCAGCGTGTTTGGAAGCTCTGCAATCCCACAGGAATGTGAGGGAGAGTGAAGAAATGAATCTAGAGCTGGTTCTGATGAGAACGAGAATGTTAAGTACTGTTAAGTTTTTAAAACAAAATTGTTTAAGTCAGTGACAAATAAGGAGAGCCAGTGTAGTCGATCAGACGAAAAAAAGAGTAATAGTATTTACCGCTTTTCCGTAGGTAGCCAAACTAACTGTTCATAGATGGTCGAAGGACCAACATCGCAAGTGTACCACCCACGAGCGTGCATCACCAACTCCAGCAGGCATGAGTTGGTGTGAAAAATCTCCTAGAATTACTCAATAATAACCAAGAATTTAAAATATTGGGCACTAAGCCTAAGGTCGAGTAGGTTTCTTTAAACGCACGCTGAGATGGTGATATTCTTTTACGAATTGTTATTTCTTTAAACGCACGGTGAGACTGTGATATTTTACGAATTGTAGCTGTGTGCTTAGTTCAGTTGAGGAAGCCACATAAGCCGTGATTTACATATATGGTGGCTGTTCTCAGTTTTGTTTGGTTGGTTGGTTGATTCGGGGAAGGGAACCAAACAGCGAGGTTATCGGCCCCATCGGAGTAGCGAAGGATGGGGAAGGAAGATGGCCGTGCCCTTTCAAAGGAACCATCCCGGAATTTGGCAGAAGCGATTTAGGAAAATCACGCGAAAATTAAATCAGGATGGCCGCGCGCGGGTTTGAATCGTCGTCCTCCCGAATGCGAGCCTAGTGAACTAACCACTGCGCCACCTCGCTCGGTAGTTTTATTTGTGTTGCATCCAGGTACAGAGGAAGGTCACCACTGTGTAAGTAATCTGACAATGGAGCAGAATAGCTGACACGTTGTTAACGTACATCAATATTGGAGCGTATACTTATACAGGGTGTTTCAAAAATGACCGGTATATTTGAAACGGCAATAAAAACTAAACGAGCAGCGATAGAAATACACCGTTTGTTGCAATATGCTTGGGACAACAGTACATTTTCAGGCGGACAAACTTTCGAAATTACAGTAGTTACAATTTTCAGCAACAGATGGCGCTGCAAGTGACGTGAAAGATATAGAAGACAACGCAGTCTGTGGGTGCGCCATTCTGTACGTCGTCTTTCTGCTGTAAGCGTGTGCTGTTCACAACGTGCAAGTGTGCTGTAGACAACATGGTTTATTCCTTAGAACAGAGGATTTTTCTGGTGTTGGAATTCCACCGCCTAGAACACAGTGTTGTTGCAACAAGACGAAGTTTTCAACGGAGGTTTAATGTAACCAAAGGACCGAAAAGCGATACAATAAAGGATCTGTTTGCAAAATTTCAACGGACTGGGAACGTGACGGATGAACGTGCTGGAAAGGTAGGGCGACCGCGTACGGCAACCACAGAGGGCAACACGCAGCTAGTGCAGCAGGTGATCCAACAGCGGCCTCGGGTTTCCGTTCGCCGTGTTGCAGCTGCGGTCCAAATGACGCCAAATTCCACGTATCGTCTCATGCGCCAGAGTTTACACCTCTATCCATACAAAATTCAAACGCGGCAACCCCTCAGCACCGCTACCATTGCTGCACGAGAGACATTCGCTAACGATATAGTGCACAGGATTGATGACGGCGATATGCATGTGGGCAGCATTTGGTTTACTGACGAAGCGTATTTTTACCTGGACGGCTTCGTCAATAAACAGAACTGGCGCATATGGGGAACCGAAAAGCCCCATGTTGCAGTCCCATCGTCCCTGCATCCTCAAAAAGTACTGGTCTGGGCCGCCATTTCTTCCAAAGGAATCATTGGCCCATTTTTCAGATCCGAAACGATTGCTGCACCACGCTATCTGGACATTCTTCGTGAATTTGTGGCGGTACAAACTGCCTTAGACGACACTGCGAACACCTCGTGGTTTATGCAAGATGGTGCCCGGCCACATCGCACGGCCGACGTCTTTAATTTCCTGAATGAATATTTCGATGATCGTGTGATTGCTTTGGGCTATCCGAAACATACAGGAAGCGGCGTGGATTGGCCTCCCTATTCGCCAGACATGAACCCCTGTGACTTCTTTCTGTGGGGACACTTGAAAGACCAGGTGTACCGCCAGACTCCAGAAACAATTGAACAGCTGAAGCAGTACATCTCATCTGCATGTGAAGCCATTTCGCCAGACACGTTGTCAAAGGTTTCGGGTAATTTCATTCGGAGACCACGCCATATTATTGCTACGCATGGTGGACATGTGGAAAATATCGTACTATAGAGTTTCCCAGACCGCAGCGCCATCTGTTGTTGACAATTGTAACTACTGTAATTTAGAAAGTTTGTCTGCCTGAAAATGTACTGTTGTCCCAAGTTTATTGCAACAAACGGTGTATTTCTATCGCTGCTCGTTTAGTTTGTATTGCCGTTTCAAATATACCGGTCATTTTTGAAACACCCTGTACTTGCGATACCACTGATATTAAGTTTCTCCATGGCGGAATATAGGCTATGAACAAAAGAATTTTATAACAATCGAGGATAACTGGATCTCAAGAGTTAGGGAAACAGAATGTCCAAGTCAGAAGCATCGCATGCTTTTAAAATCTGAGAAAACATTCTGTGATTGGAGTACATCGATCGGTTTG
Organism: Schistocerca nitens; assembly: GCF_023898315.1. Classification (NCBI taxonomy): domain Eukaryota; kingdom Metazoa; phylum Arthropoda; class Insecta; order Orthoptera; family Acrididae; genus Schistocerca; species Schistocerca nitens. The sequence continues at coordinate 554,330,970 of NC_064616.1, read as the reverse complement.
AAATGCTAAAAATCAAATAAAACCGTCTCGATCACGTTTCCAGATTTTTTATTTCCTAGCAACCGGTTTCGGCCTTTTCCTCAGACCACTTCGGGCTTTTTACCGCCATTATGCCTGGTGGTGGTGGCAGACGGGGCGAGATCTGTAGAAGTACGGTTGTCACTCAGTGATAGCCCTACTTCTACAGATCTCGCTCCGTCTGTCACCACCAGCAGCCATAATGGCGATGAAAGGCCTGAAGATGGCCTGTTTTTATTTGCTTTATATCACAAGCTTTCCTGGGATCTACAAGTAAAACGTGCAGAATTTTGTAGTTAATTTCAAATTGTTCGTCATTTTATCACTGACCGATATACAGGGCGGTTATAATTAAACTTTCGCTACTTGAGCCAGTGCAGACGGAAAATTATTTACCGTATTGGTACCCAACTTTGTAGAAATGATGTTCAAACTGTGGGCTGCAGGATTTGCGTTATTAGTTGTGTTAGTGTCATGACTAGCCGTTAGGTGCACGTGCTGGTGCGGTGACGTAGTGCTGAAACACATGCATCAGTGTGCAGTAGAGGTGCAGAAAGTCAGCATGGATCTGGACAAGGTGAGCAGGGCTTTACTCGTAAAACTGTTTTATCAAAACAATGGCAGTAGCTCTGCTACTCTTCACAAGTATCGCCGCAGCGAAGGAATACAGACAGATCCTATTTCCGCATAGAGTTTGAAGAACATGATTTGGAAGTTCCAATTACCTGGAGATTTGGGAATTGCTCGTGGGAGAGGCGGACGGCCAGTTGCGCCACAAATTGTTGACGCAGTTACTGTTGCCATGTCTGAGAATCCTGGACGCAATGTGCTATCTTCAAGCAGTGCACGAGCTGCGTCACGACAGTTGAACATTCCAAGGTCCACTGTTCGAAGGGCGGCCGGTGTGGCCATGCGGTTCTAGGCGCTTCAGTCTGGAACCGCGTGATCGCTACGGTCGCAGGTTCGAATCCTGCCTCAGGCATGGATGTGTGTGATGTCCTTAGGTTAGTTAGGTTTAAGTAGTTCTAAGTTCTAGGGGACTGATGACCACAGATGTTAAGTCCCATAGTGCTCAGAGCCATTTGAACCATTTTGAACCACTGTTCGAAAAGTGCTGCGAACAGCTGTGAAATGATGTCTCTAATGCAGTTCCAGGGTATCGTTGGTGCAGTTGGCCGTCACACTGAGCAACGTTTGTAGCCCGGAACGTAAACATGGTAGGCAATTAACAAATTTACCCTCTCATGTGGAAATTAAAATGGGTTTCTTTCAATGGTTTATTCTTTATTTCTCTTCTGCATGTTCTTCCAAATGTTTCTACACAGCTTAATGGTCCTACGATCTTGGTGGCAATCTCACGTAGCGGAAGTTAAATTATAGCCATTCTGTATATCATCATTTCTTACCACTTTGTCTGTGAAAAGAATGAGGAGAAACTCCTATTGCTAGCACTGCAACTAGTTTCTGCACTGCACTTCACACTGATTTGTTTGACGTAAACTGCTGTAGATATGAATGAATATGACTAAGGGAGATTACATCTTATTTCCAATTCTATATGTGTCTTCTAGAAAATCAATGTTTAGGGCACACACGTGCTTCCCATATGATATTGCCCGTTATTGAACGTAGTCTTTTATCTTTAGTCACTTAAAACCAAATAATAAATAATATTACAGAGTATATAACTCGCTTATCTCTGATATTCCTCTTCCACAGAATGAGTGAGCTGTTCCTGTACCGTCAGCTTCGATTCTGGGTGCACAGCCCTCTGACGTTCAGACTCTGTCCCGTATATCACGAACAGAATCACGTGTTAAACATATTACACGGTTTCACAGAACGGGTAAGCAAAGCTTGTTACTTGACTTAGTAGCGTACACTGACAAGTAAAGTGTCGAAATATTTTATTTTTCTTTGATCTATGTGTGATGTAGGTGTACGTTTGCGTTTCATGGCTCTTGCATTTGTTAGTGAGTTAAATATTCCAAATATACTGTGTTTAACGAGTCGTTTCAACAACAGCTAGACACCTCTCACTTATGTTTTTCACAACCTGGCTGATGATGGGACGCTATATACGTAATTATTTACTACAGTTAAGGACCCATCTATCGTAAAAAAACCGACTTCAGTCTCAGTTTAAATTTATTTGCGTTAGTCACCAAATATTTTGTTTCGATCGGTAGGTGGTCAGAGCCAGATTCATTAGAGAACAATTAAGATCTTTTTTTATTTAATAATAACAGATGTTTCAACTTCATACTTTCATGCGTAAAAGAGTTTTATTGTAATTAGTCTGCAGGGAATAGAATAAATATCCATTAGCATAGCATAGTGGAAAATTGCAACATCTGTAGCTTTATCGCATAAATAATAATAATAATAATAATAAGTTAATTTGCAGCATTAGGATAGATTTTTCGAACATGCTCAATGAAATTGTGGAAAGGATTTTCCCCAAAATGTTGACACCAGAGAAATTCCGCCAGGTAGTTATTCAGCATAGCACGGTGAGTTCCGAAACGCCTTTTATTTTTTTTCTTTAGCTTTTTGCCAAACTGACTCCACGTGATTTGTGGTTACGTTTGTAGAGGGATCGAGAAAATAAATGATTGTAGCCCAAGTAACCTATGGTGTTGTAAGCTTGCCACAAATCAGAAACTACTGTGGTTCGAGGCAAAACATACTGTTGCAAAATTGGCAGCAAATGGGTAGCATCACGTCATGGCACAGCAACCATAAAGCTTCGCTTTGTCTCAACGTCATAGCCACCAAAGACCCATTGCTCCCGCACCGTATGACCTCGATGGTACTTTCTCCTGACGAAGCAGCTCTCGTCTATTTCAACAGTATGGCCAGGGCTACCCAAAACTATTGGTTCAATTAAGAAATATTCATGGCAGATATTCCTACAAAATTGGTACCAATCGACCACAGTGTGCTCACTGCCAATTTTGAGCTCCCTCATTAAAAACTTCTGCTTATTGAGTTCGAAAGTCCACATGTAAGACAGTCGCAAAATTTTAGAAATGTCTAAATGACTGCCAGCAAAAAATGACATTTTCCTAATTGAACATTTCTTTCTACAGTCCCTGCCAACAGAGCAGCACCAGATTTCGCCATCTTTCACTGTAGTTTTCTCCAACTTCATCTCGTATCCAACACAATTCCCATTTTCACACACCATATCGTTATTCAAAAGAACTTGTTAGCCCATTGTATAGAGCTTAGGGTGTTCTCCGTAACATGGTATAAATCTTCCATTACAAAGTCCCTCAAATCTGGAAAATTTCTCGCCATTTTGGCACACACAGTAATACACGATACTTCATAACAGATAGCCTCAACAGAAAAATATAGGTTGTTGAGCGCACTGATCAAGATACATAACTGTGAGCAACAGGGACATACACCATATGCAACAATATGCAAAGCCAACAATAGCTATCATGGTAAGGGTGTATGAAACTGTAAGCATTACCTATGGGTAAAGAACTCTGTGAAGAAATATATTAAAGTGTCTGCAGCATATTGGCGTAGCAACATGAATAAGTTGGTGAAAGCAGATAGTTAATTGATCTTTTATTTTTGCATCCAAATGAAAATAAGTACTTTTTTGGTATTTCATGCATATGTATGCTTATATCTTCAGAAATACACTTTTCCTTCAAAAATAGGTACTTTTCTCGTGATCGGCGCATGTGCTCCCTGGACTGCATAGGTGCCGAAAATTCTGTGTGAATAATAATATAATAATAATAATAATAATAAACCCAGTGGAGGCCCGGGAAAAGAATAGGCCTTCGGTATGGTCTGCCAGTCGTAAAAGGCGACGAAAAGAACAAACCACTAATAGGGCTAACCCCCCTTTTAGTGTGATTAGTTGGTTCAGGACAGAACTAATGAAGCCTCGGACAAACGCTGTCATGGTCGGGGACGACGCTTGAACCCTATGCCCGTCCACAATGGTAACGACACTGCTAGCCACACGGAAAACGATTTAAATCCAAACAGAGGTGTTTTGCAGGATATGCTTCCTGCAACCACTCTAGAAGGAAAACAAAGACAGAGGATGAGATGGTCAGATGAAGTTAACCGACACCTCATGTTCTGTTATTACCAAGCAACAAACTTAGGAGCAAACACAACTGGATACAGATCACAAGTATACACAATATTTATTACCAGATACCCAGAATCAAAATTTTTAACAGAACAACGACTAGCTGATAAGATCCGTGTAATAATCAAAAATAACAGGATACCCCAGTCATAATTAGAAAACATCAATCAACAAGTACAACAAATACGAAATCAAAATAATGTGCAATCAGAAGAAAAAGAAAATACAGTAATGGACTCAGACATCCAAGAACAAACACACAAAGAACAACACGCATCAATTAAACAATCAGAGGAAAACGAAATCTTAAGACGGCCACCAGAACAAGCACAAATAGAACACGATGTAACACACATGTTAGATATAGAAGAAAAATTTCAGCTGACATATATAGAATACAAAGACACAAATACAGACACTAGACCATTCTTGCATAGACCACCAAATAACCCACAAGTCGAAACAATAACAACTATCAACACAATCATACACAACAAAATAAATGAAAATACAACTATGGAAGAGTTACAACTACTGATTTATATAGGAGCACTCACTACACTAAATATACACACTAAGCAGAGATCAGAACCAACCAACACACAGAAGAAACCCACAAAACCAGCATGGCAACTCAGGCTACAGATCAGAATAGAAAAACTGAGAAAAGACATCGGACAGCTAACACAATTTATAAGAAATGAAATATCAGACAAAAAACGAAATAGGTTAGGTAAAATCTCACAACAAGAAGCGATAGAGCAATTAGATGAAAAGAAGCAGAAATTACAAGCATTGGCCAAACGACTTAGAAGTTACAAAAAAAAGTGAAAATAGAAGGAAACAAAACCAAACATTCAACACAAACCAAAAGAAATTTTACCAGACAATGGATAACACACACATTAAAATAGACAATCCACCAAATATAACAGACATGGAACACTTCTGGAGTAACATATGGTCAAACCTGGTGCAACATAACAGGCATGCACGGTGGATACAAGCAGAAACTGACACATACAAGATGATACCACAAATGCCTGAAGTGATAATTTTGCAACATGAGGTCACCCAAGCAGTTAATTCTACTCACAATTGGAAAGCCCCTGGAAAAGATAAAATAGCAAATTTCTGGCTAAAGAAGTTCACCTCAACACATTCACATCTAACTAAATTATTTAACAGTAACATTGCAGACCCATACACATTCCCTGATACAATTACACATGGAATAACTTATCTGAAACCTAAAAATCAAGCAGATACAGCAAACCCAGCTAAATATCGCCCCATAACATGCCTACCAACAATATACAAAATATTAACTTCAGTCATTACACAGAAATTAATGACACATACAACACAGAACAAAATCATAAATGAAGAACAAAAAGGCTGTTGCAAAGGAGCACGAGGATGTAAAGAGCAACTGATAATAGATGCAGAGGTGACATACCAAGCTAAAACTAAACAAGGTCGCTACACTACGCATACATTGATTACCGAAAAGCTTTTGATAGTGTACCCCACTCATGGTTACTACAAATATCGGAAATATACAAAGTAGATTCTAAATTGATACAGTTCCTAAACATAGTAATGAAAAATTGGAAAACCACACTTAACATCCAAAGAAATTCAAATAATATCACATCACAGCCAATACAGATTAAGCGTGGAATATAGCAAGGAGACTCATTAAGTCCTTTCTGGTTCTGCCTTGCTCTGAACCCACTATCCAACATGCTAAATAATACAAATTATGGTTACAATATTACTGGAACATACCAACACAAAATCACACATTTGCTATACATGGATGGTCTAAAACTACTGGCAGCAACAAATCAACAACTCAACCAATTACTCAAGATAACAGAAGTATTCAGCAATGATATAAATATGGCTTTTGGAACAGACAAATGTAAGAAAAATAGCATAGTCAAGGGAAAACACACTAAACAAGAAGATTACATATTGGATAACCACAGCGACTGCATAGAAGCGATGGAAAAAACAGACGCCTATAAATATCTAGGATACAGACAAAAAATAGGAATAGATAATACAAATATTAAAGAAGAACTAAAAGAAAAATATGGACAAAGAGTAACAAAAATACTGAAAACAGAATTGATAGCAAGAAACAAGACAAAAGCTATAAATACTTATGCTATACCAATATTGACCTACTCATTTGGAGTAGTGAAATGGAGTAACACAGACCTATAAGCACTGAATACACTTACACGATCACAATGCCACAAATATAGAATACATCACATACATTCAGCAACACAGAGATTCACATTAAGCTGAAAGGAAGGAGGAAGGGGATTTATCGACATAAAAAACCTGCATTATGGACAAGTAGACAATTTAAGAAAATTCTTTATAGAAAGAGCAGAAACTAGCAAAATACACAAAGCAATCACTCATATAAATACATCGGCTACACCACTACAATTTCATAACCACTTCTACAACCTTCTAGATCACATAACATCAACAGATACGAAGAAAGTAAATTGGAAAAAGAAAACACTACATGGCAAGCACCCGTACCATCTAACACAGCCACACATAGATCAAGACGCATCCAACACATGGCTAAGAAACGGCAATATATACAGTGAGACGGAAGGATTCATGATTTCAATACAGGATCAAACAATAAACACCAGATATTACAGCAAGCATATTATTAAATATCCCAATACCACAACGGATAAATGTAGACTTTGCAAACAACAAACAGAAACAGTAGATCACATCACAAGCGGATGTACAATACTAGCAAATACAAAATACCTCAGAAGACATGACAATGTAGCAAAAATAATACATCAACAACTTGCCATAAAATATAAACTAATAAAACAACACGTTCCCACATACAAGTATGCACCACAAAATGTACTGGAGAATGATGAATACAAATTATACTGGAACAGAACCATTATAACAGATAAAACAACACCACATAAAAAACCTGACATCATACTCACCAATAAAAAGAAGAAATTAACACAACTAATCGACATATCCATACCCAATACAACAAATATACAAAAGAAAACAGGAGAAAAAATTGAAAAATACATCCAACTGGCTGAGGAAGTCAAGGACATGTGCCATCAGGATAAAGTTGACATTATACCGATTATACTATCAACTACAGGAGTCATGCCACACAATATCCACCAGTACATCAACGCAATACAGCTACAGCCAAACTTATATATACAACTACAGAAACCTGTAATTATTGATACATGTTCAATTACCCGAAAGTTCCTAAATGCAATGTAACATATACCATACAGTTAAAAGGGAAGTCACGCTTGATCAAGGTCCGCGTCACTTCCATTTTTGACCAGACATAACGTCTGAGAAAAGAAATAGTCACGCTTGATCAAGGTCCGCGTCACTTCCATTTTTGACCAGACATAACGTCTGAGAAAAGAAATAATAATAATAATAATAATAACTGAAACTGCAGACAAAATTGATACTGAAGGTATTTAGTTTTAGAAAGGCAGCTTCCAGATCAGTTCATTTGGACGCCTTTGGTTCGTATTGAGAATGAACGCACTTTCTACCCTTCTGAATTCCACTAACATAGGGTTCACCGCAGATTCCAGTATTGAGACTCTTGAAGACCTATACACATCAGCGTGTATACAGAAAGTAAGGAGGCCTAGAGTAGCATGTCTCTCGGCTTCGCCTTCGACGCCGCCAACCCGAAGCGCATCTATGCTTAGGGGTTATTGTCAGTTCAACCCGAGCGTTCAGGCTGGTTTCTACCGTATCCGGCTCAGCCCCCAGAGAGCCTCCAGGTAACCAGCCAGAGGGCGCAGAAGATAGCAACAGGGATCGCTCCTGACATGTCTTGCTGCAATCGCCGCAACTTCGATAGCCAATACGAAAATTATAACCTTCCGCTGCGCGAATATTTCTGCCCGCGCGTAGCCGGTTGGAGTTAGCCAGCTGCGTCCTCAACTGCCAGTGACTGATGTACCATCACCGTTTGGACACCGCCATGGCTCGGACGGTTGCGCTCCCGCGACCGTTGCTCCGAGCCTTGGTGTTCTGCGCCGTGGACAAGTAGTGCTGCTCGTGAGCACTGGTGTCCAAAATGAAAGCCACATATCGCTATTTCCCCGTCTTGGGTCTAATTCACGGTATAATCATACAAAATGTCAACCAGATGTCCATACGATCGTGTCCTGCACTGAAGATGGCATTTCGATTAAGGGAAAACCACGTCAACGATGACGTCAGGGCACCTTCAAACGGGATGGTGTTTCCGAGTAGTCCCACATCCACAATCGCTGGGTATACAGTTACAGACGGTGCAGTATGGTACAAAGAAGTGCGTCCCATGCAAGTGCAGAAGAATGTCTCCCATAGCATAACACTGCTCCCACCAACATGCGTCTGTTGCGCGCTGCACATTTCGAGCCGCCGTTCACCTCGATGACGGCGTAATATAACACACATGCCCTTTCCTTTGGGCAGGCATCTTCAAAACTGAACTCGCTGACTATGCATTTTGCAAACCTCAACTTGTCTTGACTTATCGAGCTACTGAAATATGAGTCGCTAGAACATTGCAGAACATGTTGACTTGCTGACTCAGCAGGAAAAAACATGTAACAAAAGCAAGGAACAGCTACTTGTGGTAAATTATTGTTGTCGAGCCATCATAGCTGTAAATACGCTCGTTGGTCTGGGAACCATTCGAGAACCATCGTGTGAACGTCCTCACCGTCGGAAAATCTGCGATTGCTGCTAATCAGTTTCTCGATTGCGTGGACACTGAAGTCTGTGGTCGACGTCGATGACCTTTCTTCCCGATCAGCATCATCTACGGCTGTGCGGCCTTGGTCAGACTGATGGCACCATATCACTACGGATGGAGGCGACATTGGATTTGGTCCATATATTACCAAAATTTTACGGTGAAACTGTATGTAATTTAGAAGTTTTGTTCACAAGAACTATCCCTGGTACTTCAATTTTGGAGTTACGTTCCCAGTTGCTACGCCATTTCACTGCCACACTGTGATGTAGGTCTGTGTCTGCAGGAAACCTACAACATGTTCTCTCTTCTGGCAACGTGCCACTCTAGTTGTGCAATGGTCCTAGCGTGGGAAGATACGTGTATCTTACTTTTTAAAGTCTCCTGGTTTTTTCATTCAAATCTGGTGAATGTAAGCTTTAGAAACTTTCGTTTCTTTATGAACTGCACGTAAGTGTCAACGGTAATTATCTAATAGCTTTGCAGTCCATTCGATTTACTTCGATATTCAGCTTCTTTCTGTTAACTGGCTGAAACAAAACCACTAAGGTGATGAAAATATACTGTCTTCTGCATTTTCCATTAAGATTTTTCAGTGATATTGGAAAATAATAAGTAATTCCTTTCTGTCTCCTACTGCAGAACGAAATAGGAGGTAGATACGTAAGCCAAAATTTCATTTTTCATCGCTAAACTTTTCTGTTGTTCAGCACAGTAACTGGTGCGTTTGCAGTTAATTTGATGCATTAGAACACATTTTGAATTATAATGCAATTTTATTGTTCTTTTCAGATAATAAAGGAGCGTAAAGAGGAATTTAGGTCAAGAAATGCTAATGAAAGGAAAAATCTGAAATGTAAGTTATTTTTATTATTAGTTTATTGTTGTTATATTTTTCTTGGTCCATTTGTCATAACTGGATACCTCATACTGTAAACAGCATGCAGGTATCGATAAAACTATTTTGTCTTTTAGAGCGCGTCATATTATAAAGAGAACGAACGTTTCAGCCATTATGCAAGTGAGGTTCGTTAGGGACTGCAATAAAGAACTTTATAGAAACTGACTCTGACTATGAAAGCCTGCACACATGAAACATAGAAGTAATCAAATAAAGGACAAAAAATGTAAAAAATGGAATAAGTAAGATCAGAAAACTTTCACATTAGATTTCATGCGTCAGTCACAATTTATTTGTAGAGTGAGATTTCTGCCACAGAGACTCACATTTCTAGCTGAAACGTAGTAAATCCATTAATTCATACCCATATATGTATATTGCAGGCGCAGTTTTGACAACACTAACTTTGAAAGACTAGGTCCAAAAGCTTTGTATACATCATCGCTGGACTAGCAGCACAAGTACTATCTAGAAGTTAACACGTCGGTACCTAAGACAACATTATATTTTATTTAAATCCGAACCATAAGTTTTCATGATGCATGACTTCGACCTGTAACAGTGTTGTCATAAAAAAACATATACTATTGATCGAAAACTAGCAAAAGTTAGAGGACAGTTTATGCCGAAAGTGTGGAGTGCAGATGCCCTGCCCTTTACCTGTGCTGTGACAACTGTACTCTAAGTGTTGGGGGGGGGGGGGGGGACCGAGTATTCACGGAAAACGGAATTACACTGACGTGGAAAACTTAAAAAGAAGAAAGTAACTTTCGCATGAAAGTAACAAAGCTCGATGTAACTTGGACCGTACACAGAAAGAACTTTTATGGTATAGAGCAGAAGATAAGTGAATGAAATGCGCAATGAGACAAACAGAAATGCCCCTTTAGTTCAAAGACAGTAATTACACTGAAGTCACCACGATTTATGATGGTTCCCAGGACAGTATAAAAGGGGAGACATGGTTCTTTATATAGCGTGTGATCACCACTCACCACGGACAATAGTACACGCTCTGAAACGTGCTCCCATGCTAGCCTCAGGGTTGGGTAGGAGTTCATGTGGTAGGGCATTCCATTCCTCCACCAGCGAGATAGACAACTGCTGGTTGATCGTTGGTGCATTTGGATGTGCTACAGTACGTCTAACCACCGCATCCTTCACGTGCTCGATGCGATTTAAGTCGGGGGAACGGGCAGGCCAGTCGATTCGCTGAATGTCCACTTGTTGAGAGAGCTCCCCCACATGCGCTGTTCGATGCGGTCGCGCACTGTCATCCATAACAATGAAATCAGGGCCGAATGCACCCACGAAAAGACACACATGGGGAATGAGTATAGCACCACAATAACGTTGACTGGTGAGTGTACCGCATTCAAAGATGTCGAGATCAGTACGCCAATGTAACCGCATGCCTCCCCACGCCGTATTACCTGGACCACCAAACCGACCATGTTCAGCGATACTGAACGTGTTCTCATGTGGGGAGAGGCGGGAACAAGTAATGCACCCAGGAACGTTGCGAACATGATCGTTTTGGTGGTCCAGGTGTTATGGTGTGGAGAGGCATAATACTGCATGGACGTACTGACCTCCAAATCTTTGAACACGGTACACGTATCAGCCCATGTTATTGTGACACTGTACTCATTCCCCATGTGCTCCTTTTCCGTGGTGCATTCGGAATTCATTTGATTGTTATGGACGGCAATGCGAGACCACATAGAGCAGGGCAGGTGGAGGAGCTCTTGGAGAGAGAGGATGTTCGGCGAATGAACTGGCCTGGCAGTTCCCCACTTAAATCCCATCGAGCACTTGTAGTGTGAGTTGTGGAGACGTATTTCAGCACTTTCACATCTTTTGTGTTAGCAGAAGAGCCAACACCGTGTTTCGAATGGAGGCCGAAATGCACGCGTTTTAGCTCACGCAGGCTGGCGTGAGGAGGGAAGAACTATACTGACGTGACGTAATTAGTTTGATACTTAACTTTAATCCATTAATGATGATCGTCGCTCTTAACGGTACATGATTCACAATATTATTTGTTCAGAATACATTCTTGAAGTAATTATAGTAACTGAATATGGCGCCTTGCTTGGTCGTAGCAAATGACGTAGCTGAAGGCTATATTAAACTGTCGTCTCTGCAAATGAGAGCGTATGTAGACAGTGAACCATCGCTGGCAAAGTCAACTGTACAACTGGAGCGAGTGCTAGGGAATCTCTCTAGACTAGACCTGCCGTGTGGCGGCGCTCGGTCTGCTATCACTGATAGTGGCGACACTCGGGTCCGACGTATACTAACGGACCGCGGCCTATTTAAAGGCTACCACCTAGCAAGTGTGGTGTCTGGCGGTGACACCACAACATCCACCGTCATCCATCCAGCAGCTGTCAACCATGTTGGTGGAGGAATGGAACGCCCTACAACAGGAACTCCGTTTGAACCCTGTGGCCAGCATGGGTGCACGTTGCTGAGTATGAACTGTTATCCGTGGTGATCCCACACCGCTTTTGTAATGTCCAGGGGACCATCGTAAATTGCGGAAACTTCATTGTACGAGGGTCACTCCAAAAGAAATGCACACTATTTTTGTAAAAATACAGTTTTCATTCTGCATATGTGAAAGTTTTACAGTGTGTAGATACATCCTTCCCGCTTGTTTTCAAACTTAGTTCAACCTGTTCCCAAGAGTGGCGCCGTCACAGCATGTCTTCAAGATGACTGCTACACTTGATGTTCGTCAGAAGGGAATTGTTGTCATAGAATTCCTGTGCTGTGAAAACGAGACAGTGGGAAACATCCACAACAGGTTGAAAAGGTGTATGGAGGTGCTGCTGTCGATCGCAGTACAGTTAGTCGGTGGGCAAGCAGGTTACGTGATGAAAGCGGGCACTCACCCCAGACAATGTGCAGAGAGTTAACGAATTGGTGACTGCTGACAGACCCATCACAGTGAACGAATTGTCACGCTACGTTGGGATAGGGGAAGGAAGTGTTTGCAGAATACTGAAAGTGTTGGCGTTAAAGAAGGTTTGTGCCAGGTGGGTTCCCAGGATGTTGACAGTGTCTCACAAAGAAACAAGAAAAACGGTATGCAGCGAACTTTTGGAGCAGTACGAGAATGGTGGAGATGAATTTCTTCGAAGAATTGTGACAGGTGATGAAACATGGCTCCATCATTTTTCACCAGAGTCGAAGAGGCAATCAATGGAGTGGCATCATACAAATTCATCCAAGAAAAACAAATTCAAAACCACACCTTCTGCTGGAAAAGTTATGGCTACAGTGTTTTTCGTTTCCGAAGGACTCATGCTTGTGGACAACCAACCAAGTGGAACCACCAGAAATTCGGATGCATATGTGACGACACTTTAGAAAGTTCAAGCTCGACTGAGTCGTGTTCGACCACATCGGCAAAAGAAGGATGTTTTGCTGTTGCACGACAATGTACGGCCACATGTCAGTCAAAAAACCATGGAAGCGATCACAAAACTCGGATGGACAACACTGAAACACCCGCCTTACAGTCCTGACCTGGCTCCATGTGACTATCATCTCTTTGGGAAACTGAAAGACTCTCTTCGTGGAACAAGGTTTGAAGGTGATGACTCCCTTGTGCACGCTGCCAAACAGTGTCTCCAACAGGTTGGTCCAGAATTTTACCGTGCGGGTATACAGGCGTTGGTTCCAAGATGGCGTAAGGCAGTTGAGAGGGATGGAAATTATGTGAAGAAATGAAAATATTGTTCCTGAAGGATGTATCTACACACTGTAAACTTTCAAACATGAAGAATAAAAGATGTGCATTTCTTTTGGAGCGACCCTTGTAGTTATTGTCTTTGAATAAAAGTGTCATTTCTGTTCGTCTTATTGCGCATGTGTTCCAGTGATCATCTGTACCGTGCAGTAGCAGTCCTTTCTATGTATGGTCCAAGTTTCACCGAGATTTGTTAATCTGCAGTAATACGTCACGCAAAAGTTGCTTTCGTCCTTGAGTTTTGCACACCAATGTGTTTCGCCATTTTACAACCAGTGTGCCACCTTTGCGACGAAACTTAAAACAAGTGTTGCAAAAAAGGAAATCTCTTTCAGGCGTGTGGCACCAGAAAGAGTTTTAGTCACTTGACTGATTTACACTGGCGACCGCTGATAATTTTTCCACGTTTCTACAACTTTATTAAAAACCGTATAAATTCATGAGTATCTGATTTACTGATAATCACACCTTACAAAAATTAATCGTCCCGTGGATACTTCAAGCTAATACCGCGTGTTCACCGCCTCTAGCATTGATAATGGACTAAATTTAGTCAGGAAGGGCGTCCGCATGTTTCTTCAGGTATGCCATATCTATATGCAGCCACTTATTGATGATTAGATCTCGTAGAGCTATCACATTTCGAGGAAACTGACTGCTACACTTCACCCGTTATTCCAAATAGTCCTGGACGTTTTCTGTGAGATTAAGATCGGGTGATTAAGAGGGGCAGTCGAGGTGCAGTAGGATGCCTGAGTGTACGTCGAAACAGGAACGTATGAGTGCAGCCCTGTGATCACGGTTGTTGTCATTGTGGAAGACGGGAATGTTCACAGCAGACTCATTATGAAGACGAAGAAGAAATGGCAACACTCGGTCACCAAGAATATTATTGTAACACAACACGGAATCAGTAATCATAAGGCCGTTATAGCAGAGGCTGTAAATAGAAATGAAAAGAAACGTAGGAAAATATTGCTGTTTAGCAAGTACCAAACAGATTTCAGATTAACTGAGTGGTCAACATGAAATATTCACCTCTGAGACTGAAAATGTTCAGAATAAATGGACAAAGTTTACGAGCATTGTACAATAAACCTTAGGCAGGTATGTGGCGAGCAAAGTTGTGAGGGATGAGAAAGACCCATCGTGATTTAACAGCCGTGTTAGGAAGCTATTCTGAAAGCAAACTAGGCTTCACTGTCGATTTATACGTAACCAAAGCCTCACAGACGTACAAAACTCGAACGAAGCTAAGCTTACCTTGAAGAGACCCATCCGTGAAACGTTTCAACGAATTCTGAAGTCAAATTCTATCTACCGATCTGACAGAAAATCCTCTGTAGCTTTGACCTCATGTTAAATTAGCAAACAGATCAAAAACATCTGTCCAGACACTGTGTGTCCACAAAGTGTCAACAATGACACTGAAATGGAGGATGATGGAGAGAAGATGAAATACTAAATTTCTTTTTCCAAAGCTGTTTCACTGAGAAAGGCTGTACTGTGGTTCCCCCTTAAAATAGTTGAACGACGTCAAAACGTAAGGTGTCTAATTGATGGCGGTATAGAAAATCACCTGAAATAGTTCAACAGAAGAAAAGCGAATGAACCTCATGGGAAACCTACACGATTGTATTTAGGGTATGTGAAACAACTTGCTCCTTTTCTAGCGCTAATGCTCCTTAGTGAAGCATTCCCAATGACTGAAAAATGCGCAGGTCATTCCCGCTTTTTGAAAGCCTACGTCGCAGACGTCAGTCTGCCACCCCGAGGGAGGGGGTGCAGTGGTTAACACAAAGGGCTCGCATTCGGGAGGATGACACATTGCATTCGCGTCTGACTATCCTGATTTAGAGTTTCCGTGATTGCTTTCAATCAATCCAGGCGAATGCCGAGATGATTCCTTCGAAAAGGGCACGGCCGATTTCCTTCCCCGTCCTTGAACAATATCATAATGTTGAGTTCTACTAAAAAATCTAAAATTTTATGTTCAAATATTATATGTTATTTTCATATACACCAATTCATTTACGACGCTGTACCTGGATAACAGACTAAAAGAAAATAAGAAATAGTCCGAAACACTTTGCCAGAGGAATTCGTGAGCAAGCAGGGCCGTTATCCTCAATGTCTTGCGGCGCGAGACTAATGACTTCAGAACATAACAGCAACTGGCTTGATGTTTCGCTGTCGTTGGATTTATAGCGCTCAGGTGGGTATCTGCAACGAACCTGTCACATGTTTGCTTCGTCGTTCTCGCGTCGCCAGAGTATTGCATCTCTTCGGCACCAGGTTGCTCTTTGACCTGCTGTAACAGAAGATAAGTAGCGACACTAAACATATACTAAAATAATCGAGGGAGGAATTCCTTGTGTTTCAAACAAGGAAGTTCAGAGATACAGTTTTAACTTTTGTCACAACGTGCAAATTTTAACGGATAATCGTATGCCAAAGGAAACTTAGACGCACATACAAAGGGGCGCATGTGCCGTGACGTATTTCAGCAGCGAATCTAAAGGTAGACTGGACAGTTTTTCTGTGATCTGCACAATAGAGCACTACTTGCGCATTATTACTGCTCGACTTTTCTAACCGTTATGGTTATCATTTTGCAATAAAGTACACAAAAGATGTAATTTGTCAGAGGCACATGACGCATGATCTTACCACTCTTAAATGTGCATTGTTTTGCTCAGGTCGCTGAAGACGTTTGGACGAAATACATCCCAAGTCTTTCCTCAGAACGCGGGCACAGCCACTAAGTCCACGACTGCAAAAATTTATCATCCAGATCACTGAAGTCAAATCATACCGGTGAAAACAAGAACAACAACAATTATTTCGTCCTTTTGCGAGATATAGTGTGCACAGAAACAAAAGAAAAATGTCGACAACGCGTGGGACTGCAAACCGATCATTTTTCATAAGGGAACACATGTCCAAAAATACATAGTTTAGGATCTGCGGATCATCGACGTTTGAGAATGGTGGTGTCAAAGTTTCTTCTGATTGTACTTGGTATCTGAATTAGCTACACAAACCATTAGCCATCAGTGTAAGATGGAGTCACAGACTGGCCGTAGAGCGTCCTCGTACGTGCGCTGAATCTTTTCGCAGTCTTTTGCTCTCATTATAATTGTTAACTGTGTTGTGTACTAGGGCAGTGATGTCGTAGACGCATTGTGACGGGCACCAGTATCGAAATGGCTAATACATTGTTTGCATATGCCAAGCCGAGCAGCGGCGGAGCTGCTGCGGATTGTATGTGGAAAGATCTCAAAACAGAAATATTCCTCACAATTCGATGTTTGAAGCAGTTGTTGAAAGAGGACTAAGAGAGATCAAAAAGTTACAGGAGGGTACTGTGTTTCCTGCCTGGGTTGTTTCCAAAAAGTTATAATGTACACATAGTCCAGTGAAACTGTCAGAAAAAAGCCTGTACCTTGCAAAAGGTGGGATAGAAGATTTTATTTTTTTAACTCGTTCATATTGTTGGAAAGGTTAGAAAACCAAGTTTTGCCAACAAAATTTCTCTTGGGAAAACTTTCTGCAGTCAAAAAACTTGGAAAATTTCGGACTTTTTTCAGCTTTTTCAAAATATCTCAGTTTCATTTGCTCCTATCGCTTTGACGTCTATTTTCTTTTTTAAAGAGCACAAAATTCTATACAAATTTGATTCTTACCATTTTTTTCTACTCCCGGTATCTAAGGCGCTACAGCGCGTCAAAAAATACCAATTTTTCAAATTTCGAGCAAAGTGGCAAATTACCTAATTTTTGAACACTGTTATTTCAGTTTCTATTTGTGTAGTATAAACATATTACTCATCGTGTTATTCATTGGAATTTACTATCTCACTCTGCTGCAGGGCCAGGACAAACAGCATCATATTCAGTAACTACGAACACATTCACGTCGGATTGCGTGAAGTTTATTTGTGTTACAATATGTAATACGATTGAATGCTGGTGCCGTACATTTTCTACAGTTGATTGACGTTAATGATCAGTTATAAGAAGAAGTATGTAGGAATTGTTCTTTAGCGGACAAAAGCGTATTTATTCTTTGGCGGGCGGAAGGCGATTATCTCTGGTGATTGTTCACAGCGCGCTGACAGCTATTAGCACACAACAATAAGGGTCCTACAGTTTGGAGTTGCTTCCATTCTGTATATGTTGTGGTGCTGAAAATCAGTATGTCTGACATGAATTTGTGTTCCATTTATGAAAAAACTGTGGTGAGTGGTGGACACAATGTGAAAAAGAAAGGACTGAGCACACTTATCGATTGTAGTGCTAAACGCAGCGCAGGGAGTCTGCTCACACCAGTTTTTTGAAAATGCTCAGTGAAGTGATGGTGCATGAAGCATGCTATAAGAAGTACATTAATGAGAGAATGATAGCAGCTAGCCTTCGACATCCTCAGGAACCAACAGGCGTGCTACGTCGGTCGCAGGAAAAGGTCACTTCAATTTCAAAGAGCAATGCTTCATTTGTGCAAAAGGGAATTCTGATGACTTTTTAAGCAAGCAGTTAAGATTGCTATATGCCAAACGAAATTTTGTTTACAAAGTAATGAAATTGGAAGTGCAATCGACAGTATTCGAACAGGCTAAATGATGTGGTAATGAATTTGGTCAACAAGTGATAGAGAGAATTCAAAATGTAAATGATTTGGTTGCTGCAGATGGGTGGTACCACAGATTTTGCTACAGAAAGTTCTTTCACCGTGTTTCAGCTACTGGACAGAAACGAGGTTACCGACCTGCAACACAAGTAGATGAAGGCATGGAGGCTATATTTGCTTAGCTGGAAACCAATACGGATGAATGTCAGTTTTCTATGGACGATCTGTTAGAGCAAGTACCCTCATCACCTCGTCCAGATATTCGAACTGTCAAGGCTCGCCTTTTCCAGAAATATGGTGACGATGTGTTTATAGCTGAAACAGCTTCAAAGCCAGCAGTCGTATGTTTCAAGAATGTTGGGCACCAACTACTCAGTGAAAATTGGTACACCAAAAGAAATTCAGATCCTCAGCAAGAAGGACTACGAATAGTCAAAGCAGCTGCAAATATCATATTAGACGATATAAGATGCTGCACAACATCATTCGTTGCAGACTTACCAACAAATCCAAAGTTGGATGGGAAACTGGAAACCTCCTGAGAAATGGGCTGGAATCACAGTGACCACGGTCCAGTACCCGTTATAATGAGCCTAGATCAAGCACCTGAAGCACTTCTTCACATTGTTTCATGCTCATGCAAGCTGAACTGTGGCGGAGTGTGCTCCTGCAGAAAAGCAGGTTTGAAATGTTCTTCAATTTGCAAGAAATGTATTGGGGTCAACTGTGAAAACGTGCCAAAATTTTTATATGAAGACAGTGAAGTAGATGTTATGGAGGATGTTGAGGAAACCGCTGACAAAATCAACGAACTTGCTGAGGCTGACTCGCTGTTTAAAGAAGAGGTCAATCTGGGATCAACTCTATGTACAGACCCTGAATCCGTAACTCAAGGTATTTCTGGTGACACTGAGGAACCTAGCCCATCAAAACGTTGGAAGTGATGCTCATATCTGTCTCAAGTGCGCTAAAGTGCGATATTACAAGTATTACACACCCAGAACTGTCAACATTTTTTAGTAACTGACAATGCATTTTAATTGTAATAAAGCTACTTGTTTTTAATGTCAACTGTGTGGCTTTTATACACAAGAATAATTACCTACCTAATTAGGTTGCCTATTGCAGCTAATAATAGTTCTGTTTTCTGAGACAATGTATTTTGTGTGTGTGTGTGTGTGTGTGTGTGTGTGTGTGTGTGTGTGTGTCTATGTCTCTTAATGATGTATTTTTATACTTATAGTTTTACAAATACCAGGGCTGAGGTGGCCCATAGTGAACTTCAGGTAGTGATGTAATAATCACAATAATTGGGTGCCCAGCAATCCTCATGTTGCATACAGAGAAATTGAATACCTGAAAGTGAGGTCGTAAATTCCAACATATAACATGATGTATAATATATTTATACTACACAAACAGAAACTGAAAAAATAGTGTTCAAGAATAAGGTATCTTGCCACTATGCTCAAAATTTGAAAAATTGGTATTTTTTTGAGGCGCTGTAGCGTCTTAGATATTGGGAGTAGAAAAAAATGACAAGAATCAAATTTGTAGAGAATTTTGTGCTCTTTAAAAAAGAAAATAGACGTTAAAGCGATAGGAGCAAATAAACTGAGATGTTTTGAAAAAAAGAACTGAAAAAAGGCCGAAATTTTCCAAGTTTTTTGACTGCAGAAAGTTTTCCCAAGCGAAATTTTGTTGGCAAAACTCGGTTTTCTAATCTTTCCAACCTTATGAACGAGTTGAAGAAATAAACTCTTCTACCCCGCCTTTTGCAAGGTATTTCTGCTATTTGACTGGACTAATACAGCAAAGTGCGTTTTTTGTATTAGGTTTTATTGTACATACTGTGTCATATTGAGAAACTTTCTAAATACTTTATCAAATATTCCACTTTTAAGTATAATATTATTTCTCAAAAACGGATGCCGAATGTCCACCCTAAGTTCGGACAATTGCCGTTGAAGAGGACGTTTCCAAACACTTCATAAGAACCATCTACCAGCATCTCCCAGTGCACCCATTTCATATTAACATTTAGAGTGTTGTCTATAACCGACAGCTGCATTCATATCATTTACAGAATGTCCAGGCAACAGTAGTGAGGCACTACCTAATTATGACAAGTACATTTTGTGAAGTGGTATTTACAGCACTGCATACTCCAGCTATAAATCCCGACTTGAGGGATGTTCAGTGATTAATGCACGCTCGCTCGAGAACACGTTATGAACTCGCACAACACTGATTTGGGCTGCCGAACATGGTCAAAAGTAACCAACACAGGTTCATTGTTAGCATATGGGCTGGAATAATCTGTGACCCTATCATTGTGCTGTATCTAATGTTAACAAGAGTAAGAGGACCGATCTACCTCAGTTTACACAGAGATGTTCTTCCTGTTTCACTGGATGAATGCCAGTGTGGGTTTGTCAGGTAACTTTGTTGCAAAAATACTATGGTACAGTTGAGAGTGATGTGAATGTGCGGAGACGTCACATACCCACATGTGGGGAAACTGTTCTACGACCACCCTGGCCACCAAGTATTACACCTTTTGACTATTTTCTGTGAGGTAGCATGAAGTCTATGGTGCATGCTATTGCTGTAAAACTACAGGAGGATTTTATCACACAAATCCACGTAGCGACGGAATAGTGAGCTTAGCTGGACTTATTCCACTAAGTGCGTCAGTCTCTATAAAACGGATCTTCAGTCTGAAATCGAGATACAATCTAAATTTTGATCCCTTTTTGTACTTTACTGCGTTATATGATGCTCTTGTTGAGTTTCCGAACGAAATGTTGAACGCACACCAATCGCTATATACCAAACATTCTCACACTCTATCGATTTCAAAATGCTGCCAACAAGTAACACGAAGAAATGAAGTTTTCTGTACGAATTTGTCAATTTGTCACGTTCAAACTTTGTTCCAGCCAAACGAATATCACTTCTGGATCTTCTAGTTGAGGTAGCGGAGCAAACGGGAGAACTAACAGACCTCGATATTAGGGAAGAAGTGGACACCTTCATGTTTGAGGTCAGTATATAACAATAGCGTGTCTAATTTAATCAAGAAAGTGTGAATCATGCGGATCCAAAAAAAAAATGATTATATGATTACAGGGACATGATACCACGGCAGCGTCCCTCACCTGGACAATCTTCTTAATTGGATTGCATCCTCATGTACAGGTCAGTAAAAATACGTTGCTTCACGAAACTTCTTAATCCAATAAATAAAACTACAGTTCTCATCTGAATATTCATAGGAAGGAGGGTACATTATTCTAAATATATTCCGCTGTAGCTTTTGGTGTTATTTGCAACGCTGTTCGGTGTGAAAATGACTGTATCAAAATATTTTTCTTCACTTTTTTCGCATTTTAGACACACATGAAAGCTATTTGATACAAGAAATACGCATTTGTTCTTTGTCAACTGGTATGACGCCTTAAAAGATAGTAATAATCCCGCGAAAACTGTACTTGACTCCACCATATGCTCAATGCAATCTGTTCAATAAGGAATGGTTTCCTAATTTCACTGCTGGGCAGCATTAGTTTAACTTCCTAGATGAGAGGCGGAAAATAGGCCAGACTCGCCGGCGGAGACAACAACCACTTTCATCCTTAGACTTACGTCAGCAACAACTTCTGGTAACTGGCGCGCAATGTGTTAAACGTGTAAAAAATTTATATGTAAAGGCTTATCTCTACTGTCAAACCCAGAGATGTTTGTTAACCTGACAATGCTTGCCTGTTAGCCGGGCAGGCAAGCTGATGCACGTTTTCAGCGGAACGGGCAGGCTGCCTTGCTACCATTGAAGCCAAGCTATGCCCAAACAAAGCACGCTATGGGAGTCTTGCTTGCCTGCCCGTCTTCCCGCTGTGCTACGCAACGTAGTAGTCTATTCTGTACGCTTTGGTTCAAATGGCTCTGAGCACTATGGGACTTAACATCTGAGGTCATCAGTCCTCTAGAACTTAGAACTACTTAAACCTAACTAACCTAAGGACATCACACACATCCATACCCGAAGCAGGATTCGAACCTGCGACCGTACCAGTCGTGCGGTTCCGGACTTAAGCGCCCAGAAGCGCTCGGTCAATGCGGCCGGCTCTGTACGCTTTCATTGTAGTGTTATCTGTAGGGTTTGGTAGCTGATAAAAGTACACGAATGTCACAAGATGAGACTCAATGAAATATGTATTCGTTCTAGGTCATTGCAGGCCAGAAAATGGAAGATTTTTTTTTGTCGGCGAATTTCGAGCTTATTTATTTATTTCGATATGAACGGTTTTCTCTGCAACTTCATCCTTTTTCCAACCATCATAAGGTCACCTCTCATACATGTTTTCTGTAGTAATGAGAACCTTTTCTGAAATTCGAGATTCTTTGCACCTAAGAGCCTGAAATTTCTATTATGCTGCAACCCCTACCATAGTAAGGTTTTGGAGACTAGTTTCTGTAATTTTAGTGTATTCCAGCTAAATATGATACCTGTTACACTAATTTTAAATATTTTGTCCAGGATTTATGTTGCAGAATGGCTGAATTCATTCTAAGCAGCCGAAATATTTCATTCTGAATCACCCAAATGCTTTTTAGCGCGCATAAAGTTCGTTTTTCTTAGTATGTTAGTCTAAAAAGTACATGTCTGAAAGGAAAAGTTTTTCTTTCATAATAAGCTCTCTTCGCCCTACGCTGCATACTACCAGAATGTGGTTTTTAATATCCACTGCGCCATATTTTTTGTTTCTATTTCAGTCAACGTTTACCCTAAATTTAAAAAGCCTATATACTGCTAAATGGTCTCAAGTCCTTATAGTACACACTTCCACACAAGTATCAGCCACTAAGAGTTTGTCCTCCTTCAAAATATTTATAGAGTGACGAAACTGCTGGTAAAATTTACAGACAAGTCGAGGCTTCTTACACTACTTGCATTGCGAGGCACCACCCGATTTATTTGAAGTTGCTCCGCAACCATACGACAACTTTTCCCCTACTGGACTTGCGCTCTGTTTAATGACTGGTATATATTCCTCCATTCTTAATTTCTTCTGAATTTCCTTTAAGTGTAATTTGTTCATTTTTCTGCTTCCATCGTTATGATAAATGAGCTGCAACAAAACTTACGTAAACATATACCTGGCTCGTCAAGTTGGATTGACAGCGCAACCCAACCCGTTTCAGGTGCAGCATGCTGAGCAGGTCTCGTCAAGTTGCCAAACTAGCGGAAACCCAAGAAGGTCTGCTTTAATCGCTGTGCTTCAGTAACATATACTCTTGTGTCAAGGTTGAGTTGCTTTAATGGTTGCGGCAGAGATAGGGACAGGCAGGCTAGAAGAATAATTCGTTCATATCTCGTTAAACCTGAATAGAAATGCACCGCCTAGTGTTACTAACCCATATTTTCAAGTGAGTTTCACACATCATAAATGTGATTATGTAAATGGTTGAATTCACTTTGCAGTATAAGGTTAAACTCGCACCTTGTGGGATGAAAACCGCAAACAGCTGTATGTAAAATCTTTTATTTGGGGCCACAAACTGTTTCGTAGCTTAGAGTCACATCTTTAAATGATTGATACAAATTACGTGATATGATACCAAATGTGAGGATGGATAGAAGACCCAGCATTCAGTGTCCATATAATAGTAATTCTCCAAGTGAGCGTACAGACAAATTGTTCAAAATGGTTCAAATGGCTCTGAGCACTATGGGACTTAACTTCTGAGGTCATCAGTCCCCTAGAATTTAGAACTACTTAAACCTAACTAACCTAAGGACGTCACACACATTCATGCCCGAGGCAGGATTCGAACCTGCGACCGTAGTGGTCTCGCGGTTCCAGAATGAAGCACCTAGAACCGCTCGGCCACCCCGACTGGCAGACAAATTGTAAATAGCCTGAATGATGTCATCAACATTCCCCGAAAATCGAGCTGGAACAATAATTCACTATCAAGATCTCTTTGCATCATATGATCTCCAGCTCAGAGGGTGTTGACGGCAACATGTTAGTACTAACATGTTGCTGGAGCTCATATGGCGCGGTTAAATCTTGTTGCTGAACTTTGTTTCCGGCTCGATTTTTGGGGGATGTTGATGGCACCAGTCAGCCCATTTACAATTTGACATTACGATCACTTGGCGAATTACTATAGTTTGTACAGTGAATGATGGGTCTTCTATCCATCCAGACATTTGGTTATCATATAATTTATATATCCACCTGAAGGTGTGGCTCTAAGCTACGTAACCGTTTGTTTTCAAATGGTTCAAATGGCTCTGAGCACTATGGGAGTCAACTGCTGAGGTCATTAGTCCCCTAGAACGTAGAACTAGTTAAACCTAACTAACCTAAGGACATCACAAACATCCATGCCCGAGGCAGGATTCGAACCTGCGACCGTAGCGGTCTTGCAGTTCCAGACTGCAGCGCCTTTAACCGCACGGCCACTTCGGCCGGCGTTTGTTTTCCTAATAAAATATCTTACATACAAATGGTTGCGGGTTTCATTCCACAAGGAATATATTCACAGCTGCGATTGCATTCAACACAAAGTTGTTTGTAAAACTCGCAATATCATATACAGGCTGAACAGTAATAAAACCGACAAACAGCAGGGACGGATTCCTGACTGGAACTGGAAGAAAGAAGTTCCTATGAACATGTGTCTGGAAATGGAGAGTTGCATGCAACGATAACAAATCGTCCCGGAACGCAGTATAGAGCTTCGTCGCATCCACGTCACAATAGATGGGCAAGTGGCCTCCCTGGGATGCAGTACACGCGTTCACACGTCGTATCGTAGATTGCCGCACTCTTTCGCACGTTCCGGCTTCTCTCCGAATGGCGTCACTGGCATCGTGACACGCTGTTGATGGATCTGCACGTCAGGAGCTGGTTCAGCATGCACAACGCTTTCCAGATGCCCCCAGAGGTAAAAGTCCAGGGGGTTTAAGTCCGGAGATCTAGCAGGCCACGCTACACGGCCTCCGTGTCCTATCCAACTTCCGGGGAAGAAGTTGTTAAGGTGTCGGCGAACTGTAATGCGGAAGTGGGGTGGTGTTCCGTCATGCAGGAACCACAAAACGTACCGTATTGCTAAAGGCGCGGTCTAAAGCAGCTGAAGCAGAGTATTCCGCAGGAAATCCAGGTGACTCCCTGTCCACACATTGATGCTGAGCCGATGCTGATGAGATGCCTCAACATTCCTAGAGGATTGTCTTTAGCCCCCAAATGACGATTATGCAGACTGATGATGCCAGTTCCGGTGAAGGTTGCTTCGTCGGTACAGAGGACTGATGGCAAAAATTCTATAACTGTTGCAAAAACCATCGGCAAAATCTTTCCCGCCGAGGGAAATCCGCTGCTGATAATCGCTGTACTCGTAGCAGGTGATGGGGATAAAGCGGTTGACATGTAGGATACACATAATCGTACTTTGTCTTACACCAAGTTGGCGGACCGCTTTCCTAGAGCTTGTACTAGGATTCGACTTAATATTCTGTAGAACTCGGTCCTCTAAATCTGGTGTAAGCACAGTCCTCTATCTTTCTCCACGTTCGTCTGTCTTGAAGGACCCATGATCACACAAACGTCAAAAAGAGCTTGAAATGTTGTGTGATGTGGCTGGTGTCTGTGAATGTGTTTTACTATAGTCGTGCTGCCTCTCGACCGTTTCCATATGCCAGGTTCTACATAAACGCCATCTCCGCTTGTTCCCGACGTGAATACCGGACAGTTCTGCTGCTTACAGTACACTGCGTCAATCACACAGCCTACAAAACAGAAAGAACACACGGCACGCTGTCAGAGGAACTTTCATTCGTCAGCGCTATCTACCATCGCAACGATGCATTTCCGGACACACGTTCATAGGACATTTTTTCCTCCATTTCCAGTAAGGAATCCGTCCCTGCAGTTTGCCGGTTTTATTAATGTTCACACTGTATGGAAAAATAATTTATTACACTATGGCATGCCAGTATAAACGAAACATAAATAGTCACTTCGTATGATATATGAAATTGTACTCGCGCGTACTATTTTATTGATTTAATTGAACGTCTCCAATGCAATAATTCTTTTAGATGAACTGGATATAGGAAATAAAATAAAGTGTGACACAAGCTGTTACAACATGAAGAAAGACGGGTGATGACAGAATGTGTCCACGCACATCAGCGGTTACCAAAAGTCTTTGCATAATTTTTCTAATTAACGTTCTGATCGAGGTATCCGTGCTTTTATTGCTGAATACGCCGTGTCATTACCCAACAAAACGTACATGTAACCTCAGCTTGTGAAGTATTCAACCATTAAATTTAAAAACAAGTTATCAGCGTGCCTTGACCTATGAGTAGCAGAAATTCTCTCCTTTGTCTCAAGCAAGTATTTCTCATTACATTTTGCTCTTTGCAAACCGTTTCGAAAAGCATCAATCAGCTATATTTCAGCGTCTGTAAAGTGTCGCTGACCGCGCCGAATACCTCTAAGAAAATCAACCAGAAATGGCATTACAGGTTGTTTTCTTGCGGTCCCTACTCCTTCACCTAACCACCCATTTCTAACTTTTCTACGTGAGTAATGAGAGAAGTGGAATTCTAAGGGAAACCGCTCAAGGGCGAAATTTCAAGGAGAAGGACCCGTCAGTTTTCACCAGGCAGTATCATCTATCATCTTTTTGCCGTATTAGTGTATGCGTCATCCAAATAGCTCTTGAACTGTCAATTTATTGTTAGAGAATTGTGCAAATGTGTACATTTTTGTCTTCCCATTGCTTAGGCTACTAATTAGTGAAGACAGCATCCGATTATCGTCATCATTTTACAGGAAAATAGATTTTTCCCAATATTGATCTTCGGGGCTTATATAATTTTTTGTTATGCGCATAACATGTTCGAACAGGTAAACACCTAGAACAGTCAGAGAGGCATTTCGCACACCATCTCTCTGTGCTATATCTTCAATATTCTCATTAAAGCACAAAAGGCGTATCTAGACCGACGTGTAATCAAAATTACAGAAAGCAGTTGTGTGTCTATGATGTTGCATATTTTCATATTCTATCATTTCAAAGAGTGAGTTCTGGCCCATACTGAAACCAAAGGAAATTAACAAAACTTTTGTCCCTATCTCTTCATTGGCCGTTCTATATCCTGTCATCCAGTGTGGTTAAAATACAGGGTGTTTATAAATGAATAGCGGGGTTTTAACGCTTTATAATATTTATTATATTAAACTTACAGTTATAAATCATATGCCAAATGAAAGAGGAAGTCAAACAGTTTTACCAAGAACCTTATAAGTGTTCAATGTGAGCACCATTTGTCACACGGCACACATCAAGTCTATAGCCGAGTTCTTCCCAAACGTTGATTGGGCTCGCTTTGCATGGCCTCCACGTTCACCCAACCTAACGCCATGCGATTTTTTCCTTTGGGGCTTCATCAGGGATCGTGTGTACGTGCCTCCGCTATCAGCAGACCTCCCTGAATTAAGAAACCGGATTGAAGCAGCTGTTGCTACAATCACTGAAGACACACTTATCAACGTTTGGGAAGAACTTGGCTATAAACTTTATGTGTGCCGTGTGACAGATGGTGCTCACATTGAACATTTATAAGGTTCTTGGTAAAACTGTTTGACTTCCTCTTTCATTTGACATATCACTTGTAGCTGTAAGTTTAATGTAATAAATATTATAAAGCGTTAAAACCCCGATATTCATTTACAAACACCCTGTATAATGCTTGCATGGCAGGTACATATGTGGCATCCTTTTGATGTGATCATATAATTTTTTAAGGTAGTGCCTAGTCTTTCCCGTCATTGTCATTTTTACGTCTATTTGTTGTCTTCTGTCTTCACACTATGTATCTTAATGTAAATTCAAGAAGTGATCTCAGAGACCTCATCTCAGCTGGTTCAACTCTTTGTTCTTCTCCTGTTCTTACAATCCAGTTTTCACTATTATAGACAGCTTAGCCATCACGTTGTGCAGTCTCAGTGTTATCGCCTTTCTCTTAGTTCTGCCAAGCTCTCTTCTTATACAATCATTTATAGCGTTATATTTCTGTATACTTTGAACCATATCTGAAGTAGTTTTGTACAGTGATTTACTTGTCTGGAGATATTTAAACGAAGTTACCTGTTCTATTGCCTAACTATGTATCACTATTTTTCTCTTATAACGTGTTTGCTTTCCATTGCCATTACTTTTGTTTTATTCACAGTTATGACCATTCGATAAGTTTGTAAAACATAGTTCAATTTAACCACATTCTCTTGTACAGCGCTTACACTGCCTGCTTGGAGAACCTAGTCGTCCACAAATAAAATAGTGTTAGTAAATTTGTTCGTTCCCAGGTCAATATTCTTGGGGATTTTAGAATGTCATTCTTCTAAAACTTCGTTGATATATTCGGTGGTTGTAATTAAAATGCAACTACTCACTGAGGTCCGGTCTGGGACCGAGGCAGGTGGCGCAGTGATTAGCATACTGGACTCGCATTCGTGAGGACTACAGTTAAAATCCGCGTACGACCATTCTGATTTAGGTTTTCCGTGATTGTCCCAAATTGCTTCAGGCACATGCCTAGATGGTCCCTTTGCAAGGGCACGGCCGATTTCCTTCCCCAACCTTCCCTAATCCGAGCTTGTGCTCTGTCTCTAATGATCTCGTTGCTGACGAGATGTTAACAATAATCTCCTCCTTCTCCTTCTTCTTCTCCTCCTCCTCCTCCCGTGAGGGCTGTAACTATCGCATGACAGTGAAACGTGGTAGAAATGTTAATCCGTTAATGCAGGACCGATTTATTCCGAAAAAAAATAGCTCCAGTTTTGCCCACCAGGTGCAAATCTGCCGCTGTACACTGTTTGTATGATGGTATGACATCCATGCTATCATTTCACAAGGCATAACATGAGTGAACAGTATGGCTATCGAGAAGAGAGACTGTGCGCTGTTAGTGAAACTGCTTTATGTGAACGGCAGCAGTTACAGTGCTGCATCGAGAGAGTCCCGTTGTTATTAAATGGTTTAAAGAAGATGATGATGAAATTTGAAAACACGGGTGAGCTTGGTTGACGCCTAGAAGAGGAAGGCGTCCGATCCCAAGTTACTGACGAGGTTGCAGAAGTCGCTGTTGTTGTAACTGATCACGCAGCACATGCCCTGGGTGGTATCTCATGCGGTGTCACAAGTATTGTCTATCCCATGGTCAACAGTACAGTTTAGTCTAAACCGCTACCTGTACAAAATCCAGACGGTGAAACAACTGAAACCTCATGAACTGCGGCAACGTTCTGAATTGGCTCTTCGGATTCTGGCATGGAAAGATGTTAATGATATGTGGTTGGGCAATATTCTATGGAGTGACGAGGCACATTTTGCGCTACAGAGTGCAGTGAATACACAGAACTGTCGAATGTGGGGTACTGTTAGACAACGTGTTGCGCACGAAGAGCTGCTGAGCTCGCCGTATGTGACTGTGTGGTGTGGATTCAGCAAGCAATTTTATACTCGGTCCGTTCTTCTTTGAAGAGAATACACCCAGAGGGCCCGTCAGCCGTATCATGACGTCTTCACGTTATCGATACCTCCTTGTACAGCATGTGATTCCTGCTTTGAAAGAGTGCAAGTGCGTGAAACCGCTGTTTTCATGCAAGATGGGGCAACATCCCATTTCGCTCGCCCAGTGAAAGATCTGCTTCAAGCAATCTTCCACGAACGTGTTATCTGCAGATGCATGGCTTACAAGATCACCTGATCTGAATCTGAGGTAACTTCTGGCTCTGGGAGCATCTAAAAAAAGCGTTTACCAGGGACACGTTTGGTCTCTACCTGATCTGAGAGCCAGTACATAGGAACCCGGTGCTCAGATTCCACCAGAAGTGCTGTGAGCTACTGTAGATCTCGTCATTTTACGGATGCAGCATCTTGTCGACGTCTCTGATGGTCATATTCGACGAATTTTCAAAGTGGCAGTTAATAATAAAATCAACATTGTACCTTTGACTTTACATGCTCAACTCCCGTTCTTAATCCATTACAAACGGAAATATTTCTATACGTCATTCCAGCATTCACAGCGCCTGATTTGTAGCGGGTAGCCAAAATTGGAACTAATTTTTTACAGCGTAAATCGCGTACGCATTAACGCATTAGAATATCTAGCAAATTCGCTGCCATACGAAAATTACAGCCCACGCTGGACCCCTGTTAGTCGCTGCACTTTAATTACGCTGAAGAGCCAAAGAAACTGGTACACCTGCGTAACATCGTGTAGGGCCCCTGTGAGCACGCAGAGCTGCTGCAACTTGACGTGCTTTGGACTCGCTAATGTCTGAAGTAGTGCTGAAGGGAATATACACCATGAATCCTGCAGGGCTGTCCTTAAATCAGTAAGAGTACGAGGGGGCGGAGATCTCTTCTGAACAGCACGTTTCAAGGCATCCCAGATATGCTCAATAATGTTCGTGTCTGGGGAGTTTGGTGGTCAGTGGAAGTGCTTTAACTTAGGACAGTGTTAATGGAGCCACTATGTATCAATTCTGGACATGTGGGGTGTCGCATTGTCCTACTGGAATTGCTCAACTGCACATTGGGATTGCACATGAATGGATGCTGGTATCAGACAGGATGCTTACGTACATGTCCCCTGTCTGAGTAGTATGTAGACGTATCAGGAGTCCCACATCACTCCTACTGCACACTCCCCACATCATTACAGAGCCTCCACCAGCTTGAACAGTCCCCTGCTGACATGCAGGGTCCATGGATTCATGAGGTTGTCTGCATACCCGTATGCGTCAATCCGCTCGATACAATTTGAAACGAGACTCGTCCGACCAGGCAACATGTTTCCAGTCATCAATGTCGGTGTTAACGGGCCCAGGCGAGGCGCAAAGTTTTGTGTCGCGCAGTCATCAGGGGTACACGAGTGGGCCTCCGGCTCCGAAAGCCCATATCGATGATGTTTCGTTGAATGGCTCGAACGCTCACACTTTTTAATGTCCCAGTACTGAAATCTGCAGCAATTTGCAGAAGGGTTGCTCTACTGTCACGTTGAACGATTCTTTTCGGTCGTCGTTGGTAAGCGATGTGGGAGATTTGATGTTTTACTGGGTTCCAGATATTCACAGTACACTAGTGAAATTGTCGTACGGGAAAATCCCCACTCCATCGCTACCTCGGAGATGATGTGTCCCATCGCTCGTGCCCCGACTATAACACCACGTTCAAACTCATTTAAATCTTGATAACTTGCCACTGTAACAGCAGTAATCGGTGTAACAACTGCGCCAGACCCTTGTTGCCTTATATAGGAGTTGCCGACCGCAGTACCGTATTATGCCTGTTTACATATCTTTCTTTAGTGTTCCAGTGTAATTATAAGTATGGTTTCACTATAATATATCCATATTGTCAATTGATCTAAGGATAACCTGTCCTCTGGGATACCTCATGAACGAAGATCGTCGGGAGATTAAAATTAACTTGTTTTTTTTTGTCCCTAGTACAATAGTATTTTATCTTTGTTTTCAGGAAAAGATAGAAGAAGAGTTAGAGGAGATCTTCGGAGAGTCTGACCGTGAAGTAAAGATGGAGGATCTTAATGCAATGAAATACCTGGAACAAGTTATCAAGGAAAGCCTTCGTCTTTATCCTAGTGTTCCCCAGTTCGGTAGAAAACTTGATGTGGACCACGAAATACGTACGTACTTGAACAACAAGACTGGAATTCCACTGATTATAGTTTTACATTAATTCACGGGTACTGAAAGAAAAGACAACGACAGAAACGAGTATTGAATACGGAGAGTTGCATCCACCCAGTACATCACTTACATTTAATGAACTTTTTATCCGATTCTAGCCAAATTCTATGCACCTTTGGTTTTTTTCCCAATTCTACACTTAAAAACTAAATCGTTATTTCCAGTAGCACGGCTCATGCACATAATCGTTGATTATGTTGCTTGTTAGCTTTAGTTTGAAACCTTCAGAAACAAAGCAATCCCAACAAAACAAGAAATCTGAAAAGTATTCCTTTTACAATGGAGAAATTTCCATTTCATTGCAAGAAAGTCGTAAACGTATTATAATAAAAGAAATAATTTAATAAAAAGGTAATAGTTATCAGCTACTAAAACAATAAGAGCCTAACAAGTCTGATGTAACAATCTTCGCATTCGACGTTATCGTTATCTTCATTATTTTCTTCCAAATGTTCCTTCTAGTGTTAGGCTTCCATCGTATTATAGTTTCATAATTCTCTCTATCCCTTGTATGGTTCTCAGCACTTCTCTTTTTCCATCTTTATTAAAAAGATGTTAGTAGGAGGGCTGAGTGCATACGAGGACAGTTTGTGTTGTTGCTAGATTTCCCTCTCCCCTACCTCCTCCGCTTTGACGTCATCAATCAGTTTTGCATTGTTGCCATATTTCTCCCCCCCCCCCCCCGCCCCTCCTTTCCCATTCATATGGCATCACAGTGAAGATAGGCCAATTGTACTATTACAAAACGGTGGAAAATTCGAAATAGCCCAGTTGTGGTAAGTGGCGGATATAGCCCAATTGGCCTAAGCATAAAATCCAAGATGGCAGACCTGAGAACAACCTCTATGATGTCACAATCCAAAATGGAGATCTGAGAATGCAGACTTAGGCATATGAGGACAGCCTCTACGACATCAGAATCATAGATGGCGATCCTGGGGCATACGACAACAGCCTCTATAACGTCATAATCCGAGATGGTAGACATGGACCTACAGGATAGTCTGTATAGTTGAGATTTCAGTTGTTCTAAGAACAGAATCCAAGATGACATGCCTGAGGAATGCATTCATAGTTCCAACGCCGCATGTTATAAGTATAACATCGAAGAAGGTCACTTGTAAAAATCCAAGAAGTCCACTGGATTTTCCCTGATGTCATAGTGGAACTAGGCCGCTTGTCATAAGTATAAAATCCAACAGCTCAGTTTAAAATGCTGGTAAATCAGTTGTCATAATTTTAAACAATGTTCGCCACACCTCTGACATTAACGTTCACTGATACAGCTTTCATGTTTAAACAATTTATTTCTATCCCAGCTGTAAGTTCAATCTATCCGCTGTTGAAACATTTATGGTGTGTGTAGTAGGTTATGATGGGAACCACTACAATTTTTATTTACGTAAACGCCGCAGCTGGAGAGACTGTTACGTGCCTCCTTCACGGCCCCTATGCCACCTCTGCTGCCACTCCCACTGTCAGTCAGCATACTGTTCGGGGCTCTGCCATAGCACCACGCTGTCTAGGGCCGAGCTGGGTGTCAACACACACCGGCAGGGTAGACAAAATGCATCAACACTTTGACACTTTGTACAGCGCAGTGCCACAGCTGTGTGGCATCAAACGGGCTGCGTCAACACAGTGCCACCGTACCTCAGCTGTCCCCACATTGCTGTAGGTACCTAAGCTGCTCTCACGTAGCCACAGACCTCAGGCAGAGCCTCCCTAGTTTTCAACCCAAGAGCCTCCGCATCCTAAATTAAAAAGTGTGGGAAATTAAAAACCTAAGATGGTGAAACTAGTGCAGATGTCCTCCACTTCCGTGCCCCACTCTGCACTCTCCCTGCAGACCACTGACACCAAGTATCAAGTTTCGAATGCCAAAGTCCTCTTCCCCTAAGTTAAAAATAGGGTGAAAATAAAAAATCCAATATCGTAGTTCCGATTAACACTAATCGTATAGTCTTTGTCATGCTATTATAGTCACCTGCATCACCCCTCTGATATCACAGCTCATATGACATAAGTTGAAATGGCATGACAATTTGAAATTACAAGAAGAACCTCCTTATGCTTTAGAACATATTCTCACCATTTCACCCAATAGTTCGCCATTATTAGACATCTTCCCATCGCATTTCTGCATTTGAAGTAGGAGTCTACGTCACACATGAGGGAAGATTTTCTGACAAGTTCGAGAGTAAATTTTTGAGATACTAAGAAAAATAAGCATAGGCTACAGGGAAAGGTTGGAATAAACAACCTGTAGAAGAACCTATATAGAATCATAAGAATGTAAGCATAGGAAAGCAGTGTTCGAAATGAAAAGGGGTGAGACAAGGATGCAGTACGACTACCCTATATCTGAAACTATATATCGAAGAAATAAATGCTTCTGTTACATTCCAGGCACTTGTTCCATCAGAACACCAACATTAATGTCAGTCAGTTCCATTTTATATGGTACAGTCCCAGAATTTTTAGATGCTCTCTTGGCAGTTTTACCCAGTGTTAGTTACTCTTGGTATCACATTGTCATTCCTGTGTAGGAGAAATGGTATTTCTGTTAGCATCCCGTCTTCCACGTAGATGACCTTGGAGAACTTATCATGTAGATAACAGTTAACTGGACCACATACATTTGCTTTTTTAATATCATGGACGATTCCTTCTCTAATTTTTGATGACAGTCCACCTTAGAAAATGTTTTAACCACCATAATATCGTCACAAAACATATGCACATTTACATTCTTGCTAAGCAACACACAGTTTACAGCGTCACTTATGCCGTTTATGCCGTTAATGTCAGTAACAAGACTGCCCATGTTCTCCAACAACAAACACAAATCAAACCGTTTATTAGTTCGTCTCATCTTCACTCAAGAAGTTGAATGATGTTAAACACTTTAGGGCAGGATATAGTGGTACCTTGGACTACCACACAGTTAAAACTGTCTCTGAAATAGCAGACAGAAATAGCCTGCCCTCACTGCAGTGATGTGACTGTTCAAAAATTAAAGTGTGTTTGGATGAAGTTCTCTATTGGACGGAGACTGCCCCCTGCGAGTACTGCTCTTATATGTGTTTAGTGTGACACGTTATCTGACACACTATGTGTATTATACAGTGTGTGGCACGATAGTTCGAATGTTTTACGTGGACCATAGGGCAAGTGGCGCGGTACCTGAGCGCAATGCGCAGACTACCTGGGATGGTATGACGTTCTATCCTACAGACATGATGTATGCTTCACCCACAATGCTTAAATTTAGAGCAGGCACACACATTCTTGCAGTGAGTGCAGGCTGGCTTTTCTGCTGCAATGTGGTACGGGAAATCACTTAGAAGAAACAGGAATAACAAAAGGGTCTAGCACACAGCTTTGAGGTGCTCTGTAATTAAACTTTGTATGTCATGAAAAGAAACCTACATTATAGCGATATACACTCCTGGAAATGGAAAAAAGAACACATTGACACCGGTGTGTCAGACCCACCATACTTGCTCCGGACACTGCGAGAGGGCTGTACAAGCAATGATCACACGCACGGCACAGCGGACACACCAGGACCCGCGGTGTTGGCCGTCGAATGGCGCTAGCTGCGCAGCATTTGTGCACCGCCGCCGTCAGTGTCAGCCAGTTTGCCGTGGCATACGGAGCTCCATCGCAGTCTTTAACACTGGTAGCATGCCGCGACAGCGTGGACGTGAACCGTATGTGCAGTTGACGGACTTTGAGCGAGGGCGTATAGTGGGCATGCGGGAGGCCGGGTGGACGTACCGCCGAATTGCTCAACACGTGGGGCGTGAGGTCTCCACAGTACATCGATGTTGTCGCCAGTGGTCGGCGGAAGGTGCACGTGCCCGTCGACCTGGGACCGGACCGCAGCGACGCACGGATGCACGCCAAGACCGTAGGATCCTACGCAGTGCCGTAGGGGACCGCACCGCCACTTCCCAGCAAATTAGGGACACTGTTGCTCCTGGGGTATCGGCTTGGACCATTCGCAACCGTCTCCATGAAGCTGGGCTACGGTCCCGCACACCGTTAGGCCGTCTTCCGCTCACGCCCCAACATCGTGCAGCCCGCCTCCAGTGGTGTCGCGACAGGCGTGAATGGAGGGACGAATGGAGACGTGTCGTCTTCAGCGATGAGAGTCGCTTCTGCCTTGGTGCCAATGACGGTCGTATGCGTGTTTGGCGCCGTGCAGGTGAGCGCCACAATCAGGACTGCATACGACCGAGGCACACAGAGCCAACACCCGGCATCATGGTGTGGGGAGCGATCTCCTACACTGGCCGTACACCACTGGTGATCGTCGAGGGGACACTGAATAGTGCACGGTACATCCAAACCGTCATCGAACCCATCGTTCTACCATTCCTAGACCGGCAAGGGAACGTGCTGTTCCAACAGGACAATGCACGTCCGCATGTATCCCGTGCCACCCAACGTGCTCTAGATGGTGTAAGTCAACTACCCTGGCCAGCAAGATCTCCGGATCTGTCCCCCATTGAGCATGTTTGGGACTGGATGAAGCGTCGTCTCACGCGGTCTGCACGTCCAGCACGAACGCTGGTCCAACTATGGCGCCAGGTGGAAATGGCATGGCAAGCCGTTCCACAGGACTACATCCAGCATCTCTACGATCGTCTCCATGGGAGAATAGCAGCCTGCATTGCTGCGAAAGTTGGATATACACTGTACTAGTGCCGACATTGTGCATGCTCTGTTGCCTGTGTCTATGTGCCTGTGGTTCTGTCAGTGTGATCATGTGATGTATCTGACCCCAGGAATGTGTCAATAAAGTTTCCCCTTCCTGGGACAATGAATTCACGGTGTTCTTATTTCAATTTCCAGGAGTGTATTTCTCCCTTGCGTTGCCCCCCAAAAAGATGCAACTTATACCAGATATAGTGAACTCCATGAATAACATTTTGTATGACTAGCTATAGCAAGGAAAGCGTTTCTGAAGAAAAGAAATTTGATAACATCGATTATAGATTTAAGTGTCAGGAAGTCCTTTCCGGAAGTATTCATATGAAGTGTAGCGATGCATGAAAGTGAAACATGGACGATAAATAGTTTAGACAAGGAGAGAATAGAAGCTTTAGAAACGTGGTGCTACGGAATAGTGCTGGAGATTAGATGGGTAGATCACGTAACTAATGAGGAGGTACTGAATAGAATTGGGGAGAAGAGGAATTTGTGGAACAACTTGACCAGAAGAAGGGATCGGTTAGTAGGACACGTTGTGAGGCATCAAGGGTCCAGCAGGTTGCTATTTGAGGGAAGCATGGAGGGTGAAAATCATAGACGGAGACCAAGAGATGAATACATTAAGTAGACTGAGAAGGATGTAGGTTGTAGTAGTTACTCGGAGATGAAAAAGCTTGCAAAGGATAGAGTAGCGTGGAGAGCTGCATCAAACCAGTCTCTGGACTGAAGACCACAACAACAAACAACAACATGACTGATCAAGAAGCAGACCATGATTGATCATATCAAAGGATTTGCATAGGTCTAGAAACAGCTCACAGTTTTACTCATATTCGTCTAAGCCGTTCAGGACTCTGTGTCTCTTTTCTGATATATGTCTTGTACGTTCTGATGAACAGCGGCAACTCTGAAATAGATGCTGGGTGAATGGGGTGGTAGTCAGATGTTCGATACTGCTGCACTGGTGGAACAGCCGACATGCAGGTGAGGTGAAGTGGGCACCACTGCTTACCACGATAGTGCCGGGAGCACCTTCAGTTGCAAAGTTTGCCATAGGGACACAGATGGTAGCATCTACAGTTGTTGTATACATCCATGCCACGTAACGGAGATTCTAGAGTGCATCCACTACCAGCAACTGCATTGCTGCCTAAAATGATCTAGCAAAATCCACATGCACACACTTCAAAGGGTTTTCAATCATTGGCCATGGGGAGAATCCGTGAGTTGGGACCACCTGATTTTTTGAGACACAAATTGTCAGTGTTCGCAAGTTGGGCAGAGGGACGATAACACATTTAATAATTATCATTGCTTACAAACAGTGCCTACCACAGCAGTTGCTGCGCCGTTTTATGTGGGAGTTTGTTATGGGGACCGAAAAGTGAAATCAGCGACTAACACTCCATTAGCGGATGGAATTTTCTGCCGTACAGGGATATAAGAAACTTTCTGTACTAAATTATTGCTAACGTCCTCTTTCTGTTCTGAGAACAGTTCGTCTGGGCTACTGTTAATGATTTAGGCACAAACAAAAAAATGGCTCTGAGCACTATGGGACTTAACTTCTAAGGTCATCAGTCCCCTGAAACTTAGAACTAGTTAAACCTAACTAACCTAAGGACATCACACACATCCATGCCCGAGGCAGGATTCGAACCTGTGACCGTAGCGGCCGCGTGGTTCCAGACTGTAGCGCCTTTAACCGCTTGGCCACCACGGCCGGCTACGCACAAAAACATTTGTATGTTCGTGCCATCAGAAAGCTTGGACAGCGGAACACCAGTATCATATTGAGACGAGCCAGTAGCTGAAGTTAGTCACATACCTGGTGATAAGGTTTCCCGGAAGGGGACAAATTTAAGACTTTTCTTTACTTTATTCAAAATTTACACCCTTTTTTCATAGTCTGGTTAAAGTTTATATAATTTGAGACGCTTTAGCTATAAATTTATGAAAAATAGTTTACTTTGCCCAAAAAAGATTGAAGCTCTTTTAGATACAGATAATTGAATTACAGCTTTCTTGTCGTGTAACACAAGCTTAAGACGTCTCTCGCTCAAAAAGTGACCTAGATACTTAACCCTGGACTCACAAAAAAGTAGTGCATTTCTTGAGCCAGCAATGCAAACCATTGTTCTGTAAGCAGCTAAACTTCATGTGAACAACCTCCATGTACTGCTTCCATGTGGCTCCTTTACAATAATGTCAACCAGGTAGTTTCCACAGTTAGAAATATCTTGTATTAACAGCTATAAATGATGCAGGAATATGGCTGGCACACTAGCAAGCTTTCCCAACCGTCCACTGACTGCGCTGCGTGTGGCCTCAGGTTATCCGTTCGTAGTGTAAGCCTACACTGGGGAGCCAAAACAAGATGATCATTGCCATGACGAGACTGAATGTCGCCTGGTGGCGCTACGGGCATGCGATGCGGTAAGAAAAGTATGTAAGTTAGGCATAGACGAATGGGGATCCTCTCACAAAGGGCACATTTTCTTTTTGCCCACTGATGCCTGCATATATGTCCGACGGAACATTGCATTGTACTTCTTCACAGCACAGGCGCAGTAATTCCATACCTATGGAAAGTGATTGGATAATGGTGAAATAACGAGTAGGTGAGAAGGGGTTTGACGTTCAAGCCTCATCACATCACACAACACGGGAATCGGCGGCTTTCATGCTGTGTAAAGCAGGATAGAAGGCGATATGTGTACATTGTTGAACACGAGGCAGCCGACTCATATGTGGACCCATGTTGAGCCAATTACGATTGGAGTGGGCACGGAAACTGTGTCATCTGGTCGGATGAATCAAGTTTGTTGATACACCAGGTTGGTGGTCGTCTCTGGATACACCATCATCCAGGCAAAGAGCTGCTCAAAACATGCACGCCATGGAGGGACGGTGGGGGCAATTATTACGCTGTGGTGGACATTCACCTGGACTTTCAAGGAACCCTTGGTAATAATCGAAGGCATGATGGCAGCTATGGACTACGTGAATATTTTTGCAGGCCACCTGCACCCATTTATGTTTGATGTCTTCTCCAACAGCTATGGCATCTGCCATTAGCATGACAGTCCGTGTCACAGTGCCAGTATTTCTCTGCAGTGATCTGAGGAGTATAATAGTGAACTCATGTTGATATCTGGGCCACCAAATTCGCCTGATCTAAGAACGCCGTCGAACTCAAATGGGATGCAACTGGGTGCTAACTCCGCGCTCACAAACCACCAGCCCGTAATTTACGGCAACTGAGCAACCTGTGCATACATATCTGGTACTATACAACTCGGGAAACATACGAACGACTAGCCTAGTACATGCCACGCAGAATCCTCGTTGTATTGCAATCCAAAGGTTTTCCAAAGTGCTATGAAGCAACTGGTCATAATGTTTTGGCTCAACAATATACACAAAGGTGTAAACAAAAAACTGTTAGACACCGCTGTGTTATGTTACTTGACAACAGTGAAAACTAAAGGAATAATTGATTGGCACTAGATTTGGAAAGCGTTTATGACAACGAGTTGGGTTAATTAGAGTTATTCGAGTAAAATTTAGGACTATAGCCAAGCCTTTCGTAGTTACAGTTCAGACGAAATATTTCTCGTATTTTCCTCGCAAAAAACACATTCGTTGTGCTAAATGTACAGATACTAATACTTGCATACACAACGAATAACTGAAGTAGTAGGCAATTGTCGCTATTAAAATAATTCATTTCTGTGCGTGAAATAGACTTCTATTTTACATGTTGGCCATTTTGTAATGCTACTTATAGCTGATTAAACCACATTGTAGAGTGATATCAGCATTCACTAGGTTTGTTTCTAATATTAACGAGCATTGTTTATTACGTGAATATTATCCCAGTCTCAGTGATACCGAGTATACCGAGTATACTTTCCCCTCCCTCAACAAGCACAAGCAGTTTCGCTGCTAAGGATATAGTTGTATCAGATGAGTGATAATGATAACGAATCAGCACAATGAGCAAGCAGTTGGAATAAGACCACACAACGGGTGGGATGACTCATAAAAGTGGAGCAGAATGGAAACCTTATCTTGCGTGGTTGCGTGGAAGGTCACGACGAAGATTATTTCCTTGCTTTATTTTAATAATTTATTTTACGCAGAAGACAACTTTGCCATTTATTTCACAGGAGGTTCGGGATTCAAGAAGAAACAGTTTACTTACCAGCATTCATATGTCTCCACACCACATCATCACCTCTTTTACAAACAGCCAGAAAAACACAAACTCAATCTATATCTCGTCACTTCTATGCATAGGCTTACACACTCACAGACACCAACATGAAAATCCACACAAGACAGACACCCAACGTACAATCTCATGTGGTCGTACATGGCAGGCACGCCCAAGCTCTCTCTCCCTCTCTCTCTCCCTCTCTCACTATCTCACTCTATCTCTCGTCCACGCACGCACGCCTCCCCCCCCCTCCCACCGCCGCTAACCCCCTTACCCCCCCCCCCACACACACACACTAACGTGCACTAAAACAAACACATTGAAATACACAAATACACACCACCAAGGAATCATGCATAAACAAGAACATACACACAAATTCTACCAAAACATCGCTCGCACGAACACGCAATCGTATACACACATGCAACCACGAACACACAAACTCAGTACGCAAGTTGTTAAGATAGTAACAGGTCGTCATAGTGGAAACGAGCATTCGAACGGGAATTCACCACACCTATGGTCTTTCCAGCCATGTGCAATGGGCAGCTGTTGAACACCTCTGCCGGCCGGGGTGGCCGAGCGGTTCTAGGCGCTACAGTCTGGAACCGCGCGACCGCTACGGTCTCAGGTTCGAATCCTGCCTCGGGCGTGGATGTGTGTGATGTCCTTAGGTTAGTTAGGTTTAAGCAGTTCTAAGTTCTAGGGGACTGATGACCTTAGAAGTTAAGTCTCATAGTGCTCAGAGCCATTTGAACCGTTTGAACACCTCTAGGCAGAAAGAATACAGAATTTATAGGTTTCAAGTCGTATAACACGGAAGGAAATATCCTTTATATTGCAACTTACAAGGAGTGATCAAGAGGTTTCCTTTCGAAGGCCCTGGAGTCCAGGATCGGTATGCAAATCAGACAGAATTTCCATGAGCACTGAGGTAATCATAACACCGACGCATCAGGTTCAAGATACCCGTTCGGTATAACACGGTGTCCTGCTGCCTGTAGAAGCCCGTAACTGCCTACTGCACATTCTCATCCGACAGGAATCGTCGAACCTTCAAGGTTGGGGCATCACCCCACAACCGTGGTTTTCGACAGACGTGCTGCCCCGTACACATTCTTCATTCTCCGACGGATGTCTACCAGTGTTTGTCCTCCGGTAGCCAAGAAAAGAGTAACAAGACATTGACCCTGCTTGGATGCATTTGGTACTAACGTCGCCGCAGTTCACGTTTCCGCATTTACCGCACACTCGTTGAAAAGACACATATACCACACGAATCCTTTTCCTACATGTCGGTGCTTATGCACCCGCATCCTAGTCACGTTACGTTGTATGCTGCAGCATCACTCTCAAAAGAAACCTTTTCGCTCGTCCTTTATAGTTCTGCCTTGACTGAGGGCATCTTCTATAAACATTCCTACTTTCATCTTTCTCTAACTGTTGAAATGACCAGCGATTTAATTTGCACTTCTGACCAATGGTATCAGAGAATAAACAGCACGAAAAAGCAATAGAATTTCAACTCATCTTCACCACTTCCACCCAATAGAAGTTACAGCTGCGTGCGCTGCTACCCAATGCAAAACATGTTTAGTTGCTGAGACACATTTTTCAGTCTTCGCTTGACTTGTTGCGAGACTTACGAACGATACTGTTCAACATTTCTGTACATCTTACGCTACTGCATTCCATTTTCGACCTGTTATTTCGTTTTTAAGCATCCACCTCATAGTGTTTCGGGGACGTGCGTGAATACTGCAACGAACGTGAGGCATTTCCAACAGTTCCCAACGCAGTTTCTCTAGTTCACATTCAGATGTTTTATGCAAGCATACAAGTGTATTCCACAATACTGAATGACTGGAGAGGCAACATCAAGACAACGCACCAGCACTGCAGCACTAAAATCCGTGCTATGCACTCCGATTCCTTATTAGCAAACGAAACGTATGGAAATGTTAGTACCATGTGTCATACCCTTCTACCATCGCGCACAATGTGACAGATTTGTTATTGACTCCTCCTCAACTTAATAGTTAGACAAGTATTTCACATCTCAGTCCAATGCTGTGTTCAACTGAGACTGCCAGCGATTCAGACTCACTACAGGGACATACAACAATTGGTAGAAACTTCACAGTTCCGTGTACCATAAAACTGCAGGTAGACACAATGTTCAGAGTTCCTCTGCATTCAGTGTTATCCTCAGAATACTAGCCCCTGCACATAGGTGATACATAAAGTGTGACTAGAAATATCGGTGGTAGGAACCAGACATTCGATATTCATCACATACGTAACATACACTGCCTGACAAAAGAGTGAAGCACCCAGAACATATGGTCGGATATCAGTGTAACTTTTTACACGTACACCCCATCGGCTGGTATGTATATAATTAGAGTTGCATTTCTCTGTGACAGGTAGAACTGCCACTGGAGTGCATTAGTGTTGGTCTTGTTTAGTGTAGTCTTCAGTCTTCAAGCTTCCGGTCGACCACGTCTGACCTCCACAAGGAAGGATCGTCACACTGTGCACCAAGCACATGTTAACCCCTTTACAGCTGCACCTGCCATCCGAGAACAAGTAACGGACTTCCTGCAACATTCTCTGTCATTCCTCACCATTGGTCAGAGACTAGCAGCACACGGACTTGGGAATTACTGTCCCATGCGTTGGTTGCCGTCAACACTACAGTACAAATGACTGTGTGTGGAGTGGTGCCATGATTTGGAAAGATGAATGTTGATGAAAGACATCACCGATGAATCACGTTCTGCACTACCCTAGACGACCATCGTCAGCGAAAACGATGGAGTGTTTCGGAGAGGCACAGCGGTGTTACTCCTAGAGTAGGTGTTAGGAGCCATTGGTTATGATTTCGTGTCGCGGTTTGTAGTAACTGAGGGGACGACGGTACATCGTGGATATCCTATGTCCTCAAGTGTTACCTCTCGTGGGACAGTATTGCGGTGCATTTTATTTTACAAGACATTGCTCTTTTACACATAGCACATGCCTCTATGAACGGTCTGCGTAATGCTGAGGTGCTCCATTGGCCAGCAAGATCCTCAGATCTGTCTCTGATAGAACTTGTGTGGGGCCAGCTTTCACGTCAACTTCATCCCAGTGCCAGTATCTAGGACAACAATGACCAGTTAAAACAGCTGTAAGCCAGTTTGCCTCACGAGTGGATACAACGGCCTTATGACAAGCTTCCGAACCGAATCAGTACATGCATCCAGGCCGGAGGAAATGCAGCATCATAGCGATAAGTGGGCGTGTACTGCTAGGTACTTTGTAAATACGCTCAGTTTTGTAATCACTGGAGTAACATCACTTGCCCCCTTAACTCGTGAAGTTTTATTTAGTTTCCTCCTCTCCTTGTAGGTGTTGCTGTTGCATTGCGTTCTCATCATAGTTCTGAGAATAGTTGCAAAACTACCGTAGGCTACTAAACATTATCATTAGTAAGCGTAGACTACGGTAGTTTTTCTAGTAGCCTTCGTTAATTAAGATTCTAACCAAGTTACTTGTACGTTAGGTTTGCCTCACACCTACCGGGCGTTACCTCATTTCGATCCCTTTGATCGCTTATGCGATAAATGTCTTACTGGATTCCTCTAGAAACCAGAAACGGTGAACTGTCTAGAAACTGATTGAGGATGTATAAAGGACAGCTTAACTTACGGAACATTTCTTTTCTACAAAGTTATCCTCCGGTCTGTTATTTAAAAATAAACAGTACTTATAGCAAAATTGAATCTGTCAATGTTAAATACAAGTTTTATGGAAAAATTGTTGATTTGTAACGTGTAACAGAGGGATGTTGTAGTAAAAATGAGAAAACGAAA
This sequence comes from Schistocerca nitens, assembly GCF_023898315.1. Lineage (NCBI taxonomy): Eukaryota > Metazoa > Arthropoda > Insecta > Orthoptera > Acrididae > Schistocerca > Schistocerca nitens. The sequence goes on along the minus strand of NC_064616.1, from coordinate 554,286,120 downwards.
ACATACTAGTTATACGGCGCTAAAAACGCTATTTCTTCAAAAAAAGGTAATATAATAGAGCCCCAAAAGAAAAACGTATCAAACTTCACTTCAATGCTTTGCCGAGCTTATATAAAACACGTTCACGTTACTTTTGCACTTATCAATAATACGAGGAAACTCTTGTCTTTGATCATGATGGAGAACTTTCTGTTGAGTACAAAGTAATAACAGTAATTATATAAATTTTTTAATGTTCTTGCATGTAAACTTTTCTTGTATCAAAAGTAATTGCTTTCCTTACATGAAAGCGCAGAGTTACACCATCAACTAAATGTTGTTACCTATAAACTACGGCTTATATTTTGTAAGGATACAAGAAACACAGTCAGCTAAAACTGTACGATGTGCGGCTCTAATTATGTGCAAAACAAACGAACAAGAAACAAGGAGGCGTGGTCGGCTCCCAGTTTCTCTCTGACACATTCGTTTGTTTCTTTCCCTACCAGTGCTAGCAATACTTCTGGTAATCCTTCCATTTACTACGTCATGGATGTACTGTGCCAAAACTACCGAACAATAGTTTTGGTAGACTGCAACTCTAGTTCAGAGTATGAAGTTCATACTTGGTCAGTGATAAATGTTTATTATCTCTGGTAAAATTCTTTGGGATCGCAAGCTACTTAAATTTTGTTGGGTGGATCATGGGGTGTTAGGCAATGAATGAAAGGTTTTTCTCGTTAATTCGGAACAACTGCGTATGGAAAACTACAGAATGCGTAGAGGAGAAAAAGGAAACATTTTCCTATACGACGAAAATGTAATAGGTGCACCGTTTCCCCGGTAGGGGTTCACGTAGGTGTTGCCGTGGGTGGTGTTCAAAGACGGTGTTGAAATTACCGTGTGATGACTATTGTTTTAGAGGTATTGCTGAAAATGTCCTCAGTTTCATCCGTTTAAATTAATGCGCAACTGGCATCTGCGTGATAACGATTGTCTAACACACTTAGTGATTCACAAATAATGGCTGCAGCTTCAGGCGAACGGGAGACCAGCTCTTCTGCAGTATCAATCAGGGTCTCGTACACCAAATGTTTCAGCTCTCCCACAAAAATGAATCCGTAGGAGTGAGGTCGAAAGAACGTGATCACCGCATTGGCCCATCTCTACCAATCCAACAACTGGTGAAAACATTGTCTAAATGTTCTCTGACATCAACGACAAAGTGTGGTGGGGCCCGGTCATGCTGGAACTGTAAATGTTTTCTGGGATAGTATCCAACATTTTTGATACTAAAATGCAGAGAAAGATAAGGTAAATCCCTCCACAAAGAGCGTAAGTTAGTAGATATAGCCCAATCAGATGGTCGTGAACAATACCAGACCACAATTTTATGGTAAATCTTTGTTGAAGCGGGAACATACGAACGGCCTCAGGGTTTCCCAACTCAAAGACATTTCACCGTCATTTCTGACCTTTTCTGAAGATCACTTGTTTGGAGACCTGCATAGATCTCTAGCGAGGAAACGGCGCATGTGCGACATTTCTGTCAGAAATGGAATTGTTTCTTTTATCTTTCCTAAATAATGCAAATTTGTTTATTAATAATTGTTTTGCAACCCGTGTACAACCTTCATCTTGGAGTTTAATTACACGCTGGAGAACACCAATCAGCAGTTTGGCAATGTATTCCTTCAAAATTGCATTTGTAGGTTTAGTTTCTGTGCCGGTGCCCGTAAGTTAACGGTCTGACTTTTTCCTACATTCATTCTGGAAAACAGATGATTGTTTATGAAACCATCACCAGCAGCTAGCCGATGACGTGGCATACAACCAAACCTCTCAGTGGTATACGTAATAATTAATTAATTACTAATTTATATTTTATACTTACATGCAAAGCATTAGATTTAGAGCTGTGGAATATCTTAACATATGTGAAGAAATTTGTTGAAACCTCTTCTGTACCTATCCTCTGACAAACGTGTATGGTCAAGATGCTCAAACAGCAACCGTGTTAGGAGAACAAATTATAGGATTGACTTCCGCCTGTTAATGCAGATCACACATTTTTCTTAAGCTAATTTTGTTACCTGATTGTTTCAGCATATCTGTGCTATCAGCAACTGTGTATAATAATTTATTGAAATCTGAAAACACAAAATTTTCATTCTAACATTTGTGAGTGAAAATAAAGCCTAAATATTGTTTCGCCTTTTGTGGTCTTTTGCTTTAATTAATGATTAGGCTTGGAATTTCATTAATAGTGGGATAAAATGCCATTTACTACAACATGATTCTTTGGGTGAAGATAATTGGAAAAGTTAACTGAACCTAAATTCACGCTCAAATTTTTTTGATTAAAAATTTTTCGTGAGTAATTGCAATTAGCGCCGACATTCTTATCTACACTCCTGGAAATGGAAAAAAGAACACATTTACACCGGTGTGTCAGACCCACCATACTTGCTCCGGACACTGCGAGAGGGCTGTACAAGCAATGATCACACGCACGGCACAGCGGACACACCAGGAACCGCGGTGTTGGCCGTCGAATGGCGCTAGCTGCGCAGCATTTGTGCACCGCCGCCGTCAGTGTCAGCCAGTTTGCCGTGGCATACGGAGCTCCATCGCAGTCTTTAACACTGGTAGCATGCCGCGACAGCGTGGACGTGAACCGTATGTGCAGTTGACGGACTTTGAGCGAGGGCGTATAGTGGGCATGCGGGAGGCCGGGTGGACGTACCGCCGAATTGCTCAACACGTGGGGCGTGAGGTCTCCACAGTACATCGATGTTGTCGCCAGTGGTCGGCGGAAGGTGCACGTGCCCGTCGACCTGGGACCGGACCGCAGCGACGCACGGATGCACGCCAAGACCGTAGGATCCTACGCAGTGCCGTAGGGGACCGCACCGCCACTTCCCAGCAAATTAGGGACACTGTTGCTCCTGGGGTATCGGCGAGGACCATTCGCAACCGTCTCCATGAAGCTGGGCTACGGTCCCGCACACCGTTAGGCCGTCTTCCGCTCACGCCCCAACATCGTGCAGCCCGCCTCCAGTGGTGTCGCGACAGGCGTGAATGGAGGGACGAATGGAGACGTGTCGTCTTCAGCGATGAGAGTCGCTTCTGCCTTGGTGCCAATGATGGTCGTATGCGTGTTTGGCGCCGTGGAGGTGAGCGCCACAATCAGGACTGCATACGACCGAGGCACACAGGGCCAAAACCCGGCATCATGGTGTGGGGAGCGATCTCCTCCACTGGCCGTACACCACTGGAGATCGTCGAGGGGACACTGAATAGTGCACGGTACATCCAAACCGTCATCGAACCCATCGTTCTACAATTCCTAGACCGGCAAGGGAACTTGCTGTTCCAACAGGACAATGCACGTCCGCATGTATCCCGTGCCACCCAACGTGCTCTAGAAGGTGTAAGTCAACTACCCTGGCCAGCAAGATCTCCGGATCTGTCCCCCATTGAGCATGTTTGGGACTGGATGAAGCGTCGTCTCACGCGGTCTGCACGTCCAGCACGAACGCTGGTCCAACTGAGGCGCCAGGTGGAAATGGCATGGCAAGCCGTTCCACAGGACTACATCCAGCATCTCTACGATCGTCTCCATGGGAGAATAGCAGCCTGCATTGCTGCGAAAGGTGGATATACACTGTACTAGTGCCGACATTGTGCATGCTCTGTTGCCTGTGTCTATGTGCCTGTGGTTCTGTCAGTGTGATCATGTGATGTATCTGACCCCAGGAATGTGTCAATAAAGTTTCCCCTTCCTGGGACAATGAATTCACGGTGTTCTTATTTCAATTTCCAGGAGTGTATATGTTCATGGTCCGCCTGTGAAGACGGACTTGTAAAAACACTCCACAAGCGTTTTTTAATAATAACACTTATCCAGAATGAGATTTTCACTCTGCAGCGGAGTGTGCGCTGATATGAAACTTCCTGGCAGATTAAAACTGTGTGCCCGACCGAGACTCGAACTCGGGACCTTTGCCTTTCGCGGGCAAGTGCTCTACCAACTTTTTTTTTTTTTTTTTTTGTTTTTTTTTTTTAGAGTAGGTCAGGGGGCAGAGCGGGCAGGGGTCGTACTTGGAGGCCTGGCCACGGTGTCCCCGTCTCCTGACAGGATAAGGGAGAGGCAGCAGGAAGGAAACATTGATATTGTATATTTTTTTTTATAGTAACAATAATATTTTATTTATTCATTTAACTTTAATGTCCCAAAAGAAAAATCATATATAAAAAGGAAGGGAAATAAATATAGGGCCGAAGTTACATCCTCGTCACTTCACTGGGAGTAAATCCTATCCCTCGAAACAACGTAAACCTGGGACTCCCCACCGCTTCGGGGGGTTATGAAACATGCTGCCTAGAAAGTTCGCAAAATGCGTTTTATATTTAGAGTGGCGTCTGATGATTTCGTGTTGTTCTAGTAGATAATGCCAATAGTCCATGACCGATATCAAGGTCCGCGAGAGCACGTAGTGCGATGCGTGTCCTCCAATCCATCGGATTGCCGATGTTTTTTGTGAGGGGAAAAAGACAGGGTCAGGGAAAAATAAAGCGTCCGTCGTGATCGTTGATTCGTCGGTGTGTCGGAGGAGGGCCATGATGCGTTGCGTCAGCCGCCAAACATCCTTTGCCTCACCGCACTGCAGAGAGTGTTCGTCGGTGTCCTGCATGCCACATCTAAGGCAGAGCGGGGAATCCACCATGCGAATGTCGTACAATCGTTGGCGGTTGACCGTCTTTCGGTTGATTAATGTATACCATGACGATCGCGCTGCTGTGGTGAGGAGTGGTGTGTGGACAGCTCGCCAAATCTGTCGCCAGTTTCGTGTTGGGTATTTAAGTTCGACAACATTGCTGCCATGATGACGCCGCAAGTATCGATAGATCTCACGGGTAGTGGGGATTCTGGTAGAAGGTATCTGTAACTGAACATAACTAAAATCAACAAAAAATCGCGCGACGTGAGAAAACGAGGGCGAGATGGTGCCTACTGCTACCGGTGGTTCAAAGGACGTTGGAAGAAGCACATCCAGGATGGCCGACGTGATGGCGTGTTGCCGCTGGTTCCAAGTTCGTAGCGTCGCTCGCAGGTATAGAGCTAGAGCCTTGTTCCGCACATCCGTGAGGTTAAGTCCTCCAGAATGGTGTGGGAGAGTTAAAGTCTCGTATTTGATCTTAAACAACATTCCTTGGCTGACATAGTATCCAAAGGCCGCCATTAATCTGTCAGCGATACAATGTGGCATTGGCAGTACCTGTGCCAAGTGCGGCAGTCGTGAGGCCAGGTGAACATTAGTGTAGTCCACCCTTTGGAGCAGGTCGTGCGTGCGGAGTGAATTGTTGCGTATGTGCAGTCGGACGTTCTGGAGGAGACGTCGATAGCTCGCCGCCGCTGATTGCCGTAGCGATCGGGTGAACAAGACACCTAAGCATCGCAAGATGTCCACCGTCGTAAACGGACTCCGCAGAGCGTCCAGCCCTCGACCGATGTGCATGATCTTGGTTTTATTCGTGTTGACCCTGCTTCCCGCAGCTACCCCGTACGTAGTAAGAAGGGTAACCACCTGACTGACTTCGTTCTCCGACCGGACGAGTATCAAGTCGTCGGCAAATGCACGACACGTGAAGGAGTTCGCACGGAGTCGGACGCCTGTTAGAGTCCGTCTAAGAGTCTGCATCAATGGTTCGAGCGCTATTGTAAACAGTATCATCGACAAGGGGCATCCTTGCCTAACTGAGCTGCGAACAGGAATCGTTCCTACCTCCCTGCCATTGACTCTCACCGTCGAAGAAGCGCCACGAAGGAGGCGCATGAGGACGGTAATAAAATCCTGTGGTATCGCCATGCGTCTCATGGTCGAGTCAAGGAAATCATGGTTGATCCTGTCAAAGGCACGATCAAAATCCACCGATACGAACGCCGCTCGCATGCGACAAGCTTCCGCCAGGGAAATTACGTCACGGTATTCGCCGAGGATGGAATGTATGTTGCTCCGAACCCCTAGACAAGCCTGGTCTGGTGGTATTGTCTTGGATATTACAATCTTGAGCCTTGCCGCCAACATTCGCGCAAAGATCTTATAGTCAGTATTGAGCATCGTGAGCGGTCTAAATTGATGGGCGCTGTCACTCGCTGTCGATTTCGGTATTGGTATAAGCAGTCCCGCCATGAACTGCGACGGAACGTCCGTGTCAGGGCTCAATAACTCGTTATACATCAATACCAACTGGGACATCATTAAATCCGCAAATGCGCGGTAAAATTCGAGTGTCAACCCATCTGGCCCAGGGGATTTATGCACCGCACCCTTCGCGAGTGCGCCCCGGATGTCATCTTCCGTTAGGGGTTCCAATAGCGCCTCTGCATCCGGACCGTCCACCTCCGTTTGCATCTGTCGCAAAATTTCTTCTTCTGTCCGATTGTCCGTCGGCGTCCCAGTGAAAAGGAGGCGGTAATGCTCCAGAAACTCAGCAGCAATGGCCTGTTGTGACGTCAAGGGCCGACCATCGTCATCATGGAGGACTGTGATTAGGGATCGGCGATTACGCGCATGTCCCTTGGACACATGATGCATGCCAATACGTTCTCCATCGACGTTGTCCAAGCACCGAGCACGGATCGAAAGTCCCTCCAGTCGACGTCTCGTGATCGATAAAATGCAGGCCTGAATGCGATGGACTTCCGCTTGACGTTCGGGCGATGGGGCCCTGGAGGACAGGTCGCGGAGCACCATGTAGTAATAGTTAATTGTATCTCGGAGCCATTTCGCTTTTTCCTTGCCATACGTTATGAGAGCTCTTCGTATCGCCGGTTTTGCACACTGCAGCCACCACGAAAGAACCGTACGGTGCAGCGGCAGACGGCGAGTGCAAGTCTGCCATGTTTCTTCGATCCGCTGGCGACATTCGAGATCCACCAATAAGGAGGAATTAAGTTTCCAGGAACTACGACTCCGCCAGACCCGCTGCCGTGGGAGGGTTAACGTGCATAAATACGCAAGGTGATCCGTAAAAGCTGTGGGCCAACGTTCAGCAGCCAACACGTGATCTCTTAATCCGTCAGAAACATAAATCCGATCCAGCCTGCTCGCCGAGTGGCTAGTAAAATACGTGTAGCCCTCTCGCTGCCCATGGATCTTTTCCCACGTGTCCATAAGGGCCATGTCCCGGCAGATCGTGTTCAATGCGTGGCAGGAGCTGAAATTAGGAGTTTGATCCTTCGGTGTGAGTACACAGTTAAAATCCCCCCCTACCAAGATGTGGTCATACCTCCCATGGAATAGGGGGGCAATCTCCTCCGAGTAGAATCGTGCACGCGCCTGTCGATTGTCAGATCCGGAGGGTGCATAGATGTTGACGATACGAATGCCGTTCACGGTCATAGCCAAACCCCGAGCCGAAGGAAGATAATCGAGGTCACACATGGGAATCCCTTCCCGGACTAGTATCGCTGTGCCACGGCCTCCATCTGGAGTCGGCGCTAGATAAGTGGTGTATCCATGCACGTCGGGAAAAGCAGCATTGAAGGTTTCCTGCATCAGCAGAATATCAACGTCTGTGGCGTAAATCATGTCCCGGAGAAGTTGCATCTTTGCAAGCGAACGTGCGGTGTTAATGTTCACTGTGCCCACCTTATATGCTTGGTTCGTTGTCGTTGTCATGCTCGTGTCATGTCATTGAGAACTCCAAGGGCTTTAGTCCACTATTCGTTCTCAGAGGGGTGCCCGCCAACGGGCTGCCCTCCTTCGTTGTCGTTCCGTGGTGTGCATCCTGTAGGTGAGTGGTCATCATTTGGGGGTGGCAATTCCTGTAGGTCTTCGACTGGTTCCGCCCAGTCGCAGTGGTCATCTATCCGAGAAACGTCCTCTGATGTATTTCGACGTGGCTGCCGGGACATTGGTGTCCCTGACTCCTTCGTCGGCAGCGCTGGGTCAGTCGGTGTCAATGAAGAGGGAACATCTGAAGGGCAGGACATCCGGTCACCATCGGACGGAATCCTGTCAGCTTCCTCTAAAGGCACGTGTTCTGTGTCAGACAGTTCTTCGGCTAGGATACCTTCCGTGTCCCCTAGGCTACGGGGGGGGGGGGGGGGGGGGACGTGTCACCCGAACTATGGCGACGCTTTTTGCGACGCTTCGGCGATCGCTGTTTGCGTGCCCTGCCCTCTGCTGCCTCACTGTGTTCGTCGGTCGTTCGTTGGTCCGTTGCCGGCGCCACCGTCTGGACCTCCACTTCCACGTCGCGTGCTACATGTGTGTTTTCGGAAGGTTCCTCCCTCAACTGTCGTGACATGGGTGTAGGGATATTCTCCGAGTCACCTCCATGCTCCCGTAACTCGGTCTCCTCTTGCATAAACACGTCCTTGTCACGCTCCGAACTTGGCAACACTTCCCGGCGGGCCACCGACACGTACGTCATCGGCAGTTGCGTGGGAACTTCTCGCTGTGACGCGTCTCCATGTGGCAGTTGCACGACACGGCGTTGTATGCACTCCGAGCGGATATGTCCTTCTCCACCACAGCCAGAACAGGTGCGTGGCTGGCCATCGTAGATCACAATAGCTCGACATCCGCCAATGTATAAATAAGACGGGATATGTTTAGTAAGGACGATCCGCACCTGTCGCACGCCGTTTAGCACAGGATAGGTATTAAAACTAGCCCAGCGTTCAGGCGTATGACTAAGTACCGTTCCATATGGACGCAGCGATTCAGTAACCATCGATTCTGGCACCTCAAACGGCAATTCAAAGATCCGAACGACCCTCACACCCAATCCTGAAGGAGCTACTGTTACATCGCTGATATGGCCATCAGAGTGTCGAAATTTAAATCCTCTTTGAGCAGCGGAGAGAGTTCTTTCACACGCAGCTTCATCGGTCATCTTTACGTACATTGTACTGCTTACAATGGACAGGTGTATTCCAATTATGTCTGCAGCAGGTAAACGAACTTCGTCCCTCAAAAAACGCTCTATTTCGAAAGCTTTGGGTCTGGCATATTCGTTGTCGAACGTAAATTGTAGCGTAGTCTTTCGAAAATTGTGTGCCATGGCGATCGAGTCAGACAACAACACGCGCGAGTACCGGCGGTGTAAACACTTCCTCGTTCACGCGCGCCCGCGGCCGGGACAGCAGGTCCGTGCCGCGCCACTGCCTAAAGCAGACTGTGTTCAACTGAGCTACCGAAGCACGACTCACGGCCGGTACTCACAGCTTTACTTCTGCCAGTACCTCGTCTCCTACCTTCCAAACTTTACAGAAGCTCTCCTGCGAAACTTGCAGAACTAGCACTCCTGAAAGAAAGGATATTGCGGAGACATGGCTTAGCCACAGCCTGGGGGATGTTTCCAGAATGAGTCTCGGTCGGGCACACAGTTTTAATCTGCCAGGAAGTTTCATATCAGCGCACACTCCGCTGCAGAGTGAAAATCTCATTCTGGAAACTTCCCCCAGGCTGTGGCTAAGCCATGTCTCCGCAATATCCTTTCTTTCAGGAGTGCTAGTTCTGCAAGTTTCGCAGGAGAGCTTCTGTAAAGTTTGGAAGGTAGGAGACGAGGTACTGGCAGAAGTAAAGCTGTGAGTACCGGGCGTGAGTCGTGCTTCGGTAGCTCAGTTGGTAGAGCACTTGCCCGCGAAAGGCAAAGGTCCCGAGTTCGAGTCTCGGTCGGGCACACAGTTTTAATCTGCCAGGAAGTTTCATATCAGCGCACACTCCGCTGCAGAGTGAAAATCTCATTCTGGAAACATCCCCCAGGCTGTGGCTAAGCCATGTCTCCGCAATATCCTTTCTTTCAGGAGTGCTAGTTCTGCAAGTTTCGCAGGAGAGCTTCTGTAAAGTTTGGAAGGTAGGAGACGAGGTACTGGCAGAAGTAAAGCTGTGAGTACCGGGCGTGAGTCGTGCTTCGGTAGCTCAGTTGGTAGAGCACTTGCCCGCGAAAGGCAAAGGTCCCGAGTTCGAGTCTCGGTCGGGCACACAGTTTTAATCTGCCAGGAAGTTTCATATCAGCGCACACTCCGCTGCAGAGTGAAAATCTCATTCTGGAAACATCCCCCAGGCTGTGGCTAAGCCATGTCTCCGCAATATCCTTTCTTTCAGGAGTGCTAGTTCTGCAAGTTTCGCAGGAGAGCTTCTGTAAAGTTTGGAAGGTAGGAGACGAGGTACTGGCAGAAGTAAAGCTGTGAGTACCGGGCGTGAGTCGTGCTTCGGTAGCTCAGTTGGTAGAGCACTTGCCCGCGAAAGGCAAAGGTCCCGAGTTCGAGTCTCGGTCGGGCACACAGTTTTAATCTGCCAGGAAGTTTCATATCAGCGCACACTCCGCTGCAGAGTGAAAATCTCATTCTGGAAACATCCCCCAGGCTGTGGCTAAGCCATGTCTCCGCAATATCCTTTCTTTCAGGAGTGCTAGTTCTGCAAGTTTCGCAGGAGAGCTTCTGTAAAGTTTGGAAGGTAGGAGACGAGGTACTGGCAGAAGTAAAGCTGTGAGTACCGGGCGTGAGTCGTGCTTCGGTAGCTCAGTTGGTAGAGCACTTGCCCGCGAAAGGCAAAGGTCCCGAGTTCGAGTCTCGGTCGGGCACACAGTTTTAATCTGCCAGGAAGTTTAATAACACTTATGTTTATTATGTACTAACTTCAAATGCAATGTTTATACTCGTTCTTATCCGCAGCTACGGTCGATTTTCGATGTTTTCCTGCTACGTCTTGGGCGTTATTTGAACTTCAGTCTTCCTCTTGTCTCCTTAAACGTTCTCTCCCTCTTTCCCTCCCTCCCTCCCTCCCCCCCCCCCCTCTATCTCTCTCTGTCTGTGTGTGTGTGTGTGTGTGTGTGTGTGTGTGTGTGTGTGTGTGCGTGCGTGTGTGTGTAAACGTCTCCGAATGGGGAGGCCCACGCATCTTCGTACACACCGCACAGAAACGCCAAACAACAAACGAGATCGCCCTACGACATCATTTATAAATATTACAATATCTTCTCGCTCTCCTAAACAGTCAGCAAACAAGCAATTTGATTTAACACAACGATCGTCGTCATCGCTCTTAACGTTTAGTTGAGCTTTGCACGGTAATGAAACACCTATAGTATTTGAACACAGCAGATACATGGTCTTGAACAATACCAGACCACAATTTTATGGCAAATCTTTTTTGAAGGGGTGATATATTCCGTCGCCGTCCTCGTCACACTTTTCACACTGTTTCTGAAATTATAATAGTCACAAGCACACACACGGACTCTCATGTACTAGCACACTCAAACCAATTTAACCTCAAAGACTGATTAATGATGAAGTCATTGCAGGTGTAAGTACTTGATGTGAATCAGGTACCTTCGTTATGAGGATAAATTGTTTTGAGTGCGCGAGTACGTAAGTGCCCGTGTGTATGATACTGTAGGTGTTTCATAATCGTGGAAAGCTCAACTGAATGTTACAAGTGATGATGACGATATTGCTACAGGCCTTTAGTCGTCAGCGGTCAGTGTATTATGCAATACTATCAGTGTAATTTACAATAAAGAGTATTCTCCCATAAAAGTCTGTAATGCTATCACTGGGCTTCTAAGAAATGGATTAATGTGTTTAATCCATGCACTTGATTTACCTCAGTGCTGCACAAAACTTTTGTACTATTAAGAGTCCATTTAAAAAAAATTAGTGAGTCAATTAGTGTTTTTCACTTCTTTCCAGATGGATATAAACTTCCGGCCGGCACACACTGTATCGTGATGCCTTTATTCATGCACTTGAATCCAGAACTATATCCAGAACCATACAAGTTCGATCCGGACCGTTTTACTCCTGACAAAATTCAGGGACGCCATCCATTTGCTTACTTGCCATTTAGTGCAGGTCCTAGAAATTGCATAGGTAAGAAATTAATAGAGTTCATTTCAGTACTGTCAACTATTTTTAATTATTCGTTTATAACTCTTTCACTTCTCTCATTCCAGGTCAGAAATTTGCAATAATGGAAGAGAAGATTGTGCTATCAACTGTTTTAAGATCTTTTAGAATAGAGTCTCTTGAGAAACCTGAGGACATTAAGCTTACAGGGGAACTTATTCTACGGCCGAAAGATGGAATCCGTGTAAAACTCACTAGGAAGCAAAGAAACAGTTCCTGAAAGAGCATGTACATGATTTATTCATAAAAAGTATTTTTTCATTGAACTAATTTTTACACTTATCCGCTGTGGATATATTTAAATACTGACCGTGGATGTGTATGTAATCTGGCTGAAGTATAAGCATGTACTGTTAACCCATTTAAAAAAAAGGTGAAAAGTATATACTGTGTTTATTTATTAAAATTACTACATCCTGGAAGACTAACGTACAAACTTACTTACTTGCAGTCATATCTAAACTTGTTCTTATGTTGTCAGGTGTTGTTCGCACTCATACCATTGACAAAATCTTTATAATTTTAACAGAATATTATTCATTAATGGTCTGTTTACACAAGAAAAATACGCAGAGTAGTTAAATCCTCTTGAAAACTTTTACTTGCCCGCTACTGAATGTGTTTACAACCACAAATTTTGCTCATGTACATGCTGATGTATGTAAGTGTCGTAATACAGGATTTCCAGGCAGAATTATAAACAGAGTGAGACGAGTCTCAGATATTCCTTCAGCCTGCTCTTTGTGTTGATTTTATAAAGGCAGCTAAGAATACTGGTACACTAACGTTTAGATGGTCTTTGCTTCTCAATTTTTCGAACAATCACGTCTCATCTAGCAATTTTAGTGTTTATAAGTCTTAGTTTGTTGAAGCACCCTTTTATCCTAGATTTGGCGACACCATAAAGGCTGTCTACGATTCCCATAATCTTACACTCGAAACAGAGATATCATAACTTGACAGCCGTAACTATTCTGACTCAGTGAGGTGGCGCAGCGCTTAGCACACTGCTCTCTCATTTGGGAAAACGACAGTTCAAATCCCCGTCCAGCCATCTGGACCTACGTATACCCTGAGTTTTCGTTTACACTGATTTCTCAGAATCGCTCCAGGAAAATGCTTGGATGGTCCTTTCAAAACAGCGATGCCGATTTCAATCCCAGACACTTACATAATCCGAGTTTGCGTTCCGTCTCTAATAACCTCATTATTGGTGGGACATAAACTCAAATCTACTTTCTTTCTTTCTTTTTGTAACTATTTGTTTCACAGCATAGTAGTATATTTGGTCCATCCAGATAATATACAACGATCTACCCTGGCAATAACAGAGGCAGAACAGAATGAGTCAATAGCGAAGCAGAATTCCAGCGAGAAATAACTGTCGATGATGCAGAAACAAACACGAAAGCCATTGCGACACTCTCAATGACCTAAGGGCTCGAACCAACAAGGTAGCAGAATGACATTATCGCGATGGAGGCATATCATCATATTAGTGAGTGCACGAAGTGTCACAAGAAAGCTTAAGGTGGATGCAAGAGTAACTCTTCATTATACTGACATGGCAGAAAGAGCGTCGGAAAGGTGAAGCTATAAAATTCTGAAGCGACCAATACAGTTGACCGAGCGGGGCGAATGATGTAATTACCGCCTCATTGTATCAGAGCACATGAGCCCATCCTGCATAAATACTGCTTCTGTTCTGGAGACGTTCTGTTCAATTTTCAGCCATTTTGTCGAGAGGTGAGGCCTACGTCGGTTGATCCTCTGCTTGTATAGTCGCCTTTGATCTTCCATGGAGCAGCAAGTCCTGTCTGGAGCGACACGTTCACTGTGAGCTGCAGCGCCAACTACAAGGTCAAGAGTGATGGGGAGATGTAGCCATCACCATCTGAAGTCTTCTGGAAGTCTAACTAGCAGGGCTTGGGAGCAGATCACGACCTGTCATCATGTGACACTGCCTCGGTTCCTGTGGCGGACTTGGATGGTGACAGTCTCTCTCTCTTGACAGGACTCTTCTGCATGGCTTCAGGTACGCTGAACAGAGCTGGTAGATGCCTTTCCTGTTTGCACTCTACAGAAACCTTGGCCATCTTCTCTGGGAAGCTTTTGACCACCTTGCGCAGTGGGTGCGGCTATGCATGCTAACGTAGTGGGGAACGGCCTCGTGACGACATTGGTGCTTACACCACCAGCTCTGCCACCACTGCTGTGGCTATGGGCCACACTCTAGTCAGCACATACTGGTCGGGTGCTTACACCTTGTGTTCCCACCAGCGCTGGCTGCGTGAAAATTAGTACATTGACTATCGTATTTTGTGGACAAGAAATGCTTACTGCTGTAATACTGTTTTAATAGTGCCTTCAGTCGCCAGACAGGTATCTACCCTCAGAGTCCGAATGCCTGTGTCTCTTGAGTGGTCAACCATTGACCTCCTGACCTGGATGATACACCACCCACTATAGCTCTTACGCCTCCCCCTCCCCACAGACCACCAACACCGCCATCTCCCAAACGCGCTACATATTGTGTTAGAAATTTCACTGTAAGACGGCATTGGACATCAGAGGTGTGCCTGGTTCCAGCGTCGCAACTGCAGCTTCACCTGCCAGTCGAACACTATAAATTGGTAAGTGCATCTTCGGTTGACCTTGGTTTTGTGTGCTGCTGCCATGGACATTAAGACAGACTAACCGAAATGTGAGAGTTACTTTTGTACAACTGCAAGACCCTGCTGATCTGTCACAATTCCAGGTCAACTCTAGGATGTGGTACTTATGTCCTGTTAGATGCCAATGTTGTTTTATCTGGGCATGAGTTGGCATTTATGAAGGCAGTGCAAGTTACATATGATAAGTGTAGAACAGTTGGCCATGAAACAAAGCAGTGTACTGAATCTCACTGGGCCATGATAAGGCGTAAAGATTGGTTTTCTAGTGTCTCTGGCTTTGTACTTGCACCAGTAGTCCCTAATAATTCGTGTATTTGTCGAATGCCAGAAACACATACGGTAGTGATACACAAAGCAGTCGAATTTTTGAAGAAGCAATTAGTCACACTGTTAGAAGGTCGTGCCATGTTACAGAAACAGGTAGATCCCTTATAACAGTTGTGGTCAAATACAGTCCGAGTCAGTGGAGACAAAAACTCTGTTTAATGTACCTATCCCTTCTATGGATTCTGTAGCAGCTAGTCTAGTGACTCCTTTTTTGGGAAAAACAACTGAGGATGTGTCTGTATTTATCAATGACTCGAATGCTGCCATTAAATTAGGACATGTGATGATCGAGGCAGGCTTACTTACAGCTCAGGTATCGCTGGTTGATGATGCGAAAGTGTATGTCATGTACCACTAAGGATTAAATAAAGCGCAGATCTTTGAACAGCTGGATAATGGGCTTTACCAGAGGTACTGCAAGAGGAACAGTGCGAGGCTTTTTATGAAGCAGCTTAGTGATCTGTTGCAGAAGTGTAGTGAATCAGTAGAAACATTTCCATATAGGATTAGAAAAATTAGCGTGCAAACCTATGAACTGATGCTGCATGCGGAAACAGACAGAGTTATTCTGTAGGAGGCAGGAAACAGAACATTAGAAGTGTTTTTACGGAGACTGCCAGCTAACATGTGAAGAAGGGTCAGAATAGGAAACCTGAGTGATTTAGCCGCTGCTATTAGAGATGCCACGCAGCTTGAAGAAAATGATTGTTCCACCAGAGGACGAAATGACTGAAGTGTGTTCTCCTCTGAGATAAAATTTTCTACAGGGTGCTTCCGTAAGAGCGTGCAACAACTTAACAAGACATGGAGGATGCTCCACTGAACAATTTGAGGTACGGGACCTGGGGTCGGAGAAGTCAGCGTAAGGACATAATGGGAATAAAATCACATTACTGTGTACTTTTCATTTACATCAGTTACAGTTAACTGCAAATACCATCGCTGAAACAATGACCGCACCATTTCTACTGTATCTTACAAAATTTGCTGAAACTGACGGCCATAAACCTCAACGAATGCATGACATCAGAGAACA
This sequence comes from Schistocerca nitens, assembly GCF_023898315.1. Lineage (NCBI taxonomy): Eukaryota > Metazoa > Arthropoda > Insecta > Orthoptera > Acrididae > Schistocerca > Schistocerca nitens. The sequence continues at coordinate 554,270,174 of NC_064616.1, read as the reverse complement.
AGGTTCTGACGCACCCTGACAAATATCCCTTGTGTGTTTCGAATCACATCACAGGCAGCTATAATTCTGGCAACTAATTTAATCTCCGTATTCACTGGGGTCTCATACACAAGTGACTTTAGATATCCCCATAGGAAATAATCAAGGTGATTCATGTCAGGTGACCTTGCAGGCCATTGAATCGGACCTCACCTACAAATCAGGGAAATAAAGCATTGAGATGGTTGCGGACATCCACATTGAAGTGATGCAGTGCACTGTCATGTTGCATCCACATCCTCTCACGAACACTCAAGGGCACATTCTCCAACAACTCAGATAGAACTCTTTGTACGAACCTCTAGTACAGGTGGCCATTCGGACGGCTAGATACAAGATATGGCCCAATGAGATTGTCGCCTAAAATGCCGGCCCTGATATTCACAGCAAACTTGCTTGATTCGTGACTCTACTACAGCGTGAGGGTTTTCCTTATCAGACACATGGCTATTCCTGCTGCTCGAAATACCATCACGATTAAATGAGACCTCGACAGCAAACAGGAAGATTTAGAGGAAATCTGGCCAATCAATCCATTGTTGGAGCAACCACTGACACAATGCGACTCTTGATGCACAGTCAGTTAGAAGCATTGCATGGACTCCTTGTGTGTGATATGGGTGTGACTGTTGTTCGTGGAGCACTCGCCACATGCTAGTATGTGCAGCGCCCATTTCACGTGCAATACGACCAGTACTTGTAGCTGGCCGTTGTGACCGAGTGGTTCTAGGCACTTCAGGCATCTCAGTCCGGAGCCGCGCTGCTGCTACGGTCGCAGGTTCGAATCCTACCTCGGGCTTGGATGTGTGTGATGTCCTTAGGTTAGTTAGGTTTAATTAGTTCTAAGTTCTAGAGGACTGATGACCTCAGAAGTTAAGTCGCATAGTGCTCAGAGCCATTTGAACCATTTTTTACAATCTTTCAGCAGCGAGAGCACTGCAGCGTACTTCCCCATACAGAAGGTGTATATCGGTGAGTTCTGGGAAACAGTACCGGTACTACTGCTCCATCGTATTGTACTATATACCTCTGAGTAGCACTGAGTAGTGAATGGGTCTGTCGTTGATTCATAGCATGTTCTGTCATGGGACAGTGTAAATACGATACAACAGAGCCACCTTATGGATTAGTAAACAATACCTGCATCATGAATTCCTAGCAATCAGTCTCATCCTCCTTCTTTCTTCGCGGGAAATAAAGATTGTACATCTAAGTAAAGAGCACTGTACGTATAAACTTGTACGCATGTCAGTTGTAATTAAGCTGGAAAACATTAATGCTAGACAAAGCGGTAGACAAGTTTACTTCCATATCTGCTTAAGCTGACTTTTCCGGGCCCAGGTTCCCTACCTTAAATTATTCAGTGGAGCATTCTCTGTGTCCCGTTACATTTTTGCATGCTGTTACGGAAACACCCTGTAGATGCTGATGCACAGGTGACGTTAAGGAGCAATGCTGCCAACCCGAAAGTGTGCACCTGATTGTTTGCAGATGACGCTGTCGTTTGTCGACTAATAAAGTCATCAAAAGATCAAAACAAATTGCAAAACTATTTAGAAAATATATCTGAATGGTGTGAAAACTGGCAGTTGACCCTAAATAACGAAAAGTATGAGGTCATCCATATGAGTGCTAAAAGGAATTCGTTAAACTTCGGTTACACGATAAATCAGTCAAATCTAAAGGCCGCGAATTCAACTAAATACCAAGGAACTACAATTACGAACAACTTAAATTGGAAGGAACACACAGAAAATGTTGTGGGAAAGGCTAACCAAAGACTGTGTTTTACTGGCAGGATATTTAGAAAGAAAATGTAAAAGATCTACTAAGGAGACTGGCTACACTACGCTTGTCCGTCCTCTTCTAGAATACTGCTGCTCAGTGTGGGATCCTTACGAGATAAGATTGACGGAGTACATCGAAAAAGTTCAAAGAAGGGTAGCACGTTTTGTATTATCGCGAAATATGGGAGAGAGTGTCACTGAAATGATACAGGATTTGGGCTGTACATCATTAAAAGAAAGGCGTTTCTCGTTGAGATGGAATCTTCTCACGAAATTCGAATCACCAACTTTCTCCTCCGAATGCGAAAATATTTTGTTGACACCGACCTACATAGGGAGAAACGATCACCACAATAAAATAAGGGAAATCAGAGCTCGTACTGAAAGATATAGGTGTTCGTTCTTTCCGCGCGCTATACAAGATTGGAATAATAGTGAACTGTGAAGGTGATTCGATGAACCCTCTGCCAGGCACTTATATGCGGTTTTCAGAGTATCCGTGTAGATGTAGATGTAGAAAACAGGATAGACAGCGCCAGGACAACCGCCCCTTAAACGCCAAAGGGAATGCCTCAACCGACGGATGGCGTTCCCAATTGCACGAAATACTGTAAAAACGTAGCCCGATGTGGAGTGCTGCTTACTGGGCACGGTGAATGGAACGGAACGTAAATTTTTGCTCACGCAGTGGCTCACGAGTCGGTCTGGACCTCTTATGTAGAAAGAGACTAAATTCTCTGTGTTATAGGTTACGTGGGGTAGGTGAGAATGACATGATGTCAATAGGGACAACATTGCTCAGTCTTATCATTGGAACAAGAAGATTTTAGAGACATATGGAAGTGTAGCACATGTTTGCAGGTGGTACTGTGTGATCCTAGGACTTGACTTTTTGGATAAGCGTCACGCAAAAATTGACCTTCCACAGTGTACAATCCGATCCAGTGGAACATTGTTCCCATGACTACTGCAAGTGCTACACCGCCGTGAAGTTCACCAGTTATTATGGTGGTAGCAAATAAACTGCAGAGAAGTGCAATAAAGATCAGTGTGCTTGATAAAGTACCAAGAGGTGCAGGAATGTTAGTGGGGGCAAGGTTGAGTACTGGCCTGCTAAGTGAACTATTATGTGTTGTAGAGCCAGTGGAATGCAGTGATGCACTAGATAGTCACACTGTTTTTTACGTCGAAGTGTAGTATGCATATACGAAATAGACGGTTATTGTATGGTTCCGGTGAGCATAGACAGTTCTGGCATGTCAAAAGTTACACTAGTTGCCAATTTAGATATCCTAGAAAAGGATGATCTTGTCAGGTCTGATGAAGGACTTTGTCACAAGCAAACTGTCAATGCGTCTAAATCACGTGTAAAGGTGAAGTATTTGGACGGAAGAGAGAGTGCAGCAACGGAAGCATTGTTACTACGATTTACAGATCTGTTTAATCCAAGTGGGCCATTGCCAGTGATACACGTCACACTACATAGAATAGCAACGGGAAATAACGCTCCAGTATACAGGAAACCATATAGAGCTGCAAAGCACCTGCCACTAGGGTGACAAATCTTCCATACTTCCCGGAATCTCCTGAATTACAATTTTTTTAAAATCCTCTTGGCGTCCTTAGTGACCGTCTATATCTCTCATATATAATCACTGTTATCAGGATCAATATTTATATTTCTTAATGGCAGCCAGAATATCAAAATGTAGCGGGTAAGATAGCAATAGTTCTTCATACTGTCAAACATAACATCAGATACAGAAGTATGGATTGTGGAAATACATATTTTTTCCATAACTCTAATTTGCAGATGTAAACAAGTACATGTAGAGTAACATAATATATAAGCGCAAATTCGTTAAATTTTATTGTGATTAGATTTGTGTATTACATGCCATGAAGACATAATTTTTTTTGTTCAGATTAGATTAGACTCATTTTTCGTTCCATAGACCATAAATAAGGGGACAATGACAGGTGTGGAACTTGTCAGAAAATATATTATAACAAACATATTTAGAACAAAAAAAAATGGTTCAAATGGCTCTGAGCGCTATGGGACTTAACATCTGTGGTCATCAGTCCCCTAGAACTTAGAACTTCTTAAACCTAACTAACCTAAGGACATCACACACATCCATGCCCGAGGCAGGATTCGAACCTGCGACCGTAGCAGTCGCGCGGTTCCGGACTGAGCGCCTAGAACCGCTAGACCACCGCGGCCGGCATCATATTTAGAACACTTGAGTGTAATACTCATTTATGAATTTACATCACAATGAATCTTATTAAGCACTTAAACACTCTAAACACTTTTTCTCAGTTTGTGAAGTTACCCCAAAATATGATACTATACTGTATCACATAATGGAGTAAAAGTAAGCAAAGTATGGCATTTTTTTGCATTTATATTTCCATTGTCACCCGTTCCCATAAAATGCTATGAAGTTATGTGTTTGAAATTTATTGCGACCAAATCTCCCTTAAACTACCCTTAAAATCGTGGTCATATGATGGTCATCACCATTAAAACCGTGATCACATTCTACTTGCAACGGATATTGGAGGAATTTATCGACCAGCAGTTGGCTAATAGCATTACTGAACATTGTGAAAGCCCATTGGGTACACCGGTCGTAATTGTCCCCAAAACATCACCAGATAGTACCTAAAAGTATAGAGTTTGCTGTGGTCACAGGTATCTGGATGCGAGAGCTATCACTGATGCATATCGTATACCAAACATAACGGAGACTTTGGACAATGTAGATCAGTGTAAATACTTTCCAAGACGGATTTAAAAAGTGGGTATCACTAGTTGGAAATAGTCCCAGAAGACCCAGCTTTAAATGATGGCTCTAGGAATGTACTAAAACCCCCTGTGTATCGCTCCCATAGGGATGAGGAGGACAATATTAGATTAGTTACAGAATTAATGGAGGCATTTAAACAATCATTCCTCCTGCGATCCGTATGTGAATGAAATGGGCAAAAAGTGGAATGGGGACGTATCGTCTGTCATGCAGTTCACAGTGATTTGCTGAGTATAGATGTAAATGTAGAAGACTGGCCAAAGATCGTGTTTGCAGTCCCATGGGGTTACTACAAATATTGTAGAATGCCATTTGGTTACAAAAATGTGGCAGCCAGTTTGCAAATGTTGTTGAATTGAGTAATTAGAGGATTCAAACCAAAACAGTGCATCATTTATCATGCTGACATAATTGGGTTATCTAAAAACGGGGGGGGGGGGGGGGGGGCGGGGGACCGTGTACAACGATTGGAGGATATCTTCAAGAGGCTCTATATAGCACATTTGATGCTGATATTGAATGAATGACACTTTGTAGTGATTTACGTGTATTATCTGGGGCGCGTAATAAGTCAAGAAGGTGTGCAAACTGGCCCGTATATAATTTCTACAGTACGTGATTTATTGCTGCCACAGACAGCTAAACAGCTTGACTCATTCCTCCGCTTTTCAATTATTATCGCAAATTTCATTAAAGGTTGTTGAGTCGTAAAGGCGTTTGTTAAAGAAAGGAGCGACGTTCCAATGGTCCAATTGGTAAGTTAAAACAGAAGTTAAGGTCGAGTTCAGTATTGGTGTTCACAAACTTTTGTCATGTGATGCAAGCAGTTTGGCGGTTCGATGTGTTCTTAGACAAAGTGAGGATTGTAAGGAACACCCAGTGGTGTACCTATAAACACGGCTAAATAAAGCAGAGCAAAAGTATTGTTCTGTGAATAAAGATGTGTTGGCTGCCATCTACAGTATTATATACTTTTGTTGCTACCTCAACACAAGAAAATTTAAGGTAGTAACAGACTATGCTGCATTGAAGTGATTACTGGGGTTAAAAGTGCAGTCAAGTAGACTGACCTATTGGGCCCCGAAATTGAGTTTCAATAAGAGATAGTGCATAATCCAGGTAGAGAGCACGCCAATGTTGATGGCTTAATTAGAAAAGTTAAGAGTATTACAAGCACCACGAAGAGTGCAGCTGTGTGGCAGAATACACAGGGTAACTGTAAAGTATTTAGGACACTGTCGCAGTTTGCAGTACATGAAGGCTTGCTATGCAGGCCGACAAAGTGCAGACCATAGATATTGGTGCTTGCAGCTGTTGAGGACAGGTTACTGAGGCAAGAAGATGACCATGTTTTGTTAGGCTATGGGGGATGGAGATGTTTGACGTGTAGCTAAATAATTTTGATGCAAAACATGGAAACAAGACGTTGACCAAAATGTTAGAAACTGTATATCATGCACACAGCGTACACTCCTCAGCCATCAATAGGTTCCACTACAGGGATTACCAGAAACACCCAAACCATTTGAAATGATGGGCCTTGATATTCTCAAACGATTCAGCTGAAAGCCAGGAGGTAACCGTTATGTACTGACAATGATAGATCACTTTACACTATGCTGCAATGACTTCAAACACAAATCAACAGGTGAATACAATAGCTCAGGCCATAGGGAAAATAGGCTCTAAAATTTGGTGTTGCTGGAACAATAATCACAGATCAGGGCACTAATTTTATGTCCAGTCCAATGAAACAGCTATGCCATTTACGATGCACTTGTAAGCTAGCCCTGTCCATATTCAATTGAATGGAAGAACAGAACGCATTCATCATACAATTTCAAATATGTCGAGTGCCAGGAATGCACACACTTTTTGAAATAGAAAGTTTTATTGTCTGCGGGCTAGGATGGTTCCAACTAGTGTGCAGGCATATGGAGGTACAACTGTTCTGAGGTAAGACAGAAGTAGCCGAATGTCAGAGTTAAGTGTTGTAACCATACCTTTATTTTATGAAAGTGGGAGTGCATTGGGTTTACTCACTATTCGGACCGGAAGTGGTGATAGGAAACTGATATGAGCAAGGGCAGCCCAGAGGCATGGTAAGGATGGAGTTACGAAATAATGGGATGCCAATCAATGATAAGACCTGTGGCATTCTAGGTACAATATTGCGTCTCCCTGTTACTGTCACTGGAACGACTGTTGTAAATCCGACACAACCTACATTGTATTGGCCAGAGAAGCAGCTAGATGTGTTGCCAGCCTAGAACCTAATTTTCCTAAACGTGACCTTAAAACCACACCTGCTAAATTCCATAGACGAATTCATACCATTGCAAAAATGATGAATCACTGCAGAGCAGATATTTCAAAACATACAATAGTGTTGCGAGAAACAGCGAAAGAGGATATTGATCATAGGTGTCACAGCTTGTAGCGCAGTGGTGGTTCTGGTGATGCCTTGTGTGGCCTACATCTGTCATAAGCAAAAAAGTGTACTCCCTCCTGAACCACCTATGCACCAAATACCAATAGAATAGTTCATTAATAAAAGTAAGAACAGTTAAGAAACGGTTAGAGTAATGAATGGCTTGTAGCCCCACAAAAGGGAGCCACATGTGCTGACATCCAGAAAATATGGCGGCCAATCGAGGCACATACTAGTGGCCTCTGAGTACCCCAGAGTCAGAATGTGGTCCACAAGGTGCTTCTTCAGGACATAAAACACTCCCCTGCAACGATGGGGTCGAGCCCCGTCTTGCATGACCCACATCTTGTCGAAATCAATACATACTAATTCCCATCATGCCCCTCAGCCAACTGTGCAGTTTGAACTTCCTAACGCAAAACGTTCAGAAGTTATGACGATTTTATTTTATACACACACATCAAAAAAAGTTTTGCATCACCTCGGTTCCGAGAGTTCCGGAACCTGTAAAGGAAATTGGAATAGAGATCAACATACAAATAATTTCCGCCCTCTTTACTGCTCTTGAAAACCACATATTGCATGTTGTATCCCCATACAGCGAGACCTTCAGAGGTGGTGGTCTAGACTGCTGTACACACCAGTACCTCTAATATCCAGAAGCACATATTCTTGCATTGATGCATGCCTGGATGGGCGTTGTGGCATAGTATCCAAGTTCATCAAGGCATTGTTGGTCCAGATTGTCACACTCCTCAACGGTGATTAGGCGTAGATCTATCAGAGTGGTTTGTGGGTCACGTCGTCGATAAACAACCCTTTTCAACCTATCCCAGGCATGTTCGATAGGGTTCATGTCTGGAGAATAAGCTCTAGTCAAGCGATGTCGATATCCTGAAGGACGCCAGTTACAAGATGTTCACGATGGGGGCGCGAATTGTCGTCCACGAAGACAAATGCCTCGCCAATATGCTGCCGATATGGTTACACTATCGGTCGGAGGATGGCATTCACGTATCGTACAGCCGTTACGGCGCCTTCCATTACCACCAACGGCGTACGTCGGCCCCACATGATGCCACCCCAAAACATCAGGAAACCTCCACGTTGCTGCACTCACTGGACAGTGTATCTAAGGCGTTCAGCCTGACCGGGTTGCCTCCAAACATGTCTCCGACCATTGTCTTGTTGAAGGCATATGTCACACTCATCGGTGAAGAGAACGTGATAACGATCATGAGCGGTCCATTCGGCAAGTGTTTGGGCCCATCTGTGCCACGCTGCATGATGTCGTTTTTACAAACATGGACCTCGCCATGGACGTCGGGAGTGCAGTTGCGCATCATGCAGCATTTTTCGCACAGTTTGAGCTGTAACACGACGTTCTTTGTCTGCACGAAGAGCATTATTCAACATGATGGCGTTACTGTCAGGGCTCCTCCGAGCCATAATCCGTAGATATCGGTCATCCACCGCAGTAGTAGCCCTTGGACGGCCTGAGCGAGTCATGCCTTCGACAGTTCCCGTCTCCCTGTAACTCCTCCATGTCCGAACAACATCGCTTTAGTTCACTCCGAGACGCCTGGACACTTCACTTGTTGAGAGACCTTCCTGACCCAAAGTAACAATGCGGACGCGATCGAACCACAGTATCGACCGTCTAGGCATGGTTGAACTACAGACAACACGAGCCGTGTATCTCCTTCGTGGTGGAATGACTTGAACTGATCGACTGTCAGACCCTCTCACTCTCATAAGAGCTGCTCATGCATGGTTGATTACATCTTTCGGCGGGTTTAGTGAGATCTTGGCGCCGCCACCTAAACAAGATTGCTTGGCCGAGCGTAGCTCGAACTCTCACCTGGTTAGTTGGTTCAAATGGCTCTGAGCACTATGGAACTTAACATCTGAGGTCATCAGTCCCCTAGAACTTAGAACTACTTAAACCTAACTAACCTATGGACATCACACAACATCCAGTCATCACGAGGCAGAGAAAATCCCTGACCCCACCGGGAATCGAACCCAGGCGCGGGAAGCGAGAACGCTACCGCACGACCACGAGCTGCGGACTTAGTGAGATCTCTAAACAGTCAAAGGGACCGTGTCTGTGATACAATATCCACACTTAACGTCTATCTTCAGTAGTTCTGGGAACCTGGGTGATGCAAATTTTTTTTTTTTTAATGTGTATAGTTCAATAATTGTCACCCTTTATAATTACCGTACATCAGTAGTCATAACTACCAATGTTGGTAATCGATTGTCCATTTTTGCAGCCGTATCCGATTGATCCAAAATCATATATTATCACAACAATGAATGCGAGTCGTATGGTACCATAATAAGGTCTATATTAACGCATATGACTCAAGGAGGAATGGTCAGTACTCAGGAATATAGTAGAAACGATCACTCTGAACATACCTAAACAGCGAAGAGCGCTTTTTCATCTTCAATACTGTGAAACAAAGCCCTTCTAATGCAAGTTCTTTGCTTTCCATATTTCTGAGGGGTCGTAGTATGGATCTAAAAACGAAAAAAATGTGCAGCAAGCATGGACTATACTTTAAGAGCTATGGGGATTAGTTCGTCTTCACTACTGTGAAACACATGTCTACTACTGACCGAGTGATCATAGATCTTTTAGTATGCATTTTAGAGTTCGTTTTGACTATATAGTTTTTTCTTCTTTTGCTCAGTACTATCTCCACCGAAAATATGGGAAACCAAGAGCTTGCAGTAGAAGAGATTTGTTTCATAGTGCAGAAGATGAAGAAGTGCTAATGGCTCTTGAGGAATCCATTTTAGAGCCAATGTTTACTACACTACCTTGTTTCCGGTGATCTACATCTACATATACGTGATTACTCTGCTATTCACAATAAAGTGCCTGGCAGAAGGTTCAATGAACCATCTTCAAGCTGTCTCTCTACCGTTCCACTCTCGAACGGCACGCGGGAAAAACGAGCGCTTAAAGTTTTCTGTGCAAGCCCTGATTTCTCTTATTTTATCGTGATAATCATTCCTCCCTATGTAGGTGGGTGCCAACAGAATGTTTTCGCTATCGGAGGAGAAAACTGGTCATTGAAATTTCATGAGAAGATCCCGTCGCAACGAAAAACGCCTTTGTTTTAATGATTGTCACTCCAATTCACGTATCATGTCTGAGACACTATCTCCTCTATTTCGCGATAATACAAAGCAAGCTGCCCTTCTTTGTACTTTCTCGATGTTATCCGTCAGTCCCAACTGATGCGGATCCCACACCGCACAGCAGTACTCCAGAATAGGTTGGACAATCGCGGTGTAAGCAGTCTCTTTAGTAGAGCTTTGCACCTTCTAAGTGTTCTACCAATGAATCGCAGTCTTTGGTTTGCTCTATCCACAATATCATCTATGTGATCGTTCCAATTTAGGTTATTTGTAATTGTAATCGTTCGTGTCGTATCTCTCAGTATTAACCATTCCTTCTGGGACGCCCTGTATATGCTTCTCACTATACACTCCTGGAAATGGAAAAAAGAACACATTGACACCGGTGTGTCAGACCCACCATACTTGCTCCGGACACTGCGAGAGGGCTGTACAAGCAATGATCACACGCACGGCACAGCGGACACACCAGGACCCGCGGTGTTGGCCGTCGAATGGCGGCGCTAGCTGCGCAGCATTTGTGCACCGCCGCCGTCAGTGTCAGCCAGTTTGCCGTGGCATACGGAGCTCCATCGCAGTCTTTAACACTGGTAGCATGCCGCGACAGCGCGGACGTGAACCGTATGTGCAGTTGACGGACTTTGAGCGAGGGCGTATAGTGGGCATGCGGTAGGCCGGGTGGACGTACCACCGAATTGCTCAACACGTGGGGCGTGAGGTCTCCACGGTACATCGATGTTGTCGCCAGTGGTCGGCGGAAGGTGCACGTGCCCGTCGACCTGGGACCGGACCGGACCGCAGCGACGCACGGATGCACGCCAAGACCGTAGGATCCTACGCAGTGCCGTAGGGGACCGCACCGCCACTTCCCAGCAAATTAGGGACACTGTTGCTCCTGGGGTATCGGCGAGGACCATTCGCAACCGTCTCCATGAAGCTGGGCTACGGTCCCGCACACCGTTAGGCCGTCTTCCGCTCACGCCCCAACATCGTGCAGCCCGCCTCCAGTGGTGTCGCGACAGGCGTGAATGGAGGGACGAATGGAGACGTGTCGTCTTCAGCGATGAGAGTCGCTTCTGCCTTGGTGCCAATGATGGTCGTATGCGTGTTTGGCGCCGTGCAGTTGAGCGCCACAATCAGGACTGCATACGACCGAGGCACACAGGGCCAACACCCGGCATCATGGTGTGGGGAGCGATCTCCTACACTGGCCGTACACCACTGGTGATCGTCGAGGGGACACTGAATAGTGCACGGTACATCCAAACCGTCACCGAACCCATCGTTCTACCATTCCTAGACCGGCAAGGGAACTTGCTGTTCCAACAGGACAATGCACGTCCGCATGTATCCCGTGCCACCCAACGTGCTCTAGAAGGTGTAAGTCAACTACCCTGGCCAGCAAGATCCCCGGATCTGTCCCCCATTGAGCATGTTTGGGACTGGATGAAGCGTCGTCTCACGCGGTCTGCACGTCCAGCACGAACGCTGGTCCAACTGAGGCGCCAGGTGGAAATGGCATGGCAAGCCGTTCCACAGGACTACATCCAGCATCTCTACGATCGTCTCCATGGGAGAATAGCAGCCTGCATTGCTGCGAAAGGTGGATATACACTGTACTAGTGCCGACATTGTGCATGCTCTGTTGCCTGTGTCTATGTGCCTGTGGTTCTGTCAGTGTGATCATGTGATGTATCTGACCCCAGGAATGTGTCAATAAAGTTTCCCCTTCCTGGGACAATGAATTCACGGTGTTCTTATTTCAATTTCCAGGAGTGTATTTTTGCCATCACAATGGAAAACGCATATGTATTTTTTACAACAGGGGAGACGGTACCAGCTGACGGCCATGTGCGTGTGACCTGTTGTGACTTTAGAAGCGGCCGCGGCCGAGCCGTTTTGTCAGCGGAGGAGGCAGATAGACGGAGCTGGACCCAATAGCCGCACTACCCTCACGGTGTCATCAGTAGATGTGGCACTCTTTCAGATGCAGTGATTATCAGGCGCTCTGAGCATCAGAAATTTAAACTGCAGGTCAGATACATTCAGGCTCCTGCCGCATGGTCGGGAAGACCAGGCCGTTGGCGTGAAACATTGAAGGGTAGCCGCTATGGCCGAAATGACTGGTAAAAATAAAATAGAAGCCAAAACTAAATCCAATAAAACCTGAACCCCACTAGTGACAGAAAAGCCAGCAACATGATTACAAAGACAAAATTAAGACGAATGCATATGCGAAAACGTGCCCTGGATACGAAATGTAGTTGGTTCAAATGGTTCAAATGGCTCTGAGCACTATGCGACTTAACTTCTGAGGTCATCAGTCGTCTAGAACTTAGAACTAATTAAACCTAACTAACCTAAGGACATCACACACATCCATGCTCGAGGCAGGATTTGAACCTGCGACCGTAGCGGTCGCTCGGTTCCAGACTGTAGCGCCTAGAACCGCACGGCCACTCCGGCCGGCCGAAATGTAGTTTTTGAGTCATTTAATGTTAAATGTGCCACATATATAACGTAATTTAAAAATTAATATCTCGACAACGCCTTATGCGACTTTTACAAACAAAGTGTCTACAGATAGGTCTCAGTGAGCAATATCCATTACTTACTTTGAATTACAAGCCGGAATTTACATACTAAACAAAAAAACCTGAATTTCGACATAAATGAGATATGAAACACTGAAAGTAGTTGCAGCATCACCACGTATACATAATGAAGGATGTATGAATGTGCTTGGTTTTAAATGTTTATATTTATTAGTGATAGAACAGCGCAAAGTATTGTTTACTTGGACGAAAATCATTATTTGTGAACTAGTCATTTAAGATAGAGAGAAACTAAGAACAACAAGAGAAAGGTGAGGAAATTCACGTGAAAATTCATATATGATGTATGTATTTAACATTAAATTTAAGGTTTAAGTATGTTTCTGAAGTCGTGATGTGTGAGTTTTACCCACGTCAAAGCAAGGGTTTAAATGATGGCGGCCATTTTTGGAAAGCCTTTTTGACACTTTGGACTCCTTACGTTTGTTTCGGGTTGCTGTCGGTGTGATATCTGGAACAGACAGGACATATGCGTGGCAGTAGGTCAGATTCCAAGTGAGTCGAAATACTTTTAAGTATTGAATCATCGACTTGTGACAATCGCATGTAACACTGTAATATTTTTGAACTTAGAATAATTCGTGTCAGGCAGAGTGGTTGAGTCGTGGACTTGTGATACTCGTGTGTGTAGCGGGTGAATACTCTAAAATATTTCAACATGCATTAGGTGATCTAGGCTGATCGCTGAAATTTTTCTGCAGTTATTGTTTAGAGTGACCTGCACTCGTAATTTCGTTACTTCGTAATTATGGAACTTTAACTTTAGACTTGTATTAAAGAAACTCTAATTATGTTCCCACGACTTTTTTCGGAAATTTGCATGAGTATGAGATTTATATTGGGTTTCAGTTGAGCCCTCGCTCAGATGATCATTATTTCAGTGATGAACGATTATTAACTGTGACATGAGCTACTTTATTTGAATTAGACTCAGTTTTGTTACAATTTAAAGCACTGTGAATAGTGAACATTATTTTCACCGCAAATTCCTGCCGGCATTTGTTTGAACTTGTCACTTAATTTTTTTGGGTTAATCCTACAGATGCATTGGTTTGTCTTTAAACTGTACCTTAGTCATCACTTAAAAATCTAACTACACATTTCGGAGGTCCTGTCAACAGTGACTTTGTGATTTACAATTTATTATTCATGTAGTTGTTCCTGGGGGCTCACGAAATGTTCAGTGAGCAATTATTTGTGGAAATGGCGAGTTCTAGCTTCTCCATTCACCATGTACTATCCTTATTATTATTTCATTATGTTGGTCTCGTCTCATAACATTTCATTCTCATTGAATTATTATCCGTGATGTCACATATGTGGGCTCGCTCAGGGATAGTTCAGAGTGAACTGATTCAGCAAGACAGTGCAGAATTGTGTGTGAAGCCAGTTCGGTTATTTGCAAGGAACTTACCGCCGATTGGCCAGCAGTATCAGTGCGAGGCGACTGTCTGAGTGCCGACTTGCCAGTCGGAGTTGTAACTGATTACGCCAATCTGTACGCCGTATATCGTCATGCCGTATTTCACTGGAACATGAAAAGGAGCAGCACAACAGTAGCAGTCGTCAGCAGCAGCGCAGTCACAGACATAACACATAAGCTAGGTGTAGCAGCAGGCGCTTTATTTTAGACATTTTCAGCTCTCTTGCTAACAACTGAAATGGAGCAGGAAGGGAAAACATCGTCCAATGATTTCAAATCTGTAGCTAGTGTGACTGAGCCTGAGCCCGCACATGCAGGAAAAAGTAGTGGATCTGACCATAAAAGAACCGTTTAGTTTGTTGATGAGTGGGTTGCGGTCTATGAAAACTGTTTTCCAAAGTTCCATATGGAGTTTAAGAAATGATAAGGGGTGCACAGACAGAATATCCGGTAGTATTAGCATTGCAGTGGAAACTTGTAGAACCATACTGTAAAGTGGTTTCAGAGATAAACCTAGGACAAAATCAGGGGATTTTATTTCGAATCTACACTCAAGCGCCAAAGAAACTGGTATAGGCACGCGCATTCAAATACAGAGATACGTAAATAGGCAGAGTATGGCGCTGCGGTCGGCAACACCTATATAAGACAAGTGTCTGGAAAAGTTGTTAGATCGGTTACTGCTGCTACAATGGCAGATTATCAAGAGTTAAGTGAGTCTGAATGAGGTGTTATTGTCGGCGCAGAGCGATAGGACACAGCATCTCCGAGGTAGTGATGGAGTGGGGATTTTCCCCTAGGACCTTCTCACGAGTGTACCGTGAATATCAGGAATCTGACAGGCCATCAAATCTCCGACAACCCTGGGACCGGAAAAAGATCCTGCAAGAACGGGATGAACGACGACTGAAGAGAATCGTTCAACGTGACAGAAGTGCAACCCTTCCACAAATTGCTGCAGATTTCAGTGCCGGGCCATCAACAAGTGTCAGCGTATGAACCATTCAACGAAACATCATCGATATGAGCTTTCGGAGCCGAAGGTCCACTCGTGTACCCTTGGTGACCGTACGACGCGAAGCTTTACGCCTGGTTTGTTGATGACTGGAAACATGTTGCCTGGGCGGACAAGTCTCGTTTGAAATTGTATCAATTTGATGGTCGTGTACTGGTATGGAGACAACCTCATGAATCCATAGACCCTGCATGTCAGCAGGGGACTGTTCAAGCTGGTGGCTGGTGGAGGCTCTGTAATGATGTGGGGCGTGTGCAGTTGGAGTGATATGGGACTCCTGATACGTCTACATACGACCCTGACAGGTGACACGTAGGTAAGCATCTTGTCTGATCAGCCGCAGTCATTCATGTCATTGTGCATTCCGACAGACTTCGGCAATTCCAGCAGGACAATGCGACACCCCACACATCCATAATTGCTACAGAGTGGCTCCAGGAACACTCTTCTGAGTTTAAACACTTCCGCTGGCCACCAGACTTCCCAGACATGAACATTATTGAACATATGTGGGATTCCTTGCTACGTGTTGTTCAGAGGAGATCTCCAGCCCCTGGTACTCTTACGGATTTATGGACAGCCCTGCAGGATTCATGGTGTATATTCCCTCCAGCACTACTTTAGACATTTTTCGAGTCCATGCCATATCTTGTTAAGGCAGTTCTGCGTGCTCGCGGGGGCCCTACACGATATTAGGCAGCTGTACCCATTTCTTTGGCTCTCCAGTTGTAGACAAGGTAGAACAAAATTTACCTTCCGAAATTGATGCAGGTGGACTGAATTACTGGGGGAATCGGATTCAAGTGGGAAGAAGTGTCATGCTGAGAATTCTGAGATGGAGCAGGCTCTGACTTAGGTAAATAAAGAGATTTTGGCTGGCAATGAGAAATCGAAATCTTGAGTGAGAGATGATGTGGTGGTTGAAGGGATCAGTTAGAAAATGTTGTCGAGGTTAACTATGAGATGTTTTCAATAGTAGTGAAGTCAATGTTATATGTGTGGAGGCAATACAGCCTGAAATTAGTGTTCTTATAGGTGGGGATTTACAAGTAGTTGCATGCTGCAGTGACATGGTTGAAATTAATCATGAGTAATGAGTGATCCTGTTTCAGAAGTTTGTATTGGTTAGACAGCGGTTCCTGTATCAAATGTTTTTGGTGGTTATGTTCGTAATGTGCAGAATATAGCTGCAAATAATTTTGCTTTTGTGGGAGAAACTGTGCGTGGTAGACTGAGTACTAATGAGATAACGTCTGTTGCAGTTAATAGAGAAGTTAGCCAGACGACCAGTGGAACAAATAATTTAAAGTCATGTAGTGTTTCTGCAATCCGGAAATGAGGGTGATGCGGACACACAGTGGTAAATCATTCACAGGTTTAAGCGAATGCCATGCTGTAAATTTTCAAGATGCATGAATTGAATGTTTTGAGGAAGGTATGCGTGAGGAGTGGAAAGACTGAAGGAGGGTTCTAGTAATTCCTCAGGGAAGTCATTGTCCTGTTCCGATCAGACCTAGGAAAAGAAAAGTGCACATCAAACTTTTTCTTAGGTAGTGTTTGGAAAAATCTTTGTGAATAGTGTTTGGTGGGGGAGGGAAGGGGGGGAGCGTAAACAAGTTAGGTTTAATGATGGAGTTTTGAATGGACCGTTGTATGTAGGAGAAAGATTTACAATGAGGGAGTTTTGGAAGGAACAGTTGAAAAAATTTGGATATCTGTTAAGGCCCTGGATTTTCTGATATGAGTAAGGTCGATCATCTTGGGCAGAACATGGAAAACTGAAATTTTTTTCACCTGGATGTAAACTGGGGCATTGACTCAGGAAATAAATAGGTATAAGAGATGGGGTACTGATAACCAGGATAATGATAAGGGGAAGTTAAGAAATAACATATTTTGTAAGGAAGCAGAGTGATAGGAAGAAATTGATACTGGGGGTTATTTTATGAAGGTAATAGTGAGATTGTAAGTGTGTAATTGTTGAAGAAACGGTGCGGATTTGGTATCATTAATGTACAGCAAGGGAGTCAGAATCAGAATTCAGCTGTGGTACCTGAGAGGATAAATGTGTGGTGTGATGGAACAAATCTATTTGTGAATGACAAAATTAATAAATTTATTTAGCATACATTGAATGGCAATGAAGTGAAACTGTGTCGATAATTGTGTGAGTGAAGAGATTGTGCTGGCACATTTATTTATTGATGGTGTTCAGCAGTTAAATGATAATAAGTAAATATCTGTTGGGGACAGCGATTTTAATATTTTCTAGGGAAGAATAAATGTGTTTGGTGACAAAACTTTGTATGTAGATAGGACAGTGGGTAATGTAAGTGAGGTTCACGATATTAATCATAGTGCCATTGGTCATGATGAAAGTAAGATGATAATTTTTCTAACGATTAACGGTGAGCAGCAAATGATTATGGGTGACAGTGAATTGAGCAGTTATTGAATGTGTAGGGGCGCCGAGTGGAGTCAGTTTTACATTGTCAGGATGGTGTTTGGAGCCTGCAGAACGTCTTTCAGCACTAATAAAACATGATTAGCAAGTTAATATATATTCATTTACAGTTATTTATCTTCTCATCAGACTTGGTTGATACCTTGTGCCAGTGACACAGTGTAATTCTGAAGACTACTGTTGGTGGCTCAGCTGGCAAGGCTCCTGCTCCAGCAATTCACCTGAGATCTTGCAGGTGGACGTCTGCAGTGCAGGCGAAGCCGTAGCGTGAGATTATGCTCTCACACAGAGTTAAAGAGTGTCGTCAGTCACATCCCGGAAGATGACAATCACCTGCGGTAACCCGTCAGGATGTACCAATTTGTCTGAAGTGTAGTCGGGTGATCCTGGCCTCTCTGGACAAATAGGCTTTTGGCACACAGAAGTGCTTGTAGCGAGAATCACGAACAGAGGCATAAATGGCCCTCTCAGCCAGCAGTGACAATAGTGTTAGTGAGACAAGCACTATGACATGTACTGTGTTGGAAGACCCTCAGTCTGGGTGACTGGGAAGCTAATGTGGAGACCCACTAGTGGCAGGTGGTGGTTACTGAGATACTATCGTCTTGAGAAGGGCAAGCAGCATGTTGACGAGAAGTGCTGGAAAATCAAATACATGGATGTTATTAGACTGTATTAACCATTTAACCAAGTTCTTCAGCACGAATGCCGTCAATCCTAACGACGAACTGCATTCAGAGCTGGAGAACTGCAGTATTTATGGAGACGGGTTGAAGGCAGTGATGCGAGGCTCTGTTTGCTATGACTGATTGTGGCCTGCTTCCTTACTAGTGATCAGCGGTCCTTGTTCCACTATGTTTTCTTAACAGTTCGTTACAGGCTATTAACTGCACTGTCAAGTCTCTGATAAGTGTTATTGTGTCCGAGGTTGCTCCATGTAACAGGAGCTAACGAATATATCTGTGTCTTTCTCTCTCAGTGGATGTTCTCCTGGAAGTGTAACTTGTGCCTGGTGATAGGTATCAATGTAGCAACGTGTGCTCATGTTCAAGACCGACTTACAGTGTTGATGTTTCTTTTTGCTGCATACCTACGTCATCACCTCTACCTGGTGTCTCCTGGACTGTGCTAGTGAGAACTTGCGAGAAATCTTAATTTCTTCCCCTTTCCCACTCTGTGGTGTAACATTCCCCTCTTCTTAAAGAAATTCGTCCAGAATTTTACTTTCTCTATCCACTGCTAAACTAATATGTACATGTTTTTTTATTTTCAATTTAATACAACTCTGTGTCCAATCTCTTTGTTACTTCTTGATTTGAGCAGTGAGGCTCTTAATCTCAGCCTGTGTTAACGTAACTAACGAACTCATCATTGTTTTTCTTGTCTGTTTTTCTACTACTATACACTTTACAGTTTTTAGTAGTAATTCTTATCACTACTATGTATCCATTTGATGGGTGTTTGATGGATTGGTGATTCGTTTGAGTGGGACATTTTGCATTTTAAGCAGAAGTAAATTGCAGAAATAAGTAATAGAATCAGAATAACACTTCTTGCAGACACACTAACTGTTAATATACCATGTCTGTCTTACTCATGATAATGATTTACAAGCTGTAGCATTTCGTCAACTGAAATTCTTCCATTTTCTGAGATTACTGGTTCATCTAAAGAGTGTAACACACAGGTATCCAAGGTTTTGTTGAGGACGGTTAGGTTTTGTACAGGTAATGTGTGTAATGACTATTCTAGCCAAAACAACACTGTCCGAGAAAAATAATTATTGTTGTTCTTGTGATAGTAGCTGGCAGATGAAACACTGTTCTGGTTTTTTCACACTTGGTTCAGATATTTAATCCTTGTTGATTATCCGTTTCTGTAATAGTCGACAATCACAGTTTCTGGTGAAAATGTAGATTAAATCCTGTGGTCTCCAGTTTTTTATAAATACAGTTGTGGGGCTAGCACTCCCTTTTACTCTCTGTTGCTTCCATTTTCCCAAGAAATAGTAGCAATTCATGTGCCTGTCTCTTAGTCTGAATTACCATGGCTGGAAAAATGGTAACACTATCCCTGATGCAGATGTTTAGATCTGGTATGGAGATTAGCTTGTATCTTTTCGTCCTGAAACCAATGACACAATGGTGTCCCACTTTATGAGGTATGAATGGCTCTTGAAATACCGATACCGTGCGATTATGCCTACTACCAGAAATTATATGGTGATGTATAAGCTAGCTCGGTCAGTGCTAACTAACAGTAGATACGTGATAAAGCAAAGCTACATATTATTTTGTTACAGATATGATATGCTGTACCTCTGCGGGAAACTCTCTCTATAGAAGTGTAGTAGTGTTATGCTCAAGATAACCCTTCTGGACATCATCATTTGTACACCACCTAAGAGAAAAGGAATTGCCATCAATCCCCTCCCTCCTTCGGGCCAGTGTATATTTGCAAAATCAAAGATAATAAAATGAAAATTAATGTTAAGCTAAGTACCCTAAAATTTACCCAAACATAACTTATGTACTCCTAAAGTATAAAATATATAGATTCACCCCCTCTTCCCTTAGATCTTAGTTCATACAATACATTATGTGTACCTTTTCCCTTCCTACACAAATTCTCTTTTTGTGGTAATGTGTCAGTCACTCCTTCAAATGGCTTTACTCTTCTGATAGGGACTACAGATTTGGCAGTTGTAATTTTACAGTTACATGTGAAGTCATTTCAGTGACCTGGTATGATCCTTGATACTTCGATAAGAACTTTTTTGCTTTGCCCTTTTGGGCATAAGGGTTTTCTAGCAATACTTACTGCCCTTTCCTGTATTGCAGTAGGTCATCTGCACATTGACCAGTACTTACCTGATTTTTCCAAAGCCTTAGTGTTGGCACAATTAGCCTCTGCCAATCTCGTCTTAACCGTTCTGCGAATTATTTTACCGGTTCACCCTGCGTTCCTAATTTTGATTGAATTACATCAAAAAGTAACAGCATCTTCTCTCATACACTCCTTTGTATAGCGAAAGATCTGCTCCTGTGTGAACTTACTGAATTATATACACTGATTACAAAACTTAAATAGGTATCCCAGTCTGTATGTTGGCTATTCACATAATGGCTTGGCATTTTTGATACGCAGTGAATTTTTTCTGTCCATCCATTTGCTTCCGAACGGAACCGGCTGGTACATAACTTTGTGATTCGCAGTAAATGACACAAGTGTTTCATCAGATCATAAAAAAGTTAGTCCCTTGATCTGTGATACGCTTCTGGTATGCTAAATTTTAATAATCAGTTGTTTACCAGTGCCTGTGTGATGCTGCTGGCTTTCTGATCCACAGTCGCGACCATTACTAGGTATCTCGAAAAGTGATCTATCACTGTGAGTACACATTTGTTACCAACTGGAATTCTGTTGAAATATCGTAACACATCAAATCCTACCATTTTAAACGGTTTTTCAGCTTCTGGTAACCCCTGTAACTATTTCCTGATGACCTCATCTGCTCTTCGTGCAAATGATATGCAGTTTTTGACACACTGTTTTACATCACTGTATTGTGTTTACCACTAAAATCTCTCTGCAGCTCGTTTATCTGCCGTCCTCCCACCCTCATGACCTGATAATACAGGTTCATATTCCTGTTGCAATACTTTAGTTTTGAGAACCCGCGAGAATCTTGATGTGTGGACTGCACTTTATGGACTTGCGCAGAAAACCCTTGTGTGTTACAAACTGAGGTTGTCTTTTAAACAGTTGATTTTTTCTGTCAGCTTCTTGTGCCTCTTTCCATTCTGCTTGGCTCTCATCTAATGCCTGTTCGGACTATGTGTTCATATGGTTTTCTCCTGGCTTGTGAACCGCTTCATAATCAAACTCACTCAATTTGAGTGCCCATCTTGTTAACTGACTTGAAGGATATTTTAGGCCTAACAACCACTTCAAGGATTAATGATCTATTATTACTTTAAATTTACGACCATACAAATAAAAACGAAAATAAGAAATTCCAAATATTACTGCAAACATGAATTTTTCATCTGCTGAGTAATTTCGTTCAGCCTTGTTCAACTGTCTATATGCATATGCCACAGGGCATCTCATTCAATTAAAATTCTGACTCAGGATGCAGCGTAACACGCTGTTATTAGCAACACAGGAAAGTATGAATTGCTTCTCGAAATAATCGGATATTAACACAGGATCTGCTATCAGTGTTATCATCAATTTCTGAAAAGCTTCCTGACACTCTGCTGTCAATTGAAACTTAACTAGCCGGCCGAAGTGGCCGTGCGGTTAAAGGCGCTGCAGTCTGGAACCGCAAGACCGCTACGGTCGCAGGTTCGAATCCTGCCTCGGGCATGGATGTTCGTGATGTCCTTAGGTTAGTTAGGTTTAACTAGTTCTAAGTTCTAGGGGACTAATAACCTCAGCAGTTGAGTCCCATAGTGCTCAGAGCCATTTGAACCATTTTTTGAAACTTAACTCCTTTCTGAAGTAACTGAGTTAATGGTTGTGCAAATTCAGCTAATCCCGGTACAAATTTTCGAAAATAGTTATGTAAGCCAAGAAATGATTGCAACTGTTTTGTTTTCTGTGAGGTTGCAAAATCACACACAACTGATGTGAGATGAGAATCCATATTTACTCTCTCTTGACTAATAATATTTTTGTTTGAGCAAAATGATACTGTCTTCTTCTAAGAGTAAGATGTGCTGTTCTCAGTCTGCTGGACACTTCATCCAAGCTTTTAACACGCTCTTCTAAATTTCTTATATAAACTATTACATCGTCAAGATACACCGTACATATATTTGGTTTCAACTCACAAATTATTCCGTCTAAGAAGCATTAGATGGTAGCAGGAGCATTTTTTAATCCAAATGGCATCCAGCAGTATTGATAAAGACCTGAGGGTGCTGTCAGTATTGTTTTAGGTCTATATTGATGATAATCACTTCTAAGATCGATTGTCGAAAAATATTTACATTATACCAAATTGTCTAAGATTTGTGTGATGTTCGCGATTGGATATGCATCTGTTATAGTGTGTGGATTCAGAAAATGTTTGTGACAACAGAATCTGTACTTCTTGGTTCTATCCAATGACTTTTTCGGAACAGTGACAATATTGGCTGGCTCAGGAACTATCACCATGTTCGATAATGCCTTCAGTTAGCTGTTGAATTACAAATTTATCTATCAGTGGTTTTAGGTGCTTTACTATTCTATGCTGCTTCTTGTAGACTGGTGTACTATCGCCTGTTGGAATTTTATGTTGTGTTACAGGTGTTGCTGGCTAGAGGCCATCTCATCTGAGGTAAATAGCTCTGAGTGTTTCAGCAACAATGTTCGCATGACTTCCCATTCACTGTGCTTCAAAGGACAAACTTTGGCACATAGTGCAGACGCATTGGTGGTTTGTTTGAGGTTATGATCATCTGTTGATGTATCGATATCATCCACATCGACTATCTCAAAATTTGCTATTACTAAGCCCTTCAGGAGACTCACGTCATCGATCCGAAAAATATCCAGGCTTACCAGAACTGTTTATGTTGCATAGATGTGCTACACTTCTGCATGCAAAACTTTTTCATCTTATGCTTCGCTGTTCTGCAGAGGCCCAATCACACATAATACTCGTTGTGATATTTCGATATCCACAGTTATCCATATCAACTTCTTTATTCAAAAAATGTTCAAATGTGTGTTAAATCTTATGGGGCTTAACTGCGAAGGTCATCAGTCCCTAAGCTTACACACTACTTAAACTAAATTATCCTAAGGACAAACACACACACACCCATGCCCGAGGGAGGACTCGAACCTCCGCCGGGACCAGGCGCGCAGTCCGTGACTGCAGCGCTTAAGACCGCTCGGCTAATCCCACGCGGCGAACTTCCTTGTACTCGCCAGGATTTTGTCATACGAAACTGTCTTTAATGCTGGTGTTCAATGTTCAGTTGTGACACAGTAGCAAATAGGTGTACGATGCGACACAGAAACATTTGCAGCTGTAGCACCCACTGGAAATGAATTCCCACTAAGTTCACGGTACACCGGCAAAGATCATTGGCAGTGAAACTATCCAGGAAGTCGAGTTCGAGAATTGCTGAATATCCCTGTCCCACAGTTGGTAACACTTCCCTGTGCTCACGAAACCCTTTAGTACACATCTTAAAGCGAAGCTGCGCTGCCCTGAATGATTCCACGTCATTATTTCATACTCTACATAATCTGCACCTTTAAGTGTATAGTCTCCTCCTGCCCACGAGGTCCAGACTACCCAAAGACACATGTGCACCATTGTCTACCAAGAATTTATGTCGATGCCTTGTATTAATCCCAACAAGCACAATCTGTCTCTGAACACATGTTTGCAGTATTATGGCTTACTGGGTATATTTCCTGATCGATAGAACATTCCTATTTTAGTTTAACACCTGCTTCTGTTTGTTTCATTTAACCTTCTTCTTATTTCAACATTCGTTGCCTCGTGGCCAAAACGATCAGAACCACTCTGAAGCGCCAAAGAAACTAGTATAGCCATGCGTATTCAAACACTGAGATATGTAAACAGGCAGAATACGGCGCTGCGGTCGGCAACGCCTATACAGTATAAGGCAAGTCACTAGGGCAGTTGTTAGATCAGTTACTGCTGGTACAGTGGCGGGTTATCAAGATTTAAGTGGATTTGAAAGTGCTGTTATAGTCGGCGCACGAGCGGTGGGGCACAGCATCTCCGAGGTAGCTATGAATTGGAGATTTTCTCCTACAACCATTTCACGAGTGTAGCGTGCATATCAGGAAACAGGTAAAACATCAAATCTCCGACATCGCTGTGGCCGGGAAAAGATCCTGGAAGAACTGAACCTACGACGACTGAAGAGAATCGTTCAACGTGACACAAGTGCAACCCTTCCACAAATTGCTGCAGATTTCAATGCTGGGCCTGTAACAAGTGTCACCGTGTGAACCATTCAACGAAACATCATTGATGTGGGCTTTCGGAGCCGAAGGCCGACTCTTGTATCCTTGATGACTGCACACCACAAATCCTCGCCTGGGCCCGTCGACACCGACATTGGACTGTTGATAACTGGAAACATGTTGCCTGGTCAGAGTGTATCGAGGGGATAGACGTGTACGGCTATAGAGACAACCTCATGAATCCATGGGCCCTCCATGTCATCAGGGGACTGTTCAAGCTGGTGGAGGCTCTGTAACAGTGTGGGGCGTGTGCAGTTGGAGTAATATCGGACCCCTGATCCGTCTACATACGGCTCTGACAAGTGACACGTACGTAAGCATCCTGTCTGATCACCTGCAGTCATTCATGTCCATTGTGCATTCCGACGGACTTGGGCAATTCCAGCAGGACAATGCGACACCCCACACATCCAGAACTGCTACAGGGTGGCTCCAGGAACACTCTTCTGAGTTTAAACACATCCCCTGGCCACCAAACTCCCCAGACATGAACATTGGGAATATCTGGGATGCCTTGCAACGTGCTGTGCAGAAGAGATCTCCACCCCTTGTACTCTTACAAATGTATGGACAGCAATGCAGGATTCATGGTATATATTCCCTCCAGCACTACGTCAGACATTAGTCGAGTCCATGCCACGTAGTTGTAGCGGCAGTTCTGCGTGTTCGCGGAGGCCTACACCATATTAGGCAGGTGTAGCAGTCTCTTTGGCTCTTCAGTTTATGACACTGCGGTTGGCGGCATTGTGCCTGCAAATGTCCTCTTTTGTCACACCGATAACGTTCTTTATCGGATGCAAAGGTTTGCCGATTATTGAGTACTTTTGTAGCAATATAGAGTTTCTGTAAGTGTATGGCAATGCGATGCGCTATAGCTAAATGATACGGATTATCCGTACAAACTGTGAGTCAATGTTATGCAGGAATTCCCATAGAAAGACGTCTGGAGTCATATTTTCCGCGTCTATGAGCATGACTCGACTCGTTTTTGGATTTTGTGTTAACTCTTACATCTGTACGTTCACATTTCGAATTTTCTCAGAAAAAGCTTCAACGGTTTCATTGGATTTCTGCTCAAATTCACTCACCTTCTCTGTAAAATGTTTAGCACTGTTATATTTCCGGTATCTTTGCTGTAAACCATCTGCAAATTGTTCTAACGTGCGAGCTTTGCTAAGCGTATTCCGATACCTCACATACGATGTAGTATCACTCGTCAGATGTAGATTGGCCATCTGCTAACTCATTTCATCTGACCAGTTGTTCAGCGGTGGCTAAAATATCATTTATGAGTACTGTCACGTCCTCTGTTGTTTTACAGGAGAAGGGCGTTTCTAGCTGCTGAAGGATCTACGGAAGAAGAGGTACACTCACTTCTGCCTTAACATCATTTGAAGCCGACTGTCACTGTTTTACTGCTTGCAAAGCTTCTAGTTGCTTACTTAACTCATCATTACACAATTTCTGCTGGCCATTATCCTCTAAAAATTCAGATATCTGTTCCATAAGAGCATCTACTGCATCACCCGTATTCTGATCGTGTTTATGGCATCTTTGTAGAGTTTGTTACTGCTTTTACATTAAAAGACTAATAAGAACGAAACTCTTCCTTTTCTTAAAGTAAATAGAACTCAACAGACACAATTGCACCCGAAACATATACGAACAATCTTGACTGATCTTCGCATCTGATCATTGTCCAGCAACATCCGTTACAGTCGTGTGCACAACGATAACGCCTACATGTGGTGCAAATTACTGGTACCGTTATAGTACTTGACACATTATGTTCAGTTAAATAAATGGTACCAAATAAGTTTCCTTATAATTCCCTTTCTAAATTGTGAAAGATCTACAGGTTTTTCAGGTTTGACAAAAGTCACTTTCCACATTTATGCCACTCTCTACCTCCAATCCTGGTCGCAACAAAACAAAAAATAAAAGAACTAGTAGAAAATGTTCTTTGGACTCACCGCATTGCGATCGTAGCTGGGGCGTGTGGACATTATTCGAGACGTCAGAAGGCTGTTGTTGATGGCAGGTCGTGGTTGCTCCTATGTTGTCATCTCTGGAACGGCAAGCAGTGTGTCCACTAAAAGTGTTGGAACATCTAATACGTGGCTGTAACAACACAGTAATAATCATTAAAATGATTGCTTCGTTACAAATGCTATCGATTCTAATGACCGAATGCGTTCAGAACTGGAGAACTGCAGAACTGTGGTATTTATGGAGACAGGTGGGAGGAAATGACGTGGGGCTCCGTTTGTTATAACCGAATATGGCCCACTTCTTCACAAGTGGCTAGCGGTCCTCGTTCCGCTGTGTTTGCGTAACAATTTGTCACAGGCTAGTAACTGCACTGCCATGTCTCTGATATGAGCTATTGCGTTTCTTTTCACTTTTTACTTAGTGGTGAAACAAATGAAAGTGATGAGTATTTTTAACGGTTTTGATGAAGCAATGAAGTAGGAACGTCACAGTATGCTAGCAGCAGATGTTTAGAGACAATAAGTTGCTGAACTAAAACGGTATATTTGAAGTGTCTGTTACTTTTAATTAAAATTTGTTGGAGGGTCATTTTGCTGTGTGTTATGCTAGTAAATGTTTTCGTGCTACGTTTGATATTTTTGGGGTCATATTGTCATGGATATATGCGCTAAGTTAATGTTTTGAGGGTCTACATGTTGAGTGTTTATATGTCTAGTTTAGAAGTTTTCCCAGGGTATTTTGTTATGGTGGTGTGTTTGTTTTGGGGATGTTTTATTGGTTCAAAAATGGTTCTGAGCACTATGGGACTTAACATCTTAGGTCATCAGTCCCCTAGAACTTAGAACTACTTAAACCTAACTACTTAAACCTAACCAAAGGACATCACACACATCCATGCCCGAGGCAGGATTCGAACCTACGACCGTAGCAGTCTCGCGGTTCCAGACTGCAGCGCCTAGAACCGCACGGCCACCGCGGCCGGCGATATATTTATTATAGAATTTTTAGATTTAAGTATTTTGTATGGATCTCAAAGTATGTTTTGGTTATCTGTGGGTGTTGAATTATGAGCTACAAACCAAGGAAAAAGTAAAGTAGTTGTTCAATAGCTGCAACAGCAGAAATTACTGTAGCCTATAGTATCTGAATATGTTTAATTTTAAAAAGCAGAGGGGATGGGTTGAAATGATAAAAATATATCTATCTGCTGTAGTTACATGAATGGTGGTTTTGTCTGGTCACAAAATGAAATGAAGTGGTATAAAGCTAATTATATGTGATGTCAGAATTGCTTTAGTTTCGCATAATATTTTGGTCTGTGGGCGTTGTTTATTCGTTAGGGTTTGATTAGGTTCTAGTACAGTGTTGTGTCAGTTTTGTTTACTATGTGTATGTAATTCATGGCAGTAAGCTTGAGTTGAAATAATAAGATACACTAGTTAGTTTGGGTTTGTCTAAATGAAGGATTAGTTTGTTTGCTGATTCTTGTTCATGACGCGAGTCCTCTGTTTAAAATTCTGAGTATCTTGATTTCATTTCTGGTTGGAGAAACTTCGTCTCAGTGTACCGTAGTACAGTTGCAATGGATTGGGCCATTCGGATGGGTTGAAGTGATAAAAATATATCTATCTGCTGTAGTTACATGAATGGTGGTTTTGTCTGGTCACAAAATGAAATGAAGTGGTATAAAGCTAATGATATGTGATGTCAGAATTGCTTTAGTTTCGCATAATATTTTGGTCTGTGGGCGTTGTTTATTCGTTAGGGTTTGATTAGGTTCTAGTACAGTGTTGTGTCAGTTTTGTTTACTATGTGTATGTAATTCATGGCAGTAAGCTTGAGTTGAAATAATAAGATACACTAGTTAGTTTGGGTTTGTCTAAATGAAGGATTAGTTTGTTTGCTGATTCTTGTTCATGACGCGAGTCCTCTGTTTAAAATTCTGAGTATCTTGATTTCATTTCTGGTTGGAGAAACTTCGTCTCAGTGTACCGTAGTACAGTTGCAATGGATTGGGCCATTCTGACCTTGAATGGAAGAAGTTGATGCTACAGAAATGATGTCTGCACTTAGCATGAATTCCTTGCAAGCACTTCTGTCTCTCTGTTTCAGGTTTCAGTCTAAAATTAAGTTTTGACTGTGTCGAGTCTGGATAGCAGAGGAAGTGAGCTTTGATGCGACCGGTCCTTGGTATAGAGACGCATATAAGTAACATGTGAGTAATAAGGTGTTCTGAATAGCTACGTAAGATTGATTATAGTTTCTAAGAGCCTTGCGACTTCATTATTTTGACATATGCAAGTAGACAAATATTTAGAACTGCTGACGTACTGGAAACTAATTTCTGGAAGTATTATAACTTTATATGGAAATATTTCCATGGTAGTAGGTAGGCTGACACTGACGTAATTTTCAGCATAGTATGGTGATGTATGTGTAAGCAAACTTAACATGATACATAATTAATTACCGATATATCTCAGACACAGACGATATGTATACGAAACAAGCTAACAATAACACAACTTGACTATGCGTCATGCACAAGGTGGAACAACATCCTAGCTTTCACCTCTGATCTCAATTATGAGTTTCAAATTCTTTTGGCCCAATGTGAGTGTTAACTTCTTTTTCTACGCCCGTGTGTAATTTCAATGATTCACCATGAGGATACAACAATATTTCGGAGACCGTCGTGCACTGAAGTTTATTTTTAACGTCGAGAAAAATAGAAATGCACCTTTCCCTCTTTGTTGTATTCAGAAGCTTCCAGAAGAAAAACGGCATCCTCAAAAACCCATGAAACTTCTGTAGACGAAGATCGTTTCTAAAAGATGTAGTAGATCCATCCTAGACGATAATATAGAAACAGTGAAAAGACGGTGACGTTCTGGCAGTACTGTCCTGAACAACTGTGCGATTAAATGTATTATCACCCGTTAGTAATTCTCTAAAGTCACGTGATCCCTGGCATAACAAGTGTGAAGCTTTATGTTTAGGAAACTTAAACAGGAATTAACGTATTACAGACAAACGACTTTATCATGAAATACTGTAGAATAAATAGAGACATCGATTAATCGATAAAGACACTAGAATGTGTCAAATATTACAAACTTATATTTTACATACCGTCTTCAAGAACCATACAAGGTAAGTTCGTACGGGCACGATTCTTCATAGCTACTAATAACAGCACCATGTATCTTCCGGCGTACACTATGCATTTATCTGCAGAGTATGCACGTCAGTGAATAAATGGGGTTTGCGGTACATCCTTTGTGCTGGTGGGCATGTAGCAGGCAAGCTGGCGCAATTAAATATTAATTAAATTTTGAAACTGTGAAATGATTTAAGGGTATAAATCAACCGTGAACCACTAAAATGTGGCAACACATCTGGTCGACGTACGTTTCATCTTCATATGACAGTGACAAGTTACCTTATTTTTATCTTTGTGTATCTGCACCAACACTTTGCACGTAGATGGACTGTACTCTTCCTTTTTATAAACCCACTGCGTCAACCGTGCAGAATGCTCATGCGAGTATTGGTTTATGTAGAGCACCGTGAACATCAATCACGAACAACAAAGTCTATGATTGATGCATGCAGATAGTTACTAGCTAATGGACCGGGAATAGATTCTGTCTTAAACGATTGTCTAGGCCTGTCGCTGAGCAAACAGCAGTAGATAATGGTGTGAAACAATTTTAGTTATATATGGGATACTGTGAATTTCTAGATACCCTCAATCAACTCTGAATCACAGGGTACATAGTGTTATCCTTGCTTCGACAGTTTCCTTCCACAGCAAAACAGTGCCACGCCATGTGTAGTTAGTAACGTCCAAATCATTGTGACAACAGAGGAGTTACAGTAGTATACCTACTAACTCTTGGGCCCACACTGTTTACATTTGTGACGTCATATGACCTATCTCATTGGCTTTCAGTGCTATCACCCTTATCAGTGACGTCATCAGTGACGGAATCGCTGTCATCAGTGATTCTGGCTCTAGCCAATCACGGTGCAGTATTATAAATCCCAAATGGCGGAAATATTCCAATTGCGTAAGTGGAAAACTTAAAACTCCCTCCCCTCCCTCTATCACCAACCAATCAACATAGTAGTACTCCTTGTGTCCTGCCAACCACATTGCTGTAAAAATCCAAGATGGCGGAAATGGGCAATTGTGTTAATGGAAGATTTTAAAAACACTCAACTCTCCTAATTTGAAAACAGGGATCAGCTGTGAACTTTATACCCCTTCTCATTTCCAGCTAGTCAGAGCAGAGTATTCAAAAATCGTGCCAAATTATATTATTTTTGAAGTACACATCAAGTCACATCCCTTCTCTTTCCTCTTTATCTCCAAAAAATCCTAGTGCAGAATAAAAAATAAAAGATGGCGAAAATATCGCAGTTGTGTTAATGGAAAAACTCTCACCTTTTTGTATGGAAACAGACCAACTGTGTGCTCCCCCTCCTCTTTTCCAACCAATGAGAGCATAGGTCACATATGTAGTAAAAAAATAACGTAGCCTCTACTAGAAAGCCATAGATATTCTTTATTTCCTTGAAAGTCAAAGACATTTAACTTTAAAGTCTCATTATTTCCTTGAAGGTCAATGATATTTATTATTTTCAGCATAAAATGGCGTCAAGTTACATTATTTACGATCAGACCAGCTGTGTGCATTATAACTCATTGATCACTGATCATCACTGATCAGTGACCATAACTGATCATTGAAAGTATAATTAAATGTTTCTATGAACATTTATGATGGTGTCAAATTAATTCTGTGAAGGTCTGCAAGAGGTCACTCGCTTTATCATAAATATATGTTCCAGTGATGGTAAATGTTTCTATCTTTACATACAGAAAAGTATAAAAGTATTATCTTCTCAGCAGTCTTTAAATCGTGAGCTACGCCCTTAATTTTTATATATGAAATTAGTGAATTTACTCATGGTACTTTTGTTGCCTAAGTCTGCCGTCACTTTCAGAGCTCAAATTGATCATGAAATTAACTAATTTAGTACGATTGCATTCTGAATTGCTGTTGTATCCATGTATCACCACAATAAAATAAAAATAGTGAATGGGTGGGGGAGTATGAATAAAAAGAGGTGGCGTATTTAAGTTTACAAAAATAGTGACTTGTTTTATTCACTCTTTTATACCTACAAGCGAGCTGATAAATATTACAAAAAAAGGAAGCAAGCCTCCGCTTTGCATGTCGTGAGGGGAGCCAACCAGTGACTCAAAATCTCTCTTGTCTGAAAAAACAAGATTTTAGACTAGGGAGGCGTCGTTTTCATGGTAAGCATGGCTATGTTTCAGCAAAACACATCTACCTAGACGGAACCACAGTCCTTCATTTACGAAGAGATCTAAGCTTCCAGGCTGACTTTTTCCAATTTCTGAAGAAAGCCTGTTAAGCTTCCCAAACAGTCGTTCCTGTGAAACATATCTTTTTTTGTTTTCGCTTGCTAAAAGAGCCTGACGACTTCCTGAAGTCAGAGGAGTTACAGTCTTGCCTCCCCTAAACACATGCATCAGGCCCTCTGATCGTATCGTTCCAGCTTCTAACATGAGAATGCTTATAGTTTTATGACCATCATGCTGTTTGCTCCAAAGCTCAGATTAGAGCAGTCTCTTTTAAATGGCTTCCTCCACCCACTTTCCGCCATCTAGCTGCCTCGTGATGGACTGTCGCCTGGTCCAGGTAAAACGTTTTGCGAGCTGGCGCCCTTCGTCACTGACCCAAAGTGGAAAGAGTGGAGTGCCACAGCCTGAGGTCCCTCTGCAGGTACAATTAACAGAGCGCTGCTTACCGGAATAACTCGCACAGCCAGGTAGCTAGACACAACATTTGTGGCTCATAATCCATCTTTATCCCTGTTCTCCATCACCTCCATTACAGCCTCTTGGGTACAGGTTCTCTACAGGCTTCACCTGCTTATAATTTCCTCGTGTAAAAAAGTCATAAGCCACATATACCAAATGTATTATTTGGGAACACGGAGATCATGACCTAAAATATGAATAATAATCTAACGACAGAGTAGTTAAAGTGAGAGAGTAGCTTGCCACCTTTCAAGTCAAAAGCGACTCTGTACAGAAGCATACCTCTGCCATAATTTTAAACAAATTGAGAGGCACCCACTTGCCTTTCTCATACTGTGGCATCAAGCAGTCAGGCCTGCAAGATGAGTGGTTTGCCAAGCGAGTGGATTCTTCCTTAATTTATCGAGTAACATGAATTCTCGTATCTTACTATTTAGTTGCAAACTACTCTCCTGTATGAATAATACGCAACGGAAACACGCATCTGACTATCAGTGATTTATAGAACTCTGACTGTACACTACGCACTGGCAATACCACATTTACTTTTTGTCTTTTATTTAACGGCTTTTATATAAATTCGGAACATTATGACAACATACAATTTAATGAAAAAGGCCACCAATCTCTTTCTTTTCACTATCTGATTTATTCCTAATCACACAAATTCTACAACCTACAACAATATCACATGAGAAATTCCGCCCAGTGGGCATGGCTTTACATTAGTGAATCTCTATATTATGGTCTCGTAATTTATTTTAAGGCTACAGTGCACTTTCTGGATAGGATGGTGGATCTTTTATTATACCTCACACTTCGACTCTCACAATCATCCTCACGAAACTTTCCTCCAGATCGAGCGATACAGAAAGGAAGAAGCATAACCCACAAATCTTTTGAAACTACTGTCCCATGCTAAACACACATACCCAAATTACATGACATACACCACACAACAATATGAAATACTACACAAAGAATGGTTACAACATTATCACTTTCAGCTTTCCCACTTCAGTTAATATTGATCCCAGTTTCACACGACACTGCCCCACTTTGTAATTCTACTTTCCTACTGTGAACTCTGGAGATAAACGCACGTCTTCCTGTGCAATGCAAGCCAAGTGGCGTTGCTGGATAGACGGCCGACTCACCTTGATTCTCTCTCAGAGTTTAAATCTAGCGTCACACGGAATGATATTTCTTAAATATTTCAAAACACACGCTATTTCTTAAATATTTCAGCTTATTGTACACACGCTAGTAATTCAGCTTAACTTAAGCACACGGAAGTATCTCAACTTATAACTACACGTGGTTTCATTGTGACCGTTGGTTTACTACAATCCCCTTAAAATTACCTGCCTGATATTTAATTCTCCCCACAAAAGTTCCTGAGATAGAGAAATTATTAATTCAAGCTACTCTTAAATATTCCACATCCATACCATGCCTCCACTCTTTCATTACGGAGCACAACAAAAACAGGTCTTTACAGCAGAAGGTCCAGCGGCAGAGTGCTGAAACATGGCCGTATTCCGGTTCTCTCGCACCTCTGTCGAAGTGGGAGAAGCACCTTGCTACCTTATTGGTCAGCCACATTTCAGGCGCTCAAAGCTCTGGTAAAATTTTCATCTCTTTGGTCTCACCAAAGGATCGACTCAAAGATGATCATATATTCCCATTCACTATCTGTGGTTAGCAGACGATCATACATTCATTCATTTCACAGATCTCACCAAACTGGATGTAGGGATTTATTTTGAGGGAGTGCACATGTGATCAATTAAATAAATAAGTTGTCATTCTTTCCCACACTGGTATCCGGCTTCGCTGTATTAATTGAAATTGAATTACTTTACAAAAAAAAATGTGTTGTTCTGACAGAAATATCGAAGTATTTCGTACCTATTTTCAATGTTGGGCGGTACTGTACCCTTTCAAAATAATCCAAAGATTAAAAGTTAAGCATCATTTATGTACACACATATCTCTGTATTTTTGCACCAAAAATACTTTACACTTCTTGCCGCACACAGAACTGTATCAAAATTACCTTACTGTGTCACTCCTTCGAATGTTACTATGTAATTGTACACCACACGTGGTTTAAATTCAATGAAATACTGTCGTCGGCAATTGAGAGATACATACGAAATAAACTGATAAGAGATGGTGCTAATCCCCCATGGTACATTAAACAGGTCAGAAAACTGTTGCAGGAGCAACGAAAATGGCGTGCCAAATTTCAAAGAACACAAAGCCCCCAAGATTAGCAAATTTTCACAGAAGCTTGAAACTTAGCGCGAACTTCAATGCGACATGCTTTTAATAGCTTCCGCTACAAAACTTTGTCTCGAAATCTGGCAGAAAGTCCAAAATATGCAAAGTACACCAGGGGAAAGACACAATACCATTACTGCGCAATAACTATAGCGATGTTTCGGTTGGCAGTGCCACTAAAGAAGAATTTCTAACAACAGTTTCAGAAAATCCTTCACCAAAGAAGAAGAACTCAATATTTCTGAATTCGAATCAAGAACAACTACAACATTAGTAACTTAGAAGTAGATATCCTAGGTGCTGCGACGCATCTTAAGTCACTTAATAAAGACAAGGCCTCTGGTCCTGACTGTATACCACTCAGGTTCCTTTCAGAGAATGTTGATACAATAGCTCCTTAGTTAAAAATGATATACAACCGTTCGCTCATCGAAGGATACGTATCTAAAGACTGGAAAGTTGGACAAGTAACACCACCACCAAAGAAAGGAAATAGGAGTAATCCGCTGATTGCAGACCCATATCGCTAACGTCGATTTGCAGATGGATTTTGGAACATATACTGTGTTCGGACACTATGATTTACCTCGAAGAAAACGATTTATTGACAAACAGTCAACACGGATTCAGAAAATATCGTTCTTGTGAAACTCGACAAGCTTTTTATTCTCACGAAGTAATGAGTGCTGTGGACAGAGGATGTTAAACTGATTCCATATTTTTACGTTTCCAGAAGGATTTTGACACCAAGTCATCGAGTAAAACAGAAGTAATATCTGGCATTCCACATGGAAGAGTTACACGCTCTCTGCTCTTCATAATGTAAACAAACGATTTAGGAGACAGTCTGAGCAGCCCTCTTAGATTGTTTTCAGATGATGCTGTCACTTACCGTCTTATAAAGTCATCAGATCATCGAAGCAACCTGCAAAACGATTTAGACAAAATACTTGTACTGTGGGAAAAGAGGAAATTGACTAAAATAATGAGAAGTGTAAAATCATCCACATGAGTACTAAAAGAAATCCGTTAAATTTCGGTTACAGGATAAAACACACCAATCTAAATGCTGTAAATTCAACTGAAAAAATCGTGATAACAATTACGAATAGTTTATATTGGAACTATCACATAGATATTGTTGTAGGGAAAGCAAACCCAAGACTGCGATTTATTGGTGAAAACTTAGAAAAGTAACAGGTCTACTAAAGAGACTGCTTACACTACGACTGTCCGTGCTCTTCTGGAGCATTGCGGTGCGGTGTGGGATCAACATCAGATAGGATTACCGATGGACATCGAAAAAGTTCAAAGAAGGGCAGCTCATTCCGTATCGTCGCGAAATAGGGAAGAGAGTGCTACAGAAATGATACACGAACTGGGGTGACAGGCATTAAAGCAAAGGCGATTGTAGGTGCTACAGGATCATCTCATGAAATTTCAATCAAATTTGTCCTCAGAGTGTTAAAATACTTTGTTGTCGCCCGCCTAAATAGGAAGAAATGATCATAATATTAAAATCAGAGCTTTTACGGAGAGTTTAAGTGTTCATTTTTTCCGGCAGTGTTCGAGAGTTGAAAGGTGGATAAATAGCTTGAAGGTGGTTCTTGCAGTAACTTAATTGTGAAATGCAGAGTAATCATGCATAGGTACGGGTAGATGCAAACTATATTACCGAGGAATAAAAGGATAAACAATTAAAATATAATAATTTTATTGTATAAAACTTCTTACAGAAAACTACACTGATAAAGAAACACCGCAACACCAAGAAGAAGATGTGCTTCAAACTTGGTAGGCGTGTTTCTACGTCCGAAAGATCATGTCTATTCATATTTCATGCCGGTCGCATAAGAATGGCGCTAGTAGCGTCAATATGAGTCTGTAAATCAGGTTTGCTTAAGAAAAAACGCTGTAACGGTCGTGAGAGTTAGTTACCTATGAGACTGAACGAGGTGAGTTGTGGTTCCTCAAGAATTCCTTTGAATGAACAAAGACGCCATTATGAACGCCTCACTGAGATTGAACGATGTCGTGAAATAGGGCTACGAGAAGCTGGATGTTCCTATTGCGATACAGCAGAATTACTTGTCAGGAATGTAGCCACCGTACGTGATTGCTAGCAGCTGTGGTCACGAGGATACATGGTCGCAAGGAAACCGGACTACGGACGACCACGTGGTACAACCAATAGGGGAGACCAATATGTTCGGCGTATGGCTCTGGCGCATTTACAGCAGCCATTTGAGCATCAGTTGGTGCCATAGATACACAACGAACTATCAGTTTGTGGGATGGAGTTCCATGCCTGTTGCTCTTGGTCCGTCGGCACAGAGACGGTTGATGCTGTTTTTAGCCGACAGTGGAGTTGTTATCCGATGATGTCCCATGCGTGCTCGCCCAGAGACAGATCTGATGATCGAGGCATGTTGGGTTCCAACAGATGCGTGTGGGCGAGCGAACTACGGTTAATTCAAGGGCAGCTTCGAGAAATACGTCCAGTATCGTGCGTTATACTGACCCATAACCACCACCGTTTACGACTTCGGTGTGACAAACGAGAGCTCACTGGAGGAGAAGGTGGAGGTCTGTTGTGTTTTGTGATGAAAGCTGGTTCTGCCTCGATGCCAGTGATGGCTGTGTGTCGGTTAGAAGAAGGTGAGTTGAGGACCTGCAACCAAGCTGTCTGCGTATTAGACACTCTTGACGTACACCTGGAGTTATGGTCTGGGGTGTGATTTAGTATGACAGCAGGTACGCTCTCGTGGCTATTCCATGCACACTGACTACAAATATGTACGCCAGTCTGCTCATTCAACCTATTGGGGTGACATTCATAAATAGCATTCCAGGGGGTGTTTTCCAACAGGATAACGCTCGCCCACACGCCGCTGTTGTAACTCAACATGCCTCGATCATCAGATCTGTCTCTGAGCGAGCAGGCAAAGGGACATCATCTTATGACAAATCCAGTGTCGGCCAAAAACAGCATTAGCCGTCGCTGTGCCGACCGACCAAGTGCAACAGGCATGGAACTCCATCCCACAAACTGACATCCGGCACCTGCACAGCGCAATGAATGTACATTTGCATGTTTACGTTCAACATTCTGGTGATTATAAAGATATTAATGTACAGGCATTTGAAATTTGCAATGGCTCATCTCGCGCTTGCATCAACCTTTGATCTTGCAGCCGGCCGGAGTGGCCGAGCGGTTCTAGGCGCTACAGTCTGGAACCGCGCGACCGCTACAGTCGCAGGTTCGAATCCTGACTCGATCATGGATGTGTGTGATGTCCTTAGGTTAGTTAAGTTTAAGTAGTTCTAAGTTCTAGGGGACTGATGACTTCAGCAGTTAAGTCCCATAGTGCTCAGAACCACCTGAACATTTTTTTTGATCTTGCAATGTTAATCACTTATATGTGATACCTAGACAAATTTATTCCCGAAATTTCATTACTCTGCACTGACTTTTTTCATTTGATACTTCCCAGGAAGTGGAAATATACAAATTTGAAGCACGTTCTACATCATTATCTACATTGCTTACAGCGTTGTCTATTACAAATAGTAATTTCTTCAATTTAAGTAATTGTTTGAAACAACTCCATTACACAACTAAGATTTCGCTGCAGTAGCTGGCTTAATGGAGTCGAAACGCACTGAATAGCATTTTGTGGGGGAAATGTGTACATTAAGAATAATGTATCTCCGATGTAGCTCTCTGCCAGCTTCTTATAATGGAAAATAAACAGTTGTGTTTAGTAAGTGCTCTCGTAACTGTCGTACACTTCAAAAGGAACGTAGTGTTCAGAACGAATAAAAATGGTTCAATTGGCTCTGAGAACTATGGGACTTAACTGCTGAGGTCATCAGTCCCCTAGAAATTAGAACTACTTAAACCTAACTAACCTAAGGACATCACACACATCCATGCCCGAGGCAGGATTCGAACCTGCGACCGCAGCGGTCGCGAGGTTCCAGACTGTAGCGCCTAGAATCGCTCGACCACCCCGAACCAATAAAACACGTTCTCTGAAGCGTCTGTGTTACTCCCTCACTGGCTTGTGGTGAAAGCTTTCAGGTTGCCTATGACTTATATTTGAGAACTAAGCACCCTTGCGAATAAAGCAAGCAGTCACAACAGTCTTCCTTTAGAGATCTAATATTAACATACCTTATTCTTCCACTGCATGATGCTTTGTGAACAGAAATTGATATTTTTACGTACGCAAACAATTACGTATCAATAATTTCGATATCGACTGTGTCTGTGTTGATTTCTCTTGCACAATATATTATGCACATTTTACCACTATTTAGGAAACAAATTCGATGGGACTAATGGTCGAGAATCTTGACGGTAGATATGTCTTGCAGACCTTCAGATGAACCAGCTCCGTTGCCCACATTTGATGGTGATGCGTTTTGCGCTCAGTATCGGATGGTTCCACTATTTTTCCAACGTTGACAGTCTTATGGTGTATGCTGCACTTCCCAGAATCTTCAACTTTTGTAACACGGAACCCCTACTTTCATGTATTGCAGCAAGTAACAGGTATGAAAAGTATACGTATATGTATTGATGCTTATGACATTCGGCTTTGTGCTTACATTTTTCTTCGAAGACAGCAACTGTAATGTTGATTCTCCATCAACTGAAAGCGTCATAATGAGTTTTTCGAGCATTTATAATATGCCTCCGTGATAAATCAGCTGAAATTTCTTATCCGATGTACTGAACCAGGGATTGCATCATCACATTCCCCAGAAACGCTTGTTTCCCACAAACACCAAGCGTGAGAAAGGTGAGACAATTTTTTCCTTTTTTTCCAGACACGGACAAGAAAAAGAGCGTGCTGAGACTCTCAAAGGCTTATCGCACTCAGTTTCTTCTTCACCCGGCTGTAAGGCTCTAGAGAGAACTAGATGAGACGTTTTGCGTTAAAAAATAACTGTTGAACCAACCACATCAATATTTATTTGTATTACTGAGAGAGAATTCATCCTCATGTAATGATTCATCACAGGAGCTCGTGTCTCAGCAGTGACGTGAGGCCTGCAAAATCCATGCAAGTGATAAGACTGTGCGCCTGTCATCTTACAGAGCGTCAACTAGAGCACACTTGTCTCCATACACTAGGTAATACTTACTCTATAGTAATACTTACCCATAGTCCAGTGCTTACATTTTCGATCCAAAAATTGGTAATTATGAGGACTGTTTTTTGAATTTAGTATTTTCGTCAGACATCGTAAAACTTCAAGGCAATAATCATTGCTTCGTGAAGTTCTTCTTCAATAGATATTCTTTCATTATTGTGCGAATTATAGCCGACTACTTTCGAAGCTTCGATTTGAATTTGATGGTTTGTGAGAGAGGTAGCTTCGCCTATGGTCATTGCTAGTCTTGAGACTTTTGGAGGTCTCGTGCTGTGTAACTCGTTTTAGGAGGTCTAATATTAAACAATAGATTATACACTCCTTTGTTTCCTGGGTATCTTAAATTCTGGATTTTTAAATGGTCTCCACTGGTGAATCAATAATCATCCACACTCTTGCTGCTGGTTCAAAGCTAAGGTCGTATACAGCATCACACGTTCCGTCTAATGGTTTACTGAAAAACGATGTTGCCAGGCTACCTCATGCTTCTGGCACTATTTTCTGTCGAGACTCAACTTCATCAGCATTCCGCATGTCGTAATCATCATCTTCTTATGCTCTTATAAGTACTTTAGACCCATGTCCTTCATCTAGATATGTCTCACCTTCCTGTCGGAATAGTTCTCCCCAATTCTCTAGCGGGTTGAGAAAGTGGTCTAAATGCTCTTTAAAATACAGAGTCAGGAGCCTCCGTTTACCTTTTTCTCTGCAAGACCAGTTGTACTGCGAATATTTCCACATCTGGCTCTTTAAGAAAACTCTTTCGTCCAATTGAACCCACAGAAACATGTTGACAACTGCAGTGGTCTATCATAACAATTTATAAAACTTTTTCACAGCGTTAGGAATCTTAAACAATATTCTAACGCCATGCAGATGTTAGTTTCTAGAGAAGGAAAGTTGTATTCGCTCTGTATTACACAACAGACATTCTAAGACGAAAAAAGAACCCGACGCACCACGAAGGAATTATCCGAACTGGACGGAAATCGGTAGATGTTACGTACATGTACAGACAAACAAATTATTAACATCTCAGAAAAATCGGGTGATTTCTTCAAGAGAAAGAGCTTCGCAAATTGAGAAAGTCAGTAACGCGTTGCATCTGTGGCCCTTATGCAAGCAGTTATTCGGTTTGGCATTATGTGACGGGGTTGTTGGATGTCCTTGTGAGGCTATGGAAAGAAATGGCAGCCCAGACCATCACTCCTGGTTGTCGGTCCTTTTGTAGAGCGACTATCAGGTAGATATTCTACCACTGACTGGGGCGTCTCCAGACACATCTTCACTGGTCATCGGGGCTCAATTCGAAGCGGGACTCATTACTGAAGGCAATTCTACTCCAGCCAATGAGAGTCCGGTTCGAAGACGTGTCTGGAGACGCCCCAGACAGCAGTGGATACCAGCCTGACTGTCGCCCGACATATGGCCCGACTATCAGGAGTGGTGGTCTAGGGTGCCATTTCTTTTGAGCGACTGGGAAACTGAGTATGGAGAAATTCCGCCGGCAGAGAGATGTCCTCAAAAAGTTCATTTCACTGATTCAGAAACAGTCAACATATTTATTGACTTAGATCAAACAGCGCACATTGGTTTATGAGAACAAATGGGGAGAAATCGTATCCATTTCCGCAGAAAACTTGGAAACATTAACCAAATAATTGAGCCAGTTTAACGTCAACAGTTCGTACTGCGAGATACGCGAGCAAGCATGGCCAACAGTCTGTAAGAGATAACGCAGCAGCCTTATCTGTCACAAGGCTGCAGCCAGTGTCGTGAGGGCCCACTGTGCCGTTGAACGTAAGACAAGCGTACTACCGGTTTAATGATCATGCTGCGCTCGTTAAAAAGTACTTCCTACCACAATTTCTCTTTTTTTAAAACAAAGTTTTGATGTGGGGAAGCGAGGTCTGTCAGCTTAATATATTTTCCTCCCCACCACACACACCGCAAAGAGAGAGAAAGATTGTGTTTCCGGGAATATCTTGTGAAGGGGTCGTGTTTCTTTGGGAAATGTGTGTTGTAAAGAAGATATGAAAAAAAAATTATTGAGTAATGCATACTAATCACATTTTTGTCTGCTGATTCAGCAGGGAGGCATATACTGACGGAAATAAAATTTATAACATCAACAAGGAGGTGTGCGACAAACGAAAGTTGGTACGCGTGTTTCTACGTGTGGAAGATGATATCTCTTCAGATTTAAGTGTGGCGCTAGTAGAGCCACTATGAAGATGCAAATGAGATTTGCTTTAAATACGAGCTGTAGCAGTCCTCAGCGTTAGTTACCTTTGAGACTGGACGTGGTGAAGAGGCGTTAGTCAAGAATGCCTTTAAGGCGTCAAAAACACTTCACTGAAATTGAACGAGATCGTGTGTTACGACTACGAGAAGTTGGAAGTTCCTTCTGCGATACTGTAGAAAGATTTGGCGGGAATGTAGCCACTGTACATGATTATTGGGTAGCGGTGGTCACGAGAATGTACGGTCGCAAGAAGACCGGACTCCGGACGGCCACTACAGACAGCCACTACAGAGAGGGAAGGCCACCTTGTTGGGCATATGGCTCTGGCGATTCGTACTGCATCTGCAGCAGCAATTTGAGTATCAGTTGGCACCACAGTGATACAACGTACCGTTACAAATCGGTTACTTCAAGGACAGCACCGAGCCAAACGCCCTATAGAGTGCGTTTCATTGACCTCAAACCAGCGCCGTTTGCGACTTGAGTGGTGTCAAGCGAGAGCACATTGGAGGGTAAGGTGGGGATTAGTTGTGTTTTCTAACGAAAGCTGGTTCTGCCTCAGGCCAGTGATGACCGTGTTTTGATTAGAAGGA
This sequence comes from Schistocerca nitens, assembly GCF_023898315.1. Lineage (NCBI taxonomy): Eukaryota > Metazoa > Arthropoda > Insecta > Orthoptera > Acrididae > Schistocerca > Schistocerca nitens. The sequence goes on along the minus strand of NC_064616.1, from coordinate 554,227,290 downwards.
TGCCAGTTGAAGGCCTGCAGCCAACCCTTCTGCATGCTAGACACACTGGACCTTCAAGTGGCGTTATTGTTTGTGGTGCGATTTCATATGATAGCGGGAGCACACTCGTCATTATCCCACGCACCTTGACTGCAAAACTGTACGTCAGTCTGTTGATTCTATCTGTTACGCTGCCGTTCATGAATAGCATTCCAAGGAGTGTTTTCCAGCAGGATAACTTTGATCCACATTACGCTTTTGTAACCCAACATGTTCTACAGAGTGTCGACATATTTCCTTGTCCTGCTCAATCACCAGATCTATCTACAATCGAGCACATACTGACGTCCGGTTCCTGTGCAACACAATGCATGCAAGTTTGCATGCTTGCTTTCAACATTCTGACGATTACGCTGGTTATTAATGTGCCAACATTTCATATTTGCAATGGCTTATGTCAAGCTTACATTAACCCGTTATATTTCAATTTTAATCATTTAAATATGCTACCTACAACAATATCGTACCAAAATTTCATTACTTTGCATTACTAATCTTTTGGTGTTGCGATTTTTTCCGTCAGTGTATTATACAAGCTGGAAAAAGCTCGCTAGGAAGTTTTAAGTTGATGTATGACCTACGGGAAGACAACATTGCAGTTGCTGACTTCGGAAAAAGTATGTAAGTACAAAGAAGCATATGATACGAATCAATACATATACGGAGTGAATCACCTAAACCTTGCACCGCAAACATTGCGGAAATGGAAAGTGCTTTTGATGTGCGGTTTTCACACAATGGACTGGTAGTCAGGGGTTCGTATTATTAGGCAATCCACAGAATGTAATAACATTTAGAAAGTGTAATTTTTGTGCAAACATATACTTTGTAAATGGAACAATGCCTAATGATATTAAGATTACAAGCAACGTGAGTCAGAATGTCAGTGGTGTTTGTCGCAAGATTCTAGTGCGAGTCGTTTACGAGATACCGTCTTCTGAAGAGTTCCCACACCGACACTTGCACAACACCTGTGGTAACACATACTAAAGAACAACTCAAGTGGATACACTAGTTGACCAGTAACGAGACAACTGTCCATCACAGGTTGTGTTCAAAATGACCACAGGCAGCGGCAATATACGCTTACAGTCTGCTACAGAACGGCTGTTGCACATCTACTAGCATTTCAGTGAAGATGTCTTAGCAGCTGTAGTAATACGTCGTTGCGTATCATTGGGTGTAGTTGGTATGTCCTTATGGACAGTGTCTTTCAGCTTTCCCCACAGAAAAAGAAGTCTACAGGCGTCAAATCCGGGGAAGGGGCGGGCCAAGGTACAGGTGCTCTGTGTCCAATCCAACTATTTGGAAACAGTCTGTGAACACATGCTGTAGAACTTCGTGTGCTATGGGCTGGACGGCCATCATGTTGGTACGACTCGTTCCACCTAGTCTGCAGAGGAACGTCTTCTAACATCCGTGGAAGATGGTCAGTTAGGAGGCTGCGGTACTTATGCACATTCAGTGTTCCGTCTGTGGAAAATGGGCCTATGAGATGTTTCACTATCCCATACCACACGTTTACACTCCATGGACGCTGACGGTCTGCCTGACGAAGCCAATGGGGACTACCAACAGACCAATACTGCATGTTTCGGCGGTTTAAGTGGTAATGACTTGTAAGTGTGGATTCATCACTAAACAAGTTACATGATACTTCTGTAGCATGCCGTCTTAATACTCATGTACGGAAGCTAACACGATTCTCATAATCATTTCCACGTAGCTCTTGATGGAGAGAGATGTGGTAGGGATGGAATCTATGTCGATGGACAATGCGTAGAACACTTGTCTGACACATGTCACTTCCTCTTTCGATTGCGCTGCAGCTAACGTGCGGATCCACTGCAACAGCAGCAAGAACATTATCCCCCCTCCCTTCTGTCGTCCCTTGTTCTTCTTCTGTTACGTTGTCTACGTGTTACACTACCGCTATTACGTAACTGGCTGAAGAGGTTGATAAATAATTGCCCAGAAGTTGGTGTCTGTTGGGATATCTTGCAGTATACACCGTAAAAGGACGAACTGCATTCTTCCTACATTTTCCATAGACAATGAGGATATCTGCTTTTTCTGCACTGGTAAATCCCACCGTCCACTTTCGAACTACCGCTTGGACTGTCACACACTAACTGACTAGCAAGTCGCAATGCACTCAAGGAACACACAAGCACACTGAAAGGAGACATAACATCATACCTAGCAACTATGCAGGTTGAATGGCACAAACAAGTGTCGGCGTGTAAACTTTTCGAAATACGATATCTCGTAAACGACTCGCACCAGAATCCTGCAACAACCACCACTGACACCCTAATTTACCCTACTTTCAGAGCTAGTTACAGCGGACTGGCTGGCACACAATGGAAAGACTGATGTGAATTGTATAAGGCGTGAGTAGGCTGCTTCCCTACATCACCCTCTACTTATTTTTTTTTTTGAGTGTAAATGAAAAAAAAAATAATTACAAGAAGGGAAGCAAGAATACAGCTTAACTCCCTATGAAAAATTAAAATTGAAATGTAAACATATAGAAATATTAAAAAAAACTTATTACCTACTTCAATTATTTAAATTGCTGGCATGTTCACTGCCTCTTAAGCATCATTATCACTCAAAATTTAAGCAAAATCAATGAAACACTTTGGCATACATATTGCCTTAGACAAACACATAAAAATATGTAAAATTATGAAAATCTTAAATCCATTAAATTGTCTGTAAATATTTTTACACACATAAATTCAAAGAAAATAACACAGTTATTCATGACACATAAACAGATAATTATATCTTAGCAGTCTTTTCTAAACCTGAAAAAAAATTTCACAAATCATGACAATTTCATTTTTACACACGCGGTTGTAGCCGCTTTGGCTGGCGTTCTACACTTCCATTCACAAGGGTAGAGGAGGGGAAGTTGCTATGGTGTGCGTCCTTCACATTCACTCTAAATTACATGGGGAAAGAGGAGGGGTCACTGTGAGTTGTGTCCAAGTCACTCCACGCTTTCACGCAGCTACCAGGCTGTCATTATCTGGTTTGTCCTGTAGAACAAACCAAAAGAGTGCCTCAGACTCTGTTCATTTAAAATCTGAGGGTGGGTCACAATGAAATGGGGATATATATACATTTTATCTTTCAATATGTTGCTGGAACAAAGTTAACAGAACTTTTTCAATTTTACTCTCGCGGTTACTTAACTGTCATAAAATCGGTAAACAAATGGCTCAAAACGCCGTTAGTCACGTACTAGAGAAAATTTATGCTCAAGGCATACAATCATGAATCCTATTTAATCTCAATTTATTATTTCTGGGCCAGAACACTGAACCAATGCTCGGTACATTCTTGATACATTTGTATTTTATTTACTTAGCTGACTCATCTTCGATTACCTTATTCTTAGAGATCGTATGAGTATATTTGATTAGTAGTTGTCTTCTCAGCTTCTTTGTACATGTGAGTAACTTTTGGTAATAGTACAGTTGTGAGTGTTCAAAACACACTACGTTTAGTTGACTACTACACTCCTGGAAATTGAAATAAGAACACCGTGAATTCATTGTCCCAGGAAGGGGAAACTTTATTGACACATTCCTGGGGTCAGATACATCACATGATCACACTGACAGAACCACAGGCACATAGACACAGGCAACAGAGCATGCACAATGTTGGCACTAGTACAGTGTATATCCACCTTTCGCAGCAATGCAGGCTGCTATTCTCCCATGGAGACGATCGTAGAGATGCTGGATGTAGTCCTGTGGAACGGCTTGCCATGCCATTTCCACCTGGCGCCTCAGTTGGACCAGCGTTCGTGCTGGACGTGCAGACCGCGTGAGACGACGCTTCATCCAGTCCCAAACATGCTCAATGGGGGACAGATCCGGAGATCTTGCTGGCCAGGGTAGTTGACTTACACCTTCTAGAGCACGTTGGGTGGCACGGGATACATGCGGACGTGCATTGTCCTGTTGGAACAGCAAGTTCCCTTGCCGGTCTAGGAATGGTAGAACGATGGGTTCGATGACGGTTTGGATGTACCGTGCACTATTCAGTGTCCCCTCGACGATCACCAGTGGTGTACGGCCAGTGTAGGAGATCGCTCTCCACACCATGATGCCGGGTGTTGGCCCTGTGTGCCTCGGTCGTATGCAGTCCTGATTGTGGCGCTCACCTGCACGGCGCCAAACACGCATACGACCATCATTGGCACCAAGGCAGAAGCGACTCTCATCGCTGAAGACGACACGTCTCCATTCGTCCCTCCATTCACGCCTGTCGCGACACCACTGGAGGCGGGCTGCACGATGTTGGGGCGTGAGCGGAAGACGGCCTAACGGTGTGCGGGACCGTAGCCCAGCTTCATGGAGACGGTTGCGAATGGTCCTCGCCGATACCCCAGGAGCAACAGTGTCCCTAATTTGCTGGGAAGTGGCGGTGCGGTCCCCTACGGCACTGCGTAGGATCCTACGGTCTTGGCGTGCACCCGTGCGTCGCTGCGGTCCGGTCCCAGGTCGACGGGCACGTGCACCTTCCGCCGACCACTGGCGACAACATCGATGTACTGTGGAGACCTCACGTCCCACGTGTTGAGCAATTCGGCGGTACGTCCACCCGGCCTCCCGCATGCCCACTATACGCCCTCGCTCAAAGTCCGTCAACTGCACATACGGTTCACGTCCACGCTGTCGCGGCATGCTACCAGTGTTAAAGACTGCGATGGAGCTCCGTATGCCACGGCAAACTGGCTGACACTGACGGCGGCGGTGCACAAATGCTGCGCAGCTAGCGCCATTCGACGGCCAACACCGCGGTTCCTGGTGTGTCCGCTGTGCCGTGCGTGTGATCATTGCATGTACAGCCCTCTCGCAGTGTCCGGAGCAAGTATGGTGGGTCTGACACACCGGTGTCAATGTGTTCTTTTTTCCATTTCCAGGAGTGTAAATCCACTTATTGGTCTTCTGCTGCTGTGTCAGTTCCACATCTGCAATTATGTACTTACTTACTTTGCTAGTGTATGAACTTAAGTAATACTCACTCCATTAAAATTTAAAACATAGGATAGCACATTTATTTCATATCTATAGCCTATTGCAGCTGATCAGTTTGCTCACGTTGCAATCCATTCCCACTTGATTGGATGCTGAAACCACAGGTAGTCTCTCTCGACCTACCACTAAAGTGCATAAAGTAATTATGGCCGAGCGTAATGCTAAATTCCATAAACCTATAGGACACAATGAGCTGCTCTGTCTCATCTTACATAAGGGTACCTATGGTCGCATTCACGCCTCCAACACATAACCTCAATACGTGTAGGTGTGTCCTGTCACACACTACACCAAATAACGGCCAGCTCCAACCTTATAAATATTTCAAGGACGTGTCCTTCACGTCTCAACCACAAACACTGTTCAATTCTATTACACTGCCATTCCTAGCTACACAAAGTGAGTTCATTCTTACAATTTATCTGCATATTTTTCATAACACTAAGCAATCTCTTTTACTATTAATTAGTTATCTCTACAGCATACAATAGGTTTCACTGACACTTCAGATCCTGCTTCTAAACGAACTTGTATATCTTTTTTAAATATTATTGTGGGACCATTTCCAATAAAACAACAACTTCGTAATTATAATATTACCAGGGTTCTATACATACTTGTTACTCAAATACCTTTGTATCTTAGTTCCATCATACTTCTCTGTTGTTTATGTCACTGTTAGGTTTGTCACATTAGGTATTTTCTTCACTAATCGGTGGATAGAATGGTTACAGAACTCATGGCTTGATAGCCATGACGGAAAATTTTAGTATTGCAAAGAAGGAGTCGAAACTTTGGTAGATAGGAAAGATGAAGAATGAGTGAGACCTGAAAAGGAAAGAAGATCTCACACAGCTGGGACTGCACAGCTGCCACACTGTGTAGAGGTTACAGAACAACCTCCTCCCTACAGGATTCATTAGTTTATTATTGGCTTGATAACCATAACGGAAAATTTAATGTGTTGGAAAGAAGAGGTCGAAATTTTAGGTGGATAGAAAAGATGAAGAGAGAGTGAAATCTGAAATGGGAAAGAAGATCTCACACAGCTGGGACTGCACAGCTGCCACGCTGTGTAGAGGTTACAGAACAACCTCCTCCCTACATAATTCATTGACTACCTATGAACTTCTTTAGGTCGATCACGTTCCTGAGACCGAATAGCTTTTTACTCTTAGGGTACTCTAGCCTATATGCATTGGCAGGTATACGAACATGAATTTCTTTGTTTCTGCATTTATTTTCTTTGAGTTTTCCTTGGTTTTGACAAGGACTAGCTGACCTATTTCAAAACTGGTGGGTACAGCTTTTGCGTCATGACGCTTCTTCCTTTCTAATGTGTTTAGCTTACTTTTACTAAATGGCTCTGAGCACTATGGGACTTAACATCTGTGGTCATCAGTCCCCTAGAACTTAGAACTACTTAAACCTAACTAACCTAAGGACATCACACACATCCATGCCCGAGGCAGGATTCGAACCTGCGACCGTAGCAGTCCCGCGGTTCAGGACTGAGCGCCTAGAACCGCTAGACCACCGCGGCCGGCTTACTTTTACTAAGATTAACACCTTCGTCCCAATGTCTCCTATTTTTCAGAACTCGTATAGGCAGCTCCCAAGTTTCATTATTAGTTACTACATGTTTATCAATAAAAGGTACCGTAATTACTTCGGTTATCGGCAAGACCAATTTTAACGGGCTTCTTTCAAAGTCAACAACACTCTGATATTTCGACAAGAAATCTATGCCAATTAAAACCTCAATACTGAGATTGTTTACAATTAAGTATGGATGATCAATTAAATTACCATTAATATCAAAGGGCAGCAAAGCTTCTTTTTTTACCGTTTTTGACACCTTGCCAGTAGCACCAATTATTCTTAGTCCTGATACCCTCATTACGGTAAGCTTGTCTTTACTAAGTAATGCATCAAAGAAGGACTGAGACATCGCACTCACCTCACTTCCACTGTCTAAGAGACAACGTACATTGATACCCAACATATTCACTATTATTATAGGGTGGCTTATTCTAGGTTGTACAGGTGGTTCCTCAAACTCATCCAATAGTTCCTTTTGGATTTGTCTCCAACTAAATTGATCGACATCTGTCTTCATTACATTTAGGTCAAAGTGTGTAAGGGTTTCCTGAACTACATTTTCAGCTGCCTTTTCCAGTCGGTCTATTAATTTCAAATCGAAACACCGCACGACTTCATTACATTTAGTTTGCTGAACATGACCCAAATTACTGTAGTCTGGGCGATTCTGCGCCTCCAGACCGGGCATAACACTAGTTACACCTAAACTACTTTCACTATTATCGTCGGGTTCCTTCTCAAGTGACAACTGGTCACAGCTACTGGGTTCATCGACCCACAAGAGGCTATCCTCTACATTATCACTTACCTCCTGTCCTAAATCTATTAGTACAGTATCAACATCCTGCACAGGCACTTTAGATAAGAGCACATCATCCGTATCGTAAATATAAGCATGAATTTCTTCTGCTTCTTCACCTGACAATTCAGTATTTTGTAGCTCTTCCCTACCGTTACACTGCTGCGCCTTCTCTTTCTCTTCCCACTTAGAAAGCATCTCTAACATGGTATCTATTAAATACTGTGAGTGATCTAATATTTCAGCTGTATCCTTCGATGCTACCGACCCCTCATCCACATGTTCAGTCTGAGTATTCTGATCTGTCTTACCAATTACTGTAATTACTGGCTTTGGAAAAGTAACCGCCTGGTGAGCGCCAGTGTCCTCATAGACGGGAACTAGTTTTCCTGCCTCGGCCTACTACTGTTTCCTTTATTTCCATTATAGTTAACTGGCACAGCATTGCTTTCCGCACTGTTGTTTACCTTCATAATTTTGTTCGGAACAAAATTACTATCATTTGGATGCCATTGTTGGTTCTGATAATTATTTCTCCAATTCCTACCTCTCTTAGGATGGCGAACACCTACTGTTTTGATGTTTACATTGCCATTCTGCTCGTTCTTAAAATTACTACTAGTGTTATTACCATTTCTGTTATTACGTGCTTGCTCCTCATTGGCAGAAACACGCTCTACACGTTCCAAATACTCAACGGATCGATCAAGGTTGTCTCTAGGGGCAGATATAATTCTAGTTTGCCAATACCATGGCAGTTTGGCTTCAAGACCTAGTATTATCATTTCAGGTTTCAGCTTTTCCGCCAAATGTGACAAACGTGAAATTCATGACCTAGCAAACTCTTTAATAGATTCCTTGCCTGCACTGAAGCGTTTTCCACTCAAAAATTCTCTCAACACTTCATTTTGCTTATTGCTAGACCAATACTCATTAATGAAAGCTGTTTTAAATTCCGATAATGTTTTACACTTCAACATAACATCAGCTGACCAACGCATGGCGTCACCTGCTAAAACGGCTTCTAATAAATGAGATTTTCTCTCGTTCAGACAAAGTTGGTGGAATCACATCTTCAAAATCGTTCCAGAAACCTAGCGGGTGGATATTTTTATCTGGATCGAACCGCAAGAACTGCCGACACCCGATAAAAGCGGCGTTTGCAGCTACAATTTGTTGCATACTACCATTACCAGAAGTTACTGAAGCTACTTTACTCTCAATGTTAGCAATGTTAGTACTAATATTTTCTACTCTCATTTCAACATTATCTACTCTTTGCACAATATGGGTAGTATCAGTTTTGATTGCATCTTCTTCTGCTTGACATATGTTTACATTTATACTAACATAGTTAAACCTATCTGAACACAGATCAGATTCCGCCTCGATCTTTTCTGTTAACTTGTGCTCCAGCTTCGCATCTTCCATTTGGAAGTCTTTGCGAACCTCAGCAACTTCGGATTTGACTGTTTTATACATTTCAGAAAATTGTTGAGCAACCCTTTTCTTAATTTCGTCATGATTGTAATCAATTTTATAATTCAAACTGTCCAGATCCTCTTTCAACTTATTGCAACCAGCCTTGAAGGTATTGTCCATTACCTCCAATCGTTTATTAAAATTAGTTTGGCTGGTCACAATCTCATACTTTAATTCAGCATTACTGCTTTTGACCTCAGTTATTTCAGACTTTAATTCAGCTGTCATTTTAGCATTACTGGCGGCTATTGCTTGTAATATAACAATTAAATCAACAGCCCCAGTATCTTTGGGTTGCTCACTAGCTGGCTTTTTATCACACTCAGGTGACGAAAAACTAGCTCCAATACCAGAATCATCAAAACGAAATGAAACATCTGATTGATCAGCCATATCTAACTTATCCTTTTTAAACTCTACCACCTCTGATGACTGTTTCGTTTTTAACTCATCAGATAAACTATCATCCAATAATTTAACAATTTCTGATTTCTGCTTTACTACAGGGGTCTCTATTATTGAATCGTTGCTCCTTTTCACACTACTGTCAGGAGACAATACTCCATATTTCACTTTAACATTACTATTTTCATGCATATTTACACTTGAACCGTTGTCTGGATTTACAGTTCCCTCAACAGACATAGGTTCTGATTTAAGTTTAACCTCAGTTTCTTCTGGCGGTTCCATCGCCGACAGTCTTTTAGTGCAGGTTAGTAAAACTTTTAACAGCTTTTCACCTTAGTTCCTTCTGCATAACGTATGGCGTTGCCGGCGCGGCGTACCAGGATTACTGATGCGACGCGGCGTGTTGAACTGCAGTCGGCACTTCGACGGCTGCTGTGTGTTTGCGTGGCCCGCAACTGCAGGCGCGGCTCCGGTTGCTCCGGTGGACGACTGGGGTGGGGCGAAACTGGCTTCTCGCGATGCCGGCAGCGCCACTAGACTCAGTGCCAGCTCCGTCAATCCAGATGCGTTGTTAATCCAATTGCGTCGTCCACATGCACACGTAACACTATCACTGTTCTATTACTCAGTTGCGTGTCGCATTTCACTCCCGAATCTGAATATTTAAAAATCACTTTCACTTTTACTCAGTTTCTTTCCTGGCCGATTGGCTCCATATGTGGGGCGGCGGGTGGAATAATTGTTAAATGTTCCTATTATTTATTTAATGCTGTTGTTTGCCGTTCTCAACACTGGCCCTCTAACTACAATATTGGCAATCAGAAAGTGATTAGCAAAACGTGAAACCTGTAATTAGAATTCCTAGTGCCCACTTCATCTGAGAAATACATTTATAGCTACAGCTTATAGCTCTGAGGAATTAGGAGATTGTCTGGGATTCATAATCAAAAACCATTCTCTCTAAAATATTCACTATATTCTGAAAGTCACTGACCAAAAAGAATTTCCACACAATCCAACTACCAGAGCAGTTCAGAGTCTAATGCGCTGATGCCACTATAACTGTTCAAATTAAATGTTTAAGTGAATGCACGCCATAATTTGATGATAATGTTCATCAAACGCCACGCCAATAATGGTAGAATGTCTGTCGTGCAGCGGCACGTGAAAATACGACATACACAAACTAAAGATAGATCATTAACGTCATCCCAAAATTAACACTTCACTCGAAAACGATTTCATGGTTACGCGTATCCCGAGTAACTTATTACTGCATCCGAGGCTGTTTATATCAACGATACCGACGCGACGCGACGCGACTCCAGGCACAGGTGGTGCGCTAATCAGCGTCTGGAGAGAACTGGGGCCTTCCTCTCTCACGCAGCGTTCTTACATATAAAGCCGCGGTGCGGACGGCTAACGGAACGCCTGATCAAATCTGCTCTCCTGACTAGCCGCTGGGCTAGTAATGCACCACTTTAAGTTATCGAATAAATCATTACTTCCTTTGCCGATGAAGCTCTCAATTTAAATGTGCAATCAGCACACAGGTAAGTAATCATACTAAAAGTCTGACGTGGCTAAGTCAAATATTTTGGGCGTGAGAATTAATTTAATTACACTACACGCAATAGACGAGCTCTGAAGTTGCTCTTTGGAGATACGCTATAGCTATAGTTTTAAAGTTATTCTGTTGAAACTTCTCACATTTTTATAATTATAACGGATCTCCCTTCTACTTAAATTTAAACATCCTAGCTTTATTTATTCGCCTACTTAATCTATCTTGCTTCCTTAATTTCTTAGACAAAACCCAGAAAATCATGAATTTCAACTAAAATTTTAATTTGTGAGATCCAGAATACTGTTTCTACTAAATTATTATGCAAAAGGAATCTAAATATAAATTTTTAAGTTTCTAGCTCTTTTCTGTTGCGCCAATGATTTTTACAGAAAAAGTCCAAATTTCGAAAATAGTTAAAGTTATTGAACTGATATTCAACACATATTGATTTAGTATTACTCCTGACATGCTAGAAACGTTTCAGGTTATTTATTTGATTTTTAAAGTATTGTGCAACATTTATGACGTCAGAGCTAGTTACAGCAGACTGGCTGGCACACAATGGAAAGACATGTAAATTGTATAAGGCGTGAGTAGGCTGCTTCCCTACACTGTGCAGTTTGAAACAAGTGTAATTCCACCAACCTCTCCCTCTGAAATCAGTAAAATAATATACTCACTGAAAAGTAAAAGCTCTTATGGAATTGATGGCATTTCCAGCAAGGTACTTAAAGCTTGTTCCCCACAGATAAGTAGGATTCTCAGCCATGTATGTAATAGATCTTTGGAGCAGGGTGTTTTCCCTGACAGACAGAAATATGCCATTGTAAAACCATTGCATAAAAAGGGGGATACGTCGGATGTCAACAACTACCTCCCAATCTCTCTTCTGACAGCTCTATCAAAAATTTTTGAGAAAGTAATGTATTCAAGAGTAGCTTCCCATATTTGTAAAAATAAAGTACTAACAAAATGTCAGTTTGGTTTTCAGAAAGGCTTTTCAACAGAAAATGCAATATACGCTTTCACTGATCAAATATTAAATGCTCTGAATAACCGGACATCACCCATCGGTATTTTTTGTGATATCTCAAAGGCCTTTGACTGTGTAAATCATGGAATTCTTTTAGATAAGCTAAATCATTATTGTTTGAGTGGGGCAGTGCACAAATGGTTTAATTCATACATAACTGGAAGAATGCAGAAAGTTGAAATAAGTGGTTCATGTAATGTTAAAACAACAGCTGATTCCTCAAACTGGGGGGGCTATCAAGTACGGGGTCCCACAGGGTTCGGTCTTAGGTCCTTTACTGTTCTTGATATACATTAATGACTTACCATTCCACATTGATGAAGGTGCAAAGTTAGTTCTTTTTGCTGATGATACAAGTATAGTAATAACATCCAAAAACCAAGAACTAAGTGATGTAATTGTAAATGATGTTTTTCACAAAATTATTAAGTGGTTCTCAGCAAACGGACTCTCTTTAAATTTTGATAAAACAAAGTATATACAGTTCTGTACAGTAAATGGCACAACTCCAGTAATAAATATAGACTTTGAACAGAAGTCTGTAGCTAAGGTAGAATTTTCAAAATTTTTAGGTGTGTCCATTGATGAGAGGTTAAACTGGAAGCAACACATTGATGGTCTGCTGAAACGTCTGAGTTCTGCTACGTATGCTATTAGGGTTATTGCAAATTTTGGTGATAAGAATGTCAGTAAATTAGCTTACTATGCCTACTTTCATTCACTGCTTTCGTATGGCATCATATTCTGGGGTAATTCATCGTTGAGTAGAAAAGTATTCATTGCTCATAAACGTGTAATCAGAATAATTGCTGGAGCCCACCCACGGTCATCCTGCAGACATCTATTTAAGGATCTAGGGGTCCTCACAGTAACCTCACAGTATATATATTCACTTATGAAATTTGTTGCTAATAATCCAACCCAGTTCAAAAGTAATAGCAGTGTGCATAGCTATAACACCAGGAGAAAGGATGATCTTCCCTATGCAGGGTTAAATCTGTCTTTGGCACAGAAAGGGGTAAATTATGCTGCCACAAAAGTCTTTGGTCACCTACCAAACAGCATCAAAAACCTGACAGATAGCCAACTAACATTTAAAAATAAATTAAAAGAATTTCTAGATGACAACTCCTTCTACTCATTGGCTGAATTTTTAGATATAAATTAAGGGAAAAAAACAACAACAACTTAAACATTAGTGTCGTGCAATATTTTGTGTAATGTAATATCTTGTACAGACATCTTTTATTAACTTGACACGTTCCACATTATTACGAAGTGTCGTATTCATGACCTATGGAACAAGTATTGATCTAATCTAATCTAATCTGGAGCTAAGATGATCCGGTCCTCAGATGTGTAAAAGCAGGACTCAACTCTAAAACTAGTCCAGCATAAAACCAGAGCTTTTCTCCGGCATAGCTACCAGTATGGTACGTTACATCGCATAGTGTAACAATAAGGCAGTGAAAATTACAAGAAAATACGATATGGGTTGATTATTTATGTCCAATGTGACATCAGATAGTGGTGTCACTTGCTATTAACATTTCTGAACCTTAACATTTCCAAACCTCATACAAAAAAAAAAATACCTGAAAGCGTATTCTCCTACAGAATATCGAACCACTGATGAGGAACTCATTCCATTCCACAAGCGCTGCTCGTTTAAGTACCATCTGCCTACAAAGACAAAGAAATTTGGAATAAAAGGTGACTGATCTAACAGAGTAGAGAAATTATTATTTGCTCGCATTTGAGGTTTATGCCGCATTGGAGTCTGATGGTTCGTTCTGCCAGTCTACTCGACTTTCAGGTGTTCTTAATCATCTTGTTATTCCCATAGAAGACTAGAGACGAGACATACCCATTAGTGACAAATATCAGTGTCGGACTTTCCAGAACCTTGATCGACTTCAAGCTTACTTTAGAGGGAGTATGATTCAAAAACAAACGTGAAAATCCGTATCAGTTCCTGCCCAATAAATACAGAGATGTTGAGTTCAAGTTTGTTTGGCTTTACAACACGAATCTGATTTCGTTCCGAGGTAGTCTAAATATTTTGTTCTAATACAAACAATGAAATGTGATCACAACACACATAAAAATGCAGGTGCCTACAAGAAATAAGATTTTGTACAACCGCGCAAAGAGAGGACAGGACACGTGCGAACATCTATGAAAAAAGTATAGTGTTGGTCATAAAACAAGCACATGGCCCCTTGTTGTGTTATAACTTTTAAACGTTTGCACATTAAACGCCTATATCATTTACAAAATTTAAATCAATAAAAAGACACACAAAGGAGAGTATTCCTCAAGAAGCAAGAGACTAACATATTATGCAAACAGTTGTCAGGAAATTGGTAATAGCCGTGTAGCTTATAATCTGTGAGAGAATGAAGTTGTTTCTTATGGGTAGAGAAACAGAAGTACCAACTCAGCAATAAGAGGAGGAATAACAAAAACAAATCGGTCAACATAGCAGAAAAGGAAGAGACGGCACACCTGCCCTAGCGCAGACGTTAACTAGCGTTTACCATAGTGTGCTGCTTGCAATGGAAGTGCGTTAAAAGTTCTTTCCAACGTTTGTATGCACAAAATGTTTAGTATTTTAATGTTACATAACGTTTTGTGCTACAATTGTGAAATACTTTTTGTGTGTTATATTAGATTTCCTTTACTTTGCACGTAATAGTTTCAGTATCATGAAGTTCTGATAAGTAAATGCTGCTTGTTCGTAAGGAATTAATAATTTTTATAATTATTTCGTTTTTATCGATGAGCAGTTGTTCTTATTGAATAAATAATTTTTTGGATAAAATTTATTTATTTTTCCACAAAAATACAGAAATACAATACAGAAACATGGAACGACGTTATGCAACTGGAGCAAACCAAAGAAAAGAACATACCGCCAAAGTTTTGGAAGATCAATCGCTGGTCAGCAACGTGCTGAAATTTGTTAAACCTGCTACGTCAGCATGTGAATATCAAGTATTCAAAAAGTACCAGACCAAAATGCCATGGAAGATAATGTCGTAAAATTATCTCAGTAAAACAGTGAATTTGCAGATAACGAAAAAACCGACAAGAATAACAAGAGTGAAGAGAGGATATTCACGAAGAAACTGAAGAGCTTGAAGAAAACGTAGAAAATTTCGTAGGTCATTGCAATTTAAATGAAAATAAATTGGAGGACAGTGCATTAGACGAACAGAGTGAGAATCACGAAAAAAATTCACTGAAAGTAGCAGTAATGTTTTATTTTATCACGTCTCTCAGTTACCTTTCCCTGTTCCAGAACACCTAAAAGTTTACTTAATTAAAAAAAAGGGAGTGAATCATTGCAAGACAAAGATCGACCACCTGTCTCTGTTAGCAGACAAGGTCATAAGAATAAGACGAAAGGTGCTAATCGACAGTTGAGGTCTAACTGGTTTCATAATAATCGATAGGCAAATAGCGAAAAAATTCAGAGAACGTGGGCGGCATAATCCACTAAAAACCACACTGTGTACTGTTTTTGTTGTAGGATGTTTAGCACAGATACAAGATGGAACAATATACCGGGTGATCAAAAAGTCAGTATAAATTTGAAAATTGAAGAAATCACGGAATAATGTAGATAGAGAGGTACAAATTGACACACATGCTTGGAATGACATGGGGCTTTATTAGAACCAAAAAAATAGCAACGTTCAAAAAATGTCCGACAGATGGCGCTTCATCTGATCAGAATAGCAATAATTAGCATAACAAAGTAAGACAAAGCAAAGATGATGTTCTTTACAGGAAATGCTCAATATGTCCACCATCATTCCTCAACAATAGCTGTAGTCGAGGAATAATGATGTGAAAAGCACTGTAAAGCATGTCTGGAGTTATGGTGAGGCATTGGCGTCGGATGTGGTCTCTCAGCATCCGTAGAGATGTCGGTCGATCACGATACACTTGCGACTTCAGGTAACCCCAAAGGCAATAATCGCACGGACTGAGGTCTGGGGACCTGGGAGGCCAAGCATGACGAAAGTGGCGGCTGAGCACACGATCATCACCAAACGACGCGCGCAAGAGATCTTTCACGCGTTTAGCAATACTTTTTTTTTTGTTCTAATAAAACCCCATGCCATTCGAGGCATATGTGTCAATTTTTAGCTCTCTATCTACATTATTCCGTGGTTTATTAAGTTTTCAAATTTATACGGACTTTTTGATCACCCTGTATATAAGGAAAATATTTTAAATAATACAGAAAATTCATAGTACCTTCGTATCATCTTCGACAGCACGCCAGACATCTTACATAGGTCAAATCAATGAAATCATTCGTTAAGTCACAGAGAAATACAAAAGGTGGAAGTAAGGGAGTCATTTCCAGGTTATTTTCAGCAAACTCGGGAAGAGAGCCGTTAATAATGGAAGATAATTTTCAAGTTATTGAACGGGTTGATCTGATTATAACAATGTGACGAGGACAAAGATACGATAGACAATGTTGGAGTGCATTTAGTAGTTGAAGCAATAATTTGTGAACTAAATCCTAGGGCATTGTTTGTACCCTATTCAGTCCTTCTGGATTACACACTTTTTCAACAGTTTCATTATGTGTGACATTTTTTCGAACCTTCGAAAGTTTGTACGTATTTTACTCAGTTTCTACCCACAAATGGACGATCTTCTGAAAACCCCGGAGTATCAGATAGACGATAGAATGGTGACTTCAGAGTTGTTAAACCTGTGTTTAAGTGCCTTAAAAAGGTTATCGATGCCACTGAGGAACTGTTTGATTCTTGGGAAACCACAGAAACCAGAGGAGATGCTCCAACTCTGTGCCTGCATTGTGTGAGTTCTCTTTTTTGTGTTTATGTAATAGTGTGTTAGAGGAAGTCAGCCGTGCTCGGAAGAATTTACAGATTCTTGAAGTCAGCTTCAGAATATGTATTACTAAGCTGAGAAGTCTGAACCTGTTTTTGAAATAAGAGAAATTAACTGGCTGGCGAAGTACTTCGATAACGAAGGACAAATGTGATAATATGGCCATTCCTGTGGAAAGAGGTAGACATATCAGGAAGATGGAATTTATGCCCGGAAGGAAGCTCCAGAAGAGAAGATAACTTTGCACAAGAAACTGAGAAGGTCAATGTTACAGTGCATCAACAAGCTTCTACAAGAAATCAACACACATTTAGTTTCCAGCAATGTGATTAAAACCTAAGAAACGGAACTTCTCAAATTGTAAAAAGTTTAGTTGACAATTGTGAAGACATTTATGAAGAAATTCCATGCCCGAGGATTTCTGCTAACTGCAAGTACCAAAAGAAGAATCTCTTGGTTGGACATCTTTAAGACTCTTACAGTTGGCTTTTGAATATGAATTTCCCGATCTCCATTTTGGCGTTAAGATTTTTCTTAACTCCACGTGCTTCGGTAGTGCCACATGATAAGAGTTTCTAAAAACTCAAACTAATTAATAATTAAATATACATGGTGTCTGTTCTGTCCGAAAGGACAGACATTACTTTGATCCAACAGTCACAATGAATTAAAACACAAAGGAATTACAGACATTAACTGCAAGTGGGCATTGATTTAAATCAATGGAGAAAGTTGAAAATTTGTGGCAGACCAGGAGTCGAACACAGGTCTCCTGCTTATTTCGCAGATGCGCTCACCGCTGCGCCATCGAGACACAATGGCCAGCGCAGCTGCAAGGACTACCCTAGCATGCCTCCTGTAGTGTGTGACTCTTTTCAAACAACTTACGGGTATTCAGCCAGGTAATATTTTCAGCGACCGCCGATATTTCAGCGGGAGTACACCCTGCCATTTTCAAGGCAAACTGCAACGGACAGGCGATGTACATGCAAATTTAAAACCTCAGCTCTTAAACTGAAGCAGGAAAGATAACACACTGAACACTAGAGCCACCAAAGATGACCAATGTCAGAGATATCGATAGTCAGACTACGAACTAGCAGGTGAGGTAACACTGACTTTGTCCCTCTGTTTTTTGACAAGGAAGAGAGCAGGATTCCTATCAGAGTTTAAACATAAACCTCCATCCCTGTTTACAAGGTTGCTCGCTAATTTAATCTCAACTGCCTCCTTAATTAATCTGCCCCAATAGCTGGACGTGCATGCCAATATCTCGGTGTTGTTATATACCTTGGGGTATACAACAGTATCCAACCAATGTTCGGCAATAGCAGATCTACTTGGCTGCTGTAATCATGCGTGCCGTTTATGCTCAGTACATCGGTCCTCCACGGTCCTGATAGTATGACCAATATATGCCATGCCACAGCTACAAGGAATGCGATATACACACGCCTTACGCAAACCTAGATCATCCTTAACAGAACCCAAAAGCACTTTAATTTTAGATGGAGGGCGGAAAACACATTTCACATCGTATTTCCGTAAAATACGACCGATCTTGTTGGAAGTGCTTCCTACGTAAGGCATAAAAGCAGTAGACTTAGGTGTCGACTCAGAATTGTCATCAATCACCAGATGCACAGTTGGTCGATAGCGCAACGCACGTTCAATCTGTCTATCACTATAACCATTTTGACGAAACATAACTTCAAGATGGGACAGCTCAGGTGGCAAAGTCTCGGCGTCGGAAACGACATGTACCCTGTGAACCAAGGCACGAAGTACCCCTTCACGCTGAGCCTGATGGTGACAACTATTGGCCTGTGAATACAAGTCGGTGTGAGTTCGGTTCCTGTAAACTGCATGTACCAATGACCCATCATCCTTCCTCCTAACCAAAACGTCAAGAAAGGGAAGGCAACCATTCTCTTCCACCTCCATCGTAAAACGAATGTTGGGGTGGATCGAGTTCAGATGTTCTAGAAAGGTATTCAAATTCTCCCTACCATGAGGCCAAACAACAAAAGTATCGTCAACTTATCTGAAGAAACAAGGGGGTTTCAATGTTGCCGACTCCAATGCACGTTCCTCGAAGTCTTTCATAAACAAATTTGCGATCACAGGGGACAACGTACTACCCATCGCAACTCCATCTGTCTGCTCGTAATACTGGTCATTGAAAAAAAGTAAGTGGATGTCAACACATGCCGAAAGAGATTAGTTAATCCCGCACCAAACCTAACTTCAATTAACCGCAACGAATCAGACAGAGGAACACGAGTGAAGAGATAGACCACATCGAAACTTACTAAAATATCGGAGTCATTCAACCGCAGTCCCTCCAAACGACGTAAAAAATCAGCTGAGTTCCTGATATGATCTTCACACCGACCAACCTGTGGACTCAATAGAGAAGCAAGATGCTTGGCTACACGATAAGTCGGAGAGCCGATATTACTCACTACAGGACGGAAAGGATCCCCATCCTTGTGTACCTTTGGAAGGCCATATAACTTAGGGGGAACAACACTATACGTGTTAAGACTCTTGATAGTGTCCTGCGACAAACCACTTTTCTTCAGGAGGCTATTGGTCTTTCTCAACGCAGAGTCAGATAGTAAACGTTGCACCTTTTGTACATAATCCTGTTTGTTTAAAACAACGGTGACATTGCCCTTGTCTGCAGGTAAAATAACAATATCAGGATCAACTTTGAGAGAGCGTAAAGCAGCCCTCTCTGCTGCTGTTACATTGCTCTTGGGTGGACGAGCCCTAGTCAACACACGGCATGCCTCCCTCCTAACCTCCTCTGCAGAGTCAGGAGGTAGTTTGCAAACTGCCTGTTCAATTGAACTAATAAAATCAACTACCGGCAAACTCTTCGGTGTTGGTGCAAAATTTAAACCCTTCCCAAGCACGGATAAGGTTGCGTCGTCAAAAGATTTCTCTGTGAGATTTATCACAGAACGCCGAGATATAACATCAGACTCCGAACGATGAAAACGTTCAAACTCAGGTGTGACTATGTTGAGAATTAGGTATGATGGATGAGGTGCTAGGTTAGTCATTGTAGTTGCAATGACCATTGTGTCTGGATGGCACAGTGATCAGCGCATCTGCCTTGTAAGCGGGAGACCTCGGTTCGACTCACAGTCTGGCACAAATTTTCAACCTTCCCTTGTGATTTAAATCAGTGCCCACTCGCAGCCAATGTCTTTAATTCCGTTGAGTCTTCATTAAGAATTGTTTTAGGTCCACTATGAGTCAAGCATGACTCTCTAGTTTGGCACTTTCGGCAATCGAAGATAGTATAACAAAAGATATAAGTTTTGATGCAGTTTCAAAATTTGCATCAGAATAAGTTCGAAAGAAGAGATTATAAGCAGCAGTGTTTAAGTCACCTGTCATTAAGAAGATCTTTTATTATTTGTGCTATTTCATTAATAACCAATTAAAATGTGTTATTTATAAAAATGAGTTTTATTCGTTTCCATTCATAAAAAAACTAAAACTAAACTCTGTCCGAACTGGTCTAAAAATTCCCAAACTGATGTGTTATCTTCAGCCAATAGGAGTCACTGAATCGAGATATGGAGGGGCTTATAATGAGCGTACTTTTCTCCCGGCTGTTGTCAGCTTTCGTGACCAAAGCCATTATTTCTCAGTCAAGTAGTTCAGCTGGTCTCACTAAGGCTAAATGCACCTCATTTGCCAACAACGCTCAGCAGACCTGGACGATCACCTATCCAAGCGCTAGCCAAGCCTTAGTGCGCTTAACTTCAGAGATCAACAGATCTCTGGAAATGGTGTTATTACTGCAGCAAGGCTGTTGGCCTTCATACAGCATGTTTACCCACTTACTTAACCACTGGTATCAACGCCCACCACAAAAAATTATTCAGTCCTTTTGTGGGGTTGATGCAATGATAACAACGGTTAGCGCCAGATCACCGAAGTTAAGCAAGCGTTGTCGGGTTTGGCTAGCAATTGGATAGGTCGCCTCTAGGTCTGTTGAATGCTATTGGCAAGCGGGCTGCACTCAGCCCTTGTTAGGCCAATTGAGGTGCTACTTGTTGAGAAGTAGCGGCACCGGCCACGAAAACTGACAATGGCTGGGAGAGCGATGTGCTTTCCACATTCCCCTCCATGCCTGCATCCAGTGCGCCTAGGGCCTGAGGATGACACGGCGGTCAGTCGGTACCGTTGGGCATTCAAGGCCTGTTCGGACAGTGTTCTTTTGTGGACTGTGTTTTTTTTTTGTGGGGCTGATGGTGGTGGGAGATGGCGGTGACAAGATAAAGCAAAGCTCCAGGTGCCAAACTACCTAGCTACGCCACTGTTAAAAACACCCGGTTTTCGTATTCAGACGACTCCTCAGTGAGAACGTTTCGACGCCAACTCTGTATTTTTCGACGCTAGTCTCAGGTAAGCTCCAATTTAGTACTGTTTTGTCACTTGGATTCATGCTTAAATATTTGTACTTTATAATGTTGCTAGTGATTGCTACTTTTGTTAGATCTCACACCTCGGACTCAGACACTAAGCTCAATTTTGCAAACAGCCTATTCCTTTGCTTTTCTAATGTTTAGAAATATCCTTCAGCGTATTACTTTAGTCTGGCACATCTGGTTAAAGAATACAACGCTGGTGCAGACACAAGTGTTTCGGAGCACACCTTTCAGCGTACATTGTCGAACATTGAGCTCTGGAGGGAACGCCCCAACGTGTTTCCATCTTGACCCAATGACATCGTCAGTTACGATTACCATGGGCACAGAATCATCCAGGTTGACCGTTGTGAAATAGAAACGTGACACCTGGTGGGATGAATCACGTTTCTTGTTACTAAAGTCCGATATTGGTGTTCATATATGCCGCCATCCAAGTTAACGGCTACTCGAAACATGCACCGCGAAGATCGCAGGCTGATGGGGACAGTGTTATGTTATGGTACTATTCATCTGAGCTTACGTGGGGTCTGTGGTACTAACTGAAGGCACCTCGACAGTTGTGGACTACATGAACAATATTGTGGACCACCTGTATCCCTTCATGCTTAATGTCTTCCCCGACGACGATGGCATCACCCAGCAGGATAACTGTTAGTGTGACAAGGTAAGAATCGCATTACATTGGTTTGAGAAGAATGATAGTGAACTCACGCCGATGCGTTGTCACCAGATTCCCCTGATCTGAACCTGACAGAACACATCTGTGTTGCTGGCGGGCGCCAACTCCGCGCCCACAAACCACCAGGTGGTAATTTGTGAAAATTCTATGATATCTGCCTACTAATATTCCAGAATTCTACCAAGGGCTTATGGAATACATACCGTGCAGAATCTCTAATGTATTGCGTCCCAAAGGCGGCCCGACAAGCTTTTAAGCAAGTGATCAAAACGTTTTGGCCCAACGGTCGATTCAACAAATACTTATTTCGTGCTTATACAGGGTGGTCAGAAACAGTCTGACGATCTCATAAGGGTGTCACAGGGTAGATTGTGCTCAGAAGTAATTGTTAAACAAAAATTCGGTACGTTGCGCCGTTTCTGAATTAATGAGCATTGAAGTTAGCGAATCCGACAGCTGCGCAGACGTAGCTTTTGTTCACATAGCTTAAATTTGTCACTTCCCAAAAAGGCACATTTTAAATGGTAATGAGCATTTGAACAACCGGTAACTCACTGACCCATAGATGTCTGTGCGGTAACGCATTTTAGCGCGTCCAAGTGCTTGAATTGGTGCGCCCAACGACCTGATTGGCTAAAGTCAATCTTAATTAAATCAGAAACGGCGCAACGTATCGAAGTTTTTTCTTGACATTTATTTCTCAGCACAACCTACCCTGAAACACCCTTACAAGCTTTTCATACGGTTTGTGACGGCCTTCTATATACGAGTGGTAGATCTGAAAATGATTTGCACCAAGAATAAACTAATGTGCAATTAATACATCAAAAATAAAATGGTACAAGTAAACGTTTAAGTAAAAACATTTATTACAATGGTGACGGTATCAGTTTATTTGTAGACCATCTTCAGGCCACACTCCATTGGTGGCAGGCGGAGGTGGTGAACGGAGCACGTACCGCCTGTTGAAAGACGAATGTCAACTATAACATTGGAGAATGATCTGAAGACGGTTTACAAACATATTGTAACCGGTCACCACTGTACTAAATATTTTTACGTGGTGAAGACCATTTTAATTTGTAATTTTTTAAAAAAAAATTGCCTGCAAGATCGCTGTTCTTCCAGTGATGTTTGCAAAAACCATAAACGATTAAGTCACAGAGCTAGGTGATGAGTGCAAATATTTAGTGTAACCGACATCGGTAATTGGACAGCAAAAGAAATAAATTAAAAATTAAAAGTAGACTGAAGTGATTTTTGTAAGCTATAGCTTAGGGTTTTCAGAAACAAGCTACCAATGTGTCTGAAACGAAATGATTACAGTATCTATATATTACCAGTTTTGACTTATCGCAGTGAGAGAAGTGTTCGAAATCTGTTCAGTGAGCAATGTAGTGGTTCATGGTTGTAACAGAAACAAAGTGGAAGTCATTAGCACAAGCAGGTGAATGGATGATAGATGAACCAAGAATGTTCTTTACTAGATGCCAAGAGGGATCAAGATTACGATAAACTGGACGTTGGGCAGATGAAATAAGAAAACAAAGAGGAGCAGCGTTGTTGCCTATAATCGAAGACTGTAATACATGGGAAAGTCTGGAGGAGACTTGTGGATGTCAAATGGTGAATGCTGGAGAGGATAATGGATAGCCTGTGACATTCTGAAACTCTGTATTAATAGCTCCCATTTGTTGCATGTATTTCCTTTTCTTTCTGATGATACTTTCATACTGTTGCAATGTGCTCATACATTAATGCATACCGCAGTAACACTTGGTTCGGTAGTAGGTCTGATGTTACACTGCCCGCCAAAGAAAGCGAAGGACCCAGAAGCAGCAACGCTAGAAGGCGGTATCGATTTGCAGAATGATCTGCAGAGGATTGATGAATGATGCAGGTTCTGCCAGTTGACCCTGAACGTAAATAAATGTAACATATTGCGCATACGTAAAAGAAGGCAACAACTAAACAATTACACTGCTGATGAGAAACTTCTGGAAACAGTATCTACCATAAAGTTAAGTGGAATGATCACATAAAACAAATAGTAAGAAAAGCAGATGCCCCACTGAGATTCTCAGGAAGAACCCTAAGGTTGGTCTGTTGATTCGGGGGAGGGGACTAAACAGCTAGGTCATCGGTCCCATCGGATAAGGGAAAGATGCAGAAGGATATCGTCAGTGCCCTTTCAAAGGAACCAGCCCGGCATTTGCCTGAAGCGATTTAGGGAAATCAAGGAACCGTCGTCCTCCCGAAGGTGAGTCCATTGTGATAAACACTGCGCCACCTCGCTCAGTGAAGAATCTTAAGGAAATATAAGTCATCCAATGAAGGAAGTAGCATATAAGGTGCTTGTTCGATCGATTATTGAGTGTTATTCATCAATACGGGAACCTTACCAGGTAGAACCGACAGAAGAAACAGAGAAGATCCAACAAAGAACGGCGCGTGTCGTCAAGGGATCTTTTTCCCTTTGAAGTGACGGAGCTTATGAGCGCTCGACGACGAGGTTATCAACGTTTGAACTGACTTACCTAGCTAGTTGCAGTACGACCTGCAGCTCAACACGAACACCGAACCACGGGGTATCTAAACATATACGAACCATTGCCGGTTGTGAAAGAAACGTTAAGTGATCATAGCATCAATAGAACCAAGGAAAATACGAATTTATAGCGACACTTAACTACCAAGCCGTTCCCTTGTCAGTTTATGTAACTAAAATAACGTCACTAATATTGGGCATTCTCATTAGCAATACAGATTTTGTATTCACTTAGGCGTTGTTCGTATACCATATAATTTTTGTTATTCACGTATAAATAACCATGTCTTCAGAAGAAAACAAACTTCAGTAGGGAGCTAGCTATTGCTGTTAACCTAATTGAAGTAAACAAGAGAACAGTTTAACCAACAGCTACTTATTTATTTAACCACCTGATTAAGATGGACGTCATTCACCAGGTGTTGTAGGAGCAGAAAGGTAATGTCTTCTTTAAATACTTTGTCTTACACAGGAGACACTTGTATAAACGTTGTAAATATACAGGAACTTCTCAGTGAATTAGATACGTAGAAGGTGACGAGAAAGAGTTCAGCAAAAGGACTGTCAATGAAAGGAAGCGAGGCAGGAGGTGAACACTCTGACTTCAAGGGTATGAGACCCAGCTTAGTGGCTTGCGGCAGACGTGGCAAATTATCAAAGGCTCGCCGCCCTGGGGGAGTGAGATGGTCATTTTATTGAATTGGCCCCCACTGAAAATTACAGCCGCTCTCTGATCCCGGATGCTAAAGAGAGCGGCCGTCTCTCAGGTCTATAGAGCTTGATGTCACCACACAGTCTCAGATGCCACCACACAGTCCATATCAGTTAAGGAATAGATATCCCAGTATCAATAACAGAACACGGTGTCATTTAGTAAATTCCGCACTGTATGAGGAAAACCATGTAAGACGTAGTTCAGGTATGGCTGTCGCAATGCTGTCACCGTGACTAGTTTCCTAGACAACTTAAAATCAAAGTTTTCCACCTATTAAGGAAAAAAAACCAAACGCTGCGATAAAAGCGGCGATTATGTTTATTGAATTTGATTAATAGTGTAGACACGTCATAAACAGATCACAGAAACAGTGTTCCAGACAAAGAATTTATGTTCGAAGTTGGAACATATCTGCAGCATATAGAAAGGTTATGCCAATTTACTACACTCCAAGTAACGTCAATATGGAGATTACTTTGCATCTAGCATCGACACAATCCACTCACTGGTGTGTGAAGCAGTTGATCATTGAGTCTATGATATTCATAGAAAGTGAGTCACACATTCTTATTCTGCAGTTGCTCTCAGTGAGGCTAGTTTTTGAAAAAGAGAAATTTCGAGCTGAAACACGACTTTTGATACCATCCTACAGATACTCCGTGGGACTGAGTTAAGTAGAACGAGCCTCTCGCTGCAACTGAACTGTTTTCTGTTGAAGATACTCGTGTTCGAGATGTGACAAGAACTCGTGATCGTTATTTCGCTGAAGAGCCATTTTCACCTACACAACGACGTGATAAGAATAAAGAATTTCGTCTCAACAGCCATTCGAGATCACAGTTACGCGTGCAAGGACATAGCCGCATGACTATATATCCAAACATTCACCACTCTGCTAACACACAGTCTACTTTGAAGGTAACCCTTTGACAGAAGTTTGTAGTAGGATCAGTTTTCTCAAGAAATCATAACACTGATCCTTTTTTCTCATTTGGTCAGCAGAACTGGGCTAGCCTCTGAAGAGATTGGTTCATTAACTGATCTGCATTTCAAGCAGTATGTTGGCGAGCAACTGCTCCCTTCTTTGACTGTTACTAAGCAGTATTACACATAACTGATCAATTCGCGTATATGCCAACTTAGTGAAATATCTACACGCAATACTGAAAAAAAATATCAGCTTACTGACGGATGTAGGAGCGGAATAAAACAATTACTGGTCGTCACTGAGAGTCGTGCCCCATAACTTACTTCTAGAAGTTTTGGGTGCCAAAACTGGTGGTTAGAAATTATTGCAATCTGTGAGCAACCACCTGTCCGCTTTTCGCTACGTATACACCGTGTATGGTGCCAGTGAGTTTTATAGAATTGAACTAGTGGACACTGAAATTCCACAGAAAATTGTCCTGATGAAACTACCCTCATTTATTTCTGAATATAGAGCTGTAAAAATAATATTATGACGAATCTGACTACCTTTCAGGAAGAACTTAACACAGACACATATACTGTGCAACGGTCAAATCGGGTATCTGAACTATTTATTTCTGTGAAATGACTAAATTTCCTATCACAGACATTAACACTTAATCATATAAATATTTCCTACGTTGCTATTTACAGGCAAAACATGTGTCATGAGAATGCTCGTTTCCCGACTGCAATTCAGAACACCTTGCTTTCTATAAAGAAACCGATAACACTGAATTTCCACAGAACATTGAATGGAACGTGGCACAACGAGCGTTGATCCGTAGTCCTTGAAGGAAACTTACTTTCTGCAACCTAAAAGATATCTACTAGAATAATGCAAGCAATAGCACACTGTCGAAAGACCTGTACGACTTGAAAAGTAATTCTCACGGAAGTAATGATCGTGCTGAAAGTACGAGATAACAGCCACTGAACGATGAATCAGTGTGTAGCCTCCTGGCTCCTCGAAGACAATGGTTATAAAAATATGTATATAATCAGTTTCATGATGGGACGATATGCAAATAAATGCAAAAGATTTTGTATCAATTGATAATTGTTGGAATCCAAAAGACACGGTTAATTTACATGGAACACCATTATTGATATTCTAAGAGGCACCTAAGACAAAGACTTCGTTTACAAGTTATTCGTGGAACCAACGAAAAATCCAAAAAACATTAGGCGATTGAAGAACGTGTTCACTATGCTCGATTAAGATTCAAATGTATCTTATAGAGAGAATGGACTCTGGAGCACATTAATTGAAATTGCAAGTCTCACTTTATTGTTCATACCACCTCAGTGCAGACAAAAACTCATCATTTCAGTATGGCTTACCAAGCCACATTTGCAGAAAAAGGTTACCTTGTTTTCCAGTGCAGGTGCACAGAGAAATGCTGTTCATTGTTATCTCACATATGTAAACCACACTGCAGCTACATATCACTCTCTTTCCTTCTCAGTACATTGCAGAGAAGCCACGTTTCTTACCACACTATAAAACAAGAAGCGAACAGATCGGAAGACAGAACAGAATAGGAATCTTAGTCTGTCTTCAAACCAACAGGCCAGCCCTCAGATCTCATTGGCTGAGCCCCAATGATCCAAAGACCTTAGTTAAGATAAAAAAGCACAGTAGAAACAGTAGTGACTACTTAAATATCACAGTACAATAGTGCTCGCAAGTGACAAGCATGTAAAACATACAGGGTAGTTTGCGATAATAACAGACAAATTTCATCAGACTACTTCAATATAGGAGAGCAGAATTGGAATGGTATCTGATGAGAGATCAGCACAGCACATTCCAGGCTACTTTAGAGCAAAAGCTATACGAAAATTACATAACTGGTTCAATATGGGAAAATACTGAAATACGGCTTCACTATGGTCTCAGTGAACATGCATCTGGGCGTAAACATCCTTATGTTACATACCAAATACTCTTGCAAGGTATAATCTAATCATATGGCTGTGATACAGTCCATAAGAGTGTAACTTTAAAATCAGTTTTCCTCATTATTACTATAAATGCACAGATATAGAAAAGCTGCTTCATTATGGCCTCACTTTAGCATCAATGAAAATGAGTTGTTGTTATTATGGTCTCCAGTCAGAGACTGGTTTAATGCAGTTCTCCATGCTACTCTATACTGTGCAAGCCTCTTCATCTCCGAATAACTACTACAACCTACATCCTTCTGAATCTGCTTAATGTATTCATCTCTAGGCCTCCCTCTACGATTTTTACCCTCCACGCTTCCCTCCAACACTAAACTGGAGATCCCTTGATGCCTCAGAATGTGTCCTGCCAACCGATCCCTTCTTCTAGTCAAGTTGTGCCACAAATTCCTCTTCTTCCCAATTCTATTCTGTACCTACTCATTAGTTACGTGATATACCCATCTAATCTTCAGCATTCTTCTGTAGCACCACATTTCGAAAGCTTCTATTCTCTTCTTGTCTAAACTATTTATCGTCCATGTTTCACTTCCACACACTGCTACACTCCATAGAAATACTTTCAGAAAAGACTACCTAACACTTAAATCAATACTCGATGTTAACAAATTTCTCTTCTTCAGAAACGCTTTCCTTGCCATACTCAGCCTACATTTTGTATCCTCCCTACTTCTACAGCCATCAGTTATTTTGCTTCCCAAACAGCATAACTCATTTACTAATTTAAGTGTCACATTCCTAATGCCAGCCGGAGTGGCCGTGAAGTTCTAGGCGCTACAGTATGGAGCCGAGCGACCGCTCCGGTCGCAGGTTAGAATCCTGCCTCGGGCGTGGATGTGTGTGATGTCCTTAGGTTAGTTAGGTTTAATTAGTTCTAAGTTCTAGGCGACTGATAACCTCGAAGTTAAGTCGCATAGTGCTCAGAGCCATTTGAACCATTTGAACATTTCCTAATCTAATTTCCTCAGCGTCACCTGATTTAATTCGACTACATTCCATTATCCTCGTTTTTATTTTGTTGATGTTCGTCTTATATCCTCCTTTCAAGACACTGTCCATTCCGTTCAGCTGCCCTTCCAGGTCCTTTGCTGTCTCTGACAGAATTACAATGACGTCGGCCAACCTCTGAGTTTTTAGTTCTTCTCCAACATTTTAATTCCTACTCCAAATTTGTCTGATGATTCCTTCACTGCTTGCTCAATATACAGACTGAATAACATCGGAGATAGGCTACAACCCTGTCTCACTTCTCTCTTAAACACCGCTTCCCTTTCATGCCTCTTGAGTCTTCTAACTGCCATCTGGATTCTGTACAAGTTGTAAATAACCTTTCGCTCCCTGTATTTTACCCTTGCCACCTTCAGAATTTGAAAGAGAGTATTTTAGTCAACATTGTCAAAAGCTTTCTTTAAGTCTACAAGTGCTAGAAACGTAGGTTTGCCTCTCCTTAACCTGTCTTCTAAGATAAGTCGTAGAGTCAGTATTGCCTCACGTGTTCCAACATTTCTACGGAATCCAAATTCATCTTTCCCGAGGTCGGCTTCTGCCAGGTTTTCCATTCGTCTGTATATAATTAGTGTTAGTATTTTGCAACCATGGCTTATTAAACTTTTAGTTCGATAAATTTCACACTTGTCAGTACTTGCTTTCTTCGGTACTGGAATTATTATATTCTTCTTGAAGTCTGTGGGTATTTCGCCTGTCTCATTCATCTTGCTCACCAGATGGAAGCGTTTTGTCACGGCTGGCTCTCCCAAGGCTATCAGTAGTTGTAATGGAATGTTGTCTACTCCCGGGGCCTTGTTTCGAATCAGGCCTTTTAGTGCTGTCTCAAATTCTTCACCCAGTATCATGTCTCCAATTTCATCTTCATCTTCGTCCTCTTCCATTCCCATAATATTTCCCTCAAGTAGACCGCCCTTGCATAGACCCTCTATACACTTCATCCACCTTCCACCTTCCTGCTTTCCCTTCTTTCCTTAGGACTGGTTTTCCATCTGAGCTCTTGATATTCATACAGGTGGTTCTCTTTTCCCAACTGTCTCTTTAATTTTCCTGTATGCAGAATCTATATTACCCCTAGTGATAAATGCTTCTACATCCTTTCATTTATCCTCTAGCCATCCCTGCTTAGCCATTTTGTATTTCCTGCTGATCTCATTTTTAAGACGTTTGTATTCCTTTTCGCCTGCTTCAGTTACTGCGTTTTTATATTTTCTCGTTTCATCAATTAAATTCAGTATCCCTTCTGTTACCAATGGATTTCTACTAGCCCTCGTCTTTTTGTCTACTTGATCCTCTGCTGCCTTCACTACTTCATCTCTCAAAGCTACCCATTCTTCTTCTTTCCCCGGTTCTTGTCAATCGCTACCTAACGCTCTCTCTGAAACTCTCTACAGCTTCTAGTTCTTTCAGTTTATCCAGGTCCCATCTTCTTAAATTTCTACCTCTTTGCAGGTTATTTAGTTTTAGTCTGCAGCTCATGTGGTCAGAGTCCACATCTGCCCCTGGAAATGTCTTACAATTTAAAACCTGGATCCTAAATCTCTGTATTACCATTGAATAATCTTTCTGAAGCCTTCCAGTGCCTCCAGGTCACTTCTACGTATACAACCTTCTTTCATGATTCTTAAACCAAGCGTTAGCTATGATTAAGTTATGCTCTGTGCAAAATTCTACCATGTGGCTTCCTCTGTCATTCCTTACACCTAGTCCATATTAACCAAAGTTACATAAACATAGAAGAATTGCTCAATTATGGCCTTTCTGTGACCTCATAGAAAGTTAGTAAAGATAAACAACAACTTCATAGAATTATGCACATATTCGCAGAACAAAATAAAATAAATATATATGGTCTATGATAAGGGACTAAAATGATTTTGGACAACACAGGCAAACTGCTTTTGATTAAATACAGCACGAGAATAAAATTCAGAGTTGTTGCTGCACCACGCCTTACTAGCTTAACAAGGGAGCCTGTACACAACAGTACTTTATTATCATTATTATTATTATTATTAATAGCAGTAGCAGTTTTATTTATCTGTATATTTCTCTTACAGACATTTTGGATATGTCTTGAAATTACAGTTTAACGATAGCAAAAATGGTGTAATTCAGATATGCAGACATCTACAGACTAAGAGGTCTAGAATGACGAGGATGCAACAGGACTTTTAGTAGGATTCATCGCGGCATTTGCCTGAAATAATTTAGGGAGAGCACCGAAAATCTAAAGCACCATGACTTGTTGAAGACTGGGGCCTCCACTCTCCCAAATATAACGCCACTCTGTATAAAACAGTGCTACCTCACTTGGTTTAACACTATTCTACTATACAGTTTTATAAATAATTTATAAATTGTGTCACCACTCTTCTATAACGAGTGAGAAGCCGAGCTCAGAAAGAGGACATGATGTTAGTATTATACATTGCATAGCTTTGGGAGTAAGTCTTTCCAGAAAATAGAAAAAAAGGAAATAATATAGTGTGAAAGTTTTACGTGGAATGTTAGATGTCGTATTATCATCATAATTATTTGTGTAACATTTTTTACCAAACAACAACGTTATGTTATCTAAGTAATCCTTCAACGTATAGAATGTTTGGTGTAACAGGTACTTTTTAACTACCTTTTTAAATAAGTTTGTTTTAGCAATTTGTTTAATCAGACAGCCCTGCGCCAGGCGGGAAATCTGGGTTTTTGCGCTCTCGTAATTAACTGTAATAACAGTTTGTTTAGTATAAATTACTCATTAAATACGTGTATTAGTGCGCTTTTTATGCTAAAAGTTAAAGGTATCACTTTCCTTTACGTATTAGTCTAGAAAAGGCGAAAAGATCATAAGGTCGGAATGTAGTAGTATATTTGTTTACGTTTTGGCACAATTAACATAGAGAATCCCGTTTAATTATTCTGTTTTTTTTTCCAACATTGTAATCTGAGCGTGTCCATTCACTGATAAGTTCATATTTCCAGAACGTAGCGTAAATCTTAATTTGGTTGATTTAGAATCTTTCGCACTAGTCGATTTTTTACGTGCAGTTTGCATACAATGAAATTACTTTCTATTATGATTAAGACAATTTAAGGGATACTGCCGTTGAATGAGTGCTAAGCTCTTGTTGTAAGCGAAAATACATAACTTTTTACGTTATGTCATACAACTGAAGCGCTAACCTGCAGGCCTAATTTTTGCTGATCATAAGTAACGGAAATTAGTGTAGTGTAAAGTATGTTAAGTGGTTTAATCCCATTTCTAAGGGTGTAATCTGTGTTGCAATGCGTGATAAGTGTGGATGTTACCGTACGGAAGTCAAAGATAGAGTGGTATGTCTAGGCTGTGGTTTGGAATTTCATTGGGATGACTGTAACGGGAACTAAATGGGGAACTCAACGAGGCTTTCCCATCGAACTGTAGCTAGCACTTGGATGGGTGACCATCCGGTCAGCCTGGTGCTGCTGGCAAGCGGGGTGCACTCAGCCCTTGTGAGGCAAATAGAGGAGCTACTTTATTGAGAAGTAGCGCCTCCGGTCTTGTAAACTGACTTACGGCTGGGAGAGTGGTGTACTGACCACATGCCCCTTCATATCCGCATCCAGTGACGCCTGTGGACTGAGGATGACACGGCGGCCGGTTGGTACCGTTGGGGGTTCCAAGGCCTGTTTGGATGGAGTCTAGTTTTTTTTAAAGTTTTTTTTTACCTGGATGAAATAGGAGTGGCAGCTACTCACACAAATGTGAGTTTTTTGGAGGTCTCGCAGTTCCCTGACCAGCCCTTGGTAAACACTGCCTTGTGCCGAGTAACCAATGAGTCGAGCAGCCTGCTGATGACTGAAAGGAAATCTCATGTGAGTGCAGTGCCAATTGCTACAATTGGGAGATGGAAACATACTAGACATGGCCTACACCTGAATAGGAGAGGGAAAGATAGGTTGACTGAGCTTCTTGCAGATATCTCACGTAGTAAGGTCGCTGTGGTTACTGGTGTCAGAGGGGCACCTTTTTAGGTTACAATCAGGATTCAAGTACCCTGTTTTGAAAGAAGTGAAAATAAAATAAGGCGCAGAAAGTAAGGTTAGCTTATTTCATCAGAATAGCAGAGCATTGAGTAATAAGGTAAAAGAGCTACTTGTCTGTATCGAAAATTTAGAGAACTCTGGAAAGATAGACATCCTGTGCTTATTTGAGCACACACAACCACAGGGTTAGATAAGTTACAAATAAATGATTACACTATTGCAGCTTGTGAAGTAATGGGTGAGTTGTGGCGCCCTGGAAGTTCGGAGATGGCGTGGCCATGCGGGGGACTCTCGGCGGGCCGCGGCCCGGCAGCAACCACGTGGTGCCGCACGTTAGCTGAGCATGAGGGGTAGTCCCAGCGTGTGGCTGGGAATTCCATGGTGACGCAGTGTAGATGAAGGAGACACGCCGGGAGTACCAAAGATGGCGGACTTTGTGAAACCTTAATGGCAGACATTTCACAGTTCGTATAGAAATTAATAGTAGCCAGATGAGTGATGATACCTCAAAAAGAAACAAGCACATTACTATTATTTGCACGACGATTCTGTTGGTGTAATCAGATTTTCAATATCTTTATTAGTTTAAAGTTTAGTATCTGGCTGTAAATTACACAAGTAACTCCCAGCAACGAATTTCCAAAATCTAAACGGTTCATCAGAATTCGTCGATTGACGTGTCTTTAGGAAGCTATTAGTGTAAACCTAAATGGATATAAATTACAGGTATGTAACTTGATTAGTAATGAGTTATTGGAGGCCAAAGTGGCCGATTACTATTGATCACGTCAGGCCATAAGTACTCCACTGTTACACGAAAAAACGGTAGCAGCATGCTTATAAATATAATTATTCATCTATGTCTTTGTTTATATCCGATATATACTATTCATGAAGAAATTGATCAAACATTTACTGTGTTTTAGAAAGGACAGAGACATTAGGCTACTGGCCTACTTTTGCTTGCTATTTCTTTGATATATATTTTTATATAATTTGTTTATGTATTTAATAATATACGTTAGAGCGTGTTTATGGTCCATCTGTAGGAATATTTATTTACTTTCAAGTTATTTAAATGTAAATCCAGTATTTCGAATGTGTTTCATTATGTTTGTGAGTGAGTGTTGGCTTGAAGCCAGTGCGGGAGCGCTCTAGCCAATCACAGCGATCGTTCCAAAAAGGACATGTAGAGAGACTGTATGGAAGTGGGGAGGAGCATCGTCTCTGGAGAGGACAAGGGAGTGCTGAGCAGGGAGGCGTGGGACAGGACGGGAGAGGACACAGGAAGTGCTGGACGCGATGGCGCGACGGATGCATGGTCGCGGCAGAGACTTGGAGAGTGTGGAGCGGTTTGCGCGTGGTCGCGAGAGGTAGAAATACAGTACTTCGGAGTGCCGACTTGTGAACTTGTTAGATTTCCCTGGTTTCTAGAATGAAGACGTAGCATGCATTTGGAAGTGAATATCTCGCGAGCTGTGTTGTCGTTCATAACTAATTACGTGCCGTAGAAAAAATGGTTCAAATGGCTCTAAGCACTATGGGACTTAACATCTATGGTCATCAGTCCCCTAGAACTTAGGACTACTTAAACCTAACTAACCTAAGGACAGCACACAACACCCAGCCATCACGAGGCAGAGAAAATCCCTGACCCCGCCGGGAATCGAACCCGGGAACCCGGGCGTGGGAAGCGAGAACGCTACCGCACGACCACGAGATGCGGGCTACGTGCCGTAGAAATCTATTGTTTCCCTGTTATTTAACTTAAATTTTATTTAATTGCTGGACCATCGACACCAATAAGTGTTTTTCAGAAATATACCGCATTCTCAGAAGTACTTCTACTATCGTACTCATAATTTAAAGTCATTAAAATAGTACCTGCAAATTTTATTTAATTGCAATATTTCACTTATAAATTTCTACGTTATATTCGCAATTTCCAAGTGATAGGAACCTTCGACCATTCGATTCATGTGTATATTCATATTGTATACTGTAGACTCAGCAGTATTTGGCTTGTAATGCGGCAACTACGTATCCCAGCCCCTGGACAACGAGACCAGCCAAAACTTTTAATACTTCAACTCTGAATCAGAGGGTATGTAGTTGAGGGCCACACCACTACATCACATCATATCATTTCTATTTGAAAACTCGCAAGCTTACTCATACAGAAACAACATGGGAAAAAAGGAGGAGATGTTACATATATAAAGATAGAGCACAAGTTCAGAAACAATGAGACAAGTAGATTTTGTAGTGAAGAGCACATACATCTAAATCTACATTTACATTTGCATAGATACTCTCCAAACCACCGTACAGTACGTGGCGAAGGGTACCCTATACCACAGCTAGTCATTTCCTTTTCTACTCCACTCGCAAACATGGAGAGGGGAAATGACTATCTATATGCCTCCGTATGAGAACTAATTTCTCGTATCTTACCTTCGTGGTTCTTATGTGCAATGTATGTTGGCGGCATTAGAATCGTTTGTCAATCAGCTTCAAATGGGAGTTCTCGAAATTTTCTCAAAAGTGTTTCTCGAAAAGAAGGTCGCCTACCAGCCAGGAATTCCCATTTGCTTTCCGAAGCATCTCTTTTACACTTAACGTGTTGTTCGAACCTACCGGTAACAAATCTAGCATCCTGCCTCTGAATTGCTTCGATGTCTTCCTTCAATCTGACCTGGTACGGATTCCTAACACTGGAGCAGTACTCGAGATCAGGTCGCACCAGCGTCCTATGTGCTCTTTCCTTTACAGGTGAGCCACTCTTTCCTAAAATTCTCCTAATAAACCGAAGTCGACCATTCGCCTTCCCTACCAAAGTTCTCACATGTTCTTTCCATTTCATATCACTTTGCTACTTTACGCCCAAACATTTAGACGACTTGATTGAGTCAAGCAAGGCACTAGTAATACTGTATCCGAACATTACAGGTTTGCTCTTCCTACTCATCCTCATTAACTCACATTTTTTCACATTTAGGGCTAGCTGCCATTTATCACACCAACTGGAAATTTTGTTTAAGTCGTCTTGTATCTTCCTACAGTAACTCAACTTCGACACCTTACCGTACACCAAAGCATCATCAGCAAACAACCGCAGACTGTTGTCCAACTCTAACGCCAAATCATTTATGTATGTAAACAGCGACAGCGGGTCTGTCACACTTCCCTGGAGCACTCCTGACAATATCCATGTCTCTGATGAACACTCGCGCTCGACTACAAACATACTATAGTTCAATTCTTTTATCTTGGTGGCTCGCGCATGCCCGCCCAGACGCGGGAGATTGCTGCGTTGCCTGTTGCACACGACGCACGCGCCAATAGAAGCAGCGCCATAGTATAGCATAGTTCGCAAGCTTACGTTTAGGGGGGAGCGCGCAGTTCATGAAGTAAAGCCACCACGGCCGCATTAACCCTTTCGCTGCTACAAAGACGTGCCCCCTGCATTCCGCGCTGTGCGCGATTTTGTCACTGCACTGCTCGCCTGTGCAGACACATCGTGTTCCGACTGCTTTGACACACTTTTCATTCGGTTCCACAAAACAAAATTAGATTTTTACACATCTTCTTGACTGATACCTTCCCCCCCATAAATGACTTAATTTTGTTTGGAACGCAGTTATTATGCAGCATTAAATATAGTAAACCATTGCACGAAATTTTGAAGAGTTTGCAGAGGTAAAAGTCCATAGAGTATACTTTCCGTATGGTCGATTTTAGTTGCCACAATGTTGAGAATGAAATGTGGACAAGATACCTAAATTTCATATAAAATTTACTGTATAACAATATCTCATTTAAGTACCACATAGGTGTCGTATGTAATATTGAGAAATATTCCGTCTTTCGCGACTGTAACAAAAGTTTTATTTACACTGAGCACGTTTGGCTTTATTTTAAAGCACTTCAGTCAATCAAAAGGAAGTAGACAAAATACATTAAACAAAACTGTGGGCTTACAAAAACATTAGGACTTGAATATCCCGTCTGTCAGTGAAGTGCTCTGAGCTATGTCAAATATAATTTTTGTGTGTGGCACACACAAGCATCATTTATCCGCTAAAACACTGATCAGCCAACACAAACGTTGAATATTGTGTTACCGCAGCACAAAACTACGAAAGGTGACTTGGCAATGGAGGAGACAAAATACTGTCCACTGAAGATGCTTCAAAAGAGAGAAACGCGTCTGGTCTAAATAAGTCGCTTATTACAGTTGCAGAAGAGGAATATATTTCAGTACCATTGGTAAAACTGCGACTGTGGAACAAAAACAAGAAAGAGAACATGAGTACCATTGTGTATGTGCCATACCTTTCATTGATTGATGTGCTTTAAAATAAAGCCAAACGCGTCCGGTGTAAATAAAACTTTTATTACAGTCGCGAAAGACGGAATATTTCTCAATATTACATGCGACACCTATGTGGTACTTAAATTGAATGAGATATTGTTATACAGTAAATTTTATATGAAATTTAGGTATCTTGTCCACATTTCATTCTCAACATTGTGGCAACTAAAATCGACCATACGGAAAGTATACGCTATGGACTTATACCTCTGCAAACTCTTCAAAATTTCGTGCAATGGTTTACTACATTTAATGCTGCATAATAACTGCGTTGAACATCGAAACAAAATTAAGTCATTTATGGGGGGAAGGTATCAGTCAAGAAGACGTGTAAAAATCAAATTTTTGGGCCAAATAGTTTTTGTAAAATCGAATGCTAAGTGTGTCCAACACCATGTGTCTACACAGGCGAGCAGTGCAGTGATGACAAAATCGCGCACAGCGCGGAATGCGGGGAGCACGTGTCTGCAGCAGCGAAAGGGTTAATGAAGAGACAAAGCACTAGAATTTTAAAAAAATGCATTCAAACGAATATAATTCGTGAAGTAAGGCACTTCCATATTGTTTTTAAATAATAAAAACATTAAGCACCACCACATAACCTTCCACATAGGAGCCAAACACCTTAACCGTTACGCCATCGCAACTCGTTTGACTACAGAATGCCATGAGGACTCTAACATGTGACGCAAAAT
This sequence comes from Schistocerca nitens, assembly GCF_023898315.1. Lineage (NCBI taxonomy): Eukaryota > Metazoa > Arthropoda > Insecta > Orthoptera > Acrididae > Schistocerca > Schistocerca nitens. The sequence goes on along the minus strand of NC_064616.1, from coordinate 554,188,991 downwards.
ACTGACAAACACTGTTGGTATGACTATAAATTACTCACGCTTCGTCGAAGTACAATAGGAAATAAACAATTACCGCTGTTCTTTATTGCGAAAAAGCAGTTCGTGAGATTGATACAAACACCTTTAATTGCTATCGCCTGAATTAGGAGTCTTCTTGCTTGTTTGGTTTAATTAATTAATAGAATATGAAGCAATTGGTATAAAGAATGCTTTTTCCAAACTTTCTATAAAAGAAAGTCTGCTGTCAAGACATTGCTTTTGTTCTATTACTTTATTTAAGAGTGAACATTTCTAAAACTGAAGACACTCGTCCATGCTCTGCACTGCAGTCGAGATCTGGCAACGTCGTTCTCTGTTCATTGGCTGACTGTGTTTTGTGACGTCAGATGCGCAGAACGAACCTAAACTCGGCCGACAACATAAATGACGCGCACTTTAGGTTCTATTATTTAAGAAGTGTTCGGGTCACTCACGTATTCATGGATTTTTTCCATATGCTCGTACCTTTATTAAGAGCCTGCAGTGGGCACCATGTCAGATGTTTTCCGGAAATCTAGAAATATGGACTCTGCCTGTTGCAAAAATGGTTCAAATGGCTATGAGCACTATGGGGCTTAACATCTGAGGTCATCAGTCCCCTAGAACTTAGAACTACTAAAACCTAACTAACCTAAGGACATCACACACATCCATGCCCGAGGCAGGATTCGAACCTGCGACCGTAGCGGTCGCGCGGTTCCAGACTGAAGCTCCTAGAACCGCTCGGCCACACCGGCCGGCTCTGCCTGTTGCCCTTCATCAATAGCCTGCAGTACGTCATATTCGAAAAGGGAAAGCTGAGTTTTGTACGAGTGATGTTTTTTAAAACCATGCTGATTCGTGAAAATAAGCTTCTCAGTCACAAGAAAGTATATTATATTCGGGCTAAGAATATGTTCAAGAATCCAGCAGCAACGCAAAGTTCGGGATTTGCTCTGTAATCTTGCGGGTCCGTTGTTTTACCGTTCTTATATACTGGAGTCACCTGCATGTTTTTCCAGTCACTTGGGACTTTGTGTTGGGCTAGAGATTCACGATAAATGTAGGCTAGATAAGAGGCCAATGCCGTAAAGTACTCTTTGCAAAATAGAACTCGGATTCCATCCGGACCTGGTGATTTATTTGCTTTCAAATCTTTGCGTTGCTTCTCTACGCCAGGGATATTTATTACTATGGCGTCCATGCGGGAGTCTGCCCGATGGTCAAATGACGGTATGTTTGTACGGTTCTCCTGTGTGAACGATTTCTTGAAAATGAAATGTAAAACTTCGGCTTCCGTTTTACTGTCTTCAACTGCCACACAAGACTGGTCAACAAGTGATTGAATGGAAGCCTTAGAACCGCTTAGCGACTTTACATTAGACCAGAATTTTCTCGGATTCTCTGACAGATCTTTTGCTAAGGTGTGACGGTGGTAGTTGTTGTATTCTTTGTCGTAGATCTTGTCACAGACCCACGAATCTTTACTCATCTTCGCTTATTGTCATTTGTTCCTTCCCTTTGGCACTGCGAGTGCAGCAGTCGTTGCTTCTTCAGTATCCTCCGAAATTCATTATTGAACCATGGTGGGTCTTTCCTATCCTTTATCCAATTACTAGTCACATAACTCTCCAGACTATGATTTACAATCTGCTTAAACTTGGCCCATAATTCCTCTGCACCCATCTTACTAGAACTAAGTGATGTCAGTTCACTGTCTAAGTGAGATTCCAACAACAGCTTATCTGTTGTATCTAGCAAAAACACTCTCCTAGCCTTCTTGACTAATTTACTAACTTTGGTAATCATAGTTTCTGTAATGAAATTATGATCGCTAATCCCCATTTCTATACTGACATCGTCAGTGAGGTCCGACCTGTTTATAGCTACAAGGACTAAGATATTTCCATTGCGTGTGGGCTGTCGCGCTAGCAGCTCAAGACCGTTTTCAGAAAACGTGTTCAAAAGTATTTCGCACGACTTCTGTCCCCCCCTCCCCTCCCGCAATGAACCCATAGACATTCCAGTCTATAATCGGTAGGCTGCCGTCGCCTCCAACTAGTATTGAACGATCTGGGTATTCACGCGCCATTGACTGTAGACTTAAATGACTTTATAGCTGTCACAGAGGAATCGGATGGGCGGTAAAAACATACAATAATTAACTTGGTGTCACCTATACCTGTTATACGCGACCAGATAACTTCACGGTCACACTCAACTTCGACCTCAATAGAGACAATATTTTTGTCAACTGCAATGAATACTCTCCCTCATATGACCTCTAAATTTATCTTTCCGATATACGTTACATGACTCGCTAAGTATCTCAGAGCTTTCCACTTCGGGTTTCAGCCAGCCCTCTGCCGCAAGAATAATTTGAGCGCGAGAACTTTCCTGGAGGGCAGTAAAATCGGGAACTTTATTTAGAATACTTTGACAGTTTACTGATAAAATTGTGGCAGTCGAAGCGTCTTTATTCTGAACGCCGTTTGATTTCCCTTGCTGCATGTCGGCTATCGAGTGTTCATCAGAGCACCTCAAACTACCATTTAGCCTAAAACACCCTCATGCGGACTCCACAAGTACTATGCTACCCGAGTAGTTGGTCCCTTTTTGTAGCGCACCGCTGACCTATCAATGGGAGTCCTACAAATCGGACATATCGAGTGCACATTGGCTTTATTTCCAGCCCTGCATGCTATCAGCCAAAGGGGCTCGATAAAGCACCAACATTGGAGCTCCCAATATATAGTAAGTCCCTCCCCATGTGTGACTGCTTGGATCATGCTGAAGGAGCGGGTGAGCGGGTGAGGCCAGGCGGCTAGTCTCCACATTGGCCCTCCGCCTCGAGCGACGCGAGCGTGTTACCACCCGCCAGTCACCATGCTGTAAGGGGGGATCCACTGCGTCGGGTGCACTAGGAGGTGCCTCGGAAGCAGAAACCGTGGGCAAAACCAGCGACACTTGAGGTGTCTCATGCGACGCGTCAGAATCTCCGCCACCGCTACATCCTGAGGCAGCAGTCTGAAGCTGATTGACCGTAGCCAAAAGCGCATTTAGCTGATCGCGAACTGCCGCCACCACCTCCTGCATTTGCACAAGCCATGCGCACATGCTAACCATCCTAGCAAGACTAACTGAAGAAGTAACCTATAAAAGCAGACAGAATCCTAGATATGCAACTTGTTACCCTCCTGATGTGTCACCAACGGCCGCTGATGCATTAATGAGTTATATAGATGGCAGGTCGGTGAGCAACTATTGCTCTACAGCCGCGCGGGATTAGCCGAGCGGTCTGTGACACTGCAATCATAGACTGTGCGGCTGTTCCCGGTGGAGGTTCGAGTCCTTCCTCGGGCATGGGTGTGTGTGTTTGTCCTTAGGGTAACTTAGGTTAAGTAGTGTGTAAGTTTAGGCACTGATGACCTTATCTGTTAAGTCCCATAAGGTTTCACACACATTTCAACATTTTTTTTATTGCTCTACAGACGGAATGAATTTACACTTACAAAAACGTGAGATTAAACCTCTTAAACAGAAAAACACGCACGAATTTTAATAAATATACTACGAGGAAAACGCAGAAGAAACAAACACTTAACTTGCGGCTCTGTAGATGCATATCAGTTGAGAGATGGAGCCGTGCTTGCGAATTAACGTTGCTAAATAGTTCACTTTTAATTGTAAGAACACTGAAGCGCCACCGAAACTGGTACAGGCATGCGTATTCAATTACAGAGATATGTAAAAAACCAGACTACGGCGCTGCGGTCGACAACGCCTATATACGACAGTAAGTGTCTGGCGCAGTTTTTAGATCGGTTACTGCTGCTACAATGGCAGGTTGTCAAGATTTAAGTGAGTCTGAACGTGGTGTTTTAGTCGGCGCACGAGCGATGGGGCACAGCATCTCCAAGGTAGCGATGAACTGGAGATCTTCCTGTACGACCATCTCATGAGTGTCCCGTGAATATCAGGAATCCGGTAAAATATCAAATCTAGTCTGACATCGCTCTGGCTGGAAAAAGATCCTGGAAGAACGGAACCAACGACGACTGAAGAGAATCGTTCAACGTGACAGATGTACAAGCCTTCCTCAAATTGTTGCAGGTTTCAATGCTACGCCATCAACAAGTGCAGCGTGGGAACCATTCAACGAAACATCATCGATATGGGCTTTCGGAGCCGAAGGCCCACACGGGTACCCTTGACGACTGCACAGCACAAAGCTTTACTCCTCGTCTTGGCCCGTCAACACCGACATTGGACTGTTGATGACTGGAAACATGTAGCCTGGTCGGACGAGTCTCGTTTCAAATTGTATCGAGCGGATGAACGTGTACGGGTACGGAGACAACCTCATGAATCCATGGACCTTGCATATCAGCAGGGGACTGTTCAGGCTGATGGGGGCTTTTTAATGGTGTGTGGCGTGTGCAGTTGGAGTGGTATGGGAACCCTGGTAAGTCTAGATCCGACTCTGACAGGTGACACGTACGTAAGCGTCCTGTCCGATCACCTGCATCCGTTCATGTTCATTGTGCATTCGGACAGACGTGGACAATTCCAGCAGGACAATGCGACACTCCACACATCCAGAATTGCTACAGAGTGGCTCCAAGAAAACTCTTCTGAGTTTAAAAACTTCCGCTGCACACCAAACTCCCCAGACATGAACATTATTGAACATATTTGGGACGCCTTGCAACGTGCTTCTCAGAAGATATCTCCACCGCCTCGTACTCTTACGGATTTATGGACAACCCTGCAGGATTCCTGGTGTCAATTCCCTCCACCACTATTTGAGACATTAGTCGAGTCATGCCACGTCATGTTGCGACACATTTGTCTTCCATTGAGACATTAGTCGAGTCATGCCACGTCATGTTGCGTCACATTTTGTAGCCATAATTAACTTTCCAACACAGATGGATAATGACAGTAGAACCCTAACTGATAATGTTTTCTTTGATGAAGCATTAAGTAAGAAAAATACTGGTTACTCAATAACAAATGCTCTCTCTGATCATGATGCACAGTTAGGATAAATAACATAGCACTTTACAATATAGATACTCCTCAGTTGAAACCAGTTAGAATATTTAGTGACTCCAGGACAAGTGTTTTTAAGAATAGTTTCCAGGAGATGACGTGGGATGTAATTTATAATGAACCCAATTCTAAAGCAAAATTTAATCTATTAAATCATAAATTCTTATCATTATTTGAAAATAGCTTTCTACATAAGCTAATCACCAAGGACACTAAACAGCCGTATAAAAAATCATGGACCACTAGAGGGACTAAAGTATATCGTGAAAGCAAAAGGGATATGTATATTTTGGCAAGAACAAGTAGGGATCATACAGTAGTTGCACACTACCTAAAAATCAAAGAACATGTACATAATGTCAGAAATCAGTGCTAACGACAACAGACTTAAGACTGTATGGAATGTAGTGAAACGAGAAACTGAACAACCAGCAACTGAACAAGATCACATCGCTATCGAACTGTATGGAAGGACTACAAATGATTAGTCACAGGTAGCAAACACATTTAATAATCGTTTCTTAAATATAGTAGAAAGCATAGGGACAAACAGTCCAAGTACAAAATCACAATAGTATGTTAACACTGTAACTTTAAGAAACTTAAGTTATTTGAATGACGATATGAATGTGACTGTGTCACCAAATTCTCATTCTGAAACTGAGGAAATTATACATTCTCTCAAAAATAAAAGTGCATCTGGTTTTGATAATGTTTCCAACAGAGTACGTAAAATTTGTTCCCATATAATAAACCCAGTCTTATCTGATATATATAATGATTCACTAACTCAAGGCATTTTTGCAGAGTCTGAAATATACCGTTGTTAAACCCGTCTTTAAGAAATTTGATAAGTTAGATGTCAACGGCTATCGACCTGTTTCACTGCTGACATCATTCTCCAACATTTTTGAGAAGATGATGTGTTCTGAAACAGTATCTCACCTTAGCAACAATAGTATCCTTATTAAATCACAGTCTGGGTTTCATAAGGGTTGCTCTACTGAGAATGTCATTGACACATTCACAAATCAGATTTAGAAGCACTAAATAATAAAATAGTGCTGGTTGGTATTTTCTGCGCCTCTCTAAGGCATTTGACTGAGAAAATCAAGTATTCTCCTAGATAAACTGCCGTTTTATGGGACTGATGATATAGCCAACCACTAGATAATGGCATGTCTAATCAAAAGAATGCAGAAAGTTGTACTTAGTAATTCAAGCAATGTAGTCAGTGGGCGTAATACTGACTGGGGAGAAATCACGTATAGATTTCCCCAAGGTTCAGTCTTACATCCACCACTGTTCCTCACATACACACATCAAAAAAAGCTTTGCATCCAAGAGTTCCTGAACCTGTACAGAAAATAGAAATAGAGATCAAGATAAACATCATTTCCGCCCTGCCCTTTTTATTGCTCATGAAAACCACGCATTACATGATGTACCGCCATACAGCGAGACCTTCAAAAGTGGAGATCCAGATTGCTGTACACAAAGGTACAGTCATGCTCAAAAGTATCCGAACGACCTGAATTGCATTTCGATTTATGCGCATGCAACCCACATAAGGCAGCTGTCTAGCAGGTCCTCTAATCGCTCCTTGGTACAGTCCTTTGACTATTGAAAATGGTTCCAACAAGTCACCACTAGAAAACACTACTCTGTATCGCAATAACTCTAGATGTAAATTAATACTACGATACTACAAATATCAGGGAACACCTTATCACAGGTAAGACTTTCTTTAAAGCTTGTAAGCTCACATTTATTACAGTAAATGACATACCTGAAATGTTACCACTGTCATTATTACGTCAGATAGGTAATGCACGTAGTAAGTTCGTCGTATTCATGATTTCCTCTTCAAAGTAACATACCGTACTTATTATTTAACACAAAATGACATTAAAAATTTAAGTTATTCATGACCAGCTAGTTGAGAATATGTATGGACTTCAAATGAGACGACGAACCGTCTCGTTCTGCATATGGATTCAAACCCAGGTCATGCAGACTAAGCAAAGATTTCGTGACTGACGGAAACTAACAGTCATTCCTGATTAGGCATACAGAGAGTGATATACCTCGATTTTAGACGGTATCAATTAGCAAATACCAACTTTAAATTACATAACGCAAACATTTTTAACGGACTGTTAAATCCCATAGTGCTCAGAGCCATTTGAACCATTTGAACTATTTTAACGGACCCGAATTCCTACCCAGCTCCTATTGTCCCTGTTAACGAACTACGAGTGATGTTAAATATTGCTTCTTAACAAGTAACTTATTTGAAATGCCGTGAGGTAAAGCTTTGTGTTGGACAGGGATTCGAACCCAGAACCTAATCGGATAGATATCGAAGCACAATCAACTGTGACATGTCGCAATTTCCCGGCAGTAGCTAGATGTTTTAACTGAAATGACGAGACGAAACATTAATTTTTTCCTTCCCAGGACTCTAACCCGGCACCTATTACTGTTATAATCAAGAGAAAACGAACGTTAAAAAAGGGTTTGTTGCACCAGCAGCGACATGTGATCATGTTTGAACTAGTAATAATATGATGAAGAGTTTAGTGCTGACTGGGAATAGAGCCCCACACATATCGTTGTTGACTACACGCAAAGAGACGTCAGCTACCGAATTTTTCTGCACCAGCAGCTCGGAATAACATCTCGTTGAACTTACAGTGATCTCGCAAATAGTTCTGTGTCTCACTGGGAGTCAAAAACGTCAAATATCGATAGTATTGACAACGGATGAAAATACATTAAACATCGAAATTATTATCCGCCAGCAGATAGGTGTTCTCATGCTAGATCTTGATAATACATAATGAAATCTTTAGTTCCGGGCCAGGATTCGAACCCATTCACGCGCAATATGTGGAGATGTTGAGGAATCTGCATTTTTGAACAAACAACAAATTGTAGCCGAGCTGTATTGTTACGAAGGGAACAAATTCCGCGTTAAGGGCGGTCTGAGTTGCATTCCCAGTTCAGAACCAATTTTATCGACATACAGAACCTCAGATAAAAGATGGAATAAGTGTCCTGTGAGCCTACATAGCTTTTGTTTCGTCACTAGAAATAAATAACTAGTATAAGAAAGTTTACTGGTGACAGAGTTTCTATATGTCGCCACTCCAGACTTTATTGTGGCTCAACCTAACGTCTACTTGGTAGAGATGGGATACCATTTTTAATGTGAATTTCAGACCACAATGCCATTATATCTTCTTCACTTGGTGTAGCCAGAAGAGAATGGAATCTGTCTCTTCCTATCTAAAATCACTCACCGAAGTTGGAACCGAACTCAGACCATATATATATAAACCTCTCATCAGCCGAACAGAACACCAAACCCTCTTCCTAGTGGCCCAGTTCATATCATAACGCCGATGTGCCACACTAGCTGAGAATTATGACATACAGGCTCCCTGTATCAATTTGCAGCATGTTCAGTAAATTCATTTACTTGGTTTACCGAATCACCATGAACTAGCTGCCGCGGCTACCCAGTGTAGACATTCAACTTTATTTTGTAATCACCAAAACAAAGTCACGTAACTGCCACCAACACAGAACTGCCAACAGTGTAGGACGCAGAAATTTAAATAGGAAGTGTTCCTTTCCACTTGAGCTACTCTGTTGCGCTATCTGTTTGTTGAAAACGTCGTGCAGTGCAAAAGAAAAGATATAACTGTTTGTCTCTTATAAGTATTGACCTGGCCATATGCATTATCCCACAGCGCTGTGGAATGCAGAAGATCTGGAGGAATTGTTTTTCACTTCTGGAGCTGTTATAGCTACGCGTCGGCTAGTAGCGTAATGGTAAGTATCGCACACGGTAGGTAAGATGTCGCGATTTCGAGTATATTCACTGCTATATTTCTTTTTATAAACGCAATTCCGCTGTCTGCTAAAGTTATCAATCTAATGGAATTTGTAACATAATCCCCTTCACTTCCTAACCCAATATAGTCGTATGTGGAAAAAGGGCTAACTTCTGCGACATTTTGTTCATTTCAGGTGTAACAGACAGCCAGACAGTAGATGCATCTCGAAACTTTTCTATTATGTATGGGTAGAGCGCATCGTGCCAAAATACGTCGGAAAAGTATTTTCTATATTAGCTGTCGTCTGGTAGTGGCATTTTATTCTTCTTCAAACCTTGTTTGAGAGCTTAAACTCAGAACAAGTTTTCTACATGCATGTAATCAATAAACTGTATGTGCATTTTCAGACTGTTATAGATAACATCAGAGAATTCGCATATATCGTTGATGGTTAATTTCTCTCTCATGTTTACTATGGTTTCAACAACACTAAAGGAAACATTACGAAAATTGTGAACTGTGTTATAAAAAATGAAATAAAACTACCCAGGATAACCTTACGATGAAAGTCTGTTTTACTAAAACTGAGTATCTGTACACAAGCGTGCCTCTGTCGACACGAATTGGTAAAATACTATTCACATAGATTTTGATTGGGTTTGTGTTTAATTGGTATGCTGTGTCATACTCAAGATGTATGCAAATGTGGCATTTCATAAATAAAGTTATGTATTTCTAGAAACCCAAAATTTGCTTGTCAGCAGCGGAAAGAGGGGTTAGATGTTGTGCAGCATTGTAAGTTTTTCACCATTGCACTATGAGCCAAAATTATTTTCTTGCGATTTCCTTATCGATGTTTGATCTGGCTGTTTGTAGCTCTTTCATAGAAGGGATAAAAAAGGCTACACTCAGTGAGACTGTAGCTGAGAACCATAACAGACGCTGTTTCACAGGTCTGTACGTTACCACAGAGCTGACGAAGAAGTATGTGTTTTACCTTCCTCTTACGAGACCAATAGTGGCTAGAACTCGTTAACCGCTATTTGATGACGAGTTTGTTAGCGATTTCCACGTGCAACGACTTTCCTGGGCTGAAAACTGTAAATTTACAGTCTTTTGTTACACCTCAAGCGATAACAACTCAGATTATTCAATGGGAATAACAGGTAAAATCAAGTGAAATTTGAGACTTAATTCCGTGCACACCAGGAAGTAACTCGTCGATCACAGAGTTGCCGAACATACATTGCCTTGTTGCCAAATCTCAGTTACAATACCAGCAGGAGGAAGAAGAAGAACCGATGTGATCTTACAGCGGGCTGGGAAGTGACCATAGCTGGTGTCTCAAAGTCGCGGCTGCAACAGCTTGGAATACGTAATGCGTCTGATTCGCATTTCTGTAGCTAGGTTTGTGGACTGGAGCGCAGTTACTAATAATACTCAGAACTGACTGCAAACTAAGCATCATAAATCAGTAAATCTCATAGTTGTTTTTATATTTTTTTCGTAAGTGTACTCAAAACTAAGAAATTCATTGACAGACGTTTTCGTGCCTCGCCGATAGTCGAGCACAACAAACAAATAGAAATAAAAAAAGAATTTGTGTATGTGTGTGTGTGTGTGTGTGTGTGTGACAGAGAGAGAGAGAGAGAGAGAGAGAGAGAGAGAGAGAGTAAAATATTGTAAAGAAATTGAATCATGGTATGTAAAGAACTCTTTCATTAAAAAGACACGTTCCACATCATTGTGATAAACGTGTTCATGATCTATGAAACAAGAATTAATCTAATGTAATCTAATCTAATCATATCATATTGATGACTAGCCATGAAGAGTCATGAATTACCGAAATTTTTGCTAATACCAGTAACCAAATCTAAACTTGAAAATAAAAGACGAGAGTTTTTGTAATAAACCGGGAGTTTTATCAAGACCCTTTCGTCCCTGTTAACTAACCACGAAAGATGTCTGATATACCTCTATTCTGAAGTAACAAAGTGTGCATGCATTTAAAGATGAAGTGCATGATGTGAACTTCTGTTACAGAGATACGAACCCTTCACGGTTCTTTCCATGTCTACGGAATCCTTTTCACGTTAATATCAAACATCAGCAATTACTTCTAGATTACATTAAAACTAAAGTAGTTAATGAAGACGTTGATGTGTGTGAAATCTTATGGGACTTAACTGCTAAGGTCATCAGTCCCTATGCTTACACACTACTTAACCTAAATTATCCTAAGGACAAACACACACACCCATGCCCGAGGGAGGACTCGAACCTCCGACGGGACCAGCCGCACAGTCCATGACTACAGCGCCTTGACCGCTCGGCGATGAAGACGTTACTTGATAACAAAAACGCGGTGCCTTTCTTCATTTACTTGCGCCTAGAAATGGCTATCGAGTTCTGCCAAACCCAAAGGCAAGAGATCTTACTGCCTTCCGATATACGTCACTGTCAGTTCTTCCATATGATTTGGTCGACATGACCTGTTTCAAGTTGTGTATGACAGACAACGTTTTAGAATACAATTGTTTTCCTTTGCAACAAACAGAAAGTTTTTCATTCTAAGTATCCATTTACCGACCGAACTCTGCCGCATTTCACTGGTTGGAAGGCAAAAAGCTTACTGACAAATTTCGCACAAGGAAAAGGGGGACGAAATGTCTCCCACTGGAAGGTCATGTTGTTTTATTTAAATGATTACAAAATCAGGTAAAATGAACAGTCAGGTTGTCAGTATAAGCACATTACTGTTGTCAGTATGATGTTACACTGCCCAGGGCCTGTAATGATAAAGGGCCCGTTTAGCTCAGGCATATTGTATACTGAAGTGGAAGAGAGAGCACCACCAAATTCTAATCCGTATGCATTGCATACACACGGAAATTACTGTTACTGTGTATTTATGGAGCCCAATGAGTGAACTGCGTAATTTGCGGTGAGAAAGAGCACTGGCAAACAGTCTTCGCTACATTAGATTACTTAATCTGGTGTCACTCTGCGCTAGAATTTATGGTCAGCGACTAAGTGTAAGGTCAATGAGTCGGATGCGAGTTTTGCAACTGTGAAATACTTTACTACATTATAGAAGCGAATATTAAATTTGAACTAATATTGCGAAAATTTTGGACTTTGACAGCTTAGAATGAAAATTTTTCTGTTTATTGCAAAGGAACACAATTGATTTTCTAAAACATTCCGTGTCATACACAACTTGAAACAGGTCATGTCGACCAAATCATACGGAAGAACTGACAGTGACGTATATCGGAAGGCAGGAAGATTTCTTGCCTTTGGGTTTGGCAGTACTCGATAGCCATTTCTAGGCACAAGTAAATGAAGAAAGGCGGCGCGTTTTTGTTATCAAGTAACGTCTTCATCAATTACTTTAGTTTTAATGTAATCTACGAGTAATTACTGCTGTTTGATATTAACATGTTCTTGGGAAATTACTTCTAAAGTGACCAAAAGGCATCACATGATATTCAAGTACAGTGTTCCAGCAGCGGTATGAAGAAAATGATAGTAATAATGACGGTAATAATCGAATTATCCGGTGACTTCACACTTCCCAGTGGATTTACTCGAACTAAGAAATTTGCTGAATTTGCGAAAATTTCAAAATGCCTAGAAGAGTCTTTACATCCTGCTGACATGAGAATATCATAATCTCCGCTTCAGAAGCTTGCTGCTACTTAACCATTTAATACACTCGCGTTTTTTCCACCGTGACTAATTTTGTAAGCTACGCACATCATCTGTTACAGCACAGTCCTGGGGCTGGGAAATGTGGCCACAATGGTCTGGCGGAACGAACTATCACAGGTGTAATGCGTGGGTTCAGGGATTCACTTTTAAGGGGCTCCGGAAAGGCTCAAAATCATGAAAAGCTCAATTTTTTATATTTTTGCGTTTTCTGAATCTGCAGACTATTACCTTTTAATAGATATATAATTTATTCAATTCCGAAGACTACAACTATTTTTAAATTTTTTTTTAAATGTGTTCTACATGGGCGTGACCTACTGTGGCGCTGTTAAACTGCTGTCAAATGGTGTTATTATTAACGTCCGTGTTCATCAGGTACATTTTCGTGACGTGAGATAAAGTATGTGTTGTGGCTAACCTGTGATGGTTCAATATATATCGCTGGTGTGATTGTCGATTGTTTCATGTTTATTTACTCTGTCGTTATCTCGAAAATATTCGTAATTAATTCTGTTTCTTGAGTCTCTGTTTTGTTGAAGTATAATAATGAGTAAAAGTAAAGTTATTATAAATCCTCTGAAGGCTTTTAAGAAAAGGAGAAATGTTGGAAAGCCAAAGGTATGTGTTATTACTGTAAACAATAAAGACGATGAAAATCCCCAACATAAAACTTCCTGGCAGATTAAAACTGTGTGCCCGACCGAGACTCGAACTCGGGACCTTTGCCTTTCGCGGGCAAGTGCTCTACCAACTGAGCTACCGAAGCACGACTCATGCCCGGTCTCACAGCTTTAGTTCTGCCAGTATCTCGTCTCCTACCTTCCAAACTTTACAGAAGCTCTCCTGCGAACCTTGCAGAACTAGCACTCCTGAAAGAAAGGATATTGCGGAGACATGGCTTAGCCACAGCCTGGGGGATGTTTCCAGAATGAGATTTTCACTCTGCAGCGGAGAGTGCGCTGATATGAAACTTCCTGGCAGATTAAAACTGCGTGCCCGACCGAGACTCGAACTCGGGACCTTTGCCTTTCGCGGGCAAGTGCTCTACCAAGTGAGCTACCGAAGCACGACTCACGCCCGGTCTCACAGCTTTACTTCTGCCATTATCTCGTCTCCTACCTTCCAAACTTTACAGAAGCTCTCCTGCGAACCTTGCAGAACTAGCACTCCTGAAAGAAAGGATATTGCGAAGACATGGCTTAGCCACAGCCTGGGGGATGTTTCCAGAATGAGATTTTCACTCTGCAGCAATGCCTCTGCGACGTGGTTACCGTCGTCGCTGGCGGCGCAGCATTCCTGTGTATCGTTCTTTGAAGGCAATAGATGTTGATCTTGCTGGGCAGTTCAATAAACAACAATTGATTGGAGGTCCAAATGTGTTTCGTGGTCTTCGTTTAAACTTCACATGTGATGTGCAAACCGTGTTTGGAGGTAGTACATGGCTAACACTTGCTGTAGTATCGGGCAATCATTGTGATTATGGTGGCCTTGAAGCTTTCCCAGATGCAAATATTCTTACATGGAAGACATGGAGTATAGCAGAGACAACAGGACTATTAGCAAAAGTTACATATGGTACACTTGTTCTCAGTATGCCATTTGTGTTGAGTACTAGAAGGAAGAAGAAACTAAATGCCGATGAGTACCTGTTCATATGGGCAAAAGTTGGTAATGGAAATTGTAAAATAAAGATAAATGGTCTATCCCCAACATAGCTTGTGTCCCAAAGAAGAAGACAGTTGGTGTAAATATAACAAAGGATTGCTAACTGGTGAAGTGTACACTCATAAGCATAGTCTGCCTCATGCAATAATGGAGGTGATAAAACCTATTTTACATCTACATCTACATTCATACTCCGCAAGCCACCCAACGGTGTGTGGCGGAGGGCACTTTACGTGCCACTGTCATTACCTCCCTTTCCTGTTCCAGTCGCGTATGGTTCGCGGGAAGAACGACTGTCTGAAAGCCTCCGTGCGCGCTCTAATCTCTCTAATTTTACATTCGTGATCTCCTCGGGAGGTATAAGTAGGGGGAAGCAATATACTCGATACCTCATCCAGAAACGCACCCTCTCGAAACCTGGCGAGCAAGCTACACCGCGATGCAGAGCGCCTCTCTTGCAGAGTCTGCCACTTGAGTTTGCTAAACATCTCCGTAACGCTATCACGGTTACCAAATAACCCTGTGACGAAACGCGCCGCTCTTCTTTGGATCTTCTCTATCTCCTCCGTCAACCCGATCTGGTATGGATCCCACACTGATGAGCAATACTCAAGTATAGGTCGAACGAGTGTTTTGTAAGCCACCTCCTTTGTTGATGGACTACATTTTCTAAGCACTCTCCCAATGAATCTCAACCTGGCACTGCCTTACCAACAATTAATTTTATATGATCATTCCACTTCAAATCGTTCCGCACGCATACTCCCAGATATTTTACAGAAGTAACTGCTACCAGTTTTTGTTCCGCTATCATATAATCATACAATAAAGGATCCTTCTTTCTATGTATTCGCAATACATTACATTTGTCTATGTTAAGGGACAGTTGCCACTCCCTGCACCAAGTGCCTATCCACTGCAGATCTTCCAGCATTTCGCTACAATTTTCTAATGCTGCAACTTCTCTGTATACTACAGCATCATCCGCGAAAAGCCGCATGGAACTTCCGACACTATCTACTAGGTCATTTATATATATTGTGAAAAGCAATGGTCCCATAACACTCCCCTGTGGCACGCCAGAGGTTACCTTAACGTCTGTAGATGTCTCTCCATTGATAACAACATGCTGTGTTCTGTTTGCTAAAAACTCTTCAATCCAGCCACACAGCTGGTCTGATATTCCGTAGGCTCTTACTTTGTTTATCAGGCGACAGTGCGGAACTGTATCGAACGCCTTCCGGAAGTCAAGAAAAATAGCATCTACCTGGGAGCCTGTATCTAATATTTTCTGGGTCTCATGAACAAATAACGCGAGTTGGGTCTCACACGATCGCTGTTTCCGGAATCCATGTTGATACCTACATAGTAGATTCTGGGTTTCCAAAAACGACATGATACTCGAGCAAAAAACATGTTCTAAAATTCTACAACAGATCGACGTCAGAGATATAGGTCTATAGTTTTGCGCATCTGCTCGACGACCCTTCTTGAAGACTGGGACTACCTGTGCTCTTTTCCAATCATTTGGAACCCTCCGTTCCTCTAGATACTTGCGGTACACGGCTGTTAGAAGGGGGGCAAGTTATTTCGCGTACTCTGTGTAGAATCGAATTGGTATCCCGTCAGGTCCAGTGGACTTTCCTCTGTTGAGTGATTTCAGTTGCTTTTCTATTCCTTGGACACTTATTTCGATGTCAGCCATTTTTTCGTTTGTGCGAGGATTTAGAGAAGGAACTGCAGTGCGGTCTTCCTCTGCGAAACAGCTTTGGAAAAAGGTGTTTAGTATTTCAGCTTTACGCGTGTCGTCCTCTGTTTCAATGCCATCATCATCCCGGAGTGTCTGGATATGCTGTTTCGAGCCACTTACTGATTTAACGTAAGACCAGAACTTCCTAGGATTTTCTGTCAAGTCTGTACATAGAATTTTACTTTCGAATTCACTGAACGCTTCTCGCATAGCCCTCCTTACGCTAACTTTGACATCGCTTAGCTTCTGTTTGTCTGAGAGGTTTTGGCTGCGTTTAAACTTGGGGTGAAGCTCTCTTTGCTTTCGTAGTAGTTTCCTAACTTTGTTGTTGTACCACGGTGGGTTTTTCCCGTCCCTCACAGTTTTACTCGGCACGTACCTGTCTAAAACGCATTTTACGATTGCCTTGAACTTTTTCCATAAACACTCAACATTGTCAGTGTCGGAACAGAAATTTTCGTTTTGATCTGTTAGGTAGTCTGAAATCTGCCTTCTATTACTCTTGCTAAACAGATAAACCTTCCTCCCTTTTTTTATATTCCTATTAACTTCCATATTCAGGGATGCTACAACGGCCTTATGATCACTGATTCCCTGTTCTGCACTTACGGAGTCGAAAAGTTCGGGTCTATTTGTTATCAGTAGGTCCAAGATGTTATCTCCACGAGTCGGTTCTCTGTTTAATTGCTCGAGGTAATTTTCGGATAGTGCACTCAGTATAATGTCACTCGATGCTCTGTCCCTACCACCCGTCCTAAACATCTGAGTGTCCCAGTCTATATCTGGTAAATTGAAATCTCCACCTAAGACTATAACATGCTGAGGAAGTTTATGTGAAATGTATTCCAAATTTTCTCTCAGTTGTTCTGCCACTAACGCTGCTGAGTCGGGAGGTCGGTAAAAGGAGCCAATTATTAACCCAGCTCGGTTGTTGAGTGTAACCTCCACCCATAATAATTCACAGGAACTATCCACTTCTACTTCACTACAGGATAAACTACTACTAACAGCGACGAACACTCCACCACCGGTTGCATGCAATCTATCCTTCCTAAACACCGTCTGTACCTTTGTAAAAATTTCGGCAGAATTTATCTCTGGCTTAAGCCAGCTCTCTGTACCTATAACGATTTCAGCTTCGGTGCTTTCTATCAGCGATTGAAGTTCCGATACTTTACCAACGCAGCTTCGACAGTTTACAATTACAATACCGATTGCTGCTTGGTCCCCGCATGTCCTGACTTTGCTCCGCACCCTTTGAGGCTGTTGCCCTTTCTGTACTTGCCCGAGGCCATCTAACCTAAAAAACCGCCCAGTCCACGCCACACAACCCCTGCTACCCGTGTAGCCGCTTGCTGCGTGTAGTGGACTCCTGACCTATCCAGCGGAACCCGAAACCCCACCACCCTATGGCGCAAGTCGAGGAATCTGCAGCCCACATGGTCGCAGAACCGTCTCAGCCTATGATTCAGACACTCCACTCGGCTCTGTACCAAAGGTCCGCAGTCAGTCCTGTCGACGATGCTGCAGATGGTGAGCTCTGCTTTCATTCCGCTAGCGAGACTGGCAGTCTTCACCAAATCAGATAGCCGCCGGAAGCCAGAGAGGATTTCCTCCGATCCATTACGCGCCTGACGTTGGAGCTCCCAACTACCAGTAAGCCCACCCTCTGCGACCGCCCGGATCTTGTAGACTGAGGGGCAACCTCTGGAACAGGACAAGCAGCCATGTCAGGCCGAAGATCAGTATCAGCCTGAGACAGAGCCTGAAACCGGTTCGTCAGACAAACTGGAGAGGCCTTCCGTTCAGCCCTCCGGAATGTCTTTCGCCCCCTGCCACACCTTGAGACGACCTCCCACTCTACCACAGGTGAGGGATCAGCCTCAATGCGGGCAGTATCCCGGGCAACCACAGCCTTAGTCCGACCGGGGGATGCGAGGGACGAGCTGGCCGTCCCCGACAAACCCCCATCCGGACCCCCACAGTGATGCCCATTGGCAACAGCCTCAAGCTGTGTGACCGAAGCCAACACTGCGTGAAGCTGGGAGCGAAGGGATGCCAACTCAGCCTGCATCCGAACACAGCAGTTGGAGTCCCTATCCATGCTAAAAACTGTTTTGCAAAGAACGTCTGAACTAATCTACAGAGAGCGCAAACAAATCGACAAAATTTAAACGGTTATTAAAATACAAGATTGCCTAGTAAATGCAGTAATGCTACTACTTGCGCACTGCTGACACACTGCTCGGCAGCGGAAGGAGACTACGCGATTTTACACTATTCAGGTACTAAAACGCGATGCTACAACTCTCAAATACTATAATACGCCCGAAATTTATGTATCAAACAATGCAAGTACCAAAAACACGCAAAGAAATTAAGAATTAAACTATGTAAGAAATGAGTGAGCTAGGAGTATACGACTTGCTGCTGCAGCTGCTTATCCAACGGCGGCAGGGAGCACACTGACTGTGACCAACCGACACTGGCCGTTCAAAACAAAAACAAAAGACAAACGACTACGCGAATTTACACTATTCAGGTATTAAAACGCGATGCTACAACTCTCAAATACTATAATACGCCCGAAATTTATGTATCAAACAATGCAAGTACCAAAAACACGCAAAGAAATTAAGAATTAAACTATGTAAGAAATGAGTAAGCTAGGAGTATACGACTTGCTGCTGCAGCTGCTTATCCAACGGCGGCAGGGAGACTTAGCAGCATCTGAACTGTTGAAAAAGTGTATTCACGGAAAAACTCAAAACCCCAATGAAAGTGTAGTGTTATATGGTCGAGAATCCCCAAGACTGTATTTGTTGGAATAGAAACACTTCACTTTGGTGTGTATGATGCTGTTGCGACTTTCAGTGATGGCAACATTGTAAGGTGCAAGATATTTAGAAATATGGGAATGAAGATAGGTTCTAACATGGTACGAGCGATGCTTGCTTTAGACAAGGAACGCCTTCGGGCTGCAGACAGGGCTGTAAAGAGTCTAGAAATACAAGCAAGAGTAAACAGGAGGAGGAACAAGAGGAAGCTGGAGGAGGAGTTTGCAGACGATGAAGATAATCCATCCTATGGACCTGGAATGCACTAAAAAGTTAATCCAATCTTTGTCGCTCGATTCCCAAAACTTTTATTTTCTCATACTAATTACATGTTTTCTAAGGATCTTCCAAACATATTTGTTTCAAACTTTCAGTAAATGTTACACAGTACCTTCTGCATAATTTAACACAGCCTTTTTCCAAAAAACTGTATATTTTTGAATATATAAATAAAAAATTGCAAAAAAATGTTGTGAATTTTCATTACAATTGAAAAAAAAAATCATCTTTAATAACTGAACTAAAATTTTGTAAAATCCCTGTGTTAAGTTGTAGCCCATATTCCAATAAATAATCTGTAAAAACTTCAACTTCCTACCTCAAATACTTTGTGAGGAAATATGTAATTTATAAGCGTTATTTTAACATTGCAAGTATAGGGCGTTCCGGAGCCCCTTAAGAGGCACAAACAGATTTACTTTACCCCTGGTTACATCAAGAGAAAGACGTTATAAAATAGAAACCGCATTAAACATCACGTTCCTTCATTACCAACTGGGCAGAGCCGGTTTACGTTGGGAAATGACATAGCGGAAGTCATGGTAAACAGAAATATGGTCGCCAGTAAACTTACTTACATTAGAAAATTTTATTTTATTTGATGAACCGATAGCCATTTAAAGGAACAGGGCTCTTACTTAACTTGTACTTGATTCAACTAGAGACGTCGAAAAATTTGGTGCTGGACTGTGATTCGAACTCGTATCTCCTCTTTCGAAGATCTGAATATCTCGGAACAGTATGGTTCTATCATTTCGTTCCTTTTCTCAAGACTGCAATCTTCTCTAGGTCTCCTCCAAAGGTAAGTATGTAGGTCCGAATCCTGATCCAGCACAAAAATATTCATAATTTCATTTCAAGCCCTGTTAGTGAAAATCAACGTACATTTTTAATGTCTGTTCATGTGTTGCCAACAATCGCAATAGGTGTCGTTATTTCTGGTCAAACACGCACACATCTTACTATTGGTGAGTAAGCAACTGCTACTTAAGCTATTCGTGGATGCACGGTAGGTGTGCAGTTCGATTGTCGCTTAAGCACAAAAGTTTGTATCCTTATTTTAGATTCAAACATCTAGCAGCTGGTAAGAAAAACGGATACGAAACATTTGATTTTACTTAGTTAACAATCCGATTACGTGTTGGGTTCGTATCTCCGTCACAGAACTTCACATCATGTACTTCATCTTTAAATGCATGCGCACTTTGTTACTTCAGAATAAAGGTATATCAGACATCTTTCGTGGTTAGTTAACAGGGACGAAAGGGTCTTGATAAAACTCCCGGTTTATTACAAAAATTGTCGCCTTTTATTTTCAAGTTTAGATATGGTTACTGGTATTATCAAAAATTTCGGTAATTCATGACTCATCAATATGATATGATTAGATTAGGTTACATTAGATTAATTCTTGTTTCATAGATCATGAACACGATTATCGTAGTGATGTGCAATTTGTCATTTTAATGAAAGAGTTCTTTACATACCATGATTCAATTTCTTTACAATATTTTACTCTCTCTCTCTCTCTCTCTCTAATTCTTTTTGATTTTTATCTCTCTATCTCTCTCTCTCTCTCTCTCTCTCTCTCTGTCACACACACACACACACACACACATTCTTTTTTTATTTCCATTTGTTTGTTGTGCTCGACTATCGGCGAGGCACGAAAACGTCTGTGAATGAATTTCTTAGTTTTGAGTGCACTAACGAAAAAAATATAAAAAACAACTATGAGAGTTACTGATTTATGATGCTTAGTTTGCAGTCAGCGCTGAGTATTATTAGTAACTACGCTCCAGTCCACAAACCTAGCTACAGAAATGCGAATCAGACGCATTACGTATTCCAAGCCGTTGCAGCCGCGACTTGGAGACACCAGCTATGGTCACTTCCCAGCCCGCTATAAGATCACATCGGTTCATCTTCTTCCTGCTGGTATTGTAACAGAGATTTGGCAACAAACAGCCAGATCAAACATCGATAAGGAAATCGCAAGAAAATAATTTTGGCTCATAGTGCAATGGTGAAAAACTTACAATGCTGCACAACATCTAACCCCTCTTTCCGCTGCTGACAAGCAAATTTTGGGTTTCTAGAAATACATAACTTTATTTATGAAATGCCACATTTGCATACATCTTGAGTATGACACAGCATACCAATTAAACACAAACCCAATCAAAATCTAAGTGAATAGTATTTTACCAGTTCGTGTCGACAGAGGCACGCTTGTGTACAGATACTCAGTTTTAGTAAAACAGACTTTCGTCGTAAGGTTATCCTGGGTAGTTTTATTTCATTTTTTATAATACAGTTCACAATTTTCGTAAGGTTTCCTTTAGTGTTGTTAAAACCATAGTAAACATGAGAGAGAAATTAACCATCAACGATATATGCGAATTCTCTGATGTTATCTATAACAGTCTGAAAATGCACATACAGTTTATTGATTACATGCATGTAGAAAACTTGTTCTGAGTTTAAGCTCTCAAACAAGGTTTGAAGAAGAATAAAATGCCACTACCAGACGACAGCTAATACAGAAAATACTTTTCCGACGTATTTTGGCACGATGCGCTCTACCCATACATAATAGAAAAGTTTCGAGATGCATCTACTGTCTGGCTGTCTGTTACACCTGAAATGAACAAAATGTCGCAGAAGTTAGCCCTTTTTCCACATACGACTATATTGGGTTAGGAAGTGAAGGGGATTATGTTATAAATTCCATTAGATTGATAACTTTAGCAGACAGCGGAATTGCGTTTATAAAAAGAAATATAGCAGTGAATATACTCGAACTCGCGTCATCTTACCTACCGTGTGCGATACGTACCATTACGCTACTAGCCGAAGCATAGATATAACAGCTCCAGAAGTGAAAAACAGTTCCTCCAGATCCTCTGCATTCCACAGCGCTGTGGGATAATGCATATGGCTAGGTCAATACTTATGAGAGACAAACAGTTATATCTTTTCTTTTGCAAAAATGGCTCTGAGCACTATGGGACTCAACTGCTGAGGTCATTAGTCCCCTAGAACTTAGAACTAGTTAAACCTAACTAACCTAAGGACATCACAAACATCCATGCCCGAGGCAGGATTCGAACCTGCGACCGTAGCGGTCTTGCGGTTCCAGACTGCAGCGCCTTTAACCGCACGGCCACTTCGGCCGGCTTTTCTTTTGCACTGCACTACGTTTTCAACAAACAGATAGCGCAACAGAGTAGCTCAAGTGGAAAGGAACACTTCCTATTTAAATTTCTGCATCCTACACTGTGTTGGTGGCAGTTACGTCATTTTATTTGTGTGATTACAAAATAAAGTTGAATGTCTGCACTGGGTAGCCGAGGCAGCTAGTTCATGGTGATTCGGTAAACCAAGTAAATGAATTTACTGAACATGCTGCAAATTGATACAGGGAGCCTGTATGTCATATATCTCAGCCAGTGTGGCACATCAGCGTTATGATATGAACTGAGCTACTAGGAAGAAGGTTTGGTGTTCTGTTCGGCTGATTGGAGGTTTATATATACACTCCTGGAAATTGAAATAAGAACACCGTGAATTCATTGTCCCAGGAAGGGGAAACTTTATTGACACATTCCTGGGGTCAGATACATCACATGATCACACTGACAGAACCACAGGCACATAGACACAGGCAACAGAGCATGCACAATGTCGGCACTAGTACAGTGTATATCCACCTTTCGCAGCAATGCAGGCTGCTATTCTCCCATGGAGACGATCGTAGAGATGCTGGATGTAGTCCTGTGGAACGGCTTGCCATGCCATTTCCACCTGGCGCCTCAGTTGGACCAGCGTTCGTGCTGGACGTGCAGACCGCGTGAGACGACGCTTCATCCAGTCCCAAACATGCTCAATGGGGGACAGATCCGGAGATCTTGCTGGCCAGGGTAGTTGACTTACACCTTCTAGAGCACGTTGGGTGGCACGGGATACATGCGGACGTGCATTGTCCTGTTGGAACAGTAAGTTCCCTTGCCGGTCTAGGAATGGTAGAACGATGGGTTCGATGACGGTTTGGATGTACCGTGCACTATTCAGTGTCCCCTCGACGATCACCAGTGGTGTACGGCCAGTGTAGGAGATCGCTCCCCACACCATGATGCCGGGTGTTGGCCCTGTGTGCCTCGGTCGTATGCAGTCCTGATTGTGGCGCTCACCTGCACGGCGCCAAACACGCATACGACCATCATTGGCACCAAGGCAGAAGCGACTCTCATCGCTGAAGACGACACGTCTCCATTCGTCCCTCCATTCACGCCTGTCGCGACACCACTGGAGGCGGGCTGCACGATGTTGGGGCGTGAGCGGAAGACGGCCTAACGGTGTGCGGGACCGTAGCCCAGCTTCATGGAGACGGTTGCGAATGGTCCTCGCCGATACCCCTGGAGCATCAGTGTCCCTAATTTGCTGGGAAGTGGCGGTGCGGTCCCCTACGGCACTGCGTAGGATCCTACGGTCTTGGCGTGCATCCGTGCGTCGCTGCGGTCCGGTCCCAGGTCGATGGGCACGTGCACCTTCCACCGACCACTGGCGACAACATCGATGTACTGTGGAGACCTCACGCCCCACGTGTTGAGCAATTCGGCGGTACGTCCACCCGGCCTCCCGCATGCCCACTATACGCCCTCGCTCAAAGTCCGTCAACTGCACATACGGTTCACGTCCACGCTGTCGCGGCATGCTACCAGTGTTAAAGACTGCGATGGAGCTCCGTATGCCACGGCAAACTGGCTGACACTGACGGCGGCGGTGCACAAATGCTGCGCAGCTAGCGCCATTCGACGGCCAACACCGCGGTTCCTGGTGTGTCCGCTGTGCCGTGCGTGTGATCATTGCTTGTAGAGCCCTCTCGCAGTGTCCGGAGCAAGTATGGTGTCAATGTGTTCTTTTTTCCATTTCCAGGAGTGTATATGGTCTGGATTCGGTTCCGACTTCGGTGAGTGGTTTTTGATAGGGAGAGACAGATTCCATTCTCTTCTGGCTACACCAGGTGAAGAAGATATAATGGCATTGTGGTCTGAAATTCACATTAAAAATGATATCCCTTCTCTACCAAGTAGACGTTAGGTTGAGCCACAATAAAGGCTGGAGTGGCGACATATAGAAACTCTGTCACTAATAACCTTTCTTATACTAGTTATTTATTTCTAGTGACGAAACAAAAGCTATGTAGGCTCATAGGACACTTATTCCATCTTTTATCTGAGGTTCTGTATGTCGATAAAATTGGTTCTGAACTGGGAATGCAACTCAGACCGCCCGTAACGCGGAATTTGTTCCCTTCGTAACAATACGGCTCGGCTACAATTTGTTGTTTGTTCAAAAATGCAGATTCCTCAACATCTCCACATATTGCGCGTGAATGGGTTCGAATCCTGGCCCGGCACTAAAGATTTCACTATGTATTATCAAGATCTAGCATGAGAACACCTATCTGCTGGCGGATAATAATTTCGATGTTTAATGTATTTTCATCCGTTGTCAACACTATCGATATTTGACGTTTTTGACTCCCAGTGAGACACAGAACTATTTGCGAGATCACTGTAAGTTCAACAAGATGTTATTCCGAGCTGCTGGTGCAGAAAAATTCGGTAGCTGACGTCTCTTTGCGTGTAGTCAACAACGATATGTGTGGGGCTCTATTCCCAGTCAGCACTGAACTCTTCGTCGTATTATTTCTAGTTCAAACATGATCACATGTCGCTGCTGGTGCAACAAACCCATATTTAACGTTCGTTTTCTCTTGATTATAACAGTAATAGGTGCCGGGTTAGAGTCCTGGGAAGGAAAAAATTAATGTTTCGTCTCGTCATTTCAGTTAAAACATCTAGCTACTGCCGAGAAAAAGCGATATGTCACAGTTGATTGTGCTTCGATATCTATCCGATTAGGTTCTGGGTTCGAATCCCTGTCCAACACAAAGCTTTACCTCACGGCATTTCAAATAAATTACTTGTTAAGAAGCAATATTTAACATCTCTCGTAGTTCGTTAACAGGGACAATAGGAGCTGGGTAGGAATTCGGGTCCGTTAAAATAGTTCAAATGGTTCAAATGGCTCTGAGCACTATGGGATTTAACAGTCCGTTAAAAATGTTTGCGTTATGTAATTTAAAGTTGGTATTTGCTAATTGATACCGTCTAAAATCGAGGTATATCACTCTCTGTATGCCTAATCAGGAATGACTGTTAGTTTCCGTCAGTCACGAAATCTTTGCTTAGTCTGCATGACCTGGGTTTGAATCCATATGCAGAACGAGACGGTTCGTCGTGTCATTTGAAGTTCATACATATTCTCAACTAGCTGGTCATGAATAACTTAAATTTTTAATGTCATTTTGTGTTAAATAATAAGTACGGTATGTTACTTTGAAGAGGAAATCATGAATACGACGAACTTACTACGTGCATTACCTATCTGACGTAATAATGACAGTGGTAACATTTCAGGTATGTCATTTACTGTAATAAATGTGGGCTTACAAGCTTTAAGGACAGTCTTACCTGTGATGAGGTGTTCCCTGATATTTGTAGTATCGTAGTATTAATTTACATCTAGAGTTATTGCGATACAGAGTAGTGTTTTCTAGTGGTGACTTGTTGGAACCATTTTCAATAGTCAAAGGACTGTACCAAGGAGCGATTAGAGGACCTGCTAGACAGCCGTGTTATGATGATTGTATGCGAATCAGGCTAAATGCAATTCAGGTCGTTCGGATACTTTTGAGCATGACTGTACCTCTGATGCCTAGTAGCACGTCATCTTGAATTGATGCATGCCTGAATTCGTCGTGGCATACTATCCACAAGTTCATCAAGGCATTGTTGGTCCAGATTGTCCCACTCCTCAACGACAGATGGGCGCTAACCCTTTAGAGTGGTTGGTGCGTCACGTCGTCCATAAACAACCCTCTACAATCTATCCCAAGCATATTCGATAGAGCTCATGTCTGAAGAACATGCCATGCGAGCGATGTCGTTATGCTGAAGGAAATCATTCACAAGAGATAGAGAAGATCCAACGGAGTGCGGCGCGCTTCGTTACAGGATCATTTTGTAATCGCGAAGGCGTTACGGAGATAATAGATAAACTCCAGTGGAAGACTCTGCAAGAGAGACGCTCAGTAGCTCAGTACAGGCTTTTGTTGAAGTTTCGAGGACATACCTTCACCGGGGAGTCAAGCAGTGTATTGCTCCCTCCTACGTATATCTCGCGAAGAGACCATGAGGATAAAATCAGAGAGATTAGGGCCCACACAGAGGCATACCGACAATCTTTCTTTCCACGATCAATACGGGACTGGAATAGAAGGGAGAACCGATAGTGGTACTCAAGGTACCCTCCGCCACACACCGTTAGGAGGCTTGCGGAGTATGGATGTAGATGTAGATGTAGTTGGGGGCGCGAATTGTCGTCCATGAAAACGAATGCCTCGCCAATATGCTGCCGATATGTTCGCACTATTCTGTCAGATGATGGCATTCACGAATCGTACAGCCGTTACGGCGCCTTCCATGACCACCAGCAGCGAACGTCGGCCCCACATAATGCCACCCCAAAACAGCAGAGAACTTCCACCTTGCTGCACTCGCTGGACAGTGTGTCTAAGGCAGGGCTTAACAACTGGCCGGTTTTGAGCACGAGTACTCGCGTCTGCTCAGGCGCGTGCTCGCGAGCAGGTGCAAGTTCGCGGAGTAGGGAGGGAGGGGAAACGCGCGCATGTTTGAATAGGGCCGCAGCGTGCCTATTGAATTCGCGCCGACTGTGTAACGTTTAAAGTACTACGATCAGCTCCAACAGTCACTTCGCTGTTTAAGAATCATGTCAAGTCGCCGTTGTGTAACCCCAACCATGCTTTCGCAGTTCAACCCCCATTGGGAGGAATTGTATCTGTTTACAGAAAAAGATGGTGTTGCAAAATGTTTAGTATGTCACAAAAAGCTGAATTCTTTTAGGAAATTTAATTTGCAGCGACATTATATGTCGTACCACGCGAAAGACTACGGAAGTGGAAAATGTGATGGACCAGATCGTGCACAGGAAGCTATTAAACTTAAAAGGAAGCTATCCGAAGAAGATCTGGCCGACGAAGAAAAATCAACTGAGGCAGCTCTCAGAGTGAGTTACAAAATTGCTTTGCTTTTAGCAAAATCCCTGCTCCCCTTCACTGATGGCGATTTAATAAAAGAATGTTTGGTGGTTGCAGCAGAACATTTGTGTCCATCTCAAGTCGAACAGTTTCGGATTGTGCCATTATCTAACATGAACATTATGCGTCGCATACAGGACATGACAGACGACGTCCAGAGCCAACTTGCAAATATCTGTAAAGATTTTATGTCGTATTCTCTAGCTCTGGACGAAAGTGTTGATATCACTGGAACAGCGCAGCTTGCCATATTTATTAGAGGTGTTAATAGAGATCTTCAGGTGAGGGAGGAGCTCCTCGATGTAGTAGCCATGAAGGACACTACAACCGGAGGTGATATTTTAAGTAGTGTTGAAAATATAGGATTGTCGTGGAATTCTTTAGTTTCAGTGTCTACAGACGGTGCACCAGCGATGACAGAGAAAAAGCAGGTTTCGTTACGCTGTTGAAGGAGAAAATGCAAAAACTGACCGTGCCGAATGAAATAAGGGGCGTTCACTGTGTGATCCACCAGGAAAACTTATGTGCAAAGAGTATCACTCTAAAAAATGTGATGAGTGTTGTTCGTACAGCCAATTACATAAGGAAGCATGGGCTACAACACAGGCAATTTAGAAGCTTTCTTGAGGATGTAGAAAGCCAGTATGGCAGCCTGCCTTATTACAGCGAGGTCCGCTGGCTTAGTCGTGGCGAATTATTAAATCGATTTTTTTGCCTATTAGATGAGATAAATATGTTCATGGAAATAAATAACATGTGTGTTCCTGAATTGATAGAGCCTTCATGGAAATGTGATCTCGTGTTCTTAGCAGATTTAACTAGCCATCTGAATGCTTTGAACATTTCACTACAAGGTAAAGATCTGCTAATTACTCATTTCATAGATCGAATACGAGCTTTTAAAATGAAATTGGGTGAGTCAGCTGGAAACAGAAAATCTAGCTCATTTTCCTAAATTATCAACCATGCAAGATGTTCACAAAGACTGTGTACGAATGTAGAGGGATACACTAAGCTAATAAAACTATGTGGCACGTGTAGATTCTCCTTTATTTGTTTCATTTGTCGCAGTAATAATTCGTGAGTGATATCCCTGCAGGTGGCCGCGGATTTACATTGACTGGCGGCAGCTGTTGTGTGCTCCACGTGACTCTCCCCACTCTCCGCTCTGGTCCGGTAGTGGGGGTAGCGTGCTCGCGCTGCTCGGTGCTCGCGCCTTGCTGCTCACAGCTGGCTCCGCGAGCACGTATGTTGTGAAGCCCTGGTCTAAGGCGTTCAACCTGACCAAGCTGCCTCCAAACACCTCTCCGGTGATTGTCTGGTTGAAGGCATATGCGACACTCGTCGCTGAAGAGAACGTAATGCCATTCCTGAACGGTCCATTCGGCAAGTTGTTGGGTCCATATGTGCCATGCCGAATGGTGTCGAGGTTGCAAAGATGGACCTTGCCATGGACGTCGGGAGTGAAGTTGCGCATCATGCAGCCTATTGCGCACAGTTTGAGTCGTAACATGACGTCCTGTGGCTGCACGAAAAGCATTATTCAACATGATGGCGTTGCTGTCAGGGTTCCTCCTAGTCATAATCCGTAGATAGCGGTCATCCACTGCAGTAGTAGCCCCTGGGACGATCTGGGCGAGGCATCTCTTCGACAGTTCCTGTCTCTCTGTATCTCCTCCATGTGCGCACAACGTCGCTTTGGTTCTCTCTGAGACACCTGGACACTTCTCTAGTTGAGAACCCTTCCTGGCACAAAATAACAGTGTCGACGCGATCGAACCGCGATATTGAGCGTCTAGGCATGGTTGAACTATAAACAACACGAGCCATATACCTCCTACCTGATGGAATGACTAGAACTGATCGGCTGTCGGACCCCCTCCGCCTAATAGGCGCTGTTCATGCATGGTTGTTAACATCTTTGGGAGGGTTTTGTGACATCTATGAACAGTCAAAGAGACTGTGTCTGTGATACAATATCCACAATCAACATCTATCTTCAGGAGTTCTGGGAACCGGGGTGATGCAAAACTTTTTTTTTTGATTCGTGTATGTAAACGAACTTCCTTTTAGTATGCAACATGCATAATTAGTTCTCTTTGTAGACGACACTAGTATTTTAATCAATCCAAACGTAAGTACAGAAACAGAAGTAAAGATAAACATAGTTCATAAAATGTGAATAGGCTCATTCTCAATTTTAAAAAGACACAACATATTCAGTTCTGCATATCTAGATGTACTACACCAGTTTTAAGTGTAACAAATGGTGAGAAAATAATAAATAGGGTGGTAACTTCAAAATTCTTAGGGGTCCATCTGGATGAGAGTTTAAATTGGAAAATAATACATTTTGGAACTCCTAAAACAACTTAGTTCAGCCATATTTGCACATAGAATCATTGCAAATCTTGGCGATAGACAAATCAGTAAGTTGGCATATTTTGCATATTTTCGTTCAGCAACGTCATATTAAATAATGTTCTGGGGTAATTCATATTTAAGGGAAAAAAGTCTTCATTGCACAAAACATGATGTAAGAGTAATATGTGGTGTTCACCCACGATCTTCTTGCAGGCATCTGTTGAAGGAGTTGGGCATTCTGATCACTGCTTCACAGTATGTTTATTCCCTGATGAAGTTTGTTGTAAGTAATCGACTGCAGTTCAAAAGGAACATTGACGTACATAATTACAATACCAGAAGCAAAAATGACATTTATTACTTCACATTAAGGTTGTCTTAAGCACAAAAAGTGGGTCCACAATGCTGCAACAAAAATGTTTGATCACTTACCAACTGATATGAAATGTCTGACAGATAGAAATGTACAATTTGATAACAAATTGAGAAAGTTTCTCCTTTACAACTCCTTTTATTCTGAGAAGAATTTCTGGTTCTGTAATGTGTAGAAGGTGGTGGGTAGAAGTTACAAACTAACACCTGTATATCTTTCTTCTTTTTGAAAAAAAAAATCTTAGATATATTCAGAATGTTACAGTATGTACAAATTAATTTGCGATGGAACAGTAAAATGACTCGCTCGACAGCACTACGATCTATCTTGCAAAGTGACCCGTGGAATATGTAACTAACTAAGTAACTAACTAACTGTCCTTAGATAATTTACTGTACAGTTTTATTCCTTGGTAGATATTGCTGGTTTGAGTTTCATGTTTAGACTTTCTTGGTAAAAGTAAGTTCATTCTAGATCTTGTTCCTTTGTCATTGACTGAGCTGTTTGTCCAGTAATTATCAATGTTATTTTTGATGTGTACAACAGTTAAGTAAAGGTATTCAGGCAGTGCAGTTAAAATGCTCAGTGTTTTGAAGAGATCTTAACAATGAGCTCGACAACTATTTTTGTTTATTGTTCTTATGATCCTTTTCTGCAGTTTGAAAGCTGTGCTCATATTTTGTGCATTTGATCTCCAGAGAAGAATGCTAAGAACTGGATGCATATATGTGTATTATGTAACTAAAAGACACTGGCAGCTACACACTGATGATAGGAGTCTAAAAACATAACATGCTGATGACATTCTGTTCGGAGGTATCTTTGTGTGTTCACATCACTTCAACTGAGAATCAACTTTCATTCCTAAAAATTTTGCATTTATTTCACTGTGTATAGAGATACCACCTACATTTAATTTAATAGTGTCATTTTCTCTCTTTAAACAGAAATTCATAGCATTTGTTTTCTTTATGTTCGATGTCTCTTTATTGTTTATTGACGATCTGTAAATTTCTTTGAGGATTTCATTTGCTTCCTCTGCGAGGAGTCTTTTTGTTTGCTCAGTGACTATAATATCGCTTTTATCAGCAAAGACAATTTTCCCCCAGGACTAAAATTAGTTGTAAAGTCAATAATATATAACAGGAACACTGCTGGTACTAAAATACTACCCTGAGGAACTCCGATATTGACATATTTTGGCTCTGGTAAACGTTTTACTAAAGATTTGGATTTATTTGAAGTAATTGTTGTCTTTGTTATTTGTACCCTCTCTTGTTAGATACGATCGGAACCAGTCTCTAGCTACCGCACTTATTCCTAACGCTTCTAGGTTATTTAGTAGAATCTTGTCGTCACCGGTATCAAAAGCCTTAGAAAAATTAAAAATATACCTGTGACACACTCATCTTTGTCAAGAGCATCAAGGACCACTTTTGTGAATTCTAGCACGGCTAATTCTGTATTTCCACCACTTCGGAAACAAAACTGACGACGAACACTTTTCTCCCAACAAGTGACCAGTATGTTGATGCCGTCATTGTAAAATGTTTGATATTGTTCGCAGAGCTACAGCCTGACCTCTGCTTGTACCGTTTCATCTCTATCGAAGTGAAGTGCTCGAGTGTGTTCCGGAAGTCTTGCAAACAGACGAAAATCGGGTGGGCCCAAGTTGGTGCTGTATGGACTATAATCAATGACACTGAACCCAGGGCGTCGGATTGCTGCAGACGTCCCAGCGCTCGTTCATGGTCTGGCCTGTCATGCTGAAGGAGAGGGAGCTCCATGTGTCGACGAACTCTTCGAAATCGAAACTCGATTATAGCACGGTGTTCTCAAGCACCGACATAGTTACGTTACACACCACTTTGCTGCACCCTACAATTCGGAGCCCTCTAGTGGCAAAGGGCGGCTACTATGGAGACATGAGGAATAAAGAAAGTTAATAAGTTTTGTTTTATTTATAAAGTTTTCACATACAAATTCGGAGGCGTTACTTTTCAGCATGCTCTCGTGCGAAATTCATATTACTCTATAAGAGCAAATAAGTGCATTCCATAACATACGTATACGAAACATACTTATAGATAAATGAAAAGCACCAGTTTGCTTTTGTTCTACAATATTACTTTTATTGTGTTAACCGGTATTCAGATTACAAGGCCATCTTCAGACATTTAAATGACTGAAGATGGCCTTGTAAGCCGAAAACCGGTTAACACAATAAAAGTAACATTGTAGAACAAAAGCAAACTGGTACTTTTCATTTATTATAACGTTGTTCTACCAAGAACCGACGGAAGGTTCTGTTAACATCATACTTATAGATAGTCATACTTCATTAACAATACTCACATAAGAAAAAGATCTGCTCCACCTAAAAGGAATAAATATAGTTCGAAAGAAATACAATATACCAAGACATTATTCCTATCGTTGACACAGTCATCTGATGAATCGCTTCCCGTGTAGAAAGTGCCCATGAGTCACACGCAATTGTAGAAAACACATTGTACAATCTAGGAAACAATACATACAGTTTTAACGTAGTATCACTACCTCGTGAGCAATGTTGACCGTACGATTTCTAATGAAAGATAGGTTAAGGAAAGGTAAACCTACGTTTATAGCATTCGTAGACTTAGAGAAAGCTTATGACAATATTGATTGGAATACTCTCTTTCAGATTCTAAAGGTGACTGGAGTAAAATAGAGAGAGGGAAAGTCTGTTTACAAAATGTACAGACCAGATGGAAGTTATAAGAGTCGACGGGCATGAAAGGGAAGCATCGGTTGAGAAGGGAGTGAGTCAGGATTGTAGCCAATTGCCGATGTTATTCGATGTGCACGTTGAGCAAGCAGTAAAGGAAACCACAGAAAAATCTGGGGTAGGAATTGATGTCCAGAGAGAAGAAATAAAAATGTTAAGGTTTGCCGATGACATTGTAATTCTGTCAGAGACAGCAAAGGACTTGGAAGATCATATAAACGGAATGGACAGTGTCTTGAAAGGAGGATATAAGATGAACATCAACACAAGCAAAGCGAGGATAATGGAATGTTGTCGAATTAAATCAGGTCATTCTGAGGAAATTAGATTAGGAAATGGGACACTTAAAGTAATAGATGAGTTTTGCTATTTGGGCAACAAAATAACTGATGATGGCCGAAGTAGAGAGGATATAAAATAAATACTGGCAATGGCAAGTAAACGTCTTTGAAGAAGAGAAATAGATTTAAGGGTTACAAAATCTTTCCTGAAAGTATTAGTATGGAGTGCAGCCATGTATGGAAGTGAAACATGGACGATAAACAATTTAGACCAGAAGAGAATAGAAGCTTTTGAAATGTTGTGCTACAGAAGAATGCTGACGATTAGATGGGTAGATGACGTAAATAACGAGGAGATACTGAATGAAATTGTGGAGAAAGGAGATTTGTGGCACAACCTGACTAGAAGAAGGGATCGGTTGGTAGGACACATTCAGAGACATCGAGAATTCACCAATTTAGTACTGGAGGGAAGCGTAGGTAGTAAAAATCGTAAAGGAAGACCAAGAGATGCATGCAAATTCAGTAGGATGTGGTTTGTAATAGTTAGTCAGAGATGAAGAGTCTTGCACAAGGTAGACTAGTATAGAGAGCTACATCAAACCAATCTTCGGACTAAAGATCACAACAACAACAACAACACTACTTGTTGCATCTGTTCTCAAGCTTACATTCCTTAGATCTACAAATAAGAGACGCACAAATTATCTGATTACATTACTACTTTTTTATACCGTAAAACATTGATCAGTATGTCAAGTCACTTCTTTGGTTAGCCTTTTGTCCCTGAGACAAGCTGTTAGACACATTTTAGAACACATCAATGGAATAATCTTACAGTAACAAAATCGAGAGATACAATGGATAAACACTCAGGAATTAAAACAAAATCAAATCGTAAAACACAATCGTATTCACCGGTCCGCATCATCATGCACTTCTTAGTACCAATACATCACGTATAATACTGAGAGGAGACATCATAATGCAAAAAACAAAACGTAGAAACAGCTACAAATCAGTTAGGCAGTTCATTGAAAATAAGGTATGCGCGGCACTCAGTTAAGGGTGGCAGCTAGAACTACAAAAAAAAAGCACTAAATCAATTACACATAAGGATGCGTCACCAAAACATTGCCAAACCACATACACTTATACCCAGACTGACAGGACGGCTCATCAACTCATGTTGTTGTTGTTGTGGTCTTCAGTCCTGAGACTGGTTTGATGCAGCTCTCCATGCTACTCTATCCTGTGCAAGCTTCTTCATCTCCCAGTACCTACTGCAACCGACATCCTTCTGAATCTGCTTAGTGTATTGATCTCTTGGTCTCCCTCTACGATTTTTACCCTCCACGCTGCCCTCCAATGCTAAATTTGTGATCCCTTGATGCCTCAAAACATGTCCTACCAACCGATCCCTTCTTCTAGTCAAGTTATGCCACAAACTTCTCTTCTCCCCAATCCTATTCAATACCTCCTCATTAGTTACGTGATCTACCCACCTTATCTTCAGCATTCTTCTGTAACACCACATTTCGAAAGCTTCTATTCTCTTCTTGTCCAAACTGGTTATCGTCCATGTTTCACTTCCATACATGGCTACACTCCATACAAATACTTTCAGAAACGACTTCCTGACACTTAAATCTATACTCGATGTTAACAAATTTCTCTTCTTCAGAAACGATTTCCTTGCCATTGCCTGTCTACATTTTATATCCTCTCTACTTCGACCATCATCAGTTATTTTACTCCCTAAATAGCAAAACTCCTTTACTACTTTAAGTGTCTCATTTCCTAATCTAATCCCCTCAGCATCACCCGATTTAATTTGACTACATTCCATTATCCTCGTTTTGCTTGTGTTGATGTTCATCTTATATCCTCCTTTCAAGACACTGTCCATTCCGTTCAACTGCTCTTCCAAGTCCTCTGCTGTCTCTGACGGAATCACAATGTCATCGGCGAACCTCAAAGTTTTTACTTCTTCTCCATGAATTTTAATACCTACTCCGAATTTTTCTTTTGTTTCCTTTACTGCTTGCTCAATATACAGACTGAATAACATCGGGGAGAGGCTACAACCCTGTCTCACTCCTTTCCCAACCACTGCTTCCCTTTCATGCCCCTCGACTCTTATAACTGCCATCTGGTTTCTGTACAAATTGTAAATAGCCTTTCGCTCCCTGTATTTTACCCCTGCTACCTTCAGAATTTGAAAGAGAGTATTCCAGTTAACGTTGTCAAAAGCTTTCTCTAAGTCTACAAATGCTAGAAACGTAGGTTTGCCTTTTCTTAATCTTTCTTCTAAGATAAGTCGTAAGGTTAGTATTGCCTCACGTGTTCCAACATTTCTACGGAATCCAAACTGATCTTCCCCGAGGTCCGCTTCTACCAGTTTTTCCATTCGTCTGTAAAGAATTCGCGTTAGTATTTTGCAGCTGTGACTTATTAAACTGATAGTTCGGTAATTTTCACATCTGTCAACACCTGCTTTCTTTGGTATTGGAATTATTATATTCTTCTTGAAGTCTGTGGGTATTTCGCCAGTCTCATACATCTTGCTCACTAGATGGTAGAGTTTTGTCATGACTGGCTCTCCCAAGACCATCAGTAGTTCTAATGGAATGTTGTCTACTCCCGGGGCCTTGTTTCGACTCAGGTCTTTTAGTGCTCTGTCAAACTCTTCACGCAGTATCTTATCTCCCATTTCATCTTCATCTACATCCTCTTCCACTTCCATAATACTGTCCTCAAGTACATCGCCCTTGTATAAACCCTCTATATACTCCTTCCACCTTTCTGCCTTCCCTTCTTTGCTTAGAACTGGGTTGCCATCTGAGCTCTTGATATTCATACAAGTGGTTCTCTTCTCTCCAAAGGTCTCTTTAATTTTCCTGTAGGCAGTATCTATCTTACCCCTAGTGAGACAAGCCTCTACATCCTTACATTTGTCCTCTAGCCATCCCTGCTTAGCCATTTTGCACTTTCTGTCGATCTCATTTTTGAGACGTTTGTATTCCCTTTGGCCTGTTTCATTTACTGCATTTTTATATTTTCTCCTTTCATCAATTAAATCCAATATTTCTTCTGTTACCCAAGGATTTCTATTAGCCCTCGTCTTTTTACCTACTTGATCCTCTGCTGCCTTCACTACTTCATCCCTCAGAGCTACCCATTCTTCTTCTACTGTATTTCTTTCCCCCATTCCTGTCAATTGGTCCCTTATGCTCTCCCTGAAACTCTGTACAACCTCTGGTTCTTTCAGTTTATCCAGGTCCCATCTCCTTAAATTCCCACCTTTTTGCAGTTTCTTCAGTTTCAATCTGCAGTTCATAACCAATAGATTGTGGTCAGAATCCACATCTGCCCCTGGAAATGTCTTACAATTTAAAACCTGGTTCCTAAATCTCTGTCTTACCATTATATAATCTATCTGATACCTATTAGTATCTCCAGGATTCTTCCAGGTATACAACCTTCTTTTATGATTCTTGAACCAAGTGTTAGCTATGATTAAGTTATGCTCTGTGCAAAATTCTACAAGGCGGCTTCCTCTTTCATTTCTTCCCCCCAATCCATATTCACCTACTATGTTTCCTTCTCTCCCTTTTCCTACTGACGAATTCCAGTCACCCATGACTATTAAATTTTCGTCTCCCTTCACTACCTGAATAATTTCTTTTATCTCGTCATACATTTCATCAATTTCTTCATCATCTGCAGAGCTAGTTGCCATATAAACTTGTACTACTGTAGTAGGCATGGGCTTTGTGTCTATCTTGGCCACAATAATGCGTTCACTATGCTGTTTGTAGTAGCTAACCCGCACTCCTATTTTTTTATTCATTATTAAACCTACTCCTGCATTACCCCTATTTGATTTTGTATTTATAACCCTGTAATCACCTGACCAAAAGTCTTGTTCCTCCTGCCACCGAACTACACTAATTCCCACTATATCTAACTTTAACCTCTCCATTTCCCTTTCTAAATTTGCTAACCTACCTGCCCGATTAAGGGATCTGACATTCCACGCTCCGATCCGTAGAATGCCAGTTTTCTTTCTCCTGATAACGACGTCCTCTTGAGTATTCCCCGCCCGGAGATCCGAATGGGGGACTATTTTACCTCCGGAATATTTTACCCAAGAGGACGCCATCATCATTTAATCATACAGTAAAGCTGCATGTCCTCGGGAAAAATTACGGCTGTAGTTTCCCCTTGCTTTCAGCCGTTCGCAGTACCAGCACAGCAAGGCCGTTTTGGTTAATGTTACAAGGCCAGATCAGTCAATCATCCAGACTGTTGCCCCTGCAACTACTGAAAAGGCTGCTGCCCCTCTTCAGGAACCACATGTTTGTCTGGCCTCTCAACATATACCCCTCCGTTGTGGTTGCACCTGCGGTACGGCCATCTGTATCGCTGAGGCACGCAAGCCTCCCCACCAACGGCAAGGTCCATGGTTCATGGGGGGGGGCATCAACTCATACACTTCAAAATTACATACCACTGTGAGGAGAAAGAAGATAATTCAAAATCATTTGTTCTATCAGTCAGCAGTTATTTTCCACAGATTCTTTTTTAAACCCTAAAGAACATCTACTTTCCCATTTCAAGAAAAAATATTACCTCTTATTAACCAAACTCATACCTCTATTCCGAAATGGTTAGGTTGATTCACCGACATATGCTGATGAAGAAAGCGAAAATTTCAGAATTATTATCCTCAGGTCCTCGTTCCAGTTGATGTTATCCTGTATGGGAAAAGTATTCTCTTTAGAAATGATAGTAACCAAAACCCAAAAGTAAAAGTAACCGATCGCACAGAAGATTTCAGGATAATAACGATACTGTCGGCTATCTGGATGTTATCAGGAAACTGAAGAGCGGAATTTCTGAAAACTGCAAACGTCTACATATCCGTGGATGACATAATGCATACCGCACACACCGAGGAGGCCACTGTGATAATATGTGTGGACTTCCACTTGGCTATTCATTGACAGGGGCAGTCATCGATATGTGCTGACATTTCGCAGATTCAGGTTCGCCAGGTTGCATGTTAACTGAAACTTAGCTTTGTTTCAGACAGTGTAACTGATCGACGTTATGATCTTATTAAAAGTGCAGTACATGGTGTACTTGCTGTGACGGGGAGAAATATTCAAAGACTCGGAATCAGCACGGTCAGCAACAGAAAAAGAGAGCATACAGCGATTGATAGATATAAAGACTAAGTGCATAGCTGTAGTCTTCCGCATAATTTGCGCCACCCAACACAAAAGCTCAGAAAATATCAAGTCGCTCTGACCTGAGTTATCACGCCGCGTGAGTCAACGTAAACAAATCGTTCACACTGTGACATATAAGTGAATATAATACGAAGAAAATTTATGCGGTGGGAAGATGGAGTGAAATGTTATTTCGAAACGCTACTCCAATTACAGCAGTGTCATTGCAGTTTTATGTCTGAATAAACTTCGAGAAGGAAGGAGGGTGACAGTTACGTGAAATTTCATGGTGAGATGAGACAATCTGGCCGTATGTGCATAACGTGTCTGAGGAAGCATTTTTGGTAAACTGTAGAATATGTTGGGAAAACATCACTTACGTAGCTGAAAATGGCCAGAAGACACCGCCATGAAATATCATGACAGGAAGTTACCAACATCCGACAATTCGAAGAAATTTCTTACAGCCAAGATCGTGTTCAAAACCGTTTTTAAGGACGGGTTTGACAGGAAAGATCTTCAGATCTTTACAAACTTTTTTAGGTGTACGTCATGTTCCATAGTCCGTTCATTCCACATGCCATGTTAACATTTTAGTGGAGAGTATATTGCACATTACACACAAGTTTGTCAAAAATAGAATTACAAACAGGTTTGTCACAAGTAAAAATACATACAGTTAAAATGCACCTTATGAAACTTAGTACCTCTACATAAGTAGTACTCCTTTGATGCTTGTCAGCTGTTAAAATCCACCATACATAATAATTTAACAACCGACAAGCATCAAGGGAGTGCTACGTACGTAGAGATGCCAAGTTTCACAAAGTACCTTTTAAATTTGTATATTTTTTCTTGTGACAAACATGTTTCTAATTTTATTTTTGACAAACCGGTGTAGAATGTCCAACATACTCTCCACTAAAATGTCAACACGGTATGTGTAATAAATGTATAATGGAGCGTGAATACATCCAAAAAAGTTTTTGAAGCGCTGAAGATGACCGTCTTACCTGTCGAAACTGGTCAATGAAAAGCAGTTTCTAAGGCGACCTTAGCTATAAAACATATCTTTATATACGTACAGATCACCCCTTTTCATTTCTTATTATTGGAAACCAGTCATCCGGCAATTTGCCCGAAATTTCATAGAACTATTATGAAATCTGTTGCAAGAAAATTTTTATAAATATAATTGTATTGTATTACATGATCACTACGCTGCGTAAGGGCATGCATGAGGCTGTTTGTATGAACGTTTGTTACATTTGGTTCTTAACGAAATACGAAAGAAAACAAAAGGAACTACTGTTTCACGGACACATGAAGGGCGTAGTAAGATGATATACATATACACAATGTGACACTTGTATAATTGTCATTAAATATCTATAAGGTAATAACACGTGTCGAAGTTCCCAAAAAATATGTGCGATTCAGTATCATTAAAACGGATTTTATTGGTGACTTTATTACTTTTTTGAAACACATGGCTGCAGTTCCGTGGTAACTGCCAGTAAATGAGTGAATTATTAATATAAACCTCCCAAATCATTTTGTATTTCAAGTTCTTTGAATTAGCTTACGTGCTGAGCTACAATCAAATACTCACTACAACTGCACATGGACATATTTGGTAGACCAAAAAATATTATGAATCTTCATCCATCTATTAATGCGGAATTGCTACTATAAGAAATTTCAGACTTTGAGGAAAGAGTTTAGTTATTACTTGTATATTACCGGTATGTTAAAAGTGAGAAAACTTAGCGAATTGTCAGAAATATTCC
This sequence comes from Schistocerca nitens, assembly GCF_023898315.1. Taxonomy (NCBI): domain Eukaryota; kingdom Metazoa; phylum Arthropoda; class Insecta; order Orthoptera; family Acrididae; genus Schistocerca; species Schistocerca nitens. The sequence goes on along the minus strand of NC_064616.1, from coordinate 554,148,822 downwards.
ATAATTGGACTGCCTGGCGAAAAGTGACGAAATTTTGATATCATCTTTGTTAAGCTTGAAGGAATGTGATACAGAAATGTGACACTTGAGTATCAGCTACTTAGTATCAATAAAATGTGAAGTTAGCGGTAAAGTGTCAAATTAGCACAAAATGACAAAATTAGAGAAAAATGACTATTTATTTGGAAACACTATTTCCGGATTTCAAATCGACAATAGAAGTAAGGATGATTATGGTTCAATATTCCGTCGACAATGATGTCATTAGAAACGGAGTACAAGCTCAGCTTTTCGGAAGGATAGGGAAAGAAGTCGTCCGCTCCTTTTCAAAGCAACCATCCTGGCATTTTTCTTCATACGATTTAGATAAACCACGAAACAATTAAATCTGGATGTCAGGAAGTGGATTTGAACCGTTGTCCTCCCGACTGCCAGCCCAATGTACTAAACACTACGCCACCTCACTTGGTAAACCTAGGGCGGAGCAGTAACGCGGTATAACTTTATGATGTGGGACGCTAGTTCAAGCCAATTAATTCCTAGTGTGGGAGAAATTTTGGAAAATTTGTGAAACTTTGTAGCTATGATTGAATCTGAGCACAGAAAATTTTGTTTTTGTCGAGCTGCTATCAGGACCTCATCCGACCATCAAGACATCGACTTCCTGTTGGTCTGCGGCATGAGAACTATGCGTCTGGACTACTGTACACCCTACAACTCTACGTGGAAATATTGTCAAAACACAAACACAAGGCTCACAACGCGAAGTCCGTTTGTTGGATGAGATGTCTTGCCAAAAACAAGCGAATTACAGGCTCAGCGAACTCTTATCCAGCTTTGCAGAGATAGAAATCTCGAGTTCGCATTCGCACATCGTACGTCGCCATGGCTGTCGGACGGCTGATTATTGAAGCAGTTGACTGAAACGGTTTCCCAGCTGGATGGTTTACCGATGCTTCAGACTAGCTTGCTTCAGCCACAGCCTGACTCACGTGAATTCGTCATACCATTAAAGCTCCTGCCAGAGAAATTCAGAAAACACATGCGTTATTCCAACATTTAAACGGACCATATTGTACATGTCCTCAAGAGTTAACAAAAATTTCAATTTTGTATATCCTCTGACTGGTAAAATTTCAGTAAAGTCACTAAAAATGAAGAAAATCTGGAACAAATTCCTTCATTCGACTCCGAGGTATTATAAACGCTACAACCTACCACTCTGTGCTCTCCTCACACAGGAAGTATCTGCACCGAAATGATTACAGATTTCGTAATTGTATGTGAGTAGCGCTTTTCAGAAAGAGATTTGGTAAAACAGTGTAACACATCAGAAAAACCACTTAAGCCATGTGTTTTAAACATTGCACTATATTGCCTTATTAACTCATGTGTTGGTATGGGTATATTGACGAGATTATGAAACACGATAGGCATTGATCTTCGTGGGGATATGTCCGAAACGCGTTTCTGCAGAAAATTTAGTAAATGCTACAGAAAGACGACCTTCACTTGAGTAGATAGTGTACATTATAGTTGGTGTCAATTTAGTGAAAATTATGGAGGACAGGTAATGATCATCATGCCGTAGCCCTATAGTAAAAAAATACTTTGCCAGTAAGTAGCGGAAGCGTCATGGTGGTTGTTAGAAAGCACAGGAAGTGTTTCACGAAGGTCACCGCCGCCTGCAGCAGTGTTGCAGACGTTTGCGAACAGCGCTACGGTTAGTACAAAACTTTTGGTCTCCAAACAGAATCGCATGTTCGCAAAGTCAGCAGTCTCAACATCAGAGGCTAACGATGATACTGCGGAAAACAATAAACAGCATCTCTTCGCCGCAACGAAAGCACTTCTGAGTCATTTACTCGAATGTTGCATCTCTGAAGTTGCTCGAAGAGATGTGATGCGCAGGTTTTGCATGTCAGCTAGGTGAAGACCCCAAAAGCACTTTGCGAGCTTTTTACGCAGATCAGAAAATCTGTTACCTTGACCAGGCTACAATGGGTTCCTGCCCCAGAACCTTGGGGCATCAACACAGAATGTCAGTTTACGTGGGGTTGCTGACTGAGTATTTCTTTATACTACTATTTTATACTACTAATATTTTTATATTACTCGATACTACTAGTATTTTACACTACTAATACTACCGGTACTTGACTATGGTGATACTATTCTCGAAGGACTGTCGAACGGAATCTCACTGAGGCTAGAACTGGCTATGAATGCTCGTATACGATACATTTGTGAAGTACGCTATTTCGACCAAATCACTCCTGCCTGTGTGACGCTAAGCGTAGGAACTATCATACTCCATGTTTGCTCTATCATCTTCTGAATCGTTGCACTCTCTCAGATAACTCTTACACTACTTTCTGTACCACCACATAACGCTGTCATTTTCTCTAAATCATTATCTGTATGAGGAACACGATTTTGGAATAATTTTCCTCAAAATATCAGAGAAATTAAATTACATTCAAAATTCGCAAGACAGTTAATGGTCCACCTTCTGTCCCAATAGCCATCTTTTCCATACACTAGTCTGCAGGTCACTTTCGTCGGTCACCCTCCCCAATAACTTGTCCCTTCCGCATGTCGACAGAGTTCCTTACTTGAAATCTATTCATTCCAACAGCCACTGGCACTGTCATTTCAATCGTCTCCTCTTTCTCTATCGCTTCTGCTTCTGACGATACTAAAAATGGCTTCAGATGTGCTAAACTGATATATATTATTTTTTATGTCTTTTACTATTACTATTATTATTATTAGTGTTGATTAATAATGATATTATTATTGTGCATATTTTTGTAATATAGTTGTCGTATGCTCTTTGTGGTCAGCTGTAAGAGAGGTCAGGCTAATAAAGCAATAAATAAATAAATATTTGGAGAGTTGACTGAAAACTGGTAACAGTCACTCACATAATTACCGTTCAGTAAATATTTAATAGAGAATGTGAAATATCCTCCACTTTGAAAATCGTAAATGGGTTTGTGAAGAACGGAAACCTGAGTTAAATTTTTACATTACCAAACTTCATTTTATGCTCAGTACATTATTCCTGAAACATAATGCTAAATTCATGATGAAGTGTAGTAAGAGTCAACAGGGACCCAAGGAAATTTAAACACTGCGATGGAACGAGCAGCGGTATATGTGTAGATAAAGCATGTTATATCATAATAAATATAGAAGTATTCAATATACAGTTTCAGCTTACATTTCACAAAACAAAAATTGTCCCACGCCTGAAAATTCTGTCTAGTCATCTGCACGATCTGGTAACACCACACGATACGGAGGTGTCTGGAAGAAGTGTTGTCTTCGGCATGAGTTGTTAAAATGCTGTCTCTGTACGGGGACCAGTGGAGAACGTCGGAAAATAGGCGCAGGGTCTTGAGCTCAAATCCACTCACACCTTCATTTTTTTTAACAGCATTTCGGCTGCCTTCTAAAGATATCAGTCTTGTGGAACATCAAAGATGATTTGCTTCACTTTCTAACCAGACAGTAATAGTAAAACTTTCCGCGAAAGAGCTCGTGGCTGCGTCAAGTTCAGAACACATGCTCGAAAGGTTCCTCGACCTCCAGCGGCCACCGGGGACTGGCCACCGCCACTGGCCTCTTAACGGCGGTCGCCATCCCACCAAGTGAAAGCGGCGTGTAGCGTCTTGGGCACTTTTCTGCTCCCGTGTTGATAAACATAACATTGTTTCTTATTTGACTTTGATTATCCACGTGAAATAACTTCGATAAACCGAGTGAACACCGTCCTGTTACGCAACACACGTAGGTTACTATGAGTGTGTTTATAAAGTGTCATTTTCTTACTTGAAATTCTACTTACAAATTGAATTTAGCATGCTTCAATATTTTGAACGTCATTTAAATGTTATAAAATAGAGATCTAACATTTGTAACATTTTGCTCTGGGTATAATAGAGGGGTGAAGGCAGCAGAGGCAGCTTGAAACATTTGTGTCATGTGTGGGGCTAAAGCTATCAGACAAATTGCGTCAGAAAAGCATTTTATCGTTTCAAGAAAGATCATTTTGGCATGAATTATTTTCCACATTGAGAAAGTCTCAATAATTGACATATGTGATGAACTGCGAACGTTCAATATCCGTCTAGGCAAGGTTTAGAAGTTGAATAGAGTGCTACATGCTCTAATTCAAAGAAACACAAACAAAACGGGTGAGCATTACTGAATTCTTATGTGAACGTCATCAGTTCGCTAACTGTGCATTCCTGTGCAACATTGTTACTGGTGAAGGGTTATGAGGCTTTTATGTTAACTTCTTAAGAAGAAATTAATGGCTGAACCCTAAGAAATTAATGGCTGAACCCTAACAACAGACATCGCCTCGAGCATTGTGAACAGATAATATTCTGCATGTGGTGGCAAAAAAGGGTGTTTTGTACTACGAACTGTTCGCATGGTTTTGTCCATCACATCTGGAATTTGTTGCCAAGAACTGCGACATCTTTTGGTGACAATGGGAGACAAATGGCCAACAAAACTACATCAAGTGATACTGCTATATGGTAAGTCACTCTGTTGATCTAACAAACAAATTTTATTATTATTCTTGTGAATGTTTTTGTAATATTTAGATGTAAGAGAGAGTCAGTCCTAAGGCTCTAATCTGGTCAGGATAAATAAGAAATGAATAAATATTTAAAGAGTTAACTTCTAATCTTGTGTTCTCAGATGTTCACCCTTTTCCACTCGTTATTGAACAAACGACAGTTAAATTTGTTTCCAAATGAAAATGTGCTTCAAACGTGGCTTGATGACGTCTTTGAATGAGTGGGTTTCTACAGGCACAGAATCGGTAGTCTACATGAATGTTTTAGGTAACGTTAGAGAATATAGCGTTCATGATTAAGTTCTCTCTTATGTCTACTGTTAAATAAACTGTGTTCAATGATCTAATGAGAAAACGCTACTAAAATATGCACTGCACTAATGCAATTGAATTACAACTTACCAAAATACCCTTATAAGAAAGCATATTTTAATAAAACATAAAGTACCTGTAACAAGAGTGTGCCTATATCGGTACAAACTAGCAAGATAATACAACACGCTTTGGACTTCGATATGGCGTGTGTTTATGTGCTGTCCTGTGTCATGCTCAAGCAGTGTGGAAGTGAGGCAGCTGGGGTGGACACATAGAAAAACCGAGTTAATGAAGTATTCAGCGCCATAGTTTCATAAATAAAACTGTGTATTTACAAAAATAAAAAATTCTGTTGGTAGGAGAACGAAAAAGCAAACTCAAGTGTGCAGTGTCATTAAATTTTTTGCCTTAAACTGTGGGTACTGAAAGTAGCGAGAATGATTATGGTGGGGAAGCTTTTGTACGATTTTCTTGTGTATTCTTTATCTGGCTGCTTGTAGCTCTGTCACAGATTAGCTCTGTCACAGATTAAGTAAAAACCTGGTCTCCAACGAGATTTGAATTAAGCCTCCCCTTTATAGCACAACTCCATTCCTAAGAACTATCAAGGAGCTGCAGCATTTGTTTCTCCCTCTTTGCCCCAGCTATGGCTTGAACCGCCAAATCGCAACATGAAAGACAATATTCGCTGCAATTTCTGCATGGAACAACTTTCCCGATCTCAAAAACACAAACTGATAACGTAGTGTCACACCTTAATTGAAAATCACTTAGACTATTCAATGGAAAAGATAAGGGAATATCGAGCGAAGTCAGCAGGATAATTCTCCGGCATCCAGGAAGTATCTCGATGATCACACAGTTTCCAAATATATTCTGTGCTGTGTCCAAGTTTCAGTTATACTTCCAGCAGGAGAATACATTTTCAAGCCGAAGTGTTCCTTGAGTGAGATCAAAAGTGAGCACAACCTGCATCTCAAAGATGCAACCGCTGAGGGCTGGAATACCGAAAGAATATGCCAAGGAGTTTTTCCCTCATTTCTGTAATTGGGTTTAGAGACTAATGCATAATTACTAATAATACTCAGACACACTGAATGCAAACAAAACATCATCAATCAATAACTGTCACAATTATTGTTGTTTTTCTATCGTGAGCTTATTCATACAAACTGATTCACATTTCTGGAGCATCTCCAGTAGTTATACTGTAAACATTATGAGTAGGCAACAGGTCTTTTGATTATTATGGATGTAGAAAAAGTAGTATTTCTTTAGAAAGCTCTCAATGGGACTATCCCTAAAACAGAGGAAGACAAATGAAAAAAATTACACTGCATTGATTTCAAAACGTGTACATCCACAGAGAGACTTCATAAGCTATGAATAATATGAAGTTGCATCTCAAGAAAGCCTACTGTCCCAATAAATCATGTGCGATGTCCGAAAAAGCTGGCTCAAAAGGTGTAAAAAAAGTGAAAGCAGCTAATGTGTGCAGTTGAAATTTATAATGTGAAATTGCAAGTACTTCTTGATACTGGATCTCAGATAAGTGCTATCTCCCAATCGTTTTTCGAACACATCTGTGATAAGCCTGGACTAGTAATTATGTCAGTGACTGGTGTAAAAATCTTCTATTAACATGAAAGCAGGAGCAGCCGTTATCAGAATGTGGAACAAGAAACACGAAACGATGATAATAATGTCCAGAATAAGTCATCCTTTTATGAAACTATCATTCAGTCTATAAATTTTGCATCATCTACTCATAATGATTACACTTTATCTGCTTCAGATACTGTGTCAGTAAAAGCGGAAAGCACCTATGTTGAGAAGCTCTTCAACTTGCAGTATGCTTGAGACAGAGGGAACTCGAATTAATAACAGTTTCACCAAGTAACTATGGTGCTGATATTCTATGCAGCGCCTCACAGTCAACACAGTGCTATTAATATAGTCCCTTAATGGCTTCAGGTGAATGATGCCTCTAGTCTCCCACCATATTCATATGAGAAATATCGAGACGTAATGCAATGGCACAAAGACTGTGCTATGCTGCTGATTCATTACATCCAACTACCACTAATTTATTTCAATAGTGGTCATTGTTAGCCAGATTATAGTACGTATGTGAATGAGAGTGCACCACCGACTAATTCAAATAACTAACTGTCATTATATTTTCGAACAGTGGAAGTAGGATTGCTATCAGCTGTTTACACAACTAGATGTAAGATATATAACCTGTGTAGTGACTGTAATTTCAGTTCCACAGGGGACGATAATATCTTTTATGCAAATATTTGCAGAATTAATGTAATTAGCACAACAAAGATTTCAGTTGTCATTTTTGGTGCTCAGACATTAATTTCTTCTTAAGCACTTAACACAGAGGTATCATAACCCGTTACCAGTAACAGTACTGCATAGGAAAGCTCAAAAGTGAACTGATGAAGTTCAGACAAAAATGCAGTAACTGTCACCGATTTGATTTTTGTTGCTTTGAATTAGTACATACAGTACACCTACACCCGATTCTGAGCCTTGCCTATTGAATGCAAATGTTGCGCGAATGGTAGTCACAGTTCACCACATATGTCACTTACTGAGACTTCCTGAATGTGGAAAAATATTCAATGGAGAACGATCTTTCTTGAAACTAGAACATCCTTTTCGCCCCACACAAAACACAAATTTTTCAAGCTGCCTCCGCTGCCTTCAGCTACAGTATCTATTAAAGTCACAGAGTACAATATGTCACCAGTGTTAGATCTTTTTCACGTGCGTGTCAGTTTTATAACGTTTACACAACGTTCGTAAGATTCAAGCACCCAAAATCCAATTCGTAACTACAGGACTAATACTACACTTTCTGATAAGAAAATGACAGCTGATAAATACACTCATAGTGACGTACATGTGTTGTGTGACAGCACGGCGGTTACTCGGTTTATCGATGTTATTTCAAACGGAAAATCAGACTACGATAAGAATCAGTTTCATGGCTACCAACGCGAGATCAGATACGTGCCCAAGATGCGCCACGGAGTGTTCTCCTGATCGGACGGCGGTTGGCGCCAAGTGACCGGTGGAGGGAGCTAGCTGCCGGTAGCCGCTTTAAGGCGAGGAACTTCTCGCGCATAATGTGTTCTAATCTTGATGCAGCCACGAGGTATTTCGCGGAAGGTTTTGCTGTTACAGGTTGGTTAGATAGTGAAGCAGATTTTCTTGGAGGTTCCGTCAGACTGATCCCTCTAGCAGACAGCCAAACAACGGTTAAAAAAAAGTAAAGAAATGAGACGACGAGGAGATGCAACATTGTTACAGCTGGAGCTATAGACAAAGCTTCCTCCTGTCTCTTCTGAATCATACAGTGCTGCCAGTTCGTAGAGATACCAGAAATCTGAGGGGCGACCACGTTTTGTGCTGTCAGGTGCACAACAGAGGAATCTTTAGGTGCTGAAACCTTACAATGCCGTCTTGCCAATCAGAAATGGGCTCATACTAATGCAAAATAGATACTGACATGAAAAGTACTAATGGAGCTTAGGAAATACATTTATTGTTAGAGAAAGCTACAAGTTATTAATTTCTTACAAAAGGCAGTCTCAGACTTGGTCAGTTTACAACACTTCAGAAGACAATCAAAGCAGTTGTTCCCAATAAGATGAGGGGTATTTGTGCAATGTTTAGAATATTTGAATTTAGTAGAAAATATCGCAAATGTTGGACAGTGAAATACGCAAGAAGGGAGAAAATGATTAATATCTGGAAATCACCACTACTAGACTGGGACTAAAACTGGGACAGCAAGCAGTTTTGGCAGTTGTGAAATATCTGAAATGTGAAAATAGGTGAAATTAGTGAAATATGGAGAAATGAGCCTATGTAAAGACACGAATACACGAAGCCAATTTTAAAACTCACGCAGAAAGAACGGATGAGAAAAGTAGCAGATCTGGGAGGAGATAGAAGGGAAATTAGGGTCTAAAAACCATTTTGTTCTAGAAAAATTTGTTATCTATGAAATTTAGGTTATTTCTTGATTTTCACGTCATTTTCACTAAGGACAAGAGGGAAAATGGAAGTTACGACTCTTTGATTTACGCCAGGGGGGAGAGTCTGGCTGGCTCTAAGCACTATGGGACTTAACATCTGAGGTCAGTACCGAGCGAGGTGGTGCAGTGGCTAGCACACTGGACACGTATTCGGGTGGATGACGGTTCAATCCCGCGTCCGGCCATCCTGATTTAGGTTTTCCGTGATTTCCCTAAATCGCTCCAGGCAAATGCCAGGATGGTTCCTTTGACAGGGCACGGCAGACTTCCTTCCCCGCCATTCCCTAATCCGATGAGACCGATGACCTCGCTGTCTGGTCTCCTCCCCCAAACAATCCAATCCAATATAATCTTGGGTCATCAGTCCCCTAGACTTAGAACTACTTAAACCTAACTAACCTAAGGTCATCACACACATCCATGCCCGAGGCAGGATTCGAACCTGCGACCGCAGCAGCAGCATGGTTCCGGACTGAAGCTCCCACAACCGCTCGTACACAGCGGCCGGTGGAGAGAGTCTGGATGTGACATATTTTCCTGTGGGAGGATGAGAAGGAAAAAGTAGTCACTTCTTCAGGCAGGGCTAACTAGCCGCCATATACAATACGTAATCAAAAGTGTCACGACGCCTATTAGGTGACATTAATTTGGGGTGTGTCCACCCTTGGCCATTATGACGACTCTGTCTCTGCTGCGAACCCTTTCAGTGAGGTGTCTGAATGTCTGAAGAGCAACTTTAGCCCATTCTTCCTCAAGAGTCTAAACCAGAGAAGGCAGTGACGCTGAACACAGGCGTCTGGAGCGAAGTCTACGTTCTGACTCATCCCAGAAGTGTTCCATTGGGTTCAGGTCGGCACTCTGGAAAGACCAGCCCTCATCAGGGATATTATTGCCTCCCAGATGCTGCTTTATGCCAGGGTGCATTGTCATGCAGATACAAACAATCATGGTCTCTGAACTCTTTCTCTACCGTATGCAGTACAGAATTTTGTAAAATGTTTTCGCATTCTTCTGGATTTTAGAGTTTTCTTAATGGCAGTAAGGGAATCTCACCATAACCACAAAAAGCATTCTCATGCCCTAAATACACCTCCTCGGTACTTCACAGTTGACAGTGCAAGTGATGGCAGGTAACGTTCTCCATCGGTTTGCCGTAGGGTACAGAGACAATTATAGCTCGTTTCCAATCATCCACTTTCCAGTGGTCTCGCTCTTTACACCACATCAAGTATCGCTTGGTTTTGGCTACAGATGCGCATGGCTTATAAGGACCTGCTCGACCATATTATCCCATTATTTTTAACTCCCTACACACAGTCATTGTGGTAGATGATCTGTTGGTAACACTTTGGAACTCAATGAGTGATTTCTTCCACTGAATCCATGCGATTTTTTTACAACCATCCTCTGTAATGGTGGACCGTACGTGTCCGCCATTACTTGAGGGCTGCCTGGTCTTGGTTTTGTTGTAGTTGTTCTTTCACGTTTCCACTTCACAGTTACATTAACAGTAGACTTGGGCGCCTTTCGAAGGGTTGAAATGCCTCCGATGGATTTGTTACTCAGGCCACATCCAATGACTAGTCAACGTTCGAAGTCAGTCAGCTCACCTGACTGACCCATTCTGCTGTTACTGCTTCGCTACTGACAACACAGCTCTATCCGTCTCCTTTCATACAGACGGCTCCGCCTCTTGTGACATCTAGTGGTCAGTTCCGCGTTAACTAGGGGTGCTCTGATACTTTTTATCAGATAGTGTAATGTTGATACTGGCACTGTCATAACAACTTAAAAGGCTGTGCTCATATATCAGGAAAATTAATGTAGTATGCAAGCAACACCCTAGTACATACCAAACATATTTCATGTGGTTTGAATTATTTTGTCATTAGTATGTGAGTGCTTACACCAAGAATTTGTCGATTTCAGCTGGACCAAAACTACATTTTAATTAAATAATTTAGGAATTAAATGTTCAAGTAAAAGGCAGCAAGTAGTTTTACAGATCATCGTCAGATTGATGTAAGCAATTTATGTATGAAAGACTGCACAGTTTTTGTAATATTTCGTGGCTCCAAAGCTACAATCTTCAATCTATGAATACTACGGTAGTAAATCTGCAGACGCCGGCCAGTTTAGGCTCGTGACGCAGATGGGTTCCTCTTTGTGGCAAAAATGATAAGTGAAGAGTAATGAAAGCCTTTTGCGCACACTAAGAACGTCAATTTGCAGACAATGTGAACAACACAACAAAAAAGTTGGAATTTAACCAGAATCCGGCCAGCACTGACTTTGGACGCAAACCGGTTCCTCTTAATGACACAAGAAATATGTGAGTATTCATGAGAGCCAACTGCACAGTAGGAATGCCAATTTGCAAGCAAAATGAACACCACAGGGAAAAAGGTGGAGACTATCCAAGTTGTACTGTAACCTCAAGAGTTCACGTACGTTTGTCTACTCCACCTTAATATAACGTTGTGACTTCCATGTAAGTACTATTACAACTATATTTAAGGCTTTGTTCTGGGATTCTGATGTGGTGGTTTAGCAGAAGAAAATCGTCTTAACAATGGCACGACAGGAACTCGATTCCCAAACCTAGGCTAAGAGTTCACTGTGTCGGTGACAAATCACTCATGGTTTATTTGTTCCTCTGTTTCTGCCAGATCATGATCTTTAAATCTTTCTGGCATGTGTCATTGTTGTGCTACTCTTCCTACCTGCTGAAACAAGGGTAGACGTAATCGTCTACACGCGTATTATAATCTGTATGGTATTTGTTATTGGGTAAAAACCTACTCTAGTCTTTTCCACGTCTACCAGTCTGCAGGCTCGTATATCACATTAATTCAGTCGTATTCCGGGAATCCTACGGAGACTGATCTCTGGGATGGGGAAATAAACTTAGAATTAGAGTACTGTTTGGGTTTAATAAATTATTTGACTTGACATTATTGATTATTGCAGTATTACTGTGTTAATATTAATTATTTATAGTAATCTAATACAATATTTTCAAGAGTTCCTGTAGAGATATTCTTCAACGGAGTAAAAGCAGCTGTCCAATACCAAGTTTGTACATTCTGTCCTAAACTCCAACTCATTAACATCAAGATATTGCTGACAAGTTGTTGAAAACTTATGTACCCCCGCATCTGAAATTCTGAATACTTTCTGTGCTAATGTTGAGTACCTGTTGTTTTTGGTCCTTGTAATATATTCACATTTCAGTCTTTTTTTTGTTTTTGAGAAGCTGCAATGTTAGTAACGATAAGGACATTATAAAAAGTGAAACAGTTGTCAGATTACCAAGTTTTTTGAGGAAGCATCAGCAGGATATCCTAGAGCAGGAGTCGTCAATCTTTTTAAACATGGCCCACTTTTGTATCTCTGCTAGAAGTAAGATTTTCTAACCGGCCACCACGTCCACATTAATGGTAATTCACGAAGTGGGGAAGCAACTTTGCTTTTATAAAAATTATAAAGCAAAGTTACAGGAAGTTAAAGCACATAATGACAATTGTTTACCAAACATTGTATCACAATTTTACGAAAACCTAATGAAAATTTGTTTAAAGTCCGCACAACGTACCGGCCATCATGAAAGCTGGGACGCCCACTAGTGAGCAATAGGGAACAGGTTGACTGTCTTTGTCCTACATCTAACCCAAGATACAATTGTTATAACATGTTTCCAGAAAAGTTATTCTGAAATGATTCTGGATGGAAATAAACAGAATAACTAGTGGTTTTTTTTAAATTTTTAGTTCTGGTATAGCAATAATCATGTGTACTACAAGTGTAGGTGAATTAAGAAGTTTTATTAATACAATAATGTAAGTTTTGCAGGTGAGGTTGTGATCTATGTGTAACCCACAAAATTGACGCTATCTATTTCTTTCATTGTTTGAAATTAATGATTGTATGAGCAAATTCTCTCTATACGTTTATAGATGACGTGATGTCAAACCTGCCAAATCCTACGTCACCCTCAAAATAAAATTACAAACGGTCTGGTTATAGCTTTAGGCTTAAAACAGAGAAACAACCATGAACTTTCTGTAACATTTTAATAGAAATAATCGAGACCCACAGAAGATGATATATACGCATTGTAAAATCTCGTTCTGTGTGACTTGCTTTTACTGACGGGGATAGAAAAAATGTTATCTGATTAGTGAGAGAACAATAATTTAATAGTTTTGAAAACCAGATAGGCCCTCAATTTGAGGACGATTCTCGATGGAATCGACAGTCGCAACACACAAACGGATTTACATTAGCAAGAGTGGTACGAAAGGGTTATTTCCTAGTGCCATATTTCATGATTATGGTTAGTTTTACGGCTTAGAAAAAGAATGCCTATCTCGCTTTAGATTGGTATGCAAGAGCCAGAGGGCTTCTCTGATAAGCTGATTCCTTTTATGTTTTGACCGTGAAAGCGGAAAGTTAAAGACCACAAGCTCTTGAAAAGGGAGAGAATTACTCTCTTAAGTTTTACGTAGCGGGCAAGTGGCCATTTTGATACACTCCAAGCCAGCCAGGAATTACTCCGTTTCACTTATCTCCTTTTACAGCCTCGTAGTAGTGCTAAACTCCTTCTCCTTCTATACAGTAAAACATCCCATAGGACAATAACAATGTTGTACACCGATTTCTTCGCTTGATTAAATAATGTACGGTCATATTCCCATCCGCCCAAGCTCTATTCAGAACTAAAAAGTAAAGATGCCAGAGTGTGACAAAGCAAGATCAACCTTAACATATAAATTGTTTTTCTCCAGAGATGATAATATTCCTTAAGGCACCTAAATTATCTATTGTAACGTTTCGGCACCAAAACGTGTTTGGGTATAAAGAAAGAAGAAATACATGATTTTAAGAGAAATACAGATCTCTGTCACAATTAAGCATTGAGGCACTGAATTAACTTCAATGGCCACAAATGAAAATATGTGCTGCACTGGGACTCGAACTTGGATTTCCTATTTTACACGATACATTAGTACAAAGATAACTTTTGATTCTTCACAAATATCACAAATACAAACATTTCAAAATAATGTCGATGTGGAAAATGTGCTGTACCATTTGACTAAGATTTTTGTTTTAAGTCCAGTGGTCTTATATGGACCCAACAATGGTGAACACAATAAAATTACAATGCAAATTGAAACCTGTGTGACAGTCATGTATTTTATTAAGAAAAAGCATAAAACAGAATACAACCAAACGGAGAATACTCTTCCACTAGCACGCCATAAGGGCGACCACTGCTCGAAACATCAAAAAATAAACTCTGTCTGGTCCCAACTCTCCGCAGCAGGGACTCGAGTATATCTTCTCGGAGTACGTTCGTTTTCAGTGGTCCATTGCTAGACGCAAATCAGAGTCCACCAGAATCAACTTCTTATTCATCGTGTCTTTCCTGTAGGAAACTCCGAAAGTCAAGCACGTCTTTGAAACCATCCCGGAAAAGATAGTACACAGAAAGCCCTTTGATATAGTTCATCGCATATGTATTTCATTGGGGAAAGTAGGTCTCAACCAGGAGAAGGAGTATCCTGGGCTTGCGGGGCGGCACTCGGAGATAGAAGGCAGGCATCTTCCGAATTACAAGCCACATATCCGATGACGGTCACCATTCCAGGCGATGTTCATCCGCGTCGGTCGCATGACACCGCATGCACATTGGGGTTCCGGTCAGAGCAATGTTGTGCAGTCTACGTCGTGCTGGAAACTTTTCGTTAACCACAAGGTACCAGGTGGTGCATAAATTTGTCGCGAAATACGTCAGATGAGTCGCTCGCTACCCGTGGGTGGTGCCTCTCGGTCACATTCCGATGGTTTTTCGTCATTAGCAGACCGTACATATCACGGACCGTAGGTGTTTTGATGTGTGAGAGCGCAGACACAATGTGACCAAGTGAAACAGGTGGCAGGCAGGACGGAGGCACCACTTCATCAATGAGGAAACCAGTGGGTCCATATCTTCAGCAAGGCGTTGATATTAAGGTCCGCCGCAAATGCACTAACACTAAGTCCCAGTCGTCTGTTATGATAGGGGAGGGTGACGATATCATATCGTACACTGACGGAAAAAGAAATCGCAAGACGAAGAAAGAGTTGTGCGACATAACCGAAATTTGGTAGCGTGTGCCGGCCGAAGTGGCCGTGCGGTTAAAGGCGCTGCAGTCTGGAACCGCAAGACCACTACGGTCGCAGGTTCGAATCCTGCCTCGGGCATGGATGTTTGTGATGTCATTAGGTTAGTTAGGTTTAACTAGTTCTAAGTTCTAGGGGACTAATGACCTCAGCAGTTGAGTCCCATAGTGCTCAGACCCCATTTGGTAGCGTGTTTCTACAACCGAAAGATGATATCTATTCAGATTTCAAGCCAGCCGCATAAGTGGCACTCGAAGCACCACTATTAAGGATGTAAACAGGTTTGCTTTAAACGCACACTGTAATGGTTGTGAGCGTTAGTTACCTCTGAGATTGGACGTGGTGACTTTGTGTTAGCCGGCCGGAGTGACCGAGCGGTTCAAGGTGCTTCAGTCTGGAACCACGAGACCGCTACGGTCGCAGGTTCGAATCCTGCCTCGGGCATGGATGTGTGTGATGTCCTTAGGTTAGTTAGGTTTAAGTAGTTCTAAGTTCTAGGCGACTGATGACCTCAGATGTTAAGTCCCATAGTGCTCAGAGCCATTTGAACCATTTGAACTTTGTGTTAGTCAAGGACGCCTTTAACGTGACAAAGGAGCCAATATCAACACCTCTCTGATTTTGAAAGAGATCTTTTAACAGGGCTACAAGAAAGTGGATGTCCATTGTGCGATATTGCAGGAAGGCTTCGGATGAATGTAGCCACTGTACATGATTGTTGGCAGTAGGGGTCACAGGAATGTACCGTCGCAAGAAGGTCGAACTCTGGACGGCTGTGTGGCACTATCAAGATGGAAGACCATCAAGTATGGCTATCGCTCTGGCGCTCATACTGGATCTGAAACAGCAGTCTGAGCAGTAGTTGGCACTGCAGTGACACAACGAACTGTTTCAAATCGGTTACTTCAAGGACAGCCACAACCTGACACCCTGTAGCGTGCGTTCCACTGGCCTCAAAACACCGCCGTTGGCGACTTCAGTGTTGTCAAGCGATAGCTCATTGGAGGACAGAGTAGAGGTCTGTTGCGTTTTCTGATACAAGCTGGTTATGCCTCGGTGGCAGTGCTGGAGATGTGTTGGTTAGAAGGAAACCATTTCCGCACGCTATACGTGATTGGAATAATAGAGAATTGTTAAGGTGGTTCGATGAACCCTCTGCCAGGCAAATGTGATTTGCAAAGTAACTACGTCGATGAAGATGTAGAGGGCCTGCAGCCAACCTGAATGCGTTCTAGACACACTGGACCTACACCTGGAGTTATGGTCTGCGTCGCGATTTCATATGACAGCGGGACCACCTTAGTGGTTATCCCATGCACCCTGAACACAAATTTGTACGTAAGTCTGTTAATTCGACCTGTTGTGCTACCAGTCATCAACAGCGTTCCAGTGGGAATTCTATAAGGATAATTATTGCCCACATTCCGCTGTTGTAACTCAACATGCCTTACAGAGTGTCGATATGTTGCCTTGGGCTGCCCACTCACTAGATCTGTCTCCAATCGAGCACATATGGAACATCATCCTACGACATTTCCAGTATAATTCACAGTCGACATTAACAGTCCCCATATTGACTGACCAAGTACAATAGGCATGGAACTCAATCGCACAAATGATATCCGTCACCTGTAAAACACAATGCATGCACATTTGCATACATTTGCAGTGGCTTTTCTCGAGCTTATATTAGCCTGTGATCTTGCAATGTTAATCACTTAAACACGTTACCTAGACAGACGTATCCTCGAAATTTCATTACTCTACATCAAATATTTTTTGGTGCAGCTATTTTTTCCATTACTGTATACTGAAGAGCAGTCCATAGCTAACGAAGTATCAAAAGGCTGCCTGAATATTCTGTGCCATCACTGATATCATCAGTAGGATCTGCGGCAAATGAGAGATTTACGACGCCATGTGGGCGTTAACAAGGTACCCTTTGTATCATATATAGCTCTCGGAGGAGGAGGCCTCGGACGTCTGTGTGGAGAGCTTGTGAAAGGCGTTTGTAGCTCAGCACCGTTGTACGGCGGACATCTCTCGTAAATATGATGCCCAAAAGCTGAAGTGTATCCAGTCGCCACAGTGGGGCCACCTACCTCTCCTTGAGCCCTCTGCCAGTTTTCATGTCGTGTTAGTGTTCATGTTGATGCCACATTCCCATACCACAGATAAGGCCGAAAGACTTGATCACCTGCATAAGGGTGGCATTGGAAATTATGTCCTCTCAGCGTGATCCCCGAAAGATGTTGTTTCAGCCTACGTCTAAGTGTCTCTGCCGCTACTGCACAAAGGATCATTAAGAACGGAGAGCCGTGTCAGACCGCACGTGAAATTATGATGCGTACTTTCACACTACCATTAATCATCACACTCGATGAGGGAAAATGAAGAAAGGACATGATCAAGTGGACAAGGGAGACAGGGAAGCCCGTGGGACCCATCAGGCAGCCAGGAAAAATGGTTCACTTTCTCAAACAGGCGATCAAAGTCTATGGAGACCACGGCACCACGCAACCGACAGGCCGACACAAGGGCATTCATATCTCGATAGTCACTAAGGGCTGCCTGGATATTATTGTAGCCCTAGCCTCCTATAGCCCTTTGCTCATATGAAACAACTAAGCGCAATAATCGCTTAAGATGCATCACCTAAATTCTAGTGAAAACTTTGAAATCACCGTTTAGGAACGAGATCAGGCAATAATGTTCATTCTATATCCCTCCAGCTGGTTTGGTCACCGGAATAATATGTACTGGCACTACCGTTTAGGATAGGGAAAATCACTCCACAGAGGAAAGTCCACTGGACCTGACGGGCTACCAATTCGATTCTACACAGAGTACGCGAAATAACTTGCCCCCATTCTAACAGCCGTGTACCGCAACTTTCTAGAGGAACGAAAGGTTCCAAATGATTGGAAAAGAGCACAGGTAGTCTCAGCCTTCAAGAAGGGTCGTCGGGCAGATGCGCAAAACTACAGACCGATATCTCTGACGTCGATCTGTTGTAGAATTTTAGAACTTGTTTTTTGCTCGCGTGTCATGTCATTTCTGAAAACCCAGAATCTACTCTGCAGGAATCAACATGGATTCCGGAAACAGCGATCGTGTAAGACCCAACTCGCTTTATTTGTTCATGAGACCCAGAAAATATTAGATACAGGCTCCCAGGTAGATGCTATTTTTCTTGACTGCCGGAAGGCGTTCGATACAGTTCCGCACTGTCGCCTGATAAACAAAGTAAGAGCCTACGGAATATCAGACCAGCTGTGTGGCTGGATTGAAGAGTTTTTTAGCAAACAGAACACAGCATGTTGTTCTCAATGGAGAGACGTCTACAGATGTTAAAGCAACCTCTGACGTGCCACAGGGGAGTGTTATGGGACCATTGCTTTTCACAATATATATAAATGAGCTAGTAGATAGTGTCAGAAGTTCCATGCGGCTTTTCGCGGATGATGCTGTAGTATACAGAGAAGTTGCAGCATTAGAAAATTGTAGCGAAATGCAGGAAGATCTGCAACGGATTGGCACTTGGTGCAGGGAGTGGCAACTGACCCTTACCATAGACAAATGTAATGTATTGCGAATACATAGAAAGAAGGGTCCTTTATTGTATGATTATATGATAGCGGAACGAACACTGGTAGCAGTTACTTCTGTAAAATATCTGGGAGTATGTGTGCGGAACGATTTGAAGTGGAATGATCATATAAAATTAATTGTTAGTAAGGTGGGTACCAGATTGAGATTCATTGGGAGAGTCCTTAGAAAATGTAGTCCATCAACAAAGGAGGTGGCTTACAAAACACTCGTTCGACCAATACTTGAGTATTGCTCATCAGTGTAGGATCCGTACCAGGTCGGGTTGACGGAGGAGATAGAGAAGATCCAAAGCAGAGCGGCGCGTTTCGTCACAGGGTTATTTGGTAAGCGTGATAGCGCTACGGAGATGTTTAGCAAACTGAAGTGGCAGGCTGTGCAAGAGAGGCGCTCTGCATCGCGGTGTAGCTTGCTGTCCAGGTTTCGAGAGGGTGCGTTTCTGGATGAGGTATTGAATACATTGCTTCCCCCTACTTATACCTCCCGAGGAGATCACGAATGTCAAATTAGAGAGATTCGAGCCCGCACGGAGGCTTTCCGGCAGTCGTTCTTCCCGCGAACCATACGCGACTGGAACAGGAAAGGGAGGTAATGACAGTGGCACGTAAAGTGCCCTCCGCCACACACCGTTGGGTAGCTTGCGGAGTATAAATGTAGATGTAGATGTAGAAAGTTAGTGTTGTGCAATATTCTGAGCACAAGCTACAGCCAGGTGCGGTCCAGATTGCAGTGAGTTAGGCACACCAACAGTAGCGAAGTAGAATAGAGGCTACAGGGCTGTCAAATTGCTGAAAGAGTATATGTAGCAGTTTTTAATGTCGCAAATCACAGGGAGAAGGGTCCCACGGGCGAACCTAGCGTGTTATGAGTACGTGATGCAAAGCGGCGCGTATGGCAAAACAGAGGTGCACAGCCGCATATGCCAAAACAGAGGGGCACAGCCACATATAAATAGGTGCAGGTTTCTCACGAGATTCATTCAAGTGTGGTAGCTCTCCTGGATGGGGGGGGGGGGGCGGGAGGAGGCATGTCACACCACCAGCTACATGCAGCAGCAGATGGAGCGCCAGCGTTCCAGTCCACGGCAGGTCGCTGGTTCGACCCTCTGAGGCCGATGCAGGGTCCGTAGCCAGCCAGCGGCGGGCCACTCCATGGCTCGCTACGATGGGTAGTCGTCCTGGTTTCCAACACATGCCAGAGGCAGCCCGAGGCGAGGGCTGCAGATTCGGACGCTGGATCGTGGGCGCTTGTTGTCGCCGCGATCTCAGCGACGCCGGCGAGAAGCATTCAGTTGGCCGCCTGCGGTTCATACCGAGCGGCACTGAGTCGGCAGGGACACAGACTGCTGAGTTGACTGCCGGCATCCTGACGATGCCGCAACTCCGCTGGTGTACAAGGCCGACACACAGTGAATGCACGGGTTGCTGAGGCCCGGTGATGCAGACCGAGGGGAACACGGCACTGCAGTTGGAAACAACAGATCACTTGGAAAGCTCGGACAAGTCTTAACACGGTGCCTTCTACCTCTTCCCACTACATTTGGTCATCCTGATACATTCGGTGGCAGAAGTCGCCACTAAATTTGGTGTTAGAATGGCGGACGTCGTCTGTCCAGTACGATGTTCGAGCCCACCGCTCGCATTACAATCACAAGATGGGGTGAGTTTTGACCAATCTTCTTTTGAATATGGGACGTTTTCTTGCCTTTTTGTGTTTTTGAATATGGCTCATGGCAGACCATTTTAGATGGTTTGCATATTATTATTTTCTTTTTGTCAGAATAAGTATTAGTGTATTTGGGGCAGTAAGTTTATTATTATGTATTTTGTGGCATTTAATTACTTTAGTATTGGTTTGAGTGTGATGTTGCCGATTATGATGATGCTGTGGTGTAGGGAGTCGGTTTATTCTTGTACTTAAATGTTTTGTTTCTGGACTAACTGGGAACGAAAGCAACACAATGGCAGAGTGCAAGGTGTGTCGGAACCAGAAGCGGTATGGATTTTGTTGGAAAAAGTAGCACAATTGACAGCAGACAATACGCAGTTGAGAAATGAATTAACATCTAGAAGTGAGCGAGAAACCACATGTGGTCAGTCGTTGTTGCCTAGGGTGCAGAAGACTGATCCAGTTGCAGCGAGTTTGATTATTCCGTTTTCGGCAAGGCATCTGAGGATGCGAGTTCGTTTGTGGAGGACTTGGAGACTTCAGCGGTGATGAATGGTTGGTCTGATGAGCAGTTGTTACATATAGCCAAGATTAGATTAATGGTGAAGGGAACATATGTAAGGTGTTCTGAGGCCTTAAGGAAGGCAGGACAGCTCAATTAGTTAAAGGAAGGGCTTTTAATAAGGTACAAAAAACAGAATAACTCTGGGTACTTTAGAGAGAGGTTAAGTACAATGTCAAAGAGACAGGGCGGGGGGGGGGGGGGGACGATGGAGAAATCTGCGTACAGGATAAGGGAAATTAATGAGTAGACTTACGAGTTGTGTCAGAGTGATGAAGCGAATAATGTTCTGTTGTAGGAGGCCGAGCAAAGGGCACTTGATGTGTTTTTGAGAGGGTTACCGGCGCATATGTCACGGAAAGTGCATGAAGGGACTCCGAAAGCTTTGTTTTCGGCCATTCAGCTGTCAATTCAATGTAAGGAAATAGATGTGGCAACAGGGGTACGCGAGAGGCAAACAGTGTTTGCAGAAGGTGTGAAATGTTTTAAGTGTGGTCGTACGGGACTTGTGCAGAGGCAATGTACCCAGTCACCGAGGAATAAAGGAAGGGGTGGAAATCGGCAGCGGGGAATATGGAGAAATGGAGATAGGAGAGGTGGACAAACGTTAAACGGCAGAGTGGGCCCAAGACCCAACTAAGGGAACTCCCGTTTAATTTCAATGCTACGAATACGTATGCAGAGGTGGAATGTTCAGTGGTAGGATCCATTGGAACTAAAAAGTTGAAGATTTTGTTGGACACAGGGGCGCAGGTATCAGTGGCTACTAGGAATATAATGGGACGAAGGAAGCTAGACCAACCACGTTATAGGTTGAGTGGAGTGGGGGATAAGGAGGTCACGCCTTTGGGGTCGGTGACAGTTGACTTTCGAATAGAGAAAGTCCGATTTAATGCTTGCATGGGGGTAGTACCATGGGTAAGCGAGGGCTACGACATGATCCAAGCAGTAGATTTCTTGCATCAACATCATGCCAAAATTGACCTTGGACAACGAACTGTGGAACTTCGTGGAATGTTATTTCAGCTAGGGAAACTGTTGTCAATGCAGAGCTGTCGCGAGGAGCGTTCAACATAATGAACAAACCAACTGAACATACATTAGCATTAAGGCTTAATTCGCGTAAGTGTGTGTATAGTGGCACCGGGAAGTCGCTTTGGGCAAGTGTGGTGTCAAATGTACCTGTGAGTACAGTATGTGTTATTGAACCATTGGAGTTCAATCACACAAGTTTTGGGTCCATTCGGTTGTTTTGTGAAACGTAGTGTTGTACGCGTACAGGAGGGGAACGACAGGCATGTAGTTCCCGTGAACGTGGATAATTTTAGCGCTGTAGAGGCGAATTTAAGAAAAGGAGTTTTAGTAGCAAATTTGGATGTGCCACATGACGAGGACTGGTGTTCGAGAGGCAGGCGGAGCGATCAACCACTAACTGCCGATAGAACTGCATTATGTGACAAAATTAAGCATTTGCAAGGGGGAGAAAGAGAGCATTTGTAAGAATTATTGTGGAATTTAAGGATTTGTTTTTTCCACATGTGCCGTTGCCAGCAACTCCGTTAGTTCAACATAGGATTCCAACAGGGAATGAAGCACCTGTTTACCGTAAACTATACAGAATACCGAGGTAATTGCAGCCGATTGTGGAGGGTTTCATTGATCAGCAGCTTGCGGACGGTATTACAGAGCATTGTAATAGTTGCTGGGGAGCGGGCATTGTCGTTGTGCCTAGGAAATCTGTGGATGGAACTAAGAAATACAGGTTCTGTTGTGACTACCGATACCGCAATAATAAGACACGGACGGATACCCCACGCCAAACATATCGGAGACTTTGGATCACTTAGGACAGTGACAGCACTTTTCTCCGATGGATTTGACAAGTTGTTACCATCTGTTAGAGGTGGCTCCAGAGGATCGTCCAAAAAATGCTTCCTCTACTCCTGGAGGCCATTACCAGTACATCAGAATGCCATTCGGTTTGAAAAATGCTCCGGAAACGTTTCAGAGGTTGCTAGAAAGTGTCTTGAGGGGTTTCAAACCACGGCAGTATCTGGTCTGTTTGGATGACATTATAGTGTTTTCAAGTAGTATGGAGCAACATAGACAGCGGTTAAGGGAAGTCTTTATGAGGTTAAGAGCAGCTCGTTTGACGTTGAGCCTGGAGAAATGTCATTTTGCATTAGAAGAAGTATTATATTTTGGTCATATTATCAGTAAGGACGGAGTGCGAACAGATCCGAGGTTGGTACAGGCTGTAAGGGATTTTCGGGAACCAAAAACAGTTAAGGTAGTGCAGTCATTCATTGGAATTTGCAATTTCTATCGAACGTTCGTGAAGGGTTTTGCACATTTACACAGCCGTTGACGCGGTGTTACAGAAGGATGTGAAATTTGAGTGGACAGAAGAGTTTCAGAAAACGTTTGACAAACTGAAAAAAGTGTTAACATCAAGTCCGGTTCTTGTGTTTCCAGATTTTGAAAATGTGTATTACAACATTTCATTCATACGCTCCAGCTTCTCAAACATGAGATCGAAAAGCAGTAGTACAAAATTTGCATATAAATTTAGAAGCGTCATATTCTTCCATATAATTGGTGTGATGTCCATGTTTCTTCTCCTTCCTCGTTCTAACAAACAATCTTGTCATCACTAATTCTGAAACTATTCATGAGATTGTCAAAACTTATTTTCCGGTTAACTTTACTAATCCTGATAAAAATCACCAATTTAATTATCTTGTATTTATTTTCCGGTTAGGCGTTATTACGTGTTCGTACAACGCGTTTTCTAGCTATTCCAAGAACAGGACTTAATAGGCTGCTAATTGGGGGATGTACAACTGGCACTTAGTAGTGTAACGATCTGGCAAAAGATTTCTTTCAAAATTTCATTGTCTGGGATACAATGAGAAAGTGATCTTTCTTACCTGTTATGCGTGTTAGCCGTTTATTTCCACTCTGGTAGTCTGAATCTGTGGATTTCTCTACTAATTATAACAATGCTGACCTTTTGCACATCCAATCAATCACATAAACAAACAGCGATTGGCATTAATGTGCTCGGGGTTATTCGACGTGATTTCCCTAGTCGCTTTAGGCAAATGCTGGGATGGTTCTTGTGAAAGGACATGGCCACGTTCCTTCCCCATCGTTCCCTAATCCGATGGGAGCGATGACCTCACTGTTTGGTCCCCTCCTCCAAATCAACCAACCAACCAATCGTTTATTCGGCTCATCTCGTACAGCCCCGTCCCCTTTTGTCTGCGGGAAAGTTTTTTATTTCTAGATGCGACGGGAATTCCCCTGGCAGAGACATCACGTACACTATGCATGCATTAAATTATCAACTTATGATTCGTTCAGTAATCGACCCAGAATGTGTTCAAAAATGTTCGAAAACCAACAGGGATGCGTTTCAAAATCATATGAATTATCGATAGAACAACGTGCGCTGGATGAAGGCTGTTTTCTTCAACAATATGAATTTGGCGCCCCTGAAATTGCTGTCCAGGGCAGATAACCCGGTTTGCACCCCCCCTCCCACCCCCCCCCCCCCTTCCCTAGATCCACGGGGCCGGTAGGTGTGGCCGTGAGGTTCAAGGCGCTTCAGTCTGGAACCGCGCGACCGCTATGGTCGCAGGTTCGAATCCTGCCTCGGGCATGGATGTGTGTGATGCCCTTAGGTTAGTTAGGTTTAAGTAGTTCTAAGTTCTAGGGGACTGATGACCACAGATGTTAAGTCCCATAGTGCTCAGAGCCATTTGAACCTAGATCCAGGTCTGACGAGACGAGAAGTCCTTTTCCTCCTAACGCCGGTTTTCACTGATTCTCACTATATCCAATCTCATCCTATCAATTTCCCTTCTTAAATTTTATAACCTACCTGCGCTGTTGAGGGATCTAACATACCACACTCCGACCCATAGAACGCTAGCTTTATTTCTCCTGATGACGACATCCTCCTGAGCAGTCCCCTCCTGGATATCCAAATGGCAAACTATTTTACCTCCGGAAATATATATATATATATATATATATATATATATATATATATATATATATATATATAGCCAACTCCGCCATTGTCGGTCCCAAGCCCGGATAAGAAAGGAGGGTTAGAAGATGGGGAATCCCCCTCCTCCTCCTTCTGCAGAAAAAGAACCTCGTTTAAGAAAAAGACAAAAGAAGCAACCGGACATATCAAAATGATGATAAAACTGGACATGTGAATGGATTCTCTGGATTTAGAATTGGAACATGGAATGTGAAGTTAGTCATGACCGGGGGAATGAAACAACTTGCAAGAACACTAGGTAAATATCAGTGCCTAGTGACAGCAATTCAAGAAACAAGACTGTCTCAGGGAGTCATGAAGATAGGAGATACGCACACGCTCTTTAACAGCAAAGAGATAAGTCAAGATTGGACTTCAGGAATTAGATTTTCTGTCCATAATAAAATGAAATCGGCTGTCAATAAATTGTCTCCAGTAAATGACGGCATATGCTGGATGAAAGTAAATGCTAAATTATATAAGAGCTGCTTAGTCAACTGCCATGTCCCATCAGAGGATGCTGACGAAGAAACAAAGAACAGTTTCTATCTCCGGCTAGAAACTGTAGTAGATGGACTACATAGGCGTTCAATCCAACTGGTAATAGGAGATTTCAACGCCAAAGTGGGAAGAGAAAAGAAGTAATCGCCCAAAAATTGGTCCTGATAGTAGCCATGAAATAAGCAATGAGGACGGTGTCAGGCTAATTGACTTCGCTGAAACAATGAGAATGACCATCAGAAGCATGTACTTCCCTTGTAAAGAAGTAAATAATGTTACGTGGATGTCCCCAGATGAAAGTACGAAGAACCATATCGGTCATGTTCTAGTTGACCGAGGGCATCATGGAAGTGTTGAACATGTACGAAACTTATGCGAGGCAGATATGAACTCCCACAACTTTTTGGTTGTAGCGAAACTACGTCTGAAGCTGTTCACCAAATGACGAAATAATGCCGAAAGGACGGTCCGCTTTGACAAGGATAAAGTGAAAGATGTAGCAATGAGACACCGCTACCAAGAAAAAATTGCAGAACATCTCACAACAACGGAAGATCCTAACAGAGTAGAAGGTGCATGGTTGGCGCTACGGAATGCAGTGCTACTGAGAGCAAATGAAGAGCTTGTTTCCTTCCAAAACGCAAAAGTATACCTTAGTTTGATGAAGAATATCGGAAAT
Organism: Schistocerca nitens; assembly: GCF_023898315.1. NCBI lineage: Eukaryota > Metazoa > Arthropoda > Insecta > Orthoptera > Acrididae > Schistocerca > Schistocerca nitens. The sequence goes on along the minus strand of NC_064616.1, from coordinate 554,122,608 downwards.
CGGTAGAGACACCATAGCAGCGAGGATGCGGAAATGGCTAGAGCAACCTTCAGATGATACAAGAGTAGCTTATTATGAGGCGAGGCGAAACACAGACCAGCTCATAAGGAGGAAGAAACGGGAACACCAAAAAGCTTTGTTGGTAGCAGAATGAAATGATCGTGTTACACTGTTGGCCGGGAGGCCCCATCCGGGGAAGTTCGGCCGCCGAGTGCAACTCTTATTTCAGACAACGGCACATTGGGCGCTTGCGTGCCGGTGATGAGGATGAAATGATGATGAGTAGAAGACAACACCCAGTCAACGAGCGGAGAAACTCTCCAACCCGGCCATGAATGAAACCCGGGCCCGCTGCATGGGAGGCAAGCATTGGCTCACATAAGCAGGGGGGGATGGGGTGGGGCTATTGATAGCAGTCGAAGAGTCAAAGTCATCATGCTCTTTTTTCCAGGCCTCATGATTGGCAGAGGTGTCTACCGGCAACACATATTGGTTTTAACGAGTAAGACTGGTGAAGTGGTACAACCACTAGAGCAGATAAACCTATTTAAAAACATTTTGAGAGTTTATTGAACCATGACAGCCCAACAGTGTTGACAACTCAGATACGGGTCCAATTTGATAGAGAGGAAATCCCTGAACCATCAAAAGAAGAAATCCGTGTTGTGTTAAAGGCCCTCAAGAACAACCAAGCTACCGGTGGCAGTGGTATCTCAGCTGAGATGCTAAGCCTGGCGGGTGAAGCATTGATGGAGGCGTTGAAGAGGTTAATATCTACCAGCTGGTCGGTGCAAAAAATTCTTGAAGAACTGAAGGGCGCAATTATATGTCCTGTCCTCAAGAAGGGAGATGCCACATAAGTATCCAGCTGCCGCGGAATTTCACTACTTGAGACTGGGTACTATGTATTTACAATGCTGCTTCTAAACCGCTTAAAACCATTGGCTGAAAAAATTATAGTCCCCTATCAAAGTGACTTCATCTCTGGGCGGTCGCCTCTTGATCACATATTTACCTTGAGGCAGCCAACAGAAACATTTTACGAGTTTGATCTAGGACTGCACCTCATTTTCAATGATTTCAGACATGTTTATGACAGCACTGACCGCTCCATGCTATGGAAAACGTTAGAAGAGCTCGACATTCCATCTCAATACATCCGACTAATAGCAGCTTGCTACTCTCAATCAACTTGCCAAATAAGGTTCGGCAGTCAACTATCATCACCATTCGGTATTCAAAATGGATTGCGACAAGAAGATCCATTCAACTTGGCCTTGGAAAAAGTAAGCCGCGACACTGGTCGAAAGGAGTGGCTGAGCGGTTCTAGGCGCTACAGTCTGGAATCGCGCGACCGCTACGGTCGCAGGTTCGAATCCTGCCTCGGGCATGGATGTGTGTGATGTTCTTAGGTTAGTTAGGTTCAAGTAGTTCTAAGTTCTAGGGGACTGATAACCAGAGCAGTTAAGTCCCATAGTGCTCAGAGCCATTTGAACCATTTGAACTGGTCGAAACAGAGAAATGGAGATGGTGGGAACAGACACAATCCCGGCATCTGCTGACGATGTTGTGATCCTTGGCAACACCCAGGAGCAAGTAAGTGCTGACACTTGACGATTCCCCCGCAACGCGAAACAAATAGAGCTGCTAGTGAACGAGAGTAGAACAAAATATTTTGTTGTCTCGCGACATCAAGCTCCTCTCCCCTCCATTATATGCCTTCGAACGAGTAAGAGAATTCAAATAGTTGGAGTCCATACTGATCAATAAAAGTGAAGCGACGAAAGTGGTGCAGCAAGGAATAACAAACCTAATCGCGTTTCCTTCAGCCTAAACAATCTACTCAAATCCCGGCTGATATCGCTAAAAAATAAGATTCGGCTGTACATGACATTGGTACGGTCGGTACTTTTATATGATTGTGAAACAACAACTGAAGGAGCAATTTGTGCGTTCGAGAGGAAGGTACTTCGAAAGATATATGGACCCGTCTACAATTCCATGGAAGGTAAATGGGAACGAAGAACAAAAGAAGACCTTTACCAACGGTACGGAAAGCCACACATCGGCCGAATATTGGGTTCAAATGGCTGTGAGCACTATGGGACTTAACAGCTATGGTCATCAGTCCCCTAGAACTTAGAACTACTGAAACCTAACTAACCTAAGGACATCACACAACACCCAGTCATCACGGGGCAGAGAAAATCCCTGACCCCGCCGGGAATCGAACCCGGGAACCCGGGCGCGGGAAGCGAGAACGCTACCGCACGACCACGAGCTGCGGACGCCGAATATTGGGGCAGAAGAGGCTATAGTGGATCCCTCCGTGGATCCCTCCCTAAAAACCGTGTTCTCCGTTCCCAACCTGCTGGGAGACGCCCAAAGGAACGACCGAGGACGCGATGGAAGGATCGGGTACCGACAGTACTCAAACAAGTGGAGCCGACAGCGGTAGAAGATGAGGCTAGGGACCGACAGCGATTGACCGCCATCTGCAATAAATGTTTCCTATACTGAGACTGCGACTGTTTTTCTTTTCTTTTTGTAATGTGTACATTTGTAGTTTCTTATTATGTGCAGTTTGTTGTAATCTTTTCATATTGTACTTTGTACCCTTTGCTATTCTGCTGTAGGCCTTAAAGGCCCATAAATACAATAAATGATGATGATCATCGTCATCATCATTTAGTCAGGCAGTAGAGCTGCATGATGTAAGGAAAATTATGGTTTTAATTTTCTCTTGCTTTTAGCCGTTCGCAGTAGTAGCACAGGAATGCCGTTTGGTTGATGCTACAAGGCCAGATCTGTCCATCACCCAGACTATTGACCCTGCCACTATTGAAAAGTCTCCTGTCCCTTTTCAGGAACCACAAGTTTGTCTGGCCTCTCAACAGATACCCCTCCATTGTGGTTACACCTACGGTATGGCAATGTGTATCGCTGAGGGACGCAAGCCACCCCACCAACGGCGAGGTTCACGGTTCATGCAGGGTGGAGGAGAGGCATAGACATTTGCATTGGCGCAGCATCTGCGTCTGCCGCCCTGAGTATTTCACACAGCATTTGAAGCTTGATACGTGTACCGCTCTTGTTGAGATTGATGGAGGCAACCTCGCAGGCTTGCAGCTGTTCCACAGGCAGTGAGACGTTCATAACAACGCGGGAAGAAGGTGCAATCGTAGCAGTAGATCAACCTCAGCGAGACGCCCCTTCACCACATAAGACATTCTATCGGTCCTCTGCCGCTGAGGCAACAGTCGCCTGCGCATCCTAGGCTGAATATTAGATCATCCGCCCAGGCCTTCGTGTGAATAGCAAGGTTTTCGAACGTCTCCGCAATCGGATGTGGCAGCTGCAGGAAAACTTCGCAAGACACAGAGCATCATTCGTCTAGGCGGATTAACAACCGTGAGCTGGTATACTGGCCAGCCTGAGAGTGGATTTTAGCCGTTTTCCCACGTTCATTTAGGCAAATACTGGGCTAGTCCTAGCATTTCGCCTTGAAGAATACACAAACAGTTACACTACTGGCCATTAAATTTGCTACACCACGAAGATGACGTGCTACAGACGCGAAATTCAACCGACGGGAAGAAGATGCTGTGATATGCAAATGATTAGCTTTTCAGAGCGTTCACACAAGGTTGGCGCCGGTGGCGACACCTTCAACGTGCTGACATGAGGAAAGATTCCAACCGATTTCTCATACACAAAGTGCAGTTGACCGGCATTGCCTGGTGAAACGTTGTTGTGATGTCTCGTGTAAGGAGGAGAAATGCGTACCATTGCGTTTCCGACTTTAATAAAGGTCGGATTGTCGCCCATCGCGATTGCGGTTTATCGTATCGCGACATTGCTGCTCGCGTTGATCGAGATCCAATGACTGTTAGCAGAATATGGAATCGGTGGGTTCAGGAGGGTAATACGGAACACCGTGCTGGATCCCAACGGCCTCGTATCACTAGCAGTCGACATGACAGGCCTCTTATCCACATGGCTGTAACGGATCGTGCAGCCACGTCTCGATCCCTGAGTCAACAGATGGGGACGTTTGCAAGACAACAACCATCTGCACGAACAGTTCGACGAGGTTTGCAGCAGCATGGACTATTAGCTCGGAGACCATGGCTGCGGTTACTCTTGACGCTGCATCACAGACAGGAGCGCCTGCGATGGTGTACTCAACGACGAACCTGTGTGTACGAATGGCAAAACGTCATTTTTTCGGATGAATCTAGGTTCTGTTTACAGCATCATGATGGTCGCATCCGTGTTTGGCGACATCGCGGTGAACGCACATGGGAAGCGTGTATTCATCATCGCCATACTTGCGTATTACCCGGCGTGATGGTATGGGGTGCCATTGGTTACACGTCTCGGTCACCTCTTGTTCGTATTGACAGCACTTTGAACAGTGGACGTTACATTTCAGATGTGTTACGACCCGTGGCTCTACCCTTCATTCGATCCCTGCGAAACCGTACATTTCAGCAGGATAATGCACGACCGCATGTTGCAGGTCCTGTACGGGCCTTTCTGGATACAGAAAAGGTTCTACTGCTGCCCTGGCCGGCACATTCTCCAGATTTCTCACCAATTGAAAACGTCTGGTCAATGGTGGCCGAGCAAATGGCTCGTCGCAGTACGCCAACCACTACTGTTGATGAACTGTGTTGAAGCTGCATGGGCAGCTGTACCTGTACACGCCATCCAAGCTTTGTTTGACTCAATGCCCAGGCGTATCAAGGCCGTTATTACGGCCAGAGGTGGTTGTTCTGGGTACTGATTTCTCAGGATCTATGCACCCAAACTGCGCGAAAATGTAATCACGTGTCAGTTCTAGTATAATATATTTGTCCAATGAATACCCGTTTATCATCTGCATTTCTTATTGGTGTAGCAATTTTAATGGCCAGTAGTGTATAACACAGTAACAAAGAGAACAAAGTTGCGTATTCACTGATAGCCGCTTCCCGGGACTTCCCTCTCTTAAATTACCTTGAAGACTGTTTCCTACCATTTTCTTTTTGGCAAAATACTGTCTGACAAACAATGCTATGTGTGTAGGAGCATTTTCAGGGCTGAGGGACCAATATTTTGTAGGTAAATTGTGGTACATTTGGAAACAAATTCATGGTGCAATATCCTCTTCATATCGAAAAAAATGTAATATAATTTTCAGATTAGTTCTGAAGCATCAGATCCTTTTCTCCACGATACCAGAGTATGTTCCGTAACACCAACACCCACCATAGTAGTAAAAGTTTATGTGCCTTCTAGCTGTGCAGATAATTAAAAGTTTGAAATAATGTCTGAAGAGATTAGAGAAAGTATTCAGGTAGTTAACGGGGAGGAGAATTCAATTGTGATGGGGAACTGAAATTGGATAGTAGGAAAAGGAAGAGAAGAAAAATGGTAGGAGAACATAGACTAGGAATAAGGAATGAAAGACGAAGCCGCCTGGTAGAATTTTGTTCAGAGCATTATTTAATCATCGCGAACCATTGTATCAAGTACCATTAAAGAAGGTTAAATACATGGAAGGGACCTAAAGACACAGGAAGCTATCAGATAAATTATATAATGGTAGGACACTGATTTAGAAATCAAATTTTAAACTGCGAAACGTTTCCAATAGCGGATAGGGACTGTTGCCCATATTTTTTTAGTTTTTGTACTGTAGTTTAAAACTAAAGAAACTGCTGAAAGTTAAGAAATAAATGTGATGGGCCTTAGGTGAATTGAAAGAATTATTGATTACTGGGAGTTTCAAAGGGAGCATAAGGCAACCATGGTCTGAAACAGGGTGACGTAACACAACATAAGACGCATGGGTGGCTTTGAAAGTTAAAATAGTGAAGGTAGCGACAATCAAAGAAATGCAAAGGCAAGACCCAGCAGAAATTCTCGGATAATATACGAGATATTAAATTTAATACATGAAAATATAAAATAGAAGAATGCGACAAATAAAGCAGGCAAAAGTGTATAAATATATCTAAAAATGATATTAACAGATAGAGCAAAATAGCAAACCATGATTGGCTGGGGGATAAATGCAACACTGTAGAAGCAAGCATGACTATTGGAAAAACAAATGACATCCATAGGGACATTAAGGAAATATTTAGAAGGAATAGAAGCTGCTGTATAAAAACAAAGTAGGGAAGGCTGAAAGGTGGAAGGAATATCTAGAAGGGTTATACAAAAGAAAAGAACTTGAATGCAGTATTATAGAAAGGGAAGAGCAAGTAGATGAAAATGAGATTGAAGGAATTGCGAGAAAAATGTAAAAAAACTCTGAGCACGTAAGTCGAAATCAGACATTTGGAGTAAATGACATTCCCTCAGAATTACTCAAATCCTTGGGAGAGCATACCATGATAAAACTGTTTCACCTGGTATACAAGATATGACACGCACGTCAAGAAGAATGTAATAATTATAATTCCAAAGAAAGCTGCAGCTAGTAAGTGTGGCAGCTGCAGGCCAAGGCAGAGTGGCAACAGTGAATAACCTATTTTGTGACTTTTACGATTTCCTAACAAGTAGCGAATAATGCAGTTTCATCTGTGTGCTCTGGTAGTTTAGGTTTTGAATTTCTACGTGTTAATTTAATATTTACTAGATACATTTCTCGCGTTTTCGTTTGTGTCGGAAGGTAACCCATTTTGTGACATTTTACTAGCTCCTAACCAGGAACGCGTTATTTAGTCTCACCTGTTTGCTTTGATAGTTCAGTTTTTGAATGTCTGTGTCACCCTAATTTACTAGACACAGTTATTGCGTTTACGTCAGTGTCTACAGTAGTGTTTTGTTGTGTGTGTCGACAGTCGTTTGTTTGTCTGTGTAGTGTAGCTTTCCACCGTATTTTAGTATTGATAGGGACTGTCATTGCTGTGTGAACATGCATGCTGAATTGGTGACACTTCACTCACAGCTGCAGGTTGTTTTGGCTTCGGTTACACAGCTTGAGGCTGCAGTGGCTGGGCATCACTGTTGTGGACTGACTGTGGGGATCCAAGAGACGTCCAGCACGACCTACGAGTCCTCCTATTGGTCCACAAAGGTAGCCAGCCCAGTTAATGATCGTATTGAGGTTGACTCATCACCTGTGGTCGAGTGGGAGGTCGCCTCGGGGTGTGGCAGGCTGAGAAAGACTTCCTGGGGTACTGATCGTAATGCCTCCTTGGCGAGTCTGACAAACGGGTTCCAGGTGCTGTCTGTGGCTGACAATGTCCCTCAGCCACATGCAGTCGCTTGTCCTGTTTCAGAGGAAGCCTCTCAGCCTGAAACACAAGGGCAGTCACAGAGGGTGGGATTATTGGTAGCCAGGAGCTCCAACGTCAGGAGCGTTATAGGGTCCCTTAGGGACATGGCTGCCACGAAGAGGAAGAAGGCCAGTTTGCACTCCATGTGCATACTGAGTGGAGTCATTTCAGATGTGGAATGGGTCCTTCCGGACGCCATGAAGAGCACAGGATGCACCCATCTGCAGGTGATAACTCATGTCAGTACCAGTGATATGTGTCGCTTGGAGTGGGAAGAGATTCTCTTTGGTTTCGAATGGCTGTCAGAAGTGAGTAAGACTGCCAGTCCTGCCTGCGAGAAGAAAGCACAGCTCACCATTTACACTACAGTTGACAGGACCGGTTGTGGGCCTCTGGTACACAGCCGAGAGGACGACCTGAATCAGAGGCTCAGACAACTCCGCGACAGTGTAGGCTGTAGATTCCTCGACTTGCGCCATAGAGTGGTGAGGTTTCGGGTTCCGTTAAATAAGTCAGGCGTCCATTATACGCTGGAGGCGGCTACACAGGTATCAGGGGCTACGTGGCGTGGAATGGGGGTTTCTTAGGTTAGAGGGTATCGGTAAAACAAAGCAAGGGTTTCAGTCTCAAACCGTGTGAGTCGAACACAGGAGTAATGTAGATCTAGGAAAAATAGGTATAACAGTTGAAAATTATCCTATCTGTGTTGGGAAAGTACCAGAGCTCCAAACGCTAATAGAAAGCACTAATGCTTAAATCGTTATAGGCACTGAAAGTTGTTTGAAGCCGGAGATACGTTCAGCCGAAATTTGTGCGGAGGTCCTAACGGTGTTCAGAAAGAATAGGCGAAATACAGTTGGCGGTGGAGCGTTCTTGCTGTTAGAAGTAGTTTATCTTGCAGCGAAATTGATGAAGATAGTTCCTGTGAGTTAGTATGGTTCAAATGGCTCTGAGGACTATGGGACTTAACATCTATGGTCATCAGTCCCCTAGAACTTAGAACTACTTAAACCTAACAAACCTAAGGACATCACACACCACCCAGTCATCACGAGGCAGAGAAAATCCCTGACCCCGCCGGGAATCGAACCCGGGAACTGAGTTAGTATGGGTAGAGGTCATTCTAGGTAACCGATATAAAATAATAACTGGAGCCTTTTACCGACCTCAGAATTCTGATAATACGAGGGCCGTTCAGAAAGTAACCTCCGGTTGATTTAAAAAAATACACCAAGTAAAATAAAAATATTTTAATATATACATCTTACAACTACATCTTTGCACTATTTTTCTACATAGTCTCCATAGCGATTGAGGCACTTATCGTATCTCTTCACAAGCGTTGAAATTCCTTCTGCATAAAAATCACCCGCTTGTGCCTGGAGCCAGCCTGTGAGCGCATCTTTGAGCTCTTCGTCGTCATCAAACCGCTGTGACCCGAGCCATTTCTTCAAATGCATGAAGAGGTGATAATCACTTGGCGCCAGGTCTGGGCTGTAAGGTGGATGGTTGATAACGTCCCACTTGAAGGACTCAAGAAGGGCCGTTGTTCTGCGAGCAGAGTGAGGACGGGCGTTATCGTGCAAAAAAACGATACCGGAAGTCAGCATACCACGGCGTTTGTTCTGTATAGCCCGTCGTAACTTTTTTATTGTTTCACAGTACACGTCTTGATTAATGGTCGTACCACGTTCCATGAATTCAACCAACAACACCTCCTTGGCATCCCAAAACACCGTTGCCATCAGTTTTCTGGCAGAAAAATCTTGCGAGGCTTTTCGGGGTTTGGTAGGCGAATTTGAATGTGCCCACATCTTTGATTGTTCTTTTGTCTCAGGGTTCACGTACTTAATCCAGGTTTCGTCACCGGTCACGATTCTGTTTAACAATGGTTCTCCTTCGTCCTCATAACGTGACAGAAAGTCTAATGCAGAGGCCATTCTTTGAGTTTTGTGGTGGTCGGTAAGAATTTTGGGCACCCATCGTGCACAGAACTTACGGTAACCCAATCTTGCTGTCACTATCTCGTACAAGAGAGTCTTAGAAATCTGTGGAAAACCAGTAGACAACTCCGACATTGAGAAACGTCGATTTTCACGAACTTTTGCATCAACTGTCTGAACGAGTTCGTCAGTCACCAATGATGGTCTACCACTCCTCTCTTCATCATGAACGTTTTCTCGTCCACTTTTAAATAAACGTACCCATTCACGGACAACTCCTTCACTCATAACTCTTGGTCCGTACACGGCACAAAGCTCACGATGAATAGCTGCTGCAGAATATCCTTTGGCTGTAAAAAACCTTATGACAGCACGCACTTCACATTTGGCGGGGTTTTCTATTGCAGCACACATTTCAAACTGCCACAAAAACTAAACTAGCGCAGGTACGACGTTCACTCGACCACGGCTTGATGCCGACTGACCTGTTGAGTGCGTGAACGCACAGATGGCGTCGCTACTCCCCCCACAACCCGCACTGTGACCAATCGGAGGTTACTTTCTGAACCGCCCTCGTAGAATTGTTGAAAAGTTGAAAGAAAATTTGAGTTTGATTTGAAATACGTACCTGATCCCCCCCATGAACCATGGACCTTGCCGTTGGTGGGGAGGCTTGCGTGCCTCAGCGATACAGATGGCCATACCGTAGGTGCAACCACAACGGAGGGGTATCTGTTGAGAGGCCAGACAAACATGTGGTTCCTGAAGAGGGGCAGCAGCCTTTTCAGTAGTTGCAGGGGCAACAGTCTGGATGATTGACTGATCTGGCCTTGTAACATTAACCAAAACGGCCTTGCTGTGCTGGTACTGCGAACGGCTGAAAGCAAGGGGAAACTACAGCCGTAATTTTTCCCGAGGACATGCAGCTCTACTGTATGATTAAATGATGATGGCGTCCTCTTGGGTAAAATATTCCGGAGGTAAAATAGTCCCCCATTCGGATCTCCGGGCGGGGACTACTCAAGAGGACGTCGTTATCAGGAGAAAGAAAACTGGCGTTCTGCGGATCGGAGCGTGGAATGTCAGATCACTTAATCGGGCAGGTAGGTTAGAAAATTTGAAAAGAGAAATGGATAGGTTAAAGTTAGATATAGTGGGAATTAGTGAAGTTCGGTGGCAGGAGGAACAAGACTTTTGGTCAGGTGATTACAGGGTTATAAATACAAAATCAAATAGGGGTAATGCAGGAGTAGGTTTAATAATGAATAAAAAAATAGGAGTGCGGGTTAGCTACTACAAACAGCATAGTGAACGCATTATTGTGGCCAAGATAGACACAAAGCCCATGCCTACTACAGTAGTACAAGTTTATATGCCAACTAGCTCTGCAGATGATGAAGAAATAGATGAAATGTATGACGAGATAAAAGAAATTATTCAGGTAGTGAAAGGAGACGAAAATTTAATAGTCATGGGTGACTGGAATTCGTCAGTAGGAAAAGGGAGAGAAGGAAACATAGTAGGTGAATATGGATTGGGGGGAAGGAATGAAAGAGGAAGCCGCCTTGTAGAATTTTGCACAGAGCATAACTTAATCATAGCTAACACTTGGTTCAAGAAGCATGAAAGGAGGCTGTATACATGGAAGAAGCCAGGAGATACTGACAGGTTTCAGATAGATTATATAATGGTAAGACAGAGATTTAGAAACCAGGTTTTAAATTGTAAGACATTTCCTGGGGCAGATGTGGATTCTGACCACAATCTATTGGTTATGAACTGCAGATTGAAACTGAAGAAACTGCAAAAAGGTGGGAATTTAAGGAGATGGGACCTGGATAAACTGAAAGAACCAGAGGTTGTAGAGAGTTTCAGGGAGAGCATAAGGGGACAATTGACAGGAATGGGGGAAAGAAATACAGTAGAAGAAGAATGGGTAGCTCTGAGGGATGAAGTGGTGAAGGCAGCAGACGATCAAGTAGGTAAAAAGACGAGGGCTAATAGAAATCCTTGGGTAACAGAAGAAATATTGAATTTAATTGATGAAAGGAGAAAATATAAAAATGCAGTAAATGAAGCAGGCAAAAAGGAATACAAACGTCTCAAAAATGAAATCGACAGGAAGTGCAAAATGGCTAAGCAGGGATGGCTAGAGGACAAATGTAAGGATGTAGAGGCTTGTCTCACTAGGGGTAAGATAGATACTGCCTACAGGAAAATTAAAGAGACCTTTGGAGAGAAGAGAACCACTTGTATGAATATCAAGAGCTCAGATGGAAACCCAGTTCTAAGCAAAGAAAGGAAGGCAGAAAGGTGGAAGGAGTATATAGAGGGTTTATACAAGGGAGAGGTACTCGAGGACAATATTATGGAAATGGAAGAGGATGTAGATGAAGACGAAATGGGAGATAAGATACTGCGTGAAGAGTTTGACAGAGCACTGAAAGACCTGAGTCGAAACAAGGCCCCGGGAGTAGACAACATTCCACTAGAACTACTGATGGCCTCGGGAGAGCCAGTCATGACAAAACTCTACCATCTAGTGAGCACGATGTATGAGACAGGCGAAATACCCTCAGACTTCAAGAAGAATATAATAATTCCAATCCCAAAGAAAGCAGGTGTTGACAGATGTGAAAATTACCGAACTATCAGTTTAATAAGTCACAGCTGCAAAATACTAACGCGAATTCTTTACAGACGAATGGAAAAACTGGTAGAAGCCGACCTCGGGGAAGATCAGTTCGGATTCCGTAGAAATGTTGGAACACGTGAGGCAATACTGACCTTACGACTTATCTTGGAAGAAAGATTAAGAAAAGGCAAACCTACGTTTCTAGCATTTGTAGACTTAGAGAAAGCTTTTGACAATGTTGACTGGAATACTCTCTTTCAAATTCTGAAGGTGGCAGGGGTAAAATACAGGGAGCGAAAGGCTATTTACAATTTGTACAGAAACCAGATGGCAGTTATAAGAGTCGAGGGGCATGAAAGGGAAGCAGTGGTTGGGAAAGGAGTGAGACAGGGTTGTAGCCTCTCCCCGATGTTATTCAATCTGTATATTGAGCAAGCAGTAAAGGAAACAAAAGAAAAATTCGGAGTAGGTATTAAAATTCATGGAGAAGAAGTAAAAACTTTGAGGTTCGCCGATGACATTGTAATTCTGTCAGAGACAGCAAAGGACTTGGAAGAGCAGTTGAACGGAATGGATGGTGTCTTGAAAGGAGGATATAAGATGAACATCAACAAAAGCAAAACGAGGATAATGGAATGTAGTCAAATTAAGTCGTGTGATGCTGAGGGAATTAGATTAGGAAATGAGACACTTAAAGTAGTAAAGGAGTTTTGCTATTTAGGGAGTAAAATAACCGATGATGGTCGAAGTAGAGAGGATATAAAATGTAGACTCGCAATGGCAAGGAAAGCGTTTCTCAAGAAGAGAAATTTGTTAACATCGAGTATAGATTTAGGTGTCAGGAAGTCGTTTCTGAAAGTATTTGTATGGAGTGTAGCCATGTATGGAAGTGAAACATGGACGATAACTAGTTTGGACAAGAAGAGAATAGAAGCTTTCGAAATGTGGTGCTACAGAAGAATGCTGAAGTTAAGGTGGGTAGATCACGTAACTAATGAGGAGGCATTGAATAGGATTGGGGAGAAGAGAAGTTTGTGGCACAACTTGACTAAAAGAAGGGATCGGTTGGTAGGACATGTTTTGAGGCATCAAGGGATCACAAATTTAGCATTGGAGGGCAGCGTGGAGGGTAAAAATCGTAGAGGGAGACCAAGAGATCAATACACTAAGCAGATTCAGAAGGATGTAGGTTGCAGTAGGTACTGGGAGATGAAGAAGCTTGCACAGGATAGAGTAGCATGGAGAGCTGCATCAAACCAGTCTCAGGACTGAAGACCACAACAACAACAACGTACCTGATTCATACAATTATAGTTGGTGGTGACTATAATTTACCCTCAATATGTTGGCGAAAACACATGTTTAATTCCGGAGGTACGCATAAAACATCATCCGAAATTGTGCTAAAGGCATTCTCTGAAAATTATTTCGAGCAGTTAGTCCATGAGCCCACGCGAATAGTAAACCGTTGTGAAAACACACTTGATCTCTTAGCAACAAATAATCCTGAGCAAATAACGAGCATCAGAAAGGATACAGGGATGAATGAACTCAGGGTTGTCTCAGCGAGACTAAATACCGTAACCCCTAAATCCAACAAAAATACAAGCAATCCTGCTGGACGAACATCCGCAACTGGGCATTATATTAGAGGTTGAAAATACCGCTTTAGTTGTAAATTTCTTTTATTATCATCACCGGTTTCGGGCTCTCATAAGCCCATCGTCAGATGTCGCAACTGCGCTGTGGCCCCCGAGCGCCGCGGTGGACGTGTACTAGGCGCGGTTTGCTACCTATGAGCGTAGAACAGGGAGCGCTCATAGGTAGAAAACCCGTCCTAGTACAGGTCCACCGCGGCGCTCGGGGGCCACAGCACAGTTGCGACATCCCAGGATGGGCTTATAAGAGCCCGAACCGGTCGTGATAATACAAGAAATTTACACTTGAATCGATATTATCAACCTCTAGCCAACAAAAATAAACGAAAAATACATCTATTCAATAAAGCACATAAAAATTCGATTGACGCCTTCCTGATAGACAATCTCCACTCCTTCCAACTTAACAGTGTAAGTGTAGACCAGATGTGGCTTGAATTCAAAGAAATAGTGTGGACAGCAATTGAAACATTTATACCAGATAAATTAACAGCCGACGGAGCTGATTCCTCATGGTACACAACAGGTCAGAAAATTGTTGCAGATACAACGAAAAAGCATGATAATTTTAAACGAACGCAAAACCCCCAAGATTGGCGATCTTTTACAGAAGGTCGAAATTAGCAATTATTTCAATGCGAGACGCTTATAATAGTTTCCACAACTAAACTTTGTCTCAGTGGAAATACTACTGATGACAGTGCTGCTAAAGCAGAGTTACTAAAATCAGCCTTTCGAAACCCCTTCACCAAAGAAGACGAAGTACATATTCAAGAATTCGAATCAAGAACAGCTTACAAAATGAGTAACTTCGACATAGATATCCCCAGAGTGGTGAAGCAACTTATATCACTTAATAAATGCAGATCTTTCGCTCCAGACCGTACACCAATTACGTTCCTTTCACAGTATGCTGATACAATTTCTCCATATTTAACGATCATAAAGTCAGAATAATATTCAAGAAGGGTAGAAGGAGTAAGCTACTAAATTAGAGGCCCATATCATTAACGTCCATGTGCAGCAGGATTTTGAAATATATATCGTGTCAGAACATTATGAATTACCTCAAAGAGAACGGTCTATGGACACGTAGTCAACACTGATTTTGAAATCATCGTTCGTGTGTAACACATATAACTCTACTCACACGAAATGTTACGTGCTATCGACAAAAGATTTCCGTATTTCTGGATCTCCAGAAGGTTTTTGACTGCGTACCTCACAAACGGCTTGTATTTAAATTGCGTGCTTATGGAATATCGCCTTAGTTATGCGAATGGATTAGTGATTTACTGTCTGGGTGGTCACGGTTCGTAGTAATTGACTGGAAGCCATCGAGTAAAACAGAAGCGATATATAGCGTTCCTCATTGTAGTGTTAGAGGCTCCTGCTGTTCATTATCTATATAAACGATTTAGGAGACAATCTGAGCAGCCGTCTTAGTTTGTTTGCAGATGATGTTGTCGTTAATTGTCTAGTAAAGTCATCAGAAGATCAAAACTAACTGCAAAACGATACAGATAAGACATCTGTATGGTGCAAAAATTAGCCATTGACAATAAATAAGTAAAGGAGTGAGGTCATCCACATTAATGCTAAAAGGAATCCGTTAAACTTAGGTTTCACGATAAATCAATCAAATCCGAAGGCTGTAAATTCTACTAAATACCTAGGAATTACAATTACGAGCAACTTAAATTGGAAAGAACACATCGAAAATGGTGCGGGAAAAAAGAACCAAAGATCGCGTTTTATTGGCAGAATACTTAGAACATGCAACAAATCTACTAAAGAGAGTGCTTACAATACGCTTGTCCGTCCTCTTTTGGATTACTGCTGCGTGGTCTGGAATCCAGGATTAACGGAGCACATCGAGAAAGTTCAAAGATGGGCAGCACGAGAAATAGGAGAGAGACTGTTACTGACATGACATAGGATTTGGGGTGGACATAATTAAAACAAAGGTGTTTTTCGTTGCGGCAGAATCTTCTCACGAAATTTCAGTCACCAACTTCCTCCTCCGAATACGAAAATATTTTGTCGATAGTGAGAAACTATCATCATGAAAAATAGTATAAACCAGAGATCGCACGGAATGATGTAGGTGTTCTTTCTTTTCCGTGAGATATTCGAAAGTGAAATAAGAGAGAAATACTGTGAAGGTGCTTCGATGACCCTCTGCCAGGCACTTAAGTGTGATTAGGGGAGTAGTTATGTTGATGCAGATGTAGGTGAACTACCTGTTTCTTAAGTCATGGCTGAAAAACGCTTGCATAGATAATCGACAGAAGAATGGGGTGACTGGTAGAAGCAGACCTCGAGTAAGATCAATTTGGGTTGTGAAGAAAAGTAGGAACGTACGGGACAGTACTGACCATACAGTATATCTTAGGATATAGACTGAAGAAAGGCAAATCTACGATTATAACATTTAGAGATGTAGCAAAGGCTTTTGGCAATGTTGAATGAAATGTACAGGTAGCAGGGATAAAATATAGGAGCGAATAATTATCTATAATTGGTACAGAAACGAGACTGAAGTAATAAGAGTCGATGGACATGAAAGGGAAGCAGTAGATGAAAAGGGATTTAGCAGTATTGAAGGGTACTCCGAAATTATTCAATGTACACATTGAGCATACAGTAAATGCAACCAAGACGAAATTTGGAAAGAGAATTAAAATTCAGAGAGAAGTAATCGAAAATTTAAGTTGATGATTATTATCTTTTTTCCATGGCAGCTTCTGCGGCCTGGAATATATATATTGTACGTTTTGGACTTTATATATTGAGGTTATAAACAGTGCCGGCACATTCTGCGTATCTATACTGTGTAGTGACAGTAATTATATTTCTTAGATGCTGTCTACATATGTTCTTTTTCCTATTTTACGCTGCTGTTCATCCTGTGCTTCCTGCCACACGCAATTTCATTTCCTCTAGGAAATGAACATTTGTTTACTTGATGTTATGTTTCGGATGGTGACGCTAACTGCTGAATGTTTAGCAACTGTTCAATGCCTCTTTATGACCTCAGTGACATATCCCTTTATGTGTGTGTGTGTGTGTAGGCGCTCGCGCGCGTGCGGCCGCGTTTGCGTATGTGTGTTTCAGTATGATTCGGTGATTTGCAAAGCTTTCTTATTTTATTTTTATTTTTTATGTTTTTTATTTTTTGTAATAATTATCAACATTGTCAATTGTAACACGCAAATGAGGGAGACAGGAAAAGAAATAGATAACGATGTGACAAAACTTTAAGGTTTGTCGGTGACATTGTAATTGTGTCAAAGACGGCAAAGACCTTGGAAGATCATTTGGATGAAATGAACACTATCTTGGAAAGACGATAGCGGATGAATACAACAACAACAACAAAACAAGAGTAATGGAATGTAGTTGAATTACATGAGACAATGCAGAGGGAATTAGAGTAGGAAACAAGAAATTGCAAATAGTACACGAGTTCTGATGTTTGGGTAACAAAATACCTGATAATGGTAGAACAAAAGGTGATAAAAAATGTAGGCAGGCAATAGCAAGAACACCATTACTGGAAAAGAAATATCCGTTAACATTGGATATAAATGTGTTACGCAGTGTTTTCTGCAGGTAGTAATCTAAAATGTTCCTTTGTACGGAAGTGAATCATGGAAGGTTTGTAGTTCAGAAGCAAAAAGAACAGAATTTTTGAAATTTTATGCTACAGCAGAATCCCAAAGAGTAGATAGATCTAATGACTAATGGAGGACACTGAATCGAACTGGAGAGAAAATAAATTAGGAACCGGTTGATAAGACACATTCTGAGGCATCAATAAATCATCAGTTTGGCAATGGAGGGAAGTGTGCGAGGAAAACGCCTTAGAGGAAGACAAAGGCTTTACTTTAGGAAACAGGTCAAATGGATGTAGGTTGCAGCAGTTATGCAGAAATGGAAGGGCTTGTACGGGATAGTCTTCCGTGGACAGTTGCATCAAACCAGTTCTCGGACGGAAGACAGCAACTAAAACTGTAACATTCTGTGAATACTCAATACGTGCTTATAGTAAGAGTTTTGTATTCGTTCTGACATTCTACGTTCCAAGAAATGTTATTTAAAGAATGCTGTTCTATCACGCCTGGAACTCCACAATTAGCTAACAGGTGGAACAGAGGAACAGACGTTGTTAACCCCGTACCGAGACTCATATGTTGACACGGGTTTAGTCAGTCACCGTCTCATAAGGCTTACTCCATACATTTGACTTACTAACGAAGTCGGATCAAAACACACAAGAAGGTAGTGACTGTTCTGAATTTACCTACTCGGTACGATTGTTGTTCTCTCTCTTAATATCTCTATAATCCTAATATCTCCTCTGTGAATTATTGCTACAGAATAGGCTCGCTGCTGCTTTTCACTGCTATGTATAAGTTGGCCTGCCCAGCGACTCTAAATGTGTGACTGTTGTTTTGTTACCTGTTATAAAATGTTAAGTTGATACTGTGCTACAGTCAGCATGTAGAGCCGGCCGGTGTGGCCGTGCGGTTCTAGGCGCGTCAGTCTGGAACCGCGAGACCGCTACGGTCGCAGGTTCAAATCCTGCCTCGGGCATGGATGTGTGTGATGTCCTTAGGTTAGTTAGGTTTAAGTAGTTCTAAGTTCTAGGGGACTGATGACCTCAGCTGTTAAGTCCCATAGTGCTCAGAGCCATTTGAACCATTTGAACCAGCATGTAGATATCTAAAAATGTACCGTTTGATGATATTACATCATCTATGACACTTAAAATTCGTTGCAAACACTGAACTGAATGCTCATGCTGTATGTTGGCCACAGTCAATTCCTTCCTCGTGTCTCATCGGAATTAGTTTTTTGTTGCATTCCGAGTAATCCAGTAATCAGTATCACGCCAAAACTCAACAGAAAAAGCTACCCTCTGATACTCACTGTGAGAAAAAAGGTGCGTTAAAGTGTGAACATCAGCGTCTGCAGTGATATGTATTAAATGTCCAACAGTATTTTTTTTTAAAAAAAAGAGCCCAATTTTTGTAAAATTTATTCATTTACACGGGATTTTACTAATGCAGAACTCATTATTCTGAACATGCTACCAAGTTCAAACAGAAAAAGGGCATATGAGAGAAGTACCTTCCACACTAGCTACCATCATACACAGACGTTTCTGGTACCTAGTCACTTCTGCAGTCCATTAACTCCTGGACACCGTTCAATTGGCGCGAATGCCATGCTTAATTTTTGACGGACAGGGCTGAGTTAACAGGTCTGCAGGGTTAGGCTCCATTTGTGGAATATGGACATTTGCCCTGGAGGACCCGAGGGCTGGAGGGATGCGAATGACATTGGGATCCAATAATACTGCGCTGCCCCACGGAAATCGATGGCAGTTATTCTTCGCAAATTTAAAGCAATTCTGTCCCGTGCGGTTATTGGAAAGAGCACAGTTCACAGAGGGCACGAGCAGCATGTCAGCAGCGTATGAAGACTCGGACGAGCAAGGCTAGACTGTTTCTAGGCAGTCGATACCATCTGCGGTACGTAGAGTTTCAGTAACGTAGCGAAACAGAAAAATAGCAGGTATTTCTGTTGTTCCGAAAAATAATAGAAATGAAATATTTATTTGCACCGTTACGTATCCCTGGTCTATTCTTCTTTACTACACGTACCTGCTTTTAAACCATTCCTATACACAGGTTGCATCGCCGCGTACAAACAGTCTGTAGAAATTCTGCACGACATGGCAAGAAGTTCATTCTGGATTGTCGACGAAATTAATTCTATGAAGTCCCTCATTTGAGAGTATTACTTCATATCCTACTTTGTACATCGAGATTTCATTTCATTTTTAAATGTATGCGTTTGATATTGCCCCATGCATATTGTCAATATATGTTTTGTATTTACTTTCAAGTGCATACCGTTGCTTGTTCTGTGTAAGCTACATAGGTATTTTCCTCGTGATAATTTTTCCATAAGCGGTTTATTTTTAAAGCGAAATTATTAATGTGCCTTTGGTTCTAGTGAGTCAATTAATCACTTTGAGTAGGGACTTTGGGTGATTTTGCATGACATCTTTTCATTAACAATACCTTCCCCGTTTATGCTGATATGTATGAGGTCTAAGCAGCCACCTTATGTTCTTAAAGTTGTAACATTCTGCATTACTTTAATACATTTTCAAGTCATGCAGACCAAGTACCCAAACAGTCTGAAAAGCTTGTATGGCGTTGCAGAGCCGGTTGTGCTGTAAAATAAATGTTAAGAAAGAAATTCGAAACGCTACGCCGTTTCCGATTTAACTAGAACTGAAGTTAGCCATTCACGTCGTTTCGCCCGCAAATTCAAGCAGCCTGCCAGAGATGGCGATCCCAAACGTGTTCTTCTTTTGGTTTCCTAAAACTGAATAAGAGAGCATTACAAAATTAGGGGGCTGCACGGTAGCAAGCATCGAACCTGAGCCAACATCTCAGAATTCTCGTGCACTGTCATCTACTCTATGAGAACAACTGACGTTGATGGTCTCAGCTTGTGTAGCATAATTTTATCAACGAGTCATTCGACCATCTTCGAAAATATTATTTACGCATTCGATCTACGTCGGTAGCGATCGTTTAGCTGGGTATTTACGCCGAAAGAGGTGCTATAGGTCAACGACGAAGGTAGGCTTGACAAGCACTTCCCACAGCATTGAATATAGTGGTAACATGGAATGTCATTGGTATTCCTTCGATGAATACGCCAATATGCGTTTAGGATAAGGCGCTGTGCGTCAAAATGCATTGGAGGCCGCATAATTTACAACTCAGGATTTCCTAACCGTTTTATTCCACGTGCGAATATTTTTGTAGCGATTGACGAAAGGTTAAGGGGGACCACAAGTTTAGTTGTTAACAAAGCTGAAACTGGACGACAATACTACGTGCGAAATGTTCAGTTTAAAGGAAACGTTTTCGATATGGTTGTCGCGTATCTACTACCAGCTCAAAGGCAGTTGGTAATGCTTTGGTAGTAACTAGGTTTATCCGATTATCTTAAATTATGCCTGAAAATTAAACATGGTAAATTGTTTCCTTTTGATTTCCGTTTGATTACCGTACCACCTACAGAGAGAACAAGATTTGATGGAAGAGGACTGTTGTTTTCGACATCAACATTCCTTGTGGGACTGAAACCAATGTATTGAAAATCCAGATTTCGAAAGGATGGTGTTGTGGCTAGTCGAGGCATGTTTCATCAAAGAAGGGCCTTTCAGCTGTCCAATCAGCAACATTTTGGACGTCGAAAATACACATGGTACTTACGTTAATTCATATCAGCGTAAGTTTAGCGTGAACATCTGGGCAGGTATCTCGTTCTACTTCCTCTCTGTTTAAATAGGTGGACTTATTTAGAGTTCTATGCAAACGTTCTTCCTTTCTATTTAGAAGACGTTCCCCTGGAGGCTCGTCAGATATTGCGGTTTACACATGATGGCGCACAACCACACTTCGCTGTTGCGGTACGTGTGGTCTTTTAGATGCATTGTATCTGCAAAGGTGGAATCGCTGAGGTGGTCTAATTCCTTGGCCAACCCGTCAGCCAGATCGTAACTCATTATATTCTTATTTGTGGTGGCATCTAAGGAAAACGGTCTACGCGACTCCAGTAGACACATTCTAAGAGATTCCCAGATCGATAATTTTGGCCTCTGACGAAATCAGAGAAACTTTTGATTTTGGAAAACTAGCAGCCTCCGTGACAGCGTTACAATGCGTGCAGTCAAGTTGGAGCAGAATACTTCTAGTGCTTGATTACCTTTTTGTTACATTAATGACTTGAGAAAACATCAGATTTGTTGCTTCATAATTAGCTTTATTCCCCTTTTTATTATAATTATGACTGTTGACTAAGTAAGGAGTTTACTGTTTTTTTTTTCAATTATATCCACAGAGTTACGCATTATTGGAAATTTATCGAATGAAATCATAAACAGTTATTGAACGTTGTAAGTACTGTAGCTGTTGGAATAAATGTACGCGTTTGTGGCCAACTTTTGTCTAAATCACCCACCCTTCAGAAAACTAAAATGAACAAAAGATAAGAAAACTAAATCTTTTTCACAAAAACTTTCAAAACATTAATTAATCGTAACAATCTCATTTGCTAATTAAATCTTTGAACTACGATTTATTTTACTCGTGGAAGCCACGTTATATACGAACTTCCCCATTTTAAGAAAATCATAAAAACGATTTACGAAACTGAATTACACGAAAAACGTCATAAAATGTTATTCTTCTGGGAGCGCCGAGAAAAAATCAAACTGTTTTTGTTCTAAATTTGGAAAATTAGATACCTTTATCTGGAATGCGATTATTCTCATAATACCTATCTTCTTGCTGCCAAACGTAACTTGTGTCCACCTACCTTAAATTTATCACTTCTGAAAGGACATTTTAAATGGCAATGAGCGTTTGGACAAGTGGTGACTCACGGACCCACTGATGTCTGTGCATTACCGCATTTTAGCGTGTGCGGTTTACAATTACTGATTTTGAAAAATAATACGGTAATTGTTTTCATAGAAAAGTCTTAGAGATTGCACTTGTTTCTGAAAATCAGCATTAGAAGTAATCATTTAAAAATACAAACTGACGGTTTCAGGTACCCTGTAACAAAAGTTAACAACTGCTTAGATACACAGTACCATGTTTGTAGAGTATGATTTTACAGTGCCTGCATAGTTCGATGCAGACACTGTAAAATACAGATACTGCAATAAACGTACTTCACGCCAAATTAAAGTCAAACTCACGAGGAAAATATTGTCCCTGTGCGGGAATAAAATAATGTAGGAGGAGTCTGGAACGCTGACAGTTGGACATAAGGTTTGGATGGGTCATGGAGGCTTACACTGGTAGCAGAAGTTGTTAAGGCGACCGCTTGCAATACGCGGGCAAACTGGGTTCGAGTACCAGTCTGGCACAAATTTTCATGTGTTTCTGGTAAATAGAACAGCTGGTGTATACACATCTGCGCAATTTGCGTGTACTTTTTATGTATTTGATACGGCTATAGATTGTCAGTAGTGTGTGTTTCTTCAGAGATGCCTGAATGTATGTAGGACAGTTGCATCAAACTATACTGGCACTGTAAGATACAGACACTGCAATAAATGTATTTCATGCCAAAGTAAAGTCAAGCTGACGAGCAAAATATTGTCTCTCCCTGGGCGGGAATCACGTAACGTGCGAGCAGTATGGGAGGCAGACACTAGGACATATGGAGGTTAGGATCGGTTCTGGAAACCTGCACCGATAGCCGAAGTGGCTAAGACGAGCGCTCGCAAAAAGCAGGAAAGCTGGATATGGGTCCCAGTCCGGCACAAACTTTCATGTGTTTCTGGGAGATGGTAAAGATGATGTATAATCGTATCGTTATTTGCGAATATATTTCACGTATATTCACCTACTTTTCAGTCATTTAAGAGCTAAGATATTCATTCAATAGACAGATTTTGACATATACATTACATTGGTCGCTTTAAAGGAGTTATACCAAAGTGGTTACCAGTATTTTCAGAAAATGCATACTGGCTACGTTTTAGTTTATGCCAAATTTTGTAAATTTCTTGACACGTCAGTTTTGGCAAGCCTGTTTGCAACTCACTTTCTTATGCATGTAAAAACCTGCTCTGCGCCTTACCTCACTTGCCACGAATTCAGAAAATCAAGCTTTCACACAATTTATGATCGTTCAAAGCAACAGTTAAAGTCGTAATATGAAGTGTTTGCTTCCACGTAGGTAAAATCTCCTCAGAATATAGTATTTTACGGATTGAACTAAATCACTGCTGGTAAATGTCTCTTTTTGTGATGTTTTTCTGTTCCTAGTGTGATACACATATTAATCACATTTCTGGTACATACGCTGCATACGCTGCGTCCAAAGTGGTATCTTCGTTCCAGTTAATATCAATATACCTAATCCTTCATTTGGTAGTACGGTTTCTCTTACTTAAAAAGTGTTATGCTTCTTAACTATGCACCATTTCAACGAAAATCTAATTCTTCTATCCGTCTCAACACTTCCAGAAATGTACACACATTTATTTTGGCCCTCAATCTGGAAGC
The DNA here is from genome assembly GCF_023898315.1 of Schistocerca nitens. Lineage (NCBI taxonomy): Eukaryota > Metazoa > Arthropoda > Insecta > Orthoptera > Acrididae > Schistocerca > Schistocerca nitens. The sequence continues at coordinate 554,098,980 of NC_064616.1, read as the reverse complement.
TATGATAGAATGAGATTTCCTCTCATTTGCATGATTTTCTAGATCCAACTGGTATTTAAACTGTGGAAAATTATTTCATTAATTTGCTGACACTAACTTAAGTGAAATTATGCGAATATTATAGATCATTTTACATTGTTTCGCTAGTGTAGGTTGCAAATATACTTATTTGACAACTAAGATAATAATGTTTTGTTGGAAATAAGCTTCTAGGGTTATATTAGTTGGCACCGCACCATTAAAACCATTTTACAAACATAACTGGGCTAACACAAGCATTATTACCTTTCACCAGGCTCACTCTGACAATTTGCTGCGTATCCAACTGCACTGAAATAATAATAATAATAATAATAATAATAATAAACAGGGCAGCAGCAGAAATATCATTTATTTGAAAGACATACTAAACACACTATATATATTATTTAACAAAGCTTTATGCCTGTGTCAATGTGAATAATTTATGAATTTTTCAACAAGATAAGAACTAGTCGATAGTAGCAGCTCTTCAACTCTTTCTGAAACCAACTTTTAAGTTCTTTATTTAAGAAAACAATAAATTCAATGTTAATTAGTGTGGGTAAGGATAACAATATCTGATACAAGGCCTTGTTATCTATTTCTAAATCTAAATCATATTAATAGGGTGACTTTCCGATGTGTACGGAAAAGCAAACGAGATACAGATAATGATGAAAAGAATCGGAAACTTATGTACCATTTTCCCCGCAAATCAATAATTATGGAGCAATCATTGCATTTTTAGGTGACAAAATATAAGTTGGAGAAAAATAAAACTGACTAATTCATATGTAAAACGTTTATACCATAAAGATTTCATAGTGCTGTCTTGTCTAACTGAATCCAATTAATACAAAAATTTGTAGCATTGAACCAAGGGGAAGAGGTTTATAGCTCTGGAAAAAGTTTTCCCTCTGGACTTGGCTGGAAGTGAATGTTATCGAGCAATTGTTGCACAATTTTCCTTGTATCATATTGACAACCTGTAACATACACTTTATAAGAAATGCTGTTATGTTGTATATGCATTAATCTCACAACTATTATTCCACCTTTGACACTGTGACAATTAAATATATTTTTTTACGTCTCGGCGTCCTTCCAGAGTATTGTTCACTCAGTTTTATTGTAATGATTTACAGTTATATAATTTGTTTATGTTTCCAGAGGTGGTATTCCTACTTTAAATGTTGCTTAATGTTAAACGAAAAGTTGGTTTCAAACATTGCATTATGTTGTTTAACATATAAGGCAGAAAATACTAATACATTAATACGTTTTCCCTGAATATGAATAATTACATCATGGATGAAACAAAATAGTTTCAAATAAAGTAGTGTTAATGATTTTAGCTACTTCTATTTAACACATAACTATCTTACAGGTCAATATTCAGCTAATTTCACTGTCTGAGTGTGCAGTGGATGGGGTGTAAATAGTAACCGATTACATCTCAGTGTTCTTTCACACCAGTACTCACTCATATTGAGTATAGAGGTTTGTTGTCAACATCATAAATGTTAATTACTTGTAGTAAATGGGTAAACACCCCATCTATAAATTTTTTAATTCGACTGTACATTAATAATCAACAATGTGTAGTAACATTAACATTCCAAACGTAGAAAATATTATTGACTTATTATTTGAACTTGGCTATGGGTTACTGTAATTTCATGTCTACTCTGACTTGAGCAAAATAGCGTTAACCTTATCTTAAGACTGGTGGGCTGGACAATTAGTAACGTATAATTTACGAAAAATGCTGTTGTATTTTATATGCACTGGTGTATTGTAATATTTGGAATATATTTTCTGTGTGAAGACTTGCATGTCAGGATCCTACCTGTGTTCCTGAAACAGATCATGTGGCACAAAAATTATGAAACCAATTAAAAACTTGAATACACATTACTGATGCTCCAAAATAATATTTATTTAATAGTTCCTTATGAAACGGCTTTCACCTTTCTGGGTAACTTTATATTAAACAGATATTCCATATAATGTCAGCGAGAGTTCACAGCTGTACAAAGATTGTTTCTCAAAAACAGTGACATTTTGTGACTATATATCGATATAAAACGCAAGAACAATGTAACGACGAAAGACTCTCAGGATAAACAGATCTTATAGTAACTTATACTCGAAGATTAAAAATATAGGAATATATAAGCCAGAACATTTTACAAGAGAGTAAAAGCACAGTCTACTGTGTTATATGGACGGATCGGTGAATGTGATGAAGTAAAAAGGGGGTGGGGGGGCGGGTAGGGGATGAGGGGAAAAAGGAGTCTACGGCACATCGGTGTGAAAATTTATAACAAGCGGCCAGAAAAATATTAAATGGATGCTGCTACTCTAGTAAGGATGAATAATGAAGCTGAGTTTGGTCATTAAGGAACAGGCCCAGGTTCTTTGATGGGTGTTTCTTAATAGCCAGAATTTCGAGTTGTGTTGGTTTTCTACCTTTACTCCTTCTATGGTGAACATCCCATTTAATATCATAAGAATGACATTCATTCAGACTATTTTCCACAAAGGTGGAATATTTCCTTTCCAATCTCCAACTCTTTCAATCTTAGTCTGTCTACTAGTTGTAGCTCTACTTGACTGACCTACATAAATGGTGATTCAGTAGTCACATCGATAGGACGAAAACTGTACTGGTGATGGAATAATCTTGACACATAGGACAGTGTCGTGTTGAGGGATATGACAAGAATGATTATTCGAAGCAAAAAAAGTCCAGGGTTCTAAAGTACATACAGCGTGACAATTATTGAACTATATGAAATAAAATCGTCATAACTTCTGAACGGTTTGCGTTAGGACGTTCGAATTGCATCGCTGATCATGGGACATGATGGAAATTAGTCGTTTGGGCCTCGATAGGCCGCCATATTCTCCGTATCTGAACACATGCGACTCCTTTTTTGGAGCTATATTAAAAACAAGATGTACAGCAATAACCCCAAAACCATTGCTGAGCTGAAGACAGCCATTCAGGAGGTCATCGACAGCATCGATATCCCGACACTTCAGCGGGTCATGCAGGATTTCGCTATTCGTCTGCGCCATATCATCGCCAATGATGGCAGTTATATCGAACATACCATAACGTAAATTCAAATATCTGTAATGACGTTTACATGCTGAAGAAAGAGTGTACATGCAGTAGTTTGTAACTAATTCACGTTTTTATTCATATAGTTCAATAATTACCACCCTTTACCTTAAGAACTATGAGCACTTGTTCATTTTCGATATTATGAAACACATCTCTTCTACTGAAAAACGTACTGACAGCTCTCAATGTATGCATTTTAGAGCCCATGTATACTACACAATTTTGTCTTGTTTTTGTTCAATACTATCCCCTCCCAAAATATGGAAAGGAAATAGTCTGCAGTAGAAGAGATATGTTTCTCAGTATTGAAGAGGAAAATGTGCTAATAACTCTTAAGGTATGTATTTGAGTGCTCATGTTTACTTCACTTTTTTGCTTCGAATGGTTGTTCCTGTCATATCACCGAATACGACCTTGTGCTACGGGCCAAAACTGTTTAGTTAGCAATGTTTACTTTGTCCTATGGGACATTACTTCTGAATTATCCTTTATGTAGGTTATTCAGGTAGAGCTTCAACTACTACACTCACTGAGCATGAGAGAGTTGGAGAATGAAAAAAAAAAGCATTCCACCTTTGTTGAAAATAGTTTGAATGAATGTCATTTTATGACATTAAATGGGATGTTTTCCATAGAGGGAGTAAAGATAGAAAACGAACACCAATCTGAATTTTGGCTATTAAGAAACACTAATCAAAGAAGCTGGACCTGGTTCTTAATACCAAACACAGTTTCATTATTCAACCTTACTAAAGTAACAGCATCCAGTTAATATTTTTCTCGCCCTTAGCAAATACGCTTGTTAGAACTGTTCACACCCACAGCCCGCATCTCGTGGTCGTGCGGTAGCGTTCTCGTTTCCCACGCCCGGGTTCCCGGGTTCGATTCCCGGCGGGGTCAGGGATTTTCTCTGCCTCGTGATGGCTGGGTGTTGTGTGCTGTCCTTAGGTTAGTTAGGTTTAAGTAGTTCTAAGTTCTAGGGGACTGATGACCATAGATGTTAAGTCCCATAGTGCTCAGAGCCATTTGAACCATTTTTTCACACCCACATTACGTAGACTCCTCTGTCCCCTCATATGTATGTGGGAGCCAATCCTAATTCTGCAATATCTATATTTGATTGTATTGTGGAGAACAATAACATGGGTTGAGAGAAATATGTTTCTCTGGCGTTATACTAGGTTGATGCATAAGACTGAGGCGTTTTTGTTTTGCATGTTGGTATTTCGACTGCTGTGGGCTTATTTATCGATTGTTGTTTTTTATTTGTAGTTCACCGTTGCTATTTGAGGATATGAGGATAATACCAGTTGACAGAGCACGACAAGAGAATAGATTTCTCGTTTTAAGGAGGATCATTTCGACATTAGTGGCTCTCCACGTCCAGGAAGACATTCGAGGTTTGATGAAGATTGTTTAAACGCGTTAATCCACGGTGACCCCCATGGCACTGTACTCGAGAACTGGCAAACGTGATGAACTGTGATCATTCCACGATCGTGCGACATTTACATGCAGTGGGAAAAGTAAAAAAAGTCGGGTTTATGTGTATAGCAGGCTCTAAGCCAAAATCACAAAAATCGTTTGACTCGTGAACAACATTGACCATTCCTGTCCCGTATCGTTACCGGTGACGAGAAGTGGTCTCTTCATGCTAACATAAGGAAATGGAGGGAATGACTTAGCCAGAACAAAGCAGTAACTTTCCGTACAAGTGCATGCACATGGTGGTACCAACAATTGAGACGAACAGAAGAACAACGACCAGGAAGACTACGTGAAGTGATGCTACTCCACGATAACACCCGCCCATATTCTGCTAAACTGACAAAAAATCACTATACAGGATCTGGGTTGGGCCGTCATTCCGCACCCACCTTATTCACCTGATCTTGCCACCTTAGATTTCCATCTTTCCCGCTCTCTATCAACAAACTTCAAGGAACTTCCTTTTCGGATGAAAATGCACACCGCCGGCCGGTGTGGCCGAGTGGTTCTAGGCGCTTCAGTCTGGAACAGCGCGACCGCTACGGTCGCAGGTTCGAATCCTGCCTCAGGCCTGGATGTGTGTGACGTCCTTAGGTTAGTTAGGTTTAAGTAGTTCTAAGTTCTGGGTGACTGATGACCTCAGATGTTATGTCCCATAGTGCTCAGAGCCATTTGAAACATTTTTTGAAAATGCACACCCAATATGTCTCGACGAGTTCTTCGCCTTTAGACCACGTAATTTGTGCAGTCGTGGAACTGAAAAGTCATCCCAGCGTTCACAGATTGTTATAGATACTGAAGGAGAATATATTATTGATGACTATAAAGTCTGTTATGTGTGTCTGCTGTGTTTGTTAAAATTATGGAAAAACACTAGGAAATTATGCACCAACCCAATATGACATTTATGTATAATACCTATGTTGTTTTTGTTGGAGTGTGTGTTAATAATTTCCACATAGTTTACAGGCAAATAATTAAAAGTGCTGTGGAGCTCACTGTAAATATTGTTTGTTGGCATTTAATACACTTAAACAGTCTTTCACAAAATGAGATTTTCACTCTGCAGCGGACTGTGCGCTGATATGAAACTTCCTGAAAGATTAAAACTGTGTGCCCGACCGAGTCTCGATCTCGAGACCTTTGCCTTTCGCAGGCAAGTGCTCTACCATCTGAGCTACCGAAGCACGACTCACGCCCGGTCCTCACAGCTTCGCTTCTGCCAGTATCTCGTCTCCTACCTTCCAAACTTTACAGAAGCTCTCCTGCGAACCATGCAGAAATAGCATATCAGCAGAACTTCATATCAGCGCACACTCCGCTGCAGAGTGAAAATCTCATTCTGGAAATATCCCCCAGGCTGTGGCTAAGCCATGTCTCCGCAATATCCTTTCTTTCAGGAGTGCTAGTTCTGCATGGTTCGCAGGAGAGCTTCTGTAAAGTTTGGAAGGTAGGAGACGAGATACTGGCAGAAGTAAAGCTGTGAGGACCGGGCGTGAGTCGTGCTTCGGTAGCTCAGATGGTAGAGCACTTGCCCACGAAAGGCAAAGGTCCCGAGTTCGAGTCTCAGTCGGGCACACAGTTTTAATCTGCCAGGAAGTTTCATATCAGCGCACACTCCGCTGCAGAGTGAAAATCTCATTCTGGAAACATCCCCCAGGCTGTGGCTAAGCCATGTCTCCGCAATATCCTTTCTTTCAGGAGTGCTAGTTCTGCATGGTTCGCAGGAGAGCTTCTGTAAAGTTTGGAAGGTAGGAGACGAGATACTGGCAGAAGTGAAGCTGTGAGGACCGGGCGTGAGTCGTGCTTCGGTAGCTCAGATGGTAGAGCACTTGCCCGCGAAAGGCAAAGGTCCCGAGTTCGAGTCTCGGTCGGGCACACAGTTTTAATCTGCCACGAAGTTTCAGTCTTCACAAGGTCACACACACACCATCCATTCTGTAGTTGCAAATTGCAGCTTCCAGTCCGGTAATACCATGTTCTGTAGTGCAGGTAAACATAAAAGTTCCCCATAGATGCAATCACGACGCTTCATAAAATCGATAAGGTGCTTACTGGTATCTTTGTTCATTTTTTTCCTGTAATTTGACATACAAATCTGTTATATATCTTTAAAATAGGGCTCATCGACGTGCAACAATGAGTTTTGTCGGGCAATGTATGTAAACATCAAACCATGGCTCTGTATTACAAATCAGTTTACTTGAAATACGGAAGAAACTGACATTACGTCAGTATGGTTTTCGATTTTATCGGATAGTTATGTAGAGGAATCCGTAACCAAATTACGCCACAACCTGCGCCATATAAGAGGCTGTAATTACTATTAAAAGACACACTAAATATTCTCTCCAAATTCTTTTCCTCTATGGCAAATTGGAAAAAAACAACGATAAAACTGCTGCTAACAGCTCTGCCGGAATAGATGGAATTCAGCATTTCACGACAAAAAAATATCCTTCAGAAGAAGCTCTTACAGTCCAGCTGTGTCCCTTTTTCCATTTATGGTAGAAGAGAGAACTCGTGGCGACAGGAAGGGCATCCGACCGTCCTCTACCACTATCATTGCCAAATCCACATTAACATGCTGACCTCGTAAAGGTACGGGATACGGCCTGACGAAAGGAGAAAGAAGAAAGTCGAAGAAAGAAGTCCAAAATGAACAGGCAGCCGTGGTTGTAGTGTCCAAGTTAAAGATTAATGTAAGGCGTTCACCATCTTGACTCAGCAGAAACCGTGCAAATCACGCGTAAATCTTGTGACACGTTGCGTCTAACGAGACGCTGTAGTGAGCCTGGCGGTGCGTCCGCAGTGCAACGTTTCTTTGCGGCGCTACCGCCTGTCCGCAGCAGACGACTTTTTCCACCGCGCCAGCAGGTTGCCGCGCAGCTACGCAGACGGGCCGTGCACATATTCATGACGTCCACAGAGGAACTAATTCTGTCTTAGTCGACTGAGATGAAACTGTTCGGCTTAAAAAGTTGATATTTTCACATCCTATAGTCTCATGTCGCTACTTGTCAGTAAATTAGATATCTCTTCATTATTAGTCACAGTAAATATAACATTTAAGTAATGACAGTATTATGGAAAGGATAATTGCTACTCACCATATAGCGGAGGAACTGAGAGGTAGATAAGCACGACAGAAAGACGGACTGTGGTCACGTGTGTGTGAGTTGCGTTTGCTTGAGTATGTGTGTGTATGTTGCCCAATTCTGATGAAGGTCTGTTCGGCCGATTTCTTTGTTTGACAGTCTTTTTGTTGTGCCTACCTGCGACGCAGCATCTCCGCTACATGGTGAGCAGCAACTATCCTTTTCATAATACCGTCATTATTCCACCCTGGATTTTCCATTGTTTAATATGTAAGGAACAAATTCGTAGATTGTGCATTGAAAATAAACACACCGTATTTTACATCTGGTGGGTTTTAGATCATACATTTTTGCGAAAGAAGTATGTCTAACAATCGTCATTTCTTTTAAAGCTGATGGATGCGTCATATCTTCTTCCAATATACGCTAAATTGACGTAAAATTATTTATTTTAACAGTTTCAGCTGACATTGGCAGAAATAATTACTAGTTCTGATCAATTAATGATAATTTTCTGATTTTCTGATTAATCACGTGTTCTGCAAAGCCAAAAATATTTAGTTAAGGAATTCAGTGATAAGCTAAAAAATAGGGGAAAAAGTTCTACACCAGACTACGAAAAAAACAGTAAAATAAGATAAATTGCTTTGTACTAGGTTTCAGTATGATATAGAAACATTCCTCTTATTTTACAGCTTATGACTGAGATACATTACAAAAAAAGAATTTGTGGCTTTTGACAACTAGTGATTAATCAGATCTCAAGATGATCTTTAGTTAATCGAAACTAGTAATCATTTGTGATAATTTGCAGGCGGAACTGTTAAAATAAATATTTTGAGTAATATAAACTTGAGACATCTCTCAAATAATATTTCATATGCCACCGAAATAGATGAAAAATTGTGGAGGTAAACCGTGCAGAGACAGACTATCACATTTCCAGTGGTATATTTATTTATGTCACATATTTTACTGTCGGGAGTGTGAAAGGTTTATTCACAAAACAATATGTAGTAACTGTTACTGATAGTAACATGTCAACATCAATATAAAGAAATATTAAGTACAAATGAGTTTAATGATATTAACACATTCACTATCAGATCTGAAGGGGAAAACTGTCTTTGTTTTCTTTAGTGATGATAGAAGACAGGACAATGCAGGACTCATTGTAGCCTTTATTGTTGTTGTTTACGTGAGATCATTTCACCTTGCAAGTGAGTTAGAAGTTAAAGGACTTGTAAACTAAATACCAGTGATGTTTTTGGGAGCCACCGATCCACAATCACTCCTGTTCTGTTTACGGTGTGGTTTACGAGATTCTGAATGTGCTCCCTGCCGCCGTTGGATAAGCAGCTGCAGCAGCAAGTCGTATACCCCTAGCTTACTTATTTGTTAACATAGTTTAATTCTTAATTTTTTTGCGTGTTTTTGGGTACTTGCATTGTTTAATTCATAAATTTCGGGCGTATTATAGTATTTGAGAGTTGTAGCATCGCGCTTTAGTGTTTACTTCGTTGATTCTTACTTAAATTGCGTTTGAGTTTCGTACAGGAGGTGTAATTTCGAGTTTTAGTTACCGTAATCGAAAATTCAGGCAGATTGTAGCGCAGTCGTTAGGCATTTGTACAGGTTAGTTAATACATTCTTTGCGTGTTTCCCTTGCGTTATCTAGGCACTGACTCGTGTTTCAGTAACTGTTGTTCAACATCGATTAGAATGGACAGGGACTGTGACTGTTGTGTTCGGATGAAGGCTCAGTTGACATCCCTTCGCTCACAGCAGCAAGCGGCGCTGACTTCGGTCGCGCAGCTTGAGGCTGTTGCCAATGGGCACCACTGTGTGGAGCCGGACTTGGGTATCACGGGGATATCAACCTCGTCCCGTCTGTCCCCAGATCGGTCTGCCGCTGTGGTTGCCCCGGTTGCTGCTCGCAGTGGGGCTGAGCCCTCGCCTGTGGTTGATTGGGAGGTCGTTCCAAGGCGTGGCAGGCAGCGAAAGACGTCCCCGGAGGCTAATCAGAAAGCCTCCCCGGTGCGTCTGACAAACAGGTTTCAGGCACTGTCTCTGGCTGAGCCAGATGCAGCTGTCTGCCCTGTTTCAGAGGATGATTCTCAGTATTCAAGGTCCGGGCAATCACAGAGGGTGGGCTTATTGGTAGTTGGGAGCTCCAATATTAGGCGCGTAATGGGGCCCCTTAGGGATATGGCGGCTAAGGAGGGGAAGAAATCCAGTGTGCACTCCGTGTGCATTCCGGGTGGAGTCATTCCTGATGTGGAAAGGGTCCTTCCGGATGCCATGAAGAGCACAGGGTGCAGCCAGCTGCAGGTGGTGGCACATGTCGGCACTAATGACGTGTGTCGCTTTGGATCTGAGGAAATTCTCTCTGGATTCCAGCGGCTATCTGGTCTGGTGAAGGCTGCCGGTCTTGCTTACGAGATGAAGGCAGAGCTCACCATCTGCAGCATCGTTGACAGAACCGACTGCGGACCTTTGGTGCAGAGCCGGGTGGAGGGTCTGAATCAGAGGCTCAGACGGTTTTGCGACCGTGTTGGCTGCAGATTCCTTGGTTCAAATGGTTCAAATGGCTCTGAGCACTATGGGACTCAACATCTTAGGTCATAAGTCCCCTAGAACTTAGAACTACTTAAACCTAACTAACCTAACGACATCACACACACCCATGCCCGAGGCAGGATTCGAACCTGCGACCGTAGCAGTCCCGCGGTTCCGGACTGCAGCGCCAGAACCGCTAGACCACCGCGGCCGGCGCAGATTCCTTGACTTGCGCCATAGGGTGGTGGGGTTTCGGGTTCCGCTGAATAGTTCAGGAGTTCACTACACTCAGCTGGCGGCTACACGGGTAGCGGAGGCTGTGTGGCGTGGACTGGGCGGTTTTTTAGGTTAGAAGGCCTCGGGAAAGTACGGGGTGGGCTGCAATCTCAAAGGGTGCATGGCAAATAAAGGACGTGCTTGGATCAAGGAACAGTCGGAATTGTAGTTGTAAATTGTTGTAGTTGTGCTGGGAAAGTCCCTGAGCTTCAAGCGCTAATAGAAAGCACAGAAGCTGAAATCGTTATAGGTACAGAAAGCTGGCTAAAGCCTGAAATAAGTTCTGCAGAAATTTTTACGAAGTCTCAGACGGTGTTCAGGAAAGATAGAGTAGGCAGAATTGGTGGTGGAGTGTTTGTGTCTATCAGTAGTGGTTTATCTTGTAGTGAAGTCGAAGTAGATACTTCGTGCGAATTGGTATGTGTGGAGGTTATACTTAACAGCCGAACTAAGTTAATAATTGGCTCCTTCTACCGACCCCCAGACGCCGATGATATAGTTGCGGAACAGTTCAGAGATAATTTGAGTCTCGTAACAAATAAATACCCCACTAATACGTTTATAGTTGGTGGTGACTTCAACCTTCCCTCGATATGTTAGCAAAAATACTTGTTCAAAACCGGTGGTAGGCAGAACACATCTTCCGAGATTGTCCTAAATGGTTTCTCCGAAAATTATTTCGAGCAGTTAGTCCACGAACCCACGCGAATTGTAAATGGTTGCGAAAACACACTTGACCTCTTAGCCACAAACAATCCAGAGCTGATAGAGAGCATCATGACTGATACAGGGATTAGTGATCACAAGGTCGTTGTAGCTAGGCTCAATACCGTTTCTTCCAAATCCACCAGAAACAAACGCAAAATAATTTTATTTAAAAAAGCGGATAAAGTGTCACTAGAAGCCTTCCTAAGAGACAATCTCCATTCCTTCCGAACTGACTATGCAAATGTAGACGATATGTGGCTCAAATTCAAATATATAGTAGCAACAGCAATTGAGAGATTCATACCTCAAAAATTGGTAAGAGATGGAACTGATCCCCCGTGGTACACATAACAGGTCCGAACTCTGTTGCAGAGGCAACGGAAAAAGCATGCGAAGTTCAGAAGAACGCGAAATCCCGAAGATTGGCTAAAATTTACAGACGCGCGAAATTTCGCACGGACTTCAATGCGAGATGCCTTTAATAGGTTCCACAACGAAACTTTGTCTCGAAATTTGGTAGAAAATCCGAAGAAATTCTGGTCGTATGTAAAGTACACAAGCGGCAAGACGCAGTCAGACGCTCTATCCATCTGAGCCACCGAGGACACAGATGAATAGCGCGACTGCAGGGACTTATCCCTTGCACACTTCCCGTGAGACTCACATTCACAACTGTCCACCGGTCGGGGCACACATTTTCAGCTGTCCACATCGAAGTATAACAACAAAACCTGTCGGCAGCTGAGGTTGTCAGTTAGTCATCATTTATTCCAAGGAAAAGCTGCACGGTCAACAGCAGTAACTGTTCTTTCGAGAACAAGTTACTGTCTTCAAAAGTATATAGTTAAAGGCTACCCAGCCATTGACCTTCGTCTGTGCAAATGCGCACAGGTTGCCCAAACTCTTAGGGGAATCGCCAAAGCGTGCGCGAGTAATGAGTGGGTGGGCAAATGTCCATAAGGTACAATACATATGTAGAATTGTGGACAGTTGTGAATGTGAGTCTCACGGGAAGCGTGCAAGGGATAAGTCCCTGCAGTCGCGCTATTCATCTGTGTCCTCGGTGGCTCAGATGGATAGAGCGTCTGCCATGTAAGCAGGAGATCCCGGGTTCGGGTCCCGGTCGGGGCACACATTTTCAGCTGTCCACATCGAGGTATAACAACAAAACCTGTCGGCAGCTGAGGTTGTCAGTTAGTCATCATTTATTCTCAAGGCTGTCAATTCAACTAAGTACCTGGGTGTTAAAATTACGAACAACTTCAGTTGGAAAGACCACATAGATAATATTGTGGGGAAGGCGAGCCAAAGGTTGCGTTTCATTGGCAGGACACTTAGAAGATGCAACAAGTCCACTAAAGAGACAGCTTACACTACACTCGTTCGTCCTCTGTTAGAATATTGCTGCGCGGTGTGGGATCCTCACCAGGTGGGATTGACGGAGGACATCGAGAGGGTGCAAAAAAGGACAGCTCGTTTTGTATTATCACGTAGTAGGGGAGAGAGTGTGGCAGATATGATACGCGAATTGGGATGGAAGTCATTACAGCAAAGACGTTTTTCGTCGCGGCGAGATCTATTTACGAAATTTCAGTCACCAACTTTCTCTTCCGAATGAGAAAATATTTTGTTGAGCCCAACCTACATAGGTAGGAATGATCATCAAAATAAAATAAGAGAAATTAGAGCTCGAACAGAAAAGTTTAGGTGTTCGTTTTTCCCGCGTGCTGTTCGGGAGTGGAATGGTAGAGAGATAGTATGATTGTGGTTCGACGAACCCTCTGCCAAGCACTTAAATGTGAATTGCAGAGTAGTCATGTAGATGTAGATGTAGATGTAGAATGTAAGTAAAATAATTGCAAGTCATTCTGAAGGAAATATAAAACCATTCCTAACACAAAAAACCTGTCGCCTCAACATATGCATTTGGGACAGGTATCTTTCGAAATTTATGTGATGCAAACACCAACTTCATTCCCTGAAAAAGCCTTCAACATTAACAGATAACCTTTTTGTTTGCCACTAATACTTTTGATCTGAGGACCAAACATCTTTCATATGAATGAATCCATCTCTCTTCCTTTCTTCGTCTTCTATTACAGTTAATAAACTTAGTTCTTCTGTTCAGGCAGTAGTTCGTTGCTACAACTCCATGTTGTCCACAGTCGTGGTATTACCTGTCTTTGCAGACACTAGAGGTTCTTGGCGTATTAAGTCGGTATGCGAATATCCTTCTCTGTATTCTAAGTGTTTGTCACTCTATCTTCTGTGAATATTATGTTGTTTTCTGGAGTCACTCCTCGCTTATGTCATAAATCAGAGATCGGTCTATTCCAAATCGATTACTTCAGAGGAAAAATGCTTTGTTCATCATTTCCTAAATCTACGGAGAAAATTTGGGTCTAATTAACATAACACTTTCGGTCATTACACAAAACTGCTTGAAATTATTTGTTCCTTTACGTATCGACGTTTTATTTGCACTATCCGATGAAAAGTTTCTGGCCAACTTATGCCCACCTTTCGTCTCTGTGGCGGCTCTAACTCTGATGCGATCCTTTCTGTGAGGTGTCTAAATGTTTGTAGAGGAATGGAAAACCGTTTTTCCTCAAGCGCCGAAAACAGAGAAGGTAGTGAGGTTGGATGCAGAGATCTGGAGCGAAGTTGGGTTTAGTTTGGGACTGTGATTAGGTCAGTTGATTTCAGGAATGTCAATGCTAACAAACCATCGTATCACAGATTCTGCTTTATATCAGGGTGTGTAAGTAGGCTGTTTATGTTTTTTTATTGGTAACGCCACCTCTATATGAAAATCACTGGCTGTGCTGTGTGCAGTCTGTGGCTGCTTTGCATTGTTGTAATACTCGCCATTGTAGTGTTAGGCAGCTGGATGCGAACAGCGTGTAGCGTTGCGCAGTTGGAGGTGAGCCGCCAGCAGTGGTGGATGTGGGGAGAGAAATGGCGGAGTTTGGAAATTTTTAAAACTGGATGTCATGAACTGATATGTACACTCCTGGAAATGGAAAAAAGAACACATTGACACCGGTGTGTCAGACCCACCATACTTGCTCCGGACACTGCGAGAGGGCTGTACAAGCAATGATCACACGCACGGCACAGCGGACACACCAGGAACCGCGGTGTTGGCCGTCGAATGGCGCTAGCTGCGCAGCATTTGTGCACCGCCGCCGTCAGTGTCAGCCAGTTAGCCGTGGCATACGGAGCTCCATCGCAGTCTTTAACACTGGTAGCATGCCGCGACAGCGTGGACGTGAACCGTATGTGCAGTTGACGGACTTTGAGCGAGGGCGTATAGTGGGCATGCGGGAGGCCGGGTGGACGTACCGCCGAATTGCTCAACACGTGGGGCGTGAGGTCTCCACAGTACATCGATGTTGTCGCCAGTGGTCGGCGGAAGGTGCACGTGCCCGTCGACCTGGGACCGGACTTCAGCGACGCACGGATGCACGCCAAGACCGTAGGATCCTACGCAGTGCCGTAGGGGACCGCACCGCCACTTCCCAGCAAATTAGGGACACTGTTGCTCCTGGGGTATCGGCGAGGACCATTCGCAACCGTCTCCATGAAGCTGGGCTACGGTCCCGCACACCGTTAGGCCGTCTTCCGCTCACACCCCAACATCGTGCAGCCCGCCTCCAGTGGTGTCGCGACAGGCGTGAATGGAGGGACGAATGGAGACGTGTCGTCTTCAGCGATGAGAGTCGCTTCTGCCTTGGTGCCAATGATGGTCGTATGCGTGTTTGGCGCCGTGCAGGTGAGCGCCACAATCAGGACTGCATACGACCGAGGCACACAGGGCCTACACCCGGCATCATGGTGTGGGGAGCGATCTCCTACACTGGCCGTACACCACTGGTGATCGTCGAGGGGACACTGAATAGTGCACGGTACATCCAAACCGTCATCGAACCCATCGTTCTACCATTCCTAGACCGGCAAGGGAACTTGCTGTTCCAACAGGACAATGCACGTCCGCATGTATCCCGTGCCACCCAACGTGCTCTAGAAGGCGTAAGTCAACTACCCTGGCCAGCAAGATCTCCGGATCTGTCCCCCATTGAGCATGTTTGGGACTGGATGAAGCGTCGTCTCACGCGGTCTGCACATCCAGCACGAACGCTGGCCCAACTGAGGCGCCAGGTGGAAATGGCATGGCAAGCCGTTCCACAGGACTACATCCAGCATCTCTACGATCGTCTCCATGGGAGAATAGCAGCCTGCATTGCTGCGAAAGGTGGATATACACTGTACTAGTGCCGACATTGTGCATGCTCTGTTGCCTGTGTCTATGTGCCTGTGGTTCTGTCAGTGTGATCATGTGATGTATCTGACCCCAGGAATGTGTCAATAAAGTTTTCCCTTCCTGGGACAATGAATTCACGGTGTTCTTATTTCAATTTCCAGGAGTGTATATTATGAGTTTTCAACATTATTAAGGTAAATACATTGTTTGTTCTCTATTAAAATCTTTCATTTGCTAACTATGCCTATCAGTAGTTAGTGCCTTCCGTAGTTTGAATCTTTTATTTAGCTGGCAGTAGTGGCGCTCGCTGTATTGCAGTAGTTCGAGTAACCAAGATTTTTGTGAGGTAAGTGATTTGTGAAAGGTATAGTTTAATGTTAGTCAGGGCCCATTATTTTGTAAGGATTTTTGAAAGTCAGAATGCGTTGCGCTAAAAAATATTGCGTGTCAGTTTAAGGACAGTCGTGTATAATTGTTCAAAGGAGACGTTTCAGGTGCACTGACATGCTGACGCAAATAATCATCGTCTCCGAATTGTTCCTCAACTGTATGCAGTACACAGTGCTGTAAAATATGTTCATATTATTCCGGATTTATGGTTTTATTAGGTGGATTACCGGAACTACATGCTAACCACGAAGAACACCCCCATATCGTAACACCACCTCCTCCGCATTTCACTGTTGACATTACATGTGGTGACAAGTAACGTTCTACAGGAATCCGTGATCTCCAAACCGTTCCATCGAATGGTAACAGGATATAGCGTGATTCGTCACTCAAAATCACTCGTTTCCAGTCATCCACTGTCTAGTGGCGTCATTCTTTACACTACGTCAAGCATGGTTTATCACTGACTTTTTAACTTCCTACTCACAGTCATTGCGCTAGCTGGACTGCTGGTAGCACTTTGGAACTCACAAGTAATTCCATCTACTGATTTAATGTGATTTTTATATACACATTTCACAGTGCTGGACGGACCCTTGCTGTCAGTAAATGCGTTCTGCCCGGTTTTAGTTTAAGTGTGGTCATTCCTCGCCTTGCCATATCACAAGCACAATATCTGAGGTCGACTTACGCAGCTTCAGAAGGGTAGAAATGTCTCTAATGGATTTGTTACTCAGGTGACGTCCAATAATTAGTGCAAGTTTGATGTCACTGAGCTATGGTGGTGGTGGTTAGTGTTTAACGTTTCGTCGACAACGAGGTCATTAGAGACGGAGCGCAAGCTCGGGTTAGGGAAGGATTGGGAAGGAAATCGGCCGTGCCCTTTCAAAGGAACCATCCCGGCATTTGCCTGAAACGATTTAGGGAAATCACGGAAAACCTAAATCAGGATGGCCGGAGACGGGATTGAACCGTCGTCCTCCCGAATGAGAGTCCAGTGTGCTAACCACTACACCACCTCGCTCGGTCACTGAGCTATCCTGACCGACCCATTCTGCTGCTACGTCTTCTCTACTGATAACGCAATACTCCGCACTTGCTTTTATACTGGTGGATCCGCCTCTAGTGACATTTACTGGTCAGTTCCATTGATTTGGTTGATTTGGGCGAGGGGACCAACCAGCAAGGACATCGGTCCCATCGGATTAGGGAAGGATGGGGAAGGAAGTCGGTCGTGCCCTTTCAAAGCAACCATCCCGGCATTTGCCTGAAGTGATTTAGGGAAATCGCGGAAAACATAAATCAGAATGGCCGGACGCGGTTTTGAGCCGTCGTCCTCCCGAATGTGAGTCCAGTGTGCTGACCACTGCGCCACCTCGCTCGGTGGTCAGTTCCGCATTACATAGGGGTGTCGTGATACTTTTCATCAGGTAGTATATTCTACTTTGTCAGCTTTCTCCATGTGTTTCAAGTTTCCTTGCTGCGATTGTCTTTTAGAAATTATTCCCAGCTTTAGTAACATGTGTTGGGAGTCAGTACCATACATTTTTCATAGCGATATAAGGGGTTTTGTGGGGGATAACTTCCTCCAAGCCAGATATGAGATTGCCACTCATCTTATTTTTGATTCTTGTCTAAGACTTAGCTACAATTGATGTGCTTTAATCAAAGCAGGAGGTCAAAGAGCCTCGCTTTCGATAATTGGTTTCAATTAAAAGACTATGGTTTAATTAGCATTAGCGGAGTAATGCGTCGATAAAGCGTAACAATAACTTTCGCAATACTTTGCCTAGACGAAATCCAATAACAGTTTTGTAATCCTTTTGTCAATCAGGATCTTTTGATCCACATCACGATATTATAGTTTGATTTCTATTTCGGTATTTTTCTAGTGATTTTTGTTTTTGTATCTTCTTAGGACCTGCAGCCTTCTTCAACCAGAACATCATCAACACGGTTCGCATGCGACTAGAACAAGCAGTATATGAGATTCCCGATGTCATTTGGGTGCACTGAACTATCTGTATCGTTAGCCACCAAAATAACATAAATTTACACGATACTTAATTTGATTCAGAATACACACCGTAATTCTGACGTAGGGCTTGTCTAACGACATGTGGTGCACATGCGATCGAACTTATGACGTCACAATAGTTGCCTTACTCGAATACATTGCGAACGCTCAGATGAATGAAAGGGTACCCAAGGAAGTCCGTACCTTTGTCACATGTTATCGATAGCGTGTGATTCAACGCGCAGCTACGAATTATTAAACTGCTCTGAAGCAGTAAGTCGCTCCCCACTGAAGATAGTCGCCGCAACTCATAAGATCTGTGGTGTCCCGTGCTGTGACGTATGCCACATGGCCCGTATATCTCGTTGGCCTTGAACGCCATAGAAATGACGTCACTACGAACTAGGAAAAAAAAAACAGCAGCCTCAGTGAAGGGGGAGCTCTTTTTTGGCAGCAGCACTTGAATGGGCAGTTGTGGTGGGAGTCTTAGCAGGCGCTTTAGTAGACGATACTTGTGTATATATTTCCAAGATGGCGCTGCCGTGTTTTTGAGTGGTTTTTGCTTAGGTACACAAGAAGCCGTGGACGTGCAACCCTGGATATCGTACGACTAGAAGGTAAGTATAGCCATGGGAGTCTACACTGTTAGTGAGGGCTCGAATTAAAGACATTTACAGTAAATTAGAAGTAGATCTCAGCTGCTCCCCATCGATTTTTGTTTTGCTTTTGAGGTGACTCCAAGTATTTTTTAGGAGAAGGGATTAACGATCTGTTGTGTGACACTTTCTTTCTTTCCGGATGATGTAAACTGCAAGGTGAGCCCTTTACCCCACCAGTCAGTAGTGTATCATATAAAACAGCGCATATGGTGGAAGGACAAAGTTTTTGTTTAAGTTATAGAAAAAGGAGTTGTACTCTTATCTCAGGTGTGAGGCATTAGAACATGACTAATCAACAATGTTGCCAAACCTCCATCATTTTCGGGAGATGGGTTTCTGAACTAAGAGTCATGTATGAATATTCCTAGTACACAATGCGATTATTCCTCAACAGTTACACCTGTAGATTAATTAAATTAATTCCCAACAGAATAACCTACGTTCATTGTTTTCAAGAATTTCGGTATATGGTGTGTAATATGTTACAAGGAAAGTGAGTCCGGTAAGCAGAAACTGATTTCCTAAATTAGGACCCACAACTGCGCGAATATGTCATTCACAATCTTTGTAACAAAAACGATGCTGACCAGTGCTATAGTAGAGTATGCTCTGTATCAGACGACTTATTGTTACGAGAGAATAAAGAGTATATTGGTGTGCACAATTATACATGCTTTTCCGCCGCTGCATCGCTGATGTTAGTCGTGTGGTGCCGCCGCGACACTTCCACAGCAAATTTCGACCGCCAAGCAGCCATATCAATAGGGGAACTTCGAAAGTGGAATCTTATCGACCAGTTGCACTGTTCTCACATATTGCGACAACTGTAGAACGTCTCATGAAGCAGCAGATATAACGGCTACTTTACTGAAGAAAACTATTTCCTGAGTCCCAATTCAGTAATAGAAATGGTAAAAACGATGGATAATTTGAGCATCTTAATCACAGAAACATAGACGCTGCTCGTAGGAATTTTATACAACGAGGGCATGCTGAAAAGTAATGTCACCGAATTTATTACTCTGTTCTGAATATTGGTTGAGGTATTACACGTCACGCATATTACTCGATCGACTATCCAGTATTGCTGACGCATGTTGCAACTGTCGACCGCTACAAGGCTCCGAATTGTAGCTTGTGACATGGCGATGTCTAACGTAACTGTCTGTACGTGAGAAACAGCATGCTGTAATCGAGTTCCTAACCACACAAAACGTACATCCAAATTTAATCAACAGAAGAATGAAATCTTTGCATAGTGATGATTGTATCGACATCAGTAATGTGACAGGTGATGAAAGCTCGGTTCATCACTTTGACCTCGAGAACAAGTGAGCATCAATAGAGTTTCGCCACAAATCATCATCGACGTCAAAAAAAGCTCAAGATCATGCCATGAACGAGCAAATTCATGCTCACGTCTACTGGCATGGTTAAGGTGTGGTGAATTCGAGATTCAAGCCTAAAGGTATCACCATAAACTCTGCAAGGTCCTGTGAGACCCTCAGAAAACTGAAAGCACAATTTCGAAGTGTTCGTCCACACACGGAACACCCTCTACTTCAGCATGACAATGCAAGACCACACACGAGCGCTGCAACATCTACGACAATCCAAATCCATACAGTCCCTACTTGGTCCCATCCGATTTTCATCTGTTTCTAAATCTAAATACTTTCGAGGACTTCACTTTGATGCAGATGACGCGGTGCAACCAGAGGCGAGGTTTTGGCTCCATCAACAAAGTTAAACGTTCTACAGTGAGAGTATAAAAAAACTGATCTGCTCGTCGCCAGGGTGACTACGTTAAGAAATAAATATGTAGGCAGGAAGAATAAAGATATAGAATATTCCATTATATTTCGGGCATGCAGCCGCGCAAATAAAACTTCCTCCACTGATATTTCGGCCGCGTATCGTCGGCCATCCTCAGAGTGAGTCCTGTGACTCACTCTTGAGGATGGCCGGACGTTTTGCACTGTTGCATGCCGAAATTTAATGGACTATTCATTACTCCGTGAGAAGCTGAAAATGCACAAAGATATGGGACGTTAATAAGTTTTTTTTTTAAGTTTTCAGAGTTTTCACGTAAAGAATCGGAGGCGTTACATTTCAGCAAGCCCCCATAACAGCGGCAATGCTTGACGTCATATAGACGACATCGACCAAATACATATATTAATACAAAAGTTATGTCCGATTGGATTTCCTTCTGGAATATCCTGTGGACTTAATTAATTCATATCACCGAGCGAGGTGGCATACTGGTTAGGACCCTCGACTTGCATTCGATAGGACCACAGTTCAATTCCGCCTCCTGTCATCGTGTTATCGGTTTTGCGTGACTGTTATAAATCGCTACGGGCAAATGCAGCGATGGTTGCATTAAAAGAGCAATTTATTTCCTCATCCTTTAGTAACCCGAGCTTGTGTCCCGTATCTAATGACCTTGTTGTCACTGGTACGATAAACCCCAATGTTCCGTTTTTTTAATTCATAAAATATGGAAAGATATATGTGTGATTCAGAGATGTCGTAACAAAAAAACTACCTCCGTGATCAGGCCTAGACGACCAAGCGACGATTATTGGTTTCCATGTCATTCAATGCCAGATGGTGTCATTTGTAAGCGGTCTGAAGGGGAAACCACTCTCCCACAACACCACTCTCCCAACTGTTGCCAGCTTTCCAGATCTTAAATCGGTTACTTCTTACACAAGTGGTTGCTCAGTTGACGTCACTAAGTGGCTGTGTCCTGTTCCGTAGTTCTTACCAATATATCGGGAATATAACCTGTGTACTCTGCGTGGTGCTGACTGCACAGGGCCGGCCAGTGTGGCCGAGCGGTTCTGGGCGCTACAGTCTGGAACCGCGTGACCGCTCCGGTCGCAGGTTCGAATCCTGCCTCGGGCATGGATGTGTGTGATGTCTTTAGGTTAGTTAGGTTTAAGTAGTTCTAAGTTCTAGGGGACTGATGACCTCAGAAGTTAAGTCCCATAGTGCTCAGAGCCATCTGAACCATTTTTTTGATTGCTCAGCTACGGAGGAAGACAGAGATGTCATAAATTTAAAAAAAATGTTTGGTGTCATGTGGACTGTATATATGCCCCGTGTATCGTTATCACTTCTCAAGATATACTGTATTGTCGGTTGGCAAAGTTTTCCTCCCAGATTCATAGTACGCTTCTCGCAGCATACCATTTAAATATAAAGAGTGTAACTTTATATACTTTATCTATTACTGTCTCCCTTATTTTTCGTGTTCTCCAAGGAGCCCCCTCACATGGATACATCCATTGTCATGCTGTATGCAGAATAAGTACTCGTCTGAATAGATGACGTGGTGCAACTCCTGCATTGTGTTGTTGTTGGGAGCACCTATGATGGCGTGGCTCTCTCTGGTGCCGCGAACGGAAAGCCGCAGCAACGGTCGCCATGCTGACAGTTCCTGGTACGCTAGTCGTCGTCACACCAGTGTCTGTGCGGATACTTGTCTTGCTGCAGATAATCCCATTTCCTGACTCAAGGTACGTTATATGGCATTATGATCTAGCACAGCCGAGCGAACAATACATTTATCCTCTTGGGCGCTAGTCGTGCCAGGTCACTGAGATCCTGCATGCCATTGAGTATGGTCTTGTCGATACCAGCGATTCCATATTCGCATGACAGTCGTTGGATCCAGTCCAACGCGAGCAGCATAAATGCGAAATGATGAACTACTGTCCCTGGAGACAATCCTGCCACTGTGGAATTTCGACACGTACTGGTTGGCGTTTCTTCATCTTGCACGACGCACAACACGAACTTCTCACAAACAAACAATACTCAAGTGAAATTTGTTAATAAGGAACCAGCTGCGAAAACTATTCCTACATACAGAATGTAGATGGCGTTAATCCTAACTCGTTTGAGTAGTTGCGCTGAAGTGATAATCATTTAGCCTACATACCCAAACATGTAGTACCCTTCATACTAGTTCGACGTTTGTTTCATATAGCCTTCAAGGAGCTGTAATTATAATGGACTGTAGTGTACAGTTTATACGTATTTCCACAAATATGGAATGCAACTCTTGGAAATAGTTATGACATATATAGGGTTATTAATAAGTTCCTCCGCGGTTCCAGAAGGCAACTGTGCGAAAACTACAAGAGGTGCAGAAAATATATGTCAGTGGACAGAGAATCTTCCCACGTCTCGTTTCACAATACGTACCATGGCATAGTTGCAGATGCACAGTGCACATTTAGAGACACAGTCGAGTCAGAACATGTAGACAAATCATCTGCTCTGTATTGTTATATCTATTGAGTTCACGCCTGCAGACTGGCAATCCAGTCGTTAGATTTCCAAAACGGGTTGCTATAGCACCTTCCCGGGAAACGACTTCAATAAATTACACACAGGTATTGACGTTTCCTGCGTAAAAAACGGTGCCCATGTTGAGAACCCATAATGTGAATTAATTACTTGGAGAGATGCTCTATCCACTGATACGTCTCTATTTTCTATGTGTCTTGTAGTATTTGAGAAGTCGTCTTCTGAAACCGTTGTTTTAGATGTTGACTGTTGAAATACTATGTGACTTATTGACTGTCACACTTGCTATTTCCCTACCTTTCTTAACAATGGTTGAAGCACCTCTAATCACTTTCACTATAACAGTTATATTGACAATGATTCCCTACTCCACGGTAAATAATTAGAAAAGTTCGATTCCATTAGCTTGTAGATCTCTCGAGTTACTTCTCATGCTATTTGCTGCAAGTACCGGATGTTTATAACTCATTTGTCTATGTCCCAAGTGCTGCATTGCGACCTGTATACACTACAGGTGACGGAAACGTCGTAGGGTATGTTCACTTATCAGTATGCTCACGGAATATGCAGAAAAAACTAACAGCTCCACATTCTACATCCCAGTGAAAATATGGTGTTGTAAACAGTCAGAACGTGAAATGTTTCCTCTATTGACGTCAGTATGATGTTTGTGTCTTAGCGATGAGCGTCGATTTCTTTTGTGCAGTGACTGTTGGTATAAACGGCTAAGAACGTTCAAGTTTTCCGTACGAAACGCAATGGATATTAAGAAGAGAAATCATGCGCTGCTGGTAAAGTTGTCTTATCAGAACGACCAGCAGCAGCGCTCCATTGTGGGAATATCGCCGGCCGAAACAGCTGCGAAGGTCCTCCATATCAATAAATGAGCTAAAGAATATGGTCAAGAAATCCCAAGAAACAGGTGAATTAAGTGGTGCAGCAGGGAGAAAGACACGGCCCATTCCCATGGCAGTTGTTAATGAAGTTGCTGTAGCTATATAACCGACCGTGCAGCACATGCCTCAGATTCTGTAGCCAGTGCTCGAGCTGTATCATGGGAATAGTCCGTCCCTTGGCCAACAATTCAAAAGATTCTGCGGCGCATTTTACGCTGGTATCCCTGCAGGGTCCACAATGTGCACTGAATGAAGCCCCAAGACATGCAACAACGCCGTGACTTTGCCCTTCGTTTTTTGGCACACATGGAACTGGAGGACATGTGGCTGGGGAATATTCTTTGGACGGACGAGGCACATATTAATCTGCACGGTACGATGAGTGCACAGAACTGTCGCATATGGGGTTCTACTCCGCCTCATGTTGTGCGGGAACATACAATGCACTCAGTTTATGTGACTGTGTGGTGAGGTTTCACAAGGTCCTTCATTCTCCGTCCGTTTTTCTTCGAGGTGACACGTTGCTGCCCTATTTGGTATACAATGACACATACACCTGCACGTTATAAGGACCTTCTTGTGCAACAGGTGATTCCAGTTTTGATAGTGAGCAACTGTGTCCTCATTACTATTTTCAAGCAAGATTGGGTGATACCAGATGTCGCTGGCTACACAAAACATTGGCTTTGGGAAACCTTCGGTAACGACCGCATCATCTCTAGGCAATTTCGAGATGTGTTGCCTTCCATATCCCCCAACCTAAACCTACGTGACTTCCGGTTGTGGGGATATCTGAATGTGTCAGTGTGTGACCAAACTGCTGAGGTCATCGGTCCCTAGACTTACACACTACTTAAACTAACTTATGCTAATAACAACACACACACATGTCCGAGGAAGGACTCGAAGCTCCGGTGGGAGGGGCCGCGCAATTAGTGACATGGCACCTCTAACCGCGCGGCCACTCCGCGCGGCGGGATATCTGAAAAATCGTGTCTATCAGGAATGTATCCAGACTCTTCCTGATCTGAAGGATGGCATACGATGACATATTCCTCTGATTACATCAGATATTCTGCGAGGAACTGTCTATCGTGCCATGATATGTATGGAGCATGTTGCTGAGGTAGAAGATCATGTTGAACCCATGTTGTAATTTGTGACCATATCCTAATAACCGTACCAGAATCAACGTTATCATGTGTTTGATCGTTCCACTCCTTTTCCTGCACTCACACCATATTCTAACAACTTACAGCAAAATTTTTTACCAGGTAACAGAAAGTGGATCTACAAGGGTTGCCAAGAAAGTAATGCACAGTATTTTTTTCTTCAGCTGTTCTCTACTGAACAAGATGAGAATTATAAACATGAAAGAATGGTGTTTTTTCTACACACCGTATTTTTTCACGTAATCTCCATCCTTTCTATGGCCTTCCTCCAGCGCGAAACAAGGGCGTATATGCCCTGTCGGTACGAATTCTTGTCCTGTTGACAGAGCCAGTGCTTCACTGTGTGAACTTCCTTTGCTGATTGAAAGATGCAGCGCCAACCGCCAAGTCATGATGTGTCTGTCCTCGCGAATGGCTCTGAGCACTATGGGACTTAACATCTTATGTCATCAGTCCCCTAGAACTTAGAACTACTTAAACCTAACTAACCTAAGGACATCACACACATCCATGCCCTAGGGAAGATGCGAACCTGCGACCGTAGCAGCCCCGAGGTTCCGGACTGCAGCGCTAGAACCGCACGGCCACCGCGGCCGGCTCCTCGCGAATGACATCAGCTCGCTGCAGCATGTCAGGTGTGACAGCTGTGGTTGGTCTCCCGATCGCTGCAAATCGTGGAGCTCCTCCGAACCGCCTTCTGATGACCTCACCCTCCGTGCCCAGTGACTAACGGTACTTCTGTCTACAGTAGATGCTCCATAGACTTTTCAGAAGCGTTTATGAATATTTCCCACAGTTTCTTTCTCTGCTGTAAGAAATACAGTGACGGCATGTTGCTTGTAACGTACATCACCTACAGACACCATTTTGAAACTGTCATGCAGCTATGCTATGACGGAAGTGATGGAAACTTGGCGCGCTCACTCGAGAGACTTCAAATAATACATACGTAGCGCTTCGCATTCGTAGCATTGTTCTCGGCTGAGAAAAAATAATGCGGTGAATTACTTTCTGGGCAACACTGGTGTCATTTCGTTCGACATATTCTGCGAGTGCACTGATTAATGAACATACAGGATGACAATTATTGAACTATATGAAATAAAATAATCATAACTTCTAAACGGTTTGCGTTAGGGCTTTCAAAATGCATGGCTGATCGCCGAGCATGATGGGAATTAATGGTTTGGTCTAGCGACGAAGCCCACTTTCATTTGGATGGGTCCATCAATAAGCAAAA
Organism: Schistocerca nitens; assembly: GCF_023898315.1. Taxonomy (NCBI): domain Eukaryota; kingdom Metazoa; phylum Arthropoda; class Insecta; order Orthoptera; family Acrididae; genus Schistocerca; species Schistocerca nitens. The sequence continues at coordinate 554,072,736 of NC_064616.1, read as the reverse complement.
CTGACGCATTTGGGGGATTGAGAAAACGCATTTCGCGATCGAGAAGTCTCTCCACCCTCAATGGGTGACTATGTGGTGTGCAACGTCCAGTCCTGGAATAATCGATGCAATAACACTTGATGGCATGGTAACTATCGAACGGTATGTGTAGGTTTTGGAAGATGATGTCATCCGCATTATCCAAAATGACCCTAATTTCGACAAGATGTGGTTCATACAAGACAGAACTCGACTCCATCGAAGCAGGAGAGTGTTTGATGTTCTGGAGGAGCACTTTGCGGACCGCATTTTTGCGCTGGGGTACCCAGAGGCCACTGCCACGAGCCTCGATTGGCCGCTATATTCTCCGGATCTGAACGCACGCGACATATTTTTGAGGGACTATATTGAGGACAAGGTGTACAGTAATAACCCCAAAACCGTTGCTGAGCTGAAAACAGCCATTCAGGAGGTCAGCGACAGCATCTATGTTCAGATACTTGAGCGGATCATACAGAATTTCGGTATTCGTCTACGCCGCATCATCGTTAATGATGGCAGCCATATCGAACATGTGATAACCTAAATCATAATATCTATAGTGACATTTACATGTTGAATAAAATGTGTGCACGCCGTTGTTTGTAGCTGATTTACGTTTCCTTTTATATAATTCAATAAGTATCATCCTGTACCTTCGACGGATCAGCGTCCTGCGATGAATACAGCCCACACTGCAGTACTCGAACACCTGCAGTTTAATTATAACTACTACATATTTTTGTAAGAGAGAGTTAGAACAGTTTCAGACGAATCTCTTCTCCTAGCACCAGATTTATTCAACTTTTAGCACATGATTTCAGAACAATTTCACACGAATCTATTTCTGGCATCAGTTTTTATTGGGGTAATTCCATCATTCAATAGCTTAAAAATTCAGTTCTTCCGCTATTACAACAGCATAATGAGGAAATTTATCCTCAATATTCTCCAAGTTTTCTCTGTAGCGCTCTGCCACTAGAACTTAACTAAAGCTCCTGGTCAGTTAAGCATACGATTACAGAATTTGATACGCCTTTGATATTTGCCTCCACCCAAGTTATTTGTTATTCGGAATCTGCAATAACTTAACTAGATATTATCGAATGCCTTACGGCAATAATTACATTGTCACCACTGGTGTCTATCTTCCCAAGAGGAATGATCCATATTCAGGGATGTCACAGAAAAGACCATTTGAATAAAAAACTTCATATAGACATATTCCCTATTCCGAATGGTTTCCGAGATAGAACACATTTAATGAACATTGTCTACATCTACATCTACATATGTACTCCGCTAGCCACCAAGCGGTGTTTGGCGGAGGGCGAAATTCGCACCAAAGTCATATTTCTCCCCCTCTGTTCCACTCGCGGATCGCACGAGGGAAAAACGATTGTCTGAACGCCTCAGTACGAGCTCTAATTTCCTTTATCTTTGAATGGTGATTATTGCGCGATTTGGAAGTTGATGGTAATAATATATGCTCTACATCATCGGTGAAGATAGGATTTCGGTTCAAATGGCTCTGAGCACTATGGGACTTAACAGCTGTGGTCATCAGTCCCTTAGAACTTAGAACTACTTAAACCTAACTAACCTAAGGACATCACACACATCCATGCCCGAGGCAGGATTCGAACCTGCGACCGTAGCAGTCGCGCAGTTCCGGACTGGGCGCCTAGAACCGCTAATTTCGGAATTTAGGGAGAAGCCCCTTCCTGTTAGTGTGTCCCACTTCAAACTTTCTATGAGATTTGTAACGCTCTCGCGATGGCTAAATGTACCAGTCACGAATCTTGCCGCTCTTCATTGGACCTTCTCAATCTCTTGAATCAGACCCAACTGGTAAGGGTCCCATACAGACGAACAATACTCTAAGACTGGACGAACTAACGTACTGTAAGCAATTTCCTTTGTCGAAGGACTGCAACAATTCAGTATTCTACCAATAAACCGCAATCTAGAGTTCGTCTTGCCCGTTACTTGTGTAATCTGATCATTCCATTTGAGATCATTTCGAATAGTCACACCCAGGTACTTGACTGATGTTACCGCTTCCAGCGACTGGGTATTTATTTTGTACTCGTACATTAATAGGGATTTTCCCCTTGTTATACACAGTAGGTTACACTTACTAATACTGAGAGATAACTGCCAGGCACTACACCACGCATTCATTTTCTGCAAATCATCATTGATTTGTTCACAACTTTCGTGTGACAGTACTTTCCTGTAGCCTACAGCATCATCGGCAAACAGTCTAATGCCGCTGTCAATACCATCAACCAGATAGTTTATGTAAATCGTAAAAACCAGCGGACCTATTACGCTGCCCTGGGGCACACCTAAAGTTACGCTTGTTTCTGTTGAAATCACCCCATTCAGGACGACACACTGCTCTCTGTCTGTTAGAAAACTTTCTATCCAACCGCATATGTCTTCGGATAGACCGTAAGCTCAGACTTTTTGGAACAAGCGACAGTGCGGAACTGAGAGGAACGCCTTTCGAAAGTCGAGAAATATGGCATCAACCCGGGAGCTAGTATGTAGAGTCTGTTGTATATCATGCACAAAGAGGGCCAGCTGTGTCTCACATGACCTCTGTTTCCTAAAACCGTCCTGGTTTCTGCAGATGAGCTTCTCAGAGTCTAGAAAGGTCATTATGTCTGAACACGAAATACGTTCCATGATTCTACAACAAATCGATGTCAGTGAAATTGGCCGGTAATTATGTGCATCCGATTTTCTACCCTTTTTATAGATTTCTATGACCTGGGCCTTCTTCCAGTCCAGTGGAACTTTCCGCTGTAAGTTAATTGCTGTATTATTCAATACACTGTCAGGTTTACACACGTACAACAGTTATCAAATATGAGTTTTACAAGGTATCCATTGAAAAATACGTATTTTTAACGCATTCACCGCTACGCATTATCGTACACGTCACATTACAGCTCTAATATACCACCGTCAACTTTAATGCATTTATGCTCTGTCGGGTGAATATATAGCGTTGCTTATATGAATGCCTTTGCACGATCCTTAAAGAGAACAACAGCGTCCAGGACGCTACGAAGGGGCTCATCTCACGTAGTCACCCTTCGTTTGTACACCTCAGACATCATCCAACCCCATAAATAAAAATCCAGTGGCGTCAGGTATGACAATCCTTGCGTCCAGTTAACTATACCACCGCAATCAACCCACTGGTTAGGATAAGTGCACATGGGATGTTCCCTCACACATTAAATGTGGTCTACCTCAGCATCTATGGAATGAGGCACATGTCCACATGAAGATTTTTGCTTCAAGTGAGCGTTTCGCTCGTATTTCTGAATACTGACAATTCCTCCTGGGACACTCTGTATATGTTATAATGTGAATCTAGCATTTCGCTGTTAGTCACTTCCAGTTTTGCCCAATTGGTAGCGGAACAGCTCGCGAACAATGTATGAAGCACTGTATGTATCAGTTATGAAATTGCTGCCTTAACAGGCAATTGGGGCAACAAAAGAAAAACCCTATTAAAGGAACACTAAACTGCTACAAAATTAAATATCGTAAGCTGTTGTTGCTACTGGTCCGTAGAAAATTCCGGTTATTTCACTGCAACGACACACATTTGATTCTGTTTCTCACCCAAAAAGTTAATTATTGATTGCAATCAATCTGGACTGGTTGTTACCCTGACTTTCAGCAATTACACGATCACACAAGAAGACTCAAACATCGTATAAAATTTTCCCCTGCAAAATAATGCACCAAAAATTTATAACAACAAAGCAAACAAATTTTATAAAACTGTTTTAATAAAAATTTAATTTAAGTGAGTCTTTGCAACACTAATTTACTCACAACGCAGCAGTATCACACTATAAGAAAAGGAAGAAAAAGCAAAGTAAATAAATAAATAAGTAAAGGTAGAAACAGAAACACATGCACCTTTATATTCGTGACAGCACAACCACACTGTTTTCATACGTTCACAGTCATACTCCATTGTTCATAAATAATTAGAATATTGCAGTATATTGGTAAAAAATATATAGTAATTCCACTGTATAAGTTGCCATGTATAATGCGACATAACTTTTTATATAGAATTCTGAGCAATAATTACTAGAATGGATTTGGAATAATTCAGGTTAAATACTGAAATAAAATTGGTTCAAGATTCTGATTGCAATTTAAGACAGAAAAAATGATCTTAGTTTCGGATACAATAATTCATACGAACAAAAACACATCTAAAGTATATTGCAATTCTGTACAAGTTGCCATATACAATGCAACGTAACACTTTGTACACTGATCAGCCAGAACGTTATGCCTATCGAACTATTATTCATATAGACCCACACAGGCGATAACAGCGTCACCTGACGAGGAATGATTGTTAGTCAGAGACACGCACGGTGCATGTAGTAACAGTGAACGTGCTGTCTGTGTGTAGAAGGGGACGGCGCGCGATAATCTGAGTTTGACCGAGGACAGACTGTGATGGCCCGGAGGCTCGGTAAGAGCATTTCGGAAACTCCACGACTTGCCGGGTGTTCGAGGAGTGCTGTGGTGAGTGACTTTAACACATGATGAAACCAAGGTGAAACCACTTCCAGATGTTGTGGGGTAGCGCGGCCAACCTTCATTACAGATGTCGGACGTCGTAGGCTGGTCAAACAGGTAAAACAGGACAGGCGGCGAACTGTGGCGGAACTAACTTCAGACTTTAATGCTGCACAGAGTACAGGTGTGTCTTAACACACAGTTCACTAGACACTTCTAACGATGGGCCTCCGCAGTCGACGACCCATGCTTGTGCCCATGTTAACACCACGACATCGGCACCTATGACTGAAGTGAGCAACTGACTGTGGTGTCACCGCCAGACACCACACTTGATAGGTGGTAGCCTTTAAATTGGCCACGGTCTGTTAGTATACGTCGGACCCGCGTGTCGCCACTATCAGTGATTGCAGACCGAGCGCCGCCACACGGCAGGTCTAGAGAGACTTCCTAGCACTCGCCCCAGTTGTACAACCGACTTTGCTAGCGATGGTTCACTGACAAAATACACTCTCATTTGCCGAGACGATAGTTAGCATAGCCTTCAGCTACGTCATTTGCTATGACCTAGCAAGGCGACAGTACCAGTTACTATTGATACTGAATAATGTACCGTCAAGAGCAACGTTCACCATTAACGGATTAAAGTTAAGTATTCCACCAGCGACGTCCGGTTTTTCTAAATTCTAATTTCCTTGTCCTGTTCCAGACCTCACGCCAGCCTGCGTGAGCTAAAACGCGTGCCTTTCGGCTTCCTCTATTAACACGGTGTTGGCTCTCCTGCCAACCAAAACATTGGCGACGAGGCCAATCCGCGTTCTTATCAATATTGCCCTGATTTACTTGTGTAATGGCTTCGCCACAATCTCCAGATGTACTGTCCGAATTTTATCGCTTACAGAATCAGCAGACGCAGGCCTTACTGGATGCCATTGGACAGCTCGTCCAGGGTCAACGGGCAATGCAAACCGATGCGGCAGCCGCCACTCCACCGCTAACGCAGCCACAACACGCTGTTGCACCAACTTTTCGACCTTTTGATGCTGCACTGGAAAGCTGGACGGAGTGGTCACGCCAATTTGGATTCCATCTCGCCGCCTACAGAATTCAAGGTAACGAGCGGCAGCCTTTTTTGTTGTCCTCAGTAGGGGTGACCACGTACCGTGTGATAGTCAAATTATTTCCCCGACGTGACGTAGCAACTCTGTCCTACGACGAAATATTGTCTGCATTAGATGCATATTTCAAAGAATCAGTCAATGTAGTTGCCAAACGGTATACCTTCTTTCGTACAAAACGTACGGCAGGTCAAACTAATCGGGAGTGGGTTGCCACTTTGCAAGGCCTTACTAGGGATTGTGCTTTTGAGTGTCAATGTGGACTCCCTTATTCAGATACTATGGTACGTGATGCAATTGCACAGAACGTATCTGATGTTCGTATAAGGGAACAGATTTTAAAACTAGTTAATCCATCCCTTCAACAAGTGATGGACATATTGGATCGGCAGGACACGCTTGACTTTGCTCAGGAATCATTTGAAACTTCGCCACCCGTGTGTCAGGTTAACCGGCCCGCCGGGAGAGCTGCACGGAGCAGTAAACAGCCCTTGCGCCGCGGCCGCCAGGCTCTCAGCCACGTGTGCCGCGCAGGCACGCAAATGCAGTGCTAAAATCATGCCCGCGGTGCGCTACTAGACATTCGCGTGAGAATTGTCCATCACGCCAGGCTATTTGCTTTTTCTGTAATAAAAAAGGACATGTTCAGAGTGTTTGCCAGAAAAAGCTCAGATCGGAAACTCACAACCATTCCAGGCCCTTTTGCTTCGCACCGAATTCGAACCAAGTATACTCAGGCTCGTGCAACTTCGCCCATGGAAATTCATGTAGTTCATTCCACTCCGCCCAGTGCCTCTCCCTCTACCAGTGACTGTGTTTGTCCCACAAATAGTGTGCGTCGACGTCGCCGGAAATCCCGTCAAGTCACAAGTGATTATGTACCAGTGTCAGTTCACGTTGCACGAGACAGTCGCTCTTGTCGTCAGCAGGACAATAAACTTTTTGTAGACTTGGACATTAACGACAAAGTGATACCAATCCAGCTCTATACCGGAGCTGCAGTTTCACTGATCAATCAAGTCACGTACAAACAGCTGGGCACACCTCCATTGCGTGCCGCAAATGTTAAGTTAACTAGTTACTCAGGTCAGAATATTCCTTGTGTTAGGACAGTGCAGCCTTCTTGCAACATACAAAGGACAAACAAAACTTGTGTCGTTAATTTCAATTGTTTAACTTGTCAATAGTAAATCAGGTCCTATCAGTGAACCAGACTGTGCCTTCCGACAGTGTTTCTCGTCTGTGTCGAATTTGCAGACATTTTTGCACCGGGCCTTGGTTGCGCTACGAACTATAAAGCACATTTGGAACTGAAAGTAAACGCGCAACCGAAATTTTTCAGAGCGCGCAATGTTCCCCATGCATTGCGTGATGAGGTCACAAAAACATTACACGATTTGGAATCACAAGGTGTAATTGAACATGTGCAGGCTTCTCTCTGGGCATCACCCTTAGTAATTTTGCCAAAACCTTCCGGAAAATTGAGACTTTGTGTGGACTTCAAGGCAACAGTGAATCCACAACTAGTGATTGCAACTTTTCCTTTACCCCGCCCGGAAGATCTTTTTGACAAACTGTGCCCGGGTAAATATTTTTTGAAGTTGGACCTAGCAGATGCGTACTTGCAAATACCGGTGGACGAAGAATCCCAGCGCGTTTTGGTGGTTAACACGCATCTTAGTTTGTATCGATTCAAACGACTGCCATTCGGGTGTACATCCGCCACTGCATTGTTTCAGCAATATCTACGAACTGTTTGTGCGTCGGTCCCTACTACAGCAAACTATCTGGACGATATTGTGATCTCCAGAAAGACGGAAGAAGAACATTTAGCCAATCTCAGAACATTATTTCAGGTCTTGCGACAAAATGGTCTTCGCTTGCGGAAGGACAAATGTGTATTTTTTGCTCGTGACTTGCCCTACCTGGGACATGTACTCAATGCCCAAGGCATAAATCCCAGTCCCGAGCACCTCCGTGCCATACAAGACTTGCCTTCGCCGCAGAATTTGAAGCAGCTACAGTGTGTGCTGGGAAAAAATAAACTATTATCATAAATATATCCCACACGCCTCTTCCATTTCAGCTCCGCTTCATCGCTTACGCCGTAAAGGTGTTCCGTTCGTCTGAACGACGGAATGCAAACGCGCCTTTCGCCAGTTGAAATCGGCGTTGCTTTCCAATACTTGCCTTACGCCATTCGATCCCCAGAAGCCCCTTTTGTTGATGGTGGATGCATGGGATTGCGGGATCGGTGCTGTGCTTGCGTACAAAGATGGTTCGCACGATCGCCCTATTGCCTTTGCGTCCAAATTGCTCTTGTCTGCACAAAGAAATTATTCACAGATCGAGAAAGAAGCATTGGCTCTGTATTTGGTGTTACAAGGTTTCATGATATCTTGTATAGTCGTCACTTTACCATCCTCACAGACCACAAACCTTTGACATCGATTTCCATCCGAACAAGCCTGAACCTCCACGTACAGCGCAGAAATTCATTCGCTGGTCTATTTTCCTCTCACAGTACCGCTACGATATCTTGTATCGGTCCACTGCTAAGCACGGAAACGCCGATGCATTGTCCCGTTTGCCTGTTGCTGAGGATAGGGCATTCGATTCCTCCGAACTTGCTTGCATGTTCATTGATGCGGAAACCGATGACGTGGTCGAATCGTTTCCGATTGATTTTCGTCGTGTAGCTACAGCCACAGCTGCCGACCCTGTCCTTGCTACCGTTTTGCGTTTTGTTGCTACGCGATGGCCCTTGTCAAAGTCACGGATCGGGGACCCGTCGGTTCGCCGATTTTTTGCTCACAAGGAGAGACTTTTTGTTCGACGTGGTGTTTTGCTGTTGCGTTCTGATAATGATCAGTCCAGGGTCGTGGTCCCACGTTCGTTACAGTCCTCTGTCTTAAAGCTTCTCCACCAAGGACATTGGGGTATAGTGAGAACGAAACAACTTGCTCATTAGCACTGTACTTGGTTCGGAATCGATGCCGCGATTACGAATATGTGCTCTTCTTGCATGGTGTGTGCCGAACAACAATCAGCCCCACCACGGAAGTTCTTTGCATGGCCAAAAGCCACTTCCCCTTGGCAACGCTTACACATCGATTTTGCTGTTCCATTCTGGAATGCTCGATGTTTGGTTGTGGGAGATTCATTCAGTAATTTTCCTTTTGTTGTCCAGATGTCTTCCACGACGTCATCTGCCACCATCCAAGCGTTGTCTGCTATCTTTTGTATTGAAGGTCTTCCACAGACTATTGTTTCCGACAATGGCCCACAATTCATGTCCACAGAATTTCAGTCATTCTGCAAGGCCAATGGTATTCAACATTTGACGTCCGCGCCGTTTTCGCCACAGTCAAACGGTGCCGCTGAAAGATTGGTCATGACTTTCAAGTCACAGATGTTGAAGTTAAAAGAGTCGCATTCTCAGGAGGACGCGTTATTGCTCTTTTTGTCCTCGTATCGCTCTCAGCCCCGAGATGGTCGCTCGCCGGCTGAGTTGCTCCACGGTCGTCATCATCGAACCTTGATGTCTTTGCTACATCCGCCGCATCAGGTTCCTGTGCAGCGGCAGACACCTGCTTTTGCTCCAGGCGACGTTGTCTACTATCGTCACTACCGAGCTTCACGGCGTTGGCTCGAAGGGCGCATTCTTCGCTGCCTCGGACGCGCTATGTATCTCGTTTTGGGGGCCTCTGGTGAGATGCGCCGGCATGTCAACCAGCTGCGCCTCTGTCGTCGCAAGGGATCTGCCGCTCCCCGTCTGCTTTCAGCGACGGTGCCGTCCGGTCAGCGCCCTGGGGACCCATCTACTGGCTCGCCTCAGCCCCAGGTGTTCCCGACGCTGCCTTCCATTTTGCCCCATGGCGACGCGCCGCCGCCACCGCCGCCGCCGCCTGTTCTCCCGCCGGCGACGCCCGCAATGGACTCGTCGCTGCAACCACCAGGCGCCTCCCTGGGTCACGCGCCGCCGATCGCTTCCCGTGACCAGTTGTCCTCCGACATGGAACTCTTGCCCGCTCCGGACCATATGTCGTCTTCGCCCGTCGGGTGCCCCGGCCCGATGGAGGTCGACCCTTCGGCCCCTCCTGTCTCTCTGCGGGTGCATACACCGCATGTTGGCGTGCACCCTGGAGCAGGTTTTCAGGCGTTTCCTAGCTCCCCACGGTCCGAATGGCAGGGTGCGGGTGGCACAGCATCGCCTGTTGTTAGGCTCCCCACCTCGTCGCATACGTCAACATGGGGTCCTTCTCACGGCGGGCGGAAGCCTTATAACACAACCGTACGCCGATTTGCGGGGGAGGAATGTGGTGTCACCGCCTCACCGCCAGACACCACACTTGCTAGGTGGTAGCTTTAAATCGGCCGCGGTCCGTTAGTATACGTCGGACCCGCGTGTCGCCACTATCAGTGATTGCAGACCGAGCGCCGCCACACGGCAGGTCTAGAGAGACTTCCTAGCACTCGCCCCAGTTGTACAACCGACTTTGCTAGCGATGGTTCACTGACAAAATACGCTCTCATTTGCCGAGACGATAGTTAGCATAGCCTTCAGCTACGTCATTTGCTACTACCTAGGAAGGCGACAGTACCAGTTACTATTGATACTGAATAATGTACCGTCTAGAGCGGCGTTCACCATTAACGGATTAAAGTTAAGTATTCCACCAGCGACGTCCGTTTTTCTAAATTCTAATTTCCTTGTCCTGTTCCAGACCTCACGCCAGCCTGCGTGAGCTTAAACGCGTGCCTTTCGGCTTCCTCTATTAACACGGTGTTGGCTCTCCTGCCAACCAAAGCAGTGACCATCGGCAGTGGAAGTTGACGCAGTGGCAGAGCATTGGGTAGTCTGATGAATCCCAATATCTTCTTCATCTTGCCAGTGGGAGTGCGCGAATCCTTCGTCTTCCAGGGGAACAGTTCCTTGACACCTGTACTGCGGATCATGTTTATGATTACAATTCAGGACAGAGGAAGAGAGTATAGTTTGGTATAAGGTATTTCATATGGACAAAATCACGGCTAAAGTACATTTAATTCACTATATTCGCAATTGTATTGTATATGAAGCTAGCGAATCGTCTAGCTACAAAGTCGACTGGGGCCTAACTAAGGTCTAGCAGTTCTTCACCATGTTACCAGAGCTGTTGACACGTAGAAAGATGTTGCCAGCGTCCTGACCTTCATGAATGAGCTAGTTCACACTTGCTTAATCGCATTGCTTCTCATCGACTAATTTTATGGACATATTTAACATACAAATAGTCCTCTTGATAATGCCCATTTACAGATGCTCAGCATTCCGCTCAATTCTGCTAGCTAGCCAGCTTCTTACCGCCCCGTCTGCCTTTTCCTAAAAAGAGTTACTTCACATACTGATTCCAAAAGCGTAAACATTAAACGAAATTTGAATATGATAATTTACAAAAAATTAAAGTTACGTAAACGGCCAACAAACTTGTGAAGCAGCGTATATGCACATTCAATACAGAAAATATATTTAGAAGGAAAAAAATCTACTTGTATAGCCTTAATATCACATGTGTGCATATTATTTTGTGTATTAGCACAAAATGAGGCGCCAAAGAAACTAGTATAGCTATGTGTATTCAAACACTGAGACATGTAAAGAGGCGGAATACGGCCCTGTGGTCGGCAACGCCTATACAGTATAACACAAGTCACTAGCGCAGTTCCTAGATCGGTTACTGCTGCTACAAGGCAGGTTATCAAGATTTGTGAGCTTGAAAGTTGTGTTATAGTCGGCGCACGAGCGACAGGACTCAGCATCTCCGAGGTAGCGATAAACTGGGGATTTTCTCGTTCGACCATTTCACGGGTGTAACGTGAATATCAGGAATCCTGTAAAACATCAAATCTCCGACATCGATGAGGCCGGAAAAAGATCCTGCAAGAACTGGACTAACGACGACTGAAGAGAATCCTTCAGCGAGACAGAAATGCAACACTTCCACAAATTTCTACGGATTTCAGGGCTGGACCATCAGCATGTGTCAGCGTGCGAAACATTCAACGAAGCATCATCGATATTGGCTTTCGAAGCCGAAAGCCCACTGATGTACCCTTGATGACTGCACGACACAAAGCTGTATGCCTCGCCTGGTCCCGTCAACATCGACATTGGACTGTTGATGACTGGAAACATGTTGCCTGGTCGGACGAGTCTTGTCTCAGATTATATCGAGCGGATGGACGGGTACGGGTATGGAGACAACTTCATGAACCCATGGACACTGTATGTCAGCAGGGGGCTTTTCAAGATGGTGGAAAGATGTAATGGTGTTGGGTGAGTGCCGTTGGAATGATATGGGACCCCTGATACGTCTAGATACGACTCTGACAGGTGACACGTATGTAAGCATCCTGTCTGATCACCTGTATCCATTCATGTTCGTAGTGCATTCCGACGGGCTTGGGCAATTCCAGGAGGACAATGCGACACCCCACACGTCCAGAATTTCTACAGAGTGGCTCCAGGAACACTGTTTTGAGTTTAAACGCTTCCGCTGGCCACCATACTCCCCAGACATGAACATTATTAATCATACGTGGGATACCTTGCAACGTGCTGTTTAGAAGAGCTGCCGGCCGGTATGACCAAGCGGTTCTAGGCGCTTCAGTCCGGAACCGCGCGACCGCTACAGTCGCAGGTTCGAATCCTGCCTCGGGCCTGGATGTGTGTGATGTCCTTAGGTTAGTTAGGTTTAAGTAGTTATAAGCTCTAGGGGACTGATGACCTCAGATGTTAAGTCCCATAGTGCTCAGAGCCATTTGAACCAATTTTAGAAGAGCTCTCCACCCCGTCGTATTCTAACGGATTTATGGCTCTGCAGGATTCATGGTATCAGTTCCTTCCAGCACTACTGCAGACATTAGTCGAGTCCATGCCACGATATGCTGCGGCACTTCTGCGTGCTCGCGGAGGCCCTTCACGATATTAGGCAGGTGTACCAGTTTCTTTGACTCTTCGCCGTATATTGTAATGGTTTCTAGGGCATAATTTTACTTTTGTACTCTATACTGCCACATTATACTTCAAATAAAAATAATACCAGCATTGTAGCCAAAATTTAACTTCTGTTAATTCATTAATAACACATCTATTCTCATTGACGTCAAAATTTTCTTATTGTTGTACATAATGTTGTATTTTGTGTTAGTAATAAGTGCATCGAGATGTAACTTATGTATGGAGGAAGAATGTTCTCAGAACCTCCTTACATTGTTACAAAATTTTGATATCTAAGTTTTCTGTGTAGTTATTTGACACCAGTAAAAATAAAGAAAGGAAAAAAAAAAGACTAAGGTAGTTGAACCGTATGGAACTGTGCCACATAAGGTGATGGGCTCATTATTTTAAAGATTTGTAGTTATATCCTTACCATCTCACATAACGAAGACAAATCACGGAATGACTATGTTGCCTAAGTATAATTAGATATTTTCGTTGACAACTCTGTTGAGGCGTGCTGAAGTTCTTTCCGTATTACTGTTTAGAAAACAATTCTTCAAAAGGTTCCTGCTGGTCCTGTCTACGTAAGTTAGGACAGTCTCTTCAAGGTGAAGTATTTTATATAATTTTTCTTTTGAAAGGAACAGATCCTGCGCATATAGTTCACAACGTTTGCATAAGTAATTCGTTAAGTTTAATTTAATGATTTGTCTATAAGCAGTCTCGAATTTTAGATCAAGGTAATAATACAAGAAGATAGAGTTCACCAGTCAATTTCAGATTTAGTAGACCAAAAGTAAATTTGCGATAAAAAGTTCTCGTCTAACATTGAATAACGTTAATCGTCTACAGTGCCCTCGTCACGCAGATTTACACGGACGGAACACGCAAACTGTGAAAAATGTTCTGTCGTCAGATTCACCGCTAAATTCAGGTCAGTCAGTGTTCGATAATACATTTGTCGCAAGAAACTGAAAGTCACTCAAGCGATCTCTTGAAAAGACAGCCAAAAACAAAATCATGCTCAACACATTTTCCGAGTCAGACCAACATGAAAAATGGCTCTCACTTCACGTTCTGCATCTACACCTGTATTCCACCAACCACTGTGATGTGCTTAGTGGATGGTACCTTTTTTGTTATACCATATATTTATGAATCTTCTTGTTCCATTCGCGGATGGAATATAGGAAAAAATAACAGCTTGTACACCGCTATACGAGCAGTTGTTTGTCTAATTCCATTTGCATGCCATCTGCGGGATAGGGACATAGCTTTTGGCATAAAAATTATTTTTGAAGTTGTGCAACAACGCAATCGTGAAAAGTAATCCATTTTTCTTCTATTGTCTGACAGTTAAGATGTAAAGATCTTTCAACATTTCTATTACGTTCTCTCGTCAAACAAAGAAGCCTGTGACCATTCGCATCGACATTCGTTACATACCCTCCTCCAGCTGAACTTTATAAGGTTTCCATACGCTTGAGCGGTATTGAAGTATGTAGAGCACGAATGTTTTGTATGCAATTGCTTTTGTAGACAAATAGCAATTTTCCAGTATCCTGCAAATGAAATGTAATCTGCCGTTTATTTAGCTACGACTGAGCTTATGTGACCATTCTACTTCATACAATATCTGACTGCTATGTAGAGCTCTGTCTTCCAATGCTGAACCCTTTCACTAAACTCAACTTCGTCCGAACAGGCCTCTGAAGGCCCGACGGTACCGACCGACTGCCGTGTAATCGTCAGCTCATAGGTGCCAACGTCAATGAATATGGAGATGTTCAAAATGTTCAAATGTGTGTGAAATCTTACGGGACTTAACTGCTAAGGTCATCAGTCCCTAAGCTTACATACTACTTAATCTAAATTAACCTAAGGACAAACACACACACCCATGCCCGTGGGAGGACTCGAACCTCCGCCGGGATCAGTGGTCAGCTGGTCAGCAAACTGCTCTCCCGGCCGTTGTCAGCTTTCGTGATTGGATGAAGCCTCTCACTACCTGTTCTTTTTTCAGAGTGAAAGACAGTAGTATTTTATTATTTTAATTAACGTCACAGTCAGAAGTACGAACATGAAATAACATTTAGCCCCGTTTCGTTTTTCGACAATGGTGTGATTGATCATACACGGTTATTAATAACCACATCCAGAGCTTCAGAAGACGATTATACAAAAAGTACAAGACATACGGGAAAAGGCACATCACTGAATAGATCATTTCTGCAAGTTTTTACCTCAGATTATGGGTGGCCACTGTGTTTGTGATGCGATGAAGTCAGTACGTGCGTACAGTTCATTGGCACAAATCTTCCCGGAAGTTGCGACAACAGCTCGCTTTGCAAATTTGTTCATTGTGTTGCCCGCCTGCAGGCACGAACTAATTCGAGGTGAAAATTCGGAGCAAAAGTTTACAACGAAACTTGAATAAATCGTAACCTACAGGTCCCAGCTGTCATTGTAAGAGTTCTGAAAACCATTACCAGGCTTTCTTTTACCAGTCAGACACTGATACATCGCATTAGTACCCAGAAAATTCTCACAGACCCTCTGACAACTTACAGTGGGATACATACATTGCCGGCCGCGGTGGCCGTGCGGTTCTGGCGCTGCAGTCTGGAACCGCGGGACTGCTACGGTCGCAGGTTCGAATCCTGCCTCGGGCATGGGTGTGTGTGATGTGCTTAGGTTAGTTAGGTTTAAGAAGTTCTAAGTTCTAGGTGACTTATGACCTAAGATGTGAGTCCCATGGTGCTCAGAGCCATTTGATACATACATTGAAGCGCCAGAGAAACTGGTATAGGCATTCGTATTCAAATACAGAGATATGTAAACAGGCAGAATACGGCGGTGTGATCGGCAACGCCTATGTAAGACAACAAGTGTTTGGCGCCGTTGTAAAGTGGGTTACTGCTGCTACAATCAAGATTTAAGTGAGTTTGAACGTGATGTTATATCCGGCGGGATATAACATAGCATCTCGGAGGTAGCGATGGAATGGGGATTTTCCCGTACGACCATTTCACGAGTGTACCGTGAATATCAGGAATCCGGTAAAACATCGAATCTCCGACGTGGCTGCGGCCGGAAAAAGATCTTGCAAGAACAGGACTAACCACGACTGAAGAGAATAGTTCAACGTGACAGAAGTGCAACCCTTCCTGAAATTGCTGCAGATTTCAGTGCTGGACCATTAACAGGTGTCACCATGTGAATAATTCAACGAAAGATCATCGATATGGGATTTTGCAGCCGAAGACCCACTCGTGTACCCGCTATGACTGCACGACACAAAGCTGTATGCCTCGCCTGGGCCCGTCAACCCCGCCATTGGACTGTTAATGACTGGAAACATGTTGCCTGGTCGGACCGGTCTCGTTTCGAATTGTGTCGAGTGGTTGAATGTGTACGTGTATAGAGACAACTTCATGAATCCATGGACCGTGCACGTCAGCAGGGAACTGTTCGAGGTGGTGGAGGGTCTGTAATGGTGGGGAGCATGTGCCATTGGAGTGATATGGAGCCTCTGATATGTCCAGATGCGACTCTGACAGGTGACACGTACGTAAGCATCCTTCTGATCAGCTGTATCCATTCATGTTCATTGTGCATTCCGAAGCATTGTGCATTGCGAAACACTTTTCTGTGTGAAATGTGTTTTTCAAGTCAAGGTAGAAGAAATTAATCATGTTAAATTGATTGTTAAACCCGAAACATTTTTGATAACGCATCAATTTCACGTAATCGGCGCTATTAGAAAATCATCAAGAACACACTGTGCCTGAAATATTGACTATACACAGACCTCAGTTCTGCACAGTCTCATAAAACGATCTACTCTAAAAGATCTTAAGGAATGGAGTCGACTCATTAATATTTCCGGTACTAAATTAGTAAAATTTTCGGTGACCAAGCGAAAAATGTATAAAATATGGAACAGGATTGAAAATAATGACTATTAGCGTGTGTTTTTCTATCGAAAGCATATCTAATGACAAAATTTGGGCCCTTAGCGACCTCAACAACATCGATAAATTTTTAATTAAAGACAATACAATAAAACGAAGGTTATGAAATTGGGTACTTCTGACATTCTATTCTCTGTCTATTGATATTGCAAAGTGTATACGGAGTTATATGCTTCCTACCTTAAACAGTTCTAAATTTAGAAATCTGGTAACGCATTGCTGGATATAGTTACTGACTTAAATTTGCTTTTACCTATAGCAAAATGACTAAGGTAAATTGGTGTAACTTTACTGCTTGCCTTCTAAGGCAAACGAAAATACACTCCTGGAAATGGAAAAAAGAACACATTGACACCGGTGTGTCAAACCCACCATACTTGCTCCGGACACTGCGAGAGGGCTGTACAAGCAATGATCACACGCACGGCACAGCGGACACACCAGGAACCGCGGTGTTGGCCGTCGAATGGCGCTAGCTGCGCAGCATTTGTGCACCGCCGCCGTCAGTGTCAGCCAGTTTGCCGTGGCATACGGAGCTCCATCGCAGTCTTTAACACTGGTAGCATGCCGCGACAGCGTGGACGTGAACCGTATGTGCAGTTGACGGACTTTGAGCGAGGGCGTGTAGTGGGCATGCGGGAGGCCGGGTGGACGTACCGCCGAATTGCTCAACACGTGGGGCGTGAGGTCTCCACAGTACATCGATGTTGTCGCCAGTGGTCGGCGGAAGGTGCACGTGCCCGTCGACCTGGGACCGGACCGCAGCGACGCACGGATGCACGCCAAGACCGTAGGATCCTACGCAGTGCCGTAGGGGGCCTCACCGCCATTTCCCAGCAAATTAGGGACACTGTTGCTCCTGGGGTATCGGCGAGGACCATTCGCAACCGTCTCCATGAAGCTGGGCTACGGTCCCGCACACCGTTAGGCCGTCTTCCGCTCACACCCCAACATCGTGCAGCCCGCCTCCAGTGGTGTCGCGACAGGCGTGAATGGAGGGACGAATGGAGACGTGTCGTCTTCAGCGATGAGAGTCGCTTCTGCCTTGGTGCCAATGATGGTCGTATGCGTGTTTGGCGCCGTGCAGGTGAGCGCCACAATCAGGACTGCATACGACCGAGGCACACAGGGCCAACACCCGGCATCATGGTGTGGGGAGCGATCTCCTACACTGGCCGTACATCACTGGTGATCGTCGAGGGGACACTGAATAGTGCACGGTACATCCAAACCGTCATCGAACCCATCGTTCTACCATTCCTAGACCGGCAAGGGAACTTGCTGTTCCAACAGGACAATGCACGTCCGCATGTATCCCGTGCCACCCAACGTGCTCTATAAGGTGTAAGTCAACTACCCTGGCCAGCAAGATCTCCGGATCTGTCCCCCATTGAGCATGTTTGGGACTGGATGAAGCGTCTTCTCACGCGGTCTGCACGTCCAGCACGAACGCTGGTCCAACTGAGGCGCCAGGTGGAAATGGCATGGCAAGCCGTTCCACAGGACTACATCCAGCATCTCTACGGTCGTCTCCATGGGAGAATAGCAGCCTGCATTGCTGCGAAAGGTGGATATACACTGTACTAGTGCCGACATTGTGCATGCTCTGTTGCCTGTGTCTATGTGCCTGTGGTTCTGTCAGTGTGATCATGTGATGTATCTGACCCCAGGAATGTGTCAATAAAGTTTCCCCTTCCTGGGGCAATGAATTCACGGTGTTCTTATTTCAATTTCCAGGAGTGTATTTTACTTGTATCTTCATTTTAACACTCAGAGAATACAAAGAACCGATTCGTATTTGTGACTTTTATAGCCAGTTTTCTATTAAAATCCAGGACTTTATTTCGGCCTGGCACTCCACGGGTATACTCATTCATAAGACGTCTGTTTATTACAGGATGAAGTAACACAAATGTTTCTGCAGCTATATCTCTAAATAGAGTAATGACTGTTTTTCATTATTACGCTCAGCCACAGTTACGAAACATTTTAACAATTTTACTTCTACTACTTGTCTACCAATATACCATTCACTTTGATTTACTTATTCCTTCACTCATTTGTAGCTGTAGCTGACGAGGCGACGGTGGATGCTGTATAGTTCTCAACGGAGTGTTGCCAAATAGTTGTAGTAGTCCTTCGGGAATCGAATCTGTTGACTGCGTCCCGTTCCAGAGTTCATTTTATGATAGCGCTACAATAAACTTATCCGGTCGTTCCCCAATTGCTTGTTGTCTACCAGTTGTAACAGTGCTATAAGTTGCACCATACTCATCTCGAGACATTCAAGATGGCTGCCAAGTGAAAGACATAGTCATTTTTGTATCGCAACTGAAGTTATTTAAGATTTCATGCCGCTTGACAGGAATACGTTATGTAGTGCATACACACGTTGACATCTATACCAGTCGCAATAGTGAAAAGAAGACTTTATGTTCTGTAGGGCATTTTAGTGACATGTTATATTGTTTAAAATTCCTTATTTTCCGAGTGTATTAATTTCTTAACGAGGTACCATATAAAATTATTGCCACACATTCCATAGAAATTATGTAATAAACAAAGCGGTATTCTGTCATATAATGTCTAAACTTGATCATAAAGAGTAGAAAGGCATGATCAGGCGTACTTACTATTTGATTACATTGTGCTGACATTAATTAACTCGTGCTTGTTGGTGAAGTTTGCACAGTCTCACGTATTTACACTTTTTATAGTTGACTCTTTGTTCGAAATTTTTGAAAACGCCTGGAAAGTGTGAGTGCTGTCGGTTAGTTGAGGTAGCGGTATTTATTGTGAATCTTATAAAAGATCGTTTCACTGAGGTTGAAGCATTGATTAAAAAAGTGGGGAAGACAAAGGTGCCCTCTCTTCGAAAGCCGGACACGATAGTAAGAATTTTTTCACTAAGAAATTGAAATGGGAAGTCTGTGCCGTTCAGGCACAGTTGGAAGAAGCAAGGAGATTGTAGCTGAGGATGAAGGGCGAAAGCAAGGCGGAGGATAGCTGGGAACTGACAGCTGGTGGAAAAGGTGAGAATAAGGTGAGATAGCCTGAGAGTTTTATCGTATGCACAAAAAAGAAGGTGTACTAGAGCCATCAAAGTCAAATGGAAAGACGTTTAAGACAGATGCACGATAATAAAATTCACAGAAGAATCTAACCATGATAGGGACTATTAGGAACGTAAAACATCTTAGGAAGCACAAACTACTGCTGGCAAGTAAGAACCAGGGGCGAGATGAAGGCCGTTAGTTGATGGAAATGCGAGAGTCAAAGTACGAGATCACGAGTGTTTTTAGTTCAAGTACAAGACTGAGCCGTGTAAGAGAATTCTTAGAAGTTTCATGCAGATATTTCGCAAAGAAGAATCAAGTGTTATAGTGGATGTGACGAGAAAGAGTTTAATCCTAAATGGAAACTACGAGCAGATGGCCCCACTTGAATTGGAGTCTCAAACATTTTTTTTAGTCGTCTATATTCTATTTCACGTTAACGCAAATGCAGCAGTGGTCCGTTAATCGTCGGTATCAACTGAGGGCACAGGATGCAACAAGTTTCAGGGTGTGGCCCACGTTGGAACAAACGATCCTTGCCCTATGGTTTCTGAGCTCATACTTGGCTCCTTTTGACGTTTTACAGAGAAACTTGCTCTTAATGTTTCGTGGACGCTCGTAATCTGTAGCGTTGTTCCTAGAAATGGCGCAATCAGTGGGTTTTGAACAGAGTGGAAAGCCTGAATCAAATACTTTGGCATTTCATCTACATCTGCAGCCATACTCTGCAAGCCACTATACGGTGAATTGCGGAGGGTACATTTTACCACTATCGTATCTTTTCTTTTTTCTTGCACGAAATGTACGTTGGTGGCAATAAAATAGTACTGCAGTCAGCTTCAAATGCCGGTTCTCTAAATTTTCTCAGGAGTGTGAGGTTCAAATGGCTCTGATCACTGTGGGACTTAACATCTAAGTCCGCAGCTCGTGGTCGTGCGGTAGCGTTCTCGCTTCCCACGCCCGGGTTCCCGGGTTCGATTCCCGGCGGGGTCAGGGATTTTCACTGCCTCGTGATGACTGGGTGTTGTGTGATGTCCTTAGGTTAGTTAGGTATAAGTAGTTCTAAGTTCTAGGGGACTGATGACCATAGATGTTAAGTCCCATAGTGCTCAGAGCCATTTGAACCATTTGAACTCAACATCTATGGTCATCAGTCTCGTAGAACTTAGAACTACTTAAACCTAACTAACCTAAGGACATCACAGAACACCCAGTCATCACGAGGCAGAGAAAATCCCTCACTCCGCCGGAAATCGAACCCGGGAACCCGGGCGTGAGAAGCGAGAACGCTACCGCACGACCACGAGCTACGGACAATCTCAGTAGTGTTACTCGAAAAGGATGTCGTATTTCCTCCAGAGATTCTCATTTGAGTTCATGAAGCATCTCAGTATTACTTGCGTATTGATGAAACCTACCAATAACAGATCTAGCAGCACGCTTCCGAAATGCTTTGATGTCTTCCTTGAATCCGAATTGGTGGGGATCACCAACATTCGAGCTGTCGCAAGAGTCGGTGTCGTACACATGGTCTTCTTTATAGATAAGCTTCACTTTCCTAAAGTTACCCCGAGTAAAACGAAATGGACCATTCACCTTCTCTACTATGAACCTTACGTGATCGTTCCATTTGCAGTGTTACGCCTAGATATTTAATCGATATGACTGTGTCAAACAGCAAACTGCTAATACTGTATTCGAACATTACAGTATTGTTTTTTGTTGTGGGTTGGCAGGGGAGCCAACACCATGTTAATAGAGGAAGCCGAAAGGCACGCGTTTTAGCTCACGCAGGCTGGCGTGAGGTCTGGAACAGGACAAGGAAATTAGAATTTAGAAAAACGGACGTAGCTGGTGGAATACTTAACTTTAATCTGTTAATGGTGAACGTCGCTCTTGACGGTACATTATTCAGTATCAATAGTAACTGGTACTGTCGCCTTGCTAGGTCGTAGCAAATGACGTAGCTGAAGGCTATGCTAACTATCGTCTCGGCAAATGAGAGCGTATTTTGGCAGTGAACCATCGCTAGCAAAGTCGGTTGTACAACTGGGGCGAGTGCCAGGAAGTCTCTCTAGACCTGCCGTGTGGCGGCGCTCGGTCTGCAATCACTGATAGTGGCGACACACGGGTCCGACGTATACTAACGGACCGCGGCCGATTTAAAGGCTACCACCTAGCAAGTGTGGTGTCTGGCGGTGACACCACATTTTTACTACTCATCTGCAGTTACTGTCATTTTTATACACTTAGAGCAAGCTGCCATTAAGCACATCAAATAGGAATTCTGCCTAAGTCATCCTGTATCCTGCTACATTCACTGAGTGACGACTTTCCCTGTACATCACAGCGTCGTTAGCAGACGGTATTTGCTGCTCATTGTGTCCCTCAGAACGTTTATCTGTATGGAGAACAAGAGCTGTCGCATCACACTTTCCCGGCCACTCTTGACGATAGCCTTCCCTCTGGTGAACAATGTAGGCTGAGACTTCCTAGACTTGCGTCACATAGTTGAAAGCTGCGGGATCACGCTTAACCAGTCAGGGGTGCATTACACGCCACAGACGGTTACCACTGTTGCTGACTGTGTGTGGAATGCATAGTAGTTTTCTTTTCTCAATATGAAGACCCTGCGTCCAGCAAGGATAAACGCTGCTGCACAGGGCTCGCAAATACTCATATCACACCTCATGCCTCAAGAAGTGCCCCATATATATGTGAATATCAAGGTATCAGCGATGTGTTGTAGATGTTCCTGGATTTGAAGCTCTATTGAAAATCTGTGGGGCTTATATAAAATTCGACGCAGATAGTTGGCTCGAACCGAAAATTCATAGCATTGAGATCTTCTGAGGAAACATAAATCTACACAAAAAAGTGTGTGTGTGTGTGTGTGTGTGTGTGTGTGTGTGTGTGTGTGTGTGTGCTTGCGTGCGTGCGTGCCTACATGCGTGCGTACCTGTGTGTAGAGGCCAAATCCAAATCATTTCTATTTTGTTAGCGAACGAGTGTTGGCTAGTAGCTCTTAGTACACTAATCGCTCTTGGGCGGTGTTGGTGGAGGTGTTTTGATGTTCTATAAAATTTTCATGCTGTTGCTCTCCAACAGCTAGCGGCGTAAAGTATACTATAGAACACCTGGTCAGTTCAACACGTTACAGAAGGACTATAGTAAGAATATGTTCTGTAAACTCTGGCGATCGCCCTAAGGTACGTTCGTATGGGACGAAAATTTCATGAGAATCAGGACGCAGTACTTCATTCTGGTTGGGGTGTGTATCTGGTGTGCTACGGGGAGGAGTAACCGGATCGCTATTCTCGGTGTTATGTATTTACGACTTCAGCCCAGTGCATATTCAGTAACAAAGATAAGACCCAATTACTAGCCAACAGTAGGGCACACAAAATTGCTTGTCCTGATTGTGATATGTTTTATATTGGTGAGTTAGACAGAGACATATCAACTAGGCTAACTATACAAGAACGCAGCTGGAGGGAGCAGAATTATGAATAATTTTGCGGAGCCACAGTCCAATGTCTTCACTTATCGGACAAAGGCCACAAACTCAACCTGCTGGAAGCTCTGGTATTATACAGATATCTAGCCCAGAGCCCTATGATGAATAAACACAGATTAATACTTTTTCTCTTCTAAACTTCATCTAATCGTGACAGCTTTCCATTAATTCCCACACTGTCTGTTCCTTCCTGTTCCTCCATTTTCCTGTACTTACTCATTCATTTTATTTTATTGTACTGACGCTTGAAGTAGTCATAGCAAGTACTACTTTTATTTTATTTTATTGGGTTTGTTTATGTAAGGTAAGAAATTATCTAGACGCTGTTTCTCGAGTTTGGTGTTAATGATTTTCCTGGTTTGCTTCCTTTATATTTGTTTATCGTTCAACTTTTCGTCTTTTGAATTGGATTACCATTGTATAGCCAAAAATAACATTTACTGTGTGTTTGTGCCTCATTCTAGAGGAGTAACATCTTTTCCAATGTTGCTTACAAACATTGTGACTTTTTTGAAGATAATACTCAGCTGAAAACCCTTTAAATTGAATAAATTAATCGTGTTGAACATACTCAGTATAACGCTTTTCATTTATTAAGCTTGCTCAATTCAATATCGACTATAATTTCGTTGAAAATTCTATTCTTTTGAAAATGTGATTTGGCAGTTGATGCAACTACCTTCCCAGGATGTTGCTAGTCCTATGTCCCGTATCTTTCGCATATTTTGCCTGGGTTTTCCAAATACACTATGTTTCATCAGATTAAAAAAGTTCTTCTCGAAGACACTACAAGCACCCATGCCTTTTTGTGCTTTAATCTCAACATATCTCCATCCAGAAAGCTTGCCTAAAGGATAAAATTTGATGAACCCTCTTTAAAACCAGTTTATTTTATAAAACATTGTTGCAAACTTCTGTAATGGGTACCATACGTTTTTCTTATTATATAAGGTCAAAAATAATTTCTTTGGTTTCTTACTATCGGATAGTGGTGACACTTGTGAAGAAAAAGATTACTGGAGATTTAATATGGCCAAGAATAAAATCAGAAGATATTGAAAGGAAAATTGAATCAAGTAAATTAATATTGCATAACCCCAAGAGCCCATTTTACCTCTGGAAACTTCAAAATCAAACCTCTACATGAGAAGTTTCCTATTCTGTTAAAATTCTGATAATAAAATCCTTTGATAGTTGAAAACAGTAAGTCACTCTGACGCTAATTTCATTAATAATGACCCAGTATACCGTAATTTTGCTTACCAGTAACAGTAAAATCCAGATAAATATGCATATAGACATGATGAATGAAAATATGACGTTAAGTGACATGTAAACAAAGATCGCGTACTTTGACAGCTGCCAGATTCAAAGTTCCCTCTACTATGCTAACTTGAACCAATGGCGAATATGCTGCTTCTTTGTAATTGGTCGGTGTAAATAACGTCAATGGTGGATGCCTCAACTTACACATATGGCAACGTTTCACAGTACAACAGATACATTCTTCTGTCTAAACTACAGTATATACACATCGAAGCACACCCTTCCAAAAGACACATACAACGCATGCAACTACTAGTACAAATACACTGAAAAGAAACGAGAAATAAATGATGGCAATAACTACTGTTAGTGGTGGGGTCAACAATCACTGAAGGTGAAAGGATTTTACAATACGCTGCTTTTATTTATAGAGAGAAACATTAAGAAATAGTCTATTACAATGCAGAAAGAAATTAAATTGGGTACAATTGTGTTTCTCGAAGAGAGGAATGGTTTTGAGTCTTCTCTGTTCTGGGTCGGCATGATGTGGCGACAGCGGTAGAAGCAGTCTGAAATTGCTGATATGAATCCTGTAAGTTAATCCAGCCGTGTCCCTGGTATTAATATATCTTCTTTTCCCTACATCCTGTTTCAGCTGGTGGTGGTAATAAGTTGCGTAGCATCCATTTGTCGTAGGCTGGAACAAAGTAGCTGTTTATGCAGAACCTGAAGGTCATATTAGTTCAGCTGCAACTTTCACACACGACAGTTTGGCACAGTTCACATGATGTGTTTAAATTAGCATTCCATTTGCTGTAATTTGCCAGTAGCGAAGTTACACAGTCCATCTACAGTTAATATTCATTGTTCACGATAACACTGTTCCCGTGAAAACAGTCACTTACATTGCAACACAGTTCACAATTTCCACATTGGCTGTTAGTATTTTAGCATACGCCATATATCGTAGTCAAGAAAATGAGCAATATTAAACTCACAGGTTGTGTAACGTAGCTCAATTCTAAACCGACGACAATATTGTCTGTTTGCGAGTGCATTGTCACTGCCACAAGCAGAATTCTGCAAAAACCAACAGCGTTTGCGTAATACTACGTCCGTTTAGAATATTCATCATAAAGTCAAATTTCAAACCGGTCTAACACAAAAAAGTCTGATATTAAGGGAGGGGAAGGCAATTTTCATCCCTATTCTGCCAATGCTATTTTACCCTTTGAATAGGTACACTTTTCAAAAGAACTATAAATGATAAAACAATGAAATTTTTACTGCGTGTATATAACACACATGCCTCAATTTACACGTAAAATGAACATAATACCTCTTATGGTTTTGAAGAAAAAAATTATTCTCTCACTAGCAAAATGTAACTTTTTTTGTACATTAATTATTATAAAACAGTTTCTGGTTGTTTGGTGGTTCTCAATTTAGTTGTAATAGCTACAATACTACAAAATCCTACATGCAAGAACTCCTATTTAACCACATGTTGCGAGTAAGTCATGAATATTGTAAATAAGTTCTCCATCTAGATGCTGAGTAGTACCTTCAACTACCCATCATCCATTTTACCTTCTTGTCTTTCAAAGCAAAATTATGCACTATACCTCAACTCATTTTAATCTAATACTCTTACTACTTTTCACATTATTACTTCTCATCTTACTTCACTTATTCCTCGTTCCCTATTTATTATTCCTATTTATTCCTTCTTCATTTCACCAATTATGTAATATATATTTTTCCTTACCACTGTTCATCAAAATTATTGACTTCTTTCAGCCCTCACACCTTAAAATTTTATTCACCCACATCAGCAAAACAACAATACTTCTTAATTACTCTCCAATCCATACTTATTATGTATCAGTGACTTCTTCATTTCTTCAATCATTAATTCTACTACACAGAAACAAATACCTAAAATTCCTTGTTATTCCTGTAGAAACTGTACGCTTTGAACCAGAAATATTCCTACATCGTCCCACTACCATTTCCCAATAAGGTGTTCCCAAATAATTTTCCTCTACTCATTGATTCCTAAGCACTCTTCTATCTCTAATTCATCATCATGAAAACTGTCACTTTCAGGTGAAACTTGTCATATCAGATTATCTTTACTCATTGTTGTTTTGAAAGATATAAAGAATAGTAAAAGAGTAGGCAGCAGTACAGAAAACTAAAGAAGAAATAGCACTCCTACAGTTTGGAGCCCTGTGCATGCTACGGCACATATTCACCTAAGTGTAATGAATCCCCTGAGGTCTTACACTCTGGGTCTATATGGTTTCAAATCTACTACATTCTTCAGGCCAAACATCTTCCTTGACTTTGGACACACCAGGTAATATCCATTTCGATGACGTACATCCACTACCTCTAACGTACCTTTATACTCATAAAAACTTTGTCATCTTATTTTTAATCTCCTTAGATTTCTCATAAGTCTTCACTAACACTAAGTCTCCTACCTTGATCTCGACTTTCCTTATCTTTCCATCATGCCGTCTCCTTCTCTCCTCTAACCTCCTTTCCACTAATTCTCTCAGTCTTCTATTCTTTTCATCCCAACCCAACTTATCCCTGGTGGGAAACGACAACTTATCCTCTATAAAACTCAAGGATCTCTCTCCCTTCATAATGTCATATGGGGTAAACCCAGTTACATCATGAGGTACGGTGTTCATTACATCCTCAATATTTTCCACAATATCTCCACATGAACTATGGTTACTACTACGATACATGCAGCATAACATTCCAATTTCCCTCATAGTACATGCTGCCGGATTTCCTTCCGGGTGGTAAGTCGACGTATATATTACTGCTATTCCCTGGTCAGTAATACCTTTCTTCCAACGCTAACAAGTAAACTGGGATCCGTTTTCAGATAGTACTGCCTTCAGTTCACGAAATTTTATAAAACAGTCCATTTCAAGTTTAGTCAGAATCGCCTTAGTAGTTGCTTTACACAAAGGGTACAACCTTCTGAATTTAGAAAATACTTCCAATACTACAAAAATATATGCAAAACCTCCTCTCGTCTTTGGAAAAGGTCCATAGAAATCCACAGCTAATAATTACATCAAATCATTAGGTTTTACATTTTGCATAGGAAGCCAGCACATCTGATATGTAACCTTGGCTCTCTGACACTTTTCACTCTTCTTAATTTGGTTATTTACTCTCTTTACCATATTGTCATAGTCTACACACACTCTTATTTTCTGTATACACTTCCTTGCACCAATATGCCCAAAACTCAGATGAATATAGTCAATTATATCATTTATGTACTTACTGGGCCAACACACCTTCCATTCCTCTGAATTTTCATTAGTTCACCTAAACAAGATCCCACCGATCACCTTTTTTCCTTTTCCCCTTGAACCCCTTTAATATAAAAAAATTTCACATGTTCTTCACCTATCTCTTGTCTTATTTTCCCATTTTCCCCTGAAGGTAATCTGGAAAAAAAACCCTTAACATACCTGATTTCAAATTCAAACTTTTGCATGAACACTATCCACCTTGTCAACCTAGTATGCATCAACCTAAACTTCTTCAAAAATATCAAAGCCCTATGATCAGTATATATGATGGTTTCATTTCATCACATATAATCCCCAAACTTTTTAAACCTCCAAATTATTGTCAAAGCCTCTTTTTCTGTCCCACTATAATTTTTTTTATACTTACTTAATGACCTGCCCGAAAATGCAATTGTTACATGATCTTCCTTCCCACTTTCTCCAAAATCCTGAAACAATTATACTCCAACACCATACCCACCAGAATCAGTTCCCAAACAAAAAGGTCTATTAAGGTCAGGATGATGCAAAATTCTATATGCTTTTGAAGCTTCTTTTAGCTGGTTACAAGCCTCCTAACACTCACTGGTCCAAACAAACGTCATTTTAGGACTTAATAACTTATTCAAACATGGATTGTTAAATACTTGTCCTAATTCAAAATTTCTATAAAAATTACACAAACCAAGAAAGGATTGCAATTGTTTCCAATTCTTCGGAAATGGACATTCGTTAATAGCTGTGATCTTTTCAGGGTCAACTTTGGTACCTGCAGTGGGCAAGATTCTACGTAGGAACTTTATTTCCTTTCTCCCAAACTCACATTTTGTAAGTCTAAGGGTCATGCCCCCTCTCTCAAAGCCTGAAATGCATCATTCAATAAACTACAATGTTCTTCCCACGAGTCAGTAGTAACTAACAAATCGTCTATGTGTACAGTTATTTTAGAACTCAATTCTGGTCCTAAGACCTGGACCAGTGCCCAAATGAACAATGACACACTAATATTCAAACCGAATGGTACTACAGTATACTGGTAACATTTCCCATTTACCAGAAATGCCGTATACTTCCTATACTCCTCCACAAGCAGGAATTGCCAGTAGCTGGCCGTGAGATCGAGGCTAGTCATGTAGTTCATTTTATAATGTTTTTGCTAATATCCCATCCATATTCTCTGGGCGATTGGTCTCTCTACTAACTACTGTGCCCAAAGCATCAATGACCACCCTTACATTGCCCTATTTCGTACCCACAACTATTAAGGGACTATTTGTGGGGCGGCAGGTGAGGAAAATATGTTGCTGTTATATAATTTGTTTGAATGGAGAAACATTTCCCGGCCGATTAACCATTTGTGGGGCGGCGGGTGGAAAATTTTACTGTTGTATATGTAAATGTTTGGTTTGTAGAAACACTTCCCGGCCGATTATCCATATGTGGGGCGGCAGGTGGAATAATGTTGTTTAAAATGTTCCTATTATTTAGAATGTTATTTATGCTGTCTTTCGCCGTTCTCAACACTGGCTCTCTAACTACAATATTGTACAATATTGGCAACCAGAAAGTGATTAGCAAAACGTGAAGCCTGTAATTAGAATTCCTAGTGCCCACTTCATCTGAGAATACACTTATAGTTACAGCTTATAGCTCTGATGAATTAGGAGATTGTCTGGGATTTATAATCAAAAAACGGTCGTGAAAAAAAAAAGTTCTGTATTCTGAAAGTCACAGATGAAAACAAAAGAATCCACACAATCTAACTAACAGAGCAGTTCGGAGTCTAATGCGCTGATGCAACTATAAATGTCCAAATTAAATGTTTAAATGAATGCTCGCCATAATTTGATGGTAAGGTTCATCAAACGCCACGCTAAATAATGGTAGAATGTTTGTCCCGCTGCAGCACGTGAAAATACGACAATACGCAAACTGAAGATCGATAATTAAAGTCAACCCAGAATTAACACTTCACTCGAAAATGATTTCATGGTTACGCGTATCTCGAGTAACTTAATATGGCAACCGAGGCTGTTTGTAGCAATGATACCGACGCGACGCGACTCTCGACACAGATGACGTGCTATTCAGCGTCTGGAGAGAACTGGGGCCTTTTTTCCTCGCGTAGCGTTCTTATATATAAAGCCGCGGTGCGGACGGCTAAGGGAACGCCTGATCAAATAGGCTATCCCGACTAGCCGCTGGGCTAGTAATGCACCACATTAATTTACCGAATAAATCATAGCTTCTCTCGCTGATGGCCGATGAAGCTCTTAATTTAAATGTGCATTCAGCACACAGGTAAGTACTCATAATAAAATTTTGACGTGGCTAAGTTAAATATTTTGGGCGAGAGAATTAATTTAATTACACTGCACGCAGTAGACGAGCTCTGAACTGGCCTTTTGGAGATACGCTATCGCTATAGTTTTATAGGTATTCAAATGAAACTTCTCACATCCTTATGGTTATAGCGGATCTCCAACCTACTTAAATATAAACATCCTAGCCTTATTTATTAGCCTACTTAATCTATCTTGCTTCCTTAAGTTTTAAGACAAAAACCAGAAAATATTGAATTTCAACTAAAATCTTAAATTGTGAGATCCACAGTACTGTTTTTATTAAATTATTATGAAAGAGGAATCTAATTATAAATTTTGAAGTCTCTAGCTCTTTTCTGTTGCGCCAATGATTTTTACAGAAAAACGTCCAAATTTCGAAAATGGCTAAAGTTATCGAACTGATATTCAACACATATTAATTTAGTATTACTCCTGACATGCTAGAAACATTTTAGGTTATTTATTTGATTTTTAAAATATTGCGCAACATTTATGACGTCAGAGCTAGTTACAGCGGACTGGCTGGCACACAATGGAAAGACTGATGTGAATTTACTACGGCGTGAGTAGGCTGCTTTCCTACATCACCCTCTACTTAAATTTTTTGTTGATGAATGTTAATGAATGAAAAAAATTAATTACAAAAAGGGAAGCAAAAGTACAGCATATATTCCTATGAAAATTTAAAATTGAAATGTAAACATGTAGAAACATTAATAGAAAACTGAATACCTACATTAATTATTTAAATTGCGGGCATGTTCACTGCCTCTTAAGCAATATTATTTTTCAAAATTTAAGCAAAATCAATGAAACACTTTGGCATACATATTGCCTTAGACAAACAAACACATAAAAATATGTAAAATTATGAAAATCTTAAATCCATTAAATACATTTTCACATACACAAATTCAAATAAAATAACAGTTATTCAAGATACATAAACAGATGATTATCTCTTAGCAGTCTTTTCTAAACTTGAAAAAAAATTTCACAAATCATTTTACACATGTGGTTGTAGCCGCTTTGCCTGGCGTTCTACACTTCCATTCACAAGGGTAGAGGAGGAGAAGTTGCTATGGTGTGCGTCCTTCACGTTCACTCTAAATTACATGGGGAAAGGGGAGGGGTCACTGTGAGTTGTGTCCAAGTCACTCCACGCCTTCACGCAGCTACCAGGCTGCCATTATCTGGTTTGTCCTGTAGAACAAAGAAAAAGAGTGCCTCAGACTCTGTTCACTTAATATCTAAGGGTGGGTCACAATGAAATGGGGATATATACATTTTATCCTTCGGTATTTTGCTGGAACAAAGTTAACAGACCTTTTTCAATTTTCCTCTCGTGGTTACTTAATTGTCATAAAATTGGTAAACAAATGGCTCAAAACGCCGTTAGTCACGTACTAGAGAAAATCTATGCTCAAGGCATACAATCATGAATCCTACTTAATTTCAATTTATTATTTCTGGGAAGGAACACTGAACCAATGTTCGGTACATTCCTGATACATTTGTATTTTATTCACTTAGCTGACTCATCTCTGATTACCTTATTCTTAGAGATAGTGTGAGTATATTTGATTAGTAGTTTTCTCAGCTTTTTTGTACATGTGAGTAACTTTTGGTAATAGTACAGTTCTGAGTGTTCAAAACACACTACGTTTAGTTGACTACTAACTCCACTTATTGGTCCTCTGCTGTTGTGTCATTTCCACATCTGCAATTATGTACTTACTTACTTTGAAGTGTATTTATGCTGAGCTATCAATAATGTTTCACGTCTGTCATTAGGTTATTCAATTATGTTGCTAGTGTATGTACTTATTTAACACTCACTCTATTAATATTTAAAGCATAGGATAGCACATTTACTTCATATCTATAGTGTATTGCAGCTGATCAGTTTGCTCACGTGGTAATCCATTTCCACTCGATCGGACGGTGAAACCTCAGGTAGTCTCTCTCGACCTACCACTAAAGTGCATTAAGTAATTATGGACGAGCGTAATGCTAAATCCTTAAACCTATAGGACACCATGAGTTGCTCTGTCTCATCTAACATAAGGGTACCTATGGTCGCATTCACGCCTCCAACTCATAACCTCAATACATGTAGGTGTGTCCTGTCACACACTACACCAAATAACGGCCAGCTCCAACCTTATAAATACTTCAGGGACGTGTCCTTCACGTCTCAACCACAAACACTACTCAATTCTATTATACTGCCATTCCTTGCTACACAAGGTGAGTTCATTCTTACAACTTGTCTGCATATTTTTCATAACACTAAGCAATCTCTTTTACTATTAATTGGTTAGCTCTACAGCATACAATAGGTTTCACTGCCACTTCAGATCCTGCTTGTAAACGAACTTTTATATTTTTTTAAAAATATTGTTGGTGGACCATTTCCAATAAAACAACACTTTGTGCTTATAATATTACCAGGGTTCTATACATAACTGTTACTCAAATACATTTATATCTTAATTACGTCATACTTCTCTGTTGTTTATGCCACTGTTAGGTTTGTCACATCAGGTATTTTTCTTCACTAATCGGTGGATAGAATGGTTACAGAACTCATGGCTTGATAGCCATGACGGAAAATTTTAGTATTTGAGAGTAAGAGCCGAAATTTTAGGTGGATAGAAAAGATGAAGAATGAGTGAGACCTGAAAAGGAAAGAAGATCTCACACAGCTGGGACTGCACAGCTGCCACACTGTGTAGAGGTTACAGAACAACCTCCTCCCTACAGCATTCATTAGTTTAATGCTGACTTGATAGTCATACCGGAAAATTTTGTGTTGGAAAGAAGAGGTCGAAATTTTAGGTGGATAGAAAAGATGAAGAATGAGTGAGACCTGAAATGGGAAAGAAGATCTCACACAGCTGGGACTGCACAGCTGCCACACTGTATAGAGGTTACAGAACAACCTCCTCCCTACAGCATTCATTAGCTTATTAAAATTTTTATATTGGAGAGAAGGGGTCGAAATTTTTGTAGATAGGAAAGATGAAGAATGAGTGAGACCTGAAAAGGAAAGAAGATCTCACACAGCTGGGACTGCACAGCTGCCACACTGTGTAGAGGTTACAGAACAACCTCCTCCCTACAGCATTCATTGTTTAATGCTGGCTTGATAACCATAACGGAAAATTTAATGCGTTGGAAAGAATAGGTCGAAATTTTTGGGAACAGGAAAGATGATGGGTGAGTGAGACCTGAAATGGGAAAGAAGATCTTACACAGCTGGGACTGCACAGCTGCTACACTGTGTAGAGATTACAGAACAACCTCCTCCCTACAGCATTCATTCATAACCTTTGACCACGCCACGTCGATCTGAAAATACCTTATGATGCCTTTTTAGAACCTGTCTCATTTCTTCCTTCTGATTAGCTGAAATTTTATCGATTTCCTGCAATTTAGCTTCTATTTTGTCCAAAATAATTGCTTCTTCTTATTCTGTGTTTAGCTTACTGTTACTAAGATTAACACTTTCGTCCCAATATCTCCTACTTTTCAGAACTCGTATAGGCAGCTCCCAATTGTCATCATTAGTTACTACATGTTTATCATTAAAAGGTACTGTAATTACTCCGGTTATTGGCAAGACCATTATTAACTGGCTTCTTTCAAAGTCAACAACACTCTGATATTTTGACAAGAAATCTATGCCAATTAAAACCTCAATACTGAGATTGTTTACAATTAAGCATGGATGATCAATTAAATTACCATTAATGTTAAAGGGCAGCAAAGCTTCTTGCTTTACCGTTTTTGACACCTTGCCAGTAGCACCAATTATTCTTAGTCCTGATACCCTCATTACTGTAAGCTTGTCTTTACCAGGTAATGCATCAAAGAAGGACTGAGATATCGCACTCACTTCACTTCCAATGTCTAAGAGACAACGTACATTGATACCCAACATATTCACTATTATTATAGGGTGGCTTATTCTAGGTTGTACAGGTGGTTCCTCAAACTCATCCAACAGTTCCTTTTGGATTTGTCTCCAACTAAAGTGATCGACATCTGTCTTCATTACATTTAGGTCAAAGTGTGTAGGGGTTTCCTGAATTTCATTTTCAGCTGCCTTTTCCAGTCGGTCTATTAATTTCAAATCGAAACCCTGCACGACTTCATTACAATTAGTTTGCTGAACATTACCCAAATTACTGTAGTCTGGGCGATTCTGCGCCTCCAGACCGGGCATAACACTAGTTACAGCTAAACCACTTTCACCATTATCGTCGGTTTCCTTCTCAAGTGACAACTGGTCACAGCTACTGGGTTCATCAACCCCCAACAGACTACCCTCTACATTCTCACTTACCTCCTGCCCTAAATCTATTAGTACAGTATCAACATCCTGCACAGGCACTTTAGATAAGAGCACATCATCCTCATCGTAAATATAAGCATGAATTTCTTCTGCTTCTTCACCTGACAATTCAGTATTTTGTAGCTCTTCCCTACCATTACACTGCAGCGCCTTCTCTTTCTCTTTCCACTTAGAAAGCGTCTCTAACACGGTATCTATCAAATACTGTGAGTGATCTAATATTTCTGTTGTATCCTTAGATGCTACAGACACTTCATCCACATGTTCAGTTTGAGTAATCTGATCTGTCTTACCAATTATTGTAATTACTGGCTTAGGAAAAGTAACCGCCTGGTGAGCGCCAGTGTCCTCATAGACGGGAACTAGTTTTCCTGCCTCGGCCTACTGCTGTTTCCTTTATTTTCATTATAGTTAATTGACACAGCATTGGTTTGGGCACTGTTGTTTTCCTGCATAATTTTGTTCGGAACAAAATTACTATCATTCGGATGCCATTGTTGGTTCTGATAATTATTTCTACAATTCCTACCTCTCTTAGGATGGCGAACACCTACTGTTCTGATGTTTACATTGCCATTCTGCTCGTTCCTAAAATTACTACCATTGTTATTAGCAATTCTGTTATTACGTGCTTGCTCCTCATTGGCAGCAACACGTTCTACACGTTCCAAATATTCAATGAAACGATCCAGATTGTCTCTAGGGGCAGACATAATTCTAATTTGCCAATACCATGGCCGTTTGGCTTCAAGACCTAGTATAATCATTTCCGGTTTTAGCTTTTCGCCCAAATGTGACAAACGTGAGATCCATGACCTAGCAATCTCTTTAATAGATTCCTTGCCTGCACTGAAGCGTTTTCCACTCCAAAATTCTCTCAACACTTCATTTTGCTTATTGCTAGACCAATACTCATTAATGAAAGCTGTTTTAAACTCTGCTAATGTTTTACACTTCAACATAACATCAGCTGACCAACGCATGGCGTCACCTGCTAAATGGCTTCTAATAAATGAGATTTTCTCTCGTTCAGACCAAGTTGGTGGAATCACATCTTCAAAATCGTTCCAGAAATCTAGCGGGTGGATATTTTTATCTGGATCGAACCGCAAGAACTGCCGACACCCGATAAAAGCGGCGTTTGCAGCTACAATTTGTTGCATACTACCATTACCAGAAGTTACTGAAGCTACTTTACTCTCAATGTTAGCAATGTTAGTACTAATATTTTCTACTCTCATTTCAACATTATCTACTCTTTGCACAATATGAGTAGTATCAGTTTTAATTGCGTCTACTTCTGCGTGGCATATGTTTACTTTTATATTAACATCTTTAAACCTATCTGAGCACAGTTCAGATTCTGGCTCAATCTTTTCTGTTAACTTGTGCTCCAGCTTCGCATCTTCCATTTGGAAGTCTTTGCGAACCTCAGCAACTTCGGATTTTATTGTTTTATACATTTCAGAAAATTGTTGAGCAACCTTTTTCTTAATATCCTCATGGTTGTAATCAATTTTATAATTTAAACTGTCCAGATCCTCTTTCAACTTATTGCAACCAGCCTTGAAGGTATTGTCCATTACCTCCAATCGTTTATTAAAATTGGTTTGGCTGGCCACAATCCTGTTATTTACCTCAATTATATCAGATTTAAATTCAGCTGTCATTTTAGCATTACTGGCAGCTATAGCCTGTAATATAACATTTAAATCCATAGCCCCAGTATCTTTGGGTTGCTCACTAGTTGGTTTCTTTTCACACTCAGGTGACGAAAAACTAGCTCCAACACCAGAATCATCAAAACTAAATGAAACTTCTGATTGATCAGTCATATCTAACTTCTCCTTCCTAAACTCTACCATCTCTGATGACTGTTTCGTTTTTAATTCATCAGAGAAACTATCATCCAATAAATTAACAATTTCTGATTTCTGCTTTACTACAGGAGTCTCTATTATTGAATCATTGCCACTTTTTACACTACTGTCAGGAGACAATACTTCATATTTCACCTCAACATTACTATTTTCATGCATATTTACACTTGAACCGTTGTCTGGATTTACAGTTCCCTCAACAGACATAGGTTCTGATTTAAGTTTAACCTCAGTGTCTTTTGGCGGATCCATCGCCGACAGTCTTTTAGTGCAGGTTAGTTAAATTTCTAACAGCTTTTCACTTAACTTAGTTCCTTCTGCACGACGTATGGCGTTGCCGGCGTTGTGTACCAGGATTAGTGATGCGACGCAGCTCGCTGAATTGCAGACGGCACTCCGACGGCTGTGGTGTGTTTGCGTGGCCCGCAACTGCAGGCGCGGCTCCGGCGGATGACTGCGGTGCGGCGAAACTGGCTTCTCGCGATGCCGGCAGCGCCGCTAGACTCGGTGCCAGCTCCGTCAATCCAGATGCGTTGTTAATCCAATTACGTCGTCCACATGCACACGTCACTATCACTGTTTTATTATTCAGTTGCGTGTCGCATTTCACTCGCGAATCCGAATAGTTAAAAATCACTTTCACTTTTACTCAGTTTGTTTCCCGGCCGATGCACCATATGTGGGGCGGCAGGTGAGGAAAATATGTTGCTGTTATATAATTTGTTTGAATGGAGAAACATTTCCCAGCCGATTAACCATTTGTGGGGCGGCGGGTGGAAAATTTATTGTTGTATATATAAATGGTTGGTTTTTTAGAAACACTTCCCGGCCGATTATCCATACGTGGGGCGGCAGGTGGAATAATGTTGTTTAAAATGTTCCTATTATTTAGAATGTTATTTATGCTGTCTTTCGCCGTTCTCAACACTGGCTCTCTAACTACAATATTGTACAATATTGGCAACCAGAAAGTGATTAGCAAAACGTGAAGCCTGTAATTAGAATTCCTAGTGCCCACTTCATCTGAGAATACACTTATAGTTACAGCTTATAGCTCTGATGAATTAGGAGATTGTCTGGGATTTATAATCAAAAAACGGTCGTGAAAAAAAAAGTTCTGTATTCTGAAAGTCACAGATGAAAACAAAAGAATCCACACAATCTAACTAACAGAGCAGTTCGGAGTCTAATGCGCTGATGCAACTATAAATGTCCAAATTAAATGTTTAAATGAATGCTCGCCATAATTTGATGGTAAGGTTCATCAAACGCCACGCTAAATAATGGTAGAATGTTTGTCCCGCTGCAGCACGTGAAAATACGACAATACGCAAACTGAAGATCGATAATTAAAGTCAACCCAGAATTAACACTTCACTCGAAAATGATTTCATGGTTACACGTATCTCGAGTAACTTAATATGGCAACCGAGGCTGTTTGTAGCAATGATACCGACGCGACGCGACTCTCGACACAGATGACGTGCTATTCAGCGTCTGGAGAGAACTGGGGCCTTTTTTCCTCGCGTAGCGTTCTTATATATAAAGCCGCGGTGCGGACGGCTAAGGGAACGCCTGATCAAATAGGCTATCCCGATTAGCCGCTGGGCTAGTAATGCACCACATTAATTTACCGAATAAATCATAGCTTCTCTCGCTGATGGCCGATGAAGCTCTTAATTTAAATGTGCATTCAGCACACAGGTAAGTACTCATAATAAAATTTTGACGTGGCTAAGTTAAATATTTTGGGCGAGAGAATTAATTTAATTACACTGCACGCAGTAGACGAGCTCTGAACTGGCCTTTTGGAGATACGCTATCGCTATAGTTTTATAGGTATTCAAATGAAACTTCTCACATCCTTATGGTTATAGCGGATCTCCAACCTACTTAAATATAAACATCCTAGCCTTATTTATTAGCCTACTTAATCTATCTTGCTTCCTTAAGTTTTAAGACAAAAACCAGAAAATATTGAATTTCAACTAAAATCTTAAATTGTGAGATCCACAGTACTGTTTTTATTAAATTATTATGAAAGAGGAATCTAATTATAAATTTTGAAGTCTCTAGCTCTTTTCTGTTGCGCCAATGATTTTTACAGAAAAACGTCCAAATTTCGAAAATGGCTAAAGTTATCGAACTGATATTCAACACATATTAATTTAGTATTACTCCTGACATGCTAGAAACATTTTAGGTTATTTATTTGATTTTTAAAATATTGCGCAACATTTATGACGTCAGAGCTAGTTACAGCGGACTGGCTGGCACACAATGGAAAGACTGATGTGAATTTACTATGGCGTGAGTAGGCTGCTTGCCTACATATTGTATTCACTCTTACTCCTTTCCATAATCCTATAGTCTACCATCCTCTCAATTTCTTTGTGTACAGTTTCCCTCAAAGCAAATGGTACAGAAAAAGTTTTTCTTGCAAAAGGTTCATGTGGTTTCAAATCTAGTTTACATTCGAAGTTCTTAACTTTACCAGGTCTGTCCGAAAATACCTCTCTATTTTCCCAAAAGACTTCCCTTAACTCTTCTTTCTGTTGCTTACTTAACCCTTCTACCTTGTCCATCTGGTTCTTCTAGTACTCTTCTTTCCTCTCTGCTATCCCCATAATCCAAGTTCAATCCTAAATCTCCCATATCAACTCCTACTGTCATCAGTCTCATTTTTAACTGATCAATTAGATCATTGCTATTCACTATCATTCCATCAAAACTCACACTTGTTTCTGATCCTTCACTATGAAAAGTGATAAAACTGTCCCCACAATTTACTGCTGCTTTACACTCTATCAACCAGCCCATACCCAGGATAAGTTTCGCACTGAGCCCAGGAACCACAAAAAAATGTAATACTAAGGTTATGCCCCCAAGTTCAGATTCTAAAATGATCTGTCACTTGACAGCTTTGTTCAATTTGCCCATAGCACCCATTACTTTTCAACCCCCACACAGGTATGTCCATTACCTCATTACCTTCCTTTATAGAATTATATAATTCCTCGGCTACAGCACTTATTTCACTCCCTGTGTCCAAAATAGCCTTTTGCTCCCTACCATAGGTTTTTATTTTCACAAAAGGTTGTCCTGCTTTAATATCCTTCACATCTTCATCCTCATGTAACAAATCTCTTTCAGTATTATCATATTCCCACTTTCTATAACTTATCTCCGAGCTGTCTTCTTCTTTCGACTCCCTTCTGATTGCACATGAACTCATTTCCTCCTCGCTACAAGTTGCCACACCGTTACCTTTTCCAATAATAAACACATGAACTCTGAAGTGGTTCAAATGGCTCTGAGCACTATGGGACTTAACTTCTGAGGTCATCAGTCCCATAGAACTTAGAACTACTTAAACCTAACTAACCTAAGGACATCACACACATCCATGCCCAAGGCAGGATTCGAACCTGCGACCGTAGTGGTCGTGCGGCTCCAGACCGTAGCGCCTAGAACCGCTCTGCTACTCCAGCCGGCCCATGAACTTTCTCCTCCTCAATAGTATCTCTACCATGGTTCAAGGAATTGGTAGAAGTCTCTCCCTCAATAATCTCAGAAATTGGCCCTTTCTCGCACTGGTGACTTTTATGCAAATTACTTTTCAAAAGAAATGTATCCTCCTGTACTCATCTTCTCCCTCCTCACTATCACTACTCTCACTGCATTTTTTTTCCTCCTCACTTCCACTACTTTCCAATTGTATGACTTTATTCTCCTTCTCCTTGTCTACTTGCTCTCTTTAATATTCTTTAACAAACATCATCATACACTTGGGAAAACGTCTCCATACATCAACCACTGATTCTACATTAATCGCACACTGAACTTCGGGCATTATTACTACAGTCACCAAGCTCTAACTTTCACAAACCCTATCACCTGGATTAGCATTACTATACCTGCCCCAGCATGGGACCTCACTGTTGCAGGGTACCGTTTCCCATATTAAAACTTCCTCTCCTCTCATAACGTCTATTATTACCACCAAAATTTCCTCGACCTCTTTCTCCTCTACCTCTCACATTTACTTGATTCGCTCTGTTGTTCTGTTCCTTGTTCTCTTGGTACCTCCAAGAATATCTATTTTCATTAAATGAACAATTTGTCTGCCATCTATCTACATCTCTCACCCTATTTAGAAAAATCTTTCAGATTATTATGATGCTCAATTAATACACATCTCCTAGTAGGAGGTAACTTCTCCATCAATACCTCTATTGTATCTCGATCAGTCCATGTACTATCCAAATGTTTCAACCTATTGATCCATCTCTCAAAATATTCTCTCATACTCTCCCTATTTTGGTTATCATACCACGGTGCTTTCTTAAATGCCTCTGACATCAGTCTGTTTCTCCTCAGACCAGTACTCTGCTAGGAAAGCTAACACGAAAATACAAAACTGTTAAGGCTTTCGTGGCCACTTGTTGACAAACTGCCTATTGGCTTCTGTCTCGGGTTCTTCGGCCGACGTTCATCTAATGATTTTTCTGACGTTTCGCCAGCACGAGTGGCTGGCATTGTCAAAGCTTCACCCTCCATTGCCGGTGGTGCAGTTCACCACCGGCAATGGAGGGTGAAGCTTTGACAATGCCAGCCACTCGTGCTGGCGAAACGTCAGAAAAATCATTAGATGAACGTCGGCCGAAGAACCCGAGACAGAAGCCAATAGGCAGTTTGCTAACACGAAAACCTCTCACCTTCAAACAAGCACAGGCTCTCCTTAATTTACCTTTCTCAGTCCACTCTACAGTAAACTGACTTCTTAAACTATTCACAAAAGCGACTGGATGGACACTGCCTTTAGGATCAAACACTATGTTATTAAAATTGCTACCATCTACCACATGTACTAACACAGATGGAGCTGTGCAATTCCTATCCTCTGCCTTTATTTCCAAAGTGCCTACTCTTTTCTCAATCACAAAAGTGGATCCTATGATTTCTTCCACACCTGCTTGAGCTTTCTTGCTATGTTCCTGCAACGTTCTATCAAAATACTCTTTCACTTCTCTCATTCTCTTATCACACACTTCAGCTTGTGCTACAGTATTTTTATCCAAGCAAAGCACCCTTCCATTTACCTCATTCCTGAATCTCTTTTCCTTTTCTACCAACTCGAATTCTGTTTCTTTAAATGTCTTTTTAACATCATCTTTAAATTTGTCAAAATCTTCGGCTACATTTGACTTTATGTCGTCAATCTTTTTTCATCCCATCACCTAGTTCCCTTTCAAAATCCTTAAACCTTTTTTCAAATATCATATCTAAATTCCTGTTCTTCTCCCATATCCTTTTGAGATTTATTAACTGTTTATAAGTACCTAGTAACAGCTTCCAAATTCCTACTCAATCCTTCTTTTACATTTTTTATTTCCGTTAACAGTACAGAAAATGTACTTTCTATTTGTACTTTCTCCCCACTTCTGTCTCAACACCTGGTCCTGTCTTAATTACTATATCTTTTTTCCATCTTTTCCATAGCAGGTTCATGTTCTTTAATTTTCCCTTTGCTCATCACTCCACACCTTAAAACTGGCTACCCATTTATCCTTTTTGATAGTCATCTTTCTGTATTTGCTGTATAAACAACAACACCAAACAAATAACACCTAGTGCCAAAATTTCGAAACTTCGATCCGAATTCTGCAGATTCGAACAGGCAGCATCCACATAATACTGTCCTGTCACTACACGGTCGAAATTTGTGAATAAAACGGTTTCTGGAGATTTACTATGACAGTGAATTTGTAATCAGAAAATGTTGAAAGAAAAACTGCATGAAGTAAATTAATATTGTATAAAACACAAGAGCCTGTTTTACTTCTGGTAACTTCAAAAGCAAACCCTTACATGAGAAGTTTCCAAATTCTGTTACAATTCTGATAATAAAATCCTTTGATAGCGGAAAACAGTAAGTCACTCTGAAGCTAATTTGATAAATAATGACACAGTACACTGTAATTTTGCTTACTAGTAACAGTTAATCCCCGATAAATTTGGCTCTAAACATGAATGAGTGGAAATACGACGTTAAGTGACATGTAAACAAAGATCGCTTGCTTTGACAGCTGCCAGATTCAAAGTTCCCTCTAA
This sequence comes from Schistocerca nitens, assembly GCF_023898315.1. Taxonomy (NCBI): domain Eukaryota; kingdom Metazoa; phylum Arthropoda; class Insecta; order Orthoptera; family Acrididae; genus Schistocerca; species Schistocerca nitens. The sequence continues at coordinate 554,030,205 of NC_064616.1, read as the reverse complement.
TATACTAACTTGAACCAATGGCGAATAAGCTACTACTTGGTAATTGGTTAGTGTAAATAACGTCAATGGCGACTGTCTCAACTTACACGTCTGGCCACATTTCACAGTACAATACATAAATTCTTCTGTCTAAACTACTGTATATACACGTCGCAGCACACCCTTCCAAAAGACACATACAACAGGTGCCACGACTAGTACAAATACACTGAAAAGTAAAAACAAATAAATGGTGGTAATAACTACTGTTAAAGGTGAGGTCAACAATCACGGAAGGTGAACAGTCTTTTACAATACACTACTTTTATTTATAGAGAGAAACATTAAGAGAAAGAAATTAAATTGGGTACAATTGTGTTTCTCGAAGAGAGGAATGGTTTTGAGTCTTATCTGTTCTGGGTCGGCGTGATGTGACGAAGGCGATAGAAGCAGTTTGAAGTTGCTGATATGAATCCTGTAAGTTCATCCAGTCTTGTCCATGGTATTAATATATCCTCTTTATCTTACATCCTGTTTCAGCTGGCGGTGGTAATAAGTTGCGTAGCATCCATTTGTCGTAGGCTGGAACAAAGTAACTGTTTATTCAGCACCTGAAGGTCGTATTAATTCAACTGCAACTTTCACACACGATAGTTTGGCACAGTCCACATGACGTATTGAAATAAACATTCAAATGGTTCAAATGGCTCTGAGCACTATGGGACTTAACTTATGAGGTCATCAGTCCCCTAGAACTTAGAACTACTTAAACCTAACTAACCTAAGGACATCACACATATCCATGCCCGAGGCAGAATTCGAATCTGCGACCGCAGCGGTCGCGCGGTTCCTGACTGTAGCGCCTAGAACGGCTCGGGAAATTAACGTTCCATTTGCTACAATTTGCCAATTGCGAACTTAGACAGTCCATTTGCAGTTAATATCCATGGTTCACGATAACACTGTTACTGCGAAAAACAGTCAGTTACGTAGCAACACAGTTCACAGTTTCCACATTGGCTGTTAGTGTTTTAGCGTAGTCATATATCGTAATCAAGAAAATGAGCTATATTAAATTCATAGTTTGGGTAACGCAGCTCAATTCTAAACCGACGACAATACTGTTTGTTCACGAGTGCATTGTTACTGCCACAAGAATCATTCTGCAAAAACCAACAGCGTTTGCGTTATATCCTCCATAAAGTCAAATTTCAAACCGGTCTAACACAAGAAAGTCTGTTATTAAAATCGCGTTAAACGCACACCATTATTGCACACAGTACTTGCTTCCGTACCGCTACGCTCACGCGCTATCAGCGACTGTCTGCATCACTTTTCGACCCGACAACTATCGATACATCTCACGCTCCACAGTTCTTACAACACTTATGCCTATTGATTTCTGTTTCACACAATACAGTTAATAAAACTGCCTGAAAGATCATCAGAAAAAAATCCTAGTCTTTACATAAGGATTTCGTATAGAAAATAGCACAGTAAACATAGTCACACTTCATTTTCTACACTGCGGTATGTAACCAAACGAAAAATATTCTGTCATCAGAAACAGATCTATGAAGTACAAGGTAGTACAAGAAATGAAAAAAAATTGTATATCTTTATTAATCATGGCTACACACACTTTACCGAAATAACGGCAAGTCCTAATAAATATTATGAGTACTCTGAGGGTACTCCAGATCTACTTGCAAAATATACCCTACGTTGAAATCGTCTGATCGTTTCCCATCAGAATTAATGCTTCAACACGCTGTAGAGGAGGCCATTCAAAATTAGTCTGTAGGAGAAATTGCAACATCCACTAGCTGTATACATATATATAAATTATTAAGATTCGTCAATTTTGCATCTTAATTGCTCAGGAATCGTTGTCGACAAGGCCATGTCTAGAAGGACAATGGACAGTACTGCCTCTAATGCCCCTTTCAACCAACAGGAGTAGTTCGATGTTGGTTTTAAGCTGCAGTTTCACTTTCCTAATTTTCAGTACAGGATCCCTCGCCAAGCCAGGAGAAGTAATGTAATTAAGAGGATCCAGATTAAATGTTTGAAGACATAGACAGTGGAAGTTTTGGAACACATCGGATTGCAGTAGCACATTAATTTTCAAATGTAAGTCGTAATACTCTCCGAGTGTCTTACAACTGAATACACTGCTAGCTGTTTGGTAATGGGATTCTGTTATAGTTTCTCCAGTTAACATAGGTTTAAACTTTACAGTTTGTTATAAGTGATTGTCCAGAAATGATTCATTGCATAGATATCCACATGGAAAAATGCTATTCTAGTTGATGATGATCATTGGGAAAATATACCCAAATTATCTTGAGTTCTTAGGTATCACTTAAGGGAGCATGTCAAAGAGTTTAGTGAATCAATAAATCTGAAAATTATACATCTCTTCTCTTGGCCTATTACTGCAGTACTCTTTGTAAACGATTTACATTTCTCCACATTACATTGGATTGGAGAATCAGGGTACGGGTTTAGTTTAATTTCTCTGTCATTATCAGTTTCCTTTTGTTCCCATGTGTTTGTGATTACGTCATAACCACCGTGACTGTTAAGATTGTGTACTATAATGGGCACTTTCTAATAATGGAGTTTTCTCGGTATTTTAATCACCTTCGATAACCACTTTCCACCAAATCTATCAAACTTCAGCTGAGTGAAAAGCTAATTCTTCCTCAGGGCTTAATTCTATCTTTAGGACGTTCATATTCACAAGACATATACCTTAGTGTGTTCTGCGGAAATGATAAGCATTTGAATCATGTCACCCCCGGTTTCAAGGTCAACATCGATATCGCGGTGCAACACCACCTACCGGTAAAATGTACGTGCGGCTCTCATTGTCATTGTAACCCGAAGGTAATGGGGCAGTGTGACTTGAGCAAACCTGCAAGATGACTCGCAGATATATCCGCGGACCGTACCGTCAAATCATTGAGTTTTAAACAGGGCGTATTATTGGTATGAGAGAATATGATGCATCCATCCTGGAAATTGCTGCTAGTGTGAGACGAAGTGTTTCGGGAGCGCCACGGGTGTGACTCGAATGGTTCACGGAAGACCGTAGAACACGACGAGATGGGTGTCGGGTAGCACCACCCAGCACCTCCCCACCCCCCCCCCCCCCCCCCGCCCCCTCTAGAAGATCAGCACCTCATCCGAATGGCACTGCAGGACAGATCTGCGTCCTCCTCGGCTTTAGTGCAACGGTGGAGCAGTGTAACAGTCGTACACTATCAGGGGTAACAGTCAGTCGCTGTTTATTACGGCATGGGTTACGTGCGCGTCGTCCACTTCTTCGCCTACCTTTGACGAATGTGCAGAAACATGCTAGACGGCAATAGTGTAAGGAACGACGTCACTGGGGCAGGAGTGGCATTTCGGACGAATTCAGGTTATGTTTGTTTGAAAATGATGGCCGCATTTTGGTTTGCCGCAGACAGGGGGAGCGTCGTCACAGTGAATGCATTGGCAGAAGACATACAGAGCCAACTCAAGACGTTATGGTGTGTGGCGCTATTGGGTTCAACCACAAATCTCAGTTGATGCGTGTCCACGGCACTGTGACCAGTGTGACCGACGTGAATGACATCCTGGGACCCGTAACCAAATCTTTTCTGCACAACACCCCAAACGTAATTTTTCAGCAAGATAATTGACGACCACATGTTGCTGCATGAACACGTGCCTTCTTGGTGTCATAGGACGTCAGCCTTTTGCCCTGGCCCGCCAGATCCTCAGACTTGTTGTCAATCGAAAATGTGTGGGATATGGTGTAATGACGGGTGCAGTACTGTGACCCAATGCCAACAACCACAGATGAACTTTGGAACCAGGTGAATGCTGTATGGTTGGCTGTACCGCAGGACGCCATTCGCACCTTATAAGCGTCGACGCCATGGCACAAGTTACCAAGGCCCATGTGCCTAATAGGCAACAGGACACACGCTTAACCGAGGTGACTGAAATGCTAATCATGTCTGCAGAACATACTAATATATTTGTAGTGTGAATATGAACGTCCTAGCTCTAGTCGTTCAAGGTGTTCTGTTATATCTGAACGTGAGTGTACTTACTGCCTACAATATACCCCTAAATTTGTTGAATTCCATTTATAGTAACTAAAATATAGGAAAGACGATCTTGAGGATTTTTGTTAATATAATGAGCCGACCACTGTTTTCTTATTTTAATAGCAGTTATGGAAAATGGTAATTATCTCGTAATTATGTGAGATAGAAAGTAACTGAAATTAACTAGCCATGTGTGACGAAACAAGCGCTGCATAGTTTGAGAGATACAGAGGCGAGAGAGTGTGCCAGGACCTACCCCAGTTCACTGATAATAGGGCCACGTCACCATAACGTGTCTGTGCGTGACACAAAAGTATTGCACCATAATTAAGAATGACATTATAAGTTAAAGTTGCTTATCCAAACTTCGTCAACATATGCTTTAGTGCAATAATGTTGAAACTGGTAAGTCTCAGACTGATTAGGTCAATGTTTTTACCCAAATACCTCGATTTAAGAAAAAAATAAGTGACGCTAAATAATAAAGCTAGGAACCCAGAAACTGGTCATAATGTGATGATGTATGTCAAAATAAACTGCTACAAGTATCAACGCGATTAAAGCTATATTTTGGTCAGAATTCACGTTTTTAAGAAAAATTCGAGGCACTAAATAACGAACTTAGAAATGTGAAATTTGTATGACGCTTCAGTTCAACATAAAAATAATAACTACGTGACCCCATTGAGCTATCTCTAATAGTTCTCGAGTAATTTATCGACAACTAAATTTAAGACAAAAACGTCCTTATTTGTAATACATTAAGTGTCTGTTATATAATGCTAGAAAGTTTTTGTTACAGCACGTGATGAAACATATTAAATAGTACAGCTATAACAAGTTTTAGGACCTTGATGTTATAACAACCAATACAAGGTCTCTTACAGTTGTAGTTGAGAGGTTATGTTCTACTGTCAGTTTCGTTCTAAAAATTCTAGAAGGCAAAGTTTTAATGCAGCTTTTTCTGTGATTTTAACCAACTTACCTACATACATGCAAAAATTACGAAGATTCTAAGTTGATTCATAACATTGGTATTAAATATTGTACGTCTGAGAAAGCAGCCGTTTAGAGACGGCTACCGTGTGCATAGGGCGGTTGACAGCAGGTGCTCCCTTGGCCGTCCGTTCCGCCACATATACGCACATTAAAAAAAAGTTTTACATCACCTCGCTTCCGAGAGTTCCGGAACCTGCACAGAAAATTGGAATAGAGGTGAACATAAACATCATTTCCGCCCTTTTTATTGCTCATGAAAACCACATATTGCATGTTGTACCACCATACAGTGAGACCTTCAGAGGTGGTATTCCAGATTGCTATACACACCGGTACCTCTAATACTCAGTAGCACGTTCTCTTGCATCCATGCATGCCTGTATCCGTCGTGGCATACTATCCACAAATTCATCAAGGCACTGTTGGTCCAGATTGTCCCACTCCTCAATGACGATTCGCCGAAGATCCCTCAGAGTCGTCCAGAAAGAGCCCTTTTCAATCAATCCCAGGCATGTTCGATAGGATTCATGTCTGGAAAACATGCTGGCCACTCTAGTCGAGCGATGTCGTTCTCCTGAAGGAAGTCATTCACAAGATGCGCACGATGGGAGCACTAATTGTCGACCTCGAAGACGAATGCCTCGCCAATATGCTTTCGATGTGCTCGCACTACCGATCGGAGGATGGCATTCACGTATCGTACAGCCGTTACGGCGCCTTCCATGATCACCAGCGGAGTACGTCGGCCCCACATAATGCCACCCCAAAATAGCAGGCAACTCCACCTTGCTGCACTCGCTGGACAGTGTGTCTAAGGCGTTCAACATGATCGGGTTGCCTCCAAACACCTCTCGATGATTGTCTGGTTGAAGGCATATGCGACATTCATCGATGAAGAGAACGTAATGCCAATCCTGAGCGGTCCATTCGGCATGTTGCTGGGCCCATCTGTACCGTGCTGCATGGTGTCATGGCTACACAGATGGACCTCGCCATGGACGTCGGGAGTGAAGTTGCTCATCATGCAACCCACTACGCACAGTTTGAGTCGTAATACGACGCCCTGTGGCTGCTCGAAAAGCATCATTTATCATGATGGCGTTGCTGTCAGAATTCCTCCGAGCTATAATCCATACGTAGCGGTCACCAACTGGAGCAGTAGAGGCATGTCATCGACAGTTTCTGTCTGTCTGTATCTCCTCCATGTCCGAACAACATCGCTTTCGTTCACTCCGAGACGCCTGGACACTTCCCTTGTTGAGAGCCCTTACTGGCACAAAGTGACAATGCGGACGTGATCGAACCGCGGTTTTGACAGTCTAGGCATGGTTGAACCACTGACAACACGAGCCGTGTATCTCCTTCCTTGCGGAATTCCTGGAACTGATCGGCTGTCGGAACCCCTCCGTCTAATAGGCGCAGCTCATGCTTGGTTGTTTACATCTTTGGGCAGGTTTAGTGACATCTTTGAACAGTCAAAGGGACTGTGTCTGTGATACAATGCCCACAGTCAACGTCCATCTTCAGGAGTTCTGGGAACCTGGGCGATGCAAAACTTTTTTTGATGTGTGTATAAATACAAATGGTTCAAATGGCTCTGAGCACTATGGGACGTAACATCGGAGGTCAACAGTCCCCCAGAACTTAGAACTACTTAAACCTAACTAACCTAAGGACATCACACACATCCATGCCCGAGGCAGGATTCGAACCTGCGACCGTAGCAGTTGCGCGGTTCCGGACTGAAGAGCCTAGAACCGCTCGGCCACCGCGGCCGGCATATAAATACAGCCCGAGAGGCAAGACAAAGCTTCACTTCGCGCCCATCCACCGTAAGATCCGCGGCAGTCAAACGCCTTGGATGATGTCAGAGGCAGGCTGTTACAAAACGCTTATTTTCAGTAACAATAGATAATGAACACGCTAGGACTGTTCACCGACCTGGATCGCTTAGACTTCGCAAAAATAACTGTTAGTGTGCCGCCCGTAATGTTAACAAATCCGCTTGCCAAGTGTTGCAATTATTTTCCACTTTTGTTCCGAGCATTTATTTTGATTATTAGCAGTCAGGGCGAAAGACTATTTAGTAAGAATTTACCGTAGAGGTCGGCATTGAACTGCTCACGGTGCAGTTTAGGATAGAGAGAGTTACTATCAGTATGAACGTAATGAATATTATAATGTTGTGCGTGTGAAACTTTACCAAATATATGTATCAATTAGAATTCAAAATCTTCATTTATAATCATAGAGCTGATCCCGATGAGTAAATAGAGAATAGAAACATTTATTTCAGTGGGCTGGGCAAGAATGTGGAGTTGCAGACTGGGAACTATGGTCAGTATGTTCTCCATCGCTTTCTGGCTGACCTCAGAAATACTCGCCGGGCTCTCGTAAAAGAGGGTGAACAATATTTACAACACGACCAATTTTCTCCTATGAATAATGACTAATTATTTTAATACGAAGACCAAACTGCCGCCCTACACATGGTCAAAAAGTAAAATTGCCTTAAAAATAAAATTATGATAATACTTTTATTTGCATTCCGGCAGCTGGCACACATAATCCATTTATTTATTAAAAGTAACTCCAGGTACCATAGTTACTGGGTGTTATCTAATAATTAACATGCGTAACCAACATTACTGCATTTCCCAGCATTGGGCCTAATTAAACCCATCATTATATAATTGCTTCCAGACGTGGGGCATAAGTAATTCCAGCTATGACTGTTGATATTTTTAAAAATTACGGGGGTCTGATATTTCAACATTTAAAAAAAATGTCATTACAGCCCCTCGATGTTTCGAAAAGGAATATCGACATCTTGGTATATCGACAGAAAAAACATAGAAGTACCGCCTATAAAAATATTACTGCTGGTTTTCGATCAGTATATTTAAACATTGATTTATTATTAGATTTCCGTACATCAGCAAGCTAGCAGCCTGCTTATCCCTCTTAGAGCAACAATTGGAAGGAAAACGATGCATGTTCACACTTGGCGATAATCACTTTGCTAAAGATAGTAATTGTATGTAAGTGGCTCAATAAAAGGTGTCCGACGGGTCCATCGTTTAGTTTCGTCACATACCGGATTTTGTTCGGAGTACTTCATGTCGACTACCCTGTTTTTTTTTCTTTTTTTAATCCATTTCTGCAACGCCAGCGACCTAGCAGTTGTAGTGTCAAAACTGAGGGGTGAAATTAAACGTTGCAGTTCTGTTGGTAGCACCGAGCGCCGATTACGTCAGCATTTCCCCTCACACGTCCCCGCCCTCCGCAAAGAGCAGTCTTGTCATTTATATCTTTCTTCATCATTTTCAACAACTGTTTTTGAAGAACGCCGATGTGAGGAAACAGCACTAGTTGCGTTAAAAATTGTTTATTTATCGCAACTGGTGTGATCTTTCTTCACATCGGATATCTCGTTATTCCATTCACATCCCCACCTCACAGTGCAATCGGACTTCTTCTTTGTGCCACCGATACTTACTTCACATGGACGTGATGAAAACTCAAAAAGTAGTAAAACTCCTTCACACAGTGAAAATAAAATTACTTTCTGCTAGAATTTCAAAAGAATAATTTTAAATATTTACCGAAAATTAAGAAAAAATATAATATAAAATAAAAATATCGGCACTCGATATAGCTCTGTCGGTTCCTACATATCAATATCGAATAAAGGTATCACCAATATACATCGATGTGCCTTGAAGAAAGGTCGATGTGTCGATATTTTATCAACATCTCTAATTCCAACACTGCAACTTAGTCCTGAATCCAAAACACTCACATAATTTTGATTGTCTATCACACTTAACGTCGTTGTCAGCTACAATAGAAGGAAGGTCCCAATTTTTATTTGCTCCTGTCTTCTTGGCAAATATGAAACGTACTCTGTTAAAATGTGGCATACGATGATTCTTGTGCCACATGAACTACAGTCTGGTAGCTTTACTGTTGTAGTGCGAAACCACACGTAAATGATAGTTCCTAATTCGAAGGCGGGTCACACTAACTTCGTCTCACTGGAGTGAGTGGTATGAGATATGCCACAGCCAGAAAATAAGCTTTACTGACTGTAGCTTTTGTCCCACAACGTCAGTCATTACTACTTCCTCATTATACGGCTCTCTGACTCAACAGTTTTCAGAAGAATGGCAGTAATTTTGGCTCGTTTTCCCTGATTCCCACGTGTCCTTGAACATTACAGGGTCCAATTTGGCTCTGTTGAGTACTTGTCCGCGAGGCTTAATTTCGGGTACTGCTCTGTCTCACAGGTGAATCCAGAACCGAAAGTGGCCACTGAACTGCGAGTTGACTGTCACATGTTCCAGAGGATTGCGCATGAAGATTGCAAAAGGGGCGGCAGTTGTGAAGCACGCGCTCTGCCCCTTGTTTAATAGACACGTGTGTGGTGATAACAATATGCTGCCAATGACCGACCCTTGATCCCCATAGTTTAATACATACGTTAAAATCATCACTTTGCACGAAATAGTCGGGGGAGCTCCGTGATACGCTCTGCAAGAACTTCATGGGTTAGACGCTATGAATAGGAAACGTATGGTTACACTATGACGAATGTTCACTGATACAACGACTAGTTGCAATTGCTTTCATGATAGAAAAGTGGCTATTTCTCATCTAGTCTGACTATGTGAGTGTAGACCAGATGTGGTTTAAATTCTAAGAAATAGTATCGACGGAAACTGAGAGATATATACCAAATAAACCCCATGGTACACAAAACAGATCAGAACACTGTCGCAGAAACAACGAAAAAAGCATGTCATCTTTCAAAGAACGGAAAATCCCCAGGATTGGCAAATTTTTACAGAAGCTCGACACTTATCGCGTATTTCAATGAGATACTTTTAATAGTTTCCACAATGAAACTCCGTCTCATAATCATGCAGAAAATCCAGAGAGATTGTGGTCGTATGTGAAGTGCACCAGCGGAAATACATAATCAGTACCCTCATGGCGCTATAACAATGATGTTACTTATGATAGTGCTAATGAGGCAGAGTTACTAAATATGGTTTTCCGAAATTCCTTCACGAAAGAAGAAGAAACAGATATTAATGAATTTTTAGTTCCAGATTGTATACCAGTCAAATTCCTTTTAGACTATGCTGATACAGTAGCTCCATACTAAGCAATTACATGCAACCGCTCGCTCGTCGAAATATCCGTATCTAAAAACGGGAACGTTGCACAAGTTACACTAATATCCAAGAATGGAAACAGGATTTGCAGTAGTATTTTGAAACATACAATGTGTTCAGACATTATAGTTTACCTCAAAAAAAAACGATTTATTGACAAACAGCCAACACAGATTCAGAAAATACCCTAGCTGTTTATTCCCATGAGTATGTAATGAGTGCTATGACGGGGGATGTCAAATTGATTCCATGTTTTTAGATTTCCAGAAAGCTGTTGACACCGTTCCTCACAAGCGACTCCTAATCAAACTGCGTGCCTGTGGAAGTATCGTCTCATTTGTAAGACTGGATTAGTAATTTCCTGTCAGAAAGGCCACAGTTCGTAGGAATTGACGGAAAGTCATCGAGTAAAACATAACTGGCATTCCCCAAGGAATTGTTGTAGGCCCTCTGCTGTTCTTGATCTACATAAACGATTCAGGAGACAATCTGAGCAGCCCTCTTAGATTGTCCGCAGATGATGCCGTCATTCACAGTCTTATAAAGTCATCAGATGATCAAAAGAAATTGCAGAACTATTTAGATATGTACATGGTGCGAAAAGTAGTAGTTGACTCTACATAATGAAAAGCGTGAAGTCGTCCACAGGAGTACTAAAACGAATGAAAAGTGGCAACTGACTCTGAATAAAGGGAAGTGTGAAGTCTTACATGTAAGTACTAAAAGAAATCCACTAAATTTCATTTACGGGATAAAACACAGAGATCTAAAGGCTGTGAATTAAATACTTAGGGATTACAATTATGAATAACTTAAACTGGAACTACGACGTAGATAATGTTGTGCGAGGAAGCAAATCAAGGACTGCGATTTATTGGCAGAACACTTAGAAAATATAATAGGTCTACTAAAGAGACCACTTACATCACACTCATCCGCCCTCTTCTGGGATATCGCTGGACGATGTAGGACTTGCACCAGATAAGATTGCCGGAGGACATCGAAAAAATTCAAAGATGTGCAGCTCGTACAAACGATCGCGAAATAAGGCAGAGTGCCACGAGTATGGTACGTTAGTTGGGGTGACAATCATTGCCCCCCGGGATTAGCCGAGCGGTCTCGGGCGCTGCAGACATGGACTGTGTGGCTGGTCCGGGCGGAGGTTCGAGTCCTCCCTCGGGCATGGGTGTGTGCGTTTGTCCTTAGGATAATTTAGGTTAAGTAGTGTGTAAGCTTAGGGACTGATGACCTTAGCAGTTGTTCCATAAGATTTCACACACATTTTTGTGACAATCATTAAAGCATAGGCGATTTCGTTGAGGCAGGATCTTCTTATGAAATTTGAGTCACGAACTTTGTTCTCTGAGTTTGAAAATTTTTGTTGGTGCCCACAGGTATAGGGAGGAATGATCACCATAAAAAAGTAAGGGAGATCAGAGCTCGCACCGAAAGATTTAACTCCTCCTTTTTCTCGCGAGCTGTTCGAGAGTGGAAAGGTAGAGAAATAGCTTGAAAGTGGTTCGATGAATGCTCTACCAGGCACTTAATTCTGAGTTGCAAAGTAATCATGTAGATGTAGATGTAGCTCTCCTCCTACTAAGATGGCCCATTTGGCACTTTACAGAAATATGTAAAACATAGCAGTTTCCGTTCATCCACACGTGTCCTGAACCCACTGATGTTCCACAGTAATAAGGGACTGTTTTGGTGATGACATTATCCCTTTCCTCTCCCCTTTCATTCACTAGTTTTAGCTGAGGCATCAGCAGTCCGGTAGCACCTACTACGACGAGAAGGTTACGCCAGGCGCCGGAGCAATATGGAGCAGCAAGCAGACAACGTGTGTCGGGGCCTCCACCGTCGCCGCACCATATTCAAGAACCAACTCCACCGTCCTCTACTTGTTGTCTCTCCACTGATGGGCGTCTCTAGGCTTGCTCCATCAGCAGCCAGATTCCTTCACTGAAGGGCAGCAGATCGACACTAGGACGATACAGCCACTCACCCTTCTGCGCGGGTACTGGCGCCCTGGCGCACGAGTTGACACTCACAAGGCGAGTCCATCACCGGAGGCTGGCATCCCGTGCTAGTATATTGGCAACTTTCTGCGCTGCTGGCACCACTCACCAACAAACAGGGGGAGTGTACAGCTGAGCGAGCTTCTGGTGTCACCATTTCTGGGCGCAGACGTCACAGCCCAAAGGCCATCAGCTTGCCAGCGTCGCGCAGCACGCTCCTTCCTCTCCAAGTGTTGAGAGGGCACATGGCTACTCCACTGTGAATCTAAACGTGTAGGTTTTAATAAGGTTTTAATAAACGTGTAGGCTTTAATAAGACATTTGACTTCAGATGTTACTTACGTGAGTTTCCTTCGGCCTGCACCCTTGCCACGACCCATTTGCACAACTCCGCCCTGTGCAGAAGTGTCTCTTCTCCCTGGGTCCACTTCAACTTCCATCAGACAGGACCAAGATCGCACTCTCTGACAGCTCCTCATCGAACCTGTTAGGTATGATGTTCTTGATACTTTGTCTATATTTTGGAGAAATAGAAGGCTGCATTTGCTATTTCTTGTCTGCCTGCTGAGAGACTGCGTTATTTTTGTTAGTATTACATTACAGTCAGTGCTGTGCTGCACGTACTTGTTGATTTAATGAGCTGTGCAGATTTGCAATTTCGTGGCGAGTTGCAAGTTGTTGTGCGTTATTTACGGCGATCGTCCTAGGGCTCACACTGTTTGTTGGTACAGGCTACTTAATTTCTAGTTAAAATGTCAACGCGAATGTAGGCGTCTGAATGGTCTTAATTGCGTTTTTCACCTCTGAGTACTGGATGCGTTGAGTAATCTTGAATTCCTGTATGTTTTTTTTATCGATAAGGGCTCGATATTTCTGCTACAAATTGGGTATCTCTCAAATCAATTCATGAACATGGATGGAGTAATGCATTGATTATTTACTGTGTCAGCAGCTGTACAGCTGCACGTACTCTTCCTTTGTGCGCCACTGGGGCATACCTGAAGTAGTGGCACTTTAAGGCTTAACCTCCAGACAGATTAAATCCATGGCAATGTTTTCTGGAGCTATTCTGCAGCTCTATACCTTAAAGGTGCACTATATCTCTGCAGCTAACTATCCATTCACTCCTGGAGATTCAGCTTTTAATAGATTTCTTACTTGAACAGCTCTCGCTTCCTGGATCAGAAGTGTAGTGCTATGCAGGTTTTCAGTTGATTTCAATGGCCTAAATCAAAATGTCAAGAGCACCTTCCATTCCTTTAATGGCAAGGAAAAAACAATTTAATAGTAGGACTGTTTCTGATAAGTTTGAAACTACAGCAACGGCTGACATAATTCACCATGTCACAATTCGCCCAATGAAAAAATGGAAACTCGTATGTACACTATTCATCAGGAGTAGTAATGCTAGAGTGCACGTAACAGAAGTAGTGATCTCGGAAGTTCGGTAGTTGTAATACGCTTAACGACTGGCGTTGATACAAAAGCTTTCTAATGTACTAAAGACTACATGAAATGCTGATTATCTGTTTTAAACAGATTACCACAAAGTCATTGGGAATTCAACGATCGATAAACACTAAACTAGTATTGTTTAGTGAAGTGCAGGAACGACAGTCATTCTAAGATTCGTGAATGTAGTATATTTATTGTCCCTTTCTGACCTCACAGTAGAGAAAGTAAAACGCCATAGTATTCTGCCGATTTAGTGTTTAGGAGATGGAGAGGGAGAAGGTGGAAGAGATTGGAGGTTCATTCGTGCAGTTACATTGTTTCTTAGATCACTTGTTTGCTTTGAATTCCTGCTTTACTTTCCCTGTACTAATGGGACAATTCTACAGCACTGTAGCTTTTAAAAATAACAGACGATCAATCGCAAGAAGTATTTTCATAATTTCTGTAATTTTTACTGTGAACTTTACAAGTCATTCTGGATTAATTTTGCCTTTCACCTTTTCGTCATTGCACCACCGAAAATCATAAGAACCTGCAGCAGTGTTTTCTAATATCTGGACTGCAATTTATTTCTGCCGTGTGTTCTTAGATCCAGGCAGCGCATGGCGTGTAATGACCACACGAGTATTGTCAAGCGAACCAGTAGTCGGCGCTTCAAAATTCACCGATCTTAACCCTCAAACGGTATGGTGCGGGTCAGATCCGACCGAACGGTTCAGTTTTCCTCTACACTGCTCTACCCGCGCAGTGCAGAAAGTCGAACTGGCCAGGAACCCTACTTGTCACTCGTGTGATGGCTATTGGAGTGACTGCAGTTATCGCATAAGTGACCTTGGCTTGCTGTGTGTATTTCGGGCCGTATCCGAACCGACCGTACCAGTAAAGTTACTAATTGTACTATGAATCCTTTTCACAGTTTTGATAAGGAAATGGCTTGGAAACAACTGTTACACACGGCTGAAGCAGTTCTACTTGAGCTATGTCTCCAGGAGGGTCCTTCAGACCAAGAGGACAGTGACCCTACGGTGGAAGAATGTCTGAAAATCTGACGATGGAAGTCATATGAACAGTGACATAGGAGAAGATGTCTTCGACTGTGATGAAGTGGGTGAGAGATACAGGAGTGACGAAGAAGGAACAGAAGATGTAAATTTTGAGTTAGGTATGGACGAGCAAGCAATGTGGACCGACAAACTTTTATGTTCAAAATATTCAGGAACCCTTCTTCAAATGTGATTACTCACCTGCCCGGACCCAAAAATAAGGCGCGAGGGATTACAAACGAAAAAAAAAATTCACTTTTTATGACCGATGAAATGACAGAAAACATTGTTCGTCATACCAGTAACGAAATAGAAGCTCAAGTACAGTCACCCCATCAATTCACTTGTACATCTGACGGACGTAACTGAGATAAAAGCTTTAATTGTTCTCTTGTTCATGAGTGATGTCTGGAAAGATTCTCGCTTATGCCAAGATGGTATGTTTTCCGTGATGTATGAACCACCGACCTTTCGTTGTGCTACGTCGCAGAAAATATTTATATTCCGTCTACAAAATTTGAGATTCGATGATAAGAGTACTAGGGAGTCGAGAAAGACTAAAGATAAATTTGCTGCGTTTCATGAAATAGAGGATACTTTTGTAAGTCATTGTTTGCAGTACTATAACCCGATTTAGTATGCTCTTAGGCTTACTTACTCAGTGACAGAGAGCAGTCAAAATGTGACAACTTATAACTGGTTCACTTCATATGGGTTGGCAGAGAAACTGTCTCAGAAAAAACTTACTTTAGTCGGTTCACTATGTAAAAACAAGAGTGTGATACCACTATCCATGTTGTCAACGACCCCCACTGGAACTGTAAAGTTCGTCTATCAAGACAACAAAATGTTGGTTTCTTTCACTCCTAAAAAGAAGAAAATGTTATCCTAGTGTCAACAATGCGTCATAGTGGAACAATAAGTGATGAGTCAAGCAAGCCAGAGATTGGCTCTGAGCACTATGGGACTTTACATCTGTGGTCATCAGTCCCCTAGAACTTAGAACTACTTAAACCTAACTAACCTAAGGACACCACACACATCCATGCCCGAGGCAGGATTCGAACCTGCGACAGTAGCAGTCGCGCGGTTCCGGACTGAGCGCCTAGAACCGCTAGACCACCGCGGCCAAGCCAGAGATTGTTGAGTTCTATAGCCTAACAAAACGTGGAGTGGACGTGTTGGACAGACTTTATAAAGACAAGACTACCAAATAGAAAACTCGAAAGTGGCCACTGAGATACTTCTTCGGAATGTTAGGCATCACAACTGTGAACAGTTGCGTTTTACTAAGATGTAATACAAACCAACATTCATTCCCAGAACGTGCACGGACCACTTTCCGAAAAATTTTCGCATTGGGTTTGACAAAACCCGTGTTTGAAAAAAGAATACCCAACCCACGTATCTCGAGAGCTCTTGGTTTTGACAATTGCCAAGGTGTTCGGATAAAAAATAGGAACAATCCACCGTCACGCCCAATCAGAATTTGCACACAACCGAAGAAGATGTAACTTTCGTGATCCTTCTAAAGACAGAAAGGGAAATGAATTTTGTGTCAAATGCAATTCATGCGTATATCGTATTGTGTGTTAGGTGTGTGACTGATGATTCTACTGAGGAAACATACATATGATATTAATTTCTATTTCTGAAGACATTTCTTTTTTTCTTTACATTCTTCTGTGTTTTGTAAAAAAGATGGGAATTGTGTTTCATTTTTTGTTGGTGTTTTGATTTGGATTTGGCGGCTGCTAAGGGATAACGCCCGCAGGGGCTCAGCATCGGTTTGCTCGGTACAGGCTTGGCGACCCTGGGGTTCCTGATCTGGGGACTGGCACGCGCCACCAGTCCTCTGTCACTATAAGCTTTGGGAATGTTTCATCGACCACCATACGGAGCGGCGGTGGAACCTTGTGTGTCACAGTGTGACGTTCCCAGTGAAAATATTGAAGAAAACTTCGAACGTAAATATTAAAAAGAATCAATATGGACGAGAGCTTTTATCTCGATGCGAAATATTCTATTGAATGAGATACTGGCCGCACAGGCGGCAAAAAATTTTCTCATTTGTACTATTATTATATAAAATGTTAATTTCAGTTTTCGAGTGCAAAGATTACTAATTATGTAACTTTAATGTGAGGAAGAACGGAGCTCGATTGCTCTTCTCCTATCCTTTTTCTCTCTCTCTTGTCTGATGTGGTAGAGGTCGGGCATGTTTGTTAATTACTGATCAATGTAAGCTCAGTTGTGATATTAATTTAAAAATATAATAGTTTAAAGTTATTGTTCACTTTTATCTGTAGAAGTTGAGCGCTGTGTCATCTCCGCTTCCTTTTTAAAATCAGTATTCGAAGTAATTTTCAGCGCAACAGTCGCGGCCGCCGCTGCAGCTAGAGATGCCATTACGTGGCAATTTTGATTCACGAATTTAGCAGAAGCGAAGAGATCACCCGCTCATAAGATAAATATTTTTTCCACAGCCGCCTAACGCAGCGGAAGAAAACATAGTTTTAAAATTTTTATTTTCAATTACTCGGCGAGATCCAGAACCACGACTCGGATTTCAATTATTTGTTAACGGCGGTAAGAACAATTCTCTCACGTGTGTGGGCTGCTGCAAATTATAACAAAGAACTCATGCTTGTAAGGCAAAATACAAAAATATTGTTTCAGTTCTCAAATTAAATGCAGTGTGTTTCTAGACTGGCTCATATTACAGTAACTAACGTGAACAAAAAGTTTGCTCATATTAATCTTTATTGATCAGCAAGTTATTAAAAGCATTAACTCAAAAATAACTTCAACTCTATTCAACGTTACATCCAAATCTCTATCATTTAAAAAGTCTTTCACGTCCACACTACATATTTTTATTACTGTCACGCGATACTGGCGCCGCAACTCGGGGCTCGAATTATTTACTATTATGACTGATGTAATTATGTATATACATAACCACTGTAATGTATTAATGTTTGTGTAAAATTTTCTTACATGTGCACCAAACTATACCCTGAGGCTAACTGGAGAAGAGAAGGACTGTAAAAGAAAACGAAATTGATTGAAATAAAAAGAAAAAGGTAAGGCTTATTGTGCAAGAATCCTAAAGAATTGTGTGCGAAATATTCAAGCCATAAGCACATGAGATGCCTTTGGTTCAGAACAGTAAGTTGTGAAAAGTGAAGTGAGTGTATTTCTGTGTATTTGTGTATGTATTTATATGCTTATTTTGGAAGGGATATATGTATATATTCATTTGTGTTAGTGTTTGGGCCGGCCTGTGTGACCGAGCGGTTCTAGGCGTTTCAGTTTGGAACCGCGCGACCGATACGGTCGCAGGTTCGAATCCTGCCTCGGGCGTGGATGTGTGTAATGTCCTTAGGGTAGTTAGGTTTAAGTAGTTCTAAGTTCTAGGGGAGACCTCAGATGTAAAGTCCCATAGTGCTCAGAGCCATTCAAACCATTTTTTGTTAGTGTCTGAAATTGTAATTGTGTCGAATTGAATCCAGTATAGGTAAAGTAGGGCAGGCTAAAGCACCTGTACCGGACGAGCGAAATTTGGTCGACATGGAAAGTGAAAATCATGCTCAGAATGTAAACGAATCCCATGGCACCGACTCGGAAAACATATCTTCCGAAGCGCGGGGCGAGGATTTGCGGACGTCAAAGGAGGCTCCACAGCAGAATGACAATGAAATATTAATGACTCCTTTGCCTGTGCAGGGGGCCAAACCAAGTAGCAGACTAGGTGGGGCACCTGTATGCTCGCTGCATATAGTCAGCTGTTGAGCAAGCGACAGCTGCTTTGGGCGTAAACACTGACGCCAGCGCTGCCGCAATACAAGTCGAACTAGCGCAGATAAAGTCACGTGTGTCGGCAGAGTTACCAATTTGGCAACGAGATGTCGCACCAATCGCACGATGGCTATCTGAGCTAGAGAACCAGGTAAACAGTGGAGGACCGAGTCAGACTCCGCGTACAGATCTTTACGACATCATAAATAGAGTGCAAAGCGCTTACGCGCAGACACAACCAGCTGTCAATAACAGACATGAACAATATCCAGTACCATGTAGTTCACATCATGAATTAAGAAACGAAACGGACAGTAGCAATCCACTGTACCGGAAGGAGGATAATGTGATCAAACATCGAACATTTCAGCCTTTCAATAGCGAGACGCATAATGTCCACCCTGTTGTTTTTATCAAGAATTTTGGTAATTTTTTTCCCAGGGGTTGGACAGAAAGGCAACGCATACAGTTCGTAGTCTCTTTTATACAATGTGACGCGGCACTGTGGGCAACAGATGTATCGGAAAAATACCACACTATGCATCAATTTGAGCGCGCATTTTTGCAGAACATTTGGTCAGACAGTAGAACATTTGGTCAGACAGTGTACAAGAAAGACTGTGTAAAGAACTACACAGCCCTGAAATGTACAATTCGAAATTAGGAACTTTGCGCAAGTACTTTGAAAAAAAAAAAAAATACTTAAATAAGACTAGGTATTGGGACGAACCCATGTCTGATCGTGATGTGATCACATTGATAAAGATGAAATCACCAAGTAATATTAAGAAACATTTGCTCAGGCCGGCCGGTGTGGCCGTGCGGTTCTAGGCGCTACAGTCTGGAACCGCGTGACCGCTACGGTCGCAGGTTCGAATCCTGCCTTGGGCATGGATGTGTGTGATGTCCTTAGGTTAGTTAGGTTTAGGTAGTTCTAAGTTCTAGAGGACTGATGACTACAGATGTTAAGTCCCATAGTGCTCAGAGCCATTTGAACCAATTTTTTGCTCAACACATCCGAGTACGACATTGAACAGTTCATGGACATAGTTGACTCCGTGGATCTGTTAATCGAGGATATAAAAAGTGAAAATAAGTGGAATCATGCCGATTGCAACCAGTAAAAAGCTGATTACATTTGCAGTAGTAATAACCCAACAACAAACGGTAATGGGAACAAACAAGAATATAGGCAACCGAATCGGGGGCCAAAAAATAGTAACGGTCATACTAATCAAAACAGAAAAAGGAGTCATGACGGGCGCATAAGTAATGTTTACAATGGTAACTGTAATCCGTAGTGGCCGAATAACCGGAGACCAGTAGCGCGGATATAACGAATGACCAGGACGGTGGCCTATAAATGCAGCGCCACCGTGGAATACAAATTCAGGTCGACAACAAAACATGGCTGGAGGGTATAACCGACCTTCACATAATCAGAACAGTGCGACATACCAAACTGCATCATCGGGGAGGTAGGGCAATCAACCCAAGCACAGTAGCAACAACCAAAATCATAGTGTGAGGATAGTGGAGGTGACAGACAACTGTCAACCCAATGTCACTCACCCGTCAAACTAAAGACAGCTGCAATCCGCTCTCCGTTGTTGGCTGCGAGAAGGTGTAGTGAGGGCACATTCTATAATGACTATATGCTGAGGGATTATGACGGGCTGAAAATAGAGGAGGAAGTAGTAAATGTATCTCAAATATGTAACCGGCCGGAGTGGCCGTGCGGTTCTAGGCGCTTCAGTTTGGAACCGCGTGACCGCCACGGTCGCAGGTTCGAATCCTGCCTCGGGCATGGATGTGTGTGATGTCCTTAGGTTAGTCAGGTTTAAGTAGTTCTAAGTTCTAGGGGACTGATGACCTCAGATGTTAAGTCCCATAGTGCTCAGAGCCATTTGAAGCATTTTCAAATATGTAAACAAACAGATAAAGATGTTGTGCAAGCGGTATTACAAGCCGAAATATACGGTGCACCACTTCAAATAATAGTAGACACAGGTGCGTCAACTAACGTCCTGAGTTTATAACTTTACAAGTACTTAAGCCAAAACAATCACATACCTGTGTTGCCAGTAAGAAATTGTCGAGTGACAGGTGCAATTGGTGCACAATCCTAAATCATAAAGCACCAGGTGCAAGTTGAATTTGTGGTAGGAAATGAAGCAATAAGAAGCTCGTTCCCTGTTGTTAAAGGATTGATGGTCGCTTGCATACTGGGAACAGACTTTTTATGCCAGAGGGTTGCAAAAATCGACCTCTTGTGCGGTGAATTGAGCATTATGAACAAGGATAAACGTGTGACATCGCCGAAGTTACGAACACGAGAAATGCACGGAAAATATTGCCGTAGCTTTCAGGTTAGATTAGAGGGCCTACAGGTTATAAACTTTTACTCAGACTTATGTGGAAGAAAAGAATATTATAATGAATCTATTATCGAAGACAGTGATGAGAAAAGAAGGACATGGAATCAGCATGTTTGTCATTGGCACAACGGTATGAATTAACTCAGCTGCTCGTAAGTTATGAGAATGTGTTCTCAGAGAAACCAGATGCTATAAAAGGCTATACTTATAACATTGAGGTAGTGCCTTATGATATGTTTTGCCATGCCAACTACACCGTCCCATGGTCTAATTGAGAGCAGTGTTCAAATTTTTAAATAGTAGATTAAGTTTGTAGTATATTTTTCATATGTAAATGTCATATATTTAAATGTAGTATGTAAGAAAAGGTTAAAAATACCATTACTATGAAAATAATTTCAATTTTGAAGGAATAGCAAAAGTAGGTTAAGGAACGTTTTAAAATCTTATTCAAGGATATGCAACAGCATACAAAGCTGAATGAATTTCTTTTAGTGTGTATAAAATGTTTTAATTGTAACAGTAATGGGGCTTGTAGAAGCAAATATTGCATACTGTGTTGCTTGCCAGTATCTATGTGTGTTCCAAACTTCAGACACCAATTGATCCTAATTTGCTACAGAACATGAGTGTAAGTTGTGTATAACACCTAAGGTACCTCATGTGTTGTGGGCAAAGAATGACATAATTAGCAAACGCCAGTAATTCTAGGCCCTGCTAAGGTGTAATTTTCCTGTGAAGGCAGAGACATTTTCACGAGTTTATCAAGTAATTTCAATTCATAATCAACTGACAGCCTAGGAACTTGCACGTTAGGCCTAGGTTGCAAAATGAATAAATAATAATTTAGACAAAGTTTTTGTAAAGTCGAGCCTGGCTCTGGAGGGCAAGTAGGCAATCTATAGGCAGACATGACATGGGACTTACCTCAGATCAGACGCTAATACAATAGTATCGTTAAAAATCTGATGGAAAGTATGAATATATAAATGAATGCTTGAATTGTGTATTTGGTGAAAGAAACTGGTAGATCACGGTATGAGCTAATATCAAGTTTGAACTGAGCTAAGTGTGTTAGTGCTTGTTAGCCAGCCGAGACAGGTACTTTTGAACTAGCTAGCCGAGACAGGTACTTTTGAACAGTATAAAACTGTGAAAGTGAAACTTTGATAACGGACAGTGAAGAGCATATATATTGAACGTTCAATAGTTGTGCACACGCAGAACGACAATATTGTGCACGAGAAACTGTGAGTGTTATTATAAATGTGTAATTTTTAACGCAAAATGAATCTACAACCCATGTATTTGTGACTGCGTTTCCATTAAGTCTAACAATGTGCTATGCGCGGACTGTCATAAACACAGCTAACGCAGAAGCAACGAATGTTTGTGCAAAGAAGCGTACTCGTATTTGGACGCTCAAAAGTGCCTGCGAGTGCAAAGCAGAAATTAAAAGTGACCTTGACAGAACCAAAGTTTGACGTGTAACCAAAACTGTGTCACGTATAAACTGCATTCTAAGAAACAGAGCCACGTCATGTTTTTCTGCTAAACAATGTGAACCTGATACTCCATACCGCTGAAAACTTCACATCAGGTGCTGAACTAATAAACTTTCCTATCCAACTAGCCATAACATCTGCAGCGGGAAGAGAATACTACGTCCTGCGTGTGTGTTGTTACATGCACAATGCTGGAGACGCGCTGCTGAGTAGAATCTTGTCAACGAGCGGGGAGGCGGTCCTTCCTCGATCGTCCACACCGACCCCCCCCCCCCCCTGCCGCTGACAAACGCGCATCGCCTGCTGTTCAGTGGATCAACTGATTCCGACGTTCAGCGCCGGCGGGTACCACGCCTACGGCACGCGGGCGTCGACCTCTCCGTCGCCACGGCGGACGCAGGCCACACCTACCAACGCCGTCGGGATCTGAACGTCGCGGCGTCGAACAACAACCATCACCACCACAACAAATGACAAATGAATTGATCACAAGACTCTCTTACGTGTTTTAACAAGCAATACACATTTCATTACTTTACCGACGTCGTACCGCGAGTAATGAATTGAGGATAGTCAAAGTGGGTTGGTCTATCGCTGCGCCTAGGTTTTCACCTGGGGTTTCCCTCAGGCCTTGTCGAATGGGGAGCGAACAGTCGATATCCGTGGTACTTCATAAATTTTAGACTAACCCATAATTGAGTGCCTCTGAGCACCACACAAGCTGCAACAGTCAAAAGCAAGCAGCCAAAGCTACAGTAGGACCTCTGGATAACAATACAGCCTACAAAGTCTTTTAAGTTTCACGTTACAGAATGTCAGTTCAATAGCATACTATTTCCTTTTGTACATAACTCTGTTTGTATTGCTTGTCGAGCAACAACATAACTTAATGTATTTTTTTGTCCCCAGTGAAAATACTGAAAAAAAGAACTCGAACGTTAGTATTAAAAAGAATTAATATGGACGAGAGCTTTTATCTCGATGCGAAATATTCTATTGAGTGCGATACTGGCCGCACCTTCATTCCAGTGACCACTTCCCACTCCGTATTCACCTACTGGATGGGCTGGCCGGTGTGGCCGAGCGGTTCTAGGCGCTTCAGTCTGAAACCGCGTGACCGCTACCGTCACAGGTTCGAATCCTGCCTCGGGCATGGATGTGTGTGATGTCCTTAGGTTAGTTAGCTTTAAGTAATTCTAAGTTCTAGGGGACTGATGACCACAGATGTTAAGTCCCATAATGCTCAGAGCCATTTGAGCCAATGAAGGTCGTCAGTGACTTCCCACTGCACAGAGTCCACAAGAGCTGGGAGCAGAAAGAGAGGTCGATGGCTGAGAATGATCCAGTAGCAGCACAGAAATGAGATGGAGTGCCTGAGTTGAGTATGCACAGCTCCTCAGATGGCATGAGGCTCTCCAATACCCGACCCTAAGGACAAGCAGAGTTCAAATCCCACAATATATTATGGGCATTGACGTCTTCCAGTAGGAGAAATGGTTGGGGAAATTGTTGTATAAAATCTGTTAAAGCCTCAGAGTCAATCGCATCATGTGGAGGTAAATATAGCAATCAAACAGTGATCCTCTGACGTACATGAACCTTAGCTGCAACTGCCTGCAGGTAAGTACCAAGTGGGAGAGCGGAGTAGTGGTGCACATTATTGACAAACAAAGCGACCCCTCCCTTGGCCCTTTCGCCAGTCTGGCCATCCTTTCCTCCTTATCACAGAGTCATCAGACGCTTTAAAATGGGTTTCCTGGAAACACAAGCACAGGGGGCGTTCCTGTGCTAGCAGTTTCAGTTCCTCCACATGTATCCTGAACGCTAGCAGTTTCAGTTCCTCCACATGTGTCCTGAACCCATTAATGTTCCACTGCACTGTGGAAGTCATTTTAACGGAGTGATTCTACTCTTTCCGCTTAGCGTTACGCCATGGTGGTCAGACAGCAACGGAGGGCACGGGTGAGGGGTGGCGAGGAACCACGTGAGAGATTCGCTGATTCCCTCAGGCAAACGTCGACGTCCATACCAGCAGTAGTATGACCATCTTCAGATCCGTCAGACAGCAAGAAGGACGACTGGTCCGATGGTTTCGGAGTGGACCACTTTGACCATTCGGCCCTCATCCCCATCTTTGACCTAGGGGACAGTGGCAAGGCTGATGCAACAGAAACACTCTGCTGGATTTCTTTCACTGTCTGGCACCGCGCGACCGCTACGGTCACAGGTTCGAATCCTACCTCGGGCATGGATGTGTGTGATGTCCTTAGGTTAGTTAGGTTTAAGTAGTTCTAAGTTCTAGGGGACTGATGACCTCAGATGTTAAGTCCCTTAGTGCTCAGAGACATTTTGAACCTACTGGATGGGATGAAACTCTCCCTGAAAGGACACAGTCACGATGGATGATCAGCAGAGCCAACTGGTTGATGCTGGGCCAGCTGGCTGTATGTAAATGCCGTAGCAGCATGCAGGAGTGGTTGGATCACATCACACGAGCAATCCACGATAACGCTGACCTCTTCACCCCAAAGCCATCTCTTCATCATTCTACGGAACCTCTGTGCCTTTGTGGACTGATGAGTACCGTGTAGTCATTCGAGTCAGGCATGCAGCTTTGCGTCTGTTTAAGAGACGTCCAATGGCGGAATACCTAGAAGACTTTCGATTATCGAGGGCAAAGGCTCGACTCATCATCAATGAGAGCAAGAAAAGGTCATAGCGAATATTCCTGTACTCTGTCAAACATTCCACCTGTTCTACTGCAGTATGGAAAGACATCAGGAGGATTTCCGGTAAAGGCAGTCGGTTACAAATAGCAGCGTTGTTGACTCAAGTGTGTCTCCAAAAAACACTTGGAAACATTGCGCAGACAATGGCAGAGCACTTCGCGCTGACTACTGTCACTGCCAGCCAGGATCCAGTGCTCCGTTGATACTGTGCCACCATGGAAAGGGGACACTTCAGGCCTAACAATTCGGAGTCCTGTAGCTGCCCATTCTCCATGTGGGAACTGGATTCGGCGCTGTCTGCGATTCTAGGCGCTACAGTCGGGAACCTGCCTCGGGCATGGGTGTGTGTGATGTCCTTAGGTTAGATAGGTTTGACCTCAGAAGTTAAGTCCCGTAGTGTTCAGAGCCATTAGAACTGTCTACGGTACGTGAAGTGCACCTGGTCACGACCGAACCCAATACAACATGCTTCGACATTTGTCAGCAGCGTCAAAATAAATCCTCCTCAAATCTTTTAATCTGATATGGCAGACAGGCAACTTTCCCAAATCGTGGAGAGAGGCAATTTCGATACCTCTCCTCAAACCAGGAGAGGACCACACATGTCCCAGTAGTTTCGTCACAGGGTTATTTGGTAACCGTGATAGCGTTACGGGGATGTTTAATAAACTCAAGTGGCAGACTCTGCAAGAGAGGCGCTCTGCATCGCGGTGTAGCTTGCTCGCCAGGTTTCTAGAGGATGCGTTTCTGGATGAGGTATCGAGTATATTGCTTCCCCCTACTTATACCTCCCGAGGAGATCACGAATGTAAAATTAGAGAGATTAGAGCGCGCACGGAGGCTTTCAGACAGTCGTTCTTCCCGCGAACCATACGCGACTGGAACAGGAAAGGGAGGTAATGACAGTGGCACGTAAAGTGCCCTCCGCCACACACCGTTGGGTGGCTTGCGGAGTATGAATGTAGATGTAGATGTAGATGTAGTTTTCGGAGAGTCGCCTTAACGAGCTGTATGCGTAAGACCTTGGAGCGAATGGTTAACTGCAATCTGGTTTGGATGTTGGAGATCAGGCAGCTTCTAAGTCGCTCTCAGTGTGGATTCAGGAGATTTCGATCCACTGTCGACAACCTGACTGTGATAGTGCAGCTATTCAACAGGCGTTCCTATGTAAACAGCATTGTGTAGGTGTGTTTTTTGATATCAGTAAGGCGTACGATACTACTTGGGGAAATCATGTTCTAGGGCAGCTCCACCAGTGGGGTTTCCGCGGCCGTCTGCTCATCTTTATTCGGTACCGAGTTGGTGACGTGCTGTCGATTAGTTTCGAGCAGGAGAACGGTGTCTCTCAGGACAGTGTTGTAAGTGTTACCCCCTTTGCCAAAGCCATAAACAATATCACGTCCCGTACAGTACTCCTTATTTGTGAAAGATTTTGCAGTTTTCTGTTCTTCCTCCAGTACTGCAACAGCAACTCTTCAGTTGCAACTTACATTGAAGAGATTGGAGGAGTGGGCTACAAGGGCTGGTATTACATTTTCTATGGATAAGTAAGTGTGTATTCATTTTAATCGTTCTCGTCGTATTTTTAGTTTACATGACTTGCGTATGCGGAACACTGCTCTCCCTTTTAAAGACTCTGTGCTGTTTCTAGGCCTCATTTTTTGCTCCAAGCTGTTGTAGTTAACACACCTGAAGGACCTGAAAGCACGGGCCCAGAAAGCACTGAACATTTTGAAGTGTCTTAGCCACAGGCCTTGGGGACAGGACAGGGTGCGTCTGCTCCAGTTTTATAAGGGCTTTCGTTCGTTCGTGGCTGGACTGTGGATGCACAGCGTACGTGTCAGCGAGGCCTTCGTATCTGAAAATCATTGACGCTGAACACTATGAGGGCATCAGGCTATCCACGAGCTCTTACAGGACCAGCCCCATTTCCAGTGTCTGTGATGAGGCTGGTGAACAGTCACTTACCATCCGGCGGCAGCCTCCCATGGTGCAGCAGGTATGTCAGCTCCTCGCTATACCCACTTCTCCAGCATACCATGTCATTGCTCGTCCAGCTATGGAACGTCTTTTTGCGAAGCGTCCACAGGCAACGAGACCGTTTGAGGTCCGTGTAAAATGCATGCTGGAGTCCCTTGGTGTGGGGCATGTACAGGTTCTAATCCGGGGGTTTTAACCGACTGCCACCCTGGTTATTGCAGAGGTCCACAATAATTTTAAATTTAGTGCAGTGCAGAAGAGATTGAGCTCCTGCTTCTGCTTCTAATGTGCTATTTTCCGGCATTTTGAATGATCACTACAACCATGTAGCTGTCTTCAGGGTCGGGTCTAAACAGGGGGAGTCCGTCGGTTGCTCTGTTGTTTTCCCAGATCGTGTCCTCAAGATTCGGTTGCCCCCAGAGTTCACTGTATCTCATGCCGAACTGTCTGCGGTCTTGAGGGCGCTGGAGCAGATGAGACGTACCATACTTTCCAAATTTCTCGTCTGTCAGTACCTTCTAGCCTCTGCAGTGCTTGTATTTAGTTGATAAAGTAGTTCTAGATATCCAGGACGCCCTCCTCCGGCTACAGCTGCTGGGGAAGGATTTGTCGTTTTGCTGGGTCCCAGGGCTCATGGGTATTGCGGGGAACGGAAGAGCGTATGTAGCAGCCAAGAAGGCGTGTAGCTATCCTCAGCTGGTTCATGTGCCATCCCCCTGCGTGATATTACCTCGCTCTTGAGGTACAGAGCCATACCTCGATGGGGCGACGAGTGGCTGGAAGTGACAGATAATAACCTCCGTCTAGTAAAGCCTACAACGCGGTCGTGGCGTACTTCTTTCCAATCACGTCGACGGGACGAGGACCTCCTTATTCGCCTTCGCGTAGGCCACAGCCTAGCTTCTTGCTCCGGCGAGAGGACCCTACAATGTGTGATGCGTGTGGCGTACAGATTACTGTGCGCCACATTTCATTCGACTGTGTTTCTTTTGCGACAAGCGGGCCGTGTCGGATTATCCGATGGATCTGCCCTCTATTTTAAGTAACGTCCAAACGAATGTGATTCGAGTGCTCAAATTTTGTGAACTGTTCAATATGTTTCCCAAGATTTTAGGGAGATGATTTTAGTGTGTCAACAGGGTGACTGGCTCATCCATATTTTTTGTAAGAGGTCAGCTAGTGACATTTCCTGTGTCTTTCTTTTAGCTCCTGCCTACATCTGCATCTACATGGATACTTTGCAAATCAAACGTCTGGCAGAGGGTTCATCGGACCACCTTCACACTAATTCTCTATTATTCCAATCTCGAACAGCGCGCGAGAGAAACGAACGCATATATATTTCCCTGCGAGCTCTGATTTCCCTCATTTTGTTATGATGATCGGAGGAGAAGAAAGTTGGTGACTGAAGTTTCGTGAGACGATTCCGCCGCAACGAAAAACGCATTTGCTTTAATGATGGCCACCCCAAATACTGTATCATGTCAGTAACACTATCTCATCTATTTCGCGATAATACAAAACGTGCTGCTCTTCTTTGAACTTTCTCGATGTACTCCGTTAATCCTATCTGGTAAGGATCCCAGACAGGGCAGCAGTACTTCAAACGACGACGGACAAGCGAATTTACGGCCTTTAGATCTGACCGATTTATCGTGTAACCAAAGTCTAACGGATTTCTTTTAGCACTCACGTGGATGGCCTCACACTTTTGGTTATTTAACGCCAAGTGCCAATTTTCGCACCATACAGATATCTTTCCTGAATCATTTTGCAATTTATTATGATCTTCTGATGAGTTTACTAGACGATAAAGGACAGCATCCTCAGCAAACTTCCTAAGACGGCTGGTCAGAATTTCTCCTAAATCGTTTTTATAGATAAGGAACAGCAGAAGGCTTGTAACACTGCCTTGGGGAAAGCCAGAATCATTTCCGTCAGTTACTACGAAATGTGATCTCTCTCTGACAGAAAATCACGAATCCAGTCGCATAATTTGGACGATATTCCATAAGCACGCAATTTCACTACAAGCTGCTTGTGTGGTACAGTGTCAAAAGCCATCTGGATATCTAGAAATACGGAATCAGTTTAAAATCCCTTGTCAATAGTACTCAACACATCGTCTGAGTAAAGAGCTGGTTGTGATCCACAAGAAGGATGTTTTCTAAATTCATGTTGACTGTGTGTCAGTAGACCATTCTTTTCGAGGTAATTCATAATCAGCGGCGGCTCGTGAGTATAAATTCTGGGCACTCACAAATTTTTAGATTCAGAAATTATTAGCATCTGCTGTGTAACAGTTATGCTTAACAACAAGTTTATGCAACTACAGCCACTGCCAATAATAATAATAATAATAATAACAGCAATAATAATAATCATACTAAGATGCGTAACTTTGTTGTTGTTGTGGCCTTCAGTCCTGAGACTGGTTTGATGCAGCTCTCCATACTACCCTATCCTGTGCAAGTTTCTTCATCTCCCAGTATCTACTGCAACCTACATCATTCTGAATCTGCTTAGTGTATTCATCTCTTGGTCTCCCTCTACGATTTTTACCCTCCACGCTGCCCTCCAATGCTAAATTTGTGATCCCTTGATGCCTCAGAACATGTCCTACCAACCGCTCCCTTCTTCGCGTCAAGTTGTGCCACAAACTCCTCTTCTCCCCAATTCTATTCAATACCTCATCATTAGTTATGTGATCTACCCATCTAATCTTCAGCATTCTTCTGTAGCACCACATTTCGAAAGCTTCTATTCTCTTCTTGTCTAAACTACACTCCCGGAAATTGAAATAAGAACACCGTGAATTCATTGTCCCAGGAAGGGGAAACTTTATTGACACATTCCTGGGGTCAGATACATCACATGATCACACTGACAGAACCACAGGCACATAGACACAGGCAACAGAGCATGCACAATGTCGGCACTAGTACAGCGTATATCCACCTTTCGCAGCAATGCAGGCTGCTATTCTCCCATGGAGACGATCGTAGAGATGCTGGATGTAGTCCTGTGGAACGGCTTGCCATGCCATTTCCACCTGGCGCCTCAGTTGGACCAGCGTTCGTGCTGGACGTGCAGACCGCGTGAGACGACGCTTCATCCAGTCCCAAACATGCTCAATGGGGGACAGATCCGGAGATCTTGCTGGCCAGGGTAGTTGACTTACACCTTCTAGAGCACGTTGGGTGGCACGGGATACATGCGGACGTGCATTGTCCTGTTGGAACAGCAAGTTCCCTTGCCGGTCTAGGAATGGTAGAACGATGGGTTCGATGACGGTGTGGATGTACCGTGCACTATTCAGTGTCCCCTCGACGATCACCAGTGGTGTACGGCCAGTGTAGGAGATCGCTCCCCACACCATGATGCCGGGTGTTGGCCCTGTGTGCCTCGGTCGTATGCAGTCCTGATTGTGGCGCTCACCTGCACGGCGCCAAACACGCATACGACCATCATTGGCACCAAGGCAGAAGCGACTCTCATCGCTGAAGACGACACGTCTCCATTCGTCCCCCCATTCACGCCTGTCGCGACACCACTGGAGGCGGGCTGCACGATGTTGGGGCGTGAGCGGAAGACGGCCTAACGGTGTGCGGGACCGTAGCCCAGCTTCATGGAGACGGTTGCGAATGGTCCTCGCCGATACCCCAGGAGCAACAGTGTCCCTAATTTGCTGGGAAGTGGCGGTGCGGTCCCCTACGGCACTGCGTAGGATCCTACGGTCTTGGCGTGCATCCGTGCGTCGCTGCGGTCCGGTCCCAGATCGACGGCCACGTGCACCTTCCGCCGACCACTGGCGACAACATCGATGTACTGTGGAGACCTCACGCCCCACGTGTTGAGCAATTCGGCGGTACGTCCACCCGGCCTCCCGCATGCCCACTATACGCCCTCGCTCAAAGTCCGTCAACTGCACATACGGTTCACGTCCACGCTGTCGCGGCATGCTACCAGTGTTAATGACTGCGATGGAACTCCGTATGACACGGCAAACTGGCTGACACTGACGGCGGCGGTGCACAAATGCTGCGCAGCTAGCGCCATTCGACGGCCAACACCGTGGTTCCTGGTGTGTCCGCTGTGCCCTGCGTGTGATCATTGCTTGTACAGCCCCCTCGCAGTGTCTGGAGCAAGTATGGTGGGTCTGACACACCGGTGTCAATGTGTTCTTTTTTCCATTTCCAGGAATGTATTTATCGTCCATGTTTCACTTCCATACATGGCTACACTTCATACAAATACTTTCAGAAACGACATTCTGACACTTAAATTTATACTCGATGTTAACAAATTTCTCTTCTTCAGAAACGCTTTCCTTGCCATTGCCAGTCTATATTTTATATCTTCTCTACTTCGACCATCATCAGTTATTTTGCTCCCCAAATAGCAAAACTCCTTTACTACTTTAAGTGTCTCATTTCCTAATCTAATTCCCTCAGCATCACCCGACTTAATTCGACTACATTCCATTATCTTCGTTTTGCTTTTGTTGATGTTCATCATATATCCTCCTTTCAAGACACTGTCCATTCCGTTCAACTGATCTTCCAAGTCCTTTGTTGTCTCTGACAGAATTACAATGTCATCCGCGAACCTCAAAGTTTTCATTTCTTTTCCATGGATTTTAATACCTACTCCGAATTTTTCTTTTATTTCCTTTACTGCTTGCTCAATATACAGATTGGATAACATTGGGGAGAGGCTACAACCCTGTCTCACTCCCTTCCCAACCACTGCTTCCCTTTTATGTCCCTCGACTCTTATAACCGCCATCTGGTTTCTGTACAATTTGTAAGTAGCCTTTCGCTCCCTGTATTTTACGCCTGCCACCTTTAGAATTTGGAAGAGAGTATTCCAGTCAACATTGTCAAAAGCTTTCTCTAAGTCTACAAATGCTAGAAAAGTAGGTTTGCCTTTCCTTAATCTTTCTTCTAAGATAAATCGTAAGATCAGTATTGCCTCACGTGTTCCAATATTTCTACGGAATCCAAACTGATCTTCCCCGATGTCGGCTTCTACCAGTTTTTCCATTCGTCTGTAAAGAATTCGCGTTAGTATTTTGCAGCTGTGACTTATTAAACTGATAGTTCGGTAATATTCACATCTGTCAACACCTGCTTTCTTTGGGATTGGAATTATTATATTCTTCTTGAAGTCTGAGGGTACTTCATCTGTCTCATACATCTTCCTCACCAGACTGGCTCTCCCAAGGCCGTCAGTAGTTCTAATGGAATGTTGTCTACTCCCGGGGTCTTGTTTGGGCTCAGGTCTTTCAGTGCTTTGTCAAACTCTTCACGCAGTATCGTATATCCCATTTCATCTTCATCTACATTCTCTTCTATTTCTATAATATTGTCCTCAAGTACATCGCCCTTGTATAGACCCTCTATATACTCCTTCCATCTTTCTGCTTTCCCTTCTTTGCTTAGAACTGGGTTTCCATCGGAGCTCTTGATATTCATACAAGTGGTTCTTTTTTCTCCAAAAGTCTCTTTAATTTTCCTGTAGGCAGTATCTATCTTACTCCTAGTGAGATAAGCCTCTACATCCTTACATTTGTCCTCTAGCCATCCCTGCTTAGCCATTTTGCACTTCCTGTCGATCTCATTTTTGAGACGTTTGTATTCCTTTTTGCCTGCTTCATTTACTGCATTTTTATATTTTCTCCTTTCATCAATTAAATTCAATATTTCTTCTGTTTCCCAAGGATTTCTGCTAGCCCTCGTCTTTTTACCTACTTGATCCACTGCTGCCTTCACTATTTCATTCCTCGAGGCTACCCATTCTTCTTCTACTGTATTTCTTTCCCCCATTCCTGTCAATTGTTCCCTTATGCTCTCCCTGAAACTCTGTACAACCTCTGGTTCTTTCAGTTTATCCAGGTCCCATCTCCTTAAATTCCCACCTTTTTGCAGTTTCTTCAGTTTTAATCTACAGGTCATAACCAATAGATTGTGGTCAGAGTCCACATCTGCCCCTGTAAATGTCTTACAATTTAAAACCTGGTTCCTAAATCTCTGTCTTACCATTACATAATCTATCTGATACCTTTTAGTATCTCCGGGATTCTTCCATGTACACAACCTTCTTTTATCATTCTTGAACCAAGTGTTAGCTATGATTAAGTTATGCTCTGTGCAAAATTCTACCAGACGGCTTCCTCTTTCATTTCTTAGCCCCAATCCATATTCATCTACTATGTTTCCTTCTCTCCCTTTTCCTACACTCGAATTCCAGTCACCCATGACTATTAAATTTTCGTCTCCCTTCACTATCTGAATAATTTATTTTATCTCATCATACATTTCATCAATTTCTTCATCATCTGCAGAGCTAGTTGGCATATAAACTTGTACTACTGTAGTAGGCGTGGGCTTCGTGTCTATCTTGGCCACAATAATGCGTTCACTATGCTGTTTGTAGTAGCTTACCCGCACGCCTATTTTTTTATTCATTATTAAACCTACTCCTCCATTACCTCTATTTGATTTTGTATTTATAACCCTGTATTCACCTGACCAAAAGTTTTGTTCCTCCTGCCACCGAACTTCACTAATTCCCACTATATCTAACTTTAACCTATCCATTTCCCTTTTTAAATTTTCTAACCTACCTGCTCGATTAAGGGATCTGACATTCCACGCTCCGATCCGTAGAACGCCAGTTTTCTTTCTCCTGAACTTATCTGACAAAATAAAGAATTGTTTTTCTGATGGTTCAAATGGTTCCTGCCGGCCGCGGTGGTCTAGCGGTTCTGGCGCTGCAGTCCGGAACCGCGGGACTGCTACGGTCGCAGGTTCGAATCCTGCCTCGGGCATGGGTGTGTGTCATGTCCTTAGGTTAGTTAGGTTTAAGTATTTCTAAGTTCTAGGGGACTTATGACCTAAGATGTTGAGTCCCATAGTGCTCAGAGCCATTTTTTTTTTCAAATGGTTCAAATGGCTCTGAGCACTATGGGACTTAACTTCTGAGGTCATCAGTCCCCTAGAACTTAGAACTACTTAAACCTAACTAACCTAAGGACATCACACACATCCATGCTCGAAGTAGGATTCGAATCTGCGACCGTAGCGGTCACGCGGTTCCAGACTGAAGCGCCTAGAACCGCACGGCCACACCGGCCGGCTGTTTTTCTGAAAAATTTGTTGTTTTGTCCTGATTAAAGCTGTGTGACAGCCCGAGACTCAAACGCGGGACCTTTGCCTTTCACGGGCCAGTGCTCTCTGACTTTTTTCTAATTGATCAGTTTGTTAGTTATCGTTCGTTGCATGTGGTCGGGCGGTCTTCACAAGACACCCGTTCACGTTCATCGCTTATCCTTGCACTCAGTTTTTTTATTACAGAGGGCATCCAGCTCTCTGACCGAACACGCTGAGCTGCCGTGCACGCAGACTGAGCTACCCAAGCACGACTCACGACCCGTCCTCATTTATCTACTATTCTGTTAGCATCTAAAATAAATTCAACATAGTTCATGTTTACACTGCACACGAAAGCCGATTCCCGCACAGTAAACAACCAACTCGAAAAACGAAATGCCGTTTACTTAATTGATTAAACTCAAGTAGTAATGTCTACTAAATTGGTCATGTTGTGTCACCGCCAGACACCACACTTGCTAGGTGGTAGCCTTTAAATCGGCCGCGGTCCATTAGTATACGTCGGACCCGCGTGTCGCCACTGTCAGTGATCGCAGACCGAGCGCCGCCACACTGCAGGTCTAGAGAGACTTACTAGCACTCGCCCCAGTTGTACAGCCGACGTTCATAGCAATGGTTCACTGACAAATTACGCTCTCATTTGCCGAGACGATAGTTAGCATAGCCTTCAGCTACGTCATTTGCTACGACCTAGCAAGGCGCCGTATTCAATTGATATTTATCTTGTGAAGCATGTACAGTCAAGAGAGATGTTCACCAATTGTGGATTAAAGTTAAGTATTCTACCAGTTACCTCCAGTTTTGCTAGTCTTATTTCTCTGACCTGTTCCAGACCTCACGCCAGCCTGTGTGAGTTTAAACGCATGCCTTTCGGCTTCCTCCAAACACCGTGAATTGGCTCCTACCAATACACAACAGGTCACTTGACTAAAATACAAATGAGGCACTGAGATCCATAAGGGCTTTAAGCACGCCGATCCCACACTTAAGTTTGGAAATTTGCGGTAAGTTCTATGGGACAAAACTGCTGAGGTCAGCGGTCCCTAGACTTACACACTACTTACTCTAACTTAATCTAACTTACGCTAAGGACAACACACACCCATGCCCGAGGGAAGACTCGAACCTCCTACGGGAAAAGCTGCGCGGACTGTGATAAGTCGCCTCAGAACGCGCTGCTACGGCGCGCGGCGCACATTTAAGTGAATTATCAGAGAAATCAGTGATACAGCATTTCGTGAATTTTCATATATACAATGTGGGCCCACAGCACAGATAAACCTGACTCACCATAGGATCAACAAATTCAGAAGCGTGAATAAATGCTACAATCTCACGATCGACCTTGATGTGCTTTAGGCCCTTATGATTCTCAGCGCCTCAAATGGATTGCTGTATAATAAAATTCATAGCTTAATATACTATAATTCATTCAGAAACCCTCAAACATCTAGGAGGATTTATGTCGAGCGAACGGGGATGAATGTCTACCGCAGTGTGCTACCATCTGGTGGCACTGACGTAAACATCTAGTTGAGTGTCAAGGGCTAGGTGTGCACATCGTGAACCGTGCACGTTGTTTACCAAATCCGTATGTATTTGGCCTGTAAGGTTCAAATGGTTCAAATGGCTCTGAGCACTATGGGACGTAACATCTGAGGTCATCAATCCCCTAGAACTTAGAACTACGTAAACCTAACTAACATAAGGACATTACACACATCCACGCCCGAGGCAGGATTCGAACCTGCGACGGTAGCGGTCGCACGGTTCCAGACTGAAGCGCCTATAACCGCTCGGCCATATCGGCCGGCAGGCCTGTAAGGCAATTACATGACGCGAGCTGCGCATGCCGAAAAGCTTCTTAAAATGTGCACAACAGGAGGTGTGTTCGCGATCCCAATGCCACTGTTCATGATGTTCGAACACAATATATGTTACAAAATACTGCTGCATATCGACGTGAATGATATGGGCCTGTAATCACTCCTATTGCTTTACTTGAATATTTGTGT
This sequence comes from Schistocerca nitens, assembly GCF_023898315.1. Lineage (NCBI taxonomy): Eukaryota > Metazoa > Arthropoda > Insecta > Orthoptera > Acrididae > Schistocerca > Schistocerca nitens. The sequence goes on along the minus strand of NC_064616.1, from coordinate 553,993,842 downwards.
GACTTGTAGAACTCTCCAGTCTTTGGGTAGGGATCTTTCGTCAAGCGATCTGTTGTATATTATTATTAAGTATGGAGCTACTGCATCAGCATACTCTGAAAGGAACGTATTTGGTACACTGTCTGAACTGGAAGATTTGTTTTTACTAAGTGATTTAAGTTGCTTCACTACTCCGAGGATATCTATTTCTAAGTTTCTCCTATTGGCACCTGTCTTGATTGGAATTCTGGAATATTTACTTCGTCTTCTTTGGTGAAGGAATTTTTGAAGGCTATGTTTAGTAACTCCGCTTTGCAGCACAGTCGTCGGTAGTATTTCCATTGTTATCGCACAGGGAAGGCATAGATTGTGTCTTGCTGCTAGCATACTTTACATACGACAAAAATCTCTTGATTCCGCCACGTTTCGAGACAAAGTTGCGTTGTAGAAACTATAATAAGCGTCTCGCATTGACGTCCCTGATAAATTTCGAGCCTGTGTAAAAGATCGCCAATCTTGGGGATTTTGCGTTCGTTTAAAATTATCATGGTTTTTTTGTTGTTGTAACAGTATTCTGACCTGTTGTGTACCATGGGGGAGCAGCTCCGTCGTTTGTTAATTTATCTGGTATAAATCTCTCAGTTGCTGTCGGTACTATTTCTTTGAATTCAAGCCGCACCTGGTCTACATTTACATTGTTAATTTGGATGGAGCGCAGACTGTCTCTCAGGAAGGCGTCAAACGAATTTTTATCTGTTATTTTTTTAATAAATATATTTCTCGTTTACTTTTGTTGAATTTGGAGCTACGGTATTCAGTCTCGCTGCGACAACCCAGTGGTCACTAATCCCTGTATCCATTTTGATGCACGTTATTTGCTCAGGATTATTTGTTGCTACGAGGTCTAGTGTGTTTTCACAACCGTTTTCTATTCGAGTGGGCTCATGAACTAATGGCTCGAAATAATTTTCAGAGAATTCGTTTAGCAGAATTTCGGATAATGTTTTATACGTACCTTTGGATTTAAACATGTATTTTCGCCAACATACCGAGAGTAAATTAGAGTCACCACCAAATACACTCCTGGAAATGGAAAAAAGAACACATTGACACCGGTGTGTCAGACCCACCATACTTGCTCCGGACACTGCGAGAGGGCTGTACAAGCAATGATCACACGCACGGCACAGCGGACACACCAGGAACCGCGGTGTTGGCCGTCGAATGGCGCTAGCTGCGCAGCATTTGTGCACCGCCGCCGTCAGTGTCAGCCAGTTTGCCGTGTCATACGGAGTTCCATCGCAGTCTTTAACACTGGTAGCATGCCGCGACAGCGTGGACGTGAACCGTATGTGCAGTTGACGGACTTTGAGCGAGGGCGTATAGTGGGCATGCGGGAGGCCGGGTGGACGTACCGCCGAATTGCTCAACACGTGGGGCGTGAGGTCTCCACAGTACATCGATGTTGTCGCCAGTGGTCGGCGGAAGGTGCACGTGCCCGTCGATCTGGGACCGGACCGCAGCGACGCACGGATGCACGCCAAGACCGTAGGATCCTACGCAGTGCCGTAGGGGACCGCACCGCCACTTCCCAGCAAATTAGGGACACTGTTGCTCCTGGGGTATCGGCGAGGACCATTCGCAACCGTCTCCATGAAGCTGGGCTACGGTCCCGCACACCGTTAGGCCGTCTTCCGCTCACGCCCCAACATCGTGCAGCCCGCCTCCAGTGGTGTCGCGACAGGCGTGAATGGGGGGACGAATGGAGACGTGTCGTCTTCAGCGATGAGAGTCGCTTCTGCCTTGGTGCCAATGATGGTCGTATGCGTGTTTGGCGCCGTGCAGGTGAGCGCCACAATCAGGACTGCATACGACCGAGGCACACAGGGCCAACACCCGGCATCATGGTGTGGGGAGCGATCTCCTACACTGGCCGTACACCACTGGTGATCGTCGAGGGGACACTGAATAGTGCACGGTACATCCAAACCGTCATCGAACCCATCGTTCTACCATTTCTAGACCGGCAAGGGAACTTGCTGTTCCAACAGGACAATGCACGTCCGCATGTATCCCGTGCCACCCAACGTGCTCTAGAAGGTGTAAGTCAACTACCCTGGCCAGCAAGATCTCCGGATCTGTCCCCCATTGAGCATGTTTGGGACTGGATGAAGCGTCGTCTCACGCGGTCTGCACGTCCAGCACGGACGCTGGTCCAACTGAGGCGCCAGGTGGAAATGGCATGGCAAGCCGTTCCACAGGACTACATCCAGCATCTCTACGATCGTCTCCATGGGAGAATAGCAGCCTGCATTGCTGCGAAAGGTGGATATACGCTGTACTAGTGCCGACATTGTGCATGCTCTGTTGCATGTGTCTATGTGCCTGTGGTTCTGTCAGTGTGATCATGTGATGTATCTGACCCCAGGAATGTGTCAATAAAGTTTCCCCTTCCTGGGACAATGAATTCACGGTGTTCTTATTTCAATTTCCAGGAGTGTCTTATGTCTTCATTAAGGATTTTGTATGTAACATACTATCAATAAACTTTATTATTCAAAAATAATACTTACTGTGTGCCTATATCCACGCAAACCTCATCGAAGAATGAGCGGATCGGATCTGACCAGACCGTACCGTTTAACTTCGTCTCCAACCACCTACCATTTGATGTTTAATAGGGACTCAAGCCGAAAACACCCAAGACTCAGTCGACTAGCACACAGTGTTATCATTGATAGAAGAAAAACACTCAGAGACAAGAAAATCATTTACAGGAAGATAATCTTTAACGCAACCTTTTCTGGTATCAGCAGTTGATTCCGGAATCGTGCTATGAGAGTGCGTGCTTTCTCTTCAATATTACTAGCACTCAATCCACAGATCGCTTCTTACTGTTCCAGTGACCAGTGAAAAAGAAAGTATATACTTTAAGAAAGACTGAAACACAAACTGTGTAACATTCTGAAGGTCAATAACTCAAGTTCTTCAGTATTCATATCCAACAAGGACCAATATTCACCGTTTACGGCACTGACTGAAATGTCATAACAAAAGTAAAATTATAATCTTGGCTGTAAACTATGAAGAGACATCGTTATTTATTTATTATCTTGTAGTAGAGAAATATCAATGTCTTGTGCCTGAGCTGTGCTTCTCCTACTTCATTACATTCCTCTTGTACGTCTAGGTCAGTCTTCACGAAAGCTGTATACTTCGTTCTCTTTGCGACGCTGTGATACGGGAACCAGTCAGATCATGGCCTCTGTTGGCATTGACCATCAGCCACTATCACCTTCAAACGTTGTGTTGATGGTTTAAAATGTTCGTTTTCTTTGGAGGAGAAACCGTATCTATGAAAATAACAAGTTCCCGCTTCATTTTCGTCTTTCTGATTTAAATCTGAAGTCTCACTATTTTTATTGCTGATTTCATTTAACGTATTTTTCTTGTCACTGCTGATCCTCATTCTTCGTACACATGTAATATGTCTTCGTCGATATTGTAATTAACTGCGTGAATGTTTCTTTTATCAATTACCTCTCATCTTCAGTTGTGCTTCCTGCTAATACCTTTGAGTTTACTTGTGGCTTTCTCCTTTATCAAAATAATGGGGCCGTATAATACTTGTTCTTTCAAGCGGAGCTCATTAATATATGAATATCTTTAACTAGACATTTTTGTCAATTTCACTCGATTTTGTAATCAATAAAATAACATCACATATGATCTCAACCCGTGATGTTTCATTTCGTTTCCTTCTCTCCTTCTGAGTCTTTCACTTTTTTTTGTTACCAAGTGCATTTGCATGGCTAAAATTTTCCGGTTTTCTCTCCATTCCCTTTTTCCATTTCTCTGTCGAATCTGTCGTGAAATAATGCAAATGAAGCAAGTGTGTGTTGGGGAGGTATAGGCATGTGTAAGTAAGTCGTATAAATGGTAAATGAGTGGAGATGTGATAAAAAGTCATGTAAGTTATAGATTCAGAATTCTCCATGGATCTTTGCTAGCTGATAGGTCGTTTGAGGTCCGCAGAATACCTGAGTACTGTGCGCAGATTTTCTCTTTTTTTCCGTTTCTGCTCCGTACTCCTATTGCTTAGCCCGTTTCCTAGTAAGGCAGTTCTAAACCGTGGGACACCGCTGACAAGGTGATACGTAGATCAGTGTCGCAACAGTATTTTATGGTTTGGGTTCTCTGCCCTTACATCACGTAGCTCTGACTCAAAGCAGCAATGTGCTGAAGGCACCACACGGATGTGAGACAAATCATTGGCCCTAACTTTATTAATTAAACCGCTCCAGGTTCGCTGCGATATACATGATTCAGGAAATCGGCCCGGATAACTGTCAGAATCAGTGTAAGTGAGAATGTATCCGATACAAGCAAGTTTTATGGAATATCATGGCTGGTCCTAAGACACACAGGCTGGAGCTGGCAAAGCGTCTATGGTGAAGTACGGCAGTGGATCGTAGAGCTCACGGAGCACGATACATAGGACAGGTCTCTCGGCGTGAGAGATACAGAGTAAGACGTAAGTGATAGTTCTCTGGTTCTTATGGAGATTATAACGCGACACCAGTGACTCAACGAGGCATTGTTAAGATTTTCTTCAGAACATTAGTGTGTGTTGTATAACAGAGATGTCTATGCTTGAATTCAATTAGGAGTGCCGAGGTTGAAAAAATATAAGGTGTTGTATTCATGCAAGAGGATTGCATAGGGGTATAAAGGAGACATTTTGCTGTAGTTAAAGTAAGTGATTCGGTTGTAGGTTAAAAGAACGTCTTGGTGAGATGTTTAATTACATGGAATGTATAATGTTGTGGTATCTATAGTGGACACTTAGCGTGTTTAATTTGAAGCGTTGATATTACCTAGTGCAACATGTTGATCATTTTGTGAAATGTGTTAACGAGGTTCAAGAGACTAAATGATACTTCCTAAGGTTAATTAGGATAGCATGTGAGGAAGAGTGAGAGCATAGTTCCGTAATGTTCTAGGAGGCCTCCCGGTTCCCAACACCACTATCGTTATGAGATGGTTCAACACCGTTGCCGCATTCTCAAGTGAATATCGTGAACTGTAAGTGTTCAATGAGTAGTTTTGCCTAAAGGCTCAGTGGGACAGCACAGAAAATATTGTAGGATTCCAGGGAGTTGACTGAAGCATGAATGGTACCCACAAGAGTAACCAGTGGAGTCAAGTATTGGATACTGCAAATCAAATATACTAGAGCCGGATTCGATTAGGTTAAGTTTTTGTTCCACAGACCCAAAAATGAGATGATTCTCGTGGGTGTGGAACACATCAGAAAGAATAACCTAAGAACCATAAAACATTTGAATACAATACTTACTACAGTGATAATTTGCCGGCCGATGTGGCCGAGCGGTTCTAGGCGCTTCAGTCTGGAACCGCGCGACCGCTACGGTCGCAGGTTCGAATCCTGCCTCGGGCTTGGATGTGTTTGATGTCCTTAGGTTAGTTAGGTTTAAGTAGTTCTAAGTTCTAGGGGACTGATGAACTCCGCCGGCCGCGGTGGTCTCGCGGTTCTAGGCGCGCAGTCCGGAACCGTGCGACCGCTACGGTCGCAGGTTCGAATCCTGCCTCGGGCATGGATGTGTGTGATGTCCTTAGGTTAGTTAGGTTTAAGTAGTTCTAAGTTCTAGGGGACTGATGACCACAGCAGTTGAGTCCCATAGTGCTCAGAGCCATTTGAACCATTTTTTTGAACTGTTGAACTCCGATGTTAAGTCCCATACTACTCAGAACTATTTGAACCATTTTTCTGTTCATTTGTCAGGAGATTGTCAAAATAGGTGAATACAATACAGTAAACTGGAACTGCTAATATTTACAGAATTAATACACTGTCAGAATGAAACATTGTTATTCACTTTTAATAAATTTACCAAACACAAAATACCTAATCGTGACTGTTGTGACCAAGTGCTGTCAAAACTGAAATCTAACAGACATTTTTACTTAAGCTGGTCTAACAGTTCCTGTTAAGATATTCATCTATAGAGTAGAAGGAGTTGCCTATCAAAAAGTTTTTTGAACTGTATTTAAGCCGTGCTTCTGGCTCGCTCGTAGCCCGTTACCGCCGGAGGCGTACTTGCAGCTACGAGGGCAATGGGGTCGGCTAAGCCTGCCACGGCTCGCCTGCTATGAGTTTCCACTGCACTCGGGAGACTCGTAGGCATTCCAGTGCCGTTTGTCTCAGAGCTATAATGACGAAAGAGGAGGTTCTGCGAATGTTAGCAGACGGGACGTACGTTCTGCTGGACACATCTAGAACAAGCTGGGCAGTTCATGCCGGGATAACTTCAAGATACTAGTTTAATTTATTGTCAGTTTGTGTCATTTCATGTTAGACGAACTAGGTGTCCACGGTAATGTTAACCGATTTTCTTGAAATTCACTCTTACAGCCACGTCAAAGAAGAGAGCTCAATATTTATTTTCATGTCTCTTTTACGTTCTGGCTGATTAAAGCTTGCAGTATATTATCAGAGCGTTCAGTTTATTTGCGAATGTTATTTCGAATGCGGCCTCTGTGCGCTCGTAACAGGTACGCTTTTCCGGTTAGTGAACCAAAGACGCTATGCCGAGTTAAAACTTTTGTATCCCATGCTGTTAATTGCTTCCACTTGTTGACCGAAAAAGCTAGTAAAACTAAATCTCATTTGAACTCGTACTTACTTCTAGTATTCTCTTTGTCTGTCTAAGACTTCATAGGAAAGGTACGATCTGTACTGTACAGTGGAAATAAATCAGTGTCTACCAGATATTTTGAATGCATGATTTAAATTATCAAGTCATCACAGAAGCTGAATTAATTATTTACGCTTTTTTCGTTGAATGCGCAGTTTTTCGAAGAGCCATCAGTTTCACTGAATCAAAGAGCCTCTAACTACTAAAGTCTGCCGGCCGGAGTGGCCGTGCGGTTCTAGGCGCTACAGTCTGGAGCCGAGCGACCGCTACGGTCGCAGGTTCGAATCCTGCCTCGGGCATGGATGTGTGTGATGTCCTTAGGTTAGTTAGGTTTAATTAGTTCTAAGTTCTAGGCGACTGATGACCTCAGAAGTTAAGTCGCATAGTGCTCAGAGCCATTTGAACCTTTTTTTACTAAAGTCTAAATTTCCTAAAGAGCCTTTTGCTCTAGCGGACTAATAATATTGTGGTGTGTAGTACGAAGTTTCGTTATCTGGTGAGTTTTTATTACAATAACACGATACAATGTAGAACCTGTGCTGTGTTTGTATGAGTCCGATGACAAGTGTATTTACATTTTATTCAGAACTTTAGAAAACATGATTAACGCCAAGTATCTAGGACGCTGGACGTGCACATTACAAACCATACAAGCTGATGCACTTCTTTCGCTGATAGTCTAATTTAAGTTAAATCAGTTCCACGTAAAGGTGAAAAGCTTTATCACGACGAAGGTCACTGTTAAACATAAAAATAAAATAAAACAGACAATACTTTTTACGAACAGAAATAGAAAAATTGTTCCTTCGACTTCATCGAGATTTGAAAGATATCTATAATGTACTGAAGAAACTGTTCGCCAGATTTAAAATTGTAACATTGTGGGAATAATAATCATAATATTTCTGCTTTACTTTTTGTTGTATTATAATTTCCTAAAAAACTGCTTCGGTATTTTAAGGAGATGCGGAAAAATAGGGGTTGTATTCGTCAGAAAAGATATTGATTACTGCAATTTTTAATTCCAGATAGTGGCTGAAATGGATACTTGTGATCCTGTGGGTTACGTCTAGTGCGGAAGAGAGGGATGCGAAGTGGTACTAATATACAAGGGAGCCATCACGAGCATGAAAAGACATGCGTGCAAAAGTATCTCGTATTCGAGATCTACAATAGTTTCGAACAGTGATAAAGAGACAATCAGGGACAAGTGTGTGCAAATGTGTGCGTTGTATCTACGGCGGTTCAACACTGTCTGTAAGGAAGGGTTTATTAGCTTATCACAAGGACCAATCGATATTGGTGCCAAGTACGGGACAGTGACAGGACAAGAGATTTTTCTATCTCCGAGAACTGTTTTTCGATATGTACGAGATATTGCCGATCAAGTGAGAAGTGAGGTCTTGCCTCAAGTAAAGAAAGCTATTGAGCAGAATGGGTGTTCTATGACGTACGGTCGTTGGACGGACAATTATCGCAAAATGCGTTATCTGACTGTCACATCTGGTATTATTGTAGAGTCTGAGGATAGGTGTGAACTCAGAAACAATGTGCTCCTCACAACGAAGTTTCAAATCGTTCAAATGGCTCTGAGCACTATGGGACTTAACATCTGAGGTCATCAACTTAGAACTACTTAAACCTAACTAACCTAAGGACATCACACACATCTATGCCCGAGGCAGAATTCGAACCTGCGACCGTAGTTGTCGCGCGGTTCCAAACTGAAGCGCCTAGAACCGCTTGGGCACTGCGGCCGGCCACAACGAAATTTCCTGACTTTTCAGATATAAGTGAAAATATTCTTACAGAGTCATATGAAAAACTGTTTGCGATAGATATATCTCCTCTGGAATTAAACAAAGTGACATTTGTGACGGATCACGGACCGAACGTGAAGAAAGCTCTTCAACACCACAAATGTCTACCATGAGCAGTGCACTGTATAAACAGAGCATTAAGGCCCACATCGGATGACAAGTTCCTTAATGAAGAATTGCCTGATAGACTCCATACAGGCAGCGAGTATAACTGTAGGAGCCGGCCGAAGTGGCCGTGCGGTTAAAGGCGCTGCAGTCTGGAACCGCAGGACCGCTACGGTCGCAGGTTCGAATCCTGCCTCGGGCATGGATGTTTGTGATGTCCTTAGGTTAGTTAGGTTTAACTAGTTCTAAGTTCTAGGGGACTAATGACCACAGCAGTTGAGTCCCATAGTGCTCAGAGCCATTTGAACCATTTTTATAACTGTAGGATATATGAAACGCTCCGGTGGCAAGGCTAGAAAAGCATTACATCAAGATGTTCAAACGAGATCGAATAGCATCCACATGATGTTGGGTTCGTTTCATTAAAAAAATAAACTTGAGAATTTGCTGTTGGAAAAAACGAACAGGAAACGATATCTTCGTATCAACCTGATGTAATGGAGGGCGTAATTAAATTCCTTGAACCTTTTAAAGAGGCCACAAATGACGTGGAGGGTAAAACAGAACCGCCCTGCCTCTTGTGGTGCCGAGGGCACTTAAGCCTAGTATACTACATACACGCCAAAGTGATGAAGGCAGTGCAGTAGTTATTATTATTATTATTATTATTATTATTATTAGTAGTAGTAGTAGTAGTAGTGGTAGCTTTATTCATCCGTAGATATCTTTTTACAAGGATATAGGACATGTCAAAGTATTTAGAAATATAGATCAATTTAAAATAAGCTAATTCGTATACACATATATTTACAGACTTCTAGTTAGAGACAATCATTAGATTTACTCCTGGTATACAATACTTTTTTATTAAATTGGTAAAAGGGCATGCCGAAACCTACCTAAAAGAGAAAGTCGTTGACGAACTACAGGATTCCCATTATATGGCTACAGCTTTCCATCCACATTTCATGGATCTCTTAGTAATGAGTGAAGAGAAGAAAGAAAATATTTATCAAGATGATCGTCAGAAGCTAAATAGTGTAGTTGATCAAAGAGAAAGAAGATCCCATGCCCTCCCCCGAAAAGAAGTTCCGAAGCTGGCGTTCATCAATTTCTAAATACAAAGATGAAGTTGAGAAATATTTGAACATAGAGACCCCCAGGTGACAACAACAAGAACGTACTGTTGTGGTGGAAGGCCAATGCCTGTGCCTCTCCTAAGCTCTTAAAAGATGCGAAAGAAATCCTCTAGATTCCCGCTAGTAGTGCTGCAAGCGAAAGCAATTTTAACAGGACAGGCTTAATGGCATCCGAGAAGCGCTGGTGTATCGATCCAGAACATATCGATGACAAGTTCTTAATTCATAATAATAAGAGGAACAAGGAAATTATTTTATGAAGACAATCAAATCATACGAGACGGAGCACAAATAATCTGTGTAAACAGCCTCCACTTGTGTAAGGTACAGGGCGACAATTATTGAACTACATGAAATAAAATCGTCGTAACTTCTGGTCGGTTTGCGTTAGGACGTTCAAAATGCACGGTTGGCCGTCTTGTTGTAGTCGGCCATTTGCACGTGAAAATGTCACGGTACAATGTGGCTGAGCATATAGCATTTGTGAAGGCCAGCATTAACAGCCCAACAGCGGCTCAAAGGAAGTTTGAGACAGAGTTCAAGCTGAAGGCAGCCGGTTCAAGTGTGCCAACAATCAAAAATGCGATTTGCGAGTTTGAGAGAACGGGTAGTGTTCGTGATAACAGTGTTGGAAATTTCGGTCACCCAAAAAGAGTGAAAACGCCTGAAGACATCGAGAAGACACGTGCTGTGTTTCAAATCAGACCCAGGAAATCGATCAGACGAGCTACACAACAGTGGGATTCAACCGGGAGACACTGTGGCAAATTCTCGTTGAAGACCTGCATCATTTCCCATACAAAATTCAAATCCAGCAGCCATTAATCCCCATGGCCATGGAACAGCAGTTGCGTTTCGCCAACAATATTGTCCACAGGTTTCATGAACAGGACTTTGATGTGAATATGGTTTGGTTTAGTGAAGAAGCCCACAGTCAATTGGATGACTTCGTCAATAAGCAAAATTAGTGCTTTTTGGGAACTAAGAATCCGCACTTTGCGATCGAGAAGTTTCTTCACCGTCAATGGGTGACTGTGTGGTATGCAATGACAAGTCACGGAATAATCAGTGCGACATTCCTTGATGGCATGGTTACTGTCGAACGGTACGTGAATGTTTTGGAAAATGACTTCATCCCCATTATCCAAAGTGACCCTGATTTCGACAAGATATCGTTCATGCAAGACAGAGATCGACCCCATCGAAGCAGGAGAGTGTTTGGTGTCCTGGAGGAGCACTTTGGGGACCGTATTCTGGCTCTGCGGTACCCAGAGGCCACTGGTATGGGCCTCGATTGGCCGTCATATTCTCCAGTTGTGAACACATGCGACTGCTTTTTTGGGGGTCTATATTAAGGACAAGGTGTACAGCAATAACCCCAAAACCATTGCTGAGGTGAAAACAGTCATTCAGGAGGTCATCAACAGCATCGATGTTCCGACACTTGAGCGGGTCACGCAGAATTTTGTTATTCGTGTGCGGTACATCATCGCCAATGATTGTAGGCACATCGAACATCTCATAACCTGAATTCTAATATCTGTAGTGAACATTTACATGTTGAATAAAATGTGTGCAAGCCGTAGTTTGCAGCTAATTTACGTTTTTTTATATAATTCAATAATTGTCACTCTCTAAATGTAATATACAGATTTGTATTCGGAAATTTCTATTACGAATAGATTTTTAAATTCTAGTCACATAGTTGTCATGTACTGTGTTACATCATCTCCAACCTCTACTTCATTAACTGATTCCACTTGATCATTCATTACTCTAATAGTTTTAATCTTATTTTTCATGTACGTACAAAGAATGTTATTTCTTCCATTAAACAACCATGAGATGGCTTCATAAATTGAATCTGGTTATAGCAGAGAAATGTTTAACTTCTTGGCACATGCTCGACGAACAAATCCTGCCCGCGCGGGATTAGCCGAGCGGTCTCAGGCGCTGCAGTCATGGACTGTGCGGCTGGTCCCGCCGGAGGTTCGAGTCCTCCCTCGGGCATTGGTGTGTGTGTTTGTCCTTAGGATAATTTAGGTTAAGTAGTGTGTAAGGCTAGGGACTGCTGACCTTAGCAGTTAAGTCCCATAAGATTTCACACACATTTGAAAAAATCCTACGAGCATTTCCTGCTTCTACAATGTTTCTAAACAAGATAACACGAAAATACAAAGATCGAAGTATTATGAAGATAAAATAGTGAATTCATCAAACGTGTATACATCATACGTGCAGTTTTCATCGCATGCCTTTGGGTACTACATTTGGTCGATTTCCCTTCCGCTACAAATAGGACCGAGTTGCCTCGCTCGTGAGCGCCTGTGCTCTAGCCACGAGTTACTTGCCGCCCCAATCCCGAGCAGCTGCCATGCTCCCGATTAACGAACGAGCTTGATGCGCGTACTGACCGCCTCCGAAATACATATACTAGTGTCGATATCACGTAACTTGTGCATGTAATGTACAGGTAGTGAATAGAAATATACGAACTGTAGAGACACAAGTAATTCGTAGTTCTGTGTGAGTGTCGGAGCCCAAGAAGGTGGAACAGCGAAAATAACGTTAATACAAACAGGGGAATGAAGACTACAGACATTTGGTAGCTAACTCAGAACTTGTACTCCGGACTAGTGTTTTGTAAAATATCAATAGTAGAAAGAGCTTTCTTACTGCAGCCAGACTTTTGCCATGCAAGAATTCAGTGGACTGAATTACTCCAGAAAGGGAGGAGTGTAGCGGCGCGTGCACCAATCGGGACCCGATGCCGAAATATGAACGCTTGTCAACACCCGCAAGCCTAGCGCTTACGCCATGCCAGCTGCTCCCCAACAACGGCCCGGGTGCCGAGGCAATAACCATCGCTTCGAGGCATTTCGACGGCGGTTGACGGACTGTGTACGTCAAAACTTTATTTATTTGCTGGTTTCTTTTAGTTTGTTATCTGTATAAAAGAACAGACCGAATGTTGCACATGAATGGCATGAATAAAGACCACGATATATTTTAACATAATTTCAAATGTATTAGTAATAATTAAGCATTACGCTGTTTAAGGGGGGGGGGAATTTATATAGAATAACTACATTAAATCAAACTGAAAAAAGTCTACGTACTACCATTTGGCCATTTGGCACCCAGATATCTGCTCATCAGGAATCCAGTAGGCACACACTGCTGGTCCATTACACTTTGCGGCAGTGGTAGGGCACAAATTTTATAATTTATAATTCTGGGCTACAGTACTACAGCGCTATACTACACAGAACCACACTACACTACTGTTCTTTCAGGGTCTCAGGAAGCCTGTCCTGGTCCTCCCTGAGGCTCGTCTCCTCATTGCTTCCAGAAGGTTGTTGTGGGTGGGTGTTCCGCCGTGCCGCATCTCGTTACCATGATGTAAGGCCTCCTCTTGGTTGTCTCTCACCCATGTAGTCTTGCAGTTAATAATCCGATATCTTAGCTGTAAGCGAGTCCAGCTTATACCACAGTTCTTTATTCCTTTTACATCTGTAATAGGACCTCCCTTGTCTTGTATAATAGTTGGCCGTCGGGCTGGGCTCCGAATCGGCGTCCGCCGTGTGTTGGTTTCCGTCGTCAGGCATTCATTGATCTTTCTGCTGCAGGCTGCCGCCAGGTTGAAACGATGCCCTTCTAGCGGAAGATATGAGGGCTCTATGACGTACGTCACAGCACGTGACACTACATGTCTTAAGACTTGCAGCGACCGTCTCCAGCAGGGGGCGACTTGCTGTTAGAGACCACTTAAATACTTCGCAGCTGCGCATATAAAGAGACGCAAGCTCTCCATGGTATATGACAAAGCTAACGACTTTATTAGGCACCTTCTTATTGACATGCTGATTTTCTCCCGAGTCCCAGAAGTAGCCGAACATTAGCAATGTATACTGAGCAAGGCAACTAGTGTGACGTCAAAAGTTCGTTGTGGGGTGGCCCGTATTTCCCATGGGCCCCGCCTCACAGTCACTTACACGCTGGATGCCAGCCCCTGCACTCGCTTCAGCTGGGCGGGATACTGCCGATCCGCCACTAGCGTAACTACATAAGGCTGCAGCGTCTGATGCAGTACTGCGCAGGTATGCTGACCAAACAAGGACAACGCTCTCCTGGGGAAACGGTTACCGCACTCCTCGTGACACTATTTCCCAGCGCTGTAGGCCGCGATATCGACTCCTGACCATGCCTGCGGATCATGGACGTCGTGGGTCTCTGCTGGGCCGCGCCACTATACGAGCAACTTCTGTAGCTTGCTGGAGAAACGCAGAGTTTACACGCACACTGTCTGTCTTACTGCGGTCACCTTCACCACCTACGGACTCCCATAGACCTTTCCATCCCATCTAACCCACAATGTCCAGATGGGAGATGGTTCAAATTGCTCTGAGCACTATGGGACTCAACTGCTGAGGTCATTAGTCCCCTAGAACTTAGAACTACTTTAACCTAACTAACCTAAGGACATCACACACATCCATGACCGAGGCAGGATTCGAACCAGCGACCGTAGCGGTCTCGTGGTTCCAGACTTCAGCGCATAGAACCGCACGGCCACTCCGGCCGGCTCCAGATGGGAGAGCTATCGCCGTCCGGCCTACTTGGAGTACAGCTCTTCCACCCCTCCGTAGCACCCGCTACATACTCGTGACCACTGCAGACGAATAAGTCTTTTTCAAGCACTAAATGAATTCTATCTAATGCAGAAACAGATAAAATTTATTTTATTTTGTTCAGTTTTACAGAAACAGTATTTTGCCCTCTACGTCAGCATATGTATCTTCTTTGATTGAGACTAAATGACATTGAGACTAAATGACCCATTAGAGTATCTACATATTTGATGTTGCAGCTGCCATCTGCAACTCGGTTACTTCAGTACTGGCTGGATATGCACCTATTTCATTACTCCCTTGTTTTTGGGGTTCCGTGCTTCAATCAGTAAAAACGGAGTCCTTATACGATCATGTTTTTGTCCGTCTAATTGTTCGTCTGTCAAGGTTCCTTTTCCTCAGGAAAGAATAGAGGTATCGAGTTGAAATTTATACCAAATACTAAGGTCTATGGTCCCTTGTCGGTGCAAAAAAATTAAGCTTCTAAGTCAAAGAAATCAAAAGATACGCCCGTCCGTTAAGATCCCTTTTTCTCAGGAACGGATAGAGGTATCAAGCTGAAATTTATATCATATATGAAATCTGTGGTCCCTCGATGGTGCAAAAATTTTAAACTTCTGAGACAACGCTATCGAAAAATCTAATCATTTCTGTCACACATTTTGATATTTGAAATTCAGTCATTAAACCTCTGTAGATAATTAAGTTTGTACAGAAACCTCAGAGCGCGACTCCTACTCGCTCTTGTCCGGTTATATCATATTATGAGGACTGTTCAATAAAGAATGATCATTTTTTTTGACAACATACCTTTACTCATCCTCATAATTTTGATGGTCCTTCTCGAAGTAGTCTCCCATGAATGCGATGCACTTGTTCCAGCGTTTCTGCCAGTCTTCAAATACATGCTGGAAACCATTTCTGAGAGGTCCTTCAAAATCGCCTCCGAAGTCTTCACCACTGCTTCTGATGATTGTTAATATCTCCCACGAAGGCATTTCTTCATGTAAGGGAATAGAAAAAAGTCACATGGGGCTAAATCCGGGCTATAGGGAAGGTGAGGTATGCACTTCACGTTGATTTTTGCAAGATATTCAGCAACAACATTGTGAATATGCGGCCGCGCATTATCGTGGTGCAGCATCCAGCCTGCTTCACGGAAATGTAGTCTTTTGCGCCTGACGTGGACTTTCAATGTTTTCAGGACATCCCTGTAGTATTGTCCAGTTACTGATGTGTGTGCAGGTACAACATTCTGATAAACCATTCCATGAATATCAAAGAATGAGATGACCATAACTTTTCCAGCAGAAGCAACCAATCTTAAGGTAATTGGTCGATCCTCTCTCACAATGACAGCTGCAGTGTTGATGTTTTCTTCAGTAAGAGCAGTAACTGGACCACCGGGTCCTCCTTCCTTTGAAATTGTTTGTCTCCCCTGTTTAAACATTTCAAACCACCTTCGAGCTGTGCTGTAGGGAAGAAAAAACTCTCCATAGGCCTCCTTTAACATTGTATAGGCCTCAGCTGAAGATTTGTTGAGACGAAGGCAGAATTTCAAAGACGCATATTGTTCCTCGCGTGTTACCACCATTGCAGCGGTAGGCGATACTGAACATGCCTGACCTTGCCTGCCTCTCACAGGCGGAAACCAGGAGTCCCAATAATGAACTACAACGGCGTGTTTGTTGCACATTAAGCTAACTGAATATCATAAGATTAAATTTGAGAGCGAGAAATTTGGACCATAAAAAATTATGATCATTCTTTATTGACCAGACCTCGTATATGTGCCCTAACTTCCAGGGACATTAGGCCTTTAGCGATTATGTAGGAAGAAATGTTGTGTTACATTACCTGACGTTTGATACGATTCGTACATGTTTTTGCATAAGACAGTCACGTGTTTCTTTCAGTTTGTCGTTTACAGATTTTGAATATACCTGGGAAAATCATATTCACTTTCACTGGTGTGATTGGCACGTAAAATCAGTGGACACTTTCTTTTCTGATTGGCTGAATACCCGGAATCGGTCGTATTTATTCCAGTCTCCTCCTTCCACCTTTTTTCTGTCCATCTGCTGCTCCACTCTCTCTGTCCATCTCCAGCTCTCCCCTCTCTGCCCACCTCCTCTACCCTCCCTCTCTGTGTTCACCTCCTCCTCCAACCTCTC
This sequence comes from Schistocerca nitens, assembly GCF_023898315.1. Taxonomy (NCBI): domain Eukaryota; kingdom Metazoa; phylum Arthropoda; class Insecta; order Orthoptera; family Acrididae; genus Schistocerca; species Schistocerca nitens. The sequence goes on along the minus strand of NC_064616.1, from coordinate 553,977,275 downwards.
TCTCTCCGTGTACAGAATAAAAATGAAAGCCCGACTCCGCGTGGCGGGACGGGGGCAACAGTATGATCAGATATCTATAAGATTCTATAAAGATTAAGCGAAAGAACTTGGCCCCCCTTCTAGCAGTAATTTATCGTAGATAATTCCGCTTGAGCAACGAAAGGCACCTAACGACTGGAAAAAAGCGCAGGTCATTCCCGTTTTTAAGAAAGGTCGTAAGACAGATCCACACACTTATAGACCTATATCATTGATGCCAACCTGTTGTAGAATTATGGAACAAGTTTTATGCTCAAGAATTATGACGTTCTTGGAAAATGACCAGCTCCTCTATAAAAATCAACATGGATCCCGCAAACAGAGATCCTGCGAAACTCAGTTCGCTCTGTTCCTCCTTGAGATCCACAGCGCAGAGGACAACGGCGCTCAGGCTAATGCCGTGTTCCTTGATTTCAGTAATGCATTTGACACAGTCCCGCATTGCCGTTGAAAGAAAAAAAGCACAAGCTTATGGAGTATCGGAGCAGGCCTGGGACTGGATTCAAGACTTCCTTGCAGATAGAACTCAACGCGTCGCTCTTAACGGAACTAAATCGACAGAGGTAAAGGTAATATCTGGAGTACCACAGGGAAATGTGATAGTGCCGTTGCTGTTCACAATATTTATAAATGATCTAGTAGAAAGCGACGGATGCTCTTTAAGGCTATTCGCAGATGATGCATTCGTCTATACCAAAGTAGCAACGCCAGAAGATAGTAAGAATTTGCAGAACGACCTGCAGATAACTGATGAATGGTACAGACTCTGGCAGTTGACCCTGAATGTAAATAAATGTAACATATTGCGCATACATATGAAAAGAAATCCACTTCTGTACAGCTACACTATTGATGAAAATCAGCTCGAGACAGCGTCTGCCGTAAAATATCTAGGCGTAACTACACAGAGCGACATTAAGTGGAATGACCACATAAAGCAGATAGTGGGAAAAGCAGACACTAGAATCAGATTCATCGGAAGAATCTTAAGGAAATGTATCTCATCCACGAAAGAAGTGGCTGATAAGGCGCTTGTTCGCCCGATTCTTGAGTATTGTTCATCTATCTGGGATCCCTATCAGGTAGGACTGATAGAGGAGATAGAGGAGATCCAAAGAAGAGCGGCTCGTTTCGTCACGAGATAGTTCAGCTGGCGAGAGAGCGTTACGGAGATAGTAAACAAACTCCTCTGGCAGACGTCACGAGAGAGACGTTGTGCATCACGGAGACATTTACTACTGAAATTTCGGAACAGCACTTTTCACGAGGAGTCAGACAACATATTACTTCTCCCCACATAAATCTCTGGTATTGACCACGAGGAGAAAATTCGAGAAATTAGAGCCAGTACACAGGCTTACCGACAGTCATTCTTCCCACGCACTATTCGCGAGTGGAACAGGGTGTGAGGGATCAGATAGTGGTACCGAAAGTACCCTCCGCCACACACCATTAGGTGGCTTGCGGAGTATCATGTAGATGTAGATGTAGATGTGGGCGCCGGATAGGACTGCTACACAGATCCACTCGGATCCCATATACCGATCATAGTGGCCAAGAAGAAATAAGTGACCCACCTTAAGGAATCGGCTGGTCGATCGCTAAACAGAAGCAGAAAGCGAAAAAAGTGTCCATCTCCTACTCCCCCCCCCTCTCTCTCTGCCCATCACCTCCTCTCCTGTGTCTATGCCCACCTCCTCCTCCCCATCTCTTTGTCCATCTCCTTCTCTCCTCCTCCCCCTATTCGTGTCCATCTCCCACGCTCTCTCTCCATCACTACGTTACAATATCAACCACAATAGTGGGTTGGTGATTCTAATCCCCCAGCATTTCTTTCGAAATGGTAGGTAACATATCAATATGTATTAAGTTTGGTTGAAATCGATCCAGGGGTTTAGGATAGGCCTTTTACACGCGGCTTTGCCCGGGTTTACATATGTCACACATATTTCATTCGTATTTGTACACATACTTCATTTATACTCGTATTTGTACACATATTTCACCTGTATATGTAGCGAATTTCATCACACAGTTTCGTTTTCAGGCAGCTCAATGTTTGTGATGTCAGATCTTCTGAACTAAAATTAAAGCAATAACAGCCCTCGGTCGCAAAAATTAAGTCTTTTGACCTGGTTTCGGCACTACTATGAGTGCCTTCATCAGAAGTAAAACACTCAAACTGGCCTATGACATAAGTACAAAAATTATGGGAAATTTTTTATATAAGTGTGAGTACTGACTAACAGTACAAGAAAGAAGCAGTACTTACATGTCGCGTGTGAGATAAATATCAAGACATAAAGCTTTAGTCCCAAAATTTTAAAAAAGAATACATGGAAGACAAGCCACTATGGGCTACTCACACATGTCAAGCCACAGGTAGCATCAGACTGAGGCGTCCGCGTTAGCAATTGCGAGCAGGTGAAAATGACACCAAGAGTGCCATCTAGTAGCCGCAAATACAAACTGGCTACTTGACATTCAGAATGTAGACAAACGAATACTATGACGGACATTATTTAGTACATGAAGTAAAACGCAATATTTTATGTGACAGTAGCAGACCTGGTAACACTTTGTCTACGTAAGAGCTAAGAAGTACAGTTTAAGGGCTGAAAACGCCATTATTGAATTACAAAGGGGGCTGAATGACTCAGCGTGTAGAAAAACGATATAACATGATATGGAGCCAATATAAACCATTTAATAAACAAAAAAATATGAGTCGACTTAGATAGAAAGAACATTTCGGTAACTGCACGCGGGAACACGAAATCAAATATCAAGCAATTTCTTTACACCGTTGAAGAAGCTTTTCTTACGTAATTGTAGCTGCTCATTAAGAATAAGTCCATCATTTCGAGAAAGATGTTTAAAAATTTCTAATTCTCCAAGAATATCTAATCTGCGCCCTTTCTTCTCTGTATGCAAAATGTTGATATAGTGAACTGCTTTACGGGCATGACCTATAATCAGACGGTGGTCGGCAAAAGACGAATTTTTGGTGCTAGTACCATTTTCTCTTAAAAGATGTTCTTTGTATCTGATTGTGAAGGCACGTCCTGTTTGTCCTATGTGGTAAGAAGAGCAGGTGTCACAGAAAATCTTATAGACACCAGAGTTTTCCAAAGGCGAACGAGTCTATTTTAAATGATGAATACAATTTTTTTCAAGCTGTTATCGGTTTAAGAGATGACATTATAATTGTATCTATTACGAAGAAGGCGTTGAATCTGATAGGAGATGGGCCCCAAGAAAGGAATAGAAAAAAATCTTCTTTTGGTTGGGTTCAATAATAGAGGTGTTTTATGTACTAAATAATGTTCATCATAATATTCATCTGTCTATATTTTGAATATGAAGTAGCCTATTTGTATTTGCAACTACTAGATGGCACTCTTGGTGTAAAGTTCACCTTTCCGCAGTTGCTAACGCCGGCGATTCAGGCTGTTGCCATCTGCAGCTTGACATTTATGAGCAGCCCATAGTGACTTGCCTTCCATGTATTCTTTTTTAAAAATTTTGTGACTAAAGCTTTGTGTCTTGATATCTACTTCACACGCGAATGTAAGTGGAGTTTCTTTCTGGTACTGTTAGTCAGTACTTACACTTATATAAAAAAAATTCCCATAATCTTTGCACTTATGTTATAGGCCAGTTTAAATGTTTTACTTCTGATGAAGGCACTCATAGTAGTGCCGAAACCAGGCCAAAAGACTTAATTTTTGCCACCGAGGGCTGTTATTGCTTCAATTTTACTTTGTAAACGGTCGCTGACCACGCAGTCCTGTTTAAAACTTTAAGGTCTCCTGAACTATGTGTGTCGCACAGTGATTTAACTTTGCAGGTACATTCAGTGATATATGTAATACTGTATGCGAAATGTGTTGCGAATAGAGTTTGTATTAAAGAAGTATTAAATTAAAACGTTGTGCATGATGCGGCGTCTTTCCTGCATCGAAGTGTCTATGACGTCATATCTTGTGAACTACGAGTCGTACAATGATATATTTTTGCAGGTACATTCGCGGTATATGTGAATACTCTCAGTTAAATGTGTTTAGAATAGAGGTACTAAGAAATAACTGATAAATTAAAGCACCATGCATGATGCCAAATTTTCAGCCAGCTCAGTTTTTATGAACTGTGTGTCTAACAGAGATATATTTTTGCATATACAGTCAGTGGTATATGTGAAAACTGTCTGCAAAATACGCTGGGAATAGAATAAGTAGCAAATCAGTAATAAATTAAAATGTCATGCCCGATGCATCACTTTTACTGCATGAACAGCGAAAATGAGTTTCATCATTTTGTGAGGGGTACCAACTGGAAACAGTTTCGTAAAGGTTTGAAATTAAGTGCAAAGTTTGTTGTAAGTCACTAAGTACTCTCCTTCTCAAATACTGGATGAATATAGTATGGCTATTTGCGCATCGCGAGCTACACATCTTTCTTATCATAACCTCACCCCTTTGAGAGGTTGATGGTTCTTCCCCCACAGTAGTCTTTCCAGACGATAAGTGATTGTTGTTCCAAGTTTGGTCGACATCCATCCAGTGGTTTAGAAGAAGTTGTAGAACATACCTACTGACATCCATTTTATAGTATGTGGATATAGATTATGACTTGCCTCTTATGCATTAGAAAACAATGAAGATTGGAATTTAACGCCTCGTGTATGAGGTACGATAATGGTAAGATAGTAAATATGCAGTATCCTTTTAGAAGGAATCATCCTGGCATTCACCTTTACTGGTTTACGACTAACTCGAAAAACATACATCTGCTTGCCCGTACGGACGTTTGAATGCCTCTCCACCACTCACTCTGTCTAAAACAGGAAGTGTTTCTTGCGAGGTACTTCGCTCCTTCGTAGATGTTCCTTCCTCCCTGGAATCTCCTCCACTGCCTTTAAACGACATTACGGGCGACATTCAGTTAGCGGTCCACTTCATGCTGTCTGTGACTTGGATCAAAAGGTCCTAATTTCCAAAGGAGCATGCAGTTTTTGATTTCCGATAGAATGGTGCTCCGACATGATATCAGTATACCACTTGTACAACCACAAATGACTGAACGAATGTTTTGTGTGGAAAATAGCCATATAATGCTCTGAAATCGGTAACAAATAAATAAAAGTTGGGGCATGGTGAAAATTTTTCCCTTGCATAATAATTACACAACACTAGAAAAATTTAATACTTTCGGCGACTGAGTATTAAATTCCTATGCTCATGCTAGAACTGCCAGTAAAAATACGTCATTCATTACTGAGATTTGCCTTTTATCCACTATATGTTTAATTAGTCATCTTACATACGGATTCGCCCGGACAGCCGTAAGCGGTAAAACGCCACTTCCAAGGTGTGAGATATGCGGAGCCTGAATAGAATGCGACCGGTGGGTTGACGACGGGGGCGGCGCGCTAGCCAGCCTCAATGTGGTTTTAAGGCGGTTTCCAGCATCCGGAAATCGGGCTGGCACCCAAATCCCACCTGTGGTTCACAATTCGCAAATATTTAAAAAGCTTTCGCTCTCTTTCACACGACTAACACTACACGCAGACACTTGGGGTACACATATTCCGTCCCGGGGGATGAGGGGTGCGACAAGAAGGGCATCCGGCCACCCCTACACATGCAATATCCATTTCTAACCACGCCAGTACTGCAGTGATGCAGGACAAAGAAATTAGAAAAAGAAAAGGTAAACTTAGATACAGCCCGTAAAGCGTTTAGATGTACGCACTCAGTGCATGATACAGTAGCACTGCCGGTTTGGAGTAAGTTTGAAACGAGCACCGTAACAGAGTGGTTTTAAAACCGACAGTATGTTTACATTTGATGCTGATTGCAGATGAATATTGCTTTGTTATTAAGCCTGCCGTGCGAGCAGTCATTGTTTGCAGATGACGTCCTGTGCTGTTGCACCTGAATCGTGCCAAATATTAAAGATTTTTAATAGGGTCAATACGTTGTCGCTCTTGGAGCTCGTGCGACTGTGACAAAAGTGGTAGGCCGGCCGAAGTGGCCGTGCGGTTAAAGGCGCTGCAGTCTGGAACCGCAAGACCGCTACGGTCGCAGGTTCGAATCCTGCCTCGGGCATGGATGTTTGTGATGTCCTTAGGTTAGTTAGGTTTAACTAGTTCTAAGTTCTAGGGGACTAATGACCTCAGCAGTTGAGTCCCATAGTGCTCAGAGCCATTTGAACCATTTGAACAAAAGTGGTACCTAGACACTCTGTACTGAATCAGAAACAACAGCACTACGAAATCACGAGTGACATCGATAGAGCAAGGTAAGAGCAAGGGGCTGAAGGACAGTGGGTAGGACCTAAAATTAGAAACGAAAAACTGCCAAAGTCACTTCCGAGCTGAATGTTAACTGTTTCAAATACCATCAGCAAATAGTTACATGAAAAAACATATGTTGGTTAGCCACAATCGCAAGACTGTAAATGAGCCATATTAATGATAATATGAAAAGAGAGTGTTGCGACAACTATCGTTTGGTTAGGCAATATACACTCCTGGAAATTGAAATAAGAACACCGTGAATTCATTGTCCCAGGAAGGGGAAACTTTATTGACACATTCCTGGGGTCAGATACATCACATGATCACACTGACAGAACCACAGGCACATAGACACAGGCAACAGAGCATGCACAATGTCGGCACTAGTACAGTGTATATCCACCTTTCGCAGCAATGCAGGCTGCTATTCTCCCATGGAGACGATCGTAGAGATGCTGGATGTAGTCCTGTGGAACGGCTTGCCATGCCATTTCCACCTGGCGCCTCAGTTGGACCAGCGTTCGTGCTGGACGTGCAGACCGCGTGAGACGACGCTTCATCCAGTCCCAAACATGCTCAATGGGGGACAGATCCGGAGATCTTGCTGGCCAGGGTAGTTGACTTACACCTTCTAGAGCACGTTGGGTGGCACGGGATACATGCGGACGTGCATTGTCCTGTTGGAACAGCAAGTTCCCTTGCCGGTCTAGGAATGGTAGAACGATGGGTTCGATGACGGTTTGGATGTACCGTGCATTATTCAGTGTCCCCTCGACGATCACCAGTGGTGTACGGCCAGTGTAGGAGATCGCTCCCCACACCATGATGCCGGGTGTTGGCCCTGTGTGCCTTGGTCGTAGGCAGTCCTGATTGTGGCGCTCACCTGCACGGCGCCAAACACGCATACGACCATCATTGGCACCAAGGCAGAAGCGACTCTCATCGCTGAAGACGACACGTCTCCATTCGTCCCTCCATTCACGCCTGTCGCGACACCACTGGAGGCGGGCTGCACGATGTTGGGGCGTGAGCGGAAGACGGCCTAACGGTGTGCGGGACCGTAGCCCAGCTTCATGGAGACGGTTGCGAATGGTCCTCGCCGATACCCCAGGAGCAACAGTGTCCCTAATTTGCTGGGAAGTGGCGGTGCGGTCCCCTACGGCACTGCGTAGGATCCTACGGTCTTGGCGTGCATCCGTGCGTCGCTGCGGTCCGGTCCCAGATCGACGGGCACGTGCACCTTCCGCCGACCACTGGCGACAACATCGATGTACTGTGGAGACCTCACGCCCCACGTGTTGAGCAATTCGGCGGTACGTCCACCCGGCCTCCCGCATGCCCACTATACGCCCTCGCTCAAAGTCCGTCAACTGCACATACGGTTCACGTCCACGCTGTCGCGGCATGCTACCAGTGTTAAAGACTGCGATGGAGCTCCGTATGCCACGGCAAACTGGCTGACACTGACGGCGGCGGTGCACAAATGCTGCGCAGCTAGCGCCATTCGACGGCCAACACCGCGGTTCCTGGTGTGTCCGCTGTGCCGTGCGTGTGATCATTGCTTGTACAGCCCTCTCGCAGTGTCCGGAGCAAGTATGGTGGGTCTGACACACCGGTGTCAATGTGTTCTTTTTTCCATTTCCAGGAGTGTAGTATCCCCCTGTTTCAGACAATACGACATTTATTCTGACCAATAATTTCGCTTTCATGCGAAGCACATATGATAATTAATTACGAATAGAAATAGAACCTTTTTATTGTATATGTTATATCATCCTATTATAAGGTAAGGTGACTATTAGAGATTATTTAGGCATTTTGTGCATCCAACTTCGATTGATGGACCAGATTACGTTCTTGGAGAGATGGATATTACATAGGCAATAATGATACGACACATCTGATCTGTACAGTTTGTTCTTTCACAAACCTGAGTAATTTTCGATCGAGATCGACTATAGAATCTCATCATTTGTCATAGTGTATAGTGTTAACCGATGGATAGGAGACTATGGACCATTTTCAGTCTCTGTCATATTTGTGAAGTGTGCCCAAACGTTTGATCCATTTTCATTTTTGCTCCTCGGCTACACACTGAATTACTTATGAAGTGGCCACCTTCTTTCCTCAGTGTAGTGTGTCAAGTGTGTACCTGCATTATTTTTATTACTGCAGTGAGCTTTTATAGTGCAAAAGGAAGATTACTTTTTAACGTTCCATTGACATCGAGAGTATCGGAGAGGATTAACCAGCAGTAACTCGACATTTATCACACTTTGTGAAAATGTTCATTACGTACGAGGTCTATCATCAGCATTGGTGCGAGACGTAACCACAAAGGGCAAGAATGAGCTCTAGTATTCGTTGTGGCTTGGAAATAGACAGCCTCTGAATGACATTATGAGGAATTTCTTGCCATGCCTGAAACACATGCTGTATCTGTTCTTGAAGATTACTGGCTGGGGGCTGGTATAAAATTAGACATCTTCCATCTCAGATATGCTCTAAGAGTGACAGATCAGCGGACCGGACAGACCAGTAGAGAATCCTTAGACTCGTTAAGGCGTTTAAGGTGTGAACAGCACTGTGGGATTTTACATTAACCTGCTGAAACATGCTATTTGGTGCTCTTGTCTTGAAGGGATGACAACATAGTCTGCCATTGTTGCCATATACTAGCGTGCGGTTGGTCGCTCTTCAGTGACTGGTAAATCAGTCCTGTTATCATATCCCATAGCTCTCAACACCATGATTCCAAGAATTGGAGAGATACAGGTCTCGAGGATCACTGCTTCCCGTGATCTTCCACCAGGTCGACTATGGACATTATACGTCGTCCTGACCGTCATAAACAGAAGGGAGTCTCATCGCTCAACACCACAGAATGCCACTCAGCGACCCTGTTGACTCTGACCCTTACACCATGCAAGCTTCCGTTTTCTGTAGTATGGCGTCGGCGGTAAATGATGCAAGGGAATCCGAGATCTCAACCCATCTTCGAATACTCTGTTCCAGACAGTTCGTGGAGACACCCAGCCTGTGATATTTGCCCGAATCTAGCTATTGTCGTCCGTCTGTTCGTCAGAGACAATCTAACAATCCCACATGGTGTATTCATTCTGGAAGGACTCGTGCCTACCGTTCTCGTCACGGTCCTATACCGAGTCCATCTCGTCACCGCTTATTGTGCAGCCATTGCGCAACAGTCATCTGCCTGTTATACCTGTAGGTCTGTCAGTATGATGTTTCCACGCCCTTCATGCTAATGATTCCACATTTCTCAAAGCCGGAAAGGTAGCGACAAATTGTACTTGCATGCGCACGTCCTCTGCGCATGGCGTGTTGCGATCTCCGTCTGAACAACCCCGGTAACGTTAGACACTCCCAATGACCATGATGTAATGACACCATTCTACAACTATAAATAGTTTTTTTTCTGTACTGAAAATAAAATCGCATAAGGGTGGAATTTCAATCAACGTAAACCACAGGCATGGAAATACTCGAGTTTCGGTTTGATAGCGTTCGGTCAAGGTGCACCACTTTCTATTTTTGTCGGTATATCATTCATGTGAACTTATTCAAGGACACTACCGAAAATATAAATTATTCTGAATCGATAGGGTTTTAATTCCACTTCCGTAGCTAAATCGTCAGCATGTATGACCGCTATGTGGAGTACCCAAGTTCGATTCCTGGTTTCTGAGGAGGAACATTGTAAAGAAGTTTACTCAGCCTCTTGATGCTGATCGAGGAGCCTCTTGAGTGAGAAGTAGCGGTTACAACGCTTTGGAATCTTACAACGGGTGGGAAGGGCGGTGTGCTGACTTCGTGTCGCCGGCCGTTGTGGCCGAGCGGTTCTAGGCGCTTCAGTCTGGTACCGCGCGACCGCTACGGTCGCAGGTTCGAATCCTGCCTCGGGCACGGATGTGTATGATGTCCTTAGGTTAGTTGGTTTACTTAGTTCTAAGTTCTAGGGGACTGATGACCTCAGATGTTAAGTCCCATAGTGCTCAGAGCCATTTTTTTTTTTTGACCTCATGTCACTTCACACGCCATCCAAGTGACGCCGTTGACCGAAGATGACACGGCGGCAGGTCGGCCCAAGCGCCAGCAGACGAACCTTGAGCTCCACATGCAGCGGTTGGGCAAAAATACGGAAACACCTCGAGAAGTGGATGCTTGAACATAAACGCAGATGTTAAACTAGCCTGCAGTTTGCACTGTTGTATTTGACCACGAAAGGAAACTGTGAAATGTTCCCAATACGCAGGAATTGTCAGTCTTTGTCAGAACAGTGTTCTGTGTAGCTGTGAGTGCATTATGTCGGAGTTAAGTGAATTCGAACGAAGACAATTGTTGCTGCTCGTATAGTGTGTGCTTCGGTAAACAAAGTAGCCGAAGTGTTTGTTGTTTCAAGAGGCACCGTATCGAAAAGTTATACCGCATATAGGGAAAGAGGAAAAACATCATTAGCTAAATCACAAAGCGGACGAAAGTGTGGGTTGAGTGATCGTGATAGACGATCACCGAAGAGGCTTGTGACGAGAAATAAGAGAACGACAGCTGCAAAAGTCACTGCAGACCTGAATGTTGCCCTCGTGAACCCTGTCAGCACCAAAAGAACTGGCATAATGACCTGGAATTCCAAAAACACTGGTCAGTGATGCAAATGTCCGTAACCGAAAAACCGCGCGGGGTAGCCGATCGGTCTGGGGCGTCTTGTCACGGTCTAGGGCGTCTTGTCACGGTCCGCGCGGCTTTCCCCGTAGGAGGTTCGAGTCCTCCCTCGGGCATGAGTGTGTGTGTCGTCCTTAGCGTAAGTTAGTTTAAGTTAGATTAAGTAGTGTGTAAGCTTAGGGACCGACGACCTCAGCAGTTTGGTCCCATAAAGCCTTACCACAAATTTCCAATTTTTCCGTAACTGAAAAACGTGTAGCCTACCTAAGGCGTATATGCAGCACTACGGAGCAATTTTGCCGGGTAAGTCTTGTTTTACACTAATTCCATCATCTGGCAGCGTTAAGTCCAAAGAGTGAACCAAGGCGGGGTTCGCTGATAACTTGGGCAACCACATCGTGATATTACGTAGGCCCCAAGATTACTCTGCAAGGTCGCGTTACCTCGAAAGATTATGTGACCATTTTGACTGATTAGTATATCTGTTTGTCCCACAATGGTGACACTGTATTCCAAGACGACGGGCCCTATTCACACAGCTCTCATCGTCCACGGCTGGTTTTGTGAGAACGAGGATGAATCGCCCACAGCCATCAGATCTCAATATTACCTAGCCTTTGTGGTCTGCTTTGCAGAGAAGGTTGCGTGTTAGCTACCCACCTCTATCATTGTTACCTGTATTTGCCACTATTTTGCAGGAAGAATGGTATAAGAGTCTCTTAAGGACTGTACAGGAACTATATTTATCCACCCCGTGATGAGTGAAAGCTGTTTTGAATGCTAGCTGTTTTCCTACACCGCATTGGGCATTGTAATGTGTTTCCATACTTTTTTATCCACTCCCGCATGTGCAGTGTACTTGTGTGTTGTTGTGGATGTTTATGGTAGTGAAGGAATGTCGAGTGGCTGGAAGCCAATACGGAAACATAGCATATTCCTCTCGATTATCACCAAGCGGACTACCGATCTTAATGTCGCCATGTGACGGATGGATCACCACCGACGGTGTTAGTGGCCTTTCTTCATAAGACAGTAACGATATGAGCACAATATAGCTTAACACACTTGGAGATGTAACATGACGAACCAAAACTATAGGCCGATACCTCTTCTCTTTACTGACGAATACTGACGATGAAAATTTCTTTCGTAGTCAGGAGTCGAATCAGATGCTACAGAATGGACCTAGCGCACTAGTGTTCGTTGTACGAGGGCAGTTCAATAAGTAATGCAACACATTTTTTTTCTGAAACATGGGTTGTTTTATTCAGCATTGAAATACACCAGGTTATTCCCCAATCTTTTAGCTACACAGCACTATTTTTCAACGTAATCTCCATTCAATGCTACGGCCTTACGCCACCTTGAAATGAGGGCCTGTATGCCTGCACGGTACCATTCCACTGGTCGATGTCGGAGCCAACGTCGTACTGCATCAATAACTTCTTCATCATCCGCGTAGTGCGTCCCACGGATTGCGTCCTTCATTGGGCCAAACATATGGCAATCCGACGGTGCGAGATCGGGGCTGTAGGGTGCATGAGGAAGAACAGTCCACTGAAGTTTTGTGAGCTCCTCTCGGGTGCGAAGACTTGTGTGAGGTCTTGCGTTGTCATGAAGAAGGAGAAGTTCGTTCTGATTTTTGTGCCTACGAACACGCAGAAGTCATTTCTTCAATTTCTGAAGAGTAGCACAATACACTTCAGAGTTGATCGTTTGACCATGGGGAAGGACATCGAACAGAATAACCCCTTCAGCGTCCCAGAAGACTGTAACCATGACTTTACCGGCTGAGGGTATGGCTTTAAACGTTTTCTTGGTAGGGGAGTGGGTGTGGCGCCACTCCATTGATTGCCGTTTTGTTTCAGGTTCGAGATGATGAACCCATGTTTCATCGCCTGTAACAATCTTTGACAAGAAATTGTCACCCTCAGCCACATGACGAGCAAGCAATTCCGCACAGATGGTTCTCCTTTGCTCTTTATGGTGTTCGGTTAGACAACGAGGGACCCAGCGGGAACAAACCTTTGAATATCCCAACTGGTGAACAATTGTGACAGCACTACCAACAGAGATGTCAAGTTGAGCACTGAGTTGTTTGATGGTGATCCGTCGATCATCTCGAACGAGTGTGTTCGCACGCTCCGCCATTGCAGGAGTCACATCTGTGCACGGCCGGCCCGCACGCGGGAAATCAGACAGTCTTGCTTGACCTTGCGGCGATGATGACACACGCTTTGCCCAACGATTCACCGTGCTTTTGTCCACTGCCAGATCACCGTAGACATTCTGCAAGCGCCTATGAATACCTGAGATGCCCTGGTTTTCCGCCAAAAGAAACTCGATCACTGCCCGTTGTTTGCAACGCACATCCGTTACAGACGCCATTTTAACAGCTCCGTACAGCGCTGCCACCTGTCGGAAGTCAATGAAAGTATACGAGACGAAGCGGGAATGTTTGAAAATATTCCAAAAGAAATTTCCGGTTTTTTCAACCAAAATTGGCCGAGAAAAAAAATATGTTGCATTACTTATTGAACTGCCCTCGTAAATTATCAAAACAGGAAAATTAGGGTGTTATAGTTTTGTTTACACAGATTTTTACAGGAATCGTGCTGTGTGTGTTTCGTTGAAACTGATGACGTTCATCCCATTCTTTGTCTTGAACAGTTTATCAGAAACAGGAATTCATCACAATTTAGTTAAAGTTTATAAGGAGCCTGCTATTTCATTTCTTTTTATTAAGGAACTGGCGGCTGGGTTCAAACGCGACCGTACTTATTGTGAAGATGATCCACGTGAAGGACTCCCAAAACTACAGTCAGAGATGAAAGTACCAAGGAGGAGCACATGATAATATTAACCGATCGCTGTATGAAATACACACATCAAAAAAAGTTTTGCATCACCCCGGTTCCTAGAACTCCTGAAGATAGACGTTGACTGTGGATATTGTATCAGACACAGTTCCTTTGACTGTTCAGAGATGTCACTAAACCTGCTCAGAGATGTAAACAACCATGCATGAGCAGCGCCTATTAGACGGAGGGGGTCCGACAGCCGATCAATTCCAGTCATTCCACCAGGAAGGAAGTACACGGCTCGTGTTCTCTGTAGTTCAACAATGCCCAGACGGTCAGTACCATGGTTCGATCGCGTCCGCGTTGTTACTTTCTGCCCCTCAACAAGGGCAGTGTCGAAGTGTCTTGGAGAGAACGAAAGCAATGTTGTTCGAATATGGAGAAGATACAGACAGGAACTGTCGATGACATGCCTCACTCAGGCCGCCAAAGGGCTACTACTGCAGTAGATGACCGCTACCTACGGATTATGGCTCAGAGGAAACCTGACAGCAACGCCACCATGTTGAATAATGCTTTTTGAGCAGCCACAGGACGTCGTGTTACGATTCAAACTGTGCCCAATAGTCTGCATGATGCGCAACTTCGCTCCCGACGTCCATGGCAAGGTCCATCCTTGCAACCACGACACCATGCAGCGCGGTACAGATGGGCCCAACAACATGCCGAATGGACCGCTCACGATCGGCATCACGTTCTCTTCACCGATGAGTGTCGCATATGCCTTCAACCAGACAATCGTCGGAGAGGTGTTTGGAGGCAACTCGGTCAGGCCGAACGCCTTAGACACACTGTCCAGCGAGTGCAGCAGTGTTTTGGGGTGGCGTTATGTAGGTCCGACGTACGCCGCTGGTGGTCGTAGAAGGCGCCGTAACGGCTGTACGATACGTGAATGTCATCCTCCGACCGACAGCGCAACTATATCGGCAGCATATTGGCGAGGCATTCGTCTTCGTGGACGACAATTCGCGCTCCCATTGTGCACATCTTGTGAATGACTTCCTTCAGGGTAACGACATAGCTCGATTAGAATGGCCACCATGTTCGCCAGACATGAACCGTATCGAATATGCCTGGGGTAGATTGAAAAGGGCTATTTATGGACGAAGTGACCCACCAACCACTCTGAGGGATCTACACCGAATCGCCTTTGAGGATTGGGACAATCTGGACCAACAGTGCCTTGATGAACTTATGAATAGTATGCCACGACGAATACAGGCATGCATCAATGCAAGAGGATGTGCTGCTGGGTATTAGAGGTACCGCTGTGTATAGCAATCTGGACCTCCACCTCTGAAGGGCTCGCTGTATGGTGGGACAACATGCAATATGTGGTTTTCATGAGCAATAAAAAGAGCGGAAATGATGTTTATGTTGATCTCTATTCCAATTTTCTGTGCAGGTTCCGGAGCTCTCGGAACCGAGATGATGCAAAACATTTTTTGACGTGTGTAGCTAACGACTCAGATCAGAAGAAATGACGTGGTACGTTTTAAATCAATATTAACTCCAAGAAATATATGTGCAAGACAGTTGCCGTACTTTTTGAATGTACATTAAATACTCCCTTCCCCCCCCCCCCCTCTCCCGCAACAAAAAACCTCAGCAATGTGTGCTTGCAAGTATGGACGAAAAGAAGGTCCTCTAATCACGCCAGAAATGAAACAGTATTCATAGCA
Organism: Schistocerca nitens; assembly: GCF_023898315.1. Classification (NCBI taxonomy): domain Eukaryota; kingdom Metazoa; phylum Arthropoda; class Insecta; order Orthoptera; family Acrididae; genus Schistocerca; species Schistocerca nitens. The sequence continues at coordinate 553,961,712 of NC_064616.1, read as the reverse complement.
TTGATTGGACTGGTGACCTCAGATGTTAAGTCCCTTAGTGCTCAGAGCCATAGCATTGAATGGAAGTTCTGGACCATACAAAGAGAAGCAGATTCCACCTTCTCGATGGACTACTGTCAATGTTTCCTGGAATGCAAAACGTGTTCTTACTATTTACTATATTGCAAGAGGCAAACAACAACTGGCGAATACTATGCAAGTCTTCTAGCCAAATTTAATGGAGGCATAGCGTGGGAAGAGGACCGAATTATAAAAGAAAACAATCATTTTTCATCAGGCAATGCCGCTTCTCACCATGATGCTTTGGCAACGGCACACCTAATGAATTAGAATCACTTATCTACTCTTACTCTCTGACTCTCCTGCCCCCAAAAACCGCAGTCGATTTTTGGCTTCGTCAAGTGGTCTCTTCCACAGTATTCTGTCATCGGCATCTTCTTCCCTTGCTCCCTTTGCCTGGAGATCCTTGGCAACCTGGTCTCTCCATCTCATTTTCAGTCTGCCTAGAGGTCTTCGTCCTTCCAGTTTATTCTGTGGGACTTCTCTCTTCTATGTACGTTGCCGGTCAATCTTAGTCTTCTTGTCTTGCCTTCTGCAAATACATCTGGTTCACTGTATAGCTCCCTGAGCTCCCTGTTCTTTCTTCTTCGCCATTCTTCTCCCTCATGGATTGGTCCAAATATCTTTCACAGTATTTTATTTTCAAAAACTTTTGTCTTTCTCTCCGTGTATTTATCTATTCTCCATATTCCCCCCCCGCCCCCCCCCCCATATAGTAATACTTATCTGATTGTGCTTTTTATAGATTCCTATTCGGTTACTCTTGAAAAAAATTTAGATGACAGTAGTTTGTTGAGTGAGTATGATCCTCTGGAAGCAGCTTTGATCCTCGCCTATATTTCTTGCTTCTCATCGTTTTTGTTGTTTACTACTACCCCCAGATTAGAATCACGGATTGTAAAAACATCCACTTCTTTCACAGTATTTGACACTTTTTCACTTTTAAGTACTACTGCATCTAAATGAATTTAAACCTGCAGATGTGAAAACATTATTGCTTCTGCTCATCTCCTTAGTATGTCTAGTGATGATGTGCTGATAAAGCGTCTACCACTTTGTTGAAAAAAAAAATTCAACAAAATCCTGAATAAGGACGAAATAGTTGACGATGCGTAAGGAGTTTCCAGCGAAGAAGAGGAAGTCAATTATATTAGCGAATGTACGGGTAATAAGTCAACGTTTACACTGTCAAATGCAAGACAGAAATTGGACACACTTACCATCTTTGAAAGCTACTACTACCTGTTGTAATTTAACCACAGTACATAGAAAGTAATGACCCCTACATTAACGCTCTGAATATATTCCCTTTTGTATGAAATTTGACTCATGAATGAACAACAACGTGATCAGGCTACAGTTAATGAAACACAAGGTAGTAGGAAAAATTCCGAAGTCCGATGGAACATATAACGCGGCTTTCAACATAAATCAAAGGAAGTTAAATTGTAGCCGAGACCTTCTGCCGTCTTAATAGAATCCATCAGTATTTATGTGCCTGTCCTTGGAGGGATGAGGCGTGCCATCACAGATGTAATTGGACTTTTTATGTCCTAATTCCTAAAGGAGAGAAAATGATTCATCAGAATACAAAGTCCCAATGTATTTATTGCTGCAGCAGGTGTCTTGAGGGTCTCTGCTACTCTCACTTATCTTGCCTGGCTGGAAACAGCATATACGAGAGTAAAATTCCATGTCTCCTGAGGGCAGTATATTTTAAGCACATTGTATTCTCACCTACTACTAATATGAACAAAGGATAAGTGAGCACAAGTGCCAATGAGCATGAAACTTCGTAAGACTGAGAAATAACTAAAGGAAAAAAGTAATTCACCGGAGATTTTAAATTAACTTCAGTTATTATTCCAAAAACAGACGCAAAAATTCATGAACGGAAGATAAAAACGGTATCTCATGGACAACCACATATTAAGAAAAGTCAGAAAAATGACCCCATTTACTTAATCTGAGGTGACAAAAGTCATGGGATACCTCCTAATACCGTATCGGATCTCCTTTTGCTCGCCATAGTGCAGCAATTTGACATAGCATGGAAATACCTGCAGAAATATTGAGCAATGCTGACTCTATTGCCGTGCATAACAGAGAAAATGTTGCCAATGCAAGATTTTATGCATGTGAACGAACTGACCTCTCGATTATGTTCCATAAATGTTCAATGGGATTCATATCGGGCCATCTGGGTGCCAAACCATTCGCTCGAAATGCCTAGATTGTTCTGACATAGCCCATTGTCAGTCGCAAAAATTCCATCGTTGTGTCGGAACATAAAGTCCATGAATGGCTGCAAATGATCTTCAGGTAGTCGAACATAACTATTTCCTGCCAATGATCGGTTCAGTTGGACCAGAGTACCCAGTCAGTTACCAAGTAAACACAACCCACACCGTTATGGAGCCACCACAAGCTTGCACAATGCTTTACTGATAACTTGGGTCCATGGCTTCGTGGGGCCTGCAACACACTCGAACCCTACCATCAGCTCTTACCAACTGAAACCGGGACTCACCTAACCAGGTCACGGTTTTCTAGTCGTCTAGGGTCCAACTGATATTCTCGGGAGCTCAGGAGGGGCTGTCGTGCTGTTAGCAAAGGCACTCGCGCCGGTCGTCTGCTGTCATACCCCATTAACGGCAAATTTCGCCTCACTGTCCTAATGGATACGTTCGTCGCACATCTCATACTGATTTTTGCGGTTACTTCACTCACTGCTGCTTGTCTGTCAGCAGTGACAACTCTACCCAAACGCCGCTGCTCTCGGTCGTTAAGTGAAGGCCGTCGGCCATTGCGTTGTCCGTGGTGAGAATTTATGCCTGAAATTTGGTATGTCTCCCACTCTTGACACTGCAGATCTCGAAATATTGAATTCCCTAACGATTTCCGAAATGGAAATGGAAATGTGTCTAGCTCCAACTACCATTCCGCTTTCAAAGTCTGTTAATTCCCGTCGTGCGGCCATAATCACGTCTGAAACCTTTTCACGTGAATCACCTGTGTACAAATGACAGATTCGCCAGTGCAATGCCCTTGTATATCTTGTGGACGCTATACTACCGCCATCTGTGTATGTGCATTCCTCGCAGTAGTACGAGGGGCGTTCGATAAGTTATGCAACATATTTTTTTTTCTCGTCCAGTCTCAGTTGATAAAATGCGGAATTTGTTGTAGAACATCATAGAATATTCCCGCTTTATCTCCTATAGTTGCTGAAGCTCCGATAGGTGGCAGCGCTATACGTAGGCATCAAAATGGCTTTTATTACGGTGGTGCGTCCCAAGCAGGTAGCTGTCACTGTTTCATTTGGCGGAAAATCAAAGCACTGCAGATATTCGTAGGCGCTTGTAGAGTGTCTACGGAGACAAGGCCGTGAACAAACGCACAATGAGTCGTTCTGCAAGGCGTCTCGCATTATTGCAAAAAGGTCGCACAAATCTGATCTCCCGTGTGTTGGCCGTCCACACCTAGCTGTGACTCTTACAATTTTGGAACGTGCGGACACTCTCATTCAGGGTGATCAACAGATCACAATAAAACACCTCTCTGCTCGAAACGACGTCTCTGTTGGTAGTGCTAACATACTAGTACACTATTTGAGGTACTCCAAGATGTGTGTCCGAATCTTTACCTATAATCATCTAACGTATGTCTAGTACCTATATTGTTATATTGTTTTACGCCTTCTTAAAAGCTTTACAAATTTCGGCGCCCTTTCCATGTTACAATTCTAAGATATTTTGAGTCTTAACGTCTACAAGAATCCTAAAATTCGTTTTTTATTTTTGTGTAGTGTCGTGGTGTATAGCATTTTAGTATTTCATGCTGTTAGACTATCAACGCTTTATCCCTTCACCTTAATCTATGGTACTATTGGTGTTATTTTTGTTTTTGTTTTTATTGAAACTAATTTCTTTTTTCCACCTTCCTCTCTCTTCATTCTTCTTTCTCCTGACGATCTTATCTGCAACATAATCTTGAAATATTGTGCTGATTATTTACCAGTAAAAAAATTAATCTTCAAACTTTTTGATATGGCTCACATGGTGAAGTCCTAAGGTTTTGCCTGTTTTTGGGTTCATTAGTTCCACAGCATTATCATGAGCAATTCGGCTAATTATGACAGATCCTTTGTGTGCAGCGTAAAACTTATGTATTTTGTGTTTCTGTTTGCTGGAGAGATGGTGTGCTTTTATAAATACTTTCTGGCCTACTGAGAATGTTCTTTTAATTGCTGTTCTATCTCCTCTTTCTTTTCTTTTAATGGCTGCCTTTCTGATGTTGGAGAGTGCTGTTGCTATGAGTTGTTTGTGCTGTCTACGTGGTACAATAGGAAATCTAACATTTTCTCTGGTTGTTTGGGGGTTCAATATTTTTAAGTACAGTAACTGGAGGTAGTAGTGTAGTGCTATGTGGCATTTCATTTATTACTTCTTGAAAATCTTTAAGGTATATATCCCACGTGTTGTGTCTTTTGCCTGCATATAATCGGCATAAAGTGTCTATGTCCTTCATAGATCGTTCTGCTGGATTTACGCTAGGTTTGTACTTAGATATGTAGATGGGTTTTATTTTGTGTTGTTTCAACGTGTTCTGCCATTGCACTAATTTGTATTGTGGGCCATTATCCGAAATTATTCGTTCCACTCGACCTACTTGTCTGAGAAAATCTTGTCTAAATGCTTTACTTATAGTAAGACCTGTTGCCCGTTTTAATGGTGTCAAGGTAACATATTTAGAAGTAAGTTCCAAAACGGCAAATATGAAAACATATCCATTTTTTGTGCGTGGGAGGGGCCCCATCAAATCTGTTGCAGCTATTTGTTTTAATCTTTTAGGGATTATTGGAAACATAGGTGGTTTGGTTTGGAAAGTGACGTGTTTAGCCCTCATACATTTTTTGCATTTGACTGATACTGTTCTAATTCGTCTTTCCATATTAGGAAAATGGGTTGTTTGTTTTATTTTTAAAAAGCATTTCTTTGGTCCAAAGTGGCCATTACTTAAATGTGTATACCATATGTACTTATTAATTAGTTCATCTGGGATATAAATTAACCATTCATACGTTGCAACATATCGTAAAAAATAAAACATTGTTTTTTACGAGATTGTGCTGTCGAATGTCTGGAAAATCCTTACTTCTCCACTTGTGTTTGATTCCTAGTACTTCGGGATCCTTGTCCTGTTCTTTGCCTATGTTTTTCAATGCTGTCGTAATGTAGTTTTCGAAAGGTACTTGTTTCATATAGTACATTGTAAACTGGTCTTCCGCTGCTTCCAAACCTATGTTATTCGGTGCACCCTGTGGACATCGTGATAAAGCATCTGCCAATACATTCGCTGGTCCTGATATGTGTGTAATAGTGAAGTCAAATTCTTGTAGTATTAACATCCATCTGGCTAACCTCCCATGAGTTAGTTTGGCGGATAACAGAAATTCTAATGCTTTGTGGTCAGTGTATACTTTTGTTTTTCTTCCGAATAGGGAGTATCGAAAACGTTGGAAGCCCCATACAATGGCCAATGCTTCCAGCTCCGTGACTGAATAGTTTTTCTCGCTTTTTGTGAGTACCCGACTGGCAAATGCAATTGTTCTATATGATCTTAGCCCTGCCTGTTCGTAGTCTTGGAATAAAACAACCCCTAAACCTGTTTTCGTGCTATCAGTGGCCACACAAAAATTTTGTGTTAGATCAGGATGTGCTAAAATCGGTGCTGTTGTTAGTGCGTTTTTCACTTTTAAAAATTCTTCATTGGTTGTTGATCCCATACCCATGGCGTGTTTTTTCCAGTCAATGCACATAGGCGTGGTGTTGCGTGAGTGTCTATCCAAATAAATTTTTTATAGAATCCGGTGAGACCTACAAATCCTCTGAGAGTTTTCTTATTATATGGAGTACAGAATTCTTTGATTGCTGTTAGTTTTTCTGGGTCGGGCATTACCCCTTTCCCGGAAATTATGTGTCCTAGAAATTTGACCTCTCGCCTTCCAAATTTGGATTTTGTTATATTTACTGTGACCCCATGCTCTTTCATGATCTGTAAAAATTGATTTAATGTATCGTTGTGATGTTCCCAAGAGGGTTCTGCTATAATCACATCATCAACATAACAAGTAATTTTTGTAAAATTTCAGGACTGAGCATAGTATTAAATCCCCTAATAAACGCTGCTGATGATATGTTTAAACCAAATGGCAATCGTTTAAACTGGTAACATCTACCGAATACGATAAATGCTGTAAATTTTCTACATTCTGGGGCCAATTCTATTTGCCAGAAACTACTCCGTAAATCAATTGATGAAAATATCTTAGCACCGTGGAAGTTTTGTATCAATTCCTCTAATTTTTCTGGGCGATCTGTCTCAGTGATTATGATTGTGTTGATCTGTCTGGAATCAAGCACTAACCTGATGCTCCCATCTCGTTTTTGTACAATATGGAGCGGGCTGTTATATGTGAAGGTAGCTGGTTCAATAATATTGTCATCTAACATTTTAGATATCTCCTGGAATACTTTATTCCTGTAGCTTAATGGGATTGTATAGGGTGGCACTCTAAATGGTTTGTGCTGTTTTACTTCAAACTTGTACTGAAAGTGTTTAATACTGCCAGTCTTAGGTAAAAATACCTCTGCTTTATCTCGTAAGATACCATTCTCTTTTACTGTGTTCCGAAATACCTTGAACTTCTTGAAATTTTTCGTCGATTTCTTTATGGACTTCTAACATGAGTTGAGGCGATTCCCCCTTTTGTGCATACCATTCTAATTCTTCATCCTCTTTATCTCGCGTCATTCTTAATTGTTTGTTTATAACTGGTATTTCTTCTAATTTTAGCTTTTGCTCAAAGAGAAGTGTGGCTTTCCCGAATGTTACGCTACCTTTCCCCATATCTATTATCGCTCGTCTCTCATTTAAAAAATCAGCACCTATAATCAAATCTACAGTTAGATTAGGTATGATCACGAAGTTGGCTTCGATCTTTTGACCTTGACACGAAAGAGTTAACCTTGTTTGTCTCGTAACTTCCGCAGCATTGTTTCTAATAGGATCTCTCACTTTAATCTTACGTGTTTTCAGAACTGGCAATTCCTCATTGGCATTACACTGCATGAATAAATTTTCTGAGATCGCAGTCAGTTCACTTCCGCTATCAATTACAATATTGACTGGGATATGCTTTACCATGGCCTTCACAATTGGTTTAATTTGAAAGGGTTGGTTCTGTTCTTCTTCTTGTTGCATCAATGAATCCTCCACTGAATCATACATGAGTCTTATTAGGGATTTCCCTTGTGAATTCGTACTTTCTGTGGGATAAGCTTCGACTGCTACTTCTCTCTCTTTTATTTTCTCTTCTCTATTTCTTCCTTCATTTACGCTTTCTTCAACATCCTCTACTTTTTCCTCATCCTCGTCTATCTTCTCCTTCTTCGTCGCTACTTCCACATAATCTCATCTAAATGCTCTAATTATCGCTTCATAACTTCCTTCATTATGTACGTTGGGTTGTGTGCCCACTCGTAACTTATTTTCAACTTCTGTCGACTGCACATTGTCCTCATTGAATTCGCTTTCCCTGGTTTCCATCTCAAATAGCTCTGCAATACTCATTACTTCGTCCTTTCCTCCTACATTCGTTGTGCATGCCTCTGGTAATTCATCTTCCTCGTCAGTATTCTCCCAATTAATTTCGTCCCAACACGATTTTGTTGTTTTCTTGTCTTCGTTTTCATCTGGTCCCTGCGGATTTGTTTCATCCTTCTTCTCTTCTCGTGATAAGGTATTTACTTCTCTGTTCAAGATGCTGCAATTATCCAGGGTCGGTGCGTTATTCCCTTTGGCATGGGCGCTTAGCTGTCAATTCGAACGCTTATCGGGGTTTGGTGGTCTTACCTCCACTTCTTCTATCTGTATTCTCTTTTCTTGCTCCGCTTGTTGATATTGGTTTCTTTGTTGATAATTTGTCGGTCTATTGGTTCTCCAGTACCCATTCCGGTTGTCGTTATTCCCTCTGTAATAGTTGTTGCCGTTCCTGGGTGAATTATAGTTATTGCCATATTCTCTTCTAAATCCATAACCGGTTCTTTGTTGAAATCTATTGTCGTTTCTTGGTGCGAAGTTATCATATGGTTCGTAATTATTGTTTCTTCATACTGTGTCTTGTGGATTCCACTGCTTTTTGCTTTCGTTTTCACGTGCGCTTCGTCTTTTTCTTGCGTCATCTTCCGAAAATATGAACTCTAGTTCCCTTAGAATACCTTTAAATGCTTCGACGTCATTGCCTCCGCGACCTACTAATGATTGCTGGTATTTCAATGGTAGCTTCATCGCGCATAATTTAATCAACTCTCCGTCACTGTATGGTACATCTAAGTATTGATTTTTCTTTATTAATTCGAAAAATTTCACGGGACTCTTCTATCCTGAATTTTCAAAATATGGGTTCTGTAATAATTCGTACTTCACTCTGTTCTGTGCTTCGCTGGACCAATATCGTGAGAGAAACTTCTCTCTGAAATCTTCGTACGATCGGCATGTCGCTGCAACATTCTGCATGGTTTCTGCGACTGTTCCTGACATGTGTGCACATATAAAGTCTAATTTGTGTGCTAGCGTCCTTTGTTCTGGTAATCCTACTCGGAATTGATCAATAAAAGTTCGTGAATGTAATGAGTTTCCTTCTCGAAAGCGTTGAAATTTTCTGACTGTGAGGAAATGATCGTTGTCGTACTTCGTCATAGTTCCATATGAAATTCGCGATTCTTCGCCACTTTTGTTTCTGATCATTTCTCCCGTCGTTCTTTCCGGTTGTGGTAGATCCATTGGATACTGTCCACTGTAACTTTCGCCTACCCTTGCGTAGTATCGTTGGAGTGGTACGCAATAATTTTCTTCCATCGGTTGTGAACGTGTAGCTGAATGCATTGCACTGTACTCTTCGCGACCTGGCTTTCCATTTTCAGGTATTGGTTCCGTATCTTGTCTGGCTAACCTTGCAGCTTCATTGCACGATCCAAACTGTCTTGAAAAATACATTTGTGGTTCCGCATGTGTTTGTGGTGACGTTTGTTCATCAAGAATTTCGAAACGTGTTTGTTGCTAAGCAGGCTGTCTGATTTCACGTATGTTACTTTCCGTCTGTGATTGGAATCGCAAATGCGTAATATCTTCGTTAATTGCTTGTTTTTCCGGTGCTGTTACAGATACGGATGTGGTTGCAGACTCTGTGCTTGTTCGATCCTGTTCACTACGCTCTTCAATGGTTTGCAACAAATCTGTTCGCAATTTCTGAAATTGTCGCTTCGTTTGCGCTTCTATTTTGGCTATGCGGTTATCATATCTTTTCAGCGCTGCTTTTGTGATACGTTTGTGTAACACATTGTTTTCAACAACTTCACGCGCTGTACCTGCTGCTTGTCTAGTAATTTCGTTTATCTGTTTCTCTAGTTTCTTGACTTCTCCCTGGGTGTTGTTACGTAATGTTTTGATCTCGTCCTGAATATCATTACGCAATGTTCGTACGTCCGCTTGTACCTTGTCAATGTCTGTTCTCAATTGATTGTGACCTGTTATTAAGTTTCCTATCACTTCTCGAGAATCTTTTGCCTCGTCTTCAATATGACTTAGGTGTAACTGCCACCTTTGCGCTTGCATTGAGGAGAAAACTTAATTCTAACAATTTTTAAAATCCATAACTTAATTATGCTATTGTCTCTGCTAGAATGTCTCACTATCTATCGCTGCAGCTACTGTTTTCAACTATTTATGCCTTTCCAAAAAAAAATTTTTTATTACGAAAATTTTTTAACAAGATATTTTTCGGACCTAGTTAGGCATGTGGTCGACCTTCAATCATGGTAGTTTACAATCCTGGCAGGGTCGCCGTTTTCTAACATTCTGCATGGTTTCTGTTTGTTCTATATCGTGTCTCCCTACCACTTTCGCGCAACGATGCTCTGAGCGTGTTTTTTTAGGGAATTGACTAGTTTGAACCTGGGACCTGTTGCTGGTAAGGAGACGCCAGACCACACATGACATGTAGAGTTCAGAAGAGTTCAGTGAGACTAGCGATTATAGAACCAAATACTTAATGATTTCAGCGTCAGCTCCACTGCACTCCCTGTAAAAGAATCTTAATACTAACTAAATTAAGTGGAAGGGGTTCAAGGCTTTCCTATTTTTAGTTAGCTGGTAAAATTACGTCGAAAAAGCAGTTAAGTTTACCATTGGAAATTTTATTCTACTCACAAAATATTGTTTATAAATTGCACTATTGATAAAAGGAAATGTTTTAATACAGGATGGTAAAAACCAACTGTGTTCAACAAAAATGTCAACGAATATTCCCTGAAAGGGTTTCCAAGTTCTACAATGGATCGAAGGATGACCTATGCCATATCACATCTATAATCTAGGTTTAAATTAAGTTTCACAAAAGAGAAAACTATCAAATTCGCCTACAGTGACCCTCAATTATCTTTAATTACTTATCTAACTTGTCGTAAATTACAGTGGCTGATGTGGCTTCTCAATAACTATATAACAGACAAATCATCGCGTTTCAGATTTTTACTTCAAGTGGCAAATGTGAACACCATGAGCTTTAATTGACGATCGACACTAGTATTACGCAAAAAGGTGGTGTAACAGATATGACTTCTGCAGTTCTGAGTGAAGCTTTATGCGCTGTTATGCGGCATCGCGTGCGTTCATTACCTAGTCGGTGTTCGTCAGGGGGCGGCGGGCAGCACAGCTCCGCTCACCTCGCCGTCTCGGAAGCAACTCTCTCCTAACTTCTCCTTACTTCAATTTACCGAAGTTGGTTTAAAAAAACTATCTGGCTGTGTTTTCATCTGACCAATCAGGGTCTCAATGTTAACCTTAAGCTCTGCCTACAAAAATTCTGTCTATCCAATAAGAAACGTTATACTTTTCGTGGTGGGGCAATGTTTTTAAAGTTTGCAACGTAACAGAGACGCGAAAAAGTCTCACGCTAAAACTTGCAACTGGTGTGGTCCTTTTAGTGTTATCGTAAGATCTATACTGTTCTTCTGGAGGGCTCTAGCTTTTAACATGGGCTGGGGGTGGTCCTAGCGGTTAGCTGGCGACGTGGGTGTCCGTCCCTTATCGTAGGGCCTTCCAGCTTAACACGGTTCTGCTCTCGGCTTCTGCTCTCGTTTCTCCCCTCGGAACTGCGTCTGTCTCACGGTGGGAAGGTATGACATGCATTTAGGAGTCTTGTGTTAGTCTGTGGTATTCCATTTGCTCACTCGTTACTCGTATTACTTTGGTTAATTTAATGTCACGATTTATTCGGAGCTATGTGACATACTACTGGATTTGCTTATCATGTCAGGGTTTTTATGGAAGGTGTTGGGTTTGCCTGACACCTTACATACTCACCGTGGGAAGCAGTACGTGGATGATGGGGAGATTATTGATGTAGCAAGACTTTTGCTCCGACGTCGACCAATCGGGTTGTACTATGCGGGCATACAGGCACTCCCAGTACGTTGGCGTAAGGCTGTCATATTGACTGGAGATTATGTTGAAAAATGGGATTTTGTTACCAAAACAGTGGGGAATAATGTGATGGGTTGGAATCCTGAATAAAACCAACCTGCTTTGAGAAAAAAAATGCATTGCATTACTTATTGAACGCCCCTGGTATTTAGAAAGTGGAAAAGTAACGTGAAAGACGACCTGTATCCACGGATGACTCACTGAAAAATAGATATTGATTCTCGCATATTCAAATGAAGACAGGACCTTAACATTGTTCACGTGAATACACGAGTACAAAAACATGTCCTGTAGCAGCACCTGAAAAAGCATGTGCGAGAGCGTACTGAAAAGTAATGCCTCCGAAAGCTTTTTAAATAAAACAAACGTTATTAACATTCTACCTCTATATTCTTCATGTATGCATATTTATTTCTCAACATAGTCATCCTGGAACGAACACATTTCTCCCAACGAGAGTTCAGTTTGGTGGTACTATCACTGCAGAATGTTTGAAACTGTTGACGGGCCACAACTTCACCGCTGCTTGCACCTATTCATCACTATCAAAGTGAAGCCTTCGATGGTGTTCTTTAAGCTCTGGAAACAGACGAAAATCTTGAGGGGCCAAGTCGGGACTGTGTGGAGGGTGATCGCTGACAGTGAACCCAAAGAGTCGAATTGTTGCAAATGTCGCAAAGCTCGTGTGTGGTCTGGCAGTGTCATGGTGAAGGAGAAGGTGCTCCATGTGTAGACGAACTTGTCGAATTCGAAACTCACTTACGAAACGCTGTTTTTTACGCACCGACATTGTTCCGTTAGGTACAATTCGAAGCCCTCTAGTGGCAGAGTGCTGCGAATATGTAGGCATGAAGAATAAAGATGTAAAATGTCAATAACGTTTGTTTTATTTAAAAAGCTCTAAGATTTTTCGCACACAACATTTGGAGACATTACTCTTTAGCACGCCCTCGAAACATGGAATTATATCAATGCAACGCAAGCGAGTGAATGTCTCACCGATAATGCTAGACGATGAAACTTGGTAATACTGATCTCAAGTAATTTACATGACAGAATTCTAAGCTTCACAAATCGCGAGCAGGCAGTAGTATGTCAACTACGTCCAGCACATACCAGACGAAGAGGAAGAATAGAACAGGTCGCTCTGCCCAAACGAACTTGAAGCTCAGCGCCAAGCAGCCTGATTGGATGATAAGGCAGCATGCTCAATGTACAGCGTGAAGTCGTCCTTTTTCACTACTCACCAAAAGATAAGACTTCTGCAGCATACGATAACGTGGACTATAAAGTCCTTGAGTCTTGCGAGTGTTTCGCAACTCGAGCAGTGATACTTTAGGTGAAAGACGTTTTTCACAAATGCCTTTCAACTTTATAGACATTAATCTGGATAACCTCACTCGGAAAGAGATGTGACAACAGGTGATAAAAGAACAATGAACAAAACAGTCTCAGTCAACCCTCTTTAAGCTATTATCAACATCAAAATATTTCCATGGCATCAAGATTAGGTACTAGTGCCACTTTGTCTGCTCTCGACCATATCATTATAAATCCAGATGACAGCACAAAATAGCCGGTAAAGCAAGCACCATTCTACAGTAAATGTTTCATATAAATTTCAGGCTTTCATTTTTGAATACATACGGTAACGTATATTTGCAGTAGTGTATACTTAAAGCTTGTTTAATAAAATCTTTAAGCCACTATCAACAGATATTGGGGATGGAAATATCCCATCGGTCCAAAAAGTTTCGGGATTGGATTAATAAAAAATACACTATCGTTTGGAGAAAGTGGAACACCAAGACCTAGAGATGTTATCACAATTAACTTTATTCCACCGGTTAGGAACATGACACTACACAAATGATTACTTTTACGAACCTGTACATGCACTGTGATTGTGGGAATTCGGTACGGAGTAGCGCCTCCACCTGCTGCAATCAGAACCGCTAGACGTCGTGGCATGAGATCAAAGATCGCCTGAATATGATGCTGGGGAATATTCTGCCACGCCCTTTGTAGGCGCTTCCACGAAGCATCAACTGATGCTGTAGGAATATCTGAACGAATAAGTGGCCGACTGACGTATCCCAGACATGATCGATGGGCATCAGGTCAGGCGAACGGGGAGGTCAGGGAAGCAGCTGTACCCATAGTTTTTTGAACGAGGCTTGCACATTGCTCGCCACATACAGCCGGTTGTTGTCCTGCTGAAATATGGCATGTAGAACGACTTGCAGGAGGGGCAATGCCTCTGGCTGTAAACCGTCAATGATGTGGCGGTAACAGTGACTGCCCTCAAAACGTAGGAGGCGAAATCACGTGTTATGGGCACTGGCACCCCAAGCCAACACACTGAACAATGCAGTCTGTCCGACTGCGTTCACCACCGCGGCGTCGAACGAGTATGCGGCCATTACTGTAGAAGCTGAAACGGGATTCGTGCGAAACCACTACATTTTGCCACCCAGCACGGGCCGGCCTTCGTGGCCGAGCGGTTCTAGGCGCTACAGTCTGGAACCGCGCGACCGCTACGGTCGCAGGTTCGAATCCTGCCTCGGGCATGGATGTGTGTGATGTCCTTAGGTTAGTTAGGTTTAAGTAGTTCTAAGTTCTAGGTGACTGATGACCTGAGAAGTTAAGTCCCATAGTGCTCAGAGCCATATGAACCACCCAGCACGATAATGTCGGCGTTCACGTGTCAATTGTAGTCTATGGCGTTGGTGGGTTCTGGTCAGTGGAAGCCGACATAATGGCATGCGTGCCACAAGTGCAACTCACAGAAGACGGCGTCGAACCGTCGACGTAGACATGTGGCGCACGAGGTAGCCGCGCGGTCTATGCGACTTTTCACGGTCCGCGCGGCTCTCCCCGTCGGAGGCTCGAGTCCTCCCTCGGGCATGGGTGTGTGTGTGTGTGTTGTCCTCAGCGTAAGTTAGTTTAAGTTAGATTTAGTGCGTAAGCTTAGGGACCGATGACCTCTGCAGTTATGTCCCATAAGACCTTACCACAAATTTCCAAAATTACCACATAGACATGACCACATCCGTCGCAGAGCTCCAGCGTTGTTCCAGCACTGTGGAAGAAGCTGTTCTGTCCGTAACGGCCGAGAGAATAAGCTGGCGGTCATCTCGCTCAATAATCACATTGAGTCGTCCAGTACCCCGTCGGCATTGTGTACGGCCCCCTTCTCTCCACTATTTCCACGCCTCACTATCGAAGCAGCGTGTCTTGTACAAGACGCAAAGGCACGGTTACTTACACGTTTCCACTTCGCATGACGCTTCCGCACCGACTGAGCGTTGTGAACACTGACCTGTCTGGTCAAACAAAAGAGGGCGCTGTGGGGTCTACGTGCACACCACCACCTCTCTGTCATTTAAATCACGTATTATGGTTCCGCTGCTCGACACGTCCTCTTATCGTGGTGTGTTGCAAACCATTGCTTCTGAGTGCTTCACTTTCTCCAAACAGTAATCTAGATAAACGTTAAATTGGTGGTTTTAATGCTACAGGTGTTCTACATAGCCCCCCACCCCCCACCCAAATTGAGTACTACGCACAAAAATGCTCATACAACGATGTGAAATTGTATGAAAAGTCCTTTTTGGGATGTTGTTCAACATACACGTCTTATTGGCTTGAATGACAGTTATGTTGTCAGAGCACTGACCCATTATGTGAATTTCTGCACTTTGTCGTTTTCTGATCGGTTTGTTGTGATAACACCAAGTGTCGTTAACCGTGATAGTTTTCTGAAAAACAGAATTGTAAGCATTTAGCATTTTAATTAAATCACAAAGGCGTCCATGAGTCGTTTTTGTTCCGGATTCAAAGTGTGCAGGACCAACTTTGCAAACAATTTTCTCTACGTCGAAACATTCTGTAGAATGTTCTGAACTCTTGACTTAGAGATGTTGCTCCAATGTCGGAACCTTTTGGATGGGCGCCGTATTGTCGAGGATAAAAATCAGGTAGTAGTGCCTCTTTTGTTGCTGTGGATCAGCCAAAGAAACTGGTACACCCGCCTAATATTGTGCACGGTCCCCGCGAGCACGCAGAAGTGCCACAACACGACGCGGCATGGACTCGATTAAGTAGTGCTGGAGGAAATGGACACCATGAATCCTGCAGGGCTGTCCATAAATCCGTATGGGGCGAGGGGGTGGAGATCTCTTCTGAACAGCACGTTGCAAGGAATCCCAGATACGCTCAATAATGTTCATGTCTGGAGAGTTTGGTGGCCAGCGGAAGCGTTTAAACTGAGAAGAGTGTTCCTGGAGCCACATTGTAGCAATTCTGGATGCGTGGGGTGTAACACAGTCCCCTCCCGACACGCAGGGACCATGGATTCATGGGGTTGTCTCCATACCCGTACACGTCCATCCAATCGATACATTTTCAAACGAGACTTGTCCGACCAGGCAACATGTTTTCAGTCATCAACAGTCCAATGTTGGTGTTGACGGGCCCAGGCGAGGCATAAAGCTTTGTGTTGTGGTGTCATAACGGGTACACGGCTCCGAAAGCCCATATCGATGATGTTTCGTTGAATGGTTCGCACGCTAACACTTGTTGATGGCCCAGCACTGAAATCTGCAGCAGGCTGAGGAAGTGTTGCACTTCTGTCACGTGAACGATTCTCTACAGTCGTCGTTGGTCCCGTTCTTGCAGGATCTTTTTCCAGCCGCAGCGATGTCGGAGATTTGATTTTTTACCGGATTGCTGATATTCACGGTACACTCGTGAAATGTTCGTACGGGAAAAGCCCCGCTTCATCGCTACCTCGGAGTTGCTGTGTCCCATCGCTCGTGCACCGACTTTAACAGCACGTTCAAACTCACCTAAATATTGACCACCTGCCATTGTACCGGCAGTAACCGATCTCACAACTCCGCCAGACACTTGTTGTTTTAAATAGGTGTTGCTGACTGCAACGCCGTATTCTGCCTGTTTACACACCTCTGTATTTGAATACGCATGCCTATACCAGTTTCTTTGGCGCTTCAGTGTATGGTAAATCCAAATGATAGCAGTAAATAATGCCATTCTACAGTAAATATGACATATAAACGTTCAGCACACTCCAGACTTTGTTTTGAATATGTATAGTGGTTTTGTGAGCTGTGTCGAGGCCTTGCACTAATCTGCCAGCATTCAGTAACACAGACGGGTTATACGGGCAACGGACCTCTCTGCAGACGACAGAAACGAGAGGACTGTGCTCCTCCCTGTCACCGATTGGCAACCCTAGTGCTGCCAGAGGTCACTCGCCCCACGGAAATTTTCAATTCCGATTTCCAGCACTCCGTCTTCAGGCCACAAGTGGCCCATCGGGACCATCCGACCGCCGTGTCATCCTCAATTCAGGATGCGGATAGGAGGGGCGTGTGGTCAGCACAACGCTCTCCCGGTCGTTATGACGGGTTTCTGCGATCGGAGACGCTACTATTCAGTCGAGTAGCTCCTGAATTGGCATCTCGAGGCTGAGTGCACTCCGAAAACTGGCAGCAGCGCATGGCAGCCTGGATGGTCAACCATCCAAGTGCCGGCCACCTCCGACAGTGCTTGACTTCGGTGATCTCACGGGAACTAGTGGATCCACTGCGGCAAGGCCGTTGCCAATCCTGCTCTCCACGTGACCGAAAATAGTACCAGCAGTATCCTGGAGCATGGCAGTATTGAGGCTGGCGCTCGGCCACGGTGGGCCAGTTCACTCCATGTGAGTTCCTGGGCCAAGCGACAGTTGTGAAAGCATTCCAACAATCATTATCCATATCTGGAGCCACGACAGTGATGACATTGTAATCCACATCAATCTTCCCATGCAGACGCTGCCAGCACAGTCCCTACGCTAATGAGACATGGCTCCGACGCCATGACTTGTAATCGGGCTTCATAATATCCGTTATTGTTTTTATCATCGCATATGCCAAACTCAAACTCTTTTTCATTCATTCAGGACTTTAACAGTTTCTCGTCCAGGACAGACTTCGATTGTGGCACTGTTAGCGTATGGAGCTTGACATTTACAAAGTTTCTTTGCCACGGCCTTTCAATCTTTGTAAGTGTTGTGTTAAATCACCGTGTTTAGAATGAACTCTTATCAGAGACAACTTCAGACCTTCGCCCTTCAGTTATTATTATTATTATTATTATTCATTCAATGTTGAAGAAGAGGTTTGTGTTCATTTACTGTATTGAGAATTAACTGTAAGCTGGGACAACTACAGTTATATCCATCGTTTGTTTATTGTTCACACAGAGACACTTGATTGTGGAACTAACTTTCAACGTACGGTGATAAGTACAGGCATTCTGCTTCAGATATCAGGTTGCGGTTGCACATTCAAGTGGTTTTCTGCAAGTTTTTATGATTGTATGTAAACTAACGTCAATCAGAGAAGTTTGTTTTCCTTTTCATGATGCAATAAACTTCACCTTCATTGCACACTTGGGTATTCCTCCTTTGGGGGACATATTATTTGGTGACGAGGTATTCTTTCGAGGTAGTTCTCACAAGCGTACTCTGACCAGGTACAGTGTTTTGGCGTGTGTTAGCCCACTTTCAAGTACACTTACAGTTACATTGCTTCCAGCATGGCGGAACCGGCGAATGGCTTTTCCCAAGTGTTGTGTTGTTGCTGCTCCAGCAGATGAAGTGCACCCACGCACTCCTGATCAAAGACTGACAGCATTTCCGTGACGTCACAGAAGTTCTCCAACCACCTCCGATAAACCCCGACGTCGCTATCTCCTTCTGGTGTGGCTTCGGTGTCTTTGGTCAGTATCTTCATGACACCATTCCCGTCGCTGCTCCAGAGACAATCGCTGCCAGACAGCCCCATCGCAGTTTCCTCCTTGTGACCCAACGTCTGCACCTTTGGCCACAGCTGTCCTCCTGCATACTACTTCACTCGACGTTTTACTGCGCACCTCCATAGCCTCGCCTATTCACTTCCACCTGGCCCCGGTCGTGCCTAATACATACACTTAAAATTTTTTCTCTTTTCCAGTGCCTATTCACAATTTCTAAATGTCTTTCCTATGCCTCATCTATGCACACATTTCTGCCAATACAGCCACCTATACACTGTGGACACAATCCTCTTCAAATTCAAGTGCGGTTCACCCACCTTTGCCCTCCCACAACGCTCTCATGCCTTTCGGACCCAAGATTTTCACATCCAACGTGCTACTGCCCCCTCTTCTGCCCTCCTCTTACGTACCTCTGCGTTAATTTCTGCCCTCTGGTCTCCCCAAGTCTACTTCTCATGTGCTTCGTGAGGTGCTCGCCTGATGCAATCCAGAGGCCACCAGACCGCAAGCAGCTGCAACACCAGCATGTCCAGACCTACTGGTCTCAGCAGAATGAGTCCTTCCCTTCTGGTTCTAATCGTCTACCTCAATGCTCCGTCCATACTCTTAACTCCCAGTTGTCCACACTACACTGTCATCACGCTTTGGACGAGGCCCTGTTGGCGGACGACATGGAAACCATTATCAATACATCTACTATACCCCCGGTGGCATATGCCGTCATCGGATCAAAATCGATATCGTCTTTCCTAGTTTTTTTTTCAGCAGTGTATATAGCTGGATAATTTGCGCGCCGTGAGTTACGCTGCCTGAAGATATATACACAGCTTGAAACTGTAATACTTGACTTACTGTGTTAAACCTTTAACACAATACTATAATTCTTAGTGCGTATATGACAGCATTTGAAATTTTTAAATTCGTTCAACAAGTACAAGAAACAGTGATAATGAAATTTTTGTTGCCCCAGGGAACTATGAGATAGTTAACCTGCAATTTGATTCTGCCGCGCGTTAGCCGCTGAGTAACACGTATTAGAGATGTTTCGCTATACAGGTGAATCAAAAGTAACAGTACAAACTTCGTGGGTGTAATGTATGCATCAAAATAAGAGCAAAATATTAAATAAAGCTTTGCTTGCATTAACGTCCAGTCGACAACGAGGTCATTAGAGACGGAACACAAGCGCGGATTAAGGGAGAATGGGGAAGGAAATCAACCGCGCTCTTTCAAAGGAACCATCCTGGCGTTTTCCTGAAGCGATTTAGGGAAAATCACGGAAAACCTAAACAGGATGGTCCGACGCGGGTTTAAGCCGTCGTCCTTCCGAATGCCAGTTCATTGTGCTAACCAAGGCGCCACCTCGTTCCGACTTATGATGCACAATGCCATTTGTTGTAGGATTTACATCATATATCAGTAAAGGCTTTCGGCATGTGTTCTTCGTCTGCATATCGACTGATGTTACTTTGTACACCCCTCTTCACCACTCTGTTGATTCTGGTACTAAATGACTTTACATATTTGACTTCGGTGTGGTTCGCTGGCCGGCCGGGGTGGCCAAGCGGTTCTAGGCGCTACAGTCTGGAGTCGCGCGACCGCTACGGTCGCAGGTTAGAATCCTGCCTCGGGCATGGATGTGTGTGGTGTCCTTAGGTTAGTTATGTTTAAGTAGTTCTAAGTTCTAGGGGACTGATGACCTCAGAAGTTAAGTCCCATAGTGCTCAGAGCCATTTGAACAATTTTTTTGTGGTTCGCTATACTCTGTGGCGTTGTGGGGCACTTGTGGACGTATAGGAACCCTCGTGTGGCTACTGTACGACGATATCAACATCGTTTCGCAGTGAATATTTGGTGTGGTATGGTGCACAATCAATTACTCGGACCGCATGTCATTCCACAGCGCTTGACTAGCAAAGTGTATTGACCGTTTTTGGAACATGAATATGGTGGTCTGCTTCATGATGTCACCCTAGCAACACGATCCAACATACGGTTTATGCACGATGGCGACCCTGTACATTTCAGGTGGGAGGTAGCATAGTATCTCAATGTTTCCAGAATGAAATTTTCACTCTGCAGCGGAGTGGGCGCTGATATGAAACTTCTTGGCAGGTTAAAACTGTGTGCAGGACCGAGACTCGAATTCGGGACCTTTGCCTTTCGCGGGCAAGTGCTCTACCAACTGAGCTGCCCAAGCACGACTCACGCGCCGTCCTCACAGCTTTAATTCCGCCAGTGCCTCGTCTCCTACTACAGTTTTAATCTGCCAGGAAGTTTTATCTTAATGTTGCTTATAGCGATAAGTGGATAGGTCGTGCAGGCCCAGTCGCTTGGCCCACCATATCCTCCTGGACTTGTACCTTTGGAGTACTCTCAAGGTGCTCGTTCATGGTGTTCGAATCGATAATGTAGCACAACTACAGCAGCGAACTGGAAACGGGTGTGCAACTATGCAGAATGAAATGAACGGAGCCTTCAACATTCTGACCGTGGTAAGACGTCCAGCGCGTCACTGTCTTTGTCTACATGGCCATCATTTTGTAGTTGTGTTGAGTTTTTGGCCCATTCGTGACGTTGCTTACTGAGAAGAATTAATTTTGTGTTGCATTTGTGGTCCCTACTCTGCCGCATAACTCTGAAATTAATAATTTCGGACAAAATGTTATTTGACATTTTACGCTTATTTTGATGCATACATTACACCCACGAAATGTGTACAGTTACTTTTGAATTTGCCTGTAAATACAAAATCGAACAGCGTCAGTCTTCTATCTGCACAGAGAGAAGCGTCCCAGAGGTCGCACTAGCGCTGACTTTCGTGTCCCGCGCGCCGCCGGCATGCGTGCAACACATCAGCAGCCCGATGACGTAAGTCAGCGGCGCGTTGCCTAATGTCGGCGTCGTTGGGTTAGGCCTCAGAACTTGACTTTCACCGCCAGAACTGTGTTAGGGACACCGGGAAGCCGCTCGGGTTGCGTGACGGTCACTCGGGGCGGGGATGGTGGCGGCTAAATGGCGGCAGCCTTGGAAGCGGCGAGGAGCGCCGACCCTGGCGGCTCGTATTTGGCGAGCAACCGCACGCGCAGGCCGCAGTCTGCGCTGCGCCGCGCCGCCGGACCGCACGCTGCAGAGCCGCGACGCGTCTCGCCTGGGTAAGCGCGCCACCCACCTCTGCAGCGGGCATGTTGCGTGCCAGGGGCGTTTCTTAGTTTACCACTGCTGGCAATGAATCATTTAAAATTTTCATCCCATCTGTATTTCGTGAGCCGTTCGAAATATCGAAACAAATGTTTTGGCAATTGAGACTGCGCATTGGCGAACGCAATTTTATTGCATGTTTAACCAACCTACCTCTTGAGATAAAGAGCAAGATTATTCGCATATCCGGCACAATTTGACGAATGTCTCACAGACGTGGGTAATGATGATCGAGAAGTCCTGGTCTTGCACCGTGCGATTTCCATCTTCTCGGCAAGCTGAAAGATCATCTGGGGGAAAGATATTTTTGAGTGATGAGGGCGTTCAGATAGCGGTTCTCGAACGGCTTCGTAATCAAGGAGCGGATTTCTATCATCAAGGAAGTGGACGATTGATAGAAAATTTCGATCAACGTAGAGAGAGACTTGGTGTCTATGTTGAAAAATAGTGTCATGTAGCTATGTCAGTTGGAGGTGTTGTACAGTATTCAATGAAAGTCGCTTAGCTTGTCATAATAAAGTACAACTTACTTTTAGAAGTTTCCTCGTAGCTTTAGACATAAGTCGGTCATTTACTCTAACTACAACTTACTCTATTCGTGATTTCACGTCTTACTCCGGCGCACTGCCGCTCGCAGATTTTCGTACGGTTGAAATTCTTTAATATGACAGTGGAATGCAGCTAAATTCTTACGACTTTTCTCATTTCTCCTTTACGAAACGGCTAACAGCCTCTCCACAAGGTCAACTCTTTGTCACCCGCATCTACATCTACATATTTACTTCGTAAGCCACTGGCAGAAGGTATATCGCACCAGTATTATCGATTTTCTCTCCTATTACATTAGCGTATTGAGTGATGAAAAATGAATGTCTAGATGCCACAATCTGACTGGATATTATGTGAGTTTTCACACTACCCACACACAAACGCGCCGCCTCGGAGAATATCGTGATTGCAAGTAATACTCTCCGATAAGTCTCCATTACTATAACCAGTGGCGGTCCATTCACTTACCTGGACACAACCGACATTTTTATCGTGTCTGCAGTTGACTCTTCGTTCAAGATAACGCACTCCACTATGCCTGTCAAATAAGTCTAAATCCAGTTGCGAACTGGTGTAATGTCCCATACGAACATGTTTTCTTTAGCAGCTGTGAATTTGGTACAAATTCGAAAATTTCGAAAACCTACACTGGTATGCAAAACTTAAGGACGAAAGTAACTTTCGCATCATGTGGACCTTCCAAGTAACTTAACTCAATGGAACTTGGACAATACATAGGAAGAACTGCTACTGTACAACGGAGAAGATAACTGAAAGTAATACGCAATGAGACAAACAGAAATGACACTTTTATACAAAGACAACAATTACACTGAAGTCATCACGTTTTATGATGGTACCCTGAACATTACAAAAGGATGGACATAGTTCTTAATAGAGTGCCTGATCATCACGGACGGCAATGCATGCCCTGCAACGTGCTCCCATTCTGGCTAAAATGTTGGTAAGGAGTTCTTGTGTTAGGGCGTTCCATTTCTCTACCAACTCGACTGACAATAGATGGATGGTCGTTGGTACATTTGGACGTGCTGCAATTCGTCTCCCGAACCCATCCCACTCGTGCTCGATAGGAATTAAGTTGGGGGAGCGGACAGGTGAGTCCATTCGCCGAATATCCTCTCGTTCCAAGAGCTCCTCCACCTGCTCATTTCCATGTGGTCGCACATTTTCATCCATAAATATGATAAAAATCGTTCAAATGCCTTTAAGCACTATGTGATTTAACATCTGAGGTCATCAGTCCTCTAGACTTAGAACTACTTAAACCTAACTAACCTAAGGACATCCATGCCCGAGGCAGGATTCGAAACTCCGACCGTAGCAGCAGCGCGGTTCCGGACTGAAGCTCCTAGGACCGCTCGGCCACAGTGCCGGCCATAAATATGAAGTCAGGGCCAAATGCATCCCTGATAAGACCCACATAGAGAAGGAGTACAGTGTCAAGATAACGTTGAACGCTGAGTTTACTGTGTTCAAAGATTTGGAGGCCAGTACCCTGATGCAATTTTGTGCTATCACAACTAGACCACCCAAACGATCATGTTCGACATTTTTCCTGGGTGGATTACGTACCATCAAATGGCGAGTGATGGGAACACGTAAAACTCCCAGGAACATTATTGAACACGATCGTTTTAGTGGTTCAGATGTTATGGTGTTGGGTGGCATAATGTTACATGTGTGTCCTGACCTCCAAATCTATAAACATGGTAGACGAACTGGGAAACGCTATTGTGACACTGTACTTCCCCATCTTTTCAGGGGTGCATTCGGGCCTGACTTCATTTTTATGGATGACAGTGAGCGACCGCATCTAACTGGAGGAGGATATTTTGGAACTAGAAGATAGTCAGTGAATGTACTTGTCTATCACCCCCCCCCCCCACCCTCTCCGTATCGAGGACTTAAGGAATGTGTTGGGGAGATGTTTCGCAGCACGTCCACATGCAACAATGACCATTCAGCAACCAAGCAACCATTTTAGTTAAACCAGGTGCACCAGGTTATCCTACTAGGACTTGAAGTGCAAACAGTTAAAATTTGTTTTTGCATGATCGCTGTTTTTGCAAACCACATAACTTGTTATGACGGTCGTTTCGCTTCTGACACATTTTATTTTGGTGACAGCAGAATTTACCATAATTTAGCAGTGAAAGCTAATTTTCGAACATTTTACAATAATCTCTCCAGCATAACCAGTTCTATCCACAGCTACCTTTTACAGATAACTTCTCTTAAGACATAGCTACAGATTTCCAACTCCGAAAACTTTCGCTGGAATACATTAGTGTAAGTAATATTTATTACAAACCTTACGAACCTACATGGAGACCGGTTTACATGATGCGATGGCGAGTGGAAGAGCATCCAGACCTCATAGCTTGGGGATGTTTGAGGTGTCTACTCGAGGTAAAGAATCTATATCAGAAGTGATATTCTACTCGTTGGTTAACAAAAGTTGATAATAATCAGGCAGTCATACCAGTTTCCTGAAACTTACCCAGGTTGTTTTTGAATTTATGCTCGCAGGTGCCTAAAATTATTAAAAGTTAGTAGTCACGCGAAAAAATATTATCAATTGCAAGCAATATACCACAACCAACACAGTTTCATGTTAGGGAACCCAGTACCAGTTTCTCGTTCAACGATGCTTTACGTAACTTTCAGTCTAATTGCAATTCCGACTACTTTAATAATATTATATCGCCAGGTTCCAGAACTCGACGTTTAGATTAGGACTAGGTCACTTGACTTCTAAACGGGAACTGACCTTCCATTCGTCATTGTCTTGTCCATTGGGCTTCCAGAATATGAGAGCCAGTCATAAATTACAAACTACTTCAGAAACTTCATCGTACAATAGACATATCCTTTTAGGTCAAGGTTAAAGTAATTATTTACGCTACAACGAAAAATAAATAGTAGTTTCCATTTGTAATTTTACAATGTATGACAGTACAGTATCGAAAGAGTATCTAGAAGTTTTGCCAGTTTTTATCCACAAATCTAATAGTCGCGGAAGAAATAGTCACACAGTCGACTGGACAGGCTGCTTTGGGTACTGGGAGCGTGAACTGACTGACGAGTATCCACAGACAACTGCCTGCTAACTGGTCATTTAAGACTATGGTAGGGGAAGGGAAGCAAGCGTCAGAGCACGAATTATTGAATGACTTCTGCGATGTAATTTTACTGCCAATGATGATGCTCAGAAAACTTCCGTGCGTTCCGCTCGCGAATATCATTAATGTACGTGGGATTCTCACCAAAACTGTTCTGTGGAGGAGCTCGAGAAAATGCAAGGTAGAGTTGCGCAGTACGTTATTTTAATTATGAATGAACATGGCAGCATCAAATACATGTTCGCTTATCTTCAGTGGGAAATTTATATCGCGGAGTGAACATGTCAATAAAATCCAAGGAATCAGTGTGTACAGAAAAACGTATATGTAATGGTTCATCTTCAGCGTCATTCGGTACTGAAACAAATAGATCCACAAAAGATACTGACATATGATTAAACCCCACTTCACACTGTGCGATGACTTGTGAGGTCTAATATGAATGCAGTAGATGCGAAACGTCTATTGGATATATTCTGCTAGGAATTCAACACTTATGGTGGAGCCTAGTTGTTAATGATCCTCACACGCCTCGTATTTCACGTTGACTGTGTTTACCGACTGTAATAAAATCCTGATAAAATCTATTACGCCGTCAATTTAATATTCACGTCCTGTTAAGAGGAAGGAAGATTGGGTTTATCGTCCCGTCGACATGGAGGTCATTAGAGACGGAGTACAAGCTCGGATTGTGTCAAGGATGGGGAAGCAAATCGTACGTGCCCTCGCAAAGGGACCATCCCGACATTTGCATGGAGCGAATCAGAGAAATCACGGAAAACCTAAATCTGGATGGCGGGACGCGGGTTTGAACGTCCTCCCGAATGCGAGTCCAATGTGCTAACCACTGCACCACTTCGCTCGATACGTCCTTTCAGATACTTGTAAAATTGGAGTTATATTGTTAATCTCTGTAACCGTATCAGGCAAGCCTTAATTTTTATGTTTGTAATTTCCAGCTCGTCAACTTCTAGCTGCATATGCTGTACGTAATCTATAAACTTGTTTGTATGAGTCTATGTCTCAGCGTGTGCTTGAAACTCCAGATCGATAATTGTGCGATCGCTAAAACTTGGTGTGGCACATTCTAGAAGCTTACGAACACAAGGAGCGAAGTTGGGGAATAGCTAAACCACCTAAATCGCCATAAGTGGGTTTCAAACTCGAGTCAGCTCTTCCTAATTTAGACCTTTCGTGATTTGCCTTCAAGTGACGCTTGGAATGGCTCCCATCTTCAAAACAAATACCGAACTACTTAGAACTTTTTCACCTGTCTCCTAATGTTTAATGGTTTCTGCCATTTAGGTGAAAAGTATAAACACACCGCCTCTATGAAAAAGAGCTGTCTGTATTGCTGGCGACCCAAGCTATAAGAACGCACAATGATGACCTGACTCACACCCAGATGCTTTGTCAGATGAGTGGGAGAGTTCAGCGACACTGTAGCCTGTAACATTCAGCTGCCCCACTTTCACTGCACAAGCTCCTTCGATGCTGCGCTCCTTCTGAAGACACATCCATATATTTTGAGTGACATTTATATAGGGCTATCCGGACACTTCTGATCAGATAGAGTATAATTGGAGGCAAATACATTAATGTTATATTCGTGATTTTTTTCAGAATGTGTCAATGCAGAAGTACATTGGTTAGAAAGAGGGCGACTGTAGCAGCCCACAGTTACCAGCAATCACTCGGATGAGTTTCACGGGAATTAAGTGCGGCCACATCGACTGTGACTGTGAAAATAAACATCAGGAAAGTAGTAAACCTTATCTTCGCTCTTGTACGCCTACGAAGCTAACGGATAAGGATCACTGAACACTAAAGCGCGCTGTACGAACCAATCGTTAACATAATAATCAACTGTGATAACATATTTTTATCTTGGAGGAGTATAAGCTACGACTGACATTTTTAGGATAAATT
Organism: Schistocerca nitens; assembly: GCF_023898315.1. Lineage (NCBI taxonomy): Eukaryota > Metazoa > Arthropoda > Insecta > Orthoptera > Acrididae > Schistocerca > Schistocerca nitens. Next base: position 553,934,458 of record NC_064616.1, on the reverse strand, counting down.
AAAATTGTGTACCTGAATTAGATTCGAATCCGTATCCATTGCCTCTTATGAGTAGGGCGTTACCAATGAAGATAAGGGTCCACACCTTCCTGATCGGCTAAAAGATTCAAGACATATTTCTGCTTTACTGTGCTGAGAATAAAAAATTTTATTCTGTAACAATCCTAAGGCTGTGGTTAAATCGAACTTTCCTCTTTTTTTCTTCTCCGAGAGGTGCCACTTGTTTAGCAGCCTAGCAGGAAAACTTCTATGCGGCTTGGAATATAAGGCGAGAAACCAGTCGGTAGGCGAAGGACGTGCTGGTTTAGTAATAGATTGTGCCCTGCGGCAAGACTCTAGACCCGCGTTCCGGAGAACGACTGAACAAGTCACCGTTCATTCATCTTGATGTAGGTTTTCCGTGATTTGCTTCTAAGACTTAAGCAAATGACGGAATGGTTCCTTTGAAAGAACAAGGCGGGTGTCCTTCTCTGTCTCTTCCCCCTCCAGGCTTATGCTTCGTCTCTAATGACCTTGTTGTCAATGGGGCATTAAACCCTAATCGTCCTTCAGTCAGAAGCGAGTAAACTCTTGATCGTATTCATGTCATAGCAAAGGGTTTAATATACACTCAAAACAGTTGGTATTTATACAGAGTAGATAATTAAATATCTTGAGTTTCTTTTTCTCGTAACGTTATATGTCGGTTTCAAATGTGGGAAATACGACAGATTAGTTATATGTCTTTAACTGTAGTCGTCACATGCACATACGCTGAGCGATAGGAATATTTTGCGGGCGAATGTGTTTTGTAGCCTTCTGGCTAGATCTGCTACGTTACAACTGGTATGAAATTCCGCGTTGTGCAAGATACAGCTAATGTATTCTCTCTTCTCTCACACTATCTGTACTATCTTGTGAGGTATGATATTGTATTTTACTGTTTGAAAAATTTTCTGAAACGATAGAAGATTTTGAAGATGTTCATAAAAAATGCAAAAAGATACTTTATAAAAATCGTGATAATTTTCGCACTTAATCTCTAAAAGTGCAACTACTGTCTGTGAAAGAGCTGGTTTTCAGCTATGTGATTTTAATGTCTGCTGTATTTTTTTAAAAACAAGAAAAGGAAAATTAAACATAAGGGTTTAACGTTTAGTCAACAAGGATGCGAGTGCAATCGGGTACAAAGTCGTGTTGAACGAGGGTTGAGAACACAGGCATTTCACTTTCTAAAGGAGCGATTGTAAAATTAGACTTCATTGGTTTAGAAGAACAACGGATGGCAGGCCATATTTTCAACGGAGGTCCACCAAATTGCAACACTTGTGTATTGACCACTGTGCCTGAAGAAATGAGGTAGAAAACTATCTTTAGAAATAATATAATGTAGCAATTACAATTACCTTCTATAAGAATGTTACAAAAGAGAAAAAAAGAGTCGTATGGCATTGTTGATGGGAGACCCAGAAGGCTAGTTAAACCACGTAATCGGAAGAGGTCTTTTTCTCATCGCACCCCATTTCCTTGCGAGATGAGTTGTGTCTTAAGTAGAGTTGCGCTATACCCAACTTGCGGTTCGGTACTTTTGGTATACTGCACAAATGACGTAGTAATGGTAGGATCACCGGTAGTATTGGTAGTACTGACAGGGAAAGAAACATAAATTAATACGGAAGAAAGAAAATGGGAGCCGACTACTTATCTTTATTTTGTCTGGATGGTTTTTTTTGCACATAATTTTCTTTATTTTTACCTCAAAATCCGTATTTTTCACGCTAAAAATCAACAATTTTCGGATAAAACGAGTATTAAACGTTGCAAATTTCAGTTTTGTCATAAATACATTTTATTCTTAAGTAACAGAGAGGATAATAAATACGTAGAACGATAATGTTCCGTCCGACCGATGTGGCCGAGCGGTTCTAGGCGCTTCAGTCTAGAACCGCGTGACCGCAACGATCGCAGGTTCGAATCCTGCCTCGGGCATGGATGGATGTGTGTGATGTATTTAGGTTAGTTAGGTTTAAGTAGTACTAAGTTCTAGGGGACTGATGACCTCAGATGTTAAGTCCCATAGTGCTCAGAGCCATTTGAACCATTTTGATAATGTTCCGTAGGTCACCTGACCCTTTATGTATTTTCACACAACTAGACGGCTCACTGTTTGTGGTTTTTAGGGGTATCTATCGAAACATTGACCGCATAGCAAAAACAGCAAGCGATCGTCATAAGGCAGCGCCGGATAGGTACGGAACACACCCAACGTACAGATGACGTGGGTACGACCTTAACTGATCTAAGCTACTGGGAAAGCTAACGTAGACTACGCTTACTTATGGTAGTCTATAGTAGCGTACCGTAATTTTACAACTCTAGCCTTAACTGTGGCTGCTGGGTGCAGGTGACTGTAATGGATGCGTGGATAGTGTAGTGTCATATTTGTGTTGGATGATGATGAGAAAAACTAGCTGTCGAAACCTGATGCCAGAGTATGACCTACTGCTCTCGAATAGCGCCAAGGGGACCGCTGGGCCTAACGTTCCCACGCGAGAGACTGGTCAACAACAGCGCACTTGTCCTCACTTCATGAGACCCTCTAGAGAGGTCTGGAAATTAATCCATGAATTTGGCATAAGATGTGATATTTGAGTCACCACATTTCTCCCGTTGTCGATCAAATGTTCGTACTGAAAATTTCTTTCCAGGATTCAAACGGGCCACTTGCAAGGCGAGCGTCACCAAACATGTGTGCGTTAGCGCCCTGGAAAGAGATGTCGACAATGGCAGAGGATATATTTTCTGCGTCTGTCGCTGGTTTGATTAAAATATCAACATAATTTTTAAACACAAATATTGTACAGTTTCGGCTATGTAGCCATGTTCAAGTTGGCGTAATCCATCCAACGGACTTACTTGGGCCACCACCCACATATTCATACGGCCATACATAGTTAAAACGTAGTAAGTTGGCTAGGCTTTATGTACAAAACTATTAACTTGCAGATCTCTGGCTTCTCCATTCGTACATTTAAGTTCTCAGTGTATATCGCGACAGGACTCACTGCCCTCCCCTTATTTCCATTCAAAACAAATACAAGAAAGCAACATCATTAGATATAAAAATATGTTTATTGTCATAAATCTCCTACAAGGTGCACAAGACACCCACTTGTTGCGGTGCTTGGCTGGCTAAGTAACGGGTCCGCACACGACGGTGTCTCCGTCTCCATGCTACCTGCAGCGAACAACGGGCTGGGTCGTCCAGGTAGACGCACCCAGCACAGTTACAACAGTTCCCGATAGGTAGCGTATTGTAATGGAAAGGTTGACCTCAGCGCTATTGGAGTCGTGAATGACGGCGGTCGAGATTAGACTTCTTGTACGCGCCTTTACTTTTTCTGACATCCAATGAGCGCTCAGTAGTTTTCCGAGTGCTCCACTGTGAACATCATAGCCAGTGCGAGCATTAAACTTATTTATAGTGCATTATTTACTGAATCTTTATTCGATTCATGGTTGATGATGGTGGTCGTAAGCGAGGAGCTGTACATAAGCAAGCGAGATATATTATTTGCAGACTACACGCTTTTTTCAAATGGAAAACCGTCTATGCGCGTACCGCAACTGTCGCTTGGAACTGACAACGCTGGAATCCCTGTCGGTGATTTGAACAGCGCAACCCGCCATTATTCGTGAATAGGACTACAGACGCCGGTAAGAATGGCAAAAGTGACTGACAGCACGCAGCAATTTAATTTTAATTTTAATGTTTTTCATACTGAAGGCTATTTCCATCACAAACGAGATTTACAACTGTCATGTCTTGATGTGGAAGTATTGCACACGGCTTGTGTTAAAATACCTACTCACAATGAAATTCATCACAACACGAAACAGATCATGGTGAAGAAATCCTCTGCAACTTAAAGTTTAAGTGTTAAAGAAATTCATTGACAAACAGTAGGAAGCAGTTTCAGTCCTTCCAGAACCAGGAAGGAGCCGTGGTTTCACCAATAAGTTTTCCTGCATCACATTCGCCAATTGTGTTCGGGAGGCCTTTGTGTGCCTGCTAAACCGCAAACTTGCCTGTTTCTTGAAAACCAAATATTTCTTTCGTCGCACTGTGAGTTGAGAAGATATAAAACAATCGCTAGTAACAGGGCACTGCTGAGAATGACTGCGCGACAGATTTTACATGGCTGGCTGCATCCAAAAGCTGCCTTTCTTGATCTCGAGAAGCTCTGAGACACTGATTTGAGATTACACGAGTGGGTCTTCCAAGTATATCTCCGCCTTCAGTCGCAACCGAGTAAAGACATGCTGTTGTTAAGACACTGGACTAGCAATCTGGAAAATTAGACTTCACAGCCACCTCCTGCCATCCGGATTTAGTTTTTCCGTGGTCTCCCTGAATTACTGATGGCGAATACCAGGATGAGTCGTTCGAAAAGGGCATGTGCCATTTACTGTACCGTAAGTAAAACACAAATCCTTCGGCCATTACCATTTTTCATTGTATACCGTATGGGATCGCTTTGAAGAAAAGATATTTCGAGGCTGTATCTGAACTGGAGCTGGAGCAACAGGCTGACAATAATCGCTGCCCCCCGTGTGCTGCCAGGAACGATTTTCGGAGTGTTACAACTAGTAGCGGTACTATGCATTTTATTTGTGACAAGAGAACAGTTCTGAATTTAAATGGCGACGTACACCTCTTTTTGGGTCAGAATGAATTCGTTTCTATCTTTATTTTATCTTAACCCTTCTCTTAAGTGTGTGTGTGTGTGAGAGAGAGAGAGAGTGAGTGTGTGTGTGAGTGTGTGTATGTGTGTGTGTGTGAGAGAGAGCGAGAGAGAGAGAGAGAGATAGAGAAGGCGAGGCGTGCTGTATTAACGTGCTGCAGTGGCTCAATCGCTTAATATCAAGGGGCCTGTTAGATTAATATGTCCCATCCATTCTTCCGATAATTTAATGTGATTTTCCTGTTTTGCAATGTATTCGTGTGTGTGTGTGTGTATGTGTAGGGAGGACTAACATGATCAAAGAACGGAATGTTACATACACACACATACGCAAGCCTATATGGCTACTGCGAGTCGTCTGGAATTTTTACTATTTGTGTTGTACTGAACGATGTCACGGTCACAGTAGTAGAGATTTGGTATTGCTAGCGATTGGACTATTTCTTTTTTAGGAGAGATATCTGATCTACATGTAGGAGATATACGGTAGGCAATACACTGATGGGCCTGTCTTTGCATGGTGATTTGCTGTTATGATTCTTGGGCTTAGGTCGAATTAAGCCCCGTCCACACTGAGTACGAGATGTTAACGAGAGAGTCATTGCAGATGTATGTCAGTACTGGAATAATAGTTTCAGATGTGCTTTTGATCAATCTGTATTTACTCCACAACAGCTCACTGCCTAAGACGAGATACCTCTCATTGGAAATATCAAAATATCCACATACTTTTGCTGGGGCATCATGGGTGACGTATTTCAGATTTCTCTTCTGAGTTAGGAGCAACTTTAGATGTGAATATCAGACTTGGAACAGAATATTCAAGTGGTCACAGATTAAGAGAGCTACACGAAGTGCGTATCTGACTAATGCATAATGGCTACGGCTACAGATAAGAAAAGGTCGTAACGGATTATTAGTTGGTCGACTTTCAAAGGCTGTATAGCCGACGGAAGTTTAGCTGAGCTCCATTTTCCTATCTTGTGTAAGTTATGCATTTTGTTATAAAAGGTCTTAATAACAAAAAACGCCTAGCATATGTCACAAATTACGATATTTGCAAATTTAAAGCAAATCAAAAAGATCTCCTAGCCACAGATGACACAGACGAGGCTACTATAAAGGGCGATCAAAAAGTTTCCTTTTGAAGGTCTTACAGTCCAGAATCAGTATGCTAATCAGGCAAAATTGCCGTGAACGTTGAGAAAATCATCAATCCGACGCAGTAGATTCAAGATACCCGTTTGATAAAACGTGTCCTGCCGCTTGAAGAAGTCGACCCTTTAAGGCCTTTTTTTCAGGAACCTAATGAGTAATAATCTCGAGGGTTGAGATCATAAATATACAGCGGGTACTCGAGTGTTGCCCACTTGAGCCGGCATAACAACGTTTGCTATATGGGGACGTGTGTTATAATGAAGCAACAGCATCCATTGCTGTTAGATGGTTTTCAACAGACGTTGTGCCCCATACACATTCTCCATTTTCCGATGGATGTCTACCAGTGTTTGTCCTTCGGTAGCCAAGAAAAGAATAACAGCATGTTGGTTCTCCTTGGACGCATTTGGTAATAACTTCGCCATATGTCGTGTTTCTGCATTTGCTGTACGCTCGTCGGAAAGACTCGAATGCCGTACTAATCCCTTTCCTACGTATTGGTGCTTATACAAGCGCACCCGAGTAACGCTACGCTGCGTATACGCTGCAGCAACGCCCTCAAACAGAAACTTTTTGATCGCCCGATACGTTATTACTCGGACAAATTGGCAAGCCACCAGACTCTCTGTGGAAAACTTGTTTCCTTTATAAACCACTCTTGCAGGGAAGGGGAATTATTTACATTTTTCTTAACATACTCCGAGCAAGCCTTACATAACAAAGTCGTAGGCGTGTCTGTATGCCTGTTCGTGCAAGTCTGACGTCTCACTGAGGATGGTGTTACTTGTGGTACAGAAAATAAATCACTTGAAAAAAGATTTCGGTAAAGGAAGTGACACGTGTTTTATAACACAGAATACAGTAAATGTAAAATGTAACCAGATATTTTCATATCTTGCTTCTGAAGATTGTCTAAATCCAAATTATTGCGATCGCATATTGCAACTAAAGAAATACCTATGTTTTTACGACTAATGCTACGTTTATGTTTAATGATGTACTATATCAAATAAAAGTGTAAACAACTTTATATTTCTGGAGCATCAAAACAGATGTAAAGAGTTGCTGCTTACATAAATGAAGGATGAGGAACGATTGTGATACAATCTAGTGATCTGTGGTTACCAGAGATTGTACGAATCACATTTAGCAACTCGCTGGTATTTCTGATGTGTGCTTCTAAAAAGTAATGTCTCTACTTAAAAAAATTACACGCACTGTTTTAACGTTTTGTAAATTATAGCATCCAAAATCACCAATTATCTTTCTCGTCACCACGATGATTTGCATCCGAACTAAACATTGGACGTATATGCACGTATCCAAAGATGTGAAGAAATTTTACACGCGCTACATTCGTGTCTCACTTTACAGCACCTAGGTTCTACGCCGATCAGTATGTTTGCCATTCCTCACACATGGTCCGTCTTAGACAGTTTCTGTGTTGCTTCATATACAAGTAGTAGCGTAGAGAGGTATTTAATCCGATTAATAACTTTCCACAAAATCCATTCGCATAGGAACAGTCATCATTTTTCAGACGTGACTGTGATTAAAGCCAAATCAGTCAGTAGCTTCAACAGGAAATAAGCAAGCCTCAGGGTGAACGAATCGTGGTTATGTCAGTTCGAATTGGCCTCGGAACGCCAACAGTACTGAGTGACCGTCGTGTCATTCTCAGCTAAGAGGCGTCACTGGATGCGGATTGGAGGGGCATGTGGTCAGCACACCGCTCTCTCGGCCGTTCTCAGTATTCATGTCCGGAGCCGCTACTTCTGTGAAGTAGCTCCTCAATTGGCCTCACAAGGGCTGAGTGAGTGCACCCCGCTTGCCCACAGCGCCTGGCACAACCGGACGGTGACACATCAAGTGTTAGTCAAGCTCCACAGCGCTTAACTTTGGTGATCTGACGGGAACCTGTGTTACCACTGCCGCAAGGCCGTTGACGCAGCGGTAATGACCACCGAAAAGCCGTTGAACATTGGCGCTCCAGGTATATCTAATCTGCGACCGCGAGTTCGACTCTAGTCCACCACGTGCTGGTGAAACGCCAGAAAAATCATCAAACAAACGTCGGTCAAAGAACCCGAGACAGAAGCCAACAGGCTGTTTTTCTTTCATTACCCTCTCGGGAAAGTTTGTTCATATCAACAAAATAAAAAATTTCACAAATTTTCAAACAGCCATGGTATGGCGAGTAATTTCTCAGATTTTGTAGGGCCAGACTTACGTTGTCTTTGTGTGGCAAAACAACTATTTTATTTAAAACAATTACCGTTTTCTTCTACATCATTTTGGTTTGATTAGCTTGACGCGTTGCCCTTGACATACGAAGAGCCTAGACTTTCTTACAAGTGGAGACTAATACGGCTAAGAAATTCTCACCTCATTCAAGGACATCCAAACTCAAGAAGGTAAGTAAAAAATTCGCAACCATCTATCCTGGTTTCGTTTTAATTTGGTGTTTTGATCTGGGATACGTTGAAAATCGTCAGGAGAGTCTTCTTAACTATTTCTAAGTTTCAGGTACCAACGTATCACAAAAACGAAATTCCTAATTAAGAAATTGCAAATCGAAAATATGGACGCACTGATAACAACACGGGCTACAAGTCAAACAAAGAGATGGGCAAGGAAAGTGACGAACTGAATAACTGGAATTAATTACGGCGGACATCATCTTTGGAAGATGTCGAAAAAGGTTAGTACTGTAATTTATTTTTGTACCGTAATGAAAGACAGTATTGTAGACCGTGTGAACAACTTTCTTTTTTTTGTATGTGAAGTGTTCCGACAATAATTAGACACGGAAAACCAGGGGGAAGTAATTAATGATGATTTACTTTCAAATGACAACATGGAACTTGATGGTGGCCATAGCGGAGCGGAAGTAATTTTGAACAACAATGACGATCTAAACCAGAGTAGGGAAGAAGAGGCAGGTGGTGGAAATGCTAGTAGCACTTCCAATCTAATCTGAGGTCTCTATAAAAAAAATATTACAGTTTAGTTGAAAGAAAAGTAGAAAGTGCTGAGAAACTTAACGAGAGTCAGAAGATGGATTTAAGAAATTTTCATGGGAATATTTTGATGCTTTTAATGAAAAACCAGGAAGAGAAAACAATTACCCGTGTAAACTTAAGATACGATGTCACGAAGTGTTTTTCGTTAAACTTTATGGAATACCTGTGTGTAGAATGGTGGCTGCAGAAAGGGAATTCCAAAAGATTGGAAGTTGGGGACATATAGAGAGGAGCTGCAGTGAATACAATAACACAGCGGTTGTAGTATGTAAATGAGATGGAGGGATAAGGCTTGTAGTAGATACCAGACACTTAAATAAAATGTTTGAGAGAGAAACTGACCATCCCGAAAATACAGACGAACTATTTCACGAATTTAAAGATGTAACCTACATAACTAGTCTTGATCTCACCTCAGACTCTCACCAGGTAACATTGGAAACCAATTCTAGGATGCACATTGCCTTTCTGTACAGTGCCAGATTTTATCAATACTGTGTTCCACCATTTACATTAAACGTTTCTCTAATAGAGTTTATCTGAGGTATAGGTTTTGTTCTAGGAAAGGAATTAAATATTAAAATGACAATTTAAGGGGGTGATATTTTTGTTGCTGGTAAAAATTGGGAAGAGCATCTTGAATTATTAAGAGGAGTAGGGGAAAAGTTAATGTCTGCCTGCACACATCTCATTAAAGCTGAAAAAGTGTAAATTCGCTGTGAAACATCTGAAACTCTTTGGTCACAGTATTATAAAGGAAGAAATGTTGCCTGGAAGTGATAATACACTCCTGGAAATGGAAAAAAGAACACATTGACACCGGTGTGTCAGACCCACCATACTTGCTCCGGACACTGCGAGAGGGCTGTACAAGCAATGATCACACGCACGGCACAGCGGACACACCAGGAACCGCGGTGTTGGCCGTCGAATGGCGCTAGCTGCGCAGCATTTGTGCACCGCCGCCGTCAGTGTCAGCCAGTTTGCCGTGGCATACGGAGCTCCATCGCAGTCTTTAACACTGGTAGCATGCCGCGACAGCGAGGACGTGAACCGTATGTGCAGTTGACGGACTTTGAGCGAGGGCGTATAGTGGGCATGCGGGAGGCCGGGTGGACGTACCGCCGAATTGCTCAACACGTGGGGCGTGAGGTCTCCACAGTACATCGATGTTGTCGCCAGTGGTCGGCGGAAGGTGCACGTGCCCGTCGACCTGGGACCGGACCGCAGCGACGCACGGATGCACGCCAAGACCGTAGGGTCCTACGCAGTGCCGTAGGGGACCGCACCGCCACTTCCCAGCAAATTAGGGACACTGTTGCTCCTGGGGTATCGGCGAGGACCATTCGCAACCGTCTCCATGAAGCTGGGCTACGGTCCCGCACACCGTTAGGCCGTCTTCCGCTCACGCCCCAAAATCGTGCAGCCCGCCTCCAGTGGTGTCGCGACAGGCGTGAATGGAGGGACGAATGGAGACGTGTCGTCTTCAGCGATGAGAGTCGCTTCTGCCTTGGTGCCAATGATGGTCGTATGCGTGTTTGGCGCCGTGCAGGTGAGCGCCACAATCAGGACTGCATACGACCGAGGCACACAGGGCCAACACCCGGCATCATGGTGTGGGGAGCGATCTCCTACACTGGCCATACACCACTGGTGATCGTCGAGGGGACACTGAATAGTGCACGGTACATCCAAACCGTCATCGAACCCATCGTTCTACCATTCCTAGACCGGCAAGGGAACTTGCTGTTCCAACAGGACAATGCACGTCCGCATGTATCCCGTGCCACCCAACGTGCTCTAGAAGGTGTAAGTCAACTACCCTGGCCAGCAAGATCTCCGGATCTGTCCCCCATTGAGCATGTTTGGGACTGGATGAAGCGTCGTCTCACGCGGTCTGCACGTCCAGCACGAACGCTGGTCCAACTGAGGCGCCAGGTGGAAATGGCATGGCAAGCCGTTCCACAGGACTACATCCAGCATCTCTACGATCGTCTCCATGGGAGAATAGCAGCCTGCATTGCTGCGAAAGGTGGATATACACTGTACTAGTGCCGACATTGTGCATGCTCTGTTGCCTGTGTCTATGTGCCTGTGGTTCTGTCAGTGTGATCATGTGATGTATCTGACCCCAGGAATGTGTCAATAAAGTTTCCCCTTCCTGGGACAATGAATTCACGGTGTTCTTATTTCAATTTCCAGGAGTGTAGACTGGCTACAGCGAAATTTCCTTCCCTTGAATAAAAGAAGTTAAAATTATTTACAGGGTTAGCTAATTTTTACGGAAAATTTGTAAGGAGTCGGGCTTTGAATGCACCTTGTTTGAATAATCTTTTGAGGAAAAGTGTCATATGGGTATGGAGTAAGGAATTAGAGCAAGCGGTTATGTGATGAAATTCTACGCAGACCAGATTTAACATTACCGTGTTGCCTAATGTCTGATAGTAATGCTAGTGGAGTAAGCTCTCTTATTTGAGGAGAAAGAATAGGAAGACAGAAAATCATTCTAAAGCATTTGCACGCATGACATAACAAAAACAAGAGAAGAATCACACTGTAACAGAAGAAGAGTTGCTAGCAGTATCGTGGGCTTTCACCAAGTTTGGAAACTATTTATTAGGACATAAAAGTATAGTGTATTCTGATCATAATGTTTTGAGTTATCTGCAGGAATGCAGGTTGCATCACAGTAGAATTACAAGGTGGGCACTTATCTCCGAACAGTTTCATTATTCAATAAAACACCTAAAAGGAAAGGAAAATGTAACTGTGATGCACTGTCTAGATTACCAGAAGGAGGTAAATGTGCAGAGAGAAGAAAGGTATTTTATGATTATTTACATGAAAGGAATTAAGTATGAAAGGGAAATTAGAAACACCTGTAATGAGATAAAGAGGAACCTTAACCACGATGAAAACTGGAAACTTATAAAGTGTCTCATGGGACAGAAAGGTAATAAAAAAGTGGAACATTACTATAAAGTTTATAAAGGAGTGTTATTTAGGAGAAATCGTCCAGACGGTGATAGGTGAAGTTGTGTTATCCAGAACAGTGTATTGATAGTGTTACGAGGTATGTACAAAAAAAGTTGCATACACTGTGGAACTTTGAATTCCACAAGATCCAAGAAAATTAATATATTCACAACTTAATCAAAAGAGTCAGAAGTATTTTCGCGACTTGTGACAGATGTTAACATGTAAAATTCATCAACCTAACTAGGAGAGGGTTCATGAAGAACATTAATCCAATGAAGCAGATTGAACTAAAAGGAACTGATTTATTTGGGCTGTTACCAAAAGCCAAAGGAGGCACAGTCACATTTTTGTTATGTTAGATCTATTTTCGGAATTCATGACGTTGAGGAATTCTGCTACATGGGTAGCAAAATAACCCATGACAGTTGGACCAAGGAGGACATAAAAAGCGGAATAGCACTGGAAAAAGAGCATTCCTAGCCAAGAGGAGTCTACTGTATCAAACTTAGGTCTTAATTTGAGGAAGAAATGTCTGAGAATGTACGTTTGAAACATAGCATTGTACGGCAGTGAAACATAGACTGTGGGAAAATAGGAGCAGAAGAGAATAGAAGCATTTGAGATGTGATACCACAGAAGAATGTCGAAAATTAGGTGGACTGATATGGTAAGGAATGAAGAGGTTCTCCACAGAATTAGAGAGGAAAAGAATATATGGAAAACACTGACAAGAAGAAGGGACAAGATGATAGGGAATCTATTAAAACCTCAGGGAATAACTTCCATGACTCTGCGTTGAGCTGTAGAGGATAAAAACTGCTGTCAAAGACAGAGATTTTGATACATCCAGCAAATAATTGAGGATGTAGGTTGCAAGTGTTACTCTGAGATGGAAAGGTTGGGACGGAGAGGAATTCATGGTGGGCTGCAGCAAACAATCAGAAAACTAATGGCTCAAGAAAAGTGAAACCCTATAAAAAGTAACCAGGAAAATTATAATACAAAATATTAAAAAAAAGATTATTTTGAAGAGGAAGGCATCCCAAAATCTTATCCATCTGATAATGGAGGTCAGTTTATGTATATGCTGTGAAATAGTTTTACAGAGGAAGAAAATACAAAACACATATTAATGTCAGCACAAAATCTATCAAATAATCCCACTGAAATATTCGTGAGAGAAATTGGGAGACTATGTAGGACCTACTGCAGTAGAGAGCAAAAACGTTGGATTGAACATATAAGTGGTTTTCCAGATACACTAAATCGCTTGCAACATTCAGCCACTGAATTTTCACCATATGAGTTAATGTGTGACATAAACCTGCTTATTTAATTAATGAAATCATAGAATTCACTGCAAGCAAAAGTGTAACTGAACAGGAAAGAGAAGAGTGATCCAGAAGAATATAAACAGTGTAATATTAGTAAGCAGAGACGTGATAGGAGGGTAAAAGTAACACAGTTTATGGTACAAGATCTGGTTCTTGTGAAAACCAATGCAAAGTCAAGGGGAGTTAGTGGAGAAACCAAAAGATACTTGAGATTTATATTTGATGATTCGAAATAATAGAGATTCCTCATCCAAATGCTTATAGGTTAATTAATTTCAAGTCAAGGAAGTTATTTTGGTTAAGAAATATTGTACAGCTGAAGCCATATGTGTGACAAAAGCCGTTTAACACCCTCTGTCATTACAAAAAATAGTAACATAATGTAGATGAGTACAAAATTTTTTTTATGTTTTTGAAAACATTTTTCCAAACCCTCAGAGGGATGCATCTTCTTTATGCATTAAGTGTGTGGCATATACTAGATCCCTAGCCATGCAGTTCGTACTGCAAAATTTCATGGTGTCCAGAATCACATTATTCTTTATTCTGTCCTGTAAAATACACATCTCTCAGTATTTTCACACTTCTATAATACACAGCATCATGCAGAGTTGGCTTTGTTATGTAAAAACCATGAATGGAATGAGAGCCGTCTGGGGTGGCCGAGCGGTTCTAGGCGCTACAGTCTGGAACCGTCGCGACCGCTACGGTCGCAGGTTCGAATCCTGCCTCGGGCATGGATGTGTGTGATGTCCTAGGTTACTTAGGTTTAGGTAGTTCTAAGTTCTAGGGCACTGATGACCTTAGAAGTTAAGTCCCGTAGTGCTCAGAGCCATTTGAACCAATGGAATAAGAGATGATATATGCTTCTTTATATTATCACTATATATATATATATATATATATATATATATATATATATGTGTGTGTGTGTGTGTGTGTGTGTGTGTGCTGAATCACTCATTCTTGTTGAACTATGGAACTGTTTATTGAGCTGCTTTGTATGTTTGTTACAGAGTTAAATGATTTAATATATCTACATACATACTACACCTTCGTAAAACTGTGGAACTGTAAGCCACAAATATACACTACATATGATAAATAACTGATAATACTTCTCTGTTTTTTCACCTGTGATGCCGTTACCTTTCAAGAGGAGCATACCATTTCTGATGACACAATGATTACTGTAATTATAAATACATGATTTTCCTGTTATTGGTTTATAAACAGAAGAAATTACCATGTCAAGCATATACTAACTACATACCGAAGTGAATTATCAATACATTTAGTTACCAGTTTATGTTGTAAACTTTGGCTCGACCTACATGTATCCTCATTGTTAGAACAAAATACCCTAGATGTTATGAATTTCTGCTATGTACTTGCAGTAGCTAGCTGATAATGTACTGACATTTTTGAATTTTGATTTATGAAATATTCAAAATTGTAAGATTTTGCATCAGTCGTTTGATACTCTATAAACATCTTGTATTGTATTCTGATTCAGCTGTTTGTGATACGGACTATGTGTTGTTTCAGAGAAGAACAAACCATTTGACAAGACTCAAGGAGACGTGAGACGCCTTCTGATCACCAGCTGAATTCGAGTTCCCATTGTACTAATGACCCATAGATATGAGAAAGGACATGGAGAAAATAAATTTGTAAAATGAAGTAACCTTTAATAATTTATGTAATGATATTATGTATATACCTTTTAAAATAGTTCTTTACCTAATATACGAGGTGTGGCTAGAAAAAAACCGGACTAGTACTGGTGAAACAATAAAACGAATGCAATAAGGCTGAAAGTCGCGTGGCCTGTCACGTGACTCTCGCTCCGCCTACTGCTCGAGTTTCATCTGCCTCCTGCACTCAGTCTGCCCGTGGCGTCTGTTTTAAGTAGTTGACGTTTTGTCTGTGCGTCGGAAAATGATGAGTGTACAGAAAGAACAGCGTGTTAACATCAAATTTTGTTTCAAACTAGGAAAATCTGCAAGTGAAATGTTTGTAATGTTACAACAAGTGTACGGCGATGATTGTTTATCGCGAACACAAGTGTTTGAGTGGTTTAAACGATTTAAAGATGGCCGCGAAGACACCAGTGATGACACTCGCACTGGCAGACTATTGTCAGCAAAAACTGATGCAAACATTGAAAAAATCGGTAAACTTGTTCGACAAGATCGCCGTTTAACAAGCAGAGCAGTGTCTGAGTTAACAGGAGTTGACAAGAAAAGTGTCGAACAAGTTTACCGATTTTTTCAATGTTTGCATCAGTTTTTGCTGACAATGGTCTGCCAGTGCGAGTGTCATCACTGGTGTCTTCGCGGCCATCTTTAAATCGTTTAAACCACTCAAACACTTGTGTTCGCGATAAACAATCATCGCCGTACACTTGTTGTAACATTACAAACGTTTCACTTGCAGATTTTCCTAGTTTGAAACAAAATTTGATGTTAACACGCTGTTCTTTCTGTACACTCAACATTTTCCGACGCACAGACAAAACGTCAACTACTTAAAACAGACGCCACGGGCAGACTGAGTGCAGGAGGCAGATGAAACTCGAGCAGTAGGCGGAGCGAGAGTCACGTGACAGGCCACGCGACTTTCAGCCTTATTGCATTCGTTTTATTGTTTCACCAGTACTAGTCCGGTTTTTTTCTAGCCACACCTCGTATATGTAATGGGTTATTTGGTAATACTTCCCAATCTGTAACCGAAACAGATGCAGATATCAACATTATTGTATAACATACCCCTCTTCTCATACAATCATTCTGTGGTAAAGTCTGGCCCATACTTTATATATTTGATAGCTTTTGGAGGTGTAAAAATGCAGACTGTGACGATTCTTATTGGAAACTGCGATTATGACTGTATGAAAGTAGCCGATACTCTCTCGCTAAGTTTACACTATGTAAAACACATAATCAAGGACTGTAACATTATAAATTCAATATATGTATGTGATGATAATATCTGGAATGTAATTAAGATAAATTGCACTTACAAATTCCACGCACATAAACCTGACTGTAATAACTGTTCAGATAAGGGTAGAGATGCAGGTTTCATGTTATTATCAAAATTAAACCTGTATTTACAATTTCATTGAGATTTCTACCTTAAACATTATTGTGGAAAGGTATGTCATGTAATTTGGCGATAACTGTAATATTTTGGGATGTTAATTATTCTAGAAACAGTGTAACAAATCGTAAATCGGAATTCTGTAACTTGTTTTAGAAAACCGATCAACTTTTACTTGTAAACATCGAAATTACTGTTTGCAACAAAGAATGCTTTCATATTTCAATTTTCGGAACATATACAAAGACCAGCAGCAACAGCTGTGGTACGGTGAGTCTCAGATTTCGTGGGGTCAGTGTTACATCATCTTTGTGGCGCAAATCAACAACTTTATAAGCAATTAACTTTTTCTGCCAAATCATTTTTATTTGATTAGTATGGTGGGTTGCTCCTGGAATATAAAAAGTCCAAACTTCCTTATAGATGCAGGAAAGAGGTACTCACCTCCATCAAGAACATCTAAAATCAAGAAGTTATATAAACTGATTCATAGCCGTATAACCTAGTTACATTTTAAGGTGATGATCAGTATTTGTCTGGGCGGACTCCAGCTATGTATCGCAAAAACGAAGTTGTAAATATCTACTGAAACACCAGTGGAAATGTGCGAACTCGTGTACTTGCTCTCCTTTCTGTGCAGACAGAGTCCACTAGTATCTGTCAACAGACTCGAGTGATGAGTTGTCATTTAAATGGGTAGCGGAAGAGACTCACAACGTACGGAGTCGGCGAGTTCGGAGATGGCGTCACAGAACCGACTGCCGAGTTTAAAGTCAGTATACAGAGCTCATTTACGATCTCTAATGAAGGCACAAAGCATGGAGAAAACGTCACCTGGACTACTGAGCTGTGGTACGCGATGGTTCGTCCCAGTGGCGGTGTACAGGTACATCGAAAAGCATATGAGACGATGCATCCTATTTGCCAGTTGGGTACATTTCGGGCAGGTGGTTAAGATGTTCTCATATGGGAGGTGTCTGTGTACAAGACCGTAAGAAAGGGTGGTGATGTAGGCCCCAACCAAGGGTGTAGGCACAGATGGGACGCAAAAACTGACTGAAAAATATAGGAAAGAAAGACAGTTTAAGAATTTCCTGGATGAAGTGGTTGAGTTCTCCCACCCCTCGTGTTCTTATCTTCTGCCTACGAGGAGAAGCCTGTCCCTCAGCCTGCGACTGTAAACATATGCTGTTGTATCAATGTTGTTTTTGCAATGTAGTTTCGTACAAATAGCATCATAACGAAAACGTCTGCTACTGAGAGACGACTATAGTCGCTAACGTGGGTTGTGGCTACACTGTGCTTGATTCACACAGCTTGCACCTAGACAGTTCGCTCATGGTCAGCAGTAGACTTCTAACTACTACTTGATTGGTGTTGTATGATCTCAAAGATCGGCGAGTGGGTGCTGGAGCAAATATGGTATCTGATCGAAGACTATAGATTTCCGCCGACTTCTACTGACCGAGAATGGGATCGAGAGGCGACGGTAGAAGATGCAAGATAAAAAGGTGGAGGGGATACGTAATTTACGAGGATGCTTCAAACAGTAAGATACGCATGTCGTTCCATATTAAGACCATTGCGCAATAACAGTGGTGCGTTGACAGAAAAGAGCATAAATTCTGATCTTCCTGTAGACGCAGTTCTGGTGCGGTACGGAAAACAGGTGCATCACAGTGTGCGAGAGAAGTGGTCGCGGAAACTGGAAACGTACTCCAAAGTGGAAGTACGAGGGACAGCATGATTCGTGTAGCCAAAACGTCTGAACTGCACATAGATTCGTCGTGACATTCTGGCGGTATATGGACCAAATGCAATGTCGCTTTCAGCAGTAGTGAAATGGTGCCAATAATTTTACCAAGGCTGATGTCTATGTGCTACGAAGGCCATAGATATCGACGACAGACGGCGATGTACAGGCAGTGGAGGAACTGATTCGCAGTAATCATATATTTTCTGATGATGAGGACGTTGACGTAGTGGTTCTCGAATGGCCCCGTGACCAAGGAACGGAATTCTATCGTCAAGGAACGATTGGTAGAACGTCCCGAGCGTTGTTTACAGGGACTTGATGACTATGTTTAAAAATAGTGTCGTGTATGTGTGTCACATTCAAGTGTGCAGCATTTAATAAATGTTACTTGGCTGCCATAGCAATGTGTAACTCACGTTTTGAAATCCTTCGTACTTGGAGGGACTCTTCCCAGGTTTCCGTTGG
Source organism: Schistocerca nitens (assembly GCF_023898315.1). Taxonomy (NCBI): domain Eukaryota; kingdom Metazoa; phylum Arthropoda; class Insecta; order Orthoptera; family Acrididae; genus Schistocerca; species Schistocerca nitens. Next base: position 553,915,914 of record NC_064616.1, on the reverse strand, counting down.
TAAGATTCAATTGTTTTTACAAAGTTTGTACAAATTGTTATTAAAATCTGCGTAGAAAAATTACAGACATGTAGTTTTACAGGAGGAGCACAGCTTTGCCTGTTCCGCCTAGGATAGAAGCACATCACTACTGTTCTGCTTGTATACCATTTGCTTCAGCATGACAAATCGTACCTATTCGCTCCCACATCGGCAGAATGGTTTGAAGAACACCCCATAGACATGAGGCTACACGTGTGTCCATCTAGGTCTCCTCGATTCAGTCCTGTCGTGTACGTCTGAGGCGCCATCAGTAATACGTACGCACATAGGACTCACAAAGGAATCATACACACGAGTGACACACTTTGCTCATCCTTCGCACGACTGTAGTGGGTACTTATTCGAGAAGTCGAGGTGCAAAGCTTTACCAGCCTGAATACCACAGGAGAGCGCCATTGTCGAGCAGTGCGTTAGCTCAATCTCTGTCCTCAAATTTCCTCCACCATTGCGGTTCGAACTGGCTACCACCATCTCGAGTGTCTGGTAGCCAACTTAGATACAAATGTTGATTATTTGTTGATAAACTTGGTGCTCATTTTCAAAATGTTGTTCGATAATAAACAGCAAGTGAGGAACAGTTCATACCTATACAAAGATTGTTTTCCATATATGTGACCTTTAACGACTATGTATCTATAAAAAGCGCAAACATAACTAAATGTAGGAAGAAGCTACGTTCTCGCTTCCCGCGCCCGGGTTCCCGGCTTCGATTCCCCGCGGCGTCAGGGATTTTCTCTGCCTCGTGATCACTGGGTGTTGTGTGATGTCCTTAGGTTAGTTAGGTTTAAGTAGTTCTAAGTTCTAGGGGACTGATGACCATAGATATTAAATCCCATAGTGCTCAGAGCCATTTGAACCATTTTGAAGAAGCTATGGACAAATAAATCTTACATTACTTTATTTTCCAAGATTAAAAGTATAAGATCGTACGGACTAAAACAGGTGCATAAGTCAGTAATGGCACAGACTATTGCGGTATATAGAGAAAATAAACAAAATAACTGGTGAATATGACGAACAAGCAAAAAATGGGGCAGAAGCGAGGAAGGAGTCAATGGAATGTAGGTGAGCAACAATAATACTGTTTACAACTACTGTCTTATTCTGTGAAAATATTAACTACGCTAAACCCCATGCGTGTTTAAAATGTTTACCCTGGCCCAGGAAGAGTGGGACACACCTTTAAGACCCGAGCTGAAACTATTGTGCACAAGAGAATGACAAACGCGAAGAATCTATGGCCCTAGTTGTGGATCCTAAAGTGGAGTATCAAATCTAATATAAACGGATGGTGTTAAAAGAAGCAAGTTTTAGATGCACACATTAATTTTTTCAATTAAAAACACACATTAAACTCATTTGACTATGAAAGAACTTCCATTAATATTACAAAATGTGCCCTAGATGAATTATGCCAAGTTAGCCCAATGATTTTCCGCGTTACTTGAAGTTAAATGAGAATGCTTTAGACGCAAATGACGTTCTAAAATTACTCACGAGACTTTATTCCAACAGATATGCCGACTAAGGGTTTTCCTGCGATGCCACTGCTGCTAATAATGCTCACCATAAATATTCAGCATACAACGTGCAGAAAGATGCCATCGTGCCTGTGTCTCTGCTGTACAGCTCAAGGATCGAGCTTCCGCCAACAGGAACTCTGGCCCCAGATCGGCTGCTAACAAGGGAACCTCCCCATCGCACCTCCATCAGATTTAGTTATAAGTTGGCACAGTGGACAGGCCTTGAAAAACTGAACACAGATCAATCGAGAAAACAGGAAGAAGTTGTGTGGAACTATGAAAAAAATAAGCAAAATATACAAACTGAGTAGTCCATATGCATGATAACCAATATCAAGCACAGGCGAGCTCAGGAGCGTCGTGGGCACGTGGTTAGCGTGAGCAGCTGCGGAACGAGAGGTCCTTGGTTCAAGACTACCTACGAGTGAAAAGTTTAATTTTCTATTTTCAGACAATTATTATCTGTCCGTCCGTCCGTCCGATGTGAGGTAACTGCGCCGTAGCATGGGGACGCTACACCTAAACCGAAAAATTTGAAAACGTTAAAAACATATGTTTTGACAGAGCACAGGGAAAACTGTGCGACTGTGAAACTGTTCCATTCATTTGTTGCAGTTTACGTGACAAACTCTTATGGTTTCATCACTTTTTGGGAGTGATTATCACATCCACAAGAAAACCTAAATCGGGCAAGGTAGAAGAATCTTTTTACCCATTCGCCAAGTGTACAAGTTAGCTGGGTCGACAACATATTGCTGTCATGTGACGCACATGCCGTCACCAGTGTCGTATAGAATATATCAGACGTGTTTTCCTGTGGAGGAATCGGTTGACCTATGACCTTGCGATCAAATGTTTTCGGTTCCCATTGGAGAGGCACGTCCTTTCGTCGACTAATCGCACGGTTTTGCGGTGCGGTCGCAAAACACAGATACTAAACTTATTACAGTGAATAGAGACGCCAATGAACGAACGGACAGATCATAACTTTACGAAAATAAAGAAAGTAAACTTTTGACTCGAAGGAAGACTTGAACCAAGGACCTCTCGTTCCACAGTTGCACACACACGGGACCACGGCGCTCCTCAGTTCGGATCATCCTTTATGTTGCTTATCTTGCGCATGGGCTACTCAGTTTGTATATTTTGCTCATTTTTTCCATAGTTCCACACAACTTCTTCCTGTTTTCTCGATTGATCTGTGTTCAGTTTTTCAAGGCCTATCCACTGTGCCAACTTATAATTAAATCTGAGGGGGGTGCGATGGGGAGGTTCCCTTGTAAGATGCATATCAGGCCCGCACCTCCATGTTTCTGGAAGAACTCTTCTGTCCGTCCGCATCTCCGTCCACAACCAGATCTCCATATTCTAGCTGGATCATGCAGCCTGCTACTTTCTTCCAGCCATACAGGATATGCTCGCCAGTCGATGAATAAGAACAATCAGCACGTCAATGGCGTGATTCATTGCTGCACAAAAATCCCACCAAGAAAGCGCATCGCTTTAAAAACGCTATTGACGTTCCGATTCGACCTTCTTTCTCAAAAAAGGCACTGCTCTGTCTTCATGACATCATAAACATTTTTACCAACCACGCGTATTTATGCCCAGCAACTAATCTCTCATCCAAGGTCCTCTAAATTTAAAAAACTGCGCCTGCGGCTAGACTCTTATTTTTCTGCACTCTATGTTTCTTTAGGAAAGCGTAAGATTCTTGTCTGCTGAGGGCACTCTTCAGAACATGGGTAAGCGCCGGCCTCCCGCTAATGTAGTTCCTTTCCTGACCTATGCTCAGCCGAAGGATGGAGGGTGGCTCATGGACCCACAATAGCTCTGATCACCTGGAGCTCATCCCACAAGTTGACTTTCATGGAGACAAAACCTGAGGATGTCCGCCTGTGCGGATGCCAGAAGCCACGTTTTCTGTTATTTCAGACACCACTGTGACTGTCCCCGAACCAGCGTTCTGCCCTGTTCCCAAGCACTCTCAAAAGTAAAAAGGAAAGAAGATTCCCACCCCGTTAAATGTAGTTAAGATGTGAAGTTAGTACAGTCAGTTCAGTCCAGTTCACTTTTATAATTATTTCTAGCGACCCCAGCAACGCTTTGCAGTTGCTGAATATGTATGGGAATTTGGTAAATGTTCTAAACTCCTTCTACCTCTCTCTCTGCCCACTCCCTCTCCCCACTCCCTATCGTCCACTTCCTCCTCTCCTCCTCTGTCTCTCCACCTCCTCCTCCCCATATTTTTGTCCATCTCCCCTTTCCCCCTCTGTATATCCACTTCCTCGTCTCCCCCTCTGTCCATTTTCTCTTCTTCCCTTCTCTGAGCTTGAGGTTTCTGTAGTGTTATTGCCAATGAACCCTTGGTGGGGAACTGAAGTCGCTTAAAATGAATAGGTATGTCGTATACGGACTATGACAGACCTCCCATGCTGCTGCATCATCAAATGGATGGGATTGCACAGTTTTGGACGATTCATATTCCATAGTAGGATTCTAATCATAAGTCGATAAGGCATTAATGCAGCTTTCGTGTTCCCTATTAAAAATAACATGTAGTTGTGTACAATTTATGTTTAAAATTATATGTAATGGGGAAGAATATGTATGTGGGAAACAATGTATGTAATGTTTAGAAATCCTACTATTGTAGTTAACACTGACTGCGGGAAAGAAAATGAAATAGCGCATTTTCACAGCGCGGTACAGCACATAATTTTCACTCTCGCAGTCTATTTTAACAGAACACTTATACGTTGTCGTTTAAAGAAATATAAAACCCGTGTCCGCCTGGATATTTAAAATTGAGTATCGTGTAAAAATTTCACGTACGTCGGTCAAGAACCTTTCTGTCAATATTCCCCTGATACACGTATACAGCCTATGTTCGTCCAAATGTTTATTAGAACATTGTGTAAAAATCTGAAGTAAATTTGTCAAGAACTTTTCTAGATATTGGTTGACTCTTACGCAGAATATTAGAGCAACCAGCCACTTTTCACAATGCTATTTATTTATTTAAATAGCGCCGTTACCGATTTCAAACCTATAGGTTCATCTTCAGACGGCTACTTTACGTTTTACATTAGATTTCGTAAATGGAAGATGTAACCGAAACACCTTCCATTTAATAATAATAATTTATTTACATCACTTAAAATCGTCGTGAGGCACAATTACAATTAAAAAGACGTTCTCTCACATCTTATTTTGGTTGTAGGGCATCACCACCCCAAGGAAGTTTCGTCAGGTGGGAAAACAAAACACGAAATGTAATGTAAAACGTGAACTAGCTGTGTGAAGATGAACCTATTGGTTCGAAACCGGTAATGGCGCTGTTTAAATAAATAAATAGCATTGTGAAAAGTAGCTGGTTGCTGTAATCTTCTGTGTAAGAGTCAACCTATATTTTGTACACAGCCACATGCTCAAAATGTCAGTTTTTGACATATTAACATTAACTTTTCTAGATTTTTGCTTACAACCTTTCCCCTTGTTGACCCAACGACGTCGTCCATTACGATTGCAGTGAGCACGGAACCATCGGGACTCGACCGTCGATCAATGGAAACGTGTCGGGTCTTCAGGTGAATCACATTTTTGCTACACTAGGTCGATGGTTGTCTTCACAGGCGCCGTAGTCTTGGTGAACGGCGACTCGAAACGTGCAGCGCACCGTGGTCGCAGGCTGGTGGGAGCAGTATTACGCAATGAGAGACGTTCTCCTGCGTTTGCAAGGGACCTGTGGTAGTAATCGAAGACTCGCTGACATCTGCGGGCCACATTAATTCCTTCACGCTTGATGTCTTCCCTGAAAGCGATTAAATCTTTCAGCAGTATAATTAACAGTCTCTCGGAGCCAGAACCGTGCTACAGAAGTTTGAGGACCACTATAGAGAACTCACGTTGATATCTCGGTGACCAAATTCGCCTGATGTAAATCCTATGGAACCCATCTGGGTCACTATCGGGCGCCATAAAGCGTATGAACATCAGTGACTCGCCATTTACGCGATTTACATAGTGCATAGACATCTAATGCCACTTACTTCCACAAACCGACCTACAAACTGACGGATCCCTGATGTGCGGAATCAGTGATGTATTTCATTCCAAAGACGGAAAAACAAGCTATTAAGCAGATAGTCGTAATGTTTTCGCTCATCAACTTATGTCCGCCCGTGTAAAAATTTAAGCAAATCGGTCAAGAACTTGTCGAGATATTTGGTAACACCATTGAATGACGACTTGTCTTTATATAGTAGTGTAAATTTTACAGATATATTCATATACTACTCGTATTGAAACAACATGTGTTCTGTTTCTGTCTGAACGTTTTGTAGAGCGTCATGTAAAAATTTGAAGTAAATCGGTCCAGAAAGTTTCGAGATTACTGGTAACAACCCTTCCCCTTTATATACGAGTAGTATATACATATTACGACATGTACTAAAGAAGTGTGTAGGCTTTGCGTTCCGAACTTTTATTATAGTATAGTTTAATAATCTTAAGTAAACTGGTCAACGTCTTTTCAAGATTTTTGCTAACAACTTTTCCCATTTACGTGTTTTATGTACATATATTTATATACCTTAAATATTAAAAATATGTATCCTGTCTGTCCAAGTGTTTGTTAGGTGCAGCCTGTGTCCGTCTGAACGCTTATTAGAGTATCATTTAAGCGTTTGAAATAAATCGAGCAAGAACTTTTCCGGATTTTTTATAACAACGTTAAATGACGACTTGTCTTTATATATCAGTAGAAGTATATATTATGATGGTCCTAACCTCATTGTCCTCTAACTAGAGCGTTATTCTCATCTTCAATGAATATAGAAATGCCAGATGGCTCGCCAGTTATCAACTGGCTGCTGCTACTTTGGCAAGCGTGAATAACGGAACTGTATTTAATCATTATGAATTAAGTCAGGATTCTGTTATTGATGTTTCTTAGTAGCCAGAATTTCAAGTGCTATTACTTTCCTGCCTTTAGGTCCTCTGTGGAGAATATCAACTTTAATATCATAAGACTGAGATTCATTAAGAGCATGTTCAGCAAAGATGGAATCTTTCTTTTTCAGTCTCTAACTCCTTTCATGTTCAGTCAGTCTAGCAGTTATAAACCTACCTGACTGATCTACAAATAATTTACCACACTAATTGCAGGAAATCCTATAATTCTACTCTGCTCTAAAGGTAGAATTCTGTCTTTACTGTTGAACAGAACATGGCCAATAGCATTCCTAGCACAAAAGCTGGAGTATTTTTCCTGAATTTTAATTTGCTGGCAGGTTCATGTGAATTCCTACCTACATGTGGCATAGGGCCCCATTGTTAGTGTTATTTAGTGCCTTCTAAGGAGCATACAGCGGTGCTGTAATCCTCTGTTTCTTCTATCTACCGAGCATGTTATCAATTTTTGATTTGTAAATTCTTATTTTCTTAATATTTGAGCGTAAAATAATATGTTTCTTCATAGCGTCTTTGTGAATTTCATTATGCTTGCATTCTGTATAGATATATAGTTATAAAAGGTCACACATACTTCGCAAAACTATCGTTGTTCTGCTATTAACTCTCGTTATTGTTCTGTGGACTATCTGCTTAGTATTCAGTGGTCTCAGGACGGCCTAGAAAGCCGAGAGCCAGTTCACGATGAACTATAAAATAAATATAATTGTCGAACATCCGTTCTGTGTATTTCACTTCTTAAGAAGATAGTGACTTTCTTTTCTGACAACTGAAATTGCATAATAGACACTTTACAAGCCGGTGTGTTCTATTCAATAAATATTCCTCCAACGGAATATCATCAACTGTAGGCTACTGTAATTCATCACAGCACGAAAAGTCCGTACGCTGTTCCATATTCCTGTTATGGCACTACATACGCCAACCGATGCAGCGTTTAGCACTTTTCAGTATGCTTTGTGGCTTGTTAGCAGCTTTCCGGACGTGGTAATCCGGTTTACACCTTTCGCACCGAACAGTCATTGTGCTAGGAGAAGCTGATGCCAGTGTGGATTTTGTAAAGCGAGCATGGTGACAATCAATTTATTGTTTACTTTACAGTCGCTAGACAATATATGCCCTTTCTCTGAGAAGTAATCGAAATTCCTATGCACGCAGTGAGTCATTTGCAGCTGTTTACTTGCATAAAATCTCTTCAGTTTGCAGACTTACTGTTGACAGTTTTAGAGAGCGAGCAGTAGTGACAGCTATTCAGATTGTGTATTTAGTTTTATTTTCTTAGACAGCATACGTAATTCTTTCTTACGGAAGGAGGAGTTTAAAAAATGCCTCCAGTGATTTTAAATTTATTGTGTATAATATGGCAGATTATTCACTCATAGGTAATCAAGTCTGATTTTGTGACCTACCTTAAGTCTAAAGTTCAGCATTACATTAAATGTGGTTGAGATATACGCTCCTTCTTCTGAAGAGCGAACCGATTATAGTAAACGTCCGGTTACGTAGATACTCCCTTGATGAAAATCAGCTTCCTCTTTGGGACTATAGTCGCGGAAGCTATCAAGAAAATTACAAAAATTATCGAATATAGCGGTAAATATACTTTCACCTTTCATATCAGGCACAACAATATACTACTGGATAGGGAGAAACTTTTTCATGTTTTTCTCTTGGATGAACGACTTTGTTCACGGACCATCTACTTACGTCGACACAAGAAACACATTTGTTCTAGTCCCATTAAGACATGCGTTTACGTGAATAAGAAGATGAAACATGTCATATAAATATATAAATTTAACGTGAAAGACGCTGCGAAGAAAGATGGAACCAGGATTAGCTTCTAGGCGCGAAGAAATTGTGTTAAAGCGTATAATAGTTTGAAAAAATTACATGGCACCTTCCTTTTGAGAGCGCCCATTTTTTATAACGTAACTATAATTACGGATGAAGCATACGAAGAATCATAAGATACTTATGACCTCTATAGTACGTGCTTCCGTTGTCTGCATATACTACACTTTTTATCTCCGCTAGAATATATCAACTATGCCCTGTCATGCGCATGGCGACATTCACACACACACACACACCGACAAGTTTGCAAGGGCCTCGTTTCATGTGTGTCAGCGGCAGTATTGAACGCAATAAATATGTCTGAACTGAGCCAAATTAAAGGGGTCAATAATATTCTTTCTAGTTCTAGTTTTGTGCATTTTTAAGAAGTGAAAAATAACATTTTAACTAACGTTTTCATGATTGAATTAATTTTTTGTGTTCTTGGCTGGGTAGTGAATAAGCTAATATTTGTAATTTTCCACTGATATTTGTTGTTTTACCACTATTCTGTATGAAACACATATGTCCCCGTGTTACTTGGGAAGAAAAACATCGGGGAAACATTGTAAACGGTAACTTTGTGTTAGTAAGAAGTTATAATTCAAAAGTTACGGTAGATGAGATGCTTCAAAGCAAGAATGAATACATAATGGCAGTTTAAAGTGACTGCTTATGATGTTCGTCCTTATCTCATAATTTCTTGTGCTATATTGTCTACATAGTTGCCGTGTTCTTTTTCCTGACACTTGTCGTCGCACATTGTCCGGAAATCCACTAACTCCTCTCGCTTTGTGAGCTATCTTTTGACATATAAGACGTTATTAATTGTTATTGGATTATCGTATTGGCATTCTATATCAGGAGAAGAGAGATTAGGGCTCGTTCAAAGGTATCTAGAGTTATTTCTCTCAATGTGTGAATAGAATAGTACAGAAATGCGATAATACTGGGGCGAGGTATGTTCCAACATACACATTGTCTGACACAAAAAGTGAAGTACAGCGAAGGGTAGGGGGAAACGAAATGAAACTTCACGGATTGAGATGGTACATGATGTTACGAGTAATTCAGTCATTAAAAAAAAGGCATATTTACAAATAAGTTACCAGTATCAGCCCACGTACCAGTATGTTGTTGACCTCCTATGGTCCGGATTCATATACTGATTCTGTTGGGAAGGATGTAATAACACAGTTGTATCCGCTCTTGAGACAAGGTGGCCCACAAACGTTGGATTTTTTTTAAAAAAATTGGATATTCGTAGTAAGTTCCTTTGGAATCAAACTGCTGAGGTCATCGGTCCCTAGGCTTACACTTAAACTAACTTACGGTAAGGACAACACACACATCCATGGCCGAGGGAGCAGTCGTACCTCCGACGGTGGGAGCCACGCGAACCGTGGCAAGGCGCCCCAGACTGCACGGCTACCACATGCGCCACACAACTGTCGTAAATTGTCCTTGATATCCAGGGTACTGACACTGGGACAGGGTTCACGTCCGAGTTGGTCCCATACATGTTCTGTTAAGAACAGATTTGGGGATCTTTTTGACCACAGGTATAGCTCAACATCACACAGACTGTCCATAGAGACACGTGGCATGTGTGAACGAGAACTGTCCTGTTGAAAAATTGTACTACGATATTGGCACATGATAGGTGACACATGAGGACATAGGATGTCCGTGATGCAGCAGTGTGCCGCAAGAGTTTCATGAATCACTACCAGCAGTGAAATTTAGACATAGCCGATGGCTCCCCACGCTATGATGCCAGAAGTAACACATGAGAAGGATGGGACCTTTTTCCCAGGTCACGGACGTACTCGCTCACGATGGTTATTGGGGTAAAGCAGAACCACGATTCATCCATAAAAACCGCGACGTTATTCATCGGCAGTCAATGCTTCTCGGCCACAGTATCATTGCAAACGCAAACGTTTGTGTTGTGGTGTTGACAGCAGTCTAATCATGGGACGAGATTTCCGTATCCAAATGCTGCTAGCCTCTGAGCAGCGGTGCTGGATGACACAGACTGCTGCAGTGAGTCCATTACATGTTCACGGATGGCAGGTGCAGATGAGAATGGATTGCGACGTGCATTGTGCACAATACGACGATCCTCCTTGTGGTGGTCAGACGTGGTCGACAGGAACCTTGACATCGTGTATGCCTGCCCTCACGTTCGCATACAGTCCAACACCGGGCTACAGGCACATCTGAATGCCCCACAATTCTGGATATTGGACGATTCGACCAACCAGCCAAATGGAAACCCAGGAGGAGGCCCATTTCAAACTCTGTCAAGTACTGATAACGCTGCCTACGTGGCATCTCCGTGTCCTTCACAGTGATCACTCAACATCTGGCGCTGTTCATACCTCCTATATATCCTACGAGACCTGGTAACTAAACACGAACAACGATAGTCCATTCTATCTGTCACAGAGAATTGCAACTCTAACCATTTACAGATGCACCGGCGGTGTAAGAGTGCGAAGTTACATTAGCATCCGACCATGTCTTCCGGGTGCTACACCTTTTCGGTCAGGCAGTGTATTTAGATGTAGACACATATTTGGATGACTGGATCAGGATCGAATGAGGTAATCTGGATTACATTTTGTCCACATAATCTCTTTAGATCGTATTAGGTAGGCCTGGTGCAACTTAAAAACTGGTGATTATTAAGGAGTCATAACGCAGGGCATAATATGAAAGTAAATATTCTACATCAAGAGATAAAAATTTATAATTTTTATTCGCATTGAATATTACAGTTGTTACTAACGTCTGTGCTCAACTGTTCTGCAAAGTCATCGGACAAGCAAGTCGAACTTAAGTCAAGTCTTGAAACGAAAAAAAATAAATAAATAAATAAATAAATAAATAAAATAAAATAAAAAAAACAATTCCCAATAAAAATAATGCTCACAAATCTGCATTTGCGTGTTGTGTTACGTATACAAATACATTCATGGTGTGAAACTCTCCCTGCGATTTTTAACATAGAGTTCGTTGCATCACTAATAACAAACTGGGAGATGGATCAAGTAACATACGAAAATCTGAGAATGTAAATCACTAATTCGAGGCTATAATCTTGAACTTGAATCCTTTTCTTACATCTCTCCCATAAGTCAGAAAACATGCACAAGGAGTTAGGGTTTTTCAGAGCGTCACTACAACATATCTTCGAATGCAGTTTAAAGGTTACCAGTATCAGCAACGGATGAATTGTTTTGACTTCACCAAACTTCGTACCTTTGGTCTGGACAGCACAGATAATAATTGATAGCCTGTTGATAAAATGGAATCTGATGACTCAGCAATGTTACTTACAGCAAAAGCGTCTGCGGGCTATCTTAAAGTGTAAAAATTTACAACTCATCGTTACGAATCAAACAGCACTTGAGTGTGCACGTGTGCTACATCGTACATTTCAGATTTACATGTTACGATCTGATAATAAAATTTCTCAGTCATGTTAAAGCTGCAAATACGAAATTTTATAGACTGTACACTGAGGTGACGAAAGTCACAGGATAGTGATATGCACACATACAGATGGCGGTAGTGTATAGGCAGAGCTGTCATTTGTATTTTGGTGATTCATGTGAAAAGGTGTCCGACGTGATTATGGCCCCACAACGGGAATTAACTGATTATGAACGCAGAATGGTAGCTGGAACTAGGCGTATGGGACATTCCATTTCGGAAATCGTTAGGGAATTCAAATTCCGAGATCCACAGTGTCAAGAGCGTGCCGAGAACGCGAAATTTCAGACATTATCTCTCAAATGGACAACGCAGTGGCTGACGTCCTTCACTTAACGCCCCAGGGCAGTGGCGTTTGCGTAGAATTGTCAGTGGTAATAGTAGGGCAAAACTGCCTGAAATAACCATAGAAATCAATGTGGGATGTACGACGGACGTATCCGTAAGGACAGTGCGATGGAATTTTGCGCTAATGGGCTATGGCAGCTAACGACCGAAGCGAATGCCTTTGCTAACACTACGACGTTGCCTGCAGTACCTCTCCTGGGCTCGTGATCGTATCGGTCGCACCCTTGACGACTGGAAAACCATGGCCTGGTAAGATGAGTCCCTATTTCAGTTGGTAAGAGCTGGTGGTAAGGTTCGAGTGTGGTGCAGACCCCACGAAGACATGGACCCAGGTTGTCAACAAGGCACAGTGGTGGCTCCATAATGGTGTGGGCTGTGTTTCCAAGGATGGACTGTGTCCTCTAGTCCAACTGAACTAATCATTGACCATAAATGGTTGTGTTTGGTTAGTTGGATACCATTTGCAGCCATTCATGGTCATCATGTTCCCAAACAAGGACGGAATTTTTATGGATGACAATCCGCCAAGTCATTGGGCCACTGTTGTTCGCGATTGGCTTGAAGAGCGTTCTGGGCAGTTCGAACGAATGATTTGGCCAGCCAGATCGCCAGACATGAATCCCATCGAACATTTATAGGACATAATCGAGAGTTAGTGCACAAAATCATGCACCGGCAACACTTCCGTAATTATGAACTGCTGTAAAGACAGCATGCATTTCTGCAGGAACTTCCAATGACTTGTTGAGTTCATACCAAGTCGACTTGTTGCACTATGCAGGCCTAAAGGAGGTCCGACACGATAGTAGGAAGTATCCCACAAGTTTTGTCACCTCAGGGTATTTTAAGAAGGAATTTCACGAATTGTGGTACACTGACTGTCTGATGGGGACCATTTTCATTAAGAGCATTTTCATAAACCAAGACTAACATATCACTTCAAAAAGCTCAGAGTTTTGTATGCATTTTCTTTAGTTTTATTTGAAGCGCTTGTACGAAATATTTAAAAAACATACAGAAACTGTTGAGCGTAAATAGTCAACAATGTATACTCCAATGTAGTCTCATAAATTAGTTGGTCTGGTTGTCCCACAGCGATTCCTCGAAATGTCATTGGCCACTTACGTGATAAATGTTTTTAATTGAAATAGTTATGATTTAGATTTGATTCTGAAATTTGTTATTAATAAGCTCCATTAAAATTGCGGAAATTATTTCATCAACATAAAGGCTATACAAATACGATTTCTTGCATCCACCTAATTACTTTATTTTGAATTTTGTGACAAAAGAAATGTACCTACATCTAAATCTCAAATAACTAAAAATATATTTTCCACAAAAAATTATATAAAATGAAGTACAATGTTGTTTTGGTAGAAGAAAGAAGCATTGTAAATTATGTTTTCGACTAAGTGATATTGAAACATTTTCTCTCTGAAATAGCCGGAAAGTCGTCATGGAAGACGTGGATTGTTTGAAGTACATAAATCACTAGAATTTATCAGTTCATAGCTCACATTATTACGGTGTAGATAGGAGAAAGGAGGAAGTTAAGCTTATTTCACGATCTAATACGAATTAACTCAATGATCCGCTGTGTGGTGGGTGTGGAGCTGTTCAGCCAACTTCAGATGGGTTTTTCACATTTTGCCTAAGCTGCTGGAGGCAAATGGTTCTTCGACGCCTGCTGGTGAATGTCACCCATAGGTTTCTGTAGATGAGCTCGAAATGTTAACCTCCTACCCTCCTTGCGTTTCGAGTACAATTCTCAGTGATCTGAAAACAGAATCACCTTCGAAATTAGTCATTATTGCAACTTTTCTGCTTAACATTAAGATATATTTACTTTGAGGAAACGCAACAGTTACTGAAACTTACCAAGGCTGGCCATGTGTAGGTGTTGCGCCACTTCTTAAAGTGTATTCACAAAAGCTTTCCTCTATTTTATTAACAATGGGATGTAAATTCGGCCAAGGCTAAGCCTAGTCTCTGTAGCTACAGCTTCCTCTCTTGAGCAGTCCTCTTCATCTCCACGTATGAAGAGCTTCCCATATAACTGATCATATTTTTTAAATACGGTGTTCTCGGTCGTCCCCTCGTTTTCCTTGCTATGAATTTTCCCTCGAAAATGTTTTGTGAAAGAATATCATGTCTAATTAAGTATCCAACGAGTTTTGCTCTCCAATGGTCTATAACTTTCAGTAGTTCTTTCTTTACTCCTATTTCTTGTAGAAGTATCTCATTCTGTCATCTGTCCGTCCAGCTAGTTCTTGTAATTCTCCTCCGGGCCCTATGTGACCAATTAGTTACTTGCGCGAACTGTGCAACGAATGTCTGTTGCAAGGAAGGGTCCCTGCACCGTGAAAGAACGCTGGAGTGGTAACAATTAGTAAAGGGAAAGTTAAGGATCCAATGATATCCAAATCCTACAGACTAATTTGTCTTTTGAACGTTCTCAGCAAGATAACTTGAAAACTATTATGCAAAACATTACAAGATCATAGCCTGCTACACGGGATGAGCCCTCAAAAGTGAGGATTTAGAAGAGGCACGTCAACTGAAGACGCAATTGATAAGGCCATTTCGCTAGCGACAGATACACATTCTACGTACGCTCTAGCGATGATGATAAATATTGCTGGTGCTTTAGATAACTTGTAGTGGCCGTCTTTCTTGGGTCGCCCTAGGGATTTGGAGTGTCCAGAAGCACTGTACAACTGCCTAAGAGATTATTACCATGGGCGACATGCTTCTTTAACATGCTCAGGAAAGAAAATAACGAAGACAATAACAAAAGTCTGTAAGCAGGGATCAGTGTGAAGTCCAGAATTTTGGGATGTAGCATTGAAGCCCATACTATAGACAGCGGTAACGTAAGCGGACTGAGGGTATTTGCAGACGACGTACTGTTCGTCGTTTAAGTGGTGGCTCCATAAGAATTATAAAAGACAAACGTAACGCGCCGCTCCACGAACTCCAGAGCTGGTGTCGAAGTGTTAAATTGTCAGTAGCACCTCACAAAACAACGTGCCTCCTGCTGAAAAGGAATCTAGTAAGAGCCCTAAAACAAAACTGAATGATGTAACGAATAGGAGAAGCGCAGTAACGAGATACCTAGGGGTATTTCTGGATGAATGTCGTAACTTTGCATATCATATAGAGGAAGCAAGCAGAAAAGGTACAAACATGATCAATAAAATTATAACCATTTCAAACAGACAATTTCGGCTTCTCTTGAAAACAATTAGAGTATACCACCAATCTATGTTAGCATCAGTCGTAGGATATGGTGCGAGCGTTTGGGCTCATAGAGTGAAGCTTTTGAAGTCAGAGTCATTAGTGAGAAGAGTTCCACGAGGAGTGCTACTAACGAGGGAAACTCCCCATCACACACCCCTTAGATTTGGTGGCAAAATGGCCCAGTGAATAGTCTGCCACAGATCAGGTATGAAAACAGGAATAAGGTGTACTCAACTGTGAGAAAAGAAGCAAAATAGAAAAAGCGACGGTTCAGACTGAAGATTTACAACACCGAGCGCACCGAAAGAACCACGGCGTCGTGGTTGTGTGCTCACAGTGTTGGAATGAAATTCCAGAGTCAAAACTTCCAAAATGGAACACAGGAATTATAACATGTGGTACTTGTGTAGAACAAATAGGAGGTACGCACGTCTGGAGGTCCATTCCGTACACCTCACTGTTGCAAACGGACGTTACACCACGACACAGACATAAATTTGAACAAACACGTCAATAATGGTACTGACAGTTCGTAATTCTGTGAAAAAATGGGGCACGAGGGAGATTTGAACACTGATCTTCCGCCTCGCATTCCAACACCATGACCACATAACCAAGACCTCGTGGTTGGTTGTTGCCGATCTTGAGCTTAGAGCGTTCACTGTTTCTATTTTGCTTTTTTTTCACATTTCAGTACACGTCCTTCCTGTTTCCATGCGTGATATGTGTTCAGTTTTTGACGGGATATCCACTGGGCCATCTTACCACCAGATCTGAGGCGCGTGCGATGGGGAGTCCCTTGTAAGAGTAACGTGCGCTTACTGCACTACCGCGAATGATGCTTTGTTAGTAATTCTAAGAATAGTCCCACGGGACATAGAAAATAGGGAAAGGGGAGCTTTTTACTGTTTAGAGAATGGCAATCAAATGGAAGTACGAAGGGTGCTTGGAACTAAGGCCAATTCGACAAAGGTGATAAAAGATCACGTATTTTAACTGTGGTAAAATGAATGAGACACTTCGGGCACGGGCAGGAGAACATACAAATTTCTCCCTAATATCAGGGTGAGATTAAAAATGAGATTTCTTGACCCGTCGAGTGGACTGATACATTACCTGACTGGCCACGGCCCGTATGCTACGTAATTACACAGTAAGGGTGAATGACAGCTGTGCCGCGCGGGATTAGCCGCGCGGTCTGAGGCGCTGCAGTCATGGACTGTACGGCTGGTCCTGGCGGAGGTTCGATGCCTCCCCGGGCATGGTTGTGTGTGTGTTTGTCCGTAGGATAATTTAGGTTTAGTGGTGCGTAAGCTTAGGGAGTGATGACCTTAGCAGTTGAGTCCCATAAGGTTTCACAGAGATTTGATTTGAATGACAGCTGCGCCTGCGGCAGTGTGCCACACCAGAACACACATTGTAGTACTGCGCGCTCTATGAAGATGTGGCCGGTAATGGATGTCAGGCATTAAGGACGTTGGACTCCAAAAAAGTATTAAGGAGTGAGTAGCAAGTCGACCTGGCGCATCTTGGACGATACTGGAGCCGCAGTATTCAGGAAGGCCAAGGAAGACTTCACATTCAACCATAAGCCAGCATGCTGTCATCCAGGCTAGACAATATACTCTGATGTTAGATAAAAGATAACTGAAGTCGGCGACCCCCGAATAAAATAATTCCCCAAGAATCTACATTGCATTGGTGCAAGTGATCATGAAAGTGTGGATTTTAAGAAGTAACAGTGATGCGTGGACTTCCTTGCTACAGTGAAAACGCTGCGCCCTAGAAATCCGGCAGACAATGTCTGTTACTGGGACAGTAGGAGGGCGGATCCAGTAGAGGAAACAGCCATATTCAAGTTAAATGTACCAAAATAAACGAACTAACAGAGAACAGATTCTGTAGGGCTTATGGTAGTATTAGTAGTTGGGTAACTGGTTAAGGGTTTTATTGTAGCTTTGTGTTAGTAGAAGTAATTGTAGTATTTGAAAGAAATTAAATATCAGAAATAAATTGTTAATATATGAATTTATTAATATCCAAGAAAATGTGATATGTATGGTCTATTTTAGCTTTTCAGATAATGGCTGTAATTATGAAGAATAGATAAATAAATAATCCTCCTCCAGAACCACATTTCCACAGCTTCTAGGTGAGCTTTCTCCTGCTTTGCTAACGTCCAGGTTGCACATCCATACGTTAGGACACTTCACACATTTCTGTTGTTATAGTGTGAAGTTCGTTTCCTTTTCCTTCATTGATACTGGGAATTAAATTTACGCTATAAGCAGTTCAGTTTCACAGCAGGTTCTTCCATTTTATCTGGAATGAGACAGAAATGTGAAAATATAGATTGTCGAAACTGATCTCTCTCTCTCTCTCTCTTTCTCTCTCTGTCTCTGTCTCTCTCTGTACCTCCCTCTCTCTCTCTCTCTCTCTCTCTCTCTCTCTCTCTCTCTCTCTCTCTCTCTCTCTTCGTCTCTGTGTATCTCTCTTCTTTAAGTACAATCACAAAAATGGTGCAAATGGCTCTGAGCACTATGGGACTTAACATCTGAGGTCATCAGTCCCCTAGAACTTAGAACTACTTAAAACTAACTAACCTAAGGACATGACACACATCCATGCCCGACGCAGGATTCGAACCTGCGACCGTAGCGGTCTCGCGGTTCCAGACTGAAGCGCCTAGAACCGCTCGGCCACCGCGGCTGGCAGTACAATCACATGCGAAAACATGTCTGTACCGATAAGACTGAAGATTTATTAGTAGACGAGCATTCTCCTAATCGACTGTAATTGTAGACATTGGTAGGGAGAATTTTGTTAAGGTTCTGTTTTGTTTTTTAGCTTCTGCGTAGAAAAGAGCAAGTTGTTATATTAACATTATTAGAGGCAAAAGCCGTCTTGTCGCGGTTTTGGCACGTACAGCTTGAAAGACAAAAGGAATACAGATATATAAACTTTTGTTTGCGGAAATTTAAGAGTCGTGGACTACTTTCTACGCACACAATATTAATGTGCCTGTGCGTTTGAGTTTCAGGGAAGCGCAGCGCCGTTATCGAGACTAGCAGCTAAACAACAAAATCAAAGCGCTCTGACAAGAGACTATAGCATCGCAGCCGTATCTAATCTGACGCTGTGCAGCGCGAAAGATACAAAAAAAGCAACTTCATGCTGTAACAACCATACGGTTTATAATATACAACAAGTCACAGATGTTACTTCAGGAAGCGTAGAAGCTAAAATTCATGTCAGATAGCTGACTAGGAAATAAATTACTGAAATTTACGTCCTACTTTTAATAAAATAGAGAAATATACTATAAATACACCATGGTGGCCACACTTCATACGTTTCATCGTGAACTTCCACGTTTCAGAATTCGTTCCTTGTTTTCCGTATAGTCCCAGTGACAAGACTATATATCTGTGTGTATACGCAAAAGCTAAAAAAAAAAAAAAAAAAAAAAAAAAAAAAAACACTCCAGTGTAACAAAATTCTTCCCAACAGTGTCTACAATTGCAGTCTGTTAGGAGAATGCTGTCTACTAATAAACTTTCAGTCTTTTCGGTACAAATACTTTTTCGGATATGTTTGTACCTGTGAGTGTGTGTGTGTGTGTGTGTGTGCTTGTGGGAAAGATAGATTATGCTGCCAGTGATCGGCGTTCACATTGTATTTGTGCTTTCATATCCTAGCAAGTGCATCCGTTGAACGTGTACATCTCCGAAAAACTAAGAGTCATGTGAACGCAGAAAACGTTGCGTAACTAATTATACCTGTGACATGCTTGGTGGTCAATAGACACGCCAAGGTTACAAGGCAGCGTACGTAACTAAAAATAGTGCATGTGAAGAGGAGGGCAATTTTGCGCATCACACAAATCTTTGGTGTGTGACATATATGTTTAGTATCTTCTTCATCTGCTACTCATCGCTACAAACAGCCGAAGTTCACCTTACACTTAGTCTCCTCATTCAGTACTCGGTATACAAAGAATATTGAGGCCTTAGTTCATCACTAACTCTGGCAAATTTCGCTTTCTGTTGTGTTCTCCACACTGTCACAGCGGCCGCACAGCCTGTTCAGGATGGGAAATTATGGCACATTTGAATTCTATAGCATGTATGTTTTCCTGGTTAATTTCTTGCATATATTCGAAGGAAAAGTTTACAGATACTTCATCCGAGCACGCAGGTATGTAATCATAAGCCTACAGCTGTTTTGGTTCCACTACAAACTTAAAAATTTCACCTACTAGTAGATTCCCAGTAGTAGGTAAAGATCGACTCTGAACTTCTGAGATTAAGATTCTCGATGATGCACAACTTTCTTCAGTTAGCTTATCGGTACAACAGTTTCCACAGATATCCTTTACCTGACAGTTATGATCCTACCTACTTCCTCGACGTTCGCAGAACACTTCTCTGCCAGCCGTTATGGCCGAGCGGTTCTAGGCCCTTCAGTCTGGAACCGCGCGACCGCTACGGTCGCAAGTTCGAATCCTGCGTCGGGCATGGATGTGTATGATGTCCTTAGGTTGGTTAGGTTTCAGTAGTTCTAAGTTCTAGGGGACTGATGACCTCAGATGTTGAGTCCCATAGTGCTCAGAGCCATTTGAACAATTTCTTGAACACTTCTCTTTCTGACGATGTCTTCCAGGCAAGAACGACTTACATAGTTCTGATCACAAGGAAGTATTGAGTCCAATCATATATCTGTCCAGGTATTTCATATGCTCGTAATTCCCGAATTTGCCGACGGAACTAAATTCTATGGAAAGCTTTGTGAAGCCTGAGAAATACGGCATCAATCTGTCATCCAATATACACTGTCGTCTAGATCTAGCGAATGAAGAGAAAACAGGCAAATTCAAACAATGGCCCATTCTTCATGTTAAGGCCTTTAGTGACTTCCTGTCATTATTGTTGTCGATGGTGCCAACAACACGGATGCGCAAATATGATGGTTTTGTCAACTTGAACGCACTCAGCATTGCTGCCAGATCTCCCCCTCAAGGTTCCCCTCTGCTGCACTCCCTCCCTGTCCCTATCCCCTTCCCATCCCCCTCCCCCTATAGACCATGCCTTCTATTAAAATGCAGTTATTCTATTGGTTGAACACATTGGACCACTCTGCATGCTTGCCAGATCTCCCCTACTCTTATCAAAGATTTAGGACTCCATATCCATCCTCCCATGGCATCAGTTCCACCAACCTCACGGACTCACTATCTCTGGAGCCACTATCATCTCCATTACCAAGGCTAGAGTATCATCACCTATGGCATGGTGTATACGTTGTTGTTCTCATTTGCACAATAGAAAAATTCGGTAGATCCTGCATATATACAACCACACATACAAAAATACACATTGAATATTTTTCGTTTCTTACTTGGACTGTCAGCATTAAGAGGCGGGCATACATGACCTTCATGACCTTCTCCAGTGCTAGTGCCACTGCATGAAAATATCATGCTAAAAGATCAGAGGATTATTGGTGTGAATTCCACCTGTGAGGTTTTGACTTATGTGTAGCTACTGAGGGCAGAGTGGATGGGAAGCATATGTTCACATATGACTCCAGTTGTCTTACAGGCAGGAGGTTTTGTCATATGCCTGTTGGAAGTTCTCTAGACATCTGGGCCCCAGATGTCAGGACTGAAAGAAGTGTGGGGTGAGAGTGGCTGCAGCAATCTGGGAAGCAAAGGGTCAGAGCCGAAAAGCTTCTAGAGGAGACATCAATGATGGCTGTGCACATTAGACCACACTTGGCACTCATAAGATGCGGCCGCGATACCTAGCATCAGCATAAAAACGAATGTTCGTAACGTTTAAATAAATAGACCATGCGATCTGCAGTCTGTTTGTGATGTCATAATAATTAAATACTGCTACACACATGCCCCTAAAACTTGTGATGTGTTATAAATACTCCTAAATTTTTAAATAAATGGCCTGCGTAGCATACAAGCTATGCCACTTGGATTTCTGGCCATTTTTACATTGAAGTTATGTCTTAGTGGCGGATCTATTTGACAATTCATGGAGCTAGCCACCTTGGATTGTGACATCGTAGTGTCAGACATCTTGACGTAGAAGGAATCAATAGGGTAACTGCCTTTGAATAGGGTAGAGTGGTGGGGGAGGGAGGAGGAAGGCCATAAATCATAGATAAGGGTGAGGGAGATCTGGCAACCATGCAGTGTGGGCTTCTATCCTCAACCAGTAGGATAACTGACCTTCAAAAGACAAGTGGTCCAGAGTGGAAGGGAGACATAGAGGGGGGAGGGGATGGGGAGGGGAGTGACCTTGGAAGAGAGATCTGGTAAAAATGCAGAGTAGGCTCGTTTCAGAAAAACCACAACACTCACACCAGCTTCCTTTAAAAAGTTTTGTCTACATGTGCCAGTGTTCTTTTTATAATAACATGGCACTCAACAGTAGGTGGTAAACATTTAGATATAGAACATCACTTGTAAAATTTGAAATGTACAAGATGCTGACAATTAGTCAGTACAAATTGTCACAGAACGCAAAGATCATCACTTGGGCATAGTGCTAGAAAGTGAAGTGATAGTGAACTCAATACAAAACCATAAACTTTTCGATGGAGGTAATGTAAGGAGATAGAAACCTGTGTAAAGAGACTTTACAACCTACACGAACTGACTAAAAGTGTCGAAAACGTTCGAAACATCCTATGTTTCATCAATGACACCAATAACAACGAAAACCACTGACGTGAGATCACATACTAATTGAATACGTGTTTCATGGTCAATGTCCTCCTTACTACGCCATAAGAAGAAATCGAAGCAACTTCGAAATCGCGTTCTCGATGGCTATATATTTTATGCACGTCGGCCGTGTCCGCTCTGCGAGACGATTACTCACAACTGTGTTGAAATACACTGACGATCCAAGTAGCCACTCAGTTGGAACCACATGCGCCTTCGAAGGATGTAAGAAATTTCTTGCAGCAGTACTTGTAGCGCTTCTAGGTAATCGTGATAACGCTGCCCTGTAGGTTATTGGGCGGAGCATCTAGTTACACCATCAATGTAGGTTAGTACTATACTAATCTACATTGATGGTGTAACTAACAAAGAGCCAATAACATGTACATCTGCAAGATGGCGAATCCGAAATCGATCTGATGTTCTACAAACGATTTCTCAATGGCGGAACGAATTGGGTGGGGGGTTCATTTAGCCTGGGGGGGGGGGGACAAGAGTGAAGTGAAGAGCTTTCAAAAGCCTCATTGCTTCCATCCACGACACGTCGCCGCTTTTATCTGTACCAAAGGTGGACACCCCAGCTATTAGGTAGGTGGTAATAATGTTCTGGCTGATCACATATGCATCTTCCAGTTAAAAACACAATTCCATAAGAAACATTCAAGCGCTCATAAGCTCGCAAGCCACATGTATCAGTCTAAACCTTTAATCGTGATCTATAAATAACACGAAGACTCGCATCGCATTCGTCTTTTTCTCAACACCAGATAAGCAAGGTGGTTGTTTCGTCCTCTGTCTATACAGTTGCACATAACGTTCTGCATGCAGACCAGAGATGTTTTCTTCTGTCCCCTGCTCTTTCTTCTTCAAGAACGCCGAAGGAAAAAACGTCGCGGTCTGTACACTGCTGTAAGCGTAGCATTCTTAAAATTAATGACACGATAGCTGCACTGGTGTGCTACGCAAGAGTGCTTTCTTTCGTCACATATAAAATGCACATACTACATATACCGCGGAGATCTAAGAACAGCTGGTGACATAGCTATCTGCTAAGACCTTCAAATTTTTGTTTCACATACAAATTGTCATTTCTAGATGAAAGAATAGATTCCTTTTACTTTTATCCTTGTGGAGGGCCAGCTAAACAGTAGAGCTCGCTGATGCAGTATTCAAGAGCATTAGCTTTTAATGTATTAGTTTTGATTAATTTGCCCTTTGGCCCTCTTTTTCTCTTTAATTTCAGTCTTTCTAATGAATTTCTCTTGCAGGGGCAGCGTAGTAGCCTATAGCCTATGCGACTCGAGCATTCCCAACGAATTAAACGCAGACGTTTTATTTTTCAAATTCAGGTCTCATGAAGCTAGTGGCACTACGGCGTTTGTCTACTCCTGTTAGTTAAGTTATTGGAGAACCATCATAAGAGTGCATTTCAATGACATTTTTTCTGTCCTCCTTTGTTACGTGGTCTTCGCAATGACTGAACTGAACTTTTTTAAGTGTTTGTCAGATTATTGTCCTTGCGGTTGTTGATGCAGTACTTGTTAGAGTCCTACCAACAGCGTTGTTAGGGAAACTGTACGTGCGAAGCGTGTTCTGGTACATACTTCCATCCAACGTGGTGTCTCATCAATTTCTAGGGCAGCAGCCAGAACTTGTGCCAGCAGATCTTCCTCTGTATGCACAAGAGTCTCGTAGCAAGGCAAAAGTTGACATCAAGTGACAATCTGACATAGCGCGCGTCATCCTTTGTACCTTGTTGCATGCCAAGACAAGCGACTCTGAAACCTTTCTCTCTCCCTCAGCAGACGTGGACGCGCTACGCACCTGAACTGAAACCGTCGTAGAACGCGATCGGTACTTTTCCGGACATGGGTTCCTATTCAAAATATTATGTGCTCACTCCTCTCTACAAGTCCTAGAAGCTTAGAACAGTATTTTCCGAGCACCCTGTACGCCAAACATCACTGTAGCATCTATCATTCTATCATTCATGGTACTGAATTAAAATTAGCCATGTTTTCAGTGCATTCCTATTGTCACTCAAAGACTGAAAGTTATCTTCATATTTACCACATTTTAGGTAATATCCTGGTCCTTGCAAACAACAATCCAGTCAGTACCGTGTCGTTGAGCAATCCATATACAAGTCCATGACGAAGCAGTCACTGTACGTTTTCGAGCTGGTGACGATGACAGCAATACTGACAACACAGTCGTGCTTGTAGCAGTTGCTGCCACTGCTGACAGACTCTTTACAGGTCTGAGTGATGTTCGAGCATTCGAGGTGTTAAACTTACACGTCTTGTTAGTGAGCTTGGTGGCTCAATACTTAAGACAATGAACTCATATTCGGGAGGAAGGTGGTTAAAATTCCCATCCTGTCATCCAGACGTAACTTTTCCGTCTTTTCCCGATATCGCGAAAGGTAAATGACGGGACGGTTCCGTCGTAAGGACCCAGACGAATTCCTTTCACAACCTCCCTTAATCTTTCTTCGGTGTCCTATTTGGTAGTGATCTTAGATTCTGTTTTGATTGCCGTCACTGGTTCCCTTTTCGTCTTTGTCGTTCCTACTGGGCTGGCAATGAAGCTGACAGCAGTAACTGGCCAGTCATGCACTACGTAAGGTGTGGACGTGCTGCTACTTACAGGGTGACAATTATTGAACTATATGAAATAAAATCGCCATGACTTCTGAACGGTATGCCTTAGGACTTTCAAACTGCATGGTTGGCCGCGGGTCATGATGGGAATTAGTATGCATTGTATGGTTTGGTTTTGCCACGAAGCCCACTTTCATTTCGATGTGTTCGTCAGTATGCAAAACTGGTGTGTTTGGGGGACTATTAATCCGCATTTCACGATAGAGAAGTCTCTTCGCTCTCAACGGGTGGCTGTGTGGTGTGCAATGTTCAGTCACAGAATAATGGGTGCGATATTCCTTGATGCCAAGGTGACTACCAAACGGTGCCGGCACGGTAACTCAGCGTGTTCGGCCAGAGCGTTAGCTTCCCTCTGTAATAATAAAAAAAACTGAGTTAATCGATCAACAACGAACTTAAACGGATGTCTTACGACGTCCGCCCCGAGCAGATGCAACGAACAAAAGCGAACAAAATGAGATTTAAAAATAAAAAAAAAAAAACGGTACGTGAAGTTTTTGGAAGATGATTTGTTCCCCATTGTCCAAAGTGACCCTAATTTCGACGAGACGTGGTTCATGTAAGACGAAGCTCGACCACATCGAAACAGGAGAGTGTTTGGTGTCCTGGAGGAGCACTTGGGGACTGCATACTGGCTCTGTGGTACCCAGAGGTCACTGACATAGGCCTCGATTGGCCGCCATATTTTCCGGATATAAACACATGCGACTCTTTTCTGTGGGGCTATATTAAAGGTAAGTTATACAGCAATAATCCCAAAACCATTGCTGATCTGAAAACAGCCATTTAGAAGGTCATCGACAGTTTCGATGTTCCGACACTTCAGCGGGTCAAGCAGAATTTCGCAAATCGTCTGCGCCACATGATCGCCAATGATGGCTGGCATGTCGAACATGTCACAAACTAAATCCGAATAACTTTAGTGACGTTTACATGCTGAATAAAGTGTGTGCATGCCGCAGTTTGTAACTAATTTACGTTTTTCTGTGAAGTTCTGTAACTGTCACCTTCTAGGTCACCAATTCCGCACAGCTGGCAGCTTAGTATCGTCCCCCAGGCGCCCTCGTCGTCTGGCAGAGCATCTAAGGTAGTTTTAGCACCTGGTCGAGCGATGTAGTCAGGAAGACGACCAGGGCGGCTTGGAGCAGTGGCGGTCTGGCCACGGAAGAGCATGGACTAAGAGATCAGTGACTGCAAAGTGAGAGCACGTGCAGTTAAAATCAGTGACACACAAATTGTGTTGTCTAAAATCGGTGGATTAGATATGGTTCGAACGTAAACATCAGGCTACTCAAGAGACTAGTCTGCTACCAGAACTTATTTGTCATTCACATTTCTACGTCTACATCAACATAAATACTCCGCAAGCCACCGTGTGGTACGTGGCGGAGGGTACCCTGTCACCTTCTAGGTCACCAATTCCGCGCAGCTGGCAGCTTAGTATCGTCCCCCAGCCGCCCTCGTCGTCTGGCAGAGCATCTAAGGTAGTTTTAGCATCTGGTCGAGCGATGTGGTCAGGAAGACGACCAGGGCAGCTTGAAGCTGTTTCCTGTTGCACTCGCAAATTGAACGAGGGAAAAACGACTATCTATATACTTATCTTAGTGGTAGTTACGCGGAATGTATGTTGGTGCCAGTTGGATTGCTCTGTAGTCACTTTCAAATGCCGATTCTCTAAATTATCTCGAGAGAGTTTGTATGAATCGACAGAGGACGAAATGACGCTTCGTTTGATGTATAGGAAGTCGGATTTTTCGCAAAAAAGTTTTTCGTCCAAAATCTACACTGGCAATTATGCATAGTGGTCGTTTGAACGCTTATAGTGTGAAAGCATTTGAGTTCCCGAAGCATTTCCATAACACTTGTGTGCCGGTAACAAATCTGGAAGACCACCTGTGTATTGCTTCGATGTCTTCCTTTAATCCACCTGGTGCAAGTCCCAAACACTCGAGCAACACTCAAGCATAGATCACACTAGCGCCTATGTGCGGTCTCTTTACAAATGAACCACACTTTCCCAAAATTCTCCTAATAAACCGGAGTCGACCATTCGCCTTCCCTACCACAGTCCTCACAGCCTAGTTCCATTTCATATCGCTTTGCAACGCTACGTCCAGATATTTAAAACAAGTGACCGTGTCAAGCAGAACATTACTAATGCTGTATACGAACATTACGCTTTTGTTTCTCCTACTGATCCGCATTGACTTACATTTATTCACATCTATAGGCAGCTCCCATTCATTAAACCACTAGAAATTATGTCTAAGTCACTCATCGGCGACACCTCCTCGTACACCACAGCATTATCAACAAACAACAACAAATTGCTTCCCACCCTGTCCGCCAAATCATTTATGTACACTATGTGATCAAAAGTATCCCGACACCGCCAAAAATATATATTTTTCATATTAGGTGCATTGTTCTGCCACCTACTGCCAGGTACTCCATATCAGCGGTCTCAGTAGTCAGTAGACATCGCGAGAGAGCAGAATGGGGCGCTCCACGGAACTCACGCACTTCGAACGTGGTCAGGTGATTGGGTGCCACTTGTGTCATACGTCTGTACGCGAGATTTCCACACTCCGAAATATCCCTAGGTCCACTGTTTCCGATGTGATAGTGAAGGTACACGTTCGGCACAAAAGAGTACAGGCCGACCTCGTCTGTTGACTGACAGAGACCGCCGACAGTTGAAGAGGTCGTATTGTGCAATAGGCAGACATCTATGCAGACCATCACACAGCAATTCCAGAATGCATCAGGATCCACTGCAAGCACTATGACAGTTAGGCGGGAGGTAAGAAAACTTGGATTTCATGGTCGAGCCTCTACTCATAAGCTACACATCACGCCAATAAATGCCGAACGACGTCTCGCTTGGTGCAAGGAGCGTAAACATTGGACGATTGAACAGTGGAAAAACGTTGTGTGGAGTGACAAATCACGGTACACAATGTGGCGACCTGATAGCAAGTTGTGGGTACGGCGAATGCCCGGTGAAGGTCATCTGCCAGCGTGTGTAGTGCCAACAGTAAAATTCGGAGGCGATGGTGTTATGGTGTGGTCGTGCTTTTCATGGAGGGGGCTTGCACCCCTTGTTGTTTTTCGTGGCACCATCACATCACAGGCCTACATTGATGTTTTAAGCACATTCTTGCTTCCCACTGTTGTAGAGCAATACGGGGATGGCGACTGCATCTTTCAACACGATCGAGCGCCTGTTCATAACACACAGTCTGTAGACACCCCTGTAATGGGCTGGCCTGCACAGAGTATTGACCGGAATCCTATAGAACACCTTTGGGATGTTTTCGAACGCCGACTTCGTGCCAGGCCTCACCGACCGACATCTATACCTCTCCTCAATGCCGCACTCCGTGAAGTATGGGCTGCCATTCCCCAAGAAACCTTCCAGCACCTGATTGAACGTATGCCTGCTAGAGTGGAAGCTGTCATCAAGGTTAACGGTGGGCCAACACCATATTGAATGTGTATTTGTCCTGCGCGCTATTTACAGTCTATTTAACCGATACCATTAATTCCTCTGTGTCCATCGTACTGGAATTAAATGATTGCAATCACTGTCTAAGTGAAATGCTAGCAACTGCTCATCTGCTATTTCTAGCAGAAACACTCTCCTAACCTTCTTGACTGATTTATTAGCTTTCGTAAACATAGTCGCTATGATGACATCATGATCACTAATCCCCGTCTCTATACTGATGCCACAGATAAGGTCCTGCCTGTTTGCAGCTATAAGGTCTAAGAGATTTCGTGTGCGTTTCGGCTGCCGAGCTAGCTGCTTAAGACAGTTTTCGGAAAAATGTTCGTGGGCTTCGCTGACTCACAATCAAATTATCGCTTTTCAACCTAACCTAGACCTCGGGCTGCGCTACAGATCAGGTTGTCACCACAACCAAATCAACAGAGTTCAGTCGAACGCCATTTTTTCCTTGCTCATTTTAGTGACTCATTGTGGAAAATAAAGAGTTGCTCGCATTCTCCTGGGTTCGATGTACGTCCTGGGCTGGCAGTGGGCACCGTGTCTTCCCCATCACGCTACGCTACATCCCTGGGACGCAAGGTGTGGCACGTTTTCTGACACACACGCATCGTCTCTCATAGCGCCTGGTATGCCAGCGGAATTTGTAGCTGCATCTGTCGCGTCTGGTGCAGGCATTTCAGCGATGCTGACGTCATCCCCCGGCTCCACAGCTGACATCGCACCCGGAAGCGGATCGGATCGCATGCGGCTTGTGTGGCATACTGTGCTGGCGATCAATCGGGCCTTTGTGGTTTTTAACTTCTCACAGCCAAGGTAGCTCTCTATATGACCGCCGTTGGGGTATTTGAATCTCGATGAATACTTCTGGAAGCCGGCCGAAGTGGCCGTGCGGTTAAAGGCGCTGCAGTCTGGAACCGCAAGACCACTACGGTCGCAGGTTCGAATCCTG
The DNA here is from genome assembly GCF_023898315.1 of Schistocerca nitens. Taxonomy (NCBI): domain Eukaryota; kingdom Metazoa; phylum Arthropoda; class Insecta; order Orthoptera; family Acrididae; genus Schistocerca; species Schistocerca nitens. The sequence continues at coordinate 553,886,582 of NC_064616.1, read as the reverse complement.
CCTCGGGCATGGTTGTTTGTGATGTCCTTAGGTTAGTTAGGTTTAACTAGTTCTAAGTTCTAGGGGACTAATGACCTCAGCAGTTGAGTCCCATAGTGCTCAGAGCCATTTGAACCAATACTTCTGGACAACGGGAACTTCCAAGGCGTTGTAAACATTCACATTACCTGAAAGATTTTCCTGTTCCTATGGCTTCAGAGGTGGCAGGTAGAAAAAATGTAATGTCTCACTGCGTCTTCGGGGATCTGATGCGCGTTACTGGGCGCACGCCAGTTCAGAGGTTCTCCATCTCTCCTTTGGGGTGATCCAACTCTATACTTCGGGGAAGACCTGGAAGTCCGCTCAGATTACACTGACCGGACTAGGAGGATGACAGCAAAACGTAGCTGGTGTGTTGCTACCTCACTCGCCGCCTTCCTTTAGCCTCTTATGATGCTTCTCTCGCGGTTTAGACTACGGTTGTTCACTGCTTGGGCAGCTGTGGAATCTGCGGTAGTCGTCATTCAGCACGACTAGTGGTGGTCTAGGCTCAGACCGTTTAGCATTTTATGTCTTAAGGAATTGTATTGGAATCCATCTGCTCGACCGAAGATAGTTGTCGGTCATTGCAGCTACTACCGCAAACAGTTTCGCTGGACGGGCCGTGCTCTTTGTGACAATAGCAGTATAGGCAAGACTCACAGCGCATGAGTCTCGCAAAGCGCGTCTTTTGCTACCGGTAGTGGCGACACCAACTTCCTTCTTTATCTCGTCGTCCGCCTTCGAGGAGTATCCGAGTTCGCTCTGTCGTCATATTCAGTTTCTCGCAATTCTGTCGGTGCGGCACGGTTAGTTCAGCCACCACTGCAGTGTTCTCGCCTGGTGTCGGTCTTTTTGCCACACTGCGCCCTTCCTGCTGCATCCGTATCTACATTTATACAGCGCAAGCCAACTTTTGTCGGTAAAGCTGCGTATGAATTCTAATTTCTCTGATTTTCTTATCATTAGCTCAATGCTTCCGAAGTGATAATCACTTTCAAACACAAACTCTGCCCCTGGGGGTCACCTCAACTCCACGAGGGTGGCCGGACGAGCTTCCAACCGCGCCACGAAGCAATTAAACATTTCGGCCTTAGAGCAGTCAGCCTCAGGAGCAGAATTTAGGCATTTTCATTAAAATTTTTGAAACATTAAAATCTTAGTTTCTGTTGAAACGTCAGCGGTTATAACAAATGTTAAATCTTTTTATTATTATAAAACAGCCCCCAATTTCATAAAGATATTTATTCATTTACTGGTGACCGGTTTCGACCACTATTCTGGTCATCATCAGACTGCTTACTCCGTGAAGAAAGCAACGTGAATGTACTTAGAGAACATCAACAAATACGTAAAAGAATAGAAAGCGATATCTATGGGACTCTGCTGAAGCTGGCGAGGATCAGGCGCCACAGTAGGAGGCATATAGCCACTGCTGCATGACATGCAATTTACATCGCGTAAATAGCGGAAGCTCCACCCACCGTCTCCAGCATTACATAATCGTTAGCCAATGACCGTAAAACACATTAAATAAAGACTAAATACAATTATTAGTGTACAATATTTACGTCCAGGCCACGGGTATACCGAAAATACAAATAAGCTTTATGAAAGCTCTATCTCGCCCTCTATACCTGATATATGCTATGCACTGGTCCCTATAGAAGGCACTAATGTTTTATATCTTAATATTGTTTGCTTGTAGCTCCTTTTAGTGGTTAAAGGCCACGTTGCTTTTGAATATAATTGTGTCACAAATAATTTCCAACCTATAATAACTATTTTGCTCTCTGATGAGTGCAGAAACATAACAGTCTTGATTATGGTACCTTGATTACTGGCGAGCCAAAGATTGTAACCCAATACTGATGTATCTTTGATGTGTAGTGGTAAAACATCGAATTTCGGAACGTTACCATGGTTACTGGTGGCGTCCCTGTTAAACATATTTGCCTCATGGTTGTTACACACAGACCGCTAAGGAGGGCACCACACGTATTCTTATACGTGAACAGCTTATTTTGTTTCATTCTATTCAATTTTAAGTTTTATATTATGGTTTAATAAATCTTATTTGTATTTTAGATATACCTATGGTCTGAAAGTAAGTATTGTACACAAATAATGGTATTTAGGATTTTTTAACGTGTTTGACAGCCGCTGGCTGACAATTATGTAATGCTGGAGATGGTGGATGTAAATTGCATGTCATGCAGCTGTGATTATACGCCTCTTAGAATGGCGTCAGCTCATCAGGAGCTTCAGCAGACTTTCTTCGTATTCTTGATGTACTATGTTTCTTTTTGTCATTATAGTTTACATTCCTCTAAGTACATTCGTGCTATTATCTTCACTGAGTAAGCGGTCTGATGATGACCAGAACAGTGGTCGAATCTGGCCACCAGTAAATAAACATGTTTATGAGGGTAGGACTGTTTTAGCGCAATTTTTATAACTTTCATTTATCACTTCTCTCTCGCGCTAATAACCACTGGAAAAATGAGGTTTCCTACCAGAGATTTTCAGAAGTTTATCTTCAACAGTTGGTGGGAGAGCACCTGTCATACAGGTAAAATTATTCATTTTGAGCCAGTCTCTTAGGTCCTCTCCACAACCCGTTTAGGATAATGATGATAAGGTTTTGAGGGCGACGACAGCAAGGTCTTTAGTGCCAGTAGTAAACTCGTTTGGGGCGATTATGGAAAGAGCAGCTCATCGTCTCCAGCTCAGAGAAAAATTTGTGGTCTCGACTATATCATCGCGTACGTTGTGTTCTTCAAAAGCGTTTATGTGTTCTTAAATAAAGTATTTGCGTTGCAAGTTCACTCATTTTCTTCGGGGAACGACAACATGGACACTCCATATACTTTACATAAATAACTTTTTCAGAACGAGTCTTTCGTTTGCAGTGGAAGGTGCACAACAAAGTTTTTGGCGGATTAAAATTGTGTCACGGACAGGGATTCTAAACCTGAATGTTGCTTTTCGTTGAAAATGTTCTCATCGACTGAATTATTCAGGACTTCCTCTCACACCTTTAGTTCTCTCCTACTTCCCAAACTTCACAACCGTTCTTCCACATGTCTAGCTACAAGGTTACCATATTCTGAAACTCCAAAATCTCAGCTCTTTTAGGACTGTATTTGCCCAGATCTATATAGCGGTGCTAGAATGTTTTTCTTCGTTTTAAATAAAAAGTATGATTGCCATACCTCTTACCTGTAGCGTAGCCCAGGTAATCTGTACTACATTGGGATGTTTTTTGGTTTTGAATAAGAAACTACGATTGCAGTGAAACAGTGACTGTCATGTTCCTATCGAGGTCAGGACTAATCCCTTCAGGGCTAGCGAATGAAATATGATTAGCTCAGTTTTATGGTGTGAAACTGTTGTATTACATATGAAACAAACAAGAAGCAGCTGGATGAATACACTAGTTCGCTAAAAATTTGTGTATAGCACAAAAATAAACTGTTCAGTGAAAACCGGAGGAAAGGTGAACCATCATAGCCAAGAGATGTAGACATCACATATCTCTAAGCTAAAAAAATCGAAATATTGACTGTCGGCAGACTGAATCGACATTATCCGTTTTACTAGCATAGGAGATCAACTGTAAGCAGCAATCTAAATAAACAGTACATAAATTGTTGACGATACGAGATGAAAAGAAACAACTGGGGACTTTAGTATGAATAGCAAAAATATATGCGGGCGCTACATTAAACGCCGAAAGTGCGGACATGTACGCATAAATGTGGACGTATGGTAACCTAACCTAGTAGGACTGCAAGAAAGGAGGAAAAAGTCTGAGATTAGTTTTGGAAACGACCTCTAGCCTGTAGCTATGCTACTTCTCTTTGCCAGCAAGCTTAAATTCGGGAACTTTAAAACAGCATTTTATGCGCACAACACTATTGGACACTTTTTACCTACTGGAAAAGACAGCACTTCCGCTTTGGAAAAGAGTGGAGTACTCAAAATCACTTGTAACTGAGGCAAATTCTATATTGGCCAGTCTCGCAGGGCAATATCTACACTCTTGAAGGAACACCATAGAAGTTGGAGACTTAGAAAAGGATATTCTACTTTTGCAGACCATGTACTTAAAGAAGGCCACATTTGCAAGCTACAGCATGAAGTCTTACATAGCATCCATCAAAGAAGGAAGATAAACTGCCCTGAAATAATGACAATTAATAAACATATATCCATATATCGACTTACGCAGTTTAGAACTGAATGATTAGACACAGCTCCGCTACTCAAAACTTCTAACTGCAGGTACTGCTAATAATCTGATCCATAGCACTTTGTAAACTATTCCTCTCACTCACATGCCCAATTTTTTCCTTTCTTCCGTTTACTGTAGTTTCACTTGCCCTGTTACAATTTATTGTGTATAATTGCAGTTATTTCAATTAACTGTTTAGTCTCACTTATTATACTGTACATTTTTGTAATATTGAACCTTTTAAAGACAATGATGATGATGTTTGGTTTATGGGGCGCTCAACTGTGCTGTTATCAGCGCCCCTACAAATTTCCAGTATTTACTCAGCCCCTGCTTGCCACTTTCATGAATAATGACGAAATGATGAGAACAACACAAAGACCCAGTCCGCGGGAGGAGGAAATCCCCAACCCGGCCGGGAATCGAACCCGTGACCCCGTGATCCAGAGGCAGCAACGCTAGCCACTAGACCACAAGCTGCGGACTTTTAAGGACAAGATTAACTTTCTCACTATCCCACTTGGAACATGTCACTAAATTTTTGTTATATACTGTTCACTTATTTTTCCTCTAAGAACAATTCTTGGCATGTAGTTCGGTATTTAATGTGTCTCATATTTTATATAATATAAATATTTTTACATCGCATTTTACTGTAATAATCACTCTCGTTTTAGTTCTAAATCGAACAGTAAGATATGCTGTATTTGGAAACCAACTGAGATACCTCGTAGTTACACTACTGTAAATCTTTGATCCAAGAAAAATCCCACAGCCAGGCATATTTATCTTTGTACGTGACAATGGTGTAACAGCCGAAAACCGGTCTGTAAAAGCCCGCATCTCGTGGTCGTGCGGTAGCGTTCTCGCTTCCCACGCCCGGGTTCTCGGGTTCGATTCCCGGCGGGGTCAGGGATTTTCTCTGCCTCGTGATGGCTGGGTGTTGTGTGCTGTCCTTAGGTTAGTTAGGTTTAAGTAGTTCTAAGTTCTAGGGGACTGATGACCATAGATGTTAAGTCCCATAGTGCTCAGAGCCAGCCGGTCTGTAAAATAGTAGATAGTGTAGAATATCACACCAGTGTTGCGTGGTTTTTCATTCATGATTTATTTCTCTTCTGTATCCAAGAGTGTTACTTCCTCTACGTTCATAGGATAACTTACGTCACGTTTGGAAAGTAGGACACAGGTGCTGGCAGAATTGAATCTGTTAAGCGGGGTCGTCATTCGTTCACGGATAGCTCAGTCGATAAGAGCATTGCTCGCTAAAGGCAATGTCCCGGGCTTGAGTACTGATCGGGCACAGTGTTTCAATCTTCCAGCAAATTACAAATAAACTTACTGCATTCTCACTGTCGGCCTGAATGTAGGCCGCTACATCTCACATTACACTGCACTCCGCGCCACGGGGCACTAACTAATGAACAACTGAGGCAAATATAGAACTCCCTACACGCGGCATTAAATTCAAATATTAAGTTTATTAACTATCCAATGAGAATACTTTCTTTGGTAAAAGTCTGATATTAACCATTTTGGTCGAGGACTGGATATGTGCGAATATTTCCAGGTCTTCTGCTTTCTAACTATACCTCGCACCATGTAGCCCCGTTCCCATTATCCACCACCATGGATGGTGAAGATAAATTCTGAGATGATCACTTATTGACTGTGACATGTGAACCATGTGCTGATGATAAGTTTCAGTAGCTACTATAGACAGGAAGCAGCTCGTTACCCTTTCATCTCTGGTACAAGATGCGGAACGATGTGGCCCAGGCAAACGGTTTGCTTGTGGAAGTAGCAAATCAGCTACCGGGAGCGTAGTTTTCGCTATGACAGTCGGTTCTTAGGAAAGTGAAATGAGCTTCAAATGGTTCAAATGGCTCTGAGCACTATGGGACTTAACATCTGAGGTCATCAGTCCCCTAGAACTTAGAACTACCTAAACCTAACTAACCTAAGGACATCACAGACATCCATGCCCGAGGCAGGATTCGAACCTGCGACCGTAGCAGTCGCGCGGTTCCAAACTGAAGCGCCCAGAACCGCTCGGCCACAAAATGAGCTTCCACTGGTGATATATCCTTATTAGGAAATGAAGAACGTATTGGGAACATGATTGATGTTGTTTTCCTAGTCTGGTGGGATCCTGTGGCAGTGTCTTTGCACTGTCTTCAAGTAATACTATTTTTGCGTACAATTCCATAGTAAGCCCAATTTGCCCGATATTTGATTTCTAATTTTAATTTAAAACTCGTATCCATACTCCTGTGATACACATTTACTCGGTCCAAAGGAACTGCATTAAAACCTCGGTCCAAAGGAACTGCATTAAAACCTTGATTTCCATATAGTGCTTCGCTGATTCATCGAATAAAGGGTCTCTACTCGGCTTGTCATGATTTCACCAAAATGGAAGAAAGTTATAGCCACAAACCCGTGTTGATATAGCTTTCCAACTATACGAATTTTCAACATACTGCATATCAACGTGTGAATCTCACAAAACGCAAAATACGTGCACACTAGCAAACAAACCAACGCGGCACGGAAATGAGGAGATAGCACCATTGCACATGATCGAATGACAGGCCATGTTGATTTCAGCTGACAATTAACTATGAGAGCTAGATTTTCTACCGAAATACATATGTGTGCTTGCAGGCGCTGCGCAATCTACGATGCGCATGGATTCATCACAAGTCGTTTTGTTATGGCATATTAGAGAGCGACCGGAAGAAGTTTACGTTACTTGACAATAGTGAAGAATTTCGTAAATTATGTGATTGTAATGTGAGAGACAAAAGAAGATTAATGGTCGCACAATCGGAGCTACAATATGTTATTCAGAATTTCTGCGGAGATTAGAGTTTAACGTCCCATCAACATCATGGTCATCAGAGACGGGGCGTAAACTCGTACTGATTCAGGGATGGGGAAGGAACACGGCAGTGCGCTTTCAAAGGAACTATCCCGGCATTTACCTGCAGCAATTTAAAGAAATCACAGAAAAACCTAAATCTTGATGGCCGAACGCAGATTTTGATCGTTGTACTTCCGAATGCGAATCAAGTGTACTAACAACTGCGTAGCCTCGCTCGGTAATTTCTGTCTAAGGACAAGAGTAAAATTATACTGGGTTTCCAAGAGGAATGATCAATATTCAGGAATATGAAAGAAGTGATCGTTCGAAGCCAAAAAGTCTAGTAAACATGGGCTCTAAAATGCATAGCTTTAGAGCTATGGGCACCTCGTCATCTTCGATACTGTGAAGCAAATTTCTTCTACTACAAATTCTTTGCTTTCCATATTTTGGAAGGAAGTGGTAAGGACAAAACCAAGAAAAACTGTCTGTAAAAATGAGCTCTAAAGTGCATGCCTTAAAAACTATGAGTACTTATTCAGTACTAGTTCAGCTTAACTCGTAGAGTCAGAAAGACAAAACAGGCCCTTATTAAATTCTCACACTGCATTTTGAGTTTGCATTTATGGGACAGCTACACCAATTAGCACAGAGAGAGTTTTAGGCGATTTCTCACACCTTCTCTCAGCTGTATCCCTGACGTGTGTCTGAGAAACTCAAACAATTGGTTCAAACCACCAAATTACACAGAGTAAAATGACTGATTTTCATTGTTTTCCCTGAATTTTATCTATATATTTATGGTCCACCAATTAAAAACGGGTAGTCGGGGGCTGAGTTTAATATTTCTTATTTCCAGAGTTATCCGAGTAGCTGTCAGGTTACTCGCAACTTAGTATTGAGTTCCTGGACGGAAGCACAGATGTACATTGTTCATTACGTTTTGCACCTCGGTACAGTGGAGAAGCCTTTCATAATATCTCTAAAATTGTAAGCCACAAGGTGTGCAGCATGGTACAGCACCAGTTATGGTGCAATGTTCACGAGACTACACTCGCGTTCGGTTGGAACATGATTCAATGTGTCGTCCAGACTTACTGGTTTCGATTCTCCGAAGTTACTTTAGGCAAATGCATGAGTGATTCTCTCGAGGTCACGACCGGTTTACATCTACATCCTTGTGCAGGCAAGAAAATGTTTTGTTTCTAACAATCACCATGACGTTGCAGTATGAGACTCATTCCTTTCTTTCTTTAGTGGCCTTCAACTAGGTAAGCTTAACCGTTATGTAACGTATTGGAAAATAACTTAGCACCTTTGGACTTCAGATGGGGGATAAGGAAACATCAGTAACATTTACAAGTTCTCTTTTGTTAGCTGCCAATATACTGAAGATTCATGATAATGAATATCTGTGAAACGCAGCTTGCCTTATCAGCTGCTAGTTAGTCATTGCACTTCAAGAGGTATATATATATGGCATTCTGCAATCCGAGCTTCTCTCTCATTGTGATACGTGAATTTAGTGTGTTGTCAGTACAAAGATTTTTTCAGAACATCCCTATCCATTTGGAAGAAATTGGACAGTCTCATTTAATCTTTTGTGTAGTGTCACCAGTGCCTTATTGTGAAAATATATTATTCCACATTGCATGAAACTGAATTTATGATTTCTGGGACTATATGAGTGGTTTCTCTAGCTAGTGACCTAAAGCAGAGGGCCTTCATCCTGAGGTGTTTGGTTCGAATCGTTGGGGTGAAGAAAATTTCATATCCACAATTCGGTCGCAATGAGAAGAGAGCTGGTAACGCACAAATTCTGATCACTTATTTCTGTGGCGATCGCCTTTTCGGAGGGGTCGTTAGGAATTTAGTTCATTGGTAAACGGGTGAGACAGACTGTCTACAGAAAGCATCTCCTCCGCAGCCCTAATTAGTCCTGTGTGGAGCTACCCGTAGTCTACTGACAGAATTCACCTGACATCCATCCGAGCACGGTGAATGTGAGTCTGCAAGTGAATTCGCGCTTAGGAAATATGGAAGTGAGACCTAAGACCCACCGTCGACTTACCCCAGTACATAGACAGATGGGTCTGGCAATCCGCTTCCACCGACATATCAGTCTGATCGATCTGTATGTGAACGGCACACCTTAACGCTATTCGAGAAAAGATGGCTGTGTGTCAGCACTGTGTTTCCATTGATCCCCATTTTATTTCAAGCTCGGATTGTAGCAAACACAACACTACACTGCAGAAGCTTTCATCACAGTTATCCACACGATAAAGGAACATACCTGATACGAGGACGTAGCTCAGGAGAACAATTCAGGTTTTTCGATTTGTTTCCAACAGATATTGACGAGAATACAATAGAGTTTGGGACTAAATCTCAACTGTTTTGTGTATCTATAAATGTCTTCTCTTCCTTTTCGTGCGTGAATCACCTACAAGCTTTTATCAGAAATTAACAGAAAAAAAAACAGCGAATCGTTATCTGCCATTTTATAAAATCACTGTTATACAGGGTGTTCGGAAATTCCCGTTACAAACTTCTATGACTTATAGAGGGAAGTGAGTACATCATATTTTGAATAGGAGCCCATGTCCGGAAACGTACCGTTTCTGTTCTACGATGATTTCAATTCAGATGTTTAACTCATCCACTCCTGCTTGAGGGATTGAAATTGGACGTGACACAGTACAATTATTAGGTAATAATTCGAAAGGAAACATAATGAAACATCCATTTATCACTTAACCACATTTTCTTGTGTTAAAACTTGAACATTACGCGTTTACATTATTCCAGAACAAAACAGAACCCAGCACACTGTACGTACAGAACAGAACTGATGCATTACAACAGCAGCTCGATGTGGCGACCACCAACGTTGTTAGAGACACAATACCTGCTAAGCATGTTCTGATGTACCCTCTCCGTTCCATCTGGTGTCTCTTCAGTTTCTAGTGCAGCGGCCAGAACTCATGCCAGCAGATCTTCTCCGGTATCTACAGGAGTATCATAAATTAAACTTTGCATACACAGAAATATGTGGCGTAGTGGTTAGCACACTGGACGAGCATTCTGGAGGGCGACGGTTCAAAACTGCATCCGGTCATCCTGATTGCGGTTTTCCGTGATTTCCCTAAATCGCTTGCGGCAAATGCCGGGATGGTTCCTTTGAAAGGGCACGGCCGAATTCCTTCCTCATTCGCCCCTAATCCGATGGAACCGATGACCTCACTGTGTGATCCCCTCCCTCCAAATCAATAAATCAAATTTTGCATACGACTCCACAAGAAGTAGTCCATAGGAGTTAAATCCGGTGATCGCGAAGAGCACACGGTGAGACCGCCTCGGCCTATCCATCTTTCACCATCTCGTCTGTTGAGATGTTTCCGAAACGCACGTGGGAAGTGAGGGGGTGCATCATCAAGCTGGAACCACATTTCCTGACCAACATTCAGTAGCACAGCTTCCAAGAACGGGTTTAATACGTTTTGCAGGAAAATCAAATACGCAGGACCAGGTAGCTTGAGTGGAGGGCAGGTATGGTCCAGTCATGTGACCGTCGAGGAATACCTGCCCACACGTTAGTATCAAACCGGTGCTGACATCCCTGAAAATGCGTGGCACGAAGTTTTTCGTCTGCCCAGACATGGCTTTATCACGAATTCAGAGCACAATCCCTAGAAAACTTAAATTGATCTGTGAACAGAACTCGGAAAGAGGAGTGTATCGATGCAGCGGTGCAGGAACCGTGTGCATTAGGCAACATGTTGTGGTAAATCGTCTGGACCCATAGTGTGTACCCTCTGTAAGTGGTATGGATGTAACTACTGCTCACGCTGAACGTCCCAGACGATACTGTGACTAAGACCCACTGCACGCTCAGTTGTCCGAATACTCGTTGACGGGTCCTCTTCAACGTGATGTAGTACATCTTGAAATTCGGGAGTGCAGCCTTGCAGTGGAGTACCACAGTCCTACCTTCTCACAGTGAAGTTACCTGTTTCTCGGAGCCGCTGTGTAACTTGGGCAAAAGTTTATGCGATGACGTGCTACGTTGCGGAAAACGTTCGTGATACAGCCGACTAGCAGCTCCTCCGTTACCTCGAGCTTCGCCAAACACAAGGAGCATATATGTGTATTCAGAAAACGTGTATCGAACCATGTTTACTGTATCGGAGACGCTCAGGTACTGAAAAGGTCTCGCAGCAAGGCAGACATTAAGTGACATTAGGTGACCGTTTGACGTAGTACAAGTCATCCTGTCTACCCCATTGAATACCAGGACAAGCAACTCTGAGACTTTTCTCTTTCCTTCAGCATATGTGGACTCGTTACGCACTTGAATTGAAACCGTCGCAGAACGGAAACGGTAAATTTCCGGACGTGGCTAACTATTCAAAATATTATGTGTTCACTGCTCCCTACAAGTCCTACAAGTTTGTAACGGGAATTTCGGTATACACTGTGTGTATTTGATGACGAAGTAAATGGTAGTACAAGTACTGCGCAGTATTTCATAAACGGAAAAAAATTTACATCTTTAAAGTGAATTGTATATTTTGCTTTATATTAGAATTTTAGTGTTTCATGAATTCTATTAAATATGTTCTACCCTATACTGGCTTAATGTTGGAATTCCATGTTTTACACTGAGATCTGCAACATTAGATGGTGTTTCTATGAAGATCGTTGACATAGATATACTTTCTTACCGTTATAATTTGACTTCCACTATCTCATTCTCACAAAAATTCGGCTCAAAATTTCAGACAAAGTATTGTGTTTTTCTGCTGGGGCAAACTATGCTGTTTCTCTACCACTTTTGCCACTGTAAAGGTAACAATTATAGCGATGTGCTCTTCTCTTCAACACCAGTTTAAAAAAAAATTCTTTAATGAAAATTTCATCCAATTAGCCTTTTGCAGGTATGTAACTCTTTATTACAAACATGCAGGGTGGTTTTGAATAACAGGAACAATTCTTGCGAGAAAGAATAAATAAAGTACAATGAAAAAATGCCCTTGAATGTAAGATTTCCATTCTAGAACGCAGTTTATCAAAATTATGTAGCACCCGTGAACTGCATCCCAGCGAGCACAATGAAGTAACAGCCACGTGACGCTTCGGGAGGCCATAGTTAGTTCTTCCGGTAGGGCAAACAGTGTGTGTGCCAGCGGGGGAGTGTGTCTGTCACAAGAAGTACCAACACGTATCGCGTGTGAGGCGTCATAGAAGGACGACCGGTTGCACAAGCTGGCCGCCGCCAACATATTTTACTCTTCGAGGCTAAACACGTACTGATGGTTCGCGGCTATCGGGAATTCATGTATTATCAGGTGTCTGTCGCAAAATTTGACGATACCATCGTAGATAATGGTGACTTCATCTCGGAATAGGATAAATGGATACTACAGGAAGAAAGATCAGGGTTTAACGTCACGACGAAGTCATGGAAGATGAAACTCAAGTTCGGATCGTGAAAAGATGGGAAGTCACATGTCGTATCTTTTTTCAAAGGAATCAGCCGAAAAATTTTTAAAATGATTTAGGGAACTCATTGAAAATTTTTAATATGAATATCCGGACGGGGATTTGAACCACAATCCTGCGAATGCGACTCCATATGGTAATATTGCGTCTCCTCGCTCGTTGTGGATGATACAGGTTTCCCAGAATGGTGATGGCTGATATACAACCAAACGATAAAACGTTGAACGCAGAGGAATACCCGTTTGTAATAAACCTGCACGTCGGGGTACCTATGACCAATAATTTGTAGGTAGAGGTCATCAGTTGGTGTTCACGTGCCGGCGTCTGTGGGCGAGCGGTTCTAGGCTCTTCAGTCCGGAACCGCACTGCTGCTGCGGTCGCAGGTTCGAATCCTGCCTCGGGCATGGATGTGTGCGATGTCCTTAGGTTAGTTAGGTTTAAGTAGTTACAACTCTATGGGACTGACGACCTCAGATGTTAAGTCCCATAGTGCTTAGAGCCATTTGAACCATTTTTGGTGTTCATGTAACTTACGGAACTGCAGCCGGTTGATGTCGTCGACAACCGCCAATGTTTTGACAGGAGCACAACCTGTCATTTTCAAGGCAAACCGGCAGCAAACTAAGCGCTCTGCAAGGGCCACTGTAGAATCGGTAGAACGAATGTTTAGCTAGCCACTTCTTTCGTGGACTATTATATTTCCTTAAAGTTCTCCCAGTGACTCTCAGCCTGGAATTTAATTCTCATACAAGTTCTATATCTACATCTACATGGATACTCTGCACATCACATTCAAGTGCCTGGCAGATGGTTTATCGAAACCACCTTTACAATTCTCTATTATTCCAATCTCGTATAGTGCGCGGAAAGAATGAACACCTATATCTTTCCGTACGAGCTCTGATTTTCCTTATTTTATCGTGGTGATCGTTCCTCCTTATGTAGGTCGGTGTCAAAAAAATACACTCCTGGAAATTGAAATAAGAACACCGTGAATTCATTGTCCCAGGAAGGGGAAACTTTATTGACACATTCCTGGGGTCAGATACATCACATGATCACACTGACAGAACCACAGGCACATAGACACAGGCAACAGAGCATGCACAATGTCGGCACTAGTACAGTGTATATCCACCTTTCGCAGCAATGCAGGCTGCTATTCTCCCATGGAGACGATCGTAGAGATGCTGGATGTAGTCCTGTGGAACGGCTTGCCATGCCATTTCCACCTGGCGCCTCAGTTGGACCAGCGTTCGTGCTGGACGTGCAGACCGCGTGAGACGACGCTTCATCCAGTCCCAAACATGCTCAATGGGGGACAGATCCGGAGATCTTGCTGGCCAGCGTAGTTGACTTACACCTTCTAGAGCACGTTGGGTGGCACGGGATACATGCGAACGTGCATTGTCCTGTTGGAACAGCAAGTTCCCTTGCCGGTCTAGGAATGGTAGAACGATGGGTTCGATGACGGTTTGGATGTACCATGCACTATTCAGTGTCCCCTCGACGATCACCAGTGGTGTACGGCCAGTGTAGGAGATCGCTCCCCACACCATGATGCCGGGTGTTGGCCCTGTGTGCCTCGGTCGTATGCAGTCCTGATTGTGGCGCTCACCTGCACGGCGCCAAACACGCATACGACCATCATCGGCACCAAGGCAGAAGCGACTCTCATCGCTGAAGACGACACGTCTCCATTCGTCCCTCCATTCACGCCTGTCGCGACACCACTGGAGGCGGGCTGCACGATGTTGGGGCGTGAGCGGAAGACGGCCTAACGGTGTGCGGGACCGTAGCCCAGCTTCATGGAGACGGTTGCGAATGGTCCTCGCCGATACCCCAGGAGCAACAGTGTCCCTAATTTGCTGGGAAGTGGCGGTGCGGACCCCTACGGCACTGCGTAGGATCCTACGGTCTCGGCGTGCATCCGTGCGTCGCTGCGGTCCGGTCCCAGGTCGACGGGCACGTGCACCTTCCGCCGACCACTGGCGACAACATCGATGTACTGTGGAGACCTCACGCTCCACGTGTTGAGCAATTCGGCGGTACGTCCACCCGGCCTCCCGCATGCCCACTATACGCCCTCGCTCAAAGTCCGTCAACTGCACATACGGTTCACGTCCACGCTGTCGCGGCATGCTACCAGTGTTAAAGACTGCGATGGAGCTCGGTATGCCACGGCAAACTGGCTGACACTGACGGCGGCGGTGCACAAATGCTGCGCAGCTAGCGCCATTCGACGGCCAACACCGCGGTTCCTGGTGTGTCCGCTGTGCCGTGCGTGTGATCATTGCTTGTACAGCCCTCTGGCAGTGTCCGGAGCAAGTATGGTGGGTCTGACACACCGGTGTCAATGTGTTCTTTTTTCCATTTCCAGGAGTGTATTTTCGCATTCGGAGGAGAAAGTTGGTGATTGGAATTTCGTGAGAAGATTCCGTCGCAACGATAAACGACTTTCTTTTAATGATTTCCAGCCCAGATCCTGTATCATTTCTGTGGCACTCTCTTCCATATTTCGCTATAATACAAAACGTGCTGCCTTTATTTGAACTTTTTCGATGTACTCCGTCAGTCCTATCTGGTAAGGAGCCCACACCGCGCAGCAGTATTCTAAAAGAGGACGGACAAGCGTAGTGTAGGCAGTCTCCTTAGTAGGTCTCTTACATTTTCTAAGGATCCTGCCAATAAAACGCAGTCCTTGGTTAGCCCTCCCCACAACATTTTCTATGTGTTCCTTCCAATTTAAGTTGTTCGTAATTGCAATACCTAGGTATTTAGTTGAATTTACGGCTTTTAGATTAGACTGATTTATCGTGTAACCGAAGTTTAACGAGTTTCTTTTAGCACTCATGTGGATTTTGCACTTCGTGTCTCTCGGATGATTACTCCTAGGTCTTGTAAGTTATTTATTATTCCAATGATTATTTACAGTAGCATCAACTAACAGCAGTGGATATCTTGGTCTACTTATGCACAGTTCGTTATACACTGTCCAGTCAAATTATCGTGACCATCTGTAAAAATCCTTAGTAACCATCTGTTGCAGCACTGACCGCTGCGTGGCGTGCAGGAAGCCAGTCAGTGAGCTTCTCGAAGGTATCGACAGGTATGTGGACCCATGCCGACTGCAGTGCCGTGGCTGCGCAAGGTTTCCCGGTTGAGGATCCATGTCTAGTACAGCCCGATTGAGGTGGTCCCACAGAATCTCGATTGGCTTTAAATCCGAGTGGTTTAGTGACCAGATGGGTACGGCAAACACATCCTCGTACTCTTAGAGCTACGCACGTACATTGGGAATTGTGTGACACGTTACATTGTCCTCTTCGTATATGCCATAGTGCCGAGGAAAATCAAACTTCATGTAGAGGTGGACACGGTCCCCACGGATAAATGAATACTTGCGTTGATTCATTGTGCCTTCCAGAATCACAAGATCACCCATGGAATCCCTAAATTATAACGCTCCCTGCTCCGAGCTCGACCCTTCCGTTGACTACTGCAGGATATTTGCTTTCAGATGCTTCACGCCGTACAAGCCAACGGACATCTGTCCAATGGAGCATAAAGGGCCAACTGTCACCATTCAGTGGACGTCTAGTTGTGGTATTGGCGTGCATATTCCAGCCTTCGTCCCCGATGAATGGCAGTCAGCACGTGTGCATGAACCAGGCACCTGCTGCAGGGGTCCATACGCACCAACGTTCGCTGATCGATCATTGAGAAGACGCTGTTGGTGGCCCCTTGATTCGTCTGGGCAGTAAGCCCCATTTTGTCGTGCACGATATACTTTAACCACGAGAGAACGTTAACAGTTTATAAACTTAGACGTTTCGAAAACGGTTCCCCTGATGACCCGAAAGACAATGATCACGCCCATTTGGACGTCATATAAATCGCTCCATTTCCACCTTAAGATAGCGACTGCGCTGTTTTCCGCATTTCCCCGACACACTTTATACACCATCCACTGCTCTAACTGCCACCTGCCGTCAGCGAGTGGCTGTTGCACATTGACGTCGAAAATAGGCGTTGTTCATATGAATGTGACTGGACCGTGTATTTATTTATGTTCAGAGTAAATCGCTAGTCCCTCCACCAATCGTCCGTCCTCTGTAGGTGTTCTTGCATTTCAGTACAGTCTTCTGACGTTGCAACCTTGGATCACAGGACTTCTGACATTATTCAGTAGATAATTTATAGAGGGTGAAAAGTATTTAAACCGACAAACTCTGGGAGGTTGTAGGGGACATCAAAACAAATATTTTTCCCTAATGTCATTTTTTCCTATGAGGATTATTTAAACCGGTGGAGGCCGTATTACGCTCTTCAGTTGTTAGAGGCCGTATTTTGATCTTCAGTTGTTAGAGGCCGTATTACGCTCTTCAGTTGTAGGAAACTGCTGTCCACCAGTATAGTAGAGCATTGTCTCTGTTTACTAATGGAGCGATACACCTGGAGTGAGTATACTGATACGGTTGGTGCGTACTACGCAGCGCACCACAACGGACGAGCTGCACAGCGGGTTTATCAACAATAATATCCTAATCGCCGTATCCCGCATCATACGACCTTTGCTGCTGTGTACCAACGTCTGCGTGAGACCGGGTCATTTAGCAGATTACCTGGACAGGGACGCGTCGCACGTGAAGAACGCTGCAATTTGAGGAAGCTGTCTTGGAGCATGTGAAGGGGCATCCTTCAATCAGCACTCGTACAATTGCAAGTAACATGAGGACGAATCAGACGAATGTAAGAACAGTCCTTCGAGAGCAATTCTTACGTCCATTTCACTTACAGCGTGTCCACAACCTGGAACCAGTTGATTATCCACCCAGAGCACAGTTTTCGCAGTGGTACCTGGAACAGTGTGAAATGCATCCTACATTTCCATCCTCTATGTTGTTTATCGAGGAAGCAACGTTCGGGCGTGATGGAGTCAAAATGGTTCAAATGGCTCTGAGCACTATGGGACTCAACTGCTGTGGTCATCAGTCCCCTAGAACTTAGAACTACTTAAGCCTAACTAACCTAAGGACATCACACACATCCATGCCCGAGGCAGGATTCGAACCTGCGACCGTAGCAGTCGCACGGTTCCGGACTGCGCGCCTAGAACCGCGAGACCACCGCGGCCGGCGTGATGGAGTCTTCAACATGCACAATTTGCATGTTTAGAGTGAGGGTAACCCACATGTCACAGTTACTAGCGCTCATCAAGTGTGGTTCTTCGTCAATGTGTGTGCCGGTGTTGTTGGGGACTGTTTAATTAGGCCGTATCTGCTACATAGGCCATTAAATGGGAGGCACTATTGGAATTTTCTCGCCAGAGCATTGCCAAAACTGCTGGAAAACGTCCCGCTCCCTACAAGACACATGTGGTTCCAACATAACGGGGCGCCGGCGCATTTCAGTCATCGTGTGCGTTGATTCCTGGACCGACGGTTCCCAGAAACGTGGATTGGCAGAGGCAGAGTGTTTGTTGGTTTAATTAATTTGCCGCCAGAGAAATCTTCCCCTGCCGATTTAAATACTCCTCATAAGAAAAAGTGACATAAGGGAAAAATATTTGTTTTGATGTCCCCTGCAACCTCCCAGAGTTTGTCGGTTTAAATGCTTTTCACCCCGCACATGTTTTTACATTTACCACTTTCGTACCGTTCGAATGATTCTTTGATCACTGTTTCCTAGAATGTCCTGAATACAGTCACGAAGGTGGTCCGGTACTCGGCTAAGTACGTATTTTGTTCTCTTAAGGAAGCTGCGGATCTTCCGTAACTCAAGGAACAAGGCACAAACTTGGACGCTGTAGTCTACGGCGCTCTGAGTCTCGTGGACAAACAGAGCGACATGTTGATTTTTACAGAGGAGATATTCGTTCTGCAATGTGTACTTAGGGCGTGAGCGTAAAATACGCTTCAATTACTCCCCAACAGATTGATATTAGCGGTATATGTTTATAATTATATTCAGCTGTCCGATGTGTGTGCATAGATGTCTGGCAACTTATCTTGTCGACAATCCCTGCTTGGCGTGAAGAGATGATACGTGCACGGCCTGAGCCTACAGTGATAATTCGAGGAATGTTGACAGAACGTACAGTGAACTCAAGCCGCAGTGTTTCATTCGTGACTGGAAGCTCAGTGCGGTCTACTGGGCTGCACTGAGTATGCTGGTCTACCTTTAGCTCCATTACACAGGTACGTAGCGACTTCCTGTGGTCAAAATAACAATGAGAAAAAAGTTTCTGAAAAAACAATAACAATGCAAGTCATGATTGTACTGTAAAATCTTTCTGAGTAGTTTATTCTAACACATCATATGGAATGTATCTTGCCTCAGCGTCACTGAAAAAAAAAAGTGCTCTGCCGTTGACCTTGTGTTAAATGTTTGCTGCTTTCTTATTATTTTTGACTGTGCCTAACGGCATATTAATTTTAAGAACATAGCAATGGGATCATGTAGTCCCGAAACTGTGTTAAATAAACCTCGCATTTGGACTACTGGTGCGTCTTGCTCTGTTCTGATACAGGGGTTGCACAAATACAACATTGCGAAAAACATGTTCTTGAACATAAATGCAGATACAAACCAAGGTTGCAGGTTGCGCTGTGGTATTTGACCACTAGCGACAACTGTGCGATGCCCGAAATACATTACAAGTGCCAGTCGTGGTGATTGTGAATGAATTATGTCGCAGCTTACTAAATTCGAACATTGGCAAATTGTTGGCCCTCGTATGACGGGTGCTTCCGTAACCAAAGGAGCTGAAGTATTTGGTGTTTCAAGGGGTTCCATATCCAAGGTTTATACCGCATTCAGGGAAAAAGGAAAAACATTATCAGCTAATTCACAACTCGGATAAAAGTGCGTGGTGTGTGATCTGACAGACGGTCTTTGAAGATGATTGTGACGAAAAATAAGTGGGCGACAGCTGCAAAAGTCACTGTAAAATTGAATGTCGCATACGCCAATGCTTTCAGCACCAAAAAACAGAAGTTGAGCTCCACAAGCGGGGAATTTCAGGGCGAGGTGGAACTTCAAATCAATTCATCAGTCGTGCAACATGAAAACGTGGTTCCGGAGCCATAAATCCTGGCCTATGGAGGAACAGAAGAGAGTCATTTCGTTCTATGAGTTTTCTTTCACATTATTTCCAACTTATGGCCGAATTTACGTCCCAATAATGCACATCTAGGGGTTCTGTGATGATTTAGGCAGCCATATCATGGAATTCCATGGGCGCCATGATTATTCTGCAGGGTCACATTATTGCCAAGGATTATGTGTCCATTTCGGCTGATCATGTCCATCCCATGGTAGAATGTTTGTTCCAAGATAACAGGATTCCTGCTTACACAGCTCTCATCGTCCACGGTTGATTTTGTGAGGATGGGGATGAATTGTTGCATCTTGCCTGGCCACCACAGTCACCACATCTTTACATAACTGAACTTATGTGGCCTACTTTGGAGCGAAGGGCGCGCGATCGCTCTCCACCTACATAATAGTTACTTGAACTTGCAACTGTTTTACAGGAAGAATGCTATAAGATTCCCTCGGAAAAGATGCGGGTCCTGTATTTATCCATTACGAGGGGACTAGAAGCTGTTTTGAATGCCAACGGTTTTCCTACACCGTATTAGGCATGGTAGTGAGTTGTGCTTTCAGGGTTTTCACATTTTTCCTACCTCTGTATTATCTCTGTCATGACAGTTAATCACACTCTTAGTTAAGAATTCCTGAACATTGAGACTGAAGTATGCTGGAACATTGTCCTGTTGGCAGATGTACTTCAGACTGTCAATCTATAGTTGCGGAGTGCGACACTTTTGCAGCACGTTCAGTTTCGTGTATTGTGTAATGAAATTTCTCGTGATGAAAAAGAGGCCATAAAAGGAAAAGCTGTGGCACTGCACAGCACATATTAACTTTTGTTAGGTCTCCGATATGCTGTGTGAAACTGTGGGGATTTTTGTAGTTCCAGATTCGTTCATCCTAATTATTCACTGTACCATTGATCAAAAATAATAATTCATGACTAATCTCAAGTTTTCACGCAAACCACCTTTTTCCATAGGCTGTTGCAGTAGTGCAGCAAATTCAAAACGAATTGATGATAGCGCTGTGGTGTACGGGAAGCTGTCGAAGATGAGTGACTGTAAGAGGATACAAAATGACTAAGACAAAATTACTAGGTGGTGTGATAAATGGCAGCTAGCTCTCAATGTAGAAAAATGCAAGTTAACGTGCATGTGTACAAAAGCAAACCCGTTTTGTTCGGATACAGAATTAGTAATGTCCTGCTTGACATAATCACATGGTTGAAATATCTAAGAGTAACGTTGCAAAGCGATATGAATCGGAACGAGCATGTGAGGATTGTTGCAGGGAAGGTCGACTTCGGGTTATTGGGGGAATTTTAGTATAGTGTGGTTCATCTGTAAAAGACACGGCATATGTGACGCTAGTGCGACCTATTGTTGAGCACTCCCTGAGTGTTTGGGAACCGCACAATGTGAGGTTGAAGGAAGACATCTACCAAGAGAAACTCCCCATCGCATCCCCCTCAGATTTAGTGATAAGAGGGCCCAGTGGACATGCCGTCAAAAACTAAACACAGGGCCATCTTACCACTAAATCTGAGGGGGTACGATGGGCAATTTCCCTTGTAAGCAGTTCAGAGGCGGGCTGATAGATTTGTTACCGGTAGGTTTGAACAACACGCAGCTACTACGGCGATGCTTAGGGAACTCAAATGGCAATCCCTGGAGAGAAGGCGACTTTCTTTTCGATGCACACTGTTGGGGAAAATTTAGAGAACCGGCATTTGAAGCCGACTTAAGGACCAAAGAAATAAGATACCAGACATTAGGGCTCCTACGGGGGTATGTAGACAGTCGTTTTTCCTTCGCTCTATTTGTGAGTGGAACAGGAAAGGAAACGACTAGTAGCGGTACAGGGTGCCCTCCGCCACGCGCCGCATGGTCGTTGCTGAGTGTGTATGTAGATGTAGAATTACTTCGTCCGTGGGCGTCACAGTTTCAAGCATGGAGACGCTGGAAAGTTTCTGCTACAATATTTTGAGTTAGATTTAGCGAACTATGTGTAATAAAAATCTACTCGTCGAATTCTGTGGGTTAAGTGGTGAAGTAACTTAACTGTTTCTTCAATCACTGTCGGTAAACTCTCTGATTACTTCTCACGGAGTCATTATGTGGGGGAAAACTGCGCGCAAAACCGCTTAGTGGAGTAGGAAATTGTTGAATCTGTGTGAAAACTTATTCAGAAGTGCCGCTACTGTCTTCAGACACATTGGTGGAAATGAAATTCAAGCCGGCGTAAGGTCTGTAGCGACTGTGCCTACCTTCAACAATCACTACTGATGCTATTCGACATAAATGAACGAAAACTGGTGAATTAAAACAATTATTTAGTGTTTTCTCTATATAGCTGAAAATTTTTGAAATATAATTTAAATAAGCCCGCTTGAACAATAAATTCAAACCTTGAAACACCCCATTTCCTAGTCCGGCAGCCGGCCGGTGTGGCCGAGCGGTTCTAGGCGCTTCAGTCTGGAACCGTGCGACCGCTACGGTCGCAGGTTCGAATCCTACCTCGGGCATGAACGTGTGTGATGTTCTTAGGTTAGTTATGTTTAAGTAGTTCTAAGTTCTGGGAGACTGATGACCTCAGATGTTAAGTCCCTGTTCAGAGCCATTGGAGCCAGCCTAGTCCGGCTGCTAGCTGTTGTCTACAACAGGGTCGGGTATTGTAGGAAGAAGTCTTTCTTTTGCCTGGCACTGATGGTCCAGTCTTTCCCTAATCCTCCTAAAGGGTTTGTAGCCGGAGCCTACATGATTGGCTTAGAGATAGAGTAATTCCTCCATAACGGCCGGTAATTCCAATATCCGCTGCAGAAAAAGTTCTGCAAGTCCTACCAGGAATTATAACTTCACAGAAACCCTACTAGCGGGTGCAGGAAATGGCCTATGGAAATGGCTACATTCTGCTGTTGATTGTGACTGGCTGAATGGCCTAAATGTTAAATGATTTAGTGGAGCAGTCTGGAGCTCGCGCAATGGGGCAGTCAATCGGTAATTCTCCTGGGTCATCGGGTCCTGCGCAATGCCGGAGATACCGCTTGTGTCTTTCGTGAAACTCTCTGTGTAATAAAAGTAACACGAGTGAATTTTACTATGTACTGAAGTGTCCAAGTGATAATTATTCTCAAATGGTTCAAATGGCTCTAAGCACTATCGGATTTAACATCTGAGGTCATCAGTCCCCTAGACTTAGAACTACTTAAACCTAACTATTCTATGTACATCACACACATCCATGCCCACGGCAGGATTCGAGCCTGCGACCGTAGCAGCAGCGCGGTTCCGGACTAAAGCGCCTAGAACCGCTCCGCCACAACGGCCGGCGATTATTATTCTAACGGAAGTATACAGGGTGTTACAAAAAGGTACGGCCAAACTTTCAGGAAACATTCCTCACACACAAAGAAAGAAAATATGTTGTGTGGACATGTGTCCGGAAACGCTTACTTTCCATGTTAGAGCTCATTTTATTACTTCTCTTCAAATCACATTAATCATGGAATGGAAACACACAGCAACAGAACGTACCAGCGTGACTTCAAACACTTTGTTACAGGAAATGTTCAAAATGCTCTCCGTTAGCGAGGATACATGCATCCACTCTCCATCGCATGGAATCCCTGATGCGCTGATGCAGCCCTGGAGAATGGCGTAATGTATCACAGCCGTCCACAATACGAGCACGAAGAGTCTCTACATTTGGTACCGGGGTTGCGTAGACAAGAGCTTTCAAATGCCCCCATAAATGAAAGTCAAGAGGGTTGAGGTAAGGAGAGCGTGGAGGCCATGGAATTGGTCCACCTCTACCAATCCATCGGTCACCGAATCTGTTGTTGAGAAGCGTACGAACACTTTGACTGAAATGTGCAGGAGCTCCATCGCGCATGAACCACATGTTGTGTGGTTCTTGTAAAGGCATATGTTCTAGCAGCACAGGTAGAGTATCCCGTATGAAATCATGATAACGTGCTCCATTGAGCGTAGGTGGACGAAACTAAAATGAGCTCTAACATGGAAATTAAGCGTTTCCGGACACATGTCCATATAACATCTTTTCTTTATTTGTGTGTGAGGAATGTTTCCTGAAAGTTTGGCCGTACCTTTTTGTAACACCCTGTGTACATTGCTGAACAAAAGAAAGCGCCAGTCGGATGCCTGCGTAAATTCGTGTACATGCGCACCGTCAGCGAGTATGTAACTGATTGGAGTTAAATTCTCTGTGACAGATAGAACGGCCACCAGAGTGATTAATGTTGTTCTTATTTATTGTTGTTAATAGGTCTGTTAAGGTATATAACATGCATGATTAGCGTCAACTGCTGAATGATCACTGCTATGGACATGGAATTACCGTGTACTCGAGTGAGACACATTACCACCATTTGACAGAGTTTGAAAGGGGTCTCATTGCGTGTCTCCATTTGGCTGACCGGTCGAATTGTGCAAAATCCAGATATGTGGGGCTTCCGGAAGCGACAGCACGGGAACATGAGAATAGGCTCACTTGTCCTCAAGGAGGGTCTACTAGGTTTGAACATTACATGGGAGGATCGTCGTATTGCGCACGAAGTACATTGTAATCCATTCACGTCTACGCCTGCCATCCGATAACAACTAATGGAACCCCTTCTATATTCTGTGTCATTCTGCTCCATTGGTCGGCGACTAGCAGCAGCCAGACTAGGAAATACCGTGCCATGAGTTAACAATACAACACGAACGGCTGCGTTTGGAGTGGGGCAATAACCGGGAAGCATGGGCTGCGAATGAATGCGTCGCATTATGTTCAGCGATTAATCACGATTCTGCACTACAACAGATGACTGTCGTAAGCGAATGTGGCGGCGACCTGCAGAGAGGTCCCACTCTTCAGTGTTTGGGGAGACACAGCTGTGGTTCTCCTGGCGTCATGGTGCGGGTAACCGTCAGCTATGACTTCTGATTGCGTCTGGTAGCGACCTGGAGACTCTGAAGGCATAACGGTACGTCACAGACATACTGCGTCTTCATGTGTTAGCTCTCATGAGACAGTATCGTGGTGCCATTTTTCAACTGGACAGTGCTCGTCCACATATGGCACGTGTCTCTATGAGCTGTATGGATCATGTTGAGGCATTCCCGTGGCCAACGAGATTCCAGATCTGTTCCCGATATAACATATGTGGACCCAGCTCAGACGGCAACTCTGTCCCTGTACCAGTATCCAGGATATCAAGGATAAGTGAAAACGGTTGTAAGCCAGCATGCCTCAACAGAAGACACAACGGCTTGGTCACGTTCTTTCCACATCAGAGCATGCATCCAAGCCAGAGAAGACGCAACGCCATAGTGTTAAGTGGGCTCATACTCCCAAGTTCATTACAAATTTGACTCGAATTTGTAATCAATGAAATGACATCTTACACCCTCTCAACCTGTTAACCTTGATTTCGTTTCTTCATCCTCTTCCCTGTACTTCACTGTATATGTTGTGCAGTGAATTTTTTTCCCTCAGCTTCTTAGAAATCTAATTGATACGGTTTTCTCAGTTTGGTATCAAGATTTCTTGGATTATTTAAGAATTAACGGCTCTGTCGATCAGAGTAAAACTCAGTTATCCTGCAGTTTGAGTCCACAGTACTTGTTTCATAATTGTGTAGCCTAGCGCGGTATTACATAAATCATCCAAAACCTGTTTTTGTCTTCCTAGGGAGTATATCACCTTCACTTGTTGCTGATAAGCTGAGATTGGGTTTCAGGCTTCAAAACGGAATATTAAGTCAAATATGTTGTTATAACGTACCATCTCCAGGAAGTTGAAATTATTTTGACACTTTTTTAATTTGTACAAAGAAAAGACTTTTTTTGTATGGTAAGATCCTATGGGACCAAACTGCTGTGGTTTTCGGTCCCTAAGCTTACACACTACTTAATCTAACTTGAGCTAAGGACGACACAGACACAGACACAGACACACACACACACACACACACACACACACACACACTCATGCCCGAAGGAGGACTCGAACCTCCGACGGGGGCAGCCACGCGAACCGTGACAAGGCGCCAAGATCGCGCGTACCCAGCGCGGCAGCAAAGACTTACTGCAATTATTACGCAGCATATCATCGTTTCGATTTCCACACTATGTTGACACAAAAATACAGAGTACATCATTTGAAACGCTATAGTTTCTTTTGGATTATTCAGGCCGCTGGATGTGCCGGTAACTACTGTTCTAGATCAGCTGATAAAGTGATAACCAACGTATCGTTGTCTTTATAATCCCACGTTTTACCGCCGTAGTTCAAGGTTTACTGCTTAAGATAAGATAACTTTGCGGTGATGTAGGCTCTCGGAAACTAATGCCGCTCCTGATTTTTACCTGTGCGACAAACCCTAATCACGCCGCCCTCTGTGAAGTCGTGGAAGCGCTTCATAGAGAAGAGGTAGCGGATTAGGTACGAATTTGAATTTTTAAATGAGCATTAAGTATTTGTATACTCCTTAGGTGCAGGGCTGAAACTTGTGTTTGGTGCTAGTTAATTAAATAATGAGCACGTGTAAGCATGAAGGTGAATGACCACAACACAAGTGAGCTGACTGTATGGCCTGGCCTAGTATAAAAACGCCATGTAAAAAAAAAAAGAAGGAACAATGGAACCATGGTAATATCTTTTTCAGATTTCTGATGACAATAACTACACTTCATATTACATTCAGTACTAACTGGAAAAGTTCCACAATTTTCTCCTTAGGCAGGGATTACAGCAGGACTAGATCACTGTTCATTAACTGACGCCATGGGGATGTGTGTTTTATAGATGTCTAGTCAGTGTCTTATTTGTTAACGATGAATCTGAGAAGAACCATAAGGGTAATTACAGTTGTACTTTATAAAATTACCCTTTGACAAGATCGCATTGCAGAAAGGTCAGCCGTTGATTCAGAATAACGTTTTCGATATGTCGTCGTTTGGCAGTAGAGCCTTTATTTTGTTACAGGATGTACTGGTGACACTTCCACTCTGTAATACTGACACTGAGTTTACATTGCGGTGAAAAGTGATCTTAGTATTAGATGAGATACGTAAAGGAGTTGTTGGTTCAATTTACACTTGTGAGCAATAATTGTAGATTTCAGAGGTTTTCTCCGTGTTTCCTTGGGTATAGTACATACAGCATGGTTCCGCCCAGAAATAATGAGATATGAGAAGTAATTATTTTTAAATATTTCATCACTGTGTGTCTCTTGTACTTATTGATGGTGACTACTTTCGGACTTGCATCCATTCCCAAAAGATCTCACAGGAACAGAATTACAGCAGATGTTATAATAGTAGTACCAGTACTGGAAGAGTGTGACACTAGTTCATGTTGCAACATGATACAAACAAGGTTCCGTACCTCTTCGTAAATGATTGAATACAGCTGTGTATGAATGCCTGGAAAACCACAGCAAATAATCCAAATGGTAATGCAGATGCTTAAACATACGGTAGATAAGTTACTATGAGCAGTGCGAAGCAAACTAGTGCTGGAGCTCAGCAGCAGCTACCAAGTAATAGCGACAGAGGCCGCTAGTGGCGACCTGCACATAGGACAAAATGTTTATTATCTAATAAATTGTTCTAACACTGTAATGTTTTCATGACAAAGTATGTAATAATAATTAAAACGTACTGGAACCACCTAGTGGTAGTAACCAACCCAAGCACAATTAAAATAAGAACAGTCTGCATAAGATATACCGCCACATTCGTCGTGATTTGCAACATCATATTCAGGTTACACCTTAAAACGCTAACTGTCGAAACGAATATTGATCCCCATCCCGGATGTTGAACTTGACAGTGACATATATCCTTCCTTCCAACTGTAACCTTGCCTTGTCCCCCCCTCCCCCCAAGGTCCCCCTTTTCCTTTCCCCTCCTTCTCACAGAGCGGATTTTCCTCCTTCCCTCCCCCCCCCCCCCCCCGAGTCACAGCACCCCATCCTCACTCATTCCCTCCCCGCCCTCTTCGGCGCGCCCCCCGCCCGTCTCCCTCCCTCTCTTCCCCTCCGTCCCTTCTACCCTTCACCCTCGTCACCTTGCGCCTGGCAGATCCTCATCGTCATCATTGTGCTACGTCAGTGTTGTGTTTGGTGCTGTTCTCCTGTGCATCGAGAGGTGTGCTTTTAATAGTGTGCTGGACTTGTACATAGCGTTACTGTCAGTGATTGTTATGTGCTACGCCGTCCGTCGATACTTTTATGCTCCAGTCATACTTCGCCTTGTGTTCTTTTAATTGTCCCAGTGAGTGTTTTTTTGCGCTCAATACTTTTCAAGGTTTTTGTCTCCATTTTACAGTCGCCCTCTTTTTGTCTGTCCTCGTCCATTATGTTCCCCCTTTTTTATATTATTGTCCGCCTTATTTTCTCCTTTGACTTTTAAATGTCTTCTGATGTATCAGTATTGTCTTTTGGCTGAAGAGCAGCACATATTCCCCGGATGGGGAATTGAAATTCGATAAAGAAAACAAAATGAATATTGAGAATAAGTAATATAGTAAATGAACAGCACAAAATAACAAACTGTATAAGAAAATAGCGCCATATATGGCGTTGTTCGAAGTACATGTCCAGGTTGCAGTTCAAAGCGCAAACAGGTGAGACAGATTTTAAACAGTGACGAGAACAGAAGTTTAATATAGAACAGAAACACTCTCCCTCAAGAAAAAAGGACTACTAGATGAGCTCGAGAAGAAGGAAAGAGTAATTCTGAGGAAGATTCTTGGTGGACACAAAAAAATTGGTGAAAAACGGGTAAAGATGAGCGGTGAGAAGATCTACAAATTTATTAAACCAGTGACAACGGAAATGAGAAAGAGAAGGCTGATGTTCTTTGCTCATCTGTTGAGAATGCATAACGGCAGATTAACGAAGAAAATCTTCAATATAATTCAAGAGAGGAAAACACCCAACTCTTCCTTGCAAGGAATAAAGAAAGACCTCAGTGAACTTGGACTTACAGAAATGGACGCAATGAATAGGGACAAGTACAGAAAGGCAATAACTGAATCTGAGGTTTTTCAGGAGGCTCCAAAACCGTAGACCAACAGAAAACTAACAGCTGAATATCTGGCAAAAGTGGCAGCAGGCAGAAGAGCAGCCCGAGAGAAGAGAGAAAGAAAAGTGAACATGAAACAAAATTTGTAATGTGGTCCTTAGTTGGACAATTCATGTAAGTAAATAAATAATAATAAAATAGTAAACTATGTTAGCTGACTTGTAATCAATAGAGGCCACTATAAACTCTGTATGCAAAGATCCAAATATCTATTCTACAATAAAACCATTACTTTCATTACAACGCTACGTTTAATAAAACACAATGGCAAATGGAGTTTGTCCACTTTGGACTAACATTGACCCAGTATCCATTAGCTAAAGAAGTTCACAAAAATTTGTAGCTCAAAATGTGTGTGACTTCCTAAGGGATCAAACTGCTACATCTACATCTACATTTATACTCCGCAAGCCACCCAACGGTGTGTGGCGGAGGGCACTTTACGTGCCACTGTCATTACCTCCCTTTCCTGCTCCAGTTGCGTATGGTTCACGTGAAGAACGACTGCCGGAAAGCCTCTGTGCGCGCTCCAATCTCTCTAATTTTACATTCGTGATCTCCTCGGGAGGTATAAGTAAGGGGAAGCAATATATTCGATACCTCATCCAGAAACGCACACTCTCGAAACCTGGACAGCAAGCTACACCGCGATGCAGAGCGCCTCTCTTGCAGAGTCTGCCACTTGGGTTTTGCTAAACATCTCCGTAACGCTGCCACGCTTACCAAATAACCCTGTGACGAAACGCGCCGCTCTTCTTTGGATCTTCTCTATCTCCTCCGTCAGCCCTATCTGGTATGGATCCCACACTGATGAGCAATACTCAAGTATAGGTCGAACGAGTGTTTTGTAAGCCACCTCCTTTGTTTTTCTAAGGACTCTCCTAATGAATCTCAACCTGGTGCCTGCCTTACCAATCATTCCACTTCAAATCGTTCTGCACGCATACTCCCAGATATTTTACAGAAGTAACTGCTACCAGTGTTTGTTCCGCTATGATATAATCATACAATAAAGGATCCTTCTTTCTGCTGAGGCCATCGGTCCCTAGAAGAACATACTACTTAAACTAACTTATGCTAAGAACAACAAACACACCCATGACCGAGGGAGGACTCGAACCTCCGACGGGAGGGCCGCGCAATCCGTGACATGGCGCCTCAAACCGCGATGCTATTTGAAGCTCCACATATGGCTTTATACGTAGGTTACATACCTTAGTCATATTACTTTTTTCAGGCAGACAATTTATTAAAATACGAATTAAAAACAAAGTTGTGTATTCCGTCACAGATGTTGACACAAAGCCTCTTTGGGTATTCTACAGATAAGTTCGGTATCTGTACATGCGTTGTAATCTTCGAATACAGGTTCTCCAAATGTCCCCAGCAGAGTTTCTCGAGAACGCTGTCTTTGTTCCACAGATTCCCATTTAAGTTCTCTAAGTATATCTACTACACTGTTGCACGAATTACACCAAAATGTTAAGATTCTAGCAGCGCACCTCTCAATTCGTTTGATTCCTTTCGTCATACCCATTTGGTATGGACTCCGGAAATTGGTCGGTCTAGCATGTTGTGTGCAATTTTGTTCGTAGACGCAGTGAACTTTTCCAGAATCCTTCACACAAATCTAAGTCTTCCATTCGACTTCACTAATACTGAATTTACGTGATCGTGATCGTCCCACTTCCTAGTATTACCTCTATAACTGTGGTGACAAACGTCAAGGGATAGCGATATGCCATGTACAAATGGGGTTAGTATGGCGTACACAAGATATAAAAGGGCAATGCATTGGTGGAGCTGTCATTTGTACTCAACGTGGTACATGTGAAAAGGTGTTCGACGTGATTATGGCCGCATGACGGGAATTAACAAACTCTGAACACAGAATGATAGTTGGAGCTATACGCATGGGACATTCTATTTTGAAAATCGTTAGTGTATTCAGTATTCCGAGATCCACAGTGTCAAGAGTTTTCCAAGGATACCAAATTTCAGGCATTATCTGTCACCAACGACAACACAGTGGCCTACGGTCTTCACTTAACGGGCCAGTGCAGCGCCGTATGCGTAGAATCTACAGTGCTAACATACAAGCAAAACTGCTTGAAATAACCACAAAAATCAATGTGAGACGTGCGACGAATGTATCCGTTTAGACAACGCAATAAAATTTGGCGTTAATGGGCTATGGCAGCAGACGATTGAAGGGAGTGTCTTTGCTAACAGCCCTACATCGCCTGCAACGCCTCTCCTGGGCTCGTGACCATATCTGCTGGACCCTAGACGACTGGAAAATCGTGGCCTGGTCGGATGAGTCTCGATTTCAGTTGGCAAGAACTGATTGCAGAGTTCGAGTGTGGCAGGCCCCACGAAGCCATGGATTCAATTTGTCAACAAGCCCCTATGCAAGCTGGTGTATGCTGTATTTACATGGAATGGACTGGGTCCTCCAGTCCAACTGAACCGACCATTGACTGTAAATGGTTATTTTCGGCTATTTGGAAACCATCTACAGCCATTCATGCATTCATGGATTTCATGTCCCAAACACCTATGGAGTTTTTATGGATGACATTGCGGCATGTCACCGGGCCAAAATTGTTCGCGACTGGTATGAAGAATACTGTGGAGAATTCTAGCGAATGATTTGGCCACCCAGATCGCCCGACATGGGACATAATCGAGAGGTCGATCCATGCACGAAATACTGCACCGCCAACGTTTTCGCAGTTATGGACGGGTATAGCTACGGCTCAGTATTTCTGCAAGGAACTTCCAACGACTTGTTGAGCCCATGCCACCTCGAGTTGCTTCACTATGTTGGGCAAAAGGAGAACTCATATTAGTAGGTATTTCATGACTTTTGTCGCCTCAGTGTGTACGTATACACTGTAACATGTTCAAGATGTTATCCACTAATGTTGTAGTCGGGTACTACCAGGCACTTCCTCTTTGCTAGATAAATTATGTTAAATCTGTCCGCATTAAAAGAGAACTGCCATTCATAACACCAAGTGTAATTTTTTTCGAATCTTTCTGCTATTCCTTACGAGCATCCAATGAAGATATTTTTCTGTACATTACAACATCTCAGCGAACAATCTTACAGTGGCGCTCATCCTGTTCGAAAAATCATTTCTTTATATTATATATGATTGACAGCACTCAAGTATGGGGGAAATCTAGAGTATTATGAAATACAAAAATAAGAATGCGAGAGCCGCTATCGCTAATTATAATTTTGATGAGCGGTTTCGGCAAATATAAGTTGCCACCATCGGATCTGTAAAGCATACAGATCGAAAATACAAGCATAATCGAGTCATATATAATAGAGTGGGGTACACATTTACACAATTTGGACATATACAACATACCATATACAAATACACCTTAACAAATCCCCATCATATGTGCAATATATAGTGTCAAGTCGTATCACATCATTACAGGGACATGAAGAAAGTGATACATTGGCATGTCAGTTATGCAACAATATTTACATAAAATACCATGCATGCTGCACCAACTGCACAAGCTCTTAATCACACAACAGACGAGAGACGGCAGAGAATGACAAGTCAAAAGTAAAGAAGTTACAAACTAACACCATGTGACACTGCAGTAGTAAACAAACGGAAATACAGTCGTAACATAGAAAGCATCAGGAAGAAGTTAACATCCAAGGAGTACACAAAAAATTAATTATACATAATCCAGACCAGATATTGGAGCAACTAAATTCCTTTTATAAATCTTTTTAATTTTTTTTTTTATTTTACAATTCCAATAACACTGTAAAAGAAAGTATTTTATATCAACTGCACTAACCTACTATATATACAGTCGAAACAGTTATGAGGCAAGTACAGTGTGGAAAATATATCGCCACTGAATAAGCTTACAGAAGATCACTCGATGTACAGCTGATAAGAATACAGAAACAATGAACGAATTACATGCCACGATGTATGTAGATAACAAAAGGATCAACTAAAATTCTGCATTCTTAAATTATCAGATATGATCACATTATTGTAGACCAACGACAGTACAGCACTAGGTCTAGGTGCTACTATAACATGGTGGTCGAGGTCTACGTTTGGTGTAACAAATTAATAGTATAAGACCAAAATTTTGTAATGAATAAGTGTATGCAAATTGTTTGCAATATAATTATGTAAGTACAGTATTATGGTAACCGTGATTAAATTATGCCGGCCGGAGTGGCCGTGCGGTTCTGGGCGCTACAGTCTGGAGCCGAGCGACCGCTACGGTCGCACGTTCGAATCCTGCCTCGGGCATGGATGTGTGTGATGTCCTTAGGTTAGTTAGGTTTAAGTAGTTCTAAGGTATTGGGGACTGATGACCTCAGCAGTTAAGTCCCATAGTGCTCAGAGCCATTTGAACCAACCAACACCTAGTATACGGCCAGGAAATACTTACTGAGTAAATGTATATAAGTAATTTGAAAATACTGATATAAGTACAGTATGTCATGTACATACATACGGAGTGAACATTAATAAAACCGAAAAACTGCAGGGACGGATTCCTGACTGAAAACGGAGGGAAAAAGGTGATACAAATATGTTTTCGGAAATGGACGCTGTGCGTGCAATGACAACAAATCGTCCCGGGACACAGTAAAGAGTTGCACTGCATCCACGTCACAACAGATGTTCAAAGTAGCCTCCATGGAATTGCAGGTGAGCCCGCATCTCGTGGTCGTGCGGTAGCGTTCTCGCTTCCCACGCCCGGGTTCCCGGGTTCGATTCCCGGCGGGGTAAGGGATTTTCTCTGCCTCGTGATGGCTGGGTGTTGTGTGCTGTCCTTAGGTTAGCTAGGTTTAAGTAGTTCTAAGTTCTAGGGGACTTATGACCACAGCAGTTGAGTCCCATAGTGCTCAGAGCCATTTGAACCATTTTTTATTGCAGGTGAGAGGGATAAAATGGTTCAAATGGCTCTGAGCACTATGGGACTCAACTGCTGTGGTCATAAGTCCCCTAGAACTTAGAACTACTTAAACCTAACTAACCTAAGGACAGCACACAACACCCAGCCATCACGAGGCAGAGAAAATCCCTGACCCCGCCGGGAATCGAAGGTGAGAGGGATAGTAGAGGTTGTCAGCCAGGATACACAAAATCGTACTTCAGCTTACGACAATGTCCGCGGGACACTTGCCTGGAGCATGTATTAGGTAGGTTTCCTCTCAGTGTCCTGTAGAACCCGCTCCTCCAAATCTGGTGCAGCACAGTCCGGCGCCTCCTTGCACATTCGTCTATCTGAAACAACGCATGGTCACACAAACTCCCAAAAAGGGATTGAAATATTGTTTGATATGCTTGGTGTCTAAGGGGGTAATTGTTTTGGTATAGCTGTGCTGCCTCCCGACCGTTCTCATCTGCTTGGCCGTACACAAACACCATCTCGGCTTATTCCCGGCGGAAATATGACATCATTCTGCTGCTTACAGTACGCTGCGTCAGCCACACGGCCTACAGCACACAAGGAACACACGGCACGTGGTCAGAAGAACTGTCATTCGTCAGCTCCATCTATCGTGGCAATCATGCATTTCCGAACACATATCCATAGGACCATTTTTCCTCCGTTTCCAGCCAGGAATCCGTTCCTGCAGTTTGTCGGTTTTATTTATGTTCACCTTGTTCATTGTTTCTTTACTCTTATCACGTAAACATCGAGTGAACTGCTGCAACCTCATTCAATGGCGATATATTTTTCACATTTTACTTGCTTCATAACTCTTTTGACAATAACGTGCAGTAGGTTGGTACAGTTGATATACAATACTTTCTTTTACATTGTTATCATAATTGTAAACTTAAAATACTAATTCTTTATAAAAGGAAATTTGTTACGTATTCCATTATCTGGTCTGGATTACGTGGCCTTTGTAATTAAATACAGAATTGTGTATATTGCATTATTTTGTGTTCTTCTTGGATGTAACTTCTACCTGGTGCTTTCTGTGCTATGACTGTATTTCGGTATATTTATTACTGCAGTGCCACCTGCTAGTAGTGGAACATCTTTGCTTTTGACTTGTGATTCTCAGTCGTCTTTCACCTGTTGCGTGAATATGAACCTGTGCAGTTGGTGCAACGTGCGTGATATTTTATGTAAAACTTATTGTATTATTGACATGTCGTCGACGTCCCCCCCCCCCTCCCACCGATACCTGAGTGGTCAGCGTGTCGGATTGCCGTCCTACGGGTCCGGGTTCGATTCCCGGCAGGGTCGGGGATTTTCTCCGCTCGGGGACTGGGTGTTGTACTATCTTCATCATCATTTCATCCCCATTCGGCGCGCAGGTTGCCCAATGTGGCGTCGAATGTAATAAAGACCTGCACCAAAGCGGCCGGACCCGCCCCGCAAGGGGCCTCCCGGCCAATGACGCCAAACGCCCATTTCCATTGACATGCCGATGTATCACTTTCTTCATGTTCTTGGAACGACCTGATAGGACTTGACACTATGTATATATACAGTGTGGTCCATTGATAGTGACCGGGTCAAATATCTCACGAAATAAGCATCAAACGAAAAAACTACAAAGAACGAAACTTGTCTAGCTTGAAGGGGGAAACCAGATGGCGCTATGGTTGGCCCGCTAGATGGCGCTGCCATAGGTCAAACGGATATCAACTGAGTTTTTTTTTTTAAATAAGAACCCCCATTTTTATTACATATTCGTGTAGTACGTGATAGATGGCACTGTAATAGTCACAAACGTGAAAGTACGTGGTATCACGTAATATTCCGCCAGTGCGGACGGTATTTGATTCGTGATACATTACCCGTGGCCGGCCGCGGTGGTCTAGTGGTTCTAGGCGCTCAGTCCGGAACCACGAGACTGCTACGGTCGCAGGTTCGAATCCTGCCTCGGGCATGGATGTGTGTGATGTCCTTAGGTTAGTTAAGTTTAAGTAGTTCTAAGTTCTAGGGGATTGATGACCACAGATGTTAAGTCCCATAGTGCTCAGAGCCATTTGAACCATTTTTACATTACCCGTGTTAAAATGGACCGTATACCAATTGCGGAAAAGATCGATATCGTGTTGTTGTATGGCTATTGTGATCAAAATGCCCAACGGGCGTGTGCTATGTATGCTGCTCGGTATCCTGGACGACATCATCCAAGTGTCCGGACCGTTCGCCGGATAGTTACGTTATTTAAGGAAAAAAGAAGTTTCAGCCACATGTGAAACATCAGCCACGACCTGCAACGAATGATGATGCCCAAGTAGGTGCTTTAGCTGCTGTCGCGGCTAAACAGCACATCAGTAGCAGACAAACTGCGCGAGAATCGGGAATCTAAAAACCGTTGGTGTTGAAAATGCTACATCAACGTCGATTGCATCCGTACCATGTTTCTATGCACTAGGAATTGCATGGCGACGACTCTGAACGTCGTGACCAGTTCTGCCACTGGGCACAAGAGAAATTACGGGACGATGACAGATTTTTTGCACTCGTTCTGTTTAGCGACGAAGCGTCATTCACCAACAGCGGTAACGTAAACCGACATAATATGCACTATTGGGCAACGGAAAATTCACGATGGCTGCGACAAGTGGAACATCAGCAACCTTGGCGGGTTAATGTACTGTGCGGCATTATGGGAGGAAGGATAATTGGCCCCCATTTTATCGATGCCAATCTAAATGGTGCAATGTATGCTGATTTCCTACGTAATGTTCTACCGATGTTACTACAAGAT
Source organism: Schistocerca nitens (assembly GCF_023898315.1). Lineage (NCBI taxonomy): Eukaryota > Metazoa > Arthropoda > Insecta > Orthoptera > Acrididae > Schistocerca > Schistocerca nitens. The sequence goes on along the minus strand of NC_064616.1, from coordinate 553,850,010 downwards.
GATTCACTGCATGACAGAATGGCGATGTACTTCCAACATGATGGATGTCCGGCACATTGCTCGCGTGCGGTCGAAGCGGTATTGAATAGCATATTTCATGACAAGTGGATTGGTCGTCGATGCACCATACCATGGCCCGCACGTTCACCGAATCTGACGTCCCCGGATTTCTTTCTGTGGGGAAAGTTGAAGGATATTTGCCATCGTGATGCACCGACAACGCCTGACAACATGCATCAGCGCATTGTCACTGCATGTGCGAACATTACGAAAGGCGAACTACTCGCTTTTGAGAGGAATGTCGTTACACGTATTGCCAAATGCACTGAGGTTGACGGACATCGTTCTGAGCATTTATTGCATTAGTGTGGTATTTACAGGTAATCACGCTGTAACAGCATGCGTTCTCAGAAACGATAAGTTCACAAAGGTACATGTATCACATTGCAACAACCGAAATAAAATGTTCAAACGTACCTACGTTCTGTATTTTAATTTAAAAAACCTACCTTTTACCAACTGTTCGTCTAAACTTGTGAGCCATACGTTTGTGACTATTACAGCGCCATCTATCACAAAGCGAAAAAAGTGGTCCAACTAAAACATTTATATTTCTTTACGTACTACACGAATATGTAATAAAAATTGGGGGTTCCCATTTAAAAAAGCGCAGTTGGTATCCGTTTGGCCTATGGCAGCGCCATCTAGCGGGCCAACCATAGCGCCATCTGTTTTTCCCCTTCAAGCTAGACTAGTTTCGTTCTTTGTAGGTTTTTCGTTTGACGCTTATTTCGTGAGATATTTGGCCCGGCCACGATCAATGGACCACCCTGTATATTTATTTTGCACATATTACGGAGATTTATTGAGGTATATTTGCATAAGGTATACTGATATATCCATGATGTGTAAATATGTAAATTATTTCAATTTGTAAATTATGCTTGTATTTTCCATCTATAGGTCTTAACAGATCCGATGATAACAACCTAGATTTGCTGAAACCAGTCATCAAAAGGAAAATTATAATTAGTGGTCTTGGCTACTGAAAATTTTTTCTTCTGTATTTCATTTGTGTATATAAAACATTATAGCTGCTATTGTTCTGTTTGGGACATGTTACTTTCGGTTATGTGTAACATTTGCCTTTCTGTGTAAAGCACAGGATCTATCAGTCAAATATTTCTCGACCCAGTCACATATTTCAGAAGATACCCCGTATGACCGTATCTTGATAGGTAGTAGACAATATGGTAAAGTTCAGAACCTTCGGAAACCTAGGTAATCCGAATCGACCTGTCGTTTACAACACGTCGAGTATAAATAAAACAAGCTGTGTTTTACACAAGTGTTTTTTTCCTGAATCAGTGTCGACTCCTTGATAGATTGTCTTCCTCCCTGATAGTGATAATGTTTGAGCTCAGAACATGCTATAGGGTCCTGCCACAGACGAACGTCAGTGACACTGGTCTGTAGTTCTGTAAATCAATTACGTTATTTGTAAACATAAATGACCTGCGCTGTTTTCACGTCATACGGGGCCATACGTTGTGCAACATACTCTAGATGAATACACTGCTGGTCATTAAAATTGCTACACCAAGAAGAAATGCAGATGATAAACGGGTATTCATTGGACAAATATATTATACTAGAACTGACATGTGATTACATTTTCACGCAATTTGGGTGCATAGATCTTGAGAAATCAGTACCCATAACAACGACCTCTGGCTGTAATAACGGCCTTGATACGCCTGGGTATTGAGAGCTTGGATGGCGTGTACAGGTACAGCTGCCCATGCAGCTTCAACACGATACCACAGTTCATAAAGAGTAGTGACTGGAGTATTGTGACGAGCCAGTTGCTCGGCCACCATTGACCAGACGTTTTCAATTAGTGAGAGATCTGGAGAATGTGCTGGCCAGGATAGCAGTCGAACATTTCCCGTATCCAGAAAGGCCCGTACAGGATCTGCAACATGCGGTCGTGCATTATCCTGCTGAAATGTAGGGTTTCGCAGGGATCGAATGAAGGGTAGAGCCACGGGTCGTAACACATCTGAAATGTTACGTCCACTGTTCAAAGTGCCGTCAATGCGAACAAGAGGTGACCGAGACGTGTAACCAATGGCACCCCATACCATCATGCCGGGTGATACGCCAGTATGGCAATGACGAATACATGCTTCCAATGGGCGTTCACCGCGATGTCGCCAAACACGGATGCGACCATCATGATGCTGTAGACAGAACCCGGATTGATCCGAAAAAGTGACGTTTTGCCATTCGTGCACCCAGGTTCGTCGTTGAGTACACCATCGCAGGCGCTCCTGTCTGTGATGCAGCGTCAAGGGTAACCACAGCCGTGGTCTCCGAGCTGATAGTCCTTGCTGCTGCAAACGTCGTCGAACTGTTCGTGCAGATGGTTGTTGTCTTGCAAACGTCCCCATCTATTGACTCAGGGATCGAGACGTGGCTGCACGATCCGTTACAGCCATGCGGATAAGATGCCTGTCATCCTGCCTGAACCCACCGATTCCATATTCTGCCAACAGTCATTGGATCTCGACCAACGCGAGCAGCAATGTCGCGATACGATAAACCGCAACCGCGATAGGCTACAATCCGACGTTTATCAAAGTCGGAAACGTGATGGTACGCATTTCTCCTCCTTACACGAGGCATCACAACAACGTTTCACCAAGCAAACGCCGGTCAATTGCTGTCTGTGTATCAGAAATCGGTTGGAAACTTTCCTCATGTCAGCACGTTGTAGGTGTCGCCACCGGCGCCCACCTTGTGTGAATGCTGTGAAAAGCTAATCATTTGCATATCACAGCATCTTCTTCCTGTCGGTTAAATTTCGCGTCTGTAGCACGTCATCTTCGTGGTGTAGCAATTTTAATGGCCAGTAGTGTATGAGTCAGGAAAGGAGCTAATTTCGCAGCCTATTCATTTTAGGATCTGTCTTGTTTACTATAGGTAGTCACAACTGCTTTTAAATTACGAGGCTACTAATAACGTTATCTGTCATTTGTGGCCAGCCGATGTGGCCGAACGGTTCTAGGCGCTTCAGTCTGGAACCGCACGACCGCTACGGTCGCAGGTTCGAATCCTGCCTCGGGTATGGGTGTGTGTGATGTACTTAGGTTAGTTGGGTTTAAGTAGTTCTAAGTTCGAGGGGACTGATGACCTCAGATGTTAAGTCCCATAGTGCTCAGAGCCATTTGAACCATTTTTTTGTCATTTGTGATGCTGTGCAACGATCAGATATTGGTATGGTGTTGTCTGCCTGAATACATTTTAAATGTGGAATTTGCAATTTTTGCTTTCCGTCTGCTGCCTTGTGTTTTAATTTCAGACGGATTCACGAGAGAATGAATGGAAGTTTTAGATTTTCACGCATTGGTCATTCTTAAAAATGATCGACTTTTCTCTATCAGTTTAATCTCAGTCTCTTTTGTAGCGTGAAAGTAGTAGTCTCGCAGCACCCTTCGAATAGTACCATCAAATTGGGTGGTATTTACTGTTCTTTACTGCTATAATTGGAGTGTACATATTCAGATAGCTATAACCGTAATTGCTTTGCTTTTACCAGATGTGAATTAAGTGTCCTGATTCCGTCCTTTATGTAAGTTTATAGTGTTATTTCTATCGAACTCAAGTGCTTTCCTAGTTTTCTTGATTACCTTCATTGCCAAAAGTTACAGAGGAGAGAAAAAAGTAAGATGCAAAAATTTTGAATTGTCACCGTTTCATTCTTTACAGCTCTTGGCTCGTTCGGAGATAACAGGAGAGCGTTATCGGAGATCTGCTGACTGCGGGGAAGGGACAACAGCTGCCAGTCCCAGCTGCGGAAGTTGGGAGTTGCTAGCGGACGCCACGCGCTGTCACACCTCAGGGACTCCGGGCCACAGGTATTCCCACAGGTAAACTGAGGCACAGCCACCATCTACATCACTTTTTCACGGATAAAGTAGTGGTAAATTTGTTGATAGATGCTTCATCTGTTCGTTCAGTTTTTATGGTCATGTGATACAGATAATTTATTTTTTATCCACTTTTTCCTTGAAAGTTCTGCATGAAGATCTGCAAACCATTTCCTGTCAAAATGAAGTGAATCGACATTTTTTGTGATTTAGCAGACAGTCTGTTCAAGCAATGAAGTTCTCGACTAACGAATACGATGGAGCTGAGAAGACTGTTTTGAAACGAAGACCATCAAATGATGTGTCTGGAATGCCCAACTGCTCTTCAAAGGTCATCCATCCGACCTGTTGTTTAGTTGATGCCTTGTCGATCTGCGTCAATGCGTCAAGCTAGCGGGATTGCTAGACGGTATTATCTACCATCCTCGTGATTCTAGTACAATCTCTGCATGCGTTTTGATTTCCTACGTCGATGTCGTTGCGTTAAGAATAATCAAGCCTGATTAGAAAAAAAGAACTCACCCTGCAGTTCCATCTAACAACGACAATTAGTGCCTTGAGCCTTCTAATCCTGAAATACGTTTTTCCGTTAGCAGTCCTAGTGCAACCATTTCTCCTAGCTCGGTTATTAATTCGTTTATGTTAATTACCAGCAAACCCCTGCACCTGTTCTGTAAAGAATCGAACTCATATGTATGAAACAGCTTCAGACGTCTGATTACTTTACAAATGAATTAATGTGTGAAATATTTGAAGTTACGAAGCTAAACGAAAAAAGGGTAGAAAAAGGTTTGGAATTATGTTTAAAGTTTGTTGGATGTCGGCATTATTATCAAACACTAGACGAGTATTGTCGGGGAATTTTGCGCTCCGTTTTAAGAAAAGCTAGTTTTTTACGCATCTCAATGTTTATGACGTCATGACAAGTACAACAACTATGAGTCGTACAGTGACATAATTTGCAGGTACATTATGAGGTATAATGGACGCTGTCTGAAAAATATATGACGGATAGAGTTACCAGTAAATAAGTAGTAAATTTAAATGTCGTGCCTGATGCTGAAGTTTTACTGCATGAACTGGATGCATATAGCTGGGCAACAGCGGGCCGTGAGCTATGCTGCCTCAACACGGGTTCACAGGTAGATTCCATGATTCTAGACTTCTGCAAGGCGTTCGATACAGTTCCCCACAGTTGCTTAATGAACAAAGTAAGAGCATATGGACTATCAGACCAATTGTGTGATTGGATTGAAGAGTTCCTAGATAACAGAACGCAGCATGTCATTCTCAATGGAGAGAAGTCTTCCGAAGTAAGAATGATTTCAGGTGTGCCGCAGGGGAGTGTCATAGGACACTTGCTATTCACAATATACATAAAGACCTTGTGGATGACATCGGAAGTTCACTGAGGCTTTTTGCAGATGATGCTGTGGTGTATCGAGAGGTTGTAACAATGGAAAATTGTACTGAAATGCAGGATGATCTGCAGCGAATTGACGCATGGTGCAGGGAATGGCAATTGAATCTCAATGTAGACAAGTGTAATGTGCTGCGAATGCATAGGAAGATAGTTCCCTTATCATTTAGCTATAAAATAGCAGGTCAGCAACTGGAAGCAGTTAATTCCATAAATTATCTGGGAGTACGTATTAGGAGTGATTTAAAATTGAATTATCATATAAAGTTGATCGTCGGTAAAGCAGATGCCAGACTGAGATTCATTGGAAGAATCCTAAGGAAATGCAATCCGAAAACAAAGGAAGTAGGTTACAGTACGCTTGTTCGCCCACTGCTTGAATACTGCTCAGCAGTGTGGGATCCGTACCAGATAGGGTTGATAGAAGCGATAGAGAAGATCCAACGGAGAGCAGCGCGCTTCGTTACAGGATCATGTAATAGTCGCGAAAAACTCCAGTGGAAGACACTGCAAGAGAGACGCTCAGTAGCTCAGTACGGGCTTTTGTTAAAGTTTCGAGAACATACCTTCACCGAAGAGTCAAGCAGTATATTGCTCCATCCTACGTATATCTCGCGAAGAGACCATGAGGATAAAATCAGAGATTAGAGGCCACACAGAAGCATACCGACAATCCTTCTTTCCACGAACAATACGAGACTGGAATAGAAGGGAGAACCGATAGGGTACCCTCCGCCACACACCGTCAGGTGCCTTGCGGAGTATGGAAAAAAAAAGGTAGTAAGTTGCAGACTATTTTCCTTTCAGCGTTTTGCCAGGGCTTTCTCGGAGAAAAACTTTCGAAAGTGTTAGAAATTATGTGTAACGTTTGTTTGAAGTCCCTAAGAGCTTTCATTCTCAAATACTGGATGCATATAGCTGGGTAACTGCGGGCCGTGAGCTATGCTGCCTCAACACATACACAGTTTCTAATAGTAATTCTTGTCTTATTGTGTTAAACCTTTAACGTAAGATTATACCTCTTAATCGGTATGTCATTTTTAAAGTTAATCAATAATAATATGAAAGCCTGAAGATCAAATCTGCGTTCCCCTGGAAGCCGTTACACAGGTAACCTCGTCTGTGCACCATGAAACCTGTTAGCCGTTTAGTAATACAGATTATTGTGAATAGAAGCGAAGTAAATCTGATCCCAACTCGAAGGGTGGTCTTAGCACCGCAGTGCTTTACTAGTTGTGGTCTTACTAACCTTCCGTTCATTTGAAACGTCCCCTTAGAAAAATTGTACATGACTGTGCTTAAACTGACACACAATATTTTTAGCGCAACGCAATCTGACTTTCAAACATCCCTACAAAAGAATGGCCCTGACTAACATTAACCTATACGTTTCACAAATCACTTACCTCGCAAAAACCTTGGTTACTCGAACTACTGCAAAACAGCGAGCGCCACTACTGCCAGCTAAATAAAAGATTCAAACTACGGAAGGCACTAACTACTGATAGGCATAGTTAGCAAATGAAAGATTTTAATAGAGAACAAAAAATGTATTTACCTTATTAGTCATCAAAGGTCATAATATATATAGCAGTTCATGACATCCAGTCTTACAAATTTCAAGATTCCGCCATTTCTCTCCCCACATCCACCACTGCTGGCGGCTCACCTCCAACTGCGCAACGCTACGCGCTGTTCACGTCCAGCTGCCGCTGCCCAACACTACAATGGCAGACAACAATGCAAACTAGCCACAGACTGCACACAGCACAGCCAGTGATTTTTCATACAGAGCGCTACGTGGCGTTACCAATAAGTAAACCTAAACAGCCTACTTACATAGCCCCCATGTTCCCCACAAAAAATTTTACAAATTGTTTTGGGCAGTGGCCAATAATGACTTGATAAAATTTTTCACAATTACAATAACAAAGATATCAAATGCACACATTTATTCATACAATGTTGGTCAAAAGCTAAAATTTTCTCACAGTCCATAAAGACAGTCCTGATCATTCATCACAGTAAAATTACAGTGTTTTTTTCCCTCAAAGTCTGAGCAGTAAAAGAGAATGCACACGGAAGTAGTGGATTTCCATGCAGTCTTGAAGAAGTAGTGTTGTCCTTCCAACGGAAAGACATTGCTGACTCTTGACATGCCGACAGGTAATGCGCCACAACAGAGCAAACCCACAGCAGAGTCAGTCGAAGTTTTGAAGAATATTGGTAGGTAGGTCATCACAGAGTAGACCCACTGTAGTCCTTGTAGAGATTACGGTATTGGTGGGCCACCAGAGGTGCAGACCCACTGCAGTCCTTGTAGAAATAATGGTATTGATGGATCATCAAAGGTGTAGACCCACTGTAGTTCTTGTAGAGATGGGCAGCAGCCATCTGCTGCGACTGTGCAGGTGCACAATCACCATCGAAGAGTCTTGCAGACAATATAGCAAGTCCATAACCACCACTTGTGCACTCACAAAGTTTTTGGAATTGTCCTTAGAACCAGCAATGCTGTTATCCAGTCCCTTGCTGAATTTTTAACACACGTGCAAACACTAACAGTCCCTACTTCTCACATATTGTCCATATACTATGACCAACAGAAACGTGTGCAGTGAAATGTAACTTACAAGTTACTTAATTTGTTGAACTGGTGTCAATTACAATTTTATAACATAAGAATACAATAACAAAGGTACAAAATACATAATTAAAGAACATAACAATACAGATAACATTTGTAGTAATACAGGCTTTACAAAAGAATCGAAATAACATATACATCAGTGTTACAAGAAATATGACATAAGTAAATACATAAAAGATCAGAATAACTTTTGAAACATCAACTTCACACATGAGCATTAAAACAAAACAGAATAAATAATGTCTAAGCATCTTTACAAGGTAAATAACATATTATCAGAAAAATTCTACAACATAACTCTCATCAGATAAACACATAAAGACAGGATGAACACAAATATACAAGAGTACACAAACACATAGCGGAATAACAGAAATGGAAAGGACAGGGTTTGTTTTACTGCAGTATCTTGCAAACAAAACTTTCTTTACTTCTTAGAGATCTCCCTTCGTTCTTCATTATTTCAAAAAGTGCTATCTATACCTGCTTGCTGTACTTTTTTTTGTAAAACTTCTCAATGCATTTCTTCTAATTCATCGCAGCTCATTCTCATATATAGTCTACCCCTCTTAAGCTAACTTAAATCTACTGAGCTCAGATTATAAACTAAGGGACGAGGCAATGCAGCAGCACAAAACAATTAACGCAAACAGCAATGACAAAAAATGCAGATTTGCCAAGCAAGCAGCGTTATAGAAATTAGCAAAGCAATTGCAATATTACAACTAATATGAGGCAATGTGCAGCAAACAAGAAAAATAAATCACTAGTAAACTGGATTAGCAGGGTAACACAAATTAAAATTCAGTAGCACTATGCCTGGCAAACAGCAGCAGCAAATGCAATAACTTATATCTAAACAAGACAAAGCTCAGGCAGAAAAAGTATTACAGTACAAACGGCCATGTTTAATACCTATGTCACATCTTAATACTAGAGTGATGCATCACAATTTATTCTACAAAAGAAATTACCAAGTACTTGAAAACAAAATTATGTATGCAGTTACTGTTATTAATCCCTTCTTATTGTTCTTTCCTTTCCAAGTGCTCCTTTTTCGAAGAATGTGGATCATAAAATAATTATTTAATAGATCTGTTGACAGAAAGTGTTCACATTAGCAAATGCATTTAATTTTATTTTATAAAACCAATGCTGCAACACAGCTGGAAACCAGATATCAAATGAAATAAGCAACTATGTACAAAGTAAAGCATAAAATAATCATTCAGTAGTCATGAGGCATTTCATAAGTCAGTAGAAATTCTCTCAACACTCGTTGAAAGACACTTGTCATAATCAGGTGTGCAGATGTATGAATATTTCCCATCAATTCATAAGCATTTCAATAAGTAGCACAAAGTACGAGTAATCATGTTTCCAAGTAATGAGTGTGTCGTATTTGCGATGCTTTCTACAAGGAAATGTCAATAGCAAGGATAATGGCCTCTTTTTTTTCTCCACCTGTGCCTCTGAAAGGCACACACTAATGGCTTTTTTCCAGGCAGGTGGTACAGCTGGGCATCCACGACGCATTACGTGAAGGTCACTTAACTTTCTTACCGAAATATTTACGACACCAGTTTGCACAACAGTGACAGTCTCACATAAAAATTTCACAGGTCAAGAATTTGCGTTACAAATCTGTAGAAACAAAATCCTATTGATATAACAGTGTCCAAAAAATTTTCGTCGCCATTGTAATACATTCACGCATTTACATACATTTCATAACTCTTAAAGTACGATTCTTGGTTTCCAACAACCTTTTTCACAAACCAGAGTCCCTAACCACTACTCATTATTCCTTACCTTATTCGTCGACACTTCTTCAATATTTCATCATAACAGATACGTAACATAATCAAATAACTCATATAGCATCAGCATATTGATCATAAACATACTGCAACAGCATAATACACATAGTCATCGTAATAATAACATCATAACACCTCAGTCAACTCTCAAAATCGTTGTAGCTTCCTCCAATAATTTCAAAACCTAAAAAAAATTCTCTGCACGTGTCAAAAGTGTCATCTGCCTCAAACGTACTTTAAAAATCATGATCCCATACCAAATACATCATTCAGAGCTCTCATAGTATCACAATGGTTCCGAAAAAATATGAACAGTTCACAAAGTACAGAAGAAAGACAATTTCATAAGTGTGAAGTTATCTAACTGTGTAATTGCGTAAACACCTGTCACTGACGTAGTAAAAAGATGTTGGTTTCTCTGTAAAATAATCAGATAGCTGTGTAATTCTGTTTTAGAGGAATATGGTACCGATGTGTAAAGTTGTATAAGCAAATACCATATTATCTAGGGCTCCTTGTGCTTGCTAAACACATGGTACACAAAGTAGGCGTGTACCCCCCCTGAGGATTAATGTAATTATACCCTCAGGTGTTACAGATTACAGCAATGGAATGAAATGTATCACGGAAAACTTTCTTGGTAATTCAAAAATCTTAAAAAATAAATGGTTTAAGTGCAAAATTAATCACTCAAATGCATGTCCTGTAGCGCTAAATGTGCGTCTTGCTGTAAGATAATTCTGTGGAAGTGTCGTTGTTATCGTCCTCTGTAAGCAAAGTTCTGCTGAAGTCAATGTACTTACCTCATCATAAACGAAAGTGAAATGCTTTGTGTATATGTATCGTAGTTATTACGTACCTTACCGTGATCAAGAAAGTACTATAATGTGACGTATTGTCGTGCTACGAAAAAGGCTGTCTCATTGTAGCTATACCACAAAAGTTACTACTGAAACATGTTTTACTTTCCAGAATAATACAGAAAAACTGTGCAGATATAAAACAGATACACCGCTAAAGCAACAATGTAAATTGTGTCACATATTAATAGCGTCGTGATATAATCGTGTACCTATCAAAGAAACCAAATGCTAAGTCATCTTTAATCTCACCGAATGTACTTCAAATAAAGAGTATCTTTTCAAGTAAACCAAAATGTTGCATTAATATCTCATTAGCAGTATAAGTTCTAAGTATGTAAGCCTGATAGTCGTTACGTAATCGTGCAACTTGTTGCAAGAATGTATAACACTGTGTCGTCTGTTCACTATAACAATGCATTCGTAATTACTGTCTAAATAAGTTCTCTTGGTTCTTGACTGGATATTTAACTTCAAACATTGTTGCATATTAACAGATTCTAAGTCTGACAAAGCATACTAGTAATGTAAAGTGAAAAGTTATATGGCAAAGACAAAGCTAAAAAGCAGATTATCTTTCAATAAACGGTTTTGCATGTGAAATGTGGTGTAAACCTTTACTCTTCCTAGTATGCAGAGTTTCAACTTCAACGCAATTATCATGTGGTATACGTCGGATTCTGTAAGGTCCATTGTAAACTAGAAAGAATTTGTGACTCAAGTGTTTCTTCTTATGTGACAATGAATGAGCTTTAATGAGAACTTTCTGACCAATATATAATTTCTTTGCATTTGATTTACCGTGTAGTTTTCTCCTTTTGACTGCTGCAGATTTTATATTTTTAATAGCCAAATCAACTATGTCTTTGTGTCGAAGTTTACGTGTATTCGGGAAAGGTACAAGCTCTCTGATTTTGTTCGGTGGTTCTTCATTCTTCAGTACAAGAGTAGGTGGTAAAGCGTCTGCAAAGCTTATTGATGTCTTTCATAATCCGTTCAGATGGGTTACAATGTGGTGAGTACAATGAAATAAAAACAGGTTTGATTTTATGGTTCCGAAGCATGCGTGACCAAACAGCAGATCTGAATTGCGGTCCGTTATCTGAAATAACTTTAGCAACGTGGCCAACTTCACGTAAGAAATTTTTAACAAAGGCGTTGGATACAGACCGTCCAGTGGCTTTACGTAACGGAGTGAAAGAAACAAATTTTGAAGTAAGTTCAACAGCGACTAGAACGTACGAAAATCCATTCGATGTTCTGACAAGGGGTCCCAAGAGATCAGCAGCAAATTCTTTTAATTTAGAAGGAATGATAGGAAACAACGGAGCACGATGTGAGATAGTAGATGGTTTCGCCTTCTGACAAAGTTTACAAATAGACAAGACTCTTCGAATTCTCTTTTCCATATTGTTAAAATAACAAGTCGTCCGAAGAATATGATAACATTTTCGTGGACCAAAATGTGTGTAGCTGAAATGAATGAACCAAATGAGCTTATTAACAAAATCATCTGGAATGCAAAGTACCCATAGCTTGTCATCAACAGTGCAGCGTTTGAACAGTATGTTGTTTCTAACCAGATAATAATGCCGAATCTGTGTGTGTGTCTTTTCATGCCATTTACTTTTGATGTCTTTCCAAATCGGATCTTTATCTTGTTCATGAGCAATGTCCTTTAAAGATGTGGTGATGAAGTTTTCAAAGGCGACTTTCTGAATGTAAAGAATACTGAAATTTTTTTCGAGGTTGCCTTCTGTGTTACTTTTCTCAAGCCCAGCCGGTGCGCGTGACAGTGCGTCCGCAACAACGTTCTCCTTGCCGGGAATGTAGACTATTGTGAAGTGGAATTCTTGCAGAAATAATGCCCAACGTTTTAACCTGTCATGATTTAATTTTGAAGACATAATAAATTGTAATGCACGATGATCACTGTATACTTTTACGTGCTTACCAGAAAGAAAGAAACGGAATTTGTTAAATGCCCAAACGATAGCTAAAGCTTCTAATTCAGTAACGGAATAATTTTTTTCAGATTTTGTTAGCACTCAGCTAGCATAAGCAATGGTTTTCTGAACGTTAGTGTCATTTTCTATGGCTTCTTGAAATAAATGGGCACCAAGACCGATTTTAGAAGAATCCGTGCTAAGGCAGAAATCTTGTGACAGACCTGGATGAGCTAGTATTGACGCGTTAAGTAGCGATTCTTTCAAAGAATTGAATTCCAACTGTGCTCGTTCATCCCAGTTCCAAATAGTATTTTTTCCAGTGAGAGAACAAAGTTTTGGTGTAACTAGAATTTGCATATTCAGAAAACGACGATAAAAATTTACGAGACCTAGAAAACTACGGACTTGTTTTTTTGTGGATGGAACTGGAATGGCTCTGATTGCTTCTTACTTTTCAGGATCCGGTTGAATGCCTTCAGAAGAAATAATATGCCCCAAAAACTTCACCTTAGTCCTACTGAATTCAGACTTTTCCAAGTTAACTGTAATTCCAGATTCTGCAAAAATACGTAAAAAACTGTTGAGGATGCGATTATGTTGTTCCCATGAAGCTTCTGCTATTAGAATATCATCCACACATTAGGTGATGTGACTTTTTAAGAACTCAGGTAATATGGAATTTAGCCCGCGAATGAATGCTGCCGAAGAAATGTTCAAACCAAAAGGAAGTTTCCGAAATTGATAACAAACGCCGAAACAAAGAAAATCTGTGTATTTTCTACATTCTGGATGAAGTTCGATCTGATAAAAGCTGGATCTGAGATCAATAGAAGACAACACTTTTACACCATTAAAATGTTGAAGAAGTTCTTCCAACATTTGCGGCCTGTCTGTTTCAGCAATAATGACAGTATTGATTTGTCTCGAATCTAAGACAAGCCTGATCGATACATTTTTCTTCTCAACAACATGTAATGGATTGTTGCATGAGCTTACTGCAGGCTCAATAATGCCCTCGTCAAGCATAGATTGTATTTCTGTTCTAACACGGTCCCTATAAAATGGTTCAAATGGCTCTGAGCACTATGGGACTCAACATCTTAGGTCATAAGTCCCCTAGAACTTAGAACTACTTAAACCTAACTAACCTAAGGACATCACACACACCCATGCCCGAGGCAGGATTCGAACCTGCGACCGTAGCAGTCCCGCGGTTCCGGACTGCAGCGCCAGAACCGCTAGACCACCGCGGCCGGCACGGTCCCTATAATGCGCCGGAATTACGTATGGTCTAACACAAAATTTCGTATGCTCACGAACACGAAATTGGTATTGAAATCCCTTGATTGTTCCTGTTTTGTGAGTAAAAACTGTGGAATGTGCTTGTAAAATCTCAAAAAGGTCCTGCCTATCAGTGTCATTACAATTCTCAATTGTTTGAATTTTATTCTGAATTAACTCATTAGTATCAAATACGCCGTCGATATCATCCCTGTCAGTACTTGCAGAGTGATTGTTAGTGTCTAGTTCCGTAGAAAATTCCGAACTGTTGTCTAACAGAAGGTAAAGCCGATTAATTTCCTCGTCATGGTTTGAGAGCCAATCTTCTAATTTCAAAGCTATTGACTTACCTTCTTTCTCTAAACTTATTTCAGCATCGTGAAAGTTTAAAATTGCTTTGTATTCATTCAAAAAGTCTACTCCCAATATAATTTCCGTCGACAATAATGGAACAATAAGAAAGCTCAGAGAAGCTGTGGCTTTGACAAAAGAATTCTAAGTTGGCTTGTTGGCGTACATCTACAATTTTTCCAAAGATTGCACCTTGTAATTTAATCTTACGTAACGGAAGTGTGGGACAATCGTTCGATTTGTTGCATTTGCTAAAGGCTGTTTCACTAATTACTGAAATGGGACTGCCAGAGTCAAGTACTGCCGTAAATTTTATGTCATTTACTGTAATGTGAATCACAGGATATGCAATGTTGTTATGTTTTACGTCGTGTTCCTCGAGTAAGATGTCCCTAATGTCTTCCATTTTTACGTAATTACTAGCTACGGCAGCTGCGTCGTCAGTTTCATACGTACGTTGTGTGGCTGCCACCGATATGAGTCATTGCCTATTGTCTCTTTGTTGGCGCGCGCCGTTATTGGGGTTTGGAGACCTAACTTCTACAAATTCACCTTGTCGAGAGGACCCTGCTCTGTTTGAATCCCGCCAGTTCTGATGCAATTCAGGTCTGTCGTTACGATCATATCGTCTGTCGTCATGTCGGTAGATTCCATAGTTACTTTCTTGTCGGTCACGTGGTGGAAAACTTCTCCCTGAATCGCAACTACGCGCTGGACCGTTGCGTCTGAAGTTATTCTGTCTCCCTCGATAATAATTATTTTGGTTCCCATATTGTCTGTTTCTCTGATTGTATCTGTGATAGTCATTACCGCAGAGAGGTGATCTTTCCCTGTAATTATTACTACTCTGCCAACGGTTGTCATACAGGTGGTGTCTGTTTTGGTCACGATTTACGTTGTAAGAATAGCATTGTCGTGTCCATTTATTGTTTCTTTCATCGCGGAATTGTGACGGATATGACCTGTAATTGTTGTGCTCCTGTTTTCGCGTTCCGCGATTGTCAGTGTCAATTTCCAATTCGTGTAACAGTCCCTGAAAAGCTTCAATGTCATCTTTGCAACGCCCTGCCAAAATAATATGTCGTAAATGTTCAGGTAATTTGATTAAGCAAATGCGGATGAGTTCTGAGGGGCTGTATGGGTTTGACAGGTACTGATTCTTGTGCAACATGTCTTCAAAATTTATCGCAAGACTGGAAAATTCAGATTGTTCGAAACGTTTCATCATTATGATGCTATGTTTTACTCGGTCTTGTGTAGCTTGAGACCAATACGCTGAGAGGAAGGCATGATAAAATTCTACTTCACTATGACAATCGTGAATGACCGATCGCATTCTTACAGCTGGTTCATTCTCTAAGTAGCCACACATAAATTCTAATCTGTGTTCTAACGACCAGTTGGGAGGAAAACAATGAGAGAATTGATGGAGCCATGCTTGTGGATGAATGTCGTTGCCAGAATTCTTAAATGTTTTGAATTTACGTGTAGCAATGAACAGCTTATAGTCAAAATCATTGTGTCGGCGAGTAGCATATCGGTCATTGTTACGTCGTGTCGGCGGTTCCATCTCAAAATTCGGTGCACCTTGCCAATTTCTTGCATAATTTCCGAAGTACCCCGTGTTATTATTTTGTGGCTGTTCCGTATTTCTATGTCCCTCTTCCCGTATTGGAGCGCGGATGTCCTCTGAAATACGTAATTCTTGTATTACCTGTGTCAGCTGATCTTGTACTTCCCGGATTTCTCTTTGGTGTTGCGTATTAATTTGATTCTGATTTTGTTTGAATTTCCTAATTTGTTCGCACTCTTCTGTGTCATTAAAGACTATCGGTTTGGTGTCATTCAGATTATCATCTACCTTCGTAGATAAGTTAGTGAACTGAGCTGAAAGTTCGGCTACTTTATCCGATAGTGAAATTATTTCCTCTTTGTGTTTTTCTGAACCAAGTTTCAGAGTGTCAATTTGTGTTGAAATCGTATCTACTGTGTCCATTTAAGTTTTCCTGAGTTTTTACAAGTTGCGTAACCGTATCGGTAGATGCAACTGAGTCAATTTTAGCTTGCAAGGTCTCATGATTTTCATGAACAATAATTTGCAGTTCTTTTATGGCTGCTTCGTGATTCTGTAATGCATTTTCATGCCGCGAAAAAATAGGTTGAAAATGCTCACCAATTTGCGTTTTTACGTCATTACAGGCTTTTTGACATTTCGATTCAATGTTATGTATCTCAGTAGTTAAATCTTCACGTGTTTGTTCCAATGAGTCTAACTTTTGAAGCTGTTGCTGTGTTTATCTCTGGTGTTGTTCCATTGTGTCTAACTGTTGCTGTGTTTGTCTCTGATTTTGTTTCATTTGCTGCATTAATTGCAATAATAATGTATTAGTGTCTGGAATCTGTTCCTCTATGCTTTTCGGCAGTGCATTTGCACCGGCAACATTTACATTTTGACGAGCAGAAAATGTGTCTTGACTTATTTGAGAAAACAGTGAGCACCCAAAACCTGAGTCTACAGTATTTGTAATATTGTGTTCTGTCGTTTCGGATTCCTGAGGCGAGCTGTTGCCGACCGATCGATCGATAATGCTTCCCTGTTCACTACTTGTTTCACTGTCTACATCATTATTTACCGCCCGCTCCATTTCCCTATGCACTATTACCAAATTACTACTTTGAATGTCTGTTAATTCATTACACAGTGGTGCTGATAAGCTACGCTCGTCGTCCCCATTATTTCTCAGTTTACTTTGGAGCCTAGTGTTACGTTTTTCACGCGCCATTATTGTCACAATATTTCACACGATAACACAGAAAAGCACAATTTGAAGAGCAAAAATAAGAGAACACATTAACATAGCACTGAAAATAATATCTAGTTAATTGCAGCTGCGAAATACTTGGTGCAAATCTACATGCATGCCACAACTGTTTTACTGTACAACAATGAAAGACTGCAACTACAAAGGAGATTTTCTCTACAATTACGCGCTAGCAATAATCAAACGCTACACTAATTACACAAACTACAAGAAAAAATCAGAAGATTCCAATGAGGTATCCTCGGCTAAGGGTCGACATATGAAACGTCCCCTTAGAAAAATTGTACATGACTGTGCTTAAACTGACACACAATATTTTTAGCGCAACGCAATCTGACTTTCAAAAATCCCTACAAAAGAATGGCCCTGACTAACATTAACCTATACGTTTCACAAATCACTTACCTCACAAAAATCTTGGTTACTCGAACTACTGCTAAACAGCGAGCGCCACTACTGCCAGCTAAATAAAAGATTCAAACTACGGAAGGCACTAACTACTGATAGGCATAGTTAGCAAATGAAAGATTTTAATAGAGAACAAAAAATGTATTTACCTTATTAGTCATCAAAGGTCATAATATATATAGCAGTTCATGACATCCAGTCTTACAAATTTCAAGATTCCGCCATTTCTCTCCCCACATTCACCACTGCTGGCGGCTCACCTCCAACTGCGCAACGCTACGCGCTGTTCACATCGAGCTGCCGCTGCCCAACACTACAATGGCAGACAACAATGCAAACTAGCCACAGACTGCACACAGCACAGCCAGTGATTTTTCATACAGAGCGCTACGTGGCGTTACCAATAAGAAAACCTAAACAGGCTACTTACACATTTCACCTTTGATGAACTGAGTTACTGAATTGGTTATGTGGGAACGTCCAGTTTAACATTTGACCTATGATGAACTGAGTTACTGAAATGGTTGTGTGGGGACGTCCAGTCTAACGTGGACTCTTAATAATTTTTAACATCAAGAAATCATTTCCGGAGTAGTAGGTGATAGGACTGACTTAGTATCGAAACTCACCACTTTGTAGTTGTAGTCTGGCATTTATCCGCTTATACTAGGAATTTTACGTCAGATCAGAACAGGTGTCGACATACTAAAAATCTTGTCGATGGAACTGTGAAAGCTCTGCAGGTACACAGTTATTTGAAAACTTTTAGATGCTTTAAAAAGCGGAAATTAATCATCAAATTTCAAAAATTTGAGTCATTTGTATTTAACTGATAGACCTATGGACCACTTTGGGCCAGTGTCTATAAAGTAATTATTTCTGTAATCATGGCTATATTTTGTGAAGATAGGTGGTGCAATGTTTAAGACACTGGATTATCACTTGGGGAGATAAGTTCAAATTCCCGTCTCATTAGGCAGATTTAATTTTCCGTGAGGTCCCTACAACTTATAAGACGAATAGAATAGTTCCTTGTATGAGGCAGCAATCGACTCTATTAGGTTCCTTTCGGGTAAAAAATGTTATCATTACGATGAGGACGATGGGGGGGGGGGGGGGGGGGCAGTAAGAGGGGGAAAGGCGAAAGGAGCAATGATCAGGCATTCTCTTGCGGTAAACACTCTGCATTCGATCAGGAGAGTGGAGAGGGCATTTGAACGCCGTTCCTAACATTGCACTACAGTGCTACGTCTCATAGCCAAAGAATGCCGTAGGAACGAACTACAGTGTTCGACAAGGAACAAATGACCACCCTACTTGTTATCTCTTCCTACCGTGATCAATTAAAATTCACATGAAATGAGTAACGCAAGCTACTATGTAACTTGTTTCTCTTGCGTAGATGACACAGCTAACTTCGTTTCATGGCGTGATATGACAGCCTTCCTCTGAAGGTCAGTACCACCGTCATACACCTCACAATTATTCTTGTATTTCCTTTTTCCTTGAACACCGGAGTACACGCTCATTATTGCACAGTCTGCTAAATCCTTTGTTCATCTTTCTTTTGATGCTGCAGCTGTATTCCAGTTCGGGAGAAGAAGGGTCAAGTCTTCGCCCAGCCATCCAACAACGTTTCACTAAGGATCACAAATTCACTTCTGTCGAGTTTCCTCCATTCTTCTCCATCTAAACCTGCGTCATATCTCTAATGACTTCGCCGTTGATAAGATTATAGACTCTAGTCCCCCTACATTCCATGTGACACAACTCCCAAAACAATGCTATGATCGACAGGAGATCAATTTTACTTCAGTTAACCCTTAAAGGAATTTAAACTGCAAAGTAGGTTTCGTAATCAGCTGAATATTTTGAGGCTAGGCTTACTGTCCTCCTGTTGAGGGTTTCTAACTTTTTTTCCGACTGCTTGATTCAGAAGTATACAGATATTTAAAAAAATTTTGTCTCCTTCAGCACTATTATACTACCCGCAAAGATAATTTGTCACAGGTATTGCATTACGCATTCCCTCTATAGGATCAAATTGAAAATCTAACAGCAAAATAATCGCATAAACGACACATTTTGAAACGTATATTAAGCTTAGAAACTCGAAATACATCTGATACCGATTTCGCGAGCTACTATGAGATGATAAGTAAACTTGATGAAGTTGAAATGTGATGTGTATATAAGCGATGCCATAAACTTGAAGTCCCTTCCTCTAAGCAGTTTTACTGAAAAAGGTGGTACGACACTGGATTCGCCTTTAAAATATCCCCCTTCCGTCGTCCGTATTTAGATTTCTTTAGTTACACTAAATCGCTTAAGCTGAATAAGTTGGTTGTTTTGATAAAGCTCCAGATGATTCCTTTACACATCCCTCTCCCCTTGAGCTAATGCACCGACTGTAACAAGCTATAACCTCCGGCTTTATGCTCTTTGAAATATTGATCTAAACATGTCTTCTTATGTCCTGAAGTGTTAAGATATGTTCTTGCATTTTTGAGTGTGGTTCTAAGAGCGATATTGTTGTAGTTGACCTGTAATGGTTGTCACAACAAATGTATTAGTTGCTTTTCTTTATTTCCTAGCGCGGATTTTATACATCTGTGGAGTGTGTTGAATTCGTATATTAACTACATTATTTCTCGTCTCTATTTTCTTCCGTTGAAAGCATAGGTGAGACAAACATCATACTTTCGTTGTTACTTACACAGGATTATCCCAACAGTAAACAACGACAATAAAGCAAAAGCCAAAGTCGTCTGATAGGTAAATCGAACACAAAAGGAGTAATTAACATCAAATTATACAACAGAAACATATGAACCACCTCAAAAAACTATTGCTGCATATCTTATCTAGGAAGTTTATCTTAGAAATTCCAACCTTATAGCCAAGGATAAACGTTACAATCCCCTTCTCTAGAAACAGCACATTACGAGATTGCGAAACCATAAAATATAAGTCACGTGTAAGAAAAAAGAAAGTCAGTGGTTGTAAACGTTTCACTGCCAAAGCTACTCATCATTTATATTAGTCATTCCGGCAGAACCTTCCAGATCAGATTTAATGGGATATGAGTAATTCCTTGCTGAAATATTGTGACGAATCAGCAAAGCTCAACTAATATTCTCGATTTAAAAGAGGATATATGGAAATTGATGGAGAAAACTAATAGGAATTCTAGCTTCAGTAAGAGAGCCAGAGCGGGATGCCTGGGAAAAATTCCACAGTCTACTATACAAACGGAAGTCAGCAGACATGCAGCCGTATAATTAAATTACACATTTAGTATTATATCTGAGGATCATACTCCAGTACCATGGTCAGACTGCAAGACAAACTAAGAAAGGAGTTTTTTGTAATACGCACTCTTTACACTGAAAAAAATGAAAGTATAAGACACAAGTATGACCTGGTTTAGAAAACTGCTGTAGTGATGAAACCTCTTGTTGGGCTGGCTTAACAGAAAGCGGCGAAAGAATTCCGAGCTGCAAGGATAGTAAAAGCCAGATATACAGCCCATACGCAAGTATAACAGGAACCTTCAGAAAACCTAGATGAGGAGTTTTGTATCATAGACGAAGCTGTTCTCACGAAAGCCAAAGGGGGAAATTTAAAAATCAAATTTTCATCGTGGACTATACCACGTATCTGCTGCCTTCACCGTATATCTCACCTAGCGATAATGAGAATGAGATAAGAGAGATTTGGCCACATACCGAGGCATACAGACAGTTACTTTTTGTCGCTCTGAGCGTGGAACGAATAGTGTACAGCGTAATTAATATTTGTCTTAAGTGCTCTCCACCATCGATTGTACCATGACTTGCATAGTAAATCCATAGAGATGGTAGACAGTGTACCACTGCACAGCTTGTTATCAAAATAAGCGATGATCTCACCTTTAAACGTACAGCTAGTAGGCTCTCGATCGTCCTAATAATCTCACTCGATTTTTTCTTAATAACCTGGCCGTATGTAAGGATAAACTTATTTCCATTTTAATACATTGTTTAGCAACTTTTGTTGCATATATTTATGAGCCAAAGGAAATGCCACAACGAAACTACAAGAGTGACCTTACACATTAGAAAACAAATTTCACGCTACCTAGCTGCAATGTATTTCCTCTCTGCTGTTTTACTCTGTCATGTTTGTAAAATGAGCTCTATGAATCCTCTAAGTGTTTCTCCTGAGAATTTCAGCAAAAAAAATTGTCTTTAATATGTGTACTGTCATTTTTAATGGTTGATTATCCCCAAATTTTCTTTTGATTCTGTACTGCACATCATTAAAGGCAATCACAAATAGCATTGTGCGTCACGAAAAGACGATTTCTCATTTCCTTTAAACTGAGTGCTATAGCACAGTCTCAAAACACGGCCATTCTGTATTAAATACGATAAAAGTTATTTTCTTCATGTGTTACATTTGGGTGACGATTCTGAATTTCTTTCTAAAAATGGTGTCGTTGAGTTCTTATCTAGATAGCTGGAACTGAAATAAAAAATTCGAAAGCAAAATTAGTGTTCTATCATTTCGTTTATCAGTAGCGAATGACAATAGATCACATACGAAGTATGTTTGTGTGCACGTCATTGGAAAAAGTCAATGGAAATGAATTCATGTCTGAAGCAGCTCAGAAGCCTACATTTTTCTGCTACCGAACGTAAACAGGAGGAGTTGTTAAAGGAAGTTAGTGTGAATTATTTTCGAGTCAGTAACTGAAATTATAAAATAATTTAAAGTAGCCTTTTTCTATGGTCTGCCTATTCCAGGAAGGAATTCATTAACTTACAAAAATGGCGATTCCCCTTTAGAATTTCACTTATAATTGGAATACTCTCAGAAGTTTATTTAAAATAAACTGAAATCATTCTTTTATTATATGATGAACCTTTCTCATCTTGTAGTTCCGATGCACATTAATGACGAAACTAATACAGGAAGTTCGCTACACTGCCGTGAAGCCTACAAAAAATGAAGGCCTTCCCTCGTCTACTACTGTCAAACATGAAGTCAAGTTTTTGTTATTTCACAGCTTGGAACTTCAACATACTAAAATTAGTTACTAAATGCTAACTAAAATATAAATTTAATTGTGTTTCATCATTTAATAACAATAATCTTTTCTAAATAATACGAGGGCTATTCGGAAAGCATATTCCGTTCGACTGCGAAATGGAAACCACAATGAAAATCCGTTGAAGCTGTGCATAGATGTCTTGGACAAAGTCTTTAGTATATCCACCGATAGCGTCACGTCGTTCTTTTGCGTTCTGAGACTGTGAGCACGTAAAAGTGTCTAGAACAATATTGTCCTGATTTCATGCACCCCACACAACGTAATTGCCATGCATTTCCTTCTTCATGGCAATTCTCGGCCACACATTCAGGGGCAATGAGCATGATCCTGCAGCGCTTTCGACGGGAAGTGTTTGATCATCCATCATACAGCCCGGTCTTGGCACCTTCTGATTTTCATCTCTGATCGAATGAGCCGCTGGATATGAAGACGTTTTGGCACAGAAACCAAGCTGCAGACCAGAGTACAGAATCGGCGGAAACAGAAACCATAGGCCTTCTATGACGAGGGTATTGGAAAGTTAGTAGAATGCCACGACAAATGTCTTAGTCGGAGCCGCGACTGGTAGAGAAGTAGCTAGATGGTGTAGCTAAATATTGTAAATAAAAAAGATTTCATTTTCACTGTTGTTTCCATTTCGCGACCAATGGGACCTTACTTTCGTAAAAGCCCTCCTATTTTGTTCCCTGTATCATCACCTGTTCAGATACTGATTTCTGTAGGCTTCTCAAAGAATACACTTCAGTATCCATGCAACTTTGTTGGCTTATATAGAAATAATTAACGAGTTAAACTAAATCAACAACTAAATCTTGTCACAGTTTCATCTGATGTCAAAGAAAACATTCTTGGTTAGAACATTATACACACAAGTAAAAGGTAGTAATCAAATTACAGATACACTATGTGATTAAATGTATCCGGACACCTAGCTGAAAATGACTTTCAAGTTCGTTGTGCCCTCCATCTGTAATACTGGGATTCAACATGGTGTCGGCCAACCCTTAGTCTTGTTGACCCCTTCCACTCTTGCAGACATACGTTCAATCATGTGTTGGAAGGTTTCTTGGGGAATGGCAGCCCATTCTTCACGGAGTGCTGCGCTGAGGGGAGGTATCGATGTCGGTCGTTGAGGCCTGGCACGAAGTTGGCATTCCAAAACATCCCAAAGGTGTTCTATAGGATTCAGGTCAGGACTCTGTGCAGCACAGTCCATTACAGGGATATTATTGTCGTGTACCCACTCCGCCACAGGCCGTACATTATGAACAGGCGCTCGATCCTGTTGAAAGATGCAATCGCCATCCCCGTATTGCTCTTCAACAGTGAGAAGCAACAATGTACTTAATACATCAATCTAGGCTGTGTTGTGATAGTGCCACGCAAAACAACAATGGGTACAAGCCCCCTCAATGACAAACACGACCACACCGAATGTTACTGTTGGCACTACACACGTTGGCAGATGACGTTCACCGGGCATTCGCCATACCTACACCCTGCCATCGAATCGCCACGTTGTGTACCGTGATTCGTCACCCCACACAACGTTTTCCCACTGTTCAATCGTCCAAACACTCCTTACGCCAAACGGGGCGTCGTTTGGCATTTATTGGCGTGATGTGTAGCTTATGAGCAGCAGCTCGATCATGAAATCCAAGTTTTCTCACCTTCCCCCTCACTGTCATAGTACTTGCAGTGGATCCTGATGCAGTTTGGAATTGCTGTGTGAGGTCTGGATAGATGTCTGCTTATTATACATTAAGACCCTTTTCAACTGTCGGCGGTCTCTGTCAGTCAACAGACGAGGTCGGCCTGTACGCTTTTGTGCCGTACGTGTACCTTCACTATCACATCGGAAACAGAGGGCCTAGGGATGTTTAGGAGTGTGGAATCTCACGTACAGACATATGACACAAGTGACACCGAATCACCTGACCACGTTCGAAGTATGTGAGTTCCGCGGAGCACCCCACTATGCTCTCTCACGATGTCTAATGACTACTGACGTCGCTGATATGGAGTACCTGGTAGTAGGTTGCAGCACAATGCACCTAATATGAAAAACGTATGTTTTGGGGGTGTCCGTATACGTTTGATCACATAGTGTATGACCAATTGTACTGCAGTCGTCAATCTCTGTAAAAATTACTTTATGACACTATATACAAATGATTGTTTTTCGTAATGATCAATCGGAAATTTTTTTCTGGTGAAAATAAAATTTTAATTGCTGGTGGTGCACAGGAACTCTCACAGACAAAATAAATGAGTAGATTGTTGTTTTTTGTTGTTGTTGTTGCTGAAGTTGTGTCCTTCAGTCAGAAGACTGGTTTCATGCAGCTCTCCAAGCTAATTATTCCTGTAAAAGCTTCTTCAGCTCTGCATGACTACGACAACCTACACACATTTCAACGTACTCACAGTAGTCGAGCCTTTGTCTTCCTCTACATTTATTTCCTAGCACATTTCCTTCCATTACCAAACTGATGATTCACTCATGCCTCAAGATCTGTCCTATAAACCGAGCTCTGCTTTGAATTAAGTTGTGCCAGAAATATTTCTTTCTTGTGAGTTCGGTGCTGTATCTCCTCATTAGTTATCTGGTCTATTCATCTAATTTTCAGCATTCTTCTGTAGAACCACAATTCCAAATTTTCTAACATCTTATCGTTTGAACTGTTTATTGTTCCTATTTCACTTACTTGTAACGCTACACTCCAGAAAAATACGTTAAGAAAAGACTTACAATTATTTAAATTTATATCAGACGTTAACAAATTTCTCTTCTTTAGAAACTCTTTTCTTATATCGCCAATTCACATATTATATCTTCTCTACTCCGATCATAATCAGCTACTTTATTGCCCAGATAGCAAAACTTATCTATGACGTTTAGTGCATCGTTTCCAATACAATTCCCTCAGAATCGTCCGATTTAATCTGACTACATTCCATTAGCCTCTTTTTGGATTTCTGGATCATTTTACATCCTCTTTTCAAGACACTGTCAATTTCATTCAACTTCTCTTCCAACTGTTTTGCTGTCTCTAACAGAATTAAAACCTCAAAGTTTCTATTTCTTCATCAACATCAACGTCTACATGACTACTCTGCAATGCACAGTTAAGTGCCTGGCAGAGGGTTCATCGAACCATCGTCAAGTTTCTTCTCCACCGTTCCACTCTCCAACAGGACACTAAGAAACCGAGCACTTGAATCGTTTCGTGCGAGCTCTGATTTCTCTTATTTTATTATTATGATAATTTCTCCCTTCGAAAGTGGGCGCCAACAAATTAATTTCGCACTCGGAGGGGAAAGATGGTGGCTGAAATTTCTTAAGAGAATCCTGCCGCAACGAAAAACGTCTTTGTTTTAATGATTGCCACCCCAATTCGCTTGCCATCATATCCTAGGTACTCTCTCCCCTATTTCGCGATAACGCAAAATTAGATGCCCTTCTTTGATCTTTTTCGATTTCCTCCGTCAGTTCTATTTGATGCTGATCCCACGTCGCTTAGCAGTACTCCAGAAGAGTATGGAAAAGTGTAATGTAGGCTTTTTCTTTAATAGACCTGTTGCATTTTCTAAGCGTTTTGCCAGTAAATCGCGATCATTGGTTCGCTTTTCCCACAACATTATCTATGTTATCGGTCCAGTTTAAGTTATTCTTAATTGTAATCAGTAAGTATTTAGTTGAATTTACGGCCTTTAGATTTCAGTGATTTATCGTGTAACCGATATTTAGTGGATTCCTTTAGGTACTTATGTGGAAGACTTAACACTTTCGATTATTTAGAGTCAACTGCCACTTTTCGCACCATAAAGATATCTTGTCTAAATAATTTTGCAAACTATTGATTTTGATGATCTGATGACTTTATAAGACGATGAATGACAGAATCATCTGCAAGCAGTCTAAGAGTGCTGCTCAGATTGTCTCCTAAGTCGTTTATGTACATCAGGAACAACGGAGGGCCTATAACACTTCCTTGGGGAAAACAAGACATTACTTCTGTTTTATTAGATGACCTTCCGTCAGTTATTACGAACTGTGGCCTTTCTGACAGGAAATCACAAATCCATTAGCACAGTTGAGACGATACTCCATAGCCACGCAGTTTGGTTAGAGGTTGCTTGTGAGAAACCGTGTCAAAAACCTTATGGAAATGTAAAAATATAAAATCATTGTGACATCCCCTATCGATAGCACGTATTACTTCGCGAGAATATAGAGCTAGTTGCGTTTCAAAAGAACAGTGTCTTCTGAATCCGTGCTGGCCATTTGTCGATAAACTGTTTTCTTCGAGGAAATGCATAATGTCGAACACAGTACATGTTCCTAAATCCTACAGCAAATCGACATTAGTGATATGGATCTGTGATTCTTTGTTAGGCATTGGTGTGACCTATGCAACTTTCCAACCTTTAGGTATTCATCTGTCGACGAGCGGGAAATTGTAAATGGTTACTAAGTAGGGAAACTATCGTACTGATTAATAATTAGGGAGCTATTGTATCAGCATACTCTGAAAGGAACCTAACTGGTATACTGTCTCTATTGAGTGATTTAACATGCTACACTACACCGACGATGTCTACTGCTATGTTATTCATGTTACGAGCTGCTCTTCATGTGAATTGTGGAATATTTAATTCGTCTTCTTTGATCAACGAATTTCTGAAAATCATGTTTAGTAACTCTGCTTTAGTGGCACTGTCATCAGCAACATGATCATGAAGCACAGTGAAGGTATTTATTAAGTCTTACCGCTGGTGTTCTTTAAATACCACCTGAATCTCTTCAGATTTTCTGTCAGATTTCGGGACAGCGTTCCTTAGTGGAAACTATTGAAAGCATCTCGCATTGAAGACTTCGGTAGATTTCTAGCTTTTGTAAAAATTCGCCAACCTTGGAGGTTCTGCGTTCTTTCCAACGTGGCATGCGTTTTTCGTTGCTTCTGAAACAGTTTTCTGATCTGTTTTATACACCAAAGAGAATCTGCTCCGTCTCTTACTAATTTATTTGATACAAACATCTCAGTTGCCATAGATACTATTTCTTTAATTCCAAGCCATGTCTGGTCTACGCTTACGTAGTTTTGAAGGAATACAGACTGTTTTGAAGGAAGGCGTCTAACTAAATATATTTTGCGTTAATTTTTGGTGGATTTGGATGTTATATTATTCAGTTTCAATGCAGCGACCTTGTGGTCACTAATACCTGTATCCACCATGATGCTCCCTTTCTGATCAGGATTATTTGTTGCTGAGAGGTCGACTATTTTTTCTCAACCATTTATACTTCTAACGGGCTCCTGTACCAATCGTTCGAAATAATTTTCTGAGAAAGTATTCAGTACGATTTCGTTCCATGTTTCATGCGCGTCACTTCCTGAACATCTATTCCTTCTTTGGTTTGATTTGCTTGCTCAGTGTACAGACTGAATAATATAGGGAATAAGCTACAACTCTGTCTCACTCTCTTCTCAACCACTGCTTTTCTTGCATGCCCCTTGACTGTTATAATTCCGTATAGTTTCTGTACGAGTTGTAAATAACCTTTCGCTCATTGAATTTTACCCCATCTACCTTCAGAATTTTAAACAGTGTATGGCAGGCAACATTGTCAAAAGCTTTCTGTAGGTTTGCCTTTCCTTAACCTATCTCCTAAGAGATGTCATAGGGTCAGTATTGCCTCGCGTGTTCCTACATTCCTCCGGGATCCAAACTGATTCTCCCCGAGGTTGGCTTCTACCAATGTCTCCGTTCTCCCGTAAATAATTTTGCCACCATAACTTGTTAAACTGATAGTTCGATAATATGTACACCTGTCAGCACTTGCTTTATTTGGAACAGTAATTATTACACTATTTATGAAGTATGAGGGTATTTCGCCTTCATCATACATCTTGCACATTACTCGAGCGGATAACGGACTGGCTGAACGCGCGGTGTAGTCGGCTGGCAGCGTCTCCCGACAGAATGGATGCGACGGAATTTGCGTGTCCTTATCTTCTGGCAGAGCCGGATGGATGTGCAGCGTCAGCGGTAACGAGGCTCAGCAGGCAAGTCCCGTCAAGGCCATCACCGATACTTGTACTGTGGCGTCTTCAATCGAAGTCTCTGATAAAGAATCTCTCCGGCTCTAGATTTTGAAGACATACTGAACTTTCTGGGCCCCATTCTTGACTCCAAACTGTCGTGGTTAACACACCTGAGAGACCTGAAAGCCAGACTCCTGAGGGCAAGGAATATGATAAAGTGCCCTATCCACGGAGCTTGGGGAGCAGACAGGGTACGTCTACTCAAGTTTTATAGGACTTACATGTGTTCGGGGCCAGACTACAACTGCACAGTGTACGGGTCAGTGAGGCCTTCTTACCTGAAGATCAGTGTTGCTATCCACCATGAGGGGATGAAGGGATTAGGCTGGCCGCGGGTACTTGTAGGACGAGCCCCATACGCAGTCCCTGTGCTGACACTGGGGAACTGACACTCACCATCTGGCAACAGCTTCTCATGGTGCGCCATGCATCTAAGTTACTCGCAGCTACGACTTCTCCTGCACACCATACTCAGCATTGCTCGTCCACCCGTGGAAAATCTTTTCTCCAGTCGTTCACGAGCAACAGTACCTTTTGGGATATGTGAGCAGTGTATGTTGGATTCAATAGTTGTGGAACGGGTACAGCCCTTATTTCAGTATTTTAACTGCTGCCACCGTGGTCACTCCAGAGGTCCAGAGCAATTTTAGATTTAGTGCAGTACAGGAGAGACTGCACTCCTACATATGTTTTTAATACATTATTTTACTGCATTTTAACTAAGCACCACAACTCTACAGTTGTCTTTACGGATGGGTCGAAAAAGGGGACTCCGAACGTTGCTGCCTCTGGATCGCAGGGTCCCAGGTTCGATCCCAGGCCAGGTCGGGGATTTTCCCCGCCTGGGGACTGGGTATTTCTGTTGTCCTCATCATTTCATCGTCATCCGGGAAAACGGCAAGACTAGACTGTGACAAGATTGGAGATATGTATGAGCGCTGATAACCGCGTACTTGAGCGCCCCACAAACAAACTTCATCATCATCAAGGGCACTCCATTGGCTGCTCTTTTGTTTCCCGGACCATGTTTTGAAGGTCCGACAGCCTCAAGACTTTACTGTCTTCAACACAGAATTATAAGCGATCCTGTGGGCACCGGACCAGATGAAATGTACTTAGAGCGCTAAATTCCTTGTCTGTTGCGATTCTCTGAGTGCCCTTCACTCTCTGCAACGCTTGTACTTAGGAAATAGCCCAGAATACCTAGGAAGCCCTTCTCCAACTGCAACGCCTGGGGAAGGAGGTGTCTTTCTGCTGGGTACCAGAGTACGTAGATACTGCAGGGAACGAGAAGGTGGATGCGGCAGACAAGGGAGCATGTGGCGATCCTCATTTAGTTCATGAGTGTATGGGAAGACGAGTGGCTGGACGTATTACGTAATAAGCTGCACCTGGTAAAGCCTCCTTCGTGACCGTGGCGTACTTCCTTTCATTCACGAAGACGGGATGAGGTCCTCCTAACTAGTCTTCGCACAGGCTTCTTTCGCCGGCGAGAGGACCCCCCAAAGTGCGGTGCTTGTGGCGAACAAAGCGCTGTACGCCACATTTTACTAGATTGTTTTATTTTCAGACCAGAAGGCAGTGGAAGATTTGCTGACAGATCTGTCCACGATTTCAAATCACGTTGAAGCGAATGTGCTTAGATTTTTAAGATCTTATGATGTGTCCAAATTGTTTCCAAAATTTTTTAATGTGTTAAAATGATGACTGGCACACCCATGGTCTTTTTGTCATTCAGGATATTGCGGAGACATGGCTTAGCCAAAGCCTGGGGGATGTTTCCAGAATGAGATTTTCGCTCTGCAGGGGAGTGTGCACTGATATCCTTTCTTTCAGGAGTGCTAGTCCTGCAAAGTTCGCAGGAGAGCTTCTGTAAAGTTTGGAAGGTAGGAGACGAGGTACTAGCGGAAGTAAAGCTGTGAGGACGGGGCGTGAGTCGTTCTTGGGTAGCTCAGTTGGTAGAGCACTTGCCCGCGAAAGGCAAAGGTCCTGAGTTCGAGTCTCGGTCCGGCACACAGTTATGATCTGCCAGGAAAGTTTCATATCAGCGCACACTCCGCTGCAGAGTGAAAATTTCATTCTGAATGAGTTTTCATTAACGCCGTAGCGTTCCACGGGATCACTTACGCCTGCTCTTCGTTCGACCTCTTGATAACAACACGACCCCGGCTCGGGCCGTAAAACTTCTGTCTACAGTAAGAAATAATAGAAATCAGCAAGATAAAAGGCTTTCTAACTACTCATTACGAAGCTATTGCATAAACAAATTGAAAAACATGGATCTCAACTATTAAAACAGGAGTTATTTTCATAGACACTGGGCCAAAGACAGGAACTTCGAGAAAACTACAGTGAGCAGAAGATGTATGTAACTTACACCGATAAGCCAAAGCTTATGACCACTGCTTACTGCAATGTTGGATACCGCCTGGTGGCGTTCCGGGCACGTGACGCGGTAATAACAATATGTAAGCCATGCAGACTTGGACGGGGCATCATCCTAGCGAAGACATGGGTTGCAAATAGGGAAATCCATTGAATAAGCGACTTTGAAAAAGGGTAGATTATTATTGCAGAGAACCTTTGAACAAGTATCTCGAAAATGGCAAAGCTGGTCGAATGTTCATGTGCTACTGTCGGGAGGCTGTACGGAAGGCGGTAGAAGAATAGTGGAACTAACACTAAGCGCCAAATGGTTGGACGTCCACGACTCTTCACAGAGCGTGGGGTTCGGCGGCTTGTTTGCAGTTTGGAGTAGGATAATAGTGATCTGTGACATTTCTGCCGAAAGAGCACAATGCTGCTGCACTCACAAGTGTTCCGGAGCACAACGTTCATCGAACATTGTTGAACATGGAGCTCTGCAGCAGACCACGCCTACGTTTTCTCATGTTGACCCAACGATATCTTCATTTACGATTGCAGTAGGCACGGGACCATCGGGATTCGACCGTCGATCAATGTAAACGTGTCGACTCTTCGGGTGAATCACATTTGATTCTTTAGGACGCTGGTCGTCTACACAAACGCCATCATTGAGGTGAGCGGCGGCTCGAAACATGCAGCGTGCCGCAGACGCTGGCTGGTTGGACCAGTATTATGCTACGGGAGACATTCTCCTGTGCTTGCATGGGACCTGTGGTAGTAATCGAAGACAATCTGACAGCTGTGAACCACCTACATCCCTTTATGCTTGATGTCTTTCCCGACGGCTACGTCATCTTTCAGTAGCATAACTGTCCGTGTCTCGGAGCCAGAACAGTGCTAGTTTGGTTTGGGGAGCATTGCAGTGAACTCACCTTGAATTCTCGGCGACCAAATTCACCCTTACGTAAAGTCCTATGGAACCCATACGAGTCGCTATCGGGTGCCATCACCGCGTACGCAAATCAGCGACCCGTTACTTACACGTATTACATGACCTGTGCGTAGACATCTAATGCCGCACACCTTCAAAAACCTTCCAACAAACTGTCGGGTGCCCGATACTCAGAATCACTGATGTATTTCATTTCAAAGACGGACAAACAAGCTATTAAGCAGGTAGTCATTACTTTTTGGCTCATAAGTGTATAGTTTTACAAGTATTTTTATATTGTCATACAATAATAATTCGCCTCTCCTTTGTATGTTACCTTACGCCCACCACACCAACGCTCACCACTATGAGTTTGTTGAACAATCGTAATCGTTATGATCGTCATACCACAAAGGGGCCTAGCAGGATGTGGTGAAGGAGGATTCTGAACGGCAGTCATTCAGGAAGTTTTCGTCGTGTGTATTTAGAAACCAATGTACGTCATGAATTACATTTTAATGTATTTGAAGGATTCATATAATAATGGTACTGTTAGATCCTATGCCGATTTTCAAAGCAGGACTCCAACATACTGGATTCGTTTAACAAGTCAGCAAAGTTGCCTCACATAGAAACGCCAAATAATAACTGATATATAACGATGAAAGAACATAGCTTACGCAAAATAAACCTTGTAGAGTGAATCTAATGCACTGTCACTAGTCCGTGGCAAAACAGTTGTGAGTTGGCTGGAAATAATGTGAAGAACATACAGGGGGAGAAGCGTATAAGTGCTGATATTTTTATCGGTGACTGAGGACAGCGTACTGAACATTTCATCAGTATTTACTTCATTTGCAGGCTAATAATTATAGATAATAAGAGTAGTAAATTTTTAGCTTGTCTAGTCCCTCCAAGTACGTGTGTCTAGAAAAAGCCGAACAGTCGGGCGGGCAGATGTTCAAGTTTGGACTCAAAACTGTTAATCTATACTGACAGACATAGTGCACTTACACGGGAATGGACCAATCCGATAAGACGAGACCTGCCTTGAGATATTTTATACGCGAAGCATATCCCTAAATAAATTCAATGTAAAAATTTTATCTGTTAAGACGCACTGCAAGTATTTAAAAAAATGTTGAAAATTGCCGAATTTGTAGCCCGCAAGACGGTGGGAAAAATGGACACCCTTACTGAAGCTGTAACATATGCACCTTCGCAACGACTCAGGCGCATTGCCTTGGTCGCAGTACATTTGTAAGCAGGAAACACGATACAACACGATAGTAATACATAAAACGAATTTGCGCAGATAGTTTCCTCGACACTATTGCAAACGGTTACTGTGTTCTGGAAATCTATCAAAATTAACAGTTGCTTTATGCAGCATGTTATTGGAAACTGTGTAAACCTAAGAAGAAACAGGAAATAACTGTGACGATTCCGTGAACAATGGTTCGGAAGACGACAGTTGTGCCAGTAGAGTATGGAACCTGAATACCTCCCTAGTCCAAAGGAAACATGTGCTAAAATAGCGTCCAGTGACAAAGAAAAGACTGTGAATTGTGGAAAACGCTTAAAGAAAAGCAGTGTGCGGAACCACTTTCGTTTCGTAAAATCGGCACATGAACTGAGTAAATGGAAGAAAGAGATACTCGAATTAAGAAATATGCGCCAAAATGAAACTCACAAAAGTGTGGAAGAAAAACTGTTCGAAAGATTTAGAACTTCTCGCGAGAAACAATACTCCATGACAGATGGAGATCTAAGAGACTGGACCCTTCGAATCGCTGATTTCCAGCATTTCCAGCTGCTATTAATAGGCAGTACTATAGAAAAATTCATAGCTGATGTAAAGACGAAGTTTGCTGTTATCCTCGCAGCTACAGTGTGCAACACTGATCAGTCAAGTTTCATGAAAGAACTGCGTACATGCCGGCCGCGGTGGTCTCGCGGTTCTAGGCGCGCAGTCCGGAACCGTGGGACTGCTACGGTCGCAGGTTCGAATCCTGCCTCGGGCATGGATGTGTGTGATGTCCTTAGGTTAGTTAGGTTTAAGTAGTTCTAAGTTCTAGGGGACTGATAACCACAGCAGTTGAGTCCCATAGTGCTCAGAGCCATTTGAACCATTTTTGAACTGCGTACACACCACCACACTTCATCTTTTCGGAGTGAAAAAAGTCGGAGTCAGTTGAGCAATCGATGAATGCTATGACACATTCGCACAGAATAATGATAGTTATGTGTCAATTACTGCTTCTGCAGCTTTACGCTGAGGTCACGAAATGCATGGGATACACCTAATGTGGTGTCGGACCTTCTTTCGCCTGGCGTAGTTCAACAACTCGACGTGGCATAAACTCAGTAAGTCGTTGGAAATCCCCTGCAGAAATATTAAGCCATGCTGCTTCTATAGTCGTCCATAACTGCGAAAGTGTTGCCGGTGCAGGATTCTGTGCACTAACTGACCTCTCGGTTATGTCTCATAAACGTTCGATGGGATTCATGTCGGACGATCTGGGTGGCCAGATCATTCGCTCGAAATACCCGGAATGTTCTTCAACCAATCGCGAACGAGTTTGGGTCGATGACATGGCTCACTGTCATCCGTAAAAATTCCATCGTTGTTTGGGAACATGAAGTCCATGAATGGCTGCGAATGGTCTCCAAGTAGCCGAACGTAACCGATGACCTACTCCATTCCATGTAAACACAGCCCACTCCATTGCGGAATCACCACCAGCTTGCACAGTGCCTTGTTGACAATCTAGGCCCACGGCTTCGTGAGGTCTGAGCCACACTCCATTGAACATCAGATCTTGGAAGTTATTTAAGATTTAATGAAATAACACACTTTTGTATAATTATAGCCTGGTTTACGCCGAGACGAACACAAGAGAACGAGCATCAGTGGACTAGAATTCTCTCTGAAGTTAACGGCAGACAAACGCGAGCGAACTTCATTCAACTGTGATCGATTTGCATACCCTTGTGTTTCGCTGGTGGTCGGTCTTTTAGCGAGCTATGCAAAGAAGTTCTGGCCCTGTCGACTCTACACATCGTTAAGGGGAGAAGCCTAGGTTAAAAAGTAAATGGCAAAATGGGTGGTCCTCCTGGGATTCGATACCACGATCGTTTGGTTTTCAGGCAAGAGCTTTACCGCCTTTTTTGCCATTGTTCTTGTCATTTGTTCTGGGCGAACGTCGCAGGACACCCCTTCAAATTTGTTGTTGAATACTTCACATAGTTTGTTTTTTTTTAATTGCAGAAAAGCAGCCAGCACTCTGACTGAACACGCTGAGCTACCGTGCCAGCAGCGCTAGATTGCGAGATCCGACAACCAGAGTGTATATGCTATTTTTCTTCAGGTTATGTTGATCGTCGGTAATTAGTGTCCCGTTTATAAATTTACCCCTCAATTATAAGGAGAAGCCAGAGAAGAACTTCAGCCGTCATAAGTGCAAAATTTTGGACTAATGCTAAAGAAAGCTGGAGCTGCAATTCAGTGTTAAATGCACTATTTCCACGCATTTCACGCTACCGTAGAAATTGAACACCTAAATTCATCTTTACCTACTCCATTTTAAGTCCTTCGGCACGAACGTAGGGCTAGTCATGTAAAATAATCCTCTCTGACTATCTAAGTTTTGCATCGTGGCTCTAACAGTATAGTGATGTATCCTGAACGCCGATTATTAGCTACATAAAACAATAATGAGACGTTTACAGGCAATGTTCGTTACGTCGTGTTCTTTTCCGTTCCGTCTGATTTAAACGCTTGTGCATGGATAGCAGTGAATTGTAGTAAACACAGGCGAAATTTCTCCCAGTGCTCCTTCGCTGGTGTTCGCTTTCATTCCCTCTGGTGTGAATCAGGCTTCAGATGCTTAAAAATGGCGTATTTGCACTCCGGATGTTTACGCTACGCAGCGCTGAGCGCACTTGTCACAGCTGCTTCTTCTCATTCACTCAATCCCGCACTCGGCAGGCAGGGCTGCACAAACTGCTGTTAAAAGCGGTTTTCGTGCTGCAAAAATGAGTTATTTCAACATTTTTTAATACTTGGAGTGCTTCTAAGGAGCTGAAATTTTGGCAGTGGATTTCTTGCGATGTATTCGTCCGGTGCAAAAAAATTTCAGAGTGGGTTTCGACATGTCGGATTGGACTATTCCATTGTTAGTGGTGCAGCTACTACATCTACATCTACATCTACATTTATACTCTGCAAGCCACCCAATGGTGTGTGGCGGAGGGCACTTTACGTGCCACTGTCATTACCTCCCTTTCCTGTTCCAGTCGCGTATGGTTCGCGGGAAGAACGACTGCCGGAAAGCCTAAGTGAGCGCTTGAATCTCTCTAATTTTGCATTCGTGATCTCCTCGGGAGGTATAAGTAGGGGGAAGCAATATATTCGATACCTCATCCAGAAACACACCCTCTCGAAACCTGGACAGCAAGCTACACCGCGATGCAGAGTCTGCCACTTGAGTCTGCTAAACATCCCCGTAACGCAATCACGCTAACCAAATAACCTTGCGACGAAACGCGCCGCTCTTCTTTGGATCTTCTCTATCTCCTCTGTCAACCCGACCTGGTACGAATCCTACACTGATGAGCAATACTCAAGTATAGGTCGAACGAGTGTTTTGTAAGCCACTTCCTTTGTTGATGGACTACATTTTCTAAGGACTCTCCCAATGAATCTCAACCTGGCACCCGCCTTACCAACAATTAATTTTATATGATCATTCCACTTCAAATCGTTCCGTACGCATACTCCCAGATATTTTACAGAAGTAACTGCTACCAGTGTTTGTTCTGCTATCGTATAATCATACAAGAAAGGATCCTTCTTTCTATGTATTCGCAATACATTACATTTGTCTAGGTTAAGGGTCAGTTGCCACTCCCTGCACCAAGTGCCTATCCGCTGCAGATCTTCCTGCATTTCGCTGCAATTTTCTGATGCAGAAAACATCGTTAGTAAATTATGTAGCGTTTCCGTAGGAAGAACGTTAGATGCAGAGAATAAACAACACACACACTAAAGTGGGTACATTTTATGTTACCAATGATCACAATATCTGCGCTTATACCCCTAACACCCTGAAGAGCGATGATTCAGTTTATAAAGCGCTCATCACACCAAAGTCTTCAAGAGCTGCTTCTTCATATAGAGGCTTAGTGAATCATAATACCCTACTGTCCTAAGGTTCAGCAAAATCAAGAAATGAGAATATATTTCCTGAACAGGACAGAAAGGTAGCAGAACAATGGAATCCTTTATCACAACATGTTTTCAATACAACAGTGCTAGTACTGTATCATCAGAAAAGTTCTCAGCCGAAATGAACTTGCTTCATGGCACAGCGGCTAAGGTAGTAGGCTCGCATTCAGTAGGAGCATGGTTATCACCGTCCGACCATCTAGCTCAGGCCTGGCCAAACAGCGATCTGCCAGCGCGAGCGCTCCGGCACACTCTGCATAGCGATCCGAGCGCAGAAGCGAGTGGTGCTGAGGGGTGAGGAGGGAAAGGAAAAGGAAGGCTGCAGCCGGACACTGCTAGAGCAAGGCAGTTGCTTTGTCAGATGCCATACAGTTTGCTGACAATACTTCTAGCATTAAATTACATTTATGTACTGAGTCAGGAGTACTATGGCGTCTACGCGCTTGTCAAAAAACAAGAAGAGGAGAAGCCATTCGTTCAATGCCAAATGGAAACTGCCTTACTTTTCGTATCGTTTAAAGACCATGTAAAGTGCTTAGTATGCCATTGCACTATCATCAGCAGGAAAAACACTTATTGGAACATCATTACATCAGCCACAAAATCAATGTGGTGAACTTGTTTTCTGGCAGACGACTGTGAATGCTGGTTGAACTGAAAGCGGTCATTAGGGAGAACTGAGTTAATGGTAAGCGGAGTGGTGACAAAATCTTTTATCATCCATATCACAAGTTATTTGAATTCATTAAGTGTCTTAATGTAAGGGGAGAATCATTTGGTAGCAGATATGACAGAAAAGATCGATGCTCTCAAACGAAAAGTAATCCTTTGAAAAAATCAGCATCATGATATGGAACATTTCCTGTAACTCAATGCAGCTATTTGTGGACTGGGCATCACTGACTACGTCTCAGTAATTGAAATACGTCATAGGGAGTTCTCAAAGAAATTCTAATTGCGCTACTTTAAATGGATTTCAATTTGTTTGTCAGACCATTCTCGCTATTGGCTGCTAATGTATCTCGTAACTTTCAACTTGAGCTGAAAGATATTCGGCATAGCACGCAGATCAAAGACCTGTTTGTCCTACAGAGGAATTTAGAAGACTTCTTTTAGAATGTTACGTCAAGAGTAATATCCTCGACTGCAAGGATAAGCTGCTAAAGTTATTTCAGTGTTTGGTTCAACATATGTGTGTAGACGCTTTTTTTTCTGTTATGAACCACAGTTCCTGATACATTATGTACTCTAAAACTGAAATGTGTATAAATTTATAAACGTCACAATTTAGTGCTAAATGCCTGTATGTAAAGCTTCTTGTTCCCATGTATTAGTATTATCTAAGGTGTTTATTCGATCCAGTAATAAAAGTTACTGCTTTGGCAGAAAAATAAATGGCTCTGAGCACTATGGGACTCAACATCTATAGTCATAAGTCCCCTAGAACTTAGAACTACTTAAACCTAACTAACCTAAGGACATCACACAACACCCAGTCATCACGAGGCAGAGAAAATCCCTGGAAGAAAAATAAAAAGATGAAAATAAACACACTTGATAAACTCCAGCTCATAAAAGTATGTTGCAATATTCGCCTCTTAGAAGTAGATGCACCGAGCTATAATCACGTCTTCCTAAGTTACCAGCGTGTGCAGCCTTCGGTATATAGCCGTCTTATTCACACACCTGCTCGGAATAGTGTAGTCGAGGGGAAGACGGATTGCTGTGTGGACTAGGCTGTGCTCACGAAGCGCGAACGCACTTCGGGAGTGCAAATCTTGGCCAGGGCTCATCTAGTTTTAGGATTGCCATTGTTTCCCCATTCGCTTAAGGATAATGCCGGCTCGCGGCCCTTGAGAAGGTCATGGCTTATTTCCTTCCTCGTCCTCAGTCCTACTGCCCTCATTGTCGACGAGAGCTTAACCTTCTCTCTTTTATAAGAGTTTTTGAATTTTTTTTACCCTGTATGAGAGCGATCCAAACATTTATGTTCAATATAGGTCATCCAACATCTAACTCTGTACTCCGTTAAGAATGTTGCTACTTCATGAGTTGCAGGTTTTAAGAGCATCAGTGTTCTGTTATTTATCTGTCCTAGAGTGCACAACTGAGTACAGTAATTTGCCGATAATGGTGGGGGCATGTAAATTTGATTCTTGAACATACAAGAAAATTTGCCCCGTTACTTTTAGATGAAAAGATGTTTACACTTACTTAGTTTCCACACTCGTGTCCATACTCATCTGTACTGTCTGGCATATGTCGCCGAAAAAATTAAAAATTCTACAAATTAATACTTTTATAAAAATGAAATAATATCTACACTTATTGCCAAGAGAAAGCATTGAAACTCTATGCTAGAGCAGGCTCAAGGGTGATGTGAAAAAGGCCTATGTGTGAGAATTTTCTGTTGGACTGAAGGGCCATTTTTGCTCATCGTTAAAATGCAACTGAAACTGTTCGGTCAGTTATAAATTGTTTTCCTTAACGAAGATGTTAATGTTGTAACCTTTAAAAAAAAAGTTTGCCTTGCTTTCACCGCAGAGTCCGCACCTAATAACTTTCCCTCGAGGTACAGTATCACCTCAAACTGGAAGAAGAAATTTCAGGTGCCTCGTCGCTCTGTAAACATTGTTAACTTCGTTGTGTATGTTTTTATTGTAACTGCTTGTTTTTCTCAAGCGAGGATGGGGAACCAAGAACGGAGTTCGCCTAAGTGAAAGCAGTACACCAGCTCAAAGCATATGCGCATTGGTCGGTGTATGAAACAAACGATAATTAAATCGGCACGTAGAATTGAACCAGTTCGAGCTCACTTCGTTGCCCTGCACACTGACACCTTGCCCAGAACGCTATAAGAGAAGTGTCGGTTTACTCATTTAAGAGTTTGGTGTTATTGATTCAGCACATCACAATCCAAAGTGAAGTACTGTGTTAAATCGAGAAGAAGAACGAACTTCGACTAGTCATGGATTTGTATATCATGTTCTGCCATGGCAGGGTAAACCATTTGATCTGTATTGTTGTACGATTGGCTTAAACAATCGCTGATTTATCCCAACGGTTCGTTAAAACATTAATCTTATTTATCAACTATTTTTCCTTTCAAAGTGATTTCGTTTTTTTAAATATATACATGGTATTAAAAAAAGCGTCCAATATTTTGAAAGGCGGTAGTACCCTTCAGAACAAGAACAAAAAATGTGCTATAAATGTAGACTCTAAAATGCATACCTTACGAGTTAAAGCGCTTGTTCATTTTCGCTGCTGTCTCTTCTATTCAATATGTGCTCGTAGCTCTTAAGTTATGCACTTTAAAGCCTATGGTTACTGGACTTCTTTTTTTTTTTTTGTCCATACTACCTACTCCCAAAATATGGAAAGCAGAAAGGCTGCAGTGGAAGAGATGAGTTTCACGGTATCGAAGATTAACAAGTTCTCATAGCTCTTAAGGTATGCTTTTTAGAGCCCATGATTCTTGGAATTTTTTTCCTTCTTCCAGTGAGTATCACCACCTTTCAAAATAATCGACACGTTTTTTAACACACTACATATCAATGGTGCGGCGGAAGCAGAGGTGTTGTGAAGCTATCGCCGTACCGCGCGAGACTCCTGAATAAAACAAGTATTTCGTTTATTTGTTCCAAATCTGCAGTATTCCGTGTACAATTTTAACATGTAGTTTCAATATTTAGGATGTCAGTGTTGTTGGATGACAGATAAAATATCTCGTTGTCGTTTATCTGAAAAGCAGAAAGTTTGTTGAATTATTACCATGGTATTCAAATGCTGGAATTTTGCTGCATTGATATCGTTGTATTCGAATGAAAAAAACGGCAGAGTCACCGTAAGACCAAATCATGCCGATACATTGCGATTATGTCTTCAGTCTCCAGGATATACCATAACATTCTGACATTGATCTCTTATTAGGCTATTTCTTGGCAGGCAAAATTATCTAAATGAGAAAAGAACTTTTTAAAAGAACATGTATGATTTTCGTCAGCTACGGTACTTTTTAACGATTGCTTAGTCTGAGAAAAGAATTTGACGATAGCCAAGACTAAGCAGCCATATTAAAATCCGACAAGACTTCGTTAGAAACATGTCAGTAAATTTTGGACAGTGCGATGATGCGCATGTTTGACAACTGTTATCTTGTATTCTGTGTTGTTAAGTTGTATCAATGCAATCACTTGACTGTAACGAATTAGTGAGTGCAGTTTTTATAACTACGGAATATTAATTACTTCAGCGGTGGATAAAATTGATACCTGAGCCCACTGCGAAGAGTAGCCGCAAGTATTGTGCTGTACGTGATCGGGAAGAGTGCCCACCCTGTGTCCAACATCTGCGTCGTGCTGTAATGCTTGGTACAATCATCTACAAACAGTCTATAGGGAGAGTTACTGCAGACGTATAATCTAAAGTAATTTTTTTAGCCGTTAAGGCGTTTATCCCGGTAGTTATATAGTATTGTCTAGGTTGCCGACCGGTTGATGAAATTCGTAGCATTGTCCTCGTGCTTTGAAATACTGTTCGCGGTCTTTCTTCGTGTCGCCAAACATTTGACAGTCACACGACGGGAGCCGAATGATTTTCTTGAGAAATCACCCACTACACCTGCAATTCGGAGCAGGTATCACTACGGAGGAGGATAATAACATTAACAGGATACTAGAAAGTTTACACATCAAATGGCCAATTTCTATTTCACAGACGTAAATACTTAACTTCCTAGTATCATAAGCTTTTCACACACAAGAGGACACTCATAAATTATGTCGTATGCTAATAGTGCTGTAAGACGACTGTGTTTCGAAAAAATACTTTTGTTGTGGTAGTTAAAGTCGATTATTACTTGGCTGAGATATTACGTTACCGCTGCATTATGTAAAAACCACGTCTCCTCATATCGTCCTGCCACTCAATGAGCTTTTGAGCTGGACGAAGAAGCACTTGGAAACACTGAAGTGAGATCTTGATTGATTTCAGTTGGTTACAAAGTGTGCGAATTTCCCTTGCCTTCCAGTTGCGGGCAGCGTTTTGGCACTTTCTAACCCAGCTAGCTTGTGCGTACGATGATCTTTCTCGAATGGTTCAAATGGCTCTTGACACTATGGGACTTATCATCGGAGGTCATCAGTCCCCTAGATTCAGAACTACTTAAACCTAAGGACATCACACACATCCATGCGCGAGGCAGGATTCGAACCCGTGACCGTAGCAGCAGCGCGGTTCCGGACTGAAGCGCCTAGAACCGTTGGGCCACACCGGCCGACGATCTTTCTCGTCTGCGCTAAATATCATCAACTTGAAATGCTACTTAAACGTCATTTATTTAATGTTTGACACGGTAAATTGCATATTCTGTATTGCGCTTTTCGATTATCAGAAGAGCCAAAGATTATCTGGTCGCCAGTATTTTTTTTTTTTTTATTTACTTCATGAGAAGCAGTATCCACGGCTCTTTACGAGGAGGCGAACTAGCATTACATTATGTAATATGACTGGCCACGCGATAAGCAAGTAACCTTTGGCAATACGAGCTAGTTTAGATGTACTGTGCGATGCTTTTGCACTCCTGCACGTCCCCGTGGGACCTAGATCATTTATCTTAACAGTCATGATTGCCTCAATGTATCACGCAAATAATTTATGGCTCCAACACGAGACATATAAAGTTACATTGTTGTCATGAATACAAATTGAAAAGTACGCTCTCTCATAACTGGCACACTGAATCGCTTATAACGTTAGAGAAAGAAGACGGCATGCACTTCCAAAGGATCGTGCCTAGTAAACCATTTTGTCAGTCAAACCATCCTTCTCGTTGTTGACTACATTTATTTTATTTACCAAATATTAATAATAACAGTGGTTATAAAATGGTGACTTTCATAATTTTCTCACACGTTTAGTCATTTAGATTTCAGGGCCTTTATTTTGCAGACTTCAGTGTTATGGTTTTTGAGTGACTGACTTCACATAGGTGTAGTACCTGACATTCTTACCAATATATCTTTTTACTTAACATTGTTTGTATCTTTAAGCTAAGCAAAAGGAATCTGTGTATCCATAGCTCCTGCACGGATGTAAAATGAAAGACTGAAACACATGCGACCCGCAATTCGCACACAGTGTAATGCATATTAATGATATAAACAACTGTGTTTGCAGGATATAGGTAACGACAATGACAATGTTGTAAATTCAGACAGCAGAGAAGCTGAAAACTCTACCAGCAGTGTGCGACAAAATAGGAGTGGATTTTATCTTATTATTTCCCTCTGTGATCACTTAGATGTCCATATTCTTTTCAACAAGTCAGTCCATTGTTACAGGGACACCTTGGAAGAAAGTTTGAGTTCAGAGACTACTATAAATTCTAAATTTAGTAGAGCCGAAAAACTGAGCCGACAGCTTTCCTGAAAGAGGAGAATTCTGCAATTAACAGAATCTATAGCTACGTAACTACCTTATAATTCAAAAGCAAATGCTTGGCAGAGGGTTCACTGAACAACTTTCGGACTTTTTCTGTAACGTTCCTCTCTCGAAAAGCGTGTAGGAAAATGATCACTTAAATCATTCCGTGAGGGTTGTGATTCCTCTTACTTTATTACGATGCTCGTTTATCCCTATGTAGGTGTTCGTCAACAAAGCATTTTCGTATTCGGAGGAGAAAACTGGTGATTGGAATTCCGTGAAAAAACTCGCTACATTAGCTGGATCGACAAACTTTAAATTTGTGTGAATATCGTTCATTGGCAGAACACTTAGAAGGTGCAACAGGTCTACTAAAGAGACTGCTTACACCACGCTTGTCCGCCCTATTCTGGAATATTGCTGTGCGGTGTGGGATCCGCATCAGGTAGGACTGACGGGTGACATCGAAAAAGTATAAAGAAGGGCAGCTCGTTTTGTATTATCGCGAAAAAAGGGGAGATAGTGTCACAGACATGATACGTGAATTGGAGTGGCTATCATTAAAACAAAGGCGTTTTTCGTTCCGACGGGATCTTCTCATGAAATTTCAATCACCAGTTTTCTCCTCCGATTGCGAAAACATTCTGATGGCACCCACCTACATAGGGAGAAATGATAATCACGATAAAATAAGAGAAATCAGGGCTCGCACAGAAAAATTTAAGTGCTC
The DNA here is from genome assembly GCF_023898315.1 of Schistocerca nitens. Classification (NCBI taxonomy): domain Eukaryota; kingdom Metazoa; phylum Arthropoda; class Insecta; order Orthoptera; family Acrididae; genus Schistocerca; species Schistocerca nitens. Next base: position 553,805,631 of record NC_064616.1, on the reverse strand, counting down.
GTTTTTCCCGCGTGCCGTTCGAGAGTAGGACGGTAGAGAGACAGCTTGAAGGTGGTTCATTGAGCCCTCTGCCAGGCACTTTATTGTGACTAGCAGAGTAATCACGTAGATGTAGATGTAGATTGTGTAAAGGAAATTTAACGGATTCTTTTTAGTACTCAGGTGGAAGACATCACACTTGTTATTGTTCAGGGTCAAGTGTCACTTTTCGCACCATACGGATATCTTGTCTAAATCATTTTGTAATTCATATTGATCTGATGAGTTTACTAGATGGTAAATAATAGCACCATTTGCAAACAATCTCCCAAATCTTTTATGTAGATTAGAAACAGCAGAAGACCTATAACCCTTCCTTGGGGAACGCTGTATATCACTTTCGTTTTACTCGACGGCATTCCGTCAGTTACTACGAACTATAATCTTTCTGGCAGGAAACAGTAAATCCAATCGCACAACGAAGGCGATACGCCAAGGCAAGAAACTTAATTAGAAGCCTCAATTTGATTATATTGTGAGTAATGGTGCCAAAATCCTTCCAGAAAACTAGAAATGCGAAATGAATTTAAGGTCCCCTGTCGACAGCATTCATTACTTCATGTGAATAAAGAGCTAGTTGTGTTTGACAACAACGAAATTTTCTGAATCCGTGCTAACGATGTGTCGGTAGATCGTTTTCTTCGATGTAATTAATAATTCTTGAACACATACGTTCCAAAATCTTACTGCAGATCAGTGATATGGGTCTGTAATTCAGAGAATTACTTCTGTCTCCACTTTTGTGTATTGGTCTAACCTGTGCAACTTTCCAGTCCTTCGGTACACCTACGGTATCAACTTCTAAATTATTCATATTACTGATTCTAATTCTGCAACATTTACTGCGGCATCTTTAGTGAAGTAATCTCGAAGAACAGTGTGTTGTAACTCTGCTTTAAGGCACTGTCTTCGTTAAAATTACCATTGCTATCGCGCAGTGAATGCAATAATTGTGTCTTCTCACTGTGTACTTTATGTACGACTGGAGTTTTATGGAATTTTCTGTCAGATTTTGGGACAGAATTTCGGTGGGGGAACTATTAAAATCATCTCGCATTGAAGTCGGAGGAGGAGATCAGAGTTTAACGTCCCGTCGATAGCGAGGTCGTTAGAGACGGAGCACTAGCTTGGATTACGGAAGGATGGGAAAGGAGATCGACCGTGCACTTTTCAAAGTAACCATCACGGTATTTACCTGAAGCAATTTATGGAAACCCCTGAAAACCTAAATCTGGCTGGGATTTGAACCGTCGTTCTCCCGGATGCAAGTCCAGTGGGCTAACCACTGCGCCACCTTACACGGTCGCGTTGATATCCATGTAAATTTCTAGGTTTTGTAAAATATTGCCAACCTTGGAGTTTTTCATTCATTTCAATGGAGCATGCGTTTTTCGTTGCTTATACAACAGTATTCTGACCTGTTTTGTATACCAAGGAGGATCTGCTCCGTCTCTTATTGTTTTATTTGCCATAGATACCTCAATTGCTGTCGATATTATTTCTTTGAATTTAAGCCACGTCTTCTCTACGTTTACATAGTTATTTTGGAAGGAATCGAAGGCGCAAGAGAATTTATTTTGCGTTTATTTTTGGTGGATTTGGATGTTATGTAATTCAGTCTCGATACAATGACCTTGTGGTCATCAATCCCTTTACTCATCATCACGCTCTCTACTTCCTCAGGATTATTTGTTGGTAAGGAAAGTATGTTGCAACAACCATTTACACTTCGAGTGGTCTCCTAAAGCGATTATTCAAAATAATTTTCAGTGAAAGACTTAGCACAATTTTAGATTATGTTTTATTCTACCCACCGATTTTAATATGTATTTTAGCCATCGCGCCGAATGTAGATTGAACTCATCGCTAACTATAATTGTATTAGTAGGGCATGTAATTGAAATGAGACGTTCTTTAATACGTATTTAAGAAAAAAACTGTCAGATGCACTAAAAGTTTTTTGTGACTCCTTAAATTCTGGTGAATGACAAAAGCTTTTCTATCTTTGCTCAAAATGAGTATTTCACACATATCATGAGAAAATGGTAGCAGAGCAGATATTTGTAAAAAATGGATACAGAAAGCAGTTAACTTAATATTTATCGACTAGTATTTATATTATCAATTAAATAAAGACATTCAAGACGCAATAGAGCAAAAGGGTATTATAAACTGTAATCAAGTGTAATGTGAGAGTTTGTGCAGTTAACATACGTAGAAACGTGTGTAGCGTGAAGTAAGATCATCATTAAGAGTAATTTCTGTTAGCAGTCAGTTGAAATTTATGTGATTCTATACAGGACATTTAAAGCAAGGAAAGGAACCCGGCACTGGATTTTTGTTTGTGTCCAAGCTTACATGTACTGCTGGTTAATATTTGCTACAGTCTAGAAAATTCTCCATGGCCTTCGAATGATGTTACGGGCGAACTTCAGTTGCCGGACCACCTCACGCCTGCTGCGGCCCACCTCAAATACGACAGTCATTTGACCAGACGTGACGTCATCCAAGTATGTTCTCTAAACTATCGCACTTGCCTAAAATTTTACTATGGTGTGTCAGATGCACACAACAGAAAATCAGAACCCGTACATCCGGAAACTGTTGCCCAGTGTTCGTAGCACGCATTGTATGTCACTTCTTTCCATGTTGTAGCATCCCAGTTTACACCGAACTGTATCGCCATAACGAAACGTTTTTTCGTCGGCTTTGAAGATCTCCTTAATTTACAGAGCCGAGCGCTTCTAGACGCTTCAGTCCGGAACCGCGCTGCTGATGCTGTCGCAGGTTCGAAACCTGCCTCCGACATGGATGTGTGTGATGTGCTTAGGTTAGTTAGATTTAAGTAGTTCTAAGTCTAGGGGACTGATGACCTCAAATGTTAAGTCCCATAGTGCTTAGAGCCATTTGAACCATTTTTTGAACATACAGAGATAACTATAGTCCTTAGTCCCAACGCTGCTCAAATCTAGGTAAAAGCATCTTTTCTCGATGTGTCAAAGTGTGAGTAGGGGTGCAGCATGTTAAAAGAATGTATTAGAAGTAAACTACTCCACGAAATACAAACGTAGATTTGTTGTTATCTCTGTCAGATGAACTGAACACAACGAAACAATGCATACACAGGCGACTCAGCTACCGCGTTTTATGCAACTCGCAATGTTATATCTGACCTTCAAAAACCATGCGCGAGATTTTCGTGTTCTTTCAGTCACTACACGCAAACAATTAGTCCTACAGAAAAAAATGAACAGGTAGTTTTTTTCGTACGTTTAATGCAGTTAAATTTGTACTGGGAAACGTTTTCGCTAGAGGTCGCAGTTTTCGAGGTATTCAAGAACAACATACGAATGTGGCTTTCAAACGCACCTCTGCTCCCACACTCAGCCTTTACCGGCCAGGATTTCTAGTATGATGTTCGTGGCACTTTCTCCTATCACTGTACAGAACTTTGCGACTGTAAGAATATTTCCCGTATTAGACATTTGTTTTAGTCTTCACTGACTGGCCCTTTTACACCATCGCCTTAGTCGAGCCCTTAGAAATTGTGAAATTGTTGTTTGTGGAAATTTTACCTAACAACGTTCTGAATTTTAACGGCATAAATAAACAGTTACATCGTTGTATTCGTCAGGCCTTCCGACTACGAAACTACTGTGCTTGTAAGGGTTAAGTTTGAATCGAATTGTGAAAGTAATTAGTCTTAGCGTAACGTTTACAAATGTCATTTTTCTTTAATTACCCTAACGGGCACGTTTAAATTAATAATGTGAACGAAATAGCCCAATCATCTGAGACCCAAAAAGGTCGAATTTCGGGAATAGTTCATGTAGCCGGAAATTTTTGTTCAGAGATTGTAGAATGTGTCACGAACAATATACTGGAAATCCTTATTGGTGAGGGATGAGTGTGGGGGTAGAGGTGCGTTTGAAGGTCACTTTCAGACGTTGTTCTTGAATAACTCGAAAAAGTATCCCAGTACAAAATTTACGTACATTAAGTTTTTTTAGAAAAAGGTCCTATTCATTTTGTCTATAGGACTAATAGTTTTGTACATCGAGCGAGAGAATACGAACATCTCAAACGTGATTTTTAAACTCCAGATACAACATTGTGGGCTGCATAATACGAAAGCGGTAGGTGCAGCTGAACACCCTATATATTTTTAAATATTTATTCATTTAGCAACTCCAGTACGGAGAGATGTTCCGGAGACACTGTGTAAACAGTTTAGAAGAATTATAGCTCCGTAGGCTGAGGAAAGGCTCAGCATTAGAACTATGATGTCGCAGATGGAAGCAATCTGATTCAGTTGTTGATACGGATAGTCAAATTTAAAATTAAATCCCTTATGGCAAAAGTAAGTACATTTTGTGTATAATGACATTTCACTTGTGGAAATAAACCTAGATCCCCTTCCGTCAGCCATCGAAGCGTTAAACCACAATAAATAGCATATTTTGCTTAATTCTATTACAAATGCAATCGTTTGATACTGCATCAGAAGACGTGAAAAGCGTTGAGTATGTTACGTGCTCTGCTCATTAAGTACCCTGAAAATAACATATCATCAGTAAAATGTCAGCAGTCTGACAGATATATGACGTTAAACAAAACGCAGTGCAAAAAAGTATACCTGATGTTGGCAAAGCGAAAGTTGTACTTCAAGGCAGATGGAGTAACCTTGGCCTGCGTCCTTGCGCACGAGGAACCAATGTGCCTGTCATAGCTTCCGCACGGGACATCGGTCAAGGTAGGGCGCTTATTCACGTCCTCGACGATCGCGGGTCTATGTAAACCCCGATATCGCGGGTTTTACTTATTTCCTGGTGTGAGAGCGATTCTGTCTCCGTTATCCAGATTCATTTCTTCATCTGAAACTAGGCAACAGTGCACGGACACTTACACATTTTTGACTTAGTGCTCGAAAGGCGATGATTTAATAAATTGACTGGAGCGTTCGGACTCTGTATGGATTTATTTACTGCCTTTGAAGGTTGTCTAGGGACTCTGCGTATCTTCCACCACATGTAACTCTGTTTAGACCGTCTTTCTTTCCTGGTTTCTATTTTTTCTTTTTACTCCGGTTTGTAGGGTCCACAGTAATGAATCTTTGCTCATCGTGAATCTTCATCTTTTCTGTGGCCAGATGTCTTCCTGATGCCTGAGTGTCTTCGTAATCTAAGGGAGGAATGTGGAATACAGTGTGCATAATATTCCGTAAATCTTACGTAACTGTATCATATATTTTTATGTACAACTGTGGGCAGCTTGGTTCTTTGAGGCCGTGGTTCTTAGTTAGCTTGAAATTCTATTAAATGAGTGTGAAGCACTGCGTAAAATGACACCTAGGTCAGCCGGTTTCCTAGAATAACACTTGAAAATTCAGTTTGAAAATTTTATCTGACTCCTGCACACCTCCTAGTGTCGCTTACTAGCGCTACATGCACTACGCTGTACGAACAAGTCTGTGTACACTTTGATATGTTGCTTCCTCTGCTTAGTATATAGAGGACAAGCGTAACACAGTCTGCGTTGATCATCACCAAATTTGCTCTTAGGATAAGATTTTCATAGCATTTAGTTTCGTGAAAGAATAAGTTGCCTACAACTGTTTATGGCTTTAGGTTTATCAGGTGCAAATATGAATTTACCAGAAGGTGTTCCCTCTTCACTCAAAATTTCCGGCCGACCGCTGTGGCCGAGGGTTCTAGGCGCTTCAGTCCGGAACCGCGCTGCTGCTACGGTCGCAGGTTCGAATCCTGCCTCGGGAATGGATGTGTGTGATGTCCTTATGTTAGTTAGATTTAAGTAGTTCTAAGTCTAGGGGACTGATGACCTCAAATGTTAAGTCCCATAGTGCTTAGAGCCATTCGAACCATCAAAATTTCCAATGCTGCTGACAGCTTCGACGAGTAGACGCTTACGACTAATTCTCCTTTACGAAAATTTACTCATTGTTTTTCCTTATAGCAATTTACGACATGCCTGGTACGTTATCTTTCATTGTTATTACTACATAATGTAACTAATATTAATATGTGTTCGCCAAGAGGAAATTCGTAACAGACAACCGTACACCATTTATTAATTGGCCGTTGATAGTGCCCATAAACTACACACGCACACACACACATACTTGGAACTGTACCAAAATATGTTATCAAATGTCTGAAAAATTGAAAGATAATGGAAGTTTATTCTTCTTGAGAATAAACAAATTATGCTAATACTTACTTTTTGATTGCTGATTCATTGTGCTAAGCACGACGCATTTTGTGAACTTACTTTCTGTTTGAAGAGCTTCACCTTCTACACAGGGTGAGGCGGCTAAGAGAGGCCATCTCAAACATATAGAGAACTAGAAAACCTATCAAGGTGCAATCTGCACTACGTTATAGTGAAATATGTCACAAGTTTTCTGACGTATGCGCGTGGCTTTTAACATTATTTTTATTAGGTCCTTTTCTTGTCTGTCTGCCTGTTCAGTACAAATTCCGCATTTAATTTTAAATGAACTTCCCTGTAAGCTAGGGATCTGACATTATAAACATAGCCTAGAACTGGATGATAGAGCAATATTAACTCGTTACTTGTCAGTCTCACCGGTGGGGTGAGGCTAGGGGTGAAAAGGCTGGTAATGCCTGACATGTCAGCTGTCCTGCATGACGAGCATGTTGTGCAGGTAGTATTAGAATGTCTTCCAGGTGGTATGCAAGCGGACATGCACGGATGAGCAGAAAGAGGATGGAAGAGGACATGAGCATAGATAGGGGGAAAAAGAGATGCGTGTAGTATACAGGGTGATACAAAAAGTTACGGCCAAACTTTCAGGAAATATTCCTCACACACAAATAAAGAAAAGATGTTATGTGGACATGTGTCCGGAAACGCTTAATTTACATGTTAGAGCTCATTTTAGTTCCGTCAGTATGTACTGTACTTCCTCGATTCACCGCTAGTTGGCCCAATTGAAGGAAGGTAATGTTGGTTTCGGTGCTTGTGTTGACATGCGACTCGTTGCTCTACAGTACTAGCATCAAGCACATCAGTACTTAGCATCAACAGGTTAGTGTTCATCACGAACGTGGTTTTGCAGTCAGTGCAATGTTTATAAATGCGGAGTTGGCAGATGCCCATTTGATGTGTGGATTAGCACGGGGCAATAGCCGTGGCGCGGTACGTTTGTATCGAGACAGATTTCCAGAACGAAGGTGTCCCGACAGGAAGACGTTCGAAGCAATTGATCGGCGTCTTAGGGAGCACGGAACATTCCAGCCTATGACTCGCGACTGGGGAAGACCTAGAACGACGAGGACACCTGCAATGGGCGAGGCAATTCATCGTGCAGTTGACGATAACCCTTGTCAGCGTCAGAGAAGTTGCTGCTGTACAAGGTAACGTTGACCACGTCACTGTATGGAGAGTGCTACGGGAGAACCAGTTGTTTCCGTACCATGCACAGCGTGTGCAGGAACTATCAGCAGGTGACTGGTCTCCACGGGTACACTTCTGCGAATGGTTCATCCAACAATGTGTCAATCCTCATTTCAGTGCAAATGTTCTCTTTACGGATGAGGCTTCATTCCAACGTGATCAAATTGTAAATTTTCACAATCAACATGTGTGGGCTGACGAGAATCCGCACGCAATTGTGCAATCACGCCATCAACACAGATTTTCTGTGAACGTTTGGGCAGGCATTGTTGGTGATGTCTTGATTGGGCCCCATGTTCTTCCACCTACGCTCAATAGAGCACGTTATCATGATTTCATGCGGGATACTCTACCTGTGCTGCTAGAACATGTGCCTTTACAAGTACCACACAACATGTGATTCATGCGCGTTGGAGCTCCTGCACATTTCAGTCGAAGTTTTCGTACGCTTCTCAACAACAGATTCGGTGACCGATGGATTGGTAGAGGCGGACCAATTCCATGGCCTCCGCGCTCTCCTGACCGAAACCCTCTTGTCTTTCATTTATGGGGGCATTTGAAAGCTCTTGTCTACGCAACCCCGGTACCAAATGTAGAGACTCTTCGTGCTCGTATTGTGGACGGCTGTGATACAATACGCCATTCTCCAGGGCTGCATCAGCGCATCAGGGATTCCATGCGATGGAGGGTGGATGCATGTATCCTCGCTAACGGAGAGCATTTTGAACATTTCCTGTAACAAAGTGTTTGAAGTCACGCTGGTACGTTCTGTTGCTGTGTGTTTCCATTCCATGATAAATGTGGTTTGAAGAGAAGTAATAAAATGAGTTCTAACGTGGAAAGTAAGCGTTTCCGGGCACATGTCCACATAACATATTTTCTTTCTTTGTGTGTGAGGAACGTTTCCTGAAAGTTTGGCCGTACCTTTTTGTAACACCCTGTATATGACACGTGCACACATGAGCAAAGCCACAGGTAAATAGCTAGTAGGCCCAATATATACATAATGAATGTTCGAGTGCAGGTTGAAGACAAATGGTTGGCGACGTATGGAATTTTGCGTCTGGCCATGAGTCGTGCTTGGATAACCTAAAGGAAAGGCGACCGCTCGCTATAAGCGGAAAATCCGTGTTCCAGTCACACTCCGGCAAAAATTTTCATTGACTTCTTTCCATTATACAGCTGATGGCTGTCCATATTCGCGATTTAGAATGCATTTCAAGCATGTGATATGAGCTCTGCGCTATGCCCTCATTTACTTCATTACTGCGTGCAGCGGGTGACGCTGTCATTGTGGAGCTACTGATACCTGACTTACAACACGACCGCGCCTACTTGTCATCACCGATTCCGTCCAAGTTCATGGTATGTGCAGGGCTTGACTAGAAACGAGAATGATATAAGTCGGAGCTCCAGACGGCCAAGTGTTTAGAAAAAAAATACATTTTTGGCCCGGGTTCGGCGAGGCAAGAGTAAAATAAACTGAAGCACCAAAGAAATTAGCATAGGCATGCATATTCAAATACAGAAATATATAAACAGGTAGAATACGGCGCTGTGGTCGGCCACGCCTATGTAAGACAACGAGTGTCTGGCGCAGTTATAGTCGGAGCACGAGCCATGGGACACAGCATCTCCGAGGTGGCGATGGAGTGGGGATTTTCCCGTACGACCATTTCACGAGTGTACCGTGCATGTCAGAAATCTGCTAAAACATCAGATCTCCGATATCGCCGCGGCAGGAAAAAGATCCTGCAAGAACGGGACGAATGACGACTGAAGAGAATCGTTCAATGTGACAAAAGTGCAACCCTTCCCCAAATTGCTGCTAGATATCAATGCAGGACCATCAAAACGTGTCAGCGTGCGAACCATACAACGAAACATCATCGATATTGGCTTTCGGAGGGGAAGACCCACTTGAGTACCCTTGGTGACTGCACAACACAAACCTTTAGCCTCGTCCGGAACCGTCAACACCAACATTGGACTGTTGATGACTGGAAACATGTTGCCTGATCGGACGAGTCTCGTTTCAAATTGGATTGAGCGGATGGACGTGTACGAGCATGGAGACAACCTCATGAATCCATGGATTCAGCATGTCATCAGGGGACTGTTCGAGCCGGTGGAGGCTCTGTAATGATGTGGGGCATGTGCAGTTGGAGTGTTATGTGACCCCCGATACGTATAGTTACGACTCTGACAGGTGACACGTATGTAACCATACTGTCTGATCACCTGCATCCATTCGTGTCCATATGCATTCCGACGGAGTTGGGCAATTACAGCAGAACAAAGCGACACCTCATGCGTCCAGAATTGCTACAGAATGGGTCTAGGAACGCTCTTCTGAATTTAAACACTTCCGCTGGCCAGCAAACTTCCCAGACATTAACACTATTGAGCATATCTGGGATGCCTTGCAGTGTAGTGTTCAGAAGAAATCTCCACCCCCTAGTACTCTTACAGATTTATGGACAGCCCTGAAGGATTCATGGTGTCAATTCCCTCCAATACTACTTTAGACATTATTCGACTGCATGCCACGTCGTGTTGCGGCACTTCTGCGCGCTCGCTGGGACCGTAGACGATATTAGACAGGTGTACCAGTTTCCTTGGCTCTTGAGTGTATATTAGTGTAGTTCCCGGGCTGCAGTTGGCGCAGCAGAAAAGTACAGGACGGTAATCCAATGGTCGTGGGTCGAGTCCCTATTTCTACTTGTTCTGCTTTAAATATTCACTTTACTTACTCTCCAAATATATCGAAATAATACTTAATATATTGTAATTATTAATATTTTCATAAAAGAAATGAAACGGAAAGGCAAAGGGAAATTTGGGATTCCAAATAAAAGTCCAGGAAGGGATTGTAAGATGTACACGAGAACTTCGAACATAAAGTTAGCCTCAAGAAGTTCATGACGTCATTCTACTGCACACAGAAAAGAAAGGCTTCAGACCTAATATCCGTGAAGAATTAGAAATTTTCGAGCACCTTTCTCTTAATGATGAGCAGTTGCAGCTACATAACTAAAATTTCTTTAATGCTATAATGCCCTTACTTACAAACTCCTAAATCCTCGTTTTCCTCAGAATAGTCTCTAATATGGTCTTCCTCTCTCCACATCGGTTATTACGTTGCAATTTGTTTTCACACAAAATGTATAGAATATTTGCTTTTCCATTGTCCTGCATACATTTTTATTTTGCATAATAGTGGCTGTTGACTTTTTGTTAATGTGAGGGCTTAATTTCTTCGATTGTTAATCGATGGCACGACTTGTTTCATGTCCACATTGTAGCAACTTTGGCCTGTGATCCTCTGTGTGATGCCACCTCCAGTGCCTGTTTCCTCTTACGGCTCTTAGCGGCGTATAGTCTGCTACGCCATGTAGCTATAACTTTTACCAAGTACCATTGTTATATCAGTTTTCAATACTTGTAATCTTTATATCGTTCTTAAACGTGATTTTAAGAAGTTATTTCATATGACGACAGTATCTTGCTCGTAAATCTGTTTTCATCTCCACGACATGTGAGTACAGTCACCTCACAAATTTGCTCTGTGTAACAATCGTCTATTCTTGGTTTTTCTCTATGTCAATAGTTTTGTAATCTTTATAGGTAATCGTTTTTGGTTGTTCTGATGAAGACGCCCATAGTCGGTGTCGATAACATAGCAAGTTAAATTTTATTGCAACCTATTGGGTGTATTAAGCAAATCATATTCTTGTATGGTTACTGGCTTACAGCCATGTTTAAAATTGTACAAAATCAGATACTTTTCTTATTTTTCAGTTCATGAAATACACATGCAGGAGTGATATCTTTGTGGGAACAAGGGAAGCAGTTATCGTCTCGGCATCTTGCACAGGATATAAACGCTGCATTTTTACAATTAGGTGGCTGTTTTATAGTTTCTACAGAAAGGAAAACTCGGTTGACATTCATAAAAGTTTCTCTCTCATCGCACAGTCTGGCAGTAAACCATGCATACCGTGTCATTCCGCCAAATATTAGATAGAAGATATCTGGAGATGTACAATGAAATACGTTTTCATACTGTCTTTTCGGGATGTGGTTTATTTTACTCTCTCGTCGTGACAATTTTACCCATACCAGGAATCCACTGTTCATGTGCAGCTGCCGAGGGCTGTTCGAAAGTTGAAATGAAACTAATGTAATACGAAGTGTTATACGCTTTAATTGCAATTCCTTCTTGGAACAGTATTTAGAGAGTCATCGTGACGCTGTATGTACATCCTTATTTGGAAATTTATTTGCAATCCCAAATTTTCCTTTGGCTTTCCTTTTCATACATTTTATGAACACACAATATTATGAGCATTTTTCGGTTTATTTACAGTGTAAGTAAAGTAACCCCAGAAAAGTAACAAAAAATTTCAAGCGTCGCTCAGCATTGACTACAGAAATTAGATCAGATTAGACTTACTTTCATTCCAATTGCTCCATAGTGAAGAGGTCCTTCAGGATGTAGAACATGTCAGAAAAACAATAATACATGACAAATATTTACAACGGAAACTAATAAGCTAATGTACCTTCCACAGGTCCCAAGTGGAATGATAATCATTTTTTTTTAATGAACACTATATGAAAGAATTATTTTACAAACACTAAGATCGCATTAATGCACTGAATTTAAAATTAAAAAAAAGTTTTTTATTTATAAGGTAATAAACATATAATAGAGCGCCTACAATACTTATTTACAACAAACACGTTACTGCACTGAAATGGTGCAGAAGTTAGATTGTATTTATATATATGTTGGTTCTACTGAGAAATTCAGCAATGGAGTAGGAGGAGTTGGCCATGAATAAATCCTTTAGGCTTCTCTTAAACTAAATTTCATTGGTTGTTCAGATTTTTATGGCTGCTGGGAAGTTATTGAAAATGTGTGTTCCTAAATAATGCACACCTTTTTGCACAAGAGTAAGTGACTTTAAATCCTTGTGAAGATTATTCTTATTTCTAGTACTGATTCCATAAACTGAGCTGTTGGTTTGAAAAAGTGATATATTTTTAATGACAAATTTCATTAAGGAATAAATATATTGGGAACCAGTAGTTAGTATCCCTAGTTCCCTAAACAGGCTTCTGCAGGATGTTCTTGAATTCACATCACATATAAATCTTATTGCACGTTTTTGTGCCTCGAAAACTTTAGCATGGCTTGATGGATTACCCAAAAAATAATCCCATATGACATTATCGAATGAAAGTAAGCATAGTATGCCAGCTTTTTCATTTTTATATCCCCTATGTCTGACACAATTCGCATTACAAATAGAGATTTGTTAAGACAAGAGTCTCTAGTCACACGACGAGGCCCATACAACGGGCTTAAAGTGAATTTGCTACAGCTTGTTTAATGAAGTGACAAAACCTTATGGTTATGCATCAAGTTTTATAAAGTTGACTTATGACATGGCTTGTTTTAGGCAAACATTTAAATAATATTTTATGTTCTGAAGAAGACGTTATTACTAACGTTGAAACCTAGGTAAACGATAAAGTTCACCTGCAACTGTAGGCTGTATATTCTTATATAAATAATGAACGTAAACCTTCCTCAGCGTTGTCGGGTCGTAGTGACCCACTGGAACACGTACCGCGTCAGATATGAGGAATATCCGGTTTAGATCAGATAGCCTGTCGAACTGGAAAGGTCAACCTATCCGACAAATAATGACGTACTCTGGGGGAGTATGAATGATCATTCTTCTTAGAGATCACAACGAAAGAAGGCGCTATACATGTACAGTGGTCAGTTGTCGTCGACCACTCGGCGAAAATTTGAAGCCCATCTGGACTCTGGATTTTCATCGTTGACGAGAATGTGTTGTTGGTTCAAAATGGCTCTGAGCACTATGGGACTTAACTTCTGAGGTCATCAGTCCCCTAGAACTTAGAACTACTTAAACCTAACTAACCTAAGGACATCACACACATCCATGCCCGAGGCAGGATTCGAACCTGCGACCGTAGCGGTCGTGCGGTTCCAGACTGTAGCGCCTAGAACCGCTCGGCCAGTGTTGTTGGTGTTTAGCGTTTCACATTACGAATCAGATGGATATTACATAAAGCGAGTTGCTAAGAGAAAGGAAATTTTGAAGTGTTGGTTTGGTTTAGCCGGAAGAACTGGGAGGTAGGAACGTATTCGTATTAAGTAGCGGTCAATATCCAGTAGCGCATTTTTTGTTTCGATAGGTAAGTAATAACTGATTCGAAGAAGTTCTGTATGACAGTTAATTTCTGATCAACTTAGAGCTCCAAAGATTTTATTTGCTGCAATATTAATTTATCCCCCATGACCTGCCGCCGTATATGGAGAGGCATTTCTGCTGTTTCCAAAAAACAAGTATTGATCGATGTAGAAGGCATCACTCCGATACAGGTTCTAATGAAACAGTACAGTGTTTTGTTTAACTTGGTGAATACTGAATTAGTGCCGTTGAGGTAAAAGGCCGCACCGTAATCTTATTGTGGTCCCATCAGCGATCAATACGAGGTGAACACTGTCGCGGGAAGAGCGCTGCATCAAATGTGGGTCAACGCACGGAGAACGTTTGTCACTCCTTACTTTGTACACCTCCCATATGTCAGAAAAAATACCTACCAGGGGAACGCTAAACTCAAGCCATGCTACAAGCGGTATGAAGAGACTTCTTCAGATACAAGACGGAATCTTTCTACTGATAAGCGTATGACTATATCAACATGAATGCCCCATTTCAGCGGAAGCCTGTATGAAAAGTTAAACGAAAAATTTTAAAATTTCTCTTTATTATTTGCTGTTAGCATATTCTTTTGTCTCTCTTAAGCGTCTGGGAATTTTTCAGTGCAAGTGTATTCTGTTTGCCTATAACTCGAATGCAGTTTTTCAGTTTGAATTAAACAGCAATCGATCTTTTCTCTTTTTCTTGCTAGTTTCGAAACTTCGTTGACCATATTTGTCACTGCTAATAAACTCTGTTCGCAGGATGGATATCGTGGTGAACATTCTAGCAACGGTTGTCGTCGTTCTGGTGATCCAGCAGGTTTGGAAATTGGTGAAAGCGCAGAAACAGTTGGCATCTAGGCTTGCACATATTCCAGGACCTAAAGGCTGGCCGTTGCTTGGTAATACCTTCGAATTCGGAAAAGGGAATGCACTCGGTAAGAAATCTATTGCTATTTGCTATTATATCATAAGAAACATAAATAAACTTTTTTTAGCTATTCTTAGGAATGTGTTTTTCTACGCGGAAATCATAGATACCCATGTTTTTTGTAACATAAAATTAGCAATGGTATTTCACCGAGCGAGGTGGCAGAGTGCTAAGGCGCTGAACTCGTTTCCGGACGACGGAGGATCAACTTCCTGTCCTGCTATTCAGATTTAGTTTTCTCTTTATTTCGCAAAATCGTTTAAGACGAGAGCCGGGGCGGTGCTTTAAATGAATCATGTCGGATTTCCTTACCATACATCTCGACGGTATGTTCAACTGTTATCTTCGTTCTTTTAAATTTTTATAAATTCAAATAAAAAACGAATCCATCTTTTTTCAGTTTCAGTTTAAGCCAGAACTGTTAAAATTGTTTCTAAGCACCATAAAAGTTACTCGAACAACAGTTATAAGCGGCTTTTCATGGAGTAGCATATTTATTGTTCACAGTGGTAAAGAACAATGAAAGCAATCTTCGACGGAAGTTCTTATTACTGCAGAGATTAAAGACAATACTAGGATAATAATAACGGAAGATTGAAAGCTTTAGATCAATTTGCAACCAAAAATTCCATTATCGGCTAAAGATAGCAGAGCCGCAACCTCTTTTATTCTGATGCAAAAGTACCACAGTATTAGTACAAATTGTTCCTTCAAGTGCAATCGTAAACATTTGCCGAGACGTGAATTCACTGGGATTGTTGGAAATGTCACGATCTGTAATGTGCAGTAGATGAAAGTGCAGAATCATAAACGAATTTTGCTACTTTTCTGTATTCACATACAGCAGTAATGTTATTCATAGATTCTTCTATTACTAATACACGTTATTCATAGGTTTTACTATTGGTAATATGTGTTGGGAATGCCTTCCCCACTCCTGAAATACCTTTCGCAGTTAGTTTGCTTTTAAATGTGATTGACTGTATCTGCCATCAATAAAATTAGCATCGTATGTACTCAATACTAAACACCTCATAGAGGCCTGCGGAGTACATGTATAGACAGAGTAGTTATTATCTGTCTTACAAGGGGAGACCACGAAGTTCGGATCATGGTTTACTTCGAACTTCGTACACTTTTAGTAGTCCATTAGGACACCATAATGTGCAAGCGGCAAGGCATATAGCTTAGATGATTTCGAGAAAATCCCAAGAGAAGTTTTACGCGTCATCTATGTACCAATCCGCTGCGATCCTGTGCACGAGTTGGCGGCGATCATGTGGTTACCGTTCAAACACTGCAATCGGTGGCTCGCTGGATCGAGTCCTGTTCATGTTTTCTTTTCTTTTGTTTTTAATTTACATTTCTTTCAACACTAGTCATATTATTTCGTACATATTACATCTGAAACGTAATATGATTAAAAGACACATGTACTTGCCTGAACTTTTATGGAATTTCCAATGTTATTTAGTTGTCTGCTAATTTTTATTATTTGCAACAAGTATTATACTCATAATTATAGAACAAGTAAACGACCAAACACAAATTTTTTCCTGAAAATGTATTCCTACCGTGACTGTCGAGATCCCTAATACCTACAATCGAGTATAGTACCGAGAAATGCTTTGGATCAAGACGTTTCGATCTGCAGACACAGGTTTCAAGGACGAGATATAAACTTTGAAAGCTCAAGTCAAACATCGATAAATAATGCTGTAAATACCTTCATTCACTAATATAGTGAGTTACAATATGCCAGAATATGATGATAATGTAAGATTAATTGCCGGATGTGCTTTCAACATTATAAGTTATAGGATAGTATTCTTCATACAGACACAAATTAAAACGGCATCTACTACATCGAATGAATGCAGTTTTCAGCATGCACAAGGAATCTTCAGAGTTTCTAAGGAAAACAAATCTGGTTGACATTTTGAAAATTTGCTCTTTCTTCTAATAATTTGGATGCAAACCACGCGTAACGCAATAGTGTCGTAACTGTCGATGGCTAAAATTGGCGATGTGGCATTGAATGTATTTTAATAACACCTTCACGAGAAACAATTTCTCGTTCGTTGTCAATCAAATATGAACAAATCTGAAGGCGCTTGATAAAGTTTTTAACTTGGCTAGAGAAATAAAAGTAGCATAATTTTTGTTGCTGTAATAAAAACTGGTAAACAGCCAAATAACACTGATAATTCAATAAAGTTCAGGGAAATTAACGTGTCATCATTATACTATCTTTCAAATGTAATGTGTACCAAGTAATGTGACTAGTGTTAAAACAAATATAATTTAAAAGAAAAAATAGATGAACGGGACTCGATCCAGCGATCCACCGCTTAAGGAGCTTGAACGCTGACCGCATGACCTCTGCCAGCTCGTACTCAGTGCCGCAATGCACCGGTACATCATTGACGCTTAAAACTTCTCTTGCGATTTTCTTGAAGTCACCTAAGTAGTACGCCTTACTACTTGTAGACGATTTTGAGTCCTGGACTATTAAAAAGATACAAAGTTTGTAGTAAATCCAAGATGCGAAAGTCATGACATCCCCTTGTTAGAACATTGTCCTAGGCTAGCATCGTTGTGTGCTTCTGAATTCTGAATTTGTCTTCTGGATTGTAACACAAGTTTGCCGTCCAATTAGTTACTGTAAATCTTATATATTTACGCTACCCTGTCACACTCATGCGTCCTCTTAAAGACGGAGCCACGCGGGGTAGCCGCGCGGTCTGTGGCGTCTTGTCACGGTCCGCGTGGCTTCCCCCGTCGGAGGTTCGAGTCCTCCCTCCGGCATGGGTGTGTGTGTCGTCCTTAGCGTCAGTTAGTTTAAGTTAGATTAAGTAAAGTGTAAGCTTAGGGACCGATGACCTCAGCAGTTTGGTCCCATAAGACCTTACCACAGAATTCCAGTTTCCTTAAAGACGCAACGAGCAATTCCAACAGCTGAATGCTTAACTTCAGTACTCCACAGCGAATGACATGCACGTCTTTCAGGTCATCTTACTAGTACACTCTTTATTTTGTCGCTCATAAGATAGTTCTATCCCATACTTCCCTGCGTATATACCTTACATTTAATAGTAGATTTATTCCTTTTACATACACCGATGAGCCAAAATGTTATGACCACTGCCCGGCCTAAGATGCGGATTGCAAATAACCGACTGTGGCTGAGAGCAGATTGTTATGGCCTTGGCGCCTGGGAACGATTATCCCGGAAACGGTGAATCTGGTAGGCTGTGCGCTTACTAGTATCTTTAGAGTCTGTGTAAAGTGCTTGAAGAACTGTAAAATCACAAGTAATCGACAAGATGTTGTTGATCATTGACTCTCATCAGGGAAGGTCGAAGTAGTATGCTTGCACGCTCTGTAAAGAATGGCCGGTGATCTGTGGCATGTGTGATAACAGCACAAATCTGGTGCAGGTACATATATTTCGGAGCACACTGTTCAGAGAACAATACTGAACATGGTTACACCAGGCCGATGGACATGCCCAAATACGCCATTTTCCAGGCGAGAGGTGCTCGATACATGCAGAGCACCATGGTCACAAGCCTTCGAAGGCAGTTTATGTTATGGGGGACATCCACGCGGGATTCCGTAGGATCTGTGGTAGTAATCGAAGACACCATGACAGCCGTGGACTACATGAACAATATTGCGGACCACCAGCATGCCTTCCCCGTTCACAATGACATCTTCCAGCAGGATAACAGTCCATGTCACAAGTTCAGAAACGTGCTGCAGCCGTTTGAGTAGCATGATAGTGAACTCTCATTCATGTCTTGGCCATTAAATTCGCTAGATCTGAACCCAATGGAACACACCTGGGAGACTATCGGGCGCCAGCCCCGTGCACGCATACAACGACCACGTGATTTATAGAAACTGCCTGTGTTTACACATCTGGCGCCACATATCTCCAGGTATCTACTATGGACTTGTCGAATCCATGTCACGCCTAACTGCATTTAACTGACACGGTATATGAGATACGATGGTCACTAAAGTTCTTGGTTTGCTTTTGAGTGTTTTGTGATCCCACAGATGTCTTACAGAAATGAATGAGGCCTACCGACTACCTGTAACATTACACAAACTGTTGTATTCAGAGATATGAGAAGAGTTTTATTTATTTGTTCTCTTTACAGATTGTTCTCGTGATATCTACAATAAATCATATAAACCCATACAAGTGAGGGTAATAATTATTACTACATGTTACATACTAATAACGCGATGTGCACAATGGATAAAATATTTTCACTCCCAAAGTGTCGTAAGGCTAATACCGTTTAACACCACCTCGCGCCTTGATAATGGCCTTATCAATTAGGAAAGGTTCCAATGGTTCAAATGGCTCTGAGCACTATGGGACTCAACTGCTGAGGTCATTAGTCCCCTAGAACGTAGAACTAGTTAAACCTAACTAACCTAAGGACATCACAAACATCCATGCCCGAGGCAGGATTCGAACCTGCGACCGTAGCGGTCTTGCGGTTCCAGACTGCAGCGCCTTTAACCGCACGGCCACGTCGGCCGGCAATTAGGAAAGGAAGAGGGTCCACAGATATTTCGGGTATAACATTTCCAACTGAATCCACTCACTGATGATTAGACGCCATAGACCTTCTAAACTGAGGTTATGCTTATGGCTACGTTTCACCCACTGTCCAAAGAGTCCCTAACATGTTCTGTGGGGTTAGGATCGGGTGATTTAGAGGGCCAGTCGAAGCACGATATTCTCGAGTGTTCCTCGAACGTGAACGTAATTGAGGAGTCCTGCGAACACTGCTGCCGCTTCTTGGACGGCAAGAATGCTCACAGCATGTTCATCATGAAAATGTAGAAGAAAAGACAACACTTGGTCACCTAGAATGTTGAAATAAACGTCCCGGTACGTTATGACGGTTACCTACATGAGTGGGTCTCGGTCATGATACGAAAAACACACCCAAAACATCACGAAACCCTACACAACCTGCGGATAAAACACCTCTTTGGACCGCCGGCGCACGCATCGCCTTTAATCATTTGAAAAGAGACGAAATCGCGACTCATCGGACCACACATCAACCAGTTACTGTCCAATTTCTCTGCAGTTTGGACCATTGAAGCTGTGAAGCTCCATATGCCTCTGTGATCAATTGCCTTTTGCTATGTACCTGACTCTAAATGCCGGTTCCATGCAGTTCAGTTTCCAATGTTCACTCGAAAACTGTGTAAGACTGACTTGCATTCCTTGAAAACAGAAATATTGTGAGGTTTAGATCCGAGTTACTAACAAAGTTTGGCACTCATCCCCTGTCCCTTTTGGTTAGGATCGTTTTACTCTGAAATAATTCATGGTAATGAAGTCGGTCGGTTGCATGGAATCATTGTAATAAGACAGGTACTACAACTGGCCATACCAAACGATGACTCTGCAGATTGATGTCAGGACCAGTTAAACATGTCAAAACTAGGACCCAACTAAAGCAACGGCAGTGGCATTCCTGTCTCATTATCACGATGCGTGCGTCGTACACTCCTGGAAATGGAAAAAAGAACACATTGACACCGGTGTGTCAGACCCACCATACTTGCTCCGGACACTGCGAGAGGGCTGTACAAGCAATGATCACACGCACGGCACAGCGGACACACCAGGAACCGCGGTGTTGGCCGTCGAATGGCGCTAGCTGCGCAGCATTTGTGCACCGCCGCCGTCAGTGTCAGCCAGTTTGCCGTGGCATACGGAGCTCCATCGCAGTCTTTAACACTGGTATCATGCCGCGACAGCGTGGACGTGAACCGTATGTGCAGTTGACGGACTTTGAGCGAGGGCGTATAGTGGGCATGCGGGAGGCCGGGAGGACGTACCGCCGAATTGCTCAACACGTGGGGCGTGAGGTCTCCACAGTACATCGATGTTGTCGCCAGTGGTCGGCGGAAGGTGCACGTGCCCGTCGACCTGGGACCGGACCGCAGCGACGCACGGATGCACGCCAAGACCGTAGGATCCTACGCAGTGCCGTAGGGGACCGCACCGCCACTTCCCAGCAAATTAGGGACACTGTTGCTCCTGGGGTATCGGCGAGGACCATTCGCAACCGTCTCCATGAAGCTGGGCTACGGTCCCGCACACCGTTAGGCCGTCTTCCGCTCACGCCCCAACATCGTGCAGCCCGCCTCCAGTGGTGTCGCGACAGGCGTGAATGGAGGGACGAATGGAGACGTGTCGTCTTCAGCGATGAGAGTCGCTTCTGCCTTGGTGCCAATGATGGTCGTATGCGTGTTTGGCGCCGTGCAGGTGAGTGCCACAATCAGGACTGCATACGACCGAGGCACACAGGGCCAACACCCGGCATCATGGTGTGGGGAGCGATCTCCTACACTTGCCGTACACCACTGGTGATCGTCGAGGGGACACTGAATAGTGCACGGTACATCCAAACCGTCATCGAACCCATCGTTCTACCATTCCTATACCGGCAAGGGAACTTGCTGTTCCAACAGGACAATGCACGTCCGCATGTATCCCGTGCCACCCAACGTGCTCTAGAAGGTGTAAGTCAACTACCCTGGCCAGCAAGATCTCCGGATCTGTCCCCCATTGAGCATGTTTGGGACTGGATGAAGCGTCGTCTCACGCGGTCTGCACGTCCAGCACGAACGCTGGTCCAACTGAGGCGCCAGGTGGAAATGGCATGGCAAGCCGTTCCACAGGACTACATCCAGCATCTCTACGATCGTCTCCACGGGAGAATAGCAGCCTGCATTGCTGCGAAAGGTGGATATACACTGTACTAGTGCCGACATTGTGCATGCTCTGTTGCCTGTGTCTATGTGCCTGTGGTTCTGTCAGTGTGATCATGTGATGTATCTGACCCCAGGAATGTGTCAATAAAGTTTCCCCTTCCTGGGACAATGAATTCACGGTGTTCTTATTTCAATTTCCAGGAGTGTATATACAGATGGGTCCAAGTCTAGTAAAGACGCTCGAAGTGCTTATTGGGTACCACGAAGCAAACAACAAGCCCTGTTCAAGCTGGATCCACACTCCACTATTATTGACATCCTTGCTGATTGCCATTTTGGAAGCCCTGTTGTTCACACAGACGTCCACGTCAGACGTAATGGTCATCCTGTGTGATAGTACCTCAGGCCTACAACTGATTACAAACCATCATCATAGTTCTACCAACCACATAGTGGCAGCAATTGTCGATTGTGTTTCGAGTGCAGAGGAACTGTCGCAACATCGTGATGGTGTGGATGAAAGGCCATTCTAGGATACCTGGCAATGAGAAAGTAGATGCCGTAGAAAAGCAGGTGTCTCTGCTTGGAGCTATTAAATATGATAAACTTCCTCACAGATATGATACCCATGCTCAGAAAGCGGTTGTCCTCAAATGGTTCAAATGGCTCTGAGCACTATGGGACTCAACATCTGAGGTCATCAGTCCCCTAGACTTAGAACTACTTAAACCTAAGCACATCACACACATCCATGCCCGAGGCAGGATTCGAACCTGCGACCGTAGCAGCAGCGCGGTTCCGGACTGAAGCACCTAGAAACGCTCGGCCACCGCGGCCGGCGGTTGTCCTCAGACTGGCAGGAAGAATGGTCGTGGACATCTAAAATCAAAGGCAGTCACTACGCACTAGTTCATTCCACGATCCCAAGAGTACCATGTTATGATAAGGCACAAATATCAAGGAGCTTCACGACAATTACAGCACGGCTGAAATTTAATCATTGGAAGTTCAACCAACGCCTCTATCGGCTCAACATTAACGCCAACCCTCTATACGTTTGAGGAGGGGAAGAATATCCAAAGAATATACAGGGTGACAATTATTGAACTATATGAAATAAAATCGTCATCACTTCTGAACGGTTCGCGATAGGACGTTGAAGCTGCGCATTCGACCGCAGGGTGTGATGGGAATTAGTATGTGCAACCGCACGCGCCTTGTTGTTGCCGATCATTTGCACATGAATGTGTCACGGTACGTGCCTGAGCGTATTGCGCTTGTGAAAGCCTACTATGCGAGAAATAGCAACCCATCTGCGGCTCAAAGGAAGTTTGGACAGAGTTCAAGCTAAATACAACCAGTTCAAGTGTGCTAACAATCGAGAATTTGATTTGCAAGTTTGAGAGAACAGGTAGTATTCATGATAACAGTGTTGGTAATGTTGGTCGTCCAAAAAGGGCGAAAACACCTGAAAACCTCTAAAGTCACGCGCTATGTTTCAAAACAGCTCCAGGAAATTGATCAGACGAGCTGCACAACAGGTGAGCATCAACTGGGAGACGCTGCTACAAATTGTTGTTGAAGACCTGCAGCTCTTCCCATACAAAATTCAAACCTATCAACTATTAAGCCCCAGGGCCATGGAAAAACGGTTGTGTTTCGCCAACACGATTGTCCACAGAATTAACGAACAGAACTTTGATGGTTTGGTTAGCGACGGCCGGCCGCGGTGGTCGAGCGGTTCTAGCACTTCAGTCCGGAGCCGCGCGACTGCTACGGTCGCAGGTTCGAATCCCGCCTCGGGTATGGATGTGTGTGATGTCCTTAGGTTAGTTAGGTTTAAGTAGTTCTAAGTTATAGGGGACTGATGACCTCCGATCTTAAGTCCCATAGTGCTCAGAGCCAGTTGAACCAGCCAGTTTAGCGACGAAGCTCACTTTCACTTGGATAGGGTCGTCAATAAACAAAAGTGGCGCATTTGGGGGACTAAGAATCAGCATTTCGCGATCTAGAACGCTCTTCACCCTCAACGGTTGACTGTGTGATGCGCAATGTCCAGTCACGATATAATCGATGCTATATTCCTTTATGGTACCTAACGGACGGTACGTGAAGGTTTTTGGAAGACGATTTCATCCCCATTATCCAAAGTGACCTTGATTTCGACAAGATGTGGTTCACGCAAGGCGGAACTCGACCCCATCGAAGCAGGAGCACTGCTGTCCTGGAGGAGCACTTTGGGGATACCCAGAGGCCACTGGCATGGGCCTCAGTTGGCAGCCATATTCTCAGGATCTGAACACATACGACTCCATTTTGTGGGGCTGTATTAAAGACAGTGCACAGCAATAACCTCATAGCCAGTGCTGAGCTGAAACCAGCTATTCAGGAGGTCATCGACAGCATCGATGTTCCGACACTTAAGCGAGTCATGCAGAATTTATGTCTTTTTTCATATTCAGTCATTGTCACCCTCCATTTCTACAGTATCCTCAGAACACGTATCACACGAACGTCCTTGCAAGTTATCTTCGCGATCTTGGTCATCAGTTCCCAAGTAGCCTCCAAATCTTGTTCGCGTTCAACGATGAAGCAACGTATAAGCTACAGTACGTGTTTGTCAACGGTGCCAATATCAAGATATAGCTCCCTATGCTGCTACACTAGTGCTCCTGATACTTACACCCAAACCACCAGACGTCAGACTCTCAGGTCGATACCAAACGTTGTGTGTCGATGGAGTACCAACCAAAACACCGATTTAGTTCGTGCTGTGTGCTATCGTCCAGTAGACCAGAACTACGGAGTATAGGAAAAGCGTATCTGTGAGGTGTGAATGAGAAGGTCGCTGGTATGTGAGCTGGTAGCGCGTTGGGTCGTCGTGTTGACGGTCCCGATTTGCCGGCACGGTAGCTCAGCGTGTTCGATCAGAGGGTTAGTTGCTCTCTGTAATAAAAAACCGAAGGATCAACGATGAATCTGAACAGGTGTCATGGGACGTCCGCCCCGAACAAATGCAACAAACAATAACGAACAAAATGAGATCAACAACAACAAAACAAAGAGTTTGAAGTTTCTTAACAGTTTACGCGTGAAATTGTTATATGGCAGAACATGTTTCTGGCATGTGAAAGAACGTTTCGGAGTTTGTAGCATTGTCCTTTTGGCAGTCTGTTTTCACTTCGTTAGTTGAAAGTAACAAACCTATAGTATACATTTGTATAACACCACACCTATGTGTACAAATGTACTCTAACTTTCAACTAACGAAACGAAAACAGACTTCTAAAAGAATAGTGCTACAAACTCCGAAACGTCCTTTCACATGTCAGAAAAATGTTCTCCCATACAACAATTTCACGCGTAAACTGTAAAAATAGAAAAAAAAACAACACCAGTGCTGGGATTTGAACTTGGGACCATTAGCACTACGATCGCATGCTCTACCAGCTCACCTACCAGAGCCCTTCACAGGTTCTGTCACAAATACTAATTTCCCGTACTCCGTGGTTCTGGTGTTACTTTCAGTTAGCATTTACACATGTTGTACTGGACGACAGCACACAGCACGAACTAAATCGGTGTTTTGGTTGATACTCTATCGACACACAACGTTTGCTACCGAACTGGGTGTCTGACGTCTGAAGGTTTGGGTGTTAGGATGCCAGGGGAAGACCAAAGTGCAATTAACTGACTGTATCCTGTCGTATTACTCTGCAGGCCATGGAAGCTTAGCCTCTAAATTAGGTAATCATCGACCTAGACAAATATTCAGTTGTATATCCGGAGCTTTTTGAAACAATTCTTACAGGACATACAAAGAACATTTTATTCATAATTTAGATAAATATTCATTCATTTGGACTCAATTTGGAATATCTTAAACGTCTACCAACGGCGATTTATTATTTCTTCTTGTGTTAGCAGTAGGATTTTTGTAGTATACTAATACTATCTATTCTGTGTTACATTTTCGTCTTGTTACTCGTTTTAGTATACTCTGATTGTAAAACTTGTTTTATGTCGAATCAGTCCTTTGTTAGTCCTATTTTACATTGTACCTGGATACAACTTAAAATAATGTCACTATGAATTGTCAAATCTAATTATAATATAACATGTCCTGTGTTTGGATGGTTGAATGGCACGTTCCGAAAGATAATAAATTTAAAAAAAATTATATTCGGAATGAGTTAAGTAAGACGTAACACCACTTTTATTTCCTTAACGGTTACACATGTCGAAACGCGGTTTTTGGTAAATGTTAGAGCCTCGAGGCGCACGTATGTTTTTGTTCGGTAAATGTTTGTAGCGCTGGTATCAACTGAGATATTAAAGTAAGTACATTTCTTTAAATCTACATCTATATCTACAATCTGAAAATCACCGTGAGGTGCATGGCTGAGGGTACGTCCCATTGTACCAGTTACTAGGGTTTCTTTCTGTTCCATCACGTATGGAGCGCGGGAAGAGTGTTTGAATACCTCTGTGCGTGCAGTAATTATTCTAATCTTATCCTCACTACCCCTGCGCGAGTAGTATATTCCTAGAGTAATCATTTAAACTTGTTTCTTGAAACTTTGTTAATAGACTTTTTCGGGGAAGTTTACGTCTGTCTTCAAGAGTCTGCCATTTCAGTTCAAAAAAATGGCTCTGAGCACTATGGGACTCAACTGCTGAGGTTATTAGTCCCCTAGAACTTAGAACTAGTTAAACCTAACTAACCTAAGGACATCACAAACATCCATGCCTGAGGCAGGATTCGAACCTGCGACCGTAGCGGTCTTGCAGTTCCAGACTGCAGCGCCTTTAACCGCACGGCCACTTCGGCCGGCCATTTCAGTTCCTTCAGCATCTCTGTGACATGGAACTGTATACTTTTTGTAACTGCATTAGATAGCTCTTGAGAAGACAATTACTGTGATATAGCGTTCGTTGATGTTGACGTTGAAACCTGTCGTAAAAAATTCGAGAAATGCCCTAGAATGTGAGAGATCACGGTGGCCGGAAACAGCATTTGTGGTGCAAACACTGCCAAGCATGCGTCTGGGACCAGGCTGCGTTGTTGTATTACCGTAAGGTAGGCCTGCGCTACGAGAATAAAGATGTATTTCCGCTTGAACCAACTTACGACCTAGATTCAGGTTCACCTACGGATATTGTTTATGGAAATACGACATAGGCAAGAACCTAGCGCATCACAAAGTGCTTAGGAAAACTATTTCACATTTGTGTAGCGTCCAAGATTTACGTGAGCTGAAACAGAGAATAAAAACGTCTTATACGCTGCAAAAAGCAACTACTGTATTAAATATATAAATGTTAGAACGGAGATTTGACCTATCTTTTCCTGAACTTGGCTGTGTGCTTCTTACAAAGGAACCTCCCCATCGCACCCCCCTCAGATTTAGTTATAAGTTGGCACATTGGATAGGCCTCGAAAAACTGAACACAGATCAATTGAGAAAACAGGAAGAAGTTTTGTGGAACTGTGAAAAAATAAGCAAATTATACAAACTGAGTAGTTCATGGGAAGATACGCAATATCAAGGACATTCGGAATGCAGGAGCGCTATGGTCTCGTGGTAATGTGAGCAGCGGCGGAACGATAGGGCCTTGGTTCAAATCTTCGATCGAGTGAAAATTTTAATTTTTTATTTTTAGTTTATGTGACAAACTCTTATGTTTTCATCACTTTTTGGGAGTGATTATCACATCCACAAGGAAACCTAAATCGGGCAAGGTAGAAGAATCTTTTTACCCATTCGCCAAGTGTACAAGTTAGGTGGGTCGACAACATATTCCTGTCATGTGACGCACATGCCGTCACCAGTGTCGTATAGAATATATCAGACATGTTTTCCCGTGGAGGAATCGGTTGACCTATGACCTTCCGATCAAATGTTTTCGGTTCCCATTGGAGAGGCACGTCCTTTCGTCTACTAATCGCACGGTTTTGCGATGCGGTCGCAAAACAAAGACACTAAACTTATTACAGTGAACAGAGACGTCAGTGAACGAACGGACAGGTAATAACTATGTAAAAATAAAGAAAGTAAAATTTTCACTCGAGAGAAGACTAGAACCAAGGACTTCTCGTTCTGTAGCTGCTCACGCTACCACTGGACCACGCCGCTCCTGAGCTCACACTCTCATGATGTTGTCTATGTGGTCCATGGACTACTCAGTTTGTATATTTTGCTTATTTTTTCACAGTTCCACACAACTTCTTCCTGTTTTCTCAATTGATCTGTGTTCAGTTTATCAAGGCCTATCCACTGTGCCAACTTATAACTAAATCTGAGGGGGGTGCGATGGGGAGGTTCCCTTGTTAGAGGTAAAATACATGCTGTCGGACAACTATCTCTACCTCCACTTCTCTAAGTTACATCATATGAGATACATTCGTTGAACTAAACATTTTATTAAAACCACTGTGGTGACCACATGTACACCGCAAAATTCATATTATTCTTAGTGAAACGTTGTTTCATGCTGAACGTAAGTGCATAATGACAGTGTTACCACCTACCTGCAATACACGCTGTCGACTTATTTGACATTGCAGTGCAATTTAGTACACATGTAAATGAAATAAAAAAATTACTAACGCTGATTTGGCAAACACCCAAATCACATAACATAAATTTTGTCTTAAAAAAATAAATTTGTCCTTTATTTAAGCATGTGTTCAAACTGTTGACCATGGACTGAAAGGAACATGTTCTATCGCCGTTCGAAAGAACGATGCTCAAATGTAGTTACAGTGGCTGATATGGTAAAGTATGCACTGGCGATTCAACGACACGTATTGTCTGGTGTAGTTGGGGCTTCGTCGTAGACTGCATCTTTGAGCGCTCCCCAAGGAAAGAAATCAAGAAGAGTCAAATTGGGGACCTCTCAGACCATATGACAAGATAATTTCGTCCTATCTAACGTCCAGGAAAGTTCTCCTTGAGTATTCGGGTTGCAACACGGGACGATTGAGCTGGAAAACCGTCGTGTTGCATCCACATATACTGTACCTCTTCTAGAAGAACCGGCGGAATGTTAGTCATAAAGTGTGCGTGCCAACGTGTATTTAGAACGCTTGAAGTTCAAATGGTTCAAATGGCTCTGAGTTCTATGGGACTTAACATCTGTGGTCATCAGTCCCCTAGAACTTACAACTACTTAAACCTAACTAACCTAAGGACATCACACACATCCATGCCCGAAGCAGGATTCGAACCTGCGACCGTAGGGGCCACGCGGTTCCAGACTGAAGCGCCTAGACCCGCACAGCCACACCGGCCGGCAAACGCTTGAAGTGAAGTAAGGTCCCACAACGTAATTTCCTATGATGCCGCACCACACGTTTACGCTACACGGCCGTTGATGTTGCACCTGACAAATCCAGTGTGAATTTTCAGCTGCCCAGATGTGCATGTTATGGCTGGCTCTGAGCACTATGGGACTTAACATCTATGGTCATCAGTCCCCTAGAACTTAGAACTACTTAAACCTAACTAACCTGAGGACATCACACAACACCCAGTCATCACGAGGCAGAGAAAATCCCTAACCCCGCCGGGAATCGAACCCGGGAACCCGGGCGTGGGAAGCGAGAACGCTACCGCACGACCACGAGCTGCGGACTGTGCATGTTATGCAAATTTACGTTAGTGTGGTCAGTAAACGTTGCTTCATCGGTAAATAGCACACGTTGGAAAAACGTACGGTCGTCTCTCAGTTGCTGAAGGGCAAACCAACAAAACTGTGTACGACGTTCGGAATCACGGTCGTCGAGTGCCTGATGTAGTGATAGGGATGGAAACTCTGTCGATGCAGGATACGAATGACACTCGTCTGGCTGATTCCACATTCGTTGGCAATATGTCTCGTACCAGTGTGCAGATTCATTAGCGTCGTAGCCAGAACAGCTTCTTCGTGTTCTCTGTCAGTTGTAGTCTCTTTTCTTATTCTCTTTTTGACGTTCAAGCAGCCTGTCTGCACTAGCGTCTTAATAATCGGTGCAACTGCCTGGCGCGTCGGACATGGCGATCCGGATAGGTAGCCCTGCACTGCTGTTCTCTTTCTACGGCATTTCTTTTGCATTAGCAGTGTAAATGTAGTATATCCAATTTCTCCTTATTGGTGTACATGTCTGCATGCAAGGAATGTTGAAGCAGACAAAGTAAACAGGCAAATGTGTTCACATTCTGACATAACGTAGCACGAGGGCTCTGCCTGGTGGAGTTTGCACCGCTAATACCGATTTCGGCCACCGTGCTCTTAAATTTTAGGACATTTCTCGATTTTTTTACGATAGGTTTTAACGTCAACAGTAACAAAAGCTATATCACTTCTCAAGGGCGATCGAATGCTATTATGAAAACCATACGGGTCCATTTTTTTTAAAGTACTTTCTTCAATATCTCCGTTGATACCATCGCTGAAAACATTAATTAAACAAAAAGTACGTCCCCCTCGACGCTCTAACATTTGCCGAAAACCGCGTTTCGGTATGTGATTCACTCTGTATATTGTGAAAATAAATGGTATTATAACATTCCCTTGTGGTACCCCCGAAGCTACTTTTACGTTTGAGTATTTCTAAATGTACGTCTACCGAGTGAGGTGGCGCACACTGGACTCGCATTCGGGAGGACGACGGTTCAAACCCGCGTACGGTCATCCTGCTTTAGGTTTTCCATGATTTCCCTAAATCGTTTCAGGCAAAAGCCGGGATGGTTTCTTTGAAAGGGCGTGACCAATTTCCTTCGACATCCTTCCCTAATTCGAGCTTGTGCCCCGTCTCTAATGACCTCATTGTCGAAGGGACGTTAAACTCTAATCTCCTCCTCCTCCTCCTCCACCCCCCCGCCACCTCCTCCTACTCCTCCTCCTCCTCCTACTCCATCCCCTCCCCCGCCTCCTCCTCCTCATCTCAGCACACCGTCTGCAGTACCCTTTGCGTTTTGCTGCAGATTAGTGGCATACAGTACGTAAGAATTTGGTTTCTAGTGCCTAGCGCGGTGTTTCGGCTGGTGCAGAGGTCATCTAGTTGTTTATAAGTGAAATTACGACTTAATATAGTCAGTCTGTACTGTTGTATTTATTGTGGAGTTAGCTGACTCTACGTCATCGTACAATACCAGACTAACAGGCTCACTAAACGACGTGGTGCAGTGTTCAAAGCATTTGCAAGATATTTGTAAGAAGTGGGGTTTAAATCCCCGCTAGGCTAGCCCGATTTGCTTCCATGGCTTCCCAAAATCGCCTGAAGTGAACAGTTGTATAGTTTTTGCCACAATACAAGAGGCAGTTCGTTCGTCTACGTTTTCTCAAGGGCTTAGTATCCAATCTATTATGACACTGACCTAGATAGGACGCTTAACTCCGTCTCCCTCTCCCCCTTCCCACCTCCTTCTTCTCTTTTTTTGGAATAGAACTGAATTCATAACAATTTGCAGTATTCACCTTTCGGACAATTTTGTTGTTGGCCAATATTTGGCATGTACGTAGTTACGTAATGTTCGTTCCATATCGACGAATTTAAAGAACTAGGACATTAGCCGCACGAGAACGACAGACAGCGCATTTTCGATATTATATTTCTACAGCTGTATTTGTGCTCATCAAACAGTTTACAATGAGTGACGAAGTAAATAGAATATACACTCTCAGAAACAATGTATTCGGACACACCTGTGTAATGCGAAATTAAGCACTAGAAGTCACGAGAGGCGGACCGCCAGTATAAAAGGAGACGAGGAGTCTTATGTCGTCAGTAGTGAAGCAGTAACACCAAGAAGCGTCTATCAGGAGACGTCATAACTTCTGATGTGGACTACTGATTAGATGTCATTTAAGTAACAGATTCAACAATGATGTTTCAGTCTTTTTAAAGTTGCCAAAGTCGACTATTACTGATGTGATTGTAAAGTGGGAACACGAAGCGACAACCACAGCTAAATCAAGATCAGACTGACCTCATGTACTGACGGATATAGACCTTGCTGAGGGTAGTGCAAAAATTTAGTGAAATCAACGGAAGGAAACATTCGTCAGTTCCAAGTTGCTACCAGCAGTCCAGATAGCACAATGACTGTGCGTAGCAAGATAAAAAGAATGGGGCACAGCTGTCGAACAGCTTCTTGCAAATCACACATTTCTGTAGTCACTGCTAACAAGGGAACCTCCCCATCGCACCCCCATCAGATTTAGTTTAAGTTGGCACAGTGGATAGGCCTTGAAAAACTGAACACAGATCAATCGAGAAAACAGGAAGAAGTTGTGTGGAACTACGAAAAAAATAAGCAAAATATACAAACTGAGTAGTCCATGTCCAAGATAGGCAACATGAAGGATAGTGTGAGCTCAGGGGCGCCGTGGTCCCGTTGTTAGCGTGAGCAGCTGCGGAACGATAGGGCCTTAGGTCAAGTCTTACCTCGAATGAGAAGTTTAATTTTTTATTTTCAGACAATTATCAAAGATCAGGCACTCACACATAATCAACTTCGCTCTCCAAAATTCTAGGACATGTTCAGATTTGCTTGGACATATGCAGGATTTGACGGTCTACACACGGAAAAATTTGAAAACGTTAAAAACATGTTTTGACAGAGCACAGGGAAAATTGTGCGACTGTGAAACTGCTGCATTCATTTGTAACAGTTACGTGACAAACTCTTATGGTTTCATCACTTTTTTGGGAGTGATTATCACATCCACAAGAAAACCTAAATCGGGCAATGTAAAAGAATCTTTTTACCCATTCGCCAAGTGTACAAGTTAGGTGGGTCGACAACATATTCCTGTCATGTGACGCACATGCCGTCACCAGTGTCGTATAGAATATATCAGACGTGTTTTCCTGTGGAGGAATCGGTTGACCTATGACCTTGCGATCAAATGTTTTCGGTTCCCATTGGAGAGGCACGTCCTTTTCGTCTACTAATCGCACGGTTTTGCGGTGCGGTCGAAAAACACAGACACTAAACTTATTACAGTGAACAGAGACGTCAATGAACGAACGGACAGATCATAGCCGGCCGCGGTGGTCTCGCGGTTCTAGGCGCGCCGTCCGGAACCGTGCGACTGCTGCGGTCGCAGGTTCGAATCCTGTCTCGGGCATGGATGTGTGTATTGTCCTTAGGTTAGTTAGGTTTAAGTAGTTCTAAGTTCTAGGGGACTGATGACCACAGCAGTTGAGTCCCATAGTGCTCAGAGCCATTTGAGCCATTTGACAGATCATAACTTTGCGAAAATAAAGAAGGCAAACTTTTCACTCGAGGGAAGACTTGAACCAAGGACCTCTCGTTCCGCAGCTGCTCATGCTAACCACGGGACCACGGCATTCCTGAGCTCAGATTCTCCTTGATGTTACCTATCACATTGACTACTCAGTTTGTATATTTTGCTTATTTTTGTCATAGTTCCATACAATTTCTTCCTGTTTTCTCGATTGATCTGTATTCAGTTTTTCAAGTCCTATCCATTGTGCCAACTTATAACTAAATCTGAGGGGGGTGCGATGGGGAGGTTCCCTTGTAAGTGATGCTTAGGCGGTGTAAGGTGCAAGGCCACTGGACAGTAGATTGACCTCAAACGAATGATTTGGAGTGATGAATCACGCTATATCCTGTGGCAATCAAATGGAAGCGTTTGGGTTTGCCGAACGGCTGGAGAACGTTACTTGCCATCATGTGTACTGTCAACAGTGAAGTAAAGAGGAGGTGGTGTTACGGTAAGGGAGTGTCTCTAGTGGTTAGGGTATGGTCCACTTATTGTGCTTAATAAAACACGAAATGCGGAAGCATAGGAACTCATTTTACGGCACTGTGTATTGCGAACAGTAGAGGCTCAGTTCGGAGACGATTGTTATTTGTATAAGCATGACATTGCACCCTGTCATAAAGTAGCATCTTCGAGGCAATGGCTTTGTGGGCAATAACTTTCATGTAGTTGACTGACATGCCCAGGTTTCCGACCTTAATCCAATGGAACCTTTGAGATGAGTTAGAGCATCAACTTCGCTCCAGACCCCATCGTCCCACATCACTACATTTTATGTTTTCGGCTCTCAAGGAAGAATGGGCTGCTCTTCCTCCACAGACATTCAGACACCTCATTCAGGTGTCCTCAGCAGAGTTCAAGCCGTCACAAAGGCGGTCAGACACTCGCCATATTAATGTTTACCAGTAAGTGTTCGGATACTTTTGATTAAATCGTGAGCTACTACCACCCATCCTTCCTCTCTTTCAATTGTAAATGTTCAGCGGAAAGGACGACTGTTGGTTAACCACTATATAAACTTGAATATCTCTAACAATGACTTTGCTGGGATTTGCGTTTTTGGCATTTTTATAGGAAACCTCAGCGTGGTGCATAACTCCTCTCTTGCAACGTGTGTCACTAGAATCAGTTATGGGTTTCCATGACGACATCACGCAACCTAAACAAACTTGTGACGACAGGCTTTCTTTCGCGAATCTCTTCTGTCCGCTCTGTTGATCTTACTGGAACAAAAAATTTCTGATACATAATTTTGTATAGTAGGATATACGTGGGTGAACGAATAATTGCGCTTGAAATGCTTCGTTCGTAGGACGGAGATCTGGATGCAGCCCATAGTGGGAACAGACCACTACGCGTGGGTCTCTGTAGACAACGCATATTCAAGTGGACTTAGATGTGTACCTAGTCGTCTTACGAGCTCAGCCAGTACGGGTTTAACGATCTGTCGATGAGGACATAATCGGATGGAGTACAACGGTGCAGAAGGCTTTCGGTGGTGGTCTTTCCAAGGGAATCATTCTGACATCAACATTAGTCAGTTTAGAGAAACCCCAAACAAACCTAATCCTGCATGGCCAGATCTGATGACAACCCGTCTCCTATGTGAGTCCCGTGCCTCCTTTATTAAGTCATTTCAATCGGTACGGCTACAGAACTAGGTGTTGTAGTGGTAAGGCAATTGACTCATATTCTTGAGCAAGGCGGTTCAAATCCCAATTTGGCCATCCGGATTTTGATTTTCTGTGATTTCCCTATATCGCACAGCGTGAAAACCGGGATGCTTTCTTTGAAAGGGCACTACCGATTTCCTTCCCTAACCCTCGTACGTGTTCCATCGCTAATGACCATGTCGTCTACGAAACGTTAAAGTGAAATTTTTTTCAGTACAGCTACTAAATGCAGTTATATTACTAAGGAAATGAAAGAAAAACAAGACTATTGTTGTTGTATAATATACTAATGTACGTATTTCTGTGTATGCTCGACGAATAATATTTCCAGGAAATAAAAGTATAGCACACAGACCTTCCTGTGAGATTTAACTTTAATTTACGGCATATAAATTTTACTTTCAGTTTCTTCTCTTTTACGCAACAAACAAACATTAGGAATGTATTATTATGAACTGATGAAGCATCACTCGTCCGGTGCAACTGTGGGTTCCTTGGTTGCTTTGGGCGATCGAGGAGTGGAACTGGAACGTTGTATTGTATTTCGACGTCAGAGGATGAGATGGATCGATGGCATCACAGAAGCAATGTGTTCCAACCTGGAAGGTCTACGGGAGAAGGTGCAAGACAGGAAAAAGTCGCGTGATTTGGTTCATGGGGTCACGAAGAGTCGGAACCGACTAAACGAATAGAGAGAGAGAGAGAGAGAGATTGTATTGTATTGTATGTTAACCGGGGACCTAGAAACGACGGAGAGGCTCCGTCCCCGCCACAGGCGCAGTGGTCCACAACCCCACAACGACTACCGCAGTCCACTTCACCCCTCCGCCGCCCCACACCGAACCCAGGGTTATTGTGCGGTTCGGCCCCCGGTGGAACCCCCAGGGAACGTCTCATACCAGACGAGTGTAACCCCTATGTTTGCGTGGTAGAGTAATGGTGGTGTACGCGTACGTAGAGAACTTGTTTGCACAGCAATCACCGACATAAAATAACTGAGGCGGAATAAGGGGAACCAGCCCGCATTCGCCGAGGCAGATGGAAAACCGCCTAAAAACCATCCACAGACTGGCCGGTTCACCGGACCTCGAGACAAATCGTCCGGGCGGATTCGTGCCGGGGACCACGCGCTCCATCCCGCCCAGAAAGCCGTGCGGTAGATCGCACTGCCAACCTGGCGGGCAATGAACTGGAACATGTTAAATATTAGTTCACTTTATTAAAAGAATGATAAAAATGTTTACTCAGCTTTATGCAATCCACTGCTACATGAATTTACGGAATAACTGCAACTGTTCTTGAATATTTAAGCAATACTTGAAGCACAGATTTACTAAACTGTTCTCTTTTAAGTACAAAGTTAACAAAATTCAGAATGCGAAGCTAGGGGATAGGATGTGGCTACGCTAGCACCTTGTCATTGCAGCATGCCGCGAGACATCGATATCATATGTGAAATCGATGCGAGTTGTCAAATTTACTTATGGCACCGCGAACTTTGCACAATACCACGCTTAACAATTTCCACTGCACGTTATTGTTAGCTCACTGATTTGCTTTCGGTCTTTTAAGGCATACAAGTTTTACTTCGTTTCTTATATTTAGACGGCCGGAGTTGCTGTGCGGTTCTAGGCGCTACAGTCTGGAACCGAGGGACCGCTACGGTGACAGGTTCGAATCCTGCTTCGGGCATGGATGTGTGTGATGTCCTTAGGTTAGTTAGGTTTAATTAGTTCCAAGTTCTAGGCGACTGATGACCTTAGAAGTTAAGTCGCATAGTGCTCAGAGCCATTTTTCTTATATTTCTATAATCAAGAAAAGTTAAACATCGGAAATTCCCAGTATATGTTATACGAGGGCAGTTCAATAAGTAATGCAACACATCTTTTTTCTCGGCCAATTTTGGTTGAAAAAACCGGAAATTTCTTGTGGAATATTTTCAAACATTCCCGCTTCGTCTCGTATAGTTTCATTGACTTCCGACAGGTGGCAGCGCTGTACGGAGCTGTTAAAATGGCGTCTGTAACAGATGTGCGTTGCAAATAACGGGCAGTGATCGAGTTTCTTTTGGCGGAAAACCAGGGCATCTCAGATATTCATAGACGCTTGCAGAATGTCTACGGTGATCTGGCAGTGGACAAAAGCACGGTGAGTCGTTGGGCAAAGCGTGTGTCATCATCGCCGCAAGGTCAAGCAAGACTGTCTGATCTCCCGCGTGCGGGCCGGCCGTGCACAGCTGTGACTCCTGCAATGGCGGAGCGTGCGAACACACTCGTTCGAGATGATCGACGGATCACCATCAAACAACTCAGTGCTCAACTTGACATCTCTGTTGGTAGTGCTGTCACAATTGTTCACCAGTTGGGATATTCAAAGTTTTGTTCCCGCTGGGTCCCTCGTTGTCTAACCGAACACCATAAAGAGCAAAGGAGAATCATCTGTGCGGAATTGCTTGCTCATCATGTGGCTGAGGATGACAATTTCTTGTCAAAGATTGTTACAGGCGATGAAACATGGGTTCATCACTTCGAACCTGAAACAAAACGGCAATCAATGGAGTGGCGCCACACCCACTCCCCTACCAAGAAAAAGTTTAAAGCCATACCCTCAGCCGGTAAAGTCATGGTTACAGTCTTCTGGGACGCTGAAGGGGTTATTCTGTTCGATGTCCTTTCCCATGGTCAAACGATCAACTCTGAAGTGTATTGTGCTACTCTTCAGAAATTGAAGAAACGACTTCAGCGTGTTCGTAGGCACAAAAATCAGAACGAACTTCTCCTTCTTCATGACAACGCAAGCCCTCACACAAGTCCTCGCACCCGAGAGGAGCTCACAAAACTTCAGTGGACTATTCTTGCTCATGCACCCTACAGCCCCGATCTCGCACCATCGGATTTCCATATGTTTGGCCCAATGAAGGACGCAATCCGTGGGACGCACTACGCGGATGATGAAGAAGTTATTGATGCAGTACGACGTTGGCTCCGACATCGACCAGTGGAATGGTACCGTGCAGGCATACAGGCCCTCATTTCAAGGTGGCGTAAGGCCGTAGCATTGAATGGAGATTACGTTGAAAAATAGTGTTTGTAGCTAAAAGATTGGGGAATAACCTGCTGTATTTCAATGCTGAATAAAACAACCCCTGTCTCAGAAAAAAAATGTGTTGCATTACTTATTGAACAGCCCTCGTACTTAGATCACTGATTTGTCTTCGGTCAAGTTTCGAAACATATATGTGGAATACCTGAGGTACAGTCGATGAGCACCATGTTTGAAAATGAAGGGAAGATAAGGGCTTAACGTCCAGTAGACTGCGAGGTTATTACAAACGGAGCACAAGCTCGGATCACGAAAGGATGGGGAAAGGAGTCGGCCGTGCCTCTCATAACGAACCCTCGCGGCATTTGCCTCAATGTACTTAGGGAAACCACGGAAAGGCTAAATTTGAATGGCCGGACGGGGATTTGAACTGTCGTCCTCCAGAATGCGCGTTCGTTGTGCTAACACTATTTTTGGGAGGTATGATATTTAGTGAGGAACAGACAGTAGTTCTGTGGAATACATTTTTGCTGTGATGTTACGGAACTTCCTGACACTTGATCAGACGCATGAATAAAAAAAAAAAAAAAAAAACTGGTCCCTCAAACCCGCACTCGATTAGTTGAAGATAAACTGTAGTAATGCATTTCAGATGGAACGACTTTGGTAGTCCTCTGGTTCGAGGTTTTATGAAGTTGTATGAGGTTTCTGTTGTATACTTAGAAATGTGCTTCATAAAATCGAGTGAAATAAAATACACTACCTATTACTTCCGCACATTATCTCGGTAGAGCGCAAAAAAAAAAAAAAAAAAAAAAAACAAACACGGTCATGATGTACCAAGCCATGCATCAACGTTCCTCCAAAATCTGTGACCACTGTCTTGACTATTACTCTCTCTCACTCTGTGTAAGTTTACTGAAATGTTCATTTCCTTGAGATTTTTTCACCATGCTGGTTTCATATAGCTTCAAAATTATTGTATGTTCTTATCCACTTAAACTAATGCTCGGAAATCGACAGACACTTTGTAAGTCATACATTTCTTTATCTGTAAGAATTAACTGGACCGTTTTATGCACACTGAAACTTCTCATTAAAAGTAACTGTTTCTGTTACTGTAATTTATTTAGCTAAAACCAGCATTCGTCGCGTAGTTGAAGAAATCTTGTTAAACTGTAATTAATTAGTTTTGAATTTCTCATGCTTTCAGTGAAAAGTAAAATATTTTTGTTGCTATGTTTCAGATATCTTGCACAATAGCATTAGGCTATGGAAGACCTATGGGTCAACATATCTCGTCTGGCTTGGTACCAGACCATTCATATTCCTCATAGATGCAGATGAGGTTGAGGTAAATGTCTCATTATAGTAACATGTGGTGTTTCGTGCAGTTTAACTTAGCGTGAAGTTTTACATTGTCATTTTTTTATGTTGATCGGGGTAGCTAAGAATGTCCATGTACGAATTTTCCCTTCATTAAATGTGATAAAACCATCTTTCTGGAATTTCAAATGCATTTCAAGACGTTTATGATCATCTCATATAGACCTGTATCATTCAATTTTCTCTGATTTCAGTACATTAACAACACAACAGAAATTCTAGCTTCTATTGAAGTACGCCCACAGGTATATACCTGGTGATCAAAAAGTCAGTATAAATTTGAAAACTTAATGAACCACGGAATAATGTAGTTAGAGAGGTAAAAATTGACACACATGCTTGGAATGACATGGGGTTTTATTAGAACCCCCCCCAAAAAAAAAACATCATAATGCTAGACGCGTGAAAGATCTCTTGCGCGCGTCGTTTGGTGATGATCGTGTGCTCAGCCGCCACTTTCGTTATGCTTGGCCTCCCAGGTCCCCAGACCTCAGTCAGTGCGATTATTGGCTTTGGGGTTACCTGAAGTCGCAAGTGTATCGTGATCGACCGACATCTCTAGGGATGCTGAAAGACAACATCCGACGGCAATGCCTCACCATAACTCCGGACATGCTTTACAGTGCTGTTCACAACATTATTCCTCGACTATAGGTATTGTTGAGGAATGATGGTGGACATATTGAGCATTTCCTGTAAAGAACATCATCTTTGCTTTGTCTTACTTTGTTATGCAAATTATTGCTATTCTGATCAGATGAAGCGCCATCTGTTGTACATTTTTTGAACGTTTGTAATTTTTTTTTTATTCTAATAAAACCCCATGTCATTCCTAGCATGTGTTAATTTGTGCCTCTCTATCTACATTATTACGTGATTTATTCAGTTTTCAAATTTATACTGACTTTTTGATCACCTGGTATGTACAGATTCATCCAAAACTTTATGGTCAAAACTATGCAGATGCTTGAGAATACAAAACTGAGTACTCTGAGGTAAACAGTAATGGTCACATATGCCTCTCAACAATTTCAGGTAACAGCAACAGTTCAAAGTGACGACCTCTCCATTGATGGATGCTTATTTA
The DNA here is from genome assembly GCF_023898315.1 of Schistocerca nitens. Classification (NCBI taxonomy): domain Eukaryota; kingdom Metazoa; phylum Arthropoda; class Insecta; order Orthoptera; family Acrididae; genus Schistocerca; species Schistocerca nitens. Next base: position 553,765,750 of record NC_064616.1, on the reverse strand, counting down.
TTCATGTTCCCTACACGATTCAACATCATCTCGTCCAGTTACATTTTGCGAACAGTTCTTTATTCAGAGTCGTGACTAACACTCTGTGGCGTGAACTACACTGTTTCTTGAACATTTATGTCCATAGCAACATATATGTTCATCAGTTATACTCTTAAGTTGAGGGGAAATATTTACAAACATTCAAAACCTGCTCTCTGCAATTCAAAATTCACATAAAGGGTCTTGCAGTTTTACTAAATCAACTGTTAGAAACTGAAACAAATGTTAATGATTTAGGCATTCTGATTAGATGAGCTGGTCCCGCCTATGTGAAATATACAGGGTGTCCATGGACGAGTGGTCAGCATTTGGAGATACAGGGTGCACTCTGCCTTATGAGGCCAACTGAGGAGCTACTGGATTTTGAAGTAGTGGCTTTGGTCACGAAAACTGACAACTGCCAGGAGAATGGTATGCAGACCACAAGCCATAAATATCCACATCCAGCTATGCTTATTGACTGAGGATGACATGGCGGTCGGTCAGTACCATTGGGCTTCCTGAGACCTGTTTGGGCGGAATTTAGTGCAGTTGTATGTGCTATTAAAATGGTTTCTGAGGCAGAACACATATGATGGACATTGTTGCTTATTTTCTGTATTATTCAGTACACTGTTAGGTTTACAAATGTACGGCAGTGAATAATAGCACAGATCAGCATACAACAAGATGACTTTTACTCACTTGCTGTTTATTCTACATCAAGATGCTGCTTTCTAGAGAGTTATAGAAAACCAAACATGCCCAACCCATTTAATTGCCTTTTGTTCTGCAATATATCTCCATAAGGAATCCCATTACTTAAAGAGACAAATTAGTGTTTACTTAAAGATGTTATCTCTATCGTGATGCTAACTCTTAACCTGCTCACTTTAGGTCTGTGATGAAGCACCTTCTGGGTGCATCCAACTGGTCATATAATTGCATACCTCCCTCTATTTGATAGCAGTTTGATAGCAACAGTAAAAAGATGTAATTTGAGAATTTATTTGTGGTTGCTTTGTTTCAGACTATTCTCAGCAGTACAACTCACATTAAAAAATCTATAAGTTACAAGTTTGTAGAACCATGGCTTGGACAAGGACTTCTTACCGCAGATGGTTAGTTACTTTAATACTATTTACTTGTAACATGTCATTTTGTATGGTTTTTACAGGATGTTGAGCAACACCTCAGTTAAAGTAATTTTGTACTTGAAAATAGCACAAGTTGCTTACATGAATCTTGTCACAAAGTTAGATAAGAATAATGAAAAATGAATTTAGTTAAATCTTAATTTGAATATCAAAAGTTAATCTGGAAAAAAAACAAAAATTATATGCAGGACCATTCACTTTACTCATTAAATTTAATCACTTTAAGTACTTACAGAAATATTCACCCTTACACAGTGTGTCTCCACATTTTACAGTGAAAGATAGATTTTGAGTTGTTAAAATGTACAAAATGGATGTTTTAAAGAGCAACATAAATGATCAATTTTTATTACTCCATTTTCTCTTCAACTCCCTTACGCCATACTTAATAACAAGTCCAAAAGTTTAAGATTGTAAGACACAATTTCTGATCAGTGCTTAACTTCAAGAGCACCTTCAATAGCACAACATCAGAGTCTGATGTTGTTCCTTGCAACGTGTAAGTACCAAAGGCTGGAACATTTTTGATTTTTGACTTCAGCATGTCTTCTTGCAATATAATTTCATGGCTTTTAAATTTTCATTCTGCTGAAGACATCCTTAGAGGTGTTGAAACCAAAGTAAACGCAATAAACAATTATTTGAAAGTGGTTGGACCTGTTATTTCTCCCGTGAAAATTGTACTATGGGATCGACCTGGTCAGCCAAAATGGTCACAGAATCCTTGGCAGTAATGCCACTTGCAGAGTAATCATGGGGCTCATAGAGTACCGTGATATGGCTACCCAAATCATCACAAACCACCCTGCCATGTTTCACTTTTGGAATGTAAACTCAGCCAGAAGTTGGAAACTTTGGGAATCAAGATTCATCCAGTCAAATGACTTTTTTCCATTGCTCCATAGCCTAGGTTTTATGGCTACATTTTCCTCTCATGGGCATTTGCATCACAGATGAATAGTTTCCGAATTCCAGCTTGCCCTCCAATTCACAGCCTATGGAGCTCCCTTCATGTTGATTTGGTGCTGACAGTATTTGCAAGAACAGCATTCAGTTCTGTAGTGACTTTTGACTTTTGCAGTCATCATCCTCTTAGTTTTAATCACAATACTCTCCAATGTTCATTTGTCATCATCACTCAACACACACTTTCATCCTCATTGTGACTGATATTTTTCGATTTTCACTGTATACAGTATAAATCTTTGATACAGGGTCTCTTGAAGTGCCAAACACTTCAGCTACCTTGGGTATGGAAGCACCCACCATTAGGGTATGAACAATTTGCTCATGTTTAAATTCACTTAGTTTAGACATAATGACTCACAACTATACAGTGCACTGTTCTGACCATGACTGACACTTGCAATGTGTTGAGCACATTGCATAGGTGCCATTCATTGTTCAACACAACAGTGCAACCTAGAGACTTGGCTAGCATCTGCATTTATGTTCAAACATGCATTCCTTGCAGTGTTTCCTTATTTCTGTCCAGCCCCTGTATTACGTTATTGGCTGGGAGACCCCAAGGGGTATATCAGCTTCCTCTGCACACAACAGCCACTCTTTGTGTGAAAGTTCAGTCTTAGATGTATCCATCTGGTGTTTGTGGCTGTAAAGAGTCTGTCTATAGTATGGTGAAGTGTTCGCGTTTGATGTTGATCAGAGGAGAGAGAGGGTGAAATCCAGTGTCAGCACATATGGTGCTCCTTGCGAATACTAAAGTGATTGCTGGGCTTTAGTCACCATCTGTGTAGATCACCACAAACTGTATCACATGGAGACCGATGACCTCGCAGTTTGGTCTCTTCCCCCAAACAACACAACCAACCGACCTGTATCACATGATCTCACTTCATGAAAATACCTGAGTACCTCAAGTAAAGCCCCACCACATAGGTGTGCTGTAACAGTTTTGGCTAGGTAGATGAACTTATGGTACTGTGGTATTGTGCCTCAATTAATGAAATAAATGACATTTTTGTAAACAGATATCCTTGTGTTGGCATAATAACATCAAATAGCAGTATCCAAGTTTTGGTGAGGAATCAGTGTATAACAGGCTCATCTGCAAATATAAAAGGAATAGAGATTTCTGACTTTAAACAATTGCTGTGATTGGGGATATTCAACCACAAATTGTTCATATCTCAGAGAAGTCGCCATTTAATTGCACCCAGTGTGTGATTATTTCAAATAAATGTAGTCAAAATGCTCTACAAAGCCTATAGATGTTGTACTAAGTGATGTGTATCAAAGACTTGTAGGATGAAACAAGGATTGTCATTAATGGTTTGAGGTTACTGTGACCACTTGATATTTTCACAAATTATGATTATCACGAGATGATGTGAAGGTTACTATTCATTATGGAATTTTGAGAACTGATGCCAGAGCATAGAAGTCTGTGCATGTTGACACGTTAACATGTTAGGTATACTGTAAGTCCCATGAGCCCAACAGTGGCTTTCTTCGTTTGGGTGGAGTCAGTTTCCTGGGCCTGACAGTGTACTTTTCATCTGGGTGAAGTCAATCCATGTGAACTGAGACAGTACTTATCATTCAGACAACATCATTGTATGGGAATCGCGGCAACAGGGTTAAAAAACAAATGTAATTTTAATAAAGATTATTAAAATACTGTGTACAAATATGGGGTTGTGCATGTATTAAAAAACGCAAACCACCTCTTTAGTTAATTTTCAAGCTGCATTGTGCCTGAATGGTTTTTTGTTTGTCTTCTAATGTTCAGAACAATATCAATGCACTTTATACACTTTTCCTTCCTTGTTGTCCACCTAGTGTCTGCTTCTTTGTGTATCAATACTGACTGGAGTTTCTTCATGTGAATGCTGTGACACTATGTCTGCCAACTTTTTCTAAAATATTGTGATTGACACTTTCTGTCCCATCATGTGTTTGAATACATCAAACACATTCACAACAGTGATGTTCAGAAAGAGATTAAATTGTAACTTTTGATCCATTTTATTGTCTTTCTCAGTTGATCTGATCAGAAAGGTGAATGGCAGTTTCTTCCTTATTGTATTCAGTGGCCATTTTTGGTTTTTGTAAACCCCTAGTCTCATTGTTACATTTCCATGTCACTCAAATACATGTGTGAGCCCCCCCCCCCCCAATGAACGATGGACCTTGTCATTGGTGGGGAGGCTTGCGTGCCTCAGCGATACAGATAGCCGTACCATAGGTGCAACCTCAACGGAGGGGTATCTGTTGAGAGGCCAGACAAATGTGTGGTTCCTGAAGAGGGGCATCAGCCTTTTCAGTAGTTGCAGGAGCAACAGTCTGGATGATTGACTGATCTGGCCTTGTAACACTAACCAAAACGGCCTTGCTGTGCTCGTACAGCGAACGGCTGAAAGCAAGGGGAAACTACAGCTGTAATTTTTCCTGAGGGCATGCAGCTTTACTGTATGGTTAAACGATGATGGCGTCCTCTTGGGTAAAATAATACAGAGGTAAAATAGTCCCCCATTCGGATCTTCGGGCAGGGACTACTCAAGAGGACATCATTATCAGGAGATAGAAAACTGGTGTTCTATGGACCGAAGCACGGAATGTCAGATCCCTTAATCACGCAGGTAGGTTAGAAAGTTTAAAAAGGGAAATGGATAGGTTAAAGTTAGATATAGTGGGAAATAGTGAAGTTGAGTGGCAGCAGGAACAAGACTTTTGCTCAGGTGAATACGGGGTTATAAATACAAAATCAAATAGGGGTAATGCAGGAGTAGGTTTAATAATGAATAAAAAAATAGGAGTGCGAGTAAGCTACTACAAACAGCATAGTGTGAACACATTATTGTGACCAAGATAGACATGAAGCCTACGCCTACTACAGTAGTACAAGTTTTTATGACAACTAGCTCTGCAGATGACGAAGAAATTGATGAAATTTATGATGAGATAAAAGCAATTATTCAGATAGTGAAGGGTGACAAAAGTTTAATAGTCATAGGTGACTGGAATTCGATAGTAGGGAGAGAAGGAATCATAGTAGGTTAATATGGATTGGGGGTAAGAAATGAAAGAGGAAGCCGCCTGGTAGAATATTGCACAGAGCATAACTTAATCATAGTTAACACTTGGTTCAAGAATCATGAAATAAGGTTGTATACTTGGAAGAATCCTGAAGATACTAGAAGGTATCAGATAGATCATATAATGGTAAGACAGAGCTTTAGGAACCAGGTTTTAAATTGTAAGACATTTCCAGGGGCAGATGTGGACTCTGACCACAATCTACTGGTTATGAAGAAACTGCAAAAAGGTGGGAATTTAAGGAGATGGGACCTGGATAAACTGAATAATCCAGATGTTGTACAGAGTTTCAGGGAGAGCATAAGGAAACAATGGACAGGAATGGGGGAAAGAAATACAGTAGAAGAAGAATGGGTAGCTTTGAGGGATGAAGTAGTGAAGGCACCAGAGGATCAAATAAGTAAAAAGACGAGGGCTAGTAGAAATCCTTGGATAACACAAGATATATTGAATTTAACTGATGAAAGGAGAAAATATAAAAATGCAGTAAATGAAGCAGGCAAAAAGGAATACAAACGTCTCAAAAATGAGATCGACAAGAAGTGCAAAATGGCTAAGCAGGGATGGCTAGAGGACAAATGTAAGCATGTAGAGGCTTATCTCATTAGGGGTAAGATAGATACTGCCTACAGGAAAATTAAAGAGACCTTTGGAGAAAAGAGAACCACTTGTATGAATATCAACAGCTCAGATGGAAACCCAGTTCTAAGCAAAGAAGGGAAAGCAGAAAGGTGTAAGGAGTATATAGAGGGTCTATACAAGGGCGATGTACTTGAGGACATTATGGAAATGGAAGAGGATGTAGAGGAAGGTGAAACGGGAGATATGATACAGCATGAAGAGTTTGACAGAGCACTGAAAGACCTGCGTCGAAACAAGGCCCTGGGAGTAGACAACATTCCATTAGAACTACTGACAGCCTTGGGAGAGCCCGTCCTGACAGAACTCTACCATCTGGTGAGCAAGATGTATGAGACAGGCGAAATACCCTCAGACTTCAAGAATAATATAATAATTCCAATCCCAAAGAAAGCAGGTGTTGACAGATGTGAAAATTACCAAACTATCAGTTTAATAAGTCACGGCTGCAACATACTAATGCAAATTCTTTACAGATGAATGGAAAAACTGGTAGAAGCCGACCTCGGGGAAGATCAGTTTGGATTCCGTAGAAATATTGGAACACGTGAGGCAATACTGACCGTACGACTTATCTTAGAAGATAGATTAAGGAAAGGCAAACCTACATTTCTAGCTTTTGTAGACTTAGAGAAAGCTTTTGACAATGTTGACTGGAATACTCTCTTTCAAATTCTGAAGGTGGCAGGGATAAAATACAGGGAGCGAAAGGCTATTTACAATTTGTACAGAAACCAGATGGCAGTTATAAGAGTCAAGGGGCATGAAAGGGAAGCAGTGGTTGGGAAGGGAGTGAGACAGGGCTGTAGCCTCTCCCCAATGTTATTCAATCTGTATATTGAGCAAGCAGTAAAGGAAACAAAAGAAAAATTTGGAGTAGGTATTAAAATTCATGGAGAAGAAATAAAAACTTTGAGGTTCACCGACGACATTGTAATTCTGTCAGAGACAGCAAAGGACTTGGAAGAGCAGTTGAACAGAATGGACAGTGTCTTGAAAGGAGGATATAAGATGAACATCAACAAAAGCAAAACAAGGATAATGGAATGTAGTCGAATTAAGTCAGCTGATTCTGAGGGAATCAAATTAGAAAATGAGACACTTAAAGAAGTAAAGGAGTTTTGCTACTTGGGGAGCACAATAACCAATGATGGTCGAAGTAGAGAGGATATAAAATGTAGACTGGCTATGGCAAGGAAAGCATTTCTGAAGAAGAGAAATTTGTTAACATCGAGTACAGATTTAAGTGTAAGGAAGTCGTTTCTGAAAGTATTTGTATGGAGTGTAGCCATGTGTGGAAGTGAAACATGGACGATAAATAGTTTGGTCAAAAAGAGAATAGAAGCTTTCGAAATGTGGTGCTACAGAAGAATGCTGAAGATTAGATGGGTCAATCAGATAACTAATGAGGAGGTATTGAATAGAATTGGGGTGAAGAGGAGTTTGTGGCACAACTTGACTGGAAGAAGGGACTGGTTGGTAGGACATATTCTGTAGCATCAAGGGATCACCAATTTGGTTATTGGAGGGCAGTATGGAGGGTAAAAATCGTAGAGGGAGACCAAGAGATGAATACACTAAACAGATTCAGAAGGATGTAGGTACTGGGAGACGAAGAAGCTTGCACAGCATAGAGTGGCATAGAGAGCTGCATCAAACCAGTCTTAGGACTGAAGACCACAACAACAACAACAACAACAGAAACAACATGTGTGAGGTTCTCAGTAGCATGCGGGACTATCACCTGAACAGAAAGGCCAGTAAAATTGGCTCCACAGACAATGTGTTAAGGTTTATGCAAGAGAATATTAGCATGGAACAAAGACATTTTAAATAGTCATTACATACTGTATTAAAGATCATTTAAAAAAGTTTGTGTGTACATTTCTTTGTATTAACTACTTTTTTAATTTGTTTTCCATTTACATATACACCTACAGTATCACTAATGCTTGCATAAAAGCTAATATCATTTACCATGACAGGCAAATGAGCCTTTTTACTGCATTTCACTCTGTGCTGAGGAATAAAGGTTTTTAAACAAACTTGTTTGACTTTTTCAAGGCTTATTCACTTAAAGATTGAATTTATTTCTTCTTTTTATCTCATTGAGTACCTATATATTTACAAATTGTGGTACTGTAGAGATGCTATCATCTACATATAATACGCATACTGGGACTACCAGTGTAATACATTCCATTTCACTGTATACAGCAGAGCAGGAAGGAACATAGGACACGAGAAATTAAAGACACACTGCACTTGTCACATAGTGATTAGTTGGTTACGTCACTCTGACACAGCCCCTGCCCCACTGTATGGAGCACTGGGGATAAAAGCATATTTGAATTTTACCTTGCGACCAGTCTGTGCACAAATACCTGCGCATGAAAGACACACAACTACACTCGGTGACACAGCTGGTTCTGACACATGTATGTGTTCACGCAGTTGTTGTAACAGCTGCGGAAGCTGTTGCTCATCTGACAGTGGTGAGGGGGCAAGGAATTATGCTGGCATGTGCAAGAGCTTGCCACAAACCATCACAGTGGATGATCACTTAAGATCCACTTTGAAATCCTTGCATATTCTTAATAGCACTAGTGGTAATGTTGGAGTAAAGTATCATTGTGGCACATTAGTGTGGTTTTTGAAGTGTGATGCCTTCTCTCAACTATGCTGTTGCTTTCTGGGTGGTCGCTTGTGATCCAGTGGCACTGGAGCCCGCACCGTTTTGACAGTTCACTGAAAAGGCTGATTCTAATGATTGTCCTTGGACAGTAGTCATTTGAAGAGGGCTGCTGAAATGTAACAACCAGGACTTGATGAATGCCCCAGTGGTTGTCTTAGTGGATGTGACCCTGAACAGAACTGTCTCTGCCTACTGTGTACATCTGTCCACTGCCATGTAGATGTATCTGTAATCTTCAGATAGGAAGGGGCAGCAATCTACTTTGATGTGGGTGTGGGCAAAACTCATTGTTGAAGCTGGAAAATTTCCCACATTTTTGTGTATATTACATCTGATCTTGCAGTGTTGGCACTGTAAGCATTTGCAAGCCTAGGTGCTCACATCCTTCTAGGTAGAAGATTACACGAAATTATGTCATCTGTTTGGCTGTGGCACTGGTTCTGGGTTGTGACAAATTGTGGTTGTTGTCAAAAACTATGTTGAAAGTGAGGTGTGATTTGTGGTTTGTTTGCAGATATTTCGAGTCATATTTTTGCTATGACATCTGGTGGAGGCATAGCTCAGTGGGTAAGTGTTTCAATAACAGTTGAAGTTTTTGATCAGAAAACTGAGCACAAATGAGCTCATTGTAGTCCACAACCAGTGCTAACCCACTTATGCAGGAAAAATAATTGGGTACAATCTTATTGTCACCAGGAATGTGGTGTATGTCAGTTGTACACTAGAAAATGTATTCGATGTGTCTGAGCTGGCATGGAGAACACTTGTCACTGATCTTTTTGAACAATGAAAAATTGGATCTGTGGTCCGTGTAGGTGGTGACAGCATGAGCTTTGATCAGAGGGTGGAAAAGGCAAATGCTTTCATAAATTGCTAAAAGCTCTCTGTCTAAGTTCTCCAACATATTTGATGAAGTAGCAGTTCTTGGGAGAAGAACTCAGTGGTTACAATTGTCCATTCACCTCCATTTTCCTGCATTTATTTATTTCTGTTTATCTTATTGATATTGCTTAAGTTCCTTGTGTATTCTGTATTTACATTGATAACTGTCTCTTCTTTTAATTGGTTGTGTATCACTCTCCATGTTTCATACCTCCTGATGCAGCCTTGTCTAGTAATAATTTTAATTTTATTTTATTTTATCAGTTTTGTTTATTAATAGAAACTGTTATGTAGGCATGCTATTCCTGTTTTGTGCCAAAGCTTTTCCTGCCTACTCCGCTGTTATTTATGTACTGTTCAGTTTTTACTTTTTCATTGCAAAGATTTTACTTACTGTATGTTTCTACTTCAGTCTAGATGTGTTACTTCTCTTCCAATGTTTTCTGCTAACATTTAACTTCTTTGGTGATAATACTCAGTAAATGTCTGAAGATGGCCTTGTAAGCCAAAAACCAGTTAACAATTAAAGTAATACTGTAGAACAAAAGCAAACTGGTGGTTTTCATTTATTTGCCTGAATGTTCTCGTGATGAGACTAAGGTGGTGTGGCATGGGAGCCACATGTGTCTCAGCTGCTGCAGTCTGTAGTTACAATATTTCTAACTGCTGAGCCAGCTTCTTGATGGTGGCATGGAGAGTTCACAGGTCATAGGGAATGAATGATGGTCTTTGGGCAGAGACAGCATCACAGCAAAACAGCAGTGCATTGAGCTAGTGTGAGATGCCTCAGCTAGCCTCAGAATGAGCAGAAATTGTCATGGCAGCCACAGTGATGTGTGAGTTGAGCAAGGTGTATGTTCTATCAACAACTCAAAGCAACTTGCATTATACCTACCCTTCATGAGCAATTAGGGTTAATGTGGCTTTAGGTAGCAATTGTTGTTGCCAAATGTGTAGCAGCAAAGCATCTGAAATGATATTGGCATCAGTTATTCCACATGGCTGTCTCCACAATTCAGATTGTGTATTTTTGCCCCATCTCTCATGGTTCAGGATTTATATGAGTCCTTTATCCACTGCTTTTGTAAAATGAGAAATCAGTGCCATGTTTAGATCATTGTAGCCAAGCTGGAGAGGGGAATCTAATATAATATTTGACACCATTGCAACAGCTCAGTGATCAAGATTATTGATCACTAAGGTAAACTATTGAAAATCATCACTGATTTTCTGTTGAGTGCAAATATTCTCCATTATTGTAGACGAATATCTGGTTGATCAGGCACAAATGGCTGGGTCTGTATTTGAAAATGCAATGCAGAAGGAGCAAGAGTTGAAGAGCAGAAAATCTTTTGCCCTCAAAAGTGGTACTGGGACCAGTGAGAGAACTGGGAGCATGTTCACATTGGGCTTAACATCATATGACACTCCTGTATTACTGTGTGAAACACTGATCTGTGACTGCATCACTGTATCCGATGGCATGAGCGGCGTGGTTCATACCATGATGTTCAGAGTCAGATCAGTGTGTGGTGCAGAATCCAGTGGTTGGAGCACTTGAGATGGGTGCTGTGGAACTTTGGTCTCATTTTTAATATCCTGGACGGCACTGTCAGTGGCGCACAGTAGGTTATGCACAGTAGTCATTGTGGCACATATCTGCGCAAATCATGGCAGATAACATACCCACAAGAATCCAGCTTCTTCTTTGGGGTCACAACTCATGTAGGTACACTATTGTCTACATGTAATATGCGTACATGGACTGACTATGCATAAATTACACAGACATAAAGTACATGTGCATAAACATTGGCATAAAAAGCAGAACAAGAAGCAACAAATGAGAAATTAAAGACATAGAGCACTTGTTACATATTTATTAGTCTATTATGTCACTTCCACAGTACTAAAATATTTTTAATATAGACAGAGACATATGTTAATTTCATAATATATTTTTAGGAAAAATGTCAGTTCTCAGTAGTTGACATGGCACATCTTCTGTTTCTTTTTTCTTTCTGGACAGGTAACCATTGGCGAAAACATCGTAAGATAATCACTCCTACATTTCATTTTAAAATTCTTGAAGAATTTATCAATGTTTTCAACTCAAACGGGGATGTCATGATCGATTTGTGGAAAAAGAAATTAAATGGACCAGCATTTGATATTTATTCTTATGTCAACCTGCTTACCTTGGATATTATAAATGGTAAGTCATAATGTCTACATGACATTTATATACAAGTTGGAATGAGGACTAGACACTAAATTTATACTTATTTCTCGTGATTTTCAGAAACAGCAATGGGAGTAAGTTTCAATGCACAGATCAACAGCGACTCTGAATACGTCCATGCTGTTCGAAGGTAAGGCACATAACTGTCATCAATCTGCAAACACTGTTCACTTACAGTCCTGATAATGACAAGCACTTGGCAAAGTTTAAGTTCCATGTTTATAAAAGTATTTTCATAATTTCATGTTAATTTAGCATTTAATGAGTGTTCTTTCATCATAAATTAATATTTCATTATAGGTCTTTGAGCACTGTATGGGTTATGAATTGGTGTTCTTTGACAAACATCAGTTTAAGACTGTCATACAATCAACTATGGGTATCAGAGTACAAAGTACAGAATGGAAATTAGTTGCTGTGAGAGTGTTTTGGTTATTCAGTGCAGTAGTTTAGACAATTTATAGAATACATGTGCTGACTGTAAATGAATTCCTATTGACAAGTTTTGGGTACCTAACCCAGTAACTTAGACTTTACACATGTAGAGAATGGCAGTTAATTCCTATCACAGTGTTTCACATATGTGGCACAGTGATGCAGAAATTTTATTCAAGACTAGTACCTAAGGTGTGCTGTTTTCTTGTTAGTCATGGCCCGAGTGGGCACTTTGCTTAATGAAAATTTTCAAAATGTATTGCAGAGCAAAAGTGAGCAAAGCCATTACATTGTTATTTGAATAAATTCACTAAAGTGAATGGAACCACTGGGGATGAAGTCAGTTAAATATAGTGACAAGAAATGATGTCAATGAAATCAACTCATAATTTTTTTCATTTGTCATGACATATTCATTACACTGCAGGTTTAAGAGTTACAGATGAATTTCACTGTTATCATTTCATCGATTCAGTATTCATTGGTGCTATTATAGTTTTATTTCAATGGGTTTAATTAAGATGGTGAATATTCAACTGGTAGCTTTCATTGTTAGAGCTGTTTCTCTGGTGGTGCTATGGCTGAAGGAAGAACCTCAATCATTTTTTTCACTAAACAGAAGGAACATAAAAATGATGTAAAATGTTTGAATTTGTCATTAATGTGTGTTCAGATGATGTGATTGGTTAAGACATGTGCTTACAAACTGCAAGGGCTATTAGCATGAATCCTGATCCAGCACCAATTTTCATTTATCATTATAAATGTACTACATCAGATTTTGTATCACACTGTCATAAATGATAAGGAAAATTGTATATCTTGAATTGTGAACACAATTCTAGTGAGCAGATATTTTCATTTGACCTTGGAGAGATAAAATTCCTCATGACTGACTGAACATATTTCCAGCTGACATGGTCTTGTAGTGAATGTATGAAATGTGACCATTCCCAAAAAACTTTGGAGTTACACTTCCTTCATCACATTATGACACACCTTTTGGCAAGTAAGGAAACATTATCTTCTGAAAAATTCAAACACCTGGTACAACTGAACTGGTTGATTTGTTAGTTTTTTGCTCCTACATCATTATCTGCAAATAATACTAAAATTTTATTTAGATACTTTTGTAATCTAACCATAGTACATTCCTGCTACAGTCAAAGATGAATGAGCAAAATGAAGTTAACTGTGACTCATGAATCAGTGTACATAATGTATTTTCATTAGTGCCTGAAGTTCCATCATAAATCTTTCATTGTAATTTTTAAAAAGTTATTCAGTGATAAGGATGAAGAAAATGCACCCACTTAGCCTTCAACTCATATGCTATTACTATGGATGTGACAATGACAGACCAAAATGTGAGCATAAGCTTTTATGGATTTTGTCAGTTTCAGTAAAATTGTACTTATGTGACTGTTTTGTTGTTTTATGGTAACTGAACAATGTTTTTCACACTGTTTCAAGAGACTTTAATCATTCTGCCACATTTTCTAGTGCACCAGTGTAGTCACAGAGCTTACATTTTAATATTTCATCCTATGCCCAATACTACTAGTAAGAAACAGCTTTTGATTGTGTAAAAGGACTGAAAAATAGGCACCTAATTCATTTTAAAATTACATACACAGTTCATCCTTCCATGAAGTACTCAGAATGTTTTAAGGAAAACATGTGGTCGCATTTTAACTGAAAAATTTATGATATAAAATGCTAAGAATATGTATCAGAAATAAAAAATGAAAATAGAGGTAGGCACATACTTTGAAATAATGACTTCATTAATGGTACTACCACCACAACACTACAATTGTATATTTTAAGTTTGTCTTAATTAATGAAAAAAAATATATTGGATATTTTGCCAATTAATAAGCTATGTCTACTACTTGGCTTATGAGAGCATAAAATTTAACAGCTAACTTAATTGGTGTGTTTTACATCTATAGATTTAAACTGGGCTTAACTGAACCCATGTAAGTAGGCTCTCAAGATTAATGCAGTGTATCAAAACTAGACATATTTGTCAGAGGGAGTAATGCACAGTCCTTAAAAGTAGAAGAAAAGTTTACTTTCCATCTGTCAATCACTGCTTTAAGTGTTTTAAATTGACCAGTTTTGGACAGTGTTGCCCATCTTAAAATCATTTGTAGTAGTTAAAGGGTAGCCAGTCTTAACCCTACAGTAGCCACACATGGTTTCATTTGGACTAGAGCAGCAGTGGTGGAATGGTCAAAAATTGCAGACTGACAGTCCCACATGAGCAATGGTGTTCAATATAATTTTCATTGTTGCCTTTAGGAGAAATAATAAAAGGGAAGCCATTATAGCCATATTATAGTTAATTCTGAAGGGATTTGTTATTATTACAATATTGCTTTGTATTAGATCATTGTCTTGTTAAGTATAGGTTAGTTAATTATTATGTTTATATATTTTTGTGGAATGCAATTGTTGTTTCCATTTGTGAAGAGAAGTATGCATATAGAAGATTCAAATGTGTTTGCCTTCGGAAAATCTTGCATATAATCTTAAGGAAGGCAAAACTGTTGTACCTGTGTCGTGTCTGCACCATGATGACAGTGTTGATGAAGAGACAAACAAAGTAGAAATAATAGTCATGTACAACAAGGCAAATGTTGTAGACATGTGTGGCAAATTATGTGCTGTCTACAGTTATGCAAGACACACTTTCAGATGGCCTGTGGTCATATTTTATTCCCTATTGAATGTTGGAAGTATCAGTTCCTTAATAACTCATGCTGCCAACAACCCATGCAGCTGCACTTGACAAAGAGATTTTCTGCACCTATTATCTCATCAATTTGTTCCAGAACATGTGTGAGTCCAAACTTCCATTAAAATTTCAACATCATAAATTATGTATTCACAATTCAGTAGTCAATGTTTACTCGTAAATCTAGTGATAGTCTACTGTGACGACTTGTGGTATGAAACATGGCACAATTATGGCAGTGTTAACAGTACTACTAGTTTTACTGTCATATACTTTGTAACTATGAGAAATAATCTGAAGATGGATGACACTACCCAGTCCTGGAAAGTATGAAATGAAAAAAGTAGCAATTGACAGACAGAAAATAAATCTGTTTTCTAAGAACAAGATGATTTTTATTAACAATGTGCAATATATTCTAGTTAGGACAGTTAAGTCACTTTCACAGATTTATATTCTTTTTAATAAGCTTCATTTTCTTGGTTTTTAAAATTATCTTATTTTAATTTATTTTTGTTCTAGTGCTTCAGATATTACTCTTCAGCGGACATTTAGACCTTGGCTTTTTCCTGATTTTCTGTTTAACTTGAGCAGCCTTGGGAAAGAATGGAGAAAACATTTACATGTTATGAAGACTACTACACAAACAGTAAGTTTTTAAGAACTCAAAAGGCCATTCGCATGATTTGATTCAATTTGGAAGAGGATACTGACATGGTAAAGCAATAAACTTACTCCCTCCACTGATCATAAGTGCAGTGTACGGTAATAGCTATAGCAGTAACTGCTGCTACCTAATATTATCTGAAGGTGTTTTGTAATAATGATATATTTTTCTTGAAAATATGATAACATGAAGAGATTGAATTCATGGCTGTTGTGAGCTGCATTTCTGTTCTGAAGATTTTATTTATTAACATTGTTGTTGTGGTCTTATTCATATTTTGAAGATAAAGAACTGATTTCATCTTTTGATAAAATCAGTATCAATGGCTCTGGTATTTTAATAATGTGCTTTGTTATGGAGGTATTGTGTTCATGTTGTGACTGTATTAAAGATGGTTCTGGAGCAGTTTATTCACCTAAAAGTTGTGCATATTTTAATGTGTATGTATATTGCAAACTTAACACTAAATATCATTTATTTGTGTACCAGTATGTATTACGCTTCACTTGATATGCTGAAATACTTAGTTATGATTTACTCCATTTCTTACAGTTTTATCTAAGGTAATTGGCTTTAAAGAGGCACAATTTGATCACAGTGTTTATTCTCACAGGAATTACTCTAAGCATGAGTTGTACTATTTTATCTTATTTAGGTACTAGCAGTGAAACTAGGCATCCTTTCTTTCTTTCTTTCACTAGTGCCATGTCCCGCACTGACGCAGGGTCGGCATTGTTAGGAACGGATTAGGCAAGGTTAGGATGAAGGGGTGGCCAGATGCCCTTCCTGCCTCCACCCCGTACCCCCTGAGACGGAATTAGTGTACCCCAGCTGTCTGCGTCAAGTGTAATTCATGGAATAGTGCGAACGTGTTCAGATGTCGGCGAGTCATGTAACTGAGGCAGAATGTGGGGACCAGTCTGGTATTCACCTAGCGGGATGTGGAAAACCGCCTAAAAACCACATCCAGGCTGGCCGGCACACTGGCCCTCGTTGTTAATCCGCCGGGCAGATTCGATCCAGGGCCGGTGCACCTACCCGAGTCCAGGAAGCAGCACGTTAGCACTCACAGCTATCCTGGCAGGTAGCAGTGAAACTTGGCATCCCCCAGATGCTTATTTATCACCATGAGTTTGCTTCCATACCACGCAGTGTCTGGCATCATGCTTAATGTTTTTGACATCACATCTTCTGAACTATGTGTTGTACAATGATTAATTTTGTAGATACATTCTGTGGCATATGTGGAAACTGTCTGCAAAATGTGTTGTAAATGGAGGTAATACCAAACAAGTAATAACTTAAAATGTCATGCGTGATGCAGAAGTTATTCACACACAGCATTGTTTAAGACATCATATCTCCTGAACTATATGCCATACAATAGTATAATTTTGCACTTACATTGAGTTTTATATGTGTATACTGTCTGTAAAATGTCTCATGAACACAGGTAATAGTAAAGAAGTAATAAATTACCATACCATGCCCCATGCGGAAGTTTTACTGCATGAACAGTGGAGAAATTGTGGGCAATAAACATTTTTTCTTTCATCAGCATGTAAGGGGGGTGGCAGCAAGAAAAATTCATAAAGACTTGAAATTCTGTGTAAGATTTGTTGCAAGTCACTAGGTGTTCTCATTCTCAAATACTGGATGAATAAACTAGGATTGAAGTTAGGTAATCAGGCCATCGCATATGGAAATTCAATCAGCCTACCAGAGATGCTGTCACCAAATGTGATCTTTGTTTAGTTTCCTAAAACCAAACAAGAGAGTGATACAAAAATTGGATATGGGATGGCAGTAAAGATCGAACCTGAACCAAAGGCTGAGCAGTCTCATGTGGTATCATCCATGCTATGACATCAACTGACACTAAATGTGTCTGGTGGGCCACTTTAATTTGCACATGCAATGGCCTGATTGACTATTTTCAGCGCTAATTAACTCAGAAATGGTGCAGTCTATGGAATTTTTTCTTATCAATTATTTTTCACTACACCCTACCCTGCAACATCTTTACAAGCTTTTCAGACTGTTTCTGACCACCCTGTACATGTCTATAGCATGAAGTTATTATTACAGTCTCACTTTTTGTCTCTGGTATAATAGTTTCATGTTCATTTGTCTGATTGACTTCACTGTGAGAAGTACTGCAGTGTAAATAACTTTGCACCAGAGTGTATATTGAACAGCATTTGAAATAACATTAATGTTGACCAGTGTTACAGAAATTAGTTTCAGAATCTTGATGAAGACTAGGTCCACAGTCATTGTGAAATCTTTGAATGAAGTCATTCTGCTTTAAGCTGTTGAAATGTTACTTATTGCATTAAATAATATTGTAACAGGCTAAAGTGGAATGACTTCACTAAAAAATTCACTAATTTCAGAACTAACAGGTATAAGTCATTTGCTTTTGTTTCACGTACAGAGAGTAATGATGTATCTTTACTTTCGTAATAAATGTAGGTCTATTACTGCAGAAAATCTTAGTTATTAGTTATTATTGTTATCCGAAGTAATTATGCTTTTACACAACTTAATATTAGGGCCTTTTTTTCAATTAATGGGATATGTTTAATTTTGCAGATAATACAAAATAAAAAATTACAGATGTCTACTGAACAGGGGAAGAGTGGAAACCCAAATAATAATGATAATGATGTTGGTAAGTATCTTTCATTCTTCTCAAGTTTTCAAGTTTGTTTTAAAATCATTAACTTGCCATGAAGTCTCTAAAGTGTCTAAGGTACGTACCATAAGATTACTTGCATTATATCTTGAATAGATTATGATTTTATGACTATAGTAAGACTAACCATAATGCTTGACAAAATTTGATGTGTTTATATGAAACAATAAATCAGCCATAATGTGTTGAATTTACCTAATGAACTGTATGTTTCTTATTCTGAATAGGACAGGTTGCTAAGGCTACAGAACATATTGATATACTGAATAATGTTCTGAATTAGTGGCACAGTATCATTTAATCTTTCAAGCCTTAAAGAGTTAAAATTCACTACCCTTCTATCAAGCAATTTCAAACAGCAAGGTTGAATCACTGATTACTGTCTCTGTACACCCACATCATAGTTGCAAATATTTCCCCCCATCTCAAGTGAAGATATTATGTTTGGTAATAATTAGCACACCTTTACTGTACTAGTTTAAGAAAATATATTTATTGGAACACTATTAGTTTCCTATAAGGTATTTTAGTTTCTAAATACAAAACAAATTTATAACAAATACTCAAATAAACTAACTCCAGTCAAACAGACCTAGGAAGCTCAACAGTAGTGATTGATGGTCATGTCATCTTCAGCCCTAGGTGTCACTTGACATGGATATGCAGGGGACATGTGGTCAGCACACTGCTCTCCTGGCTGTTGTCAGTTTTCATGACTGGAGCTGCTACTTTTCAATCATGTAGCTCCTCAATTGGCCTCACAGGGGCTGTGTGCACCCCACTTGCCAACAGAGCTTGGCAGACCCAGATAGTCACCCATCCAAACTGAACAGTGCTTAACTTTGGTGATCTGATGGGAACTGATGTTACCACTGTGGCAAAGCTGTTGACATATAACAAATACTCAAATCTGTAACATAGGTGAGAAATTTAGAGCAAGCATTCATATCACAGTTAACTGTTATATTCAGTTTTCCTGGGAATTTATAGAATTAGGCTAACACCTAATGTCCATATTTCTCGAGTAAAATATTTAAATAGTCATACTTCAGCTAGATTATTTTAGATGCATAATTTCAGATGAGCTTCTAAAACTGTGGCAGTAGTTAGCACATTCTGGAGTCAGGGTCCAACTGTTACTTGTTACACACGTGCTGTGCAGCATATAAAGTATTGGGCTTTTTCTGTGTTTTCTTACTATCACACTTCTTACAGTCCATGTATGTTTTTCTATTTGAGAGGTGTAACTGCAAAGAGTACATCAGATAATCAGTAGAATAGTTGTCATTTTTTCTGAACAGCCAGTTGCACAGCTCATTAAGGCATCAGTCTCCATTGGTGACACATCAGGAGGGTAGTAAGTTGCATAATTAGGTATCTCTGGGTGCTTTCATAGATTACTTTGTAAGTTACTCATGTTGAGATGGATAGGATGTATGTGTGTTGGGTTGCAGATGCAAAAGGAGCTGGCCACAGTTTGTGGACAGTTGAAGGCACTTTCGGCTGTGGTCAGCTATCTTCAGGCTGCTGCCTTAGAGTGTAGTGGTGGTGGAGAATCTGGGGTACTTCATGGAACATTTCGGGTGTCACTTGTTTCACTAACAAGTCCCCTTCCATTGTATCCAATGCAGCAGATCTGCCCTCACCACAGGGTGAATGGTGGGTGGTGATACATTACCATCGTTCTAGGCAGAGGGTCAGTGTGGAGGCAGGCTGGCTCGCTGGCCTTGCCCATTCTCCCTGTGAGTGGACAGGTGGCCACTCCTTCAACAGGGTCTGAGCAGGCATAAGGAGGGGGGGGGGGGGGGGGAGGAGTTTGCTAGTTATCAGGACCTCCAATGTTAGGCCCATTATGGAGTCTCTTAGGGAAATGGCACTCAGGGCCAGAAACAAAGCCAGTGTGCACTTGGTATGTCTGTCAGGGGAAGCCTCACTTGAGATCTGGAGGTGGCCTTGCATGTAGCTATCGATCATGAAGGGTGTAGTCAGCTGCAAGTTGTTGCTCCTGTCAGCACCAATGATGCCCAGTGCTTGGGTTATGATACTATACTCAGGCCATATATGTGGCAGAAGGACACTTCTGCCTGTACACCTGTAAGAACATATGGTGACATGAACTGCTGCAAGTCTGTTGAAATATAATGAAAATTTCCTGAAGATGGCTATTTATAGCCAGAATCTTAGTTTGCAAGAATAATGAAAGCTAATGGGATAGTGACTGAATTCTGTGAGCCTCTCCTTCCTTATAGTCTTTGGTTGATGTGCACATCAGTTCCTGATGGAGTCAAAGCTGGTTAAATTACTCATGCTCAAATTAATCTTGGGACTGAGAGCTGGCTGAAGTGCGAAGTAGATAACTCTGAAATACTTAGCGAGTCATGGAATGTATTTCAGAAAAGCAGATTAGACACCACAGGAGGAGGGGGGTGTTCATTGCAATTGACAATAATATTGTCTTTATTGAGGTCAAATTTGAGTGTGACAATGAAGTTATCTGAATGCATACAACAGGTCTAGGTGAAATGAAGTTAACTGGATGCTTGTACCAGCCATCTAATTCCACTCTGTCAGCTTTAGAGTAATTCAAAGAAAGTCCAGTCAGGAGCACAAAAATATCTTTGATCCTGCAATATTAGTGAGAGGTGATTTTAACTTAGCATGTATAGACTGGAACAACTATGGATTCACTGCAGATTGTACAGACAGACAGTCTTGCAAAGTACTTTAGGATGGAGTTTTCTAAAAACTGTCTTCAGCAGCTAGTTTAACAGCCCACATGCAATGGAAATATTTTAGACCTTGTAGCTACAGACAGACCTTACCTTATCAATGGTGTCAGTATGGGCACAGGGATTAGTGAACATGATGTCATCACAGAAAAATGGTTACCCAAGTAAGTAAATCAATCAGTGAGGCTAGGACAGTATTAATGCTGGTAAGAGAAGATAATCAGTTGTTAGCATCCCACTAAGACAATAATTAGACATCAGTAAGTTACAGTATTATGGATGCAGAGATTAATTATTAAGGGCAAATTTTAAATTGATTATAAATTGTGCTCTGGAAAAGTATGTGCTGAGTAAGTGGATTAAGGATGGAAAAGACTAACAACTGTAGTTTAACAACAAAATTCAGAAAATGCCGAGGAAGCAAAGAATGTTGCACTCTCAATTCAAAAGAGAACATGCAGATGATGCCAGGAAAAAGTTAGTAAAGTTTCATGCTTCTGTAAAAAGATCAATGTACAAAGCATACAACTACTACCACCATCAGACTTTAGCAAAAGATCTTTCCAAGAACCCTAGAAAGTTATGGTTCTATGTTAAATTACTTAGTAGGTCAAAGGCTTCACTGACCAGTCTGGTGTGGCAGAAGAAGATAGAAAGAGGAAAGCTGAAGTTTCAAATTTCGTGTTTAAGAAACAGCTCACACAAGAGAATCATACAAACATACCATCATTTAAACATCATACAGACTCCCATATAGAGGACACAGTAAAAGACATCCCTGGCTTAGAAAAACAACTGAAAGAGTTGAAACTAATAAGTTGCCAGATCCAGATGGCGTCGCAATTCTGTTTTACAAAGAGTGCTCTGCAGCACTCAACCTTTACTTAGCTTTCATTTATCATGAATCTGCTGCCCAGTACTAAGACCCAAGGAACAGGAAAACGCATGTGTAGGTCCTATATATAAGAAGGGTAAAAGAGTGGACCCACTAAATTACAGATAAATATTCTTAACATGGGTTTGCTATAGAGTTCTTGGATGTATTCTCAGGTTGAATATAATAAATTTTCGTGGGACAGGAGAGCTTCAGTCCACAAATAACCATGGTTTTGGAAAGCACCACTCATACAAAACTCAGCCTGCCCTTTCCTCACATGATATCCTATGAACCATAGATGCAGGGCAATAGGAAGAAGTCAAATTTCTAGATTTCTGTAAAACATTTGACACTGTGTCCATTGCAGATATTAACAAAGGTATGAGCCTAAGGAACAGTCACGCTCTCTCTCTCTCTCTCTCTCTCAGGATGAGCATCAATCTGCAGCTGTTTGCTGCTGATGCTGTGGTGTACTGGAAGATGTTGTCATTCGGTGACTGTAGCAGTATACAAGATGACTTAGACAAATTTTCTAGTTGGTGTAATGAATGGTGGCTAGGTCTAAATGTAGAAAAACATACGTTAATGTAGGTGAGTAGGAGAAACAAACCCATAATGTCCAAATACAGCATTAGTTGTGCACTGCTTGATGCAGTCACATTGATTAAACATGTTGCAAAGTAATAGGGAATGGAACAAAAATGTAAGGATTGAAATAGGGAAAGTGAATGCCTGGCTTCAGTTTATTGGGAGAATTTTAGGAAACTGTGGTTCATCTGTAAATGGGACCCCAGGCAAAGCACTAGTGCAACACATTGAGTACTTGTTGAATATTTGGGATCTGCACCAGGTCAGATTGTAGGAAGACATTGAAGCAATTCAGAGGTGGGCTGTTAGATTTGTTACCAGTAGGTTCCCTGGAGGGAAGGTTATGCTCTTTTTGAGGAACACTGTTGAGAAACTTTACAGAAACAACATTTGAAGCTGAATGCCGAACAATCTGCTGCCACCAATATACATTTTCCATAAGGACCATGAGCATAACATAAGAGAAATTAACACTTGTAGAGAGGCATATGGACAGTTGCTTTTCTCCCAATCTACTTGTGAATGGAACAGGGAAGGAAATGTTTAGTAGTGGTAGAAGGTACACTTCCCCACACACAATACGGTGACTTGTGGAATATGTATGCAGATGTAGATGATAGTTCAAATCCTCATTCACTTATCCTGATCTAGATTTTCTTTGATTTCCCTAAATTGATTCAGCAACTGTCAGGACAGTACCTTTGAAAATGACATGGCCAGTTTCCTTCCCCATCCTTTCATAATCCAAGCATGTACTTTATCTCTAATGACCCCTCAGAACATTAAACTCTTATATTCCTTCCTTCCTCCCTCACTTCTATCTGAAACTATGCTCATGCTACCTTCATTATCTGACAAAATGATTGTTTACATACATTCATTTACACATTATGCCCAACTCCTTACTGAAGGATGATAAATACTAGTGAATAAGAAATACTGTTTTTTCCTTTGTATAAGTCTGTAATGATTAGGTGTTCTATAAATGATAACATGTTTCTTAGGATGAACCCCAATGCAATTTATTGAGCATTTTTGTGTGACTTTCATATTGACTAAATGGACCTGTGACAATGTGTACAGATTTTGTTTTAATTCTCTCCGTCTCTTCTGTTGATTCAAATTGGTGAGAGTCCAAGGCCATCAGACAGTAGTGAAGAAGTGCAATTTCAGCCTGAAATCCTTAGCCTACTGCTGGCTGGTTGGGACAAATGAACAGAAAAAGTTGGGTTAAATAGAATTAATGCTCACAGAAATAATTCTTTTGGAGGAGTAGTTTGGTCTCCAAACAAGTCATCATATACAAACACAAAATATCTAGCATAGTCCTGCAAAATACTGATGTCAGTGAGATTTATCTGTAGTTCTGTGATCTGTCCTGCAACTGTCCTTATATTTTGGACTAGCACACTCCTTATTTATGTTGCTCGGCAGGTTGAGTTGTTCTCGTCATTCCAAAGCCTTGTAAATTTTCACAGTAGGGAATCATTGAATTCATAATGAAATAAATAAATAATAATGACCTGCAATAAACTATTGATAGAAGATGAGCCAGTACTTTTACATACACAATACAGAATCCAATGACATCCTGTAGGATTAAGTGACATGAGAAATTTTTCAGTATCATGCTCCCCTATTTCTATATCTTATGTTCATAGATCTTTAGTGAAGCATTTTTGAAAAGAAGAAAGTAGTATTTCTGCCTCAACTTCATCATCTTCCAGCTGGGTAGCATCATAATCAACTATCATCTATTGAGGTAGTTTTGCTTCATTAACTGATTTAATATAAGACCAGAAGTTTCGAGCAGATTTTGAGAGTTCAACATATAATACTTTGCTTTTGTAATAAGTGAATCCTTCTCACTCAAATGTCCTTACCCTTGTTAATTTGGCTTTTGTTTATCGGTAAAAACTTAATTTCATTGAATCTGCCATGCAGCTGTCTCTGCTTTCATATTTACTTCCTGATCCTGCTATTGAATGAAGGAGAGTCCTACCCATGCCTCATCATCTTCCAAAGACCTACCTAGTCTAATACATCTTAATGTGTCCCACAATTCCTCTATGTATGCACCTCATGAACTGTATGTTGACAGATTAGGTAGTTTCTAATCATTTTATTGTTGTAGTTGTTAATTGTAAATTCCTTTCTACCTTTTTTGCAACACCAGAGATTAACCCAATTATAATAGCATTTTACCTCTACAAGCACTAAATCATAAAATATAGGACTGATTCTTGCCAGCAAATCAAAAAATTCTCTATTGTGGGTGGATTGTCTAATTAGTTGCTCAAGATGAGCATAGTAAAATATATTTAGTACACTTGGGCAAGATGATTTCTCACTTCCTCTTATTATAAGCACATACCTCTCCCCCTATTACTATGGAATGGTCTCAGCAAATTTATATGAGATAATTTCCCAGATTTCCTTTAAGTATATGATGTGATTGGATGATAGAGATACTCAATTATTGTTTTAGGCTTACCTTTGGTGCTCAACTTCAACTAGATTATTTCCAATTTTGAAATTTTCTATATCTCATGACATATTATGAAGCTTTTTATGACAATAAATTCCCCACTGTCATTGGTGTCCAGCTTATCCCACTGGTATATGTTTGATTCAGAATTTAATATTTCACTGCTATATCTTTCTGGCTTCAGTCAGGTTTCTGTTCCAAATATTACCTGCATGTTTTTATATTCAGTGAGTAGGGTCATTCTGAAACAGTATTCCAGTAAAACTGAAAATTTATGCCCATATTATACAAAGTTGTACTCTGTATATTATCATAATGACCATCAGTTACGAAAGTACAGACCAGCATGAGAATGAGTTTGATATTGCAGTTCAGTGCAGTTTGGGGATGTTCACATTTAATGCTTGGTACATTCACCCTAAAATTATACAAACTTGCATTTATGTTATCTTCACCACTAATATTAAATGAGTTCTATAACAAAATCTAATACCAGATAAATCACAGGTTTTAGGGGCACAGCCAGTAAATCCTAGACAGTTCATGACCTAATTGTAGGCTATCTTCAACCAAAGTATTCAAGTAATTAACTGTTGAAGCATTCACAGCAAAGTGTCAGAGTTTGAAGTGCTCCTGAAAAGCAGGGAAGCTCATACAATAATAGGCACAAAAAGCTCATTGAAATCTGAAATTCATAGCAATGAGATTTTCAGGGAAAATGTAAGTGTATAATTAAAGGGCAGGTTAATGGGAAATGAAAGTGGTGCATTTGTTGCAGTAAACAATAAACTCAAAGCCACCAAGATAGAAACTGAAACAGCATGCAAGATTGTTTGGGCAAGACTCAGTGCCAAGTGTGCGCATAAAATTATAATTGAATCCTTCTGTCATGCAGGAGACTCACCTCCTGATGTAACCACAAACTTCAAATAAAACATCAGTTCACTTGTACATTATTTCCCCAATCATATTGTAATCAGTAGTGGAGACTTTAATCATCTGATACTCACTTGGGAAAATTACAATTTTGTTACTGGTGGGTGTTAAAAGACATCCCGAAAACATTACTAAATGCCTTCTCTGAAAGCTACCCAGAAAAAATAGTTCAGAATCCCACTCATGATGAAAATATGTTAGATTCAATGGCAACAAGTAAACATTCGCTCATTCAGGATGTACATATCAAAACTGGTATCAGTGGCTATTGGGCAATTTTGGCAACAATGATTACCAAAGTACAAAGAATGACTAAAACAAGTAGAAATATATATATATATATATATATATATATATATATATATGTTCAGTAAACTAGATAAAAAAAAAAACAATGGAGCCATATCTGAATGAGGAGCTTGAAACTTTCAGCACAGGGCAGGAGCATGTAGAGAAACTGTGGATCAGTTTGAAAGAATAGTTGACCATGCACTGGATGGATATGTACCACATAGAACAGTTAATAATGGGAGGTACCCTCCATGGTAACTCTAAAGAAACTTCTTAAAGGACACACTACTGATAATAGGCATTGTATCATACTTTTGATACAACCACAGAAGGAGATTTTACTCATCGCCACCCTTAACTATTTTTAGTGCACTGTGCGGAAACACTATGAGAGGAGAACACTGAAAAACTGATAATAATTAATGACAAGAACACATACATCTATGACAAATGCTCAACTTTTTACAAATCGGCTCAGGCAACAGATACTGAAGGTCAAGTACTATTCCAGAAACTAAGGCTGGGTAGTAAACAGTTATTTTCCCACTAAAATGTTCATTGAAGATGGGCTCGTGTGGACTCACTGGAGGCAGATGATGTGGCATGAAGTACACAAGCAGAAGGTGGTCTTCTTGGCAGCTGAGCTGACTGTTGTGCTGTGGTGCTGGTGCATATCAAATCTCTGGTGACGCCACCGCTGCAGCTTCCTGATGTGGCAATTATTGGGCTATACGCTGTCTCTGGAGTGGGTTGTAAATCTATTGGTGCCTGTGGTGCTGTCTGGTGGTGTATACTGTGCTTATGACACCACAATAGTATAAAACAAAGCACAGTGTTATAGACACAGTAGTAGTAGTAGATTTATTCATCCGTAGATCTCTTTTTACAAGGATATAGGGCATGTCAAAACATTTACAAGTTTAGACCAATTTAAAATAAGGTAATTCATACACACATACATTTATAGACTTCTAGTCAGAGACAATTATTAGATTTATTCCTGGTATACAATACTTTTTTTTTTTACAAATAGCTTATTAAATAATTTAATGTCACACTGTTCACTCATATCTCACTATCAGTCACTGCACATACTATACACACATTGTTTCATAACATGTCACACACACACACACACACACACACACACACACACACACACACACACTGGTGATCTCTGGGCCATTTTCTGTATCACAATCTCCTATTTACTATCCCGAAAAACTGAGTCAGCATCCCTTTATAATGGGTGAGATGTCAAGCTCTTCTAGAAAAGGAAAAAACAAGAAAAAAAAACATAGTGTGCAGGTGTTATGTGGAATGTTAGATGTTTTATAATCATTATTTATTTGCATAACATTTTTTTTACCAATCCCCTACTCTTTTTTAGCTAAGTAAACCTTCAAGCTATATAATGTATTGTGTAACAGGTACTGTTTAGATGCCTTTTTAAATAAGTGTATTTTTGCACTTTCTTTAACCTCTTTTGGTTTGTTGTGTATTGGCTGGAGAGCCAACCCAGGAATACTGGAGGAAGCCGAAAGGCACGCATTTTAGCTCACGCAGGCTGGCGTGAGGTCTGGAACAGGACAAGGAAATTAGAATATAGAAAAACGGATGTGGCTGGTGGAATACTTAACTTTAACCCGTTAAAGGTGAACGTTGGTCTGACGGTACATGATTAACAAGATCAATAGCAATTGATAATGGTGCCTTGCTAGGTCGTAGCAATTGACATAGCTGAAGGCTATGCTAACTATCATCTCGGCAAATGAGAACGTATTTTGTCAGTGAACCATCGCTAGCAAAGTCAGTTGTACAAGTGGGGCGAGTGCTAGGAAGTCTCTCTAGACCTGCCGTGTGGCGGCGCTCGGTCTGCAATCACTGATAGTGGCGACACGCGGGTCCAACGTATACTAACGGACCGCGGCTGATTTAAAGGCTACCACCTAGCAAGTATGGTGTCTGGCGGTGACACCACAGATTTATTGTACAGTTTTATTCTACCAATGTTATTTTTGATGTGTACAACTAATTGGTAAATGTATTGACATGGAGCAGTTAAAATCCCCAGTATTTTGAACAGATCTTTACAGTGAGCTCAACTGCTATTTTTTTTGGTTATTATTCTCGTGGCTCATTTCTGCAGTTTGAAAATTATGTTCATATTTTGTGCATTTGTTCACCAAAACAGAATGCCATAGCTAAGAATTGAGTGTATATATGAATAGTATTTAACCAAGACACTGTGTTTTACACACTGATGATAGGATTCTAAAGGCATAACATGATGATGACATTCTGTTTACAAGTGCCTTTGTGTGTTCACACTATTTCAACTGAGAATCAATATTCATTCCTAGAAATTTTGCATTTGCTACACAGTCTATAGAGGTGCCATCTACATTTAATTTAACATTATCATGTTCCCTCTTCAAACTGAAATTTGTGGCATTAGTTTTCTTTATGTTCAATGTCACTTGATTGCTGATTGACCAATCACAAACTTCCTTGAGAATTTCATTTGCTCTCTCAGCAAGGAGTTCTCTAGTGACTATAATATTGCTGTTATAAGTGAAGAGAATTTTTTCACCATGAGTAACACTACTGGGAAAGTCATTGGTGTATGCCAGGAATAGTATTGGTCCTAATATGCTACCATGTGAAACCCATATATTAATGCATTTTGGTTCTGATAAGTGTTTTACTAAATGTTTAGATCTATATGAAATACATGTTCTCTCCTCTTTATACCCTATCTGCTAGGTATGATTGAAACCAGTCATTAGCTACCCCTCTTATCCCTAATGCTTCTGAATTATTTAATAGAATGTTGTGGTTGACTGTATTAACCCTTTCAGACCTGGTGGTCACAACTGTGTACATAAAGTTAGTTCACTAATATTTCGCTGACAAGAAATGTCAGGTGCATCAAAACTCACTGTGTACATTTGTGTAGGCTTATTTTAGCTATGCTCCAGCAGCTGCTGCTCTCTTGTGAGCAGTCTGTGAACTACATAGTAAAATATACTTTCTGGTGTTGTCTCTATGTGGGTATCCATTACTTGTTGACTTTATTGCTGTAATAGTCACATTGTGGGTTTTGTTAATGAATGTTTTGTGTAGTTTCCGTCTTTTGGAAACATTAAACATTCTTTCAGTGGAATTTTCAGATATTTCATTCAGTTCATATTTGTGTTATGTATAAGGTAAATTTAATGTACACATTTGTGTACAACAGGTCCTTAATGGTGTAAAATAGGAAACGTAACCTAAAATTTGTCTCAGATGTATTTGCATGGCGATATTAGTTATGTGTGGTATTTTTTACAGTAATTTCAGTACCAGCAGCAAGGAGGAGACTAACTGTCCAGTACACATGATTTTATTTTATATTTCTGGCTTTTGACTTACAAATATGGATAAAGAATATCTTTCTGTGGAGAAAGATTGGGACTTGATTATGGACATAATTGAAAATGGTGATGTTTCTGACATTAGTTTGAGTGGAGATGAGGATGACAGTGTACCACTTATTGAAAGGGAAGCAACACAAATAGTGAGATGTGTTGGAGCAGATAAAGTAGGCGTGAATGATGTGTGTAGAAACACCATATCTGAAGATGAAGGAAATTTTTATGCAGTGAAAACAACCCAGAATTGAATAACCTGTGTGACAACATAATGGTGACACCTAAAGAATCCATAAAATGGAAACGCAAGCCTCTAAGTACCATGGCAGAAACATACAAAGCTCCAAATTTTGAAGAATCTGTCTTGTGTTCTCCAATACAATACTTCAAAAGATATATACTAGATGATTTGGTCACTAGCATGGCAGCACATACTAATATTTATGCATTACAACAAAGCAAATCTTCATTCAAGCAGACAACAACTCAAGAACAAGAGGTGCTATTTGGTTTGCATTTACTAACTGGCACTTTGCAATTTCCCAGATTACGAATGTATTGGGATACAAGCATGAAGGTAAATGTGTTTTGGGAAAACATGTCACGAGACAGATATTTAGAATTACGAACAAATTAACACTTGCTAAACAATCTGGAGAAGCCACCTGAAAATAAAGATAAATTTTACAAACTCAGGCCAGTTTACACAGCCATTCGAAAACACTGCAGTGAACTTCTGATAGTAGAAAATGTTTGTGTGGATGAAGGAATTATTCCTTTCACTCGGAAGTTTATCCGCAAAGCAGTATGTCAAGGGGAAACCAAGTCCATGGGGAATCAAAGTCTCCATGTTGTGTGGAAAAAGAGTGGAATAGTGCATGATTTCCTTTTGTATCAAGGTGCTACAACTGAACTAAATACAACATGCTGTAAAAAATTTGGATTAGGTCCTGCTCTTGTTTTAGGATTTTCTGTTCCACTCTCAAAAAGTAAAGGTCATAAATTATACTTTGACAACTTCTTTTCATCTGTTTCAAGTTCTGAAATCTCAAGGCATCAGTGCAGCAGGTACTGTCCGTCAAAACAGATTTGGAAAGAACTTGCCTTTTTCAGATGATAAAACAATAATGAAACAAACCAGAGGTTACTGTGAAGAAATCACTAGTGCTGATGACATTACCATGTGTTAGTGGTTAGACAATAGGCCAGTTGTATTGTGTTCAAACTTTGTTGGTAAAGGCTCAGTGGATGAAGTCGAGCGTTGGGACAAAAAGCACCATAAATATGTGAAAGTAGAAAGACCTGTAATAGTGAGAAGATATAATCATGCAATTGGTGGTGTAGATCTATTTGATCAATTGATATGCTACTACAGAGTTTTCATCTGATCTCGAAAATGGCCTTTGCATATGATTTTTCACGCTGTTGACTTTGCCATCGTGCGAAGTTGGTTGGAATTCAGACGAGATGCAGACAACCTGTCTATCCCAAAGAAGAAGCAAATGGACCTTCTTTCCTTTCGTATCAGGGTAGCAGATGGATTGATACTGTGCCAAAAGAAAGTGAGTGGAAGGAAGAGGGGGGGTCCGTGTGATAAAGGACTGGCTTGAGACATGAGAATCATACCAAGAAAAAGAGGAGAATTATGACCAGCTACAGAGATGCAGTTTGATTCCATTGGCCATTTGCCTTTGCATGCCGCAAGAGCTCCAAGTCGCTGCAAATTTCCAAAATGTACAGGGTGTTTAAGAATTCAGTGCAGAAAACGTAAAAGTACATTTGTGTCTCCAAAAGGACAGAAATTGTTTCTTGCAGTTTCATACTAAATCTTAAAATCAGGTGTTGACCGTTGTTGTTTAAACAAGAATGTATTATGGAATTATTTTTATTGTTTCCTCTGTTTTAAAGTGAAAGAAAGAGTGGCGTAATTAATCCGTACTGTTAACCTCCTTAATGTATGACATGAAGCTCGAGACCTGATGAACACATTTGTGTACATTAAATATCTAGAAAAGTAGAGATCATACGAAATTTTTTCTTAGAAAAATGTTGTCAGGAGACTCGCCTGAATGTAAAAATGATGTCATACTTTTTTTTACAAGTAAATAAAAAAATCAGGTCTGAAAGGGTTAAAGGCCTTAGAAAGATCCAAAAATATGCCTGTGGCACACTTATCTTTGTCAAGAGCATCAAGTACAACTTTTGTGAATTCTACTGTGGCTGACTCCATATTTTTTCTACTTTGGAAAACAAACTGTGATTCACTTAAAAGATTGTATTTATTCAGGTAACTCATTAATCTTTCTTTCATAACTGCTTCTATTATTTTTGAGAATAGTGACAGCAGGGAAATGGGCTTGTAATTTTCTGCATCTTCTGCACTACCTTTCTTATGCAAAGGTACAACTCTTGCCTATTTTAACTGCCCTGGAAACCTCCCTGATGTGAAGGATTAATTTATTATATTTGTTAAGGGGCCTTGTATAATCTTTATGCATTGTTTCAGTACATACATTGGTACTTCATCTAAGCTATTGAATTTTTAGTTTTTGAACAGTATTATTGACTTCATTCTCAGTGGTTGGAGGTAACATCATTGTATTTAGTGCAACATTATTTACAAGTGCTATATTTGTTTTGGGGATTTTTGCTGTAACTTCTCTGAAATACTTGTAAAATGCTCATTTACCTAGTTTGATAAGTGTTGTGTATCATTTATTACCTTATCCCCCTCCATTGGCAGTATGTTATTCTGTGTTTGTTTGCCTCTCCCCATTTCCTTTTTTACAACATCCCAGACTGCTTTACTTTTATTATCTGCATAATATATTATTTTGTTATTAAATGACTTTTTTGCAGAAATCAGGAGTTTCCTTTAGATCTTTTTGTATCTATGATAGAAATTTAAGAATCTGGATCACTGCAACTCTCTTTCATGGAACTGAGGTATTTAAGTGTTTGGGATGACTTTTTAATACCTGCTGTTATTCATCTGTTTTTGTGAGATGTTGATACAGGCATGCATACTTTTCAAAATGCCTTTTCAAAGTTCAGTTTTAATAATGTGGAGAATTCAGAGAATTTGATATTCACATTGGTTTCCTTATACACTTCATCCCAGCTTTGTTTTGCTAGTTCTTTTGAAAAATCTTTTATTTTGACTCCTGATAGATGTCATTTGTAGGCTTGTAGTTTAGGGAATGATTCGATGTCAATTTCACTGTTGTTATTTGACAGAGATGGTCTGATAGTTCGGGATCTTTTACAGCTACATCACGTTTTTCCATGTCCATATTTGTGGCCACATGGTCAATTACTCGTGCAGTCATTGTAGTAATCCTTGTTGCACTATTGACCAATGGGGACATGCCAAAACTTTGAAGGATATTTATGAGGGTGCTGCTGGATTCATTTATGATATTAGTGTTTTAAGGTCCCCGCAGAGAATTATGTTGATCTTTGTACTTGAGACTTTATCTAGAACTTCTGTTAATTTACTGAAAAAGGTGTCCACTCTACCACTGGAAAATCTATAAACAGACAAAATGATTAATTTCTTGGTGATATCAAGCCCTGTTAATTCAATAGCTGATATTTCAAAGTGTTTGTCTTCACTTATTGTACTGGGGTCGTGTCTTCATTTGAACTGTGTTCCTTTTCCAATACAAATGCATGATCCTCCACCCCTTGAAGTAGTTTGCAGTAAGAGTTTGCCCTTTCATACAATGATAATACTACTTGGATTTCTGTGTCTCTACACCAGTGCTCAGTAACACAAACTACTGTGCAGTTCAAAGATTGGAGCTCAATTTCTAATAGTTGTATTTTATTTTTTATTGATTGCATGTTTTGATGGAGGATTATTAAGTCTGTGAAATGCCCCATGTTACACTTTCCAATGGTTTGCTTTTCTTTGCAACATCTGGTATGTGTGATATTTGAAGTGTTAAAATCTGTCTTGTGAGTGATTGTTTCGGTATTTTTTAAACTGCTGGAGATACTCTTTAGGCAGGGGAACCTATTGTCTAGATTTATCCTAAAAAAGACTTACTTTTCCTACACATAACAACAGGTATTTGACCATGTGTGGCCCAAGATCTACCCCCTATACTTTCATGAATCAGCTGTACCAATCTTCCCTTCCCAGTCCTGTTTAGGTGTAGGCCATGCCTAGTGAAACCCCATCTGTTGATAGTCCGTATGGGCACCAGAGAAGCATGAGCAGCAAAATTGTGCTGCCGTGAGAGCCATCGCCAACCCCACATTGAATCGCCTCACAGCTCCATGGAGGTGTTGGTGCCAGGAGTCATGGAAGTGGACAATATTATTAGTATCCTCAGACTTTTTGTAGATGATGCAGTTATCTGTAATGAAGTACTGTCTGAAAGAAGCTACATAAATATTCAGTCAGTTTGTAATAAGAATTAAAAGTGCTTCACATATTGGCAACTTGTTTTAAATGTTCAAAAATGTGAAACAGTCTACTTCAGAAAGTGAAAAAATGTGAAGACTGGATTCCATTGGGAACCATGTGCCCAATGACTGTAGTATTAGTAGTGCAAACAATAAAAATGGCAGACTCAGTTGTAATACGTTTTAAATCTTTTACTACAGCAAATCAATTTCAGTGCAAATTTTGGAGACTCATGTAACAAATTCTCAACTCAAAAATTTGTTAGTTAGTGGTTGTGTTGTTCTGTGCTGATGCCATATTGAAATTGCAATATGTGCTTTTATTACATGAGTCTTCAAGACTTTAATATTTGCACTGAAGATGGTCACATAATGACTGAGTAAATTACATTGGTTGCACTTTTCATTCCAATTGGTCCATACTGAGGAGAAGTTCCAGGATGTGGAACATGTCAGAAGAATGAGAATACATACTAAATATTTACAATGAATAACAAATATGAGTATGCTAATGTACCTTCCACTGATCCATAGTGGAATGATTGTCATGGATGTGGAATGGGTCAAAATTTTTTAACCATATTTTCATTTATGAGGTAATAAACACTGAATAGAAGAATCATTTCATTCAATTTACAACACTTATTTACAGAGATTGCATTACTGCAGTGAATTTGTATAGGAGTCAGATCATAATAAAATTCCCCTTTTATATTATTAGTACACACACACACACACACACACACACACACACACATACACATCAGTTGTTTCTACTAAGAAATTCATCACTGGATTAGATGGAGCTGGCCACCAATAAATTCTTAGGGCTCCTCTTACACTGAACTTTATTTGCAGTTAAAATTTTTATGGCTGCTGGTAAACTATTTAAAATGTGTGTTCTTGAATAGACATCTTTTCGGACCAAAGCAAGTGAATTAAAATTTTTGTGAAGATTATTCTTATTTCTAGTACTGATTCCATGAACTGAGCTGTTGGTTTGAAAACAAGATATATTCTTATTGATGAATTTCTTTGATGAGTAAATGTATTGGGAAGCCTTGGTTAATATTTGCAGTTCCCTAAACAGGCTTCAACAGGATGTTCTTGAGTTCACACCACAAATAATTCTTATTACACTTTTTTTTACCCAGAAAACTATAACTTCGCTTGATGAGTTACCTCAAAAAATAATCCCATATGACATTATGGAATGGAAGTAAGCGTAGTATGTCAACTTTTTCATTTTTATATCCCCTGTCGGTGACTAAATTCACATTGCAAAGAGAGATTTGTTTGAGTGCTTCAGCAGTTCTGTGGTGTCCTCATCCCAGTTAAATTTATCGAGCTGTAATCCCAAGAATTTAACACTGACCATTTCTTCTATCTGTTTGTCATCATATTTTGGCCATATACGAGTGGGAAACATCTTACAAGTTCTGAATTGCATGTAGTGTATTTTTTCAAAGTTTAGTGAAAAAGAATTGGATAGCAACCATTTGTTAAATGTCCATGAAAATTTCATTAACCAATCTTTTTAAGACTACAGTTGATTTGCTATTTATTGCAATGATTGTATCATCTGCAAACAAAACAAACTTGGCATCTGGTAATATTACTGATGAAAGGTCATTGACATACACAAGAAAAAGCAAGGGCTCTAAGACAGTGTCTTGTGGGACACCAAATATAATTAGTTCCAGTAACATGATGCCTGATAGCTTAATTCATGGCTCTTTCCTTATGACATCCTTTTGTTTCCTGTCAGAGATTTAGGAATTGAATCATTTTGCAGCATTTCCTGTCACACAATAATATTCTAATTACTTAAAAGGATACTGTTATTTACACAGTCAGATGCCTTTGACAGATGACAAAATATACCAGTAGCCCATAATTTATTGTTTGTGAGTTAAGTACATTTTCACAGTATATTTAAAGAGCCCACTCTGTATCAGCACCCTTTTGAAATCAAAACTGAGACTTGGGCAATATACACTCCTGGAAATTGAAATAAGAACACCGTGAATTCATTGTCCCAGGAAGGGGAAACTTTATTGACACATTCCTGGGGTCAGATGCATCACATGATCACACTGACAGAACCACAGGCACATAGACACAGGCAACAGAGCATGCACAATTTCGGCACTAGTACAGTGTATATCCACCTTTCGCAGCAATGCAGGCTGCTATTCTCCCATGGAGACGATCGTAGAGATGCTGGATGTAGTCCTGTGGAACCGCTTTCCATGCCATTTCCTCCTGGCGCCT
The DNA here is from genome assembly GCF_023898315.1 of Schistocerca nitens. Taxonomy (NCBI): domain Eukaryota; kingdom Metazoa; phylum Arthropoda; class Insecta; order Orthoptera; family Acrididae; genus Schistocerca; species Schistocerca nitens. Next base: position 553,729,503 of record NC_064616.1, on the reverse strand, counting down.
CAGTTGGACCAGCGTTCGTGCTGGACGTGCAGACCGCGTGAGACGACGCTTCATCCAGTCCCAAACATGCTCAATGGGGGACAGATCCGGAGATCTTGCTGGCCAGGGTAGTTGACTTACACCTTCTAGAGCACGTTGGGTGGCACGGGATACATGTGGACGTGCATTGTCCTGTTGGAACAGCAAGTTCCCTTGCCGGTCTAGGAATGGTAGAACGATGGGTTCGATGATGGTTTGGATGTACCGTGCACTATTCAGTGTCCCCTCGACGATCACCAGTGGTGTACGGCCAGTGTAGGAGATCGCTCCCCACACCACGATGCCGGGTGTTGGCCCTGTGTGCCTGGGTCGTATGCAGTCCTGATTGTGGCGCTCACCTGCACGGCGCCAAACACGCATACGACCATCATTGGCACCAAGGCAGAAGCGACTCTCATCGCTGAAGACGACACGTCTCCATTCGTCCCTCCATTCACGCCTGTCGCGACACCACTGGAGGCGGGCTGCACGATGTTGGGGCGTGAGCGGAAAACGGTCTAACGGTGTGCGGGACCGTAGCCCAGCTTCATGGAGACGGTTGCGAATGGTCCTCGCCGATACCCCAGGAGCAACAGTGTCCCTAATTTGCTGGGAAGAGGCGGTGCGGTCCCCTACGGCACTGCGTAGGATCCTACAGTCTTGGCGTGCATCCGTGCGTCGCTGCGGTCCGGTCCCAGGTCGACGGGCACGTGCACCTTCCGCCGACCACTGGCGACAACATCGATGTACTGTGGAGACCTCACGCCCCACGTGTTGAGCAATTTGGCGGTACGTCCACCCGGCCTCCCGCATGACCACTATACGCCCTCGCTCAAAGTCCGTCAACTGCACATACGGTTCACGTCCACGCTGTCGCGGCATGCTACCAGTGTTAAAGACTGCGATGGAGCTCCGTATGCCACGGCAAACTGGCTGACACTGACAGTGGCGGTGCACAAATGCTGCGCAAAAATGGTGCAAATGGCTCTGAGCACTATGGGACTCAACATCTTAGGTCATAAGTCCCCTAGAACTTAGAACTACTTAAACCTAACTAACCTAAGGACATCACACACACCCATGCCCGAGGCAGGATTCGAACCTGCGACCGTAGCAGTCCCGCGGTTCCGGACTGCAGCGCCAGAACCGCTAGACCACCGCGGCCGGCAAAATGCTGCGCAGCTAGCGCCATTCGACGGCCAACACCGCGGTTCCTGGTGTGTCCGCTGTGCCGTGCGTGTGATCATTGCTTGTACAGCCCTCTCGCAGTGTCCGGAGCAAGTATGGTTGGTCTGACACACTGGTGTCAATGTGTTCTTTTTTCCATTTCCAGGAGTGTATTATTTGTTGTCAGGTGGTTAAGAAGCTGATTGTATATTATCTTTTCTAAAATTTTTGAGAATGCTGGCACAAGTGAAATTGGGTGGAAATTTAAAGCCGATTCTTTAAAATGTGTGTGAAATCTTGAGGGACTTAACTGCTAAGGTCATCAGTCCCTAAGCTTACACACTACTTAACCTAAATTATCCTAAGGACAAACACACACACACCTATGCCCGAGGGAGGACTCAAACCTCTGCCAGGACCAGCCGCACAGTCCATGACTGCAGCACTTTAGACCACATGGCTAATCCCACTCGGTGCCTATTCTTTACCTCCTTTCTTCGACAAAGGTTTAACTTCAGCATATTAAAGCATTCAGGAAATATTCCACTCAAAATGACTGGTTACACAAATAGCTTAATATGTTACTAAACTCTGAAGCATGCTCTTCAGTTAACTTTGTTGGTACTTTATCATAAACACAAAATTTTTTTGATTTAAAAGATTTAATGATAGACATTACTTGTGCTCTGGTAGTGATGGTCATGTTCATGTTAGTGAAGTTATGTCTGAGGTAATTAATGTTAGCGTGTACTCAACCTGGCAACCTCATCTGAGGCTGCCATTTTTCTTGTTTACAAGAATAAATGCATAAGCTCAGTCATGATTAATGCAGTTAATAGCCTTTGGTTTATTGGTAGAATACAGGGAAAATGAAATCAGTCCATGAAGGAGATTGTTTATGAATCACTCATGCAATCCACTCTAGAATGTTACTCAAGTGTGTGAGGCCCATACAAAATGTGACAAACGGGGGGGATCCAACACATACAGAGTAAGACAGCATGAATGTTCACAGGCTTGTTTGTGTCTTGGGAAAGTGTAACAGAGATGCTGAAAAAAACTGAACTGGCAGATTCTTAAAGTTAGACATAAATTATCCTGAGGAAGCCTATGTACAGAGTTGCAATAACCAGCTTTAAATGATGACTCTAGGAATGTACTACAACTCCCAACGTACTGCTCGCATAGTGATCATGAGGGCAGGATTAAATTAATTACAGCACACACAGAGGAATGTAAACAATCATTCTTCCTGTGCCCCATATGTGAATGGAATGGGGAGAAACCTTAATAACTGATACAATGGAATGTACTCTCTGCCATGCCATCATGGTTTCCAGAGTATAGATGTAGATCTAGATATGCCACTTATCAAAAGAATATTTGCTCAACACATGAAAAGATGATTATGGATTAGTTTCTTGAGGCAGAATTATGCTCGGATAGACCATTAGTTATTATCAGAGACAATGCAAAATAAATATATTTTGTAAATATTATTACTAACCAGTTACTACCTTTTACATCTTCACATATTACATGGCAATATCAAAATTCCAGCGGTTTTAGGAGTGTGATAATGAATAACAGTTGATACACCAGCTGCCCCCCCCCCCCCCCCAAATTTGCAAGATGTTAAATTTTTTGATCATATTTGAAAAGTTTACCAAAAGATTAGAGTAGGACTTTAAGAACCCACACGCAAGTAATCATAGTTATTTTACATTGCAAAAATTATGAACATGATGTAGGGCATATTTTCATAATACTCTAGCAGATTAAAGTATGTCACTGTCATCATGGGGTAATGTTGATGACCTCATAGTTCAGTTCTGGAAAACAAATCCAAAATTCAGTCCAGGCATAAGGAAAAGGTAATGAGTAAAACTTCTCTCTCTCTCTCTTTCTCTTTCTCTCTTTGACACACACTGATAAAGCACACCTCACGCCTCTATAGGAAAAGCCTTTAGTGTGTAGTAACACAATAAAATCAGACCTAAATGTTGTCTCTTCAAGACATGGTGATGCATGGAAGTTTTATTGTTAGTGTTTGATTTGCAAGTGGAGGAGCAGTGGCAGCGTACAGTCCCTAGCCATTCTAGGTTTACTCCTAAACCTATTGACAATGTCTGATAGTGTTTATCTGTGAAACTGTTAATGGTGGTCTACTCTTTGGGCAGGAAATTTAAAGTGTGTTTACATGGGACATATTTTATGGCAATGTGTGGCTATAATATTATTGCTGTCAATATTGCTGCATTGTGGCTGCTATAGATGGGAATACTGCAGTATGTCCAGCAATATTACCGTTGGATCATGCTTCTGCAAGTATTTGTTGAGATATAGCTGAGATGTCACCAGTGTTGTCCATTAAAGGTGGAGAATATTTCATATGGCTGCGCAATATACAGGGTGGTCCATTGACCATGAACAGGCCTAATATCTCACGAAATAAGCACCAAAAGAAAAAACTACATAGAACGAAACTTGTCTAGCTTGAAGGGGGAAACCAGATGGCACTATGGTTGGCCTGCTAAATGGCGCTGCCATAGGTCAAATGGATATCAACTACGTTTTTTTAAATAGGAACCCCCATTTTTTATTACATATTCGTGTAGTACGTAAAGAAATATGAATGTTGTTGTTGGACAACTTTTTTCGCTTTTTGATAGATAGAACTGTAATAGTCACAAACATATGGCTCACAATTTTAGACAAACAGTTGGTAACAGGTAGGGTTTTTTAAATTAAAATACAGAACATACGTACGTTTGAACATTTTATTTCAGTTATTCCAATGTGATACATGTATCTTTGTGAACTTATCATTTCTGAGAACGCATGCTGTTACAGTGTGATTACCTGTAAATACCACATTAATGCATTAAATGCTCAAAATGATGTCCGTTAACCTCAATGCATTTGGCAATACATGTAACGACATTCCTCTCAACAGCGAGTAGTTCACCTTCCGTAATGTTCGCACATGCATTGACAATGTGCTGACGCATGTTGTCAAGCGTTGTTGGTGGATCATGATAGCAAATATCCTTCAACTTTTCCCACAGAAAGAAATTCGGGGACGTCAGATCCGGTGAACATGCGGGCCATGATATGGTGCTTTGAAGACCAATCCACCTGTCATGAAATATGCTATTCAATACCACTTCAACCGCATGCGAGGTATGAGCCAGACATCCATCATGTTGGAAGTACATTGCCATTCTGTCATGCAGTGAAACATCTTGTAGTAACATCGGTAGAACATTATGTAAGAAATCAGCATACATTGCACCATTTAGATTGCCATCGATAAAATGGGTGCCAATTATCCTTCCTCCCATAATGTCGCACCGTACATTAACCCGCCAAGGTCACTGATGTTCCACTTGTCGCAGCCATTGTGGATTTTCTGTTGCCCAATAGTGCATATTATGCCAGTTTACGTTACCGCTGTTGGTGAATGATGCTTCGTCACTAAATAGAACGCGTGCAAAAAATCTGTCATCATCCCGTAATTTCTCTTGTGCCCAGTGGCAGAACTGTACATGACGTTCAAAGTCAGCACCATGCAATTCCTGGTACATAGAAATATGGTACGGTTGCAATCAATGTTGATGTAGCATTCTCAACACCGACGTTTTTGAGATTCCCAATTCTCGCACAGTTTGTCTGCTACTGATGTGTGGAAAACACCTACTTGAGCATCATCATTTGTTGCCGGTCATGGTTGTGTTTCACATGTGGCTGAACACTTCCTGTTTCCTTAAATAACGTAACTATCCGGTGAATGGTCCGGACACTTGGATGATGTTGTCCAGGATACCGAGCAGCCTACATAGCACACGCCCATTGGGCATTTTGATCACAATAGCCATACATCAACACAATATCGACCTTTTCCGCAATTGGTAAATGGTCCATTTTAAAACAGGTAATGTATCATGAAGCAAATACTGTCAGCATTGGCAGAATGTTAGGTGATACCACATACTTATACATTTGTGACTATTACAGTGCTATCTATCACAAAGCAAACAAAGTGGTCGAACTAAAACATTCATATTTCTTTATGTACTACATGAATATGTAATAAAAAATGGGGGTTCCTATTTAAAAAATCGCAGTTTATATCCATTTGACCTATGGCAGTGCCATCTAGTGGGCCGTCCATAGCACCATCTGGTTTCCTCCTTCAAGCTAGACGAGTTTCGTTCTTTGTAGTTTTTTTGTTTGATGCTTATTTCGTGAGATATTTGGCCCGGTCATGATCAATGGACCACTCTGTATATCTCTGACCTTGTCTGTAAATGCTTCCCTCTCACTGTCAGCCTTGCTGCCTCTTTCTGCTGATCAGTGCTAAGTCATTTAATCTGAGTGATGAAACTGTTATTTAATTTTGTTTCAAAACATAGGGCATGTAGATTCAGGCACTCAATTTGTTTCTTGCCTACAAGAATGTTTCAGAGAGGAATTAAGTTTGATATGTACATCTATACATCTGCAGTCAGAATATAAGATTTAACAAGTAGTAAAACTATTGAACCTATACCCCTACTGCCAGAGGTATCCATCTCAGAATCTCACTACTATAGAAGATGACAGTTATTGGCCACTGTTGCAAATCCTGCAAAACTGTATGATACAGAAAAAGCTGGAACACTAACAACTCCTTTTGTGGAGGAGCTGACAGCAATAGTGACAGTAAAAATGAAAGGAGTAGCAGCAGCATCAGTTAGAACATCGCCATCAGTGTTAGCAGTAGCACCAGCACTAACAACACTAACAGAAGTAGTGAAAATAGTAACAATGACAGTAGAAGCAGCAACAACAACAGCATAAGTAGCAACAATAACAACAGATATAACAGTAGGAACAGCAGTAAAACCAAGCTTCATCATCAGTATCAACAATTGCAGTACTAACAAACCTAGAAGCATTTGCACCCACTCTGGCAACATCACCAACAGCATCTAGAGAACTGTCGAAAGTAGCAGAAGCAGTACCAGCAGCAGCAGTTGTAACAATACCATCACAAACCATAAAAGAAGTTTCACCAGCAACTGTAGCAGCTACACCAACAATAACAACTGTACAATCAGAAGGAAGGAAGAGAGCTACAGTAGAAAAAGCAGTGTGAAGTGTTATGGAAAGACAGAAAACAGTGCCTCTTTTCAGTTTAAAAATCATTTTAATCAAAGACACCATTGTAACTAATAGGAAATTTGAGAAAATCTTCCAAAGCCTCCCAAATGCCACATATGTGGACGTACCATCTACAGAGATAAGTCATTTTACAAGGCATGGGCTTCACAGAAATAAACCCGGAAAATCATTCATTGGTCAAGAAATCCTTAATGCAGTGAAGGCAGTTAAGGACAAGAATAGCACGACCATACCACTTCCACCACCAAACACAGCAACTGAAAATTTCAAACAAGAAAATGATACTGAATCACTGACAACAGGCCCAGCACTAGAATCTCCAATTTCCTCAAAAACAGCTGAGATCAATGATTCAACTACGACAGAAGTTTCCAAAGCAGCTTCAGAAGAAGCAGCTACATACTACGCAACTGCATCATTAACAAGAACAAAAACGCCTGAAGTGCCAGCAGCCAGCGACCTTTCATCAGTATTGGCCCCTTCTCAGTCTTCAACAGTGAAAGACTTTTCACCAGCTTCACCATCATCAGCAGTAACAGAAGCAAACAGAAGAAGCACAAGAACCAGGAAACTTACAACTCTGCAGGATTTTTGGTACCCAGCCTCAGTTACAAGACTAACATAAGGCAGATACCTTCAGATACATCAACTTCCAAGTCTAACTGGCAACAGACTCACCTTCACTGTCATCAACAGAAGAATAACCATGCCACCAGCTCATCTAAAGGATTTTTTAGCATCAGGTCTAAAGGGAAGGGCGCCACCAAGATAAGTGAAAACAAATGCTTAACAGTGTTTCACCAAAACATTCAAGCCATAAAGAACAAAGCACAACAGCTAGAAGTAGAATTGGAAAATTTTGATAGCCAAATTTTGTGTATCACTGAACACTGGTGCAAAGGGAAGGAAATTGAACACATTGCATTAGCCTCATTTGACCTTGCATGTTACTATAGCAGAATCTCAATGAATGGTGAAGGTTCATGTATCTATGTAAAAAAAGGTATATCATTTAAAGTTAGATATCATCTTTTAGATCTAGGTGAGGACAAACATTTTGAAGTTTCTGCAGTTGAAATAATAGGACCTGGCATAACAAAAAAATTAGTCATATTTTGTGTGTACTGCTCTCCCAGTGGAGACACTGATATATTGTTCTCAAACCTGAATCAAAACTTAGACAAGGTTTCTGGACCAAAGGCAAATGTAATTATCTGTGGTGACTTAAACATTAATACAATGAAGCCTGATAAGTGTAGCAACATATATGTGAATATTCTAAGCTGTTATGGAATATCCTCCCTTGTTAATTGTCCAACTAGAATAACAAAAGAATCTTCCTCATCTATAGATCATGTAGCTACAGATATTGATAGTAAAAATGTCATATTGTTGTCCAAAACCTGGGCGAATCAGACCACCCCTGCCAGATCTTAAAAACTAACATTCATGTAGAAACTCCTCCTAAACTGTGTACATACAAAAGAATGTTTTCCACATCAGTCCTGTATGAGTTTAAATCCCAACTAGAATATGAAGATTGGAAAGAAGTCTATGCAGAAACCAATGCAAATCAGAAATTTATCAAGGTCATGTCAATTTTTAAACTCAGATTTGAAGAGATGTTTCCCAAAACTCTTTATCGAATTAAAACTACAAAGAGAAATCAATGGGTGACTACAGGTATCAAAAAATCCTCAGAAACTCTTAGATATCTCAAATCCATAAAAAATAATCAACCTAACCCAGAAGTTCTGCAATTCTACAAAAAGTACAGGAAAATATACATAAAGGTGTTTCTAGCCGCAAAAAAACTTTCGAACAACAAAATATTACTTGAAGCTGAAAACAAGAGCAAAGCAGCCTGGAACATCGTCAAACAGAAAACATCTAACTCTGCTAAAAAGGTCCTTGATTCACATATTAAAAACAAAGATGTACCAGTAGGTAACCCTAAAAATTTAGCTGATTTTGTAAACTCATATTTCAGTAGTATTTCAAAAAAATTACAGCAGAAATTTCCATATACATATGATTTACCTACTCAGAACCAGCCAACAAACTCAATGGTGCTCTTGCCAACTACAGAAAGGGAAGTGGCACTAGTAGTACACCAACTAAAAAATAAAACTTCAGTAGGACTTGATGAAATCCCAGTCTGCGTAATTAAAGAATGTATAGACTCCATAAAGGGCCCATTAACAGACATAATTAATGAATCTTTCGAATCTGGATACTTTCCGGATTACCTAAAACAAGCAAAAGTTATACCTATCCTTAAAAACGGAGATGTGGAAAATGTAGAGAACTACAGGCCGATTTCTATACTGTCTATCATTTCTAAAATAATAGAAATACTAGTCAAAAATAGACTGCTAAATTACCTGAATAAATATAACCTTCTTTCCTATTACCAATTTGGTTTTAGGCCTGGAAAAGGCACACAATCGGCTATAGCACAGTTCACTAAAGTAATTTTAGAAGCACTGGAAAAAGGTGAAAATGTAAGTGGTATCTTTTTAGACTTGTCCAAGGCCTTTGATACAGTTGACCACAAAATCTTACTTTATAAATTAGGGCCAATAGGAATAAGAGGTGTGACAAAGAAGTGGTTGAAATCATACTTGGAAAACAGAGTTCAACGAGTTGTGATATCACAAGTTTCAAACAATTCCCTTATAAAACACCTGTCTGACCCAGAAAATGTGAATATAGGTGTCATACAGGGAAGTGTATTAGGCCCAATATTGTTTCTTATATACATTAATGAGCTAAAGGCTATTTACAATTTGTACAGAAACCTGATGGCAGTTATAAGAGTCGAGAGGCATGAAAGGGAAGCAGTGGTTGGGAAAGGAGTGAGACAGGGTTGTAGCCTCTCCCCGATGTTATTCAATCTGTATATTGAGCAAGCAGTAAAGGCAACAAAAGAAAAATTTGGAGTAGGTATTAAAATCCAGGGAGAAGAAATAAAAACTTTGAGGTTCTCCGATGACATTGTAATTCTGTCAGAGACGGCAAAGGACTTGGAAGAGCAGTTGAGTGGAATGGACAGTGTCTTGAAAGGAGGATATAAGATGAACATCAACAAAAGCAAAACGAGGATATTGGAATGTAGTCGCATTAAGTCGGGTGACGCTGAGGGAATTAGATTAGGAAATGAGACACTTAAAGTAGTAAAGGAGTTTTGCTATTTGGGGAGCAAAATAACTGATGATGGTCGAAGTAGAGAGGATATAAAATGTAGACTGACAATGGCAAGGAAAGCGTTTCTGAAGAAGAGAAATTTGTTAACATCAAGTATAGATTTAAGTGTCAGGAAGTCATTTCTGAAAGTATTTGTATGGAGTGTAGCCATGTATGGAAGTGAAACATGGATGATAAATAGTTTGGACAAGAAGAGAATAGAAGCTTTCGAAATGTGGTGCTACAGAAGAATGCTGAAGATTAGATGGGTAGATCACATAACTAATGAGGAGGTATTGAATAGGATTGGGGAGAAGAGAAGTTTGTGGCACAACTTGACTAGAAGAAGGGATCTGTTGGTAGGACATGTTCTGAGGCATCAAGGGATCACAAATTTAGCATTGGAGGGCAGCGTGGAGGGTAAAAATCATAGAGGGAGACCAAGAGATGAATACACTAAGCAGATTCAGAAGGATGTAGGCTGCAGCAGGTACTGGGAGATGAAGGAGCTTGCACAGGATAGAGTAGCATGGAGAGCTGCATCAAACCAGTCTCAGGACTGAAGACCGCAACAACAACAACATACATTAACGACTTCCCACAAAGTATCAGACATGGAGAAAAAACACTTTTTGCTGATGACAGCAACATAGTAATAACAGGTGAAAATCCAACACAACTGTCAGAAAGAGCAAACGAGGCTCTCAATGATGTCCACAACTGGTCATTAAAAAATAAAGTAACCATAAATGTTAAGAGAACTAACTATATTAACTTCCAATTGAACAAAAAACACAATGCCACTAGAATAAAAGTTAATAATAATGAATTAGAATGTGTAACAAGTACCAAATTCTTAGGGATGAATGTAGACAGCCAATTGAAATGGACAAACCATGTCAACATTTTGGCAAAGAAATTATCCACAGCATGTTATGCCCTTAGAATCCTAGCACTGGTATGCAATAATACCTGTCTTAAAATAACATATTACGAATATCTACACTCAGTCCTCAGCTATGGGATCATGTTTTGGGGAACAAGTGCCAGTAACATACAAACTGTGTTCAAAGTACAAAAAAGAGCCATAAGGATAATAACAAACAGCAACAACAGGGCCCACTGTCTAGAATTATTTAGAAAGCTAGGCATTCTAACTGTTTCTTGTGAGTATATCTTTCAGAACATAATGTTCATTAAGAAAAATCTCAACATGTACAACACAAACAGCCTAATACATGAACATGAAACAAGTGCTTGTCGCCCCCTCCATCTAGATAGAAAAAACAAGGCAAAGACGCAAAAAAGTATATTTTATAATTCGATAAAACTGTATAACAAATTACCACAGGAAATTAAAGAAATAAATGAGCCCCTCACTTTCAGACAAAAGCTTAAAACCTTCTTAGTAAGTAAAAGTTGTTATACTGTAAAAGAATATTTAACATAGATCTAGATTATTAGCGACATATGACATTATCACTAAAATATTATGTAATTATAAATGTGTGTATGACTAGTTATAAAAACTACACAAAATATGAGAAACCTGTTTCATTGTAAATGTAAATGTGTGCTCATGTTTTGTAAACTGACGACATCCATACAATATTTATTGTTCCACGGATGAATAAATAAATAAATAAATTGGACTAGTGAAGAAGTTTGATATTTCTTGTTTGGGTAAACAATGGGCCACTGACACTGAACTTACAGTTGTAAAACAGTTGGTAACTATAATATGGCAAATAGTACAAGTGATCAAGGAGGTCTAGGCAGTATTTTTCTGAATCTTAAAAATACAGAAGATTCATATGAAGTGACAGTGTTTTCACTTTCTGGTCATAACTGTGTATCTTTAAATTATCCAGGTTAGTTCCCTCTTGATAAAAGTTACATAAGTAGGCTTGTTCTAAAATTTGTGATTGTCAGACCTATCACAAAACTGTCAGGTTTCATAATTACCTTACTGAAGGAGACAGGTTTGCCCAGTGTTATGGTGACACATTACAGTTTAAGTAATGATTTGTTAGCAAAGATAATACCAGTATTTTATATGTTTCAAAGCAATCTTGACACAATTTAATGATACAATTCACATAAATAAATGCAAAGTAATTGATAAAAACTTTGAAACTAAGGTTTCAAACAGACAACTGACTGATTTGAAAACCAGTTTGTGATCTATATATATAATAATTTAAAAACTGACCATGCCAGGTTAGCCTGTGTTGAATGTAGTACTAAGCACAACAAAACCTTCATGGAAACCAAAGAAAGTTCAAATGCTCTGTTTGTATCATTGGAAAAAAGTGAGCAGCGTACCAGTTGTCTTCATTCTCATGATTATAACCAACAACACAAAAACTATACCAAACTGCACAAGCACTCACAGTCATTCACATGGTACTGACACACAATTTCCTCAGCAATGGACAGGTATCTACATAGACATGTAGTGCAGTTAAAGGAAGTCTAGATGTGCATGAATAACATTTGCCTCACCCATCAACCCAGCAAGTCAGCCATGGCTGTACACAGTGAAACATGTGGTCAGGGTATAAATGTGTTCACAGACCAAAGCAGATCCATCAGTACCAACCAGCCACCATGTCATCTACTGCCAATGGCGTCACTGGACGTGGTATGAGTGGGTGCGGGGTCAGCATACGGCTCTCCTGGCCGTTGTCAGTATTCATGGCCTGGAGCCTCTACTATATCCTCAAGTAGCCCTTCAATTGTCATAACAAGGCTAAGTGCACCCAGTTCCAATGCTCCCACAGAGAAAAAATCCTTGGTAGTATGGGGAATTGAACCTGGGTCCTCCACAGGGCAGTCAGCTGTGCTGACTACTCAGTTACGGAGGAAAATGTGATCAGGACATATACTTTGCTACTGTTCATGTTTTAGTAAAAGCATTATACCAAAAAATAAAAAATAAATAAAAAAAAATAGAAGTCAGAAAGCCTGTAAGTTCGTTAAATGGCAGAACAATTTTAATTGTAACATCAACTTTAGGATGCCAGTGGCATAAATAAAAAAAATAGAAGTCAGAAAGCCTGTAAGTTCGTGTAATGCCAGAACAATTTTAATTGTAACATCAACTTTAGGATGCCAGTGACATGGCTGCTTGCCCCCGTAGCTACATGGATGCTACGTAACCAAAAACAAGCAGCCACTCGCACTTCTCTACGTAAATGTCACACAAGAGTCACTATTTCCATCATACACCATCACCACTGAAGTACTGATAATATCTGCACTCAGTCAAAGCTATTTACACTACTGGCCATTAAAATTGCTACACCAAGAAGAAATGCGTATGATAAACGGGTATTCATTGGAAAAATATATTACACTATAACTGACATGTGATTACGTTTTCACACAATTTGGGTGCATAGACCCTGAGAAATCAGTACCCAGGACAACCACCTCTAGTCATAATAACAGCCTTGATACACCTGGGCGTTGAGTCAAACAGAGCTTGGATGGCGTGTACTTGTACAGCTGCCCATGCAGCTTCAACACGATACCACAGTTCATCAAGAGTAGTGACTGGCGTATTGTGAAGAGCCAGTTGTTCGGCCACCATTGACCAGACATTTTCAATTGGTGAGAGATCTGGAGAATGTGCTGGCCAGGGCAGCAGTTGAACATTTTCTGTATCCAGAAAGGCCCGTACAGGACCTGCAACATGCGGTCATGCATTATCCTACCGAAATGTAGGGTTTCACAGGGATCGAATGAAGGGTAGAGCCACAGGTCATAACACATCTCAAATGTAACATCCACTGTTCAAAGTGCTGTCAATGTGAACAAGAGGTGACCGAGACGTGTAACCAATGGCACCCCATACCATCATGCTGGGTGATACGCCAGTATGGCAATGACGAATACATGCTTCCAATGTGCGTTCACCGTGATGTCCCCAAACACAGATGTGACCATCATGATGCTGTACACAGAACTCGGATTCATCCGAAAAAATGACGTTTTGCCATTCGTGCACCCAGGTTCGTCGTTGAGTACAGCAGTGCAGGTGCTCCTGTCTGTGATGCAGTGTCGATGGTAACCACAGCCATGGTCTCCGAGCTGATAGTCCTTGCTGCTGCAAACGTCGTCGAACTGTTTATGCAGATGGTTGTTGTCTTGCAAATGTCCCCATCTGTTGACTCAAGGTTCGAGATGTGGCTGCACGATCCGTTACACCCACGTGGATAAGATGCCTGTCATCTTGATTGCTAGTCATATGAAGCTGTTGGGATCCAGCATGGTGTTCTGTATTACACTCCTGAACCCACCGATTCCATATGGTGCTAACAGTCGTTGGATCTCGACCAACGCGAGCAGCAATGTCGCGATACGATAGACCGCAATCGCGATAGGCGACAATCCGACCTTTATCAAAATCGGAAACGTGATGATACGCATTTCTTCTCCTTACACAAGGCATCACAAAAACGTTTCACCAGGCAACGCTGGTCAACTGCTGTTTGTGTATGAGAAATCGGTTGGAAACTTTCCTCATGTCAGCACGTTGTAGGTGTTGCCACCGGCGCCAACCTTGTGTGAATGCTCTGAAAAGCTAATCATTTGCATATCACAGCATCTTCTTCCTGTCGGTTAAATTTCGCGTCTGTAGCACGTCAGCTTCGTGGTGTAGCAATTTTAATGGCCAGTGGCTGCAGGAAAAAAGTGAAGACATCGAAAAAGATATGATTGTCAGAAGGACAGACTCAGCACACAGGAAAGTCAAAACAACCTTTGGTGACATTAAAAGCAACGGTGGTAACATTAAGAGTGCAACGGGAATCCCACTGTTAAATGCAGAGGAGAGAGCAGATAGGTGGAAAGAATACATTGAAAGCCTCTATGAGGGTGAAGATTTGTCTGATGTGATAGAAGAAGAAACAGGAGTCGATTTAGAAGAGATAGGGGATCCAGTATTAGAATCGGTATTCAAAAGAGCTTTGGAGGACTTACGGTCAAATAAGGCAGAAGGGATAGATAACATTCCATCAGAATTTCTAAAATTATTGGGGGAAGTGGCAACAAAACGACTATTCACATTGGTGTGTAGAATATACGAGTCTGGCGACATACCATCTGACTTTCAGAAAAGCATCATCCACACAATTCCGAAGACGGCAATAGATGACAAGTGTGAGAATTATCGCACAATCAGCTTAACAGCTCATGCATCGAAGCTGCTTACAAGAATAATATACAGAAGAATGGAAAAGAAAATTGAGAATGCACTAGGTGACGATCAGTTTGGCTTTAGGAAAAGTAAAGGGACGAGAGAGGCAACTCTGACGTTATGGCTAATAATGGAAGCAAGGCTCAAGAAAAATCAAGACACTTTCATAGGATTTGTCGACCTGGAAAAAGCATTCGACAATATAAAATGGTACAAGCTGTTCGAGATTCTGAAAAAAGTAGGGGTAAGGTATAGGGAGAGACGGGTCATATACAATATGTACAACAACCAAGAGGGAATAATAAGAGTGGACGA
Source organism: Schistocerca nitens (assembly GCF_023898315.1). Taxonomy (NCBI): domain Eukaryota; kingdom Metazoa; phylum Arthropoda; class Insecta; order Orthoptera; family Acrididae; genus Schistocerca; species Schistocerca nitens. The sequence continues at coordinate 553,714,448 of NC_064616.1, read as the reverse complement.
TCAAGAACGAAGTGCTCATATTAAGAAGGGTGTAAGACAAGGCTGTAGCCTTTTGCCCCTACTCTTCAATCTGTGCATCGAGGAAGCAATGATGGAAATAAAAGAAAGGTTCAGGAGTGGAATTAAAATACAAGGTGAAAGGATATCAGTGATACGATTCGCTGATGACATTGCTATCCTGAGTGAAAGTGAAGAAGAATTAAATGATCTGCTGAATGGAATGAACAGTCTAACGAGTACACAGTATGGTTTGAGAGTAAATTAGAGAAAGACGAAGGTAATGAGAAGTAGTTGAAATGAGAACAGCGAGAAACTTAACATCAGGATTGATGGTCACGAAGTCAATGAAGTTAAGGAATTCTGCTACTTAGGCAGTAAAATAACCAATGACGGACGGAGCAAGGAGGACATCAAAAGCAGACTCGCTATGGCAAAAAATGCATTTCTGGCCAAGAGAAGTCTACTAATATCAAATACCGGCCTTAATTTGAGGAAGAAATTTCTGAGGATGTACGTCTGGAGTACAGCATTGTATGGTAGTGAAACATGGACTGTGGGAAAACCGGAACAGAAGAGAATCGAAGCATTTGAGATGTGGTGCTATAGAAGAATGTTGAAAATTAGGTGGACTGATAAGGTAAGGAATGAGGAGGTTCTACGCAGAATCAGAGAGGAAAGGAATATGTGGAAAACACTGATAAGGAGAAGGGGCAGGATGATAGGACATCTGCTAAGACATGAGGGAATGACTTCCATGGTGCTAGAGGGAGCTGTAGAGGGCAAAAACTGTAGAGGAGGACAGAGATTGGAATACGTCAAGCAAATAATTGAGGACGTAGGTTGCAAGTGCTACACTGAGATGAAGAGGTTAGCACAGGAAAGGAATTCGTGGCGGGCCGCATCAAACCAGTCAGTAGACTGATGACCAAAAAAAAAGTGTAAATAATTAATTTTCTACCATGCAAACACAATGTTTGATACAGTCTTTCTCTATGCACATTACTACATAGTTCTCATGACATTACATGACCTCCAAAAGACCTAGGTGTGCTAATTTCTGAGTTAATGTGGGGGTGCAATGTTCTGGTTGATTAGCCTTGACCTGCATGATAAAATACAAATATTATAGGAGAATAATTGGATTTTCATATTCTTCTAGAACTCTTCTCAACCCTACAGGAGTTTTTGGTATCAGGAAAGTTGATTATTTGCTTGATTTGTACTAATTTTACTATGACTAAATGCCTAAGTTAATTTGTTGTTGTATATATTGCTATAAATTTTGTTTTGAACTGACTGAACAAATTATTTTTCTGTTATGCATGGTGGCATAAATTATTTGATAATATTCTTTACTACTTACATTTTACTGTTCATTTAGTGATTTCACAATTTACGTTTTGAGAAGTTCCAAATTGATTTTATTTTTCTTTTAGAATTATAAATTATGGATGTAACTCATAAACTTAGTGATTCCTTAATAACCTTCAACACAATTTGAATAACGTGTGAGAGTAATTTCATCTTTACATGTCATGACCATCTACTTAAAAAGTTTAGTTCCAATATACATTTATATGAATCATTGACTCCTATAAAATTGTGTTATGTATCTCACATCCCAACTCTGAGTCGCACAGTTTGCCCCTAAAATGTTAATGTAGCTGACTAAAAGTATTGGCTATGAGCATACATAATGATACATGCATGTAAATGTTCTGTGACTTGAAGAAGCAGTTGCAAGATTTCTAGATACTAGAGCTCCAGTTAGTTAATTATGTGTTATTACAAAACAAAGGAGTTGTAAATTACCTTATTTTCCTAGGATATTTTTCCCCAGAATAGCAAAGGATAGAAACTTATGTGAACAAAGTGTGATAACATTTTCTTGAGAACGAAGCAAGAAATAACTCTTAACCTGCCTGAGTGCTTTACACTCCTATCTCTAGGGGCACAAGAAAGTTTTCATGTGTGTGGACCCCATTTCAGATATTCAAGTAACTCTTTCATCTGTCTGCAGAACTATCTGTGGTAGGCTCGAGATTTGAATGAGTGCCACAGCGTACCCTGCAGCATTTGCATAGATGCCTCAAGATACAAGGGCATCATTTTGAATACCTCATTTAGGCCACATTTTAGTGTATCATACACTGGGATGTAGGCCTACTAAACAGGTTATTATATTGCAATGTGTCATCTACTGGAATGAACTCTACAGGGTGATCCATGGCATGAATATATTCCAGTAATAGTAGTAGAAGTAGTAGTAGTAGTAGTAGTAGTATAGTCGTTGTTGTTGCTATTGCTTATCGATACAGAGACAATGCATATAAGGAATTACAGTATCCTACATAATGCAAGTGTGCATAGTACCCCACACCATAATATTACATTCAGAATTACCCATACAACTTTGATTAAATTACATAGATGACTGAAAAGATATTTTACATGCAACACATAGTTCACATTTACATATAACACATAATAGTTCTAAGACTTTTGTTTGAAACATTCCTTCAGATCATTGTAAGCACTTAATTAAACATATCATTGAAATGTAGGAGATGAATATAATTATTTCTGCTGCTAGGTTATTATAGGTATTTATTTACACATAATAGCAGCTGGTCATTTAAAAATTTGAACACTGCTTCCATAAATAAAGACCTTTTTTTATTTCTTTATTTGTGCTGGAAATTTGTTCTTCAACCTATTACTCTGAATGTTTGTTTGTTTTTGTGGTGAAGGTTTGTTTACTTTTTTATGTGGATGCCATTGCACATTCTTTTATTGTATGTGTGAAGATCTGAGTTAATTATGAAATTTTCAATGTTCGTTTCATATTAATTACACTTTTTTGTATGTAGAGGCATAATAAGTGCAGAATATTTAGCTGTTGTAATAACTGTTTGGTGGATGTTAGCCTTGAACTGTTGGTAATTTTTCTAACGGTTTGTTTTTGTAGAGTGAAGGTGATTTTAGTTTTGTCTTATTATGACTGCAGAAAGTGAGATCACGGGTAATAGCAGAATGTCTGTAAGCAAAGTAGACAATTCTGCAATACCAGCTACTGCACATAATACTAAAATTAGGTGTGAAACAAATTAGCTTTATATGAAATGGAACTCACTCCAAACTTACAAAATCATGTTAACCATTCTTTCATAAACATTAGTGAGGGAGAGGACATGGGCTTTTGAGACTAAATTTTCGTCTATATGGACACCTAAAATTTTTGTGGTGGCTACGCTCTCAGTTTCTTTATTTTCTATTCTGAGAACCAGGTTTTTATGTGACTTTGCTTTTCTGTAATGGGTATAATAAGCATTTGAAATATTTAAGGTTGACTTGTTCATTTCAAACTAATTTTGTAAATATTTCAAAACTCTGATTGCAGATGTTTGTGTTAGTTCCCATTGGTCAAAATCACATTATATTACTGGAAATTGGAGTAAAATTTAAAAAAAATCAATGTTACTATTCTATATTCTGCACTGAAAAGCTGTAATGGGGATGTTGACAAATGTTTTGAGCTCTTTTGAGTTGGTAGTATTGTAATTATTAGGTCTAAAACATTCTTTTCTAAAAATACATTCATATTTTAAGAAATGTATTTTTTTCATTGGACCTTTCAATTTCGCACTAAAATGCTCATGGATTTGTTGAGCCACTGCTGTGGTTTCATGAGTCAGTTAGCATTCTGCCAGATAATGTGAGCTAGAGACATCCTGAACATTTCCACAATATCTCATTAATGGCTATATTTATATGAAAATGGTTTTGTCCACGTTCAAGAGCACTAGAGTTTGCATCTTCCAAATGATGTTAAAATATAATTACAGGTACAGGATTAGATAAAATGAGGTATGGAACAGACTGGCCTTACACAAAAATGGAACTCACTTTGAACTTACAAAATTGTGTTGTCCATTATTTTAATGCTACAGGTTTTGGCAAGTGAAGTGGTATGTCTGATGACTTACCTCAGGGAATTTTATGTGAGGTAGCATGGATTCAGAAGGGAGAATTCTGATTTCACTCATATTAACTGTCCCTTGAAAAATTCAGCCCAGTTACTTCACAAAAAATGTCCTCTACAACATTAAGAGGTAGCACACCACGGTATTAAATTAAAGACATTTCATTGTTTTAAATTTTTGTGTTGCACAGCCCTATGTGATGTTGGCCCCTAGGCAGCAGTCTAAGAAGCCTGTGTGTAAATGCAGCTCTGACTATGAATGGCAGAGAAGAGTACGAAGCTGATGGAGGGAGAATCGAATATGCTGTAAGTGTAGAGCAGAAAACTGGGTGGGACAGCAATGGAGGTAAGCAGAGAACAGGAATTAGTGGACGTTTGGACATGGTAGATAACACAGTCAGAGGATGTGTATTTCAGAAAAGTCCATTGCAGTTAATCAGTTCAGGAAAGTTGGCATTGAGGAGAAAGAAGTAGGAGGAGATCTAGATGGTATATGTGATATGAGTGTGAAGAAAGTATCCATGAACAGAAAGTTAATGAAAGGAACCCCCTGTTGTGTACCTTACTGTCTCTTGTCATTTATATTTGTACATCCAGGTATCTTGAAACATGAATTCTGACTAGATTTGAAAAGAGAGAGAGAGAGAGAGAGAGAGAGAGAGAGAGAGAGAGAGAGAGAGAGAGAGAGAGAGAGAGACAGAGAAGGAGGGGGGGGGGAGGATGTTTCCTTGCTATGTGTCCTTCAGTAACATTCCATCCATAATGTAATACTTATATTTTATAATCTTCAGTTGGACTTAGTGTTTATATGCTTCATTGTAAAAAAAAAAAAAAAAAAACATATTGGTGTTCCTTTCAGGACAGAGAAAACGGATGGCTTTTCTTGATCTCTTACTACAAAGTCCAGATAAATTGTCAGACAAAGAAATAGAAGATGAAGTGGACACATTTATGTTTGCTGTAAGTAACAACTTGTGATTCATTTTCCCTTGGTTTTATTTATGGGTAAATTGAAATGCTATTTATCTAGTCCTGTGGTCAAATATTTGAGAATTTTTGGTGGAACATATGTTTTAAATTCACATAGAATATGTAGTGTGATGCTATGAAAAGTACAAGCAAATCTCTGATGAAGAATCAAGAATCTTTATTGATCATTGAACATGCAATATGAGAAAGGCTTGGTCTTTGGTAAATATCAGAATAAAATTTCTGCAATGTGTACAATGAATAGATACAGTTCATATACAAGCAGTTTGGTAATACCATAAATATTAAGGCACCGAATATGTGTTCAGTAGACACAACAGTTACATAGATGGAGAACACAATTAATATACAGAGCTGCAAAATATGATACATGTTGAAACAGTGACTGCAGTAACTAAATAGAATTAACAATGTTCAATATACATTATAAGCATACAATGTGTGTGCTGCTAAAACTCAGAAGCGAGTCCGGTGTGATCAAGGCAGTTATATGATGTGGTAGCCCTCTATCCCCCATCCAAGAAGGTTCCCATCTCTATCTGAAGGGAGTGCTTTTGAAGATATAAGGGCTGGGAAGTTTTGACCCCTAGAAATTTCTAGAACCTTCCAGAATACTGAAAAGTATTTGAGAACATTCCACAACATTCCAGAATGTTCTGGAACATTTGGGAATATCCAGAATGTTCAGGAACATCACGGATAATTGTGGAACATTCCAGAACACTCTCAAATATTGTAGAATGATCTGGAACATTGTGGACCATTAGAAGCCTTTTTAGTATGTTATGGAATTCGTCACTGGTGGTGCTACCCATTGGTAGAGGTATATAAAGCAAGACCTGTCATCAGTTTGAACATAAATTTCTTTTCATTGACAAAGGAAGTATTCAAAAGAGTACTGCAGTGAATGAATTAAATCAGATAGTGAAGTGTGAGTAGTCAGAGTGATACAGTGACTGAATATAAAGTGAAAATAAAGACTGAAAAGTGTGTAAAGTGTACTTAGTGTATTTGTTAATAAAACATTGATTTATATTTTAGACAATGCTCGAACCTAAAAGAGAAGGAGATCTTCCCAGTTCTGAAGCAGAATGGTGAAAACAAAAGAAAAATGAAACATGTGGAAAACACAATAGAAGCAGGAAATTCTAATGAAAGGTCAATAACCTTAGCAAGGAATTTCAACCAAAAATAAGATAATGTAGAGGAAATAATAGTGAACTAATAGCACTACAGAAAGGAATGTTACATCATTGGACAGAGTAATTTAAGGGATTATTATACTCAAAGAATACTCAAGCATGGGAACTAAGAGAAAACCAGCAAGTGGAAGAAGAGGTAAATGGGATTCCTTAATGCAAGAGAATCAGCTAGCAATAAAAAAACTAGCCAACAATAAGTAATCTAGCAATGACAGCCTACCAGCTGAGCTTGTAATGTGTGGTGTAGAACATCTGGTTATTAGCATGGAAGCCCTGATCTCAGATATATGGACAAAAAAAAAGCTGTCCCAGATCATTTGAATATGGGAGTAATATGTGCTGTACATAAGAAGGGGGACATCCTGGACTGTACAAAATATAGGGGAATTACACTATTGAACACCGCATATAAAATATTCTCCTCCCCACTGACTAGATATCCACCCTGAGGGAATACAGTATAGCAACATATCATATATTTGTTCGTTTTAAAGCAGCAATGACACTGTAAAAAGATTTAAGCTTATTGAAGCCATGAATGAACTGGGAATACCACAACAGTTAATATGCGACATAAGTTTGACTATGGAAAAAGTAGTATGTAAAGAATGGATATAAGGAAATTTAGCACAAAGTTTGAAATTAACTGGATTGAGGCTATGGGATCACTCTCATGTTATGCTTTTTAACATAATGCTAGAGAAGGTAATAAGGACAGCTGAAGTCAACACAACAGGCAAAATATACAACAGAATGTTACAGGTTCTGGCCTATGCAGATGATGTGGATATTACTGCAAGGACAGACTAAACTGATTACCAGCTGGCCCCACAACTTAAGTCCATAAATCTGGCCAGAACAACAAAGTGTGAAATGGATAAAACTTTAATATATCCGCTATTAACATATGACTCAGGAACTAGGACACTGATACTACAGTGTGAAGAGCTAATAGGATATTTTGAATGGGACAGTTAATGAAGTATGGTGCAGACAAATATAATTTTGAACTTTACAGATAATATGAAGAACTTAAAATCATACAGTTCATTAAGATAAACTGCCTGAAATGGATCAGCCATGTTTTTCACATGGAACATAAGAAACCAACAAAAATACTGCTGATACAAAACCTAGTGGGATGACATACGAGAAGATTTAAAAATTGTTGATGTCAGAGGATGGAGACACAACATACTGGACAGTGATGAATGGAATGATGTCCTAGAGCAGGCCAAGGCCCATTAAGGGCTATAGGCCCAGGAAGAAAAGGAAGAAGCAGTCATTTTCCAAATTGGTTTCAGCAGAACTCATTTAATAAAACTTTTATTTAGTAATATGGGTTGTCTGATAAGCAGTTATACAGTCTTTCTTAAAGAATGTTTAATTGTATACCTTGAGCAGTTTGTAGTAGTTTATCAAAGAGTTTTAAAGTACAGTGTTTAATTTGTGGGAGTTACCTTTCTTTTCTTATACTGTACCTCAGTATGTCCTGCTCTGCCTTTAGTCTAGTGCTGTAGTTATGAATTTCTTCCCTGATAGCACTGTTTTTATACAAATAGTACATGGTTGTATATGTACAGGTTTATAATAGCCTGAGCCTACTAAAGAGAGGAAAACAGTTCTCCTCAGGACCAGTTTTGCACATTATGCATAATTATCTTTTATGTATTTTCAAGAGTTCAGTAACATAAGAGGTGCATCGTCCGCAGCTCGTGGTCTTGCGGTAGCGTTCTCGCTTCCCGCGCACAGGGTCCCGGGTTCGATTCCCGGCGGGGCCAGGGATTTTCTCTGTCTCGTGATGACTGAGTGTTGTGTGTTCTTCATCATCACTTCATCATCCATTGACTCGCAAGTCGCCAAAGTGGAGTCAACTAAAAGGGACTTGCAATACGGCGGCCGAACTTCCCCACATGGGGCCTCCCGGCCAACAATGCCATACGATCATTTCATTTCATTCAGAGGTGCATCCCCAAATCAGAAGGCTATAAGTAATATGTGATTCAAAGATCCCAAAATACATTATTCAAAGATAGTCAATACTAATTATGTCTCTATGTTTCCAAAGGAGATAGGAGACTCATGAAGCCTTTTTGCACATGACTTAGATGTTATGCCCAGTTAATTTGGAATCAATATGTATTTACAATAGTTTTACAGACTTATTTTTTGTGGATATCAGTAGCCCTAAAGGAAGATACTGTGATTTCTCTGAATCAGAGAACAATTTATTTGATGTGAACAGTTTTAAAACATCTGTAGGTTATGTTAGACTGTCATAAGTACGTGTAGACTACAGTAGTTTTTCAAGCAGCTTTGGTCACTTAAGGTCATATCCATGTTACCTGGTATGTTTGGTGTGTTGCATACCTGTTGGCTATTAGCTCATAATAATCACTTTCTTCGCATATGTGATCAGTGTCTTGCTAGATTCCCCTAAGAGCAAGAAGCAGTGGACCATCTAGAAACTGAGTGAGGATATATAAAGGGCCGGGTAACCATATAACATTTTCATTCTACATAGTTATCCTCCTATCTGTTACTTACAAATAAACAATATTTATAGCACAACTGATATTGTCAGTGGTTAATTCAGGTTTTATTAAAAATTGTTGATTTGTAATATGAAACAGAGGGATATTGTAATAAAAATAAAGAAACAATACAGATTTATCATATAGTGCTAGTAAACACAGTTTCTTAATAAACTCTTACCTTTGATCACGATGAAGAATGTTCTAGAAAATCACAACAATAATTGTATAATATTTCGTATATTTGTGCATGTAAACTGTACTTGAATCAACAATAGATGCTTTGGTTACATAAAGGCAGAGATCTTATGTGATCAACTAATTTTTATTACTTATAAATACAATTTATATTCTCTAAGAATTTAAAATACACAATGGACTAATACTGAATGATGTACAGTTTTAACTATGTGCAAAAGGAAAAACCAAACAAACAAAAAACAAAGTGAGGACATCAGGTCCTAGTTTCTCTCTGACACATTCATTTATGTTTCTTTCCATGCCTATTCTAGCAATACTGCTGGTAATTTTACAGTTTACTACATCATCTATATAATGCACCAAAACTATGAAACTGTAGTTCTGGTAGAGCAAAACTCTAAGAACCAGTGGAGGACAGATCTGAGTCATTAGTGCACAAAGTTATGTTCTTATGTGAGGTGATCAGGGTTGTGTCATCAGCATAGTATAACACTATGATGTCCAGCCGTTCCCCCCGATGGGTCATTTTGACTCATACTGTATAACAATAATGTTCTGAGCTATTATTTAAAAACTGAATGCAATTATTATATTTTGATGTTTTTATATTATTTATATACCATTTAGGATATATAATTCTGAATAAATTGCAACATAACACAAATAACATCAGTTATTAAAAAATAAACAAACCTCATCAAAATCCATACATCCTGAAGAAGAGTAAGAAAGTGAGGGCGTTTTCTTAGTTTTAAATGCATAGCAACATTGAATTATTTTTATTTACAGAAAATTTAGCTAGTTTATACTTCTGTGCAACTGACATCTTCATATTCAGTTTTCTTTGTGTGTATTGTACGAATCATCTTCTTACCAAAAGTGCACTTGAAAGCAGTGTTTATTACACTTGCAGAATTTGAGGACTTGACATTTTTGGTGTTTTTGGGTAATTTGTCTTCATTTTCATTCCATTGGTTTCATAATTGTCTGTGCTCCAACAAACTGAGTGACTATTCACTTACTCAGAGTGTAGTGGCTCTGCAAGTTTTAAAATTTCTTCTTGTGATCTACTTCCCAGTACTAGTCGAGAATACGACATATGCATTTATTCCTGTTAGATCAAGAATATTGAGGAAGGCATGTACTGGCCATCTTTTTGAGTCAGTCTTGACTGAATACTGCATGGTGAATCCCAAACATTGTATTGCTGTAATAACATAGTTTCTGAAATTTTTTCTCATTTGTATTTATAGTGACACTAGGATGAAGGGAACTCTTCACTAACATGTTGTCATTTTCTTTCCTTGATAGACCCACAAGAAAATGTCATCACATTTTTAAATTTTTATCATCTACGTAGGAGCCTTCAAACACTTCAGAGCATGTAGTATTTCTCTTCTTACTCTATTTACTGTTCCTAATATGGTGGCTGACTATTCTTCCAATTTTGCTGCAAGTTTGAGGGAAGTGCAGTATTAATTATCTGTTGAAATGTTCCTGCTTTTGAATAGAAATGGTCCCATAAGATGCATCACTACATAATATGAAATCCTTCCACTTTGTGATCATGTAATATCCTTACCAAGATAACAGAAACCATTGAGAATATACATGGTATCAACATCTACAGCTAACCAGAGCTTTTGTTCATACTTGTCAACTTTGAAGCAATGAAATGTGTCAACAGGCACCAGACTTGCTCATGTCTTGTTATGTCAAATCAGGGTTTGTAGCACATGGTGAGGTTTTCTATGAATTAGTTTCAAACATCAGAAACATTTTGTCCTTGTTCGTAAGGAAGCTAATTGCTTGTAATATTAAATATTAAGGTATTCTTCCATTACCACCATGCAGTTTATGACAATAGTTTGAACATGTCATCCTGAACATTTCTTGAGTCATGGTGCTCCTCACTCTGCACCACTAGTATGGTAATTTAAATAAAGATGAAGTGCCCTGCATCACTAGTATGGTAATTTAAATACAGATGAAGACTAATTTCCTCAGCATGCAAGTTGAGTACAATCAAGAGATGGTGCTGTTTAATATACTGGTCTGTTCCCTGAGGTGAACCATTACATTTCCTGCAGCTCTTGTTTGCATTTTTTTGAGACTATGTTTACCAGTAACATTATGGACTTTATAACTTTGATGCAACCATTGATTGAATCTTTTCAAAAAACATCAGAAGTAGTATAATGTGGGAAAAGCTAGTATTTAAGCAGGAGTGACACTGCTGAAAAGTACGAAACATGGAAAGCGTTATTTGATTCCTCGTGATGTCTTTCAGTTATCTGATCCAGAGAAAGGTAATTTCATTATTCCTAGATAAATATCCATAACAGCATGTTGTCAATTGTTACATAGTTTCTCCTTGGCAGAGTGAAAGCTCGCAGAATTCCACATTTATGAGGTTCAGCTGTTAATTTTTGAAAATGTCACTTCTGTTTATAAATAATTGTTAGAGCCACCTATTGCAGAATAAAATATCAGTTTGTAATAATAGTGCTTAATATTGATAGAAAGAGGCTACTCATCAAAAAGGACAGTACTGAGGAAATGTTATGAAGTACCTAGCTTAATAACTCTGATTTATTTCAGGGTCATGACACAACAGCATCATGCACCAGTTTTGCTCTGTGGGCACTTGCCAAGCATGCGGATGTACAGGTAAGGAACATGGTTACCTCTCTCTGATTTGATGATTTAGCACTGATTAGAAGTAAGGTAGTAACAAATATTTGTGATGCACACCATAATTTTGAAACCTGATTATTATTATTTCAGGAAAAAGCTTACAGTGAGATTCGTGAGCTTTTTGGTGATTCAGATCGGCCTGCAACATTTCGAGACTTGCAAGAGATGAAATATTTAGAGAGAGTGATAAAAGAGACATTGAGACTGTATTCAACAGTTCCATTGTATGCTCGTGAACTGGACCAAGAACTAAAAATCAGTGAGTTATTATTAAAATTTGAATTATTTAAAGCATTAGTAATGTATGCTATTCAACTGCTCCGATGTGTTTCCCTTCTTATTCCTTTAAAAAATTACTGGTAACAACTTCAGAAGTTTGTGATCAATCTCTATTTCTATTATCCAATTCTTAGTTCATTACCATATTAATTCCCCCATGAACCATGAAACTTGCTGCAGTGAATTAGCTTGTGTACTTCAACAATACATACACTGATCAGCCAGAACATTATGACCACTGGTCTACTACCAAATATAAACCTGTCCAGGCAATAGCTGCATCACCTAGTGAGGAATAACTACTAGTAAGACACATGCACAGTGCATGTACTATCAGTGAGCATCCTGTCCACGTGTAGAATGGGGAAGGCATGTGATGTATCTGAGCTTGATCAAGGGCTGGAGGCTTGGCACAAGCATTTTGGAAACTGGATGACTTGTTGGGTGTCAAAGGAGTGCTCTGGTGAGTGTCTTCAACATGTGGTGAAACCAAGGTGACTCCGTTCAGACATCGTCAGGTTGGGTGGCCACCCCTCATTACAGATGTTGGACATCGTGGGCTGGGCAGACTGGTAATACGGGACAGGCAGCGAACTGTGGAGGAACTAATATCAGACTTTAATACTGGGCATAGTAAATGAGTGTCTGAACATGTAGTGCAGTGAACATTTATAGCCATAGGCCTCTGCAGCCGAGGACCCAATCATGTGCCAATGTTAACACCACAACATTGGCAACTACAACTTAAATGGAGACAGGACCATCAGCACTGGACAGTGGCACAGTGCTGCATAGTCTGATACCTTCTTCATCATGCTGATGGGAGGGCGCAAATCCATTGTCTTCCAGGGGAACACCTCCTTGACATCTGTACTGTGGTACGGTGACAAGCTGGCGGGGGCTCCATTATGCCCTGGTAAATATTCACATGGGTATCCATGGATCTAGTGGAGATCATACAAGGCACCATAAAGGCCAAAGCATATTATACACTGGTTGCTGACCATGTAACCCCTTCATGACGATCATGTTTTCCAACAGCAGTGTCATTTTTCAGCAAGATGAACCATGTCACAAGACAGGAGTGTGATGGAGGGGTTCAATGAACACATTGGTGAGTTCCAGTTGCCAGATCTGAACCTGATTGAACACATCTGTGAAGTAACTGAACATGGTGTCAGAGCTCATCACCCCTGCCCCTCCCCCTCCCTGGAATTTATGGGAAATAGGTGACTTGTATGTGCGGATGTGGTGCCAGCTCCCTCCGGTGAACTAATATTGCTTCATTGCTTCTATGCCATATAAAGCTGCTGCTGTTATCGATGCCAAAGGTGGATGTAGTAGCTATTAGGTAGGTGGTCATAATGTTCTGGCTGATCAGTGCACACCAATAACACTGGTGTAATCACTTCAGATGGCTCTTTGTGGAGAGGCCAAATTAACTTATTGTTCCTGAAGAGCTGCAGCAGCCTTTTCAGTAATTCCAGTGCCAACAGCATGGAGAATTTACTGATCTGGCCTTTTAACATTAGCCAATGTGAAATTACTATTTTTATACTGTGGAAAGATGAAATAAAGGGGAAACTACAGCCATTATAGTTCTCAAGAACTTGCAGCTTTAGTGTATGGTTTAATAATGGGTAAAATATTCCAGATATAAGATTCAAATCTATGTACTGGGACTACTCAGTAGGATGCTGCAGTTAGAAGAAATGCAAATTCGACATTCTACAGCTAAGAGTGTGAATGATAGATCACATAATTGGGTGGGTAGGTAGGATAGAAAAGGGAATAGATAACTTGATATTAGACATAATGGGAACTAGTGAAGCATGATGGTGGAATGAAAGTGATTTCTAGTTAAGTGAATACAGGTTTATCAAACCAAAATCAATTGCTGGGGGTATGGAACTAGGAAAGAGGGTAAAGCACCATGAACAGCACAGTGAACTTATTATCATAGCCAAGACCGACACAAAACAAGACACAAAACTAAGACATACACAGGATCATAAATGATAGACCAATTAGCTCCTGAAGATTATGAAGAGACTGAGAAAATGTATGCTGAAATAATATAAATCATTCGGTACAGGGAGATGAAAATTTGGTGTTAAGGGGGGATCAGAATTTGATAGCAGGAAAAGGAAAAATAGTTAATGAACATGGCATGGAGGAACAAAATGAAAGGGGAAACACCTGGTAGAATTTTGCACAGAGCTCAATTTAATCATAATCTATGATTAGCTTAAGAATAATGAACAAATATTTTAACTATGATAAGTGTATGGAGACATTGGAAGGTTTCAAATAGATTATACAATGGTAAAACATATTTAGAAACCTGATTTTAAACTAAAAACATGTGGACTATCACCATAATCTATTATTTATGCAGTGCAGATTAAAACTGACGAAACTGGAGACAGATAGGAAATTAAGAATTGGGTTGGTGAATAAGTTCATAGTGTTTTCCCATATGTTTAATAAATACAACAGATACACATAACAGAGACGTCAGTCATGAATGATACATTCTCCTTCACTATTACAATAGTCTGCCAGCACTGGGGTAGCTTTTTGATTCTGTGACTGTAAAATCTTTCTATTTTGAGACAAAGATCTCGCCAAGCCAAGTTCGGAGGGCATTTTCATCCAGAAAGGAAGTTCCTTGAATGTTGTTCGATTGAGAACAGAAAAGATGAAAATCTGAGGCCGCAAGATGAGGTGAATAATTTGGGTGTGGAATTACTTCCCTACAAAACTCCTGTATATAGTGTGTTTTGTCAGCCTAGCAGAATGCAAGCAGTCATTATCATTGAGCAGCATCACTTCATGCACTCTTCTTGGATGTAGTTCTTGGATATCATCTGCAAGAAGTCTCATCTGTTGACAATAAATGTCAGCAGTAATGGTTACACCTTGGGGAAGCAATTGTTAGTACACCAAACCACTGCTGTCCCACCAGATGCATCAAATCATCTTTTGTGGATGCACTCAGGTCTTTGTAGGAGGAGTTGTTGCTTTCTTTGGGCTCAACCATTTCTTTCTTTTCCCTATGTTAGCATGAAGAGACAATTTTTCATTAGCAGTAGTGATACTGATTAGTAATGATTGGTGTTTTGTACAAGCCAATCGATGTCGAGCAAGCAGAGATTCACACATGGCCATCCACTGGTTTTTGTGATTTTGGCTAAGAGCATGTGGTACCCATGCACTGGATTTTTGAGCCTTTTCCATGGCATGCAAACATCACACAGTGGTGGAATGATCACAGTTCATCACATTTGCCAGTTCTTGAATACAGTGACATGGACCATTGTGGATTGATGTGTTTAAATGGTCATCATCAAACCCCAAAAGTCTTCCTGCAAGAGGAAAGTCACTGATGTCAGTATGATTCTCCTTAAAACAAGAAAGCAATTTTCTAGCTTTTTCTGTGCAATGGCATTATCTGGATACACAGTACAAATGTTTTGGCTGCCTCCATTGCTGTCACCCATCTGTCAAACTCATACAGAAGAATATGTCATAAACATACTAGTTTCTCCAGTTGGCACTCCATTTTCTAGCATCCACAGGCAATTTCAAGTTAGGTAGTGGAGACTCCCTAGCTTGAAATGACAAAATGACAATATGTAAACTTAAACAGCTACATTAAACTAAAATAACAAATGACAATCAATAAAAAACCAAAAGCAAGCTGAATACCATCATGCAAAACAAAAATGCTATGAACTTATGCACCAACCTGATAAATGGCACCTGGGTACATTGAAAGAGCCAGAAGTTGTAGAGAGTTTGAAGGGAGTGTTGTGCAATTATTTACTGAAACAAGAGGAAGCAGTAGATCAGAAGACAATTTGGTAGCTTTGAGACATGAAATAGAGAAGGCAGCAGAGGAACAATTAGGCAAAAGAGATGGCTCACTAGGAATACTTGCATAACACAAAAAATGAAATATAATCAAGGAATGAGAATCTGTAAAATGCAAGATGGAAATAGATCTCTAAAAATGATATTAATAGATGATGCGTAGTGGCAAATTAAAACAAGGGACTCAGTGTAGATGAAATTGCCTCAGAATTATTAATGTCCATGGGAGATCTAGCCATGGCAAAACTATTCCACCTGTTATGCAGGATATATAAGACAGGAGAAATAATGTCAGACTTAAAGAATAATGTGTTGATTGCAACATCAAAGGAAGCAGGTGCTGAATATTGCTGAACAGTCAATTTAATATCTCATGGTTGCCAAATAATAACATAAATTGGCTATAGAAGGATGGAAAAACTAGTACCAGCCAACCTGGAGAAGGACTGATATAGATTCTGGAGAAATGTAGGAACATATGAGACAATACTGCCCCCATGATTCATCTTAGAAAAGTAGGTGAGGAAAAACACAGGTAGCAAGAAGTTTCTGTAACTTGTAAACAATATAGTACTGTAGTTATAAGAGTCATACAATGAAAGGGAGGCAATAATTGAGAATGGAGTGGGACAGAGCTGTTGCCTATCCCTCATGTTCTTCAGTATGTACATAGAGTTAGCAGTATAGAAAACTGGGGAGAAATTTAGAAAGAGAATTCAAGTTCAAGAAAGCAAAATAAAATATTTAAGGTTTCCAGGTTACGTGGTGACATGGTGACTGTCAGACATCGCAAAGGATTTAATGGAGTGGATATTGTCTTGAGAAGAGGCTGAAAATAATATCAACAAAAGTAAAATATGGATTAGTGAGTGTAGTTGTAATAAATCATCTGATGAGACAATTAGGTACTGGTAGTGGATGTTTTGCTATGTAGGTAGCAAAACAACTTATGATGGCAGAAGCAGAGAGTAAACATCTTTGAGAAGAGAAGTATGTTAAGATCAAATATGAATTTAAGTTGTAGGAAGTCTTTTCTGAAAGTATTTGTCTGAAGTAGACTCTACACCAGTAGCCTTATTTGGAAGTGAAGTGTGAATGAACAACAGTACTTAGAATGAGCCTGTAGTAGCTTTTGAAATGTGATGTTACAGAAGGATGATGAAGATTAAGTGGGTAGAAATAATAATGAATGAAGAGGTACTGAAATGAGTCACAGACAAAAGATCTGTATTGTATAACTTGATTAAAAGTATGTATAAATTTATAGGACACCCCAGAAGGCATCAAAGTATAGTTAATCTGATAATGGAGGGAAATGTGGGGAGCAAAAGTTGTTGAGGGAGGCAAGGCTCAACTACAGTAAGTAGATACATATCAAGGTTTGCTACAGTAGGCGTGCAGAGATTAAGAGGCTTTCACAGGAGAGACTGGTGTGGATAGTTCCATCAAACCAGTTCATCTACTGTAAGATGCATGTGGATGGAGAAGCAGAAAAAAATAAAGAATTTTATGAATTTATTTGTCAACTAAACATCATTCATAACATGAAAGCAAGAAGTCTTGGATGGGCATGTGACTTTCATTCTTGTAAAAAGCAGTGCCACTGCAAAAACCAGAAACCACACACTCTTAGCAGACCCAGAACATGATCATATGGACAAAATCAAATGCTCAAGACAGTTGTGTCTTGAATCAAAGTGGATGCAAACAGCTCAAGAGTACAATCACTGCAGGCAGATTCTTAGGTCGGCACATGTTGTTCTAGATTAATAAACATCAGATACACATGTAAGTATCACTACTTGTAACATAGCCAAAATAAATACTCGAAAACCAACATGTCAAATTAAATATTTAGGTGGATAAATAATGTCTAATCAGTTTGAGATGTTACGTATCCAAACTGGTGCAAGTAACGTGAATACCAACGGGGAAAAAATTTCTTTCACAGAAACATGTCATTTTGGTTTTCAGATTTTAACAGTAAGCTTACATTGAAGAAAAAATAGGTATATTTATCTGTCTTGGTTTTGAACTATCTCCTGGTAATGGACATGAGTTGACTGAAGAAACGTGTATTTGCAGAGGCAGAAATAATTGTTTTGTAAGGACTGGTTTTCGCCAATATATTTTGATTATATGTCAGTTGCAGATCAGAAATAATGGCAAAAAATTATTAAGTTAGGAGCTTAATGTACCAATACCATTATTTCATTTGTATTTAGAATGATGGAAGTAAAATACAATGAAAGGTAATGATATCTGTACGCTTATCTTCATATTGCACTCCCTCTCAGTTAGAAGTGCATGATGGAAGGAATTATTTTTCATCAAATGAGCATTTGAGGCTCTTGTCTAAATATTAGAAGTACAGGAACTCAAGTTTACTACCAACCAGAGACAAAAAATTCATAGGTTCAAAATTTAGAGAAAGATTGGAGATACATAAAGCAGTTAAACTATTTACTAGGTAACAGACTACAATAGGTAACCAAACACAATTACTCATAGTCCCTATGGGAACATTACCTAGGGGTAGTCGTATATTCCTAGATACATCATTTAAAGGTGGTTCTTGGAGCTTTGTACATACGCTTTCTTGAGATAATTTGCACCAATCTTCAGGTGTCTGCAGTTCCTGTTTCTTCCACATCTCTGTGACACTCTCCTATGGGTAAGACAAACCTATGGCTATTTGTGGTGCCCTTTTCTGCATATTTTCAGTATCCCCTGAGCCAGATATTTGTATTTACATTTCTGAACATTTAAAGCAATTTACCAATCCATGCATAACTTTTGAAATCTTATCAAGATCTAACAGAATACTTGTGCTGCTGTTTTCAGACAGAACTTTGTTATAGATAACTGCATCACCTGTAAAAACTCTGAGATTGTTAGTAATATTGTCTTCTTGATAATTAATATTTGACAGTTATGGCAACAATCTCAACACACTTCCCTGGTGCTTACTTGAAGTTACTTCTACATCTGTTGACGACCCTACATCCAAGATAGCATGCTGCATCCTCTCTACCAAGAAATCCTCAGTCCTCGATCCAGTCACAAAGTTTGGTTCATAACCCACATGACCGCACTCCTGATAATAAATATACTAGTAGGTGTAGTATTAGGTCCAATGCTTTCTGGAAATCAGGAAACACTACATCTACCAGACTGCCTTGATCCATGGCTTTCAGGAAGTCATCCGAGAAATATGTGAGTTGGGTTTCACATGATCAATGTACCTGCATACAATTGTCAGACCCCAGGGTAACAGCCTCTTATAAATAATGGACACATGTCCCATTAAGGGGACCCTACAATTCTCAACCCCATGGTACGAGTCTAGAAAGTTGCAGTCTAGCTTGTCTCAGAAACTGGTTCAGTCCTTTCGTTTGAATCAGAACCATGGGCCAAGATCAGCTCTGGGGACAATGTTGCAAATTGTGAACTTCACTGAAACTCCATTAGCAAGACTGGTCTTCTCAACATTCTCTGCCAGATGCTGAAATGATCCCAGTGTGATCTCAGAGACCAGACAGCAGGCATGATTTGCTCCAGCGTGCACCACAATCTGAAGTTCGTTGCACTATGTTACCTCAATGACTGTTCAAATAACCTCTTCAACAAGTTGAATGAGGCCCCCAGACATACACACTAAGTGCACCTTGGGTTCCTTCCATTTCCCTAAGAGCTACCATTATTCGCCATACATTTGAAATGCTGAAGATTAATAGACCCTGCCTTTTTGCACTTTCCTCCTCTTGATACGTCTGGTTTGCCATTAGGTTAAATAAGTCTTACTAGCTCAGTTTCAGTTTCAGTAAAAGACAGCACATCAAATTTGTTGCGTTCTCTCTGATTCCTATCTTCTCTGTGCAGGGCCCCTAGCCCTACCACTGACATGCCATTCATGGTCAAGTGGACAAGAGTGACAGATCCTGTAGCTCCTGTAAAGGAGACAGCATCCAAAGGAGATGGTAACACTTCTGGCACCTTCACTATTACAGGACCATATGCATTTAGTTGCATTTTACTAGAGAGCATGTGTGATGTGTGATATAATGCTGAGGAATGTTCTACCTGCATTAGCAATCTGCTATTTTATCTCCTGCTTTAAGTTGCGCTTGTTAAACGACATGATAGGATACTTCATGTTTTCTGCCTTAGCCCTTCTCAGGTCCCCTGCTTACAATCGAGTTCTCTACACAGGTCCTCTGCATTACTTTCGTCTTCTTGGCATTGATGTTCAGGCCAGCTCTGGTTGGTTTCTACATTAGGTCTCTCACTGTCTCCATTGTCTTGGGTTAAGACAGTGCTTGGACTGTGGAGTCATTGGGACTCCATTGTTGATCATTATATTAATCAGTATGGGTGAGATGGCATCACCTTGTTGCAAGCCTGTGTTGTGTTAAACTCCGTGAATATTTCTGCCTGGTGTTTCTACCTTTGCTCTTGCCTCTACTGTGCATGCTTTTATCATGCCCATTAATTTCCTTGGTATAACGTATTCCATCAGGATGTTGTACAGGCACGATGTGGAAGGTTTTATAATAACTAATATTTAGTACAAATACAGATAACATGATGTAAGTTAGAGGAGTAAAGCAATGTTGAACAGTTATTCCAATAACCAAATATTGCGCAACACTGTTACTATGAAAGTACCGATGTTATTACTGTATAGAGCTGAATACCACCATTTTGTTGGGCATCCTTTGACTTTTTTGGATAGTTAGTAAGTACTCATAAGTTTTAACCATCATACATTATGCTCGTTTGGAAAAAAATTTCATTCATAAAAATATTTCCACAAGTACCTACCAAGAAACTTCACATTTTCTATACGTTTTAAAACTTACTATATCATTTAGAGAAGCATGTGTTCCAAAAGACAGTATCATACATGTTTGTGAAATTAATCTACTCCTTAGTGGGATTGCGTTTCTGAGAAATGCTTGCGATACCAGTAATATAGATGTCCTAAATAAATTTCGAAAACAAATAAAAGAAACTTGAATTTTTTTCTTTGTTGCAGGAAATAAACTTGTACCAGTTGGAACTACTCTAGTCATCAGCACTTTCCACATGAACAGGAACCCAGAGCACTTTCCAAATCCAGAAACTTTTGATCCAGACCGTTTCCTGCCGGAAAGGATGCAGGGCAGGCATCCTTACTGCTTTGTTCCATTCAGTGCAGGACTGAGGAACTGTGTTGGTAAGACTTCACAAATTATAGTACATCTGAATCTTATCATGATGTGCGATGAAAATAGGAATGGTTTTCTTTCTATCTACCATTTTCCGTTTGTCGCATCAGCTGAAATATTCAATGAGAGGGAAGAAAGGGAGCTTGGGGCCCCACATATGCCTAGAGAAAAATCTTTGCCAATCCCATTCATATCCCGCTTCGCAAAAAAAATAAACGTGTTAATCTGAAGAAAACCAGAACATGTAATAGATACTGACTAGTAGCAAGTATGCCCAGAACTATTTGTCACGAAACCTGAAGCCTATTTCATCATTCATTTAATGAGTCTGACTTCAGTAAGGGAATTAATAAGTGCAGCTTCTCCCTACATACACATATAAAGGAAACGCTGTGCAACAGGAAAATTGTTATAAGTAAAATGAAGCATAAGATGTTGCTCTACGAGAAATGTAGATTTAAGGAGCCACTGTTGGCTAGGACATGCTCAAATGTCAATTACTGAACAGTTTAAAACCAGTGCAGCTTCGAAGGAGGGTAACGGTTTTAAAGATGGAGCTGCTTCAGTTTGGGTGGTATAGTCATTTGGAATGGAATTTTTTGTGAGGAGGTTCCTACATTGATCCATAATAGTATCAACTGTGAAGAAGATTGTATACTTTGCAAAGGAAACGGTATTTGTGAAATAACTTACCATTAGTAGAACAGCAAAGTTTATTGCCATAATCCTTTTTGTTTCATAATTTAGACATTATCTGCTGAACCATGAATATGGGAAATATTCAGACCTGCAGTTTAGTATACGTAACTGTTCTGGTAGAAAGGAAGTAAGAGCACATTTTAATGTACCGTTGACGACGAAGTAGTCAGAGACAGAACTCAAGATCGGAATTATAAAGATCGATGGAAAAGCGACCTTGGTCCAAAACATACTTCTGTGTCTAACGTTTTGTCTTCTAAACATGGGTACATCATCAGTGGCTATGAAGTCTCAGATAGCAGTTTCAAGCTTGAAAAAGCTCAGCTATCTCATAGAAACAGTCAGAGATTGCATCAACAGAAGACCAAGATGTCAAGGTATTAACACATTGTTCAAAACAACGAGAAAGGTGCGTGAATTTGAACACTGCATAGGACTTATGCCTGCCGCATGCCACAGCAGAAACATGTAAAATCCCTTACACATGTGGTCAAGAGTATATACAAACTACAAAAAGAACCATTAATAGCCAGCTTAAGAAACACAAAAGCAATTTTCCTCTGGGAAACATCTATAAATCAGCAGTAGCAGATAATACACTGGGACCAGGAACGCACCAAATTTGTTTCTCCAGTACTACGCGGTTTTCATGAGCTAGCCATTACTACGCTAGGATGTACAATCTTTGACATAAAACCTGACCGATTGCCACAGAGTATAGGTCCGCGCCGAATGGGACAAATAACAGGGCCTCTCTGAAAATACTCCAAGTCCGGCTATCAGCACAAACTGGCAGTTGCGGCAGTTCGTGGAGGAAGTCCTGTGTTCTTTGCAGCTATTATGCTACATTGATGCCCGTGGTGTAGCGGTAAAAGGCGCGTCGTCTGACTGCAATGTCTCACGGCCTAAGCCGGCCGTTGCCTCAATTTGTATAGCGCCTTTAGTCTAAATGCTCAAGTCCAGAGTGTAATGATAGCACAGCTACTATGTATTCCATTTTGTCACACTGGTAATAAAATTTCTGTCCAATAATGTTTTTAGGAAAGATTTCTTGGCAGGCAGTCTGCCATTCAATGTCAAATGCGCCAGACCAGCCGGCCGCGGTGGTCTAGCGGTTCTAGGCGCTCAGTCCGGAACCGCGCGACTGCTACGGTCGCAGGTTCGAATCCTGCCTCGGGCATGGATGTGTGTGATGTCCTTAGGTTAGTCAGGTTTAAGTAGTTTTAAGTTCTAGGGGACTGATGACCACAGATGTTAAGTCCCATAGTGCTCAGAGCCATTTTTGAGCGCCAGACCACTCTGGCGGCCATTTACTGGCAACCAAGCCGGCCGGAGTGGCCGTGCGGTTCTAGGCGCTACAGTCTGGAACCGTGCGACCGATACGGTCGCAGGTTCGAATCCTGCCTCGGGCATGGATGTGTGTGATGTCCTTAGGTTAGTTAGGTTTAATTAGTTCTAAGTTCTAGGCGACTGATGACCTCAGAAGTTAAGTCGCATAGTGCTCAGAGCCATTTTGAACTGGCAACCACCAGCAAATGCCGCAGGGCCGCTGTGCTCCCTCATCCTTTCTCGATAGCGTCAGCTACTGCTCATCGTTTTTGATAGTATAAAATGGTTTATTGGCGTTGAGTAATGCTCTACAAAATATGTCTACTATTTGCATTTCGCGCTCGACAGCAACGGAGACAGACGAAATTTTTAATGTGATGGGTATTGTATTACACTAATTCGAAAGACACGAGTATGATTCAAACTAATTTTATAGTTTGTGCTCCAATCAGAATGCCTCACTACATTGTTTAATAATACACTCCTGGAAATTGAAATAAGAACACCATGAATTCATTGTCCCAGGAAGGGGAAACTTTATTGACACATTCCTGGGGTCAGATACATCACATGATCACACTGACAGAACCACAGGCACATAGACACAGGCAACAGAGCATGCACAATGTCGGCACTAGTACAGTGTATATCCACCTTTCGCAGCAATGCAGGCTGCTATTCTCCCATGGAGACGATCGTAGAGATGCTGGATGTAGTCCTGTGGAACCGCTTGCCATGCCATTTCCACCTGGCGCCTCAGTTGGACCGGCGTTCGTGCTGGACGTGCAGACCGCGTTAGACGACGCTTCATCCAGTCCCAAACATGCTTAATGGGGGACAGATCCGGAGATCTTGCTGGCCAGGGTAGTTGACTTACACCTTCTAGAGCACGTTGGGTGGCACGGGATACATGCGGACGTGCATTGTCCTGTTGGAACAGCAAGTTCCCTTGCCGGTCTAGGAATGGTAGAACGATGGGTTCGATGACGGTTTGGATGTACCGTGCACTATTCAGAGTCCCCTCGACGATCACCAGTGGTGTACGGCCAGTGTAGGAGATCGCTCCCCACACCATGATGCCGGGTGTTGGCCCTGTGTGCCTGGGTCGTATGCAGTCCTGATTGTGGCGCTCACCTGCACGGCGCCAAACACGCATACGACCATCATTGGCACCAAGGCAGAAGCGACTCTCATCGTTGAAGACGACACGTCTCCATTCGTCCCTCCATTCACGCCTGTCGCGACACCACTGGAGGCGGGCTGCACGATGTTGGGGCGTGAGCGGAAGACGGCCTAACGGTGTGCGGGACCGTAGCCCAGCTTCATGGAGACGGTTGCGAATGGTCCTCGCCGATACCCCAGGAGCAACAGTGTATAATTTGCTGGGAAGTGGCGGTGCGGTCCCCTACGGCACTGCGTAGGATCCTACGGTCTTGGCGTGCATCCGTGCGTTGCTGCGGTCCGGTCCCAGGTCGACGGGCACGTGCACCTTCCGCCGACCACTGGCGACAACATCGATGTACTGTGGAGACCTCACGCCCCACGTGTTGAGCAATTCGGCGGTACGTCCACCCGGCCTCCCGCATGCCCACTATACGCCCTCGCTCAAAGTCCGTCAACTGCACATACGGTTCACGTCCACGCTGTCGCGGCATGCTACCAGTGTTAAAGACTGCGATGTAGCTCCGTATGCCACGGCAAACTGGCTGACACTGACGGCGGCGGTGCACAAATGCTGCGCAGCTAGCGCCATTCGACGGCCAACACCGCGGTTCCTGGTGTGTCCGCTGTGCCGTGCGTGTGATCATTGCTTGTACAGCCCTCTCGCAGTGTCCGGAGCAAGTATGGTGGGTCTGACACACCGGTGTCAATGTGTTCTTTTTTCCATTTCCAGGAGTGTATTAGTATGCTTTATATACTGTTTCTTTTCTTTCTAGAAGCGATCATTTGGGCAGTTTTTTAACGAGGAATTCGCATATTTTCGTCACACTTAAGCGAGGAACTGTAGTGTGATGAGTTTTACTCATGCTGTTTGAGTTCCTTTGGCGATTGTATGTGATAGACTGTCTGAATACGTTGTAGTGCGTGCCCTGTAGTACTTAAAGCACATTGGACACTTTGAGGTCCGTGCACAGATTCATGGAAAACTTAATGCTGAATGAAAGCGATATCTGAGGCATTAAATCATATTTCAGCCAACAAATGTGCTCATTTTTTAAGTTACTCAGAGTGGAAGGAAGTT
This sequence comes from Schistocerca nitens, assembly GCF_023898315.1. Taxonomy (NCBI): domain Eukaryota; kingdom Metazoa; phylum Arthropoda; class Insecta; order Orthoptera; family Acrididae; genus Schistocerca; species Schistocerca nitens. The sequence goes on along the minus strand of NC_064616.1, from coordinate 553,689,207 downwards.
GCTAACGCCTCTGTCGGTAATCACCTACAGATGTGCCTAATCGCTATCACACTGATTTCACACTGAAAAGTGTATTCACTTCGCAACTATTCCCATGTTGTATGGGTCGTAGGTGATGAAAAAAAACTCAAATTCGTATCATTGACGGTTGAGTAAAACCTCTTCAGAGAAGTATGTGTAGTGAAGTAGGCTGGTATTCTCAAAGCAGTCATCTGAAACCACTAACAGCTTAGGGGAGAGTTAGGTTAACTGGGCTACACTTTTTAAAATTGGTCCGAATCATTTTCTGTACAACTTATCAGTGTTTAATTTTATGGGAAGCCTTGGATACATGTTTTCTTTGCAATGTAGTGTTCAAGGTCACTGTATTACTTCCAGTTTATGTGAAATCTGAGGTAATAAACTTCTTTGCAAAATGACCACTTAATCTAACCGGTAAGGTTAACTGGTCAAAGAAGATATGATTAACTGGTACAGGTAGTAAAATCAATAGAAATACAGTAAATACATTTAATTTTGGGTTTTACAATGTTTTAAAGTATATTTCACCAACATTTAGTTTTATTACATTACATGTCAAATGTACTGGTTGAAATTTTAAATAAAAGCAGTCTTAGCGATGGCTGTATTCATATAAATCGACATTGAAATAAATCATGCTTTAAATATTTGATGGAAGTCTTTAAGGGCTGGGTTAGTTTCATAATAATGTCTGCAGTGGCAACAAATGCATTTCCATCTGTTATGGAAAACCTGTTAGACGGTTTGTGCCGCTTATTGAAAATCACTTCAGCCCCAGAACTAAGAGATTTTTTCATAACAGCTACGTAATTGCTACATGAGTCTTTTTTAATTTCATGGACTTAAACAATTAAGAAATCATCAACTTTAATTTCTGAAATATCCTCATCTGCTTCAATGTCTTCATCCCATGAACAATCGGATTCTTCTAAAACCAAGTAAGTGCTGTCTTCTGATGATGAATCTGGTTCTTGTGGAGTAGGTTTCCTTTTTTATTCTTCTTTTCATCTCTGGCAGAGGCTTCTTCTTCCAGGCGAGCCTTCACTGGTGAACTTGTAAGAATAAGAGATTCTCTTTTCTTTCGTCCACGATTATCTCTTTTTCGGGGACCACACTTTGGAAATGGAAGCAAGGCTTCTGGAGCCACAAACAGTTATGCTTTGAATTCTTGTTCATGAGGACAATGAGGAATGAGATTATCAGCAGAAGTTGAAGGAATTGCATGAGAAGCAGATGCAGAAGGAGGTGGAGGAACTGAACCTGGAACTGTATTAGGAACATTACTTTCTGAAACAACTTCATTCTCAGTTGGCGTAAATGGTCGGTCTTTCACAGATGAACACAAAAAATCTGCATCACTAAATGTTTCATCATTGAAAGGCATTATTCCTGTAGCTTTGAAACCTTTGCTGATATTAGACGGAGTGAAAGCAGATGGAAATGCTTCACCTACTAGTCCTGCTACATCAACCTATGGCTTATGGCTGCAGTGTGGTAGTATTGTTAACAAAACTATGCCATTTTCTTTGGCAAATGTTATTGCCCTTATGGACATGGGGCTTTCATGATTGTCAGTGATAAGAAGTTTTGGCTTTTCTTTGCTTGGTCGTTCATGTTTGACAAAATGTGTCAATATGTCCATAAATATGGCCCTGGTCATCCATCATGAAGTGTGAGCCGCCCCTGCACTTCCAGGTGGTGCATTTTGGAGCATGTGATCATGAAAATGGACACATGGGAACACAAAAAATGGAGGAACAGCTTTTCCAGTTCTCCCAAATATGCCACACATGGTTACAAGCGTGCCCCTCACTGCAGAAGTTATCTTTCCTACTTGCTTCTGGCCACATGGAGACACTACCTTTCCAGGTTTCTGTACTGTTGTGAGGCCAGTCTCATCAAGGTTGTAGACGTCTTCTGGACCAAATTTGAAGTTTCTATCAGCTTCCTTCAAATTGGTATAAAATTTACCAACATTTGACTTACTAAAACTAGTAGCACGACACAGACTAGTAGCTTCAGGTTGTCTAAGAAAGAGCTGATGCCTCTTCATAAAAGAACGAAGCCACTCCTTCCAGCCATATTTTGTTGTTGCCAGTTTGCCAGAAGTTCCTTCTTGTTAGCTGCAGCAAATTCATATGCTAACTTCCTCGTATCTGTGAATGATAAACCGTAATGCGTACCAGCAATTTCTTTCAAGTAGGAACACAAAGAAAGCTCCCCTGCTGGTGTAAACACCCTTTTGTGGTCATTTGATAGCCTGAAATTTACTTCACTGTCATCAGCAGATTTGCAGACATAACGAGGAATCTGAAACCGATTATATGCTGCACGAATACTAGTTACTTCTTTGATATATGTCATTGCTAGTTTAAGATCTTCAGTTCAATACGACCGGTGGTTAGTTGTACGAATAGGAACTTGTGGCATCTGAAAGAAAAACTTATACCTCAGCTAAAACAGGCCTTAAGTACAGTTCATCACTATTCTAACTAAATATTACGTGAAATATTTTGAAATTAAAAGCTGTGTAAGTTACAAAAGTAAATAGTTATGTTGGGGTTAACTGGACCGGTCCACATAACCTAACTGCCTTGGTGTCCAGTTAACCAAACCACACATTTTTCTTTTAATGTCGCTGAAACAACTGCTAAACTAACGTTAGTCAAAAACAGAACCATCTGCTGTAAATGGTAAACACTTACAATTGCTATGGTGTATTTGACTTCTCCAAAACTCTTCCTGAAGTCACAAATAAACAACAGACAATATGAGCAGGAAAAAAATGTGGGACCTCAGAAAAAAAGAAAGCCACACAAAACAGTTGTTTATTGCTTTTCAACTGTTACTGGTAGCTGAAGATCTTTGACCTGAGTAGTTACTCGAGCCATCTGCTGGAAGACACAGAAAACAGATTCTGATACAATTTACAAGCAAGGACCAGTTGATCTTACCTGTCCAGTTAGCCTAACTCTCTCCTACTGAGTCTAGGTTTGTAACAAGACTTAATATGTAAAGGTTTCCATCAGATTTTATTAAAGAATTTCTTGTAGCAATTTGCAGCTCCATTAAATAAACAGAAAATATGAATCCAAAGTGCATTGGTAAGCACCGTGATTAGAACTTGATGACTCATACCACCCTTCCGTAGCAAAATGTGCGGAACTGTGGATCTAACGAGATATTGCTGGGAGCAAGTCTCTCTAATAGCACTATTGGTTGCTACTTCATTACGCTACATTAAAAATAATAACAGTTATTACTAATGGTTGCTGCTTCGTTATGCAATAACAGTATTACAAATGTGAACTATGGCAATCCGTGGAGCCCATAAATTAAATTTTCTGGCTCAGTGTCATACATTACATGAGTATTATGCACCATGAGCCATCAAAGCTGAAAGGGAATGTCACGTGAATATAGCAGAACAGTTCAGGACTACATGCACAAGTAAACCTGTGCTAGGGGCTGCTATGCAGCGAAATGTTTGTCATGCTCATTTTACAAAGGGCGTTCAAAAAGTTTTGCACAGTCGTCACTAATTTTTTTTTTTATTTTTTGCTAGAAGAGAATGAAATTTTTTGTGAACATACTAGGAACATTCAGCTATACATTGAGCCTACTCAATGTAACCTCCATCAGCTGTGATGCATCTGGCCCAACGTTCTTTCCATGATGTACATGCATTTTGGTAAAATTCTGGGGACTGACGTGTACACCATCGCTTGACACAATAAATAAGGTCTTTCTCACTATCAAATGTTTTGCCGCGCAGGTGGGCCTTCAGACGACCAGAGAGGAAAAAATCAGACGGAGCTAAGTCCAGACTGTAGGGAGGATGAGGAACAATTTTGGAACCCATTTTTCTGATTTTCTCGTGCCTCATAAGGGCTGTATGGGGTTTGGCATCGTCATGGTGTAGTCTGATGAGCTGACCCTGATGCTGTGGTCTGTGGGTTTTGGAACGTCGCAGCTTGTCCAATGACAAACAGTAACTATCCCGGTTAATTGTGTAGCTAGGTTCCAAAAAAGGCCATGGAAATGACACCACACTGATCCCTGAAGAAGGAGGCCATCACCTTTCGGCCTGCTGTTCGTGACAGTCTTGGTTTCTTCTTCCGAGTGGAACCCAGATGACGCCACTCCATGGATTGGGTTTTGCTCTCTGGTTCTGGCTAAAACGACCATGTTTCATCCTTGGTAATGGCGCCGTCGAAACACTATTTCCACTCTTCAGTAAAGGTCTTCATGAGACCATCGCACACATTCTTCCTCAGCATTTTCACTTCTCTTGTCAATAATCTGGGCACCCAACGCGCACAGATTTTTCTGTACCCTAGTGACTGTACCAGTGATACCACACTGCCCAATTACAAACGAGTCATTTCAGTAAGCTGTCGTGGCGTCACACATCTGACATTTTGGATGATATGATCAATGGTCTCCTTATTCGTATCACTCACTGCCGTCGATGGTCTAACGCATTGTGGATTGTCCATTATGGCTCATCTGTAAATAAAAGAAAATACTTTTATATACCAAATTATAGCTAAATCTTTCAAGTATGTTCACAAAAAATTTCATTCTCCTCCTGAAAAAAAAAAAAATTAGAGACGACTGTGCAAAACTTTTTGAACTCCCTTTGTATATAGAGTCCCAGAGGAGAGACACGCGCGCTTTTACTTTTTATGAAGCGTTATCTGATAATAATTTCCTACTTCACTTTTCAGGCTATAAATATTTAAGACACTTAAGAAACTTTAATCTATAACACCTCATTTCTTAAGCTTTCCAACATGAACGGGGGTTGTTAAAGTCGGTGTTACATACATTTCACTGCAGGGATACCAAAACTAGTCATATTAGTTTCTTCTCATGCGGTATATGACTTGTGAAATGTTGAGGTGTAAAATTTTCCATCATGATTATAATTTCCCCGACATACAAACGAATAAAACACTTACTTTGATAATTTGCAAGGGAAAACTTGTTTCAGTGGCATTAAAAGTAATTGGAAATCAATCTTGCCCCACATGACAGGAAACACAAGATATGTTTGAAATCGACGGTGTCTATGTGCAGTCTTAATGCCACATACAAATAGAATTTCATGACAACCAAGAGAATACAGAAGTATGTTGGTGGCGATGGAAAATAGAAGAATGCGTTTTCATAGCTGTGCAGTGTGCACAATGACTTGCACTAAATTGGAGCCGGTCGCAGTGGCCGAGCGGTTCTAGGCGCTTCAGTCTGGAATCGCGAGACCGCTACGGTCGCAAGTTCGAATCCTGCCTCGGGCATGGATGTGTGTGATGTCCATAGGATGGTTAGGTTTGTTAGGTTTAAGTAGTTCTAAGTTCTAGGGGACTGATGACTTCAGATGTTAAGTCCCATAGCGCTCAGAGCCATTTGAACCATTTGAAGTAAATTGGATGTCTGGATCCGATCAGCTACGTAAACATATTCTTCTTGCCACAGGCGTAGTCATTGGTTCGGAAATCTGTTGTCATAACAGCGATGTGGGAACGATTGATCCTGCTAAATTAGCATAACCTTCTCTTTCCATGTTTGTGAAATATTCTGAACGATTCTCACTTAAGATAGCACATTGCCTTAGTAAATTAAAATTTTTTGATTTCAAGAAAATCGTTTTACGCATAAGCTATCCATACTCTCATCTTTCATGTTGCAAACTATCTGCCTGAGCTATGATCACAGCAGTGAGAGAGTACTACATCAGTGCCTTGCCTGTATAATTATAAAATGTCACTTCCTGAAACAGTATTACTTTTGAGGCTTTAATTTACTTCTGTATGGTATAATTTTATCTGCGTACCTTATTTTCCTCAAAACTGTATCGTATTTTTCATTCAATGGGCTTGAACTTGAATAATTCTAATCACCAGTATAGCTTGAACTAGCTACTTCATTTTCACACTTTCTTCTAACAACAGGGGTATAGAGTCCTTATGAACGTTGTTTGCATCTGTGAAGTCATTGTGTGTGCAACTTTTTTTATCACATATTTGGCGTCATTTACTAAACGCAAACACAGCGTTGCTCTGCAAATGGTGGCTTCAATATGGGGACGTTACACTAGCAGCAGTAAGCAGTCTATTTAATTGTAGTAAGTCTATGTTCAGTCCACCGTGGTAGGTGCGTGGTCAGCACGCCAAATTGCTAACTGAAGGGGCCCGGTTTCCCCTCGCGGCTGCGTTGGAGATTTTCTCTCGTTGGGGCATGGGTGTTTTGCTTTATCCTTATGTTCATATAATCATAACTGACAATCAAAGATTGAGATGGCTATATGGGCATATTCCGTAATCCAGTAAATAAAAACAAAAAAAGTCCATGTACGCTGAGGCGAGTGTCAGTAAGTCAGCAGCATCTCACTAGTTCATTGAAGCCTTAAGTATGTGCCATTGACCACTGGAGTTTTGATCTTGCTTGTGTTATGTATCTGATACAGATTGGTTCGTGAACAGTTTATAAAGATTAAGATGTCTTTGCTACCATCTGGACTTGTCTTTGGTTAGTAGTTCACTTTGTGAATTCCACCATCATCGACACTAGGAGTGGCCTGTTTGTTCCACCGGTCTCTGGCTTACCACAAGTGCTAGTGATCATGAACTGGGTTCTACCTACACAGAACAGGATGGCAAAAATAACAGTGGGTTTAAACACTGGACCTCTAGGTCTGGAGTAGTAGCCACGACCTACAGAACCATGGTGCCATGATAGCTCCTTTTTTTAATATCAGAAGGCACTTTTGTACAGTTGTTACTTGTTGTATTAAACTGACAGGTTGCCACTTTCAAAGGAAGAAAGGGAAGATTAGCTTCCATAATTACAATGACTGTACCAACTGATGATACAATGAGCTGTCGCTTTAATTCACGTGCTAGAATGGCTACTGTAGTTTAAGATCATGAGACTGTGGCAACCGAGATAAGCTCACCGGATAAAAAATTAGTCACCCTAGAAAAATAATTAGAAGCATCATTCAGTGCCATGCAATTCTGCCCCTGGACTTGACAATAGCCTGGATTCAGTTAGAAAGCAAGTCCCAATTTTGTGCAGGTACATCGCATCCAAGTTAAGCCATTTGCTGAGTAATTGATCACACAGTTCCCCCCAAATTGTTAGGATGATTATGTAGACGCTTTAGCCACTGTCCAACAAGTCCTACAGATATTCTATGGGGATCAAGTCAGGTTATTTTGCAGGCAATTAAGATGTAACAATGTGGGGGAATGTTCAGAAAACCATCACATATTCTTCCAGACTGTTGATCATTGCTGTCGTGACCTTGCGAGTGTATCAGTGTGAGTAGGCGCTTCAGTCTGGAACCGCGCGACCGCTACGGTCGCAGGTTCGAATCCTGCCTCGGGCATGGATGTGACAGACTCGAAATGTTCATTGCATACGGTTTGCATCGCAATGTTCTCTCGCTAAGTTCTTCAAATGGAACTTCATTCACTGCTGCAGTAATTCTTATTTGGTTTGGAAGCGATTTTGATTCACAAGCTATGAAACTCGTCTCCGATTCCCGCAATTTGGACGTCGTGTCTGGTGTTACCCCACTGCTTGTAAAAACGTTGAACAATCAATCTTGAAAAACCAACAAATGCAACAACTTCACACACTACATGGCCGTGGGCACTGCCCAACATGATTGTCCCTCCTTGCTACTTTGTCACATCCTTACATTTACCCATGTTTGAGTACAGTGTATGCTTGAATCATGAATGTCTCACTGGTCGCTAAAGCCTTATCCTCATGTAGAGCCAGTGTGTACGTGGTTGCGCATATGGCGGGCGGTTGCTGCGCTATCTGTAAAGGCTTAATGATTTATCTGTGAATGCACACTGCGGTGACTAAGTTTTTGCTCGGTGACATTCTTTGGTACTGTGGGTAGTCCGTGGTGTCAAACAGTCACAAAAGTCGATACATACAACGTGTACACGTCATAATGGCGTCACATTCATGTCACTTTGTGTGAAATGAGGGCTTTGTGGGGCCATCTAGATATTTCCGATAGGCCCTGAGCAGCGGTCTGGTGTCATCACGACCCAACCATTGAGTGGATACATTTAAACAGTTCGGCTTGATGAGCAAGTTTAAGTTTGAAATGCTAAATGAGTCTTTAGTACCAATTATGATGTCTCCACCCATAGGAGACAATAACTTATGCACAGACACTGGGCTTAGACCAGGGTATGTCGCCTACAGAACAAAATTCATTAAGGATGCAAATACGGGCCGTGAAAGCCACCATTACATAATCGACTGTTTCGATTGAATCTTGCCAGTATTCACCAGATGTGGTTAATTAAAACTACAGGGAATCTGAAACGGAGTGACTGGATGACGATTTGATATCCCATTCCTGTTACATGCTAGTCCTGTGTCGCAACTGCGCCAGTTCGCTCACTTATTCTAGTGTAGTGACGGTATAGGAATGTAGACAGATATTGTGTTTGTATCATTGGTGCTTGAGAGGCTGAGAACTTGAGATGGGTATCGGAAAATTATGTGTCCTAACAAACAGAAGGTATTTGACTAAAGGAAAGGATTGGCTGATAACACACTTCTTGAGGCATGGAAGAACCTTCAGTTAGGTGATGGAGGGATGTATGGTGTGTAAAAGTTGCAGAGGGATACCTAGGCTACACTGGAGCTACACTGGAGTAAGCAGGTTAAAATGGTTGTAGGTTGCAATAGTTACGTAGAGATGAAAATGCTTGTACAGGATAGACTATCATGGACAACTACATCAAACCACTCCTCAGATTGAATATGGCAACATCAACAGCAGCAGCAGCAGCAGCAGCAGCAACAACAAGAATATGTACTATAACATGCCATGTACTGGAATATTAACATGAACATTGATATTTCTTCATATTTCTAAAGTAATGTGAAGCTGTTGTAAATATGAAAGGCTACTTTTTGTAACCTATCTTAGTAGAATATTTTAGTAAATTATTGACCATGGAAACCGTTACACAATATCTCTACATGGCACTCCGTAAGACAATCACACACTTGCAAATAATGTCAAAAGCACAAGTGATTTGTCAACCAAGTACGTAAAAATCTCATTTTTAATACTAATGCCAACAGATTGGTGTTTGATGAAGATTGCTTTTGTGGCTATGCAGTAAGCAGCTAAACAGTGGAATACCCTGAGATATTTTTACATTTTGTACTCAGTAATTTTTGCCCAATCGTCATGCAGCTACAGCTGAACATCTGACATTATTTGCGAATATTGTTAACTGTGACAAATCATTTATGAATGTTACCAATGTGATTGACAAGTGCCAGATAGAGCACTATGATACAAGGAATATTACCAAGACCTCACAGTGGTGATTCGTTGAACTCGTTGTATAAACACAAGGATTACTTTGCTGCAAAACTGCAATGTGTCTGCTACAGCCTACGAAGTCCGACATCTGTAATGATGTGTGGCTGACCAGCCCCATGACGTCTGAACCAAGTTTCACCTTGGTTTCGCCACATGTTGAAGACGCGCACCACAGCACTAGGCACCCAACAAGTCGTGCAGTTTCTGAAATGCTCGTGCCAAGCCTCGGGCCATCACAACCTGCCCTTGGTCATACTCAGACTGTGTACCTTCCCCATTCTGCACAGGAACAGCACGCTCACTGATACTACATGCACCATGCATGTGTCTAATTAGCAGTCAATCCTGTTCTGGCTGATCGGTGTATGTTGCTGGTAAATGGTGGAAACACTGCCTATTGGCGAAATCAAGTTCATAGCAGAAATAGAAGTGCTTGCGGCACTGATTTCCCAGTGCTGATGTGTGATATGACGCCAAGATATGAAGAGAAATGACGAATTAATCAAGTGTGATTCAAAAAGCAACTGGCAGTCATCGTTGAGAATTTCTTATCGGGTCAGGGGTCTTCAGACTATGTCACTGTTGTTTGCTGATGTCCTCTCACAGGTATGACAGTTTTCTTCAAAGCATGAAATACGAATGGATTAGTATTTTTTTTGTTTGAAGCACGTCCTGTACGTCCTCTACCAGTAGCCTTGGTGGTAGTATGACCCAGCCAACCAAGTGGCCTCTTACAGTTACACTATGTATATTCAAATCTCCTAACATGTGCTGCCCTACACTTATATTGTGCTTATGATTGCAAAATTTCCTTAAACATCAATATATCGACTTGCTGCGAAATTAACTGAATGACAGATGTTGACGGTATAGTGCTCATAAATATAAATATTTTGAACGTAATGTAGTTTCAATAACATGTGTCATAGTGATTATTTGAAAAATGTTTTATTTTTTTACTTGAGGCAGGAACATTTTATTTACATTTGTTGTATAAAATCTTTTCTTTGGGGTTACACAAAAAGTTGTTTCATGACATTTGTTTAATTTTTATCAGTAATAACTAACATTTCCATAGCCTTTAAAATAAATTCGTAGAGCTAGCAGGGTACATTAAATTTAATTAAGTAATTATTTTATATAATGATAGGAAATAGTGATACCAAACTGCAAATAATAGTAGGAGATCAGAAACATATGTTATGTCTTTATTGACACTAAGAGGGCAAGTACGCTTACCTCCAATATGTTTGAAGCACTCAATTAAAAAAAAATATTTTTGCACAGTTTACTTTCTTCCATTGATGGTGTTGCCAGCCTTTGAAATTAGCATCTTAACCAATAGAGAAATTACAGTGAAATTTATAATCTATTTTAGAGATATAAATGGAGTGAAAAAGTTTTGTTTTTGGATCTTGCATCCAAAAATATGTGCAGAGCAAGTAAACGTGTTTACTCCATGTCCCTAAATCCCCTGTCAAATTACTTGAGGAGGGGAGTTTCCAAGTTTGTGGCCAAGCTTTATTTTGTACAATATGCAAGTATTGACTTAAATTTAGTAATGAAAATTATCATACTTGCTCAGATATAGTTTTCTATATTTCTCCTATTACTAACTCGAAACTTGGACTTCTATCCTAACAGCTTCAGCTACATAGCAGTCAGCTTGCTCGAAGACCAAGAACAAGAGAGAAGAATATTGTTGACAATGTTTGATGAAATTAAAAATCATTTCATCATGCAGAAAGTATGGTTCCAAAGCATCCTCATTACCAGTGCAGTTTTCAAATTTTTCCTTTGAGAAATCGTTTAATTTTTTTACCCTCGTCTCAAATGAGCACTGGTATTTACTGAACACTTTATGATGTTTACAATGCGTGTAATATTCTGTATTATGTGTCATGTAACAATCCGGTACTAGAAATTCTTAATGAATCTAAATTTAAAAAAGTTTATTTGACATGATGTGTGACAAAATACTGATTACTAAATCCAAGACCCAGTTAATATGTATATAAAGTGGAATTATTAATGCATGATATCTCGGAGAGCCGTCCGGAGTGGCCGAGCGGTTCTAGGCGCTACAGTCTGGAACCGCGTGACCGCTACGGTCGCAGGTTCGAATCCTGCCTCGGGCATGGAAGTGTGTGATGTCCTTAGGTTAGTTAGGTTTAAGTAGTTCTGAGTTCTAGGGGACTGATGACCTCAGAAGTTAAGTCCCATAGTGCTCAGTGCCGTTTGAACCATTTTTTATCTCGGAGAAATGTATAGATGTCAGCGATTTATTGGCAGTATAGTATCGAAATAATTTCTTAGAAATAACTGTGTATTGATATATCATTGTCATCTCCAGTGCGGCCTTTCGCAACATATTTTTCATTTTTTTTCTCGTCATGTTGTATAGCTCTTTTCTATAACTGTTTCCTGACACAATAAATTGCTGCTTAAGTCAGCTATGTTTTTCTGCTGATATGCTCCTACTTCATACGTTTTTGACTTAATTGTATAAGTGCGTGACGGTTTCTAGAATAGCCCATCAGAAGCACATAGTGGCTGAACACTCTTAGGTCCACACTAAGGATGGCAATGCTCTATTAATGTATTGATTCCCTAAATGTACTGATTATGATACACAGTATCTGTTTGTGAAATGAGGTTTAATGAGCATATTTGTTCATACGTCTCATTATCCTTGTTGAGTAGTGGCTTATGGAACAGTGATGACAATTAACTAAATAGAGGATTATGTTTCAATGAATTTAGTTGAAGGGAGTGGGGAGCTATCACCCATCCTCTAGAGCATAAGACACGTGGCTATAGAATAAATATTTGTTACTCTTGTAAATTTGTTTACGAAGGAGTGGAGCAAAGTAATTTGGAAAAAAGACAAAAAGACAAGTATAAAGCTAAACTACAGAGACAGAAATTCTTTTTTAAGGAACAGGGGACCAAAAATCATTATTTGATTAAAATAACAGTCTAGATCACAATGATATTTATTTGCTTACTTAAGTCAAAGTCATCTTCAGAATGTGAACCCACTATGGCTGGTGCTGGCGGCTCCTCGGCCAATCTTGTGGTGGCACCAAATCGCTGTTCTTGTATGGACAATGTTGACTAAATTTATTTTACAAAACTGATGATACTAACAAATAAAAGTGAGATTATCATTAGGGGAGAGTCAGTTAAAACAGGGCACTTAATAAACAACGTGGCATATGTAATGAACTATGTGTACCAATCTGTTGAGATTTTAATGACAAATTGCCCTCTCTTTCTTCTTACAATTGGGCACGAAAAACATAAATTTAAAAAAATGCCTCATCACAGAAAAGAATTTTTGCACTTGTGTCAACTACTCCGTTTTATCAGACTAGTTGGATAAAACGGTCCTACATTATGATGGGAATTAAAAAAAAAAAAACTCCATTTTCAAACCCTGACAATCACTTCATGTACAAAAATCACATTTGTATGGTTCATCATCATTAATGCCGGCGCACTGTTCATGAGCCCATTCACTACACTTATAACACTCCACCCAGCCTTCTTCAGACTTAGAATTGGAGAAAAGTTCGCTACAATAAATGCAAGCTGTATTATTATCTTCTCCTTCCTCTTCTGACGATGTGCTATACTTCTGTACTTTTCCAACTTTCTTTGCTTTCTTCTGTCCAACATTGCTGACTTCAGCAGGCCTAGAACTGTTAGAATGTGGCCCCATTTGAAGTTTCCTTTTGGGGGTCTTTCCCTTTTTCATAGAAGACTAACTCTTCCTTATAAGGTGAATTTGTAAGAACAGCTGTCTTTCCTCTTTTCTATCAGATTTTTGTTCCTTTCTTTCAGTTATCGGCACTGCTTTTATGCCTTTCGGAGAGATGTGGAAAGCTGAAGTTGAAGGCTTAGGCCTATCCGACTGGGAAGACCCTGGTGTGATTGGAAAAGACGTTTCTCTGTTTAATGACTCTGAAGTAGGTTCCGAAGCCGGGACATCACCTTTCTCCAACAGTAGGTCAGTGTCTGTTGTTTCAGCAGGCTGATACATCCAATGAGGAAAAATATCTGCATCCAGTGGGAAGACTGCAGTTTTATGGAATGCATTTACAGCAGTCTCAGTAGAAGCAGCTTTCATGAATGCTGTCCCGTGCAGTCCTGCAACTTGATTGATGGTTATCACTCGTCCAGGATGACACTGAAGCCACTTTTGAACCTCTTTAGAGTCATAATTACTCAGTGGGGCCATGAATGCAGCATTCACGGGCTGCATTCGGTGGGTGCAGTGTGGGGGGAAACATTAGAGATTAACATGGTTTTCTCCAGCCATATCAATAAGTTCAGTACTCTGTGTGTGTTGAGTGACCATCCAAGAGTAGAAGAACGGGTTTGTCCGCAGTTGGCTTAGAAAATTCAACAAGTCGTTGAAACCACTTCAGGAAAAAATTTTTCTGCATACATTCTCTACGGTGATATTCCGCAGTAGATCCTGACGGAGCATTATCCAGCAGCTCAGGCTTGGCTCTTTGTCTAGGGAACACAAACATTGTAGACATAAATTCCAGAAGCGCTCATACAGTCTACAGCAGTCATTAAGATGCCTCTCTCCGCAGAAACCAAACCGCCAACTTGACGTTTTCCCGTCAATGCAAGCACCTTTGATTGCTTATTAGGGACTGTTGTTATTCCTGTCTCATCCACATTATAGTCTCTATCGGCTGTGAAGCTGTACCTATTATAAAGTTCTAACAGCTAACCAAAGAACTGCTTCACCACTGCACGGTTAAAGCCCATTGCTCTGGCAAGAGATGTTGGCTCGGCAGAACGCATGCTTATTTCTGGATTCCTCTTCAAAAACGAATAGAATCAGCATTTACCTTCTATCTTCTTAGTCTTGCTGAAGTTATGCGGCAAGTTATTTTTCTCTACCAGTTCGAAAGCAAGATTCCGCAAATCATCTATGGTGAATCCAAACAATCTGCTTTCCATTAACAGGATATATTCAGCCAGTTCATTTTCCTGCTCCTGAATAAACACAACAACAGCAACAACAACAACGAAAACAACAACAACAATAATAATAACTGCAACAGTGTAATTAATTATTTCTAAAGTAGTAAATTGGCCTACCTCTAAACACATTTCACTCTGGGCCTTTTTTACGCGTGCTTCCAGAGTACTCTGAGGAACCCCGAAGGACTCTGATGCTTTCAAATAACCCATTGTTTGGGCCAAAACTGCCGCTACAGCTTCTTTCATACTCTCTTGACTCCGTGACTGTGTCAGTTTTCCTTTTGTAAGGCGCCATAATTATGGCATAATTTAAGTTAGATCCTGTGAATGATAATAATAATAATAATAATAAATTTTCTAACTGAACAAACTAAATAAACAATTTGAAAATCGCAAACGGCGAGTCTTAAATCAGTTCGATAAAACTGAGTCCTATCCTGTTTTATCACATTTAGAGGCACCCTGTTTTATTCGACAATTCCATGTTAGGAACAAGTTCATTTCAACAGCCCTTGAGCGGGACAAACATTTTGAAACACTCAACGATCTGTAGTGCAGACAGCGTTTAACTTATATCATACTTACTTTACAGTCTTCAAAATAGTGTCTTGCAAATATAAACGCACAATTCACAGTCGAATATTATAACACAACACCGTAAAAATATATTTTTCCGCTTAGAGAACTCACGGTTGCTTTCAACAGACTCCATCCAGATACTCTAAGAATGAAGGTCACCAAGTGGGAAAGAGGTTACTATGTTTACCGGGAGATGGCAGCCACATATCAGACGAGAAAAGTACGATACTCTGTTTCATAAGATTACCCTATTTTATCAGACTCTCCCCTACGTAACTGTAAGCCTAACCCTTAGTGAAGGAGTGTAGCCTCTTGTATAATACATTCTTTGTGGGACATCCACGATTGTTGCTAATATTTTTATGATGTATAAATCCACTCCAGTTGTAACTGAGAAGTCGTGTACTTGGATAAATAAACAGGGTTTCAGAATATAAATCCCATCTTCAGGTACTACAAAGACAAAGGAAACTAAGAGGGATACTATACAAAATTAACTAACATTAAAAGGGTGCATACAGATGTGAACATCTGCTCATGCCTTGATTGCATACAAGAAAATCATGCTAGTCATGTAAAAAAAAAAAAAAAAAAAAAAAAACAACAGCGAAGCAAATTTTGTCAAATAGCATGCGAGATCCTGTGATCCTTTGTGGATGAGGCATGGAAAGGTTCTTCGAGTCAGTCAGTACCAAACCGGGTGAATGGGGCCCAACCGGGGAAAAAATGGGAAGGATCAACATATAATCACTCACAGCAAAACTTGTGTGAGCTACAAACCAATTGCGAATGACTTGACATCTGGCATAGCGTTAACAAAGTAAAATGAAGGTATAAATGCCGTAGAATGCCGATTTGTGAACCTCAAAAGTAGCTTACTATATAAATGCCCGGCCCGCCGCATGGCCTGGATGCTCAGCAAGATCGGTCAACCAGCTGTCTAGCAAACCGCAATGAGATGCGTCAGTACACATATAGGTCCTGTATCATACAGTGGCCGCTGTCAGAAGGAATGCTGAGGGCGGGAGGGACAACCAAAGAAATCATAGGTGACAACACTGCCAAATGCCCACATTTTGTCCCAAACGCCACCCACTACTATAGTCTGATCCACGAACGATGGCAGTTCGCGCTTGTCGAGGCACGAACAGGAATGGCATTGTTGACGATTCCAAGCGACAGTTGCAGTACGCGCATGCGCTTGAAGGAAGTGTATATCCTGCAAATCATGTTGGGTGTTTGCTTATGCAGAATTTATCACTTACCACCATCATCAGCGATGACAGGTCACAACAAACGAAATAGAAATTCACTAAACAATTCCCTACGATCATGTTTAATGCTCGCATTAGCTACGACAAAACGCTCAGAACGGTACTGAACGCTCATTGGCTGCTGGAGTATGCGTGACGTAGGAGCGCAGAGCAAGCCAAAACTCGACTGCCACTGTTCGTGACTCCAACTGTGATAGCGCTAAAACCATATTACTCTATGAATGGCATTACCTAACATAAGCATGGTACAGAGAAAGCAATAAATGCAAAACATGCAATATAAAAATGTAATTGTCAAGAAATAAAAACAAAAAAAATGTATAACGAAATTGTCAAGAAATAAAACAAAAATATAAAACGTAAGAGAGACCAAACTGACATACCACAAATTAAAGGTAATAGTGTAAGGTATGCGAGCTGAAAGAAAAATAGAACCTAGCTCTGTGAACACTGTACACACCTCCTAGTTGACATTATACTCAAACCCCAAGGTGCTATATGTGCAACTTACATGAAAATGACCGAACACGACAACTTACTGTCGTGAAGACCGCTGTAGACGTCTCTTCCTTTTTAAGTTCAGTTTGCTCCTTGTGGTTGCTGCCTGGATGCTGCACCTTGCGTGTCGTGATTTCCAACTCTTCCAAAATGATAAGGACTAGTGTTTTTGACTGTATACGCAAGATTTACAAATCATCTTAAATGTTGCACAATCAAAAAGATCGGTCCTTAACATTTTGGTAGTGAGTGGTGTTTGGGAGAAAACGTGAGGGTGCGGCTGTGTTGTTACCTACGATTCCGTCCCTTTCGCCCTCAGTTTTAATTCTGGTGGTGGCCCCTACATTACTTATATGTGCAATGATGCAGTTCATTTCGGTTTGCTTGGCAGTTAGTTGAGCGGTGTACCTGGATATTCTACGGCACTGACACATCGCACTGGGTTTGTAGATCACATTAGTTTGACAATGAGTTGATTATTCCCTGTTTTCTTTGTTAGGCCCCGTCTACCCAGTATGGCACTGGTTGATTCAAAGAAATTTTTCATGCTACACCACACAGAATCTCGCATGTTATTTGATAAATTTGCTTTACTGTTTTTTTTTTTTTTATATGACTCGTACGATTTTCTTGTGCGCAATGAAGATATGCCCTAATGTTCATATTGGTATGTACCAATTTAATGCTAATTAATTTTATGTAGTAACCCTGTTACTTTCCCTTGTTGTTGTAAAGCCTGAAGATGAGATCTGTAGCCTGAAACCTGTGCCATGTGCACAATTTTATGCAAATAAACGCTTTTTCAGTTACTACCGGAGTGAATTTATTCACCATAAAAGTATTCCTCTTGTTAAGAAATGGTATTAATGGGCCATCTTCCATAAACTCTCATTACACTGTGTTATGACAACCACCATGAGGATGTCATAGATACCTCTGTCGTTAACAAGTTATAATTTCCGAGTTACGCTTTAAGAGTGTCTCACTTAAAATGCTCTTTGCCAATAAGTAAACACAGTCACGTTTGATGAGTACTTTTAATTTTGTTTTCAGGGCAAAAGTTTGCACTGCTGGAGATGAAGTGTACACTTTCAAAAGTTCTACGTAATTTCAAGCTCTCAACACCACAGGACGAACTGGTCCTGAGTCCAGAAATAGTTATGAAGTCAGCCAACAACATCATGGTGTGCGTGGAACCACGAAAGTGATAGCCTACCATAGCAAAATTAAAACAGTTGTTCGCCAAAATCATTTTGATTAAATAATTGGTTATTTATTTACTAATAAAGTAGTTATATATTGTTCATCTGGAGTTTTCTTTGAATGAAGTTCTCCTTGTATATTCTAATCCTGTTTCCCTCCTACTGATCAGTCGCCCTGGCTTGCATCTTATTATGGACGAGAATAATATGTTACATTACGTATCAGTTGCAAGAAATTGTATTATGTATGCCAACTGTGCCAGTGACAAAGTCGATGTTCCTTTAAATTTAAACAATTCATGATATTATGAAGACGTTCTTACACAGATATAGAGATATTGGCCTTTAATTTGTTTCATGGAGTGCATAACGCATCTGTGACACTTTAACTTCAAGCCAGGCAAATATTTACAAATGAAACAGAGTTACAGAAAAAACTAGATAAGCTCAAGGACTGTGGTATGAATGGGACAGCGCTCAAATGGTTTAAATAATACCTAACTGGAAGAGTGCAGAAAGTTGAAATAAGCAGTTCACATAATATGCAAAAAGCTAGTGATTTCTCAAACTGGGAAACAATCAAGAATGGGGTGCCGCAAGGTTCGGTTTTGGGTCCTCTGCTGTTCTTAATATATATTAATGACTTGCCATTCTATATTCACGAAGATGCAAAGCTGGTCCTTTTTGCCGATGATACAAGTATAGCTATCACACCCGACAGACAAGAATTAACTGGTGAAATTGTAAACGATGTTATTCAGAAAATCATTAAGTGGTTCTCTGCAAATGGGCTCTCATTAAACTTTGACAAAACACAGTATATACAGTTCCACACAGTAAATGGAATGACCCCATTAATAAATATAGACTTCGATCAGAAGTCAGTAGCTAAGGTAGAATATTCAAAATTTCTAGGTGTATGCATTGATGAGGGGTTGAACTGGAAAAAACCACACTGAGGATCTGCTGAAACGTTTGAGTTCAGCTACTTATGCTATTAGGGTCATTGCAAATTTTGGCGATATACATCTGAGTAAATTAGTTTAGCACGCCTATTTTCATTCTCTGCTTTCGTATGGCATCATATTCTGGGGTAACTCATCATTGAGTAAAAGAGTGTTCATTGCACAAAAGGGTGTAATCAGAATAATTGCTGGAGCTCATCCAAGATCATCCTGCAGACATTTATTTAAAGAGCTAGAAATCTTCACTGTAGCCTCACTATATATATATATTATGAAATTTGTTATTAACAATCCGAACGAAATCAAAAGTAATAGCAGTGTACATGGCTACAACACTAGGAGAAAGGATGATCTTCACTACTCAAGGTTAAATATAACTTTGGCTCAGAAGGGGGTAAATTATGCTGCCACAAAAGTCTTTGGTCACTTACCTAATAGCATCAGAAGTCTGACAGATAGCCATACAGCATTTACAAGGAAATTAAAAGAATTTCTTAATGACAACTCCTTCTGCTCATTAGATGAATTTTTGGATATAGTAATTGGGTAATTTCCCAGCCTAAAAAAAAAAAAAATTGAGTGACATGTAATATTTTGTCCATGTAATATCTTGTATAGACACCTTTTATTAACCTGACACGTTCCACATCATTACGAAGTGTCGTATTCATGATCTATGAAACGAGTACTAATCTAATCTAATCTAATGAAGATCCTTTTGCCTCAGGACAGTCAAATCACAGAGGAGTGAAGAGGGCAATTATTACTTTTAAAATAACTTTAGGTACTGTATTGTAAAATATAGTTCGGATATGATCTTCGGTACCAGAGTATGTTTCTATTACATACTCATCAATAATGAAATACTTTCAGTCCCTAAGATTGGAATGCTAATAAACTGATATAAACATTTGCCTCATTGTTATTAAAACATAAAGAAATCTGAAACAGATATTACTGCTCTCATTTAAATTACCAGTTTCTGTTACCTCAGATCTCAAAGACAAACAACTCAGTCAGTATGAGATTTTCACTCTGCAGCGGAGTGTGCGCTGATATGAAACTTCCTGGCAGATTAAAACTGAGTGCCGGACCGAGACTCGAACTTTTTTTTTATCCTTGTGTCTGGTCGTTGATCGTTGCGGACGTCACTGGCAGAAGTAGAGCTGTGAGGACGGGTCGTGAGTCGTGCTTGGGTAGCTCAGTTGGTCGGGCACTTGCCTGCGAAAGGCAAAGGTCCCGAGATGGTGTCTCGGTCCAGCACATAGTTTTAATCTGCCAGGAAGTTTCAACTCAGTCAGTTAAGACACTTCCGTTATTTTCTTTTATTAAGTTGTATGAAACTTAGAACACCTGTGCAACTGGTCTATCAGACTATAAATAACGTGTTTCCGATATGGAAGAGAGTAATAGTAATGAGTTAGTTCAACAAACATGCTCTACTGGCATTCATACTCGATACGCTGACAAAACATTCTCTGGCCTTTTGTGTCATCATGTGGTTTCTAATGTAGCTCGTGACATTAGTACTGTTGTGTCAGTGGACTCCCAATTAGAAACAGTCTTTCTGTTCATTATTAAATCTACTTTTTGTGCAGCAAAGGGATAAATATACTGTGACAGGTCAGACGTAATTTTTCAGGCATTATTGCTTCGCATAATCACAAAAAATCATAAATTTCTGTATCCTATATATACTGTTATTGTTTGGAACCACTGCCTACCCACATGGGGAATTAAACTGGTTGCCTAACTGGAAACTAAAGTGTGATTTTTGTAAGTTGTAGAAATTATCGCTAGTTTCACATTGTAACAATCAATTGAAATGCAACAAAGATCTGTAACTAAATGAGTTTAAGCTCCTGCCACTCGTGAATGATTACACCTTGTGAGAATTGGCTATTGCCATTTTACAACCATCAAATAACAAGCCTTGTCTGACGTTCCAGCTGCTAAATGTCTACTTTCAACAATTTATGTACAGGAGCTAGTCACTGGCGTACCACAACTCTTTGATTTATGATCCCTCAAACTCCCAATTAGCCATATCCCTACTGTCTCCTTAATACAAATTCGGACAATGCTGAATGCCCTAGCATGATTCATCAGTCACGTCTTCTTGGTCAGATATATGGTTAGTTCCACTAACCCACAGTGAGGAGAGTTTTGAGGATGTAAAACACGTCATAAAACAAGAATACATAATACATGCTTAGAAAAAAATAAATTTCTCATTTTATATAGAAAGAACCTTAGCGAAATGGTCAGATTGTTTGTCGACTAAGTCAAAATATCTGACACACATTTTCATTTAGGAGGAATAACAAATTTGTTACAAATATGTATGTATATACACTTACGTGTATAAGATAATTCCTAGGCAATTGTAGTCACGCATCATCAAACAGAAAATCAGTTTACAATACTTATTTTCATTGATCACATTACTGGACTGTAAGTGTGAAGAACTTTAATGATTTTACGTAACACTCACGTCGTTTGTTGTTGTTAATAATACATATGACAGCTGGTGGAGGACTTGACCACCTACAAATCCTGCAGGTCCTCTAAAACGGAACCTTATTCGTAAGTAATTATGTAATGAAATCGAGCTAAGTATACTAGCTTTTTTATTTTTATATCTCAAATGTTACATGCGCATTGCAAATATATACAGGGTGGGACAAATAAGTAGCCAAGATGAGTGAATACGACTGTACCACGCATATAACTACACCACGTTACTTCAAACAGGATGGAGCAACTGCACAACAGTCAGCCGAACCTTGGAGCACATTTATACAATCTTCATGCCTGACAGAGTTGTTAGCAGAGGTCAGTCTTGTCGCAGCCATACTGGCCACCTAGGCCACCTGATCTGTCAGTGTGTGGGGAGCCCTCAAGTCTAAGGTGTATCGCAATAACCCTCATAGTCTTCAAGAACTGCAGCAGAACATTTTGAAAAATACGAAGAGATGAGTGGTGGTCACTTTCAACATCTGGTATAGTCTGGTTATTACTGTATTTCCTTTTCTCTGCAGTATTTATTTTTACCCTCGAACACTGTTCTCTGGGCCACTTTTATTTGCACCATCCTGTATTTCTAATCCACGTCCGGCCACCCAGATTTAGGTCTTCTGTGATCTCCCTAAATCTCTCCAGGCAAATGCCATGATGGTTCCTTTGAAAGGGCACGGCCGATTTCCTTCCCCATATTTGAAGTATTCCGAGCTAACATTCCAGGTTTGTGCTCAGTCTCTAATGGCCTCGATGTGGACAGGACGTTAAATCTTAATCTTCCTTCCTTTTCAATAAATATAAATTTAGGTTCCTTGGAACTCAATTTAATAACAAGTTTTAATCCCAAGAACTTAACACAATCAACCTCTTCTATCTATTTGTTATATTTTAGGCATATACAACCCCCATTATGGACAGTTGGAAGGGACAAGGGATCTAATATTCCGCCAATCCAGCGATATGAAGACAGACTGAGAGCGTAACGGTGACATGAATGGTGCATGGTCCCAAAACTTAACGTCGATCTTGGCTTTCACTCACCACGTGTTTCGCGCCAGCAAGCTGCCTAGTTAGGCCCTATTCAAACGGGGATACTGAAATCGTGTATCCATCTACCTGACAAGCAGGAGTCTGGCTGACTGGAGAACTCTAGTAGTCCATCATATTCACACAACCATGACTCGAGTATCCCATACCGCCAGATTGCCTGCGTCCTCGGCCAGATATTGGTTTTAAGATAAGACAGACAACTGCAGTGACACACTAGGAGTAGGTTCGTGTGTAGGACCTGGTTCCTCCGACAAATTTCCTTCTGGTATACTCATGTGTTAAGAAATGAAAGAGGAAACTATCACCTCTGACAAATATTGCTTTTTATATCTGCGCGATCCACTGGGCAGTGGCGGACAAATACATGACGTAGATTTTTCCACTTCTTCTTGCACTCGTTCGCTGTACTACATACAATAGAAGTAAATAACATAATAAATAATAAATTACGCAAAATAAAGCAATACAAACTTTGTCAAATACAGACACACACGTACCTATGTTATGGATTTTAGTGCACTACAACTTTATTACCTCTTTCAAGTACCTGCAGCGGGATGTACTTTTGCATCACTGTCGTTGTACTCTCCTAGACCGCACAGTACAATTACCTAGATCGTCCTTGAAACTACCAGACTAATTTGGGAAGTGTTGAACTATCCCTACATGCCTATTCCAAGCGAAGGATAGCGGAAAAAAGACAGAGCAAGGTTTTTATTCGCTGTGGAATTAACCTAATTGCTTGGCTGCGTTGGACGGGACGCATATCCCCATTGAAAATTTACTTGGTATTGGATCAATATTTATAAATAGTTTCACGCCCTATTACTATCAAGAGTATAGCTGTACAGTAGTGGACCTCTTTTCCTATTTGTGTCCAGTATGTTACATTTATTTACGTGCAGGGTCAACTGCCAGAGTCTGCAACATTCAACAATTCTCTGGAGGTCATTCTGCAAATCGTTACTATCTTCTGGCGTTGCTACTTTGTTATACACTGCTGGCCACCGTAAATGCAACACCAAGAAAGACAAGAGGTAGCACAACAAAATTTATTTTGTAGATAACATGTTGACCAAGTATCAAATGATTACGTTTACAGACGTCTGTGACATGTGGTTCCTGCCAG
The DNA here is from genome assembly GCF_023898315.1 of Schistocerca nitens. Classification (NCBI taxonomy): domain Eukaryota; kingdom Metazoa; phylum Arthropoda; class Insecta; order Orthoptera; family Acrididae; genus Schistocerca; species Schistocerca nitens. Next base: position 553,665,589 of record NC_064616.1, on the reverse strand, counting down.
AATCAGTAGCCAGAGTAGCCGCCATTGTTGGAGATCACCGCTGCCACACGTCTCGGCATTGAGTCAAAGAGACGTTGGATGTGTTCCTGGGGTACAGCAGCCCAAGCAGCTTCCACACGTTGCCAAAGATCATCTGGTGTGGCAGCTGGGGATGTAATCTGGGTCACTCGTTGAGCAACCATGGACCACATGTTTTCTATCGGCGAAAGATCCGGAGAGCGAGCCGGCCAGAGAAGCAGTTCAATCTGGTTATTGAAGAAGAACCTTTGGACAATGCGTGCCACGTGTGGTCGCGCATTATCCTGTTGAAATACGGCTGTGGTCGAGCCCTGAAGGTAAGGAAGGACAACTGACTCCAGCACCTCGGATATGTAGCGCCGGCTATTTAAAGTACCGGCAATGCGTACTAGAGGCGTGCGAGAGTAATATCCAATACCGCCCCATACCATAATACCCGGTGCAAGACCAGTGTGGCGGTGCATAATGCAGCTGTCCAGCATCCTCTCTCCACGGTGTCTCCACACTCGAATCCGACCATCGTGGTGCTGCAGACAGAAGCGTGCCTCGTCAGTAAAGACAACGTCATTCCATTCTGCCGTCCACATCCGTCTGTCATCACACCATTGGCGACGGAGACGTCTGTGGTTCTGCGTCAATGGTAGACGAAGCAATGGACGTCTTGCGGTCAGACCACTCTGCTGTAAACGGCGTCGAATTGTACGCGCAGACACTGGATGATGCGTTACAGACGCAATGTGCTGTGCTATGGTTCGGGATGTCACTGAGCGATCCGTCACTGCCATGCGCACAATTTGCCTATCAGCACGTGCAGTGGTGCACCGAGGTGAATGCGATCGACCACGTCGGTCCGTCGTACCCTCCTGCATCCAACGGTCACATATCCGCATTACAGTTGTTTGGATTCGTCCAACACGACTAGCGATTTCTCTGTATGATAATCCACAATCTCGGTAAGCCACTATCCTTGCTCTGTAGAACTCGGATACTTGATGAAACGATGTTCGCTGTTGTCTACGAGGCATAACTGATCGTCTTGTGAAACAACGACAAGGTAAACACACGTGCCGAACGTACACTCGTCGAAATCGCCAAGCCTTAAATGACGCTATGAGGTGGCGCCACAGGCGCGCGTGATGTGCGTCTGCGCTGAAATTCTAATCAGTTGCATATCTCATCGCTGCAAACCCATGGTGTAAATTTCCCTTGATTCGGATGCTTCCTTCAGGGTGTTGCATTTACGGTGGCCAGCAGTGTAGATAACAACCGTATCATCTGCGAACAGTTATAAAGAGCATCCGACGCTTTCTACTAGATCATTTATTGTGAAGAACAACGGTCCTATCGCACTTCCTTGGGGTACTCCGGAAATTAACCTTTACATCTGTCGATTTAGTTCCGTTAAGAGCGACGCGTTGAGTTCTATCTGCAAGGGCGTCTTGAATCCAGTCGCAAATCTCCTCCGATACAGGACACACTCTTATTTTTTTCACTAAATGGCAGTGCTGGGCGATGTCAAATGTCTTCCTAAAGTCAAAGAACACGGCATCAACCTGAGCGCCGTTGTCAACGCCGCTGTGGATAACGTGGAGGAACAGAGAGAGCCAGATGAGTTTCGCAGGACCTCTGTTTGCGGAATCCATGACGATATTTATAGAGGTGGTTTTTATTCTCCAAAAACTTCGTAATTCTTGATCATAAAACATGTCCCATAATTCTGCAAGAAATTGACGTCAATGATATAGGTCTATAATTGAGTGCATCTGTCCTACTGCCCTCTTTAAAAACGGGAATGACCTGCGCTTTCTTCCAGTCACTAGGAACCCTTCCTTGCTCAAGTGATCTGCGATAAATTTCTGCTAGAATGGGAGCAAATTCTTTCGCTTAATTTTTCTAGAATCTTATAGGTATCTCATCTGGTCCTGACGCCTTTCACTACTAAGCGATTGTAGTTTTTTAACTGTTCTGCGATCGGTTACCTCAATATCTGCCATTTCGACGTCCGTACGGCGGTTGAAAGGAGGGACCGTGTTACGACCTTCCGTAGTGAAGCAATTTCGGAAGATCGAATTCAGTACTTCGGCCTTATCTCTGTTATCTTCCGTTTCGCTGCCAGAATTGTCACTGAGTGAATGAATAGATGATTTTGACCCACTTACTGATTTCAGATGTGATCAAAGCCTCTTAGGGTTGCATTACCTGATAACAAAAATCTGTAAAACATATACGTTATAAACAGTGCCTGAAAGAAATAAGTGTTGATTTTTACATAATATTGTGCCGGAAAAGTACCCTGTATCCTTAAACTAACTTACGCTAGGAACAACACACACACACACACACACACACACACACACACACACCGATGTCCGACTCGGACCTCTGGCGGGAGCAGCCGCGCAATCCGTAACGTGGTGCCTTAAACCGCGTGGCCAATGAACACGGGTATCAGACAACTGCTGCTGCTGCTGCTGTTACAGCGGCTGGCGCGTCCACTCGGCTCGGCGTCCGCCGGTACCAAAGTAATCAAATGGAAACCAATAACATTTTTTTTTGCTTGCTATATACGAATGGAACATGAAAGGGAGAAATGATTCAATTGCGACGTATATCCATCACCATACACTGTACGCAAACTGACGGATTACAGATGAGGATGTTGAGTTCTATATTTTATATACATGAAGTTTGTGAAAAGTAAAGCAATAATGAGTTAACAATCATTCTTAAGCATTAATTTGTCAACCGATGAGCCATCGAATTCTCACTCATAGTCATTAGGGAATTTTCCATTAAAACAATACAACTTAAACAAGCAACAATACATGACAGAATACTCACTCCTTAACTTACCTGCTGTTTGCCTGTGGAATTAGTGTTCATCTAGTCATGATATTCATTGTATAGAGAACATGAACATAATCTTAGTTAATTTATAATTTTACCAAAAGCTAATTTACTGACTTAAGCTGCCTTTAAAACTAGATTTTAAGACGTTTTTAAAACGGATGTACAACAGCTTTCATTGACAAACTTTCTCATAATTCAGGTCAGTAATTATATAGAAAACCTTACCAGACACACGACTGCATCTGTTGAAGCAAGACCGACACCTTCATATATTCCTAGAGTAATTGGTATGGTTTCCATTACATTCCACCGACCGTCCGTAATTAAGCCTCCCTCAAAAATTTAGCATTCCACGAATCAAATTAGCATTGTTTCAATGAATTTTAGTTTGTATGAACACTGAAAAATTCTTATAGACTTTCAATAGAAAGTTTTGTTAAGTTTTCGATGTTACCATCTTTTGCAAGAATACGTCAACAGCTTTCGCAGCTTAGACGTGAAAGGGCAGGTATCAATTTTGACTCTAAAAGGATGTCTTTTTTTGATGTGGACTTCTGAGAGTTTTCGAACTTAATTACTTTTTTTTACATGTTTCAAATTAAGAAAAATATCTTTCCTTAACTGAAATTCAGTGGAGGTAATGGGAGATATTCAAAAATATATCTCCAAAATTAAGGAATATTTTTGTTTTGTTACATCCTTCACGCTAGCAATCTTAACCTCATTGGAAGTATGATGTTCTTTAGAATGAACATTTCGCTTTTTACGGCTGAATGTCAGAGTGACTGTATTGTCAAATTAAAATATGAGTTTTATACACAAATTCGTGCTTTTCATTAATTATGCCCTCATTTGGAATATAACATACACTGTCTGATCAAAAATATCTCAGACATCTGTTAGTGGGTATTAATATGGAGTGTGTCCACCTTTGACGTGGCCTAAACTCTGCTGGGGCACTTTCGGTGAGCTGTCTGAATTTCTGTGGAGGAATGACAGCCCATTCTTCCTCAAGAGCCGAATCCACAGAAAGTAGTGATGTTGGATGCTGGGGTCTGGACTGAACTCTACGTTCTAATTCATCCCAGAGATATATTCCATTGTGTTCATGTCTTGTCCCAGGCAGGCCAATCCATGTCAGAAATGGTATTGCTCACAAACTATTGCCTGACAGACACTACTTTACGAAGTGTTCTACTGCACGCAGTGTTTTCGTATGTTTCAGCATTTACCGTTTCCTTTAAAGTAATAAGGGGACCACACCCTAATCACGAGAAACTTCACCATGTCGTAAAAGCACCTTCTTCGTGCTTCAATGTTGCAACTACACCTGGTGGCAGGTAACGTTCTCCAGACAATAACCAAACAGAAACACCACATTGTGCAACTTGATTCATCACTCCAAACCCCTTGTTTTCATTCATCCACTGTCGTTCTTTACACCACCTGAGCCGTCGCTTATCACTGATTACAAAAACACGTGGCTTATGAGGAGCTACTCGAGCACTGTACATCGTTCTTTTTAATCCCTACGCATAAACAGTGTTCTATCTGGAATTCTAGTAGCAGTTTGGAACTCACGAGTGACTTCTTAAGCTGATTTATTGCGATTTTTTTCAACCACCCTACGCAAAGCTTCGCGATGTCTGCCCATCGCTGTAAGAGATCTACCTAGTCTTGGCTTATATGTGGTTGTTCCTTCGCGTTTCCATTTCACATTCATGTTACCAATAGTAGCTGTAGAGCGACTGAAATGTCACTGATGCATTTGTTACTCAGGTGACGTACAATGACTAGTCCACGTTCGAAGTCACTGAGCTCCTCCGACCAAACCAGTCTGCTTTTACTGCTGCGAAACTGCCAGCTCAATACTCCCCGCCACCTGTTATACAGGTGGGTCCACCTTTCGTGACATCTAGTGGTCAACGTCGCGTTTTATAAGGGTGTCCAGATACTTTTGATCAGACAATGCCCACACACATAAAGAGCTGAATTTGACACTGCTATCTAGCAGCATGTAGCTCTCCGTTTCCTCCTGATGGCGGCAACGGTGAGTCGTTACACCAACTCCACAAGACATCAGAATTGTAGGAGAGCCATCCTAGTGCACGGCCACTCACAAAGAATCGTCATAGTTGTATTCGAGACAAAGACTTCTCCGAATTTTATTCATAATGAATGTTGTTGAACTCCATGACTGTTCCTTTATGCAATGCAGAATAATGCAGTTATTATTTGAAAATCGAAATACGTTTGTAAAACAAAAAAACAACAAAAAGGGTGACAACTGAGCAGTTACGATTTGGATACACCATCTGTTTTTAAGTACACTAATACCTTCAACACATGTCACAAAGTCACTTCCAATTTCTGTACTTGTGTCTATTTAGTCAACACCATGTAATCATGTAATTTGCCTTTTATTTAAACGGTGAAATCCAACATTGAATGTGGAAACATGAAAATGAATGTATAATCTCCTGAAGATAGGCTCAAACCCGAAACCTGTCGTGTGTTAAATAAATCACCTTCAGTTGTGACTGGTAGCGGGTTTTATTCTACTCCGTATAGACTTCTCTCTCGGTGACTTGTCAGATGGACTCACTGGGATCTGAGTCAGTGTTGTTCAAACCTTGCTGATGAAATCGAGGGTGGTGCACTGTCTTGCTAAAGCTGCTGGTCACTCGCAGTACACTGTACACGAAAAAAAAAAGACCAGATGCACATGAGAGAATAGGTTCTTGTTTTCTTCGCCAATGAGGACCTACAGCAGACGATTAAGGACCTCCATTTCATCCAAAGTAATCATCACTCATTCGGGAATACCCCCAGCACCTGCAAGAAAGGAGTCCTGTTGGCACCTCTTCACATGGTTTCCAACGCACTCAGACCTCAACATTATCATGTATCAACGTTTACCGGGACTCACGAATAGAGAGGTTTTTTTCTATGCTTGGAGCGTCAAATTGTGTGATTCCTGTGACCTGTACCACGTGTCACGTAGTGAGAAGAGGTGGAGCTCTCAATTCTATGGCTGATCCCTTGTCGTTGCTGGCAAATATTGCAGTGGCCGTGATTCGTTGCTCTGTGACCAGTCTATTCACGGATACCTATTGCAATCTTCAATGGTAGACGGCACCCCTGTCACGAATACGTCACTACCCACGGCAGAAGACTGTAACGGTGTCGTCCTCTCCCGAATCGAGATAACAGTAGCACTCCCTTGACAAGGTGCTACGTGGAAAGCCCAGCGTCTGCATACCCTGGTAGAAGGAGCGCCCGCACTTTGGACACACATTCTGTCCACGCGTACTGCCTATCCTGAGCCGACGGCCAGTGCAATGTCTGGCGTTCCAGTAATCAGACACATGCAGCTATTCCATTCGTGTTCGTTTGCGTATTCCCTCTCTCATTTTCTCTCCGCCACAGCAACTATATCAATTCAGTACCTCATAAGTGTATATTTCCAAATTTGTGATTGGTTCCTAGGGAATATACTTATTACCTTTTGCTAGAATTACTACTGAGTTCATACTTGCACTCCCAACATAATAATGATTAAATTTATGGCTTGCAATGCACCCACACTTTTGTATTCCTGGCCGATGAATGTGTTTTTGCCTGATATTATGTCTATAGTTACTCTGCGTTTCATGAAACTATAAGTACTTGCAAATCGAAACTGATTTACGACCAGCACGCCCTGTACAATTATTTTATTATTTACAAAATAAAATTCATTAAATTTAAATTCCATTTTACTCCTACCATGTGCATTTTCTGTTTCATTTCATGTGGAAAAATGTGTTAAACACAAATATTTTGTCCTTTTTAGTAAATTCTTGTATGGAAATCATTAAATTCTGCAGTTGACTCCTGTCTTGTATGGAAATCATAACTGAAGTTGAATGACTACTTTTTATTTTTTGCACAACTTCGCCATTACAGTCCTCATATATCATGCTGTTGTGTGTTTTACTGCGATTTACCACTTGCTGTAACTCTTCGTAGAGGTCTTCTATGTCGATAGAATATGACCACTTGAATGATTTCCATTAAATTCTGCAGTTTATTTAAAATAAGCTGCTAATATACTCTTGATATTTAAACAGAAATCAACAAATTTTAGTGGTTGATTGCACATTATAATGTAACACGTTAAAGTTCACTCAAAAGTCAAACGAAATACAGAATTTTCAAAACTTGTAACACCTTCATTTCAAAATCATTTAGAATAGGAGGTCTGCTGCCCTGTTGTCATAATATAAGGACTGCTCCACTAAAACGTGGCATACCATTGTCTGTTCATGCCAGACTTGTCCTTGCTTTGAAGAAAAGCCAATGTGCCATGGGGGTGTGTTGTTTTGACAGGAAGCTGGGCGGGGAGGGGGGGGGGGACAGAAAGAGGCCACATGCCACCACGTCCCCTTTCCACCAACTGGAATCTGGCGTAGAGACATTTTATTCTTTATAGAATTCTCATCGACTTCTAGAAGTGATTTCGCTAAACCTGGCGTTTAGCCAATATTGTAGCATTACATGGTTGTTGGCAGTGAGACAACTAAATTTAATTCTTGTGGCACGGCACATCTCGAAACTGCCCACCTCATTTATGACTGAAATGGCAATTGTAGGATCTTTTGCCCCCTTTCAGGGTCCCTTGATAAATTTGTGCGGATTCCAGTGGTATCAAAATGACTTTAAGCAAGCTTCAGTCACCGGAAGAAGGCACACCACAGTCTTACATTTCGTTATGTCGTCTTTCTGCTTGTTAGCTGCAATCTCCGGCCACTTTTCATCCAATAAACATATAAGAGAATAATTTATTTATGCCTTGTGGAAACGTGCCTTCCTGTGTGCCTAGAGCAGGTCATACAATATAGTGAGTATCCTCTACATACAGGATTCTACACTGAAGAGCCAAAGAAACTAGTACACCTGCCTAATATCGTCTAGGGCCCCCGCGAAACACGACGTGACATGGACTCGATTAATATCTAAAGTAGTGCTGGAGGGAACTGACACCATGAATCCTCGAGGGCTGTCCACAAATCCGTAAGAGGACGAGGCGGTGGAGATCTCTTCTGAACAGCACGTTGCAAGGCATCTCAGATGTGCTCAATGATATTCATGTCTGGCGAGTTTGGTGGCCAGCGGAAGTATTTAAACTCAGAAGAGTGTTGCTGGAGTGACTCTGTAACAGCTCTGGACGTGTGGAGTGTAGCATTGTCCTGCTGGAATTGTCCAAGTCCGTCAGAATGCACAATGGACATGAATGGATGTAGGTGATCAGACGGGTCGCTTATGTACGTGTCACATGTCAGAGCCGTATCTAGACGTATCAGGGATCCCATGTCACACCAACTGCACAGGACCCACACCATTAGAGAGCCTTCAACAGCTTGAACAGTTCCCTGCTGACATGTAGGGTCCATGGATTCATGAGGTTGTCTCCATACCCGTACACGTCCATCCGCTCGACACAATTTGAAAATTGACTCGTCGGACCAGGAAACATGTATCCTGTCATCAACAGTCCTTGGCCGAGCCGTTCTAGGGGCTACAGTCTGGAACCGCGCGACCACTACGGTCGCAGGTTCGAATCCTGCCTCGGGCATGGATGTGTGTGATGTCCTTAGGTTAGGTAGGTTTAAGTAGTTCTAAGTTCTAGGGGACTGATGACCTCAGAAGTTAAGTCCCATAGTGCTCAGAACCATTTAAATCAACAGTCCAGTAACGGTGTTGACGGGCCCATGTGAGGCGTAAAGCTTTGTGTCCTGCAGTCATCAAGGGTACACGAGTGGACTTCGGCTCCGAAAGCCCATGTCGATGATATTTCGTTGAATGTTTCGCACGCTGACACTTGTTGATGGCCCGGCATTGAAATCTGCACCAATTTGGGGAAGTGTTGCACTTCTGTCACGTTGAAAGATTCTCTTCAGTTGTCGCCGGCCGCGGTCTAGCGCCGGTCTAGCGGTTCTAGGCGCTCAGTCCGGAACCGCGCGACTACTACGGTCGCAGGTTCGAATCCTGCCTCGGGCATGGATGTTTGTGATGTCCTTAGGTTAGTTAGGTTTAAGTAGTTCTAAGTTCTAGGGGACTGATGACCACAGATGTTAAGTCCCATAGTGCTCAGAGCCATTTGAACCATCTTCAGTTGTCATTGGTCCCGTTCTTGCAGGATGTTTTTTTCGGCCGCAGCGATGTCGGAGAGTTGATGCTTTACTGGATTCCTGATATTCACGGTACACTCGTGAAATGGCCGTACAGGAAAATCCCCACTTCATCGCTACCTCGGAGATGCTGTGCCCATGTCTAGTGCACCGACTATAACAGCCCGTTCAAACTCAGTTTTTTCTATGCTCTTCAACACGGAGAACTTTTACTTTTGCCCTTTGATTGAAGCTACCTCGACATGTCTCGAGCTTTGCCTGTACCAAATGGGAAAATCTTCAACATCGACAGCTATGTTCATATTTTCAATCTATCTTGTCACTAAATTACACAATTTTTTTTAAATCTGGCATGAACAGCCCTTCGGTTAGTGTATGTTCCGTTAACTCTCGAGTAATGAAAAGTCGGTACGGATTGGGTGTTGCAGGGTAGGTTGTGCTGAGAAATAATTGTTAAGAAAATAATTCGATAATCTGCGCCGATTCCGACTTAATTAGCACTAAAGTTAGCATATCAGGCCGTTATGCGTGCAAATTTAAGTGGCCCGCCAGATAAAATTAATGCCAGTTGTTCTCATAGCGGAGACCATAGCGCGCGAGACTGCTTAGCCCTCGGCTCGTGTTCGATCCTTGTTACTGCTCCCATGTCGAATTTTTGTATCTCTCTCTAGTTCGGTTTTAGGAAACCAAATGAAGTACACGTTTGGCGACATCGTCTCTGGCGAGACGTTTCAATTTGCACGCGCAACGGCTTGATTAGCTAACTTCAGTGTTTATTAACTCGTAAACGGGCCAACCTATCGAATTTTTTTTAACAATTATTTTTCAGTACAGCCTACCCTGCAATTCTCTTACAGGCTTATCAGACTGTTTCTGACCACTCTGTATATACAATGCTTTTTACATGGCACATGGAATGTTATATTTAATGTTTTGTTATAACTGCAATGTGGTTATTGCTTAACTCAACAAAATCTCGAGCCACCAAAACTCCGTATAGATTAAACACATTATCCTATTACTAGTTAGTAATTTATTTGTTTCAAAATAATTTACAGTTACATGTTCTAGTACTGTGTAGATGGTACACACCACAATCGCTGACCTCACAATGCTTCTGCGTTATTTGATAAACTTGAATTCATGTTCTGTTACGTGGCCACCGATAAACACATGTGACATCACAACAGTTGGTCCCACACCACCGCCACTGTTAACGTCTACTCACACCTTCTCCATCATTGGTGTCTACACTGTCAGTCATTGCCTCTGTTTTACTAACATTTCTCAGACCTGTCTCTGTGCCACCGTTAATATTTATTTTGTACTTAACTAGTTAATACTTACAAACGTTTTTTGTTGTAATGCTCAGTAACGTAATGGTCTCGATATTCCAGTTTAATAACAGCTGTGTTTCCTCCTAAGACATTTCATGACTCCTAGCTTCCACTTGGAGAGAGTATCTGAAAACTACATGCCCTTGGGATCGTAAGCTACCACTGACATGCGATGACTACCATCTCTTTCCCGTTATGCGTAAATACTGGGAAAAAAGTCCGTACTTGTTATAAAATGAACCACACCCCTGCTGGCGGTGATATGATTTATTTTAAGTCTATGTCTCTCTCTCTGATGTTTCCTCTGTGTTCTCTATTTCCACTGTCCCAGTTTCACTGCTATCCGGCAAGTGTCCAGTTTCAGTGCCATAACTGCTTTTTCTGTAACCTGTAAGGTCTTGTAAATTCTCATGCCGCCAAACACAGTACTGAATTCCGATAGCCTCACTTCTCAGTTTTAGAACGTTACTCAGATTATATAGAGAAAAATTGTAACTCCATCATTACCATACTGGATATGACTGTGCTCGCCTTTCCTAAACATTTCGAATGCTGTTACAAAATTATGCCGCTCCGCTTTAAATATCTTACTTGCTTAGCACCTCAGTTATATTAAAAGTCACAGTATTAAAATTTAATCAAATTATGTGCCCTTACGTATGCTGCCTATCGTTTCCCAAAAAACCTCTCCACAAAATAGAAGTGGTGTTACAACTTAAGTGGCTTAGCACGCATACCATTTCAAAATCTCGGAGCTCATTTGAAATATTTGTAAAGTTAATCTTAAAAGTGTAGTCTGCAGTAAAGAGTTTGTTTTACTTGTTAGAAATAAAATTGTCTTATAGGCATTTACAATGGTAGGTTCGTGATGGCCATTCTAGGGAAATAATATCGCTGGAGGGAAGCGAATCAAATGTGCACCCGGTGCGTCTCCCAGGAAGAATTTCCGCCAGCTGGAAGAAGCCATCCCAGGAACTAATGAGAGCACAGAATGTATTTATCTACAGATCGTCGCTTACGACAAAACTCACGTTTGCCGCCTGAGTTCTGTGAACATTTCCTGTTCTCTCCGAGGATTTGGAGCATCGTTCAGAGAACTAATCAGTGCCTATTGATCTCGAAACAATTGGAAGGGCAAACCAGAGGTTTCGAGATTTCTGTGAAGAGGCTGGCTCTAGAACCCTCGACTTGCTCTTCAAGGTGGAAACCACTGGGGTCGGCCTAGAAAAGTCAACTTCAGAAAAGTCTATTCGTAGGAGGAGGGTGGGGGAGAGAGTACGTTTGGGATGAACATGGTTTTCTTTCGGTCAGGCGAAACTCCAAGATCTCCAGTAGAAACCCAACATCAGATAAAGCGGTTTCTACGATAGACTGATAGCAAATGTGCTGAGTGAGAATCTGAGAATATAATGTGTTAACTGCCAGAGAATTCGCATAAAAGGTCCAGAACTGACGTCTCTCCTAGAAATCATTCAGGAACTGAAAGTTGGCTGAAGCCTGAAGTATAGAGCACGCAATTTTCTGCAACACATGGAACGTACAGGGATCGAACAAAAATACGGAAACACCAAAAACACAACAATTACCAAGTCCAATACGATGTAGGAAAACCTTTGGCATTCAAAACAACTTCCAGTCGACTCAGAATGGATCAGTACAAGTTCTGAATGGTTTTCAAAGGAATCTTACATCACTCTTCCTGTAAAATAGTGGCCAGTTCAACTAACAGTGATAGAGGTGGATAGCGATCATGTAGTCTTCTCTCCAAAGCAGACCACCAAGGCTCAATAATATTCAGGCGTGGTGACCGTGGCAGCCAGGGGGAGGTGCTAAAACTCGTTCTCGTGCTTACAAAACCAGTCCTGGATGATGCGAGCACTGTGACTGGCACCCCTGTAATCTTGGAACACAGCGTCACCATTGGGGAACAAACATTGTACCATGGGCTGGACCTTGGCAGTAATGCGACCTTGCAGAGTACCCATGGGTCCTATAGAATACCACGATATCAGTGCCCAAATCATCACCGGACCCCATCTATGTTTTATTCCTGTGTTGTAAACCAGGCCAGAAGTTGGAACCAGTGTGAAACAAGACTCGTCAGACAAAATGAATTTCATCCATTGTACCATAGGCCACGTTTTATGGCTTCGGCACCACATTTTCCTGTTAAGGGCATTTTCATGGCTAGTGAGTGGGTTTGGAATTCCAGCTCACCCTGTAATTTCCCGTTTTTGGAGATTCCTTCATGTTGTTTTGGTGCTACCAGGGTTCGTGTGTTCAACATTCAGTTTTAAAGTGACTTTCGCAACTGTCGTCCTCTCATTTTTCGTCCCGATCTTCTTCAGTGACTTGTCGTGCTCATTCAACACACACTTCTGTCCGCGTTGTGGCTTAGCAGATGATGTTTTTCCGTTTTCCCAGTATGTGACGTAAATCCTTCGATATGGTGCATCTTGAAACATCAAACACTTCGGATACCTCAGTTACAGAAGCATCCATCATACCAGCACCAACAATTTGCCCACGTCGAAATTCACTAACGCCGACATAATGCACTCAGAGCTATACAAAACGCTGTTCTAGCCACTACTGACACTTGTAACGAATTGAGGACATTTCACGGGTGCTGTTCGTGATAAAATACAACAGCCTGCACGCTTGGCTAGCATCTGCATTTATGTCAAGCATGCTTTTCTCGCAGTATTTCCATAATTTTGTCCAACCCCTGTGTTAAGGAGTAGTGTTTATAGCAACAAGTAAACGCATGCATTGTGAACTATACTGCAAAGTAATATGGAAAGAATAACCGGCATTAGCGGACTTCGTCTAATAACTGGATGTTTCTACCGACTCCTTGATTGAGACACATTGGTCGCAACACCATTCAAAGACAGTCTAAACTCGATAATAGATAAAAGTCAGAGCGTACGTAGTAATGGGTAGTGAATTTAACCTGTCCAGTACCCAGGGACAAACAGATCTGCAAAGTAAATTTGAACACGCAGTTTGACAATTGCTTCGCACAACTAGTCCGACAGCACACATCAAAAGAAATATTTTCACCTTCTGGCTACAAGGAGACCCGATCTTACCGAGTGTGCAACCTATGAGAGAGTAGTTATCGAACATTATGCTGTTACAGAAACTATGATCAACATAGGCAAAAAGTTTATCGAGAAAGGTTTGAGAATGTTTGTGTTTGGTCAAAACTGATAGACAGCCACTAACAGTCCACTTAAAAGATCAGCTGAAAACATTTGTTGGAGTTCGATAATCTCAGAACAGTTTTGGTTACAGCGCAAAGAAATTATAAGTCATGGTCTCGATGAATACGTACTAAGTAAAGTAAACAGGACCATAAGACCAATATCTGTTAACTGTACCATTCAGAGAATGGTACGAAAACCGAAACTACCGCACTATCATTCCAAAAGAGGCGGCAGCGAAACAGATAGGAAAAAAAAAAAAACTTCATGGCAATTCGTGCATCCACGAGATGACTGAGGTGAAAGACCTATTAGAAAATCTTTGGCAGTTCTTGTAGTATGCAGGGTCAACGAACGCATCCAAATATCCCGTTCAGTCTGCGATCAAACACTCTGGTTTTGAAACTGCAGGCAGTAGAAAATTGGAGAAAATTTAAAATTCCGCATTCAAACGGGTACTCGCGCAGGAGCAACCATCATACAGGGCGACAATTATTGACCTATATGAAAAAAAGGTAAGTAATGATAATATCCGCTACAGTTGTTTGTGTGAAGTTACAACTGAAGCGGAGTTTAACATTGGCGATGAATATCAGCCGTTGTGGCTGTCGTGTCAAGAGAAACAAGTCGATTGGTAAATGCGTTTTGCGTCAGTATCATAAGGATGTTGCACACCTCTCATCATTATCGTGGGTAGTTTAAAGGCTGTGTATTATCAGGACAGAATCCTCCAACCCACTGTCCATTTCTACAGTCGACATTTCGTCTTGCAAGACAACAATATTCGCGCACATCGCTTCCACCTCGCAAACACATACCTCCAGGACGGATGAACCGCCGAATGAATTGGCCAGCGGTATCTGTAAACTTGCTCAAATTTGCAGCTCATTGTCACAGGAAGCCTACTCACACGACGGATGACCTCACCATGGCCACAGTAGAAGAGTGCGACAGCAACTTCTCGTCCACCTCGAGGAAAGCGTATCAAGGAGGTATTGAATGTTACCCAGAAACAGCTTTTTATTCAAAGAGGTACTGAGATCTGTACGTTTAAATATTGAAATACTTTTATTTATACCTGTTATGTTAACTTACGTCACTGACATTCCACTTCCTTCAAATATTTTTCAAATACTAGAATCGTGGCTGATGGCACAGCCGCTCATATCATGTGCCCGGAATGATTTAAAATAGAACGACTACATGAAGCTATGTAGATAATAGTCAAGCAAGCCCCCAACTAGTTTACAGCAACAATTTTATGTCTTAATTTCGTCAAAAACTTGCATTACAGTATTTGAAACTAATAGAAATGTAAATTTGATACCATGAATAGTTGTTAAATACCTTACAGTGCAATTTGCACCTATTCTCCGCAAGGATACTTCGAGTACTACTGTCGGTAAGCCCGTATGGTAATTATCTCAGTTTCACGTATTAACTATTCATTCAGTAATAAGCCCAATCAGGGGATTCAAAGTTTCCTCTTTATTGGGTAAATTATCCTTAGAATTCTTCCAATGAATCATACTGTGATGTCTAATTTTCCTAGAGGTAGTTTCATGTGGTCGTTCAATTTTAATTCATTCCGGGCACATAGTTCGACACTAAATGTAACACTGCATTTTTAATTTCTTGGCATCAGATATGAAGCAAGAAAGTGGAATTCTGTTTATATTGAAAAAAAAAGTAAAATTGAACCTTATTACCCACTCAGTCTGCACATTATCTGATATCTAGAACAGAAATCGTATCTTAAATGCATGATCTGTTGCACCGTTTATGGGGAGAAACACATTCGGACATATTGTTTCATAAGTGTGAATGTCGTATTCGACTGGTACGAATGTAGCTCCACCAGCAAGAAGGGGACAGGCTGTCTTGTCTTCCGAAAGTGTGTTTGTCTTCACACTTATTGGGAGTGCTTTTTAGTTGAAATCTTCAGTAAAAAACTTTTGTTGTTGACTTATTATTTGCCTGTTTTGTCCATTTATGTACGACTACTATTTTAAGACAGGTGTGGTGACAATAATTACGACGTTCTGGATTTAAATCTATAAACAAAACGGAGATTTTTTTCAGTTTTAAAAGGTCTAGGGTCTCGACCAGTGGTGCTTACACAAGAGCACTTCCAGAGTTCAGAGTCTAGTCACGAGGCAAAGTATTTCTCACGAAGTCCTGTTTGAGTTAATTACGCTAGCCTACGCGCCAGTACCATTTGCAGCGGGGGGAAAAGGCGCCTTAGAGCGTAGCGCTGGAGAGCACGGCGGAATCCACTGAATGCAGTTCACCAGGGCTGCTCTTTTAACTTTTAGAGTCTACAATTGCTGGCCATTTCTCTTACAACCTGTAAAAGACACCCATTAGTTACAATGAAAGCTGGAATTCTTTAACGAATTTCTTGGTTTTAGTATTTTGTGATACTGCCCTTTCAATGTTTCATGTCATATGAGACAACGTCTGATGAAATGGATAGTGCTTCACCGAATGTAATAACATGCACCTCAGTCTCAGAATTTTTCTTACTCGACAGTTGGATGACTGTACAGGGCTGAATCACGAAGTCGCATTAATACCCGTACGAGATGATGCAGCAGTGAAATACTATACCGTATGAAATAATTTTTTTTAAAATTTGTATTGTATTTTTATTTTAACTCGTATTGTGTGCCATCAGAACGATGAAATTAAGTAGAAATAAACTTCATCGTGAGCGGATCAGGTTGTGAACCATAGCCTCGCAAGACTCGCAAGATGAAGGTAATAAGGAAGACCTGTAGAATTGTAAATAATGGGTTTTGACGCAATTTTCACTGATGCAACTGACCTTTCGCTTTCGTTATTACCGTCATCTTGCAAGTTATGGTTTACAACCCGGCTAGCTCACGATGAAGTTTGTAACTACTTAATGTTATAGTCTTGTTGGCCCACAACACGAATACATGTAACTGCGTGATTACAGCTAATGATGATAGCTTTTACTGCACATTCACAGCTTATTTTACGGTTTTGACGATATGGCGATCGTTGTAGAAAGCAACTGAAACTAGTTATCGTGCTTCAATTGCTTAAGGTGACAAACATCTGCGGTCTAGGCATTAAAATTTTTTTTTAACTTACAATTTTTTTTAAAATTTCATAAATAACTTTAAGACTTCCCATACAGTGTCAGGTTTTCCTAAATTCTATATTGCTATTTGAATAAAGACGGACTGAAATTTGGTCCACTGATACAATCTTGGATACTTGGTCATCACTCCAAATGACAGTCGGAAAGCCAGAATAGTCACTTAAATGATGAAAAGTGCCGTTATTCCGTTCCCTCTGTTTCTAAGGACAAAGCTAGTGCGACATCTCTTATGGCTGCAATGTTAACGGGATGTGAAATCTTAAAAGAAAATAATTCTTACAAACGTTGTCAGAAATTTTACATGGTTTATTGACACTTACCTTAAAGGAAAAGTTCAAAACCAGTGTCCATTTTCGCTCTTTGGTCGAAAATCATTAGAGAGCAATGTATTGTATTTTCTGAACATGTATCTTGTTAGGAAGGGTATCACGTTAGGTACTGAGGAGCGTGGAACTGAGGCTAGATTTGACGCACCGGCACTCAGCGAGTGGGCGATGAGAGGGACACACACACACACACACACACACACACAAGAGAGAGAGAGAGAGAGAGAGAGAAAGAGACAGAGACAGAGACAGAGAGAGAGAGAGAGAGAGAGCGAGAGAGAAAGGGGAAACAGAGAGAGAGGTGACAGAGAGACAATGGATGGGAGAAACAGTGTTGGGAGAGAATGAGAGGAGGTGGAGATAGGGAAAGCGAAGAGGATTGGGAGAGGAGAGGGATAGATGAGGAAAAACGGGTTTTTATGTGAACTGTTCAATGATTTTGTATAACATCTGGTTTCCAATATTTGTCTGTTCATTAAGTAACTGTTTATTGTGTAGGAACAGGCACCTCCTTTCTTTTCACGAAAACCACCACACACACAAAGGATTAACATTCAGTAATCAGCTATATAACGACTAGATAAATAATGTAAATCAGACACTCTACAGAATCATTGAATAAGTCTCATAAAAGGCTTTCCTTTCTCACCTCACCCCCTCTCTCTCTCCCCCTCTCTCTCTCTCACCACCCTCTCTCTCCCCCCCTCTCTCTCCCCCCTCTCTCTCTCCCCCACCCTCTCTCTCTCTCCCTCCCTCTCTCTCTCTCTCTCTCACACACACACACCATTTCACCACTGCCTGCTTCCTTTTTACTACATCTACATCCATACTCCGCAAGCCACCTGACGGTGTGTGGCGGAGGGTACCCTGAGTACCTCTATCGGTTCTCCCTTCTATTCCAGTCTCGTATTGTTTGTGGAAAGAAGGATTGTCGGTATGCTTCTGTGTGGGCTCAAATCTCTCTGATTTTATCCTCATGGTCTCTTCGCGAGATATACGTAGGAGGGAGCAATATACTGCTTGAATCATCGATGAAGGTATGTTCTCGAAACTTTAACAAAAGCCCGTACCGAGCTACTGAGCGTCTCTCCCGCAGAGTCTTCCACTGGAGTTTATCTATCATCTCCGTAACGCTTTCGCGATTACTAAATGATCCTGTAACGAAGCGCGCTGCTCTCCGTTGTATCTTCTCTATCTCTTCTATCAACCCTATCTGGTACGGATCCCACACTGCTGAGCAGTATTCAAGCAGTGAGCGAACAAGCGTACTGTAACCTACTTCCTTTGTTTTCGGATTGCATTTCCTTAGGATTCTTCCAATGAATCTCAGTCTGGCATCTGCTTTACCGACGATCAACTTTATGTGATCATTCCATTTTAAATCACTCTTAATGCGTACTCCCAGATAATTTATGGAATTAACTGCTTCCATTTGCTGACCTGCTATTTTGTAGCTAAATGATAAGGGATCTATCTTACTATGTATTCGCAGCACATTACACTTGTCTACATTGAGATTCAATTGCCATTCCCTGCACCATGCGTCAATTCGCTGCAGATCCTCCTGCATTTCAGTACAATTTTCCATTGTTACAACCTCTCGATATACCACAGCATCTGCAAAAAGCCTCAGTGAACTTCCGATATCATCCACAAGGTCATTTACGTATACTGTGAATAGCAACGGTCCTATGACACTATCCTGCGGCACACCTGAAATCACTCTTACTTCGGAAGACTTCTCTCCATTGAGAATGACAAGCTGCGTTCTGTTATCTAGGAACTCTTCAATCCAATCACACAATTGGTCTGATAGTCCATATGGTCTTACTTTGTTCATTAAACGACTGTGGAGAACTGTATCGAACGCCTTGCGGAAGTCAAGAAATACAGCATCTACCTGTGAACCCGTGTCAATGGCCCTCTGAGTCTCGTGGACGAATAGCGCGAGCTCGGTTTCGCACGACCGTCTTTTTCGAAACCCATGTTGATTCCTACAGAGTAGATTTCTAGTCTCCACAAAAGTCATTATACTCGAACATAATACGTGTTCCAAAATTCTACAACTGATCGACGTTAGAGATATAGGTCTATAGTTCTGCACATCTGTTCGACGTCCCTTCTTGAAAACGGGGATGACCTGCGTCCTTTTCCAATCCTTTGGAACGCTACGCTCTTCTAGAGACCTACGGTACACCGCTGCAAGAAGGGGGGCAAGTTCCTTCGCGTACTCTGTGTAAAATCAAACTGGTGTCCCAACAGGTACAGCGGCCTTTCCTCTTTTGAGCGATTTTAATTGTTTCTCTATCCCTCTGTCGTCTAATTCGATATCTACCATTTTGTCATCTGTGCGACAATCTAGAGAAGGAACTACAGTGCACTCTTCCTCTGTGAAACAGCTTTGGAAAAAGACATTTAGTATTTCGGCCTTTAGTCTGTCATCCTCTGTTTCAGTACCATTTTGGTCACAGAGTGTCTGGACCTTTTGTTTTCATCCACTTACCGCTTTTTCATAAGACCAAAATTTCTTAGGATTTTTGCCAAGTCAGTACAGAGAACTTTACTTTCGAAGTCATTGAACGCCTCTCGCATAGCCCTCCTCACACTACATTTCGCTTCGCGTAATTTTTGTTTGTCTGCAAGAACTAGGCTATGTTTATTTTTGCTGTGAAGTTCCCTTTGCTTCTGCAGCAGTTTTCTAACTCGATTGTTGTACCACGGTGGCTCTTTTCCATCTCTTATGATCTTGCTTGGCACATACTCATCTAACGCATATTGTACGATGGTTTTGAACTTTGTCCACTGATCCTCAACACTATCTATACTTGAAACAAAACTTGTGTTGAGCCGTCAGGTACTCTGTAATCTGCTTTTTGTCACTTTTGCTAAACAGAAAAATATTCCTACCTTTCTTAATATTTCTATTTACGGCTGAAATCATCGATGCCGTAACCGCTTTATGATCGCTGATTCCCTGTTCTGCGTTAACTATTTCAAATAGTTCGCCAGAAGGTCTAATATGTTATCGCCACGAGTCGGTTCTCTGTTTAACTGCTCAAGGTAGTTTTCAGATAAAGCACTTAAAAAAATTTCACTGGATTCTTTGTCCCTGCCACCCGTTATGAACGTTTGAGTCTCCCAGTCTATATCCGGCAAATTAAAATCTCCACCCAGAACTATAACATGGTGGGGAAATCTACTCGAAATATTTTCCAAATTATCCTTCATGTGCTCAGCCACAACAGCTGCTGAGCCAGGGGGCCTATAGAGACATTCAATTACCATGTCTGAGCCTGCTTTAACCGTGACTTTCACCCAAATCATTTCACATTTCGGATCTCCGTCAATTTCCTTCGATACTATTGCACTTCTTATCGCTATAAACACGCCTCCCCCTTCACTGCCCAGCCTGTCTCTGCGGTATACATTAGGATTTCATTACTGTTTACATCTGGTTTCAGCCAACTTTCTGTCCCTAGTACTATATGGGCGTTGTGACCGTTTATTAATGAGAGCAGTTCTGGGACCTTTCTATAGACGCTCCTGCAGTTTACTATTAGCACATTAATATTCCCTGTTGCATTTTGCCTACTCCTAGCTTGCCGCGTCTCAGGAGGCGTCTTGTCGGGCCTAGGGAGGGAATTCTCTAACCTAAAAAACCCCCATGTGCACTCCACACGTACTCCGCTACCCTTGTAGCCGCTTCAGGCGTGTAGTGCTCGCCTGACCTATTCAGGGGGACCCTACATTTCTCCACCCGATAGCGGAGGTCGAGAAATTTGCACCCCAGATCTCCGCAGAATCGTCTGAGCCTCTGGTTTAAGCCTTCCACTCGGCTCCAAACCAGAGGACCGCGATCGGTCCTGGGAACGATACTACAAATAGTTAGCTCTGATTCCACCCCGCGAGCGAGGCTTTCCGCCTTCACCAACTCCGCCAACCGCCTGTACGAACTGAGGATGACCTCTGAACCCAGACGGCAGGAGTCTTTGGTGCCGACATGAGCAACAATTTGCAGTCGGGTGCACCCAGTGCTCTCTATCGCCGCAGGTAGGGCCTCCTCCACATCTCGGATGAGACCACTCGGCAAGCATACAGAGTGAACACTGGCCTTCTTCCCCGACCTTTCCGCTGTTTCCCTAAGGGGCTCCATCACCCGCCTAACGTTGGAGCTCCCAATAACTAATAAACCCCTCCCCCCGTGTGCCTGCTCGGACCTTGCTGAAGGAGCAGCCACATGTCCACTCACAGGCAGAGCGGGCGATGCCACACAGCAAGCCTCCACATTTACCCTCCGCCTCGTGCGCCGCGAACGCCGCTGAACCCGCCACTCCCCTTGGGGAGAGGGTGGCCCAACCGCGCACGGTACCCGCGAAGATGTCTCGACAGCAGGGACAGTGGGTGAAGCATGTAACACCTGGGGTGCACCATGCGACGCACCAGACTCCCCACTGCTGCTACACTCCGAGGCAGCAGCCTGAAGACGGCTGACCGCGGCCATCAACACGTTCAGCTGTTTGCGAACAGTGGCCAGCTCCTCCTGCGTCCGTACACAGCAGTCACACATCCTATCCATCCTAAGGAATCAATTTACTGAAGAGAGTTAATCAACTTTTAACTGGACTGCTAATTCACTAAAGGCGGCTGATTATTGACTAAACTGGGATTGCTAGCCACTTGTTGTAGAAAGCAATGAAAATAGCACTACCTGTCTCTGGACTGTATTGAAAACAAACACTAGCACTACTGGCACTATGGTTGACTAAAGGGACTCTCTCCTGACTATTCAAAACAAACACGAAATCTATGGAACACTATTAATAGCACTCGACAATTAAAGCTTCCTAAAAGCAAAAACACACGGAAGAAGAAGGGACAAGTAATAAAAATACAGTTAATACTCAAATTAAGGTAGCTCGCTGCACAGCAGACGTGAAGCAGACGGCGGTTAGGACGACACTGACACTACTGGCACTATGGCTGACTAAAGGGACTCTCTCTGACTATTCAAAACAAACGCGAAATCTATGGAACACTATTAATAGCACTCGACAATTAAAGCTTCCTAAAAGCAAAAACACACGGAAGAAGAAGTGACAAGTAATAAAAATACAGTTAATACTTAAATTAAGGTAGCTCGCTGCACAGCAGACGTGAAGCAGACGGCGGTTAGGACGACACTCATTACTAAGTCAATGCCCTTTGCCTCAACTTTGTAGTCACTGTTCACAACATTTACTCACTTTCCCCCACCTTCACTCTCTTCCACCCCCCCCCCCCCCCCCACGCACACACCCACAATCCTCCATGCCTCTCCATCATTTAAACCTTATCTCGATCACTACCTCTTCATTTAGCTTACATATTAAATAAATACGCAGTAAGATAAGTAATTGACATAGTACACTTATGACAGATCAAAGAGGGAGAAAATAAAACAAGTTTAAAAAAAGGACAAAGTGTAAACCAAAACTAGCGGGTACTTTGGCAACACAAAACCACAAAGGAACATGTCTAGACAGAAGCATGCAAACATGCTGCAGTGGTACTGCATTGCTTTATGTTTCTCATCAAGTAATGTTTAGTGAACATGAGATTAGACAAAAAACGCAGTGCCAAATGAGGGAATACGTACAAAATGTGCTAGCAGACGACATTTCCTGCTGTGACCGAATATTTGATGTAAAATGCCGTAAGTTAAATCAATAGCTGTTCTTAGATGTAGAAAGCAATCCAAATTGTAAAAGTGTTTCATTACAGACCGCTGACGATTTTTTTTATCAATAAAACGAACCGCATTTGCTAACAAAAATTCGTGTTTTCCTGTAGCTGTACAAACAGATTTAAGATGCTTTCTACAATAATCGGAATTCATTCTTAAGATGCTGACAGATGTACATAACTGTTGACCATTTTAATGTAGGACACACTTTAAAACTCTAACCTTCCATTCCGCAGACGTGGATTATAATTTCTAGTCTATGTTACGTGAATGTGGAATTGTGAATCTCTTTACATATCCTGGCCTTACTTTTTAGCATAATACAGGCAGTAAGGAATGTAACAGCAGTGCAGAAGTATGTCTTCCTCTACTTTCACAAACGAGTACCTGGTATAACCACTAGTTTCATCTTCTTTACTTTGTATGATCGTGAAGACAAGAACAACACTCACATAAGGCGAACTGAAGACTGTCCAGATTCTGGTTCCTCATACTTGTGTATTATCTATCTGATCAAAAGTACCCGGACACCCATTAGTGGGCATTATGTGGGGTGTGTCCACGCTTCGCCTTTATGACGGTTTGAACTCTGTTGGGGATACTTTCAGTGAGGTGTTTGAATGTCTGTGAAGGAATGGCAGTACATTCTTCCTCAAGAGGAAATCAAAGAGAATGTAGGTCGTTGGGATGCGGCAGGAAGTCGGCGTTATAATTCATCAAAAAGGTGTTCCATTGGGTTCAATTCGGGACTCTGGGAAGTCAATTTAAGAATATTACTGTCGACAGACAATTGCCTAACAGACACTACTTTATGACAGGCTGGATTTTTGTGCTGATACAATCACTGTCTCCAATCCGTTCCTCTACTGTACGCAGCATACAATGCTGTAAAATTTTTTATATATCATTCCGAATTTAGCGTTTGCTTAAGGACAATAACGGAACCACACCATAACAGCGTAAAACACCCCATTCCTTAATACCACTCATCCGTGCTTCCCTGTTGGCACTGCTTTTGACGGCAGGTAATGTTCTCCAGGCGTTCGTCAAACCCCAACCCTTAGATCGGATTGTTGCAGGGTATAGCGTGATTCACTATTCCAAATCACTCGTTTCCAGTCATCCATTGATCATTGATGTAACTATTTACACCACCTCAAGCATCACTTTTAATTGACTACAGAACTGTGTAGCTCTTATGAGCTCTCAACCATTATACACTATTCATTTTAGCTACCTACGCATAGCCATTGTGCAAGCAGGACTATTGGTAGCACTTCGGAACTCACAAGTGATTCCACACCTCTGATTTCATGTGATTGTTTACAACCATTCTCCACAATGCTCGAAGGCCCTCTCCGTCACTATTTGAGGTCTGCCTGGTCTTGAATTAGCTGCAACCTTTGCGTTTCCAGTTCACAGTTACATAAGCAACAGTCGAAATGGGCAGATTTAGAAGAATTGAAATGACCCTGATGGATTTGTTATTCAGATGACATCAAATGCCTAGTCCATATTCGAAGCCATTGAGCTGTCCTGACCGACCCATTTTCCTGTTGCTGCATCTCTACTGACGACACAGCACTCCGCGCCTCCTTTTCAACTGGCGGGTTCACCTCTAGTGACGTTTATTGGTAAATTCCGCACTATATACGGGTACCTGGATACTTTAGATCAGAAATGCGTGAGAACCTGGACTCGTCGCACAAACCCATTATTGACTTACTTTTCTACATGTGCAAACATCACGTATATCCCATTTCTCCGTTGAAATTTACTAAACTAATCAAAAAACATCTACGATTAAATCTACATCTACATCATACTCCGCAAGCCACTTAATGGTGTGTGGCGGAGGGTACTTTCGGTACAACTATCTGATCCCTCCAACCCATTCGCGAGTAGTGCGTGGGAAGAATGACTGTCGGTAAGCCTCTGTATTGGCTCTAATTTCTCGAATGTTCTCCTGGTGGTCAATGCGCGAGATGTATGTGTGTGTGTGTGTGGGGGGGGGGGGGAAGTAATATGTTGTCCGACTCCTTCTGAAAAGTGCTGTCCCGAAATTTCAATAGCAAATCTATCCGTGATGCACAACGCCTCTCTTCTAACGTCTGCCAGTGGAGTTTGTTTAACATCTCCGTAACGCTCTCTCGCCAGCTAAACGATCCCTGACGAAACGCCCCGCTCTTCGTTGGATCTTATCTATCTTCTCTACCAGATCTACCTGACAGGGATCACAGATAGACGAACAATACTCAAGAAAAGGGCGAACAAGCTTCTTATCAGCCACTTCTTTCGTGGATGAGTTACATTTCCTGAAGATTCTTCCGATGAATCTGAGTCTTGTGTCTGCTTTTCTCACTATCTGTTTTATATGGTCACACCACTTAAGGTCGCTCTGGACAGTTACGCCTAGATATTTTACGGCAGACGCTGTCTCGAGCTGTTTGTCATTAATAGTGTAGCTGTACAAAAATGGATTTCGTTTCCTATGTATGCGTAATATGTTACATGTATTTACGTTCAGGGTCAACTGCCAGAATCTGCACCATTCATCAATTCTCTACAAGTCGTTCTGCAAATTCTTCTACCTTCTGGCGTTGCTACTTTGGTATATACAACTGCATCATCTGCGAAAAGCCTTAAAGAGCATCCGACGCTTTCTACTAGATCATTTATATACATATTGTAAACAACCAGGGTCCTATCAATACTTGATGCTGGCTGCTGAGATACTTTGAAATTTGTATCCTATCAGCCTTGCTGCGAAAATATATCTTCCTACCACTCTTAACATTCCTTGTAGGACCCATCGTCATAGACGCTGTCACAGCCTTATTATCACTGATACCTTCCTCTACGTTAACTGATTCGATAAGTTCAGGTCTGTTTGTTGCCAGGAGTTCTAGACGTTATCCTTACGAGTTGGTTCTCTAACTATATGCTCAAGGTAATTTTCGGACAAAACATCCAGAGCAATACCACACGTTTCAATATCTCTGGCACCAGTGTTGATATCATAACACTCCCAATCTACACCTGGCAACTTGAAGTCACCACCTATTACAACTGCATGATCAGGAAAATTGCTAATGATATTCTGCAAGTTCTCTCTGAAGCGCTCTACAACTGCAGATCCTGACCCAGGTGGTCTATAAAAACATTCGATCACCATTTTTGACCGTCCTGTGTTACCCATTGTCTCCCAGATTAATTCACATTCTGAATCCGTGATAACATCGCTAGATTTTATCAATTTTTTTGCTGCAATAAACACGCCGCCACCATTGGCGACTAACCTATCCTTACGATAAACATTCCAATCTGAACTTAGGATTTAGTTGTCACTGACGCCTGGTTTCAACCATCTTTCTGTTTCCAATACTATCTGTGCATTACAACCTTCAATAAGCGATACTAATTCTGGGATCTTTCCTTGGATGCTCCTTCAGTTTACTAAAATCATATGAACCTTTTCTGTTTCTGATCTGCGAGGACCAAGATTCTCTGAGGTCACTGTGGTTGATTTAACAGGCAAATCGTCTTTGCTCCCAAAGGAGGCGTCCTCTAACCTATAAAAGCCCCATGTGCACACGTACTCAGCTACCCTATTAGCCGCTTCCTGCGTATAGTGCACGCCTGATCTATTAAGGGGAACCCTACATTTCTGCAACCGTTAGCGGAGGTCAAGAAATTCGCATCTGATACCGTCGCAGAGTCGTCTGAGCCTCTGGTTTAGACCTTCCACTCTGCTACACACCAGAGGACCACTAACAACCCTGGGTACGATGCTACAAACAGACAGCTTAGCCTGCACCCCGCGTGCGTTGCTAGTTGCCTTCACCAAATCAGCCAGCCGCCGAAAGGAGCCGAGGATGGCCTGAGAGCCCAAGCGGCAGGCATCATTCGTGCCGACATGTGCCACTACACGCAGCCGGTTGCACCCAGGGCGTTCAATAGCCGCCGGTAGGGCCTCCTTCACATCACGGATGAGTCCTTCCAGCAAACATACCGAATGCACACTTGAATTCTTTCCCACCTTGCCTGCTGTCTCCCTGAGGGGATCCACCACCCACCTAACATTGGAGCTCCTAATGACTAGCACTCCCACCCTCTGTACGTGTCCGGACTGGGCAGTAAAATCAACCTCTGGCGCCGGCCGGTGTGGCCGTGCGGTTAAAGGCGCTTCAGTCTGGAACCGCGTGACTGCTACGATCGCAGGTTCGAATCCTGCCTCGGGCATGGATGTGTGTGATGTCCTTAGGTTAGATAGGTTTAATTAGTTCTAAGTTCTAGGCGACTGATGACCTCAGAAGTTAAGTCGCATAGTGCTCAGAGCCATTTGAGCCAACCTCTGGCCCAACAGGAGAGGCATCTCTTGCTAGATCAGAGTTATCATCAATACGGAGTAGCACTTAGCTCCTGTTGCTAATACGTAAAGAGCCAGCCGCACGGCCTGCTCCTTCTTTCGCCTTCCGCTCAGTGGCACGCGAATCCACCACTGGCTGCCACCTACTCAGGAACGAGGACGGACCGGTCAGATGTTGCGTATCAAAAGCCGCTGCGACGTCCGGGTCACCAGGGTATCCCAGTGGCACCAATGGTGTCGCAGGTCTCGTCACTGGCGCCCCGACGTCACCGCAATTTTGAGAACTAGCTAGAAGCTTGTCGACGGTAGCTAATGCAGCTTCCAGATGTTTACGGACAACAGCCAACTCTCCATGTATCCGCTCACAACAAGCACAGTCCATAGTCATATCGTACTGTGTACTTAATAGATATAACATTTGCACAACCTGCATATCTGCAAATATGTGTAGGTTTAGATTAAAAAGGAACATGGAATGAAACGAAAAAGCTTACGAAACTTAAAGAATTACTGTAAAATAAAACCTAAACAACAACCAGAATAAGTACATTCAGTTCGAATGTGTACATCTCTGGAAATCTATGAACTGAAAATTCTGCTGCTGGGAAAAATTCAAAATTATGTTGCTCATCCCTACGCATTGCAACATGTTTCTTCTTGACAAGCTGTCCGTGAGAAGGTGGAAACGTTACCGCTCAAATCTGTGCTGGCTTCCTAAGGTCATCCATTGTAAGAGGAGGGTTCATTCTACGAGCCACAGCAAGTTTCAACCGTCTGGAGTCATGTTCAATCTGATTTGTGGCAGCAGATACTGCAGACCATTCCATTCCGTTGAACACACCTCCACGAAGGTACATCTCCTCGAGTTGGGCGCTATGTACTCTTGCGTTATCGGTTTGAAAGACGAGCCCATCGCCTAATACATTAACTGTAGGGTTGGGCATTATATTGAGAGATCTGGTTCCGATACTGTGTAGCCTTCAAATTATGCTGAACAGCGATGAGAAATGAGTGAGATCTGTGTACAAGGCTGGTCCAAAACATGACTGGCTCACCTTCTAGTGAACTCATGGAATTGTTTGCCTCAGACGTGCGTTGGTGCCTTGTACCTCTATATCTTTCGACGACAATCATCAGAGCCGAGAGAAATACTGTACTCGTCAGTAAAGACAGCTCAATCTCACTGATTCACATTACGTATTAGGGATTCCTTTGCATAACTGATTAGCGCAACACGGTGCTGGAGAGCTTACGCTGTTGTTAGTTACGGAAACCTAGAAGTCAAATTAATTACATGGAGGTGATTGGTTGCTTACTGTGTCAACACAGCTCTCCCATTTGGTAGTCTTGTTGCACACTCTTGGGACACCTACGACCTATAATTTGTAGGTATCGATCATCAGTTGGTCCTGTTGATGGCAGGCAACTACTACGAGGCAAAAGATGTTTCACCTTAGCGCTCCAGTGTTGAATGGCGTGTTTGTAGTGTAAGCCAGTTCGGCGGCCGGCTATAAACTGGGATATACTATCAGTTATCGAAAGCGACTGATACAAATGTACGCACGTAGTAAAAATTTTTGAAGTCCTTTTCATGAAAATGAGCCCCAAAAACTAAAATGAATTCAATCTGCACGTTTTTTCAACACGACGGCGCGCTTCTAGTTTTTGCTGAGTGGTGGTATTTTCTCTTATACAGCCTCTCAGTCAGTTCAGTGATTTTGGTCAATGTGACCACTGTAGCGATCAAAAAGGTTGAAAACTGCAGGAAATGTATAATTTTGAAACATGCAGAAACATTCAAATATTCTTGATAGAGAAAACTTCCTGCAAATGAATATGTTAATACAGTTTTTCGTAATAGAGTCTAAAGTTTGGCGCTGCCTAAGAGCATGCTGCTCCGTGGGTAGTATTTAAAATAAATTAAAACAAATATTTTTTTCGTAACAGCCGCCTTAGATCTTTATATATATATTTGCTATTGCGAATTATTTGCAATGCCACAGACGTAGCCGTATAGTGTTTCTAGAACAATTCCACACGTGTGTGACGAAAAAGAATTTAGGTCACGTTTCCAGTAAAGGGCAGGAAGCTGCAGCTGAGGTGGTTAAGTGCAGGTCGCGGAGGAAACGATGCAGAGGGCAGGAAGCCATCGCCGCTGGCTTGCTAGCAGCACCCCGATGAGGAAGGGAAGTGCCCGTGTAGTAGCAGGGAGACACGCCACCGCAAGGCCACTGCTTCTGTTGGGAAGCTGGAAATTTCTCCCATCCCCCGAGGCGAGTTCGGCTACTGGGCGATGGATCAGAAGTCGTTTCTGCGCAATGCCCCCTGACGCAGAGTGTGATCGTCTGGTGTTAAGGGCATTGGAAGGATAACGGTAAACGTTACTAACATCATGACAGGGATGAGCGAGTATCAACAAAAATTTTGCACTGCGGACTTTGTCGTCATTATGTACGTGAAACATATGTGCTTCAGACTAATACCTAGTATTGAATTTTTAATAGAGAACAATGAAATGTTATCTGAGGAATGACAATTGTGTGTACCTCACACTGAGAACATTTAATTGGTTACTGTCTTTTGTCAGGTACTTTGTTAATTTGAACATTTTGTTTTTATTTAAGCGAAAAGTCAGATCGGAACTGATCTGTGTATATATTTAGCATCATAAAAATGTACTCACTTCCAGGGCAGGGTTTGACTTGAGTACTACAGACGTGTTTTATTATTACTCTGAATCATGAACATTGAGGTGACTAAAGTAACGAAGTAACTCCCAATGTCGCGTCGGTCCTCCTTTTGTCCGGGATAGTGCAGTAACTCGACTTAGCATGGACTTAGCAGGTCGCTGGAAGTTCCCTTCTTACATATTGACCCACGCCGCCTATACAGCCGTCCATAATAGTGAAAGTGTTGCCTATGCAGGATTTTGTGCACAAACAGACCTCTCGATTATTTCCCATAAATGTTCGATGGGTTTCATGTCGGGCGGTCTCGGTGGCCAAATCATTCGCTCGAGTTATCCAGGTTCTCCTCAAACCAACCACGAACAATTGTGGCTAGTTGACACGGCGCATTGTCGTCCATAAAAATTCTATCGTTGTTTCGGAACATGAAGTCCATAAATGGCTACAAATGGTCTCCAAGTAGTCGAACATAGGCATTTGCAGTCAGTGATCGGTGCAGTTGGAGCAGTGGACCCAATCCATTCCATGTAAACACAGTCCACACTTTTTATAGAGCCACCACCAGCTTGCACAGTGCCTTATTGACAACTTGGGTCCATGGCTTCGAGAACTCTGCGCCACACTCGAACACTACCGTCAGCTCTTACCAACTGAAATCGGAACTTATCTGACCAAGCCACTGTTTTCCAGATGTCTAGGGTCCAACCGGTATGGTCACGAGCCCAGGAGAGGCGTTGCAGGCGATATCGTGCTGTTAGCAAAAGCACTCGCGCCAGTCGTCTACTGCCATAGCCCATTAGCGAAAATTTCGGCGGACCCTCCTAACGGATATGTTCGTCGTACGTCTCACATTAATTTCTGTGGTTATTTCAAGCAGTATTGTTTGACTGTTAGCGCCTGAGAACTCTTCGCAATCGCCGCTGTACTCGGTCGTTAAGTGAAGGCCGTCGACCATACTGTCCGGTATGAGAGGTTATGCCTGAAATTTGGTATTTTCGGCACACTCTTGACATTGTGGACCTTAGAATACTGAATTCCCTAACGATTTCCGAATTGGAATGTCTCATTCGTCTTGCTCTAACTGCCACTCCGCGTTCGAAGGCTGTTAATTTTCGTCGTGCGACCATAATCACGTCGGAAAACCTTTCACATATATCACCTAAGTAGAAATGACAGATTAGTCAGTGCACTGCCCTTTTATACCTTGTGTACGCGATACTGCCGCCATCTATGAATGTGCCTGTGGCGTTTGTCACCTCAATGTATGTTTCATATACACAATGACGATCAAGTCAGCAGCGCAAATGTTTTGTTGATACTCGCTTCTTCATGTCGATTTCATGTACCTGAAATAGGACAAATGTTATGGACTGACGTAGTAGGAATATATATTTTTGTATTTTATAACTATTGTCACGTCCTCGGTGCTTACACACTGTACATCCATCACGTTGTACAATGATCAGTAGAAAGTACCCAAGATATTGACAACTATAATCTTATCCTAGCACGTTACAGTGATTTTCACTGTTAATTTGTAAAGATTAGAAAATATTTTCAAAGAGACTATTTAATAGATATAATATGTCGACAGTATTAGACTTAAAAGTATTTAAGGAAAAACGTTTCGGTGGGCTCTGTAAAATGAATAGCAAAAACTGCATTCTCAGAAATCAGCGATATACACTCCTGGAAATGGAAAAAAGAACACATTGACACCGGTGTGTCAGACCCACCATACTTGCTCCGGACACTGCGAGAGGGCTGTACAAGCAATGATCACACGCACGGCACAGCGGACACACCAGGAACCGCGGTGTTGGCCGTCGAATGGCGCTAGCTGCGCAGCATTTGTGCACCGCCGCCGTCAGTGTCAGCCAGTTTGCCGTGGCATACGGAGCTCCATCGCAGTCTTTAACACTGGTAGCATGCCGCGACAGCGTGGACGTGAACCGTATGTGCAGCTGACGGACTTTGAGCGAGGACATATAGTGGGCATGCGGGAGGCCGGGTGGACGTACTGCCGAATTGCTCAACACGTGGGGCGTGAGGTCTCCACAGTACATCGATGTTGTCGCCAGTGGTCGGCGGAAGGTGCACGTGCCCGTCGACCTGGGACCGGACCGCAGCGACGCACGGATGCACGCCAAGACCGTAGGATCCTACGCAGTGCCGTAGGGGACCGCACCGCCACTTCCCAGCAAATTAGGGACACTGTTGCTCCTGGGGTATCGGCGAGGACCATTCGCAACCGTCTCCATGAAGCTGGGCTACGGTCCCGCACACCGTTAGGCCGTCTTCCGCTCACGCCCCAACATCGTGCAGCCCGCCTCCAGTGGTGTCGCGACAGGCGTGAATGGAGGGACGAATGGAGACGTGTCGTCTTCAGCGATGAGAGTCGCTTCTGCCTTGGTGCCAATGATGGTCGTATGCGTGTTTGGCGCCGTGCAGGTGAGCGCCACAATCAGGACTGCATACGACCGAGGCACACAGGGCCAACACCCGGCATCATGGTGTGGGGAGCGATCTCCTACACTTGCCGTACACCACTGGTGATCGTCGAGGGGTCACTGAATAGTGCACGGTACATCCAAACCGTCATCGAACCCATAGTTCTACCATTCCTAGACCGGCAAGGGAACTTGCTGTTCCAACAGGACAATGCACGTCCGCATGTATCCCGTGCCACCCAACGTGCTCTAGAAGGTGTAAGTCAACTACCCTGGCCAGCAAGATCTCCGGATCTGTCCCCCATTGAGCATGTTTGGGACTGGATGAAGCGTCGTCTCACGCGGTCTGCACGTCCAGCACGAACGCTGGTCCAACTGAGGCGCCAGGTGGAAATGGCATGGCAAGCCGTTCCACAGGACTACATCCAGCATCTCTACGATCGTCTCCATGGGAGAATAGCAGCCTGCATTGCTGCGAAAGGTGGATATACACTGTACTAGTGCCGACATTGTGCATGCTCTGTTGCCTGTGTCTATGTGGCTTTGGTTCTGCCAGTGTGATCATGTGATGTATCTGACCCCAGGAATGTGTCAATAAAGTTTCCCCTTCCTGGGACAATGAATTCACGGTGTTCGTATTTCAATTTCCAGGAGTGTATATTCTGAAACTAAATTTTTAAATAACTTTACTGCATTTATGTCATTATATACTCATAAACACTTTTATTTTATAGTGTTAGAAGGCACCTCATAAAACCCGAAAGGATTTTTGAGTTAAAATGTTACTGCACACTGTTCCTTGTCTCTCACACATTTCCTGTGATTAAGTAATAAAATGTTGACATATCCTGGACTCTGAAGCTCCTTACGTAGATTTCACTAAGTTCAAGTAGTATGTTGAGGAATAATGCCATTGATACGTTTTATACGAATGATCAATGCGATAGCTCATCAACGTGCTGCTGAATGTTGTACAGGAGTATTTGCCTGTACTGAAGAATTTATTTTTCCTTTATATTTATCTGAAATCTTCCAGTTTTTCTCACAAGTCTTTCTAATATTGTTCTTTAGACACTGCGGTCGATCTACAAATGGCAACTAGAACAGCTAGAACTTAAGTAACATCTTTTCACAATATATCCATATCTTGATCCACACAAAACTAATGTGTTAATTTATCTGAGAGATACCTGTGTACCATCACATATTCACTGGCTACTTTTCCTAATTATTCTGTTCTTGAGTAAAATTCTAGCATCTTATTAAATAAGGATCCTTTCCTTCGTTTATGAAGAAGCGTATTACATCGCCTTCAAAGTGCAATAGATCCTGACGAATAATCGGAAAATTTGAAATGAACTTTAACCTTTTCATTGTGGCCCGTCGTGGGGCAGTGAGATGCGCAGCCCACAACATCGTCTGTTATGCTGTCGAATACATCGCTATGAACATCTACCGCATGTAACCAGTATTGCTGAAGCCACAGGGACGTTCCCAGACTTAAGTTCGAAAGCGGCTTCTGAGTATTGTCCAGAAGTACGATTTCATTTATAGAATCATCTTCGATTTTATAATAATATTATAAAATTATTTTCATATTAAAAGACGGTCGTTGTGGTCCAAAGGTCCTTGTCTTCGACTGGTATCAATTAGAGCTCTCACCATTTTCGTCTCCCGATCACTGAAAGATCCGTTAGTCATTTTCATAATTATGTACTTGCTTGTTTGCCATTACCTTCTAACCCAACCGTGCATACCCCTCCTTCCACCAACAAAACATTCGTGGGTGTTGACCATATTACATCAGAAAAAATTCTAGGAGGATGCACTAAAGCTTGATTTTCAAGGTATTTCAGACTAACGTTACCGTACCAAATGATTTCATACTCTATCCTCGTTACAATAAATACTGAGGTGCAAACCCATGGGATATCACCTCAAATCTTGTCGTACCTTCTTTTGTCCGCTGTAGTGCAGCAAATCAACGTGGTATGGAGACTCAAATGGTCGTTGGAAGTCCCCTGTAGATATATTCAGTCATGCTGCCTCTACAGCGTACGTAATTAAGAACGCGCTGCCGGTGTAGTATTTTGTGCACGAACTGAGCTCTAGATAATGTCCCATAAACGTTCGATAATGGGTGACCAAATCATTCACTCGAATTGTCCACTATGCTCTTTAAACCAATGGCAAACCATTGTGGCCTGGTGACATGACATAGTTTTTTGGGAACATGAAGTCCATGAACGGCTACAAATGGTCTTCAAGTAGCTGAACATAACCATTTCCAGTCAGTGATCGGATCACTTTGACCAAAGAACCCAGTCCATTCTATGCAAACACAAACCACATCGTTATGGAGTCACCAGTGCCTTGTTAATAGCTTCGGTCCATAGCTTTGTGGGGTCTGCGCCACACCCGAATCACACAGTCAGCTCTTACGAACCGACATCAGATGTCATCTGACCAGGCCACGGTTTTCCAGTCGCCTGTGGTCCAACCGATAAGGTCACGACCCCAGGAGAGGCTCTGGGGGCGATGTCGTGCTGTTAGCAAAGACACTCGCGATCACCTGCTGTCCTCCTGACGTTCCTGCCTTCCAGAAGCTTCCGTAGCAATAACGTGTTTTCCTGCTTCCTAGCGTCCCGCCTGACGTTAGGTTAGCCATCTACAGTCACACAATGTGCAACATTACTATTCTCACTGCTTGCTCTTGGTATCTCACACGACTCATTCGCGACACTGCAATCAAACGACAACATGTAGAAATTGACATGTAGTGTCAACGTTTTGACGACGTAACCGACATTGAAGCCATTGTGGCGCACGCGTTGAACAACAGACCAAAGAAGGAGTTTTCTGACAATTTTACAAGCTTCTACGAGCGTTCTGTGCTCTATACGCAAGTGGGTGAGATACCAAGTAGGACACCTGAATCATTAGAACTATCTTAACTATTCTCTGTATTTTGTTAATCCAGTCTCGAAACTTGTTAGATTGACGGACTAAGAATGAGGTTGGTAAACTGAATTTCGTTTTCTACACATCGTATACGTAATATACAGGGTGAGTCACTTACTATTGCCACCAAGAATAACTTCGATAGTATGATAGAAGCTAAAAGGTTTGTGGCACAAAAGTTCCATGGGGCAACGGGGGCGATAATATGACGTTGGTTTTTTGTTGCTAGGTGGAGTGGCTTCAGAGATATGAAGGTCAACTTTGTTATTTTAAATGGGATGCTATACTTTGGTACTTATGTTCTTATAGCGGCTATCGAGACAATCAAATTGTGTGTAAGGTTGTAACAACAACGCTGTACTATTGTACATACAAATATTATGTTTTTTTCTCTTCTGAATTTTCGATAAATTAGTGTAATCGATGTTCTGATTTCATTTCTTTTTTTTTCATGTCATTGTGTTAAGAAAACTGTAAACCAATTTCGATGTGAATATTAATGTTCATGTCAAATGTCAAACAATATAGTAACAGAATTGAAATGTAAGAAACGTTGAAACTATTGTAAGATGTTAAAATTGTAATTGTGCGTCTCGTCCATACGTAGGCAATGTATTAGGATATGTAGAATGCAAAACCTCGGGTGAATACCCTGTCTGTAGGGGAGCGGTAAAAGGTGGATGGCAGGTGAGCGCGGGAAAAATGCACGCGGGCGCTGCACGGTATAATGGGCTCAGCAGTAGTAGTCGGAGTTGGGCATTGGTCTGAGCAACACGTCCTGGATCGATGAGGCTCTCCTGGAAGATGTAGTTTCATTGAGCCTCGGATATGCCGTTCCGACGCCTATACAGCATGGCAAAATTCCATAGGCACTAAATGGAAAAGTATTGCGACGCTAAGAAGAAGTAAAGTGCCGATACGTCAAGAGCCATTGCTCGGGTTGTATGTGTGCTCTGTGCCTCGCCATCTCGCCGCCCGCCAACTGCCGCATCGATACGAACAGGTTGAACTTTTTTGTACTGTATTCGTATGGACCAGTGTTACTTTTATTCCATACTGTTCAATAACAACATAAATTTTACCAGAACTGTCCTATCATTTAATTATCCTCACAACTAACCTAGACGGGGTCCTTTCCACATGTTGTGCAATCCGAGTGTTCCGAGATGAAAAATTAAAGTATGTGTTAATAATAATTACCTGCAGACCTAGCTATGTTAGAATGATGTATAAAGAACTTTTTTGTTAATGAACTAATAGATGAATAACAAAGGTCTGACAAAGTTGGAAGATAATTTTGATATCGATTTAGAAATGAAGTTTAATTATTTTGAGGCAGATATAATGGTATTTAAATGAGCAGGAAATAAGATAAAAAGAGTAGTAACTCATATATTGGAAATCTTGAGTGCATAATGATTTCAATAATTAATTGTTTTAATACAGTGATCATAACAGTTTCAAGGTCCCCCCCCCCCTCTTTCTTATTCATTTGAATTCTGAAGTGTACTGAACTCATTTGACTAGTAAAGTTAAAGTCAATATAAAAACCAAAATTTATCTGTGTTTTACCTTTATCAAAATTGACATTGTGTGTGTGTTTCGAAAGTTCTATTTCTAGGGTAACCTATGCCCGATTTTAATCAGATCAATAGACAGTACGAAGTTTTGTGGTGAACATTATAGTCTAATGTTATGTATTTATGGTTGATCCATATTAGTACAGAAAGTGAAATTATCAGTTCAGTAGATTTTCTGGTTCTAAAATTTACCATATTATGCAGTGTTATTACGTGTGGTTTTGCATAAACGTACATCAACTTGTACAGTGAAGAAACTCAGTTAATGCCTAATTAGGCTGGCGACCGTATTATTAACAAATTGATAGCATCTTCTGTGTTGTTTCTTGTCCGTCCTGACGCGTAGTTGCATTTCGGACTTGCTTGACGTATCATTGTTATTACAGAATGGGTGTAAGTCTGATTTGCTTCCATTCAGGTACACGCGGTCAATATCAATACAAAAATCCTTTCTCGGAAGGTGAAGCCCGTCAACTTACCATAGTACAGGCTTTAAGGAATATCGTGTGCCACCAACAAGCGCAGTCTTACAAGTGGCTCCCGGTGAGAGGACATCCAGTTGTTGTCGGTCACAAATTAATGTGAATATCGAACAGTGGATGTTCAGTGGCACGAATTGCAATAATAAGTAGTAAAGTAAATAACAGTGAACGTCAAGTACGGTAGTGTGGTGTAATTTGCGTTCAGTATGGACAAGAACGTAGAAACAGTAGATGTGCCGACCGTAATGGAAAATGCGGCTGGCAATGACAGGAGTGTACGCGGCCAGATAACAGATGGCGTTAGCGGAAGACAATTGGCGTACATACAATATCACGAACATGTTAACGAACAGATTGAAATGTCGAGATTGCCTAGAACACAGCAAGGAATAAAAGAGGAAGCAGAGGATGACTTTGTAGATGATAGTGGGTACGTGAACGAATCCACTGAGATGTTTGATTCACCACAGATAAAGAAAGAACCGAAAGAAAATTTTGAGGTAGGATCGGAACACACCGATTCCGTAGAACAAAACAGTGTGAAGATTTTAAGCATGAACGATTTATTTGAACAATTAACCAAACAAATTTCAGGACAGAGTGAGCAGATCAAAACACAGAATGATCAGCTTCAAAAACAAGTTAGTAATCAGGTTAATCAGCTTAAAACACACGTTGACGAGCAGATCAAAACACAGAATGATCAGCTTCAAAAACAAGTCAGTAATCAGGTTAGTCAGCTTAAAACACACATTGACGAGCAGCTTAAAACACAAGTTGGTCAGATTAAAGCACATGTTGAAGAACAAGGAATTAAAATTAGTAAACAAATAGAACAGGTAGAACAAAAAGTGGGTAGTTTAAGCTCTGTAGTAAATACTATGAAATTTGAAATTGACACAATTAACAAAAATATGGATACTATGCAGGGGGAAATTGACAACATTAACAGTAGGTTTGACGTTGAAATTCTCAACATCCAAGAGAAAGTAGAGCCTCTAGTTGAAACAAAAGTAGACGAAAAAGTTTTCGGTCTTAAAACTGAGATCGTAAACGAATGTCAACACGGAATATCACAGTTGAAAAAGGCAGTTTCAGACACTGAAAGAGATTTAGGCGAGAAAGTTAACGGATGTGTACAAAAGTGTGAACAAAATACTTCGAAAATTCATGGCAAAATTTTCGATCTTGAGAGTAAAATTAAAGATAGGCCTGGTGTTGTCTAAAATGGCACACCACTTGCGAAGCTATTGGAAGGTGAGGAACGCTTCGATCCCGCTAAGAAACATAACGGATGGCATCCGTTAGATTTCATCAAAAATTGCGAGAGAATGTTTCCTGAACACTTGTCTGGTCAGGAAAAGATAAACGTAGTAATTAGCGCCTTAGCAGGTGACGCTAAGCGCTGGGGAATTAACTTGAATACCGAACAAATGACGTTCGGACAATTTAAACAAAAGTTTACGGAAGAATATTGTTCCGAACAAAAACAGGATCATTTGTGGCGCGAGTTTATCATGGCCAAACTTCATGATAACAGGGGCAGGAATTCTTTGAAAGATTTCTGCGAATATTGGTACCGAAAGTTGACACATTTAAGAGGGAGAAGATCCGATTCTGAAATCAAATTGGAGCTATATAAAAAGCTTCCAGAAGATTCGAAGAGATACGTGGGAAGCAATAATCATAGCTTCCAAGCGTTTCTCGAAAGGGTCGAAGACGAACACCACTGGCTCGAAAGTCGGGCCAATTATCAAATGGCTCTGAGCACTATGGGACTTAACATCTATGGTCATCAGTCCCCTAGAACTTAGAACTACTTAAACCTAACTAACCTAAGGACAGCACACAACACCCAGCCATCACGAGGCAGAGAAAATCCCTGACCCCGCCGGGAATCGAACCCGGGAACCCGGGCGTGGGAAGCGAGAACGCTACCGCACGACCACGAGATGCGGGCACCAATTATCAAAATTTTAGTAACAGGAATAATCGTAATAATGACGAGAGAAATGACGGCGAGGGGTTTTGCGTCAACGTGATACAAAGAGGTAGAGGCAGAGGAAGAGGAAGAGGAGGAGGGAGTTATCCAGGTCGCGGTAGAGGGTACGCCGCGCAAAATAATAACGACGCGGGAAACTGATTTCCGCGAACGTTGCGGGCCAAACGGAAGCGGACAGTATATACCGGCCCCGATTTAAGAAATGTTACTGGACTGACAGTAAAGTTATGAGACAGGTTAGAGACAGGCGTGGAACGACGCAACGTGTTGCGAAACAAGCGTCAGGTGCAAGCGCGGATGAGTCGTCTTCACCGCGCAGAGCGATACTTGTTAACAGGCGAGTGGAGCATCAGAGGGCAACGGCCCAGCCTAGCAGAACAGCTGTTCAGAGAGAAGCCGCTAGCAATGTGGCAGCATTAGGTACGAACATTGCCGTAAGAGCTGGTGAATACGACTGGTAATTCCGTGGCGAAAGAAATAGTAGATGAAACTGTGGATACACAGAGAGGTGCGGTTAGCAGTGTTAGCAATGAAGTAAATGGCGAGAATGAATTAGCAGAAGTAACCGATTGGCGTGTGCAGATCGACGATCTGTACAAAGGCCTCAAGCAATGTGAGTGGGAGGATTTTAAGAAGGAGTATGAGGAAGGAGGTTAATTATCGAAAAAGGAGATAGTAGGGACGTCGATAAGGTGACGTGGCCCGAATTTAAAGAGGAGGGAATAAATAGCGCCGCGCAAAGTACGCGAGCTGCCGATAGGACAATGATTAAAGATAGGAAGGAATTGGAGGATGAAATCCTAAGCATTGACGAGGAAGTAACTTCTGTTAACGATCCGCCAACACTACACGCTGCTACCGAAAGGCACCTTGGGGAAGGGGCAGATAATTACCTAAAAGTAATTGAAGTCCACGAGGATTACACTAAATATGAAGTAACAGTGGATGTGAGTAAAGCCGATAATGAGGCCATTTTGCCAAAAGAGGATATTCAGTTAAAATGAAAGTCTGACGAAAATGCAGAGGAAGAACTTAGTGCCTGTCTCAGAAAAACTTTTACGTTGGAACCTGCAAGCGATCCAGAATGGTTGGATTCTGATGATAGTTCAGATGACGAGTATTTCGGTACTAGTGAAAATAATGGGGATACAGCTAATTGCGATATTGTACCTACTGATGATGAAGTTTCAAAACAAAACTCAGATGTAGAGACTGAACACAGAAAGAAAGAGCCACCCGACGACTCAGGGTCTACTTTGCAAAGAGTTCAAGTAAGTAAAGACTTTGAACTCCAGAAACCTAGGAAACCACCAGATATAAATGGTTCACAGGTCAGGAACGTATCTTGGGACGATGTCACAGTCGACCAAGGTGCGTTGCGGAAAAAACAGGAAGGGGCATGATTTAGAGTCTGGGGCAGATTTATATTGGACTTGGAGAATGTCATGAACGCCTTACATCATGAAACTACTGGGTTCCCTCCAGAAGAAATTTTGTTAGGCAGCAGAAGTAAAAATTTAATTGAGGAAAAACTAGAGTTTCCACCTTGTACAAGCTTGGGGTTGAGTCAAAAGAAAGATTTAGTTAGAAAAAGGGCAAAGCAAAAAGCTGAATCTAGATCTAAAAGACATGATAAAAATCTGAAAGTTTCAAAATTTGAAATTGGAGATTATGTTCTTTTAAAAACCCACGAAAAATCTAGTGAACTGAACCATGAAATTTCCAAATTTAAATATATTTATAATGGACCTTATATAATACAGAACATTCCACACGATAATGCTTACTACCTGATCTACCCAAAATCCAAAAGACCTTTAGGTGTAAGAAACGTAGTGGACCTGAAACTGTATGTTCCTAGGAGTGAGTGACCTAAGTACACTCAGAGAGCAATTTGCAGTAAATGTGCTGTATCCTATGCTGAAACTATTTTATTCCAAATGTAACAAATCTTTGTAAATATATGTATACCAATATCAGTGTGCTAATGTACTTATGTGAGTTTCAGATTACCAAATGTACTATAAATGTAAAGAGGTATGGAGAAAAGGGCTGAAAAGAAAGGATAAATGCTGTAAGCCAGATAAGAGATGGGACTGTCAAAAATCAAAGTGGGCAGTATATGAGTCATAATATAATGGACTGCCAAACACCAGTGAGGGCAGATAAATAGTCAAAGGAGAATTGTAAGTGTGGTGCAGGAGATGTGATAAAATGATGCGAAATGGACTGCCCAAATCTGAATAATAGGCAGCAAAAATATGTAGTGATTTTTCTGAATATTATTGTGTGTTTATTAGTAAATAAGGAAATAGACTGCCATTCAATGCAAGCAGCAACAAATTGTCTTATATTGTACATAGGTATTTGTATTTGCTTTTGTAATTAAGTGTTTGTGTTCCAAAATTTGATTCTTTTTGAGAAATTTAATAATAATGAGTAATTTGCTATTTAAATCATGCTGTGATAGGAGGTTGGCCTGTGCCAAAGGCACTTGAGCAAATTATAGGTAAATGTTCTTGATATGTTAAAAAGTATACATCTATATAATGTGAGTGAAAGGAAGTTGTGGTATAAACTTTTATGATTGCACATTCATGCAAAGATTTAGAACCCCTGTATAAATATAAAGTTCAGTGTTCCCATCAAATTTGCACTTAGTGAAATTTACTGGAAACAGGGGCATGTGTAACAACAACAACGCTGTACTATTGTACATATAAATATTATGTTTTTTTCTCTTCTGAATTTTCGATAAATTAGTGTAATCGATGTTCTGATTTCATTTCTTTTTTTTTTCATGTCATTGTGTTAAGAAAACTGTAAACCAATAATGGAGATTATCTCCATATTAATGTTTATGTCAAATGTCAAACAATATTGTAACAGAATTGAAATGTAAGAAACGTTGAAACTATTGTAAGATGTTAAAATTGTAATTGTGCGTCTCGTCCATACGTAGGCAATGTATTAGGATATGTAGAATGCAAAACCTCGGGTGAATACCCTGTCTGTAGGGGAGCGGTAAAAGGTGGATGGCAGGTGAGCGCGGGAAAAATGCACGCGGGCGCTGCACGGTATAATGGGCTCAGCAGTAGTAGTCGGAGTTGGGCATTGGTCTGAGCAACACGTCCTGGATCGATGAGGCTCTCCTGGAAGATGTAGTTTCATTGAGCCTCGGATATGCCGTTCCGACGCCTATACAGCATGGCAAAATTCCATAGGCACTAAATGGAAAAGTATTGCGACGCTAAGAAGAAGTAAAGTGCCGATACGTCAAGAGCCATTGCTCGGGTTGTATGTGTGCTCTGTGCCTCGCCATCTCGCCGCCCGCCAACTGCCGCATCGATACGAACAGGTTGAACTTTTTTGTACTGTATTCGTATGGACCAGTGTTACTTTTATTCCATATTGTTCAATAACAACATAAATTTTACCAGAACTGTCCTATCATTTAATTATCCTCACAACTAACCTAGACGGGGTCCTTTCCACATGTTGTGCAATCCGAGTGTTCCGAGACGAAAAATTAAAGTATGTGTTAATAATAATTACCTGCAGACCTAGCTATGTTAGAATGATGTTTAAAGAACTTTTTTGTTAATGAACTAATAGATGAATAACAAAGGTCCGACAAAGTTGGAAGATAATTTTGATATCGATTTAGAAATGAAGTTTAATTATTTTGAGGCAGATATAATGGTATTTAAATGAGCAGGAAATAAGATAAAAAGAGTAGTAACTCATATATTGGAAAACTTGAGTGCATAATGATTTCAATAATTAATTGTTTTAATACAGTGATCATAACAGTTTCAAGGTCCCCCCCCCCCCTCTTTCTTATTCATTTGAATTCTGAAGTGTACTGAACTCATTTGACTAGCAAAGTTAAAGTCAATATAAAAACCAAAATTTATCAGTGTGTAATATTTCTACAAGAACTTGCTATGCTGAAATCGGATGCTAATAGTAGAATAAAAGCGGGTTACAAGCCGTGAGCTGTCTGGGGAGAAGTTAACCGTGCGTTTACTAGGCACACTGTTTCAGCAGGTAACTAGTCTATGTTTACCACATTACCAATCAGACTAACATTGATTATAATCTTTTACAGTCATACAACAACCGGTAATATATATTTATAAAAAGGGAGAATTTAAATAAGAAGAAAGAATTCAGTTTATATTTGCAAATTTATTTTAAAGATTGTTCATTGAAATTTCAGCATATTATCCGTGAGTTATAACTGAGCTGGTGCCTTATTTACGATTGTGAAAATGTGAGATTGGAATCTTACTGAACACATAAAATATGGAGTCAAGATTGGGAGACTGGATACAACACTGCATTCATAAAACAACACACAAAGAACATTGAAACACATGCTAGAGAAAGTTAATCACTACAAACAGATTCAAATTTTTACCCAAAGAATTTAAGTTCGTAGCACAATCCTGTCCGTCATGTAATTACCACACACTGGTATACTAAATTCATATTAACTCTTTGTGAAATCTTCCCAAGAAGAATAGCTGAGGGCTACTTTGAATTACACCACATGCTTCACGTGGTCAACTTGGTTTACACAAAGCGTATAACTCCACAGTAATTTTGATAATAAAATAAATTCGATCGAAAAGCAATTGACAAAAGAAAAACCTTGAACTGGTTACTAACGTCTTACTGTTAACCTGACGGGTCACACAGTTATATAAGCACGTGGTACTGGTCTCACAAAGTACACGTCACGTGGGTTGAACATAAAGAAAAGTTGCTATATTCAAAATATTGTCAAGACGACACGTTATAATCACACAAGCTTTTGCATTTAAGATTGATCTTACTTAGAGTTACTGATCAACACGTGGTTCCACTTTACTCACAAAGTAGTAACAAAGCAACTCCCGGAAAATAATATGAACCTCACACGAGAATTACACTACGCTGCAATTTAAGATAACCTTAGATATCTTAGAGCTAAACCCGAAATAAAAGTGATTAAATTCTCAGTTAGGCTGAACTTAACAAATCCATTGTCCTACGGACTCAGCAGACACGCGCTTAGCCGGAGATCTTACCATTTCAGACGCTCGCTACTGCCAGACTGCAACTGCCTACCGCCAGACTGCTACTCTCCAACTACCAGACTGCAACTCTCCCACACTGGACTGCCACTGCCTACCACCGCACGTGCTTCCCTGAGGGTGGCTCACAAAGACAAACGGAAGGGGCCAGAGGGGCAGCTTCCTATACCAACATGACAAGGGACGGACCGGACCATACTAAGAATAGAAACCTCTCTGCTTTTAGGAACCGTAGCTACCTGTTCCGACGTTGGTCCTACTGTTCTCTAGCAGACAGCCTTGTCTGCTACCCTCAAGCATGCAACTACAAACACATTTGATCATTCATCCTCTCACACAGAAGGGAAGGGGGATGACAGTACCTTATCATATACAGTATATAAAAGAAAGCGGATGTAGGTTCCGTATGAGACTGTGTGACATGAATTACATATAAACTGTGCTTTAAAGTGTAGTAGTGTGACACATCGTTCTTGTTTATGTGTAAAAGTAACACGTTCCACTACTCAGTCTCCTCCCAGATA
The DNA here is from genome assembly GCF_023898315.1 of Schistocerca nitens. Taxonomy (NCBI): domain Eukaryota; kingdom Metazoa; phylum Arthropoda; class Insecta; order Orthoptera; family Acrididae; genus Schistocerca; species Schistocerca nitens. The sequence goes on along the minus strand of NC_064616.1, from coordinate 553,620,688 downwards.
GTCAGAAACGCCACAGTAAATTTAGACGAGGAATTTATGCCGTAAATGACAACAGATTTAAGAAATCAAACATGAAAGGAATCCAACAGAGACCTTTCATAACCCCAACGCTCCGGGAAAAGACTGTGCAGGGAATTTTCTGGCCATGCTAGGACATTCCCATTCAGGCTTCTCACACCCTACTTAAACCAAAATTGTAAAGAAAAGGCAAAAGGTCACCAGCTACTTGCTAAAACACAATAATTTCAAACATCTTTACAATCTACCAATTTCAAAGAGAGAAAAAAAACACACAATCTGTGACACCTATTTAAAAGATCGTGTAGACCTAAATCGGTCAGCAAGTAAAAACAATGGTTCCTGTGTCATTAATATGAAAACAATTTCTGGTTGTTACCCTTATTGAGTTCACCAGTATTTGCTCATTGCAAGAGCCAACTGATCACAGGCAAATTTATGACTGTTTATTAAGAAGCAAAATTTATGAAAATAGCAAAGGTGCCACAGCAATTAAAAAAGAACATGAAATAACATCAGTATTATAAAGCAGAACTTTACCATGCACAATTCGCAAAAGCAAAAAATTGACAAGAAAAAAAAACATGTTTTACAAAGTGGTTATCGCAAAAAAAATTCTATATCTTATAAAACTAATAATCTGTAGAATTAACCTAACTATGTGGCACTAATTTAATCACTCTACAATATTTCAGTTAGTTAGCAAACAATGAGCACTGTGTCATTATACTGAAACTACAATAATTGTGTGATTGTTACCCTTAAGGGGTTCCTCACAATAAATATGCCCCATGCAAAGGCTAATCGATCACAGTCCAATGAGAATGAATAGCAATCTGACTCAGAAACGAAGCAATGCCACAGCAATGAATTTATGAAACAAAATATCACAAATCTAATACGTCACACAAGAACAAACATTGATCAATAAAACAGTACAATAGTCAACATCTAAAACTAAACACCAATAAATAAAACACCTGCAAAATACAAGAGTCAAAGTTTAAAAAAAATATAGAACACCTGCAAAATACAAGAGTCAGAGTTTAATAAACACCAATAAATCGAGTCCCTGCAAAACACACGAGTCAAAGTTTCTGTGACAGAAACATACGTATATGCATTGAACTAAGGACCGTATAATCACTGTTCACTGATACACTCACTAGTTCCACTGTTCCGTGGCACAATATAAGGGGTGGGGGAGGGGGTTCGTCGCCGCAGCTGTCAGTAGGGTTTTTTTGTCCATCTGTTGCGTGCAATCCCGCCGTCTGCCCTCTCATGAAGTTTCTCTTGGTGGTCTGTGTCACGTACATCTCGATTTGGTTCCATGTTTGTGTTGTCAAATTCGTGCGGTATCCTCGATTGACATGCCAGGTTGATATTCTTGGGCAAGGATGACACTTAATGGCTCTTCTTTGTGTCACCCTTAGCGACCAGAGAACATCTAACCATGATTTACTGTCGCTTGACAGTAGGCATCCGTCAGGAAATGTCGATAGGCGTCGTTGACATCTGCAAGTTTCTTTGGACAGTACCTGTCAAAAGGCTCCACGCCCCTTGTTTTGTTTCACCACGGCCGTCTCGTCACGGTCGCGTGCGTGTGGTGCGTTGCCAGGAGATGGATTTCCGCGCGGTGGACCGCTCGCCCATCTCAGGTCATCGCCTCGAGGAAAGGGTCGCCCGGGGCGGCCGCCCATTAGCAGCAGGTACAAGGGAAAGTGTTTGCCGGAGCCCTTCTTTTGTGGTTGACCACGCTCCCGAAGTGGCCCGGTTGACGGCGTCCCCCGCTGGGAAACCCGCCACTTTACTACTAGTCCGGCTGCTCCCGCTGTCTCTTAAGAGTTTTCCCGGTTCGCTTTCACGTTCTCAACTGCATTCACAGAAATTTTTCATCATCCTTATGTGATTACACAATGTCATACATAATATCACTTAGTATTGTCTTTCACAATTTTTTAAGACAGAAGTGAGACTTAATTAATTATTTTTTTTAAAAATAAAAAAAAATTAGATGAATCTACAATATAAAATAAAATTTAAATGACTTGACAATGTAAAAAAATAAAAGTGAAATGACTTGACAATGTAAAAATAAAAATTAAATGAACTGACAATACAATATTTAAATCCACATCACTAATGTGGTTCACTTGTGTTTTAATAAATCAAATGCCACTTATTAATTCACTAAAATGAATAGGGTTATGCCTTGCGCAAGTATAGGTCAGGACAGCATAGGGTTCACATGTTATTTACACACACACACACATGCACACCTGTTGTCTATTCTACAAACTAACTACCCATAAACATGCATTACTCAAAATTCTACTTCACTCCACTACTAATTAATCCCACAAGCCACTTCAATGCTACTTCAACAAAGTGTTTACACCACTACAGCAATGTTCTAATTCGCCCTCTTCTTGACGCTCGCGGCATACGCCTTGTCACATGATAAATGGAGAAACTTTCCTTAAACATACACAGTAAAAAGAACAATGGTTATTTACACACAAAAACATTTATACCAGTTCGCACACCTGAAAAGTGACTCGCAATTATACATTTATCATACTCATATATTCACACATAACACAGTAAGAAAATTTCATCTAAAATTTACGTTATTACAAGAATTAATCACACAGATGACTCTGAGAAGGTTAAAATTATTTGCATTATACAGGTTATATTACATTTTCTTACCCATATTGCTTCGATTTCGTTCCTTCTTTACGTTACCTTTCGCTTTCAAATCAGTTATTTCGCCTGTGGTGGTTATTCTGGACTCATTTCTCATGAATGGCAAAATTGTGGTCACCTCTATTCTGTAAAACAGTATCATCTTAACATATTGAACTTACAACAGACACAAAAGATTCGAATCCTCCTGTAGTTTAAATGACAAGTGTATTGCTTCATCCTTATTACCTTAAACCAAGCTTTCCTTCGTTCCCATAATCAAAATTATTTAATCATCCTCTACCTTCAAGAGGGAAACTTCCTCAGTACAAATCATATAAGCTGCAGTGCATCCCGCACCAGCGAAAACAGTAGGCTGTAATGCTCACAGCATCAGCAAAACACATAAACGTCGCTTTTCTAGGACAAGTATTAACGCAGAATAATTTTTTTTAGGCTTTTGCTCAACATCAATCAAGACTACAAAAAGGATCCACATTTCCGTTCCATTCTCCATTTGCTGAAAAACTGCTCGTATTTGACTACCACAATAATATTTCAGAGCCACGTAAATTACACAAACCACAATTCTTCTTTCACCTTGAAGGGAATCAATATACTTACGAAATCCACAGACAGCACTTTACGTACTCAGCTATAAAGAACAAAAAGACATATATCATCAATATTAACATATCATCGCATATTGGGAAGCCAATGGTTAAACAATCGATTATCGCATCCTGATTTCAAGATTCTAAACTTACTCATTCCTTTCTCAGAGTTATCCTATTTTAAAATATTCATACAGCACGCATACTATAGTAAGAGATCCTCATTTATACAGACAGATATAGAATAGTAATAGATAGATAGTAGCACTGAAAGCAGAAAATCGGAAACAAGGCTACTAACAGCTGGGGACCTGGGTTTGCCAGACCCATAATACCCACAGATCGGATATACCCCTGAGTTCTCCTATCTTAAAATATTCATACAGCACGCATACTATAGTAAGAGATCCTCATTTGTACTGACAGATATAGAATAGTAATAGATAGATAGTAGCACTGAAAACAGAAAATCGGAAACACGGCTACTAACAGCTGGGGACCTGGGTTTGCCAGACCCATAATACCCACAGATCGGATATTCCCCTGAGTTCTTGCAATAATTCAACACAGATCTTGCTTTCCTCAGGAGCGACTCTTTTCAATTTACACAAAAAAAAAAACAGCATTTCACTCGTTCACAAAGAAACCTTTTATCTTCTTATTTGGAACCAACCTAAATCCTAATTGCACAAGGAAAAAAAATTAAAACATCACTTCAATCCATCACATAGAAACATCTTTATCATTATTTTTACTAACATATTATTCAAAATGCATACGTCACAAATTTAAACTAATCAATTCATTCTCCTCACCGTCCTCTCTACTTCTCACTGTCCTTTCTACACATTTGCCATGTCGCTCATTTGTTCCGATTTGGCGCCTTCTGGGCTGATCGTTTGTCATTGCCGGTTTCGTTCATTCCCATTTGCTGGATTATGTCTAGGGTTGGCCGGCCGAATTTCAACATCATCTGGGGCTCCGCCTTCAATCCTACTCCCACCGTGTTCATCGTAGTAACGATGCTGGTTGCCGTACCTGTTGCGTTCACGATCTTGTTCCCATCCTCTATCATTTCTGTTGTTCCACCTGTGTTCGCGACTGTTACCCCAGTTTCTATACGGCCTGTCCCGATTATTGTTCCGTTCGCGTCGCGACGACCAGTCACGCCGTTGATTAGTACGACGGCCACGACTGCGATCGCGCTGCTGTGCCCCGTAATAACTTTGTGGCTGATTAGGCGGGCATTCTGCTGTATTGTATTCCAACTCTTGGAGAAGTGTTTTAAACGTTTCCACGTCCTCTTTGCTTCGTCCCGCAAGAATGACGTGCCGCAAGTGCATCGGCAATTTGGTGATGCATATCCTAATTAGTTCCGCAGGCCCGTATGAGTCGTATAAAAATTGATTTGCCTGCAGCATGTGGTCGAATAGGCGTGCCAGGCTGCCGAAACCAGACTGGTTCAAATTTGGCAGCATAATTATCCCATGTTTGACCCTATCTTGTGCCGCTTCCGACCAATATGCGGAGAGAAAGGCTTGTCGAAACTCCCGAGTGGAGTTGCAGTGACGCGCTGCCGACCTCATGCGACTCGCCGGTTCGCCTTCCAAATAGCCACACATATACTCTATCTTATGTGAACTTGCCCAGTCGGGAGGAAGACAGAACTCAAATTGCTCGAGCCATGCTCATGGATGTATGCCTTTTTGAGAATTTCGGAATATCTCAAACTTTCTTACCGCAAGGAAATGTTTGAAATCAAATCCCCGCATTTCCTCCTGTCGAGGCCCTTGAATGTTTCTATTTCTCTCATGTTTGCCCCTTAAATTACATTCTTCCCTGTCGTCAAAATCTCCCTCGTGGCCGGAGTCCCTCTCTGCACTGTTCGTACGGCTATTTTTATTGCTATTGGCGAGTTCGGAATCACACGCCATGCGGTTTTCCAGATGCGCCACGCGTTCTTGTAAATCGCCTGTTACAGCTTTGTGCTGTCTGTTCACTTCAAACTGTCCCTTCTGAAATTTAAGAAGCGAACGCACCTCTTCGGTCTCTGCGGCCGCTACCGGTGTAGTATTGTTCTCGCTTTCCGTCAGCTTCATCGTGCCTACAATGTCCGCTAATGCCGCAATCTTCTCATCTATTTGTCTCTTGTCCTCCGCCCCAGTCTGCTTCAATTGTTCGACCTGCTGTTCCAACGCGTGGATCGCTAAACTGTTGTCCGCTATTGTGTTGCTAACGGACGTGGGACAATGCGTTTCAGCCTCCTGGACCCTCGAGAGTATCTGCTGGTGTTCCCTTTGGCATTCTTCTCTTAGCTCTTGGAAATTCCTAAGTAGCCGTTCTTCGCTTTCTTTAGATTCGGCCTCGCCACTCCGCTTGCTCTGTTCTAGGGCTTGCAGACGGTCATCGATTTGTTCAAATGTACGGCCTAATTCTTTCATAATATCGCTTTTTATTTCACTTGCCAGATTGTTTATTCTTTGTGAGATATCATCGGACACTCTCTGCATCGACTTGTCGACTTTATTTGTCTGCTGGATTAGTTTTTTGTCTATTTGTTCGCCTAGCTCTCGGATCGATTTCTCAGATTTTTGCGTCATTTGTTCGCCTAGCTCGCGGATCGATTTCTCAGATTTTTTTGATGCTTCTTTTTGTTCTCGGAACGATTTTTCTAATTTCTCCGTCATTTGTTCATTTTGTTGCAGTAAGGCTTTCATGAGTTCTGCCAAATCAATTTGGTTAGTTGGAGGCAAATTAATTTCTGGCTCTGATGTGAGCCCATTCGTGCTGTTTTGCATTTCGTCTGAAGTATTTCCCATTGTATTTTCGGAACTGTCCGACGCATTAACATTTGAAATCAAATTATCCCCTTGGTCCATGTTGCTTAAGTTGTCGGAACGCTTACTTTTAGCTTGGTTACGTGTCAGCATTAGTGCAATTTACACCCAGTACGCAACACACTAATCACAATAAATGTGTCCCCCAAAAATTACGACAGGCACACGAAAGATACTCAACCTAGTACGCACTTTTTTTTTTTTTACACGGGAAACAAATTTTTATGTTTGATCGAAACAGTGGAATTTACAAGCGAGAGGAAAAAAAACACACATATATAGAACACACAAATATAGAAAACAAAACAAGACAAACAACACAACGCCGCTCAACAACGCCGTGAATCTTTTGAACGTCTGCTCGGAAACAACGCAAAAGTTGTTTGAGCGCTGTAGGGAAAAAAAATTAAGATTATACACGCTCGCAATCTAACGTATCAGAGATTCCAGAGTCTAGCGGAATCACAGAACAGGGTCGCCATGTGTAATATTTCTACAAGAACTTGCTGTGCTGAAATCGGATGCTAATAGTAGAATAAAAGCGGGTTACAAGCCGTGAGCTGTCTGGGGAGAAGTTAACCGTGCGTTTACTAGGCACACTGTTTCAGCAGGTAACTAGTCTATGTTTACCACATTACCAATCAGACTAACATTGATTATAATCTTTTACAGTCATACAACAACCGGTAATATATATTTATAAAAAGGGAGAATTTAAATAAGAAGAAAGAATTCAGTTTATATTTGCAAATTTATTTTAAAGATTGTTCATTGAAATTTCAGCATATTATCCGTGAGTTATAACTGAGCTGGTGCCTTATTTACGATTGTGAAAATGTGAGATTGGAATCTTACTGAACACATAAAATATGGAGTCAAGATTGGGAGACTGGATACAACACTGCATTCATAAAACAACACACAAAGAACATTGAAACACATGCAAGAGAAAGTTAATCACTACAAACAGATTCAAATTTTTACCCAAAGAATTTAAGTTCGTAGCACAATCCTGTCCGTCATGTAATTACCACACACTGGTATACTAAATTCATATTAACTCTTTGTGAAATCTTCCCAAGAAGAATAGCTGAGGGCTACTTTGAATTACACCACATGCTTCACGTGGTCAACTTGGTTTACACAAAGCGTATAACTCCACAGTAATTTTGATAATAAAATAAATTCGATCGAAAAGCAATTGACAAAAGAAAAACCTTGAACTGGTTACTAACGTCTTACTGTTAACCTGACGGGTCACACAGTTATATAAGCACGTGGTACTGGTCTCACAAAGTACACGCCACGTGGGTTGAACATAAAGAAAAGTCGCTATATTCAAAATATTGTCAAGACGACACGTTATAATCACACAAGCTTTTGCATTTAAGATTGATCTTACTTAGAGTTACTGATCAACACGTGGTTCCACTTTACTCACAAAGTAGTAACAAAGCAACTCCCGGAAAATAATATGAACCTCACACGAGAATTACACTACGCTGCAATTTAAGATAACCTTAGATATCTTAGAGCTAAACCCGAAATAAAAGTGATTAAATTCTCAGTTAGGCTGAACTTAACAAATCCATTGTCCTACGGACTCAGCAGACACGCGCTTAGCCGGAGATCTTACCATTTCAGACGCTCGCTACTGCCAGACTGCAACTGCCTACCGCCAGACTGCTACTCTCCAACTACCAGACTGCAACTCTCCCACTCTGGACTGCCACTGCCTACCACCGCGCGTGCTTCCCTGAGGGTGGCTCACAAAGACAAACTGAAGGGGCCAGAGGGGCAGCTTCCTATACCAACATGACAAGGGACGGACCGGACCATACTAAGAATAGAAACCTCTCTGCTTTTAGGAACCGTAGCTACCTGTTCCGACGTTGGTCCTACTGTTCTCTAGCAGACAGCCTTGTCTGCTACCCTCAAGCATGCAACTACAAACACATTTGATCATTCATCCTCTCACACAGAAGGGAAGGGGGATGACAGTATCTTATCATATACAGTATATAAAAGAAAGCGGATGTAGGTTCCGTATGAGACTGTGTGACATGAATTACATATAAACTGTGCTTTAAAGTGTAGTAGTGTGACACATCGTTCTTGTTTATGTGTAAAAGTAACACGTTCCACTACTCAGTCTCCTCCCAGATAGTCAGAAACGCCACAGTAAATTTAGACGAGGAATTTATGCCGTAAATGACAACAGATTTAAGAAATCAAACATGAAAGGAATCCAACAGAGACCTTTCAAGTGTTTTACCTTTATCAAAATTGACATTGTGTGTGTGTTTCGAAAGTTCTATTTCTAGGGTAACCTATGCCCGATTTTAATCAGATCAATAGACAGTACGAAGTTTTGTGGTAAACATTATAGTCTAATGTTATGTATTTATGGTTGATCCATATTAGTACAGAAAGTGAAATTATCAGTTCAGTAGATTTTCTGGTTCTAAAATTTACCATATTATGCAGTGTTATTACGTGTGGTTTTGCATAAACGTACATCAACTTGTACAGTGAAGAAACTCAGTTAATGCCTGATTAGGCTGGCGACCGTATTATTAACAAATTGGTAGCATCTTCTGTGTTGTTTCTTGTCCGTCCTGACGCGTAGTTGCATTTCGGACTTGCTCGACGTATCATTGTTATTACAGAATGGGTGTAAGTCTGATTTGCCTCCATGCAGGTACACGCGGTCAATATCAATACAAAAATCCTTTCTCGGAAGGTGAAGCCCGTCGACTTACCATAGTACAGGCTTTAAGGAGTATCGTGTGCCACCAACAAGCGCAGCGTTTCAAGGTCTTTGAAGGTCAACGAGGGTCACAAAGGTGACATGAACGTCCAGTTACACGAAGTGTTCGAAGTGATGACCACTGGTATCAATGCAGTGCTGCAATCTACTTATCATGGATTGAGTCGTATTCCTTATCACAACGAAGCACATGCTCTTACAATTCTCTCTCTCATATCTTAAATTGTAGTTGGAATGTCTTTGTAAGCAATGTCTTTTACGAATCCCCACAAGAAAAAAATCCAGAGGCGTAAAGTCTGGCGAACGAGCCGGCCTCGACACATCTCCTCCGCGTCCAATCCAACGATTTGGAAATTGTGTCTGCAACTCATTTCTAGCCAAAAGTGAAAAATGTGCCGGACACCCATCGTGTTGATACCACATTCTGTTCCTTGTTCCTAAACGTATTTCTTCCAATAACAAACCTAATGTTTCTTGCAGGTATATGGTGTACTTCATACCATTGAGATTTCCTTCGATGAAATAGGAGCCTAGAATTCTGTCCTCCAGACTCCCACACCATACAGTCACCGAGCACAGTTTTTGGTGTGTAACTTCCTCAGCCAACATGGATTTGCAGTTGCCTAATGATGCATGTTACGCAAATCAACTTTTCCATGGTTCGTGAATGTAGCCTCGACAGTAATTAAAAGCAAATTAATAAATGAGCCATCCCTCTGAATCTGAAGATGAGCCCATAGGCAGAATTCAGTGCGATAAATACAATCCGTACCAGTTAATTCTTGGTGGAGACTGATATGGTAAGGATGATATTTATGGCGATGCAGAACATGAGCAACACTACTCTGGCTCATGCTAGATTCCCTTGCGGTTTGACGCGAACTAACACAAGGGTCACGAATCAGAGTGGCAAAAGTACAAATTTCTGTTTCCTCGTTAGTAACTTTCCTTTGCCGGATATGATTCCGATGCGTTAAAGTTACAGTTGCTCTCACTTTATCATACACATATTTAAATGTACGACGTGTAGGGTGAGTACGTTGAGGGTATCATTCAGTGTGTATAAGTCTCGAGTTCTCACTGAATTTCGTTGGCATTTTCCGTAAATGATACGCATATCGATTTGTTCTTCGAAGGAATACATCATTCACATTCACTTGATTCGACGATACCGTTTCTATTAGTGTTGTATTGCAAAACCATCGAATAGTGTTTACATGTCAAAAAATGGTTCAAATGGTTCGGAGCACTATGCGACTTAACTTCTGAGGTCATCAGTCCCCTAGAACTTAGAACTACTTAAACCTAACTAACCTAAGGACATCACACACATCCATGCCCGAGGCAGGATTCGAACCTGCGACCGTAGCGGTCGCGCGGTGCCAGACTGTAGCACCTAGAACCGCTCGGCCACCCCGGCGGGCGTTTACATGTCAATGGTAGGTTAGATTGATACGCTGTATTCGGCGAATATTTACTGTATGCACGATATACGAGAGAGAATTGTCAGAGCATGTTCTTCGATAAGTGCCGAAGTGATAAGGAATTCCACTCTACCCATGATAAGAAGATTGCAGCACTGTACTGATGCCAATGGTCATCACTTCGAACACTTTCTGTAAAGGGACGTCTATGCCACCTTTTTTGGCCTTCGTCGACCTTCAAAGACCTTACTGTTACACATCATTGGATTCGTCTCGGTAGCCGCTATCAGAAAATAAGTGCCAAGCCATAGCATCCCATTTAATAAAACGAAGTTGACCTTCATACCTCTGAAGCGACTCCACCTAGCAACAAAAAACCAACATCATACTATGGCCTGTGTTGTCCCATGCAACATTTGTCCCACAAACCTTTCAGCAACTATCATGCTTTCGGAGTTATTCTAGGTGGCAATAGTTAGTTCAAAAATGGTTCAAATGGTTCTGAGCGCTATGGGACTTAACATCTGTGGTCATCAGTCCCCTAGAACTTAGAACTACTTAAACCTAACTAACCTAAGGACATCACACACATCCATGCCCGAGGCAGGATTCGAACCTGCGACCGTAGCAGTCGCAGCGGTTCCGGACTGCACGCCTAGAACCGCTAGACCACCGCGGCCGGCGGCAATAGTTAGTGACTCACCCTGTATACAGTAAAGGCCTACTAATGAGTTGCAACGGTAAGCTGCTATCGAGAGTTCTGACTCCTTTTAATTGCTTACAGGATCATATATAAATCTTTCTTTTTGACAGAGGGGCTGCTATTCTGAATATCTAGGATCATGGTAGAAAATGTTGCCTCATTTTTCCCCAGTATAATGAGGGGTTGAATGTTATACACTGAAGAGTCAAAGAAACTGGTACACCTGCGTAATATCCTGTAGGGCCCCGGGAGCACGCAGAAGTGCCGCAACACGACATGGCATGGTCTCGAATAATGTCTGAAGTAGTGCTGGAGGCAACTGACATCATGAATCCTGCAGGGTTGTCCATAATTCTGTAAGAGGACGAGGGGGTGGAGATCTCTTCTGAATAGCAAGCTGCAAGGCATACCAGAGATGCTCAATAATGTTCATGTCTTGGGAGTTTGGTGGCCAGCGGAAGTGTGCACACTCAGAAGAGTGTTACTGGAGCCACTCTGTAGCTATTATGGACGTGTAGGGTGTCTCTTTGTCATGCTGGAATTGTCCAAGTCCGTCGGAATTCACAATGGACATGAATGGATGCAGCTGATCAGACAGGATTCATACGTACGTGTCACCTGTCAGAGGTCATATCTGAATGTATCAGGAGCCCGTATCAGTCCAACTGCACACGCCCCACTCCATTACAGAGCCTCCACCAGCTTGAGAAGTCCCCTGCTGACATGCAGGGTCCATGGATTCATGAGGTTGTTTCCATACTCGTACATGTCCACCCGGTCGATACAATCTGAAACGAGGCGTAAAAATTTGTGTTGTGCAGTCATCAAGGGTACACCAGTGGGCCTTCGGCTCCGAAAGCCCAAGTCGGTAATTGTTCGTTGAATGGTTCGCACGCTGACATTTGTTGATGGCCCAGCACTGAAATCGGCAGTAATTTGCGGAAGGGTTGCACTTCTGTGACGTTGAACGATTCTCTTCATTCGTCGTTGGTCCCTTTGCCGGATCCTGATGTCCACGGTACACTCATGAAATGGTCGTACGGGAAAATTCCCACTTCATCGCTACCTGGGACGTGCTGTGTACCATGGCCCGTGCGCCGACTATAACACCTCGTTCAAACTCACTTAAATCTTGATAACCTGCCATTGTAGCAGCAGTAACCGATCTAACAACTGCGCCAGACACTTGTTGTCTTATATAGGCGTTGCCGACTACAGTACCGTATTCTTCCTATTTGCATATCTCTGTATTTGAATACGCATGCCTGTACCAGTTTCTTTGGCGCTTCAGTGTAAATGTATTAAAAACAGTTGCATAGGTTTTATGTCTTTCTTTGAAGTCCAGAAACTATGTCTGCATTCAAACAAAATTGAGTTCGAATTAACTGGGAATCGCTCTTGGAAGAGGCCGACAGCCAATTGTGGCACAAATTGTAGAAGTTGCTGTTGCCATGGCTGAGAATGCTGGACTCAATATGCCATTGTCAAGCAGTGCACGAACTTAGCAACGACAACTGAACATGGAATGATCCAACGTTCGGAAAACGCTGCGAAAAATTGTGAAATGGAATCCCTAGTGCATTTCCTGGCTGTCGTGGATGCAGGTGGTCATCACACTGAGCAATGTTTGTAACCTGGAAAGTAAACATTGTACGCAATTAACAAATATTAGCTTCTCACATGGAAACTAAAACGTGTTTCTGCCAATAATTTACTCGTTGTTTCTTTTCTACATTCCCTTACAAATGTTTCCACGACGTTATTGTATTATAATCACTCGTTTTTCATGAGAGCCTTCTCAAGTAGCGAAAGTTTAATAGTAACCACCAGTATATGGCCACATTCCCTGCATACCGCTCAATTTGTCGTCGGCAAAATTACAAACAAGGTTATACTTTCCTTACGAACCTCCGTAGCCGAGGTCGCTAACGCCCGACTGTGCTGTAATCTAGTTGCGAATTCGAAGAGTTCGTCCACACATGGAGCACCCTCTTCTTCAGTATCACAGTGCCAGACGACACACGAGTGCTGCGACACCTGCCACAATCCGACGCCTTGGGTTCACTGTCATCGATCATCCTCCACACCGTCCAGACTTGGCCCCATCCGATTTTCATCTGTGTTCGAAACTTACGGAGCACCTTCGAGGACTTTATTTTGATAGTGATACAGCGGTGCAAGCGCAGTTGAGGTTTTCTCTCCGTCAACTACTTCAGACATTCTACAGAGACGGTATCAACCAACTTGTCTCTCGTTAGGCTGAGTGTGTTCTTCGCCTGGGTTATTATATTGAGAAATATGTAGAAGTGAAGACTGAAGATGTAGACTGTTAATAATCTCTGTTTTATTTAAAAAGTTTCAATGGTTTTCACATAAAAAATTCGGAGGCTGTATCGCACAATTCGCGCTTAAACGCTGTTTTCTTCGTTATCTTAAAATATAGCATTTTCATGTAGGTTACCCTCGAATTACTGTATTAGTTAAAAACTATTGGTCTTCCCTGGTTGCTTTGCAATGGATAACAGCCATATAAAATATTACTGATAGCCCACAAATTATATATTAATTTATGTCGCGTTCTCAGTTTTCAGCTAGGCACTCTGTTTCGAAGTTATCTGCACCCAAATGGGCGCCACAAGAAAAGTTTGCAATTCTAATGATTAATTACTTCAATCTAAGGCATGTCTTATATGCAAGGAGTATTCTTTTGATACTGTTTTACATGCCGCCATAATAACTAATGTTTTTTCTTGAATTAGTTACTGGTCATCGGAATAAGTAGGTCGCTTTCTTGTCTGTCTGTCTGCCCGTCTGTCCAGATCAAATTTTGTAATTGATTTCAAACTGTTGAACTAGAGAGATGAAATTTTATCATAGCTCAGAGCTGGATGACAATATGATATTAATCCACCTTCTTGTCGGTCTGTTCGGTAGAGGTGGGGACTGCGATGAGAAAGTTTGGTAACGCCTGACACCACAACTGCCCTGCAGGAACTGTCTGTTGTGTGGGTAATAAAGCAATGCGTTTAGGCAGTATGTGTAGGCGAGTGGGTGGCATGACTGAGCAAAAAAATGGCTCTGAGCACTATGGGACTTAACTGCTGAGGTCATCAGTCCCCTAGAACTTAGAACTACTTAAACCTAACGAACCTAAGGACATCACACACATCCATGCCCGAGGCAGGATTCGAACCTGCGACCGTAGCGGTCGCGCGGTTCCAGACTGTAGCGCCAAGAACCGCTCGGTCGTGCCGGCCGGCATGACCGAGCAGAAAGAGGGAGAAGAGGAGTTGGACAGGGAGAAGGGGAGGAGGAGATACGCGCAATATAGGTTACATGTATGTACAGTGACGAAGACGTGGCTAAAAAGCTAGTGTATATATAAATAATTACTTAAATAGACATATAATCTCGTCAAAATGTTTAAAATCCGTTGAGAAATTTCACACAAAAAAACAAAGACACACAAGCGCGCGTGCGTCCACAAACACACACACACACACACACACGACCAAATATCAGAAAGTCATTATTTAAGTAGTAATAAATTTTTAATATAACACGTTTTTAAATCGGACAGAAAAGTATGAAGTACCTTCCCCTAGTCCTATACAGTTTCCTAAGGGCATGCAGATAGGAAAATTTGTGCTTGTGAATTTTTAATGGCTATGACAAAACTTGAAAGATTATAACGTAAAACGCGGGTCGCATGCATCTGCTTGTGAATGAATCTGTACGAGGCTAGGAGAAATTATTTTTTCCTTTTAGTTCCATTTAAATACGTGTTACATCGAAAAAATTATTTAAATAATTATTGCATTTTTATTTGTTCGGGTTTTAGTGTTGCGGTAAGTGAAATAAGTCGCAGCTAGCTTTGGTTCCCACCTATATGACCCTCACGCCATGTCTACACTCAGTAATCCCACGGTCTACTTGCTGTCCTCCTAATAGCCACGATTACTCCCTGGACAGTACGTACCGCCAGCCGGCCGGAGTGGCCGAACGGTTCTAGGCGCTTCAGTCTGGAACCGCGAGACAGTGAATTAGTGTCGCAGGTTCGAATCCTGCCTCGGGCATGGATGTGTGTGATGTCCTTAGGTTAGTTAGGTTTAAGTAATTCTAAGTTCTAGGGGACTGATGACCTCAGAAGTTAAGTCCCATAGTGCTCAAAGTCATTTGAACCACGTGCCGCCAGTGTCACTGACTTTTTACCACTGCTTGTACCTGAGTGATCGACACACCACCTCCTCACAAACTTTACACAGCTGTCTCCCAACTCGTGCCGTCTTTCTACCTGCTCGCGTCTCACCAGCACCTGTCATCTGACAACAGGGTCACTCAAACTGTCCGTACTGCCTTTAGCTCCGGCTTAGCCAATATTAAGTTACTGATACATAAACGTGAGTCAAATGCAGTTAAGTTCCTCAGCAGTACATCGTGAACTGTATAGATCCCACGCAACATTTTCGGACGTGTCCTTACGGTGACGCTGACCCTCTTCCTTGTTCATACTGCTTAAATACTCGATCCAAGATTCCTAGGTATGTTTAAAATACCTTTTCACGGGATGATTTCTTTGTAACCCATATATAGTTGAATATTTGATTCCTTATACTAGTTATTTAAAATGAGCAACGTTTTGACATCTGATTTGAAAACTCAGCATAAAAAATTGTTACTTTTAGTATGATTCGGACTGTTTTCGTTAAAACCATTGCGTCCTTCCACGTCTGAGCGTCCAGTGTTGAGAGGTTAAAGTTTATCGTCTACTAAAGTTTTATACACTAAGCACATAGGATCTTGCACTTTTCGAGAGATGCTGATATAGTAGCTTCTCCTTACAGTGAATTAGTGTTCCAGGACAATTTTGCTTGGTAGTGACCATATCCCACAATGTAATTAAAGAGTGCTTATTAAAAATCACTATAAACATCTAGAATGACTACGGTCGCAGGTTCGAATCCTGTCTCGGGCATGGATGTGTGTGATGTCCTTAGGTTAGTTAGGCTTAAGTATTTCTAAGTTCTAGCGGACTGATGACCTCAGAAGTTAAGTCCCATAGTGCTCAGAGCCATTTGAACCATCTAGAGATGCTAAGCACAGGTCGATTGCTGATGCGCGGTTATGGATAGCTAGGATTATTGCCTACATTCAATAATTTAGAGTAACTAAATTAAGATACTCTATTACCTTCATCAAAGACAGACAACATGCCTTTTATCTCGTTTCTCTGGCAATGGTGACTGATTAGATGCAATGTGTATTTGTGTCGGCATTCATAACCTCTCGTTGCAATTGGTAGCTGCTTTATGTGGTTGGTTGGCCTGAAGAGCGGGAGGAGGGGAGGGGGTGTATAGTGAGATCATCATCATAAAGTTTCCACTCGAGGTAAATGCTTCAGCAATAGCTATTTCTGTATCTAAAATACTGCACATTAATTCAATACCTCGAAAGATAGTCTCTCTCTTTAATAGAACACATCTCCCCTGTCGTCTTGTTTGTCCGCCCCTAAAAGACTATGTCCTTAAGAATGAACGAAAAAATTCGGTCTGAACCATGTTTCACTAACCATAGCATTTGTGGCCAATTGAACATGTAACCTTTCCCGTAGGTAAGAGCTTCTGATAACATTTGAACTATACACAAATAATTAATTGTTTCTGTTGGCAACGATTGGGTTTCTTAAAACGCTAAATTTTTCTTGAAAGGGAACTTCGATTTTTGAAGATATTCCTGCTTCAGACACTGGAACTAAGCTTGAATTACGAGAGGTAGTTTGCTGCACAAGGACGGGATGTTGTGGAGAGTAAGAACAATGGTGAATCGCTTCAGAGTGACACGACACTTCTGTTTGTTGACTATAACTCTGCACGAAAGACTCAACAAACCGGAAACGCTAGTTCATCGCTTGGGGCTGGTAGAAAAAGCACATATTCTGTATACGGTTATAGAAGGTGCCGACTGGACATCTCCAAAGGCAGTGTGATTTGCAGCGACGTTCTTCATATGCCTTTTTTGGGTTTATTCACGACGTTGTCAATTTAACGCGTCATGCACACCGATGCACTGTACACATTCCTTCTGTTTTAGTACAATCGGTAAAAACATTATTATCACCAGTTTTGCACATTTTGCAGTGACGAAAATGGCTCCCAGTATAAGGCGGCTGAAACACTGTTGTACTGGAGGAACACAACCATCCACTACACGAACATACTACGAAATACAAGACAGACAAGAAGCACAAGTGTGTCAAAATGTACGATGGATATTCTAAGAGGCATTATGTAGCTAATCGAGCTTGCTCGTGAAACGATAGTGATGAGGTAAATCATTGTAGGTATCTTCTTCAGTTAAGGTGCTGTCAACGTTATGGATTATTCAATGAAGCGCAATTACGTAACTCGGTATATAGGATGACCTGCAAGCGACGTAACTCCCCTTTCGTTTTCTGAGCGATTAAAAACATCTAAACGACATTTTAGCAGCGGTCAGGGACAGAGGGGTACGTAATTTTGTTACGCAGTTAATGCCATTAACTCTTACATAAAAAAAGATTATGGAGCCAATATATCTTTCGTTTTCCCTAATCAAGCGGTACACAAAATTGATTGACCATTCATACAGTATAACACAGTTGTTCACATATGGGTGTTAAGACTTTTAAAGTAGAAAACTGAATGAAAAGTCCAATAGTCCGCAACTGAAGTCGATTAGAGACTCACACAACCGGTTTCACAACTTTTAAGTTGCCTCTTCTGGTGTATATCTGTACAGAAATTTTATAAATTAGTACCTTAATAATGGAAAATGAAATTATCCGAGTGAATAGATATAAATACGACAGAAAATATTATGCATGTGAGCAGGAAATATATTTTAAAGGCGTTCTAAACCTCTTGAAGAGACAAACACACTGTTAAAATACCTGTTACTTCGGTCTTAAAACTTTTTGTAAGATTTTCTGAGCTTTGGCCTAAAATTGTGGGATGTTGTGATGTAAACATCCCTTGATGTCTTAGGAGGAGTCCTGTCTACCGACCCCTTCTTTTAGTCAAATTATGCCACAAACTTATTTTCTCCCCAGTTCTGTTCAGTACCTCCTCATTAGTTACATGACCTACCAAGCTGATCTTCATCATTCTTGTGTAGCACCAAATTTCAAAAGCCTCTATTCTCTTCTGGTCTATACAGTTTATCGTCCATGTTCCGCTTTCATACATGTCTACATTCAAGGCAAATACTTTCAGAAAAGACGTCCTAACACTTACATCGACTGCACCAAAACATAATTAATGCAGAGTAATGAATTTTCGGGAATACAACTACCCAGGTAACATATTAAAGTGATTAAAATTGTAAGATCACAGGTTAATGTAAGTTCGGGATAAACCATTGCAAATGTGAAATTCTGGTACATTAATAACTGGTGTAACTACCAGAATGTTAAATACTAGCATGAAAACGCGCATGCATTGTGTTGTACAGTCGCCTGTTGTCAGTTTGTGGGATGGAGATCCATGCCTGTTGCATTAGGTCGAGCAGTGCAGGGAAGCATAACGCCGTATGTTGACGACACTGGAGTTGTCGTCTGACGATGTATCACATGTGTTAGATTGGAAACAGATCTGGTGATCGTGCAGAGCAGGGCAACATGTCGATACTGCAGAGCAGTTTGAGTTACAACAGCAGTATGTGGGCGAGCGTCGTCCTGTTGAAAAAACACCCGACGGGAAAGCTGTTCACGAATGGCAGCACAATAGGTCCAGTCACCAGATTGACGTACAAATTTTCAGTAAGGCTGTGTGGGGCAGCCACGAGAGTGCTCCTGCTGTCATACGAAATCGCATCCCAAACCATAGCTCTAGGTGTAGGTACAGTGTGTCTAGCACGCAGAATAAATTAGTTGCAGCCCTCAACTGGCCTCCTAACCAGCACACGGCCATCTCTGGCAGCGAGGCAGACCAATTTTCATCAGAAAAAACAACAGATCTCCACCCTGCCCTCCAGTGAATTCTCGATTGTCACTATTGAAATCGCAAATGGCGGTGGTTTGAGGTTAGTGGAATGCACGCTACACGGCATCTGGCTCGAAACTATCGTTGAAGTAACCGATCTGTAACAGTTTGTTATGTTATTGTGGTGCCAACTGATGCTCCAGTTGCTGTAGCAGATGCAGTACAATGAACCAGAGCCACACGGTACCGCCACTTGGCCGTCCGGAGCCTAGTCTTCTTGCGTGCGCGACCACCGCTGCCAGCAACCATGTACAGTGACTACATTCATAACAAGTCTTTCTGCCGTGTGGTAGAAGGAACATCCAGCTTCGCGTAGCCCAGTTACGCGACGTCGTTCAAACCCAGTAGGGTGTTGATAGTGACGTCTTCGTCGCCTTAAGGGCATTCTTGACTAACAATAACTTACCACGTCCAATCTCAAAGGTAACTAACGCTCACCACCGTTACTGCGTGTTTTTAAAGCAAACCTGAAATGCATGCTCATAGTGACGCCACCAGTGCTAGTTGCATGCGACGGATGCGAAATTTGAACAGACATCATCTTTCAGATGCAGAAACGTGCCTACCAACTTTCGTTTATGTCGCACAGCTGCTTCTTGGTGCTGTGATTTTTTTACGTCAGTGTATATTCGATATTAACAAATTACTTTTCTCAGGAATACGTTTCTTGCCATTGCCAGTCTACATTTTATATCTTTTCTGCTTCGGCCATCATCAGTTATTTAGCCGCCCAAATAGCAAAAGTCATCTCTTACTTTAAGTGTCTCGTTTCGTAATCTGGTTCCCTCAGAACCACCTACACCTACATCTACATCTACATACATACTCCGCAATCCACCATACGGTGCGTGGCGGAGGGTACCTCGTACCATAACTAGCATCTTCTCTCCCTGTTCCACTCCCAAACAGAACGAGGGAAAAATGACTGCCTATATGCCTCTGTACAAGCCCTAATCTCCCTTATCTAATCTTTGTGGTCTTTCCGCGAAATGTAAGTTGGCGGCAGTAAAACTGTACTGCAGTCAGCCTCAAATGCTGGTTCTCTAAATTTCCTCAGTAGCGATTCACGAAAAGAACGCTTCCTTTCCTCCACAGACTCCCACCGGAGCTCCTGAAGCATTTCCGTAACACTCGCGTGATGATAAAACCTATCAGTAACATACCTAGCAGCCCGCCTCTGAATTGATTCTATGTCCTCCCTCAACCCGACCTGAGAGGGATCCTAACTCTCGAGCAGTACTCAAGAATAGCTCGTATTAGTGTTTTACAAGCTGTCTCCTTTACAGATGAACCACATCTTCCCAAAATTCTACCATTGAACCGGAGACGACTATCCGCCTTCCCCACAACTGCCATTACATGCTTGTCGCACTTCATATCGCTCTGCAATGTTACGCCCAAATATTTAATCGACGTGACTGCGTGAAGCGCTACACTACTAATGGAGTATTCAAACATTACAGGATTCTTTTTCCTATTCATCTGCATTAATTTACATTTATCTATATTTAGAGTTAGCTGCCATTCTTTACACCAATCACAAATCCTGTCAAAATCATCTTGTATCCTCCTACAGTCACTCAACGACGACACCTTCACGTACACCACAGCATCATCAGCAAACAGCCGCACATTGCTATTCACCCTATCCGAAAGATCATTTATGTAGATAGAAAACAACAGCGGACCTACCACACTTCCCTGGGGCACTCCAGACGTTACCCTCACCTCCGATGAACACTCACCATCGAGGACAACGTACTGGGGTCTATTACTTAAGAAGTCTTCGAGCCACTCACATACTTGGGAACCAATCCCATATGGTCGTACCTTAGTTAGGAGTCTGCAGTGGGGCACCGAGTCAAACGCTTTCCGGAAGTCAAGGAATATGGCATCCGTCTGATACCCTTCATCCATGGTTCGCAAGATATCATGTGAAAAAAGGGCGAGTGGCGTTTTGCAGGAGCGATGCTTTCTAAAGCCGTGCTGATACATGGACAGCAACTCATCTGTCTCAAGGAAATTCATTATATTCGAACTGAGAATATGTTCGAGAATCCTGCAACAAACCGATGTTAAGGATATTGGTCTGTAATTTTGAGGATCCGTCCTTCTACCCTTCTTATATACAGGCGTCACTTGCGCTTTTTTCCCAGTCGCTCGGGACTTTACGTTGGGCAAGAGATTCGTGATAAATGCAAGCTAAGTAAGGAGGCAATGCAGTAGAGTACTCTCTGTAAAACCGAATTAGAATCCCATCAGGACCTGGCGATTTATTTATTTTCAACCCATTCAACCCAGCCCTCATTTAATTCGACTACATCCATTATACTTGTGTTGCTTTTGTTGATGTTCGTCTTATATCCTCCGTTCAACTGTTCTTCCATGTCTTTTGCCATCTCTGACGGAATTAGAATGTCATCGGTAAAGCTCAAAGACTTTTTGTCCCTGGACTTTAATTCCTACTCAGAATTTTTGTTCGGTTTCCTTTTCTGCTTGCTCAACGTACATATTCAATAACATCGGGGATAGCCTACAACCCTGTCTCACACACTTCTCAACCACTGCTCCCTTTCACGCACCTCGACTCTTATAACTACCGTATACTTTCTGTACAAGTTGCAAACAGCCTTTCGCTCCCTGTATTTTACCCCTGCTATCTTCAGAATTTGAAAGAAAGTGTGCCAGTCAACACTGACAAAAGATTTCTCCAAGTCCGCAGATGCTGTAACTGTAAGTTTGCCGCCGGCCGGAGTGGCCGTGCGGTTCTAGGCGCTTCAGTCTGGAGCCGAGCGACCGCTACGGTCGCAGGTTCGAATCCTGCCTCGGGCATGGATGTGTTTGATGTCCTTAGGTTAGTTAGCTTTAATTAGTTCTAAGTTCTAGGCGACTGATGACCTCAGAAGTTAAGTCGCATAGTGCTCAGAGCCATTTTTATAAGTTTGCCTTTCCTTAAACTATCTTCCAAGAGAAGTCGTAGCGTCAGTATGACATCGCGTGTTCTTACATTTCTCCGGAATCTAAACTGATCTTCCACGAGACCGTCTTCTACCATTTTTGCCGTTCGTCCGTAAATAATTCGAGTCAGCATTTTGCAACCATGACTTATTAATGTGATGGTTCGGTAATATTCATACCTGACAGCACATATTTTCTTTGGCGTGGAATTACTGTATTCTTCTTGGAGTCTGGAGGTATTTCGCGTGGCGTGTCTCGTACACTTTGCACACAAGATGGAAGAGTTTTATCATGGCTGACACTCCCAAAGATGTCAGTGGATCTGACAGAATGTCGTCTACTCTATAGGCCTTGTTTCGATTTAGGTCTTTCAATTCTCTGTCAAATTCTTCTCACAATAACATATCTCCCATCTCATATTAATCTACGTCCCCTTCCATTTTTATAATATTGCTTTTTCTGACATCTCCCTTGTATAGGCTCTCTATACACTCCGTCTACCTTCAGCTTTCCCTTCTTTCCTTCGGACTGGTTTGCGATCTGAGCTCTTAGTATTAACTCAACTGCTCCTCTTTTCTCCAAAGGCATCTTTGATTTTCCTGTAGGCCGTATCTATCTTTCCCCGTAGTGATATATGCTTCTAAATACTCTCCTGGAAATGGAAAAAAGAACACATTGACACCGGTGTGTCAGACCCACCATACTTGCTCCGGACACTGCGAGAGGGCTGTACAAGCAATGATCACACGCACGGCACAGCGGACACACCAGGAACCGCGGTGTTGGCCGTCGAATGGCGCTAGCTGCGCAGCATTTGTGCACCGCCGCCGTCAGTGTCAGCCAGTTTGCCGTGGCATACGGAGCTCCATCGCAGTCTTTAACACTGGTAGCATGCCGCGACAGCGTGGACGTGAACCGTATGTGCAGTTGACGGACTTTGAGCGAGGGCGTATAGTGGGCATGTGGGAGGCCGGGTGGACGTACCGCCGAATTGCTCAACACGTGGGGCGTGAGGTCTCCACAGTACATCGATGTTGTCGCCAGTGGTCGGTGGAAGGTGCACGTGCCCGTCGACCTGGGACCGGACCGCAGCGACGCACGGATGCACGCCAAGACCGTAGGATCCTACGCAGTGCCGTAGGGGACCGCACCGCCACTTCCCAGCAAATTAGGGACACTGTTGCTCCTGGGGTATCGGCGAGGACCATTCGCAACCGTCTCCATGAAGCTGGGCTACGGTCCCGCACACCGTTAGGCCGTCTTCCGCTCACGCCCCAACATCGTGCAGCCCGCCTCCAGTGGTGTCGCGACAGGCGTGAATGGAGGGACGAATGGAGACGTGTCGTCTTCAGCGATGAGAGTCGCTTCTGCCTTGGTGCCAATGATGGTCGTATGCGTGTTTGGCGCCGTGCAGGTGAGCGCCACAATCAGGACTGCATACGACCGAGGCACACAGGGCCAACACCCGGCATCATGGTGTGGGGAGCGATCTCCTACACTGGCCGTACACCACTGGTGATCGTCGAGGGGACACTGAATAGTGCACGGTACATCCAAACCGTCATCGAACCCATAGTTCTACCATTCCTAGACCGGCAAGGGAAGTTGCTGTTCCAACAGGACAATGCACGTCCGCATGTATCCCGTGCCACCCAACGTGCTCTAGAAGGTGTAAGTCAACTACCCTGGCCAGCAAGATCTCCGGATCTGTCCCCCATTGAGCATGTTTGGGACTGGATGAAGCGTCGTCTCACGCGGTCTGCACGTCCAGCACGAACGCTGGTCCAACTGAGGCGCCAGGTGGAAATGGCATGGCAAGCCGTTCCACAGGACTACATCCAGCATCTCTACGATCGTCTCCATGGGAGAATAGCAGCCTGCATTGCTGCGAAAGGTGGATATACACTGTACTAGTGCCGACATTGTTCATGCTCTGTTGCCTGTGTCTATGTGCCTGTGGTTCTGTCAGTGTGATCATGTGATGTATCTGACCCCAGGAATGTGTCAATAAAGTTTCCCCTTCCTGGGACAATGAATTCACGGTGTTCTTATTTCAATTTCCAGGAGTGTATTTACATTTGTCCTCTAGCCATTCCTCCTTATCCGTTTTGTGCTTCTTGTCAATATAATTTTTTAGACCTTATATTCCCTTTCGCCTGCTTAATTTACTGCATTTTCGTATAATATAATTTAAATTCAGCAACTCCTGTCTTATCCAAGGATTTCATCTTGACCTTGTCTTATTATCTATTTGATCCTCTGCTGCCACCACTATTTAATCTCTGAAAACCACCCATTGGTCTTTTACTGTATTGTCTTCCCCTGTTATTGTCAATCGATGCCTGTTTCTCTCTCTGAAACTTACAGAAACCTCTGTTTCTTTCAACTTATTCATGACCATCTCCTTGGTTTCCTGCCTTTTTGCAATTTCTTTACTTTTAATCTACAGTTTATAACCAATAAATTGTGTTTCGGAGTCCACATCTCCACCTGGAAATGTTTTACAGTTTAAAATCTGATTCGGAAATCTCTCTTACCATTATACACTGAAGAGCTAAAGAAACTGCCTAATATCGTCTAAGGCCCCCGCGAACACGCAGAAGTGCCACAACACGACGTGGCATGGACTCGACAATGTCTGAAGTAGTGCTGGAGGGGATTAACACCATGAATCCTGCACGGCTGTCCATAAATCCGTAACAGGACGAGGGGGTGGAGATCTCTTCTGAACAGCACGTTGCAAGGCATCCAAGATATGCTCAATAATGTTCATGTCTGGGGAGTCTGGTGGCCAGCGGAAGTGTTTAAACTCAGAAGAGTGTTCCTTGAGCCATTCTGTAGAAGTTCTGAACGTGTGGGGTGTCGCATTGACCTACTGGAATTGACAAAGTCCGTCGTAATTCACAATGGCCATGAATGGATGTAGCTGATCCGACAGGATGCTTACATATGTTTCATCTGTCAGAGGTCGTATCTAGACGTATCAGGGGCCCCATATCAATCCAACTGCATACGCCCGATGCCATTACAGAGCCTCCACCAACTTGAACAGTCCCCTGCTGACATGTAGGGTCCATGGATCCATGAGGTCGTCTCCATACCCGTACATGTCTACCCTGTCGATACAATTTGAAACGTGACTCGTCCGACCAGGCAACATGTTCCCAGTCAATAACAGTCCAATGTCGATATTGACGGGCCCAGGCGAGGCGTAAAGCTTTGTGTCGTGCAGTCATCAAAGGTACACGAGTAGGCCTTCGGCTCCGAAAGCCCATATCGATGACGTTTCGTTGAATGGTTCGCACGCTGACACTTGTTGATGGCCCAGCATTGAAATCTGCAGCAGGTTGCGAAAGGGTTACACTTAGGTCACGTTGAATGATTTTCTACAGACATCGTTGGTCTAGTTGTTGCAGGATCTTTTTCCGGCCTCAGGCATGTCGGAGATGTTATGTTTTACCATTCACGGTACACTCATGAAATGGTCGTACTGTCCGTCAGAGTATTTAATTATACAGACAATAATGACCGTTATATCACACTACCCTGTGGCACTCCTGGCGAAACCCTTACCTCTTATGAATACTCGTCATCGTGGACAACGTAATGGGTACTGTTACTTAAGAAGTCTTCAGGCCACTCAAAAATCTGCGAACCAGTTCATACGCTCGTATCATCGTTAACAGTCTGCAGTGCGGCACTGTGTCGCAAATCTTGCAATATTAAATCTACCTATGCCCTTCATCCATAGTTCGTAGGCCATCATGTGAGGAAAAAGCAAACTGAGTTTCATACGAGCGATGCTTTCCGAAACCGTGCTGGTTTGTGTACAAAAGCTTTTCCGTCTCAAGGACATCTATTATATTCGAACTGAGAATATATTCACGAACTTTTGCAGCAAATCGATATTAATGATATTCGTCTATAGTTTGGTGGGTCCGTTCATTTACTCTTATTATTTACAGGAGTCACTTGTGGTTTTTTCCAGTCGCTTGGGACTTTGCGCTGGGCGACAGATTCGTGATGAATGCAAGCTAAGTTGGGGGCCACTGTCGTAGAGTACTCTTTGTAAAACCAAATTGAGATTCCATCCGGACCTGGTGGTTATTTATTTTCAACTCTTACAGTTGCCTTTCTATGTCAGGGATGTCGATTACTATGTCCTCCATAGGGGACTCTGTGCTATGGTTAACTCCGTATGAGCTCTGATTTCTGTCATGTTGTGATCATGGTCTTTCGCGAGACGTCTGTGAGGCGAATAAATATGTTACACTATTCTTCTTGGAACGTACGCTCTTCTAATTCGAACAGTCTTCTTTTCCGTGACGGATAACGGCTCCCCTGTAGCGTCAGCCACTGGAGTTTGTTATGAATTTCGATAACGCTCTCGTACGTACTACATTTTTGATCTGCAAAACGTAGGTGACGAGGAATAGGTGGGTGCTTGGACAGAAAGCAGAAATGATTAAATTAATGGTTTTTTTTTAATTTGTGGTAAGATCTTATGGGACCAAACTTCTTAGGTCATCGGTCCCTGAGCTTACACACTACTTAATCTAACTTAAAATAACTTACGCTATGGACAACAAACAGACCCATGCCCGAGGGAGGACTCGAACTTCCGACGGGGGAAACCGCGCGGACCGTGAAAAGACGCCTCAGACCGCGCGGCTCAGAAATGATTAGAAGTACACTGAATCTTACTGACTCTGATGTTAACTTGAAACAACAAGCCCAACAGGGTCTTTTAAGCAGATCCTAATGGTCAGAAATGACCACAATACAGAAATGCTATTGTAAACTGCTGTTGCGGCTTAGACTGACTCCACTCGTGGACCACTAATATATAGGGATGGCCTCGTTGCGGCGTCTTGTTATGCCGTCTCGGTGGTAATATTGAGTGCGCGTACAGCCATTGGTGTGGCTTCAAGACGGCCACGGATTGGCAAGGCCGTCGTATGGTTTACTGCCAGCCTCAGGATACGTTCTGCCTGGTGTGGTATCGATCCTGTACGTCACCACATTCCACCCCGCACCTCCTCCCACCCTCTCCCTCCATCCTGAATTAGGAGTCTAGGTAAAAGTTGATTAACTCAAACTGTTGACTTCTTAGGATGGATAGGATGTGTGACTGCTGTGTACGGACGCAGGAGGAGCTGGCCACTGTTCGCGAACAGCTGAGCGTGTTGATGGCCGCGGTCAGCCGTCTTCAAGCTGCTGCCTCGGAGTGTAGCAGCAGTGGGGAGTCTGGTGCGTCGCATGGTACACCCCAGGTGTTACATGCTTCACCCACGGTCCCTGCTGTCGAGACATCTTCGCGGGCACCGGGCGTTGTTGTGCCACCCTCTCCCCAAGGGGAGTGGCGGGTTCAACGACGTTCGCGACGCACGAGGCGGAGGGTCAATGTGGAGGCTGGCCATGTGGCATCGCCCGCTCTGCCTGTGAGTGTACGTGTGGCCGCTCCTTCAGCAAGGTCCGAGCAGGCACGCGGGGGGAGGGGTTTATTAGTGATTGGGAGCTCCAACGTTAGGCGGGTGATGGAGCCCCTTAGGGAAACAGCGGAAAGGTCGTGGAAGAAGGCCAGTGTTCACTCTGTATGCTTGCCGGGGGGTCTCATCCGAGATGTGGAGGAGGCCCTGCCGGCGGCGATAGAGAACATTGGGTGCACTCGACTGCAAATTGTTGCTCATGTCGGCACCAATGACTCCTGCCGTCTGGATTCAGAGGTCATCCTCAATTCATACAGGCGGTTGGCGGAGTTGGTGAAGGTGGAAAGCCTCGCTCGCGGGGTGGAATCTGAGCTAACTAATTGTAGTATCGTTCCCAGGACCGCTCGCGGTAATCTGGTTTAGAGTCGCATGGAAGGCTTAAACCAGAGGCTCAGACGATTCTTCGGAGATCTGGGATGCAAATTTCTCGACCTCCGCTATCGGGTGGAGAAATGTAGGATCCCCCTGAATAGGTCAGGCGAGCACTACAGGAAGCGGTTACAAGGTTACATGTGGGGTTTTTTTAGGTTAGAGAATTCCCTCCCTAGGTCCGACAAGACGCCTCCTGAGACGCGATAAGTACTAGGCAAACCGGCCAATGTGGCCGTGCGGTTCTAGGCGCTTCAGTCTGGAGCCGCGTGACCGCTACGGTCGCAGGTTCGAATCCTGCCTCGGGCAGGGATGTGTGTGATTGTCCTTAGGTTAGTTAGGTTTACGTAATTCTAAGTTCTAGGGCACTGATGACCACGGATGTTAAGTCCTATAGTGCTCAGGGCCATTGTTTTAGTAGTAGGCAAAACGCAACAGGGAATAACCATATTAATGTGCTAATAGTAAACTGCAGGAGCGTCTATAGAAAGGTCCCAGAACTGCTCTCATTAACAAACGGTCACAATGCCCACATAGTACTAGGGACAGAAAGTTGGCTGAAACGAGGTGTAAACAGTAAATTCTAAACTCAGATTGGAATGTATACCGCAGAGACAGGCTGGACAGTGAAGGGGGAGGCGTGTTTATAGAGATAAAAAAAATGTTTCAAATGGCTCTGAGCACTATGGGAATTAACATCTATGGTCATTAGTCCCCTAGAACTTAGAACTACTTAAACCTAACGAACCTAAGGACATCACACAACACCCAGTCATCACGAGGCAGAGAAAGTCCCTGACCCCGCCGGGAATCGAACCCGGGAACTCGGGCGCGGTAAGCGAGAACGCTAACGCACGACCATGAGCTGCGGACTTATAGCGATAAAAAGTGCAGTAGTATCGAAGGAAATTGACGGAGATCCGAAATGTGAAATAATTTGGGTGAAGGTCACGGTTAAAGCTTGCTCAAACATGGTAACTGGATGTCTCTATAGGCCCCCTGGCTCAGCAGCTGTTGTGGCAGAGCATCTGAAGGAAAAATTGGAGAATATTTCGAGTAGATTTCCTGACCATGTTATAGTTCTAGGTGGAGATTTTAATTTGCCGGATATGGACTGGGAGACTCAAACATTTATAACGGGTGGCAGGGACAAAGAATCCAGTGAATTTCTTTTAAGTGCTTTATCTGAAAACTACCTTGAGCAGTTAAACAGAGAACCGACTCGTGGCGATAACACTTTAGACCTTCTGGTGACACACAGACCCGTACGGTTTGAAACAGTTAACGCAGAACAGGGAATCAGCGATCATAAAGCGGTTACTGCATCGATGATTTCAGCCGTAAATAGAAATATTAAAAAGCGTACGAAGATTTTTCTGTTTAGAAAACGTGACAAAAAGCAGATTTCAGAGTACTTAACGGCTCAACACAAAAGTTTTGTCTCAAGTACAGATAGTGTTGAGGATCAGTGGACAAAGTTCAAAACCATCGTACAATGTGCATTAGATGAGTATGTGCCAAGCAAGATCGTAAGAGATGGAAAAGAGCCACCGTGGTACAACAACCGAGTTAGAAAAGTGCTGCGGAAGCAAAGGAAACTTCACAGCAAACATAAACGTAGCCAAAGCCTTGTAGACAAACAAAAATTACCCGAGGTGAAATTTAGTGTGAGGAGGGCTATGCGAGAGGCGTTCGATGAATTCGAAAGTGAAGTTGTATGTACTGACTTGGCAGAAAATCCTAAGAAAATTTGGTCTTATGTCAAATCGGTAAGTGGATGAAAACAAAAGGTCCAGACACTCTGTGACCAAAATGGTACTGAAACAGAGGATGACAGACTAAAGGCCGAAATACTAAATGTTTTTTTCCAAAGCTGTTTCACAGAGGAAGACTGCACTGTAGTTCCTTCTGCAGATTGTCGCACAGATGACAAAATGGTAGATATCGAAGTAGATGACAGAGGGATAGAAAAACAATTAAAATCGCTCAAAAGAGTAAAGGCCGCTGTACCTGTTGGGATACCAGTTCGATTTTACACAGAATACGCGAAGGAACTTGCTCCCCTTCTCGCAGCCGTGTACCGTAGGTCTCTAGAAGAGCGTAGCGTTCCAAAGGATTGGAAAAGGGCCCAGGTCATCCCTGTTTTCAAGAAGGGACGTCGAACACATGTGCAGAACTATAGACCTATATCTCTAACGTCGATCAGTTGCAGAATTTTGGAACACGTATTATGTTAGAGTATAATGACGTTCTTGGAGACTAGAAATCTACTCTGTAGGAATCAGCATGGGTTTCGAAAAAGACGATCGTGTGAAACCCAGCTCGCGCTATTCGTCCACGAGACTCAGAGGGCCATAGACACGGATTCCCAAGTAGATGCCATGTTTCTTGACTTCCGCAAGGCGTTCGATACAGCTCCCCACAGTCGTTTAATGAATAAAGTAAGAGCATATGGACTATCAGATCAATTGTGTGATTGGATTGAAGAGTTCCTAGATAACAGAACGCAGCATGTCATTCTCAATGGAGAGAAGTCTTCCGAAGTAAGAGTGATTTCAGGTGTGCCGCAGGGAAGTGTCGTAGAACCGTTACTATTCACAATATACATAAATGACCGTCTGGATAAAATCGGAAGTTCACTGAGGCTTTTTGCGGATGATGCTGTGGTATATCGAGAGGTTGTAACAATGGAAAATTGTACTGAAATGCAGGAGGATCTGCAACTAATTGACGCATGGTGCAGGGAATGGCAATTGAATCTCAATGTAGAAAGAAAGATCCTTTATCATTTAGCTACAATGTAGCAGGTCAGCAACTGGAAGCAGCTAATTCCATAAATTATCTGGGAGTAGGCATTAGGAGTGATTTAAAATGGAATGATCATATAAAGTTGATCATCGGTAAAGCAGATGCCAGACTGAGATTCATTGGAAGAATCCTTTGAAATGCAATCCGAAAACAAAGGAAGTAGGTTACAGCACACTTGTCCGCCCACTGCATGAATATTGCTCACCAGTGTGGGATACGTACCAGATAGGGTTGATAGAAGAGATAGAGAAGATCTAACGGAGAGCAGCGCACTTCGTTACAGGATCATTTAGCAATTGCGAATGCGTTACGGAGATGATATATAAACTCCAGTGGAAGAGTCTGCAGGAGAGACGCTCAGAAGCTCGGTACGGGCTTTTGTGGAAGTTTCGAGAACATACCTTCATCGAGGAGTCAAGCAATACATTGCTCCCTCCTACGTACATCTCGCGAAGAGACCATGAGGATAAAATCAGAGAGATTAGAGCCCACACAGATGCATACCGACAATCTTTCTTTCCACGAACAGTACGAGACTGGAATAGAAGGGAGAACCGATAGATGTACTCAAAGTACACTCCGCCACACACCGTCAGGTGGCTTGCGGAGTATGGATGTAGATGTAGAGGGTCTACGAAGGCAGCGTACCTTAACGGCTATGAACACTTGCTCAGTAGAGATGTGTTTCACATTAGCGAAGATGAACGAATGGTCATAGCTCCTCAGGTATGCAATTTAGCGCCCACGTTTATTGGACATTTCTTTTCGTTTTTTCCACACTACCACCACTGGTAGTTACCAGCCCTACACTCTTCGCAACACAAGAACCGGTACATCTATTCAACTGTCAGAGGTAGTAGAACGGTTTTCGTTTATAAGTTTCGACTCGTTCGTTTCTGGTACAGGGATCCATACTTCAAATTAATACATTTATCGTTCTCCATCATCCTAGAAAGTCTGTAACATCATCACGGAATCACCCCCTGTATACGTACATTTACAGACGCCCGCGCCTATAGCTTTGACGCTCTGTAGTCTCGTTGGATGACGTTTCCGGACATGGGTTCCTATTCAAAATAAGATGTACTCACTCTCCTCTGCAAGTCCTAGAAGTCTGTAACGGGAATTTACGACCACCCTGTACAATGATAACACTTAACTTCACGGCAAGCGCATGCCTGGCGCTTGTTTGCTATGGAACGGAGAGGAGAAGACGTAACATCGTTAGTTTGCTACCTAGCTCACTGATTCTGTTTACGTTTCCGTCACTGAGACTTTGCGTGCCACGGCTCACGAGCCACGGTTACAAGCCCCTTTCTAAAACTCTGTATTTAACGAATATGAGCTATCGCTGCAATCTGATACGAGTACTTAAGCTCCACTAATTACAGAACCTATTGCAAACTAGAGTCAGGATACTTGAGTATGCGAGTATCTGAGGCGGCCTGAGTAATGGCGTCCCCAATCTTGGCTGACTCTAATAACGTCCATACTCACACTTCTACGTCTCCTACTCACTGTTTGTGAGTTTGATTTTGGCACTGTCACTCCTGCTGCTGTAAAAAAATAAGGTTGCTTGTCCTCGCCTTCAGTTCGATGCAATGCAGGTGAGAGTTGAACTGTGCGCGGTACTCGAGGCATGCCTCTTGTGTTGGAGTAGGGGTAAGGGGACAGGTGCTGCTCGCTGTTGCGGTGCTGCGGGTGGTGGAGGCTGTCGTACAGGGTTGGACTACGTGGTGAGCAGTCTTTTCATCGTTCCCTTAGGGTGATACATCTGCTGTGCCCGAAACTGAACAACATGTGTTAGTGACGGTTTTTGGGGATGTGTTGTGCCTGGTGTGGTATCGATACTGTGCGACACTACAGTAAACGATCCCGTGACTAAATGTAATATTGGGTCTCTATAACTTACCTTAATACAAACCGGAAATGGTCCCAGACTGATGAGAAACAGTCAAGAATTGGTCTTACACGTGTTTAGGAAGCCATTTGTTTAGTGGAAGAATTATGAGGGGCGTTCAATACGTAATGCAATGCATCTTTTTCTGAAAGCAGGCTGGTTTTATTCAGGATTCCAATACGCCATATCATTCCCTACTCTTTTGGCTACAAAACCCTATTTTTCAACATAATCTCCGTTCAATGCGACGGCCTTAGGCCAATCAGAGAGAAGCCGGTAGGCGAGAGATCCGGGCTGTAGGGAGGATGAGGAACAATTGTCTAATGATGTTTTGCGAGCTCCTGTCTGGTATGTAGGCTTTTGTGAAGCCTTGCGTTGTCATGCAGAACGAGAAGTTCGTTTGCATTCCTGTGACGACGAACACGCTGAAGTCATTTCTTAAATTTCCGGAGAGTAGAACAATATACTTAGAGTTGATCGTTCAACCATGATGGAGGACTTCAAAAAGAGTAGCCATTTTAGAGTGCCAAAGGCAGTCGCCATGATTTTACCGGCTGAGGAAGGGGTTTTGATCTTTTTCTTTGGCGGAGAGGTGGTGTGGCGCAGCTCCATGGGTTGCCATTTTGTTTCCGGTTCGAAATGACGAGCCTGTGTTTCATTGCCGGTGACGATGTTCCACAAACATTTATCACGATGAGCCTTGAAACGAGCAAGCAGTTATGCGCAATTGCTCCTTCCTTGCTGTTTACGGTCTTCTGCTAGGCGGGTAAGAACCCAATGAGCACACACCTTTGAGTACCTCGAAAGATGGACCACTGTGTCAGCACTGCCAGAAGAGACGTCCAGCTGAGGAGCGATTTGTCTGATTTTTATCCGTCGATCGCCTCGAAAGAGAGTATCCGCACGTTTCAACGTTGCAGGAGTCAAGGCTGTGGGTGGCCGGCTGGCACGCTAAAGACTGCACAGGTTGTGCGATCTTGTTGCGATGATAACAGACGCCTCGCTCAGCGACTCTCCGTGCTTTTGTCCAGTGCCAGATCTCCGTAGGCATTCTGCAAGTGCCTATGCATGTCTACGATATTCTGGTTTTCCTCAGAAAGGAACTCAATGTTAGCTCTCTGCTTGGAAGACTCCTCCGTTACAGACGCCATTTTGAAGGCTACGTATAGCGCCGCCACCTATGGAATCCATGAGACTATGAGGGCTGTAGCGGAAATATTCCACTATTTCCCACAAAAAATTCCGCATTTCTTCAACCGAAAGTGGCCGAGAAAAAAAGCGTTGCATTACTTACTGAACGCCCCTCGTACTTCTGCCTAAGAATGTGCCAATGGATTCCAGTCCAGCATCTGTTTTTATTCAATTTGTTTGATGCGATAATTTCATTTTAAGTCGCTCCGCAATGCTAAGTATTTTATGGTCGTCACTGTTTTTATGTATGGTGTTCGTAAATGTATCTACGAGAGGGTGCTGAAAAGTAATGCTTCCGAATTTTTTAAATTTTAAGTAAATTTTTCAGTTAAAGCTAATTAAATAAAGCAAACATTATTAAAATTCTACATCTTGATTCTTCATATTTACATATATAGCGTGCAATATGCCAGTGTGTGACATAATTATGTCGGTGTGTGAGAAACAGGGTACTGTAATCGAGTTTCGAATTCGAAGTGTTCGCTCACTCACGGAGCACCTTCTTCAGCGTGACAGTGCCAGGCCACACACGAGCGCTGCGACATCTGCAACAATCCGACGCCTTGGGTTACTGTGATTGACCGTTCTCCATACAGTCCAGACGTGGCTTCACCTGATTTTCATTTGTTTCCAAAACTTAAAGAACATCTTCGAGGACTTCACTTTCATAGTGATGAAGCGATGCAAGCAGCGGTGAGTTTGTGGCTCCGTCAACGAAATCAAACATGCTGCAGTGACGGTATCAAATGGGCAAATGGCTCTGAGCACTATGGAACTTAACATCTGAGGTCATCAGTCCCCTAGAACTTAGAACTACTTAAACCTAACTAACCTAAGGGCATCACACACATCCATGCCCGAGGCAGGATTCGAACCTGCGACCGTAGCAGTCACGCGGTTCCGGGCTGAAGCGCCTAGAACCGCTGGGCCACCGTGGCCGGCAGTGATGGTATCAACAAATTGCTCTCTCACTGCGAGAACTGTGTTCGTCGCCACGGAAACTATGTTTAGAATAAATATGTAGGCATGAAGAATAAAGATGTCGAACGTTCACAACGTTTCTTTTGTTTAAAAAGCTTTAAGAGCTTCCATGTAGACTATTCGGTGGCATTATTTTTCAGCAAGCCCTCGTATATGTGTGTAGAGCTCAGATGTTCTCCTTTTCCTCCGAACTACATTTTCTTGAGTGAGACCATGTATTTTCCTACGGCCCATATTACGCTGTAGAAGAACTTTTAGAAATACGTTTTAAACACATTTTTAACTGTTTACTGGGATACACTTAACATATACTTTATAAAAATTAGAGCGTCGTCGTAGCTTCTATAAAATATGAATCAAAGATTTTTGGGAGTATAATACGGGACTAAGAATTTTTCGCTACTTTTTTTTCAGTTTCTGGGACTTTAATGTGCTCTTCAGCAGTTAGGGTCTGTGATGCGTATGGTGCTTACGCTATAGAAATTGTCTTTTAATGTTAAAATTTCTCATTGTGCAATGTAATTTTTTGTTATAGTGATTCGACGTGCTTCTGAATCCATTTTCAAGTTTCATCGAGCTTCCTAGGTTAGTGCTACTGTCCAACCCTTATGGCAGTATGAACTGTCCGAGGTACCTGAACGAGGATTATCTTCCCATATTCCGTCTTTAGCAGAACTTTCCTGTTGTTTTGATGCAGATTTCCCACATAAAGATTTTTCTCATGCGATATCTGGAGGCCGGCAAAAAAAAAAAAAAAAAAAAAAAGGTTCAAATGTGTGTGAAATCTTATGGGACTTAACTGCTAAGGTTATCAGTCCCTAAGCTTAGACAATACTTAACCTAAATTATCCTAAGGACAAACACACACACCCATGCCATTGTATGTGGACGGCGAAAAGAAATGGATAGGAAAGGGCTGATCAAACAGATATGCTTTGGGGTTTCGAGAGGAGGTATCAAGATCAACTGACTTCCATTCCTCGACGATCTCATCGTCCGAACTAACAGTTACAGCAGAGCTACAAAGCAGACAAGTATACCAAAAAATGAAGCAGAAAAATTGTACTCCAAATTTTCTTCGAAAAAATGATATACATGACAAGCATTATTGTAGACACTTAGCACCCAAAGATATAGCATGATAGGATAGAAAGAATTGAAAGCGTTAAATATCTCCGGTAAATTGTGTAACTGAAAACCAGTAAAGATGGTACCAACTACATCAGGAGAGAGAACATAGCAAATGTTTTTTTCTAGATATGAGTTTTATACCAGGGAAAACCAGTTGTAAGGTGGCAGATTGAATGAATGTCAATTTTGCACCTTACATGAAAGATTTTATGTCATAAGAAGTAAATGAATGCCACTTGATACACTTTGGCGATAATGAGCAGATTTGCCTATCAAAATGTACAGCAATTAATGCAAAGGGATGACACTCAATTCGATGGTATTAACACACCGAACCCAAATCGTGCATGTCAATGAGAAAAAGGTGAAAAAAAGCTCCTGGAGGAAACGTTTTAGTTTGGGGGCAGATGCCAGTGTGCCATCATGGCTCGAATACAATCTAACGCTTCAAAAAGGGGTTGGTGACCCGCGGCGAGAAGGACAATGAACACGCCAAACGATATATCGAGGGGAGCAGGTAGCGGTGTAGCGCTGCTTGCTATGGAGACATTCTTTAGAAAACTGCGTTGGGGTATTTCCAGATGGTCACAAACGGAACAGCGATACAGTTGATCACGTAAAATGCTCGTGGTACACACATGACGTACACATGTAACTTTTGGCGTCAGGAGCAGGCACAAAATGTCCGATTGGCTGAAATAAACTTAGAAGGAGTAGAAAGGGGCGATATCTCGATGGAGTTTAAAGGTAGGCCCTTTGCGATTGGCAGATGTAGTTTCCACAAGATGAAAGGAACGCTACCACTGGTCTGAAAAAGCCGTGACGTGAATCACGAAAGGACACAAGTGGGGGACAGTTTGCTACGAAAGACACAAGACCGAAAACTTCGAGGACACTCTTCTTAACCAGCGTCAAGTGTAGAACCGGGCACATCAGGAACTTTGTGTCAACACTGCGTTCACTTTGGCTGATACTCAGCTAGAAATTAGCTGAAGAGTCGTTGAGCTCCGATAGCGGGGAAACAAAACAGCCACATAGTTAATTGTTCTTGCGAGAACTGAGGGGGCACTGAAATATACACACTGCACCATCTATGACCGTGTATATCGCCATGTTTTCCAGACTAGGGATGAGTGCATGTTTTCTCGCCTAACGAGAAACATAGGAAAGTTTCAGCTGATAAAATCAGTAAAGATTTTTGTTAGCTTTTTATAGGATTTTCAGAGGGCGAGAGCAGCCATGCAGCCGACAGAACATTGGAGCTAAAAGGTAATTGCCGCTGGCAGAGGCGTAAACTTGTTGGTTCACCAGCTTGTGTCCACTGTGAACTCGAGTAACCTTGAGTAATCTTTTGCTCGTCTTGTCACAAAAACTAACCATCCTCTGTATACTTGATTGTCATCCCAAATAGTACTGAACTTAGAACCGGAATGGGATTATTTGTCGTAATATTGGCCAACTTCATGGTGTAATAGTAAGAATAATCTTGTAGAGAAACCTCTATTTAAATTTGATATTTTTGTGTTCAGAGTTATTTCTGCTCAACAGGACGTAATGCGTTATCTGGACAACTGCCCAGAAATTGTCATGTCACAATCTATGTAAATTCGTGTACTTCTTTGACAATAATTCTGAAATTAAACAAATTCCAAACAGCAATGTACTCTGTCCTAGAATAAGGGTCCACTCCTAACCCCAGTCACTGATTCTAGCGGTGCTAATGCACTCACAGGATGTTTTTGCTGATGTCTGACGAACGTGAAAAGGAGTGAAGTGTCAGACAGTCATAAGACGAGCTAAATTAAGACACTACAAAATGGTGATTAAAACATTGTTTTTGTATGTTAGTGGCTGTCTCCGTATGACAACAGTGTCGGGGCTAAGAGGAACGTGAAATTCGAAAAAAATTTCCTGCCTAAGTTAATGGACTCAAAGGTCGGGGATGGACTGTATTGATTGCAAGGACGGGAAGAACTGTACCAGAAAAATAAAAGTTTAATAAAATCAGCTAAAAATAAGACTGAAATTTTACCGACATGTGTTTATGATGAATGAGCAGAAGAATACAAAATACATTTTATTTTTAATTTAATTTGCAGCAGATTTTCGGTTTCACGCAAATGGTTCCATGGAGATGAGAAAGGATGTTAAAGAGGCTGGATTAATTCGAGGAAACGGTAAAAGGTGTAGGTCAGCGACTGGCGGTTTCGAGGCTTCCATGTTGAACAGAATCTGACCAGACAATGGACAGAAAATAGAAGACAGGCTACTAGAGAAAGAATGCTAAGAGTTTGGGTCGCAAAGCAAGCTTCGAGTAATGGATAATTATTACTTTATGTGGACTTTACTGGCCCTTATGGAATGATGGTAGTATTAATATGCTGTGAATTATTTGGGCACAAGGCCCACACGAGGACCAAAAGTTAAGGATTTCTGACATATAAGGACGTCAGAGTAGGACTCTTGTAGTGGTGCAGTATGGCTGAGAAGGAGAACCAAGGAAAACGGTTTAAACTTGCTCGAGCCCTTCATTTGGATGCAACAATGTTTCCAGTGTGTAGAATCGGTGTCAAAAACCCATTCACACCAGGCATTTCTCACTTGCATATAGGGACTACAGCAGACGTTGGCCACATTGTATTTAAATAACACCATTTAAATACACCATAATATTCCCCACTCTTTTGGCTACAATACCATATTTTCATAGATAATTTCCATTCAGTGCGACGGACTTGCGCCACCTTACTGCGAGGGGCCGTATGCCAGCATGTTACTATTCTAATCGTCGGCGCTGGAGCCAACGTCTTGTTGCATCAACGACCTCCTCATCATCCACGTACCACTTCCCATGGAGTGCATCCTTTACTGGATTAAAAAGATGGAAGACGGAAGTTGCGAGATTTAGGCTGTAGAGTGGATTAGGAAGAACAGTCTAATGAAGTTTTGTGAGCTCCTCTCGTCTGCGCAGACTTGTTTGATGCCTTGCATTGTCATGTAGAACGAGACGTTCGTTTGCATTTTTGCGGCGACGAGCGTCGTTTCTTCAGTTTCCTGAGGGTAGCGCAATACGCTTCAGAGTTGATAGTTGCATCAAATAGAGTAGCCCCTTCACAGTCTCAGAAGACCGTCACCACGACGTTACCGGCCGAGGGTGAGGCTTTGAACTTTTTCTTCGGTGGAAAGGTGGTGTGACACCAGTCCTTGGATTGCAGTTTTGTTTCTGGTTCGAAGTGATGAGCTCATGTTTCACCGCCTGTGGCGATTTTTGACAAATAATTGTCATCATCATCATCTTCTGCTGGGTGATGAGGAACCCAACGGGCATATACCTTTGAGTGTCCCAACTGGAGAATGAGGGTGTCAGCACTACCAACAGAGACGGCCAGCTGAGCAGCGACGTGTTTGATTGTTACCAGTCGATCATCTCAAATGAGAGTGTCTCCATTTTTCAACATTGCAGGAGACACAGCTGTGTGTGACCAGCCGGCCCGTGGGATACTGAACGGGTCTGCACGCCCTCGTTGCGATGATAACAAACGCCTCGTTCACTAACTCACCGTACTTTTGTTCACTGCCAGATCTCCATAAACATTCTGGAAGCGCCTGCGGATATCTCAGATGCAAAATAATATC
The DNA here is from genome assembly GCF_023898315.1 of Schistocerca nitens. NCBI lineage: Eukaryota > Metazoa > Arthropoda > Insecta > Orthoptera > Acrididae > Schistocerca > Schistocerca nitens. The sequence continues at coordinate 553,581,153 of NC_064616.1, read as the reverse complement.
AGTGCTAGCTCTCTGCTTGTAATGCTACTCCGTTACAAACGCCATTTTGAACGCTACGTGCAACGCCGCCGCCTGACCGAACTTCACGAAACTACAGTGGCTAAAGTGGGAATACTACGCAACATCCCACAAATTCCGCCCTTTTTTAACCGAAGTTGGCCAAGAAAAATATGTCTTGCATTACGTATAGAACGCCCCTCGTATATTGAGTCTACATGACTACCTATAATGCACAAATGATAACTACCATGTTAGCTGAAATCTACACCTGTGATAAGAAAAGACAGGTGATATTATGACTGATGCTGACCTACTTTCTATCCTGGATTATGTCACCATCATGGGGCACAGTAATTCCCATAGAATCGAACATTACGTATTTTAGATATCAAAATACAGTAAATTACATGCTTTATGGTTTTCTTTTATAAATACTTTTGAACATGGCCAAGACTGAAGCTCTTGGGCTGCTTTGTGACTGGCTCCTTCGTTTAAATAGCCACAACCATACCCAGAAATGAGGTGTGGCTTGTTGGATTGTGAATATCATAGATAAAGTGGGGTCGTGGGTTGTCACAGGATGATATCATAAATAAAAGGGATGTGGCTTGTGATGTCATGTGTTTGCCCCTGACATATCGCCAATCTGCGCTTGCACTTGCACTTTTCAAGGTCATTTAAGTGTGAAGTGGTCCAAGTCTGCCATAGCCATGCTACTGAGAATGTCCTCATCATACGAAATAATCAGAACTAGTTAATCTCATCAGTCCACAATCAAATATAGCATTGTGTTAGCCTGATCCATTGGCCATATTATACTGTGGAGAACAGAGTAATCAGATTAGTTCATCTGTCTTAAACTCCAGGATAAAATGTCTCTGACTCTGCATAAAGACGTATTGACTTCCTGGCAGAGTGAGAAGACCAAGAGTAACAAAACTTAATAGTGTACAACAGGAATATAAGACTTCCTCAGAATCGTAAGGAGACTGTCTCTGCAGACATCGTAAGACTCAGCAGGATTAGCAGTAAAACATCTTTATAAATGGAAGTGTCTGATTTTAATTCCAATTGTGACTCTTGTTACGTTATTATCATTACTTTTTCCTCTCCCTTATTTTCATTCTCTCTTTCTAGCTTTTGTCTGCCAATTTAGGCATTAGTTTATACAAAATTCTTACTATCTGCATCGCTTGGCACAGATGATCTGAGATACTTGTAGTTAACATTGCCTTTTGAAGATTCGTCGAATAATGGTAACGGAGTCCGTTTCCTCCACAGGTGGTGTACCATGGCGGGAATCACTTTAAGATTCATACTCTTCAGCAAATAGTTGTGTGTGTGTGTGTGTGTGTGAATTCCTAAGGGACCAAACTGCTGAGGTCATCGGTCCCTAAAGCAAATAGTTCTTCCTCCTGAAGTGCACAATCTTATCGTGGTAGTGAACCAACTTTCGCATATCAAGACGAGGATAGGAAGTAATTAACTGACAGCGGACTTGCCAGTATTTTGGCCACATACTTATTGTGACTGGGACTAATTCTTCTGTCATAGCTAATCTGTGTACGCTGTAGCTGAACTTGTTTGTATTCGTGGTGTGCAGCTACACACCGTGTTATTTTAATTCCCTTGCTTGATTGGCGAATATTGCTCGTTGATGAAGGGTGCTTGTCGGGTCTGAAGCACTGTAGGTTAGTGGATCTCGTTCGTCTAAGGCGTAGGGGCACCTTTAGAATTAATCAAAGACGATCACAATAATATGAAGGCGTTGTCAATCACGTTAGAAATCACGTAATTCTAAACGGGCTAACACACATTATGATTATGTGTGAAATCTTAAGGGACTTAACTGCTAAGGTCGTCAGTCCCTAAGCTTACACACTACTTAACCTAAATTATCCTAAGGAAAAACACACACACCCATGCCCGAGGGAGGACTCGAACCTCCGCCGGGACCAGCCGCACAGTCCATGACTGCAGCGCCTAAGACCGCTCGGCTAATCACGCGCGGCACACATTATGATTATCAGTGATACATAACAGACTATGTGACTACACAGTGACAACGGTTGAAGGAAACAAGAGTAGTTAATTAAACGATATGGAGCTTTAAGAATAACATGCAGCATAATGGCTGGGGTAAAGTATAAAATATATCAGATATGAGTTATAACTTTAATATATTACTAAATAAACTTTTCCCCACCTTTGATAGCACTTTCTCAACGAAAACTACTATGCATTTCACAAATGCAGTGCCAACGAAACCACGAAGAATGAACAGAGGTAAAATATAATTTTATAAAAAAGTGGAACTATGTCAAATGGCTTGGGTACCACAGACAGGCAGCTGTTTTTCCATTATGAAGTAAACTGTTGCATTAAAACAGGAGACATTAAAAATTGTAAAAGGTGGATGTTATCAATACGTACAAAATTAATAATGCATAACAAAACTGTAAGATATGAAAAGAGAATGTAGGAAATCTCTCCGGAACCATGAGATCTAAAGGAGAGCGACGCGTTTCATCACGAGTTCACGCGTTCCTTTAGTAAGCGCCAGAGCGTCACAGAAATTCTCGTCAAACAACAGAGACGGTGTGTATCACGATGAAGTTAGCCGTCGAAATTCCGCGAGCCTACGTTCCAAGAAGATTCAGGCAACTAATTACATTCACTCAAATACTTCTCACGTAATGTTCACGACGAGAGAAATTAGAACTCATGCGGAGGTTTACAGACGGTCGCTCTTCCCACGCATTCTTACCGAAAGGCATAGCAAAGTGGGAAATGATACTGATATCGCAAGTGCCCTTTGCCACACACTGTAAGACGACTTGCGGAGTGTAAATGTACCGGCAGATGAACTTAACAGAAAACGCCACGTTCGCCAAGGTCATCAATTGATAGAACAGATTTTTTATTTACTACGAGTTTCAATCGCACATCATAAGGAGTCGTAGAATGTCAGTTCAGCACGGATAATACACGGTCTAGTCACATTATTGTCACCACTACCTATGTTAGAGGCCTATGTCCGATAACCACTCACAGATGGCAGGTGGCAGCACTATTAGTGGAGAGTATAGAAAAATTCTTGGAAGGGGGGGGGGGACGCGGGGAACATTGCAGTTGTTGTCGCAATGCGGAAAAGGAGCGATTTATCTGACGTTCAATAGGACATGATCATTAGCTTTCCGGCCAAGGGTGGAAGCATTTCCGAAACGGCTAAATTTGCAAACTGTTCTCGTACCACCGTGTTTAATGTAGCCGAGCAAGGGAAAATGGTGTTATGCAAAACCCACGTCGAGGCAACTGTGATGCACCACGGGCCATAGTTTACTGGGGTGAACGACGGCTGCAGAGACATATATGGACGAACAGACTTGAGACCGTTGAGAAACTAACCACTCAGATGAACCAAGGGGACATCAACAGTGTCTCCTCAAGGACGCTGCTGTGTATGAGCCTCCGCAACAAAATGGTTCAAATGGCTCTGAGCACTATGGGACTTAACATCTGAGGTCATCAGTCCCCTAGAACTTAGAACTACTTAAACCTAACTAACCTAAGGGCATCACACACATCCATGCCCGAGGCAGGATTCGAACCTGCGACCGTAGCAGTCACGCGGTTCCGGGCTGAAGCGCCTAGAACCGCTGGGCCACCGTGGCCGGCAGTGATGGTATCAACAAATTGCTCTCTCACTGCGAGAACTGTGTTCGTCGCCACGGAAACTATGTTTAGAATAAATATGTAGGCATGAAGAATAAAGATGTCGAACGTTCACAACGTTTCTTTTGTTTAAAAAGCTTTAAGAGCTTCCATGTAGACTATTCGGTGGCATTATTTTTCAGCAAGCCCTCGTATATGTGTGTAGAGCTCAGATGTTCTCCTTTTCCTCCGAACTACATTTTCTTGAGTGAGACCATGTATTTTCCTACGGCCCATATTACGCTGTAGAAGAACTTTTAGAAATACGTTTTAAACACATTTTTAACTGTTTACTGGGATACACTTAACATATACTTTATAAAAATTAGAGCGTCGTCGTAGCTTCTATAAAATATGAATCAAAGATTTTTGGGAGTATAATACGGGACTAAGAATTTTTCGCTACTTTTTTTTCAGTTTCTGGGACTTTAATGTGCTCTTCAGCAGTTAGGGTCTGTGATGCGTATGGTGCTTACGCTATAGAAATTGTCTTTTAATGTTAAAATTTCTCATTGTGCAATGTAATTTTTTGTTATAGTGATTCGACGTGCTTCTGAATCCATTTTCAAGTTTCATCGAGCTTCCTAGGTTAGTGCTACTGTCCAACCCTTATGGCAGTATGAACTGTCCGAGGTACCTGAACGAGGATTATCTTCCCATATTCCGTCTTTAGCAGAACTTTCCTGTTGTTTTGATGCAGATTTCCCACATAAAGATTTTTCTCATGCGATATCTGGAGGCCGGCAAAAAAAAAAAAAAAAAAAAAAAAGGTTCAAATGTGTGTGAAATCTTATGGGACTTAACTGCTAAGGTTATCAGTCCCTAAGCTTAGACAATACTTAACCTAAATTATCCTAAGGACAAACACACACACCCATGCCATTGTATGTGGACGGCGAAAAGAAATGGATAGGAAAGGGCTGATCAAACAGATATGCTTTGGGGTTTCGAGAGGAGGTATCAAGATCAACTGACTTCCATTCCTCGACGATCTCATCGTCCGAACTAACAGTTACAGCAGAGCTACAAAGCAGACAAGTATACCAAAAAATGAAGCAGAAAAATTGTACTCCAAATTTTCTTCGAAAAAATGATATACATGACAAGCATTATTGTAGACACTTAGCACCCAAAGATATAGCATGATAGGATAGAAAGAATTGAAAGCGTTAAATATCTCCGGTAAATTGTGTAACTGAAAACCAGTAAAGATGGTACCAACTACATCAGGAGAGAGAACATAGCAAATGTTTTTTTCTAGATATGAGTTTTATACCAGGGAAAACCAGTTGTAAGGTGGCAGATTGAATGAATGTCAATTTTGCACCTTACATGAAAGATTTTATGTCATAAGAAGTAAATGAATGCCACTTGATACACTTTGGCGATAATGAGCAGATTTGCCTATCAAAATGTACAGCAATTAATGCAAAGGGATGACACTCAATTCGATGGTATTAACACACCGAACCCAAATCGTGCATGTCAATGAGAAAAAGGTGAAAAAAAGCTCCTGGAGGAAACGTTTTAGTTTGGGGGCAGATGCCAGTGTGCCATCATGGCTCGAATACAATCTAACGCTTCAAAAAGGGGTTGGTGACCCGCGGCGAGAAGGACAATGAACACGCCAAACGATATATCGAGGGGAGCAGGTAGCGGTGTAGCGCTGCTTGCTATGGAGACATTCTTTAGAAAACTGCGTTGGGGTATTTCCAGATGGTCACAAACGGAACAGCGATACAGTTGATCACGTAAAATGCTCGTGGTACACACATGACGTACACATGTAACTTTTGGCGTCAGGAGCAGGCACAAAATGTCCGATTGGCTGAAATAAACTTAGAAGGAGTAGAAAGGGGCGATATCTCGATGGAGTTTAAAGGTAGGCCCTTTGCGATTGGCAGATGTAGTTTCCACAAGATGAAAGGAACGCTACCACTGGTCTGAAAAAGCCGTGACGTGAATCACGAAAGGACACAAGTGGGGGACAGTTTGCTACGAAAGACACAAGACCGAAAACTTCGAGGACACTCTTCTTAACCAGCGTCAAGTGTAGAACCGGGCACATCAGGAACTTTGTGTCAACACTGCGTTCACTTTGGCTGATACTCAGCTAGAAATTAGCTGAAGAGTCGTTGAGCTCCGATAGCGGGGAAACAAAACAGCCACATAGTTAATTGTTCTTGCGAGAACTGAGGGGGCACTGAAATATACACACTGCACCATCTATGACCGTGTATATCGCCATGTTTTCCAGACTAGGGATGAGTGCATGTTTTCTCGCCTAACGAGAAACATAGGAAAGTTTCAGCTGATAAAATCAGTAAAGATTTTTGTTAGCTTTTTATAGGATTTTCAGAGGGCGAGAGCAGCCATGCAGCCGACAGAACATTGGAGCTAAAAGGTAATTGCCGCTGGCAGAGGCGTAAACTTGTTGGTTCACCAGCTTGTGTCCACTGTGAACTCGAGTAACCTTGAGTAATCTTTTGCTCGTCTTGTCACAAAAACTAACCATCCTCTGTATACTTGATTGTCATCCCAAATAGTACTGAACTTAGAACCGGAATGGGATTATTTGTCGTAATATTGGCCAACTTCATGGTGTAATAGTAAGAATAATCTTGTAGAGAAACCTCTATTTAAATTTGATATTTTTGTGTTCAGAGTTATTTCTGCTCAACAGGACGTAATGCGTTATCTGGACAACTGCCCAGAAATTGTCATGTCACAATCTATGTAAATTCGTGTACTTCTTTGACAATAATTCTGAAATTAAACAAATTCCAAACAGCAATGTACTCTGTCCTAGAATAAGGGTCCACTCCTAACCCCAGTCACTGATTCTAGCGGTGCTAATGCACTCACAGGATGTTTTTGCTGATGTCTGACGAACGTGAAAAGGAGTGAAGTGTCAGACAGTCATAAGACGAGCTAAATTAAGACACTACAAAATGGTGATTAAAACATTGTTTTTGTATGTTAGTGGCTGTCTCCGTATGACAACAGTGTCGGGGCTAAGAGGAACGTGAAATTCGAAAAAAATTTCCTGCCTAAGTTAATGGACTCAAAGGTCGGGGATGGACTGTATTGATTGCAAGGACGGGAAGAACTGTACCAGAAAAATAAAAGTTTAATAAAATCAGCTAAAAATAAGACTGAAATTTTACCGACATGTGTTTATGATGAATGAGCAGAAGAATACAAAATACATTTTATTTTTAATTTAATTTGCAGCAGATTTTCGGTTTCACGCAAATGGTTCCATGGAGATGAGAAAGGATGTTAAAGAGGCTGGATTAATTCGAGGAAACGGTAAAAGGTGTAGGTCAGCGACTGGCGGTTTCGAGGCTTCCATGTTGAACAGAATCTGACCAGACAATGGACAGAAAATAGAAGACAGGCTACTAGAGAAAGAATGCTAAGAGTTTGGGTCGCAAAGCAAGCTTCGAGTAATGGATAATTATTACTTTATGTGGACTTTACTGGCCCTTATGGAATGATGGTAGTATTAATATGCTGTGAATTATTTGGGCACAAGGCCCACACGAGGACCAAAAGTTAAGGATTTCTGACATATAAGGACGTCAGAGTAGGACTCTTGTAGTGGTGCAGTATGGCTGAGAAGGAGAACCAAGGAAAACGGTTTAAACTTGCTCGAGCCCTTCATTTGGATGCAACAATGTTTCCAGTGTGTAGAATCGGTGTCAAAAACCCATTCACACCAGGCATTTCTCACTTGCATATAGGGACTACAGCAGACGTTGGCCACATTGTATTTAAATAACACCATTTAAATACACCATAATATTCCCCACTCTTTTGGCTACAATACCATATTTTCATAGATAATTTCCATTCAGTGCGACGGACTTGCGCCACCTTACTGCGAGGGGCCGTATGCCAGCATGTTACTATTCTAATCGTCGGCGCTGGAGCCAACGTCTTGTTGCATCAACGACCTCCTCATCATCCACGTACCACTTCCCATGGAGTGCATCCTTTACTGGATTAAAAAGATGGAAGACGGAAGTTGCGAGATTTAGGCTGTAGAGTGGATTAGGAAGAACAGTCTAATGAAGTTTTGTGAGCTCCTCTCGTCTGCGCAGACTTGTTTGATGCCTTGCATTGTCATGTAGAACGAGACGTTCGTTTGCATTTTTGCGGCGACGAGCGTCGTTTCTTCAGTTTCCTGAGGGTAGCGCAATACGCTTCAGAGTTGATAGTTGCATCAAATAGAGTAGCCCCTTCACAGTCTCAGAAGACCGTCACCACGACGTTACCGGCCGAGGGTGAGGCTTTGAACTTTTTCTTCGGTGGAAAGGTGGTGTGACACCAGTCCTTGGATTGCAGTTTTGTTTCTGGTTCGAAGTGATGAGCTCATGTTTCACCGCCTGTGGCGATTTTTGACAAATAATTGTCATCATCATCATCTTCTGCTGGGTGATGAGGAACCCAACGGGCATATACCTTTGAGTGTCCCAACTGGAGAATGAGGGTGTCAGCACTACCAACAGAGACGGCCAGCTGAGCAGCGACGTGTTTGATTGTTACCAGTCGATCATCTCAAATGAGAGTGTCTCCATTTTTCAACATTGCAGGAGACACAGCTGTGTGTGACCAGCCGGCCCGTGGGATACTGAACGGGTCTGCACGCCCTCGTTGCGATGATAACAAACGCCTCGTTCACTAACTCACCGTACTTTTGTTCACTGCCAGATCTCCATAAACATTCTGGAAGCGCCTGCGGATATCTCAGATGCAAAATAATATCAGTGCTAGCTCTCTGCTTGTAATGCTACTCCGTTACAAACGCCATTTTGAACGCTACGTGCAACGCCGCCGCCTGACCGAACTTCACGAAACTACAGTGGCTAAAGTGGGAATACTACGCAACATCCCACAAATTCCGCCCTTTTTTAACCGAAGTTGGCCAAGAAAAATATGTCTTGCATTACGTATAGAACGCCCCTCGTATATTGAGTCTACATGACTACCTATAATGCACAAATGATAACTACCATGTTAGCTGAAATCTACACCTGTGATAAGAAAAGACAGGTGATATTATGACTGATGCTGACCTACTTTCTATCCTGGATTATGTCACCATCATGGGGCACAGTAATTCCCATAGAATCGAACATTACGTATTTTAGATATCAAAATACAGTAAATTACATGCTTTATGGTTTTCTTTTATAAATACTTTTGAACATGGCCAAGACTGAAGCTCTTGGGCTGCTTTGTGACTGGCTCCTTCGTTTAAATAGCCACAACCATACCCAGAAATGAGGTGTGGCTTGTTGGATTGTGAATATCATAGATAAAGTGGGGTCGTGGGTTGTCACAGGATGATATCATAAATAAAAGGGATGTGGCTTGTGATGTCATGTGTTTGCCCCTGACATATCGCCAATCTGCGCTTGCACTTGCACTTTTCAAGGTCATTTAAGTGTGAAGTGGTCCAAGTCTGCCATAGCCATGCTACTGAGAATGTCCTCATCATACGAAATAATCAGAACTAGTTAATCTCATCAGTCCACAATCAAATATAGCATTGTGTTAGCCTGATCCATTGGCCATATTATACTGTGGAGAACAGAGTAATCAGATTAGTTCATCTGTCTTAAACTCCAGGATAAAATGTCTCTGACTCTGCATAAAGACGTATTGACTTCCTGGCAGAGTGAGAAGACCAAGAGTAACAAAACTTAATAGTGTACAACAGGAATATAAGACTTCCTCAGAATCGTAAGGAGACTGTCTCTGCAGACATCGTAAGACTCAGCAGGATTAGCAGTAAAACATCTTTATAAATGGAAGTGTCTGATTTTAATTCCAATTGTGACTCTTGTTACGTTATTATCATTACTTTTTCCTCTCCCTTATTTTCATTCTCTCTTTCTAGCTTTTGTCTGCCAATTTAGGCATTAGTTTATACAAAATTCTTACTATCTGCATCGCTTGGCACAGATGATCTGAGATACTTGTAGTTAACATTGCCTTTTGAAGATTCGTCGAATAATGGTAACGGAGTCCGTTTCCTCCACAGGTGGTGTACCATGGCGGGAATCACTTTAAGATTCATACTCTTCAGCAAATAGTTGTGTGTGTGTGTGTGTGTGTGAATTCCTAAGGGACCAAACTGCTGAGGTCATCGGTCCCTAAAGCAAATAGTTCTTCCTCCTGAAGTGCACAATCTTATCGTGGTAGTGAACCAACTTTCGCATATCAAGACGAGGATAGGAAGTAATTAACTGACAGCGGACTTGCCAGTATTTTGGCCACATACTTATTGTGACTGGGACTAATTCTTCTGTCATAGCTAATCTGTGTACGCTGTAGCTGAACTTGTTTGTATTCGTGGTGTGCAGCTACACACCGTGTTATTTTAATTCCCTTGCTTGATTGGCGAATATTGCTCGTTGATGAAGGGTGCTTGTCGGGTCTGAAGCACTGTAGGTTAGTGGATCTCGTTCGTCTAAGGCGTAGGGGCACCTTTAGAATTAACCAAAGACGATCACAATAATATGAAGGCGTTGTCAATCACGTTAGAAATCACGTAATTCTAAACGGGCTAACACACATTATGATTATGTGTGAAATCTTAAGGGACTTAACTGCTAAGGTCGTCAGTCCCTAAGCTTACACACTACTTAACCTAAATTATCCTAAGGAAAAACACACACACCCATGCCCGAGGGAGGACTCGAACCTCCGCCGGGACCAGCCGCACAGTCCATGACTGCAGCGCCTAAGACCGCTCGGCTAATCACGCGCGGCACACATTATGATTATCAGTGATACATAACAGACTATGTGACTACACAGTGACAACGGTTGAAGGAAACAAGAGTAGTTAATTAAACGATATGGAGCTTTAAGAATAACATGCAGCATAATGGCTGGGGTAAAGTATAAAATATATCAGATATGAGTTATAACTTTAATATATTACTAAATAAACTTTTCCCCACCTTTGATAGCACTTTCTCAACGAAAACTACTATGCATTTCACAAATGCAGTGCCAACGAAACCACGAAGAATGAACAGAGGTAAAAATATAATTTTATAAAAAAGTGGAACTATGTCAAATGGCTTGGGTACCACAGACAGGCAGCTGTTTTTCCATTATGAAGTAAACTGTTGCATTAAAACAGGAGACATTAAAAATTGTAAAAGGTGGATGTTATCAATACGTACAAAATTAATAATGCATAACAAAACTGTAAGATATGAAAAGAGAATGTAGGAAATCTCTCCGGAACCATGAGATCTAAAGGAGAGCGACGCGTTTCATCACGAGTTCACGCGTTCCTTTAGTAAGCGCCAGAGCGTCACAGAAATTCTCGTCAAACAACAGAGACGGTGTGTATCACGATGAAGTTAGCCGTCGAAATTCCGCGAGCCCACGTTCCAAGAAGATTCAGGCAACTAATTACATTCACTCAAATACTTCTCACGTAATGTTCACGACGAGAGAAATTAGAACTCATGCGGAGGTTTACAGACGGTCGCTCTTCCCACGCATTCTTACCGAAAGGCATAGCAAAGTGGGAAATGATACTGATATCGCAAGTGCCCTTTGCCACACACTGTAAGACGACTTGCGGAGTGTAAATGTACCGGCAGATGAACTTAACAGAAAACGCCACGTTCGCCAAGGTCATCAATTGATAGAACAGATTTTTTATTTACTACGAGTTTCAATCGCACATCATAAGGAGTCGTAGAATGTCAGTTCAGCACGGATAATACACGGTCTAGTCACATTATTGTCACCACTACCTATGTTAGAGGCCTATGTCCGATAACCACTCACAGATGGCAGGTGGCAGCACTATTAGTGGAGAGTATAGAAAAATTCTTGGAAGGGGGGGGGGGGGGGGACGCGGGGAACATTGCAGTTGTTGTCGCAATGCGGAAAAGGAGCGATTTATCTGACGTTCAATAGGACATGATCATTAGCTTTCCGGCCAAGGGTGGAAGCATTTCCGAAACGGCTAAATTTGCAAACTGTTCTCGTACCACCGTGTTTAATGTAGCCGAGCAAGGGAAAATGGTGTTATGCAAAACCCACGTCGAGGCAACTGTGATGCACCACGGGCCATAGTTTACTGGGGTGAACGACGGCTGCAGAGACATATATGGACGAACAGACTTGAGACCGTTGAGAAACTAACCACTCAGATGAACCAAGGGGACATCAACAGTGTCTCCTCAAGGACGCTGCTGTGTATGAGCCTCCGCAACAAAATGGTTCAAATGGCTCTGAGCACTATGGGACTTAACATCTGAGGTCATCAGTCCCCTAGAACTTAGAACTACTTAAACCTAACTAACCTAAGGGCATCACACACATCCATGCCCGAGGCAGGATTCGAACCTGCGACCGTAGCAGTCACGCGGTTCCGGGCTGAAGCGCCTAGAACCGCTGGGCCACCGTGGCCGGCAGTGATGGTATCAACAAATTGCTCTCTCACTGCGAGAACTGTGTTCGTCGCCACGGAAACTATGTTTAGAATAAATATGTAGGCATGAAGAATAAAGATGTCGAACGTTCACAACGTTTCTTTTGTTTAAAAAGCTTTAAGAGCTTCCATGTAGACTATTCGGTGGCATTATTTTTCAGCAAGCCCTCGTATATGTGTGTAGAGCTCAGATGTTCTCCTTTTCCTCCGAACTACATTTTCTTGAGTGAGACCATGTATTTTCCTACGGCCCATATTACGCTGTAGAAGAACTTTTAGAAATACGTTTTAAACACATTTTTAACTGTTTACTGGGATACACTTAACATATACTTTATAAAAATTAGAGCGTCGTCGTAGCTTCTATAAAATATGAATCAAAGATTTTTGGGAGTATAATACGGGACTAAGAATTTTTCGCTACTTTTTTTTCAGTTTCTGGGACTTTAATGTGCTCTTCAGCAGTTAGGGTCTGTGATGCGTATAGTACTTACGCTATAGAAATTGTCTTTTAATGTTAAAATTTCTCATTGTGCAATGTAATTTTTTGTTATAGTGATTCGACGTGCTTCTGAATCCATTTTCAAGTTTCATCGAGCTTCCTAGGTTAGTGCTACTGTCCAACCCTTATGGCAGTATGAACTGTCCGAGGTACCTGAACGAGGATTATCTTCCCATATTCCGTCTTTAGCAGAACTTTCCTGTTGTTTTGATGCAGATTTCCCACATAAAGATTTTTCTCATGCGATATCTGGAGGCCGGCAAAAAAAAAAAAAAAAAAAAAAAAAAGGTTCAAATGTGTGTGAAATCTTATGGGACTTAACTGCTAAGGTTATCAGTCCCTAAGCTTAGACAATACTTAACCTAAATTATCCTAAGGACAAACACACACACCCATGCCATTGTATGTGGACGGCGAAAAGAAATGGATAGGAAAGGGCTGATCAAACAGATATGCTTTGGGGTTTCGAGAGGAGGTATCAAGATCAACTGACTTCCATTCCTCGACGATCTCATCGTCCGAACTAACAGTTACAGCAGAGCTACAAAGCAGACAAGTATACCAAAAAATGAAGCAGAAAAATTGTACTCCAAATTTTCTTCGAAAAAATGATATACATGACAAGCATTATTGTAGACACTTAGCACCCAAAGATATAGCATGATAGGATAGAAAGAATTGAAAGCGTTAAATATCTCCGGTAAATTGTGTAACTGAAAACCAGTAAAGATGGTACCAACTACATCAGGAGAGAGAACATAGCAAATGTTTTTTTCTAGATATGAGTTTTATACCAGGGAAAACCAGTTGTAAGGTGGCAGATTGAATGAATGTCAATTTTGCACCTTACATGAAAGATTTTATGTCATAAGAAGTAAATGAATGCCACTTGATACACTTTGGCGATAATGAGCAGATTTGCCTATCAAAATGTACAGCAATTAATGCAAAGGGATGACACTCAATTCGATGGTATTAACACACCGAACCCAAATCGTGCATGTCAATGAGAAAAAGGTGAAAAAAAGCTCCTGGAGGAAACGTTTTAGTTTGGGGGCAGATGCCAGTGTGCCATCATGGCTCGAATACAATCTAACGCTTCAAAAAGGGGTTGGTGACCCGCGGCGAGAAGGACAATGAACACGCCAAACGATATATCGAGGGGAGCAGGTAGCGGTGTAGCGCTGCTTGCTATGGAGACATTCTTTAGAAAACTGCGTTGGGGTATTTCCAGATGGTCACAAACGGAACAGCGATACAGTTGATCACGTAAAATGCTCGTGGTACACACATGACGTACACATGTAACTTTTGGCGTCAGGAGCAGGCACAAAATGTCCGATTGGCTGAAATAAACTTAGAAGGAGTAGAAAGGGGCGATATCTCGATGGAGTTTAAAGGTAGGCCCTTTGCGATTGGCAGATGTAGTTTCCACAAGATGAAAGGAACGCTACCACTGGTCTGAAAAAGCCGTGACGTGAATCACGAAAGGACACAAGTGGGGGACAGTTTGCTACGAAAGACACAAGACCGAAAACTTCGAGGACACTCTTCTTAACCAGCGTCAAGTGTAGAACCGGGCACATCAGGAACTTTGTGTCAACACTGCGTTCACTTTGGCTGATACTCAGCTAGAAATTAGCTGAAGAGTCGTTGAGCTCCGATAGCGGGGAAACAAAACAGCCACATAGTTAATTGTTCTTGCGAGAACTGAGGGGGCACTGAAATATACACACTGCACCATCTATGACCGTGTATATCGCCATGTTTTCCAGACTAGGGATGAGTGCATGTTTTCTCGCCTAACGAGAAACATAGGAAAGTTTCAGCTGATAAAATCAGTAAAGATTTTTGTTAGCTTTTTATAGGATTTCCAGAGGGCGAGAGCAGCCATGCAGCCGACAGAACATTGGAGCTAAAAGGTAATTGCCGCTGGCAGAGGCGTAAACTTGTTGGTTCACCAGCTTGTGTCCACTGTGAACTCGAGTAACCTTGAGTAATCTTTTGCTCGTCTTGTCACAAAAACTAACCATCCTCTGTATACTTGATTGTCATCCCAAATAGTACTGAACTTAGAACCGGAATGGGATTATTTGTCGTAATATTGGCCAACTTCATGGTGTAATAGTAAGAATAATCTTGTAGAGAAACCTCTATTTAAATTTGATATTTTTGTGTTCAGAGTTATTTCTGCTCAACAGGACGTAATGCGTTATCTGGACAACTGCCCAGAAATTGTCATGTCACAATCTACCGTACTTTTGTTCACTGCCAGATCTCCATAAACATTCTGGAAGCGCCTGCGGATATCTCAGATGCAAAATAATATCAGTGCTAGCTCTCTGCTTGTAATGCTACTCCGTTACAAACGCCATTTTGAACGCTACGTGCAACGCCGCCGCCTGACCGAACTTCACGAAACTACAGTGGCTAAAGTGGGAATACTACGCAACATCCCACAAATTCCGCCCTTTTTTAACCGAAGTTGGCCAAGAAAAATATGTCTTGCATTACGTATAGAACGCCCCTCGTATATTGAGTCTACATGACTACCTATAATGCACAAATGATAACTACCATGTTAGCTGAAATCTACACCTGTGATAAGAAAAGACAGGTGATATTATGACTGATGCTGACCTACTTTCTATCCTGGATTATGTCACCATCATGGGGCACAGTAATTCCCATAGAATCGAACATTACGTATTTTAGATATCAAAATACAGTAAATTACATGCTTTATGGTTTTCTTTTATAAGTACTTTTGAACATGGCCAAGACTGAAGCTCTTGGGCTGCTTTGTGACTGGCTCCTTCGTTTAAATAGCCACAACCATACCCAGAAATGAGGTGTGGCTTGTTGGATTGTGAATATCATAGATAAAGTGGGGTCGTGGGTTGTCACAGGATGATATCATAAATAAAAGGGATGTGGCTTGTGATGTCATGTGTTTGCCCCTGACATATCGCCAATCTGCGCTTGCACTTGCACTTTTCAAGGTCATTTAAGTGTGAAGTGGTCCAAGTCTGCCATAGCCATGCTACTGAGAATGTCCTCATCATACGAAATAATCAGAACTAGTTAATCTCATCAGTCCACAATCAAATATAGCATTGTGTTAGCCTGATCCATTGGCCATATTATACTGTGGAGAACAGAGTAATCAGATTAGTTCATCTGTCTTAAACTCCAGGATAAAATGTCTCTGACTCTGCATAAAGACGTATTGACTTCCTGGCAGAGTGAGAAGACCAAGAGTAACAAAACTTAATAGTGTACAACAGGAATATAAGACTTCCTCAGAATCGTAAGGAGACTGTCTCTGCAGACATCGTAAGACTCAGCAGGATTAGCAGTAAAACATCTTTATAAATGGAAGTGTCTGATTTTAATTCCAATTGTGACTCTTGTTACGTTATTATCATTACTTTTTCCTCTCCCTTATTTTCATTCTCTCTTTCTAGCTTTTGTCTGCCAATTTAGGCATTAGTTTATACAAAATTCTTACTATCTGCATCGCTTGGCACAGATGATCTGAGATACTTGTAGTTAACATTGCCTTTTGAAGATTCGTCGAATAATGGTAACGGAGTCCGTTTCCTCCACAGGTGGTGTACCATGGCGGGAATCACTTTAAGATTCATACTCTTCAGCAAATAGTTGTGTGTGTGTGTGTGTGTGTGAATTCCTAAGGGACCAAACTGCTGAGGTCATCGGTCCCTAAAGCAAATAGTTCTTCCTCCTGAAGTGCACAATCTTATCGTGGTAGTGAACCAACTTTCGCATATCAAGACGAGGATAGGAAGTAATTAACTGACAGCGGACTTGCCAGTATTTTGGCCACATACTTATTGTGACTGGGACTAATTCTTCTGTCATAGCTAATCTGTGTACGCTGTAGCTGAACTTGTTTGTATTCGTGGTGTGCAGCTACACACCGTGTTATTTTAATTCCCTTGCTTGATTGGCGAATATTGCTCGTTGATGAAGGGTGCTTGTCGGGTCTGAAGCACTGTAGGTTAGTGGATCTCGTTCGTCTAAGGCGTAGGGGCACCTTTAGAATTAATCAAAGACGATCACAATAATATGAAGGCGTTGTCAATCACGTTAGAAATCACGTAATTCTAAACGGGCTAACACACATTATGATTATGTGTGAAATCTTAAGGGACTTAACTGCTAAGGTCGTCAGTCCCTAAGCTTACACACTACTTAACCTAAATTATCCTAAGGAAAAACACACACACCCATGCCCGAGGGAGGACTCGAACCTCCGCCGGGACCAGCCGCACAGTCCATGACTGCAGCGCCTAAGACCGCTCGGCTAATCACGCGCGGCACACATTATGATTATCAGTGATACATAACAGACTATGTGACTACACAGTGACAACGGTTGAAGGAAACAAGAGTAGTTAATTAAACGATATGGAGCTTTAAGAATAACATGCAGCATAATGGCTGGGGTAAAGTATAAAATATATCAGATATGAGTTATAACTTTAATATATTACTAAATAAACTTTTCCCCACCTTTGATAGCACTTTCTCAACGAAAACTACTATGCATTTCACAAATGCAGTGCCAACGAAACCACGAAGAATGAACAGAGGTAAAATATAATTTTATAAAAAAGTGGAACTATGTCAAATGGCTTGGGTACCACAGACAGGCAGCTGTTTTTCCATTATGAAGTAAACTGTTGCATTAAAACAGGAGACATTAAAAATTGTAAAAGGTGGATGTTATCAATACGTACAAAATTAATAATGCATAACAAAACTGTAAGATATGAAAAGAGAATGTAGGAAATCTCTCCGGAACCATGAGATCTAAAGGAGAGCGACGCGTTTCATCACGAGTTCACGCGTTCCTTTAGTAAGCGCCAGAGCGTCACAGAAATTCTCGTCAAACAACAGAGACGGTGTGTATCACGATGAAGTTAGCCGTCGAAATTCCGCGAGCCTACGTTCCAAGAAGATTCAGGCAACTAATTACATTCACTCAAATACTTCTCACGTAATGTTCACGACGAGAGAAATTAGAACTCATGCGGAGGTTTACAGACGGTCGCTCTTCCCACGCATTCTTACCGAAAGGCATAGCAAAGTGGGAAATGATACTGATATCGCAAGTGCCCTTTGCCACACACTGTAAGACGACTTGCGGAGTGTAAATGTACCGGCAGATGAACTTAACAGAAAACACCACGTTCGCCAAGGTCATCAATTGATAGAACAGATTTTTTATTTACTACGAGTTTCAATCGCACATCATAAGGAGTCGTAGAATGTCAGTTCAGCACGGATAATACACGGTCTAGTCACATTATTGTCACCACTACCTATGTTAGAGGCCTATGTCCGATAACCACTCACAGATGGCAGGTGGCAGCACTATTAGTGGAGAGTATAGAAAAATTCTTGGAAGGGGGGGGGGGGGACGCGGGGAACATTGCAGTTGTTGTCGCAATGCGGAAAAGGAGCGATTTATCTGACGTTCAATAGGACATGATCATTAGCTTTCCGGCCAAGGGTGGAAGCATTTCCGAAACGGCTAAATTTGCAAACTGTTCTCGTACCACCGTGTTTAATGTAGCCGAGCAAGGGAAAATGGTGTTATGCAAAACCCACGTCGAGGCAACTGTGATGCACCACGGGCCATAGTTTACTGGGGTGAACGACGGCTGCAGAGACATATATGGACGAACAGACTTGAGACCGTTGAGAAACTAACCACTCAGATGAACCAAGGGGACATCAACAGTGTCTCCTCAAGGACGCTGCTGTGTATGAGCCTCCGCAACAAAATGGTTCAAATGGCTCTGAGCACTATGGGACTTAACATCTGAGGTCATCAGTCCCCTAGAACTTAAAACTACTTAAACCTAACTAACCTAAGGACATCACACACATCCATGCCCGAGGCAGGATTCGAACCTGCGATCGTAGCGGTCGCGCGGTTCCAGACTGAAGCGCCTAGAACCGCTCGGCCACACAGGCTGGCCTTCCACAACAGGAATTTCCACGCCATTTCCGCAGCTCGACGTACACTGAATGGCGACAGCTTACCTTTTCCAATGAATCACGTTTTATGTACCATCGGACTGAAATCAAACGTTCTGCAACAGGAGGTGGGAGGAGCGTTGTGATCTGGGGAATTTTTTCCTGACATTCCATGGGTGGTCTAGTCATTTTGGAAGGCCCAGTGGATCAACCCAAGCATGCATTTATCCATGGGGATCACGTCCATCCCTAAATGCACATTGTTTTCTGTCACACAACTCACAGTACACGTGAGTGGGTTCGGAGAGCACCAAGATGAGTTTACCGTACTGCCTTGGCCATCAGTCTCCCCGAATCCAATCGAGAATCTGTGGATCACGTCAATTAGGCTGTTCATGCCATACGTCCTCAACCGAGAAACCTAGCACAGCTGGCCATTGCACTAGCGTCGGCATAGCTCTACATTCCGCACGTTTCCGAGCGGTGTGCACTGCAAAAGGTGTTTTTAAAGCTTATGTAGATGGTCACATTAATGTGACTGGACAGTGTAATATGTCGCGAATAGCTAAGTATAACCGGTGGGTTTAGAAAATCATAACCACTTGTTACGAGCATATATGTTAGTATGCGCTCGTTGCGCTACTTTGACCTAATGATAATAATAATAGTAATAGTGTGGCTTAATGGCCGGTTACTAGTCTTTCAATTGGACACCACTTCGGTGACTTGCGTGTCCCAAATTCACCCCAGCTATCCAACCCGGGAAGGGGAACCTACAGTTTCATTCTATACACATTTTGTTTCTGGTGACTACTCACATCCTTGAGGTTACGGACAGACTGAAAGTTTTCTTGGGCCGGCCAGGAATCAGTCCCACGCCATCTTCATTTTCACTTACTCGTTTTACCACTAGACCACCAGAAGCAGCTGTTTTGACTTACTAGTCACCGTATATTTGCTTCTTTATTA
Organism: Schistocerca nitens; assembly: GCF_023898315.1. Classification (NCBI taxonomy): domain Eukaryota; kingdom Metazoa; phylum Arthropoda; class Insecta; order Orthoptera; family Acrididae; genus Schistocerca; species Schistocerca nitens. The sequence goes on along the minus strand of NC_064616.1, from coordinate 553,561,486 downwards.
GTTAACAAACAAGTAGAAAACTAAATATGTGGAGTCCTAAAGGGGGATAGCACTTTTACGATGAGATATCTAAGTAGCGAAATTGCTCACTAATCTTCATTCTCGCAAAAATCATACTGCTAAAGAAGCAACAGTTGTACATCACTAATAAATTAGTGACAAATATCTACAGCTACATGTTTACTCTAAATTCACACTAAAGTGACTGGCAGAGGGTGCATCAAACGACTTTCGCTCTATTCACTACCTTTCCAGTTACGAACAGCTCGCGGGAAGAGATAACCCTTAAATCTTTCTGTGAGAGCTCTTGTCCATCTTAATTTATCGCAATGGTCATTTCTACCTGCGTAGGTTGAAAGCAACAAAATATTTTCGTTTTCGAAGGAGAAAGTTCATGACTGAAATTTCGTGAAAACGAAAAACACCTTTGTTTTAATGATTGACATCCCAACTCGCTCATCATATCTGTGACACTCTGTCCCCTATTTTGCGATAATACTAAACAAGCCGCCATTCTTTGAACTTTTCGATGTCCTCCGTCCACCCTATATGGTAAGAATTCCACACCACAGAGCAGTAGCAAAGAAAATGACGGATGCGGGTGGTGTACGCAGTCTCTTTGATAATGTTCTGCCAGTAAAGCGCAGTCTCTAGTTCGCTTCCCCAGATTTTCTGTGTGATGGTTCCAATTTAAGTTGTTTGCAGTTGTCATCCCTAGGTATTTAAAATAATATAAAACCTTTAAATCTGTGTTACCTACTGTTCAACCAAAATTCAACGGAATATTTTTAGTACTCATATCGAGGACCTAATACTTTTTATTGTTTAGGATCAACTGCCACTTCTCGCACCATGCAGATTTATCGGTCGAAATGATTTTGCCACTAGTATTGATCTTCAACCGGCTTTGCTAGACGGCAAATGACAGCATTATCTCCAAATATTCTAGGAGCGCTTAAGATTGTTTTCTAAATCATTTATAAAGATTAAAAATAACAGAGGGCCTGTAACACTTTTCTGGAGAATCCCAGATACTATTTTCGTTTCACTAGATGACTTCCCGTGAGTGGCTGCGAACTGTGACCTTTATGGCGGGAAGTCACGAATCAAGTTGCACAACTGAGACGGTATTCCACAGGCACGCAATTTGATTAGAAGCCACTTTTGAGGAACAGAGTCGAAAGCCTTCTGGAAATACAGAAATAATGCGTCAGCTTAGGATGCACTGTCGATAGTACTCATTATTTCGTGCGAATAAACTTGTGATTTTGTTTCATACGAATGGTATTCTCTGAACCCGTGCTGGCTACGCATATTATTGCTGCTATTCTTCTAGATGACAATAGCTGTTACTAGTTCTTTGAAAAATACGAGTAGTAATAACTCTAATCTTGAACAGCAACTGAGGTAGAATGGCCACAGATACTAACAACCTTCAACTACTAATTTTGCCAAATATGTGTATCTGGTGATTGCTAGAACAATATTATTTTAATGTTACAAGGAGCTTTAAAATTAAGAAATACGGAGAACAGATACAATTCCTGTGAATATGTTAAACATTTCCTAGTAAATTTTTTATCAAATACTCGTTGTAAATTGCCGGGGAACCACGTGCAGACACAAGTACATAAGGGGCCTAGATATTAAACCTGATGATTTTCTTGTTTCCCTTGGCGAGGAAAACTGAAACCTCATGAAGGAGGTGGTGACGGTTTGCACGTTTCTTATAATTATGATACCGGTATTCAATTTCGAGTAACGTTAACATTGGTGGCGAATTAAAATACTGAAGCAAAAACAGAAAGCCTGCCAACAGTCGTTACGTTTAACATTTCGCTGTTTTCGATGGTTATTCTGAAATTAATTTTGTCGGTTGATGATGTGTTATCCGCTGCAGCCTCGCCGACGGATTTCCTCTCGGTCGATTGGATTTTGAGGTCAATAACGCCAGTAGTGGGAGTAGGTTGCGTTATTACATGTCGCCTGAGATTAGCAATAACAGTCAGCTGGCAGTATTCGACCACCCGATTATTTCATATCAATGAGCCGGCAGCTCGAATGGGTGCTTTATGAGCGGTGCTTACAAATAGGGAAGGTGTGCGAGCTGTGTATCAGTTTCATTCAGCCGGTACCGGCAACACGTCAGCCATATACAACCACTGTTCTTCCACGTCTAAGTGAATGCCAGGATGGTCCCTAAGTTCCATTTCATCTACTACAAAAGTCAAAACCGCCATCTAAATTACTACTAACATTGACCCGAAGAAACAATATTGTTTAGAAGAACATTTTATGAATATTTCGACTGTAAAGGACGGCATTAGAGGACAGTGACTATTGATAAATGCAAATTAAACAGTTTTTACAACTCTGCGGCCCCTCAAAAGCGCAACATAATCTACATTGCCCTTTGATTGCTGCTGTGAAAAGGCGTCTGTATTCGTCACCAACTCCATCTACGTAAACAAACAATTCTGCGCCTGAAGATAGTGGTGTGAACCATATATATATATATATATATATATATATATATATATATAGTTTTATCAATTCATCTGCAATAGTTACAAAGTATAGATTGAAGGTGTTTGCAGTTTCTAGAGGATCTTCATCACTTTCATAATCTTTCAGTGGACAGATGTCTTATATCTGTTTCCTTACTTTTCCTCTCTCCATTTACGAATGACCGTAAGTTTTTTGAGTAATTCTCTCCTTTATCTACTGCTGTCTGAAAAACAATGCCTTTGTTTTTCTGATGAAACCACGTTCTTCTTTCTTCTTTTTTCCAGGCATTATCCCATGCCTTCGAGGATTCAGCACGTTAATCTGAATTTGGCAATGTTAGTGGCAAAGGGTGGCCCGATGCCCCTCCTGTCGCCACCTCATCCCCAGCGGTACGAAATTTGTGTACCCTATGTGTCTGTCATCTGAAAGTGTGAGAATGTTTCAGAAATGTTTGCGGCTCGTGTAACTACGGCCGAACGTTGGAACCAGCCTGGTATTCACCTAGTCGGATTTGGGAAACCGCCTAAAAACCACATCCAGTCTTACCGTCACAACGGTGCTCGTCGTTTATCAAAATGGTTCAAATGGCTCTGAGCACTATGAGACTCAACTGCTGAGGTCATAAGTCCCCTAGAACTTAGAACTACTTAAACCTAACTAACCTAAGGACAACACACACATCCATGCCCGAGGCAGGATTCGAACCTGCGACCGTAGCGGTCGCGCGGTTCCAGACTGTAGCGCCAGAACCGCTCGGCCACCAGCGGCCGGCTCTCGTCGTTTATCCACCAGGCGGATTCGATCCCGGGTCGGCGCAGTTCCCCGAATCCGGATAGTGCCGTGATACTGCGCGCGGCTATCCGGACGGGTCTCGGATGAAACTGCAGGACTTTTTCTTTTTTATTGCGTGCAGCGTACAGTATTCCTCGGTTTTGTTTTGGTTAGACGAGTCATACCCTGTTTTCAGTATTTAGTGAATAAAGAAATACGTGTCCCATTTGATATTTACGTCATTGTCTGCATATACTGTTTCCAATTTTTCTGTCATTAACATATTTTTAACAGAAATTTGTTTTGTGAGTTAACCGTAGTAATACCAAGGCATTTTCCAAATGGTTCAAATGGCTCTGAGGCCGGCCGAAGTGGCCGTGCGGTTAAAGGCGCTGCAGTCTGGAACCGCAGGACCGCTACGGTCGCAGGTTCGAATCCTGCCTCGGGCATGGATGTTTGTGATGTCCTTAGGTTAGTTAGGTTTAACTAGTTCTAAGTTCTAGGGGACTAATGCCCTCAGCAGTTGAGTCCCATAGTGCTCAGAGCCATTTGAGCCAAATGGCTCTGAGCACTATGGGACTCAACTGCTGTGGTTATCAGTCCCCTAGAACGTAGAACTACTTAAACCTAACTAACCTAAGGACATCACACACATCCATGCCCGAGGCAGGATTCGAACCTGCGACCGTAGCAGTCGCACGGTTCCGGACTGCGCGCCTAGAACCGCGGGACCACCGCGGCCGGCGGCATTTTCCATAATGCGCATTACTTCGGTGCTTTGCATCCACACTGAAAAATATTTCAAAAACGATAGTCGCTAATAGTTGTTGAATTTATTAACAACAAACTTTTTAAAGAGGTATTGATGTGTAGCCAGGGTCCAAAACCTGAAAATACCTTTTAGCACACTCTTACCAGTAACAACGCACTTTCAGTAACGTGTATTACTGACTTAATGACCACCAAAAAGTGTAAAAAATGCAAATTTTGTTAATTGTTGTTGACTTTTGCTCTCAACATACTTTTTTAAGAGACACTGATGTGTAACCTGGAAATATTGAGTGTGGCCTTCATTGCGGAGAGTGACATCTACCACTGAGACTTAAATTTCTGGGCTAAATTTAACTGAAAAATTTTAAGCGTATGTGGAATCTGTTAGACATACATAATAATACATAATAATACATAATAATAACCAAAAATAACAATTACACAAAGGAAAACAATTAAAATTAGCTGGGCCACAAGTGAATATTCATGTTTGTTGGCAGTCTGGTATCCAGCCTGGTGAGTTAGAAGACTCGCTGGAGACTGTGGAACTAGAGCACGCCCGCTAGGCGAAGGTGCTACTTCTGCAACTGTGGATATTGTACCGCAGCGCTGGCCTCGTTTTGCCGCAATGGCACATCTCTCCCGCTGACCAGTTGATGCTTCTGGCAGTACTATAGGTGTGATCTTAGGCTATCCCGGCGAATTAACGGTTTGTACTGTTCTCGGGTCTTCTGCCGGGTGCAATCGTTTTCAAACCACGATATTTTGACAGCGTTCCTTCCCGTCATCTTCAGGTGATACCTGCAGACTGAGCGTCTCCGCTGAATCTCCTCCCCTTTATTCTCTGATCGCTCCCCACCCCTTTCCCCGCGTCGTGCCGCATGCGGCGCTCCGTGGACTGGTGGTGGGGAGGGGTGGGCTGCTGGCTGCTGGACGCGAACTGTGGACCATCAGATGTCCTGTGGCCTTCGTCGGGCGCGGAAGTCGCTTTGGGTCGGCGCTGTGCTTTTAATTGGCTGAGTGCTGGGTCCCAGGCTTTTCTGAGGTTGAACCCAGTGTCTCTGTTGATCAGCCCATCAGCTACACGTATTTCAGTCGCCTCCTTCAGAACACAGTCCCAAAAAGACGAGGCCTGCCGTAATACTTCCGTTTTCACGTACTCCATAGTATCTCCAGTATCCAGGGGAAGGGGTGGGGAGCGACCAGAGTATAAAGGGGAGGAGATTCAGCGGAGACGCTCAGTCTGCAGGTATCACCTGATGAACGCTGTCGAATTATCGTGGTTTGAAAACGACTGCACCCGGCTGGAGAACAGTACAAACAGTACTTTAGGTTCTGCTGCTCCGTGGCCCAACTTACATTGACGTATTCGCCTCGCTTTCGCATCAGTAGCCGTAATGCGCCGGTTTTCTAGTTTTTCCGCTCCGCCACGTTTACTCTGTTTGGAATACTATTTGGATTTGTTTGTTTGTCGTGCCGTCTCCGCCTGTTCGTCGACATTGTTGTCTTCCATCTGCAGTCGGCGATCTGCAGATGATAACTGCAGGAAAGTCGGCTAGTCTCTGTGGGTTCTTTGAGACATTCGTGATCTTTGCAGAATCATCACGATAATTGGCAACTAAGTAAAAGATTAGCAGCAGCGTCCATGAATGAAAAGCTCTTGCAACTCCTGGAACAGCAATAGTAACAGCTGCTCTTGCAGCAGCAATTGAAACAACATTTCCGGCAGCAATTTCAGCAACAGCAACAAGAGCAGAAGCAGCAGTGGCGGTGGTGGCAAAATGAGTTGCTCCGTCGGTAAATTCAGCTTCTGAGAAAATACGTGCTTATCCAGGGTACGCACCCGATACAGACCAGTGGTCACTTGCTGGGCGGTGGCGCATTTCCGTCTTTTAACGATGCCATAGGTGATTAGGACATGTACTTATAGCCATGAAATGTATTCCCAATTGCGAATGTGGACTACCATCAGTTGTGTAATGGAATACGCAGTGGATAAATACGGTATTGCAGAGCCTGTGTTATTACGAATTACCATACAAAGTTCCTTCGGACATGGGTGCATGTATTTATCCGCCGACACTGGGAAAGCGACTTTCAAGTAAAATGCCTCCCCTGTACGGGAATATGCGTAGATAATAGAAGTACGGGTACAGGACACACGGTTGATGACATATGGAAGTCTGGATGTGGCAGAGAGTCATGCTCCAATTGCCAAATGGTAAAGCGATCGCTCGTGATAAGCACAAAATCCAGGTTCGAGTCCTGGTCTGATACAAATTTTCACTGTCTTCATTCCATTATGCAGCTGATGGTAGTACATATTCGCAGATGCGAATACATTTCATGTCTTTCACAAAGGCTGTAGTCGCCGCAGTGGAAGGAACGGTACATCAGTTCCGAATAACACAAACAGGATAGTAGTAGTTGTTGTTGTCTTCAGTCCAAAGACTGGTTTGATGCAGCTCTCCATGCTACTCTATCCCGTGCAAGCTTCTTCATCTCCGAGTGACTACAGCAACCTACATCCTTCTGAACCTGCTTAGTGTATTCATCTCTTGGTCTCCCTCAACGACTTATACCTTCACGCTTCCCCCCAATATTAAATTGCTGATCCCTTGATGCCTCAGAACGTGTCCTACCAATCAATCCCTTCCTCTAGTCAAGTTGTGCCACAAATTCCTCTTCTCCCCCACTCTATTCAGCACCTCCTCATTAGTTACGTGACCTGCCCACCTAATCTTCCGCATTCTTCTGTAGCACCACATTTTGAAAGCTTCTATTCTCTTCTTGTCTAAACTATTTATCGTCCATGTTTCACTTTCAAACATAGCTGCACTAGATAAAAATACTTTCAGAAAAGAGTTCCTGACACTTAAATCTATACTCGATGTTAACAAATTTCTCTGCTTCAGAAACGTTCTCTTTGCCAGAGCCAATCTACATGTTATATCCTCTCTCCTTCGACCACCATCAGTTATTTTGCTTCCCAAATAGCAAAACTCATCTACTACTCTTACTGTCTCATTTCCTAATCTAATTCCCTCAGAATCATCTGATTTAATTCGACTACATTAAATTATCCTCGTTTTACTTTCGTTGATGTTCATCTTATATCCTCCTTTCAAGACTCTGTCCATTCCGTTCAACTATTCTTCCAAGTCTTTTGCTGTCTCTGACAGAATTACAATGTCATCTACAAATCTCAAATTTTTTATTTCCTCTCCATGGATTTTAATCCCTACTCTAGATTTTTCTTCTGTTTCCTTCACCGCTTGCTCAATATACAGACTGAACAACATCGCCAATAGGCTACAACCCTGTCTCACTGCTTTCTGAACCACTGCTTCCCTTTCATGCCCTCGACTATTATAACTGCTATCTTGTTTCTGTGCAAGTTGTAAATTCCCTTTCGCCCCTGTATTTCATCCCTACCACCTTCAGAATTTGGAAGAATGTGTTCCAGTCAACATTGTCAAAAGCTTTCTCTAAGTCTACACATGCTAGAAACGTAGGTTTGCTTTCCCCTAATCTATCTTCTAAGATAAGTCGTAGGGTCTGTATTGCCTCGCGTATCCCAATATTCCTATGGAATCCAAAATGATCTTCCCCGAGGTCGGTTTTTACCAGTTTTTCCATTCTTCTGTAAAGAATTTGTGTTAGTGCTTTGCAGCCGTGACTTATTAAACTGATAGTTTGGTAATTTTCACACCTGTCAACATCTGCTTTATTTGGCATTGTAATTATTATATTCTTCTTGAAGTCTGTCTCATACCTCTTGCTGACCAGATGAAAGAGTTTTGTCATGGCTGTCTCTCCCAAGGCTATCAGGAGTTCTAATGGAATGTTGTCTATCCATGGGGTCTTGTTTCGACTTAGGTCTTTCAGTGCTCTGTTAAATTCTTCACGCAGTATCAGATCTCATATTTCATCATCTACGTCCTCTTCAATTTCCATAATATTGCCCTCAAGTACATCGCCCTTATATAGACCCTCTATACAGGGTGTTACAAAAAGGTACGGCCAAACTTTCAGGAAACATTCCTCACACACAAAGAAAGAAAATATGTTATGTGGACATGTGTCCGGAAACGCTTACTTTCCATGTAAGAGCTCATTTTATTACTTCTCTTCAAATCACATTAATCATGGAATGGAAAAACACAGAAACAGAACGTACCAGCGTGACTGCAAACACTTTGTTACAGGAAATGTTCAAAATGTCCTCCGTTAGCGAGGATACATGCATCCACCCTCCGTCGCATGGAATCCCTGATGCGCTGATGCAGCCCTGGAGAATGGCGTATTGTATCACAGCCGTCCACAATACGAGCACGAAGAGTCTCTACATTTGGTACCGGGGTTACGTAGACAAGAGCTTTCAAATACCGCCATAAATGAAAGTCAAGAAGGTTGAGGTCAGGAGAGAGTGGAGGCCATGGAATTGGTCTACCTCTACCAATCCATCGGTCACCGAATCTGTTGTTGAGAAGTGTACGAACACTTCGACTGAAATGTGCAGGAGCTCCATCGTGCATGAACCACATGTTGTGTCATACTTGTAAAGGCACATGTTCTAACAGCACAGGTAGAGTATCCAGTATGAAATCATGATAACGTGCTCCATTGAGCGTAGGTGGAAGAACAAACTAAAATGAGCTCTAACATGGAAATTAAGCGTTTCCGGACACATGTCCACATAACATCTTTTCTTTATTTGTGTGTGAGGAATATTTCCTGAAAGTTTGGCCGTACCTTTCTGTAACACCCTGTATACTCCTTCCACTTTTCTGCTTTCCCTTCTCTGCTTTGGACTGGTTTTCCATTTGAGCTCTTGAAATTCGTACAGGTGGTTCTCTTTTCTCCAAAGGTCTCTTTAATTTTCCTGTAGGCAGTATCTATCTTACCCCTAGTGATATGTGCCTCTACATCCTTGCAGTTTCCCTCCAGCCATCCCAGCTAAACCAATTTGCACTTCCTATCGATCTCATTTTTGAGACGTTTGAATTCCTTTTCGCCTGCTTCATTCACTGCATTTTTATATTTTGCCCTTTTATCAATTAAATTCAATATCTCTTCTGTTACCCAAGGATTTCTACTAGCCCTCGTCTTTTTACCTACTTGATCCTCTGCTGTCTTCACTATTTCATCTCTCAAAACTAACCATTCTTCTTCTACTATACTTCTTTCCCCAGTTCGTGTCAATCACTCCCTAATGCTCTATCTGAAACATTCTACAACGACCGGTTCTTTCAGGTTATCCAGGTCCCATCTCCTAAAATTACTACCTTTTTGCAGTTTCTTCAGTTTTTAACTACAGTTAATGACCAATAAATTGTGGTCAGAGTCCACATCTGACTCTGGAAATTTCTTACAGTTTGGTTCTTAAATCCCTGCCTTACCAATCTATCTGAAATCTCCCAGTATCTCCTAGCCTCTTCCACGTATACAACCTTCTTTCATGATTCTGAAACCAAGCGTTAGCTATAATTAGGTTATGCTCTGTGCAAAATTCTACCAGGCGGTTTCCTCTTTCATTCCTTATCCCCAGTCCATATTCACCTACAACTTTTCCTTCTCTTCCTTTTCCTACTATCAAATTCCAGTCCCAAGACTATTAAATTTTCGTCTCTCTTAACTGTCTGGATAATTTCTATTATCGCATCATACATTTCTCCAGTTTCTTCACCATCTGCGGAGCTAGTTGGCATATAAACTTGTACTACTGTGGTGGATGAGGGCTTCGTGTCAATCTTGGCTACAATAATGCGTTAGCTATGCTGTTCGTAGTAGCTTATACGCGCTCCTATTTTTTATTCATTTTTAAACCAACTCCTGCGTTACCCCTATTTAGTTCATGAGCCCACACGAATTGTAAGTGGTTGCAAAAACACACTTGACCTCTTAGCCACAAATAATCCTGATCTAATAGAGAGCGTCATGACGGATACAGGGATTAGTGAACAACAGGTCATTGTAGCGAGGCTCAAAACCATTTCAACCAAAACCACTAAATTTGTCTGTTTAAAATAGCAGATAAAAATTCGCTTGATACCTTCCTAAGAGAGAGTCTCCATTCCTTCCAAGCTAATTATGTAAGTGTAGACCAAATATGGCTCAAATTCGAAGAGACAGTATCGACAGCAATAAATAGATTCATACCACATAAGTTAATAAGAGACGGGACTGATCCACCATGGTACACAAAACACGTCAGATCGCTGTTGCAGAAGCAACGAAAAAAACATGCCAAACTCAGAAGAACGTAAAATCCCCAATACTGGCTAAGTTTCTCGGAAGCTCGAAATTTAGTGCGGAAGTCAATGCGAGATGCTTTTAAAAGTTTCCACAATGAAACATTGTCTCAAAATATGGTAGAAAACCCATAGAGATTCTGGTCGTATGTAAAGTACACCACTGGCAAAAGACAGTCAATACCGTCACTGCGCGATAGCGATTGAAATGTTACCTATGATGGTGACACTAAAGCGAAGTTACTAAATACAGTTTTCCGTAATTCCTTCACGAAAGAAGACGAAGTAAATATTCCAGAATTCGAAACCAGAACAGCTGTTAGCATGAGTGACATAAAAGTAGATATCTTACGTGTTGCGAAACAACTCAAATCACTTAAGAAAGGCATGTCTTCCGGTCCTCGTTCACGTTCCTTTCAGAGTATGCAGACACAATAGCGCCTTTCTTAGCAGTCATATACAACTGCTCACTTGACGAAAGGTCTGTTCCTAAAGACTGGGAAGTAGCACAGGTCACACCAATATTCAAGAAAGGAAATAGGAGTAACCCATTGAATTACAGACCCATGTCACTGACCTCAATTTGCAGTAGGACTTTGGAGCATATACTGTACTCGAACATTATGAATCACCTTGAAGAAAATGACTTATTGATACATAACCAACACGGATTCAGAAAATATCGTTCTTGTGCCACACAGCTAGCTCTTTATTCCCATGAGGTAATGAGTACTGTCGACAATGGATCTCAGATCGATTCCATATTCCTAGATTTCCAGAACTCTTTTGATACCGTTTCTCACAAGCGACTGTTAATCAGATTGCTTGCATATGGAGTATCGTCTCAGTTGTGTGACTGGATTCGTGATTTCCTCTCAGAGAAGACACAATTCGTAGTGATAGGCGGTATATCATCGACTAGACCAGAAGTGAAATCTGGCGTTCCTCAAGGTAGTGTCATAGGCCCACTGCTGTTCCTTATTTACATAAATGATCTAGGTGATAAACTGAGCAGCCCCCTTAAATTGTTTGGAGATGACGCTGTAATTTACCGTCTAGTAAAATCATCACACGATAAATTCCAATTACAAAATTATATAGAGAGAATTTCTATATGGTGCGAAAAGTGGCAATTGGCACTAAACAAAGAAACGGGCGAGGTCATCCACATGGGTACTAAAAGAAATCCGATAAATTTTGGGTATACGATAAATCGCACAAATATAAGGGCTGTCAATTCGACTAAATACCTAGGAATTACAATTACGAGCAACTTAAATTGAAAAGACCACATAGATAATATTGTGGGGAAGGCGAAACAAAGACTGCGCTTTGTTGGCAGAACACTTAGAAGATGGGACAAACCCACTAAAGAGAGAGCCTACATTACACTTGTCCGTCTTCTGCTAGAATACTGCTGCGCGGTGTGGGATCCTTACCAGGTAGGATTGACGGAGGACATCGAAAAAATGCAAAGAAGGGCAGCACGTTTCGTGTTATCAAGCAATAAATGTGAGAGTGTCACTGATACGCGTGTTGGGGTGGCAGTCACTGAAACAAAGGCGGTCTTCTTTGCCGCGAGATGTATTTACGAAATTTCAATCACCAACATTCTCTTCCGAATGCGAAAATATTTTGTTGAAGTCCACCCACGTAGGGAGAAATGATCATCATAATAAAATAAGAGACGGAAAGATTTAGGTGCTCCTGTTTCCCACACGCCATTCGAGAGTGGAATGGTAGAGAAGTAGTAAGGAAATGGTTCGATGAACACTCTGCCAGGCACTTAAGTGTGAATTGCAGAGTAACCATGTAGATGTAGATGTATTTGATTTTGTATTTATAGCCCTGTATTCACCTGCCCAAAAGCCTTGTTCCTCATGCCACCGAACTTCACTAATTATCATTATATCTAATTTTAACCTATCCATTTCCCTTTTTAAATTTTCTAACCTACCTGCTCGATACAAGGATCTGACATTCTACGCTCCAATTCGTAGAATGCCAGTTTTCTTTCTCCTGATGATGACGTCCTCCTGAGTAGTCCCCACCCGGAGATTCGAATGGGGGGACTATTTTACCTCCGGAATATTTTACCCAAGAGGACGTCATCGTCAGTTAACCATACAGTAAAGCTGAATGCCCTAGGGTAAAATTACGGCTGTAGTTTCCACTTCAGTCGTTCTCAGTACCAACACAGCAAAGCCGTTTTACATCTACATCTAGCTACATCATACTCCGCAAGCCACTTAGTGGTGTGTGGCGGCCGGTACTTTCGGTACCAATATCTGATCCCTTCAACCCTGTTCCACTAGCGAATAGTGCGTGGGAAGAATGTCAGTAATTTCTAGAATTTTCTACTTGTGGTCAATACACGAGGTGTATGTGGGATTGAAGTTATATGTTGTCTGACTCCTCCTGAAAAGTGCTGTCCCGAAATTTCAATAGTAAATCTCTCCGTGATGCACAACGTCTCTCTTGTAACGTCTGCCAGTAGAGTTTGTTTAGCATCTCCGTAACGCTCTCTCGCTAGCTAAACGATCTCGTGGCGAAACGCGCCGCTCTTCGTTGGATCTTCTGTATCTCCTCTGTGAGTCCTACCTGATAGGGATCATATATAGATGAACAAAACTCAAGAATCAGGTGAACAAGTGCCTTATAAGCCACTTCTTTCGTTGATGAGTTACATTTCTTTAAGATTCTTCCGATGAATCTGAGTCTTGTGTCTGCTTTTCCCACTGTCTGTTTTATATGGTCATTCCACTTAAGGTCGCTCTGGATAGTTACGCCTAGATATTTTACGCAGACGCTGTCTCGAGCTGTTTGTCATCAATAGTGTAGCTGTACAATAGTGGATTTCTTTTCCTATGTATGCGCAGTATGTTACGTTTATTTACGTTCTGGGTCAACTGCCAGAGCCTGCACCAGTCATCAATTCTCTGCAGGCTGTTCTGCCAATTCTTACTATTTTCTTGCGTTGCTACTTTGGAATAGACAACTGCATCATCTGTGAATAGTCTTAAAGAGCATCCGACGCTTTCTACCAAATGATTTATATATATTGTGAACAGCAATATCCCTGTCACACATCGCTGTGGTACTCCGGATATTATCCTTACACCTGTCGACTTAGTTCCGTTAAGAGCGACATGTTGAGTTCTAACTGCAAGAAAGTCTTGAATCCAATTGCAGGTCTGCTCCGATACTACGTAAGCTCGTACTTTTTTCATTAAACGGCAGTGCGGGACTGTGTCAAATGCCTTACTGAAATCATGAAACACGGCACAGCCTGAGGGCCGTTGTCCTCTGCTCTGTGGATCTCATGGAGGAACAGAGCGAGCTGAGTTTCGCAGGATCTCTGTTTGCGGAATCCATGTTGATTTGTATAGAGTAGTTGTTCATTTTCCAAAACCGTCATCGTTCTTGAACATAATATATGTTCCATAATTCTAAAACAGACTGACGTCAACGATATAGGTCTATAGTTGTGTGGATCTGTCTCACGGCCTTTCTTAAAAACGGGAATGACCTGCGCTTTTTTCCAGTCGTTAGGTACCTTTCGTTGCTCAAGTGATCTATGATAAATTACTGCTAGAATGGAAGCAAGTTCTTTTGCATAATCTTTATAGAATCTTAAAGGTATCTCATCTGGTGCTGCCACTACTAAGCGATTGTAGCTGCTTTTCAGTTCCGCGATCGGTTATCTCAATATCTGCCATGTCGACGTCCGCTCGACGATTGGAAGCAGTGTCTTAGTTGATGTTACAAGGCAGATTACTCAATCACCCAGACTGTTGTCCGTGCAACTATTGAAAAGGCTGCTGCCCCTCTTCAGGAACCACATGTTTGTCTCGCCTTTCTAAAGATACCTCTCCGTTGTGGTTGCACCTACGGTAGGGCTATCTGTATCGCTGAGGCCCGCAAGCCTCCCCACCAACGTCTACATCTACATCTACATCTACATTCATACTCCGCAAGCCACCCAACGGTGTGTGGCGGAGGGCACTTTACGTGCCACTGTCATTACCTCCCTTTCCTGTTCCAGTCGCGTATGGTTCGCGGGAAGAACGACTGTCTGAAAGCCTCCGTGCGCGCTCTAATCTCTCTAATTTTACATTCGTGATCTCCTCGGGAGGTATAAGTAGGGGGAAGCAATATACTCGATACCTCATCCAGAAACGCACCCTCTCGAAACCTGGCGAGCAAGCTACACCGCGATGCAGAGCGCCTCTCTTGCAGAGTCTGCCACTTGAGTTTATTAAACATCTCCGTAACGCTATCACGGTTACCAAATAACCCTGTGACGAAACGCGCCGCTCTTCTTTGGATCTTCTCTATCTCCTCCGTCAACCCGATCTGGTACGGATCCCACACTGATGAGCAATACTCAAGTATAGGTCGAACGAGTGTTTTGTAAGCCACCTCCTTTGTTGCTGGACTACATTTTCTAAGCACTCTCCCAATGAATCTCAACCTGGTACCCGCCTTACCAACAATTAATTTTATATGATCATTCCACTTCAAATCGTTCCGCACGCATACTCCCAGATATTTTACAGAAGTAACTGCTACCAGTGTTTGTTCCGCTATCATATAATCATACAATAAAGGATCCTTCTTTCTATGTATTCGCAATACATTACATTTGTCTATGTTAAGGGACAGTTGCCACTCCCTGCACCAAGTGCCTATCCGCTGCAGATCTTCCTGCATTTCGCTACAATTTTCTAATGCTGCAACTTCTCTGTATACTACAGCATCATCCGCGAAAAGCCGCATGGAACTTCCGACACTATCTACTAGGTCATTTATATATATTGTGAAAAGCAATGGTCCCATAACACTCCCCTGTGGCACGCCAGAGGTTACCTTAACGTCTGTAGATGTCTCTCCATTGATAACAACATGCTGTGTTCTGTTTGCTAAAAAATCTTCAATCGCGCCACACAGCTGGTCTGATATTCCGTAGGTTCTTACTTTGTTTATCAGGCGACAGTGCGGAACTGTATCGAACGCCTTCCGGAAGTCAAGAAAAATAGCATCTACCTGGGAGCCTGTATCTAATATTTTCTGGGTCTCATGAACAAATAAAGCGAGTTTGGTCTCACACGATCGCTGTTTGGTCCGCGGTTCATCGATGGGGAGGGGGGGGGGGCGGCACAGTGTTGTATCGTATGTATTTAGGCGTCTATAACAGCACCTTACGACCCTTAGGGTGTCTGAGACGTTCTCCAACTGGCGGTCCTAGTTTCTTGGACTTTCCGAGACGTTTTTCTTACTGAAGAAGTTAGCTCCTTTCTAGAATACAGTCGCAGTAACATTTTAGGAGATGTGCAAGTTGCTTTAGTATAATTATTCACAACGATTCAATGTTGTTGCATCACGACTCGGATTTCATCAGTGTCGCAAGACACCTGGTCAGTTGTATCCATCCTGTGTGATCAGTTTACAAGGACTCAGTTGCCAATGCAGTTTTACTTCTGTGAACCCAGCATACAAGACCTCGAGGTGTACTGGCCCGACTGGCGCTCGATCCACAAGAAAACACGTCAGCCCTCAAGCTCAATAACACTTCCTTGGACGATATTCTGACAATGGCGAGCTATTTCTAAATCGCGCAGGCAGCAAATGAGTGCCTCATAGTTCGACCACGAGTAGTAGCTGTCAAGACGCCGTATCGATCCCCAGAGTGAAAGAGGAGGGGGGGGGGGGGATGGAATAAGTGTAAACCACTTCAGAAACGGCTAAGAAGTTTCGATGGCCTATGAATAACCCGTCACAACCTATCGGCCTGGGCGGCGGAGTCTTTGCTTAAGTCCAGATTGCTTCACAGCACACACTCCTCAGGATTGTCTTGAGCGCTGTGATCGCTGCACCTGTTGTGGAAAAGATGGTATCTTAGAACTGATTGTTGTAAGCTGTCTGGACAATTGGACCCAGTTCGCTGCATGCATCAAGGGACTGTGAACACTTCATCAGTTTCCAGGTGGGCACCAGAAGTACCGTTTCATCGGTGATCCTCCAAATGAGCAAGAAAGATTAAAGAAGCTGTTTTGACTATCGATTGCTGTCCTGGTTCGTGGAATATATTAAAAATAAAAATAATTGTAACGAGAAAATACAACAGTATTTGATAGAATAAATTTCTACAGAACGGTGTAATGTATTTGGTTTAAGTATTTGTACGAGGGCAGTTCAATAAGTAATGCAACACATTTTTTTTCTGAAACAGGGGTTGTTTTATTCAGCATTGAAATACACCAGGTTATTCCCCAATCTTTTAGCTACACAACACTATTTTTCAACGTAATCTCCATTCAATGCTACGGCCTTACGCCACCTTGAAATGAGGGCCTGTATGCCTGCACGGTACCATTCCACTGGTCGATGTCGGAGCCAACGTCGTACTGCATCAATAACTTCTTCATGATCCGCGTAGTGCGTCCCACGGATTGCATCCTTCATTGGGCCAAATATATGGAAATCCGACGGTGCGAGATCGGGGCTGTAGGGTGCATGAGGAAGAACAGTCCATTGAAGTTTTGTGAGCTCCTCTCGGGTGCGAAGACTTGTGTGAGGTCTTGCGTTGTCATGAAGAAGGAGAAGTTCGTTCTGATTTTTGTGCCTACGAACACGCTGAAGTCGTTTCTTCAATTTCTGAAGAGTAGCACAATCCACTTCAGAGTTAATCGTTTGACCATGGGGAAGGACATCGAACAGAATAACCCCTTCAGCGTCCCAGAAGACTGTAACCATAACTTTACCGGCTGAGGGTATGGCTTTAAACTTTTTCTTGGTAGGGGAGTGGGTGTGGCGCCACTCCATTGATTGCCGTTTTGTTTCAGGTTCAAAGTGATGAACCCACGTTTCATCGCCTGTAACAATCTTTGACAAGAAATTGTCACCCTCAGCCACATGACGAGCAAGCAATTCCGCACAGATGGTTCTCCTTTGCTCTTTATGGTGTTCGGTTAGACTACGAGGGACCCAGTGGGAACAAACCTTTGAATATCCCAACTGGTGAACGATTGTGACAGCAATACCAACAGAGATGTCAAGTTGAGCACTGAGTAGTTTGATGGTGATCCGTCGATCATCTCGAACGAGTGTGTTCGCACGCTCCGCCATTGCAGAAGTCACAGCTGTGCACGGCCGGCCCGCACGCGGGAGATCAGACAGTCTTGCTTGACCTTGCGGCGATGATGACACACGCTTTGCCCAACGACTCACCGTGTTTTTGTCCACTGCCAGATCACCGTAGACATTCTGCAAGCGCCTATGAATATCTGAGATGCCCTGGTTTTCCGCCAAAAGAAACTCGATCACTGCCCGTTGTTTGCAACGCACATCCGTTACAGACGCCATTTTAACAGCTCCGTACAGCGCTGCCACCTGTCGGAAGTCAGTGAAACTATACGAGACGAAGCGGGAATGTTTGAAAATAATCCACAAGAAATTTCCGGTTTTTTCAACCAAAATTGGCCGAGAAAAAAAATGTGTTGCATTACTTATTGAACTGCCCTCGTATATTGTCAGAAGTGTTTGTAAACAAATGATGATCAGGTATCTGGATGTTAATTTGACTAGAGCAGTGTGCCACGTGACAAGGCGCTGGATAAAGACGAAAGGCAGATATCGTGGTCTTTTGTGTGCTGGGAGCCGTGCTGGTAAGGTGGGCAGGATTGGTCTGTTTCCTTGCCACTCGGGATCGAGTGTCCCAGGAAATGTATAGGCTTGTGAACAGATAGTGCGGGGGCTTAGAGCAATACACAGTGCATAAAAGTAACACTCTGGCAGTGCAATCATTGTGCATATGGGAATATTAAAGTAACGGTAGGCAGCAGCGGAAGAGACTCCGCACTGTGTGCCTTGTCAGCGCCGCAACATTTTGTGCGACAGTCTGTTTCACGAATTCGGGATGCCGCTGGCCCGCATTAATTTCGCAGGGCCGCCGTGTTCAAGCTGCCGCCAGTCCACGTGGCAGTTGTAGCGAGACGCCGCTGACTATGCCGGCTCCGGAGAGTGTGACTGTTCTCGCTTGCTGTGCCACACACACACACACACACACACACACACACACACGTGCTGTGACCGTCTCCACTCCGTCACCGGCAGTCTCCACGCCATCGCCCGGCCCACACATTGCTCGCGCCGCGCCCAAGCTACGCCATCGCCTGAGTCTCCGCGCCGTTGCAGGCGCCCGCTCCACGTTTCGCAGTAATAGTCGACATCGCAGCAGTCACAAGTTAGGTACAAGCGTTAGTTGCATTATATGTTTTGTGTCACTAATCGTCAGCTATAGCCGAAGATATTCAGAAAGCATCAGAGGATATTAGGAGGATTGTAGTTGCCCTGGTATCCAAAAGGAGTGTGGTTGGGTGTCAGGATGTGAACTTACTCAATTATTGAATGCAATGAGCGAGAAACTGGTTGAAAGTTTAGATTCAAAATTGGAAAATGTGAAATCAACACTAGATATAAGTAAAAATCTGAAATTGGTGGTTTGAAAACTGATCTTGGACATAAAATATATGCAGTAAATCAAAAGTTTAAGCTCTTGGAGAGCAGATTTGTAGAACTTGAAAATAACCTAGAAGCTCATGAAAAAATTGTGGAAGGGGCCAGCAAACAAACAGACAAAGAAGAAAAGGAGCCGGGCACCAAAGTAAAGACTGTATAATCTGAACTTAGGGAACGAATTGAAGCACAGGAGAAGATGTGCAGGAAATTTGAACTCCAGACAAATGCTGAACTACAATTGGTAATTAAAATCGGCAATGAAATGTTACAAGGGGAAGTAGATATTGTCAGCCGCTGTGGCCGAGCTGTTCTAGGCGCTTCAGTCCGGAACCGCGCTGCTGCTACGGTCGCAGGTTCGAACCCTGCCTCGGGCATGAATGTGTGTGATGTTCTTAGGTTAGTTAGGTTTAAGTAGTTCTAAGTCTAGGGGACTGATGACCTCAGATGTTAAGTCCCATAGTGCTTAGAGCCATTTGAACCATTTTTGAAGTAGAAATTATTCAAGGAAAAATAGACAATCTGAAGGAAACCATAAGTAATGTAGCAGCTGGGCAGGCAAGTATGATGATAGAGTGTCCCATGGTAATTGGTAGTAATATAAATCCATTCAGTGCTGAAAATAGGTACCATGCAGTAGATTTCTTGGCTGCATGGAACGATTGCTTTATAAGAGGGATGTGTGAGGAGGCAAAAGTTAAGTTTGTAAAGAGATAGGTGGAGGGACCAGCTCAGACTTGGGCTAACCAACATGCTGAGGAATTTGTGGACTATAAGAAATTTGAAATAATGTTCTTTAATAAACACTGGGGGTAGGCCAGACTATTGAGGTTGCAAAAATGATTTTTTAAATGGGCCAAATTACAGAAGTGGTAGAAAAACTATGAGAGAAATCTGTGTGAGGGAACACAGCAAACTAATATATTTAGATAGACCATTAGAAATATTAAAATAAATATCAACATTAAACAGAAGGCTGCCAGAGGACTTGCAGTGGGATCTAACACACAGCCCTACTGATTAAGAGGAGCAGTTTTTGAATTTTGACGAGAACATGGACAAGGCACTGTGCTATAAACCAAAATTAGTAGAACACAAGGAAGATCGCAGAAAACAGAATGAGAACAACAATTATGAAAATAATTTCAATAACAGTGTAAACAGGTGGTCAAGTACTAGGAATAGGCAGAGTGACAATGACAGACAGAGAGAGAAGAAAGAAACCTCGAAGGGGGTAGACATGATTATCCACCTGGAAGAAATGCCAATGGAAACAGGCGAAGGGACCCAAAAGATGCAGAATTTCAAAGGAGGTAGACGGAAAACTAGACAGAGTCTCACTTGAGGTCTGCATGGGGCTAGGACTTATGCTGTGATTAGGACCAGACAAGGATACAACAAATTTGATGAGAGGGAAAAGAGGGAGTTGGCCATATGCCGCATGGATGCTGTGCGGGCAATACTGATATGTGGGGAAGTTTTGTGAAATTCAGTGGGAGAAATAAAGATAAAAAAGGGAGAGGTATCAGTGATGAGAGTGACAGTGAACTGTATTACATAAGGGAGTTATTTGATAGAGATGAGATGGTGGAGCATAGAGGGGATGAGAATAACATTGGTTTGGCTACATTGGAAGATAATTGGAGATAAGTCCGTTAGAAATCTAATACATAAAAGTATTGCTGACAGTGTTGGTGGAGTAGATCGTAAATGAGTTTATCACAATAGGGGCAGATCATTTATATGGCAATGCTCTAGTAAGTGTAAGAGATGTGAATGTGCCGGTGCCGAAGGTAGTGCAAGATGGTATCAGTTGTATTAATAATCAATTGAAGAAGGAAGGAAATGGTGAGGCAGATATTAAGTATGATACGTTCTGCTTAGTAAATGAAATGAAAACATTTGTATACAGGGAAGATAGAAGTTGTTCTAAATAGGGATCTTAACAATGACTTGATGGCGAAGGAGGAGCATGAGTATAATATAAATGGTTGGGTGTCGTATGCAAAGGTGCAGCAGATGTTGGTACCAGAATGGAAGGAGTTAAAGTTCAACGTGGCTAGAAATATAGAGAAATTGGATGATGGGAATGCAAGTGAAATATTTAATGAGTTACTTAAAGAGGCTATGGAGACTGAACATGGGAATCGGTGTTGGGATACATGTATGATGCATAAAGAGAGTAGGAAGGAAACTGAGTTTGATTTGGTGGAGGAAACTGATTTAAAAGTCGAAAAGGTGTAGAAGGTGCAACCTATTGTTAAGGTAATAGTGGGGAATGTTGAAAGTAAAACTCTGCTGGATACTGGCTCAAGTACATCTGCTGTGTGTGAGTCCTTATGGCAACAAATAAGAAGTAGAAATCTCGTAGAGCTAACTCTAAGTGGGATAAAGATCAAGACTGCGATTGGGACATGCAGTAAGCCTATCAGAAAGGAAATCATTTTAGAATTTATGATAAATAATTATTTTACTGTGCACCATTTTATCATTTCAGAATTATCAGTCAAAAATATTTTTGGCATGGATTTTTTGTATAAATATGATTGCCGTGAATGACAGAATTGGGATTTTGATGCTGGAGGGTACAGAAAAAGAATAAAATTTAAAGAACAATTAAAGGATGACAAAGTGATGGCACATTTGCAGAAGGAAAATGAAAGGTATGAGGAGTCATGTGCGTGTGAACAAACAGATAATAAGGTAAAGGAGATGCATTACTTACCAGAAGAGAGAAGGGTTCAACTGGGTGAACTTCTGCAGAAATATAGACTGTGTGTTCAGATAAGCGAGGTGAGGTAGTGAATTTTGAGTATTCATTGAAGTTGATACCTCATAGTGTCATTAAGATGAAGCCTTTCCTTTTTGCAATGAGGGACAAAGCAGCAATCAGAGACAGGATTCAACAAATGTTGGAATAGAAAGTATTACAATAGGGAAGGAGTGAATACAATAATCCAATTGTAGTGGTTATGAAGAAGGATGGAAGTGTACGGACTGTTCTAAATGCTAGAAGATTAAATAAAATAACAGCTAGAGAAAATGACCAACCAGGAAGTATGAATAAGCAGTTGCTAAAACTCAATAACATAATGCTAATGTCAAGTGTGGATCTGACCTCTGGGTTCTGGCACGTGCCACTTGCCAAGCGAAGGAGAAAATTTACAGCTTTTCTGTTCGAGGGAAATACTTACATGTTTAGGGTCGTTCCATTTGGCCTGTCCATATTAACTGCTGTTTTTATTAGAGCATTAAGTCATGTAAATGGGTATAAATTGATGAGGAGGCCTACAGTATATGTGGCAGTTAAAATCTTTCAAGGGGATGTGTAATTTCTAGCGGAAATTCATCAAGGACTGTTGTATGAACTCTATAGATTTGTGTAAATTTTTAAAGAAAAATGTTTCCATGAACTGGACGTTGTGATGAGGAGTTTGCTGCAATAAAGAAAAGCCTTTGTAACAGTAAAATATTATATTACAGAGACCTGCCACTCCCCTTTTTGCATTGCCTATGATATCTCAGATTTTGGTGTGGGGTCTGGAGTGAGGAGTTTGCTGCAATAAAGAAAAGCCTTTGTAATAGGAAAATATTATATTACCCAGACATGCCACTCCCCTTTGGAATTCCTTATGCCAGCTCACATTTTTGTGTGGGATCTGTGCTATTTCAAGAGAATATGGTATATAGGTTAGTGGAACAGAGGAAAACAGCATTCACTACTCGGATGTTATCAAAACATGAAATCATGTATGGGATCTCGGAAAAGGAACTTTTGGCTGTGGTGATTGGCCTTCTGAAATTTAGAATCTGTTTGAAGAATGAATGTGGGGGGGGGGGGGAGGGGGGGGAGGAAGAAGTCGGTAATGAGGAGTATCGTATAATGTACATGAAAGTGTAGAGGAGGAGAGAGAAATGAAGTTGTGGTTGTCTCCATACCCGTACACATACATCCGCTCGATACAATTGGAAACAACGATACAACATGTTTCCAGTCATCAACAGTCCAAAGTCGGTGTGATGGGCCCAGGCAAGGCGTAAAACTCTGTGTCACGCAGTGATCGAGGGTACAGAAGTGGGCCTTCGGCTCCGAAAGTCCATATCGATGATGTTTCGTTGAATGGTACGGACGCTCACACTTGTTGATGGCCCACAATTGAAATCTGCAGCAATTTTCGGAAGGGTTGCATTTCTGTCACGATGAACGATTCTCTTGAGTCGTCGTTGGTCTCGTTCGTGCAGCATCTTTTTCTAGCCGCAGAAATGTCGGAGATTTCATGTTTTACTAGATTCCTGCTATTCATGGCACACTTGTGTAATGGTCGTATGGCAAAATCACCGCTTCATCGCTACCTCGGAGATGATGCGTCCTACTGCTCACGCACCAACTATAACACCGCTTTCGCGAAACTGACGGAATTCCAACGTGGTCAGGTGATTGGGTGTCACTTGTGACATACGCCTGTACGCTAGATTTCCACACTTCTAAACATCCCTAGGTCCACTGTTTCCGATGTGATAGTGAAGTGGAAACGTGATGGGACACGTACAGCACAAAAGCGTATAGGCCTACCTCGTCTGTTGACTGACAGAGACCGCCGACAGTTGAAGAGGGACGTAATGTGTAATAGGCAGACATCTATCCAGACCATCACACAGGAATTCCAAACTGCATCAGGATGCACTGCCAGTACTATGACAGTTGGGTGGGAGGTGAGAAAACTTGGATTTCATGGTCAAGCGGTCGCTCATTAGCCACACATCACGCCGGTAAATGCCAAACGACGCCTCTCTTGGTGTAAGGAGCGTAAATATTGGACGATTGAACAGTGGAAAAACGTTGTGTGGAGTGACGAATCACGTTACGCAATGTGGCGATCCGATGGCAGGGTGTGGGTATGGCGAATGCCCAGTGAACATCATCTGACAGCGTGTGTAGTGCCAACAGCAAAATTCTGAGGCGGTGGTGTTATGGTGTGGTCGTGTTTTTCATGGAGGGGGCTCTCACCCCTTGTTGTTTTGCGTGGCACTATCACAACACATGCCTACACTGATGTTTTAAGCACCTTCTTTCTTCCCACTGTTGAAGAGCAATTCGGGGATGGCGATTACATCTTTCATCACGATCGAGCACCTGTTCATAATGCACTGTCTCTGGCGGAGTGGTTACACGACGATAACATCCCTGTAATGGACTGGCCTGCACGCAGTCCTGACGTGAATCCTATAGAACACCTTTGGGATGTTTTGGAACGTCGACTTCGTGCCAGGCCTCACCGACCGACATCGATACCTCTCCTCAGTGCAATACTCCGTGAAGAATGGGCTGCCATTCCCCAAGACACCTTCCAGCACCTGATTGAACGTATGAATGCGAGACTGGAAGCTGTCGTCAAGGCTAAGAGTGGGCCAACACCATATTGAATTCCAGCATTACCGATGGAAGGCGCCACGAACTTTTAAGTCATTTTCAGCCAGGTTTACGGATATCTTTGATCACATAGTGTATTTATTTTGTTCGTTGTGCACAGACACTCAGTCCCATGTACAGTATCGTATTCAAATACTTCTGAAAAGAGGTCAGACAAACATTAAGAACAGTAGAAGCGGAAATTGCCAATCTCGTAGCACATGGTGTGCGTCACAAAGCTCTGGGAGAAAATCGTGCAGTCAATGCTTTTCGACGTATGATCGGAAAAATTGTCCACCCCGTAATGGTAGTTGCTTTTATTGTGGACCTGAAGGTCAAATTCAAACTGTATTTTGACGTGGCCGGCAGGGCAAAATACTTCCACAACGCGGAAAGCTTCCGCTGCAATACGCTGGCAGGCGAGCAAACTTTTTGGTCAGTCGCAAGTGGAACGATAGGAAATTCTTTCACAACTGGATTCTGGTGCTCCTGTTTCCTGATAAATAAAGACGCTTAAGCCAGAATCGGTAGCTCACCGCTAAAGCAGTCTACGTCTGCTTTGTCGACTTACAGTGGACACGAATTCCAGTGCTTGGCGTATGTAGTTCTGTCAGCAGTTTTCAGGGAGTGACAAAGTGTGTTTCATTTCATGTACTTAATGGCTAAAGACTTCGAAGCACACGCCACTGTGACGGACAACGCCCATTCGCGGTTTTTTCGCGCACGACCTGCCCTCCTTTCTTTACGTGAGCAAATTACTCTGGAATTATTAGGAAGGCAAGATAGTAAGATTATCTAATCCGTTTCATCAAGCCAGTGGACATCACCCTTGGTCAGTGTGAATAAACCTTCCTGTGGTTTAGGTTGTGTGCAGACGTAGAGGCTGTATAGTTGATTCTTTTCCTCTTCCATGTTCGGTGGAGTTGATGGGCAGATTGGAACAGGGCAGACACTTCTGGGCGAACAGTCAAAGCAATACTTTGTAATAAACACTCTCTTAAGCTTGCTCGAGTTCCAAAGCGTACCGTATGGCAGTGTTTCAGCTCCTGCAATTTTTCAACGGTTCCTGGAATGGTTAAGAGCGAAAGTCTCTTCTTGTACAAACTATTTAGACGATATTGTGGTAGCAGGTAGTACGTCTGCTGAACATTTAGCAAATTTAGACTGTTTGTTTCAAGTTATTTCTGTAGCTGGCTTGAAGTGCAACAAGAAAAAGTGCTTCTTCTTCCAGGATTAATTGAACTATTCAGATCACGTAATAAATGCACATGCTATACAGCCTACAACTTCGCACTTGACTACGATTAGAAATCTGCCGGCGCCCGTAGCCTGAAGGAGCTCCAATCAGTCACGGGGAAGCTCACCTGTTATTAAAAATAATAATAATAATAATAAAAATTATTCGTAACGCTGCGCAAACTGCTGCTCCGGAAAAATGTTCCTTTTGTCTGGACCAAAAATGCCAGCGCGCACTTCAGCAACGAATTGTTAAGTCGCAAAGGTTTGATTCACTTTTCCCCAGTATACATTGTAAATGTTTCAATAACTTTACTATTATAGCAGGTTATCTGATTGCTACAACAGAAGAAGACAAACTGATGGGCTTCAAGCGCACAGGTGAGCACAAGAACCATACTTGAATTACTTACTTCTCGTGTAATAGGGCAGACGTTTGTGGAATCTGTAATGCTGACGGCGGGACAATGGTTTGCG
Organism: Schistocerca nitens; assembly: GCF_023898315.1. NCBI lineage: Eukaryota > Metazoa > Arthropoda > Insecta > Orthoptera > Acrididae > Schistocerca > Schistocerca nitens. The sequence goes on along the minus strand of NC_064616.1, from coordinate 553,535,542 downwards.
ACACTGTTATATTTACACTATTTGATGAAGTCTCATAGATGTTATGTCGTTGAAGTTCTCTTTGAAGCTTCTTTCAACCGCCATAGAAAAAGTATACAATTCCATTAGAGGATACCATAAACTATACAATAAAAGATAAAATTACCTGCCAACGTCAGGAAATTTGCCATTTTGTTCGCTATAACTTGACGAAAATCGCACACCGATATGTTTATTCATTCTGGGTATATTTGTGGTGGCCTGTTTAGCTGCCTTACCTTGTTTATTAAATATATATGAAGCAGAGTTACAACAAGGAACCATGACGTCCGCTGTCGACGCCGAAGATGACCTATATTAGAAACGTTCTTATCCTGCTGCTAGGCATCCAAATTCTACCTTTCCAAGTACATCAGTTTCGTATCTTACATTAAATTAATTGACCTCTGTTGTGTCTTCTTTCCGTATTCAGTATGATGCAGTTACGTCATGTATTCTTAGGATAACTAACAGTGAATCCACTGCAGTGGGTTCGAAATCTTCAGTGACCCAACGGGCCAATCCCTCCTTCGTACACCTTAACATTTTTGTACCTTGCACAGCTAGAACATCCTTATAGACTGCCAACAGTGTTCGTAATGGTGGAGAGTAAGCGTCTAGTATAGTAGTTTCTCATAGCCTATCCGACAGTTTTTATTTTGCAACAGACTTCCTGACTACTTTGGTCAGTTTCTCGCTAGCTTTGGTAACACTTACTTTCATGGAGCGCTGAAATTTAACCTTACATCGAAGTGAATTACCGAATACCCATTTTTCGTTTGACTCTTGGTTAGGATGCACTCTCATCTTATGAGTGAGCTTTTACTGAATTGTATTTTTATTTATTTAATTTACATCGCCTCTAGTTGCCCAGCTATTTAGACAACTATATTGTTATTTAATATATTTAGACTACATAGTTATATGATAAGTGTTCAGTGAGTTTTCGATACATAGCTCTCATCACTCAGAATTATGTATTGTCATTCCGAATAACTGCAGTTATTTTCTTTTAACAAGCGAAAATTACAAAATGTACTAAGGATGTTCATAGCTGGCACTCTTGATAAGCTTCATGGGGCTCGACATCAGATATAAATTATCCGTAGAGATCATAAATTAATGCAGGAAAACATTTCTTTTTTTTTTTACTGTCATTAGTTGACTGGTAGTAGTAGGAGGACGGGAGTGTCAGCGCGTTTTGTTACTGTGGGTTGCACACGTCAGGTGGATGCATACATAAAGGGTAAACTTGATTGTTTTATGACCTCCTGTGATGCCCTGATGTATGCAACCCGCACTAACAAACTGCGATGACACACAGTCCATCCTACTACTACTGGTGCGCATTTTTAATGGAGTCAGTATATTAATGCGACTGGTGTGGCTCTGTGCTTCCCATCTTCGAACTGACAGAAGTGTATCCGTTTCTTGGAAATAGTTTACGATGTGGTCTTCATTTTCGGCTGTCGAGAAAGGTTCGTGATATGTGTGAGTAACTAAACTTCCAGTTTGAAATTTTCTAATGGGGTTTGGCCTGCTTACTGGAGCAACGGGAACAGTCAAGCAGTGGGACATTTAGATCTGCAAATTTCGAAGGGTAATCTTTACAAAACGGATAGATTAGAACTCCGATTCTGTGGAGATGTATAGGGTAAGCCTCGTGTTCATTTCACATTCTGACTATTGCTATTGCATCAAGCTGAGCAAGTTTGAAATCTGACTATTGCTATTGCATCAAGCTGAGCAAGTTTGAAATCTGCACACCATTTTCTTTTAGGAATGTACCACTGAATCAATGAGAAGTATTGTACTCACGGCATCTGAGAGGTTTACCAGAAGCGGTAACAATCGTCGAATGCTCCTTTCTCCTTTGTAGCTTCAAAGTTTGAGTAAGGTGTACATACAATAAAAGAGTGTCGCTTAATGTAAATCTGTCTTTAAGTACGATACAGGCTGTTATGCCATTTCCATTACCGCAATACAAGAGGGTCCTACAGCTTGCCACAATCACGAACAAGTTCTTCATTCATATGGAAGTATCCTCACTTTCCTTATCCTCGTCTAGGAGCGGTTCGCTACTCAGTTTTTTATTATAGATGTACAGAACAATACCTGTGGACATCCATCAGAAGCAATGTTGGTTGAACTGACATTCGTATACTACCACAAACTAAGTGAATGCAAAGACACTACAATCAAGTTATGGAGCATAAATACCTGGCATACTAACTAATGGATACACTAAGTCATGATAGCTTCCGGACCATTCGTCTGTACGCTCTCTGCATGAAATGAAGAAAGATAGGGATACCTTGGGTTTCATTTGATAATCTGGAGTACGTGGTTTCGAATATTGGTCTCATCAAATGGTTTTCACGTTTCTCGCTATGAATTTGAAACCATACATACAAATTTTTCGACAGAGCAATTAAAATTCCCAAATTTGACAAATACGACTTGCTGTTTCGTCTCCAAATGAACTCTGTTAATACTGAAAGTTATACAGAAATGTTATAATGAAAGACAGTAATGTACACCAGTTTCCAACGAACTCAAAAGAATAAATCTTATGTACTGATAAGATATAATTAAAAATAATGTATCCTGGTTCTTGGATGCAAAAGTTTCCGTAATAGGAAAAGGTGATTGAGTAACTGCAGACATAAAATAGCTAATATTCATCTAAAAACATCAAGCAAATAAGGAAAAATTCACATTGTGAAATATAAAATGTAGATGTCTCCTGCTATTTTATTGGTAGAGAAGTTCCTTCGTATTTGAAAAAAATTTTTAAATAATTTTTAGCGCAGCATAGAAACATGCCCTAGAATTATGTGACTTTGAGTTTCTTTTCTTTTCAAATAAAATCCGATGAAGTCTTAAGCAGGCGAAACGCATTATTTGTAACAAAAGTAACTTTGCAACAGAGATTGTTACGTTATATCGTTGTTTAAATGTTGAACATAATTTGTACTGAAGGCTGTAGACTGCTGATATTTTAAATTTGTAACGCCGTTCAAGAAGTGTAAATGTGATACGAAAATTTGAGGGAGTCTTACATGTAATAGCACGTGCATGTGCTGAATAGCATTCTTCAAGTCATGTATCTGTCAGGGTGCCCCAGGAGGAATAGTCAGTACTCGCGGATATGACATACACGATCATTCCGAATGTTTTCTGAAATGAAACCCTTTTCATGTACATTGTTATTTATTTTCCTTATTACTCAGTGATTTGTCAGGTTTACAAATGTGCAAATGCTCTACAGTTAGTAACCATTACCACACGTCTTCTAAAAAGTATCAATTGAAAAATAATTTTTTTTTCACGTTAACCTCTAAGCATTATCATACACGGCTCATTACAGCTGTCGTACAGTTCACAATAAATGATCGAATGTCCCACAGGCAGCTTCAATGCATTTCAGCACTCATGAGAGAACATGTGTTGCTTATCCGAGTGCCTCCACATGTTCCCTTGTAAGGGCAGCAGCGACCTTAGAGCGACCAAGCAGCTCATCGCGAGTATTCACCTTTCGTTTGTACACCTCAGACGTCATCCAACCCCATTAACAAAAATCTAATGGTGTAAAGCCTGGAGACGTTAGTGGCCAGTTAAATGTGCCACTGCTACGAATCCAGCGATTAGAGTACATCTGTATCGACATATACAGGGTGAATCGCCTAACACTTGCAGCGCAAATATTGCGGAAATGGCATATTCTATTGATGTGCTATTTTCACAGAATGGATTGGTTGTCAGGGGCTCGTACTGTAAGCCAATCAACAGATTGCAGGATACTTAGAAAAGGCATTTTTGTGCAGAAATACACTTTTTAAATGGAACAATGCCTATTGACATTAACGAACTAAAATTATGGTAAATTAGAATTTCAGTGGTGTTTGTTGCAGGATTCTAGTGCGAGTCTTTTACGAGATGTCGTATTTTGAAATGTTCCCACACCGACACTTGTATAATACAGTGGAGGTATGAATTAAGAAACGCCTTCAATCACAACTTTTCGTATATTATTAAGTACACGATGCATTTTGGACCCTGTGTGGTGGAGAAAAGAATGTTTGCTGGTGCTAAAATGTTAAAAACGCTTCTCATGGATTATGTGGAATATGGACTTCACTTCATTCAAGAGAAAAAATAAAGCGTGTATTATGACAAATTGCACCTGATGATGGGCCCACAGGGTCAGAAATGCATCGTGTACTTAAGAAAACACGAGAAGTTGTGACTGAAGGCGTTTTTTAACTCATACCCCAGTGTATTGAATACAGCCACGTTAGAAGTTGCGAAATATGGATAAAATTAAACTTGTACAATACTTGTGATAGCACACACTAAAGAACAACAAAAGTGCATTCTCTAGTTATGTGGATTCTGGTCAGCAACGAGACAACTGAGCATAACAGATTGTGTTCGAAATGGCCACCGGCAGCGGCAATATACCCTTCCAGTCTGGTATGAAATGACTGCTACACACGTGCTAGCAGTTAGCAGGAGATATCCGAGCAGGCTGCAGTAATACATCGTTGTATATCATCGAGCGTAGTTGACAAGTCCTTGTAGACAGCGTCTTTCACCTTCCCCCACAGCAAAAGGTCTACAGCCGACAAATCCGGGGAACGGCCCAAAGTATCGGTTCTCTGGGTCCAATCCAACGATTTGGAAACTATTCGAGAAGACACGCTGTAGTACTTCGTGCACTATGGGCTGGACAGCCATCATATTAGTACCACTGATTCCTCTTAGTCTGCGGAGGAACGTTTTCTAGCATCGGTGGAAGATGGTCTGTCAGGATGCTTCGAGACTTGTTCGCGTTCAGTGTTCCGTCAATGAAAAACGGGCCTATTACCTGACGTTCCACCTGACGAAGCCAGCGGGGAATATCAACAGACCAACAGTGCTTGTTTCGGCGGTTTACCTGGCCATGACTGGTAAATGTGGCTTCATCGTTAAACAAGGTACATGATACGGCTGGAGTATCCTGTCTTAACAGATCCTCATAAACGTTTCCATGCAGCTCTTGATGGAGAAAGATGTGATAAGGATGGAACCTATATCGATGGAGAATGCGTAGCACGCTTGCCTGACTCATGCCTCTTCCTCTTAAGTTTGCGCAGGAGCTAACGTGCAGATCAACTGCAACAGCAGCAGGATCATTAATTTCCCCCTCATCTGCCGTCACTTGTTTCTTTCTGTTACGTTGTGTAGGTGGCACTCTACCGTTTTCACGTAACTTGTTGGAGTGGTTGATAAGTAATTGCCAAGACGGTTGACGTCTATTTGGCCATATTGTAGCATACACCGCACAGTAACGAAATGCATTCTTCCTACACTCATCATAAACCATGAGCATGTCGGCTGTTTCTGCATTGGTAAATTCCATCGTCCACTCACGACCTACTGCTAGGACTGTCACACACTGACTGACTTGCAAGTCGTATTGCACTCAAGGAACTCACGAGCACAGTGTAAGCAAACATAACTGCATCGTACCTAAGAATTACGCAGGTGGAAGGCACAGACAAGTGTCGGTGAGGAAATATTTCAAAATACGATATCTTGTAAATGACTCACCCTAGAATGCTGCAATAAACACCACTGACGTTCTAATTTACCCTACTTTTAGCCTGTTAATGTCAATAGATATTGTTCCATTTAAAAAGTGTATGTTTTGAAACGTCCCCTTTTGAACAATATACACGACTGTCCTTAACCTGACACACAATATTTATAGCGCAACGCAATCTGACTTTCCACACACAATATTTTGTTAACGCAACGCAATCTGACTTTCAAAATTCTCTACAAGAGAATGGCCCTGACTAACATTAACCTGTACTTTTCAGAAATCACTTACCTCACAAAAATCTTGGTTACTCCCACTACTGCAATACAGCAAGCGCCACTACTGCCAGCTAAATAAAAGATTCAAACTATGGAAGGCACTAACTACTGATAGGGATAGTTAGCAAATGAAAGATATTAATAGAGAACAAACAATGTATTTACCTTGATATCATGACAAATTACAAAACTCCGCCATCTCTCTCCCCACATCCACCACTGCTGGCGGCTCACCTCCAACTGCCCAGCGCTACGCGCTGTTCACAGCCAGCTGCCTAACACTACAATGGCGAGTATTACAACAATGCAAAGCAGCCACAGACTGCACACAGCACAGCCAGTGATTTTCATACAGATGTGGCGTTACCAATAAAAAAACCTAAACAGCCTACTTACATAGCCCCCATGCTCCCCACAAAAAATTTTACAAATTGTTTTGGGCACTGGGCAATACATATTTGCTAAAATTTTTTTCACAATTGTAATTACAATAACAAAGAAATCAAATGCCCACACTTATTGATACAATGTTGGTCAAAAGCTAAAATTTTTTCTCACAGTCCATAAAGACAGTCCTGATCATTCATCACATTGCAGTGTTTTTCTCAAAGTCTGAGCAGTAAAAGAAAATGCACACGTAAGTAGTGGATTTCCATGCAGTCTTGAAGAAGTAGTGTTGCCCTTCCAACGGAAAGACAGTGCTGACTCTTGACATGCTGACAGGTAATGGGCCACAACAGAGCAAACCCACAGCGGAGTCAGTCGAAGTTTTGAAGAGTATTGGTGGGTAGGTCATCACAGAGCAGACCCACTGTAGTCCTGGTAGAGATTATGGTATTGGTGGGCCACCAGAGGCGCAGACCCACTGCAGTCCTTGTAGAGATAATGGTATTGGTGAGTCAGCAAAGGTGTAGACCCACTGTAGTCCTTGTAGAAATGGCCAACAGCCATCTGCTGCGACTGTGCAGGTGCACAATCACCATCGAAGAGTCTTGCGGACAATATTGCAAGTCCATAAACCAACACTTGAGCACTCACAAAAAATTTTTTTGAAAAGTCTTTAGAACCAGCAATGCTGTTATCCAGTACCTTGCTGAATTATCAACACACGTGCAAGCACAAACAGTCCCAACTTCTCGCATACTGTGCATATATTATGACCAACAGAAACGTGTGCAGTGAAATGATATTTAATTTGAAGAACTGGTAGCAATTACAATTTGATAACATAAAAATACAATAACAAAGGTACAAAATACATCATTAAAGAACATAACAATAAAGATAACATTTGTAGTAACACAGGGTTTACAAAACAATAGAAATAAACATATACATCAGTGTTACAAAAATAATGACAAAAGTACATACATGAAGATCAGAATAACTTTTGAAACATCGCCTTCACATATGAGCAACAAAAAAGAATAAATAATGTCTAAACATCTTTACAAAGTAAATAACATATTATCAATGCAAATTATATTTGAGGATCACAGTATTCCTCATCATAGTGAATGTAGCTTAGTATTAGAAGAAGAAAAAATTCTATGAAACTACACAAAGACAGGAAGAAAACAAATACACAAGGGTACACAAACACATAGTGGGATAACACAATGGAAAGGACAGGGTTCGTTTTCAGTGTAACTTTTGGTACTGCAGTATTTTGTGAACAAAACCTTTTTTGTTCTTGGAGATCTCTCTTCGTTCATCATTATTCCCAAATGGTCCTATCTGTACCTCTTTTCTGTATTCTAACCATATTTCTTTCAAAATAATTATTTCTCATTGTACAATACTCATTTTGGCCCTATCTGTTTCTTGTGGCTTCTCAATGCATTTCTTCCAATTCATCATAGTTAGTTTCTTATATAGTCTACCCCCTCTTAAGCTAACTTAAATCTACTGAGCTCAGATGCTAAACTAAGGGACGAGGCAATGCAGCAGCACATAACAAATTAACACAAACAGCAATGACAAAAAAAACGCAGATTTGCGAAGCAAGCAGCATTAAGAAATTAGCAAAGCAATTGTAATATTACAACTAATCTAAGGCAATGTGCAACAAATAATAACAAGAAATCATTAGTAAAACTGGCTTAACAGAATAATACAAAGTCAAATTCAATAACACTATGCCTGGCAAACAGCAGCAACTGATACCTAAACATGACATAGCTCAAGCAGAAAAAATAGTACACTAAAGATAACAATGCAGATAAGGGAAATGTATAATCACATCTTAATGTCTAAGTAATTAAAGTGGTGCACCACAAAAACTAATTCTACAAAAAAATTACTAAGTACTAGAAAAGAAAATTATGTATGCAGTTCCTGTGAAGGTAAATGATTTTTTTTTTTTTTTTTTGCTCCCTCATTTTTTTTTAACGTCCCCTTTTGAACAATATACACGACTGTCCTTAACCTGACACACAATATTTATAGCGCAACGCAATCTGACTTTCCACACACAATATTTTGTTAACGCAACGCAATCTGACTTTCAAAATTCTCTACAAGAGAATGGCCCTGACTAACATTAACCTGTACTTTTCAGAAATCACTTACCTCACAAAAATCTTGGTTACTCCCACTACTGCAATACAGCAAGCGCCACTACTGCCAGCTAAATAAAAGATTCAAACTATGGAAGGCACTAACTACTGATAGGGATAGTTAGCAAATGAAAGATATTAATAGAGAACAAACAATGTATTTACCTTGATATCATGACAAATTACAAAACTCCGCCATCTCTCTCCCCACATCCACCACTGCTGGCGGCTCACCTCCAACTGCCCAGCGCTACGCGCTGTTCACAGCCAGCTGCCTAACACTACAATGGCGAGTATTACAACAATGCAAAGCAGCCACAGACTGCACACAGCACAGCCAGTGATTTTCATACAGATGTGGCGTTACCAATAAAAAAACCTAAACAGCCTACTTACAGTTTGTACAAAAAATACATTTTATAAGTATTATTACAATCTATTTATTGGCTAACAGTACCAGCCCCTGTCTACTAATTCATTCTGTGAAAACCGCACGTCAATAGAAATTTCCGCAATATTTGCGGAACGAATTTTAGGTGATTCACCGTGTATACTCCGCAAGCCACCGTATGAAGCGTGCCGGAGATTTCCTTGTACCAGTACCAGTAATTTCCTTTCTTGTTCCATTCGCAAATAGAGCGAGGGAGAAACGAGTCTACATGCCTGCGTACGCCTGTATGCCTCTCTAATCGCGAAATTATGTGACTATGTGGTGTCTGTTATTTTCGGTCAGAAGGAACAGATATCTCGCGCTCAAGTAATTGATTTGCCTCGATGGGCAATGTATCAACATAAAATCCATTTGAACCACCAGCTATTTATCTGTCCCATTAGTCATCTAACCGTTCCGGTTATTAGCCATCATCCCGGATGTAGTGCACAATAGATTAGTTAAAAGCATTCCTTCAAAGGAATATGGGATGCTTTTAACTAATCTGTTGTACCCTTGGATGATTGTTAATAACGGAAACCGGTAGATGACTGATGGGACAAACAGCTGAGCCGGACTGTGTGGCCAAGCGGTTCTAGGCGCTTCAGTCTGGAACCGCGCGACCGCTACGGTCGCAGGTTCGAATCCTGCCTCGGGCATGGATGTGTGTTTTGTCCTTAGGTTAGTTAGGTTTAAGTAGTTCTAAGTTGTAGGGGACTGATGACCTCAGATGTTAAGTCCCATAGTGCTCAGAGCCATTTGAACCATTTTTTTTTAAACAGCTGATGGTTAAAAGGCATACTTTACGGGTATTGAACCTCACCTTATGGAAACATTACGTACCCACAACCTTCATTGCGGATGCACATTTACTTTCGACCTCCAGCGGCAATCTAAAATTAGCGAACGTGTGGAACATGGTTGGAGACTGCGGGTAGGTGGCGCTAGATGGGAATGTGAGTCAGTCAACTTGGGAGCGTGGCGAGATAGTCATCGCATTTGCGATAAATACTGCGTCCGGGTGGCGTAGTGGTTAACGGAACAGCCTAATAAGCAGGAGATCATAGGTTCGAGTCTTGGTGCGGCACGAATTTTCTCTCGTCGCCTCATATTCCGCATAAAGTCCGTATGCAGCTGATATCCTTAGTTCTGCGCTTTTCCTTTCCTTTCTCTCCTCTCCACATTCAATTTACATAATTTGGACGAAATGTACGTTGGCGGCAGTAGAATCGTCCTGCAATCAGCACGAAATGCCAGTTTTCTAAATGTTCTCAATAGTGCTCCTCGACAAGCACGTCCCATTCCTTCCAAGGATTCCCATTTGAGTCCCGAAGTATCTCCGTAATATGAATTCTCGAAGCCTCTTCGTAATACCTGCATGTTGATCAAAACCTACCGGTAACGAATCTAGCAGCCCACCTCTAAGTTACTTCGATGCCCGACCTGTTGGCGATGCCAGTACTCAAGAATGGGTCGTACTAGTGTTCCATACGCAGTCTCCTTTAATGAAACACACTTCCCTCAAATTTTTCCAATAACCTGAAGTCGACCATTCAACTTCCACACTACAATCCTTACATGCTCTTTCCATTTCATATCACTTTGCAACGCTACGACTAGATATTTAATCGACGTGACTGTTTCAAGCAGAACATTGCTAATGCTACTTGTGAACATTATGGGACTGTTTCTCCTACTCATGTGCATTAACTTACATTTTTCTACATTTAGATCTAGCTGCCATTCATCACACCAACTAGAAACTTTGTCTAAGTCATTTTGTATTCTCGTATAGTCACTCAACGACGACACCTACCCGTACACCACAGCTACCTGTCAAAAGTTTTCGATCACCTATCACAACTACGGGTTCGTGGATAAAACATAGATTTCGTTTTGAATACTCTGTATATTTCCATTCTGATAATAAAAGAAGTATAATCACGTAAACAGCGCGTAGACACTGCTGATGAGCATCCATACACTGACGTGCCTTTACCAAAGATGGTTCCATTCGGGCCCGCATCTCGTGGTCGTGCGGTAGCGCTCTCGCTTCCCACGCCCGGGTTCCCGGGTTCGATTCCCGGCGGGGTCAGGGATTTTCTCTGCCTCGTGATGGCTGGGTGTTGTGTGCTGTCCTTAGGTTAGTTAGGTTTAAGTAGTTCTAAGTTCTAGGGGACTGATGACCATAGATGTTAAGTCCCATAGTGCTCAGAGCCATTTGAACCATTTTGGTTCCATTCGGGTTGGCCTCATTTCTTCAGCTGTCTGTGTGGCAGTCCGTTCGAATTAATTTATAATACGTTGTGTGCATCTAGCAGTGTGTTTGTATACTTGATCAGGTTTATATTATATTACCTCCTACTGGGATGGAAGCGGGAGATTGGAATTGAAAAACGCTCTGTAATTATAGCTCTTCATCAGAAGGTTTTTCTAGTAGGACAATAGCAATAAAAGTTGTCATAGCCCAATCTACAGTGGCCTCTACATTGCAGCGGTTCAAGCAAACTAGTGCCCATGCAAGTGTTTTGCGATTAGGAAGACCCCGAGTAGCATCGTACAGGAAAGGTCAGTTCATATGTGTACAGAGTAAACGTCAGAGGGCTCGCACTGCACCTGAAATTCATGAGAAAGTAAATAGTATGCGAGCATCTCCGATCTCTATCTCGAAAGTCCAACGTCGTATTCGTGTTCAAAGTCTGAAGGGGTGAATTGTGGCAAAAAAAAAAAAAAAAAAAAAAAAAAAAAAAAAAAAAAAAAAAAAAAAAAAAAAAAACCTTTTTACGCAAACAAAATAAAGTGAAAAGGTTGCAGTGAGAACAGTAACACAAAAACTAGAGCGTCCAACAATGGTCAGAAGTGTTATTCACAGACGAATCTAAGTTTGAAGTATTTGGAGGCCATTGTCGAACGTTTGTTTGTCGACTTCGTAGAGAACGTATGAAGAGTCAGTGTGCGACGCCAACGGCGAAGCATGGGATGAACTTGACAGGGAAGCCAGAAAACTATGGTCATCTAGTATTGAAGATCTATGGAATAATTTAAAGACGAGTTGGCCTCCAGTATCTGCAAACACACTACAAAATCTTATCTCCAGAATGCCAAGAGTTCGTCCAACTGTTCTGAGGGCAAAGGGTGGATACTTTGTAGAGGCTTAAGTCTAAACCATATTGTATTGTACTTAATGACACAGAGAGTAGATGTTTATTTTATTAGTCTATGTAGTTTGCGAGATGTACTTGTACACTTAAATGGCGTATGCAATTTTTATCGTGGGTGATCGAAAACGTTTGACCGGTAGTGTATACAGAGAATAAGAACGGTCCCATCATGCTTCCCTGGGGAACTCCTGTCGATACCCATGTCTGCGACCAACATTCGCCGTCGAGAACAACGTAATGGGATCTTTTACTTAAGAAAGCTTCGAACCACTCACGTATGGGGCTGAGATGTTCCTTTATACGTCTGGTAAGATGTGAAAGGGCTCAGTCATGCTGGAAGTACACTAAGGTGTCAAAAGTGATGGGGTAGCTCCTAATATCGTGTCTAACCTTCTTCTGCCTGGCATAGCGCAACTACTAGATATGGCATTGATTCTACAACTGACTGGAAATCCCTTACAGATATATTGAGCCATACTGCCTCTACCGCCGACCACAATTGAGAAAATGTTACCGGTGTAAGATTTTGTGCGTGAACTGACCTCATCATTGTGTCCCATAAATGTTCAATGGGATTCATGTCTGGCGATGTGGTGGCCAAATCGTTCGTTCTAAATGTCCAGAATCGTCTTCAAGCCATTCTTGAACAACTGTAGCCCAGTGACATGACGCATTGTCATCTATAAGAATTCCATCGTTGTTTGGCTGCAAATGGTCTCCCAGTAGCTTAACCTAACCATTTCCTGTCACCAGAATGAGATTTTCACTCTGCAGCGGAGTGTGCGCTGATATGAAACTTCCTGGCAGATTAAAACTGTGTGCCCGACCGAGACTCGAACTCGGGACCTTTGCCTTCCGCGGGCAAGTGCTCTACCAACTGAGCTACCGAAGCACGACTCACGGCCGGTACCCACAGCTTTACTTCTGCCAGTATCTCGTCTCTTACCTTCCAAACTTTACAGAAGTTCTCCTGCGAACCTTGCAGAACTAGCACTCCTGAAAGAAAGGATATAGCGGAGACATGGCTTAGCCACAGCCTGGGGGATGTTTCCAGAATGAGATTTTCACTGTGCAGCGGAGTGTGCGCTGATATGAAACTTCCTGGCAGATTAAAACTGTGTGCCCGACCGAACTCGAACTCGGGACCTTTGCCTTTCGCGGGCAAGTGCTCTACCAACTGAGCTACCGAAGCACGACTCACGGCCGGTACCCACAGCTTTACTTCTGCCAGTATCTGGAAACATCCCCCAGGCTGTGGCTAAGCCATGTCTCCGCTATATCCTTTCTTTCAGGAGTGCTAGTTCTGCAAGGTTCGCAGGAGAACTTCTGTAAAGTTTGGAAGGTAGGAGACGAGATACTGGCAGAACTAAAGCTGTGGGTACCGGCCGTGATCGTGGTTCGGTAGCTCAGTTGGTAGAGCACTTGCCCGCGAAAGGCAAAGGTCCCGAGTTCGAGTCTCGGTCGAGCACACAGTTTTAATCTGCCAGGAAGTTTCATATCAGCGCACACTCCGCTGCAGAGTGAAAATCTCATTCTGGAAACATCCCCCAGGCTGTGGCTAAGCCATGTCTCCGCTATATCCTTTCTTTCAGGAGTGCTAGTTCTGCAAGGTTCGCAGGAGAACTTCTGTAAAGTTTGGAAGGTAGGAGACGAGATACTGGCAGAAGTAAAGCTGTGGGTACCGGCCGTGAGTTGTGCTTTGGTAGCTCAGTTGGTAGAGCACTTGCCCGCGAAAGGCAAAGGTCCCGAGTTCGAGTCTCGGTCGGGCACACAGTTTTAATCTGCCAGGAAGTTTCATTTCCTGTCAGTTGGACCAGAGGATCCAGTTCTTTTATACCTTGCCTAAGCGATACTACCGCCATCTGTAGATGTGCATATTGCTGTCCCAAGCCTTTTTCCACCTCAGTGTACATTGTAGTGCGCGTGCCCAATGGAACGTTCCCAAGGGTATCAACAAAAGAACTTTCCAAAACATGCAAGTAATTCTATCCCTTCCTTTGCTCCTGTAAAATAACTGCATCTATCCTGTTACTCGCGCCCGGGTTCCCGGGTTCGATTCCCGGCGGGGTCGGGGATTTTCTCTGCCTCGTGATGACTGGGTGTTGTGTGCTGTCCTTATGTTAGTTAGGTTTAAGTAGTTCTAAGTTCTAGGGGACTGATGACCATAGATGTTAAGTCCCATAGTGCTCAGAGCCATATTTTTATCCTGTTACCGATCATGCTCCAGCAAAAATTGCCCAAGGAATTAACTTGGAAAATGGTTTCTATTGTTTCATGCGGATTTTCTGCACCCATCGATGATTGTTGCGTGTGTTGTTGATTCCATTCCACGTAAAAGTGACTTGATCAGTGTACAGTATTAATGGAAGCAAATGACGATTGATATTTAACCAGTGACAAAATTCAACTCATGTGGCATTTTCACAAACGTGAAGATTGTGGACACGCTATATGTGAAAAGGGTACGAGACTTCCGCACGTAATGTTCTCAGTAAACGTGTTTGTAGGATACCGATAACCGCAGAAAGTCGCCGTGTGCTGGTAGTAGGGCTGCGCTGCACCATTTCAACAACGTGTTGCTGTTCCTACAAAGGTTGTTGAACTACACGTTCAGAAGAAAAATGGGGACCGTGAGAATACCTGTTTCACGCAATGTGCTGAAAACTCTGGCCGCGCGGGTTAGCCGCGCGGTCTAGGCACCTTGCCAAGGTTCCCGCGGCTCCCCCGTCGGAGGGTCGAATCCTCCCTATGGCATGGGTTGGTGTGTTGTCCTTAGCGTACGTTAGTTTAAGATAGATTAAGTAGTGTGCAAGCCTAGGGGCCGGTGACCTCAGCAGTTTGGTCCTATAGGAACTTACAAAAAAACAAAACAAAAAAAAAAATTAAAAAAAATAGAAAACTCTGGTAAATGTTCTATGATCAAGATTTTAAAGTTTCAGAGAGCGCCGGCGTTATTCTTCGGTAGCAGCAAGAACATTACCATCGTAGGGGCCGTAAAAATACACCACATCCGCATATTCTTCATTAGTCTTGATGTGTGGAATTTTAGCCAGCGTGATTACAAACCCAGTTTACCGACGCTTCTCTCTTATGTACTCTCAATCCCTCCAACTGCCTTACTCAAAACACACTGTAGACAACTGTGCTGCCAAAGTGCTAGTTTAATGGAAGAAAGACCTCCTGAGAAAAGAGGATAATATCGACAAAGTAAGTCTGACTAGAATGAAACGTCGAAGAGTTAGGGTGGATAAGGCACAATAATTTCGCGCCACTAACAATAAACAACTGTACATTAAAAGTGTTCCATCTCGGAAACTATTCTCAACAGGGCATATGTTCATAAGAAGTTCTTTCTCCAAATGAAATTTCCTGTCGTATGCCTGAAGGCCGGCCGAAGTGGCCGTGCGGTTAAAGGCTCTGCAGTCTGGAACCGCAAGACCGCTACGGTCGCAGGTTCGAATCCTGCCTCGGGCATGGATGTTTGTGATGTCCTTAGGTTAGTTAGGTTTAACTAGTTCTAAGTTCTAGGGGACTAATGACCTCAGCAGTTGAGTCCCATAGTGCTCAGAGCCATTTGAACCATTTATGCCTGAATATTGACCATTCCTCCTGGCACACCCTGTATGAAAGGTGGCAGAAAAGAATTAAATGTTGAGTATATTTTTCTTTCAGAGATAAACGTTCGATGAGACATCGCTACATCTTGTCAATGCCAACGAAAACTAAATGATTATGTTATAGAATTAAAATAGGGGATTATTACGAGGCCTCGTGAACATTGTTTATGGTATCGCTTAACTGCTGTTTATGGTATCGCTTAACTGCTACCTGTTGGTGTAGTGCTTTGTGTATGAAAGAAATGGACTGAAGAGAACCGGACAAATAGTAACACTACCAGTAAATCATACATTAGATACGTAGTATGAGACCCCAGACACTTTAAGAGAATTGCATGGCGTGTTGTAGAGCATCAAGAGTGTTGAGGCTACACTGGAGGCCCGCCATACTTGCTTAGCTGGGCCTGAAAGGTTTAGCGGCGTATGCTGCGCTGTGGTTTGCGCAAGCATTTTGCTTTCTGCAGAACAACATTGACACCAAATCAGTAATACCACACCGAGCGAGGTGGCGTAGTGGCTAGCACACTGGACTCGCATTCGGGAGGACGTCGGTTCAATCCCGCGTCCGGTAATCATGATTTAAGTTTTCTGTGATTTCCCTAAATCGCTTCAGGCAAGTACCGGGTTGGTTCCTTTGAAAGGGCACGGCCGACTTCGTTCCCCATCCTTCCCTAAGCCGATGGGAGCGATGACCTCGCTGTTTGGTTCCATCCCCCAAACCAACCAATCAGTAGTATCACAGGTACAAACAGCTTGTCGAATCGCAAAATGTAGCACTTGCTAAACTGCTTCTTGTATACACAGGAATATAGGCTACAAAAAATCGCTGATATGCGATGTGTCGTTCGTCATGGAATAAATATTTTATGTGAGAATATTTGTTTTCGTATTCTCTACCCTCCCAAAAATCCAAAAGAGTGTCCTATTTACTATGATATACAGATATGAGTAGCGGGTAGTTCGGTGACCTTGAAAAGTAATCGCAACTAAGTTGCTGAAAAAATAGTAACCCTCGTTTCGTACCTATATGAGTACGCGAGGCCTAAGCGAACGTACAGCCAGCGAAGATCAGTGTCTTCACTCACAATGTAGGAAACTACATCTCACTGTGCAAGCAAATCTCAAAGAATAGTGCTCCGTTTCCTGGGTTCATTAAGCTTCACGCATATGTCTCTTCGGAAACCTGCCGAGACAGTGCGTCAGGAGGCTATGCATATCACCAGAGCGATGTATCCTGATGATGCAAAGTGTCATTCTGTGGCGAAGAAGGAGGTCTTTCCTTAGGAATACCGGGATTTGATGGAAAGACAGCAAAACCAGATTTCCCGATACAACCGCATTCACCAGTAAAGTCACACGCAGTACCATAACGGACGTCTATTATGGGCATGTGGCGAATGTTTGGCAGGCATTTAACACCTCTAAATTGTGCAAGGACACAGATGTACGATTGCTCGCAGACATTTATGAGAAATTCCGGAGTGTATTCATGGACACATACTCTAAGAACCCTGCCTTCTATTACATGATGCGAAGGGTTTCATGAGACACAGCGTTTAAAAAGACACATAATAACATCGAACTGTAGTGATGTAGCGCTCTTTCTCGAACGCAGGTTTTGCTGTGGACTTTGCCAGCGTGCGTACGGGTATGCCAAGGCGAGTAACCCGTGAGTGACTAAAGAAAAAAAAATGGCTCTGAAGACTATGGGACTCAACATCTTAGGTCATAAGTCCCCTAGAACTTAGAACTACTTAAACCTAACCAACCTAAGGACACCACACACACCCATGCCCGAGGCAGGATTCGAACCTGCGACCGTAGCAGTCCCGCGGTTCCGGACTGCAGCGCCAGAACCGCTAGACCACCGCGGCCGGCAGTGACTAAAGAGGAGTGAAGGCCATCTGGCTATTTCAATTACATCTTTCACTTGGATGTAAACAATATCTATAGGTACGTCATACAACAGTCTCTGCCGTTTCGGAAGTTCCGATGGATGTCCAAAGAGAAAATCGCCAGACTGGAAACAGAGATTCAACTGCGGCTGCGGCTTCTCGTGAGGGATAAAGTTGTGGAGGCAGATCTGGAGGAGAGAGTATTTTTCACTGTTATCGGAGCAATACATTTTCTGTGCAGTGTAGCTGCGGATGTGTGTGCTTCACAATTCAGTAGGCCAAAGCGTATGAATAACTTGGTCCAGATGGTACCTTTTCCATGGGGCGACGACCTCAATGACAACAACTGGGGAATGCAAATGCCTATACACAACTAGTTCTTTGCAACTACGATTTTCATCTCACTATTATACATCAGTCACACATTTTTGTGGTTGTGTTGCAAATATGATCTTTGCTTCACAACCACAAAACTGAGAATTGCGATTTTCTAAATCGGAATGTAGCACACACAATGTTGATCTTACATTTGGAAGTCGCGACCTAACCTCATGGCTATATAACGTCCTACTGGAAGAAATCACTAATGCTTGCCATTAAAAAAAAGCTATATAAAAGGTGCCTTCCAACAAATGTCAATGATATAGCCGTCGAAATGCATTGTAAATTTGAAAATTTGTGACTTGCGCTGAGTTACATGTTATTTCATTTTAGTTAGCACTTGGAGTCCTCACAACACAGTCCACAATGGATGAAATTGTTGTTTTTGCATTAGAATTGTCTGTTGCATTAAAGAATGATTTTAGCTGGTCCCACAAATAGTACTCCAAAGAACTGAAGCCGATACAACGTACAGACCATGAAACTGGGCCACCCCTACTTATACATCTGTCATGGTAGATGTCATAAAATTTGTCTTGCACATTATGTGTTGGGCCCAGTCACGCATAAACCAAATGAATCCGCTTGCTAGCAGTGGAACAAGTTTAGAACAGTGCTCTGAACAAAGTACATCACCTGTAAGACTTACCGTAAAACTCTTTTCGTAAGATAACCTTATAAAAAGATGTATTGCGACATATATGAAGTTTTATAAATTTAATGCTTTCATTTTGATGCAAATAAAGTTTTTACGTGCAATGAAGTATTTGCAATACTGAATATTAATTATCACAAAGTTACCCCACGCCAGCTCAGGACAACATTGTGATATGAAGCCCAACACAGGGAAAGCAGAGTTAAATTCACCTGTCAAAAAGATAGCCTGAAATAGTGTTTATGATACTCCGTTAGAACTTCGATACAGATTTGCTTAGTTTTATGACTTTTGTTTTGTACACAAACAGAACAACACTTGACACAAGTTTGCCATTTAGATGATATTTATTTCTCTACTTTTCTTAAAATGCAAATAATTACAGGCCTATTCTCACTGAAAAAAATAAGACTGAAAAAAAGTAAACAGCATAAAGCATGGTAATTGAACGAAACTTTTACACACATATTTACGCATCTGTTCATTGGAACCGTATCATAAATAATAGTTCACAGCACTTGCATTTGACACAATATCCTCTAAGCAATGTAGTTAATTCAAACTGTTAGGCACTAACCTGCGATTAATATAAAACATTCCGTCAGCTGTACGTTCAGCTCCAGTTTATTTTATAGGCTATCGGTTTCCGCGATATAATACGCCATCATCCCTTCGTCGATGCGTTTCCTGTTTCTCCTTACTTAGGAGCATCGATTCTTGCTATTTTGGATGGCAGAACAGCAGTAGATATGTGTGTAATAAATATCAAACAGCTCTCAGCTGCAAGTTCATCTCCAATTTTCTTATGTATTTACTGCATATATATGGGCTGCTGTCCCGTTGTCTCGCTGTCGCTATGTGCACTGCGCCAGCTCAACGTTCTGCTTTTGATACGGCGTTCAGCCCTGCTTCCAAGCTGTTGCTTCTTTCGCTTTTATTTTTAATTTCCGGGCAGCACGTGTCACATTCTAGTATTAGATACATATTTTAACGAATTCTGAGGGTGCACCACACAGTCCTGTAAATGCCTTTAAATTTAATGACGCGAGAAAGAATTCAATAAAAAACAATTGAAATACCCGTTCGCCCAAAATTCATTCTCCGTCACGTCTATCTTCAGACTGAAGTTTTTTTGTGCAGACTGTTTGATATTTCTACGGGAAATAGAAATGCGGTACGTAATATACTCAAACTTACATTTAAGGTACTAGAATGTTACGACACCAGCTGGGAAGCGCATTGTCTGTTAAATAATACGAATTACAGAATTTAGCGTGTGAACTATTCTAGCTGACAAAAAATATGGAGAACATATTACTTTATATATACCGTGGTTGTAACTGACACCGCTTTTCATTACTATGCATTTCAAAACTTCAAGACAGAAACGACTGACGCCAATATTTCGGTTACAAGCAAAGAAAACTGTTCAAATGTGTGTGAATTCCTAAGGGATCAAACAGGTAAGGTCATCGTCCCTAGACCCACACACTACTTAAACTAACTTATGCTAAGAACAACAAAAAAAAAAACACACACACACACACACACACACGAGGGAGGACTCGAACCTCCGGCGGGAAAGGACGCGCAATCCGTGACATGACACCTTTGCTACAAGCAAAGTCATTTTATTTTATTTTGTTATGCACTTCCCTCAAATGTAAACAATTTAGAAGATGCAAAATATATAAGCACTTATGTAGAATACAAAGAAATTTGTAAAAATGCTGAAAGATATTTTTATACTGTAACTCCACTGAATCATTTTCAACTACTTTTACGATTCTTCATACACGTGGCCGCAGTAGATGAAATATAAAGTGACTGACTTACACTGCAGCACCATCAGCTTATTTTGTTATTTTCTCACAAAGCATATTATTATCACTGCAGTTCGAAGTTAGTAGCTTTGAATGATAAGTAATGTATGTTAAACATGCAAGATATGTATCAGCCGCATGAACCGCATCTACTTCCATACATTTGTTTATTTTTTAATCATAACTAACGGGGTGGCACTTGAATTCAACTATGTTGGATTCATGGAGTAAATCTTCAGCAATTCTGTTACCTGGTGTCCTTCACACACAAAATATAAAGGAATAAGTTTGAACAGGAAGCTGTCACGGATGTTGGGACAGCTAGTTTTAAAACTAGATCATACAACTTCTTGAGATAGTGTAGCGCGTGGATCGCTCTGCCTCTGGAACATTTTCTTATCCATATTTATGTTAGGCAGAAGGAATTCATAAGATTTCAGGAGCAAAACACATGTCGCGTCGATAACCAAATATATTTGAGCCAGTCATACCGAGCATCCGCCGGCGTCTTTTTACTTCGTAGCTTTTATCAGTATTCCTCTAACAACATCCGCAAGAAGTCCACAAACTTGTAGCAGGCCGCAAGTCTGCAACCTTCCCGTGCAAAAATATTCATAACGAGCTAAAAAGCAAAAAGAAATACCTCGACGCCAACGGTTTATTTGACCAGTCGACCCTTAAACAGCAAAGTAAAAGAAGTGTCGCCCGTGACAAGCGCAGTGGATAAACATTAATTATATCCGTTTCGTGTTTTTCGTGATCCACGCTTCATAACGATACGACACCGCAAAGTTCTCTCTCTTATCTCGTAGCGACAGTTAGCCCAGATACGAGGCACAGCTTCTGCGCAGTGTCGCCACGGATTTGTGTGGCCTCGCAAAAACGTTTCTAATCCCAAATGTTACACACAGCAAATATTATCGACGTAGACGCAGAACGTCCGATTTGTCAATAGCGGCTATTTACAGAGCACAATGGAAAGCCGGCTGACACAGCACGTTGTGCTGCACACTGTGCGCTGCGGAGCGTACCCGAAACTGCTCCCAAGCTTTTATATGCGTTTAACAGAAACAGCATGAAACAAAGACCTCATGAAAACCCGGTGTATCTAAGACGTACCTGCTGCTTATTCTTATTACCACGTTTTCTGGTCGATTTCCATTTCAACATCTACATCTACATTTATACTCCGCAAGCCACCCAACGGTGTGTGGCGGAGGGCACTTTACGTGCCACTGTCATTACCTCCCTTTCCTGTTCCAGTCGCGTATGGTTCGCGGGAAGAACGACTGTCTGAAAGCCTCCGTGAACGCTCTAATCTCTCTAATTTTACATTCGTGATCTCCCCGGGAGGTATAAGTAGGAGGAAGCAATATATTCGATACCTCATCCAGAAACGCACCCTCTCGAAACCTGGCGAGCAAGCTACACCGCGATGCAGAGCGCCTCTCTTGCAGAGTCTGCCACTTGAGTTTATTAAACATCTCCGTAACGCTATCACGCTTACCAAATAACCCTGTGACGAAACGCGTCGCTCTTCTTTGGATCTTCTCTACCTCCTCCGTCAACCCGATCTGGTACGGATCCCACACTGATGAGCAATACTCAAGTATAGGTCGAACGAGTGTTTTGTAAGCCACCTCCTTTGTTGATGGACTACATTTTCTAAGCACTCTCCCAATGAATCTCAACCTGATACCCGCCTTACCAACAATTAATTTTATATGATCATTCCACTTCAAATCGTTCCGCACGCATACTCCCAGATATTTTACAGAAGTAACTGCTACCAGTGTTTGTTCCGCTATCATATAATCATACAATAAAGGATCCTTCTTTCTATGTATTCGCAATAAATTACATTTGTCTATGTTAAGGGACAGTGGCCACTCCCTGCACCAAGTGCCTATCCGCTGCAGATCTTCCTGCATTTCGCTACAATTTTCTAATGCTGCAACTTCTCTGTATACTACAGCATCATCCGCAAAAAGCCGCATGGAACTTCCGACACTATCTACTAGGTCATTTATATATATTGTGAAAAGCAATGGTCCCATAACACTCCCCTGTGGCACGCCAGAGGTTACTTTAACGTCTGTAGACGTCTCTCCATTGAAAACAACATGCTGTGTTCTGTTTGCTAAAAACTCTTCAATCCAGCCACACAGCTGGTCTGATATTCCGTAGACTCTTACTTTGTTTATCAGGCGACAGTGCGGAACTGCATCGAACGCCTTCCGGAAGTCAAGAAAAATAGCATCTACCTGGGAGCCTGATCTAATATTTTCTGGGTCTCATGAACAAATAAAGCGAGTTGGGTCTCACACGATCGCTGTTTCCGGAATCCATGTTGATTCCTACATAGTAGATTCTGGGTTTCCAAAAACGACATGATACTCGAGCAAAAAACATGTTCTGAAATTCTACAACAGATCGACGTCAGAGATATAGGTCTATAGTTTTGCACATTAAAGTGTCCTCTTAGTGAATGATTTATATACTTTTACACATGTCATAAGTAACGGCTTCAATCCAACAATTATGAAGAAACGAATGACTTAAAGTTTATATTTTCAAGTTATTTTCTTCGTATAATTGCTGTCAGTACTATAATAAATAAGAAAAACAGCTTTCCTAAATTCGTGAGGCAGCAGAGTAAACAATGTTACATACGCAACTTGTGGTTAAATTTACGGCAGATCTCGCTATTGACTCCACCTAGAACCAATAGCAAGACGTTTTTCGGCTCTGATCTCTCTGTCGCAGCAACCGTATGCACGACGAGCGCAAGAAGAATTACGTCGGGTTAATTAATTACTCAGCCTAAAATAATATCCTTGCAATGTATTACCATCACAATGTGGGATAAAAGTATGAAGAAGCCCTTAGCAGATAACAGAATGACAACACCATCTGAACAAGCTTACTGACGTGTAATAAGATGCAATCATTTTCAGAACTTACTAAGACAACTAAATGCACTCAAACGATCGACGTGTGATTTTGGAGGTTTGCATCGGCAGGCATAGCGGTCCATGTTGCCTAAGTACAGATTGTATGCCGCGATGAGGACCCTTCACTGTGAAAGTAAAACCCTTCGGGTTTCGGCCGCCGTATTGCAAGTGTTTGTAGTTGACGCCACTTCGGAGACTTGCGTGTCAATGATGATGAATATGATGGAAGAACACACAACACCTAGTCCCCCTGCCGGGAATCGAACCTTGGTCCCCTTGCGTGGGGCAGTAACGTTACTGCTATCCTATGGAGGCGTACACTGTGGAAGTAACTTTCAGTAGGCAATAAACGTTGTGATATTGGCCATTTAATTTACACTAGTTCTACAATCACGCGAAAATGCGTATACTACGTAACCACAATGTCCAGACTCCCATCCGATCATCCTGATTCTTACCTTCACCGTTTCCCCAGTTTACAAACAAGGAGTACTCTACATCTACATCTACATCTATACTCCGCGAGCCACCTTACGGTGTGTGGCGGAAGTGCAGAATGCAAGTGACAGTTTATTTTTTTATTCTAGGTAAAAAACTGTTCCACAAAACAGCGACGAAGAAACTATTAGCATAGCCTATATTTCTTCAAGTAAAAGTGGAACAAGTTGCTCCAGGACGACTGGGCCCATCATCCCTTAGTATCATTATTTAAATGGACTCCATTACTGGAACAAAAAGGTTACTAGAATACGAACAAAGATAGTTCTCATCGGCAAAAGACTATTTTGTAGGATTCTTTGACTGGAATCGCCTGCGTAGGTAAACTTAAGTGACCAGGATGAGTGCAGTTCGTTAAGTGTATACTTCAATTAGAGATATTTGGCTAATCATTTATGGCCTTCCGTTAAAAGTATATTATCCAGTTCTGACAGTGAAATTGTCATTGATAAAATTCTAACGTTTTTTTATTTATATTTCAACATTTATATTGACACTGGAAAAGGTACTACGATACGATCAACTGGTAAGTTTCTATGGGACCAAACTGCTCATGTCATCTAACTTAAAGCAACTTACGCTAAGGGCAACAGACACACCTGTGCCCAAGGGAAGACTCGAACCACCGACATGTGGGGGGGGGGGGGGGGGGGGTGCGAATCGTGGCATCTCTGACGCAAATGATACGTGCTAAATGGAACAGGTATGTTTACGATTATGGTAGCTGTAGAAGTATACCCCAGAGACTTGTGCAATCTCTGGTCTCGATGTAGAAAGGATTATTCAGGTTTCTGCGAGGCACAGTGACTGTTACTATATACGTGTTCATTCCCAGACTACTGTAAACTACTGGATGAAAATCTAGAACTACCTATATTTACTCTTCTTCGCACTGTTTTCAAGTAACGAACAAGAATCGGAATTATAACCTATATTTCCTTTCAGAGACTCTGGGGCTTGGAAATTGACGGCACGCCATAAAAAGATATTCACTGGTGTTGCAGATACTTTCACTAGGTTAAGTAAGAAACATTTTTGTACAGAGAAATAAGGGAGAAATTAAAAGTAATTTCGGAGATGATGCTAACGGTCATTGTAAAACATAATTTCAATCAATCTATCACATGGGAGAACTTTGGTCCTAGCAGATGGAAAGGAGATGTTAATGTGATATTAGCAAACTGAAAAAGCATCCATGATAATGTCCCAGTATTAGTATCACGTATTGTATTGTATTGTATGTTAACCGGGGACCTAGAAACGACGGAGAGGCTCCGTCCCCGCCGCAGCCGCAGAGGTCAACAACCCGACGACGACTACCGCAGTCCACTTCACCCCTCCGCCGCCCCACACCGAACCCAGGGTTATTGTGCAGTTCGGCCCCCGGTGGATCCCCCAGGGAACGTCTCACACCAGACGAGTGTAACCTCTATGTTTGCGTGGTAGAGTAATGGTGGGGTACGCTTACGTGGAGAACTTGTTTGCGCAGCAATCGCCGACATAGTGTAACTGAGGCGCAATAAGGGGAACCAGCCCGCATTAGCCGAGTCAGATGGAAAACCGCCTAAAAATCATCCACAGACTGGCCGGTTCGCCGGACCTCGACACAAATCCGCCGGGCGTATTCGTGCCGGGGACCAGGCACACCTGGAAAGCCGTGCGCTAGACCGCACGGCCAACCGTCGAGCAGTATCGCGTATTAATGGTTACAGCTTCTACAAAGTACTGGGAACAGAAAGCTGGCTGAAACCGGAAGTGAACAACAGCGAAATCCTAAATTCAGATAAGAGTGTGTAACGCAAGGATAGATTATAGGACGGTTGTGGCGGCGTATTTTTTGCCGTAATGGTTCAAATGGCTCTAAGCATTATGGGACTTAACATCTGAGGTCATCAGTCCCCTAGACTTACAACTACTTAAACCCAACTAACCTAAGGACATCACACACATCCATGCCCGAGGCAGCATTGGAACCTGTGACAGTGGCAGTCGCGTGTTATTGCAGTATTGTACTCGAGAATATCCAATAACGTTATTACGGTTTCTGGATTTTCTAATAATCCGTGTGAAGTTATGCATAAAAGGTGGGTCAAAAAGGCAGTTGGTTGATTATATAGATCAACTGTGTCGAAAGCCGTAGTGGCACAGTGATTCACAGAAAACTTGAAAAATATCAAAGGTAAAATGTTCTTGGAATATAAGCACCTCGTCCAGGACTTGAAGGCCCAATGAACGTTGACCGACCGCCGTGTCATCCTCTGCCTTACGGCGTCATGCGGGTACAGAACCGAGGGGACGCGGTCAGCGCTAGAGATAAGAAATGAGCTCCGTATACTCGCTTTAAACTCACCAGTGAGTCCTGTGACGTCATGTCCGGACTCGCCGTCTCCGTGTGCCTGTAGACGCGACTCGTGAGTGTCCGCCGCAGCCCTCTCGTCACCTGAGTCTTTTGTCGGGTACAAGTGGACTCGACTCGCTCAGCAAGGAGAACAAGTACAGCTCGCGCAGGATACGGTGGCCGATGTGCAGTGACTAGTTTTCGTCCAAAGCGCTGGGCGAGCCCATTCGTTTGTTCGGTAGGGCGAGGGGTGGGGGGGGGGGGTAGGGGCCGATAAGTTTTTTCCACCTTTCGGCTGGTCAGCGATGATAGAATCGAGGTGCGCACCCTGCAGTCTTCCTCAAACGATTTTACAGAAACAATTCGGTAAAATAATTTCATTTTTGCTTTACTTATAGCTTTAGATGTCAGGATCATGATGATGTGCCCAGAATTTCGTTAATGGTCATAGTTCTTGTGACATGTACGTGAAAATAAGACACTTCGCTATGATTTTGCGTTTGTTGCATACTACATATTATGTTATTGCATATGATATTTATCTAACATATTGAATTTTTCCTCAGACTTGGGTAGAGGTAACTATCTGTCACCAACCTCGAGAACATTCATCTGATGTAGCACACTCATTTGCGATCGCGCCGCTCCAGCGATAAAGCCAGAGTGAAATATCCACAACATTCCTCATATTTCATAAACTATTTCAGACACCGAAATGAAATTTTAGCAAATGATAGCACGGAAAGAGGAGAGTAGTTTACCATATCGTTATTATGTAAAACTTCGTTATCTATCGTGTTATTCCAATAACTACAGACTTTTTCGGTGAAAGAATGTAATCTCTGAGGACCATCGATAGCCGGTGAAAAGAGAAATGTTATGGGTTTTGGATCAATATAAGGTAAAGGCGGGACAGACGCCACACATTTTTTCAAATTAATTTTTATCAATATATAAAAACTTAAATCGCAATAAAATTAGGCAAGATTGATGGTTTGAACATTGTATTTTGTTATGGATATCATTGCATACAAAAATCTTTACAACAAATGAACATTCTTATGATGTACAAAGGCTTGTAAATTTCAGTTAATTAGTAAGTGGCGGGGAAGTTGCCTCAGAAGGGACAGCTGACCAATGGCAAAATATATTGAAAATGACATTCACTTTGATTTTTGTTTTGCAGATCTATTTTTAAGTCGTCCACACAAACGACACACGTTCTCATAGAGAGTGCATGATTCATGAAGCCACCTACAACATCCTACACATTGAATCCAGCCAGATGTAGACGTTGTTTCTTGATAAAGTTCAAGGCACTCTACACATTCGTTTTCTTCGAAATTTAATTCATTGAAGGAACTAGCGTGTAGAGAAATATCATCATCATCTTCTTCTTCTGAAACTGAGTCTTCAAACAGACGCCTCTTTGGCGGTTTTTTCCCTCTAGTTTTGGGGATTTGATTTCTTTTAGCTGTTACATTTTTTGGGCAAGAGATTTTCCTTTCTTGTTGTTGTGGACTGGCAAGACAGCCAATCCACAATGGCGGGAGACCGAAAGGCACGCGTTTAAGCTCACGCAGACTGACGTGAGGTCTGGAACGGGTAAAGTAATTATACTATCAAGAAAAGTACGTAGCTGCTGGAATACGAATACTTAACTTTAATCCATAATTGGTGAACATCGCTCTGACGCTACATGCATCACAAGATAAATAGCAAATGATAATGGCGCCTTGCTAGGTCGTAGCAAATGGCGTAGCTGAAGGCTATGCTAACTATCGTCTCGGCTAATGAGAGCGTAATTTGTCAGTGAACCATCGCTAGCAAAGTCGGCTGTACAACTGGGACGAGTGCTAGGAAGTCTCTCTAGACCTGCCGTGTGGCGGCGCTCGGTCTGCAATCACTGATAGTGGCGACACGCGGGTCCGACGTATACTAACGGACCGCGGCCGATTTAAAGGCTACCACCTAGCAAGTGTGGTGTCTGGCGGTGACACCACACTTGTTTCTTTCGGCGATTTCTGTTTCTTTTCGTTCAAAAATGGTTCAAATGGCTCTGAGCACTATGGGACTTAACATCTTAGGTCATCAGTCCCCTAGAACTTGGAACTACTTAAACCTAACTAACCTAAGGACATCACACACATCCATGCCCGAGGCAGGATTCGAACCTGCGACCGTAGCGGTCGCGTGGTTCCGGACTGCAGCGCCTACAACCGCAAGGCCACCGCGGCCGGCCTTTCTTTTCGTTGCTATAAAATCGTCGGTTGTTATATTTTTAGCTGATTGCTGTCTTTTGGATTGATTTTTCTGAGGCAGTATAGGAACAGGTGAAATATTTTCCAGCAATTTTGAAGGAGTCTCTCCATGAGGTGTCACTGAGTTGTCATTTACACAGCAGCAGTTGGTCGATGAGTAGCCAAATTTGTGCAAGGTTTGCAGGTAGGAGGGCGTTCTCTTAACACATTCGTTTCAGACCTTGATGTTGAAGGCGAAACTGGAGTAAGATCGTTAGAGACATCTGCAGTAGTTGGGAGTTCAGTATTCTGAAACAAAGGCATGGTTTGGAATTACTGCTCTGTCAAGAGGGATAATTCCAGTAGCTCTAAATCCGGATACACCAATCTGGACAGTGGCATCACGAGTCCATGCTTTGAAGAGCAACTCTCTAAATTGCTGCCTTGTAATTCTTCTGCCGGCCGCTGGTGGCCGAGCGGTTCTGGCGCTACGGTCTGGAACCGCGCGGCCGCTACGGTCGCAGCTTCGAATCCTGCCTCGGGCATGGATGTGTGTGTTGTCCTTAGGTTAGTTAGGTTTAAGTAGTTCTAAGTTCTAGGGGACTTTATGACCTCAGCAGTTGAGTCCCATAGTGCTCAGAGCCATTTGTAATTCTTCTGTCTTTGCTTGCATTACCTACAATCCATGAATGACAAGTCTCTTTAAAGTAGGATTTCAGCGGCTTGAAAAATGATCGGTCTAGTGGCTGTAATAAGTGTGTCGTGTGGCTAGACAAACAAATTATCGACACTTCATTTTCAACAACTATATCCAAAAGGGTGACAATTCATATGGGAGGCATGACCATCTAACAGAAGTAGAGCAGGGCCAGGCGCCTTTCTAGGAAGGAAATGGTTTTTGAAACAATCCATGAAAATACCACTGTTGACATAAGCGGATTCTCTCCTCTTAACAGCAACTGATCCTGGAGCCATGTTGTCTTCAGCGTCCTGTTTTTTGTAAATGCAGTAAGGTGGTAAGAAATTTCTCTCGACAGGACAGCATGCAGTAACTGTTATTGTCTCTCCTCTTTCAGCAGAAGTAATGACATGGACATCTCTGCTTCCTTTTGCCGCAACAACCTTCCCATGCTCATTGTTTAACTGTAGACCAGTTTCGTCTACGTTGTAGATACTACCTAATTTATCCAAAAGCTCATTTTCTGTCTACGTTTGTATTAACAGATCAAAGTAAGAATTGACTTCGTCTCTGTTCATTCCAATCGCTCTGGCTACAGAAAGCCCTTGCGCTTTTCTGATGCTTAAGGCCTCATTACGTTCTAAAAATTAAAGAAACGAATCTTTCTCTGCAAGTTTCTTTTACTCGTTGAATTTGTTTTTCAGTCCCATCTGATCAGCTAAATTGAAAGCTATTTGCCTGACGTCTGTCGTTTTGGGAGCAAAGCCACATGATTTCAATTTCTTTATATGGGTAACTAATTTCCTTTCTGCATCTTCACCCAAGTATGATGATGGTCCACACCCTGCTTTCTTGAAATTGTGCCTAACAAGTTTTCTTCTTAATGTTCGTTCTGGTATATTTTTCATTAGAGCTGCTTTCCTTTTAGCATAACCTTCCTCTTCGACTAGTTTCACTGCCTCTAGTAGATCTTCTGCAGTCCATTTTCCCTTGTAATGGTGCTTCATCTGTCCGTTTTCGTAGGGACAGATGCTGCACCCCCATTTCCACCAAAGATGTTATCGGAAGAAGACATTACTCGACCGACATAACCAATGTTCCTACTGCACAATCATAATACAAGTTATAAGCTACTAGCCGCGTATCTACTAGTACATACTATTAAAAAGGAATCGTGAAAAATTTCCTTTACTTACCTTTGTCTCGATATGCTATTTTCTTATATTTATCCTCTGTATTCCGCTCCTGAAGTACAAAACTTTGGGAGTAAACTGATCTCACCAGCGGTTACAACAACAATGAGCGTCGCGCGCACAACAATGCCTGCTGACGAATTTCTTGGAAGTGCGGTATCTGTCCTTCCGCGACATCTGTCCCGCTTTTACCTTATGTAAAAACGTTACACGTTTTACACGTCTTTTGTACCGAGGGTGTGCTTCTTCATAAACTACTGACTTTACTTTTCCTCAGCTTCTCACTTTATAAACTTAATAAATCACTGTTTTAGAATTCTGTCGTAATTGTCTCTACACAACAAGTCAGTCCGATGAGACAGTGTAAAATCCACTGTGTTTTGGCAAAAGAAGAAAATTTTGACGTGGTAACCAGAGATATGAGTAGGTTTTACTCAAAATGCGCCAGTCAGGACGCTTCTCTGAAAGTTACGAATGGTTAACAAGCCAGGCGAAAATAAACCGCTGCATCTTCGGCGGAATTCTTTTTAGGTACTAACGGAAACAGAGGTGACAGTAGATCTTTTTGAATGGTCACCATGCAAGTCTGGGCGTGGAGGGGCCCCACTTAAATTTACAACCCCCCCCCCCCTCCACGCCCAACCGCTGCCGTTCGCACCACGCTTCCCCAGCCAACTGCGCATCTAACGAGCACGGCATTTATTGTGGACTCGTGGCATTCCGGCTACGTACGCAACCGTTTTCAAAGAAATTTACGCAATTAAAATGTAAATTATTATTCGTTCATTTCATACAATCAAGATTTCGGCCTTACAGCCATTCTCAGGTGCAAGTTGAAAGGTCACAAAATGTCCAACCAACTTAAATGACAACACCAAGTTATATACCAGTGTAATGACTGTTCGATTAGGAGTGAATATTGTTATATTTATACATACATATATATATGAAGATAAAACTTTTTATGTTTAATATTTGTTCAGAGAATGTCTAACAATTACTTTGACATACATACACTTTCGAGGCGTTACCCAGTGCTAATGATTCTACCAGACAACAAGATACTGATGATAGTATACAGTTTATAAATGGTGATTAACTATTGAAATAGATTACAGAAATAATACAATCATTTTGTTTGGATTCGACGAAATTTGTATATTTTTCGTCTGAAGCGTGGAATGTAGGGCGAAACTTATTCCAGATAACACATCTGCAGTTGTGTACTTTGCAATAATAAATTTATTTTCGTCTAAATCCCTCCCCAGTATCACAAAACACAACTTCATTAAAGACCATCTGATCCCAACAGTCACTCATTTCGCCTTACCGGTGCTACTTTACAGCAGCAAGATCGTGTACTCATCTTCCGTACTAAGAATAAGTCACAACTAGCATTACACTCCTGCCTGATTCAGAGTCGACGAGTATAAAGCGACTGCAGCGCCACGGTTCTCAGACTTGTCACACTCACGGAACTAGAGCGGGAATGAAGGAAGACCGCTACACTAACATAACAGCGGCGGCTTGATTTGTGAAATATGTAACACGAGCAATAGACTCGTTCTTGCTCCGTTTCTGATCTCTAGTCAACAAACCACTCTCCCAGCCGTTCTGACAACTTTCCAGATTGTGGAGCTGATACTCCTCATTCCAGCAGCTCCTCAGATGGCATAACGGGCCTGAGTGCACCGTGTACCAGTCCTTCCGCCGAGGAAAACTCCTTGGCTTTACTGTCAATCAATCCCAAGTCCTCCGCATGGCAGCTGTTTACGCTAACCACTCAGCCACGGATGCGGATTATTGTAATAGCGGGAGACTTTAATTTGCCAGCTATGGAATGAGAGAGCCGTGAGATTAAAATTGGTGCCGAAGGCAGGTATTCGTGCGAGTTTGTTCTGAATGTGTTGCCTGAAAATTACTTCGAGCAGCTGTTTAGGGAATTGACTCGTGAGGACAACACCTTAGACTTAAAAAGAGCCTAACAGACACTTAACTTTTCGAATCAGTTAACGTAGAGGAGGGCATCAGTGATAGTATGAATGACTACGATTGTTAAAAGGAATGCTAAAAATTGTAGAAAAATATTTCTTCTTAGCAAAAGATAAAGCATACAAATTGCAGAGTATCTGAGTAGTTAACATAAAATATTCAGCACTGAAGATGAAGATATGGAGACCAAAAGTATTAAATTGGAAAGTATTGTACGATACGCCTTAGACCAGTAAGTCTTCAGCAAGGTCTTGTGGGATGGGAAAGACCTACCGTGGTACAGAACAATAAACCTGTTAGAAACTTTCTAGGTAAGCAAAGACAACTTCATCATACATTTAAACGAAGTTCGAAGGCTACTTCACGATCAAAAGATAAACAAAGCCAAAATTAGCGTTAGAAATGCATTGCGAGAAGCGTCCGGTGAATTCGAAAGTAAAATTTTTCGAACTGATACGACTGCAAATTCTAAGATGTGTCTTATGTATAGTCCGTAATCATATCGAAACCACGTGATCTGTCACTCAGTGACCATGCTGGCACCGAAACGGAAAATGACAGAGACTAACGAAATACTGAACTCAGTCTTTCGAAATTATTTCACTGAGGACAATCGTCATGCGGTTCCTCCTCTGATCCATCGCACGATCGCCGATACGGCAGGTATTGACTTAAGTGTTCATGTAATAGGAAATTAACTAAAACTAATCAACAGTGGAAATGCATCTGGACCCAGTGACATACGTCTACATCTACATACGCACTCCTCAAGTCATCGTATGGTGTATGGTGGAGGGTACCATGAACTAATATTAGTCATTTCCTTTCCTATTCCAGTCACAAATAGAACGAGGGAAGAACCATTGTCTACATGCCTCCGCACGAACCCTAATCTCTAAATGGTTCAAATGGCTCTGAGCACTATGGGACTTAAAATCTATGGTCATCAGTCCCCTAGAACTTAGAACTACTTAAACCTAACTACCTTAAGGACATCATACCCATCCATGCCCGAGGCAGGATTCGAACCTGCGACCGTAGCAGTCGCGCGGTTCCGGACTGAGCGCCTAGAACCGCGAGACCACCGCGGCCGGCCTCTAATCTCTCTTATTTTGTCTTGTCCGTCCTTATGCGAAATGTAAGTTAGTGACAGTAGAATAGTTCTCCAGTCAACTGCAATGCCATTTTATCAACAGTGGTTCGCGAACAGAGCGTCTTCTTCCCTCCAGGAATTCCAGTTTCACTTCACGAAGCATCTCAGTAATACTCGCCTGTTGATCGAATCTGCCGGTAACAAATCTATCATCCGGTACGCTAACCGACCCGAGTGTGGTTATCAGGCGGTTTCCCACGCTCGTTTAGGCAAGTGCTGGTTTTGGTCCCCAACTTCCGCCTCAGAGAATACGATATGCAAATTTTTGACATAGGATAACACACAAAACACTGTTAACGTTTCACAGATAGGTGGCGAAAACGACTTCGCTCCGTTAGAGAGCCTACGTCGAGAGAGACTGTGTAGCCCACTGTGATATCAACGGTGACGATATGAGAACTCAGGAAGAAATGTTCTTACTTCTCTTTTATTTAGTATGTCTGTAGTACTGTGCATGGTTCTATTGCGCTCCCAATACCTATTCAAATGCTTCAAATGGCTATGAGGACTATGGGACTTAACTTCTGAGGTCATCAGTCCCCTAGAACTTAGAGCTACTTAAACCTAACTAATCTAAGGAAATCACACACATCCATGCCCGAGCCATGATTCGAACCTGCGACCGTAGCGGTCGCGCGGTTTCAGACTGTAACGCCTAGAACCGCTCGGCCACTCCGGCCGGCCCCAATACTTATCACACGGCATTAATCTTTGCATATAGAAATACAGTAGGTCTTGGTGTAATAGTACGTGACCTTTGTAAATTCATATTACACATCATATTCATAATTAATATCGATAAAGGAGCCAAGTTATTAGTCGACGTAGTGGCGATGATGGTCACATTAGATTTTCACGTAATTTTTGGTAATCTGTATTTTGACTGATGGGGGATTAAATGGATGAAAATAATTTGACTCGCACAATTTTTAAGGACAGTATTTGGAATATTTCAGGAGGTTCCGCTTTAACAGTATAGTGAAGATGTATTTTTCTGTAAATGAAGGAATACACAGTTAATGGTGAGTGAAATGTAACCTGGAGACGGGAATCGTTCAAGGTGTTTGCGGGAACTAACAAATTATTCCATTCTATGCAAAGTAAGT
Organism: Schistocerca nitens; assembly: GCF_023898315.1. Taxonomy (NCBI): domain Eukaryota; kingdom Metazoa; phylum Arthropoda; class Insecta; order Orthoptera; family Acrididae; genus Schistocerca; species Schistocerca nitens. The sequence continues at coordinate 553,500,986 of NC_064616.1, read as the reverse complement.
GTCATGTTCTGTGATTTGCCATTAGTAATGGCTAACCAGTAACATTTTGTTGTGTCTGATATTGTTCCAAGACTATTCAATGCTGTAGTACACATTTTCTATGCTGCTAGTTGAAGAATGAATAGAAAAGCCACATTTTTGCTACCAAAAGTTAACTTATGACGATTTTAATAGTTGGCCTACAAACGTCATTAAGATTAGACATTTAGTACATAACACACTGCGTATCATAAGTATTAATACAAAAATTTCGGATGTGTTTTACCTCCGTTTTGAGACTACCCATCAGAGTGCAACATAGACAAAGCATAATTTGGTGTAACGTTCTTTAGTTTTATTTCATGCTTCCTCATCCTCGACCAGATAGCCGTACCTGTTAATGCACCGCTTGCGGATGGGGAGTTGCTCTGGTCCCGGATCAAAGCCGCCCGACGGATTAACGACGAGGGTCGTTGTGCCAGCCAGGCTGGATTTGGTTTTTAGGCGGTTTCTCACATTCGAGTAGGTGAATACCGGGCTGATACGAAAACCCCGCCCTCGTTACACGATTAGTAAACACTTAGAAACTTTCACACACCTTCACATGAATCACATGCTACAAGCACGCTCTTGTAGAAACATTGCATCACTGGGAGCGGAGGGGGGGGGGGGTTGGGTATTATACCTCCTGACGCATCAGGTCTGGCTTGTAGACATTCGGCCAAGCGAACTGCCACACAGTTAAACCTTGTGTTCTAGGTATCTTAGTGGGCACAGTATGGAAAGTGGAGAAATAAACAAATATAACTGCGTAGCATATCGTTTCCATGCCGGTAGGTAGACATGTCGTTGAAGTAATAATTATACGAACATGTTTTTAAACCTGGAGATAAATGCACATGCTTCAGTTGCGGGTCCGTAAACTGCTATTGTCCCTAAGATGGGTATGAGTCTCGGACGAATTATCGGGAGGTGTTACAAACTGCATGGAAGCTGGGAATCCCCTTTTGTTGTCATTGTCGGGGGGAGTTTACCGAAAGCGGAACGGTGTGTGGCAGTCGGTACAGCTTTCATAACACGGAATGTTCGGTGTGTTACTATGCTGACAGAGGAAACATTTTTCTCGTTAGTTTAATAATTTAACTGCACGGAAGCTGGGATTTTCCCTTCGTTGTCAGCGGAGGGGAAGTTTTTCCAAAGTCGAGCAGTGTGCGGCATTCGGCACTGCTTTCACAACATGGAACATTCAGGGTTTTACTATGCCGTCAGGAGTAATTTTCTGGTCATTAGTTTTAGGAAGTCATCTCTGTGATGAAATTAAATCATCACATGGCATTATGGGCCGGGAGACCCCCGTCTAGGGTTGTTGCCCCCTGGTACAAGTAGTTGTATTTGACGTCACTTCGGCGACTTGCGTGTCGACGAAGATGAGATGAAATGATTAGGACTGTGGTATTTTTCTACCTGTAATGGCCGATGAACCAATGAGATGCCAGTGAGCTATAAATAAGCGAAGCATTCTGGAACTACAGGAATTGGAGTAAAATAAGGAAACATCACTGGAATTGCCTGCTTAAATACAAATACCGATGCTAGCCAAGACTGCGGGTTGCTGTGTTGTATTTGGCCACGAACGGAAACTATACAATCCTTACTACGTTGCAAGTGTAAGTCGTGGTCAGAACGTGTTCTGTGTTGTGAGTGCATTATGTCGGATCTAAGTGAAATCGAAAGTGGGAAAAATTGTTGGTGCACGTATGGTGGTTGCTCCCGTAACCGAGGGAGCCGAACTGTTTGGTGTTTCAAGAAGCACCGCATTGAAGATTTACACAGGATATAGTAACAGCGGAAAAACAGCGTGTGTGCTGAGTGATCGTGACAGATGCTAGTTGAAGGTTGGTTGGTTGGTTGTTTTGGGGGAGGGGACCAAACAGCGGTGTTATCGGTCCCATCGGATTAGGGAAGTATGAGGAAGGAGGTCGGCCGTGCCCTTTCAAAGGAACCATCCCGGCATTTGCCTGAAACGATTTAGGGAAATCACGGAAAACGAAATCAGGATGTTCGGACACGGGTTTGAACCGTCGTCCTCCCGAATTCGAGTCCAGTGTGCAAACCACTGCGCTACTTCGCTCGGTGAAGAGGACTGTGACGAAAAATAAGACGACAGCTGCAAAAAGTGGCTTCAAAAGTGGATGTCAAACTCGCGAACGCCGTCAGCACCAAAGCATCATAAAGGGTGTTCCAGAAACAGGGAACTGTTGGGCGAGCTGGGATTCCAAAACCACTCATCAGAGATGTAAATGCCCTTAACAGGAAAACGTGGTGGCGAATCCATAGAACCTGGACTATGGAGAGATGGAAGAAGGTAATTTTGTCGGGTGAGTCTAGATTCACACTGTTTCCAAATTCTGCCAAGTTTAGTCGCAAGAGTGAAATATGGCGGGGGTTCGGTAATGATTTGAGCAGTCATATCGTGGTACTCCATGGGCCCCATGGTTATTCTGCAAGGTTGGATTACTGCTAAGGATTACGTGACTGTTTTGACCGTTGGAGAACACCCCATGGTACAATGTTTATTCCCCAAGGATGATGCTGTGTTCTAAGACGACAAGGTCGCTATTCATAAAGCTGACATCGTCCAGGACTGGTTTTGTGAGGCTGAGGATGAATTATCTCATCTCCTCTGGCCACCACACTCACCAGATTGCAGTATTATTGATCCTTTGTGGTCTGCTTTGGAGAGAAGGATACGGGATCGCTATCCAGTTCCACCATTGTTACCTCACCTTTCAAGTATTCCCTTAAACACAATACAGGACGTGTATTTATCCAGTGTGAGACGACTGGAACCTGTTCTGAATGCCAACTGTTTTCTTAAACCATTTCAGGCATGGTACGGTGTTGAGTTTTTGATGTTTCCACATTTTTGTCCACCCCTGTACAGCGCTGATTGAAAAGTTCGAATTCTTAACAAATTTCGGGAATTGCTCTAAACTCGCGAAATCGGGAAGTTGGTCGTGAACTCTCGTAGAGTTAAGGCACGACCAATGAAACTAGGACGCGTAATGTTATCACCAGTTCCGAGTTTGAAAGGTTGTCTTCATCATTTTAACACAGACGTGATGGTTTCAATGTGGCAGCCTTGCTGTGGTAACAGCTGATCGGCAGTTATAACTTCCAGATCCGAGAGTACAGTTATTTGGCCTAAGTCCGTTTTATAAAACGACAGCAATTTTGTTTTAGATAAGACAGCTGTAAGCTGAAGGAGATGTTGCTCGAAGAAAGGGATTTGGCAAGTGTTATCAAAGTGAGAAAAAGACATATTGTTTCCGAGGAGACCTGAGTGTTATTATCTTGTTACTTTCACGCCTACATATGTTTGCCGCGACATTTTTCTTAATTGTGATTGCCAAGGACGTGGCACAGAGCCAGGTGGAAGTTAAACGGACATGGTTAGTCGTTCTCCTATCCAGTTCAGTTACTAGAGTTTGGAACTTACCTGACAAGTGGGCCGTGCTTACTCGTCATCACCGATTTCGTCCAATTTTATGGTATAGGCAGTATTTGGGCAGAACTGAATGTGACAGAAGTGGGAACTCCAGATGGCCAAGCGCTTAGGAAAAAATAAAGTTTTAGCGATGGTCGGGCGAGGTATGAGCCCTTTATGTTAGCGTTATTTACAGGCAGTGGTTGGCGTTACTGAAAGAGCGCAGAGAGGTAATCACATGAGATTGGGTTCGGCTGAATGTGAGGAAATCTTTTTTTTATTGTCGGTTTTTACGTTAATTGGGCGGCTAATAAACCGAAATAATGTTCAATATATTGGATTTATTAATATTTTCATAAAGGGAAAGACAAAGGTAAATCTTGAATTCCAAATATATTTCCAGAAAGGGATTGTAAAGCAGACACGAGAACTTCTTATACACAATAAGATACTTTTGTTATTTAGCAGTTGATGATTTACACGTTCTGGTGTAATAGTCACTAAAGAAAAAAACAAGGAAAGCAGTAATTTTCTCTACATCTGGCACACTTTAAAAACGCCGCATTTTTACAATAACATGGTTGTTTTAAAGTTACTATAGAAAAAGATCTGGTCTATATTCATACAAGATTCTCTCTCATCGTACAGTGACTGGCGAGGATGGCCGGTGATGTACAATGGAGTGTATTTTGAGGCAGTCTTCTCGGGATGTGATTTTCTGTTTCTCTCTCAGTGAGATAAGAGCAGTTTTGAAGATTTCTGATCGAATTCTTTAGCGGACGATAAAACTGGGCATATCAGTGATGCAGCAGGGGAGTGCATTTGGAAGGTGAATCACTTTAATACTACACAACGGCAATCCTTCTTCGTCTTGGAGAATTCCGTCGTGTAATTGTGAGTTCGTGTTTTCCTCCGATGAGTCAGTTATCAGAAGAAATTTCTTCTCCTGCACATAGGGTTTCATCATATCAGGTAAAATATACTGAGCCTTGTCTCGGTTTATTTGCAGCGAAAGAAACGTAAAATTTGAAAATAAAACAGAACTTACAGCACAGGGACACGATCGCATGTCTCTTCAATTACCGTTCTGCATTCTTTGCGGTGCGCTGACCGTGGAAGCTATCATAACCGAAATGTCTCATGTCTCATCCGACCTGCGCCAAATATGTCTTTCTTTCTAAACTCTTGGCCGTATGGTGCTCCAGCTTCTGTCACTCTCATTCCTGGCCAAGCCATATCATAAATTTGGACGAAATCGGTGATGATAAGTGGACAGAGTCCCTTTGTGAGTGTGATGTGTTAGATACATGGCAGTTATCAGTTTTGTGACTTTCTAGCCTTGCCTCGTAAATAAAGAGAGACTGGCGTCTCTTATCAGATTCCCTTTTTCTAATTCGTCAGGGCAGAGAGTTGGTACGGTTCTGCTGATTGACTGTTGAAAATCTTCTGCTGTCAGTAGGGTTTCATGCCGTGTATTCATTCATGTGACGGTATGCACTTGTCTGACTCAATGAACCTCTAATCACCTTTCCGTCTGCTGGAGTAGCTTATAATTGTGTGAAGACTTTAAGGCGTGTCTTAGCAACTCATATGGACTTTCACGTGAGCCAGGTACTAGTAAAGTTTGGCGGCAGGCTCGGTTAGAGTAGCCGCATGGCCAACCGACAGTAGGACATTCTCTACTTCGGCCTGGTGCTGTGAGGATGTACCGATTTGTTTAGTATAGACACTTTGTTTCGAGATAATGAACTGGGGCACACTGAAACAATTTCGTTCGGAATAATGTTGAGATGGTTGTTGGCTGCTTCCTTGCACATCATTTACGCGATTGTCTGTAACATGATTTTTCAAATTACAGAACACTAGATTCCTTTCCGCGAGTTAGTTTGCAGTCGTGTTTAATTTGGGAAATCTTTGTTCGAGTTCACCTACTTGGTTAAAGCACGTGGGAATCAATATACAATTATTACTCAATCATCCAAGTTTTTAAAAGTGATAATCTCTTTGCTCTTTCACTCATCATAATTCTGGAGGACGACGGTTGAAACCCGCGTCCGGCCATCCCGATTTAGGTTTTCCAAGATTTCCCTAAGTAGCTTTAGGCAAATGCCAGGATGGTTCCCTTGAAAGCGCAGGGCTCATTTCCTTCCCACCCTTCTCTAATCAGAGTTTCTGCTCCATCTCTAATCTCCTCGTTGTCGACGGGACGTTGAACCCTAACCTCCTCCTCCTCTTTCCACTCATCATAGAATATTTTTGGATTTTAATACGAATATATGGTGATTTTCTTTGTCTTCATCATATGGATGCTCACGTAAAAACACGTGGTCTGTTGAATGGGATTTGAATATGAAATACGAGATTTTGTATTTAACTTCCGAACAATATCTTAAGAGTTAATATACTTTGAGTCTTACAAACTTATTTTTAACTCGTCTGATCTTTATTCATATGATTACATGTGTTCATTTAAAGACTACGTTCAATTTAACTACAATTACAACCAATAGGGAATAAAAATCCTTGAGAATTGATGAAATTTTGTATTTAAATGAAATTCTCAGCTATTCAGGAAAGTTCTTGTTGCTCTTGAACTTCAAGACACGTGCTTGCGGAGACGGAGACTTCGAGATAAATTTCTGCCATCACACTAGACCGTATCTTTTACGTTTACTAGGCATTGTAGGAGACAGTTTGCATTGCGCGAATTACATTTATAAGGTGTATTTCACATACATATACAGTGAGTTGCAACATGAGGTCTACCGTAGGAAATATGGTTTCCTTTTTGTTTTTATTTAACTCCTGTGAAAGCCCGGTTTAATTATTCCGGTGAGCTATGAGACAGTTTTTGCCACTATGAAATTTAAAAACAAAGTTACTCAGACTACATGTATTAATGCATGGGTCAAATTTCATAAAAAGTGACAATGTTTCAGGGCAGTAAAATCCGGGATCGTACTCACTTAGGAACTCATAGGTTAAAATATGAAGAAGTGGAAAGCTTTCTCAATTGATTCACCGACAGTGGTGCAGTTTATGTCGCGTAAGGGAATCTCTTATGTTGCCGAAGTCCGGAGCTCGTGGTGAGCGCTACGGACCTGCTTACCGGACAGAGAGTTATTAAGAAGGAAGTTCAATATTTGGCGATGCTTACGTTGATTCAGACCACCGTTTAGCATCTTATCACTATCAACTGGAGACATCTGTCTCGGCAACACTGAGAAGAAATTCCTGGAAGACAAATGCATCGACTTGGCGCGGTTCAGCTGTGAGCCGTGAATGGTGCATTGCGGCTGAGTGCAGCGGAGCGCTCGTTTACTGTGAAGTGTCGTTTTGAGCTTCAGGGAAGTGGAAACTGTAAGTAACATGTCTTCATCGAGGAGAGAAACCTTTGAATATTGTTTTGAGTGGCATATCGAGAAGCCTCCCACTCTTGCTATTCGAAAATGGGCGATTACTGACAAAGTTGCTCGAGAGGGTAGTGATAGGCATTCAAATAGACAAAGCTGTGAACAGTGTATATGCAGAATATATAAATAACGTTAGTTGTACGAGAATACCCAGGAACACCAAAGGTAACGTTAAATTTAAGGGGAGCCAGAAGTGGTCAAATACAAAAAATTAAGATTTTTTTTTTTTGCTACCGAAAATTAATTGGAACATTCCTCTTTAATGTAAACTTTGAATTATTGTTCTACTCGCCCTAGAAGTGGAGTTATTACCATTTTCCCCCACGCTTGCAGAGGAAATGGGCGGCCGCTGAATGCATCTAACACCCTCTCGTGACTTCCTGGCGAACTGCTTGGGATTTTCTCGGCCTGTTACGCATACAGCGCCTTATGTTACGCATACAGCGAGTGTGCAAGGGCTGGCTACATTGTTTTCTGTGACAAATATTACCCTTATTTCCTTACAGCTTACTCCTATTTTCCTCAGAATTTCGAACATCTTGCTCCATTTAATATTTTCGTACACTTTTGTTCCGGTTACGATGCCACGTTTTAGTAATCGTGTATATAAGAAGAGGAAGAACGTAGGGAAAAGAAATTTAACACTAATACGAAGTTGCGATACTACAATGAATAAGAGCGTCTCTTTGCTGACCCCCACCCTCACCTACCTTCGCCTCACCATTGACCGTCACCTCACCTGGATCCCTCATCTCCGCTCCATCCAATCCAAAGCCCACAACCGACTCCGACTTCTCAAACTCCTCTCCGGCCGGACTTTGGGGTTACACCCCTCTACCATCCTTAATCCGTCCCATCCTCTGTTATGCCAGTCCTGCCTGGATATCTGCCCCCCCCCCCCCCAAATTCTATAAGTCCCTCCAGATCCTTGAGCGTCATGCACTCCGCCTCGCCTTCCGTATACGCCTCCCGTCCCCCACGCGGATCCTCTATGATCTCATTCCTTTCCCCCGTCTGCTCCTATTCCTCGAACATATCCGCATCCTCTACACCTCCCGCCGTCTTGAACCCCCTCACCCCCTGGTTGCTCCTCTCCTCTCCGATCCCCGCTCCCTGCCACGTCTTCACCGTTGTGTCCCCCCTACCCTCCATCTCTACACCCTACATCTCCTTTCCCATGGTGGCTTCCCTCAACTCCCCCTCCCGGATGTTGCCCTCTCTCCCTCCATTTATCCCTCCTATCAACTCTGATCCTCACTCCCCCTCCTTTCCTCTGTCCTTTCCCTGGGCTCCCTCTTCCCCCCCTTCCGTCCTGTTTTCTCCCCACTACACCTCTCCCTACCTCCCTTGTCCCCCCCCCCCCGAGTCCTTTTGTATTCCCCTCCTCTGCCTACCCCACTCCCTATCGCGTCTGCCCAGCGCCCCCCACCCCTCTTATGGGTCCTCATCCCCCATCAGCTCCTTTCCCGGCTCCCCCCCTTTTTTATTTTCCCATCATCTGTCCAGTTTCCCCCCACCTGCTCTCGGCTGTGGTCTGTCACATTTGACAACTTTTTAGTGCAGTGTTCCAGTGACTGTTCAGTGTTGTTCGTCTTTCTCGTCTTGCGAACAGAAACCATGCTGTCGCTGGGTGTGAATTTTATGTCTTTTGCGAACATAAACCAGACTGTCGCCGTGTTTTTTTTTTAAATTGTCTGTCTATTGTTTTACCTGTCTGCTTTGTATGTATTTTCTTAGCGTCATCATCCCTCTGTTCTTTGTTTTAAGTTCCACGATTTCTTTTCGCCATGTTACTCTTTAAGTCTCCGATTTTATCGCCTATTTTTATTATTTATTCTCTTCATCTTCCTAACAAAGTCTGTAGGCTGAAGAGCGGCATACTAAGCTGCTGCCAGCCCGCCCCCTTTGGGGGGAATTGAAATTCAATAAAGGAAAAAAAAAATCTCTTTGCTGTTTACCGTTTCGAATTAGTTCAGTGTTGCACCTGTTGTTGGTAGTATTATACTTCTTGTGTTAAGCGGGTATTATGCAGTATGTACAAGAATCAGGAGGGAACAATAAAACCAATTTTTCATGACTTAGCACAGCCAGAATTGTTACACAAATGTCTACACGCAAAGACGCAGAATCCTAATGAGAGCGTAAACAATTTGATTTGGAAAGTGATTCCTAAAAGGGTGTTTGTAAGCTTAAAAATACTGCACTTTGGCATTTATGATGCAATAGCAACCTACAACCAAGGGAACAGTGTGAAGTGTGAAGTTCTGAAGGCATTAGGATTTACAGCTGGGGTGAACACTGTGCGAGCACTAAGAAATATTGACAGAGAAAGGATAAAAGGAGCAGAAAAAAGAGAATGGCATATGAAGTATGATGGAACAACAGGCCAGAAAAGAAGACAGAAGAGGAAGCTTTTGGAGGATGAAGAAGAAGACCCTGATAATTCATCCTATAGTGCAGGAATGTATTGAGAAACTTTGATAGCCATTTCCCGTAAATTAGAATTTTTCGAATATAAGGAACATTTTCTCAAAATCAACTCAAGCTAGAGAGATGAAATTTTTATACAGCACTCCTAGTGGTCAAACTTACATTGTAACACAGCCATTTGGGAATATGTTCAGTAGTTTCATTTCAGTTTAATTATAAAGCAATTATTTGTAAAAAAATTTGGGTCATTAATAAAAAAAATAATTGGAAGGAAACTAGAAAAGATACTCCAAAATCCCTCTGTCATAACTGCAATAGTAAACCACTCTATATGTAAAAAAAATTCAAATTTTTCTGTTTGGTAGTTTATTCATAAATGTTCCTCAAACTTAGTGATTTTAACATGGGCAGCATAGGCACCTCCAGCTCCCCTTAAGCATAGTGATGGTTCTGTCAGAACAGTATCAATAACATATGCAGGTCCTAGCTTGCGATCTATGACTGTAATTTGCCGTTCGAGTTGCCGCTCGAAAAGCTCAGACAAGTACTTGGTTGGTACGGGGCAATTTACGGTACCAGAGAACAGTTGTGGTCAAAAAGCATCTGGCATGGCTTGCTCGGCGACAGCCGAATAGTTAACGTAGAATTGAAAAAGCGTGGACCCACTTATGTGACTGTATGTGGCCACAGGGCGTATGTTGTGCACGAAAACCAACTCCTCATGCAACATATGCAAGGCCAATGAACACGTAAAGGAAAATTGTGATCATTGGTGACGTATGGAGATAGATATTGAGAAAAGTCGATCTGGAGCAACGACTTACGCAACTGTTCTATCAGGGGGAAACGAGCCCACTGTGGGGTACATCAGGGCCTGGCAGGGGGAGAAATGTGAATAAGAAAATTACTAAATCCATCTCCGACCAGAAAGGGAACCGAAGGCGAGCAGCAAAACTGATAATTCAAGTAACTCAACCGATAAGAATGTTATCAGCGTCAGTGATGACACATGTGATCAGGGACACCAGAAGGCGTCTATGGAAGTGGAAGAGGGTGCTAAGATGGTAGCTAGCGTTAGTGAAACTACCGCCGCACGGCCTGGGAACGGAATGGAGGGCGGCATAGCAGACAATCAAAGTAAATCAATCGACACAGCTGCTATCACTGTCACTAACAACGTACAGGAAGTGGAAGAAGATGTGGAGATGGTAGGAAGCGTTGGTGACTGTAAAGAATGCTTCCAAACAGTGAAATTAGCTATCCTGAATCCGCAGAACACAAAAATAATGCGACGACTATTCATTACCCAATGAAGACAACATCCTGGAAAAATCATTGAAAAGTAGACGCAATACTGGAACCTCATCTACACTCCGACAGTCCTCGAAATCTTCATTTCCCAAATAAAAACCAACACCACTATTTTATTCAAAACAGATCCGGCAAGCAGCGAAGAACTAAAAATCCAGCCTCGAATATCGAAAAACTTTGAACGGAAGGAAAATGACAGCGCACCAGTCTTTGTGTTGCATGCCAGAGAGTTTCATCAGCTGCAACAAAAGGCAGGGGAGCAAAACATCGTATCTTCCCGGGGAAGATCAACCACTGGATGAAGCATAACTTTGACTGTGCAATAGTAAGCGATCGTACTCTGACGCGAAATGATGGGCATGTTACTGAAATGACTTGTTGTATGCACCGACATATGTGGCACTCAAGCAGTTAGGGAGCCAAAGTCAGTTGTAAATTCAAACAGAAAGAAGAAGGTTCTGTTACTAGGTAGTTCGCATGGTAAAGGTATGGGCCACAAGTTGCAGGAAGTGTTGGGGAGTGAGCATCAGGTCACTAGCATTATGAAATCTAGTGCAGGGTTGGCTCAGGTGATTGTTAACAAATGGGAGTTGCGTAGGAATTTTACGAATGAGGATCAGGTAGTGATTGGGGGTTGAGCAGAAAATGGCCTTGATAGCAACGGGGAGTGTGATGTAGTCGGTGATCTGGTAAAGGTAGCTACTCAAACTGGTGGCACTAACGTGCACTTCGTTTCAGCGTCATGATCGGCCTCATTTTAATGCTGCTGTTAGGTGTGTGAACATGGATCTGGAGTGGTCCGTTATGGCGGATGGCATGGCTCACATTGCAGTGGTGCCAGCTGAGTCTATCAATAGATCGGGTTTCACTAGGCGTGTCCTACACCTCAATAGGTATGGGAAGGGGAGGCTGCCAAAGCTTATAAGTGACAGTTTAGAGGGCGGTAGTAGGACCACTCATGGGAAAATTCCTGTAGTAGGTGATTTTAGAGCTGCACATTTTTAGACTGAAGTCAACTGACAGGTATCCCTGCTTAAAGGAAATCCCTCTAACAAAGGAATCACCTTCAGAGGGTGTCATTTATCCAAGTAGAGAAGGACTTAGCATCATCAAACTGGTTATGGATGTCGACTCTGACGTTATTGGTGTATCGGAGCACCACTTAAATAATTTGACAATTCAGAGGCTTCCTTCACCATCATACAGATTAGCTGGCTGTTTTTCAAGGAGTCCTTTGCGGAGCGGGGGAGTGGCCATGTACGTAAAAAACAGTATTCAATTTGAGTCCGTAGACGTATCGTGGCGCTGCACTGAACAGATATTTGAATGTTGTCCAGGGCACCTAAATTTAGTGAAATTAAAATTCTAATTGTTGTTGTTTATAGGTCCCCTAACTCAGAGAATTTCTGCTCAAGCTAGAGAGGGTTCTTGGTTCACTTTATAGGAAGTACAAAAAATTAGTTATATGTGGTGACTTCAGTACTAACTTTGTATGTGATTGTGCAAGGAAAAGGATGTTGGTAGATCTCCTAAATCCATATGATCTGATGCAGATGTGTTTTTTGCAACCAGGGTGCAGGGAAACAGTAACACAGACTATATTTTTATTCATTCTTCATTATTACGTGGGCATTCTGACAGTAGAAGGGCGAAGCACAAATTTCAACACTGAAAAGTTTCTGTTCTCAAACAAATGTTACGTATAATTACAAACTATGTAGAAAAGCTAATCCAACGGCAATAGAGAGTTTTTTAAACCTCGATAAGGAACAAGAGTGGTAGAATGTTTATAGTGCCGATAACATAGATGACAAAAGAAGGCTTTCTTTAACACACTTCTCATGCTCTTTGAAAGTTGCTTTCCATTAGAACGTTCTAAACAGGGTACTAGGAGTAAAAGGCTCCCTGGTTGGCTCACTAATGGTATAATATCTTTTGGAATAAAGTGAAAATCATAACAAAATGTTAGAAGTAATCACAATCAAGCTACAGTAGCCCATTACAAACAGTATTGTAAGATGCTTAAAATGTCATTAGGAATTCAAAGATTATGTGGTACGCAAATGGAATACCTAATTCACAGGAAAAAATTAAAACCGTATCCTCAGTCGTGAAGGAACTGTCTGGTCAGCAGCGTAAGGTTGACGATATAAAGCCAATTCGTTCTAAAAATGTTTCTGTTACTGATAAGTCAGATATATGTACAACATTTAACAACCACTTTCTGAGCATTGTTGGTGAATTAAATAAAATCGCAGTTTCTGCAGGGAATCATATCTCTCTCTTGGAAAATACCTTTCCGAGATTGATGTCTGAAATACTCCTCTGTGTTACTGACAATGGGGAGACTGAGTCAATAATTAAATCACTGAAGGCTAAGGTCGATCATGGATACAATGGAGTGCCTAGCAGAATATTAAAGTAATGTGCTGCACATGTTAGCCCTGTACTTAGCCATATTTCTAATTTTTCCTTTAAGGAAGGTCAATTTCCCGAACGATGGAGGAACTCAGTGATAATGCCGCTTTATAAAAAGAGAGAAAAGGATAATGTAGACAATTTTATACCTATTTCTATGCCATCAGTGTTTGCTAAAGTTATTGAAAAGACTGTGTATATAAGGAAAATTGATCATTTTATTTCACATAATTTGCTATCAGATGTATAGTTCCGTTTCTGAAGTGGTTTAACAACTGAAAACGCTATATTCTCTTTCTCTGTGAGGTACTGAATGGATTAAACAAAAGATTTCGAAGGCTAGGCATCTTTTTTGATTTAACTAAGGCTTTTGATTGTGTTGATCACAAAATATTGCTCCAGATGTGGGACTATTATGGAACACGGAGAGTAGCTCACAATTGTTTCACCTCTTACTTTAACAACAGACAACGAAAGGTCACCATTTACAGTGTTAAGAATGGCTATGATGTGGGGTCTGAGTGGAGCACAGTCAAATGGGAGGTGCCCCAGGGATCAGTACTGGGGCCACTCCTGTTCCTTATTTATATAAAATGGGTCCAATGGCTCTGAGCACTATGGGACTGAACATCTGAGGTGATCAGTCCCCTAGAACTTAGAACTAGTAACCTAACTAACCTAAGGACATCACACACATCCATGCCCGAGGCAGGATTCGGACCTGCGACCGTAGCAGTCGCGCGGTTCCGGACTGAAGCGCCTAGAACCACTCGGCCACCACGGCAGGCTTTATTTATATAAATGATATGCCGTCTAGTATTACAGGTAATTCTAAAATAAACTGAAGCGCCAAAGAAACTGATATAGGCATGAGTATTCAAATACGGAAATATGTATACAAGCAGAACTCGGCACTGCGGTAGACAAAACCTGTGTAAGACAACAAGTGTCTGGCGCAGTTCTTAGCTCGGTTACTGCTGCCACAATTGCAGATTATCAAGATTTACATGAGTTTGAACGTGGTGTTATAGTCGCCAAACGCGCGATGGGACACAGCATATCCGAGGTAGCGAGGAAATAGTGATTTTCCCGTACGACCATTTCAGGAGTGTACCGTGAATATCAGGAATCCGGTAAAACATCAAATCTCCGACATCACTGCGGCTGGAAAAGGATCCTGCAAGAACTGGACCAACGACTGAAGAGAATTGTTCAACGTGACAGAAGTACAACCCTTCCGAAAATTTCAGCAGATTACAATGCTGGGGCATCAAAAATTGTCAGCGTGCGAACTATTCAACAAAACGTCATTGATATTATAACACTTCCGTCTGCTACTGCTATACCATAACCTTAAAGTTGAAGGCAGGTAGTGAAATAAAACTATCTTGTTAAAGCAATTATGGTATAAAGCAACAGAGCAGTGTTACCCTCTGAGAGGAATTTTGTTATGTTGACCGTGCTGTACCTAACGGAGGTGGCTTATCGGAAGTGAAAGTCAGAATTACTTAAATATTTGAACAGTAACAAACAATATTTTTGACTAGCTATACTGTTTAAATAATAAGGAAAACGGTCGCCAGCCTAATTAGGCAAGAGAAACATTAACGTTCTCGTTTAAGAAAGTAAGTATGAGTAACTTTAACGGACAAACACAACCTAGACTTGGCCACACGCGAGTGCAATGAACTCTGACACATACATATGTTTACGGTAATATTGAAGCTAATAGCTGGATCAGCACAAACTATTTGCATAAATATAACGAACAACGAAACACACTATTACTTTCAGTGCTTATTCAAACAGAATGGTCTTTATAACGTTATTATTACTATTCACTACAGAATCATTAATTGGACATAGGTTCAGTATTATTGTTCAAATATTTTCCTAGCTGACATAAAATTATAAATGCATATTTCTCAACTAAATATTGTACTATTTAGAATGAAAGTTAAATGAAATTCTATAACAGGTTACTTCTCACTGGCTTTTGAATAAAGAAGTTATGGTTTTCATAAATAGTGGTCTTCCCGTTACTTGTTACCTAGCATTAGCACAATAGACAAACTGTGGAGCCTGTTATACTATTAATATGCACTTCCAATACACAAGAGAGACAAACACTTAGCAATCATGAACATATAATTTTCTACTATTGCCGTTTTCCACTTTTACTACAGTGGAACATAACGTTGACAAAATTGCAAGAAACTGACTCACCTTTTAGAATTTACTACAGGCAGCAATGCGATCATTTACTAAGCAGAACTTTATAAGCCTCAGTTTTATGAGCTTTTAATCTTTAAAAGAAACTGCAAATTGTCTTTATTACCACAGTCTTCTACTTGCAAGTTAATGATTAAGTAGGAGACCTTGAAACTCCACAAAACTTTAAATTAGACTGTTTCCATCCCTGGGAGGCTTTCACAACACTACATTTACTACCTCCCACAATTTCATTAAATCCACGGTAAATCTGAATACTCCCTTCTTACCGAAGATCAAACAACATTATGTAATAAACTGCTCAACTTTGAGGCTTTCGTTCTTTCCACAAAATAGGACACTCGGCAATCATAATTCAAATGGAGAGGAACCTGAGAGGTGTTGTGATAGGGAAAAAATCAAGGTAGGTACATAAATTCAGTTATAAGTTACCTTATATTTGTGCACACTAAATCACCAAATAAGCTGATCCTTCACTGTACATTATTATAGTAATCCTTTACACTGATTGCGCAATGTGGTGGCAACTGCATGTTGATAGGCGGATTTGCAGACAGAATTGATGGACTCTGGCCTTTCTTGGTGGCGATGATGAATACCAATTCCAGAATCGTTCCAGTTATTTATCTATCCATCCGAGGCATTGGAAAGTAGCAGAAAAAGCCACTCTCGGAACCAGCACAATATAAACCTTTACATGGCAGTGCACAGTGTGGTAGCTCGTCCCCGACTGACTCTTGTTTCCACCTTTTCTACCTAGGCCAACCACAATTTGCGCTCGCTACGCAGTTACGTTCCTGAGGGGAGCCACACTACCTTTTCCATACAGAATAACTAAGAATCCTAAGTGAAAGTCAGCAATTTACATAACAGCAAACAAACATTTTAAATAAAACAGAATATTTGCACATATTAGTGTTTCTACAAAAAATTATTCACCCAAATTCCAAATGTATACAGTAAGTCTTGTCTCCCTCCAATTGAGACAAAGAATTTAAATGACAGATATACTACATTGCATAGAATCAAATCATGATATCAAAGTTTTTTACAAAGAAAGGAGTATTTTGTGTTATCGATCCAATCAAACGACATTTACAGAAGCTCAACGATGTAACATTAAATGAAACGAAAGCAAAATAAATCCGACAGCATAAGAGCTATGGTGTTACAATATGGGCTTTCGGAGCCGAAGGCCCATTCGTGTACCTTTGATGACTGCACGACACAAAGCTTTACGCCTCGCCTGCGCCCATCAAGATCGACATTGGACTGTTGATGACGGGAAACCTGTTGCCCGGTCGGACTAGTATCGTTTAAAATTGTATCGAGCGGATGGACGTGTACGGGTATGGAGGGAACCTTATGAATTCATGGACTCTTCACGTCAGCAGTGCACTGTTCTAGCTGGTGGAGGCTCTGTAATTGTGTGGGACGTGAGCAGCTGGAGTGATATGGGACCCCTGATACGTCTAGATACAACTCTTCACAGGTGACATGTACTTAAGTATTCTGTCTGATCACCTGCATCCATTCATGTCGCATGTGCATTCCGAGGAACTTGGGTAATTCCAGCAGGACAATGCATCACCCCACACGTCCAGAATTGCTACAGACTGGCCCCAGGAACACTCCTCTGTGTTTAAGCTCTTCCGCTGGCCACCAAACAGCCCAGACATAAACATCATTCAGCATATCTGGGATGCCTTGCAACGTGCTGTTCAGAAGAGATCTCCATCCCCTCGTCTTGTTACGGATTTATGGACAGCCGTGCAGGATTCATCGTGTCGATTCCCGGGGACCCTGCACAATATTAGGCAGGTGTACCAGTTTCTTTGGCCCTTCAGTGTATTTCTGTTTGTTGATGGCACGAGCTTGGTAGTAAAGTATGTAGTTTGTAATTTGGCTCGGTTTCAAATAGTGCAGTTCCTGGCATAACTTCATGGCTTATTGGAAATAAACTAACGCTAAATCACAGTAAGACTCAGTTTCTACAGCTTCTAACACATAATTCAGCAAAACCCGACGTTTTAATTTCACAGAATGGGCATGCGATTAGTGAAAAGGAACAGTTAGATTTCTAGGTGTTCAGATAGATAGTGAACTCTCGTGGAAAGCCCACATTCAGGATCTTGTTCAAAGACTTAATGCTGCCATTTTTACTGTTCGAACGGTGTCTGAGGTAAGTGATAGGTCGACACTTTGCTTATTTTCATTCGCTTATGACATATGGTATTTTGGGGTAACTCTTCCCATTCTCAAACGATATTTTTGGCTCAGAAACGGGCGGTTCGGGCAATAAGTGGTGTACGTTCGCGAGTTTCCTGTCGACCCATGCTCATTAGTCTGGGTATTCTGACATAGCCCTTTCAGTATATACATTCTTTATTGTCATTTCTTGTTAACAATATCGCAGATTTTCCTCAAGAATTAGCAACTTTCACTCATTTAATACTAGGCAGAAATCCAATCTGCGTCACTCGCTTTCAAATCGAAACTGAAGATTTTCCTCATGGGTCACACCTTCTATTCTGCCGAAGAGTTCCTTGAAAAATGAAACTGATTCCTGTGTTATATTGTTGACTGCGTTTACATGAACTTATGGCTTGTCTTTATTTGTATGCATGAACATTTTTTTATCCGTTATTACTTTTATGTTGTAATTTCATGTACTGACACGTTCCAGGACCTTCGAGATTCGCTCCTCAATTTTATCCTACGGAACTAGACGTGTAAAATAAAAAAAAATAAAATCGTGAATATGGGAAATACAGGAACACTTTTTCTTTTTAATCTTGAATCCGTCAGTAGCGAAAGTAACTGTGGCTAATGACTGTTTAAAGAATATCACAATGACTTTAAGAAACACTTTTGTGACTGAGTGTGGAAATAAAATTTGTTCTGTTGTTTCTGAGTGCTAAACCAACATTATTTTAGTTCATTCCTAAGAGTCTGTGTTATACAGTAAGATGCCTTAACAGTTCCCATCGCCTGTATTTTTCCGGTCATTCCGAAGAGGAACCGATTGTTCTCCAGCCCATATTTTGTTATGTAGTAGGCTAGAATGTAACGATGACACATTTTAATATACTCGCAAATAGTGGATAGATCTTTTAAAGTAGAAGACATATCTTCCATAGCTTTCAGCAAACAAAAACATATATTTTCTTGATGGCCAAAATAATATTTTGAGTAAGCATGACGTCGCCAGTTATTGCGCGATGACAATTATTTCAGTAAGCTACATTGCAGTACAGCCTGTAGCATTGGAGCTGTTGGCTGTGAAGGAGACAGCCAATTGTGTCTTAGCAATGACTCATTCATACCTTTTGCTAGGCTAGCCGTGGGAAGCGGTATCTGTGTCACTTCGAGCGACTGAATATTCATACCCCCAAGCATCTGAATAAACTATATTAAATATTATTCAATCATTTACAAAATCGGTACGGTACGCTAGTTTTTGTTATTCAGGAGAAGGTTGTATAAAAATTTCAACGTTGTCACTATCACAGTTTCGGAGATAGAGAAAATTACTTAAAAACTAAAAAACCGACACTTAGGGAATTAAATTCAGTTAGGAACTATAACAGTTTACCTTTTGTTATCATTTGAAAATATAACCACAACTCTCAATGGGCAGAATTGTTTAATTAAGATTTAATTAAAAAACTTTAACTACTCTACATTTTCGTAATATAAAAATCAGATGAAACTATTATTTGTGTCTAATATTGTTGTGAGAGTAAATGAGAGTGAGTGATTGTGTGTATGTGGAACATACATTAAATTTGAAGATTAAATTTATGTAATACATTATGTAATCGTAGTGTGGTAAAGATGTTCGTGCCCACTTTGCTGATGACGTATGTCTAAGTGTACTTGCTTTTGTAAGGAGGCAGCCAGAATAACCGTTGAAAGTCTAGATCGTTTTCTAAATTTATTCCAAGATTAATCTTCTTTTTCTTTGGTTTTGTTAAACACTATATTAGTATTGGCATGTTGGAATGACGTAAATGCACCTGAGAATAATGATTTGCGCGCAGGCCAGTTTCGGCGGGAAAATGATCTCGAACAGTTCTTCTGAGTGGCCAGCCAAAGAGATCGTCCAATCGGAGTTAAGCAATTCCCGGGCACTACTAGGTAGGTATGCTTTGGTAGAAGCGGCATCCAGGGGCGTCGCTAGTCAGTTGTTGGACGTGTAGGTCATGTTGAATGTTTCAGTCTTCATTATGAAGAAGTAATTGGTTTCTCGCATCCAGGTTGTGTTGTCGTGAAGGCAGTTGCATTTACGGACAGACTGGTGAAGGTTGGAAGTTTTTGAATTGTTCTGTTGGAAAATAACCGCGTGTGAACTTCCGGCCTGTGGGTAAATTCCGCGTGGCATGTTTCATATTCATACATGTAATATTTTGCGAGCAGTTTCTGTTAAAGAAATCCATGAAAAGCATCGACAGTGAAACCCACTATTATTAGCGGAACTGTAACTGTGAAATCGCGTAATTATTCGGGTCAAACTAATGTATATTTCAGGCTGCTTTGCTTGTGATCTGGATTGAATGAACTGTTAACTGAGAACAGTGGTCTTGTTAGTTAAGTACATTTGGACGTGATGGCAAGCTTTTGTCATTTGAGCTACAGGAAAAAAAAAGACTGGTTTTAGAATTTTGATACTTTACTAAAGGAATGGAGCAGCCTCCTTCTGTCCGAAAATTATTATAAGATATTTACAGCATAGCTGGCTACTTGAGTTACGCGGACTTTGCAACGGAAGTACAGGCGTCGTTTTATCAAAGCTGCTTTTTCGATGTACTATTAGTACCAACGTTTGCTTAGAAACGGGATTGTGAACTGACGCCGTACTGATGTAGGTGGAACGTTTTCAGTGAAAAGTACGACGAACGAGCTAAACATTTTATAACCCGCCCTGCCGCAACTGGTGCATTATCGTCCGGGAAAAATAATGGTAAAGTTAAGATATGTAGGAACTTTATAAAAGCAGCAGTGTCAAGTGTGCTCGGGAAGTATTCACACGCGTGTGTAAAGGAGCTATAGCAGGACAATAGGCGCGAGTTAAATGAACTTTCGTCGGGAAACGGCAGTAAGTGTAACGAGGTGGCAGGCTACGTCGGCAAGTGCTGAAGTTCGAGAGGCGGCGTTCTACAGTGGCAGCCAAGCGGACGTAGCAGTTGGCACCCGTGTTTGGAGTGCTGGCCCGAAAATTGGATCGGTGGAAGCAGGGCTTGGTGTGCGGACCCGCTGTTTCATCTCGCTGTACAGTCAACAGGATGAGGCAAAAGATAAGTAGTGTTCTACTTAGAGATTTGTGTGTGTGGGCCAAGAAACTTTGCAAAAAGGCAAAAAAGGATCAGGAGACAGTAGACGAGAAACTGAAGGTAGATTATAGGTAATGTAAATTACGAAAATGATTCCATGATGGGTAATTTCAGTTTTGAGGTATCACAGAGGACAGTGGTTTACCTGAGTCAAGGCCGTCTAACTATCGAGTAGATAATGAAATGAGTGCAGTGGAAGCCGATGCTAAACACATACCAGTAACAGTAAAAGAAATAAAGCAGGAGCCAGTATCAGTGGCTTGTGAACCAAGAGATAGTGTTTCAGATATGTTAGTAAATATTCTAAAGAATATGAATCAGATGAATGTTAATATGAAGGAAATTGGTAGTGAAATTCAAACGTCATGAAGTTACAATATTGAAACTAAAATTGATAGATTGAGTACTGATATGGAAACCAAAATGAATAAATTAGGTATTGATATGGATACCAAAATGAATAAAATGGGTTCAGATATAAGAACTTCCTTAAGTTCTGCAATAATAAATGAATAAAAGTTACATACTGAAGTTGATCAGGGGTTTACTGATTTGTCAATAGAGAAGGAAGCTAGGATGGAAGATAAAATTTTGGATTTGAGAGATACTTAGAAAAATGTTGTGACTTTGTTCAGTAAAAATGTGAAATGTGAAATGAATCAGGAAAAACGAGTGTAACCAGGCTGTTGTAACAGTGAAAGATGAATTGACTGTTTAGATTAAGCAAGTTGCTAAGGATAGCAAACAACTGTAAGAGCAAGTAAATTCAGAACTAAATAAAGTACATGTACAGAATATAGAAAAACACTGTAAGGATAGCCATGTTGCATTAGAAAGTCAAGCTAAGGATGGAAAAGATGTGTGTGCTAAGTTCGGTATGCAAGTGGCTAGTAAAATTACTAACCTAGTAACTAATATCCAGCAATTCAGTACCAGTGTGAATGAGCAATTGGGTGAGCATGAGGGTAGACTAACCCGAGTAGAGCAAAATGTTAACAAACATAGTGGCTGTGCAGTAATCAATGGTGTAGTAGAATCATCTGAAATTGCTTATGTAACACATCGCCAATTTTTGAGATTTGATCCTAGTAAAAATGTTCATCCAAAGGAATTTTGGAGTGATTTTGAAGATGTTTTGCCTAAATTTAGGAATGATGAACAAAAGATAGGATTCATTGTTTCAAATGTTATGGGAGAGGCAAGAATTTGGGGAAACTTGGCCTCAGATAAATATGATCGATTAGTGGAGTTCAAACAGGCTGTTTTCGATGAGTATTGGGGAAAAAGAAAACAGATGGAGGTTTTGAAAAAATTCTGATTAGGGGAGAAGTATGATCCTAAGAAGGAAAGTGTTAAAAGATTTGTACAAAAGTGGGTTACAACTTTGTCGTACTTGAATTTTAAAGTGGAAATGGAGCAAATAATTACGGGAATCGAAAACAAATTGCCGCTGTATTGGAGGAACAAAATAATTTCTGCACCCAGGAATGACATCGACCTATTTGTTCACTATTTGGAAAGAGCTGAGAACCTTTTGAAAGAGTAAGAGTGTGCTAGGAGAGATTATAGGCCACTCGCTAGACCAAATGGCAAAAGAGCTGAAGTTAATGTAAAGAGGATCGGCGCTCAGGGAGAGAACAATTATAGAGGTAGAGGTCGAGGGAGAGGAGGTGCTATTGGGAGCTGGTTCAACGACGGAGCTCGGTACTTTGACTGCCGTCAGCTTCAGTCTGATGACATAATGGATAGGCGCAGCCCGCTCGCTGACAGGAATGTCAGATGCAACGACAGTATGCATGAGGGACACGAATAGCAATCTGTAATAACACTAGCGTTTGCAGACTGAAACAGTACAAATTAAACCCGCTAGTGACACCCTTTGTAAAGAAGGCACCTAATAAACAGTATGGGTGTAGCATGACTGAAAACAGTAGGGCAAGTGGAGTGACACTGCAACAAAGTTTGTTTATATGGGAAATGAAGTAGCATCTGGTGAAAGAAAATATCAAAATAGAGATCGTAGGAACCATGGAAGTGAGGAACCAGGTATAGAAAGTGAAGACTTAGATCAGGAGGTGGGGGTGAATCAGCACTACAAAACAGATGAGAAGCCTGCAAGAGATAGTGAAAGTAGCATTATTATCGGGGATACAATTGTGAAAGTACACAAGGAAGACTATAGTAGAGCAGAGGAGGTTGTGAATAGGCTGAATCAAGTAATTTCAGAGAGTGAGGAAGAGGGATCAGAAGAACAGGAAGAAGTTAATGATTTTGAAAATTCTGAGAACACCCTGGAGAGCTTGCGGAAATAGAGGTTATTAAAGAGAGTAAGAAGCTAGAGAAATATTTTGATTTATCAATAGTGAACAGTAAAGTTAAGGCTGCCACTATTAATGAAGTGAAAGTGGACCCAATTAATGTATGTGTACGTAAGGGGTAGGTTTTGATAGGCGTGAACTAGTGCAGGATTTACTAGATGAACCTGAGTCTGTAATCATAAAAAATATATTGGACAACGTATAATTGAAGTGTTAGTGTTTAAAGAAAAGGTTCCTTGTTTAATAGATAGTGGTTCTGAGGTGTGTGCACTGTCACAAAATTTTGTAAATGCTCTATCTGAAAGTAAAGAAGTAGTAATCATGCCTTTGAGTGGGCTGAAAATTATGGTGGCCACTGGAAAAAGCAAGAAGGTGGTTAAACAGGTAATATTGTTACCAATCATTGTAAGTGGAGTACAAACAGAACTAAATTTTTTGATTATTAATGGACTCAATGTTGAAATGTTGCTAGGTGTCAATTTCTTACATAAATATGAAGGATGGGTTAATTCTGAGACAAACGATGTAATTATTAGAGTAAATGGAAAACCGGTAGTTATTCCCTTCATAGGTAAAAGACATTGTGTAAATAATGAACAAAGTGATATTTCAATAAGATACTGTAGGGCTGCAGAAGTAATTGAGGGCTATAACGAATATGGTAAATCTAAAGAAGTAAGTCCTTCTGAGAAAAGGGGGAGGCGCAATGTAAATGATTTGAGAATGAAAAACATACTGAAGCACGATGCGGACAACAGTAACTAGGAAGCCTCAGGGGATGCGCGTTCTTTGCATTGTCAGGTGTTTGGCGAACACTAGGCATCCTAAGTTGTTCGCATCATTACTTCCATTGCATTTCCTGTTGTCAACCTACCTCTTCATCATTTAGAACTTTTGTTATTGTCTTTCTTCTTCCCTATTGTAAATGTAATGATGTAAAATAATAGAGTCGTTGAGACATAAGAAAGATAGTGTTTCAAGTAGAGAACTAAAATACTAACTAGATAGGTGTAGGATGAAAGTGAGCTGAAAAACAGTACTGTAATGTGACTAGTTTGCAGAAGTTTTTGAAAAATTAGAGATATTGCGCTAAAATGTGGGTGTTAGAGGCAGGAGAGAGTTGCCTGCAGAATGAGTAAAAAGAAGCTTTGCATCTGATGTGTTTTGAAAGCCACAGAGGTGGGCTTAAGTGGAATTTAATAATTTCAATAATGTGTATTTTTTGTATAATTGTATTCTATTTTGTAAGGTGTCTATAAGATATTCTTTCAGAACTGCAGGAGCTGGGAGGAGTCATTTCAGTATTTTTTGTAAAGTACATATTCACTTTATGTAATGTGATATGGTGTGCTTAGCAGACAGAACTGCAGATGCTAGCAGAAATAATTTTCAATATATTTATTAATGTTGTGTTTCCTTTTGTATATGATAACTGATTGGAAGTAATGCCATGAAGATCAAGGATGTTCCGCAGAGCCGCAGAAGTTGGCGGAAATGATCTTTCAGAATATTTAATGATTTTAGCTCATTTTATGTAAAGTCATGGAGCTTAAATGGTGGTTATAAAGGAAAATATTTTTTGCTAAGGGAAAATTCATAGACAAAAACATTTGTATATATTTTTATCAGGAATGTTTGCAACAGTAACTTGGTTAATGATTAAAATAAATTTGGAAAAGGAATTTAGTAGTAGTACCGATTTTGGGTACTGCTAATTTTTGTGAGAAACAGTTAATTCACTTTTTACTGAGAGGATTAATATGAAAATGTAACTACAGTAAAGTTTGAAAAAAAAAGTTCTTTGGAGGAGTTTTGATTTTGAATTTCAGAGTCAAGATTTGAGTAATTTGTAACTATGTTATGTATATGTGTGTTAGGTTAGGATGTACATATTAAGAATGGACACTTAGACTCCCGCCGCTGTGGCCGAGCGGGTCTAGGCGCTTCAGTCCGGAACTGCGTTGCTGCTACAGTTCCAGGTTTGAATCTTGCCTGGGCATGGTTGTGTGTCATGTCCTTAGGTTAGTAAGGTTTAGGAAGTTCTAAGTATAGGGGACTGATGACCTCATATGTTAAGTCCCATAGTGCTTAGAACCTTTTAAACCATTCTGACACTTAGACGTACTGTATATTGCAGGTACAAAAATATGACAGAAACCGATGCAAGACTGTGAGTAACCCGACTGGGGACAGAGCTGAGCCCTGTACCTGTATCCCACTGATGAGCCCATGATGTGACCCATATGTAAGTGTTGAATAGAAGTGATCCGCATCCATTTGCTTCATCAGAGAAAGTGGTCAGAACACCAGTGTATCGTCAGAAAAGTATTAGATTTAGAGACGACCCCCATATCGAAGTGAATATATTCTGTTAACGTTCAGGAAACGACACCTTACACATTGCCTAAATTGTATTTTAGTAAATTTTTGAAAGCTGATAAAGTGACATAATAAAATTACTATTTTTGCTTAAAGTCAATGTGAAAGATAGAGAGCCTTTTGTTCCGAGAAAATCGTAGTGTCAAGAAGAGTTCAATGTAAATAATTTGCTAATTCAGTTTTGAGAAAAATATTCAAGAATATAATTTTGTGAGAAAAACGTGATTTTGGGAAAAAGATGGAAATATTTTGTAAATTAATTTGAAAGTACACCATCAAGTCCTAGCCCTTGACATTTAATGTAATTATATATAATGCTGTAACGTAATTTTAGATATTTTGTTTATTTGATAAAAACTTCAGTTAAAAATAGGTTTTAATAGGAACAATTTAGAATTTTACAGTGTCGGATTAGTTAACGAAATCATTACTAAAAAAACTCGTCCGCAATAAGAACCATAAAATATACTCAGGAGAAATTTTATGTTTTTAAGCGGGGTGTTACGTCGCGCGATAACAATTACTTCAGTAAGCTACACTGCAGTACAGCCCGTAGCATTGGAGCTGTTGGCTGTGAAGGAGACAGACAGTTGTATCTTAGCAATGACTCATTCACACCTGTTGCTATGTTAGCCGTGGGAAGCGGTATCTATGTCACTTCGAGCGACAAAATATTCATACCCCCAAGCATCTAAATAAACTATATTAAATATTATTCAATCATTTACAAAATCGGTACGGTATGCTAGTTTTTGTTATTCAGGAGAAGGTTGTATAAAAATTTCAACGTTGTCAAAAAAATGGTTCAAATGGCTCTGAGCACTATGGGACTCAACTGCTGAGGTCATTAGTCCCCTAGAACTTAGAACTAGTTAAACCTAACTAACCTAAGGACATCACAAACATCCATGCCCGAGGCAGGATTCGAACCTGCGACCGTAGCGGTCTTGCGGTTCCAGACTGCAGCGCCTTTAACCGCACGGCCACTTCGGCCGGCTACAACGTTGTCGCTATCACAGTTTCGGAGATAGAGAAAATTACTTAAAAACTCAAAAACCGACACTTAGGGAATTAAATTCAGTTAGGAACTATAACAGTTTACCTTTTGTTATCCTTTGAAAGTATAATCACAACTCTCAATAGGCAGAATTGTTTAATTAAGATTTTATTAAGAAACTTTAATTACTTTACATTTTCGTAATATAAAAATCAGATGAAACTATTATTTGTGTCTAATACTGTTGTGGGAGTAAATGAAAGTGAGTGAGAGTGTGTATGTGGGACATACAAAAAATTTCAAGATTAAATTTAATTAATACATTATGTAATCATAGTGTGGGAAAGATGTTTGTGCCCACTTTGCTGATGACGTATGTCTAAGTGTACTTGCTTTTGTAAGGAGGCAGCCAGAATAACTGTTGAAAGTCTAGATCGTTTTCTAAATTTATTCCAAGATTAATTTTCTTTTCGTTTGGTTTTGTTAAACATTGTATTAGTATTTGCATGTTGGAATGACGTAAAATCACCTGAAAATAATGATTGGCGCAGGCTAGTTTTCCCGCGAGAATGATCTCGAACTCTTCTCCTGACTGGCCAGCTAAAATGATCGGCGAATCGGAGTTAAGCAATTCCCGCGCACTGCTAGGTAGATATGCTTTGGTAGAAGCAGCATCCAGGGGAGTCGCTAGTCAGTTATTGGACGTGCAGGTCATGTGAACGTTTCAGTCTTCATTATGTGTAAAATGAAGAAGTAATTGGTTTCCAGCATCCAGATTGTGTTACTGTGAAGGCAGTTGCATTTACGGAGAGATTGGTGAAAGTTGCCAGTTTTTGAATTGTTTTGTTGGAAAATAATCGCGTGTGAACTTTCTGCCTGTGTTTAAATTCAGTGTGGCATGTTTCGTATTCATATATGGAATATTTTGCGAGCAGTTTCTGTTAAAGGAATCCACTGAAAATAATAGAGAGGGAAACTCACTATTAGTAGCGGAACTGTAACTGTGAAATCGCGTAATTATTCAGGTCAGACTTATGTATATTTCTGGCTGATTTGCTTGTGATCTGGATCCCATGAACTGTTAAATGAGAATAGTGGTCTTGTTAGTTAAGTACATTTGGACGTGATGGCAAGTTTTTCTCATTTGAGCTAAAGGAAATAAAAAGACTGGTTTTAGAATTTTGACATTTTACTGAAGGAATAAAGTAACCACCTACCGTCCGAAAATTATTGTAAGATATTGTAAGAGCTACGTTGACTTTGCAACGTAAATATAGGCGTCGTTTTATTAACGTTGCTTTTTAGACGTACTGATAGTACCTACGTTTGCTTAGAAACGGGATGGTGAACTGACGCCGCACTGGGGTAGGTGGAACTTCTTCAGTGAACAGTACGGCGAACAAGTAAAACATTTTATAACCCGCCCCGCCGCATACGGCTCAAACGTTTGATCATAGACCTTGCGGCACATTTTTTTGTCGTGCAGGTTCCACAAGAGACATACACTTAAGCACTTTCCCCGTGGCTGTATGGTTTTCTTACGTATGTAAACAGTGTGTGCGGCGATAGCTGTACGTCTACCATAAAATGTAAATAAATATTTCTAATAATTAGAAAAAAGACAGCCCTGCGCATTAAACTGCCAGCTTCCGGAACACGGTCAGATGCACCGGCCCCGGATAGAATCCTCCCTGTCGATGAAAGACGAAGGCCAGATGTATCGACCAATATGGATGTTCCCGTTTCCCACATCCCACTAGATAAATAGAGGGCTGGCAAACTCCGCGTCGCATACACGCTACTCAGACATTTAGAAAATGTCTTGCAGTTGAACATGAGATAACGCTAGACGCAGACGTATGAGGTACACAAATTGCATTCCAGTGGGAAGTGGCGGCGTCAGACAGTGATCCGGCCGCCCCACTACCACTAAAAATGCCAAAACCGAAATAACACGCCCAATCTGTGCAGACACGGGTACAGGCTTGGAAGAAGAAGAAGAATACTGGGAAGTGTTCCCTAAACGCTCCGTGAGCTTGGACGTGAATCCTTCGGGGAAAGATTATGGATTTTTACGTAATGCTATTGGGGAAGCTTATAGAATCAGTACTTGCGACGGATTATCGAACGATTCTATTGCTTTGAATGGTCATCATGCGACAGGACAAAATAATGGAGATTAGCAGAGGCCGACAAACAATTATTTGCGAGTGTAGAGGTTCAAATGGTTCAGATGGCTCTTAGTACTATGGTACTTAACATCTGAGGTCATCAGTCCCCTAGACTTAGAACTACTTAAACCCAACTAACCTATGGACAACACACACATCCTTCCCCGAGGCAGGATTCGAAACTGCGACCGTAGCAGCATCGCGGTTCCGGACTGAAGGGCCTAGAACCGCTCGGCCACAGCGGCCGGCTTACGAGTGTAGAGGGAAAGGTAATAATTAGCCAAGTTACGAGGTTCTCTCCGACATGCACGGTAGTGGCTTGCGGAGTGTTTCTGTGGATGTGTTATAAGAGAGAAATTGGAGAGGAAGCGAAATACCGAAAGTGGTCGGCACCCAGATATTGGATAGGTCTTTTTCGAAAGTGAACAAGGACCACTGGGACCTTTAGTTCATTACGATCTGCAAATTTCTTCGTGTACCCCAAAGCCGTTGGGCACTCGCCTTGCTAGGTTATCGTATCAAAATCGTTTACCGAGTCAGTCAAGAAAATATCTTTTATGAGCTATCCAGATTGCGGTATGTGAAGGAAGAGTGCAGGTGCAAGGATAGCAGAAGAGCGGATGTTTCGCGTCGCAGCCTTACTGGTGTCCACGGAGCTGAGCGACGTGCAAGAGCAAGTTTCGAAAATTTGTGTGCAACAAGAAAATGCTGACAGTCTGTAAAGAATGTGAAAGTATCTCACTGTAAACGAGGAGAGGCCCACAGTGACCCAATATTACCGAGTGAGCAAAAGCTTCTTGATCTGTGGCTGCCACGCGGCGAGAAGAGCTGTAGAAGCTTGACATTTACGTCAGGAAGTAGTCTAGCCTCCAATGGGCATTTAGGGTTTTCGAAGATTGGCAAAATAATGACTGAATCGTTGCATTTTATTAACCGCCATCTCCACGTGACTTCTTTTAGCCAGCTGTCAATAGAGTGGTTTGGTTTGGTTGTTTGGGGAAGGAGACCAGACAGCGTGGTAATCGGTCTCATCGGATTAGGGAAGGAAGGGGAAGGAAGTCGGCCGTGCCCTTTCAGAGGAACCATCCCGGCATTTGCCTGGAGTGATTTAGGGAAATCGCGGAAAACCTAAATCAGGATGGCCGGACGCGGGATTGAACCGTCGTTCTCCCGAATGCGAGTCCAGTGTCCAACCACTGCGCCACCTCGCTCGGTTTCAATAGAGTGAGCACGGCAACAAGAGAAGAGTAAGAGAACTAAAAAACATTACCACGCACTGCTGACCATTAATATTGGAACATCAGGAAGGTTACAACATAAAGAAAAAATACTTAATATGCGTATACACTGTAATAGATACAATAGGGTATTAAATTTACAGGAGGTTTCGAAGTGTACCGGGTTTGAAATCAAGCAAACACAGCTGCCACACCTAGCAGCAACTGTGGCTCTAACTCAGCTTGGCACAGACTAAAATTGAACTAGAATAACAAATACGGACGCATTATTCCATGCTGTTCCAAATCTATTCCAGAATTTATCAGGTGCAGTGGCTGATGAGTGGTGGCGTGCAAGTCTTTGGCCAACACATGCCCATTTGTTTTCATTTCGTGAGAGATATGGGGAACGTGCAACAAGCGGTTTTGCGGTATCTTGTTGAAAGGTAACATCGAAGACAGGATATAGCAACCAGCCTTAACACGCAAAAATGCAACAGCTTCTCTCCGTCTATTGGAACCGGAGATGGTCGTGTTATGTACCCAATCGTACCCTATAAGATCACGCCAAGTGCCGGTCCCGTTTGACTAGGACGAACGCTATCTGGCAATGTTTGTTCTCGGCAGCGTTTTCACACACGAATGGACCTCTGTCTGCTGCTGCGTCAAGGGGTGCCGCTACAATGGTTGCCGTGCTGACAGTCTGTGGAGCTCCAGCGCCATACATGTGGATACTTATAATACTGTAAAGAAGCCCTGACGCAAGGTACGTGACGTAGCTGTGCGATCCAGCACAGTTGAACGAACATCATGTTGTCTTCTCGAGCGCCACACGTATGGGGCCGTAGATGTCCTTCACGGAGTTAAGTACGGCGTTTCTGAATCCATCGATTCCATATTCGTATGACAGTCGTGAAATCCCGACGACGCTTGTCCACCTTACACGAGACGTAACAGGGTAGTCTCACGAACAATCACCATTCAGATGTGGTTTGAGAGTGAGAAACCTACTTAGTAATCTTTCTGTATATACAGATTGTAGATGTCATAACTCCTACATATTTTTTGTTGTTGTTCTGAAACGCAAATCATTTACATATCAAACACATACTGTACCTCATGTCAATATGACGTTTGATGCATGACGCTTTCATGGTCTTACAGCTTTAATGGCTGACGGTGTAAGTAGACCATTTCCAGTAAGTGCGGTTGCAGGTAAAGCAGTGAATAAATGGCAAATTGTTTTGGTTGAACGTAGTCGTACACGGGGCTGTGTTACACAATGGCTCACAATCAACCATTGAAGTATGGACTCGGACTATGAAGGGAACCAAGATAGCGAAAATCACACATTTTTTCAACCACCTAAGGGAAACCCTTGCGAACAAGCAATCTTTCATTAGGGCTACCAGTTATTCACGATGCGCGTTATGGCTTTAGGTTTACATCGACAATGTGTCGAATGTTAGTCCCTATTCAGTCTTATGTCATATAGCAAACTATATTGACTGAGGGGGAAAACCACAGTGAGATAACAGGTACAGTTGCTGTGTGGTGAAGCGGTGACTCCATAGTTGAAATCATGAGATAACGATCAAAGAACCTTATTGCCTGAATTGCTTATAGTTCACGTTTCATTTCCACGCAAGGCTACACTTCAGACAAATATCTTCATAAAAGACTTCCTAATACTTAAAATTACATTAGCAATTCTCTTTTTCAGAAATGTTTACCTAGCTATTGTCAGTCTGCCTTTTATATTCTCTCTACTTCGATAATCGGCAGTTACTGTGCTGCCCAAATAGAAAATCTCGTCTAGTACTTTCAGTGTCTCATTTCCAACTCTAATTCCGTTAGCATCATCTGATTTAAGTTGACTACATTCCATTACCCTCGTTTTAATTTTGTTGATATTCATCTTATGACGTTTTTTCAAGACGTAATTTGTTCCGTGTAACTGCTCGTGCAGCTCTATTACCGTCTCTGAATGAATTACAATGTCAACGGGAACCGCAAAATTTTCATTTCTTCTCCATCAACTTTAAGGCTATTTCCAAATGTCTCCTTGATTTTCTTTACTATTTGCTCAGTATACAGATTCAATAATATCAGGGATAATCTAAAACTCTGTGTCACTCCCTCATCAACTGCTGCTTCCCTTTCATGTTTTTCGATTCTTATAACTGCAGTCTGGTTTCTGTTCAAGTTGTAAATGACTTTTCGCTCCGTGTATTTGATCCCTACTATCTTCAAAATTTCAGAGTTTTGTCCAATCAACATTGTCAAAAGCTTTCTCTAAGTTTACAAATGCCTTAGCTGTAGGTTTGCCCATATTCAACCTATCTTCTAAGAGAAGACATGGGGTCAGCACTGCCTCGCGTGCTGCTCGTACTACATTCCTCCAGAACGCAAACTGGTCTTGTTCGAGGTCACCTTCTACCAGTTGTTCCATTCTTCTCGAAATAAATTGTGTCATATTTGCAACGGCTTGAGTGCTGCAAGTAGACTCAAATGTATGTAGGCTGAAGTAGTTATGCAGAGGTGAATTTAGACTAGCGTGGAGAGTAGCACCAAACTCTCTTCTGACTGAAGATCACAACAACAACTTTATTTGCTGTCTCTTCTCTTTGGCAACGGAGAGTTTCATATTTTGCAGTATCCTCTTATTTTCCTTTCAATCAGCTTATTGCTGAACCTAGCTACTTTCTTTATTTTATTAGCAATTTTTTCCTATTTGATTCGGTGCTGTTTTGTAATTTAAAAACGGATGCCAAGCGCCAGCTTTATGCATTGGTGGGCGAAAGAGTGCAGCTTGTATAAATACCAACCAGCTAGCCTAGTGTCTATTTTCCATATTGTTTCAGACCCCAGTTCTCTATGCTTATATTCAGGAAAGGTTGAATCAGCTTCGGGAAAGGGGTTCTTAGAACGTTCCTTTTCCACGTGGGCCGTTAGAAGAGTAATTACTAAAAATAGATTTCAATAGGGGGATAATTTTAGATGATTGAATTGTAGTCTAGAAGACTGCTTTAGTCTCTGAGACGGGCGCGAGTAGAGGTGGGTCGTTCGCAAACTAACGGGTGGAAAGGAACGGTTCACCAAGATGAACGGAACGAGCGAGGAACGAATTCTAAGGAACGGTCTTTCATAGTTCACTTTGGTCGAGGCTTTTCCCGGAAACGGGAAACGGTCGGTCTCGTTCCCGCAACGGCACCTCAGCTGGTCTCGTTCCAGCGTCGGTCTCGTTCCCGTCTGTCTCGGTCTCGGTCGCGGCTTTCTAACTATAGTTCCCGGGAACGGGAAGCGGTCGGTCTCGTTCCCGAACGGAACGTCGGCCGGTCTCGTTCCAGCCTCGGTCCCGTTCCCATCTGTCTCGGTCTCGGTCTCGCTCGGCTGGACTCGACCTTCTTCGCGTGGCCACTCGTCGCAGTTCCACTGCCGACTGCTCATAGTTAGTTCAGTATTGAGTTGTTGTTGTTTGTTTCGTTTGCTTCGCACGCCCATTCTAGATCTGTTTCAAACATTTTTTGAACTCTGAACTTCTGCTTCTTTTCGTATTCTATTCAGCGTCCACGACCGGCCATTAAAATGTATTTTATAATTACGTAAATTACATAAAAATTACGTGGTATGTAATACATATATCTTTTCAGGTAACAAATCGACTTATCAGTGTACTTCACTATTTCGATAAACAGCAGAAGAAATACTTGTAAAAAGGCAAGATTTTTTGTTATTACACATGCATAGGACGGCGGCATGGCAGACACGAGTGGCCATTTTCCGTCTGTTTCTGATCCAAGGTAAAAGAGCATGTTACTTGTTATTGAAGGTTGGCCGACTTACAACCGAATGAAGCCCTCGCTTCGTAATCGAGTGTATGGTGTCACATTTTGTGAAGAGAATATGATAACTCCTACAATATTATTTCAGTGGTACAGGGTGGCGCACGAAAAATCGGCCCCGAGTACTGGCCTGCTCATTGTCGCTTACCAATCGTCATCTATTGCTCGAAGTTGTTTGCATTAACTTATTTGTTACTTCTTCACTGCCTGATTATTTCATGTTTATCTATTCTGTTCGTAGCGGTCAACAAATCGTGCGTAATTGGCGAGCAGTCTGTACTCGGGGCCGGTTTTTCGTGCGCCACCTTATATTATTTCACTGCGATCAGCCAAATAACGCTACTGTTGGCTAAGCGAGATGTTTTGCAGAATCACGAAAATTACAAGTGTGTGAGAATTCTGTTATGAACAAAAACTCTGTACTCCAAGAGGGAGGCAAGTGCCCCCTCTTGGCGCTTTCCATCTTCAGTCACCTATGCTACTAATTTTCAATTTTTCATAAGAACCATATACCAAGCACAATGAACGGTGAATGAGTAAAAATGAACGGTTCCCAAAAAAGAGCGATCACCAGTGAGCTAGTTTCCAAGAATGAACGACTTTGCCCATCTCTAGGCGCGAGCCACAGCGTTCCAAAATGCACGGGTGCTCTTTGTCGGCAGCTTAAGGAGAATCGACACATTTTCCTCAAAATCCGAACTTAGTGTAGAATATCGTTAAGGTTTCACTACACGTAATGTCTAGAATGATTCCCGTGTCACCGTGGAAACCTCTTCGGTTGTTAATCTATCAAATTTGATCACGATTGTGGTGCTTTTATTAGGTGCAGACGCGGATGAACAGGTGAAAATACCTGATTGTGAAAAAAGCCAAATATTATGCAGCCACAGTGTTGATTGTCTAAGTAATCCAAATGATTAAAAGTTTTCGGGAATTGCTCCGAACCACAGAAATTCACTAGTCGGACGTAGACCCTACAAGAGAGAAGGCAGGTCCATTGGGGTGAAGGCTCAAAGTCTTATCAGATCCGAGTTTCATAGGCGAACTCCATCATTTTAGCTCAGGCATACATGATTTTACGGCAGCAGCTTTGCTGTGGTAATTGGTGTTCGGCAGTTGTGACTTTCAAAGCCGAGGATACAATGATTTGGTCCCAGCTGGTGTTACTCAGCGGCGGTTTTGTTTTAGATCAGGGAGCGAATAGTTAGTTGATGGAGTTTTTGGTCGAAGCAATGGATTCTGCAAGATCTAGTAAGGCGGACACAAACTGTACTCTTTTAGTGGAAACTGTTGTATTACTTTATTTTAACACGATATTGTGAGCATATTGTTCAACTATAGTCCAGATAAAATATTGAAACTTCCTGGCAGATTAAACCTGTGTGCCCGACCGAGACTCGAAATCGGGACCTGTTGCCTTTCGCGGGCAAGTGCTCTACCATCTGAGCTACCGAAGCACAACTCACGCCCGGTCTTCACAGCTGTACTTCTGCCAGTATCTCGTCTCCTACCTTCCAAACTTTACAGAAGCTCTCCTGCGAACCTTGCAGAACTAGCACTCCTGAAAGAAAGGATAGGACGGCCGAAGTGGCCGTGCGGTTAAAGGCGCTGCAGTCTGGAACCGCAAGACCGCTACGGTCGCAGGTTCGAATCCTGCCTCGGGCATGGATGTTTGTGATATCCTTAGGTTAGTTAGGTTTAACTAGTTCTAAGTTCTAGGGGACTAATGACCTCAGCAGTTGAGTCCCATAGTGCTCAGAGCCATTTGAACCAAAGAAAGGATACTGCGGAGACATGGCTTAGCCACAGCCTGGGGGATGTTTCCAGAATGAGATTTTCACTCTGCAGCGGAGTGTACGCTGATATGAAACTTCCTGGCAGATTAAAACTGTGTGCCCGACCGAGACTCGAACTCGGGACCATCCCCCAGGCTGTGGCTAAGCCATGTCTCCGCAGTATCCTTTCGTTCAGGAGTGCTAGTTCTGCAAGGTTCGCAGGAGAGCTTCTGTAAAGTTTGGAAGGTAGGAGTCGAGATACTGGCAGAAGTAAAGCTGTGAGGACCCGCCGTGAGTCGTGCTTCGGTAGCTCAGTTGGTAGACCACTTGCCCGTGAAAGGCAATAGTCCCAAGTTCGAGTCTCGGTCGGGCGCACAGTTTTAATCTGCCAGGAAGTTTCATAACAGCGCACACTCGGCTGCAGAGTGAAAATCTCATTCTGCAAATAAAATATTCATTGTTGAAATTCCCGAGGAGGATGAAAAGAGTGAAATGGATGTTGAATAGCGATTGTTATTGGTCCACGTTTCCATTCTTCAAGTCGCTTCTTAGAATTTGGAGCAACCAAATTGGTACATGGCAGTAATAAGACGCAGCTGAACTGTGGCTTTTAAGCTTGTCTCTCGGGGAAAACAGATTATGGTGACAATTCACTCTCTGTTACGAATAGAACTGTTACAAGTGGAACGATTGAAAAAGGCACGCCTTTCTGTACTGAAGAACGTAGGTAAACAGAACGTTTTGAATCCAGACATTTTCAATTTGACTAAAGAATCGAACCAGTAACTGTAAATAGTTGGACCCCTGAGCGCAACTCTTTCTATTATACGAATAACCCATACTCTAATACACAGCACTTTAGAAGCATACACTGATATTTATAATCCAAGAAACCAATTCTTTTAGAAATTTTTTAACAAATATGCGAGCACACCGGACAAAAAGTTACTCATTTCCAGGAGCCATCCTGTTAATTCCGTGTAAAACCGCCTCTAGCCTTCATAATAGTCTCAGTTAGGTGAGGAAGAGCGTCCACAAGTTTCTTCAGGAACGCCGTATCCATCTGAAGCCAATCATTGACGATTATGATGATATGATGAGCTCCCGTAGAGCTACCAATTTGCGGGAATGCTATTCAAATCATTCCCAGCCACTTTCTGTGGATTAGAAATCAGCGGGTCCACCAAAGTGTGATTGGCAGCCTGAATGTTCGTCAAACTAGAAATGTAATCGTTTAGCCCTGTGAACACGGTTGCTATCATCTTGGAGGACGGGTGTGCTCACAGCATTCTCTGACTAAAAACGTACAAGAATGGGCAACACTTATTCACCGAGAATATTGAAATAAACACTGGTTCATGTTCATGGTAACCTGAATGAGACGGTTCGCGTTATGGCACCAAACCCAGCTTCAAAACGTCACAGAACTGCTCTATACTCTCCGAAGGAAATTGATTAATCGCCTCATTGGTCGGACAGTGAACTCGAAGCTTAGCATCATTTGAAAAGAGGAAATATTGGAACTCGTCAGAGTTGCCCAACTCCATTGCATGCTGTTCTCCTCGCGATGTTCACTTGGAAATAGGTTGAGGTGGATCCGCATTCAGTCATACAGGAATTCCTGTCGGGCATGAAGTCAACTGACGTTGACAAGGCTAGCACTTGTCTCTGGTCCCTGTCGGTTAAGAACTATTCCTAACCAGTGTTCTTACGCCGTGATACATGGGTTTGAGTGGTGCACCATTCCTTGTCGACACGACCGTCAGACAGAGCTTATCCGCAATAAATTGGCCAATTTATTTCTTGGTGTAGTCATGGTCACGTCCAAGCACGACAGCTCCATTCTGACATTGTGTCACGTCTCCACGTCAACCCATGTCATTGCACTGTTTCCATACAACTGACTGGCACATAAAAGTCAGTTAACTGCTTTGCGTTTCGTCAGCTGTGGAAAGTCACATGAGCACTTGTACCACTTACACAATCTACAGCGCTTCAAAGCGACCAGTAGTGACTAACTTTTTGCATGAAAATTCTCTGTTAATAACCATTGTCAACTCTGAACCAACCCAGTGTGCTAGCTCACTGAAACACATAAGACATTCCACAAAATTCGAGGCATATTTGATCATCTTAATAATTTATTGACAGTCAAAACCGACGCCACTCAGGCAGTATGTTCATCAAAATTTTCTCAGTCCTTAACACAATATTTGTTTCTTTTAACACACGTGCCACCCTTCCCACAGTTACAAATCATTTCTTGTACAAATTCCAAATGTTTTATTTTGTAATATAAAAAATGTATGTGATTTTATAGTTTCATGAAAAAGTTTTCATACATCTTACACTCATTTACTTTTTTACTATTATACAATAAAGTGTGCAGTTTGTTCGGGATAACGCTGCTGTAGTTTGATGATGAGCTTGACGTGGAACTAGAAAAGAAAATATAAAATATTCATTCAAAAGAGTGCGGCAGGTTGCACTTTTATTCTTTATTAATGCTTAAGTCAGTGTGCGTCGCGAAAAGCATACAACTTACTCCAAAATATATCCCATATTTGACCACGATGACAAAATTAGAGAAATTCAGGCTTGTTTAGAAAGATGTAGACAGTCTTTCTTGCGGTACACCAGCTCCGAGTGTAATAGAAAGGGGATACAAATGACTCTGCTGCAAAATGTCTCCTGCATGCCACAATGTTCGGTCATTCGCAGAGTCCAGATGTAGATGTAAAACTGTTCGACCACAAAAAATCTGACCGTGAGACAATAAGGCAGGAGCTACAATACCAGACAGCATACCATTTGAGATAGGAAGGAACGTAAAGGACGTGAAATCCTGTCACCAGTCTTCCGTATTGATGAAGCCATTTTATCCCCTATCTGGAAGACTAGTACCACTATCTGTACCTGGAAGGATAATGAACATGTTGGTGAGCCTCAAACTATTGGCAAGTTAGCTTCCTCTCCTATACAATGAGAGTCTTTGTGTTTCCTCTTTGCCCGCATCTCGTGGTCGTGCGGTAGCGTTCTCGCTTTCCACGCCCGGGTTCCCGGGTTCGATTCCCGGCGGGGTCAGGGATTTTCTCTGCCTCGTGATGGCTGGGTGTTGTGTACTGTCCTTAGGTTAGTTAGGTTTAACTAGTTCTAAGTTCTAGGGGACTGATGACCATAGATGTTAAATCCCATAGTGCTCAGAGCCATTTTGTTTCCTCCTCGACAGCTGTGTAATAAGCGCTAAGTTTCCCTGAACTGATACAGCTCTTTTAGGCACCCCAGGATAAAAGATAGAATCCACACGATCTTTTGTTTGACAATAAAACGCAGAGAAAAGAATAAGTCTA
This sequence comes from Schistocerca nitens, assembly GCF_023898315.1. Taxonomy (NCBI): domain Eukaryota; kingdom Metazoa; phylum Arthropoda; class Insecta; order Orthoptera; family Acrididae; genus Schistocerca; species Schistocerca nitens. The sequence goes on along the minus strand of NC_064616.1, from coordinate 553,462,331 downwards.
GCTCCTGGCATTTCTAGATCTCGCGAAACAGTTCGACATGATTCTGCATGACCTGATTTATAAAATACTACTTGATCACGATATTCTACAAATTTGTGAGAAATATAATGGAATTTGCGTCTGCAATGTCAACAGGATTTTTCACTGCATTGATGGAATTCAGTCTTCTGTTGAGGACAACTACGAATCTGTGCTCACACTGAAGATGGAAACAGCGCCACATACACCAAATGTCCTAGTCTTAAATGGTTGTCTACATTAATGGTTCTGAGGCTGCTTTTCTCAACGAACGAAAGCACCAGGTCCAGGAAAATTAGAAAATGAGTTACAAAAATAATTCAGGAAATAATAAATATAAAAACTGAGTTCATCGAATGTGATCCTCGGCTAAAGACAGCATCAACTTTACGGAGCGACCCTCTCGGCAAAACGGCAGAACTTAAATACTTCAGCAACTGTCTTGAGGTTTCGAATGGAGAAACGCTTTCCGTTTGCTCAAGCACATGGTAATTCTGCTTAGATGCTGTGGTACCTAATGACAGCAGAGTTAATCCATAAGAAAGCACCTTAAAAGCTGAGAACAAAAATTTCTAAATTTATCGTTCGTCCACTGGCTCTTCGCGATTCAGAACATTAGACGGCTGTGACAAAACGTGATAAGCCCCAAAATTATGCAGTTAGATATGCACCAAAAGACTTGGCGATCGAGAAATGATCATGTCCGGCAATATATTGGAGTAGCAAAAAACACTAAAAAATTTGAAGAAATTGACCTCGAGTAGTATGGGCGCATTACCAGAAGAGACAGCAACTTTATGGGAAAATCGCCATCTGTTACGTCCAGGAGCAGCTCAACACTGTAAACAGCCGAAGTAGCGATTGTTGCGCAAGATTAAGCAAAACATGAAACTGGCAGGCACAAGCTAAATGATTCCTTCAGGAGGAAGTAGTATTAAACAATAACCAAAGAAGCTGACCCGGTGTCTTTGTGTGACCCTAATTCTTGTTTCTGAATTTCCTGACATTCACCTAGACACATCAGTGATTAAAGATGCACACACTCTATGCATAATAGCTAGTCAACACTATGATTTCTCCTATAATCGTGAAAGCAATGAAGAGTCACTCCTAGTGGGATCACTGTTAAATTAAGACTTTTAAGGTTTATCCACTAAGTACATGAAAGACGAATTTGCATGTGTGCAGTCATCACCGGTGCTACGAAAGATACAAGCAGCCACCCGTCTTTTATTTATACTTGTCCAACAGCATAAAAAGTAAACAACGCCATTCTAGATCGTAAACAAGCCTTTCGTAGAATTACCCAGTCGTTATCACTGCCAAAGAGATGCACCCACTGGCTTCTCGCTTGTCGTTTCCTTATCTTTTTCGCTTTAATAACAAGCGCACAAATCACTGCTAGCTCTTGAATGTCCTTTGTGCAACTTGTTAGCCTTCTCTACACAAGTTCCCTATTCTTTGTCCACGCAACAGCTGCTCGCCTCAACCAGAACCTCGTACGAACGAGGACGCATAATTTCGTAACGCAACATGCTAGCTCTAGAATAACAGTACGTTATAAGTTGGCGGTTATCTGAACATAAAATAAGTTGGGGGTGTGCCCTGCTTTTCCAAGCTACTTTGTTACCGTCAGCCCAAAAATGATTGTTACTTCCTTTTCCATAAATTACATATGCACTGCCAGCAAAAGAAGTGAAGCACCTAGAATTGGAGAAGAAAACAAAATGAAACTTCAGAGGTTAAGAGGGTATGTGATATTTTATCAGTGATATTATATAAAGATCTTGGCAATATGAGTCCACTTATAAGTATGGCGATGCGCGCCCCCTGGCGTGGAAGCATACACTGACTCGGTTACGAAGTGTCTCATAAGGCTGTTGTATACACTCCTGAGACAAGCTAACTCACAACTGTAGTAACTGGGCCTTGATATCCTGGACGTTGGCACTGAGACGGAGTTGAGGGCCGAACTGATCCCACTCATGTTCTGTCGGGGACAGGTCTGCGGTTCTTGCTGGCCACCGGAGTGCCTGAACATCAGGCAAATAATTCATAGAGACATGTGCCATGAGTCGAGGAGGATTATCCTGTTGGAAAATAGCATCACGATACTGTCGCATCAGAAGTAACAAAAGAGGACGCAGGGTATCCATGAGATGTCGTCAGAGTTTCCTAAATCACTATCAACCATGATCTAAAGTCACACCCGATGGCTCCAAAAACAATGCCTCCAGAAATAACACCGCTGTGCCTCACCAAAACATTGGAAGATTGGACCTCCCCCCGAGGTCACAGCCATACACGTTGACAATAGTCATCCAAGATAATGCAGAACCGAGATTCATTGCTGCACAAAATGCAATGCCATTCATCAGAAATCCATGCTTTCTGTTTACTGCTCCACACCATCGCAGACGCTTGTGTTGTGGTGGTAACGGCAGCCTACACATGGGACCGTAACTCCTCAGTCCGATTGTTTGTAGTCTCCAGCCAATTGTTGCGGGATGACACACGATGCTGCATGGAGACCATTACTTGTTTTCAAATAGCAGTCGCAGACGTGAAGGGCTTACGATGTGCCTCGTGCACAGTGCGGTCGACCTCAACCTTGATGACGACTATGCCTGGCGTTAAGTTCCATGCTGTCCAAAATAGGGCCACTGTCACATCCAAAAGCCCCACGAATTTGGATATTTGAATGACTGAACCAGCCAGCCAAATGGAGACCCACAATTAGAACACATTCAGACTCTGTCAGTTGTTGATAACTACACTCCTGGAAATGGAAAAAAGAACACATTGACACCGGTGTGTCAGACCCACCATACTTGCTCCGGACACTGCGAGAGGGCTGTACAAGCAATGATCACACGCACGGCACAGCGGACACACCAGGAACCGCGGTGTTGGCCGTCGAATGGCGCTAGCTGCGCAGCATTTGTGCACCGCCGCCGTCAGTGTCAGCCAGTTTGCCGTGGCATACGGAGCTCCATCGCAGTCTTTAACACTGGTAGCATGCCGCGACAGCGTGGACGTGAACCGTATGTGCAGTTGACGGACTTTGAGCGAGGGCGTATAGTGGGCATGCGGGAGGCCGGGTGGACGTACCGCCGAATTGCTCAACACGTGGGGCGTGAGGTCTCCACAGTACATCGATGTTGTCGCCAGTGGTCGGCGGGAGGTGCACGTGCCCGTCGACCTGGGACCGGACCGCAGCGACGCACGGATGCACGCCAAGACCGTAGGATCCTACGCAGTGCCGTAGGGGACCGCACCGCCACTTCCCAGCAAATTAGGGACACTGTTGCTCCTGGGGTATCGGCGAGGACCATTCGCAACCGTCTCCATGAAGCTGGGCTACGGTCCCGCACACCGTTAGGCCGTCTTCCGCTCACGCCCCAACATCGTGCAGCCCGCCTCCAGTGGTGTCGCGACAGGCGTGAATGGAGGGACGAATGGAGACGTGTCGTCTTCAGCGATGAGAGTCGCTTCTGCCTTGGTGCCAATGATGGTCGTATGCGTGTTTGGCGCCGTGCAGGTGAGCGCCACAATCAGGACTGCATACGACCGAGGCACACAGGGCCAACACCCGGCATCATGGTGTGGGGAGCGATCTCCTACACTGGCCGTACACCACTGGTGATCGTCGAGGGGACACTGAATAGTGCACGGTACATCCAAACCGTCATCGAACCCATCGTTCTACCATTCCTAGACCGGCAAGGGAACTTGCTGTTCCAACAGGACAATGCACGTCCGCATGTATCCCGTGCCACCCAACGTGCTCTAGAAGGTGTAAGTCAACTACCCTGGCCAGCAAGATCTCCGGATCTGTCCCCCATTGAGCATGTTTGGGACTGGATGAAGCGTCGTCTCACGCGGTCTGCACGTCCAGCACGAACGCTGTTCCAACTGAGGTGCCAGGTGGAAATGGCATGGCAAGCCGTTCCACAGGACTACATCCAGCATCTCTACGATCGTCTCCATGGGAGAATAGCAGCCTGCATTGCTGCGAAAGGTGGATATACACTGTACTAGTGCCGACATTGTGCATGCTCTGTTGCCTGTGTGTATGTGCCTGTGGTTCTGTCAGTGTGATCATGTGATGTATCTGACCCCAGGAATGTGTCAATAAAGTTTCCCCTTCCTGGGACAATGAATTCACGGTGTTCTTATTTCAATTTCCAGGAGTGTATGTCTCACACGAGTACACTCAACATATGAGCCAGTACACTCCCCTTATATACCCTACCAGGCCTGTTAACAACACTAAACTCGAACAACCCTCATGCACTCTGTCTGCTCTACACGTCACAGAGAATTTTGCATTGACATCCTACTACATCTTCTGGGTACAACTGTTTTTTTGTTACTAAGTATACACATGTGTGTGTGTGTGTGTGTGGAAGTAGAATGGCGAAGACGGAACTCAGCACGCAGCAGCCAAACAAATGTTCTGTACGACAAGTGACCTTCATTCAGAATCCTGCTTGACTTTGAAGATAAAACCTACAGCACGGGGTCAGTACTAATGATGTATGACATGCTGAACATGAGATAGATTCCACGGAGAAAATTCATTGTTTATCGAGAAATATATTTTTCGCAATCCTGCCTCGATTTGCTTAGTTGGTGTTCAGCATGTCACACATCAATGATGCAACCCCTACGCTTTACTATACAGGGTGTCCCAGGAGGAATGGTCAATATTCACAGATATGACAGGAAACATCATTTGAAGCAAGAAACTTCGTATGGACATATTGTCTATTCCGAATGGATTCCAAGGAAGAACACATTTAACGTACATTGTTACTTATTTGCTGTATTATTCAATATATTGCCAGGTTTACATACGTAAACATGTACAACAGTTAGTAAACATTACAATATGTTTTTTACGAAGGATCAGCTAAAAGGTACGTATTTTTAACACATTCACCTCTAAGCGTTATCGTACAGCTGTTGTACAAATCACAGTAAGTGTTAGAATATTCCACAGTCAACTCCAGTGCATTTGTGCACTCTTGGAAGATGTTGTGTTGCTTGTCTGAGTGCCCATGCTCGTTCCCTCATGAGGGCAGTAGCGTCTATGATGCGACAAAGTAGCTCATCTCGCGTATTCACCTTTCATTTGTAAACCTCAAATTCGAGCCAAACAGAGCGAGATGGCGCAGTGGTTAGCATACTGGACTCGCATTCGGGAGGATGACGGTCCAATCCCGCGCCCGACCATCCTGGTTTAGATTTTCCGTGATTTCCCTAAGTCGCTTCAGGCAAATGTCGGGATGATTCCTTTGAAAAGACACGGCTGACTTCCCTCTCCATCCTTCGATAATCCGATGAGACCGATGACCTCGCTGTTTGGCCTCTTCCACCAAATCAGCCAACCAACAAACCAACTTAAGCCAACCTCACAAACATAAAATCCAATGTCTGGTGATGTAGGTAGTCAGTTAATTGTACTCCCATGAGCAATCAAGCGATTAGGGTAAGAGTGGCTGAGTTGTTCCCTCACACGTCTGGTAAAATGTGGAGGGGCTTCTTCATTTGGAAGTACACTGCAGTATGTGTGGCCAAAGGAACGTCTTCCATGAGTGCAACAACGAATTTTCCAAAAAAATGCAAATAATTCTGTATCGTCATTCATTTTTGCAAAATAACTAGATCTATCAAATTGTTAACGATCAAGCCGCATCCAATCCCGATTGAAAAACGAACTTCCAAATTGGTTCTCACTGTTGCATGTGAATTTTCCTGCTACCATCGATGATTATTACGTGTATTGTTGATCCCCTTCCGTGTAAAAGTAGCTTCATCAATGAATAGTATTAATGGAAGGAAATGACGATTGTCACTTAACTAGTGACAAAATTCATGGCGCGTGACATTTTCACGAGTGTCAAGATTGTGGACATGCTGTATATGAAATGAGTAAGAGTTTCCCGCCTCTAAGGTTCCCCATACGCGTGTCCGTGGGACTTTCATCCGTGCAGAAAATCGTCTTGTGCAGGTAGCAGGACTACGCTGCATCATTTCAACAATGTGTTACTGTTCTTGCACATGTTGCTGAATTGCTCATTCAGAAGAAAAATGGGATCTTGGAAGAATACCTGTTTCACGCAATGTGCTGAAAACTCTGATGAACACTCTAAGATTAAGATTTCGACGTATCGGAAAGCACCAACGTTGTTCTTCGACAGCAGTAGGAGCATTACCTTCGCGGTAGCCGTAAACATACATCACATTTGCTTCTTAATCAGGGTAGATGTATGGCCTTTCAGTGAGGGCGTGTATAGAGTTTACCGATACTTCTCTCTGATACACACTGCATCCGTCGCACTACTTCACTCACAACACACCATGGCTAGCTACGTGTCTAACGAGTTAGTTTTACTTCAGAAATATATTAAATGTGTTCTATCTCGGAAACCATTCGGAATAGGACACATGTGTATATGAAGTTTCTTGCTTCAAATGAGCGTTCCTGATAGATCCCTGAATATGGGCCATTCCTCCTGGGACATGCTGCGTAAAGGAAAATCTTGTCTCAGAAAAAAAACTTAAAATTTGTAGAGCAGTACTCGCTGCCGTCTAACGATGGACCCATGTCCGAAACTGGTTATGATAAATATATCATTCATTCATAAAGTGTGGTTGGCTGAAATTTTTTCTTCCGTGATTGTTACGAAAACAGGCGTGTTGTTGTCGAATCATAATGGATAAAATAGTCTCTCACAACTCTTATACTATCATAATTTACACAACGTAAGGTTGCAGTTTGCGTTGATAAGATCAGTATTTCACATAACACTAGAAATGTGAACGCAAGTATGCAGACTATGGCTATGCGGGTACATAAATGAGCAGAATGCTATTTCTTTGAGTCATTTCGTCTACCTTCAGGACGCCAGCCTTTCCACTACTTTTTTTTTTTTTGTTAGAAAATGGTTATTCTCTCTTACTGTCTTGTCTTATTCAACTTCCTCTGAATTGTCAGTCCTATCTGTGAATCCTAGAACCGTGTCGGCTTTGCTGTCAGCAGTAGTCCACCAGCCTGTGAATGAGCGCCCTGTTTCTTGGTGGAATGTTCTCCACAGCCCACGAGGTCGCAAGCCCACCCACGACGGCCAGAAACTGAGAAGTATGGGTTTGTAATTTTGTAGAACTCCTAGTCGTTTTCGAGAAATTTATTTTTCAGCCTGCTTTGTTCTCTGTAAGTTATTTGAGAATTTCAGGAATTGATATATGTAAAAATACATGGCGGTTTTACTAAATGGGGACATACGACGACAAACGAGCCGTGAGAGGATGAGGACCAAAAAGCTGATTGTGACAGAGAGCAGGAACTGTGTAGTTTCCAATGATTGAAAACACACATGACAACACACCAGACAAGTGGGAATGTTCTGTGTGTACTTATGTCTTATTTACACATTCAAGAGTGCAGTGAGCTCAAACACCATTATATGGTAGTCACGTTATCCTTCGTACCAGTAAAGTGACGTCTTGCAGCAGGGGATGCAGTGCCACCCGCAGGAAGTGCAGATACGCTTTGCCTGTGAGTGGGGCGTTGTGTAAGGATGACTCGTGCTAAGCCAATTATTCCCTCCCGCAAATCGAGGCTGAACCGGTGCTGATGGTTCTCTGCCATCATGCCATGCGAATTCTTCGTATCCCACAGATGGGTGCAGTGAAGGTTGACGATAACGCCACTTGTAAAGGTGGCCTTATTTGTGAGTAGAGTAAGTCACAGAAATCCCAGCACTTTCAGCATAGTTGAAAAACTATTTGTACTTTCTCCTTCATACTATGCATTTTTTAACTTCTTAGCCTGCACAAAAACTAGAACGTCATACGTGCTGAATACATGTGTTCCAAATTGTATGTGATGCTCCAATAACTATAAACATTGGTTCTTTTGCAGATGAGCAGTGTGGACGGTTATATTTCGAATCATATAGAGCATGCTTCAACAACTTGTGCTGACATTCGATACGAGCCGGTTTTCAGATAGTGTCTTTTTACAAGTGTTAGATACTAAAATGTAAATTATTTTCTGCTATGGGGCTCGTTCATAAAATTAGAGAGTATACAGCATGAGACAGATAACACAGTCCACCCAAGATAAATCTAGAATGAGCAAATATCTCGAGGTGCGGTTTTCGCCGAGTTATAGCGGACAATATGGTGAATTTCTTGACGTTCGAAAGTAATTTTTATCGATTATAGTTGCTATATTGTGATACCAACTTTGCTTTTCTTATGGAACTATATACTTTTTTCTGTCGTATTTGAAAGAAGCTTCTAAGAGAAATTCAACGACATAGCATGTATGGGACTTAATCAAATTGTATCAAGATAACGGCGCAGAAAACCACAGTCCCGCCGTCAGGATAAGAGGTTCTACAAACGTGTGCCCTGTTATACCATCTGTAAGCAAGCACGTAACTCAGGTGTGTCCTATCACGGCCGTCATACCGAGTTCTCAAAATGTTGGCCTTGAGCGTTACTACAGTCTGGAGAAACAATACTGCATGTTGAATTTCATCTGGAGTTAAAGGCAGCACAGGTCTGTATTATAAGGCATTTCATGCTTTTGGGTTTCGTTGGTGTTTTTTTTTTTCTTTTTTTTTTCGCCAAACGTAAAAGTATAGATATGTTAAGTTTGGTGTCTGTGCAAATCATTTTGCGTTTCCTGAACGACCGTTCAAATGCTCTGCAAATTTCTCTTAAGAGGGTCTGTCATTACATGTGCGGAGTGGGCAGGACATCCAACATGTTGGTGCCACATTGTCCTCCTCGAAGGACCGGTATTTGCCTTTAGAGATTAAGGAAACTGTGAAAAATATACATCTGGATATACGTACGGGAGTTTGAACTACTGTCCGCAATGCGAGTCCATTGTCATACCACTCCAAGCACATCGCTTGGATTTTCCTGTGGAAGACCGAGCTCTGAATATCTCAGTAACTGAATATTCAAGGGGCATTCATTACGTGCAACTGCATTTAGCCTTGCAGGACTCAAAAGCCTTTGCCTAAATATGTTATGCCGTTTGCATAAAGGGAAATCGTATTCTCTAATACATGATGTCGTACGAAGTAGCCCATAGAATTTTGAGGAGATTTTAGTCATACGGGAAAATTATAATCTCATATATGAGAGATGCGAAAGATAGCCTAACGAAACAATCTGACCTAAAAATTTCATGTAATACAAAGTTCTTGAACCGAACCATACTGCAGATATATTACATCTGTTGCAACTAACACCCTCTTGACAGATATTGGCTGAGATAAAGTTAAGCGATTTTGCTACAGCTTTAGCACAAAATGTAAATCACCAAAAAAAGGCTGAACAGTCTACATGTTCATTACACTGGACGAAGAGGCGTTCGTGACTTTCTCATACTGGAGATAAGAAATTTAAAGAAAATGGTTCAAATGGCTCTGAGCACTATGGGACTTAGCATCGAAGGTCATGAGTCCCCTAGAACTTAGAACTACTTAAACCTAACTAACCTAAGGACATCACACACATAAGGACATCACACACATCCATGGCCTACATCTACATCTACATCTACATCTACATCCATACTCCGCAAGCCACCAGACGGTGTGTGGCGGAGGGTACCTTCAGTACCTCTATCGGTTCTCCCTTCTATTCCAGTCTCGTATGGTTCGTGGAAAGAAGGATTGTCGGTAAGCCTCTGTGTGGGCTCTAATCTCTCTGATTTTATCCTCATGGTCTCTTCGCGAGATATACGTAGGAGGGAGCAATATACTGCTTGACTCTTCGGTGAAGGTATGTTCTCGAAACTTTGACAAAAGCCCGTACCGAGCTACTGAGCGTCTCTCCTGCAGAGTCTTCCACTGGAGTTTATCTATCATCTCCGTAACGCTTTCGCGATTACTAAATGATCCTGTAACGAAGCGCGCTGCTCTCCGTTGGATCTTCTCTATGTCTTGTATCAACCCTATCTGGTACGGATCCCACACTGCTGAGCAGTATTCAAGCAGTGGGCGTACAAGCGTACTGTAACCTACTTCCTTTGTTTTGGGATTGCATTTCCTTAGGATTCTTCCAATGAATCTCAGTCTGGCATCTGCTTTACCGACGATCAACATTATATGATCATTCCATTTTAAATCACTCCTAATGCGCACTCCCAGATAATTTATGGTATTAACTGCTTCCAGTTGCTGACCAGCTATTTTGTAGCTAAATGATAAAGGATCTATCTTTCTGTGTATTCGCAGCACATTACACTTGTCTACATTGAGATTCAATTGCCATTCCCTGCACCATGCGTCAATTCGCTGCAGATCCTCCTGTCGAGGTCGGATTCGAACCTGCGACCGTAGCGGTCGCGCGGTTCCAGACTGTAGCGCCTAGAAGCGCTCGGACACTCCGGCCAGCAAGAAATTTAAAATTCGCAGGAACCATGTAGAAGAATTAGGCTCTGGGTAAGGCCAGAAATCTGAAACCAAACAGAACAGTAATAAATGGTGGATGTCCTTCATGTTAAATGAAAAATGTCAAAAAGTGAAGAGAAGGGAGCACGTACTACAGAGGAGACGTGAAGTATAATGTAACGTTCCGAACAGGCAGGCACCAAATGAAATGCGTTCCGCACCATGAAAGCTATTAGGAATTTGTTTTCGACTACCGCAGCAGAGTTTTATGTTCTTCTACCAAAAACCTAATTTTGTATCGCACGTTAAGACTTTCATTGTTGTGAATAAAAAGATATTGGCTCTTATTAGACAGAAACAGAAGATATGTGGTTTGACATCTGTTCACCTTTGAAATCGTCAGAGATAAAGCAACAACGACATGTGAGAAAAGTGGCCACGAAGTGAATCAGGATGGACAATTGAGATCTGAACAGCGCTCCTCCTGAGTACAAGTCGAGTTCCTGGAACACCGCCTCACTTCTCTCCTTGCCTCACAACAAATTCCGTACTACAGTGTGAAAGATTTGTATTGATATCAGTATTTTTTTAACAAATCCAAAAGCTCTATAGAATCTCTGTCATATTACCTGAGGGATTTTGAGTTAAATTACTAATTACCTTCGTTTTAACCGTAACTTACCACTCGTTTCTTGAGGTGGAACTACTCTCAAAACTGGTAAAGAATTTGTTCTATACTGCTATTTATACGTAAGTTCTGTATTGCTGCTAATTATGGATACCAGTGAAACAGAGCTGTAGCAGCAATATGCAGGGTGTTCGCAAATTCCCATTACAAATTTCTGGGACTTGTAGAGGAGAGTGAATACGTAATATTTTGAACAAGAGCCAATGTCCGGAAACGTACCGTTTCCGTTCCAAGGCTGTTTCAATTCTGATGTGTAACGCGTGCACGTCTGCTGCACTAGAAATTGAAGAGACACGAGATGGGATGGATAGTGGACACCAGAATATGCTTTGTAAGTACAGTGCCTGTAACCACGTTGGCGGTCACCACATCGAGCCGCTGTTGTAATGCATCTGTACAGTTCTGTACGTACAGTATGCTGGGTTCTTTTTTGTTTTGGAATAATGTAAGCACCTAATGTTTAAGTGTTAATACAACGAAATGCGCTTAGGTGAGAAATGGATGTTTCGTCTTGTTTCCTTTCGAATTGTTCCCTGATGGTTATACTGTGTCACGCTTAATTAAATTCAAGTGGATGAGTTAAACGTCTGAACTGAAACCGTCGTATAAGAGAAACGGTACGTTTCTGGACATGGGTTCCTATTCAAAATATTATGTACTCACCCACCTCTACATGTCCGAGAAATCTGTCACGGTAATTTCCAAACACCCTGTAGAACAAATTCTGAGTTCAGATATAGTGACATTGTTGAAAATAATGATCTTCTCCGTCACTTCCAACACCAATTATAAGAACACCATTCATGTGCTCTTCTCACATGACATTCGGAAAGTCGTGGGTTAAGATAATCATATTCATTGGATATTCCTAGTCCGACACCTACAAAAGAATATAAGTTCACATTAGATATATAGGAAGATCTGCTATCAGACTGATAGTTTCTTAACATCGGACAGCAGCTTGTTATCCTGCGAAGACAAGAGATTTTGTGTGATCGTCAGCGTACTGTAGTCGATCCAGTACAACTTTTGTTTTACATGAATCAGTCAACAGATAATATGAGTTGAATTCTGAGATGTTTCACGAATAACGCGATTATACACGAAAGAGTGTATCCAAAGAAATGAATGAACAAATACTCGCATTATGAAATACTTTTCAATTTATAAAACATAAAGTGGTTTAATTTTTTACTCTAGGTTTTCAGAGCCGTGTCCCACAAATATTTGAAAGTGAGATTTCTTGAAGATACGAAATTAGAGAAATATATAGTTTAATCATGTATAACGCATGCGCCAGACTTCGATACCTGGAAATAGTACTATCACCTGAAAGAAATAGCTTATAAAACACCTGTACAACCTACACACTTTCGTCATAAAATATGACCATCCTAGTATATCGGCCACACTGAGCTTCTTTCCGTCTTATTTGTAACACCGTGACTTTGTCTTTTGTTTCCTTCTTGAACTAGAACAATTTGCGAATATTGTGAGACTTCAGAATATCTGTTGATAGTATGAGGGTTTGTTGGTCTACTTCCATGTTACACATTACATATTTCCAACGAGGCTAAATTCCATATGCGTTCATAGTTAGAGTGTCCGTGACAAAAGTGACAATCAACTTGGGGTACCAGTGATGCGATACCAAGTGACACGACAGTGAACAGAGTCTACGGGAGAACGTTTGCTTTAGAAATGCCAACATATACCTTGTAAGATGGCGCCATCCGATTTTCTTCAGCGCTATTTGCTTAAATATTGATGATGAAGTGATTTCAGTTCTTAGACAGGTAAATACAAAAAATGGTATAAGTGTGCGTCTCGTAGTGACGCCAAGAAGGACGCACCGGGTTGAAATGTGGTTTTCTACGATCGCTCAGCATCATTCTCAAACAGAATTTTATATCCATACGAGCTAATGATAGAGTTGTTCCCATGATACACATTTCATAGTCTGTCACGTAACACTTGCAGTAACACTTATGTCTCATGGAAAATATCGAGCAAGGTGCCGTAGTGGACTCGCATTCCGGAGGACGACGGTTATATCCGTGCCCGGCCATTCAGATTTAGGTTACCAGTGATTTTTCTAAATCAAGTCAGACAAATGCCGCGATAGTCCCTTTGAAAATGGCACGGCCGACTTCCTTCTTCATCCTTTCGTAAATCCGAGCTTGTGTTCCGTCTCTAATAACCGCGCCGACGACAGGACTTTAAACTTCCTTCTTTCCATCATGGAAAATTACATACTTAACTGTTAGACCTTGACAGTGTTAGCTTCACTGTTAAAGAGAGTGGCCAGATTCAGCCCATTACCTTTTAGTGTTGATTCATCGTATAATTCCTGCATCACACAATATGTATCTCCTGAATTCCGTGAACGTCACGAAGGTGAAAATGAAATTTCACTGAATATAGGTTCCGCGGTAGTTTTACACTTACACACATACATAGCCTGACTAGAAAGTAAAGCAAAGAGAAGGCATGGTCGGTTGTTAACGTGTGAGTATTGTTACAAGGTATGGTAGTGTATGTAAGGGGCGGAACAGCGTCAGACTATGAGTGACCACTATGACGGACACTGGGATACCACGTACTCGGTTAAGACAGCGTTAATAGTACCTGACAGAGTTTGAAAGGGGCCTCATTGCCGGTTACTATTTAGCCAAATGGTCAAATCGTGCAATTTGTGGGGTACTCGGAAGTGACAGTGGGCCGATGTTGAGTTCCAGGGGCATATAAGGGCAGGCATACTCGTTGTCATGGTTGCGGTCGACCACATCTGATCATAGTAAGAATGGATCGTAGTATTGTGCATCAAGCGGATCGTAACCCCATCACATCTGCGCCTGTCAGTTGAAATTAAGTAATGGATTCCCTGCAACATTCTGTGTTATCCCACACCATTAGTCGGACACTAGCAGCGGCCGGGGCGGAGAATTACCGTCCTATGCTTAGGCTGCCATGAACATAACAATAGAAACGGCTGCGTTTGGAGTGGTGCCGTGACCGGGAAGCATGGGCTGCTGATGAGTGGCATAATATTGTATTTAGCGAAGAACCGAAGTTCAGCAGGCCAATGCTCGTCGACATATGGCACGTGTCTCTATGAACTGCCTGCATGATGTTGAGGTACTCACGTCGCAGAAGATCCCCCAGATTTGCCCGATAGAACATGTTTGAGACCAACTCTGACACCAACTCCGTCCCAGATCCAGGATATCAAGAGCCTGTTACAACAGTTGTGGGCCAGCTTAACTCAGGAGGGGGGTATACAACGGTTTTATGAGACCCTTCCCAACCGAATCAATGAATGCATCCAGGTAAGGTCATGCTTATAGGTGGGCTCATGTTTTCAAGTTATTTGTAAATTTGAATCGGTTTTGTAGTCAGTCAAATAACATCACTTACCCTCTCAACCCACGAAGTTTCACTTAATTTCTTCCTCCTCTTCCAAGCGTTTCTCTTTTTTGTCAGGCAGTATAATGTCAGCGTAAATCAGGAAGTATTAACGATTCCTTTGGATTAATAACTACTTTTTCCTTCTTGTAAATTAATTATTTTAAACGTGTTACTTTTTAGCTCTATACAGAAGGCGAGTACTATAGAGCCAAGCCACTACTGCCCTTTTTCGCTACGGTGAGTGAAAAGCATTGAAGGGAACTTTAAGAATAAACTTCAGGATTAGCTTTCGATCTTCAGCAGTAAACCGTAAGTGTTAGTAAAGTCTCCATAAATTCAGTTATCGGAAATTCAGAGCGACATTATTATTTTCAGTGTCGTAGGATACGTAAATTCTAGCTTTTAGATGAGAAGTGCTAAACAGAAAGTTGTTAGATATGGTTCCAAACTAAAGCCGTTAATTGCTAAGTTAGAATTAAAATACGTTTCAGCTGGTGTTCCATTTAGCCTGTCCACTGAGAAACCAGTCACGTGGAATACAGGGAGGCTGTAATTAATCTTTCATTACTTGAGAGGGCCCCCCATGAAAAACGAGTAATCAGAGGACAATAAAATTTTGCGGAAACTTCTGTAAGGACATATAGAAGAGAAGTAACGAATAAACCAATTAAAGAAACATGTATTAATTTCCACATGAGAGGGTAACATTTCTCAACTGATTATGTTCCAGGTTACAAACGTTGCTCATTGTGACAACCATCAGCATCCACGACAGCCTGGACCGCACTAGAGATAGCTCTCCTGTTGCCCGAAACAGCGATGGACCATGTAATGTTGAGCTGTTGTGACACAGCTAGTGCACTGCACGTTCCATTAGGAACGTGGGTGCACACAGCAGCTGTGATACGATATATAAATTATAGAATGCAGCAATCAGTTGTACTTTTTTGCAGGTTTTATTTGGCAAATCCGGAATTCGGCTAGTATACAAAGAACTGTGACTGGCGCCCGAACAACAGGGAACTGACACGCATTGAGACTAGAAAACAGTTCATTGATAATGGCTAGGCACTAGCCGAAATCTGAATCTGCCAAATAAAACCTGAAGAAAAGGACGACTGACTGATGCGCTCTATAATTTATAAAACCTTCACCATCCGTCAAACTTTGACTGATGTTTTGCACAAGCGACAGGTTTGTGCCAAAATGTTGCAGAGAAACTTCACAAATGGCCAGAAAGACAATCGAAAAAACGTGTGTGTCAATCTTCATGAGAGGATTTCCAATGAACACGAATGGTTCAGTCGTGTGATCACAGCTGATGCATTCTGCTTTCTTTAATATGATCCTGAAACAAAGTGGGAAAGTGAGGAGTGGCACACTGTGACATCTCCTCGATCGAATGAGCAAATCTAAGATCAAATCAATGCTGATTAGCTTTGGTGACAATAGGGGTATCGTGCACAAAGAATTTGTCAACCAAGTATTTTACAAAGATGTCCTTGAAAGTCTCAGGAAAAGGGTGAATCGAGTGAGACCGGTCATTGGAGACAATTGAGTGCTGCATCATGATAACGCAACATGTCACACAACCACTTCCATAACGAAATTTTTAACCTCAAAAGGTATTCCTGTTTTTCCACTGCCACCCCTATTAACATGATCTGAGGCATTGAGACTTTTTCTTTTCCCGAAATTAAAGAATGTCTTAAATGGACGTCATTCTGGAACTCGAGAACATTCAGAGAAATGTGACCGACATGTTGAAGGCCCTACCAGTTGAAGACATTCAGCGCTGCTACCGTCCGCATTGGTACATGAACAAATATGGCAACTTCATTCACAGTTTGCTCATGGCCATGTCGAAACAAGGTAGCTTATTCCTGCTTTTCAGTCACGTCGTATCCAAGTTTCTGCTACGATTCACTACAGTCGACTTGCTCATACGCACCACTTCACTGCAACGCCTTAGGTCATCTGGGGAGAGTTACATGATCTCCTGGGGCCAGTTTTACACCATATACAGCACTCCTAATAGACCAGTGTCCGCTTTCAAGGATGTGTATAAAATTAAGTCCAGTGGGCTTACAAACTGCATAGGTGCGAAGTGGGTTATATGTAATTGAACTTTCACTACTTGAAACATGGTAGACGGAAAGCTATTTACCATGTGGGTAGCCAACTTCATAGGAAATATGTGCGTTGCAGGAATCGCATTATATTATTATAATGACTTGCCATTATGCGCCGGTACTGGTGCGGCGACGTAGGGTTGAAATACAAACATCAGTGTGCAATACAGTTGCAGGCAGTCAATATGGGTCTAGAAAAGGAGGGTAGGGCTTTGCTCGTAATGCTGTTTATCCAAAAAAATAGAAATACTGCAGCTATTCTTTGCGAGTGTCGACGCTTCAAAGGAATACGGAGACGTCCTCTTTCCGCACTGGAGTTCAAGATGTGGTTCGGAAATTAGAATTAAATAGTGATTTGGAAATTACTCCTAGGAAGGGCCAACGGCCAGTTGCGCCACAAATTGTTAAAGGCGTTACTGTTTCCATGGTTGACAATGTTGGACGCGATGTGCGATCTCCAAGCAGTGGAAAAAAGGTTCAAATGGTTCTGAGCGCTATGGGACTCAACATCTGAGGGCATCAATCGCCTAGACTTAGACCTACTTAACCCTAACTAACCTAAGGACATCACAAACATCCATGCCCGAGGCAGGTTTCGAACCTGCTACCGTAGCGGTCGCGCGCTTCCAGACTGAAGCGCCTAGAACGGTGAAAATGTTTGAGTTTAGGTCACACATCATGCTTTTAGTTAAACGTCGGTCTGATCTCACAAGGGCACGAATTCGTTCGACGTTTTCGTTGGCTTTTGAGGCTGAAGGTCTCCCTAAGAGAGTTTCATCTTCCACGTGTTCTCGGCCTTCCAAAAATGATTTGTGCCAGTGTAAAAGTTGTGCTCTCTACAAGAAAAGTTCCCCCTAGGCCTATTTCAGCTTTCCAAAGGTCACACTCATGGATTCTCCAAGTTTAACTTGATGACATATCTTTACTCCATATCCCGCTGTTCCATTTTCGTAACACACAACAAAACAACAACTTCACAGATGGCGCTCTCAAAAATCATGTGATGGTTGTACGTGGCTGAAACTCAGACTGAGCATCTGGAAGGGATGAACACACCGGACTACACAAGTAGAACAATACAGCGGTGCCAGATCGCTCACAGTGTTGTCAGTCTCATTACTTTTCTCACGTACCTCGTACATTCTTGGTTTCACGAACACACAGGCACACTATCGCACTTCGACTACCCTGCAAAATCACCCCATCTTAATCAGACGGAAAATAGCTGAGACTGTTTGTAACATACGGTAAACGTAGCAATCAGCATCCCCGAAAACTGGTAGCTATATGGGATCTAATCATCGAAGAGCGGCATCAGCAGCGCGTGGCGTACATGAAGAAACGTGTAGAATGTCTTCCTCACCTAACTGAGGTCACTGTGTGTGCTGTAGGCAGGGTTTCAAGGTATCAGCCAGCGGTCTCTAGAGGGTGACTATTCTGTTGGCCAGTGTGCGTATCGCAATAGCGGTGTTCCTATGATAATATTATGTTCATCAAACATTCCTTAAGCTCACTTTTACTAAATCTAAAGTTACTGAAGAGGTTTTCTGATACAAAGTTTAGTTGGTCAGGTTGGTGGAGGCTCCTTTGCAGAAAAAAGTATTGTCAATGACATTGGTAACTTCTGCCACCAACTGTCACTAACACTTCAAAAAGGCATATAACAATACCGAACTCTTA
Organism: Schistocerca nitens; assembly: GCF_023898315.1. NCBI lineage: Eukaryota > Metazoa > Arthropoda > Insecta > Orthoptera > Acrididae > Schistocerca > Schistocerca nitens. Next base: position 553,443,981 of record NC_064616.1, on the reverse strand, counting down.
GAGAGAAGGGAAACGGCAAGGAAAAAGAAGGAGACGAAATAAAATAGGTAACTTCATTTATCTCCTAGCAACGTACGTACATATCCCTGAAAAAATTGGTAGCTACTTGTGAGGGAAGTATATTATGTACGATGGCCATATTAAGGATTTTGTACAAGCAGTATTGGTATAATAGCTTGTATATGTTGTCCCAACGCTGAAGGAGTGGGAAGGGGGAGGGTCATTTTACAAGAATTATCCTTGCTCCGCTGGTAGTAAGTGCTGGAAACTTTCGTGTACTGATGTACTGCAAAAGTCACACAGGCTGTAGATTTAATACACTACGCTGCAAGTGAAACTCATACCTCATAAAATTTAACGTTGATGCCTCGTGACGTGTCGTTCGTTTTGCTCATTGGCACAGAGAAGAAATAAAATCGAAGTGCTGTTTACTGGCGAACGCAGAACTGTGGTGTCTTTACCAAAAAACACGAGATAAAACTGCAGTAGGATGCTGCGAATGTGTATGTACATCATAAATATCAGACGTCTGTCGTGTTTTTATATTTTCAAGACATTAGACTGAACTGGGAATGCGGCTGCGGCCCTTAATTGGAACCATGACTCAAATCCGTCAAGGATCCTCGTACGATAACGGTACTAGGCTGAGTGAGGCACGAATACGGATGTGTATCCAGAATGTGAAGTTGGTAGCTGGCATTGAGGTAACGGAGATAACAAAGCGTAGGAAACAGCATAAGCTGAAAACTGATTTTACACTTTTTTTACATTGGTTATCATACGTAAGGACGTAGTTACACACGTTGTCCCACGCTAAGATCATTGTGCAAAAGAGATGCCCATTGTCAAAAGAGATTACACGATTTGCTGCCGACACAGCTCTGCTGCGGTACGGATAACAAGTGCATCATAGTGTGCGATTGAAATTGCGCACCAACTAGAAAAGTACGCTTCTTGAGGTAAAACGTCTAAATTGGATACAGATTCGCCGTGAAATTCTGGTGGGACAAGTGCAATTTGGCGGTTCAGCCCTCGTGAAATGTTGCCAATAATTTGACAAAGGCTGCACAAACGTGGGTGATGTTGAGTAGAATATTTAGATGTTGCACCATGCTGCGATTTCCATCTTTGCGGCACGCTGAAAGAAAATCCGGAGAAAAGAGGTTTTCCAAAGGTGAAGACATTCACACACCGGTTCTCGAATGGCTCCGTGACCAAGGAGCGAATTTCTGTCGTCAAGGAACTAAGCGATTGATTGGACGTACCGACCTTTCTTTAGAGAGACTTAATTCTGTGTGGAAAATAGTGTCATATACCTACGTCACATTGAGGTATAATGCACCTTTCAGTAATAATTACTTGGCCTGCCATAATAATACGTAACTCACTTTTTGAATACACGTCGTCCATAGATATAGATCGGTATATCGTAAGCTGCTCTTCAAGACGAGATAGATAAAATAACCACCTGTCAATAGCTCGATGGAATTGAATGAAAGTGCAGGCGCATGTAGGCAGAGGTCTTCCAGTCGTGCACAGAAAGCTGGACGTCACATGGCATGTGGTCAGCGCGGCTATAGCACCGAATGAGGCAGATGCAGTTGAACGAAGGGGAATATACAGTGTGTGTGAAACAGCGGGTAGTTACGGTGCACTGTGGTGGGGTTCTTCATTAAGACATGGATCGGATACAACATCTGGATGCCTCCACAGCAGCTTTAGTTTTACGTTTTATCCGTGAGAGTGGGTTTTATACTTCTATGTAGGTTTTAGCCCATGTCCTTTGTCCCTCTGTGTCCTCCACCCTAGTGCTTTTAGAGTGGAGGTTTTAATGTGTTGCAGAGTGGCTGGCTTTCCTTTTTTATTCTCGTGGCTGGCCAGCCACTGTAATCTGCTTTCATGTTTTACTCTCTTCTGTTTCTAGCGTCTCTCTGTTGTTTTCTTGTTATTTATTGTTCCTTTTAGTGTTCGTTTCCTTCCCTTCGTTCTTGTGGCTTTTCCTTTCTTTCTGTTTTGTGTTACATGTTTCGTCCGTTTTATTCTCACACTTGTGGCATTGTTTTATTAGGAACGAGGGGCCGATGACCTCGTAGTTTGGTCCCTTCTCCCGCCTTTAAACACACCAACCAACCAACCAACCAACATTTGGATGTCTTCACACGGGGAAGAATCATCGGGAAACTGGGACGGTGTGTGAAGAGTGTAGTCAAGGAGTTTGGTATTGCTCACAGCATTGTTTCACGTGCATGGGGAGCGTTCTGAACCATAGACACCGCTGTTCAAAGGAGAGGAAGTGGTCGTTCACAGTGAACTACTGCAGCAGATGACCGCTACATTATGCAGTTGGCAAAAAGGAACTCTCATTAAACAGTGGGAGCAATTGGAACCACAGTTAACGGAACTGCAAGGCGCGCAAGTAGTGGGACAACCTTCATATGGCCCCACTCCCCATTGTTGCCAAATTTTTTCAAGATGACAGCAATAGATATGGAAACATCGCAATGACGTCATGGCAGGAAGTTCAAATTCTGCAGGGAAAATAGGTCAATTCTGCTACTTCCACTACCCTAACCCCTCCACTCCCCCATAAAATGGCGATAAGTTCATATTCCAGAAGGATTATGCAACACACCACGGCTACCTCCACCAACCGAAGAAAAAGCGAGAAAAAAGGGCACTAGGGCTACCTTCACTAACCTAAGTCATCCAACCGCCACCTCTCTCTAGGAACTGGTGGGGAAAGGACTCAGTCTGTGCAGGATAGCATGGATGTTAGTCTTTATTTAAACAGGCTTTATTTAAACAATTTGAGGCAGTAGCTCCTTTCAGAGGCCAACTGACCTAACATGTAGTACCGGCACCAGAGGGTTCTGTTGACGCTCCCGTGACATAATTCAAGATGGCGGTCTCGAGGGGGGGGGGGGGGAGGGCGGGAAAAGGACTCTGCCTGCGCTGGGCTGATGGAGAGAGAAAGGAGTGTACTTTATTTATTTTTGGAACAATTTATTTAGGGACAAATTTCACCTAGTTCATTTATTACACTGATACAAAACACTCGCCATGACATGATTGGGTCACAGTAAATAGTCTGCAGATCTGCAAACTACTCGTAAACTGTCGAAATAATGCAGTAACTGATGTAAAGCCCGTAAGTTACCGAAATAATGCACACAGAGCATACAGGCCTTCAACCTACTCGTAAATCACCGAAATAATGCAGTATACTGATGTAAATTCTCAAAAAAAAAAAAAAATGCATGTAAAAGGCTCTGCAAACACGCTCACAATGCTTAAACAGCTGAAAATAATGCACTGCAGAAACACTCACTGCACATAAGAAACGCTTTCGAACTATCGTCAACCACAACTATCAGAGGATCCAACGCTTGCACGCGCAGACGGCACCGTGAGCCACCGTGGGATGCAAGAGAGGGCTGGAGCACGAGGCATCACTCTCACACTACTACCGCTTACAACACACAGGTGAAAGTCTTATCTATTTTCAGGTATAGAGTTAGAGTTCTTCGAGTGCTGTGCTGATGTAACAGGTTGTGTTATAGAAATCTGTTCGAATGCTTTCCAGAATAGCACAGGGTACATTGTTCCTAGCTGTCCTAATGGGACATGCGAGCTGCGTCTAGCCATGCACGTATTTACCTGCCAAGCATGGCTGACGCATAGCCTCAAAATGTTTAGGTAGAGACTCACCATCTAAAAGGTTTGCAGTTTTATACTGACATCACATGGCTATGTAAATAAGTCACCCTCTGGGCCACACATGCATGTTTACCATTGCTGGCGCGAAACCTCTCTACCTGTGGATACTGAAGTCACAGGTCGTACTATAGAAATCTGTTCCAATGCTTCCCAGAATAACATAGACTGCTTTCTCCCTCGCAGTCCTAACAGAACAGCCCGTTCATTACTTATCAGTCCCTTCTAGGAATTGGTAAGCTTTCACAGAAATATTGAACCCTCAATTTTGTTGTAGCTTTCGTGATGTCTCAGTTTCTCTGAATGGAAATTCCTGTTCTAACAAGACCTGTTAACGAAAATAGCCAAGAATAACTCAGATTGCGTTCTTCCTGATGGTGCTAACGAGGCATCATGTGTTACCCTTCCCGGAAATCACAATATCCTGCTTTCAACAAACATCTCCAAAACACAAACGTTCTCACTGCTATGTAGAGGCTCATTTGCCCCAGCACAAAGGATGTCTTGTGAATCAATGGAGCATTCTGATTGGCTCTTTCTGAATTTATCCGCCAAATTACTGATGTTACCGGTGTGGAAGCACTGTCCACCTCTTTTTCTGCAGACGAGACTTTCAGCGACAAAAAACTATATTTTGTACTGACGCTCTGCAAATGTGGACTATGTTGGGTGGAGGCGACTGGATACAATCGAGTACAGTGCTATACTATGCCTTCCAATCATTGCATTTGCGCTAGGTGGTGGCAGCTGTACTACATTTACAAGCAATCTTATAACAGAGAACGAGAGGTTATGCCATGATCGCATGGGTAGAACTGACATAAACAAATCGATAGAACTGCGAAAAATACGTATAAATTGAGGGGACATACACCGAAATGCGGGGAAATTGAGGAAGTGCTTGCACGTATTCTGGTTGGTTCAAATGACACAAAGCACTATGGGACTTAACATCTGAGGTCATCAGTCCCCTAGACGTAGAACTACTTAAACCTAAGGACATCACACACATCCATGCCTGATGCTGGATTCGAACCTGCGACCATAGCAGCTGCGTGGTTCCGGACGGAAGCGCCTAGAACTGCTCGGTTTCTGGTTGGCGCAGAACAGTTTGTACATGGGAACAAGTATACGACAGCAAGAGGAATCCGAGAAAATGTCGACATGGAAGCGAAGGGAACCAGGGAAACAGTCACATTTTCCATTGAGGCAGCATTATACCATATGTCTACTGAGGTAACAGTGATTCACGCGAGTTGACTACTGTATTTGACGATTTTCAGGAAGATAGAGAGCCTTTTGTCTCTAAACTTACTTTCATCGGCGTTAAAGGATGACATAGAGTGGATGGAATGGTCGGTTGTGATGGAGTTGTAACGAGGTACGATTTGATGGTAGACTGATGATGATTTTCTAGAGGGAGAGAGAGGAAGATGTTGCTGCATGTCATTTGACCTTTTTTTTTTTTAATTTTCTGTCATGATGCATCAGTTGTGTGACATAGCTTGCGTTCGACTCGTACACAACCGCGTGTTCTGTGTGAGTCTTAGAGCAGTGTCTACTTGCGATCGTTAACAGTAAATCTCTCGGTCATCAGGGGAGTTCCATCTCATGTGTGAAGAAACATGACACATTCCTCTAAACGAATGAAGATTTATGTGATGTACTCCATTCCCCTGACGTATCTTGGGTGTAAAATCGATACTTTAGTTTCATAACTACGTTAGCGATAGGTGTTTGTGGGACACTGCAATCTCCGTGTTTACATCTGCTTGACAGATGTGCTGTTTACAGAGTTAGTGGAGGCATGACTTGTAATTTCACATGTCGGACGCTGCTGCTATGCGTTTATCTGTTTCCTTGTAGTGGCCGAGCGGTTCTAGGCGCTACAGTCTGGAACCGCGCGACCGCTACGGTCGCAGGTTCGAATCCTGCCTCGGGCATGGATGTGTGTGATGTCCTTAGGTTAGTTAGGTTTAAGAAGTTCTAAGTTCTAGGGGACTGATGACCTCAGAAGTTAAGTCTCATAGTGCTCAGAGCCATTTGAACCATTTCTTTGTTTCCTTGTAAGAGGTTTTCTCCGTTACTAACGATTATTTTATATAGGACTGATGTGAGTATGGTATAATTTCTGAACCGTGATTGGATGTGAACAGTGGACGCTATATATCTCTGGAAAGCTATATTGTGCATGTATCACACAAAAAAAAAAAAATGGTTCAAATGGCTCTGAGCACTATGGGACTCAACTACTATGGTCATAAGTCCCCTAGAACTTAGAACTACTTAACCCTAACTAACCTAAGGACAGCACACAACACCCAGGCATCACGAGGCACAGAAAATCCCTGATCCCGCCGGGAATCGAACCCGGGAACCCGGGCGTGGGAAGCGAGAACGCTACCGCACGACCACGAGATGCGGGCTGTATCACACAGAGTCACTGTTTTAATGAAGTAGTGTTTTTCGTTTTACAGTTTGTTATCATAGTTTATTCGAGAGAAACCTGCAAGAAGGATGTATGTCATGCACTGGAAATATATTTCTTACACTGGAATATTAACAGTGCTGCATTCCACACGTTGATAGGTCGAAAACTCCAGCGATCTAACATTATTGCCTGTTTTAAGTGCAGAACCATGTAGCCTTAGGAGTGCGTGTCTTTATGCTCTCCCTTACCAATACCCTCCTGGTACTGATCCCAGACACTAGAACAATACTTTAAAATTGATAGCGTAGTTCATTTACGTAAAATGATTCGAACTCCATGCGTCTGTAACACCATCATGCATAAAAATCACCCGTTTCTTGTTCTTCTTAACTGTCTGCTATCACATCACAATAATTTCAAATCTGTTACGATACATCGATAAGGAGTGCTAACCCCCTCGACATGGGCGCTTCTGGAGACATCTTGTGCACTTGGATGAGCGAGGAGTCGGCCCGGTTCATTCATTCACGAGGCGTGCAGTCTACTTCTGGTCAGCTGCAGATTATATCGGTAATGGTGCTGAGGACAGGTTGGTCAAAGACAGTGCGAGGGGATCTTTCAGTTCCTAATTTTATCCCAGGACTGCGGGAATGCTCTATGACTCCCATCCACATAGAGACAGATCGTAAGTTAAGCACTATGCTCGAGGTGGTAGAAATATGTAGAGCGCTGTCTGGTATACTTTGATGATGTATATGTTTGAGAATTAACAATAAATCGACGTACTGCACAGTCATCTATCTACATTCGCAATTATACTCGCAAAGTAGAGAAGGGACGGTTTAGCTATGGATACTGAAACTGGGAAAATTGCTGTTGCATCATTGGTCGGTGTTGAAATTACTGTATAATTGCTAAAGTTGTTCGCACTATCAACTGTGATGCTTATTATTTCAGTACATCGATGGTGTCTTTTCCATCCCATCCACCCACAGGTACGCTGTTGTTTACCTCATAATGATTGACTGACATCACTCGTTTGAGTTGGAGAAAGAGTTTTGGTGGAGGGGCAACGCCTTCTGGGGATGGCTAGCACCGGAGCAGTGATCACATACATGACTGCAATATGACGAATCAGTCGAAATGGAACGCAGAGCCATCAGCTATTCCATCACTGTGACAGATGAGTTTAAATCTTGAGGTCATCAGTCACCTTCGGACAGCAGTTTGGAAACTCTCCACAACGCCGCCAAACTCATCCGGTTTCCTTATGTTGTAACTGTGTTTTATTTAAAATCATCCAGTGTGTGTGGTGTGTTATAGTAACAGAAGTAACACCATGACTTGTACCATGGGACGTCTAGTTTCCAATGAGAAGCAATGGATCAGAACGCTTTAGTGTCAGTTTAGAACCTGACAGACAACGAAGTGATGGAGGAAAAAACAAAATGTATGGTAGTGTACAAAGCGTGTTATAGCAGAAAAAAACAATGTTTCAAACAACGTCACAGGGAGGGTCTCTTTGACTTATGGTATAGTTTGTGGGATACGGTCGTCCTCCTACAGTACAGGCGATGCACCTTTACACTGGTTCATGCAATGGAAGGCGTCCCTGTGGAATGTCACACTTGCCCAATGGAGGTTGAGCGTGCCTGACGACCTTGCTGCGCTGACACGGGATGCACGCGTGAGTCCAAGGGTGGCAGTTGTGCTTCATGCCAGGCCAGACAAAGTGCTCAGTAACCAGCCGCGTCGTTGCTCGCGTTCTATGGTGGGCCAAGCCGTGCAAAGCAGTAAAGACGCCATGACGAAGGGCGGTAGGAACCAGGGGGTGGGAGTGCTCGTAGAGGTGTCACAGGCAGAGAGCAATGACTCGTTGTGTGATATTATTCGCTGTATATCGTCGTCCTCGGCCTGAAGTCGGGCGAGCTCTTCCAGAATCAGCAGTGCAGTTTGCACGCAGATGAGGGTGTCTGCCACAACATTCTCCGCACTGTGGATATAGTACACGTCAGATGAGTGCTGACAGATGTAGTCCATATGGCGGAAACGCCTCGGCAGAAGGTCCATAGCCAGGTTACGAATATCGTCCACAAATGGCCTGTGATCTGTGTGGATCGTGTACGGTCGCCCCTACAGGTCACTACGAAAATGTTTAATCGCCTCGTACAAAGTGAGGAGCTAACATTTGATAGCTGACCATGTATACTGGCTCTTAGGCAGTTTCTTTGAAAAGAAGGGAAGTGGTTGGGTTGAGTCAATGGTGTGCTGTTGTAAAACAGCGCCCACAGCTGAGTCACTGGCATCAGTCGTGATCGAAACACAGGACTCAGGGTGAGGGTGGGCGAGTGTAACGGCATTTGTGAGGGCAGTTTTAAGGTTACCAAAGACGTCGAGCATAGGACTGGTCCAGCCCAATTTCCGTTCCGCCGTGGTGTTTTGTCGGAGAGGGTGTCGATGAGGGCCATTTGGACAGAGGCAGCTTGAGGAATATGACGGCAGTGAAAGTTTGCCATACCCAGAAAATGACGGAGCTGAGCATAATACTCAAGAAGAGGCAGATCAACACGAGAACTTGTCAGTTGGAGACCATTGGCAGAGACAGTATGGCCTAGGATGGTAACTGATGTGCAACAGAGTTGAGATTAATCATGGTTGATCACCACGCCATTGGCAGTGAGGGCCCAACGGACTGAATTGAGGTGAACTTGATACTTCTCAGCAGAGGAGGAAAAGATCAGTATATCATCTAAGTAAGCACTATCTAATGGAGGCGGTAGCAAAATGGAATCAATGAACTGCTGCCACGACTGTGCAACATTTTTCAGTTGGTATGACATGTAACTGTATGCAAATAGGCTGAACGATGTATTTGTGGTGCGAAGTGCCATTACTGATGGCTGATACTCGAGAAGGGAGTTCAGCCAAGAGGTGTCAGGAAGGGGTCCGCAGGCAACGTCGGTTCACCGAATTTGCTGAATCTGGGTGGTGTAGGCAGTACGTCAGTTAGTGACGGAAGACGCATTACAGGAGCGGAGCATTGAGATGTGTCTTGTAGATTTGTCCGCTGTGGTAAGCAAACAACAGCAGGTGGTGGAGTGCTCAACACAGGAGCAGATTGGTGAGAAGACACGGTAGAGGCATGTGATGAACTGCCTCGCTGCAGGGCTGCAGATAGACGAGGTATGGTATGCCATGCGTGTGACAATTCAGCGGAGGCAGGGGCGATGCAGTTACATAAGGCATCATTCTGGGTGCGGAGTTTGTTGATTTGTGAGCGCACGTGTGACAGATCAGATAGCCGTGTAGTAATGCGCTCTATCAGTGACGCACATGTGCAAAGCGTAGTCAAGAAGGCAGAGAGTGAAATCATGCTGAAATCGTGTGAGCATGGCACAGTAGACGCATATGCATGGTGGGGTGCTGTGGCTTGCAGGTCTGGTGAACTCTGTAATGGTGTAGAAAATCCAACCCAATCACAGGTTCATCCACGTCGGCAATGTGGAAGGTCGAAGGATAGATGTGAACTGATGGTAGGTGAAGTGACTCTTGATGGAGCCATTCACCGAAATAGGAGAATGACTGGCGGCGATCAAGGCGAGGGTAGAAGGTGACAATATGTCGGCGGCACGCTTGGCTGAAATTAAGCTAACATCAGCGCCAGTATCGAAGAGAAAGCGGATGCCCGTTGACATGCCTGTGGCATAGAGGCGTCGTGTCCCTGAAGCGAGTGGTGCAGCAGCGGACGATAGACGCTGTGAAGGAATGTGGTGGGACGGGGCACCTAAACGTGCCTGCTGGTCTTGGTTGGGGAAGGCACAATGTGCGCAGCAGGCCTCTGCTGGCAGGGCATGGAACTGAGAGTGCCAACTGAGGGTGATGGAGATGTAGTTCGTGACAGCCTGATATGCCATGCATAAACCAACCTCTAGTGGGTTAGCGACCTGAGACAGTAGATGAAGTTGCAAATGCGAAGGCAATTTGACCATCCACAACATTCAAAGGCAGCGTCATTTAATGCTTGATAGTCGATTAAAGCATGTAGCAAAGTTGCGAAGGGGTGCAGTCATGAAGATGCTCTTCGTGAATAATTTGATGGAAAGCCTCCACCGGAGAGCAGAAAAGGCGCTCGATAAGCAGTGATTTAGCCGTCGAATATTTGTCTGAGGCATGCGGTCAGAGGAGCAAGTCACAGATTACGTCCGTATGTGCATGGAGGTGGCTCATTAGGCAGACAAAACGAACATCATCGCTGGAAACGCCGTGAATGTCCAGGAGGAGATTCACTAAGATGAGCCAAGTCTTAGGGTTATCTTTATGCAAAGCAGGTAGCTTTGGAAACCTATCTAGTAACACATGTTGAGGCAGCACCGGAAGACGAAGATCTGTGCGAGCAGAGCAGGATACCTCCGACACCGGAAGTGCAGTAGTGGTGAACGATGCGTCACCCGAGATCTGCGTGGGGCGGCAGCCGCATTCAGCACATGGTGTAGAGGGGGAGGCGTAAAAGTCGGCACAGTGTGTTCAAACTGGAGGCCTGATGAAGAACATGGCGTTGGTGTTACAGCTGGTGCCATTGCTACAGCGGATGGAATGCAGTCGCAGCAGAGCCACAGAGGGGCTGACGTGGGATCTGGCGTGTGCAGAATGGCTGGTGCCATTATGAAAACAGACGGAAGCTGGTCATGGTGCAACCACAAAGAAACGGTCGTGGAAAGCGGCGCGGTCCAGGCGAACGGTGTCACACAGGTGACGTTTGTGGCAGGGTGCTGCGACACTGTGATGGGGCCACGGGGTGGCGGACCTGGTAACCATCGTCGGTGGAATGGCCAGCGCCATTATGAAAGCGGGCGAAAGGCGATCGTGGTGAAAACATGGTGTGACAGTAGTGGAAACCGGCGCGGTCAAGGCGACCAGCGTCGCCAAGATGGCGTGCGAGCAGGCTGGTGCTACGATACTATGTATATTAGAATGTGCTACCCTGTGCATAGAAATGTTCGTTTCACAGTTCTGCAACTGTCGCCGGCTGGCGTGGCTGAGTGGTTCTAGTCGCTTCAGTCTGGAACCGCGCAACCACTACGGTCGCAGGCTCGAATCCTGCCTCAGACATGGATGTGTGTGATGTCCTTAGGTTAGTTAGGTTTAAGTAGTTCTAGGTGACTGATGACCTCAGATGTTAAGTCTCATAGTGCTCACAGCCATTTTAACCATTTTTGGAACTGTCCTAAAGGTAGCAACGTAGATGAAGGGGAAACCAAAATGTCCTTAACAGGCAGATCGTCCACATTGTTGTTAGGTAGCTTCCACTGTCCATGTTGTGTCTGTTGTTGTTCTGCTATGCTGGGCGGTGGCTATGTTGTGCCCTTTAATGTTAAGTGGCCGTCAGCTTGGCCAGGCATAAATAACTGTTCACTTTTAACCAAGTTCGAAGCAGGAACACTTGTCCACACATGGTCACAATCGGCAGAGTTGATGGGGCCCGTTACACTTGCACCGAAAGGCACTGGTAGATCCCTTGTGGCGGAATCAGTGTGGACTGGCATACGAAGTTCGTAAATGACGAAAACAAGCACAAAAAGAAACTCATGTGACGACGATATCAGGGTCACCACTGTGGCTATCACGTAACGGTTGATCGGTAATAGCACACATTAATTATCGTATCTACATTTATTAAGCACTGAGACAGAAAGAATAAACATGGCAGAACACAAGTTACGCGCCAAGAGAAGACATAGAACAATAGCAGCTCAAAGAAGTAAGAGTCAAAGATAGGGCGCTCTGCGCCAGAGACGCCACAGACTTTTAAAAATGGGAAAACATTTGAGTTTTGTAAAATTTGGAACATTAAACTTTAGAGAAACATTAGATATTTGAAGTTCTATTCTCACATCTCCATCTCATATAAATTGGAATACAGATCTTACATCTACTTGAATGCTTATCCTGAGATTCTGAACTTAAATAAAAAACACTTTAAGTCATTAATTTCTGGACAACCAATACACTTTTACACCTTGTTTGTTGTTCATTCTTTCCCATTGATAATAATATTTTCGAATGTTCATCACTTGAAATTCTTTATAAATGTTGCTTATAACTATGAGATTTAATATATTTTCAATATACGCAAAGACTTTATTACTGTATCTAATTCTGGCAGGAGGAACAAGATTCCTGGTCAGGTGAGTACAGGATTATAAATACAAAATCAAGTAAGGGTAATGCCAGAGTAGGATTAACAATGAATAAAAAAATAGGAATAAGGATAAGCTACTATAAACAGAATAGCGAACGCGATATTGTAGCCAAGATAGAAATGAAGCCCACGTCTACCATAGTGGTACAAGTTTATCAAGTTTATATACCAAGTAGCTCCACAGATGATGAAGAGATTGAAGAAACATATGATGAGATAAAAGAAATTACTGAAGTAGTTAAGGAAGGCGAAAATTTAATAGTCATGGGCTACTGGAATTCGATAGTAGGAAAACGAAAAGAAGGGAAAATAGTAGGTGAATATGGACTGGGGGTAAGGAATGAAAGAGGAAGCCACCTGGTTGAATTTCGCACAGAGCATAATTTAATCATAGCTGACACTAGGTTTAAGAGTCATGAAAGAAGACTGTATACGTGGAAGGTCTCATCATAGCTAACACTAGGTTTAAGAGTCATGAAAGAAGACTATATTCGTGGAAGGTCTCAGATGGATTACTTAATGGTAGAAAAGAGATTTAGGAACCAGGATTTTAATTGTAAGACATTTCCAGGGGCAAGTTTGGACTCTGACCACAATTTATTGGTTATGAACTGTAGATTAAAACTGAAGAAACTGCAAAAAGAAGAAATTTAATGAGATGGTATCTGAGTAAACTGAAAGAACAAGAGGCAGTAGAGAATTTCAGCGAGAGCATTAGGGAATGAGTGACAAGAACAGGGGAAAGAGATGCAGTAGAAGAAGCATGGGTAGCTTTTAAAGATGAAATAATGAAGACAGTAGAGGATCAAGTAGGTAAAAAGACGAGGACTAGTACAAATTCATGGCTAACATTAGAAATATTTAGATTTACTGATGAAAAGAGAAAATATAAAAATGCAGTATATGAAGGAAGCGAAACAGAATACAAACGTCTCAAGAATGAAATCGACAGGAAGAGCAAAATTGCTAAGCAGGGATGGCCAGGGGGCAAATTTAAGGATGCAGCAGCATGTATCACCAGTAGTAAAATAGATATTGCCTACAGGAGAATTATAGAGACCTTTGGAGAAAAGAGAACCACCAGTATCAATATCAAGAACTCAGATGGAAAACTAGTCCTAACAAAAGAAGGGAAAGCAGAAAGGTGGAAGCAATATAGATGGTCTATACAAGGGCGATGTACTTCAGGGTAATATTAAGGAAGAGGAAACAAAACTCTTTCACCTGGTGAGCAAGATGCATGAGAGAGGTGAAATACCCTCAGATTTTAAGAATATACTAATTCTAATCCCAAACAAATCAGGTGTTGACAGGTGCCAAAATGACCGGACTATAGTTTAAGTTGTGGTAGCAAAATTCTAAATGAGTTCATTACAGAGGAATGGAAAAACTGGCAGAAGCAGACTTTGGGGAGGATCAGTTTGTATTCCACGGAAATTTTGGAACACCTGAGGCAATACTGACCCTATGACGGATCTTAGAAGATAGGTTAAGGAAACGCAAAACTACGTTTCTAGCATTTGCAGACCTAGAGAAAGCTTTTGAAAATGTTCCCCAGAATACTCTCTTTCAAATTCTGAAGGTGGCAGGGAGCGAAAGGGAGAGAATGGCTATTTACAATTTGTACAGATACAAGAAGGCAGTTATAAGAATTGAGGGACATGAAAGGGAAGCAGTGGTTGGGAAGGGAGTGAGACAGTGTTGTAGCCTATCACTGATGTTATTCAATCTGTATACTGAGCAAGCAGTAAAGGAAACAAAAGAAAAATTTGGAGTTGGAATTAAAATCCACAGACAAGAAATAAAAACTTTGAGATTTGCAGATGACATTGCAGTTCTGTCAGAGACAGCAAAGGTTTTGGAGGAGCCGCTGAACGGAATGGATAGTGTCTTAAAAGGAAGATATAAGACAAACATCAACAAAAGCAAAACCAAGATAATGGAATGTGGTCGAATTAAATCAGGTGATACTGGAGGAATTAGATTAGGAAATGAGACACTTAAAATAGTAAATGAGTTTTACTATTTTGGAAGCAAATTAACTGGTGATGGTTAAAGTAGGGATGATATAAAATGTAGGCTGCCTATGGCAAGGAAAGCGTTTAAGAGGAAGAGAAATTTGTTAACACAGAGTGTAGATTTAACTGTCAGCCAGTCTTTTCTGAAAGTATTTGTATGGAGTGTAGCCATGTATGGAAATGAAACATGGACAATAAATAGTTTAGACAAGAAGAGAATAGCAGCTATCGAAGTGTGGTGCTACAGAGGAATGCAGTAGATTGGATGGGTAGATAACGGAACTAATGAGAAGGTACTGAATAGAATTGGGGAAAAGAGGAATTTGTGTCACAACTTGACCGCAACATGGGATCGGTTAGTAGGACACATTCTGAGGCATCAAGGGATCATCAATTCGATATTGGAGGGAAGAATGGAGTGTAAAAATCGTAGAGGGAGACCAAGGCATGAATACACTCAACAGATTCAGAAGGATGTAGATTGCAGTAGTTACTTGGAGATGAGGATGTTCCCACTGGGTAGAAGACCATGGAGAGATGCATTAAACCAGTCTCAGGACTGAAGACCACATCAATAACAACATTTAATTATTTAATAGTTTCTAATACAATCTTTACACATTTATTATTACTATTCTATTTACACATTTTTGTGAATGATTGTTATCAATTGATTTATCTACTTCACATTTTCTACATTTCTTTGACACTTCCATTTGATGGGAATTTTTTTATTAGTTTAATCAAATTTAAAATGTAATAAATGAATCATCTTTTATGTTGCTGCATTCTATATAACTGTATGGAAAAAAATATTTACACTCTTAATTTTCTTTCTGTCACTAGCATTGCTACTGTGTTTTTTATTTGTCATTCATGAATTTTCATTACAATGCACAATTCGTGAAAAAGAAATTGTCTTCAGTAATGACACACTCTTAAGGAAATTGCTGAAACATGGCCAGATATGTTTGAATTTATTAACCATAACACTTATGAGCTGAATGTAGGACACTGAAGAGGAAATGTGTTGATATTTTAATTTTTCTGTATGGCATTCCAGACATTGAATGTTTAGACCCTGAAAATTATTATAAAATTTAAAATGTAATAAATGCAACAAATGTAAAGCACATACACTTCAGAATTACCTATAAATAGTTTCAAATTTATTAACCATAATAATTATCAAATGTATTTGGGTAGTTAGTTTAAAGATATTTGGATTCCTTTATTTAATCAAAAGATTATTTTAATCACCAATGACATTTTATTCTTTATTAAGTATGGAATTTCAGGGTGCGAGAAGCCACTACTTGAAAACTGAAAAATATATAACATAATTTAATACATTCTTTAAAATATTACTATACATCAAAACACAAAACACAAAAAGACAATCCTCTAGCTTTAGAATATGAATATATTCAAAATGAAATATAAACCTTAACACAATTTAGTACAAAAAACGTGGATTTTATTACCTGTTATAAATTTTAGAAAACTGATAATGAGTTTTAGAACTAAGGTTTTCAATGACATTAAAGATTATTACATAACAATTGAGGATATATCAGTTAATTATCTAAACTATACATCATCTGTTGAAAAAGAACAATTACAACTATAACTGCCGAAAAGGAAAAAGAATATATACATTTAAGAGATGGAATAATTGATGTAGTACAGGTGAGGAAAAACTAATTATTTACATTGTCATACCCAAGCAGTATGCCAATAAAATTATTTTAAAGCTAATAGTATCATTATCCGGTTATCATACTGGAGGACATAAACAATATAAAATGACTTATGTTAGAAATATGAATGTACTAATTATAAATTAGCAGAGCATAAGCTTAATATTTACTTTAATGTAGACAGAGAAGATAAACATAGAGGATTGTACAACATTAACCTAAACAGTCTATCTTATTCCCTTAAGAAATTATGTGAACAATCCAGTGAAACTTTTGATGAAATAAATGAGAAGAGAAATGATTTTTCAATTTGTCTAATATATTTCTATCTTTGTAAATGGAGTCAATCATTGACCTGGTCAACAAGAAGCTTGCGTGTAACAACAAGGAAGTCTACATGATAATTGATGATCAGAATAATCTATGGTTTCATTGAACAGATGTAACTACAATTTTAGAATCTAAAAAACATAGAGATGTCATTTATGATAGTATAGGTAAAAATGACACAGAAATATATAGCGAATTAGGCTTCAGTCAATCACTGACTCCTTTCATTATAGAACCAAACCCAGTTTTTATCAACATATCAGCTCTCTACACACTTATATGCAAATCTAAAATGCCTGAACCTGAAAAATATAGAGACTGGGTAACTAAAGAAGTTTTAACATTAATTCAAGGACATGGTGAATAGAAGATTGGGAAAGAAATAGTAGATTCCTATAGAAATCAAATAAAATATTTATGAGAAATAAATGAATTGGCTGAAGAACGAATAAAATATTAGGAAGAAAGAGTTGATATGGCTTTAGATACATTAAACAATGGAAACAGAGCAAAAGATATGCTGTTAACTTATGTTGTTCCGCACACTGAAGATCGTAGTTTAAGTTGTTCTGCACACTGAAGATCGTAATTGAAGTCCAACTTTCATCTTTTTTAAAATTATTCTATGGTGACAGTAATGATACTTACAATGCCATTCGAACACAAAGGAAAAATTTACAAAAACAGTTGCACACTAATTAAGATAGACATCCTAACTGTGATGAAATGTTAGCATTTAATTATTTTCTTAATTTAGTAAATTCATACCAAAGCATCAAAGAAAGCTTACACATTGCTTGATATCATATTTATTTTAATATTTTGAATGAGTACACACTAGAAGAATTGATTAACAATATAATACATCTTCAACAGATTGATATAGCACAAACACTCAACTTTTTTAGTAAGAATAATGGGGCCTCTATTCATACCCTCACAAAAAATCCATATTTTAATAAAAGACTTTCATCACAAATGGGTAACAATTTAAGTGAATTAGCAGATAGACATAACAACTTCTCCAAAACATATAAAAAATATAAAGTACAGAATAAAGAACTTTAAAGACAGACTATTTAGAATATGTGAAATTTCAAAAGATTTAAACATAAGAGGTTATTCTTACAAACATAAAAGCAATTTACTAGAATGTACTAATAAAGTACAACATAATCATATTTGTTTGAAGAAACACATGTATCCTAAAGGTTTGGATATAGAAGCATTAAATGTAAAACAACTCTGAGCTGTTGCAAAGATTTTGAAGATAGGAAAATACAACAATGTTCATAGAGAAACACTAATAGATTTAATAAAAAACAATAAACAGTTATTAGAAAAACCATTATTACATATTTAGAGAAGAAGAAAGTTGTCAAATTGAAACAAATAGTAAAAGAATAGAAACTTCGTAGATATTCTTTTGTTAAAGGTTATAAGAGTCTTGGAAAAACGGATTTAAAAAATTGGTATTGTAACAAGAGTAAAGCATTAAAAGATTACAGGGTTTTAACTTCAATGATGCAATATAATTATTCTTGTGAAAAGTTTCATTATAAAACACAATGTAGTAAAATACTTAATAATTATTTATTTCTCTTTAAAACTCCATTGGATACACTAAGATCATCTAAATATTTCTCTTTTTTGAGAGATTAAAAATTTAATCTCTATGGGTCTTAAACAAAATAAGCAAATCATTTTGATTACAAATTATATTTTACCTTTTCTATGTGGAATTCCAGGGGAAGAAATATTTCCCCTTGAATATTTGCAACAAATGAAAAAACATTATGTTAAATTTCTCAAACAAAACCAAATTCGATATACAGAAATGGTGTATGATAACCCATTAGCTCTAGAATACGAATTTATTCAAATTGAGAATAAAAAATTAAGACCAAATAATCCTGGCCAGAAAAGAATCAGATTCAAATACTGATTTCAAGAATCAGTAATCTGTTTTTTAAAGTATTCATATGGTATACAAATTTCATTACTTTTCAGATAATATAAATAATTTACATTTTATCAGTTAATTGATTTATGAATATTAATATATCTTCATTAGAATAACATATCGATAGAAAGAATGAAAATGCAGGTTTTTTCATTGTTAATGTAGCCATTTATATATGAAAATTTTTATAAGGCAACTTTTTCTTTATCTACCCAACTATTATGTGAATTATCAAGTCCCAACCATTTAACATATACTTTATCTCCTTTCTTTCTCAATACTTTTTCAACAAGATTTCCATCAGGATATTTAGGTTTCTGTAGTTCTTGTTCATAAGATTTCCATCAATATCTTTCAGTTTATATGTTACTGGATTCGAAGGAATAACAGACTAAATATCAAAAGTTTCTGTTGTCCAATTAGTTGTTTACCCTTTTCAAAAGGTCCTACAAATTCACTGGTTTTAATTTTATCTCCTATTTTAAATTTAACAGTTTCATTAGATATAATGACAGTTCATTTATAATTCTTTTCACTGTTTTCTATTGGTTTCATTTTTTTAGTTGAATGATTTGTATTGTTGTATTCATCAACTAATTTCGTAACTGTAGCAACCCATTTACAATTTCCTTGACACCTAAATTTTTTCTAGATCTTCTCCATAAGTGTTCTGCTCAATCTTTCAACGACAGATGCTTTTAATTCACTGAAACTTGAACACTGGCAAATATTATATTTTTTCATAAATTCTAGAATATCCTTATTATAATAATCTTTACCATTATCTGTTTGTAAGTTTTTTGGAGTTCTCAACTTAAATATTTTTTTCAAAAGCGTCAACAACATTCTTTCCTGTTTTATTTTTAACTGAAACAGCCCAAGGAAATTTTGAAGAAACATCACTAACAGTTAATAAAAGTTTATATCCTTTATTTATTTCTGATATTCCTTTCAGTTTTCCAGAGTTCATTTCGACGAATCAGCTTTTCATAAATCATCCATACTGAGAGAAATTACCTTTCTTCTATTAAAATTTTTTCCCATAGGTTTGTGTAATTGATTAACGATTTCTTCACAGACATTATGTTGTAAACCATTGCCTAGAAAATTTTAAAGGAATTTACTCTCTTTATGGTTTTACAAGCTGTACAAAGACCTTGAATTCTCTTTCTTGTATTTTTAGTTGTAAATCGGTGAGGATTATGTGTTTCAGTAAATTTTCTACACTTCAAACAGTAGATGTGAGAGTCCACTTATAGAGAAAAAATTATATGATTCAACTTATTTCACCAAATATAATTAACTTTCCATCTGCAGGAACAGTTAAAAGCCTGTCTTTTAATCTTACAGTTAGAAAATTTTATATCAGAACTATTTTTGATTGGCTAGAATTAGTTATTTTGTCAAGAACACCCATCGATAAATGAAAATCATTAACTGTTAAAACTCTGTTTATATTTTTACCAACAACAACAACAACATTTATAGTAATAAAATCATACATACTCACTGAAAGAGTACGTTTTTTGTTTGCCTCCATTCGTAAATCTCAGTTCAATAATTCGTTTATCATATCGTTTCAGATTACTTCACTCATTTAAGTGTGAAGTTAAATCTGTTTTCGAGAAATAATCTGAAAAATCTTTTTCAATTTCCTTTTTTGTGAAGTAATTAGTTACATCAGCTTTATTGACGTAATTATACAGTTGTATTAGATTACTTGTGGATTCAGGGTTTGTAACAAGATTGAATAACTTTTTATAAGTATTGGTTGATAACTGCATCATAACCACTTATTGGATCTTTCATACCTACTAATCTTATACCTTTAAAACTTACATAACCTTTCATAGCTTTAAAAATGTTAGCTATTTCTTTTCGAAATTGCTAGATTATACCATTTATATTTGTATTTTCTGATGACTGAAAACTATGGATATCATTAAATTTTGTTTCTAATGGGTGTAATGTCAGAATTATTTTTTTAAGTTCTGATGCTAGCTCTTCCTTAATTTTTGGGCCTATATTTATATGTAAATGTATGATTTTTTAAATTCTCCACTGTCTTTAGGACACAACTTATTTCTAAATTTTTTTTAAATTTCTCCACTGTCTTTAGGATACAACTTATTTACTAAAATATGCATTTGTTAAAGTCAAAATATCATTAGTCTTATAAATATCTGTTAACACTTTTAATACAAATGTACAAAAAATGACACAAATGACTTCATCAGAATTTTGTATTCTGTAGATAGATAATTTTTTCCCAAATAGTTAACTAGTTGTTTAGGTATATTTCCTTTAAATTAATCGAAAACAAATTTCTTATTTATAGATTTACACTAAGAAATCCAATGAGTACCAATATGGTCATGTGTGTCTAAATTAACTATTCCACATTCAAGATTTTTTGGTCTATTGGGTAAGTCATCAATGATACATATCTACAGTATTTAATTTGTAATTTTTTAACTAATTCTCTCATATCAAAATATAATAATGTTCTATCACATTTTTAATCACTTCCTTGAAATGTTTTCCTCTTTTTCATTCTAGTGCCAGCTTGCTTTTACACTGCTAGATATGTCTTATTTGCTCTTCTAATCTTTTATAATTTTTTGTTTATTATAAACTGCTTTTCGGATTGCTGCTGCACCTCTGGCTATGAACCAATTGCACCTAGTGCTACAAGTAAAACTAGTAAAAATCCTCCTTATGTTTTTCAATGATTTTTACCACAACTTGAATGCCTAATGTAATAAGTAAATTTCCGCCCATTTTCTTATTGCATTGATGGGCTCTTGAAACTTTGTTTCTAGTTCTCTTGCTCTTTTGAGAATCAGTTCAAAATTCATCCATACTATGTAACTAATTATTTTTTATTTTAATTTCAGTTGGATTTGGTGGTGTCTCTCCACTAGGTATTAAAGTATAATCAACTGAAAATTTATTCGTTTATACAGATAAAAATTTATAAGGATTAATATTTTTACACTTCCCAACCATTTGCATCCACACCTAAGACCAAACCTAATTTTCTGTTCCTCTAAATGTGGTAGCTGCAATTTTCTCTTTCAAACTAGCATCTGAACAGTGCATTCTTTCTTTTGCTGCTTTTTTGAACTCTTTATTGATTCATGTAGTGGTTTTAAATCTTTATGATCATGATAGGGTATCTCATGTTGTTTACAAGCTTCATCTAACGGATTTATTCCTTCATTGCCACATGCTACTCTTTCATCTAGTTTAGTAAATGACCCACGAAATTCATAGCCCAGTGGATGCATCTATGTCATTGGTAAAGTATTTAAAACCCAACTGATTAATCCTTTACCATGTTTATCAATTTTCTAAAATGTGTGAAGATTATTCAAAAATCTAAATATGAACTGCCTTTAGGATTATTAATAATAAAATCATTAAATTTGTTTGTCAATATATGAGTTATTCCTACTTTTTCATTATGATAATTTTTATTTCCGGCTAATTTCTCTCCATGAATATCACATAATCTATCGATTAATTGAGAGACATCTTCCATCCAAACATATTCGATTGGTTTTTTCTTTACATTTCTTTACTAAGCCTTTACTCATTTTTTCTTCCTAATTTTTCAGTGAATCATCAAAATTTTTTTTCTTAATGCTAGAAAAAAGTCATTAACCATTTCTTTCATCAAGTATTTATATTTATTTCCTTTACTCGATTTTATTTGGATTATTATCAGAATATAATAATCCCAAAGGGTGGAAAATACCTGTATAATTTGATAAATCAGAACCTGTAAATAGTTGTTTGTTTTTTTAGTTAAGAGATCTGTACCTTTTTATGTCCTATAACCAATAGTTAATTTACACCAAGCGAGATGGCGCAATGGTTAGACACTGGACTCGCTTTCGGGAGGATGACGGTTCAATCCCGTGACCGGCCATCCTGATTTAGGTTTTCCATGATTTCCCTAAATCACTCCAGGCAAATGCTGGGATGGTTCCTTTCAAAGGGCGCGGCTGACTTCCTTCCCCGTCCTTCCCTAATCCAATGAGACCGATGACCTCACTGTCTGGTCTCCTTCCCCAAACAAACCAACCCAATAGTTAATTTATCTTCATCAAATTTTACTGGTAATTTACCAAGAATTTTAGCATACCAACAAGTTTTGTTCCAAAAAACCTTACCTTCACCGTGATTAATATATTCCAAAATTTCCTTATTTACATTTATTTTTTAATACTTTTATTATTTTCCTATCTTTAATCCATTCTCCATACTTATTCAATAAATTGTATATTTCTGATTCACTTAAAATATAGTCGTGCTGTGGACTTTCATATTGTTTAATTGGTGATGCATCATTAAATTATTCTAACTGACCAATTATAACTGAAAATAAGAAATCATCTGTTTTTCAACTTCTCCGTTTTTTTAATAACTTCAGAACATTATCATCTAATCCCTTGATTCCTTGTTTAACATGTTTGATTGCATTGATAACTGATTGACCTTCTTTTTTAAAATTTTCTTATTCCATTCTTGGGTGCTTTTTCCATTTATTAAATTCTTCTTTTAATTGTTATTTTACTTTTCTATTTCATCTACCATTTTTAACAACCTCTGAGGCTACAACAAAGTTTTACGTAGTCCTTTAAGATGATCATATTTTGCACATGTTTATTAGAGATGAAAAGACAATTAAATCGGTGAAAAGGCCTTTTTTCTGTACTTTCCTTGTTTTGGTTTCCTATTCATGACTAGTGTAAAATATCCAAATTGTTCATTCCAACATTTAACACAAATTTGTTTAAAATCGTCATATTTCTTTAAATCCCCAACAACAAACTCATGACAAATATTCAAGTTTTAATTGTTCTGTCTGAAGATATTTTGAAAAATTTAGTTTATCTCTGACTAATTGTTTAGCTATTTTTGAATAAGCTAAATAAAAACTGCCTATTCATATAATGAAAAATGTATTAATAAATGAGTAGATTATTTCAATTGGGTGATAAAACATCTGTTAAAAAAAGGTTGACTTTACCTATGTGACATAGCTTTAGTGATGTTACACTGGTTAGTTTATGTTTAACTCTGAATATTACACAAAAAATAATAACCTTTATTGTGACAGAGAAACAATAGAGATTACCGTAGGTCAATATAGTTTAAAAAACTTGGAACAGCTGATTTATTCGAAAATACTTAATATAGACATTAAAGCAGATGAAATTTTAAATAGAGTTGTTCTTGAAAGTGATGTAAAATTGTACATGGATATAAATTTAGTATAGGTAGTTTATTAGGATTTAGTAACCAACTGTTAATGAAAAAACTATTGGTAACAATGTTCCTAAAATTATTCAGTTTGAATCAATTAATATAAATTTTAATTTAGCTGATGGAATGTTTGTAAAGCATAAATGATCACTTTCACTGTGAAACTAATATTATTGTATCATTGAAGCCTAATGCAGAATTTGGAGGACCAAATAATTCATGTATATATTCTGATTTCTGATACTATTCGAGATCTAGAAATTATTGTAATTGATGAGAATGATACTTTGATTGACTTTAATGGTGTTCAAAAAACATCTGAATAAATTTTCTTCTTATTAAATCATGAGCAGAATCAAGAATTATTAGTTTTACTCAGTCCCTGTTAGTGAGAAGACTAAAAATAATCTAACTCTCCCCAACAGGAGATTGTTGGATTCATTCTAATTGTACACAGTTATACATGAACTTTAGTATTGTTACAGATAACCCTGATGGATCACAAACAGATTATCCAACTTATCATGCAGTATACAAGAAAAAAATAATTGGTAACTATGTGGCAAAGCTGTTAGAGGTCATCATCATAAAGAAAGGAAATAATATTTAAGCTATAATCGAACATCCATTCATTTCTTCATCCGTCCTTGTGTGATTGACTTCGACTCTAGCTCATGAGCTAAGCATGGAAGGAAATTTCCTCAATAATAAAAAGTAAGAGAAATGAAATACTTTTTCCACTAGATTTGTGTGATGGTTTCCTTAGAGATTATAAGGAGGTGATTTTGGAAGGAGATATTACTGTAATTTTTAATTAGAGTTCCAGTGCTGGTGATGCTATCCTCAGATAGGCTGATAGGATTGAAACTGAAATTGAAATAAAAGATACTCTTCCAAAAGAAGAAGAAATTGTTGTAGAATCAATGTAAATTCGTGTTCCAGTTGTTAAATAGGAACTGAAATATTCACCTGAGTTAGAGCAAGAAAAGCTAAAAAATACGAAGGTACCCATATCTTTCATTGAACCACAGACCATAGAGATTGCTGGATTGAATGTAAAAAGAAACTTTGAACTAGATATTACTAACGACTATAATTCTGCAAAATCTGATATGCCTTATTTTATTTTTGTCATCTTTCAGACTAATCGAAAAAATAATGAACTACTTGATTCTTCTTTATTTGATCACATTAAATTGCAAACTATCTGTATAAAGAAGGGAAGAAATAAAGTTATTCCTCAAGAAATGTGGAATCTAGATCCATTAAGTAATTGCCTGAAAGAATATGTTCAAAAAATGTTCAAATGTGTGTGAAGTCTTATGGGACTTAACTGCTAAGGTCATCAGTCTCTAAGCTTACACAGTACTTAACCTAAATTATTCTAAGGACAAACACACACACCCAGGCCCGAGGGAGGGCTCGAACCTCTGCCGCGACCAGCCGCACAGCCCATGACTGCAGCACCCTAGACCGCTCGCTAGTCCCGTGAGGCTGAAAGAAGATGATGTTTTCCTATTTTTTTTAATGGGAGTCACCGAATTGAATGGTGATGTCAATGTAACACCACTCAATTTTATTGAAAATTATTCTATTTTTGCTATAAATGTGCCTAGGAGAATGAATGCATTAGCCATGCAGAAAACTACAATGAAAGTAAATGCAACTTTTAGAGTTAAAATTCCAAATTATACACCTGTTTACACAATAAAGTATGGAAAGAAAAATCTCATATTGCTCCTTGCACAGGATTTTTAGCTCAAAAATTTTTGATCTTATTAATTTTTAAGCTACATAAATGGATACTCTACTGAAAAAGCTTCATAACTCAAGTGATTAGGATTTGTTTGAAAGGATTAGTGAGTTAGCAGTAAATAAATTGTATTACATTATGGGCTACGCATATTTAAAAACTAGATATAGGGAAATAATTTGTATGGAACTCGATAGAAAATTTAAAATTATTTTACCAAACAGATATAACAAATTAATTACCAATTGGGGCATTCAGTTTTTTGAAGAATGTAATATGAAACTAAGATATAAAGTAAAGAAGAAACTTAAAAATAATGATAATGAATTTCACGGTCTGGAGTTCATTACGTGAGACACAATTTTTATTTTTATATTAATTTGTGGGTGAGTTGAGTTTGCTCAGTGAATCATCTCCTAGTGCTCTGAACGGGCCCACTTACTGCTTCAACCAGCAATTCGTTGTTCAAGCCATCGACGAGTCCATAATCTTCTCTACTGATTTCTTCGCCCTCCTTCGACAACTGCTGCCAGAGTTAATGCAGTTATTTTACGTGTGTCCCTTTTCGTTAGTAAATTGCGTGGTTTTCTCGCCAGATGCAACCAAGAACTGCCGCTGGACAGCGCTTCGTCCTAAAATTACTATGTGAAGCAAGAACTGCCGCTGGACAGCGCTTCGACCTAAAATTACTATGTGAAGCACGCTCAGTGAGATATAGCGGGACGTTTAAGAGTGTGCAACAAACACGACGGTCACCGAATCTTGCGTGCTTCCCGATGAGAAACAGGTCCCTTATGAGGACGATTTAATTGCCAGCCTTATGACTGGCAACAGACCGACTGACATCCCGCTCCAGCATTGCATATTCACCTTTGATCTATGCCCTGTCAGGACGCAGTGTTCTAAAACCGGCAGATCATTTCTGCAATGTACGTAGATAACACGGTACAAAATTATTTGTACTAACCTTTATGATTTTTATTTTGAGTATGCTTTACTCGTTTATTGTATCCATTGGCTGGACAAAGTATTTTCACCAACGCAAGCCTGACCTTGAACTGGGGTTCCTGTGTATAATCCAATGTATCGCAACACAAAGAACAGCGGTTGCGGTAACCAGGAGTAAATATTTAGTTTCTACTTAATGTTGTTCGTTAAGGATGTGATAGAACGATTGTTATGTCTTTACAGTATTTAGTGGTAGCATTCAACGGTAGTTTTTGTCCTACACACAATTCACAGAGCCTTGCATAAGCTTGACACTGTTGGAGCCCACACCAGATCAGCAGGACTCGACCTAGTGAAATGTGCTATGTGAGATGGGCCGGCCACTGACAGAAGTCGTCGATCCTAATGTAAGACGAGGACACATAGTTCACTGTGTCTTTATTCCACTTTGTATTGTCAATGCCTCAATTGTGTTGGTAGACATTTCAGAGTTATAATACCATGAGCTAATTTTTACAACCTGACAATGAGAGTGTTGTCTCTCTGAAAGTGTTGAGTTGTGTGTAGGACAAAAATTACGATTGAATGCTACCAATTAGTACTGTTTAATTTCTATTATTAAAATGTAGGTTCGGTGATACTTTCCGGCTTCCCATTCATTCCCCATACAACAGGTTATCTGCGTAGCATGTACATATTAACACTAATATGGTTTTCTGTCCCTGTCTGTTGTTTATTTGGAGACAGTTAGCTGTGTTGGTTTTCCTTGTCAGAAATTTGCGATTAGGTTACACTTTTCAACACAGGATCTCTAAATGAGCATCTGCAAAGGAGCAGTGTAAATCATTCAGGTTTCATCTCTCACTTTTGTGATGTAATATGCATACCTGCATTTTATCGATCTGGCGTTACCTACCAATGGTTCTGCAACCCTTACAGCTAGTTATAGTGGACAGAAGTTAATATCAGTAGATGCTGACTCGTTTTCACAGAATCAGACGTCCATATGTCGATCTCTATATATCAAAAATTCTTATTCATTGCTATAAACACATCCCTCTGACTCATACAAACACTCTGTTTCACTCTGACTACCAAATCTTGGTGTCTAGTTTTATATAGTCGAGTGCCGTCCTGGAAAGAAGAGAACTGTTTCTTACAGACGTTTCATTAACTTCCACCACACTGACAATTTTGTTCTGCCTACTCTGTTTGCGATGTAATTTCTGAATAATATGTTTATAAAATAACGAACATATGCCTGAATTGCAACTAACCTACCAGAAAGTCCCATTTATACGTCTGTACTTCAACTGCTCAGCAGTATTAATACAGCTCTAGTTTTTATGAATATGAAATAACATTGCATAACTGTGTCACCTTATTTATTTTTCTCTTTAAATGTAAATGACAGATTCTGTTCTTATTTATTCTTCCAGAGTTTTAAAAGTATTTATTAATATTAGCAGCTTTACTGCTTAGAATGGGGCTAATCTGCGTCTGTGGAGAGTACGGTCCTACTTGTTACACAGTTTTCAAAGGAGGATTTCAGTGCACAATGCACATGGACAGCACAGATTTTTAGATGCGTATTTCCACAGAATATTTTTCATTTTGTCTCCTGTAACTTCGTTAACAAGTACTAATTAAGACTGCATTACTGCCTAGTTTCACATAATTAGTATATGAAGCTGCAGAGAAGCTACAGGAATAACATTAATTTCATCTGTACAGGGTGTGTCACCTAACATTATCACTGGAAACACCTCCCAAACCACAACAAACACTGAATAACCAATTACACTGACGGAAAGTGAGGATAGGGGCTGGTGGAACTGGTTAATACAAACCATTGAGAAATGCACAGAAGTATGATTTTCAACGCATACTTATGTTTTCTTTAATGGAAACATGTTATTATTTATAGTACACTGAAAATAGAAAAAAATACTTACTCAATGCCATTTTTTACACTGTAAAATGTTAAGTACATCCGGAGTAATTTGTAACATAAAGTTGACGCTTGAAACTTCAGACGTGTAGTAGCGTGTTGTAACAAACAAGATCTGTAAGGGTATGTTTACGAAGACTACGATGTTTACGAGTTTGGCTGTCTTAGTGTCTGCATGTAGCGTTTGCTGAATTAGTCCCTGTGCTCAGAATAGCTGTAGTACACTGTGTTACCGGACATCTGTTATAGTGAACTGTACACAATTAAGAACATAAGTACGCACAGTAGGAACGTGAGAAGGTCGCAAGTGCAACAATGTGTACAGTGGTTTAAGAACTGTGAAAATAGTTTATTCAGACTCTGAACAGGCAGAGATGATACTCATCTATGGCGAGTATAGACAAAATGCAGCTGCGGCCTGCAGGTTGTATGCAGAAAGGTACTTGTACAGAGATCACCCAACGCGCCTCACATTTTGAAACATCTACAAGCAATTGTATGCAACAGGTATGGTAACACACAAACGGGACCGTAACAATCTCATCAAAAGAGAAGCAGGTACAGTTGATGTGTTACCTGCTGTTGCCGTTAATGAGTTCACGTGACATCGCTAGAGGCACCGCAATGAGTCAAAGTAGTTTAATGCACATCCTTCTTCATCACAAATTTCACCCGTATCATGTGTTGCTTCATCAGCAATTACATGGAGATGACTTTAATAACCGAGTAAATTTCTGTCATTGGGCACTAACAGAGAATGCGTTGCAGTTCTATGTGTTTACTGATGAAGCAGGTTTCACAAATCTCGGTGCAGCGAATTTACGGAACATGCATTACTGGTCCGTGGGGAATCCTCGCTGGCTAGGACAGGTAGAGAGACAGCAACCGTGGAATGTAAATGAGTGGTGCGGAGTAATTGGCGACCATCTCATTGCTCCTCACTTGATTGAATGCACCCAAACAGCTGCAAAATGCATCGAGTTTCTACAAAATGATCTGCCATCATTACTACAAAATGTCCCGCTGGAAACGCGTAGACGTATGTGGAATTAACATGATGATGTTCGTGCACATTCTGCAATGAACACTAGGCTGACCCTTGACAGACAGTTCCACGGGCGTTTCATACGACGTGGCCGACGCATAAATTGGCCAGCCCGTTCACCTGATCTTACACCTTTCAATTTCTTTCTGTGGGGTACGTTAAAGGGGAACGTGTACCGTGATGTGCCTACAACCCCAGAGGATACGAAACATAGTATTGAGGCAGTCTGTAGCTATATTGAACCAGATGTACTTAGTCGTGTAAGACATTCATTACACGGTAAATGGCAAATGTGTGCAGCAAACGATGGGCACCACTATGAACATTTATTGGCCTGAAAAATCAGGACACACTCTTTTACATTCTGTAACTGAAAACACAAAAAAAACAAATTTGTAAGTTTAACTACATTCTCATGTTAATGTACACTCTTTGACATAAAACTCGACCGGCGGTCGGCCGCTGCAGAGGCAAAGTCCGCGCCGATCGCGACATGGGACAAATAAATTGGCCAACTCGCTAATTGGCCACACTGTAGACTGCGGCACTTCCTGGAGGAAGTCTTGTCCTATATATGGGAAACCATTCACTGTTTACGCCCGTGGTATGGCGGTACCGTGCGTTGTTTCTGTATATAATGTCTGTAGATCGAAACTGGCTGGGGCAAAAAAATTTTACAGCCTCTTCCAACTGAATGCTGAAGACGTGAATGTAATGGTAATGCAAATTCAATCTCTTTCACTTTCTATCACACCGATAACAAACTTTCATCCAATAACCACTTTGCGGCAGATCTCTTGCAGAGTGTCCTCCTCTGGACACCGCATGCGGCAAAGCTCCGGGATCCATTTGCTGGCTACTTGCAGCGGCCGTGGCGACAGCAGCGGCGCTGCACCCCCCGTTCTTTATCGAAAGCGCCTACTACCGCCCATCGCTTTTGATAATTTAAAACGCTTTATTATTATTAAATGTTGCTCCATAGAAGATTTCTACGATTTCCATTCTCGCTCGAAAGCAACAGAGACTGACGCCCTGATTAGTAGATGGGTTCTGTATTACATTAATCGGCAAGAGCTGCGTATGGTCCGAAATTAATTTTATAGATTTAGACGAAATTAAACCACCTCACTACATTCGATGAATTTATAAATGCTTCATACCTCTTTCTTTTCCTTTCAAAGTCAATTATTTGTGCAACTATTGGCCAATATTCGGATATTTTCGTCAAGCCAGAGTGAGCGTCTGTGGTGTAAAGTGTATTATAGTTTCATTCCTTATCGTAAGTCTATGCGATAAACTGTGGGAATACCTTGCAATGCATGCTCTGTAGCAGTGCAGGAACACTGCACATTTGGAGTTCCATGTATGGATTCATGAGGTATTTAACGTTGATCGGAAGTGATAGTTAAGGTCATCACTTTTAATCCAGAAGAAGTTATCGATTTTGAGGTTTCATAGAATGGAAAGGAATTGCTAAGACCGGCGTCAGCAAATGTCTACTGTAGTGGCGTAGCAAGACAGCCACGCCACTCGGAGGTAGCCGAAAGGCACGCGTTTAATTACACGCAGACTGGCGTGAGGTCTGGAACAGGACAATGTCTTGAGAATTGCAGATAAAGTACATAGATGATGTAATACTTAACTTTAATCCATAATTGGTGTACATCTCTCTTGACTGTACATGCTTCACAATAATATCAATTGAATACGGCGCCTTGCTAGGTCGTAGCAAAAGACGTAGCTGAAGGCAATGCTAACTATCGTCTCGGCAAATGAGAGCGTAATTTGTCAGTGAACCACTGCTATGAACGTCGGCTGTACAACTGGGGCGAGTGCCAGGACGTCTCTCTAGACCTGCCGCGTGGTGGCGCTCGGCCTGCAATCACTGACAGTGGCGACACGCGGGTCCGACGTATACTAATGGACCGCGGCCGATTTAAAGGCTACCACCTAGCAAGTGTGGTGTCTGGCGGTGACACCACATTTACAGTTAAATGCTATTGCAAAATTTAGAAGAGAGGAACTATATTTATCAACATGTTCATTTCATAAACAACCTCCTGACATGTTAGACCCATATGACGAACAAAGCTCAAATTCGAATCGTTGACAGTGGGTTTGAATCTTTTTGGAAACTATTTTACAATGAAGCACCTTGTCATTAGCAAAGCAGACATCCATAATATTAACATAATTTACTAAGTCGAAATTGCAAGAAGATTTATGTGTAAAGGCATTCTTCAGATTTAGCAGTTTGCAACTCCATTAGTTAAAATGGAAAATAAAACGTTGTGTTCAGCGGGCTTCACCGAGATTGAAACTGTCATTTCATATAGCACCACCATCGCAACACATAATGGAACCGCTGAGCTAACGACACACTGGCGGTAACATGCGGACTATAGTCATTACGATATTCCCAGAGCCTCAAAACGCAACATTAAACACACATACACGTGTTACTTATGTGAAGAATACCGTTCTTGGAGCCCAGAAATTAAATATGCTTCCTAAGTGTCTCATCTTACAGTGGATTATATCATAAGAGTCTTCGATGTGAATAACGAATTCCAAGTGAAATTCGCGACGTAATGCTGGGCTACACCCGGAAGTAAATGCACTCTCACAGCGTTGACAAATACTTGCTGCGACGCTGCCAATTCAAATTACATCGAAAGCTTATTTTAATTGAATATAATGTAAGATATCAAACACTTTGCACCGCGATGTCGAATGTGTCCACGTGCAATCTTTTGCAGCATACATATAGAATGTCATGATTACCACGAGAATGAAGAAATATGTTAGTATGGATGGAAGCAAGAAGAGAAGCAATCAACAAATATTCGATTCCACATGGCATTCATTTCATTTGAGATTTAAGAAGAGGTAAAGCGGGATATTACTTTCGTTAACACGATAGATATGCCGGACATATGGACAACGAGGAAGTCTGTGCCTTCATAAGTTTCCTCGTTGAAATGTGTATGCTCTATTATATACTAAGTAGCCTGATCATTGTTTGCATGATGTTATCCTCTTATTCGGCCCTTAAACGATGAACAGATTCCAAATGCATGTCTCTGCATGAAAGTAGTTGTTCGAACCCTTCTGAGTTATATTTTGTGCATTTGCTTGGAATTCATGATGCAGACCGCTGTGCCTCCGCCCCTCCCAAACTAAACCGTTTTTTATTCACTGGCATAATTTATTCAGACAGCATCAGTACAAGACATCAAACAAAGCCATCCATTTGCAGATGCAACACTCTAACCAGCAGCTGACCTAAGGGTAATTCACGGTCATGGTCCGAAATTAGCAGCTGTCTGCTACTGTGGCATAGTCTGTACTACATTTTTGATTTCGCTGCACCAGTTTATCTGGTGACACTGTTTAATCAACAGGAGTAATTGCAGAGTTGTGCCGGCGTATCTGACCTCCTATTGACTTCTTCACGTATCTCACTTCTCCTGAAGCGTTGATCACGAGATGCCGAAGTAAATGAGTGTATCATGCATGACGTAACATTCATTATTCCCTTCTTTGATAGCCACTCTCCATGTGCATCGATATCAAATAGGGATGTGAAAACTCTTGCGAGTGAGAGAATGATAATAATAATCGTACCAAGAACAAGCAAGTAATAAATGAAGTTTATTGCAATACAGAATGAGAAAAGCTGTAAAATAAAAGTCTATAAAAACAGGTTGTTCGTTGAGCTGGCACAATGCAAATATCTTCTTAGCATTTTGTTACTAAATTTAGTTCTGGATGTTTGCAGAGAAAAAGGAAAATTCGGTACTTCTCGCTAGTGTAATATAATGTGAACCAGCAAGTACCCTTTCCTTAGATCAGGACTCAAGCAGGCCCCCAAGTAGTTACCAAGGTACTTCTGCTTTCTGCTCGCTGACATTGTTCTGATGACGGTTAATGTAGATAGTTCTGATTATCAAATAAAAAACATATTGCAGATTAGTTTCTAGGATCATAATATTAAATTTGCGTAGTAGATGGCACTTGAACGTGATGACTAACCAGGTGACTCATCAATATAAAAAGACAATATTATGACAATTTAGCAGGATTACTCAACATGAACTCTGAAATTGGGTGACTGACCGCAAAGGTGCTAAACGTCGTCAAGAATATACCAAGTCCCAATCACACTAATAATATAAAGATCGTCTTCGACAGCTCGCCACTTTCACATTGCTATCTCAACCCCATTCCAGACAGCCCTCGGTGGAGCTGCACTAAGTTGCCGATGTAATTGAAGGCCTTCAAACCGACAACAGACCACACATTGAAAAATACAAGACAATTTTCTTGCAGCGTAAGCTTATTTTAACTAAACCTCAAATCATTGTCCTATTCAAAAAAAGTAAAATGTTACACACTGTTGACGTCAAACAGACATTATCTACGT
This sequence comes from Schistocerca nitens, assembly GCF_023898315.1. Lineage (NCBI taxonomy): Eukaryota > Metazoa > Arthropoda > Insecta > Orthoptera > Acrididae > Schistocerca > Schistocerca nitens. The sequence goes on along the minus strand of NC_064616.1, from coordinate 553,410,229 downwards.
TCTGTCTTGTGTCCTACTCATCTATATCATCAGGTGTACTATCAAAATGATTAGATATCATGGATGCTAATGTAAAGCGCTGATACCAGATGGTGGGTTCACAACAATATTGATGCAAAAATAAAACACAAGTTCGCAAAAGTGCAGTTGTGCATTTGCGTACGTTTTCACCTCCAGATCTACCATAGATAATGCATGCTAACAAACTTGGTCATTGTCCCTGTAATTTTTGCCCTCTTATTTCAGACCGAGTTGATGAACAAAGTAAAATTCGTGACTCTCATAGATGCTTCGAATCTGTTCAGTAATTTTATCAGTAATATTGATGTGACTTAAGGTTAGTGAGGTTTACGATCATGGCAACTCCTGCCAGTTTGCTAGGACACACTTACATGTGACAGGTAGCACCTGATTTAAAACTTACCGAAAGGAATTGACAAGACATATCTCTTGCAGCAAACCTGGAACTGCTTTCGGAGGCAACTACCGTTTTATAAAGTCACTACTTTACAACTATGATGCCAAGGAATTCCTGCATAAATTCTCTCATTGCCATAATCGCGGCTGCAGTGTGTAAACTGACAACTCACAATGTGAAGGATGAGACAAGGGATAGATTCTGCATGAAATGACCTTGTACTCACAAAGCATTACTAACTCAATAAGATATCATCAGAGGGAATATTGACAGTATTTCATACAGATGACAAGAAAATGCCAGGCGAATTTAGCAGGATAAATCAGTCCCACAGCTGCAAATCATTGTTATGCCAACAGGGTTGCCAAAGAATTCCTACAACATTGCAGTCTGGACCACGCCGACAGCAAGAAGAACGTGTTTTTGTAGCCTAAATATTTCATGATAGGATCCAGACATCCAATCTATCGCGAGAGAGTCTGCTCTCCAAATTTTAGATATGTGGTGTGGCCATGTGCCTACAATTTAGTAATAACCCTCTGACTGTTATTCCCATTTATGTGATTGGGATGGCGAGAAAGCTCTACCATGGTTTATCTATATGTCTACTGAAACAAGCGACATAACATAATAGCAGGAAGCCTGTCATATACTTTCAGATAAGGTTTCCTGAGCGGCAGATATATATCATATTAGCATGCTTACCCCATCAAAAAGGATTTCTTGTTATTGAATTTTACATACATTTTACTACTGAAGGCCTCAGGTTTCTTGCTTCCCACATAGCAAACAATGGCTACCACTCTCGCTGTTGCATGTCATAACCTAATTCCTTCAGTATCATCTGGTTTAACTTCGACTACAGTTCGTTATCCTTAAACATATGCCTTTGCTTCAAAAACAACAAGTATCATCTCTAGGTAATGTTCACTGCGGGACTACTCAAGAAGCTTTTCGAATAGAAGCGAAAATCGTTTAGCGGATGAGAACTTTATTTCGTAGTACACCTCAGAACGAAAGAAACAAAATAACAGTAAGAGCAGAAGGCTCATCATATCGAGCGTGGACACCGTCAACGCAGTGCCCTGAATTTGGCCATATTCCTCCGAATTTACATCCTGATAGCCCAAAGGCGCTGTACTTCAAAAATATCAGCCTATTCGCACGGGAATTACTATCCACATGTAATTGCTAGAATATCTTGCTACGTCAGGTATCAGGTATCTGTTATCAGACGCTCGATCTGAGCTGTTGAATTTTATTGAATCAACCTGCTGTGTTTAGGAGATTGATCAGAGCAACTGGATGAGTTTATTATTTTGGTATAATGTATGAAAACTCACTTTTCCCACTTATCTTATCCTAAATAGTCCACGATTGGGTTGAGAGCAAGGTAAATGGTATGCATTGTGGATAGAATGGGAGTGAATATTGAAACGAAATTATTAGTATCATGGGAAGGCAATGATGTATCGATATGCAGTGACACGAGAGTTTTCTGAGGTAAAGGTCTGTCTCTGACATTGGAGAGAAGGGGGCTAGGTTTGTCTGTATTCTTACGTTAAGTTCACTGAGTAGAAAAGCGCGGGCAGATTTCGTTGTGTGCTGGGAAGAAGACAGCCGGGAGTTTCAAATGCTTGAAATTCTGGAGCCTTGATTGGCCAGGGTGCACACCACCCTCGCCGTAGGGAGGGGACAGCGGTAGCGTGGTAAGAGAAAGGCACTTGCCTGGGGACGACTGAAGCAGTCGTATGGACTGAGGAAGTGGTGGAGCAAAATGCTCTCCGCAAAGGGAAAGGAAATGAGTTATTTAAGGCTCTACTTTTCCACCTTACATGATAACATTCTCTTTCAGAGTATATTTAATTTAATATAATATTTTTGAGGGAACCAAATTGTTTATAGACAGGTAAAAAGATAGGCAAATGTGAGAATACTATGTCGCGACCGAGAAGAATAACTTGAAAGTTAATGGAATTTGATATTTCGATTGAGTAATTCGGTGAACAGTAAAGTGTTAAAATTCAATTGTAAAGCCGGTACGACACAAATAGGATACATGTGACGAGCTATTATAGTCTAAAGACCTGGCACTCACCACATGGGACTGATGAAGAAAATGATGAAGAGTGGATGACTGAGTGCTAGGAACCATTAGTTTAAAAGTAGGAATGTGTTGATTTACCGTTATTATTTTTAGTAATGGTCAATTTAAATTGATGATTCTGGTTAGTTTGTTTCAAAATCTGATCTGGAAGTGTAGGAATTTATTATCTCGTGGCTTTAACTAATCAATCTGGTAACAGAAATTCATGGTAGAAAGTAATGCTCCTAATTTTAATCTGAAAGAATTAGTTTTCAAACAAGCCATTTGTGTCCCGAGTTCGAGTCTCGGTCGGGCACACAGTTTTAATCTGCCAGGAAGTTTCATATCAGCGCACACTCCGCTGCAGAGTGAAAATCTCATTCTGGAAACATCCCCCAGGCTGTGGCTAAGCCATGTCTCCGCATATCCTTTCTTTCAGGAGTGTTAGTTCTGCAAGGTTCGCAGGAGAGCTTCTGTAAAGTTTGGAAGGTAGGAGACGAGGTACTGGCAGAAGTAAAGCTGTGAGTACCGGGCGTGAGTCGTGCTTCGGTAGCTCAGATGGTAGAGCACTTGCCCGCGAAAGGCAAAGGTCCCGAGTTCGAGTCTCGGTCGTGCACACAGTTTTAATCTGCCAGGAAGTTTCATATCAGCGCACACTCCGCTGCAGAGTGAAAATCTCATTCTGGAAATGAAATTTGTTTGCAAAAGCTAAAGAATCTCTGTACGATGACAAAGTGAAAAGTTCCTGGCATGACCAACAGTTGCTGTTGATATGAATTACGTATTCATTTTGTTGTTGCCTGTTGCTCAATAGCACAAGTCAGGTGCCGACTCGACCTGATGAATAGTGTAGTTTATATGGGTTTTTCGACTACTCTTGATGAGAGTGTTCTTTTCAGACAGATAAACTGAAATACAGTATTGTCGTATTACTAATTGTTGTGGGCGGTTTATGGACGATCGAAATTCATGCAAAGTTGGCGAATGTTTGTGACGAGTCTTTCCTTTACTTTTATACATACAGAAAGGGTCCTCTCTATTTAAAATTCTCTGTACTTCCCCTGAACGTAATTTATGTGAACGACATCTCAAAAATGCAGTCGCAGATTAAAACACCGAGAAAGTGCCTAACTGTATCGGACGGCAGGCGTTTAGAAGTGTAAGAAATATCTAATGCTACTGGCATATTAAAAGAAAGATTATAGTACTTATTACCCTAAAGATTATGTCTAATACCTAAGACTTGCTGGAATATCACTTCTATTCACCAAATGCTGTAATTTCTGAATTTCATGTAGTCTCACGTGTAAAGAAACTCGTGTCAAAAAAGAAAGATTCGTGTGGCAGTGTTGACTGGGAAACCCGGAGTGGTAGGTTTAGTCGCCTAATAGGCAAGGGTTGTTTTCCTGTGAGCACAATGGCACCTTTCGTGTCGGTGTATGAGATTAGGGTCTTGAGTCTGTCTGTTGAGTATAGCTGACTATTTAGATATGTGGTGTCACATGATGTGAATGATGATGAGAGAAGAAAAACGCAGTGTGGGTGCATACCCCGTCAGTCAAAAAATTTGGAGGCAGGATTAATAAAAAATGGAGAAAACTCAAGTTATTTGTTTTAATGCTTCAGGTGTCCTACATAGGTAAGGGTAAGGTCGGCTGAATAGTGTCAAATTTTGTTAAAGTCTACATAAAAGACAGATTTTCACATTAACAGATTTTAATTGTAAATACATAGGCGCTGTGTCCTTTTTCATACAAATTCCAATTTAGAACACTGCATAAATGTTTTTCATATATCCACAAAATTTCATTTTCTTCTTAACAGGTACCACAGCAATGAATTTAACTACAAAATCATTTGAGAATGGCTAAAGGCTCTAACTAGCCATAAGCAAATAAAATTACTACATCCAAAGTGGAAATTTCCACCTTGTTTCACAAAATCAGTCTGAAAAATGAGCTGCATGACCCTTTTCATCTTCAAGTAAGGTGAAACAGGTATTAAGTCCGGCGAACAGGATCAATACATTAATGTAACATCACGTTAAAATATAAATACATTTTATACAAATATACCTCTTCTTCCCACTGCATAAACACAATTCTCATGGTACCATTCTCTGCAGTTGCGTGGACGCTGAATCCAGTCACCAAGTTTCACCGACGTTGGATCGCGGAGTTCGCAGAATGTGTCATTATTTTCACCTGTGTATTCGGAAGATTCTGATGAATCTGACTCTGATGACTCATGCTGCAGGTGTTGTCTGTTCTTAACCTGATGTTTCTTCAAAATGTTGCGCTGATAAGACTTTTTTCTTTTGTTTTCCTTTTTTTTTAGTTATTGCATTTATATTTTCTGGGGATGTAAGAAGTTGCACTTTCTGTTTTCTGACTGTAGGCAACAAGTCATGAAATGAAGCAGAAGATTTCGGCGTGTCAATGTTAGGTCTATCACGAAGTGGACTAACGGGAGGAGACACAGGCTGAAGTTGAGTTTCCTTTCGATGTACCAGTCGGCAAGAATTCATGTTCAGCCACTGCATCCTTTTGTGTTACAAATGAAGCTAATACGTAAATTGTCGTAATATGATTTTAGTGGCTTAAAAATGACCTGCCTAATGGTTACAGGCGGTGAATTATGTGGCTTGGTAGGGATATTATGCTTATGTTATTTTCTTCGCAAAACTGGGCACTTATAAAGTTTCGTGAGACGCATGACCATCCGCAAGTAAGATGCAGTGCCCAGGAACCCGCTAAGATTAAAAATGTTTTAGCCCTTGAGGAATGTTTCTTCATCAATCAATCCAGAATCTGTCATAGTTATCAGGTACCGATTAGGAAAAGTGTCACGAAACTCAGGTAAGACTTTTTACGTTTAAATATGGCCATAGGGAATAAAGTTTTATGTGGAATAACCTAAGATAATGACAAGGTCTCTTCTTGCTACAGAAGTCTGTGCAAAAACAGCTTTACTTTCTTTTGCAGACAAAAAAATATTCTTGTGGGTTTGTTGTTAAATTGGCAACCTGACTCATCTGCATTATAAGTCAGCTAAGGTTTGTCCATTAAATCAAGATACTCCATAGTTTTCCTCAACAAGGAAAAAAGTCAGTTACATCCTCTTGGGGTTTTTTTTTTTTTTTTTTTTTTTTTTTTTTTTTTTTTTTTTTTTACCATTGCATATGGCTAAGGAAGGCACTTCCTGTTGTCTCAAAGACAAATCTGGGTTTCATTCTCTGAACCCTTTTACCCATTCTCTACCTGCCATTTTGTTTGTGTCTGAGAAGATGTGGTTTATTTTGCTGGATTCTGCGAACTTGTAGGCAACCCTCCTTACAGTATTTGAATGTAACAGGAAGTCGTCTGCACATAACTTCAGGATTCTTGAAATAAATTTTTTTCTTGCCCGTTACTAAATATTGTTTGACCACCTATTACTTTGTGCCCGCCCGGCTAGTCGCGCGGTCTAACACGCTGCTCTGCGAGCGGGAAGGCGTGCCGGTCCCCGGCACGAATCCGCCCGGCTGACTAGTGTCGAGGTCCGGTGTGCTGACCAGCCTGTAGATGGTTTTTAAGGCGGTTTTCCATCTGCCTCGGCGAATGCAGGCTGGTTCCTGTCTCCATGTATGCGTACACCATAATTACTCTACCACGCAAGCATTGGGGTTACACTCGTCTGGTATGAGACGTTCCCGGTAGGGGGAGGGGGAGAGGGGTGAGGTCCACTGGGGGCAGAACCGCACAATAGCACTGGGTTCGGTGTGGAGCGGCGGTGAGGTGGGTGGGGGTTGTGAACCACTGTAGAAGGCTACGGCGGGACGAAGCCTCTACGTCGTTTCTAGGTCCGCGGTTCAATACACAACACACACACTTTACATTTGTATGTATTTATGTATGTTCCACTTTGCAATCGTCTTTGTACATAGGAATGCGCCACGCCAAATAATTCCGCTGCGTGGCCCTGACTTCTATCCTAGCTGTAAGCTTTAATTGTATTTTGTTTGTCATCCTCTGTCCACGCAGATTATATTTTCCATTCTGAAATACAAAACGAAAACAGTATAATAACTGCAACAAACTGAAATAAATTGGACTCTTTTCATCCGCACTGTACTGATCCGATTTGCTGGAAGTGCAGAATATTTTTCCAAACATTGGTAGTCCTGCGCAAGCACATTTAAGCGCCATAATCTTATCTCCAGTATGTAAACTTATTGTGAAACGAATACTTAACAATTTACTGAGCGAATTATCAGAAATACATCAGTTTGAATCCAAAACTGTTTTAAAACTGGAATATTTTCTGATGTTAGCACAAACAGCACAATTTTCCATAAACTTTAACACAACAACGAACACACCTGGGAATATTTTCAACTTTCCAGCTTACACATCGAGTTCCAACAGTAACCGCTAAGTGGCAGCATCTCCCATAGCACTTTGTATGTAACAAACACGAGGAAATTTGCGAAATTGACCCGATTGATATCCTAAGCCGAGCTACCTTATCCTGGACACACCTGAGTACAACGTACATAATGTTCATACAAACACTTGAAACTGTCAGTAAAGTCCTACTTTGGAATGGTGCTCAACGCGCTCGTCACGTTGGCTTGAATGACGGTGATGTCGTTAAACCGTTGACTCTTCAAGTGAAATTCTACACTTTCTCATTTTGTGGTAGATTCGTATTGACAGCATCAAGCGACTTCTTTTTTTGTTTTTTAACAATTGTCCGCGTTTTGCATTTGAATCAACTCGCGCCATGCATCCGCCCGTTGTTTTTATCCGAGGGTCAAGGTGTGCTGTACAAACTTTGCACACACTTTTTTCATTTTCAAAACATTCTGGAGAATTCCTTGAACAATCGATTTAGAGAAGCTGCTCCGTTGCGATTTGTGGCACTGCACCGTTTACACACAACTGCCGCACGTACACTTCTTTACACTGCCTGTTCATAACTGACTGGTCGATGTACATCTGGTGTACACAGCTGTTAGTTCAAACGGCCACTGTAACTACTGCGCTGACGTCGCTTATACACCCTGAATAAAATCAGTCTCGGAACTTATTTGGACGGACGGTGTGTCCTACTGCTCTCGAATAGCACCGGGGGAGGGGGGGGGGGGGGGGGGGGCAACGAGCTCAAAGTTCCATTCGACAACAGACGGATCACCATCAAAAGTACCCACATTCCCCCACTCTGTTTCCGATCGAGATGGTGCAGTGGTAAGGTACTGGACTCGCATTCGGGGAGACGGCGGTTCAAACCCTGGAGTTAGGTTTTCGGTGATTTTCCTAAATCGCTTTATGTAGGTGTCGGGAGGATTCCTTTGAAAAGAACACGAAAGGTTCCCTTGTACTTCTATCCCCAACCTGAGCTTGTGTTCCGTCTCTGTTGACTTCGTCGTCGACGGGACGTTAAACTCTAGCCTTATCTTCATTTTTTCCTCACTCCATTAATCATTTCGGAGGGGTCTGGAATCTAATCCGTAAGATTGGCGCAAAGTCTAGTGATCTGGAACCTTACGCCGCTGCCTCTCCTCACCTTGACATCCAAATATTAGAACTGCATACCTCCAAGCCGAGCACCAGAGCACTGATGTTCGTTATCCATCTTGGCTACTATTTTTTAAGTCTCTCCCTTCACCCTTTTAACCCCGCCTTACCCTTGTCACAAACATCATTTTCTCCTGACTGAATTCGTCCTTCTGAAGTGTAGAAAACGAAACGCTGTCATCTGCACGAAAGTATTTTCCGCTCCTGTCGACAAAAACTATTGAGGTGATTTGGGGGGTGTTGGAATCAAAGGAAGCTTCTGTTAAACTAAAACTGAATAACACTTCCACAACTTTAATAAGCTGAATCTTTGAATATTAGTTGCACTCTTTTACTGCTAGACTCATGGTTCTGTCTCTCAGACCGAACACGTAACGTAATGGAAATCGTTAAAAAACAAAAATGTAAAGCTGAATGTTCCTGTAATGCGTCGATGCTAGCTAAGAGTAACGGCACTATTGCCGTTGTGGTTAAAAAAAAGAGCTTTGCAAGTAAAGCCGTGTTCACTTTGTCCAGACCCATACTGACTGTCTGCAACTGATGCTTGTGTTCAAACCTACGTCCCCGTACCAGAACCGGCGCCTAACGACAGGTCATGATACTAACACCGCTTCATCATTCGTGTTTATGGAGTTACCGCGATCGTTACTTATAAGAAGTGTTCCAATTCAGTCTCTAGATCGCTTTCTTTTATTTCAATATGCCCGATTTCGGGCCATCTTCCCATTTTCACATCCGTTAGAAAAATTATAAAATAATTGAAATTGGCTCAAAATACAAATGGTATACTACTTAAGTTTGTAAAGCTTCAAGATTCTTAAGAAATTTCACAAATTTGTGTATAATACCATGTTTCATTTGTTACATTTAGGAACATCTTATGTATTACATCAGTTCACAGAGGGCATTTCGAGCGCTAAAAACTTTGCACCAGTTAGGATACTTATTCAAAATATTTAAAAAAAAATTAGATACTTCTATCGTAACCACCTTTTAAAAGATTTTTAATGTTATTAGGTTTCACATCATTGTTTCATGCTGTACTGAGGAGCGTTTCTTATGAATTACATGAGTCCAATCCATAAAAATACAGGGTGCTTTTCAGTGCTTTAGGTGTTACACAAATCAGGTGTTTTAAAAATTTAGTTATAAAGCCACAGCAAGCTGGTGTATAGCTAGTTATGAGAGTGAACTTTCAGTTCCATATCCGACAGGTTACTCTGTAACTGTAACCAAAAGTATTGGCACAAATTTGTATCATAACTAATTTCTTTAGAATACTGAAGATTTTCAGACATAAATTATAAATACTGGTATTTTGAACCAGTTGTGATTACAAAATAATTTTTGAAATAGATCTTACGATGGGCAGCTGGCCTGAAACCGGTCATATTGAAGTATAGGGAAGCGATCTGGAGATGGAATCTGGATATTTTCTTATTAACACTACTATTAACACGCAAATCCTGCAGCACACAGTGTAAACATTATTCCTATAAAGTTGGGTACCCACACAGTAAATAGTTTTCTGTCTACACTGGCTCACGTAGCGGAAGTTTAGTTATGACCACCCTGAATATGTAGAATGGTTTGAGACCCTCTCCACGCAGTGGTTTTCAACTGAGTCGGGCCGTGTCCTTCCCGCACCCGAGACAAACACGTGGTTTAGCTTACGGGGTGCTTTTTTATGTGGAAGTGTCGTCGAAGAAATGAGAACTTTTTACACGATAGCTTCCCATCCCTTCCGGCGCGGCGCGAGGGGACGCGTTTTGGGGAGGCGCAAGTGCGCGGGGCGCGCAACAGGTGGTGGCAGGCTACGCGCATGCGCGGAGCGCCAGACGAGCGGGTGGCGCGCCGCACAGAGCCGGAGGGCCAGTGCGTCTGCAGCCGCGTCGCTGGACGCCCACCATGCCTCTGCTGCTCCTCGTCCTCGCGGCGCTGCCGGCGTGCGCCGGCGCCACCACCAGCGCCGGGCTGCCGCACCGCGTCTCCAATGACTTCGACATGGACCCGTGTAAAGGCGGTGAGTCCTTACGCACCACGTCTATTTCATTATTTGATAGCATACTCAGCGGGCCGCTACCAAAATTTTCTTTCCATCAACAATTTGCTACCATCCGAGGGTGAACAGACAAGCAGGTACCTCTCATTCTGTTATAAAAGGCTTCCTCAGAAAAGCTACCTATGTTTGGAAATACTCACTGTATCATTAATACTCTTCACGCCTTTCTATGACTACTGCTTTCGGCTTTTATGCTTTCAAGATTAACTGCCATCACTTTTTGATGCACCTTCTATAAGTAGTGCATCGTGTGCGAAATGCAAATAGTCACAAAAAAGATTTCAGAAATTCATTTAAACATAAAATTTACTTGATAGAATAGGCTTTTTTTCGAATAGAAGTCTTCATTGGTGATTTAAATTACGAATAAAGGTTGAAGGCAAGTAAATAAAAAAAATTCGTGTGTGGTGACAGGTAATGGTCGGCGAAATTATTTAAAATTGGTTCTGGCGTACCCTGAAGTGAACTAAGGAACCACCAATGTGTTTGAGGAAGACAAAATGATCAGCCACACACATACAGTATACGCTTACATGCTAATAGAACTGAAAATATGAAGTAGAACAGTCACGTATATCATTTTCCGCTGTGAGTGCATGACTGTGACAAAAAAATGTCCAGGAGAGAGATTCGCAGACGGAGTGCAGCATAGTAACGTAAAACTCTCTGTTATCTAGTAGTGCGTCCTAAACACGGTACATTGCGGTAGCGCATCAGATCCAAATCTGTTTGAATCTTGGAAAGAACATGCTCATGGTTGAAGGTGAAATCAGAAAGACAATTCCATCATTTCCTCCATGCACGATTTTGTGCTCCGTGACTATTTAAACAATAAACTGTAGAAAAAATTACAGAAACAAGTCAAACTTCATGAGTAGAGCGAGATATGTTGCCATGGCCGATTTCGGACTCAAGCCCATCTTCAGCTGTCAAAAAATATGGATTCCAACGTTTTGTCGATGACATTACACTATCAAGTTGGGCAATGCTGGGCATGGAAACTGAGCGCATCTCTTCGAAGCAACTGCCGCGATGGTTTTAGAAAACGACGGAATCTTGATTTCAGTATGAAAATTTGCGCGGCATTTCTTCCGATTACTAGTTGAGGATCCAAAACGCTGTTCTGATGCCACAATGTGTTACCTTACGATACTTGCGTCCGTCAGACTTTGAAATATGAAAAAAATGGGTTGCAAATATGTATTACGCCTGGCTATAAACGAAAGCAAGCGTAGCTTCATGCTTTGTAACTGATGACTGCTTTAAGATGCGTCAGGGTCCTATCACAATCAGCTTTAGAGTAGATAGGCCACATGTGAACCGAGAAGCATTTTCTTCTCTGGATCACCAGCGCACTTAAGTGTGCACGCAAATATTGAGAGATTTTGAATGGACGTCTTTCAGGAAACCATACTTTCATCTCAGAAGAGGCCTATAAATGGCGTTGCTTGAAAATTAAGTGTCTGCCTCAGGGCTAACAGAGCCATGACCGATGCAGGGAATGTAGTTTCCATTTATCGCGGTATGATACGCTAAATACAGAGATTGGAGTCCATTAAAATGGGTATTTTCAGTTAAAGGATGTGATTCGTCTCAACATTATGCTAGCATATTACCTGGAGCACCGCTCATTTTCAACAAAACACTAAGAAATGACTGTGCAGTACTTAATTGCTAAATAACAATACCATATTATGCTGTTCAGATTCTATGCGTGTATAATATACTTTTGAAGTGCAAGTGAATCAAAGTTAAATCTGTGCCTAGTTATCAAGTATAAATTTTGTACTCTAATATATAATCTGAACGGCTTTCTTTAATCTCTCCAAATAAAATGCTTGACTAATTCTTCTAAGAAGCTGGAGCTTATTAACGTTTCAGGAGTTAGAATAATACAACAATACAGAACCTGCGTAGGTAAAGCTAGTGGACATTGCCAGCGATATTACGTTACAAGTGTGTAGATGGAATGTCATTAATTTCTGTGTCTTGGCTACTTCGTTTATTTGCTACTGTGAGACTAACAGTTAATATGCTACCCGACAAAGTACGAACTACTGCTTTGTATCCAGTCAGACTTTACACAAAAGGGCAGCAGTGGACATTACTGTATGTCACCTAGAGATTTTTCCGGCGCAAATCAGGTAGTATATATTCTCTACAATGTCATGGAGTATCTGCTGGTAATGGCAAGTTTTGCACAGACATCGTATGTAAGACCATCTAAGCACTGACTATGCACATTTTAGGAATTCTGTTAGAAATAGTGACGCGTGATTGGCAATAGTTCACAACAGCCGGCCAACAGTCGTTTTCCCAATTCCAATCGTTGTAGAATTTTCTTCCCACACATTGCTGTCACACATTTTTTGTACTTGAAGAGGTCCAGATTTCCGTCTTATTTGTTATTAACTAAAGACTACATCTCACAATCAGACTGGAGTCTAAACGCGAGGCGTATTTCAGGATATCGCTCGCAGCAGCAGAATCAGAAGACCAGAGACTACTCCGAAATATTGTATAGAACAGGAGACTGATAACCCGGCTGTACAACTGGATATTAGTCTTTTGGAAGTAACCCGTGACAAATGTGTGTCTCGGAAGTTCAGCTCTTCCACTGCCTTTGGTGCGGACAGTACTTTGTGGAAACTTTGGCGTAACTGCGTTTCTTTCTCCAACACTGACATTTATTTCTATGTAGGTGGTGTGGGATGCTACTGAGTGTTTAAGTTTGAAAACCATGTTCCATGAATGATGGCGATACTCCGCGTTTGGCAGGCGTAAGCTAGTGACCGCACGCTGGCTTACCGCCACCGGAAACGCCTCCGGTGACAATCGGACCGCTAGTTTCAGCATTTTGGGTACAAATTGAACTTTTTTCGTTAAATATCGTGTTATCTAAAATGTTAGTAGCCACCCAGGTGATTACTGAAGTTTGATTTCACGAAAAAATATTTCTGGAATTTCATAACTCGCTGTTTTTGTTGATTTTCTAGAAATTTCAGCATTTTTCTTCCTCTTCTCCATGGGAAGATACTTAATACAACTCGCATAATTTTCTACATCTACATCTACGTGATTACTCTGCTATTCACAATAATGTGCCTGGCAGAGGGTTCATGCTCTCTCTACCTTTTCACTCTCGAACGGCACGCGGGAAAAACGAGCACTTAAATTTTTCCGTGCGAGCCCTGATTTGTCTTATTTTATCGTGATCATCATTTCTCCCTATCTATGTAGGTGGGTGCCAACAGAATGTTTTCGCAGTCGGAGGAGAAAACTGGTGATTGAAATTTCATGAGAAGATCCCGTCGCCACGAAAAACGCCTTTGTTTTAATGATTGCCACTCCAATACTCGTATCATGTCTGTGACACTATCTCCCCTATTTCGCGATAGTAAAAAACGAGCTGCCCTTCTTTGTACTTTTTCGATGTCACCCGTCAGTTTTCTCTAAGATGGTTCTACAAGATGGGAGAAATGAAAGATAGCAGTAAGCACAGAGTTGAAATAGGTCTATTGTGTCGAGAATTGCCTTATGAGGTTTGGGTTATCACGAAAGATATCCGACGTCATTCAGATATCTGCAAACACACTGCAGCCTTTTCGGAACGTACTGAAAGAGCATAAACTGTAATACATTCGCAGATTTAGTCAACCTTCTGTGATACTTGAAATGTACACTTTTCAGATTTTATAAAACATTAGCTTTTATTTAATTTTTCTTACAGTTACTGCCCTAACTTCTGTGTGAACATAAACCTACATATCTGAAGACGTCTCGCGTGTCAGATAAATAATTGCCTAGCCTGACGTATCGAGACGATTGTTGTTGCGATATGCTTGACGTAGGAGTAATGTGTGCTGTAGCAAGAACTATAATTTTTGACTCACGCGAAAATTCACGACAGTTTTAATTATGACGCCCATGTAGACTGAAATGCATTTGCAATAAAAATTGATTTCGAGTTCTCGTAAAATAACTGAAAAGTGCTGTTTTTTATATGATCAAACGTAATTCCTATCATTTTAACGCTTAAAATGAGTGGGACTAACGCATCCCGAAATCTAATTCGAAAACTAGAGCATATGCTAGTTGTCAAAGGAATTGTATTTTATCAAGAAGGATAAGAAAAAATTGCACACATTCTAACTGTAAGTCCTTTTGTCGGTTTCCTCACTTGAGGGCTCAATGAAAACATCAGTGTTCGTTTTTAGATGTTCAATACGAACAATACGTACGAAGCAGACTCGCTCAGGTGAATTCGTGTAGCTGATTCACTCATTACAAGTTATTTAAAAACTGTTAAAGTTAGTTACCAGACTAAAGATATATGCACTTTAGACACGTTAATACTTAAAATAAATTTCTGGATTAAACACTCAAATTCTGCACGGATGCAACGCGCTAGCAGAAGTCTGTAAAAAAATTGGCGTTTTACTAACCTGCACTATTTTTTCCTTTTACTGCGAAGAAAAATGTACCAAATAGTAATAACAAGGAAAGGTGCAAGCGTTTTTTGATAAAAGGTGGTGAAGCGATCTACCTTAATAGAATATAATATGAAGTTAGGACCATATTTAAATCGCATTCATATTTTTTTTCGACGTATGATAGCAAAATACGGCATGAAGAAATACTTATATAAAAGATGCTAATTCAAATAACATCTACGACAGTTCCTCCAAACTTTCTTCTCCCTAAGCCTATTTGGCCGTTTCGTTTTATTTCTGAGTGCAGTTTTTCAGGCCTTATGCCATAAACACAACCTTTGCTTTCCGCACAGCCTTCCCAGCTGAAGGCTTAGCGATAACCTCATCAACGGTCATGCCACCTGATTCTTGTCGTTGTTGCATAAGAACATTAAACAGCCGCCGCTCTTTAGAAAAAAACAAATTGTCTCGGGTAATAAATTAAAGATTTTGTAGAAAATATCGTGTAGAAGATAACAGTTCGTTGACAGCTAGTGACCTTTTTGTGAACATTTTCAGACCGCTTCGGGAACTGAACTACCCACCATTAATGAGGGCTAACGATCATATTTCTGCATAGCGCAGCTTGTTTGGCGCATAGAATTTATTCAAGAGAACGAGTAATTGAGAATAATATAGCGCCAAGATAATTCCAGATAAGTTCGTAATTATATGATTGTCAGTCAATATACAAATTCTGCTACGGTAATAAAAATACTCAATCCAGGCCTCAGAGACGTCTTTATAAGCCAACTGACGATATTAATCCTGTTTATCTGTGTAGAAAACTAATATGCAGGCGACAGATAACCTGTAAGGGCATCAATCCTTTCAGTCCTACGCTACCGGAAAAACTATAATCAAATTTCACCAGCAAAACTAAGTAGGTGGCTTCTTGTTAACACATTGTTAACATTTACTACCCATTGGCTCAACATTAAACGCATGCGGAGCAGAAGAAAGTTCTATCTGTCTTCTAATCCGACGATAAATACCTGTGTCGCATTGCACCTACTGCCAAAAACACAGTGGACCATAAGTAGGTGAATACCAACTTTTACTACAAGTGAATGATGCTGCAGTTCTAAATTTACACAAGCAAAATGCTTATTAAATGCTATGCTCAACTATCCAAAGTTGTACCATTGAAAAAATGTGCAACTGTTTTCGTTAGATTACTTAACCACAGACAAGGTTGCCAATGCACGCTAGTGTCGTGGTACTCAATCTGGCAATAGTCGCCTCGATTACTGGTGGAAGAACAAATTATGATTACCGTAATTTGCTTTGTATGAAGAATACAGTACGCTAACCGCCTGGGTTACGTCCCAAAGCAACGCTGTGTCGTTTGGCGCCAGGTTGTCTGAAAATGTCGAAGACGATCCAACTATCTGATGGGTACTATAAGTCATAACACTTCTTAGTGCTATTTGAGAAAAGTAGGCAGCGTCACAGCTCCTTTCTCTTCCTCATTTATTACAGCATTAGTAGAAAGCTACAGAGCATAGGCGATCATGAAAGCAATCAAAAATATTAATTTGTCTGTAATTTCGTGAAATAGTTCTTGTGTAATTTAAATGAAGTATTACCAGTGAAACAAACACGTGCCTTGTGGACGTTGACAGTTGAAAAACGACTGTTGTGTAAATTAGAAAGAGGAGTAAGTCAACTGTAGAGCTACGTGATGTTCCTTGTTTTTGTATTAGCCACTCTGAAATTAGTTTTAGCCTATGGCGCTGTCATTTGAAGAAAATTTCTAGTTTCTTTTTATTCTTATTTGACTAGTTAGAAGATAACCACCATTCGTAACATAATACCCGAGGTTCCCTAGTAATGTTATAATTTTTCTCCTTTCTTTTCCCAAGCGTTTCTCGCCACTAGTACAGGGTACGCTTTTTCAGGGATTGGCAAATTTTACTTTTATTATTTAACTGCGTGCCTGGATGCCCTTCCTGATACCGAAGCTTAACTCTCCGCAGAGGGCGAGTTGAGCTGACGAAAGTTCTACGGAATTTACTGTTACGTCATTATAACAGTCGTCAAAGTAACTTATGGGATGGAGCTCGTGTTCTGTCTGTGAATCGAATTAAATTATGTCCTTCGTGTTACTGTGTTAAGTGTTTGTGTACTGCATTTTCTGAAGCGAAATTTTGGCACCAGTCCAGCATTCGCCTAAACGAACTGGAGAAATAGCGTAAAAATCCCGCTCAGGCTGGCCGGTGTACCAAACGCTGCACGGATTATATCTGGAGCTGGTTCACCTCTCTATCTCTCTCTCTCTCTCTCTCTCTCTCTCTCTCTCTCTTTCTCTTTCTCTTTCTCTCCCTCTCCTTCACTCTCGCAAGTTTTCACCTGCGCGTTACCCAATATGAGCAGGTCATTAACGTTATAATTTTTACAGGAGACAAAACCATATCAATAATACGCTAACAGCATCGTGTGATTCCTCACAATAGTACTAGAAATCAGCTATAAGATCTAAACATGACAGCTATGCGCTGATCTGCGTGAACAGTCTTTGTAGAGGCTACCTGCTTCAGTGGCTAGCTAGTGCCGTAGTAGATAATAGTTCATTCTCTCGGTTCGTATTCGTCAGGTTCATTGTCATTAAAAAGGTGTCCAATTTGTTTAAGGTTTTTCTAAAGCTGCACCAGCACCACATAAGTTACTGAGAAAACAATGAAGCGATACCCTTTCTAGTAATATAACGTTTCGAGTGCAGAAATGGCTATTTTCTGGTATGCTGTGTACAGAAATAGTTTGAACTTGCAGAAGCAAGAAGACTAAGACTCGTGATTATTGATCCCTTATCCTCTTTGGCCATCACACAGTAGTAGTTACAAATAGGCTTTCATAGGCATCACATTTTATCTGAAAATAAATACTCAAAATATAACATTCTGTTAGTTTGCAAGTGACGAATGAACTATGCTATTATCTTACAAAGCAAAGTAGAGTAGTGTCACAGAGCAATTACCTGAGGGGCTGGGTAAGAGGAGAAAAATGTAAAACTATCACGCCGTATGATTCCAAAGCATCTGAAATGTCAGTCTGCTGGCTACGTGAGTGCTGTCAACGACAGTGAAATATTCTGGGCCATGGGCAGCGTCAATCTCTTCTTCTACTTCCTTCATATACTACACTTTTCTATTCCTCTGCTTGGATTTCCTACAGAAGTTGTCAGGTGTGCAGCTGATTTGATCACTTCACTTTCCTGTTTTACGTCTTCCACGAACTTCAGGAGGCACCTGAAGAAGACCCTACCAACAGAGTGGTCGAAATTTTATATTTACAGAAGTAGAAGACAAACATGATGCGTCTTAAAACCTCCAGAAAATTTTACTTGAACTTAAAGTATACTTGTGTCATATAATGTTTAAGACCGCACGGACGGAACACGCTGATAATCAAGAAGCCTTTTCTAAATACTGATTAAAACGAGAACCAATCTGATCAATGAAAAACGAGAAATAACCATACCTTAGGCACTATTTCTGGAATTATGAGTATGACCTTACGTAGCTAACTGTTGAAAAAATGGAAGATAAGGAATGAACTGAACACAAAAAACTTCCGTGAAGACAAAATCTGAGGCACTGGTAGGAGTTCATGGACACTACCCGACTGATACATCAAATGCAAAATAAGAAAGAATATTCTACGGTGATCACATATTTTCTACGAGAAAATAGTGTCTGAAGACATGGAACAGAAGCCCTACCAACTAATAAAACCAGAGTACTAGACTAGGAATAAATTGTAGTAATTATGTTTTCATGTATTCTCATTCACTTCAGAGCATTAATTGACATTGACGGCGCTGCCAGACGCATGTGAGCCACTAAACTACGGAGAGAGTGTTTTAAAAAAAGGTAACTGATTGATAAATCTAAATCACTTACTTTCCTTTGAGACAGGAATATTCAAACTATTATTGTACAATATGTTTTGTACGTTAACGCATCGATATTCCACCCTGCAATGAAAGTCTAAATTTTTGCCTTGGCAGGTGTTTTCCCAGATGCAATATTTGACTGTATCTACAGAAAGTTAGCTTCCGTATATATGAGGACAAGTAAACAATACGTCGAAGATCATACTGTACATGCACTGAAGAATCACTTGAACCAGTGAACATATCCTTATCGCTTGGTTTTCGCAGTATCATGACTACATAATAAGCAGATTGACCGAGCAGGTGATGAGGCTGACCACTGAAATTTTTATTTGATAACTCTCAAAGCCTTTTAAATAAAACAAATGTTATTAAGATCATACATCTTTATTCTTCAAGTCTACGTATTTGCAGCCCTTTGCCACTAGGGTGCTCCTAAATGTACCGTGTAACATGGCGGCGGATAACGAAACTACGTCGGTGTGTGAGAAACAGCGTACTGTAATCGGGTTTCGAATTCGAAGAGTTCGTCCAGAGATGGAGCACCCTATCCTTCAGCATAACAATGCCAGACCGCACACGAGCGCTGCGACATCTGCAACCATCTGGCGCCTTGGTTTCACTTTACGGTCCCGACTTGGTCCCATCCGATTTTTATCTGTTTCCACAACTTATAGAACACCTTCGAGGACTTCACTTTGATAGTGATGAAGGGGTGCAAGCAGAGGTGATGTTGTGGCTTCGTCAACATAGTCAAACTTTCTACAGTGACGGTATCAAAAAAGGGTATATTGTTGGGAGAAATGTGTTCATCTCCAGGTTGACTATGTTAAGAAATAAATATATATACATAAAGAATAAAGATGTAGAATGTGAATGAAATTTCTTTTATTTAAAAAGCCTTAAGAATTTTCACATTGAAAATTCGGAGAAATTACTTTCCAGCACACCCTCGTAATTCCACACGAATGTGCTGGTGGATGTTGCTACGAGGCGACAGCAGCTTTCCTTACCTATGATCGCCCACCCGAACTAATGCTCAGTCTACAATAATATATACGATAATGGACTGATGGATTCTAAACTTTCATCTGTCCTTTCTCCGTAAATTATATTTTCGGTTCCAAATCTGTATGCTTTACACGCTGTTTGGAAAACACACCATTTGTTCAAGAGAATAACGGAGATAAAACGTCATATGTGTACTGGAAGTAGTGATACCGTATTTGCTGTTTTTTGGTACTGGTTGTCACATTCATCACTTTCAATGGTTTTAGCACTCAAGCTTTCATTTTTCAAAATCTTCGGGTTATACAATCTCTATGAGACTTCAGTTTTTCACATCTACTAGCACCGAAAGCAATGTGTGTCATTCACGTTGATGTAGTCGTCAGACCAAAAACTAGTTTGATGCAGCACTCCATGCTAGTCTGTCTTGTGTAAGTTTTTTCATATCATCATCTCTGTTTGAACATGCTACTGTATTCATACCTTGTTCACTCTCTGCATTATTTTCCCTCGATACGTCCCTCCATTATGAAATTCTCACGGTTCTGACTGTGTGTCTTCTTCAGTTTACTATTTGTGCTTCAGATACACTGCTGGCTATTAAAATTGCAACAACATGAAGACAGCTGCTGCAGACGTCAAACTGGCTTGACATATATTACATGATTGGGTATGCAAAATATAAACTTGTCAGTGTAATCGCAGAAACTGGGTCGGAGTTACAGAATCTACATTCTGTGTACAAGAAGAGATTGTGCAGTAGGTTTCTCATTCAAAAATCAAATTCGAATGATGGTTGTTAGTGAGAAGTTAGTGTCATACGTCGTGTGAGAAGAAACGTTTACCAACACGTTCCCGAGTTCTTCCGGAAGCAGTGAGGATATGAGCCTCGGGGAGGACCAGGAAACTTTTCCTGAGACCATAACAGCCATCTTCCAATCTCCATAGCTTGGGTGGCACAGCAGCACAGCCCCTGTGAACCTTGATTTGTATCTCAGCGTGCCGGGGGTTAACTATCTAGACAAATGAGGAATCTTGCTTGGTTCTAATTACAAGCACGGTTGCGTAGTACACTGTAGTGCAGTGTAATGAAGTGCAGTGTAATGTTGTATAGTAGTGTATTTGAGAACTATTAACAAAACTAAACGTCGCCCGAACAGGCCATAAAGTCCCAACGGTACCGACCGGCCGCCGTGTCATCCTCAGCCCACAATCATCACTTAATGCGGATATGGAGGGGCATGTGGCCAGCACAGCGCTCTCTCGGCTGTATGTCAGCTTACGAAACCGGAACCGCTACTTTGCAATCAAGTAGCTCCTCAGTTTGCCTCACAAGATCTGAGTGCACCCCGCTTGCCAACAGCTCTCGGCAGACCTGATGGTCACCCATCCAAGTGCTAGCCCAGCCTGACAGCGCTTAACATCGGTGATCTGACGGGAACTGGTGTTATCACTGCGGCAAGGCCGTTGGCAGTTGAGAATTACAAATTACAAAATTTCTGATCCAGTAATGGACCAGAGTAAAGCAAACCAGTAGTATGTGCCTTCTGGATTCCAGATGAATATACACTCCTGGAAATGGAAAAAAGAACACATTGACACCGGTGTGTCAGACCCACCATACTTGCTCCGGACACTGCGAGAGGGCTGTACAAGCAATGATCACACGCACGGCACAGCGGACACACCAGGAACCGCGGTGTTGGCCGTCGAATGGCGCTAGCTGCGCAGCATTTGTGCACCGCCGCCGTCAGTGTCAGCCAGTTTGCCGTGGCATACGGAGCTCCATCGCAGTCTTTAACACTGGTAGCATGCCGCGACAGCGTGGACGTGAACCGTATGTGCAGTTGACGGACTTTGAGCGAGGGCGTGTAGTGGGCATGCGGGAGGCCGGGTGGACGTACCGCCGAATTGCTCAACACGTGGGGCGTGAGGTCTCCACAGTACATCGATGTTGTCGCCAGTGGTCAGCGGAAGGTGCACGTGCCCGTCGACCTGGGACCGGACCGCAGCGACGCACGGATGCACGCCAAGACCGTAGGATCCTACGCAGTGCCGTAGGGGACCGCACCGCCACTTCCCAGCAAATTAGGAACACTGTTGCTCCTGGGGTATCGGCGAGGACCATTCGCAACCGTCTCCATGAAGCTGGGCTACGGTCCCGCACACCGTTAGGCCGTCTTCCGCTCACGCCCCAACATCGTGCAGCCCGCCTCCAGTGGTGTCGCGACAGGCGTGAATGGAGGGACGAATGGAGACGTGTCGTCTTCAGCAATGGGAGTCGCTTCTGCCTTGGTGCCAATGATGGTCGTATGCGTGTTTGGCGCCGTGCAGGTGAGCGCCACAATCAGGACTGCATACGACCGAGGCACACAGGGCCAACACCCGGCATCATGGTGTGGGGAGCGATCTCCTACACTGGCCGTACACCACTGGTGATCGTCGAGGGGACACTGAATAGTGCACGGTACATCCAAACCGTCATCGAACCCATCGTTCTACCATTCCTAGACCGGCAAGGGAACTTGCTGTTCCAACAGGACAGTGCACGTC
This sequence comes from Schistocerca nitens, assembly GCF_023898315.1. Lineage (NCBI taxonomy): Eukaryota > Metazoa > Arthropoda > Insecta > Orthoptera > Acrididae > Schistocerca > Schistocerca nitens. The sequence goes on along the minus strand of NC_064616.1, from coordinate 553,388,177 downwards.
CGCATGTATCCCGTGCCACCCAACGTGCTCTAGAAGGTGTAAGTCAACTACCCTGGCCAGCAAGATCTCCGGATCTGTCCCCCATTGAGCATGTTTGGGACTGGATGAAGCGTCGTCTCACGCGGTCTGCACGTCCAGCACGAACGCTGGTCCAACTGAGGCGCCAGGTGGAAATGGCATGGCAAGCCGTTCCACAGGACTACATCCAGCATCTCTACGATCGTCTCCATGGGAGAATAGCAGCCTGCATTACCGCGAAAGGTGGATATACACTGTACTAGTGCCGACATTGTGCATGCTCTGTTGCCTGTGTGTATGTGCCTGTGGTTCTGTCAGTGTGATCATGTGATGTATCTGACCCCAGGAATGTGTCAATAAAGTTTCCCCTTCCTGGGACAATGAATTCACGGTGTTCTTATTTCAATTTCCAGGAGTGTATATCTCCGCGTCAAATTACCAAATGGAGTATGCAGTCTTTTTTTCTTTATTGACTTTTTTCTTATTGTGTATATATTTTACGTAGATTTTTTTCATCGTAAACACCATAATGCTTATTGTACTAACACATGTGAAATTATGTTCAAATATTGTGTTCTGTATTCACGCCAATTCATGTGCAACATTTGATCTTTTCTTGTATCTAGAAAATACATTAAAAGTAGCAAATAAATAACAAATAATAGCCGCGCGGTTCTAGGCGCTGCAGTCCGGAGCCGCGCGACCGCTACGGTCGCAGGTTCGAATCCTGCTTAGGGCATGGATGTGTGTGATGTCCTTAGGTTAGTTAGGTTTAAGTAGTTCTAAGTTCTAGGGGACTGATGACCTCAGAAGTTAAGTCCCATAGTGCTCAGAGCCATTTGAACCATTTTTAGAACAAATAATAACGTTCTGGAATCCAACAGCGGTAGCTTTGTGGCCTAACGAGACTGAGGCTAATGATACCGCGTCATTGCTGCTCTTGATGGTCGCGACCCAACGAGAAATCGACAGGTACATGGGATAGGGATACATACGTATACAGATGGCGACAGGTACATGGGATAGCGATACGCACATAGACAGATGGTGGCATTACTACGTATGCAAGGTATAAAAGGGCAATGCATTGGCGGAGCTGTCATTTCTGCTCAGGTGAATCATGTCAAAAGGTTTCCGACGTGATTGTCGACGCACGACGGGAATTAACAGACCCTGAATGCGGAGTGGTAGTTGGCGAAAGATGTATGGGACATTCCATTTCGGAAATCGTTAGAGAATTCAATATTCAGAGATGCACAGTGTCAAGAGTGTGCCGAGAGTACCAAATTTAAGGCATTGCCTCTCACCACAGATAACGCAGTGACCGATGGCGTTCACTTTACGACCGAGAGCAGCGGCGTTTGTGTAGATCTCAGTGCTAGCAGACAAGCAAAACTGCGTGAAATAACCGTGGAAATCAATGTGGGATGTACGACGAACGTATCCTTTAGGACACTGCGGTGAAATGTCGCGTTAATGGATCATGGCAGCAGACGACCCACACGTGTGCCTTTGCTAATAGCACGAAATCACCTGCAGCGTCCCTCCTGGGTTCGTGACCATATCTGTTGGACCCTAAATGACGGTAAAACCGTGACCTGGTCAAATGAGTCCCAATTTCACTTGGCAGGAGCTGATGGTAGTGTTCGAGTGTGGCACAGACCCCACGAAGCCATGGTCCCAGGTTGTCAACAAGGCACATTGTAAGCTGGTGGTGGCTCCGTAATGGTGCGGGCCGTGTTTACGTGGAACGGACTCGGTCGTCTGGTCAAAATGAACCGATCGTTCACTAGAAATGGTTATGTTCGGCTACTTGGAGACCATTTGCAGCCATTCATGGTCTTTAGGTTCCCAAACAACGATAGGTCCTCTGATCTAACTGAACCGATCACTGACTGCTTGGAGACCATTTGCAGCCATTCCTGGGCTTCTTGTTCCTAAGCAACGATAGAATTTTTATGGATGATAACGTACCATATCAGCGGGTCACAATTGTTCGCGAATGATTTGAAGAACATTCTGGGTAATTCGAGCGAATAATTTGGTCACTCAGATCGCCCGACATGAATCCCATCAGACATTTATGGGATGTAATTGAGAGGTCAGTTCGTGCACAAAATACTTCGCCGGCAACACTTTCGCAATTATGGACGTCTGTAGAGGCATCATGGCTCAGTATTTCTGGTGGGGGGTTCCAATGATTGATTGAGTCCGCGTCACGTCGAGTTACTGCACTACGCCGTGCAAGAGGAGGTCCGACACGATGTTAGGAGGTCACCGTAGTGTATTCTCCCTTCTATGCTGAATAAGCAGCTTTCGTTATTTGGTATCCTTTCTAGTGTTTCATTTTTAGTGGGCAACAATGTGTTTGAAACGGTAATAGAACACTAATCCAAAATTGTGATGCAACTGAAGAAAGTCATTACGTCGACATTACGTCTGACTTCAGTGTCAGATTCCACTTAGAAAGAGTTTTACCTTTCATCTTGCGGCAATTGTTCACCTTTCGAAGAGGAATAATTTACAACGGTGAACTCACAATCTTACTGGTTGTTCACTTCCTGTCGGTCACAGAATAAATATTTTCGTCCGATGATCTACAAGTGACAAAGTCGTGTATCAGGTAAAAGAAGAAACCGAAACCTAATTACAACGACGGTTTCGGAAATTACATTCGACTTTTCACAAACTCGGGTCACCTTTATCACTGTACCAGTGTCTGTGTAGTGTTATGTCAATTAACATCGTCTCTATTTCGGGTGACATTATAAATAATGAGACCACGAGAACCATCATGAAATTATGGTATCATTCGCCCGTTCTGTTCAAATAGTATTCATGCAATAACAAGGTTTTTGTATCTGACTTAGACAAATATATCAAAAAACCAACGCTGTACGCAACATATTTCTCACAAAATATATATTACTGTACGGCTTCCCATTAGTCAAATTTTTTATAGTAAGGACAAAAATGACTGATCTGTACATACAAATCCGTTCCCTTTTCTATTTCCTGTTATTACAGTGGCTCAAAGGTAAGCCCTGAGGAAGGTTTCGTCTTATTAAATGTAGTTGTGAGATATAAAATGTAATGTAGATTGCATTTTTCCTTAGGGAGAAGAACTTTGCAATTTGAGATGACGCTTTGTTCCTTGATTGTTCACGATACAGCAAAACTTTTCTAAAGGGGCCTTTCGTTGAAATAATATGGAGACTTAGAGAGGACCAAACGCTAACAGGAAACACGTCGCCATTAGAAAAGTGTTTCCGTAACGGGGTTGAAATGCTATGAATATTTCCATACTTATTCCCATTGGACTTTTTGAAGCTTTATTTTAGACTGAAAGCTGTACCTGACGCTGTATAGATCCTAGAGCTTTATAACTTTGCAGACAATGCTCTTTAGACGGTTGCAAGCGAATGCACCTCGCGACCCGACCAAAGCTGATGCCAGTATCTCTCCTACTCGCGATAGGCAAGTATCTGTGTTCGAATCCCGATCCTACTGACTATTTTAACCGTAAAAAGTTTCATTACTGGGTTTCAGTGAAGAACAACTGTTTCGATTATAAGAGTTCAGCAAGAATTTAAGACAGCAAATATCTACTTTCAAAATACCTGCACCCGTTGCAAAACATATTTATTTACTTTGCGGTGTTTTTGGATCTTGCAGATAAATTTACGATCTCGTGATCGACCCTCAGTAACTACGTTCGTGAGCTCCTTCCATTCAGTTATCTAGCGGCTCCACGTTTTTAATTAGGTCTATAATCGCCATCGGCGTCCACAAAGCGAACGTGTTCCCTTGGGCTTTCCTACCATCACAAGTTTGGATCCCATATGTCCGGGCACGCTTTGTGCATCCTCTGCCCATTGAAATTGGTTCGCTCTTATTTTCTGAAAAATGTTCGGTTTTCGAGTCACTGCAGAGAGTTCTTAGTTCTCAATTTTCTCCATCCACCTGTATCTCGCACTGGAAGAAAAATATTTCTTGAGACTTTTCGCTCAAAAATTGGAAGCTTTCGTCGTCCTCTGTTTTATTAGTCAATGTCCAGATCGATATTACAGAACATAACTGTTGTCGGATTGTACACCTTTATCTCGACCTTGCTGATGACAGCATGTGACGTCGTAGTGTGTCTCATACTGAAATTATTTCTGGGTGAATTCACAGTCCGTTGCTAAGTTGTTGGCGTTGCTAAACAAGCTGCCCAGATGTCCTTACATTTACAGAAAATCATACGGAAAGCTTCGTAACACTTGTTTTCAGCATTGCTTTTCAGGACGATCTTTCATGCCTTCTGTGGTAGGACGCGCGGTGTCTACGTGATATCAGCTTCCGACGCTGCCAGGGCTGCTATGATATCTTAAAATACTAATATATCACTTCTTCCATTAATGTCTGCATCATTCTCATTTCTTTTATTTCCCGGATGGCTATATCAAACACTAGGAGCACTTGGTTGAGCAATATCTCCAAAATAAAATAACTTTATCTCAAACCTGTGTTGATTTCAATATTTCAGGATGTCTCTCCTTGGTCTTTTACGTCTTTGTGTTATCCCTTAGGTACATGCTTTCACGATGCCCATTAACTTTCTTCGTATCCCAAGTCCCCTCAGAAAGTTGTACAGGATCAGCCTGTGGACATTGCCGCACGTCTTAGATAAATAAATGAAGACTGCCAAAATTGGTTTATACTTACCTCATACTAAACATCTGATCCATGGTTTATCTCCCTACCCGAAATCATGTCTGATAATCTCAGTTTCTTAAATAAGCGACTAATGTCATTATAAGACATATTCACCAGTGAAATTCCCTAAATTTATCATGAAGCCTTTTGCTGTTATTCTTATACATTGGGATGATTGTAGACGATTTTCATTCCCCCAATTCAGAATTTATATAGTTCTCTCTGCACCCGTGGTCCGCCTTCGTACCCGAGTGACAGCCGGCACGGTAGCTCAACGTGTTTGGTTAAGGGACAGTCTACTCTCCGGGAAAAAGTAAGTTTTCATTGACGGAATTTGAGAGATCTCATGAGACATCCGCACAGAAATGCTGAAGAAAAACGACGAAGAAACAGATAAAAAGGAAGAAAAAGGAAAAAAAATGTAGTCAGCGTGGCTGACTACCATGTGGAGAAATCGGGTGCAATTCCTGGTACTGCAAGTTTTTTTTTTTTTTTTTTTTTTTTTTTAAATGTGGGAACTGGAACGGAGACCACTCAGCTTCGGGATGTCAAATTAGGAGCTACTTGAATGAGAAGAAGAGACTCCACACAAAGCCGACAACAGCTGACAGAGCGGTGTGCTGATCCCACACCCCTTCGTGCTGCATTCAAATTAAGCTATTGGCGGAGGATGACAAGGCGGTCGGTCGGTCCCGATTGGGCGTCTAAGCGAGAACGGCAGACCTTTTCTCTTACCTCTGAAGTTTTGATCTCTTCTTTTGAATATCCCCGAAATTGTTTATTCTGTCTTAACCTGGAATGTAGCCATTCTTTAACTCTCGTATTAGGGCTTAACGTCTCGTCGTAACTCTCAAATTGCTAATGTCACATCCTCCTCCGCTACGTATCTGCCTCCCTTCAGTGCTTCAAATATGGAAAATCGTTTTAGGGATCCTGTTTTATCGAAAACTGACATTCTGAACCCGTGCCTGTGTACAAAATATAGGTTGACTCTTACAGAGAAGACAACAGCAAGCAGCCACTTTTTACAATGCTAATTATTTATTTACGTTGCGCCGTTACCCGTTTCGATCTGAAAGATACATTTTAAACTAGCTTTGACATTTTATTTTCCCAAATGATGAAATTTCCTTGGGGTGGTTGTGTCGTTGAAGAAACCAAGCCATTACATTACAGTGCTGACTGCCTGTGATCATACAGCAGCGAAGGCTGTATGATGTACTGTTTTTAAGTATATTTATGCACACAATCTGAAGCACCACTCATACACCAAGAAATTTCCCCACAAGGAAGTATATACACAAAGGTGGCGATATCGCTACCATGACAATGCGAATAAATATACTTAAAGAAGTGCATCACACAGTCTTCGTTGCTGCATGATCACAGTCAGTCAGCACTGTAAGGTAATGGCGTGGTTTTTTCAAAGACAGCACCACCCCAAGGATATTTCATAATTAGGAAAAACAAAATGTGAAATCTAATGTAAAATATATTTTAACGTGAACTAGATGTCTGAAGATGATTCTTTTGGTTCGAAACCGGTGACGGAGCTATTTAAATAAATAAACAGCATTGTAAAAAGTGGCTGGTTGCTGTTGTCTTCTCTGTAAGAGTTAGCCTGTATTTTAGAGATCCTCTACTCTCAGCATTTCCTCTATGTATTTCTTGCATCTGCCTAACATATTCTCCCTATTTGTGAACATTTTTCCGAGAGAAAGTAAAGTTAAATGCTGCTAGCTTGTGGGCTACAGTATACAACAAGGACATGGCACAGCGACTCTGCACTTCAGTTTCCTCCTGAGAAATTAAGAAGCGTTTTCACTCAACATTAGAGTATATGCCTGTTTCGTTGTACTCTTACCGAAAGACCTGTCCAGGTATGAGTCACAATCCCCCCCCCCCCCCCCCCCCTCCTGACAACGGTCTGTGAGGCTTGAGGAGTCAGTCGGTAAGAACTTTGCCCGCGGAAGATAAGATTTTGGTTTCAAGCCTCGGTCTGGCACACATTTTTAGTCTACCAGAGAGTTGCGAAACAGCTTGTAAGATATAGGTGCTGTCTGCTGAGAAAGAAATTCTGACAGTTACAATGTGCTCCAAGCAATAGAGGAATCATTTTCGACGAAATATTTGAGTATCAAATTTACCATATCGAAATGAAACAGCTGGATGTATGTTGCAGGAAGCCCATTATAAACTAAATAAAAATCGAGCAACTTTCACTGAATACATTTTGTCATTACATGTTACGTTAGCGTACATTTATCTAAAACTGAAAACATTAGCGGTCAAATACTGAATAACGAAAGTGGAAAGATTTTGCCTTTCTCACATAGAGTAACGTTTACCATAAAGATTTTTGTGTCGGCGTGTTGATCATTTATCTGATTCCCAAGCATGCCGAAGTTTGATGTTAGAGGACATTCCACTTCTGTGTAGATCAGTGCTGTGCAATTGGTCCTCAAATCCATCTCAGTAACCAAACATCCAAACAACAAATAAATAGATACACGCAAAACAAAATTTGCTGGATTCACACGAGCGTGCCTTCCATTTCAGATCTAGATGACAACCGGCATGAGTCCCAAAACGTCGATCATGAGGAACTCAACTCGCACTATTCTGACATGTCGTCATGAAAGCCATGGATCAAGGCAGTCAGGTAGATGCAATATTTCTCGACTTACGAAAATCATTTGACTTAGTATCACCTACGCTTATTATCAAAAGTACTATCGTATGTGGTATCAAGCTAAATTTGTAATTGTTGAGGTCTTCTAAGCAGTGAGGACGCAGAGTGTTATCTTGCATAGAAGTAACTTCAGGTGTGCCTCAGGAATGTTTGTTGGGACTTATGCTGTTCATGTCGTACATTAATTGCCTTGCTGACAATATTAACAGTAACCTCCAACTTTTCGCAGATGATGTAGTTTTCTACAATGAAATAGTGTCATAAAAAATCTTCAAAAATATTCAGTCGGATGTTGATAAGATTTAAAAGTGATGCAAAGGTTTCTACGAGCCTTAAATGTTCGGAAATGTAAAACTTTGCTCGTCACAAAAGGAAAAAAAAAAAACAAAGTATGCTATTACTATAGTATAAACGAGTCATAAAAATACCTGGATATAACACTTTTTGGGGATATGAAATAGAACGATCGCATATTCTCAGTTGTAGGTAAAGCATGTGGCAGACTTCGGTTTATCGGTAGACTACCAGTGAAATGCAAATTAATCGTGCGACACATCCCAGAATATCTCTCAACTTTGTGGGATCCGTCCCTAATAGGACCAACAGGGGATACTGAACGTGTACAGAGAAAAGAAACACAAATGATTACAAGAACGTTTGACGCGTGGGAAAGTGTCGCAGAGATTCTGAAGAAACTGAACAGGAAGACACTTGAAGATAGACTCAAGCTATCCCGAGAAAGGATGCTTACAAAGTTTCAAGGACAGCTTTAAGTGATTAATTTAGGAATATGGTAAAACCCCCTGCGTATCGCTCCCGTAGAGATCGTGAGGACAAGTTTAGATTAAATATAGTGCGTACAGAGGCATTTAAAAAGCCAATCTTCCCGAGTTCCATACGGGAATAGAACAGTAAGAGCCCCTAATAACTAGTGCGTTGGGAAGTACCCTCTGCCACGCAGTTCACAGTAGTTTGCAGAGTATGGACATAGTTGTAGATATTGTTAGACGATATGGCAACATGTATGAAAGTCATTTACACTGTTTAACGATGAATTAATGTGGTATCGTGCACGAGTATGACGAGTGCCATTAAAAATTAATCCCAGCTCTGTGCTATAGTTTTCCTCGCCGGATCCTAAAACGGATATTCCAGTTTGGATTCCTAGTGACTGCTGTAGATTTATCAGTGACAGGGCCTTTTCCTTTCTTTGAGACAAGTGACGAGCTGCTTTCGTCTAGAATATGTGTTAGTGAAGGGGATGTCGCCAACGTGTCGCTAGATTGAACGACATTCATTAGACTGTGATCTCTTCCAAGATATCGTGTGTCCACTACTGACATTAGTAGTTCGCAAGGCACGCTGCGTGTCCTTTAATGGACGTATTTTATGAAGCGCGTTCCGCATATTCCCATCGAATATTTAACACACTATACAGTCAATGGGTATGTAGAAAAACGTATGTGACTGAGAATTGAGTTCGATGGGTAAAGTAAATAGTATGGACAGATGCCTAGCCGCATATACTGCCACTGATTATTATTGAGGGTGTAAGCAGCAATGGAATAGTTGTTTTGTAAATTTAATTCCGTTTGTTTGTTTCCATAGTGCATGTAACCACAACAGTCGCAGTATTAAATTGCGTCACTGATGTTCTACAGTTAATAATTTTCATATACGCAGCGAAGGAGATTTCAGATAATGAATTTTGTGAGAATTGCAAATAACTGTGACCCGTTATTCATTTCTCTGAAATAAAGAGGTTAGCCAACATGTCGCCAATCATACCACTTTATACAGTGGGAGACCATCGACGCTCAAAGTCTGCTTCTGCTGTGCCAAACACACAGCAAGTGACTGCGGTTGAATCTATACGTTTGCCGTTAGTTTTATTCCGATTAACATTTTTAATCGGTAAAAAGTATTAATGATGTAAAATCTGGAAAAACATTTACAAGAGTGACAGCTGCTAAGCTTTTACCTGCAATGAACGCAACACTATCCTTCGTACAAGTGCGGAAAGTCTTTGGGTGACACATTTGGAATTGTATTAATTCAAGCCATAAAGTTGCCGCTCCTGCTGATTGTTAAAAATCTCTTCTTAATAAAACATGTTCACTAAGAACCACAACAAGCTCATGTAGTGTGCGGAAAACTGGAAAACTGGTGCGATCCATAGTACGACATACCGGTATGTGACAGTAATACCATCACAGAACTTGCAAAACATTCAGAAGATCGGCATATTATGCAGGCAAACGTTTTTACAGTTAGGCAGTTAACTGATGCTTGACACTGATGCACTCGTTATCAGTCACACGTGTTCAGTGCACAGTCGCAATAAACAAGTGGGAAAGAGAGTTAAACGGCGCTGTTTCATAGAAGCAAATAATGTAAGAAGAGCTGATTCAGAAGTGAAATTAAGAACCTGCACGTCACCCACTATAAAAAGGAAAGAAAAGAAAGAAGATATAAACAAAATTATTTATGTTTTATGTTCGAATGAATGAAATAAGCGGAAAGATGTCCGATACTACTGGAGAAGGAAATTTAGTTTCTTTGAGAAGACGAAGTGTGATCAAGAGGTAACGGGAATTTTTTAAATTCGCGGGCTTTATACATCCGCTTTTCTATATTTTTATCTTGTTGGTACACATGTTCCCAATAATTGTTTGTATTTTCTGCTGTTTTGAACATTTAGTTCATTGTTGACCGTCAAAAACGTTACATGTGTTTCCGGGTGCTTGGCGGTTTTTTACTCACGGAAGAGATGGATCAAAGAATTTGCATTAAACTTTGCTTGAAAAATGTAATGAAGTGCGGTACCGCATTCTAAATGTTGACTGCGGCTTTTGGCGAATCTACTATGATTAAGACAACAGTTTACGAGTGGTATAAACGTTTCAAAGAGGGTCGATAAGACGTTGAAGAGGACGACCGCCCTGGACGCCCTAGCACATCAATTACTGACGACACTGTGGAATAAGTAAATAAAATTGTTCTATAAAATCTCCGAATCACCATCAGAGAAGTTTCTGATGATGTTGGCGTATCCTTTGGCTCATGCCAAGCAATTTTTTGGGATGTTTTGGGCATGAGACGCGTAGCAACAAACATTGTTCCGAAATTGCTAAATTTCGACCAAAACCGACATCGCGTAGACATCACACAGGAATTGCTGAATAAAGCCGACAACGACCCAGGCCTTCTAAAGAAGGTTATAACAGGTTATGAAACGTTGGATACGGGTATAACGTCGAAGCCAAGGCTCAGTCGTCCCAATGAAAACTGCCTAAAGAGCCAAGACCGAAAAAAATCGACAGGTTCAGATTAGATTACATTCAGTTTTCGTTCCATAGAGCCAAAAAATGAGATGATTCTCATGGGTGTGGAACATGTCAGAAAGTATAACACAAAAATATAAAACAGTTGAATATAATACTTACCACCCTGATCATTTGTTAGGAGATTGTCGAAATAGGTGATTACAATGCGGTAAACCGGAACAGCTAATATTTACAGAATTAACACGCTGTCACAATAAAAGATTGTTGTACACTATTAATAAATTTATCATACACAAAATACCTAATCTTGACTGTTGTGACCATGTGCTGCCAAAACTAAAATCTAACACACATTTTTACTTAAGCTGGCTTAACAATCTCTGTTAAAATATTCATCTATAGAGTAGAAGGATTTGCCTATCAAAAAGTCTTCCAAACTCTGTTTAAACCGTGCTTTATCTGAAACCAGGATTTAATGGCTGCTGGCAATTTATTGAAAATGTGCGTTCCTGAATACTGGACCCCTTTTTGGTCTAAGGTAAGTGATTTTAGGTCTTTATGTAGATTGTTATTATTTCTAGTATTGATAATGCGTGTTGAGCTATTGGCTGGAAATACAGATATATTACTCGCAACAAATTTCATGAAGGAAAAAATATACTGAGAAGCAGTGGTTAGAATACAAAGTTCCTTGAACAGGTTTCTGCATGATGTGCTTGAATTTACATCATAAATGATTCTTATTACACGCTTTTACACCGTAAAAACTTTTCTTCTGTTTGATGAGTTACCCCACAATATGATCCCATATGACATAGTAGAATGAAAGTGAGCAAAGTATGCATTTTTTTAAATATTTATATCTCCTACATCTGACATCATTCTCACTGCAAATACAGTTCAATCACATGTGAAGGTTCGTCTCGCTATTTTCTTCGTTTACAATGGCCTAGTGCATCATGAACTCCCACCTACCGGTCGTCCTGTCAGTAAGGAATATTACCTGGTGAAGCAATCCGAAGAAAACGACCAGAATTGTGGAAAAACCACTCGTGGAAATTACATGACTATAATGCCTCTGCTCACACTTTAATGCTTGTTCGTGATTATTTGAAAAAAAAAATCGTTACGTTGTCTTAGCCACCGTATACGCTGGACACGGCGTTTGAAGAGGTTGAAGAGAACCATGAAAGGACGTCGTTTTGCCCCCACTGGTGAGATAAAAACAGAATCGCTGTAGGAGCTTTCTTCCTAGAACATTCTGTATGTTACACATGTTACATTTCAGCCCCTTGGAATAGGGAATATCGAACGAAACCACCACTTACGACTTGTAAATCGACGAGACGTTGAATTCTAATGAGAGCTGTTCGCTGCAGCACACATTCAATAGTGGATCCGCTAACGAAACCGGCACCGTTTCACGCTTAGAATAAAATAAATGTCTGAAACAGCGATAGTCTTTGTTTCGATAATAATTTCCCTTTGTATGTACGGGACCTATGAAAAGGTTTAGTGAAACTGGTGGGAAGCAGACGCGCGAACATTCGGAATACTGGCGCTGAAGCGGTGGGCGGCGTCATTTTTTGCCGACAGTTTTGTTGGGCGGCTGACACACGGGCGCCGGGCGCGAGGGATAGCGGCGGGCGGCGGCCCGTCCCCACGGGCGAGGGTCGGGCGCTTGTCTTTCCCGCTGTGTTAGCGACGAGCCACGCAATTCGCCGGCAATCGATGGCGAGGCGTATGTTCCATTCAGCCGTAATGCGGCGTAAACTGGAGGGCGTTAAACGACGCCAACGATTGGGCGCGTGATTAACAAGCGGCGCTCAATGGGAACAGCGCGACCTGCAGCCCGGGAGATGTTGCCGCCGCCCTTGTTACCGCTACACTACAACCCGCCGCTGTCTGCCGGCGAGAATTGCTACCCGCTCCTTGTAAAAGATGCAAGGAATTCACCCTCCGCAGTGTTCACCCTATATTTGCGACTATGAAACGACTTCTCCTTAGGCCACGTATACGTTCCGCTTTCGCAATATAAACGCTTCTTCTCTTTCTTCGTTCTCATTTTTAGCAAGATCTATTGCACGGATTGCAGCCAACTGATTTGCGTACTCAAGAAGAGAGAACAATATTTTACAAAATTACAGGAAGTGCTACGGGTCAGACTAGACGCGAACGCATCACACGAACTCCGCAACTTTTACCAGCTAAATATCGGAACAAAACTTGCTCAAAACTGCCCACAGTTAAATTAAAGACGAACTTGGCAACTAGCTGCTATGTGTTATATCCTCTTGTCAACTGCCTGAAACACGTCAGTAGACCATAATATACACTGAGGTAACGAAAGTCATGATGTACCTTCTAATACCATTTCGGACCTCCTTTTGCCTGGCGTAGTCCAGCAACTCGACGTGACATCGAGTCAACGACTCTTTGGAAGTTCTCTGTAGAAATATTCAGCCATGCTGCCTCTATAGCGTTCCACAACTGCGAAAGTGTTGTCGGTGCAGGATTTTCTGCACAAACTGACCTCTCGATTATATCCCATAAAAGTTCGATGGGATTCATGTCTGGCAATCTGGCTAGAAAATCAGTAGTTCAGTTGTCCAAAATGTTGTTCAAACCAATCACGGACAATGTGGTCCGCTGACACGGCGTATTGTCAACCATAAAAATTCCATCGTTGTTCGGGAACAAGAAGTCTATGAATGGCTTTAAGTGGTCTCCAAGTTGTCGGACGTAACTATTTCCAGTCAATGATTGGCACAGTTGCGCAAGGGGACCTAGTCCATTCCATACAAACAGAGCCCGCACTATTATGGAGGGGGTTGTTTGGGGGAAGAGACCAGACAGCGAGATCATCGGTCTCATCGGATTAGGGAAGGACGGGGAAGGAAGTCGGCCGTGCCCTTTGAAAGGAACCACCCCGGCATTTGCCTGGAGCGATTTAGGGAAATCATGGAAAATCTAAATCAGGTTGGCCGGACGCGGGATTGAACCGTCGTCCTCCAGAATGGGAGTCCAGTGTGCTAGCCTCTGCGCCACATCACTCGGTATTATGGAGGCACAACCATGTTGTACAGTGCCTTGTCGAGAATTAGGGGTCATGGCTTCGTGGGATCTGCGCCACACACGAACCCTACGATCAGATCTTACCAATTGAAATCGGGACTCATTTGATCAGGTCACGGTTTTACAGTCGTCTAAGGTCCAATCGATATGGTGACGAGTTTAGGAGAGGCGCTGCATGTGATGTCGTGCTGTTAGCAAAGACACGTGCGTGGATCGTCTGCTGCTGTAATCCATTAAGGCCACATTTCTCCTCAGTGTCTTAACGGATACGTTCGTCGTACGTCCCACATTGATTTTTACGTTTATTTCACGCAGTGTTGCTTGTTTGTTAGCACTGTCATCTCTACACAAACTCGGGCGCTATCGGTCGTCAAGTGAACGTCGGTCACTGCGTTGTCCGTCGTGATAGGTAATGCCTTAAACTGGGTACTGTCGGCACACTCTTGACACTGTGGCTCTCTGAATATTGAATTCCCTAACGATTTCCGAAAGGGAAAGTCCCATGCGTCTAGCTCACCTACCATTACACGTCCAAAATGTGCTACTTCCCGGCGTGCGGTCATAATCACGTCGGAAACCTTTTCACGTCAATTACCTGCGTACAAATGACAACTCCACCAACGCACTGCCGTTTTATACATTATGAACGCGATGCTTCCGCCATCTGTATTCGTGCACATCTCTATTCCATGACTTTTGCCACCTCTGTGTAGGAGTAACGTAATGTCCTATATTATAAACAAAATTTTAAAAAGCGAGTATCGTCTTAGATTCCCCAACTGACAGGAGGAAGATGAAGTGTGCTTACATATAAGAAAGTATATCATCACGAGCTTCAGTTACCAGTACTTTGATTCGGAAGATGATTTTAAGCTAACATGTAATTTAAGCTTTTTACGAAACAAGCTTCAGAAACTGCAATCTCTCCCTAACACAATTTCGCCATTGCAAAATTTTGTTCTGGATGAGTTCTCGTCTTTCTCTAGTGTTATTTTCAGTTTTTGGTACCAACCATAGCTGGTACTATTTGGCGAATGTAAATGTCTGTACTATTCTCAACTTATTCACAAAAATGTCAGTGTTAGGCTCAGCCGATTGAAACACACAGTTACACTAGCAGTCAAAAGTTTTCGATAACCCGTGATAAAAACTGTATAATTTATTTAAGCGGACGAACACATCGTACAACAAAATAAATATTTTCACTGTCTGTCGTTAAGTACAATACAATACTATTTAGATTTTAGCCTCTTCCAAAGTATTCACCCTTTGCATATATTGCAATCAAACACATCTTTAAATTATTCAATAGTTCTTCAACAACAGATGATTTCACTTTTCTGACCTCCGAGTCCCGTTCATCTCCGTAAGAGTTCAATAGGATTTAAGTCAGATGAGTGACTTGGCCAAACCATATCTTTAGTTCGCCACAGTTGCCCTTTTCATTAACTTACCCTTTGCAGATTTTAGGAGCAAGTATGAGATCATTAACCTGGTGGAGAAGAAACCCACGATCAAATGGTTCAGTATCTTGCCATATCCTTCCATCTTGAGTGTTCCATTAACTCTCAGTGGATCACCGACTTTAACACTCGCAAGAAATATTTCAGACTTAGATTCGTCCGTGAATAACGTCTTGGACCATTACTGCGCACTCCAGCTTTTATGTTGCTGTGCCCAATGCAATCGTTTCACATTATTTGTTTGCGTTACAATACTTTTCTGTTTGCAGCTATCTTTCCCGCGAATTTCAGGTGCAGTCAGAGTTCTCTGAGTCTACTCTATTCACAGATGAACTGATCTTCCCTGCATGATGTTACTTAGGGTCTTTCATATCGAGAGACGCATGCATTGGCACCAATTTGTTTGGAGCGCTGCAATGTATAAACCACTGCACAATGGGTTACGCCAGCTTTTGTTGCTACTATAACAGCCTTCCTGATGTAGAGCTACAATTACAAAACGTTTTTCGAATCCAGGCTCCTGCTTTTGCCCCATTTGGAGATAATATGGTACGAATCTGATCAGCTACACGAACACATAGCTAGATGTACACAGTGTACTGTAAAGTAATGCAAACTGATTACTACACAGACATCTGAAGGAATGAGGCCTATTAGAATGGAACTGTCTTAGATAAAGGTACATCAGCGTCATCTATGATAACAACCAGTCAAATACAAAAGAGAGGCCCTTAGTCTTTACATGTTTATAATAGCTCTATTTTCAGAATAAGGATTTGATAAAGTATTCAAAACGAAATCCCTGTTTTAACCACAAATCGAAAACTTTAGACTGGTGGTGTAGAAAGAGAATGAATACAAACTGAGTCCAGCTTAGAGAAAAGTTAAAAATATTCACAAGCGAGTTCTTCCGATAGCTAAATTGGTGAACAGTTCAAAGAAGCACTGCAGCGCACAAGCTATTTTCAAATAAAGAAGAAAGTTTAACGTACTAGCCGACCACGATATTATTGCACTTGGCTTCCTGTGGTCGCTATCAGAAGCACGCAGAGATACTGCAGTAAAGAAGTACAGTGCTGACTAAGGAAAATGAATTGCAATTTGAATGATTTCAAGATAGTTGTGTATATACAGGGTGTAACAGGTAAAAGTACAGATACTTTTATGTTTCATACATTGATATGCACATATATCAGTGAGTTGGTTGTTTTTCCTCTGTATCGAACAGTCTTTCTACAAACACATCACAAAGTTTACGATCTGATGTTTTCTGCTTGGTCGTAGCTGCACCAGTAAGTGAATTACGGCTGTCGGTATAGACTAACAATTTTGCACCCATGCTTCCACACTTCAACACCTGGCCTGCTGCCCAGGGGAAAATAAGCATTGATGGCTTGCTCTTTCCACATATATTTAGAGGTACTAACCAACATAAAAACATACAACTTGTAACAGGTATAATTATTAGTCTGCAGAGGAGGTATATACTGATGTAATATTTTTCAGTGCACCATACTCTGTCACCAGTAGAAATATCTGTAGTGATACCTGTATCACACTGTATGAGGGATGATCAAAAAGTTTCCGTTTGAGGGCATTGCAGCACCGTATATGCGACTTAGCATGAGTCCGATGTAAATGTACAAGCAACGACATATAGGCAAGGATCATCGAGGCATTCATCTCTTTCCAAAGGGCGTGCAGTAAATGTCTACATATTTGAGATTTCGTCCATATATGGAGTACCCTCTCTTTCAATGTGAAAATCCAGACCACACGAGCGCTGCAGCATCTTCAACATTCCGATACCTTGGGTTCTTTTTCATCAATTATCCTCCATACAGTCTTGAATTAGCCCCCTGCGATTTGCATCCGTGTCCAGAACTTAAGGAAAACCTTCAAGAACTTCTCTTTGTTAGTGATAAAGCGGTGCAAGCAGAGATGAGGCTGTGGCTCCGTCAACAAAATCAACCATTCTACAGTGACAGTATCATCAAATTGATGTCTCATTGAGAGGAATGTGTTAGTCGTTAGGATGACTATGTTGAGAAATAGATTTGTACGCATGAAGAACAAAGACGTAGAGTGTTAATGACGTTTGTTGTATTTAAAAATCTTTCAGTTTTCATATAAAAAATTCGGAGGCGTTACTTTTCAGCATGTCCTCGTATAACATGGGAATCCTTAGTTTACCTTGAGAGCACAGTACACAAATGAGTGACACAGAAGGAGACAATGCAAACTGTGTACATTAAGCTAATGCTACATTTACACTACTTTTGTAAACATGGTGTACTACTGTAGCAATATCTCCGGTAAACGCAAAGTACGACCATTCTATTTTAACGTGAAATATACCCCTTTGGGTTTTGAATGTGCAAGAACCTCAAGTATATTACGTACCAACTCCAAGAATCTCTTACAAAGCATTAACGCTAAATAGCCCGACGTGTTTTCAAACGATGATCCATGCTAGAACACTAAGCGAAATGCACTCACCTCTAGAAACAAAGACGGTAATAGGAAAGTGTTAAGCACATGTCTTGGAAGTACCAGGTACAGTTATTGAAAAGGAAGTCAGATGACAGCTAGTTACGTATGACAGCTGCTTGAAATCGTTTTACAAAGCTAGGTTGTAGACTACCAAAAGCTTCCATGTTGATGAGGACAGAGCTAGAAACAAATAAGGAGACATTAACTTCAATTGCAACAAACGAAATACAGGAAGAAAGAGAAATGCCTCGTCTTATGGATCTATTGAAACAAGAAAACATGATCTCCCAAGTTATTACTCAGTGGTGAAGGAGGAGATAATTCAGGAGTCTGCAGGTCACAGATATAAAGGATCTAAAACATCAAGTAGTGGACTGAAACCTGGATACCACAGATCTCTTCAGTGTAGCTGAATCTTGAGTCCCAGCCAGAATAATTATGATTCAGATTTTACTACTTTAATCCATCCCCACCCATTTCTCTTCAACAAAACTGTGTTTATCATGTCAGAGAAAAACAAAGTATTGTATTAAAAACTACTGAGCGCAAATCAACAGTACTAGTAACCTTTACTTTAAGTAGCAGAGACGCAATGTTGTGTACGTCACTGCCAAATGCTGTGCAGAGCAGCTTGTCTATTCTCTGTGGCAGCAGAATGAATTCAAGACGTCATTTTGCACAATACACTGTACATCCGTGTATGTATCACGCTTTTACGATAATTGAATAAGAAGCCAGTATGACTCTGACTGAAAACCGCTTTCAACGTAAAAATTGAAATCGGAGCTTCTTATGAGCGAAATATCCTCCCAGCGACTGTCACGTTATGTGCTTATGGTATATACACAGGGTGAAGCGAAATTCGCGCACTCGGGCTTCGCAGCGCAACTCCTCACATGCCAGCGATAAAAAAAACGTCTCTTACAAAATTTCATCTGGCGAGTACATCCAGCAGAAAAAGGACTGTAAGGAGTGGCAATCTGGCAACACTGTAACCATATGTACGCTATCTCTGTCAGCATTTATTAATTGTTCTACACAGTTAGTGAAGTGGCTAGAGTTTTGTGTTAGCATGCAGGAGGTCGATGGTTCGAGCTTGGGTTGAGGCATATGTTTTGTATTTGGTAAATGTAGTCCAGGTGGTTCGGTATGTGGCATATTAATCATCAACAGCGATTGCAGCAGGTCCTCTAGAAAACATTTGCTCTTACATACTACAATCGTAGAAACGGAAGACTGTTCAGCTTTTAAAGAAGCCCTTTCCAGCTCGTGGGCGTGAATTTATTTGCACCACTTCATGTACTAGATGCGAAATTTGTTTTCTTTGTACCCTCCTCGAATGCTCCAATAGATTAGTACCAACTATTATTCTTGCCTTGTTCAGATCCATTACATTTCGTTAGGGCCTTACGTTACCAGTCGGACTAG
The DNA here is from genome assembly GCF_023898315.1 of Schistocerca nitens. NCBI lineage: Eukaryota > Metazoa > Arthropoda > Insecta > Orthoptera > Acrididae > Schistocerca > Schistocerca nitens. Next base: position 553,369,023 of record NC_064616.1, on the reverse strand, counting down.
CAACGTGCTTCGCGAATAATGCCCAAACTCGGTTACTATTTGTATTTGTTATCACCATGGTCCCACTAATTATGCCTTTCAGCACTGAGTCTGGTAACCGCATGCTGTTTAGTACCTATCTCAATTGTTATTACTACTGCTACTACTACTACTACTACTACTATTATTATTATTATTATTATTATTATTCTATCGACGGGGTTGTGGAAACATCACGTCTATTACCGTTAGGGAAACAGTGTAATTCGAAATCGAACGTTTCGCAGTTGGCGGTATCAGGATGAATCATGAAGAACAATATCTGTAATAGGGTTAATGCACGTTAGGTGGAACAGCACGCAGGACTGACGGTGCGTTCCACCAGACAGGTAGTACCTGCGAGCGGAGTAACGCGCCTGTGACTGACTCCAATGTACATGCGTACACGTATCGAAATTTCTCATTTTAAACCTGTAAACCAGTGTGGCAGACGTATGTCATACACAAAAGATGAATATGTGGATATGCTTCTGGTCCTTGGTGCATCTGATAACCAGGCTGGTGTCGCTCGTGAATATGCTGCTAGATATCCTCGTCGACACCATCCAGATAAAAATGTGTTTCGTCATCTGGAGCTGCGCCTTTGGGAGTCGGGTTCTCTCCTTCCATCATCGCTTGAGAGAGGTCGTCCACGGACTCGCAGTACTCTATCTACTGAGGAAGCTGTTCTGGAGGTCATACACCTAGAACCTCAGCGATGTACACGTAGCATAGCAAGGCAGCTTCATGTCTCACAACGCACGGTCGTTAACATGCTGTACACGCAGGAACTGCACCCGTATCATTATGCTTTCATGCAACATTTGCATCCTGCAGATCGCCATCAGCAGATGCAATTCTGTGAATAGTTTCAACAACAACAGAAAGCCAACGATGACTTCGTGAACACTATAATATGGTCAGATGAAGCATCATTCATTCGTGAACCACCATTGGTGTGAGGTTAACCCCACGTCAACCGTGACTGTGGATATCAAGTTCGCTTTGGTATCAACATCTGGGCTGGAATATTGGGCGACAGCTGTTTGGGCCCCTATATGTTGTCTGACCGGTTGACTGCACGTAGGTATCATGCATTCCTCTCAGGCGATCTGCCTGATGCGCTGGAAGATGTTCCAGTACATGTTCGGCAGAGGATATGGTTCCAACATAATGGTGCAGCTCCACACTCTGGAATTAATGTGCGACAGTATTTGGACAGAACATTTCCAGGGAAATTGCTCAGATGTGGACGTCCTACGCGTTCACCTGACCTAAATCCCCTGGATTTCTTCCTGTGGGGACACCTGAAGGAGCGCATGTACTCTACTCTGCCGACGAATGTCGAAGAATTGGCAGTGCGTGTTCACGCTGCTCTTGTTACTGTGGAAGCAGCTTTGCTGCGAAGGATCCAGAGCTGTATGATCCGGCGGGTTGCGCAATGTTTGGACGTGCAGGAAGGTCGCCTTGAGCATCTGTTGTGCTGAGGACGATGTATGCTGTTGTGAAGGTCATGCAGTCATTAATTTTGGACATTATTATTGTCACTGGTTGTTAATGTGCGACATCTGAGCGCTCATATTACATGTAATATGAATGACAAGTAGATATTGCGTTATTGTTTAGTGCTGTCATCTTTAGCATCTCGAAATTGATATTGCTTTTGTAGTTATTTTGCCCTATGACAGGTAATTTGTAGCACTGTCTACTTCTTATTTGTATAATCACACATTTGTTATGTTCAGCGGCACAAAATGTTGTAAATTTAGGACACATGTGACCTAAGAAACGGGGTATATTACAGTATGATATGTCAGAATGAAATTGGCAAATAAAAAAGTGCACCCCAACCTAGGCTCGAACCTTCGACCTCCTACATGTTACCCAAAACTCTACCCACTGCATCAACAATACAGCACGGCTAGCATTGCAGACAGAGTTAGTTACCATACATGTGGTTACAGTGCTGGCAGATTGCCACTCTTTAACATCCTTTTTCTGCCAGATGTACTCGCTGGACGAAATTTTGTTAGAGACCTTTTTTAACGCTGGCATGTGAGGAGTCGCGCTGCGAAGCCACAATGCTCGATTTTCGCTTCACCCTATATATGTATATGAATAGAATTTACATTCATTAATATGTACAGCAGGCTACGACGATCCAGAATATCTTTTAAATTGCGTATGAAAATAGAAGTCTAATAGTGGTACGAGATTGTCCGTGTTTTATTTTTTTACATTCTTCGACAGTGGATTCATTATTGATGGTATTTGCGCACGTTTAGAGAAAAACATGTAAAAATTATTCTTTCGGTGGATAATAACAAAAGAAATATGCGACGTCGTACATGCAGTGAGCTCAGAAAAGATGAAATCGAAGAATCTGGGAAGGTACACAGCCTTCCCTACATATTTCTACCTATGGAAAGAGGAGAAAGACAAGCGACTTTCGCAAGTACTCCACTTTGGGAAACTTTAGATTGTGGCTCGATTGTTGTGTAGTACCACACTTCTATTGATCCAGACTGATCGATGTTAAGTTGGAAAGTCTTGAAGGGACCCTTGCCTAATTCTGATAACAGATAAATTTCTTGAGAAAATGTGTTGTGTGCTAGAGTCGTGGTTGGCTTTTCAGATGTTTTCACTTTGTATGGTGTAATACTACTGTTGCAGAGGGTTTTGAATCCTTCCATTTAACATTCATTAATCCAGAAAACCAATTCTGAAATTTCGATTGACACAGTCGGATGATATAGTAAGTACTGAGAGAAAAAAAAGACTGAACACTTCCCACAACGAAATTGGCAGTGTACTTTTGACTTTTATCTAAAGTAAAGAAGCAAACAGACATTCGTCCCGACAACATGTGGATGGACAAAACGTAAAAGACAAGAGTAGAGTATCACAAAAGTAAACTCCTCTTGCAAATGCATTTCATCGTAAACGAGTAAATACTGGAGAAATGCAACAGTTTTCAATAGGCAAGGCTACACATCTAAGACTTAAAATGTTGCTATACTCTGTTCAGAATTAATTTAGGACTGACAGCTATGAAAGGATCAGTGGGGTGATTCTAACGCGGGAGGTACGTCACGCATTCGGCCAATCCGATGATACCTGCACCTACAGCAACAACCCACGGTTTTCCATCACTACTCATACAGCCCTTCCCGCCTGTGCTATGTTTCAGGTCCTTGTAGCTTGCAGTACTGCGGGATCGTTCGTTATGCGCTGAGATTTTGTTTGTATCCATTTCTTACAGCTATGGGGCTAATACTTTATTTGTTATTCTTTGTGAATTATGTCAGAAGCAGGATCGTCAAATGTTATTCAATGAGAAAGTTCGATGTTGCTCTGTTGGCCAGGGGATTTTCGTAGGAGGTCAGTAGCAAAATTAGTTCGCGCGTAACGTTGCTAATTAATGGTGCTCAGGAATAATAAAAAAGTTTTCTATTTTATTGGTTGCAACGGCCTTGCCGCAGTGGATACACCGGTTCCCGTGAGATCACCGGAGTTAAGCGCTGTCGGGCGTGGTCGGCACTTGGATGGGTGACCATCCAGGCCATTTTTCGGGGTGCACTCAGCCTCGTGATGCCAATTGAGGAGCTACTCGACCGAATAATAGCCGCTTCGGTCAAGAATACTATATTACGACCGGGAGAGCTGTGTGCTGGCCCCACGCCCCTCCTATCCGCATCCTCCACCGAGGATGACACGGCGGTCGGATGGTCGCGGTAGGCCACTTGCGGCCTGAAGACGGAGTGCTTTTTAATGGTCGAAACACTGACCAAAGAATCTTTTAGCGAAGTCACCTCTGAAGAATGGAAGGAATCCGTCAGTTATTAGCTATGCATCGTGAAAAAAAGTTTGGCATTCTGAAGGTATTTTAGAAAGTTCAAAAGAGGAAATGATCACGTCATCAAATAACGACAGTGGCAGTGTCACGTGACGCACATGTGGTGACGATGGGAGTAATGTCAGTCAAATGTTTCCACTGTCACAACAAAAGAAGATGCAAAAGCGGGTTCGTCTCAGTGTTTGACGTGCAGGCTCAAGTACAAACTTGGCAAAATTATATTTCGTATTATTGACTACAACATGGCAGCTGTTATAAGCAATTGAGTCCAAATGAATTTCATCTTAGGAACTCAGTTCTGCCACACATAAAGAAACCTTTCAGTTTCTGCAACATAATTGCTATTGTTGAAATAAGTAGAGAATCTGATGAGAAAATATAATAATATGTTGATTTTTTCCTCGTAATGAGACCCATCGGTCAACGGCTTGGTTTCTGACGCGCGAATGGACCATATGTGTCAAACTTGACTAATTATCTCGTGTAAGAGAACTCTGACAGAGTATCGGTTTTTAGTAGATGAAGATATGATATATATTTGTTGCATAAGGTATTCATATAAAGGAAATAGTTTTCTTCTTGTCGAAAATTCGGCCAGGAAATGCATTTCCGTAAGCTATATCTGTTTAAGTCTGCTTCCGTAACTTAGTGGTCAGCGTAGTTGACTGCCATGCGGCGGCCCTTGGTTCTATTCGCTGTACTGCCAGGAATTATTACTTGTCCTGGTAGGTCTAGTAAGGAGTGTGCTCAGAGTCGTGATGCCAGTAGAGGGGCTACTTGAATGAGAAGTAGCATCTCCAAGGTCTGAAAAGTTGGCAAAACGTCCGGGACGGGGGTGTGCTGATCAAATTCCCCTCCATTCTGCATTCGCATGACACCGCAAGGCAGAAGATGACATGGCGGCCGCTTGACATCCCTTTGGCCTCCTAATCCTTGACGAGAACCTAGTTTCTTTATACTGATTTAAAAACATGTTGCCGGAAAGAAATTGAAATGAAAACATAGTTCAGCTCTTTCAGAACACACTGATCCCCACACTATCATTATAAATTTAATGGTATTTTGAGCTGGAGCAAGTTGAAAGAAATGTAAGATTTCCCCTGTGTTCCGTCTGGGACGTAGATCTTTGCTCTTCGCCTCAACGTGCTCCTGCCGAAGCGTCAATCTTAAAATAATATTGAACAGAGTACGACAAGATGTATTTATTGTGAATGAAAACACAAGAACCGACGGGACAGTCAATCAGTGGAATATATTTATTCCTTATTAATGTAAATAATGTATGGAAAGCGTTATGGAACATATAGGGACAACATGGATGCGTTTATGTGGAATAAAGCAATTGATGTCACACGATTAATGATTACGATAAAGAATTTAAGGATTTCAATAGTTTTTATATTAAAATGTTTGTCAGTCTGACTAATGTTACTTACATTGTCCGAAAGGACAACAGAATTTTAACTACTTTGAAATGAGAATATTTATAGACTGAAACAATCTTATTGGTTTACAAAGCAAGAACTGAAAATCAACTCATTGCAGAACTTTGTTGCTCTGTTTGCAACACACAGTGTCAGAATCTTCGCAAAGCAAACAACACTAGCCTGAAGCAGTCACTCAGACTTGAACTGTTCACATCTGTCCACAGTGTAATACAGCTATAAAAGTTAAGGAAACATAGGGTTAAGCCAGTGGACTCTAAAAGGATGAGCAGTCATTTGACTCTATGCAATAGCCTTCCTGATCTTGGCTTAACGTGACTGACATTTGTTTCCCCAGGCGGTAATTGTATCTTCTGCAATGTCATAGTAGATCTGTTACTCAGATGACAATCTGCCTACAGAAATAACTGTCCTCGGAAGGAGACTACCCAATATATTGATAGATGCTTTTCATTTTACTGCAACTTCATCCTATATCGACAATTATACAATAAGAGGGAAATCTCCAACGATAGAAATTACATATGTGAATGACCTACCATTTCACACTCATCAAACAGACGATAATAATGCCATAATAAACTCTGTTAGAGAGAAAGAAGCAGAATAAATTGTTAATGATGTTATCCAAAGAATTAATAAGTGGTTCTCTTATAATATAGTCTCCATATTTTTGAGGAAACACACTATATTCCGTTCAGTGCAATAAAGAGACTCATACCAACAACTTATGTGACACATGAACGGAAGTCAGTAAACAGTGTAAAATCCTCCAAAATTTTGGTTGTAGATATTGATGAAAACTTCAAATGGTAGAAGAACATTAAGGAGCTGTCCAATTAAATTCTGCTACCTTTGCTTTTCGTATAATTGCTAGTCCTGAAAAGAGACGACTCAACCTCTAACACATTTTTCATATTTCCAATCAATAATGTCTTATAGAATAATATTCTGGAGTAATTCATCACTTAGAAAGGAAGTACTGATTGCACAAATGAGAGTAATAAGAATAATAGATGGTGCTAGGCGTTTTAATTGTTTAATTCTGGAAAATTATACACAAATAAGCCATCACAACGTAATTTGAGAAGAATAGTGTTAAAATTAATCATGTATACATATCCTGTACCCTGATATGTTGCGTTCCACATATTAACTAAACAACTAACTAACCATATAAGTGAACTACTTTTATTTTCCTGGGAACGACAGTGTCAAGCAATTTTAGAGGTGTCGATAGTGATATCCCAGCAAGCGTGAAGTGCGCGTAGCACAGATCACACTCGCTATTGAATCTATATTTTCCCCCGAAGATGTATTCTATAAAATCTCCATTCTCACCAACCGATCTTACAGCCCAGTTGCCAGATCATCATTAGGCGACAAAGTTCGTTAACACAAAATTTTCTCATGTCAGTGGCAGAGAAACTGTTATATGGTTATCGGTTTTTCTACCAATAAAGGAGTTACAGACGGACATTATAATGATTTAGGAACTTTCTTCATTCCTCTGTGACGTTGTGCACGTATAAGAGGAATACCTTCTAGGTTCTTAGGAACAGAGTAGAGGCAATCAGCGATTGTTTACGTGGGACCATTGCTAAAACAGTAATCAAGTAATGATTTATTTAGCCATCGCGTGAGCCATAAAGAAATTGATGTCAGTCACGAGCGGTAGGCATAGCTTCAGCGTCGGTATTCTGATACAACACTAGTGAGCTACCACATATCAAAGCGTTGAAGTTGCTTGCTCATACTTGTGTATAGAAAAGATCGCTCGTACCGTTCCTAAATTCGTCTTTAAAGTCCGGAAACACAGTTCTTAAATTCAGCTGTGCGTAATTCGTGAGGAATAATGCAACTTGCTTAAGCAGCCTTGTAGGGCGAATGTTACCCTTATTACATGAAACGTAGTCGCAGTTGCGAATATGGATAACGATCAGCTGTATAATGGAATGAAGACATTGAAAATTTGCGCCACACCGCGACTCAAACCCGGATATCCCGCTTATCGCTAGCGGTCGCCTCTCCATTGGGCTATCCAAGCACGCTTCATTGCCAGACCCAGACTTCCATATGCCGTCAACCAAGTGTCTACAACCTACACTCGTACTTCCATTATGTATGTTCCCTTACACGGAAGATATTTTCATTCAAAGTCGCTGCCCTGTGTCGAAGCAAAAACAAAATATTGCAGTGCCTATGCTGTAACACAGCCACTGCAATACCTTATTTATCCATATTGGACATTGTTTCAGAAAGTAACACCTTTATTTCACATTATTTTTGTATTTTATGGAATCAGACAAACAGGTGATCCATTTGTTGGATTTTTGTCATTGAATGTAATATAAATTGCTATTGAAAAATAATTGTAAAATAAGAATTAATATCTTTGTATCCATGTTTTACATCTGAGAGAACTTGGTTTGTCTTCACTAGCGATCTTACAGCAATGAGAGAGATGAAAGGTAAAACCAGAAAATGTTTACATAATCTACTAATATCGTATTAGAATTCTGAACTCAATCCCGTGCTTCCAGAAAATAATAATGAAGGATTTATGGGATCCACCTTTTTGCAAGTATACAGTTATCGTATACAGTTTCTGAAGGTGGCAGGGGTCAAATACAGAGAGGGAAAGGCAATTTACAATTTGCAAACCAGATGGCAGTTATAAGAGTCGAGGGGCATGAAAGGGAACCAGTGGTTGGGAAGGGAGTGAGACAGGGTTATAGACTATCCCCGATGTTATTCACTCTGTATATTGAGCAAGCAGTAAAGGAAACAAAAGAAAAATTTGGAGTAGGAATTAAAATCCATGGAGAAGAAATAAAAACTTTGAGATTTGCAGATGAGATTGTAATTCTGTCAGAGTCAGCAAAGGACTTGGAAGAGCAGTTGAACGGAATGGTCAGTGTCTTGAAAGTAGGGTATAAGATGAACATCAACAAAGGAAAAACGAGGATAATGGAATATAGACGAATTAAAACAGGTGATGTTGAAGGAATTAGGTTGGGAAATGAGAGACTTAAAGTAGTAGATGAATTTTGCTATTTGGGGAGGAAAATAACTCATGATGGTCGAAGGAGAGAGGATATAAAATGTAGATTGGCAATAGCAAGGAAAGCGTTTCTGAAGAAGAGAAATTTGTTAACATTAAGTATAGATTACTGAAAGTCTTGTATGGAGTGTAGCCTTGTATGGAAGTGAAATCTGGACGATAAATAGTTTAGACAAGAAGAGACTAGAAGCTATCGAAATGTAGTGCTACAGAAGAATGCTGGGTAGATCACGAAACTAATGAGGAGGTACTGAATAGAACTGGGGAAAAGAGGAATTTGTGGCACAACTTGACAAGAAGGAGGGATCGGTTGGTAGGACATGTTCTGAGGCATCAAGGGATCACCAATTTAGAATTTTGAGGGTAGCGTGGGGGGGGGGGGGGGTAAAAATCGTAGAGGGAGACCAAGAGATGAATACACTAAGCAGATTCGGCAGGATGTAGGTTGCAGCTGTTACTTGGAGATGAAGAAGTTTACACAGGATAGAGTAGCATGTAGAGCTGCATCAAACCAATCTCTGGACTGAAGACCACAACAACAACAACAACATTTGTTCCTTTATTACCGAAACATGCTTCACCACAGTTGAGGCATCCTCAGTGGCCTGTTTTCTTGAAATATGTACTTACAGAGTATATTTAGCTTAGAAAATATGTTACATCCGATTTTGTCGTCACTTAAACCACAAATGACTTTATCTTTTATTTTACATTGCGTGTCTTGTGCCTGTCAGCGTAAATCATCCGCTGGTCTAAATTAATACACCATGGCATATGCAAACATAAGGGATGTTAGGATATCGTATGCATTGAATTTTGGTTTATAATCCTATCTTTAAATTATTTATTCCGGTAAAAATTACATTACTGTACTTGGATTGTTCTGAGCTATGGCTGGCTTGTATTTATGTGCCAAATACGTATATTTCTGTTGTTTTTGTGTATTTGGTATGACCAGGGTACTTCGGTAAGAAATTTATGCAGCTTTGGTACGGAGAACTACTTGCTGTTGTTTGTTATTCATGGATTATGTTTTGTATTACAACCTGCTCATTTGTGAATCTTGCGTCTTCTTATGTTGCTGTGGCTTGAACACACGTTTTACTGCACAATTTACGTTTTTGGTGCGTTTTGGACTGTCGTTTTGTTTCACTGTTTTGTTCTCTTTTGACGGCCGCAAACTTCGAATTTGTTCAGTTTGTTTTCATTACGTTTGTAGGGTATGTTTTTTTTAAATTTTGTGTACTTTGTAGTTCGTTTAGAATGCTGAATAGTGTTTTGTTGCAGAGTACTGTTTGATCATTGATGACTTTTTTTGCCCTGAGTGATAGTTTTTTCGGTGTGGTAATTTTCTTCTACGTTTAAAAAAATGGTGTAAATGACTACCGTGCTTTAGGATTTGGAGGTCTTTTTCTGTGCCAATGGGGTTGTGGGTGTCTTTAAAGAGGTTGTCTGGTAATGTGGAACATCGGTTGTAGCTTTTCGGTGCTCTTAAATGTTCAGAGTGTCTTATATCGACATTTCTGCATGTCTGTACGATATATACGGAATCACAGTCACTGCAGGTTAGCTGGTATATACCTGCTTTGTTGCGTTTATCTGTGGTGGTGTTGAGTATTTTAATCTTTTCTGCAGTGGTTTTTTAATGCCACACGTATACCTTGTTTTCTCATAAACTTTCTCACTCTGTGTGTTGTTTCGATCTCAAATGTCAGTGTGCGCCATGTTTTCCTGTTGTTTGTGCTTTCTTCATCTTATGTGCTTTTTGTGTACTGGTATTTTGTGTTATGATACTCCAGTGTGTGTTCGTTGTCAATTATGTTTTTATTTTATGGCTCAATTTGTTGACAGTTTCTATTTTGTGACCATTTTCTGAGAAAATCTCCTGATTGTGTTTAGTTCTTGTACGCAGCTATCTTTATCAAATGGCTCTGAGCAGTATGGGACTTAACATCTGAGGTCATCAGTTCCCTAGACGTAGAACTACTAAAACCTAACTAACCTAAGGACATGACATACATCCATGCCCGAGGCAGGATTCGAACCTGCGACCGTAGCAGGAGCGCGGTTCCGGACTGGAGCGCCTAGAACCGCTCGGCCACAGCGGCCGGCTAGCTATCATTATCCACGGGAATGCTGTTCAGCCTATGAAGGAGGTATGTAAGGCTGGCTTGGTTGTGGATTTGTCGGGTGGTTTGCCCTGTTGTGAATAATTATTGTAGTGGTTGATGTAGGCTTTCTGCAAATTGAGAAGCGGTATATTTGGTTTTTGTTTTCTATTGTGATATCCAGGAAATTTATTATTTTGCCTCTATCAGTTTAAAGCAAATTATGTCATCAACATAGCATTACCGATATGTTACTATGTACTGTTTTTCTTCATCATCATCATCTTCTTCTTCTTCTTGTTTCCAATGGGCCTACTTTGGACCACGCTTATTCAACTGTTGGGCTTTGATTGTTGCCCAGTGCTGTCGCATCTTCTGTCGGTGTAGCTCCTTCCTTTCTTCTGTCCAGGGAGTACCTTTTCTTCGGGACTTTTCCTGAAATCCTCGGACTTCCTTCAGGGTGTGTCTCACAGACTGTCTGTTCTGGAGATCAGTTATTCCCATTTCTTTGAAGTCCTTCTCGGTTTCTGTCAGCCAAGTGGTGCGAACCTTCTTCTTTTGCCAGAAGGTGAACAGACGGTTGGTCAATCTGTTTGGGGGCAATCTTGCAACATGGCTATAGAAAGCTACCCTTCTTTTTCTTGCACAGTCACAGAGCCTTTCGATATGTTAGTAGAGCTCCGAGTTATGCAGCCTTCTGGATTCCCCAGCTTCTTCTACCGTGCCTAGGATCTTCCTGATGATTCTCCTCTCTCTGACTTCCAATTTCTCTATCAGACCTCTCCGGTTCATAGAAAGACATTCCATGGCATACAGGGCTTCTGGTCGTATGACTAATGTGTTGTAGTGCTTAAGTTTCAGGTTGCGTGACAGGAATTTCTTGTTGTAGGTGTTCATAGTCAGTCGATAGACTAGTTCCAACTTGTTGGCTCTCATGAATAATGACGTTTTTTATGATAAGCTAAGTTCAATCCATTCGTCAAGATACTTAAGTTTCTCAGTCCTTTTGGTCTTTCCCTGGTCTAGTAACATCTCTTTGTTAGCTTCTTTGATGCTGGTGAAGAACTCTGTTTTCTCCAGTGACACTTGAAGACCCACTTTGGCTGCCTGTTTCCTGAGGCAGTTTACCTGCATTGTTGCCATTTCAAGAGAATCAGAAATCAGTGCCATATCGTCTGCAAAAGCCAGGCAACCTACAATCAGTCCTTCGTTCTTACGGCCCAGGTAGACACCACTCTGGACACCCAAAGTGGTAAGTTCCTTGCGCCATTCTCTCACAACCTTTTCGAGGACACAGTTGAAGAGAAGAGGGGAGAGTCCAACCCCTTGTCTCACTCCAGTTTTTATCTCGAAGCTTTTTGAGATATCCCCTTTAAATTTGACCTTCGAATGGGTGTTTGTCAAGGTTTATAGAATGAGTCTGGAGGTTTTGTTGTCTAGTCCTAATTCCTGGAGTATTTTGTTAAGCGTTTCTCTATCAACAGAGTCGTAGGCCTTCTGGCAATCAACAAAGGTGACAACCACTTGGAGTATGCCTGTACCGTTTTAAGGTTGAGGATCTGTTCAGCACAGGGCATGGTTTTCCTAAAGGTTACCTGATATTCTCCCAGTTGACTGTGCAGTTGATCTTCTGCCTTTGTTAATAGTGCCTTGGAGAGAATCTTGTATGTTACCGTGACAAGAGAAATTCCACGGTATTTGTTCAGATCAGTAACATCTCCCTTTTGTGAAGGGGATGGATCAGAGCCGTGTTCCAGTCAGGTGGTAGTTTCTCTGTTTCCCAGATGTCCTCTGTGATCTCAGTGAGCTTGCCCACGGCATTAAATCCAGCACATTTCCAGAGTTCAGAAATGATTGAGTCCTCTCCAACTGCCTTATTATTCTTGAGAAGTTAAATGATTTGTCGAACTTCTTCCAATAAAAGAGGCAGTGAGTCCAGGTTTGGTGTGGTTTGTTTGTAGCTGAAGTCTTCAATGGGTGGAGCACAGTTGAGTAGGTTTTTAAAGTACCGACCTAAGAGGTGGCAGTTGTCATTGTCGTTAAAAACCAGTTTGCCATGTGAGTCTCTGAAGAGGAGTTTTGGTGGATTGTATTTTTTGAATGTCTGCTTGAAGGTTCTATAGAAATCTCTGGAGTTATTCTTAGGAAAGTTCTCTTCGATTTGGGTTCATTGGTTTTGTGTGAAGGTCCGTTTGGTTCCTCGATTTATCTTAGCTGTTAGCCTTCTTTGTTCCAAAATGTTCTCCCAATTTATCTTCGTTTTCTTACAATTCCACTTCTCCCAGAGTGTCTGTCTTTGGGCTATTGCATTGTCACAGTCTTCGTTCCACCACGGATGCTTCCTTCTTCTTGTGAGGGGGACGAGTTCATTGGTCGTCTTCACAAGAGTCTCCTTCAGTTGGTCCCAGCTGTTGAAATCTGTACTCTTCAGTCTCTGGCTTAATTCCTGACTATTCTTAAGGGGCTCTACGTCACATCTCACCATCTTGGGGCTTTTGTGTACTCTAGTGTTTCTAGGCTGGAGTCTCATTTTGATCTTTGAGAGGTAGTTCAGATTGGCACTTCTCAATACCTTCACGTTTTGTATTTCCCTTTGAGATTTTCTTGAAATGGCCACATGATCTATCTGGAATTCACCCAAGTTGGTGTCTGTTGAAATCCAAGTCTTCTGTTTCCTTGGCAGGTGTTTGAAGGCTGTAGACTTCATGACCAACCCAAAAGTCCTTCACAGATCCACCAATCGTTCCCCATTGCGGTTAGTTCTCATATGTGCTGGATAGTTGCCCCCTATGTTCCTGTACATTTTCTCTCTTCCCAATTGGGCACTGAAGTCACCAAGCAGTACGATGGTGCGTCTCTGGAATTTTAGAGAGAATATCTTCTAAGTGTTCCCAGAATTTCTCCTTTCTGTCTTGATTGCGTCTGTTGTCCTGGTTGGTTGGGGCATGTGCATTGACAACACTATAGCCCTTGTTAGCACATTTGAGGGACAGGATGGATACACGACTGCTTGGGGAGGTGAAGTCAATGACTGAATCTAGTGTCCTGTGACCGATTATAAATCCTGTACCTAAGTGGAGTACGTTCTTCATTACCCACTGACCCACTTTTCCTTTGAAGATTCTGTGTCCTTGGGATCCGAAGGCATGATCATCTATGATTCTGGTTTCCTATACTGCTATCAGTACTATGTCGTGCTGTGTAAGTCAGTCGGTCAGATGTTTAATTTACCCACTTTGAGTAGTGAAGTGGGATTAAATGTTGCGAAGAAGCTCTGCTGTCTTGGTCTGAGTTTACGTCCGGTGATTTCAGGATGCTCCGACTCATCCTTAAAGCATGTTGGTGCGGACTCCCCAGAATCCGAAGGTCTGCTAATGTCACCTAGGGTGACGGTGGGTTGGTCACCACATGGGGTAGTGCATACAGCGAAATTTTCCTCCATGGTCAGTTGAAGATTATTCTTTGTGGGACAGTGGCAAGCCACTGTCCAAGATGCTACCCAAGTTGTTAGCTTGAGAGGCTTATTATTTGGGGTTGTCACCCCTAGACAGATTGCCTTCACTATGGCTAAGGAGCCCTGTCTACCCCACCCTTTACTTATGACAAGGGATGGTAGGAAAAAGAACAAGGCAAGGACATGACGAGGATAGGAAAATGGGGATAGATAGGACGTTGTGAGACACACTTTGTCTGGCTCCTCCCCTTCGGCCTGTCTGGCTTGGGTGACCTGGTAGCTAAGCTACCCCCGGCGTAGTCCTCCGGATCCAGAGTACGCAAACCTCCTCTACCGCACGGACTGTTTTTTTTATTATTTCTTCAAAGATTAAGGAAGATGTTGGCCAGCAGGCCACTTATGGGTGAGCCCTTTGGGAATGCTTCCTGTTGGATGGAGAATTCCTCTTTAAATTTCAAATAATTTTGTCTTGTGATTACCTTCATGATGGATGAGATTTATTACGCCTGTATTTGCGGGCTATTTTTATTTGTCTTTATTGTCTTTCATTTATTTTGACTGTTTCTTCAGCTGGTATGTGAATATACAGTATAGTTGTATAGTGGGGTTCCATGGGCCGATGGTTACTCTGCAAGGTCGCAATACTTCCAAGGATTTTGTGACCATTTCGGCTGATCAGGTCCCTCTTACAGTACAGTGTTTGCTACCCAGTTGTTATGGTGTGTTCCAAGACAACAGGGACCTATTCACATAGTTCGTATGGTCCACGACTGGTTTTGTGAGCACAGGGATAAACTGTCGTATCTCTCCTGATCTCAGTATTATTGAGCCTTTGTGATTGGTCATCTTTGGAAAAAAGGTTGCGTGATCGCTATCCACCTCTATCATTGTCATTTAAACTTGCCACTATTTCGCAGGAAGAATGCTAGAAGATTCCCTTGACAACCATACAAAATCTGTATTTATGCATTCCGAGACATCTAGAATCAGTTTTTAATGCCAACAGGTTTCCTACACCGCATTAGTCATGGTAGTGTATTTGGCGTTTCCACCTTTTTGTCCAGGCCCTGTATACGCCAGAAATAAGCCAACTTTCGAAAGGTGTCGAAGTAAGGGAAGTAATTTTACTTTCAACTCGAAACTGTCCCGGGAATAAAAAATTCGAGCCCAGATTAGATATTTTTAACATGCCAAAGACTGTTCACAGTATTGTAATTATATTATTATACAGTTCCTAAACTTATTCACTCAACTGCTGGCATCTACACGACGGAGGAGCGTAGCTTGTTTATGGAGGATGACAATGAACTTCTGAAACTGAATTTTAAATCCTCAGCAGACACAATTTCTAAACTTGGCACGGAGGTACGTTGATATCCACATAGTGCTTAACAGTAACAATTGCAGGACCTGTTAACACGCTTCCCAGAGGCTGGATTACGATAGTGAATGAATGAATACATTTTCATAGATTATTTTGTTTCCATTTTACATAACATAAATGAAATCGTATAATAACCCATTGATTCCGCAGTTGGGAAATTAGATCGTCGTATTGGTTTAAAACCTTGTGCCCGATAGGGATGCAAATCGGTAACTGAGGCTCTCGTGTTTGAGATTTCCACACATATCTCGTGACGCCTGCTGATTTGCTAGCGTCTTTCTTCATCTTATCCTGATGTCGACATCTGTACTGGTCACTGAAGACCGATGGTGATGGCGCAATGGTAAGACATTGAACTCGTATTCGGAAGGACGTCGGCACAAATTCCCGTCTGGCCAGCTGATTTAGATTTTTTGTGGTTTATCTGAATCGTTTAAGACTAATGGCTGTATGGTTTCTTTCGAAAGGATGCGGACATTTTACTTCCCCACTGTTCTCTAATCGAAGTTTGTACTCCGTCTCTAATGACTTCTACTGATCTTCCTTCCTTTTATCGCTGAAGTATGACTCTACATTCAGACGAAATGGTTTATCCTGTCATGGACGTCTATCTTAGCACACATTCCGATGTAAAATTAGACTTTTGATTTCATTAATAGCAACTGTCACAAGGAACGGATGAAAAGTTACTGATTACTGGAATGTGGAAATGACTAGCGTCACCTTGTCTGAGGGTGATTGTCTCCAGATGATTGTTTGTTTATGAATTGCGTATTCAGTGACTGAGTCTTCATTCTGAATGCCTTATGTATTTAATGTTCAGGGAGATACGTTAGCATTAAACGCCAAAAAAATTATGCTTAGTAATTCAACACTGTTTTCATATTCTTTATCAGGGAAAAAGTTAATGATTACGGGTTCGTGTTAGGAACTAGGACCGCTTTTGTTCTGGTGAAAACTTTGTATTGTCTGTCCCTTTATTTTCAATGAATGGCGGAGCTTAAAGGAGCGAGTAGGCTTGAAAATCGATTCCGGTAAGACTAAGATGTTTGATAAACATATCGAAAAGACAAAATAAACAATGAGGTCATAGAACTAGCTGAAGAATTTATGTATTTAGGTCAGTGGAAGACATCTGGGTGGACAGCAAAAGAAGAAAGAAAGAGATGACAAAAAATGGGCAGAAGTGCTTTCGGTTAGTCAAATATAGTTTCACAGTTAAACTTTCTACTTTTCTAAACATAACAGTTTTCAGTTATTGTATATATCAGCCAGCGGAACAATATCCCTATCTTTAGCGGAAAGCCACAAAGTATATATAAAGCCGATGTAAACACTAATAAGAGGTGAAACATTTAACAAATATTTTTAAAATATATAAAATGATTAATTTTTATGGCATTTACATAATATTAAATTGCTGACTTTCTTTGTTTTTAAATTAAAATCGCAAGACTACAGCTTAATGACTACTTTATTCTGTCGTGTTGAACGATGTGCGAAGAAACAGAGGTTCAGCGGGCAGTATCTATGTAGACGAATGCTGGTGTTTGGATGGATAATGGAAAGGCAGAAAGAGGGGAGGAGTTTGGTGTGTGAGCAGAGCAGTACTGCCAAGAATAGAGGAGATTGGGAAAGTTGGAGGAGGGAACTCTGATGTGAAGGGAGACGGATGCGGAATACGTATACTTGACGCGATAGATAAATAGCTGGCTGGATTTCATTGTTTGGGTGGAGGAATCGGTTGAAGTTGCGTTTGGATATCGTATGGAATGTTTTTAGGTGTATGATGATGATGATGATGATGATGATGATGATGATGATGATGTGTGGTTTGTGGGGCGCTCAACTGCGCTGTTATCAGCTCCCATACAAATTCTCAACCTTTGCTCAGCCTAATCTCGCCACTTAAATGAATGATGATGAAATGATGAGGACAACACAAATACCCAGTCATCTCGAGGCTTTTAGGCGTAGGGACGGTGGAATGTCTGGGTAGAGACGCGGCAGCATACCAAGATTGACGATCAGGGGGAAAAAATCGATTAATTGCAGGTTAGTTTGAAATAGTGAAGGATATGCGGAGTTTAATCAATGAATACTGCCGGTTTTTACTTAAAGCAGCAGCTTCAGTCAGCTAGCAATGGAGAACGGGATGTTGGTAGTTATTGGAAGAGACAGAACAACAAAAGAATGGATCAGGAAACAGAGTGGAATGTAAGTCGTAATTATGACTAGAGTAAAATGAAATGGAGGTGTGCAGGACATGAATCCAGAGAGTTATATAGCATATTGATTTCGGAAATTCCTTGCAGGTCTCCAAGAGCTAAGGAAAGAACGAGACCATGACAATGGAAGGTGAGGTGAGGCCATTAAGAGACATGGATGCGTATAGTTGAAGACCATAATCATGGAAAATTATAGAGGAGGCAGTGGCTGACGATGGTGTGTTTTGTTTATGCCACTAGAAATAAGTGCAGACAGTCATGTATTTGGCTGTGCATTGTACAGTGTACCTGAAGGTGTAATTCTGAGAATGCAGGTCGTCCGCTTAACTGAATGTCCATTCTAGACAAAACGTTTATATTCAGCGAAAAGTATGGACTTTGGTAAATGCAGAAATCGACCTCATCTCCTCTGCGGTTGATGTAATGCTTCTTGAAAGTAGTACCATCTGCAGAATCAATGAAGTGTTTCATTGTTATATTTTTCTACATGCGGCATAGCCATTGCGTATTTCATCAGATAATGCCAGTATAATCCGTGTGTTGTTTGAATTATGTTTCCAGAACGTACCACTAACACCGGTAAGACTTAATGCACCGTAACAACACCAAATGTTATATCTAGCATCGGTTTTGGTAGCAGATGGATCACTGCAATTTCTTCGTCGAGTGGAGTCGTGGCAGCCATGTACTTACGGAAAAATTCGCTCTGTAGGGTTTACGGTACTGAGGCTACGTTATGAAATATTCGTTTCTAACTGCTACTGTACAAATATTCGTATGACAGTTCTGTGTTTAAGATACTGCGTTTCGTCTGCGAAAGACGAACTTCAGATCTACTATTAAAAACTTTTCATCGCTTTAATGGGTTAAAAAAAAACAAAAAAGAAACATACTCCAGATGAAAAAAGACACGTCATTCACTGAATTCTTTTCTTCAGAAAATCCTCTATCAGGAGTCGGAGAATACTTAAAAATGAGGTCAGTATTTAATCATGGACTCCTAGTTTCACAAAATAAAAAAGTAACTCTTGTTCTAGTCCCAGGAAGCGAATGGTAACAGCTCATTATCTATAAATGACACGTCACACAGTGTTGGCAACAATTTTTTGCTGTTGTATACAGTTAATATTCACGGCTCATTAACACCAATGAAATTTGAACATATATAAACACTAACTAACCCGGAAATGCTTCACGGTTGCTAAATATGTATTGAAATTGGATTTATACACACTATGTGATCAAAAGTATACGGACATCCCCAAAAACATGCGTTTTTCATATTAGGTGCATTGTGCTGACGACGTCTTCCATGTATTCCATATCATCGACCTCAGTAGTCCTTAAACATCGTGAGAGAATAGAATGGGGCGGTCCGCGGAACTCACGGACTTCGAACGTGCTTAGGTGATTGGTTGTCACTTGCGTGATACGTCTGTACGCGAGATTTCCACACTCCTAAACATCCGTAGGTCCATTGTTTTCGATATGATGAAAAATGAAAATGAGCGTTAGGGGTCATTGGCCTGGAGGCCCCTTGCGGGGCAGGTCCGGCCGCCTTGGTGCAGGTCTTATTACATTCGACGCCACATTGGGCGACCTGCGCGCCGGGTGGGAATGAAATGATGATGAAGACAACACAACACGCAGTCCCTGAGTGGAGAAAACCCCGACCCAGCCGGGAATCGAACCCGGGCCCGTAGGACGGCAATCGTCACGCTGACCACTCAGCTATGGGAGCAGACTCCGATGTGACAGTGAAGTGGAAACGTGAAGGGGCACGTACAGCACAAAGCGTACAGATCGACATTGTCTGTTGACTGGCAGAGACTGTCGACTGTTGAGGAGGGTCGTAATGCGTACTAGGCAGACAGCTATTCAGACCGTCATACAGGAATTCCAAATTGCATCAGGATCCACTGCAAGTACTATGAGAGTTAGGCGGGAGGTGAGAAAACATGGTTTTCATGGTCGAGCGGCTGCTCATGAGCCACACATAACGCCGGTAAATGCCAAACGACTTCTCGATTGGTGTAAGGAGCGTAAACATTGGACGATTGAACAGTGGAAACACGTTGTGTGGAGTGACGAATCTCGGAACACAATGTGGCGATCCGATGGCAGAGTGTGAGTATGGCCAATGCCCAGTGAACGTCATCTGCCAACGTGTGCAGTGCCAACAGTAAAATTTGGAGGCGGTGGTGTTATGATACGGTCGTGTTTTTCATTGAGGGGGCTTCCACTCCTTGTTGTTTTGCGTGACATTGTCACAGCACAGGTCTACATTGATGTTTTAATCACCTTCGTGCTTCCCCCTGTTAAAGAACAATTCGTGGATGGCGATTGTATATTTCAACACGATCGAGCACCTGTTCATAATGCACCGCCTCTGGCGGAGTGGTTACACGACAATAACGTCCCTGTAATGGACTGGCCTGCACACAGTTCTGACCTGAATCCTATAGAACACCTTTGGGATGTTTTGGAACGCCGACTTTGTGCTGGCCTCACCGACCGACATCGGTACCTCTCCTCAGCGCAGCACTCCGTGAAGAATGGGCTGCCATTCCCCAAGACACCTTCCAGCACCTGATTGAACGTATGCCTGCGAGACTGGAAGCTGTCATCAAGTCTAAGGGTGTGCCAACACCATATTGAATTCCAGCATTACCGATGGAGGGCGCCACGAACTTGTAAGTCATTTTCAACCAGGTGTCCAGATACTTTTGATCGCATAGTGTGCTTACCTCCTCCTCCCCCTTATATCTTTCCAACACACTCTCCCCCCTCTCAGTTTCCATCTCTTTCTTCTCTCTCTCTCTCTCTCTCTCTCTCTCTCTCCATCTTCTCCTCTCCCCCCCCCCTCTCTCTCCATGTCCCCTTCCACTCTCTATGCCCATTTTCTCCCCGCCCCCTTGCCCTCTGTCCATCTCCTCTTCCCCCTTTCTCAGACCTTGAGCCTTCTTTATTATTATTGCAAACGAAACCGCGATTGGGAATTGATGATTAAACCGGTTGTGATCATCGATATATGGGATATGTCACAGTGATCTCTCCAGCGGCTAGACCTATGAAGATGGTAGCTTCATATTTCTTAAAAAGAATGTAGCCTATACCCGTCCAAACGCTTATTAGTGTATCGTGTAGAAACTTTGAAATAAATCGACCAAGAAGTTTTCGAGATTTTTGCTAACAACGTATATATATATATATATATATATATATATATATATATATATATATATATATATTCTGTGTCCATCCCATCCGAATGTTTATTAGAGCATCGTGTAAAAATCTGAAGTAAATTGGTAAAGAAGATTTCGAGACTTTTGGTAAATACTTTTCCCCTTCATCGATACTAATATTAAAAATGCGAAAGTAACTCTGTTACGTTTCCACGACTAAACTGCTTAACCGACTTTGATAAAATTTGGTACGGAGATGGTCTGAGCGCTGAGGACGAATATAGACTAGCTTAGAAAGTGTGTAGTGCAACATATTTATTGATTTGAAGAATAAAACGCTAAATATGGAACATTAACTACTCTTTGAAAAAACTATTTACTCTTTGACTTTTGAGCTTCATCATATTTGTAAACATGCTTTTATTGCTTCATATGTTCTACTTCAAACGATACGACGTAGTGAATATATTGCTTATACAATCCTCTTAGTGTTTAATCCATACTCCCATACTAATATGAGTCACATCCTGTCACATTTTAGCCGTTGAGCGTCATGCATCCATTATAATTTATTCGTTGCATTCAAAATTGCGAAAATGATCATTTCCATGCGGTTAGCGTTGCTGTGTCTCGTTCATGGGTACCCTGATTCAGTCCACATCCAGGTCGGTATTTTTTTCTCTGGTGCCGTCTGGATGTGTGCGTTGCTGTCATCGCCATTTATGATTATCGACTTGCAAGTCAGCGAAGTCGCGAAATTTTTGGTAACAAAGTTAAACAGCAACTTGTTGTTATATAGTAGTACGTAAGTATAGATAATCTGCATGTGGCATAAGGTTGATTCAAATGAGATTAAATAAAAGACAATTCTAATGACTATCGAAAATGTGGGCGATGTTAGAGTATACGATTAGTAGTATACAAGTTAATTTGGTCCCATGAACGAAATACTTCACGCGCAGCACTGTAAACTAGTGGAGTAGGCAGTTAACAGTCTTGACTGGAAATTCAGCGCATCTGCAAACGATATCTCATTTAACGTTGTTGGGAGAACTATTTGTAAATAATTGTGCTTAGAAGAAAGGAAGATGATAGTAAAAATTCATTTTCGGCGTGGTCATTTGATATCAAGTCCTGTCTCAGCTAGATAAAGATGCTGAAGAGCGATGTTCGCGTATATATCACCGTGATAAGTTTCAGACAAGGTACGATAATCCTAAACCTATATGACTAGACATATATTTGAACACCTTCGTTCCTAAGCCGAACTACTGCACAGCCTCCTCGGTTCCAATACTGTACGGGTATTTGAGATCCTCAAAGGAAGACGTAATTCAAAGACGTTCTTGAAAATGTAGTAAACCATCGAATTAGTTAGAACAAAAGAGGGGTGGAAATGGGCAAGGAACACGCCTGGGTATATTAAGAAGAAAGATGAGGTGCTTATTGTGTAACGCTGTTGAGTTACTTTCGAGAAAGAGTATTGGTAAAACAATTCAACTGCCTCCACCAAATATTTTGCTAAGAATGGCAAGAACCGTATAAGTGTAATTACGCCGCAGAAGAGGCATAGGGACGTTATTTTTTACCACCGTACACTTGTGAATGCAATACGGGTAGAGTGAGTAATAAGAGAGAGGACCGCCCTCCACCACACATCCGACAGTGATTTGCGGAGTACACGAGTAATAATGAAACAATATTCCGAAATAATTTATTTGCTTATCCAATCAAAGTCTCTAACCCCTTAATCTTGAATGCTAATAGTTCGCAAGTCGCTTTCAATTTATGCCTCTACAACTGTATTGTTCAAGTTATATTACATTACTGACCGATCGAACCAGTATCAATTGCAGTTTCCATGTGTCGCGAGTTTGTTGTGCTGAGTGTTACTATCTTAAAGCCCCACAGTTTATTAATCTACGTTACGTGGATAATTTATTTGTCTGCCTTTATCTTGTTCCAGGTGGGTTACTGCTAAATTTTGAACCCATTTCACTCAACGCATGCTTTATAAATGAAAATATTGTCATTAAAAATATTTTGTACCGCTTGAATAGATATATGTCACAACGTTTGTCTTAATGAACACACATAAATTTTGTAGACGAGTTGATGTCCTTATTGCTGAATACTTGTACATACCTAAAAGAACTTTCAGACAGTTTTAGTACGGAAGTGCTTTTTGCAAATTTGCTCTGTGACGTAAACATATACATAATGATTGCCCACGAAATGTTATGCTCTGTATCCGAATACCGGTGTAACAGTTTAAATATATGACGTTATTTAAAAAACTGCGTATCTTTCGATGCTGAGTGAAGGATCACAGTGGAATATGATGCTGTTTTCTCACCCATTTTTGTTGCCCATTTACACGTTTATGTTGTAGTTATGGAAATTCGTTTTTAAAACTTTTATCAGAGTTTGCCTATTTTAAAGTATTACACCTAACTGCAGAAATGGAAAGTCATTCATTTCTGTGTTCCCATCACAGTATTTTTTTCCATTTTTTGTGTGTTTGCTATATGATGTCCTTACTTTGACTTGTTCACCAGTTCTAAAATATTCTGATATTGAGAAGGCTATCTACACTTACAGTGAAAATGTGCTTAATTCATTAGACAAAAAATTGCAGGCAACTGGTATATTTTGTGATCTGTCAAAGGCATTTGACTGTGTAAATCACAATATCCTTTTAAGTAAATTAGAATATTATAGTGTAACAGGAAATGCTGCAAAGTGGTTCAAATCTTATATCTCTGGCAGGAAACAAAGGGTGTTATTAGGAAAGAGCTATCAGGCATCATCCAACTGGGAACTAATTACATGTGAGGTCTTGTGTATATCAATGACCTTTCATCAGTAACATTACCAGATGCCAAGTAAGTTTTGTTTGCCTATGATACAAACATTGCAATAAATAGCAAATCAAGTGTAGTCTTAGAAAGATCAGCCAATAAAATATTTGTGGACATTAATCACTGGTTCCTAGCCAATTCTTTGTCACTAAACTTTGAAAAAACACACTACATGCAGTTCAGAACTTGTAAGGGGTGTCCCACGAGTATATGTCTAACATACGATGACAAGAAGATAGAAGAAGTGGACAGTGTTAAATTCTTGGGATTACAGCTTGATAATAAATTCAACTGGGAGGAGCACACCACAGAACTGCTGAAGCGTCATAACAAATCTCTGTTTGCAATGCGAATTTTGTCAGACATAGGGGATATAAAAATGAAAAATCTGGCATACTATGCTTACTTTCATTCCATAATGTCATATGGGATTATTTTTTGGGGTAATTCATCAAGCCAAGCTAAAGTTTTCCGGGCACAAAAACGTGCAGTAAGAGTTATATGTGGTGTGAACTCAAGAACATCCTGCAGAAGCCTGTTTAGGGAACTAGGGATACTAACTACTGCTTCCCAATATATTTATTCCTTAATGAAATTTGTCATTAAAAATATATCACTTTTTCAAACCGACAGCTCAATTCATGGAATCAATACTAGAAATAAGAATAATCTTCACAAGGATTTAAAGTCACTTAGTCTTGTACAAAAAGATGTGCATTATTCAGGAACACACATTTTCAATAACTTGCCAGCGGCCATAAAAAACTTAACAACCAATGAAATTCAGTTTAAGAGAAGCCTAAAGGATTTATTGGTGGCCAACTCCTTCTATTCCATTGATGAATTTCTCAGTAAAACGAACTGATTTGTATATAAGTACAATATAACTTCCGCACAATTTCAGTGCAGTAATGTGTTCATTGAAAATTTGTGTGTGTGTGTGTGTGTGTGTGGGTGTGTGTGTGTGTCTGTGTGTAAGTACAATCTAACTTCTGCACCATTTCAGCGCAATAATGTGTTCATTGTAAATAAGTACTATAGTAGTTGTATTACATGTTTATTACCTTATAAATAAATAAAAAACTTTTTTATTTTAAATTCAGTGCATTATTATTTGTAAAATGACTCTTTCATATAGTGTTCATTAAAAAATGACGATCATTCCACTTGGGACCTGTGGAATGGTACATTAGCTTATTTGTTTTAGTTGTAAATATTTGTCATCCATTGTTGTTTTTCTGACATGTTCCACATCCTGGAGGACCTCCTCACTACGGATCAATTGGAATGAAAGTAAATCTAATCTAATCTAATCTAGTACTCTGAACATTCAGTGATAATTATTTTCTATGGAATAAGGTATGACTAAGATTTGTTTTTAATGATGTTCTGTTTCCATTTTGAGATATTGTTTGCACATATTATGAGCCTTGCCCAAACTCGAGATACAATTGGGTGTATTTTCCTTTTTTTGTCATTAAAGTGTGTGAAGGAACTAATTTCTTATCCCAGCATGTATAATGTCATTTACCAAAAATTAAAAACGTAAAATACCGAAACTGCATCCTGCAATATTTCTCTGTTTTGTTACCCCGAAGAATATACATAATTATGACATGGTATTTAAAACCTGAATTACACTTAGAAACTTGTAATCCAATACAGCTCCTGTAATAATAATTTCCATTAGCCATTTCACCTAAGAGAGATATCAGTATCAATTAATGGACACTCGACAGGAAAAATAATTCATTGCAAATGCGCCGGGCCGCGTAGTTTCTCGTTAACATACTCATTACGTGTCTCGATTGTGTTTAGAATCACTCAGTTTAATGCAGCGTGCATGTCGGTGGGGATGGTCCGTGAATCTGAGTTAGGCCGTGCGGTTTGATGGGAGGATCACTTATACGGCCTTAGAGGGTAGATTACGTTAATTGTTATAATGTTACGGATAGTAATAGCCATTTGTCAGGTTACCGAGGGGGATTTGCTACGCGCCGTAAGCAGACAATTGATTAAAGGCATTATAGTTTCATGTGACCGGTAGGTTTACACGCCGTTACGGAAATGGCTAGTCTTTGCGGTAGAGAATCCAACACTAAATTTCGCATTTTTTGCCAGCGTATAAGCACTGTTAGGGGGACAGACAACTTGTGGAGCATTATCGGTTGCCCATTTATCTGAAAGCACATACACGCAGTTTACTGGTTGCTACTGCGTTGTTTATAAAAAGACAGTTTTGTCGAGCAACCTATGCAGAAACTGAAAGCGAACCTTTTGGCATCGCGTAACTACTGAGCTAAAATTTTCTCTACATTTCTAAGATCACTTACTCACATTGCATCCTAATATCAGAGTGTACACCATAGATTTTATAGCTGTAATTTATTAATTATAATTTTAAATTTTTATTTCATACAAAAGGTTAGCGATAGTGAAAATTCAAATGTGAAATAAAAATAAAGAGACTCTTTAGTACAACTGTAACTGCGTTTAATATTTAGCCCTCCCAGTAAGGTGACGTAAGATACTTCTAGATCACTGGCTTCAGCAAAACATAGCTCTATTTACTTTTATTTTTATTTTATTTTTATTTTTTTTACTTTTTGGCAGACATGTTTAAATGCTGCTGTATTATAAATGGCTTCTTTCAATTTCCCATTGGGTTGCATAGGTGGCAACCTTCTTTAGTTGTTAGAAGCAAATGTTCGCTAGTGTTTAGTAGACATAAGGGCGTGTAAGGAACTTCATAAAGTCTCAAGACGTTGCCCGCAAAGTTTTGCTTACGTGTACCACGAGCGTGTTACAAATAGCGTTTCTTCACTGTTGAAACTTTGTCATATGACTGCACGAAAGAAAATAGAACAGGACGGTGTACATGAAACACACTAATCTCTGTCTGCGATCCGGAAGCCTACGTGAGATCACAGTCCTCCCAGTCCAGTAGCTCTTTCCATGATTTCTCGAAGACACACAATTACTGTTCTCAAATTGTAAAAATTTAACCGTGTGGATGATGACTCTTTTATAACTGCAGTTTGTGGGCGAAGGCGATGAAATAACGGTTCAGAAATACGAGAGCTATTAGGAAATTATCAGCACAAATGTTAACACACAGATACAAAGCAGTAGATTTATAGCGAACATATTTGGAATAAATATTCACAAATAAAAGAGTTAACACAAATATATTCCGATGTATGAAGTGTATCCTTTCCACAGATATTTCAGTGGCTAGATTGGTGTCATGACACACAAAATGAATATTCGATTTAACAGCGCCTGTGATGGAAATAACAGTTATTCCCGCAATAAGGCAAGCTAATTAAATGGTCATAAAAATAGTCAATGTAGAAGCTTTAATTTAGTTGTATAATATCGTTGCCGCATATATAGCAAGATAAAATAGCACTCGAACAACTGCGTGACGGCAGCGTAGCGTACCAGTGACCAGAGGCTTAACAAAAACGCAGGAAACAGATTGAACGGTTTATAGTCTACGCAGTACATAATGGTAAAATGTCGCCAGACGCATGGGTATAACATTGTTAGGACATCAATTTCAAAAGCAGGTCACCATGTAAATGGTACTTCATATTTTTCTTTTTCTCAGTGTTAACCAAAATAAATCATAATTTATATGCGTAAGGTAGATCCAAATGCCGGTTAAAAAGACTACACTCAAAAGACTAAAACCCTTTCAAATAATGATACTATCCTTTCTAGATTACCAACTACCGAAAACGTGCTTTAAAGAAAATCCAACGCACGTGGCGCTCAAATCATAAACAGTGCTTAAAGCACAGATATGTGTTGTGTATAAAAAGTCCGTTTCATTATGTGTGCTGCACACATTATTTGTATATCGAGTGATTTCAAAACCAGACCTGCAGTATCTGCCAGAAAGCGGCCCGTTGACGCTTTCATCAGGCAGACTAGCATAGCGGGGCAGCTTTAAAACCCTCGCACCATCCCCAGCGAAATAACTCCTCTAAATTAGAAATGCCGGTAACTTCACGTGCTACGCGCTTTATTTAACGTTTCATTGTCCGCTGCCGTGCCGCAATTTCTGCGTGTACTAGCGCCGTTAGGACCACAAGCTGGTTTACCAAACTTGTCAATGTACTGCTGTTTTGACAGCATACACTCACCATGCCCTCCTTTACTTCTTATGTATACTGCTTCAAGTTTACTCGCATGGTTTTGACGTTCCTTTACGCTTCGCCTAAGCCTTTGCAAACTTCGAACAATGAGAAATCGCTTTTCCACCACTTACACTGCGTTTGAATGCACCAGACTTTTTCCTTCCGTTTCTTCTTCCTCTTATTTCTGCTACCTAGAATCATACAGTGTGTTTATCATGTCTGAAAGAATTAATTCTTTTAATTGTGCACTCATTTATGACATTAATTTGTCTGGATTTCATATTGTTGCCGACTATTGGTTGTTTAAACATTATCATTTGATTATTTTAAACATATAGAAAATAATGACAGTTAATTGCCACCACCTTATACTGGGAAACAGATTGATGACCTCAGCAGTTAAGTCCCATAGTGCTCAGAGCCATTTTTTTTATACTGGGAAACCATAAAAATCTTTCTAATCACTGCTGGGTATCGAGTTTTCTATACCTACAGCTTGTAATCTCTTTCCATAGAAGTCACACACAGTGTACATTTGTTCAAATATTAACGATTATAGCGGACGAGAAAGCCGCTACAGCGATATTTATGTTGGGAATTACCGTGCCAGATTATCTGATGGTATCATCATCAGTTATGTCGAAAATGCTTTCAACGCTTTAATATACTATATGCAAGAGGCAAACCATACAGATCACTTGTGACGTGGACTAGTTTTTTGTCCCGCCAGAAGCACAAAGGGTTTCGAAGATCGCAATAACTAACGGTATATAGTTAGATGTAGCGCCACCTTTACAAAGAACCTTTAACTACTCAAATATGAGGTAGATATATGAATAAATCTGGACTACAGTCACTGTCCCCTAAGCGACGTATGCTGTTGACACATTGACATCGTTTGGCACGTTATCAGTGATGCAACGAATGTAACAGCTGAGCTTGTTGTTCCCTCTACGAGACCCACTTAAGCACTGTACGAAGATAGGACACAAAAGCATCCAGTACTGCATAGAACAATGCATCCAATATGCAGCGAATTGTCTCATTGGGTATCTTGGACACTAAATATTGGTGTTTATTGTGTAATCAATTGCAGTTCCTGAATACAACTCGTGACTTTTCAAGAGACGGACACACATCAACATTATAACGAGGGAAGGAGGGAGAAGTGTGAGTATAATATCTCGTCCACAGTGGATTATTAGTGACAGTGGTTGTTGAAGAATTGGGAAGGACGTGGCCGTTGCAAGGTCAATAAACCATTTCGGCGGCATTCTCTTTTTCGAAGGGAAGATTGGGTTTTACGTCCTGTATACATCGTTATTATTAGGTATGGAACACCAACAAATCGACTACCGTTTTCTCTATGAAACCATCGGGACAATTGCGTGACGCCGGCCGGTGTGGTCGTGCGGTTCTAGGCGCTTCAGTCTGGAACCGCGTGACCGCTACGGTCGCAGGTTCGAATCCTGCCTCGGGCATGGATGTGCGTGATGTCCTTAGGTTAGTTAGGTTTAAGTAGTTGTAAGTTCTAGGGGACTTATGACCACAGATGTTGAGTCCCATAGTGCTCAGAGCCATTTGAACCATTTGAACAATTGCGTGACCCAGATTATGATGCCAGATGGTGAAAGGAAACCTACTCCTGCATAATACTAGAGTCGTCCAGTAAGTAAGATTCCTTATTTTATTACCCCACAAAATAAACTGTGACCGTGTCATACGGGGGCTAGAGAGTTTGACTGATGTGTGGTGACAGCGCTCACAACGGCTTATGATACATACCGCAGTATCTTCCCACTATGCTGCCAGTTAGCATGGATTTACCTCTACAGACGATGTCCTCTTGTGAGCTCCTGTCGCTCATTCGTCTTTTCTTTTTTTTCGCAACAAAACAAGCATCCGCTGTCGATTTCCATCGGGCGTTAACATCTGTTTTGGGAAAGGCTGTATGAGCACTTAAATGGGGATGGCACCTGGGTCCATGATTCGACCACTAAGACAAAACGTTAGAGCATAGTGTAGAAGAAATTCAGTGAAAGCGTCCCAAAACAGGTCACGAATTCGCCACGGAAAGTTATGGCAAACGTATTTTGTGACTGTCAGGGGGTTTCACTCGTTCACTATCCCTCACGGAATGCCACTATGAATGCAGAGACGTAATGTAATGTCATGAAGTATCTGCGAGCTCCAATCTGGATTTCTGTCTCGCAAAGTTCTCTTCCTTTATAACGCTCGGCCTCAAGCGGCTCGAATGACACAGGAAGAGCTCAGAAGATTCATTTGGGAAGTCTCCCGCGCCTCCATATTCACCAGATCTTGTCCCAAGTGATTTTCACATGTTGCCCCCATTTAAAGGTCATCATGGAAGTAAGCACTTCAACACCGATTATGAAGTCATATCAATAGTGTGTAACGCCGGAAATGCATATCCTCGTATTTCCATCTATTGTACTATAATTTTTTTCCTTATTTTGTTACCTGAATATATGACGTTTCTGTGTCTTTGTATATTGTAATTGTTTTACTATTTGTATATATATGCATTTATGTCGATGTATAATTGGTTTGTTGTGTAAAGATTATTTGTATTTTTACGCTGGGTCTGGCCTAGGGAAAACTATGCTATCGAACGAATACATCGATAGGTCGTGTGGAGAACCAAAGTGTTTAGGACCTTTGGTAGTGTTAACTCTGTCGCGTGGAGCGCGGGCAGAGCATGAGAGAGTCTGGCTGGGGTAGCGAGTGGAGCAGGTGTGTGGTGTGAAGCTCCCGCGAGTTGCCGCGTTTTCGGGGTTTGGCAGCATGTAATTGCGCTCGACTTGCGATGATAGTTTCTGACATGGTGTCGCGGACGGGAAGCATTAGCTGGCGCACATCAAGAGCCCGTTTCGTCTGGTGACCGTGTCGAGAAGAAGGCGCGCCAACATCCAGCTTCTGCAACAGCGACGGCCGACAATGAGTGACTGTCGCCACATCCTCGATCGACGGCTTCAAACCTTCAATCAACCAACAAGGAAGACTGGAAGCACGTAAAGTTTTAGAACTGTATGGCAGACCTCAGCTTTTCAAACTTTTAAAATTGTTGCATCACATAATTACAGCTACTTAGCATGAACCTTTGTTGCTCATTGTCCCAATTGCATTACCAAGCAGGGTCCCTTCCTTTTCCGAAATGAACCCGAGTGTCGTTGAAATTCAAACGCCAGCCTAATTCCATCTCACTGCTTTAATTTCAAAGTTCAGTTAAAGTATTCATAGCTGGCTACAATACTTAGATTACACAAGCACAAATTAAGAGTGCTAGTTTTGTTACCATATTTTAGCTTACCTGTGACTGCAGCTCAGCTTGGTACGTACTAAATTTTACTATTGTTAATTGTTCAGAATCATTTAATTCTAGTTCAAAGTTAAATCTCTTATTTCTAAATTGCGTAGATTCAAGTAGCTTTTGAAAAGATTGTTGAGGTAGTCCAAGACTAACCGTATTTTACTGAATTTCGATGTGCTTCAGAAAGAAAGCTCACTATTAACTTCAGTCACTAAATTAACTTTCGATTTTCCGGTTTTATTAATTCTTTTGCTAAATTAAGTGTAGCGAAATTTATTACTTCTGACAAACTTTCAGTTTTCACACTACACTTGTCAACCTTCAGTTGCCACGCTTCTAGTGCTAATTATATGTGTAATAATCTTTCATTTTCAGTTACTATAGTAATTGTCCTTAGGACTGGCGACCGTAATTTCCCCCAAATCTCAAATATCTAATTACCGCTAGTTGATTGTTAACGTAACGGCTGCACATTTACTTTCTTTATTAACTTTACCCCTATTTCAAAATTAATTTCCACCAGTTTCATTTGCATTTTTCCTTTCATTTAGATGTAACCCTTTCCTCCCTCTTTACCGACAAATTAACCTCGGTGACGATTGCTTTTCCCAAATTTCCATTAGGTACACGCGGTTTAATTTTTCACTGTCATTAAGGTCGATAAGTGAGGGGGAGGTTACACGTGGCGACCTGGTGACAGGACAATCTTCGGATTTGAGGTTGTTCTGGACACGAATTTTGTATGGTGCAAATCTCGTAACAAAGTACTGGTTACGTACAGGCCGTTACGTCAGCGAGAATAAGTAGTGGGAGTAATCCTAATTATATTTGAGATTTGGCATTTATATTGAAAATTATTAAAATGAGTGAAGGCAACAATTACCAAAAATTGTCAGACTTGGATACGGAACAATCGGTCGAACAGTGGGAAACGCGCACCGCGGTACCCATTGTTCAGGGGCAGGCGGCGAGCATGAAAGACGCGACCGCCGAAACGCAACGAAGAGCAGAAATGGAATTCCAAACTTTAGAAAATGTTTCGGAATCGGAAGTGAAAATCAAATCTGAATCCCTTGATGACGAATACGGGGGGACAATTAAAGAGGAAGCCGCTACGGAAGTAAAACCGGTAGTTTCCGGGAATTTAACTGATTTATTGAATGTTTTGATTAACGAAATCAAGAGTCAATCGGCCAAGCACGAAGATCAGGCTGCCAAGCAAGAAGCTCAGGCTGCCAAGCAAGAAGCTCAGGCTGCCAAGCAAGAAGCTCAGTCTGAAAAAATTGAACGGATGCTAGACAATCAGAACAAAGCTATTAACGTTGTTAACAACAATGTTGGAGTTGTTAACACAAAAGTTGATAAAATCAAAGAAGATATTGTTGTAATTAATACCGAAATCGGTAATCTTAAACAGGAAATGATAGGCGTTCAGGCGGAAATTGCGAGCATCAATACTCGTTTTTATTCCGAAATTAGCAGAATCGAGAAAAGTGTAGGAGAATCAGTTGCTCCGATCATCGAGAATAAGGTGACGGAACAAATTCAATTAGTGAAAAAAGAGGATCAAAAGAAGGTGGAAACTTTAAAGGCTTTAGTATCCGAAGTAGATACCAAAGTGACGAAGCAGGCTAATACCTGCGGAGGGAAAAAAAGGGAAGTAGAAACGCTTGCGACAACCACTTGCCAAGTAATTACGAGAGTGTCGGAATTAGAAAAGAAACTTGACGAAAAACAGAGCTATGTGCCAATCTATGCACATAGTTCGGAATTGTTGACGAAAGAGGAGCGGTTCGACCCCTTGAAAAAAGGCGGTATACACGCGACGGATTTCATTAAGAATTGTGAAAGAGTTTTACCCAGATCATGGACTGATGAGAGAAAAATTAATGCGATTATTGATGTGTTGGCTGGTGATGCCATGCGTTGGGGCTTAAACCTCAACATTACGAACCTGACTTTTGACGAATTTAAAAATTTGTTTCTGGCTGAACACTGGTCAGAGCAAAAACAGCAAAGTGTCTGGCGCGAATTTGTCGTATCGAGGCCTTTCGATGCGAATTCGCGCGGTTCGATGAAGGAGTTTTGTGAGGGCTGGATCCGCAAGTTGGAATATTTGCGTGATCGCCGCACGGAATCCGAAATAGTCTGGGAACTCTACAAAAAGCTTCCAGATGATACAAAACGCTACGTAGGAAGCAATTACAGGACAATAAATGATTTCCTGGAAAGAGTGGAGGACGAGGACAATTGGCGCAATAATCGCGACAGTGGTAGAGGCCGTGGTAACAACAACGAGTACCACAGCAACCACAACAACGATAACCATGGGAATAATGCATACCGCAACCATGGCAGCAATAACAATAATGGTT
Organism: Schistocerca nitens; assembly: GCF_023898315.1. Taxonomy (NCBI): domain Eukaryota; kingdom Metazoa; phylum Arthropoda; class Insecta; order Orthoptera; family Acrididae; genus Schistocerca; species Schistocerca nitens. The sequence goes on along the minus strand of NC_064616.1, from coordinate 553,335,566 downwards.
CGGACCGTAATAACAATCGGTACAATGCAAATAATAACAGGAATGACGGAAACCAGTATCATACTAACGTGATACGGGCTTCACAGAATAGTAATAACGCCAGGGGGTGTGATCAGCCGCCTCAGCAGCATCCGGGGAGCGTATCTGCTGGGACGAGACAGGGAAACCATTAGCCGCGCCGGTGAGGGGCCGACCGGGCGTGGAGAAATTTTGGCGGCCCAATAACAGTAGAAAACCGAGGTGTCGTCGTTATGAAAATTCCGTATGGAATAATCAACGGCGGGAGAGTGTGCCAGTATTAGGAGAAAGGAGTGCGCCCAGAAGTAGTAGATCAGCTGTAGACACGGCAGTAGAAAATACATTCACTGTCAGTGAGAACAATTTAAGTAGTGTTCCGGAAATCGATTATAAAGTGGCAGCTGTAATACCCACAGCGGAACTGGAGATTGAGTTTAAGAATGATTCGCAAGTGTTGAGAGAAGATCAGATGTCGGATAAAACGTCCGTCATCGAGCGAGGGGATGCAAAGGGGGATGAGGTCTGGTTAAGGCAGTTCGGTCGCTTTTACGACGAACTAAGAGATTATAGGGGCCTGTATGGAAGAAGTGTTTATGGGGAGCGCGTGCAGGATTTTCCGCGTCTCGTCCCGCAGGAAGATAGTGTTTGTGAAATGATAGAAAGTTCTGGCCCTAACCGGAAGACTTTACTAGAAATAGTTGATGTTAATGGGGAGCACGAGCAAGATTCGTCGTGTCTCGTCCCACAAGAGTTGGATGTTGAAGTAGTAACGGAAAGTTCTGGCCCTAACCGGCAGACCTTACCGAAAGTCGTAGTGGTAGAAGTAGCCGACCCATCCGACGCAAACCTCCAGTTTAAACATTGCGAGAGTATTAAGGAGAAAGATTACGAAAATTTTAGTGATAGCCGGACACGATTGGTAGAAAAGCACATAGATTACAGCGTGTATGAGGTTAGAGCTGACATTATACGGTCAGACGATAACAGTGTGGGTTGCGCAGATCTAGAGGAAGTAATTGCAGATACTACTGGGCACATTTCTCCAGGTAGATTGGCAGATGAGATCAATCTGACTAAAGAGGAATCAACGAAGGTGACAATTAGTGAATTGATAGCAAAGCAACACTCACTAGTTGACGAGTTACAGGAAAAGGTTTCGGTATTGGAGGCGAAGCTACAGACTAAGCCTCAGGACAGACGTGTTGAAATTAAAACTGTATGTGAACAGAGGCTGAAAAAGCCGCCAGATAAACCGGATTTAGGATCAAAGCCGGATGGTTTTTTTCTGGAATGACCTGGATATGGACAAGGATTTACTGTGGGGAAATAAAGAAACAGTCGAGGACAAGTGTAGACAGATAGTAGTGTCTGTTAATATGCACGACCTACAACTAAACGTGTTGATTGACACCGGTGCAGAATTGAGTGCTGTATCTGGGAAAATATTTGAGTTACTGAAAGACAGACCTGGCATCGTAGTTATGCCAGTAACAGGAGTGAAAATTATCGGTGCTGCTGGGAAGGCCAGTAAACCGGTCACAAAACAGATTTTTGTCAACTTCGAAATATGTGGGGCACGATTTGAACAAGAGTTTGTCGTCGTGCCAGACTTAACTACGAAAGTAATTATCGGGTTAGATTGGCTATTAAAGTACCGTGCAGTGATTAATTGCGAAAGCAAAACTTTGACATGTACGTCACAAGATAAAACAATAGTAGTTAGTTTTGACGAGGCAGGAGACGGTGTGCATAGGCAATACCAGCCTATACACATTGTTAACTGGCCGAATGACATTGACGTAGGAATGAGTTTGAACTGCCGTAACGTGAGGAATTTCGGCATTGACAAAAGTGTAGAAAGTGAATTGGAAGAGATAATCAAATTCCCTCCACGGATTGACATTAGTATTGGTGTGAAAAAAGATCGTTTGCGAGAAGTAATGAAGCTAAAAGTCGATGCTGGCATACGTCGTCATGACGCTAAAGCGCGTTTTGCTAAGTTTGCTATCGGAGACTTAGTACTTGTAAAAGCTCATGAGAAATCGAGCGAGATAGACCATGAAATCTCTAAATTTAAATTTGTTTATAATGGACCATATAAAGTCTTTGGTATACCTCACACAAATGCTTATTGCTTAGAGTATCCAAGCTCTGGAAAACTATTAGGTATACGGAACATTGTAGACTTGAAATTGTACCGACCTAGGATCGATTAATACCACACAATGGGTAATTTGTACAGTATGTAAAATAGAGTGTAATATTTAACGATTTGCTAGATTGCCATGCTTTTGACTGACCAAGGTCATTAAAGAAGTTGTAATTAATAAGTAATTAATTTTGATTAATCAATTTAATTTTAATCAACTTAATCATGATCTAATCAACTGAAAAATCCAAGCTGCTAGTTTAAGTTTTCAGCTGAGTCACAGTACATTAAGGAATGTAAATATGATTTTGTAAATAGCTGTAAGATTTCATAAATATGTGATTTACTAGTCATTGCCGATGTACTTAGACGCTGTTTTAAGTTTCAGGCTAGTACATGCGTGTGATGATTGACAGTGTTGAGTTATCCACTGTGATAGTGTTTATGGACTCCTTGAGATTACTCGGGAGTGAGTTTTTCCGAAAGAATTCAGTGAAACGGACGTTCTGGAAACGCCGTTACAAGGGCGAGTGAGATCAAGCGTGCCGCACAGGCGGGCGCAACAATACTGGCAAGGCGGAGCCGCTGTCGGCTCTTGTACCGCTGTTGGCTCTTGTGCCGCTGTCGGCATTCTTTGTACTTGCGAGTACGGAAGGTGGAGTTGTTTTTTCCTCCCGGACAGCTGATGTGAAAGAATTCTGCTGTTAATATTTATGTTTTTGTGGATCTGCTGTACATTATTTTCTTGTTTAGCGCTAAATAGATTCTCATGACGAGAATATTAATTATGAAAAGGTTATACAAAATGTGTAGTCTATTTAATTGTTTATTTGTGTATTTTGATCTACCTGCTTTTATGACCATGCACTCTAATTAATTTTGCAAATAGTATTTCATTTCTTATAGTGTTACGAATTTTAATGATTTTGGAATAGCTAAACAATTTTCTATGTTTTCTATGAATTTTAATATGTTGTCAACCTGTTTTATTCTGTGCAAGATGACAGAGTGGAATAAGATTAGGAGTGTCTCCACTCAATTATTATGGTCTAAAAATTGATTTATGGTTAATTAGCCTAATGCTAACTTTTGTTGATGTTTTGAGCAAATGCATTTCCGCTGTTTCTTTTTTGAGACATTTTCTGAATCTGTTTAGGTTACACGAACGTCCTCAGACAAAGTGGGGCACGTGTAACGCCGGAAATGCATATCCTCGTTTTTCCACCTATTGTACTATAATTTTTTTTCCTTATTTTGTTACCTGAATATATGACGTTTCTGTGTCTTTGTATATTGTAATTGTTTTACTATTTGTATATATATGCATTTATGTCGATGTATAAGTGGTTTGTTGTGTAAAGATTATTTGTATTTTTACGCTGGGTCTGGCCTAGGGAAAACTATGCTATCGAACGAATACATCGATAGGTCGTGTGGAGAACCAAAGTGTTTAGGACCTTTGGTAGTGTTAACTCTGCCGCGTGGAGCGCGGGCAGACCATTAGGTACACGCGGTTTAATTTTACACTGTCATTAAGGTCGATAAGTGAGGGGGAGGTTACAAGTGAGCAGCAGTTTACTAGCGTAGGAACTGGTATAACACTGGTTTTGGTATATCACTGGTTTGGAAAAAGTTGTCACGTTGTCAAAAATGCTTGAAAAACATGGCGACTATGTGGAAAAATTACGGAAGCATTGTACAATGTAAATACAGTTGTTTCAACATGACAAGTTGTTTGTATTTTTTTATAAAGTAGGGAAAATTGCTTATTGGACGTCCTTTGTACAAATGGATTTTCTCACTCCCTAACGCGTCTTGGTCAGTAGCGCCGCGAGAAAGCGTCTGGGTTTGGAACAACATTCATACAACCATTTTCTTTAGTAAAATAACACTCGCCGCAATGTGATTCTTTAGCACTCAATGAGATACCGGCACCATTCCACGACACATGAGTTTATCAAATTTGTCATTAATCAACCACATTTCAGTTGTGCTAGAATGATAATTTCTTCTATGTCAGCCGCTTGCACTAACACAGAGATCTGCCTATGAAACTGTACTGTAAGAAATACATGGCAGCCCTCGTAAGTACCCCGTTCGGAAACTATAAAACGTGTTATCTCATTGCTTATCGTAGCACCATGGACCAGTACTTCACATGATGGTTAACTCTAGCTTTTTGTATGCTCTACAAAGGTAGATTAGTGTTTAATGCATCGTCGACGCTGAACAAGATGAATCACGAGTTCAGACTGGGAAGAAACAGGACAGAAATCGGCGATGTCTTTCCCAAAGGAATGCATTTGCCTTAAGGGGCTCCTGAAAGGCTCAAAATCATGAAAAGTTCAATTTTTACTTTTTTGCGTTTTCTGAATCTGCAGACTATTACCTTTTAATAGATATATAATTTATTCAATTCCGAAGACTACAACTATTTTTAATTTTTTTTTTAAATGTGTTCTACATGGGCGTGACCCACTGTGGCGCTGTTAAACTGCTGTCAAATGGTGTTATTATTAACGTCCGTGTTCATCAGGTACATTTTAGTGATGTGAGATAAAGTATTTGTTGTGGCTAACCTGTGATGGTTCAATATATATCGTGGTGTGATTGTCGATTGTTTCATGTTTATTTACTCTGTCGTTATCTCGAAAATATTCGTAATTAATTCTGTTTCTTGAGTCTCTGTTTTGTTGAAGTATAATAATGAGTAAAAGTAAAGTTATTAGAAATCCTCTGAAGGCTTTTAAGAAAAGGAGAAATGTTGGAAAGCCAAAGGTATGTGTTATTACTGTAAACAATAAAGACGATGAAAATCCCCAACATAGCTTTTGTCCCAAAGAAGAAGACAGTTGGTGTAAATATAACAAAGGATTGCTAACAGGTGAAGTGTACACTCATAAGCATAGTCTGCCTCATGCAATAATGGAGGTGATAAAACCTATTTTCAGAGACTTAGCAGCACCTGAACTGTTGAAAAAGTGTATTCACGGAAAAACTCAAAACCCCAATGAAAGTGTAAATAGTGTTATATGGTCGAGAATCCCCAAGACTGTATTTGTTGGAATAGAAACACTTCACTTTGGTGTGTATGATGCTGTTGCGACTTTCAATGATGGCAACATTGTAAGGTGCAAGGTATTTAGAAATATGGGAATGAAGATAGGTTCTAACATGGTACGAGCGATGCTTGCGTTAGACAAGGAACGCCTTCGGGCTGCAGACAGGGCTGTAAGGAGTCTAGAAATACAAGCAAGAGTAAACAGGAGGAGGAACAAGAGGAAGCTGGAGGAGGAGTTTGCAGAGGATGAAGATAATCCATCCTATGGACCTGGAATGCACTAAAAAGTTAATCCAATCTTTGTCGCTCGATTCCCAAAACTTTTATTTTCTCATACTAATTACATGTTTTCTAAGGATCTTCCAAACATATTTGTTTCAAACTTTCAGTAAATGTTACAAAGTACCTTCTGCATAATTTAACACAGCCTTTTTCCAAAAAACTGTATATTTTTGAATATATAAATAAAAAATTGCAAAAAAATGTTGTGAATTTTCATTACAATTGAAAAAAAATCATCTTTAATAACTGAACTAAAATTTTGTAAAATTCGTGTGTTAAGTTGTAGCCCATATTCCAATAAATAATCTGTAAAAGTTTCAACTTCCTACCTCAAATACTTTGTGAGGAAAGATGTAATTTATAAGCGTTATTTTAACATTGCAAGTATAGGGCGTTCCGGAGCCCCTTACGAGATTTAGTGAAACGGCAGAAAACTTGTATCCGCACATTCGGACTGGAGTCGAATCGCCGTCCACACGTATGCAACTCCAATGTCTTAACCACTGCGTCACCTCACTCCGCTTGCCCTGTTGAGGACAGCTCTCTGAATATTTCATTGACTGAAAATTGAAGGGGCTTTCACTCAATCTAGCTACACCTAAAGAGAAAATTAATCTTTATTAATTAACGTCAGATACTGAAGACTTAGTAAGATTATATTAAATGATAACAATAGCAATTATTTACCTGTCATAATTTTCAAATATCTAAGTTTTTATTCACTTGGTATTGCGGTTTGAGCACCCATGAACATCTCAAGCCCAGAGATTGTATTATTCATTCACTTTCACACTAATCCACTACCATAGTGTGAGGTATGTAAATCACGAAAATACCTTAGTCTTCATAGCTGCGGGTTCCAACAAACCTTGGGTGCTGTAGTTTAGAATACGCGATTAGTTCTGGTCCTTCGTTTTGTAGTGTAAAATACACACAGTTAACCAACGTATAGATATTTAATGCGCTGAAGCGCAAAAATTAGTTTAACGTCGTCTTCAGGATGTTCTGCATTTATAACAGTATCTTCCAAAAAATTATGAAGTTCTGTTTTGATAGGCATTGCGATGTCCTGGTTATATCGGAACGACTAGTAAATTAGTTTCTTTAAACGCGGGTTCACAGCCTCCAAGATTTCTTTAAATGGCATCATTTTCCGCTTTTGGCTGTTGGCTGTAGTTGTTTCTACTGTGCTATTTTCGGCATATGTGCTATTTTCGTGCATCTACATACTTATTGAACAATGTGCCAAGAAAAACATAATAGGAGTACAATAGAAGGCACAACAAATTTGAAGTCATTTATTTGTTTTGTAAATAGGAAACGTCTTCTCTTGGTGCAGTGTATTTTATCTCTCCTAAACGCGTTTTGCAATTTTTCACTTTAAGGCATCATTACTGACATCTAGAATGATACAGTTTTATTTTGATTTGTGACATTTGTAGCCTATAAAACAGTTCACGTCCCGTTTTTTATGTAAATAGGTGATTATTTACAGTCTACGTTTTTGGGTTTGTCTCTGAGCACTATGGGACTTAACTTCTGAGGTCATCAGTCCCCTAGAACTTTAGAACTACTTAAACCTAACTAACCTAAGGACATCACACACATCCATGCCCGAGGCAGGATTCGAATCTGCGACCGTAGCGGACGCGCGGTTCCAGACTGTAGAGCCTACAACAGCTCGGCCACTCCGGCCGGCAGTCGACGTTTTTAGTTGGCATCTGCGTTTCCTCTCATCTGGTCACATGCTGGAGGTCGAACTATAGCCCTGTTTACGAAACAAAAGTATACTTTTATATTCCGAACTTTTTTCTTCTTACTTTTCGTCTTGTTTGCCCTTATAGTTGTAATGCACTATTCTTCTTTTCACTCATTATAGATATTTGATCTAAAACTGTAATTTAAAGATATAATTCATTATGTGTCTTATCCTGTTTGGTTTGCTTACGTACATGTTGTCAACCTAGCGAAGTATATGCTGAAAACTAACGTCTGTTCATTTCTGTTATATTGATATCTGTGTGTGTGAGAGAGTGAGTGAGTAAGAGAGAGAGAGAGAGAGAGAGAGAGAGAGAGAGACAGAGTATACATGCATGGATTTTTTTGTAGCGGGGGTTATGGTGGTTATTCATTGCGACTTATAGGATGTTCAATATGAACGTAATAGCTATCAGAAAATGTTTGAAAGTTTTGGTGTTCAGCTGATTTGAGTTTTGTTTTGTGGAGAGGTTCATGGACAAGTGAGTGGAAAGTAGTTGTGTGGTATTATTATTATTATTATTATTATTATTATTATTATATTACTATTATTACTATGATAATAGTCTTGTGTTGTAGTGTTGCTCTATTACTTTATCTATTAGTATAATCGATGAGTTGTTTGGCATGTGTACTTGAACATTCAACAGTGTTTCCTTTTCTGCTTTGTTTTCCGGTATGTGGTAATTCTCTTGCAGTGTTAGAAGGTGTTTTTGTTGTTTATTCTAATTATTTTCACATCTTCATCTCTATTGGCTGATTTGTGATTGTGTTCTGTTTACTGTTCTGCAAATGTGGAGTGGTTTGTCCCATACTTCCATGGTCTCAAGTGTTCTTTGTATCTGACACCAATGTTGTGCCGGTTTGTCCTGTGTATCTGCCATCAAAAATGTTACACTGTAATTGATATATATCTTCTTTCTGGTATATTTCTGTGACGATGATCTGTCAATGTGGTCTATGAAAATATTTGTTAAGGCTCCTGACGCTGGGGACCCCATTAGCAATCCATTGTCTTGTGAATAAAATTCATTATTGAATCGGAAGTAATTTTGTTCTGTTATGAGCTTTAATAACCTGACTATTTCATTAATCTGTTCATCAGGGATGTAACCATGTGTTTTCAGGTTCTTTTCTATGATTACTGTTGCTCCTGGTACTGATATGCTGTCTATATCAAATGAGAAGAATGTTGCTGCGTCTGGGATTTTTATATCTTATTTGTTGTATTAGCAGTGTAGTGCTTTTAATGGTTCTGTCTTCCTGTACTTTGAAATTTTCAGACAATAATTTTAACATGTTTCCTGCAAGCCTGTAAGTGCGAGATTTTCTGAAACCCAGTATTCGTGGATCTTTGGTTGGCTTCAGAGGACAGGTGCAGTGGAATTAATCTGTGTCAGGTTTCCTTTATCTGCGTTTTCCTGTGCGATGTCTATATTTTTCGGAGTGTTCTTTACTTTTCTCTGGAATCTGTTTGTTGGGTCTGATTTTAATTTTCAAATGTTATTTTGTGTATGACATCTTTTGTTCTTTCAGTGTATTGCTCTTTGTCTATAAGTACTACTCCGTTCTCCTTCTCTGCTTTGGAAGTGACGACATTTTCATTTTGAAGTTTTTTCATAAGTTTTTTGTGTGCTTCAGATTCTGTGTTTGTGTTGATTTGAGTTGTTCTGTCATATTGGTTATTATACTATGGATTTCTATTTATAATTGTTCTCTAGTTAATCCAATGTTGACACTGTTGTTTTCTCTCCTATCTTTCCCTGTCAATACACTTTCTGCTTCTGTAATTAGATTTTCTATGTAATCTTCATCTATTTCTTCATTTACACTGTATTTTAACACTTTCTGCAACATTTGAATTTCTTTACTGTTTATTTGTGCGTCTGTAAGGTTCATTAATCTTGGGTAGAATTTGTGTGTCTGTTTTTATTAATTGTGTGTCAAGAGTTATTGTGTTGTGATGGGAATTTTTTGAGTTGGCTAAGCTTTCTTTTGTGAACTGTTTCCATTCTTTGTACAGCAGCTTTTGTGTGATTTTCGACCTTGTTGACCAGATGGGAGAAGACTGCCATATTATTAATGGTGTTTGCAAGTTGCAAATATGTATTATATAACTCGTAATTTAGCTCTTGTTTTGTTGAATATAGGGATTTGATTTCGCATTTTAACCACATTTTCTGAGCATCATGCATTGCTTTTTGAGCGCTTGGTGACCTGCTTTTAATCTTTACGTTGATATATTAAGGTACAAGATCATTACATATGTATGTGATGTTGTATTTTGTGTGTTGTATGGTTTTATGAACGTTCAGGTGAAGTTTTCGTAGTTTCTGGTAAATGCTTGGCATTGCGTGAATAACGAGTTTATTTGCGTGGCCATCCTCCACAGCAAGCACAGAAATATTTGTTTTGTAAATTAAATAAACCTTCTCGTGCTGCATTGTATTTTATTTCTCCTTAGCGCGTTTCGCCTTTTTTCACTTTAACTTTCACTTTAACGTATCATCAGTGGCAGCTAGAATGATACAGTTTTATTTTGATATGTGTCAATTGTAGATTATAAAACAGTCCACGTCTCTTTTCTATGTAAATAAGTGACTGCGTACCGTCCTCCGCGTTTGTAGTTGGCATCTGCGTTTCCTCTCATCTGGTCGCATTCTGGAGGTCGAACTACAGCCCTATTTACGAAACATAAGTATATTTTTATGCTCCGCACTTTTTTCTCCTCACTTTTCATCTAGTTTGCCCTTATAGCTGTGATGCCCTATCCGTCTTATGTCTCTCGTTATAGATATTTGATCTAAAACTGTACTTTCAAGAAGTAACTACTTTGAATTCACTATGTGTCTCATCTTGTTTGGTTTGCTTTCGTACATGTTGCCAACCTAACCAAGTATATGCTGAAAACTAACGTCTCGTCACTTCTCTCTCTCTCTCTCTCTCTCTCTCTGTGTGTGTGTGTGTGTGTGTGTGTGTGTGTGTGTGTGTGAGGGAGAGAGAGAGTGAGTGAGTGAGTGAGTGAGAGGGAGAGAGAGAGAGAGAGAGAGCGAGAGAGAGAGAGAGAGAGAGAGAGAGAGAGTGTATCATGTAAGGATTTTTTTGTGTGGTGGAGGTGTTGGTTGTTATTCAATGCGAGTTGTAGATTGTTGAATATGATTGTTGAATGAGAGAATTGTTGAAAGTTTTGGTGTACACCTGATTTGAGTTTTGTTTTAAATTTTTTGTGGAGAGGTTCATGGACAAGTGAGTGGAAAGTGGTTGGGTAATACTGTTACTATTATGATAATAGCCCTCTATTGTTGTGTTGCTCTATTATTTTATGTATTAGTGTAACAATGAGTTGTTTCGCATGTGTACTTGAACATTCAACAGGATTTTTTTTTCTGCTTTGATTTCCTGTATGTGGTAGTTTTCTTGCAGTGTTAGAAAGTGTTTTTGATTGTTGATTCTAATTATTTTCATGTCTTCTTCTCAAATGGTTGGTTTGTGCAAATGTGGAGTGGTTTGTCCCGTACTTCCATGATCTCATGCGTTCTTTGTATCTGTCACCAAATGTTCTGCCTGTTTGTCCTATATATCTGCTATCATAGGTGTTACGCTGTAATTGATGTATATCTGCTTTCTGGTATACATCTCTGTTTTTGTCAGTTTTACATTAAAAAAACGAGGCGCGAGCTGTTTTATAATCTACGAATAACACATTTAAAAAAATGCATCATTTTAGATCCCACTAGATCCCGATGCCTTAAAGTGAAAAACGGGGAATTGCGTCTGGGAGAAATAAAATACAGTACAGCAAGAGAAGGCGTTTTTTATTTACAAAACAAATATTTCTGCGCCTGCTGCGGAGGATGGCCACGCGAAAAAACTCGTTAAATTTGCAGTCTGTTAACATTCACATACTTACAAGACACGATGTCATATTGCGGCATAGAAACAAGTTACAAATAATAGCGTCCTTGTACGGTTGTGTCACCCTAGATGACAAAGATTCAGCGGCTGTTATTAATGACGCGAGGAGAAAGATGTATAGATTTGTTTTATAAAGGACGATCAAAAAGTTTCCCTTCGAAGGCCGCACAGCCCACAATCGGTATGCCATCATGCAAAATCGCCGTGAGCTCTGAGGCAATCATCCCACCGACGCACCAGCTTGAAGATACCCGTTCGGTAAAACACTGTGTCTTGCTGCGTGTCGAAGTTCGTAACTGGCTTCTGCACATCCTCGTTCGATGGGAATCATCGACGCTTCAAGGCCTGTTTGAAGGAACAGAAGGCTTGGTAATCCCATGGGGAGAGATCAGTATTATAGGGCGGATCCTCGAGTGTCTCCCACTCGAATTGGCGTAACTTCTGCGTTACGGGATTTGCGATATGGGGACGTGCGTTATCATGAAGCAGCTGCACCCCTTGTAGCAGTTTTCCCGGACGTTTCGCAACAACGCTGGTTGTCGACAGACATATTGCCACATACACAATCTCCGTTGGATGTCTACCGGTGTTTGTTCTTCGACAACCCAAATAAGAAGCACGTTGGTCCTGTTTGAACGTATTGGGTAATAACGTAGCCATATTTTACGTTTCCGCATTCACCGCACGCATGTTGGAAAGACACAAATGCTACTCTAATCCCTTGCCTAGATGTCGGTGTTTATGTGCTCGCATCGGAGTCGCAGCAGCAACTCCCTCAGACGGAAACTTTTTGATCGCCCCTCAAGTCGGACGAAGTGGGACAGAGATAACTACGTAACACATGAGTGTGGACTGATTGTTTCAGACGTTACATAATTTACTTACGTTTTCACTAAAAGTAAACAGTTTTAGATAATTTTGCAAAGCAGATCAATATATCCCAACACTTATAACCATGGTTCTTGATATGTGGCATATTTCTTAGCCGAGTCGTGCTATGTAAAGTGATTTTTGTATGGACTAATGTAATCTTCGTGATTCTTCTTTAAAACGTGTATTGCCGGCCGAAGTGGAATGCCGGCATGGTAGCTCAGCGTGTTCGGTCAGAGGGCTACTTGCACTCTGTAATAAAAAAACTGAGTAATGGAATCAACGATGAACTTCAACGTAAGTCATCTAACGTCCGCCCCGACCAAACCCAACGGACAGTACAGAACGAAATGAAAACAAACAAAAAAAGAAAAAAGAAAAACCTAGTCGCGTGGGATTAGCCGAGCGCTCTAAGGCGCTGCAGTCAAGGACTGTGCGGCTAGTCCCGGCGGAGGTTCGAGTCCTCCCTGGGGCATGGGTGTGTGTGTTCGTCATTAGGATAATTTAGCTTAAGTAGTGTGTAAGCTTAGTGACTGATGACATTAGCAGTTAAGTCCCATACGATTTCACACACATTTTTGCCGGCCAGGGTGGCCGAGCGGTTCTAGGCGCTACAGTCTGGAACCGCGCGACCGCAACGGTCGCAGGTTCGAATCCTGCCTCGGGCATGGACGTGTGTGATGTCTTTAGGTTAGTTAGGTTTAAGTAGTTCTAAGTTCTAGGGGACTGATGACCTCAGAAGTTAAGTCTCATAGTGCTTAGAGCCATTTGAACCATTTTTAAAACGTGTATTAAAATAACTAGGTTGTTTACTGTTATTTCTATTAATGTGGGTTTTTCTAGACGTGAAGCAATTTTTTTATGAAACAATACTTTATCTTAATGTTCTTAACCAGACTGCCAATATGTGATAACTATTTTGTGACTATTCTGTATTTATAGAAAGTTTGCTGTACAAACTGATATAATCTTGGCACCTTCTCATGACATAACCAAACTGTACATTCGATGTGCTATTTGACACCAGATGATTGCACTAATCTAATTTATGCTTTATCATGTACGTTTTAATGGATGGTCCATACAGCTTCCTCTGTTTTGTTAATTTTTTTCATCGTCCACAACGGAGAAAAGATAGATATTGTCAGTGGTGCATCTCTGATGACGCCACGATCGATTATCCAAACTTGTACGCAATATCGCTGCGCTCGTGCGGAAACAGTCATCAGCTGATTCAATCGTACTTTCATCATACTACTTTGGTGAGACAGTTTGCCGGCCGAAGTGGCCGTGCGGTTAAAGGCGCTGCAGTCTGGAACCGCAAGACCGCTACGGTCGCAGGTTCGAATCCTGCCTCGGGCATGGATGTTTGTAATGTCCTTAGGTTAGTTAGGTTTAACTAGTTCTAAGTTCTAGGGGACTAATGACCTCAGCAGTTGAGTCCCATAGTGCTCAGAGCCATTTTGAGACAGTTTGCGAAACAATTCGATGGACTGTCAATTTGAACACTTAGTGACTGACAGAAAATTGTATAAGACAATGGACTCATGTATAAGTGACCGGTGTATTGTGTGTGTATTAAACCGGGGACCTAGAAACGAGGGATAGGCTTCGTTCCGCCGGAGCCCTCAGTGGTTCACAATCCCACAACAGGCCACAACAGTCCACCCACGTCACCGGCGCCCCACACCGAACCCAGGGTTACTGTGCGGTTCAGCCCCCAGTGCCCCAGTGGACCCCCCACCTCCAGGGTACGTCTCATACTAGACGAGTGTAACCCCAAATGTTTGCGTTGCAGGGTAATAATGGTGTACGCTTAACGTGGAGACAACGCGCAGCAATCGCCGACATAGTGTAACCGAGACTGAATAAGGGGAACCAGCCTGCATTCGCCGAGGTATATGGAAAACCGCCTTAAAAACCATCCACAGGTAGGCCGGCACACCGTACTTCGACAATAATCCGCCAGACGGATTCGTGTCTGGGACCGGCACGCCTTCCCGCTCGGGAAGCAGATCGTTAGACTGCGCGGCTAGCCGGGCGAGCATAAGTGACCGAATGTACACAGAGTGAACCTCAACTACACAGACAAAGGTTCAGAGGTTGTTCAGGGATACCTTCTGAGTATTTTGGTATAGAGACACCGATGGTCTCCGGCGTCTCATTATATAGTAATAATGTAACAACTCTCCTTCCGATCAGGCCTGAGAAGGTCCAACGGTACTGGCCGACAGCCATGTCATCCTCAGCCTATAGGCGTCGTTGCATGCGGATATGGAGGGGCATGTGTTGACACCGCTCTCCCGGCCGTTTTTTCCAGTGCACTACAGATACAAAACTAGCTGCGGTAAGAAACCAAACGAAATACAAGACCTCTGTAACGAACCATCCGAGACCGTGGGTTCCTGATACCAGAGTACTGAGGATGTATTCCTGAACAACCTCTGAAAGTTTGTCGGTGAGGTTCTGGTTCAGCCTGTTTATCTATAACGTATGTACAGGATGTTCGGGAATTCCCGTTACAGATTTCTAGGGCTTGTAGAGGGATGTGAGCATATAATATTTTGAGTAGGAACCCATGTCCGGAAACGTCATCCAATAACGCTACTGAGCGTCAAAGTTATAGGCGCCGGCGCCATTAAATTTATGTATATACTGGGTGATTCCATTAGGATGTTATGAACTTTCTGTTATGATGGAGAGGGATAATTGTATCAATTTTAATTTTATGGTCCCTGTACCAGAAACGAAACAGTCGGACGTTATAAGCGAAAAGCGCTCATATACTTCTTAAAGTGGAATACATGTATTGGTACTGTTGTTGCTAAGATTGTAGGGTAAGCAATGTTCAGAAGCGTTAGTATGGACCAAAACAAGAAAAAAGTCTGATAAACATGGGCTCTAAGATGCGTACCTTAAGAGCTATGAACACTTGTTTAGTAGAGGAGATACGTTTCACAGTAACGAAGATGAAAATGTGCTCATAGCTCCTCAGGTATGCCTTTTAGCGCCCATGTTTACTGGACTTTTTTTCCTCGTTTTGGTCCATGCTGTCACCTGTCAAAGTTGTCTACGCTGCAATGTTAGAAACAACAGTACCAGTACATGTATTCCACTATCACAGGTGTCACAACGGTTCTCGCTTGTAACTTTCGACTCGTCCGTTTCTGATACAGGGACCATTACCTCAAATTCATACATTTATATTTCTACATCATCCTAGAAAATTTTTAACACCATCACGGAATCAGCCTGCATATACATATATTTAAAGGCGCCAGCGCCTATGAATTTGACGCTCTGTAACGCCATCGGGTGATGTTTCCTGACATGGTTTCCTATTCAAAATATTATGTACTCACTTCCCTTTACAAGTCCTAGAACTCTGTAACGGGAATTTCCGAACAGCCTGTGTACACGTATACTATGTGTTATAATGACCTTACGCATATTGTATTTTTAACTATTTCTGTTTGATGCTAAAACCGATAATAAATATGTACTCAGCGCGGAGTAACCTTTCCTTAACCTAGAGTAATCGTATCCGTGAGCATCTGCTATCGACAATAGTGCATTTTAACTATTATGGCATGTGCCATCTCTTTCGATATATAGGTGACTTGGAAACGTTCATTTGACCGACGGACAGTGGATGTCGATAAATAAAGGCACATTACAGTACTTTTGGTGGTTTCGTGACAGCGTAATCTCTTTTCTTATACAGAAGTTTACCGACAGCAATTGCTCCGCGTACCAACGTCGAATCGAATAGAGTGGGCTGCAAATGATAATGTATATACACATCCGCCACACGCCATACAGTTTCTTGCGAAGGAAAAATGCTGCAGAAACAGGGAGACGCTATAACGCATCTAGATACCAATGCAGATGGCAACAACAGCCCGCAATTTACCTTCAGAAATATTTCTAAAATTTTGTTTGGTTGCTGGGACAGCGGTAGTGACATTATTTCAGTTTTAGACAACACCTCGATTTGTAGTGACTCAGTTCATCCAACGGAAAGGTAGTTTTATCCGTGTTTACGTTTGTTGCACTGTGAGAGTAAATCTTGCATTGCATGTTACATATGCGATTCGTTTCCAAGCCGTGACTCGCTACAAATTTTCGCTCGCTTCCTCAATACTTTTCAAGATGTAACCGTTTGCCTTCAGGTTGGTGGTAAGTGGAAAATCTTTAGAAACAATTCAATCATTGGCTGTGTTGCAATAATTCTATATTTTCTATTTATCTAAAATTCTGGTGCTCAAATGGTAGTCTGTAATAGAATGCTGAAACTTCCTGGGAGATTGAAACTGTCTGCCGGACAGGGACTCGAACGTGGGAGTTTTGCCTTTTGCGGGCAAGTGCTCTATCAACTAAGCTACCCGAGAACGATGTACGATCCGTTCTCACAGCTTTACTTCCTCCAGTTCCTCGTATTCTACCTTCCATACTTGTCTGTGAAGGGCAAACATCCCAGGTTAGAGTCCCGGACCGGCACATAGTTTTAATCTTACAGATGCTGAGTGACAATTAATCCTCACCAAACCCCCCAGGGTGTGGGTAAGCCATCTGTCCGCAATATACTTCCTTCCCTCAGCAATGGTAGCTCCGCAAGTTTCCCAGGAGAATTTCTGTGAAGTTTGGAAGGTAGAAGATAAGGTACTGCGGAAATAAAGCTGTGAGGACGGGTCGTGAGTCATACTCGGGTAGCTCAGTTGCAAGAGGACTTGATCGCGAAAGGTAAAGTTCTCAGGTTCAAGTCTCTATTCGCACACATTGTTAATCTGCCGGGAAGTTTCATGTCAGCGCATACTCCGCCGCAGAGTGAAAATTCATTCTGGAAACAGAACGTTACTTTTCACTAAAACTATTCCCCCCTTCCTAAAAAAAAACCCATATGGTGTGAACAGTGACGTGGATTGCACTTTTTCCTAATAGTACCTCGTACGAACGATGGACGTTGCCGCTGTGGAACGGCTTGCGTGCCTGCCTCAATGGTACAGAGAACTGTACCACAGGTGCAACCGTATCGAAGGGGCAGGACTAAAATATATTTTGGAAGAGGAGCAGGAGCCAGTAGTTACAAAGGCCACATGTTAGATGATAGATCTGGTCTTCTGTCATTAGCCAACATTGGCCTTGCTATGTTGGTACTGTGGACGGTGGCAAGCAAGGAGAAACTAAAGCCCTTATATTTTCCGAGGACATAGAGCTCTACTTTGTAGTATAATGGTAACAGTATTCTCTTTGATAAATTATTCCGGAGGCAAAATAGTCCCCCAATTGGATACCTGGAACGGAGCTACGAGGAGGATGATATCATCAGGGGAAAAAAAGTGGTGTTCGGAACTTCGAAGCGTGTGATGTTAGATTCCTTAATAGATGAAGTAGGTTAGAGAATTTCAATAGAGAAATGAATAGGCTGAGGTAAGATATGGTGAGAATTAGTGAAGTATAGTGGCAAGAAGAACACAGAATCAAATAGCGTAACTCTGAAACAGGACTAATAATGAATATGAAATGAAGGATGCGGGTAACTGCTATGTGAAAACACTATTGTAGACAAGAGAATCACCAATATATAAGCCTACTAGCTCAGAACATCCTAAAATGATAAAAAATGTATAATAATAGAAATGATTTAGTACACTAAGGGATGCGAATATTTAACTGTGATGGGGGCTGGAATTCGTTAGCAGGAGAGGGAACAGAATTAGAAGTACTGGGTGAACATGGACTGCGGAAAAATAATTAAAGGTAAAGCCGCATGATAGAATTCGATACCAAGCATAATTTAATCATAGCTATACTTGGTTTTAGAATCATGAAAGAAAGTTGTATACGTGGAAGAAATCAGGAAACATTTGAAGTTTCAGATTGATTGTAGAAGGGTAAGCAAAGTAACTCGAAGAGAACATTACGAAAATGGAAGTGGAAATGGGTAAAGGTGAAATGTGATATGTGTCACTTCGTGAAGAATTTCAAAGAGCACTGTAAGAAACAAGTCGAATGAAAGGAAAGCAGACGAGATATCCTCAGAATTACTAAGATCAATGGCAAAAACCAACCACGATAAAACTGCCCTACCTGGTATGTGTTACAAGTGGCGTACCCCCAGACTTCAAGGAGAATGTAACATAATACCAAAAACAGCACGTTCTGACTGGACTGAATATTATACTTGATAATTCATAGCTGTTAAATACTAATAAGAACTATCTATAGAAGAATGAAACAACTGCCAGAAACACAGCCTGGAGAAAGATTAGTTGGCGTTCTGAAGAAATGTGGGAACACACTAAGCAATACTGACATTAGGAGCTATCTTAGAAGATAAGTGGGGTACCAGCTGCCTCATTCTACCAAATTCCTCAGCACCGTTAAAAATTTTCCAATAATTTTGTCATACGAACATATTCCCGCTTTTTTAACATGGAAATCGGCTCAGACTCCCACAAACTCACCTAACTGTAACCTACTCACACCCACTAGTCCTCGCTGTAAGTCACTCATACCTATCAACTCCTAGTTGCCCTTTCTCACTCACTCATTCAGCTCAACTTATTGTCATTATCTCTTTGTGTCTCTCTGTCATTGTCCCCCCTTTGTTCTGTCCTAGTACCCTTGTACTAGTCTCCTCTCATTGTCGCCGGCCGCGGTGGTCTAGCGGTTCTGGCGCTGCAGTCCGGAGCCGCGGGACTGCTACGGTCGCAGGTTCGAATCCTGCCTCGGGCATGGGTGTGTGTGATGTCCTTAGGTTAGTTAGGTTTAAGTAGTTCTAAGTTCTAGGGGACTTATGACCTAAGATGTTGAGTCCCATAGTTCTCAGAGCCATTTGAACCATCCTCTCATTGTCACTGTCTCCCTCTTGGTCTCTCTTACTGCCAATATCTCATTCCTTCCTTCCTACTGCTGCTGTCTCTTCTCACTATCACTATCTGTCTCTTCCCCGATGTCATTGTCATATACTCTGTCTCTCATTATCCCCGGCTCTCACCCACTTCCACTTTCTCTTTATTCCTCCCCCCTCTCCCCCCTGGTACTGTCTCCTTCACTCTTTTCCTAGCACTGTTCTGTAACTGTCAATTATATTCCACTGCCACTGTGTCCCTTGCTTTCTCTCACACTGCCATTGTCTCCATCGATCTTTCTGTACCACACCAACTGTCTGCCATCTTTCAGTAATTATTACTTTTCCGTCTCTTTGCCACTTCCACTGTCGTCTTCTTTCTCAGCATAAAAAGGCGCAGATATGTTCGCATGCCAAAATTTTTGGGAAAATTTTCAAGGCGCTGAGGAAGGTAGAACGAAGTAGCTGGTACCCCGCTTTTCAGTCAGAGTCTTTTAAGTAAACAGGGACACATTGGCATTTTTTGTTTTCCGAAAGGAGCATTCTTCGGCTTGTTCCCTTTTTTTTTCCCTGCTGCAGCAGAGCATGTAACTCATATAAACAACGCATTGGTGAGTAAAATATAGATATTTTACTTATGTGAAATTGAAATAATGTAAAACTAATTTTACAACTTAGACCGGATTTTACGTGCGAAAATTTTTTGCATATGCTTCAGTACTACAGCACTTGGTTCCTAGACGACAACGGCGACACTTTGCAGCATATTTCTCTGTGCTACGTCGCTTTACGAACCACGTTTCCGGCTTACACCGGATGGTATGTGTGTATTTTACGTGTACAAGTCGAGAAACATCATGAGAAAGCCAAGCCGCTGCATCTAGCATTCCTGGATCTCGAAAAGGCCTTTGATCGGGTACCACACAGTCTCATTTGGCTAGGACTTCGACAGCATGATAAGCCAGAACAGCTTATTAAATGGGTGCAGTTACTTTACGCACAGCCACGCCCGTACAACCTCAGAACTATCCAAGGACTTCCCCATCACAGTCGGCGTCCATTAAGGTTCTGCAATACCACCACTTCTGTTCATTCACGTAATGAATACCGTGACAGCTGACCTGCACCGGCCATTACCATGGACCCTACTTTATGCTGCCAGCAGAAAACAAGCTTGATCTGCAGAGCGTAACTCAAGAATGGAGTGACGGGTTAGCGCAACACGGTTTGTGCCTTAATTTGAAGAAAACCAAGTACATGACATCAGGCAGACATGAAATGGAAACCATCACAATTAATGGTGAAGATCTTACTCGTGTGAGTAAGTTTAAGTACCTTGGTTTCATGATCACCGTTGACGGCCGACTCACCGAAGAGGTCAACACCAAAACTCAGGCAGCCTGGATGAAGTGGTAAACAACAACCGGAGTCAGTTGCGACCACAGGATGAAAGATAACCTAAAATCAAAAATCTATCCCACTGTCATCCGACCAGTCGCCTTGTATGGTTGTGAGTGCTGGCCGACTACAGTTGAGACGCTGCTTAAGTGCAATGAAAATGAAGATGCTAAGGTGAACAGCGGGCCTCACTAAGTTTGATCACGTTTCTAATGACAGCATTAGGAAACAGTTTCGTGTTGCACCGGTCAAAGACAAGATGCGTGAGAGCCGTCTTCGATGATTTGGGCATGTTTTACGGGCTGGTGATGATTCTATTGCCAAGGCGGGTTATACACTTGAAGTCGACGGTAGTAGACCAAAAGGACGACCTAAGCAAAGTTGGGATGATACGATTCATAAAGACCTTAAGTGCTTGAACATTCACCCAGATGCAGCCCATGATAGCAGACCTCGCAGGCACGCGGGACAAACGCCGAAGGAAAAGAAGAGGATTTTACGTGTACAGGTAGGGTAACTTTCGAACTTCTGTATGTCGGAAATGGATAAAGATATGAAGAAAATTTTCAAGTTTGTTCGGGATTGGTATCTTAGGCATACGTGGTACAAATTACAGCCATTTTCTATCCATAGCCGTCTCGGAATCTGCGGCTAGTTTTTAGTACCCAAAGAAACAACATGTTATCGATAGCGAATATACATTTTTAAAAACGGGAAGGTCTGTCTTCTAGATAAATGCCTAGAGAACATATTGCTAAAATTTGTGCAATTTTCTGCGGTTATTTATTGTTTAGATTTCGCCTCATACCGGATTTTATGTATAGAAGCAGGTTAAATCTGAACTTGTATATCTTGGAAACGGATACAGATATCAAGAAAATTTTCTGGGTTATTCGAGATTTGGGTCTTAGAAATATATTTTGAGAATTTCAGCCATTATCTGTGCATAGCCGTCTTGGTATCCTCGGCTGAGGTTTGGTCCGCTGGTGGCCGCAAAAATATAGTAAAAGCCCATTTGTGAGGTTTTTCGAGGAACCGGCCGTGAACTAATGGCACCTCCATAAATCCCATCAAGCCCACAGTAGATAACATCAGATTTAAAAAGAACCAACCGATCTGCTTCATTTGCCTAAGCAGGAGGAAATGTGTAATATTCATACCAAGCCCAAGACTTATCCAAAAAGTTTGACCCTACCTTTTTGTAACGAATAGAACCCGAGGTATGAGCACCGTAAATCTGTTTTTATGCGCGGCGTTTTGGAACATATTAGGGACGTATGATGTCGCATGCATACCAATTAGAGCTGTGGCAGAACCGAATGGAAACTGGCACGTTCCATACTCCATCCGATAGTTCCAATGGGGATAAAAGTCTGCCTTCATCATCATCTTGCGACACTATAAGTTTACTTCGAAAAGAATTTCAGTGATGATTTGGCAAATTAATTGGATTAAAAATCCATTCAAAAATGCTCCTGTACCATCATGTCTAAATGTAAAAGAGCAAAAACAGCTTATTGATCTCACTTGTGATACGTCACTGAAGAGTAAATTTAATGGAGTGTCTTTGTTGGAGTTTTGGATACATATCAGCAAGGAATCCCCAACGCTAAGCCAAAATGCAAAGAAGATCTTGATTAATTTTGCAACGAAATGTACGTGTGAGACTGGCTTTTCAGCTTCGGCAGCTGTGAAGTCAAGCTATCGTTCAAAGCTAAAGGTAAGCAAACAACTTCCAGAGGCTGTTTCTGCTACTGCACCACTCCTTGAAAAACCTCTTCTCAAAAGCAAGCTAATCAGTCACACTTCGTAATTTAAAGTTTTAATGCCCTTGTAATCTTTCATCGCTGAATTATAAATATCGTTCATTTCATAGTTTTTGCATAAATGAAAATGTAATAAAGATAAAAAATTTATTCCACATTTTTGTTGGTAATTTATATAGTTGTGGTTTATGTTGCGTAAAATCCTTTTCAAGGGAAAAAATATTAAAAAATGACTAGTTTTATTAATGAAACAGGCTGGGGGTCTGACACTATTTCTCCTCGGAAAGGGAGGCCCAGAGGAAAGAGTTTGAGAATTACTGATCTACGGGGAGATATTCAAAATAACCACACCAGCATTTGATTAAAGTGATTTATCAAAGTCACTGAAAATCGAAATCCGGATGTCCTAAACGAAAATTTGAACCACCGTCCCCTCGCATCCGAGTCCGTCGTCTTACCATTGCCTCCTCTCGCCCTAATCGCATTTTGGAAGTCATTGTGGCAACGGAATGGAATATTTCCTACGAATGAGGTTAGGTAACTAACTGGTAAATATAATTTAAAGTTTTTCGTGGACGTATTATCGTCGTATACTTTAAGCCCGTTTTGATATTCAAATCCTAACTGAACCTACTATTACTGTAGGAGTTGGCGTTCGGATGCCGGCATTGAAGTTCACATTTTTGCATCCACCTCACGGATTAAAATAATGAACATAAATGTGTGGCGGTCGGGCGCCATAACTGACTGACCCGATCGCCGCACATTTATGTTTCTGACTGGTCAGCGCAACTAACTGCAATTCCGAGGACCTGGGTTCGATTCACAGTACTACCAGGGATTTTTCCTTGGTGGGAGGCCTGCCACGGGGTGCACTCAGCCTCGGGATGCCAATTGAGAAGCTACTTGAACTTATAGCAGCGACTCCATGTCACGAAAACTGACAAAGGCCGGGAGAGCGGTCTGCTGACCCACGCCCCTCCACAAAGCATCCACTGACTCCATAGGCACAGGATGATACGGCGATCGGTCGGTACCCATGGGTTCGCCAGAGCCTATGGACGGAGCTTATGCATTCGTTTCCTCAAATAGACATATAGTGTCAAACATAACAGTATCATCATACGAAATGTGTTGTTGAAAGGTGGCCTTTAAAATATCTGTCCCAAATGTAGGTGGCGTGACTCTATTCCTATATACTACTGCATTAAGTTTTTTACATCGCTATAGAGTTAGATCCAGATAGTGAACAATAATTTGATTGGAAGAGTTGGCTGTATACAGTTCCTGATAAACAATATTTGTTCTTCTTGTGTTTCATCATTTTTGAGAAGAGTGGTGTTCTATGGACCGTCTCCGTGATTCTTTCTCTTTAGAGACTTATAAAATTAAACTTTACATGAGGTAGCCACGATCATTCGTTTTTGCTGATAAAATTTTGACAGTTGAAGTGTCTTTATTCTGAAAGCGGTCTGATTTCACTATCTGATGTTATGATGGTGTGAGGTGCCGTTGGGTACACAATAGTATCACCTCTATGCCTTAGAGTCGATAACTTGGACAGTAGCTGTTACATTTTCGACTTGTGAAGGCCGGTGGCTGTGCTCTATCTTCGAGGTTTCCGTAACGTTATCTTTCAACAAATTAAAGGAAGAGCACTGTTGTCCATGCTGTCCTGACGTACCTGGATACAGAAAGTGTTCAGATGTTGCCCTGACCAGCATCTTCTCGAGATCTTTCACCTACTGAATACATCTCGTCACGGTAGCTGAGAAATGTGCATTCCGCAACTCGCCAGCCTCTACAGTGTAGAGTTGAAGCTGCACGGAAAGGCGTACGCTTGTCTGTAACCGAAGCTGGATTAGACTTGCAGCAGTGCACATATGAATGTGATGAGGGAATCCACGATGTGCCACCAGTATCGTGTTAAATATAGCATTTCCCTGGTGTCTTTTTGTGAAATGTTTTATCGATAACATTAGCATGGGTCAAATTGCTAAACTCCTTGGTCCATTGGCTCTCCAAGGCCGTTAAAAATAGATAGTACATTAAAAATTAAATTTATTTAAATCGTTCAGCAAAAAAAGTTACGATTGATGACTGTACAGCAAATTATTTAGTTCGCAACCTTACATCATTCTCTTAAAACTGCCTTTCGATGTATCGATTAATTCGTGAAATATAATGAATGTCCACTTTATGGGAACTGTTTCTGTTTGCTCTTCCTTTCTCCATCTTTACTATAGATGTCTATGTCTCTTTTGTGTGTGTGTGTGTGTGTGTGTGTGAGAGAGAGAGAGAGAGAGAGAGAGAGAGAGAGAGAGAGCCAGACGGAGGGGGAAGGAGAGCGTGAGAGCGATACAGAGGGGGGGGGGAGGAGAGTTAGACGGAGGGAGAAGAAGAGTGCGTGGGGGAAGAATAGTGAGACGAAGGGGGAAGGAGAGCGATACGGACGAGGAAAGAGAACGAGACAGAGGGAGAAGGAATGCGAGATGGAGGGGGAAGGAAAGTGAGATGGAGGGGGAAGGAGAAAAGAGGGAGGAGGAGGAGGAGAATGAGACAGTGGTTGGGAGAGGGAATGAGGGAGGGAGGTGGTGACAGAGAGAGGGGGAAGGAGAGGGGGAGGAGTAGTGGGAGAGCGAAGGAGGGAAGAGAGAGAGATGGGAGATGTGGGGAGGAAAAGAGGGGTGAGGGGAGAGGGAAGGAGGGGAGAAGGAGAAAGAGAAGGATGAGGGGAGAGGGAGAAAGAGAAGGAAGGGAAGAGAGTGGGTAGGGGATAAGGAAGGGAGAGGGAAAAGGGAGGGTACGACAGTAAAAGTAAGAATTAATTTTTTGTTCATACTTGTTTCAAGAATGAAAATCTTTTTTCTCATAAATGCTTACCACAAAAAATGTGATTTATTTTGAAAATAGTGATGAAATACGTGCACCAATTCTTCCTAAATACTCACTTATTATGAAGTTCTATCTCATGAGATGTAACTATTTGCTAGAGTTTGTCAAATTCTCACTCTATAGAAATTATTCTGCTTTGTGGTGTATAAGAAATTCGACCTTTCGTCCTTGAACACACACATGATCGCAGTGCCTTTGGGTTATATATCTTTTTCGTTGGTATCGGGGTCTCTACGTGAGCAAAACTTCTTTTAGCCTTGTCGCAAGCTCCGTTTGAATGAATTGTGGATATCATTAGAGAGAGGCCTTGGCCTTTGATCAAGAATTGACAAAGTTCTCATTAATTCTCAAAATATACTTCACGTTGTGAACCTATGGCTCTTCTGTGTCATTTACACTAAAAATATATTTAACTAAGATTTCCATTGAATGAAAGAAACACGTTTGTCAAATATTCCCTAATTTACTGCTTCCCAGGAAACCTCTCGGCCCAAATTATTCACGGGACCGAGAGCTGCCTCAAGCTTGGAGTAAAAGGGTCTGAAATATTTAGCGAGTCATGGAACGTTTATCGGAAGGACAAATAAGACGCCATAGGGAGGGAAGTGTTCATTGCAGTCGACAATATTTTGTCTCTAATAAGGTTGACTTCAAATGTGACCGTGGAGTTACCTGGACGAGTATAACAGGTCTAAGTGAAATCAATTGTTGGAAGCTTTTACCAGTCACCCTATTCCGCAGTGACAGTTTTAGAGTCATTCAAAGAAAGTCACGTTCAGTAGCGCAGACACAACCATATTGTTGTTGTGGTCTTCAGTCCAGAGACTGGTTTGATGGAACTCTCCATGCTACTCTATCCTGTGCAACTTCTTCATCGCCGAGTAACTGCTGCAACCTACATCCTTCTGCATCTGTTTAATGTATTCATGCTTCGGTCTCCCTCTACAATTTTTACCCCCGCGATTCCCTCCAATACTAAACTGATGATCCCTTGATGCCTCAGAACGTTTCCTACAAGCCGATCCCTTCTTCTGGTCATGTTGTGCCACAAATTCCTCTTTTCCCCAACTCTTTTCAGTACTTCCTCATTAGTTACGTGATCTACCCATCTAATTTTCAGCATTCTTCTGTAGCACCACATTTCGTAAGCTTCTATTCTGTTCTTGTCTTAACTATTTATCGTCCATGTTTCACTTCCATACGTGGCTACATACCATAGAAATACTTTCAGAAAAGACTACCTGACACTTAAATCTGTACTCGATGTTAACAAATTTCTCTTCTTCAGAAACGTTTTCATTGCCTTTATCAGTCTACATTTTATATTCTCTCTACTTTGACCATCATCAGTTATTTTGCTCCCCAAATAGCAAAACTCCTTTACTCCTTTAAGTGTCTCATTTGCTAATCCAATTCCCTCAGCATCACCTGACTTAATTCGACTACGTTCCATTATCCTCGTTTTGCTTTCTTGGTGTTCATCTTACATCTTCCTTACAAGACACTGTCCATTCCTTTCAAATGCTCTTCCAGATCCTTTGCTGCCTCAGACAGAATTACAATGTCGTCGGCAAACCTCAAAGTTTTTATTTATCCTCCATAGATTTTAATTCCTACTTCAAACTTTTCTTTTGTTTCCTTTACTGCTTGCTCAATATAAAAACTGAATAACATTGGAGATAGACTGCAACCCTGTCTCTCTCCCTTCTCAACCACTGCTTCCCTTTCATGCCCCTCGATTCTTGTAACTGCTATCGGGTTTCTGTATAAATTGTACATATCTTTTCACTCCCTGTACTTGGCCCCTGCCACCTTCAGAATTTAAAAGAGAGTATTCCAGTCAACATTGTCAAAAGCTTTCTCTAAATCTCAGTCAACACTGTCAAATGCTTTCTCTGAGTCTACAAATGCTAGAAACGTAGGTTTGCCTTTCCATCTCCTAAGATAGGTCGTAGGATCAGTATTGCCTCACGTGTTCCATCATTTCTACGGAATGCAAACTGATCTCTCCCTATGTCGGCTTCTACCAGTTGTCCATTCGTCTGTAAAGAATTCACGTTAGTATTTTGCAACCGTGGCTTATTAAATTGATAGTCCGGTAATTTTCGCATCTGCCAACACTTGCTTCCTTTTGAATTGGAATTATTAAATTCTCCTTGAAGTGTGAAGGTATTACGCCTGTCTCATACATCTTGCTCACCAGATGGTGGAGTTTTGTGAGGGCTGGCTCTGCCAAGGCTACCAGTAGTTCTAATGGAATGTTGTCTACTCCCGGGGCTTTGTTTCGACTTAGGTCTTTCAGTGCTCTGTCAAAGTCTTCTCGCAGTATCATATCTCCCATTTCATCTTCATCTACGTCCTCTTCTATTTCCACAATATTGCCCTCAAGTACATCGCCCTTGTATAGACTCTCTATATACTCCTTCCACCTTTCTGCCTTCCCTTCTCTGTTTACAACTGGTTTTCCATCTGAGGTGCAAGTGGTTCTCTTTTCTCCAAGGTCTCTTTAATTTCCTGTACGCAGTATCTATCCTAGTCACGGTGACATATGCCTCTACATCCATTTGTCCTGTAGCCATTTTACACTTCCTGTCGATCTCATTTTTGAGGCGTTTTATTCCTTTTTGCCTGCTTCATTTACTTCATTCTTATATTTTCTCCTTTCATCAGTTAAATTAAATATCTTTTCTGTTACACACGGATTTCTACTAGCACTCGTCTTTTTACCTACTTGGTCCTCTGCTGCCTTCACTATTTCATCTCTCAAACCTACCAAAAATGGTTCAAATGGCTCTGAGCACCATGGGACTTAACATCTATGGTCATCAGTCCCCTAGAACTTAAAACTACTTAAACCTAACTAACCTAAGGACATCACGCAACACCCAGTCATCACGAGGCAGAGAAAATCCCTGACCCCGCCGGGAATCGAACCCGGGAACCCGGGCGCGGGAAGCAAGAACGCTACCGCACGACCACGAGCTGCGCACTCTCAAACCTACCCATTTTCCTTTTACTGTTTTTTCTTCCCCCTTTCTTGTCAATAGTTCCCTAATGATCTCTCTGAAATCACAAGATTTTATCTAAAAGTATTTTACAACAAATACATTCACAGAAACATAGAGGTTACTCTTTCATTTTTAAAATATATTTCTTGTATGTAATGTAGTTAATTATTAATGGTCTAATATTTACTAAAAACTAAGGAGACTTTCTAAAAATCATAAGCCAATGGTTTATTCAGTGACAAGTTTCTTATTCTATATCTTCTCTTGGTGAACCGATTAAAAGCTTATATATGCTTAGGCTTTCTCGACTGAGAACTGCGATTATCTGATTTGCCACAATCTGAGGCTCCAAATATATGCGCCCATTGTTTCGTTATATGTGACTGTGAGGTTTCCTGCAAAAATATTAATAATATGTTTTCGTTAGTATGCAAATATTTTTTACTTTGTTCTAGGAGTATCGTGGGCTAAAGTATTAACAAGACACGGTTTTCTCTTAAATCGTAAATTCAGAAAGAAAAAGAATTTATGGAAAAGTGGCTTGTAAGATATGCTTTAAATCTTTTTCACGAATACCTATGGGTTCTTAATTTTATGCCTAATGTCTGTGGGTGTCTTGTCAAAAATCTGTACATCAAAATATAAAATTCTACAATTACAAATTATTTCCGCATCTTGTGTAACTATTGAATATTATCGTATGGACTTACAAAATGGCCCTGAGCACTATGGGACTTAACATCTGAGGTCGTCAGTCCCCTAGAACTTAGAGCTACTTAAACCTAACTAACCTAAGGACATCACATACATCCATGCCCGAGGCAGGATTCGAACTTGCGACCGTAGCGGTCGCGCGGTTCCAGACTGAAGCGCCTAGAACCGAGCGGCCACACCGGCCGGCCTATGGTCGTAAAACCAAGCAAATGTTTATATAGACTTATTAGAACGGAACGAGATACACCATTCTCCGAGTCGACTAAGTGTGAGGAATTTACTACGAAATCTGAAATCTGTAATACTGTCCACCTCTCTCGTTCCTCCCCTCCAGTCTCCATACACAAAAGAAAATCATGTCAGCACTATCATCTGACGCACCTTCGATGATCAAGTGTACTGTCACTGTCTGAAAGGTGGGAACACATAAAAGTTTCACATGCTATGTCACTGTACCGAAGTATAAAATTCGTTCTTTTCCGCTTACATATGAAACTTAAACGGTTTCGACATTAAGTTCCCTTCTGGCTGTGTACTACCTATTACTATTAAAATGGCTCTAAGCACTATGGGACGTAACATCTGATGTCATCAGTCCCCTAGACTTAGAACTACTTAACCTAAGGACATCACACACATCCATGCCCGAGGCAGGATTCTAACCTGCGACTGTAGCAGCAGCGTGGTTCCAGACTCAAGTGCCTAGAACCGCTCGGTCACAGCGGCCGGCCTATTACTATTATTGCCTATCGACAGAGCATGTACTTGATGTTTGCTGTAATCCGTATCTAAAATATCATTAGTGTGGAGTCACGCATGCGTAAGTAAAAAAAGGAGTATAAATATAATAATATTCATTGTTGACAATACATTTACAGCCGTATTGAACTTCTTTCATACAGGTTTTTTCGGTCCTTACTCATGCTAACGAAATACTTCCGAAAGCAAGGGCAACACCGACACTGCAATGTTCCCAAGAATAAGGTTCTTCATACAGCTAATCGCGTAGCTACTTCTGCTTACTTTCCAGTATTGTATATTTTGATTGCAATCTGATGAAATACGCACGTTAAAATCTTAAAAACCGTACTGGATTCTTAACTTATAAATGTGAGGTGTAATTCATTATTTGAAACAAAACAGTTATCTGACATCGAGTACTCATTCGGTGGAATAATACTGAATGTCTGCTTTTCATTCAGTACCCTCAACAAAGTAGAATCAAGTTATATTACGTCGATGACAGAATGGCCATGCTGCGGGAGCAGCCTGGTTTGTCTGAACGTTGGCACATTACGCTGGATCGGAGATTATTACAGGCGCCACGATCTTTGCCCCTGTAATCTGAATGGTGCGTCATGTTTGTAAACTGAATAAACAGAACCAGCTGACGGAAGGCATCGCGCGGCACTTTGTTAGACAGAAGTGCTACAGGCAGTCGAGCAAGAAAAAATTTCAGGAATTATATTCATGACTAAAAATGAATTCTGTGAAGTCTCTATGTTACCTTAAACTATGTTTTGAACCTACTTCCACCTCCTTTTTTTTCTTTTAACATCGAGTAAATCAAACCAGCCAGTGAAGAAAACAACAATAAATGTCAAGGGAGCTCAAATCGAAGTACAAAGAAGGCGATACCAGTGTTAAAATGCCTAGTCGCAATTTAACTTGACGAAAGGATGACTACATTTCCGTAGTAGAGCGAATAACTCCGTTACTGTATACTTCGGATTGTTGTTGTTCTTGTTGTTGTGGACTTCAGTCCGAAGATTGGTTTGACGCAGCTCCCCATGTTACTCTATCCTGTGCAAGCCTTATCATGTCCGAGTAAGTTTTACAACCTACATCCTTGTGAATCTGCTTACTGTATTAATCTGTTCGTCTCTCACTACGATTTTTACCCTATCTCACCTCCACCCACACACTTCCTTCCAGTACTAAACTGGTGATCCCTCGATTTTTCACAATGTGTCCTACGAAACGATCCCTTCTTCTAGTCAGGTTGGGCCACAAATTTCTTTACTCACTAACTCAATTTATTATCTCCTCATTAGTTACGTGATCTACCCATCTAATCTTCAGTATTCTTCTATTCCCTTCTTGTCTAAACTGTTTGTCGTCCATGTTTCACTTCCATACATGGTTATGCTCCGTACAAATACCTTCAGAAAATTTCTAACACTTAAATCTGTATTCGATGCTAACAAATTTCTCTTCTTCAGAAACGCTTTTCTTCCAATTGACAGTTTACATTTTGTATCCTCTCTACTTCGGCAATCATCAGTTATTTTGCTGCCCAAATAGCAAAACTCATCTACTGCTTTATCTGTCTCGTTTCCTAATCTAATTCCCTCAGTATCATCTGATTTAATTCGACTACATTCCATTATCCTATTATTGCTTTTGTTGATGTTCAACTTATAACCTTCTTTCATGAAACTGTCCACTCCGTTCAACCGTTCTTCTAAGTACTTTACTGTGTCTGACAGAATTACAGTGCATCGGTAGACCTCAAGCTTTTTATTTCTTCTCCCTGGACTTTAATTCCTACTCCAAATTTTTCTTTGGTTTCCTTTACTTTTTGCTCAATGTATATATTGAACAACATAGGGGATAGGCTACAACCCTATCTGACTCCCTTCTCAGTCACTCCTTTCGTTTCACCCCCTTGACTCCTATAATAGACAGTGTTATAAAAGATAAGAATAATACAAAACTACAAAGCTTCAACTAAAGTATATTACTGAGTAGTATGGCTGGAGCACGTATGTGTCAATGGTGTCAGTCGCAGTGTACAAAAAGTGAAGGGTGATCTAATCAGTACAAAAAGTAAGTGTATTTAAAATGTTAATAATTTATTATCACTGACATACAGAGGTGGGAGTAAGGAGAGTTACTTATGTTGAAACGTGAACTAATTGCGTACTGAGTTGGTAAGATACATATTGCGGCTTTTTACGGATGATGCTGTAGTATACAGAGAAGTTGCAGCATTAGAAAATTGCAGCGAAATGCAGGAAGATCTGCAGCGGACAGGCACTTGGAGCAGGGAGTGGCAACTGACCCTTAACATAGACAAATGTAATGTATTACGAATACATAGAAAGAAGGATCATTTCTTGTATGGTTATATGAGAGCGGAACAAACACTGGTAGAAGTTACTTCTGTAAAATATCTTGGAGTATGCGTACGGAAAGATTTGAAGTGGAATGATCATATAAAATTAAATGTTGGTAAGGCGGGTGCCAGGTTGAGATTCATTGGGAGAGTCCTTAGAAAATATAGTCCATCAACAAAGGAGATCGCTTACAAAACACTCGTTCGACCTATACTTGAGTATTGCTCATCAGTGTGCGATCCGTACCAGGTCGGGTTGACAGAGGAAATAGAGAAGATCCAAAGAAGAGCAGCGCGTTTCGTCACAGGGTTATTTGGTAAGCGTGATAGCGTTACGGAGATGTTAAGCAAACTCAAGTGGCAGACTCTGCAAGAGAGGCGCTCTGCATCGCGGTGTAGCTTGGTGTCCATGTTTCGAGAGGGTGTGTTTCTGGATGAGGTATCGAATATATTGCTTCCCCCTACTTATACCTACCGAGAATGTCACGAATGTAAAATTAGAGAGATTCGAGCGCGTACGGAGGCTTTCCGGCAGTCGTTCTTCCCGCGAATCATACACGACTGGAACAGGAAAGGGAGGTAATGACAGTGGCACGTAAAGTGCCCTCCACCACACACCGTTGGGTGGCTTGCGGAGTATAAATGTAGATGTAGATGTAGATTGTGCACAAGATTTACGCCTGACGGAAGCAATATAAAAATTCTTAAGAACAGTATGCCCCAAGTTGTTATTGCATCCATGTTCCCATGTCCAGCTAGGCACCTCACTTTCCAACATTACCGTTATGGTGAGAAAGGCAATCACTATTTTCTTCTTGGCCGAGCGGTGTTTCCTTACTATAAAAAGTGAATCTTTTTTCAGATATTCACTTTTGTGTCATGATTTAAATGGTACAAGATGTAATAAAATCAAGTTTTCCTCGCTTGTTTCAACATTTTTAATATATATAATGAATGGAAGTAAAATGAACCACAATTGTTGATATTTTTACTGTCACAACCGATTTTGCTGAATTAAAACAGCATCTTCATGTGAACTACATAAGAAGGAAAGGACCCCATGTAATACTTATGATCAAAATGCTATAAGAATCTTTTTAAATAAATTTAAAAAAATTAAATTTGAAGTTTTTTCGAGAATTTTTAAGAAAACTTTTTTAATTTTTTGGAGATTCTGTGTAAAGAATTTAACCAGACACAAAAAATCAAAATTTAAACGTACTTACAACAGTATCACTTTAGTAAACCAAGACGCCCCCAACATTCGAGTCAGAAATCAAACCGCTGAAGAGGGGAAACCGTCAAAATAATTAACACAGGACATCGGAGCGAAAAGTGCGGTGGTGCATTCGCGAAAAAAAAAAAAAAAAACACTTACATAAGTACAATGAGTGAGAACGAAAGGCATAGTAAGAAGAGTTCATAATTTGGGCCTCCAGCGAGCTAAATAACCGACACCGTAAGGCTGTTTGAGCAACAAGCCGATAAGCTTACCTGTGTGGAATCCATGAAATGGAGGACACTAAAGTAAAACAGCAACATTCTAATATAGTTATTGACATGTTAAAAATTTCTTGTCAGGCAGACTGTATCAAGTGAAAGGACACATAACTATGACAGAAATTTAAGATGACAAGATAACACTAAAATAACTTGAAGTAACATAAAACTAGAATCCATACATACCGTGTCGTGGTTGCAATAACGTGTCAATAACAATGTTAGTATGTTGCGGTTTTAACTAAGTGTCCTCCAATTCACAGATTCCACGCGGATACGCTTATTGGCATGTTGCTCAATCAGCCTTATAGTCTTGACATTTATTCATAATGGTATGAGGGTGACTGAAGAGCGATGGGTGTGAGAAAGTGTCGGGAACGTGGGGGGGGGGGGTCTGTCATTTAGCTCGTTGGAGACCCCAATTTTGATCTTCCCTTGTTTATGTCTTTCATTTCCGCTCTTGTACTTACATATAAATTTTTCTTCGTAGAGCGCCAACTCACTATATGCCCCGATGTCCTTTTTATTTATTTTGACGACTTCCTCTGTTCAGGGGTTTGATTTTTGACTATGAACGTTGGGGGCGCCTTGGTGTGCTAATGTGACACTGTTGTAAGTACCTTTTAATTTTAATTTCTTCTGTCTGTTTAAACCCTTTACATGGGGCCTATAATATTCTTGAAAATATTAAAATTAAATTTTTTCAAATAGTTTTTAAAAGAATCTCAGATAATTTTGATCACATATATTACGTGGAATTCTTTCCTTCTTGTGTTGACTTGGTGATGCTGTTTTAATGCAGCGAAACAGTTTGTAACAATAAAGAAATCAGCAATTACAGCTGTTTTATGGTTTATTTTACTTCCATTCATTATGAAGGTTAACAGATGTTGGTGAGCACTACAAAGTTACATTGCTTATACACCGAGGTGAGACACTTCTGTTGTTCTGGAGCATTTCTTTGTCCATAGAAGTCAAATCAGTAGGTCAAAGAATTGAAGGAACTAAAATAAAACTCTACTGTATTCATTACCATGTTCATGATATGAAAAAATTAAAACAAGATTAAAATAGACTTTCGTATGTGAACAAATTTTATGAGTAGATAATGCCTTAAGAAACATAAATACAGATGCATTTTAGTTAAACACATCAGCAAAACGCTGTATGGTTAGTAAGTTGGTGCATACGTGGCCAGAACAGGACTTCTAGGAGAAAAACTAATTAGGGAAGTATGCTTCGTTGTTGAGGGTATTAGTTATGGAATAAGACTTATTTGGCATCTGCATCGTGAGAATAATTTGATAATGAGTTTAATAAATATTACAGAACATGCAAAACATAGTATCGTATGGAATACTATAATCCTCAATTTCCCGAATTATGCTCGTTTAGTAACGACCAGCAACGATTGTTTGGATAGCAGTGCTATCGATAGTATCTACTTCTCACAAACGTTTCATTTTGTCAAAAATGATTCAAATGGCTCTGAGCACTATGGGACTTAACATCTATGGTTATGAGTCCCCTAGAACTTAGAACTACTTAAACCTAACTAACCTAAAGACAGCACACAACACCCAGCCATCACGGGGCAGAGAAAATCCCTGACCCCGCCGGGAATCGAACCCGGGAACCCGGGCGTGGGAAGCGAGAACGCTACCGCACGACCACGAGATGCGGGCTTCATTTTGTCACTAGACTTTCTATCAGCAGTGCAGTTTTACATCAGACTTTATGTTTCATTGCTGAGATTAGACTTCAGATCTCAGTAGACGGAAGCCTCAGCCTGATGCTTGTTGTGAGAAGAGGGCCAGTGGCACGGCAGACGGCGTTGGAGCGGCACTCACTCTCAGCCATCTTGTAACTGAAAATTAGCTGACTCCCGAATACAATGGTGTGTAGAACTTAATGACGAAAGTAACTCTCGCATGATGTGTGACTACCAAGTAATAGCTCGATGTAACTTGAACCACCCATAGAAAGAACTGCTACAGTGTAGCACAGAAAGTAACTGAAGGAAATTCGCATTGGGACGAACGGAAACAGCGCTTTTATTCCATGAAAATAAGTACACTGAAGTCACCGCGGTTTATGATGTTCCTCTGAACACTAAAAAATGTGGGACATGATTCATCACCACGGACAGTATTGCATTATCTGCAATGTGTTAACGTGCTGCCCACAAGATTGGTAAGGAGTTGTGGCAGAGCGTTCCATTCGTCCACCAGCGCGGTTGAAAAGTGCTAGATGGTCGTTGGTGCATGTGAATGTGCTGCAGTAGGTCTCCCCAACGCATCCGACACGTGTTCTATGAGATTACAGTCGGCGAACGGACAGGCCAGACAACTCGCCGCACATTCTCTCGTTCCAACAGGTGCCCCACCTGCTCGATTCGGTACAGTCACGCACTGTCATCCTTGAAAATGAAGTGAGAGCAGAATGCACCCCTCAAAAGGCCCACACGGAAAAGAAGCACAGAGTCACAAAAACGTCGACCGGTGAGTGTACCGTCTTTAAAGATTTTGTGGTGAGTACTCCCATACAATATGATATTTCCCCACACCGTAACATCTCGACCACCAAAACGATCATGTCCGACAATGTTCCTACGTGCATTAAGTGTTCCCATCTCTCACTGTAATAGGTTGTGCCCTTAATCTCTTTTCATACTGAATCTGCTCTCATCTGAGAAGAGCACGCGACCCCACTCCTCGCTGGTCCAGTCCCCATGCTCGTGGCACCATCGCAAACGGTGCCGCCGATATGCTGGCGTCAACATAACTCGACATACTGCTCGTCGGACAAAGAGACCGCCACCATGCAGTCACCGTGCCACTGTTGAGTGTGAGATCACGTGCGTTGCAGTCCTGTTAAACGTGGCTGCAATTGCACTCGCTGTTTGATGTGGTCCCTTCTTGTCTTTTGCACAATGTTGCGGTCATCTGCTGTTGTAGCGGACTGTGATCGACCACCTCCTCTCCTTTAGACAGCAGTGCCTGTGGTTCGGAAGGCTCCCATGCACGTGAAAAAATGCTGTGGCCAACAATAAACTCCTGGGCTACACTGGTCACACCTCGTCCAACTTCCGGTTTCCCAATGAATCTTCTCCATGTGAAGCTATCCAAATGTTGTCTCTGGGCCATGTTGTAATGAAGAGCACCACCACAGTCCACCGTAACTGCTCGCTGATTTACACACACACACACACACACACACACACACACACACTGTATTTTCTCATTTCTTCAACTGTCTCGTGTTGAGGGTCCATCCCCAATTGGCGCTATTGTCACGCTGACCTACCGCCAGGTAACATCCAGCTTTCTGGGAGAGCTCTGGCAATATGCCCTCACATTTCAATTCATTTCCACTGAGTAGTGGATATGTTATTGTACTTTATCCATTGCTTCCTTCAGTTTTACAGAGCATGGTACTAAATGTAAATGTCGTGTGACTAGGGCCTCCCGTCAGGTAGACCGTTCGCCGGATGGAAGTCTTTCGATTTGACGCCACTACGGCGACTTGCGCGTCGATGGGGATGAGATGATGATGATGATTAGGGCAACACGTCACCCAGTCCCTGAGCGAAGAAAATCTCTGACCGAGCCGGGAATCGAACACGAGCCCTTAGAATTGAAATTCTGTCGCGCTGACCACTCAGCTACCGGGGGCGGACAGCATTGTACTTATAATGGTAGTTTCTGCATGTAGACTGTACTTGTCAGATTATAAGATCGAGATCGATTCCTGTGTAAAATGGCGATTGTAAGTAGCAATTAAGACGCTTTGTAGTGTCTTTTCACACTTACACACACACACACACACACACACACAGATACAATGCGGAAGTCCAGACAAAATGAAAGCAGCTATAGGAACGTTTTCAGCATGCTTTGAGTGCTTTGAATGAGCACTCCTCTGAATTGTTTCGATGTCTTCATTTAATCCGCCCTGGTGCAGATCACAAACATTCTAACAGTGCTCAAGAATAGGTTTCACTAATGTCCTGTAGTCCATGACTTTAGGCTTTTGAAGCAACGCTACAGCTTGATATGTTGCTGTTTGTGGAAGACCAGAGCGAGCAGAAAAGATAAAACAAATACGTTATAAATACCAAGGAAATAAAAAAAAGACTGAAATGAAGTGTAGAATGGCTAAACAGGAATGGCTAGAGCACAAAGGTAAGGATGTAGAAGCGTTTGGGGAAAGACAGATACCGCCAACAGAAAAATTAAAGAGGTCTTTGGAGAAAATAGAAGCAGCTGTACGAATATCAAGAACTCAGATGGAAAACTAGCACTAAGAAAAGAAGGGAAAGCTGAAAGTTGGAAAGAGAATATAGCGGTTCTATACAGTTGACATGAAGTTGGAGGCAATATTATAGGAAGGGAAGAGAATGTAAACGAGAATGAGATGGAGATATGATACTGAGAGAAGTATTTGACAGAGCTCTGAAAGACGCAAGCCGAAACAAGACCCCTGGAGCAGACGACTTTCCATCAGAACTAACAATGACGAAACTATTCTATCGGTTGTGCAAAATGTATGAGACAGACAAAATACCTTCAGAAGAATGTTATAATTCCAATTCCAAAGAAAGCAGGTGCTGACAGGACTGTATATTACCGAACTATCAGTTTAATAAGTGATGGTTGCAAAACACTAACAGTAATTCTTTACAGAAAAATGGAGAAACTGGTAGAAACCGATCTCGGGGAAGATCAGTTTTGAGGTTACCGATGACACCGTAATTCTGTCAGAGACAGTAAAGGACCAAAAGGAGCAGTACAACGAAATGCACTATGTCTTGAAAGGAGAATATGAGATGAACATCAATAAAAACAAAAGAAGGATAATGGAATGTAGTCGAATTTAATTAGGTGGTACTGAGGGAATTAGCTCAGGTAACGAGATAGTTAAAACAGAAGATGAGATATGCTATTAGGGCAGCAAAATAACTGATGATGGCCGAAGAAGAGAGGATATAAGATGTAGAGTGGCAATTGCAATAAAGACGTTTCTGAATAACAGAAATTTGTTTACATCCAATATAGACTTTCATGATAGAATGTCTTTTCTGAAGGTATTTGTACGGACCATAGCCATGTGTGGACGTGGAACAAGGACGACAAACAGTTTAGACAAGAAGGGAGTAGAAGCTTTTGAAATGTGGCCTACTGTAGATGAGTAGATCATGTAACTAATGAGGAGGTACTGAACAGAATTGGGGAGTAAAGAAATTTATGGCACAACCTGAGTAAAAGGAGGGATCGATTGATGGGACTCATTCTGAGACATAAAGGAATCAGCAATTTATTATTGGAGGGAAGCTTGTGCGGTAAAAATCGTAGAGGGAGATCAAGAGATGAACACAGTAAGCAGATTCAGAAGCATGTAGGTTGCATTAGTTATTCTGAGATCGACAGACTTGCACAGGATATAGTAGTACGAAGGGATGCATCCAATCATTCTTCCGACTGAAGACCACAAAAACAACTACCAATTTACGTATAAAAAAATGGTTGTACAACGTACCTCGTATCCTAGGACCATCTACATCTACATACAAAGTCCGCAAGCCACCGTCTGGTGCATATCGGAGGGTATTCTGCACCACTACTAGTTATTTCCTTTCCTGAAACACCTACATAATACTTGCGTGTTGTTCGAATCTACCGGTAGCAAATCTAGCAGCCCACCTCTGAATTGTTTCGATGTCTTCCTTTAATCCGACCTGGTGCGGATCCCAAACATTCTAACAGTGCTCAAGAATGGGTCTCACTAGTGTTCTGTATGGGCTCTCCTTTACAGGTGAACCACACTTTCCTAAAATTCTCACAATAAACCGAAGTCGAACATTTGCCTTCCCTACTACAGTTCTTACATGCCCATTGCGTTTCATATCGCTTTGCAACGTTACGCCTAGATATTTAATCAACGTGACTGTGTCAAGCAACACGCTATTACATTCTTCATTTGTGTGGCCATAGTGTCCGTAGTTGCTTCATAGTTCTTGAGGGTATTTTTGTTCTGTCGTTGCAACTACAAAAATGCGTGATTAGTATTGTATTCGAACATTGTGGGTTTGGTTTATCTACTCATCTGCATTAAATTCATTTTTCTTAGTTTGGAGCTAGCTGCCATTTATCACACCAACTAGAAATCTGGCCTAAGTTATCTTGTATCCTCCTACAATCACTCAACGGTGACACCTTCCCATACAGCACAGCATCATCAGCTAACAGCCGTAGACTGCTGCTTACCTTGTCTGCCAGATCATTTACATATATAGAAAATAACAGCGGTCCTATCACACTTCCCTTGGGCACTCCTAATGCTATCCTTGTCTCTGATAATGTAAAAGTTATGTGTGGAGACCAGTGGGTATAAAGAATGGGATCTGTTATGTGGCTTATGAAATTATCCGACTTAACACCTCATGATTTCTTTTTGTGGGAGTATGCAAATCACTTTATAATACACACTGCTTTCGATATAATTCAGTTCTTCGATAAAGACCCAAATGTCGTGCTCCCAGTCACATATATCAAGTTATATTTCTTAAGAGAATTCAAAAATCGCTGTCGAAATGGGAAAAGGCTATAAAGGTACATTCCTGGTGCGGGAGATAAAATTCGACTGTTAATAACAGCACCTGACCGGCGCATCATATCCTTGGCTAAGATTCTCTCGGTTTTTTTACCGTGTTAGCTACAAATGTTGACTCAAGGTTTCGACGTCATTATTCATCGTCGTAATCGGGAGATGCTGTGGTGATGCGTACAACACATTTCCAAAGCGTCAGTTACGACAGTCACCTCACAACGGTAGAAACGGAGACGTAGAAAGCTAGCGCGGTAATAAGATCGAGAAAATTTTATTCAAGTCGCTAAAAACTACATCTGCGGCTTTCATTCTTACTTAAGTTAGGATAGCGACCACATCGCTTCGATAGTCTGAAGAATTATATCAGGGCAGATGTCGAAATATCGCGCGAAAAATGGCATCCAATACTCGACTGGACCATCATAAGTATGTCTTGAAAAAATTATTCCTGGTTAAACGCAGAAAACAGAAACAACACGAAACGCAGATAAACTGATTTCAGTTGTACTAGTTATGCTTATGACTAACATAACCTAATCTAACAACGTATAAAGTAATCTACCCTGCGCACTGCTCCTCAAACAGGAATGCATGGCACCGAATTCCAGTCAGAAAACACAGGTTGTTCGATTAAGAATGATTCCCTTCACAAATATATATTTCTAATGCCTAAACTTGGTGAATCGAAGAATTTCTTGTCGCTAAACACAAAAGTGTTGCTAAGATGGATTATGCCTTGTTTCTAATTCTGCATGAAACAGCAAGGGCGTCGTATTGCTGGTAACTGCTAGTTAACAACACACTTCAAGACAATGGAAAACCATCTAATATGCGAGACTGTGTAGCAAAGTCCTGTGGTACTTATCATCTTGTAAATCAATTTATGAACTAAGTAACTGTTGGTTATTTCCGCAACTGTCTCATCAGATACTGGTTTAGTATACCTCTGCTTTCTTGATAAACCTATCAGATACGCAGTAATAATAGAAACGCCATCTCAGAGTTTGAATGTGCACCATGTATTTAGCCACAATATTGCAGATTAAAGGAAGATAATTTCGGCTATATAATGCAACTGAGCTACTTAAACCACAGACGCTAACACAAATGTAGTCATTTTCCTCTCACCCTTATCCAGAACTGGAACAGAAAGCTCGCAAATGATGCTGTATCTAGACGATCTCCATTACACAATGTACTACGAATTATGAAAGTGAGCTCTTGATGTATGTGTGTAGGAAACTAAAAAAAAAGTCAGTCTGATACCGGCCAGCATCAGCGGAATACAAAACCGACTCAACTAGCTCTCGTGCTAGCTATTAGTCTTCTAGGACCTCACACGAGCAGTTATTGAGAACAAAGACAAATATAGAAGCATATGTCACCGATTTCTTAAGCCGAAACCCTATAGTCGGGAAAGTATTACTGTCTCGTATAAAATAACCCCTCGGGTTAAAAGTTCGCAGCGTTCTCTTTCCTCAAAGTTAAATCTGTTTCACTTGACTTGGCTGTGCTCCAGAAGGGCTACTTTGTGACCGAGCTGATCGCTCGTGACACGCTGTAGAAATGCCGCAATACATAAAATTTCAGTATGTCATTCGTGTCACCAGACGTGCTGTAATTTCGCAAACAGTTGCTAAATGGTTTGTTCCAGCACTATATCTTGTCAATTGTCACTAACTGTAGTTCACAAATATGTTTCTCTGGCTGCGACAGAAAAAAATTAGGCTATTTCTATGACGTAAGAGTGTAATCATTCCTGAGTATTAGATATAACCAAGGAACTGATCTGCTCTTCTGTTAGGTGAGATCTTTTTATAGTACCAAAAAATGGGTCTCCTACAAGATTTCGTGTTTCCTACGAAAGCACTGAAACACGATGATGGATTTTATATCATTGACAGAGCACGGACGAGTGGTCCTTTTGTACTTCCGCCAAGGAGGATAGGGAAATCGTAGGGCCAATATACCGCCCACATACAGAGTTTCCGATATGCCGCCCTTTTTACGTAACTGCATCTGGAGTCGGCGGCTATTTTGTGTATATTTCGAAATCGAGGACTGCTATTATTATCAAATTCAAGTACACCAAACTCGGTCAAAAGACGTGATACACAGTTTCTGTTTCTATAGGAAACGTTTTCAAACATAAAAAAATTGCAATAGCTACAAAATAGTTTGATACAGAACAATGAAATCAGTTATTATACAGAATGACTTACAAATCAAAAAATCAGTTAATGTTTTCTGTGATTGTTGTTAAGAGACAACATTTGGTAACAATGCAAATAGTTGTGACGAAGAATACTATGTTTCTATTTTCGCAATGTGGTACTGTGTATAGTATTTTAGTGCTATATATGTACAGTGTCTATTGGGATGTTCTGATTGTAGTAGCATGCCACACATATTTATTCTGATGTTTTGACTCTACGAATGAAACTACACTATGCTACACAATTAAAGGGCCACTTTTCCAAAACCTTGTAATTGTCTCCCATTGCAACGTAGAAATTTGAAATATGTCTCAAGGATCCCTACAAACTTCCTCTGTAATGGTGAAAAAGCGTGGCGTCCTCCGACGGTGCCCTCGGGCTGGGCAACGCTTCAGACTAGAAGGTATCGATACATGTGAAAAACACGCCAGAGCTCAGAAGTTCATGGGAAGTGTAGGGTGAATTAATGATGTTACATTGGCACCAAATTTCACCACAATTCCGCCCAACGCACCTTGGACGTGTCAATCGATGGGAAGGTCGTCACATTCCCTTTTACTCAGATTTCACTCCTTCTTTTGACGCATCTGCGATGGTGGTCAGAACCGCAACACCCAGCGTTGAAATCACGCGGTTATCTTGTGGGAAACGAAGGAAAACATTTCACACACACCGCCGCTCAGTGGCAATACGAAAAGACCTAAAGCGTGGCATAGAGAACGTCAATGAAACCACTCCTTCCATAAGAGCATTGAATCCCAATCGTCTTGCGGTCGAAAACTACAGTTCGCTGTGAAGTAAGCAACAGTACGACGTTCTTGACAATCCTTGACACTGCTGACAACGGCCGGACGATTCAACCCTTATGTAAGGACATCTGGGGGGGGGGGGGGGGGTGCAACCCTACTGGACGTGATCGCACCCCTGTGGAGTGTAGCGCGACCTTAATTTTTAATGTGGCATACAGGGTGGACCCACTAGGGGCCATTCAAAACCATTCGACGAAATGATAACAGAGGGGTGCGACATTGACACATGGGTAAATAAACAAGGCAAAGGATCCCCCTGATACCACCCCACCCCCCTCCTCCCACAGTTTGGCAACGCCCACAGTGCCACCCGTATACCTATTTTGAGCACTTTAAAAATGTACCTGCACAGGGACAGACAGCCACTGATTACTAGGCGCCAACATGACGGGTAACTATTTC
This sequence comes from Schistocerca nitens, assembly GCF_023898315.1. Classification (NCBI taxonomy): domain Eukaryota; kingdom Metazoa; phylum Arthropoda; class Insecta; order Orthoptera; family Acrididae; genus Schistocerca; species Schistocerca nitens. The sequence continues at coordinate 553,292,225 of NC_064616.1, read as the reverse complement.
GATACTCCTGAGTTGAGTGGTACTATGACGCTGCAATAGCGCCCACTGGCCGCATGCGAAAGGATGTCTGTGACGACGGCCCTTGGACTCAGTGACTGAATGTTTCTGTACAGGTCCATTTTTAAAGGCCTCAAAGGCGCCTGAGTAGCGCCGAGGGATTTGCCGAACTGGGAGTCTAAGAGGGACCTACCGCCGTTTAATTTATGGACGTGTCAATGTCGTACCCCATCGTGACCACACCACAGGAGAACTAAATAAGCATAAACCCCTTTTGCTGCTTCGCATCACTTTCACATTTCTTCGAACGGTTCTGAACGGTCGGTATTGGTTTCACCCTGTATACCAGACCAAAACTTGGGGTCACGCTGCAATCCAAAGGAATCACTTGACGTTCAGTGGTGTCATACAGCCACAATGTCCTTAGAGAAGGGTTGACTCGGACCGGGGGGGGAGGGGGGATGTGGTGGGGGGTGTCAATGCCACAGCACAGGTGGTCAAGAACGTCGTCCTGATGCTCACCACACTGCAAACTGTCATTTTCTACCGCAAAATGTGTGGGTATCAATGCCCCACGGGCAGGTATGTTTTCATTGGCGTCATTTATGGCCCCCCCTAATGCCTTTACGTTTCGATACTGAGCGGCCGTGTGTCTAAAACGTATTCCTCGCTCATCTATAAGAAAACCGCGCGATTGTAACCACTACCAGATGCATCAAAAGGAGGAGTGACGTGTGGGTAAGAGGGGATGTGAAGACCTTCTCATCGTCTGAAACGTCCACGGTGGCGTTGGAGAGGTTTGTGGTGAAATTTGGTGCAAATGTGACATAATTAACCTACTTTACACGTCACGTGAACTTTTGAGTTCTGGCGCTCTTTTCGCACATCTCAGTACCTTGATGTCTGAAAAGTCGCCGATCCCGAGAGAGACAGCACGGGCGCCACACTTTTCCACTGTTACAGAGAGGGTGTTGTCAGCTTTGAGCGAAATTTTATTCTTCTGTGTCACAATGGTATACAGTTATGGGGATTCGAAAATGTGATCCTTTAACTGTGCTGCGCGATGTAGCCCCGCTTTTATTGTTTATCATTTAAAACTGGATTTTACTCTTTGGCACCAAGGGACGACAAAATCTGCAGCAGATGATAAATAAACTGCAAAACCGATAACAGCAGTAGAAAACAAATTGGTGAAGGTATTTCCTCAATTTTGAGTTAAGCAGCTGTTTTGCAGTCACATACCTCGATATTCATCTATTCAGTATAGTGACGTGTAGAAATCAATGATCTTCCACATGACGTGAACATGCTCCTAGTTGTTACCACTAAGAGATTTCGCACCGTTAACATTTGTAGCAGAGGCCTTTTCATTTGTTACGAGACACTGGACCACGCGAAATGCTTGCAAATCGCAATAAACGAGCCTTCTCGCTCTTTCAATCTGAGAGATGCGCATTTTACACTGCGCGGTAGCGGCTGGTCGTATCACTTCGTAGCCTTTGACCTTGACCTCTCATGTTGGACTAGTGATTCCGGGAAAGACCATCCACTGTAAGTTGAAACACAGACACCTAGCATCTCCTTTCACCATGAGGGTAACGGTTACACTTTTTAACACGCACTCCATGAGACGCCGAAAGCGTAAAAGAGCACACGCTTGTCTCACAGAGACTGATCGAAATAGTGTCCATTGGGTATAAAAGTCGTTCGACGGCATCTCAAATGTGCTCAATATGATTGACATCAGGTGACTTGGAGACTCAAACAAACGTCTTCGCATACATAAACCACTCTGATATAATTTGGGACTGACTGAAAGGTGAACTGTCGTTCTGTTGTGCCACAGACAGACAAATGGATGCGGGTGATAAGGCAATAGTTTTCTGTGTAGTTTACTCATTACGGATGCTGAGATTCGTTTCATGAACACCATTTCATCTAGTATAATCCTCCCTCACACGAGAACACCTCTACCACCTGCCCGAACGTTACCGCATTGGCATCGCGGCAAGCACTATTCGACGAGTTCGTAGTTTGACATCAACATGTACTTTGACTTATGAGTCCAGGTAATTTTTCCCCACGCTACGAGCATGTAATGGCTGTAGTCTTGTACCCATCAGAATCTTTGGGCCATTTGCAGTGGACTCACGTACGTATGTGAGGTGGTAGTTTCTGTGTCCCATAAGGGGGATGAAGTTCTTCCTGGGTTAGCTGCTGATCTGTTGTTGTTGTTGTTGTTGTGCAGCACTGAATTGGTGGAAGTTCTGGTGCATTATGGTCGCTCTATCTGTTGTTACAATCACTGAACCCCCTGCAGGTGCGGGGGTTAGGATAGGCCCGAGGTATTCCTGCCTGTCCTAAGAGCCGGCTAAAAGGAGTCTTACACGTTTAGGCCTTTATGTGATGGTCCCCTGTAGGGTTTGACCTCCATTTTTCAAAATTTTCCCGAAGAGCGGGCCAATTGGGGAAGAGCGCCTTACATGGTGCATAGTGTCCATCATGTACTGAGGCCTCTCGCATCCTTCGTCGGCGCGGATCTGCACTTCGGCTCATTCTCCAGCTGTTGGGAGAGGTCACCCTTCTGGGTGCGTTTTCCTCCATCCTCTGTGCAGTATCGCTTTCTGCACTGAGACGATAATGCACTTCTTAGCTTGTTTGCGCCTGATATCCAGCACAGTAGCCAGTCCGATGTGGTGGGGTCACCATGTGCCCTGTTGGTTGTAGCCCCCTGACCACACCGGGATCGCTCAGCTGATGCCTGCACCGTTAACCTCACATATGCCAAGGAGTAGATGTCTGTCATCCTGGAGCATTGGGACTCCATCCTGCCAGGTGGCCATCCTGTCAGATGGCTTTTTCTGTGGCTGGGTGGCGCTCGTGGGGAGGGCCCCTGGTCAGAGTGGGTGGCATCAGGGCGAATCACACGCCATGAAGCGTAGTACGTCATCTCTTGCTGGTGGTCAAACACCAGCAGTCTCTAAACGGTCAAGGTCTAACTTCGATGCTACGAAATACGACCCCAAACCGTTCCCCCCACTGGCCGCAACATGGGAGGAACCCCAGGCTAAGGATAGCAATGAAGTTTATGCACCCCAGTACCTTGTATGTACCGGAGTTGATGGGGAATCTTCCTTGTCAATGAAACCTCAGTTACTTGTGGAGTATTTAGAGGACAAGTTTGGGAACGTGAAGGGCTTGTCCAAAATGCGGTCAGGGTCGGTCGTGATCAAAACAGCATCCTCTGCCCAATCACGGTCACTACTCGCCTGTGACAAGCTGGCGGATGTTTCTGTTTCCATCACGCCCCATAAGAGCTTAAATATCGTCCAGGGTATCATATTTCACAGGGACCTTCTTTTGCAGTCTGACGATGAGCTGCACGCCAATTTGGAGCAATGAGGTGTCCATTTCGTCCATCGGGGTCTGAGGAATATTCAGATTGCCACCGCGCCTTCATCTTGGCCTCCGAGGGGGACACATTCCCCAAGAAGATCAAGGTGATGGTCTATTGCTGTGACGTAAAGCCATATATCTCTCCCCAGTGCGGTGCTGGAAGTTCGGGCATATGTCTCCCCGCTATACTTCCAGCGTCACCTTTCGTGATTGTGGACGTCCTTCACATCCCAATACTCCCTATGCCCCGCCTCCATCTGTGTCGGCTTCAGAGAACACCATTTGCCTTGGTCGCCAGACTGCAGGAATCTTCAGAAAGAAAGAAAAATAATGAAATACGAGACCATGGACAGACTGACCTACATTGAGGCTAAGAGAAAATATAAGAGGCTACATCCTGTACGTACGACGTCAACCTACGCCGCTGTTACGACAATGGTTCTACCATTTTCCGTTCCGCTGCGTGCAATTGGTTCTCAGAGCTGTCAGACTCCACCTGCCTCCTTGATGGTGGGGGGCACTTCCCCCAGTCCCCACTTCTCAGCTGGAGCAGCGTAGGTCTTCTTCGGCTCCTCTCGCCAGGAAGGGATTCCTTGGGTCACTTCCTTCCCAGGTTCCTACCAGTGGCCAAGCTGACACCTGCCAGTGGCTGAAGCAACCACAGGTAGGTGGTTATAGGGCTTTACGGTCCTCTTCAGTCCCTGAGACTGAATCAGTGAAACTCTCCCAGCTGGACAAATCTAAGGAGCAGTGAGAGAAACCTAAAAAGAAAAAGACCCCCAAGAACCAAGGCACCGCGGTGGCACCCACACCACCACTACCTACAAGCTCTGTGTCTGAGGATCAGGTGGACATTCTGGTGTCTGCTGAGTACATAGATTTCGCTGGGCTCTCAGACACAATGGATGTCGACCACACAGGTATTCATCAGGTGACCCTGAGGCGCACACTGCCTTATTGAGTGTTTCATACCTTCCCAGTCTCACGATCATGGAATCCTCCAGTGGAATTGCGGCGGTTTTTTCCACCACCTGGTTGAGTTAAAGCAACTTTGAAGCTTCGCACCTGCTTTCTGCATTGCCCTCCAGGAAACCTGGTTCCCAGCAATGTGGACTCCTGCCCTCTGCAGGTATAAGGGATATTACAGGAACTGTAGCGACTATAATAGAGTGTCAGGTGGAGTTTAGATCCGTATCCTGAACTCAGTATGTAGTGAACCTGTGCCCCTTGACACCGCTCTAGAAGCTGTGGCTGTCAGGATAAGGATGACACAAGAATGTATACCTGCAATGTATATCTTCCTCCAGATGGTTCAGTTCTCCTGAACGTATTGGCTGCACTGATTGATCAACTCCCTAAACCTTTCCTACTTTTGGAAGATTTTAACGTGCATAAGCCCTTGTGGGATGGCGCCATGCTTACTGGCCGAGGTAGGGAGGTTGAAAAGTTTCTGTCACAACTCGACCTCTATCTCTTAAATACAGGTGCCTTCACCCCCCCCCCCCCCGCACGCACGCACACACGCACACACACACACACACACACACACACACACACAGACACACACACGTTTCAGTGTGGCTTATGGCACATATTCGGCCATTGATTTGCAGTCCGGGCCTTCTCCCATCTATCCACTGGAGACCACATGACGACCTGTGTGGTAGTGACCACTTTCACATCTTCCTGTCACTCCCCCAGCGTCATGACCAAGGATGCCCACCCAGATGGGCTTTAAACAAGGCAGACTGGGAGCCTTCACCTCTGCTGTCACCGTTGAATCTCTCCCACATGGTGTCATCGATGTTGTCGTTGATCAGGTCACTACAACGATCGTTTCTGCAGCGGAAAACGCGATCCCTCGTTCTTTAGGGGGCCCCCAGCTAAAGACAGTCCCATAGTGGTCGCCGGAAGTCGCTGAGGCAATTAAAGAGCGTTGGTGAGCTCTGCAGCGACATAAGCGGCACCCTTCCCTAAAGCAACTAATAGCCTTTAAGCGGCTCCGTGCCCGCGTTCGCTAGCTTATAAAATGATGGAAACAGCTTTGGGAGAGGTACATGTCGACCATACAAGCGACATCTCCTCGTAATCTTCATCCTGATCTGATGCGATGGCATCTTTCTATCACAGTGCCGGGAGAGCACCATAATTCCGGTGCTCAAATCCAGTCAAAACCCACTTGATGTGGATAGCTACCGACCCATCAACCTCACCAACTTTCTTTGTAAGCTGCTGGAACATATGGCGTGTCGGCGGTTGAGTCACGTGGCCTACTGGCTCCATGTCAGGGCGGCTTCCGCCAGGGCCGCGCTACCACTGATAATCTTCTGCCCCTCAAGTCTGCCATCAGAACAGCCTTTTCCAGACGCCAACATCTGGTTGCCGTCTTATTTGACTTACGTAAACTATACGACACGACCTGGTGACGTCATATCCTTCCCACATTGTACGAGTGGGTTCTCCGGGGCCTGCTCCCGATTTGTATCCAAAACTTCCTGTCGCTCCGTACTTTCCATGTCCAAATCGATGCTTTCCATAGTTCCGACCATATTGAGAAGAATGGCGTTCCGTAGTGATCCGTATTGAGTGTGTCTCTATTTTTAATGGCTGTTAACGGTCTAGCAGCACTGTAGGGCCATCGGTCTCACCTTCTCAGTATGCGGATGACTTCGGCATTTCGTACTTCTCCTCCTGTACTGGTGTTGCTGAGCGGCGCCTACAGGGAGCCATTCACAAGGCGCAGTCATGGGCTCTAGCTCACGGCTTTCAGTTTTCACCCGCGAAGTCGTGTGTCATGCATTTCTGTCGGCGTCGCGCCGTTCATCCAGACCCAGAACTTTACCTTAATGACCATCCACTCACTGTAGTGGAGACATATCGATTCTCAGGACTGGTTTTCGACGCATGATTGACTTGGCTACCTCACCTTCGTCAGCTTAAGCGGAAGTGCTGGCAGCACCTCAATGCCCTCCACTGCCTGAGCAACACCAACTAGGGTGCAGATCGCTCTACGCTGCTGCTGCTCTACAGAGCCCTTGTTTAATTCCGCCTTGACTATGGGAGTCTCGTTTACGGTTCGGCGGCACCCTCAGCGTTGCGTTTTCTCGACCCAGTGCATCACTGTGGGGTTCGCCTAGCGGCGGGAGCCTTTAGAATGAGTTTGGTTACCAGTGTCCTGGTGAAGGCCTGAGTCCCTCCATTGAAGGTTAGGCGTGCACAACTGCTCGCCAGTTACGTTGCACACGTTCGTAGTTCTCCTGCGCATCAGAATACCGTCTCCTTTTTTCCCAACCACGGCAGTTCATCTCCCGCATCGGCGGCCAAGGTCAGGGCTTACGATTGCGGTTCGCGTCTGGTCCCTTCTGTCTGAACTGGAGTCCTTCCCGTTACCACCTCTCCCCGAGGTCCATTCACGTACACCTCCATAGTGTACACCTAGGCAGCAGACTCTTCTGGACCTTTCGCATGGCCCTAAGGACTCCGTTAACCCTGTGGCTGTCTGCTACCAGTTCCTCTCGATTCTCGACATTTACCGGGGCCATGAAGTGGTTTACATCGATGTCTGAATGACTGATGGTCACGTAGGCTTTGCGTATGTTCATGGAGGACATATTGAACAGCACTCCTGGCCAAACGGCTGCAGTGTTTTCACTGCAGACCTGGCGGCCATATCTCGTGCTCTTGAGCACATCCGCTCATGCCCTGGCGCATCGTTTCTCCTGTGTACTGACTCCTTGAGCAGCCTACATACTATCGACCAGTGCTACCCTCGCCATCCTTTGGTAGATTCCATTCAGGAGTCCATCAATGCTCTGGAACGGTCCCGTCGTTCAGTTTTGTTTGTGTGGAGCCCCGTACACGTTGGAATTCCAGGCAACGAACCTGCCGACAGGCTGGCCAAACAGGTTACGCGGAAACCGCTTCTGGTGATGGGCATCTCAGAAACTGACCTGCGTTCTGTCTTATGCCGCAGGGCTTTTCGGCTTTGGAAGACGGAATGGCATAACAATACGCACAAAAAATTGCACGTCATTAAGGAAATTACGAATGTGTGGAAGTCTTCCATGCGTTCCTCTCGCAGGGAATCAGTTGTCCTCTACCAGCTCCGCATTGGGCGTACGTGGCTTACGCACGGTTACCTCATTCGTTGCGATGACCCACCTCGGTGTCGCTGTGGCTAACAAATAACGGTCGTCCACCTCTTGCTGGACTGCCCACTTTAGGCCGCAGAGCGACCGACTTTTAACTTTCCCAGCGCCCTACCTTCGGTGTTGGGCGACAGTGCCTCAACAGCAGCCTTAGTTTTACGTTTTATTCGTGAGGGTGGGTTTTATCATTTGAGCTAAGTATTAGCGCATGTCCTTTGTCCCTCTGTCCCTCCACCCTAGTGCTTATAGGGTGGAGGTTTTACTGTGTTGCAGAGTGTCTGGCTTCTTCTTTTTATTCTCATGGTCAGCCAGCCATGGTAATCTGCTCTCTTGTTTTGATCTCTTCTACATGTTTCTTGCGTCTCTCTGTAGTTTTCTTGTCCGATTTTGTCCATTTTAGTGTTTGTTGCCCTTCTGCCACTGTTGTGGTTTTCTCCATTCTACCAGCTGTGTTTTATAAGTCTCGATTATTTTACTCCTACTCTTGTGGAATTATTTTAAGCGGAACGAGGGACCGGTGACCTAGCAGTTCGGTCCCTCCCCCCTGTTTTAAATCAACCAGTCAACAATTATTGATAGTCAATGGTTCCCTCCCAGATAGCCGACCGAGCGAGGTGGCGCAGTGGTTAGACACTGGACTTGCATTCGGGAGGACGACGGTTCAATCCCGCGTCCGGCCATCCTAATTTAGGTTTTCCGTGATTTCCCTAAATCGCTCCAGGCAAATGCCGGGATGGTTCCTTTCAAAGGGCACGGCCGACTTCCTTCTCCGTCCTTCCCTAATCCGATGAGACCGATGACCTCGCTGTCTGGTCTCCTTCCCCAAACCAACCAACCAACCAGATAGCCGAACCCAGTAATGGGCCGCTTCTGGGGCACGGGGAGGCAAGCCTGATACGGATCGAATCCGGCTCGCGGATTAACGAGAGCTTGTGAGCCGCAAGTCTGGATGTGGTTCTAGGTGGTTTCTCACATCCCACTAGGTAAATACTAGGCTGACGCCCACGTCCCATCTCTCAAATACACCTCTATGTAACTATTTAGAGAAAGTTCTCACACTTGGACATAGACATCATCTCGTTTTACTAACGACACGTTTTGCCCTTTCAGAAGGTCGACTGCTATGCTGACGAAAATTGCGAGACTTGATGCTATCCCATTCACGTGACAGGCCAAACTATTCCGTTTGACGAGTTGACGGAGCAGCTGTCACTAATTTAGCTTTGATGTTAGGAAGAACTCCCCAAACAGCTGTTCGCGGAGATCTTCCTAACATCATGCCTATCAACAGCTGCGGTTGGCCGGAATATAAAATAGTTTGTGACTAATTTAGTTGCTCATTAGCACAGAGACTCGTGGAGCGTGGGCACAGCCCGTCCACAACAGCCTTGTCCGTCGAGGATCTTAAAAGCGGAACGAAATGGATTTCAGGGCTCACAGGCACAGAAAGAAATTCCACCTGTCTCATCGTATCCATAGAACGATGTTTGGTATGTTGACGATTACGTACGTGCTGCCTTTGGCAACCATCAACCATGTCCTCCGTCCACACTGGTGCCTTGACAGGACAAAATAGTAGGTGACGGACTCGCACCAAATTTTCTTTATTGGAACAAAGATCTTTTTTGTCTCTGACCACTGGAGTGTACAGTTCTAGAGGCCTCGTGATGAGCCATTCAACTGTGCTTTTGCTGTTGTGTGCCAAAAGACCCTCGCTATTATAAAAGTCAATCGGGGAAATCATCGTATACCCTAACCGCGAGAAGCCTGTGGTTACGTAACTTTCCGAGGAGAATATTCAGCGAAAGAATGCAAATATACTCGTCGTGCTTGACAACAAAAACACTTAAACTCTCTGTTATCACTTAAAGCCCCATGCCGGTTTTATATTAACGTTGGTTCCTAAATACAATATGTAAATTTAAGGGAATTTTTTTTGTGTCTTTGATCTCATTTTGTTCTTTGCATTTGTTCGATGTGGATATCCCATGACACGCGTTCAATTTCAGTGTTGATCAGTTGACTCAGTTTTTTATTACAGAGGGTAGCTAACCCTGTGACCGAACACGGTGCCGGCGCCATCCGGGACACAACGTTATCGCATCTGCGCGGACTATCTCGGCACGCCTCACGGCCGAACCACATTCCCACCGAGCGCCTCTTATCCGCAGTCCCTGTCCATTTTACTTACTGTTCGCTACTCTGAGATTCCCACAGGAGGTCAGACGTATTTGTGTATCCACACTGGAGAAAGTGGATCCACTGCCCAGCTAGGCATATCAATTACATGACACCACGCATTCATATGATTTTAATCTTAAATACAAGCTTCTTTAGTTTGCTGTCGTATTATTTTGACAGCACGGGCTGTTAGCTCTACTCCCAAGGTGCATGAATCACAGTACTAAATTTCCTAACCGTGTGCATATGTGACACGTGCCATATTAGACTCCCAGTCTCATTGCTGCATACAAATAAATCAGCAACACATACAAGATGACGATAAAAATCTCTTGAAAATCAGAATAGTTTGTACTACACTCTAGTTTATTATGCTTTAAGTTCATAGAAAACGTGCTTACGACGTCTTAAGATTATTCACAGTTTGTTACAATTTATACTATTCCATAACTCCATTCGAGTTACCCACTGCTTTTCAGATTAGTTCCAGTTGCCGTAAAATATTATATGATGTCTCTTTTCATGAAAAACTAACATGGATCAACAGTTATTAATATTCGCGCTGTCTTTCCACACTGACTGCACACTTAGTGGTTGCCTGTGACTGTCAGACAAACTGACGAGCGCTAAATCTGCAGCCGTCAAACCGCCCCTATACTCAGCTGATAGGACATCCCCGAACCATATGCGGCCTGCGGTCCGGTAGAGATCAGTAAGGAGAAAATTAGAATCTAGGTACTGTCTCAATATGTATATCTTTACATACACACAACACTATTTCGTATCCAAGAGAAAAAGGTGTGAGAAGCCAAATCACTTAACTTTAAGAAAGGTTATAACACATCGTAAGATTTCAGAAGAAAAAATTTACTTAATGGCACACTCGTTATTACAGTAGCTGTATTAGTAAGTATCCTGCCACGGAAGAAAACTTACAGTTATCTGAAATACATCATTCAAAAAATTCGTCGCAGCTGCAGACTGCATCAGTATGAAAATTATAAAACTTTCAAAGCTTCTCACCTTTCCTCTAAACAGACAGACAGATGTGATTGTTCACTTTAGGTGATGAGTGGATCGCTTCTGAATCTATAACGCCGAACATCGTAAATTATTGGTTAAAATGAGTAAAGTTCAGCTGCTATGTTTCCAGCAATTTCGAAACTTATATGACAGCATTTCTGGTATTATCGATGAGTATTTTAGGTGTCATGGAGGTCAAGTTCGTTAATAAAGTTGTACGGAACTCAAGTATCATATGATAATGGGATTGAGGGACTGACAATACAATAATCCAATACGCACACTGCATTAGAAATTGATGAGTCTGTATTTTCTTTATTTTCTTTTTCTTGTGCAAATAAAACGCGCTCGCTCACACACACACACACACACATACACACACACACGCGCGCACGCACGCGCGCCCGACACCCACCCACAAACACACACACACACACACACACACACACACACACAAGGAGGGATAGGGGTGAAGGGAGGGAGGAAGAGACAGAAAGAGAGAGAGAGAGAGAGAGAGAGAGAGAGAAAGAGAGAGAGAAATTGGCATTCTCACAGAGGTCAGGGAAATGCCAGGTGCGATGCGAAAGCTGCGTGCTTGGGATTCACGGCGTGTCTAACAATCTGCGAAGGTTAAAACTTGAGAAATAGAGAGAATAAGAAATTACAATTGAAGTTACAGTTTGCGATATGTATATGTAATGGGACTAGTGGGACTAACTAATAAATGCCTTGAAGAAAGGTAGGTTAGAGTTAAACATCCAATCAACATATGGGTCGTTAGAGGCAGAGCAATAGTTAGTTAGTTACATCTTCCACATGTCATTTGAACGTTTCTTTTATCGAAATGATATGGAACGAGTCAATTTACAGGATTTGTATACACTATTAACGTTAACATTAATGAACACATTATTTTATTGCTACTCATGCAACTACATTTAGAAACAATTTTTTTACTGGCTACGAGTTTTTAAGTAGAAATTCGTCAATGAATTTGAAGGAGCTTTCCAGAAGAAATGATTCTTAAATTAGATTTAAAACTTGCTTCGTATTTTATGTTATTGGGAAAATGATCAAGAATTTTTATTGTTACATATCGAACGCCTGTCTCAGCCACTATCGACCTTAATAATGGGTAATAAAGGTTATTTTTCCCTCTAGTATTCTAGATATTTACACCACTGTTCTTCTCCAACTGTGATGGAGTATTTATTACGAATTTCATTAGCGAAACTATGTATTGTGACAGCGCAGTTGAATTGCCTAGCTCTTAGAAGAGGTACTTACATGACGTCCGTGGATGAACACCACATATTATTTTTAATGCTCACTTCTGTGCAATCAATACTGTCTCTCTAAGTGATAAGTTTCCCCAGAAAATTATTCCGTACGGTATTACTGAGAGGAAATATGCAAAATATGTCAGGAGGTTGATTTGTTTGTTTCGAAGATTAGGAATTATGAGAAGAGAAAAGTATCTGAACTTAATTAAGCTGGACAAAATTCTAGCACGAAATCGACCTTTACTTTGTTAAAGGAATCTTGCAGGCGAACGTCTCAACTCTAATGTGAAATTATAGACCATGAAATTATGGTCCATGAAATGAAACGTTCTCTGTCCGAAAGCCAGGCAGATGTTTCTTATAATTCCTTAGTTCTATACACACTCGCTAACCAAGAGAGGTCCAAATAGCTGCTAATTTTTTTCGAATACTCTTCTCCGACAACTGCGACAGTATGTGCTTAAAAATCATGGTGTCATTGTTGACCTTTGTTTCTTCAGACGGAGAATGACTGGAAATGGATGACTTGGGCTGTTACCTATGATCCATACCGTTTAGTGATTTACTATTTCTTTTTGTCGGTAGTACACAGGCTGCTTAAGCAAAATATGCTGTCAGAGAGAAGGTACAGCATGTTATAACCTTGTTTCTGTATTAACACTGAAATATAATGATGAGATTACTTCGAGAACAGACCACAGTTGAATGGGACGAGTCTCGTGGAATATATGTCAGCATCTAAGCGGGTCTTTTTTTAAGTGGTTGGGAGGGATGCGGGGGCGTGGGGTAACATACTTAGCAAACAACAGACTGTTGGAAAAACGAAAGTAAAGTATACACTATTGAGTCAGGACACTAGGACAAGTGCCCACAGCGGGACTGAATGCTGCGTTATGGCTACTGACATAAGCATCTTCGACAAAGAGCACATTGTTATGGTTGCGCGCCTTTCCACGAGCTTCTCTGATGCGGTGAACCTGGCCAGCTGCTGGCCGTAAAGCAGGACAGGCGACGATGTGTGTCAAGTATGACAACAGAGTACAATCCTGGTGCAGGTACAAGTGTTTCGGAGTGTACCGTTCAACGCATATTGTTCAAATTCAGATGGCTCTGAGCACTATGGGTCTTAACTTCTGAGGTCATCAGTCCCCTAGAACTTAGAACTACTTAAACCTAACTAACCTAAGGACATCACACACATCCATGCCCGAGGCAGGATTCTAACCTGCGACCGTAGCAGTCACGCGGTTCCAGACTGACGCGCCTAGAACCGCACGGCCACACCGGCCGGCCCGCATATTGTTTAACATGGGTCTCTGCAGCATACGACACCTATGTGGCCGCCACATTGACCCAGCTGTATGGTCAGTCACGATTGCAACAGGCACAGGTTCATTGAAATTGGACCGTGGATCAGTGAAAAAACGCCGCCTTTCCGGATGAACCACTTTCTTCTTACACAAGATTCATGCTCGTGTCCGTATATGTCGTCATCCAGGCGAACGGCTGCTCGCAGGCCGATGGGGTCAGTATCATAATAAGGGGGAGATTCACCTAGGCTTCCATAGGACCTGGAGTGGCAATATAAGATATTTTGGCACCTGCGGACCACCTACATCCCTTTATGTTTGATGTCTTTCCCGACGGAGACGGCATCTTCCAGCTGGCTAACTGCCCTTGTCACATGACCAGAATCGTCTACAGAGGTTTGAATATTATGATACGGAATCCACATTGACGTATTGGCCACCAAATCCTCTTGATCTGCTTCCCATGTAACACGTCCATGACGTCGCCTGACACCAGCTTCGCGCCCGGCACACAGTTTTAATCTGCCAGGAAGTTTCATACCAGCGCACACTCCGCTGAAGAGTCAAAATCTCATTCTGGAAACATCCCCCAGGCTGTGGCTAAGCCATGTTTCTGCAATATCCTTTCTTTCAGGAGTGCTAGTTCTGCAAGGTTCGCAGGAGAGCTTCTGCAAAGTTTGGAAGGTAGCAGACGAGGTACTGGCGGAAGTAAAGCTGTGAGGAGGGGGCGTGAGTCGCGCTTGGGTAGCGCAGTTGGTAGAGCACTTGCCCGCGAAAGGCAAAGGTCCCGAGTGCGAGTCTCGGTCCGGCACACAGTTTTAATCTGCCAGGAAGTTTCAGACAAAGATGTTGATTGGCAATAACTTTTAACCACGATGATTATTTCCAATTTAAAGACCATAAATTTTCATTGTGTTAAATTCCTATATATGTGTATTTAGATTTGAAATAGGACAATGTATTTTACAATCATAACAGCACTAAAAAGTAATTTTAATTATGTTCGTTATTGTAATAAATCTTTCTCCTTCAACAATGCACGTGTGTGCCAAGAAATTTTCTTTTATGATATCATGAAACCTTTGGGAAGGTATATTGAGCATCCACTAACAACATTTTCGAGACTCTGTGTCACATTCTGTTCCTTACAAGTGGTGTTCGTCTAAGATAAGTAGAATAGCTTAGGAGCCGTAGGTGAAAGTTGTTGATACATTGTAGGTTTCAGTCGGTCAGTGAGATATAACGCAGTGAACGAGGAGGTTTCACGCTTCTTCAGTCGGAATCTCCGACTTTCTTTTTCAGCATTTAGAAAGAGAGAATTTCATACATCAGACTTCCGTGTTTATGGATAGCGCCGTTCCTAGAATCGCATATATGCTGTGATGCATCTTTGTCACTTGATACAATGTTTCATACGCCAGAGATATACATAACGTATTTTCAAGTTGACGAATAGTCACAATCGCCACATAAAATAACGACCAAATGTTTTCGTAACCTTATTAACCACCGAGATGCAGGTACATTTTTTTCATGTGGAGCTAAGAAAGTTTTTGGTTCCAGAGGTCTGCTTCCCGAACAGTTTAGTTTTCCTAAATCGCTTCACTCGAATGCCTGGATGGTTTCTTTGAAAGGGCAAGGCCGATTTATTTCCCTATCCTTGAAATAATCAGAGCTTGCGCTCCGTCTCGTATGATCTCGATGCCGACGGAACTTTAAATCCTAGTCTTCTGTCATTCCTTGTATGACTTCAACTGCTCTTTATGGATTTGGTAGCACAGTGCTAAGGTTAATAAAATTCATTGTATATCTAAAAATATTTTCAAATTATTGTTCTCCAAAGTAAATATTTTAGGAACAGCACAAAATAATCACTTTTGGTCGTATCTTCTAATATGCCTGATCCACGCAGCTCTTTAACTGCTCGTATAGCGTAACAAGCAGCGCTCTAGCCTGCGAGACAGGAGAGTAAACTAGAACCGGATCGAAATCGTTCATTAATGTGGCTTTTTCACACTCATTTAGGCAAATGCTGACTGGTCCCCTCTTTCTGCCTCAGAAGATACGAGATATAAATGTTAAAATACGATTGCACACTGAACGAAGTTTATTCCATTCATAGGCAGGTGGTCTACACGATTTCCCACTATTAGGCAACTGATGACTGCTGCCGCAGTAAGGGTGGCCGTGAAGTTAAGTAAAAAAATACATTTGGCAAAATATGAGCTTAGTGAAGCCCGTAGTAGGTGGGTTAAACCCTATCATTCAGATCCTAAGGACAATAAACATTTAATCGGGTATCTCCTACCTCGGTGAAGAACCCACAGTGTCAACAACCCTCCATTCGTTTCTTCAGTGCCTCCAGTGATAATAGCGCAAATAATCAGAGGGACTGCGCCAGTCCGAAACACCGATTTCCTCCACAGTGTGGAACCACTGCCAGCCATTCTCCGGTCAAATGAGCGCCAGCTCTGCTTACATGGGCCTGCCACAGATTTGATGGTCGCCTATTACGGTGGTAATGGTACAACATGTAACAGAACGGAGCGCACTAGTCTCAAAACTCCGACTTAGTGTCCAGGTAACCTGTGGCCCTCACAAGTCCTACGCAGAAGTTTTCTAATAGCTGAGTTGGTAGAGCATAGCCAACGAAACGGAGGGATATGTGGTCAAACCCATTATGTCCGAAATATCTTTTTTTACAGTGTTAATACAAATGAATAGCTGACGGTAAGAACCGATTTCGAGTCGAAAAGTCAAAGAACACGAAATCGCACATTCGGACAAAATGAAGTAATGACAAATGACTCGCTTATTGATAAAGTTGAAACATCTTAGGGTATCGAGCAGGGTCAATGATTTACTCGCAATATCCATAAACTCTTCTAAATTATATTTCAAAACCCTGGTGTCATCATGAAGACGGATTAACTGGAGAGACTGTAAATGTTTGAAAAAGAGATAGAAGATCTTCAGGAGTTTATTTACACAAAGTTACAGTAACGCAGGTATATTCAACACACTCCATTGCGTCACCCAAAAACAAACCTAGAACACTAAAGGAGGGGGGAATGGGGGGAAATGTTACAGTGCTACGAAACCATAGTAAGCCGCCCGGTCAGAGGAGCCTTGTCACGGTTCACGTTGCTCCCCCCTCCATCCCCCCCCCCCCCATCGGATGTTCGAGTCGAGTCCGAGTCCTCCCTCGGGCATGCGTGTGTGTGGTGTTGTTCTTAGCATAAGTTAGTTTAAGTTATATTAAGTAGTGGGTAAGCTTAGGGACCGAGAGACCTCAGCAGTTTGGTGCCATAAGATATTACCAAAAACCAAAAAAAAAAAAAAAATCACCATCGTAAAGTTTACTGTTCCATATTTTATTCAAAGGAAGCCATAGGTTATGATTTAGTTAATTACAAATATTAGGTCTCAAATTCATGTTACATACTAAATTAAATACAAAATGTCCTGTTTTATCCCTACAGGTAATCATAAATTTTACGAGGAGTTAGTAGTGTAGGTTTAAGCACATCTAAGGGGTTGGAATTAACATTCCAGTTACGTGCACTCCGGGAGGAGTTATGAAGTAAGTTACTACCCGTCACATCATGAACACGGTGACAAAGATTGAATTATTTCAGGTACGTGGAGACGAATACAGGCTGTCATCCTTTCCGCGAAACGTCAATGAATGTAATATGAATGAAAACTAATGACACTTTTGAGATACATATCTTCCGCCACACACATGTGGCGTCATTAGACGACGTAGATTGTCCCATAGAAAGAGAATAATTTGAGCAGCTGGTAAACGATGGATGGTTGCTCAGATCAAAGTTTTCTTCATACACTGTGAAACAGGCCACTCCAAATACATGTGAACCAGTAAATATATAGAGGTGCGATTTTGGGTAAGTTATAGCGGAAGATGCAGTGCATTTTCCGACGTAAGCACGCAATTTTTTAAAAGTTTGTAGCTGCCGAAATAATGACACCGATAATGTTTTTCTTTCTTTTTAAATGGAACTACGTACTGTTTTCTGTGGTATTCGAAAAAGCTTTCGAAGAGGACTTCGACATGTCAACATGTACACTGTCTGATTTAAAGTATCCCCACAACTACCAATTAGTGGACATTACGCTTCGGCTTTATAACGTATTGATCTCAGCTGGGAACACTTCGAACGAGGTGTCTGAATATCAGTAGGGGGATGTCAATCCACACTTCCTCAAGCGCCAAAACTAGAAAAGGTTGTAACGTTGGACGCTGAGATCTGGAACGAAGTCGAAATTCTAACTCTTCCCAAAGATGTTCTGTTGGCTTCATCTCGGGATTCCGGGCAGACCAGTGCATTTCAAGAGATTTATTTTCCACAAATCATTGCATCACAGATTCCGTTTTATTCCAGCGTACACTGTCATCCTGATAAAATAAGCCGTCGTCTCCGAAGTGTTCCTCTACTGTACGCAGTACACAATGCTGTAAATGTGTGCATATTCTTCCGCATTTATCGTTTTCTTAAACGCAGTAAGGGAGCCACACAATAATCACGAAAAACAACCCTATACCGCAGCACATCTCCTCCTTACTTCACGGATGGCACTACACATGAAGACTCCAGGCATTCGTGAACCCCTGCATCAGATTGCCACAGGATTTAGCGTGATTCGTCACTCAAAATCACTCGTTTCCTGTCATAAAAAACGGAGCTTGTTAACTGATCAGCGTGTTTGCTGTTCAGCCCAGACAATGCAAACAGACTCTATAAATGATAGTTGGAAATAGTGTGTGATGCTGAAATGAATAAAATTCTACTTAAAGCTATCATAATAATAATGAGATATGGAGCAGCAGTAAAATTTATTATTTCATAACTTCAGGAGTTGGTGTGTAGCAGCATTCTTTGAATGAAACGCGTTGAGTTACATGACGCTATGATACAGTTCTATTTAATGAATATTCCGCTCTTTACAGGAACTAAAATTCAACTGTGCCCCCTTGATCTTTTCCTAATCGCTTGCTGCAGAATTGAGGCCCTTTGTCCATCATAACGTAAATTTTCGCAGAACAAAAGTTGGTTATGATGTAACATAGCACACATTTTTGGCGACTAGGTAGAATATCACTTTCCGTCTCCTTCCATGTCGATCTTTTTACTTCAATTTATTTTCTCAGAGTTGTTCGTGTGATCCAAGTTTTCGTATTTGATCTCTGTTAGAAATTATCCACAGCATTACTAATATGTATTGCTAATCATAACCACCCGTTATTTGCAGTGAAATAATACTTTTTTATGGGATACCTTCCATGAACTAATCTTGCATAGCCTGACTCGAAAGCACTGTACAAATTAATATTCGACAGTTTCTTTGAAAAGCATTCTGGAGTAACTGAAATATCATATCCAATGAGTGAAATTCTTGGCTATAGATAATATGTTTCATCCAAACGACAGTACTCTAATTAATATTAATTATTTAAAACACTGGTACTACGGCGTTGATAATATTCGAGATTTTTTGTCGTAGATTTGTAATATACTATTAAAATGCAATCTTTTTTATGTGAATAACATTCTGTTTATTCGTTTATAAATTCAAGCTTCTATTTATATCTGAAAACTCAACACCACACGGCCGACAAAAGTTAGACTGCGTTAGAAATATTACACAAAATACCGGAAAGAATTACTATGATCATTCTCAAAGAAAAGGAAATTTACATTCAGACAAGAAATTATCCACACGAAATTTTAAATGGACACATCTATTTTCAACATGAACAATATCTCGAAAACTTTTTTGACATAATAAAATACGCAAAGAAATCGTTATATGGAAAACAAAAGCTACACAGACCAAAGATAAAATTTAAAGGAAAATAAGAGCAACGAAATGTAGAATCATCTATGCTAAGCTGTATATACTGTGTAAACATATAACGTCATAGTAAGGAAGTGTCAAAATTGAACTGTCAAATCATTTGACAAAAACGTAGTTTTACGTTTCGTTATAATAAAAAACAATATTCTTACCAGGACATGACAGAAATAACTTGCTATAGATGCAATACGGTCGTCACCTCTGGCTAGACGGAAGTACCAAGGCAACTGCTAACATAAAATAGCCACGATTTACGTTAGATAACATTAACAATGTTATTTTCGCAGGTCACTTGACAACGGTAATAAGCCGGAACAGGCCTTCGTGTAAAATATTAAAAAAAATATATACTACCTTTCTGTAAATAGTTTTGGGGCATTCATTTTCATTATGTCTTTTACTGATTTATATTATGCTGCGGACCCAACTGAAAATAAAATCTTAATACAGTTTTGTTTTTATATGCGATGAATCTAGATTAGAAAACAGTTCACGTGCTAATTTTTAGAAATATCAGTTAACACTGAAAGTTATTCGCTTCTCTTGCTAAAATTTGCGTTTTCTCTCATATGGTCACAGGTTAGAGGTCACACTGTCACTTCATTTTCGAAACATAAACACGTTTTCGCGTTTGGGAATGTTTATATTTTTAAGCTAACTGTTCTGGAACGCAACTACTAGTCCGGCACTAGTTGCAGATTTTCTAAGGAGAACAGTGATTTTTAGTCGTAACTACGTGTTTAATTTATGTCTCTCTTCTTGTTTGATTTGTTTATGTAAGTGTTGCCAACCTATCAGAGTATACGATAAAAGCTAACGACTGTCCATTCCTGCTGCTTTTTTTTAAGTAAAGATAGTAGAGAGGTTGGAATACAGTTAGTCAGGGAGGGTGTTGTAGAAAGTTGAATGTGGATGTTATAGCTTTCAAAGAGTGGTTTGAAAGTTTTAAGCGTTCACATGATCGGATTTTTGGTGTGTGTGTGTGTGAATTCCTAAGAGACCAAACTGCTGAGGTCATCGGTCCGATTTTTGGTGTAAAGCTTATTTAGAGGGGAACATGGAAGCGTGAGGGGAAAGGGGCTGTGTAGCATTATTCTGATGATCATCTGTCACAGTGTTATTCTAATACTGTATCTACGATACGAGGGTTGTCCAGAAAGTAAGTTCCGATCGGTCGCTAAATGGAAACCACAGTGAAAATCAGAAACATTTTATTTACAACAGTTAACTACACTTTCCAGATACTTCTCTACAAAGTCGCCGCTCCGACTTAGACATTTGTCGGAGTGTTATACCAAATTTCCAACACCATCGTCATAGAAGGCAGCCCGCCTGTGCTTTCCGATAATTCTCTGCGCTGGTCTATAGCGCGTAGCCTGCGCCAAGTGTTGTCTTCGTATCCAGCGCTTCATGTGAACAGAGATGATACTCTGGACAAGCCAATTAGGGCTGTGTTGTGGTTGATCGAACACTTCCCATCGAAAAGGCTGCAGGAGCGTCTTCACTGCCTCTGCAGAGTGCGGCTGAGAATTGCCACGAAGAAGAAAGTGTGTAGCAGTTGTGTTAGGTGGGCTGCATTCAGTAAGGCGAAGCCCCTCAGCGGGCCCTCCTTCTTGGCGGGAGGCATCGTTGTTCTAGGCATCTTTACTCACTTACAGTGCTCTCACAACTGAAAATAGCGTCTTGATGCGATCGACGGCCATAGTACAAACACTACCCAACACTTCTGTGCAAAGCTTCATTGGGTTTTCACTGTGGTGTCCAAATCGCGACCGAACGGAACTTACTCTCTGGACAACCCTCGTATTAATGTAAATAATGAGTTGTTTGTCATGTATAGTTGATTATTCAACAAGGTTTTATTTTCTGCTTTGGTTTTTTTCGTATGATAATTTTCTTGCAAGGTCAGAAGGAGTCTTTTGATATTTATTCTAATTATTTACATGTCCTGTTCTTTGGAGCTTAGCTAGTGATTGTGTTCACAGAGCTGCTCTGCAAGTGTGGAGTTGTTTTCCCCATACTTCCAGGCTCTCATATTGTTTTTGTATCTGACATCGAACTTTCTGCCCGTTTGCCCCACCTATCTGCGTTCACAAGTGTCACATTGTAACTGACATTCTGTTTAGTTCTGATTTTGAAATTTTTATATATTTTAGTCTTTCAATTCCTGTTACAACCTAGTCCAGTCAATACAGACTACACCGAAGCGCTAAAGAAACTGGTATAGGCATGCATATTCAAATAAAGAAGTATGTAAAAGGCAGAATACGGCGACGCGGTCGCCAACGCCTATGTAAGACAACAAGTGTCTGGCGGAGGTATTAGATCGGTTACTGCTGCTACAACGGCAGGTTATCAAGATTTAAGTGAGTCTGAACGTGGTGTTTTTGACGGCGCATAAGCGATAAGACACAGCATCTCCGAGGTAGCGGTGAAGTGGGGAATTTACCATACTACCATTTCCCGAGTGTACCGTGAATATTGGGAATCCGGTAAAACAGCAAATCTCTGACATCGCTGCTGCCGGAAAAAGAGCCTGCAAGAACGGGACCAACGAGGACTGAAGAGAATCGTTCAACGTGACAGAAGTGCAACCGTTTCGCAAATTGTAGCAGATTTCAATGCTGGGCCATCAACAAGTGTCAGCTTGCGAACTATTCAACGAAAGATCATCGATACGGGTTTTCCGAGCCGAAGGCCCACACGTGTACCCTTGATGACTATACAACATAAAGCCTTACGCCTCACCTGGACCCGTCAACACCGACTTTGGACTGATGACTGGAAACTTGTTGCCTGATCGGACGAGTCTCTTTTCAAATTGTATCGAGCGGATGGACGTGTACGTGTCTGGAGACAACCTCACGAATGCATGGACCTTGCATGTCAGCAGGGTACTGTTAAAGCTGGTGAAGGCTCTGTAATGATATGGAGCGTGTGCAGTTGGAGTCACATGGGATGCCTGATACGTCTAGATACGACTCTGTGAGGTGACACGTACGTAAGCATCCTGTCTGATCACCTGCATCGACGGACTTGAGCAATTCCAACAGAACAATGCGACATTCCACACGGCCAGAATTGCTACAGAGTGGCTCCAGGAACACTCTTTAGAGTTTAAACGCTTTCGCTGGCCACTAGACTCCCCAGACGTGAACATCATTGAGCATATCTGGGATACCTCTCAATATGCTGTTCAGAATGTATCTCCACCCCCTCTTACTCATACGGATTTATGGACAGCTCTGCAGGATTCATAATGTCTATTCCATGTAGCACTACTTCAGACATTAGTCGAATCCATGCGGTACTTCTGCGTGCTCTCGAGGTCCCTAAATGATATTGGGCAGGTGAACCTGTTTCTTTGGCTCTTCAGTGTATTATAAACATGATCTCCATGCAAAGATTACCGACAATCCTGGAAGATTCCTGGATACTATTTTGGTCCAATTTATCATACTGAAAATTATGATTGTAAATTGTGGAAGTATTCGTTTTATTCATAAGTCACTTCGTAATTCTGACATAGGGCTTGCTTCATGCCATGAGAATGACGTCAAAAGCCACCGTAATATTAGAAGCCACTTCAGCTTCAGAGTTTGCCCTCCTTTGAGTAACTTTAACCTGGGAGTTCACACTATCTACCCAGCTGAAAACTGTTTCACTCCAACTTTAAATACAATTAAAAACGTGTGGAGTAATTTTCGAGAACGTAAATCTTGAGTGGACACACATGGAGCATGTGGCAGGATTCGTTAAACAAAGACCAGGGAGGAGAATAATAAATTTGCAAAATCCCAACTGCAGTCAAATGCAGTAAAATGATCAAAGTTCATACAGAGAATAACACGATTCATGGGTAAATGCAATTCAACCAACTATGTGCTTTTACGATTGACAAAGAAAATTACAATACAGTTTCAGATATAAAGGATAAACTGAAACGATTACCTGTGTTAGTCACTCTTTATTTTCCCCCACTATGCGTTTCGACGGCTTACAGCTTACACCCTTACCTTCTGGTGGATAAGTGGATTACAGTGCATTATTGTTTGCTTGATGTAGCCAGTTGACCATTTTGAGTTTCGATTGGCAACAAATAAGGCATAATCAGCAATTGTCAAGATGTGACTAGAATAATGAAGGGCGATAAAAATGTTTATGTTTGAGGACGTCGCTGCAGCGTATATGCAACGCAACGCTCTTGGTTGCCAAAGGACAAGCACCCGTAGGCGCCCATGGGAGAATCAAAAATGTGTATGGGGCAGCATGTCTGTCGAAACCACCGTTGTGCAAAACTGCGCCAAGGGGTGCTGCTACCTCATGGTAACGCACATCCCCATATCACAAATTTAGTAACGCAGAAGTTGCGGCGTTTCAAGTGGGAGACATTCTATCACACGCCCTATAGTCCTAATCTCTCCCCATGCGACTATCACGCCTTCCGTCCCGTAACAAAGCCTTGAAGGATCGACTATTTCTGCCGGATGAAGATGTGCAGTAGGCAGTTACGGACTTCTTCACGCAGCAGGGCACGGTGTTTTACTAAACAGGTATATTCAACCTGGTATGTCGATGGGATGGTGGTCTCAGTGCTCACGCAGATTTTGCCTTCGAACGGAAAATTTTTGATCGCCTCTTATACAAATTTTTAACAATAATATAGCTACTTATAATATACTCCAGCAGAAAGAACCCTAAAGATGAGGGTGTAGCCTTTCTAGATGTGTCGTGGGAAAAAATGGGACTGACAGAAATAATCGTTGTAATTTTCGGAGCCACAGCCCAATGCGGACAACTTAACGTTGTTGCTGATACATGGTTTTATTAATGTAAGAGCGTTTAGGTAAACCACTTGAACTTTAAATTAGAAATGCATATGTGTTCTAAAGAACTTGAAAGCACAAACAAAGACCTAACATACCCACTCAATTGACGACTGCAAAATGTAGCACACCAAGCAACCTAATTCTTCATGATCTGAAAAGCAACATCAGACTTCAGAATCACGTAAATGTAGAGCAAGTGCGTAAAGCTAACAATAGTCTGTCCATAAGCCAGAACGAAGTTGGTCGCATGTGGCCATGTCACTGCCACAAGACAGTGCACCTATGTAGTGTGGTTGTAATTAACTTTCGCTACTCGACAGGGCCCCCAAAAAACCAACTTATCTTAGGACAGTGGACTTTTGCGCAAACATTTGTTACGGCACTCGGAATAGAAATACAGAATAAACCACTGGAAGAAGCACATTTTAATTTTCACATGAGATGGTAACATTTCTTAACTGCGAACCATTTTTGCGCTCCAAGTTACAAACATTGCTCAGTGTGACGACTGTCTACGTCCAAGACAGCCTGGAACTGCATTATATATAGCTCTACTGCTGCCTGAAACAATGGTGGACCATGGAATGTACAGCTGTCGTGACACAGCTCGTGCACTGCTTGAAGATCGCACATCCAGCATTCTCACTCATGGCGACAGTTACTTCTTCAACAACTTTGCCGCTATTAGCCATCGGCCTCGGCCGGGAGCAATTCCCAAATCGCCAGTTAATTCCAGATTCCGAGTCATGTTCTTCGATCCCAGTGCGGAAAGATGACCTTTCCGTATTCCTTTAATGCGTAGATACTCGCGAAGAGCAGCCGCGCTGTTGCTGTGTTTTGATACAACAGCTTTGCGAGTATAGCCTTGCTCACGTTATCCAGGTCCACGTTGACTGCAACAGCAGTGCACACTGATGCTTGTGTTTCAACCCTCCGTCGCCGTTCCAGTGCCAACCCCTAACGGCAAGTCATGAGACCAACATCATTAACAACGCAAATCATGCAGCGCATAGTTTGAATATCATTTCAATGAAGTTGGGTATCCACGCGGTAAATAGTTTTCAGTCTACACTCACCCAAGTAGCGATAGTTTAATTATAGGCACCTTTTGCTACGGAGAAAATCGTCATGTCCAGTTGTCACGGCAGCAGGCCCTTGAGCTGTGCCCACGAGGCTTCCCAACCGAAATACGCCGCCCAGCATTCCGACTGAACGAAGCCCGTTAAAGCCCATTCGTTCGTTCAAGACATGCCCTGCAGGTCCTACCCAGAGATAGACCGCGCAAGCAGACAGATAGGTCATTGGCAGTCTTTGAGGCTGACAAGTGGTTGTCGTAGCGTTCACGAATTCGCTGATAAAAAGCGTTCGCACTAAAACAGACGAGTTTCTAACTGGAGGTTGTCATTTGTGGCCAGTTCTGGAGGGTGTTCAGTTAGAGTAGTTACAGGCTGATTGGTTCTAATGATTCGACTTTGTTACATATGAAACGTCCCCTTTTGAAAAACTTCTACATGACTGTGCTTAAACTGACACACAATATTTTTAGCGCAACGCAATCTGACTTTGAAAAAATCCCTACAAAAGAATGGCCCTGACTAACATTAACCTATACCCTTCACAAATCACTTACTTCACAAAAATCTTCGTTACTCGAACTACTGCAATACATCGAGCGCCACTACTGCCAGCTAAATAAAAGATTCAAACTACGGAAGGCACTAACTACTGATAGGCATAGTTAGCAAATGAAAGATTTTAATAGAGAACAAACAATGTATTTACCTTAATAGTCATAATATATATAGCAGTTCATGACATCCAGTCTTACAAATTTCAAAACTACGCCATCTCTCTCCCCACATCCACCACTGCTGGCGGCTCACCTCCAACTGCGCAACGCTACGCGCTGTTAACATCCAGCTGCCCAACGCTACAATGGCAGACAACAATGCAAACTAGCCACAGACTGCACACAGCACAGTCAGTTATTTTCATACAGAGCGCTACGTGGAGTTACCAATAAGGAAACCTAAATAGCCTACTTACATAGCCCCTATGCTACCCACAAAAAATTTTGCAAATTGTTTTGGGCAGTGGCCAATACATATTTGTTAAAATGTTTCATAATTACAATAACAAAGAAATCAAATGCACACACTTATTGATACAATGTTGGTCAAAAGCTGAAATTTTCTCACAGTCCATAAAGACAGTCCTGATCATTCATCACAGTATTAATTACAATTTTATGCACAAAGTCTGAGCAGTAAAGAAAATGCACACGGAAGTAGTAGATTTCCATGCAATCTTGAAGAAGTAGTGTTGTCCTTCCAACGGAAAGACAGTGCTGACTCTCGACATGCAGACAGATAATGGGCCACAACAGAGGAAACCCACAGCAGAGTCATTCGACGTTTTGAAGAATATTGGTAGGTAGGTCATCACAGAGCAGACCCACTATAGGCTTGGTAGAGAGTATGGTATTGGTGGGCCACCAAAGGTGCAGACCCACTGCAGTCCTTGTAGAAGTAATGGTATTGATGGATCATCAAAGGTGTAGACCCACTGTAGTCCTTGTAGAGATGGCCAGCAGCCATCTGCTGCGACTGTGCAGGTGCACAATCACCATCGAAGAGTCTTGCGGACAATATTGCAAGTCCATAACCACCACTTGTGCACTCACAAAGTTTTTGGAATTGTCCTTAGAACCAGCAATGCTGTTATCCAGTCCCTTGCTGAATTATTAACACACGTGCAAACACTAACAGTCCCTATTTCTCACATATTGTCCATATACTATGACCAACAGAAACGTGTGCAGTGAAATGGAACTTACAAGTTAATAATATGATAAACTGGTGTCAATTACAATTTTATAACATAAGAATACAATAACAAAGGTACAAAATACATCATTAAAGAACCTAACAATATAGATAACATTTGTACTAAAACAGGCTTTACAAAAGAATAGAAATAAACATGTACATCAGTGTTACAGGAATTATGACATAAGTAAATATATAAAATAATGAGAATAGTTTTCGAAACATTAATTTCACACTTGAGCATTAAAACAGAACAGAATTAATAATGCCTAAACATATTTACAAAGTGAATAACATAGTATTTGAAAAAGTCTACAACATAAATCTTATTAGCTAAACATTTAAAGACAGGAAAAAGACAAATACACACAGTGTAATAACACAAAAATACAAGACAGGGTTTGTTTTCAGTGTGACTTTTGGTACTGCAGTACACCCCAAAACTTCATTCCATATATCTTTCCTCATATTTCAACATTTGTTTCCACCAAAAAAATTCTATCCAAGCTTGCTTTCTGTATTTATATGTTCACACATTCCTTACCTCATTATTTATTTTCCATTATCTTACCCCATCATTTATTTCCAAGAAAATCCTACCTAAACCTGTTGTCCCTAAACCCTACTTTTTTGGTTCATATCCTCTTTCAAAATACTTTTTTTGACAAACCATTTTCTTATAGCTTCTCAATGCATTTCTTCCAATTCATCACAACTTGTTCTCTTATATAGCCTACCCCATCTTAAGCTAACTTAAATCTACTGAGCTCAGATGCTAAACTAATGGACGAGGCAATGCAGCAGCACAAAACATTTAACACAAACAGCAATGACAAACAATTCAAATTGGCAAAGCAAGCAGCAATATTACATTTAATATAAGGCAATGAGCAGCAAACAGGCACTAACTACTGATAGGCGTCGTTAGCAAATGAAAGATTTTAATAGAGAACAAACAATGTATGTACCTTAATAGTCAAAATATATATATAGCAGTTCATGACATCCAGTCTTACAAATTTCAAAACTCCGCCATCTCTCTCCCCACATCCACCACTGCTGGCGGCTCACCTCCAACTGCGCAACGCTACGCGCTGTTAACATCCAGCTGCCGAACACTACAATGGCAGACAACAATGCAAACTAGCCACAGACTGCACACAGCACAGCCAGTGATTTTCATACAGAGCGCTACGTAACGTTGCCAATAAGAAAACATAAACAGCCTACTTACACATAGTATGGTGCAACACAGGCAACGCGAAGTGGAAGTGTTTTTTTGCTGAACGATAATAAAAAAACAACTACTTATAATCAACTCAAAAATTATATGAAGCTGTGGACCTGCAACCTTGAAAATCCACAAAATAAGTATCAATGTATATGCGAGAGTTGTGGCTTTGAGATGCTATTGATGCCTGGATTTTTACAAACAAAACAACAAAGTGTAGGTGGATCTCAACGCCTTGTAACAAAATCAGTGTTACAGAACTTATGGTCCAATCCAGAATTCGCATGTTGGGCTGTAAAAGGATACGATCGAATCACATATGTAATGACTAATATGCCACAGGCCGCCACTTCTGCGGTTTTCTTTCTCTGACGATTATGGTTCCGCCAACACTGAGATCGTTAGAGATGGATCACTTTTTTCAGATTTCACTTGAGCTCGCCAAGTAGTCGACAGTCTTCCAGTTCAAGTTACGAGGACAGAATTTTGATGCTGCGTCACCGCATTCAGCATTCGCCCGTCAGGAAAATCTACGTCTCTGAGTCACACGGATAACCCAGCCAAGCAGTGGAGGCCTTCCGGTTAATCACGATGAGCGAACGTCTGTTCGTGAACCTGTTCAAAGTTAGATATTAAGTAAATGCCTTGCGATCGATTACATGATATTTACTAAGATCAAAGAAAACTTTAATCAGTAGCAGGCGGTGAAACCTTGTCCAGAAACTTAGAAACACGTCATGTTACATTTTCAGAAAGACTGACAGTCTCAGATTATTTAATGTCTAGACGGTACATGTTTCGTGTATGATAGACGGTCGTGCAGCAGATGACTGTGACTTCCCTAACGATGACACTTTCTTCCGTTATAACTTCTCAGTTAATTTCTTCGAAGGTCTCTAACTTTTCATTCCGGTTTTTGAATCAAACCCTACAATAGCTCATTCAGTTCTTAGTTATTTTTAATGGGATAATCTGAAACATTTCTTAACTGAATGGTATCTCATTAGTCAGTAAAGTGTGTGTGTGTGTGTGTGTGTGTGTGTGTGTGTGAAAGCGTCATTTCGTTGTAGAAATCACAAAGCTCCATTTAGAGAGCCATGGAAAGGTTAAACGCTGACGTAGAGAATCTCGTAACGACTGGAAGTACATCTTTTGTCATTTTTGTGATAATCTCAGCTGAGAAAAGCTCTCGTATCCGTGTGTGAGTGCGGACGTTTCTATGTTAACTGACGACTAAAGAGTTTCATAATAACTGTGCCTCTGCGAAGGCAAACAGGTTCATCGACTCTAGCATTTGAATTTTTGAGGTAAGTCATAACTCGTTCCATTACATTACAGTACATTATTACTTGTTTCATAGATCATGAATAAGACATTTCGTAATTATGTGGAACGTGTTAACATTAACATAAGTTTTCTTTACACAATACAATTAATTTTTTTTACCACTTCATCTCTAAAATTTCATCTATTGAGTAGAAGGAGTTGTCATTCAGCAGTTCTTTCAATTTGTTTTTAAATATCGGTTGGCTATGTGTCAGGCTTTTAATACTATTTGGCAAAAGACCAAAGATTTTTGTGGCAGCATAATTCACCCCTTTCGGCGCCAAAGTAAGATTTAAACCAGAATAGTGAAAATCATCCTTTCTTCTCGCGTTGTAATTATGCACTTCACTATTATTTTTGAATTGGGATGAGTTATTAATAACAGATTTCGTAAGTGAATATATGCATTGCGAAGGTACTGTGAACATCTCTAGCTCCTTAAATAAATGTTTACAAGGTGATTTAGGTGGGCTCCGGCTATAATTCTTATTACACGCTTTTGGGCAATGAATATTTTTTCTCTTTATGATGGATTACCCCAAAATATGATGCCCTATGATAGGAGTTAATGAAAATAGACATAGTAGGCTGATTTACTGATATGTTTATCACCAAAATTTACAATAACCCTAATAGCTTAAGTAGCTGAACCTCACCGTTTCAGCCGATCGTCAATGTGTTCCTTCCAGTTCACTATCTCATCAGTGCACACACCCAGAAATTTTGAATATTCTGTCTTAGGAACAGACTTCTCTTCATACACTATATTTATCAATGGTGTTCCGCCATTTACTGTACAGAATTGTATATACTGTGTTTTCTCAAAAATTGGTGGCAGTCCATTTGCAGGAAACAAGTTAATAATATTCTGAAAGACACTATTTACAATTTCCTCAGTTGATTCTTATTTGTCGGGTGTGATTACTGTCCTTGTATCGTCAGCTAAAAGAACTAGCTTTGCATCTTCATGAATACAGAGTGGCAAGTCATTAATATATATTAAGAACAATAAGCGAACAATGACTGAAACTGGCGGGACACAATTCTTGGTACCTCCACAGTTAGTGTACTCGGCTGATTTTTGCAGACTATCTGTACTGTTAATTTCATCCTTCTGCATTCTTTCAGTTAAATATGAATAAAACTATATGTGAAGTGTCCCACTCATACCACAAAACTTAAGCTTATCTAGAAGAATTTCGTGATTCACACAATCAAAAGCCTTTAGGAGATCACAAAATATCCTAATGGGTTATGTTCGGTTATTCAGAGCATTTAACATTTGGTCAGTGAAAGCATATATAGCATTTTCTGTTGGAAAGCCTTTCTGAAAACTAAACAGACATTTTATTAGCACTTCATTTTTACAAATATGTGATGCTACTCTTGAATACATTATTTTTTCATGAATTTTGGATAAATCTGTCAGAAGTGGGATTGAACGGTAGTTGTTAGCATCAGACCTGTTCCCTTTTTTATGCAATTGTTGAACATTACTTCAGTCTATCTGGGAAAATGCCCTGTTTCAGAGAGCTACTACATATGTGGCTGAGAATCCTACTTATCTAGAATGAGATTTTCACTCTGCCAGGAAGTTTCTTCATATTTATCTGTTGGGAGCAAGCTTTTAGTACTCTGTTGGAAATGCCATCAGTTCCATGTGAGGGAATTTGTTATTTTCCTATTTTCAGTAGCAGAGGTGGGTTGAATTTCAATTTTATCAAATTGCATAGGTATTGCCTCTACCATATACTGCCTTGCATTTTATAATGAATACCTGGATTCTATTTTCTCTGCAACACTTCAAAATGATTATAAAATTATTTTCCATCTCTGACTTCTTCTTAACAAACTTTTCATTGAGTCTGACAGAAATACATCTTCCTGTGCTCTCAGTTGCCCTGCTTGCATTTTAACAATATTCCAAATTGTTTTAATTTTATCATCATATGTACTAATCTCAGACATAATGCACATACTTCTTGACTTTTTAATAACTTTTCTTAATAAAGTGCAGTAGTTTTCATAATGTTTCATTGTTTCTGAATCATTACTCCTTCTAGCTGTTTACAAGATATTTTTATCTCTTTGGTGAGCCATGTCTGTTTACATGTTTTCTTACAATTATATTTCACTGTTTTCTTAGGTAAACTGTTTTAAAATATTCTCGCAAAGGTATCATGAGAGAAATGAAATTTTAAATTAGCATCAGGTTCCCTGTACACCGCATCCCAGTCTAACTGTTCCAAACTTTCCCTAAAATTTTCAATTGTTAAATCGTTAATTGAATGCACTATTTTGGAGGACTGTTTTGCGTTACTGTATGGAGCTATGTCATATACTATGACTAGCTGTGCATCATTATCAGACAGACCATTCTTAAGAGGAAAAGTTTTCACTTGATTAAATTTATCTTGGTCTTTAAAAACATTATCTATCAGCGTGCCACTTTGCTGTACAACCAGAGTAGGAAAAGAAATAACTGACGTATAATTGAAAGAACCAAGTAGTACTTCAAGGTCAAGCTTCCTATCGGACTCTTTCAAGATATCAGCAGTGAAATAAACAATAATTTGTTTCCCTCTGTCTGATAGACAGCACAAGAAAGAAAATGGCTCTGAGCACTATGGGACTTAACATCTTAGGTCATCAGTCCCCTAGAACTTAGAACTACTTAAACCTATTTAACCTAAGCACATCACACACATCCACGCCCGAGGCAGGACTCGAACCCGCGACCGCAGCAGTCCAGCGGTTCCGGACTGCAGCGCCTAGAACCGCACGGCCACCGCGGCCGGCAGCACAAGAAAGAATCCAAGTTTTTCAAGAAAGAATCCAAATTTTTCAAAAAAGCTGAAAACTTCACAATGGGGACCTATACATGGGTACAATTATAAATGTATCATTATTTAGTTTAAGCTCACGTGCATATGTTGCTCTACACATTTTTTTTAATTTCTAAATTTTTCACACTATGTCAGATTTTAAGATATATGGCAACTCCCCCTCTACTTACATGTGCTGAAAGCTTATATCCACCTACATTTACCTTTTCCATATCTGTAACTATATGATGTTCAGACAGGCATAGTACGTCTATTCCACCCTCAGTTTCTAAATTTTATAAGCAAACAAGAAGCTCATCTATTTTGTTTTTTAATCCCTCTGCTGCAATATACAAACATTATTTTTTACTGCACTTTTATAAGAATCTTGTGATATTTTAACATCTCTAGTACCTGCATGCCTGGGATTCTCATTAAGCTTAATTTTACTCAGTTCTGAATCATTAGCCTTAAAGAGAGGTACTCCCATGAGTTTCAGTGCCTTGCCCCCTTTAAAGATTTTGCTATCATTCCAGCCAATTTACTCTTCCCTTTTCTACTGAGATGCAGGCCATGTCTTGTGAAGTACCAACTACCAATACCATCAACAGAAACCAAACCTTTGACTGACAAAGTAGCTGCCCGAAGCAGCTGATCTAGCTCCATATTGACCCTCCTGACAGAGCTGTTCAATTGGGACCGATCATACTGCATGAAAGCAGGGACCAAACCAAGGTTTGCATTATTCGTTACAGATGCTATTTTCACTACGTCACGCTCAACATTGTAGCCCTGATCCCTATCAACACTGTTTCCCACTCCACCCACCACTACAACATGATGCTGATTTGTAAAACCCTTGCATAATGATCCTACATCCTCTGTCACTTGGCTAAGACATGCACTGTGCTTGAAAAAACTTGTGACCAGACCTAACTTTTTCTGCAAGATCTGGCCCACACCTCTTCTATGGCAACTACCTAACAACAGAAATTTTCTCCTACTTTCTACTTTTTTTGAAACAGTTATTGTTCTGGTGAAAGTCTATTGAGTGCCGTCTCTACTTACATCTACCTGGGCCTCTCCCTTAGTTAACTGACGTAGCAAGGAAAATGTATTCTTTGTGCCAATGATGAAACTGTCACATACTGTTCTCTTTCTGTGGCTCCTGTTCCTTGCTACCACTTTCACCTGTCTTCATCACCCTTCTCTCCCCTTAATCTCATGAGTTCCTCCCTAGCACTATCCAGTTCAGCCTCAATGGCTCTAATCATTCCTTCCAGTTCAGCTATTTTCCTATCCCTCTGCAATACAATTGAAGAGCCCCATTTACTTCCCCAATTCACATGCCACTACATTCCCCCCAATATAACCAACTGTCACAACAACTAACTTTCCTATGGCAGCTCAAACACTTGTCGCTCATGGTTGTTTACAATATTTTTACAAAATTTATCTAGGCAATAACAGTAATATTCTATTAACTACGATAAGTCACCAAGGTTATGTGGAACACTAATATACGTTAATACTATTAATATAGTAATGTAATGCACTTAAACTAACATTAAAACTAAAAATTTGTATACCCGAAAAATTAAGCCTAAGATTGCGTATGCGCTTAATGGACTTTACGGTTTTGAAAGGAAATAAAAGACACATCTTAAAACCTTTAATTCCCCGAGTAGTTGCGGCACTACTAAATATATGTGTAACGAAAAAAACCTAAATTCTGCATTTAATACCGATCTACGATATTTCCGAACCGGGGCAAAAACTTAATAGTGGTGCACCCCCCCCCCTCCCCCCCCCCCCGCCCCCTTCCCCTCGAGCATTTGAGATAGGACGTCAAAAATTAAAAGATCGGTTTTTCAAAAATATGTTCATTTTGTAGTTCACATTTTTCTGAAGAGCTTGATAAATCAAATGTAAGGCGTGTTATTTGGTCTTAAGTGCACCAACGTCCAGCGTAACGACTCTTCACTCAGCATTCTTCTATCGCAAGTAATATTTCGCTGTGTGGAATTCAGACGTGTATATTTTGTAATGGAAAGCATCAAACCTATGTTGAGGACAGTGGAAATGAAAATGTCCTGTGGTGCCTCTCCTGCTCCGAGTCGACTGGTTTGACATCCTAGCCTTCTTAAAAAAAACTCACAATTAATACTGGGTGCGATTATATGTGACGGGAGAGTAAGAACTCTTCAGAAAATTTGCACTCTTTGTTGACTATTAACTAATAACTTTCTCTTTTGTGTGATATAAAATTAATTATAGGAAACATAAAACCAGTGAATGCATGTTAAAGATTGGCAATCTGGCAAAACTGTAATCACATGTACGGTAACTACCTCTGTCAGCATATAGGAGTAGTGTTATGCTGTTGATGCAGTGGATAGCGTTTTGGGTTTGCATGCAGGAGGTCAAGGGTTTTATTGTGGGTGGAGGCGTATTTGTTTTTATGTTCTAAATATAGTCTGCATAGTACGGTGTCTGGTGTCTTAATCGTCATAAAGCGATTGCAGTGGGTCTTTTCAAAACATTTGCTCTTACATACTACGAACACTGAAATAGAAGTTCAATCGTTTTCACAGTCCAGCTTTTAAAGAAGCGTTTTACACGCCGTGGACGCAAATAGTTTCACACCACTGCATCTACTAGATTCCAAACCTGTTTTCTGTTTACTCGCCTCCAATGATTCCCTCGATTGGTATCAATTATTATTATTAATGCCACGTTAAGGTCCATTACATTTCGTTATGGCCTTCCGTTTCCAGTACGGCGAGCAACGTGCTTTGCAAATAATTTCCAAACATGTACTATGTAAATGTCGGATGTATGTGGCTGAAGAAATGGAGTGCACTACAACATTATATGACACAATAAAATTTGCAAATAAATACGCTTCAACCCAGAAGCGAACCCTCGATCTCCTGCGTGCTAACCCAATACGCTATCCACTGCACCAGCTGCACAGTACTGCTCCGAGCTAGTTACCGTATATGTGATTATATTGTTGCCAGATTGCTAGTCTTTATCGTTCGTTTACCGCCGGAAATATATCCAGGACGAAATTTTGTGAGAGACATTTTTATATTGTTAGTATGTGAGGAATAGCGCTGCGAGGTCTAAGTGCGCGAATTTTTCTTCACCATCTGTATGGCAAAAATGTTTTTCAGTATGCAAAGACGTTTCAAAGCAAAGACATAAAACTCATTTAGTGCCTACAGAAAGCTGCTTTCTACAACAGTTTTTAATGTGGTCCGAAATAAATAACAGGAATGTCTAATACATATTCGCGCAACGATTGATATGAAGTGTTCCCTAGCCACAAACCGCACAATTGGTTTGTGGTAATCGAAACGAAGCGAAATAAATTTTCAGCTACAAAGAATATGAAATACCCTGTGGTTACAAAATACATGGGATGCCTCCTAATATCGTGTCGGACCTCCTTCTGCCAGGCGTAGTTAAGCCAATCGACGTGGCATGGACTCAACAAATCGTTGGAAATCCCATCTAGAAATACTGAGCCACGGTGCCTCTATAGCCGTCCATAACTGAAAAAATGTTGCAGGAGCAGGATTTTGTGCACGAACTGGTCTCTCCGTTACGCCCCATAAATTATCTATGCGATTCATGTCGAGCAATCTGGGTGGCCAAATCATTCGCAGGAATTGCCCAGAAAGTTCTTCAAACAAACCGCGAGAAACTGTGGCCCGGTGACATGGCGCATTGTCTTCCATAAAAATTCGTAAGAAATGTAAATACAGCCCACACTGTTATGGAGCAGCCACCAGCTTGCACAGTGCCTTGTAGACAGCTTTGGTCGATGGCTTCGTGGGCTCTGCGCCACATTCTAACCCTGCTATCAATCCTTACCGACTGAAATAGGCACTCGTCTGACCAAGCCACAGTTTTCCAGTCGTCTAGGGTCCAACCGATATGGTAACGAGCCCAGGAAAGGCGATGCAAGCGATGTCATTCTGTTAGCAAAGGCACTCGCGTCGGTCGCCGAAGACCATTAACGCCAAATTTCGCCACACTGTCCTAACGGATGCGTTATTCGTACATCCCACATCGATTTCTGCGGTTATTTCACGCAGTATTGCTTGTCTGTTACCACTGACAGCTCTACGCAGAAGCCGCTGCTCTAGGTAATTAAGTGACGGCCGTAGGCCACTGTGTTGTGCGTGTTGAGCGGTAATGCCTGAAATGTGGTATTCTTGGCACACACTTTACACAGTGAGTCTTGGAATATTGAATTCCTTAACGATGTCCGCAATGGAATGTCCCATCCGTCTAGCTCCAACTATCATTCCGCTTTGTAAGTCTGTTGTCGTGATACCATAATCAGATAGGAAACCCTTTTTACATTAATTACCTGGGTACAAATGACAGCTCTGCCAATGCACTGCCTATTACACCTTGTATGCGTAATACTACAGCCATCTGCATATTTGCATATCGCTGTCCGATGACTTTCCTACCTCAGTGTATGCTGCTACTACCTGGAAGAAGGCAACTTATATTAGAGCAGTAACGCAGGTAGAAATGGAAGGATTCAAAATTCAACGAGCATAAGATTATACTCGAAGTATTTGCAGTTCCCCTCGTTAAATACTACGAAGTTGACAGAGGACAGATCATTATAAATAAAATATATTGTTCTAAACGTTACACTATTGTTTTTTCTGCAGTCATTACATCTGACAACGGCGTCAACAGTTTTGCCTGTGCGTTAGGCAACCTTGCGTACTTCTCCCGCTGGTGCACCTGAAACTCTGTAGCAGGTAGCCCGCATTGCATCTTCTATTGTACACATAGAACTTGAATCTTGAAGCATTTACACATCGCAGCTGCAGTTCGTACACAAAAAAACTAGAATCTGTGGGTGATTGTGTAGAAGAGTCTCTCCTGACAACTACTAATAAATATGTAACAAGTTACAAAGACCGCAGTCACTTTTGGATCAATTTGCGTGGAAGCGTAAGCCGTACTCTACATCATCGGCCGAAAGAGATTTCCCGATACATTTAGTGAAACAGATTCTGAAATATACTCTTGCTTTACGCTCTTATTTATTTCGCTTAGGGTAAACATATCTGATAATAATAATAATTCCGTGTGGCTTAACGGCTTGGTGCAAGTCCATCATTTGGAAGCCGCTTCGGTGACTTGCGTGTCCTTAACCTAGCCAAGTAATTCTTTCGGGGAAAGGGGATCTACAGTTTAAAGTGGGATCAACAATGTGTCGGTCCTAGAGAATCTTCACATCATTCAAAGTTCAGTGATAGGCCAAAGACAAACTGAAATACTCCGTGGTCCGACAGGGATCCGATCCCGCGACCCGTCCTTTTACAGTTACAGTTTTCACTAGACCACCACGTACCTGATGAGGTATTTAGTCAACATTAACTTTTGTCCTACTGCCAATGCCCTTTTTGACAGGAAAACGTACGTTACTCAGAAAGAGTCAAGGAAAGTAGGATTTGAAACTTACTGAACATTTCTGTGTGTCTTGTGATACGATGTAGATATTATTTACTATTGTTCTTGTTTAGCATATTGTATAAGGGACGATCAAAAAGTTTTAGCTTGATGATATTGCTGCAACGTATATGCAATGTAGTGCGACTCTAATGCAGGTATATAAGCATCGGCATGTATGTCAAGGATCAGTGTGGAATTCGTGTCTTTCTAACGTAGGCGCGGTAAAAGCGGAAACGTGAGCTGTGGCGACGTTATTATCAAATGCATCCGAACAGGACCAACGTCCTGTTGTTCTTTTCTTGGCTGCCGAAGGACAAACACTGGTAGACATCCATCGGAGAATGAAGAATTTATGTGGGACAGCAGTATGTCCGTCAAAACCCACCTTTATGGAATGGTGCACCAAGTTCCTCACTGGTTGCGATTCGCCACAACGCACTTCCCCATATCGCAAATGTCGTGACGCAGAAGTTACGCCAACTGAAGTGGGAGATACTCGAGCACCCGCCCCATGGTCCTCATCTGTCCCCCATGTGACTATCACGCCTTAAAAATGGAGTTGAGAGGTCAACGATTCCTGTCGAATGAAGATCTGTAGCAGGTTGTTACGGACTTCTTCATGTGGCAAGACACCGTGCTTTACCAAATGGGTATCTTCAGTCTGGTGCGTCGGTGGGATGGTTGCCTCAAGGCTCACGGTGATTTTTCCTGACTGACATACATATTCTGGACTGTATGGACTTCAAATGGAAACATTTTGATCACCCCTTAAACATTTGTGGAAGAACTTAGGAATAAAATCAGTTTCCACTCCAGCATACGCGAGAAACGGTATAAATGCCACCTGAAAACTTGGTAATATGTGAAACTATTGGTTAGTAATCCAACGAAAATTTCGTCACTGTCAGAGCAGGCCAGATATTTTTTAAAGTAGTAAAGATACTTTTGTTGACTCTTTACTGTCATATGCACTAGATATGCCCCGTTAACTGTGATAACAATTGGTGATTAAACAGAGTATACGGGCTCCACTTCGTGCCAAGTACTTCAGAACTTACTGTGAACAAAGTTTCATCTAGTTGACGCTATGATGAAGGAACACTTAATAAAATTCATTCGTTTAGATGTTTCCGTGTCGAAACTGTTCTAATAGTATCGATGTCGATTACGGACGAAACGCTACTCACAAAACTACGGTTATCTTACTTGCAGAAGGAGAATCACGCTTTGGTGATCTGCAATACGTTTCTTGATCGGCATGACGTATTAATTCTGAAGATTAAAAAGTACTAGAGATATGGACAACA
This sequence comes from Schistocerca nitens, assembly GCF_023898315.1. Classification (NCBI taxonomy): domain Eukaryota; kingdom Metazoa; phylum Arthropoda; class Insecta; order Orthoptera; family Acrididae; genus Schistocerca; species Schistocerca nitens. The sequence goes on along the minus strand of NC_064616.1, from coordinate 553,253,168 downwards.
ATTGGTAAGAAAATCGGATCCCTGCGAAAAATGAACAGTACATCGATTTTCTTGGTAACTTGATGCGAGTTATGGAATGGAATCAGCATTGCTCAAGACCAAAATTATCCTGAGTCATGGGTGCTCTGCAACCTCGCAGAGATTTAGAGCGAGCTCACTCGAGAGAACAGTTATCGTATACACACAGAGTCCATGGCCGCGGCCGCCGTCCTTCAGTTTCAGACACATCTGATAGGTCCCAACTCCGCACCAAACAGCTAATTTCCCAACAATGGGTCCCCTATAGTTTATTCATTGCTCATAAGTAGAAACTCAATACGAAATTTAACTGTAAGTACGACTATTGAGTTAGGCGTTGCAATGATAAGGCACTGTCTTGTTGTTCGGAAAGACTGCTATTAAAATCCATGTATCTAACGTACCGGTTTTATGTTTATAGACTCAGGCTGGATGAATGAGGTTGTTTTTTTCTACAGTTCCGAATCCTTTCCACAGCCCTGTCCAAATATACAATCACTTCGCTTTTCATGACCTGGATGCCTATGAGACGTAAGTGATACAGAAAACTAAATAAAAACTACATCAGCTAGTAGAAATTTCCCTATAACGCTACATTAACCTCTCCACACTCATCATGACGTTTCTAGGTTTAACATGTGATGCATGCAATAAAACGTATCAATACAGATACACTGGTGAGCCACGACTTGACAACTGTCCACTGTTAGTCTGAATACCACCTGGTGACGTTGCAATCACGTGACGCTCTAACGGAAGTACATAAGCAGAGGAGAGACGAGTGGGGAATAATTCTAACGACGATACGGGCCGCAGATAAGGGAATTCCACTGACACAAGCGACCGCGGCAAAGGGTGGATTATTATGGCCCAGTGCCAGGGGATGAGCATCTCGGAAACGGCTAAGCGCTGGCTATTCGTGTTCTGCGGTCGTGAGCACCTATGGGAAGTGGTTGAAGGACGATAAAACGACGAGTACACGATACCCAGGTGCACGTTCACGCCCTACCACAGAATGTGTAGGTCGCAGGCTATCCCGCTCTGTACAGCAGGAAAGGCAGCAATCTGTGGCACATCTGACGGCAGAGTAAAGTGCTGCTGCATGCCCAAGCTTTTGGGAACACATCGTTCAGATCACTTCGTTGTAGATGGGCCTCCGCAGCAGATGACCCCTACTTGTCGCCTTGTTGATCCATCGACATTGTCAATTACGATTGCACTGACCACGGGATCATCGAGACTCTCCCATGGATCAATGGAAACGCGTCGCCTTATCAGATGCTTTCTTCTTACACTATATCGATAGTCACATCCTGATACACAGTTATACAGGCGAACGACTGCTCGAAACATGCTCACGGAGGCAGACCGATGGGAACATTATTATGCTGCCAAAAACCCCCGATTCTTTAAAGAATCGAATTCGCATGTATAAAAAAACTTCAAACATCTGATTACTTTACAAATGAGGTAATGTATTAAAAAATATTTGACATTCATCATCTAAGCGAGAAGAATTTTAGGATAAGTTTGAGATTACGCTTAAAGCTTGCAGGAAGTCGTTAAGTGCTCTCATTCTCAAATACTGTATGAATAATGGCCGGGAAGTTGAGCATCGTCAGTTGCGTTGCCTCAAGACAAACACACAGTTTCTAACTGTAATACTTATCTTACATTATTAAAATTCTAACATAATATTATTCCTCACAATGAGTATATTATGACAGAATTTTAAAATTTTCAGTTTTGTTAATAGTTACGCAAAACAATGAAAATCAAATATTTGTTGCCCCTGAATTCCATTAGATAGGCAACCTGCAATTGGTCCTGGAATAGCGGTTTAGGAATATAGAGTAGGATGATTCGCCTAGGTTTCCTTTGGACCTGTGGTAATATTCGGATACATCATGACAACTGTGGACTACGTAAATATTTTTGAGAACCACTTGCATTCCTTCATGCTTGATTGCTTCCTCGAAATGATGGCACCTTCCAGCAGGATGACTGCCCTAGACATGACCAGAATCGTGCTACAGTGATTTGAGGAGCATGACAGAGAAAATATGTTGATGTCTTGGCCACAATATTCGCCCGCTGGAACACACATGGCGCGCCAGCTCCGCTCCCACAAACAACTTGCCCGTAATTTACGGGAATTGCGTAACGTGATCGTAGACATCTGGTGCCACATACCTCCGGAAACCAAGCAAGGACGTTTCGAATACATGCCACGCTGAACTGTTGCTGTATTGTGTTCCAAAGCTGTACCAACACACTATAAACTGGTAGTTGTGGTGTTTTGGCTTGTCAATGTATAGTGTAAAGAAATTTTGAGTATCTGCGTTAACTATAACACCGTTAGAAATGTTACTGGATCAGCACAAAATTTTGAACTTAGTATACCTACGATAGAAGTGGACATCCACGTAGATTTAGAATTTACGTTTGTGTAAGCCTCTTCCAGGTTTGACTGGTAGCTCTGCATGAAGTACTAGGATTTTATTTCGGAACTATCTGCGCAAAACACGCATTACTTACAGAAAAAATATTTTGCGTAATTACTCGTGTTAAGAGTGTAGCTATCTCTTTGGCGAAGTGCCAGTGACGTTTTCCGTAGCGGATGTTATCGGGCCGCGTGCTGCATCGATTGATGTTGTTGAACTCGGCTGCAGGATCACAGTTGAAAGATACTCTCTACATATATGCGTTTGTGAAGTTCAGTTTCCTAGCGTAAATGAAGTATTTAGTTCCTGCTATACTCATAACTGGGAGCAGATGGCTTCAAATCCACGGCGTCTTTCTTCACGATATGGTATTAAGTGGTATTTCTAAATCATTCAAGGCAAATGCACGCCTCATTCCTTACACAGTTTCAATATACAATGGCTATGAATATTGCCACTGATACCAAAATTCTGACCATAATGTTTTAACACCTTTTTCGTTAGTATTTTACCTTTCGTTTACACCAACATCTATAGCTGCCAGAACACCCAGAACAGATAACGCTGGTAGCCAAAGTTATGCCTTTAGAGGGAATGTAAAATACCAAACGAAATGAGGTTAATGCAGACAAAATTTGCTATCGTAATGTAATTCTGTTACTAAAATTTGCACAAAATAAACACTGACTCATGTAACAATTCATAAAACTGTGCTGGCGGACTTTGAACCTGGACCTTTGTTTTTCGTGGTCAGCGTTCTACAAACTATGCAAGTTAAATACACATAGTGTTGCTGGAAAAAGGCAAAGATCCAGATTGTAGTGAAGTTCGTCATACTATTTTGAATTATTGTGTTGGTAATTATTCATATTATGCTGAACTAAACAGCTGTATCTGAATTTTTCCGCATTAACATATTTTCGTTCAGTATTTTACATTAGCTCCAATGTGACATAATGTCTGCTGGATTTCCCATAACAACTAGAAAAATATAAATTCTTTCTTGTAGTAAACGAAAGGTACAATGTTAAAAACTTCCAGCCACGGCTAGAACAGGATTTTTTAACTCTCCGTTAAATTAACTACGTTGAACAAAACGAAGTAGAATGAAAGCGCCATTTCAGATTAGATTTGGTATTTATATACATATATTCGTACTTTAATTTGAAAAAAATTTAATATTCCTGGAAGAAATTATTAATTTTTAGGGGTCCATGTCGCAACCGGTAAAAACATAAGCTGTATAGAATTACTTTTCCGTTCTTCTGTCAGTTCCTCTATTAAGACTCCTTTTACTCCGGAACGGGTAGATGTATAAAATTTAAATTTATGTCAAACACTAATATCTGTGGTTCCTTGAGGAAATTAAGTTTGTACGAAGCCCTCAGATGACCAGTACTATTCACACTCGTCCTGTTTTTTATTGTTATTATTATATTCCTAACTTAAAGCAAAACATAGGATACAGAGATGTAATAACTTCCGTGTAACATTGTGTCTGTTTTATTTGTTGTATAACTCACAATGACTAGGCTAGACTAGTCTAGACACTATGATCAGAAGAAGGGATCGGTTGGCAGGACACTTTCTAAAGTATCAAGGGATCACCAATTTAGTATTGGAAGGACGCATGAAGGGTAAAAATCGCAGAGGTAGACCAGGAGATGAATACACTAAGCAGATTCAGAAGAATTTATGTTGCAGTAGTTACTCGAAGATGAAGAGGTTTGCACAGGATAGAGTAGCATGGAGAGCTGCATCAAACCAGTCTCTGGACTGAGGACCACAACAACAACATCTCACAATAAAGTGGTTCTGAGCACTATGGGACTTAACATCCGTGGTCATCAGTCCCCTAGAACTTAGAACTACTTAAACCTAACTAACCTAAGGACATCACACACATCCATGCCCGAGGCAGGATTCGAACCTGCGTCCGTAGCAGTCGCGCGGTTCCGGACTGCGCGCCTAGAACCGCTAGACCACCGCGGCCGGCTCACAATAAATGAGTTCCAAGTTTTCAGTGATGTTTCGTTGCTTCAAGTATTAGATCAGTTTGTTTCTTCGTTTTACTGTTAAGATTAGGAATCACAGCACAACAAAAGAAAAATCTAAGGTCAACGTCACTGTTTCCACCAAGTCAGTTACTGTATCTACAAAAGGCTGTTCCAGCCTAGTCGTGATTTTCAAGTGCTGACAAGAATGTGACAGAACATGAGCGTGAAAATACTTTCAAAATACTACCTCCTGTAAGCCATCGGGCTAAGTAAGCAATAGTATCGGGTGTAACGACCGTAGGTCTGTTTAGATTTTAGATGCATCGTGGCGCTCCGTACTTCGACTCACAATGTTGGTATAAGAATGGTAATATTTTGAAAACATTTTGACACTCATGTTCTTTTATACACTTATATATTAACACCTGTAATGGACTACTGTGACAAAAAGGCAAATCCTGTTTATGATATAAACATAATTTTGCAGACACAGTAACAGCCCTGGCGGAAAAAAAGGTTTTAACTTCCAATAAATTAAAGAGAAGAGAATGTAATAGAAATCAGCTTTTGTCACAAAAGAGTGATAACTCGTTTCTCCGAATAATTTTTTATCATAAATGTTGCCGTCTGCGGCAGCTATTCTTAACGATATTACTAAGCTTTAATGATACACTTCAGCCACACGAAGAACTCTCTTCATGCGTTCTTCATTCCGGCTGTGGTGGATTGTTGATTGTGGTACTCCGTTTCTTAGAGCAAAACAAAAACACATTCTAATTGTTTTTTTAAAGTGCAATCGAAACTTGTAGTGGTCGTATTATGGCTCTACGATATTTTCGGAAGGGTAGTGTAGCGTGTACTAATAAATTATTGTTTCCATAAACAAGTATGATGAGTAATTACACGCTTTGCAGCGTACGCCTTAAAGTTTTTCCTACATCAGCCTTTTTATTTTAACTGAAAGTAAATGTTTTCTTTTCAAGGAGAAAACAAACTCTTCCTTACTTCCACAGGGCTTAATTTTGATAAGACAACTAACGCATTTATCATAGACTTTGGCTGCCTTCATTGGCGCCTCTCACCGCTTCGATACTATCTGTCGCTATCTGTAAAAGAGTTTTTTGTAAAATATCTGAAATGTGTTCTAAAGGTATGTGCCTAATATGGCACATTCTACAAACTGAAATATGTTTTGTTAGCACTATGGGACTTAACATCTAAGGTCATCAGTCCCCTAGAACTTAGAAAAATCTAACTAACCTAAGGATATCACACACATCCATGCCCGAGGCAGGATTCGAACCTGAGACCGTAACGGTAACGCGGTTCCAGACTGAAGCGCCTAGAATCCCTCGGCCACAACGGCCGGCTTTGTTGTCTGTGTTCCACAACTTTGACAAACTTTATTTTAACTGAAAGAAAATGTTTTCTTTTCAAGGAGAAAACAAACTCTTCCTTACTTCCACAGGGCTTAATTTTGATAAGACAACTAACGCATTTATCATAGACTTTGGCTGCCTTCATTGGCGCCTCTCACCGCTTCGATACTATCTGTCGCTATCTGTAAAAGAGTTTTTTGTAAAATATCTGAAATGTGTTCTAAAGGTATGTGCCTAATATGGCACATTCTACGAACTGAAATATGTTTTGTTAGCACTATGGGACTTAACATCTAAGGTCATCAGTCCCCTAGAACTTAGAAAAATCTAACTAACCTAAGGATATCACACACATCCATGCCCGAGGCAGGATTCGAACCTGAGACCGTAGCGGTAACGCGGTTCCAGACTGAAGCGCCTAGAATTCCTCGGCCACAACGGCCGGCTTTGTTGTCTGTGTTCCACAACTTTGACAAACTTTAGAAATGATATTATAGACCACCTTTAGCTGTTGTTTAAATTATTATTTAATAAGTGACCGATTTCAGTCAAAGATCATTATCGATTCTTCTTGTACAGACGTCACGAACATAGAAAAAATTCAGGTGGTAAGGATGATTCAAAATTGTTGTAAAAGTACAAGCAATACTTACAGCTGGGATTAATAGCAAGAGTTACATACATTCGTCAAAAAGAAACCCAATGTCAAAAATATAACTTTTTATAAACGATGCTTAGGCATGCAGAGGTAGATGCACGGAGTCTTAATTATAGACAACCACCTAAGGAACACACACAAAAAAAAAAAAAACGGCAAAGTATTATGAACAACCGACAGCCTGAAAGATCGCTAACCTGTAAAAAACTGTAAATATCTTACGACATTGTTGGTTGGGATATCCCATGGAGTGGGTTCACCTGCCAGTCGAAAACTGTGTTATTCCTCTGAACACACTGGCCCTTTCTGCTGTGGACAAGTGAGAGTTGTGCCTTTGCGTGTATTTGTAGAGTGTGGGTGTGTGTAATGGATGCGTGTATACTATGTATACTGTAGTGTTATGTTTCTATTGTATGATGCTGATGAGATAAGGGAGAGGGTGAAACCCAGTGCCGGCACAGAGGGTACTCCTCTCAAATAGCACCAAAGGGGCGTCGAGCTTAACGTCACAATCCGACGTCATGAGACACAATGGATAGTTTTGGGATTTAATCTAGGACATTGGCGCAAAGACTGGTGATCAAGAGCTTTATGCCAGAATCCCTGCTCCTCTTACCACCAAATACTGCCAGTAACGATTTCATCCACCGCCAGCATTCGAACAGGCTTACTTCCGAGTCGAGCGTCACTGCACATGTGTGCGTTAGCGACCTTAGTTACCAAGGCGGGTGGCGATCTGTGAATTGTTGTTGCTGTTGTTGTCTTCAGTCCTGAGACTGGTTTGATGCAGCTCTCCATGCTACTCTATCCTGTGCAAGCTTCTTCATCTCCCAGTACTTACTGCAACCTACATCCTTCTGAATCTGCTTAGTGTATTCATCTCTTGGTCTCTCTCTACGATTTTTACCCTCCACGCTGCCCTCCAATGCTAAATTTGTGATCCCTTTCAGAAAATGTCCTACCAACCGGTCCCTTCTTCTTGTCAAGTTGTGCCACAAACTCCTCTTATCCCCAATTCTGTTCAATACCTCCTCATTACTTATGTGATCTACCCATCTAATCTTCAGCATTATTCTGTAGCACCACATTTCGAAAGCTTCTATTCTCTTCTTGTCCAAACTATTTATCGTCCATGTTTCACTTCCATACATGGCTACACTCCATACAAATACTTTCAGAAACGACTTCCTGACAAATCTATACTAGATGTTAACAAATTTCTCTTCTTCAGAAACGCTTTCCTTGCCATTGCCAGTCTACATTTTATATCTTCTCTACTTCGACCATCATCAGTTATATTGCTCCCCAAATAGCAAAACTCCTTTACTACTTTTAAGTGTCTCATTTCCTAATCTACTTCCCTCAGCATCACCCGACTTAATTCGACTACATTCCATTATCCTCGTTTTGCTTTTGTTGATGTTCATCTTATATCCTCCTTTCAAGACACTGTCCATTCCGTTCAACAGCTCTTGCAAGTCCTTAGCTGTCTCTGACAGAATTACAATGTCATCGGCGAACCTCAACGTTTTTATTTCTTCTCCATGGACTTTAATACCAACTCCGAATTTTTCTTTTGTTTCCTTTACTGCTTGCTCAATATACAGATTGAATAACATCGGGGACAGGCTACAACCCTGTCTCACTTCCTTTCCAACCACTGCTTCCCTTTCATGTCCCTCGTCTCTTATAACTGCCATCTGGTTTCTGTACAAATTTTAAATAGCCTTTCGCTCCCTGTATTTTACCTCTGCCACCTTTAGAATTTGAAAGAGAGTATTCCAGTCAACATCGTCAAAAGCTTTCTCTAAGTCTACAAATGCTAGAAATGTAGGTTTGCCTTTCCTTAATCTATTTTCTAACATAAGTCGTAGGGTCAGTATCTGTAAAGAATTCGAGTAAGTATTTTACAAATGTGACTTATTAAACTGATAGTTCAGAAATTTTCACATCTGTCAACACCTACTTTCTTTGGGATTGGAATTTTTATATTTTTCTTGAAGTCTGAGGGTATTTCGCCTGTCTCATACATATTGCTCACCAGATGGTAGAGTTTTGTCAGGACTGGCTCTCCCAAGGTTGTCAGTAGTTCTAATGGAATGTTGTCTACTCCCGGGGCCTTGTTTCGACACAGGTCTTTCAGTGCTCTGTCAAACTCTTCACGCAGTATCGTATCTCCCATTTCATCTTCATCTACATCCTCTTCCATTTCCATAATACTGTCGTCAAGTACATCGCCCTTGTATAGACCCTCTATATACTCCTTCAACCTTTCTGCTTTCCCTTCTCTGCTTAGAACTGGGTTTCCATCTGAGCTCTTGATATTCATACACGTGGCTCTCTTTTCTCCAACGGTCTCTTTAATTTTCCTGTAGGCAGTATCTATCTTACCCCTAGTGAGATAAGCCTCTACATCCTTACATTTGTCCTCTAGCCATCCCTGCTTAGCCATTTTGCACTTCCTGTCGATCTCATTTTTGAGACGTTTGTATTCTTTTTTGCCTGCTTCATTTACTGCATTTTTGTATTTTCTCCTTTCATAAATTAAATTCAATATTTCTTCTGTTACCCAAGGATTTCTACTAGCCCTCGTCTTTTTACCTACTTGATCCTCTGCTGCCTTCACTACTTCATCCCTCAGAGCTACCCACTCTTCTTCTACTGTATTTCTTTCCCCCATTCCTGTCCATTGTTTCCTTATGCTCTCCCTGAAACTCTGTACAACCTCTGGATTAGTCAGTTTATCCAGATCCCATCTCCTTAAATTCCCACCTTTTTGCAGTTTCTTCAGTTTTAATCTACAGTTCATAACCAGTAGATTGTGGTCAGAGTCCACATCTGCCCCTGGAAATGTCTTACAATTTAAAACCTGGTTCCTAAAGCTCTGTCTTACCATTATATAATCTATCTGATACCTTTTAGTATCTCCGGGATTCTTCCATGTATACAACCTTCTTTTATGATTCTTAAACCAAGTGTTAGCTATGATTAAGTTATGCTCTGTGCAAAATTCTACCAGACGGCTTCCTCTTTCATTTCTCTCCCCCAATCCATATTCACCCACTATGTTTCCTTCTCTCCCTTTTCCTACTCTCGAATTCCAGTCACCCATGACTATTAAATTTTCGTCTCCCTTCACTACCTGAATAATTTCTTTTATCTCATCATACATTTCATCAATTTCTTCGCCATCTGCAGAGCTAGTTGGCATATACACTTGTACTACTGTAGTAGGCATGGGCTTCGTGTCTATCTTGGCCACAATAATGCGTTCACTATGCTGTTGGTAGTAGCTTACCCGCACTCCTATTTTTTATTCATTATTAAACCTACTCCTGCATTACCCCTATTTGATTTTGTATTTATAACCCTGTATTCACCTGACCAAAAGTTTTGTTCTTCCTGCCACCGAACTTCACTAATTCCCACTATATCTATCTTCAACCTATCCATTTCACTTTTTAAATTTTCTAACCTACCTGCCCGATTAAGGGATCTGACATTGCTCGCTCCGATCCGTAGAACGCCAGTTTTCTTTCTCCAAATAACGACGTCCTCTTGAGTAGTCCCCGCCCGAAGATCCGAATGGGCCCCTGCAATTACTGAAAAGGCTGCTGCCCCTCTTCAGGAACCACACGTTTGTCTGGCCTCTCAACAGATACCGCTCCGTTGTGGTTGCACCTACGGTACGGCCATCTGTATCGCTGAGGCCCGCAAGCCTCCCCACCAACGGCAAGGTCCATGGTTCATGGGGGTGGATCTGTGAATTACGTAGACACAATTTCAGTCAGTCGACCTTCATCACTAGCGTTAGCGTTGTAAGAAAATATCCCCAAAATGTTCGATTTCTTTTCCGGCTCGAATTGTTTGCTCAGAATGGCACTTGGTTCCTTAGCAGAATGTGAAAATATTGCCAGGTCCATATGTCTACCTTTCTCTGCCTGACTTAAAACAGTAACATTATTTTCGATTTTATCCCATAAACGCTTAGCAAACGTCGACGGATTGCATTTGTCGCTGTTCTAAAATTCAGCTGCTTAAAATTTGATTCAGCAGATAACTGATGAGAACTACTCCGTTTGAAGAAGCCTCGGAAGGCTCAACAGTACCGACCAACCGCCGTACCATCCTCAGACAATAGGCGTCACTGGATGCGGATATGAAGGGACGTGTGGTCAGCACACCGCTCTTCCGGTCGTTGTCAGTTTTCGTAACCGGAGCCACTACTTCTCAATCATGTACACTACTGGCCATAAAAATTGCTACACCACGAAGATGACGTGCTAGAGACGCGAAATTCAACCGACAGGAAGAAGATGCTATGATATGCAAATGATTAACTTTTCAGAGCATTCACACAAGGTTGGCGCCGGTGGCGACACCTACAACGTGCTGACGTGAGGAAAGTTTCCAACCGATTTCTCATACACAAACAGCAGTTGTCCGGCGTTGCCTGGCGAAACGTTGTTGTGATGCCTCGTGTAAGGAGGAGAAATGCGTACCATCCCGTTTCCGACATTGATAAAGGTCGGATTGTAGCCTATCGCGATTGCGGTTTATCGTATCGCGACACTGCCGCTCGCATTGGTCGAGATCCAATGACTGTTAGCAGAATATGGAATCGGTGGGTTCAGGAGGGTACAGCATTATGATGGCCGCATCCGTGTTTGGCGACGTCGCGGTGAACGCACATTGGAAGCGTGTATTCGTCATCGCCATACTGGCGTATCACCCGGCGTGATGGTATGGGGTGCCATTGGTTACACGTCTCGGCCACCTCTTGTTCGCATTGACGGCACTTTGAACAGTGGACGTAACATTTCAGATGTGTTAAACCCGTGGCTCCACCCTTCACTCGATCCCTGCGAAGCCCAACATTTCAGCAGGATAATGCACGACCGCATGTTGCAGGTCCTGTAGGGCCTTTCTTGATACAGAAAATGTTCGACTGCTGCCCTGGCCAGCACATTCTCCAGATCTCTCACCAATTGAAAACGTCTGGTCAGTGGTGGCCAAGCAACTGGCTCGTCACAATACGCCAGTCACTACTCTTGATGAACTGTGGTATCGTGTTGAAGCTGCATGGGCAGCTGTACCTGTACACGCCATCCAAGCTCTGTTTGACTCAATGCCCAGGCGTATCAGGGCCGTTATTACGGCCTGAGATGGTTGTTTTGGGTACTGATTTCTCAGGATCTATGCACCCAAATTGCGTGAAAATGTAATCAGATGTCAGTTCTAGTATAATATATTTGTCCAATGAATACCCGTTTTTCATCTGCATTTCTTCTCGGTGTAGCAATTTTAATGGCCAGTAGTGTACTCCTGAGTTGTCCTGGCAAGGGCTGAGTGCACGCAACATCACTTAGCATACCCGGACAGTCACCCATCCAAGTGTTAGCCAAGCCAGACAGCGCTTAACTTCGGTGATCTGACGGGAACCAGTGTTAGCACTGTGGCAAGGCCGTCGGCTGTACAATAACTAAGTAACCCCCAAAAATTGTTTTTTTTACTAAAATAATCGAGCGAGTTAGATGAAAACATGGAACCAAGTGAATCAGATTAAGGCGCTGGACTCGTGATCGGCGGCTGCCGGGTATGTTCCTAGCACTGTGTATCTGACAAACCACTTGTGATAACTGCGACCAATATGTGCAGTTTTTTTTATTTCCCCGGGGCAAGCTCTGTATTATTTCACACTCTGTTATGAAGGTTTCTGTTCCGTTTCTAATGACATCGTTGTCAATCGATCTGAGAAAATATCGTCAAAAGTAACAGAAAGTGGCCACGCTGGTGCCAGGAAGTCACGTAAGAGTACACACCCACTTAGCGAGTGTTGCAGTAGAATTCTCAGTCGTGCCCATGTCCGGACCCGAAACAAGCAGTGCGTAGTGGCGTGGACAGGGATGGGTGTGTGCGTGTGGCAGTGCGGTATCGCGACGATGCATCGTGCGGCGGATGAATGAGCAGTGAGCGGGCGCGACACACGTGCGCGCCAAGGACACCCCTTGTCGCCGCTCCTTATCTGCGCCCTCCGACCTCCGAGACAGAAATAGTTCACAGCTTGCAGCCCGCCAGACGCGACACCGCTCGCCTATCGATGCTAACTGTCTACTTATTCGGCCTTGTCAACTTCACATCAGCTCTCGGCATGCTAATTCTAATTCTACATTTTCTTCGCACTCGCACGTTCCACGTGTCAGAGCAACCTGTGTCACAAATCTAGCTATGTTGCAGATATGGGAACCTTTCAGCACACGAAAGGCGTTATCCCACGTGTACATATTGCCAAAAAGGCTTTTATTCAGCATGTGGTAGAATTCTAGTAGCAGGATGCAAACAGTTATTATTTTGTTATAGCGCTGAAATACTTTTACACTTATCTTCTCCATTCCGTTTCTTATTAATGCGTACTCAAATCCCTTCCACAATATGTTGTTCGTCTTTCCAGCTGAAATCAAACTGTCTTTTTGACACTGACCTAGACTGATCATTTTCCCTTCGCCTCCCCAATCGAGCGAGGCGGCGCAGTTCTAAGCAGACTGGACTCTGCGACGGTACCTTTTAGTTACTGCTGTTGAACTGCTCTTCGACACAACATCCTATACGAGCAAACCATTTGCATCTTTACCTATGGTTACCCATACTCTTGGTACGTGGACAATGTACGGAACTGTTTAAAAAGAATAGAGTCAGTTCCACAAGAAAGTGTACACCATAATTTTAATGTAACGTCCGTCGCGACATCTGTGGTAGTGGTCTCGAATCTGTAATCAGAGCGCTTTTGCACACTGTATTGATAAACAGTGTGGGGTTGTATCTTTTAGCTATTTACAATTATTTACAGCCAATTTAAACGTTTAAAAAATGTGCCATATTTATCAAAACTGCCTTCTGAGGTCCGTTAAGAAGCAATTTGTTTCGAGCGAGGCAAACTGGGTACATCAAGAGGATAATGACCCGAAACATCGCAGCCATCTCTGTACAGCGTGGAAACAAGCCAATGGGGTCTTCATGATGGATATCTCCGTATGCACATCCGATCGATGATGTTTGGTCATATAATAAGATGAAGCTTACAGGAAAACCAATATATACTGTGAAGCATCTGTCATAGAAAATCAGGACGATATGAAGATCGTTACAGAGAGAATAAGCAGAAAATCTCGTGGAGAGCATGCCAAATGGTTCCAAGCTATAATCGATAATGGCGACGATTGGATTAACCATTAGGTAATTGTGCAATTAGTAATAACATGTATTTTCATGTAAACATATATTTATAATAGTGTCTTTTATTTCATACAGATGACGTCGTACACTTTCTTGTGGAAATGACTGTAGTTCGATGTAGTCATAAGGTCGAGCCGTGCACGTCTGCCTTCATGTCCTGCACCTAATTCGCTGCAAAGAATCACCTGTAACTTTGATCCTGCGGTGAAATAATCTCTGCATGGCTAGAATACCGAGTTAATAAAATGTAAATAAATACAAAATAAAAGTTAAATGACTAATTTATAACAAGGGTTCTATTCAAACGTCTGTAATTGAGTTTTTGAGAACAGCCACAGGTCGCACTTTGCATTTTTTATTGACCGATTTCGCTCTTCAAATGAACAAGGGCATCGTCAGAATAGACAGTTTAAAGATCACTGACAGCATTTAAGATTGAATGTGAAGTTGGCTGACAGCCCCAAAGATTAAACTGGCTGTACTATAGTACTTAAACTTATGTTTAAAGTACGCTTAAAGTACAGTAGTAAATTATGACATTGACAGCGCAAACCTTAATGCTGCCAGCCTTGTTAATTCGAAGAGCGAAACCAGTCAATAAAAAACACAAAGTGCGACTTGTGGCTGTTTTCAAAAACTTAGTTTCAACAGTCGCTCACTTTGCATGCAGTGTCTCCCTTAGTAAGTCTGTAACTGATGTAGATGACACAGAATTATGTTTACAATGTTTATTCAAGAAAGGACATGTTAAATAATCAGGGTATTCAATTAAAACACAGACAGAAAATACCTTATCAAATACAGTAAAGTTACGATGAGAGTGTTACCAGACTGGCAGCAAAATGTTCAAACTAAATAGTCATCGAAGATATGCAAAAACTAAGTCCATTTCGTAATCACAATGCACGAAATATTCACTGGCTCAAAACAATTCAGAGTGCAGCATGATGATTTGCAAATTATCACCCGTGATACAAAGAATACTATCACATACTCTATCCTCAGTTCCATAATAAATGTTGAAAACATTAGAGTTCTACTCTGGGGCACATTCAGATTTCTCGCGAGACAGAGTTGCTTCAAAAGTTCGAGAATTGTAGCGACCATTCACCTCCCAGAATCAATCACCTATACGACTGAATCACGCATGTTACCGTAGGCAGGTCTGCTTTTTTCCAGTACTCGACACATAGCGTTCAGAATCGCTCTCTTGAGCTCTCCATTCGAAAAGTCCCAATCTCCACTTGACTCCTATAGTGTTCAGCTACTGTCCGCTTTTCCATTGGTTGAAGGCCATCCCCACCAGAACTACATTGTTCTTAAGATTACAGACATGATTTGACTCATCTTGACCACTTCCTGGACTAAACTAATAGGTCATATTATCAAAATACTTACGTAAGGAAATACAATAAACATTCAGTCACAATGAGACCAGTCACAATAAATATAAATAAAGGCTTGTTCAAATGGTTTAAATGGCTCTGAGCACTATGGGACTTAACTTCTGAGGTCATCAGTCCCCTAGAACTTAGAACTACTTAAACCTAACTAACCTAAGGACATCACACACATCCATGCCCGAGGCAGGATTCCAACCTGCGACCGTAGCGGTCACGCGGTTCCAAACTGAAGCGCTTAGAACCGCACGGCCACACCGACCGGCAAAAGGCTTGTTCATAAATAAATAAGCCAGTATTCTTGTGCAAGAGTCTTGATAAAAGACAACAGATCATCGTTAAATTTTATTTAAAGAACTACATAGGTTTAATTATTAGAAGGATCTTTTGGCACTCTTTTACAAACGTGGAGTCAGTTAGTACATAAGATTCATCACTTTTAAATTAGCACAGTTTTTAACAGCACTTGTAATAAACATTTAAATAAACTTACTGGTCAAATATTAAACTGTACAAAATGTGAGGAACTGATGCTGTGTTCATTTGCTGTGTAAATGTGGACGATACTATGGTCTGACACATATTTACATGATGAGAAAGATATAAAGGATGTCTTAAATCACTAAATAAAATAGATACAGATTCGCAGCTTCCAGAGATGATTGCTATAGTGCAATGCTGTCATCTCAGATATCGTATTGATATCGCATGAAGCGATTAAAAGTTGTTTATCCAGAGATTCATTGTATTGACGTTTATTCGCTATGAAATATTAACTTCTGTGGTTTTAAAGATATTTAAATACAGTTGGGGCATTGGATAAGCTACATTTTTCTGGGATTGCCGATGTATTCAGGTTTGCATTAATATTTGATTGTAATTTATTATAGGCTCTCAAAGAGTTTTAAGAAGCCATCTTTCAGCTTGTCTGACACTCCACCATTTCTTGGAGCATTGTCTCACCTCTTAAGCGTCAAAATCCTCCGTGCCCGGATTTTCTCCATTTCCGGCCAAGCCTTTGTGCCCGCACCTGGGCTCGCCAGGAATGGTCGATGCCTCTAGACCGGGCCGCGGCATTTTGTCAGCCCTGGGACTGTCTGCCTGCGCTCAGCTTTACAAGAAATTCATCTCACCTCATCATAATAATGAGCGACAGATTAGCTCACCTAAATACGCGTAATGTTACAACTCTCATTCGGGAGGATGATGGTTCAAATCCGCCTCCAACCATCCTGATGTAGGTTTTCCGTGATTTTCCTAAATTGCTACTGGCAAATGTCGGGTCGGTACCTCTGAAACAGCACCACCGATTTCCAAACAACAACCAATCCAAAAGTGTGCTCCACCTCTAATGACTTCGTTATCGACAGGACGTTAATCCTAATCTTTCTTCCTTTGTTTCTCTACTCACCACTTTCTCTTTAACACATAGCTTCATTACGTTGTTGTTTTACTGACTGCATAAGACTGAAGTAATTACTTCGCAAAGGAATCACAACTCGAACGTTAGCTTCAACACCACGTTGTTTTACTAGGTATTCTCCTATCGGAGATGGTATGTCGTTTGTTTCCTCTGACCTGGCATCGGGCGCATCTGTCAAGTTCCAGGTGGCCGTACAGTTCGTGTGGCGTTATTTTTTCACTTGAAGGCAAGGAGAGCGGTGTGTGTCTTTCTTTTGTCGTCTGTAGGTAAGTTTAAATTACTCATTTCCTTCACTCTTGCTCTTCTTATATTACACAGTACTACATTTTCTTATTTAATAATACTAACATTAGAGTTAATTTTAAACGAAACGAAGGAATAACAAAACGTTGTAAAGTGAAAGTCCCGGCATTTACCTGAAGAATTTTTACCTTCACTCTTAACAAAACAGTTACAATACCTATGCCCTAACAATGGAAATGTCCCTATCATTAAAAATTATGTATATTTTTATACTCTGTTAGTTCCATTAAAACGCCATGAAACTATTACAGTTGTTAGTTTAGTGTAATATTCACCATGTTGTTCCTGAGCTACCACAGCAGCTCATTTGGTAGAGATTATAGTAAACGTGACCTATTTTCTTTATGAAGAATATTTTTACTAGCATAGGGATTTTAAAACGGCGATGACGTGACCCAGACGTATGAAAAATGTAAAAGGGGCAGTCAAATGAAACCCGAACACCTGCCCAACGGGATCGTAGAATGGCTCCACTCAAAAGTAATCTCTACACACAGATCAATTCTTCTTTCGTAGAAGGCGGTCGGCCATTGACCAATCCACAACCCCACCCACTGTTGCACTTCCTCGTCTGAACGAAACCGGAGTCCACAGATGTCTTTTTCCGGCCAACAAAGATGTGTAAATCACCTGGAATGTACGGAGGATGTTGCAGCGTTTCGCAGCCAAATCGCTGAAGCGTGACCTTCATCTGATTGGTAGTGCGGTGGCGGGCCTTACCGTACAACAGAATGATTTCATGCGACAGCATTCCGACAGCTCGAGGGAAAATGGAAAAGCAAACAGTGGAAACGTCCTACATCTCCCCTGCGAAAGAAATCCAAAGCTGTTCACACAAGATGAGTTAAGGTCATGATGACCTTTGACCTCCTTCGTCGGCACGGGCCCTCTGCTCGTCGCCGGCCGAAGTGGCCGTGCGGTTAAAGGCGCTGCAGTCTGGAACCGCAAGACCGCTACGGTCGCAGGTTCGAATCCTGCCTCGGGCATGGATGTTTGTGATGTCCTTAGGTTAGTTAGGTTTAACTAGTTCTAAGTTCTAGGGGACTAATGACCTCAGCAGTTGAGTCCCATAGTGCTCAGAGCCATTTTTTGAACCTCTGCTCGTCGAGTTCCTTGAGCTTGAAATCTCAATCAGTGCCCAGCCCTATGAAGACACTTCGCAGAAACTACGAAGCACCATAAAGTCAAGATGCCCAGGAATGCTGTCGCAAGGTATCGTTCTATTGCACGATAAAGTCCGTCCTCAAACTGCCACTCGGACGAATACGCTACAGCGATTTGGTCAGGAAACACTGCAGGATCCTCCGTGCAGCCCTTGTGGCTTGTACGTGTTTGGCGACCTAAAGAAAGACATTCTTAGACGCCGGTTTCAGTTGGACGAAGAAGTGCAAGAGTGCGTGAGGTTGCGGGTCCGTCAGCGGCCGACTGCGTTGTACGAAACAGGAATTGATCATCTCGTCTCCCATTGGGAAAAATGCCTTAACACGTGCGGTAATTACTTTTGAATGGCAGCATTACTTGGCCCTGTTGTGACCGGTGTTAGGTTTTAATTTGATTGGCCCTTAAGTAATTTCAAATCAAAATGTTCAGATGTGTGTGAAATCTTATGGGACTTAACTGCTAAGGTCATCAGTCCCTAAGCTTACACACTACTTAACCTAAATTATCCTAAGTGTGGTGTCACCGCCAGACACCACACTTGCTAGGTGGTAGCCTTTAAATCGGCCGCGGTCCGTTAGTATACGTCGGACCCGCGTGTCGCCACTGTCAGTGATCGCAGACCGAGCGCCGCCAAACGGCAGGTCTAGAGAGACTTACTAGCACTCGCCCCAGTTGTACAGCCGACTTTGCTAGCGATGCTACACTGACAAATACGCTCTCATTTGCCGAGACGATAGTTAGCATAGCCTTCAGCTACGTCATTTGCTACCACCTAGCAAGGCGCCATTACCAATTTATATTGAGCTTCTTATTACTGTACCGTCAGACCGATGTTCTCAATTGTGGATTAAAGTTAAGTATTCCAAGAACTACGTTCTTTTCTTTATAGGATGATTACTTTACCTTGTTCCAGACCTCACGCCAATCTGCGTGAGCTTAACGCGTGCCTTTCGGTTTCCTCCGAATGGCTTGGCTGTCTTGCTGCGCCACTACACTAAGGACAAAAACACACACCCATGCCCGAGGGAGGATTCGAACCTCCGCCGGCATGAACCGCACAGTCTATGACTGCAGCGCCTTAGACGAAGTAATTTCAGTATTTTCCATTACTTGTAACCTTATAACATTGCAACCACAAAGTTTCACATTTATTGGACAGTGGAAAGTATCGTTGACCATCTTTACCATATATCCAAACTCACAGACGTGCCGTTAACTTCTCCAACACTATCCTTTCGAACCTTAGAAATAATTATCACTGGAAACTTGATTTTTAAGTTACGAGGGGCCGCGGATAACACTGGCCACGGTGTCAAAATATACTACACAGCTTTGAGAAACAGTGTCGATTTTCATCATCAACTTTGGGATAGATAATAATAGTGATTCGTGTATAGAAATGACTACAATTATGTCACAGATGTATGATTTACGTGTAGATGTTCACGTAGCTCAGTTTTAACAATCACAAACACTCAGAAAGCAACAATACATGAAAGAAAGTCATCAAGCAATCGTTGAAGGGATTATATATTTATAATTGGTTCTTATTTAAGCAGCAGTTGATATTAATTGAAATCATGGCTGCCTTTGTTTCTGACTGGAGGCCAGGAGTTTGTATTTCAGATCCAGCTACCTAACTCTCAATTTCCATCTCAAAAGTAACAGATATTACATTCCTCTGTTGTTGTTTCATCACCGCCCCCAACATAGCCGGAGGGTGGGTTGTTAACGGTAAAACATTTGTTCCTCAACTAGAGAATTTTAAAAAAGTATGAAAAGTTATTTAAAAATTTTAAAAAGGTGTTCACCTACATGTAGTTTACAAGTTAAAATGTTGAAGACATTCTTTGAGCTTTTGTCATAAAATAGAGACCGGCACTCTTGATATTTATATAAATAAAACGGATGTCTTCCATGGTGTTTGGCACAGGAATATATGAGAAATAGATTTGTTGATTGTGAAGAAGAAGTGAGCCAGATGTGATGACGGTATTTGTGGGGACGGGTTTTGGAAGAGATGCCGTATGAGTGTGTTTTGGAATAGTATCACTACCCACGCTGTTGGAAATGGAAGGAAAGAAGCTGGAACAAGAGGGGTCTTGAGCTGGAGAGAAAAACGAGTATTTAGCGAAAGCTGAAAGTTAGGATAGAATACGAAAAGTGTGTAGGTGTAAGGCTTGGGGAGGGGAAGGTGTGCTGATGCAAGCGCGACAGATACAATGGTTGGTAATGAAAAGATTGGATGGCTGGTGTCAACTATGCGGAAAGAGTGGGAAATTCGAAGATGAATGTACGTGAGAGGGAGAAGTTACTACGTTTTTAGAGGATCAGAGGGGAGGAGGGACAGAGGTAGGCAGATATACACTCCTGGAAATTGAAATAAGAACACCGTGAATTCATTGTCCCAGGAAGGGGAAACTTTATTGACACATTCCTGGGGTCAGATACATCACATGATCACACTGACAGAACCACAGGCACATAGACACAGGCAACAGAGCATGCACAATGTCGGCACTAGTACAGTGTATATCCACCTTTCGCAGCAATGCAGGCTGCTATTCTCCCATGGAGACGATCGTAGAGATGCTGGATGTAGTCCTGTGGAACGGCTTGCCATGCCATTTCCACCTGGCGCCTCAGTTGGACCAGCGTTCGTGCTGGACGTGCAGACCGCGTGAGACGACGCTTCATCCAGTCCCAAACATGCTCAATGGGGGACAGATCCGGAGATCTTGCTGGCCAGGGTAGTTGACTTACACCTTCTAGAGCACGTTGGGTGGCACGGGATACATGCGGACGTGCATTGTCCTGTTGGAACAGCAAGTTCCCTTGCCGGTCTAGGAATGGTAGAACGATGGGTTCGATGACGGTTTGGATGTACCGTGCACTATTCAGTGTCCCCTCGACGATCACCAGTGGTGTACGGCCAGTGTAGGAGATCGCTCCCCACACCATGATGCCGGGTGTTGGCCCTGTGTGCCTCGGTCGTATGCAGTCCTGATTGTGGCGCTCACCTGCACGGCGCCAAACACGCATACGACCATCATTGGCACCAAGGCAGAAGCGACTCTCATCGCTGAAGACGACACGTCTCCATTCGTCCCTCCATTCACGCCTGTCGCGACACCACTGGAGGCGGGCTGCACGATGTTGGGGCGTGAGCGGAAGACGGCCTAACGGTGTGCGGGACCGTAGCCCAGCTTCATGGAGACGGTTGCGAATGGTCCTCGCCGATACCCCAGGAGCAACAGTGTCCCTAATTTGCTGGGAAGTGGCGGTGCGGTCCCCTACGGCACTGCGTAGGATCCTACGGTCTTGGCGTGCATCCGTGCGTCGCTGCGGTCCGGTCCCAGGTCGACGGGCACGTGCACCTTCCGCTGACCACTGGCGACAACATCGATGTACTGTGGAGACCTCACGCCCCACGTGTTGAGCAATTCGGCGGTACGTCCACCCAGCCTCCCGCATGCCCACTATACGCCCTCGCTCAAAGTCCGTCAACTGCACATACGGTTCACGTCCACGCTGTCGCGGCATGCTACCAGTGTTAAAGACTGCAATGGAGCTCCGTATGCCACGGCAAACTGGCTGACACTGACGGCGGCGGTGCACAAATGCTGCGCAGCTAGCGCCATTCGACCGCCAACACCGCGGTTCCTGGTGTGTCCGCTGTGCCGTGCGTGTGATCATTGCTTGTACAGCCCTCTCGCAGTGTCCGGAGCAAGTATGGTGGGTCTGACACACCGGTGTCAATGTGTTCTTTTTTCCATTTCCAGGAGTGTACAATTTGTGGCAGATTGATCGACTTCGATGATTTGGAGGGATCTATAGAATTTACGTTCGAGGGTTGTAGGTTAGGACAGTCGTAAGTTGTGAGATAGAAGCCATGGGCGCAGAAGCTCAGGATGGTTCGTCCTGTAATGGTTGCCTGAGTCTTGGAAGGGTTGATCTTAAAGAACCACTGGTTGAACCAAGAGATAAAATTTGTATGATAGAGATGAAGGGATTTCTCGAGTATTGGTTACAGAGCTGGAAATGTAGTGTCGTTGAGGTCCTGGATAAGGTGGACAGCAAGAGGGGTATCGTCATATCAGCATTGTATAGGATGTACGGGAGTCGACGAGAAACGGAGCCTTGGTGTTCAGCTGATAGTATGGAAATGATGCATTAAAGTAGGCACAGCTTTTTAGATACGCATAGATCGAGGTTGAAGCTGGAATCTCATATACGGTCGTATGCTTTTTTACAGAAATATGACAGATTTATATTTTTTTGAGTAGGACACTGGAGCTGGACGTCGGGTTTCAATTAGAGTAGAAACCACTTTCCTTAAAATGAAGGCATAGATGTTTATTTAGGTTTATATGGATTCATTGTGAGAGGATATGTTCAAATAATTTGCGTAAACCTGAGGTGCAGTGATGTATCGGTATGAGGAGAGGAAACTGGCAGTTTTGCTGCGTATAGGGAAGAATAGGATTCAGAAGGTTTTCTGCGGTTCGGGTTAGTAACCCGTGGGACGGAACAGAATGCTTAGGCTGCCTAGGTTTTTTTTAGGGAAAAATACGTAATTCCTTCAGGTGTTATAAGGAATACAATAGTGACCCTGAACAGCGTTCATTTTTTGATAAATACTGTTTAATGTTTTGTGCATTGCCTGTTGTGTTGAATTGCGTTTTTCTTATGTGCTCTAGTTAGTGGGATCTAGGAACAAGAGTTGACAGACTGGTGTTGCTACTTTCGTTGACACCATGGAATAAGGATTAATCAAACTTGGGATCATCAGAGATTGTGAAAGTATCTAAGAGGTAGGATACACGTGGATAGATTATCAGTGTGGTTGTGAAAGCCTTCTGATACTCTGAAAAGTTTATACTTAATATACAGTTAAGGTTTGTGCATGCATATCGCCAATACCGGAGCTTCTTCGCGTTTGTTAGATTTTTATGGGTATGTGTATTTTCCGATGACGTATGAATGCATCTGAGTCTGCAGAACTGGTTATTATAATTGACAGGAATCACCGGGGAGCAGCAGAGATCATAAGGGTAGGTAGTTTAGACTGGGATGTGGGTGCATATGGCATCTGAGCAGATCTGTTGCGGGAAGGAAGTGGCAAGGAGGATATAATCAAGGTGTTCAAAAATAAGGAGGACCTTTTTATCTGGATAACCAACAATGGCGTGCAAACATAAGGACGAAAGTAATTTCTACACGATGTTTCAACGCCAAGAATCATAGCGCGATGAAATTTGGACCATATGTAGGAAGAACTGCTACAGTATAGTTTTTGGTGGTATTTTAACACTTTAAGCTGCTGAATAATTTATGTTTAATTGTACGACCGGTTTCAGTCAGACACCAATTCATCCTTCTGTGGTGTTGGTGGTGGTGGTAAGTTCCTATGGGCCCAAACAGTTGAGGTCATCGGTCCCTAGACTTACACTCTACTTAATCTAACTTAAACTAACTTACGCTAAGGACAACACACACACACCCATGCCCGAGGGAGGGCTCGAACATACGACGGAGGGAGCCGCACGTACAGTGGCAAGGCGCTCAGGGCGCGCGGCAACACGGCGCGGCTCATCCTTCTGTGGGCGGTCCCACATTTTGCGAAGATTATTCCGACTAGGTTGCAGAAGTTTCGCTGGGAAGTCCTTTATCATTCTCCATAGAGTATCGATCTCTCCCCGTGCGACTTCCGCATTTTTGGATCCCTGAAAAAAGCCATTCTTGGCTGTCGATTTGCTTCGGACGAACAATAACACGCCTGGGTACAGCCAGGGCTCCGTAGGCAACCGCAAACATTTTTTCATAAAGGCATTGACCACCTTGTCATACATTGGGATATATTTATTAACGGTTATGGTGATAACAAAAACAGTTCACTTATTTTTCTCCATCTGTTTCGTTTTCATTTGAATGTCGCTTAATATCGAAAATCAAAATTGCAGCGTACTTCAGTGAGCAGGACAACAGATGAAAAATTCTTTGTTGACCAGAGGAAAACTCGTTTCCGTCACCGTGCTCTGAATTTGATGTCATTCTGTGTTTGGGATTGAAAATTTCGTTACAATTGCTTATAACTTACCTTTTCGGAACATGGTAGCAAAAGAAGTGCTGCAGCGGAAAGGAACTAGATTGTTATTTGAGCAGGAACATGAACGTCCCGCATTAGATCGTTAAAACGGCTGAGGAGGAGATTTGTGTTTAGCGTCCCGTCGGCAACAAGGTCATTACCGATGGAAGCTCGAATTAGGGAAGGATAGCAAAGGGAATCGGCCATGCCCTTTCAAAGGAATCATCCTGGCATTTACCTGAAGCGATTTAAGGAAATCACGGAAAACCTAAATCAGGGTGGCCGGATGCGGATTTGAACCGTAATGCCCCCAAATGCGAATCTAGTATGTCAACCACTGCGGCACCTTGCTCGGACTTTAAAATGGAGTACACGGTTGGATCGGAAAAGCGTAATACATAAAATCGGACATTCCTTTTTCGAATATTCATCTGAAGTGACTAGGGAAATCATTGAAAACCTGAGCATTCAGACCCCATTGTTTCCGAATGCGAATCCAGTGGCTCCATTACAGCATCATCGTGCCCTGCTGATGTTCGAGAGAAAATAGGTAAAAAATTTGATTAATCCATCATATTTAAGGGTTATGTAGATTTTTTATATAACTTCTAATGAACACTGGTGGCGTTCTTCCAAATATGTTACGAGCAATCTTGCTATCATCGCTGGATTTGAGTTCAAATTGTTTCTGGTAGGAACAATTTCGGTGACAAGTTATTCATATATTTAATAATTCGACTGTAGCGTACGAAAAATCTTAGGGTACAAATTTTAACGAAATGAAAAATCTCCATCGCATCGTAGGGAGTGAGTGAATTTAGAACCTTTCATGGACTAAATCGATGACAATTGTCTGTTATTATAACATTTCTCGGCAGAAGCAGTATAATCACTCATTGTTTCCTTCCAACTTTCATCTATGATGATGTCGTCCAGGATACCGAGCAGCATACATAGCACACGCCCGTTGGGCATTTTGATCACAATAGCCATACATCAACACGATATCGACCTTTTCCGCAATTGGTAAACGGTCCATTTTAACACGGGTAATGTATCACGAAGCAAATACCGTCCGCACTGGCGGAATGTTACGTGATACCACGTACTTACGTTTGTGACTATTACAGCGCCATCTGTCACAAAGCGAAAAAAGTGGTCCAACTAAAACATTCATATTTCTTTACGTACTACACGAATATGTAATAAAAATGGGGGTTCCTATTTTTAAAAAAAGTAGTTGATATCTGTTTGACCTATGGCAGCGCCATTTAGCGGGCAAACCATAGCGCCCTCTGGCTTTCCCCTTCAAGCTAGACACGTTTCGTTCTTTGTAGTTTTGTCGTTTGACACTTATTTCTTAAGATATTTGGCCCAGTCACTATCAATGGACCACCCTGTATACTACTCTTATCCATTTTGTTCGGTTCCACTGAAATGCTAGTTATTTGTATTTGCAAGTATGTAGTACATTTCATGCCAATGTGACATGTGCTCTCTTCATGGTAGAGCAATTTTAATAGCCAACAGTTTATATAATCAACCGAATTTGCGCTTTACCTTTCTTCGACTCAAGCCTTGTGGGCAGTTCAGATGCATTTCATGACTGTTTGATAACTGTGACAGTAATGTGATCGTGTTGCTGTTAGTCGGTTCGGAAGGAACAAAGAAATGACTGGACGTTTCCAAGTATCTTCATTAGAAACAAAGCAATTGTGTTGTTTACAAAGGCATAATAAGGACATTGGTGCCCTGGTTCTGAAAAAACCATTCAAACGTCCGTCTGAAATTATTTGGGAAATAACGAAAAATATTAAATATTATCATCAGAAAAGTAATCTAGTTCTGCTCCTCCTGAATACACCACCTTGTATAAAGAAAAGATTACACAGAGGGTTTCCCATTTGGAAATACACTCCTGGAAATGGAAAAAAGAACACATTGACACCGGTGTGTCAGACCCACCATACTTGCTCCGGACACTGCGAGAGGGCTGTACAAGCAATGATCACACGCACGGCACAGCGGACACACCAGGAACCGCGGTGTTGGCGGTCGAATGGCGCTAGCTGCGCAGCATTTGTGCACCGCCGCCGTCAGTCAGCCAGTTTGCCGTGGCATACGGAGCTCCATCGCAGTCTTTAACACTGGTAGCATGCCGCGACAGCGTGGACGTGAACCGTATGTGCAGTTGACGGACTTTGAGCGAGGGCGTATAGTGGGCATGCGGGAGGCCGGGTGGACGTACCGCCGAATTGCTCAACACGTGGGGCGTGAGGTCTCCACAGTACATCGATGTTGTCGCCAGTGGTCGGCGGAAGGTGCACGTGCCCGTCGACCTGGGACCGGACCGCAGCGACGCACGGATGCACGCCAAGACCGTAGGATCCTACGCAGTGCCGTAGGGGACCGCACCGCCACTTCCCAGCAAATTAGGGACACTGTTGCTCCTGGGGTATCGGCGAGGACCATTCGCAACCGTCTCCATGAAGCTGGGCTACGGTCCCGCACACCGTTAGGCCGTCTTCCGCTCACGCCCCAACATCGTGCAGCCCGCCTCCAGTGGTGTCGCGACAGGCGTGAATGGAGGGACGAATGGAGACGTGTCGTCTTCAGCGATGAGAGTCGCTTCTGCCTTGGTGCCAATGATGGTCGTATGCGTGTTTGGCGCCGTGCAGGTGAGCGCCACAATCAGGACTGCATACGACCGAGGCACACAGGGCCAACACCCGGCATCATGGTGTGGGGAGCGATCTCCTACACTGGCCGTACACCACTGGTGATCGTCGAGGGGACACTGAATAGTGCACGGTACATCCAAACCGTCATCGAACCCATCGTTCTACCATTCCTAGACCGGCAAGGGAACTTGCTGTTCCAACAGGACAATGCACGTCCGCATGTATCCCGTGCCACCCAACGTGCTCTAGAAGGTGTAAGTCAACTACCCTGACCAGCAAGATCTCCGGATCTGTCCCCCATTGAGCATGTTTGGGACTGGATGAAGCGTCGTCTCACGCGGTCTGCACGTCCAGCACGAACGCTGGTCCAACTGAGGCGCCAGGTGGAAATGGCATGGCAAGCCGTTCCACAGGACTACATCCAGCATCTCTACGATCGTCTCCATGGGAGAATAGCAGCCTGCATTGCTGCGAAAGGTGGATATACACTGTACTAGTGCCGACATTGTGCATGCTCTGTTGCCTGTGTCTATGTGCCTGTGGTTCTGTCAGTGTGATCATGTGATGTATCTGACCCCAGGAATGTGTCAATAAAGTTTCCCCTTCCTGGGACAATGTATTCACGGTGTTCTTATTTCAATTTCCAGGAGTGTAGCATTTAAATCTCATCAGAATATCTGTAACAACTCTGGGCCACTTTGCACTTAAATGGCCTTGAAAAGCGCAAGCGATAGCGCACAATATTATGATGACATTATAAGGATCATCAAAATGAAATAGCTGATCAGAATGTATTATTTTACTGCCCTCAAAACGAATTCCACCATGATTCAGTCTTGGATTGTGATCTGATGAGGTCAAGGTCAATGACCCACGTGTGATGTCATGATGACATCAAGTCCGCAAGTCCGCAGCTCGTGGTCAAGTGGCTAGCGTTGCTCTCTGTAGATCACGGGGTCCCGCGGTCGATTCCCGGCCGGGTTGGGGATTTTGTCTGCCCGGGGTCTGGGTGTTTGTGTTGTCCTCATCATCTCATCATCATCATCATCATCATCATCAGTCGTGATTGTGCTAGACTGGACTGCGTAAAACATTTTAGTGTGAAAAGATTGGCACTTCGAACGGGTGCTGATGACCGCGCAGTTGAGCGCCCCGCAAACTAAACATCATCATCATCATCATAATTATAATCATGACGTCATAGTAAAGGGAGGTGTGGCTTGCGACTTCATGGATGAGGTACATCCATCATGAATCTATGTGTATTTCTTGTTGGCCTCAAATAGTGTCAACTTGCTGTGTATTTGCCATTGCTTAATGGAGCAAGGCGCGACTTGCTGTAATAAGTGTGAACTTGTTTAGTTAACATCGTGATTAAACTTACTGACATCTGCAGATGCGTCCTGACGCCGTCTCCAAGCATATCATATTCCATCAAATGAAGAGAAATGCACGTCCGGGGTAATGGCAGTCATCATGTTAACTAACTATAATCCCCCCCTCACTAGTACCTAGAGGTGATGACAGTCAACATATCAACTATCCATCTTTGCCCCTCAGCTACATTCAAGGTAATGGCATCTCGTGCTTTTCAATAGCCTATGTGAATGAAACTCCGGTCCATTCCATTTCTTTCTGCTTTTTTAATTAAACGCCCATCCATTCCGTTCCTTTCTAACTAACAAAATTTCTAGCTGATGTGATGTGTGGCAGTTAGCTCTAAATGTAGAAGTGTCTAAGTTAATGTCGAAGCGTAGGAAAAACAATGCTGTTATGTTAGAATACAGCATCACTAGTGTACTGTTTGACACAATCACATTGATTAAATGTCTAGACAAAATACTGCATCTTTATATAAAATGGAACGAGCATTTAAGGATGGTAGTAGGGATGGCTAACTGTCGACTTTGGATTCTTGGGAGAATTTTACAAAAGTGTGTTTGGTAAAGACAACGTATATAGCACTAGTGCGAACCATTCTAAGTTGCTAGATTTGTTTTCGGTAGGTTCGATCAACATGATAGTATTACGGAGATACTTCGTGAACTCATGTGGGAATTCCTGGACGGAAGACGACGTTCTTTGAGAGAAACACTACTGAGAAAATTTAGAGGACTAGCATTTGAAGCTAACTGCAGAACAATTCTATTGCTTCCACGAAGATGAGAGAAATTAGTGCTCATACGGAGGCATATAGATAGCCTCTTTTCCCTCGCTCAGTTTTCGAGTAGGACATGAACGGAAATGACTAGTAGTGGTACAATGTACCCCCCCATCAGCCTATCGTATACAGTAAACGTCTGTGTAGTTGTGCGCACTGTTTATAAACTGGTTTAAAAAGTGAAGTTCGAATCGAAATCGAGAAACTAATGTTACGTATACGAACTACTTCTGTATTATAAGTGAAAGTCCAGAAAAATGCCAGAGCCTGATTAAGAATGCCTGCTGACAATCCGCAGTCGTTTGTTGTCTGTCCAGCATCTTAGCTCTGTAGATATCGATTTTCTTTCATAACCGATAAAGATTCTTGCTTACTGATCACCGCCAAAGGGTCAATGCGAAGAATTTGTGATTCTGATAGAAGTCAGACATGGGGGAGTTGAACGTGACGGGACACAGCTGCTTTCAAGTTCTGAAGACAACTCTGTAGGTATGGCAACCACAGCTATGAGAACGCGTACGACTTGACAGTGAATTTGAGCTGTTGTTAACGGTATCGCTTGCAAAACGTGAGTCACAAAATGAGCTTTGACGTTGGAGCTATTTGGAATCAACACGACCATAGTGCCGTCTCTGAGAACTCCTGAACTGTGGTGGCACTTCATGAAAAAACACCTTGAGTCCTGAAACAATCAGCACTTGCTGATTAATACGATATGCACCGGAATGCATCTGTTGCTTCAGATATGAGAACTGAAATGCCCGTTACATGGAGTTCGCAGCGTAATAAGCCAGCAGTTATGAAACTAACAACAAGTCTTAAATCTGACACGAATAAAAATTTTGAATTTGACTTTAATTTATACATAGCTCGTACATTGAACAGATAATACGATATAAATACATAACAGGTGGGGCAAATAAAATTGGCCCGGAGGAGTGGATGCGATTGGACTTTGAATTTGTAGCAGCATTGACGGAGGAGGAAAAGATCTACACTTACTTCCAACAGGGAGGGAGCAACTGCCCATACAGCTAGCCGAACCTTGAAGCATATTTACACATTCTTCACGCCTGAGAGTTGGTAGCTGAGGTCAGTCTGGTCGCTGCCCTAGCTGGCCACCCAGGGTACCTGATACGTCACCTGATGCGCGCTTACTTTGAGTGGGGAGCCCTACAGTCTAAGGTGTATCTGGTCCCGGCGGAGGTTCGAGTCCTCCCTCGGGCATGGGTGTGTGTGGTTGTCCTTAGGATAATTTAGGTTAAGTAGTGTGTAAGCTTAGGGACTGATAACTTTAGCCGTTAAGCGCCATAAGATTTCACACACATTTGAACATTTAAGGTGTATCGCAACAACCCTCACATTCTTCAAGAACAGTTGCAGAACATTTCGGATAAAAGTGCTGCAGTTCCAGCAGTCCAGCTTTGATCCACCTTCAGTAACTTGCTGGGCAGGGCTTAAAAGTGCCAAGAGATGAAAGGTGGTCAATTTCAGAATCTGCTATAATCATGTTAGTACTGTATTTATTTTCCTTTGCTGTGTTTCTTCGTATCGTGGAACTCTGGTCTCTGGGCCACCTTTATTTGATGCCCCATTCCTCTCTGAGGATGGTACACACAGGGTAGAAGTAAATGGTAGTCATTCGTAAATTTGAATAATATTTAATTACAATTGTGGACGTTATCTATGAATTGACAATAAACCACGGATGAAGTTTGTGATTGTTCACATTTCTTAGCCGAAAATGTCACGGTCAGTGCCGTAAAAATCCTGTATCCTTCACTGGTCGAAGCTCGCGCTTCTGAATTTACCTGATGAACCACATGATACCTTTCAGGATCCTTCCGATGTTATTGCACGTTCTGTCGACAGTGGAGTCATCAACGATGGAATACTAATTTATTGTAGACAGTATTCAGCCGGGTCTTATGTAGGAAATCGTGTCTCTATTCGAACACAATATTTATGATAAACCTCTGGATTACTGTGACCTGATTGTTCGTAACTCCTGTTGATTACATGTTGAGTGTCTCATTATGAAGTCACGTCAATGATTTGGCGGTGGGAAAAGAGGAGATACATTACACAGCCACAAGCCTCCAGGACGCGCTCTGTGTGACTACCGGTTACACATCCCAGGGTATGTAGGTGCAGTAAAATACATCAAAGTGGTAAAAATAAGAAGCAAGTTGATAATATCTCTATCTGGTGAAGGAAGACTGCGTTTTTTGTATCAGAGATGCACTTATTTTTAGTTGTACCTCTTTTTTAAGAAAATTGGCTTGATCCCATGTTTCTTATGTGACTGAATCCCATCTCAGATAAATAAATAATACCCGTTTACCCATTTCATTCTGCAGTAAACTCTTCTTTGGACTAAAAAAGTTTCTAGTCTCAAATTTATTTAGATACTAGAATGGGTGCCAATCTGAGAATACCGAATCTCGTGAATACTGAGGATGTTCCAAAAATTTGCCTATTATTCAAGAATTATTCTATTACTCTCTGCAAAATAATAAACAAGCAGAATCGCTTTTGTATCCCAGAAACACTGAATGTAACCTTTTCAGCAGATTAAACAGTATTCACCTTTTTAGGTGCAGGGCTACCGGCTCCTCTCATTGCTGTTTCGTTACTAGTGCAAAGCCGTCCGGAGTGATGGAGCGGTTCTAGGCGCTACAGTCTGGAACCGCGCGACCGCTACGGTCGCAGGTTCGAATCCTGCCTCGAGCATGGATGTGTGTGATGTCCTTAGGTTAGTTAGGTTTAAGTAGTTCTAAGTTCTAGGGGACTGATGACCACAGATGTTAAGTCCCACAGTGCTCAGAGCCCTTTTGAACTAGTGCCAAGTCGTGCACACACAACTCGTCTGAAGTAGATTGATTCGTTTTAAAATGGACAAGAATTTAGAATTTTTTGTATGTGCTTTCGGCCACTTCCCATAAAATACACTTTTCTTCGTGTAAAATGCACCGTACTCTTTCTTTCTGATATTCGTGTAGTGTTGGCTCTTTCATACCCCTTTATTCTATAATTATCCTGTACTTTTTCGGCGCTGTCGCCTATGGTCTCAGTTTGGACCGTCCGTCACTGTATTTTAAAGAAGTACGGCTGCTTTGATTTTTCGGTGATAATGTTGTCTGAAATCCCCGTGTTAATTACGTTTACGTTTCAGTTCTAACTGTTGAAATTGGAGAAGAAGGTTCACTATAAACCTTCACTAGCTTTGAATGAATTTCTGTTGGAGATGAGTCGTCCAAAACACAGACTATTGTGATTTCACACTATTCCAGTGTATTTATTTGAACGAAAAACACACAGCACGCTAGCTCTAAATGCCGTATAAAATAAAATATTCCACAGAGCAAGATGATGCTTGACGTTTTTGCGCAAAAGGTATAAAAATAAGAAAAACAAAAAGCCTGCAGTAACAACGCCTAGGGGTTCTGAAGCGTAAGCCCACTGCTTGAAATGCTATAATTATATGGAAACAGAAAATCTCTACAACCGTTCATCATTATATTATCTGCAAAACTGTGAAGCATACTGCGAGTACCAGTTGTCAAACAACTTTATCAACAATTATAGCATCGTTCCGAAGGTTAATGCAGAAGGATCCGTCGAGAGATGATAGAACCCTGTTTTCGTGACCAGAAAACTACTGACAGTAAGGATAAATGCGCATAGTCTCTCAGAGTGTCGGTATTCTGTGGATAATTCCTACAGAACCAAGAACCAGACTATATCGATGGATGAGTCACCGCACATGATGCGTCGTTACGTCACTGAAAGGCTTTGAAGTGATTTGATAGTCTAGCATTATTTTTCTTTGTTTATAGTTTGCCATAGTTTTGGTCAATAAATCCGCGCAGGTGCTCATGAATACATCCTCGATGATACTTGGTTTTGAATGTTCGAGGTCAGTGTATTGTTGTAAAGAAATAGTTGCCAATAAAATCATTGAGTAACGATAGAGTGCCCATAGTTGAATTACGTGAGAATGTGGCTGTACATAATATGACTCAAGTGAGGAAAAAGAAAGGACAGGGAAAGATATCGGCCGTGTTTATTCACAAGAAACTTACCAGCATTCTAATCAAACAATTTAGGAAAATCAAGGAGGATCTAAATTTGGATCTAGAATACGTATGTGTTTGGTGTAATGATTATTAGGACATATTACTTTATAACGGTGGAAGGGCTCCACCATCGTCTGATTTCAATGGCAGTTGTCTGTAAATACGTTACAGTGCTCGCCTGAGTGACATAATGTAACGTAGCAGATTATGTACGTAGTGTGAGAAACAAGAGGATGATAGTGATTGTAGGTGACGCTTCCTAAGCTGTGCTGGCAGTGAGTAAGAGAGATCACTTGGAAACATGTTTTTTCGAGTCGTGGAGTTGTTTAGAGGTTTTTCTTACCATTGAAAATGAATGAAGACATGAAGTCTCACAGAAAAATTGTGCGATTTCAAATACATTTCCTCAGTAGTCGCTAGAGTGTTATACATGCCCTCGGTGGATTGGTATGTAGACAATGAAACATAGGCTTCATCCTTCTTGTTTTAGAAGGTGTTATTATTGCCATACATCGCGCAGTACTCCGCACAGTGTAGAGATCATCAACAGTTACTTCTATTCCGTCCGCTCGTCCCCTAAACGGCTCCTTACTACACATCTAAATCCACGTATCATTATCACTGCTCAGGAATTTTATCACTCACTACAAATCTTACTCTTCCTTGTTATACTCAGCTTTCGTTCTGAAACGGCATGAGAAATGCCACAGGTCACCCGTCGGCTTTTGTCTTTTTAATTAGAGAGAATGTTGCAACTCTGTAAAGCCATAAAAGCGAAGTAAGCTCATCTCACCCTCAAGTGCATGCATTCATTGCATATGAATGTGTACAAAGGAATAACGCGCCGTCGGCGTAGCTCCCATTGCTCTCCTTGTGTGTGGGAGGAATTCTCGGCTGAGAAAAAAATGTCTGTTGCAATAAACTCCCTCGGAATTTTAATGAGCAGCGCTCTCTGCTACCAGAAGCGAAGTATCGTGCTGTACGTATTACAGATTCAACAATGAAGACATTTGTTCAGAACTTTTCAGCGACACAACAGTATTCCCTGCTGCGCCTCACTTTAACGAGGCTTTCCGTATTGTCAGAGCATATTTCTGTTTTCGGCAGGTTCAAAATAGTCTCTTGGAAACTGAACTCGTGCCTACCTACGTCCTAGACGAATCTCCTGATATGTTTCCTTTTACCCATTACTTGACAGGAGGAGACACTGTTATTTTCAATGTTGTCATACAACTTTGGTCTGACTTTTGGCTCTGAGCACTATGGGACTTAACATCTATGGTCATCAGTCCCCTAGAACTTAGAACTACTTAAACCTAACTAACCTAAGGACATCACACAATACCCAGTTATCACGACGCAGAGAAAATCTCTGACCCCGCCGGGAATCGAACCCGAGAACCCGGGCGCGAGATGTCATACAACTCTTTTCTGTCGAAACGTCTGGTGAATTCCTTCAGATATTGCCCCCCTCCCCCCGTAATTGCAATTCTTTTCTGTATACATGGTGAACATAAATAAAACCGAAAAACTGCAGGGGCGCACTCCTGAGTGGAAATTGTGGAGAAAAGGTCCTACGAACACGTGTCCGCAGACGGAAGGTGTGCGTGGAACGACAACAGATCGTCCCGGAATACAGTATAGAACTGCATCGCATCAACGTCACAACACATGTTCGAAGTGGCATCCATGGGATTGCAGGTGATAGGGATAGTAGCGGTTCTCATGCAGGATATACATCGTACTTTGGTTTACACCTCTTGACTGGAGCTTGTACTAGGGTTTGTCTCAATATCTTGTAGAAGCCGGTCCTCCAAATCTGGTGTACGCATATTCCGCCGGCTTACTGCGCGTTCGTCTTTCTGAAAGGACCCATGACCACACAAACGCCCAAAAAGGACTTGAAACATTATGTGATGTGATTGTGAGGGTACTTTTTTTGATGTAGCCGTGCTGCCGCTCGACCGTTTCCGTCTGCTTGGCCATACACACCACCATCTCGGTTTGTTCCCGGCATGAATACTGACAATTCTTCTGCTTATAGTACACTGCGTCAGTCACACAGCCTGCAACACAGAAGGAACACACGGCACATGGTTACAGGAACTGTCTTTTGTCAGCGCCATGTACTATGGCAACGATGCATTTCCGGACAAATGTTCATAGAACCTTATTTATTTCCGCTTCCAGTCAGGAATCTGACCCTGTAAGTTTTAATCATGTTAACCCTGCATACTGCTGAATTACACGTTTATGGACTATCAAATCACCACATGTAGCTCCACCATGCACTGTTGCTTTGCAAACAAATCGCGAATCCAGCATCGAGAGTGGCCGCGCGGTTAGATTGCGCGCCCCCTCCCGCCGGAGGTTCGAGTCCTCCCGCGGGCATGGGTGTGTGTGTTGTTCTTAGCATAGGTTAGTTCAAGTAGTGTGTAAGTCTACGGACCGATGACCTCTGCAGTTTGGTTCCTTAATAACTCACACACATTTGAACATTTTCCAGCATCGAAGCATCAAATATGTCGCTATCATTGGGTGGCAGACACTACATGCACATGTTAATGACGGAACAGAGATATTTACAGTAAATGTTGACAGAATTTGAACGGAGGCAAACAGCTTACTGTTCTATATACTGTAAGAACAAAAGTATCACGACATTCTAAGTAATGCAGAATTGACCGCTTGATGTCTCGAGAGGCGGATCCCCCAGAATAAGAGGAGGCGGGGAGTTTTGTGTTGTCAGTAGAGAAGCAGTAACAACAAACTGGCCGGTCAGGAGATTTCAGTGACATCGAACGTGAAGTAGTCATTAGATGTCACCTGAGTAACAAATCTGTCAGGGAAATTTAATCCCTTATAAAGCGGCCAAATCTGTCAGTTGGTGATGGGACTGTAAAGTGGAAACGCGAAGAAACAACCACAGCTAAACCAAAACCAGGCAGACCTGATGTACTGACGGACAGGGACCGTTTTTTTTTTCAGGTATGAAGCCATAAATCAACTACTACTGTCATTCTTGTCTCTGAGCGAGAACAGAAAAGAATATTTACGTTTTACAATACACAGTGGTAGTGCCTCTCCTGTTCGTATCTCAATTCTTCTGGGTCTTTCCGAAGATTGTGTGCAATGATTTACCACTTACGTAGACTTGGGCAGACTCATATACTAAAAATATTCTTTGGGCAGCTGCATGCAGTTTCTACTGTCTTGTAATTGTATCGATTTGGAATAAATGTGTGCTGATGTTCGAGCCTTCCCTATGACTTCTCAGCTGCTTGCACATAAATTCTGCTTTCTTGTCCTTGAATCGTTAAATGACATTCACATTCAGTGCTGGATTGTCATTTTATTTTGACTTTCCAATATTTTTGCTATTTTGTATTATAAAAAGTGTGTAATCTCCTGACACTTGACACGTGTTGAGAACACATGGCGATTTTCTTTTTTCTGGAACTTCGCCTTTATGACGTCAAAGGGCACGTCCGACAGACGTTACGCAGATACTCTCTGGTAGTGCCAAGTGCCGTATTCGGTAGTTCTCCGCAATGGTAAGTATCTCCTAGTACGACCATATATTCAGTGCACGCTGATTAATGAACTCCATTCAGCATCTGCTGTGAGGAATTTGCTAACGGCGTTAGTCTCACCAGCCTGTTGCTGCAGGCGCTGGTTATCACGGGTGTCTGGCGAAGATTCATTTAAGTCTCGAGGTCATTACGAGAACTTACGCAGCTATCCCGTCAAAGCGCTGCTGTTGCTAATGGGCCGCCTGTTGACGCTGGGGCGGCCCGTCTAGCTCGGCGTGATTGATTTGAGACACTACGTTAAAGCTTCGTTATCTTCTGTCGAAAGAGGAAGTACCGATCCCTTCGCAGGCCTTCCCGATAACCGCAAGTGACCCTGTTGAGCTTCGCTGAGTGCGCACAGCGAGAATTTCACCAATGCTGTCAACTTGAATAGTATCTTGCTGATACGTTATAGATTCAGTGAGTCTCTCATCGTATTGTACTACGGATATCGATCTGTAAATTAGTGCAAGAATACGGCTCCGTAAATTTAAATGCTGAACGGCCGGTCTGAATTTTTCTAAATTTCGGA
This sequence comes from Schistocerca nitens, assembly GCF_023898315.1. Lineage (NCBI taxonomy): Eukaryota > Metazoa > Arthropoda > Insecta > Orthoptera > Acrididae > Schistocerca > Schistocerca nitens. Next base: position 553,216,039 of record NC_064616.1, on the reverse strand, counting down.
ACAGAATCCCTATTTATTTATCCATATTGATAGAGCATCCAACTTTAAATGAGTGTTTCTAAAACCTTAGAAAGAAGGAAGCTTAGATGTTAACTTCTGCTCAACAAATACATCACTATAGATGGAGAACAGCTCAGCTGGAGTACCGTGGAAACAAGATGAGGTCGTTGCTTGCAGCAGAAACATCTCAGCGTTTTTTCAGTTATTTTCAGAGATCACGAAAACTTTAAGTTACTGGACGATTATTTGAACCTCGCTCTTCCTGGATTCAAGTGCATCTTCCTAACTTCTTCGCCACTTCTCTCGGTAAAACTCTGGAGATCCAACAGTAAATAGAAATGCACACCAAGTAAAGCATAAGTGAAGCAGAAAGTTCGCCAATGTGCGAAGTGTCCTGGATATTGAAAGAGTTGTTCTGTCAGAATGGGTAATTAATGTAGAACGGTAAGATTCTGTTCTATAAACATTGAGGAGAAACATTTTAGCTCCCTCTTCATGTAGTATGCGACAAACATTTTGTGCGCAACTACCCACACTTCGCACTAGCATGAAGGTGTACGCAGCACGCGTTTTTGTTATGCAACACTTACTACAGACGACTTGTTTCTTAAGCAAATTCTCTGCGTCAGTGAAGAGACCTCGCTGTAGGAATATTAATGGTTAACAGTCCTTCACGCAGATTTGGCCTTGAGATGTTTTCTTTGGTAGAAGGCCGCCTGACCGGTACTCCTCTTACTACGCTCTTTTACTATGTGACAACAATCAGAATTTTCGTAAAACACAAGGTAAGAGAAATAGGGCGAGAAGGTTTATGTATTATATAGGATACCTACAATAATCTTTACGATTTGAAATGTATAAATCAAAAGTGCACATGGTCTTCTATGAAGTAACATAACAAAATGTAAATTTTTTGTTAACAGAACCGTTAATAAATGTTTACACAATATGGATAAGTAGCGTGTCTAATGAAAATGACCACGCATGATCAATATGAGTTCTTAATTTCAGTTTGCATTAAAAAAAAAAACATTTCCCAGTACAGTTATTTGAATCGAGTACATTTAATTGCACGGCTAAATGATTGCTGTTTTTCAACGCACTGCTTGTTGGTGTTCCAATTAGAAACTATTTCACAAATCCACAGAAGAAATGCTGTTTTGATTTCCCCTGCAGTTGTTTCATGCAAATTAGTCGCTCAGGTGTCTTTAAAAGGGACAATTTCTTCGTTTTTCTTTACTTTGCGTGAGGCACTGCAGACCTCTAGCGACCGTTCTTTTTACAGCAGGAGTCCTGTTTTGTATAGACAGAGTCGGAGAAAATTGACTTTGGCGTGATAATACAGTCATCCGTAAAATTTCTATGATAAGCAGTGTCTGTGTGTACGGCGGTATGGCTTCAGGTGGACGCACAGAGCTCCAGCTCTTTGTTGGTGAAAGGTAGCTTCACAGGCACATAGAGATGAAATTAATCATGTACGCCCTTACACCGATGCAATAACTTCCAATTTCATCCTGCAAAACGACTACGCGCGTCCATACAGAATTTGTCTGTGGGAGAATATCTTCAACAGCACACAAGTAACCGCATGGAGTCTTCTCGACATTACTGCCTTGAAACTGTAGAACACGTCCAGGATGCTCTCGCCGGCCGGTGTGGCCGTGCGGCTCTAGGCGTTTCAGTCTGCAACCGCGTGACCGCTACGGTCGCAGGTGCGAATCCTGCGTCGGGCACGGATGTGTGTGATATCCTTAGGTTAGTTAGGTTTAAGTAGTTCTAAGTTCTAGGGGACTGATGACCACAGATGTTAAGTCCCATAGTGCTTAGAGCCATTTGAACCGTCCTGAGAGGACGGCTGCTCTCCTCCGAAGCGCTTCGCCTGTTGAAAGTAGCTTTGTAAAACGAAAGTTATTCACGTGGACTGTAGCTCATAAACACATATCATTAACAGAATCAAATACAGTTTATTGTGGCACTACTGTGATAGATGTAACCTATCATATGCGCTTTTTGTACTCTGAACTTTGGAATACACAGTGTATTTTATAACACTGTATACATTCAAATACATATAATTTATCAAGAACTTCGTTTTTTTGTTTCTTTTTTTTGCGTATGGTCTATACACTATCTGGGCTACACATCGTCACATTCGACCCATAAATTTTTGAGTTATAGTTATCTTTTGATTTTTCATTAATTTATAGATACTGGTATAGTACAAGATATTCCTTCATTTAGGAGCTGAAGCACTAGTATGCGTGTGGCTGGCTGCTGAGCAGTGATTGTTGGTGACCTAAGCCTGAACACTACGTGGTAAGCCTTACAGAGTCGCGAGGTCATCACGTATTATCAGTGAACGAAATGGGACGGAAGCTCTGGACGACGGCGCGCAACATCTGCGCAGTGCCCATTCACAAACAGCAAGCAGAATCGTTGACTCAAACTCTCGCTCCAAACAGGACATTGAATGTATGATTCAGCACAATGTAGAACTTCGGCACGTATAATTATTTAAATCGAGTGTGTCTGTTACTTCTTTAGTTCCCAAGATTTTCATCTTGATAATAAGTCACGCATCCACCCTTTGTCCACTATTCTCAATAAAAATATGTTATGACAAAACAGATGTAGAAAAATGTCATACAGGAACTCATCATCATTATTATCTACTGACATTTACTGTTAGATAAGCGATAGCTTCAGAGTTCTCCGTGTTTCTTCTTTATGTTTTAAATAATATTTCAATAGGTCGACGTCTGGGTCTTCTCTTGTAACCCAGAGTAAAATTTCCTTGGTTCTTATAGCAGCTATTCGTGAACATTTCTGTGCATGCCCACACTTTCTTCGATTTTATAACTACGGTCTCTCTATAACACAAACCTGGAGGACGTGGTATGTCCTGCGAACCTTTAACAGCTGTAAGCAGCATGAGCTCTCGTTGTAGGACCACACGTCTTTATGTTGTATGTGGTGCGTGTCTCGTGATTCGGATTCAAGTATGTCTTTGAGTTGCCGGGAGCGGGTATCCAGGGTCGCCCCCTTACTGGCAATATTCCCAGGTAGCTTCGACACGCCTTGTGCAGCACTGAGGCAGGGATGTGACTTCGAGAATACCCAGCTTCTGTTCCACGTTCTGGACGCTTCGTTTCATACATCCGCACTTTTCTAAAATTTGTCACTTTCTTCTCATTCATAAATGCATCAGGAGAGTCGACAACAACTGATTAAATAAAATAAATGTATGCACTTCAAAATCACGACTAATGTTCTTCGTGTATTTCAGAGCAACTTTATAATCCTGAGATAGATTTCTGAAAATCAGTACAGGAAAAAACTTTGTCAAAAAAAAAATGGCTCTGAGCACTATGGGACTTAACTTCTGAGGTCATCAGCCCCCTAGAACTTAGAACTACTTAAACCTAACTAACCTAAGGACATCACACATTTATTCCCGAGGCAGGATTCGAATCTGCGACCGTAGCGGTCGATCGGTTCCAGACTGTAGCGCCTAGAACAGCTCGGCCACCCCGGCCGGCAAAAAAAAACTTTGTCACCCTGGGTCATTTTCCGTTTTTATTGGGATGTGTTTACGGTAAGTGGAGATAAACTGCTAAACTAATTTTGCATCTGCACTGCTAAACGCATTTAATGAATATCCTCGAATCTGCATTTTATAAAAGAATTAAGTTTTGTCCAAAATGGAGCTCGCAGCGGTGAAGCCGAGACAGTTTCAGGAAGATAACTCTTGATGTCACACATGTCAACTTCACTCATTAAATGGAAAAAAATGCTACTCAGTTGTTTCATAAAATCAGAATTAGACACCAGTGATGCTGACTTCGAAGTTGTTTCAATTTTCGGATTCCAAAACTTCCTCTTCTGGCGAAAACAGGATATTTACACTGACAGTACATAAGGAAGGCCTGGAGATTGTGGTCGCTTTGAAGCCCAACATAGAAACTGTTTGCAGTTTAGAAATCCCCACAGGGAAAGAATATTACAGCAGAATACTGTGCCCATTCGTCAGTCACATATTGCCTCCCTGTGACTTCGTGAGGAATCCGTTTCGACTCACAGTTTCCGTGAACTAAGGTAGCAATTCAAACGTCAGGGCGATATTCCTCCACAGATTTCTCCCATCTACATTGTTGGTCACTGTTACGTAGATGGTCTAGCGGTTCTAGGCGCTCAGTCCGGAACCGCGCGACTGCTACGGTCGCAGGTTCGAATCCTGCCTCGGGCATGGATGTGTGTGATGTTCTTAGGTTAGTTAGGTTTAAGTAGTTCTAAGTTCTAGGGGACTGATGACCACAGATGTTAAGTCCCATAGTGCTCAGAGCCATTTGAACCATTTTTTTTTTTTTGTTACGTAGAACCGACGAAATTTATCATTTTAGAGGAAGTATACTGTTTCTTTCTGAATAGTATCCTCCAACGTAAGTCTCTTGAATTTGTAGCCTCGTAATAAAAGAGCAAGTTCAGAGCTTCTCGATCTAATTGTATGATGCTGGTTACATCAATGACTTTTTTATTCTGTTGTTGCACTTCGTGCAGTATCACAATTCTTAACTTGATACGTGGAATAATTTCGTTTATGCAACTTTTTACAGTAGTCTTGTTGTGTGCGTTTCGTTTAAATTGAAATCCATTGCTGTATTTTATTACGTTACTTCAAAACTGACAAAAATTTATCGGAAGTTATTGAATTTTAATTAGGAATCTGTTCACTACCTTTCAACGACCAGGAAATGTGTGATTGTATTCAAACACCGAGACAGTTTATAATATAGAATTGGAAAATCGGTGACTAAATATGTATCATGTGCCTCTGACATTTATTTATTGATTTATTTTCCCTGCGTTACAGCCCATAACCTAATATTCCACAACAAGCTATATATTTTGTCTATAGCTGTATTTGTACACCTACTCTAAGCAAAACAGTAACGACTGTAGGGTTAAACATAGACCAGAAATTATTATTATTATTGTAACTATGACTACAGCTAATCCTACCGCCATCACAATCAGTATTACCACTACTACATATATGTATGTCTCCACCATTATTGTCTCTGTTTCTGTTATTATGTGATCAGTGATGATCTGACTTCGCTATGCCTATTTGGACACTGCCTTCCCAGTGTCATTGAGAATCTGCCAGATCTCATCGTACAAAGCCTCTTTAGCATCTGGTATACCATGCTGAGTTTGTTATTGCACCCAGCACTAGCAACGTCCGAATACATAAGGCCTTCCAATAGTGTGATCTGGAGTGCCTTCATCTCTGCAGGCACATCCGTTTGCTTCTTTCCTTCTGATTCTGTGCGATTACGTGGCATACGGAACGTGTACCGTCCGTTAAAGGGACAGCAGTCTGAAGGAATTCAGGCGTCGTAATGCTTAGGAAAAAGTTGTAGCTTCGTCTCCCTTTTCTACGCCATTCCAGTGTTCCTGCCAAAGGAGGACGGTACGATTGTGCTACAGATATGACAGAACTAAGAGTAAGGTACATTTTACATGAAGAATTAATTAAGAGAAAGTGTTGTGCAAGATGTGATCTGCATTGGTTGCCCATTGACCGAAAGGAAATGCAAAAAAACTAAATTGTCGTTAGTGTCTGGAGCGGTTAGAGAGAATCAAATTCGTTATGGGTCTCAATTAACTGCTGTGAATGAGACTGAGGTCAATGACCTCACTCCAAAAAAGAAACAGCAAGCAGTTGATGGAAGCAGGTAACCTGTCTCGTATTACATGGTAACTATAGTGTACAGTAGTCACAGAAAGCAGTGAAACTGGTTATAGTGCCATTTTTGGAGTAGATATATTTAGCTGTGGTACTAGATGTTCTCTTACTAGCAGATATACTGTAACTATGGTACTGGCAAGTTATTAAGGTCATTCAAAAAGAAACTAGGCGGAGACTGTTAAATGAATCCCACTGAAGGCATCGCAATGCCATTGCCTACAAAACAAGTTGTGATACCTATAATGAGCTCTGAGACCCCACACTCGTTACTAGAGCGAAATAGCTGTACAATGCACAACCACATTACAAAAGAGAGAGCAAGTGCAAGCGTCGACTGTCCACTGCATTCAGTCAAAAATGTTCAAATGTGTGTGAATTCCCTAGACTTACACACAACTTAAAGCAACTTAAAGTAACTAATGCTATAAGAACAACACACACACCCATGCTCGAGGGAGGACTCGAACCTCCGGCGGGAGGGGCCGCGCAGTCTGTGACAAGGCGCCGCAAACCGAGCGGCCACTCAGCGCGCATACTGCATTCAGTCGAACTGAAAACAGAAATTGAGGCTTCAAAAGAAGAGGAAGGGTATGTAAAGCGTTTCCCGACAAAGGAAAGATGGAAGGAGTGCGGGGAACAGAAATTCATCAAAGAATGTCACAAGTGTACAAAGAGCACTGCATATTTGTTGCAAGGGTTAAGGCGTAGGTAGCACAAGCGATTCACGGAAGTACGGATGTTGTTGGCCGATGGCCCCCGATATGGAACGCCACACAGCATTACCGATACCATTATACAGCACGCCGATGCCCTCATGACTGAAGACCAGCGAGCTGCGGTGGCAGCCATTGCCCCAAAGGTCGGATTGAGAGACGGAATTGCGTCGAACATTCAGTGCTCTCCGAACGTGTGCGGTTTTTTAATGAATTTCCGTTCCCTGCACTCCTTCGACTGTCAGAAACCCACTACACCCGTTTGCATCTCTTTTGAGGCCTCCATTCCTCCAGTCTTAGTGCAGCGGACGGCCGACACGTGCACGTACTCGCTCTGTCGTCACGTGGGTGTACGTCCTTGTCCGTCTAGCGGCGAGTTTGACACCTCACAGCTCTTATAAGGACCGTACCTTATTCTGTAAGCAATGTCATTACGATCCCTCAAACGTTTTCATTTCACAGCGTCCGGCTCATTTCATTTTGGTTGAACCTAATGCACTATGTTATCAAAAGTATCCGGACAACTGGTTGAAAATGAATTACAAGTTCGTGGTGCCCTCCATCGGTAATGCTGGAATTAAATAAGGTGTTGGCCCACCCTTAGCTTTGATGACAGCTTTCACTCTCACAGGCATACGTTCAACCAGGTGCTGGAAGGTTTCTTGGAGAATGGCCGGCCATTCTCCACGGAGTGCTGCACTGAGGAGAGGTATCACTGTCGGTCGGTGAGGCCTGGCACGGAGTCGGCGTTCCAAAATATCCAAAAGGTGTTCTATAGGATTTACGTCAGGACTCTGTGCAGACAATGCCGCCCAATCCATTAGAGGGATGTTATTGTCGTGTAACCACTCGGTCACAGGCCATGCATTATGAAGTGGCGCTCGATCGTGTTGAAAGATGCAATCTCCATCCCGGCAGTGCTCTTCAGCAGTGGGAAGCAAGAAGGTAAGAACTTCAATGTAGGCCTGTGCTGTGATAGTGCGACGCAAAACAACAAAGGGTGCAAGCCCCCTTCATGAAAAACACGACCACACCATAACACTACCTCCTCCAAAATTTACTGTTGGTACTACACACGCTGGCAGATGACGTTCACCGGGCATTCGCCATACCCACACAATGACATCGGATCACCACGTTGTGTACCGTGATTCGTCACTCCATTCAACGTTTTCCCACTGTTCAGTCGTCCAATGTTTATGCTCCTTACACCAAGCGAGACGTCGTTTGGAATTTACCGGCGTGATGTATGGCTTATGAGCAGCCGCTCGACCACGAACTCCAAGTTTTCTCACCTCGCGCCTAACTGTCATAGTACTTGCAGTGGATCCTGATGCAGTTGGGAATTTCTGTGTGGTGGTCTGGATAAATGTCTGTCTATTATACATTACGACCTTCTTCAACTGTCGGCGGTCTGTCAGTCAACAGACTAGGTCGGCCTCTACGCTTTTGCGCTGTACGTGTCCCTTCACGTTTTCACTTCCTATCACATCGGAAACAGTGGACCTAAGTATGTTTCGGAGTGTGGAAATCTCGCGTACAGACGTATGACGCAAGTGACACCCAATCACCTGACCACGTTCGAAGTCCGTGATTTCCGCGGAGCGCCTCATTCTGCTCTTTCACGATTTCTAATGACTGCTGAGGTTGCTGATATGGAATACATGGCAGTAGGTGCCAGCACAATGCACCTTGTTCCGGACCGGGATTCGAACCCGGATTTCCCGATCATCACGGTCGGTAGCCTTAACCATTAGGCTATCCTGGCACACCTCCCCGACGGACCTAAATTTTCATATGTCACGCTCTCTACATCTCTTTATTTCGAAGAAATTTCGTACGGCTTTCTATCGGCAACAGTGTCTTTTCATCCAGACATGCAAATATTAATGGCCGAGACGGCTAAAAGAGAATAACATGCTGTGTCCCGGTTCCTCATAATCTCATTCTCACTGGTGCGGGAATACAGAGTATAGCTGCGAGCATTTAATGATGAATGTAAGAGACTATGGTATAGGGATGTAGACGGTGTGACATAACAACCTTTTAATCGGTCTAGGAGACGTGCACGGATGGGGCTAATGGTTAAGGCAACTGCTCGCGATAAGCGGGAAATCCTGGTTCAAGTCCCGGTTCGATATAAATTTTCGTATGTCACCAATAGGTTGCACATCTATACCCAGCACAGCTGAAACCAAGTTATTCGCATTTACCGAATTTATTTCTAAGTAATTTCAGACGACTGTCTATCGGCAACAATGTCTATTCATCCAAACATGCAAGTAAATATAAATAACTATTACGTTTCTAGCTGTAAAATAATAAATGGAAAAAGCCAAACCAAGCCTGTGGTACCTGCTGAACGCAAAAATAAGAGCGAATGAAAGCAGTAACGCAAAAAAGGTAATCTTTCTTCAAGACAATGCACCTGCTTGAAAGGTGTCATAACAAAAGGAAGTCTGATGGATCTGAAGTACGAAATGATCCCACCTCCAAATCACTCACAGTAATTCTCACACTCTGACTTATCCCTACAGCTAAATAAATTCGTGGCTGAAAGGTTTTGAGGACAAAGGAAAAGCTATGGTAGCGTTAAGTGGGTATGCTGTAGAGTTTCAAGAATCGTGCTTAAAATAGGACTACATAAAAAGTTATTATATTTTCACCTAAGAAAATTATATTTTCCAACTAGGCCATGAATTTTCGCGTAGAGACAGAGACTGATGGTTCTAAAGATATCTTCATTTTCGTTTATCTCATGTGTTGGTGGACTCATAAAGACTGCTCAAATGTTATTTCATGCTTGATAATAGAAGGCAGAAAGTCATTATAGAACTCGGCGATCATTACGAAGCACTTATACAAAATTAAATTTCTCGATCGCACTTTATTTATCCACATATATTAAGCGTTTCGGCCGACTGCCATCATCGGATCAAACAACAAGACTGAAATCAGTACAGTGTATAAAGTCAAAAATAGTGCTTAAACGCACCATGTATAAGAGCGATCTCAACAGACAGCAAAAGCGTCGTTTTGGTGATTATTGCATACAAAATAGTGTTTTAAGTTTACTTTAGTACGTTGGATTGACAGACCGCCCTCAGTCGAGTCAGGCCTGATGTGCAATCCAATGTTATTTACTGAGGATACTGACAGTAACAATCAAAGAATTTTCAAGTAAAGCAGTCGCTGGAGATTATGAGGAGATAGCTGATGAGCTGCGAGCAGACGATCAATTGAAGTCTGGGGACTTACGATTCCACTACTCGTAGAAGTCATCAGTTTTCTCAAAGTACTGTCACACGATTCTTAATCAATGCCGTGAACAGCTGCTCTGCTGAGAAGGCGGAAGACATCAACCACTATCAAGGGGCCACACGGCAATCGGATTTCTGTAATTGTTTGTAGTTACGGTAGTGAGTTTCAGAACTCAAATATACCTCTCCAAAAACACCCGAGAAAATAGACTCTGAAGTTTTCCGACCATTTTTAATAGGCAAAACAATGGTGGTGTCCTCTCGACAAGCAATGTGGCTATGCTGTAGAGTGCTCGCATGATTGTGTGTGTGTGTGTGTGTGTGTGTGTGTGTGTGTGTGTGTGTGTGCGTGTATGTGTGTGTGCGTGTGTGTGAGGGGTGGGGGGTTGGTTTCGAATCCTGGCGGAATGAAATTTTTCAGCAAGCGTGCATATTGTACGAGCATTTACGTGAAGCGAAAAATACAAAAGTATACAAAAAAGTAATTTGTAATTTTTTAATTTTTGCAGTCTTCACTAGCCGTCTCTCACAAAACTCAGTAAGCAGGAATTTTTTTGTATTGAAAAGGCAATTACGTATGTTAATTAGCATATATTTGATGAATTTTATAGTTAAATAACGTAGGTATTCGAACTGAACGGAGCAAAACGAACCGAACAATGACCGAAACCACACTCAAAATAGAGATTACCATTCTCGTGCGCCTTAAGTAGTCTTCGCTTTGCGAAAATTTTCGTTGAAAATGCACCTAAGTTGAAAAACTTGACGCTACCAGGAATCGAACCTATATCCCCCACAAAGCGAGCGAACACTCTATCACAGAGCCACACTGCTCGTCGAAAAACCTGTACCTTATTTTAGCATATTAAACCTGGTTGGAAAACTTCGAAGTCTGTTTTCTAGAGACTGGACGTGGTGAGTTGATGTTAGTGAAGAATGCCTTTAAGGCAACAAAGACGCCATTATCAGCACCTCACTGAGCTTGGACAAGGCCGTGTAATACGGGTATGATATTCTGGACGTCTGTTCTGCGCTACTGTAGGAAGATTTGGCAGAATGTACATGATTGCTGGCAGCAGTGGTCACGAGAATGTACAGTCGCCAGAAGACTGGGCTCCGGACGGCCACGTGGCACTACAGAGATGGAAGAGAGTGCTCGGCGTATGTCCTGCAGCAGCAGCATCGTACAGTATCTGCAGCCGCAATATGAGCAGCACGTGGTACAACAGTGACACAACTGCCTGTTACAAATGTTTTACTATAAGGGCAGCTCCGAGCCAGACGCTCTGTAGTGTGGTTTACAACTGACTCCAAATCATCGCCGTCTGCGACAGTGGTGTCTAGCGAAGCAACCTGTCTGCGGGCTAGACACACCGGACCCACATCTGGATATATTGTGGGATGCGATTTCGTATGACAGCAGGAGCACTCTCGTGGTTGTCCCATGCGTCCTGATTCCAAGTTGTACGTCAGTCTTGTGATTCGACCAATTGTGCTACCATTCATAAAAAGCATTCTAGGGGTGGTTTGCAACAGGGTAACACTCGCCCACTTAGAGCTGTTGTAATCTAGCATGCTCTATAGAGTGTCGACATGTTGCCTTGGCCTGTTCTATCACCAAATCTGTCTCCAATCTAGCACATATGCGACATCATCGGACGACAAGTCCAGCGTCATCCACAACCAGCATCAACCGCCCTGTAATGAACGACCGCCGGCCGGAGTGACCGAGCGGTTCTAGGCGCTACAGTCTGGAGCCGCGCGACCGCTACGGTCACAGGTTAGAATCCTGCCTCGGGCATGGATGTGTGTGATGTCCTTAGGTTAGTTAGGTTTAAGTAGTTCTAAGTTCTAGGGCACTGATGACCTCAGAAGTTAAGTCCCATAGTGCTCAGAGACATTTGAATGAACGACCAAGTGCAACAGACATTGAACTCCATCCCACAACTGACATCCGGCACCTGCACAACACAAGGCATGCACGTCTGCATGCTTACGTGCAACATTCTGGTGATTACACCTGTTATTAATGTACCAGCATTTCACATTTGCAGTTGCATTCCCGCGCGTACGTTAACCTGTGCTCTTGCAATGTTAATTACTTAAATATGTTACTTAGACAAATGTATTCCCTAAATTTAATTACTCTGCATTAATTATTTTTTGAAGTCGCAATTTTTTCCGTCGGTGCATTTGAGTTCTGAACGTCACGTTCCATAAATATTAAATAAAAAACATTTAAAAATTCCATTGCCGTGAGATACCCTCGTAGTAGTGACAAAGTTCACATTTTAAATGACTCTTTCTGCAACAAACACACATCGTGGAGGCCAAGTTGAATACCCCCTACTATATTCCCTAGTTTGTGTAAATTCGTGGTTCTTCCAGGTTAAATATAAACTACTGACGGCAGTATGTGACATTCGAAGAGCCACGTTTTTCTATGATAGTCACACACAGCCTCTGGTTTGTTACATCTCCCTTTCGACAAAGTATTTTAAAATAGACTTTTTCCTCATTCTCTGCATGGGATGGTGACGGAAGGAATTCTATGTACCACTGACACCTTGTAAATAGGTTTTGTGCAGCATCACTTGAGCTTCACATAATACACCGCCCGTTCAAAAAGTTCCGAGACACATTCTATTCCTGGCATATAAGCGACGTCAGAGTAGTAGGTGGAAGACCGAACTAACAACTGTAAATAACAAAATAATATGCATTCAGCCAGTCAGTTGTGAGAAGGCAGAGTTAAGTAATGGACGTGCGGCTATAGTGTGTCAATGTTGTGTCACAAGTAACAATGGAGCAACGAACTAAACACCTCTAAATTAGATGTTCAAGACATTCTTCGGAATATTTTTAAGAAGAGAAAGGCGTGTGCAACGTTTATCCCGCACACATTGACTCCCGAACAAAAACAACGAGGTATGGACGCCTGCCGCGATTTGATTGTAATGAGAAACGGGGACAGTTCTTTTCTGGAGAAACTCGTCACTGGTGACGAGACTTCGTGTTATAAACACGTATCTATTACAAAACGACAAAGGGTAGAATTAATCTCTGTTGGTTCATCTAGACTGAAATGATGCAAATTTGACACGCGAGTAGAGCAACATTACAAAGTACGACTTTTCTGAAAGTTTCACATTGTGTTTGATTTTGCCCTCCGTTGTACTCAATGGGAGGGAAGCTCTATAGAACAGCTGAAGCATTAAAACCAACATCTGCTTTTTATTAACCCTGTCTCAAAACTATTTGGACTGACAATGTGCTGACGATTATTCTTGAAGTATAGGGATAGTTATATCTTGATAAGTAGTTGTATTGCTGTGATAAAATGTGCGCTGAAAAACCAACTGACAAAAATTGATTAGCTTAGCATGCAGTTTTTTAGAATTTTTTTTTCCGCGCTCGGAAAAAATATATTCTTGTGGTATTGTGTCCTATATGGAAGACATTATGGCACAACAATACAAAAACGAAAATGGAGACAGTGTGTACATCTCGTCAGCACCAACGTAGTCAAAAATGGAGCTCTAAATTAAATCAACGGTGGAGAATGGAATCGTTCTTGGTCTTACTGAAAGTGCCGTATCGACATCTGCTAGAGATGATTTTCTGAATAACATTTTAAACCTAGGAACGGGTAACCAGCACCCGGGCTTTCCGAATATGAGTCTAGAATCGCAAGCGCTACCTGTCAAAATTGTAACAAAGACTGGAAATCATGTAATACGAACCAATATTGTATGATGGTCCATGTCACTGCAGTTACTGAAGAACAACATAGGTGAGTCTTTGAAGCAACATGAGCATACGTTTACTTCTACAACATAGTCGTCTTTTTAATTTAATTATGCACTTATTTCACCTGTCTAGTTTAAGGCCTGCAGAACCTCTCTTACATCTAACCATACATCCTTAATGAATCAAGTTTACAGTTTTTATAGTACACGAGAAATATAATTGTAGTAATAATAATATAATAAAAATACATCATTATTAAAACTGTGGTAACCGTGTTTATGTAGATTCTAAGAAAAGTTAGGTGTTGTTTCATTTACTACAGACTATCTGCTCACGGTTTATTATTTCGATGTCTTCTTCTAATTCGATTTGGTGAAACGTGCCTTCTGGGTACAACAGTTAAATTGCAGCTGTATGCTCCGTAGTGATCCACAGTTCAAATATGCTGTCGTAAACAGGGAAGTAAAGGCATAAAAGTAATATCACAGCACCGAACATATTTCACAAGTATACGTCCAAAGCTATGCAGCTTGTTCGAACTACATCTTGGTTATCAGTGTTTTTTATTACATTATTTAGAGCCAACTAGACAGCACACATGGTGCAATTAGCTTATGTCTGGATGTGCTATCCCAGGATTTAGTTTTAAATAGTTCTATTTCAAATATCATAAATTTCCTTTGATGCCCTGTGAATATGTAACAGTGCATCAGCTAGGCTAAATACTAGCTAAGCTAAATTCAACTTCCAAATCCTGTAGCGCCTCTAAAGCACCGGAACGAAAGTAAGGTGCAGAGAGTATTAAAGTAGCCATAACTGGCCTCTGTGATTAAGCGCTAAACTTTGAGCTATAATGTCTGAGATGTGTTCTAAGTGTTTCCCCTTCTAATAGGAAGAAATGGGTCGTAAATGTTCCATGGGAACTCTTTGGCAGCAATTGGGGAACTTTAGAACCAGGTGCGTAAAACTCCCTCAAAGCACCTGATGCCTCTTGTAATCCCTTGCTACGCGCTCCGAACAATGCGCTGAAAATGTCTCAGACAATGGAAAGACAGATGTCTACTTTCACTCGCTGTCAAATAGCCACACTGATGACAATTTTACTAGAGCATAACATGTTATTTTCAATATATTGCCAACGTTATAGAGAATCTTTTGAATGATGTTTAGGATCTGTTGAGCGGTGTTCATACGACTCAAGCCAATAATCGGTCGTGCATTGATCCCAGTATCCTAAGTATGTTCACATCCCCCATCTGCCTTCACCGTTTTAAACAGATCTATAGAAAATTTCGTTTTTTTCCTCCCAGGTTTGGTTTCGTTTGTAGTCTTTTTGAACTTTCCGTCAGTTGAAAGCTGACGTAGTATTAAACAAATAGCAGTCGACTAAAGTAATTTATATTCGGATTAAAGTAACAATCAAAGGGAAAACAGTAGGCATAATCTGATTACTTTATGTCCCATATTCGTTGCTGGCTCTACAGTTTCATAAGGGAACCCAAATACTTGTAATTGTTGGACAGTTTCTCATACTTGCGTTGAGTACAATCATCATATAGGTGCTAGGGAAACTGTGTTGCGGTGCATGTGAAGTAGTGAAGTTGTATTCCATTCTTAAGTTATCTTTCACAAATTATTTAAAGACTGGTATAGCATCACTTTCAGTTCCCCAATGATTATTCTATCTGCTTGTGACAACAGAGATAAACGCTAGTACTATATATATATTCGTGGGATAGTTCATTAATTTTATTTTTGTGAAAAAATGTGAGAATCTGAATTTTCTCATGTTGGAAACTTAGAAGGACTGATCCATGTTTTAAATAAAGTTTCACTAACTGATATCGTATAAATTAGTCTTTATAATTTACAGCCGGTTCCGACAGCTGTAACTGTCACCTTTTGGTCTGCAAAAATTTTTTGTTATAAAACGTGTTCCATTGTGATTTACTACTGCATGCCTTGTTGCCATTATGGCGGAAAAAATACAGCAACTGTAATACAAACCTGTTTGTAATGTAGTGTATTTTATTTTCATACTGCTAACATGTCATGAGGTACTAACTAACAATGGAATACGATTTATAAGAAAAATGTTTTGAGGACCAGGAACTGTCGAATTCGGTTGTCAACAGTAAAGATTAATTTATGCGATCTGGGCTATTGAAAGTTTTCACCCAATGCCAGAAATACTTCGACGTTCGTTGCATACAATTGGAAGGTTGCTACGTTCTTTGCGCTCATGTAGCCTTTTTTATTAAGTATGAACATTCCGCCAGCCGGAGTGGCCGTGCGGTTCTAGGCGCTACAGTCTGGAACCGGGCGACCGCTACGGTCGCAGGTTCGAATCCTGCCTCTGGCATGGATGTGTGTGATGTCATTAGGTTAGTTAGGTTTAATTAGTTCTAAGTTCTAGGCGACTGAAGGCCTCAGAAGTTAAATCGCATAGTGCTCAGAGCCATTTGAACCATTTTTTATGAACATTCTGTTTCACCAAAACCAGTGATATGTGGCAGGACTGTGTGAAACTGACTACTATTTATGACTCTTGATATCCCAATATTCTTTACTTTAACCAATTGTAGTTGCAGTTGTCGGTGATACCGAATACTGCTCCGTATCATCACGCCTGTCACTCACCCAGTACCATAGCAGATTTCGTTGCATACGGTTATGAAGTCATCCTGAAAAAGTTCCGTTTGAATTATGTGTAGTGAACAAGAAGATCATTTAGAGATTCTTGGATAACAAACCTATATGAAACGTCTCGTAGCAGCTATTAGCATCGGAGACTCCTGTTTAGACTTTTGCCATATCACTGATACTTTTCAGACTTTGGTTAGATCAAAAAAATCCACTTTAAATTTGTATATTGCCCTGTTCCTTATGTGCAATGCGTAATAATGATTCAGTTCAGTTGAACTTTAGTAGTAATCAGTTCTTTGGCACAGTACGGCCGACCTTCAGGCTTGGAGACATCACGTGTGGTCACTCACCTTGAATGCATGACGTCACAAGCTAAGCCCCCTTATCAATGACTTCATCACCCTTATCAGTGACATCATCATCATGATCATGAAGTGACAGGTCCTACTCTCCCCTCTCCAGTCAATTACAACACGGTATTTTAAGGCGTATGAAAATAAAGCATGTACTCTAGAATGATTGTCGCTGGACCCTGCTGTTTCTCTTGAACCCAACGACCTGACAGTACCACTAAAACTGCCTCGTGATCCGCCCCATGACACAGACACTACGCTTTCATATTTCACCTTCATTGCTGCCCTTATCCTCACCCTCTTTTTGGTAATCGCAGTTTTTGTGACTGTGGATTGTCTGTGGCTGTCCTGCTAGTATCAGTCCGACTTGTCTCATACTGTGAGTTGGTAATACAGATTTGGTTCTTTCCTCCATTATTTATTGCATCGATTGCTGGCAAGACGTCGCCCAGTTCATTTTCATTTCCATGGCTATGTATTTATGACTCATTCTGCAAGCAGTCTACGAGGGCCGTTCAGAAAGTAAGCTCCGATCGGTCGTGAAATGGAAACGACTATGAAAATCCGATAAAGCTTTGCACAGATGTGTTGGGTAGTGTCTCTAGTATAACCCCAGTTAGCATCACGTCGCTCTTCTCATTTCTGAGCTCGCAGTGAGTGCGTAAAGATGTCTAGAAAATAGTGTCTGCCACCAAGTACGAGGGCCTGGTGAGAAATTTCGCCTGAAGCTATGCAGCTAACATTACATAACTGTCGTGCTGTTTCTTCTTCAAGACAATTCTCAGCCGCATTCTGCAGGGGCAATGAAGATGCTCCTGCATCGTTTTCAAATGGAAATGTGAGATTACCCACAATACAGTCCGCAATTGTCTCCCCCTGAGTTTCATCTCTGGTCACATGAACCGCTGTCTTTGAAGACAACATTTTGACACAGACAACGAGGTGTAGGCCAGCGTGGAGAATTGGCGGAAAGCACTGGCGGCTGCCTTCTATGATGAGTCTATTGAAAAGTTGGTACAACGCTATGACAAAAGTCTAAGTCAGAACGGCGACTACGTAGAGAAGTAGCTGAAAGGTGTAGCTAATTGTTACAAGTAAAACATTTCTGATGTTCACTGTGGTTTCAATTTGGCAATCAATCGGAGCTTACTTTCTGAACGGGCCTCGTATTTACGGCTCATTCTGCACTATTATTCACAAAGCTCCATTTTTTCTCATATAAGAGGCAGTCCAATCAAAACGAGAAGATGGAAGAAAGTAAGTACACTGTTTATTATTTAAAAAGTAATCACGATAACTATTAATACATTTATTAGACTGTGAGACAAGACGGTCAATGTCTTCGGTTGGTGACGCAACTATTATTGTACCCAGGCGTGCACATCTTCGTCCAAAGCAAATCGACGGCCACTAACGATCTACTTCAGGGTTCCAAAAATATGGAAATGAAATGGGGAGAGATCAGGACTGTATGGAGGATTCCAGTGAAACTTTTGCACGTAGTTCAAACAGCCTTGGCAACATGTGGGCTGGCATTATCCTGCAACAGAATGATGGTGTCCGTCAACGTTCCTGGGCTGTTGGTCTTCATGGCACGCTACAATTTTTGCAAAGTGTCCACGTAATTGTGGCGCAGTGTTCCAGAAAGTCAATGAGCAATGGGCTGACGGACGGCATCCTTCTGTTGCAGGATACGGTCCGGTCACATGTCTCCAAGGTTGTTTCATCTATGCTTCAGACATTTCGCTGGGAAGCCCTTACACATCCTCCATACAATCCCGATCCTTCCCCATGCGATTTCCATATTTTTAGAGCAGAGAAGAAAGACATTCGTGGCCGTCTATTTGCTTCGAACGAGGAAGCGCTCGTCTGGGTAGAATCATGATTCAGTAGGTAACCGCAAACATTTTTCCATGAAGGCATTGTTTCACAGTGGGATGAATGTTTTAGCAGTTACGGCGATTACTTTTGAAATAATAAACAGTTTACTTAGATTTTTTGAATCTGTCCCGTTCTCATTTGGCTGCCTCTTGTATTTTACGATTTCATTTAACGTCATATTTCCTGATTGTCATTCCTCAAATATTACTTTGCTCGGTGCTTCAAGATAACACTTTCAGAATATTCATAATTAATACTTTACACCCTTCTGTACGACAAATATCTTTTAAGTAAGCTGTAACCTATTCTGTAGATTAGTTGTTCAGAAAATATGCCCTTAGTCCTTAACCATCCATAAAGTTTCATTATCAATCCACGAATGGAATATAACGTGAATTATTGCATACTGGCTCTGCACCTGCTGCTTCACTCGCATAGACTGTATGGTCTGCAGAGATTTTCTTGTTTTTTTTTCCTAATGAAATTTTTATGTTGAGCACAAATTGAAACACCTTCTAAACTTTTCACGCTAATTAAGGCCATAAAAGCGAGATCTCTTCCAAATGTGCTTCTGACCAAAAAGTGACTGTGGTAACTGGAGTCTACGGTTTTTGTTAATCATGCCAATGAATTCTTGAGGTGATATTTCGATAGAAACTTTCATCCTCTAAGATATACTTTTTTATATCTAACCGAGAAGGTAATACCAGTTATCATGAATTTAGCTTTAAAAAAATTTAATGTAACGAAATATTTCCTTAAATATTTTCCTCACCTATTTCAACCCTTTAGGCGGTGAATTTCCTTAAAGTGTGAAACATGTATGTTTTTATTTCTACCACAGAAGCTAAATACAAATTTTCATAGCTTTAGATTTGAAAATGCTTTCATAATGAAATAGTTTCATGAAACATTTCATCCCCTACTTACCTCCCTTAGGGTCTTGAATTTCCCAAAACACTGAAACACGATTTTTTTTTATTTCTAACCAAAATTTCAAGTACCAATTTACCTATATATTGCTTTAAAATCTTTGGTAGTTCTTTAATAATGACTTTTTCCAAAAACTCTTTTACTCGCTGTTTTGCCCCCTTAGTGGTTCATTTTAAAAAATGCTGAAACACATATTTTTTTTTACTTCACCGAGAAAACAAATACCAATTTCCGTAGTTCTTGCTTGAAAATTGCCTTAACAGTGACATATTTTCACAAAACCTTATATCTTCAATTTCACCGCCTTAGTAGCGGAATTTCAAACAGTTACTTCCTAAAAGATACCTACAGTACAAAATCTACACTCTCTCTTCTATCCTTACCTCCTTAGGGACTGAATTTCGGAAAGCTGTGAAACACGTAATTTTTTCAATTCTAGCCGAGAAGCCAATAACCAGGTCTCATAGATTTAGCTCTAAAAATGCTTTCGCAACGAAATATTTTCGGAAACCATTTCACCCTTTTATCACCCCGTTAGGGTTTGATATTCCAAATACAACTGCTTGATGACATTTTTAAACAAAAATTGTCATACCCTATTTCACCCCCGTAGCGGTTCATAGGGGTTGAATTTCCAAAAACAGTTAAACACGTATCTTTTTCTTTCCAACCGAGAACCAAAATTCAAATTTTCGTAGATTTAGCTTTAAAAATGCTTTCTTCATGAAATATTTCATGCCCTGTTTAACCCCCTTGGCGGTTGAATTTCCGAGAACATTGAAACGCGTATTTTTTTATTTGTAATCGAGAAGTCAAATATCAATTTTCGTAGTTGTAGATTTAACACTACTGCAGTAGATCTTTGATAATGGTTTGTTTTAAAAACAATTTCACCCACTATTTCACCGCTTTAGGGGTTAAATTTCCAAAAAAAATGGTGAACACTAATTTCTTTATTTCTGACCGAGAAACCACATACATACACGTCTAGTTTCAAAATTGCCTTAATAGCAACATATTTTCAAGAAAGCTTTCATCCCCTTTGGAGTTTCCAAAAATACCTTCTTAAACGACGCCTACAGTATAATATCGACACCTTGTCCAAGTTTCAAGTGTCTATCCTCAGCGGTTTGGGTTGGGCGATGATAAATTAGTGAATGATTCAGTCAGTCAGTCGTGTCATTGCATTTCATATATAGAGACTGACAACCCGTTCACCAATCTGAAACCAAATTACCCAAAGGGAGATATTATTTTTCTGCACTAATCCCAAAATATAGCTATACTACTTTCTTAAGAGCTGAAAACATCCTATAGACTTTTTCTTTGCTTCTATACGCTCAACTTAATATTTATTTATTATGGTGCAGAAGAGGTAGTTTCGGAAGCTTATTGAAATGTATTTTGTATCAATGCAATTTCAGCTTCTCTTCTAATTTTAACGCAAGACTCGAACATTAAACACGCTGGGGACATGGATTAAAATAAAGGTGCCGAGGACGAAAGGACATTTCGCCTCTCGACTCTGCTGCATAGAAGCGAAAGAAAGAAAAGAAATACGTTTTTGATATCGTCGCATACTTTCGTCGTATATGGGATAACGAAGGCGAAAAAACAGGACATTTCGCAATATGGCATTTGTCCGATAAAGAAGTGGACGGAAAAATGACGGTGTCGTGTCTTCGCTCTACTACCGATTTTTGATCATTAGCCAGCGAGCGTCCTTAGCGGCGCTTATCTCGCAACAGTTCAGATAACTGGAACTGCCTTTACTGATCCGCCTTAGTCATGATATCTGTTTTTCAATTTCCTTTCGAAAGCTCTCCGTGTAATATTGCTGGCCATAACCAATACTGTTGGATGCTTGCACTGAATACGAGGGAGATTTGAAGGAAATATTATTTTCTTTCTTTTATGTTTATTAGCATGTCTTTCAAATTGCAGATAAAAATTTACCTAGTCGACTGTCATCTAAGTTCGTGGAAGAAATTTATATCTCTAAGTAACGATTTTAAATTATCTTATATATGAGATGTTTATTATCACATCTGTATTATTAGTAATATTTTAAACTACAAATGATGGGGTGTTTCATGTAGCAAATTCTGTGAGTTTCAGTCCTTTCAACGTTGCTCAAAATTCGTACCAGCTCTACAGCTATCTATGCAAGAAGTCTTTCCTTTCACAACTATTATGTTGGAAAAACTCAAAAACCATATCTTGATGAAAAAATCAATGCAGAACTCTTTAGCTTGTTCTTTACCTGCTCGTGGGATACGTTCCCGTCTAAGGTAAACAAAACATTTTACCTTTGTTGATATATTAATAATTCATAAACCAACACGTTTTGACTATAAAACGGAAATTCTGCACTATCACAATTTCTGTTGTTCACTACAAAAAATAGTTAAGAAATCTTATGTTGAAATTACAATTTTTAAAGTTGTCACTCAGGAATACATCTAACTTTTTTGCATTGGAGTTTATTGTTAACGTACCATACATTTCTCAGTGATTTAGATATCATGTTCTTCAAGACAGAACTTACATTCTAATTTAAGAATGGTTACGGTAAAGCTCAGTATTAAAAAAATATTTCAGTGTGACGACTATTGACCACGGTAAAAGTGCCAAATTTGTGTTAATCGGTAGTTACTCTAGAAATATGTATACATACAGATGAAACCGCGTTTGAATGTTTAGTTTGAGAAAGAGACGGCACAGAATAATTTTTTATGAGACACAGTTTTTACAAGACGTCGCAAAAATATAGAAGCAGTATATACTGTTTGCCTGCAGTATAACACGTATGTGTTCTGCTGAGTGGAATCAATTAGCTTTCTATGAGGTACAATTGCCACCAAGCGCTATGTCACATCCCTTGTATCACCACTTTTAAAACTACATTATTGGTTATGACACAGATCTGGAAATTAAGTGAGCAAAAATCAAGACATTCACTATTAAAGGTCTTTTAATACCCTCATAATCATCATTTAAATCAGTACTAAACTGTAAGTCTTCCAGATTTCCAGTTGCACAACTATCCATCATGACATATTAACGGATTCTGTTCAAACTAGATTAGTCAAAAAATGATGAAAATATAACGTTTTACGATTATTATCTTATTTTTTGAGTTACGGCGTTCACACAAATCAAACTTCGAATCATCAGCACTTGTTATGGAAGTACCTTACACTTTGTACTACTTATATACATTGAAGCGGCAAAGAAACTGGTATAGGCAAACAGAGACATGCAAACGTGCAGAATACTGCGCTGTGGTCGGCAACTCCTATATAAAGCAACAAGTGTCTAGCGCAGTTATTAGATCGGTTACTGCGGCTATAATAGTAGGTTATCAAGATTTAAGTGAGTGAACGTGCCGTTATAGTTGGCGCACGAGCCGTGGGACACAGCATTTTCAAGGTGGCTATGAAGTGGGGATTTTCCCGTACCACCTTTTCACGAGTGTACCGTGAATGTCAGGAATCCAGTAAAACATCAAATCTCCTACATCGCTTCTGACGGAAAAAAATCCAGGAAGAACGGGACCAAAGACGCCTGATTAGAATCGTTCAGCGTGACAGAAGTGCAATCATTCCGCAAATTGCTGCAGATTTCAACAAGTGTCAGAAACATCACCAATATGAGCTTTCGGAGCCGAAGGCCCACTCGTGTATCCTTAATGACTGCACGACACAAAGCTTTACGCATCGCCTGAGCCCGTCAACGCCGACGTTGGACTGTTGATGACTGGAAACAAGGTGCCTGGTCGGGCGAGTCTCGTTTCAGATTGTATCGAGCAGATGGACGTGTACCGGTATGGAGACAACCTCATGAATGCATGGATCCTGCACATCAGCAGGGGAATGTTCAAGCTGGTGGAGGATATGTAATGGTGTGGGGTGCGTGCAGTTGGTGTGATATGGGACCCCTGATATGTCTAGATACGATTCTGACAGGTGACTTGTACATAAGCATCCTGTCTGATCACCTGCATCCATTCTTGTCCATTGTGTATTCCGACGGACTTGGGCAATTTCAGCAGGACAATGCGACACCCCACACGTCCAGAATCGGTACAGAGTTGCTCGAGGAACACTCTTCTGAGTTTAAACACTTCCGCTGGCCACCAAACTCCCAAGACATGAACATTATTAAGCATATGTGGAATGCCTTGCAACGCGCTCTTCAGAAGAGATCTCACCCTATTGCACTCTTAGGATTTATGGACAGCGTATAGAATTCATGGTGTCAGTTCCCTGGAGCAGTACTTGAGACATTAGTCGAGTCAATGCCACATCGTGTTGTGGCAGTTCTGCGTCCTCACGGGGGCCCTGAACGATATTAGGCAGGTGTACCAGTTTCTTCAGCTCTTCATTGTGTAAGCAGAGTTCGCTATAGACGCTTTTATCGACGTTCGAAATGTTGGAAACATCCTCTCTCATTCTTTCTAAAAGCTGCATTCAGTCAAATCAAGCAAAAACTCATCAATCTCTCGAATAAATTATCACGAATTAAATTCTCTCGAATAAATTTCTCTTTAAGAAAATGCTTCGGCAGAACTTTGGAGATTGTGAAAACATTCGCCTTTCGTGATTTAGGATAGCTTGAAGACAACGGTTGTTGTTGCAGGGCAGATTCATTATTTTTATTTCCTTGACTTGCTCTTCGTGTGTGAATGTGAACTATAATCGCTCGTTGTCCGTACTGTATCTGAAACAGCTGAAAGTTACAATTTAATTTAAAAAGACATAGTATTTTCGTTTTTTAAAAGTATACACGGTGTTCAAAACAAATTGTCGAATACTTTGAGAGGTGGTAGTACTCACAGAAACAAGAAAAATAAGACCATGAGTCTGGAAACGCATGCTTTCCGAGATAAACCCGCGTAGGACTGTTGGTTATTGTGGACACTGGTCTACGCCACACCAATAAACGATGTGCGGACACCACAGGGTCGCGTCTAATCCGTACCAACAGGTATAACAACCGGGTATACTTCAAAGGGTGCGTCATTCCTTACGCTGTAGGGCAGAGGGGTGCATTGCCATGAATGGACGCAAAGTTAAACAATTCTTGTAAATAAGTGTTTACCTCAAAAAGTATGAATTTCCGGACCAATGTTTATAGGACTTCTTTCTCTTGTTTCGATGAGTACGACTAGCTCTCAAAGTATTCTACACTTTTCTTAACACCCGGTATAGAATCTATTGTCAAGGCTGACGATATCGAAAGTGGAGGAGGTCGCTGTTTTGTTACGTTTGTACCATGTTCGTGGGTGAAAGTGATGGTGAGAAATGCGTTCTATGGGTGCGAAGGGCTCACAATGGCGGATGGTGGTTTTGGAAGAAGTGAGACTTTACCTTTAGTAGACGTCCGGGACACTGGAGGCGCTGAGCTGGCACAGTCGGTGACGCGCGAGGTAATGAGGCGATTTGTTTTGTTTTGAGGAGACATCCTGGCATTCGCCAGCAGCGACTTAGGAAAACCATGGAACTCCTAAATCAGGACGACTAGATGGGGATTTGGAA
Organism: Schistocerca nitens; assembly: GCF_023898315.1. Classification (NCBI taxonomy): domain Eukaryota; kingdom Metazoa; phylum Arthropoda; class Insecta; order Orthoptera; family Acrididae; genus Schistocerca; species Schistocerca nitens. The sequence goes on along the minus strand of NC_064616.1, from coordinate 553,191,211 downwards.
ACTCATTTTGAAATAGGAAAAGCTGAAGTAATAAGAGATATGCCAGCAAAAAAAGTGATTCGTGGAGCAGGTGTTATGGTGAGAACATAACGTTACGAAAAACTTGTGAGTTAGTATATTACTATGAAAACCAAAACATGGTTATGGTAATGAAAAAAAGGTGTGGGATGGGAGATGATCGGATCGGATAGCATTGGGTATGATAGTATGAGATGTGATAGGATGGAGTGGTATGGGACAGGTTAGTATAGGACCGGATGGAAAAGGATGGGACAGAGTAGAAGAGAAGAAGAGAGCAGACAATAGGATAGGATAATACCTAAATGATTTTATAAAACATACTTCATTATAAAATCAGACGACAAATTTTGACCGGTTGACAACAATGAAAGAGAGCTTCCGCACTTCAAAACTCGTAACTGTCAACAAAATGAATTTCACCAGGCAATGCAATGTCTCAAACGATTCAAACATTGATCTCTCAGAATCAGACAGCTATAGAGTTGAAAATAAGAACTAAAGTATTCTAGTCACCATAAAACTAAGTAATGTTGCCGTACTTAGAAAAGCAGACACCAGAGTAATTATTTTGGAAAACTTCGCACAAGTATTTCATAATCATATTACTTATGTTTTCACTGAGCTGTTGACAGATATTTCATCGTTTTATATATCATGCGAACTTACTTTGAAAAGGGAAAACAACAGAAAACATAATACACTCTCTGCAGCACTCAGATGTAATGCTCTTTTTTGCGCAGAAAGACTAACACTCTTTCATTCTAGAGCACAGTGTACGCTGTAGCGGCATTTAGAGACAGATTAAAAGTGTATGTCGTGCTGGGATTCACCGACGAGATGGCGCAGTGGTAATACACTAGAATGCATTAGGAAGGATGGCGGTTAAAATCCTCATCTGGATACACGGATTTATATTTTTGTGAGTTTCCTAAATCGCCCCGAAGTTCGACAGAAGACATGCATGAAATATCATCGTCACGCTTGCACTGCGCGCCTCAAATAGAGGAACATTAGACGGACGGAAGTCATGCAGAGAAAACCTATGCGCTTGCGCCTCCGCACCAAGTTTTGATATAACGTCAGTGAGGTGCACGACGAATCCCCAGTCTAAAGCTCACGTGAAGACGTCTGCCTGGTTGTCAGCCGCTATATCGTAGATGATGTCGACATCCTACAGCTGCAGTCCCGAAACTCGTGGAAAACGTACCTTGGTATTGTGACTAGATTGTCGCTAGATGACACAGATAATTATGAAGGCGGCAGCTATTGAAGAAATAGGGTGCAGCCACTTCCCGATTGTGATGCACGTAGGAATGAACTGTGCTTGTCGTCTGGGCTCTGGAGTCATACTTGGATCAGAGGAAGTTTAGAATAGCCTTGCTCACAGAATTTGGACGAAGCTCACAAAGAAGAGCAAGCCCTCCAGAACTGACCGTGGCACGTTGATTATGAACTGAATTTAATAAGTGAACCATAGATAGAAAATTATGTACCAAGGTGGGCTGAGATTCCCTAGATTTGCGCCACAGGGTTGAGAAACGAAGGGTCCCGTTAATGACTCACTAGTGCACTATGTACCAGAGGCTGCTACACAGGAAGCTGGCCCCTCATCCAATCCAGAAACAACAGTTGTAGGATAATCTTAAGTATTAGCGTAAGGTCCAAGGAAAATTCCTCAAATGGAGTTCACGTAATAGTAGGTACAGAAAACTGGGTAAAACTGGAAATGGACTAAAGTGAGATTTTTAGGAACAGTGTAAGTGTATATTGATGGAATAGGATGGTGAGAAATTTTATGAATCTATTTGTCGCATTATACAGACAACCCAAATCCGTAGACGGAAACTGAAACTGAGTTCGAGATCGTTGGGACAGGACACAGTATCAAGAGTAAGAATAAACTTACAGTTGAGAACTTTTATCGACCGCCAAACTCCTCCAGGATGTGATAGAAAATTTGAGGGAGAACTTCAGCTCGCCAGAACACACAATCAATATTCCCGTTTCTGCTGACACCACTGGAGGACACACAACAATCTATTGGGATAATTACAGTGTATTTAAGTAGTGGGTGTGATAATACTTTCTGTAAAGTAATATTAAATGGTTTCTCTTAAGATTATTTAGAATATACAGTTCAGAATGACACTCATTTCGGAAACAGATTAAAGCTAACAGCAACAAAGATATATAAAATGTTTTAAGGCGTACACATTGAAACGGGTATCACTTACTCTCAGCGAGTTAGATTATTTACAAAACTATCTTGTAAACATGAACTCTAAACTGCATGAGCACCTCTCTAAAAGAATGGCCGGCGAGTGTGGCCGAGCGGTTCTAGGCGCTACGATCTGGAACCGCGCGACCGCTACGGTCGCAGGTTCGAATCCTGCCTCGGGCATGGATGTGTGAGATGTCCTTGGGTTAGTTAAGTTTAAGCAGTTCTAAGTTCTAGGGGACTGATGACCTCAGCAGTTAAGTCCCATAGTGCTCAGAGCCATTTGAATCTTTTTTTAACAACAATGGTTACCAAAGTGCAAATGATATCTACAGAAGCAGAAATACTCAGACGTTTTGAAAAGTAGATAAACAGACAATATTGTCATAACGCAAACTGTAACTTAAAACAATTACATCTGTACAAGTGTGTGTACAGGATTTGTGACAGAATCTTAGAAAAATACATGACCAAGTATTTGGCAGAAGAACAGTAGCTGGTTCAAAAGAATAGTTGACAATGCACTTGACAGATATGCAAAAAAATGGTTCAAATTGCTCTGAGCACTATGGGACTCAACATCTTAGGTCATAAGTTCCCTAGAACTTAGAACTACTTAAACCTAACTAACCTAAGGACATCACACACATCTATGCCCGAGGCAGGATTCGAACCTGCGACCGTAGCAGTCCCGCGGTTCCGGACTGCAGCGCCAGAACCGCTAGACCACCGCGGCCGGCGACAGATATGCAACCAGTGATAAAGTTCACGATACACTTCTAAAGTAACAGGGACGACTGGACAATAGGTGTTAAATGGAGCGTAGGGTTATGGAAAGAAAGATGATATACAAGACGCGTTTGGCTGTTTTGCTGTCAAAAGGGCAATGTGTGAAATATTTAACGACTACTGTATAATATTTTTAGCAAAACAACCTCTCATAAAGCCGAAAGCAGTTCCGGTCATATTTGAGGTATGTCAGCGGCACCTGAGTTAGGGTGTTTTGATACTCGTGGGCGACCTACAACATAAGTGAGAGTAGGCAAAGCAAAAGCAAAAATATTGAACTCTGTTTTCAAGTATTCCTTCAAAAATGAAGATACAAGACCATTAAGAAAGTTTAATTCTTGCATCACATCAGAGGTTACTGATTTACTGTGAGTTAAAAAAAAGTATTTCATATTTTGAGAATTTCTGGCATGGACCAAAACAAGACAAAACTATCTTGTAAACATGAACTCTAAACTGCATGTGCACCTCTCTACTGTGAAATACATCTCTTCAACGGCAATCTCTTTGCCTAACGAACGAGCTAGAGAATTTAGTAAACAAATGAGGACACATTCCTTTGGTATTCTCCATGGATACAACCTGCAGTTCTTCTGTTAGTGATGTTATTGTAAATCGTATTAACTGTTGTGGGTAAGTGCAGTGCATTCATCAGTTCTAATGGAATCAGGTTATCTTATGATGAGTTTGTGAAATGCTTTTGAACTGTAGTTTCATCTTTGCACTTACCACAATAATAGCGGCCTATTATTCCACATGTGAAATGGCAGACATGTTCTTATGTTATGGTCTAGCAAACGTACCTGCGGATACAGTTTACAGCAACAACACCAGCAGATGTTCCCTGCATGCTGTGTGCATCGACAATAACATTTGTTTACTGCGTTCTCCAGCCCTCGGTCGGCCATGATGTGCGAAAACGCACACGAGAACGATGTGGGGGCCGCATGCGAGCCGACGCCCGGCCTGCCTTCGCTTTGCTCGGTACATCTCCAAAGTGCTCGGTAAAGCGGAACATTTCATTTAGTATTGCGGTGCGGCGCTTTCCGGTCGGCACGATTTTCTCCATTTCGGCGGAATCGTAATGTCTCCGCTGTTTACCCTTACCTATTTTTGTTCATGTATAAAAGAAGTTTACAAGTCCAGTGGTTGTTTACGCAAAAAGAGGAAGTGTGGTGATGTACCGTCACAGGCCTTTAAAACTAAATGAGAGTGAGAGGAGAGAGGGATAAGAACTCTCGATATGTATTACGCAGTTTGTAAGTACTGCAAATTTAGTATGAAATGGAATTACACCACCACGCAGGAACAATTTAAAGATTTCGTTAACAATGAATGTGCAAAAAAATACAACGGTCGCTACACGAGATTCATTGGTCTGTACATCAAGAAGCAATTGTGATAAATTTGTAGGTATGGAGAAGGTGAAGAAACTGGTGCCTGAAGTCTCACGCATTATTCCATTGTGAGCTGCAACAGTTTCAGATGGAATTGAAAGAAGAGTATGGAGACTTTATACATTATTTCAAAATACGTTGGTTACGTCGGGGACATGCCTGAAACGATTTTTCGATTTAAAACCCGCTATTGTTGAATTTCAGTAGGAAAGAGTAGTTCAGGAACGAAAACTAGAACATCCAGAATAGATTGCAAACCTCGCATTTAAGTGAATTTCACTGCCCACTGCCCACAGTAAGAAATTGCAAGGTGAGAAACAACATATTTCTCATTTGATGGGGATGCATTTAAAAAGAAAATCGCGTTGTGTAAAGGACAAATTATGACAAAAAACACCTTTCATTTCCCTAAGCTCACTAGCGTCAAAGAAAACAGAAATAAACTTGAAAGAATTAGAAAGATAGCTTTCTAAACGTTTTAGGACACTGAAAATCTTGCAACTGTTTTGGAGCTGTTTTTGAGACCGTTTGTAATTTCAATTGAAAGTGCTCCTGTGCATGAGCAGGAGGAACTGATTGTTCTGCAAGTAATTCCTGTTTCAGGACAAATCCTTTTACGTTACAACTGTTCAGGACATCCACAGTGTTCTCCTTACGAAGAGTTTCCACATCTCCGTAATGAGTTTACAAATATGTGAAAGGACTTTTTCAGATTATGAAACAAAATAAGTCTCGATTACATGATAGCCTCAGTGTGAAAATCCGCGAAATTGTCTGCATCTGCCCATATGCTCACAGTTTAAACTAGTAAAAATTATATCACATCTTCAGTACGCCAAAAATAATTAAATAATACTGAAATTTGTTTCGTTTGTGATCCTTGCTGTTGAGAATAATGGAGCCAACTATTATCACGGAAACTACAAGACCAGTATAGGAACTGGACAAAACTATGGAAACGCAGCGAGAAATGAGTGCTTGAACGTAAAGGCACATGCTGGTCAAGAATGTAGGTTTCTCTGTTGTATTTTACCAAGATCGGCACCTGTACAGTGTCCTCAACACATTGAAAGCGTCAGTCGTGATCACAACAGAGTTCTCTGTAGTTTTGAGTACATTATGTCGGAGTCAAGTGAATTCGAACGTGTTTCCGTAACCAAGATACCTGAAGTAGATGGTGTTCCAACAGGCACCATGTTGAAGATCTATACCCTGTATGGGGAAAGCGGAGAAACATCATCTGCTAATTCACAACGCAGTCGAAAATGTGTATTTAGTTGCCGTGACAGACTGACACTAAAGAGGATTGTCACGAAAAATAAGAGGACGACAGCTGCAAAACTCACTGCACAGGTAAATGTCGCACTCGCGCACGCAGTCGGCAACAAATCAACTCGAAGGGAGCTCCTGAAGCAAGGAATTTCAGGGCGAGCTGGTGTTCCAAAAACTACTGAACCGGGGTGCAAATGGCCGTAACCAGAAAACGTGGTGCCGAAGCCATTACAAACTGGACTCTGTAGCAAAGGACGAAAGTCATTTACTCCGATGAGTATGGTTTCACACTGTTTCGGACTACTGGACGAGTTTACGTTCCAAGAGTGAGATACGGCGTGGGTTCGGTGATGGTTTGGGCAGCCATATTGTGCTATTCTATGGGCTCCATGGTTACTCTTGCGAAGTCGCTTTACTGTCAAGGATTACATGAATATTTAGACTGATAGGGACCATCCCATGGTACAATGTTGGTTGCTAATGGTGAAGCTGTGTTCCAAGACGACATTGCCCCTTTCACACAGTTTTCATCGCCCGGCACTGGATTTGTGAGCACGACGATGAATTGTCGCATCTCCACTCGCCACCATAGTCACCAAGTCTTAATATTATTGAACCATTGTCATCTGCTTTGGAGAGAAGGCGGCGTGATCGCCAACCATCTCCATCATCGATACGCGAGCTTTCTGTTATTCTGCAGGAAGTATGGTGTGAGATTCCCTTGACATCCATACAGGACTTGCATTTATCCATTCCAAGACGTCTGGAAGCTATTTCGAATGCCAATGGCTTTCCTAAACCATATTAGGCGTCGTAATTCGTTGCGGTTGCAGTGATTCCATATTTTTGTCCACCTCCTGAATGTGCAGATTGTCCCATGCCAAAATTTACTCTCTTCTTTTCCAGTGTACGATACCATTCAGCTAGTTACGTAAATTGGTACTGAAGGAAATACTAACACTTTCCTCCGTATGGCCTTTATGTTTCTATATAAGTAATAGTACTGCATATTAAATGCCTTCCATGTACGCATATGTTAATTCTAGGAATAGTGCGAATAAGGCGATACTTAACAATCCATGAATCGATGTTCAGGATCACTGAGTATCTTGGGACATATAAGCTATATTTCTTTCAATTAAGAACAGTGACTGTATTAGATAAACTTAGGGAGGGAATATTTCCATCAAAACCTTATACATCTGTCTCGATATAGGTTACTGGACACAGATTTTTTTTTCGCCCTGAAACTTCACATACTTTTAGAGGTTTACACCAGGGATACTTGTCTGAAACGACAGAATATATTTTACAATATTAACTGTTATAGTTATTTCTACAGAGTCTATTCCGAAGGTAGTATTGTGTTCCCTCTTTCTCATTTAGTCATAACAACGACATATAGGCACATCATAAAGAGGACAGAGATGATCTATCTCAATACTCAAAATGTGGACTTTATTCATATAACAAAACGGAAGTTTCTGATATTCTATAGTGGGGCGCAGAGGTCCGAAAGTCTGGCGCAGGATCAGAAGCCATATTCTGCATTAAGTCTGGTGATTAGCGCGCGTGTTTGCATGCGAGACCAGCCCTCCTTGTGCCAAAAGTCAAACGCTGCGGATATGTATGCTTCGCTCTGTTCTAAGTTACTTGTTTTTCTCCGTTAGCTGTTTTGCGTCACTTACCGTTCTCTTGCAAAGATGTATCAAATCACAAGTGTTGGAAAATTCGAAATTCCGAATATATGTTGCAGTATGCGCCTTAGTACGAGCAACACTTTCGTTTATAAAGAAACATTATGAAGGTAATATTTGCTATCGCTTATGATGATCTGCATTTCATGATTCTCTTAGTTATTTTGCTGTGTCCTTCACTTGAACAGAAACTCTTGAAGTTCACTAATATCTGAAATTTTTATTAAACTATAATATTCGTGGACAGACAGGTCTCAGCTACAGGTATTCTGTAGAACTTGAGAGCTGTCACTGGCATTTTGCCTAACTTTTGCTTAACCGCAGTGACAGGATGTGAACTACAGGTAACACAATTTTCGGCCACGCGGTTCTAGGCGCTGCAGTCCGGAACCGCGTGACTGCTACGGTCGCAGGTTCGAATCCTGCCTCGGGCATGGATGTGTGTGATGTCCTTAGGTTAGTTAGGTTTAAGTAGTTCTAAGTTCTAGGGGACAGATGACCTCAGATGTTAAGTTCCATAGTGCTCAGAGCCATTTTTGAGCCCATAGTGCTCAGAGCCATTTGAACCACAATTTTCCTGAATGTTGTCGCTCAGGTTCAGTATATAGACTGCTAATCAAAGTAAGAGTATTACGTAATGTAAACGAGACAGGACACGCATAGTAGCTGTGTCACAAATATTAAACGGACCCCACTCTGCAAAACTATTTACGTTTTCTTAAAGACGAGACAGTACTATAGTGTTCGAAAGCTGCAAATCAAGCCAAAGAGTGAACCTCGAAATCACGTATTTTCGATTACTTTTTATTTAGTACTTCATCATCATCACCATCGTTCTTTCAAGGATTAGGCTATCTCCTGTTCCAACCTCACAAACAAAATCATTACAATGTTTTACAAGGTCCTCCAATACCTGTTTTCCCATTCTGCTTGTGGTTCGGAATTCTATAACATAGTATTCTCATGACGTACTGTTTCCAATTTTCACGATACATTTAAACTTTATTCATTCATGTTGAAAAATTTAATTCTGACCTAATATTTCCATTTTGTAATCACGTCTCTTGCAGTCCTTTGTTATCCTTAGGAACGCGGTCTCTACTGTTTGAATTTTATTTTCTTGCTTTTTTGTGGTAACCGAGCTTTCGCTTCCATATCATAACACAGGAATCGTCATAATTTTACAGAATTTCATGATTATTCCTTTTTGTGCTTTATGACCATAATGTTCTGCTAATGTTAGCATATATAACTTGGAAATTCTGTATTTTATTTTCATGATCAGAGCCAAAATCGAAGCTTACAGCATAATCTAAGTAATGTACTAAATTATCTGAAATAATTTTTGACCTGACTAAATATATTCTTCGGGATGCCATTATTTTCGTTTTATTATTAGAAATGTTTCAGTTGTATTTCTTGCATATTTCTTTCAGCTTGTACTGAGCTTTGTAGGTCATCTTCATACTTCTCAACGCTTACTTCGAGCTATAGTAAGTAGAAACTGAACACTATTTCATGATTCCAAGGTGAAATCGTTGTTTGTGTCGTTTAAAAAGCATCTGGCCACTGATTCAAGCAGTCTGCAGCAAGTTAGATGAAGGGATCTAAACTAAAATCTGTACTATGGTAACGATTATTTACGTTTGCAGCTTCCGCTACTTCTGCTCATACGAATTCTCCAATACATTTGAATGAAATAAACAGAAAGAGCAGTCTTCTGACCGGTTTGTTGCAGCGCGCCACGAATTCCTTTCCTGTGGCGACCTCTACGTCTCAGAATAGCACCTGCACCCCACATCCTCAATTGTTTCTTGCATATATTCCAATCTCTCTCTCTTCCTTTACAGTCTTTTTTGCCTCTACAGCTCCCTGTATTACTATGGAAGTTATTCTGTGGTGCCTTAACCCACATTATGTCATTCTGTACCTTGTTCTTGCCAGTGTTTTCCACATGTTCCTTTCTTCAACGATTCGGAGGAAAACCTCAGTTCTTACTCAATCAGTCCACCTAATTTTCAACATTCTTCCGTAGTACCACACCTCAAACTCTTCGATTCTCCATTACGATACCGTTCGCCACAAAAGCACATAAACAAATGATAATAGTTACTGTTTCCCAAATAGTATCCATTTTTAACCCAGAACCGCATGATAATCCCTCATTCCAACTCCAAAAATCTCTTCCTTTGCTCACGATAATGAGGACAGGAATACGTACATAGATCCCCTGATACCCCTACGTCCTCAATGTAAATGTTTTGATATTTGTGATGAGAGATTCGCTTTAGACGTCACATGCATGAGGTGATCGTAATGATGAGACTTGACAGTGTAATCAGTATGAAATAATTCGGCGCACTCGAAAAATTCTGTACCTTAATATTAGCGCTCACTCAGGGTCGATGTGAAACTTGTAATTCATAATAATGGTATCATTAAATCATTTGCATCGTTAAACCCACACAAAATCGAGAGTAAGTTCCCTTTCTAGGAGTATATTAATGTTCTCATTATTTATTGAAAGAAATAAAAGACCTTTTCTTCTTTCACTTGTAGTACCCGACCCACAGGAGTATTCCGTTATGGTGAAAAGTGTACCTTTACCTCCAGTTATATATCATGAGAGCTTTCCGATATTTTAGTGTGCTGGAGCCATGATACGTTTCTTCCATCGGAACCTCGCTTATTGTCCATCAGTGGCCGCTGTTTTCTTTCGCTAATCATCGAAGTGGGGTATACAAGGTGTCCCATGAGGAATAGTCAATATCCACGCATATGACAGGAACGATCATTTGAAGCAATAAACTTCATATGGACCTATGTTTTATTCCGTATGGTTTCCGAGCTAGAACTGATTTAATGTACACGATTATTTATTTTCTGTATTATTCAATACATTATAAAGTTTACACAAGTACATATGTACAACAATTAGTAAACATTAAACATGTAGCACAGTGGCATTCGGGAGGACGACCCGCGTCCGGCCATCCTCATTTAGGTTTACCACGATTTCCCTAAATCGCTTCAGGCAAATGCCGGGATGGTTCCTTTGAAAGTGCACGGCCGACTTTCTTCCCTAATCCGATGAGACCGATGACCTCACTGTTTGGTCCCTCCCCCAAATCAACCAAACATTAAACATGCCTGTGACAAAGTATCAATTGAAGAATAAGTATTTTTAACACATTCACCTCTAAGTAATATAGTATGCTTACACGTCAAATTTAAGCTGTTTTACAGTACACAACAACTGTTCACCTACACCTGTGGTGTCACCGCCAGACACCACACTTGCTAGGTGGTAGCCTTTAAATCGGCCGCGGTCCAGTAGTATACGTCGGACCCGCGTGTCGCCACTGTCAGTGATAGCAGACCGAGCGCCACCACACGGCAGGTCTAGAGAGACGTCCTGGCACTCGCCCCAGTTGTACAGCCGACTTTGCCAGAGATGGATTACTGACCGATACGCTCTCATTTGCCGAGACGATAGTTAGCATAGCCTTCAGTTACATTTGCTACGACCTAGCAGGGCGCCATTACCAGTGTATAGTGAAAATGGAGATTATATCTGTACAAGAGCGATGTTCTACAAATGTGGATTAAAGTTAAGTATTCCAGAAGCTACGTACTTTTCTTTATAGCATTCATTACGTATCCTGTTTCAGACCTCACGCCTGCCTGCGTGAGTTTAAGCGCGTGCCTTTCGGCTTCCTCTCATTGTGTCTAGGCTGTCTTGGATAGACACAACAACACCACCGTCAACTTCGATGCATTTGTGCACTCAAGGGAGAACAAGTTGTGTTGCGTGTCCGAGTGCTTCTGCACGTTCCGTAATTAGTGCAGCAGCGTCCTTGATGTGACCAAGCAGTTCATTTCAGGTATTTACCTTTAGTTTGAGCACCTCAGACTTCCCAAACCTCCTAAAACAGAATCTACTGGCGTAAGATCTGGTGATCTTGTTGGTCATCTAATTGTACTACCACAACCAATCCAGCGATTCGAGTAAATGCAGCTTAGATGTTTTCTCACACGTCTGGTAAAATGTGGAGGAGCTCCGTAATGCTGGAAGGTTATTGCAGTGCACGTGGCCAAAGAATGATCTCAAGATGTTTGACAAACGAATTTTCCAAATATTAAGGCTGTCTCGTCATTTGCTCCAGTAAAATCACTGACGTATCAAACATGTTACCGATCATGCTGCACCATACATTTACTGAAATCCCAAACTTGGAAATTAGTTTCCTCTGTAGCTGTGGCCGAGCGGTTCTAGGCGCCTCAGTCCGGAGCTGCGCTGTTGCTACGGTCGCAGGTTCAAATACTGCCTCGGGCAGGTATGTGTGTGATGTCCTTAGGTTAGTTAGGTTTAGGTAGTTCTAAGTTCTAGGGGACTGATGACCTCAGAACGTAAGTCCCATAGTGTTCAGAGCCACTTGAACTGAACATTGTGGGCATGCTATATGTGAAAAGGATACAAGTTTTCCGCATGTAATGTTCGCCATACATGTGTTCGTGGGAGACTGATAAGTGCAGAAAGTCGCCGTGTGCTGGTAATAAGACGATGCTGCACCATTTCAACAGCACGTTGCTGTTCCTGCACAGCTTGTTGAAGGAAAAGTTCAGAAGATATACAAGAATGTGGAAGAATACCTATTTCACGCAATTTGCTGAAAACTTTGCTAACGAATCCACGATCGGAACTCGACGCGTCGGAAGCGCTGACGGTATTCCTCGACAGCAGCAGGAGCTCTACCATCGCAGAAGTCGTAAACATACTCCATATCTGCGTATTCTTCATTGGTGTATATGTGTGGCATTTTAGCCAGATCATGTACAAACACGTGTAACCGAAGCTTCTCTCTGATACAAACTCAATCCCTCGCACTATTTCACCCACAACCATGGACAACTTTGCGAGTTCATCGGGGTTGTTTAATGGCAGAAAGTCATCCCGAGCAAAGCCACAAAGTAAGTTGGTATAGAATAAAACAGCAAAGAGACAGGATGCGTAACACGTATGTATGTGCGCCACTAGCACAAACACTAATGTACATCTTTGAAACCATTCGAAAATAGGGCATATGTCTATATGAAGTTTTTTGCTCCAAGTGACGTTTCCTGTCATCTGCCTAAATATTGACCATTTCTCTTGGGACACCCTGTATTGTTGTTAGCTCTGTTCAAAACATTTACAGTTTTATCCCGTGAAATAATGACCAGAAGATTTATATCTTCATTAAGATAAAGAATTAGGTGCAAGCACCGAGCGAGGTGGCGCAGTGGTTAGCACACTGGACTGGCATTCGGGAGGACGACGGTTCAATCCCGTCTCCGGCCATCCTGATTTAGGTTTTCCGTGATTTCCCTAAATCGTTTCAGGCAAATGCCGGGATGGTTCCTTTGAAAGGGCACGGCCGATTTCCTTCCCAATCCTTCCCTAACCCGAGCTTGCGCTCCGTCTCTAATGACCTCGTTGTCGACGGGACGTTAAACGCTAACCACCACCACCACCACCATTAGGTGCAAACGTATTTGATCCCTACAACAGTATTAGCCATACTCCATGCTTGGCTAATCTTTACTTGAGGTTGAGAATCAAACTGAGATCATAAAAGAGGATTCCCATTTGTAAAATTTGCATTCCTGAACTGCAGTTCGAATAATAAAATTTTTTCAGGAATTGTGTCATTTTTACACCGGCTACACCGTATCACGCTTCATGGTACTGTTTCATGTACTTTTACAACATCAGGCTCTCGGACTAAAGGGTAAGTAATTGGAACAGTGATATGCCGCCTCAGCTGGCAGCTCATCTGATACTCGATTCTGAAACAATCTGGAGACAAATTGACATACGTTGACTCAACCACAAATTTTGCACCTTTTCCTGTCGCTTTTAATAGATAATATCGATCAGATTTTAATGCTGTATGACTGAAAAGAAGTTTCAAACAAATGTGCCTATCAAGAGTAAAATTATTTCCAAGAAATCACGAAGCAGATGATCTGATTACTGGACCTATCATCCTGTGCTACCTGTTTTTGCTGTGTCGTTTTGTTTACCGCGAGAGGCTTTTAGCAAGACACGCAGCTGGATAACCAGATCGACAAATCAAAAATTAGTCCGTCTGGTGGCGGGCGTTGGTAGGGCTTCGCTGACCCCCGCCGGCGCCGAGAGGAACGCTGCGGCTGCACTCACGTGACCGCTGGTCGCCTCTTGTCGCGTGTTTTGTGGTACCCTCTTCGCTGCAAAAGCACGAGCAAATGGAGATATATTGCTAACGTCATCTTCAATGGTTGCACAAGCCTCTTCCTCGCATGCAGCCAAATAATGCCTTATAAATTTTATTACTTCCAAAACAAATTACTGTAATGTTTATTACAGGACTACATCAATAATATTTGATGTTAGAGTAACTTTGCTTCAAAGAGTGTTAGAAAATATGGGCAACGCCTCGGTTAAATTTTCTCTAATTTCGATATGTTTTGCGAAATGTGTCAGTTGCTAACCGCAGGTAACAAATAATATGTAGATAGTTAATAACGTTTCTTTTATTTTAAAAGCTTTAAGTCTGTTGACATAAGAAATTCTGAGGCACTGCTTTTCAGTACGCCTTCGCATAATGTACAAACATGCCGGATACGTCAGTTCGTCTCATACATCACTGATTAGCGTGGACGTCACCTTAGGAAATATGGATTGCTAAAGTATCTTTGATAATCGGTGAATTGTAAGACACATACAGAATCCATTTATTCCGTCGACCTAAGTATACCCGCCCCTGTCTCCGAACGACGAAATTCTGATTGCCATTCCCTTGAGAAAAGTTCTTAATCATTCCAGAAAATTATATTTTTGACCATAAATTAAAAATATGTACTGTCATAAATGCGACTTGTCTTTTTGGTGTTGTCACTTTTTTCCGTTTTTTTTTTCAGATGGGTTCTATGGGGACATCGCTGTGCCGCTCACGCAGTATGAGATGGAGTGGAAACAGCAAAATAATATTACGGAGACGCTCGCAGAACCAGGAGGCAAATCACACAAAAGGTAAAAAGAGATTGTTCCCTGTCATAATATTTAATTTATATCCCTCCACAATGGATGATAATACGTTCTAGTTTTGTTATAGCGCCATGAATTGTGATTTAAGGGTGTAACGGGTCTTTGCCTTACTAATTTTACGATTTTGTATTCCGCCATAAGCTATGATGACATAGAGTTCAGCGTCCGGTCGGTAAAGGTGACGTCCGATGTTTCTAAATCAGGGGTACGTCAGTTTTTCGACGCTCACATTTTTCTGTTTCGCCAATAAACCTGTAAAGCAGTTTCTTTAACATAATTTTCTGATTTCGCAAATGATACTTAACACACATTTCCCTCTATATGCAGCTTCCACATGTCAGTTCTGCTGTTTACTAAACGAAATGGCACAGTAATCCCAATAGAGAGTAGCTGTTTTTAAATTTCGGTCTGTTCATAGAAATGTGGGTGTTCTATGCCCTTATTTACTCATTTTGAGTTTAGAAGAAGTTATTTCTCCAGTAAAACCACGACCAGTACGAACTCCTGTCTACGTAAGTATTGGATTAGTGTTCTGTCTTCAGTGACTCCGCTATCAAGAGATGTTCAGTCCTAACAAGAAAAGGAAATGTATTTTATAGTTCTCATTTCAGTTACGTACAGATAATATTTAGGTGGTTATAATAGTCATTTTAAAGAAGAAAGAAGTACTGGTATATAACCTTGTTAAAGAAGCATGGTTCACTCTAATTTATGTTTATTTGATTTAAATTTCTTAAATCTTATAATCCAGTTCTAACCGCAGCTCTTTGTTACATATTTCCAGTTTTGGCTTTATTAATCTATTTTCAGACGTATTTCGCTATTGTCGATGCAGCACTTGCGTCAGGTAGTCTCATACGAGCAGTACTTGGCATGAGAAATGTTCCTGAAACGTTTACGCTCAAGGCAAATATTTTACGTTTTTAGCTACTTGACGCAGGTGTTGATTCCACGACTGTATAATACTTTTAAAAATGTTAAACGACGAAACTGGTAAAGTGTAACTAAATAACTGCGATTTGCACTGTTTTCATATAAAATTTTATTAGAAACAATCACTAGCTGTTCCAGCAGACTGTATTTTTAGAATTATGTGTACGTTGCTAAGAGAGGAACCAACTTGGACTGAAATGTCAGTCTCCGGTCCGCATATATTTTAAAACACCTTTCAACACATTTTTGCGTTTAAATGGTTTTCCACTAGTTCCAGTTCACCTATATTGCTCGTCAGCTTCAGAAACATCTATGACTTTGTGTAAGATTGTGCGATTTGTCCAGAGTCTGTTTCGACGGCTTGGTTTAATTTTCCAGTATCTTTGCAGAAGTTTCTAAAACTGGGATGAAAGTCATTGCCAAATACAATTTACCTGTTTGACGGGAACATTAAATTGGTCCCCTTTGATTTTATTTGAAACAAATACACAACGTTCGTTCTGTGATGATCAGTACATAAAAATTTATAATGCACAAGCACTTTTCACATTCTCCAACACGATATCTATATACGCTCATCATTTTGGTGGAAGTTAATGCCAGTCCATCTCCATTAGAACCTCCCCCTGAACAAAAACGCAAAATTTCCGCACTGTTGCCAAAAAAAACCTCCTGTTGAGGTGTTCCTCATATGACAGGAGTTACAATATATCAGCATCCTCTAAAACTGGTGAGATCAGAACAATTTCTCTGTAGCCCAATACGTCATAAGGTACTCCTCATACAAGCTCTCTCACAGAAAATGTGCAATGGGTCAGAGATGACATCTTTGGGACGGCCTTCTCATACAGCTGCGAGGCTGCTTCGTATGTACCTTCATCATAACGAATTTTGTAGGATAATGAACTGAAAATTTATGAGCATACAAGTATGAATCAGTGGTCCAAAAATTAAAACGCGGTCAAGAGAAATAGGTCTATTTATGGGATAGCTGGTTTCCTGTCTTCATCTGATATTCCGGGGTTGGTCAAAAGTATGGAAACACCACGAACACAACGTATTACCATGTCTAATACGGTGTAGGGAATCCGTTGCATTGAAAACAGTTTGCAGTCATCTCGGAATGGGGACTCGTATACCATTCTTTCTGTAAAATAGTGGCAAGTGCAGGTAATGATGGGTGGAGAGTGATCACACAAACTTCTCTCCAAAGTAGTCCACAAAGATTCAATGGTATTGAGGTCAGGTGACTGTGGCGGCCAGGAGAGATGAAACAATTCATCCTTATGCTCACAAAACCAGTCCTGGATGATGCGAGCTGTGTGAACAAAGTCCCTGTCGTATTAGAGTACAGCATCAGCACTGGAAAAAAAACGTATCATGAGAGGAACATGGTCTGCTACAAAGGTCACAGAATCCTTGATAGTACTGCGACCTAGCAGAGTAACCATGGTATCCGTGGAATAATACGATGTGGTTGCCCAAATCGTTGCTGGACCCCAGCCACATTTCGCTCTTGCGACGTAAGCTCGCCCAGAAGTTGGAAACAATGTGAATCAAGACTCATCCGACCAAGTGACATTCTTCCATTGCTCCATAGCACAGTTTCCTGGCTTCTACACCACGTTTTCTTGTTAAGGACATTTGCATCGTTGGTGAGTGGTTTCGGAATTCCAGAGCGCCCTATAATTCCCTGCTCCTACCTTCGCGTTCTTATGGTGCTGACAGGGCTCTCGAGTGCAACATTCAGTTCTGCAATGAATTTTGCAGCTGTCGTCCGCTTGTTTTTTATCACAATTTTATTCCGTGGCCGTCTGTCACGATCACTCAGCACACACTTTTGTCCGCGTTGTGAATTTGCGGGACATGTTTTTTGCTTTCCCCGTATGCAGTATAAATCTTCGATACGATGCCTCTTGAAACCCCGAACACTTCTGCTACCTTGGTTACGGAAGCATCCAACATGCGAGCACCAAAAATTTTCTCACAACTACGCAGAACACTGTTCCGACCGCGACTGCCACTTGCAACGTATTGAGGACAATGCAGAAGTGTCGTTCGTGGTCAAATAATACCTTCCGTGTGGCAGATTTGATGGTTCTAACTTCTCTACAGGACGATATTTAAGAAGTTTGTTATATAGTGTACCGTCTTGTATGTCTTGTTGATGGTGAGACACAGCGAAGATATTTTAAATGGAACCCAGTACAGTGTGGCACCTGGAAACCTTACTGACACAAATCTGCTGCAGTTGTCGGTCAAATACTGGTGATGAAAACGTCTGCTACCGCAACGGATTTCAGTAGTCTAAATTAGCGTCGAACACTCTTACCAAAGTGTACGTTAGCGACCTCGACTACGGAAGCTGGTACTTTTACATCTGTTATCATCCGTACTAATACCAACACAACACTGCACAGCAGAAACATTCGTTACTCAACAACACGGTATAGATATACACTTGATATACTACACGGTAGTAGGGAAGAGGGTCGCACCCAAGCAATTCCATCTGGTCTATGAACTCCACGAAAATTGGAAACCATGCTCGGTTACGATCAAGTTATTTGGCAGATACTTGCAACTATCTGTATTATTATAAACAGGACCTCACCGTGTAAAAATATTTCACTTTAAACATTTAGGAAAACGGACAGATGTAATGAACTATTCTTTTTTTATAACGGAGAGATAATTTCCTGTGAATTTCACTGGCATTACAGGACATCATGCTGTGTGAGCGCTTCTATCATTTAATTATATTTTTATTAATTCACAACTAGGCACATTCATAATAAAAGTCCTCTATTTACCGTAATTTTCGTATAAATAAATTTTGGTACCTGTACCATTCAGAAGTCTCTGGGTACAAGTATCTCCACGAAAATTTGCATTAAAATTACCCTTGCAGTCTTACTAACGAAAGCTGAGTCCCACCAGTTTGACAAATTTACTGATTTCTTTATCAAATGAATGTTAGGTTTGTATTCACAAATTAATGTGTAGAAAGAGCTCGTATACTAACTGAAGATAAGCTTGATACGTATTTGTAGGGAAATAAAAATTGATATTATTGGTGAGGCGTATTATTGAGATATTATTTAGCTACATGACGCGAAAACAGTCGTAATCGAGCAACAGACTTAACTGATGCCTCACTGACAAAGAATTTGCTGCGTCACTGAATCCTGCTGTCCATTTATTTTCTCATCTGGACTAAAATATGTAAAGACTTTGATCGCTTTTCCGACCATGAAACAGAAAGTAAAAGTTGACGTGACCTGACACGCTACCCACGTGTCTCACGACCATATGGCGTCTGGAACGTAACTGCGTTAGTAATCATATATGCTCTATTGCTGCTGAGCGACTGATGCGTTCTATATTCTCCTCTGTAACTAAACCAACACCACTACTTTAATTTTTAGCGACTGTGTCAGTATTCCTTGGTATATTAAACTGAAAGGTGATTCTTCCATTTTTTTAAATATGAATTCTGCCCTGTGAATATGACATGCAAATGATGTCTAGCTACGTCTTTGTCGTTGATCTTTGGATTGGTAACGTTAAAGCGATAACCTCCATTTGCCTTTTTATATTACAATAGTATGAATATTTCCTCATGTTAGGTTTCATTTCTTACGAAATGACACTTTTAAAACGATTCTGCGTGACTGCTAGTTTACAAGATATTGTGAGTTGCAACCTGACGCTCCTCTGGTCAGTGTTCAACGGTGCCTAAAAGTCCTTAGCAAAATAAATGCATTTCTCACAAAGATACATAGGCCTATACTCCCAAGATGAAATAAGTGTCGTTCAGTCTCCATTCTTCGTTGGGGAGCTGCCATGACACTACCTTGGAGAAAAGAATTTTATAATATTACGTAATTTAGCGTACATCTGTTACATTGTGAATACTGTACTTTTTTATCGTTGAGTACCAACAGGGAGACACCAAACCACGCCAGTTTTCGATTTTGAGTTTATCTGTGTGCGACTAATTGACTGTAATTGTTTTAGCTATTTAATAATGTTACAGTGTTTTGTTTTTGTAGTGTTGCCAATAGTTGAAAGCATTTGTTCGGTAGCTGAGGTCAGTGGTTTAAACTGTACATGTATGCGTAAAATCGGAATAAAATTTGAATGCGGAAACTGCTAAATGAAATGTTTTTCATGTCAGTAGGTCAATGTTTCAGATTACTGAATATGCTTCAGAATGAATTGAGGCGAAACGTATTCGTCAAACTACAAATAGCATTTATTCTGTTGAGAACTGCAATAAAGAGTAGGACGTCCAATCAATTTATTAATAGCCCCATTTCATTAAACGTTTTATAAACCATTTGAACAAATAACTATGTATTATAAATATTTTTACAGTATTCCTGATCTCAAGCTGTACTCTTAGTTTATGAGCTGTCTGCCCGCGTTTGGCGAAATTTATAAAAACTGGCTTTTGCTGAATTAATCGAGAACACTTTCTTGTCCTAGAAGTCTCTACATCTTATTTTCCATCTTCTGTTACTGGAACATTCCTGGTAGACTGAAATAGTGTGCCGGGAAAGTCGATGAACACGGACATATGCCTACAACAAGTCGATGAACACGGACATATGCCTACAGAAGATAAGATCGTACGTAAAATCTGTAAAACAGGACAATGGAACATTGGAGCTCAGATCCCACTTGTTAAACCTGCCTAGATAGCGTAGTGGGTAGAAGCTTTGCCCGCAATATTTAGGGATCGAATTTTATCCCGGTTTATCAAAGAGGTTCACCCAATCACTAGCACACAACAGCTTTCACTCCTATGCAGTGCGTGAGATATTAATTTCAATTATTTCTCTCTCTCTCTCTCTCTCTCTCTCTCTTTTTGTCTCACAAATAATTGAAGCACCCACAAGACATGATCGGATGTCAATGTAACTTTGCAGATGTACACACCATCAATGGAAATTGTTACAGAGTTGCAACTGTCTGCGACGGGTAGAACTACCACCAAAGTGCATTAGTGTTGTTTAGTGTTGTTACCTGACGTCATACATTATATAAGGGGGTGTGGACATTGACAGATGTTGAGTAATCAATGTAAAGGACACGGAGATGTCATACACTTGTGTGAAATATCTTTATCAGCACCTGAAGGACTTTGAATGGAGCCTCATTTTCGGCCGTCATTTGACCGGCTGGTCGTATCGTGCAACACCCAAAATAGTGAGCCTTTCGGATGAGAAGGTGGCCCGATGTTGGACAATATGGGAACGTGAGGACAGTTCGCACACAGAATCCTGCACCAGCAACACTTTCGAAATTACAGACGGCTATAGAGGCAGCATGGCTCAATGTTTCTGCAGAGGACTTCCAACAACTTGTTGAATTCATACCACGTCGAGCTGCTGCACTAAGCCGGACAAAAGGAGGTCCGTCACAATATTAGGAGTTATCGAATGACTTCTGTCACCTCAGTGTACGATGCCGGATATGTACATCTTCTGATACTTGCCTGGCCATTTAACCGCAAACTGCAAAACAAATATTTAATATGCAACAATTTACGAGTAAACAAGTTACTATAGCCTTGAAATGTCTTCGGCACGACTGTCAAACTACGCAATGAACTGATAAATGCAAACGGGTATCGACATGCCCAGAAATGACATCGCTTTCCGGTCCGCCTAATAGATAATTGGAGCTCGCAGGGCAGTCTGCCAACAATCTTACCTCCCGGGTGTCGTTCGCATCTTGAGCAGGAAAGGGTAGGGATGGGGCCATGTGACAGTAGTACACAAAGTAGACTCCGCCACATCACATAACGTGGCCTGCGACGTATAGACGAAGATGAATACCCCTTTGTTCTATCTTACTTCTAACATTCACAACAATCGTAACACACACCATGTGCTATCAATCACCTTGTGAGGTTAAAGCTGTTTGACAGACTAGGATTGTGTCGCGGAATCTGCATTTCTAGTGCATGGTTTAATAGTTAGATGCTGAGGGGCTGCAGATGCCTCAGAATGAATCATGTTTCCAGAGACAGGTAGAATCTAAAACCGATTCCCGGTACAGTAAGTAGTTTCAATGTAAGAAAGTTTACGTAAAGATTATACTACACTGCGGTATAAAATAGTCCCTCTGTACGGACTAAATTTTAAAGTCATTCTTAAGGGAATTTCTATTAGATGAGCCCTTCTCCATTACTTGCGTACTATCTTACAAACCTCGAGAGCCGGCCGCTGTGACCGAGCGGTTCTGGGTGCTTCAGTCTGGAACCGCGCTGCTGCTACGGTCGCAGGTTCGAATCCTGCCTCGGGCATGGATGTGTGTGATGTCCCTAGGTTAGTTAGGTTTAAGTAGTTCTAAGTCCAGGGGACTGATGACCTCAGATGTTAAGTCCCATAGTGCTTAGAGCCATTTGAACCATTTTGAAACCTCGAGATTGCCTGCAACTGTATGTAACTTTTACAGAACGTTGTGCTTCTATGTTTGCCAGAAAACACTGATGATAGACCTTTCTTGCGAATGCTAATCGATTTCCAAAGTGACTTGTATTTTTTGTGATACAATAGGCTGAATATTGAACATAACCCTATGTAACCATTTATTAGATTTATGTTAAAATATTCTATGAAATACGTTGTTGAGCAAATGTTAAGGATGAAAATAACTTACGATTGATGTGTCACTACCAGGTCACGTACCTCGATGAAATTTTGACTATGAATAGAAAGAACTGCTAGAGTATAGTACAGAAGATAACAGAAAGAATAAAGCCATGATACGAGCAGAAATGGCACTTTTATTCAGAGACAATAATTACACTGGCGTTACCGTGATATATGATGGTCCCTGGACAGTTCAAAAGGCAGGACTTGGTTCTTAATAGATGCGAGATCACCACGAACGGGAATGCAACATGCTTATATGCTGGCTACAAGAGTAAGAAAAAGTTCTACTGATAGGGCTTTCCATTCCTCAACGTGCGCGGTTGACAGCTACTGGATGGTCGTTGGTGCTCGCGGACGTGCTGTATCTCACTCCGTGCTGAGAGCTCCTCCGCCTGCTCACTGTCATCCACAAAATAGAAGGCTGGGACCAATCCAGCCTTGAAAAGACGCACATGGAAATGAGTGCAGTGTCAGAATAACATTGAGTGGTGTATGTACTGTGTTCAAAGATTTGGAGGTCAGTACGACCATGCAACAATGTGCTTCTCCTTACCGTAACACCTAGACCACCAAAACTATGTTGTTCGACAATGTTTCTGAGTGCATTACGTGATCCCACGACTCGCCATATGACGGTGTGTCCCGCTTCGAACATCGTGGCTTTAGTGGTCCATGTGTTACTGTGTGGGGAGGCGTAATGTTGTGTGGGCGTACCGAGTGACCCACTTCACAGGGGTGCAGTCGGGCCGACATCATTTTTATGGACCAAAATGAGCGACCGCTTATAACAGCGTTGTTGTAAAAGCTCTTGGAACGAGGATATATTCGGCTAATGGTGTGGGCTGCCCGTTCTCCCAACATAAATCCCACTGAAAACGTGTGGAATGCGCTGGAGACCCGTTTTACAGCACGTCCACGTGCACCGACGACTATCCAGCACTTTTCAACCCCGCTGGTGGAGGGATGAAATGTTCTACCACGGGAACTTACCAACCTTGTGGCCAGCGTGGGAGCAAGTTGCATTGCATACACTGCTGTCCTTTGTGATCACACATTCTAATAAGAACCATGTCTTGACTTTTGTAATGTTTAGTGAACCATCAAAAATCACTGACGTCAGTGTTATCATTGTCTCTGAATAAATGTGTCATTTCTTTTAGTCTCATTTCGCATTTCTTTCATTTATCTTCCATATTATACTAAAGCAGGGCTGGCGAGACGCTTCGGTCATCTTAATGATGAACGAAGTACTTTGCAGAAGTACATTTCAGTAATACCTCATGTCTCCCGATTACTGCCACGGATTTTTTTCAGCTGAAAAATTCCATTGATGTCATTCTCCTACAGGACGAAAATTTACAAAATGTAGCTGACCCTTCACCACATGAAGATTTATTTCTTAGATCGACAAAAACTGAACTCATTATCCACATAGAAGATTATCTGCGTCCACTATAAACTCTATTCATATGAGAATGAGACGCTGTGAGAATAAAGCCACGGTGAGCTGATGAGGACATTACTCAGCATGAGCATGTTATATCCCACGAGTACTGCTGCGTTTATATCCATTTATTTTACCTCTTACGTGGCGGTAGTTAGTAGCGCGATTCATCTTTAATGCTGCACGCGTTTATATTTGTAAGGATATTAGCAATTCCGCAGGGAGACCCAGTAGCACCACCAACACGTTGCTCCTGCTTTTATACACTTTACAGCCCAGTGAAGACTGTTCCTTTTTTTCTGTCTGTTCGGCAAGTCCTCCCGTCGTAGAATGGCAGTGAGCTCGACGGTGCGCGGCAAAGCTCTGCGAGTAAAGACGGGTTAGCAAAGCGAAAGCTGTTTCATATTCAGGAGAAGCGCTACTCGTAAGAACATAAAATCTACATTTTATGGTTGAAGAGAAGAGAAAAAAGACTTAAGCGGCAGCTTAAGTCAGCAAGTGCGTATCAAAAGGCTTAAAATTTGAAATGCACGTTCAATTGAATAAAAAATGAAAAATAGGTGCTTAACATCTAAAAATGAAGACTGTCTTGCTAGTTTTAATTTATGAGACTTGTTTAAAAAAGATTAAACATGAGTTCTTTAATTGGGAAGGGAACTCAGACTATTATTTTTACTAATAACTGATTGCCCGTTTAAGTAATGCTATGATGACTACACAATCTAGTAAAACATAAGCAGCGTTGCATTTGACCCTATAAGAGATTAAGTACTACAGGCTGCCTTCACTGGACAATAACATATCGGTTTCATCACAGATGCAGAAAACTTTAATGCACGAATCTCACAAAGTGGATCAACGCATAAATTGTAAAAGTGCCTTCCAGTTATCAATATCTGACGTACTAAACAAAACTTGTAGTACGATGTTTCAGGTCTCCTAATATTGTCACGTCATAACCAGAATCATCTTGAAATACGAAAGCAGGCTCGTCAATGAAATACAACACTTAGCACTGGAAGCAAGTTTACTAAGTACACCACCGTGCAGCCAGAACAGAACTGACCTCTTGGACGGAGAGTGCAGCTACTTATACAAACATCCAATATTCCATAATGCTGGTGCTTATACAAACATCGTATATACCAGAATATACAAACATAAGATATTTTAAGAGCGTTCCAAAAATGATAAGTACTACATAACAAGTAATTGCTGGTGGTCGAGTTTGAATTGGCGACATGCAGTATACCAGGCAGCGTCCATAACCTTTTTTATCTTTTATTTAGTAATCTTTTTAGGCTTCCACCTACCACTATAGCCCGTCCTTGCACTCGCCAGATTACGCCTTTATCGTCTAACTTCTTTCATGTAGACAGGATTCGTACTCATTTAATTAATTAAACTCTTCTTCTTAAAAATTAATTAAAACCTTCCGTTTCCTTCTTTCACGACATAAATGTTGTATTCTGTAGTGGAAAGTAACGTAACATAATCGGCGTCTTGTGCCAAATTAAAAGTGGAAAAAAGAAGAGTGACTAAAATCATAGCATTTCGTCTGCTTTCGGTACAGCTGCAAAACACGTGGTGGCAGCTTCCGCCATTGAACCAAATCATAATTGGTTGTTAAGTGCCGGCCGTTGTGGCCGAGCGGTTCTAGAAGCTTCAGTCCGGAACCGCGTGACTGCTACGGTCGCAGGTTCGAATTCTGCCTCGGGCACGGATGTGTGTGATGCCCTTGGGTTAGTTAGATTTAAGTAGTTCTAAGTTCTAGGGGACTGATGACCTCAGATGTTAAGTCCCATAGCGCTCAGAGCCATTTGAACCATTTGGTTGTTAAGTTACTTTATATCATAGACTCGACTAAGGCTTTTCATATCTTCTCTTTCTTCTTCTTCGGCAGCAGAGATGCTGTGAGTTGCGTTCAATTAAATCGTCTTCTTGATCGAGAGAAGTAAACTGATCAACCAGAACATTATGACCCCTTACCTAATAGTCGTTATGTCTACCTCTGGCACGGATAACACTGGCGACGAGTCGTGGCATGGAAGCCATGAGGCCCTGGTTGGTCGCTGGAGGGAGTTGGCTACACGTCTGTACACACAAGTCGCTTAGTTCCCGTAAATTACAAGTAGCAGGGCCAGGAGCTCTGATGCCACGTTCAATCACATCTCAGATTTGTTCGACTGGGTTCAGATCTGGCGAGTTGGGGGACCAGCACACCAATTGGAAAGCGCCACTGTGTTCCTCGAACTGTCCTTGTGACATGGCGCATTATCTTGCTGAAAAATACCACAACCGTTGGAAAACATGATCGTCATGAATGAGTGTACGTGGTCTGCAACCAGTGTACGATACTCGTTGGCCGTCATGGTGCCTTGCACGAGCTGCAGTGGACCCACGGATGCCCACGTTAGTGTTCCCCAGACCATAATGGAGCCGCCCGTCAGCTTGTCTCCGTCCCGCTGTAAATATGTCAAGGAGCTGTTCCCCTGGAAGACGACGGAATCGCACCTTCCCATCGCCATGATGAAGAAGGCACCAGGATTCATCAGACCCATGTACGCTCTGCCACTGCGCCAGTGTCCAGTTTCGATAGTAATGTGACCATTTGGGTTTTAGCTGCCGATGTCGTGGTGTTAACATTGGCATATACGTGAGTCGTCGGCCCATTGTTAGGAGTATTCGGTGCACTGTGTGTTCAGACGCACTTGTACTCTGCCCAGCATTAAAGTGTGATGGTATTTCCGTCCAGTTCACCGCCTGTCCTGTTTTACCAGTCTGCCCAGCCTACGACGTCCAACATCTGTAATGAGGGGTAGCCGCCCAACGCCACGACGTCTGGAAGTGGTTGTACCTTGGTTCCGCCACGTGTTAAAGACACTCACCACAGAAATTCTCGACCACCCGTCAAGTTATACAGTTTCCAAAATGCTCATGACAAGCCTCTGGGCCATCACAAACTGCCCTCGGTCAAACTCAGAGATCGCGCGCCTCTCCCGTTCTACACACATACAACACGTTCACTCGTACTACATGCACCATGCGTGTGTCTGACTAGCAGTCATTGTCGCTAGGTGACGCGGCTATCGCCTGGACATGTTTATATCGATAGTAGGTCTGTTGTCATAAAGTTGCAGCTGATCAGTGTATATGTAAAACTAAATTAGAGGACTGCAGTGTTAAAATTTAAAGTCAATAAAATTGAAATTAAAAGTAGAACTTCTATTCTCTTACCGTTTTTTTTTTCATTTTCGTTACTTTTGCACCTTTGTGGTTAAAACAATAATGTCAAGCTTAAAAAAATTGCAAAGGTATATCTTCTTCTTTATTCTGGGCAAATGAAGTTTTTCTGTTAAATATAGTTGAAAACCGTGCTTAGTTTTTTGTCTCTTGTTAAAATGTAGCACATATAGTGTCGTTTTTAACAATTTCTCGAGTTGTGTTCAGGAGTTCTGTGGTCATATTTATAATCGCTGCTTCGTCTGACATGAAATCCCATATCTTCTGCGAATTTGTACACACGTTCGTCGCTATCTACTGGACAAGATGTGTTACACAACGGTGAAGCTGCTAGGTGAATTTCAGGGACCTTGGAATTTGTTGGAACTTTTCTCTTCATTGCGAAGTATCATTATGTCCTCACGTAAGATGACACGTGAGCTGTGTATGTTTTCCCATACAGCTGATCAATCTTCGTGCCCATATTTCCGTGCTGTCATTCTCCTTGTCTTAAGTGCTGAAAGATCCTTATAGATTTCGTTGACTTTTAAAAATTGCTTTTCAGTTACTCTCATAGGGATATAACTATACTCTAATAAATAACACTTCAAATGATGCAACTCATGTGAGATATGTCCCAGACTGAGCGGTTCAGTGACAGTCGTAGGTGTGATTTCGTGCAGTGTGAGTGTAATGTAAGACTGATAGCCACTGTTTATACATGGTGCGAGCGTGCATAGCTTGTGCCATTCTGAACACATGTGTTGAATTCAGTCCGGCATGTCGCGTTAAAAACGTTGAGGTACAATTTTATCTCGCTTTGAAGATGTGACTACGACTGACGAAATGCCCAAGAGCCGCTGAGATACTTTTTGCTATGGTACAAGGCACAGATAGAGTTTGAGCTACGTAGTTTGCCGTCGATAGTTGGTAGACGTTTGTTAAATGACGTTTTGAAATTCATATACACTCCCTTTATCTATTGCAAGATATATTTGTAATTGGCAACAATGTTGTGCTGTAATTTGGTTCTGAACTCTACTCTTAGACACTGATATTTTAGACTTCTTGAAGTTGAATTGTTCAAATAGCTCCGAGCACTATGCGACTTAACTTCTGAGGTCATCAGTCGCCTAGAACTTAGAACTAATTAAACCTAACTAACCTAAGGACATCACACACATCCATTCCCGAGGCAGGATTCGAATCTGCGACCGTAGCGGTCGCTCGGCTCCAAACTGTAGCGCCTAGAACCACACGGCCACTCCGGCTGGCCTTGAAGTTGATCTTGGTGGTTTGGGACTATACCAAGTCCGATGTTCATAAGTCGAGACTTCTTACAGTTCAACTTAGTCCCTGATGCGGCTTCATATCGCTGTGACATCAGCAATGCGATCTCATCTTCGTTGACACTAGTTGTTAGGAAGCCGACATCATCGGCGGCGTAAGCTCGAAATACAATTTTTATTCGTTTATTTGTACACATTTCAGCTGTTTAGTTAGTGTGGCGAGAAATGGCTCTACTGATATTGCGAGTAACGCTACTGACATTAGGCACCCTTGCCTTACAAGCTCTTGAATTGGATATCGCAGCCAAGCTGACCATATGTCATAGTTTGTGAGGAACTACTCGGAAAGACACTCTGTATTATTTTGATGTAGCTATGTGGGAAGCCCATCTCCTGCATTGTGTGGAACAGGAAACGTTGACTGACCACGTCGAACGCTTTATTAAGGTAAATAGCTACTATTACGCATCTTACCTTGCGAACATCGGTGGTGGCTATGATCACTCTGTAGTCTGCTAAGGTCTAAAATGGCCCTATTTTGACCACCATTCTTTTACATACTTCCGTGTTAGGATGCGCGCTAAGATTTTATAGTCACAGTTAAGTAAGGTGATGAGTCACAACTTTTCAACTGAGATATTGCCTGGGCTTT
Organism: Schistocerca nitens; assembly: GCF_023898315.1. Taxonomy (NCBI): domain Eukaryota; kingdom Metazoa; phylum Arthropoda; class Insecta; order Orthoptera; family Acrididae; genus Schistocerca; species Schistocerca nitens. The sequence continues at coordinate 553,162,540 of NC_064616.1, read as the reverse complement.
GAGGATTGAACACAACCAACCCTTCTTTGAACTCTTGGGGAATTTCTACATTCGATATCATTAATTCGCTGCTTTGTCCTTCGTTGCATGCCAGAATGTTTGGTATAGTTCTACAGGAATTCCGCCATGTCCAGGAGATTTGTTTTTCGGGTTTAGGAATACTTTAGTTTTCAGTTCACCTTCTTCGATTTCTTCTGTGAAATTTTCTGTTTCCTATGGGGTGTGTCTTCTTGTCAGGTTGGTTGTCATTTCATCCAGTGCATTGTCATCAATTCCTTTGTTAGTCATCAGGTGAGCAGAATCTTTGTGAACCGCGTTCCTGATGTCTTTCTGCTTGCTTAGTGCTGTTCCATCCGGTAACCCATCTTACGTCAACATTTTTCCTACCACGTATGAGGTGAAATATAGACGGTTCTTCATCATGTACTGAGTTAATAACTCTTACTCTGATTTTGATGTCTTCTAGTTGATTGTTTATTAAGATTCGAATTTTGGCATAAATTTTCTTAATTTTAGTGTAATTCTCTATAAAAGCGGCATCAAGTTTATGAAGATCCCTGAGACATTTGAAATAAAATTCCATTTTTCCGGATTTTTGGTTTTGCAAGTTTCAGCCACCGGTTTAACAATGAGTGATAAGAGTTACATTTACTTTCTCAGTCCGCCCATGTTTTAATAAAAATATCTATACATTTCGGTCGCTGAAAATGCCCAACGTTGAACTTTCATAGACATCTGCCTTTGTAGATTTTCTGGCTCTTCATATTTATGGGTCACATGCACGCAGCGTGAATAGGAGCACGTTGGTCGGATTTCGGTTTGCGAAACGTGTTGTTTAAGGTCATTGGATACACAGATTCTATCCATTCTACTTGGCGAAGGGCTCGTGACATGGGCGAAGTCGGACAGTGCGTTGTTCTTATACTCCCAAGAACGAATTAAAAGAAATTTTTCAACGACCTATTCAAGCTCTATGGAGTTACTAAAATGTTGTTTTTGATCTTTCGGATTAATTACACAATTGAAATCTCCAGCCAGGATTATATTGTCGTACTGGTTTCTTGAAAGAGGAATAACCTTTTGCCTAAAATATTCGGCCCGGTGACGCCCGTTGGATGCGCCCGATGGCGCGTATATGTTGACCAGTCTTTTATTGTTAAAGTTACCGTAGACTGCCCTGTTATTTTCAAGTTTTTCTACATCTTTATGTCTTCGTTAGTAAGGATGGCTGTTCCTAGTTCTGTGTCATTGCCTAGATCTGTAGTAACGTTATATACGGGTATTCGTTGCAGATTTACGTCAGTGACCTCTTGGAACAGCATAAGGGGTCAGCGCCCATGGCGTAAAAAAGATCTTGAACATTATTTAATTTTAATGCACTGCGGATCTTATTTATGTTTAACGTGACAGACTTGTGTGATTGTAAGGAGGAGGAGGAGGAAATTAGTTTTTAACGTCCCGTCGACAACGAGGTAATTAGAGACGGAGCACAAGCTCGGATTAGGGAAGGATAGGGAAGGAAGCCGGCCGTGCTCTGTCGAAAGAACCATCCCGCCATTTGCCTGAAGCGATTTAGGGAAATTGCGGAAAACCTAAATCAGGGTTACCGGACGCGGGTTTGAACCGTCGTCCTCCCGAATGCGAGTCCAGTGTGCTAACCACTGCGCCACCTCGCTCGGTGTGATTGTAAGGGATTCAGCTTTTTATAGAATTCATCATTTGAGCAGCAGCTCGAAACGGCACCTTTGTCTTGTTCTGTACATCCTCGGTCATATATTCAGCTTCCGAAACAATATGTTTTGGTAGTAGTCCTCTGATTCTGTGATTTGTTGACGTTTCTGTCACTCGATCATCGGGATTTTCTACTTCTTCTGCTTCCCAATCGATTACAGGTGGGTTCTCATTTAAACCATTAGAGTTCATTGCTTGTATCTGTTCTTTCTTTTCGTCTTTATTGTCTTTCATTGACAGCTTATCTGGTGCTTATTTGGTGCTTGTTCTGGAGGTCGATAATCTCTCCTGAATTTTTCTTTTGTCTGATTGCTCTGTGTTGAATTGAATTTCTCACTAACGATCTTGGTTTTCTCTCTGCCTTATTCGCTCCTTTATGTGTGAGTCTTCACTTTTTTTTTCGGTGTAGAAGGCGGACAACTACCTTCACTGTCTGCAAATACATGTCTGTGTTGTTCTGAATTTTGTTCCTCGCTGACAGTTCCTTGTTTGTTGGTAATTAAGTCGATCTGATCTGTTGATGGAAGGCAGGCATTTTCAGTTTCCGGAGGAACACTTGTGCCTGCTTCTGATCCTTCACTGTATTCCATACGAATCTCTACTTTACTTTATTCGGACTGCAATGTTGCTTTGTTCAACGCCGTTCCGTTCATGTTTGCAGACAAGCTGACGCTAGCGTTGCCACGGGCCGCAGCTGTATACGAATTGGACAATGTTGTCCTCTCAGATGCTTGTGCAGGTTCACCTCTAGGTAACTGTGCCACGTGCCTCTGAGTGGACTCGACACGAACGCGACCAGTAGAATTACCATCAGCACAGGTACTATAATTAAAGCGCAGCTACTCACGGAGGTCGAGTTTGGGCTGTAATTATCCTATGGTAGTGAAATTTGGTAGATACACTGAGGTGACAAAAGTCATGGGGTGGCAATATGCACATATACACATGGCGATAGTATCTCGTACACAGCGCATAAAGAGGCAGTGCATTGGCGGAGCTGTAATTTGTACTCATGTGATTCATGTGAAAATTATTCCGACGTGATTATGGCGGCACGGAGGGAATTAAAATACTTCGAACGCGGAATGGTAGTTAGGGTTAGACGCATGGGATATTCCATTAAGAAATCGTTAGGGAATTCAGTATTCAGAGCTCCATAGTGCCAAGGATGTGCCGAGAATACAAAATTTCAGGCATTACCTCTCACCACGGACAATGCGGTGGCCGATGGCCTTCACTTAACGATCGGCAGCAACGGCATTTGTGTAGAGTTTTCAGTGCTAACAACCAAGCAACACTGCGTGAAATAACCGCATAAATCAATGTGGGACGTACAACGAACGTATCCGTTAAGACAGTGCAGCAAAATTTTACGTTAGTGGGTTATGGCAGCAGACGACACCCGCGAGTGCCTTTGCTAACAACACAACATCGTCTGCAGCGCCTCTCCTGGGCTCCTGACCATATCGGTTTGACCGTAGACGACTGGAAAATCGTAGCCTCGTCAGATTAGTCCTGATTTCAGTTGGTAAGAGTTGATGATAGGGTTTGAGTGTGGCTCAGACCCCACGAAGCCACGGACCCAGGTTGTCAACAAGGTACTATGCAAGCTAGTGGTGGCTCCATAATGGTGTGGACTGTGTTTACGTGGAATTTGCTAGGTCCTCTGGTACAACTGAACCGATCGATGACGAGTAATGGTTATGCTCGGTTACTTGGAGACCCTAAACAGCCTTTAAGTTCTAACAATTTCGAATTTGCAAATGATCTATCGAAGGTAAATTTCAGCGTGTCTTTTGTGCTAGCCTCCGCCATTACTTCATGTTAATCTGCACAGTAAGGTCACAAACACAATCGAGTGACGCTGCAAGCTAGCGACGCACCACACCGATGTAAACGATGTCGGCCGCAGCGCGCTGCACACAACAGGTCCGCACACCGTCGCTGCCGCAGGCAGACTGTTACGCTACACTGCTTGCACCACATCTTGGGGCAATATTAAGAATGAAATAGTATGTTTACAACGCGATCAAATTGTTGTTTAGCGTTTCAGATGTAACAACTGAGGAAATATTTGCGAGATTTAAACAGGCTGTAAATTGATGGACAGGTCGTGGCTTATTAGGAAAGCTCCTCGAATTGTTAGTAATGCGTAGACCATTTTCAGGAGTACAGTGCCATTCACTAACGAATAATTGGTTGACATGCCCTTAATTTATGCTGAATGTCACCTAAATACACCAGGAGCAGCAGAACTGCGTGCAGAGACGTTCCCAGGTAGACTAACTCGTACCAACTTCGTTAATACCATCAAAAGATTTCGCTAAACAATAATTTTTACCGCATGAGAACGCATACGAAGGAAGCCTGCTACCAACGAAGCTGCTAAAGTAGCGGTTCTTGCAGCTGCTGCAATAAATCCCAATGTCAGTTCGTACCAAATACAAAGAGAGGTTGATATCAGCCAAAGAGGAGTTTGGGGTATTTCTTATAGACATAAATAACACCAGTTCAGTATTTCTAAAGATAAAGTGCAAGCTAGCAGTGATTTTCAGCGTCGTTTTGGACACTGTCAGTGTGTTCTTCAGCAAGAAAATAATGTTAGGAGGAACTATCATCCACTGATGAGGACAAGTTCACAATTCCCAGAGCGCAAATTTGAGGAACATACACTACTGGCTTAGGGAGATGTTCAGCCAACTACAGTGGAGTGTGAATGTGTGGTGTGGCATAAGCGGCCAGCACGTGACTGGACCATATTCCATTGCTGTTAACGTTGAATGGGGATATGTAAAATCTTTTTGGGTAAATGGGTGGCTCTTAATTGCTGCTCTTTTAATTTTTTTATAATTTTACTTGGGCTACCCTCCAGTTTTATTCCATTTCATGTAAATTGAGCTGTGTGAATTTTGGGCTCAGTAGGAAAAGGTGAAGGGGTATCTCTGGGCCTTCAAATTCGGAAAGTCCATTAAAAGGTAGGGTATTAGGGGTATAGGTACACATATTGTTATCATTGGTATTTTAATAAGTACCTGCTTTAGTGTGTTAGTTGTTTTTTTCTCCGTGTCTAACAGTCTTTCCGCAAACACATCGCATAATTTACTACCTAATGTTTTCGGCTCGCTCGTAACTGCACGTTAAAGTGGATTACGCCTATTAGTTAGATCATCCATTTTGTGTCCATGTGTACACATGCATGTACCTGATCTCCTGCCCAGGAGAGTATAAACGTTAGTTGCTTGCTTGTGCCACACGTACTTGGAGGTACTAACCAACCTAAAAACGTACTACATGAAGCAGCTATAATTATTAATCTGCAAATGAAGTAAATACTGATGTAATGTTATTCAGAACACTGTTCTCAGTCATCAATAGGAATTGCGACACTTATAACCCTAACACACTGTATAACCACTGAGTTTGGAGTATATTACTTCTCCATGACAAGTTCTTTCATTGCCAAATTCAGGCTTGTAGGTTCCTTTATATTTCTCAACGGAATGAATTATTTCACAGATCACTCGTTTTTGGGTCATGTGATGGGTCAGTGACTCCATGGCAAGTATTGAGTGGGCAAAACGGGCTGTGCAGCTCCTTCTTACAACTCAGTCAAAACGGTCTCAGTAGTCTTTCATTTTCGAGGAAAGGTAGTAGTCGTAACAAGGTTAATGTCATTCAGGGTTCAAAATTATACTCGTGTTTGTGTTCTTTAACTTGCTGTCATTGTACTTCTTAGTTTTTGTCGGATTGACTTGCCGAATTGGTGAGTCAGAGTTAGATTTCGTGGACTCTCAGGGTACATCAACTGATAACACTGTTTCAAAAATTACGTCGCCACTATTAAAAAGAAAAGAGGCATCAAGCAATATTGACTCCCAAGCTTCCAGGTGCCTTTGATAAACGTGGGATCAGCGACGGTAGAGCGGATCACATTCTGAGAGTTACAAACGAAATGCTACATAAAGACATCGAAGATACTGCAGTCGACAGAAGTTCTATGATATAATGACGTAGACTTCCGCGGCCACAGTCGGTTGACATCAAAGATTTCTGAGTGTATAATGCAAAAACAATACTGGAGAAACCAACGTTTTGGCGACGGTTCAGTGGATTGCTCCATAATAGTTTTTTACATTATAACGTGATGCAACGCTCAAACAACTTTTGTATCAACAGGAGTTCTGTTTCAAAGACCAGGCAGAAAGCCTATGAGAAAAAGACTTCTGAAATCAAGAACGAATTTAGTGACAAGAAATTACAGGCTGCTGCCATCCATTGGGATTGTAAGCTATTAACGCATTAACAGGTAAAAATAAGGTAAAAGACTTGCTGTGATTCTCTCTAATTGTGGTGCTGGGCAACTTCTTGTAGCGCCTGCATTATCAGCGATTATAAACCAGCACGGTAAGCTGTGTATGAAATTCTCGTTATGAATCAGTGCTCAAAATTATATTCGTATTTCTGTCATTTAATTTGCTGCCGGGCGTGGTGGCTAGCGGTTCTAGGCGCTTCAGTCTGAAACCGCGCGACCGCTACGGTCGCAGGTTCGAATCCTGCCTCGGGTGTCGATGTGTGTGATGTCCTTGGGTTAGTTAGGTTTAAGTAGTTCTAAGTTCTAGGGGACTGATGACCTCAGATGTTAAGTCCCATAGTGGTCAGAGCCATTTGAGCCATTTAACTTGCTATCGTTATTTTTCTTCTTAATTTTTGTCAGATTGACTTGCCGAATTTGTGAATCAGAATTACGATTCAAGCATTACTTTTTGACGCAATAGTGTCAAATATAGGAACTTTCACGGGTGCTTATAAGTTGATTGAAAACTTTTTAGAAAAGACCTCTAGGATCAAAAAGTTTGTTCTGGAATCGATATTAATAAATTCGAAACTGAATTTCAGTACAGAAAAGTCAAGGAACACTTAGATCGAGTTGATGTGATTCCAGTTCTCGAATTTGTTCGAGATATTTTGAGTTAACAGCAACCAAGAGTGGATTATAGATAATTCTTGGAGTTAGCTCAAAATGGTTGGTTCAAATGGCTCTGAGCACTATGGGACTTAACATCTATGGTCATCAGTCCCCTAGAACTTAGAACTACTTAAACCTAACTAACCTAAGGACAGCACACAACAGCCAGTCATCACGAGGCAGAGAAAATCCCCGACCCCGCCGGGAATCGAACCCGGGAACCCGGGCGTGGGAAGCGAGAACGCTACCGCACGACCACCAGCTGCGGACTTGGAGTTAGCTGCTGTCTTTCTTGGCGAAGTTGTTTCCATGTATTTGGGGCTAGCCATCACGCTAGATGGATGGCTGCAAAGATTTATTGTTTGAAAATGTTTGTGTTCTATGGTGAATTTGAATTATTACCACCCGAAGTGAAGGTATTTTGCGATATTTGTCTTTTCTTTTTCAGTGTGTATTTAGAAACGTGTTTCTCTACCATTTCTGCTTCCAAAGCATCGTGTATCGGTTTCTGCATTCTTCCGAACTTTCATAAATATTAGGTTGTCGGTTGGGAGACCCATTGTGTGCTTTACACAAAAACTGAGTTATTATTTATGGTACCTGTGTCCTGAATCTGTCGTCATTACATTCTTTCATTTTAATGCCTTCTGATAAAAAAATGAAAATGGTCGGTGCACAGAATCATGAGGTGGAACCATCAGACAAATATACGGTGCCTCTAGGGCTCAATCAAATCCGAGAAAAAATAATAATGGAACGAACAGTTTATTTAGAATAAAACAAGACTGATTTTTTTGCCAGATTTGACTTGGATGACGAGTGCCTTAAGACAGATCTTCCGCAGTGGCAGGAAAATAAATATTTCGTGTACGCTCTAGAACTAGTCAATAACCTGAGAGTTGTAAATTATCCGGTAGTAAGAAGTTTGAACCTCACGGTAGACTACAATAAATTACTTACAAAAGCGAGAAACAGAGGCGTATTTGTTTCAGGTTGTATCCGAGTATCGCCGTAACTTTTCAGTGCATCAGAAAGAGACTTTATCACAGAATAACGGGTTTTTACAGAAAATTTTATTTTTTCGCCATATTGGCCTCAAACATTGTACAAAGTAGTATTATAAATTGTGTATTACAGTTAATAAAACTAATTTCATAATTAAGTTGAAAATAATTGATCAGTTAGATACACCATTCTAATGTTCTTTGAGATAAAAAGTAAATGGATTTTATGTTATTTTTAGTGCTCTATGTGCTCTATGTCTACAGGTACAGTTTTCTTTTGGGGACAAAATTACACGTAATTCATTTTTTTCTTGCAATGGAACCGAGCTTTGCGATAGCACAAAGAAAAAAAAATAAAACTTCAAAAATAAGAGCCACTCTTGAGCTTCACCCTTGCTGTTAGAAAATTTGCCCTTGAGAACTTGTCAAAAGCAGTAGTTCTAACATGATTACGGGGGGTGTGGTGTGGGGGGGGGAGGCAGTCTAGTTTAGAGGTAATGACAACGATCACCTGACGTAACGCCGTTAGATTTCTTCGTCTGAGATCATGCAAGGCTTATGGTCTAGAAGGAGGTTCAAACGACCGTGAAGGACATTATTATTGCATGTAAAACAATTAATCCAAATATGAAGGCAGAAGTGAATTTATCGGTGATGCAGCGTTTACCAAAAGTCGTAAAGCAAATCGTTCTCACTTTGAACACAATCCGCTAAAACTACACTAACTGAAATACACCGGGCAATTCTTTTTGTTCAGTCTTTGGTGTCATTTATTGCATGGTTTCTTTTAATGTTCCAATTTTTCCGGTGAGCAAATGACACAGAATATAAAACAAACGGAGGAAATAATATCATTTTCATTAAAAATAACGAATTCAGATTGCGACACTTACCAAACTACTGCGTTTTATTACTTCTATACAACAACAGTTACTAAATTTCAGGGTACAGAAATTTATAGCACTAAAGTGAACTGTTGCAAAACTTTCTTTAGATCAAATCAGTGAGACGGTTCATCGTTCCGAGACTTTTACCTGCCAGGCTGCTAAGATCGGCGTTTATTGTTCATTGCTTGTGTATTCTGATAGATACAGAATATATTTGTCAGATGATGATATTACTCGTGTTTTTAATTGGCACTGCGTTAGGTACAAAGACGGGCCAGTGTAGAGGCTATGTAGTCTAAGCTGTGTTGTGGATAAGGATTCTTCCGTCCTTGTGGTAGGATATTAGCTTCTTGGAACATGTATCCAGGGAAGCAGTGTCGAAAGCACGTGACATAATTGAGAAATGATTCGGCTTGGAGCCATTTCGTCGTGGACTGAGGATATATGGATTATTATCATTCTATAATTACATAAATAATCGGAACGTCTCCGTACCATGTACTATAAAAGGTAAGCTGTGTCTTTTCTTATCCCACTCGTCAATGAAGTACAAGAAACATGATTGTCAATATGATTTCGTATTATTTTATTTTGTTTCTTTGGTCCTTCCATGAAATCGATGTAATGTATCTGAATATTGTTATTTTTCACTGTGACGTAGCGCAACAGCCCATCGTACATTTACATACATCACTGATAGCTGCCTGTGTGATTAATTTCTTCCTCTCTTCAATATCTTTTTACAGAGCTTCAAATTATTTTTGTCTAATTAACGATTTATGGAAGCAGATTACCTGCTTTTGTCCCAAAGCTCCGGATAAACGAGGTGCAACAGTAGACTTTCAGGAGGTTTGGGATTCAATTCTTAGTGCATCATCTAAGATTATGTTTACCGAGGTTTTCGCCAAATTGCTTATGGCGAAGGCTACAGTGGTTCTTTAAAAGAGGTCACGACAAATTTTCTTTCCCATTATCGTCCAACCAAATAATCTAGTTTTAAGACACTAATGATCTTCTTTCCATCCTGAAATCTCCTTCACCAGCCGCTATACCGCTGGAATTTCACAGTCTGTTCGAGATATCTCACATGAAGAGTCTGGAATATGACATGTTTCTATACGACCACCACTGAAAGCTTTATCATCACAGCTATAAAAAGATCTACAGTTTTGTCAGAAACAGAGTTATGAAGTACGTACGTTTAAGCGACATTCGGTGATTTACAAACGGGATTACGAGATTTATAGTGAAATAGCATATGTTAACATCCACAGTGCAAAATCTCACAAAAAATCGTAGAATCATTGCTACATCTGAGGATACAGTTTGTCAGTACATCGCTAATCCATCCCTGTAGTCTATGTTTACAGGGAAGTGGAATTGAAAACCTCTGTTTAAACGGCCTGCAGTGTGACAATTAGCAAACTCTCTAGCTCCATTTTATTCGGTTCGATGTTAACATATACCGTATTATTTCAGACTGCTTTTTCTAGCTCTAGAATTCTGTTATAAAGTACATAGTTGATTTTATATCTCTATGGTTACAAAGTTAAGTAATTTAATCTTGCTGTAAAATAGCCTCCTCTTTGCCCACCGATGTCTGTTACAAACTAACTTCGATTTCCTTGAATCTACTGTGAAATATAACAGGCATTATGATTTAAGTAAGTTATCTTGTATATTAGAATGAAGTTCCAGAATAAAATTAGGAGCACAATGAAATACAGGCACTGAATATAGAAACTAATGAAACGTAGCTACTTACAGACGATACACCTCATGTGTTGCATGTATGAACTAGTAAATACTTGATTTGCTATTCAGTGGAGAAATACATCATGATAATATATGGAGGTAATCAGTGGAAAAATACATCACTATAATATATGGAGACATCGTATCTGCGTTCTCTAGGAAGAGCAGCAACAGTTCAGTATCCAAATTAAGTTTAAAGTCGGCGATAAATTATACCTTTTCAGTCTCGGGAAACGAAGCGTAAAGCTTTTCAAGACACATCCGAAAATCATTGAGGCGTTTTAATATTTGTAATTTTTTCATTACATAGTAAAGATACAGTAAGAAATTACGGGAAATTCCGTAGAGGTAATTAAAATTATAAAACAAAGGTTTTACGTGTGACGAAACCATGTGCTCCAGCATACTGTACCTCATAATACAAGGGAATGTTCAGGCAGTAACACATGACGACTTTCTTTGAAAAGATCACGACACCACTTCTGTAGATAGCAGTCTGCCCAGAAGTGATCGCCGTTGCTGAATGATCCTACACATCTCAAGAAGGAAAAGGGCAATATAACAGAAAACCCATCCATAACTTGTTATGACGAACTACTGTATTTTTACTTTTATTTAATCAGCTGTAAGGTTGTGTGACGGCTGACTGCTCCAGTATGGGAATTGCAACCAGTTACACTGAATACATTGTCCCTCACTTTGTTATCCCGTAGCCTAAAACGCATTCATAGTCTGAAGTACATTCTACACTCAAATAGAGAATGTGACTTTCAACTAGACATGTCATTTTGTCACATTCTGTCTAAGCCACATATCACTGAAGAAACAGCACCGGTTTTCTATGTAGCATTTATGGGGAATCAGAAGCCAGTAAAGAAAGAACAAAGTTGATGAAATGAGAATTATATTAATACTTCAGCTGCTCACAGGCGTTGATACATATCAACGGGGACAGGTGAAAATGTGTGCCCCGACCGGAACTCGAACCCGGGGTCTCCTGCATACATGGCAGACGCTCTATTCATCTGAGCCACCGAGGGCACGGAGGATAGTGCGACTGGAGGGACTATCTCCCGCACGCCTCCCGCGAGACTCACATTCTCACCCTGTATGTCCACACACTACATTCGTATGTCCTACCCCAACACACTCATTACTCGTGGAAGACATTCTTACCAAGTCCAGTAAGAGTTCGGGGAATGTGTGTGCATCCGCACAGAAGGAGGTCATGGCCTGTATTGCCAGGATTATATACTTATATGGATATGGTGTCTGTTCTGTCTCCAGTGGAGATAAGAAACGGAGTGAGTATGAATTTACGTTGCGGGTTGCATATTTTACAAATCAAGGCGCCACAGTCACATTAGTGCAACACCGCCTTCACCATACGTCGTAAGGTGGATTGTGGAGTATAGGTATAGATGTTCTTATTATTTGAATATCTACGAGGGTTGGAACTTTAATAGTGGCAAATATTTATTTACTGCTTATATAAAATAGATACACGTTTCAAAGTTTTACGTTTATTCACAGCAGTTACCAACGTGGTGCTCCCGTTGACAGCGATGTCCAAGTTGTAGGAGATCCTTAGCAGCTCCAGTTGTGTTCATGGTTCGAGTCTCTCTGTAACCGTTGTGAAGCGAATACCATGAAGTGCTTCCTTCATCTTAGGAATCAAGTTTAAGTCACAAGGGGGTAAATCCTGGGAGTTTGGTGGGAAGTACAGCACTTCCCAGTCCCATAGACCGAACAAATCAGTCTCAACCTGCGCCATAAGCGCTCGAGCACTGTCCTGCAAAATGTTAGGCGGGTCATGCAGAAAGCGTCGCCGCATCTTTCTCTAAGCAGATCGCATGCTGTTTTCCAAAAATGAACAGCAGTATCCTACGACTTCCACACCGCTGGCCATGGGCTATGCACAATGCTGGTGACTGCTTTGAAGGACACTAAGGTTTTGAAACATGTGTCTATTTTGTGTAAGTTGTAAATAAATAGTTGCCGCTGTGAAAGTTCCAACTGTTGTGTATCTTAAAGTACGTCTTATTTTGCTTATGATACGCTAAAGAAATAAGTCGTTGGCATCATTTCCCTCGTAGTATAGCGTAGTATAGCGGTCGTTGGCACTGCGAGAGCTCCCTCGATCACCGCGCGGCAGGCCAGTGCCAGCTGTGCGGCGAGTCGCAGAACGGGGAATTGCAGTCGCGATGGGCCAGCAGAGGGTTCGCCTGGGGAAGGGAAGGGAAAGGGAGGGAAGGCAAGAGTGGCAGTCTAGCGGCCAGCCTTAATGGGAGCCGCCGATGCGATATCAAATCGATAACTGTCGTGCTGATTCACCCTGTAGCGACGCCGACCGCGACCCCGAGCCAACCGCAGTCGCACCGCCACGGCGGGCCGGCGAGTCCTCGTGGCCCGCACCTGCGCCTGCCGCTCCGCTTCCCGCGCACCACACTGCCAAGCCTCTGGACCCGAACTCTGCAAACCACAGTCCAGTATGCGGAGTCATCAGAAACTAAGGCTAAAATGCCGATTTTCCTGAAGTTTCGCCTGTTATACAGAAATTAATAGTGTGCAGTAATTCTGAGAGATGTTGTTGGTGACTATATAGAGTTTCAGCCACCCGCCCTCTACAGCGTTAGTTGTTGGTAAACACAAAATGCAACTCGCTTGAAAACCTAGTCACACGAAGACATCGGCTCAGTTATTCGATTTCTGTGGGCGAAACATGTAACCTCGGCTGAAATACACCGGCAGCTGGTAGAGTTTTACGGAGAGTGTTAGCATGTCACAGAACCGTGTTGAAAGATTTGGGGTCTGTAGAGGAAAGTCACCGACGAGGATCGCAGTGGCCGATCACCGCGCTATTGAAGCAGTTTCGCTGACGTCACTGACAATCTTCCCCACACCCGGACCTCGTTCCAAGCGACTTTCACCTTTTTCCTCACTTGAAGGAGCACGACGGAGGCCGACGGTTCGCTTCAGACGAAGAGGTGGAACACTTCGCGAAAACATGGTTGAATAAGCCAGGACAAGATTTTTACCAGGAGGGTACACTGAAACTCATCCCACGAGGTGAAAAGTGGCTAAACTACTATGGAGACCCTGTTGAAAAAACCTAATGTGTGTACTATGAGCTAGCTGTACTGGTTGTATGAAATATAATGTACACGTTTCACTGCAGGCTTTGTAACCTTAGTTTCTGATCACCGCCCGTATAAGGGACAGTCAAATGAATACAAGCAACACAGACAGAAGGTAAATAAACTGTTTATTATTTCAAAATTAATCACCATAAATGTTAACATATTTATTTATCTCATTGTAATATAAGAAGATCAATGCTTTCATGGAAAAATGTTTACGGTTGCCTGCGGAACCATGATTGTACCCAGGCGTGCACCTCTTCGTCCGAAGCGACTCGACGGTCACGAATGTCTTCTTCAGGGCTGCAACAATATGGAAATCGCATGGAGAGAGATAGGAACTCTACGGAGGATGTGTAAGGGCTTCCCGGCAAAACTTCTGCAGTGTTGTCAATACGTGGGTGTGCATAACTCTGCAACAGAAAGATGCCGTTTGTCAACGTTCGTGGGCGTTTGGACTTGATGGCACCTTTCAATTTTAGCAGAGCGTCACGTATCGCTGTGCATTAATTGTGGCACCGTGTTCCAGAAAATCAATGGGCAGAGGGCTCTAGCAGTCCAAAAAGTGGTCTCCTGATTTTCCTAGAGCTGTCGTGTCCGTAGTTTCGATACGCTGCAAAAGTTCCACTGGGAAGCCAACACACATCCTTCATACAGCCCCAATGCTTCCTCATGCGACTTCCATATATTAGGAGCTCTGAAGAAAGCCATTCGTTGCCGTCGATTTGCTTCGGATGATGTGGTGCATGCCTCAGAACAATCGTGATTCCGGAGGCCACTGCACTTTTTTTGTGAGGGTATTGACAGTCTTGTCTCACAATGGGATAAATGTATTAACAGTCATGACGATTACTTTTGAAATAATAAACACTTTACTAACTTTCTCCATCCATGTCGTTTTCACTTGAATGCCGCTTACATAAGGTGGAGGGTAAGTTACATTATTAGGGCTTTTTCCCGTTCTACTCGCGTATGGAACGGGGAAAGCAAGATTGCTTAAGTATCTCTGTGCACCACTTAATTAGTCTAAGCTTACCTTTACGTTTCTTATGAAAGCGATGCGTAGGGATTTGTAGTACACTGAAGGGCCAAAGGAACTGGTATAAGCATGCGTGTTCAAATACAGAGATACGTAAACAAGCTGAATACGCCGCTGCGGTCGGCGGCGCCTATATAAGACAACAAGTGTCTGGTGCAGTTGTTAGACTGGTTACTGCTGCTACAATAGTAGGTTATCAAGGTTTAAGTGAGCTTGAACGTGGTGTTATAGTCGGCGCACGAGTGTTGGGACACAGCATCTCAGAGGTAGTGATGAAATGGGGATTTTCCCGTACGACCATTTCACGAGTGTATCGTGAATATCAGGATCCTGTAAAACATCAAATTTCCGACATCGCTGCTGCCGGGAAAAGATCCTGCAGGAACGGGACCAACGACGACTGAAGAGAATCGTTCTACGTGATAGTGCAACTATCCTGCAAATTGCTGCAGATTTCAGTGCTGGCCCATCAACAAGTGTCAGCGTGCGAACCATTCAACGAAATATCATCCAGAAGGGCTCTCGAAGCCGAAGGCCCACTCGTGTGCCCTTAATGACTGTACGACACTAATCTTTACGACTCGCCTGGGCCCGTCAACACCGACATTGGATTGTTGATGATTGGAAACATGTTGCCTTGTAGGACGAGTCTCTTTCAAATTGTATCGAGCGGATGGATGTGTATGGGTATGGAGACTAACTCATGAATCCATGGACACTGCATGTCAGCAGGGGACTGTTCAAGCTGGTGGAGGCTCTGTAATGGTGTGGGGCGTGTGCAGTTGGAGTGATATGGGACCAGTGATACATCTAGATACGATTCTGATAGGTGACACGTACTTAGGCATCCTGTATGATTACCTGTATCCATTGATGTCCATTGTGTATTCCGACGGACTTGAGCAATTCCAGCAGGACAATGCGACACCCCAAGCGTTCAGAATTGCTAGAGTGGCTCCACTCGACTGAGTTTAAACACTTCCGCCGGCCATGAAAATCCCCAGATATGAACTTTATTCAGCATATCAGGGATGCGTTGCAACGTGCTTTTCAGAAGGTATCGCCACCCCCACGTACTCTTACGGATTTATGGACGGTCCTGCAGGATTCATGGAGTCAGCTCCCTGCACTATTTCAGTCATTAGTCGAGTCGATGCCACATCGTGTTGTGGCACTTCTGCGTGCTTGCGGGAGCCCTACACGATATTAAGCAAGTTTATCAGTTTCTATTTCTCTTCAGGACACTCAATGCTGGTTCTTGAAACTTTTTAAGCAGGCGTTCGGGGGACAGTGCAGGGTGAATTACAGGTGTTTCCAGCGCTCTAGTAGGAACGTAAACAGTCCAGCGCCTATTGAAAGTGCCTATTGGCTATAAATAGTCACCACAACAGCAGTCACGACAGTCAGTTGTTCCTCACGAAGATATTGCAGAATTATGTCAAAGGCCCAAAGCTTTACTGAGATTTGACGCGACAACAAAACGGAGAACGTTTTATACATCTCCTAATAGTCTTATATGGTACGGTTCAAAGATGCTTGAGCGACGTTCTGGTGTCGCACGAGTGTTTGTAAGCAATCTCCTTTATAGTCTGATTGTACTTTCTCGGCATCTTACAAATGAAACGAAGTTTTCCATTTGCTTCCCCTACGATTGCGCCTCTGTTTATCATTTCTTTTCACGTCCTCACAAATTGTAGCACATTGTATCGACACGAGTCGGCTAGTTCCAATTGCTGTTCATTTATACTGTAGTCATGTGCTTATACATTCATTTGGTGTAGTGCATAATTTTACGTTCTCGAACATATAAAACGATTTGCCAATGTTTGCCAAAATTTGAAAGTTTATCAAGAACTGACTGCTGGTTTCTGCAACATTTTTTTTTTTTCAGATAATGCTTCATTATAGATAACTGCATCATCTGCGAAAGGTCTCAAGTTTGTATTAATATTGTCCGAAAGGTCAATGACATGCACAATGAACAAGGGACGTAACATACTTCCCTTGGACACATTCGCCGACCGTTGTGGCCGTGCGGTTCTAAGCGCTTCAGTCTGGAACCGCGTGACCGCTACGGTCGCAGGTTCGAATCCTGCCTCGGGCATGGATGTGTGTGATGTCCTTAGGTTAGTTAGGTTTAAGTAGTTCTAAGTTATAGGGGACTGATGACCACAGATGTTAAGTCCCATAGTGCTCAGAGCCATTTGAACCGTTTGGACACGTTCCTACATTTTTCGATGACTGTCCTTCAAAGATAACACGCTGCGTCCACCTTTCCAAGAAATCCTCAGTCCATACACAAATTTCAGTAATAACCACATGATTGTTCTTTTGTTAATAAACGTTGATCCGGGTTGAACCAAACGCATGTCGGATGTCAAGACATACTGCATCTACAGAACTGCCGGGATGCATAGCTTTCATGATGTCATTTAAGAAAAGCGCGAGTTGGTTTCGCTGGACGATGTTCTCGTAATCCATGCTAGTTGACATTGAGAAAGTCATTCCGTTCGAGATACCTCATTACATTTAAGGCATGAATATGTCAGAAAATTCTGTAACAGGTGGCTGTCTAAGACGGTAGTTCTGTGGATCACTTCTGCTTCTCTCCTTGTAGAAGGACGTCGCCTATACCTCCTACCAACTAATAGGCACAGATTTTTACGAGTATTTGTGGGATCCACAGTAATTATGCTTGAAAGAGAGGCTACCTCAGGCGCATACTCTCTACAGAATCAGACAGGAACTCGGTCGCGCCTTGGAGCTATGTCCAGTTTGAGCGATTTCAGTTTCATTTAACAAAAAAATGGTTCAAATGGCTCTGAGCACTATGGGACTTAACATCTGTGGTCATCAGTCCCCTAGAACTTAGAACTACTTAAACCTAACTAACCTAAGGACATCACACGCATCCATGCCCGAGGCAGGATTCGAACCTGCGACCGTAGCAGTCTCGCGGTTCCGGACTGATCGCCTAGAACCGCGAGACCACCACGGCCGGCTTCATTTAACACTCTTGGGTCTAATCTTGGAATTTTCATTTGTGAAGGAACATTTGAAAATGGAGTTCAGTATGTCTGCTTTTGCTTTCCTAACCTCAATGTCAGTTCCTGTGTCATCCATGAGTTCCTGGAAAAAAATGGCTCTGAGCACTATGGGACTTAACATCTGAGGTCATCAGTCCCCTAGAACTTAGAACTACTTAAACCTAACCAACCTAAGGACATCACACACATCCATGCCCGAGGCAGCATTCGAACCTTCGACCGTAGCGGTCGTGCGGTTCCAGACTGTAGCGCCAAGAACCACGTGGCCACTCTGGCCGGCCGTCTGAGTTCCTGGACTTTAACTTTGATGCCACTGACAGCCTTGATATGTCGCTAGGATTTCTTCGGGCGTTATGAGTAGACTTTCCGCTAAGGTTCTACTACGGCAGTTGAAGGCTTCTCGTATTTATTTTTTTTTCACGCCCAAGCGCGTTTCTTTTCATATTTCTCTGTCTGTATCTCTGTCCTTTGTTTCACAACTATTGCATAGTAGTCTCTATTCCTTTAGAAGTTTCTGTGCACAGGCCGTATTCCATGGAGAGTCCCTCTCACCATAAACTATTTTACTAGGTACATACCTGTTCCGTCTTGTTCAACTAGTTTTCTGAACTTCAATCACGTTCTTCTAAATTCGCTAGCCCAAAACAAAACGTAGATCGCGTTTCACCTCATGCCAACTCCCGAATCATTACAGGGAGCACTGTTCCCGTTAATGCCTTATAACAGGTTGAAGGTGTGTTTCGCTCTGCAGTGGCGTTCGCATGCCTTTTTTTCTAGCAAGCCCCAAAAGGCTACGCACGAGACTTAGTTTATTTGTTTCCATTCTGGTATGTCAAATGAGACAGAAAAGACACTCTTTGAGAGACTAGCATGGGGTGTATGAGCACGTAGTAAAAAAAAGATTGTTTAAAATACATTCCAGAACATCAGAAAGTGAAAGGGTTCTTTGGCACCCAGGTAGTTGAGGCATTATTTAAGATACAAGGATCGTATTAGGAACGACTGGGATTACGATCTCCATTGGCCATTAAAATTTAGGTTTTCCGTAGTTTCACTTAAATGACTTATTCTTATGGTTAAAAGACATACTTTTAGGGGCTCAAATACACTGATGATCCAAAACATTTTGACCACTGCCCACCGCGAGATTAGATACTTCTTGGTGATGTAGTGGGCACGAGAGGCACTAAGGAAAGAATGTAAGCGGAAGAGGGACGAATAAGCAGTCATTACAGCAAATATACGGGCCGAAGCTGCGGAAATCCACTGATACAAGCGGTTTTGACAAAAGGGCACATTGTTGTGGCGCAGCGGCTGGAAACCAGA
This sequence comes from Schistocerca nitens, assembly GCF_023898315.1. NCBI lineage: Eukaryota > Metazoa > Arthropoda > Insecta > Orthoptera > Acrididae > Schistocerca > Schistocerca nitens. The sequence continues at coordinate 553,143,645 of NC_064616.1, read as the reverse complement.
ATCTCTGAAATGGCGAAGCTGGTCGTCTGTTGGCGTACTACTGTCGTGAACACCTATGGAAAGTTGCTAAAGTATGGTGAAATAAGGACTAGGTCGTATGGTATTGGACGACCGCGTCACATCATAAAACATAAAAATCGGAAGATTCCCCACTGTGGCAGACGTGACGACAGAGCACAATGCTGGTGTGCATGCACAAATGTTTTGGAGCACACCGTTCAAAGGGCATTGTTGAACATGGAGCTCCCCATCACACGACCCCTACGTGATCCTGCGTTGGCCCAACGACATCGTCAATTATGATTCCAGTGGGCACAGCATCACTGAGTTTTCACCGTGAATCGATATAAACGTGTCGCCTGTCGATTGAATCGTATTATTTGTTACACCAGGTCGATGGTTGGATTCTTACATGCTGTCACCCAGGCGAATGGATCCACGAAACATGCACCACGCCACAGTTGCAAGCCGGTGAGGACAGAATTGTGCTGTGGGGTACATTGCGTTGGGTTTCCAAGAGATCTGTGATAGTAATCGGAGGCATCATGACTGCAGCGAACTACGTGAACATTATTGCGGACCACTAGAATCTTTTCATGCTTGAACTCTCTCCCTACGGTGATGGCATCTTCCAGCAGGATAACTATTAATGTTGTAAGGTCAAAATCGTGCTTTAGTGGTTTGAAGGTTATTATAGTGAACTCACATTGATGTCTTGGCCAGCAAATGTGGCTGATCTGTACCCATTGGAAAACATATCGGGCGCCAGATGCGTGCCATAAACCACCATCCCATAATTTGCGGGAATTGCTTGACCTGTGTGTAGACATTTGGTGCCAAATACTTCTGGAATCCCGCCAAGGACTTGTGGAATCCATGCCAAGCAGAATCTCTGTTTTACTGTGTTTGAAAAGTGATCATAATATTTTGGCTCATCGGTGTATTGTTTTAGCAAAGCCATGGATCCGTGGCACATCTAGAAAAGAATTTTTATTTTTGTTTCAAATAAAGACTGTATTTACAGTAAATTAAAAATGGAAAAGATGTAGACAGTTGAGGCTTTGTGTTTTGCCTGCTTCATTAGAAGATGAAGAAGCACAAGAAGAAGAAAAAGAAGAAGAAGAATACTAGAAAAAATTTGGGTCAGGTCTGGATTCCAGCCAGCAATTGGTTTTAGGATCTAGTTTTTGAAAAAAGAAGTTTTAGTTAATAAGTTTAAAATGTTTAAGAGGAAAGCGTATTATTCGTTTAGAAGGAGGAACATTAAATTTTTCACGGTAGGCAAGCTTCAGTTAATTTTTCTTTTTTCTCTAATCCTAAATAATGTGAGCAAACACTCCGCTTAAAATAGTTTCTATGGCAGAAGAAGCCGACGCCTATGATAACCACTTTGGCAAGTGAAGGGTAGGATTAAGAGGAGCACGAGAGCTCACTTGAAGTATAAAAATATGTGAAACAAAAAATAAAAATTTGGAAATAATGTGAAAGTTTCGAAGGTTTCTTCGTAATTCACCTTCCCATCTAAGTGCAGTCTAAGATTTTGCTCCGCCTCTAACTACCTCAGCTTCGACAGGACGTTAAACTACACTCCTGGAAATTGAAATAAGAACACCGTGAATTCATTGTCCCAGGAAGGGGAAACTTTATTGACACATTCCTGGGGTCAGATACATCACATGATCACACTGACAGAACCACAGGCACATAGACACAGGCAACAGAGCATGCACAATGTCGGCACTAGTACAGTGTATATCCACCTTTCGCAGCAATGCAGGCTGCTATTCTCCCATGGAGACGATCGTAGAGATGCTGGATGTAGTCCTGTGGAACGGCTTGCCATGCCATTTCCACCTGGCGCCTCAGTTGGACCAGCGTTCGTGCTGGACGTGCAGACCGCGTGAGACGACGCTTCATCCAGTCCCAAACATGCTCAATGGGGGACAGATCCGGAGATCTTGCTGGCCAGGGTAGTTGACTTACACCTTCTAGAGCACGTTGGGTGGCACGGGATACATGCGGACGTGCATTGTCCTGTTGGAACAGCAAGTTCCCTTGCCGGTCTAGGAATGGTAGAACGATGGGTTCGATGACGGTTTGGATGTACCGTGCACTATTCAGTGTCCCCTCGACGATCACCAGTGGTGTACGGCCAGTGTAGGAGATCGCTCCCCACACCATGATGCCGGGTGTTGGGCCTGTGTGCCTCGGTCGTATGCAGTCCTGATTGTGGCGCTCACCTGCACGGCGCCAAACACGCATACGACCATCATTGGCACCAAGGCAGAAGCGACTCTCATCGCTGAAGACGACACGTCTCCATTCGTCCCTCCATTCACGCCTGTCGCGACACCACTGGAGGCGGGCTGCACGATGTTGGGGCGTGAGCGGAAGACGGCCTAACGGTGTGCGGGACCGTAGCCCAGCTTCATGGAGACGGTTGCGAATGGTCCTCGCCGATACCCCAGGAGCAACAGTGTCCCTAATTTGCTGGGTAGTGGCGGTGCGGTCCCCTACGGCACTGCGTAGGATCCTACGGTCTTGGCGTGCATCCGTGCGTCGCTGCGGTCCGGTCCCAGGTCGACGGGCACGTGCACCTTCCGCCGACCACTGGCGACAACATCGATGTACTGTGGAGACCTCACGCCCCACGTGTTGAGCAATTCGGCGGTACGTCCACCCGGCCTCCCGCATGCCCACTATACGCCCTCGCTCGAAGTCCGTCAACTGCACATACGGTTCACGTCCACGCTGTCGCGGCATGCTACCAGTGTTAAAGACTGCGATGGAGCTCCGTATGCCACGGCAAACTGGCTGACACTGACGGCGGCGGTGCACAAATGCTGCGCAGCTAGCGCCATTCGACCGCCAACACCGCGGTTCCTGGTGTGTCCGCTGTGCCGTGCGTGTGATCATTGCTTGTACAGCCCTCTCGCAGTGTCCGGAGCAAGTATGGTGGGTCTGACACACCGGTGTCAATGTGTTCTTTTTTCCATTTCCAGGAGTGTATAATGTTATTCTCTTCGCGTTCATAGTGTACTACATAGATTCTTACCTTGCCAGACTGGGAAGTGACTCAGACCCAGAAAGAACTCACGTCCTGATTTCCACCTCCGCCTCAGAAACACAACACACCGACAAGTAAAAATACCAAAACTACAGAATAGAGTTTACTGACAGTTAACAAACTATATTTCTCGGTTTAAAATAAGGTTTGTGCAGTGGCGTTATGAAGATAAATTGGCCACTGATAAAAGATAAATAGATATCAGGTTACCACGGGACATATTCAGGAAGAACAATCTATGGAAACAAATAGCAACAGAAATCTTTGCTCGTGAAAATGACCAAAAAAGTTAAAAACATTTTTTTGGTCTATGGAAAAGAAAATTTCGTGCTGATTTCAAAAATTGTATAGTTTATGGGCATTATCATTTTCCGTTCGTTCTAAAATTGAGGTTGAACGTAATGTTGCACAGGGGCGACGCCCACCTGTCAGTTTAAAGTGCTTGGAATACGTGATGCATTATTTTGTTCTTCCGTATTTTCCGTCCTGAGTTACGGATCGTTAACACAGGTGTATTCTAGAAGGCACTGACTCCCAGAACCAAAGTACAGGCATATCTAGAAGGCTATGGTTCGAATGTAAAAAAAGATCTGAGAATATATGATTTCGGAATTTCATACGCGTGTGGTTTTGTAGTTATTGTGTGTTGTTTTGTTTCTATGTGTGTGTTTCCTGTGGTACAAAGCCGACCGATGTGGCCGAGCGGTTCTAGGTGCTTCAGTCTGGAACCGCGCTACCGCTACGGTCGCAGGTTCGAATCCTGCCTCGGGCACGGATGTGTGTGATGTCCTTAGGTTAGCTAGGTTTAAGTAGTTCTAAGTTCTAGGGGACTGATGACCTCAGATGTTAAGTTCCATAGTGCTCAGAGCCATTTTTTTGCGCTATAAATGCCAAGTGTAAAGAAATTTAGCCCCAAACGAAAGTTTCCCGGTAACCAGTTCCAAACACAACCGAATAATACTCATCAGTAGCTTCAAAAGTCGCCCGCGGAAACTGTGTCTACAGAAAGTGTTTCTCGGCGTAAGCTTTCGCTTCCTGAATGTAGTATGAACAAGGCTAGTAGTATTGTGAACAGCAATAACGACGGAAATATTATTGTGAACCTAAATATGCTGTCAAGACTCTTGAAGAGTGCTGTAATACATTTTTCAATATGTCTTCAGGAGAGGAAATTAATTACCGAATAAAAACTACAGGGTGCCATTTTAAAACATTTCAGCAAGTAAGGGTCTTTCAAGTCGGTTAGTGATTGCCTGTAGCTCATGTATGATGCACAGTGATACTATGACATCGCCAGTAACTGATAATCGACATTACAATGTAAATATTCAGCTTTCTTATGCAATGCGATGTATTGGAAGGGGAAGGAGAGCTGACCAGACTTTTTGTGCAGTAATGGATTTGCCTTCACCTCCATTGAGATTTGACATATACAATAAATTAAAACATAATGCTTTATGTGGTGTAAGTGAACCTTCAATGAAAAGAGCAGAAGAAGAAGCAGTAGCCTTGTCTGAGAATACAGAGACATTGTAACAGCATTTGATGGATATTGGCAGAAGAGAGGTCATACTTCTCTGAATGTGGTTGTGACAGCCACATTTGTTGAAACTGGTAAGGTACTAGATTATAAGTGTCTAACAAAGCACTGCTACCGTTGTTCAAGTAAATTTATTGGCACCCGTGTTTGTGTAAAGAACTGTGATGGCCCAAATGGAAACATTGAAACGAAAGGAGTTCTAAACATTTTTAGAAGATCAGAGGTCAGTCGTGATGTAAGGTATGTAGGCTACCTTGGGGATGGAGACTGTAAAGGACACACTACTGTTGTTAATGACAGACCATATGGGGACACACTGATAGAAAAGCTTGAATGTGTTGGGCATGTACGAAAAAAATGGGAGCTCGTCTGAGAAAATTATGTAAAATCTTCAGTGGAAAAAAAAAACTCGGAAAACACAGGCGGTCCAGGTCGTCTTACAGAAAGTGAAATTGATTATTTGATCAATATTACGGACTAGCAATAAGGAGAAATGTAGGAGATTTGGAGAACATGAGACGAGCTGTTTGGGCAACATGCTTTCACAGAGTGTGAATAGATGAAACCCCACAGGATAGCTTGTGTCCAAAACGGGAAGATTCGTGGTGCAAGTATTGTTGAGCAATGCTACAGGCATACAATATACCACAAGCATTCCTTACCACTTGCTGTGTTGGAGACAATTAGGCCTACATACAGGGTGACCCATTTATCTTGACCACCCTAAATAACTGTTTGTCCAGATGCAAATTACAAAATTTTTCAAGCAAATGTTCATTAGCCGTCAGGGACATCAATCAGCATGATTTCCTTCGTTGTAGCTTTGTTTTTTACAAAGATATGAACAGCGGTATGACTTTTTAAAATGGCAATCTGTAGTTTTTATTGGGTAATTCATTTCCTCACCTAAAGACCAATTCAAAAATTATCACGGTGTACCATCCACTGAAACACAACGTCATTAATTACATAACACAACATTGAATTTTAGCCCGGCATCACAAACTCGTCCACTTGCTCGAGTTGTCAGAAAACAAATGAAAACCAAGTAAAACCATAATACAAAATTGACTTTGACTCTCCTGTACCATTGCCCAGGAGTAAAACATTCAAAGGTGCTCAAAGTGGTGACCCAGGACACCGATACACTGGTGCACTCGTAGAATGAAAGAATTATTTACTGCTTGCAGTGTTGCCTGCTGAAGAGAATGATAAGCAAGCACGATATATTCCTGCATGTCCTCTGGAGTTGTTGGAATATCGCGATAGAAACGTCTTTAATGCATCCCCAAAGAAAAAAGTCCAGAGGATTTAAATCAGGAGACCTAGCAGGCCAAGTAACTGTTCCTCCTCGACCAATCCATCTCGCAGGATACCTTCGGTTCAGAAGACGACGTGCACGCAAGGCGTTATGTGCTGGACATCCATCATGTTGATACCACATAAGTATTCTGCTTCTTAGCGGCACTTCATCCAGGAGAGGAGGAAGAATTCGTCTGAGGAAGTTGGCATACGCTGTGCCAGTTAGACTACCACTGATGGAATAAAGGCCAATAACTGTAGTACCGGGCATCCCACACCAGACGTTAATTCTCCATTGACGCTGATGTTCTACCTGTCTAAGCCATCGTGGGTTGTCGCTGGACCAATAATGCACGTTCCTTGTATTTACCTGTCCTTTGTTTCAGAAGGAACATTCATCGGTAAACAGAAAATTGGAGAAGAAGTTGGGGTTGGCAAGGACTTGCCGCTGTGCCCACTGACAGAACTTACACGATTCTGGAAATCATTCCCATGTAATTCTTGATGTAGGTGTACGTGGTAAGGATAAAAACGGTGGCGTATAAGAATACGATGCACACTGATTTTAGGAATGCCAGTATCGTGTTCTAGCTGTCGTGTGCTCACATGTGGATTCATAGAAACGGAAGCGAAAACAGCAACTTCGGCAGCTTCGTCTGTGCGACTGCTACGACGATTACGTTGTCGTGGCTTGAAACTTCCCGTTTCCTGAAGCGTCGCAAGAAGACGAGAAAACATCGTTCGGGAAGGTGGGTTCTTGTCAGAATATCGCTCTCTGTACAGCTCCGTTGCCTGCGTAGCATCTCGCCTGCCTTCTACAACAACAATAAAAGAAATGTTATGTCGATGCAGTTTGTAGGAAGGACAGCCTTTACTGTATGCCTACTCTACACATCAGTATTTAAAAGGACTAAACTACTATACTAAATGTACCCGTACATAAGAAAACAGTAATGCAATTACTGTTCTGCTAACTTATAACTCTTCAGCTGACGATGGTTGACGGAATGACGGATGTGCATTCTGCTTGTGTTTACGTTTGTCCTTTGTCAACGTCAGCACGTGGACGTATTCCATTACCCTGAGCACCTGCACTGAGCGCTGGGAGCGACAACGTCACTGTTGTGTTATGTAATTAATAACGTTGTGTTTCAGTGAATGGCAAACTGTGATACATTTCTGAATAGGTCTTTAGGAGAGGAAATAAATTACCGATTAAAAAGTACAGGGTGCCATTTAAAAAAGTCATACCGCTGTTCATATCTTTGTAAAAAACAAAGCTACAACGATGGCAATCATGCTGATTGATATCCCTGACGGCTAAAGAACATTTGCTTGAAACATTTTGTAATTTGCATTTAGACAAAAAGTTATTTAGGGTGGTCAAGATAAATGGGACACGCTGCATAGGGATCTGGCAAATAAAAATCTACTTAGGAAATGTATGCACGGCCTCTCTCAGAATGCAAATGAAAGCTTCAACAGCTGTATATGGGAGAGAATACCAAAAACTGTATTTGTTGGGTTGACAGTAATGAAGATTGATGTAATGGATGCAATAATAACATTGATTGATAGTACAATTTCCATGATCAATGTTATGAAGGAACTGAACATCCAGACAGGAAGGAATATGGCTTCAGCTGTAACTGCTATTGATAAGTGGCGGGTAACCGAAGCAGAGATAGCTGCAAAAGCTGCTACCGAGGAGTCAATGATAAAGAAAAGCATGAAGAGAAAGAGTATAGAGGATAAGAAAACGGGAGGACAACTGCAGTATGCAGCTGGAATGTTTTAAACGAGTATAGTGGTTAGTTAAGGAACCTGTAAATCTTTTGCGATGTACCGAAAACTTGAATTTTCGTCATTGAGGTACACTTTTCTCCTAAATGACTGAAGTTGAACTCAAAAAATTGGTACAGATATTTAGAATGACCTCCCCTACCTCCCTTTGCTTGCTATTTCCCGAGAAATTTATAACATGATGATGATGTCGGTGATATTTAAGCTACATATCCAAGCTGTGCAGTCAGTGGTTCCAAAGAATATGGTACCGAAGTGAAACAGTGTTCCGTTTTTATACTATTATAAATATTGTTGTCATATATCTCAATTATTTTTTTGGGAAATGCTTTGACTAATGGCCCGAATTGTGTTTAAGAATTTTGAGCTATCTCTCATTTATAGATCAGTTGCACTATGAGGGTGAAGATAATGCTAAAAATGCAGCAGGTTCAGGGGCGTATCCCCTTTAAATACGGGATGTGAGTCAAACAAAGATCGAAATTCGCCAGACTCTGACAAACTATCCCGGCTGTTTTCAGTGTTTTGGTGGTCCTTTAAAACTAATCTCATATTTTAACCAAATAATCTGTGACGACGAGACGTTGCCATGTTGAGAGACGGTGTTGTATTAGCGAGCGGTGTAGCCGTCCTTACTTAGGATTTTTGTAGACCCCCAAACAGCTATCGACATACCGGGTGATCAAAAAGTCAGTATAAATTTGAAAACTGAATAAATCACGGAATAATGTAGATAGAGAGGTACAAATTAATACACATGCTTGGAATGACATGGGATTTTATTAAGTTTTCTAATTTATACTGACTTTTTCATCACCCGGTATATCAGAATTCCTCTTCCAACAAGGCCACGACCATACCTTTCTTGTATCGCTTTAGAATGAACTAGTACGTCTTCACTAATGATAGACAGGTAGATGCACTATTGTCATCTATTCCGACAAAACAGCCTACTGTCCGAGGTACACATTAGAACAAGTTACATTAACTGCTCAATTTATGTATTTAAAGTAAAAAATTCAGCCGATACGATATTGCAGTATCTGTGTGAAGAAGAACGAGGCATGCATGTCCGAAGGAACAGACACTGCGGCGACTTCAGCCGTTATGAAATACATGAAATGTATTCGCTGTTGCAAGTACGAACAACCACCAAGCCAAAGAAAATTTGTGCCGGACCGTGACTCGTTCCCGGACTTCCCACTTTCCGCGAGCGGTCGCCTTGCCGCTTGGGCTATCCATGCACGACTCACGGCCAGACCCAAACTTCCATACGTCGTCGTTCCTGGACGATGTGTGCACGAGTACAAGTTGTGACGCGGCGATGACATGGAAGTTTGCACGGGTAGCCAAAGCGACTGAGACGACCGCTCGCGTAAAGCGAGAAATTCGAGTTCGAGTCTCGGTCCGCCACATATTTCATTGTCGTCATTGCCTTACACATCTGATGGATGTTCGTATCCGCAACTGCGAATACATTTCACGTATAAGACCTTCACAAAAATAAATAATTTAACGCTTTTTGACGCAACTGGTCTTACGGTATAGATTGGAAAAGAATACTAGGAGTAATGACAAAGAGAAAAGTGATATAACAATTATTTATAATTTATTTCTTTAATAGTATGGCTAGGGCCCCCCGTCGGGCATACCGTTCGCCGGGTGCCTGTCTTTCAATTTGCCGCCACTTCGGCGACCTGCAGTCGATACGGATGATAAGATGATGATCAGGACAGCACAACACCCAGTTCCTGGGCGGAGAAAATTCCCCGAACCAGTCGGGAATCGAACCCAGGCCCAGAGGACTGACAATCCGTCACGTTGACCATTCAGCTAACGGAGGTGGACTTTTTAAATTATATGTATTATACAAAATAGACATACAAGGCTTCAAACTTTTAAATTGTATGGAAAAGGACGGAATTGTAACCAATGCCTAGTGTGAAATTACAATGAAATCCAGACCTTTAGCTGCTTACAGGCGTTGATAAATATCAACGGAGACAGTTGGAAATAAGAGCCCCGACCGGGACTCGAACCCGGGATCTGCTTACATAGCAGACGCTCTATCCGTCTTTTTTTGTAAACATTTATTTAAGTAATTATGTTACACATTCCAAATACATACTAAGTACATGTACTAACCATGCGCACATGTTTTACATGAAATGATTTAAACAAAAGCAGTTTGATCATTGCAATTATGCTGATGTGAAAGAAATACAACAGAAGATTGTGTTACTGACTAAATTACCAGAAAGAATTAATTTGAACATCGACAAAGGTTTTGTGAAGACATTCAAACTTCTTCAAACAAGAATAAATAAAAAACTGCACTTTGAATTACATGTGCTCCAATCTTTACAGAAGCATAAATAGTACTGTATGAAGGATATCAGCAAGTTTACGGGAAAAATTTTAACGTATTAATGTAAACAATGAAATCGTCTCCGTGAGAGACAGGTTAAAGGTAGAAACTGATCTTTATCTTTCTCAGCTCAGTCAGACTATCTATGAGCATTTCACACAATTGTATGGAAATCACCAAACTTATACAGAATATGGAAGATTTATGCCCATTGCACATAAAAACAATTTAATAACCATATCAGACATTCTCTTAAATACTTGAGAATGGCGGAAAAGAGATGTTATGAAGTTGACTAGCCTTCAAACTACACTTTCTGGACATTAATGAAATGTTAATTATGTGAAGTGATCAGACCTATATAATAAGTCTTTCACTGGAAAACTGACTTTCACATCACAATGCAAAAATGAACGGGGCAATTTGTCAGCCATTGAATATTACATTATATCAGATACAATCTTATGGTTTTAACCAATCGATAAAGACATTTCCATAAAAACTGTGAAAATGCAGCATTAATGTGTTGTGTTTTGACACTATTGGAAACACAATCTGACTGTCACATAAGTTCTGTACAATAGCTTGTAAAATTTCAAAAACTACTTTTTGAAGTAGAAAAAGTACACACCAAAAATTTGCAGTAAAAATTTAAATAATATCCTTAAGGTAACTACAATACGTCACTGTCAACACAGTCTTCTTTTTTATATTGACGAATGTCCATTTTTTCAAATACAATTTTTAACATATTACCGAACTTTTTCTTGTGACTCGATTACATTCTAATTTTGTGGCATTCATACAGCATGTGTACCTTGAACTCTATGGTGCTGTCGGATCCTAATCTGTTAAGGATTTAATTAACAAAATTTCCCAGCAACCACTACACATAGTTATTTTCTGCCAATGGGAAATAGCGTGCTTCAGGCCTGTGTCTCAATGACAGCGATATACTCTCATGGCGTGACCTGGTAATCAGAGCTATTTGCTCTCGGATCCACTTCCAACTATTGATGAGACCGCTGAAAGTGTATCTATGAATTATTGTGTCAAATAGATGGCATTGATGACTTATATTTGTTTCACAGAGTCCGATTGCGTATGGTCTTTCATTGGTGCTAACTATGTTGTTAACTGTCTTGTACAATGACGTCTGTATATTAGAAGTGAGCACATTAGAATTAATGTTTTTCCAAATCTCAGTACAATCAATGTTTGGAAACTGTCGTTCTATTTTGTTCCTTCCTTCGCTTTTCTTTCCTTCCCGCATTATGGCTCTTGATGTTAAAGTGTCGTGACTGCCTGATTTCGGCACTTGCATAACTGAACTCAACATAGAAAACCCTCACATGCTGTAAACAACTGCTGATATTCTGCACGTGAATCGAGGGAAGTAGGCTTCGAAGTTGAATGATCTCGAAAAGTTGGCTTGTTATGCTTTCTCGCGAGTCTCTCATTAAATTAACTTTCCTTGTGATAAAAAGTGCAGAGTATTTATCCGCTATATCAGTTAATCCTAGTCCACCTTGTTTAGGATCTAAGGTGGCTACTTTAGCAGGTACTCGGAACACCACCTCTCCACAAAAAGTTCGTGAATTTGGACATTATTCTCCTCGTTATCATTCTCGGTATTGGAGAAGCTGGGAAGCATAATAAGCTTTAGCAAGGATTCACGAGTTGATACACTTTGTTCTTAGAACTTGGTTCATATATCGAGTTAAATTCTCTATAATGGCTCCTTGCACATTGTCTGCAGCAACTTTCCAATTTAAAGCCGTCATTTTCAATAGGCATGCTGTCTCATTTACAATGTCGGTGATTTTCGCACCCATCATTGGCCAATAACGGATGTAAAACTCTGCTGACAGACCATACGGTCTTGGGGATCTTTTTGGTGGTGAGGCGCACATAGTCTCATACACATCCTCTTCACTGACTACCTTGAGAAAATTTTCGTTGTTATCTTCTGTCAGCTGTGGGGCTAGGATTTCAGGGGATTCTTCCAAAGAAGCATCACTACTTTGATTTACAGAATATAGCTCGCAATAATAGCGATAAATCTCGTTATGATATCCTGCTGGGTTTTGAGAATCGTACCTTTTTTTGTTCGAATTACATCAATAAAAGTCCTTCTTCGATTTTTCGTATGCTTCACTAAATGATACAGGGAAGTAGTTTCGTCTTCTGTCACCGAATTTGCCTTAAATTTTATTTTCGATCCTTCTATTTGATTTCTCTTGATATTAAGTAACTGGGCTTTGACTTTTTTTATGTCTGCTATTCGAAGTGAGGAACCTGCTCAGACCTCTAAAAACGGAATAGCAATACTGTATAGTGCATTTCATTTCTCTTACGCTCTGGACACTATATCGAATAAGAACCTTCCTCAACTTTGGCTTTGCCATTTTAACCCACCAGTCGATAGCAGTGGCATATCTACTACGAGCACGCAGGCATATTGCCCATGCTTCTTTAATCATGTCTTCTAAATCATGATTTACTAACAAGGAAACGTTCAAATTCCACTGTCTCGTTAGATTTATGCAAACTAAGACACTTGAATGGTCTGAAAAGTACGTAGGAATGGTTTCTACTTTTGTCACGAAAGTCTCAAGATTTTTAGAAATATATAATCTGTCAATCCTACGCGATGTTGCCGTGACGTAAGTGAACTCAACAGTGGAGGAGTATTTAATTCCTCATATATCCTTTAATTCTAAACCAGTCACTAGTTGTTTTAGTTCCCATGAGAAATTAAAATTAAGTAACTGATCTTTTCAACTTAAAACACAATGAAAATCACCTCCAAGTAATAACTGTCTTGGATTTTTCCTTAACAGGTATATCAGTTCGTTTTTGAAGAAACGTGCCGTGTCAGCTCGGTGAGAACTTCCTGAGGGAGCATACAAGTTGATGGCAGTCACATCATAGATATTTATTCCTATTCCTCTTCCGGATTCAAGTCGTTCAACCTCGTTTACTGGAATCCCTTCCCTCACCAAAACAGCTGTTCCAACACTTGTTTCGTGAGACACATTTACGTAACTGACATAACCGGGAATTACTAAATCCGACATTAGAACTTCTTGTAACAGGGGAATATCAGTCGCGGATTCGTAAAAAAAATTCCTTAAGCGCCGATAATTTCAAACCAGACGTAATTTTATTTATGTTTATTGTGGTGACAGAATAAGACTGCGTCATTGCGCTTTCACTATGCAGTTGTTTTGATGAACTACTTTACTTTCCTGTGGTTCAGGGTTCGGTTAAACTATTAACATTTTTCTCGGAACGCTGAACATGGAATAACACTTCAGTCAATTTATCAGCTACTGTCCCGGTTTTTTTTTCTACTTCTGACGTTTTCTCTTGTACCGCTAGCATTCGGTTAAACTATTAACATTTTTCTCGGAACGCTGAACATGGAATAACACTTCAGTCAGTTTATCAGCTACTGTCCCGGTTTTTTTTTTTCTACTTCTGACGTTTTCTCTTGTACCGCTAGCAGACTGTTTTCCATGTAAACTTTCTGATTTTTCCTCCAGTGGTTCATGTAGGTCCGTTTCGTACCGAACATTATTTGGGCTTGGGTCGCCCTTCCCGGATTTTCCCTTCCCTTGGTTACGAGCCGCATTCGCATTTGGTTGCATTTTTATTTTGGAGCAGCAGCAGACGCTTTCGCAATTTCTGTTGCTGGCGCCTGCCCTGCGGTAGTGACCGTGATTTCACGTTGGCCACCATTTCCTTGTTCATTATTAATATCACTTACTTCCTGACCGAGGGAAACAAACAAAGACGACAGTTTTGCAACCTCTCCCTGAATGTGTTTACTAACAGATAGTTGCTGATCTTTGCAATCAGCTACTTCACCTTATAACACTACCATCTGCTACTGCTGTACCATAACCTTAAAAGTTGGAAGCAGGTCGTGAAATAGAACTATCTTGTTAAAGCAACTATGGTATAAAGCAACAGAGCAGTGTTACCCTCTGAGAGGAATTTTGTTATGTTGACCGTGTTGTACCTAACGGAGGTGGCTTATCGGAAATGAAAGTCAGAATTACGTAAATATTTGAACAGTAACAAATAAAATTTTGCCCATCTGCACTGTTTAACTGATAAAGAAAACGGTTGCCAGCCTAACTAGGCAAAAGAATGATTAACATTCTCGTTCAACAAAATAGTTATTAGTAACTTTAATGGACAAACACAACCTATACTTGGCCACACGCGAGTGCAATGAACTCTGACACATACATATGTTTACGTTAAGATTCAAGCTAACAACTGGAGCAGCACAAACTATTTGCAAAAATATAACAGATACCGAAACACTCTTTTACTTTCAGGACTTGTTCAAACTGAATGGTATTTATATCATTACTATTAACATTCACTGCAGGATCATAAATTGTACATTTGTGAAGTCTCTCTCAGTTAAATACTTTACTATTTAAAATGAAAGTTAATTGGAATCCACTGACAGGTTGCTTCTCATTATCATTTGAATAAAGATATTATGGTTTTCCTAATTAGTGGTCTTTCCATTACTTGTTACCGAGCATTAACACAATAGGCAAACTGTGGATCCAGTTATACTATTAATATGCACTTCCAATACACAAGAGAAACAAACACTTAGCAATCATGAACATATATTTTCCTACTATTTGAGTTTTCCACTTTTACTACCGTGAGACACAAAATTAACATATATGTAAGATACTGTCTCACCTTGTGCGAATTACAACATGCAGTAATGTAATCATTTACTAAGCAAACCTTTATAAGCCTCAGTGTTGAGAACTTTTAATTTGAAGTTGGCAACAACACATTAATAAGCAGTTTTACTGGGAAATTTATTGTCAGCAAGCATCATTAACTTTAATCAACTCTCTTGCCACATTAACTTTAACTTTCTTTTTACAATGTTCAAGAGGCATCAATTAGAAAACTGGGTTTTAATGTACTTTCAGTAAGGACACTCGGAAATCACTTTAGTTCAAACGGAGAGGAACCTGAGAGGTGTTATGATGAGGAGAAAAATCAAGGTAGGTACATAAATTCAGATGTAAATTACCTTATATTTGAGCACACTAACACATCCATTAAGCTGATCCTTCACTGTACATCATTGTAGCATTCCGATGTAATGATTCCGCAATAAGGTGGCGATTGCATGCTGGCAGGTGCAATTGCAGGTAGAAGTGCTGGACTCTGTCATTTCTTGGTGGCGATGATAGATACAAATTCCTGAATAGTTCCAGCTATTTATCTATCCATCCGAGGCATTGGAAAGTAGCAGAAAAAGCCTCTCTCGGAACCAGCACAATATGCATCCTTTACATGGCAGTGCACAGTTTGGTAGCTCGTCCCCGACTGACTCTTGTTCCACGTTTTCTACGTAGGCCAACCACAATTTGCGCGCGCTACACAGTTCCGTTCCCAAGGGGAACCACAACTTTTACATACTGAATGACTAAGAACCCTAAGTGAGGATAGTAAGTTTTGTTCCCTCCAAATGGGACAAAGAATTTAAATGACAGATACACTACTTTGCATAGAACCAAACCATGACATCAAAGTTTGTACAAAGAAAGCAGTATACAATTTTGTGTTATCTATTCAATTAAACACATTTACAGAAGCTCAACGATTTAACATTAAATGAAACAAAAGCAAAATAAATCAGTAGAGCATTAGAGCTATGGTATTATAACCTGTTGTTTCTTGCAAATTAATACTGACTACACCCCTTCATTTTGTCTTCCGGTTCCTCTGCCTCCTCATCGCACTGTTTTTGCTTGCGAACTGAGGGAATTGTACAAGACAGTTCGTCCTTTGAACAAGTATCAGTTGTCTCTCGAGGTCGTGTATTCGGTTGCATTTCTGTTTCACGAGTAGTTGTAACAGGTTTTCCCTTGTTGTTAACGGAAGCAATTGACTATTATCGTAAAGGGAGACATCAGTTTGGCCCGCTGCGTTAACATCCTCAACCAGTTGGTCCGGGCTATTCTTAGGTAACAGATCATTTAAGGTAAGTCTCTGACGCTGTATCTAATTACTTTTAAGAACAATAGTTCGCCGCGGACATTCCTGTCTGAAGTGGCCGGTTTCGTTACATATATGACATGTAGCTTCCTGACCTGTATAAACAATTTGTGCCTTATACCCAGAAACAGCTATGTGAGACCGAATATTTGTCTTAACGTCCATCTTTTCACAGCGGACGCCGTTGAAACATTGCAGTTTAAAGCGACGTGACCATCTTTCATTTTCAATAGATTTAACGTCCCCGTAATTTGAAAGAGCTTCCTTAATCTTATCATTTTCAATTTCAATGGGAAGATTCAAGGCACGAACGGTTTTGTAATTAATGTCAGCTCTATAGATGGAAACCTTACTTTTGTAACCATTTCCATGCAAAAAATCTTCTTCATAGCCCCACTTTCGTAGCATATTATCAACAGTCGCAGCACTGAATAACTTGACAAAAATACATTATTTTTCCTGATCGAGTCGCCAGATATGGGCGGCTTGTTAATTGAGGCCAATTACCTCTGTAATCCAATCATCTATTTCCAGGTGTGTCGGCTGAACAGGACTGGATTCTCTGTCAAATGCAAATACCAGAGTATTCTTCCTGAGGTTTTTAGCCATGGTTAATCCAGCGACGAAATTTCGGCTAAACAACCGAAATTCCAGTTATCAGCAGCACGACCCGAAGGAGCGATCAGATCACAAGGAATATGAACGAACACGCAGAGTAACGGACGGACAGCACTCGGAGAAGCACAAGTACAGCGATGCAAACACTGAAGTGCAACGCAGTAATAAACAACGTCCACTCGCGAGCGCGGCTGGAACGGAACTATCTGAGCCACCGAGGGCACAGAGGACAGTGCGACTGCAGGGACTTATCTATGGCACGCTCCCCGTGAGACCCACATTCCCAGCTTACTTTCCACACACTACGTTTGTAGTGCCCCTGTCCACTATACTCATTACTCGCGGCAGTCAATCTACTGATTCCCGTAAGAATACACTAAAAATGTAGTGTGTGGACAGTAAGTTGGAAATGTGGGTCACACGGGGAGCGTGCCAGAGATAAGTCCCTCCAGTCGCACTTCTCTTCCGTGCCCTCGGTGGCTCAGACGGATAGAGCGTCTGCCTTGTAAGCAGGACATCCCAGGGTCGAGTCCCTGTCGCGGCACACGTTTTCAGCTGTTCCCGTTGATATTTATCAACGCCTGTAACCAGCTAAAAGTCTACATTTCGTTGTAATTTCATTCTTAGAGAGCTGCAGGATCATCAATGGTATCTTCGATGTTTCCTATGAGCACTGTATTACGTTAGTGTATCTAACAAGGGGAGGCCGCCAAGTGTGAAATTCAGATTCGATTCATACTGCGCATAATAAAAGCTCATGGCGAGAGGTGTAATGTGGCAAAGCACCAAGATGCACTTCTCAGCCGTTGTCGAGAAAATCGACAGTTAAACAAACCGTTGCCGTGAAATACTCTCTACGATCATCAATTTTCTACAGCGTCGTGGCGCAGCGGTGCGCGCTCGGGTTCGTAATCCGAAGGTCGCCGGATCGAATCTCGCGCCATGCAACATTTCTTTTAGTATTAGTTTATTGTAAATATATATATATATATATATATATATATATATATATATATATATATATATATATATGAATTACAATTCATTAATAGTTTATATATATTAATGAATTGCTTATGCATGTTGGTGAAGGCGGATCGCTCTCCAATTGTACCGCCTCCATTTTTCCGTTTGTTTAACAGGGTGTACCAAAGCTCTCACGTCCGCACTGATTTTCGGCGATGTTATAAGTTGCGCTAGGGACCGCATCTACCTTCTTTCAAAGTTAGCAGGCAACTACGCTGTTATGCGGCGGCTCGTTTCGGCCCATTCAACGTCTGTCCTTCAAGTGTAACGAGCGAGTAACGGAGTTTATATTTCATACCTGCCACAGCAAATTTGTGTTCGTGGGGTTTCTATTCTAATTCGAACGTTTGACTTACGCTATACGTATTTGTTTCGGAATATCGTTTCTACGTCTTCCGTTAACTATACGTGGTTAACATTATGAAGACAATTAATAACATTTGTGAAATACAACTTTGTTTGCGGAAAACATAATTATGTTCGAAGTCGCCAGTTTTTCCACGACAAACGACTTTCAACAACTTATTATATGCATAATTATTGCAACTGATCGCCGGGAATTGCATATATATATATATATATATATATATATATATATATATATATATATATATATTACAAAAAAATACTTAAAAGAAAAGTTGCATGGCGCGAGATTCGATCAGGAAATTGATGATCGTAGAGAGTATTTCACAGCAACGGTTTATTTTAACTGTCGATTTTCTTGACAACGGCTGAGAAGTGCATCTTGGTGCTTTGCCACATTACACCTCTGGCCATGAGCTTTTTTTATGCGCAGTATGAATTGAATCTGAATTTCACAATTGGCGGCCTCCCCTTGTAAGTAGTATATTTTTGGGCATTTTGAAACGCTTTGCTCACTTTGTATATTCTGGACAACATTGTTTACATTATATAACCCAGGCCATTGAACTACCGACGATGTTACAAACCACATCCTCCTTATCAGTCACATCATTATTATAAATATTGATATCATCACTCTTGTCAGTGATTCCATCATCCTTATCAGTGATATCATCAAGCAATAACCAACATTTCCCTTTCCACTTCCGACTTTTCCTTCCTCTCCAGCTAGCCACAGAGTAGTATCAAAACCAAACAGTCAGTCGGAATGTAGGTTCAATAAATGAGCGAATAAATAAAAAAAATGGTTCAAATGGCTCTGAGCACTATGGGACTCAACTGCTGTGGTCATCAGTCCCCTAGAACTTAGAACTACTTAAACCTAACTAACCTAAGGACATCACACACATCCATGCCCGAGGCAGGATTCGAACCTGCGACCGTAGCAGTCGCACGGTTCCGGACTGCGCGCCTAGAACCGCGAGACCACCGCGGCCGGCGAATAAATAAAACAAAATAACCAAGATGGCGGAACTAACCCAGTTGTGTGTACCTCAGTCCTCTCCCACTCTCTCCGGCCAGTCTCAATGTAGTATTAAAGTGAGGCAGTCAGTTTCATAAAAATGGTTCCGTGTTCAAAGGCGTGCAGTAATCTTCACATGAATATATGCCAAGGAAAAGATAAGCATTATTTCTGTGAAAGTCAAAGAAATTTTCTTACGCATACACGCGCCTGCATTTAATCAGAGTAATGATGTGTTCAGTTGTGTAATAACGGTGCCATGTTCAAAGATATTAAAATAACGTTTACACTAAAACTGTAAAAAACTATGTTACCGCGATATTGTAACAAATAACCCCTTCCATTTTACAGCGAAATTTTAGCAATTTGCACTCCTTGTAACAAATTGTCTTGTCTTCAACATAATTGTAACACATTGCTCTCCTCAAAACTGTAACAAATAGCATATGTTACATTGAAACCGTAAAAATTGTATTCGATTTTGCAGCAAAACTTTAACAAATTGACCAAACTGGTAATAAAAGAGTAGCAAATTACCTCCCTCACACAGCTTACTCCTTATACATACATTCCCTTACAAAGTAATCCGGGAATTATGTGTTTTATCATTCTCTGCAAACCAAAGTACCAGACTGAGAGCCGGCCGCGGTGGCCGTGCGGTTCTAGGCGCTCCAGACCGGATTCGCGCTGCTGCTACGGTCGCAGGTTCGAATCCTGCCTCGGGCATGGGTGTGTGTGATGTCCTTAGGTTAGTTAGGTTTAAGTAGTTCTAAGTTCTAGGGGACTGATGACCACAGCAGTTGAGTCCCATAATGCTCAGAGCCATTTGAACCAACCACCAGACTGAGTGGGATAGAGAAACCGAGACGCCCAACATCAGCAACAGACTCCTTTAGTTCAGTTCTCGTTCGACAAGTAGCATTCTGCAAGCGATTGCGTCATTTGGCATAAATGATACATATCATTTCATTAGCGTTGGAATTCCTGGATTGTGCACACGCTCAGTGATTTGGTTATTGAAACGATGGAGGATTTTCGAAAACAAGTGCAATTTTTATTTAAGTCGATGTCACTAGGTTTATGCCGACCTGAATTATCGACAAGTCTTTCTTCAATACACAGACGACTCTCACGTAGTATTACGAAAGGGTTTTCGTTTTGTATCACAACGGAAATGGAATCGTTGTGAGAGAAATTTGTTTGGCCGAATGGTTCATACTTATGGTATTCGATGCGCTGAATCGAGTTTTTTTCTCTAACATACGATATGTAAGTCTTCTTCTTCTCCTCCTCGTTCTCCTTCTCCTTCTTCATCATCACTCAGCACAAAGTCGAATGAGAGCTCACAGAGAATGATAATACTTATAGAACTGTGTATCCTAGTGATAAAAGTATTTTTCGACTGTTAGGAGCAAGACATCTTCATTCTATACTTCTTCCTCCTCTTCTTCTTCTTCTCCGTATTCTGTCACTTCAGACACAACACGTTGCCTGAATATGATACCCATTTCCTTTCCTTGTGTGTAATCGAACACTTATTTCTTCTCTGTCGAAATCCACAAGATTTCCTTCTTGGTCTCTAACTGATATACTTAGATCTGAAATGTATCTTACCACGACTGACATGATGTGGAGATTCCATGATGTTATATGAAGTTGTTACGGCAGGACAGAAATGATGTAAATGTGTTTAAGGGCAGAGTTGTGTAATATATCGCCAGAAATGTTACAGTCAGCGCATCGGGCGTTAGAGTTCATAATATTTACTGGCTTTTCTGCTTTCTTTAAGCTGTCCTTTTCAATTACTTTTTTCTCAAAATCTAAAACTTGTCCTATATTATCATTCAGCTTAAAATGAACATGTACATTACTCTACATCTTGCATCATTCGAGAGCTTTTTGCAACTGACGTTCAGTTCGACTGTGATTTTTTTTTTAGCATCATCTTCTTGCTCCTTCTTGATGTTGTATAACCTTATCTCCCTCAACAGGGCGGTAAAAAATCATCAATCAATAAACTGAAGCGGCAAAGAAACTGGTATAGGAATGCTTATTCAAATACAGATACGTAAACAGGCAGAATACAGTGTTGCGGTCGGCAACGCGGATATAACACAACAAGTGTCCGACGCAGTTGTTAGATCGGTTACTGCTGCAACAATGGCAGGTTATCGAGATGTAAGTGAGTTTGAAGGCGCTGTTATAGTCGACGCACGAACGATGGGGCACAGCATCTCCGAGGTAGCGATAAAGTGGGAATTTTCCCATTCGACCATTTCACGAGTGTACCGTGAATATTAGGAATCTGGTAAAACATAGGATCTTCGACATCGCTGCAGCCGGAAAAAGATCCTGCAAGAACGGGACCAACGGCGGTTGAAGAGAATCGTCCCTCGTGACAAAAGTGCAACTCTTCCGGAAATTGCTGCAGCTTTCAATGCTGGGCCATCAACAAGTGTCAGCGTGCGAAACATTCAACGAAACATTATCGATATGGGCTTTCGGAGCCGAAGGCCCACTCGTGTACCCTTGATGACTTCACAACATAAAGCCTTACGCCTCGCCTGGGCCCGTCAACACCGGCATTGGACTGTTGGTGACTGGAAACATGTTGCTTATCCGGACGAGTCTCGTTAGAAATTGTATCGAGCGGATGGACGTGTATGGGTATGGAGACAACCTTCAGCAAGGTCCGAGCACGCACACGGGGGGAGGGGTTTATTAATTATTGGGAGCTCCTACGTTAGGCTGGTGATGGAGCCCCTTAGGGAAATAGCGGAAAGGTCGAGGAACAAGGCCAGTGTTCACTCTGTCTGCTTGCCGGAGGGTGTCATCCGAGATGTGGAGGAGGCCCTGTCGGCGGCGATAGAGAGCACTGGGTGCACCCGACTGCAAATTGTTGCTCATGTCGGCACCAATGACTCCTGCCGTCTGGGTTCAGAGGTCATCCTCAGTTCGTACAGGCGGTTGGCGGAGTTGGTGAAGGCGGAAAGCCTCGCTCGCGGGGTGGAATCTGAGCTAACTATTTGTAGTATCGTTCCCAGAACCGATCGCGGTCCTCTGGTTTGGAGCCGAGTAGAAGGCTTAAACCAGAGACTCAGACAATTCTGCGGAGATCTGGGGTGCAAATTTCTCGACCTCCGCAATCGGGTGGAGAAATGTAGGGTCCCCCTGAATAGGTCAGGCGTGCACTACACGCAGGAAGCGGCTACAAGGGTAGCGGAGTACGTGTGGAGTGCACATGTGGGTTTTTTAGGTTAGAGAATTCCCTCCCTAGGCCCGACAAGACGCCTCCTGAGACGCGGTAAGGTAGGAGTAGGCAAAATGCAACAGGGAATAACAATATTAATGTGCTAATAGTAAACTGCAGGAGCGTCTATAGAAAGGTCCCAGAACTGCTCTCATTAATAAACGGTCACAATGCCCATAGAGTACTAGGGACAGAAAGTTGGCTGAAACCAGATTTAAACAGTAATGAAATTCTAAACTCAGATTGGAATGTATACCGCAGAGACAGGCTGGACAGTGAAGGGGGAGGCGTGTTTATAGCGATAAGAAGTGCAATAGTATCGAAGGAAATTGACGGAGATCCGAAATGTGAAATAATTTGGATGAAGGTCACAGTTAAAGCAGGCTCAGACACGGTAACTGGATGTCTCTATAGGCCCCCTGGCTCAGCATCTGTTGTGGCTCAGCACCTGAAGGATAATTTGGAAAATATTTCGAGTAGATTTCCCCACCATGTTACAGTTCTGGGTGTAGATTTTAATTTGCCGGATATAGACTGGGAGACTCAAACGTTCATAACGGGTGGCAGGGACAAAGAATCCAGTGAAATTTTTTTACGAGCTTTACCTGAAAACTACCTTCAGCAGTTAAACAGAAAACCGACTCGTGGCGATAACATATTAGACCTTCTGGTGACAAACAGACCCGAACTATTTGAAACAGGTAACGCAGAACAGGGAATCAGCGATTATAGAGCGGTTACTGCATCGATGATTTCAGCCGTAAATAGAAATATTAAAAAAGTAGGAAGATTTTTCTGTTTAGCAAATGTGACAAAAAGCAGATTTCAGAGTACCTGACGGCTCAACACAAAAGTTTTGTTTTAAGTACAGATAGTGTTGAGGATCAGTGGACAAAGTTCAAAACCATCGTACAATATGCGTTAGATGAGTATATGCCAAGCATGATCGTAAGAGATAGGAAAGAGCCACCGTGGTACAACAACCGAGTTAGAAAACTGCTGCGAAAGCAAAGGGAACTTCACAGCAAACATAAACATAGCCAACGCCTTGCAGACAAACAAAAATTACGCGAAGCGAAATGTAATGTGTGGACGGCCATGCGAGAGGCGTTCAATGAATCCGAAAGTAAAGTTCTACGTACTGACTTGGCAGAAAATCCTAAGAAATTTTGGTCTTATGTCAAAGCGGTAGGTGGATCAAAACAAAATGTCCAGACGCTCTGTGACCAAAATGGTACTGAAACAGAGGATGACAGACTAAAGGCCGAAATACTAAATGTCTTTTTCCAAAGCTGTTTCACAGAGGAAGACTGCACTGTAGTTCCTTCTCTAGATTGTCGCACTGATGACATAATGGTAGATATCGAAATAGACGACAGAGGGATAGAGAAACAGTTAAAATCGCTCAAAAGAGGAAAGGCCGCTGGACCTGATGGGATACCAGTTTGATTTTACACAGAGTACGCGAAGGAACTTGCCCCCCTTCTTGCAGCGGTGTACCGTAGGTCTCTAGAAGAGCGTAGCGTTCCAAAGGATTGGAAAAGGGCACAGGTCATCCCCGTTTTCAAGAAGGAACGTCGAACAGATGTGCAGAACTATAGACCTATATCTCTAACGGCGATCAGTTGTAGAATTTTGGAACACGTATTATGTTCGAGTATAATGACTTTTGTGGAGACTAGAAATCTACTCTGTAGGAATCAGCATGGGTTTCGAAAAAGACGGTCGTGTGAAACCTAGCTCGCGCTATTCTTCCACGAGACTCAGAGGGCCATAGACACGGGTTCACAGGTAGATGCCGTGTTTCTTGACTTCCGCAAGGCGTACGATACAGTTCCCCACAGTCGTTTAATGAACAAAGTTAGAGCATATGGACTCTCAGACCAATTGTGTGATTGGATTGAAGAGTTCCTAGATAACAGAACGCAGCATGTCATTCTCAATGGAGAGAAGTCTCCCGAAGTAAGAGTGATTTCAGGTGTGCCGCAGGGGAGTGTCGTAGGACCGTTGCTATTCACAATATACATAAATGGCCTTGTGGATGACATCGGAAGTTCACTGAGCCTTTTTGCGGATGATGCTGTGGTATATCGAGAGGTTGTAATAATGGAAAATTGTACTGAAATTCAGGAGGATCTGCAGCGAATTGACGCATGGTGCAGGGAATGGCAATTGAGTCTCAATGTAGACAAGTGTAATGTACTGCGAATACATAGAAAGAAAGATCCCATATCATTTACCTACAATATAGCAGGTCAGCAACTGGAAGCAGTTAATTCCATAAATTATCTGGGAGTACGCATTAGGAGTGATTTAAAATGGAACGACCACATAAAATTAATCGTCGGTAAAGCAGATGCCAGACTGAGATTCATTGGAAGAATCCTAAGGAAATGCAGTCCGAAAACAAAGGAAGTAGGTTACAGTACTCTTGTTCGCCAACTGCTTGAATACTGCTCAGCAGTGTGGGAACCGTACCAGGTAGGGTTGATAGAAGAGATAGAGAAGATCCAACGGAGAGCAGCGCGCTTCGTTACAGGATCATTTAGTAATCGCGAAAGCGTTACGGAGATGATAGATAAGCTCCAGTGGAAGACTCTGCAGGAGAGACGCTCAGTAGCTCGGTACGGGATTTTGTTTAAGTTTCGAGAACATACCTTCACCGAGGAGTCAAGCAGTACGAATATATTTCTCCCTCCTATGACCATGAGGATAAAATCAGAGAGATTAGAGCCCACACAGAGGCATGCCGACAATCCTTCTTTCCACGACCAATACGAGACTGGAATAGAAGGGAAAACCAATAGAGGTACTCAAGGTACCCTCCGCCACACACCGTCAGGTGGCTTGCGGAGTATGGATGTAGATGTAGATGTAGACACTGCATGCCAGCAGGGGACTGTTCAAGCTGATGGAGGCTCTGTAACGATGTGGGGCGTGTGCAGCTGGAGTGATATGGGACCCCTGATACATCTAGATACGACTCTGACAGGTGACACGTTCGTAAGCATGCTGTCTGATCATCAGCATCCATTCATGTCCATGGTGCATTCCGACGGACTTGGGCAGTTCCGGCAGGACAATGCGTCACAGCGACACACACCACGTCGAGAATTGCTACTGAGTTGCTACAGAAACACTCTTCTGAGTTTAAACACTTCCGCTGCCCACGACACTCAACAGACATGAACTTTATTGAACATACCTGGGATAACTTGCAACGTGCTGTTCAGAAGAGATCTCCACCCCGTCGTACTCCTACGGATTTATGGACAGCCCTGCAGGATTCATGGTGTCAGTACCCTCCAGCACTACATTAATCTAGTCCATGCCACGCCACGCCGTGTTGCAGCACTCCTGCGTGCTCGCCGGGGCCTTAGACGATATTAGGCAGGTTTACCAGTTTCTTTGGCTCTTCTGTGTAACTTCCACGTTTCCTAGTAACTCTGTCCAGTATTTCCGGGTCACGTATTTGATTAAAACGGTAGAAGTTTTTTTTTCTCTATGTACTATTCGGTATGTAGTTTTAGGTCAATAAGTTGAGTATGGCAACTTCGTGCACGTGATTCGATAAATTTAGCGTGGGGTCAAAGACTGCAGCTATAATAGAATTTTTTCCAGGCGGGTTAAACATTATACTGGGGTGGAAGGCATCAAAAGTCTTACTGTCGGTATCTGTTAAGAGAATTGCTAATTTATCTGGAGTTCAGAAACTTTAAGCCTCTCACTTGTAGTCGATTGTAATGATATCTTAAGGTGGAGTAGGTGGTACATCGCCGAAGCTATCGAAATAGGAGTAATCCGATGAATTACAAACTCATATAACTGACGTCGATTTGCAGTATGAATTTGGAATATATGTTCGTAAATATTGAATTACTTCGAAGAAAACGGTTTATTGACAAATATCGTTCTTTAGAAACGCAAATAGCTTTTTTTTAGCACGAAGTAATGAGTGCTATCGACAGGGGATTTCAAATTGATTCCATATTTCTTGATTTCCACAATGCTTTTAACACCGTTTCTCACAAGAGACTTCTAATTCAACTGCGTGTCTGCGGAGTATCGTCTCATTTTTGCGTCTGGATTTATGATGTCCTGTCAGAAAGGTTACAGTTCGTAGTAATCGACAGAAACTCATCGAGTAAAACAAAAGTATGCATGGCGTTTCCCATGGAAGTCTTATAGGCTCTCAGCTGTCCCTAATTTATATAAACGAATTAGAAATCAATCTGAGCAGCCCTCTTAGATTGTTTGCAGATGATGCTGTCATTTACCGTCTAGTTAAATCATTAGAATATCAAAACCAATTTCAAAATTACTTAGGCACGATGTTTGTATGATGAACTGACAATTGACTCTGAGTAAGAGAATGTGTAAGGTCATCCTCATGAGTACTGAAAGGAATCCTTCAAATTTTGGCTACTCGACAAAATCACACAACTCTAAAGGCTGTCAATTCTACTAAATACCTAGGAATTACAATTATGTACAACTTAAATTGGAACATCGCATAGATAATGCTGTGGGGAAGACAGCACTTAGAAGGTACAACACGTATACTAAAGAAACTGCCTACACTACGCTTGTCCGGAATTCGCTAGAGTATTATTGTGTGGTATTGGATCTAAACTAGATATTTTTAATGGAGGACATCGAAAAAGTTTGGATTTCCGTAAAAGAGGGGAGAGATATGATAAGCGAGATGAGGTGGCAATCACTAAAACAAAGGTGTTTATCGTTGCGTCGAGATCTTTTCACGTTATTTCAGTCATCGTCTTTCTCCTCTGAACGCAAAAATATTTTACTGACGCCAAACTTCATATAAAAAAAAAGATCATCATGAAAAATAAGAGAAATCGGAGCTCGTACGGAAAGATTTCAGTGCTAATTTTTCCCACGCGCTGTTTCAGACTGGAGCGATAGAGAAATAATCTGAAGGTGAATTGCAGACCAGTCATGTAGGTGTAGATGTATATGTGGCTGTAGATATAGATGTAGTATAGAACATTAGGGGTTTTGGGTAAATAACATCTCACTCACACACCGAGAAAATGCGTGATTTCCAGTTTTTTAGAATAATATTCTAAGTCAGTATTGGTAAGCACTCTAGTTGGAAAATGCTTTAGAAGTGGTTTTTTTTTTTTTTTTTTTTTTTCATCACACCCAGACCAAACCTTTTTCCCCTCTATGTTCCTAAGTACAAGCCGTTGGCTTCATGAAGTTCGATTACTTTCTATCTCAGCTAATTGTTTGGTAGCACCGTTATTTGCATCACTAACTGCCTTAGCAGTGCCCACTGCTCCACCAGCTAATCGTCCAGGCGCTAATACAGCAACAACTATTGGAACGAGAGGTAACACTCCATCTCCATCATTCTGCAGAGGGATTCCGCTTTTGGAGCAACTCGTGAAGCAATTTTACGAGCTTTTTTATGGTTGTTATGAGATAACTGGTTGGATTCATAAACTTTAAACTACTTCGGATTGTTTTAAATAATCTGTTCATATCATACATTGTATTTTTCTTCTACGTCCTTTTCTCTCAATACTCGAATTCCACCTAAAGTCTACCACATACAGCCAACCTCATTAGGAATGCTAAAAGACAACATCCGACGGAGATTTCTCGCCATACCTGCTGTTTTGCTGTACAGTGCTGTTCACAACATTGTTCCTCGATTACGGGTATTGTTGATGAATGACGGCCGACATGCTGAGCAGTTGTTATAATGAACATAGTCTTTGCTAAAAATCAGTTCTTATACTAATTATTGCTTTTGTATCGTATGAAGTGTCACCTGTTGGTAATTTAGTGCAATTTTTTTGTTTCAATAAAAGCACATGCATTTCAAGCATGTGTGCCCATTTTTACCTCTCTACCTACAATATTCCGTGAAGTATTGAATTTTCAAGTGTTAACAGACTTTTGGTTCACCCTGTATATGCTCATTCTTAAATCTGAGGCAATTTTCATGAAGGAGAAGGTCGAAACTTCCTGGCAGATTAAAACTGTGTGGTGCCGGACCGTGACTCGAACTCGGGACCTTTGCCTTTCGCTGCAAGTGCTCTATCATCTGAGCTACCCAAGCACGACTCACGACCCGTCCTCACAGCTCTAATTCCGCCAGCATCTCGTTTCCTACCTTCCAAACTTCACAGAAGCTCTCCTACAGACCTGCCAGGAAGTTTCATATGCGGCTCCCTGCCGCCGTTGGATAAGCAGCTGCAGCAGCAAGTCGTATACTCATAGCTCACTCATTTGTTACATAGTTTAATTCTTAATTTCTTTGAGTGTTTTTGGTACTTTCATTGTTTGATACATAAATTTCGGGCGTATTATAGTATTTGAGAGTTGTAGCATCGCGTTTTAGTACCTGAATTGTGTAAATTCGCGTAGTCGTTTGTCTTTTGTTTTTGTTTTGAACGGCCAGTGTCGGTTGGTCACAGTCAGTGTGATCCCTGCCGCCGTTGGATAAGCAGCTGCAGCAGCAAGTCGTATACTCCTAGCTCACTCATTTGTTACATAGTTTAATTCTTAATTTCTTTGAGTGTTTTTGGTACTTGCATTGTTTGATACATAAATTTCGGGCGTATTATAGTATTTGAGAGTTGTAGCATCGCGTTTTAGTACCTGAATAGTGTAAAATCGCGTAGTCTCCTTCCGCCGCCGAGCAGTGTGTCAGCAGTGCGCAAGTAGCAGCATTACTGCATTTACTAGGCAATCTTGTATTTTAATAACCGTTTAAATTTTGTCGATTTGTTTGCGCTCTCTGTAGATTAGTTCAGACGTTCTTTGCACAACAGTTTTTAGCATGGATAGGGACTGCAACTGCTGTGTTCGGATGCAGGCTGAGTTGGCATCCCTTCGCTCCCAGCTTCAGGCAGTGTTGGCTTCGGTCACACAGCTTGAGGCTGTTGCCAATGGGCATCACTGTGGGGGTCCGGATGGGGGTTTGTCGGGGACGGCCAGCTCGTCCCACGCATCCCCCGATCGGACTAAGACTGTGGTTGCCCGGGATACTGCCCGCATTGAGGCTGATCCCTCACCTGTGGTAGAGTGGGAGGTCGTCTCGAGGTGTGGCAGGGGGCGAAAGACATTCCAGAGGGCTGAACGGAAGGCCTCTCCAGTTTGTCTGACGAACCGGTTTCAGGTTCTGTCTCAGGCTGATACTGATCTTCGGCCTGACATGGCTGCTTGTCCTGTTCCAGAGGTTGCCCCTCAGTCTGCAAGATCCGGGCGGTCGCAGAGGGTGGGCTTACTGGTAGTTGGGAGCTCCAACGTCAGGCGCGTAATGGGGCCCCTTAGGGAAATGGCAGCAAGAGTGGGGAAGAAAACCAATGTGCACTCCGTGTGCATACCGGGGGGAGTCATTCCAGATGTGGAAAGGGTCCTTCCGGATGCCATGAAGGGTACAGGGTGCACCCATCTGCAGGTGGTCGCTCATGTCGGCACCAATGATGTGTGTCGCTATGGATCGGAGGAAATCCTCTCTGGCTTCCGGCGGCTATCTGATTTGGTGAAGACTGCCAGTCTCGCTAGCGGGATGAAAGCAGAGCTCACCATCTGCAGCATCGTCGACAGGACTGACTGCGGACCTTTGGTACAGAGCCGAGTGGAGGGTCTGAATCAGAGGCTGAGACGGTTCTGCGACCATGTGGGCTGCAGATTCCTCGACTTGCGCCTATAGGGTGGTGGGGTTTCGGGTTCCGCTGGATAGGTCAGGAGTCCACTACACGCAGCAAGCGGCTACACGGGTAGCAGGGGTTGTGTGGCGTGGACTGGGCGGTTTTTTAGGTTAGATGGCCTCGGGCAAGTACAGAAAGGGCAACAGCCTCAAAGGGTGCGGACCAAAGTCAGGACATGCAGGGACCAAGCAGCAATCGGTACTGTAATTGTAAACTGTCGAAGCTGCGTTAGTAAAGTACCGGAACTTCAAGCGCTGATAGAAAGCACCGAAGCTGAAATCGTTATAGGTACAGAGAGCTGGCTTAAGCCAGAGATAAATTCTGCCGAAATTTTTACAAAGGTACAGACGGTGTTTAGGAAGGATAGATTGCATGCAACCGGTGGTGGAGTGTTCGTCGCTGTTAGTAGTAGTTTATCCTGTAGTGAAGTAGAAGTGGATAGTTCCTGTGAATTATTATGGGTGGAGGTTACACTCAACAACCGAGCTGGGTTAATAATTGGCTCCTTTTACCGACCTCCCGACTCAGCAGCGTTAGTGGCAGAACAACTGAGAGAAAATTTGGAATACATTTCACATAAATTTCCTCAGCATGTTATAGTCTTAGGTGGAGATTTCAATTTACCAGATATAGACTGGGACACTCAGATGTTTAGGACGGGTGGTAGGGACAGAGCATCGAGTGACATTATACTGAGTGCACTATCCGAAAATTACCTCGAGCAATTAAACAGAGAACCGACTCGTGGAGATAACATCTTGGACCTACTGATAACAAACAGACCCGAACTTTTCGACTCTGTAAGTGCAGAACAGGGAATCAGTGATCATAAGGCCGTTGTAGCATCCCTGAATATGGAAGTTAATAGGAATATAAAAAAGGGAGGAAGGTTTATCTGTTTAGCAAGAGTAATAGAAGGCAGATTTCAGACTACCTAACAGATCAAAATGAAAATTTCTGTTCCGACACTGACAATGTTGAGTGTTTATGGAAAAAGTTCAAGGCAATCGTAAAATGCGTTTTAGACAGGTACGTGCCGAGTAAAACTGTGAGGGACGGGAAAAACCCACCGTGGTACAACAACAAAGTTAGGAAACTACTGCGAAAGCAAAGAGAGCTTCACTCCAAGTTTAAACGCAGCCAAAACCTCTCAGACAAACAGAAGCTAAGCGATGTCAAAGTTAGCGTAAGGAGGGCTATGCGAGAAGCGTTCAGTGAATTCGAAAGTAAAATTCCATGTACAGACTTGACAGAAAATCCTAGGAAGTTCTGGTCTTACGTGAAATCAGTAAGTGGCTCGAAACAGCATATCCAGACACTCCGGAGCCGGCCGAAGTGGCCGTGCGGTTAAAGGCGCTGCAGTCTGGAACCGCAAGACCGCTACGGTCGCAGGTTCGAATCCTGCCTCGGGCATGGATGTTTGTGATGTCCTTAGGTTGGTTAGGTTTAACTAGTTCTAAGTTCTAGGGGACTAATGATCTCAGAAGTTGAGTCCCATAGTGCTCAGAGCCATTTGAATCATTTTTGAACCAGACACTCCGGGATGATGATGGCATTGAAACAGAGGATGACACGCGTAAAGCTGAAATACTAAACACCTTTTTCCAAAGCTGTTTCACAGAGGAAGACGGCACTGCAGTTCCTTCTCTAAATCCTCGCACAAACGAAAAAATGGCTGACATCGAAATAAGTGTCCGAGGAATAGAAAAGCAACTGGAATCACTCAACAGAGGAAAGTCCACTGGACCTGACGGGATACCAATTCGATTCTACACAGAGTACGCGAAAGAACTTTCCCCCCTTCTAACAGCCGTGTACCGCAAGTCTCTAGAGGAACGGAGGGTTCCAAATGATTGGAAAAGAGCACAGGTAGTCCCAGTCTTCAAGAAGGGTCGTCGAGCAGATGCGCAAAACTATAGACCTATATCTCTGACGTCGATCTGTTGTAGAATTTTAGAACATGTTTTTTGCTCGAGTATCATGTCGTTTTTGGAAACCCAGAATCTACTATGTAGGAATCAACATGGATTCCGGAAACAGCGATCGTGTGAGACCCAACTCGCGTTATTTGTTCATGAGACCCAGAAAATATTAGATAAAGGCTCCCAGGTAGATGCTATTTTTCTTGACTTCCGGAAGGCGTTCGATACAGTTCCGCACTGTCGCCTGATAAACAAAGTAAGAGCCTACGGAATATCAGACCAGCTGTGTGGCTGGATTGAAGAGTTTTTAGCAAACAGAACACAGCATGTTGTTATCAATGGAGAGACGTCTACAGACGTTAAGGTAACCTCTGGCGTGCCACAGGGGAGTGTTATGGGACCATTGCTTTTCACAATATATATAAATGACCTAGTAGATAGTGTCGGAAGTTCCATGCGGCTTTTCGCGGATGATGCTGTAGTATACAGAGAAGTTGCAGCATTAGAAAATTGTAGCGAAATGCAGGAAGATCTGCAGCGGATAGGCACTTGGTGCAGGGAGTGGCAACTGTCCCTTAACATAGACAAATGTAATGTATTGCGAACACATAGAAAGAAGGATCCTTTATTGTATGATTATATGATAGCGGAACAAACACTGGTAGCAGTTACTTCTGTAAAATATCTGGGAGTATGCGTGCGGAACGATTTGAAGTGGAATGATCATATAAAATTAATTGTTGGTAAGGCGGGTACCAGGTTGAGATTCATTGGGAGAGTGCTTAGAAAATGTAGTCCAGCAACACAGGAGGTGGCTTACAAAACACTCGTTCGACCTATACTTGAGTATTGCTCATCAGTGTGGGATCCGTACCAGATCGGGTTGACGGAGGAGATAGAGAAGATCCAAAGAAGAGCGGCGCGTTTCGTCACAGGGTTATTTGGTAACCGTGATAGCGTTACGGAGATGTTTAATAAACTCAAGTGGCAGACTCTGCAAGAGAGGCGCTCTGCATCGCGGTGTAGCTTGCTCGTCAAGTTTCGAGAGGGTGCGTTTCTGGATGAGGTATCGAGTATATTGCTTCCCCCTACTTATACCTCCCGAGGAGATCACGAATGTAAAATTAGAGAGATTAGAGCGCGCACGGAGGCTTTCAGACAGTCGTTCTTCCCGCGAACCATACGCGACTGGAACAGGAAAGGGAGGTAATGACAGTGGCACGTAAGGTGCCCTCCGCCACACACCGTTGGGTGGCTTGCGGAGTATGAATGTAGATGTGGATGTAGCGCACACTCCGCTATAGAGTGGCAAGTTCATTCTGAAACATCCCCCAGGCTGTGGCTAAGCAATGTCTCCGCCATATTCTTTCTTCCGTAAGTGCTAGTTTTTCAAGGTCTGCAGGGGAGCTTCTGTGAAGTTTGGAAGCAAGAAGACGAGGTACTGGCGGAATTAGAGCTGTGAGGACGGGCCGTGAGTCGTGCTTGGGTAGCTCAGTGGTAGAGCACTTGCTCACGAAAAGCAAAGGTCCCGAGTTCGAGTCTCAGTCCGGTACACGGTTGTAATCTGCCAGGAAGTTTCTCCGGCGCAGAGTGAAAATTTCATTCTGGAAATATCCCCAGGCTGTGGTTAAGCTGTGTCTCCGCAATATCCTTTTTTTTCAGGAGTGCTAGTTCTGCAATGTCTGCAGGAGAGCTTCTGTGAAGTTTGGAAGGTAGAAGACGAGATGCTAGCGGAATTAGAGCTGTTAGGGAGGGTTGTGAATCATGCTTGGGTAGCTCAGTGGGTAGAGCACTTACCCGCGAAAGGCAAAGTTCCTGAGTCCGGGTCTCGGTCCGGCACACAGTTTTAATCTGCCAGGAAGTTTCGTATCAGTGCACACTCCGCTGCAGAGTTAAAATTTCACTAGCGAGAAGGTTAATAATCACATTCACTTTGCGACGGTTGGAAGAACGAGGTTTAATGCTTCTAACTGTAACTGGAAATATACCATCATGCTTGCAATTTGATGGTTTTAACCCACTTTCATCAATAATAAGACTCATTGGAATTAAAAATGCATACTTCTTGAAACTCATTTTCAAAGACACTAAGAGTTCTTCAGCCTTGCAACACCTATATTGCATTGCATAGTTTCTAGTACATCACTCCCTCACAGTTGTCGCAGAAATCTG
This sequence comes from Schistocerca nitens, assembly GCF_023898315.1. Lineage (NCBI taxonomy): Eukaryota > Metazoa > Arthropoda > Insecta > Orthoptera > Acrididae > Schistocerca > Schistocerca nitens. The sequence goes on along the minus strand of NC_064616.1, from coordinate 553,109,445 downwards.
ATGATATTCAAAAATAGTTGAAGGCAGAGTAGAATGTGCATTAATTTCTTATGTTTCCACTATGTGCGATAGCATAAGCCGTCAAAGTTCATTCTGAAAATCGTGCAGAGTAACAAAAGTTCTGGAATGAATTTGTCTAGGGAACATATTTAAGCGATTATCATTGCAAGATCACAGCTTAATGTAAGCGCAAGATAAGCAATTGCAAATGTTAAATGCTAGTACATTAATAACCGGTGTAACAGTCAGAATGTTGAATGCAAGCATGTAAACGTGCATACATTATGTTTTACAGGTGCCGGATGTCAGTTTGTGGGATGGAGTTCCACGCCTGTTGCACTTGTTTCGTCAGTACAGCAACGGTCAATGCTGTTTGCGGATGACGCTAGAGTATTCGTCCAATGATGTCCAACATGTGCTCGATTCTGGTGGTCAAACAGGCCAAGGCAACATGTCGTCACTCTGTAGAACATGTTGAGACACAAAAGCGGTATGTCGGCGAGCGTTATCCTGTTGGAAAATCCCCTGGAATGCTGTTGTGAGTGGCAGCACAACAGGTCGAATTACCAGACTGACGTACAAATTTCAATTCATGGTGCGTGAGATAACCACGAGAGTGCTCTTGCTGCCATTTGAAATCAAAATCATACCTCAGACCATAACTCCAGTTGTAGGTCCAGTGTGTCTAGCATGCAGACAGGTTTGTTGCAGGCCCTCAATTGGCCTCCTTCTAACTAACATATGGCATCACTGGCACAGAGGTAGAACCAGCTTTCATCGGAACACACAACAGACCTCCAGTCTGCATTCTAATGAACTCTCGTTTGAAACCACGGACGTCGCAAATGGCGGTGGTTCGGGGTCAGTTGAATGCACGCTACAGGGTGTCGGGCTCGGAGCTGTCGTTGAAGTAATCTATTCTTAACAGTTCGTTGTGTCACTGTGGTGTCAAGTGCTGATCAAATTACTGCTGCAAATCCAGCACGATGCACCAGAGACATATGTCTAACACGATGGTCTTACCTCTCGATAACGCCACATGGCAGTCCGGAGCCCGGTAATCTTTCGACCATATATTCTCGTGAATACCGCTGCCGACAGTCATGCACAGTGTCTGCCGAGTCTTTGTGCAGTATCGCAATAGAAACATCCAGCGTCTCGTAGCCGTATTACACGACCTCGTTCAAACTCAGTTAGCCGGCCGAAGTGGCCGTGCGGTTAAAGGCGCTGCAGTCTGGAACCGCGCGACCGCTACGGTCGCAGGTTCGAATCCTGCCTCGGGCATGGATGTTTGTCATGTCCTTAGGTTAGTTAGGTTTAACTAGTTCTAAGTTCTAGGGGACTAATGACCTCAGCAGTTGCGTCCCATAGTGCTCAGAGCCATTTGAACCATTTGAACCAAACTCAGTTAGGTGTTGCAAATGGCGTGTTTGTCAGCTTAAGGGGCTCCGGAAAGGCTCAAAATCATGAAAAGTTCAATTTTTACTTTTTTGCGTTTTCTGAATCTGCAGACTATTACCTTTTAATAGATATATAATTTATTCAATTCCGAAGACTACAACTATTTTTAAATTTTTTTTGAAATGTGTTCTACATGGGCGTGACCCACTGTGGCGCTGTTAAACTGCTGTCAAATGGTGTTATTATTAACGTCCCTGTTCATCAGGTACATTTTAGTGATGTGAGATAAAGTATGTGTTGTGGCTAACCTGTGATGGTTCAATATATATCGCTGGTGTGATTGTCGATTGTTTCATGTTTATTTACTCTGTCGTTATCTCGAAAATATTCGTAATTAATTCTGTTTCTTGAGTCTCTGTTTTGTTGAAGTATAATAATGAGTAAAAGTAAAGTTATTAGAAATCCTCTGAAGGCTTTTAAGAAAAGGAGAAATGTTGGAAAGCCAAAGGTATGTGTTATTACTGTAAACAATAAAGACGATGAAAATCCCCAACATAGCTTGTGTCCCAAAGAAGAAGACAGTTGGTGTAAATATAACAAAGGATTGCTGACTGGTGAAGTGTACACTCATAAGCATAGTCTGTCTCATGCAATAATGGAGGTGATAAAACCTATTTTCAGAGACTTAGCACCACCTGAACTGTTGAAAAAGTGTATTCAAGGAAAAACTCAAAACCCCAATGAAAATGTAAATAGTGTTATATGGTCGAGAATCCTCAAGACTGTATTTGTTGGAATAGAAACACTTCACTTTGGTGTGTATGATGCTGTTGCGACTTTCAATGATGGCAACATTGTAAGGTGCAACGTATTTAGAAATATGGGAATGAAGATAGGTTCTAACATGGTACGAGCGATGCTTGCTTTAGACAAGGAACGCCTTCGGGCTGCAGACAGGGCTGTAAAGAGTCTAGAAATACAAGCAAGAGTAAACAGGAGGAGGAACAAGAGGAAGCTGGAGGAGGAGTTTGCAGAGGATGAAGATAATCCATCCTATGGACCTGGAATGCACTAAAAAGTTAATCCAATCTTTGTCGCTCGATTCCCAAAACTTTTATTTTCTCATACTAATTACATGTTTTCTAAGGATCTTCCAAACATATTTGTTTCAAACTTTCAGTAAATGTTACACAGTACCTTCTGCATAATTTAACACAGCCTTTTTCCAAAAAACTTTATATTTTTGAGTATATAAATAAAAAATTGCAAAAAAATGTTGTGAATTTTCATTACAATTGAAAAAAAAATCTTCTTTAATAACTGAACTAAAATTTTGTAAAATACCTGTGTTAAGTTGTAGCCCATATTCCAATAAATAATCTGTAAAATGTTCAACTTCCTACCTCAAATACTTTGTGAGGAAAGATGTAATTTATAAGCGTTATTTTAACATTGCAAGTATAGGGCGTTCCGGAGCCCCTTAAAGGCATTCTTGACTAACATCAACTCACCATCTCCGACCTCAAAGGTAACTAACGCTCATGACTACTATATCGTGTATTTAAAGCAAACCTGATTTGTATCCTCAAAGTGGCGCTTCTAGCGCCACTCTTATGTGACTGGTGAGAAATTTGAATAGACATTATCTTGCAGATGCTGAAACACGCCTACAAACTTTCGTTTATATCATACTACTCCTTCGTGGTGTTGCGATTTTTCTCCATTATTGGCTTTAACGCAAATAATGCATTACTTTGACTTTGGTGCCCATTCAAGTTAAGGTTACTTAATATATGAATATCTGTGAACTAGGCGCCATTTTTATACACCTGACTGCCTTATTTTAATTCTACTCTGAGATTGGCTGGGGGGAGGGGGAGGGGCACGAGATACAAAACACATCTGGGCTAGTTCTGCCATCCTGTATTTTTATCTTATTCTATTTCTTTATTGAAACTACATTCTGAGTGTCTGTCTTACTTTAATACTACACTGTGACTGGCTGGAGAGAAGGGGCAAGGAGGAGGGGAAGGCACGATGGCTTGGTGACATCATTGATAAGGATGATGATGTCACTGACAAGGATGATGAAGTCACTGATAAGCATAATGATGTCACTGGTAAGAGTGATGATGTCCCTGTTAAGTACGTTAATGTCATTGATAAGGAGGGTGGCGCTTGTGATGTCATGGGTAGGTCAATGACTTTAGTACATGGTATAAACAAAGTGGTCCAGAACATACAGTGTAAACAAAGTGTCGCAGTATGCCCATAGATATACTGCCTTCTCTCCATTGGTACCATTCTACTCTGTAAGAGTGTTTATTTAGGTGAAGCGGAAGTCAGCTCATGCTGGACACCGTAACATTGTGTTTTTTGTAGACTTTTACTATCGATCACCTCGAATATTTTTAGTATCACCTCCTTCCCTTGTCCACTCCAAACTAAAGTGCTCATAAAACATGATTATGAGTTTATACGAGTAAAAGTCTTACATCAATAGGAAATATATTCACAGCCACAATGACAGTACCAAAAACTCTTCAGAGAACAATTTTACAGTTTAAACGCTCCTATCCAGTGTCCAGATTAGTCAAATCATTTACGATTATGGATGCTAGAAGTCGTCTAGTGCTCCAATTAGTGTAACCAGTGAAATCACTCTGTTGTCTCATTACTGCTGTTCAGGCAAAGATAATGGAGAGTTCCTTTCTTAAGGCCCAACTACAAATTTTTCTCTAATATTGTTTTACCAGTAAAAGATCCTCAATACTTCAGAGCATTACTTTGTTACAAATATTTAGGCGACATACTTCCCACGAAACCATTTTCATTTCAGTCAAGTATCTCATAAAAAATGTGTCATTCGTCAGGTTAATTGCAAAAGAGATGCGAACTTTTAATTTTGATAGTCTAAAAAATTGGTAGACAACGATTGTCAAAACTGTTAAATGTCATCATCCTCGCTCGTAGAATTATGGGTGTGTTGGACCCTAGCGAAACAGATTGCAAACAGTTTTCGAGCTATACTACAAAAAAATGGTTCAAATGGCTCTGAGCACTATGGGACTCAACTGCTGTGGTCATCAGTCCCCTAGAACTTAGAACTACTTAAACCTAACTAACCTAAGGACATCACACACATCCATGCCCGAGGCAGGATTCGAACCTGCGACCGTAGCAGTCGCACGGTTCCCGACTGCGCGCCTAGAACCGCGAGACCACCGCGGCCGGCGAGCTATACTACACAATGAAAGTTTTCTTCATATAACTACTTGTTATGAATTTCATGTTACATAGTTGTTGATAGTAAGGAACAAGATGATATTCCAATATTTTTCATTTCGTTATAGCCAGGATAAAATCCTATGTCATCGGATCACCTCATGTTTCAATTGCTCATATTTACTACGAGAATTTCTTAGAAACACTCGGTAGGAAATTATTTATTAAGACACGTAAGCCGTTCAAATCTATGTTTTACGCCAGTTCATTACAGACTGCACATCAGGTTAACTAATAATAACATGTATAAGCTTTAACTACTCATCGAATTCCCTAAGCGACTTTCGATCACTTTCTAAGATCATTTTGCTAATGTGGTACCACACAGCCGGCCGCGGTGGTCTCGCGGTTCTAGGCGCGCAGTCCGGAACCGTGCGACTGCTACGGTCGCAGGTTCGAATCCTGCCTCGGGCATGGATGTTTGTGCTGTCCTTAGGTTAGTTAGGTTTAAGTAGTTCTAAGTTCTAGGGGACTAATGACCACAGTAGTTGAGTCCCATAGTGCTCAGAGCCATTTGAGGTACCACACATTAATTTCCTGTAACCACAATTGTTTCTGTAACTGTAGACATAGTGAAAATACAGCTAAGGACAATGTCTTCTACCTGGAGAAGCCTACCATAGACTGGAAATGGTAGGTGAAATATTCGCATTTCGAAGGAAGCATTTGCCGTATGCGGCGCTTTTGATTCTGTTTGCATTTATCGTCACAGAACATATCGCTAATGAGCTGGCTCAAATAGGGCCTGAATAAATGAGCCGAGCTGAAACATTTCATGAGTACATCCCCTTTCAGGTTATTCTCCCTCTTTACCTCTCTCTTCTGCTCCCGTCTCTTCTCTTCTCTTCTCGCCCTTCTGCTGCTCGTAGGTGTGAAAAAGAGAGGGGAGTAAATAAAAAGAGAGGCTCGAGCACGCAAATCTGTGCGTGGATTGCGTACACAGCAGTCGAGATTACGCGTGTGAGCTGTAGGGCTTACTCAAGTAGTCTGCAACAGAACAACGGGCTTACACGAACAGGAATTTCCACGAGAAATTAGTTAATTAGGTGCCTCGAGTTTCAGTTTTCGCAATTCATAAATAAGGCAAAGAGGTAAATAAATCTCCTTAAAATAAAGATGAACAGTGACTCGCAAATATCCCTTAATTTTTTTGAGAGTGAAAGTTAATTGGAATGTGTCGATTACTTACACTCCATCGTAAATACACCCATTTTCAGAAAAAAACCAGAACACGTTGAACGACTAGATACAGGGAGTTCATATTCACAGGGCATGTACATTAGTGTATTCTGCAGAAATGATAGGAGTTTCAGTCATCTCGGTTCAGCATGTGCCCTGTCGCCTAGTAGGTACAGGGTCCGCCATGGGCCCTGACAACTTGTCCCATGCATGACGGCATCGACGTGTGTAAGGCGCCAATGGCGTCCAGTGGTATATCCATCCATGTTGGATTCACCTGGTTCCAAAGCTCATCTGTGGTGGTTGGCATAGGGTTACAGCGCTACACCTGTCGTTTCATCACATCCCACACATTTTCGATTGGCGTTAATTCTGGTGATATGGCGGGTCAAGGCAAATGGTTGACGTCCTGTAACACCAAGAAGGTACGTGTTCGTACAGAAACATATAGTCGTGCATTGTCTTGCTGAAAAATGGCGTCTGGGGTGTCGTGCAGAAAGGGTATGACTAAGAGTATCAGGATGTCATTCACGTAGGTCACATTGGTCACAGTCCCCTGGACACACACCAACTGCGATTTGTGATTATACCCAATAGCACCTCACATCATAAAGTCTTGTATGTCTCGTGCGAATGCTGGCACTGTGATGCCGCTCCCTCGTATCTGTGGCGGACCAAAATGCGGCCATCATTTTCAAGCAAACAGAACTTGTATTCGTTCTGAAACACTATCTAATGCTTTTCATGTCCACAGTGACTTCGTTCCATACACCACTGCCGTCTAGCATGTTTCTGCACTTCGTCAAAGGTAGGCGGAGATGTGGACGACGTGCACGTAAACCATGCCGTAATAAACGGCGACGGACTGTCACACCTGATAGTGTACGATGTGTAACATTGTTCCACTGTTGCATCAGAGCCGAGGAGGACACAGATCTGCACTGCAATACCATTCGGAAGAGGTGTCGATCTTCTTGGGGTATGGTCTGGATGGTGGGACTTGAACCATCTCGATGTGTTCGACGGCATCCGTGAACCATTCTGCTCACACCCGTTGCACTGCCGAAACACTTCGTCCCACACGAGCAGTAGTTTCCCGGATGGATGAAACAGATTCTCCCATGCCAATAATGCGTGCACTTTCAAATTCACTGATTTGACGATGCTGTTCGCGCATACGTCTTTGAGGCACCCTGAACGCCTGCTCTAGTTACACTGATCCATTACTCTCGGTTTATAGCGACAATAAAAGCTGCAGGCACTTTTTACCGGTAGTTGGTGTTGAGCTGTCATACCGATGTTGACCATGAACACGCTGACCGAAATGGTTCAAATGCAGCTCATTTCTGCAAGAACATACTAACGTGCATATCCTGTGAATATGAACGTCCTATCTCAAATAGTTCAAGATGTTCTGTCTTTTCTGAACATGAGTGAAAATTGGACGCCAGAAAATGATAAAAAATTGCTCTCGGTTTTCTTCGCGAGTTTTTGTAGGGGCAACGAATTTTGTGCCTTCTGTTATTCAGATGAGACTATATACACACATCAAAAAAAGTTTTGCATCACCCCGGTTCCCAGAACTCCTGAAGACAGACGTTGACTGTGGATATTGTATCACAGACACAATCCCTTTGACTGTTGAGAGATGTCACTAAACCCGCCCAAAGGTGTAAATAACCATGCATGAGCAGCGCCTATTAGACGGAGAGGACCCGACAGCCGATCAGTTCCAGTCATTCCACCAGGAAGGAGATACACGTCTCGTGTTGTCTGTAGTTCAACCATCCCTAGACGGCCAATACTGCTGTTCGATCGCGTCTCCATTGTTACTTTGTGCCATGAAGGGCTCTCAACAAGGGAAGTATTCAGTCGTCTCGGAGTGAAACAAAGTGATGTTGTTCGGACATGGAGCAGATACAGAATGACAGGAACTGTCGATGACACGCCTCGCTCAGGCCGCCCAAGGGCTACTACTGCAGTGGATGAGCGCTAGCTACGGATTATGGCTGGGAGGAACCCTGACAGCAACGCCACCATGTTGAATAATGCTTTTCGTGCAGCCACAGGACGTCGTGTTACGACTCAAACCGTGCGCAATGCCGAATGGACCGCTCAGGTTTGACATCACGTTCTCTTCACCGATGTGTCGCATATGCCTACAAAGAGACAATCGTCGGAGACGTGTTTGGAGGCAACCTGGTCAGACTGAACGCCTTAGACACACTGTCCAACGAATGCAGCAAGGTGGAGGTTCCCTGCTGTTTTGGGGTGTTATTATCTGGGGCCGGCGTACGCCGCTGGTGGTCATGGAAGGCGCCGTAACAGCAGTACGATACGTGAATGCCATCCTCCTATCGATAGTGCAACCATATCGGCAGCATATTGGCGAGGCATTTGCCTTCATGGACGACAATTCGCGCCCCCATCGTGCACATTTTGTGAATGACATCCTTCAGGATAACGACATCGCTCGACTAGAATGGCAAGCATGTTCTCCAGACTTGAATCGTATCGAACATGCCTGGGATAGATTGAAAAGGGCTGTTTATGGACTACGTGACCCACCAACCACTCTGAGGGATCTACGCCGAATCGCCGTTGAGAAGTGGGACAATCTGGATCAACAGAGCCTTGGTGAACTTGTGGATAGTATGCCATGACGAATACAGGCATGCATCACTGCAAGAGGACGTGCTACTGGATATTAGAGGTATCGGTGTGTAAAGCAATCTGGACCACCACCTCTTAAGGTCTCAGTGTACGGTGGTACAACATGCAATGTGTGGTTTTAATGAGCAATAAAAATGGCGGAAGTGATGTTTATGTTGATCTCTGTTCCAATTTTCTGTGCAGGTTCCGGAACTCTCGGAGCCGAGGTGATACAAAACTATTTTGATGTGTGTATCTACTATTTGGCAACGGCCTTGCCGCAGTGGATACACCGGTTCCCGTCAGATCACCGAAGTTAAGCGCTGTCGGGCGCGGTCGGCACTTGGATGGGTGACCATCCAGGCCGCCATGCTCTGTTGCCATTTTTCGGGGTGCACTCAGCCTCGTGATGCCAATTGAGGAGCTACTCGACCGAATAGTAGCGGCTCCAGTCATAACGACCGGGAGTGCGGTGTGCTGACCACACGCCCCTCCTATCCGCATCCTCAGCTGAGAATGACACGGCGGTCGGATGGTCCCGATTGGCCACTTGTGGCCTGAAGACGGAGTGCTTTTTTAATTACTATTTAATTCTTCTTAATGATTGTCTTTGAAAACAACAGTGGAATTACGTAGGCAGTTGAGAACCTGACTGTAACCCAACAAACAACGTGGAAAAATCTGTTTTTCTTTTTACTTTTTTATTTTTATTTATTTTCATTTTTTTGCAAAAACATAAAATGTTTCTTTAGATATTTGTGCGAAGACTCTATACCATGACCTATATAGTATGGAGAACACTGAATGATTTCCAGCCACATCCATGTTTTAACGAAATCTCCGTTCCTTCATTGTGCCATCTAGCTTTGTACAACCGTGTATGTGACTCAAATGAACTTCGTATCACAGCGTAGATCCACGAGAATGTAGAAACGATTAGGATTACAGAACTGTACACGATCTATGACTTCGATAGTTCATTACGATGTGGATCATCACGAGCTGCAATCAGACCCTACTAACCATGGAGTCACAGATAGTCTGGAAAATTCCTGGGGCTTCTATTTCTGTCTATACAGCATCAACAGCGGCTGCTAGTGGATCGTAACGGACAAGCTGCAGACCGACTGTGACGGGAAAAAAGCACAGGTCATTCCCGTTTTCAAGAATGGTCGTCGGACACACACAAAGCTATAGGTCTATGTCTCTGACGTCCGTCAGTTCTAGAATTTTGGAACATTCTTTATCCTCTCGTATTATGACAATTCTGGGCTACGAAAACAATGGTCTCGAGAAACCCAGCACGCTCTGTTTGCCTACGAGACCCAGAAAGCAGTAGGTACAGGCACCCAAGTGGAAGCTGTGTTCCTTGACTTCCGGGAAGCATTCAATACATTTCAATACGAGCATACGCAATATCAGACCTGCTATGTGATTGAATTGAAGAGTTTCTAGTAAACAGAATGCAGCATGTGATTCTGAACCGAGAGAAGTCCTCAGACATGTAAGGAACCTTGGGCGTGACGCAGGGGAGTATTATAGGAGCATTACTTTTCACTATATATATAAATGACCTAGTAGATAACGTCGGAAGTTCCGTGAGGCTCTTCGCGGATTATGCTGTTGTACGCAGAGAAGTCGTGACGCTAGAAAACTATAGCGAAATGCAGAAAGACCTGCAGAGGATCGATGCTTGGGGCGGAGTGGCAGTTAACCCTCATCATAAATAATTGTAACATATTGCGAATACAAAGATAGAAAGACCCTTTGTTATATGATTTAAAAAATTCAGGACAATCACTGAAAGCAGTTACTTCCATAAAATACCTAGGAGTATGCGTGTGGAGGAATCTGAATTGGAACGACCACATAAAAGCCAGTAAGGCGGATGCTAAAATAAGATTCATTGGAGGAATCCTCGGAAAATGTAATTCATCAACATAGGAAGTGGCTTACAAAACACTCATTCGACCGATACTTGAATATTGCTCATCAGAATGAGATCCGTGACAGATAGGCCTGACAGAGGAAATAGAGAACATCGAAAGAAGAGCGGCACGTTTCGTTGCAGATTAATTTAGGAGGCACGAAAGCGTTACAGAGATGATCAACCAATTCAAATAGCAGACACTGCAAAAGAGGCTTCTGCATCACAGAGTGATTTATTGTTAAAGATCCGAGGTCGTACGTTACTAGACGAGCTAACAAAGATATTGCTTCCTCCTACATATATCTTGCGAAGGGGCCATGAAGATAAAATTAGAGATTCCAGGCCACGCAGAGGCTTACCGGCAAGCGTTATTCCCACGAACTCTTCGCGACTGGAAAAGGAGACGGAGTGAAGTGACAGTGGTACAAAAAGTACCCTCCGCCACACCCCATAAGGTGAATTGCGGAGTATAGATATAGATGTAAATGTACCGCATGCATTAGATTAGTGACGTTGAGACATGGGACTTAGAGCAGGCAGGAGAAGGTGTGGACGGGGCCTAATCAGTTACCGTTGGTTGCACAGTAAACACGTACACTTTACTTAAGGAATTAATTTTTTAAAAAGAATAATTTTGAAAAAAGTTGACAGTAACACAAGATACACTGACGGCTGAAGGCCTTATTACGAAAGAATTCAAACTTATCTGTCGGCTGAAGGCCACAAACAATACTTCAGAACAATTAACGGCTGAAGGCCTGAATTACAAATGAGGAAGACAATTACACGTTGAAAATACCAAAATAATTTTTAAAACAATCATTTAAAAAATGGCTGTAAGCTACACTGGCGGCTGAAGGCCGTGTTAAGAAAGAATTCACATTATTTGTCGGATGGAGGCCACGAGCAGTAGGAATAATTTAAACTAAATCTTATTTCTAAACAATAGACACAATCAAACCAAAGGGCGTGATCCACAGACAGTGCTCCAAGGCTAGACCTGAGGAAAGTTCCTATAGCTGCCTACGCGGTGCCGGCCGAAGTGACCGAGCGGTTCTAGGCGCTTCAGTCTGGAACCGCGCGACCGCTACGTCGCAGGTTCGAATCCTGCCTCGTGCATGGATGTGTGTGATGTCCTTAGGTTAGTTAGGTTTAAGTAGTTCTAAGTTCTAGGGGACTGATGACCTCAGATGTTAAGTCCCATAGTGCTCAGAACCATTTGAATCATTTTCCTAAGCGGTGAGACAGGCAGCCAAGAGCTATGCTCACTTAACGGATGGCAACTCAAATTAGGGACGGCTTAAACGCGGACCAACACACTCGCAAAATCCACCTAAGATGCGATAACCAAAACCACGGTAGAATAACATTAGCATCGTCAAATGACAAGCATTTAAGTACTCAAGTTGGCTCCATCAAATCCTAGTACGCAGACAGGGTTAAGACCTCTGAGACAACCGACCGAACGACCAACCATCAGTCGTTGCCAATCAATTCAGGCAAGGGAAACGTCGGAGTATAAAACCGACAGCTTGATGGCATGAGGTCACTTCGACGGACGGACACACACACAATGGTGCAAATATCGCTACTCGGACTTAACGATCCATTCAACCTGATCTAGGTGAATCGGATCCCCGAAGTGGTCGCCCTCCATGGCGACCACATCCTTCGATCGAGCAGTGCACGTGTGTCGGCAGCGGTGGTGCCGAGTACCGGTGTTTTGCGGACCTCTCTTCCGCCCGTCCTAACCAAATGCTTAATCCAGCTCGCAGACAGCTCATTCAAACCACACAAGATACGCACGGATACCCGAAAACAATTCTACAAACAACTCAAACAATGTTAAAACCAGTCACTGTGGAGCAACAGGTCGAATTACAAGTAGACACAAACACAGAAGAGCCAGAAGAGGTCGGAAAGCCAAATACACGTCGTCCGCTGAGACGACTGACCGAGCGACCAACCAACGGTCGTTCCCGCTCAAGTCAGGCACTGAAGGATCCCAGCATAAATCGTCGACTGACAACTTATTGCCATGAGGTCACTTCGACGGACGGAGACACACACACACCCACACACACACACACACACACCAGTGAAGGTTGCATTACGGGAATATAACGATCCATTCAGCTTAAACTCGCTGAATCCGATCCTTGACGTGGTCGTGCACTCTCACGACCACGTCCTTCCGTCGGGCAGTGCATGTATGGCGCCAGCGGTCGGGCGAGTACTGGCTGTACGGACTTCACTGCTGCTCCGTCACCCCAACTGAACTCCGACACACGACGAGCAGGAAATACTTGAGGTCGCTCCAAAGATAGTACCACAGTACTCGCTATCGATAAACGCCGCTGCTGCCACTCACGGACAGACAAAGCAAGCAAACGTAGTGGCACCAGTGAACGCACTAAAAAAACGAGAGGTCACAATCCGAATACACGATGTCAACCTGTCAACGGGACGTGGATAACAGTTGTACATGTAGTTCTTCGAAGAAGATTTGCACATTTCTCGCTAATGTGGCTGCGCATAGTACTGCGGAAACGCAGAATAAGGCAGCGCTCAGTGCATGGATGAGACGATTGCATTTTTTATCCAATAGCGTCCCTAACCATCATCCCTCTTACTTGTAGCTCAACACTGCAAGGTATCAGGCTGTGTTCATTATGACAGCGTGTAATGCGTAGTAGACTATCACACACACAAGGTGAAGTACGGCTTGCCCTAAAATACACCATTTCGCCAATCATCACACCACTGTCAGCTTTCACGTCCTTGCAGAATACACCATTTGTGATTCCTTGACTGTGGAAGCCGAAACAGTGGTTTGCCTGGCAGTCCAAAACTGAAGACATCGAACCGTCTGCTTAGGTAGTAACAAATGTTAACAGCGCTCTTGACTCAGATCATCTATGTAGAAAATGGTTCAAATGGCTCTGAGCGCTATGGGACTTAACATCTGAAGGCATCAGTCCCCTAGAACTAAGAACTACCTAAACCTAACTAACCTAAGGACATCACACACATCCATGCCCGAGGCAGGATTCGAACCTGCGACCGTAGCGGTCACGCGGTTCCAGACTGAAGCGCCTAGAACCGCTCGGCCACTCCGATCAATGTAGACAAATCTGTACAATTTGTTACTGCCATGTGAACAAGATGGTGGCCATCCCATATTATGGCACATTGCGTGTTTTAGAATTCTTTTGTCAGTATAATTTCCATTCACTTGCTCAACACAAACGTCACTATCGAGGAACAAAATTCTGTACGAGCCGAAATCTCACAATGTAGCAAATATATTTTCCCAGGTCCGAGCATTTTGATCAATTATATACACACCGCTAGCCATTGAAATTGCAACACTATGAATGCAACACGCAACAAACGTCAGATTGACATGAAGTGTACTACATGCTTCGTTATGCAAATTAACCTTTCAGCGCATCCACACAGCATAGCTACGTGTACGTTATCTATGTTCTGTATATAGGGCAACAGTTCGCTGCAAATTACTCATTCAGAAATCGTACATGAATGTTGTTTGTTTGTAAGAAGATCGTGTTCTGCCTCGTGTAAGATTGAAAAACGTCTACCATATGGGCCGGAATTCGACAGAGAACGATCTATCGAAATTGTGGTTATTGTTCTGCAATATTTGTGCTCTCGTTGGTCGATATCCCACGACTGTCATGCGAATGTGGAATCGATGTTTTTACGAGGGCCATACCCCACGTCATACAATATCTCAACATTCCCACGCAACTAGCGCCTGAACGGACGTACATAGAAGTGACTGAAGTCATGGGATAGCGATATGCACGTATACAGATGTCAATAGTATGGGTACACTAGGTATAACAGGGCAGTGCACTAGCAGAACTACCTTTTGTACTCAGGAGATCCATGTGAAAAGGTTTCCTACGTGATTATGGCAGCACGACGGAAATTAAAGGACTTTGAATATGGAATGGTAGCGCGAGGTAGATGCGTGGGGAATTCCAATTCGGAAAGCGTTAGAGAATTCAACATTCATAGATCCACAGTGTCAAGAGTGTGCAGACAGTACCAAATTTCTGGCATTACTTCTCACAAAGGACCATGCAGTAGCCGACGGCCTTCATTTAACGGCCAAGAGCAGCGGCGATTGCGTAGAGTGTCAGTGGTAACAGACAATCAACACTGTGTGGAATAACTTATGCGGTGAAATCTGGAGTTAATGGCTATGATATCAGGCGACCGACGCGAGTACCTCTGGTAACAGCACAACATGGTGCAGCCTCTCCTGGGTTCGTGACCAGATCGGATGGACCTTAGACGAAACCAGTAGCATAGTCAGATGAGTCCCGATTTCAGTTGGTAAGAGCTGATGGTAGGGTTCAAGTGTGGCGCAGAGCCCACGAACCCATAGACCCAAGTTGTCAACAAGGCACTGTGCAAAGCTTGTGGTGGTTCCATAAATGGTGTGGACTGTGTTTACATGTAATGGACTGGGTCCTCTGGTCCAAGTGAACCGCTCATTGACTGAAAAATAGTTATGCTCATCTACTTGGAGACCTTTTGCAGCCACTCGTCGACTTCATGGTCCCACCAACGATGAAATTTTTGTGGATAACAATGCGCCATGTCACCTGGCCACAATTGATCATGATTGTTTCCAAGAACATTCTGGACAATTCGAGCGAATGATTTGGCCACCCAGATTGCCCGACATCAACCCCATCGAACGTTTATGGCACATAATCGAGAGGTCAGTTTGCGCACAAAATCCTGCACCGGCAACACTTTCACAGTTGTGGACGGCTATAGAGGCAGCGTGGTTCAGTATTTCTGCAGGGGACTTCCGACGACTTGTTGAGTCCATGTCACGAAAAATTGCTGCTCTTGGCCGGGCAAAAGGAGGTCTGACACAATATTAGGAGGAGTCCCATGACTTTTGTCACCCCAGAGTATTGTTTGAACGAGCGTGCAGAGTCGTACAATAGTCTCACGTACGTTCAATTACGAAATGAATTTGTTTAGACAGTTCGATGACGTCTGGAGTATCACGGACAATCAGCTCCGCAACCCTTATTGCGGCTTCCCTTTACGTAGAAGTGGAGGGTGGGAAGCCGACAGTGCTGCGTCTAACGACGACGTGAGCACAAGGGTGGCACCACGTGATTTTTCAAACGTGTTCCGGGTTTGTGCACAGCATGAAGACAGACGAACACATGTGTGGTGGCTCCAAGGACAACCATCGTTGACAGACTGAATTCTTCATATGAGTCCTATCTCACAGATATAGATATATCATAGATATAGATCTTCCAGAATGTAATTTGCGAAAACATCGCGAAAAACTAAATTACATTCTAGAAGACAGGTTAACTCCCAGCAAAAAACTTTCACATCAACATCGTTTGGTTACAGATTGCAAGCTACCTGTAGTAATTAAAACAAAAGTGATCCAGAAAATTCATGCACAACAAATGTAAAGGTATTTACAAAAAGAAATGATCTGTCGTTTTAACTAAAAATGCAAATAATTTTATAATCATTTAACAAAAATGTTTACATTGCAGAATAAATAAAAACGAAAACCCACAGATGATGGCACAGTGATGCCGAAACATGTTTGGATACTGAGAAAAACTGTGTTTTGCATAACTGACGGACCTCACATCGAAAACAATTTTAACTACAAACACGGCCAATACAAGGGGCTGCAAATCAAAAAAAATAGTGATTTATTTTTCACTGTTGACAGAGAACAAAAATGTATATATTAACAATCCATTTACATGTCAAAACAGTTAGTGGTGCTGAATTTGTTGCAACAAATACGCTCATGCTGTAGCTAAAACAGAATTCTGACTCTCAGTACCTGAGGTCAGGGAAGGTGTACATTTAACGCTGACAGCGATGCGTCGGCACGGGAAGAATAACATTGCCATCTCTTCTTGGAAACAGATTTTACACAGGCGAGCGTTGTCAAAAGTCGTCGCACTCACTTGGTGTTCAGATGACGAAACACTTGATGCTTTCGGGTTAACAATTGTTACAGATTTCTGAAGATTTGGATGAAGCTCAATATTAGCTGCATCATTTGCTGCAATTATCACGTATTTGTGCTGATAAGCAGTATCTACCAAATCGTTACCTATCACAAGAAACACAAACACTTTGGAAACCATAGTGCGTGTTCAAGCCATGGATGGTCCGATTTTTCTCAACATTTCAAGTTTCCATTGCAACAGAAACACACGGTTTGATCTTTGTTATCAGTATAATGGAATCCGTCTTCACAGAGTTTGTCTGGACGCTGCCTAATAGCTAACGACGAATCTCTGTAAGACACTAGTATTGCCTCTTATGTCGTGTATTTAAGGTGAGCTAGCCTTATGTTTGACACATGATGCGTTTGAACTGCACGATTGTGTTAGTTCAGGCGATGCATGCACTCTTATTTCTATTCTTGGTGTGGATATCTCCCACATCATGTGTTGAAGTGTTGAACTGCACTATGGGAGAATGAAAACAGCATTCTATATTCAGGTACACGTGAGAATTTCCCAATACTCAACGGAATAAAACATGCTTGGAGACTGCGTCAATGCGCAGACGTTGGCAAGTCTTAACATGATGTCGTCTAAACAATTTGAGTCTTCTTCCAACAAGTAAAAGCAAGTTGAGACTTATCAAGTCAATAATTGGAAGGAAATTTACCTGTCCAGTCACATTAATCTGACCACTTGTCAGAAGCCTGAATAACCACCTTTTGCAGCGCGAACCGCTGCGAGACATGCAGCAAGAGCCAAAGAGGGGCTGGAAGGTTCCGACAGGGATGTCGACTTGAGTGCCGTGGCCGGCTGCGCTAGGATTCTCTGTTGAGAATTCTTGGTGCATGCAGCCGGATCGAAATGGTCCCACAGAGTCTCGATTGGGCTTTAATCTGGGAGTTTGGTGACTAGGGGAGTACGGTAAACTCATCCTGGTTCTCTTCAAACCACACACGAACACTGCGAGCTGTGTGACACGTTGAATTGTCCTGCTGGTGGATGCCATCTTGCAGAGGCAAAACTGCACGTGGGGGTGGACATGGTCCCCAAACGTATATGCATACTCCTGTCGATCCGTTGTGTCTTCCACAATGGCGAGGTCACCCAGGAAATGCCACGAAAACATTCCACAGACCATAATGCTTACGACGATTACTGCAGGGTGTTTGCTTCTAGACGTTTCACCCGGTACACGCCAACGGCAATCTGTCCGGCGGAGCATAAAACGTGATTCATCTGAAAAGGTCAACTGTCGCCACTGCGTGGACGTCCAGTTGCAATACTGGCGTGTAAATTCCAGCCTTTGTCGCCGTTGAACAGAAATCAGCATGGCTATTGAAGCAGTGCAACAACGTTCGCTGTACAGTCGTTTAACAGATACTGTTAGGAGCCCTTTGGTTCAACTGGGCGGTCAGTTGATCAATAGTTGCGCGTCTATTTGGCGGTACTCATTTCAGCAGCCGTCGTTCACCCATGTCATCTATGGCCCATGGTGCACAACAGCTTCCTCGGCGTCGGTCTTGGACAGCGCTGTTAAATCATGCACAGTATATTTTAAATACAGCGGCCTATGAACAGTTCCCAAACTTAGCCGATTTGGAGATCTTCACCCTTGTCCCGAAAGACAATTATCATTCCCCTGGGACGTCATATAAATCGTTCCATTAGTGCATTATTGCCATCATTGCACTGTTTTCCGCGTCACCAGTCTCTCCGCCCCCCCCCCCTTCCCCCGGCCGGTTTTATATATCCTCCACTGCTAGTGCTGTGAGTGGTGTGACTGGAGCGCGTATATTCCCTCTCTCTGGAAATTTAATGTGGTGTATATATCAGAGAGATGATTATGATGAAACAGATGTGGAAGTATTATTCACTGTCCAAGCCAGTGGTGAAAGACTCCGCTCTGGAACCCCTTATCTTCACCAGTTGCCAAGATAGCATGTGTGCCCTCACACTATCTCCACTAGATCAAGTTCTTACAGAGGGTGTGCTACATTAAAAATTAATCAGAGCAAACGAGATAAAAACATTTACATTTATTACACGAAATACTACAGAGACATGTGTTATGGCATGAAGAAAGATAATTACACTAGTAGTGTTTTTGGGAAACACTGTTTTCCATCTTGTTATTCGTGATGGTAAGCATATCGGTCTTCTGTATTTAAGGGGCATAGTGTTAACTACCTTTGTCAGCTGTTGTTTGAACGTCAAGCGAGTAACAGTGTTATCACAGATCACAATTAATTGGTTAAAAAATGGTTCAAATGGCTCTGAGCACTATGGGACTTAACATCTGTGGTCATCAGTCCCCTAGAAAAATGGTTCAAATGGCTCTGAGCACTATGGGACTCAACTGCTGAGGTCATTAGTCCCCTAGAACTTAGAACTAGTTAAACCTAACTAACCTAAGGACATCACAAACATCCATGCCCGAGGCAGGATTCGAACCTGCGACCGTAGCAGTCGCGCGGTACAATTAATTGCTGGATGCTACTGTTTACATAAAATTAAGTTAAGTCTTGGGTCACATATTTGTTTATTAAGGATTTTAAACACACGGGATAACAGCTGTCATCCTGTAAACTGACCAGATCACCAAAATCACTAACCACTGACCATTGTTGAGAACTGACCACTAACCATCTTTGATCTCTGACCATCGTTTGTCCCTAATCATCTTCTATCAACGGTAATCTCTGATAACTGGTCATCTTTGATCACTGCCCGTCTTTCATCAGTGACCATCTTTGATCACGGAGCATGATTATTCATTACCCATTATTGACCCAGTGGAATCCATTTTTATGTTTCATACGGGTTCAAAATGAACTGCCGAAGATTTAAAAATGACAAAACAAGCTGCTGTCAAAGGTTTTCGCTTTAGAAAGGTCGCTGAAAATTTTAAAATACCCTTTTCATTCTAAAAAGCAGATTAAGGAGTCAAAAAGAATCGGAACACAAGGCAAACCCATCTTCATATCACACAGTTCCTGAATAAAACCACCCGGCAATCATCCTACAAACTAATATTCTCCATTATCATGTTTCAGTTGGGTAGAAGGTGGACTGCAAAAGATATTAAAACAGCAGAAGAATCTGTTTTTGAAGGTTAATCGATTACGAAGGTCGCTGAAAGTTTTCAGATAACTTTTAGCACATAACGAATCAGGTTAAGGAGAGGAAATTAATCAGACACCAGCTTACGAAGAAAATGTGTACTCAATATTAAAGCACACGAAGCTACAGTGTATTTAAGAAATCAACTTTCCATCAGACTTAGTGAGCGGAAATGTAATATAACAATTTCTATACATTCTCCTTCCACTACTTAACACAGATTTAACTAGAACTTATTCTCCGTTTCAGATATTAATGCAGCCGTGCCTAGAAAATCACATCGGGTTTTGGAAGAAGAATGGAAGATGTGTTTCAACCAGAAGCGTGCACTTTAACCCGCTTCTCAGATATTGGAGCAACTATTCCGAAAGAAGACAGATGAAGATATTAAAAACATTGCATTTATGAAAGCAGAAGAAGATGAATACGATGGTGCTGGAGGCGAAGAGGAGACAGAAGGTCCACTGGCAATTTTTTGTTGTTGTTGTTGTTGAACCAACAGACAAAACACGTGCTACTGTATACAGCATTAGTTTTGGACCAACATCAAGAGTCTGAATGACTGGCGAGTCACGAGTAGATGTCGATGGAGTTGATGTAGTAATTCACAACGCGGAACACCTGGGAATCTATTGTTCAAAATTAAATCTTCTGGAAAGAGACACATGTCGATTGAGTTGATTTAGTAATTCACAACGCGAAACACCTGGATATCTATTGTTCAAAATTAAATCTTCTGGAAAGATATACACAATACAAGATCTTAAGCATTATGGTAAAATTCGCAATGCTACCAGTGTTCATAAGCAAAGCTATCTTCCCTGCAGACGAGAAAATCTCAATATAGGTTATAAATATATTGTTATCGTTAAGGTTGCGTTAGATATAACTGGTGGATCACAATTGAGAGATGGTGATGACATACACATAAGCATGGAAGAGAACGCAAATCCAGCTGTGCCTAAAGAAATCTCGCCAGGTTTTGTCAAGGGACAAGAAGAAGATGCAATTCAACAAGCATGCAGTTCAATCTACTTCTTATATATTGGCACAGCTATGTAGATAGGAGACGTACGTAGACAATAAAAGCGATGTTTTTATGAAAACTGACGGTGTATAAGATGAATG
The DNA here is from genome assembly GCF_023898315.1 of Schistocerca nitens. Lineage (NCBI taxonomy): Eukaryota > Metazoa > Arthropoda > Insecta > Orthoptera > Acrididae > Schistocerca > Schistocerca nitens. Next base: position 553,088,703 of record NC_064616.1, on the reverse strand, counting down.
GGATTATTACGACGATGAAGATTACGATGAAGAAGAAAAGGATGATATCCTTCACAACTGGAAGACAGTCTCCAACAAATCGTTAGCAGGTATCAACCCAAATGAACTGTCAGAGAAATTAATATTCTTATTGGATTTGAAAGCAGGTGTAATGATTCACAGGATAATGAAATACTATCTGTTGACCAGAAACTTTCAGAAGCATCGATTATTATCTGAAGATAGAGGAAAAAATTAAGTGGGCAGTAAGAGCATTTGTCGCAATAAATTCAGTAGCACCGAATGGTTTTCACAAGTAAAATGGTTTGTTAATGTATACATTTTGTACTTTGCTAACTGTGGAAAATAAATCACTATTGTTAAAAGAATGTTATGCGTTTTTTCGTAGTAGCAGACTTGGGTGTAACACACTTGTGTAACGCTTAACAGTGCTGCTTAACCTAAAAGATTTTTATCGGTGGTGTCAATAAGTGAGCTCTGAGTATTTTAATAAGTAATAGAGACATTTTAGGTACGGCAATATTTAATCTGAAGCAGTACTGTGCTTGCAATGATGCAGCTTTTATTTTGTTCGAGATTTCGTAGAGATCTTGAATATATTACGATAAGCATGCGAGCTATGTGCATTTTAATAGGTAGCGCAAAAACTTTACATAATGAAATATTTGATTTTTCAAGCTTTATTGTGCTTGAAAAGTGTAGTAAATCTCACATCAAATGACAAATAATTTTATTTATGTTAGAGATACCGTCTCTGACATTGTCTCTCAAGATGTCACGTCTCTCGTCGTCACCATCTTTGGTTGTCCCTCTCTTATGAGTGTGTGTTTACGAACAGTTCACGTCGCTCTGCAATTTAAGGCAACGTATTCCTTCCTAGAATCGAACCTTTTTCCTCCCTTCCCTAAAAATATCGTGTTGCGCGTATGTGTGATGGTACTTATCAGTAGTTCATTACAGGTTTTATTTTAGCAAGCCATGGTTCTAAATTCAGCTGTGGTTTTTATTTTCATTAACTGTCGTTGATGGTTTTTTTTCTTGTGGTGCGTTATGTTTGCCCTTCTCTCCTAAACTGGTGCTCAAAGGAAACAACATCAGGTGATAATGGTAAACGCATTATCAGACTGAATATGATTTACGTATTTAGATATTAATGTAACGTAAAAATTACATTTTATGGCGTATTTTAGGATATTGTGACATGATATCTGAGGCAAAGCAAATATTTTGAGCCTTAAAAAGTTTTTCTTGTACTTACCCTTAACTAGGTCCCAGTTATTTTTTGCAATAACTTTTATCGTTTACATTTTTCTAGTGATACATTCTCTTCACTTTCCCCTTCACCATAACATACCTTAGAATTCATAATCATGACAGATACATGTAGAAAATAACTGATAGAAACATTGCAATAACCCACATAAACACTGAACATTTTGCACAGTTTGAACACAGTTCGTGTATTTAGGTGCTATTTCAACCATATGATGGCTTGCGGAGTATGTATGTAGATGTAGATCACATTTCATTATGCATTTTAGAATACTGGGACAACATAAATGAGGTAAAGTAATTAATTTTAGCCTTACAATGTCTTTTCTTGTACTTAACCTCAACTTGGTTCCAGAAAAGCAATGTAAACATCACACTTTTGTGTTGCCGATTTTTGTAGCCTTTTAGAACATTTTTATATCATATATGTGAAAAATAATAAATATAAGGCTCTTGTGTGTCTGTGTATCTGTCATTGAATGATCTTCGATCATATGTTCCTAGTACAGACAGCTGGTGGTGTCAGTGAAAAGAGCTTGGGTTACAGAGATCGAACTTGTGTCACTTTTAACAGTGGAGTGCTCTGTTGGTGACAGCGTGCTGTTTTTATTTCGCGTTTCCAGCGTTTTCGGAATAGTGTTTAAGATAAATCACATGTTCAAAAACTAAATATTCCTAATTTGTTATATAATTTAATAGCAAATTCCGCTTTTAATTATTTACAGAGAAATACGTCATATACTCGTTCCAATATTGCATAGTCAATGATATATAGGTTCGATTGAAATTTACTAATGTACCACCGCCTTCCTTGCTCTCGCCCCTTCCCTCCAACGTTCCCAGCGTCTCCCCCCTTGACCTGTTCACCGCATGTTGCAACCAATGGCTCCTTAAGATCAATCCCTCCAAGACCCAGGCAATCATCGTAGGCCGCACCACCCCCTCCTTCCGCCTCCTGGATTTCTACCTTACCATCTATGGCCGCTCCATTGCCCTCACTCCCACCCTCAAGTACCTTGGCATCACCCTCGAACGCCGTCTTTCCTGGACCCCCATCTCCTCAAACTCCTCTCTGGTCGAACATGGGGATGAGACCCTTCCACTAACCTACATACCTATAAGCCCCTCATCTGCCCCATCATATGTTGTTCCCATACCGCTTGGATCTCCCCCCCCCCCCCACCTACTACAAATCTCTCCAAATCCTTGAGCACCATGCACTCCGCCTAACATATCGCATCGCTCTCCCGTCCCCCATGCGGATCCTTTATGATCTTATTTCCTTCCCACATCTCCTCCAGTTACTTGAACGAATACAGATCATATACATCTCCCACAAACTGGACCTCCCCCATCCTTTGGTTTCCCCCATCTTCTCCCACCCTAGCCTGCTGCTAAGCCTGTACGACAGTGTCCCGCCTGGTCTCCATCTCCACACACTCCATACCCTCGCCCAAGATGGCTTCCGCCAACTCCCCCTCCCGGATGATGTCCTCGCGCCTTCCATCTGCCCCTCCTACCAGATCTAATGCCTCCTTCTTTCCCCCCTCCTCAGGACTCCCTCTCTCCTTCCCTCTTCCCATTCTCTTCTTCCTCCTTTTCCCCTGCTGACCAGCTTTTCACCCCCTCCCCCCAGGCTTCTGGCTCCTTTCCTTCTCTCTTCCACCACCTCCCCTCCTCCCCCTTCCAGGTTTCCCCCTACCGTCTCCCCCCCTCCGTTTTCTTCATCCCCTCCTACCCTTCACCCTGTGGTAGGTCCCCTGCAGTGCAGTGATTGTTAACGTTTTCGTTGTGGTGTCAGTGTTGCTCCAGTGCCGTGTGCAGTGCTATGTTCCACCAGCACCAACAGTGTCGCCAGAATCATTCATTTGTGTTCCCACTGCGGTTTTCTTTGTTTTCATGTCGACTCACTGTGCTCATTCTCTGCATGTGTGTGTGGCTCCCGTCTATGTTGTTTTTAAATCTACCATTTATACTCATCTACTTTTTTTCTTGCTTATTCACCAATTTATAGCATTCTATGTTATGTGTTATTTTCTCATTTGACTTTGTTTTTCTGTAACTCTCTTGGCTGAAGAGCGACTTATTGTGCCACTGCCAGCCTACCCCATTTTGGGGAGTGAAATAACAATAAAGAAAAAAAATTACTAATGTAACTGGTGAGCCACTCCATAAACAGTTTTTGGAAGTCATTAAGGCAAACATCGTTGACAACACTTTTGTTATGGCAATTCAGATGCTTTGACGTATTTTGTTTCGTGTACTTTCGAGAACAGTCCTGATGGGTTCCATTGTAACAGTAATACTAGGCCCTGGCTGGAGGAGAAGAGAGAATTGTACTTTTTTTTTTTTTTTATAAGTGATCCAGGTCGATCGAATAATTGTAATTGGCTCCTGAATTTTAATACTAGGCCCTGATTGGAGAAAGAAGAGAGAGAGGTGGAACATTACACACTGTGAGTGTGCGCTGCTAACTTGGAACTTGCAGTCATTTTCATATTACGTCAGACGTATATATGTGTCGTAAATTATGTAATATGACACCATTTTTACGCCAGAAGTAAATGTCTTTCGGAAATAATTAATATCTCTTACTTTAATCCTAGGCTTAGGTAGTTTTTTACTGCATATTAGACCTACGCTCTGACTGTCTAATATTAAAGGCGCGAAAGTAATTAGCTGACAGAAGTCAAAGTGACGTCCTCTGATCCTCATGAGATCGATTTCTGAAATAATGGTGAGTTTCCTCAATCGGATCATTGTTTCTAAAGATCCTTCCTAAGGTCAGCACTGTTGTTTTATTTCTAGATACTGGTTTTTGTGTAGTGGCTATTAGCGTTGGATGTATCACTGGTTTCCAACATTTATCTGTCGAACTTGTTGACAGTTACGTCGTCAGTTTATAACCGTTGGTGATCTGTTTTTGTTTACTCCTATTGTAACTTGCTTTTTAATTACAGAATGTTTGTGCAGCTTCGTTACTTGTTGCACTACATTTTATTGTAAGTCTTATCAGTTAACTGGGGTAGGATTACTACTTGCAGTTTGTATATTTTCGACGTATCGCCTTCTTAGCGGTTTAGTTTTCATTTCAAACTGACTGCGAATTTTTTTTTTTTTTTTTTCATATATCTCCAGTGCTGCTTATCTTATGACATCAGATATGTGTCTTTTATTAGAGCTATATTAAGTTTATACGCTTTCACTGGAGGGTCAGTACAATGGTGATGTCTTTATATCTAGATGTGATTATAATGCCACGAAACCGGTCGGTAAGCACAATAAAAAGGATTCTCATACAGCTGAATCGGTTTTCTGACTTCCAAGGAGCATGTATTGTTGCCTAAAAATTGCACTCATATTGGCCCTCGCGTCTCTATACACTTATCCAAGCCGCAGATTCATCAAACACCTCCCCCCCCCCCCCAATTTCGGAAGTACCGACCAGTTAGTACATGAAGCTCAAATGAACTGGGCGAAGGTTCATTGAACTCTTTGACAAACAAAATCTTACTTTCAGTTTGCAAGACAGATTTTATTCATATTAATTTCCATGATAGATTAACTAATTTGTCATGAACTGTTTTTATTGATGTCAGTGCATAAAACAATTACGTTGTGTGGCTCCAGGGTGACCCGGGCGGCGACGGCTCGCAAGGAGCGCGTCTGGGACTTGGGAGTCATCCCGTACGAAATCGACGGCAACTTCAGCGGAGGTCACAAGGCGCTCTTCAAACAAGCCATGCGCCACTGGGAGAACTTCACCTGCATCAAGTTCGTGGAACGCGTGCCGCAGGATCACCCCAACTATATTGTCTTCACAGAACGTCCTTGCGGGTGAGTCGTTGCCACTGCTTCGCTTATCGTCCCTATTATTATGAATATAATTACTGATACTATTAGGGGCTATAATCAGAATAAACCGACAAACTTGGCATAACAATAATTATTCCAAATGAAAAAAATCATAAAGAACAAAGCCATTCACACATTTTTCAACTCTAAACTTGACTGCGTATTCTGCGTAATGTAAAAACTCTTTCAATCGTTTGTTCGACAGATTACGCAAGTAAAGCAGTGCATACCTTCTTTTTCAGATGATTGTGAGCGTATGACAATTCCGATCGACAACTGCAATGTGGCATGTTCATTACAAAATAAGAAGGTTACCATTTGGAACGGACGGGCAGTGAAGACAATAGCAATATTGAAGGACAGTGAATATACGTAATTCAGACAATGGACGAAAAATCTCAAGCAATTTGCATAGTGAGATTATTCAGACTGTACTAGGTAACTCGTTGCTGCACAAAAAGTGAGCTACGAGAGGAAGGAAGATGCTATGTATTGTCCCATCGACTACACTGTTACTGGATACGGAACATTAGGTCGCATTCAAGATCAGTTTCGAAATAACGAAATAACCAAATCATAATGGTTGCATGCAAACTGAAAACTAGTTCTTCCAAAATATGAATCCACTGACCGATTTCTCTCGTTGAGAGATAAAAGGGGGTGACGGGGAGAGGGTTTAAGGAATCAATTGGACTGACAAAGCAATCACAGCAGCACTCCCGTTTCCTACCTTACAGCGCTTTTGACTGCGTATGATATATAAATTGGAAATAATACAACTGAGTAGTATATGTACATAAGGCATTCCCTGTTACGAGGTGATTATAGAACCAACATAAGTAGCCTTAAAGGCAAACTATATTAAAACTATAAAATTTACAAAAAATAGTTAATTAAGAAGATGATACCTTGATAAATTGGAACAACCAGACGTTGAGAGCTTCAAAGGAAGTATTAGACAGCGATTTACTGTAACAGAGGGAAGGAATATGACAGACAAACAATGGGTAACTTTGGGACATGAAATAGTGAAGGCAGCAGAGGATAAAATAGACAAAACGACTAACACCTAGGAGAAATGCTTTGATAACATCTGAGACATTTAATTTAAGTGACGAAATGAGAAACTAAAAAAAAGGCAACAAATGAAACACACCAAATGGAATACAGACGCCTACAAATGCGACTGACAGATAGCGCAAAATTTCTAAGCAGGGCTGGCTAGAGGACACATGCAATGCTATAGAGGCATGCATAAGTAGAGGAAAATTAGTTGCTGCCAATAAGTAAACTAAAGAGATCTTTGGAGAAAAGACAAGCAGGTGTATCAGTATTGAGAACTCAGATTGCAAGCCAGTACTAAGCTAAGAAGGGAAACCTGAAATGTCGAAGGAAGACATAGAATGGCTATACGAATGAGATAAACTTGAAAGCTATATTATAGAATGCGAAGAAAAGTATATAGAATGGGAAGGAGAAGTAAGTGAAGACCAGATGGGTGATGTAAAACAACGAGAAGGATTTCACAGAGCATCAAAAACTTTAGGCGAAACAGGGCCCTACAGTAGAAGACATTCCTCTCAATTACTGGAGGCCTTGGGAGACCTACCCATGACAAAACCATTCCGAGATGTATGACACAGAAAAAATACCCTCAGACTTCAAGAAGAATGTAATATACCAGTACCAAAGAGAGCAGATGCTGACAGTTGTGCATATTATTATCAATCAATAAGTAATATTACAGCCATTTTAATTCGTCATGGTTGCAAAATACTGACACGAATGATTTACAGAAGAAAGGAGAAACTGGAGGAAGACGATCTCGGGAAATACAGGAACATACAAAGCAGTACTGACCTTGTGATGTACAGGGTGTCACAGGAGAAAAGGTCAGTATTGAGGGATATGACAGAAACGAGCATTCGAAGCAAAAATTCTATTAAACATGGACTCCAAAAAGTGTACCTTAAGAGCAATGAGCTCTTACCAGAAAAAGATGCCGAGTAAACGTGGCTCTAAAACTTGCGTTTGAACGACTGGTTAAATTCTTACAATTTTCATAAAATTTACACGTGGTACGAGGACAATTATAGGACAACAGGAGTGTTTCGTGTTGAACATTCTGGCAAACAATTAATCATTTTAGTTCTCATATTGACTTTATTACAATTTTTTTGAATATCAGTAAATTATATTTATATTGGTGGGTCTATACTTGGAATCTATGCTGTGACTAACTATCTTACTTAAAGACATAAAAATTTTAAGTACACATTAACAACATGTCTGTCTAAAGAATAGACTACAATATGTCATTTCAGTCGTATGTTTTTGTTCCGGAAATATTTACATCCGATAATCATAATTAAGGCTACTTTTTTGTAATTACTCAGTGAGCATTTTTCTATTCTATTGTCCTCCAAAAATTTTCAGTCTTCTAGCTCAGATACATTTTTGTGCGTAAAATAAACATGTCAGAAAATGAAATTCTCGGAAACTTCAGTTCAAAGTTATACACTAAGTGATCAAAAGTATCCGGACACCCCGTAAAAACATACTTTTTTATATTAGGTACATTGTGCTGCCACCTACTGCCAGGTACTCCATATCAGCGACCTCAGTAGTCATTAGACATCGCGAGAGAGCAGAATGGGGCGCTCCGCAGAACTCACGGACTTCGAACGTCGTCAGGTGATTGGGTGTCACTTGTTTCATACGTCTGTACGCAAGATTTCCACACTCCTAAACATACCTAGGTCCACTGTTTCCGATGTGATAGTGAAGTGGAAACGTGAAGGAACACGTACAGCCCAAAAGCGTACAGGCCGACCTCGTCTGTTGACAGACAGAGACCGCAGACTGTTGAAGAAGGTCGTAATGAGCAATAGGCAGACGTCTATCCAGACCATCACACAGGAACTCCAAACTGCATCAGGATCCACTGCAAGGACTATGGCAGTTAGTCACTAGGTGAGAAAGCTTGGATTTCATGGTCGAGCGGCTGCTCGTAAGCCACACATCACGCCGGTAAATGTCAAAAGACGTCTCGCTTGGTGTAAGGAGCTTAAATATTGGACGACTGATTGGTGGAAAAACGTTGTGTGGAGCGACGAATCACGGGACACAATGTGGTGATCCGATGGTATGGTGTGGGTATGGCGAATGCCCGGCGAACCTCATCTGCGAGCGTGTGTAGTGCCAACAGTAAAATTTTGAGGCGGTGGTGTTATGGTGTGGTCGGATTTTTCATGGAGGGGCACCATCACGCACAGGCGTACATTGATGTTTTAAGCACCTTGTTACTTCCTACTGTTGAAGAGCAATGCGGATGGCGATTGCATCTTTCAACACGATTGAGCACCTGTTCATAATGCACGGCCTGTGGTTAGATGACAATAACATCCCTGTAATGGACTGGCCTCCACAGAGTCCTGACTTGAATGCTATAGAACACCTTTGGAATGTTTTGGAATGCCGAATTCGTGCCAGGCCCCATCGACCGACATCGATACCTCTCCTCAGTACAGCATTCCGTGAAGAATGGGCTGCCATTCTCCGAGAAACCTTCCAGCACCTAATTGAACGTATGCCTGCGAAAGTAGAAGCTGACATCAAGGCTAAGGGTGGGCCAACACCATATTGAATCCCAGCATCACCGATGGAGGGCGCCACAAACTTCTAAGTCATTTTCAGCCAGGTGTCCGGATACTTTTGATCACATAGTGTATTTGATCTATGACTCACCTCTTTTGTTCCTAATACATTCCATCTGAATAATCTTGGTTTACGTGTCCCTCTTCTTTCTTCATAAATGCAGTGCTCGGTGGACTGATACTGTCAAGAAGTACCTTTGTGTATTTCTCAAGTCTTGGAAGTGCTGGTATATATATGACAGCATAAAATTTTTTGCTGCTCTTATGTATGCTATTCTAATATTTCAATTGTAATCTCTTCCTCTGCACAATCCAAAAGATCACCCAGTTTTAATTACTCCACAGAAATTACAAAACGTTTGAAGCTTTCTGGCCACAATTTTCTGCCTTCAAAATCTTCTACAATTTTAATATCAGGAATTCCACATAGTACACACACAGTAAAATCCTTTAGAAGCCTACACAAAGCACTCAGTCCACTAATTATGAAACTACATTCAGTTATATTGTCTTAATCAGTTTTCTTAAATGTTTCACTTCGGGTTTTCAAATATTTGAGCTTGTGTCTTGAGGCACTTGGGATCGACCTAACATCAAGTCGGTCTATAGATGCACTTCCATAGTTTCTGCTTCCTGGCCAATTACCCGACTTCCATAAATCTTACGTTTTCCAGTACCAAAACACTTTTTGGAGGCATAATAACTTTCTAGAATGACAAAATAGTAACAACTCACACTACAGAAGAGTTGGTAAGCAAAACACCGCTCGAAAACCAAGAATATACATGGGGAAACACAAGATTATCGCAAAGCGGAACATCTAACAGGGGAATCAACTCGAAAAACAGTTGTATTGTATATATTTCTCGAGTGGGAGTGTAATGACAACACAGGCCCTATGTCGTGTGAAAATAGAGAAAATATGAGTGTGGCCGCACGCGGAGAGGTCTTTAAGTTGGTATTTAAACAACTTCCCGATGTTCGGTTCAGTTCTTTTAACTACATTTTTGTTCAAAAAATCTAAACTTCGAGTTAAGATTAAAATTAAAATCGATTTTTTGAGGCGGATGCATAGGCAAGTGACAGTAAGACATATGAGCGCTAGTTCTGTAGAAGAGATGCGTTTCACAGTAGCGAAGGTTGAAAAGAGCTTATGGTTATTGAGGCATTCTTGTTTTGGTCCATACTACCACAGCTCGAAAGATGGAAATCAAAGAGTTTGCAATAGAGGGGATTTTTTTCACAAAGTCGAAGATGAAGAAGTACTCATAGCTCTCAAGGGACGCGGTTTAGAGCCCTTGTTTACTAGGTTCTTTTGCTTCAAATGCTCGTCCCTGTCATATACTGTATCTGAATATTGACCATTCCTCCTGGGATACCTTGTACAGCGATAAGATGGAAAAAAGGAAAATCTACGTTTTATAGCATTTATTGATTTGGAAAAAGCCATTAACAATATGAACTGATATATTCTCTTAATTTTCAGTGTAGTAAGAATGAAACACAGGGGCCGAAATGTTATATGCAACCTATAGAGAAACCAGACTACAGTTCTAAGAGTCTAAGGACATGAAAGAAAAGCCGTAGTTGACAAGGGATTGAGAGAGGGTTGCAACCTGTCATCGATGGCATTCAGTCTACAGACTGTGCAAGCTGTGATAAAAGGAGAAAAGTGTAAGAGAAATTGAAGTTCAGGAAGAAGAAATACAAACGTTAATATTTGAGATGACAACTGTAATTTTGTCAGAGACAACAAATGTCTAGGAAAAACAGTTTAACAGAATAGGTAATGCTCTGAAACGTGGTTAGAGGATGAACATCGAGAGAAGTAAAACGAGGATAACTGATCGTATACCAATTAAATTAGGCAATGCTGAGGAAATTATATTAGGAAATGATAAACTAAAAGTTTTGTTATTCAGGCAGTAAAATAACCGATGATGGCCGAAGTGGATAGGACATGAATTTCAGGCTGGATATTAGAGGGAAAGCCTTTCTGAAAAAGATTAATTTCTGAACATCTAATATAATTTTTAAGTATAGGAATTTTGAAGGTTTTTTTTTTTTTTTAGCGTGTAGCCTTCTACGGAAGTGAAACGTGTACGATAAGCAGTACTGATAAGAGAAGAAGTTTTTGAAATGTGATGCTATAGAAGAATCCTGCAGACTAACTGGGAATAGACCGAGTAACTGATTGGGACAATGAATAGTAAATTTGGTAACGAAAGGAAGAGTGGGGGAGGGGTGAAAATTGTAATGGAAGACCAAGGCTCGAATACAGAAAGGTTGTTCAGATGGGTGTAGATTCCAGTATTTATTTAGAAATAAAGAGACTTTCATCCTACTGAAGACCGCAACAACAACATTCTGCCGCGAGGTCTTGGGCGTCTTGCCATGGTTCGCGGGGCTCTCTCCGTCGGAGATTCGAGTCCTCCCTCGGGCATGGGTGTGTGTGTTGTCCTTAGCGTAAGTTACTTTAAGTTAGTGTGTAAGCCTAGGGACCGATGACCTCAGCAGTTTGATCCCATAGGAACTTACCACAAATTTTCAACAACATTCTGTGTTTCAAGACTACAGTGTCCCTATCCACACAGCTACCACCGTCCAGGCATGAGGACGAATTGCATCTCCCCTGGCCACCGCAGTCACCAGATCTCAACATTCTTGAGCTTTTGTGATCTGATTTGGAGAGAAGAGTGTGTGATCGCTGTCCACTACCATCGTCGTTACCTGAACTTGCCACTATTTTGCAGGAAGAATAGTACAAGAGTCCCGTGAAAACCACACAGGACCTGCACGTATCAATTCCAAACGACTGGAAGCTGTTTTGAATGCCATTTTTACTTTAAGACATCATCGGAGGGATCTATAACGATACAGTTATGATACACTTTTATTTTGATATTTATTATTCGTAGATTGTAAAACAGTTCACATCTCGCTTTTTATGTAAATAAGTGATTACTTACAGTTATTTGCGTTTTTAGTTGGTATCTGCGCATCCTCTCATCTGGTCGTCGCACTACCGGTCTATTCACGAAACGTAAGCATGTTTTTACGTTTCGAACATTTTTCTTCCCACTTTTCATTTTGTTTGCCCTATTGTCTATTCACGAAACGTAAGCATGTTTTTACGTTTCGAACATTTTTCTTCCCACTTTACATTTTGTTTGCCCTTGTGACAGAAGACTGATAGTGCATCTCAACACCAAGGGCAAACGAAATGAAAAGTGGGAAGAAAAATGTTGGAAACATGAAAACATGCTTATGCTTCGGTAACGACATGCTTATGTTTCGTAAATAGAGCGGCAGTGCCACCTCCAGCAGGTGACCAGATGAGAGGAAACGCAGATGCGAACGAAAAACACGAAGAACCGTAAGTAATCACTTATTTGCATAAAAAGCGAGAAGTGAACTATTTTACAACCTATGAATAATACATATCAAGACAAAAGTGTATCATAACTGTACCATCATAGATCCCACTGGTGATGCCTCAAAGTGAAAAAAGGAGAAACACATCAGGGAGAATAAAACACAGTGCAACAAGAGAAGGCGTATTTTATTTACAAAATATGCATTGATAAACGTTATTGAATCTGGTAGTGTGCTTTATAGCAAAACCGTACAGATCCGTAGTGTAAATCTTATCTCGGAGAGCACCAAAAAAATTCCGGCCCACTTCCCGACATAGTTTTCTGTTGGTCTTATGTAGATGCTGCTCTTTCGTGGGGAAGCGTGGGAATGGCCCACAAGCTATCAGCATCGGCAAGAACTGCGACAAGTTCGGCATCGTTGTACACGAGCTGGGCCACGTAGTCGGCTTCTGGCACGAACACACCCGCCCAGACCGCGACCACCACGTGCAGATCGTGCGCGAGAATATCATGACAGGTAAGCATTGCATTACTCATATTCTAATTAAAAATACTCTCTTACGTAGTAATAAAATTTGTTTTTCCACAATCAACCAGCCAATACATAAACATGTAATAATACCATGTGATTCGGGCAAATGTCTGGGAAAAATTAGCCGCTACGGCATAGCCTGGTGTCTGTAAAACTTAACATATTTTGACAAGTTCTCTTGTTTCTAGTTTGTAAGGTACACATGTTGTGCTGTGGAGGCGATCTTTATGGTTGCAGCTGAAGAATACACCTCGTACACCGCGATCGCACTGTATAAAATGTCTTTGCTCCCAGGTGGCCGGTTTCAGCAGCCTTACGCTGCCATCATACGATCTTGCGGAACATTTATGGCACTTTTACAAGTTCCATAAGATCAGATGATGGCAACATAAGATTGTTGAAACCTGTCGCAGCAATAAAATTATCTATACTGTAATTGCGGCATAGGAAGTGTGTTCTTCATTCCGAAGTTTCTAGCAATCAGTGCTTGGCCTATCTATTAACGCATTTCTACATGTTGCAACCTATAGATGAAACCTGGGCATTTACTGAAGTCTGTGTACTGTAATTTGTTCGTAATATACGATGGCTGCTGCATTAAATTATCTAGACGCAATGTATACCATGAAATTTGCGTTCCACAATCTTTATACAAACATACATAATTTAGTCAGCCACCGCATTATCTGTTTCTATGTGACGGTTAACCTCAGGAACTACTATAGGATTTTGGCACGGTTTTAACTAAGGATAGACTATTTCACGAGGAAGATTTGTGTGTATAATTGATAACTACAGTACTTCGTACAATCTAACTGAACTATGATGAATTATAGTGCTCCTTCGTGTTTCTCCTTCTACATGTCAAGACTAATCTCAGGGACTATTGTAGGGACTTTGAGATGGTTTCCAGTAACAGAGAGGTTGAGTGACGAGGAAGGTTTGCGAATACAATTTATTACCGCTACCACACAAGCTGTAAATTCAAATAAACCAACCCAAGGAATATATTTCTATTTTGATCGGCTTTGAGTATGTTGTAGTGTAGAGCAAATGAAGACATACATTTTTTTTATACGTGCCCATAAAGCAGTTAAGCTTGTGAAACATCCCCCTGTAAAATTCAAATAGAAGTTCTGGGATTTTAATTTACGTTACAACGGCGCACCCGTATGTGTCAGAAAAGTCAATTTTCCGAAATCCAGCTGGCCGGTGTGCCCGAGCGATTCTAGGCGCTTCAGTCCGGAACTACGCGACTGCTACGGTCGCAGGCTCGAATCCTGCCTCGGGTATGGCTAAATGGTTCAAATGGCTCTGAGCACTATGGGGCTCAACTTCTGAGGTCATCAGTTCCCTAGAACTTAGAACTACTTAAACCTAACTAATCTAAGGACATCACACACATCCATGCCCGACGCAGGATTCGAACCTGCGACCGTAGCGGTCGCGTGGTTCCAGACTATAGCGCCTAGAACCGCTCGGCCAACCCGGCTGGCGCCTCGGGCATGGATGTGTGTGATGTCCTTAGGTTAGTTATGTTTAAGTAGTTCTAAGTTCTAGGGGACTGATGACCTCAGATGTTAAGTCCCATAGTGCTTAAAGCCATTTGAACCATTTTTTCGAAATCCCATTCCAGTCAGCATTTTTTGACAAGGAAAGTTCTGTGCTTCCTCATTATTGTTCACATTTACTTTAATATTACGACAGTAATGTACAAACAATTTCAAATATAACATAATTAAATCTGAAAAGGTTACAACTTGGAAACAACAGAAAAACACACAAAATGTAAAAAGGAAACAAAAAATACAATACAAAGTATTTTAGAATTCATAAATACATATAGAATACATTTATCTGGGAAAGAATTATTAACCAATCCAATATAACAATTGGCACGGAGGCGGACATACGTATATCGGGCGGGCGTCTAGTGGTATAAAGATATTACTAGCTTATTCCTGAGAAATGCATACTTGGAATAACAATTACATATAATACAGGTTGGTGCTATTAGGCAAACGTCGAAACGAAAAGCAAAATAATTTGGAGGGGGCAGGATTTTGAAAAAACGACTTTTCTGACAAATAGGGAGTGCATCTTTGTAACGCACGTTAAAATCCATAGCACTTTTAAGTTTTTTACATCTGTATATTATTTTGCTCTACACTACAACAGATTAAAATGCGATCAAAAGCTAAGCTTATCCCTTGGGTAGATTTACTAGTTAGTGCTACTAGTGCGAAGCCAGGGCGGGTCGCTAGTCCAGTAATACACAGCAAGACAAAAATGAAGACGCACTTCGAAGCAGTTGTCCGAATGGGACGGAAATCGGCAGATGCGATGCACGTACATGTACACGCAAACATAATATTACAGTTTCAGAAAAAATTTATGATTTATTCAAGAACAATAATTTAATAAATTGAGCAGGTCAACAACGCGTTGCATCCCCTCTGGCCCTTATGCAAGCAGTTACTCGACTTGGCATTGATTGTTCGATGTCCTCCTCAGGGATATCTGCCAAATTCTGTACAACTGCTCCTTTAGATAGCCAAAATTCTGAGCTAATTGGAGAGCCCTGGCCACCATGCTCCAAACTTTCGCAACTGGAGAAAGATCCGGAGACATTGATCATCAAGATAAGATTTGGCAATTACGAAGACAAACAGTACAAACTGTCTCCGTGTGCGAGCAGTGATTATAATGCTGAAATGTAGTCCCAGAATGGCTTGCCATGAAAGGCAACAAAACGTGGCGTTGAACATCATAGATGTACCGCTGTGCTGCAAGGGTGCCACGGACGACAACCAAAGGGATCCTGCTATGAAATGAAATGGACTCCCCAGACCATCACTCCTGGATGTCGGGGCAAATGGCAGGCGACAGTCAGGTTGGTGTCCTACCGTTGTCTGGGGCGTCTCCAGACACATCTTCGCTAGTCATTGGGGCTCAGTTCGAAGCGGGACTTATCGCCGAAGACAGTTCTACTCCTGCCAGTGAGATTCCAGGCCGAAGACGTGCATGGAGACGCCCTGGATAGCAGTGGGATACCAGCCTAAATGTCGTCCGCCATACGGCCCGACAACAAGGAGTGGTGGTCTGAGGTCCCATTTCTTTTCATAGCAAGATCCCTTTGGTTGTCATCCGCGGCACCCTCATAGCACAGTGGTACATCGACGATATTCTACCCCCAGTTTTGTTCCCTTTGATGGCAAGCCATCTTGGGCTTACATTTCAGCAAGATAATGTCGTCCCGGACACGGCGACAGTTTCCACTGCTTGTCCTCGTGTTTGCCAAACCTTATCTCGGCGAGCAAATTTTTGAAATTTGTGGTAAGTTCTATGGGACCAAACTGCTGAGGTCATCGGTCCCTAGGCTTACACACTGTTAACTTGGTAGCGACACTACACATCTATTGTTCTGCAAAATGCTACACTGGGTAGACTATTCTCTGTCATTCTTGCTGTACGGCCCTTCCCAGTTCAAGCTTCTCTTCTTCAGCACTTCGCCGACGTTATGACTTTTGTACATCTGTCTTAATTCTTTGTCCTCCGCAGTATTTGGCAAAAATGTTTTACTTCGCATTTTATGTTAAACCAAATTTTGTTAGGTCGCTTTCTGTTTCCTGTAATTTTGGTTGGTTGATTGGTTGGTTGATTCGAGGGAGGGGTTCGAACAGCGAGATCGTCGGTCCCTTCGGGTTAGGAAAGGATGGGAAAGGAAGTCGACCGTGCCCTTTCATAGGAAACATCCCGGCATTTACCTGAAACGATTTAGGGAAATCACGGAAAACCTAAATCTGGATGGCCGGACGCGAGTTTGAGCCGTCGTCCTCCCCGAAAGCGAATCCAGTGTGCTAACCACGGCTCCACCTCACTCTGTAATTTTGTTACTTTAGATTCCTTTTTTAAGGCTTTCTTTTATGTTTTCTCTTCGCCAGATTTCCTATGTTGTATTTAGCTATTTCCATTCTATTTCTAGTTAGTTTTCCTATAAAAAAGTTACTGAAAGCATTTATAGTGTTGAGTGGATCAAATTACAAGTTTCTCTGCAAATTTTCGGAAAGAAAGCTGTCCATGCTTTCTGCCAATACCAAACCTGACACGGTTCGTAAGCTCACATATAGGGTCGGCAATCTACAGGAAAAGGAGTAAAGCAATGCAGAAAGGGAAAGATCTTTCATTAGTGGAAGTCATGTTTACACACTAATGAGCTGAAACATTTTCATCACTGTCTACCGCGAGGTTGTATAGCCCTGGTAGTGCTGAGGGCTCATGACGCGATAAAAGAAGTATATGACGGAACAGAAACGAGTGGAGAATCATTATAGTGGCAATACGTGAAGCAAATGCGGAAATCCGTCGACTTAAGTGATTTTCATAAAAGACAAATTGTTGTGGCCCAGTGCCTGGGAGCGAGAATCTCGGAAATGGCAAAACTGGCCGGTCGTTCGCGTGCTACTGTCGTGAGCAGCTATGGAGAGTGGTTGAAGAACTCTGAAACCACGAGCAGGCGACAAGGAGTTGGACGTCCATACCTCATCAAAGAAAATAGGGATCAGAGGCTTTCCCGCTCTCTAAAGCAGGATAAGCGGCAATCTGCGGCAGTTCTGACGACAGAGTACAGTGCTGGCCCAGGCACAAGTGTTTTGCTGCGCGCCGTTCAGCGTACAACGCAGCAGAGGACCCCTACGATTTCCCACGTTGATCCAACAACATCGCCAATTATGATTACAGTGCCCATGACATCGTCGAGATTGGGCAACGGATCAATGGAATCATGTCGCCTGGTCGGGTAAATCGTATTTGTTGTTAAACCAGGTTACTGGTCGTGTTCAGATACGCTGTCATCCGAAACATGCAGCGAGCTACGGACTTACGTCGGTGGGAGCAGTATTATGTAATGGGGTACCTTCACGTGGGCTTCCACAGGACCTGCGGTAGTAATCGAAGCCATCATGACAGCTGTGGACTACGTGAACTTTACTAGGGGCCACCTGTAACACCTTAAGCTTGATGTCTTCCTCAGCAGCGATGGCATCCTCCATCAGGATAACTGCCAGTGTCACAACGCCAGGATCGTGCTGCAATGGTGTGAGTAGCATGATAATAAACTCACATTGATGTTTTGGCCCTCAAATTCGGCTTATCTGAATCCGATGAAACCTAGCTGAGACGCTATCGGGCGCTAACTTCGCGCTCACAAACAAACCGGCCGTGAATTGCGGCAAGGGTGGGCTATCTTCTGGCACTGGACAAAATGTCCATTTAGCAGCTTGGTTTTCGACTATTATACTTTGTTGCCTTTATATTTATTTAGATAGGCGAACATGAGAGTAATGCCCTTTCGCTGGATCTCTTCCACTATTCTAATAAATACACTGGTGTTCAAAACATAAGGACGACGGTAATTTTCACATTATGAGTCACTGCCAAGTGCCATAGCTTTATGGAACTTCGATCGGTCATAGAAAGTATTGCTACAATATAGCATAGAAGGTAACGCAATGAGACGAACGGAAATGGCAAATACGACAATTACACATTTCACCCCCATCCGTAATAGTCCCCTGGACATTAAGAAAGGCTGGGTATTGTTCGTAATAGGTGTGTGATCACCATGCACATCACTGCACGCTCTGTAACGTGCTCCCATGCTGGCCACAAGGTTGGTAAGAAGTTCTTGCGTTAGGCGTTCCATTCCACCACCAGCGCGGTTGACAACACTGCTAGATTGTCGTTGGTGTATGTGGTCGTGGTGCAGTACGTCTCCCCAACGCATCGCACACGTCTTCGATGGTATTTAAGTCGGGGGAACGGGCAGGCTAGCCCATTCGCCGAATATCCTTTCATTCCAAGAGCTCCTTCAACTGGACTGTTATATACGGCCGCGCATTGTCATCCATAAAAATGAGGTTGTGGTCGAATGCACCCTGGATAGAGGAGAGTACAGTGTTCCAATAACGTTGACCCGTGAAGGTACCGCGTTCAAAGATTTGGAGGCCAGTACGCCCATGCAACATTATGGCTCCCCGCACCATAGCAGCTGGACCACCAAAACGACATGTTCAACAATACTGGACATACCCTAATATGGCGAGAGGTGGGAAGATGTAAATCACCGAGGAACATTGTCGAATATGACCGTTTTGGTGGAGCACATGTTATTATGTGGGGAGGCATAGTGTTGCATGGGTGTACTGGCCTCAAAATCTTTGAACATGGCACACTCACCGCTGAACGTTATTGTGACACTGTACTCCTTCCTCGCTAGCGTCTTTTCAGGGGTGCATTCGGCTCTGACTTCGTTTTTGTGGATAACAATGAGCGACCACATCGCACAGCCCGGGTGGAGGAGTTCTTGAAGCGAGACGATAATCGGCGAATGGACTGGCTTGTCCGATCGCCCAACTTAAAGCCTATCGAGCACGTATGGTATACCTTTCGGAAACGTGTTGTAGCACGTCCGTGTGCACCACCGACCATTCAGCAGTTCTCAGCCGCGCTGGTGGAAGAATGGGAGGCCCTACCACAAGAACTCCTTTCTACCCTTGTCGCCAGAATGAGGGCACGTCGTAGATCGTACATTGCTGTCTGTGGTGATCACGCACCCTATTAAGACCCATGTCCGGCCTTTTGTATTGTTCAGCGGACCATCATGATCGCGATAACTTCAGTGTAATTCGTGTCTTTGAGAGAAAGTGTCATTTCTGTTCGTCTCATTCCTTTCAGTCACCTTGGAATGCAATTGTAGTTATAGCCGTTATATAACTGGATGACGTTTTGAAAACTTATAACCGAAAGACTAGAAAAATCTGCAAAGCTTAATCTGTCTAAGAAACGAGCGAGGTACCACAGTTTCATTTTGATCAGTTCCTTATATTTTGATCTATTTGATTTTCGAGGAGCTGAAAAACATGTCCAAAAAGTATAGAACACTAGAGTACTCCAATTTGTAGAAAATCTTTCTAGTGACACCCTATCAGATCTTATCGGCGGGAGTATTAAATTGTAATATAGTCTTCTGTATGCACTGCAGCATTCGCCACTACTGAAAACAATGAAAAGCAGGTTCACCCTATTGCGTATTATCATCGCTCAGAATGTTATTTTAAACGTCCCTGAACTGTTCTAACTTAACTACTTAGATGACTCACCCCGTGTAAAAATGTTTCACTGAGTAAGGTTTGCCATGGCTTAAGCAAATACCTTACTTCAGAATCGTCCCCATAAGCTGTTCGTTTTTTGCACTGCTTTATCTCATGTAATTGCAGGTTGGTCTCTGCAAACAAATCAACCACTCTTATGCTATTCTAATAAATATCAAGCGGTATTTTTATTTCAGTGATCTCACACATCTCTCAGGTTTGTTGTGACACAGGCACATTCTTTAGTTAAGATTAGCTTGACTGGTTCGTATTTCACATTATCTATGAGGTTTGACAACGAAAGCCCGAAGAAACATGGCGACAAAAATCATCCAGACATAATTTGGCTGGCCTCTCTGTGTACCTAACGAGTGCTAATATGTCGTAGAATGAAATGGATGCGATGCGCTGGCCCAGCCTTTCGTTGGCCACGCATGCGCTCTTCATACACACGCAGGGGCTCCAGTGGCGCCGACCCGCACTGAGAGGATCCATCGCTCCTGCTTAACCTACTTCGGAGTGGTTGACGATATCTTATGAGGCAATCAAGGCGTTTACTCCGATATCAGAATTGACTGCCTGCGCCCGCTATCACGTAGCATTAGTCCAAGTGTAGCTCGGAGCCCCATGGCTCACAGCGGTTTCCCGTAAATTCTCACAGTGCCTGTGCCTGAGCTGTTTTACTTTTATTCTTCCATACGTTTCATTACAAATATTTAAGGGACTATTCTATTTATATTGTTAGTAACAAACTTTAGGAAAAAACTGTAGGTTTTTTATTGCAATACGTTCTTGATGTCACTGATATAAAGTGCCCAGCACTGCAATTTGTTTGTGTTGAATGGTAATGTTTATAGGCGAAAGCAGTTCATTTCAGTTTTTGCTAGTAGAATTTCTCCACGTCATTTACCTATTTTAAACTTATCACTGTACTTTTCAAAGTTGCAATTGTAGCTGACTATTAATTGGCTCGTACAGACTCTGCAATGCGATTTACTTTTCTATTTCTATTGATACATCTCTTTGCCTAGTCATGGCAGATGTCGTTCCACAGTACGTACTATTTGTAAGTACGTTAATTTCTCTTACCTGATGATATTAAACGTAGTAGATTTAGTATCTGCAATGCGATTTACTTTTCTATTTCTATTGATACATTTCTTTGCCTAGTCATGGCAGATGTCGTTCCACAGTACGTACTATTTGAAAGGACGTTAATTTCTCTTACCTGGTGATATTAAACGTAGTAGATTTAGTATTTCCATGTGCATCACTGCTTTTGCATATTAGACTTTTATTCAGGGGTAATCGTTTTTCGTTATTTTGGTCTTTATTTGGAAGACTGATTTGATGCTACTCTCCACGCTGACTATCCCGTACAAGCCTTTGTATCTCTGCCTGACTACTACAACCTACATACATATGAACCTACTTTCAGTAATTAATTTTAGGTCTTCTTCTACAATTTTAACCGCCCCCCCCCCTCCCCCTCACAGTTCCCTTCACTGCCAAATTAAGTATTCCTTGATATCTCGATATGTGTCATATCAACCTTCCCTTCTTTTAGTCAGGTTGTTCCATAAATTTCTTTACTCCACAGCTCGATTCATTACCTCCGCACTACTGATCGGTCCACCAATCTCATCTTCAGCATTCTTCTATAGAACCACATTTCAAAACCTTCTATTCCCTTCTTGTCTGAACTGTTTACCGTCCATGTGACACTTTCGTAGAAGGCTTCACTCCAGACCTACCTCCAGAAAAGACTTCCTAATATGATCTGATAGGGTGTCACTAGAAAGATTTTCTACAAATTGGAGTACACTTGTTTTCTATACTTGTTGGACATGTTTTTCAGCTCCTCGAAAATCAAATAGAGCTAAATACACTCCTGGAAATGGAAAAAAAGAACACATTGACACCGGTGTGTCAGACCCACCATACTTGCTCCGGACACTGCGAGAGGGCTGTACAAGCAATGATCACACGCACGGCACAGCGGACACACCAGGAACCGCGGTGTTGGCCGTCGAATGGCGCTAGCTGCGCAGCATTTGTACACCGCCGCCGTCAGTGTCAGCCAGTTTGCCGTGGCATACGGAGCTCCATCGCAGTCTTTAACACTGGTAGCATGCCGCGACAGCGTGGACGTGAACCGTATGTGCAGTTGACGGACTTTGAGCGAGGGCGTACAGTGGGCATGCGGGAGGCCGGGTGGACGCTTGCCGAATTGCTCAACACGTGGGGCGTGAGGTCTCCACAGTACATCGATGTTGTCGCCAGTGGTCGGCGGAAGGTGCACGTACCCGTCGACCTGGGACCGGACCGCAGCGACGCACGGATGCACGCCAAGACCGTAGGATCCTATGCAGTGCCGTAGGGGACCGCACCGCCACTACCCAGCAAATTAGGGACACTGTTGCTCCTGGGGTATCGGCGAGGACCATTCGCAACCGTCTCCATGAAGCTGGGCTACGGTCCCGCACACCGTTAGGCCGTCTTCCGCTCACGCCCCAACATCGTGCAGCCCGCCTCCAGTGGTGTCGCGACAGGCGTGAATGGAGGGACGAATGGAGACGTGTCGTCTTCAGCGATGAGAGTCGCTTCTGCCTTGGTGCCAATGATGGTCGTATGCGTGTTTGGCGCCGTGCAGGTGAGCGCCACAATCAGGACTGCATACGACCGAGGCACACAGGGCCAACACCCGGCATCATGGTGTGGGGAGCGATCTCCTACACTGGCCGTACACCACTGGTGATCGTCAAGGGGACACTGAATAGTGCACGGTACATCCAAACCGTCATCGAACCCATCGTTCTACCATTCCTAGACCGGCAAGGGAACTTGCTGTTCCAACAGGACAATGCACGTCCGCATGTATCCCGTGCCACCCAACGTGCTCTAGAAGGTGTAAGTCAACTACCCTGGCCAGCAAGATCTCCGGATCTGTCCCCCATTGAGCATGTTTGGGACTGGATGAAGCGTCGTCTCACGCGGTCTGCACGTCCAGCACGAACGCTGGTCCAACTGAGGCGCCAGGTGGAAATGGCATGGCAAGCCGTTCCACAGGACTACATCCAGCATCTCTACGATCGTCTCCATGGGAGAATAGCAGCCTGCATTGCTGCGAAAGGTGTACTAGTGCCGACATTGTGCATGCTCTGTTGCCTGTGTCTATGTGCCTGTGGTTCTGTCAGTGTGATCATGTGATGTATCTGACCCCAGGAATGTGTCAATAAAGTGTCCCCTTCCTGGGACAATGAATTCACGGTGTTCTTATTTCAATTTCCAGGAGTGTATAAGGAACTGATCAAAATGGATTATTCGATATTAACAGATCACCTTTCTTCAGAACTTTTTTTTATATTGGCCGTGTGCATTTTAAATCCTCTCTACTTCGGTCTTCATCAGTTACTTCGCTAGTCAAATAGCAAAATTCATCCACTACTTTTATTGTCTCATTTCCTAATCTAACTCCTTCAGCATCATCTAATTTAATTCGGCTATATTCCACCACCTTTGTTGTGTTTTTGTCGAATTTAAACTCACAATCCCTTTTCAAGACACTTTTCATTCCGTTCAATTGAGCTTTCAAATCCTTGGTCGCTTCTTACTTAATTACAATGTCATCAGCAAACGTTAATGTTTTTATGTGGATCAGATTAAGCTTATCCGCTACTGATGTTTGGAATCCGTAACTGTGTCTTCTTGCTAATTTTTAAATACCTTTCCTAATCTCTTTTAAGTACATGCTGTAGATAACGTTTCGCTCTCTGTATATTATACATGATTATTTCATGCAGTATATTCCAGTCAACATTGTCAAAAGCTTTGTCTAAATTTACCAGTGATATAAACGCAGATTAATCTTCCTTTAGTCTATCTTCTAAGATAAATCATAGGGTCAGTATTGCTTTGTTTGTGTCTACATTTCTCCGGAACGTGAACTGATCTTTGTCGAAGTCAGGTTCTATTAGTTCTTTTTTCGAATTCTTCTATAAATGATTCGTGTTATCATTTTGCATCCATTACTTATTAAATTGATGGTTCGGTAATATTCACAACTCTTTTCTTTGGAATTGGAATTATTACGAAGGTCGTCTTGAAAAGAAAGAACGTTTTGGCGTAACCAAACAAAGACGAAAGACATCAACGCAAAACTTTATTTACAAAGTTACAGCACCTTACTCTATTTTTCAATATAGTCGCCACAGCTATCAAGGCACTTATTGTAATGTGAGGACAATTTCTTCATTCGCATGTTGTACTCTTCTACAGCCAAATATTTGAGTGGGGATGCCGCTGCTCATATCTGGTGGTCATCCTTTACAACCGAAAAATTCCTTCAAGTTAGGAATTAAGTTATAATCATTTGGTACCATGTCAGGACTGTAAGGAGGATGTCCAAAAATTCCCGACTCAAGACGGTGAAGTTCATGCTGTTTTCAAGTTGATATATGAGGCCGCACATTGTAATGAATGAAAAACACTTTAACTGACAACATTCCATGTCTCTTAGAGTAGAATACGTGGAATATCGTTGGCAAAGTAAGAACTTCAGCGTGGTAAGTGGGATATTTCTGGACATCCTGCTTACAGCCCTGATTTGGCACGAAGTGTATATCACTTATTCCCTAACCTGAAGGAATATTTGGATAGAAAGCTGGTCTCAAATGATGAAGACCTCAAACAAGCAGTGACATCCGGACTCAAATCTTTGGCGGTAGAGGAGTACGACATGGGAATGGAAAATATGGTCTCACGTTACAATAAATGCCTTGACAGCTACGGAGATTACATTGAAAAATAGAGTAAGGTCCTGTAAATTTGTAAATAAAGATTTCTGTTGGTATCTTTCGTGTTTATTTAGTTATGCCACCCTAGTACATTCATACTGAAGTCGGACAGTATTTAACCGGTCTCATACGTCTTGCATATCAGGTGTAATAATTTTTATCGTGATATGTTCTTTCAAAGACCGCTATAATTCTCAAATTCTCTTCGCTGTATCGTACAGTATCTCTCCTCTCATCCTCATCTACCATAGATATGTATGCTTCTACAACATTGTATTTCTCCTCTGGCCATTCCTGCTTTTGTCATTTTGCACTTCCTGTTAATTACATTTCTTTACATATGTATCCCGTTCTGCGTATTTCACGTTATACATTTTGTATTTTCTCCTTCGTCTATTTATTTAAATATCTCATGTGCTGTCTAAGGATTTCTACTATGCCTTTTCCGTTTTGCCTGTTTGATCCTCTACTGGCGTCGCTATTTCATATCTCAAAGCTACCCATTGCTTATCTATTGTATTCCTTTGCCCTGTTTCAGTCAATCGTTGCCTCACACTCCCTTTGAAACTCTCCACAACCTCTAGTTACTTTAACTTATCCAGATCACATACTGTTATTTTCCCAGTTTTCTTTAGTTAATGCCCAATAAATTACTCTCAGAGTCTACACCGGCTTCTTGAAATATTTTGTAGGCAAAAACCTGGTTTCAAAATATTAGTCTTACCATTATTTGTACTCTGCACTGATGACACCACTTGGTGTGCTCCATTGCCATATCAACAATTCCTTGATTTTCGTAAACTCAACATTTTCTTCTTTTTGATGTGTGTATATCTAGTTACTTTTAAGCCAGTTTCTCAATTCGAATTTTGCAGGAATCGTTGCAATGAAATACATTTTCATGTCAAAAAACGCGTAGTTCCTATATTGAAATTTTCGCTTATGACCTATCGCAATCACTGTTGAACTGAATCCTTTCCAGTGGCTCGGTTCTGCCTACAATCGCAGAACTGAAATAGTCAAGAGCGAATCACAATTTAATTCAACCGATAACGGAAGCACTTTTGTTATGAGCCAGTTGCCAAGCTGAATGATCGTTAACGGCTATTGTACGAGAAATTCTGTCGAAAAGTCTCATTAACGGCGTATCGAGGCTTCCACATCTCTAGTTTTAAAGAAAGAACGGATTATATCATTTTATCCTTTTCACTGCACAAGATAACATTAGAGGTTCACGAAATTCTAAAACAATATCCTTACGTCCTTTTGAAAAGTGCTCTCTGGTGTTGTTCTCGTATATTTTACTTTACAAAACGACGACCTTCAATCACTTTATGCTGTTTGTATTTGATAAGCTCAGATCAGAAATCCAAGAAATAATAAAAATATACTAGCGATAAGGTCTATCAAAATATCTACTGCTGACATTTCTGCTTCAGTGATTACCTACTGATGAGCGAATTTCAGTTTTTCATTGAAGTTCTTCGTTAAAGTCAGGCTTTAGTTCGTATTCCACTCGTTGTTGAAACAGTCAATATCTGCTACCTCTTCAGTGGAACCAATTTCTGACTGTCTGATCTGTTGAGAGGCACCAACGCCAAGATAGGTAACTCAGCAGTAGAGCACTAAGTTTGTACTATTGGAGGAATAAGATTCGAAACTATTGTTACGCATCTGTCAGAAAAATAAAACTTTCAAAAATTTGGGGAAACATGCATTTGATTTGGCACGTTTACTCTGTTATCTTATGCCTAATTTGCACAATGTGTGAATCAGAACTGGTCAGATCGTAAGTCTATGTTACAGATCCATTCAAGATAAGCTGCCAGACTGTAATGAGGTAAACTGAACGCTTTCAAATGCCACTAGACATTTCCCTTGCATCAACAGACAATAGATGTGTGTCAATGAACACGAACAAGGAAACAAATCAGTACCACCTGATCTTCTATAGACACAACAGCAGTCAGAATGAAGTCTTATAGCCATTCTGAATCTATTACCTAAAAGAGATTCTTCTCGTCTTCATTTTGGTAAGGCCCAATTGAGTGTGATTACTATTGTCTTCCTCAGATATATGGATAAAATGTCAGATGTGTAAGAGTATTTCAGGCGTGTCTCTCAAGAAAATATGAGCGGTGGCTCTGGCTCTGAGCACTATGGGACTCAACTGCTGAGGTCATTAGTCCCCTAGAACTTAGAACTAGTTAAACCTAACTAACCTAAGGACATCACAAACATCCATGCCCGAGGCAGGATTCGAACCTGCGACCGTAGCGGTCTTGCGGTTCCAGACTGCAGCGCCGTTAACCGCACGGCCACTTCGGCCGGCATATGAGCGGTATTCTATTGTTCGCGGAGCAATATTTCAGCAAGATAATGCCCGCCCGCACACGGCGAGAGTTTTTTACTGCTTCCAACAAGTCTGTCAATTAATTCCAAGCAGAATAACTGCTTGCTTAAGGGTCTGAGGTGGACCAACGCATTATTGACTTGCTCAGTTTCTACTGAACCCAGTTCCTCCGAAACTGTAATCATTTGTTTGTCTTACATGTATATCAGATCTACCGATTTCCGTCCCATTCGGACGATTCCTTCGTGGTGCATGGTTTTTTTTTTTTTTTACCTTAGAGTGCATTTAGGCTCACACTGTAATTAGGCTGTGATGAGCAGCCTTGAAACATAAGCAGCAGTCGATCGACAACGGCCTCCTCATATTCATAAGTGTGGCCGCCGTTTCTACTTTTTTTATTTTTGCTACACCACTCTCTATTGAAGATACCATAAAAAGTTACTAACATTGTTTTTAAATCAAATGCTAAACTACACTAAAGAGCCAAAGAAACTGGTACACCTGCCTAATATCGTCTAGCGCCCCGGCGCGCACGCAGGAGTGCTGCAGCACTACGTGGCATGGACTCGACGTATGTCTGAAGTAGTGCTGGAGGGAACTGACACCATGAATCCTGCAGGGCCGTCCATAAATCCATGAGTGCGATATGGTGAAGATCTCTTCTGAATAGCACGTTGCAACGCATCCTAGATATGCCCAATAATGTTCACGTCTGGGGAGTGTGGTGGCCAGCGGAATTGGTTAAATTCAGAAGAGTGTACCTGCAGCAACTCTGTAGCAATTCTGGACGTGTGGGGTGTCGTATTGTCCTGCTGGAACTGCCCAAGTCCGTCTGAATACACAATGGACATGAATGGATGCAGGTGATACAGGCGTTGCAGACCGCAGCGCCGTATTGTGCCTGTTTACATATCCCTGTATTTAAATACGCAAGCCTATACCAGTTTCCTTGGCGCTTCAGTGTATATGGCATAATTTTTATTCCATTTAAACTGGAATTTCTCACAAAAATATGAAAAAGATGAAAATTGCCATTAAATTAGAGTTCTAAAAAATACTGCATGAATATCACCTCAAACTATACAATGTTACCGGCATTTAGAATTTCATTTGAGAATTTTACTTTGAATACTTTCTGAGTTCCGAGTCTCCGAATATGGAGATTTTTAGTAAATTAAGGTAGCTTTGGCCCTGAAAAAATCCGGAAGCATGTGTTTATCACAGCTATTTTAGATGACGGAAAATGGAACCCCCACAAAAAATTCAAGGTTTCCTGCTGTCCAAAATGAAATGGAGTTGCCCACAATGTGAATGAGGTTTAGCCTGCTAAAAAAGAGAATCTGATCATTTTAAAAAATAACAAACGCCAAGAAATGCCAGTAAGAGTAAAGCAGCTTTCCAACAAGTATCACTCAGAATAATTGTTCCAAATGTTTCATTGTTTTGGTACGGCAGTTTTGCTCAAAGAATACTTCGTGTAGGATCATTTATCGTCTTAAATTATCATGAAGTTAACGCTGAATTCTTATTACCTGATACAGTTTGTTGTTGTTGTTGTTGTGGTCTTCAGTCCTGAGACTGGTTTGATGCAGCTCTCCATGCTACTCTATCCTGTGCAAGCTTCTTCATCTCCCAGTACCTACTGCAACCTACATCCTTCTGAATCTGCTTAGTGTATTCATCTCTTGGTCTCCCTCTACGATTTTTACCCTCCACGCTGCCCTCCAATGCTAAATTTGTGATCCCTCGATGCCTCAAAACATGTCCTACCAACCGATCCCTTCTTCTAGTCAAGTTGTGCCACAAACTTCTCTTCTTCCCAATCCTATTCAATACCTCCTCATTAGTTACGTGATCTACCCACCTTATCTTCAGCATTCTTCTGTAGCACCACATTTCGAAAGCTTCTATTCTCGTCTTGTCCAAACTAGTTATCGTCCATCTTTCACTTCCACACATGGCTACACTCCATACAAATACTTTCAGAAACGACTTCCTGACACTTAAATCTATACTCGATGTTAACAAATTTCTCTTCTTGAGAAACGCTTTCCTTGCCATTGCCAGTCTACATTTTATATCCTCTCTACTTCGACCATCATCGGTTATTTTACTCCCTAAATAGCAAAACTCCTTTACTACTTTAAGTGTCTCATTTCATAATCTACTTCCCTCAGCATCACCCGACTTAATTTGACTACATTCCATTATCCGCGTTTTGCTTTTGTTGATTTTCATCTTATATCCTCCTTTGAAGACACTGTCCATTCCGTTCAACTGCTCTTCCAAGTCCTTTGCTGTCTCTGACAGAATTACAATGTCATCGGCGAACCTCAATGTTTTTACTTCTTCTCCATGAATTGTAATACCTACTCCGAATTTTTCTTTTGTTTCCTTTATTGCTTGCTCAATATACAGATTGAATAACATCGGGGAGAGGCTACAACCCTGTCTCACTCCTTTCCCAACCACTGCTTCCCTTTCATGCCCCTCCACTCTTATAACTGCCATCTGGTTTCTGTACAAATTGTAAATAGCCTTTCGCTCCCTGTATTTTACCCCTGCCACCTTCAGAGTTTGAAAGAGAGTATTCCAGTTAACATTGTCAAAAGCTTTCTCTAAGTCTACAAATGCTAGAAACGTAGGTTTGCCTTTTCTTAATCTTTCTTCTAAGATAAGTCGTAAGGTCAGTATTGCCTCACGTGTTCCAACATATCTACGGAATCCAAACTGATCTTCCCCGAGGTCGGCTTCTATCAGTTTTTCCATTCGTCTGTAAAGAACTCGCGTTAGTATTTTGCAGCTGTGACTTATTAAACTGATAGTTCGGTAATTTTCACATCTGTCAACACCTACTTTCTTTGGGATTGGAATTATTATATTCTTCTTGTTCTTGAAGTCTGAGGGTATTTCGCCTGTCTCATACATCGTGCTCACCAGATGGTAGAGTTTTGTCATGACTGGCTCTCCCAAGGCCATCAGTAGTTCTAATGGAATGTTGTCTGCTCCCGGGTCCTTGTTTCGACTCAGGTCTTTCAGTGCTCTGTTAAACTCTTCACGCAGTATCTTATCTCCCATTTCGTCTTCATCTACATCCTCTTCCATTTCCATAATATTGTCCTCAAGTACATCGCCCTTGTATAAACCCTCTATATACTCCTTCCACCTTTCTGCCTTCCCATCTTTGCTTAGAACTGGGTTGCCATCTGAGCTCTTGATATTCATACTAGTGGTTCTCTTCTCTCCAAAGGTCTCTTTAATTTTTCTGTATGCAGTATCTATCTTAGCCCTAGTGAGACAAGCCTCTACATCCTTACATTTGTCCTCTAGCCATCCCTGCTTAGCCATTTTGCACTTCCTGTCGATAACATTTTTGAGACGTTTGTATTCCTTTTTGCCTGCTTCATTTACTGCATTTTTTTATTTTCTCCTTTCATCAATTAAATTCAATATTTCTTCTGTTACCCAAGGATTTCTATCAGCCCTCGTTTTTTTACCTACTTGATCGTCTGCTACCTTCACTACTTCATCCCTCAGAGATACCCATTCTTCTTCTACTGTATTTCTTTCCCCCATTCCTGTCAATTGTTCCCTTATGCTCTCCCTGAAACTCTCTACAACCTCTGGTTCTTTCAGTTTATCCAGGTCCCATCTCCTTAAATTCCCACCTTTTTGCAGTTTCAATCTGCAGTTCATAACCAATAGATTGTGGTCAGAAGCCACATCTGCCCCAGGAAATGTCTTACAATTTAAAACCTGGTTCCTAAATCTCTGTCTTACCATTATATAATCTATCTGATACCTTTTAGTATCTCCAGGATTCTTCCAGGTATACAACCTTCTTTTATGATTCTTGAACCAAGTGTTAGCTATGATTAAGTTATACTCTGTGCAAAATTCTACAAGGCGGCTTCCTCTCTCATTCCTTCCCCCCAATCCATATTCACCTACTATGTTTCCTTCTCTTCCTTTTCCTACTGACGAATTCCACTCACCCATGACTATTAAATTTTCGTCTCCCTTCACTACCTGAATAATTTCTTTTATCTCGTCATACATTTCATCTATTTCTTCATCATCTGCAGAGCTAGTTGGCATATAAACTTGTACTACTGTAGTAGGCATGGGCTTTGTGTCTATCTTGGCCACAATAATGCGTTCACTATGCTGTTTGTAGTAGCTAACCCGCACTCCTATTTTTTCATTCATTATTAAACCTACTCCTGCATTAACCCTATTTGATTTTGTATTTATAACCCTGTAATCACCTGACCAAAAGTCTTGTTCCTCCTGACACCGAATTTCTCCAATTCCCACTATATCTAACTTTAACCTATCCATTTCCCTTTTTAAATTTTCTAACCTACCTGCCCGATTAAGGGATCTGACATTCCACGCTCCGATCCCTAGAACGCCAGTTTTCTTTCTCCTGATAACGACGTCCTCTTCAGTAGTCCCCGCCCGGAGATCCGAATGGGGGACTATTTTACCTCCGAAATATTTTACCCAAGAGAACGCCATCATCATTTAATCATACAGTAAAGCTGCATGTCCTCGGTAAAAATTACGGCTGTAGTTTCCCCTTGCTTTCAGCCGTTCGCAGTACCAGCACAGCAAGGCCGTTTTGGTTAATGTTACAAGGCCAGATCAGTCAATCATCCAGACTGTTGCCCCTGCAACTACTGAAAAGGCTGCTGCCCCTCTTCAGGAACCACATGTTTGTCTGGCCTCTCACAGATACCCCTCCGTTGTGGTTGAACCTACGGTACGGCCATCTGTATCGCTGAGGCACGCAAGCCTCCCCACCAACGGCAAGGTCCATGGTTCATGGGGGGGTGATACAGTTTATGTGTCAATATTATCTCCTACTCTACACTATACACAGTCCTTTCTACCTTTCGTTGCCCAAACCGTACAGTGTTTGTTTTATCGTCATCGCTGACGGATTAGAAAAGTACAGTCAGGTTACATTTATGTACTGCTTGTTGAATTAAATATGAAAATACAATGCTGAAACAGTCAATTTCATTACATACGCTGTGTTTTAAGGATCCGTGTAAGATCAAACCAGCAACACGCCTCTTTGCCGTGTGAATTGTATACTGTATTTGCAACTGTGAATTGTAAAAATTTTTTACGAAGATCAGTGACTGACAAATCATTTGGCATCAATGGTAAAAATATATAGTATTTTCTGAAAACGACAGAAAACAGTTTAAAATTTATTATGTGAACCTACTTGAAGCATGCTCTTACGTAATGCTCGCATAAACTAGGCTAAAAACAGCCACATAAATATTCCATTTTTAATTATAGTGTTTCTGTGTCATTTGCGAATATCTTCCTTCCACAAGGAGCACATACTTAATATATCAAATTAAATAAGTCTAATAAATGAAATCCAGTATATGTATGTGTTTCACATACCGACCTCTCAAGTGCCTCTTAAACCTTATTCCAAATTTCTTGCAGTGACTTCTTATTTTACAGTAATATAATTATGTTTTCTAAATTAACATCACAGAGCGGACGTCAAAGTATTGACGTTCATACATTCGCTCTACAGGTGGGAAATTCACTTGGCGAATATCTTGCGTGACAACGTATGGTGGCGTGTCAGCTTGCATTAACATGCACTGAGAGCTACTGCAACTGAACACGAGGATAAATAGCAGCGATAAAAGGCCTCACTGAAATATGACTGTACTGCAGCAGAAAATCGTCTTTTCTCGGAAGCAGCTATTGTATTCGCATTCTGTTTCTATTTCAGAAAAATCAGTGGCCATTTATAAGCATACATCCCATAGAACTCATTTTATTCGTTCCCTCTGACATGTAATAGCTTAACTAGGCAATGTGAGAACTTCTTGGGTTTTATTTACTGTTGATAAGTTCATAATATTCATAACAATGGATGTGCAAATCAGTTTTTCGTGGTTTAAAACGGTTATACATGCAAGTAAGCGTCGAGGACAAAAAAAAAAAAAAAAAAAAAAACGGTGAAGCCTTACAGCTACGAACTCTCTAAACAGAGAGACGGGAAAAAATCGTAGCACCAAAAAATAATCAGCGTAGAGTAATGAACTTTCGGGAATACATTTGTCTAGGTAACATATTTAAGTGATTAACATTTCAAGTTCACAGGTTAATGTCAGCCCAAGATACACCATTGCAAATGTAAAATGCTGGTAAAATAATAACTGGTGTAACCGCCAGAATGTTGCAAACAAGCATGAAAACGTGCCTGCATTGTGTTGTACAGGTGCCGGACGTCAGTTTGTGGGATGGAGACCAGCATATTTAGTCGGTCAATACAGGGACGATTAATGCTGTCTGTGGATGACGCTGCAGCTGTCGTAGAGTTGATATTCCGTATGTGCTCGATTGGAGACAGATCTGATGAACAAGCAGGCCGAGGCAACATGTCGACACTCTATAGAGCATTTGAGTTACAACAGAGGTATATGGGCGAGTGTTATCCTGTTGGAAAACACCCCTGGAATGCTGTTCGTGAAGACAGCACAACAGGTCGAATAACCATACTGACGTACAAATTTGCAGTCAGCGTGCATGGGATAACCACAACAGTGCTCCTGCTGTCTGCTGTCATACGAAATCGCACTCCAGACCATAACTCGTGTTGAAGGTCCACTGTGTTTAGCACAGTGACACAGTTGGCTGCAGGCCCTCAGCTGGCCTCCTAACCAACACACGGCCATCACTGGCGCCGAGGCAGAACCAGCTTTCATCAGAAAACACAATACTTCTTCACCCTACCCTCCGATGAGCTCTCACTTGACACCACTGAATTCGCAAATGGCGGTGGTTTGGAGTCAGTAGAATGCACGCTACAGGGTGTCTGGCTCGGAGCTGTCCTCGAAGGAACCGACATATAACAGTTTGCTGTGCGACTGCGGTGGCAACTGATGTTCAAATTGCAGCTGCAGATGTAGTGCGAAACTCCAGAGCAATACGTCGAATAGTATAGTCTTGTCCCTGGTAGTGCCACGTGGTCGTCCGGAGCCAGGTCTTCTTGCGACCGTACATTCTCCTGACCACTGCTGCAAGCAAGCATGTACAGTGGCTACATTCCTGCCAAGTCTTTCTGTACCGTTGAAGAGGGAATATCGAGCTTCATTCGGTGAGATAATGGGGTCTTTGTCGCCTTTAAGACATTCTTGACTAACATCAACTCACCACGTCAAGTTTCGAAGGTAACTAACGCTCACGTTCGTTAAAGCGTGTATTTAAAGCAAACCTTATTTGCTTCCTTGCTACCTCATAGTGCCACTACTAGCACCCCTCCTAGGCCTATGCGACTGGCGCGAAATTGGAGTAGACATCATCTTTCAGATGTAGGAACGCGCATACCAACTTTCGTTTATGTCGCAAAACACCTTCTTGGTGCTGTGATTATTTTTCCATCAGTGTACTTCTGTTTTACACTACTCCATGAAGCAGCCATAACAGTGTCTTATTTCATAACTTGCACATCTTTCGTGCTATTATACACTGTAAGTAGATTAATTATGGTGTACGTGTATGTGGAGACTGTGTTTGCACATCAATCGCTGACATAGTGTAACTGAGGTGGAATAAGAGGAACCAGCCCGCATTCGCCGAGGCATACGCAAAACCGCCACAGGCTGGCCGGCACACCGGACGTCGACACTAATCCGCCAGGCGGATTCTTGCCGAGGACCGGCACGCCTTCTCGCTCGGGAAGCAGCGTGTTAGATCGCGCGGCTAGCCGGGCGGGCCTCCCGTAGCACTGTACTGCTTTCACCAGCCTTCGTCCCTGGCTTGTTGCTCGTTTCGAGCCGCCGTTCACCTCTATGAAGGCGTCTGTGGAGACGACCATTGATCTAGTGTAGCAAACAGCTAGTGAAGCGGTGTCACCAGGGACGTGCCTGGGGAAACACACAAAGTGGTGATGTGAAGATAGTTATCGACTGGCAGGATGACGGCGGTTGGAGATGTAGACCGGGAGTGGTGCAATGGCGATAGTACGTGCGCGCATGAGTAGTGCTGGTGCATAGCGAAGGCAACTTCAGGACAAAGAACGTCTAGGTCTAACGTTCTGGAACGAAGTGGTGTTGGATCTTGTTGCTCTACGTGATACTGGGGCCGAATCATTTGCGCGGCCTTGACGCATGTCGCTACTCTCTTTAATCAGAACGTTGCTCCCCCACCTCTCTCTGAAGTTAGACTCAGGAAATGTCTTCCTATGATTCAGAAAGTATGGAATTGCAAGTTCGAGCAGTGCTATAAAGACTAATCTGAAGACCACCTTGTTTGCGCCCTATAAATCGAGAAATAGAACATAATTTAGTGACTGTAATGATGAATCTTTATTCTTAACTACAAGGGCTTGCTGAAAAGTAATACCTCCGAAATTTTTATGTGAAAACTCTTAAAACTTTTTAAATAAAACCTACATTATTAACTTTCTACATCTTTATTCTTCGTGTCTATATATCTGCAGCCCTCTGTCGCTAGAGGGCTCTGAACTGTATCTTGTAAAATCGACATGTGTAACGTAACTATGTCGGTGCATACAAACAGAGTGCTGTTATCGAGTTTAAAATTCGAAGGGTTCGTTCACACATGGAGCATCTTCTCCTTGAGCATGGCAATGCCAAACCACACACGAGCGCTGTGACCTCTGCGGCAACCCAACGCCTTGGTTCGCTGTCATCGATCATGCTCCACACACTCCCTACTTGGCTCCATCAGTCTTTCGTCTGTTTCCGGAACTTAAAGAACACCTCCGAGGACTTAACTTTGACAGTGAAAAAGAGGTGAAAGTAGAGGTGAGGTTATGGCTCCTTCAATGAAGTCAAACGTTCTACGGTGACAGTGTCAGCAATTTGCTCTCTCGATGGGGAAATACGTTAATCGACAGGGTGACTGCGTTGAGAAATAAACACATAGACATGAAGAATAAAGATGTAGAACGTTAAAAACGTTTGTTTTAACATAAAGAATTCGGACGAATTATTTATTGTCCCGCCATCGTATGTCTTACTGCAAAAGACAACTTCAGAGCATCATTCAAACAAAGACAAGGAAGTCAGGAACATATGAGCTTAATACCCGTCGACGACCGGGTCGTAGACACGGAGCACAACCTCGAACTGAGGGATGATGAAGAAAAGAATCTGCTGTGAGCATCTCAAAGGAACGTCCCCTACATTTACTTTATGCAATTGAGAGAAGTCACGAAAAGCCTAAATCTGGATAGCAAGGCGGGGATCTGAACCGCTGTTCTTCCGAATGCTAGTCCAGTGTCTTACCACCAGCCTCTCGATTTAATAAAACAAAGTAGGAACATTAGATATTACTTAAAATTTAGGTTCATTTACTAAGACATAACATTCTTCGATGTATATTGAGTAAATGTGATGGGTACACGTCAACAACTTGAGCAATGAATCGCTTGAGTGATAGCATACCGCTACGGTCGCAGGTTCGAATCCTGCCTCGGGCATGGATCTGTGTGTTGTCCTTAGGTTAGTTAGGTTTAAGTAGTTCTGAAGTTCTAGGGGATTAATGACCTCAGAAGTTAAATCGCAAAGTGCTCAGAGCCATTTGAACCATTTGATAGCAGACTGTCTGATGAAAGAAACTGAGAAATTACCTAAGTTATATATTCCACGTTCTTCCACACTTTACTAAATTGACAAAAGAGATAACCAACAACATGAACAGAGTATTTGGAACTTATGCAGTAAATGATTTCCTGATACAGCGACGAATGAGAGAGAGAGGGAGATCTAATACTGTGATATGCGTTAGTATTATTCAGTTCTAATCGACGCCGACGACGCCGACTAACCGCAAACATTGGTTGACACAGATTCTTTAGTAACCGCTGAGTACGTAACATTGACAATGGCTGTTCATTTATCACAGTCTACGTTTTGGGTATTCATCACCGTCAACATCGTTAGCATCAGCATAATCATCACATTATCGTCCTCCTCCTCATCATCATCATCATTATCATTGTCACCGTCGCCGCAGTCGTCGTCATCATCGTCATATCATCATCATCATCATCATCGATAGTTGGGAATTCGGTAACAGGTGTATGTTTGGCAACGCATTACTGAATTTCCACGTTTTATTGAGATCTTGTACTATTATTATCGGCGGAGGAGCTCACTAGTAAATGAGATGACAAAAAAACAATTCAGAGAATTTGTTATGCCCATAATTTCGAGCAATTATTATGTCACTACGGAACGTTCTCAACTCCCCCAACGTCCGACGAATTTAACGGAAAATATATAGCTGCAGAAAGAGTTTCACCAAATGACTTTCATCGACGTAATAATCTGTATTTGGGCAACTGCATGTCTCGTACCACTGGAGGACATCAGGATTGTCCACGTATATGCTGTCACCAACACGAAAAATATGTTATTGCAGTAAACGAATCGGAGGCATAAATGTGACAAAGTGACTGAGAACGTTGGTATTTAGGCGTCCGTATGTGCGATGGTAGGAGATCGTTGGAGAACCATTAGGCGGA
The DNA here is from genome assembly GCF_023898315.1 of Schistocerca nitens. NCBI lineage: Eukaryota > Metazoa > Arthropoda > Insecta > Orthoptera > Acrididae > Schistocerca > Schistocerca nitens. Next base: position 553,051,174 of record NC_064616.1, on the reverse strand, counting down.
TAGTATACGGACTCAAACATGAGTACAAATGTCACCAAAATGGACAGCGTTTTGCGCACAAAAAGGATGAACGGGGCTGTATTGGAGCAAGCGACTCAGTACGGTGGAGAACACAGCGTGTCAAATGTATACAGTATGTAAGTAACGCGCATGCAATTAGTATTACGAAATTATTCTGACCAAATAAAAATAATTTCTTGTAACAATTAGAAAAGGCAACTACCAGTGCAAACAGGAATTTTAAAAAGGCACCACTGATGATGCTTGTGGAAATGGAAAGCTAAGTACATAACTTAGACTAGGTCAGATGCTTCTATTGTAGATCTTCACCTATGCTCACTAGTTTCGATCTCATAAGCCTACCCCTTCCTTTAGTATGAGTTTACATAGATAGTTTTAGCGAATTATATTTGCATCTCTGAGATCTCTTAAGAGGTTTTAACAGTGAAGAAGCTTCAGTGTCTATCACCTTCGTGAAACATTAGGAAAGGAATGTTTTCTCGCGACAGTAGATAACGTTTCACCAATTTCTGAGTGGGATAGGTGGATCGATAATCCATTTCCTCCTGTATATAAAGCTCCAGTTATGGTTTAAGGTATACTCGAGTAAATAAGCTTTAGAATACACGAACTGTGATAAACTTTGGATTAAGCTGGACAAACAACGAACAGATTCTGAATAGAAATACGGGTCTTATGTGCATTATTGAAGCAAAAGTTTTGAATTTTGTAATTCATTTTATAATTTTTTCCAATAAAATAGATAGTTGGATAGTTTCATCTATGAATTCAGGTCTGTTACCTTCAAGCAGATAAGTTTTGGCTTTCGTTTCCTGCACTTCGCAAATTCCGAAATCGGTTTTTCTTTTATAAGGTAATTCTAACATACTTAAATATGAAAGTAGATGTACCACCGAGATGCAAATTCGTAATAAGAGTTAAGGGGTTTTGTACGTTTCTGAATTCGTACATATTTATAAAACCTTGTCTCCTTGTTTTAGTAAACATTTTCTCAGTGAGATATGTGGATTGATACTTCATCTCCTGCTGCGTAAAAATCTTGAGCTTTTGGATAACTTCTTTAGATATAACTGGAAGTCTGTTATTAACTGTCTGGAGGTTGAGGTTACCGGAGAGTTCCACAAATAATGCGATGGCAACAAGGGACAGGGTCAAAAGCCTGCAGAAGGAAAAGCCGCGACGAATCGCCCGCCCACCATATGTGTGAGGCTTTAGTGGGCAAGAGCCTACGCCGACGTGAACTCAAAGCAATCTACTATACCTACTTAGAGTAAAATAAGAGCTTCACACACCATGAATGTACGAGCTTAGCTCTGATTGTAGACTGGTCTGTATTGGCGTGACGGTAGGCGCTACCAACACATGTACTGCGGTGCATGAGCGATATATATTGATGGGTCAGCACACTAAATGGGCCGTGGCAAACTATGGAGACAAGTGCAACGGATCCGTACAATTTAAACAAGCGCATGAGTAAGCCAGGTGGAACTTCCCTCAAAAGGAACATCAGAGACACTTTTGAGATCGCAGAGCAGCTCTCACTGTCTTGGTTGTTAGTTACTACAGGCTAGTGGTCAAACAGTTCTGATGGAACTGCTTTACCGCGCGGTGTGTAAACACCACACTGGAAGCAAGAGGAAACACTGATAGGTTCCAGCTGCCATCTTCTAACACGTTCGCAACAGTATGTTATGATAACACCTTCAATCAGATTCGCCAATGACTATCAATAAAACTAACATCAAATACCCCCTTCATTTACGCATTTGATGTCCCCCGCGTGACGCTATAATCTAATTAACACATAGTATGACAGGACGCCCACCCATTTTCAATTGGAGGAATAGGGACACAACAGCATGTTGGGAAAGGCTGTCTACAATAGTAGCCGAAATGTTGATAATTTTATCGCATCATTACGCGGTCACACACTCAGAAAAAATTTAGGGAAATTTACTCTATATCTAAGGACGTTGTGTTTTTAATTTCAATTGTGTCAGCGATTGTATGTTATACCGAAAGAGATGAACTTTCTATCTTGGGGATTTTCTATGTTTTTATACTGCATTTTCTATTTTATGTGTATAGTTTGTTCAATTATGTGTTCAGCTTTTTACTTCTTCATCTACATCTACATTTATACTCCGAAAGCCACCCAACGGTGTGTGGCGGAGGGCACTTTACGTGCCACTGTCATTACCTCCCTTTCCCGTTCCAGTCGCGTATGGTTCGCGGGAAGAACGACTGTCTGAAAGCCTCCTTGCGCGCTCTAATCTCTCTAATTTTACATTCGTGATCTCCTCTGGAGGTATAAGTAGGGGGAAGCAATATATTCGATACCTCATCCAGAAACGCACCCTCTCGAAACCTGGCGAGCAAGCTACACCGTGATGCAGAGCGCCTCTCTTGCAGAGTCTGCCACTTGAGTTTATTAAACATCTTCGTAACGCTATCACGGTTACCAAATAACCCTGTGACGAAACGCGCCGCTCTTCTTTGGATCTTCTCTATCTCCTCTGTCAACCCCACCTGGTACGAATCCTACACTGATGAGCAATACTCAAGTATAGGTCGAACGAGTGTTTTGTAAGCCGCCTCCTTTGTTGATGGACTACATTTTATAAGCACTCTCCCAATGAATCTCAACCTGGTACCCGCCTTACCAACAATTAATTTTATATGATCATTCCACTTCAAATCGTTTCGTACGCATAGTCCCAGAAATTTTACAGAAGTAACTGCTACCAGTGTTTGTTCCGCTATCATATAATCATACAATAACGGATCCTTCTTTCTATGTGTTCGCAATACATTACATTTGTCTATGTTAAGGGACAGTTGCCACTCCCTGCACCAAGTGCCTATCCGCTGCAGATCTTCCTGCATTTCGCTACAGTTTTCTAATGCTGCAACTTCTCTGTATACTACAGCATCATCCACGAAAAGCCGCATGGAACTTCCGACACTATCTACTAGGTCATTTATATATATATTGTGAAAAGCAATGGTCCCATAACACTCCCCTGTGGCACGCCAGAGGTTACTTTAACGTCTGTAGACGTCTCTCGATTGATAACAACATGCTGTGTTCTGTTTGCTAAAAACTCTTCAATCCAGCCACACAGCTCTCAGTAGGTCCAAGATGTTATCTCCACGAGTCGGTTCTCTGTTTAATTGCTCGAGGTAATTTTCGGATAGTGCACTCAGTATAACGTCACTCGATGCTCTGTCCCTACCACCCGTCCTAAACATCTGAGTGTCCCAGTCTATATCTGGTAAATTGAAATCTCCACCTAAGACTATTACATGCTGAGAAAATTTATGTGAAATGTATTCCAAATTTTCTCTCAGTTGTTCTGCCACTAATGCTGCTGAGTCGGGAGGTCGGTAAAAGGAGCCAATTATTAACCTAGCTCGGTTGTTGAGTGTAACCTCCACCCATAATAATTCACAGGAACTATCCACTTCTACTTCACTACAGGATAAACTACTACTAACAGCGACGAAAACTCCACCACCGGTTGCATGCAATCTATCCTTTCTAAACACCGTCTGTACCTTTGTAAAAATTTCGGCAGAATTTATCTCTGCCTTCAGCCAGCTTTCTGTACCTATAACGATTTCAGCTTCGGTGCTTTCTATCAGCGCTTGAAGTTCCGGTACTTTACCAACGCAGCTTCGACAGTTGACAATTACAATACCGATTGCTGCTAGGTCCCCGCATGTCCTGACTTTGCCCCGCACCCGTTGAGGCTGTTGCCCTTTCTGTACTTGCCCAAGGGCATCTAACCTAAAAAACCGCCCAGCCCACGCCACACAACCCCTACTACCCGTGTAGCCGCTTGTTGCGTGTAGTGGACTCCTGACCTATCCAGCGGAACCCGAAACCCCACCACCCTATGGCGCAAGTCGAGGAATCTGCAGCCCACATGGTCGCAGAACCGTCTCAGCCTCTGATTCAGACCCTCCACTCGGCTCTGTACCAAAGGTCCGCAGTCAGTCCTGTCGACGATGCTGCAGATGGTGAGCTCTGCTTTCATCCTGCTAGCGAGACTGGCTGTCTTCACCAAATCAGATAGCCGCCGGAAGCCAGAGAGGATTTCCTCCGATCCATAGCGACACACATCATTGGTGCCGACATGAGCGACCACCTGCAGATGGGTGCACCCTGTACCCTTCATGGCATCCGGAAGGACCCTTTCCACATCTGGAATGACTCCCCCCGGTATGCACACGGCGTGCACATTGGTTTTCTTCCCCTCTCTTGCTGCCATTTCCCTAAGGGGCCCCATTACGCGCCTGACGTTGGAGCTCCCAACTACCAGTAAGCCCACACTCTGCGACCGCCCGGATCTTGCAGACTGAGGGGCAACCTCTGGAACAGGACAAGCAGCCATGTCAGGCCGAAGATCAGTATCAGCCTGAGACAGAGCCTGAAACCGGTTCGTCAGACAAACTGGAGAGGCCTTCCGTTCAGCCTTCCGGAATGTCTTTCGCCCCCTGCCACACCCTGAGACGACCTCCAACTCTACCACAGGTGAGGGATCAGCCTCAATGCGGGCAGTATCCCGGGCAACCACAGTCGTAGTCCGATCGGGGGATGCGTGGGACGAGCTGGCCGTCCCCGACAAACCCCCATCCGGACCCCCACAGTGATGCCCATTGGCAACAGCCTCAAGCTGTGTGACCGAAGCCAACACTGCCTGAAGCTGGGAGCGAAGGGATGCCAACTCAGCCTGCATCCGAACACAGCAGTTGCAGTCCCTATCCATGCTAAAAACTGTTGTGCAAAGAACGTCTGAACTAATCTACAGACAGCGCAAACAAATCGACAAAATTTAAACGGTTATTAAAATACAAGATTGCCTAGTAAATGCAGTAATGCTGCTACTTGCGCACTGCTGACACACTGCTCGGCGGTGGAAGGAGACTACGCGATTTTACACTATTCAGGTACTAAAACGCGATGCTACAACTCTCAAATACTATAATACGCCCGAAATTTATGAATTAAACAATGCAAGTACCAAAAACACGCAAAGAAATTAAGAATTAAACTATGTAACAAATGAGTGAGCTAGGAGTATACGACATGCTGCTGCAGCTGCTTATCCAACGGTGGCAGGGAGCACTTAAGTTATATGTCGCACTGTCTATACAGTTTATTGTTGGATCTGTCGGGATATGGGCTTTTTGTGTCTTTGGTTGCGCTTGCAAAACTAGTGTACGTGGATTCACTATAGAGCATGATTTTTTGTCATGTTCAGTGAAAACTGCGTAATAATTGTTAACCGCTTTCCCAGTTTCAGAATTATATTTGTTACGATGATACTGCAGTGCCTGTATATTCTGAATTACTATGTAAAGTTCCTTTGGACATGCATGTCCAAAGGTACAGGAACTGCGGCGACTATAGCCGTTATGAAACATATTAAATGTAAACGCAATTGCGAAGATGGACAACTATCAGCTGTAGAATGGAACGACGACAATGAAAATCTGGACTCGAAGGCGGATTTCCCACTTATCATTTGAGTATCTGTGTACGACTCAAGGCCAGACCCAAACTCCCATGTTTCTACAACCTGTACTCGTACATCCATTCCGTGTATCCCTGTACAGGTGAGACATTTTTCTTGAAAGTCGCTTGCCCGGTGTCGACTGATAAATACGATATTGCAATGCCTGTTATTCTGAATTGCGATGCACTGCGGTGACTACAGCCGTGTGAAACACATTAAATGTGATCGCTATTACCGAGCGAGGTGGCGCACATTGTACTCGAATTCGGGAAGACGATGTTCCGCGATATGCCTAAATCGCTTCAGGCAAATGCTATGATGGTTCCTTTGAAAGGGCACGGACGACTTTCTTCCCATCAATCCCTGATCCGGTGGGACCGATGACCTCGCTGTTTGGTGCTCTCCCCCAGATCAATCAACCAAACTAATCGCTAATGCGAATATGGACAATCATCAGCCGTAGAATAGAATGACGACAACGAAAATCTGTGCTGGACAGGGACACGAACCCGGAGTTTCTGCTTATTGCGATTAGCGGGAAATCCAGGTTTGAGTCTCGGCCCGGCACAGATTTTCATTGTAGTCATTCCATTCTACAGCTGATGGTTGTTCATATTCACAGTTGCGATTACATTTAGTGTATTATGTTAGTTACTTGGGTTATGTTGTGATAGTGTTATTCTGTAAAAAACTTGTAGTTAATCGATATAGTCATTTTGGAATATAATGACTATACTATTAACTTTGTCCCATTTCATTGATACAGCATTTTGTGCTATCAGTTTGGTACTTATACTGTTTATTGTGTGACGTACAGTGTTATTTTCTGTTTTTTATTTCTGTTTCAATGATCTTTGCTATTTTTGCAGTTACCTCGTTTACTTCACGTTTGGATAGATTTGCGATGTCAGCTGCTACCTTTGCTGTAGCTATTGCGTGTTTTATAGATATTTTCTGAAATAATGGTTCAACGTTATATTTTAGGCCCTGACAGTTGTCAAATGACAAATCGTCCTATTGTTGCGTTACGTTTACAAGGTAATTATATCGTTGGTAGTCAGAGATATTTTTTTACCAGGGATATTTTGCATTATCTGGATACACGATCTTATTGCTGCCTGTTATTTTTTGTTTATCGTGTTGTGTTCATTCTTTTTCTCTTTCTATTACCTTAATAAAGTTTTCCAGATAATTTTTATATTCGAGGTCGATTTGTTCGTTTAGGATGTCATTCGAATATCCATTGTGTGTTTATAAATTTCTAGTTCTTCCAAAATGTTCGCGGTTTGACCTTATGGTATCCTATGTCGAATTTTCAAAGCGTTTTGATTGTGTTCATTCTATGGTTTTTATTTCTTAAATGTAGGTAAAAACTTGTTCGGTTGCTTTTCAATCTCTCGTGTGTTCTTTAAATTTTGTACTAAAATTTTATCATCTTTGTCCAATATAAAAACTATTACACTCGTCACAGGAAATTTTCTACTGGATTAGAAGAGATAGGGACCTCAGTTTTTCCTGATCTCAGCTTCATTTATAAGTTACTTGTAGTGTTAGTTATATTTTCGTTTTCTTTAACAATTTCTTTAATTTGTGTGGTATGCTGCCTGCATATTTTGTTGGTACATATACCGTATCTGTTTGGCCTTGGCTGGCCGGGGTGGCCGAGCGGTTCTAGGCGCTACAGTCTGGAGTAGCGCGACCGCTACGGTCGCAGGTTCGAATCCTGCCTCGGGCATGGATATGTGTCATGTCCTTAGGTGAAATAGGTTTAAGTAGTTCTAAGTTCTAGGGGACTGATGACCTCAGAAGTTAAGTCCCATAGTGCTCAGAGCCATTTGAACCATTTGTTTCGCTTTGTTTTTGTCATCTCGTTTCAATTTTATGTCTTCATGTATATTTGTGCGACCTGGGATGGCATGAATGTTTATTGATGAGGTAGGTAGTTGTAGATTTTCTGTAAATTTCAGATTTCTTTTGGTTATTATCACTGCTTATTTTTATGTCTAAGAAACCGATGGATTTGTTGTTTTCTGTTTCTGCTGTAGATTTTATTTTTGGATGCAGAGTGTTTAGTTGCTGGTGAATGGTTTGTGTATCCTTGTTGTCTCCATTTCTTAGTAGTAACGTGTCATCTTCATATAATGCCCAAATCAGGAACGCAATAAAAAACTGTAATGCAGTTTTTATTGAACAAGACAAAAAATCATGCACTGTAATGAATTCACGTACACCAACTTTGCGGGCAGAATCAAAGATGCACATAGACCATATCCCGATCCGTCCAATAATAAATTTTATAGACAGCGTAACATATAACCCAAGCAAAAAGCTGAACTTATTATTGTACAAGCTTTACACATACAACAGAAAATACATTATAAAAAAATTCACGAACGCTAGCCCATAAAATAAAATGACATACAAATCCCCCAAGCTGGCAGGTCCATCTCCTTCGATATAACAAATCTGTATACAAACATACTATTAGTTGAGACGATTGAAAATATAAAAGACAACTTCCTCAGGTATAGAAACTTACGATACCATAAAATTACTGCAGCTCACTCTATCACAAAATTACTCCAGTTGCGACATACACTGTTGAGCCAAAATATTATGACCACCCATTTAATAGCATGTTGGTCCACCATTGGAATTCAATACAGCAACGACTATACGTGGCATGGATTCGAAAAGTCCTTCGTAGGATTCTGGAGGCATGTGGCAACACATGTCTCCACACAGGTATTGCAATTTCCGTAAATTACGAGCAAGTGGACTGAGGGCGTGGAGTTGGCGGCCGGTAGCGTCGCACATGTATTCCATATGGTTCATATCAGGCGGATTAGGTGTCCGAGATATCAAGATGAGTTCAGTGCCATACTCCTCAAACCACTGTAGCATGACTCCAAACTTGTGATATGGATAGTTACCTTGCTGGAAGATGCCATCGCCTTCAGAGAAGACATCAAACATGAAGATATGAACTTGGTCGGTCCGAAATAACGTTAACGTAGTCAACAATAGTGGTGGTGTATTCGATTAGTACGAGAAGACCAGTGGAAATCTAGCTGAATGGTCACTGTAGCCTGCGTCCGTGGTGGGATGCATGACTGAAGTATACGTTCACTTGGAAGACGGCGTATTCTGACACAACCATCGACCTGTTGTACCAAGAAACGTTTTTTATCCACCAGGGGGCACCATTCCATTGATCCAGTCTCGATGATCCCGAACTCATTGCAATCGTAATTGGTGATGTCGTTGGGTCAACATTGGAACACACAGAGGTCGTTTGCAGCGGAGACCCATGTATAACAATTTTCGGGGCTCCAGAACACTTGTATCTGCACTAACACTGTACTCTGTTGTCAATCTGCCACAGAAAGCCCCCTATTCTCCTTTACAGAGCAGGCAAGCCTCCTACCTTCATGTTCTGTGATAACGCGTCGACGTCCAACACCTTGTAGCCGACTCGTGGCTTCACCATCCTTACTTGCCTACATACTCACGATAATAGCACACGAACAGCCGACCACCTACGCCGTTTCCGAGATGCTCGCTCCCAGGCGCCGGCCCATGACAATCTGACCTTTGCCAAGGTCACTTATGGCAGTGGATTCCTCCATTTGCAGCCCATATCTTCGCTGGAATAATTCCTCATTCGTCTCTTCTCCGCTTGTATGCTTTCCTTACCGCATCACGTGATAATGTTTCGGCTCACCAGTATTCTACATTGTAAGATATACTTAGGATTTGCCGACCTTACAAGAGTTTTGGCTATTTTCAATAGTTAAACAGAAATTTTGGCACACTGAAAACGTCATACAAAGAATGAGATAATCGGGAAGGATAAATAAATAAACTTTTGAATACGAAAACACTGAGCGAGACCAGAAAGTTGCACAGAGTGTATGACAGACTAACAAACTTGACATCTCTCAAACAAGCATGGAGCCCTACCCATAAAGAGCTTAAAATGCATCACCGCTGGCATCACACATAAAACAATAGAAAATGTAATCACGGCAAATGGCAGCATTTTAAAATAAAGCTTCGACATACTTCAATGCAGGCTTGGCTAGGGAACTTCTTGCTGTAGAAGTAGTAGAAGTAATCAGAAAGGATACGAATAATATATTCATAAACAACTGAACTACTGACAGAAACTAGTTTGGAAAACTAAATCTCCAACAACATAAGATCACAGAGAATATTTTGATCATCATACAAGAAAAGCACTACGACAATAAAATACAAATTGGCAATCGCAGTAAAGCGTTCAAAAGGAACCGTTATTCATTTGTGGTTAAGAAATTAAATTCTGACAAAGCAAAAACAGCACACCGGTTAAAAAAGCCAGTGCTACAGCATGGGTAAAAGCATATATTGCAAAGTTTGCTACGAACTATTCAGCTATGCAGAGATATCTGAATCGAACTATGGATAATGTTGTGTCAAACACGTTTTTGCGCGATGAAATTGATCAAAATGTTGTGAACTGGTCAGTCAACAACCGATAAAATCAACTGATTAAATGATACTCAGTGAAAATTATGAACCAGTTTTAATGTACATTAAGTAAATTACACATGAATTTGATGGCAAGGTTCTGGACAGTCAAATTTTTTTCTCATATTAGTCAGAACATAGTTTCAACCGCAATAATAATCGCTGAATTCTAATAACTTTACTTCATACCATAAAGCTACAACATAATGTAAACTTGTCGAAGATACATGAAGGATGTTGCTTTAATTGAGACACACAGTTCAAAGCATATAAAAGAGTACAAAGATTCATTCCGTATGTTTTTGCATGCATCTGTTAAGAAAATGCAAAAAGAAAGAAAAAAACCTGAGAGCTCTCGCCCGTTACAGTTTAATACCGTAAATGTCGGTAATGTTGTTCATATAAATTTCTCCTCCTCTAAAACTTGCCTACAAAATGTCAATATCATTCTTAAGCTACAGGTATGCATTCCGAAGTATGGTGAATGGTTCGACTAGTCTAAAGAGTGTAAACATGTAACAGGAAAAGGGTTTAATGATTCACGAGTCAAATGTTAACAGATAGAAAGTGTCCGCAGACATTTGAAAACATTTGTTATTCATGTGGAATATTCATTTTGTTACGCGATTCCTAGATGTTCTTTCAACGCCTACAATCATTCAGATACATTTGTGTGTTTCTTTTATAGGCCACTGAAGTAGTCATTATCACACACATATGATTTCTTAGATTACCAAGCCGGCCGCTGGTGGCCGAGCGGTTCTGGCGCTACAGTCTGGAACCGCGCGACCGCTACGGTCGCAGGTTCGAATCCTGCTTCGGGCATGGATGTTTGTGTTGTCCTTAGGTTACTTAGGTTTAAGTAGTTCTAAGTTCTAGGGGACTTATGACCTCAGCAGTTGAATCCCATAGTGCTCAGAACCATTTGAACGATTTTTTTTTTACATTACCAAGTCATTAACAGATTTTACAGTTTTTTTGAAGCACATCAATTTAATTTTTATTTACGGCATTAATACTCCTAATTATTTCTGAATAATTAGTTTTTTTTCCTCCATATGTTTTACTACATACACTGTCATTCTCTGATAGGCACATATTTCAAGTTCTATCACTATGTATTGTAGGGTTGTTCACGTCGTTAATGATTTTGTTTTGAACGACTTTGGGCCCCTGTCGCCCATAATCAGTAAATCGAACTGATAATGGTTTGTTATGTGTAGGAATCCTGTAATGGGCCTCATACGTAACAGAGGCGATGGGAGTGTATTAGCGAACTTTAACATGAATAGATGTGCATGTTTCTGAGTATGGTATTTCATAACATATAATATTCCAACTATAATTATTTTTCTCTTTCTTCTCCTGTTGCTATTTTCCTTCAGTTCCAATAACCCACTCTTAATCACGGTACTGACTACTGTCAATATTCTGTGATTCAAATATATACATAAACTTCAGTTCGGTAGAAAACCATTATTTTGCGAAACTTACTATTTGTGTAAGGGAGTTACTTACTCTGTGCAAATTATTACCCGCTGGGTTCAAACCAACTAAAACTGTGATGGACAAGCATGAGTTTCCCGGTCTGTGCCTGTTTCAAATTGTAGAGATAATGCCATATGCTGCACGCACAATGGCCATTACCTTCTAATATGACAAACAGCTGAGTGCACAAACACTCTTCTCCTCCCTCCACACCTCTCAGCAGTACTCCATTCCTCACCAACCATTCTAGTTTCACGGCTTCTCTGTGTCTCAACAGTAGAGACAATAGTCCAAGGGCAAAAAACGTGCTGTCACTCCCAATGCTATTCTACTCTTAAGGTACTGTTATTTGTTGCTCAATGCAGCAAGTCGGACATTCTAGTAAGGTACATTGTACACAAGCTAAAATATCATTCCAGCATTGTGAAAATATTTGTCTGCATTTTTTTCTCAATTGTGTAATTTATGAAATAACTACTCTCGGCGTATGACAAGTATCGGAAGTACAGATAGTTTCCATAAAACAGCAACAGAACCCCTTTCGTCTCGACGAAAACTCCATTAGTCATTTCACTTGATCATTACGCTAGCCATCTGAAAGTTGTACACAGAATGGGCGAACTCATTATGTCTGTGCATTTGATAATTGTGGATATACCCGCTGGAAACCTCTCTCTCTCTCTCTCTCTCTCTCTCGTTCTAGTCGGTAAGTCGTTTCCACTCTCCGTGACTCCCTGAACTAAAGCACGTCAATTTCTTCTGCCCTGCACTATCTCCTGAAGACTTTCCAGATTGGAATCCATTACTTCTTTAATGCCATCGGTCCATTTAATCCTTTACCGCCCTCTTCTCCTTAACTCTTAGATCTTCCCTAGCACTGAGGTCTTCTCCAACGAATCATCTCTTCTCATGATGTGCCCACAGTTCAGTTTCTGTTGCAGTAACAGGCTTTCCAAGGAGCTTACTGCTTTTATTTGTTCTAATGTTGAGCTACTCTTTCTCTCTGCAGTCTATGGAGTTCTAAGGAGTTTCATTCCTGCATCACAATGCAAAAGAGTCTATTCTACGACCCTCAGCCTTTCCTGTGGTCCAGGTTTCACATCAGTACATCACAACAGGAAATACCATATGATTTATTATACACACGTTTGTTGTTAAAGTTATATCTCTACGCCCTAAAACTTAAGATTGGATCTGACCTTTCTACCCAGTAATAAACGTCTCTTGATTTAGTGGCCTCAGTGACCACCAGTGTGTGTAGCTTGCTGTCCAGGTTTCGAGAGGGTGCGTTCCTGGATGAGGTATCGAATATATTGCTTCCCCCTACTTATACCTCCCTAGGAGATCACGAATGTAAAATTAGAGAGATTCGAGCGCGCACGGAGGCTTTTCGGCTGTCGTTCTTCCCGCGAACCATACGCGACTGGAACAGGAAAGAGAGGTAATGACAGTGGCACGTAAGGTGCCCTCCGCCACACACCGTTGGGTGGCTTGCGGAGTATAAATGTAGATGTATTTGTAGATGAAACTACAAGATTTGTCGGGTGTTCGAGGAGTGCTATGATGATTGTCTTAAACACGTGGCGAAACCAAGGTGAAACGACGTCCGATCCGTCGTCTTCCACGGGAAGAGCTCCTTGACACTTGTACTGCGAGAAGGAAACAAGCTGGCAGCGGCTCCATTATACTCTGGATAACATTCACATGGGCATCCATGGGTCCAGTGGAGTTCGGATAACGCACCATGATGATCACGAAATACAGTACACTGATTGCCGACCACGTACACCCCTTCACGACGACCATGTTTCCCGAAGGCAGTGGCATTTTTCAACAAGATAATGTGGCATGTTCCATGTTACAAGGCGAGGGTTGTGATGGAATATGGAGTGGTTCGATGAACACTGTGGCGAGTTCCAGTTGCTTCTCCCCCCCCTCCCCCCCAGTTCGCCTGATCTGAACTCCATCGAACATACCTGAGATGTGATTGAACGTGGCGTCAGAGCTCATCGCCCTGATCCCCTGAGTTTACGGGAATTAGGTGACTTGTGTGTGCAGATGTGATGCCAGCTCCCTCCAGCGACCTACCAAGGGCTCATTACTTCCATGTCACGTATCGTCGCTGTTGTCCGTGCCAAAGTTGGACATACCGGCTATTAGGTAGCTGATCATAATGTTCTGGCTGATCAGTATGGTTCTATAATTTTCTATTTCTCGGCATTCAACAGTAAGCGCACTTTCTTCTTCCCCTTTTTCATCTTCAGTAAGAGGTTCTGTAACTCTTCATCAATTTCTGCATCAGGATGGTATCATCTGCATATCTCAGGTTATTTGTATCTGCCCCAGCCATTTCATTTCCGGTTTCTTCTTCAGCTAACCCGGCACTCCTCATAATGTGTCTGCAAGCAAACTGAAAAAATTACGTGATAATATTCAGCCTCGCTGTACCCTTTTGTGAATTTTGATCCACTTATTTGCTCCATGTAGGGTTCTCGCCGTGGCTTCTTCATCAACGTATAAATTCAGTGTGAAGTAAATGAGATAATCTGTTATTCCATGTTTTTGTGTACTTTCCATAACTTATGTGAAGAACACAGTCAAAGTTCTTAGCGTGATCCATGAGTGCTCAGATCCCTACCACAATTCAGAGACTTGTCGGGGTGGTCCCAGATGTACTAAATATGATTGGGACCAGGTGACTTCATAGGCTACGCTAGTAGCCACGTTTTCGTGGAGCGTTCACCGAACCATTTTGACACAACTCAGGAAAAATAGGCTGGTGTATTGTTGTGCTGAAAGTACAGGTCAGTTGTGAAGTCTGTGAAATAAACATCATCCGACTTTAGGTATAGTACGCGGGCTAGAGACGATGGCACACAACTCAAGTGTCCTATTTCGTCTCATTTAAACACCCATCTGGCTGAACAGTGCTGTTGCGGCAGGTGGTATGCATATCTGTTTTCAGCGTACCTGCTTGTACCAATGTTTACCACGACTCGATGGTTCAAGAATCCAATGGTGGTGTTCCTAATCCTATGTTAATGATTATGCCCTGTAATTAGTACAACCTTGACATGGTGTAAATCCCAGTGCCAGCAAAACTTTAGAGATGGAAAGTCCCATGTGTCTGGCACCCACGCTCATGCGCCGATATCTCGTGTCTTGCCCATCCTGCAATCCACTGTCACGCCGACGGTCAAGGTATTCTTTGACAGCATTCCAGTCAAGCCGATCTAGGCTATTTCATCAGAAATATCCGGACATCCCTATGTAACGCGGAATAGACTATTAATTGTCAAGAGAGAAAATCCTGCGAGCATAAAAGGAGGCGGAGATTACTGTGTTGTCAATTGAGAGGCAGTAACAGCAGGGTAGATTGCCCAGGCGAGCTCAGTGAATTCGACATTGGATGTCGCCTGAACAACAAATGCATCACTGACATTTCAGTCGCTCTATGGCTGCCCAAGTCCACTGCTGGCGGTGTAATGTCTAGTGGAAACACGAAGGGACAACAACAGGTAAACCAAGACCAGACAAACCTCCGCTCAGCTAGCACAATGATTGTGTGTATGGAGTTAAGAAAGAATGGGGTACAATGGTCGAACAGCTCCTCATGAGCCACACAGTTCTGCAGTCATTGGTTAAAGACGCTTGAGGTGGTGTAAAGAGCGACCCCATTTGACAGTGGATGACTGGACACGAATGATGAAGCATGATAAATCACGCTAAACCTTGTGGCAATCCAATGGAAGGTTTGACGAATTTCTGGAGAACTTTATCTAAATGGCTCTGAGCACTATGGGACTCAACTGCTGAGGTCATTAGTCCCCTAGAACTTAGAACTAGTTAAACCTAACTAACCTAAGGACATCACAAACATCCATGCCCGAGGCAGGATTCGAACCTGCGACCGTAGCGGTCTTGCGGTTCCAGACTGCAGCGCCTTTAACCGCACGGCCACTTCGGCCGGCGAACTTTATCTACCATACGTGTAGCGTCAACAGTGAAGTACAGAGGATGTGATATTACAGTATGGGGGTTCTTTTCCTTGTTACGGTGCGGTCTTTTCATTGCGCTAAAGAAAACGCTAAATGTTGAAGGATATGAACAAATTTTACAGAACTGTGTACTGCGTACAGTAGAGGAACAGTTTGGGGACGATGATTGCTTGTATCAGCATGATAATGCACCCTGTTAATATCAGCATCTGTGAGACAATAACATTCCTCAAATGGATTTGTCTGCCCAGAGTCTCGAGCTGAACCCAGTGGAACCTCTTGTGGTTGGGTTATAACGTCGACCTTTCTCCAGACCGCAGATCCAACATCTCTACCGTCTCTGGTTTCGGCTGTTGATGATGAATGGGCTTCCATTCCCCCACAGATATTGAGATACTTCATAAGAAAAGTCACCAGCAGATTTCCAGCCGTTATAAAGGCCAATGGTGAGCACAGCGCATGTTAATGTCCGGTAACAGGTGTCCGGTTACTTTTTATCAGACTGTGTACTCCAGCCACTGTGGTGACAGGAGCAGTCACTCTTCAGCTGTCTCGATTTCAGTTTATCACTATAGTCTCTTCAGTTTCAGTTTTAGCACTCAGCTTACACTTTAAGACACATACATTGTACTGAATTTTGCTCTCACATGAGTCTTGTAACAAATTGCAAGCATTCTATGATAAATTTGCTCTATATTTTAATCTAATACAGTTTTCAGTAGTTATTATCATACCAGATACCACCTAGAACATTTTTTATATACATAATGTTACCGTGGCGATGAAACAGACTTTCAGGTATGAAGAGAAGGACAAATATACTAATTTGAGGTGAGGAACTCTGGGCCGGAAACGAATAAGTCGGAGACTACGAAACCAAATATGTTATCGGATAATTCTGACACTGGAATACGAGTAACAGCAGTTGGTTGTTTGTACAATGTAACATATTAATTTTTTTTTGTACATGTAGCTGTTAACATTGAAGGGAAGCCAAACCTGACCAACATGCAAGCGTACATCATAAGGTAGAGACATGAAACTCCACAAGCAAACTGCTGATTGCATGTCATAGGCACTTGCATGTCAGTCTTGATGTAAAGGTCCGTAAGACTACTTTCTGTGCGTCCAAGTTGAGGTGTACAGTCGATCAGCCCAACTGAAATGGCGTTGCCTGTAGATACGAAATTATTAGTCACGTACGGAAGAGCAAATGGAAACTGTAGGGAAGCTAATAGTTTGTTTTGGGACATCATCACGGTTCCAAAAATGTTCCGACGGGCAAAGAAATCAGTGTGGCGATCCGATGGCAGGGTGTGGGTATGGCGAATGCCCGGTGAACGTCATCTGCCAGCGTGTGCAGTGCCAACAGTAAAATTCGGAGGTGGTGGCGTTATGGTGTGGTCGTGTTTTTCATGCAGGAGGCTTGCACCCCTTGTTGGTTTGAGTGTAACTATCACAGCACAGGCCTACGTTGATGTTTTAAGCACCTCGTTGCTTCACACTATATAAGAGCAATTTGGGAATGACGGTTGCATCTTTCAACACTATCGAGCACCTGTTCATAATACACGGCCTGTGGCGGAGTGGTTACACAACAATAACATCCCTGTAACGGGCTGGCCTGCACAGAGTCCCGACCTGGACAGAACACCTTTGGGATGTTTTGGAACGCCGACTTCGTCCCAGTCCTCACCAACCGACATCGAACCTCTCCTCAGTGCACCATTCCGTGAAGAATGGCCTGCCATTCCCCAAGAAACCTTCCAGAACGTGACTGAACGTATGCCTGCGAGAGTGGAAGCTGTCATGAAGGCTAAGATTGTGCCAACACCATATTGAATTCCAGCATTTCCGATGGAGGGCGCCACGAACTTATAAGTTATTTTCAACCTGGTGTCCGGATACTTTTGATCACATATTGTATGTCGCGCGGAGTAAAGGAACAGCAGCTACAAAAGTATCACTCACAGAAAATGCAAGCTTTAGAGTCCGCTTATTTCTGACTTCGACTCATGTTGAGGCAATGGATACTGCAGGAGTGTATGATGACTCCTCACTTTCGCGCGTAGATAAGCGCACCGGACAAGAAATTATTCACTCCCAAGAGACATCACGCACATACTGCGTAACACCAGTTCTATACTTTAATGGCCTCAGTTCGGAGAGGACGATAGTCCACAAGTTGCTTTAGTAGTGCCATAGCCAATTGCAGCCACTCGTTTATGATTGGATCCCACAGAGTTACGAGACTGCAAGGATGTTGACTGTAGGAAATAGTCCCAGACATATCTGAGGAGTTAACATCCCGTGATTTAGCGAATCAGTCGAGGTGCGCCTACACCCAACTACAGTTCAGTTTGTGTTGTCTGGCCCATCGAAAATTACAGTTTTTGCGTCACAGTGTTTGCTGCCTCACACTGACTGCAGCGATTCTTCTGTAAACGTGCTCATAAACGTGCTCCGATAGTGCTTCGGGATGCCACGTTGGAATATGCTTCAGAGCTTAAGGACAGACGGCTTGTCAGTAACTTTATGCAAAGATATCATTGCAACGCAGCAGCGGATGCAGAAATTTTGTTGTTCAGCAGTAATTACCAAGCAGTGTATTAATATTATGGCGTTTCCTAATAGGGCTATTTCGTTCGTCTCTGCCGTAAGTTAGGCGCTGAAAATAATGAAATTAACAAGTATATGAGGCATATAATTGTCGAGGAAGGCACCATTCACAATTTTACTGGGCAAAGAATCAACACTAAAAACTCCACGTTCGAGTCTGAGTCTGTCAGGTTATACATTGTGTCGTGGCGATTAGTTTTATCTCCTTTTGGTTTAAATTTTATTTTCTAAGACGCAAGGTGCAACAGAAAAATTACGTCATTAAAATTATTAAAGAGTTTTCGACACACATGAAAGTGCGCGTTTTACAATGCCAGGAGGGTAGTGGAAATTGTATGTAATAAATAAATAGCCCGTCTCTGGAGTCGTTGTTGTTAACACATGCATTTGCTGTGGCAATCGATTTGGGTGTAACCAGTTCGAATCTTGGTAATGAAATAAATGTTCAGCGCTGGTATTTCATCGGCAATGTCTGCTGAGAAAGGTTTGCGTAAAATTCCTAATCATCAGACAATTAGTCATTGTCGTGGGTTCTATTCATAAACTTTCTGGTGTACCATACCCAATGAGAACATGTTACACTGTTGATAATAGTCTGTTTGTCGGGTGGAAACGTTAAATCGGTTGCCTCCTTGCTGCTTATCGAGAGGAGAAGGCTGCATGCCGACAACCGGTTTTCTTCTCTCCCTTCCCCCATTATCATCATGAACACGACGTTGCCCTCCTCAAGTACTTGTCACATTCACCTGCAGTAAATAGTTACACTTAAGAAATGTGGCACATTAGTAAGGCGTGCACCTAGCCTTGAACCAAACGAATAACACTTTTTTAAACGCGCTAAAAACGTGTTATTAATATAAGAGACGTAATTACATAATCGGTATGAAAAGCCACGTTATTGCATTACTAATATCACAGCATGTGTCAATGTTACTTTGTATGGTCGTTCTTATGTGATGTCTAATCATAAGGACGTAAGTACATTCCTGTTTCTGCCACTAGAATGAGACTGGCGCCTAGTCACGGTCATGTCTGTTATAACACGCCACATATGAAATATTTTCAGGAGTTATATACTATTCATATTCCCAGTGAGTCATCACATGCCTGGGAAATTTTCATCCGGAAGGCAGACAGTTTTATGAGGCAGCACTTATAGTTGATGAACTATGTCGGTTCTATGCTTCTCTGGTTACAGCCTCTCAGAGAGAAGAGGAGAAAGGAGAAGAAGAAGAAAACGATATTGCTACCATGAGTTCTAATATACTATACTTACACACGAGCATCATTTCAGAAGAGTGATCTTCCCAAACAATGATTTCTGTATCTTTCATTTCGCAACAGAGTATACACTACCATGAAACCTGCTGATAGATTACAACTGTGTGCAGAACCAGGATTCATATCGAGACTTTTTCCTGGGATGGACAAAGCTGTTAGCGACTATCTATCGTATTACAGTTCACATACTGGCACACAGCTTCACCTGCCATTATTTGGTTCCTACGTTCCAAACTAAGGTACCACATGTCAGTCGCAGTCCAGCATATAATTGAAATCTCTAAGGAAGTTTAATGATGAATTTTTTAATTTTCTGGTGTACAATGCACTCAGCAAAACGTTTTAACATAACTAGCAATGGAAACATCAGTAATTGAGGAATTAGTTTCAGAAACTTAAGACAGATTATTAACAGCACCCATTATAATGGAGACATTATTAAATGTGACCTTTGTTTCGCGTACCGACAGCATTGACGCTTTTTCAAAATTCCTGATCTTATTTTCTACAGGCTATACTTTACAGATTTTATAAGCGACGTAATTGTGTATAACCATAAAAAAGCTGCGAAAATCATAATTTTACTGCAACTAGTTAGACAGCAGGTCATCGTCTGGCTGGCTTTAGAATTTTAAAATAGCGTATACAACATATCCGTAATTTTAATTTATGCATCTGTTTAATGCAGAGACAGTAAGTAGGAGTAGCGTATGGCATGGCATGATCTAGCCCACAACACAACTCGAAGTTTAGTTCTGGGCTAAATGATGTTGCGTCGTCTTCCACTGCACTAAATACACAAATAACATATTATGAATTATGGCCATGTGATATAATCCGTTTTCAAATTCCTAAGTCCGTCAGATACTACCAAAAGTTGATACGGGACAGCCAAGTTTTTAGTAGATTTTTGTTGGCTACACACAATAATGTCATTTATAAAAGTTGTAACGTACTACCTGAAGAACATAGTATGGGGCATTTTGAAAAAGCTCCACCGCTGTCAGCACGTGAAGCAAACGTACAGGTTACATTCGTCAGTTATTGCAATTCATTTAGATGCTAAATCAACGAATTCAGATGTACACTTCATTCTGAAAGGAATGATGCAGTAGTCACTAAAGATTGGGGTTTATCATATTCATGTGATTAATCCGGATTAAACTATAAATAATTAATGTTAATTTTATTGTGTTTCCACTCTTAACTGTTACCTGACGCATCTGTGATTTTCAGTAAGAACTTTTAAACTGTCGTGGCATCAAATAAAAGTGGCTACGGACACATTCTGCAATATTATCTACTAAATCGCTTCAATCAAGTCAAAAATTCATTTTCACTAAGTGCTGAAGGAGGATTCATAACAGATAACTGATATATTACTATCGCACATATGCTTGCGAAGCAAGCTGAACAAGAAGGAAAACGTAACCACTGTCATGAAACGAAAAACGGCCATAATCCACTTGAGTTGGACGTTGTCGTTTGAGATTATAAAACCAGAAGCATATTAAAGCAAAATAATCCCATTGGCCTTCACATCTTCCCTGAAACAACAGTTCCTGTTGAGAAGATTCATAAAGCGTAGTAGGCGAGGCACGACTAATTCAGTTTCCCTGACACTCTGAAACAAGAAATGCCTGCTATCCTTTGCGGCAGTAAGTGATGTCACGCTCAGTGTGATGTTAGCACTTGAAGGAAACCTAGATATAGGTTGCTGGACGAAAGATTGAAACCTGCTCATCCCAAATACGAGGGCACTGCCTTCCCGATTAGTGCAAGACATGGCACAGACGAAGAGATTCTGAGTTACCTGCAACTTATTTTAGTGAACATGGTTAGCCGAGCAGGCTTACTATTGAAAAGTACAGACGAAATTTATTGCTGCTGTCTCTCACCAAGCGACACTGTCCATCACCAATTTTCAAAGAAGGTGAAACTTTAGTACAATCTACTGTACTCTTACAATATTCTTAAAAAGTCGCAATAGTCTGTCAAGCACCTCGATAAAAATGAAATGTCGTAATGAGGTTTTCACTGATAAAATACACTTCATCTGCACAGCTTTGACGACTTCTCCCTACCTCCCCTCCCCCCCCCCACTCCCCACTCCCACCCCCACCCCAACCAAATTGAAATCTGATGACTTCTGAGCTTCTGCCTACCCACTTATAGTTTCAGAGCAATCTCCTTCCACTTTTTGGACCAAAATAACTTTGGATTGCAGAGACAAGGACATCATAGTCCAAGATGGCAGTGATAGAAAATTTAAAAAGTCCATGATGGTAGAAGCCAAGATAGAAGTGGACTTGTAGAAAATGATGGATCCAAGAATGTTTACTCTATTAGAGACTGCACGAAAAATCTGTTCATAAATCTCCATCCAATTTTCATCTGTTTAAAATGATGGTTACATTAAAACTGAATGTGGTGACCTCAACATCGTGCATCTAGCAACAGCAGAAAAATAAAGAAGATAAATAAGGAGCTTTCACCGATTTGGAAGTGAATATCCAGTGTGTTATTTTAGATCAACAAATTTTATAAAGGTGATGAGGTTGTCATAGTCTTCGCAATACAGCTACTTTATCAACCACATAAAGTGTGGAATAAAACCTAGATAAAACTGGTCAACTCAAACACGATGTCAGTGTTGCCATCTAAATACGTCTTCTTAGTGATATTGATTTACACTGGGTAATCTTAGATTGTTTTTCAGCTAATGCCATTAATTATCAATTGGGTTTCATCTTCCTTCTGATATCTAGAAACGGCATCCTTAGAGTGCACGCACGTTAGTACCTCACAGCGTAAATTACCTGAGTTATTTAACTGTATCACATTGTATTTCTTCTGTTAAAAGCTCCATTAAAGCACAGAATTATTCTCAAAGAAACGCTTTGGTCAAGTTATGATCGCTGAGGGAAAAGATATGTGGCATGTTAAGTGGGTTTTCACTGTAGATTACAAGGATACCAGATAGATTCCAGTTACAAACACTCGAATTTTAACGTAAACGTTGTATATTAATAATCGTCGTAAGTTTGACACTGAGAAAAAAACAATGATTTCTGTAAATCACTGGACATGGAAAAAGAAACGTAACTCAACTTTTCGGTTTTGTGTGACCGAACTTACGCACAGAACCAATCTTTGTAACGTGGTATTTAATTACCTGGTGGGACATACATGGCGGGCTGCATGAACGGATGACATGTGACTCTCTGTCCTCTTTTTAGTCTGATTGTGAATGAGGTACAGCTTTCACACGTGCAGTTTCAGTTCACTCTTACAAACTTATACAGGTACGTTTGCCCCGATTAGCATAAAACTGAAGTAACATGTTTTGTATCAGAAAGATTTACACTGATCGGCGAGAACAGTATGACCACCGACCTACTATCGATGTAAATACGTCCAGGCGATAGCAGCGTCACCTGGCGAGGAATGGTTGCTTGTCAGACACACGCATGGTGCATGTAATATCATTGAGCGCGATGACCGAATGAGAAAGGCACGCGATCTATCCGAGTTTGACCGAGGACAGATTGTAAATGGCCCGGAGCCTCGGCACAAGCATTTCGGAAACTACACGACTTGTCGGATGTTACAGGGATGCTATGGTGAGTGTCTTCAACACGTTGCGAAACTAAGGTGAAACCAATTCCTAAAGTACATCAAATGAACTCGCAGTTGCGAATGAGGACTACCATCAGCTGTAGAATGTGATGAGGACAATGAAAATCTGTGCCGGACTGGGACTCAAACCCGGATTTCCCGCTTATAGCGAGTGGTCACTTTACCATTTGGCTACCCGTGCACAACTCACGGCCAGACCGAAATTTTCATACGTCATCAACCGTGAGTCATTTGAGTCTGGCCTTGGAAAATCCGGGTTCGAGTCTCAATCGGGCACAGATTTTCATTGTCGTCATCCCAATCTACAGTTGATTGTAGTTGTTGTTCGCAATTGCGAAATCATTTGATGTGTTTCGTAACGGCAGTGGTCGCCGCTGCGCCTGTTGCTTTGGAAAGGAACTTTGCATCATAATCAGAATAACACAAGCACTGCAATATCGTACTTCCAGAAGACGTGGCATTTGGCGGCTGCTCCTCATTACAGATGTCAGACGTCGTAGGCTGGGCAGACTGGTAAAACAAGACATCATACTTTAATGCTGGGCAGAGTACTAGTGTGTCTGAACACACAGTGCACCGAACACTCCTAACGATGGGCCTCCGCAGCCGACAACCCATGTACATGCCAATGTTAACACCACGACATCGGCAGCTAAAACTGAAATGGGCCCGTGACCATCGGAACTGTATGTTGGTGCAGTGGCAGAGCGTACATAGGTCTGATGAATCCTGATAACTTCTTCATCATGGCCATGGGAGGGCACGAATCTGTTGTCTTCCACGGGAACAACTCCTTGACGCCTGTACTGCGGGACGGAGACAAGTCGACACCGGCTCCTTTATGCTCTGGGGAACATTCACGTGGGCATCCATGGATCCAGTGGAGCTCGTGCAGGGTACCATGACGGCCAAAGAGTGTCCTAAACTGGTTCCAGACCACGTACACCCCTTCATAACGATCATGTCTCCCAACGGCAGTGGCATTTTTCACTTGTTCATCTTCAATCATGAAGCCATTACTTACCGAGTTCGTCTGACGACGTTCATAATCAGCAAGGATGTTGTTGGTGCAAACTTGTGTAGTCACACTTCTACGTGGAAAGTGAATCCACTAAAAGGTATAACTCGTCAACGTCGACACTGCCTTATCTGAAAGGAAACAGTTTGTCAGATGTCTGATGGACGGCAACGCATCTGCAGATGACATAGTGAATCGAATAGAGTTGCAAAATCAGTCGATGAATTGCAAATGATTGCAAACTTGTTCTTTTATCCGATGAATACCATTTGTTTCAAGCTTCCGATCGGATGCCGGCATGGTTCTGACCAAGCGAGATCATTAACTCTGGTTCTTAATAAGGCACTGATTATGCTGTCGGTGGTCGCATATGCACAGTGATTCTGTGATGATGGTACAGACTGTCATGGGTGATGGAGAAGGGTAAATTTGCCAATCTGAGGTAAGGGACCATTGTCCGGAAAAGACCGAATCGATGGTATAAGCGAAAATCCGCTCAAGTTCCCTTTAGCCTCGCACAGCCCTCAAATTAAGTGCCCCAAATTCCGAACTCTTATCATGACGTGCAGAATTCCCCCTGAACACTTCTCAATACCGGACAGTTTCTTTCTTCTGTTGATTGGCTAGTAACGGCGCAGGTAACTTGATGTCAGAGACACCGAAATTTCTGGGTCTACAGTACAGCAATAACGAATTCCATTTACCGACGCAGGTTTCACAAGCTACTATATTTACAACAGTCGTTTAAAGTAGCGTTCCGCAACATCAACATAGGCATTGCATCATAGCACAAAGTTCTGTCATATCCGTTCTAAAATCCCCATTGCCGCTTGAAGCATGTTGCAGGCAGCGAAAATTCTTGCCTGGAGATTCTCTTCAGTCTCGACAGACACCTCGTACACAAAACTCATGGCTTCACAAGAAAAATCAAGTGAGGTGAGATCGCTGAAAGTGCTGGCCACGAAACAGGACCTCCTCTGCCTACTCACCTTTTAGAGAGCTTCTGATTCAAGTGTTCAAGGACCATCAGTCCAAAATGAGGTGAGGCTCCATTATGTAGGAACCACGCAAGTTGACGAATAACAAGTGGGATATATTCCAGGAACCTGGGTTGTAGGTCTCCGGTAAACACTGTGTACACCGCTGCATTTAAGCGGGGATGAGTAGATGGCTCTCAAAACTGTAGCGTGAGTATTTCATCGGCCCAAATATGACTATTTAGCATTTCGTCTGTGGTGAAGTAGGCTTCATCCGTAAAAGGTACATTGGCAGCAAAGTGAAGATTATCTGTAAATCGCTGCAAGAACAATTAGCTGAACACAGCATGAGGTCCGAATCAGCAGATGTCAAAGCATGCACTTCCTGTGAATGGCAGGAGTGTAGCTGCATTTTCCGTTATACTCGCCACACAGTACTCTGTGAAACACTCATTTCACTTGCAACTAATCGAGTGCTGGTTGCTGGCGCCTCATCCACTCGGGCAAACACTGCATCTTCTAAATTGGGAATCCGTGTAGTTCGTCGTCCTCCTCGGTTGTATTACTGTGGTACCATTTCCCCTGTCCCACTTAATTGTTGGGACAGTCTTGGAAACATGATATGAGCATTATGTCTTCTACCCGGATATCTGATCCTTTAGAACCTCTCCGCTTCTCTGCTGCTTCCATTTGTTTGCCAGTACACAAAAGTCATGTCTGCAACTTCCGCCACTAGGTACAACTCCATTTGGTTAGGGCTGATAGACTTTAGCACTTCAACTTGTAAACGCAGACTGCACTCTGCTAAAAAGTATAGACATAGTACACCAGAATTGCTCATGTAAGTACAAAGTACGCCATCTGCAACCTCTTAATGCTCGTTGGGGTTGCCTACCCCACAATATTAGCAACATCAGTACCAGTATGTGCATTCCACTGTCAAAGGTATCAGAAGGGTTTTCTCTTATAACTTTCGACTCGGTCATTTCCAGAACGGGGATCCTTTACCTCAAAATGAAACATCTACTGGCCCCTGTCATCTTTGAAAGTTTTAATATCATCACGGAATCAACCTGTAATGTAACATTTTTATTGTAGGATGTACTGTGCACGTTGATCGTCCTATGCTGATCAGCTCATGACAGTTGCTTCAAGGGGCTGCTTGCAGACAATTCGCAGAATTCAACTACCATCAACAGGATAGTGAATCACCCACACGCTAAGTAAGGGTAGTTCAGGAGTGGTTCAGTGTGATTCTATGGAATAATAACCTAAATTCCGGCCGAAATGTTAACTTTACTTACTCAAATCTGAGAACAGAACTACTCTTGCATAATAATCTCCATCTACAAATTCTAGAGAACTAAATAAACCTCGTGATGCTCCCAGCCTGACTGAGCCTTTCGATTTCACACCAATTGGGCAACTTCCCTGTTAATGCCGCTACCTGTTTATTAAAGAAGCTTCTCATATGGGGTCAAAAGGCTAATAGAACCCTGTTTCAGATATTCCCATGACAGAAACGACTGAAGTATTTTCTGGGAATCGAACTACGGACCTTCGCTTCAATGGACAGAGAATCTAATCACGACGATGGCGGCCCACTAGAAAACTTAGAAGAGTAGCTGAACAAGCTTCGATCAGTATTTCTCGAGAGGTTATGCTACTCACCTATTGAGCAGATATTTTGTTGGATTCCCACGTTCCGTAAACCTAGGAATCCTTCATTAAGTCAAGTCCCCATCCCACAACATTTCATTGTTGGTGTACATAATCTTTTTCCGCCCATATGCAGACTGTATTTCATTGCGTTTTAGCCTTGGATTTTTTTTTGTCTCTGAATGCAATGTGATGAATACTGCAAAGCAGTGCCCATGTTAGCAGGGTCATGTTTGCAAGCTTTTGTAATGAGATACAGAAGCCTTTAAATTTGAAACTGGTACCGTCTAATGTAAATCACAAGCCTTGGCAGGCTAAGGATGTCCTTTGACATCTGTAAGTTGTACTTTCATCTCTTACTTATTTGAGGGGTACTTGCGAAGATACCCATTCTATGATCATATTTAGTTCTGAGTTTGTAAATTGTAGTGATATTGACAAATAGCCAGACTCGCTTTCTTAGACTTGAGCGCAATTCTTCAGGAATTATAATTTTTCTCGGCTTATTAAATCTGTATTTTATGGCACAACCTACAGTGGTTGAGAGTCTCTAGATGGCAGTCATTGTCACACTAGCCAGTGTTCATGAAGTCTTCCTTACCAATAGTGATATGTGTTGCTGCATCATATAAACTAAGTTACGACGCGAAACTAATTTCTATATTGGAGCAACTGACGGTAGGCAGCATATCACTTACAGCAGGGAGACAAATATTGAACTGGAACAGAATCGATCTACAAAAGAGGTCCAAAATATTCAAAGTAGAATGGTGGGCACTGATGATATTCGCCAAAGGGTTAAAAAAGAAATAAGGAAGGGTAGAATCTAACGTCCCATTGAGATCGAGCTTATTAGATATGATGTACTCTGTAGCAGGAATGCTGTGGCAGCTCTGGGCCAAATATGCACACACGCCGTTCCTCGGACTGTTACAGGTGTAAGCTCAGACTGTAGTGGATGAAGGGCACGCCCCCTCTGATGTCACAATCCAAGATAGCGATAAGCCACGCTCCTCTCCTCTAATCACAGTCCAGTATTTTACCTGCCACTGACATGAAACAGCGAATCACATCCCAGTATTTCATCAGCCAATGTAACGAAACACCCAGACTCAGTCCAGTATTTTTCCAGTCATTAAGAAGAAACAGCCAATCACAACCCAATGCTTTACCAACCACTGAAATGAAACAGCCACTCCCAGTGTACCCCAGAGCAGCCCGTCTTGACCATGTTCATAAGTATCCAAATGATCTGAATCTTTTGCGTCATGTGCAAAAATACTTCCGGCATATCTGCATTTTTCTTCTACAGAAAAAACACACACACACACACATACACAGGTGGCCACGAAAATTGATGCCTTAAACATGACAGTGAACTCCCAAAAATAAATGTTTCCATATTATTTCCACATCTAAATTATTGAAAAACGGACCTGTTTAAAGACGGAGCTGACACTTAATTTTTAGGTCTAAATGTGGCAATTCATCAGAAAAACCTCACTAGGCTTATATCTGCAGAAAACTGAAGAAATATACCGATCAGGCAAGCACACAGACATATAGACAGTCTGAATTACTGTCAGCTACTGGAAGAATATAATAACATCATCGTAGGCCTAAGTGAGAATATGAACAAAAACAAACCTGAACAGGTATCAATTTAGGGGGAAGAAGACAACACACACAATGTATAAGTCGAGTTTCACAATGTTATTTCCACGTTTAAATATTCCATCAGACAGGAAAATATTTCCTTTTATTGCTTTTCGTCTAAGCATAATCGAGCTGTGTACATTTTTCTAGGAGGGCAGCTACATTTACTGGTCCGTACTATGATGCCAAGGCTCTCTAAAAAATTGCAGTCTGTATTATCCACAATCAACTACTACCTAATACCAAGATCTAATTGTGCTGCTGAAAAATACAGGATGTAAAAGCTCACAACATCGCCAATGACAAACGAACTGAGCAAGCACCATTTTAGGGAGGGAAGAAGACAATTTGATGACATCTTTATCAAGTTGTTTCACTTACACTGTACATTTTCGTAATACGCAACGAGACATTTATAATGCATGGAATACGAATAAGAGAGGGCAGTTTGTTAGTCTTGCAGCAATACTGCCTCACAATGTAAACTGACCATCATTGCCCCCTTCTGCGTATGGGATAACAAACAGTAGTCCCCATGTAGACTGCCAAACATGGCCTACAGGAGGTAATGGTGGTCATCATCTAAACTTACCGTCCTTTCCCTAGAGGGGGAGGAGGTAATGGAGGTAATCCTGTAAAGTGACCATTATTACCCACAGAAGGGTAAAGACGGTCACCCTTTATAATGACCATCATTACCCAACCCTGAAAACTGACCATCATTGCCCCACACGCCATAAACTGACCATCCTTGCTCCCATATAGTTTCAAGATCCAATAACTGACATACACTGCACATACAGAGTCAGCTCTTGGTTTTACAATACGAGTTTAAGATCCAGTAGCCGACACCTGCTATCGGACTATGGTCCATATACTATCACCATGCATTTGTGGTAATTATAGTCACCATACCAACCGACTATCACTGCTCTACTTTGTTACAATTTCTTGTAATACGGCGATGTATGAAAACAATTGGTTATAACGTTGCTGTCATCGGTTTTAGATAGCTCTCACCAGTTTTAGTTGATTTATAATAAATAATCTGACCACCATTGCTCCAATTTGTTACAAAATGAAAATGTATAAAGCATTTTGTTTTAATTTTAACGTAAAATGACGATGTGTGGGGTGATGTGTCATTTAGTCTCCATTGTGCAGCAGGAGATGACAAATGTTCTACACTGAAAGATAACGACTTAGCATGTTGCTCACTGGCTGACTTTGAAATCGATTTTAATCTAGCTAAGACGACTTTCTGACAAATTTAGGCGTTGGAATAATATTGTTCACATTGGTTCAGATATCAAACTGTTCTCATTGATAAGTGTACCTTAAGCTGTAACTCGAGTCAACTGTAGCGTCCATGTGCGTTTTGTCACGTTACGGAACCAGTGTTTATATATTTTGACATATTTAATGGATAGTACACACGTTTAACAAAGCTTGTCAACGAACGTATAATTTATTTCATTAGTGCCAATAAGCGAACAACGAGTATTTTGACCAGTAGTACAGACAGTTTCGATGGGGGAGTATTTAGTTTGAGGATCCACTGTGCCTTCAAAAGTGTGGTAAATAATCGAACTTTGGTCATCACCAGTGTATCTTAACCCGTAAGATTTGCCAGTAGTGTAAATATGTGAGCTGGTGTATTTTTTAATGTATTCAACAGTCAAGTTACGGGGGTAGCGCCATGTTTCTTATGTGGTCGATATCTTACATATTTTGAGAAATAATTTTCTTTTGGTGGAAAGATCGAATTTTCGTTTTCAATTAGAGATCTGTGGCGCAGCAAAGAGCTATCGAAGTTTCAAGCCCATGTGTTGAAACTTGTTTCACCACCGTCTTTGGCCATGTTTACATTTGTAATCTATTCCATGCATTATGAATGTATGCTTGCGTATTACGAAAATACACAGTTTAAGTGCAACAACTTAATAAAGTTGTCATAAAAAGGTATTCTTCCTTACCTAAAATGGTGCTCGCTCAGTTCGTTTGTCTTTGGCGATGTTGAGTGCTTTTACATCCAGCATTTTGAAGCAACACTATTAGATTTTCGTATTATCTCCAGTAATACTGTGGGTAATGCAGTCTCTAAACCCTTTAGAGAGCCTTGGCACCACAATTCGGACCAGTAAATGTTGTAACCCTCCTAGAAAACTGTATGTAACTTGATATGCTTAGACCAAATCTAATAAAAAGCAATTCTATGCTGTCTGATGGACATCTTAAAGTGAAAATAATATTGTGTGTGTTTTCTTCTTCCCCCTAAATTGGTGCTTGTTACGGTTCGTTTTTGGTCATGTTCCCACTTAGGCCTAGGCTGGCGTTAATTGCATTCTCCCAGTAGCTGATAGTAATTCAGACTGCCTGTTGGCAGTGCGGAATGAGAAGCGGTTTAAGAAAGTGAAGCATAATGCAGCGTAGGAAATACTGCAGAATGGTAAAAACTGCGAAGTGCAAATCTGAAATGAAGCCTTCCTACGCCAACTACTGCTAGCAAGTAGGGAAGATGCAGAATGTGTAAATAAACACCAACAACCGTGGAAGATGCTTTATAAATAAAAGCGAAACGCGTCTGATGTAATTCTTTTTAATTAAAGTGCAGTCACCTCAAAACGGATAACCTACAGTAACAGACTGCCTAGTTGTTTGTGAGCTTGCCTCCATAGTATAGTATTTCATCTGTTTTCTACAGATATAAGTCTGGTGAGGTTTTCTGGTGCATTGTCTCATTTAGGCCTAAAAATTAAGTGTCAGCCGCCTGCTTAGTATGTTATTTTTAGACACATGCGTTTTTTAACAATTTGCACGTGGAAATAACATGAAAGCACTTATTTTTGAGTCCGCTATCATGTTTTAGGCTTCAATTTTTATGGAGATGTGTGTGTGTAGAAATAAGATTGTGATGCATTCTTGTCAAGCCTCACAGACTAATTTAAATGTAGAGATTCTTAATTTGAGGACGCATCGTGCCGTACACTAAGGATGGTACAGAGATCGAACTTTGGATGGTTACAAGTGCTGCTTGCCCTGTAAGTTCATCGCATGAGCGTTTTGCTGACGAAGAAGTTTGTCCATTTTAGATGCAGATATGCTGGAAGTTACAACCTTTGATAAATACTTCTGCAAAAAATTCAGATCATCTGGAAACTTACGAACATGGCCAAGATTGCTGCTCTGTGGTACACTGAGATGGCTCTTTCATTTCAGTGGTTGGTAAAGTACTGGGATGTGATTGGCTGTTTTGTTTTAATGGATGGTAGAAATACTGGGCTAAGATTGAGCTTTTTGTTTTATTGGCTGGTAAAATACACTATGTGTTCAAAAGTATCCGCAGACACCCAAAAAATACGTTTTCTATATCAGGTGCATTGTGCGGCCACCTACTGCTAGATACTCCATATCAGCGACCTGTGTAGTCGTTAGACATCGTGAGCGAGCAGAATGGGATGCTCATGAACTTCTAATGTGATGAGGTGATTGGGTGCCACTTGTGTCATACGTCTGTACGCGAGATTTCAACACTTTTAAACATCCCTAGGTGCACGGTTTCCAATGTGATAGTGAAGTGGAAACGTGACGAGCAACGTGCAGCAAAAAAGCGTACAGGCCGACCTGGTCTGTTGACTGACATAGACCGCCGACAGTTGAAGAGGGTCGTAATATGTAATAGGCAGACATCTATCGAGACCATCACACAGGAATTCCAAACTATTTCAGGATCCACTGCAAGTACTATGACAGTTAGGCGGGAGGTGAGAAAATTTGGATTTCATGGTCGAGCAACTGCTCATAATCCACACGTCAAGCCGGTAAATACCAAACGACGCCTCGCTTGGTGTAAGGAGCGTAAACATTCTAAGCAAAGAAGGGAAGGCAGAAAGGTGGAAGGAGTATAGATGGTCTATACAAGGGTGATGTACTTGAGGACAATTTATGGAAATGGAAGAGGATGTAGATGAAGATGAAATGGGAGATATGATACTGCGTGAAGAGTTTGACAAAGCACTGAAAGACCTGAGTCGAAACAAGGCCCCCGGAGTAGACAACATTCCATTAGAACTACTGACAGCCTTGGGAGAGCCAGTCCTGACAAAACTGTACCATCTGGTGAGCAAGATGTATGAGACAGGTGAAATACCCTCAGACTTCAAGAAGAATATAATAATTCCAATCCCAAAGAAAGCAGGTGTTGACAGATGTGAAAATTACCGAACTATCAGGTTAATAAGTCACAGTTGCAAAATACTAACGCGAATTCTTTACAGACGAATGGAAAAACTGATAGAAGCCGACCTCGGGGAAGATGAGTTTGGATTCCGTAGAAATGTAGGAACACGTGAGGCAATATTGACCCTACGACTTATCTTAGAAGAAAGATTAAGGAAAGGCAAACCTACGTTTCTAGCATTTGTAGACGTAGAGAAAGCTTTTGACAATGTTGGTTGGAATACTCTCTTTCAAATTCTGAAGGTAACAGGGGTAAAATACAGGGAGCGAAAGGCTATTTACAATTTGTACAGAAAGCAGATGGCAGTTATAACAGTCGAGGGGTATGAAAGGGAAGCAGTGGTAGGGAATGGAGTGAGACAGGGTTGTACCCTATCCCCGATGTTATTCAATCTGTATATTGAGCAAGCAGTAAAGGAAACAAAAGAAAAGTGCGGAGTAGGTATTAAAATCCATGGAGAAGAAATAAAAACTTTGAGGTTCGCCGATGACATTGTAATTCTGTCAGAGACAGCATAGGCCGTGGAAGATCAGTTGAACGGAATGGACAGTGTCTTGAAAGGAGGGTATAAGATGAACATCAACAAAAGCAAAACGAGGATAATGGAATTTAGTTGAATTAAGTCGGGTGATGCTGAGGGAATTAGATCAGGAAAGGAGACACTTAAAGTAGTATAGGAGTTTTGTAATTTGGGGAGCAAAATAACTGACGATGGTCGAAGTAGAGAGGATATAAAATGTAGACTGGCAATGGCAAGGAAAGCGTTTCTGAAGAAGAAAAATTTGTTAACATCATGTATAGATATAAGTGTCAGGAAGTCGTTTCTGAAAGTATTGGTATGGAGTGTAGCCATGTATGGAAGTGAAAAGTGGACGATAAATAGTTTAGACAAGAAGAGATGGTTCAAATGGCTCTGAGCACTATGGGACTTAACATCTATGGTCATCAGTCCCCTATAACTTAGAACTACTTAAACCTAACTAACCTAAGGACATCACACAACACCCAGCCATCACGAGGCAGAGAAAATCCCTGACCCCGCCGGGAATCGAACCCGGGAACCCGGGCGCGGGAAGCGAGAACGCTACCGCACGACCACGAGATGCGGGCAGACAAGAAGAGAATGTGGTGCTACAGAAGAATGCTGAAGATTAGAAGGGTATATCATATAACTAATGAGGAGGTGTTGAATAGAATTGGGGAGAAGAGGAGCTTGTGGCACAACTTGACTAGAAGAAGGGATCGGTTGGTAGGTCATGTTCTGAGACATCGAGGGATCACCAATTTAGTGTTGGAGGGCAGCGTGGAGGGTAAAAATCGTAGAGGGAGACCAAGAGATGAATACACTAAGCAGATTCAGAAGGATGTAGCCTGCAGTAGGTACTGCCAGATGAAGAAGCTTGCACAGGATAGAGTAGCATGGAGAGCTGCATCAAACCAGTCTCAGGACTGAAGACCACAACAACACAACAACAACAAATTACTTGCATGATATTGGTGACGTGTGAGTCACATTTAAAAATGGATTGAAACAGCAAGTCTAATGGTCATGTCTTACCTATTTACTATACTTTCGGTATTATACTGCAGACATTTGATAATGACCTAAGGCCGAAACCGGCCAGTAGTGAAATTTATATGCATAGTGTATTAAAGGAATAAGACTGATAGCCTATGGTTGTCAAAATGGTTCCATCATTTAGACGACACATTGAGCCTGTTGACCCGTACATGAAGAAATTATTATAATTTGGTTGAGGAATTATGTAATCCACATACCGCGGATAACGTTGGGACTTATAGTTGTTATTATTGAGTTTTAATCACAAAAAGTCTCAAAGAGCTATTTTGATCAATGAAGTACAGTTTTTTTACATATGTATGAGGAACAACAAATGACAACGATGTAGGATACCGGTACATTATGGGAAGAGATAACAGTATTACAGAACTCAGCGCTTAAGTAAAGAAGGCTGCCGAATTCAGATCCAATTCTGAAGTAAAGGCAGTGTTTACGTATCAAGGAAGACAGTCAAATGTCGCTGTTAAACGTTATTATTTTTATAGCGGATTGCATTTTACCGTGCCTGATTTCATATTTCATACTTTCATATTAAAGTTTTCTTAGTAAACGTATATCGCATTATCGTTATTTACAGCACGAATTACACGTAACACAGGTGACCTTAAATGTTCTGTCTTGATATTACAAAATGAAACTGGAAATGAGATAGTTTACAATGCGTAAAACTTTTTGGCTCTTGTACTAAAAGTATCAATATTTTTCTTCGTCAGCATCAGCACTTATCGGTTCATCTGTCACCAAAAGCTATTTCAGTAATATTTTCGTTTATGAAAAAAATATAGTTCTTCAGTCACTTCTTTACTAATATTCAATTAGTACGACACATTTCGGTAGCGTGCTACCCTCATCAGGTGCATTTCAGTTACATTTATATTACATTAATCTGAAATGTGATTATGTTCATTTGCTGTGTGTGCCAGTGCGGTTATGTATGCATTTTTACTGGAAATGTAGTTGTCTGTCACAGTGAACAATGACAAACACCTTACAGCGTAATTAACATTTTCACATACACATGTTTACATGTTAGTGTGCTTTCCACTGTGCTCTTTGTGCCAGATAACTAATTTTCCAGTAAAACTGTTTGTGAATGCACTAAATAAATGATCTACGCATGCAAATCGCATAATGTAAACACTAATGTATATTTATTTTTCTGTACAGGATTGTTTGTCGACATATATCCTCACTGTTATATACAGAAAATGATCATAATCACACTTAGGATTAATATAATATAAATGTAGCTCAAATGTACCTGAGGATGGTGAAATGCTACCGAAACACCTCATGCGAATGACATATTAGCAAAAAAGTGACTATTGCAGTACAAATTATTTCATAAATTGACAATCCAGTCCTCAAAACATTTCATATAACGTGGATAAATTTAAATTTATCAGTTCTACGTAATTTTTTTTATAAAAAACACTTCTTACTGCTACCTATCGTTATAAATATTCTAACCAGTGAGATGATACTTTGTGGCACACGGAGGGCCTGTGCTAGCGTTTGACCAGCCTCCAGTCGCTCTAGTATTCTACCCTTCATAACGTCATCGGTATGTGTTCTTTCAGCCATTATCAATACACAGTTACCATTAGCACGTCTGAAAACGTCTGCACACCTACACGCTGCACCGTACTCTGACATGCACCAACATACCTCTGCGTATGTGGGCTGCTGCCAGCGCCATTGTGCGACGACCGCAGGCCAGATGCACCGCATGGTCATACCCCGAGGTGATTTAAACCCGAAAACCGCCCACCACAGCGTTGTTTCACCATGTATCAGCATTATCCTTAATTTATGAGCATGAGTGTACTTGTCAAGTCTGGCTATCAATTCTTCGTTTGAAGTGAATCTTCGTCCACCAACAAAAATCTTCAGTTTTGGGAAGAGATGTAAGTTTTATGGAGCCATATCAGGTAAATAAGGCGGGTGTGGCAACAATTCATACCTTAGTTCGTGTAATTTTGCCATGGCGACAGCACATGTGTGCGGGCGCACATTGTCTTGATGGAAGATGACTTTCTTACTTGCTAAACCTGGCTTTTCTTCGCGTATCTTTTGTTGCAATTTGTCCAGGATGTTGGCATAGTATTCTCCAGTAATTGTCTGCCCAGTGGGGAGATAATCTACAAACAGAATCCCCTTTGCATCCCAGAACACTGATGCCATGACCTTTCCCACTGGAGGAATTGTCTTTTCTTTCTTTGGTGGAGGAGAATCAGCATGTTTCCACTGCTTTGACTGTTGTTTTGCGTCTGGGGTATAGTAGTGCACCCAAATCTCATCTGTGGTCACAAACCAGCGCAAAAAATCTTGTTCGTTTCTCCTGAAACGGGCCAAACATTGTTCCGATATGTCCATTCTCATGTTTCGTTCCAGCGTCAAGAGTCATGGCACCCATCTTGCAGATATTCTTTTTTTCATTTCTAATTCTTCAGTTTAAATGTGATATGCCCTTTCAGATGACATCTGGCAAGCGTGAGCAATTTCACACACTTTCAATCGGCGATCCTCCATGACCATTTCGTGCACTTCTGCAATGATTTCTGGAGTAGTGACACGTCTTGGGCGACCACTGCGCGGATCATCATCTAAGCTCTCCCGACCAAATTTAAATTCATTTGTCCACTTGGCAACAGTTGAATACGAAGGAGCAGAGTTCCCCAGTGTGTCCCAGAAATCGGTGTGAATGTCCTCTGCATTCATACCTTTCTTTACGAAGTACTTCATTCACTGCTCGAATCTCGATTTTTTCCATCTACGCAAATCACTACGCGGGAACAACAGAGCTATGTCACCGCCATAGCTATCTTCCACGAGCACTGACGTGGCACATATTAACAGACAACAGTTCAATGAATAGCACGTGAACAACTCGTTGCTCTAGCGCTGACCCTCGTGGTAATTCCGAGAACTTTTCAAACCACCCTCGTAAATGCTCTTGAACTTTATCCATCGATAATCAACGTTGTTAATGCTGGGGATGAAATTTTCATGCCGACCGCTCGAATAATGTGAAATCCGTTCATTGTCGCTCTTGCTAAGGAGAAATATCTCCCTTCCGTTTTTGTATTCCTATTTACAACCGTATTCAGTGATGCTGTATCGGCCTTATGATCACTGATTCCCTGTTCTACGCCAACTGAGTCGGAAAGTTCATGTCTGTTTGTCACCAGCAGATCTAAGATGTTACCTTCACGAGTCGCTTTTTAGAATAAGATAATTTTCGGATTAGGCACTTACAACAATATTCACATGACTTCCTGTCCCTGCTACACGCACTAATCACTTGAATTTCCTAGTCTGTAGCTGGTAAATTGAGATATCCGCCTAGTGCAAGACGACCAGGAAATTTACGCGAAATATTCTCCAGGTTTCCCCTCAAACGATGCGTGGTGGAGGGTACGTTGTACCACTACTAGTCATTCCCCTTCCTTTTCCACTCGCAAAGACAGCGAGTGTAAACTTTCTTTGCTTGACTCTAAAACTGCCACGTTGATATCAGGTAGCCGGTAAAAACATCTAAGAATTAACTTGATTTCCCTTAGACGTGCTATACGCGTCCAGATAAATTCACAGTCGCACTCAAAATCTATCTCGTTAGAAACAGTATTTTTGTTGAGTGCAATTTACACTCCTCCTGCTATGGCGTCTGATCTGTCTTTATACTTTCCATGACTTGCTAAGTATTTCAGAGCTTTCTGTTTCCTGTTTCAGCCAGCTTGCGGTCCCGAGAATAATTTTGTCGTGACAAATTTGCTAGAGAACAATAAATTCGAGAACCTCGTTACGAGTACTTCATTAATTTGCTGATAAATTCTCGACAATCGAAGTGTCTGTACTCTGAACCACCTGGTCTGATTTCGCTGTTTGCTTGTCGACTGACGAGTTTTCATTAGAGCACCTCAAACAACAGCTTAGCCTAAAAAAAAAAAAAAAAAAAAAAAAAACGAAAGGAAGTGCATTCCACAAGTACTCTGCTACCCACCGAAGTAGCTGCTTTCTCTATTTTCCGATACAACTTCTCCTGCGGCATATTTTGCACCCTGAATCCGTACTAATTCCATTAGATATTATCGCATTTTTATGGCTGTAAACACGCCACCACAACCAGCGTTCAACCTATGTTTTAAACATACAATCCAATCAGAGTTCAGAATTTCACTGCTGTTGGCAACTGGTTTTTGTAAGCTTTCTGTGTCTCGTGCATTGTTACCGTTTATAAGCGAAGCTAATTCCGGGACCTTTTTAGGTTTTATCCCTGTTATTACCACTGTGGCATATTGTAATTTATAGATACCACTGTACTACGATAAACGGCGTGGGAAATACTGCACTGATACAAAAATTTGAAATGTAGCTTATGTAATAGTGCTTCTACTAAATTAAACATACATCAAGAAACTGTTGTATTGTCAGATCATCATAACATGACCTGACCCCCATAAACTGTTACATCATAGATTGCATTTACCACATATATTCACTCACTGAAAACAAAAGTTATTTTATAATTTTCAAATGAAAAACGAGAGAGAACGTTTAGTTTAAAGTCTCTGGACAAAATTCCATTTAAAAATTACTTCTGTTTACGATTCTGTAGTATAATCTGAGTGCTGCAATTCGACATTAAGGTCTAGCTCACTTTTTACTGTACAGAACATTAGCTAAATATTTGCAGAAATAGTACGAAATTATCAGTCTAATCTAATTTTAATCTATTTCGAATAACTCACTATTATTTACAAATTGAAATCCTCCAATTTCTTTTCCCTAGGGCAAGAATATAATTTCAATAAGCTGACGGAAGAAGAAGTGAATTCTCTTGGACTGCCATATGACTACGATTCCATTATGCATTATGCGAGGAATACATTCTCTAGGGTAAGTAAAGGATGAACGATAACCAGAATTATTTTACACATTTTAGGTGTTTCCATCCTCTTATAGTTTACTTAGCTTGTGGAATACTGCCACGATTACTAATTTGAGATTCTATCATTTCTATATGAGAGAGATACGCTGAGAACGTTGTACATAATCAACGTACTACCAGAGAAACAAGCAACGTATCTTGGATAAGCTACACTTCTAATACTAGAGACTAGTGAACTCTAGTTTTACATCTCTACGACTCCCAAATATGTACCGACCGTCAGGAAATTCTTCCTGGTGGTTGCCTTTTGCCGTATATGTCAATAACATTGCTTCCTGTTTTTTAGCATTCCCAGGTCGCGGGTTTGGACAAATGAAGAAAAACGGATGCTTGCGCATAGCGATGGTTCATATTTAGTTCTGCTCCTTCATTCCTGCAGTTCTTTCGGACGCATAGTGCAGTTAGTTGAAGACAGCAGTCCATTTCGATCAGTTCGGGAAATCTCGACAACGGTTACACTACAGCAACTCACAAGAAAAGTAAAAAAAATTGTCCTTACACTTGTCAGTTTGGGAACCTCTGCAGCACTTATTCATGACATTGACAGTTGTCATCTAATGCCCTGTCGAACAAAAAGTATGAGCAGGTAGTTGTCGGAAATAAGATTACCAGTAGAAACTTCGTACTGCGCATCGAGCAATCCGAAAAATTCTCTTATGCGTTAAATGCGTGTCATGAATCTAATCATATAGCATTTACGTGAGGTTTACTTAAAATTTAAAACACTCCATTCAAAACTATCGAACATTACTGCTACTCCAGAAAAATTAAGTATTTCAAGGTGCGGAAGGTCGTTCCCACGGTGGATGCAGACGAAGACTATCGGGTGATTTCCTAGCGTGTTATTCACCAACATTGCTCTATCGACGCAAGTATTGTCGTCAAAGATCGTCAACTCCGCCAGTGTTTATTCTTGGCCACAGCAACAGCCTGCCACGAGGATACGGGGGTGCTCTGCACGTAAATACAGGCATGTTTTTTGTCCTACACTTTCTCTAGCTGTAAATGCGTTGGCTTTGCTACCATATTAATCTCACACATTCTACGGGCGTGTGCAGGTCGTTTTCACAATTAATGTTACTACGTATAATTTGTGTTGATAATTTGAAAAGCTCGATGCTGTTGAGCTATCTTCAGCCACATATTGCGACTGGTTGTAAGCGAAAAATATATGTGTTTTTGGGTACCTAACCCCAAATTTCGAACATATTCAGTTGTTTGAAAGCGACTGTAGGCGTGAAACTATACTTCAGGACATTCCACTTCCATTTGCTATATCATGCTTTGACTCTCCTGGCTCTCACAAGTCAATGGCCCCCAATGCCTCTGATTACAGTGAATTCGTTAATGAGACACTGTACTCTCTTTACTTGTGTTGTAAGCGAAATTTCGATGCCTCCTCAAGGCCCTGCACTTAAACAACACCCCTGTTATCGTACTCATAACTAGTTGACTTTCTGATCTGAGTACACCGGGTTCCCTCTTCTTCCTACAGTAATATATATAGATTGTACCCCAAGATGTCCTCACACAACGTACTGCCCAAGATGAAGAATGATATTGTTGCTGGTCCCTAACTCTTTTGACCAGTGCGTTTAACACTGTCATGTCCAGAAAGAATATTAATGCGTCATACCAAACATAAACAGCCATAATGGCGTTGTACTCCATGCAGTATCTTCAGCGATAATAGCTGCTACGAACTGTTAGATCTGTCAGCAGTGACCACAGCCTAGGACAGCGGCAAATGTCTTGCTCTTCCTAGTAGCACTCTCAGAAGAAACTAGTGTTACGTTGTGTATCCAAATGAATACAACATTATCGTGGTAGAATAAAGATTATAGTTTAACACCTCGTCGACGCCTTGTGGCACAA
Organism: Schistocerca nitens; assembly: GCF_023898315.1. Taxonomy (NCBI): domain Eukaryota; kingdom Metazoa; phylum Arthropoda; class Insecta; order Orthoptera; family Acrididae; genus Schistocerca; species Schistocerca nitens. Next base: position 553,010,136 of record NC_064616.1, on the reverse strand, counting down.
CTGCAGTCTTGGGTGAGGACGGGATATGACATTGCCTCTGTTGCGGCCGCCCCTGTTGTATTACCGATGTACTATTATATGGCGAGGCGCAGGTCCCATTTACGAGACATGTCTACGACTGTACATGTATGGAATATTGCATCCTAGTTCTTTGGAATACACACATTGCTATCCTCCAAAGACAAATGTCAACGATCAATGACATCATATAAAAGCTGAAAGGCAATAAGTAAACAATCAGCGATTTTCGCCGAATAGAAGCTCTTTTTGAAGTCTTAGTACTCGAAATACTGATTTGTCCCAGGAATACGAGGACTGCTCAAAAAATCCCGGAACTTTGTCCACAATTTATTTTTGCGCTTATCTTTTACTTATTGTGCATGGTTTCCTTCGAAACACTCTCCTCCACGATTGACATATAGCTCCCCACGCCGTTTCCTCTTCCGGAAGTAATCTTATTATGCATCTTGCTGAATCGCGCGAAGCGCCGTCTGTGAAATTCCTTTTATCTCGTCTACCGTTGCAAATCTTCGTCCCTTCAACGGGGTTTTCAACTTTGGAAATAAAAAAAGTGCACAGGGGCCAGGTCTGGAGAGTACGGAAGATGAGGCAGCACAGTAATTTCGTTTGTTGTGCAATAGTCACGCACCAACAGGAACGAAAGGGCGGGTGCGTTATCGTGCCGTGGGACGAACTTGGCGGTAACACAATGCATTCCAAGAGGCTGTGTGAGGATTTCATGACATGATCCAACTGAAATGTTACATTCTTCTTCAATCTCTCGACAGTCAGTCTTCGACTGGCATTCCTGAGATGGGCGTCGTCGGTAGACATCGGTTCAAATGGTTCAAATGGCTCTGAGCACTATGGGACTCAACATCTTAGGTCATAAGTCCCCTAGAACTTAGAACTACTTAAACCTAACTAACCTAAGGACATCACATACACCCATGCCCGAGGCAGGATTCGAACCTGCGACCGTAGCAGTCCCGCGGTTCCGGACTGCAGCGCCAGAACCGCACGGCCACCGCGGCCGGCGGTAGACATCGAATGCCGTCCTGAACGAGGGTGTTCTTTAACTTCCATCCGGCCATTTTTAAACCACGTGAACCATTCGTAACACCGAGTACGACTTGATAACTTAAGCACTCTTCACCGTAGGCTTCCCGCGTCATTTATTGTGTCTCTATAAAGGTTTCCTTGAGTTTCACGCAAAATTTAATGCATCCGCGTTGCTCCTCTAACTGTGCCATCTCGAAATTCGCAACGTTCTACTCAATACAGCAGTTAACAATAACTAACAGACATATAACAATGAAACTTCCGACAGTCACACATTAAACACAGACGCGTGCACGGAAGCCCCCCTCATTTTGCTCCAACCCACCATTGGCGCGAAATTACGGATGTTCCGGAAATTTTTAAATAGACCTCGTATAGCATATTGGTACGGAACGGTTCTCTCTTTTACCCATATTTTACCCGCGTTGTACACTGAGGTGACAGAAATCATGGAATACCTCCTAACATCGTGTCGGACATCCTTTTGCTCGGTGTAGAGCAGCAACTCACGTAGAATGGACTCAACAAGTCGTAGGAAGACCCCTGTCCAAATACTGAGCCATGCTGCCTCTATAGCAGTCGATCGTCCATATTTGCGAAAGTGTTATGTTTGCGAAAGTGTTGCCGGTGTAGGACTTTTTGCACGAACTAATCTCTCGCTTATGTCCCATAAACGGTCGATGCGATTCATGTCGGGCCATCTGAGTGACCAAATCATTCATTCGAATTATCCAGAATGTTTTTCAAGCCAATCGCGATCAACTGTGCCCCGATAAGATGGCGCATTGTCATCCATAAAAATTCCACCGTTTTTTGGTAACAGCAAGTACATGATTGGCTGCAAATGTTCACCGTGTAGCCGAACATAATAATTTCCAGTCTATGACAGGGTCAGGTTGACCAGAGGACCCAGTCCATTCCATGTAGACACAGCCCCCACCATTACGGAGCCACAACCAGGTTGCACAGTGCTTTGTTGACAACATGGGTCCATGGCTTCGTAGGGTCTGCGCGCCACTTTAACACTACCGTCAGCACTCACAAATAGACAACCAGGCTACGGTTTTCCAGTCGTCTAGTGTTCAATCGATATGGTTTCAAGCCCAGGAGAGACGTTGCAGGCGATGTGCTGTTAGCAAAGGTACTCGCGTCGGCTGTCTGCTGGCATAGCCCATTAACACCAAATTTCGCCGCAACGTCCAAATGGATACATTTGTCGTACGTCCCACATTGATTTCTGCAGCTATTTCATGCAGTGTTTCTTGTCTATTTTCACTGACAACTCTACGCTAACACTGCTGCTCTCGGTCGTTAAGTGAAGGCCGCTGGCCACCGCGTTGTCCGTGGTGAGAAGTATTCACTGTGGATCCTGCAATATTGAATTCCCTAACGATTTCCGAAATTGAGTGTCCCGTGGGTCTAGCTTCAACTACCATTCCGCGTTCAAAGTCTGTTAATTCTCATCGTGCGGCCATAATCACGTCGGGAACATTTTCACATGAATCACCCGAGTACAACTGACAACTTCGCCATTGCACTGCATTTTTATATCTCGTGTCAAGGTCTATAGACCTTGCCTTGTGTACGCGATACTACCGTCATCTGTATATTTGCATATCGCTGTTCCGTGACTTCTTGTCACCTCAGTGAATATTTCTCTTCATGTGGCAGCAGTTTTCAGAAATACAAGGACAACTGAAGGAAACCTTAAACTTTCAGCATTGCACTAAGAAACCTACCTTTTGAAAAGAAGCTGTATGGATGAATATCTATATTTTTGACAGCAGCCAGGAGTAGGTAGCCTCCAAAGCCTGATGTCAGAGGAATGTTTTCCATACTTTGGTTATAATTACCTTCCTCTTCGATGCCTGAAGCAGAGCTGTCCTGCAAGTATTAAATTCGGTGATCAGCCATATTACTACGTAACGAGAATGAAACAACTGCGAAAAGTAGTGACATGTTTCAGCCATTTCACTGCGAGTTAAGATTACGCCTGTATTGCTAATTTTGCCATCAGTAAGACACGAAAATTGCCAAAATAGTTCAAAGCTTTCTCTAGCTCATCAGAACCTCCCTGATAGTGTATCTCGACCCTCTCAGGAGCTGTCTTATCGTTACTATCTCAGTTTAACGTGCATATCAAGCATAGACTGAGAAGGGAAATGGGAACTGTCTCGGGCTTGCTCCATTCTCAAGGGATTGCAGAAAGATTGCCGGTAAATCTGAACTGAATTTACTTGAAGAAAGACTTACTGAATATCTCGAGAACCTACTTAGCACAATCCTGGAGTTTACATTTAGGTTGAAATTTGTTAATGCTATTCAACTCACCGTATACTGGGCCTAGAGGATCAGTGAAATCTAGCTTAGACTAATTATAGCTCGCCCAGAGGCATATAAGCTACCGTATCATTTCTCTATACACCATTTGTGAAGTGAATACATTGTATATAAAAGTACACTCAGCCATACATATCATAGTGATGTACAAAGTATGACTGTAGACGTAGACTATTATTTGAAAAAAAAAAACTCCTATCTCTTAAGCCTGGGAAAGACCACAAGTCACTTCTGTTCGTAATCAAAGTAATAGAACAAGCTCCTGAAATCACCAATTGTGTTACCGACGTCTACCTCCAGATGAATACAGTACGTTGCTGGAAAAAATATTCAGATGGAATGCAATGACAGTTCTTTAACGAACTGTATTTTTTGAAGGTTGTGTTCAGACGTTCAACAGGCATCGCTTTCTTTCCAGTTTCGGCTTAGCATTCAATAAATGAGCAAAAATAGTCAGACATAATTCTTTGGAGACTAAATTAGGTTATATACGCTTTTCATTCCATAGACTTACAGCGAGGAGTTCCTTCAGGATTTGGAACAAATCACAGAAATGAAAGTACGTAATACCGGTACTTCCTTGCGTAGGAATTGATGTGCTTATGTTTCTTCCACAGATCCTAAGAGAGATCGTCCTCAAGGATCTGGAAAAAGTCAAAAACTGTATAAATTTTACATTGACATATTAATTAAGGTCTTATATCTAACATTTACAAGTACATATACTAAAGAACATAAAGAAATTCCACGACCATTGTAGAACATTTCATAGAACACATGATGGAAATTTCGCAGATTTTGATGAAATGAAAGGAACTAGACCAGTCACAGTCCTAATACATAGACTTCTGTTAGGTATCCACTTTACTGTATTGGCAGAGAAAGAGTATTTTATATGGAAAGGGGCTTCACTGAATGAAAAAGCAAGGAACACTACTGAAATAGGCGATAATTGAACTGAAACAGGACACTGGAATACAAAGAGAATTGATTATTGATGCTGACTGACTTGTTCAGTGGACGTATACTATGTGATCAAAAGTATACGGACACCTGGCCGAAAATGACTTAAAATTCATGGCGCCCTCCATCGGTAATGCTGGAATTCAATATGGTGTTGGCCCACCCTTAGCCTTGACGACAGCTTCCACTCTCGCAGGCATACGTTCAGTCAGGTGCTGGAAGGTTTCTTGACGAATGGCAGCCCATTCTTCACGGAGTGCTGCACTGAGGAGAGATATTGATGTCGGTCGGTGAGGCCTGGAAGGAAGTCGGCATTCCAAAACATCCCAAAAGTGTTCTATAGGATTCAGGCCAGGACTCTGTGCAGACCAGTCCATTACAGGGATGTTATTGTCGTGTGACCACTCCGCCACAGGCGGTGTTCGATCGTATTGAAAGATGCAATCGCCATCCCCGAACTGCTCTTTAACAGTGGGGAGCTAGAAGGTGCTCAAAACATCAGTGTAGCCCTGTGCTGCGATAGTGCCATGCAAAACAACAAGCGGTGCAATCCCCCACGCTACCACATCATAACACCACCGCCTCCGAATTTTACTGTTGGCACTACACACGTTGGCAGATGACGTTCATCGGGCATTGGCCAAATCCACACCCTGCCATCGGAACGCCACATTGTGTACCGTGACTCGTCACCCCACAGAACGTTTTTCCACCGTTCAATCGCCCAATGTTTACGCTCCTTACACCAAGCGAGGCGTCGTTGGGCATTTACCGGTGTGATATGTGGCTTATGAGCAGCCGCTCGACCATGAAATTCAAATTTTCTCACTTCCCACCTGCCCGCATCTCGTGGTCGTGCGGTAGCGTTCTCGCTGCCCACGCCCGGGTTCCCGGGTTCGATTCCCGGCGGGGTCAGGGATTTTCTCTGCCTCGTGATGGCTGGGTGTTGTGTGCTGTCCTTAGGTTAGTTAGGTTTAAGTAGTTCTAAGTTCTAAGGGACTGATGACCATAGATGTTAAGTCCCATAGTGCTCAGAGCCATCACTTCCCAACTAACTGTCATAGTACTTGCAGTGTATCCTGATGCAGTCTGGAATTCCTCTGTGATGGTCTGGATAGATGTCTGCCTATTACACATTACGACCCTCTTCAACTGTCGGCGGTCTCTGTCAGTCAACAGATGGGGTCGGCCTGTACGCTTTTGTTCTGTACGTGTCCCTTCACGTTTCCGCTTCACTATCACATCGGAAACAGTGAACCTTGGAATGTTTAGGAGTGTGGAAATCTCGCGTACTGACGTATGTCAGAAGTGACACCCAGTCACCTAACCACGTTCGAACGTCTTGAGTTCCGCGAAGTGCCCCGTTCTGCTCTCTCACGATGTCTAATGACTACTGAGGTCGCTGATATGTAGTACGTGGCAGTAGCTGGCAACACAATGCACCTAATATGAAAAAACGTATGTTTTTTGTGGTGTCCGTACATTTTTGATCACATAGTGTAAGTGATACGAAATATTTTTAAAATGTTAAAAATACACGGTAAATTAAAAATATACTAAAACGTTATTCAAGTGGAACTTCAAAGAGGAACCATATCCAAAATAAATACGGCATGTATAGAAATTTCACTTTGCTAGCTCATGTAGGACAATAAGCAAATGAAACATTGAACTGAAGATTCTTACTGACAGAAGGACTTTCGTTGTATTGTCATGAACACTTCAGAATGGCCTAAGGGTCTAAATCATTTCACTTAAAGTTTTTGGTCCAGGTGGAGCTGCCATTCAATATATTTAGTAGTGACAGATGTGGATGCCTTGTGTTCTAGAAAATAAGAAACATTTTTCACTCGTGAGTAGGGGTTGCGGTAGAACGTATCACAAGTGAAACGTATTCCAACAGCTGTGTTACAAATTTGAAAGCAGTATGTGATACAAAGAATCAGAGTACCTCATGATCGCAGAAAGACACCAAAATAAATGTTATATATTTATTTAAGGAAGAGTTCAATTATATCAATGTTTATTCTTTGTGTAATGTTAACTTAGTGTCAGTGGTTGAGACAATGTGAAATGCTAGTACGTAAATGCTATAATACTGTAATAAAAAATAACTGGAAATAGAATGTTGCTTTTAAGTGGCTGCTGTATTAAGAAAAATAGTGACAGAATTAAATACACTCAAAATTATTCTTTTAGCAAATATGAAACATAAGAATCCGAGGGAAAGTGTGTTTATTTTTATTATAGCTATGTTTCAACAATACAATTTATTCACATTTTTGTTATCAGCCTTATTTTTAACAGTTGCACTCTTCAGCTACTTTCTGAATTTGTCAGTGGATATAGAGAGTTCTAGGCTGGTTCATAAACTCCACAAAAATCATTAATTACTTACAGCAATAGGGTTAATTTTTCCTTCTGCAATATTTATATTTTTTGGTGTCCTGTGTTTCTACAATCTGTGTTTCATATTTATGCGTGAATTTTAACCATTATTAGTGTAAAAAACATTTTTTCAGGTGAATGCTTCTCAAATATTCCAAAGTAAAGACATCATGTAAACCACACTATGAGGAATGTAAACATATTTGAGGCCAATAACTGCTGAGTAAAAAAAAATCGTCGTCTATAAAAAAATCATAGTTTCTGAACCCCATATGTACATATCAGAAACATGGTGTTTATGTTCAGAGGCGGCCGATGTGGCCGAGCGGTTCTAGGCGCTTCAGTCTGGAACCGCGCGACCGCTACGGTCACAGGTTCGAATCCTGCCTCGGGCATGGATGTGTGTGATGTGCTTAGGTTAGTTAGGTTTAAGTAGTTCTAAGTTCTAGGGGACTGATGACCTCGGATATTGAGTCCCATAGTGCTCAGAGCCATTTGAACCATTTATATTCAGAGAATATAAATTAATATCAAATATAAAATATAATTCAGGATGAATATGACAACTTACTCCCTTGCCACCTTGAAGTCTATCTTTAGAATTTCAGTTTGTTAACATTACAAGCAGTGTTTCCATATTTAATCAGCATGTTACATTCCTTTGAACAAAATTTTCTGATTCCATTTCACATATAGAAGTAGAGCATGTTTCTTTTCGTGTTTACGCTGCTTGGTCTAAAATTTCTGTAATTATAAGCAGGAAGCATATTTGCCGTTAGGTGCAGCTGGTTTTCAAGCAGTGCTTCAATAATCTGACAAGAAGTTATTGAAAGTAGTATTTGCGTACTGTTTTTTTTTATTTAAAGTTCCAAAAAACCATTTCAGGAGTGTAAACATGAATATAACAAGTTATCACAAAATGTTATCAAAATATTAAATCCAAATTACCATGTCTGATCCAGCAAAAAGGTATAGCTTGAATTAAAAAAATAATGTATGTATTTTTCATTTGACGCACAGTGTTAAAATACAGTGTTAATATGACTTAACGGACGTTTACCTTTTGTCTTTTAGGGTACATATTTGGACACCATATATCCCATAACACCCCTTGGTGAATCATATCCAAAAAAACGACCAGAAATTGGACAAAGAATTCGTCTTAGCGCAGGAGATATCGCACAGACAAATTTGCTTTACAAGTGTCCACGTAAGTATGCTCTGCATTTTTAACTACTTAATTTCATTAAAAATTCACAGAAAGTTTATAAACAACATGGCATGGACAAAATCTTTAGACATAACAACTATAATTTTTACAAGGGAGGAGCTTTGATGAGCTGGGTATTACAAATGACTGTCTCATACCTTGAGTTCCCCTGAATTCCTGTGCGCCAAACCATCTGATCAAACAATTTGATGAAGGCCTCATCACAGGCTTCTTTCGGGAGGTCCTGAACCTACGCACTACACATATTGAGTCTCAAATCACTGACCATCGATGTAGAAATCAGATGGAGCTCCAAAGGGCATTGGTGAGTGAGGAAATCCTTTGTTAACACCATACACTGAACTGGTGTGTTGTCATGACAGAGGAGAATCCTACACAATCTTGATCTGGGTTGTGATTTCTTTAGCTTCTCCCCCTATAGTCATTGACAGAAAGTCCCAAAGATTTACTGCCGGCACTGGGCTAACTTCTAAATCGTTACTTTACTCTCAGTAAAGTCTGGTAACTAGCCCGCAGTATAATACAGGAGATGAATAAGGTAGTTAGCAAACACAGCAGATGACTTCCGATCTGTCGATACCATCACTGCTGCCACCACAAACATCGCCACTGACTCAGCTGGCACATATGTTTGGACGCAAATAGTGTATAGAACCCCACTCCAGAGATGTGGGAGGAGGGATATAATTCAACTAAACGTCCCACGAGGTCAGTTTGTTAACACAGCTGGTGATGTCGACTGGGTTGCTTGACAAAATATTATGCCCATTGGACAACGAGTACTGGCAGAACAAATAATTACACAGCATTCATTTCCCAAATTTTTGTGCTCTTTTCACTACCAGTAGCCAGGGCTGCTCTTGAAAGCCCCAAACAAATGAATCCTATTTTGCTAATAGAAGAAATTGTTATGACCGTGTTTCATCAATAGTTATGAAATAAGATACTTCTTTTGACTACCTGAAATTGAACTTTTCTATCACTTGTTGCCAGAACACAATAATGCCTGCAGCACAAATGATTGCAGAATTTTGTAACCCAGAGATTCTAATTTAGGTTCTTATAAGCTACAGTTGATCCAATCTAAAATGTGCTCTCAATTTGTTGATAGATAGGTCTGCTGGCAGGATCCATTTCAGTCACCATACTGTCTCAAAGTTAGTCTTCAGCTGTAGTTGCTCTTACAGACCAACTCATCAGCTTTGGTCTTCAAGAGAGTGTCTCTCATTCCGATCTCATCAAATCAACGAAAAATTGTTATAATTCTTCAAGCTTTCCCAGCGAAATGTTGAAATGTTGAATAATTGGATCTCCTGCGTGTTGGTCATGTCATTTTCACATGATACACTCCTGGAAATTGAAATAAGAACACCGTGAATTCATTGTCCCAGGAAGGGGAAACTTTATTGACACATTCCTGGGGTCAGATACATCACATGATCACACTGACAGAACCACAGGCACATAGACACAGGCAACAGAGCATGCACAATGTCGGCACTAGTACAGTGTATATCCACCTTTCGCAGCAATGCAGGCTGCTATTCTCCCATGGAGACGATCGTAGAGATGCTGGATGTAGTCCTGTGGAACGGCTTGCCATGCCATTTCCACCTGGCGCCTCAGTTGGACCAGCGTTCGTGCTGGACGTGCAGACCGCGTGAGACGACGCTTCATCCAGTCCCAAACATGCTCAATGGGGGACAGATCCGGAGATCTTGCTGGCCAGGATAGTTGACTTACACCTTCTAGAGCACGCTGGGTGGCACGGGATACATGCGGACGTGCATTGTCCTGTTGGAACAGCAAGTTCCCTTGCCGGTCTAGGAATGGTAGAACGATGGGTTCGATGACGGTTTGGATGTACCGTGCACTATTCAGTGTCCCCTCGACGATCACCAGTGGTGTACGGCCAGTGTAGGAGATCGCTCCCCACACCATGATGCCGGGTGTTGGCCCTGTGTGCCTCGCTCGTATGCAGTCCTGATTGTGGCGCTCACCTGCACGGCGCCAAACACGCATACGACCATCATTGGCACCAAGGCAGAAGCGACTCTCATCGCTGAAGACGACACGTCTCCATTCGTCCCTCCATTCACGCCTGTCGCGACACCACTGGAGGCGGGCTGCACGATGTTGGGGCGTGAGCGGAAGACGGCCTAACGGTGTGCGGGACCGTAGCCCAGCTTCATGGAGACGGTTGCGAATGGTCCTCGCCGATACCCCAGGAGCAACAGTGTCCCTAATTTGCTGGGAAGTGGCGGTGCGGTCCCCTACGGCACTGCGTAGGATCCTACGGTCTTGGCGTGCATCCGTGCGTCGCTGCGGTCCGGTCCCAGGTCGACGGGCACGTGCACCTTCCGCCGACCACTGGCGACAACATCGATGTACTGTGGAGACCTCACGCCCCACGTGTTGAGCAATTCGGCGGTACGTCCACCCGGCCTCCCGCATACCCACTATACGCCCTCGCTCAAAGTCCGTCAACTGCACATACGGTTCACGTCCACGCTGTCGCGGCATGCTACCAGTGTTAAAGACTGCGATGGAGCTCCGTATGCCACGGCAAACTGGCTGACACTGACGGCGGCGGTGCACAAATGCTGCGCAGCTAGCGCCATTCGACGGCCAACACCGCGGTTCCTGGTGTGTCCGCTGTGCCGTGCGTGTGATCATTGCTTGTACAGCCCTCTCGCAGTGTCGGAAGCAAGTATGGTGGGTCTGACACACCGGTGTCAATGTGTTCTTTTTTCCATTTCCAGGAGTGTATTTCTATGGTGTGACTCGCTGTCTTGTTCAGGTTCTCCCTGAGACTGGTCCTTGGGTAGCTCAGGTCCAGTATTTATGTCTGAATGTAGCTAGGAACTCCGAGTTTTGTCCGCACCATGTCAGGTGCTCCATCTGCAGTCTGCACCTAAAAGAGGCGGCTCTAGTTGCCCTGTCTTGTCACTGGTGCTCCAACCCCTGCATGCACCTAACCTGGCCGTCCTCCTTTGGTGTTCAGCCTATCGTCTGATGCTCTACTTCACGTCTGCACCATGCAAGGTGTTCTGTTTGAGTAGGTGCGGACAGCGTTTGGAGTACCAGCCACAAGAGAGAAAAACTAGAGCGGCTCCTGCTGGGAGTGGACTATGGATGGAGCATCTGACGCAGCGTGGACCAAAAAACAGAGCACCTACCGCCATTCAGGCATAAATACTGGATCTGATCCTCCCAAAGACCAATCTCAGGGAGCACCTGAAGAAGACAGCGAATACGGCCATCGAAATATTGTGTGAGAATAACATGAACAAACAGCCGAAAACCCAATTATTCAACGTAACAAATTATTGATGTTTTAGTTGAAGAGCTGCCCTAAGACTGCTGCAGACGTTCTAGCTATTGTTTTGCATTTATTCCTACTTATAATCATATACATTGGTCCTGTAGAAAAGTTCTCATTTCACCATTTCAGCTACAGTGCTTCCTTAGTCTGTATGGTACTTGTATCAACAAACAACAGAATTATAACCTACCCAGTTGGTCAAGCATGCTGAAACTTGAAAAACTTACTATCAATATTGTTGGCGCTACAGACCATAGTTTTTTCTATCCTAATGGTCAAATATTTGAGTGCAGCAAAAATAATACTCCCTAAAATGGATTTTTGTGCAAATTACAACAGTCAAGCAAAGAGTGGGAAATTCACAAATGGTGTATAAAATTTACCATTCAGATGTCTGGTTTTGCAAAAAATATTTAGTTACTTAAAAGTAAGCTGAGTAATTAAGAAAAATTAGTTAGTAATTTGCCAACGGCCTTGCCGCAGTGGTCACAACCGTTCCCGTCAGATCACCCAAGTTAAGCGCTGTCGGGCCGGGCTAGCAATTGGATGGGTGACCATCCGGTCCGCCGAGCGCTGTTGGCAAGCGAGGTGCACTCAGCACTTGTGATGCAAACTAAGGAGCTACTTGAATGAGAAGTTGCGGCTCCGGCCTCGGAAACTGACATACGTCCGGGAGAGTGATGTGCCGACCATCCAGTGACGCCTGTGGGCTGAGCATGATACGGCGGCCTATCGATACCTTTGGGCCTTCATGGCCTGTTCGGGAGGAGTATTTTAGTTAGTAATTTGAGGTAAACTAACACAATGGATATTTTCTGAATTTTTATGGGCGAGCAAAGAGTGGAAAATAGCAAATAGGGCATCAAATTGATCGTTATGAGGTCTAGTCTTGCTTGAAACTAATCAGGGTAATTAAGAAAAACTTATGTTAGTGACTTGAGGGAAAATTGAAATATTTCATGAAAACATGAACAGCTGCTGATAGCAACGTAAATGAAGTGTCAAAAAATATTAAATCGCCTTACAGTTGTAAACATCATACATCACAATTAATTTGTACTTCGTACTTCAGCATACAGTCCATTCCTAAAATAACATTCATACTCTGCTCAGAAACTACTAGAATCTCATGCTCCAATCACAGTTCTCCTATGCTAAACTTCAGGAATACAAGTTCTCTAATGGGATTACTTAATTTGGCTGTCAGTCATATGACACTGACTCCTATCACTGGCATCTCTGTTAAATGTTGTTAGTCCTTCAAATATTTTTGTATAGATTCTGAGATAGCCAGTATTATGCTATCCAAGTCGATTACCACATGCTCTACCTTGTTGTATACAATTATATTAATTGTAAGTTGACATACTTTCAGGTAAGTCTCCATAATTTCCTCTTCTGGTATTTAGAACTGAACTGCTTAAGCAAATCTTCAAACGTTTTGCGTAATTCCAGTGCTTTATCTGCCCACCCCTGAGAAGCTCCAAGACACTGCTCCTCCATCGATTTTTTCTCTACCATACAGTTAATAAGTACCCGACATGTACATTCCTTTTTGAACATCATTACCATTGGGGCTACCTTACCTTCAGGATCAATCTTCCTATCAAGATAACCAAGCAGTTAGCGCTATTCAGGGGAAGGCTTTGTCCCTTAGCACTTTCCTCTAGTGATTACACTCTTTCCTGGATTCCAGACGTATCCTTCTTCATTTTATTTACTTCCCCCGTCAGCACAGAACTATTTCCTGAACTCTCCTTTTCAAGACTTTCTTTCAGTTCCTCGTAGATAATTTTATGGTTCGCTAACTTTGCATTGGCTTGAGGATGCAGCTCTCGATGCAAAAATATCAGCATGTGCCCTACCTACTCCTATCTTCTGCCCCACACAGAGCTCAATAAGCAAGTAATAAAGTTTAGGACGCCGAGATGAATGGTGGCACCCTACTGAAGTGTTTGCCACCGTTCCAAGACGCTCGCTTCGTAACATACAAACGTCAAAGTCAGTCCACTTAGCGTCTCTCCAGCGGAACCCTCTGCTGTTCTGTCATCAGCGACGACCTAGTGTCGCTTCCTACCTGCCTTCACCCATCAAGGAACACTCCATTGGTCGGTTCTTCGCCCACCTTTATTCTGATGTATTTAAATCTGGCTTGTTTCAGAAAATAATTTACATTTCTGATGTACTACCCTAGATTAATCTCTACTGTTCCCCTCTCTGTCAGTCTTAAATTGAACATTAAAAGCACTCCTTGGTTACTCCAGAAACGTACTGCTTGAAACTACCCCACTATCTCTCCACCAGTATAGGCTTCTTGCCCGTTACTGGGGCCACTCGCCCCTCCTTCCCTGTATTCACGACACTACAGCTACTAAGGCATCCATCTTGGGCCCCTTGACGGCTTATTGCGCAACATCAGAAACTTTGCAGAAAATTCTTTTCCAGCAATGTAGCAATACCACCATAATGGCACTAATGTATAAGCATCTCAGATGCCTCACATGATTTCAACAATCATTCAAAGGCCTTCTAATGTTTCTAATATATTTAAATATCGACAGGTATTCTGCTATTATTAAGAGTATGTGAAAGTTGGGTACAGTGTGAGTACGATATAAATGAGGTATGACACGATACGGTAGACTTAACACTTCACTGGACCAATATCTACAAAAGTGAAAGACACACAGCTGTTCACCTTGGACCCTAAGAACGAAATCAAGTCTCTGGTTACGTCACAGATATTGCACTCACAGCATGTCAGCAATGTATATCACAATTCATGTCACGACAAGTACACAGATCAAGAGAAAGCTGAGAAATTTTAGTTTATGCGGTAATTTGAAATTTTTCGCTCATTTCTCAAAAGATGTTTTAATCTAACAGTCATCAGAACCCTACGTAGTCTCAAAACTAGTGGAGTGATCCTTGATTGGTTGGAAGCTACTACAACGAAAGTTTTTAGCTTATGCACATCAGTTTCATTAAAGAGAATAGTCAGAAAACCAATAAATCTCCGTGACTCCAACAGAAATAAAGTTTTATTATATTGTATGAAATGTAAGTTATTAAACAAAATGTAATTTTACCACATAAGCTCTATCTCTTTCAACTGCCTTATGCCACAGTGGAACTGAGGCTTCTATACCTGCACAGTGGAAGTCAAGAACAGCATGCTTGAGCGACTGTTAAGCAGCTTTCACAAAGGCGTCATCATCTTCAAATGTTCTGCGAAGGATTCCTTGAGTTTACCGATGAGATGGTAATCTCACGGTGCCAGACAAGGGATGTAGAGTGGGTATTTCAGTGTCGGCCACTCAAGCTTTGTGATCTCAATGGTGGTTTTCTCACTGACATGTGGCCAGGCATTATCATGACAGCAAAGCATTGAGTGTTTTTCTGATATTTTGGAACGCAACACACTCGAACATGAAGTTTTTTAAGAGTTGCCACATACTTATTAGAATCTATAGTGGTTCTGTGTGGCATGATGTCCACAAGCAATAGTCCTTTTGAATCAAAAACACAACAGCAATCACTTTTCCTACTGATGGCACAGTTTTGAGTTGCGCCATCTTCGATGCATTTGCATGATGCCATTCCATTGAATGCCTTTTCGTCTTCAGTTCACAGTGATTCAACCAGGTTATCTGTAAGGGGGTGGGGGGGGGGGGGGTGGGGAGGAACCAGGGAAACTGCCCCGGTGCCCCGAGCGGCGATATATTATTGAAGGAAAAAACCTTCTTTCACAAAGCGCCTAGCATTCAGCGCACGTTTGTCTAGCGTTGGTTTTTGAACATTTTTGAACACATTCTAAGTTGATTTCTGAACGAATCATCAGTTGATTTTTGAATGTGTGCATAATGGACGTGATGTCTCTGCCAGGGGAATGCCCGTCGCATCAAGAAATAAAGAAGCTTTCCCGCAGACAAAAGGGGACGTGCTGAGCCCAATGAACCCGAACTGACGAATTCCAGTCGCTATTGATGTGGTAGATTGGATGTGCGAATGATAAGCGTTGTTATAATTATTAGCGAAATCCATAGATTCATACTACCAGAGCGGAAATAAAAGACTAACAGAGTGACAGGCAAGAAAAATTACATATTATCTTCTCGGTGTATACAAGAAAAAGAAATTTAGACAGAAAATTTATGCCAGATCGCTACACTAACTATTAAGAGCCAGTTGTACAGTCCTCCATTAGCAGCCGCTTAGGTTCTGTTCTCGAAATAGCGCAGAAAACGCATTGTATGGGGAGAATAAACGCAGGATAACTAAACCGGTGATTCTGGCAGGGTTAGTGAAGTTAACCGGAGAATAAGTTTTGGCAATGGCAGGAATAGTTAGAGAATTAGTGGTAACAAGATTGATTGTGAGAACGAGAAAGGAGATGAAATGGGGGCAACAACTTATATGAAAGAATATGACGATTCCAAATTATATAAAACGTTTGTACTACTACTACTACTTCTTTCCCATCTCATGCTTGAGATGGAGCATCTGAATGAAATGTGAAACTATTTCCTAACGTATAACTTTTTGCTTGTAGTAGGCTTAATAGGCATTTGATATTGGTACTTCTTGAATTATCTTCGTGTTATTTATGTAAATGGGGTAGATAAAAATGACCAACTGTGCCAAAACAGACGCATGTTACAATTGCTGCAATATTAGAAAGGACTATTTCGTTTTATCAAGCAGCCAGTGACAAAACAGACGTAATCAAATCAAGAAACCACACCACTCTTGGGTGCTATTCGTAGTATCAGCTTTTTCACTATTAGACAAGGACTTTTTGATTTTTCATGTAGCAAGAAGTTGGACGAACTTTGATGAGGTAATAGATACTTTCGCAGAAAGAAAAGCATGCCGCGTAAAGCTATAGCAAAATTAGAGAGAAAAAATGCTGGGACCTAAGGATTGAAGATATATGTACAGTTTTGCTTGTCTCTTGTCTTTACTGGTTTTGTGTTTCCTATATTTCATTTTATGTCACACAAAAGAGAAAGTTATTAGCTAACAGGAAATAAAGTGTGCAAAGTTTCTGAAGACTTATTCTCTCGGCCGCAAATAATCTCACCCACTATTAATTGTGAGTTTTTTTTTAAGGTGGCTAGGATGTCAAACCGACCAACTGGAAGTAGGAGAGGCACCACAGGACATTGTAATTTCCACTGTCCTGAATATAGGTTTGATGGCTTCCATTACAAAATACACACGTTTTAAATCCACAGAGCGACGTGCGAAAGAAGACTGCTGTGCGAAGAGGCATGGCACTGCACTTTGGCACACTTAAGACCAAATGACATTTCTTAAATTTCCTCGAACATATATGTTTTATATATCAAACTCTTCAGAAAGATGTGCGCTACAAAATGAGCATATTTTTGAAAAAGTTTGAAAAATCTTTTTTTTTCTAAATTTTTGACGTCCTACCTCAAACGCTCGAGTGGGAGGAAGAGGGGGGGGGGCGCCACTACCAAGTTTTTGCCCTAGTTCGGAAATACCATAGATCCGGGGCTAATCACAGTTCTTCCAAGGGAGCCACCACCAATATTCTTGTACTGCTCCAATGGTTTGCTGCACACTGTCTTCCGTGTTTCTTTGCGAGCATCTGTCAAAATTTTCGGAGTCCACCTATTTCGAACATTTTTCAGCTTCAAGTCTCTCAATATTCTGTACATGCTCACTACTCCTACTCCCAAACGAGTTGACAGTTTATTCACCGTTAATGTGTTTGTCATACAAAATCAGATTGTGAATATGCTGAATATTGTCAGGAGTCTGTGCAGGTTTCATCAAACACTTTCGGTTTACAAGCCTTGTCACTCCGAATAAAATATTTGAGCTTTCGATAACTGTCTCTGCCATCGTCATCAGGATTTAAAATCACTGATTACGGGTGCTGGCACTGTGCTATGCTCGTATATTTGCAGTACCAGCATCTTTAACCTCCCAGATAGGGCGGAAGTAACGCAAGCTTGGTAGGCAAATTGGGCAGCTCATAGCAGCTTAGTTCACCGCTGCAATGAATGACAGATGGCGAGAGAGGCCGGCGCCTCGTTTGAAATTGCTGCTCCCGCCGCCCTCCTATAAGCACCAAGCATCTGTCTTTTCTTTTATTCAATGACCAGAGCCTACCTCTATGCCCTGCTAAGAGTGTACTTCTGGTCTTGTGTTAAAATTGTTGCTGCTTATTCTAATTCCGGCCGCTTCTTTTATAACAGAATGCTTCGTCTCTTCAAATTGTATTTTATCCCCGTTTTCTAGGCAACATTCAGTCATGGCGGGTTTATCAAGTTCCCTTCGTTTAGAAGGTCGTCAGTGCTCTGCACAACACTCAGCAATATCGCGAATAGTTCATCATATGTAAATGCTGTCACATTCACAGGGGATACGAAACACATCACCTACCTTGCTAGTTGCTGCTCCACAGTATCTGAGAAATGCAATCTGAGTGGCCTCTTCTGCCGATTCACGAGACGTCTTTCATCAGTGGCACCATAAAACTTTTTCTATTCTCTCTTGCTGTAACTATTTTCCCTGAACACGCTCTTCAAATGCTGAAATTCAGACTCTATGTCCTAACGTGCCCAGAACCGTTTCCATGTATACAGGGTGTTGAAGTACTCGTTAGTGTGCGTAGATTTCCTGTACACTGAATGTGTCTTCCACTCAACTAAAAAATCCAAGAACAGAAGCTTGCTATCCCTCTCTATCTCGACAGTTAATTTAATAAAGGAATGGACACCATTCAGGCGGTTTACAAACTGCTGCAGTAGGGGAGAGTGGGGCACATTGAACCATAAAAAATATTTCTTCGTGTTACTCATGCAATAATTTTATTACAGAGTTGTGGTTTACAGATGTTACAGTTCAATCATTCAAGTTTCAAATGGCCTTATATGTGGGGTACAATCAACCACATTAAACACGTTCATTGAAAGATCCTATTTAGCATACAAAGTAAGTGTAAATGTACTTTAAACATAATGTTTACATTTATTCCATGTGTGAATCATATAATTAAATCTGTTCGCACACTGTCATGTAACTTATTTTGGAATTACCGAAGATCCATGGACTCGAACCTGATTCCAAATTTGAAATACGATTTTGGTCTCTTTGTCACACCATCAGTAGCATGTCACGGGAGCATGTAAAGTATGTTGCTAGCTGGAACAAAAGCTTCATCCTTTACCTGAGAAAGATACACTACTGATAATTAAAATTGCTACACCACGAAGATGACGTGCTACAGACGCGAAATTTAACCGACAGGAAGAAAATGCTGTGACATGCAAATGATTAGCTTTTCAGAGCATTCACACAGGGTTGGCACCGGTGGCGACACCTACAACGTGTTGACATGAGGAAAGTTTCCAACCGATTTCTTATACACAAACAGCAGTTGACCGGCGTTGCCTGGTGAAACGTTGTTGTGATGCCTCGTGTAGGGAGGAGAAAAGCGTACTATCACGTTTCCGACTTTGATAAAGGGCGGATTGTAGCCTATAGCTGTTGTGGTTTATCGTATCGCGACATTGCTGCTCGCGTTGGTCGAGATCCAATGACTGTTAGCAGAATATGGAATCGGTGGTTTCAGGAGGGTAATACGGAAGGCCGTGCTCGATCCCAAAGGCCTCAAATCACTAGCAGTCGATATGACAGGCATCTTATCCGCATAGCTGTAACGGATCGTGCAGCCACGTCTCGATCCCTGAGTCAACAGATGGGGACGTTTGCAAGACAACAACTATCTGCAAGAACAGTTCGACGACGTTTGCAGCAGCATGGACTATCAGCTCGGAGACCATGGCTGCTGTTACCCTTCACGCTGCATCATAGACAGGAGCGCCTGTGATTGTGTACTCAACGACGAACCAGGGTGCACGAATGGCTAAACGTCATTTTTTCGGATGAATCCAGCTTCTGTTTACAGCATCATGAGGGTCGCATCCGTGTTTGGCGACTTCGAGGTGAACGCACATTGGAAGAGTGTATTCTTCATCACCATACTGGCGTATCACCTGGCGTGATTGTATGGGGTGCCATTGGTTAGACGTCTCGGTCACCTCTTGTTCGCACTGACGGCACTTTGAACAGTGGACGTTACGTTTCACATGTGTTACGACCCGTGGCTCTACCCTTCATTCGATCCCTGCGAAACCCTACATTTCAGCAGGATAGTGCACGACCACATGTTGCAGGTCTTGCACGGGCCTTTCTGTATACAGAAAATGTTCGACTGCTGCCCTGGCCAGCACATTCTCCAGATCTCTCACCAACTGAAAACGGCTGGTCAGTGGTGGTCGAATAACTGGCTCGTCACAATACGCCTGTAGAAAACTGGTGTTTTGTTTTTCAGTTCAAATTCGGTCAAAACGAAATCATCTGTTTCTGGTAATTTGTCCAAGTCTTCAAAGTTGTGCTCAGATTCACCAGACACATCCACATTGGCATCGCTCTCTTCATAATCCGCCTCACTAATGTCGTCATCTGATTCCTGCTCATAAAGCTTGCGGTTGACCTATTTATAGGGATGTTTTGTGGCTTGCAACAAATCTTTCTCCGGTGTATCAGTTGCAATTAAACTTCGTCGTCTCTTACGTTTATTGCTCTTCTTTCTGTTCTCTGCTTTTGGATATCCTCGAATTATCTCAGGAGAAACTCCATTAGGAAAAGCTGTTTGGGTGTTAAGTACTACCGGCCGGAGTGGCCGTGCGGTTCTAGGCGCTACAGTCTGGAACCGAGCGACCGCTACGGTCGCAGGTTCGAATCCTACCTCGGGCATGGATGTATGTGATGTCCTTAGGTTAGTTAGGTTTAATTAGTTCTGAGTTCTAGGCGACTGATGACCTCAGAAGTTAAGTCGCATAGTACTCAGAGCATTTGAACCATTTTGTTAAGTACTGCAGATGGTCCTGCTTGCTGCACATCTTGTGGCTGGCTGACATCGACTGAGGCTTGTCCTGCAAATCGTGCATCCTTGATATGATGGAGAGAATTAACATCTGAAGTTGATCTGTTTGCCTCCACGACCCTGTCTGTTACTTCACTGACCATAAAGTCTTCGTCAGTGAAGATGTCTTCATCAAATGGAAATATTCCACATTTCTTGAAAGCCGAACATATGTTAGTGGGTGTCACTGGTTTGTCGTGAGCAATTTTGACACATACAGCTACATCAAAGTAGTGAGAGGAGTGCCTTTTTTGTGAAGGAGTTTTGAATTTAATGCTGAGTAATAAGTTTCCTTGAATGAAGAGAACATTCCTACATCTAGAGGCTGCAGTTTGTTTGAGGTATGTGGAGGTACGGTTAGCATAAGCACCCTATTGGCTTTTGCTACATCTATTACCTCAATTGACAGATGAGTTTCATGATTGTCTAAAATTAGAAGCGCAGGATTGTCTTTGCTACTACTGAATTTGTGGATGAAATGTTTCACGACATCCACAAAAAGTTCGCTATTCAGCCAGCCACTCTTCATTGCTAACCCCAGGGTGCCTGTTGGTGCATTACTTATCATATGTTGTTTAAAATGTACTCGAGGAAATATCATTGCCTGGGGCAGGGGAAAGTACCACCTGCACTGATTATGCAACAGGTGGTCACTACGACACCACGTTCTGCACTAGTTGCTTGTAAAATCTGTTTACTTCCCTTTTGTGCCACTACCTTTGGAAGCCTATCTGGTACAGTTGAGGTACTTGCTTCATCCAGATTGAAAACCCTTGTACCATCAGTGAAAGTAGGGTATCTCTGGTAAAGGTCTTTCAAGTTTTTGAAGAAATTCGGAACTATACCGATTAAAGGATGTTGCTCTGGATAAGCTGCAGCCGCGCGGGATTAGCCGAGCGGTCTCAGGCGCTGCAGTCATGGACTGTGCGGCTGATCCCGGCGGAGGTTCGAGTCCTCCCTCGGGCATGGGTGTGTGTGTTTGTCCCTAGGATAATTTAGGTTAAGTAGTGTGTAAGCTTAGGGGCTGATGACCTTAGCAGTTAAGTCCCATAAGATTTCACACGCATTTGAACATTTTTGATAAGATGCAGCCCTCTGGGGTTCAGATACTTAAACTGGGATTTCGTTTCATGAACCCATGGAACCAGTTTACACCAGCCATTCCCTCCATCCAGTTCTCAGGATATTTCAGACAATTTTTCACAGCCGGTTCACTTGCTAAGCGCCTGCATGTTGTAGTGTCAACACCAAAGCATATCGTAGAAGAATGCAACAAATACTCCACTAATTCTTTCTCCTGCTCCACAGAAAATACCTTTCGATTTTCGTAGTTTGGTGTCAATCTTTCACTGGAACCACATTTAATGTTTTGAACATATCATCGAAGAGTAGGGTAAGGTACTGAATGAGATTTAGCTGCTTGGTGAACTGCCATACCCTTATTAAGAACATCCTGTATAGCTTCTTGCATAACACTGTGGTCAGTTTTACCTCTGTCCATTTTCCTGCGGTACAAACGAACCATCTTCAAACGTGATAATATAAAACAGGACTGTTGAACGTCTGTAATTTCAAAGCCTTAAATACCTACACATATCTATTTACCCATGCTAAGGAAGCAAAGTACAGTGTGCTTGTATTGGACAATTAAAATATTCCTCAGGCACAATGGACCACCCTGGGGCACAACGAACCATTGCTCATTGTGCCCCGGGAGAGCTTGGTTCAGTATGCCCCAACAGTACATATTTCAAACAAAGCTTATATATATATATATATATATATATATATATATATATATATATATATATATATATATATAATGCAGTATTGATATTGTTACAATGACCTTTCCCTAAAAGTTGGTGACAAATGATTGAACGAAATTCAGTCTATCTACGTCTCCAAAAATTACTTCACTGTCGCGAAACTAACATATCGCCAGTACAACACTAATGGCAGGAAGTAGATCCTGCACTGCAGAAAACAAATGGCAGTCGATAGAGCAGTACTGACAACATATGCACAGAGGAAAAAATAATTTACCACCTTATACTGAAATTATGCTACCTGATTCATTGTGCCCCGTGGTTCAGAGTGCCCCTATCTCCCCTACATTTTCACCATGAGGCCATATTAGAATACTGTCGTCAACGTACCGTAGGAAGCAAGATGGATGCAACCTAGTAGAATTCAGAGCTTGCTCCTCAAAATGCTCCATGAAGAATTTCACGTCGGCTGGAGACAATGGGGATCCCGTGGCTCTGTTACGTCAACATGTAATATCCATTGCAGTACAGGAAGTACATTGTCATTAGCGCATGGTGGAACACCTTACAAACCCAGGTTTAAGCTATTGTACCAAAAAATCCAGCGTGACTTATACTTCACCCTCATAAAAAGTGACCCAAGGTCCAGACTAATCATTATGTCATTTTGGTTTATTTTTATTAACCCGAGGGTCTCAAAGAATGACTGCGAGTTAACAACCTGATTTTTATAGGTCACTGTTACAATATTCAGGGCCTGTTAGACCAACTAAAGTAAAAATGTTTGTTAGATTTCAGTTTTGACAGCACTTGGTCACAACAGTCAAGATTAGGTATTTTGTGTATGATGAATCTATTAAAAGGGCATAACTATGTTTCATTCTGATAGTGTATTAATTCTGTAAATATTAGCTGTTTGTGTGCTGTAATGTATTCATGTATTTTGGCAATCTTCTGACAAATGATCAGAGTAGTGAGTACTGTATTCAAATGTTTTGTGTTTTTTATGTGATACTTTCTGACTTCTTCCACACCCACAAGAATCGTTTCATTTTTGGGTCTATGGAATGAAAACTGAATCTAATCTAAACAGGAACAGCTTCCTTGAGTATCTTCAGCAATCCACAGCTTCTTCTCGCATACCAGATTCCTTTATTAACTTCCTTTTATTTCTTAAAGTGATCTGTGTGGATTGCATCTAAGCTTCCGATGTGTATAGTATTCAGCACCTTCAGGTGGTGGTCTTCTGTGTTCAGAACCACAATGGTATTTCCTCTATAGGTTGCCAAAATTCATGAATTCCTAATTCTGACGTAATAAAGGTAAGCCATATCATTCCTCCCAGCTAATATTGGATTTCAGTGGCTTAGCTTTCGCTAGGATATGGCTCGTAGTTATTCTGCCATCCTCAGCTGTGCCAAGAGAGAGAGACCTGATGCACTACTCTGTTCCACCAGCAACAACCAATATGGCAGATATCACAAGACTGGAGAAAAATAGAGCACTCTATGCTACAACAGAGCTGTCATCCAGTTCTTGGTGAGAAAAATAAACAACTGTTCTGTGGAGCTTACCTGACTCCAGGTTGGCATCTTCTCGAGTTAAGTGGTCAAACGTGGAACACTGCTTAGACATTCTCTTTCACAAACTCACATGCTGCTGCACTACTACAGGGCTATTACAAATGATTGAAGCGATTTCATAAATTCACCGTAGCTCAATTCATTGACATATGGTCACGACACACTACAGATACGTAGAAAAACTCATAAAGTTTTGTTCGGCTGAAGCCGCACTTCAGGTTTCTGCCGCCAGAGCGCTCGAGAGCGCAGTGAGACAAAATGGCGACAGGAGCCGTGAAAGCGTATGTCGTGCTTGAAATGCACTCGCATCAGTCAGTCATAACAGTGCAACGACACTTCAGGACGAAGTTCAACAAAGATCCACCAACTGCTAACTCCATTCGGCGATGGTATGTGCAGTTTAAAGCTTCTGGATGCCTCTGTAAGGGGAAATAAGCGGGTCGGCCTGCAGTGAGCGAAGAAATGGTTGAACGCGTGCGGGCAAGTTTCACGCGTAGCCCACGGAAGTCGACGAATGAAGCAAGCAGGGAGCTAAACGTACCACAGCCGACGGTTTGGAAAATCTTACGGAATAGGCTAAAGCAGAACCCTTACCGTTTACAATTGCTACAAGCCCTGACACCCGATGACAAAGTCAAACGCTTTGAATTTTCGGCGCGGTTGCAACAGCTCATGGAAGGGGTGCGTTCAGTGCGAAACTTGTTTGCAGTGATGAAGCAACACTTTTCTTAATGGTGAAGTGAACAGACACAATGTGTGAATCTGGGCGGTAGAGAATCCTCACGCATTCGTGCAGCAAATTCGCAATTCACCAAAAGTTAACATGTTTTGTGCAGTCTCACGGTTTAAAGTTTATGGCCCCTTTTTCTTCTGTGAAAAAAACGTTACAGGACACGTGTATCTGGACATGCTGGAAAATTGGCTCATGCCACAACTGGAGACCGACAGCGCCGATTTCAGCTTTCAACAGGATGGTGCTCCACCGCACTTCCATCATGATGTTCGGCATTTCTTAAACAGGAGATTGGAAAACCGATGGATCGGTCGTGGTGGAGATCATGATCAGCAATTCATGTCATGGCCTCCACGCTCTCCCGACTTAACCCCTTGCGATTTCTTTCTGTGGGGTTATGTGAAAGATTCAGTGTTTAAACCTCCTCTACCAAGAAACGTGCCAGAACTGCGAGCTCGCATCAACGATGCTTTTGATCTCATTGATGGGGACATGCTGCGCCGAGTGTGGGAGGAACTTGATTATCGGCTTGATGTCTGCCAAATCACTAAAGGGGCACATATCGAACATTTGTGAATGCCTAAAAAAACTTTTTGAGTTTTTGTATGTGTGTGCAAAGCATTGTGAAAATATCTCAAATAATAAAGTTATTGTAGAGCTGTGAAATCGCTTCAATCATTTGTAATAACCCTGTATAGCTGTATCTACACACTCATAGTTGAATGATAACAAAGTTGATGCCAGAATTATATGACAATGAAGCAGACCTTTGGCATCAAACTGAGCTCATACCATGTCTGTTGTATTCAATATCTCACTATGGCATGACTATTCTTCTTCAAAATTGTGTCTACTGCATCAAAAGTGTGGTGCAAAATAATTATCAAATAGTGACTTATACCCACAAATTATAGTTTCATTTACAATCAGTTAGGATTCATGCTCACTGAGACAATCTAAAGAAAACAATATGGATGGGTTTACAAGTAGTAGTTTTATTCACCTGTGGATCACATATAGAAGAATATTTAGCATGTTATGTAATTATAGTTTAAGAATAAAAATCACAATTTTTATACACAAATATTTACATACTTATAGGTCTAGTTATTAAGGTAGTACAAGTAGATGATTGGGGACTCTTAGTAGGAAATACCCTGTCGTGTACATGAAGGAATTTAGAGAAACAATACAACAGCTTAATCAGGATATCTGTATGGGAATTAGACCATCCATCTTCCAGAATACAAGTCCAGTCTGTTAAAAGCAGTACAAACTCATTCACTTTATCCGTTGTTTACAACACGTTTCTGTTTATAAATTCTTGCACTGAAGTTATTTCATAATATAAAAAGCTAGTGCTACTCTCTTCATTCATTTTACAATGTCAGTTGCATAAGAGTGGCAGCAAATTCATGTCACTATTTACACTAGGCGCCAAGATTCACTGCTTGTGGCTGCAGTTCTGTCAGGAGATTGGATTCAGCATTATTTTATTTAAAACAATGAAATTAATTAATTATATTAATTACATTTAAATACACTGTACTAATCAGTTTTGCCACGAAGAGACAGTCCATGCACGGCCTAAGCTTGAAATCATCCTCTGAGGCAAACTGACAGTCTGAACAAGGCTCACAAGCGATATTGTCACTTTCATGACCGTTGACACAGTGTGCTCTAATGAACAGCTACTACTACTATCAGTACTAGCACAGCGCACCTGCAAAGTCTCTCCACAGTGGCGAGCTCTGCATTTCTCACCTTGTGGGTTGCATAAGAGTGGCAGCAAATTCATGTCACTATTTACACTAGGGGCCAAGATACACTGCTTGTGGCTGCAGTTCTGTCAGGACATTGGATTCAGCGTTATTTTAATTAAAACAATGAAATTAATTAATTATATTAATTACATTTAAATACACTGTACTAATCAGTTTTGCCATGAAGAGACAGTCCATGCATGGCCTAAGCTTGAAATCATCCTCTGAGGCAAACTGACAGTCTGAACAAGGCTCACAAGCGATATTGTCACTTTCATGACCGTTGACACAGTGTGCTCTAATGAACTGCATTGTGAGTGGATGTCTACCTGTACAGGGTGAGGCAAACGAAAGTGGCCCAGATGAGTGGATACGATTGGACTTGAATGTATGCATATAACTATACCCAATGATGTGCGTACCATGTGTATGCCTACCACATGATCCACGCCAGCTCAGAGCATAGTATGGGCTAAGTTAGTGTGAGTGGAGCTGTGCAATGGGAATGATGGTGCTCACAGTGGATCAGTGGGTATTTATTGTGGAAAGTTATGTGACAACAAAGTCGTGGAAACAGTGGAATCAGTTGTTTGCTGAAGAGTGTAATGGTGCCAAAATGACAGTAAAGAGTGCCATACAATGCTTAGTCTGAGAATGGTGTCAGGCAGGATCTGTTTTGAGCAAATCGAAAAACATTCTGAAACATTCCCACGCACCAGGGTCCAAAAGTGCCATCAACATCTGCTATAGTCAGGTTAGTACTATATTTCCTTTCCACCGCTGTGTTTCTTTGTACCCTGGAACTCTGTTCTCCAGGCCACTTTTATTTGCCCCACCCTGTACTTACATTATGTTGGTGGTTGCATGTAACAGTTTCCTGTGGTCAAAAGTATACTGAGGAAGAGTTTTCCAACAAAAAATCAAATGAAAGCCTTTTAAGACATCACAAACTAATTTATTTGAAATGTATATGCAGCTTCTGAAGGTCATAATTAATGAAAACCCTCTTTCAAGCTCGTAAAACTTGGTTTTAAATGACCACACTACCAGTTTCATGGCTTATAGCCACATCTTCAGATGCAACCTTAATTATGATTGTAAACTTTACTCCAATTTTGGCCACTAGGGGCAAGTTTAGCACTGGGAATGCAAGAAAGATGTATATAAATGTTTCCATATGTAATTAATTAGGAATGGGACACAAGCAGAAAAGGCCAAACAAGTGAGAGAGGCATAATGTTGATTTTACTATTAACCAGAGCTTACACAAGTTCTTCAATATGAGCACTGGAAATGTCGATGGGATTCTGCAGAATGCAAGATTTACACCTGGTGGCCATATTTTGAACTAACTTTTTCCAAAATAAGTAGGTTAGCATATCTACCAAGTTTCACTGCCATACAATAACTACAGCCCACACGGGACCTCCGTGAGTAGCTGCACATTAAGAATAACCACCCTGTGTAAGAACAAGAAACAGCAGCTGAAGGCTAAAACCTAGGTCGCGGTGGAGGTTTGAGTCCTCTCTCTGGCATGGGTGTGTGTGTTTGTCCTTAGGATAATTTAGGTTAAGTAGTGTGTAAGCTTACGGACTGATGACCTTAGCAGTTAAGTCCCATAAGATTTCACACACATTTGAACTTCTTTTTTCAAAAACCTATCTTGAAGATGTAGCTTATTACATAGTCAGTCATGGAAATATGAAATACTGCAGGGCCATAGGTACAAAGTAGAATGAACTAAGCACACTGGCTTCTTCCCTGTCTCAAACCAGACGTGAGATGTGTAGCTTGCAAAAGTAGGCAAAAAAAAAAGTTCAAATGTGTGTTAAATCTTATGGGACTTAACTTCTAAGGACATCAGTCCCTATGCTTACACGCTATTTAACTTAAATTATCCTAAGGACAAACACACACACTCATGCCTGAGGGAGGACTCAAACCTCCGCTGGGACCAACTGCACACTCCAGGACTGCAGCACCTTAGACTGTTCGGCTAATCCCATGCGGCTGCAAAAGTAGGCCTTGCCTTCACTGGCAACCCGGAAATGTTGACAGCCCTGGCAAACAATAACTATAATGTTGGCACTATGCTGCAATGTACCTCCATTACAGTATAGTTAACCACGTGAGCAATCAAAATAGTTATAATGCTTTAAGTTCAAATGACCGTATATTATCTTTTTTGTATGTAAAGATTTCCACTTCCTCCAATACATTCAAAACCTGGCCTTTTCATCTTTTTTTTTTTTTTTTTTTTTTTTTTTTTTTTTTTTTTTTTTTTTTGGGAATTATAAAATTTTCAGCAGACTTTATTTCTTCTAACCTGAGCAGAAGACTTAGAAATAAAGAAAATGTTTCCTATAACAAATATAATGCAGCACATGTCTACTGCAATGTTGAATGAGACAGAGAATATCTCAAGCAAAAAGAAGCATTCAAAAGTTATCGAGAACTCTATAAAGATTAATTAGTAGAGACCAGGAGCAACTACACAGCAAACAATATTCTGCCTTCACACCATGTTACTGCAGTGATAAACAGATTTAGAATGTGCAGAGACAGATCCTGTGTGGACTTTATTATTACCTACAATGAGATATTCATAAAAGAGCAAATTGAGATGACAGATATATTCAATGAATACTTTTCTTCAGTAGGGGGAGCCTTCTATAACAAAAATAAAGAGCTGCAGCAAAATTTTAAAGGGAATCCATTTGAACATAGCATATATCTAGCACCCACAAATTCCAAAGGAATGATGAGCATCATTAGGTCTTTAAAATCCTGCAGTTCTTCAGGGTATGATGACCTCAGTATTAATGTATTAAAGGCGTGTAGACAAAGTGTCTCTGTACCTCTGTCTGTAGCAGTAAATAATTTAATAGAGTAAGATATTGTAACTTCCAGATATACTAGAAATAGTCCAGGTAACACAGATCTTTTAAAAGGGTGACAAATACAAAACTGAAAAATACAGACCAATCTTGATACTTCCTGTGCTTTTCAAAGTTTGTATCAAACAAATGCAATCTAATGCTTCAGAATCAGAATGGATTCCTAAACTGTATATGAACTGGCAAAGCAGCTTCTCAATTAATTGAAGGGGTATTAAGTAGCATCAACAACAAGGAACTTTGCAGGTATATTACCTATAGCTTGAGAAAACTTTTGACTGTGTGAACATTACTATTCTATGGAACATTTGCAACGGTATATTACCTATAGCTTGAGAAAACTTTTGACTGTGTGAACATTACTATTCTATGGAACATTTGCAACAGAGGCACTGCATATGATGTAACATAGTCCTACACAAGTAACTAAAATCAGTTTGTACTATTTAGACTAAAAGTGGAGTTTACATATCTAAAATCACTAAATAAAAGTATGAGGTGCCACAGGGCTTGTTACTGGATCCTTTTCTGCTTTTTGTTAATGTAAATTACATGAAATATTTCTCTCTAAGTTCAAAAGTAGTTCTATATGGAGATGATATGCCCATCAATTGTAAGACTGAATCATTTAATGAATTCGAGAGCCACTTTAAATATTTGACATATGAAATTGGTCAATACTTTAACAAAAGTCAACTAAATGTTAGCATGACTATGACGTGTCTCATGGAGTTTAACAAATTAAACTAGCCATTGCCAATAAATTGGTAAAAAAAGAGGGGACACACATGTTGACTCACTAGTGTGTATGTTATCTAAGACTATAATTTCAATCAATATGATTACCAAGTTCTGCAAAGACACTCTTGTGCCAAACACTGCAAACCCATACTTTATTTTCATCACACTTGAACTACAGAGCAACAACCAGAGCAAATCTAAATAAGTTACTGGTACTTTAGAAAAGTGCTATAAGAATCATCTGTGCATCTAAATATAAGGAATTAAGCCATGGCTTGTTTCCAAAAACTGGTGTGCTAACCATAGTAAACATGTACAATGTCGAAGCCATATTGCTTGTTAAAAGAATTTCTTTCACTTTCGCCATAGTTCTGCACCGATCGCAGAGTCAGCATGGCTACAACGGATTTGGCGATGTTAGTTTTAGGGGTGGCTGGATGCCTTTTCTGTACAATACCAAATATAAAGAAACATTTTATGTCACCAGACACAGGACAGCACTCTATGAAAAGGGTCCAAAATATGCAGGATTAAAATTAAACAATGCACTGCCCAATGTGGTTATGGCTCTTCTCCCAACAAAGCTTAAGTTTCAGGCTAAGAAATTCCTGCTTTCTGCTACAAAACACTCTTTACACATAAGAATATGCATATACATTATGTCATCAAAATTATTTGGACACCTGGCTGAAAATGACTAGCAAGTTCATGGCATCCTCCATCAGTAATGCTGGAATTCAATATGATGTTGGCCCATCCTTAGCCTTGATGACAGCTTCCACTCTCGCAGGTATATGTTCAACTAGGTGCTGAGGTGCTGGAAGTTTTCTTGGGGAATGGCAGCCGATTCTTCACGGAGTAGTGTACTGAGGAGAGGTACTGATGTCAGTCTGTGAGGTCTGGCACGAAGTCGGCATTCTAAAACATCCCTAAGGTGGTCTATAGGATTCGGGTTGGGACTCTGTGCAGGCCAGTCCACTACAGGGATGTTACTGTCATGTAACCATTCCGCCACAGGCCGTGCATTATGAGCATGTGCTCAATAGAGTTGAAAGATGCAATCGCCATCCAAAAATTGCTCTTCAACAGTGGGAAGCAAGAAGGTGCTTAAAACATAAATGTAGGCCAGTGCTGTGATAAAGCCATGCAAAACAGCAAGGGGTGCAAGTTCCCTCCATGAAACACATGACCATACCGTAGCACCACCGCATCCAAATTTTACTGTTGGCACTACACACACTGGCAGATGACGTTCACCAGGCATTCTCGATACCCACAACCTGCCATCATATCGCCACATTGTGTACCGTGATTTGTCACTCCACACAATGTTTCTCCACTGTTCAATTGCCCAATGTTTATGCTCCTTACACCAAGTGAGACATTTACCAGTGTGATGTGTGGGCTTATGAGCAGCCGCTCAAACGTGAAATTCAAGTTTTCTCACCTCCTTCCTAACTGTCATTTTACTTGCAGTGGATCGTGATGCAGTTTGGAATTCCTGTGTAGTGGTCTGAGTAAATGTCTGCCTATTACACATTATGACCCTTTTCAACTGTCGGCAGTCTCTGTCAGTCAACAGACGAGGTCAGCCTGTACGCTTTTGTGATGTACATGTCCCTTCATGTTTCCACTTCACTATCACATTGGAAACAGTGGACATAGGGATGTTTAGGAGTGTGGAAATCTCACATACAGACATATGACACAAGTGACACCCTATCACCTGATCACGTTTGAAGTCCGTGAGTTCTGCGAAGTGCCCCATTCTGCTCTCTCATGATGCCTAATGACTACTGAGGTTGCTGATATGGAGTACCTGGAAGTAAGTGGCAGCACAATGCACCTAATATGAAAAATGTATGTTTTTTGGGGTGTCTGGGTACTTTTGATCACATAGTGTATGAAGAGTAAGAAGTGCTTGGAAAAAAATATATTAACAGTATTCAGGAAACCATGTATTTGTAATTTTATCATTTGTGAATCAGTGACAAATTTAGAAGAATAGATTATCATGTTATTTATAAGGAATTGTAACATTTGCTGTTTTTGTACATATGCAGTGAATCATTCTATGTTGAGTAAAGTATTGTTATTATTATTATTGTTATTTTATTAGTACTGACTGTTTGGCTGCAGAATATCTTATAATCCTTAAGTAGTTCTTGCCTTGCTCTCTGTGACAGCATCTTATTTTCACATGTGATTACTGAACTGAAAAGGTGGCCATTTCCTTTGGAGATAGATCTTCTACAGACATGGAAAGATAATGTACCCAGGTGCAGAGGTTCTCACAAAGAAACTATATTTGAAGAGTTGTTTATAAAGTGTAAAGTTGTTTCAACTGCAGTTGAAAATATTTTTCAAAAGAAATATTAAGTAAATGGACCAGTGTTGCAAAACTTACCTGTATATATCTCTATCTTCATAATGTTGGTGTGTGCTAGACTCTATGCATCTGACATTGTATACCAATCTTAACTCACAATAATTATTCCAAAATTTTCAAATTTATAAATATAAAAATGTTGATTTACTAAATTTGTGTTATAGGTTGTGGTAGAACTTATCAAGAAAATTCAGCTACATTTTCAACTCCAGGTTTCCATCCAACTGCAGCAGCTTCTGTAACACCAGAACATTGTGAGTGGAGAATAACAGCAACACATGGTGAACGAATCATTCTTAACATTACAAGTATAGACATGTATCCCAATGAAAATTGCTGTTCTGATTACATAGAGATAAGAGATGGTTATTGGCAAAAATCACCTCTTATAGGTAAACAAGTTTTATTGTCTTCATTATTATGTTGGTTTAGATTATTTAGACTGTCTAAAATACTGGCATCAATGATTTACATATTTTGCTAAAGAAGAAATGAAAGTATTGTAATTCGTCATTTATTGCTCTTAATATACTATTTTCAGTACATGTTTATATGTTTGATGAGAATCTCCTTAATTTTATGGACATTATGGTTGCATGCTGTACTTCTGAAACTTCTGAAAATTATTCTTATAATATTTAATTTTTACCAGCTACTGCTATCTGTAAACATTTTACATAATGTGCTACTTTAAGTTATTCAGTACCTTATTTGCCAAAGTAGATCACTTTGCATCATTTTTGTTTTTAGATAAAAGTGTCATTCACTCTCACACAGCAGTGCAAAATTAAACACAAAAACCTCTGAAGGCATGACTTAGACACACTATATTTGCAAGGAACACTGTCAGAGAGCAATAAACGCTATGGTGAAAGTTCTGTGCTGAAGATAAAGTAAGGATGACACACTGAGTGTGGATATGCTGAAATTTTAACATCTGTATTTGACTTGTTGAAAGACGGGTCTGTTATTTTAGGCATCATACCAGGTTAAAGACATGCTGGAATGGTGCCAGTGAATATAATGAAAGAATTTAACAGAACTTTAGTGATGCTGAGTTATGAGTCTCTGAGAGGTGTCACAGTCCTTCCAAGGATTTTCCACCCTACTGGGCATTTGCTATGTATCAGTAATGGGGCCAATGATCCAAAGATCAGCTTACTGTCTCCAAATGACAGTAACATATGTGGCCTGCTGCAACAGATAAGAAATCTTTTCTGACTGAATAGTTACTGCAGCATAAATCAAGACCAGTTTTGTTCCTATAATGTTAGTCAGGATTATTAGGAAATATCTTATAGTATTTGGGCTATACCCAAGGATACAAGCCACCATATTTGGCCAATAATCTCTCTCACTGAAAATGTAAATTTGCCTTCAAGCACCATTGCAGTAAACATTCATCACAGGGTTTGCTGGACTGCACAGTTCTCACAAAATCTATTTGTAATAGTGACATTAGTCCTCTTCTAATATACGTGAACACAGAGGCAAGCAAACAGTTTAGAAATTTTACTGTTTGTATGTTCCTGCAGTTTCCCCAGTTTCACTGCCCTCCCTCCCCATTGACCAAAACAATGATAATTACCAGTTCTTGTAAATTGCATTTATAATATCTATCACCCATGACAACAATGAGTAAAATCATCTTGGACAGCTCACTGATCACCACATATACCTATTACACCGGCACTCACTACCTTAGTCACTCCAATCATATACACAAATTAGTTCAAAATGAAATAATATATAGGGTAGTTGTAATTTAAACTTTTCCTACTTAAGAGGCCACATTAAAAATGAGTGATTTTAGGACAATGAAATTTCGTGGAAACAGTTTTAAAGACATGTGGAAGAGAAATAACAAATAAACCATTGAAAGAAACACATTTTAATTTCCAAATGAGAAGGTAACATGTATTAATTGCATACCAAATTTACATCCCAGGTTAAAAACTTTACTCAATGTGATGGCCGTCTGTAACCATGATATCCTGGAACTGCACTAGAGATAGCTGTACTGCTGCCTGAACATCTCAGGTTGAATGTTTAGGCGTTATGACACTGGTGCACTGCTTGATGATTGTACATCATGTCTGGCACTTTCAACCATGCCAACAGTATCTTCTTCAACTAGCCATTGAACTCTCACAGGAGAAATTTCCAAATTTCCAATTAATTCAAACTTCCAAATCCATATCACATTAATGCACTGATACTCACAAAGAGCAGCAGCACTATTGCCGTTGCTTTCATGAACCAGCTTTATAAGTACAGCCCTGCTCACCTTTTCCAGCTCCACACTGAATTCCTCCAACTGTAATGCATACTGATGCTTCCATTTCAACTCTAAGTTGCCAAACCAACAACAGCATTGAATCACAAGTCATGACACCAACACTACCCCACATCCTGCAACACACAGTCTGAACATCATTCCAATAAAGTTTTGTGCCCATACAATTAATAGTTTTGCATCTAAATTGGCTTAAATACTGAAAGTTTAATTATAATCTCCCTGTAATTTGTAGAAGGAATACAGAAATAGATTCAGGATTATCTAGTGTGGTTTGGAATAGCTTATTTGTATGTACCTTACCTGTATATAATGATATGTGTATTCCTACACAAAATGGTGAAGTAAGAAATAAATTATCAGCTAAGAAAGAATCATTAATTCAACTTTGTAGTAACTAGGTTATGAAGTAGATAAGTTTTTCAACAATTCATGTTACTCACATCCCTTTAACAATAGTGGAAGTACAGTGAGCAGTGGACAATCTACTTTTACTAAATTTCTAGTTGCAAATAAATAAAATTGAAATATTCTGAAAGGCCTGTTATTACAGTTTAATCAGTCTATGTTTTGACTCTGATCACCACTTTTATTAAAGTAATGAATATATGCAGATCATAGTGATTGGAGAACACTGCATGTGTGGCTCATCTCTACAAATCATCTGCAAATACCTAGTTGCTCTCTAAGCACCATGATCTGAAGATGCTCATTATTTAAATGAATCCAGTCACCAGAATAAGTGAGGGGAAAATTTAGTAGTTTTGGGTTTCTGTGCATGAGAGAATGTCAAGCATTTATAAAACTGAAGTAATAACATTGGTTCCTTATGATTATTCTTTTTGCTCGCATTAAGAGAACCAATTGTTTCTAAAGAAATTTCTATTGCAGGAAGATACTGTCCAGACAATCCACCCACAAATGCAATACTTTCAACAGGAAGCAGAATGCTAATAACTTATGTATCATCAAACCCACAAGGCCGCCACAAAGGTTTTCAAGCTAAGTACGAAGGTTGGTGCTGCACTGAAGTATGATGTAACTATCACATATATTGTATGTGTCATCTAAAACTATACATCTGCTCACCTTTGGAGAGCATACTGACATTTTATGACAAACTGATATCTATATTTGGAGCCAGCTTTTTCATATAGTTTTAATAGCTCAAGACTCACTTGTACATATGGTTATTATATCAGTATTATTAAACTGCATAAAAACTACATTTTTAAGTAACATGCAACTTTTTGTGTACCTTATCTTATTTCCCATTTCTGAAGATTTCTAAAAAATGTCACCAGAAACCATATTCAAAGCAGTATGCAATTATAACTACAAAGTTTACCACCATCAGTTTGTTGTATATCAAATATCTGTAGTGAACTTGGAATGTTAAATGTGTATAAAATTCTGAGCTTCTAACAATATCCACCAGGGAAGCCAGTGACTGGCAAAGAGGTGACCAAATGTTGCAAATGAAAAAATGAAGTATGCACTACTACAGGAGATAGCATGCATTATCTGCAGCATTGTTGTTCTGATCATAATGTGCAGCATGGAATGTACACCTCTATAGTCTCCTGCTATTCAGTGTCCACTTCAACACATTGCTAAAAGAGCAGCTTGTATCTCTGGTAATGTTGTTGGTGCACATTCTGATTTTCATGGCCTCTTTGATTACTTAGTCCCAGTAATTTGAAGTTGATGCTAGCCTCTACATTTGATCAAGCATCATCTTCAGTTAATTCATAGTGCTGTGTTTTGCCATAGCTGATTTTTTCAGAGTTATGTACTTGATGTGCTACTGGCATTTGCTGCTCCACCGAGAAATAGTTGGAAGAATCTGTCCAGGGTAACCTTATTAAACTTCCTGGCAGGTTAAAACTGTGTGCCCAACCGAGACTCGAACTCGGGACCTTTGCCTTTCGCGGGGAAGTGCTCTAACATCTGAGCTACCAAAGCACGACTCACGCCTGGTCCCCACAGCTTTACTTCTGCCAGTGTCTCGTCTCCTACCTTCCAAACTTTACAGAAGCTCTCCTGCGAACCTTGCAGAACTAGCACTCCTGAAAGAAAGGATACTGCAGACACATGGCTTAGCCACAGCCTGGGGGATGTTTTCAGAATGAGATTTTCACTCTGCAGTGAAGTGTGTGCTGATATGAAACTTCCTGGCAGATTAAAACTGTGTGCCCGACCGAGACTCGAATTCAGGACCATTGCCTTTCGCGTGCAAGTGCTCTACCATCTGAGCTACCGAAGCACGACTCATGCCCGGTCCCCACAGCTTTACTTCTGCCAGTATCTCGTCTCCTACCTTCCAAACTGCAAGGTTTGCAGGAGAGCTTCTGTAAAGTTTGGAAGGTAGGAGACGAGATACTGGCAGAAGTAAAGTTGTGGGGACCAGGTGTGAGTCGTGCTTCGGTAGCTCAGATGGTAGAGCACTTGCCCGTGAAAGGCAAAGGTCCGGAGTTCGAGTCTCGGTCGGGCACACATTTTTAATCTGCCAGGAAGTTTCATATCAGCGCACACTCCGCTGCAGAGTGAAAATCTTATTCTGGTAACTTTATTACTTTAACACATAGTATGAGGTGGGCCAAATAAAAGTGGCCTGGAGAACAGAGTTCCAAGGTGCAGAGAAACGCAGTGGAGGAAAGTAAATACAGTAATAACCTGACTATATCAGACATCAAAAGGGGCCACAATTCATGTCTTGGCACTTTTGGGTCCCAGTCAACAAGTTGCCGAAGGGAGATCAAAGCAGGAATGGCTGGAATTGCTGCCATCTCATTCAAAATGCTTTGCTGCAGTTCTTGAAGACTATGAGGGTTATTTTGATGCATTTTAAACTCGAGGGCTCCTCACACGAAGTAATCACACACTGACAGATCAGGGGACCTGGGTGGCCAGCTAGAGCCCCCTCTGCCCCCTCCCAGTCTGACCTCTGCTAATAACTTTGTCAGGCACAAATACCGCACCCTCTATTACAAATATGTGAGACTCTGAATTAATAACTATTCCAAATAGGCTTTCCACATTGATATTGGTTTAAAAATTTATTTTTTCCCCATCAGGGTGTGCCATTCAACCAATCATTACAGGTCCAAATATGTAGCACTTTGTTCTAAATGTAGGTGGCAGGACAATCACTAGAAATGTAATCCCTGCATAGTACAGTCCAATTTCACAACTGATACCACTATGTGAGCAGACAACATGGAGTGTGATCATCAAGGATAGTGCTGTATAATATGGTTTTTGTGGAAGGAGGGTGTAAACACAGTGGATATTGGCAGGCAATTGGTGGCAGTGTGTGGAAAGTGTGCACTATCATGAAAAGTGCTCTTACAATATGACAACACTCATCCCTGTATGAGTGGGGAAACATGGTTGCCATCCTTCTCCCTTCTGGTGCTGTGAAGAAACGTCTGTGAGTACATTATTTTGCAGGTTTATAGGAACTGCAAGGAGCTGTCCAGCAGTAGGTGCAACAGACTCTAGAAAAGTGGTTGAAGGGGAGCCTACAGAAGTTAAGGAGGCCAATTCAGGAGAATACAGTGAATTTGGTAGTACTTGGAACCCCATTTCAGCAATGAAAGCCATGGTTTTCCAACTCATGTGGGCATGAGTATTGTCATTTTGCAAGAGCACTTTTCATGATGATGCACACTCTCCACAAACTGCCATCAAATGCCTGTGAATATCTGCACTGTGTACACCCTCTGTATACCAAAACTACATAGTCCATTGCTGTTCTTGATAATCCAATTCCATGTTGTCCACTCATGTAATGAAAGCAGTTGGAAAACTGGCCAGTATTGCTCATTTGTAATGGTTGTCCTGCCTTGTACTGTTAGACCAAAGTACCTGGAACAGCAATGACGAGTAAAATGGTGCACCATGAATGATGCTAAAAATTAAAGTATAAATAAATATGGAAAGCATCTGATACACAGATTTCAGCACCACTCTGATTTTTTAAATGACTGAAAAAATTGTTTGTACTGTATAGCCTGTTTAATATTAATCCAAATGTAATCAATGTTGTTCCACAGAACAGAGAGTCATGGTGTACTGATCTTTTTTTTTCACTTATCAGACATCTGTCTGCATTTTCCATACAGCGCTGACTTGTTTTCATGTGTTCATGAAGCCGTTTGACCTGAACACAGATGTTAGATCATATATTACTGAGATGATTCACATCTTAAATGCTTGTAGCTCCCTGTGTACTGTCATTATGATCAGAACAATGATGTTACAGATAACCTAGCATTGTTAGCAGAGATATAATCAGTAGTAGGAGGGGCAACACTATGACATTTAATCTGTGAAATTCTGTTGCTTCTTTGCCTGCCAGTTGTATTCGAGGTGGGTATTAAGAAAACTGCAGAATTTTATATAGATTTAACACTATATGTTCACCCAAAACATTTTATACTATAGTGCAATCAGTTTCCCTGACATGAGTGTGTTGTCTCTACCACTGAATTCTTGTCCTTTTTCCTTGTTTCACTTTCTCTCAGACCCTGAACCCTCCCCATCCCTTACACTATCCACATTAAACTTACCCATTCCATCTTAAACAAATGCTCCCTCTATAAAGTCTGTGGCTTATGTAGAAGGTAGCAGACTGGATATTTTGATGTCAATGTACTATAACTGTATGCTCTGAAGAAGAAGAAGAATACATGTTTGAAAGCTGAGCCATAATGCTTCACATTTACTGTCCAGTATTTATGTGTCCATTAAGTTGTCATCTTTACTGGATGTAAATATTGTGGCAACAAGGAAGGGCCTCTGCCTTCTAATTCTCAGTGATTTGCTGAGTGCAGGTCTAAAGGCTTCAGAGTCATCTCATAGACATATAAAGTGCCTATTCTAACATTTGATCCTTATTTCTATGTTTCATTCAAACAATATTTGATGGTATGTCTAGGCATTTTATTCAAATTATAAACGTTTGTTGTATGATCTCTCTACTTGTTGATGACAAATAAATGGATAAATCAGTTTTATGCAGATGGTGCTTGAACAAACTGGTTTTACTAATCATTCAATGAACAAAGATTTAAGTGCTTCTTTATAGACCACAACTGCATTTTCCTTTTCTGCTGCCTACTGACTACATACACTTTTATATAAACTGTTCTTCTTTCACTCTGACCTCTGTCTTACTCTGTTTCCAGCTGTATGTGGGGGACAAATTGAAATCAAGGGGACAGGTGGCCATTTAGAATCTCCTAACTATCCAGAAGATTATCAACCTAATAAAGAATGTGTATGGAGAATTACTGCTCAACAAGATTATCAGGTGGCACTCAAGTTCCAGTCTTTTGAGGTGAGGTACAGTGTGGTTCTACAAGTTTGAGATTAATTTCTAATGCTGAATACCAGGTCAAAATGATACAATGTCATTCAGAATTTAGAAAATACCTCCAAAAATTCTGTAATATTAGAGAAATATTATGTTGATAACGTATTTGTTTTACATCTTTTAATGTCATTAAATCTTAATGACATTGATTATTCTAAAATCCACACATAAATGTAGCCTGCTAGAGATATTTTTTTGTTGAAATTGTTAGTGTTTTTGGAGAATGTCTGTCGGAACACATAAGCGAGTTGTTTTACAAATTGCACAAGCACTAAGAATGTCTAATAAGATTAAACCTGTCATAGTTTCAACACATTGCAACATTATTATTTAATAAATGAGATTACATTGAGGTGATAAAAGTGATGGGGCAGTGGTAGCCACATATACATATAGTGGTAACATCTCATATACAAGGTGCAAAAGGGCACTGGATTGGATTTTTACTCAGGTGATTCATGTGAAAGAGTTTCTGATCTGATTATGGCTGCATGGCGGTAATTGACAGATGTTAAATGTGGAATGGTAGTTGGAGCTAGACACATGGGAGATTCCATTTCAGAAATCATTAAGAAATGCAATATTCTGAGATCCATAGTGTCAAGAGTGTGCCAAGAACACCTAACTTCAGTGACCAATGGCCTTCACTTAATGATCGAAAGCAGTGGCATGTGTGTAGAGTTGTCAGTGCTAACAGACAATCAACACTGCATGAAACAGCTGCAGAAATCAATGTGGGATGTATGACAAACATATCCATTTGGACAGTGTGGAAAAATTTGCTGTTAATGAGGTACAGACAACTGATTTGAGTGTCTTTACTAACACCACAATATTGCTGCAGCACTTCTCCTGACCTCATGACCATGCGGTTGGACCCTAGATGACTGGAAAACTATGGTGTGATCAGATGAGTCCTAAATTCAGTTGGTAAGAGCTGATGGTAGGGTTCAAGTGTGGTGCAGACCCCATGAAGCCATGGGCCCAGGTTGTCAGCAAGGCACTGTGGAAGCTGGTAGTGGCTCTGTAATGGTGTGGCCTGTGTTTAGTGGAATGGACTGTGTCCTCTGGTCTGACTGAACCAATCATTGAAGGGAAAGGGTTATGTCTGGCAACTTGGAGACCATTTGCAGCCATTAAAGTACTTCATGTTCCCAAATAATGATATGCCATGTTACCGGGTCACAGTTGTTTGGTTTGAAGAATATTCTGGTAAGTTCAAGCAAACAATTTGGTCACCAAGATTGCCAGACATGAATCCCATTGAACATTTATGGGACACAATCAAGAGATCAATTCATGCACAAAATTCTGCATTGGCAAGAATGTTACCATTTTATGGACAGCAACAGAGGCAACATGGCTAAACATTTCTGCAGGGATCTTCCAATGACTTGTTGAGTCCATTCTATGTGGAGCTGCTGCACTACACCTGACAAAAGAATGTAAAGAATATATGACACAATATTAGGGGATATCCCATGACTCTTCCCATCTCAGTATATTGTTCTGCTAAAATGATAGATTTCACTGAAGAATATGCTTATAATTTGAATATCTGACCTTAAATTATTTTGATATAGGACACACATTCTGTAGCAGTAAGCAATTCTTTAATATTATATTATATATGATGCAGTCACATTAGTGGTGTGCCTACTGCCTATATTCAGCATCACTGTGCAACAACCACTCACAGATGTTAAGTGGCAGCACTAGCAGTGGATGGTATATGAACCAAGTCTGGGGCACACAGAAGTGCAGTGCTTGTCATAACCAAGGAACAGAGACATTTATCTGATCTCCAAAAGGGCATGATCATTGGCTTTCAGGTTAATGGTGGAATCATTTTGAAATTGGATAAGTTTGTGAATT
Organism: Schistocerca nitens; assembly: GCF_023898315.1. Classification (NCBI taxonomy): domain Eukaryota; kingdom Metazoa; phylum Arthropoda; class Insecta; order Orthoptera; family Acrididae; genus Schistocerca; species Schistocerca nitens. The sequence continues at coordinate 552,968,436 of NC_064616.1, read as the reverse complement.
GTTTACCATGGTTATAGTGTACAATACATGGAAAAATGGCACTATCGAAAACCGGTTGGAAGGCAACTGTGTTGCACCGTAGGCCATAGGTGACAAGAGGGTGAATGATGGCTGCAGAGATGTGTACTAGCAAACAGATGTGTAACTATTAAGTTACTGACCACTGAGATGAACTAAGAGGTTACCATTAGTGTCTCCTCAATGGCTGTTTAGTGAACATTGCAGAGTATGAGACTTCACAGCAGGCACCTGCTTCATGCACCCATGATGAATGCTGTTCATCAGTGACAAAGTCTGGAATTTGCATGCCAGTATTGAAACTGGATGTCCACTGAGTGGTAACAGGTGTACTTTTATGAAGAATCACATTATATGCTCCAGTAGCGTGAAACATGTGAAAGCAAACGCCCTGCATCAATCATCAGGAGGCCCCAGGCCAGAGGAGAGAGGATTTTGGTCTGGGGAATGTTTTTGTGGCATTCCCTGGCTAGTCTCATCATTCTGGAAGGCACAAGAGATCAACACAAGTATGCATCTATCCTTGTGGGACATGTCTACCCCTACATGGAGTTGGTTTCTCCTTGCCACAGTGGCATCTATGACCAGGACAATGCAACATGTCACACACCTTCCAGTGTACATTCATGGTTCAAAGAGCACCAGGATAACTTTACCATGCTTCCATGGTCACCAAACTCCCTGGATTTAAACCCAATCAAGAATCTGTGGGACCACCTTGATGGGTCTGTTCAGACCATGGATCATTGACTGAGAAACCTAGCACACCTGGCCATGGCACTTGAGTCGGCATGGTTCCGCATCCCTGTTGACACCTTCCAGAACCTCACTAACTCTCTTCTTGCAGTGATATGTGCTGCAAATGGTGGTTATTCACGATTTTGATAAGTGGTCACAATTGTAGTCTGCCTGTACAATGTATTAAAGAGAACTATTTATGTAATTTTTGTGAATTATGGTTTATTTGTCTCATAATGTTCATAATCTAAATCATTTGATTCTGGTACAGGAGGCATGTCAGAATTGTAGTAAAATTTCACAATAAACACAGAACAGCTGATTTTAACAAAGAGCATCAGAATAACAACACAATTTTGTTACATACATGAGCAATAAAATGTCACACTTACGCAAATTATCATTTCATCCTCAATGAATTATTCTATTGAATAGTAGCATTTCTCCCACAGCATCTGCCGTAGCCTTCTTCTTAAAATTTCTCATTTCATATTAAATATGTTTTTGCTCATTAACTTGTTATACATGACCATCCCCATATACTGTGGAGTCCATGCACATAATTTCAACTGGTGTGTGGGTAACGTAAAATTATTTTTATTTCTCATGTTATATGTGTGGTTAAAATTATTCTCACCAAATAATTTTTGTCTGCTGTATAGGAAGCATATAGTTTCATAAATGTATATGGATTTGCAGTTTCTGAAACAATGGGCGACATGACTCTGTTTGCTGAGTAGTACACATGTATATGACAATTTTCTTTTGCAGTTTTGGTATTCAAGATACACTACTTGAACTTCCACAAGAAATTGTATCATATATAATAACAGATTCAAAATAACTATGCTAATCAATTTTTGTGTATGCAAGTCAGTGGAATTTGCATAGTTTATTTGATAGGAAGTCAGTATGTGCATTCCACCTTAAGTTCTGTACACATGTAGTTCTAGGAATTTGACTGTGACAACTTTTTACACAAGTTGATTGTTATGTTGTGTTTTAAGTTCCACATATTTTGAAAGTTTGGTTTTGAAATGTACCACATGGCATTTTGTACTCTTCAGTTTCAACCCATTAAACTGGAACCAGTTTTCTAGGGTATTCTGTGTGCTTATCATGAAGCTCAGAATTTTTCTGCATTGTCATCTTCAATTAAAACAGAATTATCATCTGAAAACAGAACCGACGGGGAATTTATACTTATGGGTAAATCATTTACATACAAATGAACAGGACTGGCCCCAGAATGGAGCCTTGAGGCACACCTTGTGATACTGTACTCCATTTAGAATAATAGTTCACTGCATCTGAAGTGATAGTTACCCATCGTTTTCTGTTGTGTAAGTATGGTGTGAGCCAATTTAGAGGATTGTCCTTAATCCCATATTTGTCTGATTTGTAGATAAGCAAGTCATGATTCACAGAGTCAAATGCCTTTGTGAGGTCACAGAAGATATCTGCAACTTTACATCTCTGATCCAATAATTTGCAGATCTTTTCAGTAAAGTTTTTCACTGCATCCAGAGTGTTTTTCCCCATTTGAGATCCAATTTTTTACTTATAATAATATCGTTTTTAACAATAAAAGTTTTGATTTGGCTTGCAGCTACTTTCTCTGACACTTTTGACAGGAATGGAAGAATAGGAAAAGGATGATAGTTTCTCATATTTTCCCTCAACCCATTCTTGAACAAGGGTCTGACTTTGGCATTCTTCAAAACATTGCAAAAGCATCACCGTTGAAAAGATTGGTTGAACATTTTAGTTAGGGGAGGTGCTATTATGTCACACACTGTTTTAATCATTCTATTGGGTGCCCCATCCCACCCAGCTGAGTTTTTATTTTTTAATGATAACATGATATTTTCCACATCCTTTAGTGTGATTTTTTAAAAATACACAAGGTACTCAGCTTCTTGCTGAAGTTCAAAGGGATTTACTTTACTCTGATACGCTGCTACATCAGCATCCGACTTTGCACATTTATGAAGAATTTGTTTAAACATTCTGATATTTGAGCTGGGTTTACAGTAAAGTTGTCATTTATTTTAATTCCTAGACATTTCATTACTACTAATTCTCACACCTAACTCTGACTTTGCAATGGACCACATTCCATTTGTCTTACTTTTATGTTGTACAATGAATTTTTTGTTGCCATTATGTTTGGCTGCCTTCACAACTTTTTTTAAATATAGCTTTATCATAATGAACATGCTCAGTAAAACATCTGTTTTTATTAGATTTCAGTTGACTGTGGAGTTTCCCCTTCCTGGCACTAGAAATTTTTGTACCTTGAGCTATCCACTTACATTTATTATTCATTTTGTTACATGTGGTACCAAGTGGAAAAGTTGCATTAAATATTTAAAGAAAACTAATTAAAAATTTGTTAAAGATACTATTACTTGAAATACAGCTGTTTGAAGGACATTCAAGCTCTGTTGACCTATTTCTAAATGTAACTGAGTAGTTTTAATTGAAGTTCCTTTTCATACGACTTTTGTTCATGAAATTTCTATTTCAATTTTTTATACTTCCATGAATAAAACAGAGTGGTCAGAGATTCCCAAACCTATGCAAAATTTATAAACATTGTCAAATACATAATTTGTTAGAATATCATCAATACAGGCTGCTGACTTTGCATTTTCTCTAGTGGATTGTATGAAGTTTACTTTAAAGTCAAAGTATTTCACTAAATCAGTGAATTTTGATGCTTCATTGCTTTCATCAGTGATGTTAACATTAAAGCCAGCAGCTGTTACTGTCATCTTCCTTTTTTCTTTACTGCGTTTTTCAAGTAGGCAATGAAATTTCACCAGAAAAACTTAAATTGTACCTTTCTCTGGTACTCCATAAATAGAAACTACTACAACATTCAGGTCCCTCATCTCAGTTCAGCAGCTTCCAAATATACACTCTTCATTCAAATGATTAATATCATTTATTATTTTATGTCATAATGAATAAGTATGCAAGAGCCTTCATGTTATTTCTCTTGTCTACAAAAGCTGTTGTCTAATTTGAAATTTTCAATTTCATTAAGACTTTAATATTGTCAAATACAAGCCAATGTTCATTGAGGCTAATAACTTTGATATTTCTACATGCCGATAGAGGAATTTGTAATTCATTTATTTTATGATGTTTGTTTGAAAAGCCAGCACTTAGACAATTTACATTCAAGTGCATTATGTAGGGACATTCTTCCCTATTTGTGGTCTCAAGTATACTCTTTCTTTGGTACCATTTTCGTCTTGCCATGGTCATTACCAAACATTGTTTCTCATCTACATTGTTTCTCATGAGTTTCCCCTATTTTTCAGAATCTTAAATATATCAACAAACATTTTACTAAGATTTTTGGATCCTAACCTACTTAATGAAGACCATCTTTACCCAAACATTTATTGCTGAAGAACTTATTTATATTTAGAAACCTAGCTCCAAGAGTATCGCAGTTTTCATTGAAATCACAGTTCATTTTCTCTATATATCAATCACTGACAGATTTTCCATAGATAATACCACTCACCATGATCTAGACGTTTTGTAGAGGTTACTGCCATACTGAATTAAATTTCTTGTTTCACTTACAGTTTCTTCTTCAGTGTTGCTTCTAAGAGAATTTCTACTTATATGAATGAAGACTCCTTTGTAATTCTTCTGAGATGCCTCTGCTGAACCATCCTTTGGGCTATATATGTTGTGAAAGTGTTTCTACAACTGATGGATCTTCATTCCTGGATGAAGATGATATACAATATGTCATCAAGCTCTCACAGCTCTCCTTATTTTCACTCATTAATGTCTTATGGCATCATATACTGGGACATTCTTCATTGTGAAGAAAGTGATAGTGCAATGCATTAAAGTGTGTAATGATAATTATATATAATGACTACTCCAGAACATCATGTAGGTGACTCTCTATACAGTTAGGCATACTGTTAACAGTCTTAGATTATGTTTGTTCCCTTATGAAGTTTGTTGTCAGCAATTTATCACAATTTGAAAAGAACTGTGGTATTCATAAGTATAATACTTGGAGGAGAAATGATTTACACTATCGATCACTCTGTGCCAGTAAGCTGCAGAAATCTTTCATCACTAGCCCACTGATGTAAAGAATCTCATAGCTAATATAATTAAGTTCAAATGTAAACAGAAATTATATCTGCTTGGCAACTTCTGTGAGTCCATAAAATCTAACAGATAATAAAATTTGCTTGAAACACCAACAGTTGAAAATCCGAGACAGAACACCAGCAATGCAAAAAGGATAGATATTTATTCACAACATAGGGAAGGCACTGGGTGACAGACAGGAACATTGAGTAATGACTGCTAGATATTTTTTAGCTTTTGAACTAAATCCTTCACCAGACATAGACTAAACATACACTTATATACATATTTATAACTCACATGCACATGGCCACTGTCCTCTCCAGGTGCTAAGACCAACTGTAACTGTGACAAAAGTGAGCTGAAATCTCAGCTGTAGTGGATATTGAGGGTACAGATGAGATATGAGGTGGGGAAGGAGAGGCTCAGCAGAGTAAGGATGGGAGAAGATGCTAGTGCTGCCTGTAGGAGCATATAGGGACATCACAGAAACAGGATAATGGGGTGCAAGGTGTAGTATCAGATGGCTGTGCAGGGGGAAGGAGGATATCAGACAAGGGGAAAGGACTATGCAGGTGTGCTGGCAGGCTGAAAGCATGTGATGGGTAGGAGAGGGAGTAGGGTAGAAGATGCAAGCAGGTGGAGGACCAAGATTAGTGAAGGCTGAGCCCTTGGGGGTTATGGAGATGAGTGACATATTGTAAGGAGAGTTCCCACCTGTAAATTCAGAAAATTTGGAGTTGGTGGGAATAATTCAGATGACACAGGCTGTGTAGCAGTGACTGAAGTCAAGCACATTGTTAGGCTGCATGCTCAGCAAATGGGTGGTTGTAAGCTCTCACCCCATAATTTTAAGAGAGCTTATCCATTTTCTTAATGGTGAGAGACTTACTTCAGTCATGACTGTATAACTACAAAATTAACTGTAAGATCTGGTAAGGTTCTTCTGAAATAAAAGATGATGTGCTTTAACTAGATTTATCCATCTTCAAACAATGGAAAACATGCCTGACTGTATCACACTCATTCCTCTGATGATGCTGCCAAGTTTTAAAGGTCATTCATTCAAGTAAAAAAATTAACAATTCAGCATTCCTATTTCAATGAACCCCCCATAAACCATGGACCTTGCCACTGGTGTGGAGGCTTGCGTGCCTCAGAGATACAGATAGCCACACTGTAGGTGCAACCACAACGGAGGGGTATCTGTTGAGAGGCCAGACAAATGTGTGGTTCCTGAAGAGGGGCAGCAGCCTTTTCAGTAGTTGCAGGGGCAATAGCCTGGATGATTGACTGATCTGGCCTTGTAACACTAACCAAAACGGCCTTGCTGTGCTGGTACTGCGAACGGCTGAAATCAAGGGGAAAGTACAGCCATACTTTTTCCTGAGGGCATGTGGCTTTACTGTATGGTTAAATGATGATGGCATCCTCTATGGTAAAATATTCTGGAGGTAACATAGTCTCCCATTCAGTTCTCCAGGATGGGACTACTCAGGACGACGTTGTTATCAGGAGAAGAAACCTGGCATTCTACAGATCAGAGCGTGGAATGTCATATCCATTAATGGGGCAGGTAGGTTAGAAAGTTTAAAAAGGGAAATGGATAGGTTAAAGTTAGATATAGTGGGAATTAGTGAAGTTCAGTGCCAGGAGGAACAAGACTTCTGGTCAGGTGACTACAGGGTTATAAACACAAAATCAAATAGGGGTAATGCAGGAGTAGGTTTAATAATGAATAGGAAAATAGGAGAGCAGGTAAGCTACTACAAACAGCATTTTTTTTTTTTTTTGGTCATCAGTCTATTGACTGGTTTGATGCGGCCCGCCACGAATTTCGTTCCTGTGCTAACCTCTTCATCTCAGAGTAGCACTTGCAACCTACGTCCTCAATTATTTCCTTGACGTATTCCAATCTCTGTCTTCCTCTACAGTTTTTGCCCTCTACAGCTCCCTCTAGTACCATGGAAGTCATTCCCTCATGTCTTAGCAGATGTCCTATCATCCTGTCCCTTCTCCTTATCAGTGTTTTCCACATATTCCTTTCCTCTCCGATTCTGCATAGAACCTCCTCATTCCTTACCTTATCAGTCCACCTAATTTTCAACATTAGTCTATAGCACCACATCTCAAATGCTTTGATTCTCTTCTGTTCCGGTTTTCCCACAGTCCATGTTTCACTACCATAGAATGCTGTACTCCAGACGTACATCCTCAGAAATTTCTTCCTCAAATTAAGGCCGGTATTTGATATTAGTAGACTTCTCTTAGCCAGAAATGCCTTTTTTGCCATAGCGAGTCTGCTTTTGATGTCCTCCTTGCTCCGTCCATCATTGGTTATTTTACTGCCTAGGTAGAAGAATTCCTTAACTTCATTGACTTCGTGACCATCAATCCTGATCTTAAGTTTCTCGCTGTTCTCATTTTTACTACTTCTCATTACCTTCGTCTTTCTCCGATTTACTCTCAAACCATACTGTGTACTCATTAGACTGTTCATTCCATTCAGCAGATCATTTAATTCTTTTTCACTTTCACTCAGGATAGCAATGTCATCAGCGAATCGTATCATTGATATCGTTTCACCTTGTATTTTAATTCCACTCCTGAACCTTTCTTTTATTTCCATCATTGCTTCCTCAATGTACAGATTGAAGAGTAGGGGTGAAAGGCTACAGCCTTGTCTTACACCCTTCTTAATACGAGCACTTCGTTCTTGATCGTCCACTCTTATTATTCCCTCTTGGTTGTTGTACATATTGTATATGGCCCGTCTCTCCCTATAGCTTACCCCTACTTTTTTCAGAATCTCAAACAGCTTGCACCATTTTATATTGTCGAACGCTTTTTCCAGGTCAACAAATCCTATGAAAGTGTCTTGATTTTTCTTTAGCCTAGCTTCCATTATTAGCCGTAATGTCAGAATTGCCTCTCTCGTCCCTTTACTTTTCCTAAACCAAACTGATCGTCACCTAGCGCATTCTCAATTTTCTTTTCCATTCTTCTGTATATTACTCTTGTAACCAGCTTCGACGCATGAGCTGTTAAGCTGATTGTGCGGTAATTCTCTCACTTGTCAGCTCTTGCCGTCTTCGGAATTGTGTGGATGATGCTTTTCCGAAAGTTAGATGGTATGTCGCCAGACTCATATATTCTACACACCAACATGAATAGTCGTTTTGTTGCCACTTCCCCCAATGATTTTAGAAATTCTGATGGAATGTTATCTATCCCTTCTGCCTTATTTGACCGTAAGTCCTCCAAAGCTCTTTTAAATTCCGATTCTAATACTGGATCCCCTATCTCTTCTAAATGAACTCCTATTTCTTCTTCTATCACAAACAGCATAGTGAATGCATTATTGTGGCCGAGATAGATACGAAGCCCATAACTACCACAGTAGTACAAGTTTGTATGCCAACTAGTTCTGCAGATGACGAAGAGATTGATGAAATGTATGAGGGGATAAAAGAAATTATTCAGATAGCGAAGGGAAACTAAAATTTAATAGTCATGGGTGACTGGAACTCGTCAGTAGGAAAACGAAGAGAAGGATATGTAGTAGGTGAATATGGATTGGGGAGAAGAAATGAAAGAGGAAGCCATGTGGTAGAATTTTCCACAGATCATAACTTAATCATAGCTAACACTTGGTTCAAGAATCATGAAAGAAGGTTGTATACATGGAAGCAGCCTGGAGATACTAGAAGGTATAAGATAGATTATATAATGGTAAGACAGAGATTCAGTAACCAGATTTTAAATTGTAAGACATTTCCAGGGGCAGATGTGGACTCTGACCACAATCTGTTGGTTATGGACTGTAGATTAAAACTGAAGAACCTGTAAAAAGGCGGGAATCTGAGGAGATGGGACCTAGATAAACTGAAAGAACCAGAGATTGTAGAGAATTTTGGGGAGAGCATTAGGGAATGATTGACAAGAATAAGGGAAGATATACAGTAGAAGAAGAATGGGTAGCTTTGAGAGATGAAATAGTGGAAGTAGCAGATGATCAAGTAGGTAAAAAGACAAGGGCTAATAGAAATCCTTGGGTAACAGAAGAGATATTGAATTTAATTGATGAAAGGAGAAAATACAAAAATGCAGTAAATAAAGCAGGCAAAAAGCAATACAAACGTCTCAAAAATGAGACCAACAGAAAGTGCAAAATGGCTAAGGAGGGATGGCTAGAGGACAAATGTAAGGATGTAGAGCCGCATATCACTAGGGGTAAGATAGATACTGACTACAGGAAAATTAAAGAGACCTTTGGAGATAAGAGAACCACTTGCATGAATATCAAGAGCTCAGATGAAAACCCAGTTCTAAGCTAAGAAGGGAAAGCAGAAAGGTGGAAAGTGTATAGAGAGGGTCTGTACAAGGGCGATGTTCTTGAGGACAATATTATAGAAATTGAAGAGAATGTAGATGAAGATGAAATAGGAGATATGATACTGCGTGAAGAGTTTGACAGAGCACTGAAAGTCCTAAGTCAAAACAAGGCCCCAGGAGTAGACAATATTCCATTAGAACTACTGACAGCCTTGGGAGAGCCAGGCCTAACAAAACTCTACCATCTGGTGAACAAGATGTATGAGACAGGCAAAATACCCTCAGACTTCAAGGAGAATATAATAATTCCAATCCCAAAGAAAGCAGGTGTTGACAGATGTGAAAATTCCAAACTACCTGTTTAATAAGCCACAGCTGCAAAATACTAACACGAATTCTTTACAGACAAATGGAAAAACTGGTAGAAGGCGACCTCGGGGAAGAACAGTTTGGATTCCGTAGAAATGTTGGAACATGTGAGGCAATACTGACCCTATGACTTATCTTAGAAAATAAATTAAGAAAAGGCAATCCTGTGTTTCTAGCATTTTAGACTTAGAGAAAGCTTTTGACTCTCTTTCAAATCCTGAAGATGTCAGGGGTAAAATACAGGGAGCGAAAGACTATTTACAATTTGTACAGAAACCAGATGGCAGTTATAAGAGTCAAGGGACATGAAAGGGAAGCAGTGGTTGGGAAGGGAGTGAGACAGGGTTGCAGCCTGACCTCAATGTTATTCAGTCTGTATATTGAGCAAGCAGTAAAGGAAACAAAAGAAAAATTCGGAGTAGGAATTAAAATCTGTGGAGAAGGAATTAAAACTTTGAGGTTCACTGATTACATTGTAATTCTGTCAGAGACAGCAAAGGACCTGGAAGAGCAGCTAAATGGAATGGACAGTGTCTTGAAAGAAAGATATAAGATGATCATCAACAAAAGCAAAACGGGGATAATGGAATGTAGTCAAATTAAATCAGGTGATGCTGAGGGAATTAGATTAGGAAATGAGTTGCTTAAAGTAGTAAATGAGTTTTGCTATTTGGGGAGCAAAATACCCGATGATGGTTGAAGTAGAGAGGATATAAAATGTAGACTGGAAATGGCAGGGAAAGAGTTTCTGAAGAAGAGAAATTTGTTAACATCGAGTATAGATGTAAGTGTCAGGAAGTCGTTTCTGAAAGTATTTTTTAGGGAGTGTATTCATATATGGAAGTGAAACGTGGATGATAAATAGTTTAGACAAGAAGAGAATAGAAGCTTTCGAAATGTGGTGCTACAGAAGAATGCTGAAGATTAGATGGGTAGATCACATAACTAATGAGGAGGTATGGAATAGAATTGGAGAGAAGAGAAATTTGTGTCACAACTTGATTAGAAGAAGGGATCGGTTGGTAGGGCTTATTCTGAGGCATCAAGGGATCACCAATTTAGTATTGGAGGGCAGCGTGGAGATAAAAAATCGTAGAGGGAGACCAAGAGATGAATACACTAAACAGATTCAGAAGGATGTAGGTTGCAGTAGGTACTGGGAGATGAAGAAGCTTGCACAGGATAGAGTAGCATGGAGAGCTGCATCAAACTAGTCTCAGGACTGAAGACCACAACAACAAACAATTGCAGTGACATAGTTCCCTTACTGCACTAGTAGATACTTATACTTCAACTTTGCCTATCTCTGTCTCATGACTCTTTTATTACAAGTTTGCTCAACCAAGTCTGCCACACTATTACCTCACATGTTCACTGGTAACTAACACTGTCATCATGACACAACAAGGCCTGCCACCCTCCTCCTCCACCCTACCACCACCACCACCACCACCACCACCACCACCACCACTACCACCAGAAAAGGTGGAAGACTACTCTATGTAGTTCACTGTCAAGGATTGTGGTCATGGTATCCTTACATTCCCACCCTGAATTGCCTTGCAAGATGGAAATTTTCTCAATAATAGCAGCTAAAAATCCCACGGCATTTACAGGCACCCCATCTAGATCAAAAGACAACACCGAACACTGAAGCACTTGATCCAACATCTGTGGATTTGCTACATTTTTTAATAGAGCAACGTTCCAACTCATTCACACCCTAAAAGATTACATCAAGCTGCAGCTTGACTTGAACTGATTATTGCAAGAATATTAACCATAGGTCAAGGAGTTGGGAGGAGGGGTGGAATAGGGATAGACAAGAAGATTGCATGGGTTCGGTGTGTGGCAATGTGCCACTCTGGGAGGGATGAGGAAGACAGTGGGAGGGTATTCCAAATTTCAGGGCATGACAAGTGGTGGAGACATGATTCAGTTTCTCCAGTCCTGGGTGGATGTAGTATCGTATATATATTTCTTCATCATCTTGTTTTTCACTGTACTACCTCCAGTTTCATCTTTATTTCACTATACTTCATCTGTTTTTGTCTGTTTTGAGTGTATTGAGATACTCCTACACATTTTAAATGTTTTCGTTATTGTCCACTATGGGTCCTAGCTCCTTCCATCTGCACCAATACAGAAAAGTTACCCTTTCCATCTACTGACTCTCCACAGTTCCTCTTAGTTTACCACCTGGCACTCTGCTCATGACTGTCAGTGCCAACTGCCTCTACACATACATCCAAAACGACAATGGCCTTTGCCACTATAAAGCCCTACCTTCCCAAATGCTCAGCTGCCTCCAAACCTACTATCTCTTTCCTGATTACCACATCCTCACCCATAATTACTTCTAATTTGAAGGCATCACCTATATATAAACCTGCATTCCAGCAATGGACACCCACATGTCACCATCCTATTCCAACATTTTCATAGGCTGTCTAGAGTAATCCTTTATAGCCAGCAAAAACCCCAGTTCCCCGTACCTGATTTAGATTCTCTGATGACATTGGTGTGATCTAGTCCATGGGTGAGGACACCCTATCCACAGTCCTCAAGAACCTCAACACCATTCACTTCATGGAGTCCCCTCAACCCAACAAACCACCTCACTCAATGTTGACCTCCATCTCAGGATGGCTACATCAGTACTTCTGTCCACATAAAGTCTACCGACCACCAACAATGCCTCCATTTTGAAAACTGTCACCCAATCCACACCAAGAAGTCCATTCTATAGAGCTTAGCTACCCGTCTGCAACACGTCTTTAATGAGGAACAGTCCCTCTCCAGATATGCCAAAGGTCCCACTGTGGCCTTCACAGATCATGCATCATGACTCAGTACAGCTCAGCACTGGAGCAACTGAATTATATTCTCTGCCAGGGTTCTGACCACCTCTTGCTATGCTGTGAAATGAAAAATATCCTCCACACCCCTCTTACAGTGTTATTCTACCACCAACACAACCTACACAACAGCTTTATCTGTTGATATTCCACCCCTGCTCCCAACTCCTCAACTCATGTATAATAACCCTGGAATAGATACACAGATGCAAGATCCGTGCCATACATCCTCCCCACCTACCTTGTCTTGTCACAGGCATCTTCTACCTAATCGAATGCAGCATCACTTGTGAAAGCAGCCACATGATCTAGAAACTTAGCTGCAACCTCTGTGTGGTACATTACATCAGCATGACAACTAACAGGCTGTCTGTCCATACGAATGGCCACTGCCAAACTGCAGGCAAGAGGTAGCTGGACCACCCAGTTGCTGAGTATGATGCCCAACATGTTGCGCTTGATTTCAATGACTGCTACTCAATCCATGTCATCTGGATCCTTCCCAATAACACCAGCTCTTCTGAATTGTGCAGGTAGGAACTCTCCTTGCAAGATATCCTTCATTCCTCTAACCTTCTGGTCACAACCATTACTAGTCCCTGTCCTCCACCTGTTTCTATCTCCTACCCTGCTCCTAATACAGTTCCACACATGCCATCAAATTGTCAGTGTCCTGCATAGTCTGTTTTTTTTTCCTCTTCTCTGCCCCTCTCCTTCCCCAATTCCACTGTCCCCCCCCCCTCCCCCCAGGCAGCTCTAGCACAGCCAACACACATTACACCTAGCAGCCGACTATCATGTCCCCATGATGTGCCCTGCATGTCACCACAGGCAACACCAGCATCTTCCCACAACCCACACTTATTCTATACCTTCAGTGTGCACCCATACTGAAACTGATGCTCACCTCAGATGCAGTCAAAGTTGGCCTTAGTCTCCAGAGATGACAGTAGCCCTGTGTATGATTGTGTGTGTGTGTGTGTGTGTGTGTGTGTGTGTGTGTGTGTGTGTGTGTTTTTTGTGAGTAGCTAAAATTTGTGAGTAATTTAGTTGCACTCATGTTAATATCATTTGTGTATGTTACTTTTATACATGTGACACATTATCTGCAAATGAACAGCTGGAACTTTGGAAAAAGTTTTGCAAAAAAGGTGGCATAATGAAGATAGTTCTAGGATTTAGCCTCATCCCTTCATTAATTATTTAAGTGACCATCAGATTTATTGCCTCCATCTGATTCTCCCTGGTGGTATCCATCTGCCTCACTCCAGAAGAAATTGTGGAGTAATTTGAAATTACACAGAACATTTGTAAATAGTCTGATTCCCAGGTATTGTTGTTGTCACTTCTCATCAAAGCTTATGACAATCTGTTTGGAGCAGAATTTGATATTTGTTCACCCATATGCTTAATCATTTCCCAAAGAGACTGAAGAGTGAAACTGGAAAATATGTGCACTGATATTTGTGTCAAATTTTAAATATAGCAGCTACTTGAAGAAACAACTAAATTGGATAAAAGGAAACTGAGATTTTCAGATTATGTGCAGCAGTTAGATATTTTGCTGAACAATATAGTAACAAGCAGCTGAAGTAAGAACCCCTGTCTAATAACTAATATTATCCCACTTTGCCTTTATGATGGGAGCACTTATCATGCCCTGGACTTTACAAGATACTGGAAACAATTTGATTCATATCCATTTAATACTTGCTCATAAGTCAATTACATTAGCTGGAGCTGATTTTAAGATATCTTCATCTTCTTCAACAGTGTTCCATATAGACTGCCCGACAAAAATGTGAGGCACCCAGTAGACATGATTGTATGTAAATGTAATATCATACATGTACATGCCATTGAAATTCTCTCCAACCGGTAAAATGTAAAATGGCCACCAGACTGCATTAGTATCATTCATGTTTAGTCATGTTACCAGGCCATGTAAAGTACCTAAGTGGTAAGAACAGCATCAAATGTTGAGTAATCACTGTGAAGGACACAGAGATGCTCCATACACATGTGAAATAGTGTTTACAGCACTTAACAGTGTTTGAAAGGGGTCTCTTTGTGGGTCTCCATTTATCCAGCTAACTGAATCAGGCAATATCCAGATTTGTGGGGTATTCTAATGTGACAGTGGGCCATTGTTGAACAGTATGGGAACTTGAGGCCAGGAATACTCGTCATCAAGTTTCCAGTCAGGCATGTCTACCACAACAAGGGACGATTACCATATTGTGCAACAAGCTCGTCATCCAGATTTGTGGGGCATTCAAATGGGACCAGGACCATTGTTGATCAGCATGGTAACTTGAGGCCAGGTATACTGATCATCAAGTTTCCAGCCAGACATATCTGGCCACCACAAGGGAGGATCAGCATTTTGTGTGCTAAGCACATTGTAAAACCTTGGCATCTGCACCTACCATCAAAGAACAAGTAGTGGACTCCTTGCAACATCCTGTGTCATCCTGTGTCATTGAATGGACAGCTGGACTAGGGAATTACCATCCCATGCAAACATTGTCATTAACACTGCAACACGAACAGCGGCACTTGACATGATGACATGGCCACAAAGCATAGACTGCTGTTGAATGGCATTGCATTATGTTCAGCAGTGAATTGAGGCTATGCACTGCTCCAGATGGCCATCATCATGATGTATGGTAGTGACCTGGGGAGGAGTCTCATTCTGCTAGTGGTTTGGTGAGGAATAGCAGTGTTACTAGTGGCATCATGGTGTGGGGTGTCATCGGGTATGACTTCAGGTGACTGATAGTGATTGAGGGAAATCTGACCATACAGTAGTATGCCATGGACATCCTGCAACCTCACATGTTACCTCTCATGTGACAAGTTTCTGATGACATTTTTCAACAGGGCAATGGTCTCCCATACATGCCACATGTCTCTACGAACTGTCTGAATGACACTGAGGTACTCCCATGGCCAGAAAAATTCCCAGATCTGTCTCTGATAGAACACGTGTGGGACCAGCTTGGACACAAACTCTACATGAGTTCCATTGTCCAGGATATCAAGAACCCGTTACAACAGTTATAGAGCAGCTTGCCTTGGAAGAGGATACAGTGGCCTTATGACACTATTTTCAAATGAACCAGTGCACACATCTAGGGCAGAGGGGAAGAGAGCCATACTGAAAAGTGGGCTCATACTGTTAAGTTATTTGTAACTTTTACTTAGTTTTTTAGTCACTGAAATAACATCATATACCCTCTTAGCCCAAGAAGTTTCATTTCACATTTCACTTCCTCCTCCATTGCACTTCTGGGTGCTTCACATTCTGTTAAGGCAGTGCATGCTCTATTACACTGGGATATGTGATCTAACATTCCTCATATGTAGCCTTGTGTCTGTAGAGGAATGTTCATTGAGCACCTATTATTTTCCAGTTGGATGTTGTAGGAGACAAGTGTACACATATAATCTGCTGACAATCTACGCATTGTCTTCCTGTGAGGAACAGTGGTATCAGTTCTAAGTGTCACATTTTATCTTACATAAACAAGAAAGAAAATTTGTTTCCATAGAAGCCTGTTACACAAGTTTATAGACAGAGAGTAAAATGAGTCTACTGCCATGATTATGCAGTACATTTTGTATCATAGGTGTAAGTGTAACATAAAAGAAATTAGGGCTCATACAGAGGCATACAGATAATTTCACTATTTTTATTTTCAAAGACTATAAACTAGAAGCTTCTACCTGGGATCTGACCTTATAACTATGAATTAGATTTCCTTTAGTGTAGTTAAGTTACTCTGTTCTCAGTTTTCACTTCCTGAAGAGTGTGGCTGTCAAAATTTACATTTTGTTCAACATACATAATTTATGACAAAAGAGAGATTTTGGCACAAGCTGCAGTCGGGGATTGAAATGGGTCCAGTGGTGATAAGTGAAAATTCCTAAAAGAGCAGGACTTCAACCCAGATTTCTCATGTATCACAAGAGCTTACCTTAACAACTTTGGCTATCTGAGCACACTTCCAGTCCAACAAAATTCGCATGTGTCACACACTACATACATAGTGTCTGAATGTCTGAAAGAACAGACAATTCACATAGAAACATATGTGCTCTGATAGAAAAAAATTATACCTTCAGTGTAAGTGCACTCTTCATTCAACCTCATGTGGGAATCAGGTGAGGTTGCAAGCATTTAGAATGGTTGACAGGGGACACTACATATGTAGTGCACAGCATATGGGAATTTGCACAATAAGCAGAAAATCCAGGTTCAAGTTCCAGTCCAGCACAATTTTTCATTTGTTGCCACTGAATTTATTTTAATGCCCAATTGCAGAGGATGTTGGAATTTCTCTTTTGTCATGTAAATATAGCTGCAGGACCATGAATGGTGTCTGTCTTTTTGGACAGCTCAAAAAGAGCAGACACCACTAATATAAAAATAGATAACTTAGTTTCCACATTATTGTGCTTTAAACATACGTTTCACCAAAATTACTTCCTGTGTAAATTCAGTAACAAGCATTGTGCACATTCTACTTCATTACTTTAAAATTGCACTTTTTAAAATAATAAATAATTCATATTTTCATCTCTTTGTTTCCTCTTACCTTAGTCCAGTTTTGTGAGGGCAAGCTAAAACTTTCTTGACCTCCCATTAAAGGACTGTTAGTTTCCAGCTGCTACCTGTGATGGCCCAGCAGAACAGCAAGTTAAATATTTAGCTTTCACTGTGTTTTTTCATAGTCTGTTTCTTAAATTCCATGTGTGTTTTTGTATTTAAGATATTTAATGTCAGTCATTGTGAAGTGTAGATTCACACAGTCTGTAGCACAGGTGTCATTTCTTTTGAGCAGTCAACTACACAGCTCAGTTAGGTGTCATCCTCCATTGATGACATTTCAGAAAAATAGCAATTACTTGTGTTTGGTTGGTGTATAAGTTTGTAGTGCATTTCCATATGTTTAATAAACACAACAGATACACATAGCAAAGACTTTAGTCATCAATAATATATTTTCCTTCCTATTTACAACAGTCTGCCAATGCTAGGGTAACTTTTTGTTTCCATTACTTTAGAAATCATACTGTTTTGAGGTGACGCACTTG
This sequence comes from Schistocerca nitens, assembly GCF_023898315.1. Taxonomy (NCBI): domain Eukaryota; kingdom Metazoa; phylum Arthropoda; class Insecta; order Orthoptera; family Acrididae; genus Schistocerca; species Schistocerca nitens. Next base: position 552,950,881 of record NC_064616.1, on the reverse strand, counting down.
TTGAGCCATGTTCAGAGTGCATTTTCCTCCAGAAAGGAAGTTCCTTGAAGGTTGTTTGATACAGACTCTATAAGGTGAAAATCTGAGGATGTAAGATCAGGTGATTAAAGTGTTGAACTATTTCTCAACCCAACTTCTGTATATTATTTTTCTTCGCTGTAGCAGCATGTGGGTTGGCATTATCATGGAGTAGCGTCCCTTCATGCAGTCTTTCTGGTCATTGTTCTTGGATTGTATCTGCAAGACATCTCAGTTGTTGGTAGTAAATGTGAGCAGCGATGGTCATTCCTCTGGGAAGCAACTCATAGTACACTACACCATCACCATTCCATCAGATGCAGAACATAATCTTTATGGATGGGCACAGGGAGTTGCTGGTTTGTTTGGGCTCAACCACTCCTTTCTTTTCATTATGTTAGCATAAAGTCACCAGTAATGATACAGGTTAGGAATAGTTGGTGGTGTTCAAGAGACAATTGATGACAAGCAAGCAGAGATGCACACATGGCCACGCACTGAATTGTGTGATATTGGCTTAGAGCATGCAATACCCATAATGCTAATTTTTGAATCTTCCGCATTGGATGCAAATGTTACACAATGGTGGAATGATCACAATACATCACCTTTTCTAGTTCTCTAGTACACTGCTATACATTGTGGGTTAATGTGTTTAAACAATCTTCATCAAACACTGAAGGTCTTCCTGAACATGTAGAGCCACTAATGTCAAAATGATCCTCCTGAAAATGAGAAAACCATTTTCTTGCTGTGCTCTGTCCAAGAGCATTATCCTGACATGCAGTACCAATGTTTTTGACTGCCTCCACTACTGTCATCCCTCTACTGAACTCAAACAGAAGTACATGCTGGAAATGTTTCAATTTCTCCCATTGGCACTCCATCTTCTAGTGTCTTCAGCTCTACTCACTGTCTCCAGATGACAAAATGACAATATGTAAATTCAAATAGTGACAGTGAACTAAAATAAAAAAATGACAATTGATAAACAAATTGCCACACATGGTAGCCACATGGTCTAGGACACCTTGTCACAGTCCGTGCGGCTGCCCCCTTCGGAGGTTCGCGTCCTCCCTTGGGCATGGGTGTGTGTGTTGTCCATAATGTAAGTTAGTTTAAGTTACATTAAATAGTATGTAGGTATAGGGACTGATGACCTCAGCAGTTTGGTCCCATAAGATCTTACCACAAATTTCCAATAAATAAATTCATAGCAATGGAATACCAACATGAGAGAAAAAAAGAAAAAAGCTACAAACCTATGCACCAACCTAATATAATTTTCTGTGTATCCTTTTGCAATTAAATCTTAATCAATGGGCTGTGTGCTTGCCATGTGTGGATCGAGGAGGAGCCAGCTGCAGTTCACCAACAGCTCAAGGTGCTTTTGGCCACAGTCAGCCGTCTTCAGGCTATTGCCTTTGGGTGTAGCAGTGGTGTAAAATCTGGCACATTGCCTAGGACACCTCTGCTGGTGCTTCTTCCATCTGTGGGCTCTTATCCCAAAGTACCTTGCAGGCTACCTGAAGTGGCAGATCCACTCTCACTACAGGGTGAGTGATGGGTGGGAGCGCATACACATCCCTTGAAGTGAAGATGCTGCAATGTGGAGGCTGGCCGTCTGGCCTCACCCATTCAACTTGTGAGTAGACAGGTGCCTGCTCCTTCAGCAGGATCCAAGCAGGCACACAGGGGGAGGATTTTGCTAGTTATTGGGAGCTCCAACATTAGGCACGTTATGGAGCCCCTTAGGGTAATAGCACCCAGAGTCAGAAGAAAATCCAATGTGTCTGCCAGGGAACTCATCCAAGATGTAGAGAAAGGCCTTCTTGTGGCTACTGAGCATGCACGGTGTAGTCATCTGCAAGTTGTGGTTCACTTCATCACCAATGGTGTCTGTCACATGGGTTCCGAGGCTATCCTCAGTTCATGTGGGTAGCTTGCAGATGTGGTGAACACTACTGGCTTCATGTGTGGGGTGCCAGCAGAGCTCACAGTCAGCAGCATCATTCCCTAAACTGATCAGAGTCCTTGGGTTTGGAGCTGAGTGGAGTGTCTAACCAAAGGCTGTGTCAATTCTGTGACAGTCTTGGCTGTAGATTCCTGGACCTGTGTGGATAATTGTAGGAATCCTCTTGAAAGGTCAGGGGCACCACTTCACAAAGGAAGCAGCTACTTGGGTGCACATGGGGTTTCTTAGTCCTATGATGAATTCTCACCAGTCAATGCACAGAGAGTGAAATCAGAACTTGTAAAAAATAAACACTTCAACTTTCAAAATTTTAACAGTAAGTTGTCAAAGTATTTGTAACAAAGTTCATGAATTTACTAACCTCCAGGAAAGGTGTTATGCTCAAATTATTCTCCAAATCAAGAGCTGGCTGAAACCTAAAGCAGAAAATTCTGAAATATTTATCCAGGCATGGAACATATTTTGAAAAGATGGAGAAGATGCCATAAGTGAGAGAGTGTGCATTGCAATCAACAAAGATATTGTATCTGTTGAGGTTGAAACTGAGCCTGACTGTGAAGTTACCTCAAAGCATGTAACAGGTCTAGGACAATACAAGTTAACTGTTGGATGTTTTTACTGTCCACCCAGTTATGCCATAACAGGTTCAGAATCAGTCAAAGAAACTTGACATGCAGCACTGTGGAAATGCTCAGATCATGCAACGATAGTTGGAGGTGACTTTAATCTACTGAGGATAGACTGAGTTGTCTATGGATTTATTGCAGGTGGTATGGACAGGCAGTTTTGTGAAGTACTTTTGAACATGTTTTCCAGAAACTGTCTTGAGCAGCTATTTCAACAGCCAGCATGTAGTGTAAATATTTTAGTCTTTGTAATTTCAAACAGGCCTGATGCTACTAACAGCATCAACATAAAGACACAGATTAGTGATCATAACGTCATCATATTGATGATGATCCATTAAAAATGTTATGAGAATGTTTCTGCTAGAAAGAGCAGAGAAGCAGTTGTTAGCATCGTACTTAGAAAATGAATGGACATCTTTTAGTTCCAGTATGATGGACAGAGAGGAATTTTTTTTTAATTTTTTTATTTATTTTTATTTACGCAAAGTTTAAATGAATGATAAATCACATTCTGGAGAAGTATGTGCCAAATACGTTGATTAAGGATGGAAAAGTTCCACCATGGTTTAAATAAAAAATTCAGAAATTGCTGAGTATTCAATGACTGTTACACTCTCAGTTCTAATAAGAACACCCAAGTAATGAGAGGTAAAAGTTAGTAGAAATTCAAGTGCCCATAAAAAAGATTGATGTGTGAGGCACTCAAGAACTACAGTACCACCATCATATCTTAGGAAAAGATCTTGCTCAGAACCCAAGAAAATTTTGGTCCTATGTAAAATCACTAAGGGGGTAAAGGATTTTAGCCAATCACTCATTGACTATCTGATGTGGCAACAGAAGACAACAAAAGGAAAGCTGAAGTTTTAAATCTTGCATTTAAGAAATCATTCGCACTGGAGGATCATACAAATGTACTGTCATTTGATCATTGTACAGACTCCTATAAGGAGGACATAGTAATAGGCATCCCTGGCATGGAGAAGCAACTGAAAGAGGTGTAAACAAGTAAGTCATGAAGTCTATTTGGATCCCAATTCTGTTTTACAAAGCATGCATTGGCTCCATGCTTAGTTTGTATTTATTGTTAATCTTTTGCCCAGTGCAAAGTCCCAAGTAACTGGAAAAAGGCAGGTGACTCCTGTGTATAAGAAGGGTAAAAGAACTGACCTTCAAACCAGTATCCTTAACATTGGTGTGCTGCAGAATTCTTGAATATTCAGTTCAAATGCAATAAATTTCCTTGAGACAGAAGAGCTTCTGCCCACAAATAAGCATGGAGTTAGAAAGCATCACTTCTGCAAAACTCAACTTTCCTTTTTGTCGCATGACATTTTGTGAACCGTGCATGATGGGCAACAGGCAGATTCAATATTTCTGGATCTCTGCAAAGCATTTGACAAGGTGTCCCACTGCAGAGTGTTAACAAAGATCTGAGCATACAGAATAGCCTCCTAGATATGTGAGTGGCTGAAAGACTTCTTAAATAGTAGAACCCAGTACATTGTTCTCACCAGTGAGTGTTCATCACAGACAAGGATTGTTCCAGGGAAGTGTGATAGGAACACTCTTATTCTCTAGGTACATAAATAATCTGACAGACAAGGTGAGCCACAATCTGTGGTTTTTTGCTGATGGAGCTGTGATGTATGGGAATATGTCAACATTGTGTGACTGAAGGAGGATACAAGATGACTTGGACAAAATTTCTGTTTGGTGTTATGAATGGCAGGTTGCTCTAAATGTAGAAAAGTGAGTAGGAAAAACAATTCCGTAATGTTCAAATCCAAAATTACTAATGTACTGCTTGACAAGTCATGTCAATTAAATGTTTAAGCATTACACTGCAAAGCAACATCAGATGGAATGAGCATGTAAGGGATGTAGTAGAGTAGATGAATGGTTGACTTTAATTTACTGAAAACTTTTAAGAAGGTGTGGTTGATCTGTAAAGGGGACTGCATATAGAGCACTAGTGTGACCCAGTCTTGTGTACTGCTTGAGTGTTTGGGATCTCCACCATGTCAGATTAAAGAAAGACATCAAAGCAACTCAGAGGTTAGCTGCTAAATTTGTTACTATTAGTTCGATCAAATGCAAGTGTCATGGGCATGCTTTCGCAACTCAGGTGGGATTCCCTGGATGGAAGATAACAATCCTTTCATGGAACACTATTGAGAAAATTTAGAGAACCAGCATTTGAAGCAGCTTACAGACTGCTTTTGCTGCTGCCAATGTACATTTTGTATAAGGACCACAAAAATTAGATAAGATAAATTGGGGTTCATACAGAGGTCTATGGACAGTTGTTTTTCCCTTTCTTTGTTTGCAAGGGGAATAGGAAAGGAAGTAACTAGTAGTGGTACAAGGTACCCTCCACCATAGATGATATGGTGGCTTGCAGAATATGTTTGTAGCTGCAGATGTTGATGTAGAATGTGTATTTTGTGGTGAGAAGTGTACTTACTTTTTGATACAGTTCTGTTTATGTTAATACACTTTCGTGATGTGATGACAGTGTGATGACAGATGGTTTGTCTAATATTCACTAACAGTTATCACACCTCTTCACAGGATTCAGAATATTTTACAGCAACAAATCTCTATAATCATAGGATTAGGTGGAAGTCAGGAGTGCCAATTACATATTTTTCATCCAGGAGGTCCAGAACACACACACTACTTCTTAGTTACTGGTAATCTTTGTAAGGTAGCCTCTAATTGATAAGGACAATACACCAGAAATAATTAGTAATTACTATTCTGATATGAAAATAAATTCCACACTTTCTAATGCAGGGGAATCAACAGCTTCCACAATTTTGCTTCATTTTTCATTTTTAGCACAAAGCAGTGTTCCTACATCTCAGTTTCAATAACAAATAGTCATCTACAATCAATAATATTCTTCTAGAAATTGTTCCAAAAATTGCCAGGAAATATGTGTTTACATTGGCTTTTGCTCAGCCTAAGTATGGGATCCATCTTATACAAACCTTTCTAATAGTTAATTCTGTTTATTAATAATTTTTAGTTTTGGGTTGTCCTTCATGTGGATCATCCTCAACAGCACTACCCCATTTGAATTCAGCTACCAGTAGTCATTTCTTTAACAGTTGAAAATCATGTGTCAGAATTCTTTCAAATTGTCACTTACTCTGGATGAAATACTTTGGATATAAACTGTCCTAAACAATGAGTTTTATAACAGCATTTTACTGAGTTTATCCATTGGTAGGAAACACACACAAAGTGACTATCACATGAACAGTATAAGTTTGCAGATTGGGTTGACACTTGGCTTCCATTATACTGCATCATATGACAACATAAAGGAAACATTTTGTTGATATCCTTGATATCTCCAAATCCTCTCAGAAATTTTCTTCTTCCTCTCATTCCCTTTCTTCCTGTCTGGTGCCCTTTATCCAGTCAGTATCAGACTGGGACTGCTATGATGCTTCTCTTATTTCACAGAGAACAACCATAATGACACATAGGCTATTACACAATGGGACTGCAACTCCCAAAGGCATTTTAAAGCTACTGCAAGCTCTCACAGTGGAGGAATCATCGCACTCCTTCTGTCTGCATCTAGTGTAATTGCATGGCCAGATGTTACATGTGTTACAAGGTGTTCACACATTGTGTAACTGAGGTGGTATCTGGCAACTAGCTCAGTATTTATGTAGACAGATGTGGATAAATGCCAAAAAATCATACCCAGGCTCACCAGTATAACATCCCCCATTATTAATCCATGAAACGGATTTGATCTGGGCCCAAAATGCCTCCCTGCATTCCAGAAGCAAGACTTTAATATGCTTGGCTATCTGGATGGGTTCAACTTTCCCTCAGTATCCTCTTCAAATTTTTCATCAGACTTAGTTTGTAAAAATCCATCTTTATTGATTTCTTTGGCAACATATTTCAAAGGATGACTCCTACTGATGTGTCATGTCTGGAACCTTCTACAAATTACAAGATTTTATTCATAATGACATCATCATAAATATAATCCAGGATCCCATTGTAGTGTATCTGCAGTACATATTTTATACACTTTCATGAAGTGATGACTTGTCACTGTAGATTCAATTATTTTCATTGAATCTGTATATGCACCTATGAGATTGCACTTTTAACTTTACCATTAAATAAATGTCCACATGTTATTTCCTATAGACTTTAACCCTAGATTATGTACACACATGAAAAAAAAATTTCATTTCCTCAATTCCGAGAGTACTGAAATCTGTACACAAAATTGGAATAGAGAGCAACATGAACATCATTTTTGCCCTTTTTATTGCTCATGAAAATCACATGTAGCATGTTCTACCACTATACAGCAAGACCTTCAGAGGTGGTGGTCCAGATTGCTGTACACACCGATACCTCCAATACCCAGTAACATGTCCTCCTGCATTGATGCATGCCTGTATTCATCAAGGCATACTATCCACAAGTACATCAAGGCAGTGTTGATCCAGATTGTCCCTCTCCTCAATGGTGATTCGGTGTAGATCCCTCAGAGTAGTTGGTAAGTCACATCGTCCATAAGCAGCCCTTTTCAATCTATCCCAGGCATGTTCAATAGGATTCATATCTGCAGAACATGCTGGCCACTCTAGTCAAGCAATGTCATTATCCTGAAGGAAGTCATTCACAAAATGTGCACGATGTGGATGCGAATTGTCATACATGAAGATGAATGCCTTGCCAATATGCTGGTGATATGGTTCCACTATCAGTCAGAGGATGGCATTCATGTATCGTACAGCCATTACGGTGCCTTCCATGACCACCAGCAGCATATGTCGGCCCCACATAATGCCATCACGAAACAGCATGAAACCTCCACTTTGCTGCTCTTATTGGACAGTGTGTCTAAGGTGTTCAGCCTCACCAGGTTGCCTCCAAACATGTCTCCAATGATTGGTTGAAGTCATATGCGACACTCATTGGTCAACGTCTATCTTCAGGAGTTCTGGGAACTGAGATGATGCAAAACTTTTTTTGATATGTGTATGCTCTCAGATAATGACATTATGATTAAGAACATACATCATATTCCTCGATTGTATGGTAATGACACTATGTTTATATTTAAACTTTTCTGTAGTTGAATCTTTTCTCACATAAATAGTGTATTCATGCTTGCTTTTTTTTTTTTTTTTTTTTTTTTTTTTTTTTTTTTTTTTTTTTTTTTTTTGGTATGGTTAAGAGTGGAATAGATATCAGCTTCCGCCAATGAGTCTGGTAATATTTCTCATATGTTATCTAGTTACCATACCTGCACGATCTTTTTCAAGTTACACCTGTAAATATGCAAATTCTGTGTGTTTGAATTGTAGTCAGTGAGGCTGACTGCCATGCCTGGGTTCGATTCCTGGTACTGTCAGAGATTTTCCCTTGGTGAGACAATGGGTGCCCTCAGCCTTGTATGTCCAACTGAGAAGCTACTCAGTTGTTTAGTAGTGGTTCCAAGGTCAATAAACATGACAACAACCTGGAGAGTGGTGTGCTGACAACATGCCCCTCCATACCACATCCAATGATGCCATTAGCAGAGGATTACATAGTAGCCACTGAGGCCTGACTGGCCTATCTTGGGCCAGAGCATGGAACTTAACTTTTTTTTGTATACATTAATTTGTTTTTCTTGAGACACAAGGGAATTATAGAAATTGGCTGCAAGTGGGCATTGATTGAATTCAATTGGGAAAGTTGAAAATTTGTGCTGGGCCAGGATTCAAATCTGAGTCCACTGATTACTAGGCAGATGCTCTGACCATTAAGCCATCCAGACACAGTGGCCATTGCAGTTGTATGGAAGACCGCACCACACTTTCCATCAGACCCAAACTCTCATCTTATCCACACACTACTAATGTAGTGCCCCTTGCCCATTAACCTTATTACTCGCCACATACAGGGTGTTTCAAAAAGGACTTTACAACTTTGAAAATTCATATAAATTAAGTCATAGTATCTACAGAGGTGACTGTAATGTCAATTTGTAGGAAAATACATCAAGTTTTGTCTCGCTTAGTTCACTAGTGCCGAATCACATCATAAAGAGTGCTAGTGGCAGTTGTGATAAAGGTGGCTGCCTTCACTGGACCCAAGTGTGCTAGCTGTGTATTTTCGTTTGAAGAATCAAAGTCGGGGTAATTTCCATACCAAGTACCATATGCTAAAGATCTTCCTTGTAGACCTACAGTTTAAGAGTGGCATAAATGTTTTGCAGAAACAGGGTGCTTGGTAAGACATGGGAAATCATCAGGTCATCCAAGCACATCTGACAACATTGTTGAGTGAGTGAGACAACGTTTCAGCCCTATGAAATCAACCTGGTGTGCATCTTGTCAACTGCAGATCCCATATACGACTGTTTAGTGTGTGTTGAGAAACCATCTGCATTTGAAACCATACAGATTGATGATCATACGAGCAATAAAAGATACTGATGAAATTGAGTGCAAGAACTTCTGTGCAGTTATGTTAAATCGATTTCATGAGGATGAACATTTCTAGGACACAATCATCTTTTCTGACGAGTCGATTTTTCACTTAAGTCGCAAGCTTAACACCCATAACTGTAGGATTTGGAACAGTGAAAATCCACATCAAACATTGCAGCATGTCCGTGATAGCTATAAACTGAACGTTTTTTGTGCATTGAGCAAGAACAATGTGTATGGCCCCTTTCTTTCTGTGAGAGAATCATCAACGGTATAATGTACCTGGATATGTTACAACATTTTTTGAGACCACTGATTGATGATCTTGACCAAGAATGAAATGTTTACTTCATGCAAGATGGTGCATGAAGGTCAATGGATTGGCTGTGATGTGTCAATTGCATGGCACCCACATTCCCCAGACTTGACACTACTTTTTTTTTTTTTTTAATTGCATTCATCAAGGATATCATGTTTGTACCTCCTGTGCTGGCTTCTCTACCCAAACATAGCACAAGAATTTATGCTACCACTGAGCATGTTACACCTGCAATGCTACAACGATTTTTGGAAGAAATTGACTTCCTATGGGTTGTGCGCAGGATAACCAGCGGAAGCCACATACAATGTCTTTTGTTTAAGGAAATAAACATGATGTGTTCCCTACAAAATAACACTAAACCCAGCACTATGTCTTCTTTAAATTAATTTATATGAATTTTTAAACTTGTAAAGTCCTCTTTGAAACACCCTGTACATATACTTAAGGTGAAATGGCTAATAATCTCTTCAGTTCAGATGTACACCAGACTTGAACTCTTGTGGAAATTGGCAAAATGCTGAGAGTAATGAGGACAATGAACAAAGGGGCACTACACTAGTAGTGTGAGGATAAGTTGAGAATTTAGGTGTGATGGAGGTGTGCTAGGGTAGCCTACACAGCAGCAGCGACCACTGTCTCCAGATGGCTCAGTGGTCAGAGCATCTGCCTAGTAAGCAGGAGACCAAGGTTTGAATCCAGTCTGGCACAAATTTTCAACTTTCCCCATTGGTTTCAATCAATGCCCAATTGCAGCCAATGTCTGTAAGTCCCTTGTGTCTTAAGAAAAACATAGTTAATGTATACAAAAAAAGTAAAGTTCCACGTTCTGGACATAGATAGACCAGTCAGGCCTCAATAACTACTATCTAATTCTCTGCCAATGGCATCATTGGAGATGGTATGAGGGGCATGTTGTCAGCACACCACCCTCCAGGTTGTTGTCAGGTTTCTTGACCTTGGAACCACTACTAAACAACTGAGTAGCTTCTCAGTTGGCCTTACAAGGCTGAGGGCACCCTGTACAGTCATTTCACCTATAGGAACTGACAAAATGCCATGTGTAATGAGCATAATGGGTAAGGGCCACTACATAGGTAGTGTGCAGATAAGATGAGAATTTGGGTCTGACAGGAAGCGTGCTACAGTAGTCAGTGCAACTGCAATCAACACTGTGTCCAGATGGCTTACTAGTCAGAGCATCTGTCTAGTAATCAGAAAACCTGGGTTCGAATCCTGGTCCAGCACAAGTTTCCAACTTCCCCCATCAATTTCAATCAAGTCCCACTTGCAGCCAATGTTTGTAATTCCCTTTTATGTTAATTCACAATGGCTGAATTGTACTACCACAAGTCCAATATTTTTATAAAAGTGACCCAGAGATGAACATAATTACTACTGCATACTGCTTTCTTTGTCTGAATGTTTATGTCACTATTTATATGATCAGATTTTCATTCTGTAGCACAGTATCTACACATATATCTTAAGAACTGCTTTGTAGTCATACATTTAGGTTTCACTTAAAAATTAATTTTAACATAAGCTATTATTTCATAAAACTCACAATAAACCAGTTTTGGCCAGATCTCATGAGGTGGCAAATGTACATGAGATGGTTGCTGACTGCTTAAGCCTATGCAGTGCATTTGCCTCCATACAGTCCTGTTGCAAACACATTCTTAATGCCCGACTTTCAAATCAGGGGTGATATGACTGACAGTAGAGCTTCAATAATCTGTATGGCTTTGGGGAGGCAACATCATGCCTATTTGTCAGACACCTGTGGTCTCCCTATGCAGCATTTCATGTATTTGGAAACAATCTCACTGTGGTATTGAAGATCCACCCTAGACAAATGTTGACTTGAGAAATCTAAATTCTTGTGTAATTTTGATATGCTATGATCCATGCCCCAATTATCATTCCACACTGAAGTTCATTTAAACTCTGACCTGCTGCCATAGTCACTGCAAGTGTCTACAAATGACTACTCAGTTGCCATACCTATGTTTCCAAGTCTGCTGCACCTAACCACAATATTTGGGCATCACAAATGGCATATCTCCAAATGAGACAATGCCTCCTGAGACTTTTAGCCACATAGTTCATGTAGTTTTTGGTTTTACAGTGGCAATATGCCTAGTAGAAAATATCTGCACTTAAATGACAGACAAATGTAATAGTTACACATGATATCTAGTATATTTTATCTCTAAAGCTTATATTTGAATTTGCACAGGTAGAAAATCATGATAGCTGTGTGTATGACTATGTTGAAATCCATGATGGCCATTCACTGGACAGTCCACTGCTGGGAATTTTCTGTGGTTACAAGCTGCCACCAGACATCAGATCAACAGGGAATAAGATGCTTGTGAAATTTGTCTCTGATGGTTCTGTTCAAAAAGCAGGGTTTTCTGCATTATTTATGAAAGGTAAGTATTATCATTTAGCTAATACTAGCTATAACTGGTCAGCAACAACTAATATTGTAGAGCAATATTTCTATAATTATTTGTAACTGTAAATATTAGAGAATCTAGTACACTGTGTATACAACTGTAAATATAACAGACTGTCTCTAAGTTTGAGAACAAAGCCACAAGCAGTGAATGGAGCACATCCAACACAACAAATGGAAACTTTCAAATGAACCATATTCTTTAGCACTGACCAATAGACTATGGGAACGGGATGGTAATCAAGATGTAGAAAACTTAATTCCCATATATGTCATAGCTCGTATATACTTACACTTGACACTGTGTCCGTACAGAATGAAGTATAACAAAGAACTGACTTAGAGTTCACAGATATTAAGTTTCGTGGTTGATATGAACTATCGATGCCACACAGCACCCCCCCCCCCCCCACCTCCCCCGCCGTACAGAGTACTACAGATGTCAAAGGGTTAGGGCATGCAGGTGTCGATGTCAGTGGAATCAGTGGAAATTGTATGTGTACGCAGGTACCCCACAGGTACTTTCATCTCAAACGAAGCAGGTTGTGCAGGCGGAGCGGCGAGATGCAGGTCCATTTCATAGTCAGTCAGCCACCATGGCCGAATGAGACAGCGGCTGGCCCAGGAGTAAGCGGGCGGGGCAGTTGATAGTGTGGTGGAGGCGTGTGTGGCCCTTAAGTGGATCAAGCCATCCATAGAAATGAAAGCATGTATTGATGCTCGGTCACATTCGCGTGGGAGTGTTAGGTTGTGTGCAATGTTGATGTGTAAGAGGCTGTCCGATGGTGAGACCTTGGGATCTGTCAAAAGAATGAGCACTCGGTCATCAAATGCCACTGTAGAAACATCGTTCACTCAGTATGGTGGCACACTGCAGGACAAACTGATGGTAGGTGTGTGTGTCTCTGACGTTGGAGGTGAATGCACGAAACCTGCACAGGGTGAAACAGGGGGCGAGGTCGGGAAACCAGCAAATAGGAGCGAACAGTCTTCAGCAGAAGAGGTGTGCAGTGAGGTTGATGGGAGCACATCTTCATTCTTGATCAATGATGGATCGTCTGCAGAGTCTGACTGCAGTGGTGTGAGACCATCAGGGTCAACAAAAGCCAGATTCAGGCAATGCAGAGAAACTATCTGTGTTCGGTCTTTCATCATGATATCAAAAGTCGTGTCCCCTCGCTGCAGGACCTTGTACGGGTCAAGATAAGGAGGTTAAAGAGGCTGCCTAACTGCATCATCATGCAGCATGTCATGGGAGCAGTCGGAGAGTGTGGTGGAAACGTAAGTCTCTGGCAGTGAGTGACTGATGGGTGGGAGCAAACGCGTTTGTTGAAAATGTGTACACATCCGGCTAATGAAATCTGGCAGGGGGGGGAAGATCCTCGCTAACCTGGGGAAGAATAAGTTCTCCCGGTAGGACCGGACTCTCACCGAAAACAAATTCGGATATAGTCCCCTGTAGGTCAGGTTTATAGGTCAAGCGTAGAACAAGTAGCACCCATGGGAGAGCTTGCGACCAGAGACTGTCATGGCATTGAAGGGCCGTCTAGAGGGTGCGGTGCCATCTCTCCACCAACCCATTGCTTTGTGGGTGATAGGCAGTAATGTGTGTTTTTTTAATACTACAGATATTGCAGATGATGGTGAAAAGGGAGGATTCGAACTGTCGACCCTGATCGGTGGTGATAGTGGTCAGGCACCCAAAACAAACAATCAACGAGCCAATGAAAGCCTTGGCTACCATCTCGGCAGTAATTTTAGGCAGAGGGACAGCCTTGACCCAGTGAGACAAATGGTCGATAGTTGATAAGATACATCTATGGCCCTCCGAAGGAGGAAGAGGCCCGATCAGATCAATATGTACGTGACAGAATCATTCTGTGGGAATGTCGAACTTGCCCAGAGGCGTGGAGGTGTGGCGGCTGATCTTGTTGCGCTGGCAAGCAACACAGCTGCATGCCCAGGTTTGACAGTCCCGTTCTTCCAAACAAAACGTTCTGACACGAGATGTGTGATGGCTTGAATGCCTGGGTGGGCTAGGTTATGCAGGGTGTCGAAAACCTGTTGCCGCAGCCCGGGTGGGAGCAAAGGGCGTAGGGTGCCGGTCGAAGAATCACACCACACCTCATCAGAAACGCCCGGAAATTTAACCTTTCTGAAAACAAGTGATGTTTGTGGGTGTTATAGGAGAACCTGAGAATCTTCGTCAGAAGCTTGGAGGGAGGCCATATTAGAAAGATCAATGATGCAGAAACATCACTGATCCGCTAGAAGAAATCTCCAGCGATGTTATTTGCACCCTTGATGTAACGGACATCCATTGTGAATTGAGAAACCAGGTCAAAGTGGCGGTAACGTCGAGGCACCTCAGATGGGTTGCAGAACGCTTCTGCCAGTGGTTTGTGATTGGTGCGGACAAAAAACGAACGTCCCTCGACGTCATGGCAAAAATGTTTGATTGCCTCGTAAACAGCAAGGAGCTCTCTATCGAATGCAGAATATTTTCTCTGAGCCGTAGATAATGTCTTGGAGAAGAAATGAAGGGCAGAAACCGTGTCGCCCTTGAGTTGTTGCAACACTTCCCCCACCGCAATGTCGCTGGCGTCCATATTGATGAATAACTTGGCCGAGGGTCGAGGTGGGCGAGATTCACAGCGTGAGCTAAGGAAGTCTTCAGAGCCTTGAAAGCCTCTAGCATCAGAGCAGTCCAAGAGATGGGTTTGATACCGGAAGTTTGTTTGCCTGATAGCGAGTCCATCAGGGGTGCCTGAACAGTGGCGGCAGAAGGCAGATGGCGGCGATAGTAATTGATGATACCGAGGAAAAAGCATAGCTCTTTGTAAGTAGCTAGGGGCGGCAGAGACGTGATAGCCTGCACACGAGATTTGGGACGCTGTATTCTGTCAGTGGAGACAGTGTAACCTAGGAAGGAGACTGACACGTTGGCGCAACTGAAACTTGTCTTTGTTGACCTCGACACCATTGGAGTTCGATTCCCGGCGGGGTCAGGGATTTTCTCTGCCTGATGATGGCTGGGTGTTGTGTGCTGTCCTTAGGTTAGTTAGGTTTAAGTAGTTCTAAGTTCTGGGGGACTTATGACCACAGCAGTCGAGTCCCATAGTGCTCAGAGCCATTTGAACCATTGGAGTTCGAGGTCTGGAAGACCATAGACTGATGATTTTCATGTTCCTCCACTGAGCTGCTTAGAACGACTATGTCGTCCAGATAAGCAAAGCAAAACTCGAACTGTTGCAAGATAGATGCAATGAAATGTGGCCACGTTGGCGCCGCGTTCTTTAGGCTGAAAGGCATGAAGTGGTATCAGAATAAACCAAGCGGCGTGATAATAGCCGTCTTAGGAATGTCTTCCAGTGCCACGGAAATCTGGTGGTAGGCCGCTGGGTCATGTGGCCGGTGAGTGAGAGACGGGGCATGTTTTTCAATACACTGAAAATTGTGGCGCCTAATAACATATGAGTGAAGTCATTGATGTTCAGCACTGGATAATTGCCCATGACAGTATGAGCATTTAAGCGTCTGTAATCACTGCACATTCGAAAAGATCCATCGTGTTTGGGGCTGAGGTGGATTCGTGAAGACCAGTTGATGTCTGAAGGTTGCAGAACACCTGCCGCCAAAAGTTCATTAATCTGCTGCCGGGGCGTGTGCAACTTGACAGGGTTGAGGCATTGGACCTTATATCTAATAGGAGGGCTGGCAGTGGTAACTATCATGTGTGTCGTTCCATCAGTGGCATAAGAAACTGAGAACTGCACATGAGATTGGTTAACGTCCTGGTGCCGACTCTTCAGATGAGTAGGGTGCGATGAGGTGTAGCCGTTAGCGTGAGTGGGGAAAGGTAGCACAAAAACCACATGTCTCTTACAGGAGCTAGGCGTACGCTTGTGTCGAGGGGATGGGTGCGCACGCAGCGCTGAGTGAAGGGGAACGGGTGGCGACTGTCCAATGTTAACCTTGCAGTGGACAACCGGCATGGGCAAGAGCAATGCTGGCGTCGCATGTGGGAGCACAGTGGCCGCTGGGTCATGTGGCCGGTGAGTGAGAGACGGGGCATGTTTTTCAATACGCGCAGTAGCTGTTCGAGAGGTGGACGTGGTCGCAACGTCCGTGCGACTGTCATTAACAGCACTGTTTGAAACACATGGCACTGGATGAGGCGAGCACGACAGAGAGGGTGGGGGTGGGGGGTTGGAACATCACATGCCAGTAAAGTTTGTGGACTAACCTGGTGAGAGTTCAAGCTAGGCTCGGGCGAGCAATCTTGTTTAGCTGACAGCGCCGTGGACTGCAGTTGCAGAAGCGAGGTATGAGCCGTGACGAGCTCGCTGTAAGTGGATCCGATGAGTTGTTTCAGCTTCTCATTGTTGCTGGCAGAATTACATTGCCAAGTTGTATTCTGACAGTAGGTCGATAATGCAGGTCACAATGTTGCCCATGAGGGCAGAGCACTCACGTATGATATTGTATGTTGTGGTGGAAATAGAGGTGTATGTGCATGGTATGTGAGTGTTCATATGATGGTGGAGCACTGAACCCTGTACAACAATCGGAGATAGTTAGTAATGAGACAAAAAATCCATAGCAAGGATTGGTTCATCGATGTCAGCAATGTAGTGCGTCCACGGAATACTTAGAGAAGGAGATGGGGTCACCATAACCTTTACTGAGCCTCAGGTAGGTAACATCGATGAGTTGACAGCTCATAGAAGTGATTTCATCTGTGAAGAAGTGGGCAGAGCCATCGAAGTAGGTATGATCGACATGTCAGCACCAGTTTCAACCAGAAAAGCTAGACCTGACACAATGGCAGTCACATAGAGACGACCACTCGGTCGGGCGGATGAGTGAACTGAGTGTAATGTAAGAGGATGCCTGCTAGGTTCCTCGCAGGACTTGATGCCTCTTAGTACCTGCGGTCGGTGTTTGGGTGTTGGCATGGCAACCTGCACCTTGGCGTCATCGCCGAACACTTTGTGGTACCAGCAGAAAAGGTGAGCAAGGTGAGGAGGAGGTGGACACTGCAAAAGTGGGGGCAGCTTGTCCTCATTGATTTGTTCCAGTAAATAGACCAGTACATAAGGTGCATGGGCGATCCTGGAGTCCTCAGACAGCAGAGAGAGTGAGCCGACGCCGCCAGGAGAAGTAGATGAGATGACGGCGGAGTGAGCCCTACCTCTGCCAGCTGAAGATCGGTATGTGGGGGCGGCTGTGCCGACGAACGGTGTGGAATGAACTGGCTGATGTTGCCACAGCAGCGAATACAACTAGTCAGCGATGCACAAGCAGGAGCCGATGAACTCGAACGAGTGTGGTAACAGATGGATCTGTAGATCGTTAGGTAGTTTGGCAGACCGCACAGCCCATAGCGTGGCGTCAAGCATGGTATGCTCGAGCAATCGAAGAGGGTGCCAGAGTTGTGAGGGGGTGCGTTCCACCATGTGCTCCTCGTAGAGAATCTTGATTATTAACTCTTGTGGCGAGCAGGCAATTCGTTCCATTATAGTCTTCTTTGCAAACTCGTATTTTGCTGCAGGTGGCAGCGAAAGGAGCAGGTCACAAATCAAATCTGAGTGGTTGTGGAGGTGTGTGATGAGGCAGAGAAACTTTCAGTTGTTGTCCGACACATGATGTAACTCGAACAGATGCTCGACGTGCGCAAACCACGATGCCAGGTTGTCCTCATATAAGGGTGGTAGCTTCATCAGGCTGCCAGGAGGGGTGACAAAGGCAGCTTCGGTGTCTCATGGGGTAGCGGCTCAATTCAGGTTAATTCAGAGACCGGCACGGTAGGCCTGGATTTAAATCAGGCGAGTGAATCCATAGTAGCGGCAGCTGGTAGAGTTGATTGTGTATCATGAAAACATGGCGTGGCAGGCACGCATGGTACCATGGAAACCAGTGGATGGACGGCACATGAGGGGGGCCCGGAAACTGGACTGTGAGTGATGAGTGCCGGATGGAAACGACCTGCTTCCGGAACGGGGTGAGAGACTGGCATGGCATCACAGGCGGTGCTGTGGGAGTGGCAGGCAGTTGAGCGACTGGGAATGGGGACTTCCACAAGTGATGGGGCAGGGGGGGTTGAGAATGAGAACGCCACCCACATGGAAACTATCTGATGCATAACATGCCTGTAGTGCATGTGGCGGGCCACTGAGGCAAGGTAAGGGGTCCATGTTATGCGAAACACTGAATTGTGCATGTACATTAGACACAACTGGAACACCACGTGCATGGAACAGATGCGGTGCGGTTTGTAGTAATGGCGGCATTGCACACGGCCTGACAGTAACTGATGTTGCATGATGGTGGGTGGCTAAACACGTGTTCGAATTGAGATCACTTTGTTCTTGAAACACTCGATTTGAAGATACACAATTTGAAATATTGTTCAGTTCACATTTAACTGTCGGATGGGCATAATCTGATGACACAAAGCCTGAGTCCATTTTTTGCTCTAACAGTGTAGATGTCGACTGTTGAAAACTAATGAGATTAGCACATGGCGTTGGTTGAGAATGTGAATCACTATGCGTAAATGATGAATACACTGTTGGGAAAGAAATGAAACTCAGTGAGCAGAGTTGTGCTTCCACACCTTTCAACAAGGCATTGTTTGGTGTGGTCATTGCATAGTGCATATAACCTGTTGTATAACCAGTGGCGCGGGAGACTCGAAACACGAACGAACTGTGGGGCCACCACTATGGGGACAGGATCTGTAACTGGGATACAGAAAACTTAATTCCCACATATAAATCATAATTACAGATTTTCGAAGAAACGTAAAATTATGAATTCATACCTTTTTACCACATGGTGTGGTTTTCCAGACATGATATACTTTTATACTTATACTTTCTTATACTTATATACTTTCTTTCACAGTTTGTGATCTGCAACCATATACAACTTAATCAAGACAAATTATTTAAGCAAAAATTGCGATTTGGAAACTGTTATGGCTATGCCTGAAATTAATTAATTCTATGTGGAAGGTTTCGTGTGTGTGTGTGTGTGTGTGTGTGTGTGTGTGTGTGTGTGTGTGTGTGTGTGTACATGTTACAACTTCAGGTAAATCATTTATATAAATAATGAAAAGGAAATTTCCAAGAACAGATCATTGATAAAAACCCTTCACAGCTGGGAGACATTCTGACATTTGATTATTTACATTAACTAACTGTTATCTGTTGTCCAAGTAAGGCTGCGTTAGGCATACAGCATTCTCTCTCACTCCGTAGTGGTAGAGCTTCTTTATAAAAATATTGTGGGAGACAATATCAAAAGCTTTCCTGAAGTCCAACAGTGTTGCACAGATAATATCTTTATTTTCAAAACAATTGTATATTTTCGCTACCATTCACTCAGCTGCTTTGACTGTAGAAAGATTGTATCTGAAACTATACTGTGAGGAGGTAAGTATATCATTATGTTCAAAATACTGACTCATCTGTTTACGCATACAGTTTTCTATTATTTTTGATATTATGTGTATAAGTGATATTATTCAATAGTTATCTGGAGATGCTATATCTCCTTTCTTATGTATTGGTAGGACTCCATCCTAGAATCTTTGATCTGAAAGGTATCCCATGCTAATGATTTAAGATCTTATCACATTATGGTGTTTTATTGATGACTGTGATATTGGTACAAATGAGGAACATCAGAAAATAATACCCTTGCACATGTCACTTTGAAGTGCCCTGTTTACAAATGTATATTAGTAGGGACTGATTTGAGAAATATGTATGTACTTACTGTTCCACTACAATTTAGGAGGAGTAGGTTATGTTCTACCCATAATATGACTTACCACTTTAATATGGTTGGTAGTACTGTCTGCAGTTTTCTTGAAAATAACAGGTGTTTCAGTTATGGTTATTGCAGTCTCCTTCATTTTCCTGCTATTGGCATAATGTGTAATGTTGTTTGGAGCTGACAAACACCAAGCCTCCATAAATCAATTTAGTAAACAAGCTGTATTGCAGTTAGCAGTTAAACTTTATGTGTTGTATGTGGTATTTAAAATATCACTATACTGATATGGGAATATGGAATGATGAATCACAGTTTGGAATGCATAAGACCACTAATTTCACTTTTTCTCAGAATATTATTACGAAGCTAAATGAACGAATTAGTAGCATACAGTTCGTAATAAATGCCCTGAAAATGGATATTACTAAAATTCAAGAAAGAAAAACTGAAGTGAACACGCCACGTTTTCTGCAAGATAGTTCGAGAGTTTCCGAAAAGTGGACAGAGGTGAAGTGCAGCGGCCGCAAACAAAAAGTACAAGATCAAGAGAATTGTGAGATAAATGTAAGCTTCGTACACGACAACTTATTTCAAGTACTTTCCACAACAGATGGTGGAAGTGCAGTGTTTAGTGATAGTGCTCATGAACCATGTGAAAAGCAAGAGCCAGAGCAAAGGAATACGTTGACGCAGAAAAATAAGAAATCCGACATAAATTTAGTAAACAAACATCTGCCGACCTTATGTAGTTCCAATTGATTATCGGCTTGTGTGAAAAAGAAAGAGGAAATAAACAGCTCAGTTAGGCCTACATTTTGTAGCTCCAAAACAATTACGAAAATCAAAATATATTCAGACAGCCAAGGGCGAAACATAGCTGCTGACTTTCGTAATAAAAGCAATGTGAACTTAACTTCCATGGTGAAACCAGGTGCGAAATTCTGCACAGCAACTGCAATAAGCCACGAAAAAATTCCCACATTAAGCAACAAAGACTTTGCCGTTTTCCTAGCGGGAACAAACGACGTCGCAAGAAACGAAAAACAAGATCTGTTGCTTTCACTAAAAAGGCGACTGTATGAACTAAGATGTACTAACGTCATTGCATTTTCAGTACCACATCGTCATGACCTAGCGGAATGGTCCTGCATTAACAAAGAAGTGGAAAGTGCAAATGGTGAGATGAAACAGACATGCAAATGATTCGAAAATGTGACTTTCATTGATATAAGCAAACTAGGAAGGAGATTCCATACTAGGCATGGTTTCCACTTAAACAGATTAGGAAAAAAATTTGTAATTGCAAAAATAATAGAAATAGTAAATGCCAAAACGAAAGTAAGTTATGACACTTCAAACGTAATTCCCCTCAAGGACAAGACCCACAAACTACTTGGTGAATCTGAAAATGAATCATCACCACTACAAGACAAGTGTGATGTTCTGACATTGCAAGAAAACTCCCCAAGTGCTAGCACTTCACAAGGAAGCATATCAATAACAACAGAACCAACACCTGAAGTATCAGAAACAGATACACCATCATTAACAGCAACAACAACAGAAATGACAGCATCAATGACACCGGGAGCTACACCAGCAGCAGCAGCAAGCAACTCACCATATCCCAGTGAACGACCTACAAGGTGCAGAAAACCTGTCCTTCTGGAGGATTTTTGGTACTTCGCCAGGGCAAGGAACGGAGTATGACACCACGAAATGTAAATACAAATGTAACCAGTTCTCATCCTTATCACCTGCAGATTCTAAGCTTAAACATTCAGTGTCTTAGAAATAAATCATTAGAACTTGAGGTAGCTATGAACAGAGCAAATAATGACTGCATGTGCATTGTGAAGCATTGGTGCGGACGTTTTGAACTAAGTAGCATTAATATTCATCCGTTTAAGTTGGCAAGCCAATATTGTAGAAAAAATACCAAAAATGGAGGTGTATGTATATTTACCAAACCAAGTATCAGCTATAAAAGAAGGTGTGAAGCTGAATCATTGAGTGTGGAAAATCATTTTGAAGCTGCAGCTGTGCAGTTGAACGAAATACAGGGAAAAGTCATAGTCATAGCAATATACAGACCACCTACTGGTGATGCAGACATATTCTTTAACCAATTAGAAATATTGCTTAACACTCTGTTCACTGATAGAGCCACTGTAGTTGTGTGTGGGGACTTCAATATTAATCTTATGAGTGAAAGTAGGCTAAAAGATCAGTTCCTAAATCTGTTATGTAGTTTCAACCTGCTTCCACACATACACCCACCCACAAGAAGAACAAATAATACAGTCAGTCTTATTGATAATATATTTTCAAATGTAGGACGCACAGAAGTTGAAGTGACAAATACTGATTTTGGATTATCAGACCACAATGCTCTTGTCCTCAAAATCCCTTCAAGGCCCTGAAAGAGAGAAAAACACACTTCATGTATAAAATAAATTTTTCTACAGAGAACTGTGTAGAATTCATAAATATGTTAACTAATGAGGCTTGGGCAGAAGTACTATACCTAACAAATACAAATGATGCATATAACACATTTTCTTCCATTTTCATGGGATATTTTGAAATGTGTTTTCCAAAAAAGCTGCCAAAAATCAGGTCACATGGCAATACAAAGCCAAGTTCTTGGATCACAGCTGGCATCAAAACTTACTGTGGAACTCTAAAGAGACTAATTTCCAAAATGAAAACATCCACAGACCCACAATTCATAGAATATGTCAGGAATTACAAGAGGGTATATAGAAAATTAATTGCTAAAGCAAAATTCATGAGTAATGATAGTTTTATAAGACAGTCTGAAAACAAATCAAAAGCCATATGGGGTATTGTGAAGATTGAAATGGGGAAGAGTTGTGAAAACCAGGACATTAGCCTCAAAAATTTAAAAAATGTCAATATTAATAAACAAGATTTGCCAAATTACAGGGTGTTTCAAAAATGACCGGTATATTTGAAACGGCAATAAAAACTAAATGAGCAGCGATAGAAATACATCGTTTGTTGCAATATGCTTGGGACAACAGTACATTTTCAGGCAGACAAACTTTCGAAATTACAGTAGTTACAATTTTCAACAACAGATGGCGCTGCAAGTGATGTGAAAGATATAGAAGACAATGCAGTCTGTGGGTGCACCATTCTGTACGTCGTCTTTCTGCTGTAAGCGTGTGCTGTTCACAACGTGCAAGTGTGCTGTAGACAACATGGTTTATTCCTTAGAACAGAGGATTTTTCTGGTGTTGGAATTCCACCGCCTAGAACACAGTGTTGTTGCAACATGACAAAGTTTTCAACGGAGGTTTAATGTAACCAAAGGACCGAAAAGCGATACAATAAAGGATCTGTTTGAAAAATTTCAACGGACTGGGAACGTGACGGATGAACGTGCTGGAAAGGTAGGGCGACCGCGTACGGCAACCACAGAGGGAAACGCGCAGCTAGTGCAGCAGGTGATCCAACAGCGGCCTCGGGTTTCCGTTCGCCGTGTTGCAGCTGCAGTCCAAATGACGCCAACGTCCACGTATCGTCTCATGTGCCAGAGTTTACACCTCTATCCATACAAAATTCAAACGCGGCAATCCCTCAGCGCCGCTACCATTGCTGCACGAGAGACATTCGCTAATGATATAGTGCACAGGATTGATGACGGCGATATGCATGTGGGCAGCATTTGGTTTACTGACGAAGCTTATTTTTACCTGGACGGCTTCGTCAATAAACAGAACTGGCGCATATGGGGAACCGAAAAGCCCCATGTTGCAGTCCCATCGTCCCTGCATCCTCAAAGAGTACTGGTCTGGGCCGCCATTTCTTCCAAAGGAATCATTGGCCCATTTTTCAGATCCGAAACGATTACTGCATCACGCTATCTGGACATTCTACGTGAATTTGTGGCGGTACAAACTGCCTTAGACGACACTGCGAACACCTCGTGGTTTATGCAAGATGGTGCCCGGCCACATCGCATGGCCGACGTCTTTAATTTCCTGAATGAATATTTCGATGATCGTGTGATTGCTTTGGGCTATCCGAAACATACAGGAGGCGGCGTGGATTGGCCTCCCTATTCGCCAGACATGAACCCCTGTGACTTCTTTCTGTGGGGACACTTGAAAGACCAGGTGTACCGCCAGAATCCAGAAACAATTGAACAGCTGAAGCAGTACATCTCATCTGCATGTGAAGCCATTCCGCCAGACACGTTGTCAAAGGTTTCGGGTAATTTCATTCAGAGACTACGCCATATTATTGCTACGCATGGTGGATATGTGGAAAATATCGTACTATAGAGTTTCCCAGACCGCAGCGCCATCTGTTGTTGAAAATTGTAACTACTGTAATTTCGAAAGTTTGTCTGCCTGAAAATGTACTGTTGTCCCAAGCATATTGCAACAAACGGTGTATTTCTATCGCTGCTCGTTTAGTTTTTATTGCCGTTTCAAATATACCGGTCATTTTTGAAACACCCTGTATATTAACAATTATTTCATAAATGCAACAACTTCATTAAGCTTAAAATTTACAAACGAAGAAAAACCTGAATATCCAAAAACAGTTTGTAGGATGAGGGTAGAGCCAGCAAATGAGGGTGAAGTGTTGAAAGTGATACAAAGCTTGAAACCCAAAATGTCGGCTGGCATAGATGAGGTGCTTGTGTCAATCATAACAAGGACAGCACCACAAATTGCAAAGCCCTTTGCACACATAGCCAATTTATCATTCAGTGAAGGAGCTTTTCCAGAAAGGCTGAAAATTTCAAAAGTGAAGCCATTATTTAAAAACAGCGACAAGTATAAGGTAGAAAACTATCGCCCAATATCTCTCCTCCCAGCATTTTCAAAAATATTAGAAATGACCATAATTTACTTAACAGAAATCAGCATGGCTTCCAAGCACGTAAAAATACTGAAACAGCAGTAATGTGCTACACTGAACAAATAATCAAAAATCTAGAAAAAGATTATAGTATAGTAGGAGTAAATTTAGACCTCTCCAAAGCTTTTGACACGGTGAACCAGGACATTCTCTTAGAAAAATTGAAATCGTTGGGTATACATGGGATAGGAAAAAAATGATTTGAATCATACCTAAAAAACAGAACACAGGTTTTAGGACTGACATCAACTTACTCCAACCACAAAATAAATTCAGTATCAGAGGCAAAAAATGTAGAAATAGGAGTACCACAAGGCAGCATCTTAGGGCCCATATTGTTTCTTGTCTATATAAATGATTTTCACGCCTCAGATGATGCAGCCAAAGCAATAATATTTGCAGATGATACTAGTGTGATAATAAGTGCACCAAAGCAGTCGCTACCAACAACTGCTGATAAAGTACTAAATTACATCCACTCTTGGCTCAATGCAAACAGGTTGACATTGAATGTAAATAAAACAAATTATATGCAGTTTGG
The DNA here is from genome assembly GCF_023898315.1 of Schistocerca nitens. Lineage (NCBI taxonomy): Eukaryota > Metazoa > Arthropoda > Insecta > Orthoptera > Acrididae > Schistocerca > Schistocerca nitens. The sequence continues at coordinate 552,925,784 of NC_064616.1, read as the reverse complement.
GAAAAGATGTCAAAATGTAAATCTTGATCTGGTGTGGGGTGACAAAGCCTTAGACAGAGTGACATCCACAAAATTGCTGGGGATTCATGTGGATGAAAACTTAAATTTTAATGACCACGTAATAAAACTTGCACAGAAACTTAATTCAGCCTGTTTTGCTCTCAGAATTATTGCAAATGTTTGTACCTCAGAGGGTGCCAGAATGGCATATTTCGGCTATTTTCAATCTCTTGCCACATACGGAATAATATTTTGTGGTTCCACAACAGGGCGCCTAAAACAAATTTTTTTGTTGCAGAAGAGGGCAATCCGAATAATAACTCACAGTCATCCACAGACACACTGCAAACCCATATTCAAAAAGCTTAGAATACTTACTATACCATCATTACACATATACAAATGTGTATTGTATGTCAGGACCCACATTGCAAATTTTCAGACAAATGCCGACTTTCATAACTACAATACCCGTAATAGCGCAGCACTCCATACTCAGGGAACAAAAAGAACGAATACACAAAGGCATGTGTGCTATATCGGTGCAAAACTGTACAACGCACTGCCAGTCAACATCAGGAAGTTAGAAGATGATGACAAATTTAAAACAGAATTTAAAAAATTTCTAGTAGAACAATGTTTTTATTGTGTAAATGACTATGTAGCTCAATAAATTTTTTCTGATGATATTTATAAAGGCAAAATGGAAAATACTCAATATGTAGGCCCTACCTAATCATTCATTACCTAATCATTCATTACATTACATACTTAAAGGACAGCTGTTGTGTGATGTAAATATATACTTAAGCAGTGTGGTGTATATAAGGACTTGCCGTTTAGGGAGGACAAAACTAAAGCCTTATGAAAAACAGACTATGCATTTAAAATAACAAGCAGGGATGTATATAGGCTATATTACTTACATTGTATTATTATTAACCTCATTGTATTGTTTTGTTTTGTACTTTTTTACGTATATATTGTTTGTGTCCATTTCTTTGAAATGGCTTGACAACATCCATACAATATTTGTTGTCAACAGATGGATAAATAAAATAAATAAATAAATAAATAAATAAATAAATATTGTTTTATCTAAATACAGTTACAGAAAATATTACATGATTCTTCACTTTGCAGCCTAGCCTCAGTACGTTTAGCTTATAAACTTGATATGACGGCTGTTTCCAACACTGTTAGATTATTGTTCATGGACTTGAAACTGCATCTCTGACTGTCATGACAAGTCAGAAACTTGCAATTTTTAAAAATCTGTCTAGATTTCACTGTCAGATACACCCCCAGGCTTTTTGGATAACTATTGCATTTTCATCTGTCTTTACTGAAAATAATAAGAAAAATGTGACTTTCAGGAGCAAGTGATAAACAGACTGAAAATATTTAAATACAAAGAAGGAGAAAATGGCAGCTGTATAATAACATAACACTTGTGTTACAAAACCACAGGAAAGTGCACTATTCAGTGCACTGTATACCCCACTCTCCATGTGGTTTACACAATCCACACATTATGTTACAAAAATAAGAAGAAAGTTATATGTAATTGTGAGGCTTATCACCAAATTCGTGATTCATTACTTAGACTAGGAAGATATCTATAGAGGAAAGCCAACAAGACAGGTAGAGAGTAAAGAAACTAAGATAAAATATTACTAAAAATTACAGGTACAGTACTAGAATGATGGTTACTGTGTATGTCTTAGCAGTTAAGTGACTTTCACTATTAGTAGTTATTCATATTTACTGGCCACTGTAGCAAATTATATGGCAAGGTTTTTACTGTAATGTTGCAGATCATGTTCTATAGCAGATACTGCATGTTGCAAGGGCATGCAGCTACATTTTGCATATTAATTATTGCAGAACACTTAGTAATAATTGTTACAGTGTGGAATATTGTTCACTGTAAACAATTTATGATAAGAATATGGTGTTTGTGAAAGGGTTATAGGAAAGAACAGAGACTTACAATGATTATTAGAATCATTAACTTACAATGATGAAGAAAGACCTCTGTGGACATGGTAGAAGACATTTAAGCTGCAAAGTTAAGCTTTCAAAAAACTGTAAACACTACCTAAGTTTTTCACCATCACCTTTAAATCTCATTTTCAATACTTTCACTTACTGCCATCTACTACAGTCTCATCACTAACAAATGATTTCATGCAACAGAATTCATGGCATATGCCAATAAAGTGATAGCCTCAGGTATCATCTCATGAAGACAAGTCACGTTGTTGAAATATTGTGCATGGCCGACACTGATACCTGGCAGAACACTCGACACCCCAAGAGGTTTCTTTGTACCTCAAACTTTGATTTATAAAACACTTTTTCCTAACATAATGTTTATGTTCTTCCTCTTACATAAATTATGTTGTCCATGATTCATCTTCTATGATTTTTTTTCATCACATTATCCTTTCTGTGCTGTAGTGAATCACAAAATAAAAATTTTTAGTTTTGGTTCTGGTACCTTCCTTCTGCTCTTTGCAGCATGTCACCTTCCATATTTATACTTCTTATTCTTCTGCTACACCATGTAATCACATTGTATGGTGAATTATTATCTCTTGAAGATGCAGTAAAAATATATCCACTACACTAAGGAGCAGCAAACCTGGTGTCTGGATGGGTAAGTAAAGAAAGTACTACCTCCACTTTTTTGCACACTTCTGCCACTAGTGTCATCACTTTACTCCTCAGTTTTCAGGTATCAAAAGCTTTTGGCCTGGGCATGTTTATCCAAACCTGGAAAACTATGTGCCAGTGGTAGCATGAATGAAGTACATAAACCCTGTTAAGGGTAGGTGTTTGTTTTGTAGTGATCACTTTTTCCACTGTCACCTGGCCATCAAATGTTGCAGAAATGACATTGTGGCAACAGTGTACACTTAAGTCATGAACCAAGCCAGCTTAGCCCAAAGGCTTCTCATTGGCACTTATAAGCTGCAGGAAGGCGAGGAGTTTGAGAGGTTGTCTACTCCTCCCAGCACCACTTTCACTGCACCTTAGTATAGTTCAATTACTCATGCTCTCAACTCCAAATTAACAACAGGTTAATTTGAAAGTGAAGAACCCCCAGATCTACTATATGTAATCTACCCTCCATTCTTTGTCAGAATGAGTGGCATGAGGCATTTCACTAGGGAAAAAATTGGACTACAACACCATAATAAAGGCAGATTACGGTACAGATACTATTAACTCACACAAAGTGAATACTTTGAAAATCCACAATACATTTTTATAATTTGATTGGTCTGTTTCTTTATAAAATCTCAAAGTAAGTCGCCATTACTGGTTGACAGACTATTTAATTCATTGTATAAAATAATTATACAAACTGCACAATTCTGATATTAATTTGTAAGGTAATAATTGTAGTCATGGTCTTACTTATTCTTCCTATGTACAATACTTATTTGCCTGTAAGATAATAAGTATATTCACTGTATTAATAATACATATTATGTATTAATTTACATTAACTTAACAGCTATATCTAAACCAATGACTACCATATTTAATCATTCCATTCACCTTTTTAGTATTTTTGGTAGTTAGTAACTTTCCTATATTATGTGTATTCATTATCTTGTTCATTTTTATTGTATATAAATGACAAAGAATATATCATCTCATACAATCAGTGACTAATAAAGGTTTTTCATTTTTATCCATTCTTACAGTGGAAAATGTTCTATACATACACATAACACAACATAAAATCATTCTCATGTTTCTAATTTTACTTCAAATGTGATGAAATTCATTTATAACTCACAGTTTTTGTTCAGAATTAGATGAATGTGCACTACAGGACCATGGCTGTGAACACAACTGTATTAATACACTGGGTAGCTATGAATGTGGCTGCAAAATTGGTTATGAACTTCACTCAGATGGAAAACATTGTGAAGGTTAGTATTTACTTTGTAGTTGATCATGATGATGAATACACCATTCTCTTGCACAGAGTGGTGTGTATAAATATTGTTATTAATTAAAGTTGTGTTAGGGATTGTAGGTATATCAATGTTACTGGTGGCTGCACTAAGGAGATCGAGAGTTCAACTCTTGGATCTTGGATTTTGTCCACTTAAATACAGTATCAGCAATTTTTAGTTTTGTGTGTGTGTGTGTGTGTGTGTGTGTGTGTGTGTGTGTGTGTGTGTATGTGTGTGTGTGTGTGTCTTACATTGGTCAAGGCTATTGTCCTTTCCTTGTAGCATTTTTCATTGCATTTCACCATGTTTAATTTATTCCCCATGACATAAACACTATCATGTATTTTTTTTATTATTTGTGTATCTAAAAACAAAGATGATGTGACTTACCAAATGAAAGTGCTGGCAGGTCGACAGACACACAAACAAACACAAACATACACACAAAATTCTAGCTTTCGCAACCAACGGTTGCTTCGTCAGGAAAGAGAGAAGGAGAGGGAAAGATGAAAGGATGTGGGTTTTAAGGGAGAGGGTAAGGAGTCATTCCAATCCCAGGAGCGGAAAGACTTACCTTGGGGGAAAAAAGGACAGGTAAGTCTTTCCGCTCCCGGGATTGGAATGACTCCTTACCCACTCCCTTAAAACCCACATCCTTTCATCTTTCCCTCTCCTTCCCTCTTTCCTGACGAAGCAACCGTTGGTTGCGAAAGCTAGAAATTTGTGTGTATGTTTGTGTTTGTTTGTGTGTCTGTCGACCTGCCAGCACTTTCATTTGGTAAGTCACATCATCTTTGTTTTTAGATATATTTTTCCTACGTGGAATGTTTCCCTCTATTATAATCATATCATTAATTCGAACCCAACAATTACGTTTTTTATTATTTGTATTGAGATGTTATTTGTTTCACACAATGCCAGTGAAAAACTGCAAAATTCTATTCCCCCAAACACACACACACACACACACACACACACACACACACTGGTAGGACTATGTTTTGCCAGCTCTGAATACATAGTGCTAGGTTTGCAGTTCTGCTGCTTGGCTGGGGTGATGAATTGTGTTAGTTGCATTGGGCAAAATGAGAAAATACGTGGGGAGCAGTAGGAAGGGTTGGTGTTGGGTGGCAGACAGCATTTGTACAGAACAGGAATGTGAGAGGAAGAGGAAACAGGTGCACAAGATAAGATCGCAAGACAAGCTAGTGAGTAAGTTCAGCCCCTTCTAATTCACACATCCACATCATCATCATCATGCAATGCATGAAGTCACTAGTGCCAGTGTCTGTGTCACTTTCCTGTACTGTGCACTTCTCACCCCTCCTTACCACATTTGTATACCACCCACTGCCGCCTCCCTCTCAGCTGTCAGTCACCCTTCTCCTACCCTCCTTCACACTCCTCTCCCCCACACCCCACCCTTTCTCCACTTACCCATGTCAACCGATAAGACCACTTTCCCCAGTGAAGTTGCAGACATGCAGTCCTGGCACAGTATGTTCAGCCAGCATAATGTAACTGAACAAGATAGAGGGAGAAAGGATGAAGAGGAAGAGGGGGGAAGAAAGAGAGAGAAGGGGAGAGAGAGAGGGGGGGGAGAGAGAGAGAGAGAGAGAGAGAGAGAGAGAGAGAGAGAGAGAGAGAGAGAATTTCCTTCAAATCTAGTGAAGTTTATAGTCATGTTTCTCAGTGCCTGTACTATGCGTTGAGCTGTTACCCAATTTTTTTATTTCTACCAGGACTTTCCATTACCATACTTTCTTAAAGTTTTATTGATTTTGTATAGCACTTGCATCAAGTTACAGTAATTACTATATCTTGGTGTAACATATAAAAAGGGTACAGTGCAGTGATGAATATCACTATTAAACTGACATGCCCCATCCTCACTCCTTCACTTCTGCCAGTACCTCGCCTCCGAGCTTCCAAACTTCTCAGAAGCTCTTCTGTGAAACTTGGAGAACTAGCACTTCTGAAAGAAAGGATATTGCAAAGACATGGCTTAGCCACAGCCTATGGGATGTTTCCAGAATGAGATTTTCACTCTGCAGTGGAGTGTGCGCTGATATGAAACTTCCTGGCAGATTAAAACTGTGTGCTGGACTGAGACTCGAACTTGGGACCTTTGCCTTTCGCAGGCAAGTGCTCTACCAACTGAGCTACCCAAGCACAACTCACACCCCGTCCTCACAGCTTTACTTTTGCCAGTACCTCACCTCCAGCCTTCCAAATTTTACACAAGCTCTTCTACAAAACTTGCGGAACTAGCACTCCTGAAAGAAAGGATTTTGCAGAGACATTGCTTAGCCACAGCCTGGGGGATGTTTCCAGAATAAGATTTTCACTCTGCAGTGGAGTGTGTGCTGATATGAAACTTCCTGCCAGATTAAAACTGTGTGCTGGATCAAGATTGGAGGTGAGGTACTGGCAGAAGTAAAGTTGTGAGGACATGGTGTGAGTCGTGCTTGGCTAGCTCAGTTGGTAGAGCACTTGCCCATGAAAGGCAAAGGTCCTGAGTTCGAGTCTTGGTCCGGCACACAGTTTTAATCTGCCAGGAAGTTTCATATCAGCACACACTCCACTGCAGAGTGAAAATCTCATTCTACTCACTGAAGTATTTGCACCAAAAACTGGAAATAAAGAGGAGAACATCAAAGATTTCCTAGAGAAGTGAGAGATAGAAATTGTGGTTGTGGAAGTGATAGTGATGGGCAGCTTAAATGCACAGTAGGGAAATACGCCACTAGGGTTCACATGTATATGGGAAAAAGAAATAGAAAGGAAAGAAACTGGCTGAGTTTTATGAAAGAAATGTTCTTTGATTGTGGGCAATAGCTGGTTCAGAAACAAAAAACTAGCCAAAAGATAATAAGATTTGGTTGGGAAGAGAGAAGGGCAATGTTGGTTACTGACTACTTTCTGACAAGAACCTGAATCATAGACTGTTAGTGGATGTAAATGCATTCCCAAGCGAAGTTTTCATTGGAGACCATTGAATAGTGGTGGCAGAAATGAGGATGGATAAAATTGAAGGGGTAAAAGCAGAAAGAGAGTAGAAGATAAGTGGGGAAACTAAAAGATAGGAAGGTACAAGAAAATTCCAGGGAGTTACTTAAACTTAAAATTCCAAGCACTGAATGTGAAAGTTGGGAGAGGAATGTGGTAAATTCAAGGAGGCATTTGCAAGTTCTCTAGAGAACACATGTGGCAGAACGTCTCCAGGTGTGGAGGATAAAGAAACACCATGGATAAAGGAACACCATGGTGGAATGAATAGGTAAAGGAGGCAGTGAAACAAAAGTAGAAAGGTTGACATGAATAGAACAAAAACAAAAATGAGGAAAATAAAAGGAAACATTAGGAAAGCAAATGGCTCTGAGCACTATGGGACTCAACTGCTGTGGTCATAAGTCCCCTAGAACTTAGAACTACTTAAACCTAACTAACCTAAGGACAGCACACAACACCCAGCCATCATGAGGCAGAGAAAATCCCTGACCTCGCCGGGAATCGAACCCGGGAACCCAGGCGTGGGAAGCGAGAACGCTACCGCACGATCACGAGATGCGGGCTATTAGGAAAGCAAAAATAAATACTCGTGTAAGGAAGTTGTTACAGAAGAAATGAGGAACACTTGGAGGAATTCACATGAGAGTTGGGAAAAGTGATTAATGATGGTAAAAGGATGCTGTATAGAATAGCAAGGAGAGAGAGAGAGCAAGGAAGGCATTTACACAAAACTAGTAAACAGAGAAGTGGAGAGCTAACAAACAACCGTGTGAGATAATAATGATGATAATAATAATAATAGATAAGAAAGAGCACTTTGTTAAACTACTAAGTGTGAGAAATAGCAATGAAGGGGGAGTAGAAATATGGCAGAGAGACCTGGACAAGGAAGAAGAGAATGATATTACAGTACTAGAAGTGGAACTAGCAGTTAGAAGACTGAAAACAGGAAAGACAGCTGGGATCAGTGAAATGAAGTGTGGAGATGCTAAAGGCGGCTGGACATACTGGGCTACAATGGTTATATAAATTGCTAAGATGTGTATGGACTCAGAAATGTGTGCTTGAAGAATGGGGAAAAGGAATAACCATCCTGGTGTTCAATGAGGGAGACAGAAAATTATGTGATAACTATCAAAGGATCAAAAGTAGCAAAGATAATGGAAAGGATAATAGAAAGAAGAAAGAGGGAAAAAGTGGAACATCAGGTAGAAGAAGAGCAGTATGGAATTTAACATGACAGATCAACAGTCAATCTTTAGTAAGAGGAAGATGATGGAAATCATCAGGAATATGAGGAGGATCTATTAATGACATTTCTTGATTTAGTGAAGGCATACTATATTGTCCACAGAGAAAAGGTACAGGAAACCATGGAGAGATAGGGAATTGACAAATAAACAATTAGGAACTGTCAAGCAATGTATGACAAAAGCCTCAGTTGTGTCCACACCCAAGTTGGAAGATTTGGTTGGTTTAGGGAATGTTGTTGAGATAGGGAAATGTGCTGTCACCGGTATTATTTATAATGGTTATGGATGAAATTGTTGAAGAGAGAAAAGAATCCCACTGAGGAAGGGAGAGGAAGAAATTTCTATTTGCCAATGATACTGTATTGTGGGGAACCTACAGTACGGAAGTACAAGAACAAATGGACATTATTTTTTATTGAGATCTTCCTCAATACAGAGCTTTCCAATGTAACAATACACATGCAACTTATTACAATGCATATTACATAAGTATTAGGGGAATTCAATGGGTAATGCAACACTTTTTTCTGAAAACAGATTGGTTTTATTCAGGATCCCAGTACACCATATTATTTCCCACTCTCTTGGCTGCAAAAACCTGTTTTTCAATATAATCTCCGTTCAGTGTGATGGCCTAACACCACCTTACTAAGGTGGCCTGTATGCGTCCTGATATCACATTACTAACAATTATCAGAGCCAGTATCTTGTTGCATGAATTACCTCTCCATCATCCATGTACAGCTTCCTTCATTGGACAAAATAGATGAAAATTGGAAGGCGCAAGATCCAGGCTATAGGGTTACTGAGGAAGAACAGACCGATGAAGCTTTGTATGGATTTGTGTGAGACCTTGCATTGTCATGGAGTTGTAGAAGTTGGTTTGCTTTTTTGTGATGACAAACACACTGAAGTCATTTCATCACTTTCCTGAAGGTAGCACAGTGCACTTCAGAGATAATTGTTGCATCATGAGGGAGGACATTAAACAGAATAACCCCATCAGATTCCCAGATTCAGGGTTGAAGTGATGAACCCATGTTTCATCACCTTTGATGGTGTATGACAAAAAAACTGTCATGATCAGCCTTGTAACACACAAGAAATTCTGCACAGATAGTCTTTCACTGCTCTTTATGGTATTCTGTTATGCACTGAGGAACCCAGCAGGCTTATTAGCACTGAGCACCCTATCTTGTGAATGATTGTCAGCACTACCAGCAGAGACATCCAGTTGAGCACTGAGATATTTGATTGTGTTCTAGCAATCACCTTAAATCAGAGTGTCTGCACATTCCAAATTTGCAGGAGTCACAGCTGTGTGCACCTCGCCAGTACATTGGAGATTGAACAGGTTCTTGTTGCAATGGTAACAGATGCCTCACCCAATGACTCACCAAATTCTTTTTCTTTTTTTCCAGGTTTCTGTAGACATTCTGCAAACAGCTATGAATATCTGTGATGCTGTAGTTTTCTGCCAAAAGAAATTCAGCGACAGTTCTCTGCTTGTAATGCACCTCCATTACATGTACCATTTTGAGTGCTATGTGCAGTGTTGCCACCAATCAGAAATTAATGAAACTATAGGGGTTGAAGCAGTGCTATTCCACAATGTCCCAAACAGATTCCACATTTTTCAACTGAAATTGCCCAAGAAAAAAAAAGTGTTGCATTACTTATTGCATGCTTCTCATACTCAAACTATCTCTTCAATGTGTTCCTCCAGGTTGTTTATTTTGTCTATCCTCTTCTTGTGCATCAAGTATTCTCATTGTCATCTGTAAATTTTAAAGTCATTGGTCATCTTCTTATTCTTTCTTCTTCAATTTCCCACCCCAGTTTTGGTTTTGGTATTCTTGTTTCCTCTATTCTTCATACAGTTCTGTATCAATGTAATTGTCTTTGATCCACTGCATCACTTACACCTTCTTCCACTTCTATTACCTTTATCAGTTCAGCATTCCTTACATGTTCTCTCCCTGAAATTCTTGGTGACCTACTGCAGAAATACATGTATAATGTTTTCAGCTTGCCTCTGATTAATTGTCCTGGTCTCTAATCCATACATCAGTATACTCTCTAGTAGTGACTTGACTGTGGGTCTTTTTGTTCTGTTCGTCACATTTCTGGTCCATAAGATTGAACTGATCATCCAATTAACCATGCTTCCATTAATAATTCCTTTATTAAGTTATAAATCTTTCCCTTCTTTTTTCCAAAATGGATCCACCCATCCCCTCTCCCCTCAGTATGCATAGTTCATCCACATCATTAGTAAGATATGCTGTTTCTAGATAATTAATATTTAAACTATAAATACTTAATGCAATGTCATAAAGTGTGGTGTGTAGTGCTGTGTGGAGAAGCAGGAGAGACAGAAGGGAGAGAACAAATTAATATTAAAGGACAGGAAATCAGAGCTGTAGGCAACCTTAAATATTTTGGTACATTGTTAATGCAGAATGCAAGGATGGGGGCAAAAATTATCAAAATGGTACAACATAACAATGCATTCTACCAATGTGTGAGGGCTCAGTCTGGGGAAGGGATGTGCCAATGAAGACATATGCATTCAGAGACCTGGACAATAACAAGAAGAGAAAAGAGTAGAATCGAAGTCAGTGAAATGAAATTCTTAAGAAGTATGTTAGGGAAAACAAGGAGATACAAAGTGAGAAATGAGGATGTTGGGATGGAAACTGGCGTTAAAAAGTTGAATGCAGAAATTGAGAAAAATATATTAAAATGGTTTGGACATGTAAAGTGAGTGGAAAATGGAGGCTATCAAAATGAATGCTGGGAGCCAAGTTTGAGGGCAAGAGGAAGATCCAAAGCAAGATGGATTGATTAAGTTAACACCAGTTTAAGAAGAAGGTATATGGATGGGAAGAAAACAGCTGTAGAAGAAGAAATGTGAAAAACAAGGGAAAGTGGAAAAGTACCTTAAATGTCTCAACCCTGCCTAATGCTGGATAAAGGGAGAATGAAGATGACTTAGATTATGGAGCAAATCTGTTTTTTTTAAAAGATGTATGTCCCACTTTCATATTTAATATTGTATGTTTCATACCAATTTCCTAGAATCTTTATATATTTGCTTTTCTTCACACAATTTACCTACTTTCCGTAATTAATCATTGAAATTGTTTGTTTATTATCAAGTAATAGTTAAATGCAACGATTTTACTATCAAAATTCATTTCAGATGCTTGTGGCGGCTTGTTTGAGTCATCAAATGGCACAATATCTAGTCCATCATTCCCAGAATTATATCCAAGTAACAAGAACTGCATATGGGAAATTATTGCCCCTCCACAATACCGTATTACTTTGAACTTCACACACTTTGATCTTGAAGGGAACAATGTAAGTAAACAACTACAGCCAATTTCACAGCCGCATAAAACAATAATTACATTTTCGTTCATTGATTCAATAAATTTTGTATAAAACTCATGATACATTAACTGCTGAATGTTTTACAGAAGCAGAAACTGCTATTTCAAAAATTTATATTTATTTTGGTGGATTTTTTCTGAGCTTATTCTTAAATTGCCCTACCTATAAGCATATTAGATAGTCCACTTACTATCCAAAATCTTTCTTCTCCATTTCTCATTATATTACTCTTTTCAACAGTCAGTATGTGTGCATAACAAAAAGAAACCTGGAGGATGGTTTAACATTACAGCACCAGTATCTACAATGATAGTCGTGGTCTGTTTTGAGATGGTGTACTCTTGCCTTCCTCTGAACTGTAAAATGTGTTCCTCAGACACTTTAATACCAATATGAAATCTGAATGGATGTAAAACATGAATAAGGCAATTCAAAATCAAGAACTGAACAAAAATGTTTGTATTTTGATATACTATAACTTGCTGGACAGAACAGACAATGAGCAACAGTAAAGCACATAAAAAAGCATGACTGGGTCACCAGGAGAATGAGTGACAGTGTGTGAATGTGCAATCTGTGTGTGGTCTGTCAGCCTCTCTGGAAAAGGACTTACTGTAAACCTCAGCTGATAATTGTTCTTGTCTATGTGCCCACCTACTTCTCATTGTCTTTCTGTTCACTGAAAGAGATATTCAAAGTACTGACATTCAATGTGACTTTTAGTTATTACCACTCAAAACATTATGAGGGGTGAAATTAACACTGCAAGCAAGGAAACATCATAGGACTAAAAGTGAAGTTAACTGCATATCTTTGAAATAATAGCTTTGATGAATTCTACAGAGTAACCACACCATTCTATGAACATTATGAGTTCCAAATTAAACCTTGCAGTTGTCATTACTACTTTTCAACAATTAAAATAGATTAAAATGTACCCATTGCTTTTATATATGAGGATTGCAACTTTAATATTGGCAAATATTTATTTACAACTTATACAAAATACATAAATATTTCAGAGTCTTACTGTCCTTGAGAGTAGTCACCAGAATTGTGTATAACCAGTTGTCAGTGATGTGGAACTCGTAGGACAGCTTTAGCAGAGCCAGTTCTGTTGATAGTTTGAGAGGAACAGTCTATTTCCTGAATCTCTGTAACAGTTCTGAAATGAATGCCAAGAAGTGCTTTCTTCATCTTAGGAACCAAGTTGAAATCACAAGGGCTTAAGTCCTGGGACTGTGGTGCACTGCAGGCTGTGTTCCAAAAATGAACAGCTTAGAGAAAGAAGCAGTGACACTTTCTGCAGGATGCGCCCATCTTGTCCGGTCTCGTGTGGCACCAACTTGTGACTGATTTGGTCGATCGATGGCACTTGATTCCTGTGATGAAGGAGCCACTTTATGGAATTCACTTCAGAACTGTTACAGAGATTTGTCAGGCAATAGACCACTCCACTTGATGTATCAACACATCAGATGCTGCTAAATGTGTCCTACGACTTCCACATTGCTGGCAAGGGGTTATACACAATGCTGGTGACTACTCTCAAGGACAGGAAAACTTTGAAACACTTTTCTGCTTTGTGTAAGTTGTAAATAAATATTTGCCACTATTTAAGTTTCAACCCTCATATTTTTGGCTTTATTTTGCAGTTGTTTCTGTGTTTTACAAAATGTGATCCACTGTATTACTTTCATTAGTGACGATGTGATGTTACAACAAAGGGATTCCCAAAAAAGAGTTACATCTGTGTCAGGCATGAATAACAGAGGCTCAAATAAGAGAAATTATTTTCATAAAGTCAATCAAAAACTGCAGAAGTCTTACTGCATGCTATGGCATTTAATCAAAAGCTCATTAAATGTGACCATGATAAAATGCCCACCAGACTACTTCAAATTCTAACTACAGTTCACTGATACCAACTATTGGCAGCAATCAGTGTCGAACAAGATTTATTTGCTCTTTTATCACTTTCTGACCAGGTGAGGTCTCAAAAGAAACATTGTGCTACAAATTAGGCTTGCACCTTTTGAGAAATGTTTTAGCAAATATTGCCAATATACAAAGTAAAAAGTACACTGATTGGGAAAAATCTTGAACTGACCTGGCTCAAAGATTGTTGGATTCAAGATCTGTAGAATCTATATTAGGATATTATACACAATAGAGTATCATTTATGTGTATGCATTCACTATTATCTACATCTACTAGTCAGTATATGGAGAAGGTACATAGCATGCCAGGATCACTCCCTGCCCCATCCCCTCTTGCTGTTCTATTCTTGGTGGACAGGAATACAGTTTGTCTGTAGATGCCAGAGAACACCTGAATTTCTCTAGTTTACCATTTCAGTCATTATGCAAGGAAAAACAATTAGTGAAAGAAATACCTTCCTTTACTTGTACTGGAACTTAAAGCTCTCAGAATTCTCCACAATGCTTATTTCCCTTTTTGTAGTATCTCTCATTGGAGTTTTTTCAACACTTTTGTGATGCTGTTGCACACAATAGACAAAAATATGTTGATCTGGACAGTTTTCTCTTAATTTTCTCTACATCTTTCATTAAATAAACTTGGTAAAAGTCACACAGTGATAAAGAGTTCTCAAGAACTTGTTGAATGAAAGTTTTGTAACTGACCTTCTTCATAAGTGAATTACACTTCCTTCACACTGTTCTGACAACTCCTGCCATCTCCTAACAATGTAATATAGGTGGTTTTGCTTTTATATGCCAAAACATGACAAGATATCACATTCTTCTTTGATCACTTTTTGTTGAGATATCTGCCTTTTCATGCTTTTGTCACAATTCATCATCCACTTCAAGATGTTTATATACTGTTTTCTTTAACTGAATGCTACCATTATAGTGACATGTCAGATTATGATTTACATGAGCAGTGATTTCATATATATTAATGTTCACCTGCAAGTTTTTCTGCTGATTATGACAATTTTTCTGGTGATTTCACTTGTACTTAATATTTTAAGAATTCTCACTCATAACAAGAAAACAAGCTGCACTTATATATGTGGTAAGCATGGTCATAAACAGTCATCAACACTAACATACTTAAACAGTGAATCAAATACTTACAGTGCATTCTTGAATATTTTCATATAAAAGGCTGTACTGTTATGATGATGATGAACAAGTAATAACCAATGTTGACTTGTGGCCAATGCTAAACAGAAACATATAAATCACAGAAGGTTTGTCAGTAATGTCAATAAGCTTCCAGCTGCATGGTCTGGATCTGCAGTGACTAAAATAATTAGAAGTCGTTGGTAAAAAATAATATATATTGTACTTACCTGGTTGTACAGGATTCTTGTTGGTTGCATGCATATAATTATAAACAGACAGCTATTGAGGCCTCACTTAGGCCATATGTTACTAAGTGCCTTGTTAGAGGTTGCTTCCTACCAGCTGAAGGCTATGCTGCTTTACTACTTGACGTCCCGAGCAAGAGTGGACAAAAGCTCACTAGAAACTTGACACAAGCCACCCAGCGACACTAGCGGTGCTGGTCATAACTCGTGGCTACTAATGAAGACCGCGGTTGATAACTGCAACCTCCAACAAGTGTGGTATGAAACGTTGATACCACATTCCTCCCCAGCAAATCTGCAAACGATCGTTGAATATGGCTGATGACCACTGGGTGGAGGACCCTATGCTGATTTAGGTGACGGGGTGGGGAGCCTGACTGCAGGTGAGGCATGCCCACCTGCACCCTGCCATTGAGACCGAGGGGAGATAGTAAATGCCTGGAAACCTTCTCCTGGGTCCACGTTAACATGAGGTGTCTGTGCTTCTACGACTGTGGGAGGAACCGAAGGGTTGACCTCCATCGGGTTGGAGCACCCAACCAGCAACAAAGAATGGAAACATGGAAGTTCAGACTGTTCTACGGTGGTGGACAGTGTTGTAACTGGAATTTCACTGTGCGCTATCACAGTCGAAGGCACCTGGTCCATATGGTCATCCGGTCGCTGCAGCGATGATGGCTCTGCAGGTGACTCCGACCAGAGACGTGGCATCCACACTGGTGCGTGATTATGTGGGAAAGGTGAAGCTACGGGTACTGGCACCCAGGAACGGAGAGAGCCAGGAAGAGGTCCCCATGGGTCAGCCCCATTGGCACCGACACTGGAAACATAAGGCAAGTGGCAGAGACCCCACGACTAAAGAGGTGCATCTGATTCTGATGCCTGCACACATCACCAGATGGACCTGATAAGCTAAACATAGCGTGGCCAAGATGGTGAAGAATGTGCCATTTCAACCATTGGCAATTGCCACAGAAATGACGAAAATAGACAATATCATCTGGCAAGAATTTGTGGGTCTGCTGTGGCCAAGAAATGAGGTGCGGAGGATGCAACAAATTCATTAGAGTTCTGTGAGGGCAACCATGCCACAATTCAGCCGGCAAAGAAATGTCATGTGGATGTGATTCGTACGAAGATAAATACAACAAAAGAGCGTCCTCAGGAGAATGAGAGTCATGCAGTTTAGAAATTTGCGACTTAAAATGTCTGAACAAATCTTTCAGCAGCTCCGTTCGTTTGAGGGGAGAACACTGATGAAGTTAAATGCTGAATACCATTAGCTTCACAAAAGGTTTCAAACTCTGCAGACACAAATTGAGGTCCATTTTTGGTGACAATGACTTGTGGCAATCCTTCAATGCAAAATATAGAAGACAACGCTTCGATGGTAGCAGACAATGTTGTTGATGACATGCAAACAACAAATGGAAAACCGCTAAGAGAATCAACAAAAATTAACTATTGTGCATCCCAACCAGCAAAATCTAAATGTAAGTGATTCCATGGCAAAGTTGCCTTAGGCCAAGAAAAAAATTTCTGCGGTGCTGTGGATTGGTTTTCTGCACACACAGAACAAGAAGAACAAATCTTGGTTATGTCAGCATCAATTCCAAATCAGGCACAGTGACCGTGAGCTAACTGTTTTGTCCGTACAATATCCCACTTACCTTGGTGACGAATTCATAGCACAACTGACTGCAAAGATTGTGGAACAATAACACGAGACTGATTGTTCTCCATATGGAGCAAGATGACACCATGTTGGACAAAATGTCATTGTCTGTGCACAAAAAAAATGACGAACCAACGGATCTTCAATCTGATTTTTAGACAAAGGCCGTTGCATAGTGACATAACGCAAAACAACACTTAATACTGAGTTTTTAGCTGTTACTGTGGCTGTATGACGAAAGTCAACAGTAAAACTTTCTACACTCCTGGAAATTGAAATAAGACCACCGTGAATTCATTGTCCCAGGAAGGGGAAACTTTATTGACACATTCCTGGGGTCAGATACATCACATGATCACACTGACAGAACCACAGGCACATAGACACAGGCAACAGAGCATGCACAATGTCGGCACTAGTACAGTGTATATCCACCTTTCGTAGCAATGCAGGCTGCTATTCTCCCATGGAGACGATCGTAGAGATGCTGGATGTAGTCCTGTGGAATGGCTTGCCATGCCATTTCCACCTGGCGCCTCAGTTGGACCAGCGTTCGTGCTGGACGTGCAGACCGCATGAGACGACGCTTCATCCAGTCCCAAACATGCTCAATGGGGGACAGATCCGGAGATCTTGCTGGCCAGGATAGTTGACTTACACCTTCTAGAGCACGTTGGGTGGCACGGGATACATGCGGACGTGCATTGTCCTGTTGGAACAGCAAGTTCCCTTGCCGGTCTAGGAATGGTAGAACGATGGGTTCGATGATGGTTTGGATGTACCGTGCACTATTCAGTGTCCCCTCGACGATCACCAGTGGTGTACAGCCAGTGTAGGAGATCGCTCCCCACACCATGATGCCGGGTGTTGGCCCTGTGTGCCTCGGTCGTATGTAGTCCTGATTGTGGCGCTCACCTGCACGGTGCCAAACATGCATACGACCATCATTGGCACCAAGGCAGAAGCGACTCTCATCACTGAAGACGACACGTCTCCATTCGTCCCTCCATTCACACCTGTCGCGACACCACTGGAGGCGGGCTGCACGATGTTGGGGCGTGAGCGGAAGACGGCCTAACGGTGTGCGGTACCGTAGCCCAGCTTCATGGAGACGGTTGCGAATGGTCCTCGCCGATACCCCAGGAGCAACAGTGTCCCTAATTTGCTGGGAAGTGGCGGTGCAGTCCCCTACGGCACTGCGTAGGATCCTACGGTCTTGGCGTGCATCCGTGCGTCGCTGCGGTCCGGTCCCAGGTTGACGGGCGCGTGAACCTTCCGCCGACCACTGGCGACAACATCGATGTACTGTGGAGACCTCACGCCCCACGTGTTGAGCAATTCGGCGGTACGTCCACCCGGCCTCCCGCATGCCCACTATACGCCCTCGCTCAAAGTCCGTCAACTGCACATACGGTTCATGTCCACGCTGTCGCGGCATGCTACCAGTGTTAAAGACTGCGATGGAGCTCCGTATGCCACGGCAAACTGGCTGACACTGACGGCGGCGGTGCACAAATGCTGCGCAGCTAGCGCCATTCGACGGCCAACACCGTGGTTCCTGGTGTGTCCGCTGTGCCATGCGTGTGATCATTGCTTGTACAGCCCTCTCGCAGTGTCCGGAGCAAGTATGGTGGGTCTGACACACCGGTGTCAATGTGTTCTTTTTTCCATTTCCAGGAGTGTACAACATCATCATTTTGCACATCAATGAACATACAACACTGTTTGGAAGAGTCAAACAGCATGTCTTCAGTGCTGGTCACAACTCGGTGGCGGGGGGGTCCAACGATACTAATATGGACCGCAGTCAATAACTGCAACCCCTAACAAATGTGGTATCGAATGTTGATACCACATGTACCACCTGCTGTGAGATGTATTGGTGCTGTGATATGAATTTTATGTTCAAATAGTACAGCTATATCATCCTGAATTGTATCTCTTATTCTCCCACATGCTGTTTTAATTTGCATAAAGTTATACAAAAAAATTCATAAGCAGAACAGCTTTTGGGTGCTTTTCAACTTTTTCATCCCAATTTAATTTTTGACTAGTGTCCTTTCAAATAACTTACATGTGTGCAAGGTGAATACAACATACAGTGAAGAGTCAAAGAAACTGGTACACCTGCCTAATATTGTGTAAGGCCCCTGTGAGCATGCAGAAGTGCTGCAACCCAACATGCAATAGACTCAACTAATACCTGAAGTAGTGCTGGAGGGAATCCTGGAGGGCTGGAGGGCTGTCCATAAACCTGTAAGAGTACAAGGGGGTGGAGATTTCTTCTGAATACACATTGGAAGGCATCCCAGATATGCTCAGTAAGCTCATGTCTGGGGACTTTGGCAGCCAGTGGAAGTGTTGGAACTCAGAAGAGTGTTCCTGGTGCCGCCCTGTGGCAATTCTGGACATGCAGGATGTCTCATTGTTCTGCTGGAATTGCCCAAGTCCATTGGAATGCACAATGGACATGAATGGATGCAGGTGATCAGGCAAGATGCTTATGCATATGTCACCTGTCAGAGTTGTATCTAGACATATCAGGGGTCCCATCTCACTCCAACTGCACACACCCCACACCATTACAGAGCCTCCACCAGCTTGAACAGTCCCCAGCTGACATGCAGGGTCCTTGGATACATGAAGTTGTCTCCATAACTGCACATGTCCATCCACTCGATACAATTTGAAATGAGACTAGCTTGACCAGGCAACAGTTCAATGTACAAGTGGACCTTCAGCTCCAAGAGCCCATATTGATGTTGATTCATTGAATGGTTCATGCGCTGACACTTGTTAATGGTCCAACATTGAAATCTGCAGCAATTTGTGGAAAGGTTACACTTATGTCACATTGAACATTCTCTTCAGTCATCATTGGTCCTTTTCTTGCACGATCTTTTTTTCCAGGCAAAGCCATATCAGAGATCTGATGTTTTACCATATTTCTGATATTCATGGTACACTCGTGAAATGGTTGTATGAGAAAATCCCCACTTCATCCCTATCTCAGAGATGCTGTGTCCCATCGTTCGTGCACTGACTACAACATCATGTTCCAGCTCACTTAAATCTTGTTAACCTGCCTTTCGAGCAGCAGTAACCAATCCAATAACTGCACCAGACACTTGTTGTCTTATATAGGCATTGCTGACCTGAGCACCATATTCTGACTGTTTACATATCTCTGTACTTGAATACATATACCTATACCAATTGCTTTGGCACTTCAGTGTATATTCATAGATGATTACAAAACAACAAGTGTGTCAACATTGATGGCTGTACTGAAGAAATGCTGATAACCCCAACAAATAATATTAAAGACAAGTAGCAATTGTGAGAGATATAGTGTTTTGAGTTCTGTTGATTATATGAGTGACAAAAAATTAATTAACAAATTTTTATAGTTGATTCTTCCCTCATCAGTTTTAATTTGACACTGTTTTGACTATATTATTTCAACTTGTTTCAAAATGGAAATTAGCTCAATCTCTTGACATCTAAATCAATCCAATGCAGTTCTCTCAAAATCATAAGCAAATGTAGATTTCTGCTAGAGCCTAGCCATTATCATTGCACTGTACCATAGTATCAGTGCATGTCCTAGTATGTACTGATGTACTAGTACATGCGTTGATACAGTGATATAGTGAATTGTTAATGGCTAGGCACTAGCCGAAATGTAGACTTACTTAATAACACACGTAAGAAAAGGATGACTGATTGGTGTGCTCCATCATTTTGAAAGTCATATCACAATCATTGAATGCATTCACATTCCTGATGCAAGGTAACTTGACCAATACATTCCTGATTAACCACAACCCTCACCTTTCCAGAAAACTATCAGATTATCGCAAGTGAAGCAGAAAAAAGAGAGAAAATAAAAATGGTTAGACTCTGACAAAGTGCACAAGACACTAACCAGATTTATAGACTTTGCATACAGATGTTGGACAAAATTATGGATTCACACAAAACAGCAAATTACTGTGCCTAATAGGGTGTAAAAAGCCTGTTGGCATACAAAACACCTTCCGTTTTGCTCACAACGGATAACGACAGGTCCTGTATGGTTTTCAATAGAATCCTTTACCATTTGTGCTGCAAAATACTGGCAAGTTCAGATAATGATGATGGAGATGGATAGTGATCATGTACCATTCTCCCCAAAGCCAACCACAGGGGCTGAGTTATATTGATATCTGGTGATTGTGGATGACAGGGGAGATGTAACAAGTAATCATCATTCTCACAAAATGAGTTCTGGATAGTGTGAGCTGTGTGAGTAGGAGCTCTGTTGTATTAGAACACAGCATCACTATTGAGGAAAAGCATTGGACCATGTGATGGACCTGAGCAGCCAAAATAGTCATATAATCCTTGGCAGTAATGTGAGCTTGCAGAGAAACTATGAGGCCCATGGAATACCACAATATGACTGTTCAAATCATCATCAAATCTCCACCATGTTTCACTATTGGGATGTAAACTGAGCCAGAAACTGAAAGCGGGGAGAAAGAAGAATCAGCCAACCAAATGACATTCTACCATTGCTCCAAAATCTGGATTTACAACTTCAGCACCATGATTTTGTGTTAAGGGTGTTTGCATCATTGATGAATAGTTTTGGAAATCCAGTTTGCCCTTCAGTTCACCGCTTCTGAAATTCCATTCATGTTGTTTTGGTACTGACAGGATTCAAAAACGTGACATTCAGTTCCAAAGTGACTTTTTCAGCTGTCCTCCTCTTTGTTTTTTATAACAAAACTCTCCAGTGACCATCTGTCATGATGACACAGTATAAACTTTCTTCAACCTTGTACTTGCCTGATGAAGTTTCCCTGCTTGCTCTGCATGCAGTATAAGCCTTTGTTATGGTGCCTCTTGAAAAACATAACACTTTGGCTCCCTTGGTTATGGAAGCATCCACCACACAAGAACCAACAGTTGCTCATGTTCCAATTCAATGAGCTCTCACACAATGCACTCACAGCTACACAGAACACTGTTTTGACTATGACTGACACTTGCAACATGTACAGGGTATTGCACTGACACCCCTAATTGCCAAATACAGCAGCACAACCTGCAGGCTTGGCTAGCATCTGCATTTACTTCCAGACCTGCATTTATTGCAGTGTTTCCATGTTTTTGTCAAACCCTGTACATGTTGACATGGCAGAAGATCGATAAAGCCCTAGTGGTAGAACTGTGAAACTACATACTTGTTGTCAGATGAAAGCTAATAAAACTAATTAAATATATTCACCTTCTTTTGACATCAAAATAAGGAAAAATTAATCAGTGTACACAGAGTATTAACATGATAGAAGGCATAATTTCTCCTCACTCTTTATCTAATTTTTCAGTGTCTTCACAATGGAACATTTAGATTTCTTTGAACAATGTTTTTATGTCTGGAAGTTCTTAGGGACTAATTGTTATTGTTATTTGTTACAGGTCTTCCAGGTAAGCTGACTCTCCAATGCTTTAGTGAATGTTAGGAAAGTTGGAAGGTAACACTATAACACCCTTACAATAAATAAGAGAACACCATTTAGCTTGAAGCATTTTATGAATTTATTATTTGTTCTTGTAATATCTGATGTCCCTTAATGAAGCTACATGTCACAAAATTTCAGTTTTCACAGATCAACAAATAAACTAATCACAAAAGTTTTCCCAGACATATATCTGAATAGCACTGGCCTAATAACAAAATGTTTGAATAAAAACCAGGTTGCTAGTATCAGGTCTACTAGTGAACTAACACACTTTGTTGTTATTCATTGCTTCAGTTTCATTAACTCTCACCTCGAAAGGCACCAGTCAGACAAGTTATAAGTGCTTTATTTGGATATTTTCCTTTGGGAGCAAGAATTGCACAGACACTTTACAGTGAGTCTAGATCCAAGAGTGTATCCTACAACTACAGTTCCTCATTGCATTAAAGACAATGGTACAAGGGTACTCGTGACTCTGTGTGTGTGTGTGTGTGTGTGTGTGTGTGTGTGTGTGTGTGTGTGTGTCTTTGGGCTTGTTAATTTTATGGTAGGATTGTGTCAAAAAAACTTAGCAGTCCTTTTTTTGTGGTAACCAGCTACACAGAATTTCCTCTGTTTGATGAGTACATATCTATTTAGATCTAAAATATTACATTTCATACTTGATAATTCATTAATTTATTGTAATGTGTGTTAATTCTCATGGGTGAATTGAAGGACTTCGCTCATAGCAGTCACTCTTGAAAACAAATCTTTTGCTCTAATGCAGGGCTTCACAGCATATGTGCTCCATGAGCAGACATTGAGTACAGGCCTTGTGAGTAATGAGCACTGCACCTCTTCTATCAACACAGGGAATAGGGTGGGAAGTCATGTGGAAACTTGGGTAAATGTGGAAATCAGTCCTGAGGGAAATGCTTCTAAAAATCTATAGTATCTTTATATTCTCTGGTTTACTGCAGGTCAGTTTCTTCAAGCTGCAGGTCAGTACAAATTATGTACTGGAAGTTTTTTTCAATTTCTCATTTGTTTGTACTACAAATCCTGATTTATCCTACAATATGACTGGTGCTCTCTTTGTAGACACATAAATGAGTAATTTCCATTACAAACCTACATTTCCTACACTTTATTCAGTGCTACTAAGAATGTCACATTCAGCTGTAAGCCAATGGTATCTGCTCTTTCATAGAGCACTAAAGAATATGTAACAAACTCTTTACAAAGATTTTGCAAGCAACCACTAAACATCATCTACCATGACACATGTGGGACATATGATTGTCATGTTTGATACTGACACCACAGAAAACTATTCTGCCTGAAATTGATATAAATGTTTAGCTGCAACTACAAAGTATTCACTTATTTAATCACGATCTGTAAAAGGAATCAATAACTTTGCTAAGGGTAGTGCAATTTTGTAACTCATCCAAATGGCCAACACACTTGATATTTCTTCATCCTCTTCAGAGAGCTTCCTTTTAAGTTTTAACACCTCTAGTGCATGTTGAGGTTCTTTAAATTTTCTGTTTTTGTATTCTTTGACGGGGTAAAAACTGAACTTAGTGAAACTATTAAATGTCTTGTGATACAATAAAATTTTTGTTTTTACAAAAATGAGATTTCTCACACTGGGGATTTAAATGTGAAAACATTGTCCATTCTACACAATTACAACTCACCATTGCTACTGTTAGATGGCACCACTGTCAAAAATGGCGCTCGCTCATTTCACAGTTTGTGTTTCTCTTTTATAGTCATGAGCACATGCTGTATATGCACTTCCCTTACTTCCCACAGTGCCACAACTACTATGCTTAATAGTTTATATAAGGGAAGGTAAATGACAAATGTTTTAGTTTCATTTTGAATGCCACACAAAGACCCAGAAGATTTTCAAGTGTAAATAGTCCTTTTGTGTAATGACATTTGCATAATAATTTCAGCTGTTAGTTCTGAACATTATTTACAAATAATCTGACTGAATTACAACACTCATTTTAGATAACATACATAACTTATAAATGTAAACATGTATATACAGTAAGAGAAGAGAAAAAGTCAGAATGTGGCTGGATATAATTACAAGTTCTTAGGTATTTTAAGAAAAATATTTATTCATTTTGTGGTCATCACCTTCACTTTACTTCAAGGATTAGGCCCTTTTTTTCTGCTTTGCCTGTTATGTCACTGACTGCTTCCTCAATCTTCCTTGACTGCCTCTCCCAACTGGCTTAAATCTTCTCGTCTGGAGAGGTAACCTTTCTCCACCCATTCTTTTGATATGTTCATTCCAATTTGTCATATTTTCTTTTGTATTTTATTGAGGATGTTAAATGTATTCATTTCTTCCCTAATTTATGAATTTTGAAATCTGTCAGCTCTTGTGCACACATTTACTGCTCTTAGAAAACTCATGTCCATTGCTTGTATGCAATTTTCTTGACATTTATTTATAAACCATGATTCACATCAGTACATGAGGTTTGTAACTGCCATTGTATTATAAAATTTCAATCATATTTATTTTCTCATTTTATTTTATTTTTCTTCCTTTTTTATTTTTATTTTTATTTATTTATTTTTTTAAATTCTGTTTTTGTTCCTCATATGTTCCCCAACTTTGCTGATTTCTTCTCTATGTCTTCATAATATTCATTTGTGATATCACAACATAAATAATGGAAATCTTTGACATGTTCTATTGTTCTGTTGTTAATCACAGTTCTTGTACAAGCAAGCTATTTCCCTTTGAAAGTCACTGATTTTGTCTTTTTTTCTGAAACTATCTTCATATATCTTACCTAATAACTGTATTCCCCTTTGAAGGTAAATTTCATTATCTGCCAGCAGTGTGGCATCATCTCCATATAAAAGACACTTTTAAATTGGAATTACTGTTGATCTGAACCCCTCCATTATAAACCTCTTTCCATATCTGAACTGTATCATGTGAATAAATGTTAAAATGTGTGGGTGAAATGCTGCAGCCATTGTCTTACTCCTATGCTTATGGCTTATAGGATATGTTAGAGTGTCATTTATATGAAAAATTACAGTTGTTTGTTTGAACAGATTTTGTAAAACATTTAGTATGTGTTGTGGATATCCGCTTTTCCTCATGATACTCCACACTTTCTTTCTATCAAACACTGAATGCCCTAATAAAATCAGTGAAAGGTAAATGGGTTTCCCTTTTATACTTTGTCTGTTTTCTCATTATTTGTTTTATTATTAATTTTGTTCATCTTCTTATTTATGGTAAATTTGTTCTGTAAGTCCATGCATATAAGCACATCATTTGGACAGGGTATAAGAAAATACACAGAATATGAACATCAATACATAGCATGCCAATAATAACAAGTTCAACAATTGTAACAATACAGTAGTACCTAACAAAAAGACATACAAGATGTGTTGTACTTTGTGTTTTTCTTTAAATAAATTAAAATATATATTGATACAGAAGGTTAACAGTGCAAGTGATGCAGTGTTAGCTAAGAAAATATATAAAATAAAGAAATTACTAATAGGAACTTCCATACAACATTTAACTTTTTATTTCAATTCCATGTGCACATGAGAGCTTCACATAAAAGATTTATTCATTTCCTGATAAAATTCTTCTACAACAAAATGCGTTGCAGAGAATATATGCTGAGATACTGCAGTCACTATACCAACTGTTTTTTGAAAGATTACAGTTTGAGGTATGTGGCAGTACTCCACACCTGATTCTAGCTGCTCTTTTATGTAGTGTGGGGCTTCTTTTATATTGTTACTGAATGCAAAGAGCCAAAGTGTGCTGACTTATAGATGATGTATTATCCATCACAAAACTAATATGATCAGCAGACATTGTGAAATTACATATTTTTCTAATGGACTGAGGCAGATTGTTGACACATATCATGAACAGCTAAGACCCAAGCACAGAATTCTCAGGAACTCTAAGTGGTAATATGCCACACTCAGGGGTCATCAGATACCAACATGCTATTAGGATAATAGCATAATATAATTTCCTGTTATCAAGGTAAGTTTTAACCATGTCTTCTCTAAGAATGTCTTGTAATCTACACAGTTAAATGCCTGTGAGAGCTAACATAAGACACCAATTGGTAAATTCTTACAGTTTTTAGATTTAACATGTCATTGGTGAACTGATGGTTTCTTGTACACCAAACTGTCTATTCTTACTATTTTCATGTTCCTGAGTTGTGCCAGTCTCATGTTATACACAACTTTTTCAAGAACTTGAGACAGTGGGGAAGTATTGTTGAAAGTGAGATGAGGTGATAGTTCCAGACACTTACAATATCTCTAGTTTTTATTACTAGGTCTAACAGTTGGGTATTTTATTCTTTAGGGAACTATCCTTTGTTGTTGCGATATGTTACTATTAAATCCAAAACTTTATATATTTAATTACAGCTGGCTTTCATCAGACTGCTGGGCATATATTCTATCCTAATTCCTTGCTGTCAGCCATTTCCTCATTGTGAACATTTAAGCCAATGTTTTCCACTTTGGTGTAGTGTGTAGATCCAGTTTATTACTTTATTAGTACCCTTAGTAAGCCAAAGCTTTTAATAGGCTTTGTAGGTTGAAACCTGAGTCTCCTTTTAATACATATACATTCAAATGTTATTGTTATCTCATTTGTTAATTAACTATACTCTGAGTTAGAATCTTGCAAGAGATAAATTGGTCTCCTGTCAATTTTCTCAAAGTATAATATGACCAAATGGAGATTGTCATCATTCATTATGTTTGCAGCTTTCCACTTTGTTCCAGTTTCATTCTGGGGAATATTAAAGCTGTTAAATGTAAGCCTTTTGACCTTTGTGATCAGGCAGACCATTTATGATCTGTTAGACAAAGATGTTGTTGATTAGACTACAGAAAGAAGTTCTAGTTCTAGTGGGGAAGTCAACTATAGGAACAAGGCTGTAGCTTTATATTAGATGTTCAGAATCTTCTTAATGGGGGGAATTTACCAAGAAATCTACATTAAAATCTTAAGTTACTATCAGGTCCCCATTTTCTCCATTTATGTACAACAAGATACAATCTGCCTGCTTGTTATGTTATGTATTATATTGAATATCACTGAATTTTTTTCTTCTTATGCAGATTTCTTCCTATTATTTTTCTATGAGCACACTTGAAAAGTGTGAAACTATAAGGAGCAGTCAAATAAAAACAATACAGATGCAAAAAAAGCAAGTAAACATTTTATTATTTCAAAAGTAACTGTCACAACTCTTAACATGTTATCGCACTGTGAGACAAGATGGTCAGTGCCTTCATGGAAAAATGTTTGGAGTTCCTTAGGGAACCATGTTTGTACCTAGACATGCACCTCTTCATCCAAAGCAAACTGATGACCACAAATGTCTTTCTTCAGGGTTCCAAAAATATGGAAATCAAATAGGGATCAATCAAAACTATATGGAGAATATATAAGGGCTTCCCAGCAAAAACTTCTGTGGCATAATGGAAACAATCTTGGCAACATGTGGGTGGGCATTATCCTGCAACAGAATGATGGTATCATCAACACTCCTGAATGTTTGGACTTGAAAGCGCACTTTAGATTTTGGGAAATGTTCATGTACAGCTGTGCGTTAACTGTGGTGCTGTGTCTCAGAAAGTCAATGAGCAGCAATGACATCATTTTGTTGCAGCTTAATGCCCACCCACATATTGGTAAGGTTGTTTCAACTATACTGCAGATATTTCACTGGGAAGCCCTTAGACATACTTAATATAGTCGTGATTTCTCCCCATGCAATTTCAATATTTTTCAAGCCATAAAGATAGACATTCATGGCTGTTGATTTGCTTTGGATAAAGAGGTACAATCATGGTTCTGTAGGCAACTGTAAATCTTTCTCCATGAAACTTATTGTCTCCCAGTGAGGTAAATGTGCTAACAATCATGGTTATTACTTTTGTAATAATAAACAATTTACTTACATTTTCCTCTTCTGGCTCATTTTCATTTTGTCATTCCTTATAATATTCTCATTATTTCATGAACAATTGCTCACAGAAAGCAATAAAATTTGGTGTAGTCAGTCCGACATAGAGCTGTTGACTCTGCCAAACAAGTATCCATTTACTCTGAAATGTTGCACTTTTGAGCTAACTTTCAGTGAGATAGAGTATACAGTTTTGTATGAACTGAGATAAGCTTTTGTTACATTTTGCCAGAGGATTATCATAGGAATAAAAACTATGAAAATATAATTTTAGTTTAGTTCCTAAATAAATACAATTAAATAAATTTCTAAGAGCAAAGCAAGCTAAAATGTAGTCAAATCTATAAGCTACCACAGTATGGATGCATAAACATTTACTTCTATCAAATAAAAATTTATTGGTAAAGGTCAGTAATACTTATCTTCAAGGGGGAAAATGTGCAGCACAAACTGTACACATTTATAAAAGCAAAACTAACACACTAACTAGCTTTTGGAGCTACTAGTTATTTCCTTGCACAGCAGGGAAAGATAGGTTGGTTAAGGTTAAAAGGGAGGGCAGGTCAGTCAGACCCCTGGTGAGACTGACCCACCAGCAGTGAGAATAAAGGGAAGCACTTATTTATTTTTGCTTGTTATTATTCTTTTTCTTGTAGTGTGACTGTCCAGATAATTTTGGTGGTAATGTTGGCTGCTATTTATTCATTAACTGCTATATGGGAACAGTTCTTTGATCGAATTTCAGCTAGTACCTCAGATTTTCAAGCCCTAATTTCTATGGTACATATCATGAATTTGCTTATATTCAGCCATGTATTATAAGAAGGTATGCGAGATCAAATATCTAGGTTAAATCTTAAAGGATGTTACATTTAATGGACAAAGTATTTAAAGTTTCTTTTTATAATCCATATAAGCATTTCTTTTGTTTTTTCTATGCATGAGTAATTCAGCACTTCTACAGCCTTATTTCCAGTGGTTCAATTTGCTTAATGAAAATGATGAGTGATGACTTGGTAAACATTTATTCTCCATTGAATGATATTGAGGACCCGTAACTCCCAACTAACTCTAGTTTAATTATGGGGCTACATGGTTCCAGTAATAGATAACAGAGGAAAAAGAAATAAAGAAAAATAAGACAGAGTATTTTGTATTTCATTAGCCAGTTTTTGGCTTACAAGGCCATCATCAGACCTTAACTTAAATGGAGGTTTTATTTCATTTTTAAGAAAGAAATAGGAGGTTTTTGCAACCTTGACTCATATTTTGATCTACACTACCAGAAGGCTACAACCAAAGTGTACCATTTTGTCTATTCTTCAAGCTGTATTTCACTTACTTTAAAGTGTTCCATTTTAAGAGGTTCTTTACAGATTGCCACGACTTTGTTTTTAAGCAATTTACATTTGGGTCTCAATGTCAGCCATAGTGATCTTCATAATGAGCATCACAATTATGTCATAGCCATTTCTCAGTTTATTATGAATCACACAATTTAATGCTTATTTATACACGATCTACCAGAATATTATGACGACCTACCTAATAGCTAGTATGCCAACCTTAGACTTGGATTATAGCAGTGATGCATCATGGCATGGAAGCAATGAGGCCTTGGTAGGTTGCTGGAAGAAGTTGGCACCACATTTGCACACACAAGTCACCTGATTCGCATAAATTCTGGGGTGAGTGGCAATGAGCTCTGATGCCACATTCAAGCACATCCCAGATGTGTTCAATTGGGTTCAGATCTGGTGAGTTGGGGGGCTAGCACATCAACTGGAACTTGCCACTGTGCTCCTCGAACCACTCCATCACTCTCCTGGCCTTGTGACATGATGCATTATCTTGCTGAAAAATGCCACTGCTATCAGGAAACATGGTCTTCATGAAGGGGTGTACATGGTTTGCAACCAGTATACGATAGTCCTTGGCCATCATGGTGTCTTGCATGAGCTCCACTGGACCCATGGATGCACACATGAATGTTCCCCAGAGCATAATGGAGTTGTCGCCAGCTTGTCTCCATCCTGCAGTACAGGTGTCAAGGAGCTGTTCTCCTGGAAGACAACTGATTCACACCTTCCATCAGCATGATGAAGAAGGCATCAGGATTCATCACACCATACAATGCTCTGCCACTGTGCCAACGTCCAGCGCTGATGGTCAACTGCCCATTTCAGTTGTAGTTGCTGAGGTCATGATATTAATTGGTCGGCTGCTGAGGCCCATTGTTAGGAGTGTTCAATGCACTGTGTGTTCAGAGATACTTATACTCTGCTCAGCATTTGAATCCTGATGTTAGTTCCACCACAGTTCACTGCCTGTTCTGTTTTGCCAGTCTGCCCAGCCTATGCCAACCAACATCTGTAGTGAGGGGTGCCACCCAACCCTATGATGTCTGGATGTGGTTTCAGCTTGTGTTGGAGACACTCACCACAGCACTTCTCAAACACCCAACAAGTTGTGCAGTTTCCAAAAAGCTCTTCCTTAGCCTCTGGAACATCACAATCTGCCCTCAGTAGAACTCAAATAGATCACGTGCCTTATCTGTTCTGCACATGGACAGCCCACTCACTGATACTACATGCACCATGTGTGTGTCCTACTAGCAGTTATTCCTTGTCAGGTGACACTGCTATTGCCTGAATGGGTTTATGTCAATAGCAGGTTATGAGTCATAATATTCTGGCTGATCAGTGTATATTATTTGAAGCTTGTTTGACTGTTATTTCCAGGTACACATTGAAAAGTCATGTTAATAATATACAGACATGTCTAACATAAATCTTTACTTTCAAACTACGGGAAATCATTGACCTACTCTTTAATTGACAATCTGGTTCTTTTAGAATGATTTAATTATGGGAGATATTTTCATCAAGACTGATTCGTTTCATGCCTTTAAGAAATTATGAACCCTCGCTATATCAAAAGTTTTTTTCCAAATAAACACAACACATATGAACACTGTTAAGTCACCATGGTCTAGGTGTAGCAGTTTTGGCTAGCAATCCAAACTTCATGGGTCAAATGTTGAATCCTTACCACTATTTAAATTTTGAATAAAAATTTTCAGCAATTGGAATTGAAGACCTCTGAGATAAGGAGTCACCATTTTTCTGCCAATCTCTTTATCAAAGAGGAAAGAGGTGTAGATAGAGGTTTGGGGCAACCTATTGCCCTTGGTGTTGGAAAATGCCCCTAATAGGAGGCAGTTTTAATCTACAGGATATTTCAGATCAGTGCACACTCTGATGCAGAAAGCAAATTCATTCTGGAAACAATCCCCTATGCTGTGGCTAAACCATGCCTCCACAGTATACTTTCTTCCACGAGTGCTAGTCCCACAATGTATGCATGAGAACTTCTTTGAAGTTTGCAAGGTAGGGTACGAGTTACTGCTGGAAGCAATGCTGAGAGGTTTGGTCATGAGCATTGCTTGCAAAGCTCAGTCAGTAGAGTATTTCCCCATGAAAGGTCCCAAGTTTGACTCCCAGTGTGTCACACAGTTTTAAGCTGGTAGGATATTTCAGATCAGTGCACATTCCACTGCAGAGAGAAAATTCATTGTGTAATCAATTCCTTAGTCTGTGGCTAAGCCACATCTCTGCATTATCCTTTTTTCCAGGAGTACCAGACCTGAAATATATGCAGGAGAACTTCTGTGAAGTTTGGAAGGTAGGAGATGAGGTGCTGTCAGAAATAAAGCTTTGCAGGCAGATAGTGAGTCATGCTTGGATACCTCATTAAGTAGAGTCTTGGCTGTGAAAGGAAAAGGACACAGCTTTGAATTCCAGTTTAGCACACAGTTTTAAGCAGTAAGGATATTTCAAATCAGCACACATTCCAGTGCAGAAAGAAAGTTCATTCTGGAAACCATCCCCATTCTGTGGTAAAGCCATATACCGGCAGTGTGCTTTCTTGCAGGAGTGCTAATCCCACAAAGTATGCAAGAGAACTTCTGTGAAGTTTTTAAGGTGGGAGAGGAGATGACTAGAGTGTGCAGGTGGCTTATGACTTGCACTTGGATAGCTCAGTTGAGAGAGCACTTGCTCATAGAATGCAAAGGTCCCAGGTTTCAGTTTCAGTCTTCCATGCAGTTTTAATCTTCCAGGATGTTTCATAGTAGTGCACACTCTGCTGCAGAATGAAAATTCATTCCAGAATATAGGGCAGTATCAAGAGTAGCAAAACATGGTGTAACAGGAGTATGATTCATGATGAACAGAAATCTAGTACAGAGCTCGAGATACTGTGAGCAGTTAAGTGGTATGATTTTTCTCATCAAAATCAACAGGAAACCACTGCAAATAACAGTATTTCAGTAATACATGTCGATATTACAAGCCAAAGATGAAGAGGTGGAGAAAGTATTTGAGGATATTGAATTTGTATTTCTGTACAATAGAAGACAGAATTATAGAAGAATATGGGCTCAGTGGTAGGAATGAGAGAGTGGCAAGACTAATTGAGTGCGACAATAACTTTCAGCTAGTAATAGCAAATACACTGTTCAAAAATCACAGTCAAAGGAAGTATACTTCAAAAAGGACCTGAAATACACAAAGATCCCAGTAAGCTTACACATTCTCAGACAAAGATTCCATAATCAAATACTGGATTGTGAGGCATATCCAGGAGCAGATATAGACCAAAATCACAATTTATAATGATGAAGAGTACACTGAAGTGGAAGAGAATCTTCTAGAAGGATGTACATGGAAAGAAGTAAGCACTGAAGTACTGAGGAATGGTGAGGCACAAGTTCTCTAAGGCTACAGATGTTCCAATAATGAATATCACAATAGGCAGTTCAGTTGAAGATATTTCCTATATCTCATAAACTATATTCTTCCCCTTATAACACTATACTTTTTTCCTTTTCTCAGTGTGCCCACCCCCAACTACTCTGTTCCACTCCACCACGTTCATTTGTAATGCCCTCCAGGCCTCTCTCCACAATACATTCCCTCCTGCTTAACCATGACCCAATCAATCTGAGATTTCTACTCAATTTATCAGGCAGCATCACTGCAACACAACTATGGCTGTGTGTGTGTGTGTGTGTGTGTGTGTGTGTGTGTGAGAGAGAGAGAGAGAGAGAGAGAGAGACTGTTAGCTTCAATGAATGACTTTATTTAAAGCTAAGTGATATTCTGCTTTATTTATATGCCTGACTGATCCTCTGTATGTCCTCTGTTTCTTAAATAGCAGCATGCCCATACACACACCATATTGCAGCCTGGGATTTCCATTATTGTTGTTTTACCTTAGACATATTCAGTTTCCCAACATAATTTCATAAATATGTTTGCTGGTTGGTATAACCTCTTTTTCATTAGACTGTTGGACCCTTTTCACAGTCTAGAACAGTGCTACAAAGTCATTGTGAAAATGGTTGCTGTTTATCCTGTGTAATGTTAACAAATGTTGCTCACTGATCAAACCAGAGCCTACAAGTGTTTTCAAATAAGTCTAAGACTACAGAGACTCCTGAGGAGACCACTACTAGATGTTTGATTATTTGGATCATAGATTTTTGAAAATATGATGTCTTCAGAACAGATACTTTGCCATCTTCAACTGTATTATCCCAAAAATAGCATTTTAATAAAAGAAATACAAAGCATTTAGACTACACTTACATTTTTGAAACTGAACTGAACTCTGTCTGAACAGGTCTTGGATGGCCCAAAGGTACTGACTGCCTGCCATGTCAGCCTCTGCCAACAAGACTGCTGTGTCATCCTCAGACGACAAGCATCACTGGATGCAGATGTTGAGGGGCATGTGGTCAGCTCACCACTCTCCTGTTGTCAGTGTTTGTGACCAGAGCTGCTACTTCTTAGTCAAGCCACTCAAAAGAGCTGAGTGCACCCTGCATTCCAAAAGCACTCATCTGATCCAGACAGTAACCCATCCAAGTGTCAGACAAACCCAAAAGCACTTAACTTTAGTGGCCTCATGGGAACCAGTGTTAACACTGTATCAAGGTTGTTGGCACACAAACATTATTACTTGCATGTCAACAGCCTGAGAGACTAAGGAATTTTAAACACACTAATTTGTACAAAATTTGTCCAGCACTTTCTATTTATGAAGTCTGGAATGATAATCATTTAACTGATGTCAGAATAAGTTAGTTTTAGGAGGACTGATGAGCAGTAAGCCATCTGTGAATCTACTCATAAATTATCTTAGTGTGTGTGAGATTGCTTGGTTGAGAGCCCTCATTAGCTTATGATGAAATATGAGAAAAATTAATGTTCATTTCATACAGAAAGTACACAGAATACATTTTTATTTTTTTTAGCTTTTAAGGTTTTTCAGCAGATGTGTGTTAATATATGTAAGAAGTGTGTGCTGTAAATAAGTGTGTACTAGTCTGGGCTTGCCAAATATTTGTCTTTTATGGGCAGTGCACTATCAATTTCACTACATGAGGATGCCTCATGGAAGGACTGAAAACTGTAACCTATCCCACAGTTCCTCTTCAAACCTTCCATACTTCCATTACCTAATGTCACTGGATTCAGTGGTGATCATTAGCAATGGGTAGTGAGTTTTAATAGCTTTTGGTGACATTCTGGGAAGTACCCAATACCCACTTACTGACTGTCAAGTTTGTTAACAAGGGTTAACAGTCACAGGTGATCACAAGTTTTTGGTGATTCTTACCACTAACAATAGCAACTCTGATACAATTGTGGTATGTTTTATTGGCAACTGTTTTTTACCCAGTTGTCAGAAATTATATAAAACTGTTAGTTTTTGGCTGTCATATGGTAACTCCTACTCAAATATAAAACTTGTTTATCCTGTAGAAGTGAATTATGCTATTTGTAGTCAACAATCATCCTAATTTTTTTGTTTTGATAAAGCTTTCCTACATTTATCAACTTTTCTGTTCACAGCCAAGTCCTTGTTATTGATTAATGTTCTTATTACTCTTCCTTATGTTAATCATAATCACATCAATTTTCTATCTGGACTGCTGCTTAGCGAAATTTACCTTAGTGATGAAATGGGATTATTAAATGCTTAATAACTGCCGTGATATTCCTATGGAAGATGCAAGAGGAAGTTAACTTGCAAAACTTGTTTTCTTCTGAGAATGAATGAGAATTAAGAGAGGAAGTCTGAATAATTATGCTTCTAAGCTGGCTTATATTGCTAGAACAGATTATACTTTGTGATCATAGTCTCCAGGATAAAAATTCTAACTTTCATTGACTTATTTTATGTAAAATCACTTATATGTAAATGAATTACAGTTGTTTAAAAATAAATGTTAATGCTTCCAATTTATTGTTCATTCACAGCAAGAATGTGAGTATGATAGTGTACAAGTTTTTAGTCGAATGGGAGATGATATTCTACGGCGACATGGCGTGTTTTGTGGTTCAAAACCTCCACCTCTTGTTACCTCAGAAGGTAATAGCTTACGCATAGAGTTCTCTTCAGATAATTCCATACAGAAGAGTGGCTTCTCTGCAATATTTTTCACAGGTCAGTCAATTAATTTAATTCATATTTACACACAGAAATTATTTGGTGACGTAGGTTGTCTAAAAAGAGCAAAATAATGTCAAGATAAAAGTGTAACTTTTATAAGTGAATTCCAGTAGCTGTGACATTACATATTGTTTCCAAATCCATTTAAGGTTTTGTTGCTGTCATGAGTATGGTATGTCAAAAAAATATGCAACATTTTTTAATAGTGATAATAATAATAGCAATAATAATGGAAATGGCCTAGAAGGAAAGGAATTAATCAGATTCAATAAAATGATTTATCCTTGTTCCTTGGCAGCAGTCATTTTTCATTGTAATAACTTTTAACACTAGAACAGCAAAAAATGTGATGCACCTAGAACAGTGGGAAGGTGCCATTTGACCCCTAATATGATATGCATTAAAAATCCACATGATTAAAGCTACACCTGTATCCTACATATTTTCCATTGTATGAATTCATGATGTCTGAAAGAACAAGACTGAGTCGGAATCAGCAGCTGCGATACATATTATGTAAATTGGAGGTTGAGAGGAGGAGGGGGGTGAGAAAAGAAAGGTAAGAAAGGAATTCATGATTTCAGCAGCATTGGGACCGCATGTGGAGTCAACAGCGACAAGTGTAAATGTGTGCTGGAGTGGGCTTCAAAACCAGGATCTCCCACTTACTAGCCACTTGCATTAACCACTGTGCCACCCGGACACAGTGCTTACTGCAATCGCATGGACTGCCTTGGTATGCACCCCAGCCAAATGACACTCCCATCTACCCACACACCCTGTGCACATCCCCCTCGCTCACTACTTTGAGTCTCCAAAACATGATTGTGCATTCACACCGAAGGTGGTGGATTCATAGCTCATCGAGGCTAATTTACCTAATTTATATATGTATCACAGCTGTGGATTCTGCATGGTGTCTGTTCTTTATGACATGTCCAAAAGAGCAGACACCACACAGTTATATAATTGATTCAACTTGATGGGCTATGAATCCACCACCTTCAGTGTGAATGCACAGTCATGTTCTACCTCCTGCTGGAATCTCAAAGTAGCAACTAATGGGGACATGGATGGGGACTGTGAATAGGTGGTTCTAGGAGGGTATGTGTGTCAGCTCAGTTGTGTATCAAGATAGTCCACACAACTGCAATAGACACTGTGTCCAAGTGGCACAATGGTTAATGCATCTGCCTAGTAAGTGAGAGATCCCAGGTTTGAATCCAGTACACATTTTCACTCATCATTGCTGACTCTGCATAATGTACCATCACATCTGACATCATGAATTCCTTCCCTTTCCTTTCCTTTTCTCTCAACTCCCTTCCACTTTCAATTAACATACTCTATTTTCCATTCATCTACCCAGAAAAGTGACCTATTTCTACAGCTCCATGCATTTACAACTGCTCTGTCTGGGATATTATAAAATAGATGCATCTGCCATCTCCTAAAAGCAAGCTTAGTTGAATATTTATGAATCATTTTGCCAAAAACATCCACACCACATTTTGTAACTTATAAAAATAACTGTTTCTTATTTCTTCTTCACTGAGTACTACTTCACGGTGTAGTGCATTGAGAAAAATAACCTTCCCTTGTTACACTGTCAGTGTGTACTCTGTCTTATCAGTCTTCTTCAAGATGATGGTGGAACGTAAGTTGTTCTTCTCCACAGGGATGGGAAGTTTTTAATGAATTTTGGTCTACCGAAGTTTCTTATGAAGCTGAAGGTAGGTCAAGGAGTTGTCTGTTGTCACATTTCTTTTTTGGTTTAGAAATGGCTCCTGAGGTAAGGAGCAATGTACTTTCCCAACAGCTGGTTGTCTGGTTACTTTTTCCTTATCAATATATGGGAGGACATTGGAAACCTACTTGGATGTCTTGTCTGCAGCTGCTGAAAATCTGAGTCTGTAATTGTCAGGTATGTTTGGCATAAAGTGGGCACATTTACACTTTGGTTTGCTTGAAAGTAACTGGTCATCAGCTGTAATACAAGGGCTTGCTAAAAAGCAATGCCTCCAAATTTTTTATGTGAATTATTCTTAAAGCTTTTAAAGAAAACAAACATTATTAACATTCTACCCATTTATTCTTCACATCTGTTTAATTGCAGCCCTCTTCTACTAGAGAACTCTGAACTGTAGCATGTAACATGGTGGTATGTAACCTAATTATTTCAGTGTATGAGAAACAGCATGCTGTAATTGAGTTTTGAATTTGAATAGTCAATCCACACATGGAGCAACCTTTGCTCCAGCGTGACAATGTGAGATCACAAATGAACCACCAATGTCTCCAACAATTTGACATATTGGGCTCACTGTCATCAGTCATCCCCTGTACAATCCCAACTTCGCCCCATCTGATTTTCATCTGATATCAACAAATATATGGAGAAATGGGTTCATCACTGGGGTGAGTATGTTGAGATAGAAATACGTAGGCATGAAGAATACAGGTGTAGAATGTTAATTATATTTGTTCCATTTCAAAAGCTTTAAGATTTTTCACATACAGAATTCAGAGGCATTGGTTTTTCAGCATGCCCTCATATTTTCACCAGGAAAATAACAGTAGAGGCAGTTTTGTACAAACTTGTGCCATATTTGAGAAACAGAGTAAACTTGTCAACAGAAATGCATTGAGTTTGAGATGAATTCTCATCAAAGTGGAGGAATCTCATAAGTTTGTGGAACTATCTGTTATTATTTTATCCATGATAAAATTAGGCCCCCAAGAAGACAACCAAACATCACCCAAGGAAACACTTTTAGCAAAAAAAAAGGGCCTTTGGAGTACATAATAGCAATCATTCCCTCCGATTCCTCAGTGATATCATCCAAGTGGTGTCTTTTATTTCATTTCAAGAATTTGGTTCTGTGTGTTTTATATGATACAGAGCATCAATTGATTATGAAGAAGCTGGAAGGCACTGATGACAGACTCATCCACAAAGTCACAAGCAAATGCAGTGGATCACCCTTACTCCTTCAGGATATTTAAAACAGCCCATCTTCCAGGCAACAGCATGTTAACAACTTTCCATTTCCTTCCAGTTGTAGTTTCCATTTTCAGTGTTGTGCTGGATGACTCCAGAGACTGTTGTGGAAAAAATTGAGATGGGTAGTTATCTGTTGATGGTAACACACCTCCTATCTTCATCATCAGTTGTCTTTGTTAGAAAATCTCCATCTGAATTTGATAAGCCACTTTCTGAGTCAGTATCTGAGTTCTCCAGAATATATTATATTACTTCTCTAGTAAGAACACACTAAAGCAAAATAACTGAAAATGCCAGTAACAGGCTATAAATAAATAAATAAATAAACACTCACTGATCAGGTAAGCAACAACATAGAAACTCAAACTATGGCTGAAAAGTTACATTAAAATATTCACCATGGAAAACTTTCAAGCAATGTGTACATCATCAGTGAAGGCACTCACTGTTGACTGAAAACAAATATAATGCAAATACACTCTAAGCCACAAAAAGAAAGAAAAAATGCACCATGAAGGAGTTGTACAAATTGGTCACAAATTGATATTCATACAGATATAGATAGAATATGTGTAACTGTAAGCTTTGGTAGCCAGTGGATGAATGTGTGATGCTGCAGTGCAATTTCACCATGCAGCTGGCATGGGTAGTAAGCAGGGGATACGTTGATACCAGGGCCTAAGTTCTTTACAAATTTCATTCCATCTACTCAACTGAACAGTAACTATGGCTCACAGCTGGGCAAGTGATAAATATATGCTGATGTCAACATTTGAAAGAGGGTGTGTAGTTGAGCTCAAAGAAGCTGGTTGGAGTAATCAGCAAATTACTCAACTTTTGAATAGGAGTGATGCCACTACTTGATGATATTGGCAGGAATGAGTGAACCATGGCCAAAAGTAGCACCAAGAAGGAAACATTTGACCCTGAGAGATGACAGAATGTGAGGAATGAGCAGTCATCAGAGATGTACCCAGAGAAACCATATTAATCATTACCCAGTGTGCAACTGCTCCTTCAGTGACCACAAGGGCCATAAAAAGGTAGCTCATAGAAAGGGGACTGATCTCATACAGCCTCTTGCACCAACTGCCATTCACCTCTGTAGATTAACAAGCCCATCTGCAGTGGTGTTGGGCACCTTTGGCCTGGAATAACATTGGCTGGAGTAGAATTGTTTTCAGTGCTGAGTCCTACTTTGAAATTAGCTCTGATAACCAGCAAAGATGTGTCTGGAGACAACCTGAACAGTAATGGGATATGAACCTGAGTGTCACTTGCCATATGACCTGACAACAAAGAGTGATGATCTTAGGTGCCATTTCATTTCGTAGCAGGACTGCTTTGGTTGTCATCTCCAGTACCCTTACAGCACAGTGGTATGTCAACAATATTCAGTGCCCTGTTTTGTTATCCTTTATGGCAAGCCACTCCGTGGTTACACCTCAGCAAGATAATGCCTACCCACAAATAGTGAGAGTTTCTATTGCTTATCTTCACATTTGCCAAACACTACCTTGACCAGCAAGGTTGCTGGATATATCTCTCCACTTGAGAACATTTGGAGTATTATAGGCAAGGTCCTGTAACAAGATTGGGATTCTGATAATCTGACACACCATTTGTATCAAATGTGGCATGATATCCTGCAGGAGGACAACTAAGTTGAATAATTGCTTGCATAATGACCAGAGATGTGCCAGTGCATTACTTACTAGCTCAGTTTGTGAAGATTTTTCTCTGGAATAAATCATCATCTTTTTAAAATTATAGTCATTTGTTTGTCTCTACATGTACATGACACCTACCAATTTCTGTCCTACTCAGATAATTCCTTTGTGTTTTGTTTATTTATTTTTTTTTTTAATTTATTTTACTTTGTGTTTTTAATTTTATTGTTTTAGAGAATATCTTTGTAATTCCAAGAACACCAGTACATCAGTATTCTAAAGATGATTTATGATGGGGATCAATTGACCCTTTCACTGTTCTAGATGTACTTCATGAAACGTCCATGAAATCATATTTGAAAATTTCAGTACACTATTGTCAAAAATAGAAGAAATGATAAAAATTCAAGAAGTTCAATGAAAAGATAGTAAAAACTGAATTTGTAATTACAGAAATAATGTGGAAAAGTGTCTTTTGACACCTTCCACTGTTCTGGTTTTATAAAAGGTGAATGACAAATAAATAACAGAAGTTGAACAGTGTGTGTTTTTCTTTGAATACAAATATATTAACATGAAAATCATCTTTATCATGTAACTGTCTTTTCATTTGAGATCATTTCTTTGATTATGTAAAAGTTGAATAGGCCATTTAACCACAGTAATTCTCTGTCTTAAGTTTTATGTCACCATTTACCATGATAATGTATTGCTGTGAAACTATACTTTCTTCTACAAATATGTTTCTCAGATATTGATGAGTGTGCCACAAACAATGGTGGATGTCAACATGAATGCAGAAACACTATTGGCTCATACACCTGTTCTTGTCATAATGGATTCACACTACATGACAATGGTCATGACTGTAAAGAAGGTGGCTGTAAATTTGAAATTACTGTACCATCAGGGACAATTTCCAGTCCCAATTATCCAGACTACTATCCTAGTAGAAAGGAATGTGTCTGGCATTTTACAACAACACCAGGTCATCGTATAAAATTGGTTAGTATCACAAAAATGGTCATGTCACATCTTGTAAACATAACATATAAGTCAATTGTTCTGAATGTTTCTCCCCATGTATCAAATTTTTTAATATCAAACAATACATGTCAGTATTTCATACAGTAAACAGTATAATAGCTGTCATTTCACATGTTAGAAATGTCTTATCACTACCTCAACTATTTTGTGTACAACAGGTATAGTACTAACTAAACTACAATTTGAATAATATGTTGCATGTCGCTCAGTCATTTTTTGTGTGAGCTTTTCGAAACAGTTAGATAGCTCATCAGAAAATGAGTAAAAGCTTTTAAATAGTCTTACAGTTATATTATTTGGAACCTCAGTATGTATGGGGATTTGGGTATCTCTTTTAAAAACTCTTATTTACTCAATAAGATATAATAAAATAGGTACTTCATAAAACTATGAGAAAGAATTGCTGGCCAGTATTTCCCATTGGGCCAAATGTTAGTACTGCCAGTAGTCATATATAAAAGTATATGCGCTATCCTAGTTTTTCGAACTAATAATTTCTTCATTGAGGGGGCAGGGGGGGGGGGGTAAGGAGGGCGGGAGGGGGGGGGAGATGGGTTGGGTAAGGTTAAATAGGAAGTATAGGTCATTAAGAAACAGAAGTGAGAGGGACCTAAATGTTGTGAGGAAGAGGGAAGAATAGGTAGGTAGTCTGTCATACTGAAGATGCTATACATATTTGTATACTTTTGGTGAGTCCTCTTTCAGCAGTCTGACCATCATTTCACAATAACCCCATTTGGAAACATACAGTGCCTACTTTAGATGAATCCCTCAGATCCTTCCTCTCTATTTCTTTCAAAAGTTTTTGTATTTATATTTGTTTGTGACCAACAGTCTTAAAGATATTATTTGAAGTTGGAATATCATTTTGGTAGTCACTGGATTTGGTTGCTCTTATTAGCTTTTCATACACTCCCTTCTTGTCCCTGTAAGTCTGAGAGCTTTCTTGGGTTTTATTTTTTATCAGCTCTTGTACTTTTTTTTCCTCACCTTAATTTTGATCTGTTAAATTAATTTTCTTTGTGTTCTCATTTGTGCAGCTTGCAGAATTGATGCACTAATTTAGATTTTTTCTCTTCTTTACATTTTTAAGTTAATGGATTTCCCTATGATCTTCAGTGACATTATAAAGAACATTTTTCCATGTTGTCTCTCACATAAAGTTGTAATTGCACAATCTGCCAGTGGTACATGCAGATAGTATTGACTTATTTACTTCTATGTTATCCAATTAAAAATATGAGTATTTTAAACAGTTTCATTCATTGATGCCCTCCAGATAATTTTATGTAACTCATCTTAGGCACAAAATATTTACTGTGCTGTAGAAGGTAACTACAAATATTTGTAGGGTTCTCTCATGTACACCTTGTTGTTATCTGTTTCAGCAGCTAATAACATTAGCTACAGAATTTTTGTAGTACATAATCAGTTTAGGTTTGTAAGTAGTATAACTATTTATCAAGTGAAATACTAGAAATAAAGTAATCTCCACAGGCCTCTACTGAAGCTAAATTCAGCAAAAAGAGGATTGAAATACATAGCTATAGAATATTCTGATAATCTCCTCATAGAAATTGGATGTCTAACAAACAGATTTGTTTTCAAATCCTGATTAAAAATGCTTATCCTTGATTTCTCCTTGTGTGCCGTAGAGGAATTCTAGAAATGTGTAATTAATTAAATACCTGCAAATAATCTGTGTGTAGTTATATATTTACATATATTTTTAAAGAAAATTGGGTGTATCTTCTCTTCAAATGACATTTCACATATCGTTAGACTAATTGTGAACAGGATTTGTGGTAATTAAACCCATTGAAAATGATATGTGTTGAATGGATTTCAA
This sequence comes from Schistocerca nitens, assembly GCF_023898315.1. Lineage (NCBI taxonomy): Eukaryota > Metazoa > Arthropoda > Insecta > Orthoptera > Acrididae > Schistocerca > Schistocerca nitens. Next base: position 552,882,533 of record NC_064616.1, on the reverse strand, counting down.
CAAATCTTCTGAGACAATATTTCAGTGCATACCTTCTACTACTCAAAGGAGATTAACAGGCTTATTCAGAAACACGTCTAATGCAGCCAGAAAATTAACAACATGTTATTAGGTGCTATATTGGATTTTGTCCTCATATTTATGACATTGATTGTTCTATAAATTTCACATTAATGTCATTCTGTCATGTGGTGGAGAAAGTAACTTTATTTAAATTCATTATGCAATTACCAAAAGCATCTGCTACACCAGATGAATATCAAAGACATTGGACAGTAAAATTGTGGATCAACTCAACTATCCATCTTTTAGACTGATGTGACCTGTGCTTTCTTCTGACTATTGGGCACAGTTTTTTGTTCAAAGGATGTATGTAAAAGTGAAGTTACCTCAACAGAAATTTCTATATAGAATCTGTTATGGGGTTCCATCAAGCCTGGAGCTTTGTTTACATTCCATGACTTCAACTATTTCTCAACTTCATTGCCACTAATATCTGTATCACTCACATTTGCACTGTTTCATGTCTCACATTGGAGCAGCAATCCTGGATTTTCCTTTGTAAAGGAATATTTCTGCTCTTACTTTGCAATACTCTATTTGAGCTCCTGAGTCATCAATGACTGTCAGGTACAAACATTGGTGCAATTGATAATATGTACATATGATGAGAACTTATTTGGATTTTGTAAGATATTATTCTGTCAGATTCTTTTGCAGTAGTCATTGAGAGTTTCAGGAATTGCCCTTTTGACAGTCAAATGTGTTTCAATTAACATCTTTCTATCTATTGCCCAAAGCTTTATTTTGCATGTATTGTGCAATAGACATTGCTCATTTAAAAGTTTCTTTACAGAGATGTGTAAGAAGAATGGTTCTTCTTATCATGAATTGTTCTGCTGAGCACAAATCTATCCAGTGCTTGGTCCATTATTTTTGTAAACTTCAGTACAGTTCCTATTCATGATCCTGCCATGAGCTAAATGTTTCTGATTCCTTTTGAGATAGATCAATACTGTTTCTTCACCTTGTGTACTAAACATTAAAGTATTTCAATGTGTTGTTGTTATCTTGTGTGTATTCTTTACAGTCAATTCTTCACCTTATATACTACACATACGTACTGAACATGCAAATATTTCAACATGTTGTTGTTGTCTTGTATGTGTCCTTTACAGTGAATTCATTCTGTTTCAGACTTTTGTTGAATTTGAGATGGAACCACATCAAGAATGTGCATATGATCATGTAGTCCTGTACGATGGTGATTCTCCTGATGCTCACACATTAGGACGTTTCTGTGGCTCCAAGGCTCCTCACCCATTGCTGGCAACAGGCAATGAGATGCTAATGGTTTTCAAGTCAGATGCTTCAGTTCAGCGTAAAGGTTTTCTCGCAAGGCACACTACAGGTACTAGACATTTCACTTTTCTCTAGATATATTTAGTGTGATATACTTTAATAAACTGAGAGTGAAATGATGTACATGTACACATTCACAAAACTATATTTTAAGATATATTCATATAGTATGTTCATATTCCTACACAGTGAAAAAATGATGAAGCATATGTCAGAACAGAATCATGTATATGGATGTTAAAAAATTTCAGATATTTTCAGATCCATTAATACTTATCAAAACAACACAATCAGTACACCTGGGTCCAGACACGCATACATTCTTAGATCTGAAACTTGTTCATAGGTAAGTTATAATATGATGTCTATTCATGGTGCTTGTTCATAGGAGTTGCTCAATGTTACTTCTACACAAGGCAATGCATTTTCCTCCACTATGGAATTACAGATCATGCAACCATTGAGGTTGACTATGTTGTAGTTGTTGTTGTATCCGCTGAATGCAAAGAAGAGAAAGTTCAGTAATATCTGCACATTATTGACTGACAAGGCATGGAACAATATCTTCAAGTCTCCATAACCAACAGTCTAGATGATTGAGGTGTGCAGAATGTGGGGTCCAAGGTAAGGGGCCTCCTTGAACGACCCAGTGCTCCTGTAACGTGGTCATCAGATGTTCTTCGATATGTTCTGGTGCGCCATTATGTGTGAACCATATGTATAGTCTTTTGTGACATGTCATAGCCTCTAGTAAGGTAGGAAATAAGGTAATGGAAAATTCTTAGTAATGAGTTTCTTTTAATATCTTCAGTAGTATCTACGGTCATATTGATATACCAGCAACAACACATGAGCACCTGTTGATTGAGAAATGGTGTTTTTGATACCCTCTTTCTGCAACTAAATTGGGAGTATGAAAATACATAATATTATCTCTTGTGAATCACACCTTGTCAGTAAATAAAATATTAAGTTTGAGAGTGCACCTGCACCACACTTTTTCAGCAGCCATTAATGGAACTTCAATTTGCCATGATGGTATGGATACAGTAATTCTTCATTAAGTTCTACCCAGAAGGAATGATAACTCTGACCTTCTGCTGCTGCTAATCATTGGATACTGCTTCCAGGATTTCCATTCACGTAAATGTAGCAAACCATCCTCTATTTGAGGTGTGTGGATGGAGATATGCTTTCCAATATTTACCTCTTGGTATGCTAGATAAACTGTATCCTTAAGACACTGGAAACATCTGCCAAACAGTTTATCAGATGGTTCTCTGCACTTTCAGTGTAGAGGACATGGTCTCATTGACTACTTTCATTAGACCAAGCGAGGCAAGACTAATTCCATTAGACCAAGCGAGGTGATGCAGGGGTTAACGCATGAGTCAGATTCCTTAGTAAAATAGTTCACATCTCTATCCAGCTATCTAGATTTAGGTTTTCCATGACTGTCCTGAATTATTCTGTGGAGATTGCTATGAAAAGATTGTGGTTGATTTCCTTCCCCATCCTTTCGTAATCCCAGCTGGTGCTCCTTCTCTAAGGCCTCGCTGTTGAGAGGACATTAAACTCCAATCTTCCTTCCTTATTTTACTTTGATTTGATAAATCACAGTAGACAATCATATCCACCATACCATATGTGGAGCAGTTACTTTCCATTGGTAACAAATGGACAAAAACAGAAAGTGAAATGTACTAAACCATGCAAACATGCAAACAGCATGTTAACAGTAAAAACAGAAGTAAAGCTATTTGTGTAAGTAGGTACGACACCACAATAAGCACACTCTACAAAAAAATTAGTCACTCCCAGGAGACATCATGTTAATATCATGTAATATCACCTTTAGCCTTGTCCACCACCGGTATCTGAGTGGTCAGCATGACAGAATGTCAATCCTAAGGGCTCGGGTTCAATTCCCAGCTAGGTCAGAGAGTTTCACTGCTCATCATCATTTCATCATCATCATCATCATCATCATCATCATCATTTCACCCCCATCGATGTGCAAGTCTCTGAAGTGGCGTCAAATCGAAAGGCTTGCACACGGCAAATGGTCTACCTGATGGAAGGCCCTAGTCACACAGCGACCTTTAGCCTTGATAATTACCTCAATTCAGCAAGCATGAAGGTCCACAAATTTTTTCAAGTATGCTGTATCTAGCTGAAGACACTCATCAATGATTAGATCCCTTACAGCTACCAGATTGTGAGGATGTTGATTGTTAGGTTTCACCTGACGTTTTATATAGTTCTTGACATTTTCTATGTGATTAAACTTGGGTGGTTTTGTGGACCAGACTAGGTGTGATAGAGTGCCTGAGTGTTTGACAAACCAGGAACATGTGCATGCAGCACTGTGAACATGGCTCTTGTCATCATGGAAGACAGAAACATCTACACCACACTCATAATGGGAATATAGAAGTAAGGCCAACACTTGGTCACAAGAATGTTGAAAAAAAATTGATGTCACGTTCATGGTACTTGAATGAATGGGTTCAAGCCATCACCCTCTCCATGTAACCACCACCATGCTCCACACCCTGCAGGCCAAACACCTCATTGGGCTGTTGGTGAACTCAACAGATTGTGTCATTTCAAAAGAGAAAAAATTGCACTGCACACCTACAGTCAGCAGCTGATCTGCTTCTGTGTTGTTTGGTTCACTGAAGATGTGCAGCTTTATGTGCCATTGTCAACAAAGATGTTTTGTTTTGTAAACCCTCATCACCAATGTTGTAAAGGCCTCATCGTTACTGCTGTGGAGCCCAGTTTGTGACTGTTGTTAAGGTAGGCTGAGTTTGTGAAATGACTTCTGGTGCAGTACACTGCTAAAACAATTTCTCTCTGCCAATATTATACAGATATGTCCCAGGGTGAGGTAACAGGATAGGAGAACAAAGGTTCTACAGCACTCCAACAAATTAGTAACAAAGTTACACAAATGAGTTAAAAAGGTTTTACTTATCTTCGTGGCTAGTTGAATGATTAAGTCTGTAACACTGCATGTAATATAAAACAATAATGGCTATGTGCAAAAAATCATAGGTAAACTTCACAGCACATAGCAAATGCAATTTACAACAACTGTCAGTTCACTTCTAAAAGTTCACTAAACGATGTTCCCTGTCTAAGTCAGCGCTGGACGATAATCTATAACCAAGCGGGTGAAAACTGTTCTTCTATCTTTTGAGTAGGCTTCTGTTTGTTGTCATCTGGTCATTGGCAGATTGTACTTGGCTGGCAATTGGCAGAGGCGAAGTTGATATCTTCATGCTCAGCACCGCCCATGGCACTGGTGGAACTCATGTAAGTGAGGAGTATCTATGGCACTTGCAGCTTTGTGCATGTTGTACTTTTTCTCTGGCTGTGTCTTGTTCTGATGACACAGCATTTTCCAGATGAACCTGACTCCAAATCTCCATTACATGCACTACCCTTCACAATTTTTGCTTAAAAAACTGCTTGAGATGGACCTGCACTCATTTACAACAGCAATTCCTGTTGGGTCTGAAACTGTCTTTTATTGACAAAGTGTGACATTCATCTATGGCCTCTGTCAGTAAGGATCTTTTACAACCACTATTTTTACTTTATGCTGCATGGTCACAAATGGTACACCCTTCCTCGTTGACATGATGGACAGTTCACATTGATTCACTAAAAAATTTAGCATCTTCATTTATGGGGTTGATTTGGGTAAGAGACCAAACTGCAGGGTCATTGGTCTCATCAGATTAGGGAAGGACAGGGAAGGAAGTTGGCCATGTCCTTTCAAAGGAACCATCCTGGCATTTGCCTGGACCGATTTAGGGAAGTCACGGAAAACCTAAATCAGGATGGCTGGATGCAGCACTGAACTGTCATCCTCCCAAATGTGAGTCCAGTGTGCTAACCACTGCACCACCTCACTCGGTCTCTTCATTTATGATGTGGCCAGGGGCATGTGTAAATATGATGGCTCATTTGTGCCATTCTGTCACATCAGCACTTTGAACCATTTTCTGTGCTGATTCCATACAAATAACTGGCAGGTGCATGCAGCTTTACTGTCATGACTTACATCAGTGGTGGAATGCCACATGACTGCCTGGTATCTGATATACACCATCTAAAGTGCTGCAAAGAGATCAGTGTGCTCTTTTAAGGTGTGGCTAATATTTTTTTCTGGTGCCCTTTCATACTCAGGCTTGTGAATAATTTGTTATACAATAAAATGCACTGACCCAACTGAAACTACCACACAACTGACTGCAGACCAATTAATGCTCAGAATAATATTTATCTGAAGTACTGTACCTCACAAGGACATCAAAATTTTTATTGACACTGATGATGGAATGCCAGTGCAATGACTTTTCTCATATCTACAATCAAATGCATCACTTTCCCTATTCTAAACAAGTATCCATATCTCAAAGAGAAAAATATTGAGAAATTCATACTGAATATGCATATAAGAACTCCATCAGACAAATAGTGCAGTAGCCTACTATTTTGACCTGTTAACTGTCTAGTGTGTGCCACTATGCTTTTCATTTTAAATATCTGCAAGTTGCAAAAATGAGATGTGGCTGCATAACTGACAAGTGTGGAGCATTATATTCATGGCATGACATTGCTGTTCACTTGCTCCACAAAGTCATCTTGAAGGGAACTCAATGATTCCATGATCTGGTACTAGATCCCAATATTTGATGGTCCCATTGATGAAGTGGGTGTCAAGACACTGATGGACTGTTAGCATAACACTGAAATATTAGTACAGCTACTAAATATATTTGCTCTTACTTCGCAGCCAAACTAATATTTTCATATTACCATTACATTGTGATTTAGACAATAACTATTGATCATGAAATGGGCAGCTGGTGGAGCAAAAAGGCTGTCTAGTGATGATACTCATTGTTGAAATTGAGTGTGACCTCTGGCTACCATAAGACTGAATGTGTTGTGGACATGTGACACAGTAAGGAAAGTAACACAGAGCAAAGATGAATGGAGAGTCATTGTAGCAGTGATATGGGCCACAAATGAGGAAGTCCACTAACGTAAGGGTCTTTGACAAAGCACAGATTGTTATGGCCCAGCACCTGAAAATAAGAATCTTAAAAATGAGAAAACTATTCACATGCTACTGTTGTGAGCATCAATGGAAAATGATTTGTGAAAGTTGAAACAATGAATAAATGTCAAAGTGATAAATGTACATGCCTCATTACAGAATGAAGAGGTTGGAGACTTGTCTATGTTGTAAAGCAGACCTGATGACAGAGCACAGTGTTGATGCAGGCGCAAATGTTTCAGAGCTAACTGTTTTGCACACACTGTTAAGCATGGAGCATGTTAACCCAATGAGATCATCAATTACAATTGCAGTTGGGATGGAATTATTAAGATTGGACTGTGGATCAGTGGATATGTACTCACTGTTTGGATGAATCATGTTTCTCATTACACTAGGTTTTTGGTCATATCAGGATACATCATCATCCAACATAATGACTGCTTGAAACATGTCTTGTGCCAGGGATGCAGGCCGGTGGGGGCAGAATTATGCTATTTGGGACATACATGTAGGCTTCCATAAAACCTGTGATAGTAAATGGAAGCATCATGACAGCTGTGGACTGTGCCAACATCATTGCAGATCACCTGCATCTCCTCATGCTTGATGTATTCTCTGATGGCAATGGCATTTCCAGCAAGATAATTGTGTATGTCACAAGGCTAGAATCATAATACAGTGATTTGAGGAGCATTATAGTGAATTCACATTCATGTCTTGGCCACCAAATTTGTCTGATCTGAACCTAATGGAACACTTACATGATGCTACTAGGTGTCACCTCAGCATCCACAAAACACCGGCCAATAATTTATGAGCATTGCATGAGCTGTACATATGATGGTTTCTGAAAAGTTCTTGCCTTCACACAGAGATTGCAGCACTACTCATAATTGGTACACATGTTAGCAGATACCACATAAAACTTGAAGTCATTCCAGGCAGCATTTGACTGTAGGCAGTTGTTTGAAGCAGTTGTGGTGAATGAGGTGTTGAAAATGGAAAATGATTGAGTGTCATGCAGTGATTATATTCTTCTTAAAAGAAGGTTTAACACTGACTGATATTCATTTGTTGCTTGTAAATGTGTATGGCAGCTCTATACCTTTAGTTTCCACTGTGAAGCAATAGATGGTCTGGTTTCAACATGGCCATGAAAGCATCCAAGATTATCAACACATAGGATGTCCAAAAAGTGCAACATAAAGTGTATGATATGATTTTGGAAGATTGGCATATAAAGATGAGGGGAATTGCTAATGCTCTAGGGATACTGAACAAATATATTGGTCACATCTTGCATGAGGAACTGAGCATAAGAAAGCTTTGAGCAAGATGAATGCCATGTGTGCTCACTGTGGATCACAAACACAATCACACAACAGTTTCTGAAAAGAGCTTGGTGAATTTTTTCATCAATACATGACAGTGGATGAAACTTGGATTTGCCATTACACACCTGAATCCACCATCAGTCTACACAGTGGACAGAAGCCACTTCTTCAGCTCCAAAGAAGGTGAGGATGGTGCCATTGGCTGGAAAGATAATGTCATCAGTGTTTTGGGGTATGAAAGAAATTTTGTTGATTTACTATCTTGAAAAAGATAAAACCATAACTACAGAATACTACTCCCAACTTCTTACAAAACTGAACACAAGTATTTGTGAAGACAAACACTGCTCAAAGCAGAAAAAAATGCATTCTATCAAGAAAAAGCATGTGCCCACAAAAGTGTCTTGGCAGTGGGGAAATTGAGGGATTTGCATTATGAAGTACAGGAACATCTGCCCTATTCCCCAGATTTGGCTTCCTCAAACTTCCACCTATTCTCAAAACTGAAGAAATTCCTTGCTGGTCAGCACTTTTCATCTAATCAAGAAGCCATCATGGCTGTAGATGGGATCTTTGTAGGAGAGAAAAATAAATCTTCTTTGAAAGCATAAACTGTCATTATCACTCTCAGGCTCAGAACTTTTCAGATGAACCTTATAGACACATGGTGTCATGTACCCCCAGAAACCTACCAAAGAACTATGAAATACATACCACCTGTCATCATGCTGTATTGCACTGTAAAGGTGGACTAACAAACAGTGAATGTATCATCACATCTTCACCTATAGTACACACTTTCTACGAGAATTGAAGGGATCAAAAGTGAGTTTATTATGAGTTTATAAAACTGCTGAATTAATCAACAGGCGAGTACACACATTTTGCCATATGAGATCAAGTCCCACCTTAGCCTATGTTGCCCTAACATTTTTTGCATGTATTTAGTGCTCCCTTAGAACTTTTATGAGTTTTCAGTAATATCAGCAGAATTGTACAGGGCAAGGAGTTCAAATTTTGTAAGGCTTGAAGGTTTGTTTCATTCTTCAAAATTATATCGCTTTACAAGCTTTTAATTGTATTGTAACCCACAGGTTTGATACCAGTGAAAACCATATTGTTGACTATGCTCTCCTTGAAACAGATTATATACTTGTATATTAATCTATAGCTTCTGGACAAGTAATCATGCTATTTATTTTAAAAACAACTACTTGATAAAGAATAGTCATTTTTGCCATTTTTTGGTAGGTAGTCATACAGAATGCTGTATCATTTTAAATAACCTCAAACTACTTGAAGTGATAAAATAGCCTCTAAGACAGTGCTGCAGAGTGAAAATCTCATTCTGGAAACATCCCCCCGGCTGTGGCTAAGCCATGTCTCCGCAATATCCTTTCTTTCAGGAGTGCTAGTTCTGCAAGGTTCGCAGGAGAGCTTCTGTAAAGTTTGGAAGGTAGGAGACGAGGTACTGGCAGAAGTAAAGCTGTGAGTACCGTGCGTGAGTCGTGCTTCAGTAGCTCAGTTGGTAGAGCACTTGCCCGCGAAAGCAAAGGTCCCGAGTTCGAGTCTCGGTCGGGCACACAGTTTTAATCTGCCAGGAAGTTTCATATCAGCGCACACTCCGCTGCAGGGTGAAAATCTCATTCTGGCAAGCTCTGTAGAGGTTTCTAATGAAAGACCAACATGAGAAGATCAGTTCAACCATAGCACATCACAAAACATACATCACAGACATATGGGTCCACCACAAATCCTCTCAGCATCATTAAGAAAAAGTCTGTGCCAGCATAGGTCTCATCACGTCTTGAAACAATTTTTTGGTGAACATTTTGAACTGACCAAATTTTTGCCATCCAATAACTGATGCCGCATCCTAAGCAGCTTCATAAGTGTAGATGATCTACTGAATCTTCTGCTGCCACACCAAACAGAATATAACATAACTTATTGTTACTTTGGATGGAAACCTCTAAACTAAATTGCTCTGTCATAATATCCAATTTGGCATGCTGATTGATCACATATTTTTCTTAGTTATTGCTGGTTATGGTCATGAAGTATACATGATCAACCACTGCAAAACCTATAAGCTACAGGTTCCTGTATCATACAACTGGCATAAATATGGCAAAATGTATAGCTACACAACTTTGGAAGTGACTTTTCTACTGTCTCTTACAAAATCAATTAATTCTATGTATTAAAGCTATAAGCTTCTTGAGCGATATTCACCATACGTAAACAAATAACTAAGACAAGTTGGTTTCACTAGCTGTTGAAAGTTGTAAGCTTTTGACTATACCAGTATAGGACATCTATGCATTATTCTTATTGTTCCTGTGTAGAGAAATAATACTCAAAAAATTATAAAGTATATTAAATACAAAATACAGCTGGAAATCTCCTAGAATCATAACTGCTGCTGGGTGACATTAACAATGTAATGAAATGGGTGAAATAATTTGTGGTGGAATTGTAATATATTCTTGAAATGATAACTTTGTTGAAAAATGAGTTTCTTAATGATATTCAGTGACCAAAAAATGCTACTTCATAAATGTGGAACAGCACATAAAATTATATAATGATGCTGTTAAGATGGTATTGACATGTTTAACTGATATTGTATATTGTAGTTATTAATCATGTGCTAAGAGCAATGATATTGTGTGCTTCACAGTCTTGCTGAGGCCTTTTCACTTGATGGCACTTAAACATATTATGTATAATGTTATCAATAACTAATTGCTACAGCTTTGCAGCTGGCCTCATGGGGCTGAATTAAGTCGACTCCAGGTCTTTCTAAGAGTAAAAAATAGGGTAATCACTAGAAATCAAATTAATGAGCTCTGAAGTATTGATCAGCAATACCAATAACCAGACTACAGCTGCATTCTATGTCATTTGTTGTAAACTATTTACTACCTTTAGGATTAAAAGAGACCACTCATTAAAAAGCAGAAGCATTGAGTTGTCGATAGGCATACAGCTAGCTTTCGGAGTTTTCCCTTGATGAGTGACAGTAAAAGAAAGACCAACACACACACACACTGTGTGGAGGGAGTGGGGACAGTGGGTTGCCTGAGATTGAGACCAGACCAGTTACTGGAGTGGAGGATGTGTTATAAGGATAACTTCCATTTTCATAGTTCAGAGAAGATGGTGGTGGAGGAAAGGATCTAAATATCTTGGGTTATGAAGCAGTGATATTTTACTCTAGCTCATCAAAGGATGCCTATCAAAGCTAGCAGATTTCAGTCTTTTTGTGCACCTATTGACAACACAATGCTTCTGCTTTTCTGTGAGTGGTCTCCTTTAATCCTAAAGTATTTATATTCTGTAAGAACTTGCCTACAATATTTAAACTGTTTACTTACTATTTCTTTTACTGCCTTTCTTCTGACACATAATGTGAAATAAATTTAGATTTACAACTGTTCTGAAGTTGCAAATAATGATGAACTTCTTGTAACAAAGTTTTGAAATAACATCTTACTTTAATTCCCAATATTTGAATCTAGTCCTATGGGCATGACATAGAGCTAATTTTAGTGGCCATAGGAATTATTTAGAAGGCCCAATATATTTTCAGAAGGTGATTCCCCACAGCTTGTAAGTGTTTGAAAAATGTCATGAATACTGCTTCATCTGCTGAGATGATAATCACGACTTTTTTCAAGTACCCAGAAGTCTGTAATAAAAATAAGTTCTCCAAGAAATGTGAACAGTCAGAAACTGTTACAGTTGATTTAAGTGAAAAGAAACTGTCTGTTAGCTATACTTCTTACAAGAAAAAATGAGAATGGTCATGAGAAAATTAAAAAAATACAGTGCTTAAGGGTCAGACAGATAAACTGAAACAGAACCAGAAGTACACTAAATCATAACACAAACAGGTTTATATTTGGTGTTGTTTCCATACAGAATTATTTATAGTTCTGTGCAAAAAAGAAAAGATACAGTTGAAGTTACATTTCAAATGATAAGTTTTGATCAATTTCTTATAGTTTCCTGATGACATCTGCATTTAAGAGCTCACTGTTAAGCTGACTAATGAATTTCAATGCTTGTGTTTACTTCACACTTTTTCTGCTAGTTGCTAATGTATTGCACACTGCTTACAACTTTTTAAACAGCTACAAAACCTTTGTTGTAGTGGAACATTATATTACTTTCTGGCCATGTAGTTTAATATAGTAGGGGAAGACAGACAATTAATTACCAGCGTTGAGATTAGGATTTCATGGGATACAATGTCATTGCCAAAGAATTACACTTAGATATCTAAAAAGTAAGACTAAGAATGGGAACAAAAATCACGTCAAACTGATAATTTTCAATATTTCTACACAAGCATCTGTTTAACTGCGTGCATTCATTATTTTTTTGGTTTACAGAGCTCTCTGGCAGAGTCTTTTATTTCACTCTCATGGATCAGTGATGTGTGTACCACAACCTGTTACAGATTGATTAACATAACATAAAAGTTAAATGATGAGTATATCGTAATACAGTTTTAGTAGGTATTTTCTATGTGTGGCTGCTATGCAACTGTTTGTCCTGATACACTTTTGAAATAACATCTTACACTTCTACACCCTAATTTTTGTAATGTATTAATGCCTGCCTTATCCTCATACACTGTTAGCCTGCTTAAGTATTTAACATTTTTGTTTTTTACATTTTTCTCTAAAATGTCAGTTGAGTCTTCATGATCTATCAGATGTTCATTTTTATCATTATACATTTAAATATTCTTCTGTTACTGTTTGCCTGGCTACATTATTGTTGACATGAAGTATGTTGATCGATTCTTAGTAACATACTTATTAACACCTCTGTTTATTCCATGCTGTTAATATATGTTGTTATTTATTCTACTATTGTTGCCATAATTGTCTCCTGACGGGGTGTAGTGCTTGAAAAAAATACTTGATCTACTTGTCTTCTATGTGGCAAAATTGAAAAAATGAAAAGAGCAGTAATACGACATTACATATCCTAGCCAATGTAAGTTAAATCATAACAGATCAACAGAAAAATTAACAACTGTTAGTATGTAGATCAAACCAAAGTATGTTACCTTATGAAGTATTTGTTGATGGCTTGGATGACACAGTATCAAAAATTACTGAGGAGATCAAGAACTCCCTGCATCATATGATATGAGAGCTATTTTTTTTTTCAAGGATCTGATTGGTCATGAAGTTAAAACCACAGGGACAAGACAATGAAGCTTTCCACAAACTTGTGGCACAGTGTCTCCAGTAGGCCTGTCTATTGTGTAATATCACACTTTTCAGTTCTGAGTGCACAGTGAGCAGTTAAAGATGGTTAGAACAATAGTGTCTAATGCCAAGTGTGAAGTGCCTGCTGAGAGGTTTCCTCTGACTCCATGCAGTCTGTATAATGTAACTGTCATGCATTTCCTTCTTGAAGACAATGATTTGTCACACACTGCAGATGCAACCATGACACTCCTGCAGCATTTTCGCTAGGAAGTGGTTTCTATAGAGCTGTAATTTGACTCCCTCTGATTTTCATATCTTTGCTCACTTGAGCAATTGGTTATGATGACACTATTTTGCCATGAACTGTGAGCTGTGGAGCAGCATAGGGAATGGGTGAAAATAACAGATGACCACCTTTTATGATGAGGGTATAGGAAAGTTGGTACCATGCTATGACAAATGTCTAAGTCATAATGGTGACTATATAGAGAAGTAGGTATAAGTTGTAGGTAAATGTTGCAAATAAAACATTTTTTATTTCTATTGTGGTTTCCATTTGCAACTGATAATGGGTTGGAAAAAAATTGCCTATGTAATTTAATGCAGTGTTGAGCAGATGTCAAGGTAACCTTGGCAAGATAACTGTTGTGACTTTATTATTGATATCTTTAAGTTTTATATTGTTTTAATCAGGCACAATTGTCATTTATGTGCCATTGGTGAAAAGGCTTCACTTTTATATAAACATGTTGGTAATCTGTCACTCATGAGGTGCCTATGTGTCACAGAAAAATTAAATAACTTACTGCAGACACCATTCTCCTTTTTCAAAGACACTTCAAATTTAATCTGATATTTTCAATTGAGAATTATTTTCATGAACTCTCTCCAAGTTTCTGGTATCTCTTTGTCTCACAGATTTCAACCTCCTTTTCACATACACTAAGTATCCAATACTCATTAATGATGACTGGGTCTTTGACATTTTACGCACACTACTTTTTTGTTAGTATTATTAATTCATCGTTTTCTAGAGAGTATTCTATAAGTCTATTTCACAAATTCTGTCATGTATACTATTTACAAACACTGATTACTATTTTTGCACCAAGCGTCTGTCACTAATGTTTGAGATGTGTGTCTGAAGATTGTAGCCTGTATAGTCTAATTTAGCTTTTTTTCAACAATATAAGAAAAATATAGACTGCTACTCACCATATAGATGACACCTTGAGTTGCAGACAGGCACAATGAGAAGACACTTATAAATTATCTTTCAGCCAAAACCTTCTTCCGAAAAGGAAACACACATGTCTGAGCTGCTGCTGATGGAGGTCATGTGTGTGTCTTAGGTGTGCTTGCTTGTGTAATTCAATGTGTGTGTGTTTCCTTTTCTGAAGAAGGCTTTGGCTGGAAGCTAATGTGTAAGGGTATTTCCATTGTGATTGTCTGTAACTCAGCGTGTCATCTTTACAGTAAGTAGCAACTATCTTTTCCTCACATTATTGATATTCCAGTCTGGAGTTTCCATTGTGACACTTTCTACAATTTCATTAAATCATTACAGGCAAATTCTTGTATAATTTCTGCAGTAAGACTCCTTACAACTGATTTCTCTGGTAGTGGAGAGGACAGCTTGTGTCATGACAAAACATTGAATCTTAACACAAATAGTTTATGAATGAGAATGAATTAACAATTGTATGAATTTCCTTTAGTAACTCAAATGGTTATAGCAAGTGATGAGATTATTTTGATGATACACATTTCAGTTGGAATGTTGTTGGCCAGAGTGCTCCTATTTCTCTTGAATAGTTCTTCCTCTCATGAAGCCGGTTATTTGTTGGAAGGTGCCTGATCCTTTCTGCAATTAATATTATATTTAAACTCTTAATGAATTCCATTTATTCAAAACATTTTAATGCTTTTTCAGTGGCACAAAGAAGAGAAGTGTGATAAATCTTGGATGTCAAATATACTTGTTTACACTGTTGTAAATTTTTATTCAGCTTTTTTAAAGTGGTTTCACTATAATTTCCATGTCTCTGAAACAGTAAGCAAATGTGTGCTTCATACTGACATAGTCTTTTTCTTCTCATTTGCTCCCAGGGGCAGGTTTATTCCATGGAATGTACGGTATTAGTGAACTCCCTTTACTCACAATAGTCAACATGCACAAGTTATTTTCTAAGAAACTATTAAGAATTGTGTAAATTCATAGTTTCCTGTGAAGCATCCTGAGCTATTAACCTTCACCAAACCCAGTGATTACTGAGGAGCTGTTGGATAATATATTCAGCATCTTCAGACTTAGCAGAATGAACTTGGTATGAATGAACTGTTAATACATAATCAAAATTTTGTGTATGCCTTAGTGCTCATACAAAATACAACCAATGTTAGGAGGGGATGTCACAGTAATCCAGTAGTAGCAACTGAATTCCCAAAGAGGATGATTTTTCATTGCTTTGATCCAGTACTATTTATGCAATGAATGCTGTGAGGCAAGTAATAGCACCTTCATCTTACTTACTGTGTTATGTATAAGACACAGTTTGGTAGCTAAGTGGGTAAAGGTCAGAATACAAATCCAAAGGTTGAAAGCTCAATTACCATGCAGTCTTAGGGGCTTTTCATATATCATTTATTGCTTCTTTCATTAGTGTCAAAGATTTGTATAGGTAAAAGTGCTAAGTTTCACCATGATTTGGAGTCTACTTTAACTTCAGATCTACTTCTAACTGGTTGGGTGAGATAGTTCAAAAGGATGTAGAAGGCTAGGGCATATCACCTCCAATAGGACCACACTTATTGAAGCACTGTGATGTTCAAGCTATCCTTAAAGTTGAGAAAACATTTAATAAGTAGTGCATACTAAGAGTATTCAAGGATATTAATGAGTATTCATGCTTGATGTTCCTTTCACAGAACTGAAATTGTGTTTTTGGCAATTTACATATAACTTTTCTACAAATACAAAGTAAATTGCCAAAAGATATAAATATTGCATATAGGCTCTAATCTGTAAATGACAGACACTCATATATTGTGATTTATGCATTTGTAGTTGTAAGCTGTGCTATAACCCTGTATACAATACGTGGATATGTGTGATGACACCAGGCCATGAGTACACTACACTTAGAATATTCCATGAATACGTGCAGGCCAGCCACCAGTGGCTCCTTGTTGTGGGCCACATGACTTCTGCACTTGGTGTGGCATCTGTTGTGCCATCTACCAGAGCCCTCTTCTTTATAAGCATGGTGCAGCAGGCTTTTGCCCTCATATTGTATTCATACTGTCAGCAACTGTTTGTATCACTCCCTTAATTGTTTCTATGTCTGTGTCTTAGAGTATAATAAAATTGGTGACAAGTGCAGTGTTCACTTCCCAGTCTATTTGGTTGCTCCTTTGGTTCTTCTGGCTGTGGAGGCAGTGCTTCAATCTTTCCTCAAGTAGCAGCAGGCTCTTATGGCTGCTATCATGAACTTTTCAGTCACATTGACAATCCAGTCTTCCATGCTGTCTGCGTACATGCCATCCTTTCCTCCTTATGATGGTGTGGTCAAAAACCTGGAGGCTTAAGAGATGCAGCTTCAGCAACTCTTCCTCACTTTCGGTGCTGCTGATGGAAACATGTGTAAGGCTTTGGTCCTTTCTTGGATTTCTCCTGGTATCCACCAGTTGTTGTGCCAGTTATCCCTAATCTAGGAACCAGTGCAACTTTCATTGGATGAAATGTGGAAGTTGTTGCCAAATTATCACTGTAAATGCATGCATGTCATTGCAGCATGTGTAGAGTTTTATCGTGGCCATAAACAGCCCCACCAGTCCTTCTGAGTTTGGACAGCCAAACTCCACACCCTCAAAATTTCAGTTTGTTACTGGTGCTTATCATGGTTCCTATTGTCCATGATGCCATCATTCGGTTGGCTCCTGACAAGGAGATGATGTCAACACACACTACAGTGCAAGAATTCATCTTTGGGTGAAGTGTTTGATATTTCTCAGTCTTTCATGGTAACTTGTGCTGCTGGTGATCAGATTGATGCTTTGTGTGACATTGCCATGGTGACTCGTTTTCCTGGTCATTAGACGTTGGTCAGTTGTAGGAGGGAGGATGACGTAGCAGCCAAACAAATGCGGACTGCACACCATACTGGACAGTAACATGCAAAACAACAATCACAGCAACAACAGTGCTCCTCACTCTTATCTTGCCCACTCTATTTCAATTTCATGCAATATGACAAGGCCACATGCCTTAAGCACTGAGTGAATTGCAACAACTGTAGGAGAAAAGGACATATAGCATCTGTGTGCTGTTCCCAGCCCCCTACAGTGGACATGGACATTGATATTCTTTGTGTGTCTCCACTGCTTAGAACCGTAACAAACTGTTTATCAAAGACCAAGTAATGGTCAAAGTACTCAGTTTACAAGTGGACATGGATGCAGCCTTGACTTGACTGAACTCCGAAACTTACAAGGTGCGTTCCATAAGTAATGCGCCCAAATTCATAAAAAATCATTTATTAACTGTATTCGTACAAATAATCAAAAATTTTCAAAATAGCACCCTCTTGCATCGATACACCTCTGGAGGTGGTGATTCCATGCCTGGAAGGCATCCTGGAATGACTTTTCCGGAATGTCCTTTAGAGCTGATGTAACATGCACCTGGATGCTTTCAATCGTGTCCCAAGGTTTTCCTTTCATGACTCCTTTTAACCTAGAAAACAAAAACATGTCAACGGGAGCCAGGTCAGAACTGTAGGGAGGCTAGGGAACCAATAGGGTCTTGGTCCTGGCCAGGAAGTTGTTGACAATGAAGGCGCTGTGACTCAGCGCGTTGTCATGCTGAACTTCCCACGTGTCCTTCATGTCGCTTCGGCAGCGCCAGACCCTCCTTTACGGTCTTTTGAGCACTTCCAAGTAGAAAGCTGAGTTCACTGTAGTCCCAGTAGTTACAAATTTGTGGTGGACAATGCCTCTGACGTCAAAGAAGACAATGAGCATAGGTTTGATCCTGGACTTGCTCATGCGTGCGTTCTTGGGACGGGGCGACAATGGGATGTGCCACTCTGAACTCTGCCTTTTTGTCTCAGGCTCATACTCAAAAATCCATGACTCATCACCAGTGATAACTGAGTTTAAAAAATGAGGATCATTTTCACACATTTCCAACATTTCTCGGCACCGAAGCACTCGTATGTGCTTGTGTTCGACGGTCAACACTTTTGGGCCAAGTTTGGCAGACACCTTTGTCATGTTCGTATCTTCAGTCACAATGTGGAAAACGGTTGTTTTTGACATGTTTAGAGTTTGTGCTATCAATTGAAGGCTCAACCGTCTGTCAGAGTCAAACAATCATGCACACGCGTCACATTTTTGTCGACTCGTGCGGTTGATGGCTGTCCACTGCGAGGTTCATCGGTGATCTCCTTTTGGCCCCTCATGAACAACTTGTGCCATCGGAAAACTTCTTATTTGGACAAGCAATCATTCCCAAAGACATGCTGAAATAATGGAAACGTTTCGGTAGCAGACTTCCCGAGTTTAATGCAAAATTTGATAGCAAACCGTTGCTCTACAGAATGATCCATTGTGCCATGTTACATAAACTCAAAATGGGGTTGACAGAAACACAAGTCCTGATTCTCTGGCAGTTTGCAGCTGAATGAGACAAAGAGCATTTTGAAGTTAACACTCCCTTCCACGTAGCCCAGCCACTTACAACACACTGAGGTGTACTGTTGCATCAGAAAAAAATTGGTCGCATTACTTATGGAACACACTTTGTATGTGGATTTGGGTTCTTCAGAATTGTCTCCAGTGACACAATTTGATGAACTGGAACAAGCAGCATACTACAATTTTGGGGCAATTTATGACCCCCCACTGTGTATAAATCTGTGGTTTCTTCCTTGATGGTTTTGGTAGTGGATTACGCTAGCACAACAAACCTTTTTAGTCTCCATGCTTCCAAGATCTCTGGTTTTTCTGTTCTAGATAATGTGCACCTTGTTTCTGATCAGGTTGTTTACCAGCTGTTAGAGTCCCTGTGTTCTGTGTTCTTGTCCCATTTCTTCGGTGGGTTAGATTGTGCCACTAATTTTGTGTTCCACATAACCCTGAAACCTATGGCACAGTCACACTTTTCCCATGTGCATCCTATTGCAATGGCTTTGTGTGATCAAATGAAATGAGAATTGGACATGCTGACATCATTGGAGGTCATACAGCTTCACCTCTGTAACAACTTTAAAGTTGCAGTTAATGCATGGTCTACCACTGACACCTACTCTTCACCCTGTCTGGACAAGTTATTGGCCTAACTCATTGGGGTGCAGGTTTCCTCCAAAACTGATTCATCTGAAGACTATTTACTTGTTCCATTGGATGATGTTTCTAAATGGCTTCTTGTGATTAACACATCCTTCAGGTTCTTCCAAATCAGGTTATTCCCATTCAGAGTGGCTGGTGCCCAAATGATTTTTCAACATTTTTTGGAACTGACAATGTCCATTATGGGGTACATCAACTATCCCAGTGGCATCATCATCATCATCATCATCATCATCATCATCAGGGAAGATCATTTACATAAATTATGCACCTTGTTTATGTCTTATATTCTGCAGAATTAGAATGTAGCCTTGACAAGTCATACATTTTGTATTGGTGTTTGGGCTTCCTTGGGATGGTGTTAAGCCATTATATCATCATATTGCCATGGTCCCAGCTCTGCCTCACCCTACAAATGTCAGAGAACTCCAAGAATTTAGGTAAAATTCCCTATTATCACAAATTTATTCCAGGTGTAGCCATGTTGGTCCATCCCCTCCATCTGTTGTTCCACAAGACTGTTTCCTTGCAGTGAACACCAGTCTGTGAGTGCCCATTAATGTTTTTGAAATGTAAATTATATTCTGCTCCTTGTTTTTGTACTTTCCATGACTTTGGTCATGATGAACTCCTTTGTTTTCATTTATTTGGCCACCATTTGTTCTTGGCTATGGATGCCTCTCAGCATGGACTTGGGCTTTCGCACTTCAGTATGATGGTTCCAAATGTCCGATAGTTTACACATAAAAAATGCTCAACTCCACTCCCAGCATTATTCCCAAGTTGAAAAAGAAGTGCTTTTTATTTTCTACTTCCTAAACAAGTTTCATGTGCCCTTGTGTGGGTCTCAGTTCCACCACATTACTGACCACAAGCTCCTGGTTTCATTGTTTAATTCTTATGCTTCATTGACTGACAAAGCAGAATATCATCTCAAATTTTTGGTCTGCTACACAACATCCCAACACCAATGCACTTTTCTGGCTTCCACTGTGGCCAGATCCTACCTTTGGTCATGATGAATTCCTTTGTTTTCATTTATTTGTTGAACCACAATGTACTCTGGTAGGGTTTCCTATTACAGGCTGGATCATAGCTGCTGACCAGGTTTTAAATCAAGTTGTTCGTGTTTTTTCTGCATGGTTTGCAAAACAGGCCTCTGGGCAGAGCTTCTGATCCTTTGCATAACTATTTTGCCCTCTGTCACCACCTTCCCACATTTGATGGTCTGCTGCCTAAGGTTGTGATCGTGGTTGCCCTATGGTGGGATTGCTTCAGCTTCTACATCAGAGCCACCAGGATATCTGATGCACGAAGTTATTGGCCAGTCATAGACATTTCAGGCCAGCATTAATGGTGACATTGTATGTTTTCTCCCAGTGTGCTGTCGAACAGGTGGCACCACAGGCTACACATCCTCCATGTCCATGTTGATTTCATGGACCTTCTTAAATTCTTCTTTGTTGCTGGTTGTTGATGCTTTCTCTAAATTTCCATATGTTATCTTCTCCAACATCAACTGTGGCTATAATTCAGGGCGTCTCCAAAATTTTTTTCTATTGAAGGATAGCTTTATAAGCTGTGACAGATAAAGGACCACAGTTTATGTCTCAGGCCTTCCACAATTTTTGCACCCATCAAGGCATTTGCCACGTGACTGTTCCTCCTTTTCACTCCCAATCTAATGGTGAGGTAGAACATCTCAGCTGCACTTTCAAGGTTCAAATGGAGAAGTACTTCATAGACTCCTTCATGGACTATTCCTTGACCGTCTTATTGAGTTCCTACATGTTTATGGCAGTGGGGGATAGGAGTCTGACCGAGATGCTCCATGGCCATAGTAAAGCATCCTCCCATATCTTCTCATGCTGCTCTACCAACATCCGTCTCTGTGGCCCTTTTTGTGGTTTGCTCCTGGGTCCATGGTCTGAGCTTGGTGATTTGGTCACTGACTGAAGTGGGTTCTGGCTATGGTCCTTTAGCTGCTGAGGCCACCACCTCTGTATTGTGGTCACCAATGAAGGAGTGGTGGTGTGCCACTATAACCACCTGCATCCTTGTGTCATGCCAAGGGCTGTGGGTTCACTGCCCCGTCTCTGCTTCCTCCTCCTCCCTCACTGCCTGTCATGGCCTCACAGGGCATCCCTGCTGTGGGGGTGGGTCTGCCCTCCTTGTGGAAGTCACCATCTTCTGCCTTTTTTTTGGGTTCCAAACCCCTTGCAGCAGCTGCTGGACCCTCCTACGAATGGCAATTCGACAGCCAGCTGGGCTGGTGCCTTCAGGCCCTTAAACTTTGGCATTACTGAAACCCCTGACCAAGTGGCTGGCGCCTTCTCTGTTGGTGCTGTTTCACCACATCAAGATTCTACTAACACCCTTGTCACTGGTCCTTCTACGGTACTTCATTGGGGACAGCCACTGCTTGTGCCCATGCTCCTGCCACTTCTGCCCCTACTCACTGGTTCCAGCCTGGAATCTCCATATATTGCTACCATCACTGCCTGCGGCATCTGCCAAGAAGGGCATGGATGTTTCAACAGCCAACCTGATGCCCACATTGGCCTAGTACCCTTTCCCCAATGGTAATACAGAGGCCACCTGTTGTGGGCCACATGACTTGTGTACACGTTACAGCATCCAATGTACTATCTACCAGAGTCATCCTCTTTATAAGCACATGCATTAGGCACTTGACCTCATATTGTGGTCATACTAATTGTTAGCAACAGCTTGTATCAGTACCTGGATTGTTTCTATGTTAGTGTCTTAAAGCATGATGCAAGCTGTCTGATCACTGATTTCTGGCCAGTTATCTAATACCTTGTGGATCATCCACAGTTGTTGTTATAAGAGATCTGGTATGGTAGTAATGTGGCAAGATGTCAATACTGGACATGTGATACAACCAACCATGCCCCGTTTGGGTTTTAATACGCAGGTAGGAAGTATTTCAGATACTGAATGTGCGACTCTATGAATTCCCACAAGTATTTAATCATAAGGCATTATGATAGATTTGGGTCACTCTCAAAATGATGGAAGCCCATACTAGGTTCTTCAAACTATTCTTGCTCAAGACATGGATAGTGAGTGAATGGACTGACATTTCATAATGTACAATCACTGTCTGAGAAAGCTTATAAAGCCTTGCAGTTGCCATGCACATTATTTCAGGCTCTTTTTTCCCATAAATCTCTATAAGATGAAAATAATTCAGCTGGATTCTGCTGGAATGTCTTTTACGTGTGCCCAAATATTCTTTCATCCCACTATCACTATTTATTGCAAGTTCAGTGGCTGATGATTGAGTAAGCCCATTGCCTCATTCTAACATGCTGCACAATGATTTACCGCAAGTGCTGGACAGCTCATGCAAATGTTGCACAGCCAATCATACTTAGTACATTTACTTTTGAAAAGCTCTGCATCTATTTCTTTGTGATAAAGTGCACAGTTGTCAGTCAGATATTTGAAAATGAATACTATGAAATCAGTCCCTATAATAACAGCATGGTCTCAGCATGATTCTGTACACTCTCATACAGATATAGCAATCTGCAACAATAAATTACTGTGTTAAACTAAAAGCTGGAAGACTTCTGTCTTTAAAAAGCAGTATTCATACATCATATTTAATTCATTTAAAATTTATTAACTGGTAATAACATAGGACTGCATGTTGTCTTGCATATTCAGCATAAACACATAAAGAATGGAGACCTACATAGTAAGATAACCGTAGATGCTGTGTTAATATTTCATACCTATGAAGATATTACTACTGGTACCATACAACAATACTAACAGTCAGTTTCAGAACATATAATTCCACAATCAAATGCATTTGGTAGTGCAGCTGTACGTTCTGAAGCCGCTTATGCAGTGATAAATTCAGGAGCATGGTGGCTCAGATCACCGTCTGGCCTTCCAGATTTATGTTTTCTATGGTTTCCCTAAATCGCTTAAGACAAATATTGGATTTGTTCCTCTGCAAAAGACACATCTGATTTTCTTCTCTATCTTTCCACAATATGTGCATGTGCTCCATCGCTAATAACCTAGACGTTCATGAGCCGTTAAATCCTAATCTTGCTTCCTTTCAACCCAACTTTTTTTTTATCGAATCGAAGACTAAGTAACAAGATACCACCTTTTTCACTTACCTTTTTTTTATTTTCTTACAGGTGAAAACCACATAATGTCCAATGTATAGAAAGCCCTATCCGGCCTAGACGGTTTCTTGAAAATGATTGTAATTGCTTGCCCTGTACGTGTGCTGAATTCATCTTTGATATCCACTGCTTTGGTTGAACACTCTTTCTAATGCCAAAACTTTCTATTTATCTTGCTGTGTCTAGAACTGATGTTTCTATGTGCACCTAATGTGTCAGACAGTAATGCCAAAAGTTCTTCAGCTAGTGATCATATTCCATCTGTGATATAATCATGCTTGACATTCTTATTCTGATGCTTCTTCGCTAGCCATTGTAGTGCATGATACTCTGCAGTGATTCTTTCTACTATGGTCACTTAGTAGTTTCCACTCGTGTCTGTCGTGTTGTGTCCTCTTTACTTCTCTTCGCACACCTTACGTAATTGCCGGACTTCCCGGCAGTGGATGTGTAATATGCTTCCCTAGCTTTCCCCAGGAATTTCAGTGCAGCATTAACATGATTGTACGTTGACTGCGACACGGTACCAGATGCCCCGCCAGCGCTGCCTCACCCTGTGGCGAGTTTCTCACATCGCCGCCGCTTTGGCTGCTGCCGGTCCGTTGCCGTTGCCTGCTGCCGTCGCAGCCCTTGCTGCCCTTATACTGGTTGCCACTACCAGCGTTTTCTCCTGCATTGCTGTAGTTCACGGTAATGTGAATCTGATGGGCTTCTTGTTGCAATTTTTGCAAAAGACATATGGCCAAATAAATACAAGGAAGGTTCGTTGTCTTTTTGTTTGTTAGGTTCTATTGCCCCATCGACAAAGAGAGCATTAGACATGGGAGAACTAGCTCAGTTTCAACAATGAATAACAATAATGGTGATTAATGCCCTCAACATCTCGAAACTACTAAAAGGTTAGAGATAAAAAATGTCAAGCAATGAGTCAAAATTTTTGGGAAAAATATACACTAACTGATTAAAAGTATGAAGACACCCTATGTAACGCATAATTGATTACTAAATGTTGCGAGAGGCGGACAAGACAGTATAAAAGGAGACAGGAAGTAATGCGTTGTCAGTAGAGAAGCACTAACAGTAAAATGGATAGGCCAGAAGAGCTCAGTGACTTCGAATGTGGACTAGTTATTGGATATCTCCTGAGTATTAAATCCACAACGGACAGGAAAGCTGCCCAAGGCGACTGTTGGTGATGTGAGTTAAACGAAGACCAGGTAGACCTCATGAACCGACTGACATGGACCATAGAGCACTGCAGAGGTTGGTTGTAAAAATCGCCTGAAATCAGCGGAAGAACTCCCTCGTGACTTCCAGAGTGCTATCAGCAGTGCAGGTACCATAGTGACTTATCATAGGGAGGTAAAAACAATGGGGTACAATGATCGAGCAGCTCCTATTAAGCTCCGTATGGTCAGTGCTAAGTGACTCTTGAGGTGGTGTAAAGGTGACTCCACTGGACAGTGAATGACGGGATACAAATGATGTGGAGTGATGAGTCACGCTATACCCTATGCGATGGATGGGTTTGGATTTGGCGAATGCCTGTAGATCGTTACTTACCATTTTATTTAGTGCCAACAGTAAAGCACGGAGGAAGTGGTGTTACAGTACGGGGGCATTCTATCTGTTTAGGATGTAGTCCCTTTATTACGCTTAAGAAAATGCTAAATGTGGAATGACTGGGCACATTTTACAGCAATGTGTACTGCGTACAGTAAAGGGACAGTTCGTAGACGATGATTGTTTGTGTCAGCATAACAATTCACACTGCCATAAAGCAGCATCTGTGAGGCACTAATTTGTAGACAATAATATTCTTGAAATGGCCTTACCCGCACAGTGTGTCGACCTAAAACCAACAGAACACCTTTGGGATGAGTTAGAACGTCGACTTCCCATCGGACCCCAGCGTCGTACATCACTACCTCGTCTGGTTTCATGTCTTGAGGAAGAATAAACTGTCATTCCTTCACAGTCATTCAGACATCTCACTGAAAGTGTCCCCAGCAGAGTTCAAGCCGTCATAAAGTCGAAGGGTGAACACATCCCATATATACTTTTGATCGGATAGTGTAGCTCACTTTGTCAAACCACGAAACACGTTCATTCAGACACTCAAGTAGGCTACAAACGCATAAAAATATTTAATTGTTAGCATAGGCATTTAAAAAAGTTGCTTAAATACAATAGAAACATTAGTCTCAAGTGTTCAACAATAAGAAAGACTGAAAAAGTGGGAAGCTAATTGTTTACGAAATATAGAAAAACACAGCTATGTGTACACACTCTGGAATTTGTCTAACTGTGAGACGGAGTTAACGTGCGAGCTGGTCCCACACATGTTCTATTGGGAACAGATCAGGGAATCTTGTTATTCATGGTAGTACCCCAGCATCACGCTGACAGTTCATAGAGAAATGTGCCGTGCGTGGATGAGCATTGTCCTGTTGAAAAATGGCAATACGATACCGTTTCGTAGCAAGTAACACATAATAATGCAGGATGTATATGATGCACTGATGTGTCATCAGAGTGCCCTCAGTCACTACCAGTCATGACCTGATGTCATACCCAATGGCTCCCCTCACCATGAATCCAAGAGTAACACCGCTGCGCCTCTCCTAAATACTGCAAGAATGGGAGCTCTCACCAGGTGGCCCCATAATCATCGACAATTATCATTTTGAGTAGTGAAAATACCTGATTCATAACTGAACACAATACATCATTTACCAGAATTCCATGCTTCTTAGTCACGACATCACTCCAAATGCAGCCGTTTGTGTTGTCGTGTTAACAAAATCCTACATATAATGTTCTCAGTAAACTTGCCGTATCAAATTCCTATAAGAACCTAAGCTTTCGATGATTGTCCAAGCTTCAGTTCTTGCCTCCATATGACGACGATGAGAGCTTCAGTACTGGAAACAACTTCCAGTTTAAGATAATGTTCTAACACCTTGTGTTTTACTTTCAATCTTCTGTTCTTATGTATGACTGCCATTACTTGTAACAAATGTAGTGGAATCTATTGCTGCTACCTAAGTAGCTGTTTTGCTATATTTTATTTTATTTATTGACTTTTATTATCACTTTTTTAGTCACTGCGTCATTTTAGTCCCGATGGTGGTGTGGCCCTCGTTGAGTGTGGCCCTCCTCCTTGTTGCTCACGTTTCTAATGTGCATATTTGCAGGGCTAACATACTGTTGATAGAACTTCCTTGCAGTTTCTCGATATCGTTCTTTCAGCCGTGGTACATCAGCTAGTACGTGCAGTTCTCGCGATGGATAGTCCCCAAGGAATGTGGAAAGCCAGTCTGAATATGTTACAGCTATCAGATGTGGATGTCTGCAGCACTGCCGCAAACAGCTGCTGCATACTCGAGGAGAGATCGTATGAGGCACTTGTAGATAGCACGACTGTCGTGCGTGGGCAGCATAGAGTGGGCTAGAGGATTGAATAGAGATCCCAGAGTCGTCCATGGGACCTGCCACGTTATCCTTCTATTTTGTTGGTGCCATTGCAGACGTCTGTCCAGCGTGATGCGAAGGATAGTGTAGATGAAACCCAGTTTACTGCTGTTCCTCTAACGATGACGGTTGGCAGGGCTGCTGGCACCACCGTCTTCGGAGTGATGCTGTGCTGCGTCTTGTTTGTGTTGAAAGCTAGCCACCATTTTGTCACCCAGTCGCTGAGTTGACCTATCGCCGTCTGAAATCTCCGTTGCAGTATCCGTGCATTAAGGCTTTTGTTGCACAAGGCTGTGTCATCAGCTTACAAGTGCAGATCCACCTATGCCGTTGTGGGATGTCCGCTGTATACAATGCATATAGGAATGGACCAAGCACCGTCCCTTTCAGTATACCGGCAGCGATAGAACGACATGAGGAAACTGCCTTGGCAGCACTCACTTGGAACGTACGTTCATCTAAGTTACTGTGTCTTAGTCTCAACTGTAGTGTTGGGATTCCGTCTACTAGCAACTTGTATAGCAGCCCCTCATGGCTCACGGAGTCGAAAGCTCTGGTAACATCGAGCAGCAGGGCTCCAAAGAACTCCATTGCATCACCCATTAAGTGCAGTACTTGGCGAGTTAGATGGTTCCAGAGGCGAATAACAGTTGCTTGTTGTCGCTCCATGACCCTTATTAATCTCCTGTCATTAGATTTCGTGAGTCTTGAATTCCATGTAGTATGTTTTGCGTTGAATCCCCCCCCCCCTTCCCCAATTAAAATCATGCCTTGAAGGGATAACTAAGTTGCGGTACTCTTCAGTAGCTGGCCTTTTCGATCTGATAATCTCATGTTCCATTTCTTCTACTTTCACATAAGTGGTAGAGCAGGCAGAAGTGAGTCCCATTATCTTAGCAAGTCCGTCATGAATGCTGGCATATGCCCAATCAGTACTGATGTCTATTTCATTGCCCTTATTCGTTGCAAGGGCTGACGTAGTTGGGCGACCAGCTGCGACGTCCGATCGGCCACTCGTTCGCCTCCGTAGTCGCAACATGAGCTTCACTGTTGTGTGATGCCGAAGCCCCACCCACTGCGCACACTTCCTCTTACTGCGACATCACTTTGCTGAATGTGTCAACAGTTTCCTCCATAATACTCATGAAAGGCTAAGTCCGACTGTAGTGAAACTATGTACCACCAGCTTGGCTGGTTTGTCGAGATTGCTTTATAGTTAGGTATGTTTTATTACTTTATTTGCACTTTGAAGGTGCGTTCTGTGGAACTTTAAGTTTTTTCCCGCCCTCAAACGGTATTTGTATTTTTCCCTGCGTGTGAAGTGCTGTATTGACCTTTATCGTAATTGAGAGCCACTTGCATGTCTCAGTCATGATCCGTATCCAGGTCCTCCAAACGCATAAGGGGAACCTGACAACGGTATCATTTAAGGACGTGGGTTGTGCCTATGTTCTTTAGGCCATTGAACGTGCAATTTAGGGAATCCACTTTCTTACAGAGCAACGTTGCTAGGTCCTTAATAGTCTTTTTCAAATGTGGGACTTCGAGATTCTGGTAAGTGGAGGTGCGTGCAGGTTATAGCGAAGAACCTTTTTTTCGGAGGTGTTGAAGGGCTATCATTCATGTTTTGCTGACTGTTGCCCAATCAGTGCACTACTATGTCAATGTTGGTAGAATCACTGCCTTGTACTAGCGTAGTTTTTTCATTGGTCGTAGTTCCCTGCTGAAAAAGAAGTGATAAAAAGCTTTTGTCAGTCTGAGGCCTTTCCATTGATCGTATTCGGCATGATGCTGAAAGAGAAGTTTATGGTCCTTTTGTATTCCAAGGTATCTCGTTTTTGATGAACAAGGCCTCCAGGTACCATAGATAATGTTGTTGTGTCATAGAACTGGCTTTTTCTTCGTGGAATAAACTGCGGTCGATTTGTCGACGTTTAGCGCAGTTTTTGTAGCCTTGCACCATTGAATTGTTCTGTTGACCTGTCGTTGCAGACTGCTGATGTTTTGGTCGTTGTTTCATACATTTGTAAATATTGCTGTGTCATCTGCATACTGGACAAGATGGCAGTGAGGCTCCAACGGCATATTGTTTACATAATTGTGAAACAGAATAGATTATAACATCGATCCCTGTGGTTACCCATTATAATAAGTTTCAGGCTGGATAGCTTCCCTTGCTGGGTGACTAAAGGGATTCCGTTATGGAGGAAGTCTTTTATAAAATGTTCAAATGTGTGTGAATTCCTAAGGGACCAAACTGCTAAGACTTACACACTAATTAAACTAACTTATTCTAAGGACAACATACACACTCATGGTCCGCAGCTCGTGGTCATGCGGTAGCGTTCTCGCTTCCCACGCCCGGGTTCCCGGGTTCGATTCCCGGCGGGGTCAGGGATTTTCTCTGCCTCGTGATGACCGGGTGTTGTGTGCTGTCCTTAGGTTAGTTAGGTTTAAGTAGTTCTAAGTTCTAGGGGACTGATGACCATAGATGTTAAGTTCCATAGTGCTCAGAGCCATTTGAACCATTTGAACACACCCATGCCCGAGGGAGGCCTCGAACCTCCGGCGGGAGAGGTTGCGCAATCCATGACATGGCGTCCCAATCCGGGCGGCCACTCGGCGCGGCGAAGTCTTTTATACGTTGATGTATGTGTCCAGTATGGGTGCCTGGATAGCCAGCTTGTAAATTAAGTTCTGTTGCCATATTTATCATAACCGTCCTGGACGTCCAGGAACGGTGCTGCCATGGACAAAGCGACACTGAATTGTACCGTAATTCAGAGGACCTGAGGTTCGGCTGATATATGTGATCTCAAACCAAATTGTTCCGCTCTTGTGGTTCCACCTGCTGCCAGAGTTGGTGTCATATGGTATAAAATGAGTGGCTCCAGCACCCTGGACATGGTGTTGAGTAAGCTGATGGGATGGTTATTCCTGCGAACGTTGCATCCTTGAAAGATTTTGGAGTGTTGATCATATTGACTTGTTTCTATTGTGGTGCAAATGTGCTGGTGCTGATGCAGCGGTTTAACGTACATGTGAGTAGAGCCAGGGAATGTGCAAGAGATGAGTTATGTGGTCGCTGGAGCTGTCATCCTCACCTGGATGAGGTGTGGTCTGCTCCAAAAGCCGTCGACTGTTGCCGTGATTTGGCGTTAAGCATGTCGTTCATGTGTGAGATCTATTTTGATGGGCTCTTTCTGCCAGGGTTTCGACTATGTGGAGTGGATTCTGTTAGGCCAGCATCCATTTAGATGGAATCTTGTCTTGGATGTTATGCCCCTAAGTATTTTTACAACAGCCCAGTCTGACTAGTCGTAGAAAAGGAATTGGTCCATGCTATCCTCCCATTGTTCCATTTCTCACTCAGCAATGCGTTGTTGGAGTTCCCGTTGAAGGCGACACATTGGCCACATGTCTTGAGGGTCACAATATTACTGCCATTTCTTCCAGTAGCTGTTTTTCAGGTGCTTAAGTTCCTGTAGTAGCGGTGGCAGTTCCTCAGGCGAGGAGAAGTTTCCCTGAATTCTTGTGGTGGATTGTTTCACTGCGTTTTGAATCGTGGTCATAAGTTAGTCCACCATACTGGTGGGGTTGTTAGACGACAAGAAATCAAGAATGCAACAGATCAGAAGATGTCCGTGGATGCCATTCAGTGTAAACTTCACTGACCTATTCTGAAAATGGCGTTGTACAGAACTTTTACTTAGCAATTTTGGATGTGTGGGCGTTTGATTCCAAAGATCGAAATGGTCAACGCGTCCTCGAGATCGAGCAGCTTCTTACCCTCCGGATTTGTGAACTGGAAGTTCCACGCCATACTCTTCTTTTACCTCCATCCCTCAGACTGCCAGCGGAAGGTCTCTGATGTCAACTTTCGTCTTCTGCGCCTCTGACAGCTGGTGACCGTAAAAGTTCATAGCCTTGGGTTTAACAAAACGAAGCTCTGTTTTATAATCAGCTTTTGTGTCCAGCTTACATGGTCCTGTTGGAACGTCGCCTATAGCGGACCTTCATTGAGTTTTTCGAGCTCAGTATTGAGCTTTATATATACTGGTGTCCAAAATTAAAGCAAAAAAGCGAAATTTAGCACGGTTGCTTTTATTTTGCCACAAAACAGTATAAACAGGTGATAATAAATAATATAGAACGTAAACAACTGCAACATGCGTAACTGTAAACAAAAATGTTCTTTGTGTTTTCCAACTTGATGGATTTCTACACACACATTCTGACAACTGATTAATTTGCTCAGTGTGGGGTGTGACCACATGTGGCAGCAATACAAGGCTGACAACGACGGGGCATGCTGCGAATGATGTTATCAATGTTATGTTGAAGCAATAACGGCCATCCTTCTTGTAGAGCTGTTCGGAAGTCTTGGAGAGTGCTGGTGGATGGTGACTTGATGCATCTTGTCTCCATAGTGCATCGCAGACATGCTCTTAAGATTCAAACTGGGTGAGCGAGCAGGCTAGGCAGGTAGGTTTCCAAGAAAATGTCAACTACCTGTGCTCTATGAAGTCGAGCATTATCATCCAGCAGTCTGGGCCCACAGTACCTCGCAACAACAACACATCACGATAACTGACAGCAGTTAAACCTTGCCGACTCACCCATACAATTTCATGAAGAGGTGTTCGAGTGTTCAACATAATCCCTGCCCACACCATTAGGGATCTTCCTCGATATTGGTCTCCTTCCACAATGTTCGGGTCTCGAAATCGTGTTCCACGTTTCTTCTAGATGCGAATCCGTCGAGAATCACTCTCCATACAATATCAGGGCTCATCTGTGACAAGGACACTGGCGCACTGTTCGACCGTCGAGATGGCATGTTGACGACTCCACTCTAGACGTTCCCTTCTGTGAATACACATCAGAGGTACTCATACAGCAGATCTCAGTCAATGAAGACAACTCTGCTGAAGCCTTCTGTGCACCGTTTGCCTCGAAACAACACGTCCAGTAGATGCTGAGTGGTCGGATGCCAGTTGTCATGCAGTACTAAGGTGGTACCGTTGTGCCTTTACAGCCAAATAATGGTCCTGTTTTTCTGATGTTACACGTGTCTGGCCCTCTCCTTGTATTTGGGATACAGTTTCGGTCTCTATAAACTGTCGCCACATCCGAGAAACAACAGAACGATTCACATTAAGCAATCTGACCACATCGGTTTGCGACTATTCTGCTTCCATTCTTCCTATGGCCCTCCACTGCAGAGCCTGGCAGGCGTCTTCTCTGCGCCATATTGCATCGTCTGTGACTGTGTACACTTCGATTGTGGATGTTGGACTACCCAGCAAACGCTACCCCGTTTGATAAAAGCCCTCACGCAATCACTGGCGTAGTTGTCCGTTGACCGCACTGTCCTCTTCCAAGCAGAACAGATCGTTTGGACATCTGTTGACAGTTTGTATGATAATATCGTGAATTAGACACGAGTTGGTGAAGTAGCAGTTAGTTGCTTTGATTTTTGACACCAGTTTAGTTGGTGGTGTGATATATAACTATTGGCTGTACCTTGTCTTTCTTTGCTGGGATTGCCTGGTTGGACTGACCTGCCTTGTGGTGACGTTCTTCCACACTTGATGCGACACTGCTTTGTCGGTACCTAGCCGGCTTCCTTTTGGATGCCGAGTTGGACATATTCGTTGTATAGAGCTTGTGCGTGTTGAAGTATGCTGGCTCACTGAAACAATCGAGCAGGCGGTCGTGGTTTCTTCCAGGTGGTGTTCCCCTGCCAAAACCTCTTGTGCTGACATAGCCAGCGAGTCGACGTCAGATTGCTCGCCCTCTGATCGCTGTCCTCCTAAGACGATGCGTCGGACTCCGACGATGTTGCCACAAGTTAGACTCTGGTTGACCTTCTGTAGCGTCTGTGAAGTTGTGTTCCGACGTGGAAGGCGACTTCTGCTGTGCCGGTTTACCAGCGACTGGCAGATCAGCGTTGAACACGATAATGACCTTTATTGGTGCTATGTCCACCTGCTTAGCTGAGTGGTAACGTGCTTGCCTCCTACGCAGCGAACTTGAGCGTCCATTCCCGGCGGGGTTGGAGATTTTCTCCGCTCATGGACTGGGTGTCGTGTTCTCATCATCTTTTCATCCTAATCATCGGCACGCAAGTCACCCAACGTGGTGTCCACTGAAGTAAGACTTGCACTTGGCGGCCGAACCCGAATGGAACCTCCTGGCCAACAATGTCATACGATCAATTCATTATTGGTGCTATTAATAGCAGCGACGCTTCGTCCTCCGCTCTGTCAGTTTCTTACCTGGCCTGACTGACACAGGCTTGTGCAGCCGGAGCTGGGGACCTGGCCAGTACTTGCTCTACTCCTCACGACTAACAATCCCAGCTATTCAGGGATATATCATGTCCCTACAACGGCCTACAAGTGACACGGCAAAATTGATTCATTTCAGCATCAAACACAAGTTAACGCTGAGAAACGCTGTTGAACGTCGAAATCGTTAAGCAAGCTCTCACCACAGAAGTGTCTAAGCTCCAACCAGAATGACGTGAAACCGACGACGCTCCCACTTTTATGCCCAAAGAACGGTATCTGATTGTCTGTATTAAGGCATGGGGATGGCGCATGCTGAGTTGGCACCCTCTGTGTTCTTTGCGCTTGCTGTCCAGTGTCGCTTGCAGCGCTACTGCTTACATCAGGCGGAAAACTACGGAGATCTTCCTGCGTGCTCTCCTGAGCTTCTGTGAAGTTCGTAAGATAGGAGACGAGGTACCGGCGGACGTACGGCTGTGAGTAGAGGTCGTCGGTCGTGCTTGGATAGCTCAGTTGGTAGAGCACTTACACACAAAAGGCAAAGGTCCCGAGTTCGAGTGTCGGTCTGGCACCCCGTTTTAATCTGCCAGGAAGATTCATATCAGCCGACACTCAACTGAAGAGTGAAAATTTCATTCTGCACGTTATATTTTGTGTGAACAAGCAACAATGCTTGCGCAGGCATCGAACTATTTGCGAACTATTGGGACTCTGTGATCAGGGAAACAGTTGATATTACACTATTTGAGAACAACATTAATAGAGACACTGGCTATGCACTCACCACTGCATGGAAGCGTGTACTTGATAAAGAAAGAGCACAGAGGAAGACCACTCATAGTTTACTGCCTGATGTAAGCGGTGGCGCTGCAAGCGATACAGGACAGCGCAAACATAATCTATGGACACAGAGTGCGTCACCTCAGTATACACCATCTCTGTGACGAAAACCAGCGAATCAGAAGTTGTATTTTTCGGGATACGAGTGGAATGCCCACAGTTTCACGAAGGATGAAGATAATGGAGGCAGTCATCGAAAGCTTGGGATTTTATGCGAATTTGATGTATCAAATTTTCCTATGTGAGTCTGCTGACATCCTGTGATAACGACAATGCATCCTACGCAGTTTATTTCCCAGAAAGAATTCCTCATGGTTAGTCGGTGGGGGATGTCCGGTAGTGCGCGTCCAAATTCAGTCAGTACATTTCCCATACGTAAAGATCGAGGGATGGCTCGAGTAATGAGTTAATGTCGGTGACATACAGATGGTCATTTGATAGCATCGCTGTATAAAGTCTTGCAAAGTCTCTCTGGAACTTCGCCTTGAGTGACAGAAGTAGTCCCAATCTGCACCACACCACCAGATCTTCAGCAATATGGCATTCGACCATGACCACCGTCAATTGCCGCTGAAGGTGCCTCGATAGATGGATAATTAGTAATCCCGAGTCTAGATATCAGTGGAATTCACCGTTGAATATTACGAGCCAGCACCTGTCTTTCCAACTTTTGGTGAGATTTTTTCGCAGACAAGTCAACGAGAACATAGTCCCTCGTCATGGAGATGTATGCCAATATTGCACGTGGTTGTGAGTGGTTGTCATATTCCAATGTTATCTGAATGTCTGAAAGTCATAATGACAGCCCATTCAGAGCCTGTCAGATAATTCTATGATCTTCTCTACCTGTGATCCCTCCGTTTATTCCAGAATGTTTCAATAAATGCTGCATGCTTTCGCCCACGTCTTTCACAATGAGTTAATAGAAAGGAGCATTACACTTACAAAACTACTGACATAACAGTTACATGATCATCAATGACTTTTACTAGCGTGCGATGTATGACCATGTGTGGTAACAAAGTAATTTAAATGCATTTTGATGCAGAAACCAATTTCCAGATTGAAAAAAATTACACTGACCGAATCGAAAGCCTAATACAAATGTATGCAAAAGTTAAGGACGACAGTAACTTTCACGTGATGTATCACTACCACCTAACATGACTCGAAGGAACTTGGACCATACATGGAAAGAACTCCTGCAGTATAGTAAGAAGATAACAGAAAAATACACAATCAGATGAACAGAAATAACGCTTTCATTCAAAGACGATAATAACACTGAGGTCACTGCGGTTCATGACGGCCCGTGGGATATTACCAAAATCGGGACATGGTTCTTAATAGGGTATGTGATTTATTCAAAGACGATAATAACACTGAAGTCACCGCGATTTGTGATGGTCCCCCGGACATTACCAAAAATGGGACATAATTCTTTATAGGGTATGTGATAACCACGGACGGCAAATATTCTCTGCAACGTGTTTCCTTGTTAGCCACAAGTTTGGTACAAATTTGTAGTAGAGCCTTGCATTCCTCCACCAGCGTGGTTGACAACTACTGAATGGTCATTGGTGTATGTGGACGTGCTGCAATAAGTGTTCCCCAACGCTTTCTATGCAGGCTCGATGGGATTTTAATAGGAGCAATGGGCAGGCCAGTCCATTCGTCGAATATCCTCGCTTTCCAAGATCTCCTCCACCTGCGTTGTTCGGAGCAGTCGCGGATTGTCACCCATGAAAATTAAGTCAGGGACGAATGCATCCCGCAAAAGACGCACGCTGATGGGCAAGGAGCAAAGAGTCACAATAATGTTGGCTGGTGACTGTACTGTATCCTAAGATTTGGAGGCCAGTACGCCTGTGATACATTATGCCTCCCCACACCATAATACCTGGACCACCAAAACGATCATATTCGACAATGTTTATGCGTGCATTACCTGTTCCCACCTGTCGCCATATGATGGTACGCCAGAATCACTTCTCAGACTGAATCTATTCTCATCCCAGAACAAGCACGAGACCCCACTCTTCCTTGATCCAATCGCGGACGGTGCCGCCGATGTGCGGGAGTCAACGAAACAATTTATTGGTCGTCGTCCAGAGAGACCACCCACATCCAGTCGCCGTACCACTCTGGAGCCTGAGATTGCGTGCCCTGCAGTCCTGTTAAATGTGATTGTAATTGGGCCCGCTGTTTGACGCTGGTTCCTTCTTCCCTGTTGCAAAATGTAGCGGTCATCTGCTGCTGTAGTTCACCGTGGTCGACCAGACCTTCTCTTCGGGCAGCAGTACTTGTGGTTTGGAACGCTATCCATGCACGTGAAATAAATACTGTGAGCAGTGCCAAACTACTGGGCTACGCCCGTTACACTTTGTCCTACTTCCAGTTCCTCGATTATTCTCCCCCGTGTGAAGTCATCCAAATGTTACCCTTGGACATGCTGTAACGAAAAACACCACCACAGTGCACCGCAAATACTCGCTGATTGACGCTCACTGTCTTTTCTCGTCTACTGAACTGCCTCGTGTTGCGGGGTCAGCTCCATTTGGCGCTATAGTCACGCTGACTTAACATCACATGCACAGCTGGGGGCCCTCTGGCAATATTCTCCAGCACTTTCATTCATTTCCACAGATTTGTTAATATGTTATGTTATATTACTTTATCTATCTAGTTTTCAGATTTGCAGAGCAGTGTATTAAACAGAGAAGTCCTGTGCCTTTTCAAACAGAAGCAACCCCTTCAGGGCTATGAGTTAGGGCGTTAAACTGAACGTACTTTGTTCATTAACAATGATGTAGCATTTTATTATTAATACAATAGCCTTGGCTCTGGCACCTACACTTTTAGGCATTAAAAATGCAACATCATGAAGGTAGCATGCTACAAACATCAAACTGACAAAGTGTACCACACAGTTCAGTCACATTAATGTGACCACCGCTTATGTACGACGTCAACCACTCACAGACTGTAGATGGCAGCATTAGCAGTGGAGGATATGTGAAACATGCCGGTGGCGGGGGGGAGGGGGGGGGGGGGGCACGGAAAACACAGCAGTCGTCGTCGCAATGCGGAAACGATGCGATTTATTCGAAGTCGAAAAGAGCCTGATCATTGGCATTCGGGCCAAGGTTGGAAGCATTACCGAAACGGCTAAGTTTGTAAATTTTTTGCCTGCTGCCGTGGTGCGTGGCAAAATGGCACCATACAAAATCAGCGCCAAGGCAACTGCAGTGCAACACTGGCCATAGATGTCAGGGGTGAACGACGGTTGCGGAGATGTGTACGGGCGAATAGACATGCAGTTGCTGTGCAACTGACCGCCCTGATGAACAAAGGGCTACCAACGTTGTATCCTCAACCAACTCTCAGCGCCGGCTGCTGTGGCCGACCGGTTCTAGGCGCTTCAGTCCGGAACCGCGCAGCTGCTATGGTCGCAGGTTCGAATCCTGCCTCGGGCATGGATGTGTAGATGCCCTTAGGTTAGTTAGGTTTAAGTAGTTCTATGTCTAGGGGACTGATGACCTCAGATGTTAAGCCCCATAGTGCTTAGAGTCATTTGAACCATTTTGAACATTCAGCGAACTTTGCTGGATATGGGCCTTCGCAGCAGGCGCCTCGTTCATGCACGAATGCTGACTGCTGTTCACTGGCGATGAAGGCTGGAATTTGCCGCAACCGGACGCACATTGAGAGGCGATAGGTTGTCTTTTCAGATGAACCTCGTTTTATGCTCCATCAGACAGATGACCGTTTGCGTGTACAAATTGAAACGTGTGCAAGCAAACACCCTGCATATATTATAGTATGGGGTGCGTTTTCGTGGCATTCCCTGAGTTATCTCGTCATTCTGGAAGGCACACTGGATCACACCAAGTATGCATCAATCCTTGAGGACCATGTGTTTGTTTTTCCTCGGCATAATGGCATCAACCAGCAGGACAATGCAACGTATCACACAGCTCACAGCCTACGTGCGTGGTTTGAAGAGGAACAGGATGAGTTTGCCGTACTCAACTGGCCACCTAACTCCCCTGATTTAGACCGAATCTAGAATCTGTGGGACCACCCCGATCCTGCCATTCGAGCCATGGATCCTCAACCGAGAAACCTAGCGTAGCTGGCCACAGCACTGGAGTGGGGATGGCTCCTCATACCTGTCGGTACCTTCCAGAACCTCAGTGACTGTCTTCCGGATCATCTCCCGCTACGAAAGGTGATTATTCAGGCTTTTGACAGGTGGCCAAGTTAATGTGACTGGACAGTGTAGATGTCTGGATACACGCGATTACAATTTCGGCACAACCGCAAAAAGTAGGTAGTAGTAACGCCATCTACATTCTGTGCATAAAGAAGATTATGCAGCAGATTTCTCATTAAGAAATTGCATCCGAGTGTTATTTGTGAGAAGATCGTAGTACGTCTCGTGCAAGAAGGTGGAACGTCTATCACCATGTGTGAAATTCGACAGCCGCAGGCTCGTAGCCTATAAATACTGCGATCTATATTGTCACGATATTGCTGCTCACGTTGGTCCTACAACTATCAACAAATATAGAATTTTTGTTTCAAGAGCGCCTTACTCAACGCTATGCAAGATCTCAAGCAACTAGAGCGCTAGAGGGCAGAAATGTTGTTCTATAGTATAGCCATGTCTCGTACCTTCAATCAGGAGCTGTATTTGTTTTCAGTAAAACACGCATCCACGCGTTAGTGAAACAAAGTGTGCAGCACCACCGACTGTCCGGCTCTAGCTCTCGGATTACACACAATTACAGAGTGGCAGGTTAAGTGTTTATCTTTGTCAGTGCTTTCCTCATAGTATACTTATTACACTACTGGCCATTAAAATGGCTGCACCACGAAGATGACGTGTTACAGACGCGAACTTTAACCGACAGGAAGAAGATGCTGTGATATGCAAATGATTAGCTTTTCAGAGCATTCACACAAGGTTGGCGCCGGGGGCGACACCTACAACGTGCTGACATGAGGAAAGTTTCCAACCGATTTCTCATACACAAACAGCAGTTGACCGGCGTAGCCTGGTGAAACGTTGTTGTGATGCCTCGTATAGGGAGGAGAAATCCGTACCTTCACTCTTGATGAACTGTGGTATCGTGTTGAAGCTGCATGGGCAGCTGTACCTGTACATGTCATCCAAGCTCTGTTTGACTCAATGCCCAGGGGTTCAAATGTTTGTGAAATCTTATGGGACTTAACTGCTAAGGTCATCAGTCCCTAAGCTTACGCACTATTTATACTAAATTATCCTAAGGACAAATACACACACCCATGCCCAAGGGAGGACTCGAGCTCCGCCAGGACCAGCCGCACAGCCCATGACTGCAGCGCCTTGGACCGCTCGGCTAATCCCGCGCGGCTCCCAGAGGTATCAATACCGTTATTGCAGCCAGAGGTGGTTGTTCTGGGTACTGATTTCTCAGGCTCAATGCACCCAAATTGCGTGAAAATGTAATCACATGTCAGTTATAGTATATCATATTTGTCCAATGAATACCCGTTTATCATCTGCATTTTTTCTTGGTGCAGCAATTTTAATGGCCAGTAGTGTAAATCAGACACCACTCTTTATTTAAAGAATTAGAGGCAGCACCACCACCAAGTGTATTTTCCACTGAGTCCATAGCCCAACTGACTTAGTTCACATCAATTCCACTAGAAGACGCTGTAGTGACGTCAGGTTGGGTTGGGTTGGGTTGTTTGGGGAAGGAGACCAGACAGCGAGGTCATCGGTCTCATCGGATTAGGGAAGGATGGGGAGGGAAGTCGGCCGTGCCCTTTCAAAGGAACCATCCCGGCATTTGCCTGGATCGATTTAGGGAAATCACAGAAAACCTAAATCAGGATGGCCGGACGCGGGATTGAACCGTCGTCCTCCCGAATGAGTGACGTCAGGTGATGACGCCACCTAGTGGGTTCACCATTAACTGCACACCCCAACTGTCTTAGTGCAGTTCTTCGCCACCAGTGGACGCCTCTGTGAGACCAGCTGATGACGCAAGTACAGTTCTCCCTGATGGCGACAAACAGTGTGTCCTCCACGAAGTCTAGTACTCAGTACCACCAGCAGAGAACGCTGTCGTCCTTATCAAGATGTAAACCAAGATGGTTAGGGAAAATGGTGGCAAAGCGACTCAGCCTGCTCTTGGCTGCTGGGGAGAGTAACGACTGACTGCACTCGGTTTATTTTCGAACATTTTATTTAGGCATTTAGTATATTCATCACACTATCACAAAACACCCACCCAGATATGCCTGGGGTCATGTTGCACAGACGTGCAAACAGCTCCTAATTTCAGTACACAATAGGAAACTGCTCCTAA
Source organism: Schistocerca nitens (assembly GCF_023898315.1). NCBI lineage: Eukaryota > Metazoa > Arthropoda > Insecta > Orthoptera > Acrididae > Schistocerca > Schistocerca nitens. The sequence goes on along the minus strand of NC_064616.1, from coordinate 552,842,031 downwards.
ATAATGCAGTACACATATATGCAAACACACTCAGTACTCGTAAACTGTCCAAATAACGCATGGCACAGCCTACAGGACCGCTCACAAAATAACACAACAAAAGCACGCAAGCACCCTCCACCACATCCTGTCCCCTGCGAAGTCACATGCCCGTCAGCTGTCAAATCCTGCACAGGTCCCTGCTCGGCTTCCACAAACATGAGGTGGCGACAGCAGCATTCATACTCCACACCCGTGAAACTCCTATCCAAATACGTGTTCACCTAGACGCCAATGATGATGCGAGCGAAGCTGGTCAGCACATACCACAACACCCGTGAAGTGAAGCAGCCGCAGCTCGGGTCCCGCACGCTCCGTCGCACCCACCAGCCACCACCACCGAACACTGGTGAAAGTTGCATGCCTCTATACAGTCACCGTTATACTGTCATAGCATTCCAAAGTGCGTTCATCCCAGTCTCATATTTGAGGCATCTCCAGGTGCCACTTGTCTTTACCATTGAAGGCAGAATAGCACAGAGCATGTTGACACATACGTTCAACCGCATGTTCCTGCCCCAGCCTGACTGACACATCGCCATCTAAAACATTCTCAATGTTATTCTTACATCACATGGCTTTATAAAAAAATAAGAGCCAAGTCGACCTCTTGGGAATTGTATAGTGTCCCAGAAATAGTCAACGTTTGCTTTCTTGATGCCTCAGCTTGTATGCACAGGAATTCTTACCCTAACAGAACCTGTTTGCCAGACTATCGCTGAATCCAGTCTTCCTCCCGGACATAACGTGATAGCCTTCCTGCTCTCAACATATGCAACTGTTCTCACCTCTCCTATATCCCACCACAATCAATCGAGCATTCTCATTGGCTCTTATCGAATTTACCAGTCGAATTACTAACGCCGTCGGTATCGAAGCACCATCCACCTTTTCTTTCTTTCTGGGGCGCCGCGTATTGTGGATCTGCATCTCAACGCCGATCCGGATATAACATGCGGTGGATCCACGGTCGAACGCTAAATCTGGCCTACTGCGGGCCCTAGAAAGTGTCCACGAGGCGTGCATATACACAGACATACAGAAAGCAGAGCAAACGCTCTCTGAATGTGGAGGTGACTGGATACAGTCGAGTGCAGTGCTATATTACACGTCCCGATCAATGCATTTGGGATAGGTGGTGGTAGCTGTGCTACATTTACAATCAATTTTAGAACACAGAACGACATGTTGTGCCATGATCACATATATAGATCTGACCTCAAATCGATAGAATTGCGAAAAGTGACGATGGAATAGGTACATATTGACCGAATATAGAGCCTAATGCGGTGAAATTGAGGAAGTACTTTACTATCTTCCGGTTCGCGCCGAACAATATGTATGTGGGACCAAGTATGCAGCAACAGGAGGAATCCTGGAAAACGTGGACATCGAAATGAAGGGAATAAGGGAGGCAGTCAATATTTTCCCATTGGGGCTGCACTATACTGTATGTCTATTGAGGTACCAGTGATTCTGGATGCATCGGTCAGGTGACATAGCCTGCGTTCTACTAGTATACAGCTACATGTTCCGTATGTGTTTTAAAGTGGTGTCTACTTGTGATCGTTAACGGGAAACCTGTCGGTCATCAGAGGGCTTCCATCTCATGTGTGAAGAAACTTGACACACTCCTCTAAAGGAGCTTTCATTTGTGTGATCGCCCCTGTCAAACCTTGGGTGTAAAATCGAGACTTCAGGGTCATAACTAACTTAGCGATAAGAGCTTGTGATGCGCTGCAATCCCTGTGTACACATTTGCCCGACTGATGTGCTGTTTACAGAGTTAGTGACGGAATGACTTGTAATTTTCACATGTCGGACGCTGCTGCTATGCGTTTATCTGTTTCCTTGTAGGATGTATCCCCCGCTACTAACTATCATTTTATGTAGGCCTTATGCAGGCATAGTATAATTTCTGAACTGTGATCGGATGTGAACAGTGGACACTATATGTCTCCGCAAAGCTATATTGCGTTCGTATCATGCAAAGCAAATATTTTACCATTCGATAAGATAGTTCAGCATTGAGAAACTGTGAAGAAGGATGTATGTCTGATAGCCCGGAAAGGTATTCGATCTAACTACCCCGTTTTTAAGCGCAGAATGTTGTAGTCTTAGGAGTGTGTGTGTTTATGTTCTCTATCTTACTAATACCCTCCAGGTACAGATCGAAGAGTGAAGAACAATAATTTAGAGTTGATAGCTTCGTTGATTTAGGTAAAAATGTGTCCAACTCTATTCGTCTCGAACTCAATCGCGTATAAAAATAAGTCTTTTCTTGTTCTTCTGAACTGTATGCTATCACATTACGGCACTTTGAAATCTGTTACTATAAATCGATAAGAAGTGCTAAGCTCCTCAACGTGGTCGCATCTCGAGAAATCTAGTGCACTAACGGTGCTGCAGGGTGGGTTGGTCAATGAATGTATGAGGTTGGTCTTTCACCCTAAGACGGGGAGAGTGCTCTGTGACTCCTATACGCTGAGAGATAGATCGTAAATTAAACACTATGCTCGAGATGATAGAAACATGTGGAGTGCTGTCTCGTATACTTTGATGATTTATGTGTTCGAGAATTAAGAGTTAAGGGACATAATGCTCAGTCATCAATCAATGTTCGCAATGATAATCGTAACATGGAGAGGGCATGGTTTAGCTGTGATACTGAAATTGGGGAAACATGCTGTCACATCATTGGCCGGTGCTGAACTTAGTGTAAAGTTCTTCGCACTATCAAGTCTGTCGCTTAATATTACAGCCCATCGACGGTGTCTTTTCCATCACATCCGCGCATTGGTTGCCACATAAAGATTGACTGATATAGCTTGTTTGAGTCGGGGAAGAAGTTTTGTGGATGGGTGACAACTCCTATGGGTTGCTAGCAGCTCAACAGCGATCGCGTACATGAGCGCAAAATTACGAATAACTCGAAATGGAACGCCGAGCTATCATCTATTCCATCACTGAGACATATGAATTTAAATGTAGAGGTCATGAATCACTTTCGGACGGTAGTTTGGAAACTCTCCACAACGCTGCCAAACTCTTCTAGTTACCTTATGCTGTAAGTTTGTTTTATTTAAAAATCATTCAGTGTTATGCTATCTGCCATAAGAATATGATATACATCGTGTGATGTCTAGTTTTTTGTGAGAGGTCGTGGATCAGAGCATCTTAATGTCAGTTTAGAATCTGACACAGACCTCGAAGTCATGGCAGAAAACGAAATCTTTGGCAATGTACAAAAGCGTGTTAGAAAACAGTGTTAAAAACAGGAGCAGAGGGATCGTCTCATACGATAATTCTCTTAGGGTATAGGTGATGAAAGTTTAAAGTGGTCTATGTGGTGTTTGTATATTTAATATGATCATCTCAACATAGGCAGCTGCGGTTTGATGTGTCGGACTTGTTGAACCGTTAGGAATGCTGGGGTGGCTGCCGCTGCGCTATTCTGGGGAAGTACTGTGAAATGTCCTCTTCGCACTGGAGGCTCACCGTAGTTATACGTCACTGCGCCCGCATCGACATCTAGGTGACTTGTTAATAGGATGAGCTTTTATAGTTCGTGATTTTTCTATGTTGGGGTGGGTATAGAATAACGAAGACAGCATGTTGGGGATCTGTAGTACTTGTATCTAGTTTGGGTACGCACCACACTGCGCGCATTTCCACCAAATGCTCAAAACACGGCCCAGTTGCCGTACCTCAACTCGAACTGTTTCTACGCGGGTTTCAGAATGTATTGGATACGTCTTTCTCCGACTTAAATTGGAACTAGCACTTGTGGAAAGCTGTAGAAATGGGTGCGACTGGACGATGTGTAGGGTGTGATTAAAAAACGGTTGTAATTTTACTGTTGCAGACAGATTCGAGGAAGGTGACTCATTTAGAGATATGAGAGTGCGTGAAATATGATTGACTTGTGTGTGTGAGCCTATGCAAGTATGTGTTTGAATGGACCTAATTTCTAACATATAGCGTAAGGCTAGAGATCTGAGAAGTTAGTGTATATTTTTCTTCTTAGGACCTCAGTCAGCACGTCATCTACTACTATTGTCTGTCATCGCCTATAACTCAGCGGATATATCGCGGAACGTCTGATATGGTCTCGAGACAGAATGCGTTGCAAAAACTAATGAATTATGCACTTACGTACGGTGTGATGAAGTTGCAAATAGCGCTTACATAAGACGTTCCTTAGCCGAATGACTTTCAAAGTTCATTGAGTTAATTGCGGGGTTGCATCATTGGCTCTTAATACACACATTTCTACGATCACCGTCACGGTATTTGTCCGGAAAACACCACCTCATTCAGAGGTAATGTCGTACCTCGATTCGTAAAGCGGTTATAGGTTTTAACATCGATACTTGGGTGCACCTGCAGAACGATGACCGCTTGTGAGAGTAACAAGCAGTAGTTGTTGGGATCAGGATTCTTTAACATGTGCTCGATTACGTCTATGACACGGTGGTATGACTCGCACGCACATTGTTGATTTTTGTCAGTATTATTTGGTGTCCTATGCATCCAGTTATTGAGGAGGTAATATTATAGTTAGTATTAGCACTGCGTGTGTGATATGTTCGCATTTAAGCATCAGGTCTATAAAGTATATCTGTTTGTGTAAAGGAAATGTCTATGTGCTGTTGTAGGGAGGGTATGGATTTGACTTGGAGTACTGTGATAGCGAAGGGAAGAGTATGTCTAGTGGTAAGAAAGGTACAGGTATTTCCAATGCCACATCAGTCAACAGAGTGTATTTCCGATACTTCGCTCATTGCCGAATACCGCTCAGTTGAGACCTAGATCGTTAGATTTAATTGTAAGTATAATGATAGAAGACATACGTGAGGGGTTTTCTAGAATTTGTTCGTCTATGCAAAGTCTGTATTGGTACTGATTCGCGTTCTCATGTTAATGGTAGCGATCTTCCGAATGCAGAGGCCTGTTGGAGTGTAGGAATGTATGACAGTTAACTTTACCATCTTCTAGGCGAAAGAATAGCGAACTACGTATGTGCTGGGCCGCTTTCGTGATCAAGTGTAACTTTGAGAAGATGGTGCGTTTGTGGTGGAGCGTTATTCCCTCCCATGCAAATTGTTCGGTCGACTGCTTCTGCACATTTGGTGCCTTTATTTAGTTTAGGGAATATCGGTCGTGGTGTGTTGGACACACGTTTGGTTGTTCTCTAGACGTGGGAAAGATCCTAGTTGGTTTATAAACAATATTGATCATCTGGAATCTGTTAGATCACCGACTTCGGTATTCGAGAGTGTAAATATCAGTTTACTCCACTTGTTTCCAGTTAGTCAATCGTTTTCAGCACGCTGCACCCCGCTAAAGTTTGGTGTTTGTGGAGAAATAATTTACAGTCTATATCTTGCGCATTATGTTGGGAGGCTACTGCTGTGTGCTTGATATCGAGAAGTACGGCGAAAATTGTATAATATTATGGCGAAAATACGGGTGTTCTTGTAATCGACGAGTCTGGAGATGTCTGTAGAAATGCGAGCAAGAAAACGGAAAGAATAACACGTTTGTGCCAAGGGGAAACGAGCCTGTCTTTGAACATCAGTTCTGAGAGTGACTTGGGTTCGCTGATGTAAAGGGGATGATTTAGTATGGTGGGGGATATGAACTGCATGTTTACTAGATCGAGGTGGTACTAGGTGATATATTCCCTGGTTGGAGATCGGTTTGATGCTCCAATATTCTTGCTAGTATGCTAGTATTGTATGTGTTTGATGACTTGTAGACAAATTTCCCATGTTTAGTTGTCGGTGCAAAATGGTTATCAGTGTAAAATAGTTCATTACCACTGAGTGTAGCGTCTGTAGAAAGAAAGAACAGGTTGGGGGTGTACAGATTGAGGGAACTGTCTGTGCAATTTAGCAATCTTTGCAAAATAACGACAGAAAGCCCCAGAAAGAAAGAGAAGGTGGATGATTCTTCGATACCGACGGCGTTAGTAATTCGACTGGTAAATTCGATAAGAGCCAATGAGAATGCTCGATTGATTGTGGTTGGATATAGGAGCGGTCGGAACATTTGCATATCTTTAGAGCAGGAAGGTGTCACGTTATGTCCGGGAGGAAGACTGGATTCGGCGATATTTTGGTAAACAGGTTCTGTTAGGTTAAGAATTTCCGTGCATTCAAGCTGAGGCATCAAGAAAGCAAGTGTTAACTATATCTGGACACTATACAATTTCCGAGAGGTCGACTTGGCTCTTATTTTTTTATAAAGCCATGTGATGAAAGAATAACATTGAGAATGTTTTAGATGGCGATGTGTCAGTCAAGCTGCGGCTACCTATTCGCGTCTTACTCAACTGATGTATAGGAGGCTGTTCGCGTTGGACACCGTCTCGAAGTCGCGCTCTTATCCGGCACCCTTCTAATTTTTTGTGTGTTATCGCCGTAAACGTGGCCTTTGCCCGTTGTATTTCCCGGTGATTGGCGACAACCGACGAATCTGGTCGGAATAAGTCACGGAGGACCTGGAAAAAGAATTTCACTGTGCGGATGCGCCATTTCATCTTCAGCTCTTGACGGCCTTCCTGATGGCCCGTTTTGCACAATTTGACTACCAACCTAGCGCCAAGGCATATTGAGGAAGCTGTCTTTCATAGGTTACCCATGTCGTATCAAATACTGCATGCCACTCACCTTCGTTGAAGTGCGAGACGTTCGGCTTCCAGTATCTCCTCACGCGGTACGTCCTCTGTCTTTGCAGACTGACTGTAAATATGTACGCTGAGTGGTTAGAAAACACGGTCGGCATTGCTCTGTCTATAAATTTTGTGACTTAATGCTGGCGTCACGTAAATGCGGTCAAGTCGCCTGGCTGAGTGGGTCGTGGCATGTGTGAATCCTGTCTGATCGCCATTAACGTGCTCCCAACTGTCACTCATATCTAGGTGCCGTATTATAGTTGCTAGGTACGGGCAACTGTTAAAATGCGGAAATGCGACGTCTGGAGATTCGGGGACAGGAGCCATCTGTAGTCACCCCTGAAGATAATGAGGTCGTAATTGCCGGCGAATAAACGGCCGATATCTTCGAGAATTTCGTCGATCGCCAGAGCTTGAGGGTGCGTAGACTTTGACCGAGCGTGTATTCTGTTTGGTGAGGGTAATATCTCAGGCCGTTGCTAGGTGTTCAACTTCTTTCGCCATTATTCCTTCCTTGTAAGTATTGCTGTTCCAAGGTATTTTTAAGTTCCTGGATGAGTGAAAGCTATACATCCAGTAATCTTCTGGAGACCTATGTTCGTCATCTCTTGCAGTAGACTACATCTAACTGGGCGGTTTACGGTATATCACGTAAAGTCTGAAGCTTCAGGCTGCCGCTTGTACTGTTGATGTTGACAGTCCCTGTTTCGTATGCTTGTGCTGCAATCATTCTTTGAGGGGAGGGAGGGTGTCCCTGCCCTTGCCTGTGAGTTCTGTTTAAGTTTTCCCACACGGCTGGTCATTGCCATATCCTTATGACCCTTGACTCCGTGCACTTCCCCTATTCTGACACCTATAGTCATTTATTCATTCATGCCTTCACCCTATATATCACATTTCACATCATCTGCCAGCTGTCAGATTTCCTGGGGCATCTCGACGCCATCCAGCCGTTGTGCCGCGCTGCATCATTGTCGTTTCTTGCGTCCCGTCCACATCTTTCTGTTGGATGGGTTCCTTTTCTCAGCCGTTTCAGAGATAGCTGCCGGTTGAAGTATCTGGCGTATTCCGTCTCGGTGGCCGTCCAATGGTCCTCCCAGGGAGCGGGTGATCCTCTGCACTCTTTCACGCATTTCTAACGCTTGTTGATCCACGTTTGGGGGAGCTATCCGTTGTTTTTGTATTTTCGCGATGAGTGCTGCGGTCTGCACACGGCATTATCTGAGTGCTTGCTCGGCTCCGGCGGCATCGGATCATCCACATCCTGTCGCCTGTCATTTGCAGCTGTCACCTCTCTCATTTGTTCTACTCCATTTTTGGTTGCTCGTTGAACTGTTGATTCAGGGGGTGATTCTGTCGCCTCTGTCTGGTGTGTGTCCATTGGTGCGACATGTTCTCCAGTAGCCGTCATCCCTAGACCTTTCTACGCAGCTTGTAATCGTTCTGTTCGCGTTCAACTGACTGCAGCATCATAAACCACTTGAAGTGTCAACATTTGCGCAGGGTCAACTGATTTCCCCACTGGTGATTGGGCCACCCACCTCTGCACACATTCAGACTGTATACATCCTTCTTTGCTACAACCTAAACCGTTTGGGACTGTCCTCCATACATTACGAGCACTCTACATCTACAGACATTAATATGTGATGGGATATGATGATGGATATCAGCCTTAACCTGTCTGACACCGAAGGACAGGGTAGGTTTGGAAACTTGTTCATTTCTCCGCCATGTTGCTCAGTACTGTGCCGTACATGCTTAGAACTGAAACGAATTGCGATCGAGTCACTTCTAATGGAAGGTCAAAGAACCTTATGGTCCTGACCCCAAATCCCGCCATTTCTGCTAGTGCCTGCCCCACATTCCTATCACAGAGGTTGGACTTAAATCGTCTTCCCGTTACGGATACGACTTCACAGTTTTCTGTGTTTACCACCTTCACATAGACCATGCAGCTAACTATTGACAAGTGAATCTCAAACGTATCATGAAAGCTTGGTTTTACCACATTTCGCAAAAAGAAATCTTTAATACGAGAGGCCTAGGTCGTGTGTACTCTTCGTCAGATTAATTTCAGAGTGTCCTTACGGAGCTATGATACCGTCCTTAAATTAATATTCTGTCTGAATTGTTCTAGCAACCGCTCTTCCCATCAAGTTCACTCAACACTCGCCTTGGTGCTCGGTCGCGGCGGCGGAAACGTGCTCAGCGTTATGTCCGCACAGCTCGTCTGCCACAAGCAAACTATGAACCACTTAGACCACCTGAGCACACTTCCGACGCTGACCCAGAATACCAAATGTCACGGTGTGTCTACATCCTGTACTTGCATAATTGCTGTGATCCCTGCACAGGGAGAGACTTTCATGAACATTTTTGCGCCCTTGTCTAGTCATGAAATAATATTTGTAGTGTCTGTGTTATATGATGTACTATGCAATGTCTTTCCGACATGCACGCCTTGCCTAGACAAGGTCGCGAGAATAATAATGAAAGTCTCTCCTGTGTGGGAATCACAGCAGTTGTGTAAGTACAGGACGTAGACATACAGTGGCATATGGAAATTTTGGTTCCTTCTGGAGGAGTGCTCAGGCCGCGTAAGTTTTTAAGACGACCATTCGCAATAAGCGAAATTCGGGTTTGAGTCCTGGTCCAGTACAAATTCTCATTGTCACTAAGCCGTTGAGCAGCCGTCGTCTAATCGTATTCGCAATTGTGAATACATTTAATTCATTTCATACGGCTGTCATCCGCCCCAGTGTCTGTTCCTTCAGACATGCAAGCATATCTGAAGGACATCGCATAAAAAAGACAATTCAAATCCTATTTAGTGCGTAGACAATGCCACAACAATAATAATGGAAGTCTCTACCTGTGTGGGAATCACAGGAATTGTGAAATTACATGGCGTATACCCACAGTGACATATGGATTCTTTGGTTGGACCTGGAGGAGTGGTCGGGTAGCGTGTCTGGTTAAGGCAAGCGCTCGCGATAAACGGGAAATCTCGAGAATATAAAAAACCTCAATGCACCAGTTTCACCAAGGAAACCATGGTGAAATTCTTACTAAGCGTGATGGCACAGTGATTAAGGCAATGTACTGGACTTTTATTTGAGAGGGCTGGATTTACAATCCGGCCCAGTCTTCCTAAGATAGGTTATCCGTGCTTTCTCTAAATCACTGTCTGTGAATAGTGGGTTGATTCCTTGAATAGGTCATCGTTACTTCCTTATCCCACTCTTATTGAATTGAGCACATGTTTTACCTCGAACGATCAGCTAAGTATTTGTAGTATCGTTCCCAGAACCGATCGCGGTCCTCTGGTTTGGAGCCTAGTAGAAGGCTTAAACCAGAGGCTCAGACGATTCTGCGTAGATCTGGGGTGCAAATTTCTTGACCTCCGCTATCGGGCGAGTAAATGTAGGGTCCCCCTGAATAGGTAAGGCGTGCACTACACGCCGGAAGCGGCTACAAGGATAGCGGAGTACGTGTGGAGTGCAAATGTGGGTTTTTTAGGTTAGAGAATTCCCTCCCTAGGCCCGACAAGACGCCTCCTGAGACGAGGCAAGGTAGGAGTAGGCAAAATGCAACAGGGAATAACAATATTAATGTGCTAATAGTAAACTGCAGGAGCGTCTATAGAAAGGTCCCAGAACTGCTCTCATTAATTAACGGTCACAATGCCCGTAGAGTACTAGGGACAGAAAGTTGGCTGAAGCCAGACGTAAACAGTAATGAAATCCTAAACTCACATTGGAATGTATACCGCAGAGACAGGTTGGACAGTGAAGGAGGAGGCGTGTTTAAAGCGATAAGAAGTGCAATAGTATCGAAGGAAATTGACGGAGATCCGATATGTGAAATAATTTGGGTGAAGGTCACGGTTAAAGCAAGCTCAGACATGGTAATTGGATGTCTCTAGAGGCCCCCTGGCTCAGCAACTGTTGTGGCAGAGCACCTGAAGGATAATTTGGAAAATATTTCGAGTAGATTTCCCCACCATGTTATAGTTCTGGGTGGAGATTTTAATTTGCCGGGTATAGACTGGGAGACTCAAACGTTCATAACGGGTGGCAGGGACAAAGAATCCAGTGATATTTTTTAAAGTACTTTATCTGAAAACTACCTTGAGCAGTTAAACAGAGAACCGACTCGTGGCGATAACATATTAGACCTTCTGGTGACAAACAGACCCGAACTATTTGAAACAGTTAACGCAGAACAGGCAATCAGCGATCATAAAGTGGTTACTGCATCGATGATTTCAGCCGTAAATAGTAATATTAAAAAAGGTAGGAAGATTTTTCTATTTAGTAAACGTGACAGAAAGCAGATTACAGAGTACCTGACGGCTCAACACAAAAGTTTTGTTTTAAGTACAGATAGTGTTGAGGATCAGTGGACAAAGTTCAAAACCATCGTACAATATGCGTTAGATGAGTATGTGCCAAGCAAGATCGTAAGAGATGGAAAAGAGCCACCGTGGTACAACAACCGAGTTAGAAAACTGCTGCAGAAGCAAAGGGAACTTCACAGCAAACATAAACATAGCCAAATCCTTGCAGACAAACAAAAATTACGCGAAGCGAAATGTAGTGTGAGGAGGGCTATGCGAGAGGCGTTCAATGAATTCGAAAGTAAAGTTGTATGTACTGACTTGGCAGAAAATCCTAAGAAATTTTGGTCTTATGTCAAATGGCTCTGAGCACTATGCGACTTAACTTCTGAGGTCATCAGTCGCCTAGAACTTAGAACTAATTAAACCTAACTAACCTAAGGACATCACACACATCCATGCCCGAGGCAGGATTCGAACCTGCGACCGTAGCGGTCACGCGGTTCCAGACTGAAGCGCCTTTAACCGCACGGCCACACTGGCCGGCAGGTCTTATGTCAAAGCGGTAGGTGGATCAAAACAAAATGTCCAGACACTCAGTGACCAAAATGGTACTGAAGCAGGATGGCAGACTAAAGGTCGAAATACTAAATGTCTTTTTCCAAAGCTCTTCCACAGAGGAAGACTGCGCTGTAGTTACTTCTCTAGATTGTCACACAGATGACAAAATGGTAGATATCGAAACAGACGACAGAGGGATAGAGAAACAATTAAAATCGCTCAAAAGAGGAAAGGCCGCTGGACCTGATGGGATACCAGTTCGATTTTACACAGAGTACCCGAAGGAACTTGCCCCCCTTCTTGCAGCGGTGTACCGTAGGTCTCTAGAAGAGCGTAGCGTTCCAAAGGATTGGAAAATGGCACAGGTCATTCCCGTTTTCAAGAAGGGACATCGAGCAGATGTACAGAACTATAGACCTATATCTCTAACGTCGATCAGTTGTAGAATTTTGGAACACGTATTATGTTCGAGTATAATGACTTTTGTGGAGACTAGAAATCTACTCTGTAGGAATCAGCATGGGTTTCGAAAAAGACGATCGTGTGAAACCCAGCTCGCGCTATTCGTCCACGAGACTCAGAGGGCCATAGACACAGGTTCACAGGTAGATGCCGTGTTTCTTGACTTCCGCAAGGCGTTCGATACAGTTCCCCACAGTCGTTTAATGAACAAAGTAAGAGCATATGGACTATCAGACCAATCGTGTGATTGGATTGAAGAGTTCCTAGATAACAGAACGCAGCATGTCATTCTCAATGGAGAGAAGTCTTCCGAAGTTAGAGTGATTTCAGGTGTGCCGCAGGGGAGTGTCATAGGACCGTTGCTGTTCACAATATACATAAATGACCTTGTGGATGACATCGGAAGTTCACTGAGGCTTTTTGCAGATGATGCTGTGGTGTATCGAGAGGTTGTAACAATGGAAAATTGTACTGATATGCAGGAGGATCTGCAGCGAATTGACGCATGGTGCAAGGAATGGAAATTGAATCTCAGTGTAGACAAGTGTAACGTGCTGCGAATACATAGAAAGATAGATCCCTTATCATTTAGCTACAAAATAGCAGGTCAGCAACTGGAAGCAGTTAATTCCATAAATTATCTGGGAGTACGCATTAGGAGTGATTTAAAATGGAATGATCATATAAAGTTGATCGTCGGTAAAGCAGATGCCAGACTGAGATTCATTGGAAGAATCCTAAGGAAATGCAATCCGAAAACAAAGGAAGTAGGTTACAGTACGCTTGTTCGCCCACTGCTTGAATACTGCTCAGCAGTGTGGGATCCGTACCAGGTAGGTTTGATAGAAGAGATAGAGAAGATCCAACGGAGAGCAGCGCGCTTCGTTACAGGATCATTTAGTAATCGCGAAAGCGTTACGGAGATGATAGATAAACTCCAGTGGAAGACTCTGCAGGAGAGACGCTCAGTAGCTCGGTACGGGCTTTTGTTAAAGTTTCGAGAACATACCTTCACCGAAGAATCAAGCAGTATATTGCTCCCTCCTACGTATATCTCGCGAAGAGACCATGAGGATAAAATCAGAGAGATTATAGTCCAGACAGAAGCATTCCGACAATCCTTTTTTCCACGAACAATACGAGACTGGAATAGAAGGGAGAACCGATAGAGGTACTCAAGGTACCCTCCGCCACACACCGTCAGGTGGCTTGCGGAGTATGGATGTAGACGTAGATGTAGACGTAGAGATCATGGCGACGAGACAGCATTTGGTCCGACCTGCCCAGTCTGATTTTTTCATCTGTTCTCAGTCAGATGAATGACCATTTTTGAGACTCTACTGCATGTTTTAGAATAGGTTGTTGTAAGTATAAAATCGACAATATGGCCGAGACGGACGAGTGAGATAGGGTCTGCCTATGTCAAAAGTATGACAAGCATCGAACCTTTGCTGATCCTTTCTAAGAACCCTATAAACTGTGTATCAGTAAATTTCGAAATCTTGAGTGTAATCCGGAATTACCTGCTATCCAACTGTACTGCTGCTCAGAACCTTCCCACATTAATTGGGCTTAATTGTGCTTGAACTGGTGAACACAATAAGAAATTGTGTGACGCTATACTGAGCAGTCAGTAAGGAGCCGAAACTTCGACATAATGGGTGGGAATAATCTTCCAGCAGCAGATGCGTCATACAGCCTCAACAGAAACTCACTGGCTGTCAGGAATCGACCGTCTGCCACGTATTAATTTTCTGGATATTTCAGTTCTCAATTTAACAAAGGAAGAAAATAGTAAATGAATCTGTGCGCAGTTTGCATTTGATAGCAAAAGGCTACTGGTATCCATACCTACTGTGAAACGGTAGTTAAAAGGAGTCTATATACCTTGTGTCCCAGTTGTAGAGGAACATTCGAAAACAGCGGTTAGCACTCCGGCTTTTGTTTTGGTGTGGTAGATTTAGATTTCTGTCATACTTTTTCGAAGGTTCTGTAACTGTCCTTGTGATAAAACTCTGCTATGCCAGTGTTACAATTAACAGACACACATTTGCAGTTTTGCCTTTCCTGCGAACCTGTAATGCGTCTGCTATTTTTTTTTTTTTTAGAAAGTCCGTAGTTTAGCTTGTATACTGGAGAACGCGTTGGTGATTCTTGTATATAATATACTAGATCTTTGTCAACAGTTTTCCTGGACTTTTGTGACAAATACTGCTCATATCAGGTGTTCAATCTACAGTAAATACTTGTTCATTTCATCAGCCATTTAAATTTATGCAACTTGTCTAGTAGCCCTTTGAAACCTGATGACTGGCTATAACACTCAGAATATGGTGAGCGGTTGCAGTCTCAGTGTAAAAATCGTATGTCAGACCCGCTCATCGACAGATACCTCTTATACCTCTTACTTTGCCCTCTCACATGAACTCTTCTAGCTATAAAGTTATATTTAATGTACAGAGAATCCATAAAATAATGTCAAAGGACACAGTGAAGTAGTCAAACAATTTATAATTACTGCAGCGTAACTAGGGAGCATATGTAGTGGTGAACTGACAATATCTATGAATTTTTCACTTATTTCAGCGGACGTGTCTGATTAACGATAAAAGGACCTACCCACAATTTTTACCTCGCTTTGACCAAAAGAACTTCGCATGGGAAGTATTTCTACCTCGACAATTTTCAGGTTCTCTGCAATAACTACATTAAGTCCTTTTCTTACCCAGTACTGGAAGTTTCACTTTCTCGTAGATGTTGAATACCAAACTGAGTAGCTTATTTCAGTAAAATACTGATTTTCTCCTTGCATCTGCTCATGTATTATCAGTTCTTCTTTTATTATCCATATTCACGCTTTTTTTCAATTTTTCTCACGTGCTCACACAATTATGTCCCTGAGCTACTACAAAAACTGTATTTGTTCCTTTATGCAGTAGTGTTCCGTGACCTTCCCACCTGACTGTTACTCGTTGGATTTCAGCGCAACTTCACAACATTATGTTACGCCTACCAAAATAATTTTGAATTATAATTCAGTGTTTACCTTGTCCATTTTATATTATACTAGCCTCTTACCTGCGGCTTCGCCCATGTACGTGTACGGTATATGCTTTTATGTGTATAGACTGAAGCGACGAGTGAAAATTTGTACCAAGGCCGGGAATCGATGCAGCGTCTCCTGCTTCCTGAGCAGGTGTGTTAGCCACTAGCCACCTTGGCACAGCGGTTCACACAACTGCACCGATTACTTTGGCACACCTCCCTCCTTGATCCAAACCACACCAAGGTAATCCGTGTAGATGTGTGAACTGCTGTACACAGGTGGCTTAGTGGCCAACACACCTGCTTAGTAAGCAGAAGACCTGGGTTCAATTCGTGGCCTTGGTACAAATTTTCACCTGCCGCTTCAGAATGTATGCATAAAATCATATCTGTATGAGACCAGTAAAGTCTCTTAAGTTAAGTCGTTTCATTTGTATAAGTACCTACATCTGGGTTTGAGGCTGGTTCCCCCATTATGTTCATGGTTGAGGTGCTATTCTAGAACATGGAGAATCTTGACAATTCTGTTCGTGTGTAAGGGGGAATTTACGGTAGACGGGGCGGCAGTGAGAATTTCGATCGAGGAGGGAGGCATGCCAAGGTAACGCGTGCAGCTGTGTGAGCAGCTGTGCCAAGGTGCTTAGTGGCTAACACACCTGCCTAGATTCCCGACCTTGGTACAAATTTTCACTCACTGCTTCAGTCTATAAACGTAAATTCGTATGTGTATGAGACCAGTAAAGTCTCTGAAGTTGGGTATTTCATTTGTATGGCTTATGTATTGCTCACATCGCATCCACCTCATCTCTCTATTTCCTCCTACCCCTTTCTCTGTCCACCTCATCCTCCCCCTCCCACTATCCGTCCCCTTATCCCCTCTCTCTCTGCTCAGCCGTCCTTATCCACATGTATACGATCTGGAATGCATTCAGATAGTACGCACATAACACATCTATCATTCAGGGCAGCCTAGATCTAAGGAGTTACCAAGCATTTGTCACCTTCAGGCCCACCCTTATGGATGCTAGGTGGTTTCTATCCTCATAGTGCTTCTTTACAGACAATAAGTAGAATGTGTACCAAATTTGGTTGCCGGCCGCGGTGGCCGAACGGTTCTAAGCGCTTCAGTCCGGAACCGCGCGACTGCTACGGTCGCAGGTTCGAATCCTGCCCCGGGCATGGACATGCATGATGCCCTTAGGTTAGTTAGGTTTAAGCAGTTCTAAGTTCTACGGGACTGATGACCTCTTATGTTAAGTCTCATAGTACTCAGAGCCATTTGAACCATTTTGAACCAAATTTGGTTGAAATGGATACAGTGGTTTAGGAGGAGATTAGGTACACACACATAAATGTTTACTTGTGTTTATGACTCCTGAGAGCACAAAACATCTCCACTGTAACTCGGGCTTTTCTGTCAAAAACATTTACGCATTTTTATACTGTTATTTTCGTGGGTTTCATTGGATCCAACTAGAGATACACCACCCCACTGATACCACTTCGTTTATTTTGTGTGCGTTTGATGAACGATAGTGGATACAGATTCTCACCAAATCAGGGGATGTCCATCAGAGCATTAGTCAGAATGTTCCTGACCTTGAAGCAGGATCTAAATAATTACCCAAAATCACTTACAAAGTTTGTGACTGTTCGCCAGGCAGCAGCTCCATATCACCTTGGTACAGCTGAAACTATAGACCACAAAAGTACTCCCTTCCAGCATCGATGTCTTCCTGCAAGAAAACATTGCCCCTGATTACAAGTTGCCGATCTCATGTTCCACATCAACCATTATTTTGAGTTATAGAAACAATAGTCTCCAGTATAAACTGTCTCCCACAAACTTCGTGACTTTAGGCAGTCTGATGACTTTCTAGACCAACGATTTAAAGCAAGAGAACTTTAGCACATTGAAAGAATGGTCGACTTTTTGTCATAGTTCTGGTTTAGTTTTACGGAATGGAAATTTGTGGAAAGATTTTATGGGATCAAACTGCTGAGGTCATCGGTCCCTAAGCTTACACACTACTTAATCTAACATAAACTAACTTACACCAAGGACAACACACACACCCATGCCCGAGGGAGGACTCGAACCTCCGACGGGAGAATCCGCGCGAGCCGTGACAAGGCGCCCTAGCCCGCGAGGCTACCCCGCGCGGCTTTAAGGAATGATGTGGCCTCATGTTCACAAGTATTTTACTCAAAGTGACATTTATAACGAAAACCTGCGCACTTCTAAATGTGGCTGGTGTCCCATCTCTAATGGCCACACAGTCGATGGCAAGTTACCCCTAACAAACAAAATTAAGTTACGTTAATATAAAGAGCAGTTCAACCCGCTAAGAAGATACCAGTGATAAATTTCGGATATCATCTCAAAAATTGTCATATTTTTCATTGTATCCAACTTTGTAAAATTGCATTTAATTTTATAAATGAAGTATTTTGCCCTTCCATTCGTTAATCCACTCCAACGGTTACCATCTGTGTAACATATTTGCCTGACGTTACCATTTTTCTGCTCATTTATTTTTTTCTCACGCTTGTAGTCTTAAGTTGGTTCCTTGCGCCATTCAGGCAGACGAATGTCTTCAGATTTTTCAGTTTTCTTAGACCGGCCTGAACAATTACTAGTTGCTGAAGTTACGTCAACGGAACTTTTTTCTTTGTCTGTTGACTGAGCTCGTCATGCCTTCTTACACCTTTAGTCCTTCCTCAGTTTACAGAAAAATGTATACATTAACATTGTTGTAGTAATTCCATTGTAACCAGGCAAACAAGTAAAAGTTATAGATATACGTATATACGATATCAGCTGTTATTATTTCTAGCTGTATCACTGTTCTCTTTTCGGACGCATAATACTCCAGCGATATAAATAGTAACTTTCTTTTTCTTATGTTGTTATTCAGCTTGTGGAGGACACCTCAGAGCTACAAAGAAGGTTAAACATCTCTATTCTCATGCGAAATATGGAGATCATAGTTACGAAAATGGAGCGGACTGTGACTGGGCGATAGAAGCACAACCTGGATTAATCATTCACCTAACTTTCCTCACATTTGAACTGGAAGATGAGCAAGACTGTGGCTATGACTCCGTAGAAGTATTCTCTGGATTAGATTCCAGTGGTCCATCCTACGGCCGGTTTTGTGGTAATTCGGTGAGTAAAAGGATTTTTCTATACAATGCTCTGTAATTACCTATAACTTATATACAAACTGTCATGATACCTATTTTTATGATAATGAAGTCAGATTACTACAGATTAAGGAGTACACAAAGCTCTAATGAGCTCATGATGATAAATCTTGATGTGAAGAAAATGATTCCATTAACACAAAATTGCAACACTCATAAGAAATAAAGTGGAAACTGCTGACATTGAGAGATTAAACGATTTTGTTATAATTACGAATTACACCAGATAGGTGAAAGAGCTGACAGAAAATATCCACTTTTGGATACCAGTACCAGCACCTATACGACTGGGAAGAGAGTTGAAGTCCAGTTACTTTCTCTGAACTACAGCTGTTACAACTGTCTCTAAATATTCCGGACATCAACAGGGGCACTTTTCACACCCGAAAATATCTCACATACTGTATGTTTTGGAACAGAATGCAGAATGAGATCTATACGGACTGTAAATTTCAGGCAAGGAGATTCTGCTGTTGAGTACCTTGGATAGAAATGACAAAATAGCAATCATTTGAGTGAACTGAGTTGTGTTCACAGAAGGAACCAGTCCGTACCAGGTCACCGTATCAGAACAAAGTCAGTGACGGGCTCTAGAACTGAAACGAAATCCAAGTTGTAGTGAATTCATCAACAAGCGTAAGCCGAGAGGAACAAAACAAATAGCATGGTCGTCTTACAGTAGAACTATGCTATTTAAGGGCGACGCATGATAATGCTTTGTGAACTGACTGCCGGTCACATGGCGGAGGGCCATTCGCCGACAGGTCGATCGGATAGTGGAGGCATCTTTAACTTAATCTCTAAATCAATACCTCACTGGACGGAGACAAATCCCTGTCTACTTTTAATCGTCACATGGGGCTAATACACTGATGTGACTAAAGCCATGGGATATCTCCTAATGTGTCGGACCTTCTCTTGCCTGGCGTAGTGCAGCAGCTGGAAGTTGCATGGATCCAACAAGTCGTAGGAGGTCCCATGCAGAAATATTGAGCCATACTGCCTCTATAGCCGTCCATAATTGTGAAAGCGTTGCCGGTGCAGAATTTTGTGCATGAACTGACCTCTGGATTATGTCCCATAAATCTTCGATTCGATTCATGCAGTGCAGTCTGGGTGGCCAAATCATGTTCTCCGATTGTCTAGAATGTTCCTCAAACCTACCTCAGTAGTTGCGGCCCGGTCACATTGCGCATTGTCATCCAAAAAATCCAACAGTGTTTGAGAACATGAAGTCCATGAATGGCTGCAAATGGTCTCCAAGTAGCCGAATAGAACAATTCCCAGTCAATGATCTTCTCAGTTGGATCAGAGGACCCAATCCATTCCATGTTAACACAACCCACATCATTATGGAGCCACCGCCGTCTTGTAAAGTGCTTGTTGACAACTTTGGTGTTTGGCTTCGTGGGTTCTACGCAACACTCGACCCCTACCATTAACTCTTACCAACTGAAATCGGGACTCATTTCAAGGCCACGGTTTTCCAGTCATCAAGGGTCCAACCGATATAGTCATGAGCCCAGGAGAGGCGCCGCGGGTGATGCTGTGCTGTTAGCAAAGGCAATCAACGTCGATTGACTGCTGCCACAGCCCATTAACGTCACATTTTGCCGCAGTGACGTAACGGATATGTTCGTTGTGAGGCCACGATTGATTTCTGCGGGTGTTTCACGCAGTGTTGCTTATCTGTTAGCACTTACATGTCTCAAATGTTCAAATGTGTGTGAAATCTTATGGGACTTAACTGCTAAGGTCATCATCCCTAAACTTACACACTACTTAACCTAAATTATCCTAAGGACAAACACACACACCCATGCCCGAGGGAGGACTCGAACCTCCGCTGGGACCAGCCGCACAGTCCATGACTGCAGCGCCCGAGACCGCTCGGCTTTACAAGTCTGTCCAAACGCCACTACTCTCGGTCGTTAAGTGAAGGCCGTCAGCCACTGAGTTGTCCGCAGTGAGAGCTAATGCCTGGAATTTGTTAATCTCGGCGCACTCCTAACCCTGCGGATCTCAGAATACTGAATTCCTGAATGATTTCCCAAACAGAATGTCCCATGTGCGTAGCTTCAACTGCTACTCCGCATTCAGAGTCTGCTATCTCCCCTTCATGTGGCCATAATCACGCCTGAAATCCTTATAGGTGAATCATTTGAATATACTAAATGACAACTTCGTCAGTGCACTGCTCTTTTATATGTAGTGTATACGATATTGCGACCATGTGGATATGTGCATATCACCATCCCATGACTCTTGTCACCTCAGCGTGTTGACAGGGTTTGTATGAGGTAGGGGGAGAGCAGTGCTGGGGTCGGTGCTAATGGATCCTGTCACATGACGACATTCGGCCTCTTGCTGAGGATGGCATATGTGGTCTGGGTGAAAGAGGGGCACAGCTTCCATGAACTGCCTTTCTTCATTGGAGTCCTTCATGGCCCACTGCAGCTTGCAGCAACGAAGAACATCGCAGAAACTTTGGGACATAAGTATGGGTAGGTGCCGCACGTAGTGACCGCTCGGTTTGAGGCGCCATGTCACGGATTGCGCGGCCCCTCCCGCCGGAGGTTCGAGTCCTCTCTCGAGCATGCGTGTGTGTGTTGTCCTTAGTGTAAGCTAATTTAAGTTAGTTTAAGTAGTGTGTAGAGAGGATATAAAATGTAGACTGGCAATGGCAAGGAAAGAGTTTCTGAAGAAGAGGGATTTGTTAACATCGAGTATAGATTGAACTGTCAGGAAGTCGTTTCTGAAAGTATTTGTATTGAGTGTAGCCATGTATGGAAGTGAAACATGGACGATAAATAGTTTGGACAAGAAGAGAATAGAAGCTTTCGAAATGTGGTGCTACAGAAGAATGCTGAAGATTAGATGGGTAGATCACGTAACTAAAGAGGAGGTATTGAATAGAATAGGGGAGAAGAGGAGTTTGTGGCACAACTTGACAAGAAGAAGGCACCGGTTGGTAGGGCATGTTCTGAGGCATCAAGGGATCACAAATTTAGCATTGGAGGGCAGCGTGGAGGGTAAAAATCGTAGAGGGAGACCAAGAGATGAATACACTAAGCAGATTCAGAAGGATGTAGGTTGCAGTAAGTACTGGGAGATGAAGAAGCTTGCACAGGATAGAGTAGCATGGAGAGCTGCATCAAACCAGTCTCAGGACTGAAGACCACAACAACAACAAGTAGTGTGTAAATCTAGGGACCGATGACCTCAGCAGTTTGGTCCCTTAGAAATTCACACACATTTGAACATGGGTAGGTGTGTCAGAATACGTCTAGTGACAAGGTGAGGGGCAGGCCTATGATTGTGGTTATTATGGTCCCATGTTATGTAACGTGTGGTTATTACGGCCCCAAGTTATGTAACTTGGGGGCACTGTTTGTGATGGCAGCAGCAGCCGTGGAAGGTTTCTGTGGTAAAGAGGTGATCAGTATCGGCTGTGATGTGAAAAATTTGACATTCCTGTGGCCAACTCCCCATGTCTAACAGAAAGTGTTAGCACAGATGTGAAAATCCCTCTGTTATCATGGTTATGTGCCAAGCTCAGTGATTGCTTTCTCAACTTCAATAAGTAGAATATTGTGCAACGTCTACAGCAGTACAGAAGTTTTGAACTGATATGTGGTGAGGTGGCTCGTCAGTGCTTCCTCAGATGACGCTGACACCATGATCTTATGCATATGTGTCTTTTAGGTCTTGACTACCAATCTACCTCTTACTTAGTTACCAGGCGAATGGGAGTGGTGGCCAGGAGCGGCTATTATGTTGACAACAATCTTTGAACACAGAGGGGATGAACTGAGGACTGTTGTCACAGGTAACAATGGGGTGTGCTCTTTCAGTAGTGAATACGGTGGACAAGACGCGGATTTCTGTGTTTGTATAGGTCTTTGACATACATACTAAGTAGGGAAGATTGAGAGAGTATCCATTGCCAACAGCCACATTGGTCTCTCCTCCTCCAGAGGTGTTTCAAGTGAGGCTATGGAGAGAAACGCTTTGCATGGCCTGACTGGTTTTGGACCATATGCTCTTTGGTGGAACTTCTCCAATATTTTCAGTCGGATCATTGCGGTTTTGGAGGGACCATCCCAGTATCCTCTTAAAGTAATTTGTGGAAATCACAGGGAAGCTAAATCAAAATTACTCGTCAGGGATTTGAAACCTGGTTCTCTCGAACATCTTAAGCTGCAGCGATACATCGTCAGGTAATAAGGCTGGAAGCTCTGAAAGAGTTGAAAGCGTAGTGTCTGATTGCAGCTGATGTTAAGGAGGAAGGTGGGATAAGTTGAACTTACAGGTATGTGAGATATACAGGACTGAAAGGAAAATGATAGAAACAGAACACTGAAGTTGTAAAAAGAGTACTCTAATGAGTTTAAGAGAAATTTATATGGTTGGAACAATGGGATTAGCAACAGCCTAAATTGAAGTGAACATCAGCCAAAGGCGAAGCTTGCTTAGTTGTGTGAGTAAGCATCTTTCACGTTTAAATGAAGCGTCAGAATGGATGGATGATTCCCAAGTGTGGAGCAGTGAAGCGACTGATGTTTAGCCATTCGTGGGGAGGTGAAGGAACTACATGAAATGTATTCGCAGGTGCGAATATGAACAACCATCACCCGCGTAGTGATATGACGACAATGAAAATTTGTGCCTGACCAGGACTCGATCCCGGATCTCGCGGTTGTCGCGAACAGACTATCCGAGCACACTTCACGACTATATCCAAATTTCGATCTGTCGCCGACCGTGTGCCTACATGCGTGTATCCATCCATGTCCGAAGGAACACTGTATTGTTCTTCTGAACAACACAAGCACTGCAATATCTTAAACGAAGGAACTGTTCGGACGAAAGGAAGAGTCCCATCTGTACTTGACGTATAGCGGACAGTTTAAATATTATTTTATTACTGAAGTGATAGTAACTTCGGATTTTACGAGGCCAGAACATTCATGGTGGTAGTATTCGTAACAGAGTAGCAGGTTTTACATGGGCGGGAGGTTTATAGCCTTCGGCAATGTGTTCAGTATATGTTATGAACTAAGGACAGCGAAAGGTTTGTTGTGCAGCTTCTCTAATATGTGTCTACAATTGACACACACATCATAGTTATTAACGAGGTGGACTTATAAAAATATGAAGAATTCAAAGGGAAAATTAATGCTCACTTGACCAATAAATACAAAAAACATGGTAAAAATTTTAAAAACGTCGGGTACCAACTAAACTATTTACAGAATTAGCTACCGAAACAAATAATCTGCCTAGAAATGCTACATTAAGGTACTGACAACGAGAAAAGTGAATATGTAAATAACATTCATGGTGGTAGTATTCGTTACAGAGTAGCAGTTTTTACATGGGCGGGAGGTTTATAGCCTTCGGTAATGTGTTCAGTATATGTTATGAACTAAGGATAGCGAAAAGTTTGTTGTGTAGCTTCTCTAATTTGTGTCTACAATTGACACTCACATCATAGTTATTAACGAGGTGGACTTATAAAAATATGAAGAACTCAAAGGGAAAATTAATGCTCACTTGACCAATAAATACAAAAAACATGGTAAAAATTTTAAAAACGTCGGGTACCAGCTAAACTATTTACAGAATTAGCTACCGAAACAAATAATCTGCCTAGAAATGCTACATTAAGGTACTGACAACGAGAAAAGTGAATATGTAAATAACATTCATGGTGGTAGTATTCGTTACAGAGTAGCAGGTTTTACATGGGCGGGAGGTTTATAGCCTTCGGTAATGTGTTCAATATATGTTATGAACTAAGGATAGCGAAAAGTTTGCTGTGCAGCTTCTCTAATTTGTGTCTACAATTGACACACACATCATAGTTATTAACGAGGTGGACTTGTAAAAATATGAAGAACTCAAAGGGAAAATTAATGCTCACTTGACCAATAAATACAAAAAACATGGTAAAAATTTTAAAAACGTCGGGTACCAACTAAACTATTTACAGAATTAGCTACCGAAACAAATAATCTGCCTAGAAATGCTACATTAAGGTACTGACAACGAGAAAAGTGAATATGTAAATAAGAAGAGCAGATGGGATCTAATAGAGAGCATCATGACGGATACAGGGATTAGTGAACACTAAGTCATTGTAGCGAGACTCAAAACCATATCAACCAAAACCACTATAAATAAACGCAAAATATATCGATTTAAAACAGCAGATAAAAATTCGCTTGATGGCTTCCTAAGAGAGAGTGTCCATTCCTTCCAAGCTAATTATGTAAGTGTAGACCAGATATGGCTCTAATTCAAGGATACAGCATCGACAGCATAAGTTAATAAGAGACGGGACTGATCCACCATGGTACAAAAAACACGTCAGGACACTGTTGCAGAAGCAACCAAAAAAGCATGCCAAATTCAGAAGAACGTAAAATCTCCAAGAGTGGCTAAGTTTCACGGAAGCTCGAAATTTAGTGATAAAGTTAATGTGAGATGCTTTTAATAGTTTCCACAATGAAACATTGTCTCAAAATATTGGTAGATAACCCAAAAAAATTCTGGTCGCATGTAAAGTACACCAGTGGCGAAAAACAGTCAATACCGCCACTGCGCGATAGCGATGGAAATGTTACCGATGATGGTGCCACTAAAGCGGAGTTACTAAATACAGTTTTCCGTAATTCCTTCACGAAAGAAGACGAAGTAAATATTCCAGAATTTGAAACCAGAACAGCTGTTAGCATGAGTGGCATAAAAGTAGATATCCTACGTGTTGCGAAACAACTCAAATCACTTAAGAAAGGCAAGTCTTCCGGTCCAGATGGTATACCAATCATGTTCCTTTCAGAGTATGCAGACAAAATAGCGCCTTTCTTAGCAGTCTTACACAATCGCTCACTTGACGAAAGGTCTGCTCCTAAAGACTGGAAAGTAGCACAGGTCACCCCAATATTCAAGAAAGGAAATAGGAGTAACCCATTGAATTACAGACCCATGTCACTGACCTCAATTTGCAGTAGGATTTTGGAGCATATACTGTACTCGAACATTATGAATCACTTTCAAGAAAAGACTTGTTGATACTTAACCAACACGGATTCAGAAAATATCGTTCTTGTGCAACACAGCTAGCTGTTTATTCCCATGAAGTAATGAGTGCTGTCGACAAGGGATCTCAGATCGATTCTATATTCCTAGATATCCAGAAGGCAAAGATACCGTTCCTCACAAGCGACTATTAACCAAATTGCGTGCATATGGAGTATCATCTCAGTTGTGTGACTGGATTCGTGATTTCCTCTCAGACAGGTCACAGTTCGTAGTGATAGACGGTAAGTCATCGAGTAGAACAGAAGTGATATCTGGCGTTTCGCAAGGTAGTCTCATAGACCCTCTGCTGCTCCTGATATACATAAATGTTCTAGGTGATAATCTGAGCAGCCCCCTTAGATTGTTTGCTGATGACGCTGTAATTTACCGGCTAGTAAAATCACCAGACGATCAATTCCAATTACAAAATGATCTAGAGAGAATTTCTGTATGGTGCGAAAAGTGGCAATTGGCACTAAACAAAGAAAAGTGCGAGGTCACCCTAATGGTTAATAAAAGAAATCCGATCAGTTTTGGGTATACGATAAATCGCACAAATCTAAGGGCTGTCAATTCGACTAAATAGTTAGGAATTACAATTACGGGCAACTTAAATCGGAAAGATCACATAGATAATATTATGGGGAAGGCAAAACAAAGACCGCGCTTTGTTGGCAGAATACTTAGAAGATGCGACAAACCCAGTAAAGAGACAGCCTACACTACACTTGTCCGTCCTCCGTTGGAATATTGCTCCGCGGTATGGGATCCTTACTAGATAGGATTTACGGAGGACATCGAAAAAGTGCAATGAAGGGCAGCTCGTTTCGTTGTATCGCGCAATAGGGATGAGAGTGTCACTGATATGATACGCGAGTTGGGGTGGCAGCCCTTGAAACAAAGGCGGGTTTCTTTGCGGCGAGATCTATTTACGAAATTTCAACCGTCAACTTTCTCTTCCGAATGCGAAAATATTTTGTTGACACCCACCTACGTAGGGAGAAATGGTCATCAAAATAAGAGAAATCAGAGCTCGAACGAAAAGATATAGGTGTTGCTTTTTCCCACGCGCCATTCGAGAGTGGAATGGTAGTGAAGTAGTATGAAAATGGTTCGATGAACCCCCTGCCAGGCACTTAAGTGTGATTTGCAGAGTAACCATGTAGATGTAGAGCAACAATTTACTGGTCGCTAAATGGCTCTGAGCACTATGCGACTTAACTTCTGAGGTCATCAGTCACCTAGAACTTAGAACTATTTAAACCTAACTAACATAAGGACATCACACACATCCATGCCCGAGGCAGGATTCCAACCTGCGACCGTAGCGGTCGCTCGGTTCCAGACTGTAGCGCCTAGAACCGCACCGCCACTCCGGCCGGCTACTGGTCGCTAAACCAACTACTCTGTACTGTCAACTATTCTCCATGTATTTGAACGGAATGAATCACTCTAACATTGTTGAGCTGAACCAGTTTTGGTGAGAAGATCTATCAGTTTGTGACGCAGTTACTGTACCATTAACAGAGCCATAGTTTCTAACAAATGGTTCAAACGGCCCTCAGCACTATGGGACTTAACATCTGAGGTCATCAGTCCCCTAGAACTAGAACTACTTAAACCTAACTAACCTAAGGACACCACACACATCCGTGTCCGAGGCAGGATTCGAACCTGCGACCGTAGCTGGATAACGAGAGAGTGGTTGGATTACCGCTCATTGAAATATCGTATATCTTACGCAGTATCGACTAAATGTTAGTTTTGCCCCATGTGAAAATAATGCACGTTTCAGTTCATAAATTTTATTACGTGATATTGCTGTCGTTTGCATAAAACTCATCACTATCGGAAGTAATTACACTACTGGCCATTAAAATTGCTACACCACGAAGATAACGTGCTACAGACGCGAAATTTAACCGACAGGAAGAAGATGCTGTGATATGCAAATGATTAGTTTTTCAGAGCATTCACCCAAGGTTGGCGCCGGTGGCGACACCTACAACGTGCTGACATGAGGAAAGTTTCCAACCGATTTCTCATACACAGACAGCAGTTGACCGGCGTAGCCTGGTGAAACGTTGTTGTGATGCCTCGTGTAAGGAGGAGAAATACGTACCTTCACGTTTCCGACTTTGATAAAGGTCAGATTTCTACCCTATCGCGATTGCGGTTTATCGTATCGCGACATTGCTGCTCGTGTTGGCGAGATCCAATGACTGTTAGCAGAATATGGAATCGGTGGGTTCAGGAGGGTAATACGGAACGCCGTGCTGGATCCCAACGGCCTCGTATCACGAACAGTCGAGATGACAGGCATCTTATCCGCATGGCTGTAACGGATCGTGCAGCCACGGGTCGATCCCTGAGTCAACAGATGGGGACGTTTGCAAGACAACAACCATCTGCACGAACAGTTCGACGACGTTTGCAGCAGCACGAACTGTCAGCTCGGAGACCATGGCTGCGGTTACCCTTGACGCTGCATCACAGACAGGAGCGCCTGCGATGGTGTACTCAATGACGAACCTGGGTGCACGAATGGCAAAACGTGATTTTTTCGGATGAATCCAGGTTCTGTTTACAGCATCATGATGGTCGCATCCGTGTTTGGCGACATCGCGGTGAACGCACATTGTAAGCGTGTATTCGTCATCGCCATTCTGGCGTATCACCCGGCGTGATGGTATGGGGTGCCATTGGTTACACGTCTTGGTCACCTCTTGTTCGCACTGACGGCACTCTGAACAGTGGACGTTATATTTCTGATGTGTTACGACCCGTGGCTCTACCCTCCATTCGTTGTCTGCGAAACCCTACATTTCAGTAGGATAATGCACGGCCGCATGTTGCAGGTCCTGTACGGCCCTTTCTGGATACAGAAAATGTTCGACTGCTGCCCTGGTCAGCACATTCTCCAGACCTCTCACCAACTGAAAACGTCTGGTCAATGGTGGCCGAGCAACTGGCTCGTCACAATACGCCAGTCACTACTCTTAATGAACTGTGGTATCGTGTTGAAGCTGGATGGGCAGCTGTGCCAGTACACGCCATCCAATCTCTGTCTGACTCAATGCCCAGACGTGTCAAGGCCGTTATTATGGCCAGAGGTGGTTGTTGTAGGTACTGAATTCTCAGGATTTATGCACCCAAACTGCGTGAAAATATAATCACATGTCAGTTCTAGTATAATATATGTGTGCCATGAAAACCCGTTTATCATCCCCATTTCTCCTTCGTGTAGCAATTTTAATGGCCAGTAGTGTAACTGAGTCGGAACCATTCGTGTGAGTAACATTACAATCTAACTTACATTTTATTTCTACAACATGTTTATTTAATATCAGTTTTTGTGGCTGAGATCGCTAATGCAAACTAGCGACATTGTGAGCTGGGTGGAAGTAGCCGGTTATAAAAGTTAAGAAAAAATATAAAGTTCCAGAATTTGGCCAGAAAGGAGACTTTGCGCCAATGCAAATTTACAAATGTGGGTAAATTCAGGGCTAACATGTGCAGAACAGTACTTTAATATTCTACTAGGCACTCCATCATAACCATGAGAGTCCTTAGTCTTCAGTGATTTAATTATATACTCAATCTCCCCGTTGTCTGTATCACAGAGGAGTATTTCAGATATCAATCTCGGAAAGGCATTTACCAAGAAAGTTATATGATTCCTAGTAGAAACTCGATTCTTATTTAATTCAACAGCAACATTCAGAAAATGATTGTTAAATACTGTAAATATATCTGATTTATCAGTAAAAAAATATTTTACTACAAACTGACTTTATATCTTCGACCTTGTGCTGCTGACCAGACACTTCCTTCACAACTGACCTGTGAATAGCAACATTTTTAAGCACCTTATAGTACTGTTTGTAATGGACTGTGGCTACTTCTAACATACTGATACAATTCCCACTTTGTTCTACATGAATCCTTACCCCACTAGTCAGCCACCCGGGCTGCCTATTACTGCTAGTACCCTGTTTAGAACGTTCTAAAGGAAATCATCTCTCAAAGAGCATGAGAAATTTGTTAAGGAAAACATTATATTTATCATCTATGTTACCGGCTATATAAACATCCTGCCACTCTTGTTCCCTGACAAGGTTTAAAAAACTCTCTATTGCTGTTGGATTCACTTTCCGACATAGTTTGTAAGTACATGTGACATTTGTTTGAGTACAAAAGCCTCTTCGTGTTAAAATTTGTGCATCATGGTCTGAAATGCCATTCGAGCTTTTACGAACGAAATACCCATCTAGTAATGAAGAATGAATAAAAATAATTTCTATGGATGTGCTACTGGTCCCCTGCACCCTAGTTGGAAAAACTACAGTCTGCATCAGGTCATATGAATGTAGGAGATCTACCAACATCCTTTTCCTTGCACCATCATATACAAAATTTATAATGAAGTCACCACAAATAACTAATTTCTGGTACTTCCTACAAAGTGAATCAAGAACCCTCTCTAGCTTGAGCAGAAATGCTCTGAAGTCAGAGTTAGGGGACCTATAAACAACAACAATTAGAAGTTTAGTTTC
Organism: Schistocerca nitens; assembly: GCF_023898315.1. Classification (NCBI taxonomy): domain Eukaryota; kingdom Metazoa; phylum Arthropoda; class Insecta; order Orthoptera; family Acrididae; genus Schistocerca; species Schistocerca nitens. The sequence goes on along the minus strand of NC_064616.1, from coordinate 552,812,054 downwards.
ACTAGATTCAACTGCTCCTGCACAACATTCAAATATCTGTTCAGTGCAGTGCTGTGATACATCTATGGACTCAAATGGAATACTGTTTTTTGCGTACATTGCCACTCCTCTACCCCACAAGGAACTCCTTGAAAAACAGCCAGGTAATCTGTATCGTGGCAAAGGAAGTCTCTGAATTGTCAAATTATTTAAGTGGTGTTCAAACATACCAATAATTTGAGAGTCAACATCTATGAGCAGTTCACTAACTTTATCTCTAATACCTCTTATATTTTGTTGAAATATGCTGATTCCTTCTCTACTTGGAAACATGACATCCTCTGAAGGTGAGCCTGTAATTAGACGGACTTTCTTTAAGCAGGTATACCTATCAGTTGACTCCATTTTAAGGAAGGTGCAGCTCTAACACCAACTACTACAGGAATTTCTCCATGAGTGATCCCACCACTACCCACTACACTGTCACCTATAAGCATTGGCAGCCTCCCCTTCCCATACCTACCCAGGTGCAGGCTATGCCTAGTGAAACCTGATCTGCTGATAGACCCAACTGGCAACACTGAAATGCGACTCATGCCCTCTGCCATCAGCGCTCTCTCCAGCCCCATGTTAATGCGCCTAACAGCCATATTAAGATGAGGCCGATATAATGCTGAAACAGTTGCACGAAATGTACATTAGTGCCACCAGTTTCAGAAGTTATCTTTAGCAGCTCACCACCTACATCATATTCCGCAGTATTGGGGCAAGGGGGGTTCTGTGCCACTCTGAATTGTTGCCAGATGTATCCAAGATGGCGGCGATGACGTCACCCAAGATGGCTACTTGTAGACTTGTCAACAGTGCAAGACATCATCCAAGATAGTGGCTATGACATCAGCTGATTACACAAGTACCGTTATCCAAGATGGCAGCTTTTGGCAGGAAGAAGCTCAATTCTGCTACCTCTACTAACCTAACCCCCCTCCCCTCCCCCCCACCAGAAAAATGGCGGGAAGTTCAAATTCCAGCAGGATTATGCATCACACCTGAGAAAATGGTGGGTCTGTTGGGTTACCTCCACTAACCTAAGTCATATGACCACAACTTCTTCCTATGAAATGGCACCAAGTTAGAATTTTGGCTGCAAAGAATGGTCAATTCGCGTATCTCTATTAAACTAAGAAAATGGCGCGAGAGAAAGAACTCTTTGACTAACCTCAGTCACCTGACCACTCACCTCATCCTAAGAATTTGTGGGAAAAGGACTCGACCAGTGCTGGACATAAGTTCTTATTTAAACAATTTCATGCAGTACGGTCATCCGGTGTGTTTACCACAAGATCTGGACTCCAACTGACTTATTACACAGCGCCACCACAAGAGTGCACGGTCGTCCAAGATGGCAGCCATGACGTCAGGTGATGACGCAACTACCGTAATTCAAGATGGGGGCAAACAGTGTATTCACCATTAGGCCTAGTACAAATTGGCACCACCAGAGAGCACTACCGTAATGTCACAGACACACTGATAGGGTTTCACACCCAAAATCCAAGATGGCGGCAACAAGAAATTTAAAGAGTGCCATGCCCCCCTCCCAGGTGTGAAATTAAAATTTTGTCAGATATTCGCGAGTGCCATGTCCACCTTGGAAGGAAATAGTCAAATTCTCCACCATGTTCCTCAACTGACTGCCACGTCCCCTAACAACCCATGCTGGCAGGCTAACGTGCACCAACGTTTACTGATGTGTACTAACGTTCACTACCATGTACTAACATGCACAGCTCATAACATCATCCAAGATGGCGGCTGTGACGTCAGTTGATGATGCAAGTGCCACACCCCCCTGGTGGCAAGTTTGAATTTTGGCAGGGAAAAAGGTCACTTGGGGTTTCTGTAATAACCTAAGAAAATCGTGGAAAAATAGGACACTTGGACTACCGCCACTAACCTAAGTCACCCGACCGCCACCTCTTCCTAGGGATTGGTGAGAAAAGGACTCAGCCTGCACTGGGCTGGTGGAGAGAGGAATGAGTGCACTTTATTTATTATCGAACAATTTATTTAGGATTGGAGTATGTTTGTTACACTGACACAAGAAACACGCGCTGACATGCTTTGGGTCATGTCACACAGTCTGCAGACCTGCAAACTAGTCATAAATAACGCAACAGACACACCTGCTAATTGTAGACTATCGAAGTAATGCATTCCACAGCCTACACATACGCAGACTACTACACCGAAATAATATCAGTGCAGACCTGCAATCTGCTCCTAAATAATGCGGCACACTCAGTTAAACTGACCAAATAGCGCCTAGTACAGCCTACAGACCCACTCGCAAAATAATGCAACAGATACTCGCAGACACTGCCCACCGCCTTTTGTCCATTGGACCGCACACAGTCACAGAAGTCGGGAGGTACCTGTAAACGCTGCGCTAGTGCACATGATACTCCTTAAAGCCTGTACTATAGTAAGTTGATGGGCTTCACCTTAAGAGAAAGGATTTTTGTATAGACATTGACCGCGTGTACCTGAATGGAGGCAAATCAGACTTACACCCACTCAGTAACAACAATGATACGTCAAGCAAGTCCTAAATGCAACTACACGTCAGGATGGACAAGAAACAACACAGAAGATGTTACCAATTTGTTAATAATACGGTCGCCAGCCTAATTAGGCATTAACTGAGTTTCTTCCCTGTACAAGTTGATGTACGTTCGAGCATAACAACACGTAGTAACACTGCATAATATGGTAAATTTTAGAACCATAAAATCTACTGAACTGATAATTTCACTTTCTGTACCAATATGGGTAAACCATAAATACATAACATTACACTATAATGTTTACTACAAAACTTCGTACTGTCCATTGATCTGATTATAATCAGGCATATGTTACCCTAGAAATAGCACTTTCGAAACACACACACAATGTCAATTTTGATAAATGTAAAACACTGATAAATTTTGGTTTTTGTATTGGCTTTAACTTTGCTGGTCTAATCAGTTTAGAACACTTCAGAACTCAAATGAACAAAAAAAGGGGGGGGGCCTGAAACTGTTATGATCACTGTATTGAAACTATTAACTATTGAAAGCATTAAGCACTCAAGATTTCCAATATATGAATTACTACTCTTTTTTAGCTTATTTCCTGCTCATTTAACTACCATTATATCTGCATCAAAATAATTAAACTTCATTACTAAACCAATTTCAAAATTATCTTCCCACCTTGTCAGACTTTTGTTATTTACCTATAGATTCATTAACAAAACAGTTCTTTAAACATCATTCTAACATAGCTAGGTCTGCAAGTAATTATTGTTAACATAAACTTTAAATCTTCATCTCGGGACACTCGGATTGCACAACATGTGGAAAGGACCCTGTCTAGGTTAGTTGTGAGGATAATTAAATGATAGGACAGTTCTGGTAAAATTTAAGTTGTTATTGAACAGTATGGAACAAAAGTAACACTGGTCCACACGAATACAGTACTAAAAGTTTCAACCTGTTTGTATCGATGTGGCGGTTGGCGGGCAGCGAGATGGCGAGGCACAGGGCACACATACAATCACAGCAATGGCTCTTGATGTATCGGCACTTTGCTTCTTCTTAGCGTCGCAATTCTTTCCCATTTAGTGCCTATGGAATTTTGCCATGCTGTATAGGCGTCGGGACGGCACATCCGAGGCTCAATGAAACTACGTCTTCCAGGAGAGCCTCCTCGATCCAGAACGTGTGGCTCAGACCAATGCCCAACTCCGACTACTACTGCTGAGCCCGTTATGCCGTGCAGCGCTCGTGTGCATTTTCCCGCGCTCGCCTGCCATCCACCTTTTACCGCTCCCCTACAGACAGGGTATTCACCAGAGGTTTTGCATTCTACATATCCCAATACATTGCCTACGTATGGACCAGACGCACAATTACAACTTTAACATCTTACAACAGATTCAACGTTTCTTACATTTCAATTCTGTTACAATATTGTTTGACATTTGACATAAACATTAATATTCACATCGAAGTTTGTTTACAGTTTTCTTAACACAATGACATGAAAAGAAAAGAAATGAAATCAGAATATCGATTACACTAATTTATCAAAATTCAGAAGAAAAAAAATTATTATATGTACAATAGGACAACGTTGTTGTTGTTACATACCGACAGCCCTGTGAAGTGACATGGCCATCAGCTCTCAAACCACACACAGGCACCCATTCGGGTCCCACACGCATGAGGTGGAGCATCCCTTTCATACACAACACCAGAGAGATTACTCTCAAAATGTGTGTTCACCTAGGCACAGTTGATGACATTACCAGATGGGAGTGAAGACCTATGTACAAACCGCAGGTGCTCCAAGGCGGGCTGCATGCACGTGATCACCGTTGCTGGCATGAATGCTCACTCTACCTGTGGTCGGCCAAAGAGATTATTGCCGAGCGATGCTGCATAAATCCGTTCCAGAATGGCACACGTTGCTTTCTCCCTAGCGGTTGTTATGGACCATGCATCACGTGTGGCTGACACATTGCCACGCGTAGCTACATACCATCACAAGTGTATCTAGCAACGTTCTCAATGTTATACTGAAGCGACATGGCTATCTAAAATACCAACCAATTCGAACTTCACTAAATTGTATAGTGTTCTAGAAATACTTAATGTGCGCTTTTGTAGGAGTTTTCATGATTTCTTAGCTGGTATGCATGGAAATTCTTCCCTAACGGAGCCTGTTTACGAAAATTGCGCAGAATAACAAAGAATGCATGCTTCCCAGCGGTCCTTACGTGATACCCTTCCTGCTCTCAACATACGCAAATGGTCTCACAGCTATGTAGAGACTCCTATATCTCAGCACAAAGAATGTCTTGTGAATGAATCGAGCATTACGATTGGCTCTTATCGAATTTACCCACCGAATTACTGATGCCGTCGGTATTGAAGCATGATCAACCTTTTCTTTCTTTCTGCAGATGAGACTTTCAGCAGTAAAATTATTTTGCACAGATAGCCAAATTGCATTTACAGTTAAACCCACAAAGTTGTCTACAGATCATCAAACACATACTAGACTCACTAGAATATCGGAAGCCAGGAACATATTTACCAGTGTAACTACAATTAAATATTACATTTCCTGCTACATTCTGACACCAATCGATGTACAGGTAATGTCTCTTCGTGATGGCTGTGCTTGTGGAACGAATCTCAGTGTCTATAGCGCACATAATTTTCCACGTAAAAATCTCTCTCATACCCTCACGGATATCGATGTGCAGACTCTACGCGTCCCTCACGATAGCACAAGCAGTCACCTTCCCCTGTCATGCCACAACATAAACCACAGTAACTTTACAATGCAATATACACACGTTTTACACAACATTAGGGACAGTAACTATACAGTGCAATATATACATATTTTAAACAAAGAGAGCAATTATCTTTTATATCTGTACAGCACCCAAAAAAATTATGGTAAGCCAATCCGGTTATATCTGACAATTCCCCTTGTCCTAGGGAAGCACCGTCCACTTTTCATTCATTTTACAGATGTGACTTTCAGCAGCAAAAAAGCTGTTTTACACTGATCGCCATATTGCACCAACAACTGAGCCTTGCTAAGTGCCATACATATCGTCAAATACGGAAATACTCTTACTCAATTACACTGCTCTCCCAGTGAGAACAGGAGCTTGAATATTAGAGCGTGAAATTGATCTCCAACGAAGCGATATATCACTGCATATCGTGTCGATGTAGTAAACATACAATTCGTATCCTCCACCATACAAAATCATCACTCTCAGAACTTTTGTGCAAAGACTGGCCTGCTTCCCCCTAGAAACAAACGCGTTACTGTTTCTGGTCCAGACCTGCTTCCCTGCTTGCTTTTTTTCTACACCCATCTCCAGACTCTGCGATTACAAGAACAAATATATTTTTACATAGTTTGCACACAGCTGTATCCAACTGATCGCTCATGCAACATAATTCCATAAATGAAGACTGGGGATTATTTCCATACTAACCCGAAACTTTAGCTAGGTGGAGCGTTTTCCACACCACTGAGTAACAGAAACAAACAGACGAAAAATGCTAATTCCACACATGAATACTGATCTCGGTAACAGATGTAACAGATTCGAAATCATCCCTATAATTTACAAGGTCAACTAAGGTGCTTTTCATGTCTAGATAACCGGCAAACATGTCTTCCACATGCTAGATGCACACCCCACAATCGATCTTCTCTCAACTAAATAAAGGCACCAAATGTGTAGAAGCAGTCTACCAGACAATCTACATGGGGCAGAATAACAGTCCAGTGCAAACGCACCTCCATACACAATCTTCTCAAATTTCCACTTGATCACAAGAGCTGCCCAACACATACTAAGTATTAGTTTGGTATTCGGTCGTCTAGGGGACGGCAAAGTTAACTCACATACATTCCTATATTCCAACAGGCCTCTGCATTTGGATAGCTCCTGTCGTTAATGGGAAATGTTAGTCATTCCAGCACAGGTCACCGTTGATGCAGGCAGAGCCCACACAGGTAGAACCAATCATTCTAAGAAATCGGTCACATATGTTTTATTCCTCTAATTACAACTAAATGTTACGATCACGGTCTCAATTCAACAGCATTCGACAATGAATGAAATATTGGACATACACCCTGCTGAAGGCTGGGACTCTGGAAACAGAAATATCTGTACTGTCCTTAGACTATAGAACAATACTTTAGAGTTGATAGCTCGGTTGATTTATGTAAAAATGCGACGAACTCCAATCGTCTGCAGCTCCATCGCACATAAAAATCATTCGTTTCTTGTTCTTCTTAACTGTGTGCTATTACATCACGGCACTTTGAAATCTGTTACTATACATCAATAAGCAGTGCTAAGCTCCTCAACATGGGTGCATCTCGAGATAGGTGAGGACTCAAACAGCTCCATTCATTCACGAGACGTGGAGTGTCGCAGTCTTCTTCTGGTTGGTTCCTGATTAATTCAATAATGGTACTGCAGGACTGGTTGGCCAATGACAGTGTGAGGAAAGTTTTTCACTCTCTAATTTTACCCTAAGATGGCGAGAATGCTCTGTCACTCCCACACATTGAGAGATAGATTGTAAATTAAACACTATGCTCGAGGTGATAGAAATATTTGGCGCGCTGTCTGGCATACTTTGATGATTTATGTGTTCCAGAGTTAACACCGAATGGGCATACTACACAGTCATCTATCCATGTTCACAATGATACTTGCAAAGTGGAGAAAGGGTGGTTTAGCTATGATACTGAAACTGGGGAAACATGCTGTTACATCATTGACTGGTGCTGAAACTGTAAAATTGTTAAAATTGTTCACGCTATCAACTGCGATGCTTATTATTAGACCACATCAATGGTGTCTTTTCCATCCCATCTGTGCAGTGGCACGTTGTTGGTTACCTCATGATTGACTGATACAATTTACTAGAGTGCAACTTGGTTATTATTTTAGATAGCCATGTGGCTTCAGTATAACATTCAGAATGTTGATAGATGCACTTCCAATGGTATTTAGCTATGCGCAGTAATGCGTCAGCCACGTGTCATGCATGGTCCGTTACAATTGCTAGAGAGAAAGCAGCCTGTGCTATGCTGGAACGGATTTCTACAGCGTCGCTCAGCAATAAGCTCTTCGCCGGACCGCAGGTACAGTGAGCGTTCACACCAGCAGCTTTGAACACGTGCGCATGGCCCACCTTGGAGTGTCTGCACTTTGTATATAGGTCTTTGCTCCCGTCCGGTAGTGTCATCAACGGTGCCTAGGTGAACACGTATTTTGAGTGTCATTTCTCAGGTGTTGAGTATGAAAGGGATGCCACCACCTCATGCATGCGGGACCCGAATGGGCATTACTTTGTGAGTGTGTCTGTAGGCTGTGCTAGGCGCTATTTGGACAGTTTACGAATACTGAGCGTGTCTACACATGAGGAGGAGGAGATTAGTGTTTAACGTCCAGTCGACAACGAGGTCATTAGAGACGGAGCGCAAGCTCGGGTGAGGGAAGGATGGGGAAAGAAATCGGCCATGCCCTTTCAAAGGAACCATCCTGGCATTTGCCTGAAGCGATTTAGGGAAATCACGGAAAACCAAAATCAGGATGGCCGGAGACGAGATTGAACTGTCGTCCTCCCGAATGCGAGTCCAGTGTGCTATCTACACATGACTGTGCTGTATTATTAAGGAGCAGTTTGCAGGTCTGTACTGATATTATTTCAGTGTAGTAGTTTGCGTGTGTGTAGGCTGTGGAATGCATTACTTCGATAGTCTACAATTAGCAAGCACGTCTGTTGCATAATTTATGAGTAGTTCGCAGGTCTGCAGACTGTGTGATGTGACCCCAAGCAGTTCGGAGCGTGTGTTTTGTATCAGCGTAATAAACATACTCCAATCCTAAATAAATTGTTCGAAAATAAATAAAGTATACTCTTTCCTGACTCCACCAGCCCAGTGCAGGCTGAGTCCTTTTCTCACCAATCCCTAGGAAGAGGTGGCGGTTGGGTGACTTAGGTTAGTGACGGTAGTCCAAGTGACCTATCTTCCCACGAATTTATGAAGTTGGTAGAGAAATCCCAAGTGACCTTACTTCCCACCAGGGGAGTGTGCCACTTGCATCATCAACTGACGTCACGGGCGCCATCTTGGATTACGTCATGCGCTGTGCACGTTCGTATATGTTAGTACACATTAGTACTCTTTAGTACATCTTAGTGTGCGTTAGTACACGTTAGTGCACAGTAGTACAGTTAGTAAACGTTTGTACACGTTTGCCTGCCAATATGGGTTGGTAAGAGGACGTGGCGGTCGGTTGAGGATCGTCGTGGAGTCTTTAACTATTTCCTTCCAAGTTCAGGTGGGCGTGGCAATCGCGAAAACCTGACAAAATTGTAATTTCCCACCTGGGAGTGGGTGTGGCACTTTTTGAATTTCCCGCCACCACCATCTTGGATCTGGTGTGTTAACCTTATCAGTGTGTCTGTGACATCACGGTGACTCCCAGTATGGAAACAGCCTCAAAATGCCCATTACAACTTCCAGATGACAGCAAAGTGGCATTGCAGCACTTCATGACTTTATAAATTGACAATGGCATATCTCTTTGACTGAGTTAAGATTTATCATACTTTTAGATAATAACGAGGCTAGAGTGATACAAACGTCAGAATTTTTTGTTGTGTCTCAACTCTTTCCCATCCAAGAGGAAGGGTGTTTCTATGCATCTTAAAGTACTGACTCGACTAATTTTAAGTGATCAGCCATTGTAAGACAACCATTAGCACACTTGTCGATTTTCCTTATGTATATAGTTTCTGTATTTTATAATCATTTTTAATATACAGTAGTTTCCATGACATAGGTCTGATTTAGAATGAGCATGTGATGTTTAAACCCTTGTGAGGAGTTAAATCGCATATTACTTCATTATTGTAAGTAAAAACGCTGAAGACCAACTCATTAAGGTCTGAGAAATAATAACTCTGTGACAGAGACTACAAATGTCATCTCATAAACTGAATTAATTCCAAATATCTTGTATACCATTACACTTGTTAAGGCTAACGTGCACATTAAGGGAAAATGCATCCTTGTGGAGATCTCATTCAGAATTCATGTACTCCATTTTTCTTATTCTTTATCATTAGGCGAGCACAGAGCTCGAAGTGAGTGTACAGCTGCGATAGCACAAATACTGTATATAACTCTTCGTGTTTCTTTAATGTAACATATTTACGAGGAAAATATTTACAGTGGAGACAACACCAGCTTCAGGAACTCCCTCCCTACTCTCTGTCAGTCAAAGTCTGTGTTTCATCAGTTATCAATAAAAATATTGATCAGCTATTTTAATTTTTAGATATTGGCGAAATAATGTCACATAATCGCTTACTTGTTTATCAACAACTTTGTTTTAATTACGTTATTCACAACATTAACTTCTTTCTTGATGTTTCCTGCATTTAAAAAGTTAAAATCATATTATATTTATATGAAATGAACATTTTCTAAATGTTCCATCCGTAATACAAACATTTTCAACTCATTTTGTTTGATTTGTTTTTCAGAACCCAACTGATATAGTTTCCATGACGGAAAGTTTATTAGTCAGATTTCGATCAGATGATAGCATAGTAAGTAAAGGATTCTCTGCTTCCTATTCAGCTATTGAAAATAATGACTCAGGTGGCCATACCTTATAAACTTTGAATGCTGCACAACAGAAGTTGATGTTGGCGCTGAATTCTTATACATTTCATGAAGCAAAGTGATCAGAAGAATTTTACTTCTTTCCAGAGAGTATTGGTACCAATGTGAGAAACCTTATGGCAGTTATAGTTGATAATAATAGAGAGTGATTCTCATTGACAAACGATTTAAGTATGGGAGGAAAACATGTATTTTGATGAGAAGATTTCTAGGGATTGTTCAAGACTCAAATAAAAGAACATATTAAATAACTAAGAATAGTTAACCAGTGTTATCAAAATGTGAAACTTTTGTTGATAATAATTAGAAGGGCTTCCATAATGTCCTCCTCCTTGTCCAGCCAGTCACAGTAAGAAGCCTAAATATGGAGGTGGATCAATATGAACTCAGTAATTTTTTTTTCTGGCCATGTCAGAACATGAGTCACGTTTTTATCAAAACTTTTATAATGTGATGGAATGTCAATGGTATTCAGCTTCAGACTTACAACATTTAATACATAGAACATATCTATGCCATCACTCCTCGCAGTATTTGATATTTTTTCTGTGCCATATTATTTTATATGTTGATTATATACTTTTAGAATCGTTAATATTTACTTTCAGAGGTCATTCTATAGCCTACAACTATGTTAGTTTCTCTGTAGTTATATTCGTTAATCAGTGCTCCTCTCTGTTACTAATAACATGAATTCAACTATTCTCAAGGCATTGTATATTGATTTATTCCATTTACTTGTCAACTGCAGATTTTATTGTCATAAAATGTGATGCTGTTATTCAAGAAATGATGTTCCATGCTACAAAACAAATTGATGTAATAACTTAAAAACTAAAGAACTACCAGCTAAAGTAAAATATTTCGATTTCTTTTATCATGAAGCAAAGTTTTAGTCACTGAGTTAGCAAGAATTATTTTACACCCCTAGATGGACATGTGTGGCCAATTTCGTAATATTGACAGATGCAGTGTTCACAAATTGATGTAAATATATTTATGCCATGGAAATATTCCATATCATCATTAACAGTCTCATTAAAAATTGTCTTTAGTTAGTTTTTCGATAATGCTATTTCATAGACTAATGTGTTATTTATTTCTTTTTTAATAATTTTATTAATTACTAAGGTAATAAGTATTAAAATAATCTTTTTGTATTATGTTTTTCATTTTCTGTGGATTACAAAACAGGTGTGACTGGACAGCAGATATATGAACAATTGTGACAAAATATGGTGTCTTCTCTTACCTTGTTTATTTTTGAGCTGATGTGGCATTATTTCATCATTAAATGATGATAAATAGGTAAAGTTTCAAAGAATCGGTTTTACTTGATAGGCAGGTTATAAACTCTGTGGAATTACTTAATATTTGCGCTCTAAATACACAACATAATCTGCTGCCCATCTCACAGAATAAATATAAGAACACACATTTCTTTCTCTGTCAGAATATTTCCTGTTTGACTAATTTCATTTATCCTTTGTCCAAAATAGACTATTAAAATTCTCTAACAAAACTACTGATTATCCAGAAGTTGAAATAAAATTACTTGAAACCATAATAACTGTTATTCATTTCAAACCAACCGTTTAGTAACTGAACTGAATGCAACAGCAGGAATAAATATTGTATGTGACTCTGTCTTAACTATATACTATTCTGTATAGTTATTTCAGTATCACATCTAGTCATACAGCAAAAACTACTGAACTGTATTTGTCATACAAGTTTAGGAGAAAGGGTTACACTGTTACTTTAATTATTTATGTAGCAGCAGTGCGATTAATATATTTGCTGCTGATCCAGTTGCTGCAGATGGTAATGAAGGAGCTGTTGCATTAGAAGAACACAGTTTAAAGAAAAAAAATTTAATTTTTGTAGTTACAGATATCTCTACATATGTTGAAAAGTGTTACTTTCTTAAATAAATAATGTTTTTATCATAACTCAAACTTTTACTGGAGAGTTCAGAGTCTAATCGTACATGTATGTGATCATTCCACACATCAGTAAAGAACTATGAGAACTATGACATAGGTTATAATGGGGACCACCGTGACAGACTTAATAATGTAGCTGAAGAGAATTTAGGAGATTCAGCTTTGCACAATCTGAATTAATGTCACAGAACAAGTGAGAGGCATATAGTTTGAGTGAAGAGTTTTTAATTTGAAGTTTTTTCTGCACTCAACACAGGTTATCAAACAATAAGAATTTTTCTTAGTAACACAAGCACAAAGACTGTTTGTCTACAGGTACATCCGAGAAAAAACCTAACTTTATTTCCTATATGCAAAAAATGCAGTTAGTGAAAGATCAGTTTTTTTATTTTCTACATCAGTGGCAAATTTACGGAACTGCCCCTAATGAACAGAATAAACGACTCGCTAGTCTTCACGTTTCTAATTCAAACACCATTTTTAAACGATCAGGAAATACTTCTCAAACAATTTTACCTTTCTGCCTCGAATAATAGAAAAGTTTTGTATTAAAGTAATATTCAGGGTTAGTAGTGTCCCCAAAACTGTCGAAATAATTACTGACTTAAAATCAGTTTCTACACATTTGTTCTTTCGCTATTCAAAACACAGTCATGCCATATTTCCTCTTTTCGTTGTTGTGGTCCGAGGATACGCGATTTGCATAATTTTGTATTCCACATATTTTATGAATACGTCTTAAATAAGGTAAAGTTTTGGCATGCAGAAATTTACCACAGACAATGAACTGAAGTGTTGGAAATGGTGCATGTAATGCTCCTCTTCAAACAAATAGACAAGAATCGACGCATATTGGCTCTAATATAGATTACGTTGCGCAAGATCCTAACAGGTTTAAGTAATGATGCTTCTCATCTTAATGACGAATTTAAACGAATATTAATAACGAAACTGTGGTGCTCCACGAGGTCTTGAGCACGAGTGCAGTTCGCTTAAGGTCATTGTTATATGACAGATATGTCCTAACCATTTCAGATGATAAGAGATGATTATGGTTTTTGTGCTTTTGGTGTGTGTTCCACTTAGGACTCGGATGTTTGGAACACATTCGTGTCATATTATCTTCGGAACACATTCAAATATGCAGTGGTGGTAAAACTTGAGTCTCTTACGTCACAGCGGCTGGTATTGCATTCTTCGCAAATATCAAGCATGTGATGTGATAATGTTTCGAAAGTAGTAAGTGTTGCATATAACTCTCCACTCTCAGCTTAACTAAGTTAGAGGTATGTCGACGGAGTTAGCTGCCAATCCTATCGAACCTTTTGAGGAACTTCAAATGTGTGTGAAATCTTATGGGACTTAACTGCTAAGGTCATCAGTCGCTAAGCTTACACACTACTTAACCTAATCTATCCTACGGATAAACACACACACCCATGCCCGAGGGAGGACTCGAACCTCCGCCGGGACCAGCCGCACAGTCCATGACTGCAGCGCCTGAGACCGCTCGGCTAATCCCGAGCGGCTGAGGAACTTCGTAAGTGAATTATTGTACAGGAGCAAAAGATTTGTTCAGAATTTTTTTTTCCCTGTGATTTCAAGATAGTTTGTGAAGCTCGCAGAATTTGTAACACTGTTCATTCTTCCTGTTGAAGCGAAAGGTAGGAAGATTGGGGTTTAACGTTCGATCTACAACGAGCTCATTAGAGACAGAACAGAATCTCTGAGATACGCTAGAGAAGGAAATCTGCAGTCTTTCTTAAAGGAATCACCCCGTTATTTGCCGTACGAACTTTTGGGAAACCGTGGGCAGCTTCAATCTGGATCGTCGGACAGGAATTTGAGCCCACATCCTCCTGCACGCGACTTCAGTGCCTTACCACTGAACCTCCTCGATCGGTCCCTTGAACAGAGATTCGAACAAAACAGCTCTTTCATTTCAGCTTCATGGTTCTGGCATCAGAGACTGTATGAAGTTCCAGGGTTGGAGACATGAACGTCTTGATGTAAATCACATATACAAGCGGTACTCTCCCGCAGTCTCGTTAACTGAGATCGAGTCACGCATTGGGCTGGACTTTAATTCTAAATATGTCGTTATTGTATACGTGCCCTCACTCTAGAGAAGGAAATCTGCAGTCTTTCTTAAAGGAATCACCCCGTTATTTGCCGTACGAACTTTTGGGAAACCGTGGGCAGCTTCAATCTGGATCGTCGGACAGGAATTTGAGCCCACATCCTCCTGCACGCGACTTCAGTGCCTTACCACTGAACCTCCTCGATCGGTCCCTTGAACAGAGATTCGAACAAAACAGCTCTTTCATTTCAGCTTCATGGTTCTGGCATCAGAGACTGTATGAAGTTCCAGGGTTGGAGACATGAACGTCTGATGTAAATCACATATACAAGCGGTACTCTCCCGCAGTCTCGTTAACTGAGATCGAGTCACGCATTGGGCTGGACTTTAATTCTAAATATGTCGTTATTGTATACGTGCCCTCACCAATTACAGAAAGAATGATGGGAAAACTTGCGCATATACCAGAACAAATGTAGGTAGTTCAATGGCTGAGTATCTGAAAGCCAATGAGAAAATAAAAGGAACAACTTCCTACGTAGCGCAAAACCTTTTCCTCACAAAATACGTAGTTTGCGTTTCATTACATTAGCCACTCTGCGTGTTAGCGTCACAGTTTTCAGAACATCCAATCACTGACCGAAAATTATCAAGTACGTAGAAGAAAAGGAGCAGGAAGTTGAATGAAACATCAGGTATTGAGACTTTATGTGGTTTTATTTCAGCGATAAAAATCTAGTTAGATAAACAACGAAATTAGCAGTACGAGTACACTGTTGGTGTGTCAGTAGGATACTAAACCCATTAGAGCCTGGGTAAATGCAATGATTCTGTTTGGAAGTGTGTCATACAGATGTTGAATACACCACTTAAGTACATGCCTCACGATCGTTGTAATATTCCCTCGACATTGGTATTGGGATGGAGATGGCGATGAAGTTGGTCCCACACGTATTGTACTGTGGACAGATCTGAAGATATTTCTAGCCAAGAGAGTATCTCAGCATCAAGCTGACGTGCATACAGTTAAGTGCCGTGTGTGGGAGACATTGCGCTCTTAAAAGATGCTACTAAGATAGTAGGTATTACATGAAGATGTTGCATGTTTGTGATGTATTGCCGTGGCGTCGGAGATACCTGAATCACTACCACATGCGGCTTTCGTTGCCTACTTCTGTGCTTTGCATATAGGTTCAGTGAGTTAGTGGACATATGCCATCTTTCACTTTTCATTTCTGTGACTTAGTTCAGTATTCTCGACTTCAGCCCACCTACAGGACACCAGACTTATTGCATTTTTCTTTTTTACATTTATTGCATGTGTGTGGCATCTTTGATTAACAGATTTTTTGGTGATTTTATGTAGTTTTGCATAGTAGGCAATGGTTAGGGACTTTGTTGTGTGAGGACACAACACGAAATTAACGCTGCTCTCCGGAACAGCTCGAAGCAGCGTTGGCCACGGTTCACAGGTTTCAGTCTGCTGCGCTAAGCTGCAGCGACGTTGGGGCACATCTGGCGATGGATGTGACATCTCTGGTGCCGCTGTAATTCCCTCGAAACCAAACAGAGAGGAGATATCTCTGGAGTGAATACTCAAATGCGCACAATAGATGTTCTGTTGTCAACATACATTGTCGCCGTGGTCACGCGATCTCGGGTCGCCGTAGATTTGTCTGTAACGCTCCCTGAAAATGTTGAGTGTCATTACATGGCATGTACAGACAGATTCTCTTCGAAAGTGCTGTGGAGCTGGTATAGGTATTTTGTGGACATCGTAGCTATTTCCCTTTGATATCCAAAATAAACCGTGCTCATAGCTTTGTGGAGCAAAATGAAAGGATATTTCGCTTCTTTGCGACAAATACCACGGCTCAAATGGCCTTACCTTTTGGTTTCTGGAACAGCTGCCGCTATTTTTTGGTTTTATACGAACCTTTTCGTATTTCCTAGTCTGTTCTAGCATATTTTTGCGTGGTGACATTGCAAGATGAACTGACAGTGAGCCAATGCTTTTAAAAGTGTTTCAAAAAACAGTGAATTCGCCGCACAGTGGCGACGAGATATCGCGCTTCTTGATTGCTTTTTCTCCATTTCTGCGTATTTTCACCTGTTTTACAGGCTAGCACATAATGTTGCCTGCTGCTAATATTCTGAAATACACAGAATGATTCAGCTGACCTTACCTATTGGATTTATGCAACCCGCAAGGCTTTCAAATACCACACGCAAATTTTCATATGTGAACTCTTAGGCCCGTTGCACACTTAACGCGGATGGTCCGCGCTCCGCGTTCCGCGCGCTGTTGGCGGACCCGCGTGATGGTTCACACAGTCGGGCGGATGCGCGCGGTTGTGTGCAGTCGAGTGAGCGCGGTCTTCCCTGTACTGGCTTGGATCTCATCTGTGGTGTAACACATCGTTCTGTTTGATCGAATGTATAGAGATGAGCTCGGTGCATGTAAAAGTCATTCCGGCCTACATGACATACAAAAAGAGAAATTCCCGCGCGAGAGACGGTTTTGGGTGCATCCTATGGTGGAACAAAGATGTACGAAAGGAGAGTTCGTCGCACTGTATTCGGAATTGCGCAAAGATGAAGACAAATTTAATACATATTTTCGTATGTCTGTTCGCTACTTTGACGTGCTTGTCGGTAAAATACGAGACAACCTGACACTTGAAAGTCTCAAAAGGATACCTATTACTCCGACAGAACGAGTAGCAGTAACCTTAAGGTAAGAATATGAATATGTATACGGACGACGATTAATTTTAATAATATATATATAATCATTCAAAGCTTTGCTACAACTATGTATTACATTCGTTTGGCAATATACAATTTTACATTTCTATTGTATTACTACTGAATTTCTATAATTTTTATAACATCTCCCAAGATGATGATGACGTTGATTGGGCTGGAGAGGGATGGGGAGTCGCAATTTGTGTCTGTACGGACGGATCCTCGCGGTACTGCATTGATTGGTTAGGATGCTGTTGGAATATTGAAGGTGGGGCGTAGGTTCAAATGGATCAAATGGCTCTGAGCACTATGGGACTTAACTTCTGAGGTCGTCAGTCCCCTAGAACTTAGAACTACTTAAACCTAACTAACCTAAGGACATCACACATATCCATGCCCGAGGCAGGATTCGAACCTGCGTGGGGCGTAGGTTCAAATGGTTCAAATGGCTCTGAGCACTATGGGACTCAACTGCTGAGGTCATTAGTCCCCTAGAACTTAGAACTAGTTAAACCTAACTAACCTAAGGACATCACAAACAGCAATGCCCGAGGCAGGATTCGAACCTGCGACCGTAGCGGTCTTGCGGTTCCAGACTGCAGCGCCTTTAACCGCACGGCCACTTCGGCCGGCAGGGGCGTAGGTAAAAGAGGTCGGTGGATAGTGGAAAGAGCTGATGGGAGCTGGGGGGTATATGTTTAAATTAGTCTGATTTGTTTGCTTAATCGACATAAGCAGTTGAAGTACCAGAGTACGAAATAATAGCTCCTGATCAACATTTAATGTCTTCATAGAAGGCACAGCGAAACAAAGAATGCTCGGTCGTCGTCTTCCTCATTTTCCTTATCTTCAAATGTTGTGTTCTTGATAGGCCTCTTCCTCTTGAAGGATTGTTTATCGGTGTTGACATCCAGTCGGACATCTTCGGTTTGTTCTTCAGAGGGTTCGGCTGGACTGTTTTCTGCGAGTGCATTGTTGTTATACAAGTTATCTTGCACAACCGATAGTGAGTCAAAGTTACTCTCTGTTGGTGCATCTCGGAGACGGTCAAGAGAGTGTAACTGCTCATGGTAGATGTATTTTGGTCTCTTTGTTGCTGCTGATCCGTACCTCGTTTGATTTATTCTAGTGAGGCTTTTAAAATAGGCATCCCGTGCAGTTTTCCATCTCGTCTGGACCTTGTCAACTGAAATAACAAGGCCGAGAAGTCTTTTATTCGTATTACTGAGGACGCGTACATGTATTATTTTAAGAAGGAATACATCTAAGGTTTTATGTCAGCGTAGTCGACTTAATACCTAGAATTAAGTCTACTTTCCTCTGTGAATGTACATAAGTATCAAATATATGCTTTACACGTTAAAGGTATCTTGGAAGCAGAAACACATTTACAGATCTGCATTACTCTTATTTATTGGGTGCATCAACAGTTGGACAGACAGATTACGAGGCAGGTGAGCGCCACTATTTGGACTACGTTAAGAGAAGAACGCATGCCTGAGTCCTCGACAGGCAAATGGAACGAAAGTAGCCACGGTTTCCAAAACGTCGCCAATTTTCCTCATTGCATCGGAGCCCTGGATGGAAAACATATTCGTCTAGTAAAGCCTATCAAAAGAGGATAACTTTCCTTCAATTACAAGAATTATTTCTCCATTATTCTTATGGCCATCTATGACACTAACTATTGTTTCACGATCATTGATGTCGGAGGATTGAACTGTGATTCAAATATATTTAAAAACAGCGTCTTTAGGGGGGAAATGGAAAAAGGAAAATTAGCGTTATCCCCACAAAGCCGCTGCCAGGTACAGACGACTCTCTAGTGCCATATGTTCTTGTGGAAGACAAAGGCTTCGCATTCACAACATGTGTTAAGGCCGTATGCGCGAAAAAATATGACTCACAAATAGAAGATTTTCAGTTACCGACTTACCCGAGCCCGAAGGTTTATTGACTGTACTTTCGGAATATTAAGACACAAGTGGAGGGTTGTACACCGGCCCCTGCATGTCAATCTTGATCTATCAGTATCTATTGTCAAAACGTGCTGCATTTTGCATAATTTTGTTCGAGTAAGAGACGGATACAACTTTGAAGACACCATGTATGTTACCGGCTTCGAAGATGTGGTAGAAAATACAACTGTCAGTAAATCTGGTAATATTGTACGAGATAAAGTTGCGGAACATTTTGTCGGTAGAAGAGCTGTGCACTGGCAGGAATCAAAAATTCACTGAACACAGGCCACTTATCTCAATGACAGACATTTGCGGTTGTATACAATTTTTCTACATAATCAATGTTTGTACTGTGCATAAACTGAACTGGTGAATGTCTATAATTCTATAATTGTAAATCATTGTATTTTGTATAGAACTACAATAAAAACACAATGAAAATATGCGTCTACTTACCACACTTTTTCTGATCTGCCTCGTTCAGACCTTCAAAGCCGAGTATTATATTTGCACAGACGTCTAGCCACGCCTTCAATCGCATTTCACGGTTCTTGTAGTCCCTATGCGATGGATCCCATATGTGAGGCCTTCCTTCAACTTCGGCAATTAACATGTCTATATCGATTTCACGAGACATTCTGGAAACTTCTTAAATCACACCCACATTTACCACACTAGTCGAATGCTACGGCTGAAATGAGGTACTCTGCTTCTACTGCACGCGGCATCCGCAGGACTGTGCACGCACCAACTTGTTTCTGTGTATTCAACTGACGCGGACGGTCCGCGGCGCGCAAGGGCTGGGCGGACGGCTCCGCCGCTTGCGGACCGTCCTTGTAACTGTGTGGTGCCCTATTCGAATACGTGACTACCAACCGCGCGCGGAATGCGGAGCGCGGACCATCCGCGTAAGTGTGCAACGGGCCTTAGTCCTACAGAGAAGATGAACAGGCTCTTTTTGTAGGAAATTTGATTTAGTTACATTTTATACTGGAATACGTTTTCACTGGTGGTCACGGTTTACGAGTTATTAAAAAAAAACTCGTTTGAATGTCACTTCTGTGCGTTTTTCTTGAATAGTTCGAAAACTACAGCCTCTAGCGAAAACGTATCCCAGTACGAAATTTAACTATATTAAATTTCCTACAGAAAGGTCCACTTCATTTTTTCAGTAGCAATATGTGCGTAAGGAGCAAGAGAATATGAAAATCTAGCACGTGATATCTGAAGGTGTTGTGGGCAGCTGAATCATCATTTATATTTAGAGCATTCTACGTACAAGCTCTCACTACTTAACAGAGTAAGTATACGTTCCATCCTGTATTTTCCATGTTTGCTTGAAAAATATACCTGACATATTTCAATCTCCAGAAATGGTTCTGAGCACTATGGGATTCAACTGCTGAGGTCATTAGTCCCCTAGAACTTAGAACTAGGTAAACCTAACTAACCTAAGGACATCACAAACATCCATGCCCGAGGCAGGATTCGAACCTGTGACCGTAGCGGTCTTGCGGTTCCAGACTGCAGCGCCTTTAACCGCACGGCCACTTCGGCCGGCTCAATCTCCAGAGAGCGCGCCCACGCACACACACAAACACACACACACACACACACACACACACACACATATATATATATATATATATATATATATATATATATATATATATATATATATATATATATATATATATATATTGGAAATTGAAATAAGAACACCGTGAATTCATTGTCCCAGGAAGGGGAAACTTTATTGATACATTCCTGGGGTCAGATACATCACATGATCACACTGACAGAACCACATGCACATAGACACAGGCAACAGAGCATGCACAATGTCGGCACTAGTACAGTGTATATCCACCTTTCGCAGCAATGCAGGCTGCTATTCTCCCATGGAGACGATCGTAGAGATGCTGGATGTAGTCCTGTGGAACGGCTTGCCATGCCATTTCCACCTGGCGCCTCAGTTGGACCAGCGTTCGTGCTGGACGTGCAGACCGCGTGAGACGACGCTTCATCCAGTCCCAAACATGCTCAATGGGGGACAGATCCGGAGATCTTGCTGGCCAGGGTAGTTGACTTACACCTTCTAGAGCACGTTGGGTGGCACGGGATACATGCGGACGTGCATTGTCCTGTTGGAACAGCAAGTTCCCTTGCCGGTCTAGGAATGGTAGAACGATGGGTTCGATGACGGTTTGGATGTACCGTGCACTATTCAGCGTCCCCTCGACGATCACCAGTGGTGTACGGCCAGTGTAGGAGATCGCTCCCCACACCATGATGCCGGGTGTTGGCCCTGTGTGCCTCGGTCGTATGCAGTCCTGATTGTGGCGCTCACCTGCACGGCGCCAAACATGCATACGACCATCATTGGCACCAAGGCAGAAGCGACTCCCATCGCTGAAGACGACACGTCTCCATTCGTCCCTCCATTCACGCCTGTCGCGACACCACTGGAGGCGGGCTGCACGATGTTGGGACGTGAGCGGAAGATGGCCTAACGGTGTGCGGGACCGTAGCCCAGCTTCATGGAGACGGTTGCGAATGGTCCTCGCCGATACCCCAGGAGCAACAGTGTCCCTAATTTGCTGGGAAGTGGCGGTGCGGTCCCCTACGGCACTGCGTAGGATCCTACGGTCTTGGCGTGCATCCGTGCGTCGCTGCGGTCCGGTCCCAGGTCAACGGGCACGTGCACCTTCCGCCGACCACTGGCGACAACATCGATGTACTGTGGAGACCTCACGCCCCATGTGTTGAGCAATTCGGCGGTACGTCCACCCGGCCTCCCGCATGCCCACTATACGCCCTCGCTCAAAGTCCGTCAACTGCACATACGGTTCACGTCCACGCTGTCGCGGCATGCTACCAGTGTTAAAGACTGCGATGGAGCTCCGTATGCCACGGCAAACTGGCTGACACTGACGGCGGCGGTGCACAAATGCTGCGCAGCTAGCGCCATTCGACGGCCAACACCGCGGTTCCTGGTGTGTCCGCTGTGCCGTGCGTGTGATCATTGCTTGTACAGCCCTCTCGCAGTGTCCGGAGCAAGTATGGTGGGTCTGACACACCGGTGTCAATGTGTTCTTTTTTCCATTTCCAGGAGTGTATATATATATATATATATATATATATATATATATATATATATATATATATATATATATATATATATACACTTTCTTTTTTCCATTTCCAGGAGTGTATATATATATATATATATATATATACAGTCCTGGAAATGGAAAAAAGAACACATTGACACCGGTGTGTCAGACCCACCATACTTGCTCCGGACACTGCGAGAGAGCTGTACAAGCAATGATCACACGCACGGCACAGCGGACACACCAGGAACCGCGGTGTTGGCCGTCGAATGGCGCTAGCTGCGCAGCATTTGTGCACCACCGCCGTCAGTGTCAGCCAGTTTGCCGTGGCATACGGAGCTCCATCGCAGTCTTTAACACTGGTAGCATGCCGCGACAGCGTGGACGTGAACCGTATGTGCAGTTGACGGACTTTGAGCGAGGGCGTATAGTGGGCATGCGGGAGGCTGGGTGGACGTACCGCCGAATTGCTCAACACGTGGGGCGTGAGGTCTCCACAGTACATCGATGTTGTCGCCAGTGGTCGGCGGAAGGTGCACGTGCCCGTCGACCTGGGACCGGACCGCAGCGACGCACGGATGCACGCCAAGACCGTAGGATCCTACGCAGTGCCGTATGGGACCGCACCGCCACTTCCCA
Organism: Schistocerca nitens; assembly: GCF_023898315.1. Taxonomy (NCBI): domain Eukaryota; kingdom Metazoa; phylum Arthropoda; class Insecta; order Orthoptera; family Acrididae; genus Schistocerca; species Schistocerca nitens. Next base: position 552,789,286 of record NC_064616.1, on the reverse strand, counting down.
GCAAATTAGGGACACTGTTGCTCCTGGGGTATCGGCGAGGACCATTCGCAACCGTCTCCATGAAGCTGGGCTACGGTCCCGCACACCGTTAGGCCGTCTTCCGCTCACGCCCCAACATCGTGCAGCCCGCCTCCAGTGGTGTCGCGACAGGCGTGAATGGAGGGACGAATGGAGACGTGTCGTCTTCAGCGATGAGAGTCGCTTCTGCCTTGGTGCCAATGATGGTCGTATGCGTGTTTGGCGCCGTGCAGGTGAGCGCCACAATCAGGACTGCATACGACCGAGGCACACAGGGCCAACACCCGGCATCATGGTGTGGGGAGCGATCTCCTACACTGGCCGTACACCACTGGTGATCGTCGAGGGGACACTGAATAGTGCACGGTACATCCAAACCTTGATCGAACCCATCGTTCTACCATTCCTAGACCGGCAAGGGAACTTGCTGTTCCAACAGGACAATGCACGTCCGCATGTATCCCGTGCCACCCAACGTGCTCTAGAAGGTGTAAGTCAACTACCCTGGCCAGCAAGATCTCCGGATCTGTCCCCCATTGAGCATGTTTGGGACTGGATGAAGCGTCGTCTCACGCGGTCTGCACGTCCAGCACGAACGCTGGTCCAACTGAGGTGCCAGGTGGAAATGGCATGGCAAGCCGTTCCACAGGACTACATCCAGCATCTCTACGATCGTCTCCATGGGAGAATAGCAGCCTGCATTGCTGCGAAAGGTGGATATACACTGTACTAGTGCCGACATTGTGCATGCTCTGTTGCCTGTGTCTATGTGCCTGTGGTTCTGTCAGTGTGATCATGTGATGTATCTGACCCCAGGAATGTGTCAATTAAGTTTCCCCTTCCTGGGACAATGAATTCACGGTGTTCTTATTTCAATTTCCAGGAGTGTATATATATGTGGTGTCACAGCCAGACACCACACGTCCTAGGTGGTAGCTTAAATCGGCCGCGGTCCTGTAGTACATGTCGGACCCGCGTGTCGCCACTGTGTGATCGCAAACCTAGCGCCACCACAAGGCAGGTCTCGAGAGACTGACTCGAACTCAGCCCAGTTGTACGGACGACAGAGCTAGCGACTAGACGTACGAAGCCTTTCTCTCTCATTAGCCGAGAGACAGAATAGCCTTCAGCTAAGTTAATGGCTACGAACTAGCAAGGCGCCATTAGCCTTACAGTGATTGTAATTAGAGTCTCACTTGTGTTCACCATAGAGATGTACAAGAAGAAATTAAAGATAAGTATATGAGAAACTCCGTTCTTTTCTTCATACCATTAATTACGTATCCTGTTCCAGTACTTCACGCCCGTCTGCGTTAGTCTAGCGTGCATTAAGCCACCTCTATTTACAAGGTGTTGGCCCAGCTGCCGACACATCAATATATATATATATATATATATATATATATATATATATATATGAGAGGAAGGGGGGGACACTTTTCATGATCTTGCAATACAATTTATAACACTACCGACTCCTACTAAATTGGCAGTAAACAGAAAATGTTTCTCATGCGAAAGAAATAAGATCTGACTGTGACCGTGTACTAATGGTTAAGGTATCACACTAGTTTTCGTTTTCCTCGCGATTTCAACAGAAACTAAGCAGTAACAGAACAAACGGAATTCGAAGAACAGATTTATTGGTTACAAGTAAACTGCAGTTACGTAAAAGAAAACTGTTACCAGCCTAATTAGGCAAAGTTGCGTCGAGTACTAGCGCTGTTCACAAAGTAAGTTAAATTTTGGTATTTACTTTATTTGATACTGAAATTCTATTGTTGCTTATGGGACACGAGACAGTAGCACACTTTTGCAAGAAATGTACCTGTAGCTTGACATGAACTGACTCTCAGTGACACACACTGCCTGTATATTAAAGCAGGAAGCTAAGGATCATTGAAGGTAAATGACTACTAATGGTAGAGCAACACTAAACTGAACAGTAGATCCTTTTATCAGTTTAATCACTGGAAAATACTGTCACTGGAACTGTTTTCAGGTTATTATATTCTCTATTCTGACTACCATTTGTATTGTCACAGAGCATTCACTTCTTTATACTACAGAGATTAAATGGAACATGTGATCCCTACGTATGTTACAGTTTGAACATTGGTAACCAGAAACTTATTGTAGCACACACAAGTTATAAGAATGGAAATTGCACTTCATTAGTACTGTTATTGCGATATGTACTGCAAAACTGGCTCATCAACTGGCATGGGAGCCCAGAAACCATATTAGAAACTGACTCAGATTAAAACTTAACGTTTTAGTTAAGACACAATATGAGAAACCCTTAGCTACAGGTCAATTAGCTACTAAACTATTCTGAACGATTCCAGTTTTATTTGTGCAACTTTAATACTGTACCTGGATTTCAGTAAGAACAATCTTTAAGCTAAATACTTTAAATCTTTTCTTGACAATTATACTTTAGTGAAACTTTAACTATCCTATGAAAAACAAGTGGAGTAATTCAGAAACAATATTCACTGAATGGTAAGGAAATCTACTAGCCCACAAACGCTGTTAATGTTATTAGAGAAATCAGTTACTTTAATTTAAATAAAATAGGATACTCGAAATAACGCAGCACTTGGACCCTGTCTAGGTAAATGACTAAGGATAAAATATGAGTGCTCAACACAGAGTTTACAATAAACAAACATCACTGGATAATAAAACGCGTAACTGGTCTATGCTATTATGCAGTACTCAACTGATCGTTTGAGGCTGAGGTGGTTCCTGTGGGGATTTACTATGGCTACTCAAAAAGAGGCTGCACACTATCTATGGCTCTCACTGAATAACAACCTCTTAAAATTCTCTTTTTAGCGTCGGTTTTTCGTAGTACAGAGCTAACCAATATATGCCACGAATAATGAGACAAATTTCTTCCACATCCGAGGCTATATTAATTAATCTCGCTGCTCTTCTTGCCCCGTTCAGCGCACAAGATGTGAACACTTTGCATGCTAGCCGCCAACTAATTCTTGCCACGAAGGAGCCTTGTCGTTCTACCGCTAAATCCATCTTTTTGTTGCAGAGGGACATCTCTCCATGTTTTACATGATTACAAACCTAAGTACGCTATCCATGTACCAGTGTTACAGATAGCGTTTTAACATATACATTCTTTTACAGAACATTACTTTTAAAATTGCATCCATAGGTTAATTACGTTGACATAAATGGGCATAAGTAAGGAATAAAATGTTTACATAGATGTTACTTCGAAGTGCGTGGTTATACAGGTGTCACATTAAGTAAAACCAGACACAAAAGTTAGATAAGATAAATATGGGTAATATCGAATACAGGATTTATTTTAGCCTTCCAATGTCATTTTTTGAGCTAGATCAACGTAACAACATGAAGGTAAGTAGGCGATCTGACACTTACGAAGACGTTAGCTGTCATGTTGCGTACTAATACTTTATGCTTGTTATTCAAATGGTCGACACAGTCAGCAGGATGAAAACTCCAACAAAGCAGCTGAATGTGTACTAAAATGACTCCCAACGTGTGTGTTTTCTGTCTTATTTCTGTTCCCCATTATTATGTTACACTGCATGGTTACTGTCGGTGTGGGTAAGATGAAATTACTACATATGAATCGCAAATACTCGTACTCTCATATTCTGCGCTATATTTTTCACTCAGTATTCAAGTCTATGTAACCTGGACTTATACCCGTATTTACTCTTTAGTAATCTCTATACACAAAATTGTTCAAATGGTTCTGAGCACTATGGGACTTAACTTCTTAGGTCATCAGTCCCCTAGAACTTAGAACTACTTTAACCTAACTAACCTAAGGACATCGCACACATCCATGCCCAAGGCAGGATTCGAACCTGCGACCGCAGCGGTCGCGCGGTTCCAGACTGTAGCGCCCTATACACATCTTAATCTCTTACTGTATGCAGGGGTTCTTCGTACAGCAATTCAGATTATCAATAATAGCCTGGTTTCAGTTGTATTTACTGGTTCTACATTGAACTTTAAACAGTTTAACAATGCAGTGGATAACGTTAGATGCATTTCAAACCAAAACATTCAGAACAGAGGCTGTTAACTGTTTGCTTTATGATGACCAAAGTGGAAACATTATTCACTTTTCGATGTTGTTCCGTCAAAGCTTTAATAATTCTTCCTGCAATCTCTTTTCCATATTTCAAATCATTCTTTGCAATGATGTTCTACACAATCTGCATTTAGTAAGGAAAGGGAGTGGTGATCCAGTTATATTAATCCCGAAATGTGGTTCTCTCTAATGATCTGTATTTATTGTTCAGCATGAGGTCGTACAACATTTACTTTAGAATAATAATCATATCTCAATTAATGATAACAGTTATGAATTTTACATTATTTGGTCTTCTACATACAACGGAAGCTTCAGTCACACTGTAGCGTAGGGACATTGATTAAATTCAATGTTGTTCCACGTAGCAGCGTGCAACATCACATTCACAGAAGAACACATAAAAACTACAGCAAAGATGTTGGGGTAAGTATTCCGACTAACTTCGCCAGCTTACACTGTAGGAAAAGTGCAGCACTGCTGAGATTTCTGAGGGGCTTAGTACAACTGCACATTGACGAATAAATAAATTACATTACACACTGTCAGAATAGTCACTGTATCTGTTATCGTTTAACAAAACGAGTTGATGGGGGTTGACTCAACAAATCAAGTTCACCGCAAAGTTTAAAATTTGAGATAAATTAATGAATTTAGGCTTTACAAGCTATCATTCCACACCAAGAGATTGACAAAAACTGCTTGGAATGACTAGAGGTCAACGAACTCACAATGGTGGGAACACATGGGGCTCGTTAGCATTCACAAAAACAACTCACCGAAAATCACTGAATTACTACGTGAGACATGGCGGATGGCCGTTAAAATCATTATAGCACACTGCAGGAAATTAAACGACATCTGAATCACTCAAATTTATGTACTGTGTGAATTACTATTACACACATGGCCAAATCTCACTTACAAAGAAACGAGTTAAATTGGAACGAAAATTCGCACAAAAGGGGGTATCAAATTTCATAGAATCACTTTTGGAAAACATTAATACACTTAAACATACATTAGTACCTCAAGGAGGCTCAAAACAGACTGCATACATCCACGTGGTGAGCACTGTAGTCCCAGTACAAGCCACAAACAAACTGCCCAACATTTATATAATAACTGAGTGAAGTTACTGTGACCCGATTTCTAGAATCTTTAGCAAGCCTTTAAGATGATTAATCATACGCAAAAGTTTGAATTTCTAATTGTTAATCTGCGTTCGCAGAACTGGGGCGAACGTGTGTTCATGGCCACGTTACGAAAAAACTTACATAAAATTCAACTTTATCCCACAAAATTTTACAAATGAAGCAATAGCTTGACACATTCTCTCAAATGAATAAATTTCATTCACAATTATTCCCCAAATAGAGTGTATAGCCGATGGACGGCCAACAGTCATGCGCAGTGGTCATGACCATGAATTACCATTTACTTTATACGAACAAAATTATAATAACAAAACGGTCCTCTAAGACTTCCCTGAGTAAATTGTTTCTAAACGACACATTACGAGCGTTATACACGATGATCTAACTCATTTTTATGCCTTTTATTGACTATATCAGCAAGAAATCCACAGCAGCGTCCGCACCTCACACCAGCTCGTGTAGCAGGGCCCAAGCATGACGGACTTCCAGAGACAACGTCTCCTTGTTCAAACTGCGTGGTGGAGAACCTCTCCTATTGTCTGGAGCTACTTGATACCCTTTACTCTCGACTCTGCTGATCTTTCCCGAAGCCTATAAGGAAGCTCTTTGGTTAGCCGTCTCATAGGTAATACTTCGACAAAGCCCACTACACTCTATCTTTGGCTTATCCCTCACCTTCCTATACCCCATTGCGTTAAAACTTCATTAACTCACACACTCATGGATGTGCATAGATACGAACTGGGAACTGTGACACATTAAAATTAAACAGAGACGGGTTCAGTCTCATATCTAGAATCCATGTCTCATGAGTATAATAAATTTAAAAAAATATTATGTCACAGAGTACCATGAAAATCAATCTCGTGGCACTCTAAAATCACTGGCATGCAAATGGTTTAAATGGAGCATACTTACAGCACCACTTCAACACACTGAATCTGTTGATTTCCTACAAACTTGTCTGCAATACAGAATATACCACCCAGATTTGTGGATGCCAGTGTTGTAACAGAAGTAGACAAATGAAGTGATCTGAACCGGTATAGTGCCGAAAATGTATTTATGGTACTGTACATTCTGAAATTTTGCTCAGTACTACATTTCATACTTTGTAGCTTTCGTTGACTTGTGTGCTGTGCGAAACATCCTTTCAGGCAAAAACGGAATGTTTCACAAATATTTCACTGCTGCATAAAACACAAAACTGTTTCTTCATTTCACAGAATGTCATTCGATACGTGTATTCCAATTTCAAACAAATAAACTGGCCCTACACCACCCATATGTGAGCTACCAAAAATTTATCCGCAAGAAAAACCTCTAACTCCTACGCCGGACATTTTTCAAGCTGTGGATTTCAATCGCCCTTTATGTGTATGAACACCAAGATAGAATTTGCTTTTAATTCGTTATTGACAAAGAATTCTTTGAAAACATAAAAAAAACAGCGTGGTCCTGATATCTCGAGAGAATCCTAGTTCACTCCAGAGATATTTGTACTCTATGGGAAACCCTGATGACTCTGCTTCTTCCGATGGTTGACATCTGACCGGTTTTTCCCCACTAAGGGGTGAGTGGCGGATGGAGGTGGGCTGAGGGCGAATGTGGGAGTGGCCACATGGCTGTCCCGTTGTGCCTCAGCAACAGTTACTAGAAAACGTCCAGTACTGAAATCACATCTGAGCCAGCACCGAATGCCTCGCTTGTTCTGCCAGTGGAAGATTTTCCTGCCGAGTCCGAACAAGCACTCAGAGTGAGTACCTGGAGCATTGAAAGCTCAAACGTTAGTTGCATAATGAAGCCCCCGGAGGGAACCATTAGGCAGGTCGGCAAAAGAGGTCTGTACGCACTCCGTATGTATGCTGCGACGTTTCGCTTGAGACGTCTTGGCGGTTCTGCCAGCGTGTACCAAACGAACTGGTTGCAAATAACTGCAAATTATAGTTAATGTCGGCACAGATGATGCTTTCCAGCTGGGTACTGCGCCCGTCCTCGATTTCTTTTGAGTTAGTCGTTGTACTGGTGAGGACAACTACACTCGCATGCAGGGAGGAAACAGTCTCACTATTTGCAACATCGTACGTAGGTTCGATCTGCGGTCCTCTGGTTTGGAGCCTAGTAGAAGGTGTAAACCTGAGGATCAGATGTTTCTGCGAAGATTTCGTACGCAGGTCTTTCGATCTTCGCGACGGGTGGAGAACTGTAGGACGTCCCTCAACATGTCACGCGTGCACTACACAAACGAAGCGGCTACTCTGGTAACAGAGTACGTGCGGTGTGCACATTCCGTTTTAGGTCAGAGGAAAATGAATTACTGGCTGTAATCGGAGAAAAATCAGGTATTTTACTGTCAGAAGAGAACGTTCACGTTTGCAGATCAGTAACAGAAATGTTAATGAGGTACGAGTAAACGGCGGGATCATCCACGATGAGGTCCCAGAATTTGTCTCACGTATTAAAGGCAATAACGCCCAAATACTATTAGGAACAGAGAGCTGGTTGAAACCGAAAGTGAACAGCACCGAAATCTCAGATTCGGACTCGAATATATAGCGCAATATTGAGCTACACGCTAATGGTGACGATGTACTTATTGCCGTAAAAAACATGGTAGTGTGTAGTGAGGTTATTACAAATGCCGACTGAGACTTCAATTTCTCAGTTGTAGATTGAGAGAGTCGTGTGATTAAAACTGGTGCCAGAGAGCGCTACGTGTGCGATTGTTCTGAACATTTTTTTCTGAAAAATAATACAAGCAGTTACAGTGCTTGCCATAAAACTGCAAAACTATGAAGGCGGAATTCTCGCGTAGCCGAGTACGTGTGGCGTGAACATTCCTTTTTAGATCAGAGGAAGATGAATTACTTGCTGTAATCGAAGAAAAATCAGGTATTTTACCCTCATAAGAGGGTAAAATACCTGAGGTAATAATAAACGGTTTGATTATCCATGACGAAGTCCCAGAATCGGCATGTAGTGTACGCATATGATCAGCATTTCAGTAAAATTGCACAAAGTAGGTAGAAGCAACGCCTTCTGTATTAATGTGTTTGTATAAGGCGATATTACTCAGCTGGTTGCTCATTCGTATATAGCCCTTGAATTCTGGTTGCGTGTGAGAAGGTCGTGTTACAGAATTCCACAGTGGCAGGATCGTTCCCCATCGAAACTGCCGTGTCTCACGGGATCCCAAGGTTGTCATGTGAATATGGAATCGTTGAGCTCAGGAGTGCCGTATTAAACACCACGCAGCATCTCAACGACCGTAAGCGACTAGCTCCCAGGACGGAAATATTGTTTGCTTGGCAGTGCATGGTCGTATAGCCATGAAACGCGCTTGGGTTTATCCGCAACAGAAGGAGTATCCTACACTTAGTTTTCCTATGGCATCTTTTTCAACTCTCAGTTGGTGTTCCTTAACTATGAAGTAAAAAAAGAGGCATAGGGTTTCGTTATTTCAATCTATTTTGACTAATTTGACACTAGTCTTTCTTACCTACCGCTGCAGTACTATTACAACTGCATGTATTCCTCCTACAGTAAAAAGTGTAAAAAGGCCCTATTAGTACAACCATCACCTCAAATTTTCTACAACTACTGCTACTGAAACTTGCGTTACTAACGCTATTACTAATACTTCTGTTACGATTACTTTAGATAACATCAGGGCCACTGATCCTGTAAGAAGAGTTAGGAAGTATAGATTGGATGGTTGATTTGGGGAGGGGACCAAACAGCGAGGTCTTCAGTTCTATCGGATTAGGGAAGGAAGCTGGCCGTGCCCTTTCAATGGAACCATCCCGGCATTTGCCTGAAGCGAGTTAGGGGAATCACAGGAAACCTAAATCAGGATGGCCGGACGCGGGTTTGAACCGTCGTCCTGCCGAATGCGAGTGCAATGTGCTAACCACTACACCACCTCGCTCGGTATGAAGCATATTATCATATATAGCCTGTGCATTCCATACCAGGTTGGCAACACTGTTGGGTCCAGTAATGTCATGCTGAATGCACGCAGCATGGCGGCGGATCAGAGCGGATCACCTACCTTTCAACGATACTTCTCGTTCGTCTTAGATACGCTTGTGGCCACCTCCTGTCTCTCTTCCATTATTGGGCCAAGCGATCGTAGAGCACTTGGGCTTTGTTCTCTTATCATAGGGTGGTCGAATGGCAGTGGCGGCTGCTGTGTAAAAGCACAAGAACACGTGAACACACTAATTTTCGACACCTTACGAATTTATTGCTTATTTTTTTTTTTTTTTTTGAATACTGTTAAACGTAACATAGATGCTGCAATACGAAAGGTACTGCACTTAAATCTACCGCGCTACTGTTCCTGCAGACTCTGTAAAACTTGTCATCGGGATCACGAGCACACCTCCAGTTATGCACTTTTCGAGGAGCTTCTGCGCATGTGCAACTCGCGTGACGTAATTGCTTTATGGGCCAAATGCATACGCATTTGATAAACAACGTGCACGGCCTACTGGTTATTTTGCCATCCTTCAGACACTTTCCATAGGTGCTCACGACAGTATTAGCCAACAAGCGACCGGCTTCGCCGTTTCAGATATTCCCGTTTCCAGCTGCACTGCCACAACAATGTACCCTTTGCCAAAACCGCTGATATCACTGGATTTCTGCATTTACGGCCGTATCATCATTATAAACACTGCCCATTCTCCTCTCTTAAGCTTACATTCATATCTTACTGTGTCACGTGCCCGCAACACCACCAGGAGACATTCGACCTCGCTTTGAACAGGGGTCATAAAGTTTTAGCTCATCAGTGTATACTCGACATGAATTCATTGTTTTCTCATAATGTTTCCTATTCTATGTTATTTTGTTGTCAAATGTCACTGTACACCTTTGTTTCTTGTTGCTTGTGGTTTCTTCATCCAGTGTCCTCCGTGTGTTCACTGTTGTGTTTTTACTCGTGTATTGTGCTCTAATACTGTTTTGTGTGTTCTGTGTCAGTTGAGCTTCTAGTTTTTGGTTCATATTGTCTACTGAGTTTGTTTTGTAATCATTCTCTGTGACAATCTGCGTGATTATATTGTGTATATCTATCTTTGTTCGTTGGAATTCTACGCAGTTTGTGTAGGTGGTATCTGTGGCTGGCCTGTTTGTGGGGTGTGTAGAGGTCTGACCTGATGCGAATTATTGTGCTGGTCGATGCCATCTTTCTCTGTATTGAGCTCCAATATTTGCGGCTTTTGTTTTCTATTGTGATTTATAAGGAATGCATTTTCTGTCTGTTTCAAATTCAAAGGTGAAGTGGATTTTTTGGTGGGCAGTATTGATGTCTCTGTGAATTGTAGTACCTGGTCACGGGTTCCATCTGCCAAGCAAATTATGTCATCAACATAGCAATGCCAATATATTTCTTTGTACTGTGCATACCACACACACACACACACACACACGCACACGCACGCACACACACACACACACACACACACACACACACACACACACACAAACAAAATAAAAAATTATCGGAACGAACTTAAATTTCGCAGCCGTCAATCGTAAACTAAACAATGAAACAAACAACTGTCAAGAGAGCATCGGAAACGTAAATTGTGCTGTGAAGCGTGTGACCAAGTTGCAGCGACGTAATAACATCCGGGGTGCAGCAATGAGCAAGAGAAATACGAAACGTGATCTATAAATAACAAATGAGACCAAACAGTTCTACATATCAAAGCCTCACAAAGTTTTATTGATGTCCGTTTGTCATTTCAAATACCGTTCTTGTAAATAAATTTCCAAAAATCCTACAAAAAAGTCTTAAAAAACCTTTTAAAAATTTTTCTGAAAAAAATGAAAACTCTTCAAGGCCGCATTAGCTGTAGAGTGTTTCCTTTATTAGACGGCACAACCGGTTTTACAACATTATAGGTGAATCTTCAGGTGATAATAATTTTTCACTTCATGAGGCTACAGAGAATGTACGATGCCCCAATATTCAAGTTGTAAACAGATTCGTTGCGTAGCCACTTAAAAAGTTGATCATCGAATGGCTAAACTCGGAATTAAACACCGTAGGTTGAACGTCGAAAGCGTCAAAACTCATGTTCCAGTAAGAAACCAAAGCTGTGTTATGACGGGCTCAGGGTCTAAAAAGTTAACTCCTCAGTAAACGTGGTCCTAAAATGCAGTCCCCATTAAAAGAGGAGTACAGTTAGCTCATGCAGCATCCCCGTCAGGTGGATAAAACCACAGTTCATATAGATCAACGATAAAACTGTGCTAAGGCAGTGATGAAGAAGCTTTGGTAGTTTAGGGTGGTACTTTCTTGTACCTTGCTATTGAGAGCCCATCTTATATGGAACACACTGGAGTGAGCTTTTGTGACAGTCATACGGTAGAAGAGGTCACTGACACCCGAACCTCCAGATGTCAGACAGTCAGATCGGTACCCAACGCTACATATCGACAGAGTATCAACCAAAACTCCGCTATAGTTTGTGCTCTGTGCTTCCGGCCACGACAACGTGTGTAAACGGTGAGTAATAGGTAACCCCTGACTTACGAAGCACAGGAAAAGCATTAATTGTGACTGTCTGCCGGGTAGAGTTCCCGTGGGGAGACGGTAGAGCGTTATTTGATAGTGCCGAGAGTCCTAGGTTCGACCCCTGGCCATGCTGGTTTTTGTACAGTAGTACCTGTGAAACTGTTGTATGGCACAGCATGTTCCTGACATGTAAAAAGAATATTCGAAGTTTATAGCAAAGTTTTATTGGCAGTCTGATTTCGCTTTCTTTATATGAAAGTAGCAAACCTATAGAGTACATTTGTAGTTTCACAGAATAAACATAAACAATACGAACAGAAGAATAAAGAAACAACTGAATCAAAGGTGCAGAACTATTAATAGATTTAGTTATGAATGTAATTCTGACCTTCGAAAGAAGTGGGCGATAACTTGCTGCTTAGAGATACTTATTCCAGAATGTTAAGCAAGTTTACGCAACGTTTTTAAAATATTAATCAAAGAAAGTAAGGGTTTTGGCGCGCAGCCTCCGAGCGCATTAGCCAATCACATTGACAGACTGCAACTCCCGTCGTCTCTCCCACGAGAAAGATACCATTTGCTACTAGTATCGCACACAAATGATTACGTCATATGCGCAATACTGCAACGTCTACTGCTCTGGCTAGTAAAGCAAGAAGTATCCCAATTTTCATTCATTTTCAGAAAAAAATTTTAAAGAGTTTTTAAGATTATTTTGGAGAATTTTTGGAAATTAATTTACAGTAACAATGTGTAATCTAAGCTGTGGTTGTCCTAACTACAGAATAGTACATTATAAATATGCAAACAACAACAAAAACACGTTTGGGAAGCAGCGTAAAAGCCAGTCACAGCTCAGGCCTTTGGCTGCCAAAAGAAAAGAACACGTAAAATCCGTATATAATTTAAATCACAACAAAGTCTGCTGTAGCGTATTTCCTAACTTACATAAAATCTGTTTGTATCTATGTACCTCAAGAGCAATAAAAGGAAAAACAACCTCACTGAGGGTACCACAACTGTAGTGAAATATGTTTGAGTATTCAAGCAAAACAATAATTGTATAATTGCAAAATGGTGGACCTCCTTAATTCAAAATTATATTTTTATAAGTGCAGAACAAAGCTTAAAATTCCATACGATACTTAAAAGTTTTCAGTAGTGCATTGAAAGGAAAATAAAATAAATATTGCCGCAAATAAGAGTTCCACATGTTAACCATACGACAAACTACTCTCCTCTTCGCGTCTAATGGTTTATGAGATATGAGGGATGTTAAGAATATTTCTTACACACGTACACGCGATCGTAAGTGAACGCGTTATATCCTGTACAATCCATTTTCTGGAAACTGGAAGCAGATATTGATCTCCTACCAGTTTACAGAAAAAATCCAACATGTTAGCCAAATTTCATACACAGTAACGTATCAAGTAATATCCACCAAATACAAAGTCATAGCGACCCCTATTTTTTATTATGAACTTTTCGAATTTCACCCAGGATCTTACTTACACGTGAAATATCACAATAAGTAACTAAATGACCGGGAATTCACCATGAAACTGACATATAAACCTATAGGTAATGAAAATTATCGTTTTCTCTTTTCATCGAATAGTACCTGTAAAATCGCGTGGGAAAGACTACAGAACTAAGGAGCTCGCGAGACTTTCTACTCTAAATAGCACAGCAGCGCCCGGACTAGTGAGTTACCAGTCCTGCTGCTCGACTCGCTGCGGGTCACGTCGGCACTACTATCGCTCGTCTCTTTCGCCTGCACGTCCCTGACATGTCTTGACTTGGAAAGGGAGGCAAAGTCTCTTCTGGGGTTGAGTTCCTGCTCAAATTGGCCGGGAACGACCGCGACGGCAAGAAGACGACAAAGGCAGAGTAGTGTTACCGCTGCCAACAACTTGGCCACATCACCATGTACTGTGTGCTTGAAGTATGCGAAAACACATGACACACGCAACCGCACCGGACATGCGACTAAGCTGCGCAGTGTATGAACTGCGGTGGCGCACATGCGGCAAACCATAGCGGCTGCAGTTTTATCGAGAACTGGAGCCGCGACAAGAAGAAGGAGAGGAAGAGACGCTTCCTAAGGCCGCAAATGGAGAGATCGCGGTGTCCTGCCAACATCTTCGAGCAAGAGGCGCCGGCGGTCGCCGTCTCTACACCCCCCCCCACCCCCACCCCCCCACCCCCCCTCTGCCACGACACGCAATCAGGTTGCCGAGGGCCGAAGAGAGGCAAGCGGGCCGCGCTACCACGAAGACGGAACGGCAACTTCCGCGCAATGTTGCGAAATGCCACCGACGTCGCATTTGCTGGTCTCAAATACGCCATGGTGGAGGAGAGGGCGGCCCTGATGGCAGAGCTGGACGAGGCTCGCAGCCAGATGCGGCATTTAGTGAAGCTTTGACTGGCGTGACCCCCCACCAAGACGGGAACAGACGCGGAAACCAGACGGGGGCCACCTTGGCCGGTTGAGGAAACGCAGGCAATTGAGATGGTAGCCATGGTACTGGCAACAACTGCCGCAGCCACGCAGACGGTCACCATGGATGCAGCTGCCTCAACGGCCCCCTGCAGAGAAGCAGGAGGCTGAGGAGGTGGCCGTGGAAACGGAGACGCTGGCCTCACACGCCCCCTCTCCCAAAGTGGGAGTGGCGGAACCAGATGAAGAAGAAGAGCCGTCTTTCGTGTGCCTGTCCATCGCGGATGGGAACAGTTTGCAAGCGGAGCTCATAAAGATCGCTGAGTCTCTCCGTGATGGCTCCAATCTCCACCACGACCACCCCTATCCGTTCACCTCTTTCGACATTACCGATATCCCACACAAACCTTATACCTTCCGCTTGGGTGCGAAAACTTGAATTGAGAACTTAGGAATCAGGAGTTTATCGAAAAGAAAGATCTATAACTCCTCGACTGCTATCTCATCTTCAAGAAACCACGACTGGGTATACGTGACTGAAGAAGCAGTCAAGTATGTACAAAAGCACACACCACCGGACTGAACCATCCGCGAGTTTTACGTACTAAAACCGCTAAAGAAGAAGAAGAGGGGAAGGGGTGCTAGGGGCGAGTGCTAAACCACCTGGCTAGCGCCTTCCTCCGAATCATCACTAACGCCAGTCTGACTAGTCCCTAGGTTCCTTCATTTTTCAGTGTCGCCAAGTCAAGTCATCACGGGAGGTACATATCACCAACAACCCACCAGGAATAGGAGGAATGTCACTCTAGTGCTCAGACTAAGCACATCTCGGACCAAGGATAAGTTCATCATTATCAGTCACAAGTGACAAGCGAGTTACCAGCATCCTGTATGTGCACCTGTAGGCCATCACAATTGCGCTGGACAACGCGGTGAGTATGTTCTCTGCCAATCGGCATTCTTTCTGCACTTAGGCTAGGCAAAAGCTCTCATGTCTGTCCCGCTAATGAATAAGTGCTTCCCGTATAGGTCCAGCAAGCATACTGGTGAAGCACACGTTAGTTAACTGCCGCTTTTGTGTCAAGTGGGATCGATACTTAAATTTTCTCCGGAGGACGGCATATTATGTTGAGACGCTGAATCCACGTCTCACCGGCCGAGCCACGCAAGACCAAAGAAACAGATTTGGTGCAGCATGGCGCGTCTAGTGTGGGCGGCAAACTGTGCCACTCTGTGCGCTGTCGTACAGAAAAGTTGATAGATCTGTACCGAAAGAACCGGAACATGATGATGAACACACAAAAAATAGGAATTTTTATGCTCAGCAATACGCTGCAGGCGAAATAGGATGTAATATGACTGAAGCAAAACACTAGGTGACATCCCTGTTGTCTCCATTTAGAAGAGAGGAAACAGAGATGATTAAGCCAGTCGCCACAGAAAAAGGTAGGTAATAAAACAGTAATTTCTATTGTAACCCTTTCATTTGTGACTTTATTAATTTACGTTTACACTGGATTATGTTTAATTTTTATTTACACTACGTTATGCTTAATTATTATTTACACTATATTATGCTCAAATTTCATTTAGACTGGTGAAACTGCTAAACATTCAGCAGAGAAGATGGGAGAATCGCAGTCATGCAGGCAATGGCAGTTACTTGATGTAGTAAAAAATTAGTTCCGAAGCCCTCTGGTTGGTGCTGCCACCTATGGAAAAACAACAGGAACCAAACCAACATTGTCAGCCATTATCTGCTGGTGCCACATAGAGGCAAGACTGGTTTCATCAATTTTCTTATTCTTTTAGCTTAGCTTTGTAATTTAAACGAGGTAAGTGTGAATATTCTTATTAGTTTTGTAGAATACTTCTGATTTATAGCTTGGTTACATGTAGGAAATCAATGTGACAGTTTGATGTGTAATATGAACTGTAATGTTTCGACTAATTTGTAAGATATGACTTGAAAGTGGGGGTTATGGCGGTCAACATGACCGGCATTGCCTCCACGACTGGCATTCCCTCACACAATAATGGTTTTCATTTTACTCTCACTGAGATGACGAGGAACGGTAAAAGAATTTCGAATAAGGCCACATGGACACACGGGCAGCTGCAATGTCTTATTAAAACTTGCAAATATGGGAAATCTACACTGATCAGCCAGAACATCATGACCACCTACCTAATAGCCCTTACATCCAACTTTGGCGTGGATTAACAGCGGCAATGCGTCGCAGCATGGAAGCAATGAGGCCTTGGTAGGTTGCTGGAGAGAGTTCGCGCCATATCTGCACATTCAAGTCATCTAATTCACGTAAATTCCGAGGAGGGGGACGATAAGTTCTGACACCACGTTGAATGACATCCCAGATATGTTCAATCGGGCTCAGATCTGGTGAGTTGGGGGGCCAGCACATCAGCTGGAACTCGCCACTGAGGTCCTCGAACCACTCAATCAGACTCCTGGACTTGTGACACGGCGCAGTATCTCCTTGAAAAATGCCACTGCCGTCCGGAAACACGATCATCATAAAGGGATGTACGTAGTCTGCAACCAGTGTACGATACTCATTGGCCTCTATGGTGCCTTGCAAGACCTCCAAGACCTCCACTGGGCCCATGGATGCTGACGTTAATGTTCCCTAGAGCATAATGGAGCCGCGGCCAACTTTTCTACATCCTGCAGTACAAGTATCAAGGAGCTGTCCCCTGGAAAACGACAGATTCACGCCCTCCCGTCGGCAAGATAAAGACGGTATCGGGATTCATCAGACCAAGCAACGCTATGTCACTGCGCCTATGTCCAGTGCCGGTGATCATGTGCCCATTTCAGTCGTAGTTTCCGATGTCATACTGTTAAGCACATGCATGGGTCGTCAGATGCGGAGGCCCATCGTTAGGATTGTTCGGTGCACAATGTGTTGAGACACACTTGTACACAGCCCAGCATTAAAGTCTGACGTTAGTTCCACCACAGTTCACTGCCTGTCCTGTTTCACCAGTCTGTCCAGCCTACGTCGTCCGACATCTGTAATGAGGGGTGACAGCCCGATCCCACGACGTCTGGAGGTGGTTTCAACTTGGTTTCGCCACATGTTGAAGACACTCACAACTGCACTCCTCGAACACCCGACTAGTCGTGCAGTTTGCAAAATGCTTGTGCCGAGCCTCCCGGCCATCATAATCTGCGCGGCTTTCCTGTTCTACACACGGAGAGCATGCTCACTGATAATACATGCACCTTGCGTGTGTCTGACTAGCAGTCATTTCTCTCCGGATGATGCTGCTATCGTCTGAATGGGTTAATATCGATAGTAGGTCGGTGGTCACAATGTTCTGGCTGATCAGTGTATAAGTTCAGTGGCAAAATAAAAAGAAATTCGTTTCAGCACCCTGCAGGAGAAAATAAAGAAGGGAATGGAGAGGCCCATAGAATGGGTTGCAAATCGGTGTTCACTGTTCAGCAGGAGAAAGAAATTGAAGTATATTTCAAGAAGTTAGCAAACACGTGTTATCGTTTCGATCTGCTGGATCTTAGAGGAGCTGTATATGAATTTGCAGAAAGAAACAAACTAGTTAACAGTTTCAACCCAGTTGGACTTATGCCTGGTAGCGATTGGTTAGAGAGTATTCTGGAGAGCAATCCCGCCATTTATGTAAGCAAGTCAGAACCAATCAGCGTGAGCCGGGCATTCAAGTTTTATAAGCAAGAAGTGTCCACATTCTATGACCCTCTGGCTACAAAGTCCAGTAACGCAAACGAAACTCAGGATGAAGTGTCTTCCAACAACAGGAAGTCATTTGCAGAAATTTCACCAACTGCAGGTGGTAGCAACGCCCTAATGGACAGACAATGAGAGAGACGCCAGCAATCACTAATCCTAACTGAGTCGTCCATAAAGAAAATTACCGAAGCAAAAAGAGCAAAGAAGGTACGAAGGAGAACAAAGAGAAATGAAAGTTTTGCAGAAGAGGAAACCAATCCTTCAGAAGAAAATTGCAGGTCCTGGGAGGAATATAGCTGCTGCATTTGATGATCTACTTCGGAAAGTAATACTGAAACCTGTGCAATGGTAATTCGGACGACGACATTGAAATACGCGGGGAAAAATTTTTAGTTTGTGCCGACTGTGGAAATGGTGGCGAAATATGGTACAGGTGTAGGGTCTATGCCAGGGGCACATTCTTATCGTTCAGGGTTGGATGAACCAGGCTATTGTAAGTGTGATTTTTGTGTAAACACAACTGAAAACTGAATAGGAAACATTCGCTTATTCAGATTCTGCCAAGCTATTAATTTTGTGAATTTCATGCACCATATACCCCATAATATGGAGTTTATATGTGGTTTTGCATGCATTTGTCTTCTTTTGAGAGTTGGTTTTCTTTATTATACTGTTATATTAGAGTTTTTTCATGTTTGTGATCATGTAACATTTATTCCTTAAACTTAATTCCATAATAATTTCTGTGACTATTATTACCCCCATCTGTGGATATTTCCGGTCAAATCAGTTTATTCATTTGATTCACTCTGCGCATGAGATCTGGTACATAATAGTGCAAAATAAAATCGTTCCTAAGTTTATGTATTTCAATTACTATACAGTGATGAGCCAAAACATAAAGACAACCTGCTTAATAGCCGGTTTCTCCGTCTTTGGAAAGAAATAGATCACTAATTCTGGGTATGAGGCACCCAACAGTTTGTTGATAGGTTTGTGCAGGTGTGTGGCATTAGATGTCTACGCACAGGTCACGTAAATAACGGGCCGCTGATTTGCGTACGCGGTGATGGCACCCGATATTGACCCAGATGAGTTCCATAACATTTACATCAGTCGAATTTGGTCGCCGAGACATCAACGTGCGTTCACTATAATGATCCTCAAACCACTGTAGCACGATTGTGGCTCCCAGACACGGACAGTTATACTGCTGAAAGATGACATCGCCGTCGGGGAAGACATCAGCATGAAGTTATGCAGATGGTTCGCAGCTGTCAGCGTGTCTTCATTACTACCACAGGTCCCATGCAAGAGCAGGCCACTCTCTCAGAGCATAGTACTGCTCCGCCCAGACTACATCCGTGGCGCGCTGCACCTTCCAAGCCGTCGTTCAGCTCGATGATGGCGTTAGTGTAGGGAGCCATCGACCTAGTATAACAAAAATGTGACTCACACGGAGAGCGACATGTTTCCATTGATCGACGGTCGAATCCCGATGGTCCGTGCTCACTGAAATCGTAATTGACGATGTGAACATGTAGGGGTGGTCTGCTGCGGAGCTCAGTTTTTAAAGATGTACGATCAACAGTGTGCTCCGAAACAATTGAGAGTGCTCCAGCATTGTGCTATTTTGGCAGAGATGCCACATTTCACCATTTATCCTACTTTACTGAGCAGACAGGCATCCGAACACCACGTTCTGCGAAGTGTCGTGGACGTCCAAACATTTAGCGCCTAGTGGTAGTTTCACTGTCCTTCTATCTCTATCGGTAGATGCTCAAGACAGTAGCTCGTGAACATTCGACCAGCTTCGCCGTTTTCGAGATACTCGTTCACAGAGTCTTGTCAAAGTCGCTTAGCTCAATGGTTTACCCCACTGATGCCCACATTTTCTCTAGGGTGGCCCCTTGTCCGCGACTGCTCTGCTTACATACTTTTGTTGCCACGTCACGTGCCCGCAGTCTGAGCTGCCATTGCACTTACTGCTCTGATGCCACTTATATGCTGGGAATAAAATCAGCCAAGGATTTTTTTTAGATGGACAGTGTATATTCCCTGCCCCTGTGTCTGTTAAGTGAACTATACAATACCACCTAAACTTTGACCAGATTTGATTTGGTTTTCATAAGTAAATTATATATTCCATAACAATGAATATTCATAGAGTTTTCCAGTCAGTTTTCTTGTTGGAGTTATCCATCAAGATTCAGTTCCTATGTCACCTTACAGCTCAAGCTGTCTTGAAGTCAAAGCCTTGATGTACTTTGCCGATTATCCGTAAAGGTGATCTAGATTTAAGTCTGTTTGGACGTGCTAGATCTTGGTGTGTAGGGAGTTCTGGGTTGTTTAGGATTTTTCTTTATGGTCTTGTGGCTAAGTACGATCCCCTAATCTGTGGCAGCTCTGTGTTTGCGAGGACGGGGAGTGAGACACGTGGGTTTTGCCTAGAGTGTTCTGGAGATTATCCACACTGTCTCGTTCAGTTGGACATCCACTTTAAATATGTGTGCACTTCTGATCCAGACTGATGAACAGTATTCACCCAAGCTGTATACAGGGGTACTGTTGAAATCCTGAATGTGCTTGCTCCACAACCACATGTTGTTCCAGACAGTTCCACCTGGATAGCATTATGGGATATTAATTTGTTTTGTAACTTTCAGATATGACCTATACATTAAAGTGTGATCTAATAACACTCCCAAGTATTTAGGCTTGTCCTCATGCCTGATGCTCTTTCCATTCATAGGAAGTTTTACCTTTCTAATTTAGTGCTGATTGTTTCATTAGGGTTTCAATGTAAATGACACTTGGAGTAGTAGCTGTTCAGTACTTCCAGGTGTGCATGCAGTATTTTCTTGAGGTCATTAAAATGTTTACTTTGATATGTGTTAGCCAGGTTGCCCACCTATGCAGATTTACATAATTTTGCGTCTGGCCTATCAGCATAGATTGAAAAAAAAATGGGTGCTAGTTCCAAACTCTGTGACAGGCCATTATTCAAAATCATGCTCTTGCTGTTCATACCATGAAGTGAAACCTTGATTTTTCTGTCATGTTTTTGAGTAAGGCATAAGTCTGTTTGCAATTAATGATTGTAGCTAGCTTAAGCAGTAGTCCTCAATCCATACTGTGTTGTAAGCAGATGTAACATCTATGAGAAACAGGCTGGTTTCCATCTTGTTTTGGAAGCCTTTGTCAGTATAGGTTGCAAGGTAGAGCACTTGCCTGCAACAATTTCTACCTGCTCAAAAAACGTCTTGTCATTTAGGAATGTTGGCTTTCATGTGTGGAGGTAATGTGGTCAGTAATATTCTCTTGAATAGTTAATAGGAGGTACATAGCAGGGATGTCAGTCTGAAATTCTTTGGGTTAGCTACAGACTTTCCAGGCTTCAGCACTGCAATGACTTTTACTTCTTTCCAGATCTTGGGGAGAGTTCCTATCCTGATGCATTCTGTGCAGAGTTTTTTCAACCATCTTCTTTCTAAAATTCCTAGTGCCTTCAAAAATTCTGGTAGCATCTCATCAGGTCAAGTTAGTTTTCCTGTCTTCATTAGCTTCAAGGCCTTGGTAATCTCATCTGTTTCCGCTTGTTTGACAGTGTCCACTGTGATTGCATTATTAAGTAATATACTTTGCAAATTTTTGGAAATCTGTTTCTTTTCAGCTACCTTCAGTTGAATGTTGGAGGTCTATTTCAGGGCTGTTGCAATCTCAGATGGGCTAGAGCCAGGACATGGCTTGTGAGGGGAAGTTGCACCACCTAGTTTCTTCTGCAGTTTCCAGCTCCTTCTGCTGGAATAGGAAATCCAGACTTTCCATTGCTTCCTTCCATCTGCACCTGCACTCCTCATTCATATTACTGACCACTTGTTCTGTGGTTTCATAGTCCCTGCTCTTCTGAAATTTCTCCATTAGTGTTCCACATTCTTTCATCCAGCAGGGGGTGTATTCCTTCCTAACTCCACAAAGAATAGCACTTAGGGCCACTTGGGGTACCAGGTTCGTGAATTTTTTGTAGTTCTTAGGTTTTAATAGCATCGGATTTACTGTTTTCTTGGTGTAGCACTGTTATTTAATCCAACCAACTTTCATCAGGCTCCATAATGAGATTGGAGTCTTTTTGTAATGCCAACTGATAGCCCAATTTCTACAATTACCGGTAAGAGCTGGTTATGTGGGAATGCCTCTACAACTCTTTTTGTAGCCTGGCCAGATGTGCCTGTTGCTTCATGTGCGATGAAGGTAAGATCAGGTGTCAACTTGACATCCTACCCCCTTGATTTGAAGGTTGCCTAATACTTGAGTTCAAACAGGAGATGTAGGACCTGGTTGTTTGCCCAGACAATTAATCACAAATTATGAAAATTATTTAGCAAATAATTAACAGCAAATAACCTAAAAACAAATTTAAGTAATTCTGACTATTTTATCACTAGTTTTAAATGTAGATAAAAACAAATGTTTCTATTTTTTATTTTTATTTATTTTATTATCAATATATAACCAATATGGCAACATAATAGGAAGTTCCTAATTTTTATATTTCCTATGCACAGAACTTGGATAAAATTTTGAACATACAATACATGTTTGAAAACATCTTTATTCGTTTTGTTTTTCAATTATTTGTGTACCTTCTCCTCCATGTTAAGCCAAATAATCAAGGGTGCACTGCATTTGTACCTAATATAAAGTGGAGTATGAAACTAATAATTACAATTATTCAGATATTCTTGTATTCAATTGGGAACGTTATATATTTTATTTATGTATTTATTTATTTGTATTTTTTATACCTCACTTGTGTCATTTGTCAGGGCACAAGTGACAAACAATCTACTGATGTAACTACAATATACAAAAATCTTTTGTGAAGAATTAGCTCATTTTCCATATACTGATGTGTTGTGTATTTTATACATCCTTAACTTTCTGTACTTTTTGTAAATTGGATTATCCATACCAAATGATATTACAGAAAAACATATTGAATGTGGAACATGAGAAACTATACCAGACTTCCTCCAAGTAGACAAACTCTTAAATACTTTGAAAAAATTGTTAATTTTCTTACTATTTCATTGTTATTCTAGAACTGATTTAACCAAAATGTAGTAATGATAGATTTACAGATTTTCTATACAGTCTATGTCTCATACAAAAGGTTTTCATAATTTCACATTATTAATACTAAGCTATTATAAAATTATCATTAGAAAAGGACAAATCATTCTCAAAGAAATCCAGAACATTCAACATTAATTAAAACTTTTATTAAGAGAGGGAGTTTTCAACCTAAAGAAGCACACTCTGATCCAAATTCTGTGTTCAGCTTTGTATATGTATGTGTTTGTGTGGTGTGTGTGTGTTATAGTGGTGGCAGGGGGAGGGGTGGGAGGTGAGGGAGTATTGCAATGAACCAGTATCTGACAGGACTTTCACTCAGTTAATGAACTATATGATATCACCTGAATTCTGATCAGATTTAAATTGGTTTTCATAAATACATTATATGTGAATATTCATAGAGTATTCCAGTTGTTGGGTACAGTTTTTCCACAAATATAATTTACTGTTTCGTTTTATATATTCTCATACTTTAATCTTACATTATGAAAATTACTTAATAAGTAACTGATAGCAAATATTCTGGCAACAAAATTTACATTATTTTTACTATTTCTACCTTCCAGTTTTAAATACATATAAAATGTATGTTTCTATTTCTGTTTTTATTTATTTTACTATTGACATGCAATTGATATTGCAACATAACAGAAAGTTTCTGTTTTTTATGTTTGCAATTTTCGTAACCTCCTTTAACAGGTATTATGTCAAAAATGTTCACAGATTTACATATCTTCAAGAGAACATCCTATACTATGAATTTGTCATACGGTTTAAAAAAACGGAAATTATAGTACTGTTATTTTGCCGTATGGATTATTCTGGAATATTGTTGAACAAACTATGTGTCTTATGTAACATTTGCATGGCACCAATTGAGTCAGACTCATTCAGACTGTTTTAGGGCTCATATATACTGTTTATAACGTGACATAAATCGACATCCAGAAGAGCCCTTTAGAAATGTTAAATGGAGATGTTCAATAATAAGAACTAAATTCTTATGTTTTTATGTTGTATTATGAAGTTTGTGAAAGCAAGTGTGAACTAATGTGGAAGGACACATAAACAGTGACTTTCATCACGAGAACTATTGACTTTCAAACTGTGTTATTTCAGTACTCAAACATCATACATGATATTGCACAACATTACTTTGTAATTGGGCACTATAGCCACCTCAAAGTTAACTGAACTTTCATATACAGTTTTTGTGCAATACGTACAACTGAATCTTGAAAGCTAATCAAGGGTTTGAGGGTGGTGTGTCGTATGTGAGCACTATTTCATGGAAATGTCACAAAAGAAAATTCATCTTGATAAAAATTATGTATACAATATGCAGCAAAGAAACATAGAATCTGGACGCTGAAAGAACTCTCATGTGGATTTAGGAGCTCCAAAGGAACTTCATGCATACATGGACAATGAGAAAATATCTTACAGTCTTTACAGGAGATTACGGTAGAAACAAACTAAATATTCAGGAGTCACTTCATATTCGGGAAGTACTTTATAATCTCATGAAAATGAGTGAAAAAGGTGGAGGATGTGAAGCTATAGGTGGGGGCTGCAGATGCAAGTCAAGATATATTCTGATTCTGATAGTTTTGACAATTCAACTGAAGTACAATTAAATGGAAAAACAGACTTGAACAAATTGTAGAAATCCATGTTAGGACAACTGAGAGAATTGGACCCAAGGTTGGGAAACATATAATCTCCGAAGAAGATGAGCGGGAAGCATTTAGTTTCAAAATTGGGAAAAGTAGAATTTAGAGTGGAAGGAACTGAATCCACAATAAAGGCTCATAATGAACGGGTTAGCAACAAATTCATAGAAAGAAAACTTCCTTTGGCTTATGAATTGTGTATTAAACCAGGGACATAAAAACAATGGAGAGGCTTCATCCCACCGTAGCCCTCAGTGTTTCACAATCCTATGACAGGACGCAGCAGTCCACCCACTGCACCACTGTCCCACACTGAACCCAGTGATATTGTGCAGTTCAACCATCAGTGGACAACCCCCCCCCCCCCCACACACACCCATCCCCCCAGGAATGTCTCATACCAGACGAGTGTAACCCCAAATGTTTGCGTGGTATATTAATTATGGTGTACGCATACAGTACGCATACACTGAGACAGTATTTCCGCAGCAATTGCTGACATAGTGTAATTGAGTTGGAATAAGGAGAACCAGCCTTCATTCGCCCATGTAGATGGAAAACCACCAGACCTTGACACTAATCCACTGGGCGGATTCGTGCTGGGGACCGGCATGCCTAGTTGCTCGGGAATCCATTGGATGGCGTAGTAGAAAAAAATTGCTTGTAAAGTCAGACCTGTTCTCAATGAAGACCCTTTAATTGAAATGGACCTAAAATTTTTGTGGTACAGGGAATATGGGTGGATTTATCTTAGCCATATGAACTCACCTGTGGTATAAAATAGTGTAACTTCAGAATATATTTACAGATAGTTTCAAAGAAATGTTACTACAAGTCAAGTAGAACTAAAGTCAGAAACTTACATTGAAAAAACGCACATGGAAAGCAACAGCTGTAACTTTATGTTGTCGACCACCAACAATAACAACCTTGGACCTGTGTGAACTGTGATGCTAGGAGTGTGCAAACTATTTTGTGAATTGAAATATGGAGAAACATGTGTTGCAGAATTACTGGTAGTATGTTATAGTGCAGAATCACAAACAGTAATCATGGAAGAAAACTTAGATGTTATAGACAACAGATGTTAAAAATAGCTATCAGAGGAAACTGAAATATTATAAATCAACCATAACAGTAGCGTTCACATGTGCTGAATGTGATATGGGCTTCGCTAATGCAGTGCCACAAGCTCTTCCAGTACTTTTCAAAATTTCGAATTTCTGTACTGCATATCTTTTTATATTTTAGCAACTGCCTCTCACTCTCAATCTATCTTCTTCTTTTTATTAACCTAATAATCATGGTCTAGTTTGAGGTCAAATAATCCCACAGCAAACATTGCATATACTGAACTGAAAATATGATTGAGAAAGTGAAAGGAAATAGAAGATTTACTTCTATTTATGGTAGAAGAATCTTTAAAGGGAAAACAACATAATTTACATATTGTTATAAAAATTGCTGTGTCTAAGCTTCATGGTGTTTTTGTGATGTATTGAAAATAAGAAAATTTTTATGCTTCTTTCTAAACATAATTTATTGTTGATCTACATTATGCAAACTAAGCTATGTGATGTCATGTTGATGCTGTTTGTTATGTGTTGAAGGCAAATGGTAAAGAAAAGAATAATGGTTTGGGTATCTACATAAGGGGAACCTAGACAGAACTTATTTCGTTGTTCATTGTGGTTGTAGTTAGCTGATGTCAGCAATGTAAAAACATCCAGTATTTAGGTAAAGGAAAAATGCTTAAGAGGAATGAAAATGTATGGTTTTTCAAAGACACATCAAGTTTGTTACCATTGTGCTGTTGTTGTGAGAGGGAGGTGTAATGGAGAAGTGCATTTTTCAGATCAATGCAAACCAAAGGTTACAGTAAGATACATGAAAGACCAGTTATGATGTAAAATATATTTCTGGGTTGAAGCATGAGTTGTATTATTATGGATGCATAATAGAGATTATATTCGGAGCAGTTTTTCCATGTGATGTATATTTATGTAATGTTTATGGAGATTCTGCTATGTTTATGAGGTTTGATTTGAGACAAGGTTTATAAAGTATTGTGTAATATGATAATGGTCGATAATTATGGTGGTTACGATCATTATTTAGAGGTTTTGATGTATTCGGGAATTGTTTGTGCTCTGTTCTGTAATTTTTTGTCCTTTTGTTTATGACTGTATGCTATATGAGATTCTGATGAATGACTATGTTGAATTTCTGTAACACATAAATGTGATTATATTACTGCTGTGAACAGAGTTTATGAATGGGTCTGACATATTGGTAGTATCTGAATTTCAGTTAAAAACATTGTGATGAGTTAGTCTTGGTATGAAATGACTAATATGAAGTACTAAATATAATTTAAGAAATGGGGGATTGTTGATTGACAGAAAGATTGGCCACTACATTTGTTGAAAGGAATATAAAGCATAAACATAGCAACTATGTGTTACTCCCTTTATCGAAAATGAGAGATAATTGGGACCAGTTAAGACATTTTCTTGAAAAATATTAATATTCTTTACTATATTTGAGTATTGGTGTTGTGTATAATACTATTCTGAGGTTTCTACCTATCTAGGTATAGAAAACTCTTATGTCAAAGTTATGCTAATGTTGTAGAAATTAATTATTATTACAATATTTTCTCTTTCACTGTTCAGAAGTCCACCAATTAGACTTCACTCATATAGAGTGTTGCCTGCTGAACAGTGGATAATCTGAGATGAATTGGACAAGTTGCTGCAAGACATCATTAAACCTTGCAATTGTCCTTTGTCCTCTCATGTTGTCCTTGTGAAGAAGAAGGAGAGCACATGATATTTCTGCCTTGATTGTAGATGACTGAACAGAATCATGAAGAAAGATATCTATCCATTGCCACAAACTGATAATGCCATAGATTGCTTGAAAGGAGTGAAGTATTTCCCAACTATGGACATGCAGAGAGGTCTTCATAACGTCTGACAGTCTCTATGAGTTCCAATTTATGCCTATTGGACTATGTAACACTCCAACAACCTTTTAACACATGATGACAACCTGCTTCGAAAGCTTAAACAGACAAAGTGTATTTGATATGTGGATAACATTACCATGTTTTTGAAGACATCTGAACAACGATTAAGCCTACAGATAACCGTACTGAAGTGTATTCAGCAGGTCACTGCAAAATCTGAGAAAAGTGTTTCATTGCCGCCCATCAAATAAAAATCTTGGGACACTTAGTGAATGGCTATGGATACCCTCCCAGTCAAGAGACAATAAGAGCATCCACAGATTTTCTGACTCCTTGGCACATTCGGGATGGGAGAAGTTTTCTCAGAATTTGCTTGTGCTAGTGGTGATTCATAAAAGGGCTTCTGTACCAAGACATATATCTTGCAAGAACTTCTGCTGGAAAATACCAAACTCTCCTGGGACAAGACAAGAAAAATCTTTCCTTGTTCTTAAGGAGGGGCTAACATCTTCTCCAGTTCCAGCGTTGTTTGACGAGAATGCTGAGACAGAACACCACACTGGCGCTAGTGCTTTTGGGATGGAGGCAGCTCTAGTGCAAATTCAGTGAGGTGCTGAAAATATGGTAGCATTTGCTTACAAAGCACTTGCCAAGTTCGAGATGAGCTAACAATAATGTTGGAGTGCCTTGTAGTTGTTTGGACCTTCAAGAAGTTCTACCCATATTGATTTGGCAAACCATTCACTGTTGTGACAGATCATCATTTACCAGGCTGGCTGACTAGCCTGAAGCATCTGTCAGGTCAACTGGCAAGATGAACACTGAGGCTGAAGGAGCACAACAACACAATGGTATGCAAAAATGGATTTAAACAAAAGAATTTTGACTGCCTTTTAAGGTGTCCTTTGGTGGAACACAGCACCATGGATGAAATCTCAGTCATCACAGCATTAAATGGTATTGCTACTGAACGAATGGATGATCCAACAAGGCTGAAAATCGTAGAAGCCTTGAAGAAAGAGAAACCAACAAATAAAGACTGCTAGTTCATAAATAGAACATTTTGTAAGAGGGAATATGATCCAGTGGGTTCATAATGGGTGCTTGTCATCCCACATCATCTGCAACCTGTGATCCTGAAGTGTTTCCATGATGCTTCAACATCTGGGTACTGGGATTCATGAATACTCTAGACCAAACCTGACATGGGTATCCCTACCAATCCATTATACACCAAGTGAGCCACTGTAAGTGTTGTATCTGTCTAGTAGTCAGTTCCTCCCCACAACAGGCACACCACATGGACAGCCGCCCAGCCAGGAGTATGTGTGTAAAAGACTCTCATCGAAATCAATGATTTCCTTATATGGCCTGGACTATTTGCCACAACATTACTCATTGCATTCATTGGGTCTGGGGTCTTGAACCCCACTGACAGGCAGTATGCCAGTCACAGCAGGGAATGCTGTTGGCAGGACACTGTTTTTCTACTCTGTGTCATGTGTTCTGACAGTGGCATGTTAATATCCATCCATTTCTGACTATTTAGGCCACCCCTGGATCCTGCAGACTGAGTTACACCCTGTGCCACAAGTCAGCAGTAACAGTAGTTCTGTCCAGCCACATCACTAGTTCAGTCCCCAACCAGTTGGGAGTACCTGCAGTTTTGTTTCAGCATTCTATGCTGGCAGACCCAGCTAAGTTCACCCTTGTCTGCACTATCAGCATGTCAGCTGTCACAACATGCCAGCAACACTGATCTAGTAATGTCCCAGATTCTCATGCTGCCACCTGTCATGACAGTGTCCGCAGCTCGTGGTTTTGCGGTCGCATTCTCACTTACCGAGCATGGGGTCCCGGGTTCGATTCCCGGCGGGGTAAGGGATTTTCACCTGCCTCAAGATGACTGACTCCAACGCGATGGGAGTACCTGCGGTTTTGTGTCAGCACTCCACGCTAGCAGACTCAGCTCAGTTCATCCGTGCCTGCCCTATCAGCATGGCAGCTGTCACATACCAGCAGCACTGATCTAGTAATGTCCCAGATCCTTATGCTGTCACCTGTCATGACTGCAGGATTTGTTGTGTAGACATCACAGATAATGTCACATGAGAGATATTTCTGTAGTATGCGGTTGTGTGGATATTCATGCAAGGATGTTATACTTGAGTTTTGCCGGCCGGTGTGGCCGTGTGGTCTAGGCGCTTCAGTCTGGAACCGCGTGACCGCTCCGGTCGCAGGTTCGAATCCTGCCTCGGGCATGGATGTGTGTGATGTCCTTAAGTTAGTTAGGTTTAAGTAGTTCTAAGTTCTAGGGGACTGATGACCACAGATGTTAAGTCCCATCGTGCTCAGAGCCATTTGAACCATTTGAGCCATACATGAGTTTTGTTTCATTAATAACGTTCTTTTCAAAGTGTCTTCAATCACTCCTCAGTACAAGAACACTACATTAAGGAACGTTAACCGTAGAAGCACATTCCACAATTACCTCCAAAGCATGTGGTATCACTCCCATCTGCAGTGATGCTGCCATTTCACTTGATTAGCATCGACCTCTTCGGGAGATTTGCACAGTCAACAAACTGTAATCAATGGATAATAGTTTGCACTGGCTACTTCATCCACTGTTCTGTAACCAAAACGGTGCTGACTGCTGGAGCTCCAGAAACTGTGAAGTTTGTTGCAAAAATCGTCATTCTGAAGCACAGAGCACCTAGTGTGGTGGTCTGTGATCACGGAAAAGTTTCCCAGTTGGAACTAGAAGACAAATTCATGTTGAAAAATCACACACAGAGTAATGACAACTGCCTAAGAGAATGCTTTACTAAGATGTTGGCAGGTATACTGTTGATGTATGATGATGTTGAACAGAGAGATGGGAATATGATACTGCCCAGCATGGCAGTCACATACAACACAGTGTAGCAAGACACCACAGGTTTCACACTGTTCTGTCTGCTCCATGGTCGCGAGGCTGAAGTGACAATGAATAAACTCTTTACATTTCAGCTTGATGATACTCAGAAGTACTTCGTGAAACATATCATCAGTGCCAAAAGAGAAAAGCAGCTGGCGCACACAATGACCATGGGTACCCAGGAGGAACACTGAGAGCACTATAGTGCCAAGCACTGGGAGACTTGTTACGGATATTTATACGTTTGTGGCAAGTGAGGCTAATGGAAAACATCTACATCTACGTGATTACTTTGCTATTCACAATGAAGTGTCTGGTAGAAGGTTCAATGAACCACCTTCAAGCTGTCTTTCTACCGTTCCACCCTCGAACGGCGTGCGGGAAAAAACGAGCACTTAAAATTTTCTTGCAAGCCTGATTTCTCTTACTTTATCGTGATGGTCATTGCTCTCTTTGTAGGTGGATGCTAACAGAATGTTTTCGCATTCGGAGGAGAAAGCTGGTGATTGAAATTTCATGAGAAGATCCCGTCGCAACGAAAAACGCCTTTGCTTCAATGATTGCCACTCCAATTCACGTATCGTGTCTGTGGCACTATGTCCCCTACTTCGCGATAATACAAAACGCACCGCCCTTCTTTGCACTTTTTCGATGTCATCCGTCAGTCCCATCTGATGCCGATCCCACACCACTCAACACAATACTCTAGAATACTACAGTCTCTTTAGTAGACCCGTTGCACCTTCTAAGTGTTCTGCCAATGAATGACAGTCTTTGGTTGGCTCTACTCGTAACAATACCTATGTGATCGTTCATATTTAGGGTATTTGTAGTTGTAATCCCTACGTATTTAGTTGAATTTACAGCCTTCAGATTTGTGTGACTTATCGCGTAATCGAAATTTAGTGAATTTCTTTTAGCACTCATGTGAATAACTTACTTTTCTTTATTCAGGGTCAATTTCCAATTTCTGCACCATACATAAATCTTATCTAAATCATTGTGAAATTCGTTTTGGTCTTTTTTTTTCGCGTAATGTCCGTGAATGGAACCGACGGGGAGGAGGTGATGGGTTACTTTAGTATCAGTGTCTCACTTACTTTGTCGTACCTTGCGGAGCACATTTATACAAATGTAAATGTAGAAAGAAAACATGATATCGCACGCACTAGTCGTTTCTCTTCTACATAACTTTACTTAAAATAAATATTTTTAAAAAATTCTCACCACGTCAGTAACCATTTCTGCAATTTCTGGGAAGCGGGATGACGGTGGTAGTAGTAAGCTGCTGCCGTGGGAATGAATGACTTCTCACTGTACCCAGCTTCGGATCTGTGACAACTAGAGTGGCCCTAATGCAGGGACTGTGCTACCTGGAATTTCCAGGGCTCCAGACAAACCGCATTCCTTTGAGGCTCAGTCCAGCCATTGTTGGCGATATTGTCGCCAACGCTGGCTCTTCGCTGTCGTATTCCCCTCGCGCACTACGCCATGCCGGCATAGCCACAGTTTGAAAAAGCGGTAGCTTTGAAATAAAGATTACGTTACAATCGATTTTAAGGTCAATTCTCTCGTTTCTTTTTTTTTATTATTTAGCTTCGTCAATTTTTCGGGGGTGTGGTTTGAACCCCCAAAATTAGAAAGAATTTAGTACAATTTTGGATGACGTTTTATGCCTGCCGCCAGCTTTAAACGTATAATTTTTCCAACATATCGAGGGTAGATTAAAGTCACCTCAAACTGGGGTAGCTACCTATTTGAAATGAGACTCAAATTTTCGTTGAACTGTTCAGCAACTACGTCTTCTGAGTTGAGGATCGGTAAAATGACCCAATTAATTTTTCAGTCCGATTGTCAAGTACAACCTCTACCCATACTATTTCGCAGAACTATCTACTTCAATTTCACTACAAGGCAAACTATTTCTGACAGCAATAAATACTCCAACACCAATTGTATTTAATCTATCCTTTCTGAACAGTGTTAGATCGTTAGAAGAAATATCTACTGAGCCTATTTCCGGCTTTAGTCAGCTTTCGGTACGTATAACTATTTGAGTTTCAATGCTTTCTATTAGGGCTCAGAGCTCTGGTTCTCTCTCAACACAAGTATGATAATTTACAACTGCAGTACCAATCGTTTCTACAACTAACTTACTGTGTTTTACTTGTCCCCTTTTAGACAGACGCCCTTTCTGTGGTTCCCTGAAGTCCTCTAACCTAAAAAGACACCAATTCCCTTCCGCACAGCACCCGCTACCCGTGTAGCTAATTCCTGTGTGTAGTGGACTCCTGACCTATTAACCGGAACCTGGAAACCGACCATCTGATGGCGCAAGTCAATCAATCTGGAGCATACACAGTCACAGAACCGCCCGAGCCTCTGATTCAGACCTTCCACTCGGCTCTGCACCAAAGGACCACAGTCGGTTCTATCGACAATGCTGCAGATGGTGAGCTCTGCCTTAATCTCACTAGAGAGAATCTCTTCCGATCCAAAGCAACATATGTCATTGGTACAGACATGAGCCACCTTCTGCAGTTGACTACACCCTGTACTCTTCATGGTATCCGGAAGCAGCCTTTCCACATCTGGAATGACTCTCTCTGGTATGAACACCGAGTGCACAATGGCTTCCTTCCCCTCCTTGGCAGCCATATTCCTAAGGGACCCCATTATGCGCCTAACATTGGAGCTCCCAACTCCCAGCAAACCCACCCTCTGCGAACGCCCAGACCTTGCAGTCTGAGAAGCTTCCTCTGGAATGGGGTAATGCACCGGGGATCCCTACGATCGGCTCCTTGGAAAGTATTTTGCTGCCTGCCAGACTTTGGAATGATCTTCCACTCGACCATGGGTGAGGGGTCAATCTCAGTTCAAGCAGTACCTGAGGCTGCCACAGCAGTGGACCGAACCGGGGACACATGGGATGTGCTGGATGTCTCTCGCATCCCCACATCCAACCCCCCACAGTGATGCACTTTGGCAGCAGCCTCAAACTGTGTACCGGAAGCCAACACAGCCTGGAACTGTGAGTGAAGGGTCGCCAACTCAGCTTGCATCTGTACAAAGCATTCACAGTTCCTATCCATTACTGCATTTGCTCCCGATTGAAGCTCGTAAAAATTTCAACAAACAAACGGTGTACTTGCCTTAGTAGCAGCAGGAACATGTGGTGCTCTGTCACTGATGGTCTATCCAACACTGAGCTATACTAGCCAAAAGAAACAAAAGCCTATACGATCTGAAGGTTGATAGGAACAGCAGTACGGTATGCTGCACTGTTATTAAAGTAAAAGCTTATGCCTAGTAAGCACTCGAACATGCAAGAAATTACAAAAATAATCTAGTGACTACACAGGTATCTGTAAATAAATAAGTCGCTCCTGCTAGAAGCTAGTAAAAATATACAACAAACGAAAGGTGTGCTCTCCTTCTTAGCAGCAGGAATGCGAGGTGCTCTGTTACTGATGGTCTATCAGACACTCAAGATACTAAAGTGCTACTTTGGCTTGTATCACATCCTTTGTTGCTTGTCAGACGTCAAGTATGAAACAGAATTATAACCCTTCATCTAGAAGACAAAAGTTCAGGGAATTCATCAGTGTCCTCCTTGTAGCAACACCACTTTTTAAGATGGGAAAAAGTTAGAATAGGTGCAATATTTCTGAGTGCACAAGTTACAGTCAGGAGCATGCCTGTTGAACGTAAGTTATGCTTACCACCGGTTGTGAAGTGGAATGGAGGCCACACGGCCGTAGAACCGCTGAAAAGATTAAACACAGCGGTTTGCAAGGTGCAAGTTTCAGGCAGACCAAGGTGGTATGAGTACGTGACTCAGAGTGGCGCATTAGTAAAATATGGACTGGATAACATGACTGGATAATAACATGACACATTGAAGCAACATCTAAGAAAAGCATAAACTATTTGCTTAAGTAATTTCAACTAACCAGATATGTCTGAAAAGAAAATTCACTGTCTGACCATATGAGTCAGATATGGATGTGAGAAAAAATGAGGAAAGTTCTGAGCATAGTCAAAATAAGGTGACCAATAGACCCATTACACAACTATCATATTGAATGTTGCAGCAATGGCTTTTCAACATATGAAAGGCTTCCAAGAATTCATTTTTCATCAAGAAGTAAGTCTACCCCACTGATACCTCAGTGTCCAATCGTTTTTGAATCAGTCGCTTCCTCAATAACAGATAAGTTGTGAGATCTCCTGATCTCATGCCATGTGACTTTTTCTTGTGAGATATGTGAAACAGGCAGTTTATATCCCACTTCCACCAACAACTCTGATTGACCTAGAGAACTGTGTCATAGTTGGAGTGAACTCAGTAACACAATAGATGGTTTTTCATACATAGGATGAGTTCAAGTGCTGCTTAAATAATTGCACACAGCAGGACAGCAGACAAATTCATAGGCATTGACTGCCGCGTTATTTTTCATCTCTTCTGAAACTTAATTTATTTTGCCATGGATTTTACTTATTATTAATTAATGGGTATTCAAACATGCAGTCACAGAGAGTTGAAGTATTATTTATCTGATTTTTTAACATCCATCAGTACATGTAAGTTATTATTTTAAGTATGTTAGTTCTGGACTGCCCCTTAAAATTGTTATGGAGAAGATGTTTATTTGTCCTAGCCAGACACACACAGTTATGTTTTTTTTTCCTTTTCATTGATCCTTCTAACTGATGCCAGCAATACAAACGGCAATGGAACAGGCAGTTTTGTCATGAATGTGGAGGGAACGGTAAGCTTTCCTCACAGATCTAGGTTGAAAATGCACCTTCTTTCTTGTCTTAAAAACTGCTAGACTTTCTCTGAAAAACTGCTGTCTCCATGAAACTGGCACATTATGGCTGCATGTGAAGAAATTCATATTCAGCATGGGTGTTGATAGCCATGCAGCAGATGGTCATATAAGATGAAGAAAAAGTTTCCATTTGAGGGTGTCTCTGCAGTTTATAAGCAACGTAGTACTACTGTGATGTGGGTATATAAGCACTGACATCTAGATGAGGGATCAGTGTGGCACTAGTGACTGTTTGATGTGCATGCAGTAAATGTGGAAACATGAACTATGGTGATTCAAATGGAACAAATGTGCTGGTGTTCTTTCATTGGCTGTCTAAAGATATATGCAACCTGGTGCATTATTGGGATGGTTGCCTCAATGCTCACAGCTATTTTGCCTCGTAGGTGTACCCGTTGTGGACTGTACAGTCTTTTAACGGCAACATTTTGACCACACCTTATAATAATAATAATAATAATAATAATAATAATAATAATTGTTGGCTTTGGGATTCTAGGTTCCTAGGAATGATTTCTCATGATGTCCCACAAATATTAAAGTTATCATGTCCAAATAAGAAAGTGGATAGCATGACCCTGTTCACTCAAATAGCACCCTTCTCTACCCATAAAATCATGCTGTTTGAGTGACGATGGCCATGCTGTGGCTTTTTTGTTTGTATATAATAAATTTAAAGCATAAGCAACTAATGATGAGGATTTAGTCATTGCTACTAAATATAAAGTTGATGCTTCTGAGTCAGCTGTGTGTTGGAAGAGATTCTGTGTGATGATATGCTGTCATGTAGAAACTGTAGAGGAGAAACGTTAGAGATTATGGTTTATGTCTTTGGTAGTAGGTTGCAGGCAATCATTTAAACATGTTGGTCACAAAGGCAGAAATTGTTTCAGTGGTGAAGTTGCAATGTGATATTCTGGATGAGAGGGCTTATGGTTCTTTGAGCACATCTAAAATGTAGCACCTTTGATAGTGAAGTGGGATGAAGGTTCAGTAGGGAGGTTTTTTGAGGTTACTATGGATTGACAGTCATTCTAGGCTTTGTGTGTGCTCTTGGCAGTGTAATGGTGATGAATGTATCAGGTAACTGATGTAGGTGCTCTACCAGATATCATGGGATTGATAAAGGCAGTATCTGCAGTGAAGATAAAATACACAAAAGGAATTTAAGGTGATACACATAGGATAAGGAAAATTCCTGTAGAAAGTAAATAATTTAGGAGTAATGGAGATCACCCACCAAGTAGTAGAAATGGTATGCAAAACAAGAATGAAACCTGGATAGCTTTCTGAAAAAATTGTTTGACAAGCTACAGAAACAAACGCACATGCCTGCGTGCACATGTGCGTGTACACACATGCAATCTCCCAATTTGTATTCCCCTTACCTTACAGTTTTCATTCATAAAGTTTTATGTCATATTTACTGGATGAAGTCATGGATGAACCTGGATTTCAAGGAATTGTGATTGATTATTATATGCAACTTGTCGATTTTATAGTCACAGCAACAGTATTTATTTGTAAAAATGAGTATCACCCGGGTCCAAATTCTGTGGATGTGGGTTGGAGGATTTATAATTTATTATACTGCACAGGGAACCTGAACAATGAATTTCCCAAACACAGATAATCTTAATGTTTTTCTTCAGTCCTAAACGCTTTTGTATTGAAATTCCATTGCATTCAGTAAAATATACATAAGTGGTCTAATCAGAAACCATGTGAAAAATCATTGTATTTCCATTATGACTTGATAAAAAATGAATAGATTAGTCTAAGGAATTACTAATTGTTCTTTTATTTTCTTCAAGTATGTAACTTATAACTTTTGTGGGTTTTTTTTTTTTTTTTTTTTTTTTTTTTTTTTTTTTTTTTTTTTTTTTTTGCAGAATCAACACTGTTAATTTTTATGGAATTGCATTGGAACTGTATTCAGTTGATCTTATTAATTTGTCAATAATTTTATTTTTGGTTAAAGACTAAAACTATTGCGGTAAACATATGTAGTAACTGCTTATATGAGTTGCCAGTACAAGTGGAAAAAATAAAGACCAGCATTTTGTGTTTTCATTTTACTTCACATTTTATGTTTTCAAGAGATCAGTATTCAGTGTCAATAGTTTAGTGGCCATAAGAAAGTAATATTTCTTTCCCAAACAAATGTTCAAATAAATACAGAGTTTTTTCCTTGAAATTAGTGGCAGCAAGTTTCTATATCAGGAGGACTCTGCAGGAGCTGCATAGGTGTTTTCTTCTCTTGACCACCCACTTTTGCCATAATTTGCTATGGTGTTCTTCTTGGTTATAATGGTTGCTGGACTACATTTCTTTGTGCAAGATGAGAACCATCTGTCAATTATAACAAAGCCTGCCTTTGAGTTTGCTGAACACTACACCTTCCTCCCTTGTTTGGCTGGTTTCAAAGACATATATTACTATAGTGATGTCCATGCCTTAAAAGGTATCATGCTTTCATCCACAGCAGATACCTTAATGGGAATGTGTTGTTGGGAAATGTTGTATGAGGTCTGACCTTATGAAGATTATCATGATTGGAATTCACATGTCTTTAGCTTTGACAAGGCTGATCTAGAGTAGGTTCTAAACTATAGTAGTGCACTACTGTTGATAACACAACAGTACCTATCAAGTTTTTCCCATTGATTGTCACCTCATGGTGTGACCAGATGGTTAGTATTGTTTCAACTGGTTGTATACAGATTCATCTATAGAACCAGACACTCTAATAATAATAATAATAATAATAATAATAATAATGCATATGGTCAAACCCGGTACAACATAACAGGCATGCACGGTGGATACAAGCAGAAACAGATACATACAAGATGATACCACAAATGCCTGAAGTGATAATTTTGCAACATGAAGTCACCCGAGCAATTAATTCTACGCACAATTGGAAAGCCCCTGGAAATGATAAAATAGCAAATTTCTGGCTAAAGAAGTTCACCTCAACACATTCACATCTAACTAAATTATTTAACAGTTACATTGCAGACCCATACATATTCCCTGATACACTTACACATGGAATAACTTATCTGAAACCTAAAGATCAAGCAGACACAGCAAACCCAGCTAAATATCGCCCCATAACATGCCTACCAACAATCTACAAAATATTAACTTCAGTCATTACACAGAAATTAATGACACATACAACACAGAACAAAATTATAAATGAAGAACAAAAAGGCTGCTGCAAAGGAGCACGAGGATGTAAAGAGCAACTGATAATAGATGCAGAGGTGACATATCAAGCTAAAACTAAACAAAGGTCTCTACACTACGCATACATTGATTACCAAAAAGCTTTTGATAGTGTACCCCACTCATGGTTACTACAAATATTGGAAATATACAAAGTAGATCCTAAATTGATACAGTTCCTAAACATAGTAATGAAAAACTGGAAAACCACACTTAATATCCAAACAAATTCAGATAATATCACATCACAGCCAATACAGATTAAGCGTGGAATATACCAAGGAGACTCATTAAGTCCTTTCTGGTTCTGCCTTGCTCTGAACCCACTATCCAACATGCTAAATAATACAAATTATGGATACAATATTACTGGAACATACCCACACAAAATCACACATTTGCTATACATGGATGATCTAAAACTACTGGCAGCAACAAATCAACAACTCAACCAATTACTAAAGATAACAGAAGTATTCAGCAATGATATAAGTATGGCGTTTGGAACAGACAAATGTAAGAAAAATAGCATAGTCAAGGGAAAACACACTAAACAAGAAGATTACATATTGGTTAACCACAGCGACTGCATAGAAGCGATGGAAAAAACAGATATCTATAAATATCTAGGATACAGACAAAAAATAGGAATAGATAATACAAATATTAAAGAAGAACTAAAAGAAAAATATAGACAAAGACTAACAAAAATACTGAAAACAGAATTGACAGCAAGAAACAAGACAAAAGCTATAAATACTTATGCCATACCAATATTGACCTACTCATTTGGAGTAGTGAAATGGAGTAACACAGACCTAGAAGCACTCAATACACCTACACGATCACAATGCCACAAATATAGAATACATCACATACATTCAGCAACAGAAAGATTCACATTAAGCAGAAAGGAAGGAGGAAGGGGATTTATCGACATAAAAAACCTACACTATGGACAGGTAGACAATTTAAGAAAATTCTTTCTAGAACGAGCAGAAACTAGCAAAATACACAAGGCAATCACTCATATAAATACATCGGCTACACCACTGCAACTTCATAACCACTTCTACAACCCTTTAGATCACATAACATCAACAAATACGAAGAAAGTAAATTGGAAAAAGAAAACACTACATGGCAAGCACCCGTATCATCTAACACAGCCACACATCGATCAAGACGCATCCAACACATGGCTAAGAAAAGGCAATATATACAGTGAGACAGAAGGATTCATGATTGCAATACAGGATCAAACAATAAACACCAGGTATTACAGCAAGCATATTATTAAAGATCCCAATACCACAACAGATAAATGCAGACTTTGTAAACAACAAATAGAAACAGTAGATCACATCACAAGCGGATGTACAATACTAGCAAATACAGAATACCCCAGAAGACATGACAATGTCGCAAAAATAATACATCAACAGCTTGCCTTACAACATAAACTTATAAAACAACACGTTCCTACATACAAGTATGCACCACAAAATGTACTGGAGAATGATGAATACAAATTATACTGGAACAGAACCATTATAACAGATAAAACAACGCCACATAACAAACCTGACATCATACTCACCAATAAAAAGAAGAAATTAACACAATTAATCGAAATATCCATACCCAATACAACAAATATACAAAAGAAAACAGGAGAAAAAATTGAAAAATACATCCAACTGGCTGAGGAAGTCAAAGACATGTGGCATCAGGATAAAGTTGACATCATACCAATTATACTATCAACTACAGGAGTCATACCACACAATATCCACCAATACATCAATGCAATACAGCTACATCCAAACATATATATACAATTACAGAAATCCGTAATTATTGATACATGTTCAATTACCCGAAAGTTCCTAAATGCAATATAACATGTACCGTACAGCAAAAAGGAAGTGACGCTTGATAAAGGTCCGCGTCACTCCATTCTTAACCAGACTTCTAAAAAGTCTGAGAAAGTAATCAAATAATAATTTTATTGTCTTTAAGCCATTACAGCAATAGACAAAGTCATACACATAATACAATACAGTACAGTACATGCTATAGAAGAACAGAATTGTTAAGAACTTTACAGTTTAATATCACAGGTCATGAAATCCTTTATATTGTAGAATGGGTTTACAACTAACCAGTCATAAAGTGTTTGTTTGTATTGTTGCTCTGTTAAATTTTGTATAGCTTGTGGAAGTTTGTTAAATAATTTGTGGCCCATAAGTTCATAACTGTTAACTGATTTTGACAGTCTGTGGTAGGGCGTATAGATAGAGCTGTTTGTCCTAGTGCTGTAACAATGTATATTTGCCCTGTGTTTTACTCTAGGTAAGTTCTTTTTCGTGTAGATTAAAACATAATAAATATATAGGTTTATTACTGTCATGATTTTTTGTTGAGTAAACAAAGGTTTACAATGAGCCTTGTATGGTGAGCCTGTAATTATCCTAATAGCTTCCTTTTGCAGCAATAGTATATCATGCACACAAGTGGAGTTTCCCCATAAAATAATGCCATAGGATATGATGCTTTGGGAAAATTATTAGTAAGATACTCTAACATAATTTTTAGGTACACAGTGCATTAATCGCCTTAACAAATAGATTACCCTAGGCAATTTACCACTAATATACTTAATATGTGGATTCCAAGAAAGTTTATCATCCAAATATACCCCCAAAAATATAACACAACTAGGATCATCTGATGGAAACTTGTCTCTTAAACTAAATACCATCTGCTGGGTTTTGCTTTCATTAAGCAAAAACCCATTTACTTTAAACCAGAGTGAAGCTTGCTCAATTGTCTCTGTAACACATGTTTTAAGGCTATTAAGATCATTACTGCTGTTCAGAAACGTTGTATCATCAGCATAGAGTACTGTTCTGGATTTAATAAATGATGGCAGGTCATTTATCATTATTAGGAAAAGGAAAGGGCCCAGCACGGATCCCTGCGGAACACCTACCTTAATTTGTTCTGTACTGGACATTTCTTTCCCAACACAGACGGCTTGCTTACGGTTTTGTAAATATGATCTTAATAGCTTAAGGCTGTTGCATTTAACACCATAAAAGTCCATTTTTTCGAGTAGTAGTGTATGTTCAACACAGTCAAAGGCTTTGCTTAGGTCACAAAAAGTCACTTGAGCAAAGCATTTATCTTCAAATACTTGATGGATGTATTTAACAACATTGTTTATGGCATCAATGGTTGACAGGTTTTTCCTAAAGCCATACTGTGATCCATTTATTAAGCCTATGTTATCAAAGTAAACAGATAATTGTTGGTAAATTAGGCATTCAAGAACTTTTGAGAAAACTGGGACTATTGATATTGGCCTGTAACTTGAGACAGAATTTTTATCTCCTTTTTTGTGTACTGGAACTACCCTAGGCAGTTTAAGCTCATCAGGGAAAAAACCCTCCAGTATACACTTGTTTATACAATATGTTAGGAGGTACACTATACAGTCTATTACTTTCTTCAGCATGTTACAAGACAGGTCATATATGTCTACACTGTCTGATGATTTTAACTGCTTCACTATTCTTAACACAAAACCAGGTGAGACCTCAGAAAAATTGAAGGTACTTGTGTTTGTTGATGACCTACCAATATTTTTTGACAGTAACTGTGATGAGCTGATTTCAGGTTTAATTGTAGCACTTCCTACTTCCTCAACTGATTTAATAAAAAAGTCATTAAATTCCTGGGGAGATATACTAATTTTGTCACTTCTTTTGTCTTTGGTGACACTATTTATTAGAGTCCATGCTGCTTTGCACTTATTGGTGGATTTCTCAATACTTCTGAG
Source organism: Schistocerca nitens (assembly GCF_023898315.1). Lineage (NCBI taxonomy): Eukaryota > Metazoa > Arthropoda > Insecta > Orthoptera > Acrididae > Schistocerca > Schistocerca nitens. The sequence continues at coordinate 552,746,696 of NC_064616.1, read as the reverse complement.
ATTGTGTGCTTGTTTGGCTTCCACAATTGCTTTTTTGTACTCATTCCTAGATCTAACATAGGCTAATTTAGCATGGTTGGTTTTCAGATTTTTATGAATATTGTACAACAACATAACTTGATTTTTCATATTAGACAGCTGTTTTGTATACCATGTATTTTGTCTATTTGGAACTTTTGCTTTTAGGACTCTGTCAGTTACTTTGCATTTCTTTATTGGTATGCAGTCATTAAAGTGTCCCAAAAATGCTTTGAGAAACCTATGAAATAGTACCTTTGCTGGCAGATAATTGCTTAGAGTATAATGTGTCTCATCATAACACAGGCCAAACCAATCTCTGTTAGAAAGGGACGTACGAAACCTGTCAATTTTCTCATCTGTGACTGGTGACCACAACTTCTGGGACAAGCTTATTTACATTACTCTTATCAAGAGGGAACCTGCTTGTATAATTTAAAGATACTGAATCATGACCAGAATATGGAAATACTGTCACAAAACATGATTCTTCTGTTGTTTTAAAATTTACAAAAATATTGTCAAGACATTCATGTTCTCTTGTAGGCTTGTTATTGACTGAATGTAAGTTGCACTGTCTTAGTAGGTTTTGGAGTTCAGTGACAGTACGTTTTTGTGTTGTGACATCGAATTCAGCATTCACATCTCCACCTATCACAATATCATAATATATCCATCTAGTATCTGTAAGTACATGTAACAGCAGCTCCAGTTTTTCTAAAAATTCATTGGTTATACCCTTAGGTGACCTGTACAGGGAAATTACAACTAACTTAAAACTGTCTATTACTATACCAGTAGCTTCAAAGTTCTGTTTATCACACAGAAAATCTAGATCTAATCTATTGACTGTACCGCTAAGTGACTTGTTAACATATATTGCCACACCACCTCTTAAATGCAATTTTCTGCAGTAGCTACTGGCTAGATTATAATTATCAAATTTAATAAATGTAAGTTCACTCTCACTAGCCCAGTGTTCACTTAAACAAAAGATATCAAACTTATTTTCTAATCCAAACTCATTGACAATAAATTCTTTATCCCTTACTCCTTCAATGTTAAGATAACAGATTATAAAATCAAATCTGTCTTTCTTTACAGATGCACTATTTTGCTGAGAGGCTATTAAATCTCTGGCACTATTTATCTTATGGGCTTCTTCCCCTTGCTGCCATCTACTAAAAAATCATTTAGACGTAATGGAGGTACAGTTTTCCATTTGCCCGCTACACTTGATACTGCTTCTACTCTTGGAGGTCTCTTCGCTTCTTCTTGTTCATGGCATGATCTAAGTGGCTGGGTTCCCACTGTAGGTAGTTCAAATGTTGCTGCAGAATGGACAGCTGGATCACCTGTTGGTACACTTCTTGCTGAATATGCTGCCACTTTTGCTGTTTCTGTTATCTCAGTTCCTGAATGAGGTGTTCTACCTTTTGTAACTGTAGTTACAGCTTCTTCTCTCCTAGCACATTCTTTTGTAATCAGTGATGCCTGATGTTGTGTTACTGCTGCAACTCTAACATCTCAGTGGTAAATAAAGAATGGGAAGAGTCTTTCTCTTATACTGTGTTTTGTCAATGAGCAACTGAAAATGGGTTTCTCTTATGTATGAATGTGAAGTGAGTCAAAAACAGCAGAATCATTTAACCATTCCTCTTCTGGTGACATCCCACCTTCACTTATGGTTCCATCACCGGAAATATTAATATTCACAGCACAAGTCCTGTTTGCACTACAATTGTTATCATGTTGTGGAACTTAACTTGGCTCCAGGTCCTGCACAATGTCTGAAACCAATTAGTCACCCATTCCTTCATCAGTTTCTGTTTCAGAATCTTCAGGATCCTTAGACAGTGAAAGTATTAGCTCCTCCACTTCTATTATTCTCAAAAAATCAAGTTTGCCAAGATTGCTAGTTATTCTTTTTATTACTATTATTGGTTTCCACAGGAATATGCTGCCATCATCAGATCTTGTAACATTATTAGATATGCATGCTTTTTACAACACTGAAAGCAGATAGTGATGCTGCATCAAATTGTAATAAAAAGTGGCAGGGAACATCAACATGTCACAAAAAAACATGTTGTGGTGATATCTCAGCTGCTGGGACATCAGCACAACATGTCGTATGTTTTAATCATGTGGTATTTTATTTGTGACATGCTGATGTTCCCTGCCACTTTTTATTAGAATTTTGAAGCAACATCACTTTGTAACTAAGGTGTTGTAAAAAGCCGGTACGTCAAATAATGTTACAAGATCCAATGATGACAGTGTAGATCTGTCAAAACCAGAAGTAGTAATTAAAAAATTACTAGTCAACTTGGTAAACTTGATTCTTCAAAAATAAATATAATTTTCAGATCACCCCCACTGACTGACGCAATATCAAACATATATCCAGTGCTTCTAGTTTTCAAAGTATATTACTTACATATATTAAATTTTACTTATCACAGAGTGAAAACAACCCTAGAAACTTTACCATGAAGTACGGAAATGAGCTGATACAAGGTAAAACAGCATATACTGTAAAAACTAAGCACTGTGACCTGACTTCACAAGTGATGACAGTAGTGATGTCATGACAAATAGAACCTGTCTATGGTAGTAGTTTTTATTCAGCTGGTACAGCATACTACAACAAGTTGTGAAACAATTCCTGAAGTGATATGATATATTGACATGAAAGTAGTAAAACCAGTGGACCGGTGGTAAGTATGCTTCCCGCAGTCCATAAAAACCAATAATTTTGTTGTAAGCGTATTTTCTATGTTTTGTGGAAAAATTATCTTTGTTGTAAGCATACTTCCTGCTGACCTTTTAAACAATCTTTTTGGTGGTACATAAATTTCCCATGGCCCCTGAAAGGCAGTGTATTGTACTACCACTATACACCAGGAGCATACAGAGGTGATACAATGTATTCACATAAACACAGTTCAGAAATACAGTAACTTGTTAGTATACTTGCAATGGCCTGTTGAAATAATTTGAGGAATTTGCTTGGCTTAAAATCATTTGCAGGATGTGAGATTACATAGTGAGAGATTATGCCATTTATTGGAAAAAATTATCTGTAACTTAGTGAGAGATTATACCATTTATTAGAGAAAACTGTGTACCCTATTAATGACTCTGTAAAATTTCAGAAAGAATAAGCAATTAAAATAATTACATCATGAAAATGCTGAGTTTTCATTACAAGAAAGAAAATTTATATAAAAACTGAGTAACCTAATGCTTTAGGTGTATGGTGGCATGCACAGCTGTTGGTGCCTATAGGGAAGTATGGAAGAAATATATCAATAGGTTGACCACTGGACATTACATATGATATAATAATAATAACCATTGAGACACTTTCCATGTGGAAAAAGGAACCAAGTTTATTGAAAAACAATATATTGCCTCAAGAAATGAAATTCTCAATACTGCCACTAAACTCATATAAAAGTACAAAAACTATCGTAGCTTTTGAAACTATTGATATGTGTCTCATTGAATCCACACTGTCTGTTACTGATGTTTAGTGTTACTCACCAAAAACCGGTTATCTGCATTTCATCCTTCTTGTAGAATTAAGACTGTTTTGGTATGTGAGATCTTGGCAACTTGTCCCATCTTAGCACATGTTGTACTACACACCTGTATCCTGACAACCTGCAAGGTGTAGCGGTAATAGATTATATCAACAAACCTTCCTCGGAAATCAGTCTCTCTATTAACGAATTTGATCAAAATTCTGATATTAACCCTAACATAAAAATAGAAATATCTGGTAGGGGACTTTAATTTATTATGCGTATAGGTCTGGTAATAAATGTTATGTGTGGCATTATGACCTGGTGCAAGTCTTCCAATGGATACCAATTTGATGACTTGCATGTCCCTAAGATACTCCCATTACACAACTGGAGAAAGGGGAGCTAGTGTTTAATATGGGCTCTGAACAAGAAGTTATGTCTGGTGAATTTCCATGTCACTAAAATATAAATACAAGGTTAAGTGGCAGATGGAAAAGTCAGTGGTCCGACTGGTATTCAATCCCATTACACATTACAAATCACCCATTACATGTTACATTGTCTTTGGTTTTCCAGTCACATGCTGTAGAACTAGATGGCCAGTCCCAAAATAGCTTTGTTGCTTTCTGGATTTGTGGAGGCTGTTTCCTTTATTGCTTTCCCTGATGTGTACCACCTCCTCTGTAGCTGACCATCTCATTGCTCCCAACATTGACTTGAGATGTCAGTCCAGACAGGAGTTAAGTATACAACAGATATCGACATATCCACTGAATCTCTCACATAGCCAACTGTAGCAATTTTATTGTTGTTTCATCTGTAAAATTTAGTTCTTGTGGCATAACATATCTACAACATATCTATCCCCCCCCTCCCCCCCCCCTACTGCGATAACTGCCTGTGGATGTTCATATGTTTACTTAAGATAATTTAAAGACACAATTTAGGTAAGCATATGGAGAAACAATTCTTTACTGTGTCAAAATCACTGTCATTGAATGAAGAAAAACTGCTTACATGATACTTAATTAAGAGTATGATAATGAGGGTTGCCAGAAGATCTGATCTATTCAGTTTGAGATGTGAATTAAATTGCAAGAATTACATAAAGAAGCTCTAGACTGGCTACATGCATCGTGTGTACCTTGTAATATTGTGAATGTATATATCTGCCATTAGTTTTTGGGAGGCCACGTCATTTACACTTAAATGTTTTTAGTACTTCCTTTGCGTATTTCAGCAATGACGCAGTTGTTTGTCAAACTTAGCTTGTAGGATCATTTTCAGGCTTCTGATATCATTCAGGGCATATTGTGGCAATAAAACAATGACATTACTTTTATTTATGGGAAGAAGTGTTGTGTAGCGATTACATTCACTGGTCCCTTTTGCGCTAAAAATTACCTTTCTCTGTGAATATTCTTGAAAATACATGACAAGCTTGTCATCTAATTTCTACAATCAAACCCATGGTGGAATGACTGCAGAAATTCTTCTGTTGTATTTTCGGTTTTCTTTGGGTAGATACAAAGTTTAAACTTTTCCTCAGAATGGTTAAAAATTTCTAAATGTAGCTATAACGGAACTTGTGGAACTAAGGCATTTCCATGATTAATTAATTGATACTGATAAAAATATTTGTAACAAACTACTGCATTTTAACATATTTGCCTGTGGTTATTTACATCAATCAAATTTTAATTTCTAAAATGATAGCAGTGTCTCACTGAGTGAGCCAAAGTTGGGTGTTGAGATTACAGTTGTAATAACATTTTTTCCAAGAGATGAATACACTAAGCAGATTCAGAAGGATGTAGGTTGCAGTAGGTACTGGGAGATGAAGAAGCTTGCACAGGATAGAGTAGCATGGAGAGCTGCATCAAACCAGTCTCAGGACTGAAGACCACAACAACAACAACAACAACATTTTTTCTTCTTTAGCTTGAAAGATGGCTTTATATATGAAATTCCACAGAGTTTTCATTACACCAGGACAAGCTGAAATTTTACTTGAATTATTACATGAAATGGTATGGCATGAGGCCTGACCACACCAATAGAAATCATGCGTGAGGGTATACCAATATATGAAACAGAATATTCTAAATGTATACGTTCCTATACTGCTAAGAACCAGAACTGGAAGTCACATGCTACAGACTTAAACATATTAACTCTGAAACTTCCTCATTGCAGATATCAAATTATGGAAATGGAAAGGTAAAAAAGTTGACTAACTTTTCGTATTTTCTTATTCCTAAATGTCTTACAGCTTTATATTCTGGGGTAATACATCACTGAGGAGAAAAATGGTTGTTACAAAGAAGTATGTAGTAAGTATTATATATGGTGTCCACTCTCAAGTTACTTGTAGATATATTGAAACAGTAGAGCATACTAAAAATATTGTGACAGTACATTTACTCTCTTAGGGAACTCATTGTTGACAGTCAATCATAGTTTGAAAACAACAACATTCAGTTCTTTTTTTAGTGTTGGTCTAGCAGAGGATCAGATCTCATTTCCACTCAGGGTGTTGATAGAAAATCCCTGTCATCCTCCCAAAGAAACAGTCTCTCAGTTGCAACATTGGTGAGAGATGGCAGCATAGACTAAGTTAGTTCAGTCGCTTCAGCAATGATGGGTTTTCTATTTTCCATGGCTTCCAGGGGTGAGTCTTGATCACAGTCTCCAGTGGATGACTCACAGTCATGTGGAGAATGTGTCACTGTGGCAGTGAAAAAGTTTTATCGTGGATGCTATCATTCTTGTGTGCCACATCTTCGTCCTGCAGAGATGGCCTAGTGGCTGATTCTGATGTCTTGTGGCATTTCTTACAGCTCTTCAGCGAATGTTGCTTATGGCAATGTGTTTGAGTGTCTGAGGAAGTAAAAGACTCACGTTATTCTGGTATATAAGACTTGCGGTTAGCCATGTGAACTTCGAGCATGGGTGTGTACAGTTGAAATCAGGTTCATGGTTGGCCCTGCTAGTGGAAAGGTGCTGTGACGCCTCCACTGAAAACACAGATAGTCGAAAAGCCAAGTCCAGTGTTGTCCACGTTCATGGACTGGCTTTTGCCATCAGAGTATTGATATTTGAGTCCATGTCATGTCCACTGGATAATATCGTTGTAGGCAGTGTCAGAAGTCATCTTAACATAAACGACACTGCTGATGATCAATAGGTTAATGCTGATGAGATCATTGTGGGGGATCTTGACATCATCATGTAAGATGTGCTCAATGGCCAGTGCTTTCGGTCAAGTGTATTCATCTCAAAAGGTGAACTTAAGAGTTTTATTCCTGTTAGATGCTGGTCATGATAGTTTGTTCGACTTAGAAGTGTGGTAATCTGGAAGTAAACAAACACTATGCGCAGACAGTGGTGGAAACAGCTGAGCACAGTCCATACAGTCGAAATGCCCAAGGCAGATTGGCCTCCTCAGCTAGCTGAGCACGTCTCCCGTCCAACCTGAATCTCCCTATGCTTCACACTACACAGCAGCACACACTATCCAATAATCCACTTGTTCATAGCCTAACTGCATTCAAGCAAAGGCTCGATACTGTTGTGCATCCACATTGAAATATTGTAACGCCAGCTGGCATATATATGTTATATTGATGGTGTCTGTTCTTTCAGACGTGCATGTCAGAGAAAACAGAGATCATTGATTTGATCAGGCACTGTATACAATAAATGGCAAAAGAAATGTCCAACACTTCACTGCAGTGGGGCATTGAGTGAACTCAGCAGCGAGAGATGAAAATGTATGCCGAACCTGGAGTCTATGACTAAATACTGCACTAAGGGAATGATGTTCTAATAGTGAAATGGAGGTACAAGAAAACAGTAAGTTATGTGTAGCCACAAATTACAGTACTACTACTCATTTCAGCTGTGCTAAAAGATACTCGCTGGCAGAGAAAAAGAAAATATCTGTTAGAATGCCACATCTCGTTGAAGAATACAATACACATTTGGCTGACTATCTACTGGGCAGGCACATGTTGCTTTACAGGTCGAGGACAAGATCAGAGCAGTGGTGGTGCCCATTATTCACCCAAATGATTGATATCTGCACTATAAACACTTAGTGTGCATACCAAATTGCTAACCAAACTGAATAGGTCATAGTTTTGAATGTCTGAAAGAGAATAGTGATGTTGTACCTATCGAAGGAAACAAAACCAACATTGAAACATAAGAGCACCACAAAGAAGCAAGCTGATGGGAGAATGGGTGAACACAGACGTGTGACTAGACACAGGAAACTACTTTATTGTGTCAAGAAAAACAGGGAAGAGATGTGCATATTGCAAGCAAAAATAACTAAAATATGTGTGATAGGTAAAATATTGATGTACATGACTAATGTTTTGTTTCATTTCATACTGAATATGCACTCAAAACCAGTACAAACAGTGTTTTGATTTTGTTAACTGTTTTTCTTATAGTTTTGTGTATCGGTGGGCAGTCAACTCCAGAACTGATAAAAAGATCCATATCTTCCTGAAGATTGGATGATGGATGATTCAGAAAAAATGAATGGTAGCTCACCTGATTTCAAAATGTATATCAGGTGGAGGGAACGAGCAGGATGAAAATTCCTCGCTGGGCTGCTGCAGCTGTGACCCACCTCACTTCCATGAGAGAATGTTTCCCAAGCTACAAAAGTGTTACAGACCATGTGCAAGTGTGGATTTGGAAACCTTATTAGTGCAAGAAGCTCTTCTCATCCATGAAAACAGACAATAAAGAAAGCTCCAGTTACCTTTTTTCAATTTATTGGCTCTTGGGCAGTACCCTGTCAGCTACCTCAATAGTAATACTAATTAGAACGACATGAAAGTAAGCACAACACAAAACTCAATCACAGAGCGGCAAAAATATTCTTCGGTCGAATTGAGAAGGGAACCTGAAGTTCACTTCACATCCACTTGCGTTGACCATTCAGCCCAAGAAAGAATTTTTCGCGATTTCCATGATTTAACACCACGAAATAATCAATGAGTCTATGTTTTGTTTGCAGTCCACTCGTTCAGTTCCTTGCTTGGGACAATGGGATCAGCTACAGCTTCTACTTTGCCTGCTCTTTCCTAGATAACACAAGCTCTTCCATAGAGCATCTGACCTTTGTTTTAAATGATGTATTGGCATGTCTATTGACTATGTTTGCTTTCTGCTTCTAACCAGTTTTATTTCCAATGGTAGGAGGTCGTTTGTAGGTCTGATGTGCAGCGTCTCCAAGATTCGTGAAGTGTTTTACTTCTTCTGTGAGCCAAGGTGCAGGTTTTCCCTTGAGGTTTCCGGTGTTTGGGGGAGCATATTTATTCCGTGATAGAGTTACTTTGGTAGTAAATCCATGGAGTTGGTCTTTCACGTCCGGGAATGGTATGGAAGTCGTCTCCCAAATTATCTATGGTGCCTGCACTGCAATTTCAGGTACACTGATACACAGACTATAATATTCTGTGAGTATGTGCAAGCTGAATTTCTGTTACATTTGAAGGAGAAACTACACATATAAATTTCACAGTGAAGGCGAAGAATATTTATGTTAGTGGCCCTAGCGTAACTTGTATACAGGTACTCCTAAAACGAATCGAATCTTTAAAGGTCTGTTTCGAAACAGGCTATCTACCTACTTCCTGAGGGCTGTAGACGACGCCCATTAGGCAAATTTTCTTACGGGATTAGATATTTACGAAAATATATTTGATTTGTTTGTCTTCATTTCTAACGGATGTGAGTAGCATGGTCGGTAATAAGTAAAAGCGTTTTTATGCCACTACTCCATTTGCTCATCTGTTACTTCTGTTTTGTCTTCGGGCAGAGGAGTCTATCTTTAGGGAACTGGAGAGCATGCTTGGTTTGAGCCAGGTGCCCACGTTCGTTAGAAAAAAGTCATGGATGTCGATATTCTCAAATATATGGCGGAGTTCGTCGAAATAAGTTGAAAGTGATGATCAGCTATGTTCTACAGTAACCATTGATGAGGTCAAATGAATTGGAGGGACCCTTTGCTTTAAGCAAACTTGCTGAAATGCAAGAAAATTTAAAAGAAACCGACTGAAATTGAAACAAGATGTCCCAAGCAGGTGAAACTCTACTTAGGAAATGTTGCAAACATTTACTTTCAATAAAGATCCAGTTATTTCGTGCCTAGCTATTTTAGGTAGAAACTCGATTACTTCAAATTTAAGAGGCACAGACTGGGAGATAATGGGCAGGCTTTACAATTTTTGAAAGTTATCCATAAGGTAACCAAAGGAGTGTCCTCGGAGAAAGCTGCCTCACTTTTAAAAATGAAACACTTGCCAGTATTAATGGAATGGAAACTAAATTCTTTTAAATGCAAAAATAAAGAATATCCTCAAGAAATAGTCATTGGTTAATAATTTGCTTAAAGATTTATTTGAGTGTTTTAAGGTTATCTCTAGTAACAAACTGATTAATCAGGCAACGTTACTGGACCCTGATTCATAGGCAATGATTTTCAGGCGACAAAACGTTTCAGGACCGCTAAATGAAAGCTATTGGATAAATGGAAGTGTTGATTGATCAAAAACAAAAAGCAGCACTCTTTTCTTTACCAGTTTCTATGATGAGATATGAGACGTTCTCAATCTGGGGGGGAGTTCAATGAAACTATTAGTCAGTTTCAAGCACGTCACGACCCACAGAGTGCGGCAATCGTCGAACTAGACATATATTTAGTGGAGAGGTATTTACCTAGAAACAGCGATCCCTTAAACTGGTGGGCAACAAGAAAATTGCTGTGGCCAGCTGTGTATCAACTGATTCTAAAAGTATAATGTATCACAGATCAGTGGCATATGAACGAATATTTTCAAAAGCAGGACAATGTGCACTAAGACAAAAAAGAGACTCATGTCGACTGAAATGGGTCAAATTTTATTAATCAATAACAGTAACGATTAATTTTTCATCTATGGTAATACTGACTGTAAATGACTGCTGCAAATACACTCCATTTACAGTTGTTATAATTTTTATATTTTTTTTTCAGTAGAAGTATCAAAATATAAAAGTTGTCTGTCTTCATTCTTAAAATTTTTGTACTTGATAAAAATATTTAGGATTTTGTTGTAGTATTTACAAATTTTCCTGCAGGCGAAATTTAAAACTTTTGTAAATGAAAATTACTAGGGACATAACAGAAAGTTATTACTCCTCTTTTTATGTCCTTTCAAAATAGGAGCAAATCAGATAAAAATACAGGTTAAGTGACCTGAATTAAAACGGCAATGTACCTTCTTCTTATTTATTTTTGTGATTAAATGGTCAGTGCTGAGTAATGAAAAAGAGCCAATTCATTCCAGTGAGAAACCAGTTCTGATCCAATCTCTGAAAAGAACAGCTTTGCACATTTCAAGTTTTCGCATTGACAATTCTGACAGTGCCAAGAGAATGGGATGGTTTAAAGCTTTTTACTAACATACGGAAATTTTCAGAACAGCTTTTTCTTTCCTTTATCACTCATTGCACCACATTAAAGTAAAAAATAGTTTAAAATAAAATAATAATTTTTTGGCAAGTAATGTGTTAATAACCAACAGAAGGGGCAGTGACGCTGTCTGAGACCACTTACATAGGTACACAAACTAACATTTTAAGCACTAACCGTGAATCAATCGTCTGAATGCACATATTACGATACGCAATCTGCCTTACGTCCAAGTGTAGCTTTCGCTCATAAGCCTCTGCGATTATCCTCACTCCACGCTGTTGTCCAATTTACGTTACTAACAATACAAGAGATACGAAAGCGTGTTCATTGTTGCTATTCTTCTAATAAATAACGTGGTGGCGGGCTCTACAAACATAAGCAATGTAGAGTTGTGTGTGGTTGGTTGGAAGCCATGATTGCCTGTGGGGTAGCGCGAAGTTTAAACTACTGTCGTGCAGCGGTCGTTCTAATCCTTTGTTAATTACAAGCGACTTCAGAAGAATATAACTGTCTGAATTAGAGGGATAGTTCAAAGGTGACTGCGCATTACCATGAACTAAGAGCGAGAAGAACATATAGCAATTTGTAGAAACTGTAGTACTGAGTAACGTAGGACGCAAAGACTGTTCTCTTGTAAGTGCTGAATGAAAGTAAAATAAAGACTCTGGCATAGAAAATATAATCAAATCAATGTGTAAAATCTAGATCTCATTCCTGAATGGAATAACGTACGTGAAATTGTACAATTTATGTTACATTATCACATTTTCCTCATTTATTATATTTGTATTTTTCAGCAATTGGTTTGTAATTCAAACAATTTAGTATTTATCTTTAGGTATTATTTTATGATGAAAATAATAACACGCCATATTGTTTGGTGTCACGAAAGTGTCTGTGAACATTATTAAATGATCTGTGAAGAGTCACATGAATTGATTCCAGCTAGCTATCGAAAAATTTGGTGTAAGTTGATGTCATTTGGTCTGGAGCACAGAGAGAAGGTGGTTTATTATCATAGAGTCCAGTCACTATTTCTTATGTAATTATCTATCACAAATCTTAGCTATTGTGATCATTATCTTGCATCAATTTAGTTAATATTTCAGTAGTTTCTCAAACTAAGCTGATACCACAACTGGGCATTTTTTGTGTTGAACCAATAAAGGACCAAATTACTCGTTTACAGTTTTATCTTTTTTTGCCCTGTGATAGTACTTCATGTAGGCTTACACTTGAAGTCCTTGTAACCAGGGAATTCTACAGTGCTGTGCTGTTTATGAAGTTTTTTTTGTGAGGAAAACGTCCAGTGAGAGAAATTTTGATGTTTCTTCTTTTTAATATATTTAATGCTTTTAGGTTGGGGCCAAGCTATTTTCTAATGCATGATCTTACGAAATTTTCTACCAAGGAAGAAAACTGTAGGCCAACAATAAATTTTCCAAGGAGACGAAACAAATTGCGAAAACAAACTTATTTACAATGGCCGTTAAAAAGTACCTTCTAACCCAAACATCCTATACGTTGAAGGATTTAGATTTATTTGTTTTATTTATTTATTTATAACACAGAGTAGGGATGTGGTAAAAAATTGATCACAATAATGTCGATAGTAAAACATCTAACATTCCACATAACACTTTCACACTATACAATGTGTGATACGAACACCTTATCCTCTTTCTGAGCATAGCATCTCACTCGTTATAGAGGGATGCTAAATCAGTTTTTCAGGCAAGCAAATGGAAAGTTGTGGTACACGAAACTGCCCTGACATTAGCTGACAGTGTGTGTATTATTATCAAACAATGTGTGTGTATGGTGTGCTGTGACTGGGAGTAAGAAGTGAATAAGCAGTGTAGTATTAGCCTTTTATAATTATTAAATAAATGATTTGTAAAACGGTATTGTACACTAGGGGGTAAACGAAATGAGGTATCACTGTTTTAAACCAGATTGCCTTGTGTTTGGGAGTGTGGAGGCTCCAATCATTACTGAGCCATCCTGATTTAGGTTTTCTGTGGTTTCCCTACATTATTGTACGCCACAGTCAACTACGTGTCCCATCCTTGTCAATCAAGACTTGTAAGTCTGTATATGTGAATTACTTTAATTTCGTTGTTCTTAAATTGTGCTACCAAGACATACCCAATATCCTTGTAAAAGAGATCTACTAATAAATATTACCACCGGTACTAATACTACTACCACTTCTACTACTACTGCTACTACTAGTTCTCAGTACATTCTCAATAGTATTGTCAGGTGTCATTTGAGACAAAGTGTTATAAAAAATATGTCATGTAGCAGTGGATTTCTAGCATATTCCTGGTAACCTTATTTCATCAGCCGACATAATGTGAATTTGACACTGCTCTTACAAATGTATCAGTAAACCTCTATGAGGAAGCATTAGCCTTTTATCATTATTCAATAACTGATATGTAAAGCAATGACGTAATTTTTGGTAAAGAAAGGTGTCTTCAGTACTTGGATTCTTCAGATTCATACTCAGTGAACTTATACCTGTATGTGCTAGAATAACACTTAAGTAGCATTTTATTTTTACTGGACTATGAAAATTTTAGCACTTAAATTTTCTAAATATGTTTCATTTATGGAAGTATCATTAGGTACAAACAGTGACATGCCTATAATACATGTAAATGAAAAAAACTGTTATATTACAGGAGTCTTGTATTTGGACTGACTTTCAAAGTCGTAATTAAACTAACTCAAAATATTTGTTTCCGAAATCACATGTATCTCTTAGTAATCAAATTATGAGCATATTTGCTGGAGATCTATCTATAATGTTTTGGTCATGTGCCAGTAAGTATTACTCAGCCTACTGTACAAAAATATTTATATTTATGTGCTCTTATTTCTGTTTGTACAGAAACACAAACCAATCTAAAGAGGAGGGAAGAGTAAAAAGAGGGACAAAAAAGTGCACCAGTGATTGTAATAAGGTTTGTCTCATGATTTTAATACACTTTAATTTACATTTCACACATTACTTAGTATGGTATACTATAATATGTTTTTTAACTGAATGTTCACATTTTACTAAGATTTATAGAATATTTGTGAGAGTAGATGAGATATCTTCTTTTATTTTTACAGTAGGTTCATTTAGATAACAATTGTGGTAGAGTCTCCAGTTTTAAAGTTACTTCAATGAATTTTATATCACTTACACTGCTTCTCCAAAGATGATCTCATGGTCTGAGTGACAGTAAGTGATTACCGGGGTAATGTGTTAAATCAAACCTGTGATGACTGTGACATGAATTAGTAAAGATAACCTGTAGTAGTATGTGCTGATTTGATCTGTCTTATGTGTACAGCATGCTAATGGAACTCATAGAAAATAAAGAGTTGGAAAATTGCAACAGGAACAAATGTGGGTCTTTATTTCTCAGCTTTGTGGTAAATGTGCAAAATAAGTTTAATCTGTTGCCCCCCTCTGCGCCAAAGTTAGAAAAGGATGAAGTCTACAGCAGATGTAGGTATAAACGGGTTACAATGAACTTTCAGCAGCCAGTTAAAAGAAAAATATAGGGAAGTCAGTAAAGACAAAAAAATTTGTTGTTAGGTAGTTCTCCTGCTGAACTATTATTGGAATACAAGTTCACTATTTTGTTTTTAACATAGAGCTGCTAATAAAGGATTTAATTTAACATCTCACTTGTATGGAGCACAAGTGGAGAAGGGAAGAATTGCCACATTGATTAGGAATTTATATACATTTCCGAACATGGACCTCAATATGTTTTACTTGCCTCAGCATATGGAAGCTCATTTAACACTAGTGTAGTTTCTCAACTAATGTAGTCAAAGCACCAGAAGTAATTTTAAACTGTTCATAAATGACCTTGAACCTCCATTGGTGAAATCAGCAGTGTTTACGTACATACTTCAGTGGCGCTGCTGTTCATTGTGGAACTTGTCCTCTTCAACCATTCTCTGCTAGATATTGTGATTTAGGGCTTGAGTTTTCATCCCCTACATCCCTTTTACTGCTGGGCTTCCATGGCTCCATTTATTCATCTGATTCTCAGGCAACCCATCCTCTTCAATCCACTTGATTTTAGTTACTTCCATGATGCTCATGTGTGCCACATGACCCACCAATGTCAGTCTGGCTGATTTCATTATCCTTTTAATAGAAAGATATTTACAGCTCATGACTGTACCTCACCCTCTATATTCCTCTTTCACAGACTTGTCGAATGATTCTTCTGAGTACCTTTCTCTCAGAGGCATCTAGCATTACCATATCTTTTGATGTTAGTGAATTCCAAGACATCCATGATCATTGGTCTCATAAGTGGTTTATATATCATTAATATGATGATAAAAGTTAAGGGCCTTGAAGAAAATTGTTTTTAATGTGAAATAGTCTTTTTTGACTGTCAACTGCAGTTGATAGCATCTGTAGGGTTCTGCATTTCCTGCTCCATGGATTCACCTCCATACATCAACTTTGGAGTACAGTTTGATGGTGGTCCAACTTTGTATTCAAACCAGTCAGCAATGAATGTGGTTCATATGATCTAGATTGTTTTTCTAAGTTCTACCCATGCCTTACACTGTCTTGTATAAATAGTGGATTCCTTCCATTCTTATACTATACTTTACCTCATTCATAGTCATCCTCAGAAGCCTTAACAATTTTCCATTGGTTCCTAGTTCAGCTGAGGAAAGCTGCAGTTGCTCTATGTCTATACTATCATATGCAGATTTGTAGTCAATGAAAAGGTTATATGTGCTAATCGTGAACTCAATTTTCTTTTCTAAAACTTGCTGTAGGGTGAAGATTTGATCTGTTGTTGATTTCCCCAGGATAAGTCCACATTGGTGTGAGCCAGTCACTCTCTGAACAAATGGGAGGAGATGGTAAAATATATGTTGGCGAATATCTTATATCTTAGTGTAGCAGTGTAATTCTTTACTATTTGTCACATTCGAGCATGTATCCTCTCTTGTGTACTAGTCATATACTTCTTTCTCTCCAGTGCTATGGTGTTTTCTCTTCATACTATACTGAAATGACCAGTTTTAGGTTAATCTGTTCTGAGTGAATGCTACCTTTCTTGAAAAGTTCCAATGGAACATTATTCCTTCCTGGTGACCTATTGTTCCTCAGTCTCTTCAAAGCAATTCTCATTGCCCCCAATTTGTATAGTCAGTATTATCATCCAAGTCATAGTTCTATGGCATCCCTTGGTACCACTCTGGAGTTGAGGAATTTATCAAAATATCAGCACCATCTCTTACAGAAGAATGTCGCAGTCAAATTGAACAAGAGCAGTGGTGGAAGTTTCTAAAGAAAAAGAGACTTGAAAGAGGGTCCACCAACAAAAAAAAGAGAGAGTGGATGAAAAAGAACATCAAAGAACTGGAGCTTCTGAGGAATTAGAATCAGGTGAGGAATTTCTGTAGGAGGGTAAATGCTGCCAGAAACTCTTTAGTGGAAAAACTGACTTGGGAAATTATGAAACAGGGAAAATTGTAAGTCAAGGGAACGAGATGTATTTACCAGTAACAATAATAATGTCGAGTGACTAGGGCGTCCCGTCAGGTAGATTGTTCGCCGGGTGCAAGTTCTTCGATTTGACACCACTTCGGCGACTTGCGCATCGATGGGGGTGAAATAATGATGATGAGGACAACACAACACCCAGTCCCTGAGTGGATAAAATCTCCGACCCAGCCGGGAATCGAACCCAGGCCCTTAGGATTGCCATTCTGTCGCGCTGAACACTCAGCTACCGGGGGCGGACAACAGTAACAATAAGAAAACAAAAAAGTAGTCGAGGTAATAAAAATTTAATTAGAAGCTTGCAGAACAAATTTATTATTTTCGATAGAATCATACAACTTGATTCACGCTGTTAAATTCCCAAGTACAGTAGCTAACTGTTGGTAAACAGTTACCATTAACATCATTGTAGAAATGTTTAATGAACTTCTTATGTTACTAAAT
Organism: Schistocerca nitens; assembly: GCF_023898315.1. Classification (NCBI taxonomy): domain Eukaryota; kingdom Metazoa; phylum Arthropoda; class Insecta; order Orthoptera; family Acrididae; genus Schistocerca; species Schistocerca nitens. Next base: position 552,729,676 of record NC_064616.1, on the reverse strand, counting down.
CGATAGTCAGTGGTCTCCCAGACCACAAAATGCAGTTCCTTATGTTAAAATTAATCGTGAGTTCAGAAGGTTAGTCAGTATACTAAAATTGATTATCTTAGAAAATTCCTCAAAGACATGGACTAGAGTGATGTATACAGTGTTTATGACATGAATGAAAAGTCTTTGCCTTATTTAAAAATTGTTCTCCCAGAAAATCAGCCCAGATTAAAACAATGAGTACCAAAACAGCTATGAATTATTCAAGGAATAAAGATATCTCGCACTAGAAAGATGAAGCTTTATCTGGCAGTCAGAAACATTGGTAATGTAGATGCTGTAGCTTATTACATAACATGCAAAAAATATTGAAAATATTAATACAGCCACAGAAGCAAATGTGATTTGAGAAAACGTTAGCCACATCAGGTAATAAAATAAATGCAATGTGGGGTATAATGAAGGAAGAGTGTGCTAGAACCATAGATGAAAGCAACAGATAGCTTTAAGAGCAAACAATGTGTTGGTAACAGATGTGTGCAGTTAACAGTAGTGTAGCTGTTACAGAAAAGAGGGTTTGTCAATTGCCATGGAATATTTCGGACCAGACATTACAGATGACTTTAGTAATACGAATTTTACCTTCACTACACCAGAAAAAACAACATCCACCATTTATGGTAACATGTTAAAAAGTTAACAGAAATTTGTACTTATGAGTTCAGTAATATATTTTTTGTCGAGCTAGTCATTTATCACTGGAACTTTACCTGAAAGATAGAAACATGCTGAAGTTCAGTGCCTGTATAAGAAAATAGGTGAAGAACTGACATCAAAATTCCATCAAATTTCACTTCTTCTGGCATACTCGAAAATTTCTATGTAGGGTGAAGCTGCTTGTTAACCACTTGACTTCAAATAAAGTGTTATCTTGGCCACGCTTTGAATTTCAAAAGGGTTCTGATAGTTACATGTACAGGATGCATGTACTTACTCTTTAGATCAAAGAGAGCTGTATTTAAACCACCAGCAGTCACATCAGTTTCTGTAACATCAGTGGTACACTCTGCCTGAACCATCACAGGCATTTAACTGCACATATTACAATATCATATCAAGTAATTCAGAATATTATAGTGCAAAATATGGGAAGAGTAATGTAAAACAATAGGAAGAGATGGCAATACTAGAACTGTCAAACCTCCAGTTGTTAATAAGAAAGTGAATACAATTTGTCATAATAGTGGTGGAACAAATATGAACTTAATTCTGTACAGTGTTGCTAATTGTCTAAACAACATTATCCAATTCATCATGAAAATGATTATTGTTGGTGATGTAACATACAGTCTTGAATCAATATCTGTACTTACTGTAAAAATGTCATGAGTGCTTGTTTAATAAATCTTATTGATTATATACCATAAATGATTCCCAGTTTTGCAAAAGATGCAGTTTTTCCACATTGTTGACAAACAATATATGATATAAAGCCAAAGGCTGGTAAATAAAATAGTAACTTCTGGGGGACCAAAGAATCAAGTGTTGAAATAAAATGGGAATTAACGGGAATTAACAGACTTTGAACATGGCATGGTAATTGGAGCTAGCCGCAAGGGGCATTCCATTTCAGATATAGTTAGATATTTCAGTATTCTGAGATCCCCAGTGTCATGAGTGTGTTGAGAAAACCAAATTTCATGGATTACCTCTCAGTGATGGACAATGTAGTGGCTGACAGCTTTCACTTAATAATACTGAGCACCACCATTTGTGTAGAGTTGTCAGTGCAAACAGGCAAGCGACAGTGCATGAAATAACCACAGAAATCAATGTGTTCATTAAGGCAGTGCAGCGATATTTGGCATTAATAGGCTATGACGCCAAACGACCAATGCGAGTGCCTTTACTAACAGCACACCATTGCCTACAGAAACACTCTTGGTCTTGTGACCATATTGGTTGGACCCTAGGTGTATGGAAAACAATAGTCTGGTTGCATGGGCTCTGATTTCAGTTGCTAAGAGCTGATTCTATGTTTCAAGGATGGTGCAGACCCCATGAAGCCATGGATCTGAGCTGGGTTGGAGATATTTCTGTTTTACATTTTTTTCAGCATTCTAATGCAAGTGATGTATTTGGCAAAAGTGAGATTGTAAATGGATAACTACTATACCAATTTTCAAAATTAATATTTCAGTTGGACCCAATCAGAGTTTCTGCCAGTTGATACAAAATATCACGTGGTTTATTTGACACCTGGTTCAGGCCATTTGATTGCGTTCCACGATATAACTCAGCAGATACAGTGTACAATGTTTTGGCTTCACAGACAACAAATAATTTCAAGCCATACTTGACTGGTTTGTTTGGTATGGTCTCAGTATCTCATCTACAGTTGCAAACTCTCCCAAACCAAATACTTCCTGACAATTTGTAACAAATTTATCCAAAAATGTCATGATCACTGCTAATTTATCTTTCTTGTTGTTTTCTTGTCACTTAATCATCAAATCTCCCACTTCTGAGGAAAAATAAGAACCATTTGTATGACATACAACTCCAAGAATCATCATACCAGCACCATTATTGCTCCAAAGTCTCCCAACATTTTTAAATTATTTCCACCTTTCAAGGCAGTTGAAATGAGGCCTCCAATAAGGAAATGGATATCTTCCCTTAGGACACTTAGTTTTACCATCTTTACCAACAAAAGACCCATAAAAGAAATCAAAACAATCATCACCAACATCTTCTTCTTTATGATGTCACATTTTCTCTTCTTCAAAGTGTATATGTTCGTTTTCCTCTAAAGGAACCACTTCTATTTCTGATCACTAACTTCTATTTGTTTTTCCTCCCCATTAGACCATTCAAATTCAGAATACTCGCTGTCACCAGAATTGTCATTTACAAGCTTTCCTGTTCCCTCCTCTGAGAGCCCTTTTCTGAAATGAGCCCTAAAAGCACAAACAAAACTGAAACTTATTTGATAGTAAAAAATTTGAAACTATAAAAACAATGATGTAAATAGTTAGTAGAAAAATTTTTATTTATGTTACTGGTCACGTGGTTGACCCAGGACACCAGACAAAGCATGGACAGAAATAAGCTGCAGTTATTGCCAAAGCCTTCTTGCTGCAACTCCAGAAACAATTCAACTAATAGAGATCCAGCTTGAAGGCAGGTGGAACTGCCAGTAGTCCGCCAATGACTACCGTATTTACTCGAATCTAAGCTGCACTTTTTTCCGGTTTTTGTAATCCAAAAAACCGCCTGCGGCTGAGAATCGAGAGCAAAGTAAGCGGAAGTTCTGAAAAATGTTGGTAGGTGCGGCCACAACTAACTTCTGCCGTCGAATATATGTAGCGCTACACAGGCATGCTTTGCAGGCACAAAGATAAATATTGGTGCCAAAACCTCTGCGTCAGTAAATAATTTTAAAAAAAAAGGTGGAAGACGAGCTTTTTTCTACGCCCCGAGACTGGCTAGACTTTTTGGGATGTTTGTCAACATGGCCAACTCTACGTTCTGAATTTTTTCCTACCTGTGACAAGTAATGGTTGCTAATAGGGACTTTTATGAATTGTGAATCTTCACCATGAGAATTATACGAAAGTAAACATTTTGCCATGTATTCCTTCGTGTTTGCTGTTATCTCATTTAAATCCTGTCTGCCTAATAAACTACGAAACTAGAGTGAGACAACAGCAAACGTGAAAGAATATACGTAACATGTCATGTTTATATTCGTATTATTGTTATGCCAAATAGTGATACAGTCAGAGCTGAAGCACGGCAACTGACTAGATTTTTAAATCTAAGATGACTCTAATTTCTTAAAGAGGCATCTTCAAATATTTTCAAACGGAGAAAAATTTTTGCTAAACTCTCGTTCACATCTTCTACCATATGCAGTCTATTATTTGGTTCTCGTTTATCATTATCAAAGAAAGCAGCAGTGTAAGTAACAACAAATAGCAGTCTCTTGGCATTGTTTCGCTAATGAGACAATTCCTCTCTGCTAGTACAAGTTCTGGAAGGAAGAGGAGGCAGAAGAGGAATTTAAAAGCTACTGATCAAACAAATTGTTTATTATATAGGATTATACTTCCTGATTGTATAATAACTACTATTGTAATAAAATCAATTGCATCTAAAACTGATGACACGACTGTTAAGTGTAGTGATAAAATTGCTATATTCACTGATGTTCCTCCTACAACAATAGGACCTGATACTGGTGGACAAACAGTTGATATTGAACCAGAACTGTTGTTGACTACAGAACACGCAATAAAAAATGCTATAACTGTGATAAATGTAAAACTCTTAAAATATTTATTCATGTAAATGGTACATCTATTTCACAAATTATAATAGGTATTATTGTAACAAAAGTTATTTAAAATTTATGGGCTGTAATGGTTATATTAAACTTTTGATCATCTCCAATTGAAGATACAGGTTCACCTTGTCTGCCTCAACTACATATTCTCATGAATGTTCTAGCTTTTTCTGCTCATGCACCAAAATAAAATTTTTCTCTTTTTCCATGTCAGCGGGTCTAATATTCAGTAATGACAGCAGATGCTATTCTAAAGGTGTACATTTTTACAAAACCCAAAAAGATTACTTTTTGTAATTATAATTTCAAGCTCATTAGTCTGAGTTTTGTAAGTTCTTCGTACATAGTGTATAAAGTCGATGTTGAAAGTAAAAATTGTAAAAAAATGATAACTACTGCTGTATGGGGAATTTTCAAGTTTCAAAATATAAAACTTATTTGTCAATAATTTTCTGTGTATGATATAATAAGGGTCAAAATCTAATTAATATATAATTACATAGCACAATGTTTTTTGGTACTACTGTAATTGTAATTATGATAACATATTATTTTTCATTAATGATCGTGAAACTATTAAATTTGGCTGTAATCCAAAGAATAGTGTTAATCCACCTAGAGAGAAATGTTATAAATTTAATTTCTGTTCTATATTTTTCACTGAGTAAATTTATATATGAAAAATTTCATTATTTATATTAATAGAGGAACTATAATTAACCTGAATAATGAGTAGTTGATTAAGTATAGTTCTCATACTTATTTCTTACTATTTAATGATGTGAATATTCATGCAGTGTTTGTAATTGATGAATAATCCAAAAGATTTCATTCTGACATTTCATTTAAAGCTCCTAACTCTCCAGTAACATTTCTTGTAATAGTAACTAAGAAAATGAATGTTCTTATTTCAATACAGTAAGATACAAATATTACTGAAACAGTTTTTTGAGATATTATTAGGTGATATAATTGACTCATGTAATGGTCCATTTTTCTCTTATGTGTATTAATGTCATATCATGAGAAACATTACTAGATGTCAAGTTTGTTTCATTTCCACATGATACAGGAGTTGTAATGAGCAGCTTATCTGGTATAGTTTTAGAAAATATCAGTTAATGAAATTTTCATGGACAGTAATAATGTTTCGCCATTTGACTGTGTATTAACATTAATTTATTTTATGTAATTGTGATATCAGCTTTATAGCCATTAACAAGTGCAAAGGGAGCTTAAAATCAATGAAATGTCCTTACACACTGCAGGGCATAATGTGAAGAACTCAAAAGTCATTACATATTTGAAGAACATCACTTATGTATACAAAATGTCAGACACTTGTGAATGACATGTCATCATCAAAATATTACATCTGGCCTAATAAACCAGTCATTGCAATACTGGATATGAGTATAGATCAAAGATACAAACTACACCTGACATTGTGGGTATCAAACAAACATCAACATACTGTATTACATATATGACTGTTGGCACATGTTGGAAATGTATGCATCACATCCATACACAACTAATCAGTACACAGTAACATTACAGTGTGTGGTGTGCTGCATGATCTTTGAATTGGCACAGGCATTACAAGGGAAGGGAAACAGGATTACTTATGAGCACACTGTTCATTGTTGACAGCTGTCTGAATTAGTCAGTGTGTTGACTGGGATTGAGAATGGAGAAAATTGACCTTGGAGCTGTTATTAAACATTTTCATTTGAGTTCACACAGACCCTGCATCATCATTGAAGACCATTTACTTTTGTGTTACCTAAATTTAAATGTGGTTGGACAGCCACTGAAGACAAAGCTCACTCTGGCCAACCAGCTGATGTCACCACAGAGGAAACCATTGACAACATCCATTATACAATAATGTAATACCAATTGGGTGAAAGCGTAACATCTAGCACAGATAATTAGCTATGAAGAAGTTGTGGGCAAGGTGGGTGCCACAATTGCTCACACTCGACCAAAGGCACATCCAGCACAACATTTCAAAACAATGTCTGGTGGTTTTTAATGGAATCCACAAGACTTCTTTTGCCAATTTGTGATGTTGATGAAACTTGGATCCATCATTACACATCAGAGTCGAAACAATGGATAAAGACTGTTTCAAGTGCACCAAAGAAAACAAAAACCATCACAAAAGTGATGGCTAGTTTATTTATTTATGTTTTTTTGGATTCCCAGTGAAGGATCCTCATAGATTACTTGAAAAATGCAGAACCATAACTGGACTTTATAATTCTTCATTGTTGGATTGTTTGGAATTTGCATTAGTTGGAAAAAGACCAATGTTGGCAGGCAAAAAGTGCTGTTTTACTAGGATAATGCACCATCACATATACTGGTGATAACAATGGTGGAAGTGCATGAACTGGGCTTTGAACTGGTTTCTCATCCACCCTGTTCTCCATACTTAGCCTCACGTGACTTCTTCTTGTTGTCTGATTTTAAGCTTTGGCTTGCTCCAAAGATAATTTCTTTAGATGTGGAAGTGATAGTTGCAGTCAATGAGTATTTGCAGAATTTGACAGTACCTAGTTTTTCCAGTGGGATAAAGAACATGCAGGATCACTGCACAAAGTTTATATCCCTTCAAGGAGAACATTTCAAGAAGTAAGGAGAGTTTTTCATGAAACAAACATTTTTTCTTGCTTTTTCACCATATTTATCAAACCACTCCAAAAAATGTTCGTCATATGAAATCCATGTGAACTGCAGGCAACACCACAAAACCCATAAACCAAAACACTCTCAAAACTCCATTCTCAGAACATTACCAATGATACTCTATACATATTCCTAAAACACAACAGCAGTTGTAATATATAACTTAAAACTAGCCTGTTCTGTGTCATTATTCAGTAAAGAGACACACCACATGCAGTTCAATAATTGTGAGACCATCCCCCCCCCTCCCCCCCCCCTCCCCCCCGGTACAGAATGATGACAATTCTTGGGAATACAATTTAATAATAAATTCACTTCAGAGGAGAGGACCATGCCTAAACAAATTCAGATGCTGACATATACAGTTGATATACTTACTCTGATCCAGAAAGATGACTATTATTCAGCAATATACATTTTCATTACTTGCTAACAGTTACAAAAAGTTTAGCTGTTAAATTCCATATGAGAGGAGCACAAAAGACTGATTGATGGACGGTTGTCCTCATTTAGAAGTTTCTTAAAAGAATTGGTTAATGTATTGATATTCATAATATCAAATAATATGTGAGTAATGTGAAATATGACTTCTGCATCTCTTTAGTGCAGTAATGTGCTCAGTCTAAACACATGTGATAAACTACTTTCTGATTTAAAAATCAGTGAGACTACTGCAGATTGATAATGTTGAGTCAGCACAATATAACAGTGACTAGACATGAAGCCACCCTCAGGTGTACTGACAAACAAACCATCGGAAGACACAAAGAGAAATTACCTCATCATTCCAAAAATTTTGAAGACATTTTGAAGACATTTCACACATTAAATTGGCTTGAATGTTGGTTACGTAGTCAAAGTGTTGACCTTTCATGTGTATTTCTGCACTTTGTCTTTAGGAGCTCATGTTGATAAAATGTCTTGTTACACATGGCGTTTCAAACACTTGATTTAGAGGTGTTATTCCATTGCAATTCATGACACAGCAACTTTGTCCCACTATGGTTGCACATTCACTACCCAATAGTGTATGCTCACAACTGACTGGTCGAATGCACACCTGTTGTTTTTACGGTTGTTGGTCTGAGATGCATTGGTACTTACTGCTCAGATGCCAAGGACTTTTTTAGATGGACAGTGCATATTCCTTCCCCCTGTGTCTGTTAAGTGAATGATACAATACCACCTAAATTCTGACCAAATTTGAATTGGTTTTCATAAGTAAATTATATATTCCATAACCATGAATATTCATAGAGTTTTCCAGTCAGTTTTCTTGTAGGAGTCATCCACCAAGATTCAATTCCTATGTCTACTTACAGCTCAAGCTGTCTTGAAGTCAAAGCATTGCAGTTCTTTGCTGATTTTCCATAAAGGAGATCTGGTTTTAAGTCTGGATTTTGCCCGGAGTGTTCCGGAGATTATCCACACTGTCTCCTTCTGTTGGACATCCACTTTAAATATATGTACACTTCTCATCCAGAGTGATGAACAGTATTCACCCAAGCTGTGTACAATGGCTACTGCTGAAGTCCTGAATGTGCTTGCTCCACAACCCCATGTTTCATCTGGATAGCATTATGGGATTTTAGTTTGTTTTGTATCTTTGAGATATGAACTGTACATTAGAGCGTCATCTATTTTCACTCTCATGTATTTAGGCTTGTTCTCGTGCCTGATACTTTGGCCCTTCATAGGAAGTTATAGCTTTATACTTTAGTCTCTACTGTTAAGGTGCATCATGGCGCTGGTGTTTCATTTGGGGTTCAATGTAGATGCCACTTAGAGCAGTAGATGTTCAGTACTTCCAGGTCTGCATACAGTATTTTGTAGAGGTCATTAAAATGTTTACTTTGATATGCGTCAGCCATGTTGGACAATGTGGCCGACGCAGATTTACATGAGTTTGTGTCTGGCCTATCAGCAACATATAGATTGAAAAGAATAGATACTAGTTCCGAACCCTGTGGCAGGCCATTATTCAAAACCATGCTCTTGCTGTTTATGACTCGAAGTGAAACCTGGATTTTTCTGACATGTTTTTTGAGTAAGGCGTAAAATTCTGTTGGCATTTAATGATTCTAGTTAGCTTAAGTAGTAGTCCTCATTCCATACTGTATTACACGCACATGTAACATCTGTGATAAACAGGCTGGTTTCCATCCTGTTTTGGAAGCCTTTGTCAGTAAAGGCTGCAATGGAGAGCACTTGATCGCAACAATTTCTACCTGCCCAAAAACTTTCTTTGTATTTGAGAATGTTGGTTTTGATGTGTGGAGCTAATGTGGTCAGTAATATTGTCTTCAACAGTTTCTAGGAGGTACATAGCAGTGACGTTGCTCTGAAATTCTTTGGGTTACCTCCAGACTTTCCAGTTTTCAGCACTGCAATGACTTTTACTTCTTTCCAGATCTTAGGGAGAGTTCGTATCCTGAGCATTCTGTGCAGAGTTTTGTCAACCATATTTCTCCTAAAATTCCTATTTTCTTCAAAAATTCTAGTAGGATCTCATCAGGTAGAGTCAGTTTTCCTGTCTTCATTAGCTTCAAGGCCTTGGTAATCTCATCTGTTTCCGCTTGTTTGACAGTGTCCACTGTGATTGCATTATTAAGTAATATACATTTCAAATTTTTGGAAATCTGTTTCTTTTCAGCTACCTTCAGTTGAACATTGGAGGTCTATTTCAGGGCTGTTGCAATCTCAGATGGGCTAGAGCCAGGACATGGCTTGTGAGGGGAAGTTGCACCACCTAGTTTCTTCTGCAGTTTCCAGCTCTTTCTGCTGGAATAGGATATCCAGACTTTCCATTGCTTCCTTCCATCTGCACCTGCACTCTTCATTCATATTATTGACCACTTGATCTGTGGTTTGATAGTCCCTGCTCTTCTGAAATTTCTCCATTAGTGTTCCACATTCTTTCATCCAGCAGGGGGTGTATTCCTTCCTAACTCCACAAAGAATAGCACTTATGGCTACTTGGGGTACCAGGTTCGTGAATTTGTTTAGTTCTTAGGTTTTAATAGCATCTGATTTACCGTTTTTGTGATGTAGCAGTATTATTTAATCCACTCAGCTTTCATCAGGCTCCATCTTGGGATTGTGGACTTTTTGAAGGTTGCCTAATATTTAAGTTCAAACAGGAAATGTTAGTCCTGGTTGTTTACCCAGTCATTTAATATATTATGAAAATTATTTAGACAATAATTAACAGCAAATGATCTAAAAACAAATTTACATTATTCTTATTATTTTACCACTCAGTTATAAATGTAGATAAAAAGAATTTTTTTCTATTTATATTATTATTTATTTTATTATCAATATATAATCAATACTGCAACATAACAGGAACTTTCTAATTTGTATAATTCCTATGCACAGAATTTGGATAAAATTTTAAACAAAGAAGACATGTTTGAAAACATCTTGATTAATTTTGTTTTTTGATTATTTGTTTATCTTCTCCCCCACTTTACCCCGAATAATCAGGAGTGTACTGCATTTGTATCTACTATAAAGTGGGGTACAAAATTAATAATTACAATTAATCAGCTATTCTTGTATTCAGTTTGGGATAATATTTAATCCTTTTTTACACCTCACTTGTGTCATTTGTCAGGGCACAAGTGACAGAGAATCTACTGATGTAACTATAAGTTACAAAAATGTTTTGTGAAGTATTAACTCATTTTGTATGAAACTCTGTGTTGTGTATTGTATAAATCCTTAACTTTCTCTACTTTTTATAAATTTGACTATCCATACCAAATGATATTACAGAAAAACATATTGAATGTGAAACATGAAAAGTTATATCAGACTTCCTCTAAGTAGACAAACTATTATCGACTTTAAAAAAATTGTAAATTTTCTTACTGTTTCCTTGTTATTCTACAATTAATTTAACCAAAGTGTGGTAATGATAGATTTACAGATTTCTATAGTTTTTTAATGTCTCTTGCAAAAGGTTTTCATACTTTCACTTTATGAATCCTTAGATTTTATAAAATTATCATTACAAAAAGACCCATCATTCTCAAAGACTTCCAAAACATTCAATGTTAATTAATTTTTGTTACAGATAGCCAGTTTTCAACCTAAAGAAGCACACTCTGATATAGATTCTGTGTTAAGCTTTGTAGGTGTGTGTGTTAGGGGGGCCGGGGTGGGGGGGGGGAGGTGTGGGACTATTGTAATGAACCAGGACAGGACTTTAACTCAGTTAACGATGATACCATTTGAATTCTGGTCAGGTTTAAATTGGTTTTCATAAATAAATTATAAATTCCATAACTGTGAATATTTGTAGAGTATTCCGGTTGTTGGGTACAATTTTTCCACAAACATAATTTTCTGTTTTGTTTTATATATTCTCATACTTCAATCTTACACTATGAAATTTACTTAATAAGTAACTGACAGCAAATATTCTGGAGACCAAATTTACATTATTCTTACTATTTCTACCATTTAGTTTTAAATGCAGATGAACTATATGCTTCTATTTCTATTTTTATTTATTTTACTATTGACATGTAATTGATATTGCAACATAATAGAAAGTTTCTCATTTTTATGTTTGCAACTTTTGAAACCCCCTTTAACAGGTATTGTAACTATAAATCTTCACACATTTGCATATCTTCAAGAGACATCCTATACTCTGAATTTGTCATATGATTTAAAGAACGGAAATTATCTTACTGTTGTTTTGACTTATGGATTATTCTGGAATGTTGTTGAACAAAGTATGTTTCCTATGTTATATTTTCATGGCATCAATTGAGTCAGCCTCATTCAGACTGTTTTTGGGCTCATATATACTGTTTATAACTAGTCCTGAATTAATATCTAGAGGGGCTCTTTAAAAATGTGTAATGGACAATACTAAAAACTAAATTATGTTTTGATGTTGTATTTTGAATTTTCGGAAGCAAGTTTGAACTAATGTGGTAGGATACATAAAGAGTGACTTTCATCAGAAGAACTATTGACTCCAAGCTGTGTCATTTCAGTACCCAAACATTATACATGATATGGCACAACATTACTTTGTTGTTAGACACTATAGCCACCACAAAGGTATGTGAACTTTCATATATAGTTTTTATGCAATACCTACAGCAACTGAATCTTGAAAGCTAAATCGGGTAGTGTGTCATATGTGAGCACTATTTCAGGGAAAAGATACAAAAGGAAATTTATGTTGATAAAAATTATGTATACAATATGCCACAAAAAAACATAGAATCTGATCGCTGAAGAAAGTCTCATGTGGATTTGGGAACTGAAAATATGATTGGGAAACTGAAAGGGAATATAAGATTTACTACTACTTTTGCTAGAAGAATCTTTAAAGGGAAAACAACATAATTTACATATTTCTATAAAAAATTACTGTTTCTAAGCTTTATGGTGTTGATGTGATACATTGAAAATATGAAAATTTTTATACTTCTTTCTAAACATAATCTATTGTTGATCTGCATCACACAAACTAAGCCATGTGATGTCATGATAATGCTGTTTTTAATGTGTTGAAGGCAAATGGTAATGAAAAGAATAATGTTTCGGGAAACTTGTGTGAATTTTGGAAAGAAATTTTGGTTTCTACATAAGGGGAACCCAGACAGAACTTATTTCGTTGTTCACTGTGGTTATAGTTAGCTGATGTCAGCAATGTAAAAACATCCAGTATTTAGGTAAAGGAAAAATGCTTAAGAGGTATGAAAATGTATGGTTTTTTCAAAGAAACATCAAGTTTGTTACCATTGTGCTGTTGTTGTGAGAGGAAGGTGTAATGGAGAAGTGTATTTTTCAGATCAATGCAAACCAAAGGTTGCAGTAAGATACATGAAAGACCAGTTATGATGCAAAATATATTTCTGTGTTCAAGCACAAGTTGTATTATTATGGATGGATAATAGAGATTATATTTGGAGCAGTTTTTCCATGTGATGTATATTTATGTAATGTTTATGAAGATTCTGCTATGTTTATGAGGTTTGATTTGAGATGAGGTTTATGAAGTATTGTGTAATATGATAATGGTTGATAATGATGGTGGTTACGATCATTATTTAGAGGTTATGATGTATTGCGGGATTGTTTATGCTCTGTATTTAATTTTTTGTGCTTTTGTTTACAAGTGTTGCTATATAAAGTTCCGATGAATGACTATTGAGATTTTCTGTAACACGTAGATGTTCAACATCGGTCTGTGATTATATTACTGATGTTAATAGAGTTTATGAATGGGCCTGACATATTGGAAGTATCTGAATTTCAGTTAAAAACTTTGTAATGAGTTAGTCTTGGTATGAAATGGCAGAGCTGCACATAATTTAAAAAATGGGGGATTGCCTATTAACCAAAAAAAGGGGCATCACGTTTATTAAAAATAACATAAAGCCTAAATGTAGCTACTACATGTTACTAACCTTATCCAAAATGAGATATAATTTGGACCAGCGAAGACATTTTCTTGAAAAATATTGATATGCTTTGCTATTCTTGAGAATTATTATTGTGTATAATACCTTTTATGGGCTGTATTCTTACTGTATTTTACTAATTGTTTACCACTGAGATAGCACAGCATAACTGGAAAAATTAAATGAAATTCCCAATGGTTTTATAACTGTAGTTCTTTGGTGCTTACTATATTATCTGATGTTATGCAGCACTCTGGATAACTATTCTGAGGTTTCTACCTATGTAGTTATAGAAAACTGTTATGTCAAGGCTATGCTATTGGCATAGAAATTAATCTAGTTGTCAGGCACTATTATTACAATATTTTCTCTTTCACTGTTGAGAAGTCCACCAATTAACTGTCCCTAATATAGAGTGACACCAGGACAACTGACAAGGGAATCTCCCCATCGCACCCCCCTCAGATTTAGTTATAAGTTGGCACAGTGGATAGGCCTTGATAAACTGAACACAGATCAATTGAGAAAACAGGAAGAAGTTGTGTGGAACTGTGAAAAAATAAGCAAAATATACAAACTGAGTAGTTCATGGCCCACATAGGTAACATCATGGAGATTGTAAGCTTAGGAGTGCCGTGGTAGCGTGAGCAGCTGTGGAACGAGAGGTCATTGGTTCAAGTCTTCCCTCGAGTGAAAATGTTACTTTATTTAGTTTTGCATAGTTATTATCTGTCCATTCGTTCATTGACATCTCTGTTCACTGTAATAAGTTTAGTGTCTGTATTTTGCGACCGCATCGCAAAACCGTGCGATTAGTAGACGAAAGGACGTGCCTCTCCAATGGGAACCGAAAACATTTGATTGCAAGGCCATAGGTCAACCGATTCCTCCACAGGAAAACACATCTGATATATTCTATACGACACTGGTGACGGCATGTGCGTCACATGACAGAAATGTGTTGTCGACCCACCTAACTTGTACACTTGGCGAATGGGTAAAAAGATTCTTCTACCTTGCCCGATTTAGGTTTTCTTGTGGATGTGATAATCACTCCCAAAAAGTGATGAAAACATAAGAGTTTGTCACATAAACCGAAAATAAAATATTAAACTTTTCACTCGATGGAAGATTTGAATCTACGACCTTTCGTTCCGCAGCTGCTCACGTTACCACGAGACCACGCCGGTCCTGCATTCCCGATGTCCTTGATATTGCATATCTTCCCATGAACTACTCAGTTTGTATATTTTGCTTATTTTTTCACAGTTCCACACAACTTCTTCCAGTTTTCTCAATTGATCTGTGTTCAGTTTTTCAAGGCCTATCCACTGTGCCAACTTATAACTAAATCTGAGGAGGGTGCGATGGGGAGGTTCCCTTGTGAGAGAATTGGGCTCAACATTGAGAAACATAGAATCTTCATTGAAGATGAACAGGAAACATTTAGTTTCAAAATTGAGAAATGTACAATTTAGAGAGGGAGGAACTGAATCCACAATAAAGGCGCATAATGAACAGATTAGCAACAAATTCATAGAAGGAAAACTTCTTTTGTATTATGTATTGTGTATTAGACAGGGAACATACAAATGACAGAGAGGCTTCATCCCACTGTAGCACTCAGTGGTTCCTAACCCCACAACAGGCCACAGCAGACCACCCACCCCACCGACACCCGACACCGAAATCAGGGGTTTGGCCACCAGTCGACACTTCCCCCTCCCCTCCCCCCCCCTCTTCCCCTGGGAATGTCTCATACCAGAGGAGTGTAACCCTAAATATTTGCATGGTAGAGTAAATATGGTGTACACGTACATGGAGACAGTGTTTGCGCAGCAATCACTGATATAATGTAACTGCGGCACAATAAGTTGAACCAGCCTGCATTCGCTGAGGTAGACAGAAAACTGCCTTAAAAACCATCCACAAGCTGGCCGGCACACCAGACCTCGACACTAATCCGCCAGGCGGAATCGTGCCGGGGACTGGTATGCTTTCCTGCCCGGGAATCATTTGGCTGGTAGAGTAGAAAAAAATCACTTCTAAAGTCAAACCTGTTCTTATTGAAGACCCTTATTTGAAATGGACATTAAAATTTTTGTGGTACGGGGAATGTGTGTGGATTTAAGTTTGCCATATATGAACTTCCTTGTGGTAGAAAATAGCAAAACTTCAGAATATGGTTACAGATATTTTCAAACAAATGTTATTACAAGTAAAATAGAACTAAAATCAGAAACGTACATGAAAAAATATGCATGGAAAGCAACAGCTGTAACCTTATGTTGTCGACCACTAACAATAACAAACTTGGACCTGTGCGAACTCTGGTACTAGGAGCTTTCAAACTGTTTTGTGACTTGAAATGAGGAGAAACACATGTTGGTAGAATTACTGGCAGTATGTTACATTGCAGAATCAGTAACAGTAATCATGGAAGAAAGCTTATATGGTATTATAGACAACAGATGTTAAAAATAGCAATCAGAGGAAACTGAAATAGTATAGATGAACCATAACAATAGTGTTGTCAATGGCTGCCATGTGCTGAATGTGATATGGGCATAGCTAACCCAGGCCCACAAGTACTTGCAGTTTTTCTTCAAATTTTTTTTATTTCTGTACTGCATGTCTTCTCCTTCATGTCTTTTTTTTATATTTTAGCAACTACCTCTCACTTTCAATCTATCTTCTTATTTTTAATAATCTAATAATCATGATCTAGTGTGAGGGCAAATAATCCCACAGCAAACATTACATATACTGAACTGAACATATGACTAAAAGGAAATATAAGATTTACTACTGTTAATGCTAGACAAACCTTTAAAGGCAAAAGAATATGATATTGCTGTGTCTAAGTTTTATGGTGTTTATGTGATACATTGAAACTATGAAACTTTTTATGCTTCTTTCTAAACATAATTTATTGTCGATCTACATCATGCAAACTAAGTCATGTGATGTTACATTAATGCTGTTCGTAATGTGTTGAAGGCAAATGGTAATGAAAAGAATAATGTTTTGGGAAAGTCATGTGAATTTTGGAAGGAAATTTGGGTTTCTACATAAGGGGAATCAAGATGGAATTTATTTTGTTGTTCATTGTGATTACAGTTAGCTGATGTCAGTAGTGCAAAAACATCCAGTATTTAGGTAAAGGAAAAATGTTTAAGAGGAATGAAAATGTAAGGTTTTTCAAACACCCATCAAGTTTGTTACCATTGTGCTGTTGTGAGAGGAAGGTGTAATGGAGGAGTGTATTTTTCAGATCAATGCAAACCAAAGGTTGCAGCAAGATACATGAAAGATCAGTTATGATGCAAAATATATTTCTGGGTTCAAACACAAGTTGTATTATGATGGATGGATAATAGGGATTAGATTCAGAGCAGTTTTTCCATGTGAGGTATATTTATGTAATGTCTATGGAGATTCTGCTATGTTTATGAGGTTTGATTTGAGACGAGGTTTATAAAGTATTGTGTAATATGATAATGGTCGATAATGATGGGTGGTTACGATCATTATTTAGAGGTTTTGATGTATTGTGGAATTGTTTATGCTCTGTTCTGTACTTTTTATATTTTTGCTTGTGAGTGTATGCTATATAAGATTCAGATGAATGACTATGGTGAATTTCTGTAACACATAGATGTTCAATATTGGTCTGCGATTACATACTGATGTTAATAGAGTTTATGAATAGGTCTGACATATCGGTAGTATCTGAATTTCAGTTAAAAACTTTGTGATGAAGTACTAAATATAATGTTATTGATAACTATAAGATGTTAGTATCTTAGGAAGGTCTTTAGGACATTTTAAATGCGGAACTACACATAATTTTAAAAAATGCAGGATTGTGAAGTAGCAAAAAAATTGGGCATCACATTTGTTGAAAATAACATAAAGCATAAACATAGCTACTACATGTTACTCACTTTATCAAAAATGAGAGATAATTTGCACCAGTTAAGATATTTTCTTGAAAAATATTGAGATTCTTTGTTAATTTGAGAATTATTATTGTGTATAATACTTTTTATGGACTGTATCCTTACCGTATTTTATTAATTCTTTACCACTGAGGTAGCACAGCATAACTGAAAAAATTAAATGAATATCCCAATGGTTTAATAATTGTAGTTATTTGATGCTTACTATATTATCTGATGTTATGCTACAATCTGCATTACTATTCTGAGGTTTCTACATATTTAGTTATAGAAAACTGTTATGTCAAGGTTATGCTAATGTCACAGAAATTAATCTACTTGTCAGACACTATTATACAATATTTTCTCTTTCACTGTTGGGAAGTCCTCCAATTTGCCATTGCTCATATAGAGTGTTGCCTGCTAAACAGTTTACAATCTATGAGTTCCAATTTATTGCTATTGGACTATATAACAGTCCAACAACCTTTTAACACATGATGACAACCTACTTTGAAAGCTTGACAGACAGAGTGTATTTGATATGTGGATAACATTACCATGTCCTGGAAGACATCTGAATAACATCTAAGCCTTCTGAAAACCATGTTGAAGTGTGTTCAGACTGCTGGTCGCTGCCAAATATGAGAAAAGTGTTTCTTCATTAACTATAAAAAAAAAAAAAAAAAAAAAAAAACCTTGGGGCACTTAGTGAATGGCTATGGATACCATCCCAGTCCAGAAATAATAAGAGCAACCTCAGATATATATCTTGCAAGAACTTCTGCTGGGAAACATCAAACTCTCCTGGGACAAGGCACAAGAAAAATCTTTTCTTTTTCTTAAGGAGTGGCTAACGTCTTCTCCAGTTCCAGCATTTTTTAATGAGAATGTGAAGACAGAACTTCACACTGGCACTAGTGGTTTTGGGATGGAGGCAGTACTAGTACAAATTCAGGGAGGTGCTGAAAAGATGGTAGCATTTACTTATAAAGCACTCGCCAAATTTGAGATGAGATACTCTATAATAATGTTGGCGTGCCGTCTAGTTGACTGGACCATCAAGAAGTTGAGACCATATTGATTTGGCAAACGATTCGCTGTTGTGGCAGATCATCATTTTCCTTGCTGGATGACTAGCCTGAAGTATCTGACAGGTCAACTGGCAAGATGAACACTGAGGCTGAAGGAGTACAACATCACAATGGTATGCAAAAATGGATGTAAACAAAAGAATTTTGACTACCTTTCAAGGTGTCCTTTGGTGGAACACAGCACCATGGATGAAATCTCAGTCATCACAGCATTAAACGGTATTGCTACTGAATGAAGGGAAGATCCAGCATGGCTGAAAATCATAGATGCCGTGAAGAAAGAGAAATCAACTTAGGAAGGATTCCAGTTCATAAATAAAACATTTTGTAACAGGGAATATGACCCAGTGGGTTCAGATTGGTTGCTTGTCATCCCACATCATCTGCAACCTGTGATCATGCAGTGTTTTTGTGATGATTCAACACCTGGGCACTGGGATTCATGAATAGTCTAGACCAAATCTGACATGGGTATCCCTACTGATCCATTAGACACTAAGTGAGCCACTGTAAGTGTTGTATCTGCCTAGGAGTACGTTCATCTCCACACCAGGCACACCACATGGGCAGCTGCCCAGCCACGAGGATGTGTAAAAGACTCTCATTGAAATAGATAATTTCCTTGTATGGCCTGTACTGTGTACAACAGCATTACTGATTGCATCATGGCATCTGGGGGCTTGAACCTCACTGACAGGTAGTATGCCTGTCACAGCAGGGAATGCTGTTGGCAGGACACTGTTTTTCTGCACTGTGTCATGTGTCCTCACAGTGCCATGTTAATATCCAACAACTTCCGACTATTTAGGCCACCCCTGGATCCTACAAACTCAGTAACACCCTGTGCCACAAATCAGCAGTAACAGTAGTTCTGTCCATCCACATCACTAGTTCAGTCCCCAACCAGTTGGGAGTACCTGCAGTTTTGTTTCAGCATTCTATGCTGGCAGACCCAGCTAAGTTCACCCTTGTCTGCACTATCAGCATGTCAGCTGTCACAACATGCCAGCAACACTGATCTAGTAATGTCCCAGATTCTCATGCTGCCACCTGTCATGACAGTGTCCGCAGCTCGTGGTTTTGCGGTCGCGTTCTCACTTACCGAGCATGGGGTCCCGGGTTCGATTCCCAGCGGGGTAAGGGATTTTCACCTGCCTCAAGATGACTGGGTGTTTGTGTTGTCCTCATCATTTCATCATCATTCATGCATGTGACAAGTTTGGACTGAGAAAAGGTTGGGAATTTGTATGGGTGCTGATAACCACACAGGGGAGTGCCCCACAATCCAAACATCATCATCATCATCATCATGTCATGACAGTAGGGTTTGTTGTGTAGACACATCACAGGTAATGTCATATGAGAGATATTTCTGTGGTATGTGGTTGTGTGGATATTCATGCAAGGATGTTATGCTTGAGTTTTGTTTTGTTAATAACATTCTTCTTTTCAAAGTGTCTTCAGTCACTCCTCAGTACAAGAACACTACCATAAGGAATGCCAACCACAGAAGCACTTGCCACAATTACTTCCAAAGCACATGGTATCAGTCCCATCTGCAGTGATGGTGCCATTTCACTGGATTGGCATCAACATCTTTGGGAGATTTCCACACTCAACAAACTGTAAACGATGGATAATAGCCTGCACGGACTACTTCATCAACTGAGCTATAACCAAAACTGTGCTGACTGCTGGAGCTTCAGAAGCTGTGAAGTTGTTACAAAGCACAGAGCACCTAGTGTGGTGGTCTGTGATCACGGAAAAGTTTCCCAGTTGGAACTAGAAGACAAATTCATGTTGAAAAATCACACACAGAGTAATGATAACTGCCTAAGAGAATGCTTTACTAAGATGTTGGCAGGTATACTGTTGATGTATGATGATGTTGAACAGAGAGATGGGAATATGATACTGCCCAGCATGGCAGTCACATACAACACAGTGTAGCAAGACACCACAGGTTTCACACTGTTCTGTCTGCTCCATGGTCGCGAGGCTGAAGTGACAATGAATAAACTCTTTACATTTCAGCTTGATGATACCCAGAAGTACTTCGTGAAACATATCATC
The DNA here is from genome assembly GCF_023898315.1 of Schistocerca nitens. Classification (NCBI taxonomy): domain Eukaryota; kingdom Metazoa; phylum Arthropoda; class Insecta; order Orthoptera; family Acrididae; genus Schistocerca; species Schistocerca nitens. Next base: position 552,709,113 of record NC_064616.1, on the reverse strand, counting down.
ATGGCCAAAAGAGCAAAGCAGCTGGCACACACAATGACCGTGGACATGCAGGAGGAACACTGAAAGCACTATAATGCCAAGCACTGGGAGACTTGTTATGGATATTTGTATGTATGTGGAAAGTGAGACTAATGGAAAAGTAACCAAAGTGTTACTTTGGCATGTATCACATCCTTTGTTGTTGTCAGATGTCAAATTTGAAACTGAGAATTAAAACGCTTCATCTAGAAGACAAAACTGCAGGGACTTCATCAGTGTCCTCCCTATTAAGCCCCACCATGGTCCAGAGCTGCAGATTGATGATAGGAGGTTCGAAGAAACTGAAAACCCACTCAGCAATCACAAAGCTTTGAGGGAAGGCTACCTTGAATACACAAGGTAGTGAAGAGGATGTAACAACATGAGCATCTGCTAGAAGCACAATATAGAAGACTATTGACAATACTTGTATCCAGGGCAATGTAGCTGGCACCAGTGAGACCTTCTGGAGCCGTGGTTTGCTGTTTCTCCGGGAGAGGGAGCAATGCCGTGAGCCGTGGTGCATTACAGTGTAGCATAGAATAGTGTACAGTATTGTAGTGGCTAGCATCACTATCTGGCGTGCTGCAAGTCACCATTTCCAACGCAAGCACCAGTGAGTATAAGTTATTTAGTTTTTGTAATTTCCGGAAGGTTCTTGAAATATCTTATGTTTGTAATGGTGTATATTCTGGAATATCTGATGTTTGTGTAAATATGAGGGTTATTGAGAAATTAAGGATCAGTCAGGCATGAAATGGTAACCGCTGTGAAAATCCAATGAAACTTTTCACAGATATGTTTGGCAGTGTCTCTATTATGCCCATTGATCATGTCACATCTCTCTGTGACGTTCAGAGTGCACATAAAGATGTCTAGAAAATAGTGTCTTCCACCAAGTATGAGAACCTGGTGAGTCATTTCACTTGCTGTTATACAGACTGCGTAACATAACTGTCATGAGTTTCCTTCTGCATTACAGTTCTGAGACGAACTCTGCAGGGGCAATGACGATGTTCCAGCAGCATTTTTGATGGGAAGTATTTGATCACTCATAATACAGCTTGTAATAGGCTCCCGCTGTTTCATCTCTGCTCACATGAACCACTGGCTATGAAGATGACATTTCAGCACAGACAAGGAACTGGACACCAGCGTAGAGAACTGGCAGAAACCACGTGTGGGTGCCTGCTATGAATATGGTATTGAAAGTTTCGTAAAATGCTTTGACCATGGTCTAAGTCAGAGTGGCAACTTTGTAGAGAAGTAGCTAGAAGATGTAGCTAACTGTTGCAAAGAAAAACTTTTTATGTTGAGAATGGCTTCCATTTTGTGACTGATCGGACCTTACATTCAGAATAGTAATCATACCATCATTTTGGTTTATTCAGTGTTCATATAAATAGCAGCACTCTTCATCCAGGAAGTCAGTTCTGTTCTGGGTGTATGTTGGTGTCAATAATAATCATGGGACCAGTATGAAGTATCGTATTTCATTGGTGATCTTGTCTTCTGATTTGGACTTGGTTAGGGTCTGGAGGTGACAATATTAGGAAAAAGGTAATCCTGTACTGAACCTCATTTTGGTGTAGACAAACTATGAATTTATGTATTTAATAAGCAGCTTTGAATGTACACATAGGTAATGGATCCAAGTACATATTTGCATTGTCATTTTAACACAATATCGGTTATATACAGAACTTAATTATCAAGGTATTCATTTGTAAATACAATAGCATCATACAGAATTATACATTTTGTATCAACTGTACAGTGTACCTACAGCCATTTTATTTCTATTCTACTATGCATAAGATACCCCTTGAATTTACTACCTCTCTGTCTACACACATTATAGTCCCATGAAACTGTATAACTAAATACAGTTTTTTGCATTTGGTATCTATTCATTTACTGAATAGACAGGATGTCCTATAAGCAATACCTTTACTATTTGCTTAAATTTCTCTTTCAGGCTAATGTTTGAAATATGAGATGGTAAACGGTTGTACAGTTTTATTGCTATACAAGCATTATTTCTTTCTAGTTTAACTGAGCTGTGTTGTGAGACTCTTAACATTATACTGTTTCTGGTTGCATGGTTCTGTATGTCTCCATTAGCAGGTGAGAATGACTATCTGGACAATACGACCCTCTTCCAGCCAATACTTGTGACATTTATCCTGTGTTAACACATTTTTGAAAGTTATCATAGGTCTGAGGAAGTCACCTATTTTGTCCAGAGTGAATGAGTAATTAATATCTTCCATAGCATATAGCAAGTGGACATCCTTCCCACCAATAACAAACAACTATTCGGAGTGTGAATGTTTGGTGTTAAAGTCTAAGAAAGATGAAGTGTCTTTTTAATGGAATATTTGTTATTCAGCATCTAGAGAGACAGAGTACTATTAATGAAAAATTATCTAATTAAAGTCCACCCCCAGTAGCGGAGTGGTCAGTGACAGAATTTCAATCCTAAGGGCCCAGGTTCGATTCCCGGCTGGATTGAAGATTTTCTCCAATCAGGGACTGGGTGTTGTGTTGTCCTAATCATCATCATTTCATCCTCATTGATGTGCAAGTCACTGAAGTGGTGTCAAATCAAAAGACTAGCACCTGGGGAACTGTCTACCTGATGGGAGGCCCTAGTCATACGACATTTACATTTTTTATGTAGTTAATACTAATGAGGGACACCATTACCAGAAAGTGGCATCTGGCTCATTAGTTCAAAGCTACTGCTGTACCATTATATCAGTAAGGGATGTAATTGTTAACTCTGATATTTTGAACAATAACATGTATTGCTGTCGTTATCCATGATTAGATTAGATTAGATTTACTTTCATTCCAATTGATCCGTAGTGAGGAGGTCCTCCAGGATGTGGAACATGTCAGAAAAACAACAATACATGACAAATATTTACAACTAAAACAAATAAGCTAATGTACCATTCCACAGGTCCCAAGTGGAATGATCGTCATTTTTTAATGAACACTAAGAGTCATTTTACAAATACTAATGCACTGAATTTAAAATAAAAAAGTTTTTTATTTATTTATAAGGTAATACAACTACTGTAATACTTATTTACAATGAACACATTACTGCACTGAAATGGTGCAGAAGTTAGATTATACTAACACACACACACACAAATTTTCAATGAACACATTACTGCACTGAAATTGTGCAGAAGTTATGTTGTACTTATATACAAATCAGTTGGTTTTACTAATAAATTCATCAATGGAGTAGAAGGAGTTGGCCACCAATAAATCCTTTAGGCTTCTCTTAAACTGAATTTCATTGATTGTTAAGCTTTTTATGGCTGCTGGCAAGTTATTGAAAATGTGTGTTCCTGAATAATGCACACCTTTTTGTACAAGACTAAGTGACTTTAAATCCTTGTGAAGATTATTCTTATTTCTAGTATTGATTCCATGAATTGAGTTGTTGGTTTGAAAAAGTGATATATTTTTAATGACAAATTTCATTAAGGAATAAATATATTGGGAAGCAGTAGTTAGTATCCCTAGTTCCCTAAACAGGCTTCTGCAGGATGTTCTTGAGTTCACACCACATATAACTCTCACTGCACGTTTTTGTGCCCGGAAAACTTTAGCTTGGCTTGATGAATTACCCCAAAAAATAATCCCATATGACATATACAAGTTCTGAACTGCATGTAGTGTGTTTTTTCAAAGTTTAGTGACAAAGAATTGGCTAGGAACCAGTGATTAATGTCCACAAATATTTTATTGGCTGATCTTTCTAACACTACATTTGACTTGCTATTTATTGCAATGTTTGTATCATCGGCAAACAAAACAAACTTGGCATCTGGTAATGTTACTGATGAAAGGTCATTGATATACACAAGAAAAAGTAAGGGCCCCAAAATGGAACCTTGTGGGACCCCACATGTAATTAGTTCCCAGTTGGATGAGGCCTGATAGCTTGATACATGTCTCTTTCCTAATAACACCCTTTGTTTCCTGCCAGAGATATAAGATTTGAACCATTTTGCAGCATTTCCTGTTATACTATAATATTCTAGTTTACTTAAAAGGATATTGTGATTTACACAGTCAAATGCCTTTGACAGATCACAAAATATACCAGTTGCCTGCAATTTTTTGTCTAATGAATTAAGCACATTTTCACTGTAAGTGTAGATAGCCTTCTCAATATCAGAACCTTTTAGAAATCCAAACTGTGACTTTGACAGTATGTTATTTGAGATAAGAGGGTTATAAAGACGACTGTACATTACTTTTTCGAAAATTTTTGAGAATGCTGGCAACAGTGAAATTGGACGGAAATTTGATGCTATTTCTTTATCTCCCTTCTTAAACAGTGGCTTAACTTCAGCATATTTCAGCCATTCAGGAAATATTCCACTAATAAACGACTGGTTACACAGATAGCTTAATATGTTACTTAGCTCAGAATCAGATTCTTTAATTAACTTTGTTGATATTTCATCATACCCACTAGATGTTTTTGATTTTAAAGATTTTATGATGGACATTATTTCTTTTGGGGTAGTGAGGGTCAAATTCATATTAAGGAAGTTACTTGAAATGTCTGGTCTAAGGTAATCCATAGCAGCATCTACCAAACCTGACAACCCCATCTTTTCAGTAACAGTTATAAAATGTTTGTTAAAAAGTTCTGCAACACTATACACATCTGTCACCAATGTATCATTTACTCTTAATGCTATTTGTTCCTCTTCATGTCTGGTTCTACCGGTCTCCTCCTTCACTATATCCCATATTGTCTTTATTTTGTTATCTGATATGACTATCTTTTCCTTGTAATATATTTGCTTTGACATCCGTATTACAGTCTTTAATATTTTGCAGTATTTCTTATAATGTGCTATAGCATCAACATTGGAAATGTTTCGGAGTGACAGGTACAGTTTTCTTTTTGTTTTACAAGATACCCCTATTCCTCGAGTAATCCATGGCTTCTTTGTAGACTTTGCTCTAACCTTGGTAAGTTTTGGGGGAAAGCAGTGTTCGAATAAGGTAAGCACTTTATTAGCAAAAATGAACGCTGTAAACATCAGTCCAGTGAATGTCTCTGAGGAGTGTCCTAAAATAATCAATTTTTGGCTTACTGATTACCCTTTTGAGCTCAGATTTAACAGATTTTATATCCTGTTCAGTATTAACATTTAACAGAAGGAACTGCATGTCATGGTCTGAGAGGCCATTGACTATTGGTTTTGTAATATAATTTTGTTCATTGGACTTTTCTATAAAGATATTATCAATGGCTGTTTGTGAGCAAGTGGCTATCCTAGTGGGGAACTTTACTGTGGGAATTAAGTTGAATGATAGTGTTACTAACTCAAACAAGTTCTTATTGGGAGAGTCTTTAAGGAAATCTACATTGAAATCACCAGCAACCACTATTTCTTTGTTTTTGGTTGTTAAATGGGCCAGTACAGCTTCAAGGTGGTTGACAAACAGATTAAAGTTACCTGCAGGTGCTCGATATACACTTAATATTATGAAGGATTTTTTGTGAAATTCTAATTCTATTGCACATGCTTCCATATGCTGTTCTAGGCAAAATTTATGAATGTCTATGTTCTTAAATTTATGACAGTTCCTGATGAATGTGGCAACTCCTCCTTTCTCCATTTCTGATCTACAAAAGTGAGATGCTAACCTAAACCCTGTAACACTTAAAAGTTCTATACCAGTGGTCACATGATGTTCAGAGAGGCAGATTATGTCAGCTGGGTTTGAAGACTCTAATTCATCTATGCAGATAGTTAATTCATTAATTTTATTTCTCAGTCCTCGAATATTTTGATGCAATAAAGATAGCTGACATTTCTCATTGACTGAGTTAAAATTGGGTGGAGTTAAAATATCTGCTGACAGTTGAAAATTCTTAACCAATGGCTGTTTATGCTGATGTAATAAGCTGGAATTACGTTTTTTGATTTCTTTCTCAAACTGAAGATTTGTCTCAGTTCTAACCTCTCTTAAAATTTGCTTTCTTTCTGTTCTCTCTACCCTAAAAAAGGGTCTTTTCTGAATTCTATAACCACTGCTTTTTTACCACTCATGACAGTGCCTCCCCCCTTTAACTTTCCTGCTATTTCCCCAGCCAATTTACCCTTCCCCTTCCTGTTGAGGTGAAGGCCATGCCTAGTATAATCCCACCTACTGAGAGAATCAACAGGAACCACACCAATGTGTGACCCCGCACCCGACATGAGCAGCCGTTCCAGCTCCAAATTAACTCTCTTGACAGAAGAGTTCAAATGAGGTCGGTCATGGCGCCCAAGAACAGATACAAACTCAACACTAGTATGCTTCGATGCTGATGCAATCTTCGCCAGGTCACACTCTATACTGTACCCAGGATCTCTGTCAATACTGTTACCTGCCCCACCCACTATAACCACGGTGTCTTCCTTAGTGAAATCTTTGCAAAGTGATCCTAAATCCTCTGTCACCTGCTCCAGACCAGCACTAGGTTTAAAAAAATTGGTGACCTGGTATTCTGATCCTAGTTCATCCTGCAAAAGTTGGCCAACACCTCTTCCATGGGAACTACCTAACAACAACACTTTCTTTCTCTTTACTGATTTCCCTACATTCTTACTTTTCAATTTGCTGCTGAAAGTTTGTTGTGCCCTATCTACACCTGCAACTGCTTGAGGCTCACCAGCTTCTAACTGAAGCAACAGGTCAAATCTATTTTCCACATTCACCATAAAGCTGTCAGACAAAGTTCTAGGCCTGTTCCTCCTGTTGCCTGTTGCCACTTCCCACCTCTCTTTACCCTTCTCCCTCCTTAACCTGTCAAGATCTCCCCTGGCCTTGTCTAACTCAGCCTGAAGGGCGGCAATTTTCCCCTCCTGTTCTAGTATCTTCCTATCTCTACTACAAATCCTACAAAACCACTGATGAGTCTCATTTACGTCCCCTATTCCCACGCCACTACAGTCACCCACATGGAAAAAGCTACAGCACCCATCACACCAAAGCCCCGACCTAACAATTCTACGGCAAGTCAAGCACTTTTCACTCATGATAAACGTAATAGTATGCTATGGAATCCTCATAAATGTCGTCCAGGTGCTTAATAACATGACAGCATTGAACCAACATCTAAGAAAAGCATAAACTATTTGCTTAAGTAATTTCAACTAACCAGATGTGTCTGAAAAGAAAATTCACTGTCTGACCATATGAGTCAGATATGGATGTGTGAAAAAATGAGGAAAGTTCTGAGCATAGTCGAAATAAGGTGACCAATAGACCCATTACACAACTATCATATTGAATGTTGCAGCAATGGCTTTTCAACATATGAAAGGCTTCAAAGAACTCATTTTTCAACAAGAAGTAAGTCTACCCCAACGATACCTTCGTGTCCAATCATTTTTGAATCAGTCACTTCCTCAATAATGTATAAGTTGCATGAGAAAAGAAGACTTTGCCATTGAGATCTCCTTATCTCATGCGGTGTGACTTTTTCTTGTGAGATATGTGAAACAGGCAGTTTACATTCCACTTCCACCAATGACTCTGGCTGACCTAGAGAACTGTGTCATAGTTGGAGTGAACTCAGTAACACAGATGGTTTTTCATGCATGGGATGAGTTAAAGTGCTACTTAAATAATTGCCACACAGGAGAACAGCAGACAAATTCATAGGCATTGACTGCCACCTCATTTTTCATCTCTTCTGATACTTACATTATTTTGCCATGGATTTTATTTATTATTAATTAATGGGCATTCAAACATGCAGTCACAGAGAATTGAAGTATTACTTATCTGATTTTTTAACATCCATCAATCCATGTATGTTATTATTTTAAGTATGTTAGTACTGGACTGCCCCTTAAAAGTGCAATGGAGAAGACGTTTATTTCTCCTTTCCAGACACAAAAAGTTTTCTTATTTTGCCTTTTCATTGTATTGTACTCTGCTTAATGTATCGTCTTTGTTCATAACATCATACTTCTGTTGATGTTAGCTTCCAACACTGACAATGATCCTTCTGATTGATGCCAGTTACAAACAGCAATGGAAAAGGCAGTTTTATCATGAACGTGGAGGGAAGGGTAAGATTTCCCCACAGATCTAGGGTGAAGGGGTACCTTCTTTCTTCTCTTAAAAACTGCTATATTTTCTCTGAAAAACTGCTGTCTGCGTGAAACTGCCACATTAAGACTGCATGTGTAGAAATTCATATTCAGCAAAGGTGTTGATAGCCATGCAGTAGAGGGTCATATAATACAAGCAATGGTGAAAATGTTTCCGTTTGTGGGTGTCTCTACAGTTTGTAAGCAACATAGGTCTACTTTTATGTCGGTATATAAGCACTGACATTTAGATGAGGGACCAGAGTAGCACTAGTGTCTCTTTGAGGTGCATTCAGTAAATGTGGAAACATGAACTATGGTGATTCAAATAAGACCAATGTGCTGTTATTCATCCGTTGGCTGCCAAAAGGTATCTGCAACCTGGTGCATCATTGGGATGATTCCATCAATGCTCATAGGAATTTTGCCTCATAGGTATCCTGGTTGTGGACTGTACAATCTTTGAACAGAACTTTTTAATCACCATTTATATTAATAATAACAATAATAATAGTAATTATTGTTGGCTTTGGGACTCTAGATTCCTTGGAATGATTTCTCATGATGTCCCATAAATATTAAAGTTTTCATGTACAAATAAGAAAGTGGATAGCAGGACCCTGTTCACTCAAATATCACCATTCCCTATCCATAAAATCATGGTGTTTGAGTGACCATGGCCATGCTGCAGCTTTTTTGTTAGTATACGATAAATTTAAAGCATAAGCAACTAATGATGAGGATTTAGTCATTGCTACTAGATATGAAGTTGATGCTTCTGAGTCAGCTGTGTGTTGGAAGAGATTCTGTGTGATGTTATGCTAGGTGTCATGTAGAAACTGTAGAGGAGAAATGGTAGAGATTGTGGTTTATGTCTTTGGTGGTAGGTTGCAGGCAATCATTTGAAGATGTTGGTCACAAAGGCAGAGAGTGTTTCAGTGGTAAACTTGCAATGTGATATTCTGGATGAGTGGGATTATGGTTCTTTGGGCACATCTAAAATGTAGCACCTTTGAGAGTGAAGTGGGATGAAGGTTCAGTAGAGAGATTTTTTGAGGGTACTATGGATTGACAGTCATTCTAGGCTTTGGGTGTGCTCTTGGCAGTAAGTCTTGATCATGAATGTATCACACAACTGATGTAGGCGCTCTACCAGATATTATGGGGTTGATAATGGCAGTATCTGCAGTGAAGATAAAGCACACAAAAGGTATTTAAGGTGATACACATAGGATAAGGAAAATTCCTGTAGAAAGTAAATAATTTAGGAGTAATGGAGATCACTCACCAAGCAGTAGAAATAGCATGCAAAACAAGAATGAAACCTTGATAGCTTTCTGAAAAAATTGTTTGACAAGCTACAGCAACAAACGCACATGCCTGTGTGCACATGTGCGTGTACACACATGCAATCTCCCAACTTGTATTCCCCTTACCTTACAGTTTTCATTAATAAAGTTTTATGTCATATTTACAGGGTGAAGTCATGGATGAACCTGGAGTTCAAGTAAATATAGTAGACTACTATACGCAACTTGTGGATTTTATAGTAACTCCAAATGCGTTTATTTGGAAATATGAGTGTCACCCGGCTCCATATTCCGTGGATGTGGGTTGGAGGTTCCTTTACATTATCCTTCATAGACAACCTGAAGAATAAAATTTCCAAAGCCAGATAATCTTAATGTTTTTCTATAGTACAAAAAGTTTTTGGTATCAAAATTCCATTTCATTCACTAAAACATACAGAAAGTAGTCTAATCAGAAACCATGTGAAAAACCATTGTATTTCCATTATGACTTAATAAAAAATGAATAGATTAGTCTAAGGAATTACTAATTGTTCTTTTATTTTCTGTAGGTATGTAACTTAACACATTTGTGCAGTATTTTTTAGGAGACTCAGCACAGTTAATTTTTCTGGTATTGCATTGGAACTGTATTCAGTTGACTTTATTAATTTGTCAATAAATTTATTTTTGATTTAAGAATAAAAGTATGGTGGTAAATGTATTTAGTAACTGCAGATATGAGTTACAATTACAAGCGGAAAAAATTAAGACCAGTATTTTGTGTTTTCATTTTACGTCACATTTTATGTTTTCTGGAGATCAGTATTCAATGTAGATAGTTTAGTGCCCATAAGAAAGTAATATTTCTTTCCCAAACAAATGATCAAATAAGTACAAAGAGTTTTTCCCTTTGAAATTAGTAACAGCATGTTTCAATATCAGGAGGACTCTGCAGGAGCTGCATAGGTATTTTCTTCTTTTGGCTCTTGACCACCCACTTTTGCCATGATTTGGTATGGTGTTCTTCTTGGTTATAATGGTTACTGGACAGCATTTCTTTGTGCAAGATGAGAAACAATCTATCAATTGTAACAAAGGCTGTCTTTGAGTTTGCTGAACACTACACCTTGCTCCCTTGTTTGACAGGTTTCAAAGACATATACTACTATAGTGATGTCCATGCCTTAAAAGGTACCATGCTTTCATCCACAACATATACCTTACTGGGAACATGTTGGTGGGAAATGTTGTATGAGTTCTGCCCTTATGAAGTTTATCATGACTGGATGTCCTTTTGGAATTCAAATGACGTGGGCTTTGACAAGGGTGACCTACAGTAGGTTCTAAACTATATTAGTGCACTACTGTCAACAACACAACAGTACTCATCAAGATATTTGTAACACTCCAGGTCTGTAACTCATCTGCCGAGAAGTCTTTACAGTTGATTGTCACCTCATGGTGTGACCAGATTGCTAGTTTTGTTTCAGCTGCTTGTATACAGATTTGCCTGTAGAACCACAAGCTCTAACATCTCAGTGGTAAATAAAGAAAGGGAGCAGTCTTTTTCTTATACTGTATTTTGTCAATGATCTACTGAAAATGAGTTTCTCTTATGTATGAATGTGAAATGAGTCAAAAACAGCAGCATCATCTGACCATTCCTCTTCTGCTGACAGCCCTTCTTCACTTATGGTTCCATTACCAGAAATATTAATATTCATAGCACAGGTCCTGTTTTCACTATAACTGTTATCATGCTGTGGAACTTAACTTGGATCAATATCCTGCACAATGTCTGAAACCAATTAGGCACCTGTTCCTTCATCAGTTTTTGTTTCAGAATCTTCACAGTCCTTAGACAGTGTGGTATTTTATTTGTGACACGCTGATGTTCCCTGCCACTTTTTATTAGAATTTTGGTACAACATCACTTTCATTTCTTTTGTTATCATCCTTTGCATCATTTACATGATATAGGAATTGTCATAATACTGTCCAGAATGTGCACAGCAGAATATTACAAATTTTTATCAAACACATAAAATTAACATTATGCTCAAAATTAAAACATTGAATTAAAACACATAAAATTAACATTATATAATATGTTGAAAATTAAAACATTGAATTACTGGGCTGTTCTTTTACATGCTCTTTTAACGTGATCGATTTATATATATTTAATACATTTTGGAAAACACATATTACACATAATTTAGAGTTAATAGAGTATAAATGAAACATAGAACTGACAATGAGAACAACATGATATTGACAATACAACTATCAGTTAGTGATTTAAGGATTCAAAACTTTGTAACTTAGGTGTTGTAAAAAGCCTGTATGTCTAATAATGTTACAAGATCAAATGATGACAGAGTAGATTTGTCAAAACAAGTAATATTAATTTAAAGAATTACTAGGAAACTCGGTAAACTTGATTCTTGAAGAATAAATATAATTTTCAGACCACCCCCAATAACTGATGCACTGTCAAGCATATATCCAGTGCTTCTTCTGGTATATATTTCTGTGGTCCAAGTTCCTTTGACTTTTTTAATACAAAAGACAATGAAAAATTGTGATATGAGCAATAAATGTTTCACTAGTTTTTAAAATATATTAGTTACAGATATTAAATTTTACTTAGCACAGAGTGAGAACAGCCCTAGAAACTTTACCATGAAGTACAGAAATGAGCTGATAAAAGGTAAAACAACATATACTGTAGAAACTAATCACTGTGTGATATGACTTCACAAGTCATGACAGTAGTGATGTAATGACAAATATTGTAGTAGTTTCTATACAGCCGGTACAGCATACTACTACAGGATGTCATACACATCCAGAAGTGCTACGATATATTGGCATGAAAGTAGTAAATCTAGTGGACTGGTGGTAAGTATGCTTCCTGTAGTCCATAAAAACCAATAATTTTGTTGTAAGTATATTTTTATGTCTTGGCAAAAATTATCTTAGTCGTAAGCATATTTCCCACTGACCCTTAAAACAATCTTATTTGGTGGTACATAAATTGCACGTGGCACCTGAAAGGCAGTGCAGAATACTACCACTAGACACTAGGAGCATATGGAGGTCATACAATCTATTCACATGAACACAATTCAGAAATACAGTAACTGGTTATTATACTTCCTGTGGCCTCTTAAAATACTTTGAGAATTATGCTTGGCTTAAAATCTTTTACAGGATGTGAGATTACATAGAGAGAGATTATGCTATTTGGTGGAAAAAAATTATCTGTTACTTAGTGAGAGACTATACCATTTACTAGAAAAAACTGTGCACCACATTAATGACTCTGTAGAATTTCAGGAAGAATAAGCAATTAAAATAATTACATTAGGAAAATCCAAAGTTTTGATTACCAATAAGAAAACCTATACAAAAACTGAGTAACCTAATGCTTTTGGTGTATGGTGGCATGCACAGCTGTTAGTGCCTATACCTATAGAGAAGTATGGAGGAAATATTTCAATAAAGTGATAACTGGACATTACATTTGAAACAATAAATATCACCATGGAGACTCTTTCCATGTGGAAAAAGGAATCAAGTTCACTGAAACACAATATTTAGCCTCAAGAAGTGAAATTCTCAATACTGCCAATAAACTCTTCTTAAAAGTACAAGAAACTATCCCTAGCTTTTGAAACTATTGATATATGTCTCATTGAATCCACAGTGTCTGTCACTGGTGTTTGGTGTTACTCACCAAAAATCATTATCTATGTTTTTCCTTCCAGCAGAATTAAGACCATTTTGGTATGTGACATCTTGGCAACTTCTCCCATCTTAGCACAGGTTGCACTAAGTACCTGTAGCCGGACAACTTGTATGATGTAGTGGTAATAAATTATATAAACGCAACTTCCCCAGGAATCAGTCTCTCTATTAATTAAAATTGATCAAAATTCTGATATTAACCCTAACATAAAAATAGAAAAATCTGGCAGGGGACTTTAATTTATAAGAACCTATAAATTTAGAATATTCTGAATGATATATTGGTTTACCTTCATGCTTGATTTCTATTGGTATGGTCAGGCCTCATGCCATACCATTTCATGTAATAATTCAAGTAAGATTTCAGCTTATCCTGGAGTAACGAAAACTCTGTGGAGTTTCATATATATAGCCATCTTTCAAGCAAAACAAGAAAAAATATTATCACAACCATAACCTCAAAACCCAGTTTTGGCTCAATCAGTGAGACACTGCTAACATTTTATAAATTAAAATTCCATTGATGAAAATAATCCCTGGCAAAGATGTTAAAAGTGTAGTATATTGTTACAAATCTTTTTATCAGTATCAACTAATTAATCATGGAAACGCCTTAGCTTCCCAGGTTCCTTCACAGCTAAGTTCAAGATATATGAAATGGAGATTTTGGGGTTACTGTAGTATCTACCCAAAGAAAACAGAAAATACAACAGGAAGTATAGTAACCAGTTACTGTATTATGTGTGGAATTATGACCTGGTGCAAGTCTTCCAATTGGATACCATTTTGATGTCTTGCATGTCCCTAACATACTCCCATTACACAACTGGAGAAAGGGGAGCTACAGTGTAATATGGTCTCTGAACAAGATGTTATGTCTGGTGAATCTCTATGTCACAATAAATTAAATACAAGGTTAAATTGCAGATGGAAAATTCAGTGGTCTGACTAGGATTCAATCCAATTACACATTACAAATCACACATTACATGTTACATTACCTTTGGTTTTCTAGACACATGCTGTAGCCGTAGATGGCCAGGCCCAAATTAGCTTTGTTGCTTTCTGGAGTTGTGGCAGAAGTTTCCTTTATTGCTCTCCATGAAATGTACCACTGCCTCTGTAGCTGACCATCTCATTCTTCTCAACATTGATTTGAGATGTCAGTCCAAACATGAGTTAAGTATACAGCAGATATCCATATTTCCACTTAATCTCTCATGTAGCGAATTGTACTGTAAAATTTAGTTCTTGTGGCATAAATATCTTCACCCTCTCAACCTCCCCCCCCCCCTCACCCCTCTGTCATGATAACTGTCTGTGGATGCTCATATGTTCACTTAAGATATATTAAATGTAGGTAAGCATATGTTGAAACAATTCTTTAATAACTGTGTCAAAATCACTGCCACTGAATGATAAAAAACTGCTTACAGGTTCCTTGATGAAGAGTATGATAATGAGGGTCACTAAAATATCTGATCTATTTAGTTTGAGATGTGAAATAAATGGTCAGAATTACAAATGTGATGAAAATATCTCCTCAGAGAATGACTTCATAAAGAATCTCTAAGGCTGGCTACATGTGTCTTGTGTACTTTGTAATGTTGTAAATGAATATATCTGCCATTAGACTTCAGGAGGTCATATAGTTTCACCTAAAAGTTTTCAGTGTTCCTTTGAGCATTTCAGCAATGGTGCAGTTGTTTGTCAAACCTAGCTTGTAGGATCATTATCAGGCTTCTGATATCAGTCAGTAAACTCATTCAGTGCATATTATGGTAGTAAAACAATGACATTACTTTTAGTTATAGAAAGAAGTGTTGTATACCAATAATATTCACTGGTCCCTTCTGTACTAAAGTAGTACCTTTCTCTGCGAAGATTCTTCCAAATACAAGACAACCTTCTCATCTAATTTCTCCAGTCAAATCCATGGGGGAATGACTGCAGAAATTCTTCTGTTGTATTTTCTGTTTTCTTTGGGTAGATACTACAGTAACCCCAAAATCTCCATTTCATATATCTTGAACTTAGCTGTGAAGGAACCTGGGAAGCTAAGGCGTTTCCATGATTAATTAGTTGATACTGATAAAAAGATTTGTAACAATATACTACACTTTTAACATCTTTGCCAGGGATTATTTTCATCAATGGAATTTTAATTTATAAAATGTTAGCAGTGTCTCACTGATTGAGCCAAAACTGGGTTTTGAGGTTATGGTTGTGATAATATTTTTTCTTGTTTTGCTTGAAAGATGGCTATATATATGAAATTCCACAGAGTTTTCGTTACTCCAGGATAAGCTGAAATCTTACTTGAATTATTACATGAAATGGTATGGCATGAGGCCTGACCATACCAATAGAAATCAAGCATGAAGGTAAACCAATATATGATTCAGAATATTCTAAATTTATATGTTCTTATACTGGTAAGAAACAGAACTGGAAGTCACATGTTACAAATCTTCTTAAACATATTAGTTCTGAAAGTTCCACATAGCAGATATCAAATTATGGAAATGAAAAGGTAAAAAAGTTCACTAACTTTTCCTATTAACTTATTCCTAAACGTCTTACAGCTTTATATTCTGGGGTAATTCGTCACTGAGGAGAAAAATGTTTGTTGCACAGAAGTATGTAATAAGTATTACACATGGTGTCCACTCTAAAGCTGCCTTTAGATATATTGAAACAGTAGAGCATACACATTACATTTACTCTCTTATGAAACTCATTGTTGGCAGGTTTGATTATGATGAACATGAATGCAGAAGTTGTAATTTGAGAGCTGTTGTAAATAGTTTGAAAACAACAACGTCCATAAATATAAGACTAAAGAGAGAAATTATTTCTTAGTGTGGCACAGACAGGAGTGAAACTAGACAGAAGAAGTGCCATCATGTCCATTTTCACTCATTTCACAAGTTTCTCGTGAAACCACTTATTCTCCTCTTTTACAAATGGTATCACTTTAGCTACATCCCCTGTCTTTTCTTCAGACAGCCTACATTCATGGTGTAGTGTTTCCAGCTGCACGTGTTAAGTTCAGAAGGCCTCACATTTCTCCATCAAGATGTAATATTCCTTGAATCTTCAATTGCACTAAGAGTTGACCAGACTTTCAGTACCCCTTGGCCGTTGAGCATTCAGTCTGATCTATTGTGCTTTTGAAATATGCACATTGGTGAGATTCATATATTTTTCAGCACCTGTCTTAAAGTCGTAAAAGCCGGTCAGTGTGGCCAAGTGGTCCTAGGAGCCTCAGTCTGGAACTGCGCGACCACTATGGTCACAGGTTTGAATCCTGCCGCAGGCATGGATGTGTGTAATGTCCTTAGGTTTGTTAGTTTTAAGTAGTTCTAAGTTCTAGGGGACTGTTCACCTGAGATGTTAAGTCCTATAGTGCTCACAGCCATTTGAACCGTTTGAAATTCGTAAAAAACTGTTTCTTGCATAATACTCACTATGAATAATGTTGTGTGCATAGCATCAGTGACAAGGGGAACTAAATCTTTTGGAACTTCACACACAGACTCTTTCATTTCCCTCATGCCAGAGAAACATGCGACAGGTTTGATTATCATGAACATGAATGCAGAAGTTGTAATTTGAGAGCTGTTGTAAATAGTGCATTTCACTGGGCCTTAATGAACGAAGAGAAATCACTTTTGGAAATCCATTGATGCTGTACATATTTCTGAGTTAAGCACATGACTCTTGACTGTGTCAGGTTTCATGGAGTCCATAGCTTCCTTTGCTTTTCGATGACGGCATTCTAGCTGCAGTTTATTGTCTTTATTATTGGGATCACACTTCAATTTGGCTTTAAGAAGGTCACATGTAGAACAAGTGTCACTTGACAAACAATATAATTTTAGCATGGGGAATTTGTCTTTAAATACTTTTGCACAGAAATGGTATGTGATGTTAGTGTCTTCATGTTGCCTTTGAAATTCCTTAAATAAGCGATAAAAAGTCAGGTCATCACTTAAGTAATGTTTTGTCACCCGATTTTTTCCTGGAATAGTGGCTTTCTTGCCTTGATATGGCAAAGGACACACTACTGTTGTTAATGACAGACCATAAGGGGGCACTCTTATAGAAAAGCTTGAATGTGTTGGGCATGGCAGCTCGGGTGAGACAATTATGTAAAGACTTCAGTGGAAAAAAACTGTCAGACGGAAAACACATAGGTGGTCCAGGTCGTTTTACAAAAAGTGAAATTGATTCTTTGACTCAATATTATGGACTAGCAATAAGGAGAAATATAGGAGATTTTGAGATTTGTTTGGGCAACATGGTTTCACAGAGTGTCAACAGATGAAACCCCACAGCATGGTTTGCGTGTAAAAGGGGAATATTCATCATGCAAGTACTGGCTGAGCAATGCTACAAACATACAATATACCCACAAGCATTCCTTACCACTTGCTGTAATGGAGGCAAGTAGGCCTATATACAGGGATCTGGTAGACAAAAATCTACTTGGGAAATGGGAAATGTATGCGTGGTCTCTCTCAGCTGTGTATGGGAGAGAATACCCAAAACTGTGTTTGCTGGGCTGACAGTGCTGAAGACTGGCATAATGGATGCAATAATAACATTTAATGATGGTGCAGACAAGGAGGAATATGGCTTCAGCTGTAACTCCTATTGATTAGCGGCAGGTAACCTAAGCAGAGACAGCTGCAGAAGCTGCTAACAAGGAGTCTAGGATAAAGAAAAGAATGAAGAGGAAGGTTTGGAAGGTAGGAGACAAGATACTGGCAGAAGTAATGCTGTGAGGACCGGGCGTGAGTCGTGCTTCGGTAGCTCAGATGGTAGAGCACTTGCCCGCGAAAGGCTAAGGTCCCGAGTTCGAGTCTCGGTCGGGTACACAGTTTTAATCTGCCAGGAAGTTTCATGTCTAGGTATTTTCAGGTAAGTAAATGATTTCAGTCAATTGGTTAACTATAACCTCACAATCAGAATGATGAATTTGGTCTTCACAAAATTTGTTTTAGTAACAAATTAAACACATTTAAACACTAGAACATAACTTACGCACAATGAACCCTTGTATTAAAAATTAAAAGGGCATTCAAGGCCTGTATCTGTAATAATTACTTCATCAGTGTTCTGTTGTTACAAACAAACCACATATCTACTTCAATTGTCAACAGTTCACACAAGTATGCACCAAGACAACAACAGAGAACAGAGGGTGCATGACGCATTATTTGAATATCAATGCTGATGTTAGACGCGAGTACCATCTTGCCACAGCTGTAAATACTGTTTTGTGCTGGTCTGGTGCTTGTATCAGAATATATGTTATTGGCATTGGTGGTTACAGCAGAATTTCACCTATAACACAAATTCTCATTTTTTGGCACTTGACCTGTTATTTACTTACATGCCTCAATTTGCCCTCCAGTGACCACAGGTAAGCTGCATATCTTTCTATGTATCAGGAGTCCACTATTAGCATAATTTTTTTAGTGCAATGTAGTGGATGTAAAAAAAAAAGAGTGTTTTGAGATTGCCCAATATAGAGTACTGGATGAATGACTCCATCATTGGATCTCGGAGTGTGACATGAAGCTAAAAGGTTTAATTGGGTGGTAAAAAGGCAATTATTTGGTAGTGCGTGAATTTGTGCACCACACAGTTGCACAGGCCAGACGCTCAAATCATCACCACTGCTAACCAGAATCCAGGCTCCCACTGCCAGCAAGTGATCACTGAGAAGAGTGAGTGATATTTCAGTTTTTTGAATAGTTAAGTGTGAAAGTGAAGTGCTCTCTTTGTATGTGGTAATTAGATTAGGCTTTGTTTGTGACACGACACAACAACAGGTCATGAAAAAGTCAATACAGAATGTTGCAGTATTCACTATGGGTTCTGAAGATACCATCTTTAATATTTTTATCCCCACATATGAAGAAAGCTGTATTACTAAATGAACAAAGAGAAGACATTTTAATTCATCTTTATAAATCTGTGTACTATTGTCCATATCAGAGTAGTTTTCATAGTCTTGGATTCACCAGCTGAAAGGGAGGGATCTTGGAAGGGATGATCCACAACCACCTTGTGTGGATCATAGAATCCTTTTGTAATCTTTAAGTGTGAGTGTAATTCAGGTTTAAACTAATAGGTATATTGTTCAACCTTGCGAAAGGGCTGCAAGACTACTTGGAGGTGTATTATCCTCAGACAAACATCATACATGGAGATTGTAGGGATATATTCCTCATCTTCTGTGGTACTTTGTTTCATCTTGTTTGAATTTTCTCATTTTGAGAAAACAGAAGCACATTCTAAGCCAATATTGCATAAATATTTCTTTATGTGAAACACCAGTTTCGACAGACTTTGCTGTCATCTTCAGGTCTCTCCAGCTTAAAATGAACATGCATCATAATGTAAAGATTTTTTAAGACCTGAAGATAACAGCAAAGTCTGTTGAAACGTTTTAAAATAAAGGTATGTTTATAGAATCTTGGCTTCAGAATGTTTTTTTTTTTTTTTTTTTTTTTTTTTTTTTTTTTTTTTTTTTTTTTGCCTTGTCATTTTTGATAAGAATCATCAACACACAGCCATATTGTTTTACATGAGAGAATGGGGTCCTTTAAGGTAGTGATTCAAGTGCAACTACTTTTACAGCTTCTTTAAATAATATAATATCTATAGTAAGGAACCCCATTCAGTGTTTTATCTTTCCTCCACCCTCTCTGCTACCACATGGCAGTTGTAGCTAAAAACTGAGATGTGACAAGAATTGTGATATTGCAAGATTACATTAATTACAGCATGCACAGGGGCATTTAAAAATAATTCCCTTGCTCCATACGTGAATGGTACAGGAAAAAAATCCTAATAACTAGCACACTGGGACATACCCTCTGCCATGCACTTCACAGTGGTTTGTGGAGTACACGTGTAGAAGTAGATGTAGATGTGTGAAAAATACAAGTTTTAAAGTTCCAAATGCAAATTCATAGGGTATTCTTTTTAACCAGGCATGTCATATTTTTAATTGTTCAGGTCTTAGAATGAAGGCCATCATGTTAAAGGATCTGTTAAGTCTCTGTGGCTCACTTCGAAAAAGCTTACATCATCTCCACACCTGGGGTATACAAAAGTATCATCTTTCAAAGCCCTCAAGATTTTTATGATTCTGGCTCATTTATGATTAGATTAGATTAGATTAGATTTCGTTCCATAGATCCGTGCTGAGGAGATCCTCGTGGATGTGGAACATGTCAATTACAAAAATGTATATAAAGAACCTGATTTGTTTTACTAGTCATCTCTCCTGTGTCCACGCCTCAGATGAATTTACAGTATACACTGCAGAATGTTATAAAATCACGAAGGTGGAGCAAATGAGTCATGACCGAGGGAAGAATTTTTTCATATGATTCAACTCTCTGAGTGGCCTCTGCAGACACATCCAACAGAGAAAGGACCCAGATTATTCATGACTATTCTCCTGTTACAAAAGCAGCATTGCAGGCATCCTTGGTGTACAGAGTAAAAAGGAAGCTGATACAGTGGCCAAGTATGCATTTATAGGACACACTGTGAAAAAGTGTTCTCTCCATCCATGAGACATTGCCTCACTATTGAATTGGATCATACACCAATTGGAGGATGAGTGTTTACTGTTTGACAACGGCATTCTTACTTACAGTGTCAGATATAGCACTGTGTAGTAAGTTGCCTTCCATAGAACCAAGGATATCAACATAAGCAAGAAGACTAACCTCATTTAATTGCGTGTGGAGTACACATTTCAGTATGAACCATTTTAATGAAGTATGTTTCATATTATTATCAGAGAACAGCAAGTAAATGTAAATAGAGAAAGGCAACTTATTTTAGATACCAACAAGATGAGCGTTTTACACATTAGAGATATTTGTGAATTGTCTGGATTCCATCCCCCCTCTCCCAGGCACAAATCCATGTACCCTTCTCTCTGTATCTAATGTATATCACATGTTCAAATGTGACATCATTTTTCAAAGTGTTTATGCATCATCTAACTGATAGAAAACCTGGGAACCAGCCAAGTCTTTACATAGGTGGATGTGGAAAGCTGCCTAGGACAACATCCAGGCTGGTCAGCACACTGGCCTCTACCATTAATCCATGAGACATATTCAACATTGGGCAAGCACCTCTCCTTTTGTTACAGAACCAGGAACTTCAACATGCTCAGCTATCCGAGGAGGTATCATCAACAGGATATTCCAACCTAATCTTCCTTCATTCCTTTGTCTTAGTTTAGTTATCAGCCAGACACAAAAATGTGCTGTACTATTTCAGTCTATTTCATCTTGTGACATTTTCAAACCATTTAATCACACTTGTCTCAAGATGTATTAGTACAGCTGCTTAAGATCAAGATTTCATCATTATCCCCATCACAGTCTCAAGAAGTCTAATAACTCAACCACGGGAATAACACTAACTGTCAGCTTAGTGAAGCAGTGTCAAATGGTTTTATTCATGAGAATTGTAACCACAAGGTTAGGGTGTAAGGCGTAACTATTTTTGTTACAGCAATTAATGGTGATTCACCACCTTCAAACGTCCACTCAAAAGTTATTTATTTTATGATGATTTTACCTTTACCTGCTCCTAGTCCAGTCTCACATAATCAATCTGCATGCTAAATTTGACTTTCATGTGGGTGGAACAGTGATCATTTCTATCTCAGAAAATATTTTGTGTTCTTTTAATATATCATGTCACATTTGTAACCTGACAGAATTGAAAATGTTGAATGCAACTCTAAACTTTTTCTTCTGTCAGTTCTCCATCTAATCCTCAGCATAAGCAAATTAACATTTTTACCACATCTCATGGATCCAAATCAGTAAGACATACCTCAGCAGTCATGCATCGGAAACCATTGTGCGTTGCCTTCAGTAGATACCTGCTGGTACTCACTTTAATTAACTAAGGTAATTGCTGTAGTGGTTCATTTGAAATGAAAACTGATGATCTCAATCCTCATCTTTCTCATATTTTAGCTACTGTGCTTCATTACTAATGACCTCATCACTGATTGGTCATTAAATTCTAATTATTCTCTCTATTTTTTAAAAGCAACTCAACAGAGATTCTCCAGTATGATTATTATAACTAAACAGTGTTAAATATGCTGCAGCTACAACATCCTATCTGAAAATGTTAGATCCAGTCTGCGATAAAAGCTTTACACATGACTTTATATTCAGTCTTTTGCTCAGAATGTAAAAAACAGGTCTTCGCAGTATGACAATACTGCAGTGTGGCTTCATGGTCAATGATGTTCTGGAAGCATTATCACTGCTGTGATTTATTGCCAGTCAGTGTTATGGCTCATCCAGTGAACAGAACCAACTTCCATCAGATTTGGTCTAATACAAGCAACCAGCAAGAACTACTTCATATTCAGGTCTAAATTCACTCCAGTTTTAATACAATTTGTTCCACTTTAAAGACTGCCAACAGACAGAAACTTGAAGTATTTCATGAAAATGTCTGAGGCTATTCTGTAAGTTGGGCCAGCTCACAGTAAAAATAAAAGAATCCAAATGTATAAACTGTACCACATTCTCTAATGCAACATCACATCGCTGCTTGTACTAATTTGCTTGAAATTCTCAAATATATTTTACCTACTTCTTATTGCAGGAAGCATATGGACACACGAGGGACATATTTATTATTGTTATAATAATTTATTATTATTGGTATCATTATTATAATTATTATTATTTGTTATTATATCATTACTGCCATCATTGGCCAGAAATTCTGTATGGAGCTACATTTTGAAATACCTCTTGTTAATATATGATAAACTACACCACCAGACAAAAAACATGAAGCACCTGAAAGGGGAGGACATGTAGTGAAGCTTTGTGAGTTGAGAGGGTGTGCAGTGTTACTGTAGCGATTACAAAATTGAGTCAAATTTACAAAGAACTTTACAGTATGAGCCCACTTATAAGTATGATGTTGTACTCCATCTGGCCTGGATACATGCTCTGATTCAGTTGGGAATGGTGTCATAAAGATATTGTATCCTCTCCTGCAGCAAGATGGCCAACAACTATTGTAACTGATCTGTGATGTGAAACATCCTGGCAGATTAAAACTGTTTGCCATACCAAGACTCATATTTGCACTGGGGTATAGTTGATATCTATGCTGGTCCTACACATATTCTATCAGGGACAGTACAATACTGTTGCATGAGAGGTAGCACACAGGGATGCAGGGTGTCTGTGATATACTGTTGGCTAATGACAGTCCCCTCAGTTACTACCAGCCATGACCTGTAGTAACACGCAATGGCTCCGCACACCATGGCTAGAAAAGATGCACCATGGTTTAATGACGAAAGACGGCAGATAATGAGGAATCAGAGGCTGTTGCGCTGGAGTGACTGTAGGAAGATACAAGACAACTTGGACAAAATGTCTAGTTGGTGTGATGAATGGCAGCTGCCCATAAATGTGGAAAAATGTAAGTTAATGTAGATGAGTAGGAAAATCAAACCTGTGATGTTCAGCTATATTATTATTAGCATTCTGTTTGACACAGTCGAGCCATTTAAATATGTGGGCGTAACACTGCGAAGTGATCTGAGGTGAAACAAGCATATGAGGACCGTGGTAGAAAAGGTGAATTGTTGACATAAGCTTTAGGAAAGAGTGGTTCGCCAGTAAAGGAGACCACATATGGGACCCTGGTGTGACCTATTCTTGAGTACTGCATGAGTGTTTGGGATCCGTATCTGCTTGGAATGAAGGAAGACATAGAAGCAAATCAGAGCCCGGCTGCTAGGTTTATTACTGGTAGGTTCGAAAAACACATGAGTGTTACGGAGGTGCTTCATGGACTCAAATGGGAACCCCAGGAGGGAACGCAATGTTCTTTTCAAGAAACACTATTGAGAAAATTTAGAGAATCAACATCTGAAAATGACTGCCAAACGGTTCTGTTGCCACTAGGGATAGGCAGTCCACTCCTGAATTGATTCAAAGAGCCAGGTCTTTCTACAGAGAGGATGATGGATGATTCAGAAAAATTGAATGGTGGCTCATCTGTTTTCAAACTGTGCATCCAGTGGCTGGAATGAACAGGATGAAAATTCTGCAATAAGCTGCTGCAGCAGTGCCCCACCCCACATCCATAAGAAAATGTTTCCCAAACGACAAAAAAGTGTGTTACAGAACATGTCCAAATGTGGATTTGCAAATCTTATTAGTACATGAAGCATTTCTCATCCACAAAATCAGAAAATATAGAAAGCTCTGTTTTTTATTGGCTGTCAGGCAGTACCCATTCAGCTGTCTCAGTAGCATTGCTAATTAGGATATCCATAAATTAGCTCACGAACAAGCAACGACAAACAATATACCAATTTCATCAACTTGGGTGGACAATCCAACTGCTGGTCCAGATTGGTTTTCAGCATTCATGAAGAGGAATCCCTAGTTGTCTACTAGGTTGCCTCAACCCACTAGTCTTGCTCGAGCAACGACCTTTAATCCAACAAATGTGAATGCCTTTTTCAACAACATGGCTATCATTATAGAGAGATATAAGTCAGAGTGTATGGACATCTCGAATATGGACAAGACAGGTGTCACCACTGTTCAGAAACCAAACAGGATTGTTGCTAAATGGGAAATAAAGCTGGTAGGAGCTATCATGTCAACTCAAAGAGGAACTCTTGTCACTGTTGCTATTGCCATCAACGCTCAGGAAAACAGCACACCACCTCTCTCTGTATTCCCTCTGTTGAGGTATCATGACCATTTTATTCGAGGCTGTCCTATTGGTTGCACTGGAGCATGAAATGTGAGTGGCTGGATGCAAGAGGAAGAATTTTTGTTATTCTTGCACCATTTCATAAAATTTGCTGAACCAACTCCAGAGCACAAATGTTTACTGCTTTTTGACAATCACGAATCTCATACATCCATCAGAAGCCTGAATTTTGCCAAAAGCAAGGGGATTATTATGCTGTTATTCCCACCGCACTGTACACACAGGATGCAGCATCTAAGCATCTAGACCATTCAGTTTATAGTCCATTTAGAAAGATCGTGAATGCTTTTGCTGACAACTGGATCAAGAATCATCCAGCAAAGACCATGTCAATTTATGAAATCCCTTCAATTGTAAGGGAAGCACTTCCACTTGCTGTAATTCACAAAAAACATTGCAGCAGGGTTTCACTGCACAGGTATAGTACCATTTAATAGCAATGCGTTCAGTGTAATCGATTTTGCACCATCTTCTGTCACTGATCGCCCAGCACAAGCTTCCAACTATGGAAAGCAAACTATGTCCTTAGCAGAATCATTAGCAATTTCTAGTGACCCATCTGAAGCTGGGAGGACATCTAATCCTGATCCAGTAGCAATATATGAGAAAACACTTTAAAATGTCACAGCCTGTGATGCAGGACCAAGTGGTTTACAAATCATCTTCCGCAGTTCGCGCAGCCTTTTCACTGGGACCGAGCGAGGTGGCGCAGTGGTTAGACACTGGACTCTCATTCGGGAGGACGACGGTTCAATCCCGCGTCCGGCCATCCTGATTTAGGTTTTCCGTGATTTCCCTAAATCACTCCAGGCAAATGCCGGGATGGTTCCTCTGAAAGGGCACGGCCGACTTCCATCCCCGTCCTTCCCTAATCCGATGAGACCAATGACCACGCTGTCTGGTCTCCTTCCCCAAACCAACCAACCAAGCTTTTCACTGGAAGGTGCTCGTCCATTACCAAAAGCGGGTCCAAGGCAAGAAACAAGAAAAAGGAGAAAGTCTGCAATTTTGACCAACACTCCACAGAAACTGGCTATAGAAGAAGAGCTAAAAGCCCTTCCCCAGGCAAAAAAACCCAGAAAAGAAGCTAAATTTAAAAAGCAGCCGTCCAAGAATGCGAAAGCAGAAAAAACCTGAAGAATCATCATCAGAAGACAATGATAGCTACTGCCTTGTATGTGACGAGCCTTTCCGCCACAGTCATCCCAAAGAGGAGTGGATTCAATGTTGGAAACGTAAGGATTGGTCTCATGTAGCTTGTACCAAAGGGGGGGGGGGGGGGGATATTTACGGGTGCCACAATTGTGAACCTGAATAGGACTAAGATATGCATTACTTTTCTCTTAGCCAGTGGTTCTAGGTGCTTCAGTCCGGAACCACGCTGCTGCTACGATCGCAGGTTCGAATCCTGCCTAGGGCATGGATGTGTGTGATGTCCTTAGGTTAGTTAGGTTTAAGTAGTTCTAAGTCTAGGGGACTGATGACCTCAGATGTCAAGTACTATAGTGCTTAGAGCCATTTGAACCATTCTGAACTTTTCTCTTTTTATAGAATCACTGAACATTTATTCATAAAGTCTGAATTCGTTCAGTGCTATTAACTGCTATTTCAATAAATATAATAATTGTAAATGAATGAGCATTGAAGTTTATTGATGTTTAGTTAATGTTTTGTAATGGTAATGTACTTTAAGTTACTGAATGAGTCCGTTAGGTAATAAAATGTGGCTTGACTTATGTTACTTTCGTAACCTACCTGTGTTACTACTGTCCCCAGTAACAGGGACAAAAGTCACAGGTACGCTGATGCCTTAAAATTAGTTTTACAAATACCAAATATATGTAATTTTGTGGGAACTAAATTCATTTGTGTTAGGAAAGCTTCAGAAAACACACACATTAGTTCCTTTTGTTTCAAAAGTTTGTAGGAAGGTAATAAAAAATGCAATATGCAAAATTTTACTTTTGTCCCCAGTCTCCCCTACCATTACTTTACTTGTTCTACTCATTGTCTTCTTGTGTTGATGCACTTCTGTTTTCTTGTGTGTGTGTTCTTGTTAGGTGTACTAGTATTGTATTGTATTGTATTGTATTTTATTGATACAGGCAATCATAGTCTTGTACAGTTGTACATGTGATATTGGACAGGTCAAGAGAGCATATTTACAAGTAATTTTTACAAATTGATTTTTACATTATTATGTAGCAAGGAAATTATCTATCTTAAACAAAACAGTCAATACAAATA
This sequence comes from Schistocerca nitens, assembly GCF_023898315.1. Classification (NCBI taxonomy): domain Eukaryota; kingdom Metazoa; phylum Arthropoda; class Insecta; order Orthoptera; family Acrididae; genus Schistocerca; species Schistocerca nitens. The sequence goes on along the minus strand of NC_064616.1, from coordinate 552,681,842 downwards.
ATAGAATTGTACGGTTGTGCATATGATATTGGACAGGTCAAGAGAACATATTTGCAAGTAATTTTTAATAAATTGATTTTACATTATTTTGTAATGAGGAAATTATCTATCTTTAACAAAACAGTAAATCCAAATGTTGTAGAGTAAAATACAAACAGCCAATACAAATGTAATAGTAAAATAATCCAGTATATTTCATAGACATGCACAGTATATAATTTTCAGACCTAATTGAACATTTATTATAAAATTGTTTACAATTTTAACCCCTTTCAAAAAAATGACCAACTGCATAAAAGCATTGGTCCAAGAGACATTTTTTTAACTTATGTGTGAAGGCTCTTGGGTTCTTTGTTGCTTTGACTTCATTTGGTAAATTATTATACATGTGTATCCCAAAATTTAAAAAACTTTTTTGGTAGCAGGTAGTTCTGGACTGAATCATATGTAGGTCAGATTGCTGCTGTGTTGCATAGTTATGAATATCCCCATTGAATTTTAATGTGCAGTCATTGTTTAACAGGTATGACTTGACAAATGAGATGATATTATAAATGTAAGCAGAGGGCAGTGTCATAATGCCATTTGTTTTGAAATGTTGTCTACATGATTCATTATGTCTTAGGTTACATATTATGCGTATTTCCTTTTTTTGCATTATGAAAATATATCTACCCCCAGGTGAGTTCCCCCAAAATATGATTCCATACTGTAATGTAGAGTGGAAGTAAGCATAATATACATGTATGAGAACAGATTTTGTGACTGATTTTTTGAGTATCCTTAAAATGTAACACACAGTTGGTAGCTTTGAGATATAATTTGTGTGAGTCTCCCACTTAAGATTTTCTTGAAGCCATATGCCAAGAAACTTGTCAGAGTCCACACATGTAAGCTCTTGGTTATTTAGAATCACATTGGGCATTTCTTGTTTTTGGGATGAGAGTCTGAAGTTGATGTACGTTGTTTTCTGTTTATTTATAATCAGTTTGTTCTCGCTCAACCATTTGCTGAGTGATGACATAAGCGGTTTAATTTTGTGGTTGTGGTCCTCTGTATCAGTATCTGTTATTAGTATACTCACGTCATCAGCAAATAGTGTGCTATGTCCTGTAGCAAGCTTCAGGCTTATGCCATCAATGTATAGTAGAAACAGTATGGTTCCCAGGATTGAGCATTGTGTCAGAGGAGTGGACAGTACATTGATGGGCGGTTGTATTCTTTTCTTCAAAATTAATTTCAACTTTTTGTAATCTGTTTGACAGGTTAGATTCTAACCATTTGTTTGCAATTCCTCTTATACCTTTATTTGCTAGCTTCTTAAGGAGTATGGTATGGTCAATTACATCAAATGATTTGGATAAATCTAAGAAGATACCAGTAGAGATTTCCTTACTGTCCAGTGCTTTTTAGGTTTTGTTGAGATACTCATAAATAGCTGTGGTAGTCATCTTTTGTTTTCTGAAACCATGCTGGTGTTTTGTTAATAAGGATAGTTTATTAGTAAAGTCTTCCAATCTGGTGTAAAGTAATTTTTCAAATATTTTTGAGAATGAGCTGAGTTGTGCTATGGGCCTCTAATTGGCTACATCATTTTTAGGGACCTTTTTGTGAAGTGGGGTAATTTTAGAAGTCTATAGTAGGTCAGGGAAAACTCCATTTCCAAAGGATGCATTTATTATGTGGGTTAGGTGTTCGACGATGGATTCTCCACATTTCCTTACAATTAAATCAGGAATGTTGTCACTGCCACTGGAGTACTTATTCTTTAGTCCTTTTATAGCTGTAAGTACTTCAGTATTGGAGACTTTGTGAAGAAACATTGATGGCTGTACTGGTATGGTTTCCATTAGTGTTTGGTGTTAAGTATTTGGTCTGTAGCAGTTTTTCTTTATCAGATTTTCGGCTATTTTGTTAAAACAGTCATTAAAACCATTTACAATTTTGTGGGGATCTGATGTGACTTCATCATTTAGGTTTAGTTTTAATGTTTTGTTTATAGCATGCTACTTACTGTTTCATTTCTTACAACGGTTCACAAGCCTTTCATTTTATTGTTAGATTTCTTTATAAATATATCATTGTGCAATTTTTTTGCTTGTTGGATTACTTTTCTGTAGATTGCAAAATAGGTTTTACAATATGACCTAAACTGATCGACTTCATGGTGTTTCACATGATTTTTTAAGTCCCTCTTTTTTTTTTTTTTTTTTTTTTTTTGCTGTAGATCCTTATCCCTTTTGTTACCCATAAGTTTGTGTGTTTGTTTCCGATTTTCCTGGATTTCAGTGGAAATGCAGTATTGAAATGTTTCATGGAAGGAATTAAATATGTAGTTTACGTCATTTTCTTTATACACCTCTGCCCAGTTTTCAGCCCTTAACAGGTAGTTAAAAAGCCTTATACTATCATCATTAAATTGCCTTTGCATTTTAGTTTTTGTGGGATATTGTCTTATGTAATTTAAATTCGCTGTTAGTATTTCGGCTTCATGGTCACTGTAACCTGTGCTGATGACTTCAATTGAGTGGTGTAGTTTGTCTGCATTTATGAAAATCTGATCTAGAGCAGTTTCTGAATTTTTTGTGATCCTGGTTTGTGTGTTTACAGTTGGGGATAGGTTGAATGAATTTGTAATATTGAACAATTCATCTGTTTTTTCAGGTGTGAGGAAGTCAATATTAAAATCTCCACTTATTAATAGATTTTTGTTGAGTGAGTGAACTTTTGTGAGTAGTGCTTAGAGGGAGTGCTTGAAGGTTTGGATGTTCCCATCAGGGGCTCTATATACATTCAGTATCAATAGGTTATAGTCTGTTAAGTTAATTAAGGAGAATTCAGAGTCTGTTTCTATTTGCATATGATTGTACTTTGTGAGGCTTTTGTAGCTTAAATTTTTTTGACATAGATTGCTGTACCACCTCCCTTACTTTTGTTCCGGCAAGAATAACCAGCTAGAGTAAATTTGCCAAGTGGCATTTTTTTTAATTTAACCAGTGTTCAGTAATACAGAGAACATCTAAGTGTGATTTTGTTTTTTGGAAGAGATCTATTTCTAATAACTTATTAAACATTCACTGCACATTATGGTGCAATATGTTAAAGGATAATAGTGACTGTTTTTCAATGGAATGATTTTTAACACCACTCACCCGGTTTTCTTGTAGTTTTGGTTCATGAAGATTTTGCTCTGCATCTGTTTTCCCTTGGTTTGCTGCTGGCAGGGAGCTACTGGTGTTCTTGCCCATAAAAAATCCTGACTGTAGGCTGGAGGTCTGCGTTTTCGTGTTGAAGATCTTGTCACAGTTTCCAGTGGTACAGATCTGGAGTGTGGCTGCACATTTTTTGCTGTTTCTGCTTGGATGTCGTGGGCTGACTGATTTGTGGCTCTTGACGCGATGTTTGCACAGGATGTTGGTGGTGACTTGGTGCTGACTGTGGATACCTTCTTTTCTGTTTATGATGTTTTCCTTGATGATCCTGACTGCATACTCACTTTTGTTGTTGTTACTGATGGCTCTTCAGCTCCTGATGTTGTTGTTGGTTCAGCTGCAGTATTCTTGTGAGATTGTCCACCAAATTAGCTTCATTGGATCACAAATATGTTTGATGTCCTGGTGTAACACGTTTTATTGCACTTCCTGTTATTAGTGGACTTTTCATGGCATTCAGCAGATTAACACACAGTTTCTTTTTCCCATTTTTATGTAAGTGAAGCCAATGCCTAGTGATGTGTCGACAGAAGTGCCGACACAGTGTGATTTGAGGGGACCGCTATGCACGCTATAAACACACGAAGGATGGCGTGAGGTCTGAAACAGGATAAGTAATGAATGCTATAAAGAAAAGTACGTAGCTTTTGGAATACTTAACTTTAATCCATCCTTGTTGGATACATCGTTCTTGATGAGACATGCTTTATACGATAAGTATCAATTGCTATGTAAGGCTAATGGCGCCTTGTTAGGTCGTAGCCATGGACTTAGCTGAAGGCTATTCTAAATATCTGCTCGGCAAAGGAGTGCGGCTTCGTCAGTGTAGTCGCTAGCAAAGTCGTCCGTACAACTGGGGCGAGTGCTCGTAAGTCTCTCGAGACCTGCCGTGTGGTGGCGCTCGGTCTGCGATCACTGACAGTGGCGACACGCGGATCCGACATGTACTAATGGACCGCGGCCGATTTAAAGCTACCACCTAGCAAGTGTGGTGTCTTGCGGTGACACCACATTCCTCCCCCGCAAATCGGCAAACGGCCGTGTTATAAGGCTTCCGCCCGCCGTGGGGAGGACCCCATGTTGACGCATGCGATGAGGTGGGGAGCCTAACAGGCGAGGCTGTGCCACCCGCACCCTGCCATTCGGACCGAGGGGAGCTAGGAAACGCCTGAAAACCTAGTCCAGGGTGCACGTCAACATGCGGTGTATGCGCCTGTAGAGATACAGGAGGGGCCGAAGGGTCGACCTCCATGTGGTCGGAGCACCCGACGGGCGAAGACGACATCTGGTCTGGAGCGGGCAAGAGTTCCATGGCGGAGGACCTCTGGTCATGGGAAGCGATCGGCGGCGCTTGACCCAGGGAGGCGCCAGGCGGTTGCAGCGATGCGTCCACTGCGGGCGGCGCCGGCGGGAGAACAGGCGGCGGCAGCGCGTCGACATGAGGCAAAATGGAAGGCAGCGTCGGTAACACCTGGGGATGAGGCGAGCCAGTAGATGGGTCCCCAGGGCGCTGACCGGACGGCACCGTCGCTGAAAGCAGACGGGGAGCGGCAGAACCCAGGCGACGACAGAGGCGCAGCTGATTGAGATGCCGACGCACCTCACCAGAGGCCCCCAAAACCAAATACATCGCGCGGCCGAGGCAGCGAAGAATGCGCCCTGCGTGCCAACGCCGTGAGCCGCGATAGTTGCGATAGAATACAACGTCGCCTGGAGCAAAAACAGGAGTCTGCCGCTGCACAGGAACCTGATGCGGCGGATGCAACAAAGACATCAAGGTTCGATGAGGACGACCGTGGAGCAACTCAGCCGGCGAGCGACCATCTCGGGGCTGAGAGCGATACGAAGACAAAAAGAGCAACAACGCGTCCTCCCGAGAATGCGACTCTTTCAACTTCAACATCTGTGACTTGAAAGTCCGGACCAATCGTTCCGCGGCACCGTTTGACTGGCGAAAACGGCGCGGATGTCAGATGTTGAATACCATTGGCCTTGCAGAATGAAAAATTCTGCGGACATGAATTGTGGGCCATTGTCGGAAACAATAGTCTGTGGAAGACCTTCAATGCAAAAGACAGCGGATAACGCTTGGATGGTGGCAGATGACGTCGTGGAAGACATCCGGACAACAAAAGGAAAATTACTGAAAGAATCGACCACAACCAACCATCGAGCATTCCAGAATGGACCAGCAAAATCGATGTGCAAGCGTGGCCAAGGGGAAGTGGCTTTCGGCCAAGCAAAGAATTTCCGCGGCGGTGCGGATTGTTGTTCGGCACACACCATGCAAGAAGAGCACATATTCGAAATCGCAGAATCGAGTCCGAACCAAGTACAGTGCTGACGAGCAAGTTGTTTCGTTCGCACTATACCCCAATGTCCTTGGTGAAGAGACCGTAAGACAGAGGACTGTAACGAACGTGGGACCACGACTCGGGACTGATCATTATCAGAACGCAACTACAAAACACCACGTCGTACAAAGAGTCTCTTTGTGAGCAAAAAATCGGCGAACCAACGGATCCTCGATCCGTGACTCTGACAAGGGCCATTGCGTAGCAACAAAACGCAAAACGGTAGCAAGGACAGGGTCAGCACCTGTGGCGGTAGCCACACGACGAAAATCAATCGGAAACGATTCGACCACGTTATCGGTTTCCGTATCAATGAACATGCAAGCAAGTTCGGAAGAATCGAACGCTTTATCCTCAGCAACAGGCAAACGGGACAACGCATCGGCGTTTCCGTGCTTAGCAGTGGACCGATACAAGATATCGTAGCGGTACTGCGAGAGGAAAATTGACCAGCGAATGAATTTCTGCGCTGTACGTGGAGGTACAGGCTTGTTCGGATGAAAAAGCGATTTCAAAGGTTTGTGGTCTGTGATGATGGTAAAGTGACGGCCATACAAGAAATCATGAAAGTTTGTAACACCAAATACGTGAGCCAAAGCTTCTTTCTCTATGTGTGAATAATTTCTTTGCGCAGACGAGAGCAATTTTGATGCAAAGGCAATAGGGCGATCATGCGATCCATCGTTGTGCGCAAGCACAGCACCAATCCCGAAATCCGATGCATCTACCATCAACAACAGGGGTTTCCGGGGATCGAATGGCGTAAGGCAAGTATTTGAAAGCAACGCCGATTTCAACTGGCGAAAGGCGCGTTCGCATTTCGTCGACCAGACGAACGGAACACCTTTACGGCGTAAGCGATGAAGCGGAGCTGAAATGGAAGAGGCATGCGGGATAAACCTGGCATAGTTAATTTTTCCCAACACACTCTGTAGCTGCTTCAAATTCTGCGGCGAAGGCAAGTCTTGTATGGCACGAAGGTGCTCTGGACTGGGATGTATGCCTTGCGCATTTATGACATGTCCCAGATATGGTAAGTCACGAGCAAAAAACACACATTTGTCCTTTCGCAAGTGAAGACCATTTTGTCGCAAGACCTGAAATAATGTGCGGAGGTTGGCTAAATGTTCTTCTGCTGTCTTTCTGGAGATCACAATATCGTGCAGATAGTTTGCTGCAGTAGGGACCGACGCACAAACAGTTTGTAGATACTGCTGAAACAATGCAGGGGGGGATGCGCACCCGAATGGCAGTCGTTTGAAGCAATACAACCCAAGATGCGTGTTAACCACCAAAACGCGCTGGGAGTCTTCGTCCACTGGTATTTGCAAGTGCGCATCTGCTAGGTCCAACTTCGAAAAGTATTTACCCGGGCACAGTTTGTCAAAAAGATCTTCCGGGCAGGGTAAGGGAAAAGTTGCAATCACTAGTTGTGGATTCACAGTGGCCTTGAAGTCCACACAAAGTCTCAGTTTTCCGGAAGGTTTTGGCAAAATTACTAAGGGTGAGGCCCAGAGAGAAGCCTGCACATGTTCAATTACACCTTGTGATTATAAATCGTGTAATGTTCTGGCGACCTCATCACGCAATGCGTGGGGAACATTGCGCGCTCTGAAAAATTTCGGTTGCGCGTTTACTTTCAGTTCCAAATGTGCTGCATAGTTCTTAGCGCAACCAAGGCCCGGTACAAAAATGTCTGCAAATTCTTCACATAGACGAGAAACACTGGCGGAAGGCACAGTCTGATTCACTGATAGGACCTGATTGACTATTGACAAGTTAAACAACTGAAATAAATCTAAACCAAACAAGTTCACAGCAGAAGAAGAACGAAGAACGTAAAATGACACAAGTTTTGTTTGTCCCTTGTATGTGGCAAGAAGAGTGCACTGTCCTAACACAGGGATCTGCTGTCCTGAATAACTAGTGAGCTGAACATTTGCGGCACGCAACGGAGGTTTGCCCAGTTGTTTGTACGTGTCGTGATTGATCAATGAAACAGCAGCTCCGGTATCGAGCTGGAATGGTATCACTTTGCCTTCAAAGTCCAAGTCGACAAAAAGTTTGTCCTGCCGACGACAAGAGCGACTTGCTCGTGCAATTTGAACTGATACAGGTACAGAAGCACTTGCAACCAGACGAGAATTCCGACGACGTCGACGCACACTATTTGTGGGAAGAACACAGTCAATGTTAGAGAAAGTGGCACTGGACGGAGTGGAATTAACTACATGAATGTCCATGGGCGAAGGTCCACGAGCCTGAGTATTCTTGGTTCGATTCTGGTGCGAAGCAAAAGGCCTGGAATGGTTGTGATTGTCTGATCTGAGCTTTTTCTGGCAAACACTTTGAACATGGCCTTTCTTATTACAGTAAAAGCAAATAGCTTGGCGTGACGGGCAATTTTCACGCGAATGTCTAGTTGCACACCGCAGGCATGATTTCACTGCATTTGCTCGCTTACGCGGCACACGTGTTTGAGAGCTAGGCTGCAGCTGCGCGGACGTGCGCGAGGGCTGTTTATCGTTCCGTGCAGCGCGCCCGGCGGGCCGGTTAATGTGACACATGGCTGGCGAAGTTGCAAATGATTCCTGAGCAAAGTCAAGCGTGTCTTGCCTATCTAATATGTCTATCACTTGTTGAAGGGAGGCATTAACTAGCTTCAAAATCTGTTCCCGTATACGAACATCAGAAACGTTCTGTGCAATTGCATCACGTACCATTGTATCTGAATAAGGGAGGCCACATTCACACTCAAAAGCACAATCCCTAGTAAGGCCTTGCAATGTTGCAACCCACTCCCTATTAGTCTGACCGGCCGTACGTTTTGTACGAAAGAACGTATACCTTTTTGCAACGACATTTACTGTTTCTTTGAAATAGGCATCTAACGCCGACAAAATGTCTTTGTAGGACAGAGTTGCTACGTCACGTCGGGGAAACAATTTCACTATCACACGGTACGTCTGCACTCCGACACATGCCAATAAATGAGGCTGCCGCTCGTTACCTTGAATTCTGTAGGCGGCGAGATGGAATCCAAATTGGCGTGACCACTCCGTCCAGGTTTCTATGGCTGGGTCAAAGGGCCGGAACGGGGGTGCAACTGCATGTTGTGGCTGCGGTAGCGGTGAAGCGGCGGCTGCCGCATCGGTTTGCATTGCACGCTGACCCTGGACGAGCTGTCCAAGGGCATCCAATAACGCCTGCGTCTGCTGATTCTGCAAGCGATAAAATTCGGGCAGTACATCTGGCGAAGCCATGACACAACTAAATGTAAGCAAGTAGAAAGAACAAGACCCTTTTTTGACTCGTCGCCATATGATGTGTCGACAGAAGTGCCGGCACAGTGTGATTTGAGGGGACCGCTATGCACGCTATAAACACACGAAGGATGGCGTGAGGTCTGAAACAGGATACGTAATGAATGCTATAAAGAAAAGTACGTAGCTTTTGGAATACTTAACTTTAATCCATCCTTGTTGGATACATCGTTCTTGATGAGACATGCTTTATGCGATAAGTATCAATTGCTATGTAAGGCTAATGGCGCCTTGCTAGGTCGTAGCCATGGACTTAGCTGAAGGCTATTCGAACTATCTGCTCGGCAAAGGAGCGCGGCTTCGTCAGTGTAGTCGCTAGCAAAGTCGTCCGTACAACTGGGGCGAGTGCTCGTAAGTCTCTCGAGACCTGCCATGTGGTGGCGCTCGGTCTGCGATCACTGCCAGTGGCGACACGCGGGTCCGACATGTACTAATGGACCGCGGCCGATTTAAAGCTACCACCTAGCAAGTGTGGTGTCTTGCGGTGACACCACACCTAGTGAAGTCTTTCCGTTGGAGGAAGCTATTTACATCTAAAACTCTGATGTGTTCACTATAAGATACCTTCTGCATAAAGCAACTGTTCATTTCGTAGATTTTGCAGGTTTAATTTGGCATGTCATATCTATATGGTATTGTGCATAGATTTAGTTGTGTGTACCTAGTTTTTGCAATGGTTTCATCCAGTGATGTCATAAAACCATGTTTTGATCCATTAATTTCGTTTGCACCAGCTAAGACGACAACATAATCATTTTGTCCTAGACTAGACGTTTTGTTTTGTATATTGCATTTTGCTTCTTTGAATATAGCATTTGACTTTATCAAAGATGTAAATTTATAGCTGGTTGTTGAAATTTCGTTCAGTACTTTTGCACAGTTCCTACCGTGACTATCGATAGATCTGAAAGTAACAGTACCTGTTTTTTATTATTTGTAAGCTGACTCATGTGTGTTTGTTTTCAACTTGATGCAGTCATTTTTCTTAACCATTTTTAAATTACATGAGAAGTGTTCAGAAGCACTTTGTAGGTTACCTTTGTTTACTGTTTCACATCTTTCATGTTCACTCTTCTTCAGTGGAGCGTCATTTCTTTTGTTAGTACAAATATTTAACACAACATCACTGTACAAATTTCGAACTTTTTCCTTATATGGCAGTTCAGAAAGGTTTTTGATCATGCTTTCCAGTAGCAGAGCATGTTTTCTTGTTGCTTGGAGTTCTTTCTTCAGTGTTTCAAATACATTGGTTTCACGATTTTCACGATACATTCCAGTCGCAGCTAGACAATGCTCCTATTTCTGTTGCACTTATGTCTGTTGTTGGTTTGTTGGTAGAATTTACGTAGGTTTTAATTACTTTATGTAGGCAGGATACTAAATATAACTGTGGCGACGCCTACAACGTGCTGACATGAGGAAAGTTTCCAACCGATTTCTCATACAGGAACAGCAGTTGCCTGGTGAAACGTTGTTTTGATGCCTCGTGTAAGGAGGAGAAATGCGTACCATCACATTTCCGACTTTGATAAAGGTCGGATTGTAGCCTATGGCGATTGCGGTTTATCGTATCGCGACATTGCTGCTCGCGTTGGTCGAGATCCAATGACTGTTAGCAGAATATGGTATCGGTGGGTTCAGGAGGGTAATACGGATCGCCGTGCTGAATCCCAACGGCCTCGTATCACTAGCAGTCGAGATGACAGGCATCTTATCCGCATGGCTGTAACGGATCGTGCAGCCACGTCTCGATCCCTGACTCAACAGATGGGGACCTTTGGAAGAGAACAACCATCTGCACGAACAGTTCGACGACGTTAGTGCTGCGTGGACTATCAGTTCGGAGACCATGGCTGCGGTTACCCTTGACGCTGCATCACAGACAGGAGAGCCTGTGATGGTGTGCTCAACGACGTGGGTCCACGAATGGCAAAACGTCATTTTTTCGGATGAATCCAGGTTCTGTTTACAGCACCATGATGGTCGCATCCGTGTTTGGTGACATCGCGGTGAACGCACACTGAAAGCGTGTATTCGTCATCGCCATTCTGGCGTATCACCCGGCGTGATGATATGGGGTGTCATTGGTTACACGTCTCGGTCACGTCTTGTTCGCATTGACGGCACTTTGAACAGTGGACGTTATATTTCAGATGTGTTACGACCCGTGACTCTACCCTTCATTCGATCCCTGCGAAACCGTACATTTCAGCAGGATAATGTACGACCGCGTGTTGCAGGTGCTGTACGGGCCTTTCTGGATACAGAAAATGTTCGTCTGCTGCCCTGGCCAGCACATTCTCCAGATCTCTCACCAACTGAAAACATCTGGTCAATGATGACCGAGCAACTGGCTTGTCACAATACGCTAGTCACGACTCTTGATGAACTGTGGTATCGTGTTGGAGCTGCATGGGCAGCTGTACTTGTACACGCCATCCAAGCTCTGTTTGACTCAATGACCAGGCGTATCAACGCCGTCATTACGGCCAGAGGTGGTTGTTCTGGATACTGATTTCTCAGGATCTATGCACTCAAATTGTGTGAAAATGTAATCACATGTCAGTTCTAGTATAACAGATTTTTGTCCAATGAATACCCGTTTATCATCTGCATTACTTCTTGGTGTACCAATTTTAATGGCCAGTAGTGTAATATACAAGATAGTCCATGTATAAACGTTGTCTCGGGAGAAATGGTCGATATTCGGAGATACAACAGAGACCATCATTTGAAGCAAAAAACTAAATATGCCCTATTCCAAACAGTTTCTGAGAAGGAATATATTTAAAGTTACATTCATACGTTTCTCTTGAAAAACACGAAATCGGCGGACTCTGGCGAAAAATTGTCGCAGTACAAAATTAAACTATATCCCTTAAAAATGTCCTATTCATGTTTTGTCTCATCGACTAATGTACATTGCGTGAAGAGAGTGTAGATAAGCCAGTTTTCAGTAGCTTCCCGACTTGATAGTCCACATGTCCGATATCAAATTATTCGTCTTGACTTCATCTACAGTAATATGGTACATTGTGTACAATGACAATGTACTGAGCAATAAAGAAAATAAGGTGCAATGTACATTAAATATGTTGTATCACGGAAACCATACAGAATAGTAAATATGTCTACATGAAGTTTTCTGCTTCAAATGATCATGCCTGTCATACCCCTGAATACTGACCATTCGTACGTAGACAATCTGCATATTATGTTTAATTATTTATTTATTCTTTTACCCTGAAAATATTAATGCCTTCAGGAGTCCTCTTAGAGCAGACTAGAGTTTTATATGTGATTAAAAAACTCATTAAAATCACTGTTTCTTAAAAACTATTATAATTTTAATATTATGTCGATTCTTCTTCTTTCTTCATATACTACGCATTTGCCAATTACGCCCACTTGGTTGAAATTGTTGATTTTCCTCTCTTCGGCCCACTAGGTAATAGTTCTTACCAATTTTGGCAGTCTGTCGTATTCCATTCCTGTGATATAATTCTGTATTCTATAAACAGCTCATTAAATTTTTCACTCTCAGTTCTTTTCTGGTGGCTAGATTCACTATCCTGTCAGACAGAATGGTCCCAGCTACTCATCTTGGTAATCGGATCCCTAGTGCTTGTATTCTGATGGGAAAGAGCATTCATGCTGTGTTGTTCAGGCAAGAGCTTCAACTTCTAAGGAGCAGTAGTTATTATGAGCAGTAGTGGGTCAACAATAAGCTTGATCATTTGGACTTTGAGTCTGTCCTTTACAGTAAATGCTGATTTCAAGCATTTTTCGACAGGACTGTCAACTCAAGAAAGAATATCTTGCAACTTCCTCCTTTTAACTCCACGAAATAATCAGTAAGTCTATGATTTGTTTACAGTTCAATGAAGATTATTTCTAAAGTCAAGTACTCGTTCAGTTCCTTGGTTGGGACAGTGGGATCAGCTGCAGCTTCTCTAGATCACTCAAGGTTTCCCATAAGAGCTTCTGGCCTTTGTTTTAGATTAAAGAATTTGCATGTCTTCCTTATCGTTGTTCACAGATTGAGTGTCTCTGTTTGCTTTCTGTTTGCAATCAGTTTCATTTTCAGGTGTATGAGGTTGTTTGTAAGTCCGACATGCAGTGTCTCTGAGATTTGTGGCATCTCGTGGTCGTGCGGTAGCGTTCTCGCTTTCCACGCTCGGGTTCCCGGATTCGATTCCCGGCGGGGTCAGGGATTTTCTCTGCCTCGTGATGGCTGGGTGTTGTGTGCTGTCCTTAGGTTAGTTCGGTTTAAGTAGTTCTAAGTTCTAGGGGACTGATGACCATAGATGTTAAGTCCCATAGTACTCAGAGCCATTTGAACCATTTGAGATTTGTGAAGCGTTTTAGCTCTTCTGTTAGCCAAGGTGCAGGTTTTCCCTTCTCGTGTCTGGTCTTTGGGGCAGCATATTTATTCTGTAATAGAGCTACTTTCGTTGTAAATCCATGGAATTTGTCCTTCACATCCACCATCGGTATGGAGGTCTGCTCCCAAAATATCTGTTGTGGCTCCTCTGCAATTGCAAGTACACTGATACACTTAGTCCCTCTTTTTGCACAGTTTATTCTTTGAACAATTTAGAGAGTAAGTTATAAATATGATGTTGTGAGTTGTTATTCAAAGGCCTTATCGCATTAGTAACACTCGTTCCCGTCAGATCACCAAAGTTAAGCGTTGACGGGCAGAGCTAGCACTTGGATGGGTTACCATCCAGTCAGCCCAGCGCTGATGGCAAGTGGGGTGCACTCATCCCATGTGAGGCAAACTGAGGAGCTATTTAACTGAGAAGTAGCGGCTCCAGCCTCGTGCACTGCCATACGGCCAGGAGAGCAGTGTATTGACCACACACCCCTCCACATCAGCATCCAGTGACGCCTGTGAGCTGAGGATGACACGGCGGCCTGTCATCACTGTTGGGCCTTCCGAGGCCTGTTTGGACGGAGAGAGAAAGAGAGGGACAGAGTTAATATTCCAGGTACGAACTTCTTTGCTCGTGGCTTTGTGGCAAATATATGTATGGGAGCCAGACTATAGGCTGCATTATGGGTAGGTGCAAGCTAAAATACTGTTACATTTGAAGAAGAAACTACTCATTTGAATTTCACAATGAAGGGGCAGAATATTTATGTTAGTGTTCCTAGCATAATTTGTATGCTCCTAAGCCGAATCAAATTTTGAAAGGTCAGTTTTGAAACAGGCTAGCCTAACTACTTTCGAAGGTCTGTAGAGGACGCACATTAGGGGCAAATTTACTTGAGGGCTTTGATATTTACGAAAATATATTTTACTTGTTTGTCTTCATTTCTAATGGATGTGAGTAGCACGATCATTAATAAGTCAAAGCGTTTGCATGTCACTACTTCACATGCTCATCTGTTACTTCTGTGGTGTCTACAGACAGTGGAGTCTATATTTAGAGAACTGGAGAGCATGCTTGTCTTGATCCAGGTGCCCACGTTCATCAGAAAAGGACAAGGATGTCGATATTCTGGAAAATATGGCGGAGTCCGTCGAAATGAGCTAAAAGTGGTGGCCAGCCAGGGTCTACAGTAACAATAGACACACTGGTGTAAATAGTGCAAGTTTGTAGTTCCTAAAGTACAGCCTTCAGAGTTTACTTGCACTGCTTTTTTCCAGCTTTCATCCGCCCCATTATCCTGCCATCTCTTGTTCATACGCTATGTAGACCAAATCTGGATATCACATTATTCAAAATTTTTATCTTCCTGCAGTGAAATCCTCACATATTATCAGGATTGTCCTCGCGAGTTTCTTAACGACTATGACTGTTTTAGACATTTCGTATACGATAAAACTTCCACATCACAATATTTTACATCCTGGTCTATAACACCTGATTACATAAGGTACTTCATGTATATTTGTTCTCGCTTTAAGCTTTTACATCTTAAAATGGCTGTGTTCGTATTAAATGCCTCAATTTTATCAGTCTACTCGTCTGTGCTGCACAACAATATGTCATCCACATTGCCTTCGCCCGGAAGAATTACAAGAGATATTCGGCACCCTTCTAGCAAAGTGGAAGAAAAATGAAAATGCCGCTACTGCCAGCAGATAACTGCCATGGCATCCGCCTCATCATCAAACATGCTTGTAAGTCTGAGTTGGTCTCTGTTTAGAGTGACAAGTTGTGCTCTATTTGCTAGGAACTCTTTAAGGGGGGTAGGATACCAAAAATTTAGATTTTTCAAAAATATGCCTATTTTGTAGCACACATCTTCCCGAATAGTTTGATGTATAAAACATATACATTTGAGAGATTATAAGGCACGTTATTTGATCTTAAATGTACGAAGATGCAGCTACACACCCATTTGTACACAGTCTTCTGTAGTGTCGGCAGACTTGCCAACACTACGCACACTAATTGAAAGAGGCGGCCAAGATGCACGCGCTAACTCACGAAGGATGGAGTGAGGTATCGTTCTTGATGAGACATCTGGAGATTGTGGCGATACAAGTGAGACTCTTTAGATACAAGCTATCTAAGGCTAATGGCGCCTTGCTAGGTCGTAGACATGGACTTAGCTGAAGGCTATTCTAACTATCTCTCGGCAAATGAGAGAAAGGCTTCGTCAGTGTAGTTGCTAGCAAAGTCGTCGTACAACTGGGGCGAGTGCTAGTACCTCTCTCAATACCTGCCGTGTGGTGGCGCTCGGTCTGCGATCACTGCCAGTGGCGACACGCGGGTCCGACATGTACTAATGGACCGCGGCCGATTTAAAGCTACCACCTAGCAAGTGTGGTGTCTGGCGGTGACACCACAGTCTTCCATCATACGTAACTGTATTTCGCTCTGTAGACTTCAAATATTTATATTTGTGCCAGAGACTGTCATGTGTGAAATAAAGGACTACTGATATCAGTGCTTTCTCTGCTGCTATCGACGTGCCTTGTTTTGATCGCTGATTGTTTGTTCTCTGTCTTGAAAGGCTTGCAGTAAGATGTTGTGAATTTGGAAATGATTTTCATTTGGTTATGTTGCTTTGTGGAACACAGAGGACTTGAAAAATATGAAGCAAGTCATTTGGGCCTTACACTTGCGCAAATTTTCCACAGACAATAACCCTATCCACAACTTGTGCCTAAAAGGAAGTGAATCATGCTGTGGCTACCAAAGCTCAATTGCTGATAGTGAGGAATATCATCACAGGAATTCTCGGCCGACTGTTGTGATGGCAGCCATCAAACCTATATTTGGGGACCTTGCAAATGAAAACTTATTGAAGAAATGTCTCCATGCCTGTACCCAAAACACAAATGAAACATTTAACCAATGGGTATGGGAAAGATTGCCAAAAACAATTTTTGTGGGAAGAAATGCAGTTGCTATTGTTGTTTATGGTGCTGTTTCATGTTTTAATGATGGTGTGAAAAGCAGGAAATATGTTTTAGAGAAAATGGGAATTAAGCCTGGAGTGACCTGCATCAAAGCTTTGTATGCAATAGACAGACAGCGTGTAGTGAAAGCAGCTAAATGATTTTTGGAGGTGGTAAAGTCAAGAAAAGTGCATCATAACAATGTGAAAAGACAGAAAACTGATTTAGAAAATGAAAAAGAATCTGCATATGGTGCTGGACAGTTCTAAAAGAATGCCATATACAAGCAGAAAGTTCAACGGCCATTATCCTCAAAACATAAATTTCTGTACTTAGGTACATGCAACATCCAAAATAAATATTCTATTACTTTCAAACTTGGTATGCTCATTAAACACAATCTCCTTAATGCACTACTCTAGAATTTTCTATATCTACTGTGGTAAAAATTGAGTTAATTAACTGTAGAATTTGTTTTTTCTAAACATGAAGTTTAAAATGTGACAGCTCATTAATTTTTTCATAAATTAAATGAATTATAAAGTTTCATACACCTGTAAGCATGCTTCGTACGCTGTGCAAAATTCATCGAAGACCCTCTGTTACTTATGAAGAGAAGTGTACCTACAGCAACAAATTCAGCCAATAGTAAGTGAAAAAATGATTAAATTTAAAATGCAAAAAAATTATTTTCTTATGTTTTTGAACTTCCACTGCTACTAGTGTGGATCCTGAATCCTTCCTGGTCATGCTGACAAAGTTTTATGAATTAATTTGTAAAAGTATAAACTGTGGAAATTAAAATGTCCTGTGGTGAGTCTCCTGCTCCAAGTTGGCCCGTTTGACGTCCTACAAAAGTGGTCTGATATTCCATACAATCCCATTTCGTTCATTAGGCGACAGTGCTGAACATTACGAAACGCCTTCCAAATGTCAACGCACAAGGCATCTGTATTTAGGAGGCCTTCAACCTTCTGAGATTAATTGACAAATGGAGCAAGCTGGTTTCACAGGACTGTTCTTTGCACAATCCATATTGATTCCTACTGATTTCACAGTTTTACTTGACCTCTAAGTGAGTGCGCGGGGAGCTTGCAATCGGCTCATAGTTTATCGGCTACTAAGACAGGTCCTGGCTCCTTCTCTCAGCGCAGCTGGCTTGCTGGATTGAAGGATTTTAGATGATTATGCGTCTCATGATCACTTACCCCTATTCTGCCATTTTGGAGTTTGGTCCGCGACTGAAAGGAAACAGTATTCCTCAGCAAAAAAAGTTGGGAAAAATAGAATTTAGCATTTCGGTCTTCGCTCCGCCGTCTTCCGTTTCGGTGCCAGTATAATCTCTGTGTGACTGGAGAAATGGCTTCGATCCACTTACGACCTAACGTAAGACAAAAATGTTTTGGTATTTGTTATCAGATTGGAATATCTCTTTCCATTTTCGCATTTTTTGAACGCTTCACATGTGACTCCCATCGCTCTTATTATTTTTTGTCAGCAAAGCTTTGGGTACAGTTAAATCTCTGGTGAAGTTCTCTCTGATGTAGCTTCAATTTTCTAAAACAGCAATTGACTCACAACAGTTCTCTCCCATCCCTCAAGACTTGCTCCTACATTTAATTGACTGTAGTTTTGTGTTGTTGAACGCTTGTTTACATATCTTCCTGGAGTGACTTTACTTCTGTGATCTAAATTGGGGGCAGGACGGGTGTGGTGGAATAGGGTAGTAGCTCATTCTGTCCTCCTTGATCTGAAGTAAGAGATTGTTTCTAGTAGGCTTAAAATTATTTTTCTTTGATATCAGACAGTTCGAATGTATAAAAGAAAAACAAAGAGGCAGCCATGGTCTACTGAGGCCATGAACAATACTGTCGATGCGGTTATTTTCAGCTTTATGGGCATTAGAAGGCTTCAAATCAATTTGACGTTTCCCAGTGTACTCGGAAAAGATATGTTAGAAAAAGAAGAGAGAATGTTGGCTGTAAAATTGAAAGTTTAAAAACGTATTTACGGAAGAACAGAAACCTGAGATTAACTACTTAAAAACAATGGGGGTTAGGTTACTTTATCTAACAGTGAAAAGTCATGCATAGCTTATCTTATGGGCTGCCTGTAAGAAATGGCATTGTCAATACATTTAAAAATGAAATTGAAGGCAAAAATTGGGTAACGGATTCCTTAAGAGCCACCCTACTTCAGCTGTTCGAAAACCCGAAGCAACATTTGGTGCAACAGCCATGGGATTTAATAAAGTAACTGTAGATACTTTTTTTACTTGTCAAATACAAACTAATGGATTCTCAACTACCGGTATTTAATTGCAATGAAACAAGTGTTTCAGTGAGCCCTAAAAACCAATCGAAAATTATAGCTTGCACGGGGAAATGTCAAGTCGGATCGTTAACGTTTGCAGCAAGGGATGAAATTGTAACCTGCCTTATTTGTATGTCGAAAAGCGGAGCTTACATGTCATCAAAGCTCATTTCTCCTTCAAAGAAGAAACAAAAAAAATTTCAGTTAGGATTGCCACCTGGAGGTTGAACTGAGGTACACAGCACTGGATAAATCACTGCAGAGACATTTCTTGTATGGTTTAGAAAGTGTGTGGAATTTTCTAAATCATCAAAAGACTTATCAGTTCTTCGTATTAGATGGCCACTCAATGCATACCAAGAACTTGAAAGTATAGACTAAATGAGGGAGAGGGCCTTTTGTTGCTATGTCTACCGCCAGATTGCTCTCACAGACTTCAGGCACTTGATGTTTCTTTTATGAGGCCTTTAAGTCTTCATTATAAGAACGCGCTCCGAAAACAACATAGAAGCAACCCAGTAAAAGTAGTTAACTGTCTTACAAATTTTGACCCTTTGTAGATAAGTTGTTATCAATAATTCAACAATGAAAACTGCTATTAAAGGTTTCGATTCTACTGAAATATGGCCAGCTGACTTATCTGTATTCACAAACGCCGACTTTCTCCCACCAGACACAACTGTCATTGGACCTGGAAGCAGTAGCGGCTCATGATTATACATTCTGGGTGTTCACAACAAACTGTTAGATGCTGATAAATATGAGTCTGTGAAATTAATAACATCTGATATGTACCAATTATGCTTATCAACATATTTATACAACTACAGTCACTTCCGATGATGATAATAATAACAGTGAAAATAATAATAATAGCAATAAAATGCATCACTTGTCTGAAAAAAGCAAGAGTTGTTTTTGTAGAATTTTGTTATTTTACAGATAATTAAGTACAGTTTAGGGCAAGAAGGGAATAACTTTTAAGCTTTCGTTACACTTCATGTCGCATTTTTGTGTAAGTGGGAGTTTTCGTGCTTTTTGTGTTTTTTTCCGACAAATGAACAAGATCCCCATGCTACAACTTACGCTTATTATACCCTCCTTTATTGCTTTTAGTCATGCTCATTTGATTTCATCACTTTCTCAGTCAACGAATCTGGTCTGGGAGGTCCTAGTTCCTTTGCAGCTAACTTTTCCTGGTGATTTTCTTTTCTCTTAGCACTTAAAAAACAGATTGAACAGAGTTCATGTTGACACTACACACGAAAGCAGATCCCTGCCCAGTCAACAATCAATTCCAAACACAAGCTGTCGTTTGTGGAAATGATTACATTCAAGTAGTACTGTCTACCAACATGATCACCTGACTAGAATAGAAATGAAGCCCCGAGAATTATAAGGGCGATAAGCAAACCATCATCCATCCCAAAGTTAAGTGAATATCAAAGAAGCTAGTGAGACAGATTTTTGTGGATGTTTATAAATACAATGTGGGCCTACACCACAGATAAACAGATATCATTATCACGAGTACACTGTCTCACTATCGACACTGATGTATTTCCTGGTTCTCATAGCATCAGATGTAATACTTATGATGAAATCAAAAACTTAATAAACCATCTCTCATTTAGAATCCCACAAAACAGGTTTTTCTTTCGGTATAACTTTAGCATACACAGGTGTCCAAAATTAAAGCAACAAACGGAAATTTTGCACGGATGCATTTACTTTCCCACAGAACTGTATAAACAGGTGATAGTAAAGTAGGAACAATGTAAATAGTGTGGGCTGTCCTCAGAGGGGTACAGCCCACCACTTTCTGAATTTCCTACCATTCTATACTTATGACAATTGAGGTAGGTCTGCTCCAAGATCAGAAGGATGGGGAGTGAGGTGTGTTAGTCATTAAAATTGCAGCATCATGAATACTGTAAGGTGGTCCCTGTGATACATTTACCCCTTAGCTGACAGTGTGGTTGCCTGTCTGCTTTGCCCATGGGCCACTGTACCCACAACTGAATTACTTGCACCATCATCTTGTGGTGTAGTTTTCTCAGTAAAACAGTGGAAGTTGTTTTTCCCGATTTTACGTAGGGGATTTGGTGCCTGACCTCTGAATTTTGTTCATCTGTAATCGGTGACTTCGCTCTTCGTAGGATTTTGCAAAATAATGAGACGCAAATTGTATTCCGCTGTTGAATGTTAAAACTATACTGACGTTTCTCACAAAACTAAAAGAAAATGGACTGCACATATTTTCGTGTTTTCTGTTTTAATAGACCCTAGATTATAAGAGATGCATTGACATTAAATACAATTGTTACAGTGCAGTATTTTCACATTCAGAAAGGTGCGCATCTCCGGTAGTGCTGTGGGTTAGTCCAGTGTGTGTGTGTGTGTGTGTGTGTGTGTGTGTGTGCGTGATCACCCTATGCAGCTATGCCCTGACGAGAGGGCAGCTTGTGGGGTGGCGCGGTGGCTCTAAATTTTCCTTTTGTCTTGGCAAAGGGGTCATTGCTTGGACCATCACCTCAAGGTGCTCAATGATCGCGAGGTCATCCGCCTGGGGGATGACTGCAGGTCACAAAGCAGGGCGCTGGCTGTTTGAAAAGGCCTTTGTCCCCACCATAGGTGGAGGGAGGGATGCAGGGAGGGATGGAGGTGGAGGGACGAGGGGACGTAGGAGTGGGTATAATTCCACTAGTGGTTGTACACTGAGAAGAATGCGCATTCAACTGCCACCCCCTCTGTAATCTTTTGGCACAACGATTTTCCCCGGTATATGTGTTGCGTTATGACCTGTTGATTAAGACTGCTGATTTTTTTCACTAAAATTTCGATGTGTAATTAGAGCAGTGAAGCATTTTTCATCAGTTGTGTTAGCCTATATTGGCTTCGATTACCTGGGCTGCAGGGTGATTTTCGAGCATGTGTCTCTATTGAACTCTGATGTCAAACAGCGACAGATACCGTCCTTGGGTGTATGCTTACAGGTAATACACTAAAAGTCCTCTCTGTCCAACACTAGCATCTCATCAGTTGAATGTTTCCCACCAGAAAAGTAAAGATAGAACCTCCCCCTACAGCTTTTTTTCCTGCCAGCTTGTAGGTGAACAGTAGAGCTTGAGTGTGTCTGGCACTAGTTTTGAGTGGTATTGTGAGCAGTTGTATGGCAGCTTCAATTTTTGAGCTGTATTGCGATTTTAGGCATTCCTTATGTAGTTCTAAGCATCTAGTTGTGTAGTTAGGACCAATATTTTTGATTAATTACATAATTAGGACTGATCTGTGCTTCAATGCCCCAACCAAAATAAATAAAGTACACTAACCTAACCTTCCTCTCCAGCATTCAGATAGTTTCCATGTATCGTGGGGTACACTTGTACACTCTGTTCAGAAGTACCAGGCTTCAAGTCCGAGTAAGGGCACCACCATTTTTAATTTCCCTCCACTTCCTGGGAAGGGGTTGGGGTAGAATGTTATCACAGACGTGGGCCAAAGAAATTACCGCCAGATTTCGAAATTCCATCAAAACTCGAAATTCCCACAAAATTCGATGTTTCTGCCAATTGGGTTGGTGGATTAGGGGGATGGTAGGAGAGGTGAAGGGGGGATCCATGTGGTGGCTTAATCTGGAGGGTGGGAATGGCGTAATTAATTGATGATTTACAACCAACCAGCTACTGCCCATTCTGCTGCGAGTATCTGTCTACCCAACTTCTCTGTTCCTGGGAAGGTGGTGTACTGCCCCCATTATCAAGGTAAGCTGAGGCCAACACAATTTCTCTCATGTTTCCTTCCCCATGTTGTTTCGTCCTGATGGTCACTATGTCGCTGGAACAGAAGTCCATCACCAGCATGGATGAAATTCCGTTTTTAACATAAATGCCCAGTCTGGGGTCCTTTAGATCGCTTGCATAAATCAACTTACTTTCAGCTCCTCCGAGGCCTGAAACGCTCCCTATATATAGAAACGCCTCCTGGATCACATCTGGATCCTATCTTTCTAGAAGATGCCTCAGGATGGCAGTTGTCTCTTTACTGTGTCGCATGTTTATCTGCAACACTTGCAACCTCCAACTCGCGACCATGGTCGCTTCTGATGTCTTTGATTATACTGACGGCAACCTGTGAGAAACGGAAGTACTGTTTTAGTCTAATTGTCACACTGCCATCAGGGATTTTTCACCGAATTTCACAAGGGTTTGTCCTGCCAATACAACCTTTCGGTTGATTATCCTCCAATGTCTAGACCTGGTTCTGTACCTATACTTTATCAAACTGAGTCTTAGGAGCACTATCCTTAAGAAGTTTCAGTATCCAAATTAATATCTTTGCGGTCTTGAAGAAATCAGATGTTGCCTTCATCAGCAACTTTGCCTCCTCCCATCGAGATACCTTGGACACCATATCGTTAAGCCAATCCTATCAGAGACAAAGATGAAAGCGTCCTTGTCCAGTCTTTTCAGAGAGACCCATCTGAGCAATCTACATCTGCTGTGAGGTTATGTTGACCTGTGAAAATCTATGTTGGATAGCCACCATCCTCAATTTAGAGACTACAGCACAATAGATCTGTTTCTCTATTCCTCGCCTTGGGTTTTTCTTGATCTATTTATCCTGAGAAGTGGGAGTATTTGACTCCTCTCTTGTTCTCTTACTCCCTGTCCTAGAGGTAGAGTGTCTGGTTAGCCCTTTCACTCAGAGACAGTATTTTTTAGAGGTCCAGGGTCAATGACCTTTTAGATCTCTCCATTTCTGTTTAGGAAGCCATTCAGTACTTTCCTTTTCCTTTTGTTCTTTCAGAAGTTTCCTTCTCTAAGCCTCAGACAAATATTTGATTTTGACCTGATCCAAAATCTCACTAACAGTTTCCACTTCTTGTGGTAGTCTATTGCATGATCCAATTGCAGAAACAACTTCCATTGGTTCCAGCCTTGAAGCCTGGGTGTTTGAGGTCTCATCAAGTCCCTCAATTCTTGTTTTGTTTTCCGTATTCTCCATTTTGGACCCACGCAAACTACGGAACCCTATGTGGTGCAAGGGTACTTTTCAGGGAGATCGCCCAATGTCCCTGAGGCTCTGTCAATTACACATCCCCGAGGTTCTGTTAATGATACATTTTCCCTTGGCCACTCTCCCCTTGGCATGGATTGCATCACACTTTAGATTGGCTATTTGGGGGCCTGAGGAAGGAAATGGAGTGGATAAGGAAGAGATGAGACGTTGTGGGACACTTTTCATTTGGTTCGTCCCAGCTAATAGCTGCCCTACAGCTAGCTTAGCCCTCAGCTTCATGTGAACATGCAAGCTTCTCTGCCCAAACGGTAAGTAATTCAACAACGATGTCTCCCCCGGAGAGGTGCTACCCCCAATAAGACTGTTTTACACAAGATTTCCTAGCTAATCAGTGGCATAAGAAAACGCATAACTGGTTCCGCACGCCACAAATCGCCAACATCTCCCGGACTACAGACACGGACGCACAAGAGACCTCACACAACACACATTATGTAAGATTAAGAAACTGTTCAGTGTATCTTGTGCTACAAAGACAGATTATCATGTTATTTTGCCATGGCCTAAATCTGAAGACAATAATATCTATGATACAAACTGTTTAAAATGTACACGGTGAGCAAAGTAATACCGGTCCAGAAAATATAAGTCTGACGCAGAATTCGTTGCATCGAAACATTATCAAATAGGACCTGCATGTGTATTCTTACAAATTTGCTGTTATGCTTTAGTTAAAGCATCCAGACGAGGTTTCGTGTGTTGAGTTCTGCTTGTGGTTTCTGAATGAAGTGGAACCAGTCATTTGGATCCTCAGTTTTTATTTCTCCAGATAACTCCTGGTTTACTCCATATGTGAAGTCACAGGACATGCACCATTATGTATCACGAAATCTCCATCAGTACTTTGACGAGCCGCTGCATAATTTCAGGAATAATGTTTGGCACACTGTGTCTGGTGTCTGGATCGTAATACGAGTCTTTCAAGTCGTATAGCTTAATTACCGCCTTCTTTCAAATGGTTCAAATGGCTCTAAGCACTGAGGTCATCGCTCCCCTAGACATAGAACTACTGAAACCCAAGTAACCTAAGGACATCACAAACATCCATGCCCGATGCAGGATTCGAACCTGCGACCGTAGCAGCAGTACGGTTCCAGACTGAAGTGCCTAGAACCCCTCGGCCACAGCGGCCGACACTGCCTTCTTTCGCTAAACTATTACGTTTAGCCAGCATTTTGAGAAACTGTTTAACCCAGGGTCGGTCACGGCGTGAGAAACTTCACGCACGAACAGTGTGCTGCCCACGAGTGGGCTGAGGCTCGGCCGTCTTGGTACTAATCGGTACGTTTTGGTTTTCCTCTGTCCTTCTCGAGATGCTGAGATATTTCATTTAGCAGTGCGACGCCTTCTTCAAGCATTTGGTGTTGTTTATTTGGTCGGCACGACTTTTCTTCAGTTCGGCAAAATCGTGGTTTAAGCTCTGTTTATTCTTCACTATCTGTTCATGGAATAAAGCTATGGAGAATTATGCGCCTAGTAAGCCGATTAAGAACGGAAAAGACCAACTATGGTTTAATAACGAGATTCGGAAAATGCTGAGGAAGCGGAGCTGTTGCACTCACGGTTCAAAAGAGAACGTGCAAATTACGATAAGCAAAGGTTATTAGAGATTCGTGCGTCTGTGAAGCGATCTATGCGCGACGCATACAACTACTACCACCGCCATATCTTTCCAAGAGACCTTGTCGGGAACCCGAGAAAATTCTGGTCCTATGTAAAACAGCTAAGTCGGTCGAAGGTTTCCATCCCGTGACTTGTTGACTGGACTGGAATGGCAAGCAAAACGAAAGACGGAGTTTTAAATTCCATTTTCAAGAAATCGTTCAAGCAGGAAAATCGTACATACATACCGTCATTTGGCCATATAACAGACTCCCGTATGGACGACATAGTAATAAGCATCCCAGGTGTAGAGAAAAAACTGAAGGAGTTGAAAAAAAGTAAGTCACCAGGTCCGGATGGACTCGCTGTTCGATTTTTCAAAGAGTACTCTATGGCTTTGGTCCCTTATGTAGCTTACATACACTACTGGCCATTAAAAAAAATAGTTCAACATCTATGGTCATCAGTCCCCTAGAACTTAGAACTACTTAAACCTAACTAACCTAAGGACATCACACAACACCCAGTAATCACGAGGCAGAGAAAATCCCTGATCCCGCCGGGAATCGAATCCGGGAACCCGGGCGTGGGACTGGCCATTAGAATTGCTACACCAAGAAGAAATGCACATGATACACAGGTATTCATTGGACAAATATAGAAGTGACATGTGGTTACATTTTCACGCAATTTGGGTGTATAGATCCTGAGAAATCAGTATCCAGAACAACCACCTCAGGCCGTAATAACGGCATTGGTACGACTGGGCATTGAGTCAAACAGAGCTTGGATGGCGTGTACAAGTACAGCTGCCCATACAGCTTCAACACGATACCACAGTTAATCAAGAGTAGTGACTGGCATATTGTGACGAGCCAGTTGCTCGGCCACCATTGACCAGACGTTTTCAATTGGTGAGAGATCTGGAGAATGTGCTGGCCAGGGCAGCAGCCGAACATTTTCTGTATCCAGAAAGGCCCGTACAGGACTTGCAACATGCGGTCGTGCATTATCCTGCTGAAATGTAGGGTTTCGCAGGGATCGAATGAAGGGTTGAGCCACGGGTCGTAACACATCTGAAATGTAACGTCCACTGTTCAAAGTGCCGTCAATGCGAACAAGACGTGACCGAGACGTGTAACCAATGGCACCCCATACCATCACGTCGGGTGATACGCCAGTATGACGAAGACGAATACACTCTTCCAATGTGCGTTCACCGCGATGTCGCCAAACACGGTTGCCACCATCATGATGCTGTAAACAGAACCAGGATTCATCCGAAAAAATGACGTTTTGCCATTCGTGCACCAAGGTTCGTCGTTGATTACACCATCACAGGCCCTCCTGTCTGTGATGCAACGTCAAGCGTAACCGCAGCCATGGTCTCCGAGCTGATAGTCCATGCTGCTGCAAACGTCGTCGAACTGTTCGTGCAGATGGTTGTTTTCTTGCAAACGTCCCCATCTGTTGACTCAGGGATCGAGACGTGGCTGCACGATCCGTTACAGCCATGCGGATAAGATGCCTGTCATCTCGACTGCCAGTGATACGAGGCCGTCGGGATCCAGCACGGCGATCCGTATTACCCTCCTGAACCCACCGATTCCATATTCTGCTAACAGTCATTGGATCTCGACCAACGCGAGTAGCAATGTCGCGATACGATGAACCGCAATCACCATAGGCTACAATCCGACCTTTATCAAAGCCGGAAACGTGATGGTACGCATTTCTCCTCCTCACACGAGGCATCACAACAATGTTTCACCAGGCAACGCCGGTCAACTGCTGTTTGTGTAAGAGAAATCGGTTAGAAACTTTCCTCATGTCAGCACGTTGAAAGTGTCGCCACCGGCGCCAACCTTGTTGAATGCTCTGAAAAGCTAATCATTTGCATATCACAGCACTTTCTTGCTGTCGGTTAAATTTCGCTTCTGTAGCACGTCATCGTCGTGGTATAGCAATTTTAATGGCCAGTAGTGTATATCGCGAATTTCTTTCCCAGCGCAAAGGCCCAACCTACTGGAAAAAAGCGCAGAAGACTCCTGCGCATAAGAAGGGCAAAAGAACAGACCCGTAAAATTGCAGACCAATGTCCCTAAAATCGGTTTGTTGCAGAATCTTTGAACATTTACTCAAATGTAATCAATTTTCTTGCGATAGAACAGCTCATGTCCACAAATCAGCATGGTTTCCGAAAGCATCGCTCGTGTGAAACTCAGCTTGCTATTTTCTCACGCGATATACTGTCAACTATGGATGGACGCCAACAGGCAGATTCCATATTTCTAGATTTCCGGAAAGCGTTTGACACGGTGCCCCATTGAAGGCTGTTAAGGACAGTACGAGCAAATGGGTTCACAGATTTGTGAGTGGCTCAGACCTTTTAATTAATGAAACCCTGTATGTTGCTTTGCGGTTGTTTGCTGGTGATACCGTGGAGTAAGGTAAGGTGTCGCAGCTGAGCGACTGTAATACAAGATGACTTAGACAAAATTTGTAATTAGCGTGATAAATGGCAGTTAGCCCTAAATGTGGAAAAATGTAAGTTAATGCTGATGAATAGGAACAACAAATCTGTGATGTTCGGGTACAGCATTAGTAGTGTCCTGTTTGACACAGTCACACCGTTTAAATATTTTGGCATAACGTTGCAAAGCGATATGGAATGGAACGAGCATGAGAGGACTGTGGTAGTAAGGTCGAATGGCCGACTTCGGTTTATTGGGAGAATTCTTGGAAAATGTGGTCTATCTGTAAAGGAGACCGCACGTAGGACGCTAGTGCAGCCCGCTCTTGAGTACTGCTCCAGTGTTTGGGATCCATACCAGTTCGAATTAAAGGAAGACAATGAAGTAATTCAGAGTCGGGCTGCTAGATTTCTTACTGGTTCTAACAACACGCAAGTGCTACGGATGTGCTTCGGGAACTCAAATGGGAATCCCTGGAGGGAAGGCGACGTTCTTTTCGAGGAACACGACTGAGAAACCGGCGTTTGAAGCTCACTGCAGAACGATTTTGTTGTCTCCAACAAACATTGCGCGTGAGTACCACGGAGATAAGATATGAGAAATTAGTGCTCAGACGGAGGTATACAGACTGTCGTCTTTGCCTCGTTCTATTTGGGAGTGGAACAGGAGAGGAAATGACTAGTGATACGTGGTACCTTCCGCCACTGGCCGTAAGGTGGATTGCGCATTATCGATACAGATGTGAATGTAGAAAGGAGGTCCACAGGTCTCAAGGATTTCTGCGCAAAAGGGTCAGTGTAGTAATCTATCATCGCAGCCCTTTAAAATGAATGGAAATCACAGAGGGAAAGGATGAGGACTCTCAGGACCTGTTATGTGTGAAATGGTATACTACATTTTACAGAAAGGATTTAAAGATTTGATTTATGAAAGAGCTAAAAATTATAACGATCGACGGATGATTTGTACTGGATTCATTGTTCTGTACATCAAGAAGCACTCTGCGTTAAATACGATAGGATGGAACTCTCATGACATTTGTAGTGTGAACAGTAAATTTTCTAACGTCGCAAGCATTATTACATCGTCAGTTGCAACAGTTTTCGATGGAACTGAATGAAGAGTGAAGAGACGTTTTAAACTGCTGCAAAGTATGTTGGTTAACTCAAAGGACATTTCTGGAACGAGTTTCCTATTGAAGCCCTGCTATTGTTGAATTTCTGAAGGAAAAAGGAAAGCAGGAACGAAAATTAGAAGATCCGGAATGGATTGCAGACCTCGCATTTTAAAAACAGTTTACTGCAGGTGCCTTCACTAAGACTTGAAAGGTGAGAAGCAAGTTTTTTCTAATTTCATAGTGAAAGTGGATGCAGTTAAAAAGAATATCACAGTATGGAAGGAACAACTTTTGACAAGGAACACATTCCATTGCCCTAAACTCACTGGCCTTAAGAAAACGAGAATTCTGAACAATCTGTTGCGGCGTTGAAATAATTAGAGAAATAACTTTCTAAACGTATGAGGACATTGGCAGTCTTACATCTGTTTTTAATCTGTTTTCGAAATCAGTTGCCATTTGAGTTGAAAGCATCTCTGTGCATCTACAGATGCATCTGGTCGATCCACAACCTAATTCCCATTTAGAGCTTAAATTCTTTTACGTTACAACTGTCCAGGATTTTTATGTTGTGTTCTTTGGGAATAGTTTCTACGTTTCCATAACGAGGTTGTAAACTTGAGGTCAATGTTTCGATCAACATATGTGCATGAAACGTTTTGTTATGAAACTACCTAAGTCACGATTACCTGGCAACCTGAGTGACGATATGTGAAACTGTCTATGTCTGACAGTATACCGACAGTTTGTACCAGATACAGATTTTATTGATTCAGTGCTCCAATGATTAGTTAAATGAAAATGAAAATTTGTTTTATTTGTGATCTGTTGTTGAGAAACATGAAATATGACACAAAGCCAGAGGCAGCATGTGGCACTTCCGTAGACTCCTTCCTCCTTTTCCCTCCTGCCACGCTAACGATCTCAAGTTTCGATACTCTGACGGACATATAGGGACTGTAGTGGCTGATTACGCTGGTTTTGGCCTCTGTATGTTGCGGGTTTTCGAACTCCCATTTGAAGAACCGTCGGGCGCTTTGGGGGCCGGTGGAGGTTCGAGTCCTCCCTCGGGCATGGGTGTATGTGTTTGTCCTTAGGATAATTTAGGTTAAGTTGTGTGTAAGCTTAGGGACTGATGGCCTTAGCAGTTAAGTCCCATAGGATTTCACACACATTTGAACATTTTTGAGCTTTGGGGGCCGCTTTTAAACATTACGCCAACGTCGTGAGTCAACTGGGCTGAAACGTGAAAGACGTTCGAAACGTACAATGTCCTCAATAGTGTGCGTCAGATAAAAATTGAACGACGGAAACAGTTGCCTTCCTACTGGTTATTGCCGGCTGCAGGGGTGTTATCATGTACGATGGCCAGCGGCGCACCTGTTCAGGTTGTGGCCAGGAAGGCCAAGTCCGTTCTGAATGCCTCCGACGTAGCCTGGTTCCGACACCTATCGGAGACGTCGCTCCTCCTGCGGCGCCCACTGTGTTACCTCTGTCTTACGCTGTTGCCTGCTGCGCCCCCTCTGAATCAGTCGCTACCGGTGTCGGCTTCTCTCGAACACGCGATGGACGTTTCGCCCGTCTCTCCTGCACCCCTGTCGGAGGAAGTACAGATGAACGAAGACCGTCGGTAGGCACAATCTTTCTGTCCCCACCCCATGGTTGTTGATCATGGAGCTGTACGTACCTCTGCCTTTCTGCCATCTGGCTACATGTCGGAAGATAGCCGTCCGCCAACCGACACGGAACAATATGTTACGGAGCAACGTCGTCGAGGAAACGGAAGAGACAACGCCGTATCCCTTCTGATGACTGTGTCCATCGTATGTGTGCACAGGATGACGACCCTGCTACTAATGCTGCGCTGTGCTCTGACGCTCTGACACCTGACTATGCGCAGTCCTTCCGTGCCTCCATCTCAAGTCCGTGTCCACCTCCGGACACCGACCTTCCCCCGCCTGCGTCTGATGCTGTTGCCTCCCTTTCTGTGTCTGACGCTACCTGTGGGCGCACCTCTGATAATGTTCCACAGAACCGGCCCAGTGACACGTCAGTCTCCTGGGCGGACTACGTCGATGCTGAGGATGGAAATTCTGGAGGTGTACAGAACGATGGACCCTCATGATGGGGTCGGCTCCCTCCCTGTCACAGCGATGTGCCCTTCCATAGGGGCCTAACAGGAAGTTTCTTGTGCTTCCCCCGTGTTCGAACTGCCTGTCCTCCTGGTGGTGTCAGCTTTCCATACTTATTTCATAGCCACAGTCAGTGTCAACACTATTCGAGTACGCCGCAAATTGGCTCTACTCCATGATATGCTGTATGCCTCCTTCAGGAGGTGCATGTTACAACTTTCTGTTCTAACCATGATTTTTACAGCACATGTCTCTCATGCTTCCCCTACTGGTAGTGGGGTGGCGATCCTCTTATGTGGCGGTATTGTAGGGAAGCAGCCTACTCACGCCTTATAAAATTCACATCAGTCTTTCCATTGTGTGCCAGCCAGTCCGCTGTAACTAGCTCTGACGTCATAAATATTGCACAATACTTTAAAATGAAGTAAATAACCTGAAACGTTTCTAGCATGTCAGGAGTAATACAAAATCATTATGTGATGGATACCAGTTCAACAACTTTAACCATTTTCGAAATTTGGACGTTTTTCTGTAAAAATCATTGGCGCAACACAAAAGAGCTAGAAACTTAAAAATTTATATTAAGATTCCTTTTGCATAATAATTTAGTAGAAACAGTATTCTGGATCTCACAAATTAAAATTTTAGTTGAAATTCATGATTTTCTGGCTTTTGTCTTAGAAATTAAGGAAGCAAGATAGATTAAGTAGGCGAATAAATAAAGCTAGGATGTTTAAATTTAAGTAGAAGGGAGATCCGCTATAATCATAAAAATGTGAGAAGTTTCAACAGAATAACTGTAAAACTATAGCTATAGCGTATCTCCAAAGAGCAAGTTCAGAGCTCGTCTACTGCGTGTAGTGTAATTAAATGAATTCTCTCGCCCAAAATATTTGACTTAGCCACGTCAGACTTTTATTATGATTACTTACTTGTGTGCTGATTGCACATTTAAATTGAGAGCTTCATCGGCCATCAGCAAAGGAAGCAATGATTTATTCGATAACTTAAAGTGGTGCATTACTAGCCCAGCGGCTAGTCGGGAGAGCAGATTTGATCAGGCATTCCCTTAGCCGTCCGCACTGTGGCTTTATATGTAAGAACGCTGCGCGAGGAACGGAAGGCCCCAGTTCTCTCCAGACGCTGATTAGCGCACCATCTGTGCCGGGAGTCGCGTCGCGCCGGTATCGTTGATATAAACAGCCTCGGATGCAGTAATAAGTTACTCGGGATACGCGTAACCATGAAATCGTTTTCGAGTGAAGTGTTAATTTTGGGATGACGTTAATGATCTATCTTTAGTTTGCGTATGTCGAATTTCACGTGCCGCCGCAGGACAGACATGCTACTATTATTAGCGTGGCGTTTGATGAACATTATCATCAAATTATGGCGAGCATTCCCTTAAACATTTAATTTGAACAGTTATAGTGTCATCAGCGCATTAGACTCTGAACTGCTCTGGTAGTTGGATTGTGTGGATCCTTTTTGGTCTGTGGCTTTCAGAATATAGTGAACATTTTAGAGAGAATGGTTTTTGATTATGAATCCCAGACAATCTCCTAATTCCTCAGAGCTATAAGCTGTAGCTATAAATGTATTTCTCAGATGAAGTGGGCACTAGGAATTCTAATTACAGGCTTCACGTTTCGCTAATCACTTTCTGGTTGCCAATATTGTAGTTAGAGAGCCAGTTTTGAGAACGG
The DNA here is from genome assembly GCF_023898315.1 of Schistocerca nitens. NCBI lineage: Eukaryota > Metazoa > Arthropoda > Insecta > Orthoptera > Acrididae > Schistocerca > Schistocerca nitens. The sequence goes on along the minus strand of NC_064616.1, from coordinate 552,649,167 downwards.
CAAACAGCATAAATACAAAACATTTATTCTATTATTCCACCCGCCGCCCCACAGTATCCTCACTGATGCAGTTGCCTACCTCCCTGATGCCAGATGTATGGCTCTCACGTTTAGTGGCGTCAGGAATGTCAATGTCTAGGTGCCATCTGGTTCAGGTCGCCACCGTGAACGTTCCACCTTCTTCTCAGAGACAGTCACGCCTCTCTTCCTGGGTTGGCAGGATGCATTGATCATGGGAAGCGATTTTAACTGCACCCAGGCACCCAAAGACCAACTACTACGACACTCTCTGTGCGCGGCGCTAGTGACTATTCTCCAGCGCCTCAGCCCAGTGGACTCTTGGGAGCATGTTCATGGCGATCACCCGGGGTTTACACATTTCACTAGCCATTCTTCCAGCCGACTCGATCGTGTTTACATCTCCCGCGATATTGTCAGTGAGGTGCAGGCTGCTGAAATCTGCCCCACTGTGTTCTCTTACCATGACACATAATTCTGCGCCATCAATCTCTGCCGCCAAAGAGAGTCGCGTGGCGGTGGACCATGGAAACTGAACACGATCCGCCTTACTTCAGCCGACAGCCGGCAGCTCATCAAGACCTCGTTGGCATCTTTTCGTCGATTCCGTGATGCCTATCAGTCTGCCCTGTCATTGGGGGTGCTCTGTGCAAAGCCTGTTCTCACAAGGCCCTGATTGGTTACGGAAGGGAGGTTACGGCGTGGCGGCGACGGACTCAGGAATTCTATTTCACCATTCTCCAGGTATGTACTATGATGCCGTATTCGCCAGAACGCCAGGCGATGGCGAATCGTGCCAGGGCACTGCACACGTCCCTCTCTTGCTGCCACCTTGAAAGAGATAGGGTCAGGTCGCGTACACACGGTGGTTTAGTGCAAGAGCGTACATCTACGTATCATGTTATAGCGGAACGACGCCACCGTCAAAGGAATTTGATTAATGTTCTTACGACTGATGATGAGCAGCGTTTTGATACCCAACGAGATATCGGGTCTGCCCTCCATGCACATTATGTTAAGCTGCACTCTGAACAACGTCACCATCCTGCCATCATTACGACGGTCTCCAGACTCTCCTATGTCTCGGTTCCAGTGGGTGCGACGATCGATCTGATTGCTAACGTCACGGAGGACGAAGTCCATGACGCTATCCAGACAGGTTCTAAGAACAGGTCGCTTGGCCACGACGGCCCCCCTCTGGAGTTTTATCGGACATTTCGTCCCCTTCTGGCGTCAGTGTGGACGGAAATTTGTCAAGGCCTTATGTCAGCTTTCGTGCCGATTCCAGACGGTTTCCTCGATGGTTTCCTCATTACCATCGACAAGCCTTGGTGTACCACACGGATATGTGATTACCACCCCTTGACGTTACTCAACAGTGATACAAAGATCTTTACCCAGCTGTCTGCTGCGTGGCTTAAACGGAAAGCTCGGTACGTGGTTTCCCCCGATCAAACTTCTTTCGGAGGTACCAATAACATCCGCACTGTCCTACACCGCTATCGGGACATAATCGCTCTGCCCATGCACGTAAGACTGGACTTTTGGCAGCTCTTGACTTCAGCCAGGCGTTCGATCGCGTCGATCACGACTTCCTGGAAGGGGTGCTCCGTAATATGGGCTACCCTGATACTACCGTCGACGTCGTAATGCTCCTCCTTCATGGAGCTACGTCTCGTGTACTCTACAATGGCCATCTTACTCCTCCCATCTCGATCCGTCGATCAGTGCATCAAGGCTGCCCGCTCTCTGCACTGTTGTATGCACTCCCCACGGAACCGTTGCTATCTGGCCTCCGTCAATGCCTCTCTGGGATGTCTCTCGATGACCATGAATTCAGCTGTACTGCATATGCAGACGATCTTGTCATCGTTCTTCGTAGTGGTGCTGAGGTCAGGGAGTCACTGGCATGGGTTACCACCTACGGCGAAACTTCTGGTAGCTGCCTTAATGTCCGCAAATCGAGCGGCATGGCTATAGGTGGGGGACTTCCTGCGGACAGTGCTGCTCCTTTGCGTGTAGCTGATATTCTCCGATGCTTAGGACTCGATTTCGCAAGTGATCTTCGGCTGACAATTGCCCTCAACTGCCGACGTCTACTTTACCATCTACGAGCTGGGCTCTTAGATCACCGTTTATGAGTACTCGATCTTCTGCAATCCACACAATACGTAAATGTATATTTGGCGTCGCGTATCCCCCACGTGGTGCAGACACTTCCTATTCGACCATCCATGGCCCGCAGCATGCTAGCGGCATTGGGTTCGTTTGTTTGCCACGGCTTACTATTGAAAATAAGATACGAAACCCTCAAGCTCCCGCTGTGCGGTTTAGGTCTGTATCATGTGCCTGACAGAGCGGTAGCCATTTTTATTAGCTCTCACATGACGTTATGGTACCATAGCCCTAAGTTTACCAGCCTTTATCTGGAGGCCCTTGCACCACACTCTCTCGCAGTACCTATCCAACTTTCGGAAGTCCTGCCGCCCTTCTTTTACTTCCACCACTTTTTCCTTGAACTGATCTACGTCCGTACTGTGATACTGCCGGCGTAATTGACATCCATGAAGACGATCTATGATTTCCTTCAGCAGCACAGGTCAGCGAATGTGGTTGGGGGGAAGCTTCCCTATGTCGACTGGCGTGCCGTTTGGCGATCGGTGTGTGCTCCTTATCTTCCTGACGTCCAGTCTGCATGGTACCTTACTGTCAATGGGAAACAAGTATGCCGGTAACGCCTTCACAGGATTCACCTAGCAGACACCCCGTTGTGTGTCGACTGTGATGTTATGGACACAGGCGAGCACCGCCTGGTGTGCAGATCGGCGAGAGGTGTCTGCTTCTTGGTGCGACAGATGTTGTCCATGATTACCCGTACGACTCCTCATCAGATACCTACTCAACTGCTACTCTTTCCGGACACGGGATATTTCCCTCAAGCAAAGACGAACTCCGTGAGGTGGCTTTGTGGGCACGCAGCACAGTACTTGTTTGCTGATTGTGAGAAACGTGTTCCTGACTTTTAGCAGATCCTTAATGAACGCCCCTGTGCAGTTGCCCACAGTCCAAAATACACACATTTTTTCCCCATTTCCCTCTGCAGTGTCTTTCTTAACCCATCCCAGAGCTGGTGTGTTCCTTTCGCGAAGAGTTGATCCCCGCCTCTTCCACACGTAGAACCGATATATTCACAGGTAATCGCAATGCTTTTCTTAGTCTGACGTCTTGCTGCGCCCTACTTTTCGCGTGACGCCGTTTTCTGATATTCAGTGGTTTTAATGACAAAAATAAATAAAAAGAACGAGAAGAAAAATAAATACATAAACGATGTTCATTATACCTCTACTCCACAATCCCTACGCTTTCTTTCGTTCCTGGAGGATGGGAACGGGACATCGGGCCAGTCCTCGGTTGCGATCCCTGCCCACTTTGCCCGCACACCTTCCTTTGGGTGCCAGGAAGGTTCCTATAAAAAAATTTTTTAAAAAGTTGGTTGAGCGTCAGATCGTCATACTAAATTTCCCAAGTTCGTTAGCCACTGGTGGCGATTTTTTTAACAGTTTACGCGTGAAATTATTACATGGGAGAACATTCCTCTGACATGGGCGAGCCGGTAGAGTACATTTGTATAGATAGTTGTAGTGTTATCTGTTAAAATGTACGCTATGGGCATGCTACTTTCGGCTGACGAAGCGAAAGCAGACTTCCGGGGGAGCACTGCTGTAGTCTCTGAAACGTCCTTTTGCATGTTAGAAAAATGTTCTCCCATATAACTACACAAATACCAGACTGGAATAGAAGGGAGAAGCGATAGAGGTACTCAGGGTACCCTCCGCCACACACCGTCAGGTGGTTTGCGGAGTAGGGATGCAGATGTAGAAATTCTATTTTGATACCTCTGAATTTAATTTCTGATCTTGTTTTCTGTTGTATGCCATTTGTTTCATCTTATTTGTTGATGATAGAGAAAACACTTAGGCATTAAAGAAAAGTGATCATGCTGTCGGACAGCAAAACGGAAGAGCAGTGTTCGAAACTCCCTCCTGCCAATTATTTTTTTTTTGTTTATTTTTTTCACAAAATTGTCTGCTGTCAGTTCGGTTACGGAAATCTTCGTTGTCTTACCGTAACCTTGGAATTTGTCATATTATACATTGGTTATAATATGAGTCATGTGGTTAGAATACATTACTTCGCAAGTAAATATGATGAATAGTGAGAGCAGGCGAGATACCACATAGACATCTCACCGAAATGAAAACAACGAATAAACGGATGTGAACAATCTTACAACAAATGAATTCAAAAGTAGAAACTACCAAAACGGAACGGAACTTCAAAAACTTTAAAAATATATGTTTTGATAGATCACAAGGAAAACTGTTTGATTGTGAAACTGTTGCGTTCATTTCTTGCAGCTTATCGTACGTATCGTACAAAAAAATATGCCTCACCTGGTTCCGAGAGTTCCAGAACCTGTACAGAAAATTGGAATAGAGATAAACATAAACATCATTTTCGCCCTTTTTATTTCTCATGAAAACCACACATTGTATGTTGTACCACCATAAAGCGAGATCTGGTGGTCCAGATTGCTGTACCCACCGGTACCTCTAATACGCATTGATGGATGCCTGTATTCGTCGTGGCATACTATCCACAAGTTCATCAAGGCACTTTTGGTTCAGATTGTCCCACTCCTCAACGGCGATTCGACGTAGATTCCTCAGAGTGGTTGGTTGGTCACGTCGTCCGCAAACAGCCTTTTTCAATCCATCCCAGGCGTGTTCGATAGGGTTCATGTCGGGAGAACATGCTGGCCACTCTAGTTCAAAAATGGTTCAAATGGCTCTGAACACTATGGGACTTAACATCTGAGGTCATCAGTCCCCTAGAACTTAGAACTACTTAAACCTAACTAACCGAAGGACATCACACACATCCATGCCCGAGGCAGGATTCGAATCTGCGACCGTAGCGGTCACGCAGTTCCAGACAGAAGCACCTAGAACCGCTCGGTCACATAGGCCGGCCCACTCTAGTCGAGCGATGTCGTTATCCTGAAGGAAGTATTTCTGGATTTCCGGAAGGCCTTTGACACTGTACCACACAAGCGGCTCCTAGTGAAATTGCGTGCTTATGGAATGTCGTCTCAGTTATGTGACTGGATTTATGATTTCCTGTCAGAGAGGTCACAGTTCGTAGTAACTGACGGAAAGTGATCGACTAAAACAGAAGTGATTTCTGGCGTTCCCCAAGACAGTGTTATAGGTCCTTTGCTGTTCCTTATCCATATAAACGATTTGGGAGACACTCTGAGCAGCCGTCTTCGGTTGTTTGCAGTTGACGCTGTCGTTTATAGACTAATAAAGTCATCAGAAGAAATTGCAAAAAGATTAAGAAAAGATATCTGAATGGTGCGAAAAGTGGCAGTTGATCCTAAATAATGAAAAGTGTGAGGTCATCCACATGAGTGCTAAAAGGAACTCGTTAAACTTCGGTTGCACGATAAATCAGTCTAACCTAAAAGCCGTAAATTCAACTAAATACCTAGGTATTACAATTACGAACAACTTAAATTGGAAGGAACACACAGAAAATGTTGTGGGGAAGGCTAACCAAAGACTGCGTTTTATTGGCAGAACACTTAGAAAATGTAACAGACCTACTAAGGAGACTGCCTACACTACGCTTGTCCGTCCTCTTTTAGAATACTGCTGCGCAGTGTGGGATCCTTGCCAGATAGGACTGAAGGAGTACATCGAAAAAGTTCAAAGAAAGACAGCACTTTTTGTATTATAGCGAAATATGGGTGAGTGTGTCACAGAAATGATACAGGATTTGAGATGGGCATCATTAAAAGAAAGGCGTTTTTCGTTGCGACGGAATCTTCTCACGAAATCCCAATCACCAAATTTCTCCTCCAAATGCGAAAATATTTTGTTAACACCGACCTACATAGATAGGAACGATCACCACGATAAAATAAGGGAAATCAGAGATCGCACGGAAAGATATAGGCGTTCATTCTTACCGCGCGCTATACGAAATTAGAATAACAGAGAATTGTGAAGGTGGTTCGATGAACCCTCCGCCAGGCACTTAAATGTGATTTGCAGAGTATACATGTAGATGCAGATGTAGAAGTCATTCACAAGATGTGCACGATGGGGCCGAATTGTCGTCCATGAAGACGAATGCCTCGCCAATATGGTTGGACTGTCGGTCGGAGGATGGCATTCACGTATCGTACAGCCGTTATGGCGCCTTTCATGACCACCAGCAACGTACGTCAGCCCCACATAATGCCATCCCAAAAAAGCAGGGAACCTCCATCTTGCTGCACTCGCTTTACAGTGTGTCTAACTCTAAGGCGTTCAGCCTGACCAGGTTGCCGCCAAACACGTCTTCAACGACTGTATGGTTGAAGCATATGCGACGCTCATCGGTGAAGAGAACGTGATGCCAATCCTTGGCGGTCCATTCGGCATGTTGTTGCGCCCATCTGAACCGCGCTGCATGGTGTCGTGGTTACAAAGATGGACCTCGCCATGGATGTCGGGAGTGAAGTTTCGCATCATGCAGCCTGCTGCGCACAGTTTGAGTCGTAACGCGACGTCCTGTGGCTGCACGAAAAGCATTATTCAACATTGTGGCGTCGAGCCATAATCCGTAGGTAGTGGTCATCCACCGTATTAGTAGCCCTTGGGTGGCCTGAGCTAAGCATGTCATCGACAGTTCCTGTCTCTCTGTATCTCCTCCATGTCTGAACAACATCGCTTTGTTCACTCCGAGACGCCTGGACACTTCCCTTGTTGAGAGCCCTTCCTGGCACAAAGTAACAATGCGGACGCGATCGAACCGCGGATTGACCGTCTGGGCATGGTTACACTACAGACAACACGTGCCGTGTACCTCCTTCCTGGTGGACTAACTGGAACTGATCGTCTGTCGGTCCCCCTCCGTCTAACAGGCGCTGCTCATGTATGGTTTTTTACATCTTTGAGAGGGTTTAGTGGAACCTCTGAACAGTCAAAGGTGCTGTGTCTGTGATACAAAATTCACAGTCAACGTATATCTTCAGGAGTTCTGGGAACTGGGTGATGCAAAACGTCTTTTGATGTGTGTATTTTGATCATTTCTTTGGGAGTGATCACAATGACATTCATAAGAACACCTAAATCCGGCAAGGAGGTATCTCACTCACTCATCAAGCGTACAAGTTAGGTGCGTCAATAATAGATTCCTGTCATATGACACATGTACTGCCACTAATGCCGTGTATGACACACCAGACGTGTTTTCCGGTGGAGGATTCAGTTGATTCGTCACCTTTTCATCATTCGAAAGCCACTTCCTTTTCTGCTGCTAATATAGCAGTTGTGCAGAATTAACTTCCTTACACCTCGCTGTTGCAAACGGACGTTACACCACGACGCAGACATAAATTTGAATACAACGAACAGACTCGTCAATGACCGGACAGACAGTTCATAATTCTGAATTCTGAAAAAAAAAGAAAGCACAACGGAGCTTTGAACACGGGTTCGTCCGCTTTGTAGTCCAACCCCGTCATCACTTAACTACGATGTCATGGCCCTGTGCCTGTGCTCAATTTTGTATTTGTTAAGGTTGGACCGTTCACTCATTCCATTGTGCTTTTTTTCCTCACAGCTCAGTACAGCTTCTTCCTGTTTTCATGCTTGATCTGTGTTCAGTTTTTGACAGACCGTCTTGCCAATAAATCTGAGGAGGGTGCGATGGGAGTTTCCCTTCTGAGAATCTTAAGGGCCTAAAGCACATCACCGTCGACTGTGAGCTGGTAGCGTTTATTCACGCTTCTGGGATATGTTTATCTTATGGTGAGTCAGGTTTATCTGTGCTGTTGGCCCACATTGTATAAATGAAAATTCACGAAGCGCTGTATCACTGGTTTCTCTGATATTCACTTAAATGTGGGACCGACGACCGTGGGATTTAGGCCCTTATGGATCTCAGTGCCTCATTTGTATTTTAGTCAAGTGACCATGTTAGTAGAGATTACTACTCGAGTTTAATCATTTCCTCAAACAGCACTCTGTGTTTGGAGCTGGTTGTTTACTCTGCGGGAATTGGCTTTCGTGTGCAGTGTAAACATGAACTACGTTGAAGTTATTGTAAATACTAACTACTAAAGCTGAGAGGACGGGTCTTGAGTCGTACTTGGGTAGATGTCAGTAGAGCACTTGCCCGCGAAAGGCAAAGGTCCCGAGTTTGAATCTCTGTCCGGCACACAACTTTAATCTGCGAGGAGGTTTCATATCGACACACACTCCGTTGCAGAGTGAAAATCTCATTCTGGTAACAGAAAAGTAAATTACAAGGAAAAGTTGGTTGCAAAGGAACTAGGACCTCCGAGAACAGATCCTTTGATTGAGAGAGTGATGAAATCACATAAGCGTGACTATAAGCGAACATTTAATAAGAAAGTGTACAGTTAGCATAAGTTGTTGGGTGGGTGCAGCGTAAGAATATCTGATTTTCAGCCCGGAAGTAAATTCGTGAACTAATACATCTGTTAGGGATCTTGTACATTTGTCCAAAAAAATGGAAAAGCACGAAAACTCCCACGTACACAAAAATGCGAAATGGAGGGCTGCGAAAGCTTACACACTATTTTCCTATTGCCCTAAACGGTACTTAATTATGTACAAAACAACAAAATTCCACAAAAACAAATCTTTCTTTTGTCAGATAGGTTATACATCTTATTATTATTATTATTACTGTTGTTACTATTATTATTGGCAGTGGCTGTAGTTGTATAAACTTGTTGATAAGCATAACTGATATACGGCAGATGCTATTAATTTCACACTCTCAAATTTTTATGAATCCAGACGTTTGTGAACACCCAGCATTTATACTCGAGAGCCGCCACTGGCATACTCAATGTGCTCGTTGATCGTAGCATAATGGTAGCACTATCATCTTCTGATACTGGTTCTCTAAACTTACCGAACGAGATATCTCGGGAAGTACCTCTTCTTTCTTCCAACGCTTCCCAGTAAAGTCCTCCGAGCCTTTCTGTTAAATTTTCGTATCGGCTATGCCGACTTGTTACAATCGTAGCAGCGTGTCTATAAGTTACTTCGATGTCTGTTGTTATGACTGCTTGATAAGGACTCCAAACACTGAAAAATATTCTAGAATAGGTCGAACTAGCGTCTTGTATGCGATTTCCGTTACAGATGCAATACACATTCTCACAACTCTTCCAGCTACACATTTTACGTGATCGTATCATTTCAAATCGCTTCTTAGTACTACCACTAAATATTCTGAAGATGTGACGTGATCAAGATGTTCACCGCTAATCTTGTTATCAGATACTGTCGGGTTCTCTCTCTTTATTATAGGCTATGTCGTACATTTATCCAGATTTAAAGAGGGCTGCCGTTCATTACACGAAGAGAAAATGTTGTCAAAGTATTTCTATGATTCCTTACAATCGCCCAAGGATGACATCTCTATGATATTTCACAGTCCACTAATGCATCATTACCGAACACTCTTCTAGTGCCGCTGATATTATCTAACACATCGCGTATACGAGGATTAATCGGAAAGTAAGGTCCAAAAACATGAACGATCACAATTTCTTCCAAAATCTATTTTTATTTAATTCCATGTACACTGAGGTAACAAAGGTCATGGGATAGCGACACGCAGATGTACAGATGGCGGCACTATCGCGCACACAAGGTATAAAAGGGCAGTGTATTGGCAGAGCTGTCAGTTGTACTCAGGTGATTCTTGTGAAAATGTTTCCGACGTTCTTATGGCCGCACCAAGTGAATTAACAGACTTTGAAAGCGGAATGGTACTTGGAGCTAGAAGAATGAGACATTCCATTTCGGAAATGCAGTACTCAGAGATCCACGGTGTCAAGAGTGTACCGAGAATACCAAATTTCAGGCGTTACCTCTCGCCATGGACAACGCAGTGGCCAATGGTCTTCACTTAATCTCAGACGTACGACGAACGTATTCGTCGGAACAGTGATGCGAAATTTGACGGTAATGGGCTGTGGCAGAAGACCGACGCGAGCTGCTTTCTTAATAAGACGATATCGCCTGCAGCTCCTCTCCGGGCTAGTGACCATACCGGTTACACCCTAGACTACTGGAAAACGGTGGCCTGGTCAGATGAGTCCCGATTCAGTTGGTAAGAGCACATGGTAGGGTTCGAATGTGGCAGAGACCCCACAAACGCATGGACCCGAGTTGTCAACAAGGCATTGTGCAAGCTGGTGGTGATTCCATAATGGTTTGGGCTGTATTTACATGGAATGGACTGGGTCCTCTGGTCCAACTAAAGCGATCATTGACTGGAAATGGTTATGTTCGTTTACCTGGTGACCATTTGCTGCCATTCATGGACTTCGTGTTCCCAAACAATGATGGAATTTTTATGGATGACAATGCGCCATGTCACCAGGCCGCAATTGTTAGCGATTGGTTTAAATAACATTCTGGACAATTCGAGTGAATAGCTTGGTCACCAGTCGAACATTTATGAGACATAATTGAGAGGTCAATACGTGCACAAAATGGTGCACTAGCAACACTTTTACAATTATGGACGGCTACAGAGGCAGCATGGCCCATTATTTCTGCGGGAGACTTCCAATGTCTTGTTGAGTCCATGCCATGTCGAGTTGCTGCGTTACGCCGGGAAAAAGGAGATCCAACACGATATTACGATGTGTTCCATGATTTTTGTCACCTCAGTGGACGTTCCTATATTTTTCGATGTAGTTTCTATATTTAGTTAAGCATTTGTTATAACGCTGTACAAAATTTTCTATCCCTATGTCATAGACGTCTGCCGCCTGTGAGGTTAACCAGTCTTTAACTGCTTTTTCCACATCGTCATATGTTGTGAAAAGCTGGCCGCCGAGAAACTTCTTTAGATAGCGGAACAAAAGAAAATCGTTCGGCGCTATGTCTGGACTGTACTGAAGGTGGACAATTTGTTCCTGTCCAGAAGATTTGATCAGATTTTGGGTGTGAAAGGCAGATTGGGGTCTGGCACTGTCAGGCAGCAACTAAACTTCAGACGATATAAGACCACGTTGCTTATTCTGTATTGCACGTCGAAGTATAGTCAGGGTAGCTCAGTAAGCGTCTGCTTTTATTGTTGTCCCACGCTGTATTAGCTCGACTAACAAGACCCCATGTCTGTCCCGAAACTCGGTTGCCGTAACCTTGCATGTTGAGCTTGTCTGATTGGCCTTCATTTAGCTACAGATGTTGTGTGACCCCATTCCATTGACTGACGTTGTGACTCTGGGGTAATGTGAGAAAGCCGTTCTCGCCCCCTGTGACAATAATCTCAAAAATTTGATCACCTTCCTTATGATATTGGTCCAAACAAGAGCACAAGCCATTCTTTCCATTTTGCATTTCTTAGTAAGCAGCCTGGGAACCTCACGTGCCCACAGTTTGCGAAATTGCAACTTTTCAGAGACAATTTGGTGCAATTTTGTACCAGCAGCCGGAAATTCCAGCACTGAAGTTGAAATGGTAAATCCCAGTCTTCCTAAATATATTCATCCTCGGCTTTGACAAAATCTTCTGAGATCAATGATGGTAGGCCTGATCGCAATTCATCGTGAACATTATACCGTCCGTCCTTGAAAGCGCTCACCCATTTACTTACTTTGCTGTCACTCATTGCATTGGAGCGATGCCCCTCACGTGTCGATTTTCTGCTGCTGCAGCGTTCCTTGCTAACAAAAACCGGATCACTGACCGTATTTCGCAGTCTCCGGGCTGATCGGTTGTTTTAAACATTTTGAAATGACGCTGTAAACAGCACACTGCGACAGTACTAATGCAAATGGTGTCGTTTGACGAGCAACACATGCCAGGAGCCGGTGTGCACGCGTGTTTCAGTGTTCGTGCGACATTCGATTAGTTACGGCGATTCGGATCTTACTTTATGAACAGAGCTCCATCAGGAACGCTCTGAAAAGATTGTAATGTTGTTGTAGAATAGATTGTGCTGAGAATAATTGTTAAGAAAAAAATATTCGATACGTTGCTCCGTTGTCGACTTAATTACCATTCAAGTTAGCCAGTCAGGACGTTGCGCACGAAAATTCTAACGGCCCACCGAAGGCGGTCTAGTGAAGTGTGTCTTGGTTTGGTTTCCTAAAAGTGAACAAGAGAGCAATAGAACTTGGACATGGAACAATAGTCAGAATGGAACCCGAGCCACAAGCTGGGGGCAGTCTCGTGCTCTATCGTCTACGCTATAAGAACAATTGAGACTTTATACACTATGTGTTCAAAAGTATCCGGACATCTGGCTGAAAATGACTTACAAGTTCGTGGCTCCCTCCATCGGTAATGCCAGACTTCAATATGGTGTTGGCCCAAAAAATCGAATGGCTCCAAACACTATGGAACTTAACATCTGAGGTCATCATTCCCCTAGACTTAGAACTACTTAAACCTAACTAACCTAAGGACATCACACACATCCATGCCCGAGGCAGGATTAGAACCTGCGACCGTAGCGGTCCCGCCACTCCAGACTGAAGGGCCTAGAACCACTCTGCCACTACTGAGGTCGCTGATATGGAGTATCTGGCAGCACAATGCACCTAATATGAATAACGTATGTTTGTGGGGGTGTCCGGATATATGTCCGCTACGATTCCTTGAGGTCCAGCCGATGTTACTTTCATTTCTGTTTAACATTGGCGCTATTAGTCAAATATTCCCTAGAAAGTCGCAGTCTACCTATTCACCTTCAGTTGTTGTTAGCAAGATGTTTATGAAAAACGCAAGCTGATATTCGCAAGGTTTTTTTTAAAGAATACGTGCTAATTCCTTTATTGTAGGTTACTTTCCTCCAGGAATGACATTGTAGCTTAGAATATGCTCTGGGTTCCTGTAACAGACAGACGGACGTAAACGATATTGATCTGTAATTCTGTGCATCCGATGACTTACCCTTTTTGTAAATAGGAATGGCATGTGTTCTTTTTCAGACAGATAGGGCTATTCGTTGTGCAAGAGATTCTAGAAACAAACAATCTAGGAAAGGAGCTAATTCCGCAATGTATTCAGTGCAATACATAACTGAAATTCCGTCAATGCCCAGTGCCTTTGTCGCTTTAAGTAATTTTAGTTGTTTTACAATACGAGAAGCGCTAATAGCGATCTAACTCATTTGTCAGTCTGTGCAGCGGTCAAAAATTGATAGGCTAGTATCCTCTTGTGTAAATCCAACTTGAATGCGGAATTTAAAATATGTACTTTCTATCTGCCGTCTTCAGTTTTGAGACCAGGTGTATCCACGATAGATTGAATCGAGAAGATTTGAATCAGTTTCTTTTCTTTTCTTATGACCAGAACTTCCTAGGATTTTCTGATAAATCTGTAGCCAGGATATGACCAGGAATATTATTATAGATTTCACGCATGCCTCTTTTGCTGATGCACGAGTTGCCATTAACGTTTCTCTATCGGTATCCCTGCAGTCTCTCTTGCAACAGGGTCTAGTAGTCCTTAGTTTCACTGCATTCAACGAATTGTACCATTGAATCAGGGTAGGTCTTTGCCATTATTTGTTTTGATGATGTACCGGACTTACAGAGCATCTCTCTTACTACTTCATGGTAGAAGGATTTTCAAATCGTAATTAATCGAAAGATGAAAAAAGAGAAGGACAGTTGTTAGTACAGCTTATCTCCTTCGCGAGCTACGCAGACAGCGCAGTTAGCACCGCCCAGCAGGAGCTGTACCACTCAACGACTGGTGCATTTATCAAACTGCTGCGCTGCTAGCAAGCCCCGTCGACATCCTGCGCATACCGGCTCATTTGTGCTCGCTCATACAGTAGCTACCGCTCTTACACCGCAGCAAGATTAGATCCGTAATTCTCGTCGAGTAAAATGTCAAGTCACCCCTCTCTCTATCTTTGTCCTCTCCGTCTCTAGGCCTGTCCCTGCCTCTCTCCCTCCCTCTCTCTCTCTCTCTCTCTCTCTCTCTCTCTCTCTCTCTCTCTCTTTGTGTGTTTGTGTGTGTGTGTGTGCGTGTGTGTGTGTGTCTGTGTCACACGTGTAGGTGGTTATAATTAAAGCGTGCCTACTCACGGAGGTCCAGTATGGCAGCGAGACTTGGTAGATATGCTAATGTGTTAATGTGCAACCGATTTACACTGGGAAAAAATTAGTTCCAATTTTGATCACCAGGTGCAAACCTGGCGCTGTGCAGCATCTCGTCGACGTCTCTGGTGGTTATATTGAACATATTGTGAAAGTGGCAGTTAATAATAAAATCACTTTTCTCACTTTTGTGACCTTTTCTGCCCACGTCCCATTCTTAAACCATTACATATGGAAACATTTCTGTTTCTTTCACAACGCCAGATTAGCACTTGGTGTCCAAAATTGGAACTAATTTTTTTCCAGCGCAGATCGGTTCCGCATTAACACATTAGAATATCTGTCAAGTTTCACTGTCATATGACAGTTGCAGCCCACACTGGACTTCTGTAAGTAGCTGAACTTTAATTATAGCCATCCATTGCGAGTCAGTGTACCAAAAGCGAGTTGTGATCATGAATGTGATACCGACGACAGCACTTCTTTTAGACACACGTTTTTTATATCGTCGGTAATAATTGTTTCTGCGACCACGAAGTAAGATTCGGTGAGATTTGATCATTAGCAATTCTGCTAATGTCTGCCGTGGCACTAGATACGTTATCTTGAAAATAAAGAAACTGTCGGTATTGCAATTTATAGGTAATAAATACACTCATGTTCAGAAAAGAAAGAGCACCTTGAATGACTAGAGATAGGACACTCTTGTTCACAGGACATGTACATTATGAAGTTCTGCAGAAGTGATTAGCATTTGAACCATGTCGGCCCGCGGGTTCAAGGTCAACATCGATATCGCGGCGGAGCACCACCTACCTGAAAAATGTGCCTGTGGCTCTCGTTGTCACTACAAACCGAGGGTAATGAATCAGTGTGACCTGAGCAGACGTACAGGATGCCTCACAGACGTATGAGCGAACAGTACCGCCAAATTAGTGAGTTTCAAAGAAGGAGCATTATTGGCATGAGAGATGTGATGCATCCATCAGGGAAATTGCTGCTCGTTTGGAACGAAGTGTTTCGGCAGTGCAACGGATTTCTGCAGGATGGGTCACGGAAGGCCGTAGAACACGTCTAGATGGGTCAAGTCGCACCACCCAGACCACCCTCTGAGAAGAGCGACTCCTCATCCGAATGACATTGTAAGACAGATCTGCATCCTCCTCGGCTCTGGCGCAACAGAGGAACGGTGTAACGTATCGTACTCTAGCAAGGGTGACAGTCCGTCGCCGTTTATTACGGCACGGATTACGTGCACGTCGTCCATTTCTCCGCCTACCTTTGACGATAGAGGACAATGGTGTATGGAACGTCACTGGGGACAGGAATGACATTAGATAGTGGTTTCGGACGAATCCAGTGTCTGTTGTTTGAAAAGGATGCCTGCATTTTGGTTCGCCACAAGGCAGGGAGAGCGGCATCACAAGGACTGCATTCGCACAACACATACAGCGCCCACTTACGGCCTTATAGTGTGGGGTGCTGTTGAGTGCAACCACAAATCACAGTTGGTGCGTGTCCAGGGCACTGTGACCAGTGTGCCCGACGTGAATCACATCCTGTGATCCGTAGCCATACCATTTCTGCAAAACATCCTAGAAGCCGTTTTTCAGCAAGACAATGCACGACCACATGTTTCTGCACGAACACGTGCCTTCTTGGTGTCACAGGATGTCAGCCTTTTTCCCTGTCCCGCCATATCACCAGACCTGTCGTCAGTCGAAAATTTGTGGAATATGGTGAAACGGCGGGATCAGCACTGTGACCCAGTGCCAACCACCACAGATGAACTTTGGAACCAGGTCAATGCAGCATCGATGAGTACACCACAGGCTGCCATTCGTGCCTTATACGCGTCGATGCCATCACTCACGGAACAAATTATCAGGGACCACAGGGGATGCTACGCCCACTAGGCAGCAGGACACATGCTGAACTCATGTGACTGAAATGCTGATCACTTCTGCAGGATATGCTAATGTACATATACTGTGAATACTAACGTCGTATCTCTAGTCGTTCAAAGTGTTCTGTTTTTTTTTTTTTTCTGAACATACATGTATATTATCAGCCATAAGCCGCATTTATAATGCATAAAATGGGTGTATAATTCAGCACCATAGGATGAACTGTGCTCGGGGACGAATTAGTACGTATAAAATTGGGTTAAAGATAGTAATAAGTTAATATTTTAGTGCTAAGAAAATGAGTACACAGAGGGGTAAGAGGAAAAATTTGTTTCTAGAGAATTTGGAGATGTCTGTTGTTCAAGCCACACTGTTTACAAGACACATTTACACACACAGAAAAGGATTAATCTTTTCTATGTGAGTAAAACAAGGAAAGTCTTGCGATGGTACCTAATTGTTACTGCTGGGTATACTTGGTCTTCCACACAGCATTCAATACGAGCAAACTAATTGCGACTTTGTCTTATATTGCTCAAACTTCCATACTTGGGCTGTGCACTGCTCTTTTAAGAAGAATAGTTCGATGTAGTCATAGGGTCGAACTGAGCACGTCTGCTTTCATACTCGGCAGCTAATTCGCTGCAAATAATAACCCGTAGCTGTGATCCTGCAGTCAAATAGTCTATGCATTGGCTAGAATTGCGATTTAATAAAATACACAGAAATGCAAAATGAAAATCAACTGAATTATTTAATAAGAAAGTTTCTGCTCTAACGTCTGTAATTGATGTAGACGACAGAGAATTATGTTGAATAATGTTTATTCAAGAAGGGACATCTCAAATAAATGGGAAGTCGTCCTACAATATTCAGTTCAAATACAGACAAAAATATCCTTATCAAAAGCAGTAAAGTTGCGTTGAGAGCGTTACGAGAATGGTAGCAACATTCCCAAAATAAATAGTCATCATAGGTACACGAAAACTAAGTCCATTTCGTAATCACAATATACAAAATATTCATCGGCTCAAAACAGTTCAGAGTTCAACATGATGATTCAAAAACTAACAAGCGCTATACAAAGAATAGTAACTCATACTCTGTCTCTTCGCAGTTCCGTAAATCAAGCGGGTATGGACTCCTACTGAGGAGCACATTCAGGCCTCTCGAAATATAAATCCCTTCAAAAGTTAAATTATTATAGTGGCCTTTCAACGTCCAGAAACAATCACCTATATGACTGAATCTCGCACGTTATTCTAGACACGCCTGCCTTCTTCCAGAACTTGCCATGAAGTGTACAGATTCACTCCCTTGAGCTCTTCAAAATGGTTCAAATGGCTCTGAGCACTATGGGACTTAACATCTATGGTCAGCAGTCCCCTAGAACTTAGAACTACTTAAACCTAACTAACCTAAGGACATCACACAACACCCAGTCATCACGAGGCAGAGAAAATCCCTGACCCTTGAGCTCTTCGCTCGGGAAGTGATGGTCTCTACTTGACTCATGTAGTGTTCCGCTACTGTTTGCTTCTCCAGTGGCTAAAGACCGTCCCCACCAAAAATACTTTGTCCTTAAACTCTACAGACATGATCTGTCTCAACATGACACATGTTTTGTGTAGTTGTGAGTGCATTATGTCGGAGCCAATTTAATTCCAACGTGGACAAATTGTTGGTGCTCATACGATGGGTGCTTCAGTAACCAAGGGAAACCAAGTGTCTGATGCTGAAAGAGGCACCATTTCGGATATACAGGGAAAGTAGGCAAACGTCATCCTCTGAGTCACAACGCGGACGGAAGTGTGTGTAGAGTGATCGTGATATACGACCATTGAAGAGGACTGTGACGAAAAGTAAGAGGACGATAGCTGCAAAAGTCATTGCAGAACTGAATAATACCCACATGAACGCTGTTGGCACCAAAACAGCAAGAAGGGTGGTCCACAAGCAGGAAAATGTAGGGTGAGCAGGAATTCCAAAACCACTCATCAGTCATGCAAATGCCCATAACAGAATAACGTGGTGCCGAAGCCATAAAACCTGGACTATGGAGCACTGGAAAAGTGTAATTTGATCGGATGAGTGTTGTTTCACAGCCTTTACATCTTCTGGCCGCATTTACGGCCCAGACGTGAAACATGACGGCGGTTTGGTGGTGATTCGGGCAGCCGTATCGTGTTACAACTTGGGCTCCATGGTTAATCTGCAAGGTCGCAATACTACCAATGATTATGTTACCCTTTTGGCTGATCAGCTCGAGCCCATGGTATAGTGTTTGTTCCCAGTGGTGATACTACGCTACAAGAGGACAGGGCCCTTGTCAACACAGCTGACGTCGTGAAGGTCTGGCTTTACGAGCATGAGGATGAATTGTACCATCTTCCTGGCCACAACAGTCCCCGGATCTCAATATTATTGTGCCTTTATTGTTTTACTTTGGAGAGAAGCCTGCGTGATCGCTATACACCTCCATTATAGTTACCTTAACTTCCACTGTTTTTCAGGACGTACAGTATAGTATTTCCTTAAAAACCACACAGGACCTGTATTTATCTATTTCGGGACAATTGGAAGCTGTCATGAATGCCAAGGCTTTTTCTACATCCTATTAGGTATCATATTGTGTTGTTATATTTACACTGACAGAAAAAATATCGCAGCATCAAATTATAATTAATATAGAGTAATGAAATTTCAGGACTACATTGGTGTAGGTAACTAATGTTATCACGACTGTTGGACGTAGTCGATCATAACAGGAACAATCAATGCTGTTTCTGGATGACACTGGAGTTGTCGCAATGTCCCATATGTGGCCGATTGCAGGAAGATCTAGTGATCGAGCAGGGCAAGGCAACATATATATATATTCTGTAGAGCAGGTTGGATTACAACAGCGATCTGTAGGCGAGCGCTATCCTCTTGAATAACACCCCCTGGAATGCTATTCATAAATGGCAAAACAACAGGTCTAATCACCAGATTAGCGTACAAATTTGTAGTCCGGTGGCGTGGGATAACCACGAGTGTGTTATCGCAAGATCTCCACCCTGCCCTCTAATGAGCTCTCTCTAGGCAACACTGAAGTCGCAAATGGCGGTGGTTTGGGGTCAGTGGAATGCGCGCTACAGGGCGACTGGCTCGGAGCTGTCCTTAGAATAAACGATTTGTAACAGTTTTCTGTGACACTGTGGTGCCAACTGTTGCTCAGAATGCTGCTGCAGATGCAGTACGATCCACCAGAGCCATACGCCGAACACGATAGTCTTCCCTCTCAATAGTGCCACGTGACCGTGACTTTCTCGTGACAGTCGCTGCCACCAATCATGAACAATGGCTACATTCCTGCCAAGTCTTTCTGCATTATCCTAGAAGGAACATCCAGATTCTCCAGTCCTATTACACGACCTCGATAAAACACAGTAAGATGTTGATAATGGCATGTTTATCGCCTTAAAGGCTTTCTTGACTATTATAAACTCGCCACATCTAATCTCAAAGGCAACTACAGCTCACGAGCGTTATAGCCTGTATTTATAGCAAATCTGATCTGCATCTTCATAGTGGGGCTACTAGCGTAACAGAATTGAAGGATTATTTTTTCGGAGCCCCCATTAATTGCCTTGAATCCCTATACAGCAGTTTGAAATTTGGCTCAAATGTACCTATAACCTCCCTCTGTAACGACGGGAAATCAAGGCGGCCTGCAACATTATCCCCTGCGTCGACGGCGCTTCAGACAACATGGTGACGACACATGGGGAAAAAAGGCCAGAGCTCAGAAGTTCATGTGACGTGTAAGGTGGGTTAATGATGTCACATTCGCACGAAATTTCTTCAAAATTCTGCCTAATATCGCCATTGACCTATCACAAGATGTCACGGGCGTCACACCCCCTCCTACCCACATGTCACTCCTTCTTTTGACGCCTCTGTGATGGAGGTCAGAACGGCGATATCCAGCGTTGAAATCACGTGATTTTCTCATGGGTGACCGAGGAAAAGATTTCAGACACACCACTGCACAGAATCGACACGAAAAGGCCTGATATGATGGCATAAATGGTGTCAATGAAACCTACCCTTTCCTTGTGGCGTTGATTCCCGCAAATTTCGCGATCGAAAACGGCGGTTCTAATTGTAATGAGCTACAGGATGATGTTCTTGATAACCTTTGACGCTGCTGACACCCACGGACGTTTTAACCTCTGTCTAAGGACACTTTGGTGCTGCATCCTCACTGAACCTGATCGCACCTGTTTGGTACGCAGCGTGACTACAATTTTTGCCCTCGTGTACAGGCTGGAACCAGTAGGGACCGGTGAGAATCATTCTACAATAAGTGCGTACGCTTTTTCAGGTTTACTGTTTAAGGACCTCCTGTGGCATGATTACGGAATGGAGCAATATTGACAGATGCGTCAATACAACAATAGAGGGGTCTCTCTAAGACCCTCGATTTCGGCAAGTGGCACCCGCAACAGAAAAATGTAGCTTTACGGAGAAAACCTACAAAGTACCCTCTGTCTGAAAGAACAAGCACCTAGTGCGATCCATTGGCCATATCACTAATCGTTCAAAGGTTTTTAATGACATTAACCGCATTTGGACATTGAAATGTATCAATGGTAACAGGTGAATATCTGTGCCGGACAGGGACACGAGCCCAGATTTCCCGCTTTATACGAGTATCGCCGAGACCGCGTCTGCATCCGAGCAATGTGCCCCTCCGCCTCAAATTCCCAACCTGTGACTCATTACTGACGTAGCGACACCTACCCATAAACCCCTTGCTCGCAGTCACTGATTCCCATAGAGGAGATCGGACATGGCGTGCATCCACACTGAAAGATAGGAACGTTGGCCGTCGTTAATGATTACCATTTCTGAACAATTGAATGATTTATTCAAGAGAAAGAGCTTCACAAATTGATCATGTCAATATTGCATTGGTCCACCTCTGGCCGGTCCACCTCTGGCCCTTATGCCAGCAGTTATTCGACTTAGCATTGCTTGACAAAGTTATTGGGTGTCCTCCTGAGGGATATCGTACCATTTTCTGGCCAACTGGCGCTTAGATCGCCAAAATACCGATTTCGTTGGAGGGCCCTGCCTATAATGCTCCAAACGTTCTCAGTTGAGGAGAGATACAACGATCTTTGTGGCAATGGTAGGGTTTGGCAAACACGAAGACAAGCGGTAGAAACTCTCGGCGTGTGCGGTTGAGCATTATCTTGCTGAAACATAAGCCCAGGATGGCTTGCAATGAAGGCCAACAAATCGGGACGTAGAATATTGTCGACGTACAGCTGTGCTGATAGTATGCCGCGGATGACAACCAAAGGGATCATACTATAAAATGAAATGGCACCACAGACCAGCACTTCTGGTTGTCAGGTCGTTTGACAGGCGACA
The DNA here is from genome assembly GCF_023898315.1 of Schistocerca nitens. Lineage (NCBI taxonomy): Eukaryota > Metazoa > Arthropoda > Insecta > Orthoptera > Acrididae > Schistocerca > Schistocerca nitens. The sequence goes on along the minus strand of NC_064616.1, from coordinate 552,627,657 downwards.
GTCAGGTTGGTACCCCATCACTCTCCGAGGCGTCTCCAGTAACGTCTTCGCCAGTCATCGGGGCTCATTTCGAAGCGGTGCTCATCACTGAGGACAATTCTACCCTATTCAGTGAGATTCCAGGCCTAATGTACCAGACACTACTGCAAACAAGTTTGTTCGTGCACAAAGGTCAATGGTAATCGGCGCAAGGGGTGCCGTGAGCTCAGCCTCCTTTCTGTGAGCCGTCTATTAATAGTCCTTGTGGTTACTGAAGCACCAATTGCACGTTGGATCGATGATAATGAACCTGGGGCTCTTGAGCGCCTCTCTGACTACTATTCGGTCATTGTTCTGTCATATCTCAAGGTCAACCGCTTCCTTCTTAACGCCCTGTTCGGCCATGGCTCATCGATCCCTGTCAACGTTGTCGAATAGTGGCATCATTCGTATTCAAATGCAGAGTGATTCGCCGATTACTCCAACCGGCTTCTATGGACCCAAGTAGATGTTCTCTTTCAAATGCAGACATTTGCGCATATTGTTCATGCAACCATCTTCTAGGCATTGTTACTGTCCAAGTGAGTACACGGAATGGAATTTGCAAAGGCTTTATGCCCTGTCATCGACATGTCCCCTGTTGAATAACGTTACCAGCTGTGCAGTGAAACTGCGCTGCAGCGTCATACATTCATCACCCACCAGCCGACAAAGTTACAAATTCGGCGTTTTCCGTAATACCTGTATGAATATCAGTTTGTGGTCAATTTGCTTAACTTCTTCCTTGTGTGTCATTCATTTTCTTGGAGTATGTTGGTTCGAGTTCCAGTCTGGCATAGATTTTCACCTGTTACCATTGATACATTTCAATGCCAAAATTTGCCTAACGTCAATAAAAGCCTTTGAACGTAATGTGTTGTGTTTGTGATGTTTCCATATTTTTGTCTACCTCCTGTAACTCCTCCAATCAAGAAGACACCACCATATGAAACAACGCAAATTATACAAACTGTAGATTACTTATTATTTTTATCACGGTACCCAGTACACACTATTGTTCTGTTGATAGATTTCCATAGGTTTTATTTTGTTTTTATTTCTTCTTCTTTGATGTGTATGTTGGGATGTTCGTGAGACTACTGCCGCTTGTCCTTGTGTCTAACGTGACAGTTTTATACAAAGTCAATGAGATGTCATGAGCGTAACGGACGCAGTATTCCGCCGACCGACAGTTACAAAAGTTCGTCGTAGAACAACTCTTAGCATTCGGTAGGTCTATGTTTAAGTTATTAGACATTGCGAGATTGCTCCTGTCATATACCATTCACAAAGTGATCGTTGTCTTGTGGGTTTCACTGTTTCACGTTTCAGTTAATTAGGAACAGATTTAAATTGGCAAGTGTGATTTCGATTTTGTTGATGAGGACGCTATATTTTGGTTGTGTCCCTTTCATATCGTTCATCAGGTCGTATAGGCTCCGCTGTTTTAATGATTTGAAAATTTCTTTAATTTTTACTTTGTGACCAGATACCCTCCCGTTGCCACAGTCGTCAGTTAACCAGGAGGAGAGAAGTCGTCTGCGCCATCTGCCTATGAATCGTTTAAGCTTTGCTCTGTGCATTATTGTATTTAAATGTTTGTTTATCTTATTTTCTGACGCAGAGGTTGGGAACCAGCGCAGCATTTGGCTAAACGAGTGTGTGAACCCTCTAAGAGACGGTGTACCACACCAACAGTTGTTAATCTGCCACGTGGATTCGACAGGGGTTTTACTCATCTTCTTGTCTCACGAGCCGAAAGTCAAAAGTCATAAAGTACGCGCTTGCCATAAATAAATTTATTCAGCACAAATGAGTAAGAGAACAACTGACAAAATGAAAAATGACTGCAGTGTCTATTAAATGGCAATCGTGGTAATGGTGGTTGCAGGTTATACACTCCTCAACGAGTGCGTCGTCCGATAGCGTGACCATGGCAGAACCGTGGGCGTGTGACGGGAACGAAGCGAGCTTTCTTCGCGATCGAGAGGAGCCGTGTGCTTCGGGGATGTCACTAAATGAAAGTTAAAACGAAAGGAGTACGAAACCAGCTTCCGTACGCGTTGGTGGTGATCTCCCGTTGGGGTTGGTCCCTGTGGTCCGCGGTTTGCAGAATCAGACTCCACTACATGCGTCTGTACGGTACCGTTGCCCACCTCACATTGCTTTATATAAGTCGCTCCCGTGCACACCACATTCTTGCCATAATTTCTTCCTAAAGGTAAATCTGCTCGTCGGCGGATGCCAGGTGCCACACCCGCTGTGCTGGCCGTAACGGTACTTCTGCCGTTCACGAATTTCTGCGGTACGGGTGCCACAATCGTAAGAGATAACTGCTTAAAAATCATTGACAGTGAATCAGTGTGATTTGCCATTCGGATCAGAATATCACTGCATCTTGCATTTATATGGTAAGGATTTTAGTCCAAAGCTTAAGTGAAAGCAGACACACCACAGTTAATACATTCATCACTCTCTTCAGCAAGCAGTCATCACGGCCAATGAGCTGTCTCATTTGGATGGATGAGTCATTGTTTTGTCATCAGGCAGTGAAATGGAAATAAACAGATGTCCTGAAGCAGCTCAACTTTACCTAGTTTCCTAGTCATCAGAAGTAGAACGCAATGTCACAAGGGATTGGTTTAGTGGAACGATGTAACACAGAACGCCTTGATGCTCCATCTTCAGATTTAAGCTCGTCTTAAGCTCTGAGTTCTATTGAAATCCACGCATTCAGTCTAAGAAGCTTTCCCGTGAACCAATTTAAACACAATAGCGGCTGCTAGTCAATACTTGAAACTGATGGATAGCTGCCTGTATTCGCCACACACCCTCCAAGAAAGGTGGCTAGGATCTGCTCGAAATCAGGAATGACTAAAAAGTAAGAAGGCGGCTAACTTCAGATGTCCTATCAACACTGTACACAGGTAGGGACATTCCGAAACCTGTACCGAGCGAGATGGCCTATTGATTAATACACTAGACTCGTATTCGGCAGGACGACAGTTCAAATCCACGTCCGACCATCCAGATGTAGGTTTTCCTTGATTTATCTAAATCGCTCAAGGCAAATGCCGAGATGGTTCCTTTGAAAGGCACAGCCGATTTAGTTCCCCATCGTTAACCAATTCGAGCTTGTGCCCCGTCTCTAATGAATCTCGTTGTGGATCGGATGTTAAATCCTTATTTTCCTTCCTTCCTTCCTCCCGGAACCTGTAGTCGTTGAACAACTGGTCCGAAGCCATCAATCATTATAAACTTGAAGGGAAAAAGACGATGTACCACGCAGGAATGATCTGAATGGGACAGAAATTGGTAGATGTCATGTACACGCACAATAAATGATTATAATTTCAGAAAATCTGAATAATTTATTTGAGAGAAAGAGCTTCACAAATTGAGCAAGCCAACAATGCGTTTGTCCACCTCTGGCCTTTATGCAAGAAGTTATTCAGCTTGCCTTTGATTGATAAAGTTGTTGGATGTCCTCCACAGGGATACTGTGTCAAATTATGTCCAAATGGCGCGTTAGATTGTCAAACTACCGAGATGTTGGAGGGCCCTGCCCATAATGCTTCAAAATTTCTCAATTGGGGAGAGATCCGAAGACTTGCTGACGAAGATAGGTTTGACAAGCACAAAGACAATCAGTTGAAAATGTCACTGTGTGCAGGCGGGGATTGTCTTGCTGAAATGTAAGCCCAGCATGGCTTGCCATGATGGCCAACAAAACGAAGTGTAGAATACAGTCGGCGTATTGCAGTGATGTAAGTGTCCCTTAGCCAGCATGGTCGCCGGATCTCTGCCCACGTGAGAACGTTTGTAGCCTTGTGGGCAGCGTCATTCGACCAGCTCAGGATTATGACGATCTGACGCGCCAATCGGACTGGTTTTGGCACAATATCCCTCAGGAGAACATTTAACAATTCTATCAATCATGGTCAAGCCGAATAATCTTGCATAAGGCCCAGAGGAGGACCATCGCATTATTGACTTACTAAATTTATGAAGCTCTTTCTCCTGAATAAATCATTCCATTTTTATGAAACTGTAATAATTTGTTTGTCTGTACATTTACTTCACATCTACCGATTTCTGCCCCATTCGGACAATTGCTTCATGGGGCGTCATTTCCACTGTCCTAGAGTGTATTTTTCCATGCGTCTTTGCTGCTGCTCGCTCATTTCAGACGCACCCACCTCGTTAAAGTCGATCAAATTCCTTTACTACATACACAATTATTTTAGCCAACCCAATTGCTGATCGACTATGAGGTAGAAGTTTCTTGAACGGGCAGACGTCTTGTTCATAAAGCTCAAATGTTCTGTGCAATGTTAAACTCTGTTCCTGTAATAAATGTGAGAACACATTTGTTGATTATTTGATCTGATATTAAATATGCAATTCATGTTGCAAGTTGTAGATCCGACATTTGTTGCACATTTACATGTGACAGCTTGATCCCAGTTAAGTAAAATCTTGTTATGATATGAACCATATATGGCGCCAAACGTAGAGACAGTATATCCGTTTAGTGCTCTACAGGTTTTGTAAAGGAAGTGCTCTTACTGCTTGTAGAGAGAGTAATATTCATAGTCTCCAAAATACGGGTTCAGGAGTCTTTAATTCTGTTTTAACTAATATCGCTGTATAATGTACAACGTTGAACAATGCGGCAACATGGCTTTATATTATATACGAAGGTTATTTCATAAGTCATGGCAACTACAGTATATCTTGCGATAATGCGACAGCAAGGGAATTCCAGGATGTGCAGTGAACCAGTAAGGCAGTGTGTATCTGAATGCCAATATTAAATATTGTTCCAGTAAATGACGTTACGGCAAAACTTGAAATGAAACACACGCAGTGGAACTGTGTGTAAATGTACTGTGAAAGAGTACAAATGAAACAAGAATAAATCAAGACCATCTACAGTCCTTCAAAATAGTCTCCAAGTGGATACATACATTGTTGCCAACGTTGGGGAAGGCGCTGAATGCCATTGTCATTGCCAGCAATGTGTGCCACCTGTCGCCGAAATGCCATGAGGATATCTGCTCTGTTTGTAAAGCACCTCCCACGCAATGGCTTCTTCAATTGTGGAATGAGGTCGAAGTGATACGGACTGAGATCTGGTGAATAGGCTGGGTGGGTGAAGGATTTCCCACCCACATCACTGTACACGATTCTTGATGGCTTCTGCGGTGTGGGCTGAAGCATTATCTCGGAGTATGATTGCGTTATCCTGCAATGCTAGACGTTTCCACCCAATAGTACGTCGCAGATGGTGCAGCATAAAGTTGCGGTAATCTTGGACACTGACGGTGTGGCCGCCCCTAACAGTGTAACACTTCAGAATTGTGGTTATCTTACGCCAGAATGAGCATGACCTTTGTGGGTTATGGATTCTGTCGCACCTTGTGTCGTCGAGGTGAACTTAGACAACGCCATTTTGCTGACTAGGCCTTCAATTATCGTGGATACACTCCTGCCCATGTTTCATCAGTCTCAATAAAGCGGTTGAGCATGTCATTCTCTTCCCACTCAAATAGTTCCTGGTTGATACGGCTAATCTTGCATCCCATCCACTTCTGAACCTCGGTTAACTGATGAGGTACTGATTTGAAACACTTTCTGTCCACTTTCAGGTTCTGCCATAAAGTGCGGAAAACTGTACTTTCGACAAACCTGTTCATGTCATTAATTCCTGCTCAGTCCAACGTTGGTATTCTGTTAAACACTGTTCAACAACAGTCATAGACAGATCAGTACGGACAGACGTGAACCATCCAAATCGCGGCGAGTCTATCGTTGCTGCGCATCCATGTCGGAAAGCCTCGACCCAACATGCAACTGTTTGATAAGGCAATGCCCTCTCCCCCATAGCTGCTTATAGTTCCACATACACTGAGTAGCATTGCTACCAGCGAGAATGGGAATTGTCTCGTATTCTCGCCATTCCACGGCCAAGCTCACGTTGAACGTTTCAGGCACTGGTATCGAGCCACCCTGGCATGCGGTCACAATTTGGAGGCTGAATTCGGTACTGGATACTGTTTGCCGCGTGCTATCGGAAGTATTTTCTGAGATTATGGTGACGGCACATTTTCGCACGTTATATAATAATTTCCATGACTTATGGAATGCCCCTCGTATTTTCCGACCCGTCATATTTCGTCAGTGGACGTTTTCTAATTCCCGATTAAATACATTCATACTCTTCACTAAGGAAGTTAATTTCGTTTGTGCCCGTATCAGTAACATTCATAACTCACATGCGATGAAAATACTGCTATCACTGAAGAGAGATAAGCTGTTGAAAAAAGAAGTGTTACACCATCAGTGTATCAGAGAATCCATGTGGAATTAGATTCTAGTGCAGCAGGGACTGGAAGAATAAGACTTATGAATCAAAACCAAAAATAGCTTTGTATGACATAAAAATAAAAGCATAACCAAAATAAAGGCAGTCTGTTCGAAAGTGCACATGACTGCAAAATTGTGACATGCTTGACGAATGCGTTATTCACTTGCTTCATTTGTGAAGCTCTTTCTCTTGAATAAATCACCCATTTTTTCTGAAATTGTAATCATTTGTTTATCTGTACATATACGTCACATTCACCGATTTCTTTCGTGGTGTCATTTTTTTCTCAGAGTGTGTTTTATCATATTTTATGTTTACAGTAGTTTTATTGATTTTCGATCACTTATGTACTTCAGTGTTGAATTGGACTGCCACAAACACATCGAAAGACGAAATTGTATAATCTCGAAATCTATGGCGTGAACTGAATTGAATTAAATAGTATCGATTAATCAAGTTTTTTTAATAATTTTAATACACACATCAAAAAAAGTTTTCCATCACGGCAGTTCGCAGAACTCCTGAAGATACACGTTGACTGTAGATATTGTATCACAGACAGTCCCCTTTGACTGTTCAGAGATGTCACTAAATCCGCCCAAAGATGTAAACAACCATGCATCAGCAGCCCCTATTAGACGGAGGGGTCCGACAGCCGATCAGTTCCAGTCATTCCACCAGGAAGGAGGTACACGACTAGTGTTGTCTGTAGTTAAACCATGCCTAGACGCTCAATACCGTGGTTCCATCGCGTCCGCTTTGTTACTTTGTGCCAGGAAGGGATCTCCAGACGTCTCGGAGTGAACAAAGGGATGTTGTTCAGACATGGAGGAGATACAGAGAGACAGGAACTGCCGACGTCATGCCTCGCTCAGGCCGCCCAAGAGCTACTACTGCGGTGGATGACCGCTACCTATGGATTATGGCTCGGAGGAACCCTGACAGCAACGCCACCATGTTGAATAATGCTTTTCGTGCAGCCACAGAACGTCGAACTGTGCGCAATAGGGTGCATGATGCGCAACTTCACATCCGACGTCCATGGCGAGGTCCATCTTTGCAACCACGACACCATGCAGCGCGGTACAGATTGGCCCAAAAACATGTCGAATTGACCGCCCAGGATTGGCATCACTTTCTCTACACATTAATGTCGCATATGCTTCAACCAGACAGTCTTTGGAGACGTGTTTGAAGGGAACCTGGTCAGGCTGAACGCCTTAGACACACAGTCGAGAAAGTGCAGCAAGGTGGAGATTCCCTGGTGTTTTGGGGTGGGATTATGTGGGGCCGACGTATGCCGCTGGTGGCCATAGCTGGCGCCGTAACGGCTGTACGATACGTGAATGCCATCCTCCGTCCGATAGTGCAACCATATCGGCAGTATATTGGCGAGGCATTAGACTTCGTGGACGACAATTCGCACCCACATCGTGCACATTTTGTGAATAACTTCCTTCAGGATAACGACATCGCTCGAATAGAGGGGCCAGCATGTTCTCGAGACATGAACCCTATCGAACATGCCTGTGATAGATTGAAAAGCGCTGTTTATGGACGACGTGACCCATCAACCACTCTGAGGGATCTATGCCGAATCACCGTTGAATGGGATAATCTGGAAAACTAGCGCCTTGATGAATTTGGGGATAGTATGCCACGACGAATACAGGTATGCATCAATGCAAGAGGACGTGCAACTGTGTATTAGATGTATCTATGTGTACAGCAATCTGGCCACCACCTCTGAAGCTCTCGCTGTATGATAGTACAACATACAATGTGTGGTTTTCATGAGCAATAAAAAGGGCGCATATGATGTTTATCTCTATTCTAATTTTCTGTAGAGCTTCCGGAACTCTCGGAACCGTGATGATGAAAACTTTTTTGATGTGTGTAATAAAATGATTATAGAACCTTGTATCTACAAATGTTGTGCAATGCGACTTCCAATTAATTGTGTAACACCAGAAATCGAAGATTTAAATTGATCAATTGCTTAATTATTATAGATCAGTAGAATTAACACACAAGTTTGGTAAGAAATATTTCTCTATGAAACAATGGTGGCAGCAATTATGGACACTGAAATGTCCGTTCAATCTCTTCCCAACACCTTTCGTTGCGCCACATGAAGTCCCACCCTCGCCCGCGGCCAGAATCGATACGCCTCTGCGAAATGTGGTTGCGAGAGAAAGTACTCGACGTATTGCTCTGCAAGTTTACTCAGAAACCTTCTTTGACTCGTTTAGGATTCGGATTAACGTCCAAAACTACTACACTGTGAAATAATGGTCGCCAGCCGCCCTTTCATTCGCGAGGCAGGGTTAAAATTGTCACTACTGTATAACTAATAAGTGTCCTGTAACATTTAAACTCTTTCAAAAGACTCCCGGAGCCGATCACTAAAATGTGAAACTAGCACCACAACCGTCAATATATCGTATCCAATTGGATTCTCTCAACTCCGTTACCTTTGGCTAATTCCTCTCGCAGAATAAGCTGCCTAGTATTGAAATGTGGGTTGTATATCGTCACTGCTGAAATTCTGGTTGAATTTCTCTCATCAGATGCTATTCCTTTTCGTTGCCGTATTTTATTTTTTACACGTCCAGTTTATTGACTATTTTTATAACGTTTAAAAAGACAGGTCGCAAGGAGTGACGCGATTAAGATACCTGTCAACATACAACACCATCACTACGCTAACAGTTTGGCAAAATCTGCCGTAAACGAAAACCATATCCACTATGTCGACTGTCGTATACATTGCAAAAATATGAACAGCTTTACGAGATAACTGTCTGATCGTTACAACAGCACGGTACATTCGTACGGCACGAAGGGCTGGGAGTCCCTCACGAGGGATGCTCAAGCGCCTGTTTGCAAGTTTTTTCAATTGCGGGTCCGTAAACTCAGCAATCCTGCTGGGGAAAGAAGACCTGCAGTTGAACGTGGAATCAGAAACATGTGACTCTGTTGGCGTATTTGCACATCAGCGAGTGGCGAAGCCCAGCGTAAAGGCAGACTGAGAAAACCTGTGGTCTGGCCAGAATTCGGTCCCTCGATCTTACGCTTTCCACGCTCGCACTTTACCACTAGACTAGCAAGCCTGACACTATAGCAGAGCACAGAGGTAAACACATGACCCGTACCTGAGTTACGTGTTATCTTACGTTGGTACGCGAAGACAGATGTTTGTAGGACCACGGTAACAGATGGCGGGGCAGTGGTTTTCGGCGTTTTCTCATGTTACTATTTGATCCAGTTTTACACATATTTCCTTGAAGTCCTTTTCGAAGGGTCTTTCAGATATAACAAAAGAAATGATTTAGTTCCATTAAAACAAAAATCTGGTGTCATATTTCGGCAGCTACATATAAACGTTAAACATGACTCCTGTCCGCCAGAAAATTAGCCATATTGTTCACTATAACCGCACCTCGATATGCAGCGTGTCTCAGGAGGAATGATCAGTATTCATGGTCCGACAGAAACTATCATTCGAAGAAGAAAATTACAGTGAACATGTGCTCTGAAGTGCATACCTTAAGAGGTATGAGCTCTGGTTCATCTTCGCTACAGTGAAACGCATCTCTTCTACTAAACAAGTGTTCATTGCTCCTAAGGTATGCATGTTACTGCCCCTGTTTGCTAAACGAGCTTTTCTTTGTTTAGTCCATAATGCCTCTTCCCAAATTAGGGAAAGTAAAGAGCTTGAAATAGACTTGTTTCACAGTATCGAAGGTAAGGTGCTATAACTCTTTAAGGTATACATTTTAGAGCCCATGTTTCCTAGATTTTTCTTTGTTTTGCTTCGAATGATGATTCCTGTCATATTTCCAAATATTGACCATTTCTCCTGGGACTCCCTGTATTTATTCATTGCGGATGTATATGGTGTGGCCTGTCATAGTTGCTTCACCCTGTAGGAGGTCTATTCGACAGATACGTCGTTAGGGAAAAAGCAGTGACGTGTACACTTTCGAAAAAAAATCAGTTCACCCGTATTGTGATACGATGACGTCATGTACGACCTGGGGGGATAGTAGGTGGATAATGGTTTCAACGTCATCCACCAACAGATGGTGTGGTATACCGAAAAACCAGTCCGAAGTGGCAAATTGCACTTTCTTTAATTCAGTCAATAACTAGATTCGGGCCGGGATCCATTTTCAGATCATCGTAACATAGTCAAACATGGTTTTTCCGAAAATTCAAAAACCATGTCAAAAATGTAAAACATGGTTTTTCCATTGTCGTAAATACCATTTGTGACTACTTTACGATGATATGAAAATAGGCCCCGGATTGAAACTATCTTCGACTGAATAAAAGAAGTGAGATTTGCAACTTTAGACTGATTAACAGAAGTTGCTCACCCACAGATATTCCATAATGCTGAAAGTTCGTAGTTAGCGTAATAGCATAGCTACAAGTTTGGCATCTGTTTCTACCCTTTAATAGGGAACGCTCACAGCAGAACGCTCAGCGTAGTGCAAACGTGTGAAGTAAGCAGGCAACCATGCCACAGAGACACACTCATGTTTAATGCAGCCAAGTGAGCGAGTTTTAAAAGGGGCAAATTGTGGCTTTCAGAGTGGCGGGATGGTCCTTTCGGAGAATTACCCTACAAGATGAAGTACTGCGTCGGTTGTGCAACGACGCTAGTATGTGGTAGCATTAACTTTCTCAGACAAGTAGACGAGGTTCTGGATGTCCACGCAGCACAGACTCTCTCCAGGGTCGTCGTATTGTAAGGGCAGATCGTAAAGCAACCACAGCACAGATACACTGTGTGATCAAAAGCATCCGGACACCCCGTAAAAAATTCTTTTTCATATTAGGTGCATTGTGGTGCCATCTGCTGCCAGGTACTCCATAGCAGCAACCTCAGTAGTCATTAGACATCGTGAGAGAGCAGAATGAGGCGCTCCGCGGAACCCAAGGACTTCGAACGTGGTCACGTGATTGGGTGTTACTTGTGTCATACGTCTGTACACGTACAACACAAAAGCTCAGAGGCCGACCTCGTCTGTTGGCTGACAGAGACCGCCGACAGTTGAAGAGGGTCGTAATGTGTAATAGGTAGACATCTATCCAGACCATCACACAGGAATTCCAAACTGCATCAGGATCCACTACAAGTACTATGACAGTTAGGCGGGATTTCATTGTCTAGTGGTTGCTCATAAGCCACACATCACGTCGGTAAATGCCAAACGATGACTCGCTTGGTGTAAGGAGCGTAAACATTGGACGACTGAACTGTGGAAAAACGTTCTGTGGAGTGACGAATCACGGCACACAATGTGGCGATCCGATGGCAGGGTATGGGTATGGCGAATGCCCGGTGAACGTCATCTGCCAGCGTGTGTAGTGCCAACAGCAAAATTTGGGGGAGGTGGTGTTACGGTGTGGTTGTGTTTTTCATGGATGGGGATTGTACCCCTTGTGGTTTTGCGTGGCACTATCATAGCACAGACCTACATTGATGTTTTAAGCATCTTCTTGCTTCCCACTATTGAAGAGCAATTCGGGCATGGCGATTGCATCTTTCAACACGATCGAGCACCTGTTCATGATGCACGGCCTGTGGTGGAGTAATTACACGACAATAACATCCCTGTAATGGACTGGTCTGCACAGAGTTCTGACCTGAAACCCACAGAACACCTTTGGGATGTTTTGAAACGCCGACTTCGTGCCAGACCTCACCGACCGACATCGATAACTCTCCTCAGTGCAGCACTCCGTGAAGAATGGGCTACCATTGCCAAAGAAACCTTCCAGCATCTGATAGAACGTATGCCTGCGAGAGTGGAAGCTGTCATCAAGGTTAATGGTGGGCCAACACTATACTGAATTCCACCATTACCAATGCAGGGCTCCACGAAGTTATAAGTCATTTTCAGCCAGGTGTCCGGATACTTTTAATCACATAGTGTTATAAGTGGGCCGGCCGTTGTGGCCGAGCGGTTCTAGGCGCTACAGTCCGGAATCGCGCGACCGCTACGGTCGCAGGTTCGAATCCTGCCTCGGGCATGGATGTGTGTGATGTCCTTAGGTTAGTTAGGTTTAAGTAGTTCTAAGTTCTAGGGGACTTATGACCTCAGATGTTGAGTCCCATAGTGCTCAGAGCCATTTGAACCATTTGTTATAAGTGGGCTTGTGAGCCCAGACGTGTCAATACGAACTTTTGCGAACCGGTTGTTGGCAGTGGGACTACAGGCACACGCACCTCTAGCCTGTGTGATTTCCCTAAATCACTCCAGGCAAATGCCGGGATGGTTCCTCTGAAAGGGCACGGCCGGCTTCCTTCCCCATCCTTCCCTAATCCGATGAGACCGATGACCACACTGTCTGGTCTCCTTCCCCAAAACAACCAACCAACCTCTAGCCTGTCTTCCACTCACGCCACAGCATCGACATGCACGGTTCGACTGGTGTCGTCAGAGGATCACTTGGAATGAGCATCACGGTCTTCGGCGGTGAAAGCAGGCTCTGCTTGCACCCAAGTGATGGTCTTTTGCACGTACGACGTAGATCTGGTGAGCGCTGTCTCTTAGAGTGCATTCGTCCAAGACACACTGGCCCCACCCCAAACCTTATGGTCACCTTTGGTGTATCTGGAGGGGACGCTAACCAGCGGTCGTTAGGATAAGAATGTTGTTAGACCTGTTCTTTTGCCGTTCTTGCAATTGGAATGTGATGTTCTGTTCCAACAGATCGCCCCCACACTGCTCGTGAAATTCAACGTACTCTGAAAGACGTGAAGGAACTTCCCTGATCGGAACGGTCTCTGGACATGTCTCCAGTGGATCACGTGTGGGATGTGATGGGACGAGAAGTGACTTGTGCGACTTTTCAACCGAAAACTCTTACAGAACTACGTGAACAGATCGAGCAGGCGTGGCATAGCTTGTCCCAGGACAGTATTAACGATCTGTACGATCGGCTGGATGCCAACTGAGCGCCTGCATTGCCATTCGTGGATGCTACAGCACGTATTAATATGAGTTTTTCAGCATGTGTCGATACCTGGTACTGCATGATCGCTCGTGCTATTCATGTGTAAATGTCATCATTTCATGTACTTCATATGTACTCCCATAATCCCCCCCCCCTCCTCCATATGTACTGTTGCAACAATAAATCTTGAGTGAATTGAGAACCTCTACAAGGGTGCAGAAAGTTTTTGGGTGGCAGTGTATATTAATAAGCTACTATCCCTGAATTCGGAACCCAATACCACTTACGGGTTTCATATCTAACGTCTTCCAGGGACAACAAAATTTTCATTTTCAATATGTTGCGTAATTATTCGCCGAATTTAAAATCTGGAGATGCTTTCATAATATACTGATGCTGAGGTATACTCTTATGTCAAAAGTTTAACATACTAAGATAAGTATTACAATTAGAAACTATGTGTTAGTCTTGAGAGAGTGTAACTGGCGGGGAGTAAATGCCCGGACTTAATTAATCCAGTATTTCAGAATGAGAGGACGTAGCAGCTTCCAGAGAACTTTAAACATAATTTGACGCCTTTATGAAACTTTTTCTCGCGTATACCTCCCACAAAACGATTAACGGAAAAAAGTTTGTCACTTGCTACATTTTCGCTGTTAATGCAGTACAACTTCAGCTTCCGACATACCGTTTTAATTTATGGTTTCTTTATTATTGGTTCTATTCGCAATGCAGTTGGAAGACAGTATCCACATATACCACTGAATACACCTGCAAAATCATATCATTTTACGACACATATTCCATGAGATATGACGTCATAGACATTTGGATGCTTGGAAAAGTAGCTTCAGCTTAAAATGGTGCGCAGTAAATTTCAACATCCGGCATGTCGTTTAAGTTATTGTTTGTTTATTACTAACTCTATTAGTAACACACTCTGCAGACAGTATCTGCATGTGTCTCTGAATATACTTGCAAAATTATAACACTGTACGACACATATTTCAGGAGCTATATTATAAACATTCAGATGCTGGAAAATTAGCGTTTTCTTAAATTGGAGCGGAAAGTATCCAGAATACACACATCCAGTATTTTATAATGAGAACACTTAACGACTTTTTCCTAATATATGGCTAGAGTTGTAAAATGGAATTCACGAATACTGATATAAAGCTGTCATGCAAAATATAAAGATTGATGATCGGAACAGGAATCGAAATGGCTCTGTAGGAATTCACGTATTGGCAAGTCTATGCTCCGTTGCTGTTGGAATGAGCAAGGTGGCGTTGAATTAGGTTTCATAATTGGGATGATGGCTTTATTTGTCATTATCCTGAGAACTTGTTCCAGACATGTCCTTACTTCGTACCCCATCTTGACAAAACACTCCAAGAGCGATGGCATCGCTCTTGAAGGGATGATCGTCACAGGAAAAGAGAGAAGCATAGCGAGAAAAAGAAATAACTCTGCATCTTCCCTTGAACTACAGTAGCTGCGACATGTTTTGACACAGCATGCTATCCACCTTCAGGCAGACTATCGAATGTGGGTCAGTGCGTGGAATGCAGCCCACGACCTTCACTCAGTACCCTCATTCCTCCGTGCCGCGCCAGCAATTATATTACGTCTCCGCCTTCTGCAATTTAGATCTCGAGGCGCCATTCTCGTGTTTCGGTATCGGAAACTTTCCAAGCGCGTTTGCGAAAGGTAGCACTTGCAAAACAGAAAGAATGAAGTGAAAACTGGGTAGCTGCAAATGCGGTGTTCTCTAGCTTAGTCTGATCGTGTGATATGATTGTGAGTGTATTGTTTTGTATATTTAGTGCTATTAATTAATTTGTTCGATCGTTGGACGTTGTTTCCGTTATTTACGTTTGTCCCATTGTGCACTTTAACACCTTTACCAGTAACGCTAGATATGGGCTCATAACCCGAAACTAAGTCACAAAATTAATAAATATTAGTAAAACAGTGGTGAAAAGCGTTGTTTTCGTTAAGTAATTACTGATGGGCTCCAGTTGATCAACTAGTCTGACTTATTGAGGGTACCATGAAATACCTAGATAAGGTTAACTGATAAACGTTTGACAGGATATACAGTTTTCCTTGTGAGGAACAGCTGTTTGGTTTAACAAGAGAATATCAAACGAAAGCTCGCACGCACGTAATTTCTGTTTAAATCCCCCTATTAAACAATCTACACATATTGTAACCATTTTAGGGAAAAATAATATATCCTGGCTGATACAGGAACAAATTTTAAAGCTCTGCAAAGAGTACCACAAAGATAAATTTTAGAATAACTGTATACACTTTAGCATTTAACCAAGTAGACAAATAGTATGCTAAAAGAGCAGATTGTACCTCATAGTAGTAAATATATCGACTTCATTAACCTTCTCAGTTTTACAAAAAAAGGTCCTTTATACTCCTATATTTGTGGAATACCAGTATATCTGAACGTGAGACGATTTCCTGAGACACATATTTGTTACGATAGCTCTTGCAGCACAGTACATAGAAAATAAAAATAATCCCGAACCAATGGCTTCTGTGATAAATTCACGTACCATACAGTGATTAAATGGTTTTACCGATATGACATTCAGGTAATAAATAAACATAAGTATCTAACGTCGCTGACAATTTTTTCAGGTTACTAATTATAATATGTGGTTTAAGTAATATGGATCCTTTCCAGACTATTTGATTTTATATTGCAGATACCTCCTGATAACGAGCTACGCTCGTAACTAGTTAGGAAAAATAAAATACATAGCAGTTACTGTAAAATAAAAAGAGCCTTTTTTGAAACAAGTGAATGATTTCGAATGGAGTGTCTAGTCAATGAGGAACCTGTGCAGTGCGAGAGTCTGAACTCTACCGCCACAGTAATATTGACAGCAGTCACAATTAAAGCCACAGCACGTTTCCCAAAGAGAAAGAGCGACATCTGCCCTGTGATTGCTACCAAGTAGCCTGGAATAGCAACGCTGATCAGCCTATAATTATTTCATTCGGATTGTGTGCTGCCTCCAGTATACTAACTGAAAATGTAACGCTACAGTTAATGACGCTAGGGTTCCTATGACTTTCCATTGCATAACTGAGAAGACAAAATACAAGGTTCTCTCTTTATTTCTGTTACACTTTTAAGTTGACAACAAAATCCAAGCGTTGTCAACCGCATGTCTCTGTTGTGATGATCAATGTTTAATACAATGAACAAGTATTCTGGCTACTTTGATTCAATAAATGTTCAAATGTGTGTGAAATCTTATGGGACATAGCTGCTAAGGTCATCAGTCCCTAAGCTAACACACTACTTAACCTAAATTATCCTACGGACAAACACACACACCCACGCCCGAGGGAGGACTCGAACCTCCGCCGGGACCAGCCGCACAGTCCATGACAGCAGCGCCCCAGACCGCTCGGCTAGTCCTGTGCGGCGTGATTCAATACCGCGTAGGAGTAGGCCTCGTCATATGTGTCTTATTTGGAAATCCGAACTACTTTACTACGAAAAACGTCTCCGGAAAGATTCTAAGCGACAGTCAGTAACAATTATTTGGGTAGTTTGTCATTTAGAAACCAAATAAAAGGTGGTAAACTTATTAATCAGGCAGTTCATTGACTCCGCTTCA
Source organism: Schistocerca nitens (assembly GCF_023898315.1). NCBI lineage: Eukaryota > Metazoa > Arthropoda > Insecta > Orthoptera > Acrididae > Schistocerca > Schistocerca nitens. The sequence goes on along the minus strand of NC_064616.1, from coordinate 552,610,644 downwards.
CTTCGTTGTGGTAAATCTGCAAGCAAAGGAACATCAAAGGACAAAATTAGACACTTGTTCATATCCGCTTATCTGTTTTCGCACCAACCCTAGTAATCGTCAGTTTACATTCTTATGATTACATCATTTCATTGATTAATGCACGTTTTCAGACAGGTCGTTAGGTGAGTTGCTTTTACATCCCCTGCCACAGCAGTATTTCGGTGTTTTCACTATAGTCTCGAACTATTGCTTGGGTACTGAACAAGATCGCATGTGGACGAAGTTCAAGATCAAAAATGCATAACGTCTTTCTGATTCGTATTGGTTCATCCTAGGTCGTACTCGCATGCTGCCCTTCTAGGCATCTTTAAAAATTAGCAATTCTTGATTAAATCTAATTGAAGAACTGTTATATCATTTTTGGTCTGCTTAAGCTCTTCATCAATCCATTCACAGTTTCTAAAATAGATATACAATTTACGGCATGAGTGGCTTTAAAAATTGGACTTAACCCTTACATTGCCAACTCCTTACCACTAGACCACCCGCATACAGGGATACAGATTTTTCGAGCGATAGAGATCATACACTGACAGACATAACCTGCAGTATCGCTAACTTGAGCATGTGGTAATATATCTAGAAAGTTAACGAATACGGGGAATAACAAAAAGTAAAGGAATGAGTGTCAAATGTCTTGCATTCGAGGACGACGCAGCAAATCATGACCACCAATGAAATCAGGTACGCCCACGTGAAGCTTCATGAGATCGTTGACATAACTCGCCTCCAAAACTTTTATGAGAAACACAGTACCTGGACTCCAGACACGCAGACCTGCGATTCCCTATATATATGGAAACAGCACTTAGGTCCCTCACTTCACGTACTTCGGAGAAATTACCGGAAACACTGCCGATGACAAAGTTAGCAATAAAACAGGCCCAGAAAAAAATGCGTAAACCCTAAACAATCATCTGGAATATGTATAACAGGAAATTCCTTTCCACCAAAGGCAAACGGCGCCACTATCAAACAGTCGTTCTCCCAGAAGCAATCTGCGCAGTTGAGACCTCATTATTAACCTTAACTGCCAGTGTCAAGATGCAAGAAAGTATCTGAACGCGCAAAAGTTCAGAAGAAATGTATTCCATGTGGGAACAATTTAGTTTCATTCCGGGGAAAAGACACCATCGTTGACCCACTGGCAATTTTACACGGCGATGTTCAGACAGGTGATCGACTCTCATAAGTTCACATCCATACAACTAATAGAAACAAGTCTGAAATACGAAAACGCCTGGAAATTAGAACGACGACAGACAAGGAGACAGATTGTCACCAATTTTATTCAACTGCATGATGGAAAAAGTTGTAAGTGAATGGAAAATAGAGGAAGGAAAAGAAAAAGGTTAATAACCACATAAAAGAAGGTACATCGAAAGAAGAAGTAAATTGTATAGCCTTTGCAGACGATCTTGTAGTAATAGATGGAACCCTAGAGAAGGAAAAGAAAAGACAAGAACTCCTGAACGAGACAGCTGAAGAAGAAGGTCTACTAATAGCGCATGAAAAGACATGATACATAGCCATTTTAAGACCTAAGTACAGCAACAGCAAGGAAACAGACAACTTTAACCATTTGGGTGGAAATATAAACATAAAAAGTTAAAAAGAAGTAATTAAAATCAGAAACGAAAAAAATGAAAAAGCATAAATGAATGGGAGAAACCTGTACAATGAGAAATGCTTTTCTAAACATGTTAAATTGAGGAATTACATTACATTTGTAAAATCAGAATTCTTCTATGGGTCAGAAACTCCAAATTTAACGGGATAAAAATAGCATTACAAGATTAGAAAAAGATCGAAGAAGAATCTTAGGAAAAATTGTAGGTCCCATCAAGAACTGAGACTGCAATTGTGTTTTGAGACCAAATAAGGAAATATATTCATATTGCCCTATAATAACAGATGAGACCAGGAACAGAGGTATTGCACTCTATGGACATCTAGAGAGAGTGAAGTAAGACAGATTAACAAAGATCAACGTATTATTCCAAAACAGGACAATGGACAAAGAAAATGAGTGGGAAGGCAAGACAAAAAAGAAATGCGCATTGAACAGGAGACTTTACTCAACAGAGATAATTTCGGACTAGAAGTCAGGAAATCTAAAGGTTACCAGGAAGATAAAACAAGCAGAAAAACTACTTACGTCAAATGCTCAGATAAGAGGAAAACAGCTCGTGCTGAGAAAACGAAAAAGTGCTATGGAAGACTGAAGAAAAAGAGGTATAAGGTCTTATACTGACGAGGTCCTTAGATGGCTTGAAACATAATACAAAAAATAAGTTTTATAAAGTTATCCACCCACTTCCCATTAGATCCTGGTATCGACCTCATCAGGTCTCTCGTCCCGTCTCTAATAGTCACGGTGTGGACAGCATGTTAAACCCTAATTTACTTTCCTTCCTCCTTGTCTCTTGGATTTCCGTGAAGACTTCACTTGGTCCATCTACCATCTATCCGCGCTGCTCCATGTCCCGCTCACCTCCTGTTCGTTTTCATTGCAGTCGTAATTACGTCTTCCACTCCAGTCACTTCTCTGGTCCCTGTACTTGTTTTCCTGCCTCTTCTGACAATTCCCAACATGAATGTTTCCCTTGATCGCTTAACGACACGTAGCTTTTTAAAGTTTCTCACATAAGTCAAAACTGGTAACACACGCTGATTGTCAACATCGTCAAGCCACAGTCCCTTAGAACACCATCTGGGTCTTTTCTTATCTCTTGGAATCCGAAAAGAACTTCCTTTGTTCGTCGAACATCTGTTCACCTAGGCATATATTCTGCTCATCGCTCTTTCTAGTTGCAATCAAACCAGAATGATATATTCCGTTCGGGTCTGTTACCTGATCAACATACGTTTTCCTGTTTTTACAACTAATCCTAAAACAAATTTATCGTTGTTCGCTAGCCAACCGTCAGTTTTCGAATGTTTGTCGCATTATAAGCCCACGTCTCACTACCGAAAATCAAAACGAGTAACACAGTACAACTGTAAACTTAGTGCCTGAGACACATCGGAAGCTTCGTACTAAAAATTCTATTTAGTTTTTTGCTATCTGTCTCGTCATTTTCTTCAATTTCCGTTTCTCCAACAGCTCGACAAAGGGCTCAATCAGTTCGTTCTTTTGTATAGTTTTCATTTCGGTGTGATGATTATAAATTTCTTTAACATTACTATAATTGATTTCGAAGCGTATGTGTAAACTTAATCCATTAAAATTTATGTCAAGTGGGGTACGACAGCCGTAGGAGTATATTTGTTAAAAGACGTTTTAAAGCGAAAGTTTCTAGTCTGGCGGTTAAATTTTGAATTAATGCAAGCCTACGGCCACCTTATACCTCTAGGGGAAGTGGAATCAATTTTCCATAGTTAATAAAAACAAATCGTAGCCAAAAAAAAAAATAAGCGACAGCATTGCCCATTGCTGTCACAGAGTAACAAATAAAACTAAATCATACTGATACAGTGCAGAGAGTGCAATGTTCATTGATTTCACGAAATTTTAAACAAATTATCCTTGTACTTGGCCACTGTGCACAGGGACAGCGCTGACACATTGCAGTTACCCAGTTGGGTATACAACAGGTCATATTTATTCTGAGTAGCTGGCTAAAAACGAAAAGTTTTAAAACAAGTTAAAGGATCTTGAAATATAAGTGAGGTCGGCGTGTGGAGAATGAAGCACCGAGATCCTTATCTGTGCAGCTTGCGAATTCAAACATAACGAATCCAAAAAGTACAGTCACCATAAATCAAACTGGTAACGCAAGCTGTTTATTAGAAAGACACAAATAAGCGAGCTGCTCAGAATATGGATCGTGCTAACGCCGATTGTGAACTTACATTTCCTCAAGAACAACAGAGTGTAGGGAACAGCAACAGATGGGCAGTAGATGCGATTCGCCGAATATTACCTCTCCAGATGATAGCCGGCTAACTTACTTGCTCCTTTTCCACTCCCCATTACAAAAAAAATAATAAAAAATAAGAATTAAAAAAACTCTACGTGGAGGGAACAACTCTACGCTGTTTTGTGACGGGCGAGTATTGTTGCTAAACTAATGAAAAAGAAGGGTAAAGCACACATAAAATCCCTCCTTTTGTCTACAAAACATCTATCTTTAAACACAAAGTTGGTAATGGTGTGATGCAGTGTCTTCACGAGTGGACCGCCATATTTACGAAGAACACCGTCTTGAATAACGCAATTCCATTGGCTGAATCCAATTTTAGAGCAAACGCAACTGACTCTCCACGCTGGCCGAATATTGCCATGGTGTCTTGCTTTTTGATATTGATGCAGAAAGGCAAAAACGTCATGCTCAATTATTCTCAATGGGCTGTAGGGTGGCAACGACATCCATGATCATAGGTGCTGCCAGCCGCAGCCTGGCTTTCAAAAGCTGTGGAGCAGGTCGTTATCCGACTTCCACGAAAACTGCCTTTATTTCCAAAGGAGGCCCTTTTACCTTATAAGATTCACAGACTGCCTTTTGCTGACAGAAGAGGCCATAGAAACATTTCCATCGACACACCGATCCAATTTGGATGGCACAAAGCTACAATTCCAAGCACACAACTCCAGTTTTCTCACTAAAATAACCATTAATGTTGATCAGAAAACAAACATAACATGAGAATGAATATGGTACTTCATATTCATAAAAAGGTTATCTGTGTTAGCAAATAAATAAAAAAATAAACAAAAAGAAAAAAGGTAAATTGATAAAAAAGTTTTTATCTAGAAAAGTTTGTGCGAAATATCATTTACATTCCTTGGGGCTTCTAAAATCAAAGGAAAGCTAAGTACATTCGTGTGTCCATTTACAAAAATGAACTGTATTTGCATATGCTCACTGTGTGCATATACACTGAAAATGTTTGATTTATCCTGCACAGCGAAGACTGCCACTCCAGCGCCTACTGGTTCGCTGACCCTGGTATCAGTCAACGCGCGCAGTTTCTCAAGCTGTGCATAGAGCAGACCACCACATGGTGGGCCCAGTGAATCGCTATGTATGCTAGCCCCCTGAGCCAGGCAGACTCTTGCGAGGGATAGCAGACCCTCACTGTAGCTGCTAGCTGAACTTCCTCTTTTGCCTCCTCACAATTCGCCTGTTCCTGAAACAGTTGTAAACTTCTATGAGTAAAGTTCGGCCACTTAATACAATCTCAGCACTGCACATGATAACCATGTCATTATGTTTTGCAAGACTGAGAATTTTGTGAAGTACAGCCTAAATATTTTTATTACATGTGCCATTGTATTGTAATAGTATTCGATTATTAGTTGCATCTGTATCTTAGGTGTATCTGTTTTCCATATGGACAAATTTGATGCTTCGTGTTCGTCAACGAAAGCAGGCACATACGAGGGTTTTCCAGAAAGTAAGTTCAGATCGGTCGCGAAATGGACACCACAGTGAAAACCCAATGAAGCTTTGCACAGATGTGTTGGGTAGTGTATGACCGTTGATCACATCAAGACGCTCTTTTCAGTTGTGAGTGCACTGTGAGCGGGTAAAAATGCCTAGAACAACGATGTCTCCCGCCAAGTAGGAGGTCCTGCTGAGAGGCATCGCCTTAATGAATGCAGCCCACCTAACACAACTGCCACGCACTACCTTCTTCATGGCAATTCTCAGCTGCACTCTGCAGGAGCAGTGAAGACGCTTCTGCAGCCTTTTCGATGGGAAGTGTTTGATTACCCACAACACAGCCCTAATTGGCTCGTCCTGAGTATCATCTCTGTTCACATGAAACGCAGGATACGAAGACAACACTTGGGCGCAGGCTACGCGCTATACACCAGCGTAGAGAATTATTTGGAAGCACAGGCTGCTGCCTTCTATGACGATGGTGTTGGAAATTTGGTATAACGCTCCGACAAATGTCTCAGTCGGAGCGGCGACGATGTAGAGAAGTATCTGGAAAGTGTAGCTAACTCTTGCAAATAAAATGTTTCTGATTTTCACTGCGGTTTGCATTTAGCGACCGATCGGAACTTACTTTATCGACAACCATCGTACATTGACATATAAAGTGCCATTAGATTCGAGAATGACTATTATTTAACTCAGTTAAAATTTTGTTGTTAGTTCTAAAGCTTGCACGTTACGTGCTCGGCCTCGTATGTGCTATGTTTGCCGTTTGATAATCAGTGTATATTACAATATTTTGGCAGCTTTAAGTATAGTTATTACTCTGTTCTCTGTAAAATAGTCTTTTTTATTTCAGTATATACTACCTTTGTTCTATTATTTGCTGACTGCACTTGAAAATGGCCTGTAAGGCCGAACTGGCCAATGTGCGAGCTTTATTAAAGTGAATACTTGCTAACAACATCCAAGGAAGAAACTTTTGAAATATCTTTTAATTCATGAATTTCATCCATTGGTAATTGAAATTTATTTTCATAAGAGCTTAAAGGTACATTCTCATTAGAAAAAGTAGGGTTGTTCAGGTATATTACATGAAGAGTACTCTTTATTTTAGTAATTTGTAAAGCTCTAAACTTCCTCTAGAGCCGATAGCAAGAGTTTTATGAATAAGGAATCTCCGTGCTGGTTAGTTTTTCACTTCTGAGTTTTCAGTGATACTGCTGACTTCTAACGGATGCTGTAGTGTTGAGATACACGCGGGACCTCAAAAAGTAAGTTGCATATTATTATGGCTTATAACGTCCACTGAATTCCTCATCATACTTCAAAGTGCTACAGACACACGACACAATTTTTCAACACAGTTAGCAATGATCTGCTTCCAGTAATTTTCGGGTTTGCAGCCGGGTCCCATCAACATTCTGCCACGATATTTCGGCCCAGAGACTTCCAGCCATCCTCAGGTGAGTAGACGAAGTACTGAAGAGACCTGATGCAGTCATTCGATGTGCAGCAAACCCACTCATACAGATCTATATCTTCAGGCGTCCAGCTGCCATCACCCCGCACAAACCGCCGGTGTTCTTAGTATTTTGATTCATCGGACGCATGTAATATCGGATGCTGATAGCCTTAACGAAGAATTAGTGCATCTGGAGAAGGTTCTTAAAGAGAATGGCTATACTTCGCGTCAAATATGGAAGGCTATGCACAATTATAATGACAAGAAGCAACGCTCTGAGGAGACTGATGACGACTATAATCAACTGCATTCCTTCCATATACCAGGAACGTGTCTTCTAAAATAGGCAGATTTTTAGGAAGAATAATACTAATGTCATCTTCTGTCCGCCAGCAAAGTGCAGGGCCTTAGTTGGATCCGTTAAAGATGATTTACAATTGAATAAGGCGGGTTGTTTATAATATTCCCTGTGGGTGTGGCTCTGCATTTATAGGTCAGACTACACGAACATTCCAGGAATACTGAGTAGAACACGAAAGACACACCCGTCTGCCGCAACCTTTAAAATCAGCAGTAGCAGAACATTGCATTTCCATTGGACATTCAATGGAATACAATAATAATAAAATTTTAGCACCGGGTTCCAGCTTCTGGGACTCTGTAATTAAAGAATCCATGGAAATACGTCTCTCTGATAATTTAATGAATCCTGATAATGGCTTTCAGTTGGATAAAAATTGGAATCCAATTATTAAAATTATCGTTCACAATGGAATCGACATGCTCAGTCGATACTCAGCGATTAGATTGTTCTAACTTCACCACTGAGGGCAGCACACACAACTCGGCTGCCTCGCGCATGTCACCTCCTAATGCATGCGCCGTAAGTCGCCAATACGATTCGCATGCGCGGAATGCGCTATAAATACCATTACTGCATCAGGTCTCTTCCTCTCATCTCGAGGGTTGAGTCCCCCACTTCAAACTCAACAGTGACAGAGCCTGGGCTACCCTCAGGGTGCAATCTACGGTTTCGAAGCGCCTCTTGTTGTTGCTGTTGCTGTCCTATCTATCTATCTGTCTGTCTGTCTGCCTGCCTGTTCCGTCTGCCTGCTTGCCTGCCGGCCACTGTCGTCCGTCCGCCATCGCCGCCGACTGCCGCTGTTGTCATCCGTCCATCCGCCTGCCTGCCTGTTCGCCACCGTCCGGGGCTCGCCGCTGCCGCCGCCGCCGACGCCGCCTGGTGCTCGCCGTAGCCTATTGTCCGTCCGTCTCCGTCCGTCCTCCGTCGTCCATCGTCACCGCCGGCTGCTGTCCGTCCGCCGCCGCCCATCGTCGCCGCCGCCTGCTGTCCGTCCGTCCATCATGAGCCTTCCCACCTCCACTGTCATCTACACCTCCCCGGGGCTCCCCCTCTTCCATTGTCACTTCCTGGAGTGCCGCCCCTGGTTTCCCTCCTTATACCTCGCCTCCCCTCCCCCCACTCACCCATTCCCCCATCTCCTCCCCTGCTGTGTACCCCCACTTCTACACCCTTCCCCCAGCCTCCACATTCACAACAGCTCCTGCTCCTGCCCCCACCCTCATGTATGCCTCTGCTGCCACCTCTTCTGCCACCCCTCAGGTGGTTGGCTTCCTCTCTCTCACCCCCCCCCCCCCTTCGTCCCTTCATCATCTATCATTTGCGTCCCCCGCACGCATCACATCACGCACGGCTACAATCGCCACCAATGAACCAACTGTTTCTCCCAGCACCTCCACCACGCCAACAGGATCTGCCACCCATCACCTCCCTCTCCTCCCCACCCCTCCTCCATCCTCCCAGCCTGAAGTCTCCTAAAAGCCAAGAAGCACGTCATTGTTGACTCTGCTGCCGCCACTGCCCACATAAAGTCACCACCTCCTCCCCCTCCCACCTTCATCTCCATGGACACCAACCCTCCTCCTGACAAACATACCCCATCCCCCACCCTCCACACCTTTGTCCTGTCAACCCAGGACCCTAAGTTTCTTGCAGCCCGTACCCTCACCATAGACATACGAAAGTATCTACCTGGTGCTCCCATCTCGCAGCTGATTCCCCGCAGGTACTCAGTCCTCATCAAATCTCCCTCCCCCTCCCTTCACATGGATCTCCTCTGTAAACTCCTGTGCATTACGTTTGGCCCACACGCTTCCCTGACACCCTTCCTCTCCTCTTCTTCGCAGATACAGCCTACCCCCCCCCCCCCGCCCCTCCTACACTGCCATGATCAACTAGCTCACCCCGGTGATCATGGAGAATGAGGTGTTGGCGGAAGTGAATTCACACCTGGACCTGGAAATCCGCTCTGCCTGATGTATCCACAATGCCTCTGGTCCCACCTATCGCATGCCGGTCCTTTCAGAGTCCACCCCCTGCATTGACCACCTCCTCACCCAGGGTGCCCTGATTTTTCACTGTCCCCACCCTGTTGATCCCCTCCCCAATCCTACCACTGCCAGTGCTGCATCATGTACAACGTTCACCTGACCCCCAACTGCAAACCCCCCCCCCACCTGTCCCCATTGCAAGGCCTCCCACTTTCTTAAAAACAGCCCTAACCACGCCACCCCTCCTTCCTGTAACACCTGCAATGGTCCCCGTCTCACCTACTCCAAGTGTAAAGCTAAACCCCCCTCCACCCACCCCTGAGCCTACTGTCCCTGTCCGTCTCATGGATCCCCCCCTCCCATCCACCCTGAGAATTCCCTCCATTGAACCCCCAATGGCAGAAGACATCATCCGGTTCCTCACCATAGTCTTCCAAAACCTTTGCCCTTTCCAGCGCCCCATAACCCTCCAACAGATCTCCCTCGCCGCACACTCCACATTTCACCTGAAAATCTTCGCCACCTACTCCCACAACCAAGCCCACTTCACCCTCACCTGCCTCGGCACCCTAGTTTAAGCCTCTTCCATCCCCTCTCTTTAACCTCCCCCCTCTTCCCGTCATGGCGTGGCACGAGTGGTGCAACCTATTCCAGAACATCCGCTCCTTCCGCACCAACAAATACCTACTCATGAACAGCCTCTCCCACCTCTCCCAGCACAGGATGGAGTCGCCGTTGGCCACCTTAAGCATATCCCCATGCAGCCAAACCCCTCCTCAATGACCCCACCTATTCGCTCCACTGCTCCTCTTCCCTATGACTTCATTTCCCACATTGACCGCACCTTCTCCACCTGTGTGACTGCTGCCAACATAAACATCCATAGCCGCTCTCCTGCCATCCTTCAGAGGTGGCATCAGTTCCTCCCCATGATCCAAGGTGACCTTGTTCGCCTTCCCCAGCACATGCATCCCAAAAGCGACACCACCCCCGATGTTGTCATTGCCTCTGCCAACCTCCTTGGGCATATCGCCGTTGACATCCTTGATCCGAAAGGTAGCGACCACCTCCCCGTCCTTCTCACCATAATGTCTGCTCACCACCTCCATCTGCCTTCCCACCCTGCACCTCCTCTCAAGGTAGTCCATGAATACTGTCATGCAAACTGGGATGCCTACCAGGAATCCATCTCCACCCAGGTCGAAAGCCACCCTCTTACCTATTACCATCCTGACTACATCATCCACGCCTCATCCTTCCTTCAGAAAGCTACTACTGATGCCGTGGAGGCCCATGTTCCTACTAAAACCATCCCCACTATCCCACTCTCCCTCTGCAGGCTGTCTTCCTCCTCCACGAATCCTGCTGCCTATATCACTCCTTCCTGTGCATTCATAACAGGGGTACACTCCAACACCACCAGAAAATACAGCGACACGTACAGAAAATTATTACAGCAAAGAAACGCCGGGACTAGCGCCAGACCTGTACATGACTCAATGCTACCCTCCCTATCAATTCCTCCAAGTACTGGTCCACCTTCCATCACCTTACTGGTTCCCGTTCGGCACCCCATTACCCCCTTCTGCATAATGACTGACCCCTTCCCGACAATCTCAGTAAGGCCAACCACTTTGCTTCCCACCTTTACAAAGTCTTCTCCATCCCTGGTGATGCTCAATTTGGTTGTCCTCTTTTGCCCATGGAACGCGCCAATACCTCGGTCGCTCCACTTGCTCCTAGTCTCCAGTACTTAGGGCAGTTTCCCCTCTCTGACATCAACACTCCAATCACAGCACAAGATATTAAACTTATCCTCTGGTCAAAATGCAACACAGCCCCTGGTCACGACTGTGTCACCTACTGCCACCTTAGAGAAAGCCCCTTCTCCTACTCCTACCTGTGGAAGACTTCCCAGATCCTCTTATTCCTCAAACAGAACAAACCCCCTTCTCCAGAATGAGATTTTCACTCTGCAGCGGAGTGTGCGCTGATATGAAACTTCCTGGCAGATTAAAACTGTGTGCCCGACCGAGACTCGAACTCGGGACCTTTGCCTTTCGCGGGCGAGTGCTCTACCATCTGAGCTACCGAAGCACGACTCACGCCCGGTACTCACAGCTTTACTTCTGCCAGTATCTCGTCTCCTACCTTCCAAACTTTACAGAAGCTCTTCTGCGAACCTTGCAGAACTAGCACTCCTGAAAGAAAGGATACTGCGGAGACATGGCTTAGCCACAGCCTGGGGGATGTTTCCAGAATGAGATTTTCACTCTGCAGCGGAGTGTGCGCTGATATGAAACTTCCTGGCAGATTAAAACTGTGTGCCCGACCGAGACTCGAACTCGGGACCTTTGCCTTTCGCGGGCAAGTGCTCTACCATCTGAGCTACCGAAGCACGACTCACGCCCGGTACTCACAGCTTTACTTCTGCCAGTATCCTTTCTTTCAGGAGTGCTAGTTCTGCAAGGTTCGCAGAAGAGCTTCTGTAAAGTTTGGAAGGTAGGAGACGAGATACTGGCAGAAGTAAAGCTGTGAGTACCGGGCGTGAGTCGTGCTTCGGTAGCTCAGATGGTAGAGCACTTGCCCGCGAAAGGCAAAGGTCCCGAGTTCGAGTCTCGGTCGGGCACACAGTTTTAATCTGCCAGGAAGTTTCATATCAGCGCACACTCCGCTGCAGAGTGAAAATCTCATTCTGGAAACATCCCCCAGGCTGTGGCTAAACCATGTCTCCGCAGTATCCTTTCTTTCAGGAGTGCTAGTTCTGCAAGGTTCGCAGAAGAGCTTCTGTAAAGTTTGGAAGGTAGGAGACGAGATACTGGCAGAAGTAAAGCTGTGAGTACCGGGCGTGAGTCGTGCTTCGGTAGCTCAGATGGTAGAGCACTTGCCCGCGAAAGGCAAAGGTCCCGAGTTCGAGTCTCGGTCGGGCACACAGTTTTAATCTGCCAGGAAGTTTCAAACCCCCTTCTGTCACCTTTTTCTCTCGTCCCATCTGCCTCACCTCCGTCCTCAGTAAGGTCTTCGAATCCATCCTCTCCTGCCATATCCATCAGCACATTACTCTTCCCCCTTACCCAGTGTGGCTTCTGACGCTCCTTCTCCACCAAAGACCAACTCCTTAACCTTGTCCATCTTCTCTCCCTCCAGCTTAATTCCTGTCACTCTGCCATGTTTGTTTCCCTCGACATCCAAAATGCTTATGACCACATATGGCATACCTGTCACCTCTTTAAACTCCAAATCTACACCCTGCCTATCAGTTTTGTCCATCTGCTCGCTTCCTTCCTCTCACTCTGTCCTTCCTATATCATCCTCCACAACACCAACTCCTGTATGTTTTATCCCATTGCTGACATCCCCAGGGCTTCATCCTCTCCCCTCTCCTCCTGTACACTGCCGATATGCTCAAGCCGCCCCCACCTGCTTACCTCCTCAAATATGCTGATGACACCGCCCTCCTGGCTCTCTATCCTACCCTCCAATGGTCTCAACGCACCCTCAAAACCCACCTTGACCAGTTCGGCACTTGGTGTAACCAGATGTTCCTTCGTTTCAACCCCTCCAAAACCCAGGCAATCATCATAGGCTGCACTGCCTGCTCCTTCTGTCTCCACAAATTCTACCTCACCATTTATAGTCATCCCATCCTGCTCACCCCCACCCTGAGATACCTTGGCCTGACCCTCTACTGTCACCACACTTGGACCCCTCACCTGCTGATCATCCAGCAGAAAGCCCATTCCCGCCTCCGGCTCCTGAGACTCCTGCCTGGCTGGACATGGGGATTGCAACCTTCCACCATCCTCCACACCTACAAATCCCTCATCCATCCTATCCTCTGTTATGCCAGCGTTGCCTGGATCTTCGCCCCCCCCCCTCCAAGCTTTTACAAGGCCCTCCAAATTCTCAAACACAATCCACTCCACCTTGCCTTCCGTGTCCACCTTCCTTCCCCCACAAGACTCCTGTATGCTTGATCCCCCCACCCCCTGGTTTCCTCCTTCCTCTACAAAAAATGGTTCAAATGGCTCTGAGCACTATGGGACTCGACTGCTGAGGTCATAAGTCCCCTAGAACTTAGAACTACTTAAACTTAACTAACCCAAGGACAACACACACATCCATGCCCGAGGCAGGATTCGAACCTGCGACCGTAGCGGTCGCGCGGTTCCAGACTGTAGCGCCAGAACCGCTCGGCCACCAGCGGCCGGCCCTTCCTCTACATCCCCCACCAATAGCCACACTCCAATCTCTGTATCCCTCCCTCTCTCCACCTCCACACCCTCAATCTCCTTCATCAGGGCTATTTCCAGCACTTCCGCCTCCCGGATGTTGAACTTCGCTGTGACATCTACCCCAACTGTAACTTGTCCCCCCCCCCTCCCCAGGTCCCCTTTTTCCTCTCCCCTCCTTCTCCCAGAGTGGATTTTCTTCCCTCCCTCCTTAAGTCCCTGCACCCCCTCCTCGGCTGTTTTCCTCTCCCATCCCTTCACTCCCTAGCCCTCCTTCAGCGCCCCCCACCTCATGCCCCTTTCTCTCCCCTCCTCCTCGCCTCCTTCTCCCTTTTTCCTTGTTCCCCTCCCCTTGGCAGATCCTTCCAGGTTCTTATTCGTTATCAGTGTGCTGCATTAGTGTTGTGTCTCGGTGCTGTAATACAGTGTCATGTAGTGATGTGGTTTTAATTGTGTGCTCGACCTGTTTATCGTCCATTACTGTTCCGTGCTACGCCGTCCGTCACGTGGCTGTTTTAATCGTTCTACGACTTTTTATGCTCCAGCTGTACTTTGCCTGGTGCCTTTTCATCTAGTGTGTGTTTTTTGTGTAACAAACTTTTTTAGATTTTTGTCTCCGATTTACAGTCACCGCTTTGTATGATTTCTTATGTTCCGCCTTTTTTGTTTCTATATTCCGCCATGTTTTCTTCTTTATATTGGTTTAAATGTCTTCCTGTCTATTTATGTCTCTCAGCTGAAGAGCAGCGTTTATGCTGCTGCCAGCCGGCCCCTGATGGAGAATGGGAATTACAATAAAGGAAAAATGGTCTCTTCAGTACTTCGTCTACTTAGCTGAGGATGGCCGGACGTCTCTGGGCCGAAATATCGTGGCAGAATGTTGATGGGATCTGGCTGCAAACCCGAAAATTACTGGAAGAAGAAATACGCTGGGAAAATTTCGTAAGTCACACAAATTAACTGTATACAGTTATTGGAACATTCTGTCACTCGTTCAGTACATCGACTTTAGAAATCTGCTCCTTAGTCACGGAACTATTCTAGGGCCGCTGCATGAATGTCCCCATACTCGGAAAATCTGAGATTGCTGCCAGTCAGTTCCCGGATTCCCTGGATATTGTCGTCTGTGTTCGATGTCGATGGCCTTTCTTCCCGATCAGTATCACTTACGTCTCTGCAGCTTGATAAGATTTTTGGCACCATATCGCTACAACTGGAGGCAACACTGCATTTGGGACACATACCGCCAGAATTTCAAGGTGAATCTGTATGCAATTTAGAAATTTTGCCTACAAGACTAATACTGTCCTGCGTACTTCATCTTTGAAGTACGTTTCCAGTTGCTGCGCAATTTCACTCCCACACTGTACCGCGCTTGCTACCCTTCCGGATATCTGAGAGCATTAAATCAGCAGCTTTCGGGACACGGGGAGGAGCCCCTGCTCCTGATTGAATGCACCGGGCGCATTAACGAAGAAGATCCGTGTGCCACCCAGTCTGAATGTGGTTTTTAGGCAGTGTTCCACATACGAATAGGGGAATACCGAGCTCATACCCACGTCCCACTTCAGTTACACGATTTGCACACATTTACAACACATTCTCACATTTTCATATGCGATAACACTCGATGGAGACAGATGGTGTACGCTAGTTACATCCTGGAAGAAGTGGTGGCGTCAGGAAGGCATCCGACTACCCGCTACTACTAACACTGCCAATTCGGAATTAACTTGCCAACCCTGTATAGACACGGATAAGGCTGAAGAAGAAGAAGAAAACTATGATACAACCGTTATCTGTACTGCAGTAGAACTGTGAGCACGAAACCCAGAACGCGTATTTTCTTCTGACAAGGCGCCAGTCTTGTTGCGCTATGGTCTTATTGTGGAACGACATGTGTAACTTACATTTCGATGTTCCCTCGTATATTTTTCAGTATGCTAAGGCAGTCTATTTTTCAAAAAAAAAGGTTCAAATGGCTCTGAGCACTATGGGACTCAACTGCTGTGGTTATCAGTCCCCTAGAACTTAGAACTACTTAAACCTAACTAACCTAAGGACATCACACACATCCATGCCCGAGGCAGGATTCGAACCTGCGACCGTAGCGGTCGCACGGTTCCGGACTGCGCGCCTAGAACCGCGAGACCACCGCGGCCGGCAGTCTATTTTTCCTCAACGGCTGTTAGTATCAGTTAGTTGATACAGATACGAAAGTTTTCCCATAACCTCAGAACCCCTGCCAAAGTGATAATTCATAGTATATGCGGTTTGGTAATAGCTTAAGGGAATTTCTGGTTCATTACAGGGAGGATGCTAATAGGTCTATAGCTTCTTATGAATTGTCTCCTTTCTTATAAAATAGAATGATTACAGCTATGTTCCAGTTATGGATAAGGGTTTTCTTTTGCAAAGGCTCTGCAAATAGTGTTTTCCCATCGGATGTAAATATTCCTATTGAATATTGATAATACACAGCAGCAGCCAGCCGCAATTTAGTTTTGGTTTACATTGTTAAAAAACGCAAGTTACCAGTTTCTGATTTATACATAAATCGTCAGACGGCTTGTATTCTTTTATCAGAAGACGTGAACATTGGTTGAAAGATGAGTTGCTTTAGGATAAATAAAAATTCACAATTTAAAAAGTGGGACTATGATGGTTGCACTTCAAAGTCGTTTTAGAATGCAACTTAAGTGAAACGACAACTAGAATTTTTTTCATCGTCTTTTTCGAACGGATAACACTTAAGTAGCTCTTCATATTTACACATAGACTCTTTACGCTCGTCATTACTGTTCAATTTCGTTGGTAATCAACCCCAAATATTTTGACGAACAACGTGTTTCGAGTCACTTATCTCAGAGGAAAAGAAATAAAAGGTCGCCACAAGCTACATGAGCGTCAAAGGTGTTGTGAAATGGTGATACAGCACATCGATACGGAGGTGCATATTACTGCAAAGTTAAATTGAGAGGGATATTTTAGGTTTCTATCGAAATGCGAAAACCTCTTATTGTTTTAACCTCTTAAGAAGTGTAACCCCGACGAATTTCTGCTTAAAGCGACAAATGCAGTTAGTAACTGGTAGACGATATTTTATCAGTTTCTGGAGGTTACTTCAGTCACAGTTCGTTGCCCCTGAGCTGCGTAGGTGGACGCTTTCATTTGTGCTTCAGACCGAGGAGGCTGACGCTAACCTCTGTCTACGAGTCTTCAGATTTCCGGTTATACCAGTCCTCATTCTGCTGACCACGTCCCGAAACTGTGGCATTATCCGCCATGTCTTCATTCCACTACAGCGACAGGAGACCGCTTGCTAGGCTGCACGCCGACTTGTTCGCCCACTTCTCTACAGCAACAGTTCGTGCTTACCGCGACATGACGGCTCCTTTATCGGCTGACAATTTTAGGTCAATCATGTCGATCGCGGTCAGCCGAAACTCCGATCTAAAACGAACGAGGCATTTAAAAATATACAGAGGGTCAGAAACAGTCCGAAAAGCTTGTAAGGGTATTGCTGGTAGGTTGCGCTGAGAAATAACTGTGCAGAGAAAAATTCGATACGGTGCACAGTTTCCGAGTTAATTAGCATTGAAGTTAAGCCAATGAGGCCGTTGCGTCCGCGAACTCAAGCAGCCCGCCAGAGATGGGTTCGCCAAAATTTTTCTGCATTTGGTTTCCTAAAATCAAATTAGAGAGCGATACAAAGATTGGGCATGAGGCGGTAATAAAAATTGAACCAGAGCCAAACAATGAACAGTCTCGTGAGCTATCATTTTAGTCACGAGAATAACTGATGCTAATTTTATCTGGCGGACGATTTGAGTTTGCGCGCGCAGCTGCCTTATTGACTAACTTCAATACTGATTAACTCAGAGACGCCGTAACATATCGAATTTTTTTCTTAACAATTATTTCTCATTACAACCTACCCTGCAACACCCCTAAAATCTTTTCAGGGTGGTTTTGAGCACCCGGTATACCGTGTGTTTCTCCTAAGTCTTCAGCCACCTTCTCTATGGTGTTCGGAACATAGTTTCACGCATGTCTTTGTGATGTGTAGTTGCAGTAAGCTCAATCCAGAACTCTTCAGCGAGTGTTTTGTGTGACGTCAGTGTCAGTATGAACTTTCAGTTTGGTTCTCATTTCGAATAAATTGTCATTTAAATAGTAATTTTTCTTGTAAGAGCAGAACTGTTCAGAAGTCTCAGATTAGTCTGCTTCGAAGTTCAACACAAGTACACTTACTAATGATAATGGTAATACACAAAGAATTATCATTTTACTGTAATTAAACAACGCGTGTGCTTCGCCCTTATATTTGATGTGTCGGCAGCTGGGCCAACACCTTGTAGAATGAAGTGGCTGAAAGTGCACGCTAAACTAACGCAGACGGGCGTGAAGTACTGGAACATGAGACTTATTAATGAATAAGAAGAACAGTACGTAGCTGGAATAATATACTTAACTTTATTCTCTTGTTAGAATACATCTCTTGAATAGTAGTAAGCTATAAGCACTGATACAAATGGCGCCTTGCTAGATAGTAGCTATGGAATAAGCTGAAGGCTATTCTATCAGTCTCTCGGCAAATGAGAGGAAGACTTGGTAGGTCTGGTCGCAAGCTATGTCGTCCGTACAACTGGGGCGAGGTCATGTCCGTGTCTTGTGACCTGCCATGTGGTGGCGCTAGGATTGCGATTACACAGTGGCGACACGCGGGTCCGACATGTACTACAGGACCGCGGCCGATTTAAGTTACCACCTAGCAAGTGTGGTGTCTAGCGGTGACACCACAATATTCTCACAGTAGTGTCGTATGGAAGACAAAATCCGTCGCTGCCGAAAACACTGATGTTGTGGTTATTCTTTTTTGTCATCATCAGTACTTATCTGCGAACTAGATATTTCACGATACTGAGGTCTACTTGATATCAACTGAGCACATGTAACGAAAATTACAATTCAAACAGACCTTTTGTTTAAAATATGAACCAGATTTACATCGTCTTTAACAATGGATTTTACATGAAATATCAGATGGACTTCCTTGTTGAGGTTACTTTCATTTAATTGTTAACAAAAGGAAACTGAAAATACCCTATAAAGCACTGAAGAAACGATATCGTAAACCGGGTAAACTTAAATCGCTGTGATTACTTTGACTACTCATGCGCCAAAAGTTTTACAGCTGACGAAGCTGTTGCGACCTATAATTGTGTACAATAAAGTGTGTTAAAATCTGGTTGTGCAGAATCCACCGATATCACCTAACTGCAACGCCATTGATGTTTTCAACTGTATCATGTATATTACTCTATTAATTCTCGAAACACACCACTGATTAATATTTTATTCACACGTGTATATCTGCCAGCAAGTTACTATTTTTGAGGTCATGCGCGTGATTTCTCTATTTTGGGGTTAGTTTGAAAAAAAAACTGGTTCCAATGGCCCTGAGCACTATGGGACTTAACTTCTGAGGTCATCAGTCCCCTAGAACATGTAAACAGGCAGAATGGGGCGCTGCGGTCGGCAACGCCTATATAAGACAACAAGTGTCTGGCGCAGTTGTTAGATCCGTTACTGCTGCTACAAGGCAGGTTATCAAGATTTAAGTGAGCTTGAAGGTGGTGTTACAGTCGGCGCACGAGCGATAGGACACAGCATCTCCGAGGTAGCGATGAAGTGGGAATTTCCCTTTATGACCATTTCACGAACGTACCGTGAATATCAGGAATCCGGTAAAATATCAACTCTCCGGCATCGCTGCGGCCGGAAAAAGATCCTGCAAGAACGGGACCAACGACGACTGAAGACAATCGTTCATCGTGATAGAAGTGCAACCCTTCCGCAGACACTGCTGCAGATTGCAATGCTGGGCCATCAAAAAGTATCAGCGTGCGGACCATTCAACGAAACATCATCGATATGAGCTTTCCGGGCCGAAGGCTCACTCGTGTACCCTTGATGACTGCATGACAAAAACCTTTACGCTTCGCCTGGACCCGTTAACATCGACATTGTACTGTTGATGACTGCAAACATGTTGCGTGGTCAGACGAGTCTCGTTTCAAATTGTATCGAGCGGATGGACGTGAACGGGTATGAAGACAATCTTATGAATCCATGGTCCCTGCATGTCAACAGGGGACTGTTCAAGCTGGTGGAGGCTCTGTAATGGTGCAGGGCGTGTGCAGTTGGAGTGATATGGGACCCCTGATACGCCTAGATACGACTCCGACAGGTGACGCGTACGTAAGCATCCTGTCTGGCCACCTGCATCCATTAGTGTCCATTGTGGTTCCCGATGGACTGGGGCAAATCCAGCAGGACAACGCGAACACCCCACACGTACAGAATTGCTACAGAGTGGTTCGAGGAAGACTCTTCTGAGTTTAAACACTTCCGCTGACCACCAAACTCCCCAGACATGAACATTGTTGAGCATAACCTGGATGCCTGGCAACGTGCTGTTCAGAAGAGATCTCCACCCCGTCGTACTCTTAAGGATTTATGGACAGCCCTGCAGGATTGATGGTATCAATTTCCTCCAGCACCACTTCAGATATTAGTCGAGTCCACGCCACGTCGTGTTGCGGCATTTCTGCGTGATCGCGGAGGCCCTACACGATCTTAGGCAGGTGTACCAGTTTCTTTGACCCTTTAGTGTATTATACTAATTAGTATACAATGCTTTCATGCAAGCCCCTGTGTCCACTATCACAAATATCACAGAAGTTAAAAAAAAACAGTGACGATAATCACATCTGAATCAGAAAATCGGTCAAAGTATACCCGGTTTACGGTACCTGACAATTCTTAGTGGAGGTATCGATATACAGTATTATGATGTATTGTATAAGCGTCGGATCAATAGAGAACATCACTGAAGAACTGAATACGGATATGTATGGTAGGATGAGAGAAAAGTTCATTTGATGGTGAACTGTCGCAGTGCAAATAATAATTGCAGTAGCAGATGTGATACTACTTACAAAAAAAAAAAAAAAAAAAATAAGTTAGTGGTAAGACCTTATTGGACCAAACTGCTTAGGTCATCGATCCATAGGCTTACACACTACTTAATCTAACTTAAACTAACTTACGCTATGGGTAACACACATACCCTCGCCCGAGGGAAGACTCGAACCTCCGACGGGGTGAGCTGCGCCGACCGTGACAAAAGGTTTTAGACCGCGCCGCTACCCCGCGCGGCCCATCTACAGCAACCGGCGTATAGCAGGCGTTACCGTTGTAGAACAGTAAGAGAATATAGAAAAGAAAAACACGAGCTTCTTGCCAGACCGCGAAGTCGCAAAGGGATGTCTTCCGGCCACCATGTCATCCTCTGCCTTGTGGCGTCATACGAGTGCGGTATGTAGAGGCATGTGGTCAGCACAGCGATCTCCCTTCGGGATTATAGACTTACTAGACCGGGGAGCCGCTACTACACGGTCAAATAGGTCTTCAATTGCCATCAATAGGCTGAGTGCCCCCGGTACCAGCCCTCCCACCAAGGAAAAATCCTTGACAGTAGCTAGAACCGAACACGGGTCCTCAACACGGCAGCCTGGTACACTGACAATTCAGCTACAGAGGGGGACTAGAGATACTAGATAGCGTATTACAAAACATAGTTATCTCTTTCGTCTTTGTTGTAGAGGGTTGGTCACTGAAAGCAATTGTTGCTACTACTACATGTGCTCCATTTTCACGGAGAAAAAAGAAACCAAGAACAGGGTCTTACGTCTCCTCCACGACGCTGTCATAACAGAAAAATCCTCAGATTAGCTAATTACGGAGAATGAAATCGGCAGCGTTATTTCCAGAGAAACCCTCGCGGCATTTGCCATAAGCGATTTAGCGAAAGCACGGAAATCTTAAATCTTGATGGTCGGGTTGGGATTTGAGGAATACTCTCCAGAATGCGAATCCACTGCACTACCTCACTCGGCACTTTTTTACTTTACCGATAACAGCAGACGTACAAACAAAAATGAACAAGTACCACGAAACATACTTCGAAATAACACTAACGAATGTGGGTACAAAGCATTCATTTTTTAAGCGATTTAACTCTGAAATCGTAATTTTATAATTAGCAAATAATTTTGTTCACATTAAAGATGACTCTGGCTTACACACGTTGCCAGTTCTGGCTGTTTCTAGTCAGCTTTTGCTGTGGAACTTTATTCAGCACAGACTGTTACATTAGAATCGTCAGACAAACAGTAAGAAATAACCTACACTAACCCCGGAGCGTGTTAGTAATTCGTCACACCTAAGATACATTGTCGCATCAAATGAATTTTGATCAATTTTGTTTTCCACAACGTAATATCGTTTGAAACTTTACGTGCCCATTTCTGACTAGCAATTCAGTTGAGTAGTTTCTGCACACTTATTTGGAATTAAAAAACATTTTGGAAGCTCAAGATAGTTACAAACTTTAACTCTATCACACGGAAGTAGCTACGGAGCGACTTGAATGCTTCTATCTAGATACTTGTTAATCCGTTCGGCGTAGAAACAGAAAAACATGATATTTTTTGAATACTCTGATGAAAAAGGAATGAGGGACGTTTAGAATTTAGCATCTCGTTGACGACGAGGAGATAATAGACACAGCAGAAGCACGGTTTGGGGGAATGGCGGGAAAGGAAACAGACCTTGTCTTTTTCAAAAGAACAATCTCAGCATTTGATTTTAGTGATTTATAGAAGCTACGGAAAACATACGTCTGGCGGGTCGGATGGGTGCTGAACGGCCGTCTTCCCGAGTACTGCTCAAGTGTACTAACACTGCACAATATATCTCATGCTCCATTTCTACTGACCGTGTCGAGGAGGCACTGAAAAAATGGTTCAAATGGTTCTGAGCACTATGGGACTTAACATCTGAGGTCCTCAGTCCCCTAGAACTTAGAACTACTTAAAACTAACTAACCTAAGGACATCACACACATCCAGGCCCGAGGCAGGATTCAAACCTGCGACCGTAGCGGTCACGCGGTTCCAGACTGTAGCGCCTAGAACCGCACGGCCACCCCGGCCGGCGGTAAGGATTCCTTGTCCGTAATGTTAAAATATAAATGTAGTCTATTCGTGTTGAAGGTTGTAGGAAATGGAGTTACAATTATATCCCACGAGTATATGTGCCTACAGCCGTGAGAAGTCAACATATAAAAAATGATATAATATGTTAACAAGCCACAACCACAATAAGATATATGCTTAAGAAATGTTTTTGGTTTGAGTTTAAAGTTCATGAGTTTTGTGCTTAGAGTATTTAAAGTTTCATTTCAGTTGTTCTGAATGGTTTTCCACTAACGAATCAACACCTCTGTCTTCTTGCAAGATCGGAGCAACATGTCGGTTTCTGTAAGTGATCCATCATTTTTACAGCGAAGGGTCGTTGGATCGTTGGAACAGTTACCAGCTGAACATGTTGAGCTGCCAGAGGAGATACTTGGAGACACGAACGGAGAGCGAGTTTGATGCACTACCTACAATATTAAAGTCATGAAAGAGTCGTTTTCATCTTCAGCTCGGTTTACTGCCTCTGTCTCTTTAACTCTGTTTTGTAACCTTCCAGAAAATTTTTTGTACCCGGCATTGATATGCTGCTGAAAAGCCAATCTGTTTCGTCAGGGACAGAACGAACAGGTTTGTTTTTATGTTTTTTTTTCGGAAAATTCAGAACTTTGTCGACTCCTTTGGGTTTGTTCCGGACTATGTTGATATCGTTGTCAGAGCTGATAAGTCATCATCTTCAGGAACAGTGGAAGCTTAACCATTAACAGTGTCGCTATCGTTTGTTTGATTTTCAGTAAACTGCGAGTCATCCATGACATCAAGAATATTACTGCCATGCCTGGAAGAAATTAATTTTAACAAACAAATAAAAAATTACTTTCACCAGAGGATATGCCTTTTGTTATTTATTTATAAAGGTCCCACCAAGGCAATAATTGTACTACAATGTATTTTAATGCAAGACCACCATACTCTGGCAGGATGTTCTGTTTAAAAATATCAGTTCAAGAATAATTTTAATACTCACTGGTTATTAACTGGCAATGCGGACAGTAAAAACACCATTTATTTCTCGTACTTTCAGGTTTTCGAGTTTGTTGCAGCTTGACCACTTTTTGTCTCTCTCCTTCAGAGGACATTCCTATGGGCATCTCGCAGTTTCTTCCATTCTGTTTATATAACAGCCTCTATAGCAACAACTCTTTGTTTTTAGGTATCTCGCTACTGAAAACTCATACAATACTATATGCTTCATCTGCAGAGCCGGCATTAGCACTGTATCGCCGATTATAAACCAAGCGCGTGACGCTCTGTGGCGTACAATGCAACCTTTGTACATGCCAACAACCTCTGAAAATTCCTGTACGACCGTTGCTGCAGAATTTCACGATAGGTGGAATTTTCCTCACTGCATCGGTGCAATAGATGGAAAAAAAAAGACATTAGAATTCTGGCACTACGTTCATATGAATCGTCTTACTGCAATTACAAAATATGTATATTACTGTACACTGTTGTTGAGTTTGATAGATGTTGACAGGTTTATAGCCGTAGACGTGGTGATCATATGGAAAGGAAAGCGATTCCTTCATATTTGCAAACAGTACACCTGGGAAAAGAATGCCTGCCTACAGCATTTCAGTGCCAAAAGACGAGCCGCTAGTACCGGGACTAGCCTCTGTTCCATATGTTATTGTGGGAAATGAAGGTCTCCCCCTGCAGAGGTACCCTGATTCGTCCCTATCCACGATGAGAAGAGAGTTAACTACTGCAGAGTGAGACGGTGCAGACGTGTTTACTTGCCCAACGGTGGAGATTGTACTTTCGGTCGTTGCAGTGCAAACTTGACACTGTGCGTAAATTAATAAAAGCCACAGTAATACTACACAGCTACTTGTGCGGTAAAGGTGACGGTACAACAGCTGGGTCACCAGAAGAAATTTTGGATACCTACACAACATACTGGAATCCTCTTCAAAAAACTTCTGCTGCAGCTACAAAGGAGAACGCCGCAATAAGGAACCACTTTGTCGAATTCTTTAACTCTCCTGAAGAAAGCGCGGCTTGGCAGTGGCGCCAAGTTGCTAACCAGTAATTACAACAGACATATAAGAAATAAGTATTCTTTTAATACTGCATCTAGTTTCAAGAAGAGTACTGTAAGAGTTTTTCCAATATGCCATTGTAACTGATTTCTGCAAATAAACTGTAATTAATACGTAATTATAATGTATGATGATTATTTTTATTTGAAAGAGAAAAGCGATTTACAAGCAGTATACACATCAAGCAGCCCGCATCTCGTGGTCGTGCGGTAGCGTTCTCGCTTCCCACGCTCGGGTTCCCGGGTTCGATTCCCGGCGGGGTCAGGGATTTTCTCCGCCTCGTGATGGCTGGGTGTTGTGTGATGTCCTTAGGTTAGTTAGGTTTAAGTAGTTCTAAGTTCTAGGGGACTGATGACCATAGATGTTAAGTCCCATAGTGCTCAGAGCCATTTGAAGCATTTGAACACATCAAGCTGAGGGTGCAAACCATCGAAACACGTCGGGGAAGAAAATAAAATCTATTTCAGTTTGTTCTTTGTCATTAAAAACGGTCGCAGATTCTTGATGAAGTCCATCGTGGACTAAATAGGATTATTTTTATTTCACTGTCAATTAGCATCTAACAAAGGAAATCAGTAACAAATACTTGTCAGCTTCTAATTTCAAAGCCAACTTTCATACACCCATTAATTTACCAAAAAAACTGTTTGCACGTGTTCTAGTGAAAAAAAGAACATGATATTAACTTAATTGAATTCGGCGTTTTACTTTCAGTCATTTAGCCAGGGGAACGACGCAGCGTTTATTATAACAATTCCTTACAATTTCTGAATTAGTGATTGATATACAATTTTAGTTAATTATTCAAATATTATTTTTAAAAAATTAAATGGATGTAGAATAAGAAGTATATTGATATCTAGAGATTTATTGTTTACTTTCGTAGCGAAGAACAAGTAGGGGTCACATCCTCCAGGTCTATCTGGATAATGTCACTAAAATAAAGGAGAATACGAAAACACGAAATAATCTTCCATAACAAGGAAAAAGTTGCATAGTCGTAATACGGACTCAGTACTGCAGTCTTAACTCCACCGTAAAATACAGCACGAAAAGAACTTTTCGTACTTACTTGGCTTCCCTAAAGCTTGTGAAACTTCTTCCCAAGCTACAGGTAAGTAACGCAAGTTAGCATATCTGTATTCCAACTTTGAGAAGTCCCAGAGCACCGGATACTCTCGTTCTTGATCAATTAATGCAGACATATTGCACAATAAATACACAGTCAGTAACAGAGCTGTTCAACAGAGAGCACGTGGTTTGTGATGCAGTGTAGTGCGCATGGGCGAGCCGAGATAGCGAGGCTACGTGTGCAGGCGTTGCTCGAGATACGCGTATTATGCATCACGGCTGGACGCGACGCCATATCTTCAGTGACTCTGTAACCACCTCCTCATGTGCATATTGTCAGAGCATGGTCCCACGCTCGACTGCCTCCTCATGGAGGGAACCCTCATCTACAACTGCCATCATAAAGTTGAATCCTCCAAATTCCCCCCTCCCCCTCTCCCTATCCTACAGATGCCAAAAATGCCTCCTCTATAATGACCACCTTACTCCAGATTCTACGATTCCTCCCACTTGCCCTCAGTCCTACTTCCTTAAGCAATGTCCCAAACTTGGTTCCCCGCCCATCCGCAACTCATGTAATGATGCACACCGTACGTAGTCTGCAAAGTGCAAGGCCAAACCCCCACCCATCAAACCTGAATTAACTGTGCCTGTCCATCCTATTGACCATCCCATCCATCCTAACAACTCCATCCACCTGCCACCCACTGCTCAGGACATCATCCCTTCCAACACTCACACACCCTTCAGCAAATTGCCCTTGCCACCTGCTCAGTGTGCCACCTCAAAACCCAAACCATATACTCCCAAAATCAAGTCCACTTCCTACTCCATTGTCCAAACATTATCGCATAAATCTCTCCATCCCTAACCCAGGCTACCAGCTTCCTAGCCTCTCATCATGGCATGGTAGCACTACAGCATCCTATGCAGCATCATTTGCTTCCTCCCCACTGACAAGCGTCAACATATTCATCCTCAATGAAATGTTCCTCCAACAACACCACTTCGTCCATATGTCTCCGTATCTCCTCCACTGCACTGATAACCCCCTCCCCCTAGTCCAGGGTGGAGTAGCAGTTGGCCATCACAGGAATATCCCCACTCGGCTACAACCTTTACTCAATAATCCTCCTGGACATCTGATCCTCAGCCTCTTTTTCAAAACCCTAACCATTTCCTGTACTACCATCTACATCTGACCTAATAACTCCATCACCTATCATTTGCTGGCTGTTGTGGCCAAGCAGTTCTAGGCGCTTCAGTCTGGAACCACACGACCGCTATGGTCGCAGGTTCGAATCCTGCTTCGGGCATGGATGTGTGTGATGTCCTTAGGTTAGTTAGGTTTAAGTAGTTCTAAGTTCTAGGGGACTGATGA
Organism: Schistocerca nitens; assembly: GCF_023898315.1. Taxonomy (NCBI): domain Eukaryota; kingdom Metazoa; phylum Arthropoda; class Insecta; order Orthoptera; family Acrididae; genus Schistocerca; species Schistocerca nitens. The sequence goes on along the minus strand of NC_064616.1, from coordinate 552,583,562 downwards.
CCTCTTATGTTAAGTCCCATAGTACTCAGAGCCGTTTGAACCATTTTTGAACCTATCATTTCCTCACCCAAATTGACTATATCTTTCCCTCTCACATTATTGCCACCAACCCATCATCCATAGTTGATCCCCCACAGAACTCCAGGGGTGACATCAGTTTACAGACTCCCTCCAAGGTAATGTTGTGCTCATTCCAGAGCACATTCGTCCTGAAAGCAACACCACCACAGATGTTGGCCTAGCATCTCCCAAACTCTTTAGATGCCTTACGGCACAAGTCCTCAACCTAATTGGAAGTGACCAGCTACCTGACGTCCTCACCATATCCTATAATCTATTCCACCCCCATACATCCATTCCAGTCTCCAACGCCGGCCGCGGTGGCCGTGCGGTTCTAGGCGCTGCAGTCCAGAACCGCGGGACTGCTACGGTCGCAGGTTCGAATCCTGCCTCGGGCATGGATGTATGCGATGTCCTCAGGTTAGTTAGGTTTAAGTAGTTCTAAGTTCTAGGGGACTGATGACCTGAGATGTTAAGTCCTATAGTGCTCAGAGCCATTTTTTTTTAACCAGTCTCAATCCAAAACTTGTCCATGACTATTCCCCCTGCCTACCGGAATGCCTACCAGGAGTCCAAAGCTACCCAGATAGAAAGCCATCTCCTAACCTTCCAGCAACCCTATAATCTCACCCATGCCACAACCTTCCTGTAGCAGACCCTGTTAGATGCTATCTCCACCCATATCTCCGCTAAAGCCATATATCCTCATCACCTCTCTCTCCCAGCATAGGTCATTCTCCTTCTCCGTGAATCCTATTGCATATATTACTCCTTCTTATGGACTCGAAACTGGGACACATCCACACACCACTCGCAGGTACAGCAACACATTGGAAATTTACTCACTGCCAAGAAACGCTGGGACTGGCGACAGACATGCACCAGCCACAACGCTACACTCCCTGTTAACTCCTCCAAGTACTGGAAAGCATTTCACCAACTTACTGACACCCATCCCATCCCTCACTACGCGATCCTTCACAACAATCCCCACTTACCTGATGATCTTAACAAAGGCAACCACTTTGCATCCTATCTTTCTGACACCTTCTGCATCCCTTACAATCCTCACTTTGAATACTCGCAATTCTATACTTTCCACGAACGTACAGATACCACAGGCCCATTCCTGACCCCCAGCCTCCAGTACTTGAACAGCATACCAGATACAGAATTAAACATTCCAATCACAGCACAGGACCTTGGAATAACCTACAACTTGCAACTGACATAGAAACCTCACTTACTAACCATCCAACAGAAAGCCCACAATAGGCTAAAACTACCAAATGATTCAAATGGCTCTGAGCACTATGGGACTTAACATCTGAGGTCATCAGTCTTCTAGAACTTAGAACTACTTAAACCTAACTAACCTAAGGACATCACACACATCCATGCCCGAGGCAGGATTCGAACCTGTGACCGTAGCAGTCGTGCGGTTCCGGACTGAAGCCCCTAGAACTGCTCGGTCACAGCAGCCGGCTAAAACTACTAAAACTACTAACTGGCTGAACATGGGGATTACACCACTCCACTATCCTATACACATACAAATCCCTGATGTGCCCAATCTTTTGGTATGCCTGTGTTGCATGGATATCTGCAGCATCAAGTTCTATAAGTTCCTCTAGATCCTTGAACATCATGCTTTTTGCCTTGTTTTCTGCATCTGCTTACCTTCCCCCACACGGATCCTTTACTAACTCATCAAATTTCCGCCTCTCCTCATGCACATAGAACGCCTCCCAGTAAACTAAACCATCTGCAAATTAGACTCCAACAATCCTGTTGTGCGTCCTCTCAGATCCTAGGGTGCTGCTACGAATCTTACCCATGCTCCACCTGCACACCCTCCACATCCTCTCCCAAGGAAATTTCAACCACCTCCCTTTCCTAGAGCATAAACTCTACCATGAAATGTACCCCTATTACCAACTCTAAATCCACCCCACCCTCTCCTCCCCCTACAGGACCTCCCTCCTCTCCCCCTTTCCACACCTCCTCCTTTTCCCCTTCCCAGTCGCTCCTCACTCCCTTTTCCCTGTCAAATTCACAGATCCCCCTGCCAGCTACCTCTCGCCCCCTGTTTCCTAACAGCCATCCCTATTGCCATTTCTTACTAGCCCTCAGTTCCCAACCCCATCCCTCTCCTGTTTCCCTCTGTAACTACTTTTCCTTTCGTCTACCATCCCAGGACAGGTCCTTTAATTTTTTAGTGCAAGTGTGCAGTGCTTCGTTTTTAATGGTCAGTGTCTCTTCTGTGTTGTTTTGTGTTTTTCCAGGGTTTTTCGAGTGTTTTTAGGGTTCTTCGTGTGTTTTTTTTAAACATTGCTGTCCGACCATATTTTTTATCACAATTTATCAACTATTCGTTCAGTGAGCCTTATTACATTCGCCTTTCATAACCCTCACATTTCACCACTATTTTAAAATCATTGTCATTGTTTCTTCATGTTTATATGTTAGCGCCTAAGTGTGTTTAGTCCCTTGGCTGTACCTGCTACCAGCCCCCCCCCCCCCCCCCCACCCTTCCTGGCCCACATAGGGCGAGGGGGGATGAAATCGCAATGAAGAAAGAAAAGACGGCACTTTGAAAGGGACAAAACCATTTACTTCCCCGTCCTTTCCTAATCGTGTCTCATACACCGTCTCTAATTACATTGTCGTTGAAAGGACATTAAACCTCCATCTTCCATTCTTTTCTTGCTATTCTATACTTAAATCGTTGATGAATTATGTTCAACCAGTGTGCAATAGGAAAAAAAATCCACACTTTTATTCTGTGTTCAACAAAACAGTTTGGCACGGAAAATAAAGGTATCAGGTTGCGAACCACCTACCACAGGAAAGTAGTTGCCCTATTGAAGATGACGTGCTTGCACACTTGTAGCTAGACTCATGACCAGGCAATTAATACTAAAGCTGAATTAACTTGGGCAACACAGCATGACACAAGAAACACAAGTACATATGTACAAATACTCATGCATGTCTGATGAATGATGTGAGACACTGAAGTATAGTTTTTAGCACAGAGCATGCTGATTGTCTAATTCAACAGATTTTCAGTCAGGGATTGCAGCTGGTTAACAGTCTGTTAGTTTCGGCTCTGTGAAAGTTAAACACCTTGATACTCGTTGTTTACTTTCCAGTGGTTACTTGATGATAGTTACTGCGCTGTGACTACGGCAAATGATCTGCAACTGTGACAGCACATTGCAGACTGTCTGGCTGGTGGCCGGCTATAGTTGTGTACTGTGTGTGATAATGGACAAAGCATCACTGCTGGTGGGAGGACAGGAGGGGTTGTTGAAGCTTGCATCCTTACCTTCATGCTTCTGTGCATGATGATGTGAGCATATTGTGGGTATGGACATGTTACTCCCCCTCGCCTTCGCCTATAGAGTGCCAGAAAACCATACTCAAAAGCTCGGCGAGGGGGCAGTCGGGTAAGTTATTTGCCATGTCGATTTCCAGAGCCTTGTCTGTGGGGTCAAGCGTGTCGTCCACCTCGTTCTGGGCATCGTTGGACGGCTGCAGGTGGCCGCTGCTGCCGGTGGCCATGTTGGGGACAGTTGGTGGCTGCAACTGCAGGTGCCCTAGACAGCTGACGTCACTGAGCCTCAAAAAGTCCAAGAGTTGCATGAGTGCACTGCGCTCATGTTTCACTTCTATGCCACGTAGTGATACCATTATGAGTGTGAGAATATACATAATATTGCCGAGTTCCTGTGTGACTTTGGCCAGTAGCAAAGATTTCCTTCGCCGCGCGGGATTAGCCGAGCGGTCTTGGGCGCTGCAGTCATGGACTGTGCGGCTGGTCCCGGCGGAGGTTCGGGTCCTCCCTCGGGCTTGGGTGTGTGTAATTTAGGCTACGTAATGTGTAAGCTTAGGGACTGATGACCTTAGAAGGTAAGTCCCATAAGATTTCACACACATCTGAACATATTTTTGAAAGATTTCCTTCCACACATATAAATGGTAGTGATTATCTTATCACTGACTGTAAGAAGCTTTTGTCCCAACTGTTGTCATACCCAGGCTGTGGATGCACGAGTGGCTTTAAAACTGACATTAAAATGCGGTGGGGACCCCATGCAGTTTTTCTGCTGGGGATTTTGTATTATGTGTAGTAGCTCTGTATTACGAAAGAAATATTAACAATTAATTATCCTTGTTGTATTGTGGAACGAGCCACGTGCGAGTTGACGGTTCATACAAATATTTTAGCACGTTTATTGACTTCATGCTGAAACGGTTCGGCATTGAAATGTGTAATACTGTTCCTTTCACAAAAAGTTATGAACACCTGAGACGAAAACCGAGTGACTTTTCTCATTTTGCGAGAACTGAAGATCGATCTATTTAATTGTTAAAACTCAATCAACAGCCAAGATCGCAGAAAATATTTTTTTTGTTTAAGACAACCGATTTCAACAGACTATGGTGTCATATTCAGGTCTGTAAGAAAGTGCATATACATGGAATATGTCTCACAAGTTAAGATGTAACATTTGATGTACAAGTTTTAGATTGGTATTATAAAAACCGGAAGTGGACATGTACCTTTACATACCTCAAAATCTTTTGTTGTAAAACATGTTAATTTTGCGCTGAGCTCACGCACAAGATGTCAAGTGGATTTTTTTTTTTTTCATTTGATGTATTTCAGTGCCCCATATGGGCAGGCTGGAGCAGCATAGGCGCCGCTCTTCAGCCGAGAGACAGACATTAAGTACAGAACATGGAGACACTTAAAAAAAAACAACAGAAAGGAGGAAATACGGCGAAACAGACATATAGAAGAGGAAAAATAGTGGAAGACAGCATAAAAAAGGGGTGATTGTAAAATGATGATAAAAAGATAAAAACTGTACACAAAAAACCACACACTGTGACAATTATAAGAAACTCAAGTGGATAAAAATAGCACGTTATAAAAGGTTTGTCATCCCCAAAATATTTTAAAACATAAAACACCTTGTGCAACAGGCTATGCCCATATACGTATTGCTCACCGTTGCTTGTTGGGTCATACAAACACGGTACACAATAGCACAACTGTTTATAGATGCTGGACGTATCCTAAACAGTGCACATCCATTTTAAGTAGCGTATAAGGTACAAGCAAAGACAACCTTTGCATAGCGTGTTGCAGACACTAGATGGCTCTCACATCGGGACCATGTAACAAATCGTAACTAATTCTCCTTTCATATTTAAAATTAAGTACTTTAGTGAGTGGCCTTTAAGAATAGTAAGGACTACAATACTTCAGACAAAACGTATGTAGATTTTGCCGCAGAGTCGTAACCTGCAACAAAAAAACGGGGATTCCCTTTGAAGATTTCAAAATTACCACCAACCACCCACACACGAGGTGGGTGAGAGGTAGACTGTGGTATCATTGGATGTCCCCCTCCGAGGGCTCGAACTCTTACGGGAATCGGCGAAATACCGCGAGTAATGAGGATAAAGGACAAGGGCCGCTATGCTCGCATTGTGTGGATAAGTTGATAATCTGTGTCTGACGGGAGGCGTGCTACGGTAGTCCATGCAGTTGCGATGATCACTGTGTCCGGATGGCTTAGTGATCAGAGCATCTGCTTAGTAAGCAGGAGACCCGGGTTCTTATTCCGGTCCGAAATAAATTTTCGACTTTCCCAAGGATTTAAATCAATGCCCACTCGCAGCCAATGTCTGTAATTCGTTTGTGTCATAATACATAGAAAAAGCAACAGGTCTGTTAAAGACACTGCTTACGCAACGCTTTTGCTCCCTCTTCTGGGGTATTGCAGTGCTATGTGGGATCCTCATCAGATAGTATTGAAGGAGGACATTGAAAAAGTCAAAGAAGTGAAGCTCGTTTGGTATTATCGTGAAATACGGGAGAGAGTACCACGGATGTGGTATGCGAAATGGGGTGGTAATCATTAAAGCAAAGGCGATTTTCGTTGCGGCGTGAAACTTCAATCACCAACTTTGTCCTCAGAGTGTGAACGTATTTTGTTCGCGCCAAACTGCATTAAAAGGAATGATGATCATAATGAAATAAGAGAAATCAGAGATCGCACGGAAAGATTTAAGTGTTCGTTTTTCCCGCGTTCTGTTCGAGAGTGGAACGGTGCAGAAATGGGTTGAAGATGTTCCGATGAGCCCTCCACCAAGCACTTACTTGTGAATTCCAGAGCAATTATGTACATGTAGATGATAGCCCGTTGACAGCTGCTGGCTGATAACAGCGGTAAATGATGATTGACGATTGCTGGCAACTGGATAAATGACCGAGTAAACCTGCGCATCCGCATTCACGAACGGTGGAAGGATGTCGACCTGCGAACTATTTGGGTGTCACTGTCCCTATGGCGGCATAGATAACTATTGGCAGATGGAGCCCATTATTCGTGAGTCGTGTGACATAAGCATCAATGCGTTCCTGTTATGTGCGCCTTCGATGGGAACCGTATGTCACCACTCTGTAGACTGCCTGGGTGATGGCGCCCCCTGTGGTTATGGGTACCGTCTGTGATGGTGGACACAGCATGTTCCACATTCGAGTAGACGTAATTACTTTTTATGATGTTGCACGAACGAGAACAAAAGTTCAAAAATGTTCAAATGTGTGTGAAATCTTATGGGACTTAACTGCTAATGTCATCAGTCACCAAGCTTACACACTACTTAAGCTAAATTATCCTAATGACGAACACACACACCCATGCCCCAGGGAGGACTCGAACCTCCGCCGGGACTAGCCGCACAGTCCTTGACTGCAGCGCCTTAGAGCGCTCGGCTAATCCCGCGCGGCAGAACAACAAGCGTTAATACTTTCCTACTGTTGCCTTATAACTTGCTTCTGCAGTGTTCTTTTCTTTTTCAACTTTGTTTCCTATACGTTTGCCTGTGTCTTCTGTTGGTGGTACGGCATTTGGTTTTACTTTTTCTGCATGTTTCCATGCTGACTGACTTTTTGTTGTTCCCTTCGTTCTTCGTTTCCCAGTTCCTTTTCTACTTTTCAATTTTTCTTTTTTTTTTTTCCTGTTACAGGTCACACGCAGAGAATTTCTGTTGCCATCTACATCTTTACAGCAGAAAATTAAAAGGGCACCTCCTTCTCCCCCACTCTATTCTTGTTCAGAGGCACTCGAGATACTGATCGATACTGATATAATGCAGGAGACAAGACATGGGACTTGTTCTAGGAAGGACTAGAGTTCAGACTTCCGTACGGCTACCCTGATTTACATTGTCCACAGTTTCCCGAAACCATCACAGGCGAATGTTGAGAACGATTTCTTTGATCCTTAGAGAAGGTCAGGGTTAATATTCTTACTCGTGTTTGCCCAACCGAACTGGTACACCGACTGTAATGACCTCGTTGTAGACAGAACTTGAAACATTGACGTTTGTTTAACCTTTTCGAAACAATGTAACCGCAAGCCTCTCTCTTACCATTTAAATTCTAAAACCTACAAATACTAAAAATGTCTACTGTCACTTGATGTCGATATGGAGATGCCGAACACACTAATGGTATCAAAAGCGAACAATACAAATTGATTAATGACATGTCTTCCAGAGGGACGTCTCCTTAAACTTGTAGTTACTACGTTAAGTAGCCTACGGATTGTACCCACGCAATCTAGCTTTTGATCGTAACACATAATATTTAGCTGGTACAGCCAACACAATGAGTTTTGCATACGAAGAACCGTCGTCACTACCAGCGTGTTAACAAAACAAAGTTTGCAGGATGGTGACACGATCTGAAGTTAATCTCACTGCGAAGAGGGTTTATAATTATTTTCAACGGTAGTCGGATTCATTGCAGCTGAAATTACCTGATGATAGTCAGGGAGGATAGTAAGTAAGTGTACGCTAAGATACATGAAATAATTACCCAGTGATAACGGATAAATTAATTTAGAAGCACTTTAAAACACTTTGTCAGAAGGTGAAACACAGTAGACACAAATAGTAAATCACTGACCACTATTACAGGGCGCCAATTCATACAGTCCAGCTTAATCACATCGCTTCAAAAAGACTGCGAATGGAAGTAACGTATGAGCATACTCATACTGCGTTTAGACACATACGCATAAACCATACTCATAGCCACAGTAATCACTGTTATCAAATAGTCACAGCTCAGTCACCGCGCAAGATTAGTCGAGCGATCTGAGGCGCTGCAGTCATGGACTGTGCGGCTGGTCCCGGCGGAGGTTCGAGTCCTCCCTCGGGCATGGGTGTGTATGTTTGTCCTTAGGATAATTTAGGTTAAGTAGTGTGTTAGCTTAGGGACCGATGACCTTAGCAGTTAAGTCCCATAAGATTTCATACACATTTGAACATTTTTTGAACAGCTCAGTCACTAGTGTGGCTATGGTAGTCAGTAGCTTTACTGAAAATAATTTAAATAACCTGCTTAAACAAAATGATTTTTATACAAGAACAGTCCTGGTAAATATTTTCAAAGTTGCAAATGTATCACCTACGAGTTGGTAACTGCCATAATGGTTACTTAATAACTCAGCACAGAGTAACTAATTCAAATGAACAGGGGTGAAGTAACAAGATCGAACACACAGTTGCCAAACGTATTCTGTGTTGAAACTTCCTGACAAATTAAAACTGTGTGCTGAACCGAGACTCGAACTTAGAACCATTGCCTTTCACGGGCAAGTGCTCTGCCGACTGAACTACCCAAACACGACTCAGGACCGTCCCTCTGCCGTTAATCTGCCCGGAAGTTTCATATCAGCAAACACTCCGCTGCAGAGGAAAAATTTCACTCTGGAAACATTCACGAGGCTGTGGCTAAGCAATATCTCCGCAATATCCTTTCTTCCAGGAGTGCCACTTTTGCATGTTTCACAAGAGAACTTCTGTGAAGTTTGGAAGGTAGGAGATGAGGTACTGGAGGAAGTAAAGCCATGAAGAGAGGCTCGTGTGTCATGCTTGGGGAGCTCAATCGGTAGAACACTTGCACGCGAAAGGCAAAGGTCCAGAGTTTGAGACTTCGCCGGCACACAGCTTTAATCTGCCAGGAGACTTCAGTGTCAACATCTAACCATTGGTAAAGAGCTGCAATCAGCAGCCGGAATGCTATGGGCTTCGATCTTCTGGTTGCCTAGGTGCAGGGCTGCACTGAGGAGAGCTGTGGCAGGAAGCTACGTGATTATTCACAGAACCCATACAGGTTTGTCAGCATTCACAGAATCTAGATAGCTTCGACCGCGCGCGCGCGCGCGTGCTCGCACACACACACACATACACACACATTATGATCTCCCAGTCACATATTTTTCACTGGAAATATGAATTAAAAAACGCCTTCAGTCCCAACTTTTCGTGCTTCATTAAATTCACGATGCATTTAGGTCCTTATGGGTCCATCATCAGGTGTAATTTGTCTTAATACATGCTTTATTTTTTCTCTTGAATGAAGTGAAATACGTATTCCTATTATGAAAACGTTTGATGTTAAACCTAACATTGATGATAACCTAACATCAAAAATTTTCATGACAGGAATATGCATTTGACTTCACTCAAGAGAAAAAATAAAATATGTATTAAGACAAATTAACCTGATGATGGACCCACAGGGTGCAAAATGCATCGTGAATTTAATAAAACATGAAAGTGGTGAGTATTGTGTTTTATTAATTCATAGTTCCAGGGTACTGAATACTATGACGTTTGAAGCTGCAAAATATGGAAAAATTAAAAAAAAGACATTTTTCAACTCCTTCCTAAGCCATGCCACTTTCTTGGAAATAGAGTAATCAGAGAAATTCTAAGGGAACATACACATATTTTGCTCTCCCAATCACATCTCGATATTTTACCTCCTTGGAAAGTGAAACAACCTATCAGTAAAAGGAACACTTGACTCCAAAATCCGACTGTTTTTCTATCTCTGTAACGACTTTGTGCAAAGTATAATGGACCCTCAAATTGATTGCCAGAATGTCACTACCCCATCTAAATTGTTTGTATTATTTATCAAAATATTTAAAGATTTTCCCTATAACAGTACAAAACACATGTGGATCGTTTTGTTGGCACTACTGGTATAGCCAACAGCTTAAGCTACACTTGGTACCAAAACATGATTGTGCTCCGATATTTATACCCACTTAGTTCTGGTATTTTCGTTTTGTTCGACGCAGGTAATACCATCTCAATACATAGCTTCAAAAAAAATGGTTCAAATGGCTCTGAGCACTATGGGACTTAACATCTCAGGTCATCAGTCCCCTAGAACTTAGAACTACTTAAACCTAACTAACCTAAGGACATCACACACATCCATGCCCGAGGCAGGATTCCAACCTGCGACCGTAGTGGTCGCGCGGTTCCAGACTGAAGCGCCTTGAACCGCTCGGCCACCTGCGGCCGGCATACATAGCTTCTGATGCAAAAAGTTAGAGTAGTGTTTATGATCGTGTCGACAACGATGTTATTAGAGAAGGGGTTTAAGTTTGAATAGGATAACAATGTTGGAGAAAGATTATGGTCATGATCGTTTCAAGAAAACATCCTGGCATTGCCCTTATCCGATTTCGGGAAACTAGAAAAAATCCTAAATATGAATGGCTGGATTGGCTATGAACCCAGCTTCTTCTGGATTCGAATCCAATTGCGTAACGAATGTAATGAGTAGCATGAGAAACATGCAATGAAAAGATTATGTACTAAGGTATATGTTTCCATGACAGTCAGTGCAAATGTTGAAAACATTTGTGTGCACTTGGGTTCTTGAGATTCTTGTAAATAAATACACTGCTTTTTGTAAAAAAGAGAAAGAATAATACAACGCGATAATGCGTAAGTTATATGCGGCATGTGCTGAAACTGAAGTCAAGAGTACAGGATATTACGCGACACAAATAAAACGGGAAGAAAAGTTTGTGGCAAAAGACTTGCTTTCAAATTTGCAGCCTCATCAATCCAAAGAAATTGTCGTTTAAGTGTGGTATAACACTTTCAACCCAATGCGTAAATTAATTACCTAAAGGAACAACCCAGAACGTACAGTGATGTGCGATGGTCTCGACGATGCTGTTAAAGAGTTACATCCTAAGTTTTATTTATTTAATTATTTATTCATGTCATAAAGCTAAATAGCATACAGAGTTATCATAAATAGTGGTTACTTGCAGAGAAAGTTAAATTTTTTGCTTGCAGCCTCCACAGCACCATCACTAGCTCCAAGTAAATCCTCCTCACTCCACAACAAGGGGCAAAATAGCCACCGACAAACGTTTACGTGTCTGCTTCTTTTCTGTCATACCGCGATGAGTCTTTTGAGGATCTCTGTTGAATGAAAGTGTCCTTAGTCCTGTGCATGCCTACTGTAAGTCTGTTAAAGAACTCAATGACTGATCTTAGCTCTTCGAGTCAATATTTCGAGCATGCTATGTCTAAAACAACATAGATGTCGATATGACAATGTTTATCTTAAGTATAATTACTGATGTGATACTGAATGACTTTTCACGAGTTTCACACTCGAATTTCTCTTGTGACTGCGGGTTCATGTTCAAATTTTATCTAGCCTTCATGGGGGACGGTAAGTCGCCCACTTTCCATACAGGAATCATGTTAGAGAGCTGTTACCCAAAGAGGCACACAAAAATTAGCTTAACGATGCATAGTCATAAATTAGTGTATTGAAGTGCCTTTAACCTCTAATGCAGCAGGAAACTAAGTCTCAGAAGCAAAACACATAAATATACCAGTTTAAAAGTGAGCTGCTGAATGTAGAGGCAATATAAACACGACAATGAAAGAAACAATTTCATTTGATCTGTAATCAAACCAGTATCAGTTACGTTACACTTTCAAATTATAAACTGAAGACAATGGCTGATGTAATATTTGATGAAACTGAGAAACGAATATTTCACGCTAAAAGAACAAGAGAATGACGTTCCATTTAAGGAGAGGGTGATTAACTTCTTATAAAATTTGATTAATTTTGACACCAATTACTTTTTATGACAATGAAAACCAGTTTTGGCCCACAATGGGGATATTCAGACTCTACAATAGGAAAAGTGGAAAGCTTACGTTAAGAATTTATTACCAGAATGAAATATTCACTTTACAGCGGAGTGTACGCTGTTGTGAAACATCCTGGTAGATCAAAAATGTTTCAAGAATTTATTAGTTCACAAGTAGCCCAAGTGAAAATATTTTTGATAGTTGTAAGCTCTTTATTTTTCCTATTGAAGCACTATCGGGCTAATAGTAGTCATCACATGTCATCTGATCATCATTGTCTCAGTTTTTTATAACATGAAGATTTATGGGGCAATTTGTTACGATTTTCTTGTAACATGAAGATGTACGGGGCGAAGTGTCATGTAGTTTCCACTGGGCGACAGCAGATCACAAAATTTTTGTACTCCAAGATAAAGTTGATACACTACCACGGGATACGAAAATGTTTGGATGGCTTTGAACAATATTCGTAAGTTGTAGAAAACCTCGTTTCTTACCCATAGGAAAGTATATTACAACTGTTCGACGAAGTGTCATGTAGTCTTCACTATGTGACAGCATAAGTTTTAGCATTATCAGCAGAAGTTAACCTCAAGATAAAGATAGTAATCTAGCATGGGAGTCACCGTCATGTTTGGCTGACATTGATATCGGTTGTAGCTGAACTAATATGAGTTTTTGATCAATTTCGGTGTGGGAATAATATTGTTTACTTTGATACAATGATCAGATAATCTCATCGATAAAATCCACTTTATGCTGTAAATTATATCAATAGCAGTGCCCACGAGTGTTTTGTAATGTTATAAAAGAAACTGTTATATATTTTGGTTTCCTTAACGCGGGGTACAGTGATCAAATTTAGCTCATCAACTGGCCTGTAAGTTAAATCAGCATGGCCAATAAGCAAGCCATATGTAATACAGACAATTTTTATGTGGAAGTATTTAATAAATTTCTTAAATAACGAAATATTTTATACGATCTAGGCTGCTGAATGATTCTTAGCAAGTAAAATAAGTCGCGTCTTAAGTACTCTCGAAATGAGAAAGTTCAGTTTAATTTGAAGATCCAGTCTTCCTTGAAAAGTATGGTACAGATATCGAACATCAATTGTGAAAAAGTGCTGCTTAACTTGGAAATTTTATCAGGAGTGCCGATATACAAATCATGTGTACATTTTGTTCACATTGCAGAACAATTAACTTATGACAGCACTGGTAATTGTGTTTTTTGCTTGAAATTTTACATATTTTGTCGACCAATACAGTTTAATTTTGGTGCAAGGTTAGAATTTTTGTTCACAATAAGCGATCTGTAATTGTACTTGCATATTATGATAAGAATAATAATAAGTATATTGTACTCGAAATAGTGACGTATTTTGATAAATAAATTTATTTTCGTGCAAATATCATATTTTGAGATACTGAACTTTCGACTCTGTGTGTGGAACCTTGCCCAAAATTGTATTTGGTCATGTTTACATCTCATATTCAGAGCATTATGAAATCATATTTTCATATTTCAAAAATATGTACTTTAAGTGACGAAAACAATGAAGACCTCGTAAAAATGCCTTCTTCCCCCCTTAAGTGGTGCTCTATGTTCTTCTGCCTCTAGCTATTTTGTGTGTTTAGATCTCGTATTTTGGAGTATTGTGATTAAATTTTGATATTATTTAGGAGTTGATTATGGAAACACAGTTTGTAAACATTTTAGAGAGCCTTAGCACCACAGTTATGATTGTTAAATGTCACAGTCTTCCTCTACAGTTTGTTTTTGAACATAGCCTCAGTTACGCTTACTTAGCGTGTTATTTTTAGCCAGATTTGTTTCGTGGAATCATAGAACAATTCAGATGTGGAATTAGCATTGTGGCACTTAATTTGAGAGTTCACAGCCATGCTTTTCGCATCATGTGTAAGTCAGACATTTATTGCTTTCTTCCAGTAGCTGAGAGTAATTCAGACTGCTTGTTTGTTTGTGTGGTTCCCTTCTTAGCATAGTATTTAAGGAAACATGTGTTCTGTGCAGTTATCGTATGGGTCAGGTGTGTTTTCTATACTTAGCACCATTTAGGTCTAAAAATTTAGTATAAACTACCTGATTAGAATGTTATTTTTTAGCCACATGTGGTTTGCGACAATTTAGACATGGAATAGCGTTGGGGCACTTAATTTGAGAGTCTACAGTCATTTCTGTGGATATTACAGCTGTTGAAATAACTTTGACATAAATATTGTACTGCTGATGACATTTAAGAATTTTTACTGCCATTTTAGAAGTCAAATTAACAATGTGATACTCGAAAATCATCATGTGTTTTAGAGAATAATTTAGATGTGGAAATATTTAATTTGAGAGTCAGTTATGCCACATACCAAATGTGTTACACTTAACCTGTAAGTTCATGGCATAAACAATGTGTGTGTGCGTTTTGCTGACGACGAAGCCTACGTATTTTAGATGTGGAAATACTGAAAGTTACAACCTTTACATTAGATTTTTTGATAAATACTTCTGAACATGGCGCAACAAAGTCAGAGTCTTTGGATACTCTTGAATATGGTCAATACAGTGGTGTTGAAGATACATTGTGATTGGCTTTTTCGTTTTAATGGCTTGTAAATTACTGGGATGTGATTGGATGCCTCCTTTTAATGGCCATCATTCATTCTTGAGTAGTAGGCCAACAGCTGCGACCCAGGTATTAACTGCGACTAGCAGCAACAAGCGACTCATTTGAGACAGTGAAATACTGAGACAATGTAACAGCATCTGGTGGCGATGACAGTCTTGCTGCCACGAGAGAGTGTCCGTACTACATCACAGTCAGCTTACTGATGGACTGACATAGCCGGACCCTGACCCAAGGTGGCTAGCAAGGGCCTGCAGAAGTCCTGAATCGACCCAGGACTTTCAAAGTCTGGTTGGAATGTCAGGCAATGCCTCAGTATTACCAGGTGCAAGCCTGGAACCAACAGGGCTATCTGACGTCTCGTAGACCAGAAGCTCCACCTACTTGATCTAGTTGATAATGCTGCTGAATGAAATTGTAGCTACTTGGCTGCAAATCAGACTGACGGCTAGCATGGAGACTATGCGAGACGAATGCAAGGCGTCAATGGAATCAAGTTATCGACTGAACTGGAGGCATATATACTTACTCTGGTCAGGTATACTGTGACAGGAACTTGGTTGCCATCTCATAGCTGGTTGTGGAACATTGTGTTGTGCTACGTTATGTAGCAACCCACCCCAATGCTATGGTAGACCACTGCATTGATGATCACTAAACCAGCTTTATTGCAGCTCTCCACTGTAGAATTCCACATGCGGCTGTCCCACACACCACTTGGCTGGCTGCTGTGGGCCTCCTAAGGCTGATGTCACAACAGAAGTGAATGGCAAAATGGTTTCCTTGAGAAGGGAATGTCCGACACATTTTTTCAATTTTTGTCGTATCCGATTGTGCCCATTTTATAGTGACCTCGTCGTTCGTGGTACATTACTTGTGACTCTTCTTTTTCTATACAAGTAAATTATGTACGATTATGACCGTTATTATAGCAACAGATCAACTGGTATGGTCCTATTAGTGTTGACATTCCATTCAAATATTTACATATAATGAGATGATCGTTTTTATTAATTTTATCAAATGAGTGTTGCTGTTATTCATATAAAGTTCAATATTGCTATTTCCTGCTCTCTTGAGGAGCCTATGCACCTACAACTATTCAAATGGTTCAAATGGCTCTGAGCACTATGGGACTTAACATCTATGGTCATCAGTCTCCTAGAACTTAGAACTACTTAAACCTAACTAACCTAAGGACATCACACAACACCCAATCATCACGAGGCAGAGAAAATCCCTGACCCCGCCGCGAATCGAACCCGGGAACCCGGGCGTGGGAAGCGAGAACGCTACCGCACGACCACGAGCTGCGGACTCCTAAAACTATCAGATAATCACTACTTTCTCCACAGACACCCCTTACTTAACTATTAAGCATACATGCTGTGCAAAACTAGTTAAATCACTACACTGTAATCAGTTTCTTCATATCTTTTAAGTTTCTCCTCTGTTCTGGAAATGAATGTAGCTGGCATATTCCATTCATTCATTATTTTTCTAGATCCGTTTCTTGTGATCTGAATCTTCTCACGTTCTAGGTGTAAATAATCAGTGTTTCTTTTTTCCATTTCTCTTGTTCTTTCGAAACTTCATTTGATGATGTAATTTTCAGAATGGATGAACTTTGTGAAGAATCTGAGTGACATGAATCGTTAGCACGTAATACCAAGCCAAGATTGCCACTTGGAACCAACGAGAGCTGGCTGGTGTGGAAATCTTTAAACAGATTACGATCAGGAGATGGACGATCCAGAGACAACCTGAAGAGATGGGACTTCATAATAGAAGACACGTCCTGTGATTGTGGACAAGAACAAACCACAAGCCACATGCTCCAGTGCCTTTTGTGTCCTACATCCTGCACAAAGATTGATCTCCTGCAAGCCAGTCCAAGCGCCTTGGAGGTTGCAAAGTACTGGGCACATGTAATATAAATACAAATTATATATATATATATATATATATATATATATATATATATATATATATTGATGTGTATGGCTACTTTAAATTTGTTTCTGACTCGAGAATAATAAAAAATTGCCACTTTGGGTTGCCACTTCTAACCTGTTCGTTTCCCACCAGAGTGCCTCCTTTACGTGATTGTCTTTACCGCGGTTCAACGTTACATAATAAAATTAGGCTGAACTATGAGTCGTCGGATTGTTGGGAAACATAGTCTTGGTTTTCTTACACTATCGACAGCACACTAACCTATAAGTCTGTGAGGCTTTGTTTAATGGAACTGTTTTCATATCCTACTATTAAATTTGTTTTTGTACTGTTGTTAAAAGTACACTTTTAGATTTGTCTTGTATTGTTCGCTAAATAATAATTTCGAATTGTGGTATAGGTTGTTAGGCAAGGTCATGGTAGGCTCTTACGCTGACAGCTATTATCAAGTGACATGATAAAGACTCTCGTCTTAAGCATGGTCTATGAATAAAAGCCGGTCGAAGTGGCCGAGCGGTTCTAGGCGCTACAGTCTGGAACCGCGCTGTTGCTACGGTCGCAGGTTCGAATCCTGCCTCGGGCATGGATGTGTGTGATGTCCTTAGGTTATTTAGGTTTAAGTAGTTCTAAGTTCTAGGGGACTGATGACCTCAGATGTTAAGTCCAATAGTACTCAGAGCCATTTTTTTGAATAAAAAAGGAAAAAAAATATAGGTTAGGCCTTCTTCAATTCCTTTTTATCCTCACGTGACAACATCACACGTTAGGAAAGTATTATACAATTACTTGTGCGCAGCGCAGGTTCTGTACGTAACTATTCTTCACTTTGCTAGTTCTATGCAGAGAGATAGTTTCTCAAATTTTCAATGGCGTATGTAAGAAGAAAGTAGACAAAACTAAAGTAGTAGTTATTACTCTTCAATAGGCAGGAAAGTAACATATGTGAGGCAGATAAACATTAAGGGCCGCGCGGGATTAGCCGAGCGGTCTTGGGCGCTGCAGTCATGGACTGTGCGGCTGGTCCCGGCGGAGGTTCGAGTCCTCCCTCGGTCATGGGTGTGTGTGTTTGTCCTTAGGATAATTTAGGTTAAGTAGTATGTAAGCTTAGGGACTGATGACCTTGGCAGTTAAGTCCCATAAGATTTCACACACATTTGAACATAAACATTAAGGAACTTAACTCCAGTTGATAGACAGAGAAGTACGAAGAGTTCCTGGATAGTAAGGCGGGTGGACGCATTGGATTGTTTGTCCGCATCGATTTGTGAGCCACGCGAGCATAGATGACTATGACAATGAAAGAAAGTACTCCAGTCAGTCACAATTTCACTGAATGAACGATTTTTCTATGTATAACTAAGAAGTCTAAATCCTGCATAATTATACAAGGGCGGTCTGAATTTTTTATTCTCAGTATCGGTTGAGCTATTAAATGTCACGAATATTAGTCTGTCAACTTTCCCGCTTCTCGGACGCAAGTTGCAAACCTCTTCCGGTAGAGGATTCCGAATTGTTACGTGTGGGGCGAAACGTAACTACACTCCTGGAAATGGAAAAAAGAACACATTGACACCGGTGTGTCAGACCCACCATACTTGCTCCGGACACTGCGAGAGGGCTGTACAAGCAATGATCACACGCACGGCACAGCGGACACACCAGGACCCGCGGTGTTGGCCGTCGAATGGCGCTAGCTGCGCAGCATTTGTGCACCGCCGCCGTCAGTGTCAGCCAGTTTGCCGTGGCATACGGAGCTCCATCGCAGTCTTTAACACTGGTAGCATGCCGCGACAGCGTTGACGTGAACCGTATGTGCAGTTGACGGACTTTGAGCGAGGGCGTATAGTGGGCATGCGAGAGGCCGGGTGGACGTACCGCCGAATTGCTCAACACGTGGGGCGTGAGGTCTCCACAGTACATCGATGTTGTCGCCAGTGGTCGGCGGAAGGTGCACGTGCCCGTCGACCTGGGACCGGACCGCAGCGACGCACGGATGCACGCCAAGACCGTAGGATCCTACGCAGTGCCGTAGGGGACCGCACCGCCACTTCCCAGCAAATTAGGGACACTGTTGCTCCTGGGGTATCGGCGAGGACCATTCGCAACCGGCTCCATGAAGCTGGGCTACGGTCCCGCACACCGTTAGGCCGTCTTCCGCTCACGCCCCAACATCGTGCAGCCCGCCTCCAGTGGTGTCGCGACAGGCGTGAATGGAGGGACGAATGGAGACGTGTCGTCTTCAGCGATGAGAGTCGCTTCTGCCTTGGTGCCAATGATGGACGTATGCGTGTTTGGCGCCGTGCAGGTGAGCGCCACAATCAGGACTGCATACGACCGAGGTACACAGGGCCAACACCCGGCATCATGGTGTGGGGAGCGATCTCCTACACTGGCCGTACACCACTGGTGATCGTCGAGGGGACACTGAATAGTGCACGGTACATCCAAACCGTCATCGAACCCATCGTTCTACCATTCCTAGACAGGCAAGGGAACTTGCTGTTCCAACAGGACAATGCACGTCCGCATGTATCCCGTGCCACCCAACGTGCTCTAGAAGGTGTAAGTCAACTACCCTGGCCAGCAAGATCTCCGGATCTGTCCCCCATTGAGCATGTTTGGGACTGGATGAAGCGTCGTCTCACGCGGTCTGCACGTCCAGCACGAACGCTGGTCCAACTGAGGCGCCAGGTGGAAATGGCATGGCAAGCCGTTCCACAGGACTACATCCAGCATCTCTACGATCGTCTCCATGGGAGAATAGCAGCCTGCATTGCTGCGAAAGGTGGATATACACTATACTAGTGCCGACATTGTGCATGCTCTGTTGCCTGTGTCTATGTGCCTGTGGTTCTGTCCGTGTGATCATGTGATGTATCTGACCCCAGGAATGTGTCAATAAAGTTTCCCCTTCCTGGGACAATGAATTCACGGTGTTCTTATTTCAATTTCCAGGAGTGTATGTTGGTGCTTCAGAATCAGCGTGCTTTAATCCCCCAGAAAATTGAAAGCACGAATTCGAAGAGCTGGTCCACACGTGGAGCACCCTCCCGTTCAGCATGACAGTGCCACACCACACACGAGCGCTGCGACATCTGCAACAATCCGACGCCTTGTGTTCATTGTCATCGATCTTCCTCCGTACAGTCCTGACTTAGTCCTATACAGCTTTCATCGTTTTCAAAAATTAAAGAACACCTTCGGTGACTTCACTTTGATAGTGATGAAGTGTCGCAAGCAGATTTGAGGTTGTAACTCCGTCACCGAAGTCAAACCTTGTACAGTGATGCCCTCGACAAACCTGTCCCTCGTTAGGAGAAATTTGTTCGTCGCCAGGGTGACTATGCCCATACATAAATATGAAGCCATTAAGAATAAATATGAAGAATGTTAATAACCTTTGTATAATTTAAAGAGCTTCAAGAGTTTTCACATATAAAATTCGGAGGCATTACTTTTCAGCACGCCCTCGTGTTTGTGTCTCATGCAGAGAAAGTGTTGTTTTTCCAACAAAACACAGAATACATATTCCTTTCGGAGCATTTATGGGTCAACATGGTGCGAAATGGCAATATGTGCCATGCTCTATTTTAGATTACGAAGACTTTCCCTACACGCAAAGCATGTAACATTGCTCAAGGACTGTATGTCATAGTCTGAATAAGAGATTAGTACTCACAAATGGCTACGGATAACAGATCTTTAGTTACTTGAAAGTATTGTTGATTTCCGAGTTTTTCTCGTTGCTGTATTTTGAAATACGGATTGTATAAAAAGCAAAAATGTATTATACACACAAAAATAGTGACGTACTAGAGGCTTACATACAAAAAGAAGTAGTTCAGTGATGTAACTTTACAATATTGTTCAAAGTGTATGTTGAGAGAGGCATCTTGGACTGTAAAGATGACATGAAGGGATTAAAACTAATGGAGTGGAAATTAAAATGATAAGATTTGCTGACGGCGTAGCTGTCACTAAGGAAAACTAACATAAACTACAAAAAGTGGGGCAACGTCACCTATATTTTTAAACAGAAGTATAACATGATAATGAACAGCAAGAAAACTGGCATTACGCTATACAACCGCCAACATATCGCAGTAGACATTGGGGCTGGTGACTTAGGAAGTAAGATTAACTCATATGGCAAAAGTTCAGGCGACATAAAAAACAGAATTAGAAGGCGAAGGCAGCGTATTGTAACAAAAAGGGGCTGCTTACAACAAGCAATCCCAGAGACCAAAATGAGGTTTATTAAGAGTTTTGTGTAGAACGTGAACTTGTGCGGGCCGGAAACGTGGACTATTGGTGCTTTCGACAAGAGGCGTTTGGAGACATTTGAGAGGTTGGGCTGGAGGAGGATGGAAATGATCTCGTGTACAACAAATCTCACTAATGAAGGAATTATTAAAATAATAGGTGGAAAACTGATCTCTGCTACCAATGGTATGATAACGGAAATATCAATTAATTGATCATCTTTACCGGCGTAGTAGTTTTCTGATTAATGTAATGGAAGGAATGATCCAAGACAAGAGAGGAAGAAGAAGACCTCCACTGCAATACTCCAGACTAGAGCTGTAAAACTACTGTAGGCTACCACAGACTATTGTAAGTAAGCGTAGAGTACGGTAGTTTTAATAGTAGGTTTGGTAAGTTAAGATCGTAACCGCGTTACCTGTACGTTAGCTGTTTTGCGTACCTGTTGGACGTTATTTCGGTCGCTCTGTCTGTATATACGATCAGTGTCGTACTAGAGTCCCCTATAAGCCGCGAAGTGCTGGACCATCTGAAAATTCAGTGCTGATTCCTTAAGGGCCTCGTAACCTAAATAACATTTTTGTTCTACATAGCTATCATCATGTTTGTTACTTAAAAATAAATAGTATTTACAGCAATTTTGAAAATTTCATTGTTTCATTCAGATGTTATTCCTAAACTGTTGATTTGTAACGTAAAACAGAGGGATGTTGTAGCAGAAATTAAAAAAAAAGTCAACATAGATTTATCATATAGCGCTAGAAAACGCAGTTGCCTCAAAATAGGTAAAATCAAAAAATGCAAAACAGCAACATAGCAAACGTCGCCTCATACTTCGTCCAGCTTATATAAAACATGTTTCTGTTATTACTAAACATCGTTCGCAGCACTTATCAATTATAACAGGAAACACTTGCCTTTGATTATGATGAAGAACGTACTACTGAGTACAAAATAACAACAATAAACGTACAGATTTTTTTGTGTTTGTGCGTGTAAGCTGTACTTACATCAATAGTAATTGTTTTGGTTACATAAAAGGGAAGAATTTACACGAGCAGCTAACTTTTTTTTTACTTATAAAATGCAGTTTTTATTTTGTAAGGATATAAAATACACAGTGGACTAACACTGAACTATGTGCAGTATTAATTATGCGCGTAACAAACAAACAAACGAACAGTTCATCTCTCACATATTTATGTTTCTTTCCCCACCAATGTTACTAATATTACCGGTAGTCCTACCTCTTACGACGTCATTTATGTACTGTACCAAAACTACTGAACCGTAGTTTTAGCAGAGCACAACTCTACCCCAGACAAACCATAATTGTTGCAGGAACAGACTCATATTAGAAAATGAACAGGGAGAAGTGGAGAAAAATTGCTGCTAGCTAGTATTCGGATTGGTCCGCCTCTGTAGATATGCGGTTAGCGCTATGGATTGCTAATCGAAGAGGCCCGCGTTTGATTTCCAGTTGGGTGGGAGATTTTCTCAGCTTGGGAATTGGGTGTTGTGTTGTCCTTACGTTTGTATCGTCGTAACTGATTTCCGCTATTGAGATGGGCACAGACCACAAGCCAAAAGATTGAAAAAAAAATATTGAAAGATTGAAAAAAATTAGGAAACATATTTTGATAATAATCATATAAAAGTTGTGGCATTATTACCATTTACGAATTAACACTGCACAGGGAACTACACGGAGTATACAGATTAAAGACAAGATGTAAATATCAGGTTTTAAGTTCAAAATAGGTGTAAGGGCTTAATGCACCAAAAAGAAGTAGATATTAATATACCACTATTGGTATAAGCTGCTAATCGAGTATTACGCACCTCTAAGTCTAACTAATCGATGTTTCCGGTTGTGGATTTATGTAAATGGAAAGCTGTCGCATTACATCTCTCAAAAGTAATATTTCAACTTTATTTCATGGGCGCTAAGGAAGTTTAGAGCGGCTGGATAACTTTCGTATTATAAGTGAAGTAAGAAATAATCCACTAGTGAAGGTCAGAAGAATGATATTGTGATATAGTTGCGGTACTGTGTATGAAACAAGAAAGAAAGTTAGATGATGAAAATATTGCCACAGTCGTGCGATAAATTTGACCAAATTTCTGACAATGAATGAGAGCAAGATAATGTTTAGCATATCGTTGACGATGATGTCGTCAGAGGCGAAATAAAGCCTTGGTTGGTGAGAGACAGGGAACGAATTCGGTCCTGTACTTTTTGAAGGAATAATCCTGGCCGCCCGGGTTTATCCGAGCGGTCTAGGGGGCTGCAGTCGTGGACTGTGCGGCTGGTTCCGGCGGAGGTTCGAGTCCTCCCTCGGGCATGGGTGTGCGTGTTTGTCCTTACGATAATTTAGGTTAAGTAGTGTGTAAGCTTAGGGACTGATGGCCTTAGCAGTTAAGTCCCATAAGATTTCACACACATTTTTTTAATAATCCTGATAACTGACTTTAGCTGATAAAGGAAAACACAGGACACCTAATCAGAATGGCTAGACGGGATGTGAACTACTCTCCTCCCGAAGGAACTCCAATGAATTAATTACTGGAACACTTTGCTCGGTATCTGAGAACAGTAATAAATCTTACGCAAGCACCCTTGTCAATATGTAAGCGCCAGCAATATGATACCAAGAGTCCTATTATCGTTCACGAGATCTAGAAACGTGCAGATAACTGAGTCCTGGCTAGCTATTGTCACGTTCCTTGACTTTGAGGAAGCTTTCCATACACTTGCGTACTTTCTCCAAGTCAGCAGAATATGGAATACGGGAAAGAGTATGTGATTCGTTTGAAAAAAAATTATGATTATGTTTCAACGTCCTGTCGTAGACGACGTCATTAGAGACGAATTGCGAGCTCTGACTGAAGAACGATGAGGAAGATAATTGGCCGTTTCTTTCCAAAGAATTCCTTCCTAGATGCTCTACCCAACCGAAAATGAGTTCTGGGTCTTAAATAATGGACTGATGAGTGTCGAAAAAACGTAGCTCGGCATGTCACTCGTTATTGTGAGGCATCGTCATAGGCGAAAGCAGTTTCCAGCATATCTCAAGAAAGTACCATAGGACTGTAAGCCTTCCTAATATACAGGATGGTCAGAAACTGTGTCAAAAGCTAGTTAGTATGTTCCAGGATAGGTTATGCTGAGTAATAATTAGTAAGGAAAACAATTATATACGTTGCCTGTTTCTGATTTAATTAGCGTTGAAGTCAGCCAGTTGGGTCTTTCCGCGTGCATATTCAAGCGGCCCGCCAGAGACGGTGTCACCAAACGTGCGCTTCATTTGGTTTCCTAAAACCGAAGAAGAGAGTGGCGTAAAAATTGGACGTGGAACGGTAGTAAGCACCGAATCCGAACCAAAGCTGAGCAGTCTCGTGAGCTATCATCTACGCTATGAGAACAAGTGACAGTAATTGTATCTGACGAACTGCTTGAATTAGAGCTCGCAACGGCCTGATTGGCTAACTTCAACGCTGACTAACTCGGAAACGGCGCAACGTATCGAATCCTTTCTAAAAACTGTTTCATAGCACAACCTACCCAGCAACACCTTAACAAGATCTTCAGATTGTTTCTGATCACCCTGTATATGAATTACCTTGGTCTGTATACAGACAAAGCTGTTGAACACAGAGAGGTGATATAATTAGAATATTATCAGGATTTGCTGGAAATCAAAAAATGATCAGCGATGGGTGCAAGGACTGAAGGCTAACCCTAAATAAATATATGTAGCGTAATGCATATAACTATAATAAGAAACCCAATATATTTTAACTACACGATCTTGGTCACTTATCTGAACCAGTCACAATCGTGACGTATCTATGAGTATCTGTCCAGCGTGGTTTAAGGCGGAATGACCACTCAAATCTAACTGTAGGGAAGACAGATGCAGGAGTGAAATTTATCAGAAAAATCCTAAGAACCGATATTTTTCCACAGAAGAGAAACTTTCAAAATCTTAGTTCAATTAACGTTTTAGTATTTTTCATCGAGTTGATATACTAATCAAGTAGGATCAACGGAAGAATAGAGAAGATGCAAAAGATATCAGTGGTTCGTCAGGGGTTTATTTAATCAACGCGAAAGCGTCACTGAAATGCTCGACAATCCCCCAGCGCGGGGAGTTACTAGACATGCACGGTGAATTCTGGACGATATTATTCTTAAAATTAGGAGAGCTCACGTTTTAATACTATTTCAGATCCATATTGCATACGCCCACATACATATCGCGTAAACATAACGAAGACAAAATAAGCTTAATTCGGGCTTACAGAGAGGGATACCGACAATCTTCATCTTGTGTGCCATCCACGAATGGAATAGGAAGAAAGAAAAATAGTTTAAAACAGTAACCTCCAAAATACACATCTGAGGTTGGCTTTCAGGGAGAGAACGTAGAGAAATAACCTCAACTACCAAAATATTAATCACTCCTTCAAAAAAGTGTCAAAGACCTTGCCGCAGTGATAGCACCGTTTCCAGTAGATCACCGAAGTTAAGAGCTGTCGGGCTTGGCTAGCTCTCGGATGGATGACCGCCCGGGTCTTTGGAGCGCTGTCGACAAGCGGGGTGGACTCAGACCTTGTGAAGCCAATTGAGAAGCTACTTGACTGAGGTGTAGCAGCTCTGGTCACGAAAACTGACAACGGCCGGGAGAGCAGTGTGCTGACCACATGTCCCTCCATATCCGCATCCAGTGACGCCTATCGGCTGAGGATGACAACAGTCTGGAACCGCGCGACCGCTACGGCCGCAGGTTCGAATCCTGCCTCGGGCATGGATGTGTGTGATATCCTTAGGTTAGTTAGGTTTAAGTTGTTCTAAGTTCTAGGGGACTGATGACCTCAGGAGTTAAGTCCCATAGTGCTCAGAGCCATTTGAACAATTTTTTGGAGGATGACACGGTTGTCGGTTGGTACTGTTGGGCCTTCCGGTGCCTGTTACGACGTAGTTCGGATTTCTTCAAAAGCTACCTTGGTCACTTTGGAGTAGAACAGGTGCAGGGCGCTCATGTGACTCTCTAACATGGGCGTAGTTCATGGGAGTGAAGTGGTGTGATGAGACAGTCGTTTGTGTTGTACAGTTTGTTGGTGTATCAACACGGACTGTACAATGTATCTGCAATCAACGGTGTACCGCTTGCAGCCATGTAACATGGTGTAACAACTGTGGTCGTAAAAATATCCTCATCGACAGGACCCAATGGCGAGTGTTGCGTCTTGTGAATGACAATCGGTTTCAAATCCTATAGGAATTACAGCTGCCAGTCAGTGCAGGTCTGTCTCAATCAGTTCCCGAGGGAACATCGCGTAGAGATCGGCATGTAATAGAAATCTGGTGTCGAGTATCTCTTTACAGGCCATTGCTCACAGCGGCACATAAACAGACATGTCTTGAATGGGCCAGACGACACAGACACGGACAGCAGCTGACAGGACGCGTGTAGTGTGGTCCGCAGAGTCGCAGTTTTGCCCCTCTTCAAATGATGCAAGGCGTCGAGTGCACCCATGGTCCATTGAAGTGTTTGACCCTGCGTGCGGGAGTGTACCGTATTAGAGATGGTTCTATGATGTTTCGAGGGCGTTTTTCCGTACCGTGATTTCGACCCACTGATTCAGGCTACCGTTAACATGAAACGGGAAGTTTGTTTGATTATTCTCGATGACCAAAGGTTGACTATTTTTCTACATATTCGTAATGAGTATGCTGCGGACACTCCCTTCTTCCAGTATACTAATGGTTGTGTTTATTGAGCTGTTTGACGAACACTTACGCACCCGCAAATCAACTTTCCCTCTGAATCACCCGACCTTAATTCCATGGAGAATTTCCAGGATTATTTGGAACAGCGAATTAAACGTGGTATTCAACATCTACTGGTAGCTATATGGGATCTGATCACGTATCACTGGTTTCAGCTGGATACGGGATACCCGAGAAAAGTCGCAGAAAAAAAAAACAAGGCTGCGGCAACGGTATGTGAGGAGGTGGGTGCTGGAGGAATCTGTAACCAGCCCCATCAGACTTCTCAACCGGACATAACGGCTAAGTGGCCAACTCAGAACACACTTTAAGACATCAGGGGGTTGCTCACTAAAAATGAAGCAGCAATTTAAGCAAAAACCGCTAAAGTTGTTTATTTACTTACTTGAGTCCCTTATCAAATGTTCAAATGTATGTGAAATCTTATGGGACTTAACTGCTAAGGTCATCAGTCCCTAAGCTTACACACTACTTAACCTAAATTATCCTAAGGACAAACACACACACCCATGCCCGAGGGAGGACTCGATCCTCCGCCGGGACCAGCCGCATAGTCCATGACTGCAGCGCCTCAGACCGCTCGGCTAATAACGCGCGGCTGACTCTTATCAAGGACAGATACTGTATTCCAAGTCATTAGTGTGAGGTCTCTTGGGTATGACCAATTTTTTGTCTGGTGTACTTATGTTTATTAACAAAAGTCTCATATTCCATTTTTAATTATAAACGGTTGACACAAATATTAAATTTAGGAACAAGGACACGTTTCTAAGGCATAAATAATTTATTGCAGCTAATAACAATTACTTTCAGCCATATGTCACTTTAACTCTTTCGACTCTACACTGTCCTTCAAACACGTTCCAAGACAGATTTTTTTATTGGCATATAAGCGAAGTCAGTGCAGCAACTATCGTGGCAGCCTGAACTAAGAACTATAAACAACAGATGTGATTTTGACCTGTCAGTTGTGAGCAAACAGTGTTAAACAGTGGACGTGTCTCAACGCTGTTGTGCCACAAATAACAATGGAGCAACATCTGTAAATAAAGCGTTCAAGACATTCTCCCGAATGTTTTGAGAGATGGAAAAGTGTGTGCAAAGTTTGTCCTGCAGACCTTGATTCCGGAACGAAAACATGTGGACGCCTGTCGCGACTTGATTGAAATGCTGATCTTGGACAATTTTTTTTTTTTTTGAAAAGAACATCACGGTTGATGAGGCTTAATTTTATTGATGCGAAACTACCGCAAAACGACGAAGTGCATAAATTCTCATGAAGGTTCAACGCTTCGACGAAATTATCGACATTCAAGCCTATGTACCACGCGAGTTGAGCAACATCCCAAAGAAGGAGTTCCGACAATTTCACATGATTAGATGGACGTTATGTACGTTGCACTCAAGTGGGGCGAGACTATGTAGAAGATCCGAAGCATTAAAACTACCATCTTAACGTATCTCAGCCTTTTTAATAATCCAGCCTCGAAATTTCTTGTACTGACAGGGTATCTTTTTTAAGCAGAAAGCTCTTAATTGCATCAGTAAACATGCTGAGTCTATTTAAATAATATGACCAAAATAATCTTATGAGCATATATTTAAAAATCTCAATTATCTACATGTAATTAAGTAAGAATTTCGTTCATCCAAGTTACAAATCTTCCACTTCTATGTTTGATTCCGCTTTCAAATACCACCATCCCCCTGAAGTTGATCGTCACAGTTGATTTCTATTTATAATTCAACGACCTTAAGCTAACCAAAATAGAGTAGTGAGTCCTACACAAGCTTTCGGAACAAAAAGCTGAAATTTGGGTGTACATAATAATGGCAATTAAAACTGACATGTTGTTCAGAACACCTCACAGAAAGAAAACGGCTCCCGGGTTCGATTCCCGGCGGGGTCAGGGATTTTCTCTGCCTCGTGATGACTGGGTGTTGTGTGCTGTCCTTAGGTTAGTTAGGTTTAAGTAGTTCTAAGTTCTAGGGGACTGATGACCATAGATGTTAAGTCCCATAGTGCTCAGAGCCATTTGAACCACTTGAAAGAAAACGGCAAGTAATTGGAACTGTTCCTCTTTTCCTAGACGCAGTTTAGTGATGCATGATGACCCGAAATGTGCTAAAGTACTAGTGGATTACTCAAGCAACCCTATATGCGTACAGTTTATGAACATTATAAATGCTGCATGGCAGCAGCAGACGAATTGGGACTCCATCGATGACATCACGAGCAGACGTAGTGATTAAGCACTGGAATGTTATCGACCTTCAGCTCCAGTGAAACGCGCGTTGGCGTATGAGATGCATGTTACCGACAGGGTGCAACCGGCCCGTGACGTACCGGCGCTGCACGCGACCTCGCACCAGCCGACTCACGTAAAACGCGCATATGGGAAGTCGGCATTGACCTGTATCGGTTGCTGAAAAATACGGCTTTCCCTAGAAGGTTTGTGTCACCATTAAGTAAGATGCCTGTCATGTTCTGTAGTGGTTTATCCGCACGAATGAGCAAACTTGGCATGCCGTTCTGATGGGCAATCTACAATGTCACAATTACTAAGCCTGAATTACTAATCAATAACTGACGAAACTAAAATAACCTTTGATAGAAATCGTGCCACGCCACTTGCGTAGTTCGGAGACTGTCCATAAAATACAGAAGGATTGGATAAAAATATGGAAACACCGGTAGAAATGCATACTTC
Organism: Schistocerca nitens; assembly: GCF_023898315.1. Lineage (NCBI taxonomy): Eukaryota > Metazoa > Arthropoda > Insecta > Orthoptera > Acrididae > Schistocerca > Schistocerca nitens. The sequence goes on along the minus strand of NC_064616.1, from coordinate 552,554,116 downwards.
AACATTTAGATATTATCCCAGTCCTCAGGGTGCGCTGTTGTATCTCACCATGTACTGCACCTGCGCAATGTCCTCAATACGCTGCAAGTGTAAGTCGTGGTCAGAACAGAGTTCTGTGTAGTTGTGCGTGCATTATGTCGGAGGTAAGTGATTTCGAACGTGGGCAGATTGTTGGTGCTCCATAACAAAGATAGCTGACGTGGTTGGTGTACCTAAAGGCACCAGGAACTGTGTCGTAGACTGATACTGCATACAGTGAAAGAGGAAAAACATCATCTGCTAGGTCACAATGAGCACGAAACTTTGTGTTGAGTGATCGATAAATCACAGACGGTCGCTGAAGAGTACTGTGTCGAAAAATAAGAGGACGACAGCAGCTACCGGGGGTGGATGTACGAAACCGGAATTTCCCTATAGATGGTGCTTGCCGTGAGACCACGTCTGCAGTGCCATCTGCTTCCTGTAACGACTGACGACGAATGTCAACAATCAGTAACCCATGTTTCATACATCGGTATCTGTTTCAAACCCAAAAACACGTCGAATTTTAGCCGGCCGGGGTGGCCGAGCGGTTCTAGGCGCTATAGTCTGGGACAGCGCGACCGCTACGGTCGCAGGTTCGAATTCTGCATCGGGCATGGATGTGTGTGATGTCCTTAGGCTAGTTAGGTTTAACTAGTTCTAAGTTCTAGGGGACTGAAGACCTCAGAAGTTAAGTCCCATAGTGCTCAGAGCCATTTTAACCACGTCGAATTTTGTGCCTACGAAGTACGATTTGCGGATTGCATTAGTTTTCGGTTATCATTTGAAGAAAACTGCTGCAGAATCGCATGGAATGCTTGTAGAAGCTTTCGGCAAACATGCTTTTCGGGAAACACATTGTTTCGAGCGGTTCAAAAAAATTCTAAAGTGATGATTTTGACGTGAGAAACGACGAACGCGGGAAACCACCGAAAAAGTTCGAAAACTACGAATTGCAGGCCTTATTGGACGAAGATGATACTCAAACTCAACAGGAAGTCGCGGAACAACTGAATGTGACGCAGAAAGCCATTTCTCTTCGGTTGAAAGCTATGGGAAAGGTGCAGAAAGTGGGAAAATGGGTTCTGCATGAACTGAGTGACAGACAGCAAGCGAGTCGAGAGACCACTTGTGAAATGCTGCTCACCAGATACAAAAGAAAGTTGTTTATCCATTAAATAGTGATAGATGACGAAAAATGGTTGTATTCTGAGAATCCTAAGCGTCGTAAATCATGGGAGAATCCAGGTAAACCATCGCTTTGGAAAGAAGACAACGCTCTGTGTTTGGTAGGATCAGAAGGGTGTCATCTATTATGAGCTGTTGAAACCTGGTGAAAAAGTTAACACTGATCGCTACCAACAGCAAATAACCAATTTAAATCGAGCATTACGTGAAAAACGGTTGGAATATGGAAAAAGGACACACAAAGTCATATTGCTCCATGATAACGCCCCATCACACATAGCAAAATGGGTCAGGGAAACGATCAGTTGGCAAATACTAGGCATGCGGCTTATTCTCCAGAACTGGCTCCGTCCGATTATCATCTATTTGCATCACTGGGACACGCTCTCGCTGAACAATGCTTCATTTCGTATGAAAATGTCCGAAAATGGCTCGCTGACTGGTTCGCTTCAAAAGAAGAACTGTTTATTTGTCGTGGCATTCATAGCCCGCCGGAGAGTTGGGAGAAATGTATAAATAGCAATGGAGATGATTTTGAATAAAATATTGTTTATCAGTTTCAAACAGCAGACGTGTTATTATTGCTACCAAATTCCGGTTTCATACTTCTACACCTGGTAAAGTCACTACAGAAATGAATGCCGCATTCACGAACCCATTAAGCACCAAGTCAACAGGAAGGGAGCTCCACAAGAAGGGAGTTGCAGGGCGAGGTGGAATCCCAAAACCACTCATAAGTGATGCAAATGCCCGTAACATCAAAACCTGACGCCGGAGCCATAAAACCTGGACTATTGAGTAATGGAAGAATGTCATTTGGTCGAATGAGTCTTGTTTTACACTATTTCCAAGTTATGGTCGAGTATCCGTTCCAATAATGAAACATGGCGGGGGTTCGGTGATGATTGGGCAACCATATGCTAGTTTTCCATGGGCGCCGTCGTTACTCTGCCAGGTCCCATTACAGTCAAGGACTATGTGACCATTTTTACAGATGAGATTCATCCCACGGTATGATGATTGTTCCGCAGTGATGATGTTGCGCTCCAAGATGACTGGGCCCCTGTACACACAGCTCACATCGTCCACTACCGCTTCTGTGAGCACGAGGATGAACTGCCGCATCTGCCTCGGTAACCACAACCCTCATATCTCAATATAATTGATCCTTTGTAGTCTGCTTAGGAGAGGAGTGTGCGTGATCGCTATTCACCTCTATCATTGTTACCTGAACTTGTCGCAGGTTTGCAGGATGAATGGGACAAGATTCCGTTGAGATCCATACCAGACCTGTACGTATCCATTGCGATGCGACTGGAAGCTGTTCCGAATGCCAACAGTTTTCCTACACCGCATTAGACATGTTAACGTGTAGTGTTTTTGTTTTTCCAAATATTTGTCCGCCCCCTGTATACTTCGGTTCCAAAACTCAACGAAAGGCACAGTGTCACGAGTAGTTCGGAGGCTGTTGAAGTCTACACGGTGCACTTGTGTCTCAACGGCCTTGGTAGAAATGGATTCCTGACAACTCATGTCCAAAGCAGCGACGATCAACTCAAAGTAGAACGCCAATCGCCCGGATGGCTCTGGGGAGGCGACGTGACGTCCATTCATCAAACACCTGTGGCCATCCTGTGCGGTGGTTTACACGTGTAAAACATTTTCTCATGCGGTATTCAAGTTCCACCCAGAGACACTGTTGGCAGCAGAAACCCAAATTATCGTCTAATCTCCGATATGCTGTGTGTCATCGTCACACATTAAATGTCGCTCAACTCGCGAGGTGCTACTGTATTCAGTACACACTTGTCTTTGACGGACAGCTCGAATGTCGAGTTTAACACAGGTAACATCCAGCCTCAACAGTTTAACGTCATACAGGGCATATCTCCAAATGGAACAGCTACATTTACATGACTACTCTACAGTTCACACTGCACACTGGAGTGCTTGGCAGAGCGTGCATCGAACAATCTTCAGATTAGCAACTTCATGTTTCGCGGTGTAAAGACTGTTTCATAAAATTTCAAGCGTACAGCCGCATAAGTTCAGCTTCTTCTAATACATCGACTGAATACCGTCCATCCATTTTCATAGTGAGCCGAGGTGCCTATCGCTCCAACACTTGCTCCGTCCTTTTAAACTCGATGACCGAACCACTGCGTATGCGGCCAGATACGCAAGGTGCCAGAGACGTTGATAGGCGTCAAATACGTGTAACATATGCATGGAAATTAAATCTATGGCTGCGCAGTCGATCCACAGGGTCATATCGATGTGTCACGGAGAGCTGTACCGTTGCGACGACTTTGAGATTTAATTACAGAAACTGCCGGATTACATGATTTGTCCAAGATGAAGCCACTATCTCTATTAATTAAATTCGTCGCCAACCGAAATATTAGAAGAAGAAGCTGAATTTATGCGACTGCACGCCCGAAATTTTATGAATCAATCTTCAGATTATTTTGCTACCGTTCCACTCTCGAATTGCAAGTGGGAAAAAGGAACATCTAAATTCTTCCGTGCTAGCTCTGATTTCTCTTGTTTTATCAGAACGATCATTTCTCTTTATTAAAGGTGTGTGTCAACAAAGTATTTTCGTATTCGGAGGAGAATCTTTGAAATCGTAATTTCATGAAAAGACCTCGCCTCAACGATAAACGTCTTTGTTTTAATGATCGTCACCCCAACTCGCGTATCATAACCGTGACATTCTGTCCCCTATTTCGCGATAATACAAAACGAATTGCACATCTTTAAACTTTTTGGAAACCATCCGTCAATCCTATCCGGTAAGGATCCCACGCATACTGCGCAGCGGTACTTAAGCAGAGGACTGGCAACCATAGTGTAGACAGTCTCTTTAGTAGACTTGCATCACCTTCTAAGTGTTCTACCAGTCAAACACAGTCATTGCTTCGCTTTTCCCACAACATTTTCTATATGATGATCCCAATTTCAGTTGCTCGTGATTGAAGTCCCTATGTACTTAGCCGAATATAGAACTTATAATTTATATTATTTATCTAGTAACCGAAATTTAACGGAATTTTTTTAGTACTCATGTGGAGGACTAAGTATTTTTTAATATTTAGGCACAATTGCCACTTTCCGCATTATACAGATATTTTGTGTATATCACTTTGCAATTGGTTTTAATCTACTGATGACTTTACTGGATGGTAAATGACAACATAATCTACAAACAATCTAAGAGATATGCTCAGATTTTCTCCTAAATCATTTATAGATATCAGGAACAGCAGAGGGCCTATAGCACTTTCTTGGCAAGGCCAAAAATCGTTTTACTCGACGAGCTTCCGTCAGTTAGAATAACCTGTGACCTACCTGACAGGAAATCACGAATCCAGTCGCACAGCTGAGACGATACTCCACAGGCATACAAAATTGTTAGCGGTTGCTTGTGAAAAAGTCTCAAAAACCTTTCAGAGATCTAGAAATGTGGAATCAATTTGAGATCCCCTGCCGATAGCGCTCTTTACTTCACAAGAACAGTATTTTCTAAATCCATGCTATGTGTCAATTGATCGGTTTCTTCTAGGTAATTCATAATACACTTACATAGCATATGTTCCAAAATCCTATTGCAAATCGACGTCAGCGATATGGGTCTGTAATATAGCGGATTACTTATATTTCCATTCTTGGTTGTTGGTGTAACCTGTGCAACTTTCCAGTCTGTATGTACAGAGCTTTCTTTGTGCGAGCGGTTATATAGGATTGCTAACAAGGGAACCTCCCCATCGCACCCCCCTCAGGTTTAGTTATAAGTTGGCACAGTGGATAGGCCTTGAAAAACTAAACACAGATCAATCGAGAAAACAGGAAGAAGTTGTGTGGAACTATGAAAAAAATAAGCAAAATATACAAGCTGAGTACGCCATGCGCAAGACAGGCAACATCAAGGATAGTACAGCCTACAAGAGCCGTGGTCCCGTGGTTAGCATGAGCAGCTGAGGAACGAGAGGTCCTTAGTTCAAGTCTTCCCTCGCGTGAAAAGTTTACTTTTTTTATTTGCGCAAAGTTATGATCTGTCTGTTCGTTCATTGACGTCTCTGTTCACTATAATAAGTTTAGTGTCTGTGTTTTGCGACCACACCGCAAAACCGTGCGATTAGTAGACGAAAAGACGTGCCTCTCCAATGGGAACAGAAAACAATTGTACGCAAGGTCATAGGTCAACCGATTCCTCCACAGGAAAACTCGTCTGATATAGTCTATACGGCACTGGTGACAGCATGTGCTTCACATGACAGGAATATGTTGTCGACCCACCTAATTTGTACACTTGGCGAAAGGGTAAAAAGATTCTTCTACCTTGCCCGATTTAGGTTTTCTTGTGGATGTGATAATCACTGCCAAAAAAGTGATGAAAACATAAGAGTTTATCACATAAACTGTAACAAATGAATACAACAGTTTCACAGTCGCACATGTTTTTAACGTTTTCAAATTTTTCCGTGTGTAGACCGTCAAGTCCTGCATATGTCCAAGCAAATCTGAATATGTCCTGGAATTTGGGAGAGCGAAGATGATTATGTGTGAGTGCCTGAACTTTGATAATTGTCTGAAAATAAAAAAATTAAATTTTTCGGTCGAGGGAAGATTTGAACCAAGCGCCTCTCGTTCCGCAGCTGCTCACGCTAACCACGAGACCACGGCGCTCCCGAGGTCACAAAATCCTTGATGATGCCTATGTTCCACATGGACTTCTCAATTTGTATATTTTGCTTATATTTTTCATAGTTCCACACAACTTCTTCCTGTTTTCTCGATTGATCTGTATTCAGTTTTTTAAGGTCTCTCCACTGTGCCAACTTATAACTAAATCTGAGGGGGGTGCGATGGGGAGGTTCCCTTGTAAGTATGGAGCAATTTGAATGCTCCCTAAGGAACCCACTAGTATGATTCTGAACAGGAAGACTTGCCTTTATGAAATGATTAAGTTGCTTCGGTACACCAAGGGTATCAACTTCTAAGTTACTCAAGCTTTCAGCTATTCTTGATCTGCTTTCTGGAATATTTACTTCTCTACTTTGGTGAAGGAATTCCGGGAAACCATGTTTACTATTTGCGCTTTAGTGGTACTAAAATCGGTAACATTACCATTGGTATCGTATAGTGAAAATACTGACTGTGTATTGTAGCTCGTTTACTTTACATACAATGAGTACCTCTGTAGATTTTCTGTGGAATTTCGAGACAGAATTTCGTTCTGTAATGTATTAAAAGCATCTCGCACTGGAGTCCACGGCCCGCCTTTCGTGGTCGTGCGGTAGCGTTCTCGCTTCCCACGCCCGGTTTCCCGGGTTCGATTCCCGGCTGGGTCAGGGATTTTCTCTGCCTCGTGATGTCTGTGTGTTGTGTGCTGTCCTTAGGTTGGTTAGGTTTAAGTAGTTCTAAGTTCTAGGGGACTGATGACCATAGATGTTAAGTCCCATAGTGCTCAGAGCCATTTGAACCATTTTTTTGAAGTCCACGATAAATTTCGAGTACCTGTAAAACCTTACCCGTGACTTTTCGCTGCTGAGTTTACAATCCTGATGGGGTAACAGACAGGGAACGGGATCATTTTGAGGTAAAGTATTAAAACAATCATGACTGATCGAAATTAAAATAATTTCTAGTAGATTGCTACAAGCACTCTCAGAAAAATATAAGGATATCACAAATTACTAAACATTTCGTGTGGCTGTACGTTGAATCAATCTGAATACATATGCACGGTATTAACACCCTGTCAAATAAGGAAATTTGTGGTTTCAAAGACAGAATATTATAACTAATCATCTTGATAAGGAAACGAATACATCGTCGATGTCCTTTACGTCATTGATGTTGTTATTTGAGAGTATTCTATTATTCTGAGATGATAATTAAATCAAGACCCTAAGCTGTCGACACACTTTCATATACATCAACAGGGACAGGAACAGTTGGAAATTTGTGCCCCAACCAGGACTCGAACCCGGCATCTCCTGCTTACATGGCAGACGCTCTATCCATCTGAGCCACCGAGGGCACAGAGGATAGCGCCACTACAGGGATTTATCCCTTGCACGCCCCCCCCCCCCCCCCCCCGTGAGACCCACATTCCCAACTTAATGTCCACACACTACATTCGTAATGCCCCTGCCCATTACACTCATTACTCGCGGCAGACAATCTTACCGAGTCCCGTAAGAGTTCGGGCAATGCGTGTGCATCCAGCACAGAAGAAGTAGGTCAATGGCCGGTGATACTTAACTATATGAAGATGGTATCTGTTCTTTCGGACAAGAACAGATACCATCTTCATATAATTCTATTATTCGGACTGACGGTACCTCGTATGTGACTAATTACATGCGATGAGACAGTACAATTGTAGAATTTTGGGAAGAAGGATAATATGACATTAATGATAAGGTCGCAATGAGAGTCTGAAGAAATCAGTCTGGAGAGTCGGAAACTGTTATACCATTACCGAAAGTGAAGAAGCGTCTACAGAAACCGTTACAGAGGGTCATTGGTATACCAACAGCAGCCTAAAGATTTGGCAAAGAAACAAGTCTTTTGAGAGAATTCTAGTGCTATTATCGAAAGGAAATATGATTTGCCACAACGAATCGTTTTCAGTAATGAATGAACATTCTTTCATCTGCAAGACACAATAGAAAAAAATGGCTTCAGGGATTCCCACTGCCATTAATATAGACGATAAAAGCCCAAAAACAAGTGCTTTGTGCTGTTTCTAAATGATCTGTAACCATTCGTAAATTTTCTGCTGAGAAAACCCTCACGTATATTCACGTGTTAGCACTTTTGTTAATATCACGACTTATGAACGATGAGGAGAAATATGAGTTTATGCTGCAACATTTTACGTTTACTTACAAATGCGCCTACTTGCAGTCCGGAAATCTTACTTGGTTGTTTTTTCCCGTGGTTTATTTAAGAAGAGAGGTAACATCTATCCATTTCCTAAGATAATTTCAGAAGTTAAACGCACTACCAGATCAATCGACAATATCACACCAGACGTAATGGGAAGGTTACGCGATATGGGAATCTTCCGTATTACGCATGGGATTCTCATCGAACATATTTGAGGTCGCTGAAAATATTTTAAATCCCTTCTTTGAGAAAGTGTTAAGATCATTCATTTCCGATCATTGTCGGCGAAAATATTGCTCTATGAAATTATCTAATAATTTTTACTCATCCTGTGTAATTAGGTATAGCAAAGAAGCAATGACCAATAACGAGAACTTCAAAGATCGTACGTTCTCGTTTCCCACGCCCGGGTTCCCGGGTTCGATTCCCGGCGGGGTCAGGGATTTTCTCTGCCTCGTGATGGCTGGGTGTTGTGTGCTGTCCTTAGGTTAGTTAGGTTTAAGTAGTTCTAAGTTCTAGGAGACTTATGACCACAGCAGTTGAGTCCCATAGTGCTCAGAGCCATTTGAACCATTTTCAAAGATCGTATGTTACTTCAGCGCCAATAAATATAACGGAATACTTGAGCATCAAATGCATCAATCTTAAAAACTTATCTCAAAACTATAAAGGTTCGTGGTTGTACTAGTGTTTAAGCTATATACACTGTTGTTTTTAATTTGTTTTATATCATTCTTCCTCTGGATCCATGCAATTATGTGTGCCAAGCTCTCCAGTCACGGTAAAGGTCATCACGTAATTTACAGCTCATTGATAACAATTTAAAATGTCAAAAAAAGAAAAGCATGAAAACAGTGAAATGCTGTGCGACACTACGAAAACTTTCAACTAAAATTTGAAAATAAGTGGCTAACAACAAATTTTCAGTTCTACATGAAATGTTACCTGCAGAAAAAATGGAGACCTTTTCGTACAATTGTTGAGAAATTACTAACCAAATTCATACATTTTCCTGTGTGGTGTTCAGTGAGTGAATGGTGCTGTTCCTACTCAGTGGATCGATACTGTTAATCACAAATTACATGAGGGAATATGCAACAGAGGTGACAATCTTTCACTTCCAAAACACTCTGAAAGGCACCAACCGAAGGGGCATGCCTTCTGGCATCCACAATGATCTGAATCATTTGGACCTTCCAAGAGGCAGATCGCTTTTTATGGAATCAAATATGGTAATGAAAACTGTCGCGCAACGGAGTCAAAACAACGTGCCTACCGAACGATTGATAACACTCGGTCGCAGTCATGTGTGCTGCGGATTCCCACCATGATTTAAGCTGGTCGATGGAGTAGTTTGGACGGATGCTGACAGATTGGTCGCTGGATACAGTGTCCTCTCAGAAGTAACTCCACCTCCACCCAGACTCACAGAAAAAGCTGGAGAAACAATGGGCTCTTGCAGATATGTGGAACCCATGTGTTCCCGTAGAGCTCTCGAGCCAGATTGGCCTTGGCAGATCTGCATCCTCTCTGCTCCCCTCGAAGTTCATATAATCTGTCTTTCGCCAATGGAAAGGCTCCGTTAACTTCTGGCCACCAAAAATGTTCCTAACAAAACTTCTAAACTCCCCTTCCAGTAAAAGTTTTATCAGCCATCCATCGGATTGTGTTTCTGTGAACACAGTTCCTAAAAGTTAAAGAAAAATTTCCCCTCTTTCAGTTGTTTTTAAATTTAGTCAATCAGGGGCTCTTCCGAGTCTGTAATTCTCAGAAAACAGACAACTATCTCCCACACTCTGGTAACTGCTCAGGGACAGACAGTGGAGTTCTTTCCCGCGTTTTCTATTGCATGGAAGAGAGGTCACCCTGGGTGGAGAAAGTGTGCGGCTGACGGCAATTCAACATCCATAAATGGAAAAAATCAATTCTAAAACGAACGCAACCATTTCTCTTCGAACGAAAAAGGCACAGTAGCGTCCCACTATCCTGATTTTTAGGAAGGCTGCGGCCGTGATGAACCAAATTCTATAAAACCTTGCTTGGATTGCGTAGTTTCGGCATTTAAAAATTGGTAGTTTTTTTCCCAGGGCCACGTTGATCGCGGGTCATTATATCGGCATTTTAAGGCTGAGTCAATGCCTCTAATGTTGTGCTGACCACCGTATTCAGGGAAAACGCCTGTGACCACTGGCGGTCGATGGCAGGTATAAACAAAACATCCAGCAGCCTATTTGCCCTGCACGGGTCCCATTGACTCTGTGGCATTTCTCTTAGAGCGGCAACTGACCTTTGTGACCTACTCGGGCGCCACCGAACATCGCCTGCCGCTTCCTCAGCTCATTAAGCGAAGCACACATCCAGCTACAGAAAAATTCGACGCCGAATGGGTACCCATTTTGGAGCGCATTTTAAAACAGGAATTGAAGGCTTTATCGTTGTAACCACTGGGGTTGCTCATAACCAGCATTGCTATATTTAACCTGTACGAGATTCTCTCCGATGCGAAAATGAATTAAAGAAATGAAATAAAATGAGACGAGTCAGGTCAGAGTAAACTGACGCATTTCAAATGGTTCAAATGGCTCTGAGCACTATGGGACTTAACAGCTATGGTCATCAGTCCCCTAGAACTTAGAACTACTTAAACCTAACTAACCTAAGGACATCACACAACACCCAGCCATCACGAGGCAGAGAAAATCCCTGACCCCGCCGGGAATCGAACCCGGGAACCCGGGCGTGGGAAGCGAGAACGCTACCGCACGACCACGAGATGCGGGCACTGACGCATTTCAACTTGGACAATGGCCTGCACAAAATTTGCAGACTGACACCGCACATAGTTATGAACGTCTTTTCTTGGATGAGAATATATTTTGTGAATGCATGGAGTTGTCTCGAAATACAGTGAAAGTAGACAAAGGAACCCAAATTTAGCATTTCAAAGAAGTTGTCAGTGGAGATTTTATGGAGACGGAAGTAGTATTCAGTTTTAGCACAAGATACTAATTGTGATACTTTTCATCTATGATGACAATTTAATTTTTCAACCTCAGTTATTATATGTTCTGTCTGTGATAGCAAAATTTCGGTTTTACGAGAATTTCGTGTCAGAAATTTAATACACTGTGTTGTGTGGCAAATAAGCAACATTTTTTTCTCTGTAACCTATAATCCGATGTTACCTACTAATTTACTTGCTAAATCATTTACATTACGTTCCACATTTGTCAAAATCATACTTGCTTCGTATTACAAAAGAATCGTCTGCCATGTTCAATACATTCCTTTAGAAAAATAATAGACTTAGACCAGAAATGGCTCTGAGCACTATGGGATTTAACATCTGAGGTCATCAGTCCCCTAGAAGTTAGAACTACTTAAACTTAACTAACCGAAGGACATCACACACATCCATGCCCGAAGCAGGATTCGAACCTGCGACCGTAGCGGTAGCGCGGTTCCAGACTGAAGCGCCTAGAACCGCTCGGCCACCTCGGCCGGCGAACTTAGACCAGATCTCTGTAGCACCAACCACTTCACAAAATAGTAGGCAAATTCAGTTCTCTTCCTTGAACGTTAAAGTTGGTTCAAAAATGGTTCAAATGGCTCTGAGCACTATGGGACTTAACTTCTGAGGTCATCAGTCCCCTATAACTTAGAAATACTTAAACCTAACTAACCTAAGGACATCACACACATCCATGCCCGAGGCAGGACTCGAACCTGCGACCGTAGCAGTCGCGCGGTTCCAGACTGTAGCGCCTAGAACCGCTCGGCCATTCCTATTTGCTAGATATGAAATTAACCACTGATGTGTATTTTCCCTAATTCCATAATCTTCCAACTTACGCAAAAATATAACACTGGCAACCTAATCAAATGCACTTGTTCAATATTGTCCTCGTCTTCTCACTTAGCGGATTTACGACCTCCGCTTTGTCCGGTTCGAGCTTGTTCTCCATTTATAATAATGTCGTGAATGGAAAGTAAAACACTAACCTTCCTTCCTTCGTTTAGTAATCAGATGAGCAGTGGTTCTACACCCATGTCTGGAGGAACATTGGGACCAGTACTGGCTTGGCTGTTGGAATTAAGATTGTATAAGTTTTTTCTACACGTTACAGTAGACGACTGTCGGAGTGGTTTGTTAAGTAATTTGGTGGATTATAGCATTCATAAATCACGAAGAGTGTGATGAAGTACTCTATATACATGGAGTCCACTGTTTATGGACGCACATGGGAAGAGACGGACACACCAGCTTGTGACGTAAGGTCCGACAGAAATACAGGAACGATTCTCTGCGATAGAAACCACCCATCAGTCCCCCATAGGTATTATACGTTTCTGTGTTCTTTCTAAGGTGAACACTAAGCTGATTCCCTACTTCCGCTATAACTGTTCAGTTTACATAAACATTCTTCCGTCACCAAACTGATATTACGATTTAATTTAATGTATATAATACTAATTTTTCGCACTAGTTTACTTTATATTACCGTATAAAGAGTTTTTTGTATACCTATAAAAAGATATGAAGGTAGTCTGACTACTGAATTATATTGTTATGTGCGAAACAGATGTTTCTGCAAGTCAGAAGCCTCTTCTTTTAGGGACCGATGACCGTCGCAGTCTGGTCCCTTTAATCCCACAAACCAACCTCTTCTGTTAAGCACGAGGAATTGGCAACTGAAGACGCACATTTTCACACAGACAAGGTCTTTTCATATCAAAGCGTGTCATACAATCACCTGATTGCACTGTTAAATAACAAGGCCAGTTTTATTCCTAGATACATGGCTGAATTAAAGCTTTCTGGGAAGTGAGACAGGCTTCCTCATACTCACAATCTGTAAAAATAACCTATTACAAAGAGTGAGCCGCACTTGAGGTTAGTTCATTATTTTGTACCAGACACTAAATTTTCTCCGATGGCAGCGAGTAACATGAATTTTAGGACGCAACTTCACTATTTTGTATCAGTGAACCTTGTGTCCCGTCACTGTATGTAAAAAACGTTCCAATTAAATGCCCTACGTTTTCTTCTTACATTTTATACAGCGAATGTCATTATTTAATATGATTGGATCGATTAAACATATGCTTAAAACAGTCATCAGCTTATGGTGAGAGATTTGTTTCGTATAAAAAGTGGAGACAGCTGTCTTATTATGTAGGTTTCTTCTTTTCGGGTGAGACAACCGCAAATTTAGTGAAGGAAAATTCCATTTTCCACCCTGGGTGTTATAAAATCACAGTCATTTATACCACTACCACACGATTTCGGCAGTTTGCTACTTTCAGTTGCGTACACACGTACACACACACAAACGTACACGTCATTTCAATATGAAACCGCTGTAGTAGCATACATGAGCGAGAACAAGGTTACATATTCGTCAGTTCTTTAAAAATAACATTACTGGCGTAGTGTATACCTACGTAAATATTAAAACTCATATTTTATCAGACAGAACCTTTATACTACGTGGGTTGATTCGACACTGATCAGTTTACAGTAAGAGCTGTTCATAGATATACCGACAGTTACCACTGCCCAGTTGACCGCACCTATCGATATGTGCCTGGAACATGGTACTCACGACTATGTATCTTATGTTGATGTGATTTAAATTATTATTATTATATATGTATTTCAGCTTGTACAGACAAATATCTGATGCGTAAGTCATGCCATACAGTGAGTCATTCTATAAAATGAAGTCAAAACTTTAAAAATAAACGGCCGGCCGGAGTGGCCGAGCGGTTAAAGGCGCTACAGTCTGGAACCGCACGACCGCTACGGTCGCAGGTTCGAATCCTGCCTCGGGCATGGATGTGTGTGATGTCCTTAGGTTAGTTAGGTTTAAGTAGTTCTAAGTTCTAGGGGACTTATGACCACAGCAGTTGAGTCCCTTAGTGCTCAGAGCCATTTGAACCATTTTTTTTTTAAATAAACATTTTCAAGCATTCATATTCAAAATTTTCACAATCATGTCGAGGTTGTAAGTTGTCATATAATAATAAAAATGTAATTGCAGACTCTCTGGCTACTTATTTACAACATTTATGCCGTTTCATTTTTCTCAAATATTTGGCTGGAATTCTGTAAAAATGACACGTAACTTAATTCAGTTTATTCGTACAACTTATTGTCCCATTCTGTGTTATGGTTCAAATGGCTCTGAGCACTATGGGACTTAACATCGATGGTCATCAGTCCCCTAGAACTTAGAACTACTTAAACCTAACTAACCTAAGGACATCACACAACACCCAGTCATCATTCTGTTTTAGCTAGCGCGTATATTTCCATCTCTTCAATTGCATCAATAACTCCTCCTTTCTTCCTTGTATGTGCTTTGATGACCTCTGAAATAGTGTGGATGGTCTCTTTAAAATCTGTTGTAGTTGTTGCTCTTAGCCAGCCTTACGTGCTATTTAAACCTGGTGTTGAAAATACGCCCCAAGTGACCTACACAAAATTTCTGTCATTTGTTACAGTTAATTTTGTTGATTGCAGACCATGACAAGGGTCCATTTTGTTATTTGTGTGGCGCGTCAACCTATCCCGTGTATGCTCAGTACGTATACTGATATTTATTTCTGTTTTTTTAACAAACCTGTCCGAAATTTTACCAATATAAGGTTCCAGGTCGTATCTTCATCTTTAGCAAGGAGTCTCCATGTATGTTGCTGCTCTACTTTTCTTTAATTTATTTGCGTACACTTTATCCATTACTTTTGGTTTGAAACGGTTGTTTTGAGCTATCTATCGCAAAATTTCCAGTTATTTATCTACCTTGTAAAATTTCCACTTCTTTATCTATCTCGTGGCTTTCTAATAGAATGTTAGTAACACGATGCAGCATGGACTGAAAATATACCTTTTTGTCCATGTTTGTCTGACATGGCTTATTATGTGCTGTGAAATCCGATGTATCTTTGCAACAAATCCCGAACTTATTTTGTTGCCTAACATTCGTAATTTTAACGTGTAAAGAGCGCAAACCTTTGCGTATCTCCTTTCTCATTGCATATTTCATTCAGTCGTGTAAACTATTAATCTGAGCAATCATGGAAGTAATACAAGCGTGCCACACACATGCGGTGTCGTCGAGTATCGAGAGCGATGCAAGAAGTATCGACTACTGTAGGGATACCGCACAGCAAATCGGTATCACGAGGCGCCAGTAAGATGCTGGGAAGAAGCCTTGCTTCCCGTTTTCAGAGGCGCCACCGCCGCGCCGCTGCCCTGAAATAGCGTCTCTAGAGACCGAGAGGGTAGTACTGTCCGAGGTCGGATCCTGCCTATTTGCAGGAAGTTACTGTCGGCCGGTCAGCGTTTACAGAATCGAGGCGCGCACCCTGGAATCTTTTTCAAACAATTTTACAGAATCTATTCGGTAAAAAAAAATAATTTTTGCTTTGCTTACAGGTTTACATGTTAGGTTCATGATGATGTGCCCATCATTTCGTTAATGGTCATAGTTACCGTGTATTCACGTGAAAGTAGGACATGCGCGATTTTAGGAAAAATGTGCAATGAAAAATACAAGGAACTATAGTTTTGCGTTTGGTGCATATTGCATAATATGTTGTTGCATATGAAATTTAGCTAACGTATTGAATTTTGCTTCTGACTTGGATAGAGGTATCTATCTGTCACCAATATCGAGAAAATTGATCTGAGGTAGCATACTCATCTGCGATCGCACCGCCAGCGATAAAGCCAAACTGAAATATTCACAACATTCCTCACATTTAATAAGCGGTTTCTGACATCGAAATGAGATTTTGGTAAATGATAGCACGTAAAGAGGAGAATATCTTACCATATTATTATGAAAAACTTCATTATCTACTCGGTTATTCCAATAACTACAGACTTTTTCGGTGAAAGAATGTAATTTTTAAGGGCCATCGATAGCTGATGAAACGTGAAATGCTATGAGTTTTGGAACAATGTATGTGAAGACATTACACGTTTTTTTGTACTGATGATGTGCTTTTTCATAAGCTGTTGACTTTACTTTCTATCATTTCCTCACTTAATAAACTTAATAAACCACTGTTACAAAAGTCTCTCGCAATTATGTCTTCATAAGATGTTAGTGAGGTGGGACGCTGTAAACTCTGCTGTGTTTTGGGAAAATAAGAAAATTTTGACATGGAAACCAGGGAAATGTGTAGGTTTTAGTCAAAATTCGCCATTCATGACGCTTCTCTGAAATTTACAAATGTTTAACAAGTCAGTCGAGAATAAATCGCTGCATTTTCGGCAGAATTCTCTTTGGATACTAACGAAAGCAGAGGTTGATATTTTTATATGGTCACCATGCAAGTGTCGCGGTGGAGGGGCCTCACTTAATATTTACAAAAAATGTGAGTGTAGGCTCCAGTTTAGAATGGCAATTCCCCTATAGAGCTCTGAGCGACCCCCACCACTGCAGCTCTCGCCACGCTTCCCCAGCCGACTGCGTGGCATTTTGCATGCACTTCATCTCCTGTGAACTATGCCTACATGCCAACGCTATCAGAACTGCATCAACAAGTGTCTACGAAATGGTGTTTTCTAGTAGCTTTAGTGAAGCCACAGTACTACCATTATGAACTTGTATCAATTTGCCACTCAATAATAGTGGCTTATTTAGTGTGTTATGCACAATAAGTCCACGTGTGCAGTTTCACATCTACAGCTGAGACTGACGATCAAAAATAAGGTTTCTTGTAATTAATAAAGTATTACTTATTCAGAGAGTCCTAATTAACTGTATTATTACTACCACCTCAGTGTCTAACAAGTCATACACAACAAGTAAAGTGTCGACTAGGATGCAGCTCGCGATTAGCTCACTATAGCATATAGTGTAACTAACTCTCCTGCAGCAGTGCTATTTTTGTTTCTGTGTGTGTTGTTATACTGAACGTTCACAGTGTTTCTTCCGGATGTGTCTTTAATACAAGCTATAAAATTTCAGGGTCAAAGGACTGAACAATTATTACAAACACTGCAAGAAATTATAGTGGCAGCACCACGACAGCCACCCCAGCTTGTTCAATTGGAAGCAACTTAACAAACGGTTCAAGTGCCTAAATTCAGAGAATTTCCGGGGCAAAGCGAAGATTGGCCAGTTGATAACGCATTTCAATTCCTACGTCATAACAGGTACCCAGCGTATTTACTATTTTCTCTCCACCGTAGCCTTAGACGTATTCCGGATGGTAGTAAAACTGTTTCCAGATCGCCATCCTCATGTGGTCCATTATGATGAGTTAGTTGACAAACTGTCAAATCTTGGCTTACTAAAAAATGTGGGTTAAATTACGGTGACATCATAATGAGAGATGCGATTACTAAGAACGTGTCTAACTCCCGTACTCGTACTGGCATACTACAGCATGCAAACCTTGGCCTCAGCACAGTATTGTCAATTATTTAGCCACAGGACATTGTCGATGTAGCCTAGCATGAATTTCAAACACTGGCAGTATCTGTTGTCAAGGCTAAGACAGTTTAGGTGCCAACCCGCCTCTTCCCAGGTCAGATGTCGCTAGGTGCCTAAGTCAGGTGTGAAGCAACGCCAGGCCGCGGCGCAGACTGCACAATCGCGGAAGTCCTGTCCACGTTGGTTTCTAACACAGGACAGCGCATAGTGCCCGCGCTACAAAGCCAATGGTTCCGCATGTGATAAGCAATGCCACATACAGTTGGTATGTTTAAGTATAGATGGTGAGCTTTCTCACTGCATGTCAGACAGTGATTCTAATGAAGTGTATATTGTGTCTGCTACGCAACAGTCCGCTGATCCTTTTGTTGTCTCGTAAGAGTGGCAGAACATAAACTTTGAATTTATCAACCGGTAATCCAATAAGTTGTATGTTCAGTTGCGTGTGTTCAACAAGTGTATTAATTTTGATTTTATACATACTGGATGGGAGGTCGTGGTTGCGAATGTCAATGTTAAAAAATATATCGGTTCAACCACTTGTTTATAGTGTAAAACACTAAGATTGACGCGTTTCGGAAGTCAAGCTTCCATCATCAGAATAATGAAAAGTAAAAGAACCTGCTAAAACTCGCTAAAATTGAACATGCACCAGGCACAATAAAATTGATAATAAAATTAAAACATCGTGGCTACTTCCCTTGCTGCAGCCGTGTCTTCCAAGGTGCATCTCCACATAGTCGTCAAAATATAAAAAACTTTAAAATGGTGTCACCTATGGTGTTCAACATCTAACCACGTGGCTCTCTCCTCTATCGTCGTAAACCGCCCGTGCGTCTTCGTTGATACCACACACCACGTAGCCAAGCACGACACTGAAACGCGAGTGAGCTCACGCGCAAGTAAACAAGGAAGTCACAGAGATGTCTATACAAATAGATAACGTATACATGTTCCAAGGACCTCATGAAATGATGGTATCCTGCCAATTGCTAAAAATGTAGTTACTAAAAGAAACCAGTGAAATGTTTGAAAAAGTTATTTGTCTCACCAGTTAGCTGTTCATTCAGTGTGTTCCGATTATCCACGCTACGTATCGTAATTTCCAGCTGTTCTAGTAGATCCAGCTTTTGAATGAACAGCTAACTGGTGATGATATGTTCAAGCTTCTGTTTCCACAAATTATTGCTTAACTATAGTACTGTGGTGCGTGATCATGACTGGATATGTTGCCTGGTTTAATGAAATGGTTGAAATGGCTCTGAGCACTATGGGACTTAACATCTATGGTCATCAGTCCCCTAGAACTTAGAACTACTTAAACCTAACTAACCTAAGGACATAACACAACACCCAGCCATCACGAGGCAGAGAAAATCCCTGTCCCCGCCGGGAATCGAACCCGGGAACCCGGGCGTGGGAAGCGAGAACGCTACCGCACGACCACGAGATGCGGGCTTGCCTGGTTTATTTGCTATAGTTTCTGTGATGACTAGAGGGGCTGTTATGTATGTACTACGGTTTCATTAATTTTAATCGTGTTAGGACATGTCTTTTTGTAGGTTTGTTGCATCTTCTAAGTGTCTTACCAATAAAATACAGTCTTTAATTCACCTTACCTACAACATTTTCTATGTGATGGTTCCAGTTTAAGTTGTCATAATTATAATTCCCAGGTATTATGTTGAATCTGCAACCCTTACGCTTGTATGTTTACTTTGTTACCAACACTTAATGGAATTTTTTTAGTTCTTCTGTCGAGAATCTCACACGTTTTATGGTTTAGGGTCAACTGCGCCTTTCGCACCATGCAGATATCTTATGTAAATAATTTTGTAAACCGTTTAGAAATTCTGATGACTTTATTAGATGGTGAATGACAGCAGCATCTGCAATCAATCCAAGAAGTTGTTCAGATTATCTTCTAAATTGTTTATACACTACGACACTTGCTTAATAGCTTGTTTGTCTGTCTTTGGAACGAAATACGTCACTGTTCTGCGTGCCATGGATCCGACCGTTTGTTGGTACGTTTGTGGAGATATGTGCCATTAGATGTCTACGCACAAGTCATGTAATTCGCGTAAATAACTGGTCGCTGATTTGCGTACGCGGTGATGGCACCCGATAGCGATCCAGATGGATTCCATAGGATTTACATCAGGCAAATTTGGTCACCGGAACATCAACGTGAGTTCACTATAAAACTAAACTAAACTCCTCCCGCACAGGCCGTGAAGGCCCAAAGGTACCGACTGGCCGCCTTGTTATCCTCAGCTCACAGGCGTCACTGGATGCGGATATGGAGGGGCATGTGGTCAGCACACCGCACTCCCGGCCGTATGTCAGTTTCGGAGTCCGGAGCCGCTACTTCTCAGTCAAGTAACTCCTCAGTTTGCCTCACAAGGGGTGAGTGCACCCAGCTGGCCAACAGCGCTCGGCAGACCGGATGGTCACCCATCCAAGTGCTAGCCCAGCCCGACAGGGCTTAACTTCGGTGATCTGACGGGAACAGGTGTTAACACTGCGGCAAGGCCGTTGGCTGAGATTACTATAATGTTCCTCAAATCACTGTAGCACGGTTCTGGCTCAGAGACATGGACAATATACTGCCGAAAGAAGACATCACCGTCTGGGCAGACATTAAGTATGAAGGGATGCAGGTTGTTCGCAGCTGTCAGCGTGTCTTCGATTACTATCACAGGTCTCATGCAAGTGCAGGAGAATGCCTCCCATAGCATTATACTGCTCCCACCAGCTTGTGTTCGTGGCGCGCTGCACGTTTCGAGCCGCCGTTCACCTCGATGGCGGCGTTTGTGGAGACGACCATCGACCTAACGTAGCAAAAATGTGATTCATCCGAAGAGCCGACACGTTTCCATAGTCTGACGGTCGAATCTCGATGGTCCCGTGCCCGCTGCAGTCGTAGATTGTCGACGTCGTTAAGTCAACACGTAGGGGTGGTCTGCTGGAAAGCTCTATGTTCAATAATGTACGATGAACGGTGTGCTCCGGAGTGTGCATTCATCATCATTGTTCTCTTTCGGCAGAGACTTCACAGATCACCATGTATTCCACTTTTTATAGTAGACTATTGTGAAGAGTCAGTGACGTCCAACCATATAGCGCCTAGTGGTAGTTTCAATGTCCTTCTACCTCTTTCCGTAGATGATCATGACAGTAGCAGGTGAACATTCGAACAACTTCGCCGTTTTCTAGGTACCCGTTCACAGGATCTGCGTAATAATAATATATAATTTCTCAGAGTCTTTTATCTCAATGGATTACCCTATTTGCAGCTCGTATCTTCGCTGTGGTGATCCCCCGTTCGTATCTGCTCTTACACACCTTTGTTACCGCGTCATGTGCCCGCAACATCATCAGGCGACATCGAGCGTCGCGATAGGTAGCAGTCGTAAAGTTTTGGCTTATCAGTGTATAGATAAGGAACAGCAGATGACCTGTAACACTTCGTTAGAGAAAGCCAGAGACCACTTGGGTTTCACGAGATGATGGGCTGGAGAGACGCCGAGGAGCGGCGCGCCTTTGGGGGAGGAGCAGCTCAAGGCGTGGGTGCGACCGCGGCTGTGGCGCAGGCGGCGCCGGCGCCGGCCCGCTTTCGCAACTCTCCAACTAGGTTAAATCTCGATATATCTCGTTGCGCAGCCGTATTTGTTAATGTGACTGCCGACTTTCAACGCTAAGGCGTGAGTTTGGCAAGAAGATTGCGCAGATAAGAACCATTCACTAGGGCCTTTTCGTTTTCTTTGGCCCCACCGATCAGGTCACGTACTACACGACCACTGGCAGATGTCCCCTAGTATTTGCCGGGCAGCACGGACTAATCCATTCGGTTAGCTTCTCCTCGATGTTCTCCACTTAGGTCGTCTCTCGGTAGTTACAATCTTAGTAGAAGCGTTTCCCTTGTACAAGCTTTTTTCTTAATTATTCAAACTGTAAACGATTTCAAAATTCATTTAGTAATCTATAACAACAAAAGCGATATAGTAACAATAGTACCAAACATCTGAAAATAAAAATTCAAATGTAACGTATCATTTTCTACTCACTTTCAGTTAGCCTATCTTTAACTGTAACCACATACGTAACATGCGTGGCAATACATACCCAGCAAGTTATTTTCGATGATGGTTTTAAGAACGACAAACCTCCCTTTATAGAATTTGTAGACGGGAAGAAAGATTTTAATGAAGTTGCCTGAAAGTCTTCCTTTGAAATTTTCACGGATAAAATACAGGTAGCGTAAGGTTATCTACAAGTAGCACAGAAACCAGACTACAGTTACAAGAGTCCAAGGAGAGCAAAGAGAGGTAGTAAGTGACAAGGATGTGGGACAAGGTTGCAGCCAATCCCCGCTGTAATTCATTCTGTATATGGAGCAAGCTGTGAACGAAACCAAGGAGAAGTTTGGAAAGGGAATTAACGTCGAGGGGGAAGAAATAAAAACTTTGAAGTTTGCCGATAACATACTTCAGTCAGAGACGGTAAAGTACTGAGAACTTCATTTGTAAGAAGCGGATAATATCTTGAAAAATGTTGTAAGATGGAAATCAATGAAAGTTAAGCAAGGGTTATGGAATGTAGTCTAGCTAAATCAGGCGATGCTCAGGGAATTAGATTAGGAAATGAGACACTGAAACTAGCAGATGCATCTTGCTATTTGGGCAGTAAAATAACTGATGATAGCCACGTGGAAAGAATGTAAAATGCAGAAATGCTATAGAAAAAAAGCGTTTTTGAAGCAGAAGTCCTCGAAAGTATTGTTTAACACGGATGGGGCAGAGTCGGGACTATGTGGAGAATGGTCGAGGACAGTGAATGCAAGGAGTCGAATTGTTACAGATGTCGCAGCGCTCGTGTGTGGTCTGGAACTGTAATGCTGAAAGAGAGGGTGCTTCATGTGTGGACGAACTCTACGAATTCGAAACTCGATTACAGCACGCTGTTTCTCACGCGCCGACATAGTTACGTTACAACCGCCATGTTACACGCTAAAATTCGGTGCCCTCTAGCAGAAGAGGCCTGCACATATGAAGACACGAAGAATAAATCTGAAGAATGTTAATTTATTTTAAAAATTTTAATACATTTCAAATAAAAAATTCGGAGGCATTACTTTTGAGCACGATCTCGTACATTACCGAATCTCCTGTCATCTTGGGCAAATGCTACTAACAGCAATAGTTTCTACTTTCGGAATCTTGTTCACATCACCGAGATTTCGCGATGTTGGACATGTCGTTGGCTAGGAACACTTTAATGTAAGGAGTAAGCGAGATCGTTGAACGGTTAGAATGTTTGCGGCCATTTTAGATTTATTTTTATTGCAGCTTGACATCTAGTACATTGCAATCTTTTACTCATAGAAACAGAGGATACGTCCGAGAAAAAAAGCGATGCGCTTCATCATTGATTTGATGAAGGAAAAAACCTGACAGCCACCGGTAGTAGTTTAGAAAAAAATGATTCAAATGGCTCTGAGCACTATGGGACTCAACTGCTGAGGTCATTAGTCCCCTAGAACTTAGAACTAGTTAAACCTAACTAACCTAAGGACATCACAAACATCCATGCCCGAGGCAGGATTCGAACCTGCGACCGTAGCGGTCTTGCGGTTCCAGAGTGCAGCGCCTTTAACCGCACGGCCACTTCGGCCGGCAGTAGTTTAGATAACCATAAACAACTTCAGACAGGATGGGATCCACACCTAATTTTTTTGGACCAAACTCCAGAGGCGTATTAATTGTATGTGAGCAGGTCATATAGCAGAAAATATTTATCAAAATATCTTAAATTATCAGGTCTTAGTGTATACACTATGGTGCTTCATGACATTGCTGGAATCTGACCTATGGTTTATGCGCGTTGCGAGGAGAAAGTCAGCTTGAGAGCAGCATTTACGTTATTTTCCACAAATGCTCAGGAAAACATGAAGCCTGTCTCCTTTCTTCCTAGTTAGAGATCTACAGGCTGCCTTGAGAGGAAATGGAAGGTAAAGGGAGGTTAAAGAGCTTAATGTCGCGCTGGTCTAAAGTTACCACAGACGGAGCTCCAACCGAATTGAGGAATCACGAGAGAGAAAATTGGCCGTTGTCTGGATGAAGAAAACATTTCGGCAATCGTTTAAAATTACCTAGAGATAACACGGTAAATTGAAGTCAGGGTGAGCGAAGAACCCATCACCTCTAAAGTACGAACCGAGGGTCTTAACTACTGTAAGACCCAGAGAGAAGTACCAGACCAGTTTTCATGTTTAGACAGGCACGAGTTGTATGCAGCACTGAGGATGAAAATTTCTTCTGCCAACTGCATTCGGAACTGTTACCTCTGGATAGACTGTTACAGTAGAGGTGTGCCTTATCTAGCGCATCTACCGAGGTGAACACAAATAGAGCAAGCACTGTAGTGGCGCAGAATACACAAAAGAATAATGAGATCGTTTTGCGAAGGAAAAATGGTTCCTTTGAAATTACAAACGAGCGTAGCGTAGTTACTTGGGCTATTTCAACAATGGTTACAGACTCGTGTTTTACGTATGAATGTTATCATCGTTGTGCTCTTCAGCCGGAAGGCCGGTTTGATGCTGCTTTCCGAGCTAGTCTGATGTGTGCAAGCCTCTTAATCTCCTGATAACTATTGCCACCTAGACCCGTTTGAGACTGCTTACTGTATTCAAATCTTGATCTCCCCCCCCCCCCCCCCCCACACACAGCCTCACTCTTTCATTATGAAATTGAATTATTCCTTGATTCCTCAAGATGTGTTCTATCAACCGATCCCTTTTTTTAATCACGTTTTGCCGAAATTTCTTTTCTCCCCAATTCGATCCAGTATCTCCCGGTTAGTTGCACCATCTACCATCTTAATATTCAACATTATTCTATTGTTTCACATTTCAAAAGCTTCTATTCTCTCCTCATCGCATCTGAACTGCTTATCTTCCACGTTTCACTTCCGTAGAAGGCCACAGTCCAGACAAAAAGACTTCAGAAAGGACTGCATAACACTTAAATTTATGTTCCATGTTAACGAACTCCTCACTTTCAGAAATTCTTTTCTTCCTATAGCCCATCTGCATTTTACATCACCTCTGCTTCGGTCACTGTTAGGTATTTTGCTGCCCAAATGCGAAACCACATATACTACTTTTAGTGTCTTATTTCCTAGTCTAAGTCCCTCAGCAGCGGCTAATTTAATTCGACTACATGCCAATATATTTTTTTTACTTTTGTTGATGTTCATATTATAATCTCTTTTGCCAGCCGGAGTGGCCGAGCGGTTCTAGGCGCTACAGTCTGGAACCGCGCGACCGCTACCGTCGCAGGTTCGAATCCTGCCTCGGGCATGGATGTGTGTGATGTCTTAGGTTAGTTAGGTTTCAATAGTTCTAAGTTCTAGCGGACTGATGGCCTCAGAAGGTAAGTCCCATAGTGCTCAGAGACATTTGAACCATTTTAATCTCTTTTCAAGACGCTACCCATTCGGTGCAGCTGCCGTTCCAAGTCCCTTGTTGTCTCTGGTAGAATTACAATGTCATCGCCAGACATAAAAGGTTTTATTTCTTCTCCCAGAACATTTGAGTTTCACTTTCATATTTGGCCATCGTTATCACATACATGTTTTTACAATATTTCCCAGATCCTTGTAAATAAAATGAAAACAATTGTTTGATTTTACGAAACTTTTACACACCTGCTACACAATAATTATAAAATACAGAAACATATAATATCAAAGAGAACACTTAACTTTGCTACTCTAATATAAGGCCAGCTTGCTTAGAATACGGCATTTTGTAGTGATTAAAACGCTTCTTCATAGCTTTCGTTACTTTCGTTTTACCACTTCTATTAAACGATTCTGCGTCTTTTCCAAATAATTTATTGTGTCATTCTGTCTTGAATCATATCTTTAGTTCCTTTATGGAAAAAACTGGCGTTAGAGAGATTGACCACGGAGATTGACGAGGGTTTAAAGTGACTTTGAGAAACTTTGGGAGTAGCCACGGGTCCATTATGTAAGATCATGTGGTTTGCTGCGTTATCAATATTCTCCGCAGTTCTCTCATGCTTCTGTTTAAACATTCTATCATAATGGTAAGGTAACTGTCTATAGTCATAGTGGCGTTAAGAGCAAATAACTTACCATTACATTGCTCCTGTTGGTCTTCGCTGTTCTCTTGTCATTTATCTTTTACATTTGTTTCCTCATCCGTGCCACACCAACGACACAGACACCAAAATAAGATTTTCTGAGATTAAAATTACTGTAGTCGTCAAATACGTTTTCCTTCCTCTAAGTTTCCATACCAACGTAGATTTTTGTGAAATTCGACTTTTTCCTACTTTTGATTTCGATTATGTTGGTTTTTTACCCCCTTACCAATAGCCTGTAGTAGCTGTGGATATGCAGTGCTATCCTAACTGTGCTTCCACTGCATTACTTCTTACTCTCCTCAAAAAGATCCTCTTACGCAAAAAGAGACATTTTCGTTTAAAACTCACGGCGAAGTAAAGGTAACAGTATACGGGACATAAGCTCGCTTTGATCAGGGACGGGGATGGAAATCAGGCCGTGTACATTTCGAAGTATTCATCTTGGCATTCATTTTAAGCGATTTAAGAAAAGTCATTAATCTATATGGCAAGAGGGGAGGTTAAACCGCATAGCTTCCGACATCGAGTCCAATGCTTTAATCAATAAGGCAAATACTGGCCTGACGCTTAGGTAGGAATTTATAAACAATGAAATTCTACATTTCTTTACGTATTTCTCATCTTGTGTCCTTTTTTTAGGAATGTTCTAGAAATGAACATCCTTCATATCGTTTATGCATTCAGGTATCAGTTGGGTACAAGCATCTAAAAACGGCAACAGCATACTCCTGTGAAGACCAGATAGACGATTTGTCGCTTTCAACCTCAAAGAACTTACGTTGTGCTAGCGATAACACACAAATAACTTCCACCCCAGCAGGTAGAGAATGCACAAAGGTATCCTAACCGTCCTGCATCTGTTACGTTGCCTACAACTCGTGCCTGTCTAAACATGAAAACTGGTCTGATACTTCTCTCTGGGTCTTACAGTAGTTAAGACCCTCGGTTCGTATTTTAGAGGTGATGGGTTCTTCGCCCACCCTGACTTCGATTTACCGTGTTATCTCTAGATAACTTTAAACGAATGACTGTAGTATCCCTACGTCAGTTCAGATGATTGCCGCAATGTTTTCTTCATCCAGACAACGGCCAATTTTCTCTCTCGTGATTCCTCAATTCGGTTGGAGCTCCGTCTGTGGTAACTTTAGACCAGCGCGACATTAAGCTCTTTAACCTCCCTTTACCTTCCACTTCCTCTCAAGGCAGCCTGTAGATCTCTAACTAGGAAGAAAGGGGACAGGCTTTATGTTTTCCTGAGTATTTGTGGAAAATAACGTAAATGCTGCTCTCAAGCTGACTTTCTCCTCGCAATGCGCATAAACCATAGCTCAGATTCCAGAAATGTCATGAAGCACCATAGTGTATACACTAAGACCTGATAATAAGTCAACGTATACATCACTACTCTGCAATTCACATTCAAGTGCTTGTCAGAGGGGTCACAGAACAACTTTCAGATTATTTCTCGACCGTTCCACACTCCAGTTACACCTGGGAAAAACGAACTGTTCGATCTTCCCTTGCTAGCTCTGATTTATCTTATTTAATTATTATGATCGTTTCTCCTTATGTAGATGGAAGTAACTGAAATATTTTAACATCCGTATTTGAAAGATGGTGACAGAAATTTCCTGAAAAGATCTCGCCGCAACGAAAAACGCCTTTGTTTTAAAGGTTGTCACACCAGATCAAGTTTCATGTCCATATTTCGCGATAATACAAAACAAGCTGCCCTTCTTTGAACTCTTTCAATGTACTCCGTCAATCCAGTCTAGTGAGGATCCTATATCGCGCGGCAGTGCTCTAGAAGAGGACGGACAAGCGTAGAGTAGGCAATCTCTTTAGTTTATGTATTCCATCTTCTGTGTGTTCTCAGAATAAAACACAATCTTTGGTTCGTCTCCCCCACAACATCTTCTATGTGATGGATGTCCATCTGATAGAGATGTTAGAATTGGCAGCTCTCTTTGTGTTACATGAGAAGAGTAGGCTACATGTAGGCAACTGGCTTCAATTTTTAAAATTTCTTTCATCACCACCAATAATATAAACACGACACAGGTAATATATAACTGTACATCTACCATTTCAGACTCGCAGACACCCATGAAGTCGTAAGTCCGAAATTTTGCTCATGAAGATGTGATGCGAGGAAAGTAAATAATTGCCGTAACATTTCTGTATAGTATAGCAGACACAGGTGACAAATCCCTGAAGTTTTGTCAGTGGCATATCATTTAATCATAAAATCAGCGTTCGAACCACTTTAACTTACCGTCAGCTTCAAAGTCGTTAAACACAGAGAATAAGCTGAGACTGGCTAAGAATGGAGGCGATAGTAGCAAGCTGCGACATTATTTAATGAAACATTCCGGAATCCACATAAATTAATTTAGCGATAGCATGGAAAACCTCGGTCAGAATGACTAGGCGGTGGTTTGAAGCCCGAGATGAGTCCAATATCGTTACCATTGTGATATCTCGCTCAGTTCAGCTTGGTGGCCTGATTGTATAATGAGGCAATAAATAGTTAATTCCTTACGCAAAGGGCTGGAATAGCAGCAGAACAGAATTATGTTAGCACAAGAACCTCTTTCCGGTTTCTCCTGATATATAATTATCAGTATAAATATGCAACCACTATCTTCACTTGCTATCTAAAATAACAGAATATTCCTTTTACAGAATACGAAATTATTAAACAGTTATCTTTCCTTATACTCTCCCATAATAACCTTAACTTGCGATGGAAATATTTCTTTGTAACAAAGGTGTCAAACCATATTGAAAGAACCACACACACTATATAATTTATCAGTGAAAACATTTCTAAAAGCGATAAGCGCGGTGTTCTGTCGATACTCAATGAGAGCTTCTAATAGGCAGTAATGAAAAGGTAAAGCAGCGATATTACTTCTCGTTATGCCATTCTTTTATACAACTTTGATCTGAAAATTCTAAATGAAAATCAGTAAAAGATTACACAATGTATTTAGAATGCTTCTAATTGCCTGGAACGGCAGAGAAGCCGTTAACTTCTATCATGGTCCCGTTGACATAACATAAATTACTTGCTTTATTTTCTTTTACCATGATCGGTGACACAGCGAAGGGTTTAATACGGAAGTCATTAGTGGCTTTTTTATGAGAAGACAGGCTCGTAGTTTGTGAACTTAACGGCAACTAAAAGTGAAATCGAGTGAAATGGCCTATCTCAAGCTTGTTCGGTACGCATTCGTTGACGTTTGGAATTTAGTTCAGGTCTGGTTATTATAGGTCAGTTTTTTTTTTTTTTGTATATAAACTGATGTGAAGGCACTATGAGATTTCTTTAAAGAGAGAAAGGCGATTTCACAGACTCGTTCTCATGAAATGTGGACAGCCGCCTCTACTCTAAAGATGCCGCCATTTAAAAAAAATGTTCTTAATATGAAACCACTATTAGTACCGACCCACTTTCAGCAAATACAACTTGTTCGTCCTACGTGTTATACGACCTCGTTGCCATATTTTTAAGCTTCTCGCCACTCTTATAATTCGGGAAGAGGTTTCTGCAAGCTTTTATTTCCTTTTTACGCCGGCCGTACTATTGAACATACGCATAAGACTTCATTATTGCTTATTCTCCATGTGTTTTGGTGATCAAATAGTGGCTAAACGATATAGGTGAAACTATTGCCAAATGAGAGTCTCGAAATGGGCTCACAGTACTGTCAGAAATGTCCGTCGTTGTGATATTTACGAGGTAAATGGGAAATTATTTACAAACAAGAGTGTGGTGTATCATAACTTTTGTAGCATGTCTCGTATTAATCTTCTGATAGTTTATTTTAACCTTGAAATTAGGGTTGCGTCGTCATAGTGAACACTTACTTAAAAAGAAGGTTATGTAGGGCTATGAACTCAAACACATTTTGCAGAAACTAGATCTTGTCAATTTTACAGAGAACTGCCTTATCCTGGGAGCGAAATAAGTCGATTCATAGCAACTCGTTAGTAGGAACTACCGAAATGACGCTAAAAGTAAAAAGAAAGATGACAGATACAATCTTTAGGAAATGGCTAGCCATTTCCAATTATATCCTCGCAATGGCTATAATTTTGATTGTTAAAGCACAGGAAGAACATTAAACCCTATCTTTTACTAGTGGGAAGTTGCAAGAAAAGGTGAGATTTTTCGCTAACGGTCTTGCATGATACGATGTTACCATGCATTAGATATCCCTATGACACCTTAGTTAGTTAATTAGTTATTTTTCTATATATCTTATTCACGATAAATGTTACTATGTTGAAAGTGTGAAAAGAACAAACATAGAACCTATATATGAGGAGAAAATATAAAATAAATATTTATATGGCTAGGTGCTGGTCGTGTAGAGGTTTATCCTTACAAACCATCTTATTTCTGTTCAAGAATTTGTTTATAAGAAAGCTGTTGAAAAACACCTTTAATCTACATTTGAAAATACTTCTATCTGTCGGACATTTTATTTAGAAATGTATATTGTCAAAGTTTTATAGCTGCAGATTTCATCCACTTCTGTGCTGAAGTTAGATTCATTATGCGGCAATGCAAATTTTTACTTCTACTGAATCTATCCGTTACTTTCAAACTCAATTGGCTTGATGATAATAATTTCATAACTGAATAAATGTAATGTGATACCGTGGTTAATATTTCCAGCTGCCTTAGAGATGCCTGCATGATATACGTGTGTGAACTCCACATATAATTATACTTTCTTTCGTGCAGTGAATGCTTTTTGCCTAAGTTAGAATATTATTCTATAAAACATCGGAGAATGAAAATATGCAAAATATGTTAACTGTCTGAATTCTATATCTTCAAAGTTGGGAATTATTCTTCTGGTGAAAGTAACCGAACCTAAACGTTTTGATTGGTCAACCACATAGTAGTTCTGCCTTATGCTTTGGTCGATATGCACACCTAAGGGCTTAGAACTTTCTTCCTTGTTATTGTTTAATGTAGATATTCTAGGTTAATAGGTGATGGGATATTTTTGACAGTACACAACAAGGTGAGCTGTGTTTTTAATATTTAAAGCAAGCCTATATGGCTAAAATTGATCAGTAGTTTAAAAAAAATTGCTATTTTTTCGGTTGATACTACTTTGCTTAGCTACACAGCAACGTTTGCATCATCTGCAAACAGGACTAGTTCTGGCTCCTGATTCAAATAAAATGGCAGATCATTAACTTAAAGGAACAGCAGCAGTGGTACAATGAGCGAACCCTGTGGGACTCCCATTGTAATCTCTCCTATGCAGATGCTGTGAGGTCCCATTTTGTGTTACTCTAATAGCTCAGGGTAACATTCTGAGTGCTGCTCTTAAATAAGAACTAAACCAGACATGTGCAGAACTGTATCTCATAAAAACTTTATGTCTCTAATAGAACGTTGCATTGACACTAGGAAACACTGTAAAGCTTCACGACTGCTAAATATCTATAGGAATTGGATATACCCCCTAATGTCATTCGCTTCCCTAACTCTGTCCATCTGCCGGCCGAAGTGGCCGTGCGGTTAAAGGCGCTGCAGTCTGGAACCGCAAGACCGCTACGGTCGCAGGTTCGAATCCTGCCTCGGGCATGGATGTTTGTGATGTCCTTAGGTTAGTTAGGTTTAACTAGTTTTAAGTTCTAGGGGACTAATGACCGCAGCAGTTGAGTCCCATAGTGCTCAGAGCCCTTTGAACTCACCTCTCTTTATCCATTTCTTCTTCACACCCTCACCATCCATCAATTCCCAACCCCCCCCCCCCCCCCTCGTCATTTCTTCACTTCCCTTTCTCTCCCCGCCACCTCCTCCCCTCTCTCTGTCAAGCTCCTCCTTCCCCTCCTTATATCCATTTCCTCCCACCCTCTGTTCATCTCCCCTTCTCGCCATTCTCTGACTGCTTATTGTTATTGACAACGAATCCTTGACTAGGAATTGAAGAAGCTTAAAATGAGTGAATAAATCGTATACAGGGTCTGATAGACCTCACTTGGTGCTGCATCTGTGAGGATAGTAATTTCATGGACATTATTTCGCATAGTTTTAATCTGCGAACAGGTAGGATTACAAAGTTTTGGACTATTCAGTTTCCGTAGTCCTATTCTAATCATAAGCCGATGGGCCATAAATGTAACTTTTCCTGTTTTCTACTAAAATCAGTAGTGATGAAGAAAACAAAACAGCATGTGGTTGTATATACAGTTTTTGTTTAAAATGATATGAAAGGAGAAAGCATACGTATGGGAGAAACAGTTCGCTTAATGTTTAAATACCCTGCTATGGAAGTTAAAATTGACTACGGGAAAGGAAATGAAATCGTACAGTTTCATAGCACAGCACAACACAGTTTCTTTCTCACATTCAGGGTTTAACAGAAAACCTGTAAATTGCAGCTTAATAAGGTATATCGCCTATGTCCGTCTGAATATTTATTAGAGTACTGTGTAAAATTGGAAGCAAATCGGTCGAGGAGTTCTCAAGGTTTTTGCTAACAACCTTTCTTCTTTATACAAATGGCTCTGAGCACTATGGGACTCAACTGCTGAGGTCATTAGTCCCCTAGAACTTAGAACTAGTTAAACCTAACTAACCTAAGGACATCACAAACACCCATGCCCGAGGCAGGATTCGAACCTACGACCGTAGCGGTCTTGCGGTTCCAGACTGCAGCGCCTTTAACCGCACGGCCACTTCGGCCGGCCTTCTTTATACAGTGTGTATATTTATATACATAATATATTAAGGAAATGTGTACTCCATGTCCATTCACTCGTTTATTAGAATATTGTGTAAAAATGTGAAGTAAAACGGTCAAAAACTTTTCGAGATTTATCGTAACAATATGATTCAACATCGTGTATTTACATAGGTTGAGTCATGTAAGACTTAGCACCCCTTTTATTTCGTGAACGGTTCTACATATTGAAACGCAGTTTTCGGCAGATGTTACAGCGTCGAGGGCCACGTATTTTTTCTTTGGTTAACGTTTTTAGCGCTGGTATTAATGTAGATATTGAAGCAAGTACATTTTTTAAAATGAAATCATATACTTTTTGTAAATGCATTCAGTAGCTCTTGAGAAGGAAATTATAGTGATATAACGTATGTTAATGATGGCGTTGAAACCTGTCTTTAAAAAATTCGAGAAATATTGCGTCTGCAATGTAAACCTTGCCAAGCAGGCGTCTCCGATCAGGCTGCGTAGTTGTATACCGTAAGACCGACCTGCGTTACAAGAATGAAGTGTTTTTCCGCTTGAACCAACTTACGACCTAGATGCAGGTTCACCTACAAATGCTGTATATGAAAATATGACACAGGCTAGAATATAGCGTATCACAAAGGGCTTAGGAAAACTATTTCACACTAGTGTATCCTACCAGATTTACATCAGCTGAAACAGTGAAATCAGCTGTTAATTCTTCAAAAATAAAGACGTATTATTCGCTGCAAAAAGCAACTACTGTATTAAATATCTAAATATTAGAAGGAAGGTTTGACCTTTCTTTTCCTTTACGGACCTGTGTGCTTCTCAGAAGCAGAATACATGCTATTGGACAACTGTCTCTTCCTATATTGCTCTAAATTATGTCATACGGGATACATTCGTCGTACTAAACATTTTATTAAAAATACTTCGGTGGCCTCCCATGCAACCCAAATAAATATTCTTCTTAACGAAACGTCGTTTAACGCTGAACGTAAGCACGTAATGACAATGTTGCCAGCAACGTGCAATACACGCTGTCGACTGATTTCACGTTGCAATGCAATTTCGTACACACGTAAATGAAGTACTTTACTACCAGTAATTTGGTAATCACCCAAACCGCATTACATAAAGTTTGTCTTCTGAAAAAATAACTTTATCTTTTATTTAAGCATGTGTCAAAACTGTTGACCATGGACTTAAAGGCAAATTTGCAACCGCAGTTCGAAAGAACAATGTGCAGATGTAATTACAGTGTGTGAAATGGTAGAGCATACACTAGCGACTCGACGACACATCGTCTGGCGTAGTTGCGGCTTCGTCATAGACTGCGTCTTTGAGTGCTCCGAAAGAAAGAAATCAAAAATAGTCAAATTGGGGACTTCGCAGGCCATTTGTCAACAGAATTTCGTTCTATCCAAAGTGCAAGGAAGTTCTCATTCAGTATTTGCGTTACAACACGGGAGGAGAACTGGAAAACCGTTGTGTTGCAGCCGCATACACTGTCGAATATCCAGTGATACCTCTTCTAGAAAAACCGGCAGACTGTTCGTCAGAAAGCGTGCGGACGAATGCCCACTTAGAACACGTGAGTTGAAATAAGGTCCCACAGTGTAATTTCCTACGATGCCGCACCATACGTTTATGCTCCACGGCCGTTGACGTTGCACCTGACGAAGCCAGTGTGGGTAAACTTTGCTTCAACGGTAAAGAGCACGCGTTGGAAAAACGTAGGGTCGTCTCTCAGTTGCTGAAGGGCAAACCGACAAAACTCTGTATGAAGATCGGGATGTAGTGACAGAGGATAGCGATGGAAATACTGCCGTTGCAGGATTCGAATGACTTTCGTTTGGCTTATGCCACATTCCTTGGCAATATGTCTCGTACCATCGTTTGGACTCATTAGCGTCGAAGCCAGAACAGCTTCTTTGTGTTTTGTCAGTTCCAGTCTTCTTTCTTATTCTCTTTTTTGACATTCAAGCAGCCTGTGCGCACTAGTGTCTTAATAATTAATGCAATTGCCTGGCGCGACGGAAAGATAGCCCTGCATCGATGTACTGCTCCCACGGCATTTTCTTTACATCCACCATATAAAAGTGGGATATCCAACTTCTCCTCATTGGTGTACATGTCTACACGCCACGAAAGTCGAAGTAGAAATGAGCTGCCTGCAGTGCAGACAAGTAAACAGGCAGATGTACTGACATTCTGATACAGCGTAGCATGAGAGCTCTGCTTGGGCAGTGTTTGCGCCGCTAATGCCGATTCCCGCTTCCGTGCTCTCAAATTCTGTGACATTTATTGAATTTTTTTACGACAGGTTCCAACGTGAACATTGGCAAATGCTGTGTCACTGTAACTGCCTCCTCAAGAACTATCGAATACGGTTATAAAAAGTATACGGTTCCATTTAAATAAAAACGTACTTACTTCAGTATCTCCTTTGATACCAGCGCTAAAAACATTAAACAAGAAAATACGTGCCCCACGACGCTCTAACATTTGCTGAAAACCGTGTTTCGATATGTGTAACCGTTCACGAAATAATACGGGTGCTACACTTACGTCACTCGCCCTAAATTCGTAACCTATGACTGTCCGAACATTTCTTAGGATAATATGTAAAAATTAGAAGTAAATCGATGAAGAAGAACTTCTGCTAACATTTTCTTGTTATATGATGTATATGTTTATACACTATATTGCAGATGTTCAAGAAATATAGGCAACCTCTGTCCAAATGTCTATTAGAGTCTTGAGTGAAAATATGAAGTAAATTTGTCAGAAACTTTACAAAATTCTCACATACATATTTTAAAAAAATTGTAGCCTATGTATTTCTGAACGTTAGAGTGTCGTGTAAAAATCTGAAGTATCTGTGCAGACCTTCTCGAGATTTTTGCTTGGAACGTTTCCTTCATATATGCCCGTTCAAATGTTTGTTAGGGTATCGAGTAAAAAACTGGTATAAATCCGTCTAGAGCTTTTCGCGTTTTTGCATATACATTTCCCCTTCGACAATGTTAAAGCGTATGTCTGCCCAAACCTTTGTTTGACTGTTGTGTGGAAATGTTAAGTAACTGTGTCACGAACTTGTTCTGTGTCGTGGCGAAATGCTACGCTAACCTGTCAGTAAGACTCCAGCCCTGCCTTCGTGATTGGTAACACCTCGTCCCCAGTACGGATAGAAAGTTAAATTTTAATCCAACATTGTTTATAACGTTTACGTCCTCGTGGCTGCGTACAGTTAACGCATCAGCTACAGCAACACGGAAGAACACAGGCGTCAGCCATCAGTGCGTGCGTAAAACGTCAAACTACTATGAAAACTATTAACTGTTCCTGTCAGTAGAATTAAGGCACGTTGGAAGTGGTTAAAAGGTATTACGCGTTGGGACTAGTATATCCTCTGATAATAAATATGCATTACATCAACCTTATGCCCCTGACACTTGTTAAATGAGTCTCAATCAGGAACTTTAATTCTGTTATACAGGAAGTTTCTATAGTATTCGTCATATCAAGAAATCGAATTAGAATTCCTTTTACTCCAGATTAAGCAAACTATGACACTAATCAAATAGGAAAACTGAAGTTTCCAATATTTTAAGATATTTCTTAACTTCTCTGTGCAAGATTACTTCGGCTACTTTTTATCACAATCAGTGCTATCGATCGGTGAGGTAGTCTACAACGGTGGCGTCAAATTACTTCATTAAATTTAGCACACATTAACATACTGTATAAATATTAATCGTAGTTGCCACTACTATTACTTACGGTTCCAAGTGATTAAACAGAATTCTCAGACATTAATGTCAAAATTCTTGTTACGGGAATTCCGACCAATGCAGTCAGAGTTATAATTTGACTATGGACCGCCGTAATCTCTTATATTTTAAGCTTATTATCTTTATTGCTTTTAAGCAGTTGAAATAATCTTTTACGCAAGGAAGTTATTTCTTCTTTAAATCGCTCAACTGATTCTTTTCCAGTATTTAATTAACCTTTTCTGTAACTGAATATAATTACGACAAATAGCTTTCCTTGTTTCGTTGTCTCTGACACTGCCGGAAAATGACTTATCTTTGGGATTGTCGCTTTTGAATACTTTGCAGATCAAAATGATATATTTTCCTTTCTAAATTACTTGCGTAAGTAGCTTTAGTGGGGATTCTATCCTTTCCACTAAATGAATGTTTGTAACACAAATTTTGTTTTTACTTCTTAATTTACTTGTAGTTCAATAAATTCAACACAAGTTTGAAATTTTATCGTGAACGAGTGACTCAAAACCAATCCCACATGAAACAGAAATAGGAAAGACAAAATTGAAAACAATAAACCAACATGCCACCCTTCACTTGTATTCTGAATTACATTAAAGTTTTAGACAAAACTCAGTTTCTTCAAGTATTGGCTCACGCGTTCTCACTAACAGTCTCTGTTTGAATTGTCACTTGTCACCCTAACAAGCAATGGAATGTCGTTGGCTTTTATGTATTAGTTTCGCTAGGGTACTAAACTATCCGCACTATTTGCTGTCACACATTAGGGGGCAACAATAGCTGTATTCCCTCAACGTATACACTGTGCAAGTACAAGCTCAATCACCGATTGAGACTCTTACTCAACGGTACGTACATCATATATATTACGCCACTAACTCAGTAGTGTGTATTAAAAGTTCAGCAATAACAAGCGCAGAACACTCAGTTGCCTCAGAGTGTGTGTCCTACACCAACAACAAAATTATCACAAACACTTAATAATCTTAGAGCATACGTAGTTCAAAAACCACTAAATACAATCGCAACGACTAACAATGTCTTGTGCGCTCCAGGATAACCACGAATCGCACCTAATAGTCCAGTTAAGTGGCTGACTACAACACCTCTAAACATCGAACTTTGCGAAACACAGAACACAGCTTCTACAATTCGTGCGTCAACCTTCGCTCAGCGCGATAGCCCGTCACTTATTGCTCCCATGACCACTAATAATTAATATTCACATCTTCACAGCGACAGCTATCACACCTACAATATACAATGTCGTAGCTAAAGTTTTCAAACACTTACGACCACAAATCTAAAACTGATTGACCTCAATGTACATTGATCCTCTCTTACGTAACGAAATCTGTTGTAGGCAGACACACTGCAATATTATCATTTAGTAACCGATCACACCGGCTAAGTGATCAAAACTGCCTACAACATTTAAATCGATATCTCAGTTGAAACCAGCTCATCGACGATATTCCCAACAAATTAACTATTCTTGATCTCAGCTATATTACCGGTCATCTGTCTTTCCCAGGCGACTGTCACACGAGATATCTAAATGGTGACTTCCCACCATCTCAAGTAGAACTATTTTACCCATGTTAACAATAGGGGCACCAACTTTTTTACAGTCGTTACGATTCCATTCCTTTCAGCAGTTAAATATTTACTCTTATGCCGCCTTCGCTGCGTCTTGTAGTGGCCAGCTAGATGAGATGGGATCTCTGGCGTGTTTAACTGCTGACTTCTCCTATCGGGGCATGGAGAGTCTTTGCCGCAACTTGCTCTTACTTTCAAACACGGACTTTTGTTTGTTTTTCTGTAATATACAGACATAAAATGAGAGTTACAATACAGTAATAGAGTTACAACAAACCCCGTGATTTTAACATTTTTCCAACCTCTAAATTAATGTATCGGAACGATAAAGAATCCATGACGGCAGGCGAAATCTTTTGTCCCGTCACAAACTTTTCTGGAATTTTGTTAACTTTATTCAAGAAGATTTCTATATTTATTATCATAGATTTATGTGTAAAACATGTATATTAAACATTGTAGCTTATTTTCATCCGGACATTTATGGGAATATCGTGTAAAAATTTGAAGTAAATCAGAATATTTCGAGATTTTTAACAGTTTTCCGATTTTTATAGTAATATATATAAATCTACGTCCGTCCGAATGTTTAACAGTGTGTCGTGTAAAATTGTAAGTAAACCAGTCAAGAACTTTGCGAGATTTTTCGTGACAACGGTAAATGTTGTCCTCGCTTTATTTAGAAATATATGTATCTCCGTATAGCGTATGTTCTAGAGAAATATCTATTCTATATTCGTCTAAACATTTATTAGAGTATTGTACAAAGGCATGAAGTAAATTTGGCACCAACTTTCCGATATTTTGATAACAATATAAAACAGTGACGTGTTTATGTAGTAACATGGGTAAAGAAATGCTATATCATGCTTTATCATTTGAAGATTTTGTAATAAGCTCAGAAAGTGTATAAATAGCTGACTCAGTAGAGTGGCCCTTTTGAAATCGAAATGGTGATTAGCAAGGCATCCCATTATGAAACAGGTGAATGAGTACCATGCGTTCAGTACCTTCTCAAAACTTTTTGAAAATGATGCTGGGCAGTAGTTACCGACATCTGTAAAGTCATTCTTCTGGTAAAGAAACTTAACAATGATACATTTCAATCTGTCTGTGGATGCACCCTGAACTAATAATGCATTACACAGGCAAATAAGAACCATGCATACTATAGGCTCACACAGTCCCCTTGCCTTATTAGACGTACTAACCACCCCATATGAACTTTTACATTTTAGTCATTATTAACTTCATTTGAGATGGAGATATTGGATTGATTTTTAGTTCAGTAGTTATCCACTGTATTTCCTCTTCGATGTAGTGTCTTGTTTTCTCTTCTAAACTGTTGGCACTAATTTTCTCATATGTTCTAAAAAGATAAATATCTGCTCGACATGAACTGTTTTTTACAGTGTCTCTATTCTCTAACGGAAATACTGTTATCTTGTATGGCTTCTTTTCCTGTCTCTCTTACCATTATTCCATATTTATTTCATTTTATTGTCTGATGTATGAGTTACAGACAAAATGTGCATATTCCTTGATTTTTTACAATTTTTCTTAATATGCTACGGTACTGTTTACGAAATGAAAGTACCTCTGGATCATTACTTGTTGTGGGTGTTTTGTACTTATCCCTTTTTCGTTGTGAAGAGACTGATACCTGTAGTGATCCATGGTTTCCTTAATGACTTTTATATTATTACTTTTAATTATCTATTTAGGAAACAAACTTTCAAAAATGGATATAAACTTATAAATTTGTTAAATTTAGATCTAGCATTAGGCGCATTGTAAATTTTACCCAGTCAAAAATTTTTAGTTTCTTTTAAAATCTTCAGTAGTTTTGTTATTAATCGACATCTCTGCTTTCTTCGTGTGTCTGAACTGTACATGAAGCTACGTTATCTAAGAGTACCGACCGTCCATTGTGATCTGACAATACATTTACCACAGGACAAGCACGTGTTTCTTCAATTTCATCTTGCGTTAATACTTGATATATATGGGTACTACTTCCTTTATCAACTTGAGCAACTCTGTTTCAGAAATATATGACTGAGGAGTCTAACACATTAGCTTGTGCTCCGTCTCTAATGACCTCGTTGTCCATGTGAGTTGAACTTCAATCTTCGTTTAGAATTTACTTATTTCTACATTTCTCTATTAATATTTCTTTTTATGTATGTGACAACTCCTTTATCCATACTGAATCTACATGAATAGGTAACTAACTTAAAACCACTTTCATTAAGATTTTCTATCCCTGTGTTTATACGTTGTTTAGAGAGTAACATCAGTTTTTTCCAACTACTAAGATCTCCCAAATCAAAAATTTATCTACTTTAATTGTTACACTCACACCCAATATTCTATGAAACCAGTTGATTTCTGCTTTCCGTGTATTCTTATAAGATGAACTTGGATTCTGTCGATTTAATTTCTTTTAATACTGTCTGACAATTTGACAAAGCCTGTGTCACAGCTGACCCCAGTAGCCACAATGATTTGCATATGTGTGTTTATGTACCTGCCTTATATTTACTGGTAATGGATTTGATAAACTGTCTTGGTCGTCCCGTTCAGGCGTAGGCAATGAGAAGTATATCTCCATCTTACTATAGCAGCTACTAGAACATCACTAATATGGCTACCTTCATATAACAAATAGTAGAACATCACTGACGTGATATTTTGAATGTGTCTGAAGGAGTAGCCACAGCTCCATATTTACTCACTTAACAGAGTTAACCCAGGGCTAATCATGGCTCCACAGAACCTCCACAAAGCCAACATATGTGCTAGCAGATGCTCTTTTGTCCATGTCACCGTTAAAATGGTATTTCTTATTTTTAGCCTTGCTGTTTCTAGTTCTAGCGTAACACACGATCGTTGTTAAAATCCTTGTAGGCTACATTTGTCCTAAACTTCCTATTATCTGGCTAATACTAGCCCTTTGTTTCACAAAACTTATGAGCTGGTAATCTGCAGCTAATTTTTTCTGTAGCCGCTGGCCTACACCCCTCCTAGGTCAACCAACTACCAGCGGAACTGTTCTCTTGCTGTTCAGTTTCGTTACACTACGCTTGTCCGTCCAATTTTAGAATACTGCTGCGTGGTGTGGGATCCTTAACAGATAGGATTGACGTAGTACATCGAAAAAGTTCAAAGAAGGGCAGCACGTTTTTTATTATCGCGGAATAGAGGAGAGAGTGTCACTGAAATGATACAGGGTCTGGGACGGAAATCATTAAAACAATGGCGTTTGTCGTTGCGGCGGAATCTTTTCACGAAATTTCAATCACCAAATTTCTCCCCCGAATGCGAAAATATTTTGTTAGCGCCGACCTACATAGGGTGAAACGGCCACCATAATACAATAAGGGAAATCAGATCTCGCTCGGAAAGGTATAGGTGTTCTTATTTTCCGCGCACTACACGAGACTGGAATAACAGAGAATTATTGTAAACGTGGTTCGATGAACCCTGTGCCAGGCACTTAAGTGTGATTTGCAGAGTATGAATGTAGATGAAGATGTAAATGCAGATGTAGATGTAGAAAAAACCTTAATTTCTTGTGCCTGTGCCTCCTGTACAATTACATTTATCCACTATTACTACCCGCAGAACTCAGGCGAAGTGTCGACTTGATAATAGTATTAATGCTCTCTAAGCTCTAAGTGGGCCGACAAGCGAATCTCTCAATCGTCAAGCTGGAATCTGATTCTGGTGGCGGCGCAGCAACCCAGCGGGATCTCGAATTACACTACTGGCGATTAAAATTGCTACACCAAGAAGAAATACAGATGATAAACGGGTATTCATTGGACAAATACATTATACTAGAACTGACATGTGATTACATTTTCAAGCAATTTGGGTTCATAGATCCTGAGAAATCAGTACGCAGAACGACCACCTCTGGCCGTAATAACGGCCTTGATACGCCTGGGCATTGAGTCAAACGGAGCTTGGATGGCGTGTACATGTACAGCTGCCCATGCAGCTTCAACACGATACCACAGCTCATCACGACTAATGACTGGCGTATTGTGACGAGCCAGTTGCTTGGCCACCATTGACCAGACGTTTTCAGTTGGTGAGAGATGTGGAGAATGTGCTGACCAGGGCAGCAATCGAACATTTTCTGTATCCAGAAAGGCCCGTACAGGACGTGCAAAAAGGCGGTCGTGCATTATCCTGCTGAAATGTATGGTTTCGCAGGGATCTAATGAGGGGTAGAGCCACGGGTCGTAACACATCTGAAATGTAACGTCCACTGTTCAAAGCGCCATCAATGCGAACAAGAGGTGACCGAGACGTGTAACCAGTGGCACACTATACCATCACGCCAGGTGATACGCCAGCATGGCGATGACGAATACACGCTGCCAATGTGCGTTCACCGCGATGTCGCCAAACACGGATGCGACCATCATGATGCTGTAAACAGAACCTGGATTCAGTCGAAAAAATGACGTTTTGCCATTCGTGCACCCAAGTTCGTCGTTGAGTACATGAGTACACCATCGCAGGCGCTCCTGTCTGTGATGCAGCGTCAAGGGTAACCGCAGCCATGGTCTCTGTGCTGATAGTCCATGCTGCTGCAAACGTCGTCGAACTGTTCGTGCAGATGGTTGTTGTCTTGCAAACGTCCCCATCTGTTGACTCAGGGATCGAGACGTGGCTGCACGATCCGTTACAGCCATGCGGATAAGCTGCCTGTCATCTCGACTGCTAGTGATACGAGGCCGGTGGGATTCAGCACTGCGTTCCGTATTACCCTCCTGAACCCGCCGATTCCATATTCTGCTAACAGTCACTGGATCTCGACCAACGCGAGCAGCAATGTCGCGATACGATAAACTGCAATCGCGATAGGCTAAAATCTGACCTTTATCAAAGTCAGAAACGTGATGGTACGCATTTCTCCTCCTTACACGAGGCTTCACAACAACGTTTCACCAGGCAACGCCGGACAACTGCTGTTTGTGTATGAGAAATCGGTTGGAAACTTGCCGCTCGGCATTAGCCGAGCGGTCATAGGCGCTGCAGTCATTGACGGTCCGGCTGTTCCCGGCCGAGGTTCGAGTCCTCCCTCGGGCACGGGTGTGTGTGTTCGTCCTTAGGATAATTTAGGTTAAGTAGCGTGTAAGCTTAGGGACGGATGACCTTAGCAGTTAAGTCCTATAAGATTTCCCACATATTTTCGGTTGGAAACTTTCCTCATGCCAGCACGTTGTAGGTGTCGCCACCGGTGCCAACCTTTTGTGAATGCTCTGAAAAGCTAATCATTTGCATATCACAGCATCTTCTTCCTGTCGGTTAAATTTCGCGTCTGTAGCACGTCATCTTCGTGGTGTATCAATTTTAATGGCCAGTAGTGTAGATATATGCAAGTGCCCAAATTTCGAATAATTGTTCCTGTCTCCCAGTGCTTGGTAAGACCAAAAACTCTGTAAAGAATAGAACCATTAGGCCCCAAGCGATACTTGCGGAGCATGGGAGGCACCGTGCGCTGCGATGGGTGCAGCAACTGGAGAAGCGTGCGTTGGCGCCGGCCATGAAGCTCCACCGGCGACAGACTGTCGCAGGGCTGGGAGCGATACGTTGCGAGGAAGAGCAGCACTGGTCAGGTTTGTTATACAACTGGCTGTACAAAACTGTTCGAAGTCAGGGTCCGTAGACTGTGGTCCGTTGTCTGTAACCAACACCTTAGGCAAACCTTCCACAAAAAAAATGACGAAGTCTGAAATGTACTATGCGACGTAGTCGAGCTCATAGACACTGTAAACGTATATTTGCTGAAAGAGTTCATAGCAACAAGCCAACGACTGTTTCAAAAGGGCCCAGCAAAGTCAATGTGCACTCGTTGCCACGGTGATTGAGACTTTTGCCACGCAGAAAACGTTGGCAGCTGGGACGATAAATTCCCAGCAATGTGGGCGTCCATGCCCGGCCAAGTACAGTGCGAGCGCACTAATTGCTTTGCGCGTACAGTTCCCAGTGTCCTTGGTGGAGAAATGGCAACACATCTTTCTTCAACACTTATGGAATAAGCACACGCGATTATCCAGAGTCATTTTGCAATAAAATCACACCTTGCTGGACGGAGAGGCTATGCCGAAGAGCAAAATACCAGTGCAAAAAGAATTCTGAATGTTTTTCACTGAACGAGGCCAAGCAGTAGAGATGTAATGCAATAAAACGTTCAGGTCAAGGTCTGCTTTCGTCACCTGTGCAATTTTCCTATAGTGTAGTGGAAAAGTATGTAAAATTTCAGCGTCCTGAGCATCGATCTAACAACAAGATGCGGCAGTAGCATTGAATTCAGAATCAGAACCAACAGGAAGGTGAGAAAGGGCGTCAGTATGGCGTGCTTCAACGTAGCCCGGTACACTATTTCGTACTGATACTGTGACAACAAAGCCCAACCTCGCATCTTCTGAGCCGTGTGTGGCAGAACAGGTTTGGACGGCTGAAACAAAGACTGAGGGCTTATGGTCCGTCACTAGACAAAACTTCGGATCAAACATAATGGTGGAACTTTGTCACGCCGTAGATAATAGCGAGCGAATCCTTCTCGATCTGGAAATAGTTACAATGAGTCTTTGTCAATAATTTTGAAGCGAAAGCAATCTGCCGGCAATGTGAACCCAATCAGTGGGAGAACACGGCTCCGATTCAGTACGAAGAAGCGTCCACCGCCAAAACCGCAGGCTTAGCGGGATCGAAATGAACAAGGTATCTGTCACTCAACAAGGCATTTTCAAATTTATGAAATGCAACCTGACACTGTTTGGTCCAAACAAAAGGAGCATTCTTACGGCGCAAACGATGCAACGGAGCCGCGATCTTGGCTACTTAGGGTATAAACCTGATGTAATATGTCGCCTACCCGAGAACAGACTGCAATTCCTTCACGTTCCATGAGGCAGGGAGGTCCCGGATGGCCAAAAAATGTGAGTGAAGGGCATGAACACCTTGTCTATTATGACAATTACCTAAATACTGAATTTCAGTCTGAAGAAAGGCACATTTGTCCAGGCGACACTTAAAACCTGCAGCTGAAAGCACTTGAAAAAGTGTACGAATGTTACTGTTACTGTTGTTTCTCCAGGGTAAACCGTGACACCATACTA
The DNA here is from genome assembly GCF_023898315.1 of Schistocerca nitens. Taxonomy (NCBI): domain Eukaryota; kingdom Metazoa; phylum Arthropoda; class Insecta; order Orthoptera; family Acrididae; genus Schistocerca; species Schistocerca nitens. The sequence continues at coordinate 552,509,118 of NC_064616.1, read as the reverse complement.
CCGTTGAAGTAATTTGAACAGAGGGGAACTTTTGCAGTAAGCTGTTCTAAGTAGCGTTGCACTATGGCAGGTGTGGAAGCACAGCCAAAGGGTAAGCGCAAAAATTTGAACAACGCTAAATGTGTGTTGACCACAAACACTTTCTGAGACTTCTCATCTAGCGGAATTCGCAAATACTCGTCGCGTAAGTCAATTTTTGGAAAATGGCGGCCTGCATCAAGCCTGTCCATTAACCGAGGCAACCGATAAGTGGCAATTATTGTTTGTGGATTGACAGTGGATTTAAAGTCTGCACAAAGGCGAAGTTTTTCAGTAGGCTTTGGTAAGACTACTACAGGAGAAGCCCGTTGATTGCCTGATTAGGAGCAATAACACCATTTTCTTGTCATTCTTTAAGTTTACTTGCAACTGTGTCTAACTGCGTGAGGGACGGGATGCGACCAAAAAACTTAAGTTGTGCATTGTCCTTCGTTTGTAAACTCTGCCACAAAATTATTTGCTCTGCCGAGTCCTTCAGAAAATAAATCAGAAAACTCGGCAATCAACTGAATAACACTGTCTTTTGGGTTCGAAGCAGAAACAGAAAGTACATTGTGCTGAATATGAAGACCAAATAAATCATATGAATCTAAACCAAAAATATTTTCACGGTCTCGCAAAAGCAAAATTGTAAATGTCACTGTTCTGGTGTAAGACTGGAATGTGGCAGGCAAACTACATGTAGCAAGCACTGGTATGTGCTGACCATTATACGCACTAGGTTGTGTGCAAGAATTTGTTAACTGCGGTGAGCCCAACCGTTCGTAAGTGGCACGATTAACCAATGTAACAGAAGCGTCACTGTCTAATTGAAGTCACACGCAGTGCCCGGCCTTGACTAAGTTCACAAGCTATTTGTTTGACTGACGTTGCACTGCACTTGGGTGGGGTGAAGGCACAGACTGAATTTGGTCATTCTAGTACCGGTAGCTGGTTTAGAAAGAACTACATTCGCTGAGTGAAAGGATGCTCCGCATTTACAGACCGTGGGTAGAATTCTTTTTCTGTTACAAGCACACAGACTGTACACGACCTGGTCTCCCAGAAGAAAAGCAAGTCACATTCAGCGAAGGAAGTTTTGTCTTTTATGCACGGAAAAGCAGCAGGGGCACGATTTCACCGCAGACACACACGTTGACACTTATTTACTTTGGCCATGGCGCGGTGGCCCATTCGCGTGCAGTGGTCGGTGGCAAGGTCGTTCCAGTTCGTCACTTTGCATTACACTGAAAATGGAAGCTACCTCAAAGTTTTTCACGACGCTATCACAACAGTCCTGATGTTCAGTTTGTAACACTTGTCTCTAAGTAGGATCAGAATGTTTGAGACTTCGTCCATGAATCCTACTGTCTGGCACATTTTACGTGATTGCATCATGAAACATTTCATTACTATAGTACTGTCCACAGCTACATTAAAAACGACACTATATTGTCAGACCCTGAATTTCAGTGACCCACTGACGGTATGTCTATTGCAACTTTTTCCGCAATCTAAAGAACATTTAGCGAGCTGCAACAACTTGTACCTCATCCTCATAATACTAAGTGAGGGCAGAAACTAAGTCTTCAAAAACTAGCAGCTCCGGCCCCCTAGTCAGGAACAACCTCTGAGCAAGGCAGTACACTCCTGTGCAGGCCATTGACAAGATAAGGAAGTTTCATAGTACCTTGCACTTGATGTGTAGCACAATGAGCGAAGTACTCGTTCCATTTCTCTTGTTCGTTGAACGCTCGGAACGGTGGAATGCACGGAGCCGGTGCCGTGGATGTGTCTGGTTGCCGTTGATGTGTGTGGGTGCGGTGGCGGAGTTGAATCAGCAGCGGCTTGTGCATCAGTGAGCTGCTGGACTGCCGTCATCAACGGCAACTTTTGGTGGTTCTGAAACTGAAAAGGTGCATTAGATCAAAGCCAGCAGCAACACAAGCCGTGGGCGCACACGGTGCAGGAGGCGGCTAGGGGCCATTTAAATGAGAGGGGCGCCGCAACAAAACAATTATAAACAAATAGCGAAACTATTGTGGCGAGCCTGCAGTAAAGAACACATTTTCGTAGCAATGCGCCTCTGAAGGAAAAGCGAGAAATATTAGTTACGCACTGTGACGGAGCGACGTAGAGCGAAGGCAGCGTTGGTCCTGGAATCCTCGTCATCAGATGTGTTGGCTCAAATGGTTCAAATGGCTCTGAGAACTATGGGACTTAACATCTGAGGTCATCAGTCCCCTAGACTTAGAACTACTTAAACCTAACTAACCTGAGGGCATCACACACATCCATGCCCGAGGCAGGATTCAAACCTGCGACCGTAGCAGCAGCGCGGTTCCGGACTGAAGCGCCTAGAACCGCTCGGCCACAACGGCCGGCATGTGTTGGCTACTGTGAGAATCAGCACCGACACAAAGAAGGAAGGAGAGCAGTTGCGACGGTGGCTGGCAGGAATTCATAGAGATCTGTACATAACACTTCAGCATTAATTGAATATTTTATTTCTAAAAAGGAAAGAAACTTAACTGCTTGTCTCTGTGCCTCCTGTGCAATTACATTTATCCACTATTACACCAGCAGAATGCAGGCTAAGTGTCGTCTTGATATTACTCAGTACTAACGCTCTCGTACTCTGCTACCGAAGTGGGGCTACCAACAATGGGCCGCTGAACTCTGTCTTCCTGGTGTTGTGGCGCTGCTCACTCTTTCCATAGTAGCGCGGGCCAGTGCCTTCTTGATGCCGTTTCGCGGCGCTGCGTTGGCCGGTGTGCAGTCGATGCTTTAGGTCTGCACAGATACAATGAAAAAAAAAACAGAGGTAATGAAATATAAATTATGTTACTCTTTACGTATGATTCTCCCTCGTAAAATTAGGTGTAAATTACGACTGTACGCATGAGAAGAAAAATACACTTTTCGCGCCATTCCACCTTATTAAAAACCAATATTAACCATTACACTAATGTAACTACGCCTATATGTATAGCAACAAGAAAGGTTCAGAAGTAGCTTCTGATCTCTTATTTATCTAATTATTTACGAAAGTAGAACTCACAACCGTCTCGTGGGCGCAGTGATGCCAACGTCCACATCATAAACGACGTCCTTCAAGAGCTACAGCTGTTCATTAAAAGTAATTGGCCAAGACACATTGCATATGTACAGAGAGCTGTAAAACAAAAAAGAAATGAAGCACGCTTTATATAGACCTACTAATGGAGTCTTACGGAAAGCACTCTGAAACGACGCTGCCGATATAAAGGGCAGCTGTTGACAATCAAATAAGCAATTTATTGTAGAACGGAGATATTCAAGAAAGTTGTGATACCGACGAATACCAAAAGCATTTTAAATAAATTACAACATTCCAGATGGGAAGAAGTAACTGAGCTGTATATACTGGAAACATTTGTAGCCATTAAAGTAATAAAGAAATTTACCGTTGAAGTACATGTGTTATAGGTAAAAGGGAGTCGTGGAATCGCTAATAATGAAGCAGTTGACTACTTAGCAAAGAAAGGCTTTGCAGTAGATCAACTCCGAGTATTCGTAATATATACGGTGAACCTGAATTCTACCGACAAACTTACAGAGGTGGTAGTATGGACAAAAACAAGACAAAAAGTCCTGTAAACGTGGGCTCTACAGTGCGTGTCCTAAGAGCTATGACCACTTGGTCATCTTTGCTACTGTGAAACACAACTCTTCTACTGGAAAATTGCTCACAGATCTCAAGATATGCATTTTAGAGCCCATGTTTACTGCACATTTTTTCTTGTTGTCGTCCACACTACCACCTCTCATAGTTTCTCGGTGGAGCTCTGGTTCATTCTGTATGCAGACTAGCGACGCGCCCCAGCTTCGCACAGGGAGGCGTTCATGAGAAACACACTCTATTTAAAAGATGCACCAAATCCACAGTGTTGGAGATACGACAATGAAATTTTGTAGCATGCTTTATGTGAAATCAACACATTTACTGTTAAATTCCTTGGACTATATATATTTAACTGTTTTGTGGAATTTAAAAATTGTATTTGAAAAAAAAAACATATATGCCTTCTTCTCAGAAACTATTCTAGAGATTTATACAAAATTTTCTCTGTTTAATTTCTTTGCATGTACTAAGATTCTCTCGTGAGATTTTTCAGTGCATTAAATAGGAGAATTTTAATAATATAAAACTTGGGCAAAATTCCAAGCACTTTGTCCCATATCTTATCTTATTCTCAGAATTTTTAAATTTACTCTTCAGACAAAGTTTATTAGTTTTGTAGAAATAAGTGTACAAATTTAATAGTTCTAGACGTCATAGAGTCTGAAAAAAGGTACAAAACTTTTTAAAAAATAATTATCAGGGAGTACAATTTGCCGCGCGGGATTAGCCGAGCGGTCTTAGGCGCTGCAATCATGGACTGTGTGGCTGGTCCCGGCGGAGGTTCGAGCCCTCCCTCGGGCATGGGTGTGTGTGTTTGTCCTTAGGATAATTTAGGTTAAGTAGTGTGTAAGCTCAGGGACTGATGACCTTAGCAGTTAAGTCCAATAAGATTTCACACACATTTGAACATTTTTGGAGTACAATTTATGGTTCGACGTAACGTTTCTTTATGTCACCTCTTGAGAAGGTCCCATATTTGTACTCAAGGTCTTCTTTCCTTTCAAGGCTTCTCTTCTGGTTTCTTGTTTTCTGTCATGTTTTCTTTACCAGATCTTCAACTGACTTTTCACCTGCAGAGAGGCGCCGTGAATCAATTTTTCTCAAGATGTCTTCAGTTAAATTTCCTACCTTACAACCGCGCGGAGTAGCCGCGTGGTCTAGGGCGCCTTGTTACGGTTCGGGCGGCTCCTCCCATCGGAGATTCGAGTCCTCCCTCTGGCATGAGTGTGTGTGTTGTCCTTCGCGTAAGTTAGTTTAAGTTAGATTAACCAGTTGAGTAGGCCTATGGAGCGATGATCTCAGAAGTTTGGTCCCACAGCAACTTACCGCTACCAGGATGTTGCAAAAATACTTTTACAAACTTTGAAGACGGGTTCTTTACACTAAAACCAGAAAAAATGATATAAGCAGATGTCTGAAAGTTCTTCCTTTTCGAGCTATTAATAAAAGCAGACGTCTAACGACTTTCTATTTACAACCCAACAATTTCACTTATTTCTGCACCTACTTGACTCATTGTATCCAAGATGGCGTTGTGTTTCCAGGGCGACAGGTTTATATTCGGCATTCTTATGTATTCAACGTGTCCATTATATTCATGTACGACAGGTGCTGAGTAAAACAAAGTTCTTCGTCCAAGCATGGCAAGATATTCATTTCGCGAGTAAGCAGGAATGAATTTTAATGTACGGCTGCGAGAATGGTAATGGACCCAAGGCTGAACGGTTATATCAGACGGCGTTTCGAGAACGAAGACAGCCGTGTCATCCAACCTTTCATGCTGTGTATCGTCACACTGCCTAGATAGGATCAGTAGCAGCACACAGTTTTGATCGAGGAAGACCACTTGTTGCACATACACCTAACCAGGAAGAGCATGTTCTACGGGCTGTCAAAGAGGAGCCAGGTATCAAGTGGCCCAGGAATGTGTTACATCTCCATATTCAGCATGGAGGACACTTCACGAGCAACCCAAGTATTCGTATCATCTTTACCGTGTGCAGGACCTTACGCCTGGCGGGCACCCACTACGGGACAACTTTTGCCGATAGTTTGTTGCAAAAACTACTAGTCGGTTGTTTGTCTCTTAAATTCCGTTTACTGACTGGCAAGTCCGTACGATCTCCAGGGCGTCTTACAGATGCTGTCTGCAAGGACTTTATTCAGAACACCCTCCAAGAGCTACTAGACATTGTTCCCAGCAAATAAGATGAAACATGTGGATTATATACGATGTAACTCCTGCACATTTCAGTCTCAAGGTTCGAAATGCGCTAGTGGTACCTGTTATGACAGATGGATAAGTAGAGGAGAATTAGTTCCATGGCGTGCACGCTCCCTCGACTTCAGTTCTTTTGGTTCTTGTCGCTGGGGGCGCCTTAAGCAATTTGTCTATACAGCAGATCAATGAGGTGCAGAAACTCTTCATGGATATGTCATGCAAGCTTGCGAAACTACTCGAAATCGTCAAGGAGTATTTGAAACGGTGCGACAGTCCATGATTCGACAAGTGCATGCGTATTTAAAACCAATAGGAGGACATTTCGAGCATATATTATGTTTATGTGTGGATGTGCTCCAATCACCTAAATTGTGAACTTTCATTAACAACACGAAAACGAGGGATTTTGATCCATATGTTCAAATGAGCTCCTTCTCTTGTTTTGGTGCAAGGAAACTGTCTCCAAGATTTCTAAAATTATTTTTGAAACACCCTGTACATACATCGGATACAGGGATTTTTGTGCTGTTGTTGCTGGCACTGAACTGATCCACCCTCATTAAGCTTACGCCAGTCCCCAAGAAAACATGCACCGCCGTGGTAAGATATAACGTCACTCTCTTATTTTAGACTCTTAATAGGTTTAAACATGTTTCGTAGAAGAAGAAAAAAGTATTACATGACTGTAAATCCATTCAGCTGGCTTGAAGAAAAGACAAGTAATATCTTTTAGGTCTCATATTGTTCAACAATTGGTCATTTATCAACGAGAATATATAATACTGGCTAAGTAATGTTTGTTAGTGACAAAATTATTAGAATTCGATAGATAAAATTTATTGTTGTAAATGGAAATCAAATCGTTTCTTCCGTTATTATGGATGTACTGTGTCACTTGCACGCCGGTATAAGATACTACATTAAAATGATACATGAAAAAAGGAAAAAAACGATTGTGAACAAAACCAATGAAGGCATTATTACGTGCCATGAGCTTTTTAAACAATGTGTTGAAAGTGAGAACCATTTGCGTGATGACACTTTCGCACACGTTGCATCACTGATGAACTCACTGCTTTCAACATCTGGAGTAATCGCCTTACACGCAGCATTAATTCATTGTTTCATTTCCTCCTCAGTCGATGGGCCCTCCTTGCAGACCAAATACTTCATATGTCCCCAGAAGAAGTCTGACGACGTCAGGTCAGGCGATCGTGCTCGATCTCTTTCAATATGACTGCCATTTCCCACCCACCGATCTGGAAATTAGGGATGTAATTTACTTTTTGGTACTGAATAATTATGGACAGGTCATTTATCATCTTGGAACCACATCTTTTGACGAGTTCTCAAAGGCACATTTTCGCACAACTAGGGTAATGTATTTATCCAAAAACGTGTGTGCCTTTCCCCGTTCAAGTTACCATCAACTAAATAGGGACCCATCAATTGCTCTCCGAATACATCATATCAGGGCACACTCCGCTGCAGAGTGAAAAATTTCGTTCAGGAAACAACATACCACACATTCGCACTCCACTGTCGTTGGGTCAACGCTTGACGAAGTCACTGTGTGTTTTCCGTTGACCAGTGGTGTATATTTCTCAGGTTTACATTCCTGTGAATTGTGAACGTGGCCTCATCAGCGTACGACACTTTCTCCACAAAATTATTGTCTAGCTGGAGAATTGACATGCGAGTCTATTGTAGCAGTTGTAGGAACCACTACTTTTGCAACTTGTTGGTAGCAGTTTTCTTTCGCATATGGCAAAACTTCCAGTCAGGTATTTACGAAGGTAGGACGAGTTGGTCAGCGTTTACATGAAAACCGTTTTGCATGCATTTCCGCTGTTCATCATGCATTTTGGTGACATTCTCCATAAATTAAAAGCACGCTCAAAGTTCTTTGTAAGTAAATTGTACTGTGCTTCTGAAAATGGTTCATGAGTTACTAAACGATCCAATTGCGTGGTATCTTACAAGTAATGCACCGTAAGTGAATTGTAGAATTACTCGTAACAGTCCTATTTTAGTAAACAGTTGTTCAGTGAACTTCAACTAACTCCTCCGAAAGACAAAACACAACTTACGAGACGTATCTTTTGTCTCAACTACACAGGTTTCGTTAGAGAGTAGCGTAAACATAACATACCCATTACCTCGGTGAAAGATTCCTTGGAGAGTGGTGTAAACTTTCGCGTGGCGAGAATTCAGCGGCTTCAACAGCAGCACGACAATCCCAATATTCAATGTATTTTTATTTCGTGATTTCTTATTAGAGCTACAAAAGAGTTACATAAGTGAATTTGTCTCATCTACACCTGCTATTCTTTCGGCAAAAATAGCATTATTTCATTAAAAAAAGGACGTTGATGTCTGTGTTGCGGTTGTTAATCAAGTTGCGATATCGCAATGCTATTTGCTTCATGAACCCGTAGTCACTGAACATCTAGGTGAAAGCAGATTACTGATGTCTCTATTGGACCGTAAGTAATTCGAGGTGAAAAGTTTGGCGCCTCACCCTCCCTTTTTTGTATGTTTATGGTTTACAAATACTTCATTGTATGCTGGAAGACATTATTTCTCCTACTAAAATGTTCATTTGTTTTTCAGTATGTTCGTGTCTTTGTTATTAAATGTTTATTTTATTTAAATTGCGTTGGTCGATATTTGTCCGAATTAAATCGAAGCGATTCCTAGAAGTCTAGTAGCGATCGCTGGTTACGATGTGTGCCTTTACTGCTGTATACATTTATTGAAATACACACGTCTTATGACATTTAAATGCTTTCGACCAAGTACAACTGTGTGAAGTGTTTTCTTTTTACAGTGAACCTTCGAGTGTCACGATACTGAAGTGGTATTTCTGTGGAATGTTTCGATAACTGAATGCAAAGTGGCGGTCAGTATCTTGTGCTAATAAATTATTCACAACGATCACTATTATCTTCTGCGCCAGGAAATTACAGATGTAAGCTGATTCACATACAATCTTTCAAATAAAACCTGATCGGCGCCCAGCCACCGAAGAGGCTTCTAAGTCCGCTCCGATCGCGACATGGGACAAATAATATGACCATGCTGGAAATCTAAATCTACATCTACATGGTTACTCTGCAATTCACACTTAAGTGCCTGGCAGAAGGTTCATCGAACCATTTTCATACTGCTTCTCTACCATTCCACTCTCGAATGGCTCGTGGGAAAAAGGAACACCTAAATCTTTCCGTTCGAGCTCTGATTTCTCTATGCATGTAAATAAGGAACAGCAGAGGTCCTGTAACACTAACTTGCGGTACGCCAGATATCACTTCTCTTCTGTTCGATGATTTACCGTCCATCCCTACGAACTGTGACCTCTCTGAGAGGAAATCACGAATCCAGTCACACAATTGAGACGATACTCTATATGCACGCAATTTGATTAATAGTCGCTTGTGAGGAACGGTATCAAAAGCCTTCTGGAAATCTAGACATAAGTCCGCCTATCTGCACAAGCTGGTAACACTGCAGGATGCGGCAGTTCCTGGAGGAAGTCTTGTACTCTGCTCGAGCTGTGGGCCTGTGATCTATCGGAAAACCTGCATGTCGTAGTAGTGCAACGTCATATGGTCAAAACCGCCCGTGGCTAAAATTCTTTACCGCATTTCGATTGAATGCTGAAGTCCTGAGTGTAATGGTAGCACAGTTGCAATGGATTTCACTATGTGACCCACCAGTACAATAACATTTATTGGCAGAATGTCTGCCTTTGAACGCCACATGTGCCAGGGCTCTCCAGGACCAGTTTACTGGTACCCGACAGCGACTGTCGCTGCGACGTTGCGATCTTTGCTCTGTGTCAGAAACGTCATCTACTAGTCATCGCTTTGAAGGGGGTGAAACGCTTTACTTTTGTCGCGCGACACTCCACAAAAAATGTCTATGATTTGCATTTCACGCTCGATTGCATCAAAGGTAGACGATCTGTTTTAATATGATAAGTGTTGTAATTTACTAAGATGCCAAAAATTAATTTTATAGTTTGTCATCCAATGCGAATATACCACTACGTTGTTTAATACTTTATATCTCGCTTCTTTTCCTTTTAGAAGCGATTCTTCATGCGATTTGTTCATCGGGAATTCGTATGTACCGTTATCTGATATCTTACGGTAAATGTATGCGACAAACTGTGTGAATATCTTGCAGTGCATGCTCTATAGAAACGCAGACACACTACATACACTCCTGGAAATGGAAAAAAGAACACATTGACACCGGTGTGTCAGACCCACCATACTTGCTCCGGACACTGCGAGAGGGATGTACAAGCAATGATCACACGCACGGCACAGCGGACACACCAGGAACCGCGGTGTTGGCCGTCGAATGGCGCTAGCTGCGCAGCATTTGTGCACCGCCGCCGTCAGTGTCAGCCAGTTTGCCGTGGCATACGGAGCTCCATCGCAGACTTTAACACTGGTAGCATGCCGCGACAGCGTGGACGTGAACCGTATGTGCAGTTGACGGACTTTGAGCGAGGGCATATAGTGGGCATGCGGGAGGCCAGGTGGACGTACCGCCGAATTGCTCAACACGTGGGGCGTGAGGTCTCCACAGTACATCGATGTTGTCGCCAGTGGTCGGCGGAAGGTGCACGTGCCCGTCGACCTGGGACCGGACCGCAGCGACGCACGGATGCACGCCAAGACCGTAGGATCCTACGCAGTGCCGTAGGGGACCGCACCGCCACTTCCCAGCAAATTAGGGACACTGTTGCTCCTGGGGTATCGGCGAGGACCATTCGCAACCGTCTCCATGAAGCTGGGCTACGGTCCCGCACACCGTTAGGCCGTCTTCCGCTCACGCCCCAACATCGTGCAGCCCGCCTCCAGTGGTGTCGCGACAGGCGTGAATGGAGGGACGAATGGAGACGTGTCGTCTTCAGCGATGAGAGTCGCTTCTGCCTTGGTGCCAATGATGGTCGTATGCGTGTTTGGCGCCGTGCAGGTGAGCGCCACAATCAGGACTGCATACGACCGAGGCACACAGGGCCAACACCCGGCATCATGGTGTGGGGAGCGATCTCCTACACTGGCCGTACACCACTGGTGATCGTCGAGGGGACACTGAATAGTGCACGGTACATCCAAACCGTCATCGAACCCATCGTTCTACCATTCCAAGACCGGCAAGGGAACTTGCTGTTCCAACAGGACAATGCACGTCCGCATGTATCCTGTGCCCCCCAACGTGCTCTAGAAGGTGTAAGTCAACTACCCTGGCCAGCAAGATCTCCGGACCTGTCCCCCATTGAGCATGTTTGGGACTGGATGAAGCGTCGTCTCACGCGGTCTGCACGTCCAGCACGAACGCTGGGCCAACTGAGGCGCCAGGTGGAAATGGCATGGCAAGCCGTTCCACAGGACTACATCCAGCATCTCTACGATCGTCTCCATGGGAGAATAGCAGCCTGCATTGCTGCGAAAGGTGGATATACACTGTACTAGTGCCGACATTGTGCATGCTCTGTTGCCTGTGTCTATGTGCCTGTGGTTCTGTCAGTGTGATCATGTGATGTATCTGACCCCAGGAATGTGTCAATAAAGTTTCCCCTTCCTGGGACAATGAATTCACGGTGTTCTTATTTCAATTTCCAGGAGTGTATTTTCAGGTGCATTCCAGAACTTAACATTGACCAACGTGATATTTAAGGAATTCAGGCCGATTCAAACCAACAACATTTTTGAAGCTACCGAGAGTGGAAGGGAGTTTCAAACGCTGATGTCGGTAAACGTCTACAGGGGTGCCTAATTGCTATTACACGGATTTAGCATAGAGGAACCATATTCATTTCATAACTTTTCCCCTGAAATATGGGTCCTACGTGACGAACAAAACCCAAATTAGTATCGTTGACGATCGAATCGAAATTCTGCGGAGACTTTTGTATAGTAAGAAGCTTGTTATTTACAAAGAAGATATCTATGAGCAGTAACACAGTTTACTATGTCGGGCTTGTAAGAAGACTTACTGCGTAAAGGTTTTCTTCGGATTTTGTTAAAAAGTTTCTTCTAGCAATTTGCAGCTCGATTAAATAAAATGAAAAATAAGAACTTAGGGTGCACTGGTCTGCACCGCGATTAGAACTGACAACTCACACAGTACTTGCATCACAAAACGTGTTGCACTACTGAGCTAACGTGACGCTGCTAGGAGCTGGGCTCTTTCATAGCAATATTCGTCACCGAGTGTCGTAACGCCACATTAAAGAGCAATTGTTTCTTATTTGAAGTACGGCATTCCTGGAGTCCATGAATTAAATTTTCTGTCTTAGTGTCTCATCTTACATGAGGATTGTACTGCGTAAGTCATCGAAGTTGAAAGAGATGACCAAGTAATTTTATCCGAACAAATCAGGACCCCATGCAGAAGTAAATGCACTGTCACATGGTTGCAAAATATTTGCACCGATGTTGCCAATTATTAGCTGTGCTATTGGCGGCTATGTAGCGAAATTTGTCATGCTCGTCTTATACGGGCTCTCAGAGGGGAGATGCGATCACATTATCTCCTGATACTAGCAAAGTTAGTGATATTCATTTTCGCTCATGATGCAGCTAATTTTCCATCTCGATTACAATTTTTCCAAAATTCAAACAAACAAAACATTTACTTTGATGGTTTGCAACGAAAACTTATTTCAATAGATTAAAAAGTAATTTGTAATTAACCTAGCCCCACACATCTCGAAACAGTAATATACGTTTATGAGAAATTTTCACTCCTTTCTGTGCTGTCTGTCGGACAGCAGAAGGCAGTTAATAGTCTTTGGTGACTTCAATGTAGATTTTCTAAAGAATTGTGATACGAAAAAATCCACATGATAAGCCCAGTCTTTTCTGAATTATGTAATGCTTCACTAGCTCAAGGCATTTTTTCCAGAGAGACTGAAATATGCCACTGTCAAACCCCTATTTAAGAAAGATGAGAGGAGAGCTGTCAATAACTACCGACCTGTTTCATTGCCGAAATCGTTGTCCAATGTTTTGAGAAGGTAATGTGTTCTAGAATAGTATCTCACCTGAGCACCAATAATATCCCCAGCAAATCACAGTTTGGAGTTCGGGAGAGATGCTTTACTGAGAATGCCATTTACATGTTCACTCACCAAATTTTACAAGCATTAAATAATAAAATAGCGACGGTAGCTATTTTCTGCGACCTATCTAAGGCATTTGACTGTGATAATAACACTATTGTCCTAGATAAATTGAAGGTTTATAGGATTTATGGTATATCCAACCAGTAGATAATGTTATATATAACCAAAAGAAAGCAGGAAGCTATACTCAGTAATTCGACCAATATAGTTCGGGGCTGCTATTCTGACAGGGAAGAAATCACATATGGGATTTTCCACGGCTCTGTCTTACGTCCGCTATTGTTCCTGATATATGTAAACGATCTTCTGTCTAATATACAACAAGTAGAATTAGTACTTTTTGCAGATGACACTCGTATTTGATCACCTTAGATCGATATGTATGTAATGCACACTAATCATTGAGTGGTTTTCTGCGAATGGTCTCACCCTCAATTTTCAAAAGACAATGTACTCAGTTTTGCATATCTAGGGGTACTACACCAATGATAAATGCAACACATGGTGAGGAAATTATAAAAATGGTGGAAACTTCAAACTTATTAGGTTTCCATAGTGATGAGAATCTGAACTGGAAAAAGCACATTTTAGAACTCCTAAACAACTTAGTTCACCCACGTTAGCACTTAGAATCATCGTAAATCTTGGGGATAGGCAAATCAGTAAGCAGACATATTTTGAATATTTTCATTTAATGATGTCATACGGGATAATGTTCTGGGGTAACTCAACTATAAGAAAGAACGTTTTCATTGCTCAAAAACGTCTTGTGAGAATAAAATGTAGTGCCCATACATGATCATCATGTAGACATCTGTTTCAGGTATTCGTCGTTCTGACTCCTGATTCACAGAATATTTATTCCATGATGTAGTTTGCTGCAAATAATCCACTGATGTCAAAAGGAACTATGATATACATGATGACAATACCAGAAGAAAAAATTACAGTCATTATTCCACATTAAGGTTCTCTTCAGAGCAAAAAGCGTTGCACAATGCCGCAACTAAAATTTTTGATAATCTACCCAGTGATATAAAATGTCTGACAGACACCGAAGTAAAATTTACAAACGAACTGAAAAAGTTTCTCCTTGAGAACTCCTGTTCCGTAGAAGAATTTCTGTCACTGTAATGTATAAAAGGTGGTGGCTACGAATTACTAACTCACATCTGTATGTTTAGTAATAATAATAATAAAATAACAATAAGAAACTTATTAATGTTCAGAATATAGCCATATTTACAAATTAATTTGCCAGGTGAATGTAAAATGACTCGTTTCACATCATTATGATTTATCGTGCAAAAATGATCCATGGTACGTGAAACTAACTAACTCACTAACCAAGGCATGGCACATTCAAATCGACTGTGGCTACGTGCAGTCTTGTGCCACATACAATTATTTATTGCACAAGAACGAAACATTGTACAGCTATCATACATATGTCATTTTGAAGAGAATCCCGGAAAGTTCTTTTTTTTCATGTATACCGCCACAGCGTAGCTTGTTAATTTCCCGATAGTCAGTGCTTGTCGCCAACAGGGCGTGTTCAGGAGCGGAGCGAGCTTTCTGTGTGTTGGAGTTCGACAAAAACAAGTGTGCTACAGCTGTTCGACGGATGTTTAGAACCAAGTATGGTAAGGAGCCACCAACAAGGAAGGACATTTAGCACTGACACAACAAATTCGTTACGACGGGTTGCTTGTGCCCGGCAAAGAGAAGTGGACGTCCCTGTGTGAGTGAAGTGAAAGTGGAGCGCGTACGACAGAAATTCATAACGAGTCGAAACAAACCGGTGCGTCGTGCATCCCGTGAACTCGAAATGGCTCCAATGACAGTGCGGAAAGTCCTGCGACAGATGCTGTCTATGAAACCATTCAAATTGGAGCTAGTGCAGAAGTTCAATGACGACGACAAAGACAAGCGTTTTGAGTTTTGTTTCGTGAAATGGCCTCCCCGATCACCAGATCTCTCTCCGTGTGACTTTTTTCTGTGGGAACACATTAAAGATCTGGTGTATGTACCGCCTCTACCACATGATGTAAGAGAACTCCCGGAGAGAATACGGGAAGCGACTGCCACAGTCGACGATGCCATGCTAGGACGGGTATGGCAAGAATTCGATTACCGTATTGTAAAAATACTTTCAGAGTTTCTCTTCAAAATGCAGTCTGTTTGAGATTTGCACAATGTTTAGTTCTTGTGCAATAAATAATTGAAAGTGTTCCAGGACTTTATGTACACACTGTATATCGGTGGGGATGGAAGCAAGAAGAAATGCATTTAACTAATCATTCGACGCTAAGCAGTAATCAACTCATATGAGGGCTCAGAGGAGAAGACACTATAAATTATGTTTATTAACACAGAAAATAAACTGAAAATGTGGACAATGAGTAATTCTGCGCCTTCGTAAGTTTCTCAGCTTGAGATCGATACTTAATAATACACACGGTCTAGCCTGTTCATTGTTTTGTAATGTTACCCTCTAGTTTGGTCCATAAATGATCAAAAGAAAACAAATCCCTGTCAGTGATGGTTCCTCCGAATCTTTTCAGCGACTTTTTTTAGTGTTGTTGCTTGGTATTCCTAAAGCAAACTATTATGTTATGCCAGAAACAAATACCTTAATGTTGCCTACAACTATACGTTATTTCTTTTTGGTCTTCATGTAGCCCTTTTCTTCTACTCTGAACCTTCTGGCATGTCCTTTTGGCAATATCCTTCACTGACATTTCAGGCCTAGCAATACGCACATGGTCAGTTTTCTTCAGCAGATTTACTGCGAAGCATCTTGCATCAGATACTTATTTCATAACGGTCCTAATCCTTCCAGTGATACCATAAACGAACACCAAACAAGCATCATATGAGGAAATCTTAAGAATAATAGATGAGCAAAATGTTGTCCTTGGGCATCTCCTCTCAATGAGATTCTTAAAGCTTCCGGTTGGGTTTTTGTTCCACCGTATGTGAATTTCTTTCATAAATCGTAAATAAGTGCATCGTAAATGAGCTCACAGCCTTCTATACTTTACAGATGTTTTCTCTGGTGACATGAAATAATAAAACATCATAAAAAAGGACAGAGTCTTCTAGAATAGGGGGTGTGGTACTGCGCACTGTTTGAAACAAGATGGCTTTTACATTATTTGTAGCACGAATTAAACTCTGAGAATTGGAGACAACGTTTCTAATGTTCTATAGAACTACCTGACAGCAAAAAATTTCAACAGATTACAGCTTTGTGTCACTGACAGTGGCTTCGAACCTGTTCAGAGACTTTCTCTTCTTTTGTTGCTGAAATAACGTGCTATTAGCGGAGCAGACGATTACGTTTATTATTCCAAGGTTGCAAGGAGCTATATGAAGCACAGGTTAAAATT
Organism: Schistocerca nitens; assembly: GCF_023898315.1. Taxonomy (NCBI): domain Eukaryota; kingdom Metazoa; phylum Arthropoda; class Insecta; order Orthoptera; family Acrididae; genus Schistocerca; species Schistocerca nitens. The sequence continues at coordinate 552,492,676 of NC_064616.1, read as the reverse complement.
CGCCCCTTACTTGTGACAATTAGCAGCTCAGTTAAAATAGCAGCGAGAGGAAGTGATAAGACACAGCTTTTGCAACAAAATTGGAATTGATTTCTAAAGCAACTATCGTTTTAGAATGTCAGTACATCGTAATTATGTGGACAAGGCATTGCTGCAGTCACAGGCGCAGACACCATGGGGTCTGAGGTGGCCCGAGGCCCCTTAAAAATTCGTTTCGGGGGGAGTGGGAGGGGCGGAGCCCCCCATTAATTTAAGAAAATTATTAGTTATTTTATGCTTTGTAAAATCACAAAATTATGTTGGAATTTTTTATTTTCCTTGTTTGGCGATAATTACCTTTTAAAATACATTCAGTAATGAGTTAAAGCAAATAATTATTACATTAGTAAGCAGGTTAACTGAAAACGAGTGGTGTGAATCATGATAGTGCTACGGTGCTGCGGGCACATTTAGAATTTGTCCTGGTGCGTAAACCTTTGGGTGAAGTCTGGCGCCAGCCGGCCAGTACTGCGGCTGCGGCGACATCAAAGGGACTGGAGCAGAAACGCCTGGAACCCTCCGCCTCGCTTCGCCTTGACGCTTCGCGACATTACGACGCCGCGACTATATGAAGTCCACCGTGCTGTCGCAGTCATTCAGTGTGGATAGTTTCGTTCAGTGCATGCTTCAGACGTGTTTAGTGTTCCAACATTAGTGTCTAGTGAACTACTTTATATGACTATTTTATTCGTTTACTTTAGTCTCTTAGTGTATTGCGAATTAAGTTTGCAATGGATAATTTGTTATCAAAAAGGCGCGCTTGGATGTTGATGATACTGCAATTCAACCTCCAACAATTATTGTGTCGTCAATTGCTTCGTCGTCTTCAGGCTATAACCGTTCACAGCCAAAACCTGGACAATCCGGTAAGGGAAGATCTTTTCAGAAGTCTTGGTTGATCAAATATACATGGCTAAAATATGAAGCAACTTCCGAAAAAGTTTTTTGCAAAACCTACAAAGAGGCAGATGCAAAAAATCTATTACAATTTTCTTAAAAAAAAAGATGCATTTACTTCCGTAGTGTTTTCTAACTGGAAAAAGGCATTGGAAAAATTCCGTCTTCATGAAAAGACGTTTACGCATAATGAAGGCGTTCTGAAACTAAATTCTGTCACCTACCGAAGTGTGGCCTCCTAATTGAATGAACAGTTAGATAGTGATATGAAGAAATGCCATTTAGCCGTTAAGACAATTTTTACTACCGCGCAATTTCTATGCCAACAGGGGCTAGCAATTAGAGGGCACGAAGATGTAAACTCAATTTCTTTTCAATTGTTGGAATTCCGAAAGAATGACAAACCTGAGTTTAAGGATTGATTATGGCGTTCAGGGTATAAGTGGACGTCCCACGATATTCAAAACAAGATCATTGCTGTACTAGGAAAGTCTGTGTTGAGAAAGGTAATGGATTCAGTCAAGAAGACAGAATGTTTTCCTATTATGGTTGACGAAACAAGTGATTCTTCGATTCACGTACAATTGTCATTTTGTATTCGTACTGTCGATGATCCTTTAATCATCAACGAAAACTTTATTGGCTTATATGAGACCCCCAACACTGAATCACAAACTCTGTTTAGTATTTTAAAAGACGTTTTTGCTCGTCTTGATTTGTCAATGAATAACTTAAGAGGAACGTGCTATGATGGTGCCTCGAATATGAGAGGTAAGTTCAAAGGACTAAAAAGGTTAGTTTTAGATATACAACCATAAGCACGTTATGTGCATTGCACTGCTCACAGTTCAGAATTGGCTGTTGTCAACAGTTTCCGCCATATTACGTCTATAAAGGATATTATGGCTTTAACCAAGGACTTAATAAACACCGCAAGGGAATCCAACAAAAGGATGGGACTTTTCAGAGGCATACGCTGTGAGAGCGCCAACGACCAAGATGGTCTACGACCCCTTTGCCAGACTCAATGGACTCTGCGAGCTTCCTGTATCTTGAGTCTGCAGAGCACAAAACACAGGCAGGTTACAAATGTCCAGCCTACCTTGAGTCAATGTTACAATTCAAGATTGATTTCTTTTTACGTCTTTATTGCCATGCAATGAATCCAGTAGAGGATGTCACTGAAAAATCTCAATGCCCTCATCTAAGTGTTGCTGATCTGGAAAAAATATTTGAGGACTTGATTTGTATATTGAATGGAAGGCGTTATAGTTCTGAACACTTTTGGGACTTGTGTTTAAAAGAAAAACCTTCCTCGGAATCGAAGTATACCAAAGAAGTATGAAAACAACGAAGCCATCTCACCGCACACTTTCAAAACCCCAAAGAAATACTACAAAAGCTATTTACATTGAAGTTTGTGAAACGGTGCAATCTTGCATTACTGAGCGGTCTGCTTCAACTACACTCACACAGGTCATTGAAGTGGAACAAAAGTGCTTGCATTTGCTAAACAGAGGTGAAACAAATTTGGAAAAATCAACTGAGTTTTTCAAAATGTCTTAGACATTGAGGGACTGCGCTTACACTTGAATATGATAGCCGATATCGCTAATAAAAAAACAACTGGTCTTAAAAAACATGCGAGAAGTAAGAAAGTATATTACACAAGAGCCTGCAGTTGGCGAAATGTTATGTGAAGTAGTGAAGTGCAGTAAGCTTCTCCACGTAGTTCCAATCACGACAGCAGCAGCAGAATGGTCATTTAGCGCCCTTAGACGTCTGAAATCATATCTCCAATCAACAATCGGACACAAGCAATTGAACAACTTGGCTGTTCTTAATGCCCACCGAGATATTTTGGATGAATTGGATATCCAACCAGTCATCAACGACTTCATATTGAGTAATCCAATCAGGCGGTCGACATTTGCACCTTTCTAAAGACACTCTAACCCTAACAATGGCATTTAGAGCAATATTAAAAATCTTTATAAAATAGAGAATTAAATACATAAATAAGGTTAAATTTTCAGTTTCGAAATATTAGCACTAGTTTAGTATTGTATTACTATATTAATATATTACTGTATTAGTTATTTTCAAATACTTAAATATTTTTAGGGTGTTAGAACCAATTAAAACCCGCTGTTTGCATACTTTTTGACTGAAAGTATTAGGCATACTGTATTAAATTTATTACCTGTATTAAAGCATTAACTTTGAGATATTGTTTTTATTCAATGAACCCTGAGCCTTACTCAAAGTAAGATGAAATTAGCTATTTCACTTATTAATCAAAGTGCTATTACTGTGCGACAGCAATAATTTGTTTTATCCTTTTAATGGTAATTTAGGATTTATTCAAATACACTCCTGGAAATGGAAAAAAGAACACATTGACACCGGTGTGTCAGACCCACCATACTTGCTCCGGACACTGCGAGAGGGATGTACAAGCAATGATCACACGCACGGCACAGCGGACACACCAGGAACCGCGGTGTTGGCCGTCGAATGGCGCTAGCTGCGCAGCATTTATGCACCGCCGCCGTCAGTGTCAGCCAGTTTGCCGTGGCATACGGAGCTCCATCGCAGTCTTTAACACTGGTAGCATGCCGCGACAGCGTGGACGTGAACCGTATGTGCAGTTGACGGACTTTGAGCGAGGGCGTATAGTGGGCATGCGGGAGGCCGGGTGGACGTACCGCCGAATTGCTCAACACGTGGGGCGTGAGGTCTCCACAGTACATCGATGTTGTCGCCAGTGGTCGGCGGAAGGTGCACGTGCCCGTCGACCTGGGACCGGACCGCAGCGACGCACGGATGCACGCCAAGACCGTAGGATCCTACGCAGTGCCGTAGGGGACCGCACCGCCACTTCCCAGCAAATTAGGGACACTGTTGCTCCTGGGGTATCGGCGAGGACCATTCGCAACCGTCTCCATGAAGCTGGGCTACGGTCCCGCACACCGTTAGGCCGTCTTCCGCTCACGCCCCAACATCGTGCAGCCCGCCTCCAGTGGTGTCGCGACAGGCGTGAATGGAGGGACGAATGGAGACGTGTCGTCTTCAGCGATGAGAGTCGCTTCTGCCTTGGTGCCAATGATGGTCGTATGCGTGTTTGGCGCCGTGCAGGTGAGCGCCACAATCAGGACTGCATACGACCGAGGCACACAGGGCCAACACCCGGCATCATGGTGTGGGGAGCGATCTCCTACACTGGCCGCACACCACTGGTGATCGTCGAGGGGACACTGAATAGTGCACGGTACATCCAAACCGTCATCGAACCCATCGTTCTACCATTCCTAGACCGGCAAGGGAACTTGCTGTTCCAACAGGACAATGCACGTCCGCATGTATCCTGTGCCACCCAACGTGCTCTAGAAGGTGTAAGTCAACTACGCTGGCCAGCAAGATCTCCGGACCTGTCCCCCATTGAGCATGTTTGGGACTGGATGAAGCGTCGTCTCACGCGGTCTGCACGTCCAGCACGAACGCTGGTCCAACTGAGGCGCCAGGTGGAAATGGCATGGCAAGCCGTTCCACAGGACTACATCCAGCATCTCTACGATCGTCTCCATGGGAGAATAGCAGCCTGCATTGCTGCGAAAGGTGGATATACACTGTACTAGTGCCGACATTGTGCATGCTCTGTTGCCTGTGTCTATGTGCCTGTGGTTCTGTCAGTGTGATCATGTGATGTATCTGACCCCAGGAATGTGTCAATAAAGTTTCCCCTTCCTGGGACAATGAATTCACGGTGTTCTTATTTCAATTTCCAGGAGTGTATAATTTCAGTCTTTTCAGAGCTACATATTCACTGCTGTGTAATAGTCAATAAGAATGATTATTACTGTAAATTAAATTAGCTTTTTACGAAAATACGGTGCGTATTTATGTTTTGTTTCTTTTTTCAAAGCCAAAAAATGTGTCAGGCTTGACGAGTTTCCCGGAGTGGCGAGTTATCGCGAGTCCAGTTTTCAGGGCTCTGATATTGATCATATGACTCTAAAATGCTTAAAAAACTTTAAAACTCAGTATTTTTCAACTAAAATTTAGAAAACTTCCGGGGGCAAGACCCCCAGTATGCCCTCCCCCCCCCCCCCCTTCCAATATTTTTTATAAGTCGGCGCCCCTGGCCGCAGTAAACGCTCCCTCTCTGGCATAATCGTAGCTGAGGTGGATAGCTTGCAACGTGAAAAATGAGAGTATGGATAGCTGAACCATGAAACGATCGTCTTGGAGTTTATTTTACTAACTGAATGTAGTGAGAATTATTCAGAATATTTTACCGAAATGACAAGAAAAGTCAAGCGAATTTAGCAGGATAAATCAGTCCCACAAACGCAAATCACTATTATGGCAACAGAGTTGCTAAACATAGCGTACGACGTTGCAAAGTCTTGACTACGTTAATCCAAGAAGAATAGATTTTCAGAGGCTGGAATCCTGCATGATTCGATCTGGACATCCAGTCTACAGCGAGATACTGTGCTCTACAAATTACATACATTATTTACTTTCGAATCGCTGTACAGAGCAACTTGCAGCTACAACGAATTTATGTTATGCAACAGTCAGCAGCTTTCTGCGTGTCTGCATTCAGTTATGACTGTCAGATGATGTATAGCTATATAAAATCAGTGGAGTAGGCACCAATTCAGAATTCAAGATACGAATTGAAATTATGATTAGCCAGAAATTGAGTACATTCACCTAACGCACCAAGATGCTTTAACATCTCAGTAGTGATTCCCACACGAATATGCCGATGTTTTGGAACGAATGACGTGCTTAGGAGCAATCAAACAGTAAATTGGGAAGAAACTGCACCATATTCAGGCACTTCCTCAACCCTGCCTACGCTCAAGACGGTAAACCAGCTGCTCTTACTGTTATTTTACTTCTTTCGGTCTGAGGTGTACTGCAAATTGATAAGCTCGTACACCAGACGCTGTTCGCATTTATTGACAATGTTTCCTGAGTGACCTCGGAATAAACAGTATGTGCAGATGACATTTTTCGTTATAGATATAAACAGAAGGTAAGTAAACTGTAGTCGAATTTAGCCAGTCGTTGCAGAGGGAATTTTGCTGTGTGGACAGCCACGTGGCAGAAGTAAAATGGATGTAAAATTGGGCTGGAATAAGCAAAAATAGCTTTTTCAAGATATAAACGTGCTAACATCAGACATAAATTTGATTTGATAGGACGGCTTTACTGAAAGTATTTGTCAGTTTTCCTCGCGTTCTTTAATGATGTAAGTTGTTCTCAGTACAAATAAACACTAACTCTAGCAAAGCATTACCCATGATCAGAGTCACAGGAATGGGAATAACACTCATTAAGGTGTTATTCAGTTTTTCACTCGTTTTAGACAGTTGCACACATTATATATCTGAAATCCGGTGTGCACAGTGTTTCCCGCTAGGCCGCATGTCCGGATCCGATCATGCAGGATTCCATCTACGAAAACACAATCTGCTTACCATTAGTGTAGTAAAACTTCGCGACGTCGTAAGCACTATTTTACAAGTCTGTTATCATAAAAGTAATGTTTGTATGTGGGAATCACTGATCCAGCTAAATTTGCTTGACTTTTTCTTGTCATTACGATTAAATATTCTGAATAATTCCCATTCAAGATATCACACTAAGTTAGTAGAATATGAAGGCATGCTAAAAATTAATCCCTCCAAAATTTTTATGTGAAAAAATTAAAATATTTTAAGTAAAACAAACGTAATTAACATTCAACATATTTATTCTTCATGTCTTAATATTTGTGTATCAACATAGTCACTCTGGCGACGAACACATTTCTCCCAACGAGATACAAGTTTGTTGATGGCATTACTGTAGAAGGTTTGACTTCGGTGACGGAGCCACAACCTGAACTCTGCTCGTAACACTTCATCACTATCAAAGTGAAGTCATCGAAGGTTTTCTTTAATTTCTGAAAGCAGATAAAATGAAATGGAATCAGGTCAAGATTGCGTGGAGGCTATCGATGACAGTGAACCCAAGGCGCCAGATAGCTGCAGACGTTACAGCACTCATGTGTGGTCTGGCACTGTCCATGCTGAAGAAGAGGATGCTACATGTGTGGTAGAACTCTTCATATTCGAAACTTGATTATAGCACGCAGTTTCTCACACACCGACATCTTTACATTACAAACCGTCATTTTACACTCTACAATTCGGAGCAGAGGGCTGCAAATACAGAGACATGAATAATAAAGATGCAAAATATTAATAACGTTTCCTTTATTTAAAATGCGTTAAGAGTTTACGCATAAAAATTCTATGGAATCAATTGTCAGCACACCCACGAAAAATTATTGATTCCAAGTAGGTCGTTTAATGCACTAAGCTATCCACACTTTAATCTTTCAAGTTGCGAGATGTCTACCTCAGCTACGATTATGGTAATAAGAGAGTGTTTATTGCAGCGTTATATTGTCTGTATATTTCCAAAGTGTTGACTTTCGAAAACGGCAGTTTCTAAATCAGTTCCAATTTTGCTGCAAATTGTATCTTATCACTTCTTCTCGCTGCTACTTTAACTGAGCTGTGTTAACTGTCACTAGTAAGGGACGAATCTTAACCCTCTGTTTCATATGTCTCCTTGTAACCCGGTAGTAACAAGACGTAGTCCTCTGCTTCGCGAGTATCACGTTACGCCACCAACAAAACAAGAGAAAGTCTCGGAACAGGTTCGAAGCGAATGTCAGTGACACGACGCTATATTTTGCTCATCATCTCAGCATCAGACAAGCTGGGAAACATTAGAGAAGAAATGAACAGTTTTGTTAGTATGTATTATCTATGATAGATCTGGAGATGTAAAACGTATGAAAGTGCACAACTGCACCTATGCCTGTTTTTTCTGTTTTGTTTCTGCTTCAATAGTCATACATCAGTTTTTCCTTATGAATCAACAATTTCATTTATTACCCGTGACATCGACCTGTTAGTTTATTATGTATAATATCTCGACATTTTTGTGGTATTCCTGATATTCTGATTGTGTACGACGCAAGACCGAACATAGATACAGTCCTTTTGAGGTTAACAGTGCATAATCTCTTCCTGTTTCAGGATTTTTTGCCAAGGTCTTTCTGCAGACATTTTTAGTTTTGTCAAAACAAACGTGTGCCGCAAGCTGAGTAGGATAAGTGTACTTGGTCATGTTTGTTATTTTACTGCCAATAACAGTATAATGAAAATGAAAATAAAGTCCACTTGACTCAATGGACATTTTGTAATTGTGTTAGGTCCGCTACTATATTCAGTGAGTGCACTGTCTTATTTAGGCTTAGGAGGAACTGTCACATATTACTGCATTTCCTGCTTAGCATGTTATTTTAGCCACCTGTGTTTTGTTGTGTTATAGAAAAACAATAAAGACAATTTAGTCTTGGAAATAGCATTCGGACACTTAACATGTGAGCGCACAGTTATATTTTAGGCGTCAAGTGTATCTTAACCCGTAAGTCACACAATAATTGCGCTCTTCTAGTAGCTAACACATTATTTTAGCTAACGTGTGTTATATAGGACAATAATCCAAACAACTTAGATGTGGAAATAATTAATTTGTCTCTCCATCGTGCCATTTTATACAGAAACTAGGGAATACTTTAACAAGAATTGAGATGTGCATGTATTCAATACCAAAAAAAAGTTTCTGTTGGGGTGTGCCTTCTTCAAGATTCTCAGCAACAACTGTCTAAGCATAAACGTTTTCAACAAATCCCCAGACTCAGCTCATTTAGCGACATTAAATAAATATAACAGAGAATTATAAGCCTGGTTGAAGTGCAAAAAATGCTATTCAAGCAAGAAATTCTTGGAAATTAATCATTTTAAAGTGTTCTTTTCATAAATAATAAGTAAATTCCTTCTTAATTATCATGTAAGGACTTTTGTGTTGATGAATCTAATTATTTTATAAATATTTTTCTTCATTGTATACTTTGATGAAACGGTTGAATGGAAAATACTGAGATGTCAATAATTACCATATTCTATGTTAGTGTCACAACTTTGTCTACCATACGTATCCAGTAAACTGCATACTAAATGAAGGCAACGTCATCACGTATCTCCTAGTTTGGGTGTGAATAAATACCGGTACTTACATTTTTTTAGGTTTAATGTCCTGTTGATGATTGATTCACTGTAAAGTATATGAAGCATAATTTCAGATAGAACAGGGATGGGAAGAAAATCGTCTATGGCCTTTTCAAAAGCACCAACCCAGCATTCGTCTTAATCGATGTAGAGAAATTTGGGCACACTAAAATTTGGGTGTCTAGGGCCTTAATCATGTACTACCTTGCTCGGTGGAGTCCCAGTCAGCATCTTATTATTTTATTGAGAGCATAGTCCTTTACGAATTTGGTCGCGAGGGGGTAGTGGGTTTGGTGGGTTGACAAGTGTGGTGTTAGTAATTATAATATATTATTGTGCGTCGTGAAGGTCACCATTATTACTAAAGGTTTTGCTCCTGTGTTTCCTCTCGATTGATATGTCCAACATCACAATGGAGCTCTCTCTCGATTACCTCATCCAGTACCACAATTAGTTTCAGCAATCACCGCCCCCCCCCCCCACCCAAATCTGAAACGTGACAGTGCAAAGTGATATATACTGAGGTGACAAATGTGGAGTACTTCCTGATATCGTGTCGGACCTCTTTCTGCCTGACACAGTGCAGCAACTCGGCGTGGCATAGACTCAATAGGCCGCTGGAAGTGCCCCGCAGAAATATTGAGCCATGTCGCCTGTATAGCCATCCATGACTACGAAAGCGTTGCCGGTGAAGGATTTAGTGCAGGAAGTGCCTTCACGATTAGTCCCATAAATGTACTATGGGATTTGTGTCGGGCAATCCGGGTGTCTAAGACATTCCCTCGAATCTTCCAGAATGTTTTTCAAATCAATCTGAACAACTGTAGCTCAGAAATGAATGAAGAGTGCAGCGCATTGTACTTACATAATGAAATAACTTATTTTCAAGATTGTATAAACAAAACAGTATCTTTCACTTAAAGTGTAATATCACAACGTTGGAACAACCCTGAAAAATCATTCGCAAAGGAATAAAATTGCTACTACTTCTTCTACTACTACTAGTACAAATGTTTCATTTAAATCTGTAGTTGCTTTGAGGACAGGTATGATGAAACAGGGATATTACGCAGCCTTTCAAAGTGTTCTTAACCTATGTAAGAGCTCTTATTCGTCGTGCAAGTGCTGATGAAGATTCATGTCTGCACAAACAGCGTAAGGGAACTAGATCTAGCTCGTACTGGTACGTGAACAGTAATGGGTAGGTGGTTGGTGGATTAGTTTTAAGGGATGAAGTGGAATGTTGACATCCTCCAGGCAGCCAATAGCAAGTACATTTCATTTCATACGGGAAGTACTTTCGGCTAGTGTAAGATGCAGAACGACAGGCAGCTTGTATGATAAAGTTGTATAAATGTGTAGTTGAGGATACTGTCATCGAACTCGTGTTGGAACAAGGAGTGGATAAAAAGAGCTTTGTTAGAACTCAGGAAATGGTGATAAAGAATAAGATGTCTATGTTACCGGTGATTCTAACAGTCTGCTCCCCACCACTTGGCACTCAAGGATCGCTCTGAGTGTGTGCAGAAGTGTTTATGTTTCAGCCCTGCAGGTAGGCTGAATTAGTCACAGAACTTGTTAGAAGAACGGTTATTTGTGGATTCTTGAAAGAGTTTCTCGACCAAGTAATTTAATTTAATGAGAGTAGGTTGCCTGCTTTTGGGAGAAACAATCCGTTGCTTGTAAAATTACGTCGTTTTTATCACGTTGTTTACAAAATGATTCAGTGTAGATATTGTTTACTGATAATTAAATTTAAAAAAGGACCATGGATCTTGATTCAAGCACCAGTTATAGATGACAATGCTTTGCTACCTGGTAAGTTAAAACAAATAAGGAAGAACAGAAGTAAACTCCACAGAAATGGAGTCTGCAATATACTACACTTAAACAATGTCAATTAATGTAGTTGGATAACTGTCCCAACTGACGTTCAACATTATAATCTTGCTTGGCTGACCTCAACTCAAAGGATGGTTTAGTATACTACTCCAAAGTAAACACTGAATTGAATGAAGAGGCACCCTTGCGACAACATCATATGTAATGTACTCCCTGCACCATGCAATGCATCATTTACCTTAGCTGCACAGTGCGTCCTTGAATGTGCCAGACGACTACATCTCCTCTGTGCTACCTGTGAACCTACAAAACTGCTTATTCTTGACTGAAGTGTCAGTCATATACTCTTACCGAGTTCTTCTGTGAAGCAGAAGACTGTTTTTCCCTAGTCTGTCTATAATAGCTCTGTATCGTCGCTCAGTTAGTGGGATGATGCTCTCACAGTTCTCGCAAGAATGAATTAACTAACACAACTCTTCTAAATCTCTTCACTTGGAGAATATACGAGACCCTCAGCTTTTGTAACGTTGATCTATTTCGAGTACATTGTGAGCAAAGTGACCACAGAATAAATCTCTCTCCACGCCTCATAGGGCGTTAAACACTAAATGTATCAACACAACGTTTCGGAGAGAAAGCGCCCTTTCTTGTCTGCAAATGACACATATCGATGTACCTCTTCCCCCTCTGTGAATAATATTGCCTCCCTCCAAAATTGAAGTCAGCCAACCAAAATGCTGCATACAGGAATTATTTCTTCCATCCTCAAAGTATTACTTTCACTCGTCCTATGCGCTAACTCCACCTCCACAAAGAAATGACATAAACAGTGCAGCCTCCCTTCCCTCGACATTTTCAGATTGTTCCGCCAAAGAGATGGCGCTCTACGAGAGGCGCAGGCCGTACTAGCATTCATACATATATGCAGACTTCATAGAATGCTCACAAGAGTGCCACCTGGAGCTTGTACTATGTATATCCTTGCCTCCAAAAATGTAACCCATCAAATTAGTGTCAACCGCGCAGTCGCCTCTTCCTTGGGGCACCTGAAGCAGTAAGCACACGTTTGGCCCCATGTGGAGAAACAAACTACGTGACTGTGTCAAGACCTGTGCAGCATCCCTTGTGGCAATGATATTTATGACTCATCCCTATCCTTCGACACAGGTCTGTTAAGTGACTTTTAAAGAAAAATGTTGTGTCATGGCTCATCGCCTCCTCTCCATTCCAGGTCTGCGTTGCTACCAAATGTTTGTACATGCAAATGAGAAAAGAGATTACTTGGTATTGTATTCCCATCTGCCAAGCACACTTTCATTCACTTTCATTATAATTCGATATGCAAATTAAGTCTGTTACACTGAAAGTATGGCATGAAGCATATCATTCGAATCGTCTCCTCGAGGATATACCCATGGCAGGTGGTGAAAAATGGACTTCCCCTATAAATAACTTCCCCCCTCCTAGTTAATTTGGTGTCGGGTTTGGTGGTGGTGGTTAGTGTTTAACGTCCCGTCGACAACGAGGTCATTAGAGACGGAGCGCAAGCTCGGGTTAGGGAAGGATTAGGAAGGAAATCGGCCGTGCCCTTTCAAAGGAACCATCCCGGCATTTGCCTGAAACGATTTAGGGAAATCACGGAAAACCTAAATCAGAATGGCCGGAGACGGGATTGAACCGTCGTCCTCCCGAATGCGAGTCCAGTGTGCTAACCACTGCGCCACCTCGCTCGGTGGTGTCGGGTTTAGTCAAAGGTTGTAGCGTAGACTAAAGCAGCGCCAAATTAGGTAAGTGTCTCAATTTGGTTATTGAGCTGACTTCCGCTTCATCCAGCTTCCTTGTCTTATGTTAAGGTGGGTCATCTTATGGTAGTAATTTATCTTTATACGAGGGCTATTCCGAAAGTAAGGTCCGATAGGTCGCGAAATGGAAACCACGGTAAAAATCAAAAATGTTTTATTTGCAACAGTTAGATACACCTTGCAGCTACTTATCTCCATAGTCGCCGACCCGACTTAGACGTGTATCGTAGCGTTGTACCAACTTTCCCATACCCTCGCTATAGAAGGCAGCCGCCAGTGCTCTCCGCCAATTCTCTACGCTGGCCTACGGCTCGTTGTCTTGTGCCGAAATGTTGTCTTCATAACCAGCGGTTCATGTGACCAGAGCTGAAACTCAGAGGGAGACAATTACGGGCTGTATTGTGGGTACTCTCACATTTCCATTTGAAAACGATGCAGGAGCATCTTTATTGCCCCTGCAGAATGCGGCTGAGAATTGTCTTGAAGACGAAACAGCACGACAGTTATGTAATGTTAGCTGCATAGCTTCAGGGGAAATTTCTCACCAGGCCCCCGTACTTGGCGGCAGACACTATTTTCTAGACATCTTTACGCACTCACTGCGAGCTCAGAAATGAGAAGAGCGACGTGATGCTAACTGGGGTTATACTAGAGACACTACCCAACACATCTGTGCAAAGCTTTATCGGAATTTCATAGTCGTTTCCATTTCGTGACCGATCGGACCTTACTTTCGGAATAGCCCTCGTATATAAAAGTTTTAAAAAAGTGATTGGCAAAATTCTTTAGTATATCTTAGTTAGTATTCTGAGATATTATTTGTTCATGGGCTAAGTGTCCACAATTATTGTTTAGCTTTTCGGTGACTCTTTACAAGTAATTACACTAGAATGTCTCTTTCACACTTAACTCAGTATCTCATTCATCCTTTAATTAGTCTATTAATATTTCAAATTTGTGAAAACGAAAGCCCGAATTTATTCCACTTATCAGTAATGATGATGTGTAAAGTTGAAGTTGGGGAAATCTTTGTCTCATCTATCCTATTATTTTATCTCAACCATTCAAATTACTTGTGCATTAAGATATTTGTCTCTCTATATCTACATATGGAATACTCGTACATGGGTGGCTCGTTTTTTATTGATTGCAGAAGGTTTTTGCCCTCCGATGTGGTTCCTATTTGAAGTAAGGTTCCACATCACTCGTTCTTGACTTCATTCGTGTTCATACTGCCCCGTTTTGATCCATTGCTTGTATTTTATTCCTGGTAAATTATCCTGTCTTTTGCTACCTGTCATAAGTCATTGATGTCTCCACCTTTTGCCTGCGCTGTCTCCTTGATGTTCTGTTATGTTGTCCCACGACCACTGCGCCCCTGGCTCGATGTTTCAACAGTGTTGTTCTCTTACTTGAGTCCCAACTGACGTTCAACATTATAATTTTGCTTGGCTGACCTCAACTCAAAGGATGGTTTAGTATACTACTCCAAAGTAAACACTGAATTGAATGAAGAGGCACCCTTGCGACAACATCATATGTAATGTACTCCCTGCACCATTGCAATGCATCATTTACCTCAGCTGCACAGTGTGTCCTTGAATGTGTAGGACTCCAGACGACTACATCTCCTCTGTGCTGCCTGTAAACCTACTAAACTGCTTATTCTTGACTGAAATGTCAGTCACATACTCTTACCGAGTTCTTCTGTGATGCAGAAGACTGCTTTTTCCTAGCCTGTGTTTTATTGCTGTTTCATAATTGTGCGTGTGTTGCTGATCAAGGTTAAGGTAGAGGGCTCTAGCTGATATTTTAGACTGTTGAGAAGGAAGTGGAGTTGGTTTGGAAATAGGTAACCATAATTTTGAGATATAATGCGGTCTGTACTGCTCAGATATACTGATTAAGGATATGTGAGCGTTCGAACGGATAGGTATTCGGAGAACAACTCTAATAAAAGAAGGTGATGTTTTCGGCGGTGAGGTGAAGATGCAGTGAGTTGCTGGTGGTAGGATATGTGTCGATGGGATGTATAAGGACGATCAGTTTATGTTCAGAGGATAGTGCCACTGCTAAGTTCAAAATGGCTCTGAGCACTATGGGACTTAACAGCTTTGGTCATCAGTCCCCTAGAACTTAGAACTACTTAAACCTAACTAACCTAAGGACATCACACACATCCATGCCCGAGGCAGGATTCGAACCTGCGACCGTAGGCCACTGCTAAGTATTTTTGGCTATGTAAGGCAGTGGGAATAATTTTCATGTGTGGTGACTGTAAATAGGAGGTATTGTTTCTGAAATTTGTTCGCACTATAATGGCGACATGCTGTGTTTCTGCAGTTCTGGAGGAAATAACAACAACAGTATTTGATGTATATGATGCCTCAAGTAAGCCCATAGTTGAAATTTGATACTTCTATGTCATGTCATCTCCTGGTACTATGCTGCACTGTTACCCACCCAAAGCAGAAAAGGAGATGTGTGATGTGTGTTTTTGTGCTCAGCATTTTACGTCATTTTTGTGAGATTTATTGACGCTGTAGTGTCCATGTTTGGCATGCTTCTATGAAAGGCGACGGAAACAAGCAAGGTGGGAAATCTGTGCAACTGACACATTGATTCACTCATACAGGGTGGAGAAAAATTGTGCCACGAAATTTTAACCCTGTATAGCTGATGCCAGTAGGAACCAAAATTACTAATGTTGTGTAGGTCGATAACGCACTATTTTTGAACTACAGAAACTTAGCACCACGTGCTCCGATTGGGCGAGGGACTGCCCTGTTGCCGTTCGTCGGCTGACGGGCAGCACTGTGGTTGTCGGTTCACACACACAAACGGCACTCGCCCCGTCACTGCCCAAGCATAATACGCACAGGTGTCGAATAGGTCTTGCATTCACACGTAAGCTTCGATTCGGAGCACACACACGTCACCTGCGATTTATTCATACAGTAAGCATGGTGGCACAGTATTCGTCTGAAGAACTACGAGATATGGGTTTTGTTTATGGACTAACCGAAGACGCCACCCACACCCGCAAACGTTTACAGCAATTCACCAGCGACATGGCGAAACAGGCTCGTTGTGGGATATCACGGTGATGCTAGGAGACCTCGAACACGACGTCATATCATGAAATTACAATGGATGTGTCGGGATCCCGGCGGATTCGCCCCCAGGCCCCCAGAATGGAAGGCTAGCACGCTACCACCGAGCGTGCGGTCCACCTTGGACACATCGTGATTTCCGTCAGGCAAAGCATTCGCAGTCATGCGTTATCCAGGGCATCCGGCAACAGGGCAATCCCTCTGCCAATCGGAGCGCATGGCGCCGAGTTTCCATAGTTAGAAAATGGTGCGATGTCGACCCACACAACATTAGTAATTTTGGTTCCTACTGCCATCAGCTATCCAGGGTTAAAATTTCGTGACACAGTTTTTCTCCACCCTGTATTTACATATACACTACTGGCCATTAAAATTGCTACACCACGAAGATGACGTGCTACAGACGTCAAATTTTACCGACAGGAAGAAGATGCTGTAATATGCAAATGATTAGCTTCTCACAGCATTCACACAAGATTGGCGCCGGTGGTGACACCTACAACGTGCTGACATGAGGGAAGTTTCCGACCGATTTCTCATACACAAACAGCAGTTGACAGGCGTTGCCTGGTGAAACGTTGTTGTGATGCCTCGTGTAAGGAGGAGAAATGCGTACCATCACGTTTCCGACTTTGATAAAGGTCGGATTGTAGCCTATCGCGATTGCGCTTTATCTTATCGCGACATTGCTGCTCGCGTTGGTCGAGATCCAATGACTGTTAGCAGAATATGGAATCGGCGGGTTCAGGAGGGTAATACGGAACGCCGTGCTGGGTCCCAACGGCCTCGTATCACTAGCAGTCGAGATGACAGGCATCTTACCCGCATGGCTATAACGGATCGTGCAGCCACGTCTCGATCCCTGTGTCAACAGATGGGGACGTTTGCAAGACAACAACCATCTGCACGAACAGTTCGACGACGTTTGCAGCAGCACGAACTATCAGCTCGGAGACCATAGCTGCGGTTACCCTTGACGCTGCATCACAGACAGGAGCGCCTGCGATGGTGTACTCAACGACGAACCTGGGTGCACGAATGCCAAAACGTCATTTTTTTGGATAAAATCAGGTTCTGCTTACAGCATCATGATGGTCGGATCCGTGTTTGGAGACATCGCGGTGAGCGCACATTGGAAGCGTGTATTCGTCATCGCCATACTGGCGTATCACCCGGCGTGATGGTATGGAGTGCCATTGGTTACACGTCTCGGTCACCTCTTGTTCACAGTGGCGGCACTTTGAACAGTGGACGTTACGTTTAAGATGTGTTACGACCCGTGGCTCCTCCTTTCATTCGATCCCTGCGAAACCCTACATTTCAGCAGGATAATGCACGTCCGTATGTTGCAAGTCCTGTACAGGCCTTTCTGGATACAGAAAATGTTCGGCTGCTGCCCTGGCCAGCACATTCTCCAGATCTCTCACCAATTGAAAACGTCTGGTCAATGGTGGCCGAGCAACTAGCTCGTCACAATACTTCAGTCACTACTCTTGATGAACTGTGGTATCGTGTGGAAGCTGCATAGGCAGCTGTACCTGTACACGCCATCCAAGCTCTGTTTGACTCAATGCCCAGGCGTATCAAGGCCGTTATTACGACCAGAGGTAGTTGTTCTGGATACTGATTTCTCAGGATCTATGCACCCAAATTGCATGAAAATGTAATCACATGTCAGTTCTAGTATAACATATTTGTCCAATGGATACCCGTCTATCATCTGCATTTCTTCTTGGTGTAGAAATTTTAATGGCCAGTAGTGTATAAGTCGACTTACAGTACCTCCCTTGTGTCGAATAAAATCACGTGTGTTAGACCATCAGCATCGAAAACAGCCGCGCGGGATTAGCCGAGCGGTCCTAGGCGCTGCAGTCATGGACTGTGTGGCTGGTCCTGGCGGAGGTTCGAGTGCTCCCTCCGGCATGGGTGTGTGTGTTTGTCCTTAGGATATTTTAGGTTAATTAGTGTGTAAGCTTAGGGACTGATGACCTTAGCAGTTAAGTCCCATAAGATTTCACACACATTTGAACATTTGAACATCGGAAACATAGTTCCAAAAGCCTGACGTAAAACTTAAATGGAATTAAAATGTTGATTATATCAAAATTTGGTGTGTGTCAAGATGTGTCTTTTTGTACATTGTGTGTTATGAGGAAGGTATTTTGTGATACAGAGTCAGCTGTAATCAACATTTGTGGGTTATACAGTTTTAGTTGTAGTGTCCTCGCTCAAAGAATCATTCAGCTCGAATTCCAGTACGGCCTATATCATCGTGAACTTTCGGAAGTTACTAGTATTGTACATGACATATTAAACAGTAAATTTAAGTTTGCGATTTAGTTACTATAGCAAATATCTAAAGTAACATATCACATTAAATTTAATTTTCCTTCAAAAGGAATGTGTATTGTCTACTTTTATCGTAAATTAACAATATTTTCTATTTTGTTAGCACCTATAACCTCAAAAAAGTTTCAGGAAATTAATAATTTTCATTCCAGGTTTTTCTTTTGCATTCACAGAAATCTCGTTATGCGCTCTAATTACTTCAGTTCTTAAAGGTAATAAGTAACACATTTAGCTCAGTAGATCCAGGTATTTAAAAAAATCAACCAGGTTATTTCAAAGTTATTTATTTACTGTCGTGTAAAGCAACAAGTTCGAGAAGCTGACGTCCACTGAAACAGAAACTGAGTCAGTGAGACTCACTTCACATGTTGGGAAATCTACTACATCCTGCGTCAATAGGAGGCAAACCCAAAGACTAGGGGTCTATTAATCGTTGGCAGCTCAACCAAATGCCGAATAATGACATCCACTAGCGAAATGGCAGCAAGAGATGAGAAGTAACATATGGTGAGCTCGGTGTGTATGCCCGGGGGGCCTCAGTCAACATGTTGAAGAAGCTATTCCGGCAAACATTGAGGGAACAGGGTGCAACGAACTGCAGATGGTGGCGTACATTTGGACAAATTATGCCTGTCGTCTGGACTCTGAGTGCCTGGCAGAGAAGAATGAGAAGACAAATCATTGCTTATGATGTTTCACCGAAGTTCACAATGTGCAGCATTGTCCCCTGAACACATCGTGGCATACTGTTTGTGACTCGAGTGGAAAGAGAGAACCAGTGACTTGGAAGGTTCTGTGATAACCTATGCTGCGACTTCCTGAACTTGCGCCACAGATTGTAGGGTCCCCCTAAATGGGTCAAGTGTGCACTACACATCAGAGACTGCTATCCAGGTATCTAACTGTGTGTGGAGTACACACACAAGGTTTTTTTTGTAGATTATTTGACTCTCCATCCAGTCCGGTTAACGTAGCTGTAGGGGACTAAAAGTATCAGTATAAGATCCAAGATCTGTGTAAGATCTAAGAAATGCCTCTTGTTGAAATACAGTTTGATTTACTATTGATGAACTCCCAAAGCAATCCAAACAAAGTGCCATAATTTGAAACACTCCTAGACATCAGTGGAGCTCACATAACACTAGGTACAAAAAGTTGGTTAAAACCCAAAATTGATAGCAGCGATATTTTGTCAAAAATTAAGTGTTTATTGAAAGGGTAGGCAAGTAGTAAATGGAGGTGGTATATTTGTCGCAGTAGATAAGACATTCAAATCCACCATCATAGAAATTGCAACCGCCTGCTAATCTGTCTGTACAATACTCACTAACGAGTGTGGGCATAGAATTGTAACAGCATCCTTCCATAGACCACCAGAGCCACCTCCATATGTAACCAAAAATTTAAGAGAAAGCCTAAGTTCACTAGCGAGTAAGTTCCCCAATCATACTGTCATCATTGAAGGAAACTTGAATCATCGACAATCAGTTGGGAAAATGACAGTCTTGTAGAAGGCCCTCTTGCCAAAAGGCAACTAAAACAAGTAGAAGGATTTATATTGTCATGAAACTAGATAAAGTAATGGTATTGTCACATCTCGGTAAGAAACTCGAAACATACACTGATCAACCACAACATTATGACCACCTGCTTAACAGTCGGTATTTCCAACTTTGGAATGGATAACAGCGGCGACGTGTCATGACATGGAAGCAATGAGACCTTGATAGGTTGCTGGAGGGAGTTGGCATCACATGTGCACACACAGGTCACATAATTGCCGCAAATTCCGGGAAGGGGGTCGATGAGCTCTAACGCGACGTTCAGTCGCATCCCAGATGTGTTCGATTAAGTTCGGATGTGGTGAGTTGGGGGGCCAGCACATCAATTGGAACTCGCCACTGTGTTCCTCGGCCGGCCGGTGTGGCCGAGCGGTTCTAGGTGCTTCAGTCTGGAACCGCGCGACTGCTACGATCGCAGGTTCGAATCCTGCCTCGGGCATGGATGTGTGTGATGTCCTTAGGTTAGTTAGGTTTAATTAGTTCTAAGTTCTAGGGGACTGATGACCTCAGATGTTAAGTGCCATAGTGCTCAGAGCCATTTGAACTATTTTTTTGTGTTCCTCGAACCACTCAATCACACTCCTGGCCTTCTGACATGGCGCATTATCTTGCTGAAAAATGCCACAGCCATTGGGTAACATGGTCATCATGAAGGAGTGTAAGTAATCTGCAACTAACGTTCGATACTCCTTGGCCATCATGATGCCTTGCACGAGCTCCACTGGACTCATGGATAACCAAGTGAATGTTCCCCAGAGCATAATGGAGCCGCCACAGCTTGTCTTCGCTCTACAGTATAGGTGTCAAGGAGCTGATCCCCTGGAAGACGACAGATTTAAGCCTTCCCATCCGCATGATGAAGAAGATATTGGGATTTATCAGACCATGCAGCGTTCTGCCACTGCGCCAACGTCCAGTGTTGAAGGTAATGTGCCCATTTCAGTCATAGTTGCCTATGACGTGGTGTTAACAGTGGTGACTGCATGGGTCGTCAGCTGCGGGGGCCCATCGTTAGGAATGTTTGCTGCACTGTGTGTTGAGACGCACTTGTGCTCTGCCCAGCATTAAAGTCGGATAATAGTTCCGCCGCAGTTCGCCGCCTGTCCTCTTTTACAAATATGCCCAGCTTACGAAGTCTGACGTCAGTATTGAGGCGTGGCCGCCCAACCCCACGACGTCTCGACGTGGTTTCACCTTGGTTTCGCCAAATGTTGAAGACACTCACCACAGCTCCCCTCGAACACCCAACAAGTCGTGCATTTATCCGAAATGCACGTGCCCAGGCTCCAGACCATCACAATCTGCCCACGGTCAAACTCAGATAGCTCGCTCGCCTTCCCTATTCTACACATGGACAGCACGCTCACTGAGACACATGCGCCATGCGTGGGTCTGACTAACAGTCACTCCTCGCCAGGTAATGCTGCTATCTCCAGGACGTGTTTATATCTACAGTTGTCGGTGGTCATAATGTTCTGCCTGATCAGTGTATAGCTCTGGAGAGGAGCATGTAGAACAACTGTAAGCTTTGATTAAGAAGAGTAATTGATGATGCACTTGACAGATATGTGTCTAATAGAACAGTTCATGATGGAAGGCACCCTTCAAGATATACAGTCACCGTAAAAAAAAAAAAAAAAAAAAAAAAAAAAAAAAAAAAAAAAACTTCCAAAGGAACAGAGACTACTGCATAACTGGTGTAAAGCAAAGGGCTGTAGATAGGGAGATGTTGAATGAAGCGCGTTAGGCTGTCAAAAAGGCAAAACGTGCAGCCTTCAGCGATTATCTTAGCAGAATGTTATCGAAAAAGTCTGAAAAAACCTGAAGAAATCATGGTCACATGCAAAAGCTGTTAGTGGTACCAAAGTCAGTGTCAAGACACTCAAGGACGAGACAGGTACTGAAATTGAGGATCGCAAAGCAAAAGCAGAATCGCTAAGCTCTGTTTTCAATTATTCCTTTGCAAATAAAAATCCAGGGGTGTTGCCCCAATTTAATTCTTGCACCACTGCAAAAATCGGCGGTGTAGATATTAGTGTCACTGGTATTAAGAAACAGCTGAAATCGCTAAAACTGAAGAAAGCTCCAGGATCCAATGGAATCTCTATCAGATTCTATACCGAATTTGTGGCTGAGTTATCTCCTTTTTTGATCGTATTCTACTGTAGGCGCCTCAGACAAAAAATCGTGCCTAGCTGTTGGAAGACAGCATAGATCACACCGATCTACAGGAATGGTAGCAGAAATGACCGACAAACTACTGTCCAATATCCTTACCATCCATTTGTTCCATAATCTTGGAGAATATTTTGAGTTCGAACGTAATGTGGAGGCTAAAACAGAATGTCCTCCTCAATACCAACCAGCAAGGATTCCAAAAACATCGATCACGCGAAACCCAACGCGCACTTTTCGCACACGAGGTCCTGAAGGCCATGGATCAAGGCAGTCAGGTGGATGCAGTATTTCTCTGTTTCCAAAAGGCATCTAACGTATCACACCTACGCTTATAACCAAAACTACGACTGTATGTGGTATTAATAGAAGTTTATGACTGGATAAGTGTGATGGGACCTCAGACTGATCGAAGATGATGCAGCTGTCTGTAATGAGGTACTGGCTGACAAAAACTGCACAAATATTAAGTCTGATCTTGATAAGATTTCGAAGTGGTACACAGATTGGCAACTTGGTTTAAATGGTCAGAAATGTAAAATTGTGCACCTCACAGTACGAAAAAAATAGTATCCTATGACAATTGTGTTGAGGAGTCACAACTTGAATTGAACAACTCATATAAGTATCAGGTTGTAAAATTTGTTTGGATATCTGATGGAATACAAATACTAGAATGTGAACGTTTGTAGGGATATGAAATGGAATCAACATATAGGGTCATTCGTAGGTAAAGATAGTGGCAGACTTTCATCCATTGGTCGAATACTAAGGAAAAACAAGCAGTTTACAAAATATTCTGCTTACAAATCACTCGGCCGGCCGCTGGTGCCCGAGCGGTTCTGGCGCTACAGTCTGGAACCGCGCGACCGCTACGGTCGCAGGTTCGAATCCTGCCTCGGGCATGGATGTGTGTGTTGTCCTTAGGTTAGTTAGGTTTAAGTAGTTCTAAGTTCTAGGGGACTTATGACCTCAGCAGTTGAGTCCCATAGTGCTCAGAGCCATTTGAACCATTTTTTACAAATCACTCGTCCCACACATTCTAGAATATTGCTCCAGTGTGTGGGACCCATACTAAGTAGGAATAATAGGGAATTTCAGCGTAATACACTACTGGCCATTAAAATTGCTACACCACGAAGATGACGTGCTACAGATGCGAAATTTAACCGACAGGAAGAAGATGCTGTGATATGTAAATAATTAGCTTTTCAGAGCATTCACACAAGGTTGGCGCCGGTAGCGAAACCTACAACGTTCTGACATGAGGAAAGTTTCCAGCCGATTTCTCATATACAAACAGCAGTTGACCGGCGTTGCCTGGTGAAACGTTGTAGTGATGCCTCGTGTAAGGAAGAGAAATGCGTACCATCACGTTTCCCACATTGATAAAGGTCGGATTGTAGCCTATCGCGATTGCGGTTTATCGTATAGCGACATTGCTGTTCACGTTGGTCGAGATCCAATGACTGTTAGCAGAATATGGAATCGGTAGGTTCAGGAGGGTAATACGGAACGTCGTGCTGGATCCCAACGGCCTCGTATCACTAGCAGTCGAGATGGCAAGTATCTTATTCGCATGGCTGCAACGGATCGTGCAGCCACGTCTCGATCCGTGAGTCAACAGATGGGGACGTTTGAAAGACAACAACCATCTGCACGAACAGTTCGACGTCGTTTGTAGCAGTATATACTATTAGCTCGGAGACCATGGCTGCGGTTATCCTTGACGCTGCATCACAGACAGGAGCGCCTGCGATGGTGTACTCAACGACGAACCTGGGTGCACGAGTGGCAAAACGTATTTTTTTCGGATGAATCCAGGTTCTGTTTACAGCCTCATGATGGTCGCATCCGTGTTTGGCGACATCGTGGTGAACGCACATTGGAAGCGTGTATTCGTCATCGCCATACTGGCGTGATGGTACGGGGTGCCATTGGTTACACGTCTCGGTCACCTCTTGTTCGCATTGACGGAACTTTGAACAGTGGACGTTACATTTCAGATGTGTTACGACCCGTGGTTCTACCCTTAATTCGATCCCTGCGAAACGCTACATTTCAGCAGAATATTGCACGACCGCATGTTGCAGGTCCTGTACGTGCCTTTCTGGATACAGAAAATGTACGACTGCTGCCCTGGCCAGCACATTCTCCAGATCTCTTACCAATTGAAAACGTCTGGTCAATGGTGGCCGAGCAACTGGCTCGTCACAATACGCCAGTCACTACTCTTGATGAATTGTGGTATCGTGTTGAAACTACATGGGCAGCTGTACCTGTACACGCCATCCAAGCTCTGTTTGACTCAATGCCCAGGCGTATCAAGACCGTTATTATGGCCAGAGATGGTTGTTCTGGGTACTGATTTCTCAGGATCAATGCTCCCAAATTGCGTGAAAATGTAATCACTTGTCAATTCTAGTATAATATATTTGTCCAATGAATACCCGTTTATCATCCTCATTTCTTCTTGGTGTAGCAATTTTAATGGCCAGTAGTGTACAGAGAAGGGTAGCACGCCTGGTCACAGGTTTCGCTGAGTCATGGGAGAATACCACAGAGATGCTGTAGAGACATGAACTGTTAGACACTTGAAGATAGCCGCAAACTGTTCCGAAAAACCCTACTTACGCAGTTTCAACAATCAACTTTAAATGATGAATCTATTAGCATACCACAGCTCCCTAATATGTATCCTGTAGGAATCGTAAGGGTAAGATTATGTTAATTACAGTGCGCACAGTTGCATTCAGACATTCATTTTTCCCGTGCTTCATACGTCAATGGGACGGGAAGATGTCTTAATAACTGGTACAATAGGAAGTACCCTCTGCCATGCACTTCACAGTGGTTTTCAGAGCACGGACGTAAATATAGATGTAGATAAATCAAAATTCCGTTGTTATCATTTCTCGTGGATATCGGACAGAGTGGGATTGGGGCATTATACTTTGTGGATATGGACATGAAGATGGGAACTGAGTTACAGCACAACACAGATCGTGACGATATCAGGAATTACGACAACGCGCGTTGTCGAAGTATAGACTATTTAGACTGAACGTTGAATGAGGTTTTCATAAGAGTGGGTACTAAATATAGCAAGGAGAATATTATGGAAGAAAGAAATAGTTCAAATGGCTCTGAGCACTATGGGACTCAACTGCTGTGGTTATCAGTCCCCTAGAACTTAGAACTACTTAAACCTAACTAACCTAAGGACATCACACACATCCATGCCCGAGGCAGGATTCGAACCTGCGACCGTAGCAGTCGCACGGTTCCGGACTGCGCGCCTAGAACCGCGAGACCATCGCGGCCGGCTATTATGGAAGAGATGTGTATGAAAATCTGTGTTTGTAGATTTTACACCAGCGAATCTTTTGTATGGATGAACTGGGGAACATTTGAGATGCATACTTTTCACTTAAATGGGGTGGAAATTCGAGGTAAACAATTCTGTATCAGGCGGGTTCCGGGAAAGGAAAAAATGCGTTTTTCGAGTGAATTTGAGATATATTGAGAGTGATATCCATCTACTCCATATTCTCATACATATTTTTAAACTTTGTGAGATATGGGAAAGGGAACG
Source organism: Schistocerca nitens (assembly GCF_023898315.1). Taxonomy (NCBI): domain Eukaryota; kingdom Metazoa; phylum Arthropoda; class Insecta; order Orthoptera; family Acrididae; genus Schistocerca; species Schistocerca nitens. Next base: position 552,467,158 of record NC_064616.1, on the reverse strand, counting down.
TATCTTGGAAAATAGAGAAAAATGAGTGATGAAATATGCTGGCTAAAGGAGCATATTATACTCATTAGAGCACATAAACGTGAAATAGAGATAAACGTTGTTAATGAAGTCTGTATGTCGTGTACGACTGAGTTGAAGAAGATAAGCGAGGGCACAGGTGATGAAAGCTGACACAGATGATGGCAGACGCACAAGCCGATCTCGGCAGGACAGAGTCGACAATCCAATGAGGTCCATATCGAAGATGGACATGGTATTAAACAGATGGAACACATAACAATGAGAATATATCGATACAAAGTTAACTTAATATAAATTCGTTCTGTACCCAAACGGTAGTTCTAACACGTACATCAAATGTAACACACTGATGGAAAAAAGTTGGGAGTATAACAAAAGGGTGATAATGGTTATTATAGACATAGAAAAGGTATCAATTAACAGGGAAAGACTCTGCGAAGAAATGAATAAGATAGATATAGAAGATGGAAACACTAATGCAACAAAGACAATGTACAGTGAACACAATTGTAGAATTAGAACACCATTGGGGAACTATGAATACTTCGAAATAAGACAAGGACTAAAACAAGGACGTATTCTATCTCCTGCACTTTTTAATGTTGTGATGGAGGGAATGAATAGGGCCATTAAGGCTATAATAAGAGAAAAAGACAAAAAGATGATCTTTGCAGATTATATGGTAATATGGGGCGATAAAGAGGTAGATGTACAGTTACAACTTGATGCGTGGAAGGAAATAATGAAAAGGCATGGATTCAAAATAAATAAAGATAAAAGTAAAGTAATGGTATTTGGAAGAGACAAAGGGATCAACGGAAATATTACTTTGAATGGAGAACCCCTCGAAGTGGTAGACAATTTCACTTATTTAGGGGGTGAAGTATGTAGTGATGGAAGAATAACCAACGAAATTAATAGGAGGCTAGAGAATGGAGGCCATTTCTACCAAAAATACCTGATTTGGAATAAGGAAGTTTCAAAAAAAGCAAACCTCCTTATGTATAAGAGTTATTACTTCCCTGTTGTCACCTATGGAGGGGAAACTTGGACAATGACAGAAAGGGACTGGAGCACACTGCAAGCAGGGGAAATGAAATTTCTCAGAGCAGTTAAGGGAAAAACAAGAATGGACAGAGTGAGGAATGTAGATATTAGAAAGGACCTTAAACAAGAAAGTATGAGAGAAGAAATTGAAAAAAGAGATTAAGATGGTACGGGCATGTTAAGAGGATGCGTGGGCAGGGACTCCCCATAATTATGGAAGAACTAAAGCTGGATGGAAAAATATCTAGAGGGCGCCCAAGAACACAGTGGAAAACGGGAGTGAGAATACCTGTGAAAAGGAGAGGTGTGACTTGGCAGCAAGTGGAGGAAGAAAAGGGGTGGGAGGACCGAGCCAAATGGAGAGGACTCGTCAGCACCCAGACCCGGCAGTAGCTGGAGCGGGATCCGGATACAGATAGAGAAAATGCGATTAAAAAGTTTCCGTTCGAAGGCCGTACAGTCCAGAATCGGTGTGACGATCAGGCAGAACCGTCGTGAGCACTGAAGCAGTTATCCCACCGACGCGCCGGGTTGGATACCCGTTTGGTAAAACACAGCGTTCTGTTGCAGGAAGAAGTCCGTAAGTGGTTGCTGCACATCTGGTCCGACAGGAATCATCGACCACTCAAGACCTTTTTTAAGTGACCAAAGGCGTGATAATCGCATGGGGAGAGTTCAAGACTATAGGGTGGGTGCTTGAGTGTTGCCCACTTGAATTGGTATAACTTACGCGTTATGACATTTGCGATACGGAGACGTGCGTTATCATGTAGCAGAAGCATTTCACAACGCTGATTTTCGACAGACATGCTGCCCCACACACAATGTTTATTATCCGATGGATGGCTACCGGTGTTTGACCTTTGGCTGCCAAGAAAAGAATAACACCTCGTTGGTCCTGTTTGGACGCATTTGGTAATAGTTCCGACATAGTTCACGTTACCGTATTTACCGCACGCACGTCGGGAAGACAGGAATGCCACACTAATCCCTTGCCTACATGTCGATGCTTTTATACCCGCAATGGAGTCGCGTTACGTCGCGTACACACTGCAGCAACGCCCTCATACGGAAACTTTTTGATCACCCCTTATAAGATTGCAGAAATTTATAGAGAGATGCTGTGAAATTTTATTATTTATTTATTTGCTTTTATTGACACTTAAAGAAAAATCTGAAAGTTATTTTATGTAATTCATCATTAGGTGACAGCCTTAGTCATTTGTTGCCTGTCACTCGTTGCCTGTATTTTGACGGCAAGGGGAGGAGGCATGGTGGCGCAAAGTTCTGTTCACCAGACTGTTTTACTGCGTTTTATGGAATAAAGGCAGGTGACAGATCGATGACGATCCATCCGTCAAGCAGGGACGTTAAGCTCGGCGGCAACTTTCGTGCTTGTCAAAAGGGAAAGGCTATATGCCAATATTGGATTTTACCCTTCCCTTTCTCTCATCATCATCAAGCACAATCACAACTCTGTGTTATACACACATCCATTACAGTCGCACTCAACAGAGACACTTTAAGACACAGCTCCTACACTCAAGGAGAGCTTACACTCTCAATGAAGGAAGAAAACCCTTTCTAGGCGGCTAAACCTACGCTCAGGATCTCGCTACCAACAATGTCTGTTAACTCATTCTTCCTTTATTCCTTTGTTTCTTACTTACATGATCGTTTAAAATTGACGAAGCAATGCGGTCTCCACCCCCCCCCCCCCTCTCCCATGAACTATGGACCTTGCCGTCGGTGTGGTGGCTGAGTGGCTCGTGTGCCTTAGCGACACAGATACCCGTACCATCGGTGCAACCACGAAAAGGCGGTATCTGTTGAGAGACCAGACACACGTGTGGTTCCTGAAGAGGGGCAGCGGAAATTTCAGTAGTTGCAGGGGCAACACTCTGGCTTATTGACTGATCTGGTCTTGTAACATCAACCGAAACCGTCTTGCTGTGTTGGTACTGAGAACGGCTGAAAGCAAGGGGGAAACTACAACCTTAACTTACTCCCGAGGGCATGCAGCTCTACTGTATGGTAAAATGATGATGATGATGGTCATCTTGGGTAAAACAGTCCTCCATTCGTATCTCCGGGCGGGGTCTACTCAGGAGGATGTCGTCAGGAGGAACAAAATTGGCGTTCTACGGATCGGAGCGTGAAATGTCAGATCCCTTAATCGGGCAGGTAGGATAGAAAATTTAAAAAGGGAAATCGATAGGTAGAAGTTACATACTGTTGGAATTAGTGATTCTCGGTCGCAAGAGGAACACAACTTCTAGCCTGGTGAATGCAGGGTTATAAATACAAACCCAAATAGGGATACTGCACGAATGGGTTTAATAATGAATATGAAAATAGAAATGCGGGTAAATTAGTATGAACAGCGTAGTGAGCGCATTATCGTAGTCAAGACATACACCAAGCCCACGCCTACCGCAGTAGTACAGGTTTATATATCAACAAGCTCCGCAGATGACGAAGGGATTCGAGAAATGAATGATGAGATAAAAGATATTGTTCAGGTAGTTAAAGGAGACAAAAATGTAATTGTGATGGGGAATTGAAACTCGATAGTAGAAAAAGGACGAGAAGGGAAAAAACAGGTGAATATGGACTGGGGGAAAGGAATGAAAGTGGAAGTGACCGGGTAGAATTTTGCGCAGAGCACAATTTAATCATTGTTAATACTTGGTTTAAGAATCATAAAAGAAAGTTATATACCTGGAAGAGACGTGGAGACGCGGGAACATTTCAGATTGAATATATAATGGTTTGACAGAGATTTAGCAACCAGATGTTTAGTTGTAAGACATTTCCTGGGGTAGATGTGGAATCGAACCACAATTTATTGGTTATCAACTGCAGATTAAAACTGAAGAAATAGCGAACTTGTAAGAAATTAAGGAGATGGGACCTGCATAGGTTGAAAGACCCAGATGTTTCGGAGGGAGCATTAGGCAGCGGTTGACGAGAACAGGGAAAAGGAATACAGCAGAAGACTAAAGGGTAGCTTTAAGAGATGAAATGGTGAAGGCAGCAGAGGATAAAATAGGTAAAAAGAAAAGGCCTAGTAGAAATCCTTGGACAACACAGGAGATGTTGAATTTAATTGATGAAATGAGAAGATATAGAAGCGTAACAAATGAAGCTTGTGAAAGGGGATACAAACGTTTAAAAAATGAGCCTTACAAGAACTGCAAATGGCTAAGCAGGAATGGCTAGAGGACAAATGTAATAATTTGGAACCATATGTCGCTAGAGAAAAGGTAGATACCGTCTACAGGGAACTTAAAGAGGCCTTTGGGGAAAAGACAAGGAGTTGTATGGATATCAGGTGCTCAGCAAGCAGAGAAGGGAAAGCTGAAAGGTGAAAGGAGTATATACAGGATCAATGCAAGGGAGATGAACTTGAAGGCGATGTTACAGAACGGAAGTGGACACATATGAAAATGAGATGGGACATACGATACTGCAAAAAGAATTTGGCAGAGCTCTAATAGATCTAAGTAGAAACAAGGCCCCGGGAGTAGAACTACTGATAGCCTTGGGAGAACCAACCATGATAAAGCTCCTCCATCTGGTGTGCAAGGTGTGTGAGCCAGATGAAATACCCTCATACTTAAACAAGAATGTAATAATTCCAGTTTTAAAAATAGTTGCTGACAGGTGTGAAGATTATCCGACTATCAGTTTAATAAGTCATGGTTGCAAAACACTAACACGAATTCTTTACAGAAGAATGGAAAAACTGGTAGAAGCCGACCTCGGAGAAGATCAGTTTGAATTCCGGAGAAATTTAGGAACTCGCGAGGCAATACTGACCCTACGACTTATCTCATAAGACAGGTTAAGGAAAGGCAAACTTACTTTTATAAAATTTGTAAACCTAGAAAAAAATAAAGCTTTTGACACTGTTGCTTGGAATACTCTATTTAAAATTGTGAAGGTATCAGGAGTAAAATACAGGGAGCGAAATGCGATTTACAAGTTGTACGGAAACCAGATGACAGTTACAAGAGTTCAAGGGCGTGAAAAGGAAGCATTGGTGGAGAAGGGAGCGAGACAGGGATGTAGAATATCCCCAATGTTATTCAGTCTGTACAATTAACAAGCAATAAAGAAAATCAAAGACAAATTAAAGTCAAGGGAGAAAAAATAAAAGCTTGGAGGCTTGCCAATGACACTGTAATTCTATAATAGACAGCAAAGGACTCGGAAGAGCAGTTGAACGGAATAGACAGTATCTTCAAAGGAGAATATAAGATGAACATCAGCAAAAGCAAAAGAGGGATAATGGAATGCGGTAAAAGTAAATAAGTAAATCAGGTGATGCTAAAGGAAATAGATTAGAAAACGAGACGCTTAAGCAAGTAAATGAATTTTTATAGTGGGCAGCACAATAACTCATGATGGCCGGAGTAGAGTGGATATAGAATGTAGACTGGCAATGGCAAGAAAAGCATTTGTAAAGAAGAAAAATTTATTAACATCTAATTTATATTTAAGTGTTAGGAAGTCTTTTCAGAAGGTGTTTGTAAGGAGTGTAGCTGTGTATTGAAGTGAAACATGGAGGATAAACAGTTTAGACAAGAAAAGAAGAAAAGCTTTCGAAATGTGGTGCTGCAGGAGAACGTTGAAGATTAGCTATGTAGATCACGTAACTTGTGTGGAGGTACTGAACAGAATTGGGGAGACAAGAAATTTGTGGCGCAACTTGACCAAAAGAAGGGATCGTTTGATCTGACACGTTCCGAGACATCAAGGGATCAACAGTTTAGTATTGGAGGGAAGTGTATGGGGTAAAAATAGTAGAGGAAGACATAGAGAAGAATACAATAAACAGATTCAGAAGGATGTAGATTGCAGTACTTATTCGGAGATGAAGAGGCTTGCACAGGATAGATTAGCATGGAGAGCTGCATCAAACCACTCTTAGGACTGAAGACCACAACAACAACAACAACGCAGTTTCCTATCACCACAAGCCCCGTGCATATTTCAGCTACGCCGTATACAGCCTTAGACATAAACATACACTGAGGTGACACACGTGATTGGATACCTCCTAATTGCGCTCTGTCCTCCTCTCCGGCGTAGAGCAACAACTCGACATGGCATGGATTCAACAAGCCCTTGGGAGTACCCTGCGGAAATACTGAGCCATGCTGCCTCTTCGCCGTCCACAATTACGAATGTGTTGCATTTTGTGCACGAACTGACCTCTAGATCATGGCCATAAATTTTTGGTGGCGTTCATGTTGGGCGATTTGGGTGGCCAAATCATTCGCTCGCATGGTTCAAAATGTTCTTCAAACCAATTCGAACAATTGTGACCCAGTGACGTGGCGCATTGTCATCCATAAAAATCTCATCATTGCTTGGAAACAGTAAGTTCATGAATGGCCCCAAATGGTCTCCAAGTAGCCGAAAATAACCATTTCCAGTCCAAATGGTTCAAATGCCTCTGAGCACTTAGAACAACTTAAACTTAAGGACATCACAGACATCCATGTCCGAGGCAGGATTCGAACCTGCGACCGTAACAGTCGCGCGGTTCCGGACTGAAGCGCCTAGAACCGCTCGGCCACAACGGTCGGCTCCATTTCCAGTCAAATCGGTTCAGATGGACCAGATGACCCAGTCCAGTACATGTAAACACAGTCCACAGAATTATGGAGCCACCACCAACTTGCACAGTGCCTTGTTGACAACATGGGTCCATGGCTTCCAGGGTTCTACATCACAGCCGCCCTGGGTGACCGAGCGGTTCTAGGCGCTACAGTCTGGAACCGGGCGACGGCTACGGTCGCATGTTCGAATCCCGCCTCGGGCATGGGTGTGTGTGATGTCCTTAGGTTAGTTAGGTTTACGTAGTTCTATGTTATAGGGGACTGATGACCTCAGAAGTTAAGTCCCATAGTGCTCAGAGCCATTTGAACCATTTAAATCTCCATCACACTCTAACCCTACTATCAGCTCTTACCAACTGAAATGAGGCTCATCTGACCAGGCCACGGTTTTCCAATAGAAATTGGTCCAACCGATATGGTCACGAACCTAGGAGAGGTGATGCCGTGCTACTAGCAAAGGCAGTCGCGTCGATTGTTTGCCGGCATAGCCCATTTACTCCAAATTTCGCCGCTGTCTTAACGCATACTTTCGTCGTACGTCCGACAATGATTTCTGCAGTTATTTCACGTAGTGTTGCGTATTTGTTAGAACTGACAGCTGTACACAAACGCCGCTGCTTTCGGGCGTTAAATAAAGGTCGTATTCTCGGCACACTCTTGGTACTGTGGTTCTCGGAATATTGAATTTCCTAACGATTTCCAACATGAAATGTCTCGTGCGTCTATTGCTCCAACTACCATTCCGTGTTCGAAGTCTATTAATACCAGTCATGCGGCTGTAATGACATCGAAAACCTATCAACATAAATGACATGAGAACAAATGACAGTTCCGCCAATGCACTGCACTTTCAGACCTTATGCACGAGATATATAGCCAACTGTATATGTGCACATCGCTGTCCTATGACTTTCGTCACCTCAGTGTATGTGAACAATGCGCTAAGGGGGTGAAGGGCTGTTAAGACAAAACACTCGCTACTGTTCAAATTGTCTAGCACTTGTTGCATCAAATTACGAGACATTTTCTTCTACATCTACATGATTACTCTGCAATTAACAGTTAAGTGCCTGGCAGAGGTTTCATCGAACCACTTTCAAGCTATATCTCTATCTTCCACAATCGAAATGTGCGTGGGAAAAACGAACACTTAAATCATTTCGTGTGAGCTCTCATTTCTCTTATTTTATTATGAGGATCATTCCTCCCTATGTAGGTGGGCGCCAATAAAATATTTTCAGTCTGTGGAGAAAGTTGGTGATTAAAATTTCATGAGAAGTTTCTGCCGCAACGAAAAACGCCTTTGTATTAGTGATTGCCACGCCAGCTCGCTTATTGTATCCGTGACTCTCCCCTATTTCGCGATAATACGAAACGAGCTGTCCTTCTTTGAACTTCATCGACGTCCTCCGTCAATGCTATCTGCTGTGGATCCCATATCGCATAGCAACACTCCAGTAGAGTGCGGACAAGCGTAGTGTCAGCAGTCTCTATAGTAGACCTATTGCACCTTCTAAGTGTTCTGCAGATGAATCGCAGTCTTTGGTTTGCTCTATCCACATCATTATCTATGTGATCATTCCAGTTTAAGTTATTCGTAATTGTGATCCCTAAATATTTAGTTGAATTTACAGCCTATAGATTTGATTGATTTATCGTGTAACCGAAATCTAGTGGATTCCTTTTAGCACTCATTTGGTTAACTGCACACTTTTCATTATTTAGAGTCATTTTCCGGTTTTCACACTATACATTTATGTTGTCTAAATCGCTCTGAAACTTTTTTCATCGTCTAATGACTTTACAAGGCCATAAATGACAGTATCATCTGCAAACAATCTAATAGGGCCGCTCAATTTGTATACTAAATCGTTTATGTAGATCAGGAAAAGCAAAGAGTCTATAACACTTCCTTGGAGAACGCCAGATATTACCTTTGTTTTACACGATGTTTCTCTGTCAGTTATTATGAACTGTCACCTATCTGACAGGAGATCACGAGTCCAGCCGCACAACTGAGACGATAGTCCATAGCCACGCAATTTGACTAGAAGCCACTTGACAGGAGAGGTGTCAAAAGCTTCCTGGAAATCTTAAAATTTCGAATTAGTTGGACCTCCCCTATCGATACCACTCATTACTTCGTGAGAATAAAGAAAAAGTTGTGTTCCACAAGAACGATATTTTCCGGATTCATGTTGGCTATTTGTCAATAAATAGTTTACTTCGAGGTTCTTCACAATGTTCGAAAACAGTATAAGTTCCAAAATTGTGCTGCAGATCTAACTTAGTAATATGGGTCTGTAAATCAGCGGACTGCTTGTGTTTCCTTTCTTGAGTGTTGTGATTTGTGCACCTTTCCAGTCTTCGTGTACGGATCATTCTACGAGCGAACGGTCGTATATGATTGCTAAATACGGAGCTATTTTATCAGCACATTCTGAATGGAACCTGGCTGGTGTACAGTCTGATTCGCTACACCGAGAATGTCTACTTATAAGTTACTCTCTGATTCGCTACACCGAGAATGTCTACTTATAAGTTACTCACGTTGGCAGTTATTCTAGAACCATATTCTGTAATATGAACTTCGTCCTCTATTGTGCTCAGAAACGCGGAGGTCTCTTAGTTTTCTTCCCATTCCTTAGCTTCTTGGTAGACATATCTGGGCCATAAAGTCAGAGCAATAAAAACGTTTTCCAAGCTTCAAGGTAGGTGATTCCCATAACCGGGAAAATAGTCCACAGGGTATGTCAGTTGACTGAGAGTAGAAAATTGATTTCTATTGCCATAAAGACTGTGTAAAGCCAAGAAGTAGATAGTTCATTTAGTCGTGTACAGGTGTGAAGACGTACTCATAGAATTCTGAAAATGGAATACTGATCAAAGTATGGTCTCGTTTCAATAAATAAGAAAACATTCTCGTAGCGCCTACCACGCAGAGAGATTTTCATTCTGGCTTAAGGCAGTAGCTTTCTTATATAGACCTGTGTTCACAGAATAAAAGAGGCTCATTTAATCGCTCTTTATTAACCCTGTCGACCTGTTTCTGCATACAAACAAACATTACACAATAGTATTTTAGCTAAGCTCGTAACAGAAGATTTTTGTCGTCTCACATAACTGTGTCTGCTCATTCAATAAAGCTCTAATCTATTAACGAATTCATTGCTGTCATATTTCCTTACTGAGGCAATTCACAGGAAATAAGTAATCGAAACTTCCTGGCAGATTAAAACTGTGTGCCGGACCGAGACTCGAACTCGAGACCTTTGCCTTACGCAGGCAAGTGCTCTACCAACTGAGCTACCCAAGCACGACTCACGCTCCGCCCTCACAGCTTTACTTCTGCCAGTACCTCTCCTCGTTCTGCCTCATTCTGGAAACATCCCCCAAGCTATGGCTAAACCATGTCTCCGCAATATCCTTTCTTTCAGGAGTGCTAGTTCTGCAAGGTTCGCAGGAGAGCTTCTGCAAAGTTTGGAAGGTAGGAGGCGAGGTACTGGCAGAAGTAAAGCTGTGAGGACGGGGCGTGAGTCGTGCTTGGGTAGCTCAGTTGGTAGAGCACTTGCCCGCGAAAGGCAAAGGTCCCGAGTTCGAGTCTCGGTCCGGCACACAGATTTAATCTGCCAGGTAGTTTCATATCAGCCGACACTCCGCTGCAGAGTGAAAATCTCATTCTGGAAATAAGTAATCATCACCATTTAACAGGATTTTTGTTGTGCTTGAGCTTTTGGTTATGCATTTTTGCTGCATCGAGCTCGAATACTCCCGTTTTTGCTGTTTACGCCTTGCTTCCAACACAAGAAATGTAACTTTCACATAATTAACTAGAAATTGAGGGCAGTTTACTTTGTCTCGCGGTCCGTAAATTCTTGTGACATAATGTCTCGCAACTGCTTCACTGTGCTTCTAAATTACCATACTGGCCGAATACCTGCACTGCCTTATCCATGCTCCATTTCGTCACTGTCGCAGCCTTTTCTTTTCCTTTAGAGGGTGGCCTACTCTACCGTATCTTCATTAAATCACGCGGCTCAAAGGTTGGCGCCTATAGCCGTATAGTTGTGACATTTATTCTCCATCATCACTTACATGCTTTTAATTTACATTTTATTGTGCACTTAGTCAGAAACACAATGTGACAGAAAGTAATTCTTACAATCCTAAGTCTTTTATTCCAGGTGCTATGCAGTAAGAAACCTCAGGTTTTCGTCCCTGTACTACGTGATGATATTCTAAGATTTTGTCTTTTAAACTGTAAATGTTGAGTGTTTGCTGCATGTATTCATTTCTTTTCGTTTCCCTCTTTGTCATTCCCTTAAATTATCAAAGGAATCGCATTTCGCAGTCTTGGACTCAGCTTTCGTCCTTTCCAATGAGGACCTACGCTTCAGCCCAATATAAACACGCTGGTCCTTTCAAAGTCTTGCATAACTTCAGCACTGTTTCCTTCCTTACTTTGTTCCTTGGTGCTCTGCTTATTGTGCCTTATGTTTTATTCACCAAATATATATGGTTTCAAACAGAAATAGATAGGAAGGAGAAAACTCCTTACCAGTGACAATAGTTGCTCTTATGAAGTGGCTTGTTTGCACGCAGTAACTTTTATCCCTTAACACAGCGCCAAATAGGGTTAGGCAACATCTATGGAAAAACGATGTCAGCACAAATTAGCAACGATTTACAATCATTTATTGAAAGAGAAACTGTACTGCTTAGTTGTAGTATGATGCTGCTACGTGGCAGTAGCTTAAGGTCCACTGTCACCGGTCTGTCTTTAACTCTGGTCTAGACCTGAATCCAGTGATCGATTACTACGATCCGTTATAAAATATGCACATTGGCTCTTCTTGGCGGCGACTATAGACACGGTCCTCATATACACACACTAATACTGTTAATATTCACTTGAGTTGAGCCGCTATGGGCTTAGATCCGCGTTTTGCACTTCGGAACTATTTGAGTGATCTATGGCGGAAGCATAACATACTCGGTGTTGTATACGCCCTTTATGGCGTCTGACCACAACTGAATAGATCTTTTCTAAAAGGGCGAAAGGCACTACTTTGCCTATGTCGCGCTTTGTAATAGTTCAAAAAATGGTTCAAATGGCTCTGAGCACTATGGGACTCAACTTCTGTGGTCATAAGTCCCCTAGAACTTAGAACTACTTAAACCTAACTAACCTAAGGATAGCACACAACACCCAGCCATCACGAGGCAGAGAAAATCCCTGACCCCGCCGGGAATCGAACCCGGGAACCCGGGCGTGGGAAGCGAGAACGCTACCGCACGACCACGAGATGCGGGCTTGTAATGGTTCATGTATTATGGGGGAAGATGTATCATTTGAGTTTAAAAGTGCTCCCTTAACAAATTCGGTTCCTTGTAACGTGGAATTGAAAAGCACATATTGTTTTAGATGGGCTTAAGTCACTGACATGCGCCCTTTCAAGACTGAACAGTTATCACTGGTCCGGTGACTGCAAACAATTGAAGACCAGGCTGCCGTGTACCTCGAGTCTGCTGAGTTTGTGGTATGTTTGCTAGGATCAAACTGTGTGATGATGAACGTGTTTATTGTAATACTGAAGATAAGACGCGAAAAAGGGTAGAACTAAAACTACTTTCTTACACAAAAATAAAAGTACCTCGGTTGAAAGGCGAAGCCTACGTAAATCACAGTGTTAATCCAAATCAGTCCAAACGACCCGGGTTATATTATAGGTAAGCTGGTGATTTACTTATGCATCGTCTACAGATATGTGTGTTTCAACTGGTATTTGTTACTTTGTATTTTCCCAGGTGCAATGAAAAATGTGTAGAACATCTTAGAAAAGACAACTGCATAGACATCCTTACAACGCTTTAAGCTATTTCAACTATGAGTGAGAAAGACCTGTTCCTTCAAGGGCTAATAGACTGTACACCAATCAGGCAGAGGCGTCTAAGAAAAAATGAAGAACTCCTGGAAGTACGTTTTAGTAAGCACATCTCGAGAAGAGGTGCAGCAACCACACTACTGTTCTGCAAATATGACAAAACGATGTGGAAGCTGTTCTTAGAGAAGCATCCTGGTACCAAAATAAGTTACTGCTTCTACTGGAATTATTTTCAAGGAGAATTTCAACTATCGATTTGGGTGGCCTCAGGTAGACATCTGGTGTACATATGAAGAACTGAAAATGAAGCTTAGATCACCACATCTCAATGATACAGCAAAACGCGCATCTGCTGCAGAATTTATGATACACCAACGCCGAAGTAGATAATTTTCTCTGCTCTCACATATTAAAAATCACATGAAGGCAAAGGAGAGACGCGTGCATTATCCCTCGCATTCGATTATGTGCAAAATATTACCCTGCCAAAAGTATCAGTCGAGGATCTATTTTATCTTAGAAAGATCTCAGTCAACATTTTCTGCATTTGGGACATAAGAAAGGGGTAATACATTTTGTATGTTTATCACGAAGAAACCAGTGGATACTCTGACAGATACTGGACGTTTCAAACTTATTCAACAGTATTTCCCTGTGAGCGGACACAGATTTTTACTGTGCTATCGAGACATTGGTATCATTTCAAAGAATCTTCGACAGAATGACTGGATATTCACTGTCCATCAAATAGCACAGCACATTCTACAAAGTAACACAAAACTTGGAAATTATACAGTTACAGAAGGTGACACATCTGACATTCTGGATTGTAGAGACTGGTGGACAAAACATTGTAAGAGGACTACAGTTTCTGAGTAAACAAGGAATAAGCCAAGATCTGACGGATATAACTTTGCACTCAGCAGTTTCTTTCACTTTATGTATTCGAGTACCAGAGTTGGGTTCATCAAACGTTCGACGTGTATCAATGGGTTAATGATCCACACACCCTTCATGGCTCATCAGCAAGAACCTGTTCCTCCTCCAAAAATCCCCGCCTACCAAGTGGGAGGGGTGCCAATTGAAGTGCAAAACTTCAAGACCTAGAAAAGATGCAGCAGTACATTCCAAGTTAGCATAAGCAGTTCTACAATGGCATTTTGACTGAGGAACAGTTCATAACACGTGAAAACACTTGAGTTTTGTGTAACTTTTCCAATATTTCTACTATTTTTGCAATTTTAAAAGTATTATGTTTATTTTCTGTGGCTTAGAGTCGTTTTCGTTAATTCATTTATGTGGCCAAATATGAACCTTTTGTTTTGCCTTCTTCTTATGAGACCATTTTTTTTAAAGGAGCGGATGTTTTCACAGCTTAAATGCACGTAACATTGTATGTATTTGTATTCGATTAACAATTAATGTACACACTAATCAAGGGGCACCTATACTACTAGTTCCTATAAGCAGACTTTATTTCCTGGTATTTTTTTCTAAAACAGTTTTTTTTTTAAATTTCGCTATAAATTGGTTTTCTTGACTTACGCCCTTTTAAAGAAGACCGATTCAACTATGTTACTCCTCTCTGTAGTCCAGTCTTGCCGTGTGGCGTACTCTGTTTCTATGGTTGCTTCTCTTATCTTCCGGCGGACATAGCTACATAGATTTTGTTAACCTTTTCCGTTTAATTTCTAATATAAAGTCATTCAAAAGCTGAGAGTGTGTAACCAAGGAAAGTAAATTCATTGACGTGTTTAATTAATCAATTATTAATGACCATCTTACAGTGGATTTGAGACGGGCCATCAAATGTCATTGTTTTATGCAATTAAAATTCAAAATTGTACTGTTCCATTATCGTATTCATGTCGAACAGGGCTCCCTGTAGTATATCTTCATAACATGAAACTATTAATTTACCTTCGACAAACAAGATATCAAAACAAAGCTACCGGTGTTCCTGTTACTGTCAAAACCTAATTGTAGAAGTTTTCTCTTCCATTATCGAAGGACGTCGCACATGTGCGCGGGCGTGCTGGAAAATAATGCCTCAGAATTTTTTATGTGTAAACTCTTACAACTTTTTAAATAAAGCAAACGTTATTAACATTCTGTATCATTATTCTTCTTGTCTGCATATCTGCAATCCTCTGCCGTTAGACGGCTCCGAATTGTGGCATGTAAGGCTCTTATTACACTAGGCCGCCAGGCGGCGCAGACAGCCACGCCACCGGTGGCGCTGGTCGTCATTGGAAATAGTTTGTTATGAAGCTTATTAGACTAGGGCAGCCAGTGGCGCCGCCAGAAGCTGACTACCCACTGGCTGCCTTGCCCCGCCACCACGTCGCCCGCCGCTGGTGGCAGTGAGTCTTGGCGGGGCACTGTGTCAAACAGAGCCTATTATTCTGGATCGGCAGGCGGCGCAGCCAGTCCTGACACCACCACTCGGGTTGGCCACCACGTCGTCAGTTCGCTGTGCACTAGCGACCAGGAAACATGTCGAACAACAACTATACATACATGCTCCTCCTAGCACTTTTAATGAAAAGAAGGCGAACGGAGTGGAAGATGCATGTACACCCTATGCTATCGTTAAGAGAATCTTAGATTCTGTTGTTGTTGTATTATACTCTTTTTGAGGTACTGTGTTTTTGATTACCTAATAATGTCTAAATCGTCTTTCTTCGGGTTATTGTCGTTAATAAAGGCTGATATTACCGGGAAAGAAACAAAAATGAGAAAGTGTATCTCTCCAAAAGAAAAATTCGTAGTCATTTTGAGGTAAGTAAACCGATAAATTGTATTGAAAGTTACTAAATTTTTTGCTTTAAATACTTATAAAGGTTATTCCTCTCAAGCAAGGACCGCTGCTCAAAGTCCTGTAGGAGTGAACAAATAATTTCATTCCAATCATTTAGTTTTAACTCCTTATTTCTGTAAGCTTCAGAACTGGAGTCCCAAATTGTGGGATGTTGTTAAACTGCACAAATGAAATCTTCGGTATGCACTTGGGTGTCCAGTAACTTCTGGCATTCTTTCAGTGCTTCTTCCAGCTTCATGTTTTTCCCTTTTGTTGTGTCTACACTTTCACTCCTTTCCACAGTGACAATCTGCAGTTCACTAGACATACTGAAGCAAATGAAATTGGGCGCAGAAAAGTGTGCGAGGAAAACAGACTGCTCGACTAGCGAGAACTGCCGAACTACCGTAGCCTGAACAACAAGTGGTTGTTCCGCCGCCGGTGGCGCAGTTGGCTGCGCCGCTGGTGGCATAGTGTAATAAGGCCTTAACATGGCGGTGTGTCACCTAATTATGTTGGTGTGTGAGAAACTTCGTGTTTCCTCTGGGTCTTTCGCGGCAGCATGACTCAACAAAACCTCCCCGGTTGCAACCCGCTTCAATTCCAATACAATTCTAGAGCTTTCCATGGCTAGAACCGGCATCGTCGTCAGGAGTCAAACTACGGACTGTCGGGGCTGGCACTTATTCCTGCTTACATACCCACGACTACTGCCGCTTGCACCAATCAGAGAAGGCCGAAACGACGCGTTAGCGGAATGTGAGTTGGGCAGCTCATAGCAGCTCCGGCCCGCTGCTGCACCGACGCCCACGAGAAAGACAGGCCGCGGAGCGTACGTCACGAAGGTAGGCCTGAACTCGCTTGTTCACTCAGCTCAGCAGACAAAATGCGTTTCTAAACGTGTTAACTCGCAGTTGGGGGTATACGTACTAACGAGAATTGCATCTGCTACTGGAATCAGCTATTACGAAGTCCTACCCATTAACAATATAACAACAAAATTTAATTTATGAGCAATAATCAGCATAAATGGTATTACAGTTTGTTCATAGCATTTAGTCTCTTCTGCTTAACAGTACTCATTTCATACAATAAGTGGTGCCTTATGGAAGTGATAATCATTTATTGAACCCCAGTACAGCCGTAACAAATTGTAAGTGGCTCTGGGGACTTCCGATCATTGTAGGACTAATAACAGTAAGACTCCACAACGGCGGAGTCTCGTAGAAGATGCAATTCTCGTTTGTACGTGCACGCCTAGTTACGAGTTAATAAGTGTAGAAACGCAGTCTGTCTGCTGAACTGACCGAGCGATCGAGCTCAGGCCTACCTTCAGAACGTACGCGCTGCGGCCTGCCTTTCTCGTGGACATCGCGCTGGACCGAGTGAGGTCAGGTGGCGCGAGGGGCCGGCGCCAAATTTGAAACCGTCCCTCCCGCCTCCCTACAAGCGTTAAGCATCCGCCGTTGTTTCCTTTCGAAATACAAAGCCCGCCTCCACGCCCTACTCAGTGTGTAGCCCTGGTTTCTGTTGTAATTGTTGCTGTTCATTCTAATCTCAGTTCTGGCGCTGCAGTCCGGAACCGTGGGACTGCTACGGTCGCAGGTTCGAATCCTGCCTCGGGCATGGGTGTGTGTGATGTCCTTAGGTTAGTTAGGTTTAAGTAGTTCTAAGTTCTAGGGGACTTATGACCTAAGATGTTGAGTCCCATAGTGCTCAGAGCCATTTGAGCCATTTCTAATCTCAGCCGCCTCTTTTATAACGGAGTCCCAGTATGGTGCTGCATGAGCAAAATTCTTGTGTCCTCAAACTGTATTTTGTGTCTGTTTTTGAGGCAATGCTCAGCTATAGCCGACTTGTCGAGCTCCGTTTGCTTAATATGTCTCTTGTGCTCGGTAAAACGCTCTGCAACTGTGTGAATTGCCTGGCCTATATAGATGCTGCCCCACTCGCAAGGGACACCGTACACACCGGGCATACGAAGAGAACAGGGCACAACATATCTCGTATCTTGGGAGCGGGCCGGAACACTGGTCTGAATCCATGTCTCTGCAGTACACGCTTGTAAGGAGGCGGAAGCAACAGTTTCAAACTTGGTGCCGGCCCCTCGCGCCACCTGCCGCCACTGTCCAGCGGCGGGCCGGTGCCGCTATGAGCTGCCCAACTCACCTTCATTGCACCGTCTTTTCGACCCTCTCTGGTTGGTACCAGCGGCCGTAATCAGAGGTATGTATGTGGGAAATAGTGTTATCCTCGGCAGTCACGGGTCCGTACTGGGACCCCTGCTGTACTCCCTTTACACCGCGGATGCTCCGCGGGGTCGCGCGTGTCGCTGGCGCTTTATGCCGACGACACTGCGCTACTCTTTCGGAGCACGAACGTGTTCGTAATGGGACGTCTTCTCCAATAATGGTGCGAAGCATTAGTGACGTGGTCCACAAAATAGCGGCTTAAATTTAATGCTGCTAAGAGCCAAGCAGTAATCTTCACGAAAAGATTGCTTCCACCAGATATAGAGCGGGTCATGTACTCGGGAGACCCCGTCCCGTGGAGTAGAACCGCTAAATACCTCTGGGTCAACCTCGACCAGAGACTAACGTGGCGTCCCCACATTCAGGTGGTAAAGGGTAGAGCTGCAGTGCGTCTTCGTGTCCTGTAACCTCTACTCAATCCGACGTCGACGTTTCCCCCTCTCCATGACTTCACCATGTTTCTGGCACTGGTTCGTCCAGTGCTGGAGTATGCTGTCGTGGTGTGGGGGAATGCTGTCGATGCACACGTTGCTGAGCTCCAGAGGGTGCAGAACCGAGCACTTCGGCTCGCTCTTCGACTGCCATGGCGTTACCCAACTGCCCAGTTACACGAACAGACCGGAATCCCTCTTCTCAGGAACCGTTCTCGTCAATCGGTTCGAAATTTCTATCAACAGACCGAACGGTCTCAGAATAAGCTCATTCAGACATTAGGCCATTCAATCCACCGCAGGTCAGCGACACGTTGGCCTGAGCTGTTGTGTGCCTAAAGACGCCTAACAGTCAATGGATGCAAAGCATCCGACAGGCCAGTCAACTCAGTCAGTTCTCTCTCACTCCCAAAACCACGATTTGCAGGAATAGCGCTTGCCGCTCACCCTGCCCACTCACGAGCTAAGGATTGCTCATAAGGAAACGTGTTTTACTCCTGACGACGGTGACGGAGCTAGCCATCGAAAGCTAGAGAATTTTATTGAAATTGACGCTGCTTGAAAACTGAGAAGATTTTGTTTAAACTTCCTGTTGTTATCGATTTTCGAATTCGAAGAGATCGTCCATACACGGAGCACCGTCTCGTTCAGCATGACAATTCCAAACCACACACAAGCGCTGTGACTTCGGCAACAATCCTACACCTTGCATTCACTGTCATCGATCATCCTCCATACAATCCCGACTTGGTCTGTCTCCAAAACGTAAAGAACCCGTTCGAGGACTTCACTTTGATAATGATGAAGCGGTGCAAGCAGAGATGACGTTGTGGCTTCGTCAACAAAGTCAAACATTCTACACTGACGGTATCCCTCGTTTGGAGAAATTTGTTCGTCGCCGTGGTTACTGTGTTGAAAAATAAAAATGTATACATGAAAACTAAAGATGTAGGATATTAAAAAATGTAGTTTTATTAAAAAACTTTAAAAGTTTTCATATACAAAATTCGGAGGCGTTACTTTTCAACTCGCCCTGGTAGAAATTGAATAAAATTAACCACCACAAGTAGCCAAAAATTCTTGACAAATTAACATATTCTGAAATAAATTCTCTGCGTCTCTTCTTAACACGTATTTTCGTATTTTCATGGAGGTTTTTCAGCGCTTCTGCAACACGCTTAAGGATAGCGCTTCTGTCCATGAAGTCCCATAGCTTGTTCCTTTGTACTCTGGCCACGACTTTGACATAGTTTATAATATAATATAGACGCTACAGTTCAAATCTCCTCTTTCCTCAGTTGCTGTTTAATGACAAGAACATTATCTACACAGGGTATTATAACCTTCCGAAATCCTCTCTGTTCTTCTAGCAAGACAGTCTCGATGAATGTGGCGAGGCGAACTGTGAGTAATCATTTATAAAGCTTATATCCAGATTTCAGAAGAATGATTGCCATGTAGTTAATAAGATTTTACGCTGAAGTTTGTCCCCCATGTTCGATGCTTAAAAGAAGTGTGTTCCATGACTCTATGTTTCCGTGCCAAGTCTACTCTCGCTTATGCCTGTTATTCTTTCCAATCCTCTTGTTTTCATTTTGACCTCCATTTAAGTTAAAAGCGTCGTTTTATTTTTATCTCCCTCCCAAAATCATTGATACCTCATTCTGTTTTTGACAGCGTACATTACAACTGATGATAAGATATGCTGCTTATTAAGTTTACTGTTAACGTTTTCAGTAAACGTAATTTCAAGTGATCCTCTTCAACTGTACGGCTTCAAATTTTCTCAACATTTAAGGAGAATCCTTCTACGACGGAAAGAAAGCCTAATTACATACAACAGCAAAATATAGATGATAAATCTGGTGACAAAAGAACGCAACGTGGTATTTCTGCTATTTTTAACTGAATCTCTGTACGAACACTTGCTCATGCACAGTAATGGGACGTACGAAACCCGCACCCACGCCCAAGAGGAGATACGAATCCTCAATATCCGCCTTTCATGGCAGCGCCACTAGCCCGAGACCTCGGAAGCCGGTGATGGTGTTTGTTACAAGAAAATTATAGCTTCCCTTGTTTTTGCAATGAATATAATCTCTGCACATGTAAATCATCAACTGTTTTTTGTCTTGTAATCTCTTCCTCAAAATTTATCTCCAACCCTAAATTTTTTCTTTGCCTTTTCTTTTCGTGCCTTATATGAAAATATTAATAAATACAACCTATTGAACTATATGTGCAGCGTCAGTAACGTAAAAATTTAAAAAGTTCCCGTATAGGGATTCGATCCCGTGACCCTCAGCTTACCATTCTGTGGTGTTTCCGCTGCACCAACCGCGGCCCGCGAACAGCTGTAACATAAATGTCTGATGCCTCACGCAGCCCGCGCCAGAAATGTTATTTTGTCAAAGCGCTTGGTCATATGGAGCTTCCAGTTCTGTCACTTTCATCTCTGGCTAAGCGCTACATATGCCATGCATCTAGACGGAATCGGTGATGACGATTAGGCGCGGTCCCCTTGTCGGTAAATTACAAACTTATGAGTAAAATTCTGATCAAGAACATCACAGGACTTATTATTCGATGTGTGCCGTGTGGTTACAGGTCAACGAATAGAAAAATATTAAAGACACACCGTTGAGTAACAACAGCATTGGGAAGTGGTTACTTCAGAAAATAGAACTGCATGACCAATTTAAAACTACATGTAAGATTTGGAGCAAGCCGAAATAAGAAAAGAAGAGCGGAAGAAACGTTAGCGATCAGCGTCCGTTGATGTTTGGGAGTATTACAAATAGTTACAGCAAATAAATATATTTTTATTCTCTATTCCATACTCATCAGTGTAAGTAGACTAAAAAAATGGTTCAAATGGCTCTGAGCACTATGGGACTCAACTGCTGAGGTCATTAGTCCCCTAGAACTTAGAACTAGTTAAACCTAACTAACCTAAGGACATCACAAACATCCATGCCCGAGGCAGGATTCGAACCTGCGACCGTAGCGGTCTTGCGGTTCCAGACTGCAGCGCCTTTAACCGCACGGCTGTAAGTAGACTATAACACGACATCGTGTTTCATTTCTGTCAATTTCAATAAACGAATTTTCTACACATTTTTATAGAAATGAATGAAACATGATGGCGGCGGACCATATCAGTATTGTTGGTAAATGCTGTAATTCTTTCTTTAATACGGCGCCCCTGGGTAGGCTTTTGTCCAAGATTACAACTCACCAAAAGCCATAATCGTGCTACACTGGCTTGAGTGACACAATGATCAATTAAGGTTGATGTAATGGTCCAAATGTTTCGAATATCAACGATATCGGTCATTTCCTGGATATAATCGAGCGCCATTTCAGAACCTACAAAATACTTCCTCGTATTCTACACAAACTGCGTGTCTCATGTTTTGAGATTGAGAACTGAACATCCCGTCGTCATCGAAGTTAATACATTATAAGCACGTTGCCGTATTCACGTAATGTTACACATTAGCAAGATAAAATTATGTTAGTGACTCTTGTGATTCGTGAAAGCCCATTCGTATGGAGCCCATACTGTATTATTTTGTTCCTAAAGAGAGATGTGTGAGTAACTGTAGAATCAGCTGTGTATTTGTGTTCAAGTTTTAGATATCTAATCATACACGTTTTTCACTAACTTTTCAAAAATTAAAAAATGAAGAAGTAGACATGAGACTAAAACTAGCTACAATATTAGTAGTATATCTATGGATGTTCAAGTGCACAGTTCAAGCTTCCGCCAACAGTTAGTACTGCAGTTGTGGTACTACAGTCGCTGAATCCAAGACGGCGTTGGTGGGAAATTCAAAAATCCCAAATGGAACCGACGGTAAGTTCAAAAATGCACAGTGAGCTTCTGGTGTTACAATACAGTTTTACCCCTCCCGCCGGAGGTTCGAGTCCTCCCTCGGGCATGGGTGTGAGTGTAGTCCTTAGCGTTAAGTAACATTAAGTAATGTCTAAGTGTAGGGACCGATGAACTCAGCAGTTTGGTCCCTTAGGAAGTCACACACATTTGTACGTTTGAATACAGTTTTAATATCAAGTAGCTGACACCCATTGTCAACTAGTGGTACATACACTGTCAGCTTCTAGTGTTAGAATACTTGCACTATTTCATTTCTGAATGCCTATTTGTTCACGTCAACTATTACTGCCCTGCTGCTTAGCATTGTAGTTTCAACTGTTCGATGTCATTATTTATAATTATCAGCAAAAATGACAAATTTTTGCACTGCAAGATAAAGTTAGTATCCTAGCACCGAGTCGCTATAACGTTAGGGGTGACTTTCAAAGTAGTTGAAAGTGCAAAATTGAAAGCGTAACAACCCTTGTTTCTTACTAGTGCAAATATGTAGGCGAAAATCGCCTAATTCGCGGAGGTTTTTCGTAAGGAGGCTATAGAAGAAATTGAAAACCGTGTATGTTAGCAGAAACACTAACATACTTTATTTAATACGTTAAAGTGATGATGCATAATCAGACATTTACATTATACATGCTGCAAAACAGATAATCCTGCAAAACTGTCTCTCTTAAAAATGGTTTCCTAATTTAGGGAGGTTTTACGACCATTGTACATAAACCAAGTAATCAGATATTAGGCACCTGTAGCACCTTCAACGAGACCTATCAGAAACATATCTTGCTTGCAGAGCCAGCATGTGGCCATTTCGTCATTTTGAGCACCGAATCCAGTTCTCTCCATCGTGATCGTCTGAGGAGAGTCCTAAACACAATAGATGCCTTCCGCGTCTTCATTGTCGCCACTATTTTCGCTTTCATCAGATATTTCAGTTTCATCTGCTTCAGTCTCCGATGAAGATTTAATGGTATTCCATTTGTTGCCAGTCGATTTGTCGCGTCTAGGTACCTGGTTTATTGCTCCACAAGTACCACGTCATGCGTTCTCAATTTGCTTCGGTGTTACCACCCTTTGTTTTGAGTCCACTAACTGATGCTTATACGGAGACCCAGTGATCAGCTGAGCATAGCCAGCGCGGCATCTTCTGGAACCTATTTGGCTTTTAATTTCTGTAGGAGGGTTGATCCTAGTTGCCACGACAAATGTAGATCTTGGAGTTTTATGAACAGCACTTTCTTTGGATTCCACTGTTTAATGGTCGACTCTTTTTTTTATTATTTTTTCATTTTTTTTGTTTTATTTTTTCTTAGATCCCCACGAAGTTCCTTCTTGTGGATCTTCAATAGCTTGTCTAAACTATTCTCAGGACGATCAACCAATTCTTCTACAACAGCAAAATCATGGGGACGGAAATTCTGACGGTTGCATGGGAACAACCTACCTTCCGGTAACCGTTTGCTTCTATTTCTGCTGTCGCTGCCTGTACGTAAGCCTTTCAAAAAATGTTTGCGTGTACTAAGTTCAGCATGACTCACTCGCCTCTCCGAGCACTCACGCAAATATATTTCTCAACAGTGGGTGATGATATAGACTTCCACTTAAATAACTTAAATACATGAGACCTGAAGCACGAACGGTGAGCCAGGCTGCAGCTTCAGCCAATCTCTCCCCTACTTATAATCTTTTAAAAGAGGACGTTAAATTCTCCGAATGAATGTAATCTCCCTTCAGTTGTCTCCCTATTTTTACTCATCAATGTACCGCATAAACAGATTACAATAACCATTTCATAAATCCGAATGGTTAGTCTGAAAGAATTAATATCGTTAAATTTGCAATGTCTGGCGCATTGTCAAAACCCTTCCATCAAAGAATTTCAGAATGCCATTCGTTACACTAACATTTACATTACAATGCTTTACCCAACATTCTATAACCTCTGAGCTGATTATTATCTTTCTTCTTTGGTTTATATGGCGTATATTTGAAGCTTAAATGGGAAACAAACGAAACTGTACTAAACTCAGCTCGAAAAGGCCATGAAGGCCCAACAGTACCGACCTGCCGCAATGTCATCCTCAGCCCACAGCCGTCACTGGATGCGGATAT
Source organism: Schistocerca nitens (assembly GCF_023898315.1). Lineage (NCBI taxonomy): Eukaryota > Metazoa > Arthropoda > Insecta > Orthoptera > Acrididae > Schistocerca > Schistocerca nitens. Next base: position 552,443,088 of record NC_064616.1, on the reverse strand, counting down.
GGAGGGGTATGTGGTCAGGACACCGCCCTCACGGGCGTATGTCAGTTTACGAGACCGGAGTCGCTACTTCTCATTCAAGTAGCTCCTCAGTTTGCCTCACAAGGGCTGAGTTCACTCCGCTTACCAACAGCGCTCGGCAGATAAAAAAAAAAAGGGTTCAAATGTCTCTAAGCAATATGGGACTTCACATCTGAGGTCATCAGTCCCCTAGACTTAAAACTACTTAAACCTAACTAACCTAAGGACATCACACACATCCATGCCCGAGGCAGAATTCGAACCTGCTACCGTAGCAGCAGCGCAGTTCCGGACTGAACCGCCTAGAACCACTCGGTCACAGCGGCCGGCGCTCGGCAGATCGGATGGTCACCCATTTAAGTGCTAGCCCAGCCCGACAGCGATTAACTTCGGTGATCCGACGGGAACCAGTGTTACCACTGTAGCAAAGCCGTTGGCCGAAACAAACCAAAGTATGTATAAATACACCCTCAATAAAGCCTAAATCCGAATGTCGTGTCGGACGTTTTAGGTTTGAACGAAGCAAGTGTACTACAAGGGAAGGTTCACACAAATCCCATAATTTATGTGCTGTTCGTCGGAATATGTCAGCTGGTGAATCAGGAAAAGCTTCACACTCACCTCCGCCTTATGCCGTCACTCTAGTCTCGACACTGTACAGAGAGTAGTTAATCAGATGAACTACTTTTTCCGCATTTTCGTCGAGGAAGTCGGCTGTTTCAATGATACAGGGAGCTTCACAATTTCTATTACCGGCTTCTAGGGTTGTATAGGGAACATTTAGATTAACTTTCGATGAGGAGGCCATGTGGAAAATGTACCGATTGCATGTAAAACAAGTTTGAAAATCAGATCATTTCAAGTCTTCCGCTTCACGATACGCCCACAGTGAAGCCAATGAAATCTAACCTGTGTTCTCTACAGGAGCTGCTCCAATTTGCGACGATACTGTCCATTGCACAAGATGTGTCAGCGGCGGATACTTTGTACATACGATCCGCGAACTCTGGTGTCCGTCAACCCTGAACTTGTGAACATTCCAGTTTCCCGCTGCGGTTGTTTCAATCTGACGAAAACGGCATGTGATGGACCGGGGAGATCGAGATAAAAATCCTCGAAACATGCGTTGTAAAGCTGTACCATTATGTACCATACCGTGCATAATGTGTTTGTCAAGCAGGTGGTGCCATCATGCGATGAGTATTGGAACTACAGAACAGGCATGTGACTGAACGTGGAAGCCCACATGTTCAAAATAGTGCCATTGCACACATTGTATTGTGTTGTTACGAGCAGGAAAGCACTGTTCACGTTCTTGAAGGTTTTTTGTTTTCTTGTTTTTAGAAAACTGGAAATCTATTATAAGAGGTGAGTATATGATTAAATAAGTATACAAACATTAAATCTACACCACTTTAGAATTTCAATGACAAATAGTTTTGTTGTTCACGAACTGCGAAGTGCACTAATGGCTCTGAGCACTATGGGACTTAATTTCTGAGGTCATCAGTCCCCTAGAACTTAGAACTACTTAGACCTAACTAACCTAAGGACATCACATACATCCATGCCCGAGGCAGGATTCGAGCCTGCGACCGTAGCGGACGCGCAGTTCCAGACTAGCGCCTAGAAGCGCTCGGTCACAACGGCCGGTGAAGTGCACTAGTGGATCATGTTTTGTTATCACGTGCTGGTTCCTCAGTTTCGGGAAGCCTCGTATTCTCAATATGATTCTCCCAAACTGGGATCCCAAATTATTCGTTGCAACTTTAAATTCATCTTCATGTATGTTTAATCACATTTGTTCTGTATAAAATTAGTTTTAAATAAATCGTACTTATACATATTTATATGTTAACATGTTTTCATTTTGTATGCTGAATGGCATACCAAAGAAAGTATTTTAACAGGAACAGAGAAAGAGTCCCTAACAACAGTCTACGCTTCTTTTGTAGATGGCACGTATAAGAAGTTCGGAACCCAAACAGATGATGGCTGTCATTTTAGTTATGGGCAGTAAAGAAATGGGGAGCTATAAATCATCACGCATCTTCGGTGTTCCTCAAACAACATTGGAAGGCTATGTTAAAGACAACAAATGCCCAAATGAATCTATGGACACCAAAATAGGAAGGAAACTTCTTTTTCCTCGAGCACTGGAAGAGGACTTCAAAAATTACTGCATCCAAATGGAACAGCAGTTCTATGGTCACTGTAGAAAAAAGGCCCGAAGATTTGCCTATCAGCTTGCTACAAAAAAAATAACATTGCAAACCCACTTTCTATAGAAAAACTGCAAGTTGGCAACAAATTATCACGCAACTTTCTAAAAAGGAATGCCTAACTCCCTGCTAGGTCTCCCCAAGGACTTACATTCGGCAGAGCTTAGGATTTCACAACCGAAATTGTCAGCAAATTATTTGATATTTATAAGCCGGCATTAGCTTCAGTCAAGAGCAACTCAGGCAGTTTGTTTAACTGTGACTAAACTGGTATCACAGTTGTGCAGCATAAGCACACTAAAATTGTTACACTGAAGTGGAAAAAGCAAATCACTTTTCTACAGACTGTGAAACGGGTGCACTCATTACTGTAGTGGCATGTATGAGCCCTTAGGGATATTTCATACCGCCTCTAATAATCTTCCGATGGAAGAATATGAAGATGAAGTTAATAGATGATGCCCCTCTAGGTTCCATTTATACATGCCCTCCTTGAGGGTGAATTCAAACAGACGTTTTTGCACAGTGGTTTTGCCACTTCTTGCTCCATGTGAAACCATGAAAGATTATCCTGCTGTTCTCGTCGTAGATGGACACTTCTCCCATGTCAGAAATAATGGCGTGATTAATTTGACCAAAGACAACCACGTCTCCATTTTGCACAATTGTATTTACATTTCCGGTTGGAAACACATTCAAGATGACTGTGAACTATCCGAGCGAGGTGGCGCAGTAGTTACAGCACTGGACTCGCATTCGGGAGGACGAAGGTTCAAATCCACGTCCGGCGATGCTGATTAAGATTTCGATGATTTCCCATATTACTTTAGGCTAATGCCGGGATGGTTCTCTCGAGTGATCATGGCCTATTTCCTTCCCATTCCTTCCTTAATCCGGGTTTGAGCTCGAGCTCGTTGTCGATAGGACGTTTAACAATAATCTTCATTCTTTCCTTTCGGTGAGCTAGCAAATTTATCATACGTGCCACTTCATCAATATCACAAAATGTTGCTATACCACAAAATACAATTTTATAAGATGCTATAGCACAAGTGATCTGGATCAATTAGCAAAGGATGTCAGTCTTATTCAGAAATGGCTGGCTTTGAGCACTATGCGACTTAACTTCTGAGGTCATCAGTCACCTAGAACTTAGAACTAATTAAACCTAACTAACCTAAGGGCGTCACACACATCCATGCCCGAGGCAGGACTCGAACCTGCGACCGTAGGGGTCGCTCGGCTCCAGACTGCAGCGCCTAGAACAGCACGGCCACGTGGTGAGAGGTAATGCCTAAAATTTGGTATTCTAGGCACGCTTTTGACACTGTGGATCTCGGAATATTGAATTTCCTAACAATTTCCGAAATGGAGTGTCACATGTATCTAGCTCCAATTACTATCCCGCGTTAAGAGTCTATTAATTCCCGTCTTACGGCTATTATCACGTCGGAAACCTTTTCACATGAGTACAAATGACAGCTTCGCCGCTGCACTGCCTTTAATACCTTGTGTACGCAACTCTGCCGCCATCTGGATATGTACATATGGCTATCCAATTATATTTGTTACCTCATTATAGAGCGTGTATACATTTCCATAGAATTTTATGGAAACTGACAGCGGCCGCGAATACCTAAGAACTACCACCGTATTATGTGAATTGTTCTTGAACTACAAAGATAAATCATTCTCTAAAGCAACAATACCATCAACAACTATCGATACCAGATGAACAATTATTTCAGGAGACAGTAGATCATCAATTGAGTGGCTAGATAGGTATTTTCACTTAAAAAGCAATCCAGCACATATGGCATGTTCACTTATTACTGTTACACAGCAGAAATGTATTGCTGGCATATGTAAAATTTGCTGGAATTCCTCTGCAGCTAGCATGAAGCCAAGGCTGTCTCGGGTAATGCCCCGTGTCGCAATCAAAACGACAATCAGGCAGACACCAACATTGCAGAAAGCAGAATAAACTCTTACAATATTGCCTCACCTCGTACTAACGGGAAGCGTAAACCGTAAACTCAGCAGAATGACTGCTGTGAGGAAAAGGTCTAACGTCATTTCAACATCAAAGCTTGGTTTCATAAGAGACAGCAAAAGTTTCACAAGAACACCTATCACCGTAGCCCTGAAAGCCATTGTTTTGAAATAGTGGGGAGGTGAAGACCGTTGATGATCCCAGAAAAGTGGGCCATATGCAGTCATTTCCGGCCAGATTTAATGTCATTGCCTCAGACCAACAGAAATAAATACTCAGACTTCTGGGGTTTGCACTCCATTTTTACGTTGCAGTACACCAGATATAAGACCGAGTCCGTAATATGTTGCTACCGCTTGCCAGGATGATTCCGGCTTCGAGGCTGCTACCTGTCTGGTCTCTTGTATTCAGTCGCTGTGAGCAGCCGACCACCGACGTCTCAAGGACTATCTTATTGCTCATCACCACACCGTGCACAGCTGTTGAGAGATTGCCCGAGCACAGCCCTTCGATGTCTACGAGACTGCTGAGGTAATTAAGCAGTCTCTATTCTGGGCAGCAAGGGTTTTTGTACGCCGGTCACCAAAGCAGCCTGCCACCTGCTAGAGATTTGGTTACGTGAGCCAGACGCTACAGGGCGACGATTGCCAGATATTGCTGAGTCAGCTTCAGAAGTCCAGAGGCCGTGCGCTGCATTGCCGCCAGCTTGTGCGCCTACACAGAGAAGAATACATGATTATAAACTTTAATATAATAAATTCTTATTCCACTAATGTTGTATCATTAGCGCCCAAAGTGGAGACCAGCCTGCTCCACTGCGCTTCATGGTCCGTCATCCCGCCACAGTAGGGGTCTCAACCGGGGCCCCTACAGCACTCTTGATCCCTTCACTCTACAATAATCGTACCACATTTGTAAGGCGCTTATCGATAGCAAAAATCGCTGTGGTACCTACGGAGCTTCAAAAAATGGTTCAAATGGCTCTGAGCACTATGGGACTTAACTTCTGAGGTCATCAGTCCCCTAGAACTTAGAACTAGTTAAACCTAACTAACCTAAGGGCATCACACACGTCCATGCCCGAGGCAGGATTCGAACCTGCAACCGTAGCGGTCGCGCGGTTCCAGACTGTAGCGCCTAGAACCGCTCGGCCACTTCGGTACCTACGGAGCTCTTTTATATACTATTTAACCAGTAAAACATCGTTGTTAGGCTTGGAAGGTTATTCGAAATGATCAAATTAGTTAGTTATGTTTTCAAACATATTTCTCTATAAAAATATTTCTCTTGTGTGTTTATTATTACATTACGTACTTGAAATGCTAAATTATAAGGAGCAATCAAATGCAAATGTGGAGGATGCAAAAAAAGGAATCTGTTTATTATCTCGCAAGTGATCGCCTTAACTGTTAACAGTTGTACATTCATTCCACTGTGACACAAGACGGTCAGTGCCTTCATGGAAAATGTTTGCGGTTGCCTTTGGCGTCAACCTCTTCGTTCGAAACAAATCGACGGGTACAAGTGTCCGTAACTAAAAAGCATATAAATATCTTTAGTTATAGACCACTCATGATGCTTTACATCAATAAAGCGAAACGCGTCTGGTGAAAAAAACACGCATTTCCTTATAGTTGCAACTATAGAACGAAAATACTCTCAGGAACCAATGTCTTTCTTCAGGGATGCAAAAATATGGAAATCACATGGTGAGAGATCAGAACCGTCCTGGGGGATATGTAAGGGCTTCCCAGCGAAATTTCTGCAACGTACTCGAAACAACCTTGGCAAGATGTAGGCAGTCATTATCCTGAAAACGAAATGATGCCATCCAGCAACATTCTTTGGCGTTTTTATTAAGCTGCAGAAGTTTCGCTGAGAAGTCCTTACACAATCCTCATACAGTTCCGATCTCTCCACATACGATTTCCATATTTTTGGAGCCATGCAAAAAGACTTTCGTGACCGTTGATTTGCTGGGGATGAAGTAGTGGACGCTTGTATACAATCATGATTCCGTAGGCAGCCGCAAGCATTTTTCCACGAAAGCATCGACCGTCTTGTCTCACAGTGGGATTAACAGCTATAGCGAATAATTTTGAAACAATGAATAGTTTAATTATCGTTTTTTACCATCTGTCTCCTTTTCATTTGACTACCCATTATACGCTACCGGAAAAGAAAATTAGTACACCCTTTTAGACGTTTCCTATTCAGTCGAGATTTACTGATGCGTCAGTGCAAATGGAGTACATGAAATGATTACATTTAAAGATCAACATCACAGTCGTTTGTGATGTACCAGGTATCGATCCATGTGGAAACATACATGTTAATATGTGGTGTAGCCTCCGTGGGCGGCAGTGCGTGCCCTGACTGTGGCACCCATTCGATCATACAGATGGCAAATACTGTCCTGGGGTATGTTATGCCACGCCTGGTCAACCGGTTCACATATTTCCGTAAGAGTTGTTGATTGACGAGTCGCAGGAATCTCTTCTCTGCCATCAGATCCCACACGTGCGTGGGGGCAAGTCCGGAGATAGTGCTAGTCAGGGATGTTGTTGCATGTCTTACAGGCCACATTGAGTTTCATGGGCAGTGTGTGGGCGAGCATTATCCTCTTGAAACAACACGTCACCGTCCTGTTGCAAGAAGGGGAAAAGAACAGGTCTAACAACGTTCTGCGCATACCGAGTACTGATCAGCGTCCCCCCCGGAAACACCAAAACTGAACGAGAGTTGTAGCTTGTCACACCTCAGACCATAAGCCTGCGGCGGGGTCAGTGTGTCTTGGACGAATGCGCTCTACCATACAGTGCTGACCAGGTCTACGTCGTACGAGACTGTGCTCTACGAGACAGTGTTGACCAGGTGTACGTCGTACGCGCAGGCGACCATCACTTGTGTGCAGGCAGAACTTGGTTTCATCACTGAAGACCAAGGCGCTCCATTCCATCCTCCAAGTAATCCTTTTACGGCACCAGTCGAGCCGTTTACGCAAATACTGTGGCGTGAGTGGAAGAAGGGCTAAGGATGTGCATGTCCGTGGTGCCACTGCTAATAACCAGTTCGCAACATTTCGTGGCCGGCCGCGGTGGTCGTGCGGTTCTAGGCGCTCCAGTCCGGAGTCGCGCTGCTGCTACGGTCGCAGGTTCGAATCCTGCCTCGGGCATGGATGTGTGTGATGTCCTTAGGTTAGTTAGGTTTAATTAGTTCTAAGTTCTAGGGGACTGATGACCACAGCAGTTGAGTCCCATAGTGCTCAGAGCCATTTGAACCATTTTTTGAACATTTCGTGTTGATACGACTGGGCTCATAAGCCCTCTTTCCTGTTCTGTAACAGCTGAACGATTTGCCACTGCTGCGCTTACAAAACGACGATCCTGGCGGCCGTCTGTGCTGCGTGGACGTCCAGAATCTCGTCTGTTGGTATGAGAATGTTAACGTAACCACTGATACCAGCATCGTTGCACACCTGACGCAGCACGTCAACTTGTGTGCCAATGCTCCGAAAGGACCACCGCGACACTCGGAGTATCACAAACACGAGTGCATCTTCGTGGCATGGTTGCTTGCTTGCTTCGCACGTTTATACCACACTGAGCCTTCTGACTGTGAGCATTCCATATTAAGAGGTAGACGCAGATGGCACAGTGGTAGTTACGTGACCTGCTGGCGAAAGATGTTGAAACCATTATCAGTACATCTACTGTCCCCCACGTGGCATGGGCCGCAATCGAATAAAAATGACGTCGTCTTTCCAGGTATGTTAATTCTTTTTCGACACTGTAGCTATAAACAGACCATGTGTTCCAGAGCTATAATTTTTTGTGTGTACTCTCATTTCCATTAACTCTTTAACTTGAGTTGGGCAGCGTAATATCAACGAAAACGTATTATAAGCTTCTTTGGGATCAGACGGGAATGCGCTGACACTCCTCTCTTGGATGTACTTGTATCATCTGCACGTGATATAAGAGACTTGATATTAGCGAGCGGTTAATAAGTGGGCCTTCGGGTTATTGCAACAGATCGACGTCACCTCGTGGCACGTATAACACATTTCTGTATGTGTAGGACAAATATCTAATTAAAGAAGATTTTCTGTGCGTCATATCGCAGCTGCCGATCTTGTTCCACTTTTCAAAGATGCAAATCTTGTCGAGCTATGCCACGCGACCTGATACATCTTAACATTCTAATGTTGCAGATATCTACAACAGGAAGTTCTCTGTACGACTTACTCTCTGGTGGTAGAACCATTAGTGGAAGTCGGCTAATGGAAAGAAGGTGAACGAATTGTATCATAGTTAGTGAGGTTTGTTGTAGCAATAGGAAGTCTACTTAAAAGTAGATTTACGCAAATGTGTTGGAATGAGAGGCGTCATTGCAAGCCACTCTGGACAGCTTATTCACGATATGGGCTGCCTTCGTTAATACGAAACTGCCATACGGGGGCATCACACTATGCATTCACTAGTACGCCATAGGCTGACTGTGTGGCTGGTCCCGGCGGAGGTTCGAGTCCTCCCTCGGGCATGGGTGTGTGTGTTTGTCCTTAGGATAATTTAGGTTAAGTAGTGTGTAAGCTTAGGGACTGATGACCTTAGCAGTTAAGTCCCATAAGATTTCACACACATTTGAACATTTTAACATAGGCCGAGGGATACCAAAAACAGTAAGTGCCTTCCACTTCCATGCACGTCACTTTGTCACGTATCACTGCCTTGCCCGAACATATTAGCACAATGCCTCATACTGTTCGTGTAAGTTAAAGATCTCTTGATACGAATGTACCAAAGGTCACTTATATAAGTGGGCAAAACATAAATTGTAAAACTAATAGCTTTTCCACTCCTGTTGGAAAGTACGAAACTTTTGTCGCGCATATGTGATTCTCTGATAGACTGAATAGTGCTCTCTATAGTCAAAATCTAATGTCGAATCCCTTCAGGAGAGAGAATAACGTCTTCGATCATGCTGTCAATCGTTTGCTGGCAATGAGCACTACTTAGTTTGTTTTTGAGATGGCGTTTATTACCGCTAAGCTAAATTGTTATCCTGTTATAATAATCATCTGACATGGCATTAAAAAAAATATAACTTATTATAAGAGGCAAAAATTCTCATTTTCGGCTATATACTTCTGTATGAACGATGGTTTGCAGCTTAATTGCACATCTTTTCATATTTTCTGTTACAAGTTTCATTAACACTGGAGCAAAATGATGAAACAGCGACTTCTGTAACGTGGCAAGGTTTTTCCGGATCATGACTCACTATGAAACAGTTTCAAAAAAAACAGTTCTTTACACTTATCATCCTCCTTTGCAACATTTACGCAAATGCTTTTCCAGATCAAATAAGATTTATCCCTATTGGACAGCGGCTTACGTTACTGCTTGTCTGTGCATGTAAGCTCTTCATTGTTTGTTTTCTATAAAAATCAAATTTTTAAACTTCACTGCTGTACTCAGGAGCCTGGGACAAGGCCGAAAGAGAAATATCCTAATTATAAATCAGTTCTCTATCCTATGATGTCGATTAATTATGGCGAATACATCGTAAGTCAATAGTACAAGGAATTTTTAAATATAAATACCTGCCGAGTTTTTTCATCATACTTATTGCACATATCAGACAGTACGCGTTGATACGTGAAATTTTCCATTTTATTTCTTGAGAATACATGATTATCGGAATACAATTTATGATTATTTGTTAACTTATTCAATATTTAACAATTTATTGACACCATAAAACAACAGCTGCGTTCTTTGATTCCATGTATACAGAGTGTTTCATAACTACACCGACAAACTTTCAATGGAATGTAGAAGGTGTCTGAAGGGACAAAATGAGTGTAGGAACCGGTGTACGGAAACGTCATCCTACGACGCTACATACCGTAGAAGTTATAGGCGCCGGCACTTGTGTAAGTGTGTGATACAGGTTGATTCCGTGATGATGCTACAAAATTCACAGAAGACAGAGAAGGATAAATGTATCACTTTTAGGTAAGGGACACTGGTCTGGAAACGATAGAGTCGAAAGTTATTAGCGAAAATCTTTCTGATACCTCTGACAGTGGAACACATGTACCGGTACTGGTGTTGCTAAGATTTCAGAATAGAGAACTTTCAGAGGTGGTAATATGGATCAAAACAAGGAAAAAACGTTCAGTAAACATGTGCTCTAACATGCATACTTTAAGAGCTATGAGCAGTTGTTCATTTCGCTACCGCGGAAAACATCTCCGCTATTGAAGTACTTAAGATGTTCAGATTTGTGTGAAATATTATGGGACTTAACTGCTAAGGTCATCAGTCTCTAAGCTTACACACTACTTAACCTAAATTATCCTAAGGACAAACACACACACACACACCCATGCCCGAGGGAGGACTCGAACCTCCGCCGGGACCAGCCGCACAGTCCATGACTGCAGCGCCTCAGACCGCTCGGCTAATTCCGCGCGGCTATTGAAGTAGTTGTCATAGCTCTTAAGGTATGTATTTTAGAGCCCATGTTTCCTGGACTTGTTTTTTTTTTTTTTTTTAATTCATACAGACACCTCCGAAAGTTGCATATCCTACAGTCTTACGAACGAGAGTCAGAGGTACCAGAAAGATTTTCGCTTTAACTTCGACTCGTTTGTTTCCGGACCAGGGTTTCTTATTTCAAATTGATTCATTTACACATTTATCCTTCTCCATCATCCTATAACTTCGACGAACTGCAGCGGAGTTTGATGACGTTTCCTCATCGTCATCCTCATTTTGTTCTTCAAGACACTTTCGACAACCTCTCGAATTTTGTCATGTAATTTTGAAACACCCTGTATCATGTTCTTCAGTCGTTTTTCTGATGACTATGTGTTTAACAGAAACAGCATAATCGCAATATTATCTGCAAAACTGTTATCAACATCAGAAAGAACTGTTAATTTCTCCAGCTCAAATAAATCAGTAACTGTACCTTTAGTCATGCATTCCACATCCGTTATTACTTGAATACTAAAATTTACTCTCAGCAGTCACAAATTGTTTCCTGCGCTACAAACATACCAATTGTAGCAGGTATTATGGTTCGACTCTGTTCTCTTAGGTCGTTATTATTTTGCGCACTGCCGTTGTGGAGGTTTATGACCCACAATGCCGAGATATAACCTGCTCAGCAACCTTTGCGTCTGTAGCAATTCTCTGCTCCCTAAATGGCCGAATGTAATCTCTGTAATCACCGAATCTCATTCTCCGCAATTGCAGTTCTCCTTGATGCAATCTTAACTTTGTATCTCAGTGTCTCATGAAATAATGCAACGTACATTCCCGACTTCTATACACCACGTGCTTCAGAATAACTGTATGATTTCGGAAATTCCTTCCTGAATTAAGTCAGTATTTCGTATTAGCAAAATGCTATCGTTCTGAAAAAGCTCTTTTGGAATATGTTGATCTTATTTCGTGTCATCATTAACGTGAGAGGAACTCACATGTTCTTTGTTCACTATTTTCGGGATGTTTTAAATCACTGTTCCGGTTTCTATTGTGCATTATAACTGTCATTGGTTTATGTCTACCCTGAAATAGAATTTGTAATTCTTATTTATTAGTTGTTTTCTACAGTTCGTCTACGTATCAGTTTCTATGAGGTAGCACAACACAGCAGTAAAAATACACATTATTTTCACACGAAAAGAAAATAGTGATGAATTTGATTTTCACATTTTTATTCAATAATTTTACTCATTATTTTACACGATTTGGTGAAGGGTGGCCGCGGACCCCCTAGAAAGAGCCGGCGGACCCTTAAGGGGTCCGCAGACCACACGTTGGGAAGCCCTGGTGTATATGATAAGATACTGCCATCCCCCTTCCCTTCTGTGTGAAAGGGTGAATGAGCAAATGTATTTCTAGTTGCAGGCTTGATGGTAGCAGACAAGCCTGTCTGCTAGAGAACAGTAGGACCAACGTCGGAATAGGTAGCTACGCTTTCTATAAGCAAAGAGGTTTCTATTCTTAGTATGGTCCTGTCTGTCCCTTGTCATGTTGGTTATTGGAAGCTGCCTCTCTGGTCACTTCCGTTTGTATCTGTGAAGCACCCTCATTAGGGGCCCAGGCCAGTCTGTCCGCGGCGAGCGTCTGAAATGGTAAGATCTCCGGCTAAGCGCGTCTCTGCTAAGTCCATAGGACAATGTATTTCTTAAGTTCAGCCTAACTGAAAATTTAATCACCTTTATTTCAGGTTAAGATCTAAAATATCTAACGTTATCTTAAATTACAATGCAGTGTAATTCCGAGTGTGAAGTTCAGAATATCTTCCAGTAGTTGCTTTGTCACTACTTCGTGAGTAAATTGGAACCACGTGTTGATGATCTATAACTCTAACTAAGATCATCAATCTTAAATGCGAATGTGCGTGAGATTATAACGTCTCGTCTTGACAATATTTTTCAATATAGCAACTTTTCATTATGTTCAACCCACGTAGGGTGTACTTTGTGAGACCAGTACCACGTGCTTATACCATTGTTTGCCCATCAGATTAATAGTAAGATGATAGTAACCAGTTCGAGGTTTTTCTTTTGTAAATTGCGTTTCGATGTAATTTATTTTAATTATCAAAATTATTGTAGAGTTACACTCTTTGTTTAAACCAAGTTGACCACGTGAAGCATGTGGTGTAATCATCAAAGTAGCCCTCAGCTATTCTTTTCGGGAAGATTTCACTAAGAGTTAGTAGGAATTTAGTATACCAGTGTGTGGTAATTTCATGATGGACAGGATTGCGCTACGAACGTAACTTCTTTGGATGAAAATTGAATCGGTTGGTTGTGGTTAATTTCCACTTGCATATGTTTCAACGTTCTTCGTGTGTTATTTTATGAATGCAGTGTTGTATGCAGTCTCCCAATCTTGGCTCCATATTTGATGTGTTCCGTAAGACTACAAACTCACATTTTCACAATCCTAAATAAGGCACCAGTTTAGTTATGAATCAAGTTTAATATGCTGAAATTTTAATGGAACAATGATCAATGTTAAAATAATTGTTCAAATATAAACTGATTTATTTCTTTTTATTTAAATTGGTAAACTAAACTAGATACCTGGTGAAACAGTTGCTCAGTAATGCAAGGATAACTTCCCCAGATAGCTCACAGATTTTAATCTGCTTTTATTATCTTGAATATCAGCACCGGTTTCAGAACAACTTAATGCATCAACATTACAAACTTTTCTCTTTTATGTACATTATTCCAAGTAATAATTTAGGCTTGTGACACGTTAACTAGATTGTATGATAGTTACTAGATTGAAAAGTTGATTTTTTTGTGAAAAAAGGTAAAAATTTCTTGTAATACTAACGAAGTATCTCTTTGTAATATGTTATGGACAGTTGCATGAATGGTTTCCTCGTCTTTAAGTGTCATGGAAATTTAACCATGTATGACAAAATTACGTTTTCCTAGTGCTACGATAGACTCCACACCTATCAGTGGTGTGTCACGTTTACTACAGACAGTGGTCTTCCGCACTTCAAGGATCAGCGTCACTTTGAAAATGCAACTTCCTCGAGTAATGTCTGGACAGAAGTCGAGTCTAGGGAAGACTTGTAAGTGAAATCTCTATGAAATCTCTATGCTTGCAGCGTCTAACTACAATATAATGGTCAATCTCTTTAACCCTAGCATTACCAACGTATTTTTTGTTACATGTAATACCAACGGGGGGGGGGGGGGGGGGGCTCAAAGGCCCATAAAGAATAGCACAATTTATTTTATCATAAATCAAGTTTATTTACTTCTGATACCTCTAATAACAATTCAAAATGCTTAGACATTGTTTTTGTATACTGGATAATAAAAGATGTTATTATAATAGGAATAAAATGAACAAATCACGAGATTCAGTTTATATATTTTTTGGAATAATGTTTCAAAATAGTGTTTTCTTATAAAAACGACTTTTTTAATTCGATACACTACATGAAGCAAACAAAATTTACTGTCTCATTCTGCAACGCATTTTTCACACAACACTGTCTTCCTGCAGTGTTTCCCACAGACGTGTTTGTGGCACTGAGAGCAGGTAACAGTTTACTTTCCCAGCTTGTTGTACTTGATCTTTTTAGATGCAGCTTCTTGGCAGCATAGGTGGCACCGTCCACGTGTTCCTGGTTCTGCTGTTGAGGATGATGGTTCTACAGAGCAGCTGAGCTTCCGTTGTGTGATGCTTTCCATTGCCATTATTACTGGCTTCTGAAGTTCATACAAATTTTGTGCCCGTTTATCTACTTGAGATCTTATTAGTTCGAGACCTAAGTTAGTGATAAAAACTCTTCTGCGGTTTAGCAAATTCTTTTTCCAATTCGGAAAGTTGAGGAGGAAGAGTGAATATGCATTTATTGCTGCTATGTCAATGAGTGTGTAGAAGAGGGACAAAGGCCATCTTCTTGTTCCTCTCTTTGTGCTGTAGTGTCTTGCCATCTGGTCTATGGTGTCCACGCCTCCCTTTGTAGAATTATAAAAAAGATTTATGTTAGTCTTTTTTGAGTCTTCATTCAACACCCCTTCTGAGTGATAAGTTGAAAGCATCAACAGCAGTCGTTTTGGCTTCTCGCGGACTAGCGTTGATGCAAGAGTAACTGGTGGCCTCTGTGTCTGAGGGTCAGTATAAGCAAAGATGGAAGAGTGTAAACTGCGGCCAGTTGTAGTCTTCAGCTCTTCAGGTATGTGTCGTCTGTTAGACTGTAGGGTGCCAACAAGTGTGAGGTGAAAATCATTCCATAGAGTCTCAGCAAGCTCCACTGAAGTATAGTACCGATCTGTGGTAACATTACGGCCTGATTTTTCAATAGGTTTTATTAGTCTCTTTACAATTTCCATCGGTCCATTTGAATGCTGTGTATTTCCTGACTTGCCTGTATAGATGTCCATGCTGATCACATATCTAGTCTCAGAATCAGACAGCATTCGAATTAGAATGCCGTATTTTCCAGGTTTTTCTTTTAGAAACACCTTGAATGGACAGCGACCACGGAACAAAGACAACATCTCATCCACTGTTGTATGTAGAGCAGGAATGAAATACAATGGAAGTGAAGAATTGAAGCTTTCAAAAATTTCCCT
This sequence comes from Schistocerca nitens, assembly GCF_023898315.1. NCBI lineage: Eukaryota > Metazoa > Arthropoda > Insecta > Orthoptera > Acrididae > Schistocerca > Schistocerca nitens. Next base: position 552,427,721 of record NC_064616.1, on the reverse strand, counting down.
CATTGGAGCAAACTTGTCAGTCTGGCGACGAATTTCTCTTGTGTTCTTATCATCAAACCTCAATATTTTAGTCAATTCGAAAAATCGGGTCCGACTCATTGATCCATAGTACACTTGTCGGCCCTGAAGCAAAGACCATAAATCTTGGACAGGTATCTTATTGTCATGATTTGAACCCATGATTAGCAAGAGTCCTATATAACAAAATAACTCATCTTCATCTGTGTGCTGAATACCTAGTCGAGAAGCCTCTTCATTTGAGTGTAGTTTTATTAGATTCATAATTTGAGGTGTAAAAAAGAGCTCTATAGCCTCTTTCGGAGACGCAATTCTTCCTTGTTGTCCTAGCCCCATTCTTTCTCGCACTATATTTTGTACAGAACGCCGATATTGTCGAGATGGCTTCGTAATATACTCTCGTCCACTTTTTGCAATGAATTTATCACATTCCGTATCATTATCATCTGGTGGATTGGCTTCAACCTCATCTTCATTCTCAGACGATGAATCAGTTCTAATTTCTTCCACATCATCATCCACTTCACTTTCCTCTAAATCTGATTCGTTCAAAACTTCTTCTAGCACTCTTTCAATGGAACTATCACGTAAACGATGTCTACTCATGTTGCTGGTTCAACAGCAGCAGAAACACTGAAAATAACAATGGTCCGCTTCATAATAATATGTCTGAAGGCAACAATGCCAAAATTCGTTTCATGGTAAGAATTTGAAACGAGAGACCCAACCTCGTAAATCTTTCCTTGCTATTACCAACGGGTGGGCTTCTAAGGCCCACAGAGAATTAAATCAAGTAAATGAATTTTAATTACATTTTTATTCCGAAATTCTGTAATGACTCAATAGTACATTCAATAACGAACAATTACCTTTGCTTTCAAGTTCATATATCAAAGGGTGTGGATACAACATAGAAAAACTGAGTCAGTGGGCCTACGAGGCCCCCCCGTTGGTAATGCTAGGGTTAAAGGTGAAACAGGTGTTTATTACAGAAGCAGTAGGAAAAAATTCGATGTGTGTTAGTAACTAAGATATTAATTTTAATTTATCAATTTCACCGCAATCGAACAACTCAGTAGCAGTGTATGCACAGTTTACAGTAGATGTGTTGTCATGCACCACCGTGAAATATTATGTATGAGTCTGATGCGATAGAAAGGAGAATGGATCCACAAAATTGTGTCCTAACCAAATGTGTTCAGCTAGGGATTCATTCCTTCAAACGAGGTCCCATTTGAGTACTCACACGTGTATATTGATCCCATCGACTGCTCAAAGTATTTCTGCCATGTAGTTTTCCGTGACGTTGCGTAGGAACTGCGCCGTTTTTGCCTCGCACTGAGAGCAATGAAACGTCTATAGAAAACTGCTCGTCCTCTACAAATGTGAACATTTTTATGAAATTTGTTACAATGTAAGGGCACAGTTCATGGCTGAGTAACAGTCTCTCGTTAATAAACCACTACAAACTCTTCCCTACCACGTGCAGTATTTTGGCGCAGCTTTAGTGTTTTTACATACTTCTATGTACTGTGATACCTTTGCATACGCATTCTGTCTTTAAGCGAAAATTAACTTTTCTGTTGTCCTTAATTTTCTAACAGTTCTTCTAGGTTCCAATACGAATTCCATCCACAATAGCTTTCTTATTAACACTTGTTACTCATTTCATATCTAAAGCAACAGGCCCATCTTCTGTAAAGTATCATACTTTTGTTTAGTTCCTTTGTCTAATAACTTTTACGAGTTAAGTTGTTCGAGACGGCTCTTTGTTCTTTATCCCTTCATACCTGCATTTAATGACTTACTTTATAGAGGATGATTTTGGTGAATGGTGACAAACTGCAGGCAACTATCTCTGAGAGGATGAGGAGCAACAAAGGTCGTGTGGACACATGGCTGGAATGGCATTTCAAGACAGATACCCCTACTTTATGGAGGAGATAAAACGTCTCTGACAGTTTAGGTTTCTGTGATTGAAAGTATATTAAAATAAGAGAAATCAGAGCTCGGAAGGTAAGCTTTAAGCGTTCATTTTTACCGCGTGCTGTTCGAGAATAAAGCGGTAGAGAAGTAGCTTAAAGGCGGTTCGATGAACGCTCTATCAGGAACTTAACAGTGAATTGCAGAGTAATCATGTAAATGTAGATGTACACATGAGAACATAACAGGCAACTGGGAATGTTCTGTCGGTACTAGTGTTTTAGCTCCACATTTAGAAGGGCAGTAATGCTGTCCATGACGATGACGCGCTGGAACGTCGCTTGAGGGGAGCATCCGCTTCACTACTGTTGCCGACTCACTCTGCGCTGCACGTGCGTCGCGTAGCACAGCTCTGAAAGACGATGGCCCGGTTTATCAACCAGAACAGACCAACACTATCTTTGCATACAGACATGTAAATGACAATGGACGGGCGGAAGAACAAGTGTACCAGGAAAAGTATCGCAGCCGACATCAATCACTCCATAAACAGTTTGCAATATCGTTCCATCGTTTTTGGGCCGGCTGGTGTAGCCGAACGGTTCTAGGCGCTTCAGTCTGGAACCGCGCGACCGTTACGGTCGCAGGATCGAATCCTGACTTGGGCATGTATGTGTGTGATGTCCTTAGGTTAGGTTTAAGTAGTTCTACGTTCTAGGGGACTGATGACCTCAGATGTTAAGTCCCATAGTGCTGAGAGCCATTTGAACCATTTTTGTTCCATCGTTTGCATGAGACACGCTCATTTACGGGAGTAGATAACCATGAAAGGCGGGTGCGCCCCGTCTGTATACAGGCCTCGGAGGAACATTGTAGAATACTACCGCGGCATCCGCAAAAGGCTTTTGGCTCTCCTGCATGGGGTAAGACAGACAACCGTGTGAAACATTCTCCACAATAAAAGCCACTATCCGTATCACTTGCAACGCTTGCAGGACATACGAGTATTATCTACGAAGTTACCTCCGCGGCGGTGGTTTATTCGCTGGTTCGTCGCACAAACCAGAAAGGTGCTGAGCTTTCTGTCATCCATCCAATTTATAGATGAGGCTATCTTTACGAAGGCCGTATCGTCAACCTTCACAACAACCACCAATCGGCTACGGAGAATGCCCATAGTATTATGGCAGCGAACCACCAGCAACGGTTCAGCCTCCTCAGTGTGAGGACGTAGATTATTGGCGACTGTCTCGTGGGACCAGTCATTCTTCCACAACACCTGCACTTCCTGCGTGTGACGCTGCCTCTTCTGCTGCGAGACGTGCCTTTGATGTTTCGAAGGGTAATACGGCTACTACATGATGCTGATTCAGCTCATTTCCGTGCGAAGGCAGCTCGACAACATCTACCTCGGCCGATACATCGAACGATGTGGTCCAGTCGCACGCCCCGCTCAGTCGCCGGATCTCAGCCTTTTAGATTTCTACCTGCGGAGGCACGTGAAAGAGGTCGTGTGTGCGGAGACCATCCTGGACGGGCAAACTCTGGAACGCGTTCAGGCTGCACGTGACGCCATTCACTTGCAGGATGACTCATTTGATCGTGTGCGTCAGTCGCTGCTTCGTCAGTGTCGCGCATGCTTCAAGGCCCGTGGAAGCTACTTCGAAAACCTTGTCTAACGGTGGTCCATCACAGTATGTCGTGCACTTCACTTTGATATACAAGCATGATGAATTAATAAATATACTGTAGTATGGACACGGTGCATTTCCGGTCATACTTCCATATGGCCTACTTGCTCATCTTTTCACAAATCGTAGTTTGGCCCCATTTAGAAAAATGAGCCTGTAAGAGCCTCCTATATTACCTTCATAGCTTTGTTCTTAATTTTTAGATCTACTACATCTACATAGATACTCCGCAATCCACCTTACGGCACGTGGCTGAGAGTTCCCGTACCACAATTAGTCGTGCCCTTTCCTGTTCCACCCTTTAATAGAAGGAGGCAGAAACGACTGCCTATATGCGTCCGTATGAGCCCTAATTTCTGGTATCTTATCTTCGTGCTCCTTACTCGTAATTTATGTTGGAGGCCACAGAGTCTCTCTGCAGTCAGCCTCAAATGCCGATTCTCTAAATTTTTTCAGTAGTGTTCCTCGAAAAGAACATCGCCTTCTCTCCAGAGACTTTCGTTTGAGTTCACCAAGCATCTCCGTAACACTCGCGGGTCGTTCGTATCCACCAGTAACAAATGTATCAACCCGCCTCTGAATTTTTTCGTCGCTTTTCTTTAAACCGACGGGGTACGGTTCCCAAACGCTCGAGCAGTGCTCACGAATAGGTTGCACTAACGTCCTATATGCGGTCTCCTTTATAGATGCGCCAACTTTCTTAGAATTCTCCCAATAAACGGAAGTCGATCATTCGCCTTTTCTACCACCGTCCACACATGCTCATTCCATTTCATATTGCTTTGAAAAGTTACTGCCAGATACGTATTTAAACGCCTTGACTGTATCAAGTAGGACACTACTAATGCTATATCCGAACATTATTGGTTTGTTTTTCCTACTTATCCTCATTAACTTACATTTTGCTACATTTAAAGCTAGCAGCTATTCATCACACCAATTAGAAATTTTTTGTAAGTCATCCTGTATCGTCCTACAGTCACTCAACTTCGTTACCTTACCCTACACCACAGCGTCATCAATAAATAACCGCAGATTGGTGCCCTACCTGTCTGCCAAATCATTTATATTTATAAAGAATAATAGCTGTTCTATCATACTTCCCTGGGGCACTCCTGACGATACTCTTGTCTGTGAACACACGCCATCAAGGACAACCTAGTGGATTCTATAACTTAAGTAGTATTTGAGCCACTCACATGCCTGAGAACCTGTTCGATATGCTCGTATCTTCTTTAACAGTCTGCAATGAGGCACCGTGTCAAACGCTTTCCGGAAATCTAGAAATATGTTACCCTTCATCCACAGCTAGCAGTATGTCATACGAGAAAAGGGCAAGCTGAGTTTCGCACGAGCGATGCTGTCTAAAACCATGCTGACTCGTGGATATAAGCTTCTCGGTCTTAAGAAAATGTTAGAGATATTTGTCTATCATTTTGCGGGTCCTTTCTTTTGCCCTTCATATACACAAGTGTCACCTATCCTTTCCTCCAGTCACTTGAGACTTTGCGCTGGGCATGAGATTCACGATAGATGTAAGCTACGTAAGGGGCCAATACCGTACAGCACTCTTTAAAAACCGAATTGGGATCCATCCGGACCTGGTGATTTATTTGTTTTCAACTCCTTCAGTCGTTCCTCTACGCTATGGATGCTTATTAATATGTCGCCCATACGGCAGAGTGTTCCATGGTCAAACGACGGTATGTTTGTTCAGTTCTCTTGCGAGAATGATTTCATGAATGTGAAATTGAAAACTTAGACTTTCGTTTATTCTGTCTGCAACTGCAAGACGAGACTAGTCCACAAGTGACTGGATGGAAGCCTCAAAACCACTCGGCGATTTTACATAGGACCAGAATTTTATCGGGTTCTCTGTAAGATCTTTTGGTAAGGTATGACGGTGGTAGTAGTTACATGCTTCGAGCATAGATCTTTTCACAGACGCACGAATCACTACTAATCTTTGCTTGTCGTCATTTGCGCGTTCTCCTTTGAACCGAGAGTGCACCAGCCTCGGCTTCCTCAGCATTTTTCAAATCTCGCTGCTACACTAAAGCGCCAAAGAAACTGATATAGGCATGCTTATTCAAATACAGAGATATGTAAACAGGCAGAATACGGCGACGCCTATACAAGTGTCTTGGCGCAGTTGTTAGATCAGTTACTGCTGCTACAATGGCAGGTTATCAAGATTTAAGTAAGTTTGAACATTGTGTTACAGTCGGCGTTCGAGCGATGCGACACAGCATCTCCGAGGTAGCGATGAAGTGGGGAGTGTACCGTGAATATCAGGAATCCGATAAAACATCAAATCTCCGGCATCGCTGCGGCCGAAGAAAGATCCTGCAAGAACGGGACCAACGACGACTGAAGAGAATCGTTTAGGGTGACAGAAGTGCAACCCTTCCACTAATTGCTGCAGATTTCAATGCTGGGCCACCAACAAGTGTCAGCGGGCGAAGAATTCAACGAACTGTCATCGATATGGGCTTTCGGAGCCGAAGGACACTCGTGTATCCTTGATGACTGCACGACACAAAACTTTACGCCTCGCCTGTGCCCATCAACACTGACATTGGACTGTTGATGACTGGAAACATGTTGCATGGTCGGATGAGTCTCGTTTCAAATTGTATCGAGCGGATGGTTGTGTACAGGTATAGAGACAACATCACGAATCCATGGACCCTGCATGTCAGCAGGGAATTATTCAAGCTGTGCAGGCTTTGTAATGGTGTGAGACGTGTGCAGTTGGCGTGATATGGGACTCCTGATATGTCTAGATGGGACTCTGACAGGTGACACGTATAGAAGCATCTTGTCTGATCACCTGCATCCATTCATGTCCATTATGCATTCAGACGGACTTGAGCCATTCCAGCAGGACTATGCGACATCCCACACGTCCAGAATTGCTACAGAGTGACGCCAGGAACGCTCTTCTGAGTTTAAACAGTTCGGCTGGCCACCAAACTATGAACGTTATTGAGCATATCTGGGATGCCTTGCAACGTACTGTTCAGAAGAGATCTCCACCCCCTCTTACTGTTACGGACAGCCCTGCAGCATACGTGATGTCAATTCCTTCCAGCACTACTTCAGACATTATTCGACTTCATTCTACGTCGTTTTGTGGTACTTTGCGTGCTCTCGGGGGCCCTACACGATGTTAGGCAGGTGTACCAGTTTCTTTGGCTCTTCAGTGTAAATCATGGTGGGTGTTTTCCATCTTTAATCCACTTACTAGACACATAATTCTCCAGACCATGATTTACAATCTGCTTAGATTCTGTCCATAATTTCTCTACGTCCATCTTACTGGAACTAAGTGATGCCAGTTCACTGCCTAAGTGAGATGCTGACAACTTCTTATGTGCTCTTTCTAGCAGAAATACTCTCCTAGCCTTCTTAACTGATTTATTAACTTTCGTAACACTAGTTGCTATAATGACACCACGATCGCTAATCCCCGTTTCTATACCGACGTTGTCGATAAGATACGGCCTATTTGTAGCTACGAGGTCTAAGATATTGTCATTGTGTGTGGGCTGCCGAACTAGCTGCTCACGACAGTTTTCAGAAAACGTATTCAGAAGTAAATCGCATTACTGTCTCTCTTTAGCCCCGCAATTAATCCATTGACATTTCAGCCTATATTCGGTAGGTTAAAGTCGCCTCCAACTAGTAATGCATGATCTGGTTATTTATGTGATACTGACCATAGACATTCTTTGAACGCCTCTAGAATTATCACAGCAGAATGGTGTGGCTGCTAAAAATATCCAACAATTATCTTTGTTCCACATAGACCTCCTATACTCAACCAGATAACTTCACTGTCACACTGAACTTCGACCTCAATGGAGTAAATATATTGTCAACTGCAATTAACAATCCTATTCCTATGGCCTCGAATCTGTCTCCCCGATATACGTTTCATGACTCACTAAATATCTCAGAGCTTTCCACTTCGGGTTTCAGCCAGCTCTCAGTCCCGAGAATAATTCGAGCTCGAGGTTTTTCCTGGAGGGCAGTAAATTCTGGAACTTTTTTTTACGAATACTTCGATAGTTTACTGATAAAATTTTGACCGTCGAAGTGTCTTTCCTCTGAACGCGGTCTGACCTCCCTTGCTCCGTATCGACTGGTGAGTAGTCATCAAAGTACCTTAAACTGCCGCCCAGCCTAAGAAACCCTCATGGGCACTCAACATGTACTCTGCTACCCGGGTAGCTACTTCCTTTGTGTAGTGAACCCCTGCCTTATCAAGGGGAATGGTACAAGTCCACATCCGATAACACGGGTCTAGAAATCTGCAGCCAAGACCGTCACAGAGTCAACGAATCCTTTGGTTGAGGCCCTCCACTGGTCTCCAAACCAAAGAACCTCGATAAACTCTGGGAACAATGTTGCAAATTGTGAGCTCTGCTTCCGCGTGAGGCCAGTAACCTTCACCACCTCCGCCCGCCGCCTGTATGAACTGAGGATGGCCTCAGAACCCATGTGACAGGCGTCGTTGGTGCCGACGTGAGACACAACTTGCAGGTCCTGCGCCCTACACGCTCGATAGCCCCAGGCGAGGCCGCCTCCGCATCTCGGATGAGGCCCCCAGGAGACATACTGATTGTACACTGGCTTTCTTTCCAGCCAAGAACTCTATCTGCCTAAGGAGCTCCATAACGGGCCTAACGTTGGAGCTCCCGACAAGTAGTGAACCCCTTCCCCCGTGTGCCTGCTCGGACCCTGCTGAAGCAGTGGCCACCTATCCACTCACAGGGTGAACGAACGAGACCAGACAACCAGTCTCTACATCGGCCCTTAGCCTCGAATGACACAAACGCCTTATCATCCACCACTCACTCTGTTGTGAGGGTGGATCCACTGCATCGGGTACACTAAGAGATGCCTCGGTAGCAGAGCCCATGGGCGAAACAAACGACATCTGAGGTGTACCATGTGACACGCCACATTCTCCGCCACCGCTACTCCCTACTCCCCGGGGCAACGTTCATCTGTTCGCGAAATGCGGCCAGTTCCTCCTGCGACCGCACACAGCGTGCACACATCCTAACCATCCTAGCAAGACTAACTGAAGGAGTAAAGTATAAAAGCACACAGAATCCTAGATGTGCGACTTGCTGCCCTCCTGATGTGTAACCAACGGACGCTGATGCCTCAATGAGCAATGTACCTGGCTGTTCAGAAGAAATGAAAACTGCGCTACAGACTGCCCGAATTTACACTTAGAAAATGCGAGGTTACCCCTCTTAAACGGAAACACGCACCAAATTTAATAAATATGCTACAAGGAAAAGACAGGAAAACATAAAAACTTAACTTGCCGCTCTGTAGATCTCTGTCAGCCGAGAATTTGAGCCTCACTGACTGGCTTACTTAACGAACGGACACTTGTCTTCTAAACAAAATAAATGAGCAGCCACTGCGCTACAAACTGAATGAATTTACTCTAACAAAAACGCGAGATTAAACCTCTTGAACAGAAAAACACATACGAAATTCAATAATTACACTAGGAGGAAAAGACAGGAAAATGTAAACACTTAATTTGAAGCTCTGTAGATCTGTACCAGCCGAGAGCTGGAGCCCCACCCTAAATTCCCTTTAGTCTTTTGCTTGGCCTGAGACATAGTCACAGAAAACTTCAAACGAATACCGTTCAATTTCATCTCGTTATGTTAACACGTCCTTCAAAATTTTAAGCTTTAGTCTTACAGCACAACAACGTGTCACGCTGATTAAGGCGCTGGATTTCCTTTCACGAGCACTGTTCTTATCGAATCAGCTATCTAGGCACGACTCAGCACATTTATCCACCTTTCCAAAGTCAACAGAAATCCTTTTGCATATGACACTCTGCTAACACTTCTAGTGGAAAGGGTGTAACGGACAAATGGCTTAACAGCAACCTGGGGGTGGTTTCCAGAATTAATCTGCCAGTCTGCGGTGGAGTACGAGTTGTTGTGTGACTCCAGGCGAAATTAGAACTGACTGCGTGTGAAACCTCAATCTTTGTTTTTCGCTGTCAATAACCTTATCCTGCCATTTGATTTGCATTGCTTGATAATGGCCTCCTGTAGATTTCTCCACGCATTATGGCCTTCAACAATACCTAGGCATGTCGCTCCTGTATTTTTTTAATGTCAGCTACCTCTCTTCCACAAAACTGTCATCTCCATCTTTTCTCATCTCTCTGAACCCAGAAAAGAGCAGACTCTGTATATCTGTCATTCATACACCTCCTTATCCACAACCAGATCAAAAGTATTCGGTCACCTATTAGTGGATATTAATATGAGGTGTATTCACCCTTCGCCACAATGATTCCTTGAACTCTGCTCGGGACACTTTCAATGAGACGTCTGAATGTCTGTGGACTAATGGTAGTCAGTTATTCCTCAACATCCGAAATCAGGGCAGGTAGTGACGTTGGACGCTGGAGTGTGGAGCGATGTCAGTATTCTAGCTCATCCCAAAGCTGTTCAACCGGGTTCACTTCGGGAATCTCTGCAGGCCAGACTACTTCAGGACTGTTACTGTCCACTCGTCGTCTGTGCGTAAACAGAATACTGTAAAAGTTGTTCATATCCTCCTGAATGTATCGTTTTCTTAATAGCAATAAGGGGACCACATACTAACAACGAAAAATGAAGCATTTGTTTGTTTTCCTGTCTCTCCTCGCAATTCAAAACTGCGTGTCTTCACTGTTAGTTAAGATATCATGACTTCTTAAGTGATATTCAGATGAAAATTGATCTCCCATTGCCATATATCAAAACTGGTGTTACCAATTAATTGTAAACTTTTCTTTTCAGACATACCGAAGACCTTGTTTTGAGAACTCTATTTCTTATACCAAAAGCAATCCTGCCCATATTTTCCCTCTAGATTATTTATATTCCTGCCTGTCCGGTCGGTCTGCATCTGTTCTGAACTCTGTACTTCATTAATAGCCTGTTAATTTGTTTTATTACCTTATCAAAATTGGTGACTACGAAACAGACGACGTAAATGAATTTTGATACCTGAACGTTAAATAACACAAAATGGACTAAGGAAGGGGGACATAAAAACCAGACTAGCACAGGCAAAGAGGGAATTTGGAGATAAAATAAGTCTCTAATGACAAACATTGACCTAATTTGAGGAGGAAATTTATGAGAATCTACGTTTGTAGCACAGTGTTGTGCGGAAGTGACTTATGGGCTGTGGGAAACCGATAAAGGAGACAACCAAAGGGTTTGACAAGTGGTGCTGCAAAAGACTGTTGTAAATTAGGTAGACTCACAAGATAAGAAATAAAGAGGTTCTCCGCACAATCGGTGAATGAAGGAATATTTGGAAAACACTGCTGAAAAGAAGTGACAGGATAATAGCACACGTGTTAAAACATTAGGAAATAGCGTGCATGGTATTAGAGTTAACTGTAGAGGGTAAAAGCTGTATGGGAAGAGAGGCTGGAATATATCCAGCAAATAACAGACTACGTTGGGTGCTACTCTGCAATGAAGATGTTGCACACAAGAGGAAGTCGTGACAGGTTGCGACAAACTCGCCAGAAATGTGGTCATACAAAACAAAAAATTTCGATATGTGTATTTTATATAATTTTAGTTTCACTACAGTTGAGTTTCATGCATATTTTTAAACTTGCCTTATGAATTTCTTCCATTCTCAGTTGAAGCTCATCTGCACTAGAAATCAATGAAGAGCATTTCTGAGGGTTGTTTCACAGACCTCATTTTAAGCCATTGCTGCTTCACTGATTTCATTCCCTTTACCTCCATTCGTTACATGACCGTGAAATGAATTCAAGTGAGTTAGTCATGAATTGAAGATTCAGGTTTTAAGACTGACGGTCCACTTTATGCGTTCTGTTATGAAATAGTTCGCATTCGTATTTTAAACTACAGTTTTAGTTTAATCAGATTTTTTATAGCGCCTTTCATAGATGCTCTCTCGTATAGTTCTTTAACTAACAAGGGAAGTATTCCTGCTCAAACGACTAAAAATGATTTTAAAATACGGAGTGCAAATGTGTAGTTTCAGTTAAGTGATTAAAACACGACGGAATGGAAATATATGCACATTTGACAAGGACAACATATCTTCTCTACAATACTCCAGTATCAGAAGCAACAGTGGTCATATCACCCAGATCTTTGACAAGAGCTGTTGCATTCCGCAGTACTTTAAGCACTTTATTGAAATTCCGCATGTGAACAACGTTAGCGAGTATTGGAAGGAAGTACTACAGAACAAAAGCTTCTATTTTGTGAAATATGATACCTGTAAGTATTGCACGTGTTATCATATTTTGGTTCCAGGACGTGTTTAACTGTTTGGCAAATAATATATCATTTACGAGTGTTATGAAACTGCTAGTGATCACTGGCTGTCATCCAGTATTGTTTTTTCAAATAGTTGTGCTTCAGCAGTATTTAGGATTTTTAACCTTCAAACATCGATTGTACACAAATTCAAAGTGTTACAGGTAAATGATTTTGTGGGGTAGTAGAGCGGTAACATCATCATATTTTAAAATTATAATAATACGGGTCCAGCCGCTCCAACTGGGGAACTTCCCTTGTAAGATGTGTATTCTGAGCTGGTTTAGAATAAATATAAAGAAATTGTGAGATACAAAGGGTTCACTTCCCTGCAACATGCGTGGAACTCTGCTTCATGTGGTGCTCAATGACCATAGTAAATAGGTAGAAGTAATTAAGGAAATTCTATTGAAACTAAAAATTTTTAGAGAACGGCTAGTAATGCAACAAGTAAGCAATAACACAGCCCGTTTGAGTATAAACGTAACAGACGATAGTGGGTTACTAAATCTATCATTGTCAAAGCAATGCTATATTGTAAACTACCTACAGCATTTGTACGTTGAGATTCATATGTAAAACAACCACGCAGTATGAAAAGAATATGAAGAAAATTCTTGTTGAAATTAAATATTTTTGGAGCTACTGAATTCCAAATGACTTTGAAGGAAAATTAGTTTTCCTCGTAAATGATATTCTCTATTCGTAACTACACTTTCCATTTAGCTAATTTCAACATTACCGAGCACACATCACCAAAAATAATCACGTATATTGGTTCATAAGTTCAGGTATTATTATACGTGCGGTAGACGTAATAGCCGGCTGCACTTTCACTTATATTAGTGTATAGCGGACGATAAAAAACCCCAAATTATCATTTTATTGTTGCACACAGATCAAAGATGATTATCATAGACATGTGCACTATAATAAACACAGGATATTTGCGAACATGTAGGAAATCTATGGTGTGTGTCGACTGCAAATTCACCAATACAGACCATTATTAGAAAACACAAAACAGTTGTGTTACAGAAGTAGGTAACTATTACACATGCAGGCCCGAATCATCATGACCAACCGAACACTTCGCTCTTTTGTTTCACAGTTAGACGTCAGCTATATAAAAAAAAACGTTATCTCACGGTAGTGTCAGTGTATATGGAAAATCGTAAGCAAAAAATCGAAACTATTTTGTGACATTTGCAAATTTCACTTGATGTATTTCGAGCAAACAGAGCGTACAACATTAAAATATAGACCTAGGTCTGGTTACTAAATCCAGCTGCAAATTGTAAGAGTCATTAGGAAATTTTGTAGAAATCTTCCCGGAATTAGTTGAACGTGTATTCTAAGAATGTCACCGGAGCACTCTGGCACCTATACAAACTTTGGTGCACGATTGTGTGTGTGTGTGTGTGTGTGTGTGTGTGTGTGTGTGTGTGTGTGTGTAGAGACCTTTGCTATATCGCCAGAGTTCCAGATTAATGAGAACATTACCTAAGGCGGCAAATGTCGAAGGTAGTTGCGCTCACAGTGGCAGCTGTAACTGCTGATGCTGAGATTGAATGCGTGTACATGTGTGGGACGTAACACATTAGTTGTCACTCAGCTCTACGTGCGAAAGATCTGTTTATGACGGAGTTGAAAACAACATTACTCTTTCATACCACCACGTATACTGAAAAATCCTAAGTCGAATACCAATGGGAGAGGACAAGTCCTTTTATGAGTTGATCTGCGCTAAGTATTCAACCTTTTACTCACCTGTAGCTGAGACTGATTAATCACCTATCAGTTTCTATTATATTAATAGAGTACCCCTCACTGAAAGCAGTCCGGGTCACTGATATGACATGTGAAGAGCCCTGACGGCTGTCGTGAAATTACTTTGCTACTGCAAGATGCAATCATGTTGGCAGACGTGAGTAATTGTGTCGATCTTGTGTTGCAAATGGTCCCGCCGGTTTGGCTGCGAGGAAAAAAAAGTGGTGGTACCGGCAGTGCCACATTACTCCGTGTGACATCTTGACATAGATGCAATCGCGCTAAGTATCATTTTCCAGCACATGTTTAGATCTAGTACGACCACTTTCTAGTCTGCAATTTACATTTGCAAAATCGAATAAAACTTTAACTCCATTTCATCAAATCAGCAGACCGATTGTGACCTGATTGCTACTGTAAGTCGGCACCGTCAATTTAATTACTTATACTAATACACAGTTACATTCCTGGATATGGATCAGTCTCAGGCCAGCTACTGCAAGAAAGTAATTTGTCCAAGAGTACTGATACCTGCACAGCTTCTAAAGTTAAGAAGTTCAATAGCATAACAGGTACAGGTCGCAGTGCCAACATACCTTCAGCCGGAAATTCGGGGTGTGCTAAAGCCATCTACTACAATTACAGGAATTTTGAGTTACTATATTTTCTCTAAAGCTTACTCTAAAGAATGTCGCGTGTTATTTGAAGTCAGAAATTTATTTCTAAGATATATTGAGCCGTCAGAATAGAAACATGTTATAAAATAAAATAATGGAAGGGCGTCCAAAAGCATGAAGTCCCTGATTCTGAGTAAGTCGTACATCAATTAAAAAGTAATATCACATAGACCATTCATGTTCGTTGATGAGTTCATTGTCCTCTCTCGGATATTTAAAGTTTTTGTTCATAAACCTTACATTGTAATAGTTTGGTAAATACGTGTCTACTGTCTCATAACAGTACCCTGTTGCATATCGTTTGATAATTTTCCAGTTTCACTCTTAAATTATGAGAGGGACCTCCAAAGGAAGCACCAGGTTATTCCCCTAGGAGCTTACAGTCACGGCGCCGGCCGGTGTGGCCGTACGGTTCTGGCGCTTCAGTCTGGAGCCGCGCGACCGCTACGGTCGCAGGTTAGAATCCTGCCTCGGGCATGGATGTGTGTGATGTCCTTAGGTTAGTTAGGTTTAAGTAGTTTTAAGTTCTAGGGGACTAATGACCACAGCAGTTGAGTCCCATAGTGCTCAGAGCCATTTGAACAATTTTTTTTTATACAGGGGAAATTATGGCCACACTATCATGACATTTAAAAATAATTCGCGTAAAATAGTTAGCGTGTTATGCTGTTCGAGGACACGACGTCGTAACTACCTGGACTAAAATAGTGTAGCTAAACAAATTCTCTGCATAAACTTACGAAATTTTATTCTAATTAACTCTATATGACGATAAGCGTTATTTGGAAATATATACGAGTCACTCCCATTAATTTACATTACAGTGTTGAGAATTATTCCTGTGTTGCCTCAGATACATAATAATTTATCGTTGTACATACGGCAACTATAGCAGAAGAGTTGAAACTACACTATGTAGATCAAGAAATAACTATGGCGCGTTCATCAAACAATGAAACATATTTTCCATGTCGCTTAACATATTAAGCAACTATTACACTGCTTGGATAGCGAACACCGTATTTCAGTGAAGACTGGAACAGGTGAGTAATTTTTTCACTCTAGACTTGTTTGTCGAGTACGCTCCACTTACCTACATTTCATTTAAAAATGCTGGCTTTAATGTGGGGGAGCGGGAACGCGTCCTTGAAGGTCAAGAAACGGAAAGTTTTCTCTATACTGCTATTTTTGTAAGCGTAGCGAATGAAAATGCACGAAGGTTCCCATCGGCAGAAAGCGTGGGGGCGGGGTGGGGTGGTGGCGCTCTCTCTCGGCCTCCGTCTCTCTCTCCGAGGCTCAGCTTGCCCCAAATATGCGGGAACCGCTCGAAATACTAGCTCCCTCCACCTCTTCGGCCTGGTCCGTAGTCAGCCTCTGGGACTGGACACTGGCTAACGTTGCAGTGCGCGCCTGACACCAGCATGAACTCCGTCTTGCTGCTCGCTCTTCTGCTAGGTGAGTACCCAGCGCGTTGTAGGCGTTCCAGCAGCGCACCTTGTCTTCTGCTGGCGCATGCTCTCGATTAACGAAATATCTGACTTCTATCTATCGTAATTTTAAATTTCCTCAAGAAATACGCAAGGATGGAGACTACAAAAGAGGAGAATGTAATACCATTTTGTCGAAAACAGACATGGTGAGCCTTTGGATGCACACGAATACAGGTTGATTCTTACAAAAACGTAGTTACCCATTGCGAATAACGCTATTTATTAAAATCAATAGTAAATAACATTAATGCACTTTTAACAAACTAAATTATTAACAGTGTCTGGCTGCTAGTTTTACATTTTTGTTGTAAGAATTAACTTGAAAAAGTAATGATGAATTGGAATATCTACACAGTTCTCTGCAGCAATCCTTTGAAGCGTGCTTCGAGTTAATGGCTTAATATGTAGTGAGAATACTCTGTATATCGTATTGCGGCCGAGACTTCTTCTCAAGGAAGTTGTTACTCTTTACAACCCTTTACACCGTGTAAATGGGGTACATATTTCACAGGTAACAGAAATTTCGTTAAGTAAGAGATAATACTCTGTAGTTTTCTACTCGCCTACAGCAGTTTATAAATATGTTATTGTACAGTGTAAACACTATTCTAACTTTGCATATAACGGCTGTATGCATGACAAGGTTTCGGACATCCGTTTCAGCAGGAGCTTAGTTTGGTTTAAATAGCTGCAAAATTTTTATATGATATGTAAGTTTTGGATCGAAGTGAAACTCTGTTACCACGTTACCAACTTTATAGGCTTTTACCTATTAATGTAATTCTGATAGCTATAAATTAAGACACTGTATGAGATCATTTGATTGTTGTCTGTCGCCAATAAAATCTAAGAACCGTACAGATCAAACATCCATTTTTCTTTGTTGAGATTTATTTTTATTGGTTTCTGTGTAATGTTTTACTGCCATAAAAATGTGTTCCTTGATGACGTCTCTGCATTGCTTGCCAAAAACTTACATTTACAGGCATAATAGTCACCAAGGTATTTAAGATCAGAGATTCATAGTTTTGTGAAATTGACTGAACCAAGACTAATAATGGCCTCTTTAACGATATGAGTCATTCCTAAACTGTTAATCACTTGTAACTTACTTCTAGTAAACATATTATGATTTCATTACTCCATTGCTCTTAAATGATGGGAAGATTGAAAGATGAACTTTGTGATTCATGAGAGGATGTATTTAACCTACAAAAGAACATCAGAAAGATGTCCAGCAATCTTCAGCGGTAGACGCTAGCGATAACTCTTCAGGATGAGCTGTACCAGAAATATTAACAACAGGCGCAGTGAAATACTAAAGAAAGATGTTCATCCCGAAAAGTGTCTTTTAACAGGCCAAAGACGATTTTCAAACTGCATGATGGTAACAATTTGCCTCTACCTAATTGTGTCCCTTTCTTAATACTAATAAACATACAAGTGTGTCTTTGAAAAGCCTGCGCAAATTAATTTGTAGCTGTGCTCTTGTGAACGCTTATATAATCTTTGAAGAACTTTAAAACAAAATTAGTTATTGTTTTACTCAGAAACGAAGAGACTTAAGAAAGCCAATAGAACAACAGCATATTATCTGCAAATAAAACATAAGAATTCAGTGCTTGAGACGTTCGACTCATGTCCAGGAGCAATGGCGTTCGAGCCTCATCTGGCCATTCTGATTTAGGTTTTATGCGAAGTTCCTAAATCACAAGGACAGGAAGGGTGACACGTTTCCTTAATCAAATCACTACTGCTTTCTTCTCCGTTTTCCCCCAACCGTAATGACCTTGCCATCAGGAAGATGTTAAACTCTAACCATCCTTGACACGCAAGATTAAAAATAAAATAAGGCAAATAATGATATAAATCACAAATCTGATATCATGTGGAAGATGAATTTTGAAAAACTGTCATCGCAGTGGGCTATATGCACCTCTCTCTCGTTCGATTTCACATCTGACAGACCAGACACGAAATCGTTTCTTCTAGGTTGACTTTATAAAGATGTAAGAAGCAATTAGTCATTATGTTGTTGAAGCAGTGATTGAAAAAATCGTCTACAGAGCTTTCTGGCAACAGAAAAAGTCCAAACTCGACAGGCTGGAGCATCTTCCTTGGAATAACGTACAAAGAACTGACTAAAATTCATCTCATAAATTAATATGTACTGTATGTATAAAAGAAGAGAACTAAAATATAAGTGTGTAAATAACATACTTTAAATACACTGAAGAATGAAGAATGTCCACTTTTCGAAAAATTTTGTCGGAGATAGCCTATAATCAATTTTAACAGATCGTATCGGTTCGGGCCCATTGAATTTGTTACACTTGTACCACCCGCAATTTTATTCACAGGTTTACAACGGTATTTAAAACACATAACACCTCTGGAAAAAGCTTCTGTGGTCTTTAAAACCATCCAAGCTGTTTTTTCACATACTTTCCGATCTATCTAATTTTTATGAAGTTTCTTGCGTTTCAGAAGCATTCTCACTCTTCTGTAGCATCGTAAATATCATATCAAAGAAGAAATTCTTTCTGGCAATGATTGAATCTAGAATCAACAGCTTTCTTTTAGCTATTCCTTACTGTTTATTTCAGTATATACGGTATTAGCATACGGATATTTATTTCACCGACTGCAGTCCTGTGCACATTCTGGGCATGTTGATGGAAACGTGGTGGCTATATAGTAATTCTGCAGCTTTTAATTAATCGGCGAAGACTTCATCAACATTATCTTTTTATTTATGTTCGGTGGCACGTACTGTAGATTGTGATGTTAATAGATAATGTACCCTTACTATATCAGCAACATTAACGCTGTACTCCCATATCTGAGTTTAAATTTATTGTTGAAACTTGACCTGATGGAATATTTTTCAATATGGACCATCACATATTATCTCAATATTTTAGAAAGTCATATGACTTACAATCAACAACACAAATAAAATGCATAAATGTTTCGTAGTGAATTTTCATGCAGTTTAGTTTTGTTAATAACAGGGAACACAACGCTTCGGAATCTAAGCTCATCATTCTTATATTCTAGGTCACGTTTGATGCGTCTAACATCATGTTTATTTCTTAGAACTGAAAGGTTTTATTCAGTTTGCACCATTTTCAAGGATGACAATCACTATGATCACCCCACTTGTATATGCTGTGCTGTTTAATCAGTTTTTCTATGTCACTTTTCCTACGCTAGATACCATTCTTCTTGATCATCCTACCTCAAGTTGCGATTGAATCGGAACATGTTAATGCAGCTTAAGTCTACCTGTTCATTAATAATTAGCACATTGGGCTCGCATTTTGGAGGACAATGATTCAAATCCGCCTACGGCCATCCAAATTTAGTTTTATCGCAATTTCCTTAAATCGCTACAGGCCACTGTCGGAATGGTTCCGTTCAAAGGGCACTGCTAATTTTCTTTTGCATCCTTGAAACAGTCCGAGCTTGTGCTGCGTCTGTAACGACAAAGATGTCGACGGGACCTTAAACACTAATGTTCCTTCCTTCATGAGTGACTGTATTATACACACAGGAGCTGCTAAACGAACTATTTGCGAGAATAATTTTTGCTTAACACATATCTCTAATTAATTTACGTAATTTTATTTCGTCTAGAAACTTATCAAATTTCAAAACAAAACTGAATCGTTCACGCCTATCTAACTAACCAGTTCCCACTAACCAGTTCCCACTTATGAGAGGGAAAGAAATATAATTTTACGTTAAACTGGGCTGTGTTGCTAAATTCCGATATCCCTAGACATGAATGTGGTATTATAGAACTTTTAAAATCCCAGAAACAGAAGATTTTTGTACTAAAACATCGAACTCAGTTTCATTATAGAGGTTAGAAGAAAATACCATGGCCTCTTTTTATGAAAACGGTCACGTTACACAAACAGTGGTTTACAAAAGCAGTCAAAACTTTTAATCACAACGGCCGAACTGTGGTTTCAACATCACTACTTCACATGATGAATCCAAGAAAAATGTTATTGACACGATGAACTGCTAGAAACTATCTTCAGTGTTAGTCTGTCCGATACGTGCTACGTGGCTCTAGCCACTCTGTCCAGAGCCATCGCCTTCACATTCTGATTCGTCTACTCGCTTCATAGAGCCTTAGAGCGAGATTCATTTTAAGCAGTGTTCTGCGCATCATTGATAGAAACTGCTCTGAACTCTTTCCTGGTTTTGGATGAGCTCAACAGTATAAGACTCGAACTAATTTTCCTTGGGTCCTCCAACCTCGAAGTCGCCGGCATGTTACCACCAGACAAAAAAAAAAAAAAAAAAAAAAAAAAAAAAAAAAAAAGAGAGAGAGAGAGAGAGAGAGAGAGAGAGAGAGAGAGAGAGAGAGAGAGAATGAGAACTTAGGTCACTAGAGGAAAGCTCTAACTCATTCGAAGAAAGACGAGCGAAGGAAACAGCGGTGGAATGTTTAAGATTCCACCACAGCATACGTCAGAGGTGATTCAGTAAAACCACAAAGTCTTTGATCAAAATTTTCAGACGGAGAGTCAAAAAAGAAAACAGTTGCCATTATGGTAATAACTTTATAATACTGCTGTTCAGCTCTAGAGTGGGAATACAGTCAAGCCGGTAAATGAGATCTTGCAGGTCTTGACATTTTCCGGGCGAAAAGAGTATTCCATAAAGTTTCTCGATCGCAGTCGGATAACGTCGACTTTTGGCCACGATATTTCAGCTGACAACCATTCAACCATCTTCAAGTGAGTGTTTTGCAGTGGAGGTAGCTAGTTCATGTCGCTACCTATGTTCCAAAAATAGGCGCGAAAACGCATGCGAAATGGCAGCCTCTTCATGAGCGACCTCTGTCGAGTTACGCGCTCTTCGAATACTGCTTCATCTTGAGCTAAATGTATTTCCACAGGTTCCTTAAGGTTCCTTAATAATTGAATCCCAGGAGGATCTCGTAGAGGCCAAGATTCCCGTGGCAGAGTAATCCATGGAATGTCCTGTGGAAATATAATGCTCAGCCATGGCTGACTTACTGGGCTGCGAAAGGCGAGTGTGGCGATCATGTTCAACGTATCTTTCACGAATTGCACACGTCGTCTGACCAATGTAGGCTTTGCCAGGCTCATAAATTATTCTGTAGATTCCAAGCTGCCGAACCGAGAGGAGTATAAGTCTTTGTACGTGGGCGAAAGATTATTTCGACAAGTTGGTTTCCTAAGATTCTGCCTAATTTCGACGGAACATTGACGAAGTACGTGAGGAACGCCCTGGACTTCAACCGCTCCTTCTCGTCTTTCTCTTTAGGGTGTTCTCGCTTGTTCATCCTTAAAACTGTGCTGACCTGATGCGGCAAATATCCATTATATTTGAACACTGATTGTACGTGTTCCAGCTCCTTTTCAAAGATGTCTCCATCAGACACATGTGCCTTGTGCACCAACGTCCGAAGGACGCCCATAGATTTTGACGGGTGTTGGCAGCTTCGATGTTTGAGTTTAGAGCTCCCATTGTCGAGGTTATTAGCGGCCATGCACAGTTTAGAGTAAAGAAGACTTTGTTTTGAGTGCTTTATAACATTAGAAATTGTCATAAGATAAAAACCTGTGGCTAGTTAACTCTTAATATAAAAAACTGTGAAAAACTAGCTAACCTGTTACATGTTGAAACCTTCTGATGTGTGTCCGCTTATTAATGACTCTGTATAGGAATTATTTTTCTGCAATCAAAGATAGCAGTATGTTAGAGACGTGACCACGGAAGCAGCAGTCATGATGTGATGCTTACAAGTAATGTCGTATGTCGAAGAATATCAAAATAAACCCCTTGAAGATTATGTTTATGCAGGAATGAGTCATGTGTAGAAGCCTCTAGTTGTGCCTGAATCCATACTGGAAGCGGCTCGTAAGGCCTCTTCTTTCAAAGATCCATATAAGACGATTTTTGACCATTCGTTCTAGAGTCTTTCTGGGGCAGCGTGTGAGGCCCTTGCTACAATAGCGACTTGCGTGCAGATCAATCATTCCTCGTACCAAAAGACCAAATTTTGTTAAAAGAGGAAAGGAGACTTTCCTTAGATGGAGCACGTAGAATTTCCATCATGTCATAACGTATGTCATGATGTCAAGGGAGGCAGTCAATATAGCATGAAGTTTCCATATAAGGCAGGATCATTTGTAGACCCCATCGTTTCTCGAACTAAATTTTGGTTTCAACTTCTCCATACTTTGCAAGTGGATGCGAAAATCTAATCTCTGGTTCTGAGAAGATGTTAAGCTGTGAAAATATTGTCATTGCCTGCGGGTACTTCGTGTTCTGTCCTTCTGAGCGCCTCATTCCCCACTATGGCCATCATTTTAACTGTGCTAGCTTTTCCTAAAATCCTCCTTACTGACTCCAGTATTTTAGTGGATGAGGTGCAGCTGTTAATGGCATCCAGAAATTTCTGCCTTTCTATTTTCTTTCTCTTTAATCAACTCCCCAGGCTTTGTATTTCGCCATTCGAATGTTCAAATGTGTGTGGATTCCTAAGGGACTAAACTGCTTAGGTCAACGGTCCCTAGACTTACAGACTACTTAAACTAACTTAAACTAACGTATTCTAAGAACAAGACACACACCCATGCCCAAGGGAGGACTCGCACCTCCGGCGGGAGGGGCCGCGCAATCAGCGACATGACGCCTCAAACCCCGCTACTACTCCACGCGGCTCGCTATTCGAACTTCCGCGAAGTTCTCTCCAGAAGGATTTGACTTGAACATTCGTACTGGATCAAATTGTCTTATTGAAGAGCGACTCTGCTCCTTCTACCATGGAACAAGCTTTCTGTTCAAATGGGCTGAAGATTTTGGCATGGACGCCTCGGCAGTTCTGTAGGACACTGTCTTGTGGTTAGAATACGTCAAGTTTGTTACACAGAGTCTAATTTACCTTACTGAGCATCCATTTGGTGATCCAGTGTCGGGTGTTACTCTTTCAGGGAGAGACAGCTGTATAGGGTAGTAGTAATCGGAGTCATGGTTCCTTTCCATTATAATCAATCCGCGAGAGGTGGAGATTAGAATGCAAGGTCGACGTGAGAGATCGACTGTGAAGGTTGTTTTCAAGAGAGATAGGTCTTTTAACACGGTTCTTTTGGAGGCTTGTACAGATGAGGAACGAGCCTTCCCCTGAATATTGAAGTTCTTATATTGCATTGTAGGGTGGAAACCAGTTAAAGAGGACGTGTCTTCTTCTCCTTTCTGCAGAGTGAAGTGGAAAGGACCATGTAGGATGGGAGAATAGTGAAACTGGGAGGTTCACTTATCATGTCTTCAACGTTGAGTAATGCTTCGAAGTGTGAGATGTCGCAGATGTAATGAAACATCAGATGTTTATCTTCCTCTTCATGTTTGGGGTGTTACTTTTTTCGTCCGGCTTTTGAAAGAGATGATGCACTGGATGGCGCACAGGACACAGTTCTTGTAGATATCAGGGGCGATCAAAAAGTTTCCATTTGAGGGCTTTGCTTCAGCGTATATGCAACATAGCGCGACTCCGATTTGTGTGGACTAGTGTGACATTCGCGTCTTTCCAACGAGAGTGTGGTAAACGTGGAAACGTGAACTATGGCGACGTTATTACCAAATGCGTCCAAACCGGTAGACATCCATCGGAGAAAGGAGAGTGTGTATGATTCACCATGTGCATCGGAAACCACCGTTGTGGAACAGTGCTCCTGAATCATGATAACGCACGTTCCCATATCGCAAACTTCGTAATACAGAAGTTACGCAAGTCGAAGTGGAAGACACTCAAGGATCCACTTTACAGTTCTGATTTCTCCACATGCGATTATCACGCCTTCGTCCCCTTAAAAAAACGCCCTGATAGGTCGACGATTCCCGTCGGACGAGGACTTCTTCGCGGAGAAGGACACAATATTTTACCAAACGGATGTCTTTAACTTGGTGGGACGGTGGGATGATTGCCTTGATGCTCACGGCCATTTTTCTGGTTTGGCATACCAATTCTAGACTTCATAGCCTCAGAACGGAAACTTCTTGATCGCCCCCTCATATTTTGTAATGGAATCATTTTCAAGAACCGTCTACCTTGGCCTTTGGTGCGACAGATTCAGTGGTTGGCCCCTTCTTATATACACACTTGCTTGAGTTAGTGGGAACTGTCCCGTCTAATGGTTGGGTCTGCGTTGGAGCACTTGAGTACTCCGTGTTGAAGCAAAGAATTTGAGGCGTAAAAAGTTTACATTAATATAATGAGTTTACATTAGCGAATCAAATGCTCAAATACAGGCACTGCTCTTCCCTTGCTCTCCCTTTACCCATCGCGTTATATTAATCAAGTCAGTGGCATTTTCCACTTTTATAAGAGCGCTGCAGTGCTCATATCCATAATATATTTGCACGCTACAACCAATTTTGTTGTAATTTAGAACACTGTGCGGTTGTGGTGTTACTTGACAAACTCTATTTGTGGCCAAATTATTACTTCAGTTATTGGTAGAATTTTCCACACACAGATTTGAGTATGCTTTCTGTTTCTGCTTAGGTGACAACTTGTCAGGAGAGCTTCCCTCCCGTAATCTCTTTAAATGCTGGCTGGGTGTTAATACTACCAAATGGCGTACCTAAACCACTGAGAGTTTTAAATGGTTGAGATATGAGATCAATTTGCTTCACACGAACAACTACGGAATATACAGGTTTCTCAAACCGGATGTGGCCTCTGATGTGTTTGCGTTTTGGCGCCACATGAAAGGTTTTAACTTGTAGCTGTTCGTGAGCAGTGGAGACACGTTTTTCTTGTGCTAACTTGTGTGATTGGTATGAAAGTGACCCGACGAAGTTCGTGTAACATAGTTTTTATTTTTATTTCTATTTTTGATTGACACTTGCCAGTTCTCTTCATTGTTCCGAGAAGGTTCTATCAAGTCGCAGCTCCAGAACTTTCACGTTACGTAAATGTGAAGTTATGTCCAAGAGTTGCTGTCTTAAGCTCCTTCTATATCGCAACGTACAGCGTTACGACACAACAGCACACCTTACTTGTAGCCGACCGTGTTTCTTCACGCTTCATTTCTCAAGAGCCTTTAATGTTTCCAATCACCGAACTTGGCAATCATTGCTATACAAGACTGTCACACCTTGCTGTAATCAAAGAATTTCGACTAACTTACAGATTGGATTTCGTCATACCTATCTTTCAGTCGACAATCACACAGTATTATTACAGTAAATCATGAATTTTTTCATAGACTTGTACTCCACAAACACATAAAATGTTAAAAATCTCAGAATCGCACCCATGAAACTTTGTTTACTAAGGCAACGCAAGTCAGCTGCTACAATGACGACGGAAAAGGAAGCATCATTAAGCATTATTTCCTCGAATGCGTTCGATGTATACATATAGTGTCCTAGTAACAGTTCAACACGAACAGTAAAGAAGAGCACTATGCAATGTGTGGCCCTGGATAAAGCTCTAGATTCTTCTGCCTTAAAGGTAGTTTTCAAATCCTCGTCATTCCATCTTGATTTGTTTCCCATGGTTTATCTAAATCACTCCAGATAATAATCTATGGATGCTACTATGGTAATACTACAGCGGCTCCCTTATTTGTCCAAAGATGCGTCATTAATAAAATCGACATCGACGAACGTTGCATTCTAAGCTTCCGAATTCCTGTCAGTATTGAAGAACAAAGCACTATCCGTTTCTTCTTGACTAACAGCATTCAATTTGGATTAAAAGGTTTACTGGTTCGCTTAAATGAAAAAGAATCTCCATCCAGCGTCAGTTTCACAGATGGCGTTTCCGCTTTCATAAGACAACATATTTTTTGTCAACACAAACTTAAAGCATGCATGAGCCTGTAAAGATTATTAATGAACATAGTCAGACTGTCAGTATTTGCCATACTCACATATTAATAGCCACAGAGGACGTAAACGCATTAAACTTGTTCAGTAATTGGTTCAGACAATTATCATGTCTAAAAAGCTGTTAGAAACTCACATATCAGACGATGACGCAAAAGCCGTGCTGCTTCGAGCTTCACAAATTATGTGAAAATAGAGCAGCCGGCTGAACGGATTTCAGCGAGCGAACTTAATGAGGCAGAACATTGCGAAAGGTAACTGGTAGGAATGTGTCACACGAAATCTCGTTCTGTACTTAACTGCCTGGAAATTATCCGGTAGTACATTCGTTCGAAAGCTGTCATGATATCTGCAGCGAGAACAGTAGCATATTAGCACTACACGGCACGAACGTGACACGCAATGGCAACCCGCTGACACACTAATTAACGTAGGACCCGCCACTAAAGGAGCAGTTAATATATGAAACATGTACTGCAATGGACATTTATTGCGATTAAAAACCTGATTCCATAGTAATAAGCTATTTATAAGCGAAGAGTTTGCGGCGCGAAAAAACACGTTTCTCTAAATAAAATAGATAATAATGTAATTCAATAAAAACACAAATCTCAAAGTCCCTCATAATTCAAAATTGTAGTATACTCAAATCCTCGATCATTCTTTTCACGGAGAGAGCTGTGCTTTCCCTAGGTCACCTACGGAAAGTGTCGGGATGGTTTCTTTATCAAGGCCGCGACTTATTCCGATCCTCGACACTCTCCAACTGAAGCTGTGCTCTTTTGAGAGTTACTTCGATGTCGCCAAGTCACTTTTTGTTAAGGCTTTTGGTGAGGCACTTAATTGCACTTTACGTCATGGAAGCTGTAACCGTAGCTGGACAAAGAATCAGCGAAAGGTAATACAAAAAATAGCGTCTCGTCTGACAAAAATATACGAATATCCCTAACTTGCAGCAGGAGAGACACCAGCGCCTCAAGTCGCGAGAAAGTAGGTACTCTCTTAACGTCATACGCGCCGTACGATTGATTGCTTGTAATTTATTTTCTGCTTTATTTACGAAACAGTTATCATATTTATATGTTCCAAATGTTCGTACAATAGGAAGAGAGAAAAGTGCAAACAGAGCCAAAACGCTCGGATGAAATTACCCAAGCTACAACGTCTTCATCAAGAAATGCTTTCGAAAATTGCATGTAATTGGAACCTGCCCTGCTAACAGCAATAGAATGTGAGCACAGTGCAGGGGGTGAGCAAAAATATGGAAACACCCCAAACCATGCCTAATACGGTGTGGAAAACTGTTGGCATTCAAAATAACTCCCAGGAGTCTCGTAATGGAGATATACAGATTTTGTACGGTTTTCCGGGTAATATTATACAAGTCTCCCTGCAAACTAGTGGCAAGTCCAGGTAATAATGATGGAAGTGGATAGCTATCAGCCGGCCGCTGTGGCCGAACGGTTCTAGGCGCTTCAGTCCGGAACCGTGCTGCTGCTACGGTCGCAGGTTCGAATCCTGCCGCGGGCATGGAAGTGTGTGATGTCCTTAGGTTAGTTAGATTTAAGTAGTTCTAAGTCTAGGGGACTGATGACCTCAGATGTTAAGTCCCATAGTGCTTAGAGCCATTGGAACCATTTTTTTTATAACTATCACGCACCTTTCTCTCCAAAGCCTCAACAATATTGAGATCTGGGTGACTGCAGTAGCCAGGGGAAAAGCGACAATTCATCCTCGTACTCACAAAACCAGTCGTTGAAAGTGCGAGCTGTGTGAAAAGGGACCCTGCCGTCTTATAACACAGCATCGCCATTTGGCTATTAATTTTGTACCGTGATATGGACCCTATCAGCCAAAATGGTCACATAATCCTTGGTAGTAGTGCGACCTAACAGAGAACCATGGAGTCCATAGAATAGCTAGATATGGCTGCCCAGATTATCACCCAGCACCCGCCATATTCACACTTGGGAAGTAAACACAGCCATCAGTTTGACACAGTGTGCATGAAGAGTCATCGGGCATTTATATCACTGATAATTCGTTTTGGAATTCCAGTTCGCTCTGTATTCCCTGCTTGTGGTGCTCCCTTCGCGTTGTTTTGGTGCTGACTGCGTTAGCGAGTGCTACATTCCGTTCTGCAGTGACTTTTGCAACTGTCGTCCTCTTCTTTTTCGTCAGTGTTTGTCTTCAGTGACCATCTTGTTACAACCACTCAACGAACAATTTCGTCCGCGTTGTGATTTAGCAGACAACGCTTCTCTGCTTTCCCTGTGTGCGATATAAATCTTCGGTACGATGCCTCTTGAAACATCAAACACTTCAGCTACCTTGGTTACGGAAGCTCCCAGCATACGAGCTCCAACCATTTGCTCACGTTCGAATCCACTTATCTTAGACACAATTCACTCACAACTACACAGCACACTGCTGTGACCGCGACTGACACTCGTAACGCATTGATGGCATCGCACAGGTACCGTTCGTACAATAGTGCAAACTGCAGACTTGACTAGTATCTTCATTCATGGGCAATTATGCATTTCTCGCCGTGTTTCCATATGTCTGTCGACCACATGTAATTCATGCATAGTAAGCTTGTATTTCTGTTGCTCCCTGCTGTTATTGTGATAGATACTTTCCTTGACACGCAAAAATTTTGCAATATCTCTTATGGTTTTCTTACATATCACATACTTCCACTTCAAAAGCAGACTAGGTTGAAGATTCTGAATTTTGTGGCTGCGATGTTTCTGGCTCTTGCGCAGCGACCATAGTGGAATTGGTTTCTTATATGTGTTAAAATAGATTAATTTTTTTTGACGTTTTATTATCATGCTCGGGTGGTAGTTTTAACTTCAGCTACAGTTTTGGTGGCTTATTTGACATCTTAAGTAATGTAGATGCTGCATTCCATATCAGGTTCCTATTCTCCGCGCGACCGCTACGGTCGTAGGTTCGAATCCTGCCTCGGTGTGTGTGTGATGTCCTTAGGTTATTTAGGTTTAAGTAGTTCTAAGTTCTATGGGACTTATGACCTCAGAAGTTAAGTCCCATAGTGCTCAGAGCCATTTGAACCTATTCTCCGCATTCATAAACGTATTTGGTTCGACGTGTAGCGAAGTAAACTTCACATCATTGTGTGGATGTAAGACGTCTTTCTGTAGTAACTTCTGTCTTGTGCTACTTACTGCCTATTTTCTGTTACTAAAAAGAAACGTTACTCTGCATTAAATTTCTGTATGTTACAAGAGAATCACATCCAAACAATAATGTCAGACGCTGTTTCATGCATCTGAGGTCTCTTAGAAGAGTTAAGAATGATAAACATGACGTTTTCTTTTTGTTACTTTTACAATTTATTGCACTAAATACGCCCATTTTTGTGAAACCCTTGTTACACTCAAATTAAAAGACACCATTCGCATTCATCGGATATCATATTCAACAATGTAGCTTACTGGCCTCATGGAGCGCTGCTATCGCATCGTACAACAAAACTGAGATAAAGTGTCACGACTGGATGCATTAATCGTTGGTATTACGTCTCTAATAATCTCAGGGTTAGTGGGTCGTTATGCTACCTTGAAATGCCCGTAACAGAGCATCATCTACGTTTCTCCTCGAAGAATTTTCTCCAGATTCCTACCCGAAGACGTGTCGCTCATTTCCTGGAGTTAATGTGCCGTCTTATTTGGGTGTATGAAAAATGGGATCGTGAAGCGAGCAGCAGTAGCGGAATTCGGCGGGGGAGGCGTGGAGGCGGCGACCTTGCGAGCGACCTCCCGCGAGCGCATTCCGGGTCAAGGATTCGCGGAGAAAGGCCGGCCTGTTCGAGCGCCAGTACGGCGCCAGCCCCACGTGCAGCTAGAAAGCCTCTTCGGGATCTGTAATTAGATACACTTTTCGTGCTCTGGCGGGGGCCTCTGCAAACAACTGGGTCAAGCTTGCGGCTATGCGGAAAGCGGCGTCGTATTTCCAGTAGTTAAAGGTCGCGCGTGGTGCACGTACTTACTCAACAGTATCATCTGCACTCGCACCAAATGTTGATTTCGTGACTCCCCGGGCAATAGTTACAATAGCGTCAGGAAATGCACGTCCTTAGCAGGCTCTGTTCCGCACCAGCTTTCTCTCGTTGCGAAAATAGCAGTCGTGATTATGTTAGTGAAATTTTTCTTGTCTGACCCAACCCACATGTTGCTAACGTTGTTTCAAGTACGCAGGAGAAGTTTCGCTGGGAAGCCCTCACACACCTTCTACTTAGTTTCGATTTCTCCTTATGCGCTTTTCATATTTTAGGAACCTTGAAGGAAGACATTCGTGGCTGTGGATTTGCTTGGTTCGAAGAGGTGCACCCCTGGGTAGTCATGGTTTTTAGGCAGCAGGAAACATTTTTCGATGAAGGCTTTGACAGTCTTCTCTCACAGAGGGATAAATGTTTTAACAGTTATGACGATTACTTGTAAAATAGAAAACAGTTTACTTACTTTTTTCCATTTGTCTCGTTTTCATTTGACTGCCTCTGATAGCTGAAAATACAGGTTGGCGAAATGGTTCAAAAATGGCTCTGAGCGCTATGGGGCTTAACTTCTGAGGTCATCAGTCCCCTAGAACTTAGAACTACTTAAACCTAACTAATCTAAGGACATCACACGCATCCATGCCCGAAGCAGGATTCGAACCTGCGACCGTAGCGGTCGCGCGGTTCCGGACTGAAGCTCCTAGAACCTCTCGGTCACTCCGGCCGGCTGGTTGGCAAAACCTGTTAAGTGCAAATGTTCACGACAGGGATATTTGTGGTTGGGTTTTGGAAAGAGCGTTAAATATAGGAATCACTTGATTCACTGGATCTATCCATAGATGAGTTGCAAGATTTACACAGCGGCGCCATCTTCGCTGAAGAGCAGTAATGTAATGTGTAACCACTAAAAATGGTTCAAATGGCTCTGAGCACTATGGGACTTAACTTCTAAGGTCATCAGTCCCCTAGAACTTAGAACTACTTAAACCTAACTAACCTAAGGACATCACACACATCCATGCCCGAGGCAGGATTCGAACCTGCGACCGTAGCGGTCGCTCGGTTCCAGGCTGAAGCGCCCAGAACCGCTTGGCCACTACGGCCGGCTGTAACCACTAAAACTTGGGCAAAAGTTATTGACTTGAATGAATGGCGTGACGCGTTTCACAATGAAGTTATACCCTTAATGAACACGATGGAAGGTGAGCAGATTTATAAAACCGATTTAAGTTGTACACCTAAAGAAGTCCGCTCATCGCGAAGTGTGCATTTCAAGTGGCAGACGTCGCTAAGGATTGTAGTGTGGAGCGCCCATGCAACAACTCACTCTACATCCTCCAACACGTTACTTTAGCAAGTAGATACGTGTTTCTAAGGATAATGATAATTTATCAGTAACTGACAGGTCAGTTTGGAGGTTGAGTAGTGCAATACATGCTGAAACCACTAACTCTGGTTCAAGTAGTCGCAAAATCTGGCGTAGTCACGAAACAAATTATGTCGCAGTTCTTTTAAAGTGTTTACTTCCCATATGCCGTGGAAGAGCGTTCTTCTTTTGATTTGCAGGGAAATATTGTGACTGCTACTTGGTGTGTAATTTTTTGGAAAATTCAAGGTGGTTATGAAGCGGATTGAAGATCGTATTCTCCTCATCGGTTTCAATTTACACCACCATCGAGGGATTCAATTTTGATGTTGATGTGTGTTCTACACAATCAGTTTTGTTCTCCGTTTTTTGCAGACGTAGTCCAGTAGTCTTCGATTGCAGATAAATACGATAACTTCACACATGAGAGGTATAAAACATCTTCCGAACGTATTTTTAATGTTGAAAAGCAAAGTGAATTGGAAGATTGCTTGATGCAGGCATTAATGAAGTACGCATTCTGTGTTAAGCAACTCTGTTTTCCGCACTTTATATTCTGTGGACATGTTCCTCCTCGAAAGATTTTGCCAAGAGCTACCAAAACTAACTTTTTGAATTCGATGACTGATCATGCCCACTACCGTGAAGTGGAGTGCAATTGAAGACGGCATACATTATGTGAATGCTTGTAATTTGTATGTAGATCTGTTACATACAAACCAAAACTTCTACAACTGCGATCGCAGTTTGCGTTAACCCCTCGTTTTCATAATATCTTGTGCAGAAAAGGTCTCAATCGCATTGTTGTCTGCGAGATGAAAGGGGATTGTTCTGACACCGAATCGGAAAGAATTTCTTCATCAGCACTAATTTCTACTTATTCTTTTCGATACAGGAATGCTTTGTATTAAGTGTATCTGTTTACTATAAATGACTGTGGTGAATAAGCATAGAGTGTAATAACGTGGATGTGTTACTCTGAAGAAAGGTGTGGATCAAGAAGAGTGTTAAAATATGCCCTACCCCTCTTCAGTAGCACCAAAGGAGCTGCAGAGTTTATATTTGTCACTTGACAGATGGATTAATATTCACGTTGTCATATTGCCTCATTTCATGAAAGGATGCGAATTATGTGGTGATATGAGCGAAAACATAGGTTCACAGTCTGACTTCATCATTCGCTATCTCCTTGGTGCCGGCCGAAGTGGCCGTGCGGTTAAAGGCGCTGCAGTCTGGAACCGCAAGACCGCTACGGTCGCAGGTTCGAATCCTGCCTCGGGTATGGATGTTTGTGATGTCCTTAGGTTAGTTAGGTTTAACTAGTTCTAAGTTCTAGGGGACTAATGACCTCAGCAGTTGAGTCCCATAGTGCTCAGAGCCATTTTTGAACCATCTCCTTGGTAGTGAAATCCTGATGACAATTTCTCCCGTCATTGGGATTCGAACGGGCTTCCTCCGAGTCAAACTCTCCTGCACTGGCATCCGTTAGTGATACCGGTCACGGGAATATGACACGTGTAGTATTATCACGTATAAGACACAATGAAGTCCTAATCCGAAGGCAAGGTTGTCAATGGTGTTCAACACTCAATACTGAAAGAATTAACACCAACGTACACTGAGAACAGAACTGATCTCCTGTACGGATATTGCAGATGTTTATACAAACATAGAATAAACGAGAATATTCCAGAATATACAAACCTTACAATCATAAGGTATTTCAAGAACCTTTAGAAATGATAGATATTAAATAAGAAATAACTGCTGGTTGTCGGGTTTGAATTGGCGAACATACAACATGCCAGCCAGCGACGCTGACCTGTGCACCGCACTGCATGCACTACAGCTCGCTCAATAATACACAGTCCAGTCATATCAATGTGGCCATCGCCTACGTTCAATGTCAGTGTGCAATAACCACTCACAGACGGCAGATGGCAGCACTATCAGTGGAGGGTGTATACAGCTTGTCGGAGGTACATAGAAACAGTGCAGTCGTTATCGTAATGCGGAAACAAAGCGACTTATCTCATGTTCTAAAGGGCATGATGATTGGCGTTCGGGCCGGCCGGTGTGACCTAGCGGTTCTAGGCGCTTCAGTTCACTGGTACGGATGTGAGCCGCCACCTGCAGTTGGCTGCACCCTGTACTCTTCATGGCACCCGGAAGGACCCATTTTTCGTCTGTAATGACTCCATCTGGTATTCACACGGGGTACACATTGGCTTTCTTCCCCTTCTTGGTAGCCATGTCCCTAAGGGGCCCCATAACGCGCCTAACATTGGAGCTTCTAACAACCAGTAATCCCACCCTTTGTGATTGCCCAGATCTTGCAGGCTGAGAGGTTTACTCTGAAACAGGACGGGCGACAGCATCAGGCTGAGCGACAGTGTCAGCCACAGACAGCACCTGGAACCTGTCTGTCAGACTAACTGGGGAGGCCTTAAATGAGGCCCCCTGGGAAGTCTTTCGCCACCTGCCACGCCCCGAGGCGACCTCCCACTCGACCACGGGTGAGGGGTCAACCTCAGTGTGAGCAATAACCAGGCTGGTCACCGGTGAGGACTGATCGGAGGACTCGGACGTGCTGGACGTCTGTTGGATCCCCACGGCCGGCCCACACTAGTGATGTCAATTCACTGCAGTTTCAAATAGTATAACTGAAGCCATCACAGCCTGAAGCCGAGAACGAAGATTCACCAGCTCGGGTCGCATCCGCACACAACAGTCACAGTCTTATCCACTCTAAAGACCGTGGAAAACTACATTACTAAGACAAATGAACTGTAGATACGTGCTGCAGAACTCTACTCTAGACCCTGACGAAAACGCAAGAACTGTATCTAATAAATCAGATTAATACGCAGAGATTCAAAAACCGAGCTACCGAAGCACTCAAGTGAGACTAAATAATTCGCCCCTGATTAGGAATTTGTAGTATGTCACAAAATCGGTTTACTTTCCGACGGAAACGAAATCGCGAGGATTGTGTCTGTTAGATATTAAATTAACACCCACAAACTCAAGAAACTAAATTGTCAAAGCACACAGATGATATTATACAATTCGCTCCTGGTTAGTAACTCGTAAAAGTCACAAAATCGATTACTTCCCTGTTGCTGCTTCTGTCTTGGCCGGCTGCCACTGCCTGACTGGCTGACCGGCTGACTAACGTCAAACCGAAATGTTGACTGTACGGCTGAACAATATGTTGAGGGATCTTACCCCAATACTGCACAGCTACTAAATTACCCTGTACAGGGATGATACGCGTCAGACCTACGTGTATGATATCGGCCCAAAACGTGCTGAACGTATGGGATTGCATAACAGACAGGCTCCACACTCTTCTACGAGGATCACCAGGTGTCATACAAAATCTGCACTTCTTGGTGAAGAGAATTCGACGCCTTTGATATAGTTTCTATTCCAAAAGTTCCTGAATCCACCCTATTCATGCACCACTGTGCTATGCGGATTTTACTGTTGTTTGTAATGGGCATTTAGAGACCAAACAGACTGTATGGAGACTGGAGACAGTTGCGAACTTCCTGAATCAACAACCCCCCCTCTCCGCAGTTGCCTCCAGTAACACGCAATTCTGTTGTTCTGTCCTCAGCGTATACTGGGCAAGTTTACAACTTTGGAACAAACTGCAGGAAGTGATCCATGAGAGAATAAGGAGCAAAAGAGGCCATTTGGACATATGGCTGGAAATTCGTTCCTAGGGAGATTCATCCGTTTGAATGTAAAGAGAAAAGATCTTTGGCAGCGATCTTGATATCTGTACCGGGCAGAGGATCCGCCTGCATCAGGAAAAGCAAACGACCGTGTAAAACATTCGCCCCAACTGAGACTATCTGTATGACTTACATCGTGTGCAAGCCTTATTACAATAGGACTTGCCCCTGCGGTAACGGTTTTGTTCGTTGCACAGGATTTCTGTCTTACATCCTACTCTTCGGTGAGGCTACCTTTATGAGGGGTGGTATTTTCAGTCCTCGTAACACCCACCTGCGGGTTACGGAGAATCCCCATTCTATAGTGGCAGCAAACCATCAGTACAGGTTCATCCTCAAAGTCTGGCCAAGGCTTATTGGCGCCGCCGCAAGGGACCAGTCATCTCTCCACGACGATTCACGTGCGAGGCATATCTGTACTTCCTGAGAGTGACACTGTCTTCCTGCTGGTAGTCGTTCCTTTAGTGGTACGAAGAGTAATGTGGCTACTACATGATGGTACATCGGGTCGCTGCCATGTTGAGTGTGGAGCTGAGACACTAGTACAGACAGAACATTCCCACTTGTGTGGTGTGTTCTCATGTGTCCTTCAAGTAATTGAAAACTATGCTGCCAAAGATCTTTTATGCTCACCTTCAAGTGCGTGTAGCTCCCATGGAACGCATTTCCTGCTGCCCGTCCGTTTGACCATTCTTACTCTTTATGCTCAGGTATCGGTTCCTGTGGTTTGTCCCCATTGAGAAAAATTATCCACTATATTAAATAGATGTTCGTAAGAGGCTTTTGTTAACTGATAATTTAGGAGGCAGACAACTACCACAGAGTACATCTTGAACGATTTTCGTGTCACATAATGAATGAATGATCGAATGATATCGATGTAGTGAGCGGCGATTCCGCAGACAACTTCTGGTTTTATTAACGCGTCTTGCAATGAAACGACAATATGTGAAGGTCTAAATTTGAAATGATCCTTCGATGAGTTTTGAAACAATGAAGCGTGTAAGCAAGCCGTATTATCCGTTTCACTATTGGAGGTAACGCGCTCTCTACTGAGCTGCACTAAAGAAGACAGGGCCGGCCGCGGTGGTCTAGCGGTTCTGGCGCTGCAGTCCGGAACCGCGGGACTACTACGGTCGCAGGTTCGAATCCTGCCTCGGGCATGGATGTGTGTGATGTCCTTAGGTTAGTTAGGTTTAAGTAGTTCTAAGTTCTAGGGGACTTATGACCTAAGATGTTGAGTCCCATAGTGCTCAGAGCCATTTAAAGAAGACAGGTTTACTTTTACATCCGTTAGACAAGTGGTTTTACGTAGTGACGTCTTATTTATCCAACTTCATTTGCATGCACATTTATATTTTCTACGTTCATCGATTAAATTCAATATCTCGTTGTTATACGAGGGTTTTTACAGGATCTTGTCTTTTTGCCCATACAATCCAATGTCATTTTCAGTACTGCATGTCTCAAAGCGACTCAATCGTCCTCTGTTGTGTTTCTTTCCCCAGTTGCAGTCAATGGTTGTCTCAAATTTTCCTTGAAGCCGGCCGTTGTGGCCGAGTGGTTCTAGGCGCTTCAGTCTGGAACCGCGTGACGACTACGGTCGCAGGTTCGAATCCTGCCTCGGGCATGGATGTGTGTGATGTCCTTAAGTTAGTTAGGTTTAAGTAGTTCTAAGTTCTATGGGACTGATGACCTCAGCTGTTAAGTCCCAGCCGGCCGCGGTGGTCTAGCGGTTCTAGGCGCTCAGTCCGGAACCGCGCGACTGCTACGGTCGCAGGTTCGAATCCTGCCTCGGGCACGGATGTGTGTGATGTCCTTAGGTTAGTTAGGTTTAAGTAGTTCTAAGTTCTAGGGGACTGATGACCACAGATGTTAAGTCCCATAGTGCTCAGGGCCATTTGAACCATTTTTTTGTTAAGTCCCATAGTGCTTAGAGCCATTTCAGCCATTTTTTTTACACTGTCAACAATCAGTGGTTCTTTCAATCTATCCAGGACCCTTCTCCTTTATTTAACACCTGTATGCATGGTATTTTGTTGCAGTTAATCATCAGTTTGTTCCCTGCATGTCATGACCTGATGCCACCTACTATCCTATTTGCTCTATTATTTCCATTAGACTCCACATCTTTCACAATGACAGTCCTCATATCTCCGTAATGCTCCTCCTTATGCAAAAACTTGGGATGGTGCACATAATAAAAGGAAACCGTTAAACTAAGGAAGTTTCGTATCTTCCTCCACTTATCATTTGACTTGCACGTGCCTCACATACAAAACAATAAATTGTATTTCTTGTTAATGTTTCTTTTGCGATGGTTAACGGTTCATGCTGGGTGTAGCTGCTCTGACAAACAACAGGCCATACGAGCAAACGCGTTGCGTCTTTATATGTGATTACTAGTACTTTAGGTACTAGGTTCAAAAATGGTTCAAATGGCTCTGAGCACTATGGGGCTTAACTTCTGAGGTCATTAGTCCCCTAGAACTTAGAACTACTTAAACCTAACTAATCTAAGGACATCACACACATCCATGCCCGAGGCAGGATTCCAACCTGCGACCGTAGCGGTCGCGCGGTACCAGACTGTAGCGCCTAGAACCGCTGGCCAGCCCGGCCGGCTAGGTACTGGGGCTACGCACGGCCCTATTTAAAAAGAACAGCTCGATGTAGTCATAGGAAAGACGAAGTAAATATTCCTGAATTCCAATCAAGAACAACTGCCAAGATAAGAAACATAGTAGATATCCTCGGTGTAAAAAAGCAGCTTAAATTACTTAACGAAGGCAAAGCCTCGGGTCCAGATTGTATACCAGTCAGGTTCCTTTCAGATTATGCTGATCCAATAGCTCCACGTTTAGCAATTATGTACAACCGCTGTCTCATAGAAAGATCCGTACCTAAAGACTGGAAAATCTTTCAAGTCACACCAATACCCAAAAAGGGAACTCGGAGTAATCCGTTGAAATACAGGCCCATATCACGAACGTCGATTTGCAGTAGGATTTTGGAACATATATTGTATTCGAACATCATGAAGTACCTCGAATAAAACGATTTATTGACACATAGTCAGCACGGATTCAGAAAATATCGTTCTTGCGAAACACAACTAGCTCTTTATACTCATGAAGTAATAAGTGCTATCGACAGGAGACGTCAAATTGATTCCATATTTTTAGATTTCCAGAAGGCTTTCGACACCATTCCTCACAAGCGTCTTCTAACCAAACTCCGTGCCTATGGAATATCGCCTCAATTGTGTGACTGGATTCGTGATTTCCTGTCATAAAGGTCACAGTTCGTAGTAATTGGCTGTAAGTCATCGAGTAAAACAGAAGTAATATCCGGCGTTCCCCAAGGAAGTGTTACAGGCCCTCTGTTGTTCCTGATCCATATTGACGACATAGGAGACAATCTGAGTAGCCGTCTTAGATTGTTTTCAATAATGCTGTCATTTACCGTCTTGTAAAGTCCTCAGATGAACAAAACGAGCGGTGGCCGAGCGGTTCTAGGCGCTTCAGTCCGGAACCGCACGACTACTACGGTCGCCGGTTCGAATCCTGTCTCGGGCACGAATGTGTGCGATATCCTTAGGTTAGTTAGGTTTAAGTAGTTCTAAGTTCTATGGGACTGATGACCTCAGGTGTTAAGTCCCAAAGTGCTCAGAGCCATTTGACCAAAACGAATTGCAAAATGATTTAAGTAAGGTATCTGTATGGTGCGAAAAGTGGCAATTGACCCTGAATAAAGAAAAGTGCGAAGTTATTCATGAGTACTAAAAGAAATCCTCTTAAT
The DNA here is from genome assembly GCF_023898315.1 of Schistocerca nitens. Taxonomy (NCBI): domain Eukaryota; kingdom Metazoa; phylum Arthropoda; class Insecta; order Orthoptera; family Acrididae; genus Schistocerca; species Schistocerca nitens. The sequence goes on along the minus strand of NC_064616.1, from coordinate 552,388,985 downwards.
TTCGATTATGCGATAAGTCACACAAATCTGAAGGCTGTAAATTAAAGTAAATACTTAGGGATTACAATTAAAAATAACCTAGATTGGAATGATCACATAGATAATGTTTTGGATAGAGGAAACCAAAGACTGCGATTCATTGGCAGAACACTTAGAAGGTGCAACGGGTCTACTAAAGAGGCTGCTTACACCACGCTTGTCCGCCCTATTCTGGAGTATTACTGTACGGTGTGGGATCCGCATCAGGTGGGACTGACGGATGACATCGAAAAAGTTCGAAGAAGGGCAGCTCGTTTTGTATTATCGCGAAATATGGGAGAGAGTGCCACATATATGATACGTGAATTGGAGTGACAATCATTGAAACAAAGGCGTTTTTCTTTGCGACGGGATCTTCTCGTGTAATTTGAATCACCAGTTTTCTCCTCCGATTGTGAAAACATTCTGTTGGCACCCACTTACATAGGGACAAACGATCATCACGATAAAATAAGAGAAATCAAGGCTCGTAAAGAAAAATTTAAGTGCTCATTTTTCCCGCGTGCCGTTCGAGAGTGGAACGGTAGAGAGACAGCTTGAAGGTGGTTCATTGAACCCTCTTCCAGGCACTTTATTGTGAACTGCAAATTAATCACGTAGATGTACATGTAGATGGTGTCGCGCCGAGCCCGTCTATTTTCATGCCCCGCAGCTAATTCGCTGCAAATAATAACCTGTAACTGTGAGCCTGCACTCAAATAGCCTAAGCATTGGCTACAATTGCGAGTTAATAAAGTACCCAAAACTATAAAATAAAAATTAAATGGATAACTTAATAACAAGGGTTCTATTCTAACATCTGTAATTGATGTATACGACATAGAATTATGGTGAATAATTTTTATTAAATGAAACAGCAAGTTTACTGTTACCAGTCACTGTTTATTTATTTCCACGACGCGTTTCAGAGGTTTAAACCTCCATCATGAGGTGGATTTACATTTGTTACTATGTCATTTGTGTGTGTGTTGTGTTACGACACTTTTTGGAGGAACTTATGGCACTGTCTCCAGTGGTCACTTGTGGCACTGTGACCACTGGAGACAGTGCCACAAGTTCCTCCAAAATATCGTAACACAACACACACACAAATGTCATACTAACAAATGTAAATCCACCTGCCGATGGAGGTTTAAACGTTTGAAACGCGTCGTGGAGATAAATAAACAGTGACTGGTAACAGTAAACTTGTTGTTTCATTTAATGTCAGTAAGAATCACGGTAAAGCCTAACCTAAAATGTTCGCATTTGAAGAATAATTTTTATTCAAGAAAGGACGTCTCAAATAAAATGGAAGTGTTCCTACGATATTCATTTAAAATACAGACAGAAAATAACCCATATCAAAGTTACGCTGATAGCGTTACGAGAATGGTAGCAAAATCCCCGAACTAAATAATCATAGAAGATATGCGAAACTAATTCCGTTTTGTAATCACAATACACGTAATATTCATCAGCTCAAAACAGTTCAGAATTCAACATGAGGATGCACAAATGGACACACGCGATACAAAGAACTGTGACTCATATTCTGTCTCTCCTCAGTTCATTTCACGAGCGCAGGAAGTCAGAGTTCTACTCTGGAGCACGTTCAAAACTCTCGCAATATTAAGCCCCTCCAGAATTAAAGTGTGGTAGCGACCGTTCACCGCCCAGAATCAAACACTTCCACGATCGAATCACGCTCGTTAGCACAGGCAGGTCTGCCGTCTTCCAGCTCTCGACGTAGTGTGCAGAATCGCTCCCTTGAGCTCTTCACTCGAAAACCTAAGTCTCCACTTGACAGTGTTCCTCCACTGTCCAACTCTTAATGGCTGAAGGCCTTCCCACCAAAAATACATCGTTCTCAAGCTCTACAAACATGATTTGATTGAACATGACCACTTCCCGGGCTAAATTAATGTATCACAACAATATCTAATCAAAGAAATGTCATAAACATTTGTTTACACTGAGATCATTTACAATAAATACAAGTAATAGTTGGTTCATAAATAAATAAGCCAGCATTCGTGCCCAAGTGGGCTCACGTTAAATGACAATGAGTTGTTGTTAAATATTATTCAAAGAATTATTTATACCTTCTTCATGGAAGCGTCTTTTGGTTGTCTTATGAATTGTGGTGTTCGCTAACACATGCTATTGACCACTTTTAAATTAGCACAGTTTTTAACAGCACTTACAATCAACATTTAAATAAAGTTACTGGCAAAATAGTAAACTGTTCATTAAATAAAACACAGGTATTCCTGCTGCATTCATTTGCTGTGTAAATGTGGGGAATACGTTGTTCTCACAAACATTTTCACAACGAGAAAATGTAAAAGACGTCATAAATTAATAAATAAAATAACAAAATAGATACAGATGCGCAACTTTCAGGGATGATAGCTATAGTGCAATTTTGTCATCTGAGTTGTATGTTGAACTCGCATGAAGCGATTAAAAGTTGTTCGTTCAGACGGTCATAGTGAAAATGTTTATTCACTGTCAGGTATTAGCTTCTGTAGTTTTAAAGATATTGAGATATTAATGTGTCATTGGATCCGCCCCATTTTTCAAAGATCTCGAAAAATATTCAGATCTACGTTAATATTTGATGTGAGTTATTGTTGAACCTCAAAGATCTGTAAGTTGTCCGTCTTTGAAAGTGTCTGAAAATCCACTATTTCGTGGAGTATATTCTACACAAAGGCAATGAGAACGTCAGCCGTCCAAATTACCAGCTCGGGGATTTACCCGTGCCAGGCGACGCGCTCATTGTCTCTGCACCTTGCTGGCCGGAAACGTTCAAACTACCCGGGCAGGCCGCGGCGCTCCCTAAACCGTGGACCCGCTATCGTTCAGCCATGCGTCAAATTCACCTTACCTAGTTGCAGTTATAGGCGGCCGATTAGCTCGCCTATATACGCGTAACGTTACACCCTCAAGCTATTAGACTAAGAGCCTGATAATAAATTAATTTAACTGGAATGTGTTACTGTTCTCTTACATGTTTCTTTCCCAAAAAGAAATACGACTGTGACTGCCTACAACACATTCTCCTCCATTTCTACACTATGTAATCAAAAGTATCCGGACTCCTGGCTGAAAATGACTTACAAATTCGTGGCGCCCTCCATCGGTAATGCTGGAATTCAGTATGGTGTTGGCCCAACCTTAGCCTTGATGACAGACTCCACTCTCGCAGACATATCTTCAATCAGATGCCGGAAGGTTTCTTGGGGAATGCCAGCCCATTCTTCACGGGGTACTGCATTGAGAGAGGTATCGATGTCGGTCGGTGAGGCCTGGCACGAAGTCGGCGTTCCAAAACATCCCAAAGGTTTTCTATAGAAATCAGGTCAGCACTCTGTGCAGGCCAGTCCATTACAGGGATGATATTTTCGTGTAACCACTCCGCCACAGGCCGTGCATTATGAACAGGTGATAGATCGTGTTGAAAGATGCAATCGCCATCCCCGGATTGCTCTTCAACACTGGGAAGCAAGGGGGTGCTTAAAACATCAATGTAGGCCTGTGCAATGATAGTGTCATGCAAAACAACAAGGGGTACAAGCCCCCTCCATGAAAAACACGACCACACCATAACACCACCGCTCGCCGGGCATGCGCCATACCCACACCCTGCCATCGGGTCACCACATTGTTTACCATGATTCGTCACTCCACACAACGTTTTTCCACTGTTCAATCGTCCAATGTTTACACTCCTTACACCAAGCGAGACGTCGTTTGGCTTATGAGCAGCATCTCGACCATGAAATCCAAGTTTTCTCATCTCCCGCCAACCTGTCATAGTATTTGCAGTGGATCCTGATGCAGTTGGGAATTCCTGTGTGATGGTCTGGATAGATGTCTGCCTATTACACATTACGCCCCTCTTCAACTGTCGGCGGTCTCTGTCAGTCAACAGACGAGGTCGGCCTCTACGCTTTTGTGCTGTATGTGTCCCTTCACATTTCCACTTCACTATCACATCGGAAACAGCGGACCTAGGGATGTTTAGGAGTGTGGAAATCTCGCGTACAGACGTATGACGCAAGTGACACCCAATCACCTGACCATGTTCGAAGTCAGTGAGTTCCACGGAGGCCCCCATTCTGCTCTCTCACGATGTCTAATGACTACTGAGGTCGCTGATATGGAGTACCTGGCAGTATGTGGCAGCACAATCCACCTAATACGAAAAACGTATGCCTTTGGGGGTGTCCGGATACTTTTGATCACATAGTGTATAATTTCGTAGTACAAAAAATTAAATTAATCTACAGGGTTACCCAAAAGTCCGTTAACATTTGAAAATGCACAAATTCAAGGAATAATGTAGGTATAGATGTAAAAATTGACAAACTTGCCTGAAATGACATGAGGTTTCATTGAACCCAAAAACGAGTGCCAAAATCTAGGCAACAGATGGCGCTGGACGGCAACAGGTCAGTGACGCCGCAAGAAACTTAGGTATAAAATGAGCTTTAACGAGAGAGGGAATCAGTTCATCCCAGGCCTGGATGACAGACACCCGCTGGAAGGTACTATTTTTATGCAGGATGGCACTCCAGCCCGTATTGCTACACGTGTGTAAAATATCTTGCACACATCGCTTGGTGAGAATCGCGTACTGAGTCGCCACGTCCGTCACGGTTGGCTTCCCATGTCTCCAGACCTCAATCCGTGTGATTATTGGTTGTGGAGTTACCTTAAGTCGCAAGTCTACCGCGATCGTCTGACCTAATTAGGAATGTTGAAGGAAAGTATCTAACTGCAAATTCTCACCATACCTATTTATATGCTTTGTAGTGCCATTCACAACATTGTCCAAACAGTTACTGTTGATGAAAGACTGCCGACGTGTTGAGCATTTGTCATCAAGAACATAGTCTCTGCTAAAAATCAATTGTTGCGCTAATTATTACTTCTGCATCATATGAAGTGTCATCTGGTGGTCATTTTGGCACGTTTTTGGTTTCAATGAAATCACATGTCGTCTCAGGCATGCGTGTCAGTTTTTATCTCCCTCCTCGTATTATTCCTCGAAGTATTTAATTTTGAAATTTTAACGGATATTTGATTCACCCTGTATTTAGACTGACTGCACCTCAAAAACACATTTCGCAGGTGGCTGTGGTTCTGGTCCTGATAAGCCTACTTAATAGTCCAGCATACCCATATGATTTCCTGACTAGGTTGCCGTCACCACTTAGGAAATAAGATCACATATCATAAACAAGAACACTACAATGCATTAAATTCGGTGTAGGCCCGTTTTTGCCACTCAGCAATGGGAGTTACCACCCTGTCGTCACCCCTGTAGTGTATAACTCACATAATCTATAGAGCTTTTGAACTTGGATATGTCTGCAAAACCTGCATTTTGTCACTCATTAATGTCCACGTCGATTTCCAGGGGATTTAGGACGAAGTGATATTCTTGATTGGACAACGGCTTGGCAAGGCTATCGCCAGTGACTTTCTTGATTGATCAATCCTGGTGTGAACTGATCTAGATAAACCATTGGAAGCCTAAACCTAGATGGCTGGAAGGATATTTGAAGTCCACTCTTCCCAAATACGAATCTAGTGTTTCAATCACTGTGCCACGTCGGTCAGTTTTATTAGTTATCAGTTGTGTCAGTAACGGACTCCTGCTTTTCCATCACGAGCGTAATGCTTCTCAAACACCAGCTAGTCATATTTTACCGGAAACTTCCATGCCATAATTGCTGACTCACAAAGGGATCAATGAACAGAATTGAGTAGAACACGTAATTACAATCGTAATTAAAATGAAAGTGAGTTGGGCGGGGCATGTAACTGAACAGATGTGTCAGTTCTTTGCTGGACTGAAAGCGATAAGAAAAGACTGGGGCCTAATGGAATATGTGTAGATGGCATTAGAAATTGTATTCGTATATCCGAAGTCCGCAATACAGGGGAGACTCTAGACAGGACCTTTACGCCGTGTAGGGTGTCGATTGGTTGATGATTATAATTACAGCCAAGATGGCGACATTTGACAATATTTACAATCTACCCTCACCTGTGAATGCAAGATCTACCCTCAGATGACCATTTGACCATCATCATTGCCGGTATGTCTTTCCAGACTAGAATTTCTTCGCTTGTTAGCTTCTCCAAGCAACTAAATAGACTTTCCACTGATCCTAAGTGAATTGGTAGTTATTGTTAAAACAATCGTTGATGACATTTTCGTACAGCATGGTATTGAGCAATGTAAGAAAATAACCGTGGCTGCGGAAAACTGAGCACATTCACTTAGATGTAGAAACAAGTATCAGAAATCTACAACCTGGGGAGAAAGAAAGTATTCTCCGAAGATACAGTAGGAGGTAGAAACAGGTGCTAATAAGTGAACAAAATTCCATTAACAAAAATAATGCCTGTAGGATCACTTTGCAGTGCTTGCAATTGACTGGTATGTTGGCCCCAACAAGATATTTTTATCTACAGATCGTCAGACAAGGAAGTTGTATATCACGCATGATGTTGTGCACTTCCTTAGGTGTCACTTATAGTGACACCTAAGGAAGTAGGATGAGGCCTGAGACAAATAGAGGCAGCATATTATAATGCCATAGTTGGAGTTTGCAAGTATGTGACCCGACACGTGAATGATACAATGAAGCGATAAATAATGCATTATGAGATGCCAAATGTAAACGGAGTAATTATTGTCCAGGCTAAGAAGTTTCCAAAAAAATTCTAAGAGAATGCAGAAGGTGCAGATACTGACTCATTTCTGCAAAATAACATCAAAATCATAATTCACAACAAGCCGAAAGAAACCTTGAGACAAATCTCTGTATGTACACTACCCAGGTTGCCTGGAGAACTTAAATATTGACAGAGGTTAGACGCATCTGTGGCTTAAAAGAAGAATGAAAGCGAAGTCAGAACTTCGGCTTTGAGAACGAACTATTAAAAAATTGTAATGAAAACTACCAAAGACAGCAGATATCTACTTCGTGGCGTACACTCTGATATCATGGACCACATAGAATTGGGCTGTCCCATTTTGGCGAAAAATGAACACCTGAAGAGGCACAATAACTTATGTTCATACTTTCACTGGAAAACATGCAGCTCTCTAGGAGTATCAGATCTCTCTAACGAATGGTGCGACACCACACCTAAAGCTGCCACGACAGCTGGGTGTAACGTTATCCTGTGCGATCAACCTTTACATACCGACCGAATGGTTGCAGGTAACCCTGACATCGTTACACGTTAAACAGGTAGAAGAACATGCCTTGTAACCGATATCTCAGTGCCATGTGGTGAGAACGGTAATGATACGGTGGTACAGAATAAATTGAAATGCAAGTATCAGGGCATAGAGCCAGTCGAATGTGAAATTTTAAAACTAATGTCATTCCTATCATTACTGGTGCAGTGGGATAAATACCACGTAACTTGAAGATCACTCAGTCTAGTATTGTAGAATGTAGTGAAGACAGTGGAACACAAGATTTAGTGCTCTTTGAAACCGCCGGTATCTTGAGTCAAGCGTTGTGGAATTACTTGAGGCACTAGACCTACTCCTGAGAAAGCTGCAAGTAACCCAGAGTAGACTTAACTATATCCAACAACGTAATTTTTGTTGTACAAAATTAAGATGACAGTAGTAATACATTGTACCAGCCACAAACTACTTTTTCAACTGATAGTTCCAGCAATCCATAATCTATGTGACGAACGCTGAAGGATGTCTGATAGTCCACATTTGTACGAATAAAACTGATAATAAATCTTAATAGTCTTGATCGAAATACGACATAATAACAATTATGTGATAAACTGTTTCAGTGGACTAGCAACCATTCTCAGATCTACAGAAACAAACAAAAAACATCTCTTTTCAGTTAATTTAGAAAAAAAATGGTTCAAATGGCTCTGAGCACTATGGGACTCAACTGCTGTGGTTATCAGTCCCCTAGAACTTAGAACTACTTAAACCTAACTAACCTAAGGACATCACACACATCCATGCCCGAGGCAGGATTCGAACCTGCGACCGTAGCAGTCGCACGGTTCCGGACTGCGCGCCTAGAACCGCGAGACCACCGCGGCCGGCAGTTAATTTAGAAGCACAGAAGATTTTAAAGCATATAACTTTTAGGAAAAAAGCTAAAAAATTAAAAATACTAAAAATCCTACCATGGTTATACTATAATTGATATCTAAATACAGTGCTCACCGTACAAACATTGTTACAAGGCTGCACAAAACCGGTAGGAGACGCGTACTCGCCCGTGGCCATCGTGGTTTGCTCATTATAACTAACAGGTAGCACACAAGGACACACCGTTACAATATTGAGAAACAAACGTACAGAAAAATACTTTATGATGACTCTTCAAAGATATATAAAAATTATATGTCTAAAAAATTGTCCGCGCGACCGCTACGCTCGCAGGTTCGAATCCTGCCTCGGGCATGGATGTGTGTGATGTCCTTTGGTTAGTTGGGTTTAAGTAGTTCTAAGTTCTAGGGGACTGATGACCTCAGAAGTTAAGTCCCATAGTGCTCAAAGCCATTTGAACCATTTTCAAAAATTGTCAAGTTTTCACATTAACTGAAAGACAATAGTTTTGTTTGTTTCAGTAGATCTGAGATGGTTGGTAGTCAGTCGAAACCAGTTAACATCTAGTTGTTATTATTTATATTGCGATTAAGGCCAATAAAATTTACAGTAAACTGTGTCTCCTTCACCTGAAGGCATCAGGGCTTACAAACAAAGCTGAGCAGATTAGCGCCTTCGGACCACTTATTCATTACTGAGAACCGTATTATAAATCGAAGTAAGTTCGCCCGAATAAGAGTCAAGCATCCTAGCGCTTCGAACTCAATATCGGCCAAGTGGAGCAGCGAAGCCGGTACGGACCGCGGCCGCTTTTGGAGCGGTCCAGAGCAACTGTGTTCAACGGCCGTCGTGTGCGGGAAACGGTGTCAGCAGCGGCAGCGGGGGTGGCGGCTGTCAGCGGCGTGCTGTTCTAGTTCGTGCGCCATCCATCATCGCACTTTCCCTGCTTTATAAATACCTACACTGTTTCGTCGGAGTGAGTGTACCTAGAGAGTTGCTACAGTTTCTTAATTCGCATCCAGGTGTGAGTGTGCAGCCGAACAACGTTTCAGTATCCATGCGATGCAGATCTGTTAACAGGTTTTTGGTGTGTCTCTACAACTACCAAAAGAAAGCCTCAACCGGTCTCCTTCTTTTTTGCTTCACCTAATACGCAATTAGATTTGAAACATATAGATGTTTATGAACAGTAAGTGGCCATACCACAAACGGAAAATGAAGAAATGGAAACATTTAGTGATATCCAGTGTGACACACGTCTTGTTTATCACCGTTATTGATTGATTTGAGTATGGAAACAAAAAAAAGGTTAATGACAGATTCAGAGGAGGAAAAAATCAAGGGAAGAGCAAAACAAGTTTGACGTCGGGAGACCGCATTCACTTTCTCGTGAAAACTGATGGCTATATTGGTGAGTAAATAATAGGGTTTGTCCTGAAAGATTCGGCACTCTAAAAAATAAGGCAGAAAGAAAGTTATAATGAGCAGTGGAGACTAGAACTAGAAACTGCTAATCATCAGCTAGACCAGGCACGGGCAACCTTCGGTGACCCGCGGGCCTCATTCACGTACGTGCTTAGCTCGTCGGCCGACTCATGACGCGGCCGCGACTGCAGCGCTCCTAGCGCATAAAGCCAAAACTATAGTGCCTGTGATGTTAAAGTCTATGAGGTAGAGTTGCGCTCTATCAAAACTACAGTTCGGTCATTTTGGTACAGTACATAAGTGACGTAGTATATGATAGGATTACCGGTAGTTTTGGTAGCACAGGTAGGGAACGAAACACAAATGAATGTATGAAAAGAAACCGGGAGGCGACGACTTCTCTTTCTTTCTTTTTCGTTTCTTTTCGATATAATTAGAACCCTACATCATTCAATGTTAGTCAGTTGTGTAATTCATATCTTTACAAACTATTAGTTGAATTTCATAAGTCATAAAAGTTAGTTGATCGAGCAACTTCAGCGCTTCATGTAATCAAAGCAGCCACTTTCGATGCAAGTACAGTTTACATGCACAAACATAAAAACAGCTATATAATTATTGTTTTTATTTTTCTATAGGACAGCAAGGCGAAAAAACCGTTTCTAGTCAATGATCGGTACAATTGAAACGGAGGGCCCAATCCATTCCCTGTAAAAACAGCGCACTCCATTATGGAGCCACCACCAGCTTGCACAGTGCCTTGTGCAACTTTGGGTCCGGCTTCGTGATGTCTGCACCACACTCAAAATCTACTTCGTAACTATATTGGTGTGTCTGGACAACTAATAAAGGAAGCCTCAATCGGTCTTCTTGATTTCTGCTTCACTTAATATGCAATTAGATTTGCAACTTACCGATGTTTATGAACAAAAAATATGGCTCCAGGCACTATGGGACTGAGCATCTGTGATCATCAGTCCCCTAGACTTAGAACTATTTAAACTTAACTAACCTAGGGACATCACACACATCCATGCCCGAGGCAGGATTCGAACCTGTGGCCGTAGCAGCAGCGCAGTTCCGAACTGAAGCGCTTAGAACCGCTCGGCCACAGCGGCCGGCCGTTTATGAACAGTAAGTGGTCATAATACAGACGGAAAATGAAATGGAAGTATTTCATGAAGAGCCAATGAGACACGCTACTTAGCACGAGAACGCTTGGATCGTACTTTTGAAGAGACCATAGCCCGCGTCCTTAACCGTTTTTGTTTAACTATGGTATGGTAACTATAATGTTCGGCTACTTGGAGACCATTTGCAGTCATTCATGGACCTCATTTCTCCAAACAACGATGGTATTTTTATTGATGAAAATGCTCATGTTACCGTGGCACAACTGTTAGCGACTGGTCTGAAGAACATTTTGGACAATTCGAGCGAATGTTTTGGCCACCCAAATCGCCAGACATGAATCTCATCGAACATTTATGGGACATAATCGAGAGGTCAGTTCGTGCACAAACTCCTGTACCGGCAACATTTCGCAATTATGGACAGCTATAAGGGCACTATGGATCAATATTTCTGCAGGGACTTCGAACGACTTGTGAGACGTCGAGCTGCTGCACTACGCCGGGCAAATGGAGGTACGACACGATATTAGGAGGTATCCCGTAACTTTTGTCACCTCAGTGCATGAAAGTCTGTGGTAGCCTACGGTAGTTTTACAACTCTACTATGGAGAATGCACCGATATGAATGGCTCCACTTTTCTGATACTGTACGCCAACAAAACATGCATTTTTGAAAGTATTTTAATTTTACATCCACCCCACCACGGAAAAATAAATGCCTATAAAGCAGCTAGTTAGAGCTAATTCATTATAAATTACATTCAGTGTCAACAGTTTCAGTTCTCTATTGCGTCCGCTATGACCAATAATTATTTACCGTGTTAATACGAGAAAGAATAGAAAAACAAAATACGGCAAGCAGTTAGGAGTAACTTTGCGATTTTTGGGCCCAGGCCGGTCGTTAGAGGAAAATTCAGCGTATTAATATCCGCAAACACTATCAGCAAGCATTTTCTTTAAAATACACTCCCGGAAATTGAAATAAGAACACCGTGAATTCATTGTCCCAGGAAGGGGAAACTTTATTGACACATTCCTAGGGTCAGATACATCACATGATCACACTGACAGAACCACAGGCACATAGACACAGGCAACAGAGCATGCACAATGTCGGCACTAGTACAGTGTATATCCACCTTTCGCAGCAATGCAGGCTGCTATTCTCCCATGGAGACGATCGTAGAGATGCTGGATGTAGTCCTGTGGAACGGCTTGCCATGCCATTTCCACCTGGCGCCTCAGTTGGACCAGCGTTCGTGCCGGACGTGCAGACCGCGTGAGACGACGCTTCATCCAGTCCCAAACATGCTCAATGGGGGACAGATCCGGAGATCTTGCTGGCCAGGGTAGTTGACTTACACCTTCTAGAACACGTTGGGTGGCACGGGATACATGCGGACGTGCATTGTCCTGTTGGAACAGCAAGTTCCCTTGCCGGTCTAGGAATGGTAGAACGATGGGTTCGATGACGGTTTGGATGTACCGTGCACTATTCAGTGTCCCCTCGACGATCACCAGTGGTGTACGGCCAGTGTAAGAGATCGTTCCCCACACCATGATGCTGGGTGTTGGCCCTGTGTGCCTCGGTCGTATGCAGTCCTGATTGTGGCGCTCACCTGCACGGCGCCAAACACTCATACGACCATCATTGGCACCAAGGCAGAAGCGACTCTCATCGCTGAACACGACACGTCTCCATTCGTCCCTCCATTCACGCCTGTCGCGACACCACTGGAGGCGGGCTGCACGATGTTGGGGCGTGAGCGGAAGACGGCCTAACGGTGTGCGGGACCGTAGCCCAGCTTCATGGAGACGGTTGCGAATGGTCCTCGCCGATACCCCAGGAGCAACAGTGTCCCTAATTTGCTGGGAAGTGGCGGTGCGGTCCCCTACGGCACTGCGTAGGATCCTACGGTCTTGGCGTGCATCCGTGCGTCGCTGCGGTCCGGTCCCAGGTCGACGGGCACGTGCACCTTCCGCCGACCACTGGCGACAACATCGATGTACTGTGGAGACCTCACGCCCCACGTGTTGAGCAATTCGGCGGTACGTCGACCCGGCCTCCCGCGTGCCCACTATACGCCCTCGCTCAAAGTCCGTCAACTGCACATACGGTTCACGTCCACGCTGTCGCGGCATGCTACCAGTGTTAAAGACTGCGATGGAGCTCCGTATGCCACGGCAAACTGGCTGACACTGACGGCGGCGGTGCACAAATGCTGCGCAGCTAGCGCCATTCGACGGCCAACACCGCGGTTCCTGGTGTGTCCGCTGTGCCGTGCGTGTGATCATTGCTTGTACAGCCCTCTCGCAGTGTCCGGAGCAAGTATGGTGGGTCTGACACACCGGTGTCAATGTGTTCTTTTTTCCATTTCCAGGAGTGTATTTGTCAAAAAATGCTTTTGATGACTGATCGCATAGGCATGGGTTGTTTCTGTAACACTAAATTAATTAAGCCGTCATTTCTTTGTTTATTAAAAAAATTAAAAGTTTAAATGGCTTGAACTTAGTATATACCTACGGTATTATGCAGAAGGTAAACCGGAAAAATGCGAACAATAACATGGCGAATAACCGAAAATGTGTCCCGGCAGAGTGCAATGTGAGCACCTCGCTCTCTCTTCCACGAAGTTCTTCCGCGGGCCAGATTGAAACGAATCGCGGGGCAATTGCCCCTCCTTGAGCTAAACAAAGATAAAGCAAAAGTGAAGGAAGAAAAAGGAAGGTTACAGTTTAGTGCTCCACTGATAGCGAGATTATTAATGAAACTGAGAAAGGTCGTGCATTCGGAAAAGTAGCGTTCAGTTCTTTGTTAGGCCAATGAGATTAAGGTTTCCCATGGTTTCCATGAATCATTTAAGGCGAATGCATTGATTGTGCTTGTGTCCTTACCATCCTTGCTTAAACAAATCTGGTTCTCATTTCCGATGACCCCATTTTGGACATAAATCTTGCCATCAACAGACAGTGATCAGCTTTTTCATTTGTTGGAGTACTATTTCCTTGGACAGCTCTCACCATTTGTTACTGCAATGTGCTAGGTAGAAAAATGGCTGAGATCTTTGTGGCGTGCGTTAGATGATACTGCTGCAAGTCATGGCGCTCGAATGCGGGGTAACGAAACACTCACAGGTACAGCGTCTTGTCGGACAAGTGCATCTGGGAGAACCGTAAATGACGCACAGTCAGCACTTTCATATAACACACTGACAACGATATCCCTGCAGTAATACCTTTTTCGTATAACCTTCATTTCACGCAACTGACTTATTCTATAGTGGCTGACTGTCGAGCAGAGTGTTTGCTCGAGCTGTAATACTTCCCAGCCTGATTTCACATTTTTATGGAGAAATAATAAAAAAATACTTTTCACTGAACTTATGTTCATATATAGAGTCAATCAAACTTCACGCACTCTGGCGCCACAGCTCGATTCCTTGCATACTAATAGCACAAAAATGTCTCTAACATTTCGCCCCGTGCTTGTTTTCTGTACAAAGTGGATGTAATCATATATACTCCAAGTATCTCCATTCAGTACCGTAGAGCTATGTTGTGCAGCTAGTGTAGTTGCCAGAGTTTTGTGTCAGAATACTATATAGATCCGGGTCTTGATGTCTTTCTTTTTCTAATTGTAAGCTGGCTTCTTAATCATTAAACAGCAAATAAAGTAGGTGCTACGCAAAACAATGGCAATTATTTAACACCAACACAGAAATGAGAGTTCAATCGTTTTTATTATTCTACTTTTAAAAACGTATTTTGCATTTAAACGTTTCCTCGGTCCTCTTCCACGCCTCACACACCATGCTTTCCGGTCCATTGTTAGAATTGCTAGCTTTTTCATAAGTTATACTTCTTCGACTAGAGATATAAGACATCGATCCCACCCCTCTCTTTCTTACCTTATCACCGCCACCTTTATCGCCAATAGCTTTCCTGTAACCATATAAATCACACACTCATATAGTCTTCGCGTGTTGTTCCGCACTACTCCATCAAATACACTGGAACCCATTGGTTCCATCTATTAATACCATCTACCGTGCTAATCATCTTCATATCTATTACATTTACTTAGGACATTACATCACCAGTAATGGTAGCAACTTGCTTTACGGGTAATTACGAAACGCTGTTATTAGTTTTGTTATAATCGTCATATAACGACATCCATCGACGAATTAAATCCTTCAGGTTTCGGTAAACTGGCAACACTTAATGTATACTGTCCAGCCACATTAAAGTGACCACCTGTCAAAAGCCTGAAATTTGCGGCGCGGAGCGTTGCGAGACGTACAGGAAGGGAGTCAACGAAGTTCGAGAAGTTACCGACAGGAACGTAGAGCCATGCCGAGTTCAGTGCCGTGGCCAGCGCTAGGTTTCTCGTGGGAGGATCCATGGCGCAAACACTTCAGTCGAGGTGGTTCCACACATTCTGGATTGGGTTTAAATCCGGTGAGTTTGGTGGCCAGAGGGGTACGATAAACACATCTGGTGCTCTTCAAACCACGCATGTTCATTGCGAGCTGTGTGACATGTTGCATTGTCCTGCTGATAGATGTCACCACGCCGATGAAAAACTTAATTTACTGGTGGACATGGTATCTAAGAATAGATTCATGCTTGTGTTGATCGATTGTGCCTTCTAGAATGGCGATACCACCCAGTAAATGCAACGAAAACATTTCGTAGATCATAACGCTCCCTCCTCCGGCCTGGATCTTTCAGGCGATTGTTGCAGGGTGTTTGATTTCAGACGTTTCATGCCGTACACACCAACGGCCATCTGTCCCGTGGAGCATAAAACGTGATTCATTTGAAAAGATCACCTGTCGCCACAAGGATGGACGTCCAGTTGTCTTACTTGTGCTCAAATTCCAAGCTTCGTCGCCGATGAATAGAAGGCTGCATGGGTGCATTCTGCTGAGACCCATACGCAGCAACTTTCACTGAGTGGTCGCTGAGGAGTGACTGTTGTTATCCCCTTGGTTCATCTGAGCTGTCAGTTACTCAACAGCTGTACGTCTATTCACCCGTACATATCTCCTCAGCCGTCGATCACTCCTGTCATCTATGACCCGTGGTGCTTCACAGTTGCCTTAGCGCCTGTCTCGTATAGTGCAGTTTTGTCATGCACTGTAGACTTAAGTCTGGTGGCAATTGAACTGTTTAAAAACTTAGCCGTTTCGGGAACGCATGCCTTTTCGGTCATCAGATAAATCTCCCCGTTTCCGCATTACGACAACGTCTGCACAGTTTTCCGGGTCTCCCCCCCCCCCCCCCCCCCCCGACACACTTTATGTATCCTCCACTGCTACTGCTCCCACCTGCTTTTTGTGAGTGGTTATTGCACATTGTCGAATTGTCGACGAACATAGGCGGCGGTCACATTAATGTGACTTGACCATGTAGTACGTAAGTTTAATTTCTCCACATTGATAAGATTTGCAGTTAATTTGCGCTATTTTAAATGAACGGTCTCCTGATTCACATACCTTCCGTCAAATTTCTTTGAAATCTATAATTTTCAATTTATCAGTTCTTAGGAAACGCTGTTGTACTCAAAACTGTGAGAGTAGTGCCAATGCGCCAGGCAAATGAATCGGTTTCTGTAAAATGTTGACTATCGTTGATAATTTTAGTTGTAAGACGACACGCAAAATTTGCAGTGTCATTAATACTTACCAAATGAGTAGCATCACTGATATATTTAAAAAAAAGGCGTCCTTATTACAAGTAAACACATTTAGGGAATTAGTGGAAGAGGAGGAGACAATGCGCCAGGCAAATGAATCGGTTTCTGTAAAACATTGACTATCGTTGATAATTTTAGTTGTAAGCTGACACGTGAAATTTTCAGTGTCATTAATGAGTAGCATCACCGATATACACTCCTGGAAATGGAAAAAAGAACACATTGACACCGGTGTGTCAGACCCACCATACTTGCTCCGGACACTGCGAGAGGGCTGCACAAGCAATGATCACACGCACGGCACAGCGGACACACCAGGAACCGCGGTGTTGGCCGTCGAATGGCGCTAGCTGCGCAGCATTTGTGCACCGCCGCCGTCAGTGTCAGCCAGTTTGCCGTGGCATACGGAGCTCCATCGCAGTCTTTAACACTGGTAGCATACCGCGACAGCGTGGACGTGAACCGTATGTGCAGTTGACGGACTTTGAGCGAGGGCGTATAGTGGGCATGCGGGAGGCCGGGTCGACGTACCGCCGAATTGCTCAACACGTGGGGCGTGAGGTCCCCACAGTATATCGATGTTGTCGCCAGTGGTCGGCGGAAGGTGCGCGTGCCCGTCGACCTGGGACCGGACCGCAGCGACGCACGGATGCACGCCAAGACCGTAGGATCCTACGCAGTGCCGTAGGGGACCGCACCGCCACTTCCCAGCAAATTAGGGACACTGTTGCTCCTGGGGTATCGGCGAGGACCATTCGCAACCGTCTCCATGAAGCTGGGCTACGGTCCCGCACACCGTTAGGCCGTCTTCCGCTCACGCCCCAACATCGTGCAGCCCGCCTCCAGTGGTGTCGCGACAGGCGTGAATGGAGGGACGAATGGAGACGTGTCGTGTTCAGCGATGAGAGTCGCTTCTGCCTTGGTGCCAATGATGGTCGTATGAGTGTTTGGCGCCGTGCAGGTGAGCGCCACAATCAGGACTGCATACGACCGAGGCACACAGGGCCAACACCCAGCATCATGGTGTGGGGAACGATCTCTTACACTGGCCGTACACCACTGGCGATCGTCGAGGGGACACTGAATAGTGCACGGTACATCCAAACCGTCATCGAACCCATCGTTCTACCATTCCTAGACCGGCAAGGGAACTTGCTGTTCCAACAGGACAATGCACGTCCGCGTGTATCCCGTGCCACCCAACGTGCTCTAGAAAGTGTAAGTCAACTACCCTGGCCAGCAAGATCTCCGGCTCTGTCCCCCATTGAGCATGTTGGGGACTGGATGAAGCGTCGTCTCACGCGGTCTGCACGTCCAGCACGAACGCTGGTCCAACTGAGGCGCCAGGTGGAAATGGCATGGCATGCCGTTCCACAGGACTACATCCAGCATCTCTACGATCGTCTCCATGGGAGAATAGCAGCCTGCATTGCTGCGAAAGGTGGATATACACTGTACTAGTGCCGACATTGTGCATGCTCTGTTGCCTGTGTCTATGTGCCTGTGGTTCTGTCAGTGTGATCATGTGATGTATCTGACCCCAGGAATGTGTCAATAAAGTTTCCCCTTCCTGGGACAATGAATTCACGGTGTTCTTATTTCAATTTCCAGGAGTGTATTAAAAAAAGGCGTCCTTACTACAAGTAAACACATTTAGGGAATTATTGGAGGAGGAGGATACAAGTGTTTAACGTCCCTTCGACAAAGAGGTCATTAGGGACGGACCACAATCTCTGAATGGAGAAGGATTGAGAAGGGAAGCGGCTGTGTCCTTTCGATGGAACCATTCCGGCATTTGCCTTGAACGATTTATGGAAATCACGGAAAATCTAAATCAGGATGGCCGGTCACGGGTTTGAACCGCCGCTTTCCCGGATACTTTTTACTGTTATTACATTGCAAATCGTTTTCTTGAATAGGATTTTTTTATCTGGCTCTGTAAACATTTCGGCTCTACGTTCGATACACGATTTATTGAAGTTATTAGGTACAGTAGTTACTACTGATTCCCATGGCATTTTAGAATCACACTATGGACTATCATAAACTATGGAAATGAGTGTTTGGCGTCATTGGCCGCCTTGGTGCAGGTCTTATTACATTCGACGCCACATTGGGCGACCTGCGCGCCGGATGGGGATGAAATCATGATGAAGACAACACAACACTTAATCCCTGAGCGGAGATATCCCCGACCCAGCCGGGAATCGAACCCGGGCCCCATAGGACGGTAGTCCGTCACGCTGACATTTGTTTTTTTTTTAATCTCATTTTGTTCGTTTTCGTTCGTTGCATCTGCTCGGGGCGGATGTCGCAAGACACCCGTTTCACTTCGTCGTTGATCCATTAACTCAGTTTTTTTATTGCAGAGGACAGCTACCCCTCTGAACGAACACGCTGAGCTACCATTCAGCTATTGGGGCGGACACACTTTAAATATGAGCTACTGTTAGCTGATTTGTACACTCTACTAACACATTTTGAAGGCTTTTCTGTACAGTTAAACGTTAAATATGGTTCCTCATTTTTAATTTGCATTTTTGGAGCTGTTGATACTTTTTGCCTTTCATAGAAAAGTTCGAATACTTTACTCATAGTTACTGTGAATATATATTTCTATGCGACCACTTCCATGCAAAAATTACAACTAAACGTAACAGCAGTTCAGTAGAAACATAGCATCCGGCTCTCTACTTGCACAAGATTCGATAATTTCTCATCACATTCTAATCATGCTTTAACACCGACTACTTTATCTCAACAGCTGCTAAAATGATTTGCAGGTTGGTATTTTGTAACGAATATTATAAATGAAACGTAAACAGGAGAGAGAACAGCTGAGACACAGTATAAGATGGGATAGCCACATTATCTACGAAACGTCAAACACTTATTATATTTCATGCTGCACTTTCATTTATGGTTCTGGCATTTCAGTGGCCTTCATAAAAGTAGTGATCGAAATTGTATCTGTAGTATATCATCACACTCTGCTATTATACTTTCTCGCGAGCTACGACATAGTCGCAGCAAAAATCCGCAGTGATCCAGGAAGGTATTTACATCTTTGTTCCAGTTACAGATAAAAGAATGTTTGTACCAGGTTATTAATTTCGGACAGTAAAGACCACCTTCAGACCGGGGTTAACACAATTTTCGAATTACATTCAGGTAGTAAGCCAGACAAGCGTGCTTGTACTACGTACAATGTTCTAGGAGATATGTTGACTCAGTGAAGTGTCTTATTAGAATTCCGTCCGGCGACGCTTGATTTGCTTGCAGTACTCTCTGCAGGCTCTGTCCACTATACTAAAATGCTACAGAAAAATATTTAGAATACCAATATTTAATCTGCGGAGGATTTCGGAAGTAATACGTTGCACACTGGCAGTGCTGTAAGCATGCCAGTCGTCGCTACACTGCAATCTAATAAAAAATGGTTCAAATGGCTCTGAGCACTATGGGACTCAACATCTTAGGTCATAAGTCCCCTAGAACTTAGAACTACTTAAACCTAACTAACCTAAGGACACCACACACACCCATGCCCGAGGCAGGATTCGAACCTGCGACCGTAGCAGTCCCGCGGTTCCGGACTGCAGCGCCAGAACCGCTAGACCACCGCGGCCGGCCGCAATCTAATAAGATGCTTCACATAGTCAACATTTCCGTTAGAACTTTGTGTGTGGTACTTCTATAAATAAGATGAAGCTTGTTTTGCTTATTACTTTGACTGTACCATTTTCACTTATGCTGACTCAGTGTAATCAGAAAATTGTGTGCACTTACTTCTGAAGGTGGTCATTACTGATCATTAATAACCAGGTACAAAAATTTTTAGATTCGTAACTGTGAGACTGGTCCCGGCGGAGGTTCGAATTCTCCCTCGGGCATGGGTGTGTATGTTTGTCCTTATGATAATTTAGGTTACGTAGTGTGTAAGCTTAGGGATTGATGACCTTAGCAGTTAAGTCCCATACGATTTCACACACATTTGAACATTTTTTGAGATTCGTAACTGGAATAAATATATGAAATGTATTTTGTTGTTTAATCGGAAAATAGTCCGCTAGTCACAGAGATCATTAATTAAAAATTTAATACCTGATACTGAATCAAAACCATACTCCTCGGAACCCCAGTCCAGTATCCTGCAGCACTGCACAATCTCTCTAGAGACCAGTTCGAGCAGTGAGGCAACAAAATGTAATTGTTTATGTCAATTCAAGTTACGGTGAGTTACATAATGTAGCTATATGATGCTATCAGCGACGTGTTCCGACAGCCGGCTACCGAGCGTTGTCCTTTCAAGGGCGTCTGGGTGTGGCTGTAGCGGTGCCAGACGCCAACTCCTTCCATTGTACCGCCGCCAGAGCGAAACGTATCACTTCCGAATTCCTTTACAGATTGGATATTAGTATTGCACAATATAGTATGTAAGATTTTAGTGTAGTCTACAAAGACTACACATTTATCTAATGGAATTAGTCCATATTTTCTGAAGTGTTCCATCTATATGTGTCCACTTCTGTTTTTGCCTAGATTTTGTGGATTTTTGTCTCTCTAAACTAGCGTACACTCATTGTGCAACTTTTCTGTAGTTGTGGCTAAGACTTTCTCCGTCATTATGTAGCCTCGGGGAAGTGAGTTCAGAAGGGCATGCAGACGAGTCTGTATAGCCCTTGTATGAGCAGGGCAGAGTCACTAGCGGCTTAAAACTTGGAGGCGGCCTTCTGGAGTTCTAGATTAGCTCAGTTGATAGAAGAAAAATCTGGTTAATGTCCCGGCTCGACGCATAATTTTAATCAGTTAGGAGTTTCAAAGAATTGGAATTTTTCCCTCAGTCGTTTGTTTTTAGGTCGTTTCAACGTTATCAGAATCGATTAAATTCTGTCGTTTATCAGCGTACTGGCTCCTTTTACACAATTAGAGTAGCATATGCACTAGCTGATCAAACGTAACTGGACACCCACATGCAATGTGGAATGGGCCATTGATGTCACGAAAGGCTGACCCGTCAGTATAAAAGGTGGCGGGGAGTAGTGTGCTGACGGTACGGAAGCAATAACAGCAGAAAGGATTGGTTAGAAGACCTCGGTGATTTCGAGTGTGATCTAGTCACTATATGTCACCTGAGTAACTGATCCATCAGGCACATTTCAGCCCTTATAAAGATGCCCAATTCGGCTGTAGGTGATAAGATTGTGAAGCGCAAACGTGAAGGAACAACCTCACCTAAACCAAGGCCAGACAGACCTCATGCACTGACGGACAGCATTGCTAAGGGTGGTTCTAAAGAAAAATCTCATAAAATTAGCGCAAGAAATCACTCGTGAATTCCATAGCGCTACCAGCAGTCCAACTAGTACAATGACTGTGTGTAGGGAGTAAAAAAGAATGGGTTATAGTGCTTGAACAGCTCCTCAGAAGGCATACTTTTCTGTAGTCGGAACTAAGTGGCGCTTGAGGTGGTGCAAATACTGACGTCACTGGACAGTGGATGACTGGAGACGAGTAATTTGGAGTCATGAGCACGCTGTACCCTCAGGTAAGGGTTTGTGTTTGACAAATGCCTGGAGAAAGTTACCTGTCCTCACGTGTAGCGCCAACAGTGAAGTACGAAGGAGGAGGTGTTACGGTATGTCGGTGTGTTTCATGGTTAGGGTGTGGTCCCCTTTTATTGCACTTAAGAAAACGCTAAATATGGGAAGATACGAACAAATTTTATAGTGTTTCTTACTGCGAACTGTAGAGGAACAGTTTGGAGACTATGATTGTAACAGTCATTTCACTGCAAGCGTCCGCAGCAGAGTTCGAGCTGTCACAAAGGCGATCGGCGGGCACATCCCATATTAATTTCCACTAATAGATGTCAGGATACTGTTGATTAGATAGTGATGTGCTGACTACCAAATCGTTCTTCAGCAATTTTTTTTTCAAAAACATAGGTCGCTCAATTTGCTCCTAATGTGTAGTGAAGGTGACTGGGTAAAGTCTCATAAATTGTACCCTTTCAGCATTTTTCTGATTTTACTGAACTCTAATATAGTCGTACATTATCTAAATATAATACTAACAGTGTGCAGCTCATTTTGTCAGACATATATGCCAGAAATTCGAAAATAAAATTTCTACAATTTAAAAGATGTAACACAATAGATGGGGAGAAGCGAAACGGTACAATTTATTAGCAGATCTTCTAAATTGTACTACTGCTATTATCAACTGTACCATTAAACTTTTTATCAACTATAAAAATAAATAGAGAAATTTGCTGAGTGTGACCAATATTTATTTTTTTAAGACATGCTGAGCGGTATCAACATTAGCTACTCATTCAGATAAGCAGCTGTCAAATAAAATACTTTTCTCTTTCTACTTACTTTTGCACGCCTGGTATGGAACTGTACACAGAATTTTAGGAACTCTTTCTGCTGGTCAACTTAGTAGAGCTTTTAGAACTAGAGTAAAAGAGTATTGCCACTTTTGGTTTTGCCGGTTTAGGCCTACTTTTGTTTTCCTCAAATTCTTTGTTAAGGAGGAGCCTCCTGTAATGACTACCCATGATCGAAGCTCCAGATGATGTTGCTCTGCTTCTTATTCTCTTTTATAGGGATGGGACACAGGAGTCATCTTTTGTGACTACTGACACTCTCTTAGTTTAGGTTTCTTTGTGGGAGTTGATGATTCAGGAGTGCATAATTTTCATTACGTTCGTTTAATTTTTCTGGGAGTTCTTCACTTGTCAGTTCACTCTTTTTTTTCTTCCTTATTTCTAGCTTCTGATTATGGATTGGGTTTTCTAACCACGAAGTCCGAATCTCGAAAAATGTGTGGATCCAATGGCCAGATTCCAGTTCTGGAGAAGCAATTGACAACATTTAGTACGGTCGCAGACCTGCCATATGACTCTCCTGACAGCTGAGCAATCATTGACTAATATTGCTGTTAGGGTTTGTGAGATGCCATTTGTCAGCTGCTTAGTTGTAATGACCTGCAAGTGACTTAAGAAATGCAACGTCTAGTGGCTGTAGCCTGTGAGTGGTGTGTGAAGGTGAACAAAGCAGACAACAGATACAGTAGTGACATTGTTGGATCAGTTACTGGCGCGTGGGATTCAGTCAGTCTGCATCAGTCTGGATTAGTCTGTAGTCAAATGCCGGCACGGTAGCTCAGCGTGTTCGGTCAGAGGGTTTAGCTACCCTGTGTAACAAAAAAACTGAGTGAACGAATCAACGATCAACCTGAACAGGCGTCATCGGACGTCCGCCACGAACAAATTCAACGAACAATCTAGAACAAAATGAGATAAAAAAAAGCGGTCTAGAGCGTTGCAGTCATGGACTGTGCGGCTGATCCCGGCGGAGGTTCGAGTCCACCCTCGGGCATGGCTGTGTGTGTTTGTCCGTAGGATAATTTAAGTTAAGTACTGTGTAAGCTTAGGGACTGATGACCTTAGCAGTTAAGTCCCATAAGATTACACACACATTTGAACGTTTTTTTTATCAGTTGTTAGATCAAATCAACTGTTAAAAATGTGTAGTGAACATTACTTTAAATATACCGATACAATACCTACGAAAAATTTTGGTAAATTTATAAGGGGTACCATATTTTTTTAAAACTTACTTTTTACTGCACAGAGACTGGGGGGGGATTTTAAATGAGTAAGTATATAATCAGGTGAAAAAAGTCATGTGATAGTGATATGCACGTATACAGACGGCGTTAGTACCACGTACACAAGGTACAAAAGGGCAGTAAATTGGCCGAGATGTCATTTGTACTCAGGTGATTCATGTGAAAATATTTCCGGCGTG
Source organism: Schistocerca nitens (assembly GCF_023898315.1). Lineage (NCBI taxonomy): Eukaryota > Metazoa > Arthropoda > Insecta > Orthoptera > Acrididae > Schistocerca > Schistocerca nitens. The sequence goes on along the minus strand of NC_064616.1, from coordinate 552,364,760 downwards.
ATTAAGGCCACATACCCTGAAAGCGGAATGGTAGTTGGAGCTAGACGCATGCAACATTCAGATTCGGAAATCGTTAGGAAATTCAATATTCCGAGATCCACAGTGTCAAGAGTGTGCCGAGAATATCGCATTTCGGGCTTTACCTTTCGCCATGGATAATGCAATGTCCGACGACCTTCACTTAACGACCGAGAGCAGCGGCGTTTGCATAAAGTTGTCAGTACTAACAGACAAACAACACTGCTCGAAATAACAGCAGATATCAATGTGGGACGTACGACGAACGTATCTGGTAAGACAGTGCGGCGGAATCTGGCGTTAATTGGCTATGGCAGCAGACGACGTACGCGAGTGCCTTTGCTAACAGCACGTCATCGCCTGCACCGTCCCTCCTGGGCTCGGGACAATACCGGGTAGACCCTCGACGACTGGAAAATCGTGGTCTGGTCGGATGAGTCCCGATTTCAATTGATAAGAGCTGATGGTAGGGTTAGAGTGTGGCCCAGACCCCATGAAGCTATGGACGTAGGGTGTCAACAAGGCACTGTGCAAGCTGGTGATGGCTTAATAGCCGGTCGAAGTGGCCGTGCGGTTAAAGGCGCTGCAGTCTGGAACCGCAAGACCGCTACGGTCGCAGGTTCGAATCCTGCCTCGGGAATGGATGTTTGTGATGTCCGTAGGTTAGTTAGGTTTAACTAGTTCTAAGTTCTAGGGGACTAATGACCTCAGCAGTTGAGTCCCATAGTGCTCAGAGCCATTTGAACCATTTGATGGCTTAATAATGGCGTCTGTTGTGTTTACATGGAATGGACTGGGTTCATTAGTCCAACTGAACCGATCGTTGACTTAGTAGACCATTTGCAATCATTCATGGACAGCATGTTCTCAGACAACGATGGGATTTTTATGGATGACAAAGAGCTATGTCACCGGGCCAAAATCGTTCGCGATTAGTTTAAAGAACATTCTGGACAACTCGAGAGAATGGTTTGGCCATCCAAATTGCCCGATATGTATCACATCGATCATTTATGGGACATAGTAGAGAGATCAGTTCGTGCTCAGAATCCTTTCACAATTATGGACGGCTATAGAGGCAGTATTGCTCAGTATTTCTGCATGGAACTTCCAACGACTTGTTGAGTCCATGCCACGTCGAGTTGCTGCACAACTCCCGGGAAAAGGAGGTCCGACACGATATTAGAAGGTATCCCGTGACTTGTTACCTCAGTGTAGTTATATGACACATAAACTATAAATAGATTTTACATAACTGTAAGAGACAAATGCTTATCTTCGTAAAAAGACATTTACTTTCTCAGAGCACAAAATAAACTAGAACCATCCCGCGCCCTAATTATCAATGGCCTGTCGAACTAGTCACGTACAACAGCTAGATACAACGCAATACACATTCTCTCCAACTTGCAGCATAACCATGCAAATATTTTGCTAGATAAAACGCGATAAAATGTATAAGACTTTACCCTACTTGTACTTATGGAGTCACAGAATTTACTGCAGATTAACAAATTGAGAAATATTTGTATCATAATATATTTCCATAGCAGATCATATTTCCCTCGTACTGGAGGGTGAGTTTCAAATTTGAACTGTTATACGTTTCGATATCCCAGTAACGTTAGGAAATATAATCTGAAGTGCTTCTGTAAATCTGACAATTCCTCACACGTAGCATTCCACATAAAATGCTTCGTAACATAAAATTAAACAAATGGACGTTACAGTCTGCGTTCAAACGAACATTGTTAACGTACATCTCCACAAAACCGGCGCATTAAACAAGCCGAGGCTTTAATCGGTGTGCTCGGGAACATTCATCCTTTTGGAACGCTATACTACAATGAAATGCTTCAATTAGGCAATATTTTTTGTTCTACACGCAGCAGAACAGAAAGAGGCGTGTTTCGCTGTGGAAGATTACAAAAGACCCGTACACCTATGATCTTGTTACCAAATTTATACCTTATTAACAACGGTGATATTATCAGAGTTAGCGGTGAAGCAAGATATTCATAGGCAAGTCCTGTGTTAACACTGGTTACGCCTGTAACCACTTTATCAGTGACTGAAATCTGACATTAGTAATGCCCAGTGTCTGGCGCAATGAGTGTCTCACGTGTGTCTGCACAGCAGGATGCCAGATTTTAATTATTTTTCTTCTTGTGGCATTCGTGCTTACATGGTATCAGACAGTATAGTCATTACAGCGCCGTAATAATTAACATAGTTTATGGGCTTTGGATCCCTATCCGGTTCTTACTAATTCACAGAGACTGGGAACGAACACAACATAAAAACTGGTGAGTGCACCATCCCTTAATCTGCAGTGTCACATGTTCTTAACAAATATTTGAGTCCCTGCTGTTTATTTTCTTCTTTCGCACCATTAAAATGAATAAAGCAGACTGGAAGGCATAACTGCACATGTTCTATAGTCGACATTTTCCGAATGCGACGAGCATTTAGGACTTATATTGAAATTTTGGTTATTAGCAGAGTGTTTATCCATGCCTTTTTTCTGTGTGATGTGCTATGATAGTCTTATGTAGCTGCTAGTCACTTATGATCGTGTACCATCACACGTTGCTTGAATATGGCATGGATCTGCATAAAACCATGGGCGTCCTGTTTAAATATTTATTTAGCTAAAACCATAGAAAAAATTATATGTTGAATATGGGGGAGAAATGTGAGGGGGGGGGTGGGAGGGAACAACGCTGGAGGAGACATGGATATCAAGCTCCAACAGAGGTCAAACGCAGCATCTCTCCTCAAATGAAGTTGCTGAAGTCGAAGTACAAGTTCGGATGGGTAAAAGATGAGTTAGATAACTGGCTTACCCTTTCCTAATGAAACAAGGAAGCTTTCGCCTCAAGAAGGTCGACAAGGGCAGAATTTTTTTAGTCAAATATTGTATAAATGTTAAAACATGTTAAAACCGCGATTTAATTTATGGGGGTCTAGTGCATCCGAGCGCTCGAACGCAATCGATGTAATACTGTAATAGTTAACCGACGGAATATCGGTCCTGTTACTTTCCGATAGTATCACAAAGGACATTAGTATCAACTAAAATACTATTCTCAACAGGTTTTTCCTTCTTAACATGCTTAGCTTATGGTAAATAGTCTGAAAGCGCGTACTTGTCTCACTTTCACTTAACATGTCATTTCGCTTGTTTTTTATGCGAAGTAAAATGTGAATCCTTAGGAATGGCAAACAAACGTATTTATACGAATATAAAAGCTTCTAAAAGTAACCCCAATCGTGCAAAAACCGCTTCGATTGAGAATCAAAAGCGAGTTAATCGGTATAACTTCTTCAAAATGACAGTGTTTCGACATCGGCGATAAAAGGCCAACAGTACGGTGCATTGCCGATCGGAGGTTTGTGCAGTTTCAATACTAAAAAAACACAGGTTGAAATTCTAAACGCTTTTTATAAAAAAAAACATCATTTTTGAAGTTGGCTGGAGCTGTAACTCATTAAATGTACGTGCACTTACATTATACCTTTCTGTAACTCGTGAGTCGCTGTTTTCTCTATTGTAGTATGTAGGATTTTTGCGATAGTTTTAATTTCGATTTTAGTACACTTTTCATGACGGCTTTTCTGTAAAAAATTTGACTTTTATTCCAGAGTGCCGCCATTTTGTTGAAAACCATTCTTTTTAGTAGCCCTATGTACTGTGTTAGACAATATCATCTCTGTTTCAAAACAGTTTTAGAAATTTTGTTCTAGGTTGAAAATTGTGGCGTTCAGAGCTCCCACCAATCGCCCTCGCACTCCGCAAAGGCCTTTCGTCGATGTCGTGTAGTGGCCTCTGGGTGCAAACTTTTTACTTAAAAAAATACATGAAACAATCTTAGGGGTGTACGATAAAGGCCTAAAGTCAATGTTGTAATTTGTTTGTTATTATTGTGAAAAAATTCATGAATATCTGTTCCCTAATCGAGCGTTTCCGTGATCTATCAACTTAAGTGATTTAGGGAAACCGTAGAAAGCCTAAATGTGGATTAATGGATCGGAATTTGAATCGCACTCCTTCAGGATACAAAGCCAGTGTCTTAACCAATTCAATATCACCTCGGCAGGGTGTTGCCGAGTAGGTTGTACTGAGAAATAATTGCTTAGAAAAAATTTCGGTAAGTTGCACCGTTTCCAATTTAACTAGCATTGAAGTTGGCCAATCAGGTCGTTGCCCGCAAATTCAAGCAGCCTGTCGGAAACAGTGTCGCCAATCCTGTTGTTTGGTTTCTTCTAGCAGAACAAATATTGCTTTTTCTTACTTAACTTAAATTTACCACATCCGAAAAATGAACATTGTAACTGGTAATTACCATCTGTTCAAGTTGTAATTAACGAACCAACAAATGTCTGATCATTACCGTGTTTTAGTTGCTGCAAGCGCTTGAATTTGCGCGTGCAACGACTTAATTGGCTAACTTGGTCGCCAATTAAATCTGAAACGACGTAACATATCGAAGTTTTTTCATAACATATATTTTTTATCAGAACGTACCCTGCGACACCTTTACAAGCTTTTCAAACTGTTTCTGACCACCGTGCATAGAGACAAGTCGTTGTTTAACGTTGTTACCACAAATCTTACAAATTACTGACCGATTTACTTCAGATTTTTAAATGATGCTCTAATAAACGTTGGGACGGACATAGGCTACATATTTCTAATATATACAGTACTCGTATGTAAATATACACATATAATTTCTAAAGGGAAAACGTTAGCAAAAATCTCGAAAAGCTCTTGACCGATTTCAATCAGAATTTTACACGACACTCTAATCAACGTTTGGACGGACATTTGCCACAAATTTGTTTTGAATGTGTAAGGTGTTAAAATATATATGTAGTACATGAGGGGGAAAGTTGTTAGCCAAATTCTCGAAAAGTACTTGGCCGACTTACTTCACGTTTTTTCACGATATCCTAATAAACGTTCGGACGAAGACACATTACACATTTTTAAAACATATATGTTATATAAATATATAATTAATGCATAATGCGGAAAGGTTGTTAGCGAATTGTTCGAAAACTTCTTCACCAATTTACTTCAAATTTTTACACGATATTCTAAGGAAAGGTTGAACGCATACAGGCTACATATTCTTTTAATATATTTATGAATGGGGAAACGTTGCTACCAAATATATTGGAAAGTTCTTGACCGATTAATTTCAAATTAGATTTGGACAGACATAGGCTATAGCATTTTAATATATAATATATACAGGCAAATTTGTACGATATGTATAACAGGGAAATATTCTTAGCAAAAGTCACGGAAAGTTCTTGACCGATTTACTTCAAATTTTTAAACGATATACTAATAAACATTTAGATGTACATAGGCTATATATTTACTTGTTGCTATACTGGCTGCTTTTGAGCACCGTGACTGTGTAGAATAATTACTTATTTTTCTACTACCAGTCACTTTCGTTTGTATTATGTTTCATGTAACATACGGCTATGAATTTTGAGCGTGTTCTGTTCATCTTCAGGCGTTTATACATAACGAACATTTTTACTTAAAAATAAAATCGCTTAAACTAAATTAACGTAGGAATTTTTGTGTGTTGTTCACTGCTGACGTGGCTGTTGGGGTATTTGGAGATGGGGATGGGCAGTGGTTGGCCAGAAACTGAGTCTGCTGATGCGGAGCTGTGTTTCGTTGTTTATTATGATGACGTCACACCCTGTGTGGTCTGCAAATGGTTTTGCATCAGTTGTTGTGGTGTGAAAAACGTGTGACACAATTTTTTATTTCTCAAATGTTCACTCACGATTTAGGCGTCCCAAAGCTTCATTTGCATCATTGGTAAATTGGCAAAGCTGTTGTGAAACGTTACACTCTTGTACTATTTATTTTGACACTTAGGTTGTTGTTGTTGGTGAGGCTTAAGTAGGAAACTTATTTACAATACAAAACCACCAGATACAGATTTTGATGAATTTGGCATTTACAAAATTACCTGCAACCAATTCAACAAATATTATATAGGCCAAACCTTTGAAAACCGAAGAGATTCTAGAAATTTTGCACAAAATTAGAAAAAATGCAACAGAATGCATACCATGGAAGAAATGAAAATTTTCATTCATAATACGAAATATGGAGACAATAATCTTAATGAAATAACCGGTTTCAAGAAATAAAATTCTTGTGTAGTCTTAAGCCATTTGTAATGCAATAGATTTAAGATGAGTCAATGTAAAATAAACGACTACTAGGCCGTCAGTATAGCGAATATCGATGTAAAATGCGATAGTTGACACTCACTCACACGCCGCAAGGCCGCCATATTATATTAAGTGTATAGTGTTTAAAAGTCCGCAGAAAAATTTGTGCAGTGAACTACGTTGACAAAAAGTGCAAAAATAAATAGTGCAATAGTGTAACGTCTCACAAAAGCTCCGCCAGTGTACAAATGATGCAAACGAAAATTTGGGACGCCAAAATCGTTAGGGAACAACAGGCGAATAAGAAAGTGTACCCAGAATAAGATTTTCACTCTGCAGCGGAGTGTGCGCTGATATGAAACTTCCTGGCAGATTAATACTGTGTGCCGGACCGAGACTCGAACTCGAAACCTTTGCCTTTCGTGGGCAAGTGCTCTACCAACTGAGCTACCCAAGCACGACTCACGCCCCGTCCTCACAGCTCTACTAAGCTTCCTACACACATTTACCACGCAGAATGTCTCGTTGTAATCTTAATTGAGAGATATTAGTGCCCTTTAATTTAATGTCAAAACCCAAAATATCACAAATAATGGCATCCTATCGGTTCATCATAGTCGCGCTTGATTTTAGGTGCCTAAACGTATTCCCATGGTCGAAGAATGTTCGAAGGAAGGAAGATTAGGGTTTAATATCACGTTGACAACGTGGTCATAAGAGGCGGAACATGGAGAAGGAAATCGGCCGTGCCATTTCTGTGAAACCATGCCGACATTTGCCTGGAGAAATTTAGGGAAATCACGGAAAACCTTAATCTGGATGGCCAAAGGGGGGGATTTGAAGCACCGTCTTCCCCAGTGCGAGTGCAGTGTGTTAAACAATGCGCCACCTCTTTGGTTGGAATGTTCAAATTCATTTACAATGGATAATGCCACCCCCGGCATTACGAAATCTGGGAACTTGAGAATACTTATACCGGGCACGAAAGCTTCTGTCAGTGGTCTCCCATTTTCCCCACGGTTACAATGACCCAGCATGTTGCGACGTTACCTTTGTCTTTGCGACGAATAAACCTCAATTTCAGATCCATCTACGAGAAATGTTGCTACCAACCCAGGTTGTGACATTTGATGCAGTCATATAGTCATTATACATTCAACTGTTGGCGACCATTGCTTGCACACAGAAGATATATATATTATGAAACAATTATCTGGCGCAAAATTTTCCGCAGTAACAACTGTAGGAGAAGCAACCTAATAGAAACCTATTGCCAGCAGTCTAAAATGTTCATCAGGACTGACTAACGAGGAACTTCTCTTGTGTCTTTTGTCAGCTCATGCTATATACACTCCTGGAAATGGAAAAAAGAACACATTGACACCGGTGTGTCAGACCCACCATACTTGCTCCGGACACTGCGAGAGGGCTGTACAAGCAATGATCACACGCACGGCACAGCGGACACACCAGGAACCGCGGTGTTGGCCGTCGAATGGCGCTAGCTGCGCAGCATTTGTGCACCGCCGCCGTCAGTGTCAGCCAGTTTGCCGTGGCATACGGAGCTCCATCGCAGTCTTTAACACTGGTAGCATGCCGCGACAGCGTGGACGTGAACCGTATGTGCAGCTGACGGACTTTGAGCGAGGGCGTATAGTAGGCATGCGGGAGGCCGGGTGGACGTACCGCCGAATTGCTCAACACGTGGGGCGTGAGGTCTCCACAGTACATCGATGTTGTCGCCAGTGGTCGGCGGAAGGTGCACGTGCCCGTCGACCTGGGACCGGACCGCAGCGACGCACGGATGCACGCCAAGACCGTAGGATCCTACGCAGTGCCGTAGGGGACCGCACCGCCACTTCCCAGCAAATTAGGGACACTGTTGCTCCTGGGGTATCGGCGAGGACCATTCGCAACCGTCTCCATGAAGCTGGGCTACGGTCCCGCACACCGTTAGGCCGTCTTCCGCTCACGCCCCAACATCGTGCAGCCCGCCTCCAGTGGTGTCGCGACAGGCGTGAATGGAGGGACGAATGGAGACGTGTCGTCTTCAGCGATGAGAGTCGCTTCTGCCTTGGTGCCAATGATGGTCGATGCGTGTTTGGCGCCGTGCAGGTGAGCGCCACAATCAGGACTGCATACGACCGAGGCACACAGGGCCAACACCCGGCATCATGGTGTGGGGAGCGATCTCCTACACTGGCCGTACACCACTGGTGATCGTCGAGGGGACACTGAATAGTGCACGGTACATCCAAACCGTCATCGAACCCATCGTTCTACCATTCCTAGACCGGCAAGGGAACTTGCTGTTCCAACAGGACAATGCACGTCCGCATGTATCCCGTGCCACCCAACGTGCTCTAGAAGGTGTAAGTCAACTACCCTGGCCAGCAAGATCTCCGGATCTGTCCCCCATTGAGCATGTTTGGGACTGGATGAAGCGTCGTCTCACGCGGTCTGCACGTCCAGCACGAACGCTGGTCCAACTGAGGCGCCAGGTGGAAATGGCATGGCAAGCCGTTCCACAGGACTACATCCAGCATCTCTACGATCGTCTCCATGGGAGAATAGCAGAATAGCACCGTGGTTTAATTAAAAATTCAGAACAAGCTGAGGAAATAAAGATTGTTGCACTCTCGGTTCAGAAAAGAACGCGTAAATGACGACAGGCAAAATTTAGTAGAGATTGGTGCATCTTTAGAAATGTCGATGCACTAAGTATACAACTGCCACCGTGGTACCTTAGCAGAAGATCTTGCTCAGAACCCGAGAAAATTCTGATCCTAAGTAAACTCACTTAGCGGGTCGAAGGCATCTATCCAGTCACTCGTTGACCATTCTGATGACGCCCTATCAGATAGCAAAAGCAAAGCTGAAGTTTCAAATTAAAGGTTTAAGATATCGTTCACACCGGAGGATCGTCTCAACATATTGACGTTTCACTATCGCACAGACCCTGTGCGAAGGACATAGCAATAGGTGTCCGTGGCATAGAGAACCAATTGAAAGAGTTGAAAACAAATAAATTGCTAGGTCTGGATGTAATCCCAGTTCGGTTTTTCAAGGAGTGCTCTACTGCATTGGCCCCTTGCTTTGCTCGCATTTGTTGTGCTTGCATTCATCGTGGCTCTCTCGCTCAGCGCAAAGTCCCAAGCGACTGTAAAAAGGCGCAAGTGACTTCTGTAAATGAGAATGGTAAGGAATGGACCCGGAAAATTAGAGACCCATATCCCTAACATCTGTTTCATGCAGAATTCTTGGACATATTCTCAGTTCTAACACAATAAATTTCCTTGAGCGGAAAAGCTGATGTCCACAAATCAGCACGGTTTTAGAAAGCATAGCTAGTGCGAAAGTCAGCGTGCCCTTTTCTCAGATGATATTTTGCGAACCATCGATGAAGAGCAGAAGGCAGATTCCACATTCCTAGATTTCTGCAAAGTGTTCGCCTCTGTGTCCCACTGAAGCCTGTTAACGAAGATACGAGAATGCGGACCTGGGTCCCAAATATGTTAGTGGCTCGAAGGCTTCTTAAGTAATAGAACCCAGTACATTGTCCTCGACGGCAAGTGTTCATCAGAGACAAAGGTATCGTCAGGAGTGTCCCAGGGAACTATTATTCTCTGTATACATAACTAATCTGCCCGACAGGCTGATCAGCAGTCAGCAGCAATTTGCTGAAGATGCTGTGGTGCACGGGAAGGTGTCGCCGTTGACTGACCCTAGGAGCATACAAGACGACTGAGACAAAATTTATAGTTGGTGTGATGATTGGCAACTAGCTCTAAATGTAGAAAAATGTAAGTTAATTCAAATGAGTATGAAAAACAATCCATAATGTTGGTATACAGCATTAGTAGTGTGCTGTTTGACACAGTCACGTCGACTAAATATGTATGTCTAACGTTGCAAAGCGATATAAAATAGAACGAGCATCCAAAGGGAACGCGAGTGGTCGACTTCGGTTTATTGGGACAATTGTAGGAAAATGTAAGTCGTCTGTAAAGGGGACTCCGTATAGAATACTAGTACGACGAATATTGGATCCTCACCAGGTCATATTAAAGGAAGACATCGAAGCAATTCAGAGGCGGGCGACTCGATTTGTTACCGCCAGATTCGAACGACACTGAAGTATGACGTAGATGCTTCGGGAACTCAAATGGAAATAACTGGAGGGAAGTCGCAGTTCTTTTCGAGGGACACTGTTGAGAAAATTTAGAAAACCGGCATTTGAAGCTGACTACACAACGATTCTACCGCCGCCAACATACATTCCGCGTAAGGACCATGAAGATAAGATACGAGAAACTAATGCTCATACGGAGACATATACACTCCTGGAAATTGAAATAAGAACACCGTGAATTCATTGTCCCAGGAAGGGGAAACTTTATTGACACATTCCTGGGGTCAGATACATCACATGATCACACTGACAGAACCACAGGCACATAGACACAGTCAACAGAGCATGCACAATGTCGGCACTAGTACAGTGTATATCCACCTTTCGCAGCAATGCAGGCTGCTATTCTCCCATGGAGACGATCGTACAGATGCTGGATGTAGTCCTGTGGAACGGCTTGCCATGCCATTTCCACCTGGCGCCTCAGTTGGACCAGCGTTCGTGCTGGACGTGCAGACCGCGTGAGACGACGCTTCATCCAGTCCCAAACATGCTCAATGGGGGACAGATCCGGAGATCTTGCTGGCCAGGGTAGTTGACTTACACCTTCTAGAGCACGTTGGGTGGCACGGGATACATGCGGACGTGCATTCTCCTGTTGGAACAGCACGTTCCCTTGCCGGTCTAGGAATGGTAGAACGATGGGTTCGATGACGGTTTGGATGTACCGTGCACTATTCAGTGTCCCCTCGACGATCACCAGTGGTGTACGGCCAGTGTAGGAGATCGCTCCCCACACCATGATGCCGGGTGTTGGCCCTGTGTGCCTCGGTCGTATGCAGTCCTGATTGTGGCGCTCACCTGCACGGCGCCAAACACGCATACGACCATCATTGGCACCAAGGCAGAAGCGACTCTCATCGCTGAAGACGACACGTCTCCATTCGTCCCTCCATTCACGCCTGTCGCGACACCACTGGAGGCGGGCTGCACGATGTTGGGGCGTGAGCGGAAGACGGCCTAACGGTGTGCGGGACCGTAGCCCAGCTTCATGGAGACGGTTGCGAATGGTCCTCGCCGATACCCCAGGAGCAACAGTGTCCCTAATTTGCTGGGAAGTGGCGGTGCGGTCCCCTACGGCACTGCGTAGGATCCTACGGTCTTGGCGTGCATCCGTGCGTCGCTGCGGTCCGGTCCCAGGTCGACGGGCACGTGCACCTTCCGCCGACCACTGGCGACAACATCGATGTACTGTGGAGACCTCACGCCCCACGTGTTGAGCAATTCGGCGGTACGTCCACCCGGCCTCCTGCATGCCCACTATACGCCCTCGCTCAAAGTCCGTCAACTGCACATACGGTTCACGTCCACGCTGTCGCGGCATGCTACCAGTGTTAAAGACTGCGATGGAGCTCCGTATGCCACGGCAAACTGGCTGACACTGACGGCGGCGGTGCACAAATGCTGCGCAGCTAGCGCCATTCGACGGCCAACACCGCGGTTCCTGGTGTGTCCGCTGTGCCGTGCGTGTGATCATTGCTTGTACAGCCCTCTCGCAGTGTCCGGAGCAAGTATGGTGGGTCTGACACACCGGTGTCAATGTGTTCTTTTTTCCATTTCCAGGAGTGTAGATAGCCATTTTTCACTCACTCTATTGGCGAGTGGAACAGAAAAGAAAATAACTGGTTGTGGTACGATGTACCCTACGCCACGCACCATACAGTGGCTTGCGCTGTATGTATGGAGGGGTAGGCGTACGCAAACGAATTTATGCACAAAAAATGTTTTCATTCTTATCAATATATCTGAAGTTCCAAATATGAATTTGGCTTTATATTTTACTTGCCACTCCACTGGGATAACGTAGGTCAATGATGTTAGAACTACGCTATAAATGAAACTCGGCCAGAGCTGGCTCAAAATCAAGAAAAGTCTGGCCACGTTAATACTGATATGAACTACTTGCATGTCTTCAGGGAAGATGTCTATCGCATCAGGCACGACGTGTCTAGCAATACAGTTGTGTACATAAAAAATTTCTTAATAGTCCTACCGAGGATGCAGGACGATGATGCCCTTTTTTTAGATAATGTCTTAGCTTGTGGACATCGACCGACTCGAATATATGTTGTCGTCATGCAGTGGTAAATAACAGATTATAGACCACCATGTTTAACCTACAGTAGTGTTGTGACCTGGGTCCTCCCATTAAGGAATATGAGACCATACCTTGGAAAAAAATTTTATTGTAAAAGGAAATCAATGGGTTGTTCTTCGAATGATGATAATGTGTACTTATACAATCAAAGTAACATCACAGTGGTAACACTGCAAGACAAGAAACAGAGAGTACAAGGCACAAGTTTGATAGGCGTTAGACGCGTCTCACCGCGATGCAGGCAACGATGTGACTAGGTACTTGAGAGTGGTGTCCTGTGTAGTAATACACTACATGATCAAAAGTATCCGGACACCTGGTTGAAAATAACTTACAAGTTCGTGGCTCCCTCCATCGGTAATGCTGGAATTCAATATGGTGTTAGCTCACCCTTAGCCTTGATGACAGCTTCCACTCTTGGAGGCATACGTCCAGTCAGGTGTTGGATGGTTTCTTGGGGAATGGCAGCCCATTCTTCACGGAGTGCTGCAGTGAGGAGACGTATCGATGTAGGTCGGTGAGGCCTGGCACGAAGTGGGCGTTTCAAAACATCCTTAAGATGTTCTATAGGATTCAGGTCAGGACTCTGTGCAGGCCAGTCATTACAGGGATATTATTTTCGTGTAACCACTCCGCCACAGGCCGTGGATTATGAACAGGGGCTCGATCGAGTTGAAAGATGCAATCGCCATCCCCGAATTGCTCTTCAACAGTGGGAGCCAAGAAGGTGATTAAAACATCAATGTAGACCTGTGCTGTGATAGTGCTACGCAAAACAACAAGGGGTGCAAGCCCCCTCCATGAAAAACACGACAACACCATAACACCACCGCCTACGAATTTTACTGTTGGCCCTGCGCACGCTGGCAGATGACGTTCACCGGGCATTCGCCACACCCACACCCGGCCATCGGATCGCCACATTGTGTACCGTGATTCGTCACTCCACACAAGGTTTTTTGACTGTTCAATCGTCCAATGTTTACGCTCCTTAAGCCAAGTGAGGCGTCGTTTGGCATTTACCTGCGTGATGTGTGGTTTATGAGCAGCCGCTCTACCATGAAATCCAAGTTTTATCACCTCCTACCTAACTGTCATAGTACTTTCAGTGGATCCTGATGCAGTTTGGAATTCCTGTGTGATGGTCTGGATAGATGTTTGCCTATTACACATTACGATCTTCTTTAACTGTCGGCGGTCTCTGTCAGTCAACAGGCGAGGTCGGCCTGTCGCTTTTGTGCTGTACGTGTCCCTTCACGTTTCCACTTCACTATCACATCGGAAACAATGGCCTTAGGGATGTTTAGGAGTATGGAAACATCGCGAATCTCGCGTACAGACGTATGACACAAGTGCCACCGAATCGCCTGACCGCGTTCGAAGTCCGTGAGTCCCGTTGAGCGCCCCATTCTGCTGTCTTACGATGTCTAATGACTACTGAGGTCGCTGATATGGAGTACCTGTCAGTAGGTGGCAGCACAATCTATCTAATATGAAAAACGTATTTTCTTGGGGGTGTCCGGATACTTTTGATCACATAGTGTAAATAGTTCTTCATGTAGTCACACTTATATACCGTCCCCTATCTCACTGTTGGCTGGCGGTGGAAAATTACGTCTTGTTAGCTCACTCAAAATGTATACAACTGCATAAAGTCCGAGTACATCGCAGGTCATAAGCTGGTGTCAACAACTCGCAGAATCTTTTGTTGCCGGTCAGCGATCAAAACGTTTCTTTTCGAAGGCCGTACAATCTAGGATTGGTATTCCAGTGAGGCAAATAAGCCGTGAGCATTAAGAGAATAATCCAACCGACGCACCAGATTTAAGATAACCGTTTGATGAAACACCGTGTCCCGTATCCTGCTGCGTGAAGAAGTCCGAAACTGCCTGCGGCACATCCTTGTCTGACAGGAATCTTCGGCCCTTCAAGACCTTTTTTAAGGGATCGAAGGCGTGATAATGGCATGGGTGGAGATTAGGACTACAACGTTGATGCTAGAGTTTCTCCAAATTGAGTTGGCGTAACTTTTGTGTTACGATATTTGCCTTACGGGGACGTGCTTTATAATGAAGCAGCATCATTCATTGTCCTAGTTTTCCCGGACGTTTCATCTTAACTGTACGCCGTAATTTCTCCAGAGTTGCTCATTACCGTTGTCCAGTAACTGAGGCACTATGATCCTTGAAATCAATAACCAATGGGCCCCGGTAATCAATGAATAGGGTGAGCATCACTGTTCCAGCAGATGGCTGGCTCTTGAACTTCTTGGGACAGGGGGCACGATGGAGATACCACTGTATCGTCGACGCTTTCGACTCCGGTTCTCAGTAGTAACAGCCAAGGAGAGAATAAGAGCACGTCAGTCCTGTCTGGACACATATGGTAATAACGTCGTCACAGTTCACGTTCCCGATTTACTGCACGCGTGTTGTAATGACTCGAATGCCACGCTGATCCCTTACCTACATGTCGGTGCTTGTATATCCGCAACCGAGTAGCGATGGGTTGCATATAAACTGCAGCAACGCGCTCGGACGGAAACTTTTTTATCGCTCCTGACAGTAACACAACGTGAGGTAACAGTGTGGCCATGAATTGCGGGTAGTTTAAGAAGTTAATACTCTCTGCTAGTGGAAATACTGCTTCCTGGAAATGGTCACGCAGGATAGGAGGGGAGAGGGAGGGAAGATCACTGACAATCAGTGGCGATGGAACGTTAAAGTGTACATTTCTTCCAAGTCTCTCATTTTCTGTAAAATATCCCATGAACCACACAGCAGTCCCATCATTCACAGCGTCCGCGATGCCGACAAATGTGGAACTTTCGCACCCACCTCTCACTGCTACCACATGCCTCAGGTACCAACCAAATACTGGCCACACGAAATATCCTTCAATTCTCTGCAGGTTGTCTCTTCGCTTGATAATGGTTCCTTTGCCAACCCATTAAGAAGTGGCGGTGTCTTTCTGTCGTCCCCTTCAGCTTAGCAGTTCGCCTCCGTAGCCAAATACGCTATCACACGCCTGTGGTGGTGCCCCTGTCGAAGGCAACCGGTTCAAAACCTGGTGCTGGAAGAAATTTTCGCATCAGAATTTAACCTGGATTAGATTCAGAGCTTCTCCGCAGTTTCCTATAAAGAAGGGACATATGACACTGTTCACGGTGATCCGTCAGTCGAATTCGAACATTAAGCACGACGGTCCACTCGCTGTTAATCAAGAGGAGTAGCGTATGTACCAGAACTGCAAGGGATGCAAGTGAAAGTCCAGTTGGAGTATTTGTCCGCACGATCGATGTGATATGCTGGTCTCTTACAACAGACGTCGAGTTGATTTGGTAGGACTCTGAAGCATTTTCTGGTGAACTGCAACCACGTTTTCTGGTGTGCGAGCAAGTTACGGAATGTTTTTTGGCTTGTTCAAAACCGATCCTGTCTGACGACGCCATTTTTGGACTAAGCGTTGTACGGCACTCTTTGCTGGCACTTTGACACGATTAAACTTTTCAGCAAACAATTGACCACACTATTGCCACGACACTGTTGTCACGTAACTTCCCTCAATTAACGCCCGCTGCTCCACTGTGAGCACGATCGTCTCCTTTGCACTGCTCCACTCACACTGACACAGTCCTCACTACGCTCTGAACCGCTGTGGATCACATGGCGGGCGTACACGTAGTGTGCACGTTGCGGGTGGTTATATGCACATATTCACGTCCACTTGTATCCACTCATCCGGATCACTTTTATTTCCTCGACCCTGAATACGCAAGTGATGGACCTTTAAATGCAACCTCACAAAGTAGGCAGGTGTAACGTCAGTCTGTACATAAGGAAAAATTACGCTACTGGTTTCTCATATAGTAATCGCGTTTGGATGTTGGTAGTCTACCAGCACGTTTCGGAAATCAATAGCGGCAGGATCGAGACCTGTCGAGGGTGTGGTTTATCGTTCTGCAGTATTGCTGCTCTCGTTTGAAGGGATCCTACAGATGGCATGCGAATAATGAGAATAAAGAATCGATGGGCTCAGGAAGACCGTACTTAACGCCATGCATGATCTCAGTGGCCTTACACAACTAACATCCGAACCGAGAGGACAGGTATTTTTTATGCTCGGACGAGTGGAGTAGTACAGCCACGTCAGCACACTTTGCAAGACATTGGGCTTGTTTGCAGCGAGACAAGTATCCACACAGACAGTGCAGTGACGTCTGGTGCATCAGATAACCATGCGGCAGCAAAGTGAGACACCCCGCCACCCCGCCATCCCCCCACTTTGCAAGACATTGGGCTTGTTTGCAGCGAGACAAGTATCCACACAGACAGTGCAGTGACGTCTGGTGCATCAGATAACCATGCGGCAGCAAAGTGAGACACCCCGCCACCCCGCCATCCCCCCACCACCCCCACCAAAAGAAAAGCGTGTGGTACCACGGTCTGGTGCAACTCTTTCAACTGGATGCCACCTGGGAGACTTGCATGTCTTTAAAAACAATGGTACCCGGTTTTCCTCGTACGGTCATCCATCCAAGTACTAGTCAGGCCCAGCATTACTTACCTTCGGTGATCGGGCAGGAACCATTGTTACCAAAGACAACACATGGCACCAGACCGTATATTCAGACGAGTTCCGGTTTTCTGCACTACATCACGGTGAATGTATCGATCGATGTATGAAAGGAGAACGAACATCGTCATATTGCGATCATCATCAACATACAGGCCCTGAACCTTGGCCTGATGCTATGAGTGTCACTGTGTACGGTCATAGCATGGAATGATGTACACTACTGGCCATTAAAATTGCTACACCAAGAAGAAATGCAGATGATAAACGGGTATTCACTGTACAAATATATTATACTAGAACTGACATGTGATTTCATTCTCACGCAATTTGGGTGCATAGATCCTTAGAAATCAGTACCCAGAACAACTACCTCTGGCCGTAATAACGGCCTTGATACGCCTGGACATTGAGTCAAACAGAGCTTGGATGGCGTGTACAGGAACAGCTGTCTATGCAGCTTCCACACCATTCCACAGTTCATCAAGAGTAGTGGCTGGCGTATTGTGATGAGCCAGTTGCTCGGCCACCATTGACCAGACGTTTTCAGTTGGTGAGAGATCTGGAGAATGTGCCGGCCAGGACAGCAGTCAATCATTTTCTGTAACCAGAGAGGCCCGTACAGGACCTGCAACATGCGGTCGTGCATTATCCTGCTGAAATGTAGGGTTTCGCAGGGATCGAATGAAGGGTAGAGCCACGGGTCGTAACATATCTGAAATGTAACGTCCACTGTTCAAAGTGCCGTCAATGCGAAAAAGACGTGACCGAGACGTGTAACCAATGGCACCCCATACCATCACGTCGGGTGATACGCCAGTATGGCGATGACGAATACACGCTTCCAATGTGCGTTCATCGCTATGTCGGATGCGATCATCATGATGCTGTAAACGGAACCTGGATTCATCAGAAAAAATGACGTTTTGCCATTCGTGCACCCAGGTTCGTCGTCGAGTACACCATCGCAGGCACTCCTGTTTGTGATGCAGTGTCAAGGGTAACCGCAGCCATGATCTCCGAGCTGATAGTCCATGTTGTCTTGCAAACGACCTCATCTGTTGACTCAGGGATCGAGACGTGGCTGCACGATCCGTTACAGCCATGCGCATAAGATGCCTGTCATCTCGACTGCTAGTGATACGAGGCCGTTGGGATCCAGCACGGCGTTCCGTATTACCCCTCTGAACCCACCGATTCCTTATTCTGCTAACAGTCATTGGATCTCGACCAACGCGAGTAGCAATGTCGCGATACGATAAACCGCAATCGCGATAGGCTACAATCCGACCTTTATCAAAGTCCGAAACGTGATGGTACGCATTTCTCCTCCTTACACGAGGCATCACAACAACGTTTCACCAGGCAACGCCTGTCAACTGCTGTTTGTGTATGAGAAATCGGTTGGAAACTTTCCTCATGTCAGCACATTGTAGGTGTCGCCACCGGCGCCAACCTTGTGTGAATGCTCTGAGAAGCTAATCATTTGCATATCACAGCATCTTCTTCCTGTCGGTTAAATGTCGCGTCTGTAGCACGTCATTTTCGTGGCGTAGCAATTTTAATGACAGTAGTGTAATTATATCTGTCGTCCGAGCTCAGGGCCTGCCATTTCACTGTTGCTGCCAGAGCTGGTAGCTGTGTGCTCTACATTTCTCACATTGTGTACCCCTAAACCACTTACAAATTCAATCAAGTATTCTTACTGCTGTATTGCATACGCACAGCAAGTAAAATTTCGTTGTTTACTATCGTTGCTGGCGTTTTTCTTTTCACGTTCCCAAGTTTACATTACTACAGTTAGCGATGCACCTGACTTACCACGCTAGTGGCTGAGTGCTAACGTCTGTGCGCAGCGCCAGCCGTGCTGGGCGGCGTGTCGATCCTGTTCCCGCTGCCGGCCCCGCGCGACCCCTACCACGAGCTGCACCTGCCGCGCGACCCGCCACTCTACCCGCAGCTGCA
Organism: Schistocerca nitens; assembly: GCF_023898315.1. NCBI lineage: Eukaryota > Metazoa > Arthropoda > Insecta > Orthoptera > Acrididae > Schistocerca > Schistocerca nitens. Next base: position 552,345,699 of record NC_064616.1, on the reverse strand, counting down.
CACGCCGCCGCACACCGCCTTCTCCTGCGCCGGCCGCGCCTGGGGGCTCTACGCAGACGTCGATGCTGCCTGCCAGGTAAACGAGACACTGATCCAAAGAAATCCTACCATTTAAGTCGTATGAGGGGCGTTCAATAAGTAATGCAACATATTCATTTTTTTCTGAAAGCAGGTTGGTTTTATTCACGATTCCAATACGCTATAGTATTCTGCACTCTTTTTGCTGCGAACACCTATTTATCAACATAATCTCAGTTTCAGCCTCGTAAGACGCAAGCAATTCTGCACAGATGCTCCTACGCTGCTGTTTACGGTCTTCTGTTAGGCGACGAGGAACCCAGCCGGCACACAGCTTTCAGTACCCCAACTGGTGGACGAATGTGTCAGCACTACCAACAGAGAAATCCAGTTGAGCAATGAGGTATTTGATTGTCATCCGTCGATCACCTCCAATGAGAATGTCCGCACGTTCTGACACTGCAGGAGTCACAGATGTGTGCGACCGACCTGCATGCGGGAGATCGGACAAGTTAGCGCGACCTTGTTGCGATGGTGACGAACGCTTCGCCCAAAGACTTATCGTAATTTTGTTCACTGCCAAGTCTCCGTAGACATTTTGCAAGCGCTTGTGAATACATATGATACTCTTGTTTCTGATTAAAAAAAAAAAAAACTGTGACCGCTCTCTGCCTGGAACGCACCTCCGGTACGGACGCCAATTTGAGGGCTACGTGATGCGTCGCCATCTATCGTAACTTCATGAAACAACAGGAACTGAAGCGGATATATTCCACGATCTCCGACACAGATTTTTTCAGAATGAGATTTTCACTCTGCAGCGGAGTGTGCGCTGATATGAAACTTCCTGGCAGATTAAAACTGTGTGCCCGACCGAGACTCGAACTCGGGACCTTTGCCTTTCGCGGGCACTTGCCCGCGAAAGGCAAAGGTCCCGAGTTCGAGTCTCGGTCGGGCACACAGTTTTAATCTGCCAGGAAGTTTCACAGATTTTTTCAACCGAAATTGGCAGAGCGAAAAAAATTGTAGCATTAATTATTCAACGCTCCTCGTATGTTGCCTGACAATCTCGCATCATTCTTATCCTTGTATCTGACACACGAAAATTTTAAATTATTGGAGAAAGTTGAATGCTTATTTCTTTGTCAGGTGTATCATAATTAATAGCAAAAATTAACACGGCATAAATAACACGGTAATAGAATACAAAACGTTTCAACAGACGTGGCCCTGCAAACGAGCTATTTGGGAGGTAATTTCGAATGTATGGTTATTATCAGATACTGATTTGTGTCCTAGTTAGTATAAGTGTATTTGAAATGTGAACTTTTAGATCAAGTCCTTGTCTAATTGTGCTCAAATTTCAGCCACGGCCTCAATGGTAGTACTGTACTCTTCTCTTCAGATAGGACTCCAGGTAGAAAAAAACAGACTGAGGCTACCTGATCCTGGAGGCCAAGGTGTAGACCCTGCTCCAGCTCTCCATCCTAGACCATATTGGGCTAAACTTCAGCAGCGTACTCGAAACAACCTTAGCAATATGTGAGCGGACCCACAACTTTTCAGCCTAGTCCCCATACAATTTGACTCAAATTTTACCCATGGCCCGTGGTTGGGAATGTCGTACATGAATGTGACGTACTGACAACTTTGTGCTGATGCAAGACGACTCTAGCCGTAATATCATGTTGTTGCCATCACCTATACGAGACAAAACTTCCAACATTCCCATTAATGTTGTCCCCCAAAAGGAAACTCAATATCGCTGATCCCAGCGAAAGCACATCGTTACCATTCACTCCTCATAACTTATACCATGGTGGGTCTAATCGTCTCTTTCTCATCAAATACAGTCTTGCCACAGACATGTTCGCACCTGTTTCCAGTAAAAAGTTGTGTTTCCTTCTATCCATTAAGCAATTGAAGCAAAATTCCCCCTCTGCCTGGCATAATGAAAGGATGGAGAAGGAAATCAGTTGTGTCTTTTTCAAAGGAACTTTCTCGGCATTTACCTGGGGCGAATAATGAAAATCATGGTACACACAAATATGAATGGCCGGACAAGGTTTGAACAGTCGTCCTTCCAAATGCGAGTACAGTGTGCTACCTCGCCACCTCGCTCAGTTACATCAATAGCAAAAAATACCACAATAAAGAACTTAATATTAACTACACTTACAAGCTGCACAAAACATTCTTAATCCTTACGCCTGAATGCCAAGCTTGCAAACTCTCTACATTCTCTGTAATAATGCTCGGGCCTTTTATATTTAACACAGATCTCCACTGAAGTTTAAGTGTTTGGAGCACTACGCCCGTGAAAATTACACTGCGCACAACTAAATTGGTGCAAGCCAGCGTTTGTTTCTTTAGTGTACCCCCTAAACTCCCTTAAATCGTCGCCTAAGTCCACTTATACAAATTGAACTTTGAGCCCAACTCGCCAATCTAATTGACCACACAGTGTCAAAAAAAAATGGTTCAAATGGTTCTGAGCACTATGCGACTTAACTTCTGAGGTCATCAGTCGCCTAGAACTTAGAACTAATTAAACCGAACTAACCTAAGGACATCACACACATCCATGCCCGAGGCAGGATTCGAACCTGCGACCGTAGCGGTCACGCGGTTCCAGACTGAAGCGCCTTTAACCGCACGGCCACACCGGCCGGCCACACAGTGTCAACCACTGTAATGAATACAGCCAAAACACTGTTTCCACTCACCACGCTGCATTGACGACGCTGCATGCTGACCCGTGAAGTCGCTCGATGACACTGGCAGCACTTCTGGCTCCAGCGAAACAGAATCACGGTGCGAAATCCCCACGCGTGGGAGGTTATCCTAACCCAGAAAATTGATTTTGAGTAGGTCCGTGCTTTTAAAATCTAAGCTGTGAGTTTAATGTGCACAATTTTACTAGATGACGCTAATTTTTAATGGCCCAAGCTGTAGATCTCCAAAGTGGACACTTATACAAACAATAATTAAGTGAAACGAGTGTAACAGAAATAGTATATCATTTAAATACGATGATTTATTCACCAAAACCATCAATCGTATGCACAAACTATGAGAAAATGTGCACTGATTTAAAACACAAAAGTTAGAAATCTAATTAATGGCTTTAATTGAGTAACAGTGTTACACGATTGAACGAGAAAGTAAGCCTTCCTGACTGTAATATCGATAAAAAGATGAACTGCAAGGCTTGTGAATTCTACATGACAGTGACTCTAGACCAGGTGACTAATTGCAAAACGGACACATTCAACACACCAAGATGAATTTGAGACAGAAATGCAAGTGAGGTCCAAGAATGTCCTAGCTATCGGTGCTGCTATTTTTACTCACCATAATGATGCTCGAACGCCGTGATAAACACTGCCGTCGTGCGCATGGCTCTTGTTTGAAAACGAGGGTGTCGGCCGCTGTGACCGAGTGGTTATAGGTGTTTCAAAAATGGTTCAAATGGCTCTGAGCACTATGGGACTTAACATCGATGGTCATCAGTCCCCTAGAACGTAGAACTACTTAAACCTAACTAACCTAAGGACATCACACACATCCATGCCCGAGGCAGGATTCGAACCTGCGACCGTAGCAGTAGCGCGGTTCCGGACTGAGCGCCTTAACCGCGAGACCACCGCGGCCGGCTATAGGTGTTTCAGTCCGGAACCGCGCTGCTGCTACGGTCGCAGGTTCGAATCCTGCTTCGGGAATGGATGTGTGTGATATCCTTAGGTTAGTTAGGTTTAAGTAGTTCTAAGTCCAGGGGACTGATGACCTCAGATGTTAAGTCCCATAGTGCTTAGAGCCATTTTTTGAAGACGAGGGTGTGTTGCTACTGGTCCAGCTTCATTGCCGGCTCGTTTGCTATGTCTCCCACGTACGCAGCTGACATGCACAAGATGCGCACAGGTATACATCCGTGATAACTCAATATCCGCACTTGTTACGTCTGTGTATGAAAATCTCTGTGCGAACTCTACCACACCTTCTAAAAATTCTTTTACATCTGAACACTACTATGTTCTCCGAAGAAGTCCGTCTACATGAAGAATACTTGCACGTCTTCTGAAAAAATCTTAAGCAGTGCACTCCTCCACGTCTTCAGAAGTAATCCCCTAGACTTTCTTTCATGGATTCTAACGCCCAGCTTTCTTTTCCCGCCAAACTGTGACTGCTCGCCAGTGGTGTAAGATGCAGAAAATAGTGGTCCAATAGCGAGGCATTTTCTACGTTTTGAATCCTGCATGCGTCGCATCTGATGCCAATCACACCACAAAACTCCCTCCTATTACTAAAAAATTGCTGCTTCAGCGGTGGCTCCGTGATATCACTGAGCAAAGCACCAGTGGCTCATTTTCGTGAGCAGCAACTAGCCTTGCAGTAGGATCTGAGAGCAATGCGCGAAGCTAGTCCATCATTTCTGTCGGCTGTGTTTTCCTCCAAAAAGCGTCGTATGACTATCTGCAAAGGCCACTTGAAAAACACGAAAACGCTGCGCTCTCCTGCTGCTTCCTAGCCCTACTTCAGCCGCTGGGCAAGCCGGGGCAAAAGATACACAATAACCCCTATCCCATGCTCTGCTCTGGCACCCTCACTTCCATGAAGTCATAACCTGTGCTACCAGCCTGCTTTCTCACCAAAGACTCGTTTTTTTTTTTTTCTCCACATTCATGTTTCCGGTCGTCACACATTCAACGCACTGTGCTTTCTCATGCACACGAAAACCTTCCGACAACGAGTGAGTTCAGCACAACATTAAATGAAAAAGGAAATGAGGTTATTAGAGCCCAGTGATAGAAATAATCTTGTTTTCAATGAAATTGGCATACAGATTAGCCTGCCGCAATTCAGTAAGTGCAGAACTATTTTTTTTTAGGATGATGCCCAAGTCGATGGGTGCATACTACCAATTCCTTGGCTGTTGTGGAATCGGCAGTGGTTCATTAAAAACATCATTTTTTTTATATAGGTCAGGGTGGGTGACCTCTATGGTGCGTGACTGCAGCTGGACTGCTAGTGGTGAGATAGGCATATAGTTCGCCGCCCTACACAAGATTGTAGTGGTTTGCAGGTGGTTACCACATGATTGACCATCATTTCGTCATGAAAACAGAAGTTTTAAGTATTCCTTTTCATTCCACGGAATAGTGACAGATGGGCAGTTTCTTCTGAATTCATAGATTCCACCATCGTGTTTCTATGATGTCTTATTATTCCTCACCAGACACGAAACAGGATAGGGAGAAACAATGAATTCACTCTCCCCAAGCATTCTTGATGCTGCAAGCTAGAGCTGATGATGTTATACTTGATCCAGTCGTCCATGGCAGCAATACTTCTGAGACGTCTACAGACGCTGGTGAAACTGGACTGTTAGCAATCAGGCAGGACTGTAGCTCTCCACGCGAGGCGTGGTTGTGGTGGTGTGGCACGTGGATCAGGTGGTTGACCAGTGTTCCTCTATGAAAGAGCAATGTTAAGTATTATTTTTATTCCATAACAAACTACAAGAATCGTGATAGTGCAGGGCGGCGATCAGCTCCCTCCAAGGCACCGGCATTTTTAGGTTATCAAGCAGGCTCTTGTCTTGTCAGAGTGCGGCACCGCCCTGAGCAACGGACAGCGGCTTGGGAAAGCAGCGTGGTCAGCAGTCCGCCATGTCGCTGACAGGACCAAACGCAAGGCAGCGAAAGTCGGCCGGTATAGATAGCTTCACCGTCTGGCATGGCGGTTACTGACAGAAACAACGTTAGATCTCATACCCGGTGACAATGAGATACAACAGTTGCTCATACAGGCAGTGACGGACAGGAACGGTTTGATGGTTCACACTGAACCATGGACCTCGAATTTGCGGCCAACAGCAGTTGGACGCTAGCCAGCATGTGGCCCACAGGTCGGAAGGCACAAAGTCAGCAACATTTAGACTTAATGCTGATAGAAAGCCTGCAGAAAATGGAGGCAATGGTCGGTGGTGGCAGCCTGCTGACCCATCTTGAACCATAGACTAGCGTAAGACCTCCAATCATAGCTGGGCCCTGATCGTGACTCCCTGATGCTTGACTAAAGCTGGCGGTATACAAGGTTTAACAAAATGATGTTTTAAAAATTGTAGATATAATTCGAAACGTTTTTATAAGGAACCTATAGCCATAAACGTGAAATAAAAGTTTCTGCATAACTATGCACTTAGTAAGCTAAATGAAAAACCAGACAACTGTAGTTTGGAAAAATTTTACTGGCGAAACAGTACAGTACAATCAGATATTGTAAATCATTGGCTTCACTACTTTAGAGTAAATGTTCAATGTGCTGATCAACTTCCTTACCTAATGTGCAATGACGAACTATGTTTTGTCTGATTCTTTGTCAGATTCCACACTCCCCTCTGATGGTATCAGATGGTGTAAAGATGCTCAATAAGCTCACTAACTTTTCCTATTAATGTTGAGTACACAAGGCACTTTACATACTCCAGAGGATATATTCTAGAGATGGCGTGACACGGGCGGGGGGGAGGGGGGGGGGTTCATTGTCGGGGGGGCACGAAGGCCAAGGAATTGCACGTCCGCTTCTAGTTACTCTCTGTCTGAAGTTTTGTGTTGGGTATGCTCTGGCCTGACGACAAAATTGCCACGTGATTGCAAAGGGAACGTCCTCCAGAAATTCAGGCAAGGCATACTGCAGAAAGTGCAAATAATGTGAACCATTCAAACGATCTGGTAAGACGTGTGGCTCAAGAAGGTGATCTTCAAGAACTACAGCTCAATTGTTTACTGATAATCACACCAGGTAACTTCTCGTAAGGATAGTGCGTGGATTATTAACAGCCAATTGCTGGATATTGTGGGAATTAAAAATACCCTTCCTTGACTCATCGCTAAACAGCACGAGGTCTGGGAAAGTGGGGCAGCGGCACACTGTCGAAGGAACAACTGTGAGAATTGCTGCCAAGGTTCAAACTCAGGCTGACCCATAGTTTGGACTGGGTGATCAAGGGAATGGATGTAGAAGCGCATCATGAAAAACCCAACAGACACTCATGTAATCTACGTGCATTGCGTGGGAAATTAAACGTGTGCTTCCGCGTGAAGTGGTAGCTAAATGTTCCATCACGTCTTCCTCAAATTCAGCGGATCGTGTCCCCCTAGTTGTGTATCACCTGACACGGCTCCTCTCTTCCTCAGTCGACGATCAACTCTAACGAATAATGGGATGCTAGGAAGACGTATGTTTGGGTACCTTCCTGTGTACAACCGAAAAGCTGCACTGGCATTCCCGAGAGATTCGCCATAACAAAAATGCAGATTAGCAAACTCTCCAAATGTGTAAATTACCTACCCTCCATGAAGTCGGAAATTAACTACAGTACGGACCATAACCATATAAGCAGACAACTGTACACTGTCTCACATTGACTAACTGTATGTTTGCAACACAGTGCCAGTGGGTGAAGTGAGTGGACTGGAGGACGAAAAGCACAACGGACACAACTTCCGGTACACTGGCTTTAGACAGACCACTGTAGTTATGTGATTGCAATCTTCCATTCGCAGCAATAACATAACGTCCGTGGATGGAAGGGTACTTAACAAAGTGATAGGTCAAATATCTTCTACTGCTGTACAAACTTAATTTCACATTTCTCGCTATAGGTTCCTTATATCAAAACGTTCTGAATGTCACCTCTACAATATCCCAAATTTTGAAAGCGTCATTCTGTTACACTGTGTGTACGAAAGCCTGGTCCGCTACTATTTCTGAAACAACAGGATCAAAGCATAACGCATGACTGTTGATAGCATTGGTCCATCTTATCCATCGTGTCAGCACCTTCACAGCCCTGGCCGTGTTCTAACAGTAAGGCAACTTCTCCTCGCAGAGGTCGAATACACCGAACTCAATACAGCTTCTCGTGCAAGATCACCTAACTATTGAGGTGTTTTTCATCACCTGGCTTATGGCTTTTTTTTGCTGAGATGGACACAAGAGTCTGCTGCTTCGCCAGATGGGAACATGGACCACCAGTTTATTTAATGAGACGCTAGTAGGGTGACTTGAAGGTGGTGACTCGGTGGCGTCCTTTGACCCCCAGCCAACAGAGACTACCTCAGCAAAGCAACCATCCACGTGCTTGGATCACATCAGGCGAAAGCGAAGGATGGCTGACTTCCTCGCAGCGGTCAGGCTGACATCAGGGTTACAGAAGCAGCAGGCTCACTCATAAAACGGCCATACTGTCCCGGCAGTTGACTAGTCGCAAGGTGCACTGGTGTACTGGACCCAAACCCAGGACCCCTTGAAGATGCCCAGAAACCAGCTGAAGTCATCCCACAAGGTGGCCCCTCTTATTGGTCCCAGCTCATGCCCCGTAGCATCAGATGTAGCAGCGCCTCATAGGCCAGCAGCTAGCAGATGATGCAGCTAGATGTAGACAAAGCCGAATGGCCTAAATAGGACCACTGAATGGCGCAGAGTAGGCCTTCCTGAAGACAGCACTTGAAAACATACTGCTAGCCTCAAGCGACAAGTTCTTATAGTCTGGTTTTGTTATGACATGGGATAATCCATCTCACCTCTGCAGTGGACTGTACTCATGCACAACGATCTATCGACATTATTCCAATCCTGGCAGCTGGATTCCCTAGACAGCTAGCTTGCGCACCATGCCATAGATTTTGAAGTTGGTGTGGAGGGTTGCTGGTGTCCCACAACGAGTCATGTTAAGCTTTTGAACCATGGAGCGTCATCTACACACAGGATCCTAATAAGTCATTCAGGCAGATATAAACCATCAATCGTTGATGGAGTATCAGAGATGTAACTTATTTCTACATAATGTAATGGTCCTATCTGAGTTTTAATATATATCTGACATGTATGTTTACTTTGTACAATGTGAATGATCCATTCGATACGGCTGTACTAAAGAGAAAAACTGGCCTGCGTTCCACCAATTCAATACTTCAGCATATTCAACAGGGAAAGTAATTATTAATTCATCGAACAGTCCAAGAGTGTACCGCAAGTTTATAGTGTCCATTAGGCACAATATTTCGGCTATCAGACATGTCTTCATCATCAGGTGTGCTGAAGAACTGACCTATAGGGGGCGCACGGCCGACTTACACACTTTCCTCTCCCAGGCCGCTCCGTATATGGTCCGAGCCTGAGGGCCTGCATTGGCGTTCGAAGAGTCGCTGCATCTGTCGCCGGTGACCCCGGCATGGTGCCCTGGCTATGGTAGTATGGTATCTACTGCAACATTAGCATCGTCTGCAAAAAGTAACAATTCCGTTTTTTGAAACTTAAGTGGAAGGTCATTCACATATTTGAAGAAAACGAGTGGACCCCTAATTGAACGCTGTGGGACTCACTTTCTGATTTTGATTTTTCTCGGTCAATAAAAGGAAATTCTAACCTTCCAACATTGTTTTAATTATCCAACACAACGTTTTGCATTCTATTTTTAAGTGCAATTCAAATCAGTTGTGTGTAAAACCATTGCTTCCATAAAACTTGAATTTCTCTAAGAGTGTAACATGACCTATACAATCAAATGCCTCATAAAGACCACAAAAATTTCCAACGGCGATATTTTATTATTTAAGGCGTGTAATATTTTATAAATGGATGTATAAACAGCATCTTCAGTGTTGTGGAAATACGACTAATCGAGATGACAGATCAGATGTTCTCTGTGCCCCTACCACTACAGTAGAACCTGTAGAATAGACGAAGTTATGGAAAAAGAGGCAGCCCCATTTCCTTTATACTGTACACTGGCATCCTACTGGAAAACATCAGGCACATACTGGAAAATCTCTGAATAAAACCTGTCTTTTGCGCTCCTAATAAAACACGGGCATTACAGGGTACCATAAAAGATGACCTCTCTTTATGGAATGGCGGGCTATACCAAATTCCGTGCCTACGTGTCAAAACATACACTGCCTGACAAAAATAATGAAGCACCCAAAAAGGAAAGAGGTAACGAAATTAAACTTTTCGGGTTGAGGGAATATGTGATGTCATTTCAGTGGTTACAAAATCGAGTCAAATTTACAATGACCTTGAGAGTGTGAGTCTGCTTACCAGTATGACATTGCACCCCACTTGGCGTGGATGCCTACACCGATTCGGTTGTGAATGGTGACATAAAGCCGTTGTATCATCTCCTGAGGCAAGTGGGCATCAACTGTTGTAACTGGTTCTTGATATTCAGAGCAATGGCACTGGGATCGCGATGGCCTCCAAGCTGGTACCACACATGTTCTATCAACGACTGATGTAGGGATACTGGTGGCCACAGGAGCACCTCAGAATCACCCAGAGAGTTCATAGAGATAGATGCCATGAGTGGACGAGCATTGTCTTGCTGAAAAGTGGCACAACTATACTGTCCCATCAGAGGTAGCTCATCAGGACACAGGATGACCCTGATGTGCTGTCATGCAGTCAGAATTCCCTCAATCACTACCAGTTATGACCGAAAATCGTACCCAATGGCTGTCCGCACAATAATGTCAGTAGTAACACCGTTGTACCTCTCCAAAGCATTAGAAAAATGAGTAGTCGGGCTATATCGGTAAGTGCGCAGTCTGTATTGTTGTCCAATTTCCTCCTCGCCCCTATGACATCATGTGCTGTTGCCAGATTTCTCCCGTCCATCTCTCTGATATAGGAAAATCGCTCTGTTCGTAAAATGGTGGAAAATAGAGAAAATGTAGACAGAAATTCAAAATGTGCCTATTACCCTATGTATAAAATGGCAGTATATTCATAATTTGTCGTAGTTTTCAAACACTATAGCGTTTTCCCCACTCCTATGACGTCACCTCTACGAGTCCAGTGTAAAATGGTCGAAATTCAAAAAAGCCAGTATAGGCATTGTCCTGTTGGTGTGAAATTCATAAAAACACTAGATGGCGATCGAAGATAATGAAGTTGTGGATTCGGGTGCAGGTGGCATGGTTTTCAGATTTCCTGTGTTTTCCTCAGCCCTCTAATATCACAATCCAAAATGGCAGACCAGAGGATATGGGTGCAGGCTGCATGGTTGTCAGGTCGCTCGTGCTAATTTGAAAATGACGAGAAATTCAAATATCATGTGTTTCCCTATGACGTTCCAGTTCACTTGTCTTAGTTTAAAAACAGTGCGGCAGGTGTGTTTCAAAAATTCACCTACCATATGACGTCACATTGAAACACTTTACCCCATACCAGTTACCTTACGTTCGAAAGTCAGAGCTGACTTGCTCTAAATTTAAGTCCACGTATGCTTTACTCATATTTAATGTTTAAACAACTGTCACCATTGCTGAGATAGGAGGTGAAAAACTGTGTCTTCACTGTAACAAACACTGTACCGAACAGTGCTTCCAGGCTGCCCCATGTTTCAGAGAGGTTCCGCATCACTGTCTTCTGCCAGCCGGACATGGTCACCTCAAAACACTGTGCTGATGACAGACGCGTCCGTACTTCAGGTGCTTTCTGGTGCCAATGCTATACGAAAGTTGCCTCTTAACACTGGGCCTCCAAGCGTCATGATTCATGCTGCTCGACTGTCTGACAAGAAGTGCAGAACGCAGTCTCCCACACTATCACAATGTCCTACAACCTAGCACGCTTGTAGAATTTCTCAAGTCCCCACATACAGTCATTTCACATCAAATATTCTACTATTGTGAAGACCTCCTCAACGAGCGTCATAATAACTTTCTGTGGCATAAGACTTAAATCGTGCTGCAAAATTTGAGAAGCATTCAGATCGATGTTGTAGTTATCAAATTCCCCCGATCTGAACGCATCATGGACGTTATTGAAAATGAGCTCTGCACCCGTAATTTACTGGAGTTATATGTAAACGACAACGCCACATACCTTCGGAAGAATCCCCTGTGGAACTGCTCCAGAACAGCGTGCATGATATACCGACAATCCTAAGCTGTTATGTAGAGTGTTGTATAAGCCTTAGCAGCAGACCCTCGTTTATCACAGTCATCTGTAACCTTGGCTAGCAAAAGACATCCAAAGCAAGCGGATTATTGAGGGAACCATACTCGAATTTATCAGAAATGATTTAGTAATCCTATGGGAACATGCAGTGCCTGTGGTTGGCAGTTAACTCACTGCACAACTTCCGCGACTTTTCCAAATGCGTGTACTGGGTTGCCGATTATCTTCAATTACAAGCCTGTAACACTTATCAATTGAAATGTCTACTCTACCATGTCTAGGGCTATTTGCAGCTCTTGAGGGTACAAGACTTCCACACTACTTGGATCTTAGAAAAATCAAGTGACCAAAATCATGAACAGCACGTTGCATTCACTGTCCTAAGCAAGACAATACAAAGATCTACTCTCAAAGATCTCTCCATAAAGTACCTATGTTCATATTCCTTACGGTGACATTGAAATCCATAGCTCACAGGTGAACCTGATTTTCAACTTCAGAAGACAGTATCATAAAAACTCCGCAATAAATGTTAGATCTCCTATTTGCAACTTAAAACACTTTAAAATTTGTATAAGGAATAGCTAAAAAAATCACTTAAAAATACTCTACTATCCATAATACTAGATCATTTTTTGTTATTAGGTGGATGACTGGAGTTTAAAATATCGTTTACACCGATATCATTAGAGACAAAAGGGTGGCTCACGCTGACAAGGGTATACATCTGTAGTGACCTTCTTGAAGGAACCACAATGATATAACCGATAAATTCGTCTAATCTGAACAGATCTAGGACGCTGTAGGATGTCTGAAATTTCCAACATTCGTCAGACTAATTTACAAATCTCTTGTAAACATCTAATCGTCCTAAAAATACATCTTGCCGCCAGTACAATGCGCACAAAGGGATCTATATCTACGTCTACATGATTACTCTGCAATTCCCGACAGGTTCATTAAATCACCTTCAAGCAGTTTCTCTACCATTCCGCCCTCGAAGAGCGCTTGAGAAAAACGAACAGTTAAATCGTTCTATCCGAGCTCTAACTTCTCTTATTTCATTATGGTGATCATTCCTACGCATGTAGGTAGGCCCCACCAAAATATTTTTACACTCTGAGGAGAAAGTTATTGACTGAAATTTCGTGAGAAGATTCTGCCTCTACGGAAACGTTTTTGTTTTAATGATTGCCACCTCAATTCACAATAGTAGCATTTGGGTGTTTCCGTCCACGCAATAAGCGTTTTTCAGCGATACGTAAGATTCAGCTGCTTAAGATCCCATTCTATTGACATGTATGACAAGCGCTCTCGCATATAATGGTGGAGTATGCTGTCACTTAGCTGTAAATGAGTGGCACTCAACCGCCCTTTTTGAGGGAATCACAACTGTATTCGTCACATTCATTTCACATTCACTGAAGCTCCAAAAAAAAATACTGGTATAGGCTTGCGTATTGAAATATAGAGATATATAAACAAGCAGAATACGGCGCTGCGGACGGAGACGCCTATATGACACAAGTGTCTGGCGCAGTTGTTAGATCGGTTACTGCTGCTACAGTGTCAGGTTATCAAGATTTAAGTGAGTTTGAAAGTGGTGTCATACTAAGCGCACGCGCACTGAGACACAGCATCTCCGGGGTAGCGATGAAGAGGGGATTTCCCCGCACGACCATTTTACGAGCTTACTGTGAATATCAGGAATCCGGTAAAACATCAAATCTCCGACATCGCTGCGGCCGGAAAAAGATCCTGCAAGAATGGGTTCAACGACGACTGGAGAGAATAATTCGACGTGACAGAAGTGCAACCCTTCCACTAATTGCTGCAGGTTTCAGTGCTGGGCCATCAACAAGTTTTGGCCTTACAACCACTCAACGAAACATCATCGATATTGGCTTTCGGAACGGAAGGCCCACTCGTGTACTCTTAAAGACTGCACGACACAAAGGTTTACGCCTTGTCTGGGCCCGTCAACACCGACATTGGACTGTTGGTGACTCGAAACATCTTGCCTGGTCGGACGAGTCTCTTTTCAAATTGTTTCAAGTAGATGGACATGTATGGGCAAGGAGACAACCTCATGAATCCATGGACCCTGCATGTCAGCAGGCGACTGTTCAAGCTGGTGGAGGCTCTATAAAGGTGTGGAACGACTAGGAACGACTCTGACAGGTGACATCCTGTCTGACCACCTGCATCCATTCATGTCCATTATGCATTCCGACGGACTTGGGCAATTCTAGCAGGACAATGCGACACCCCACACGTCCAGAATTGCTACAGAGTGACTCCAGTACCACTGCTCTGAGTTTAAAGATATCCGCTGGCCACCAAGCTGCCCAGGCGTGATCATTTTTAAGCATATCTGGTATGCCTTGCAACATGGTGTTAAGAAGAGATCTTCACCCCTCGTACTCTTACGGATTTGTGGGCAGCCCTGCTGGAGTCATGGTGACATTTCCCTCAAGCACTACTTCAGACATTAATCGAGTCCATGCCACGTCGTGTTGCGGCTCTTCTGCCCACTCGCGGGGGCCCTACGCGATAATAGGCCGGTGTACCAGTTTCTTTTGCTCTTCAGTGTATTATTTAGAAAAGCGCAGATGGCTTCTTCATTAACCGTTTTAGCCCGTATGGAACGAGTCTTCGCCTTTGGAAATCGTTTGCGAGCTATAAAAACAATTGAATAAGTACATTCATTTCTCTGATGTGTGTCCTCAGGGTCTTTCTCGATGGCATACCTGAATAAAATCTTCTCGGTTTACAAGCCACGTCATTTCAAATAAAACACTTGAGCTTTGGATGGCTATCTCCGCCACTGTACGGTCCTGGTACGGTCTTCTTCTTGTATGGGCATGTTGCAGCATGTGGCACCGATCAGAGAGGGCCAAAGGTACGTGTGTGTGGAAAGCGAGCTGCGCGTGTATGTGAGGGTGCTAGTATAAGACACGCTGGAACTTTTGGTCCAATAGTTTACACCTGGAATCATCAAGTTGTCCGGTCATATTCTAATGAGTAGGTACTTATTGTACCACGACGAATATTATGAGATGACGGATGGCACAGCGAAGGGATTACCACTGTCTCTGTCAGTCGCGAATTTGTCCGTGTAGCACTCTGAGGAACTGGCTCTAAACTCTGTGACGTTTCGGCCGTCTTTCTTCCTACGGTATGTTGGTAACACCTTCCTGATACGGCCTCATGGTGAAAATGCACTGCTGGTGATCGTCAATTACACTGACAGTGTCAGCCCAAAATTAAATTTACTATCGAGAACGAAACTGAATACCGTAATTCCCAAGTCCTCCAAAAATAAACGAAAAATGTACCTGTTCAAAAAGACAGATAAAAATTCACTTCACGCCTTCTTGAGAGACAATCTCCACTTCTTCCAAATTAATAATATAAGTGTAAACCTGATGTGGCTTGAATTCAGAGAAACAGTGTCCACAGCAATTGAAAGACGTATGACAAATAAATTAAACAACAACGGAGCTGATCCCCCTTGGTACATAACACAAGTCACCACACTGTCGCAGAAACAACGAAAAAAGCACACTAAATTTAAACGAACGCAAAATCCCCAAGATTGGCGATCTTTTACAGAAGCTCGTAATTTATCTCGGACTTCAATGCGAGATGCTTATAATAGTTTCCACAACAAAACTTTGTCTCGAAACCTGGCAGAAAATTCACAGCGATTCTGGTCGTATGTAAAGCATGCTAGCGGCAAGACACAATCAATGACTATTCTGTGGGATAGCAATGGAGATATTATCTATGACAGTGCTGCTAAAGCAGAGTTACTAAACACAGCCTTCTGATATTCCTTCACCAAAGAATACGAAGTAAATATGCCAGAACTCGAATCAAGAACAGCTGCCGAAGATAGAAGTAGATATCCTCGGAGTTGTGAAGCAACTTAAATCACTTTAAAAAAGCATGTCTTCCGGTCCAGGCTATATACCAGTTAGGTTCCTTTCATATTATGCTGATACAATAGCTCCAACATTATGGAGTGTTGAGTGCTATTAGCAAGTGATTCCAAATTAATCATATACAACCGATCGCTAGACGAAAGATCCATACCGAAAGACTGGAGAGTTGCACAAATCACACCAATATTCAAGAACGGTAGTAGGAGTAATCCACTAAATTACAGGTTCATATCACTAATGTCGATATGCAGCAAGATTTTGGAACATATATTGTGTTCGAACATTATGAATTACCTCGAAGAGAACGGTCTATCGTGCGGTTAAAGGCGCTGCAGTCTGGAACCGCAAGACCGCTACGGTCGCAGGTTCGAATCCTGCCTCGGGCATGGATGTTTGTGATGTCCTTAGGTTAGTTAGGTTTAACTAGTTCTAAGTTCTAGGGGACTAATGACCTCAGCAGTTGAGTCCCATAGTGCTCAGAGCCATTTGAACCATTTTTTTGAACGGTCTATTGAAACACAGTCAATACGGATTTAGAAAACATCGTTGTTGTGAAACACAACTAGTCCTTTACTCACATGGAGTGTTGAGTGCTATTAACAAGGGATTTCCAATCAATTCCGTATTTCTAGATTTCCAGAAGGCTTTTGACACCTACAAACGATTTTAATGAAATAGCGTGCTTATGGGGTATCTTCTCAGTTATGCGACAGTTCGCAATAACTGAAGGAAAGTCCTCGAGTAAAACAGAAGTGATTACTGGCGTTCTCCAAGGTTGTGGTAAAGACCCTCTGCTGTTCCTGATCTATATAAAAGATTTAGGAGAAAATCTGAGCAGCCTTCTTTGGTTGTTTACAAATGATGCTGTCTTTTTTTTCTAGTAATGTCATCAGAACATAAAAAAAATGCAAAACAATTCAGATATCTGCATGGTGCGAAAATTAGCAGTTGACCCTAATAATGAAAAGTGGGAGATCATCCACATGAGAGCTGAAAGGAATCCGTTAAACTTCGGTTAAAATACCTAGGAATTACAATTACGAACAACTTAAATTGGAAAGAAAACATAGAGAATGTTGTTCGGAAGGTGAAACAAAGACTGCGATTTATTGGCAGAATTGCTAAAGAGAATTCCCAAACTACGCTTGTCCGTCCTCTTTTAAAGTGCCGCTGCGCGCTGTGGTATCTTTACCAGCTAGAATTAACTGAGTAGATCGACAAAGTTCTAAGAGGAACGGCCCGTTTTTTATTATCGTGAAACAGGGGAGAGAGTGTCACGGAGATGATACAGGATTTGCAGTGGGCATCATTAAAACAAGTGCGCGTTTCTCTTCTCACGAAATTTCAATCTCCAACTTCCTCCTCCGAATTTGAAAATATTTTGCTGACACCGACGTGCATAGGCAAACGATCATCATAAAAAATTAAGGGAAATCAGAGTTCGCACGGCATGATATAGGTACTCGCTTTTTCTGCTCGCTGTTCGAAAGTAGAATAATAGAGAATTATAGTGAAAGTGGTTCGATACACCCTCTTCCAGCATTTAAGTGTGATTTGCCGAGTATCCATGTAGATGTAGATGAGATAGTGAACGACAGTAAGCTAACGTTCTTGGATGTTTTTGTTGAGCAGAAGACAGGAGGTCAGCTTGGTCATTCAGTGTACAGGAAACCAATGTACACTAATCGATACTAGAATGCAAATAGTTTCCACCAAACAGTACACAAGAAAACGGCCCTGAACACGTTAGTACACAGAGCAAAGACTGCTTCCGACGACCACCACCTATAGTCTGAATTGCAGCATTGAAGGTGAAGATGCTGGTTTACACATAATTATTCAGCAAGGGAGACTTAGCAGATGCTCTCAGGTGTCACCAATGAAGGACGCCTAGTGGATTGTGGGGCAACAAGCAGCAAGTTAGAATGAGTGCTGCAGAGACATGGAATGAGACCAGTGTTCTGTCCCCGGCCTCCTCACCCCCCCCCCCCTCCCGGAGATATGAGACATGGTGCACCCAGTTACAGGTGACATGGCTCTTCATATGCCCAGTGTGTATGGTGTTCCTTTCAAATATGGCAACACCTATATAGGCCAAACAATTCACACAGTTGCCGAGTGTTGTACTGAGCACAAGCGACATATTTACGTAGCTTGTCAAGTCGGCCATAGCTGATCGCTGCCTGGAAAACGGACATAAGATACAATTTGAAAAGACAAAAGTCTTGACCCATGCATAAACATATTATTGAGTTTGTGTTACAAAGGAGTTGGCCAAGATTAAAATAAACAGCAACAATATCATAAGACGGTCATGTTTCCTGTTCACTGCACCACGCTAAACAAAGCCTTTGTCTTCTGCAGATAATAGCAGTGACATATGGAAGCACCAGGATTTTAGCACAAACGACGTAATACTGGGATAGCGTCGTTATAGTTTGAAATACACATAAGAGAAAATCTCATCAACCGGATTCCTGGTTATGGTCTCAAAAGAGCGCCTACATCCACAGTACAGGAACTCGTGCGCGCCGCCGGGTGTCACCAGTCACATATGCCTACGCAGTCACATCTTCGGTTGCCAACGTGCGCCCTCGGCCGCAGATCGCGTACTAAGAGACTTACGAGAGGATGATATATATCTTGGCTGGGCAAGCCCCAGCATGGGTCTTTTATCAAAAGACAGCCCAGTCTACTAACCGTCACACTCTCACACTTGGAACGCGCGAGCAGTGAATGAACTGCATCAGATGGCTTTACATAACTCATAACTGAGATTTCTGAAGCACCGGTACTGGGGATAAAAACAAATAACGAAACTCAACAACGTAAGGATAACCAACAGAAGTCTACAAAGTTGTCCATTGATAGTGACCGGGCCAAATGTCTCACGAAATAAGCATCAAACGAAAAAACTACAAAGAACGAAACTCGTCTAGCTTGAAGGGGGAAACCAGATGGCGCTATGGTTGACCCGTTAGGTGGCGCTGCCATAGGTCAAACGGATATCAACTGAGTTTTTTTAAAATAGGAACCCCCATTTTTTATTACATATTCGTGTAGTACGTAAAGAAATATGAATGTTTTTGGTGAACAATTTTTTTCGCTTTGCGATAGATGGCGATGTAATAGTCACAAACTTATAAGTACGTGGTATCAGGTAACATTCCGCCAGTGCGGATGTTATTTGCATCGTCATACATTACCCGTGTTAAAACGGACCGTTTACCAATTGCGGAAAAGATCGATATCGTGTTGATGTATGGCTACTGTGATCAAAATGCCCAACGGGCGTGTGCTATGTATGCTGCTCGGTATCCTGGACGACATCATCCAAGTGTCCGGACCGTTCGCCGGATAGTTACGTTATTTAAGGAAACAGGAAGTGTTGAGCCACATGTGAAACGTCAACCACGACTTGCAACAAATGATGATGCCAAAGTAGGTGTTTTAGCTGCCGTCGCGGCTAATCCGCACATCAGTAGCAGACAAATTGCGCGAGAATCGGGAATCTCAAAAACGTCGGTGCTCAGAATGCTACATCAACATCGATTGCATCCGTACCATATTTCTATGCACCAGGAATTGCATGGCGATGACTTTGAACGTCGTGTACAGTTCTACTACTGGGCACAAGAGAAATTACGGGACGATGACAGATTTTTTGCACGCTTTCTATTTAGCGACGAAGCGTCATTCACCAACAGCAGTAACGTAAACCGGCATAATATGCACTATTGGGCAACGGAAAATCCACAATGGCTGCGACAAGTGGAACATCAGCGACCTTGGTGGGTTAATGTATGGTGCGGCATTATTGGAGGAAGGATAATTGGCCCCCATTTTATCGATGGCAATCTAAATGGTGCAATGTATGCTAATTTCCTACGTAATGTTCTACCGATGTTATTACAAGATGTTTCACTGCATGACAGAATGGCGATCTACTTCCAACATGATGGATGTCCGGCACATAGCTCGCGTGCGGTTGAAGCGGTATGGAATAGCATATTTCATGACAGGTGGATTGGTCGTCGAAGAACCATACCACGGCCCGCACGATCACCGGATCTGACGTTCCAGGATTTCTTTATGTGGGGAAATTTGAAGGATATTTGCTATCATGATTCACCGACAACGCCTGACAACATGCGTCATCACATTGTCAATGCATGTGCGAACATTACGGAAGGCGAACTACTCGCTGTTGAGAGGAATGTCGTTACGCGTATTGCCAAATGCACTGAGGTTGACGGACTTCATTTTGAGAATTTATTGCATTAATATGGTATTTACAGGTAATTACGCTGTAACAGCATGCGTTCTCAGAAATGATAAGTGTGACGTCACCGCCAGACACCACACTTGCTAGGTGGTAGCTTTAAATCGGCCGCGGTCCATTAGTACATGTCGGACCCGCGTGTCGCCACTGTTAGTGATCGCAGACCGAGCGCCACCACACGGCAGGTCTCGAGAGACGGACTAGCACTCGCCCCAGTTGTACGGACGACTTAGCTAGCGTTGCACACTGACGAAGCCTCGCTCATTTGCAGAGCAGATAGTTAGAATAGCCTTCAGCTAAGTCAATAGCTACGACCTAGCAAGGCGCCATAGCAATTGATAGTTATCGTATGAAGCATGTCTCATCAAGAACGATGTATACAAATGATGGATTAAAGTTTAGTATTCCAGAAACTACGTACTTTTCTTTATAGCATTCATTACGTATCCTGTTTCAGACCTCTCTAGCCTGCGTGAGTTTAAGCGCGTGCCTTTCGGTTACCCGTCACTGTGGACTGGCTGTCTTGTCAGTTCACAACAATAAGTTCACAAAGGTACATGTATCACACTGGAACAACCGAAATAAAATGTTCAAACGTACCTACGGTCTGTATTTTAATTTAAAAAGCCTACCTGTTACCAACTGTTCGTCTAAAATTGTGAGCCATATGTTTGTGACTATTACAGCGCCATCTATCACAAAGCGAAAAAAGTGGTCCAACTAAAACATTCATATTTCTTTACGTAATACACGAATATGTAATAAAAAATGGGGGTTCCTATTTTTAAAAAAACGCAGTTGATATCCGTTTGACCTATGGTAGCGCCATCTAGCGGGCCAACCATATCGCCATCTGGTTTCCCCCTTCAAGCTTGACAAGTTTCGTTCTTTCTAGTTTTTTTTTCGTTTGACGCTTATTTCGTGAGACATTTGGCCCGGTCACGATCAATGGACCACCCTGCGTATGGATCAAAACTCAGTTGAAGTGACAGCAACACAAACTTAAACTCCATAGCACCTCGGAGGGACTGCACAATTCTGTTAAGTTTGCCACAACACCAGCAGAAGGTCATTTTGTAGGTGTACCTGATGACGGGGACATGTCTGATCACCGAAATATTACGCACGTTGGACACTATGAACCAGCCGTACTCCTGTAGACAATTAGAACAACTAAGACACCGGGAGAAACGGAAGGATTTCAATTATTATTTCCCGTGAGAAGACACAAGCAACCATTTAGTCCCACTGAGAGTACCTCCCTAGAGACCTGCAAGGTTATCAAGAACATTGCAACCCCGTTTCTCTATTTGACATGTTTTTAATGCATTCTTTTTTCAATTCTTAAGTGTTTGGAACAGGGTACATAAAGTACCCTCCACCACATAAAATATTGTGGCTTTCAGGATATAAATGTACATGGAAACAAATATGTCTTCCAACAGGCCAGGTGAGCTAAGAGTACCACCACAAATACTATAACGAGGTTCCCATCCAAAACACGAAGACTGCTGAAGACTCTAAATTCTCCTGATTGACATACGCTGAAAATTTGTGTATCATTTTAGAACAATGCACTAAAAACAAAAGCGACATGATGAAGCCACTTCTACAAGCCTGGGGCAAAATATCGGCAGTGGGGACATCGAAGTAATAGAAAGCATTAACAAATTCTTGCAGAGAACAATTTCGCAGAATAAACAAGATATGTGTTTATGATGGGGCTTAATATGAGCGCATACCCAGTTTGCTTCCTTTTAAGATTTATGTGGCCTCTCTTGTCGAGAAAAATCAAACTTTATCATTTTCAGCCTTCTGTGTATGTTGATACCATCAATCTTCAGCGTCGTATCGCCATCATGACATAACACTTTTTTTTTTTTTTGGTTTACGGCTACATTCAATCGATGTTAACACAAGAATTTGATGACAGGAACTATTAAAAGGAAAAAAATGAAATCCTATGTTTCCAAAATGGTTGACCGTTTAAAATACGATATTATTGGACGCAAAGTTTCATTGTGAATTATTTTGCGTATTCCGTATGTAAAGTAAAATATACAACATTTACAATATGTAGCACAATTTCTTGTTAATACAGTAATTCTTCTAAACAAGCTCCAAAGTTGAAATATCAAGTTTTGAGTATACACTTCAAGGGGAACCTGCCATAGGTCGCTCTCCAATATAGCTGAAACTTGGCGGGGTGGAAGAAGGCTGAAAATAAAGGGACACCTGTTTTCACTTAGGTGCCAAGACTAAACAGTTTCTGAGAAAATGACGGGCAAAGTTTCGATGACACTTTATCAGTCCTTTCACGCAGCCTGTGTTTAAGTGAGTTGGTAGCGCGGCGGCTACGAGCAGGGTTTCGAGTTTTTGTGTCGTGTGTTCAAATCCCACTTTCTGTTGCTTTTCTTCTCTCTTCTGTTGGCGCAGAAGTACGTGACATCACTGTTTCTTTGTGACGTCTTGAAATACAATGGAATTATCGACAAAAGAAGTAAGCATTACAAATATTATTAAAAATAGTTTTTCTCATCACAGTGACACGGATTAAAACTTTCTAGAAAACGATTAACAACAGTATTTAAGTCATTGGCAAACTTTTGGTCCTCGAGTCCAACAAGTGTAAACCAGCTATTGGAATGGCAACAGAATGTGTACCCAACAGCCACAAAATCGGGAAAGGAAATCTGTCATCAGTTTTTGGACAAAGTTTTGGGACCTAAAATAAGAATGGACTCCTTCCTCTATCTTACTGACTCGTGGCGTGTAGTCCGCAGCTCATGGACTAGCGGATAGCGTTGCTACCTCTGGATCACGGGGTCCCGGGTTCGATTCTCGGCCTGGTACGACGTACACTTTTATTGAGAGATGAAGAATGGCATTCGCCGATTATAGATATGCCCTAATTTCATCGCACAGAAAACTGAAATAACAAGTAGAAGGGATTGATCCATAATCAACTGCAGGCTACAGCTGTCAAAAAAATGTGTGTGAAATCTTATGGGACTTAACTGCTAAGGTCATCAGCCCCTAACAAGGGAACCTCCCCATCGCACCCCCTCAGATTTAGTTATATAAGTTGGCCCAGTGGATAGGCCTTGAAAAACTGTACACAGATCAATCGAGAAAACAGGAAGAAGTTGTGTGGAACTATAAAAAATAAGCAAAATATACAAACTGAGTAGTCCACTCGGAAGATATGCAACATCAAGGACAATGTGACCTCACGAGCGCCGTGGTTCCGTGGTTAGCGTGAGGAGCTGGGGAACGAGAGGTCCTGGGTTCAAGCCTTCCCTCGAGTGAAAAATTTTTTTTTTTTTTATTTTCGCAAAGTTATGATCTGTCCGTTCGTTCATTGACGTCTCTGTTCACTGTAATAAGTTTAGTGTCTGTGTTTTGCGACCGCACCGCAAAACCGTGCGACTAGTAGACGAAAGGACGTGGCTCTCCAATGGGAACCGAAAACATCTGATCGCAAGGTCATAGGTCAACCGATTCCTCCACAGGAAAACACGTCTGATATATTCTATACGACACTGGTGATGGTATGTGCGTCACATGACAGGAATATGTTCTTGACCCACCTAACTTGTACACTTGGCGAATGGGTAAAACAATTCTTCTACCTTGCCCGATTTAGATTTTCTTGTGGATGTAATAATCACTCCCAAAAAAGTGATGAAAACATAAGAGTTTGTCACATAAACTGCAACAAATGAATGCAACAGTTTCACAGTCGCACAGTTTTCCCAGTGCTCTGTCAAAACATATGTTTTTCATACAACGTCCCCATACTACGGCGCAGTTACCTCGCATCGGACGAACAGATAATAATTGTCTGAAAATAAAGAATTAAACTTTTCACTCGAGGGGAGACTTGAACCAAGGACCTCTCGTTCTGCATCTCCTGACGCTAACCACGGGACCACGACGCTCTGGACTTCCGTTTCCCCTTGATGTTGCCTATGTTGCGCATGCACTACTCAGTTTGTATATTTTGCTTATTTTTTTCATAGTTCCACGCAACTTCTTCCTGTTTTCTCGATTGATCTGTGTTCAGTTTTTCAAGGCCTATCCACTGTGCCAACTTATAACTAAATCTGACGGGGGTGCGATGGGGAGGTTCCCTTGTAAGCTTACACACTACTTAACCTAAATTATCCTAAGGACAAACACACACACCCATGCCCGAGGGAGGACTCGAACCTCCGCCAGGACCAGCCGCACAGTCCATGACTGCAGCGCCTTAGACCGCGCGGCTACAGCTGTCGAGAAAATGTTTCGATATGCGTAGTTCGTCGCCAAGTTATCGCCAGATCACGAGGTATTTAGCCACTTTGACTAGGATGTTTTAGCCGGCCGTGGTGGCCGAGCTGTTCTAGGCGCTACAGTCTGGAACCGCGCGACCGCTACGGTCGCAGGTTCGAATCCTGCTTCAGGCATGAATGTGTGTGATGTCCTTAGGTTAGTTAGGTTTAAGTAGTTCTAAGTTCTAGGGGACTGATGACCTTAGAAGTTAAGTCCCATAGTGCTCAGAGCCATTTGAACTAGGATGTTTTCCTAATTAAATTCACACTAAAAAAATGTGACTGCCATAAGTGACATACCTCGTTGCTCGCGCTACTCTCAGTTTTTATGCTTTGAATGTTTTTTTAATAGATATCACCCTGGGGGATGCACTGGTTCTAATAAAGCATAAAAATAATAATCAAAGTAAAAAAATAATTACGAGAATTTACATGTTTTCAGTTTTCAGTTACCATAATTATATAAGATTATATGAAATTTGTGATGATAAAATCTATTTTAACAAAGTCTGAAATATTTATTTCTTTTGTCAATAAGTCTATTGTGCTTGACAGTGTCACAAAAAACATTGATGTCACATACTTCCGCGACAACAAAAGACAGCAAAAATACATAAGGCTGAACTTCGAGCTCAAAAATTCATTCAAAGCTCTGCTTCTAACCACTGCGCCACCATTTCACTTGAACACTACCTGCGCGAGTCCGCCTAAGTAGCTGCTGGGTTAGAGCAGCAGCTTACTAGTCGAAGGGGCCCGCTTTCGATTTCCCGCCGGATCGGAGATTTTCTCCGCTCGGGAATTGGGTGTTGTGTTGTCGTTACATCCGCATCGTCACAGCTGACACGAAAGTCACCTCAAACCCACTGTCGTATCGTCTTTCCACTGTTGACATGGCTGTATGGGCACGACACGAAAGGAAATACAAAAGAAAAACAACCACATAGAAACTTTGGCCGTCATTTTCTAGGAAACTACACTCCTGGAAATGGAAAAAAGAACACATTGACACCGGTGTGTCAGACCCACCATACTTGCTCCGGACACTGCGAGAGGGCTGTACAAGCAATGATCACACGCACGGCACAGCGGACACACCAGGAACCGCGGTGTTGGCCGTCGAATGGCGCTAGCTGCGCAGCATTTGTGCACCGCCGCCGTCAGTGTCAGCCAGTTTGCCGTGGCATACGGAGCTCCATCGCAGTCTTTAACACTGGTAGCATGCCGCGACAGCGTGGACGTGAACCGTATGTGCAGTTGACGGACTTTGAGCGAGGGCGTATAGTGGGCATGCGGGAGGCCGGGTGGACGTACCGCCGAATTGCTCAACACGTGGGGCGTGAGGTCTCCACAGTACATCGATGTTGTCGCCAGTGGTCGGCGGTAGGTGCACGTGCCCGTCGACCTGGGACCGGACCGCAGCGACGCACGGATGCACGCCAAGACCGTAGGATCCTACGCAGTGCCGTAGGGGACCGCACCGCCACTTCCCAGCAAATTAGGGACACTGTTGCTCCTGGGGTATCGGCGAGGACCATTCGCAACCGTCTCCATGAAGCTGGGCTACGGTCCCGCACACCGTTCGGCCGTCTTCCGCTCACGCCCCAACATCGTGCAGCCCGCCTCCAGTGGTGTCGCGACAGGCGTGAATGGAGGGACGAATGGAGACGTGTCGTCTTCAGCGATGAGAGTCGCTTCTGCCTTGGTGCCAATGATGGTCGTATGCGTGTTTGGCGCCGTGCAGGTGAGCGCCACAATCAGGACTGCACACGACCGAGGCACACAGGGCCAACACCCGGCATCATGGTGTGGGGAGCGATCTCCTACACTGGCCGTACACCACTGGTGATCGTCGAGGGGACACTGAATAGTGCACGGTACATCCAAACCGTCATCGAACCCATCGTTCTACCATTCCTAGACCGGCAAGGGAACTTGCTGTTCCAACAGGACAATGCACGTCCGCATGTATCCCGTGCCACCCAACGTGCTCTAGAAGGTGTAAGTCAACTACCCTGGCCAGCAAGATCTCCGGATCTGTCCCCCATTGAGCATGTTTGGGACTGGATGAAGCGTCGTCTTACGCGGTCTGCACGTCCAGCACGAACGCTGGTCCAACTGAGGCGCCAGGTGGAAATGGCATGGCAAGCCGTTCCACAGGACTACATCCAGCATCTCTACGATCGTCTCCATGGGAGAATAGCAGCCTGCATTGCTGCGAAAGGTGGATATACACTGTACTAGTGCCGACATTGTGCATGCTCTGTTGCCTGTGTCTATGTGCCTGTGGTTCTGTCAGTGTGATCATGTGATGTATCTGACCCCAGGAATGTGTCAATAAAGTTTTCCCTTCCTGGGACAATGAATTCACGGTGTTCTTATTTCAATTTCCAGGAGTGTATTTACTTTTGGCATCCAAGCAAAAATAGGTGTCCCTTTATTTTCAGCCTCCTTTCGCCGTGCCAAGTTTAGTCTGCACCAGAGCGCGACCTATGGTGTGATCCCCTTGTTATATGTGGGTACGGACCAGGGTAGTATGGTAGTAGCTACATACGGCAGCTAAAAATAAAACCTCGCTAAGGCATACCATACTTAACGACGATACAATCAAATAGCGTCGTATCCAAGATAACGTAAAACATAACTTTTGTACCTGTAAAATGATTAACATACGATACTGATTGCTCATACCTACCCTAGTAACATACAAAGAAGAAGAACTAGACGATTCCTGACTGCCTCGAAGTAATTCATGGTACTTCACGCGGACAATCATTATCTTTGTATTTCGCCTTTCAACGCTAAAATATAGGGAACCAATACTGCATAATACTTTATGTACTGTGGCATCCGCGAAATCTTCTCAGGTCCATAATTACCTCTTCGTTATCGTTAATACATACTACAAGTTTTATGATAAGTACAGTTCTTGTCTATTCACACCAAACGAATGATATAACTAGAATGAAATTCATGAATTTCCCTCGAGTGTAGTCAGGTGTGGCAGGCCTGCCAGATTGCAGGTATGCTATTCACTGTGAACCTTAGACTGTCGTGTAATCGTGATGGCAGAAGCGTATTTACATTCCCGACGGTCACATCAGGCATGCTTCACGAGAAATGCGTCAAGTACTTCTCGAGTTTATTGTATATGCACTTTTCGAACATTCCTCATCACTGTATTCCGTGGTTTCCCAAGTAACTTCTGGAGAAAGTTGGGCTGGTAACTTCAACAAGGCACAGCCAGTTACAGGCCTTATATAGGCAAATGTCGGAATAGTTTCTTAAATAAGGCCACTGCTGATTTCCTTTACAATAATTGTCCAGTCTGGTGACTAGTCTATAATGACCAGGACTCAATAATGGTAAGTGTGTGAGGTCTAAAGCTCCACGCGTAATCATCGGGCATACATTATAAGCAGCTAGATTCTTCTATGAATGTACGAGGGATTGCCGAAAAGTAATTCCTCCGATTTGTTCTGTGAAAACTCCTACAACTTTTAAAATAAAACAAACGTTACTAATATTTTACACCTTTATTCTTTATGTATACGTCTTTGCAGACTTCTGCCGCTAGAGGGTTTCTAATTGTATTGTGTAACATGACGGTATGTAACATAACTATGGTCGGTGCATGAGAAACAACGTGCTGTAACCGAGTTTCGAATTCGAAGAATTCTTCCATACACGTTCCTTCAGCATGACACACACGAGTGCTACGGCATTGGAAGCACTCCGTCGCCTTGGGTTCACTGTCATCGATAATCTTCCATCCATTTCCGACTTGGCGCCATCCGATTTTCATCAGTTTCCAAAACTTAGAGAACACCTTCGAGAAACTTCCTAAGACTCACGCCCCGTCCTCACAGCTTTACTTCTGCCAGTACCTCGTCTCCTACCTTCCAAACTTTACAGAAGCTCTCATGCGAACCTGGGTCCGGCACACAGCTTTAATCTGCCAGGGAGTTTCATATCAGCGCACACTCCGCTGCAGAGTGGAAATCTCATTCTGGAAACACCTTCGAGAACTTTACTTTGATAGTGATGAAGTGGTGCAAGCAGAGGTGAGGTTGTACCTCCATCGACAACGAAGTCAAACACTCTACAACGATGGTATCAACAAACTGGTCTCTCGTTTGGAGAAACATATTTGTCGCCAGAGTGACTATGTTGGGAAATACACATGTAGACACAAAGAATAAAGATTTAGAATGTTAATAACTTTCTTTAAAAAGCTTTAATAATGTTCACAAAAGAATTCGGAGCCATTATTTTTCAGCACGCCTTCGTACATAAGTGCAAATCAGATGATATTTCCGGTATTTCTGTTAGCCGGTCAAGCAAAATATGGTTTCTCTCTGAGATACGAAGTCATACAGTTAATTCAGTAACGAAAATAACCAGACCGCAAGGGATCAGGTTACTCTGAGGAGTAGACATGAAATGAATTCAGTGCTGTTTTGGTAGGACGGACGTTCATATCCCCTTCAGGGCATCCCGAGTTCAGGTTTTCCGTGATTTCCCTAAATCGCTTAAGGCGAATGCTGAAATAGTTTCTTTTAAGGCACGGCCGGTTTCGTTCCCCATCCCTCCCCAATTCAAACTTATTCTCCGTCTTTAATGGCTTCGTCATCGAACGAACGTTAAACACCATCTTCCTTTTGTGGGTAATGATAGCTCTCAAACTCTGTCTGACAGGCAGAAACTATAGCAGTTATTCATTAACCATGAGAATCGACAGTGTTATACAGACTGCATCCGACATTGCTTGAGCTTAACGTGTTTAAATTAGAGTACCGATAAAATCCTTGGAACCACAGAATTTCTCTTCATGCCTAATTTATGTATTGCGCAAAGTGATCAGCACTGGGTGAGAAACAGGTTGGAAGTAGTACTTTCTAAAAATCTGACGTAATCGCGTGTAGAAATGCAAAGAGAGTGTGAGAGGACGAACCGCGCTCCCGTTTTCTTCGCGCCTCGGCCTTTGCGTGGCATTCCAGCGTGCTGGTGGCATGTCTTCGACCTGTAAGCTACACGCAACACCGCCCTGAATCGTGTTCGGCCTCCGCTGGCGATGGCTGATTTATGGGTGCCGGTTTTGTTCGCACGAGTGCCAGCGCCTAATATCACATATCTCAGCTCAGCAGGCTCACTTTATACATGGCAAGTCGCCCGGAGGTTCGATAAAATTTATGGTGGCGCACTCCGTGAGTGCTAAATTGCCGGTTTCGACTGCCGCGCTCACGCGCAGTAGCCGAATTTCTCATGTTTCTTAACATTGCTGCTAAGTAAGAACACTCTGAAGGTTACTGCTCAAAGGCAGTTGTTAGTCTCTAAAGAAATATCTTATTTCCTGTATTTAGTCATACTCAGAGATTTTTGACTAGACAGTTTACTACTTTTCAACATTATTCAAAACTCGTAGCTTTTAGTTCCTGGTCTCCTATGCTTAACTGTGAATCAAGAAGGAAGTAAAATTCGCGCAGTACGTTTTCTTTACTTATTTTGATTTTATTATGTTTTATTTATTTATTTAACCCGATCATATTAGATCCTTCATGCGCTGTCTTGAATCACGCAAAGATTTTACACACACAATACTGTTTACATCGTAGTTACTCAAAGAATCTGATAATTTTAATGTGATAAATAGTGGGGAATTAGATTTAAAAAACTGTGTTTGTTTTGGGTGTACAGTTTCGTTGAATTTGTTAAATGATATATTCTCCATCGAATGTACTATTTATTATAATTCACACAGTACAGTTTTGACTGTTCAGTCATTTGCAAGTGGTTAAGGTGCTAAAAACAGTTGTCAAAATTTGTATAATAATTAACAATGATGTAAACTATGTGGCTCATGTCATCATACGTCACATAACCACCGATATGTAACAGATGTAAATAAATCTCGTGAAACTGGATTCGTTGTTTATATGTGCAAGTAACTGTCATGCTTGGAAACATAAGATGTCATTTAAACAGTTAAAAATAGTTTTAAACGTGATTTGAATGTTTGTGATGTCATTTGAAATAACTACACTTAGTTAGAACTAATAACAATAACACTAGCGATATTATTACTACTAATGGTACCAAAAGTAGCGACAACAGAAGATATAAAATTTATTTTTTGGTGCACAAAACTGAAATTTTTAACACAGTGAGCTCTAAGGGACAGAAATTATTTCGTCTATTATTCGATCACGTGACTGAAAATGGTTTATGAAGGCGTTTCCGTTTTTCAGATGTATAAGGTCTACCCAGCACCAATTATGTAGCTATCGCTTTACTTTTAAATGACGAGAATCTATTTCCAGGGGAAGCTGCTGAACACCTTAATGGGTACAGACCCTACATCATCTCAGATGTCTTAACTTCAAAGCCAGTTACACTCATCTCAAACGATTATAAATAATTTTTACACATAACGCGAGCTTTTCAAAGAATATATCGTTATTGCTAACTAGGTGTTCATCCTATGAGACTCAGTGGAGCGATATCTATTGATAACTGCATCCACTGGCAGCTCCTTACACGCTGAAAGTTTAATTGTTGGGTAGCGGAACTGTTTCTGGAGGGTTGGGCGTACTGAATGGTCACAGCGAACAATAAGGTAAATTACACATGGCCTCTTTTAAAAGAACATCATTAATTTGGAAAAATTATCAGCAATCAAAACACAGACTTGCAGTAATGAACTGTAAATACAGACTGAAATTATCTAGTCCTTTAAGCAGATATAGAATTTTAATCCCAAGAAAATGAGCAAATTTAGTTATTATTCCACAAACTAAAATTTTAATCTGTATGAAGTGCTCTGTTCCTTGTACGTCTTCTGTCTTCGTAAAGTAACACTATAACTGTAAATTCAGGAAAATAATTTAAATAAACTGCTTACACAAAAATAAAAAAATTATTTCGAAATGTTACAATATAATGCAACAGTTTAAAGAAAGAATGTGAATGATTGGTATTCTATGTTACAGGCTTTCCACTTGTGCAGACAAGACAGTTTGGTCAGCAGCTTCCTTTGTCCCAACGGCACCCTTTTCAACCAGCAGTTCCAAGTGTGTGACCAGTTTTACAACGTACGCTGTGGAGTGCCACTCGAGGATCTGTAGGAATCCATTTGGGCCACTTCACATCCTGAATTACGTAATGGTAATGAATTCGTATGACCGCTCACATTAATACAAGCCTCCCCTGTGAGCGTCATCTTCATGTAAATAATTTTTTTCTTTTGGAAAACTGGTGCGGAAAGGAGTTTCTATATTTCATCAGTAATGAATAAAGTACTATGTTGCTATGCAATGAGCTGTAAAAATGTAAATAACAACCGCTGATTTAGTGTCAGCGGTAGGAAACTGGAATTCCTTATTTTAACTGTAAATAATAAAACTTTCTATTTATTGCTAGTTCTTCGTGTTATTAGTTTGGACTAACCGATGGAAACGTATTATCGAAACTATTCATTCATGTATAAAAACAGAACTCTCCTAAGTATTTATGTTTCTGTATGCCACATAACATAAGACATAAAATACCATGATATCGTTAGTTACAACAATTTATGGATCAGAAAGAAAAAAATTAATGGTGGGAACTATATGCTGCCAACAAAGTTCATCCTCTCTCTCTCTCAAACGACATTTCACTCTGTTATGCACTAATTTAAAATGCTTACATCGAAATAATTTTTTATTATTAAATTTCAACGTCCATATTAGATTGCTCATTAACATTATATAGTTAAATTCACTATATTTATTGCGTTCGAAAGAGAAATGTGGTTTTGTTTGTAAGTTTACTTGTACTTCTTCTTTTTATCTGTTTAATTTATTAGAATGTAGTGTAATACAAAATGGTTGCGTGTGTGTTGTATGAAAATTCTAAATAAAAACCAGTCAACAATCTTCAGTTTTATTACTATAATTGTAACCTGAGAATAAGAACTGAAAGTTCTGAGCATTGCCATTGCAAAAGTTTACCAGGCACTGAGCAACATGGCTGTTCTATCACTGGAGCACGTATTGTATTGTCATTTCATAACTAGAATTAGCAACAGCTTACATGAGAATGGGTTTCAACTTTTTGTTGTATCGTCTTACGTATTGTACACAACAGATTCACGTGAGAAAAGCCAGAAAGCTATTGACAGAATGTGAGAGATATGTGTTAAGTTAATGTAGAACTGTTTTTGCAACTACAGCCTGTCTCTAGTACAATTAAGATCACAAGCGCTGCACGGCTTTTCTTTTTTTTTGTGGAAGTTTTGAACTCTTCTATCTCACCCTTCGTCTGAAATTCATTTCCGTCACATACTGTGATACCGCTCTTGAAAAGCATTAAACGTATTTTATTCTCATCTTTGTCGTATACACACCATCTCTCTTTCAAGAGCTAAAGGCGTTTCCACCAAAGTTTATGATCCAAATATCGGAACTATCTTCCTTATTGTGATAAGAATCAGCAGTAAACTGGTGCAACTTTGAGATTTGCTATGTTAACTCAGTTACTTAAATAGCTAGTTATTTGTGTTTTCCATGAATCGTAACTGCTTTCTCTCGTTTTTATGTGTTCGCAGATACAACACACTTTCACAGTGAAAAATGTAGCAACAAATTGCCTTTTACATTAATCTTAATCAAACTTCTGTTCTTTGTTCTTTTTATGTACAGTGATTTATACTGAACAAGTTTTAATCGCTTACACACTCATTATATCATCACACATTCTGAACTCTTCTTTGAAGTAGAAAAAATTGTCAAGTAGATACTTCAGTTTGTGTTTGTAGATAATTTTGTTATCTGTTAGATTACTCACATCACTGCGTAAATGGTTAAAAATTTTTATGCCTGAGTACCTCTCCCCTTTCTGTTCTACATTAAGGCTGAGGGATGAATAATGAAAGTCAATTCTCTTTCTGGCATTAAATTTATGATTGTTTCTATTTACGGTTTAAAGAAAAATTCAAGCGAACTGCATGCAGTTATTATTTGTAGCTCATTTATTTAACTTATTTTCATTCTTTCTTTTGCAGAAGTCACTGTGTACTACAAAAATTTAAATCTTTCCTTCGTCTTCTGAGCTTTATAGTTGTTTAAATTTTGTAATTTGATTACGTTTAAGAACATACAACATTTGTAGTATATAATCAATATTATACGAACACCTGGTAGTCGACATAAGTGCTACGGGTGTCAATCCTTCGACTTTATGACGGCTTGAACTCCGCTGAGGACAGTTTTAATGATGTGCCTGAATGTCTGTGGTGGAATGGCAGTCCATTCTTCTTCAAATGCCTAACCAAAGACGGTAATGATGTTGGACGCTGGGGTCTGGACTTAAGTCGACGTTAAAATCCATCCCAAAAGTGTTCCACTGGATTCAGGTCGAGACTGTTGGAGAGCCAGTTCATGTCAGGAATATTGTTGTCCACATACTATTGCCTCACATATGCTGCTCTATGACAGGGTGTATTGTAAAGCTGACACAAACATTCATCGTCCCCAAACTGTTCATCCACTGTACGCAGCACACAATGCCGTAAACTGTGTCATACCCTTCAGTATTGAGCGTTTTCTTAAACACGGTAAGAGGATCACACCTTAACCACGAAAAACACACAGATACCGTTACACCACCTCCTGTTTCCCCTACGCATGATGATAGGTAACGTTCTCCAGGCTTCGCCAAGCCCAAATCGAATTAGCACAAATTACAGATTGATTCATCACTTCAAATCACTCTTTTCCAGTTATCCACCGCCCCGTGACCTCGTTTCTTACACCACCTCAAGCGTCGCTTATCACTGTCTACAGATATTTGTGGTTTAAGAGGAGCTGGTCGACCAGTTTACCCCAATCTTTTTAACTCCTGCAGAGTGGAGTCGTTGTAGCGCTTTGGAACTCACAAATGATTCCTTCCACTAACTTCATGTGATTTTTTTTAACCACCCTCCAAAGTGCTCGGTGGTACTTATCCGTCAGTAAGGAGGTCTGACTGGTCTTCATTTACGTGTGGCTGTTGCTTCTTGTTTCCGCTCACATACCAAATATCGACTTTGGTGGCTTTAGAAGGGTAGAACTGTACCTGATGTGTTTGTTACTCAGGTGACTTCCAATGACTAACTCACGTGCGAACTGCCTAAGGTCTCCTGACCGACCCTTTCTCCTGTTACTGACACTCTATTGACAACGCAATACTCCCCGTCTCCTTTTTTAGTGACGGTTCCGTCTCTCGTGACAGCTACTGGTCATTTATACATCTACATTACTGTTTACGTCTGGTTTCAGGCAACTTTCCGTCCCTAGTACTATGTGGGCATTGTGGCCGTTTATTAATGAGTGCAGTTCTGCGACCTTTCTATAGACGCTCCTGCAGTTTACTATTATCACATTAATACTGTCATTCCCTGTAGCGTTATGCCTACTGCTACCTTGTCGCGTCTCAGGAGGCGTCTTGTCGGGTCTAGGGAGTGAATTCTCTAACTTAAAATATCCACATGTGCACTCCACACGTACTCCGCTACCCTTGTAGCCGCTTCCTGCGTGTAGTGTACGCCTGACCTATTCAGGGGAACCCTACATTTCTCCACCCTATAGCGGAGGTCGAGAAATTTGCACCCCATATCTCCGCAGAATCGTCTGAGCCTCTGGTTTAAGCCTTCCACTCGGCTCCAAACCAGAGGACCGCGATCGGTTCTGGGAACGACACTTAAAATAGTTAGCTCAGATTCGACCCCGCGAGCGAGGCTTTCCGCCTTCACCAACTCCGCCAACCGCCTGTATGAACTGAGGATGACCTCTGAACCGAGACGGCAGGAGTCATTGGTGCCGACATGAGCAACAATTTGCAGTCGGGTGCACCCAGTGCTCTCTATCGCCGCCGGAAGGGCCTCCTCCACATCTGGGATGAGACCCCCGGCAAGCAGACAGAGTGAACACTGGCCTTCTTCCCCGACCTTCCCGCTATTTCCCTAAGGGGCTCCATCACCCGCCTAACATTTGAGCTCCCAATCACTAATAAACCCCTCCCCCCATGTGCCTGCTCGGACCTTGCTGAAGGAGCAGCCACATGTCCACTCACAGGCAGAGCGGGTGATGCTACACGGCCAGCCTCCACATTGACCCTCCGCCTCGTGCGACGCGAACGCCGTTGAACCCGCCACTCCCCAGTACCCGCGAAGATGTCTCGTAGCAGGGACCGTGGGTGAAATATGTAACACCTGGGGTGAATCTTGCGACGCACCAGTCTCCCCACTGCCGCTACACACCGAGGCAGCAGCCTGAAGACGGCTGACCGCGGCCATCAGCACGTTCAGCTCTTCGCGAACAGTGGCCAGCTCCTCCTGCGTCCGTACACAGCAGTCACATATCCTATCCATCCTAAGAAATCAGTAATATACTGTAGAGAGTTAATTAATCAACTTTTAACTAGACTGCTAATGCACTGAAGGTGGCTGATAGCTGACTAAACTGTGGTTACTAGACACTTCTTGTTATAAACAATGAAAATAAGCACTGTCTCTGGACTGTATTCAAAACAAACACGAAATCTATGGAACACTAGTACTAGTACCCGAAAATTAAAGCTTCCTAAAAGCAAAAACACACGAAAAAAGAAGTGACAAGTAAGAAAAACACAGTTAATACTTAAATTTACGTAGCTTGCTGCACAGGAGATGTGAAGCAGACGGCAGTTTCGACGACACTGGCAGTACTGGCACTACAGCACTGACATTTCGGCATTACATAGTGATGTCCGGGTACTTTTGATCTGGTAGTGTATTCTATAGTCTTTACTATCTGCAGGGACCCACATGTCAGCTACTTTTACATCCGATAACTATGTCTACTGTATTTATGCGCAGTGAGATAAGGTAATGAATGGGCTGAGTAACGTGTTTGATCAGTTTTATAGTCTGCTGCTGTCGTTCGCATGTAGAGGCGGTCATTCGCCCAGCGTATTCTGTTCTGTTATTTCCAGTTAATTGTGTAAATTGGAGGTTGCCTGTAAATCTCGACACAGTATGACTATAATTTAGTAAAGAAATCTCTAATGTCACACGTTTGTATGAACTGGGGCTGTAACGACAGATTGACAGGTTTTCCTTGTTATCAGCGATTCAGACCTTGAGCTATAGTTGAAAATTTATTCTTGATTACTCGTGGCGTCTCGTGAAACTACCATAAGTCCGTTAAACGCACGGAAGAACATAATACGAGAATTTGAAATGATGCAAGAATTTACACCACAATGCAATTTAGTGTTACTACAGAAATATTGTCTTTACCCACGAGCACACGAAGAAATTTACTAAGTCCGTAAGCCCGTCACACGAAAGTTTTCACTTTTAAAGTGACTGAGGCGTCACACACATACCAACAACCACTCGCTATCACAGGACCTATCTCGTCTAGCGGACATAACAGACTGCCGCAACTTATATGGCAGCACCTTTTACATAGCCGACATTCTGTCATTAGCAATATTTATTGTTGTTATTACTACTAAAGCCATTCATGTAGATCACACAAATCGTGCTAACGTGCTGATTCTGTGACATATTACATTTTAATTGAGATTACTAGGAAAATTTTGGTTATCTGCTTTCGCCCATCATTTGCAGACGTCTTCATGAATAAATGCCGTTTTAAAAGTTTACTGCTACCACAAGTATTATGCAGGGTGACTCTGACTCTGTGATGATCAAACAAACTTTCAGGGATGATGGAAAAGGGTAAATGTATGAATGTGAGGTAAGGGACCTTGGTGCGGGAATGGCCGAGTCGAAAGTTATAAGCGAAAATGGTTTTCGTATTTCTGGCAGTGGAATACATGTACATATTACTACTAAGACTGTAGGACAGACAACTTTCAAAGGTGGTACTATAGACCAAATAAGAAAAAAATGGCTGGTAAACATGGGCTCTTAAATGCATACCTTACGAGCTGTGCGCATTCGTTCTGTAGAAGAGATGTTTCACAATAGGGAAGATGCACAAGTACTGATAGCTCCTAAGATACACAGTTTAGAACCCATGTTTACTAGACTTTTCTTCTCCTTTTGGTTCATACTACAATTTCTGCGGAAAGTTGCCTATCCTACAATCTTAACACCAACAACACTTATAACACTTCCTGGAGCAGGGTACCTTACTCCAAATTGACACATTTGTCCTTCTCCATGAACTCTAAAAATTTGTATCGTCATCACGGAATCATACTGTGTATCAGCCGTGACGAGAATTTCACCAGCTTTTATGTAGTGTCCTTTCTCTTTTTGGGATTAATTTTTGGGGTTTATTTGGATTTTATTGTGATTATTTGACCAACACTAGCGTTACTCAAAATTAACTTCTTAAGTCAAAAAAATTTTACACATCTATAGATTGCTATGTTGGTTTTTAATCACACACAGCCGTCATATTATTGATTTTGAAATCATGTTTCTTTAAATTAGCATAACTTTCAGAATCCCTATTGCAACTCATTATTCAAACTATATTTAGCAAAAAAATTCTAATCCTCGTTTCGGTAGCGCTGATCAAACGCTGCTAGTGGCCATTTCGTTTCGATCGCCTAATGCGTTAGGAGCTTATTGATTTTTACGAAAAAAGATATGTCCACATCTCTACTCACCTCTAGTTAATATACCCATCACCTACAGAGCGAGTATTTCAACACGCTTCCTTGTTTCGGTTTTCTCCTTCATATGGTGCTGCAGCCTCGATCGTAACTTAATTAGTTCTGATTTTATTCTTACAGTAGCCACGGAATAAATCGCAATAAGTCTTCAGTTTACCTAAGACCACCTGACAACAGCGGTGACTTCGTGGGCGGTACTTAAGTCAGTAGCAGCGGCTCAGTTCACTTTGGCTCAAATCTGACAGTTCTAACACGCCTTTCCGTCAGGAGGTGGAATGCCTGTATCCCGACTCGGGCCACACCGCACCGTGTGTCAGATCAGTTCATCAACTGTGTGCGTTTGTCATTCTCATAGCACGTACCTTACTATCTTCCTGCTTATTAATTGTATCTATAGTTACAGTTTTCTAGGACTGCAAAGTACTGCGGAATTGATTTGCTTTAAAAAGGATTTTGCTAACTCTATCAAAAGACTTTCTTTCTCATAAATTTACCAACATTTGCAGTTGTTCGCACACTTCATTCATGATCATATTTTAGTCGCTGTGATACTCGCTCCTCACACCGGCGTGCATAATGTTGTCCTTGTAGCGAAACATCCCGTGTCTGCAAGTTACTGGAACAATCTGCTAAAACTTTTTTTCCAGATTTAATACCACGTGAGGACGTCGTTTTGCGCACATGACACGTGCCTGGCGATTAACGCCACAGCGGAATATCATGTCAGTCATTTTCTTCATTTTCCGCATGGAGTAATACTCCATTTTGCTGTCAACGTTTTTCACACTCAGTGATATCATTAATCTTGTTCTGTTGCCCGCATAGCCTAAAGACATAAGTACAGACTGGCTGATGTGGGAGACAGCTGTAAGCGCTATGTCTGACAACAACATTAAAGTCGGAGGCTTAAGTGCAGACACAAACACAACCAACAAATTATGTGAGCAATGAAGATCATCAGTACGACAGCAGACGCCACTGATTACTCATCTTTCTCGACACAAAGTTTTCCATACATTAACAAGAATTTGTTTCTGAACATATGTTTCTAGATTGTTTCTATCGCTGTCATGAATACTACCAACTGTAAAATTATGGGATATATTTTTTAAATATCCTGTATATTTAGCGACACGTACATTCTTGCATTACGTTATTTATATTGAAAATTATGATTAAAATGAGGATTTTTGTTTTACGCATCCCTTAACAACTGCAAT
The DNA here is from genome assembly GCF_023898315.1 of Schistocerca nitens. Taxonomy (NCBI): domain Eukaryota; kingdom Metazoa; phylum Arthropoda; class Insecta; order Orthoptera; family Acrididae; genus Schistocerca; species Schistocerca nitens. The sequence continues at coordinate 552,306,299 of NC_064616.1, read as the reverse complement.
GATCGCTAATTACTTCAACTTTGACAGTACCATAAAAACGAATAATTTCTCCAGAGCCCTGTTCATACGAGTGGTCTTCTACCCTACATAGTGTGGCTAGCATAATATAAAACTATGACATAAAAATTATGTATAACCGTCAGCATCAACAGTTTATCTATGCCGACTCTTGTTCGCTTTGCGCTTAAATGCAGTATTGAACTTTGCGATACTGTTGACTTCGAATGCAAGGGCAAGTTCCCGTTGCCTACATACAGGGGCAATGACGTGAGAATACAAGATGGTGGTAAGCCCCACCCCCTTATCAATACACCCCCTTATCAATGAATTCATCATCATCGTGCGACATGCCACACCCCCAGAGCCCACCTTGCCCCTCCAAATCCCCCGCCCTCATCCACCCAATATCCAGGTAGCATTAAAACGAAACTGCCAATCAAAGCATAGTATTTTAGAGGATATTAAAATGAATTCTTAATGTAGCCCCAGAGCCATCTTCTTGACTGTACTCAACTACCTTCCTGAAATTCTTTTCTTGTTTGTGAGGTTCAAAAGTATTTATTTGACCCACTCAGATAGTCACGCATGTGAAAGTGCGGCTTTCGGGAAGAGGAGGTGCACAAGCCAAAGACTGGATACACCGGTGGATCAACGACGAGGGTTGGTGTGCCAGCCAGCGTGGCTGTGGCTTTTACGCGGTTTCCGACATACCACTAGGTGAATACTGGGCTGGTACCCAAGTCCCACCTCAGTTAATACGATTCGAACATATTTAGAAAAACTTTTGCTCGCTTCCACAAGAATAACACCACTCGCAGGTAGTTGGGACACACATATTCCGCCCTGTGGCTAATGGATTCCCGACAGGCCGAGCATCCGGCCACCCTTAAACTAACCATGCCAAATACGTTAACAATAATACCAATCCTACCCCAGTGTTGGGAAAAAGGCAAAAGAGAAAGAACAAGAAAAAAGCCATTAAAAGGGTTTATCCAGAATGTTTAAACCGTTATTACTGGTGCCTAGTACACGCTTGCGAACTCTCAAATTAAGTGCCCCAATGATATTTCTGTGCATAAACACAAGTAGCTAAAAGATAACATGCTACACAGATAGTTAAACTTCATTCTTAGGCTTAAATGAGGCAAATGTAGCAAAATTAATCGGACCAAGTTTATAACTGCAGAAAACACCTATTGAATAAAATGCTATGCTAAGGAGGTAAGCACACAAATAAGAAGGTGGTCTGAATTATTGCTAACTACTGTAAGAATGCAGTTAATTCCATTATTTGCGCTTACACTTGGTATAAAACACTATTCATCTCCATATTAAATATTTACACGACTAAATATAGTTTTCGGGCAAGCTGTTACAGTCTTGTGGGGAAAACTGATACAGTTCTGGAAGAAAAGGTCGTATGTAAAGATATTCAGTGGCACCAAAGTTAGTGTCCAGTCACTCACAGACGAGACAGGAACTGAAATTAAGAGTAGAAAAACAAAATCAGAACTGCTTAACTCCATTTTCAAGTGTTTATATATGTACGAAACCCCTGTAGTGTTGACTCAATTTGACCAATGAAAAGATGAGCGAAATAAATATTAGTGTCACTAGCATTGAAAAATGGTTGAAATCATCAACACTGAGCAAAGCCCCAGGATCCAGTCTGAATCAATATACAATTTGCGGCTGAATTAGTCCTTCTGTTAACTGTAATCTATGTAGATCCTAGGAACAGAAAATCGTGCTCAGTAGTTGGAAGAAAGTACAGGTAACACTCGTTTACAAGAAGCTTAGCAGAAGAGATCCAAAAAGCTACAGTCGAATATACTTGATATATATTTGTAGTAGAATATTAGAACATATTCTGAGCTGAAATATGATGAGATACACTACGTGATCAGAAGTATCCGGACACCTGGCTGAAAATGACTTCTGAGTTCGTGGCGCCCTCCATCGGTAACGCTGGAATTCAGTATGGTGTTGACCCACCCTTAGGCCTGATGACGGCTTCCACTCTCGCAGGCATACGTTCAATCAGGTGCTGGAAGGTTTCTTGGGGAATGGTAGCCCATTCTTCACGGAGTACTGCACTGAGGAGAGGTATCGATGTCAGTGGGTGAGGCCTGACACGAAGTCGGCGTTCCAAAACATTCCAAAGGTGTTGCATAGGGTTCACCTCAGGACTCTGTACAGGCCAGTCCATTACAGAGACGTTATTGTCATGTAACCACTCCGCCACAGGCCGACCGTGTTAAAAGATGCAGTCGCCATCCCCGAATAGCTCTTCAATAGTGGGAAGCAAGAAGATGCTTAAAACATCAATGCAGGCCTGTACTGTGATACTGCCACGCAATACAACAAGGGGTGCAAGCCCCCTCCATGAAAAACACGACCACACCATAACACCACCGCCTCCGAATATTACTGTTGGCACTACACACGCTGACAGATGACGTTCACCGGACATTGCCATACTCACACCCTGCCATCGCATCGCCACATTGTGTACCGTGATTCGTCACTCCACACAACTTTTTCCACTGTTCAGTCGTCCAATGTTTACTCTCCTTACATCAAGCGAGGCATCTTTTGGCATTTACCGGTGTTATGTGTGGCTTATGAAGCCGCTCTTCCATGAAATCCAAGTTTTCTCATCTCCCGCCTAAGTGTCATAGTACTTGCAGTGGATCCTGATGCAGTTTGTAATTCCTGTTTGATGGTCTGGACAGATGTCTGCCTATTACACATTACGATCCTCTTCAACTGTCGGCGGTCTCTGTCAGTCAGCAGACGAGGTCGGCCTGTACGCTTTTGTGCTATACTTGTCCCTTCACGTTTTCGTTTCACTATCACGTCGGAAATAGTAGACCTAGGGATGTTTAGAAGTGTGGAAACCTTGCGTACAGTCGTATGACACAAGTGACAAACAGTCACCTAATCACGTTCGAAGTCCGTGAGTTCCGCGGAGCTTCCCATTCCGCTCTCTCACGATATCTAATGACTACTAAGGTCACTGATACGGAGTACCTGGCAGTAGGTGACAGCACAATGCACCACATATGAAAAATGTATGTCTTCGAGAGTTCGGATACTTTTGATCACATAGTGTATCTCGAACAGAATGGCCTCCACAACGTCAACCAACATGTAGATGTAGTATTTATCTATTTCCGTATAGCATTTGACTTAATACCACAGCTATGCTTACTATCGAAAGTACAATCGTATGAGGCATCAAGCGAAAGTTGTAATTGGACTGAGGATTTTTTGGTGGGGAGGTAGAGCAAGTTATCGTGAATGGAGAGTCATCAATAGACATAGAAGTAACTATGAGTGTTCACCCTGGGAAGTGTGTTGGGTCCCTTGCAGACAATAGTAAACTCGGACTTTTTGCAGGTTCTGCTGTTATCTGTAATTAAATGTAGTCTGAAAGAAGCTACACAATTATTGAGTAGATCTTGATAAGGTTTCAAAGTGGGGCAAAGATTAGTTGTTGTTATGGTCTTCATTCCAGAGACTGGTTTGATGCAGCTCTCCATGCTACTCTATCGTGTGCAAGCTTCTTCATCTCCGACAAACTACTGCACCCTGCGTCCTTCTGAATCTGTTTAGTGTATTCGTGCCTTGGTAACCCTTTATGATTTTTACCCCCGCGCTTCCCTCTAATACTAAACTGATGATCCCTTGATGCCTTAGAACGTGTCCTACCAACTGATCTTTTGTTCTAGTCAAGTTGTGCCACAAATTCCTATTTTCCCCAATTCTGTTCAGTACCTCCTCGTTAGTTACGTGGCCTACCCATCTGATCTTCAGCAGTCTTCTGTAGCAACACATTTCGAAAGCTTCTATTCCCTTCGTGTCTAAACTATTTATCGTCCATGTTTCACTTCTATACATGGCTACACTCAATACAAATGCTTTCAGAAAATACTTCCTGGCACTTAAATCTATACTCGATGTTAACAAATTTCTCTTCTTCAAAAAAGCTTTCCTTATCATTGCCAGTCTACATTTTATATCCTCTCTACTTCGACCATCATCAGTTACTTTGCTCCACAAATAGTAACACACATCTACTACTTAAAGTGTCTATTTCCTAATCTAATTCCCTCAGCATCACCTGATTCAATTCGCCTACATTCCATTATCCTCGTTTTGCTTTTGTTGATGTTCACCTTATATTCTCCTTTCAAGGCACCGTCCATTCCGTTCAACTGCCCTTACAGGTCTTTTGCTGTCTTTGACAGAATTACAGTATCATTGGCAAACATCAAAGTTTTTATTTCTTCTCCATGAATTTTAATTTCTACTCCAAATTTTTCTTTTGTTTCCTTCATTGCTTGCTCAATATACAGACTGAATAACATCGGAGATAGGCTACAACCCTGTCTCTCTCCCTTCTCAACCAATGTTTCCCTTTCGTGCCCCTCAACTCTTATAACTGTCATCTGATTACTGTACAAATTGTAAATAGCCTTTCGCTGCCTGTATTTGACCCGTGCAACATTCAGAATTTCAAAGAGAGTATTCCAATCAACAGTGTCATAAACGTTCTCTAAGTCTACGAATGCTAGAAACGTGGGTTTGTCTTTCCTTAACCCCTCTTCCTATATAAGTTGCAGGGTCAGTATTCACTGTGTGTTAACGTACCGCTGCAAGGTCTCGTCGAAGTTTTCATCGTCGCCGTTTTCGGCACATTGGCATTGCGTGCGAGTCTTTCAGGGCTGTAGACATTGATCTTACTGGGCAATTTCATAAGCTAGATCTTATTTCTAGTCTAAATGTTTTTCTTTCACAACGTTTTTATTTCAGCTGTGATGATTCTTCTGTTCTTCTTAGGCATTGCAAGGTTGACATTGGACATTGTATGAGCAGTTGTAATTATTTCTTTGACCTTGAATATGTGTTCCAACATTTCTACGAAATGAAAACTGGTCTTCCCCTAGGGCGGCCTCTACCAATTTTTCCATTCGTCTGTAAAGAATTGGAGATTCGAGTTAGTATTTTTCAGCCGTGACTTATTAAACTGATGGTTCGGTAATTTTCACGACTGTCAATACTTGCTTTCTTTGAGATTGGAATTATTATATTCTTCTTGAAGTCTCAGGGTATTTCGCCTGTGGCCGAGCGGCTCTAGGCGCTTCAGTCTGGAACCGCGCAACCGCTACGGTCGCAGGTTCGAATCCTGCCTCGGGCATGGATGTGTGTGATGTCCTTAGGTTAGTTAGGTTTAAGTAGTTCTAAGTTCTAGGGGACTGATGACCTAAGATGTTAAGTCCCATAGTGCTCAGAGCCATTTGAGCCATTTTATTTCGCCTGTCTCATACATCATGCTCACCAAATGGTAGAGTTTTGTCAGGGCTGGCTCTCCCAAGGCTTTCAGTAGTCCTAATGGAATGTTGTCTCATCCCGAGCCTTGTTTCAACTTAGATCTTTCAACACTCTCTCAAACCCTTCACGGAGTATCATATCTCCTATTTCATCTTCATCTACGTCCTCTCCCATTTCCATAATACTGCCCTCTAGTACGTCGCCCTTGTATGGGCCCTCTATATATTCCTTCCACCTTTCTGCCTTCTTTGCTTAGAACTGGTTTTCCATCTGAGCTTTTGATATTCATGCAAGTGGTTCTCTTTTCTCCAAAGGTACCTTTAATTTTCTTGTAGGCAGTATCTATCTTACCCCTAGTAATATATGCCTCTACATCCTTACATTAGTCCTCTAGCCATCCCTGCTTAGCCATTTTGCACTTCCTGTCGATCTCATTTTTAAGATGTTTGTATTCCTTTTTGCATGCTTCATTTACCGCTTTTTATATTTTCTCCTTTCATCAATTAATTTCAGTATCTCTTCTGTTACCCAAGGATTTCTATTAGTCCTCGTCTTTTTACCTACTTGATCCTCTGCTGCCTTCACTATTTCATCTCTCAAAGCTACCCGTTTTCGTCTACTGCATTTCTTTCCCCCGTTTTTGTCAATCGTTCCCTAATGTTCTCTCTGAAACTCTCTACAACCTCTGGTTCTTTCAGTTTATCCAGGCCCCATTTCCTTAAATTCCCACCTTTTTGCAGTTTCTTCAGTTTTAATCTGCACTTCATAACCAATAGACTGTGGTCAGAGTCCATATCTGCCCTTGGAAATGTCTTACAATTTAAAACCTGGTTGCTAAATCTCGATGTTACCATTATATAATCTGTCTGAAACCTTCCAGTGTCTCCAGGCCTCTTCCATGTATACAACCTTCTTTCATGATTCTTGAACAAAGTGTTAGCTATGATGAAGTTATGCTCCGTGCTAAATTCTAACAGGCGGCTTCCTCTTTCATTCCTTACCCCCATTCCATATTCACCTACTACTTTTCCTTCTCTTGCTTTTCCTACTATCGAATTGCAGTCCCCCCTGACTATTAAATTTTCGTGTCTCTTCACTATCTGAATAATTTCTTTTACCTCATATTACATTTTGAAACTTCCCCTTAGAACAATTAATGCAAGACTGTGCTTAAACTGACACACAATATTTTTTAGCGCAACGCAATCTGACTTTCAAAAATCTCTACAAAAGAATGGCCCTGACTAACATTAACCTATACCTTTCACAAATCACTTACCTCACCAAAATCTTCGTTACTCGAACTACTGCAATACAGCGGGCGCCACTACTGCCAGCTAAATAAAAGATTCAAACTACAGAAGCCACTAACTACTGATAGGCATAGTTAGCAAATGAAAGATTTTGATAGAGAACAAACAATGTATTTACCTTAATAGTCATCAAAAGTCATAATATATATAGGAGTTCATAACATCCATTCTTACAAATATCAAAACTCCGCCATCTCTCTCCCCACATCCACCACTGCTGGCGGCTCACCTCCAACTGCGCAACGCTACGCGCTGTTCGCATCCAGCTGCCCAACATTACAATGGCAGACAACAATACAAACTAGCCACAGACTGCACACAGCACAGCCAGTGATTTTCATACAGAGCGCTACGTAACGTTGCCAATAAGAAAACATAAACAGCCTACTTACAATTTCTTCAATCTCCTCGTCATCTGCAGAGCTATCTGGCATATAAACCTGTACTACTGTGGTAGGCGTGGGTTTCGCAAAGATTGGTATCTTCCGTTAAATGTTCAGAAACGTAAAATTATGTACCTCTCGAAACGAAAAAAAAATATGGTATCTTATGATTATAATATCAGTGTGTCACAGGTGGAATCAGTAAACTCAAACAAATGCCTGGGTGTAGCACACTGTAGGGACATGAAAAGGGGTGATGCCATAGCTCAGTCATGGGTAAAGCAGGTAGTAGACTTAGATTTATTGGCAGAATACTAGGGAAATTGCAGCCAGTCTGCAGCGGAGATTACTTACAAATCACTTACTAGATCCTTCCTATAATACTGCTAAAGTGTGTGGGACTCGTACCAAATAGTACTAACAGGGTATACCGAATGGTTACAAGTCTTTTTGATCCGTGGGAGAGAGTCACAGAGATGTTGAAAGACCTGAACTGGCAGACTCTTGAAGAGAGATGTGAATTATCCCAAGAAAGCCTGTTTCCAAAGTTTCAAGAACTGGTTTTAAATTATGACTCTAAGAATAAACTTGAACAACCTACATATTTCTCCAGTAAGGATAGAAGACAAGATTCGATTATCTTTCCGTACTCCAAAAGTCAATGGAGCAGGAAAGAGCGCTAATAACTGGTACAATACAGAGTATACTACTCTTCTATGCACATCGTGGTGGTTTGCAGAATATGAATCTAGATGTAGATAAAGTTTCAGGGCGAGTTGTTACAGCTTTGACGGAAGTTGATAAAGTTTCAGGGGGCAAGTTCATACAGTTTTAGCAGCCAGTTGCTACAGTTTTCTTCCTTTTTTTGGGGTGGGGGGGTGGGGAGGGTCAGGCCAATTTGATACACACAAGGCATACTGATACAGTTTTTGGGGGCAAATTTTTACAGTTTCAAAGCAAGTTGATAAAGTTTGTGTGTACACACAAAAACATGAAATCTGCTTGGATACTTTGAGTTGTACTTGTAGAGTTCAGTTGGTAGAGGACTTTCCCATGAAAGGCAAAGGTCTCCAGTTTTAACCTGCCAGGAAATTTGTTTTGCTACTATTCAATATGCTGTTTCATTGAGGTATCATGTAGTTCCCACTGTGTAACAGCAGAAGCTGACAAACGTTATGCACTGCAGGATAAAGTTAATTCCCTAGCATGAGATCATTTTAATGTTTGGATGTCTCTGATACCGGTTTTAGAAACTTGTTTCTGACTAATTTAGGCAATAACACTGTTTACTTCGGTAACACTCATAGATAAAAGCATTTTAAGTTGCAAGGTAGATCAGCAATATTGTTAATGTCTAAGATACAATGCTATAGAATTAATTTTTATGCATTTCGATGAATTTAATGCATGATACAAAGGTCGAACTATTGTCGTCTACTAACCTATTTCAATAGTACCAATAATTGTGCCACGTGCATTTTAGTAAGTAATATAGACGACTTAGATGTGGAACTCTACATCTACATCTACAGCACACTCCGCAAGCCACCTAATGGTGTGTGGCGGAGGGTACTTTCGGTACCACTATCTGATCCCTCCAAGTCTGTTCCACTCGCGAATAGTGCGTGTAAAGAATCATTGTCGGTAAACCTCTGTATTGGCTATAATTTCTCGAATTTTCTCCTCATGGTCAATACGCGAGATGTATGTAGGGGGAAGTAATATGTTGCCTGACTCCTCCTGAAAAGTGCTGTCCCGAAATTTCGATAGTAAATCTCTCCGTGATGCACAACGTCTCTCTTGTAACATCTGCCAGTGGAGTTTGTTTAGCATCTCCGTAACGCTCTCTCGCCAGCTAAACTATCCCGCGACGAAACGCGCCGCTCTTCTTTGGATCTTCTCTATTTCCTCTATCAGTCCTACCTGATGGGGTTCCCAGATAAATGAAAAACACTCAAGAATCGGGCGAACAAGCGCCTTATAAGCCACTTCTTTCGTGGATGATCTACATTTCCTTAAGATTCTTCCGATGAATCTGAGTCTTGTGTCTGCTTTTCCCACTATCTGTATTATATGGTCAGTCCACTTAAGGTCGCTCTGGACGCCTAGATATTTTACGGCAGACGCTGCCTCCAGCTGTTTGTCTTCAGTTGGGTACCTGTACAGCAGAGGATATCTTTTCCGATGTATGCGCAATATGTTACATTTAATTACGTTCAGGGTCAACTGCCAGAGTCTGCACCATTCATCAATTCCCTGCAATATTTACTTTGAATGCCCATTGTGCTTGCAAAGAGTGGTACAACAATTAATAAGTATTACAGATGACTTAGATGTGGAAATATTTACTTTGAAAGCCCGTTGTGCTTTCAAAGTGTACAACAAAAAGGAAACTTTGGTCGACCACAAGTGTTACATAATCTAATTAGATTTATCAGTTGTGCCAATATGAAAGCTGTGTGTATTTTCTTAGTCTTACAGAACAATTAAATTAGAACAGTATTGCCACGTGCATATTGTGCATGAAATCTTCTACATTTTGAGAAATAAGTTCAAATTTTCGTTTTGAATCAGAGACTTGTAATTACTCTTACATATTATGCGTACATCTGTGCATGCATGCATGTGTGTGTAAGTGTGTGTGTGTGTGTGTGTGTGTGTGTGTGAGTGTGTGTGTTTTAGATGTGGAAATATTGGAAGGTATACCCTTAAGTAATTTTCTGGATGAATAGTTTTAAACACGAGGAAAAAAGCTCAGATCATTTGGATACTTTTGAGCACAGCCAAGGTGGCTGCTCTGGAGCTACATTGCAATTTCATTTTAATACCCATTAAAATATTATGCTGTGATTGACTGTTTTTGATGATAACCTATTTAGTGCACAAAAGGACTCATCACTGGTGATTATTTAGCTAATTTTTCCTCTTATTAGCTTCTGACTAAGAGGAGACTGGTGCAGGATGATGACCTTAAGAGTTAAAATTTTTTAAAATACTCATTTATATATGTATTCATTGGATGATATTTTATTGTACCATATATAGTTGCACTGGGATAAGATGATGACGTTAACAGTCATCAGTTTTTAATATACTCATTTATATATGTATTCACTGACTGGAGTTTTATTGTACTATATATAGTGTGCAAATTTTTACTGTAATGTGGTCACAATTTCTTTGCCACTTTGAAAAACTAGTTTTATCATGCTAGGGAAATATAAAAATACTGATAACAGTTGAAAACATTTTCATTTCTATAAAGTGTAGTGTGAAGCATTAAATAATTAAAAATTGTTATGTATATATTCTTGAGAAGGACCTAATGAAATTGCATCGAAAATTAATATAACTCAAACTCATTGTTTATCTCCTTCCAAGTCTTAACAGTTCTCATATCACCATGTGTGTCATTTGCAGCACTGTACCTATCCTATCTCCTGATGGTCAACGTCGATCTCATCACATCAAGGACATTGTATTAATCATTCTTGGAAGCATTTCGTTGCTACGATAAACTTTCTTGTGTAGTTGCTTATCAACTGTCAAACTTCTCATAGGTGAGCTTGCTGAAACACTGGCACTTTGCATACTATAACTTTCTTTTCCGCAGATGGTGTTTCTTTAGGCAATAGTTTAAAATCAAAAATACTTAACCACTGGTTACACTTAATAGGAGCACCATTTTTTGAAAGCCCTGTTCTTCATTTTGCTCTCCCTGATGTCCATCAGGAGGTTCGTCAGGAATTCTTAAGTGGACGTTTAGGTGTGGCAGGCTGAGCAAGAACATTTTTAGTTTCGGCATTATCCGCAACAAGAACATAATATGTGGTTTTCGCCCCCGTAAAATCAGGTTCGTTTGACACAAGGGGTTGATAAGATTAAATCTCACCTCATTGGTCTAGTGTGGCTCGTACAAGGCACCTTGACGGCCAAGGTGTATAGTAAACTGGTTGCAGACTACGTACACCCTTTCATGACAATCATGTTTCCCGATGGCAGCGGCATTTTTCAACAAGATAATGCGCCATGTCACAAGGACAGGAGTGTGATGAAGTGAGTCAAGGAAAACAATGGCCAGTATCAATTGATGTGCTGCCCCCCCGCCCCCCCCCCCCCCCCCCACAGTTCGCCAGATCTGAACCCGATCGAACAGATATCTGGGATGTGACGTCTGGGAGCTCATCGCCCCCCTTCCAGGAATTTAAGGAAACTGGGTGACTTGTGCTTGCAGGTGTGGTTTCAACTCCGTCCAGAGAATTACTAAAGCCTCATTGCTTCCTTGCTACAACGCGTCGCCGCTGTTATCCTTGCCAGAAGTGGATATACCGGCCATTAGGTAGGTGGTCATAATATTCTGGCAGATCAGAGTGTAATCGGGATCATGAACCGTATATTGTCTAACTCAGTCATGTATAGCAGTACCTAACCAAATCTTATGCGGACACTTCACGAGGCAGTTTTCGTGCAGGGTATTTTGAACACTGGTTGTGTGAGATAACGGTAGAAGTTGACATGAACTACCCTGTTTACGGCACTGCCAACTTCAGCGAGCGATTGCGCAGAAAGTGTTACGAAATGCTTTGTGTTCTCTGTTTTACCTTGCTTTAGATTGTTTGTTTTGTTTACTCTCTTGTCTTTTTTTGAGGTGAATGGAGAGACTAACACTGGTCCATCACTGGATTCGAGTACAACTCTCACAAAACCACAAGTTATCGGCGATCAGGGGCATAAAAACAGTCAAGGAGGCCCCAGAGCAAATATCTAATGTGGAGCTTCCTCCATTTCCATCATGACTGCTCTCTCATCCCTTCAAGTCTCACCAAGATGTCACCCTCACTCGTGGACAACCTCTTGGATTGGCCTGTCTCTCTACAGACTTTACTGAAAGTCTAGTTTTGACACCTGATGATAATAAGTCGTACAATTTTTTCTAACGTGCTAGTTAAATTAGTTTCCATGTACATTTTTAAATTTATTAGTGTCTGTGTATTTCCCATAGGAAGCGGTGTATGATGCAGTGCATCTCACCTATCAGGAAGCACACGGTCCAAAACTAGCAACACTCTTCTGTTTCAAGTCTCCCTCGCAAACTACTACAGTAGTTGCCGAGTACAGTCGTTTCGTCAGAGAACTTACTTTCCCCTCCATGAGGCGAAGTACTTGTTTTCTCCTGAGGCAGAGCACTGGCGGAAGTCAAGCCCCGTTTACCTGTCAGTTATTTGTGAGCTACATCGCAGATTTATCGGACCGATTTAGCACGCACTCGACGGGTTAGTTAACATAACACAGCTGTTTCCCATCAATGAACTATGGACGTTTGTGGACACGATCCCTACCCATCGATAGACTTAACGTCGCCAAGTGACGATGCGGGCACGTAACGCGGCAATGAAAGTATATAAGCTGAGCAGAGACGAATGAAAAATCATCCACGCGGCGATACGTACCGCGTACGGGAAATCCACTGACATAAGAGACTTTGACAAGGGGCAAACAGTTATCGGCCGGCAACTGGGAAGTAACATCTCGAAAATGGCGTAACTGATCGGCTGTTCGCATGCTATTGTCATGAGCATCTGTGGAAAGTGGTTGAAGGCTTGTAAAACCACGAGTATTCGACAAGGTGTTGGGCGTCCACGCCTCATCCCAGAACGTGGAAGTCCGTGGCTCGCTCACTCTGTAAAGCGGGATAGGCGGCAATCTGTGGCAGATCTGACGGCAGAGTGCAGTGCTGTTGCAGGCACAAGTTTCGAAACGCACCGTTTCAGCGTATGTCGTTGAACACAGGGCTCAACAGAAAGCGACATCTACTTCTTCCTATCTGGACTCAACGACATCGTCAACTACAACTCCAGTGGGCACAGGATCATCGAGATTCGATCACGTATCAATGTAAAAGTGCCACCTAGTCAGATGACATGTATTTCTTGTTACAGCAGGCCGATGTTCGGTCCATACGCCCAGTCGAGGCGGACGGCTGTTCGAAATATGCAGGGCGACACGGACACAGGCTGGTTGGGTCAGTAACATGCCATGGGGCAAACACACCTGGGCTTCCACATGACCTGTGGTAGTGATCGAAGTCACCAGGATAGTTATAGTCAATGAGAACATTATTGTGGACCATCTGCATCACTTCATGAATGTCTTTCGCGAAGTCGGTGGTATATATCCATCACAGACATCTGGTGTCATATACGCACCAAGGACTAGACGATTCCATTAAACGCGGAATCGGTGCTGTATTGCGTTCCATTGGTGGACCAACAAGCTATTAAACATGTGATCGTAATGTTTTCGCTCATCAGTGTATTTAGATGCATGTCGTATTTTCTACTTTTCCACTTTTCTTTCCCTTTTAATTTTTCCTTCTTTCCTCTTGGCTCCTTGTGGCCCCAAGTAGTAGGGATTTATTCAAGTTGTACCTTTGGGTGACCCTTACGACAATGTGTCCGTTCTGTTCTGCAGAAGCATAGAACACGAGTATACACTCCTAGCCCTGCGAGTGGCAGATAGGGCGTGTTCCCCGGCATTGCTCCTCATCCCTCAAGTCGTCTAAGTTTTCATTTGTTTACACACGCGGCTGACACAACCTAAATCAAGTGATTATTCCTCTGACCCCTCTCTTCTTCTTGCCTCGGTTTTCCCTACTTACGGATAAAAAACAAATCCAGACTTGAGAACTGTCAGACAAAGAGAGGTAATTTCGACTTCATACAGTTTCACGAATTATCCTTGTTGCAAATTGTTTCTCTCTGTGTCGTAGAACATATCAAGTAATATGGCTTCCACCACATCATATACATTTCTCCAGTGAATTTATTACATATTTCATGGGTTTTATTCCGTCCCAGCAAACAATATTTCAGGAACTGAAGTAATCTTGATCCACGTACCAAGATTTGTTTTAAAAACAAACAAAAAATTTTCCACGGAGGGCATTAAATTTTATGCACCAGTTTTCTCACATTCTGATCAGCAAGTAGATCTCTGTCATGAGTTAAAGAAACTGACGTATGACAGCAAGTTCCAGTACAAGATGATAACAGAGAATTTTATGCAAATGTAAGATAAAAATACAAAAACGTTCCTTCAATGAGAAACTTTATCTATGACACGAGAAATGATGGAGGTCACATACTGGAAGAATTTACAGATAATAACGGCATGTTTTTCATTAACGTCTTCTTCCAGGAAGAAAAACAAATAGAAAAGGGATTTATTAAGGACCAAAGGAACCAAATATGACACTGAAAGTATTTTATTAAACAAGAATTAAACAAGAAGTAAATTGTATGAATGTGACTATGCTAAAACAATTTAAAATTCTGAGTGATAATATACTAGAAAGAAGCAAAATTATCGGACAAGAAATCATAAATATAGACTTTGGTTGTTTTGATCTTCAGTTCGAAGATTGCTTTGATGCAGATCTCTGCGCTAGTCTGTCTTGTGCACGCCTTTTCACCTCTGCATGACTACTAAAACCTACTTCCATTTGAACCTGCTAACTGTATTTAAGCCTTAGTCTCGTTCTGTACATTAAACAGCAAGTTCAGGTACTTATAAAAAGAAACTTGTGCAGACGTAGAGGGAATGGGTTACTTTTTAGACAAGATACCAATGAAAGCAGCAGATGTTGCAAATAGGTAGAAGGTAAGGAAAACGAAATAACTGTAATAATCCATCTAACTTAATGAAACAAAACAATTAGGATATGTCATTGAGAGGATGTGGTAATACACTATGAAAATTTTGTATGAGAAAGAACTGAAAACAATAAGGGTAAGCAGAAAACCACTTAGAAACGTACGTTGAATAATTAGCGAAGTGCCAGTTAAGCCACAGTAATCAACAAAAGAGTGAAAAGCATTCAAAGCTTTCTTTAAACTTTTGTATAGCCTATTGTGAAAGGGAAAAAAGGGTCTGAATTAATAAGGAAGATGGTGATAATCCAGAATAATACCAGGTGACGAATATGGAGCGATTCTAGGTAAGAAGAAAGGTAAGATGCCTGAGATGGTGTTTCTACAGAAATTATTAAAGCTGGAAGAAAAATTACACAAAAGTAATCTGAAGAATTATTTACAAAAGTCTGCGGGAGATGACGATTTCCCAAACCTTGAACCGTATTTAAATTATACCATTCGACAAGCAAAGAGACATGCAAGACCTAAAGAACCGTAAGTCTGTCCCCCATCTTTCCGTAATACAGAAGATGTTCTCTAAATTTATCTCCGAGTACATAGAACGAACATTGGTTTTTAACCAACAGTTCGCGGGTTTCGATTTTGTGTAAAAACAAAAAAATTGAATGTGGATGGCTGGACGGCGATTTAAATGCAATCCTCCCGAATAAGAATCCTGCGTCTTACCCATTGATGTTAACTCGTTTAGTAATTTAAGTAAAGGATAGATGAATGATACCAGACAGTTTTCAGGAAAGCAATGCATTTACATTTACGGTGTGCCCTAACGCGCGTTTTGAACGACCAGTCTGTCATGTCCCAAGAACCGAACTTAGTTTAGAAATGCATAGGCAAACATAGAAAAGACGACGCTCTAGATCGCAAAGTATATCCAGAAAAGGGAAGTTCTAAAAGGAACGCTGGCATTCTAGCTGCCGGTCGAAAATTATACGATTTTGATAACAGGATCTCTACAAATCATAATTCCGTTTGCCGTTTGTTAAGAAGCATGCGAATAATTCTCGTGAAATTCTAGATTATTGGGAACGGTCTTTTATGTATTCTTCCCAGGTCCAAGCAATTACTATAAAGTAATGTTGTAGCATAAAAATCTAATACTAGCACATAACGATACAAAATGAATGAAAGGAGCACATACAATTATTTTTAAAATTAATTTAACGAAAAATATCAGACCCGTTCACCTTTTCACTTCCTAACATGTACAGCTTATGTAAATGTATTAATGAGACCAAAGGGTAGTAAAATCTTCCATTATACAACAAGGAAACTCTATCGAAGTGAGGTTAGAAGACTGAAAACTAAATAAAAAGGGCTCTTTTAGAAACGAATCTAGAGGTTTCCAAAACACGACTTTCTGGAAAATCTGATAATATTTTTGTATGTTTGCTATCAAAATGTGTAACCAATCACCTCCTGATAATCTGACAGGACTTTGTATGAAGTGAGTACAGTATGATGCGAGTACAGTGTAATTCCGTAGTATCATGACAGCAATATGTCGAAATTGGCGCTTACACGACTTACATCCCTCAGGGTTCTGCGCAATTGTCATATTTTCTGCTATTGGGTGTTTCTTGTTGGTATTTATTCGACACTGCACATTAATTGTTAAGTCATCTAGTTTAATGCAAGAAAAGGAAAGATAGGATTCTTCGAAGCATACGGATAAAAGACAGCGCCATTGGCCTAATGGCACGACTAACAACCTTATTCAGTCTTTGAAGTATTCATCAGTGGATTTTGCTCCTTTCTGGTCCACAAAAGTCAAGTTAACATAAGTCTAAATATCTGCCATCGTTGTTTTTATGCAAAAGAATTTTCATCAGACTAGACGAAACGCTCAGAACAGTTTAAGCACGATATGGAAAAACTAAGGTTTCTCTAATACACCAAACAGATACAGAAGGATGTAGGTTGCAGTAGGTACTGGGAGATGAAGAAGCTTGCACAGGATAGAGTAGCATGGAGAGCTGCATCAAACCAGTCTCACGACTGAAGACCACAACAACAACAACAAGATTTCTCTATGTCATTAAAGCTTCCGTCATCCTGATTTGCTATTTCCGAGGCATTCCTGAATGAATTCATGTGAACGAAGGATGGTGTTTATCACTTTGTTGACAATGAAGCCATTAGGGTCGGATTATCTGCCGTGACCGGGAAAGTAAGTTTTCTTTCCTTCTCTAATATCAGGAATATCCCTCAATACTTGGAGAAAGACTTATCTAAATGGCCAGGTAGGAACGCTGATTCGCTCCAAATGCAGATCAGGTAGAGTGCCACGCAAGTAATTCTCATGTTACCAGGAGGGCAAGATGTCACTACCAAAGTCACAAGTACTACGTCTCTGAGATATCAGACGACCTCTAATCATAAATCTTCACGGACACCACTAAACGGTGATGGCGGGTTCGTTTATTAGTGTCTCATAAATAATTTTCAGAGCTCGATCTGTGTTGATAAAAATCGCCGAGCGCCCGCCGAATGACAGTTACGAACTCGCAGAAGCAAGCAGCCAACAGATTACTCACGCTAAGCAGGAACCTGTTGTGTCGACCCTGAGTGTTAACACTCGGGAAGCTGCCATATAATTTATCAGGGGCAGTGTCCTGCGTAGAGGGCAGCCGGCTGACAACTTGCAGCGGACTATAATCTGGTTCTTTCTGACCTTCCCTCGGGCAGAGCGCATTGCTACCGAAAGAAAGCCCTTGCCTGGACACCCAAACAGCTAGACAGAGGGAGGCATGACAGCTTGCTTTTATTAAACAGTGCTGTAATAAAAAAAATCCCTAATGTTACCACCTAGCAAACTTATTCAGTCTTTAAAGTAATCATCAGTGGCTTTGTGCTATGACATTGTTCCCTGAAATCAAGTGTTCATTAACGTCACACAGTCTACAATTCTATGCTTTGTGTTAAATATCTGCCGGTACTGTCTCAGATTCCTCAACAGTATTTTTCTTGCTCTTTGTAGAACAATGTATTTCTCGATCTAGAAAATATCGTACCAAGTGCAGTATGGTGAAAATATCATGCCAAAGCATTGCGCTCGTGGTAACATCGTCTAAAGGGCAATCTAAGATGAAGTACTTATGGATTATTCTTACGCAGAACTTGCTGGTAATCAATATAATTTCTTCAGTCACAGGCAAAAACGAAGGGAAAAACGACTGTTTTCCTCCGTACAAGCCTTAATTTCCTCGTTGTCCTTACGCGAAATACATATTGGCAGCAGTAGAATAATTCAATAGTCAGCTTCAGATACCGATTCTCGATAGTGTTCCTTGAACAGAACTTCGCCTTCCCCACACAGTTTCCCATCTGAGTTTCCGAAGCATCTCTGTAATACTTTCATGTCGTTCAAACCTACCGGTAAGAAATCTAGTAGCCCTTCTCTGAACTGCTTCGATGTCTTACTTTAATCCGACCTGGTGCGGATCCCAAACACTTGAGTTGCAGGAAAATGTAAAGGATCTTGGACTGAGAATAACAGGTAGTTATTTGCTCTAACGACTGAGAAAAATCACAGTAAACATTAAAAGAAAAAAAGTTCTCTAAAACTTAAATAAAATTACAAAATAATGCTAACACTGTAGGGAGGTACCAAAAATTTTGAAGACTGTGTGAAGGAAACGCAAGAAGATCTGCTCATCCGAGTAGCTCATGAAATCAAAGTTAACGACTGAACAAGACGCCACAAATTATACAGAAACTAAACAAGACAAGTTGCATGGCAAAGTAAGCAAGTAACGAGCTGCTCAGAATATTGATCATGCCACTGCAACTGCGAATCTTATATTTCCCCAAAATCAGCAAACCATGTGCCCATCAGCACCAAACGGCGGCTGGAACACGAGTGACCCTCAGGGTGGGAGGCGATCAAATGGCCATGAAACGTAAGTCTTCCTCCAAAACTCTCTACTTAAAAAAAATCTCTATATGGAAGGGACGACTCAATGCTGTTCCCATTGATAGTGTACCAAAAGCACCTTAATAATTAAGTGTTTGGTACTAGGATACAGCAGCGTCACATCTATTGGTTGGCTTTTTCGCGCGAAGCATGGTGGCAGGACGACTCAGTTCGATTGGGTACATCAAATTTTACAGCGAATGCAATGTACCATCTCAACTTTTGATGTCCGAAAGGAATAGGCCTTCTAATCGGGGCTAGGACCGAGCGAGGTGGCGCAGTGGTTGGCACACTGGACTCGCATTCGGAAGGATGACGGTTCAAACCCGCGTCCGGCCATCCTGATTTATGTTTTCCGTAATTTCCCTAAGTCGCTTCAGGCAAATGCCGCAATGGCTCGTGTGAAAGGGCATGGCCGATTTCCTTCCCCATCCTTCCCTAATCTGAGCTTGTGCTCCGTCTCTAATGACCTCGTTGTCGACGGATGTTAAAACACCAATCTCCTCCTCCTCTCGGGGCTAGGAGAGGTGCCAGCTCTGGCAACAAAAGCAGAAAGAAGGCTGCAGCCTTACTTCCATAAAAACAACCCTGCTCTGAGAGACCTTCGCCTATCCTAATGAGATTCACTGACTGCCGCCTGCCAGCAAAGACGACCCAGTGATCACGCAAGGAAAACAGCTTCCTTGTGAGAAAAACGCAAAGCCTTCTTCCTATCAAATATGCCCAGTACATTATAAATAAAATTAACCATAAAATAGTGGCAACAATGAATCAATATCACGCAGCGATACGTGACAATAATGTCACGAAGTATTCTCCAAAGACCTCGTACTATGGTGGGTCAAATGAAAACCTTAAATTTGTAATAACAAATCGAAATTTCGCGCCGTTATCCTGTAAGTTGGTAAGCGTGCTACAAACAGCGTGCAGAATGGCCTGTAGGTGGCAGCATAGTGCAGGTGCACACATACCGTCACAGTATTAGTATAAAGATGGCCGCCCCAATTGCAACTTGCACCAGGGAAGAACAGCGTTCTGTTATTCGGTTTTTGCGCAGTGAAGGTGTGAAACCTATTGCAATTCATCGACGAATGAAGGTTCAGTACGGTAATGCATGTTTGTCACAGCAGCAAGTCTACGAATGGAGTAGGAAGTTCGCAAATGGTGTGACTTCAGTGGAAGA
This sequence comes from Schistocerca nitens, assembly GCF_023898315.1. Lineage (NCBI taxonomy): Eukaryota > Metazoa > Arthropoda > Insecta > Orthoptera > Acrididae > Schistocerca > Schistocerca nitens. The sequence continues at coordinate 552,286,458 of NC_064616.1, read as the reverse complement.
TGCTGCGACTGCTACGGTCGCAGGTTCGAATCCTGCCTCGGGCATGGATGTGTGTGATGTCCTTAGGTTAGGTAGGTTTAAGTAGTTCTAAGTTCTAGGGGACTAATGACCACAGCAGTTGAGTCCCATAGTGCTCAGAACCATTTGAACCATTTTTTGAAGTGGAAGATGCTCCTCGTCCAGGTCAGGCACAATGAGTTGTGGCTACACAGAACATTGCAGCAGTTGAAGCCATAGTGAAGGAAAACCACCGAGTGACACTGAATGACACTGCAGAGTGTTTAAAGATTAGTCATGGGTCAGCACACCACATTGTGCATGATGTGCTCCAGTTTCACAAAGTGTCTGCAAGATGGGTGCCACGGCAGCTGACTCCTGAACTGAGAGAACGACGTGTTGATGTTTGTGAAGAACTTCTTCGACGCTTTGAACGAGAAGGTGATGGCTTCCTTGCAAGAATCGTTACTGGGGACGAAACCTGGGTTCACTTCCACCAACCAGAAACGAAGAGAGCGAGCAAGGAATGGCGCCATTCCTCATCACCAAAACCAAAGAAGTTTCGAACAGAAACATCAGCAGGGAAGGTTATGCTGACTCTCTTTTGGGACGAAAAAAGCGTCATTTTGGAGCATTACATGCCTAGAGGGACCACTGTCACCAGTGTATCATACACAGATCTCCTAAAAAATCATCTGCGGCCTGCAATCAAATCAAAGTAACGTGGATTTCTGTCAGCAGGTGTCCTTTTGCAACATGACAATGCAATGTCCCACACTGCCCGTACTACAGTTGCACCAATCACAGACCTGCATTTTGAGTGTCTTCCTCATCCACCATACTCACCAGACCTTGCCTCAAGTGATTTCCGTATGTTTGGGCCACTCAAAGACTCAATGGGAGGAAAGAAGTTCCGTTCTGATGAAGAGTTACGCCACGCGGTGCATGAGTGGTTGCGCGGACGACCAAAAGAATTTTTTTCTAAAGGAATTTATGCACTTTGTAAGCGCTGGAGGACTTGGATTGAGCGTGTGGGAGATCATGTTGAAAAGTGATACAGGTCTGTACCACTTCTGCACAATAAATAATATTTTAAAAAAATTTAAGGTTTTCATTTGACTCACCCTCGTATATGGACGCATCCGGGTTCAGCAAAAACACGTGACAATACAATGTTCACGTACCTGAAAACGATTCATGTACAACGTCTTCTTCAGTAAATACCCGAAAGAAAGAAAACAAAAAGTGAAACAAGGAAAAACTAAAAAGAAAAAAATTAGTAAAATCGCTCAGTCAAGTGACGTCTTTCCCTGTATTAAAATAATCACAGTCGCTGTTGGAAATCGTTCTGACAGAAAGATATGCCAGTCATTTAGACACATTTAGCTAGAAGATGATGCTGTGTTCAGTGCACTTACGTATTCGTTAGCAAAAGCAGACTGATACGTCCAGTGACTATATTCCTTGCGCACAACACTGAAAAGTAAGGTTGGTAGTGACCAGAAACAAGTGAGTATCAGTCCGAAGTTCCTCTTTCGACTACTATCCTAGCCCCACAGCATTTCTTTCCAGATACAAGAAATATGTATACCAAGATTGGCTGAAATCGCTCGAGGAGTTTAGGAAAAGTTTTTTTACCTGCCGCTGTGTCCGCATACGCACATGTCACATATATTTCACATATATTTAATATATTTCACACATGTTTCTAGATAATTTTCACCTCTCTAGCGAATTTCGTCCTGCAGTTTCGTTTTCACACACCTCAATGTTTATGATGTCAAATCTCCTGAATTATGTACCGCACAGTGATATAATTTTCGACGTACATTCGGTGGTTCATATGAATATTGTCTGCAAACTTTGTGGGTAGTAAGGAAGTAATAAATTAAAACGTCATGCCTTATGCGGCAGTTTTACTGCATGAACAGCGAAAATATAGTAAGTGATAATTTTTTTAAAAATTTCATCACTTTGAGGAGGCTATGCGCGAGGAAAAGTTACGTAAGGGTTTGAAATTGTGATTAAAGGGTTTTGGTAGTCATTAAGTGATCTTGTTCGCGAATAACGGTTGAGCCCACCTTCACGCCATTGATAGGTAGATGGTTCTTGATCCCATAGCGAGTAAGTGACAGCGACAGTAAGTGACATGTGTACCTAGTTTGGCTGAAACAGATTCAGTGGTTTGGGAGGATATGTATAACATACATATATATTTTTTTGTAATTACGTATATGTAATGGATACGTAAGAGCAAACGACTATTTCAAACTAGTCCATTCTGTTTATAAGAGAATTATGCTTCAAAAGGATAGCTTAGTGTTTGAAATTCGTCTATAATAGAAATTTTCTGAAAATGTATTATTTCAATGAAAAATATGTTTGAATACGCCACGCTGACCTACTCGACTTGTCGAACTATGTTTGTACTAGCAAAAACAAAGGTCACTTGTCATGAAACTTCGTAGTAGAATCTATAATTTGTTATATTTTAATTTTTTGTAATTACAATATTTTCCAAGTTGATGCTCCTCCAACACACACTTTCCGAGACAAACCTTGATAAACCGTCTGAATGACTGGTTTATAAAATCAAATTACCCTGAATACAACTGCATTGTCGAAGATATTCATATTCGTGAAAGAAACATGCCTGTGAGTGTTTGTTTTATATGTCCGCAGAAATGTGCAATCGTTTTGACGCCTGTGTTTTGGGTGCTACGGATTAGAGGAACTCGTGCGTTTATTGATGGCTTACCTTCTGACTACTATCGTTGCTCCGTGTTCTTAAGATTTTGCTGACTGGGGACGGATGCATTCATGTTATTCGCCAGGAGCCTCGTCTCACACTAATACTAAGCAGTGCAAATGGTTGCTGCAGATACCTGTGTATTGTTACGAACTCCTTCACGTCGCGATATGTTGTTTACGCTAAGCGGAAATGTGGAAAATAACCACCGCACAATTAATTAAACAATCTGGCGATAATAGCAGGAGCATAACTAGATTGTTTCGATCAGGGTAACGCCTCTGAAGGATAAGGTGCCTCTGGATTTAAAAGAAAACAGTAATAAATGAGGAAAAATTAAAATCGGAAAGAAAAATGAAAAATTTAATGAAAGCGGTCAGTCAAGAGAAGACTTTTGCTATGTGAAAATAATGAAAGGCTATTTTGGAAATTATTCTAACGTGAAGATATGCGTATTATTTATCTCCTTTACAGGAGTTAAAGATGGTATTGCTGTTTGAGTGTTTCAGGAGACCAGGCAGCGTATGTCGTCAGTCTCCTATTCATCCTCCAGGACAGAAGCAGCGTACCCACTCTGTCGGCGTATGGAGAATATTCTGCGTGCTAGGGTGAGCAAGTGTCCTAATTGTTTACATGTCCTGTATCAGAAGCGGAACATGGGAACTAGGCCCATATTCACCTAGTGGGATGTGGTAAACTGCCTAAGAACCACATTCATGCTGCCCAGCATACCGTCTCATCGCCTTTATCCACCGGGTAGATTCGATCGGGAGCCAGCGTACCTCCTCGTGCCGGAAGAGGTCACGTTAACATGTGCAGCTATTGGGGCAGACAGTGAAAGAACAGTCTGCATTATAATACGAACATTAGTTAACTGCATATCTGCACTGAAGGACAAGATGTGAACAAGTGCTCCAGCCAAAGCTATGAGGGAGCGTGGCGTTCACAATGGTGGGGAAAACAAATAAATTCATAATTTAAATTTAATTCTTAAAAGCTTTGTAGAGGTTGAGAGGCTAATCACCGAACAGCTCTGTATTTCGAAACAGTTGAGAACATCTACACTCTTTTTTGTCACATCAGACAACCGTGGTAGGATGTAAAAACTTGTTCCGTTAGTACCGGGTGGTTACAATTAAACAGGCAATGTTGCGATTGCTGCAGTGTGGGCTGTATACATCGCAGGATACTAAAATATCGTAGGTGCATTCATTAATCGGTGCGCTCGCGGGGTATGCTGAAAAAAATAATAGCTCCACTTTCTACTATCAGGTGAAAATATGGTTCTGTAAGGAGTCAGGATGTGGTGTAGGTGCAGAAAAAGGGGAGAAACTATCAAACGCATGATAACGTTGCTTCTGGCACTTTTATTAGCATGTGGTTACAAGTTATAACATGTGTTTAGTACGAGTATGATACTCCAATTCAGCAACATGCTGCATCCGCAACACGGCTTCGTCGACGGTTGCTTGCAGTAACACGGCTTGGTCGACGGTTGCTTGCATATCCGATGTAATCATAGTATCCTATTCTTCAGTTCCGGAAGAGTCCGAATACATTCCTGATAGACAGATCTCTCATATATCTCCACAACCTGAAGTCATGTGGGTTTAGGTCGGGAGATTTAGCAGGCCACACATCTTGAAATTGCCTAGAGAAGATGTGGTCGTTACCTAAGGTTGCTCGAACCAAATCTTTCACCTGGCAAGCGACATGTGGTGTCGTCGTACCTTGCACAAAAACTGTAGTGTGGACGCAGTTGCGTTCTTGCAAAACTGGAATCACGTGAAACTTCCTGGCAGATTAAAACTGTGTGCCGGATCGAGACTCGAACTCGGGACCTTTGCCTTTCGCGGGCAAGTGCTCTACCATCTGAGTTATCCAAGCACGACTCACGCCCCGTCCTCACAGCTTTACTTCTGCCAGTACCTCGTCTCCTACCTTCCAAACTTTACAGACAAACAACCGGTGCGAGTGAAAGTTTAAAAGCTGTACATCCAAAAGGTTATATCTGCGTGTATCAGAATTATGGTTGAAATTTTCCCCCAAAATTGATTGCTGGTGCTTTTTCCTCCTTAAAATATGTCAGGTTGCTGATGTTCCCTTTTAAGTACTTCTTTACTGTCTTAATACATTGGTCAGGCAATTTACACTCAATAATCCACATTTCATAGATGTTCATTTCGTCAAATAGTTCGTCGGATGATCATGTTTCAGAGAGAAACGGAGTGATATGTGGAAGTGGTAAGACACTGAACTCGCATTCGGGAAGACGGTAGTTCAAATCGCTGTCTCCTATCCAGGTTGTGATTTCCCATCAAATCAGTTGAGTAAAATGCCGGGATGGCTCCTTTGAACAAAATATGACCGATTTCCTTACCCATCCATCTTCCATCCGAGTTTACTTTCCACCTGTAATGACATCGTCATCGACGGGATGTTAAATTCTGTCTCTAAGCTGGTCGAAGGTTGTGTTCGAAAAATGAACGTTGAAATACAGCGTCACCGGTTGATCACATTCTTACTGTGTTGGTGGATGGTAAACCTGTTCCATTCGACGACGCCATTCCAAAGACATCACTTGAGTTCACTTTGAAGGTGTGACGGTGGGACCTGAAGCCCCATACCACCCTCCGACGGTGGAAGTTCAGGTTACAGGCAAGAGGTAACATAAAGACGAACAATAGTAGGTATCACCATTGGTGGTTTACGATAGTCGACACCCATCGATCGGTCAAATCAATACTAGCGCTGCGTGAGTGGCGTTCCTGGCCGTGCTATTTATCTATAAGGGTTCCGACTTCCGTCCGAGTCCGGTTTCTCTGTTTTCCCCGGTGACTGCCGTGCCAATGCTTTCCGTATTAGGTCCGCGCACTAGGCACGGTCCCAGCACCATCGACACACTGCGACTGGTCTGCCATATGTACACACACACACACACACACACACACATTTTGATCTCCCAATTATATCCCAATATTACATGAAACAGTCAATCATAGCACACAATCATGAGCAAAAGTATGCCAACAAGTTGAGCTGTCTAAACGAAACAACAAGCTAACTGTGGCAGTGTGATGCCTCGTCAGCAACTTGAGCTTCTATGTCATCTCTCTTATAACACATACCGAGATACTCACAGGGAGCACATAAAGAACTCCATATAAGAATGTTTGCACTTGACAATAGAAAGATCCAAATTGTTTAGGCTACAATAATTTGCCCCCCCCCCCCCCCCCATGAACAATGGACCTTGCCGTTGGTGGGGAGGCAGCAGCCTTTTCAGTAGTTGCAGGGGCAACAGTCTGGATGATTGACTGATCTGGCCTTGTAACACTCCGGAGGTAAAATAGTCCCCCATTCGGATCTCCGGGCGGGGACTACTCAAGAGGACGTCGTTATCAGGAGAAAGAAAACTGGCGTTCTACGGATCGGAGCGTGGAATGTCAGATCCCTTAATTGGGCAGGTAGGTTAGAAAATTTAAAAACGGAAATGGATAGGTTAAAGTTAGATATAGTGGGAATTAGTGAAGTTCGGTGGCAGGAGGAACAAGACTTTGGTTAGGTGAATCCAGGGTTATAAATACAAAATTAAATAGGGGTAATGCAGGAGTAGGTTTAATAATGAATAAAAAAATAGGAGTGCGGGTAAGCTACTACAAACAGCATAGTGAACGCATTATTGTGGCCAAGATAGACACGAAGCCCACGCCTACTACAGTAGTACAAGTTTATGTGCCAACTAGCTCTGCAGATGATGAAGAAATTGATGAAATCTATGATGAGACAAAAGAAATTATTCAGGTAGTGAAGGGAGGCGAAAATTTAATAGTCATGGGTGACTGGAATTCGACAGTAGGAAAAGGAAGAGAAGGAAACGTAGTAGGTGAATATGGATTGAGGCTAAGAAATGAAAGGGGAAGCCGTCTGGTAGAATTTTGCACGGAGCATAACTTAATCATAGCTAACACTTTGTTCAAGAATCATGAAAGAAGGTTGTATACATGGAAGAGGCCTGGAGACACGGTAACGTTTCGACAGATTATATAATAGTAACATAGAGATTTAGGAACCAGGTTTTAAATTGTAAGACATTTCCAAGGGCAGATATGGACTCTGACAACAATCTGTTGGTTATGAACTGTAGATTAAAACTGAAGAAACTGCAAAAAGGTGGGAATTTAAGGAGATGGGACCTAGATAAACAGAAAGAACCAGAGGTTGTACAGAGTTTCAGGGAGAGCATAAGGGAACAATTGACAGGAATGGGGGAAAGGAATACAGTAGAAGAAGAATGGGTAGCTTTGAGGAATGAAGTAGTGAAGGCAGCAGACGATCAATTAGGTAAAAAGACGACGGCTAGTAGAAGTCCATGGGTAACAGAAGAGATACTGAAATTAATTGATGGAAGGAGAAAATACAAAAATGCAGTTAATGAAGCAGGCAAAAAGGAATACAAACTTCTCAAAAATGAGATCGAAAGGAAGTGCTAAATGGCTGAGCAGGGATGGCTAGGGGACAAATGTAAGGATGTAGAGACTTACCTCATGATACAGCGTACAGGAAAATTAAAGAGACCTTTGGAGAAAAGAGAACCACTTGCGTGAGTATCAAGAGCTCAGTTGGAAACGCAGTTCTAAGCGAAGAAGGGAAAGCAGAAAGGTGGAAGGAGTATATAGAGGGTCTATACAGGGGCGATGTTCTTGAGCACAATATTATGGAAATGGAAGAGGATGTAGATGAAGATGAAATGGGAGATACGATACTGCGTGAAGAGTTCGACAGAGCACTGAAAGACCTGAGTCGAAACAAGGCCCCGGGAGTAGACAACATTCCATTAGAACTACTGACAGCCTTGGAAGAACCAGTCCTGACTAAACTCTACCATCTGGTGAGCAAGATGTATGAGACTGGCGAAACTCCCTCAGACTTCAAGAAGAATATAATAATTCCAATCCCAAAGAAAGCAGGTGTTGACAGATGTGAAAATTACCGAACTATCAGTTTAATAAGTCACAGCTGCAAAATACTAACGCGAATTCTTTACAGATGCATGGAAAAACTGGTGGAAACCGACCTCGGGGAAGATCAATTTGGATTCAGTAGAAATGTTGGAACACATGAGGCAATACTGACCCTACGACTTATCTTAGAAGAAAGCTTAAGGAAAGGCAAACCTACGTTTCTAGCATTTGTAGACTTAGAGAAAGCTTTTGACAATGTTGACTGGAATACTCTCTTTCAAATTCTGAAGGTGGCAGGGATAAAATACAGGTAGCGAAAGGCTATTTACAATTTGTACAGAAAGCAGATGGCAGTTATAAGAGTCGAGGGACGTGAAAGGGAAGCAGTGGTTGGGAAGGGAGTGAGACAGGGTTGTAGCCTCTCCCCGATGCTATTCAATCTGTATATTGAGCAAGGAGTAAAGGAAACAAAAGAAAAGTTCGGAGTAGGAGTTTTGCTATTTGGGGAGCAAAATAACTGATGATGGTCAAAGTAGAGAGGATGTAAAATGTAGACAGGCAATGGCAAGGAAAGCGTTTCTGAAGAAGAGAAATTTGTTAACATCGAGTATTGATTTAAGTATCAGGAAGTCGTTTCTGAAAGTATTTGTGTGGAGCGTAGCCATGTATGAAAGTGAAACATTGACGATAACTAGTTTGGACAAGAAGAGAATAGAAGCTTTCGAAATGTGGTGCTACAGAAGAACGCTGAAGATTAGATGGGTAGATCGCATAACTAATGAGGAGGTATTGAATAGAATTGGGGAGAAGAGGAGTTTATGGCACAACTTGACTAGAAGGAGGGATCGGTTGGTAGGACATGTTCTGAGGCATCAAGGGATCACCAATTTAGTACTGGAGGGCAGCGTGGAGGGTAAAAATCGTAGAGGGAGACCAAGAGATGAATACACTAAGCAGATTCAGAAGGATATAGGATGCAGTAGGTACTGGGAGATGAAGAAGCTTTCGCAGGATAGAGTAGCATGGAGAGCTGCATCAAACCAGTCTCAGGACTGAAGACCACAACAACACAACAATAATTCGTCGCCAATATCAACTTTGCTTCATGTTACAAATGAACGAATCTTTGTAGATATAATTGTGAAGTGTCATCATAAGAATAATTATCTGCAACAGATACCTTCCTTTTCAGTGAAATTACCTGTATTTATACAGAAAAATCCCTCTCGGTTTTTATTGCTACTGCTATCACTTCTTACGTTACAGCCCACATGGTGGCTTACGGTTATCAGCAAATGCTAGCAAATCGGAGCTGCAAAGGATTCTTCTAGTTTCCACTACCCGTACTTATACAGTCTGAGTAAATTTTCTGTGACAGAGACCTCACTGTAGGCATGTATGTAAGGAAATCCTTAATAATATTAGTGGTTAGTTACTTGCAAGATACAATTCGTGGTGTTCAAACATAATGAAGCCACTTACAAAATTACACTAGGCTATGTTTACCACACACTGTGCAAAAAGAAATTCCCATTAATAAAGGTGTAGAAATTTTGCCGCCTCAGTCTCCAATCTGTTACGAGATAGTAGGCAAGGAATCAGTGGCGTTTGAGATTTGAACTGGGCAGTATGTGGCAGATATTGTATTAACGCCACAAACAAAACCAAAGACTAGTTCCTCCTGGTCTCTCGCAATAATTGTCAAACAGGTAACTGCTGACAGAAGCTTTCATTTTTTGTTACAGAATCAACATTTTTGTTATATTCTTATTTTCAGTTATTGCTTTTTTCTGCTCTTCTTTTACAATTTGGTATAAATGAAAAAAGGTCATTTCATTAAATAACACGAATACAATGGAAAGTATATTAAATAGGTAAAAATCATATGAGTGGTGATATTTGAGGACTTTGGATTAATTATTCCTCATCAGAACTAGGTGTTAATTTACTATTTGTTGATTTAAGAGAACCTTACTTACTTTTGGTCATCTGATGTTCAAGTTGTACTAAAGTTTTACTTAATTTGACACACTTATAATATATTGGGAGGAACTCCTTGGATTACCTTAAATGATTGCTTAATGATTTATTTACTGAAGTTCTTTCAGTTATACTTGATATAAATATGTAATTTGCCCCATGTCATTCTGAACATTGACAAAAGCATTATCCAAGTGTGTTTAGTGTGAATGATCCTCGTTTTAGTAGTCCAGCTGTAGTACAAGTTTTTGATTGCAAATGCAAGTACTGTTCATGAATGTAGGATATCTGATGCTCTAGTTAATACATGATCTTATGTATTTATAGGTAAAATTATTTAGTTACCTGCATCTAATACTCTACATACATCAACTTATAAATCTCTTTTTGGTGTTATGTAAGCCTCAATTTCAGCATCTGCATATATTAATTGCAGTTACTGCATCTACTGAGACATCAGGTAGATTAAGTAGTTGTAGTATGGTAGCACAATAAAAATTAAGTCAGTAACAGGAAGGGCTTCTCAGATAGTTTCAATTAATTGCCCGTGATATATATTTCGATTTGTGAGAGCTTGAACCTATTGCACTAATTTTCCATATTAGGTTCTAGAAATTAATGGTGATTCTGAATGATTGTATTCTGCAGTAGGACTATATTGTAATCATTCTGTTGATCAACCCATATTAGGTCAAAATGTGATTACTCAGTTTGTAATTACATTTTCTTACAATATCCACTTCTGGATAATACATGTCATGTTGTATATGCATATAGACAGTCAAGAGTATTGTTGTGGTATACCTGTTAATCCTAGGAAGTGCTGAGGAAAGGAAAGATTAACTCCAGTAAATATAACTGGAAATTGAATTTTTAATCATTTATCATTTATAGTTACTCCTGTGAATAAAGAATATCATTGAACAATACCTTCGATGATATCAGATACTGCTCCTATAGATAATACACAATCAGAATGTGCAACCACATAGTAAGTGTACTAAGGAACAGTATCAAATGCTGAATTCATTAATACTAGTCCTGTTAATCCTCCAGTTGTGAATGATAAAATAAACCCAAGACTTCATAACAATGAAGGCTTCAACTTGAACTTTGTTCCATATAACGTTGCAAATCGTCTTAATACTTTAAATGATGTTTGTACAGCAATAACTACTGTTGCTGATCTGAAACATGCTCATGTCCATTCCTACTGTAAATATATGGTGTTCCTGTATGATAAATCTTATTAATCCAATTAATAATACAATGTAGAATATACTTAATACTCAAAACGATTTTTCAACATTCTTGACGTACAATACCTGAGATAATACTGTATTCTGGTGAAATTTAAATGTAAACCTCTGATTGACCAAAGAATTAAATCAGATGTTGGTATAAAACAGGATTACCTTCTCCTTCAAATTCAAAGAAGGAGTTATTGAAGTTTTGGTCTGTTAATAATATAATAATAACACCTGTTAAAACTGAAAGAGATAAAATTACGAGGAGAGCTGCAGTGCCGACTGATCATACAAATGACGGTGTTGATCTGAAGTTATTCATTCTGCTCATATATTAATTGCTGCTTTAACAAAATTTACTACTCCTAGAATAGATAAAGTGCCTGCTAAGTTTAATGAGAAAATAGCTTAATCCACTAAAGCTACACTCTGGGCAATAGCTCATGCTATAGGGGGGAAACTATTGATTCAGTACCAGCTCCATGACGATAAAAATCGGAAATTTATGTTTTTTGATAGAGAAAATGCTGTATCTGAAGCACATATTATTAATGGTCCAAGTCAAAACCGAACCCTCCAGTTATAATAGTTATTACTACAAAGAAATTTATTATGAATGGATGGGCTGTAATAGTTACATAATAAATTTGGTCATCTCTCCAAATACACTCATAAAAAGAAGTTAAGCATATTTTCAAATTATCTACTAATAGTCACTATGGAAATTCCTTTTGTGTTTATGTAGGAAGAAGTTGTGTACATAATGCGATATCGTTCGTTGTTGACACTCTGCCTTATCAGGGGGCGTGCAGTCAGGCTTGTAAATAAATGCAGTACACCAGAGCTGAGTTCTTGTGAATGCTGAGTTTTCAGCGTGCCTCGTAGTGCAACACAATGCCTCAGAACAGGCTCCCCGTGGCAGACCGTATCAAAATCATCACACTCATAGAACAAAACATGAGACAAGTTGCAAGTATTGTTCATGTTAATCAAAGTGTTTTCACAAGACTGTGAAAAAAGTTACAGAAAACGCTTTCAACAGCGGATCGATATCGCGAAGGTCGTCCAGTCAAAACTACAGCAGCTCACGACCAGTATGTAACGATATATGCGCGGAGACACCCTACAAAGACAGCGACTGCCCTGCTCTACGAGCTTCGAGAAGTCACAGTGGTTACCGTAAGTACCCAAAATCTCCACAACAGACTTCTTGATGGGAGGTTGTACAGCCAAGACCTCTCAAGACACCACCACTCAGTCCGCAGCACAAGGGTGATCTGTCAGATGGGCTAGAGCACATGAACATTGTACACGAGACCAATGGACCAAAACGCTGTTCACAGACGAAGTGCGAATAGGCTTGCACCCTGACGACAGCTCTGTTCGCATATGGAGGCGAACAAGGAAACTCAGTCATCCCTCAATGACTGTGGAACGACACCAACAAAACGGTGGCTTAGTAGTATTCTAGGCAGGTATCATATATGGCCACCGCATACCACTCGTTCCAAATGAAGGCAATATGATTGTTGCATTGTATGAAAACAATAGTCTCCGAGCCATAGTCAGTGGTTTTGCAGGTACTGTAGTGGAAGGGTTCACGCTAAAGGATGATAACGCCAGACCTCATCGTCCTCGCATCTGACAGGTCTCTGACAGGACGTGGGATCCGAAAAATGACCAGCATGCTCACCGGATATGAACTGCGTAGAACATGCATGGAGCTTGCTCAAAAGAGCGAATTCTAGTGGTCAACATCTTCCATTAACGATTGAAGCCTTCAGGAATGCTTCCATTGAGGAGTGGGACAATATGTCTCAAGAGGACTACAATGACTTGGTTCTGAGCGTGCCCCGTCGCATTAAAGAGTGCCTGTGGGTTCGAGGAGGACCTACACGTTATTGAACAGTGCAATGAGCACAAAATCTTATGTTTTTTATGTTGTCGGACACTGCAACTCTTTTGTTTATTCAAATAATGTTCGTTTCTCATTTCATAATCGGTTCAGAGAACATATAGTGCAGTTTTCCTTTGCCTAATATTCTGTATTATCAAAAAATATAGTGTCAGACATCTATCTCATTTCAAGATACGAGAACCAATTATACACTGAACATTTTTTGATGGGCATACAAGGAGCGATCAAAAAGTTTCCGTCTGTGCTCGTTGCTGCAGCATATATGCAACGCAGCATGATTCCGTTGTAGGTATATAAGGATCGTCGCTTCAAAACGTATTAAATTCAGCTGAGATCAAAATAAAGTTTTTGCTTTTTCACCCCAACCGGCTGTTATTTAACGTTGTAGGGTCAGATCCGATCATTTCATATTCTTTCTCAGAGTAATATACTGCTGAGAAACATGAATGGAATCAAACTGTAATATGTATACTGCAGCCAACAGTTCAAGACGCATCACATTCGAGACTGTTTCCCAACCTTGTTATTAGCCCATTCTTTTGTTGGCGGTTCCTGATATTTTCATCTTGCAGCTCACAGTATGGTGCTAATTTCATGACTGCACACTATTTACCCATGGAAGAGTGATCGAAAGGAAGTAAAATGAGAATTATAGCTGTGAAAACTAAAAGACAGGGTGAAAAGGAAGCTCAGGAAGTAATATCATTTGAAGTATTTTACAAATGATCATTTTAAGTGAAATCTGAAATGTTTGTGTATTATTCGTGAGAGAAAGATTACATAAATGCATGTTTTTGTACACTGACTGAGCTTTACCGTTGTAGTTTAGGTCTTCAACTGAGGTCTACCTTTAAGTAATTCTGAGCCGTATCGTAATTACAAAGAAGTCACATTAGAATGTGGGAGCATCCCAATATTCTATCTGGCGAAAGCAGAAAATAAAGTTTACAGAGTACCGAACGAAATGGAAAACTATCACAGGCTATTTTATTGATAGTTGTGCCTGAGCAATGGTGTTGTGCATTTACTGCTGTTACAAGCTTTCCTGTTTTCCATGTTTTCCGGTTGCTTAAGCCTGTATTATGGCGTTAAGTATAATTTTAACAGTTTCATCTAGCAATGGCGTATAATTTTCTGGTTAAGTAGCATATATGGCATGTCAACTTTTTGCAATAGATATTTTTCCACTGTGGAGATGATCCGTGATCGAAATCGGCAGTGAGTAAGACAGCACAGTGTGTATCATGCATTTCTCCAGGTATATTGATGCTGTTGACAGTCGCCTGAAGAAAAATTTTATATGATGAAAGTTACATCTCCAAAACCACAAAGAACTGGAAAGCATTATACAGGAGAGCGCAGTCGGAATTCCATTGGTGAAGCAGGTTACATACTGCTACTCATTCGTGCCGGGGATCGAGCACCCACAAAATTTTTAGTTTGATAAAAACAAAGTAAAATAAATATATTTCACTCGTCTTTATCAAAATGTAATAAACTATTAAAACAACGAGATGAAAATTAAAATTTATGACCTCTAAAACGTATCTGTTTGTTTCAAATGTCTTTGTGCAAAGGCAACCAAGCAGCAAGCTGTCTCGTCCTTCCCTCTCTCTGTCCAAGTCAAGGAACTTCCCAGAATAACAGTCGTGCTATATTGTGAATGGAATCCCATCTTTTTGGGTTGCTTTCAGGTTTCCTTACTAGTGACACCCTACAATCCGCTCACTCCGTTCATCAACAATTGTTTTAAAATATCTGCTTGCCATTATTGAGCAATAATAAAGAATAATTTGAGGTACAAGGAAGCCAATTACTACGGATTACCTCAATAGTCATGTTTTGCTTTTTTCTAAACATAAAGCGTTCTGGTTTAAAATTTCAGTGAAATTGTTTTCAATTAATCTGGACTCTTATCGTTTTGTTTGTTGAGAAAATAGTTTTGAAGGACGCGGGAGCTTCTACTGTAGACTTAAGGTGTGTTACATAGTTAGTAGCTAGTACAAAGAAGAGGGTCTATTGATGGGATGCGGGAGCGAAAGCTCTTCACCGGCAAAAATTTTCGCAGTTTTCAAACTTTGCGCGATTACTGGACGCGTTTAAAAAGCTGAAACACAATACTCAGTATTGCTTCTTCACATAATTTCGAATTCGAATAGTTTCCTAGTCGCTATGGACACATCCATCATATGCTTATCGTCATCATCACAGGTGGATATTACTAACATCGACAATAGTGAAAAGCATGTACAGCCAAAAATTGGGAACCCGAGGATGTGTCTTCTGTCAGTTTTTGTAGTACATCAGCAAGAAGTGTTAAGAAATAGCTAGGCAAGTCATACCATGAAGGATGGAAAAACATATTTCCTTGGATTTACTACGACAAAGGATTGGAGAAAGTGGTCCGTGGTGTGTGTAAAAACGCTTTTCGTCCCAGTATAGTGCTGCCGTCGGCAACTGTTACTTCTGCAGACAGGGATTCTATACTGCGTTTGTTCGAAATGGATTTTCCCAGTGCCGAAAGGCAACTGAACGTTTCAGATTTCATGAAAAATGTACACTTCGCCGTTCTTCCGTGACCGCTCTGGCAAACTAGGAAACAAGGTATCAATCTGTCGTCCTTTAGCTCAATACACAAAATGGAAGGTATGAAAAATGCATGCAAGGCGGTTTTAAAGATAATAAAGTCCCTCCAGTTTTTTTAGTCAGCAAGGAGTAGCAATTAGTGGTCAAACCGATGACGCATCAAATATTCATCATTTGCTGCTGCCTATAGCAGAAGATGCTCCTGACTTGAAATCCTGGCTGCAGCGAACTTCATATTAGTGGGTTTCTCAAGCTATATTGAATAAATTGTCTCGTTATTATCCAGAGACGTACAGCAAAATATTGTGAAATCTGTTAAGGAGGCACTAAATTTTTCTGTTATTGTAGATGAGACTTCCAGCATATCAATGAAGAAACAACTATCTTTATGTTTCAGATATGTCAATAAAAATCTTCAGGTTGAAGAAGTTTTTATGGGTTCCTATGAAGCAACTTCAACAAGTACTAGGACATCGTTTGAAATCGTCCAGGACGTCATAAGACGTTCATTTCTCGACATAAAATACTGTAGTGGTCAACGTTATGATGGCGCGAACAATGTCAGTGGACATTTAAGTGGATTACAAAGTAGAATTAATTACTTGGAGCCGAGAGCTATATTTGTTTATTGTTCAGCGAATAATTTGAATTTGGTAGCACAAGATGCGATGCAAGGTATTTGTTATGTGCGAGACTTTCTGGTGGTTATTCGTGAATTAATATCATTGTAAGACATTCGTCAAAGAGGCTAGCGGTGTTCAATAGCTACAAGAAGACAACGAAGATGGTGTTGTAGAAAACGTTCAGAGACTGACTTTGCGACCATTCTGTCTTATGAAGTAGTGTATCAGGGTACAATCACTAGAGTACGTGGAAAGTAATTATGACGTTCTCTTCAAATTGTTGGAAGATCTGTCAGAGGAAAAGAGTGAAGTCAGTGGGATGGCTGCGTCAATCCAGATTTCTTATTTCCCTGAAAACGTTAATTTCATTTTTCTGCAGGACTAAGTTACTTCTTTCTTCTTTCCATAAGAAATCATTGTCATACCGAGAAATCAAAACATTGGTGGAAAGTTTTTCCGTGAGTTTAGCTTCTCGGTGGCATATTTTTTTGAGTTGTGGAATGAAACGATTAGGAAAGCGGAATAACTTAACATTGATAAACCATTTTTCGCCTAGAAAAAGGAAGGTGCCAAAACGCTACGACGAAGGTAGTCATCCTCATATGTGTCAAACGCTGGAGGAAGTGTACAGACAAACATTTCTTTGAGATAATTGATGCGTCTGTGTATAGCCCGCATCTCGTGGTCGTGCGGTAGCGTTCTCGCTTCCCACGCCCGGGTTCCCGGGTTCGATTCCCGGCGGGGTCAGGGATTTTCTCTGCCTCGTGATGGCTGGGTGTTGTGTGCTGTCCTTAGGTTAGTTAGGTTTAAGTAGTTCTAAGTTCTAGGGGACTTATGACCACAGCAGTTGAGTCCCATAGTGCTCAGAGCCATTTGAACCATTTGATGCGTCTGTGGATTCGCTAAATCGTAGATTTGACTCAAAGGTTTTGGAACTTATTTCACAATCTGAAGCTTTTGCTATCGGTTAAGTTGGTGGTGATAGAATCTTGCAGTTCTATGGGATAGACTTTGATAAAGAAAGTTAACGTTGCTTAGGGACATATTTCTATATGTGTGCAGAGCGAAGAAAGAGGAAGTGGCCAACTTGTCAGACATTACAAATATTTTAAGTAGAGAAAACAGTAGACCTACATGTAAAAAGTTTGTTTGGATGATTTTAACTATATCTGTTACTTTTTGAACCTTTCATCGATCATTTTCAGTACTTAGACTCCTGAAAACGTTTTTGCAGTCAACAATGATACAAAAAAGATTCGATGACTTGGTAATTTCGCATGTTCATAAAGAAGTTACTAAAAATATTGATGTTACAGAAATATCAATTCACACATGCAAATGACCTAAGATGGGAAGTGTTCTATACTGCGTAGGGGCACCACCGTTTAAGACAGGGAAAGGTTAGCTTCGGTGCAATATTTCTGAGAGCACAAGTTACAGCCAGGTGCGGGCCTGTTGACAGTATGTTACGCTACCAGCGGTTGCGAAGCAGAATGGAGGCCACAGGGCTGTAGAACCGGTGAAAATAGTAAACGCAGCGGTTTTCATGGCGCAAGTTACAGGCATAAGGGGCCCACTGGCCCAACCCAAGTGTTACGAGTACATGACTCGGAGTTACGCATTAGTAAAACACAGGTGCACAGTCGCGTATAAATAGGTGCCAATTTTCTAACAAGGGCATTCAAGTGTGACAGCTCTCCTGGATGGCAGGACGTGTCACACCACCGGCTACACGCAGCCGCAGATGGGGCGCCAGCATTCCAGTCCACGGCAGGGGCTGGTTCGATCCTCTGAGGCCAACACTGGGTCAGCAGCCAGCCAGCGGCGGGTCACGCCACGGCTTTCTACTGCGGGCAGTCTTGTTGGCTCCCAACACACGCCGGAGGCATCCCGAGGCGAGGGCTGCAGATTCGGACGCCGGATCGCGGGCGCTTGTTGTTGCTGCGATCTTAGCCAGGCCGGGGAGGAAGCACGTCCCAGACCGTCCTGTGGCTTCCCGCTAGCGGTGCTGAGACAACGGGGATGGAGACCGCTGAGTCGAATTGCCAGCACAGCCTGACGTCGTCACAACTCCGCCGCCATACAAGGCCGACACACACAAGGGCATTGCACGGGCTGCTGAGGCAGCCATTCCATGCCAAGCCGTTTTGCAGACCCCAAAGTGGTGTCCTCAGCATTGCGGGACCCTGTGATGCAGACCAAGAGGAATGGGGGCACTGTAACTGGAAATAACAACTCACTTGTGAAACCGAGACGAGTATTAATACGGCGCATCCTGACAGCCCTTCCATGTCCCACATCTCCTCTACAACTGAAAGTTAATATGTCATGATTATTATTTGGTACACAAGTGAGTTATTTTGTAATTCTGCTTACAAATAAATCTTTGCAAAGTTGTTTCTCCAATAAATCAAAACTATCTCATTTATGAAGATGTTTTTTCATTTTAATTTGAGTGAATGTGTTATTTTCTAAGTAGCATTTTGTTACTGAATTAAAAGTTGAAAAAAGACAAATAATTTCGTACGGAAAGAATCGATTAATGTTACGAATATATATATTGAGAATACTTGTTATAGTAACTTATCCTTATTGTCCAAACCCACTATTGTGACAGCCCTTGGAGGCAGTTCCTGTCACAGAGGCCTTTTTGTGGGAAGACACGTGGTCAGTGAGCCGCTTTGGTCCCACGGTTGCCCCCGGTACTTTGGCAGACTGAGTAGACCTCAGAAACATGCGGCCTGTGCAGGTGCGTAGGGGTGTAAAGTTAGGCCCTGCATTGCAGGCTGGCCTGCTGTTTTAGCGGCGCACAGAAAGTAAATGATGATTGTTATTTTATTAAAAATTAAAATGATAAATTAAAATATATACAAATGTAAACATAGAAATATGTATACGATTAGCAGTACTGTCAAACACATAGAAATGGTCAAATCAACACGGTTTCGTAGTATCAGTCAACGCTAAACTCAGTTTAGCACAGACTATATAAACAATGCTTGTCCTAGCAGTCTCTGGTACCACTTTGATTGCAGCATGTTCCTCGGACCTCACAACAGTGTGGCGCCGATTAATTATTACAAAACAATGACAGCAATGAAAATGTATACCAAAATATCACATCTAGGTAAAAAAGTTATCTATCCTTGATGTTTGATGTATCCGACTCTGTATAATGCACAGCTTTCAGAACATTTAACATCTGTCATATCTTTATGTGACAACACTGTCAATTATCCAATAATAAGTAATGGTGTGATAACGGGCAGTCTACTCAGTTTAGGACAACAGTTAAAGAAGTTTGCAGTGTCACAAGCGAGTCTTGTTCTGAAGTGAGAAGTTGTAACAGCAATTATCAAGGTGAAAAAGAAGATGATAGCAAAATCGCCATAAATGTAATTACATCTGTTAACATCGCAAACTATTCAAATGATCGCACGGATTATCAGCTTGATGTAAATGTTGTTGTTGTGGTCTTCAGTCCTGAGACTGGTTTGATGCAGCTCTCCATGCTACTCTATCCTGTGCAAGCTTCTTCATCTCCCAGTACCTACTGCAACCTACATCCTTCTGAATCTGCTTAGTGTATTGATCTCTTGGTCTCCCTCTACGATTTTTACCCTCCACGCTGCCCTCCAATGCTAAATTTGTGATCCCTTGATGCCTCAAAACATGTCCTACCAACCGATCCCTTCTTCTAGTCAAGTTGTGCCACAAACTTCTCTTCTCCCCAATCCTATTCAATACCTCCTCATTAGTTACGTGATCTACCCACCTTATCTTCAGCATTCTTCTGTAGCACCACATTTCGAAAGCTTCTATTCTCTTCTTGTCCAAACTAGTTATCGTCCATGTCTCACTTCCATACATGGCTACACTCCATACAAATACTTTCAGAAACGACTTCCTGACACCTAAATCTATACTCGATGTTAACAAATTTCTCTTCTTGAGAAACGCTTTCCTTGCCATTGCCAGTCTACATTTTATATCCTCTCTACTTCGACCATCATCGGTTATTTTACTCCCTAAATAGCAAAACTCCTTTACTACTTTAAGTGTCTCATTTCCTAATCTAATTCCCTCAGCATCACCCGACTTAATTCGACTACATTCCATTATCCTCGTTTTGCTTTTGTTGATGTTCATCTTATATCCTCCTTTCAAGACACTGTCCATTCCGTTCAACTGCTCTTCCAAGTCCTTTGCTGTCTCTGACAGAATTACAATGTCATCTGCGAACCTCAAAGTTTTTACTTCTTCTCCATGAATTTTAATACCTACTCCGAATTTTTCTTTTGTTTCCTTTACTGCTTGCTCAATATACAGATTGAATAACATCGGGGAGAGGCTACAACCCTGTCTCACTCCTTTCCCAACCACTGCTTCCCTTTCATGCCCCTCGACTCTTATAACTGCCATCTGGTTTCTGTACAAATTGTAAATAGCCTTTCGCTCCCTGTATTTTACCCCTGCCACCTTCAGAATTTGAAAGAGAGTATTCCAGTCAACATTGTCAAAAGCTTTCTCTAAGTCTACAAATGCTAGAAACGTAGGTTTGCCTTTTCTTAATCTTTCTTCCAAGATAAGTCGTAAGGTCAGTATTGCCTCACGTGTTCCAACATTCCTACGGAATCCAAACTGATCTTCCCCGAGGTCAGCTTCTACCAGTTTTTCCATTCGTCTGTAAAGAATTCGCGTTAGTATTTTGCAGCTGTGACTTATTAAACTGATAGTTCGGTAATTTTCACATCTGTCAAAACCTGCTTTCTTTGGGATTGGAATTATTATATTCTTCTTGAAGTCTGAGGGTATTTCGCCTGTCTCATACATCGTGCTCACCAGATGGTAGAGTTTTGTCATGACTGGCTCTCCCGAGGCCATCAGTAGTTCTAGTGGAATGTTGTCTACTCCCGGGGCCTTGTTTCGACTCAGGTCTTTCAGTGCTCTGTCAAACTCTTCACGCAGTATCTTATCTCCCATTTCGTCTTCATCTACATCCTCTTCCATTTCCATAATATTGTCCTCAAGTACATCTCCCTTGTATAAACCCTCTATATACTCCTTCCACCTTTCTACCTTCCCCTCTTTGCTTAGAACTGGGTTTCCATCTGAGCTCTTGATATTCATACAAGTGGTTCTCTTCTCTCCAAAGGTCTCTTTAATTTTCCTGTAGGCAGTATCTATCTTACCCCTAGAGAGACAAGCCTCTACATCCTTACATTTGTCCTCTAGCCATCCCTGCTTAGCCATTTTGCACTTCCTGTCGATCTCATTTTTGAGACGTTTGTATTCCTTTTTGCCTGCTTCATTTACTGCATTTTTATATTTTCTCCTTTCATCAATTAAATTCAATATTTCTTCTGTTACCCAAGGATTTCTATTAGCCCTCGTCTTTTTACCTACTTGATCTTCTGCTGCCTTCACCACTTCATCCCTCAGAGCTACCCATTCTTCTTCTACTGTATTTCTTTCCCCCATTCCTGTCAATTGTTCCCTTATGCTCTCCCTGAAACTCTCTACAACCTCTGGTTCTTTCAGTTTATCCAGGTCCCATCTCCTTAAATTCCCACCTTTTTGCAGTTTCTTCAGTTTCAATCTGCAGTTCATAACCAATAGATTGTGGTCAGAATCCACATCTGCCCCAGGAAATGTCTTACAATTTAAAACCTGGTTCCTAAATCTCTGTCTGACCATTATATAATCTATCTGAAACCTGTCAGTATCTCCTGGCTTCTTCCATGTATACAGCCTCCTTTCATGATTCTTGAACCAAGTGTTAGCTATGATTAAGTTATGCTCTGTGCAAAATTCTACAAGGCGGCTTCCTCTTTCATTCCTTCCCCCCAATCCATATTCACCTACTATGTTTCCTTCTCTCCCTTTTCCTACTGACGAATTCCAGTCACCCATGACTATTAAATTTTCGTCTCCCTTCACTACCTGAATAATTTCTTTTATCTCGTCATACATTTCATCTATTTCTTCATCATCTGCAGAGCTAGTTGGCATATAAACTTGTACTACTGTAGTAGGCATGGGCTTTGTGGTGTCTATCTTGGCCACAATAATGCGTTCACTATGCTGTTTGTAGTAGCTAACCCGCACTCCTATTTTTTTATTCATTATTAAACCTACTCCTGCATTACCCCTATTTGATTTTGTATTTATAACCCTGTAATGATGAAACTAAAAAGTTCTTTGTTTTACAAAATCTTTCATTTTGCAGGGAAGTCGCTCGAGATTGGAGCTGACTAAGCAAAATTATTGTGTGACACGGAACTACGTATATGTACGTCTGATGGCATGCGTCATATTCAATTTATGGTGTAAGAAAAACTCAGTTGACGCCAGTATTTATTCCTTACTAAGGAAAAGTGACAACGTGTGAAAACAGGAGCATGAGCTCATTGTGAATATGACGATAACACTGGAGTCGAATAATATAGATTTTTGCGGAGATAGGGAGAAAATAGGAAAATCAAACAGCGGAGAATTTTAGCAATCTTCAAACTTCTAGCAAAGTACAATCCTGTATTATGCGATCTAATAAATAAACCAAAATAGGTCTACACGCAAAAAAATAACTTACCCTTTAAATTCAGAATGTCCTATCCTGTGTAATTCGGAAAGAAATTATTAACGGCATTAACGCTGGCTCATTATTTTCTATCATTACGCATGCAGCGTGTAGGACATTGCAAAAATAGATCAGTTAACTTAGCAGATATTTAGATATGCTACGGTGGAAAATCTTGTGACGTGAAGATAAATGAAAGCTTTTTCAGATTTCGTGAAATAAAAGATCAAAGTGCATTAAGAACAGAAAAGGAAATACTAAGTGCAATAGATGATGGAGGTTCCAATATGTCAGGCATGCACAAAGCTATCAGAACGAGAATTCAACGAAGACAAACGACTGAAAAAGAGGTGCATTATGCAGTGAAAACTTTTAAGTCTAGTACTTAACGATGCTTCACGTAAAATTCAAGAAGTCAGGTCCTTTTACGAGACAATGTGTATGTTGTATCTTTTCGTCAGTCATTGAATTACAGGATGGGAACTTTTGGTATCTTCTTGTACCTTAAAAAGGATTTCACAACACGTTCGTCTTCGAGGTACTAGTCTGTAAAAGCCCTTCGTTATGCTTATACCTATCGGGCTACCTGAAGCTCCGTAAAAAGTAATATTGATATGTAAATAAAGGGAAGAAAGAGAACAAGCTCTTGTTTTGAAAAACCAACTACAGAAATGTGAATTCATTTTTCAGATAACGGCGCAGTCAAAACTTTGCCATTTAGCATGTCACATTATGCAGCCGGAAAATATAGAGCTTGGTAAGCGTGTTGTCTCGTTCAGATGCAGCTGATAATTTATGTTGCTATCGACACAATCTTTTGGAAGCCATGTCATCAGCTACATCTTTCACAAAGAAATGGGACATTTTAATGACTGATGGGACATCATTGTAGTAAATGAGCAGATTTGAAGGTGTACATAATGTTAACCATTTCTTCAAAATTATTTACCCAAAATTTCTAAATCCTACTTCCAACGAAGAGATTTACAATGCAGTAGTAATTCTTCAAAATGAATATGAGGAGGATTTATCCACTACATTTCCAGACCAAAAAAGCTCTGAAAAAAGAAAGAACCTCATTAACCTCAGTAGTTGATTAACAAAACTATAATAACAGAGAATACAATCGTAACTGTAACGTTCCAGATTAACACACAAGATTTTACTTGTTTCTACCTATTCCTGTTGATATTTCTGAATGCTTGTTTTTGAATCTCATACTTATAAAGAACTACCTGTGGAATTCTATGACCCAAGACAGAGTTAGTGAACTCAGCCTCCACAGTATCCAAAGTGAGCTATTGATGCCAGTGAAAGAATCAGTACCTGGCATCACAGAAAGCATGCTGCATGGTCCAATTTCATTAGATGTCAAGATGAGTACAGTAAGGTTTTGTAAGTGAAGATCCATCAAACAACAGATAAAACTATAGGCCTAAGCTTATTGATATTGACTGTCAGTCACTCTACTGCCTTTTACTTTTAATAACATTAATCGGTATTAATAATTTTTGTTTAATACTTTGAATGTAGTAAACGAATGATCTCTTTGTTTATATTATTTGGGATCTTACAACACACTCCATTAAATTTCAGTTTCTACCTGCTGTAATAAAAGTTACATTAGTTAATGATAGGTTACACATACACTCCTGGAAATTGAAATAAGAACACCGTGAATTCATTGTCCCAGGAAGGGGAAACTTTATTGACACATTCCTGGGGTCAGATACATCACATGATCACACTGACAGAACCACAGGCACATAGACACAGGCAACAGAGTATGCACAATGTCGGCACTAGTACAGTGTATATCCACCTTTCGCAGCAATGCAGGCTGCTATTCTCCCATGGAGACGATCGTAGAGATGCTGGATGTAGTCCTGTGGAACGGCTTGCCATGCCATTTCCACCTGGCGCCTCAGTTGGACCAGCATTCGTGCTGGACGTGCAGACCGCGCGAGACGACGCTTCATCCAGTCCCAAACATGCTCAATGGGGGACAGATCCGGAGATCTTGCTGGCCAGGGTAGTTGACTTACACCTTCTAGAGCACGTTGGGTGGCACGGGATACATGCGGACGTGCATTGTCCTGTTGGAACAGCAAGTTCCCTTGCCGGTCTAGGAATGGTAGAACGATGGGTTCGATGACGGTTTGGATGTACCGTGCACTATTCAGTGTCCCCTCGACGATCACCAGTGGTGTACGGCCAGTGTAGGAGATCGCTCCCCACACCATGATGCCGGGTGTTGGCCCTGTGTGCCTCGGTCGTATGCAGTCCTGATTGTGGCGCTCACCTGCACGGCGCCAAACACGCATACGACCATCATTGGCACCAAGGCAGAAGCGACTCTCATCGCTGAAGACGACACGTCTCCATTCGTCCCTCCATTCACGCCTGTCGCGACACCACTGGAGGCGGGCTGCACAATGTTGGGGCGTGAGCGGAAGACGGCCTAACGGTGTGCGGGACCGTAGCCCAGCTTCATGGAGACGGTTGCGAATGGTCCTCGCCGATACCCCAGGAGCAACAGTGTCCCTAATTTGCTGGGAAGTGGCGGTGCGGTCCCCTACGGCACTGCGTAGAATCCTACGGTCTTGGCGTGCATCCGTGCGTCGCTGCGGTCCGGTCCCAGGTCGACGGGCACGTGCACCTTCCGCCGACCACTAGCGACAACATCGATGTACTGTGGAGACCTCACGCCCCACGTGTTGAGCAATTCGGCGGTACGTCCACCCGGCCTCCCGTATGCCCACTATAACTGTACGGTTCACGTCCACGCTGTCGCGGCATGCTACCAGTGTTAAAGACTGCGATGGAGCTCCGTATGCCACGGCAAACTGGCTGACACTGACGGCGGCGGTGCACAAATGCTGCGCAGCTAGCGCCATTCGACGGCCAACACCGCGGTTCCTGGTGTGTCCGCTGTGCCGTGCGTGTGATCATTGCTTGTACAGCCCTCTCGCAGTGTCCGGAGCAAGTATGGTGGGTCTGACACACCGGTGTCAATGTGTTCTTTTTTCCATTTCCAGGAGTGTATTTTATGTTAGAGGGTCAGGATTTTTGTTTTTTAGGTGGGCGCGTATTGCGTACTTTTGCGTCTGGATCTGTTGGTTCGTCCAGGTACATTTGAATCCGAGTTTTTGTTGCTTTTAAGTCAGCTGTGCTACCGATTGAGCTAGGGCTGTCTCGAAGTATGTTTATAGCACCAGTGTATGTTACTGTACCACAGCACATTTGTTTATGAAACAGGCGGTGTTCATAAAAGAGTTTAAATGAAAGGTAATCATTTCAAAAAATATCGGTACTCCCCAGAAAACATAGTTGGTGCCCTTGCTCGAGCCGTGTATGTCGATACTGTGACGTGAGTGGAACACAGGCTAGAGTTGTGTGTGCACATAGTCCCACTGCTAATAACCAGCTCCCAAAAATTTGCTTTGTCACATTTGGGCTCACAAGCCCTCTTATCTGTGCTGTGGTAGCTGTAACATTTGCCACTGCTGTACTTACAAAACGACAATCCTGGCGGCCGTCGGTGCTGCTTGGACGTCCAGAACCTCGTCTAATGGTCTGAGAATGTTAACTTGGCCACTGATCGTGGCACACCTGACGCAGCATGTATAACTTGCGTGGAAATTCTCCGATAGGACCATCCCGCCTCTTGGAAAGTTACATATTGATCCCTTTCAAAACCAGCTCAGTTGGCTGTAGAAAGCACGAGTGCAACACTGCGGCATGGTTGCCTGCTGGCTTCACACGTTTACACCACACTGAGCCTTCTGACTATGAGCATTCCCTATTAAAGGGTACATACAGAAGGCGTTGTGGTAGCTATGGTATTACATTATTTTTTGACAGACGACGTTAAAACCATTATCAGTACATCTGCTATCCCCAGGTGCCATATGCTGTCATCAAACGAAAATCGAGGTCGTCTTTCCTGGTGAACGTCTTTCTCTGGCAATGTGTTTAGCTTATCTGGAAACATCAAACATTATCATCCTGTGCTGATAAACCCAATTCGTATTGTATAATAGTAAAAAGAACATGCTGCTTTGATCGTATTCTATACTGAACAATTATTTGTACTTCGAGATCAAACACACATTGCCTGTTATCATCAGTGGTTTCCCTATTATGGTCTACCAATTATACCTTTTGGTCTGTGCATTATGCATCCAGACTTGGTCTCAAGAGTGTACATTTTTGCTTTTAGACCAACAAATTTTGTAATAGTTTCACCTTTCAGTTCGTCTTTAATCAATGCAGTCCCTTTTTTATTCATCAGTGGAGTATCGTATCTCTTCTTTTGAGGGAAACCTCAAGTATCAAACCTTTTACAGACATGATTTTACATATCTTTAGAGATATTTGAAGTTTTAATGTGATAAATTAAGCTATCGGTTTCTGTACAACACAGTTTTACATTATTTGCTGGAAACTCGTTAAGTATATGTCTATGATGAAAGTCAAGAAGGAATGATAAGCTACAAGGGGAAAACTATACTCCTTTCATTCCCTCTGCAATATATTATAATTCTGTTGCCTCATTAAAGTAAGCATTACAGAGAGATAGAGGAAATACTTAAAACAGGGAAAATATGTATAATACATGGTGACTGATGGTCAGTTTACAGGATAGAGAATGATAATCAATGGACAATGATGGTCATTTTACGGGATAAAGACTGGTACTCGATTTAGATGATTGCAAATGATGCTCAGTGGAGAATGATGATTAGTGACTGCCATTACCCCCATAGGTACTATTGGATGGGACAGTGATGGTCAGTGTACAAGGTGTCCGTCATCATCCTGCGTGCTATTGGATGTGATAACGATTTTCAGTTTACAGAGCTCGCTACAACTACCTTATGTATTTAAAATCCTTAATAAACAATTATGTGATGCAAAGTAGGGCTTCCCTAAAGATAAGAAACTCACAGGTATCTCCTCACCCACCAACTGCTGATTTACATGTGATAAATAATTCTGGAGAGTCGACTTCCCGTCACTTCCTGATTCAGCTGATAAATAGCTTTGAATATTACTCACTTACCTGTTTACGTTTTTACCCATTCCCTCATTTACCCATTTACAATATGTCATGTAACTATTTGCTGTTTACCATTTATTATTTATCATTCACTGTTTTAAAAAGGTATAAATGTATCACACAGACTTCAATCATTCCATATTAAAGAAATTACGCCTTTAAGTAGACGTCATGTATTACGCATATACAAGGGAAAACTGGAAATGAAAGAAATTGAAGTAAAAAAAAGGAAATTTGAATATATGACGAAAACAATTACTGTAATAGAAGAATATAAACTGCTATTGGAAAAAGAAGCCATTACAGATCTGCAAGCAAGGCTTACAATTTGCTTTAAACAGAGTGCATGGAAAAATCTTATGCTTTGAAATACAAGATATCGGCATTTACTGTACAAAGAAATTGAAAGCTGCCATTTGTAGTAGTACTCACAGAGATTGATGGGTTCAAGGATGTTTACTATATTAAAGGTCTCTCTATAAGCATCCTTCCTATTGGCAATTCCCAGTGTTTTAAGTCAACAAAATAACTATGTTCAACAACCATTTGTTAACTATAATTGAGAACTTTTATATGGAAATTCCGTAAGAATATGGAGGAAAAGATTTGGTATCATACACCCTAGACGATGTGGAGTACTTTAAGGATGGTGCAAATACAGGAAATAAGCACCACAAATAAAAATCTAAAATGCTCTTGGGTGAAAGGATTGCAAGGAGGAATGGAGGTAAATATTAATGTCATAGAAGAGATAGTTTATGGGCAAATCATTACATATATGTCCGAATCTGAGAATATACATTCTTTGTTTTAGTCAGATTACTGGCTGAGGAAAGAATTAGTTGACTCAGATGCAGATTAAAATTTTAAGTCAACAATGAACCTGGATATTATTGAAACTATACCAAAAACATAAAGGAAGAGTTATTGTAATTGTATAAGCAAAAATTAATAAGGATTTTGTACAATAGTATTTATTTTCTATTAACTACAAATGCCAAAAACCCTAAAAAAGACTAATATTTATCATAAGCTACAAGTGTTCTTTTGATGGGAAACAGTAGGTAGTTGCGTGACCTTGAAAAGTAGTTGAAAGTGGGCGATATTGTATAGTAAGCCTAGTTTCTTACCTATATGAGTTTTTCGCTTACAAACAAAAATCATCTGCGATCTGCTCATATTGCTATGTTAAATGCATTCCAAGTATAGAAAAGTTGAATAAGCATAATATACGGTTAATGTACGATATTATTTAATTAGCTAGTTCGCGTCAACAAGTGCTCTTCACACTGCAAGTTAGATCAGTGGTAGAACTCATGAGGATTTTTTACAACCGATTTTAATGTATTAATTTAAAAGTCTCGGTTGCAATTTTAGTTTCTTTTTTAATTTATCAACTACGCGTTTCACCTTATTTAGGCATCTTCAGGCTGGTATTATATTTCAAATTTACCTCCTTCTTTTGTATTTTTACTCCGTCATAATTTTTGGATAAATTAATGTCCAGGTGTTGCTTCTAGTAATTCTATCTTATTAATGTTTTATGTGCATATATAATTATAAAGTCTTAGTGGTAAAGTATATCCGGTTTACGCTCTCTCATTCATACCAGCAGCTGCGTGGCAGCACCATCTAATAAGGTGATTCTGCATTAGGCGTCAATACTAGCACACGACGCTGTGGTGCATTATTCTTTATTTGCACCTGTGAACGTGTACGCGTTATGCAGGTCTTGGAGTCACTCACGTCCATCTAGAAAGGTAAGGCATTATCATAAGGCTTCGACAATATGATTGCATTTCTAAGCGTCCGATCATTGGTCAATTCTCTTATCCGTTTTTACTATTTTATATTTCTAGTATTTACTGAGGTTAACGAAGGCGATGTTGGCCTGATGTACTCGACCAAGCCCTTTAGCTACAATGTCTAAAGGATCGTCCTAAGAAATACCATATTAAGGTATTTGCTTTTTCAGTATTTCATCTGTTTATGCGTGCTTTTAGGTTATCCAAGTCTGCACAACGCGATCGCGATCCTTAAATAGATATATTTGTTCTCTGTTTTCTATGTAGATGAGCCTGAAGATCCCTACATAAGGTGAAACTCGTAGTTGATAAATACAAAAACTAAAATTGCAACCAAGACTGTTTTCAACTAATACTATTAAACACTGGTTCGCTGATTAATGCCACAGGTGGATTGGAAGAATTTCGATTTTTATGTATTTAGACAAATTTAGTATGTGGTAGAAACATCAAAGCATGGTCATCGACTAAGAGGCTGTTAATTAAATCGATTACATTTTCTAGCGATACATTATCTTCTTCTCTTCTATATTGGTGATTGCTGAGGTGAAACGTTACTGAAACTTCTAAAAATGTTAGATATCATTGTAACACTTGAGAAGCGTCATAGAACAATTTAGATGTCGAAACATTTAATTTCAGGATGCATTGCGACTTATACCAAGATTATACCTAAAAATGCAGTTAATTACATTCTTCCAGTACCTGGCAATAATTCAGACTGCCTGTCTGAATGTTGACCTTCTTAGCGTAGTATTTTAACTTACCCGTATTTTCTGCAGTTATAAGCCCCGTCAGGTTAATTGTACTACATCGATGTCTTAGGCAGAATCTGAAATGTGAACTATCTGTTTAGCATGGTGTTTTCAACTATGTAAGCATGGAAATACCACCGTGGTACATACCTTAAAGTTCACGATCATGTTTGAGGCACCAGTGTGGCAGATGTGTGTGTGTGTTCGTGCATGTGTCCGTACGTGTGTGAGTGTGTGTGTATGTGTGTGTGTGTGCGTGTGTGTGTAGCGCGCGTGATGTATGTGACTATGTGTGTGGAAAATAACATTGTCGTACTTGACGTAAACGTTACACTTTTGTTACTGTTGACGAATTCTTGTAGACATTTTAAATGTGGAATTAACATTGTAACATTTAAAAAGCATCACAGAAGAATTTAAGTGTGGCAAATAACCCATTTGAGCATCTGTTGTCCCTTACACCAAATGTGGTACAGATCGAATTATGAACGCTGCCATCTGTTAGCGGTGGCAAACAATAGGAGCAAAAGCTGCTTGCAGATTTAATTTTGCATTTGGAAGATTTGAGGAATAATAGTGGTAGTGAAACTCATCTTCGTCAATTATGTATGACGGCATGCTCAAAAGTAATGCATCCCATTTTTTTTCAGTATCGATTCAGGTGTTAGATGTCATGCTTATTCCTTGGCCGACTTTTCCATTTCGCTGACGCATTTTGCGACACACTGCCGCTAGAGGTCTCCGAACTGTTGCATGAACATGGGGATGTGTAACGTAACTATGTCGGTGCATGAGAAACAGCGTTCTGTAATCGAGATTCTGACCGCAGGAAACATGCCGAACAGTTTTTCTTTACAAGGAGCACCCTCTTCTTCAGCATGACAATATCAGACCACACGTATGTACTGCGACATCTGAAACAAACCGACGTCTTTGGTTCACAGTCCCGTATCACCCTCCATACAGTCCCAACATGGCTCCATTCGCTTTTCATTTGTTTCGAAAACTTAAGGAATACCGAGGGCTTCACTTTGACAGTGATGAAACGGTGGAAGCAGAGGTGAGGTTGTGGCTCCGTCAACACAGTCAAACATTTAACAATAGGGCCGGACACCGTATGCCGCACTTTATACGTTCAGGGTGTGCGGGCCGCTTGCGAAACAAGGCCCTGCCAGTGTCCCCTTTGCTCGTTCCTTCCAGGAAGTACTCAGTACAGCGAGACATTTCATTTAGTATTCCAATGTGGCATGACTCTCTTCAGTTCGGTAGAATCGTGGTGTCAACGCTGCTTACCATTCGCTATTTGTTCGTGGTGTGAAGGACGTTCGCAGGCCCATTAGATAGTTCCACAAACAAGAGTAAGTCTAGCAATCTATCGTCCAAAGCCTTTAAAACCAAATGAGAATGACATAAAAGAGTAGTGAGAATTTTCAGTATATATCATGGAGTCGCATATGCGACGGACACTCCAAATTTGCTCTGAAACGATAGTACAATACGATACAAAAAGAATTTTAAGATTTCTTTGACAATCAAAGAGCAAGTAATTACATCGATTGACTGGCGGGATTCATTTTTCAGTATGTCAAGAAACACATTGTGCTAAATTTGGTGACATGCACTACATAAAAAAAATGGTGATATAAAGAGTAAAATCGCTTCATTCGCGCGCATTACTCCATTGCCAGTTACAGCGCTTTTCGATGGAATTGAACGAAGAGTATGAAGACTTATAAGTGACTGGAAAGTACATTTGTTAAGTCAATGGGAATGCCTGGGAAGATTTTTCGATTCAAAACCCGCCATTGTTGAATTTATGAAGAAAAAAGGAGTGCAGGAACGAAAATTACAGCAGCCGGAATGGATTTCAGACCTCGCACCTTAAGTGTTTTTGACTGAGCATTGCTCACAGAAAGATACTGAAAGGTGAGAAACAACTTCTTTCTGATTTGATAGGGATGCATTTAAAAAGAAAACAGTATTGTAGGACGGACACTTTCTGACAAAAACAGTCCATTTCCTAAGCTCACTGCTGTTCACGGAAACGTGAGGTTTCAGAAATTCATTGTAGCCTTGAAAGAATTACAATGACAGTTTCCTACACGTTTTGAGTACACTGTCAAACTTACAACTGTTTCCGATCTGTTTTTCGATACTGTTAGTTATAGCCGCATGTGCATGTGCGGATGCAACTGACTGACCTGAAAGGTAATTCTGAGTTTAATGACAAATCCTCAAAACTGTCCAGGAAGTCTACATGGCTTTCCTCAGGTGGAGTCCCCACGTCTTCATAACAAGGTTGCAAAACTGCAACAATATTCCTATCAAAATTTATGCGTCAAAGACCTTTTTTCGATTATGAAACTTAATAAGTGGCAACATGAGTGCAAATAACTGTGAAATTGTCTGCGACTGTTTGCCGACATTTTGTAGCTCAAATGGTTCAAATGGCTCTGAGCACTATGGGACTTAACATCTGAGGTCATCAGTCCCCTAGATCTTAGAACTACTTAAACCTAACTAACCTAAGGACATCACACACATCCATGCCCGAGGTAGGATTCGAACCTGCGACCGTAGCGGTCGCGCGGTTCCAGACTGAAGCACCTAGAACCGCTCGGCCACACCAACCGGCCATTTTGTAGCAGATAATAAAATTTTTGTGTGTTCATCACCACAAAAATTATTAAATAATAAGGAAAATTTGTTTTCTTTGTGATCCGTGTGGTTGAGGAATGTGGCACATACGTAGTTTTCGCCTCTCTCCCCACCTCACACTTCGATTGTGTGGCATGTCGATGGGGGAAACGTGCAGTGAGGCTGAGTGCTATGCCACTTGGGCCAGGTCACTGCCCGTGACCTGAAATCGTGGCCGCCCCTGTTCTACAGCGACGGCAACAACAAACGGGTCTCTCGTTAGGAGAAATATGATCGCCTCCAAGGTGAGTATGTTGAGACATAAATGTGAAGACTTGAAGAATAAAGATATAGAATGATAATGAAGTTTGCTTTATTTTAAAAGCTTTAAGAGTTTTCACATAAAAAATTCGGAGGCGTTACCTATCAGCAAATACCCATATTTGTAATTGATTAATTACATTGTAGTATGTGTTTCAAAAAGAATATATGTATTAAAAAGTATTATGTTGTCAAAACGATCGATCGCTGAGCCACAACTCAGTTATAAGAGGAACAAATACATCGTCTAACTTATATTCATTGCCGCTAGATGTGTACCGGTGTATAAAGGAAAGTGTCCTGGCTACCCTCTTGTTTCGGACGAAAATGTCGCACGAATTCAAACTGCATTCCAGTGTAGTCCTAGAAAATCAACTCATCGAGCGAGTCGAGAGTTAAAACTGCATACAACAACAACTTGGCGTGTTTTGCGATGTCTGTTGGTTATGAAGCCGTGCAAGTTGCAGCTGTTATAGGCTCTACATCACAATAACAAATACTAAAGTATAGCATTTTCTGACGAGCTTTAGGACGCTGTTGACAACGATAGCACTTTTGCCTTTTGCACAATGCATCATGTTCAGTGATTAAGCGTCTTTCCACATTATTGGGAAATTGGACAAACACAATGTCCGAATTTGGGACCTACAGATTCTCCCCCCCCCCAACTCCACCCCCCCACACACACACTGAACATGTACGAGGTTCACCCATAGTCAATGTTTTTTGTGCGATATCCAAGCCATATGTGTATGGCCCATTTTTAGTTGATGTATATGCTCTTAATGGTCAATAGTATCTTGCTACGTTGGAAAACTGATTGTTTCCAAGACTGAACGAGAACAACTTCATTTTTCAACAAGACGGGGCACCCCCTGACTGGAGTCGTCAAGTGCGTGAATATCTACATGAAACTCTACCCAGTTGTTGGATTGGTCGTCACAGAGCAGGCGACTTAGCATTCCTCAGTTGACCTCCACGATCACCAGATTTGACGCCCTGTAAGGACAACGCCCTGTAAGGAATGTAAAGAAACCGTTTATGCACCAACACTACCACAGAACTTATAGGAGTTGAAGAACCAGATTCGTACTGCTTCACCATCAGTGACTATGGATATGCTTACCTGAGTGTGGGAGGAATTCGAGTATTGATGTGATCTTGTTCGTGTCGCTGATGGAGGACATGTTGAACTTCTGTCAATTAAACTTGAGAGATTTGTAAATATGTGTCTCAAGTTTCATAGTTGTATGTCTTACAGATTAGTAAATAAATACATTCAAAATATGTACACTCCTGGAAATTGAAATAAGAACACCGTGAATTCATTGTCCCAGGAAGGGGAAACTTTATTGACACATTCCCGGGGTCAGATACATCACATGATCACACTGACAGAACCACAGGCAACAGAGCATGCACAATGTCGGCACTAGTACAGTGTATATCCACCTTTCGCAGCAATGCAGGTTGCTATTCTCCCATGGAGACGATCGTAGAGATGCTGGATGTAGTCCTGTGGAACGGCATGCCATGCCATTTCCACCTGGCGCCTCAGTTGGACCAGCGTTCGTGCTGGACGTGCAGACCGCGTGAGACGACGCTTCATCCAGTCCCAAACATGCTCAATGGGGGATAGATCCGGAGATCTTGCTGGCCAGGGTAGTTGACTTACACCTTCTAGAGCACGTTGGGTGGCACGGGATACATGCGGACGTGCATTGTCCTGATGGAACAGCAAGTTCCCTTGCCGGTCTAGGAATGGTAGAACGATGGGTTCGATGACGGTTTGGATGTACCGTGCACTATTCAGTGTCCCCTCGACGATCACCAGTGGTGTACGGCCAGTGTAGGAGATCGCTCCCCACACCATGATGCCGGGTGTTGGCCCTGTGTGCCTCGGTCGTATGCAGTCCTGATTGTGGCGCTCACCTGCACGGCGCCAAACACGCATACGACCATCATTGGCACCAAGGCAGAAGCGACTCTCATCGCTGAAGACGACACGTCTCCATTCGTCCCTCCATTCACGCCTGTCGCGACACCACTGGAGGCGGGCTGCACGATGTTGGGGCGTGAGCGGAAGACGGCCTAACGGTGTGCGGGACCGTAGCCCAGCTTCATGGAGACGGTTGCGAATGGTCCTTGCCGATACCCCAGGAGCAACAGCGTCCCTAATTTGCTGGGAAGTGGCGGTGCGGTCCCCTACGGCACTGCGTAGGATCCTACGGTCTTGGCGTGCATCCGTGCGTCGCTGCGGTCCGGTCCCAGGTCGACGGGCACGTGCACCTTCCGCCGACCACTGGCGACAACATCGATGTACTGTGGAGACCTCACGCCCCACGTGTTGAGCAATTCGGCGGTACGTCGACCCGGCCTCCCGCATGCCCACTATACGCCCTCGCTCAAAGACCGTCAACTGCACAAACGGTTCACGTCCACGCTGTCGCGGCATGCTACCAGTGTTAAAGACTGCGATGGAGCTCCGTATGCCACGGCAAACTGGCTGACACTGACGGCGGCGGTGCACAAATGCTGCGCAGCTAGCGCCATTCGACGGCCAACACCGCGGTTCCTGGTGTGTCCGCTGTGCCGTGCGTGTGATCATTGCTTGTACAGCCCTCTCGCAGTGTCCGGAGCAAGTATGGTGGGTCTGACACACCGGTGTCAATGTGTTCTTTTTTCCATTTCCAGGAGTGTATATTCTTTTTGAAAACCCTGTTTAAGCTACGATGGTTGTCAATTATTAATGGAGAGTACATTTTATTACACAAGTTCTCGTATTCTGTAGGATGAAGAAGAGACAGGGCGTCAAATCCAGTGACTATGGAGGCCAGCTGATGATGATGTTTGGTTTGTGGGGCGGTCAACTGCGCGATCATCAGGGCCTGTACAAAGTCGAAAATCTTACGCAGTCCAATTTTTTTCACAGTACAATCTAGTCACTGTCACGAATGATGATGAAGATGAAATGATGAGGACAACACAAACACCAGTACCCGGGCAGAGAAAATCCCCAACCCAGGAGCCCGTGATCCAGAGGCAGCAACGCTAGCCACTAGACCACGAGCTGCGGACGAAGCCAACTGAGAAGTGTTAAGTCACTTTAAGTCACTTGCTGTTTGACGGCCAATTTTTGCGCTGTTTAGGATTATGTGTGGAAGAGATTCTATGAAATGAGGGGCTGTAAGTCTTTTGTGTGCAACTAAGAGTGCTCGCGTTTTAGATGGGTTAAGTTTCAAACCTTTGTTGTGAGCCCACTCTGATAAAACAAGTAAGTCAGCATTTATGTGCTGGATGACTGTGTGCAGGTTTGTTAGCATTTCTCCTAGGTATAACTGAAGGTCGTCAGCGTACAAATTATATCTGCAATGGAAGAGAATAGTTAGCACATCATTAACATATAATGAGAAAAGTAATGGCCCCTATACTAAACCTTATGGACCCCCGATACTATATTGCTCCATTGTGACAGCCTTGTTACTGACATTACACACTGTTGGCGTAATATGAGGTATGAATGGAACTATTATACAGCAACTGAAGAAATGTTTTGACTCTAGAGTTTAGCAAGCAGAATATCAATGTTGAAGGCTTTGCTGAAATACAAAAATCATAGAATAGTCGTCTCTTGTTTGTCCATACCTTGGTTCAGTTCGTCGGTCACTTTTAAATGAGTAGTCTTCATGCTGCGATTTTTTCAGACACCAGGCTGATATTCATCAAGAATGTTATTTGGCGTTCAGTAACTTGTAAACTTATCGTGACAGTCTGTTCTAAAGCCTTCGATAATTCAAGTAGAATGTAAATGGGCCTGTTATCAGACGGTTCTTTGGCCTATTCCTTATGAGAACATCTACATCTACTTGATTACTCTACTATTTACAATAAAGTGCCTGGCAGAGGGTTCAATGAACCACCTTTAAGCTGTCTCTACCGTTCCACTCTCGACCGGCGCGCGGGAAAAACGAGCAATTAAATTTTTCTGTGCGGGCCCTGACTTCTCTTATTTTATCGTGATGATCATTTCTCCCTATGTATGTGGGTGCTAACAGAATGTTTTCGCAGTCGGAGGAGAAAACTGGTGATTGAAATTTCATGATAATGTCCCGTCGCAACGAAAAACGCCTTTGTTTTAATGGTTTCCCCTCCAATTCACGTATCACGTCCGTGGTACTATCTCCCCTATTTCGCGATAACACAAAACGAGCTTCCCTTCTTTGTAATGTTTCGCTCTCATCCGTCAGTCCCACCTGATGACGATCCCATACCACACAGCGATGCTCCAGAATAGAGCGGACAAGCATGGTGTAAGCAGTCTCTTTAGTAGACCAGTTACACCTTCCAAGTGTTCTGCCAATGACTCGTAGTTTTTGGTTTCCTCTACTCACAACATTATCTATGTAATCGTTCCAAATCAGGTTATTTGTAATTGTAGTCCCTAAGTATTTAATTGAATTTACAGCTTACAAATGTGTGTAACTTACCGCGTAATCAAAATTTAGCGGATTACTTTTAGTACTCATGTGAATAATTTCATACTTTTCTTTATTCAGGGTAAATTGCCACTTTCCGCACCATACAGATCTCTTATCTAAATCATTTTGCAATTCGTTTTGGTCATCTGATGACTTTACAGACGGTAAATGACAGCATCATCTGCTAACAACCTAAGACCGCTACTCAGATTGTCTCCTAAGTCGTTAATATAGATCAGGAACAGTAGAGGGCCTATAACACTTCCTTGTTAACGCCGGATATGACTTTGGTTTTACTAGATGACTTTCCGTCCATTACTATGAACTGTGACCTTTCTGACAGGAAATCACGAATCCAGTCGCACAACTGAGGCGATATTCCAAAGGCGCGCAGTTGGGTTAGAAGACGCTCGTGAGGGTACAGGATTTATGAGTCCCTGCTTCCAGGCTATTGGGAAGATGCCTGAGGTCAGAGAAAAGTTAAAAATATCCGTTCTTGTGGGCAGTAATGTACAGATGAGGAAACTTATCATTTGTATATTAATACTGTCGTTTTCTGCAGCCGCTGAATGAAATCGCGCTGCTGACTTTTCATTCATGTTGAAGCTTACTGGATATAGAAATAATTTTTGTTTGTACCAACCACTGGTACTTCAAGAGAATTAATGGTCTGCGTCCTTGTGCGTTGGTCAAGTAGAGTTGTAGGCGTGGCGAAATACTCATTCAGATTCTCAACAGAAACTGGAGGTTCAGCTGCAGACACATATTTGTCTATTCCTAGCCATCGTACATTTTTAAACAAGCCGGAGGATCTTTGAAAGTCCTCAGTTAATGAATAGACTGACTTATTTTTTTGCATTTCTCACGAATTGACGAATTCTGTTGCGTAGTTGCTTGATGGCAAGATAATTCTCACAGATAGTGTGCCGTTTACACTTCGTGTGTAGTGCATCGGTGATGCTCATAAGTAGTTAAAGTTAATCGGTAAGCGATGGTGCAAGTTTTATATTGACTCTTACAGATTTTATAGGACCGTGTTTATAGCATAAATGATTGAATCTCTCAGTGAAATTAAATGCCTAATAATTTATGTCAAAGATACTTTCTGTCACTGCCTGCCAAACAATATCATACGCATCAGCTGTAAACTCAGTCATATCAGAATCTCTAAGAATGGCCACTTGCAGCTTGTTCTTTTGACATTGCAACGAGTAAGTCATAAACATTCCATCATGAGCAGGTAGGCCAGGTGTAAATTTGGAGACATGCTTGCAAAAATAACGATAGAGGTATGAGTGTCTGTTGTATGATGAGTTGGCTCAAATGGAAGTAATGTAAGGTATGAGCAGGAAAGTATATGCATGAATTTTGAAACAAAATGATTTTTATTTAGAAAATTTATGTTCACATCTCTGGCTACAATTATATGTTCATACAAAGACCCAGGACCTGAGAGTGCGGATTCGAAGATAGAGAGCTGTATGACTTCGGGGGTGTGGATTGTATATTACACAGCTACGATACTTTCTCTTGAGAGGTTTAATTTCAATGAACATGTACACTGAGTTGATAAAAGTCATGAGATACATCCTGATATAGTATCAGACCTCCTTTTTCCCGGCACAGTGTAGCAGCTCGACACTGTATGGACTCAACAAGTCGTTGGAAGTCCCTTGTAGAAATATGGAGCCATGCTGCCTCTATAGCCGTCCATAATTGCGAACCTGTTGCCGGTGTAGGATTTTGTACACGAACTGATCTCTCGATTATGTTCCACAAATGTTCAGTGTGATGCATGTCGGGCGATTTGGATGGTCAAATCATTCTCTCGAATTGTCCAGAACATTCTTCAAACCAATCAAGAAAAAGTGTGACCCAATGACATGGCGCATTGTCACCAACCAAAATTCCATCGTTGTTTAGGTATATGATGTCCATGAATGGCTGAAAATGGTCTCCAAGTAGCCGAACATAATCATATCCAGTCAACTATCGGTTCAGTTCCATGTCAACACAGCCCACACCATTATGGTGCAATCACCAGCTTGCACAGTGTCTTGTTCTCACCTTGAACACATGACTTCATGGGATCTGCGCCACATTTGAGCCTTACCATAAGCTCTTACCAACTGAAATCGGGGCTCATCTGACCAGGCAACGGTTATTCAGTAGTCTAGGGTAATATCGATATGGTCACGAGCCCAGGAGAGGCACTACAAGCTATATCGTGCTGTTAGCAAAGGCACTCATGTAGGTCGTCAGTTGCCATAGCCCATTAATGACAAATTTCGAGGCACTGTTCTAACCCATACGTTCGTCGTACATCCTACATTGATGTCTATAGTTATTTCAGGCAGTGTTGCTTGTCTGTTAACACTGACAACTCTATTCAAGCGCTGCTGCTCTCAGTGGCTAATTGGAGGCTGTCGGCCACTGTGTAAGTATTGGGACGAAGTCGTTTCTGCCCCACTCTCCATTGTTGCCAGATGTATCCAAGATCTCATCAAAGATGGCGGCGTGTAGACTTGGCAACAGCGCATGACGTCATCCAAGATAATGGCCATGACATCATTCAAGATGTCGGATTTTGGTGCGAAGTTTTAGTTTTGGAGAGAAGATAGGTCAATTGGGCTACCTCCACTAACCTAACTCCCCACCCCCAGAAAATGATAGGAAGTTTGAAGTCCATCAAGACAATGCAACCTCTACTAACCCAAGAAAATTGTGGGAAGTTAGGACATTTGGGCAACCTCTACTAACCTAAGTCACCCGACCGCCACCTCTTCCTAGGAATTGGCGAGAAGTTTGAATTTTGGAGGGAAGATAGGTCAATTAGGCTACCTCCACTAGTCTAAGAGAATGGCGGGAAAGAAAGGGCACTTGGGCTACCTCCACCAACCTAAGTCATCCAACCACAGAAATATTTTTACTGTGAACTGACTTTATATTGTCAACCATGTGCTGCTGACCAGACACTTCCTTCACAACTGACCCTATGGTTTTAATTTTATCCTGTGAATTAGCTGTTCTATTTGCGTACCACGTACTCTTTGCCTTCCTAATAACATTTTAAGTACCTTAAAATACTGTTTTAATGGGTATTCGCTGCTTGACTATGAGTACTTCTAACATTTTGATATAATTCCCACTGTGTTCTACATGATATCATTATCCCACTTGTCAGTCACATACGCTGCCTTTTATAGCTAGTATCCTGTTTTGAAAGTTCTTATGGAAAGCAACTGTCAAAGGGAATGAGAAATGCGTTAAGGAAAGCACTATATTTGTAATGTATGTTATCGGCACTATATACATCCTGCCACTCTTGTTCCTTAACGAGGTTTAAAAAGGTCTCTTTTTGCCGTTGGATTAGCTTTCCTACATAGCTTGTAATTATATGTAACATTTGTTTGAGTGCAAAAGCCTTTTAGTGTTAAAATTTGTGCATCATGGTCTGAATGGCCAATCACCCTTTTACTAACAGACTGCCCATTTAGTAATTAAGAATGAATAAAAATATTGTCTATGGCTGCGCTGTCTGCTCAGTTTCCCTTCATTGCTCTGACTAGTCAGTTGTCCAGTTCTTGATGTTTCTCCTAAACGGATATTTCATCTTCTATAAAATTAAGTAGTGATCAGATCTGTAATTAGCTCTCTGCATGGCTTGCTTAGTAATGGTGTAATCAGTTAATGATTTCTGCTGTAAAGAGGATCTTTCCCATGTGTATCTGTGAATATGTCTATGTGAATAATGTGTGTTCAGAAGTCTCAAGTTTTACTGGTTATAGAATTGTACAAGATTTTCTCCAAAACCGCCAACGCAATTTTCTCCGTATCTTCCTACTACTGCAAATTTAATTGCGGACCCACTCTTGCACTTACGTCTCTTGCTGTTAATCCTTTTTGATGGTTTTCAATCTGGGTGAGTAGGTGGTCTAATTTCTGTTAGAAATGACCTTTGGTTTGCTGTCATATCATCATTCGGTCCATGTACACGAATTTTAAATGTTTCAGTTCCATATAACTTGATAGTGACGGTGACGATTCTTTCATATAAAAATGCAGAGTCCTTGATGTAAATGCTCAGAGCTTTGTTAAATAGAATGGAGACAACTGCTCTTGGCCGATTATGTCAATCAACTCCATACCAAAAAGGAATACAAGTTCCAAATTTCTAATTTCCTTGTGCCTTTTTTCAGTTTCAGACAAAATAATTATGTCTACATTGAGTCAATTCATTTCATTCTCTACTTAGATGTATTTATTTGTCATGTCCAGACATTGCTTCCACTCACTTGAGTCAGACTTCTCCAGTTTTTATTTCTTTTTTCCTGGCTTCAACTGGGCATCTCTTACTTTTTCAACCACAACGGTGTTATGTTGCATGCCCAAGATTCTTAGCACAAATCTTGTAATCAGATACTATCTGGTTCTTTCTCTTTGTTATAGACATTATCTTACATTTATACACATTTAAAAAGAGCTGTCGTTCATAATGCTATTTGTTAATACTGTTCAAGTCTCTCCGCTTCTGCTGACGATCGCCCACTGAAGAAGCTTAAATGTAGATAACAGCATCAACAGCGAACAATCTTATAGTGCCGATGATCCTGTCTGATTAGTCGTCCATGTACTGTATACACTGTGGTCAGTAACAGTCTGAAAAGTTTGTATCGCTGTCGTAAGGTAGGTAGTGATAAGAAATATTTGTTAAGAAAAAAATTATATATTTTGTGCCGTTTCCGAGTTAATTAGCATTTAAGTTAGCCAATCAATCCGTTGCGTGCACAAATTCAAGCGCCACGAAGGTACAATTAGTTTCACTTGTTCTCATAGCGCACGAGACTACACAGCCTCTGTCTCGGTTTCGATTCTTACTACTGTATCATGCTCAATTTTTGTACTACGTCATTGTTCGGTTTTAGGAAACCAAACGAAGAACACGTTTGGTTACACATTCTCTGGCGGGCCGTTTAAATGCGAGCAACCAACGGCCTGATTGGCTAACGCCAGTGCTAATAATTTCGGAAATAGAGCAACGTATCGAATTTTTTTCTTAACAGTTATGTCTCAGCACAACCTACTCTAAGCATCCTTACCAGATTTTCAGACTGTTTTTGACCACCATGTATATTAAGAATATTACAAGTCATATTAAACTTCCTTGGGACACATCCGAAGTCATTTTCATTTCTTTCGGCTCTTCGTCACTTATTATTACGTACTGCGTTCCATTAGTCAAATTCAGACCGAGTAAGTCACATACTGGCGAAGATACTCCGTATGATTGCATATTTGTTAATAGTCGGCGATGTGATTCAGTGTCGAACGCAATTCAAAATCTAGGTAGATGGAATCTA
This sequence comes from Schistocerca nitens, assembly GCF_023898315.1. Taxonomy (NCBI): domain Eukaryota; kingdom Metazoa; phylum Arthropoda; class Insecta; order Orthoptera; family Acrididae; genus Schistocerca; species Schistocerca nitens. The sequence continues at coordinate 552,243,396 of NC_064616.1, read as the reverse complement.
CCTCTTCACCTGCATCTATTGTTGGAAAAATGTCGTGTATGAACAACGCAAGCCGTGTTACACAGAACCGATTTTTCCTGAATTCGTGGTAGTATGAGAGGCTTGTTTTTCTCCTGGAAGGTCGTAACGTTTGAGCTTAGAATGTAGTGTAGGATCCTGCAACAGGCATACGTCAGCGATATTCGTCTGTAATTCTGTACATCGGATCTTTTACTGTTTTTTGTAACGAGGACTGACCTGAACTCTTTTCCAGGCACTCTTGACTGTTGGCTGAGTAACAGGCTATCCATAAATATGAGACATGCGAGAGATGAGCTTAGTGACCTAGCCCTTTTGTTAAGTTAAATGTTTTATTTATCATATTTGAACAGGATTTGCACAAGAAAAGGAAACATCGCAAGAATTGCTTGCTTGACCATAAATGCAGATGCTAGACAAGCCTGCAGGTTGAGCTGTAGTATTTGACCACTAAAGGCGCTTGTGTAATGTCCTCAACATGCTGCAAGTGTTCTGTGTAGTTTTGAGTGCTTTATGTCGGAGGTATGTACATTCGAACGTTGGCAGATTGTAGGTGCTCGTAACGCGTGTGCTCAATAACCAAGGCAGCCGAATGTTTGGCGTTTCAAGAGGCACGATATCGAAGATACCGTATACATCGTCCATTAAGTCACAAACGGACGAAAGTGTGTGTTGACTGATCGAGACAGACGGCCATTGAAGAAGATTGCAGCCGCGCGGGGTAGCCGCACGGTCTTGTCGCCTAGCCACGGGTCGCACGGTTGCCCCAGTCGGAGGTTCGAGTCCTCCCTTGGGCATGTGTGTGTGTGTGTGTGTTTGTGTGTGTGTGTGTGTGTGTGTGTGTGTGTGTGTGTGTGTGCGTTGTCCTTAGCGTAAGTTAATTTAAGTTAGATTAAGTAATGTGTAAGCCTAGGGATCGATGACCTGAGCAGTTTGGTCCCATAGGAACTTACCACCAAGAAAAGAAGACTGTGGCGAAAAATAAGAGGACGACAACTGCAAAAGTCACTGAAGGATTGAATGTCGCACTCACGAACCATGTTCAGCACCAAAAGAACAGCCGGCCGCAGTGGCCGTGCGGTTAAAGGCGCTGCAGTCTGGAACCGCAAGACCGCTACGGTCGCAGGTTCGAATCCTGCCTCGGGCATGGATGTTTGTGATGTCCTTAGGTTAGTTAGGTTTAACTAGTTCTAAGTTCTAGGGGACTAATGACCTCAGCAGTTGAGTCCCATAGTGCTCAGAGCCATTTGAACCAACCAAAAGAACAAGAAGGGAGCTCCATAAGCAGGGAATCGCTGGGTGAGCTACAATTCCAAAACCAGTCATCAGTGATACAACTGCACGTGTTGTCAAAGCCATAAAATCTGAACTACGGACCAATGGAAGAAAGGCGTTTGTTCGGATGAGTCTTGTTTCACACTTTTACCGACCTGTGGTCGAGTTTACGTCCCAACAGTGAATCATAGTGGGGCTTCGGTGATGATATAGGCAGCCTTGATCCCCATCGAATGGTTCAAATGGCTCTGAGCACTATGGGACTTGCCTGCTGTGGTCATCAGTCCCCTATAACTTAGAACTACTTAAACCTAACTAACCTAAGGACATCACACACATCCATGCCCGAGGCAGGATTCGAACCTGCGACCGCAGCGGTCGCGCGGTTCCAGACTGTAGCGCCTAGAACCGCTCGGCCACTCCGGCCGGCTGAGACCCATCTTTACTCTGCAAGATCGCATTACTGCCAAGTATTATGTGACCGTTTTGACTGATTAAGTCCATCCCATGGTATAGCACTTGTTCCCCAGTGATGATGCGGACTGGTAGGATGGATTGTCACAGCTCCCCTGGACAGCACAGTTACCAGATCTCAGTATTATTGAGACTCTGGAGTCTGCTTTGGAAAGAAGGGGGCGTCATCGCTATTCAACTCCATCACCGTTATCTGAATTTGTCACTGTTTTGCTGGAAGAGTAGTATAAGATTCTCTTGAAAGCCCGTATTTACTATTCCAAGACTACTAGAAGCTGTTCTGAATACCAACAGGTTTCCTACACTGTATTACGCACAGTAATGTGTTTTGATTTTGTGTTTCCACATATTTGTCCAACTCCTGTACCTGCAGAATGCTCTGTTTTTTTAGAAAAATCAGTATTTCATGTTCTCTCATTTCCTGTTCTAAGTTATGTCAAAAGAGCTAAACATTCCTGACTCATTATACAACGTAAATATTTGTTATCGTGTTCATTTCGAAAAAAAATTGGATTTTGGTACAAGTGTAAGTGCTATTAGGTGCAGCAGGTCGGCTGTGCATATGTTAGGGTAACTCACTACCAGTAATCTAAGTTTCATTAACACTAGCTCTACTTAATCTGGTACACTAGACAGTTTCGATAGCTTCATTTTAAATCAATTTTTTATCAACATCAGCTATGCTGGAAACTGTGGAGGTACGTCATCACGAAATATCTTTGCAAACCTAAGTGCTCCATTTTTAAGATCTTAGTCACAGGCGGCAGATATGAACAAACTGTGTATTGCTCTCTGCCCTCCTCCGTAGCTGAGTGATCAACGTATAAGGCTGCCTTGCGAAGGACTTGGTTCGATTCTTGGTACTGCCTTGGTGGAGAGACTGTTACAGTGTGATGTCAACTAAAGAGCTACTGGAACGAGAAGTATTGTCTCGACGGTCTGGGAAGTCTGCAGAACAGCAGGAGAGCGGTGTACTGACAACATACCCCGCCATACAGCATCCGTATGACGCCGAAAGCAGAGTGTGACACGGCGGCTTGTCGACATGCCTTGGGCCTTCAATGACTGAACGAGGAGCACATTCTTTTGTATTGCTATGCATCAACAACTTCCTTGATTCCTCGAAACCGCGTATATCTTTGGTAAAAAAGTATAAATCACTCTAAATCTTGTTACTGGCTCTGTCCGACTCTAGTCGTCAGAAAGCTCACTGAGTTGATTCTTTACTATTTTCATTAGGTTATTTGTGAATTTAGACTCGAAGTTTCGTATTTCATCGAATGACAGAATTCTGCAACAGGTTCTAGAGCGCCGCTCTTGAGAGGTAATATGCAGTTGCATAGTCCGCATCTGAGGAAGGAGAAAGTATATTGTCTACAGACTTTCAAAATCTCAACACATATTACAAATCTTGGGGACTACTACCAAATGCAGCAAAGACAGAAGTCTGCCCATTCCATTCAAACAGCAGAATTGCAAACCAACAGCTCAATGTGAATTTCTGTCGACAGAGAATTAGACACAATTTACAGCCTAAATATCTTAGTGTCACATTCGATCTGTCATTAATATATTAAAAAAAAACCTGGAAAACGCTAGGCAAATGCTAAAGACTGGAAGTAACGTAATAAAGAAACTGGCTGGCACACCCTGGAGTGCTGAAGCTTCCAGTCTACGGACAGCAGCTCTGACACCAGTATACCCAGTAGCTGAATACTGTGCCCCAGTATGGCAACACAGTGCTCATGCAAGGAAACTAGACATCCATCTGAATGAATCAATGACAACCATTAGGGGTACACTAACATCCAACATCCACACCATCAGTAGCATTCCACTACCTGAATTGCAACGCCAGAAAGCAACCGACCGAGAATGGAGGAAGCTGCATCACCACGACTACACCGTTACCTTCCAATTCATACAGTCTTAAATGATCCTCCTCAAGACCGCTTGATATTACGCACTTTACTGTGGCATAATGGAAAAAAACAAGAAGTTTGACCTGAAAGAAGAGTGGTGCAGGAGATGGAATGCTGAAACAATAAAACATCAAGGTGTTCAAGATCCATCTGCCATCTACCAGGATTTGATCTGAAGAGAAGTGAATGGACACGATTGAATGGGATAAGAACCGTTCACGCCAAATGCAATGCTCTGTTGTACAAGTGGGGACTCTGGGACTCTCCAGCCTGTGCTTGTGGAGCCCAAGAACAAACCGTTCAGCATATTGTCAGAGACTGACCTCTCAGCAAATACCCAGGACTATTCAGTGATTTTATTAACGCTGCTCACTCTACTATCAACTGGCTTCATTCAGCAGATGTTTCCGAATTCAGATGATGCAATTGCTGAAAGGTTCAAAGAAAACTTGAGTTTGATTTCAAACACGTACCCGACTCACAATTATAGTTGGTGGTGAATTTAATTTACCCTCGATATGTTGGCGAAAATACATGTTTAATTCCGGTGGTACGCATAAAACATCATCCGAAATTGTGTTAAAACAGATCTCTCGACGAAAGATCCGTACTGGTTCAAATGGCTCTGAGCACTATGGGACTCAACTGCTGTGGTCATAAGTCCCCTAGAACTTAGAACTACTTAAACCTAACTAACCTAAGGACAGCACACAACACCCAGCCATCACGGGGCAGAGAAAATCCCTGACCCCGCCGGGAATCGAACCCGGGAACCCGGGCGTGGGAAGCGAGAAGATCCGTACTCAAAGACTGTAAAGTTGCACAGATCACACCAATATTCAAGAACGGTTGTAGGAGTAAGCCACTAAATTACAGGTTCATATCATTAACGTCAATATGCAACACGGTTTTGGAACATATATTGTGTTCGAACATTATGAATTACCTCGAAGGAAACGGTCTATTGACACAAAGTCAACACGGATTTAGGAAACATCGTTCTTGTGGAACACAACTAGCACTTTACCCGCACGAAATGTTGAGTGCTATTGACGAGGGATTTCAAATTGGTTCCGTATTTCTAGATTTCCAGAAGGCTTTTGGCACCTCACAAGCGCTTTTAATGAAACAGCGTACTTATGGAATATCGTCTCAGCTTTGCGACTGGATTCGTGATTTCCTGTCAGAGAGGTTATACTTCGTAGTAACTGACGGAAAGTCATCGAGTAAAACAGAAGTGGGTAGTGTTATAGGCCCTTTGCTATTCCTTATCTACCGGGTGATCAAAAAGTCGGTATAAATTTGAAAACTGAATACATCACGGAATAATGTAGATAGAGAGGTACAAATTGACACACATGCTTGGAATGACATGGGACTTTATTAGAACCAAGAAAATACAAAGTTCAAAAAATGTCCGACAGATGGCTCTTCATCTGATCAGAATAGCAATAATTAGCATAACAAACTAAGACAAAGCAAAGATGATGTTCTCTACAGGGAATGCTCAATATGTCCACCTTCATTCCTCAACAAGAGCTGTAGTCGAGCAAAATGTTGTGACCAGCACTGTAAAGCATGTCCGGAGTTATGGTGAGGCACTGGCGTCGGATGTTGTCTTTCAGCATCCCTAGAGATGTCGGTCGATCACAATACACTTGTGACTTCAGGTAACCACAAAGCCAATAATCGCACGGACTGAGGTCTGGGGACCTGGGAGGCCAAGCATGATGAAAGTGGCGGCTGAGCACACGATCATCACCAAACGACGCGCGCAAGAGATCTCTCACGCGTCTAGCAATACTTTTTTTTCAGTTCTAATAAAACCCCATGTCATTCCAAGCATGTGTGTAAATTTTTACCTCTATCTACATTGTTCCGTGGTTTATTAAGTTTTCAAATTTATACTGACTTTTTGATCACCCGGTATATACCTAAACGATTTGGGAGACAATCTGAGCAGCCGTCTTAGGTTCTTTGCAGATGACGGTGTCGTTTATCTATTAGTAAAATCATCACAGGATCAAAACAAATTGCAAAAAGATTTAGAAAAGATATCTGCTTGAAGCAAAAATTGGCTATTGACGCTAAATACCGAAAAGTGTGAGGTCATCCACATGAATGCTAAAAGGAATCTGTTAAACTTCGGTTACATGATAAACCAGTGAAATTTAAAGGCCGTAAATTCCACTAAATACCTAGGAATAACAATTGCGAGCAACTTAAATTGGAAGGAACACATAGAAAATGTTGTGGGGATGGCTAACCAAAGACTGCGTTCTATTGGCAGGACACTTAGAAAATGTAGTAGATCTACTAAAGAGACTGCCACACTACGCTTGTCTGTCCTCTTCTAGAATACTGCTGCGTCGTGTGGGATCCTTACCAGATAGGATTCACGGAGTACATCGAAAAAGTTCAAAGAAGGGCAGCACGTTTTGTATTATCACGAAATAGGGGAGACAGAGTCACTGAAATGATACAGGATTCGGAATGAACATCATTAAAACAAAGGCGTTTGTCGTTGCTGCTGAATCTTCTCACGAAATTTCAATCACCATTTTTCTGCTTCGAATGCGAAAACATTTTGTTGACGCCGACTTACATAGAGAGAAACGATGACCATAATAAAGTATGGGAAATCTGAGCTCGCACGGAAAGATACAGGTGTTCGTTTTTTTCCGCGCGCTGTACGAGACTGGAATAATAGAGAATTGTGAATGTGGTTTGATGAACCCTCTGCCATGCACTTAAACGTGATTTGCAGAGTATCCATGTAGATCTATCTTTGTGTCTAAAACCTTTAACGTATAATTGTAAAGCGTACATATTCCTCAATATTTGCTGTTGTCGCCACACGATAAACAAATAAAATCTTCCATATCTCACAATCACAGACATTGCATAGCTTTTTCTACTACTTTATGTTCAGTTACGATAAGGGCAACAAAACTGTACGATCTGACATTCTTTATAAGACCTGTTGCTGCTCTTTGTTCATCACATTTATTAGCCGTTCGATTTATATTTGTCAGATCCTAAGTAGCATGAACGAATGTTTCTTTAAGAGCAGAAATGGCGTCTTCCCCCAACCCCCCAGCTTAATGCGTTGAGTTTAGTAGCTGTAGTAATACTAGAAAATACGCCAAGTACTAGTTTTTAAAACCAGCTAGGGTAACATTTTGTGGACAAAACATTTATAGACATTCTCAGCTGTTTCGAAGAACAGCGTACTTTTTTGGAGAACCTCTGCAGCGTCTTAAAGCACTCAGTTTATACTGCAACTTCCACATCGGAGAAAATAGTTATAAGGTGAGTCTTGATTTTTTTTGCACACTATTGTACTCAATAATTATGACAAAAGCTTCGCCGTAGCCTTGACCGTTGACAGTTGCTTAGATCTAGTCCGTTTCCTTCAAAAGATTCAGTTATTCGATGTTATAATCCTAATACAGTCTGACTTCGACCTCTGTAAATGACTGAAAAAACTGTGTAAAAACCGATTCACGTGTCATTAACTCTAAAGGATTTCCAAAATCATTTATGACTATTTTTATGTGCTTAAAAGATCAGTTAACACATCGATTTTACGAATGCTTTGCGCCGTGTCATATATGACCAATAAAAATTCTGCATTTTGATACTCTTGACTTATTTTCTGTATGCCTCGTTTTGCCATCGAAGAAATAATTTCGTTCTGAGTTAGAAGACCTAGGTACCTTACAGAGCCATTTCGTTTATGCAGTAACTCTTTCAGTGATGTACCTTCGTTTCAGCCCGTGATGTTTTTTCCTCGAAACGGAAAGACTGATCGTTAATAAGACATTAATTTCAATTTCCAAAACATTTCGCCGAAAACTGCAGTCTTCTTTTACATATTCTGGTAATACCAAATGGTTACAATTAAATTGCAGCTACTCACTGAGGTCCAGTGCGAGCTATAATTATCGTATGGCAGAGAAAATTTGTAGATATGCTAGTGCGTTAATGCGGAATAGATCAACGCCGGAAAAAAATTAGTTCTAGTTTTGGGCACCAGTGCTCCGATTACAAAGGGATGGGGAAGGAATTCGGTTATAATCTTTTCAAAGGAACCGTCCAGGCATTTTTCTGGGAAAACAGTAACCACGGAAAACCTAAATCTGAACGGCTGGACGGAGATTTGAACTGTCGTCCTCCCGAATACGAGTCCCGTGTGCTAATTATTGCGCCAAGTCTCCCGGTAACATTGAAGCAGACATTAAAATTATGCTTAAGGGGATGCACAGGACGAAAACAAAACGTATTTCGTATACTGCCACACGCACAGAACGGATATAAAACTTGTGAAAATAGTGCCTAATGAATAAGAATGTCGTTGATAAACGAAGTGTACAGTGTTTTTGTGACTGCGTTTTCACATGAGGAATTCCTATATGAAGAGAATAACACCGAAGCCTTCGAGTACTTGCGGAGAAATAATTTCACTCACCATCTACAGCCTGTAACTTTTCGTCAGTCTTAAAGACAACTATGTTGTTGCAGATGACAAGCTACTCAGCCACATTCCATGTAAACTAATAATAGACATAAAAACATAACAATTGTAAAAATGAAAATTTTGGGTTTATATTTTCATCATTATTCACATTTTTCAAATATTTAAAAGAAGTTCTGATGTTTAAGGTACTCTGAAACGTGTTCGGAGGAGGACACAAAAAACTGTAACTTCAGAATTCAGATGAAACCCATTCCCACGATTAATTGATAATTTGCTGCTACACTAACCAGAAATCGAGTTTAGGTTTAGGAATACGTAAGACTAACCGAAATATCAAAATATTTAGAGATGAAGAGATGTCAACTGACGTTCGCGTACCAAGGACCTGGTCAGGCAAACAAAAACTGCGGAGACTCTGAGCAACCTAATGACATTCTACTAAAATTAGTAAGTGTTATCAACGCATTAGACTAACAACTCAATTTTGACACATGGTGATAGTAAATCGTGTTTGGTTCTTAAACAAACTAGTTCAGTACACTTCATTATTATTTGCGCAGTTCTAATATGCCTTTAATGTGGCGTTGGTATTGGAAATTAAACTCATACTTCCCGAATCTGTGCAACATTTCCCATTTATAACACTAGTGAGAACCTATGTTTGCTGTTCCACACACGCTCGGCGGAACACCTAACATACGAACTAAAAACCTACACTGAGGGAAAAAAATCTCAACTCCAAAAAATAATAAATATACAGTAATGAAATTTGTGGAATACCTTTGTCTAGGTAAAATATTTTCGTGATTAGCACTACAAGAACACAGGTTAATGTAAGCGCGAGGTAAGCCACTGCAAATGGGAGATACTGGTACACTAATAACCGGTGGAACCTATAACACTATTTGTTTATGGTTTGATTTCTTGCTTTAAAATTTTAGCAAATTGGTACTATATTTTCTGTATATGTAAAGTAAAGTGTCCTACACTGGAGATTGAAGTTCTTTGCTTTGTATGTACGTAATGTACGTAAAATACTGTGTAAATTGTTTATTAAGTTGAATAATTCTCTGATTACAATTTGTATTTAAAATATTTATGCGTATAAACTGTTCATTTTTATGTAAATTTGACAGTTGTAAGAAATGGTCAGGCTTAAGAACAATGTAAGAAATAGGTGTTATGTAAAAGCCAGTGTGTTTTTGTTGAAAACGAAAGTGGCTCTGTGGAGTGGAAAAAATGGCAAGGGCGAGACACGCTACCTACAGAAACCGCGGGAAGTAAGTCACACAGTCTGTAGGCAGCACTGACTGAGGCAACACACTCGTGGAGCAGCAGAAGCTTTGTTTGCAAATTTGCACAAAATTGCCTCGGGTGAAGACTGCAAACAGCTTACGGCTTACCTGCGAGTTGTTGGGCTACAGTAGGTAAAACTGACGACGCCAGGAAGAGAAATTGAGCCCATACAGCAAGATACTTGCAGGCCGTGCTACGGGTAGTGTAGCCGTCATACTTGTTCCCCACACACAATCCTACAGCCATCAGATGAGATTTATTTTTGTATTTTACTTTTGTACAGCGTGAACCAATAATTTAAATTGTGTTTTAATAATCATTCTTGAACATTAAAGAAAATGATTCACCCTGTTATTTCATCCTAATCATACACCTACACTACTGGCCATTAAAATTGCTGCACCACGAAGATGACGTGCTACAGACGCGAAATTTAACCGACAGGAAGAAGATGCTGTGATATGCAAATGATTAGCTTTTCAGAGCGTTCACACAAGGTGCTGACATGAGGAAAATTTCCAACCGATTTCTCATACACAAACAGCAGTTGACCGGCGTTCCCTGATGAAACGTTGTTGTGATGCCTTGTGTAAGAAGGAAAAATGCGTACCATCATGTTTCCGACTGTGATAAATGTCGGATTGTAGCCTATCGCGATTGCGGTTTATCGTATCGCGACATTGCTGCTCGCGTTGGTCGAGATCCAATGACTGTTAGCAGAATATGGAATCTGTGGCTTCAGGAGGGTAATACGGAACGCCGTGCTGGATCCCAACGGCCCCGTATCACTAGCAGTCGAGATGAGAGGCATCTTATCCGCATGGTTGTAACGGATCGTGCAGCCACGTCTCATCCCTGAGTCAACAGATGGGGACGTTTGCAAGACAACAACCATCTGCACGAACAGTTCGACGACGTTTGCAGCAGCATGGACTATCAGCTCGGAGACCATGGCAACGGTTACCCTTGACGCTGCATCACAGACAGGAGCGCCTGCGATGGTGTACTCAACGACGAAACTGGGTGCACAATTCTGTTTACAGCATCATGATTGTCGCATCTGTGTTTGGCGACATCGCGGTGAACGCACATTGGAAGCATGTCGTCATCGCCATACTGGGGTATCACCCGGTGTGATGGTATGGGGTGCCATTGGTTACATGTCTCGGTCCCCTCTTGTTCGCATTGACGGCACTTTGAACAGTGGACGTTACATTTCAGATGTGTTACGACCCGTGGCTCTGCCCTTCATTCGATCCCTGCGAAACCCCACATTTCAGCAAGATAAGGCACGACCGCATGTTGCAGGTCCTGTACGGGCCTTTCTGGATACAGAAAAAGTATTTCACCAATTGAAAACGTCTGGTCAATGGTGGCCGAGCAACTGGCTCATCACAATACGCCAGTCACTACTCTTGATGAACTGTGGTATGGTGTTGAAGCTGCATGGGCAGCTGTACCTGTACACGCCATCCAAGCTCTGTTTGACTCAATGCCCAGGCGTATGAAGGCCGTTATTACGGCCAGAGGTGGTTGTTCTTGGTACTGATTTCTCAGGATCTATGCACCCAAATTGCGTGAAAATGTAATCACATGTCGGTTGTAGTATGATATATTTGTCCAATGAATACCCGTTTATCATCTGCATTTCTTCTTGGTGCAGGAATTTTAATGGCCAGTAGTGTATATAGGGTTTCTTTCCCGGTGTTTGATTAACCCGAGTACCCTAATTTACAGACTTATGAAGTGCTAAGTTAATATAAAGAGGCACTATTTGAATTGTTTTTGTGCAAATAATGAAAAAGTTTTCTTAACTATTGCAAAGTGTTGTAGTAAAAGTTTGTTTACGTAAAATTCAGTCAGAGTGAAGCAAAGTTACCAAAATCTATTAAATGAATGCCGGAATGTGTGGCCGTGCGGTTCTAGGCACTTCAGTCTGGAACCGCGTGACCGCTGCGGTCGCAGGTTCGAATCCTGCCTCGGGCATGGATGTGTGTGATGTCCTTAGATTAGTTAGGTTTAAGTAGTTCTAAGTTCTAGGGGACTGATGGCCTCAGATGTTAAGTCCCATAGTGCTCAGAGCCATTTGAACCATTATTAAATTAATATACAGAGTTAGTTCAAATAGTAAGCTTTTGAAAGTAAATTCCACTAAGAAAGAAGTTGAAGTGAAATCTTCAGTATAAAATGTGTGTGCTTTTGTTTGTAAGTATGTTAGTATTTAAATTTGTTGATTAGGGAAAGCCGGCCGAGGTGGCCGAGTGCTTCTACGCGCTACAATCTGGAACCGCGCGACCGCTACGGTCACAGGTTCGAATCCTGCCTCGGGCATGGATGTGTGTGATGTCCTTAGGTTAGTTAGGTTTAAGTAGTTCTAAGTTCTAGGGGCCTGATGACCTTAGAAGTTAAGTCCCATATTGTTCAGAGCCATTTTGATTAGGGAAAGTGCTTTTCTAAAGGTTCCCCCTGGTCAAATTTATTTAGCTTCCTTGAAGTTATCTACTGGGCTTTTTCTCTTGTAAAAACATGATGTATAAGGGTGTAGTCCAACATTGTTTAAGTGGAGTAATATTTATTTGAAGAACCAAATTAAATACTAGCAAGAAAGTAGGCAAAATTCATACTTCTGCTTTTCCACTACTCCACTGTTTCATTGCCTGGATAGGCTGGCGTTCATTATTACATGTTTTAAAACACTAAATGAACATGGAACTGAGTTGCCGTAGCTTTAATATAATGCTATTCATACTACGTTTCTTTCCAACCGATGGTAAGATCTTAGGAAAAGAACTGAATACTGTGATTTACTTATCCATTAAGGACAACACACGGTCAAATCCTGTAAAAAGGGTAACTCTATTGACTAAATTTTCCTATAAACAGGACTATCCTCCCACAGTGTACTTTATTTGGAAACTAAGCTAAATTTTAGTAAGATGGTTATACGTGGCAACATAGAGACAGAGTTTCTGTTATTTAGGTAAAAGCATACTAAATTACAATATTAGTGGTAGGGTTATAAACCACCAGAATGTTGAATGTATGTAAGGCCATGCATTGCGTTTTACAGGTGCCGGAAGTCAGTTTACGGGATGGAGTTCCACGCCTGTTGCAGTTGGTTGGTCAATACAGTGACGGTTAATGCTGTATCTGGATGATGCTGCATTTGTCGTTTGATGACGTCTCGTATGTGCTCGATTGGAGGCAGATCTCACGATCGAGCAGGCCAAGGCAACATGTCGACACTCCGTAGAGCATGCGTGGTTACAACAGTCCTGTTGGAAAACACCCCCTGGAATGCTGTTCAAAAATCGGACCACAACAGTTCGAATCACCAGATTGGTATACAATTTTGCAGTCAGGCTGCATGGGATAACCATGACAGCGCTCCTGCTATCATACGAAGTCGCACCCCAGACCACAACTCCAGGTGTACATACAGTGTGTCTAGCACACAGACAGGTTGGTTGCAGGCCCTCAATTGCACTGCTTCTAACCAACACACGAACGTCACTGGCACTGAGGTAGAACGGGATTTCGTCAGAAAACACAACAGATCTCCATTCTGCCCTCTAACGAGCTCTCACTTCATACCACTGAAGACGCAAATGGCGGTGATTTGGTGTCAGTGAAATGCTCGCTGCAAGGCGTGTGGCTCTAATCTGTCCTTGAAGTAATCGATTTGTAATAGTTCATTGTGTCACTGTCGTGCCAAATGATGCTGCAGATGCGGTGTGATGCCCCAGAGCTATACGCAGAGCACGGCGGTCTTCTCTCTCGGTAGTGGCACGTGGACCCCGCAGCCCGGTGTCCCTGCGACCGTACTTTGTCTTGACCACTGCTGCCAGCAGTCATATAGAGTGGCTACATTCCTGCCAAGTCTTTCTGTGGTGTCGCAGAAGAAACATCCAGCTTCTCGTAGCATTATTACACGAGATCGTTCAAACTCAGTGAGGTGTTGGTAATGGAATCTTTGTCACCTTGAAGGCATTCGTGACTAACATCAACTCACCACGTGCAGTCTCAAAGGTAATTAACGCTCATCACCATTTTAGGGTGTATTTGGAGCAAACCTGATTTGTATCCTCATAGTGGCGCTACTAGCGCCAGTCATATGCGACTGGCGATAATTTGAAATTTGGTAGAAATGGTCAGCGACGGCGGAGTAAGAAGAAAAAGCTGCCCACCCGTCAGAAAATTCTCGGGTTACAGTTCTCCGCACTGGAAGGGGAGGACAAAAGAGGAAAACTCCAACAATGCAATACATTACAATATCCAATACGGCGTAAGAAAACAGTTGGCAGCTTCCAGTCGTCTCGGAACGTCTCGAAATGGATAAATACAGGTCCTGTATGCTTTTCAAGGGAATCTTATACTATTCTTCCTGAAAAATAGTGACAAGTTCAGATAATGATGATGCCGTTGGATAGCGATCACTCACGTTCTCCGTGGCAGAACTGTTAACTTGCAGACTGCCCAGGGGTCCACAGAATACTACTATATGGCACCACACATCATCACGGAACCTCCGCCATGTTTCACTCCTGGGACGTAAACCCGGCCAGAAGCTGTAAACGGTGTTAAACAAGATTCAGCCGACCAACTGACTTTATTCCATCGTTCCGTAGAACAGATTTTATGATTTCGTCACGTTTTCCTGTTATGGGCATTTTCATCACTGATGAGTGGTTCTGGAATTCCTGTTCCCCCGGCAGTTTTCTACTTACGGAGCTCCCTTCCGTTTGTGTGTGTGTGTGTTCACGGGGATCGCAAGTGCGACATTCAATTCTACAGTGACTTTTACAGCTATCATGCTCTTATTTTACGTCAGAATCATTTTCAGTGACTGTCTGCGAAAGTCACAAACACACACTTTAGTCGGTGTTGTGACTTAGCGGACGATGTTTTCCCGCTTTCCCTGAACGCGGTAGAAATTTTCGATATGACGCCTCTTGAAACGCCAAACATCTCGGCTACTTTGGTTACGAAAGCATCTATGATACGAGCAACAATTTGGACACGTTCGAATTCACTTACCTGCGACGTATAGTCCTCAAAACGACTCAGAACACTTTTATGACCACGACTGAGACTTGCAACGTATTGAGTACATTACACAGGTCCGTTCGTAGTCAAATAAAACAGCGCAACCTGCAGGGTTGGCTAGCATCTGCTTTATGTTCAAGTGTTCAGTTCTCGGGGTGTTTCCATTTTCTAGTCCACGCCATGTACGGTGAGTTGACATACCTCCTGATATCGTGTCAGACCTCCTTTTGCTCGGCATAGCGCAGCAACTCGACGTGACATGGACTTAAAAAGTCATTGGCAGTCCTGTGCAGCCGTCCGTAATTCCGAAATTGCTACCGGTGCAGGATTTCAAGCACGAACTGACCTCTCGATAACGTTAGATGGGATTCATATCGGACGATCTGAGTGGCCAAACCATTCACTCGAATTGTCCAGAGCGTTCTTCAAACCAATGGCGAACAATTGTGGTCCGATGACATGGCGCATTGTCATCCATAAAAATTTCATCGTTGTTTCAAAAACTGAACATCAATGGCTGCAAATGATTTCCTAGTAGCCGAACATAACCATTTACAGTCAATGATCGCTTCAGTTGGGCCAGAGAACCATGTCCATTCCAGCTCACACCATTATGGAGCCACCACAAGCTTGCACAGTGCTTCGGACCACGGCTTCGTGGGGTCTGCGCCACACTCGAACCCTACTATCAGCTCTTACCTACTGAAATCGGAGCTCATCTGACCAGGCCACGGTTTTCCAGTCATCTAGGGTCCACTAGGGTCCAACTGATATGATCACTAGCCCTGGAGAGGAGCTGTAAACGATTTGGTGCTTATAGCAAAGGCACTCGAGTCGGTCGTCTGTTGTCATAGACCGTTAATACCAAATTTCGCTGTCCTAGCAGATGCGTTCATCATACATCCTACATAAATTTCTGCGGTTTCTTCATACAGTGTTGCTTGTCTGTCAGCACGGACAACTATACGCAAACGCCGCTGCTCTCGGCCGTCGGCCACTGCGTTGTACGTGGTGAGAGATAATGCCTGAAAGCACACTATTCTCGGCCCACTCTTGACACTGTGGATCTCGGAATACTGAATTCCCTAATTATTTCCGAAATGGGATGTCCCACGCATCTAGCTCCAACTATCATTCCGCCTTCAGTATGTTAATTCCCGTCGCCTCGTCGGAAACCTTTTCACATGACTCACCTGAGTGCAAATGGCGGCTCCGCCAATGCACTGCCCTTTATACCTTGTGTACGTGATATAAACGTCATCTGAATATGTTCATATCGCTTTTCCATGACTTTTGCATCCCAGTGTATGTAACTGTTCAGGGTCTTGCAACATGCCTTGACTCAGAAAAAATGTTCAAATGTGTGTGAGTTCTTAAGGGACAAAACTGCAGAGGTCATCGGTCCCTAGACTTACACACTACTTATACTAACTTAAATTAACCTATGCTAAGAACAACACACGCACCCACGCCCAAGGAAGGATTCGAGGCCTCCGGCGGAAGGGGCCGCGCAATCAGCGACATGGCGCCTCTAATCGCGCGGCCACTCCGCGCGGCCTTTGACTCCGGAAAAGGGCTTGTTGCAGCAAGACAAGTATCCATATGGACAGGGTGACACCATCTGGAGCACCATGGACTATGTGCATGGAGACCATCGTTGCGGCTTCCCCTTTGTCGTGGCCATACAGAGAGGCATGTAGACATTGGCGCGACCAGTGATAACAGTGGATACAGGAAAGGCACCACGTCGACTCTCCAGACGAGCGTAGAACGTCCTTATGCGCTGATCCGTGTGTGGAGACGCCGTGGAGAACCAACAATGTGCGACTGCTTTCGTGATCGTCATGAGGGTTGAGAACCTATCGTGATGGTATGGGCTGCCACTAGATACATAACAAGGAATGAAGGTGTTACATTTTTGACGTGTTAAGGATGGTGGCCGTGTCCTACCTTCATGATTTCCATGACGTAATCTCTCAGCAAGCTAACCCAAGACCACATGATACCCCTGCTAGCCGTGAGTCATTAACGAGGATATTCAACTGTTCCTCTGACCAGTACGTTCTGCAAATCTCTACATCTACATACCTGCTCTGAAATCCACCATAAGTAGCATGGCTGAGTGTACCACATACCGCTACTAGTGATTTTTTCCCATTCTACTAACAGAGTGAGGGAAAAACAACTGTATACTTGAAAAAAGAGACAGCATTGGTCGTATATTTTTACTATTGCAGAATCGATTTTCTGTCACTGAGTGACCATCTTCAGTGCTATATTGTATAACTTAAATTGGGATGCACTGTTGACACTATGCATTACGGCGATCACCGGTGATCGCCGTAATGCATAGTGTCAACAGTGCATCCCAATTTAAGTTATACAATATAGCACTGAAGATGGTCACTCAGTGACAGAAAATCGATTCTGCAATAGTAAAAATATACGACCAATGCTGTCTCTTTTTTCAAGTATACCTGTTATCTGGTCGTTGTGCACAAGACAACATGGAGTCGCCAATCAAGAAAAACAACTGTCTATAAGCCTATAAGCCTCTGTACAAGCCCTAATTTCTCTCAAAAAAAAAATGAAATAAAAGGTTCAAATGGCTCTGAGCACTATGGGACTTTACATCTGAGGTCATCAGTCCCCTAGAACTTAGAACTACTTAAACCTAACTAACCTAAGGACATCACACACATCCATGCCCGAGGCAGGATTCGAACCTGCGACCGTAGTGGTCGCGCGGTTCCAGACTGAAGCGCCTAGAACCGCTCGGCCACACCGGCGGGCTAATTTCTCTCCTCTTATCTCTGTACTTATATGAACATGTTGTCTGTTCTTTCGGACATGTCCCGACCAGGCTCGAACCCGGGACCTCCCGCTTACATGTCACACGCTCTATCCCTCTGAGCCACCGAGGGCACAGAGGATACTGCCACTGCAGAGACTATCTCGCTCACGCCTCCCTCGAGACCCACATTCCCACCTTATATGTCCACACACTACATTCGTAGTGTCCCTACCCAACACACTCATTACTCGTGGAAGACATTCCTACCAAGTCCCGTAAGGGTTCGGGTAATACGTGTGCATCTTCACAGAAGAGGAAGGTCATGGCCAGTATTGCCAGAACTATATACTTATGTGAATATACTTACGGGGCTTGGTAAGAATGTCTTCCACAAGTAATGAGTGTGTTGGGTAGGGACACTGCGAATGTAGTGTGTGGACATATAAGGTGAGAATGTGGGTCTCGCGGGCGGCGTGCGCGAGATAGTCCCTGCAGTCACCCATTATCTGTGCCCTCGGTGGCTCAGATGGATAGAGCGTCTGACATGTAAGCAGGAGGTCTCGGGTTCGAGTCCCGGTCTGGACACGCATTTTCACCTGTCCCCATTGATATGTATCAACGTCCGTCAGCCGCTGAAGGTATTAATATGTAATTCTAATTACGTTCTTATATTTGTGGTCCTTGCACGAAATGTACCTTGGTGGCATTGGAACCGATCTTAGTCGGGCTCAAATCCAGATTCTCTAAATTTCCGTAACAATATCTCTCAAAAAGAGAGTCGTCTTCTCTCCAGGGACTCCCATTTGAATTGACGAAGCATTTTCGTAATACTGGCATGGTAATCGAATTTCCTGGTATCAAATCTATCAGCACACGTCTGAATTTCTTCGAGGTCTTCCTTTAATCCGGCTTGGTGGCAATCCGAGACACTTGAGTAGTATGTACTCCAGATGGGTTGAACTAGCGTTACATATGCCGTCTCCTTCATAGATGAGCTACATTTTCCCAAAATTCTTCCAATAAAACGAAGTCGAGCATTCGGCTTCCCGACTTACATTTCGTATCGTTTTGCAACGCTACGGTTAGATATTTTATCTATGTGCATGTGTCAAGCAGCATACTATAATGCTGTATTGGAACGTTACAAGGTTCTTTTTCCTACTCTCCCATATTAACTTTCACTTTTCTACATTTTGCAGCAAGCTGCCGTTCTTCACACCAACCAGAATTTCTGCCTTAAGTCACCTTGTATTCGCCTTTAGTCACTCAAGGATTACATCTTCCCATAGACTACAGCGTCATCACCACACAGTCGCAAATTGCTGTTCATCCTGTCCGCCGGATCATTTATGGATACGGAGAATAAGAGTGGTCCTATCACACTTACCTGTGGCATTCCTGCCGATACCCTTGAGTCTGAGGAATACTCGCTGTCGAGGACAACGTACTGGGTTCTATTACCTAAAATATCTTCGAGCCACTCTCATATCTGAGAGCCTAATCCATGTTCTCTAACGTTCATCAGCAGTCTGCAGTCGGGCACTGCGTCAAATGCTTTCTAGAAATACGGAATCTGCCTGTTGCCCTCCATCCATGGGTTATAGGATATCATAAGAGAAAGGGGTAAGCTGAGTTTCGATCTCGTCCATTGAAAACGTGTGGACTTGAGTTCGCTAGATAGTGGCAAACCATCATCCGCCAGGCATTACGTTTGATGAACTCTGACGTAGAACTGAAGTATCAGGGAATGACGTACACTTATCTCGCATCCTAGGTCAGTTCGACTCGATGCTCAGCCAGGTTAGAGCCATTGTTGTGTCAGAAGTGACTACTGCGTCTACTAAATTTCGTATCTAGGTCATTTACAAATTTAATCACGTGTTTTTACTATTACACAGTGTACGCGCAAGAAGTAAAGTTTCGTTTTTTCCTACCCTTCTTGGTGTCATAATTGTAATGTCTAGAGGTTCAACATCACATTCTTAACGGCCCAAAATCCATTTGGTACGGATACCACAACTGTAATACGGATACTCAATCGATGGTTCTGGAGCGCCAGACTCGATGACCTGCAGGGACTCAACGGGTAAACGTCACTAGCCCCTGTTCCACAATACAGCTGTAAACCAAAGTGTGTTAAATACATTTGTGAGCATAGCCCCGTTTTACAATACAGCTGTTACCCAAAGCGCGTGACATACAGGTGACAATTATTGAACTATATGAAAATAAACGTAAATTAGTTACAAACTAGGGTTGCGCACACTTTATTCAACATGTAAATCTCACTACTGACATTCGGATTTAGGTTATGACATGTTCAATATGCCTGCCATCATTGGCGCAGACAAATAGCGAAATTCTGCATGGCCCGCTGAAGTGTCGGAACACCGATACTGTCGATGACCTCCAAAAAGGGCCATTTTCAGTTCAGCAACAGTTTTGAGGTTGTTTCTGTAAACCTTGTCTTTAATATAGACCCACAAAAAGGAGTCGCAAGTGTTCAGATCCGGAGAATATGGTGGCCAATCGAGGCCCATTCCAGTGGCCTCTGGGTACCCCAGACCCAGAATGCTGTCTCTAAAGTGCTCCTCCAGGACATTGAACACTCTCCTGCTTCGATGGGGTCGAGCTCCATCTTTCATGCACCACATCTTGTCGAAATAAGGGTGACTTTGGATAACGGGGATGAAATTATCTTCCAAAACCTTCACGTACCGTTTGGTAGTTACCGTACCGTCATGGAATATCGCGCCGATTATTCCGCGACTGGACATAGCACCAAGACAGTAACCCGTTGAGGATGAAGAGACTTCTCGATCGCGAAATTCGAATTCTTAGTCCCCAAGTGCGCCAATTTTACTTAATGACGAACCAATCCAAATGAAAGTGGGCTTCGTCACTAAATCAAACCACATTCACATACCAATTCCCATCACGCCCTGCGGCCAACTGTGCAGTTTGAACGTCTTAGCGCAAACCGTTCGGAAGTTATGACGATTTTATTTCATGTAGTTCACTAATTGTCACCCTGTACAGTTGTGAACGTATATCAACACAAATCTTAATTTCTATGTTTTCATTTTCCATCTTATTTTAATATTTCATTTCTTTTCCCTTTCTCTCTTTAGGACGTCAGTGTGATTCCATGTCCTCGGGGGACCAGGGCACTGTCGCAGTTGCCCCAACGTAGTTACACACCTAGTGTAGTGGTTGAAGACTTCACGATTTCCTTTTCATAGCCAAACGAATTTTATATAGCATCTTCCCATTTATAGTCCTATGCTTTATTTTAGAGCTATTCTGCAGTGGATGATGTTTCGTTAGAAGTTTATTTACAGAGACTGTACACCGATGTGCCAAAACATTATTACTACCTGTTTAATAGCGCCTTGACCCACCTGTGGAACGCAGTACAGCAGAGATTTGTGTGCCATCGATCCGACAAGTACTTGGTACGTTTCCGGAGGTAAGTGGCATCAGATGGCTACACACAGGCCACGGAATTTCCGTAAATTTCCAGCTGGTAGTATGTGGGCGTGAAGCTGGCGCGCAATGGAGTAGTAGATGTTGCTGCAGTAGGTTCAGATCAACGGAATATGGTGACCAAGACATCAACGTGATTTCACCATCTTGCTCCTCAAACCAATGTACCAAGATCATGACCTTGTGACATGGGCATTTATCCTGTTGAAAGACGTCCTCTTCGACCATTCGAACCCGTTTTGACCTCTGTAAGAGACTTCTGATTTGATTGGGTGAAAACATTTCGTCCAGTATTCGATTAATTTCACTTGATAAAAGTGCGTATTTATTAATTTCTTCGTCGTGCAGACCTCATTTCCTTGAAGACAACTTACTTCGGAGATCTGTATCACGTGCTCGCAGTTTCACGCACAAGTTTCTCAGATGAGCATTCAGATGATGGCTCTAAACACTATGGGACTTAACATCTCAGGTCATCAGTCCCCTAGACTTAGGACTACTTAAACGTAACTAACCTAAAGGACATCACACACATCCATGCCCGAGGCAGGATTCGAACCTGCGACCGCAGCAGCAGCGCGGTTCCGGACTGAAGCGCCTAGAACCGCTCGGTCACAACAGCCGACTGATGAACATTTCTCCACTGTAATAGCACTACGAAATTCTGTAAACTGGCTTTATCTGAATCATTACTACAAATTAATCTGTAAATGTACACTTACCAGCGCTCGTCTTACGTGGTGAAAGCTTTTCTAAAGTGTCTATGCTTTCTCTAGGGATCTCACGTGATGTTGTACTGTCATTGGCGCTTCTACTACAAAGACAAATTAGACGATCGCTCTTATGCAACCGTTTCCACGATAAATTTACCAGTTTCGAAAGCGTGTCTCTAACACAATCCGTTTCTTTGGAATGACGAGGGCATATTCTAGCATTTGCAACATTCACAGCGTCTTTTCTGCAGCATTTCGACAGCAAAACCTTCTGCGGACTTGCTTCGCCAGGGAAAGCATGTAGTACTACTTCAGTCACTTCAGTCTTGCGAGTGTGAGAATTAGAGACAACAACAGCTCAACCTGGCATCCCTTCCATACATGCTATGCGACTACCATTGCGCTGGGCTGCAAACCGTTGCTGGGAAACGCCCGTGTTTACTGTATTGTTGTGGCGGTAAAATAATTTGCATTAATGTCGGAAAACGATCGATGCATATGATAGTTGTGCGACGTAATGGATTCTCATAATAATTATAATAATACAATTTAGAGTGGAAATCTCTGAACGCTTTGAGATCAGGACTGGCGTGCGTCAACGTTATGGTCTCTCACCACGCCTCTTCAACCTAGTGTTAGTCAAAGTCATTAAGGAATCAGAGAAAGAGCCGAAATTACAGGGATAGTGGAAGCCAGTGCGACTAGGACGACCATAGGATGAACTTGAAGTTGACTGTTTAGCCTTCGCGGACGACCTGGCACTACTTGCAGACAACGAAACTACGGCAATCAGGCAGGTAGAAGTGCTCATAGAGTTCTTAGAAAAAAGTAGGGCTATAGATCTCCTTCCAAAAACCAGAGTTCTTCTGCACGAATTTCTGCATACTGAATTTAAACGTAAAATATGGCAAGACCAACAGGGAAACACTTTTTAAATACCTAGAGGAAGAGCTCGAACCGACATGAGAGAAGAAAAAATGAAATGATCGGGAGGCCCCATGCGGGGAAGTTCGGCCGCCGTATTGCAAGTCCTTTTTAGTTGACGCCACTTCGGCGACTTGCGAGTCAATGATGATAAAATGATAATGAAGAACACACAACACCCAGTCATCACGAGGCAGAGAAAATCCCTGACCCCGCCGGGAATCGAACCCGGAACCCCGTGCGCCGGAAGCGAGAACGCTACCGCAAGACCACGAGCAGAGAAAAAAGAAATCACCCCCAACTACAGGTTACTGAAGATGAAGAGAGCCTTATACTAAAACATGCTATCTATAACAAAAAATTTCTGTCCACCTCCATCAAAATTCGTCACTACAATATTGTAATCAAACCTAAGGTGCCATACGCCTGCGAGACACTGACGCTACACACATAGGGCGACCTAGAGAAGATCCTCACAGAGGAAAGAAAAATTATCAGGAAAATTATTTGACCAAAACTCACAGACGAAGGATACAGGCTCCACTCCAGAGACACCACAGAGAAGTTGTTCAACATCGCAGCGGACATCGGAAAAAGACGACTAAAATTTTACGGCCACATAAGCAGACTCCCACAGACCAGACCCACCAACAGAATGCTCAGATACATACAGAGGCTCAAAACCACTACACCTTAGATGGCACAAGTCAAAAATGATCTGGAAAAAGTACAGGCAGATTCAGCGGCCATTACAGACAAAGGCGTCTATAGACACAAAATACACAAGTGGGAAGTAATGTCAGAGAAGGCAGCACCTAAAGCCCAAGGACCAAAGTGGACCGTAGAAAGGAAGATGGTCTTTAACGAATAAATGAAAGAGTACTGGAAGAACAAGTAGTCATAAATGCTTCGCGTGGTCTGATAAAGGCCTGTAACGTGTGTAATAATAATAATAATAACAATAATGACAATAATAATAATAATAGTAATAATTATAATAAAGGAAATTCATGCAGAGTAATGGATCCGTAAAAATAAACTTTTATGCCTCTTGCTCGTCGTCGAATATGAGGAGTCTAGGAATCCTACGTACTCGGTTCGCTAGACAAACAATTCAGACAAATCGTATTAATGAGTTTTATTACAAAATGAAGAAAGACAATAATTAACTTTGACTATTACACAGAAGTGTCGCAATGAAAGGGCGACATACGAAATAACCAACGTTCTTCAGTACAAACAATCCTAAGTCGCTGCTGTATAAGTGCCTAATCTCGAAGCTGATATAAACTGGGCCGCAACCAGTCGGTGGCGGCGCGTATGTCCTCTTCGTATAGCTGTTGCGTTGTCGTCCTGGAGAGGGGTCGGTCAGCGTGTCATTGGCTAACGTCTTCTCACAGCCATCTCTTCTCTATCGTTCCCGACTGGCGTGCTGGCGTATAACTTTACGTCGTAACATAAACGACAGTCAAAAACCACGAGCTTTTGAAGAGTTGACTGGTTACATTGAGGACGCCTTCCACATCTATAAAACAATACTGACCTGTGTATGCATCTCCGTCAGAGCGTTTCAGGTAGACTTCAACGGTGTGTTGTGAAGAAGGAAGACAGTTTGAATATAAAATGAAGTTATGTGTACTGTAATTTGTTGGTGGGTCTGTATCATGTCAAATTTATCAAACATTAACGCAACTTACACAAGTTAGGGTGGCTGAGTTTTGCATCTCTTTCAAATGGTTCAAATGGCTCTGAGCACTGTGGGGCTTAACATCTGAGGTCATCAGTCCCCTAGAACTTAGAACTACTTAAACCTAACTAACATAAGGACATCACACACATCCATGCCAGAGGCAGGATTCGAACCTGCGACCGTAGCAGCAGCGTGGTTCCGGACTGAAGCGGCTAGAAGCGCACGGCCACAGAGACCAGCGTTTGCATCTCTCTTTATGTGTGGGTTGAGTATGGAGGTCAATAGAAGAAGCCAAATATAAGTTTTTGCATATACCTGATTCTGAGTCCCTTTCAGATGAACTTATAGCCAGCTGCAATTTCTACCTTTGTCAATTCGTGTAACCTGATTTGAGATGGCTGAAATTATTACTTCCTTGGAGAACGAAGGTATCATGTGGATTGTGACTGTTTATTATTTTTCCTGAATCTATGTACACAGGATGGTTAGAAACAGTCTGAAAATCTTGTAAGGGTGTTGCAGGGTAGGTTGTGACAACAAATAATTGTTAAGAAAAAATTCGATACGTTCTACCGTTTTCGATTTAATTAGCGTTGAAATTAGCCAATCAGGCTAAGTTCTAGGGGACTGATGACCTCAGGTGTTAAGTCTCATAGTGCTCAGAGCCATTTGAACCGCTCAGCCCAGGCTCCTTGCCGATAACGTTTTATGTTTTGTTTACTCAAATCGAACAAACGTAACTTTTGCTAACATAGCTTAAATTTATCACTTCCGAAAAAGTCACGTCTTAGCTGGTAACAAGCATTTCAACAACTGGTATCTCACGCACCCACGGATGTCTGTGCATTACTGCATTTTACGCATGCAAGTGCCTGGATTTGGGATGGCCGGTGTGTCCGTGCGGTTCTAGGCGCTTCAGTCTGGAACCGCGCGACCGCTACGCTCGCAGGTTCTAATCCTGCCTCGGGCATGGATGTGTGTGATGTCCTTAGGTTAGTTAGGTTCACGTAGTCCTAAGTTCTAGGGGACTGATGACCTCAGGTGTTAAGTCCCATAGTGCTCAGAGCCATTTGAACCATTTTTGCTTGGATTTGGGCGCACGACGAACTGATTGGCTTACGTCAATGCTAATTACATCGGAAATGGCGCAACGTATCAAATTATTTTCTTAGCAATTATTTATCGGCACACTGTACCCTGAAGCAACCCTACAATTCAATGAAATGTTAGAATATCCTTTTTTCAGTGTCGTACAGCTACAGAAAATACTCCTAACTGCATACTACACGTTGCCGCAACAACTGGAGAATGAAATCACAAGAAAGAGAACGCGGAGGATGCCGAGTGGGAAGCATGAACCGGTTTGGGCGGAGGGCCGCCTCTGGACACTGGGGGACTGGGAACCAGCCGGCCTTGGCAGAGCCCCCTATACTCTTTTTGTTGCCAAGACTTTTCTTCCTGCGGGTAGCAAGAAGCTGCAATCGGAGCAAGCTCTGTATTTGTCCCCAGAAGCAACCACCGGATAGCTGGGTGAGGCACACATCACCAGCGCCCACGTTCGCGCACGTAGCGGTTTATTTTCTGGTCCTAGTGGGAAGATAGATGGTCGGACTGTCAGTAGCGCCATACATGAAAAGGACCGGTTTTGTGTTGACTTGCCCACTCCAAACCGAGAGCGGGTGACAGCTTCTGTGGCTAATTTGATTACGTTGTGTCAGTACGCTCTGCAGCGGCACGTATATTTAGGACCGTAATGAATTGAAAAACGGCGCAGGCATCAAGATTGAGGATTTTACCATTCGCGATAACCACTTCCAGGTACACCACACTGATTATCAATATTATCGCTAATTTTGTGTCATATTGATTCATCTCTAAAACATTCGAAATGAAAATAAAATTTTAAAAAAGCAAGGTAGTATAAGAAGAATTTATGAGGAAACTGAGAAAACAGTGACGGCAAATATCAAGAAAAATTTTGTTATATACATACACATTGCTAATAGTAATCGTCGTATACCGCTTGGGTCACGTCGTGATGTCTGGAGAGATTTAAAAGCCTGACTGAAAATCTGGAAGTCCCAATTTATAATTTCTAATTTTTACGAATTATTCAGCTCGATGTCGGAAGGTCATGAAAACGAATACTGCCGACGATATGTTTTCTGTATTTATCTAAATGCTACTAAAAATTGGATTTGCAGCTTTCCTTTCCCGACGAGTCCCAGACAAATGGTCTGAAGTGCCTTTACAGTCCGTTAGAATTCATTTCTTTTCATTTACTTTAATTTTTACTCAATTGGAATACTATATCAATGACAAAAGACATACAGCACATCATAAGGGATTTATATCTTTAAAAAAATAAGAATAATTTAAAGTGTAATTGTAAAATTTCCGAAAAAATATAATAAAACCGTAGTAATCCTAGTAATAATAATAAACATACGGTACATGATATGAATTTATTTCATTTTACTAATCCCGATGATTGGTAAGAACATATGAACCTGTCGGCCATAGACTATTAGTACAAAATTATCCTAGCTATCGACTGGAATAATATTGAAAAATCGTTGACAACCTAAACCTGCCATAGCACATTATAAATATAGCAGCAATTTATTTTCGCATCGACAGTGACTATGGGCGATAGAGATCTTGTGATTCCCGCCAACTCCAGATGCCGTAATAAAGGGATTATGAAATTTCGGTGTGGCCCTTCTGATCGATAGGATTATTTTTTATTGCATCTCTATAGATTTTAAACAGAAATTCTTTCCCCACTGTAATCTAATTACATACATTTGAAAGACGCTTTCTTGATTCACACCGCTGTAGTTTCTTTGTGATGAAATGAGATATACTGTCTCTCAGACTAACTAGATTATTGTAGTACACAGTCCATATTTTTATAATAAACCATTAGGCTGTGAATGACGAATTTCCATTCTTGTTTGATTTATCACCGCCTCAGTTGTGAATCGCAAACAAAGAATTCTGTAACTTATTTTCAACAAACCACAGTATATTCGTTATGAACAAACTATCTGTGGCTCTCACGTCGTGCAAAGTTAGTCGCTATCTTTTTCTACATCGTACTCATTGGATAGAAACATAATACAGTTTGCAGATAGTGAGAAATTTTCGCGTGCCGGAAAGCGGAGGTGAGGAATTGATATAAAGACAGTTCCATAATAGATCAGCTGGTGTTCTGACGAATACAACAGTGCTCCAAGTTCAAGCGCGGCAGGGTGTTGTTACAAATACCTTCTATTTGGCGCAGTTAGCAAAGCCCGAAAAGAGACGAATGTCAAGTTAAGTCAAGGGAGGTATTGGTCTCCGATCCAACATTGGTCTTATTTGCTATAGAAGGAATATTAATATATATTTATACATTTCGGCGACATTGTGGTCATTGTACACGGATTATTGATACAAGAAACTCTTCCAAATAATAATCATTTTCTACTTATTGTAAATGGTACTGCCGCGCGGGATTAACCGAGCGGTCTTGGGCGCTGCAGTGATGGACTGTGCGGCTAGTCCCGGTGGAGGTTCGAGTCCTCCATCGGGCATGGGTGTGTGTGTTTGTCCTTAGGATAATTTAGGTTAAGTAGTGTGTAAGCTTAGGGACTGATGACCCTAGCAGATAAGTCCCATAAGATTTCACACACACACATTGTAAATGGTACTGTTTATTTTGACACCATCATGATGAAGAGTGAATTCATTCAACAGTTATATGGTGTACTGAGCGGAATATTGACATTCATACAGTGTGGTAAGGAACATTAAGTCAACCAGACAGTCATCGATGGTGTTTTCTCTGAAAGCATCAGCTTACAGAACTTAGAACTTCTTAAACCTAACTAACCTAAGGATATCACACACATCCATGCCCGAGGCAGGATTCGAACCTGCGACCGTAGCGGTCGCGCGGTTCCAGACTGAAGCGCCTAGAACTGCTCGGCCAAACCAATCATGGGACAGCAGGGTCACCAGAGGTCAGCCACCGCAGGAGGCCATCAGTGACTAACGGGACTACGGGAGAATTATTCGTAGTTATGAAAAGCAATATGCAATGGACTACAGGACACTACTACACTCTGCATGATTTTTACTATCATGGCTTAATCAAAAAGTCTACAAATCTGCAATCGATTTCAACAATTAATATAACTATCCCACCAAACTTGGCGAAAATAATAATGTCAGGCAGTTAGTAACGGTCATACATGTGTTCGTAATAATGCGTCATTAGAATATTTAAACACCACTGCTCTATCCTCCAACCACCTAACTCCTCTCACTATAATATACCATTGACACCGTCACAGTGACATTACAGAGGAAAAAAAATGGCTCTGAGCACTATGCGACTTAACTTCTGAGGTCATCAGTCGCCTAGAACTTAGAACTAATTAAACCTAACTAACCTAAGAACATCACACACATCCATACCCGAGGCAGGATTCGAACCTGCGACCGTAGCGGTCGCTCGGTTCCTGACAGTAGCGCCTAGAACCGCACGGCCTCTCCGGCCGGCCATCGCAGAGGAAGGTCACATTTTAGTCTCACAACACGATGATCACATTACAAAATGACTGATTTAAAAGATTTTCGGAGAGTGTGTCTAAAACGCAAATACTGGTCATACATGTAGACGGTGGCAGTAGGTTTAGGGTCAGTAGCTGTGTACGATGCTGTCTCACAAGTAATTTTATTGTAAATTGAGTTTTCACTGCATTCTAAGTTTGGCAGTTGGATAACTTTAAGAAGGTAATCAAGTTCACACTCAACATATACCGTAATCCAACTGTCGACTAAAAGAAGAGTTGGTGTATGAGAGGAGTGTTCGGGAAGCACTGAGCGCAGGGATCCAGTTCTGGAGGGTCTGAGTTCACTGTCTGGAATCAGAGGAGAACGGCTGCAGGTTAGAACTTCGGGAGTGTCTGTTATCAATTTTACGCTTTTAATAGCGAGGCGGAAAGACATGACAAACAATATAAGGCAATAAAAGGCTGATGAAGCCTTCCAGATCTGCTACTTCGTCACTCCGCCGAATCTGCACATTAAGAATGCGCCGTGGAGGATTTGTGGAACGAATATTAGCCTCACAAAGTCATTCTGTAAATGAGAAACCGGTTCTTCATTCTTCAGTTACCTACTGCAAACACTCAATATCAGTTGCATATTATTCGGCCGACTTTCCCACTTCTCTGACACAAGTTGCAACCCTCTGCCGCTAGAGAGCTCCGAATTGTAGCGTGAAACATAGCAGTGTGTAACGTAACTATGTCGGTGCGTGAGTAACAGCGTGCTGTAATCGAATTTCGAATTTGAAGAGTTCGTCCACAGTCGGAGCATCCTCTCCTTCAGCATGACAATGCTAGGTCACACACGAGCGCTGCGACGTCTACAACAATCTGACGTCTGTTTACTGTCATCCATCATCCTCCATACAGTCCCGACTTGTCCCCATTCGTTTTTCATCTGTTTCAAAAATTTAAAGAACACCTTCGATGCAGGTTCGAATCCTGCCTCGGGCATGGATGTGTGATGTCCTTAGGTTAGTTAGGTTTAAGTAGTTCTAAGTTCTAGGGGACTTATGACCACAGCAGTTGAGTCCCATAGTGCTCAGAGCTATTTGAACCATTTGTACCTTCGATACTATCACTTAGATAGTGATGAAGCGGTGCAAGCAGAGGTAACGTTGTGGTTCCGTCAACAAAATCAAACATTTTACAGTGACTGTATCAACAAACTAGTCTCTCGTTGGAAGAAATGTGTTCGTCACCAGGATGACTATGTTGAGAAATAAATATGTAGACATGAAGAATAAAGATGTAGAATTTTAACAACGTTTGTTTTATTTACAAAATCTGTAAGAGTTTTCACATAAAGAAGTCGGACACTTTTCAGTAAGCTTCGTATTATTCGATAATATTGAAAAATATTTGTGACACAGTACATAGATATGGTAACGTTCCCGTAAAGTTCGACGCTGTGATGCTTGCTGTTCACTGGAACCCAGAGAGAGACATGCACGAACGGATATGAGTCGACACATAGCTTTATGATACAGCACTATTTCACTCACTTACAAATGCAACTGTTTATGATGGACTATAACAATCTTGACAGCAAATCTCCGCTGAAAATAAACCTTACCTGATGAGAATTTATGATATATTTGTTCTAATACATTGACAACATATTAACCTGGAGCGACAAGCTGAAAAGGCCGTTTTTATGGCCGTCTAACGGCTCTCCACACTGAGCGGTGTAAATAAGCGGGATTACCTATGACTGTGACGAGGTGCTCAATGGTCGATATACACCTGGGAGCGTGGCCCAGCGACACTAATATATCTTGTTAGAATTAGCTATTCGTTTTCATTCGGCTCATTCTTCATGCTAAGAGACCCACTATAATTCTCTATCATTCTTATTAAAGATCAAAATACATATTCATCTGACATGTCAGATTTTAACTCACAATGAAACTAAACACAGACATAACACCGCACTGAACACGCCTATAAACTTCCCCTTCATTGATCTGTAACACAACGAGAGGGCGATCAAGCGTATTATGCGGATTTTGGCGCAAACTTCCCACTTAATAACAAACGAGCTAACTTCTCCACATAAATCAGCTAAAGTGTGCAGCTAACTTTGGAAGGCAGATATACGGTGGGATCACAGTTAGAATGTTGAGGATCCTGTCACATTATTTGCAATCCGTAAATCACTATCGGGGCTATGCAGGTTACAGGCCAGCGACGCCATTTACTTACGTAATCACAATTTTATGTCTTTAAAAAGACTGTTTTCTTTAAGTCACCTGTACCAGGACAATATTACACAGGAGAATAAGACTACTGTTTCTATTCTTCTCGGTAACTTACGTCACTAACGCGGTGGCACTTGACCAGCCCGCACGGGGTAGCCGCGCGGTCTAGGCGGGATTCTAATCCTCCCTTTGGCATTGATGTGTGTATCGTCCTTAGCGTAGGTTAGTTTAAGTTAGAGTAAGTACTGTGTAAGCTTAGGGACCGATGACCTCAGCAGTTTGGTCCCATAAGACCTTAAAACAAATTTCCAATTTTAGCACTTGACCAGAAGATAGCCGGTTTGAATTCTGCTGGTGGAAGAAATTTTCATCACCACCATCACCAAGCGGAGGAAGGTGGTGGCACAAAGTTCCTGTTCCCAAGAGTTTGTGCCAGTGTCCTGGATTAAATTTTGTAACCTCTCCGTCGTGTCTCGTGAAGTGAGGGCATGTGACACTATCAATGGCTATCCGTCAGTAGGATGCGGATTGTAAGCCCGGTGGTCTGCTTGATGCTAATCGTGAGGAGAAGGCCTTGTCCTTGCTTCTGGTTTCACCCTCTTCCTTCACTTATCATATTACAACACAAACATGACACCAGGCTGACATCTTGAGATGTCGAGTATTGCGCCGGGTATCAGCGCCGTTCTCGCACGATATTTCAACAACGTGACTCTTTATCTTAGTGAGCTGCTACCTGAGCCTGAGGTATCAGCTGATGAAGATAATCAGTCAGATTGACGAAATCTCGTGCAAGAACGACGCCGATACCCGGCAGAAGAGCCGACACCTCATGATGTCAGCAGATCACCGGGACAATCTGAAAAATTAAGTGACACCATGCTATACACACGCCCGTTACAGTCACCTACACTCAGACGCAGCTCTCATATACCGCGTTGAAAGAGGTCACTTTATGCGCAAGACGAAAAACCTTCCCAATTAGGCGGCTGAATAGCCCCTTGACCACTCCCGGCTACCAACGGCATGCGATTATATCTCTATTTCTCTCTGTCCGGTGGTTTTAATGTCATATGAGCTACATGTTTACTTGCAATATGCGTTAACGACACTGATTATGAGACGTGAACAATATGATATCATATTACCATACGCAAACTGAACAACGAAATCCACCTAATCTCAAAGTAGCGTGATGCTGGCCTTCTCTTACTTTCGTTTTATTTTCACCTTGAGTATAAGCAGTAGTACTGTACATTTCGGCGTGTATGTAGTCTTCTAGAGATAAATTAGCGAAAGGATGTTTTTACAGTCTTTATGCAGGAACAGAGTTGAAATTTTCTCTGAAAACATAAATCCGGGCTCAGCATCGCAGACTAAGCTGTAATATCGTACTGTCACTTTCGAGCAGTGCTGGTGACAATGGAACTAAATTCCTGGTACTCTGCTCGTAGCCGTGCTCATTAGTCAGTCGGCGCAGTGAAAGGAGCCACACCAGAGAATGCACTGTTAATGCAGTGACAAATGCCGCTTGCATGACACGATAAAAAGCAAACAAAGAGCTGCAAAACTACGATACGACTGTGGTTTTAGCACATAACCATATTTGTGATGGTTGTGCCGGTGTCTATGCGCTAAAGTATTAAAACGACAACAAAGACTCATAACCTGACATTAAAATTTATTATGTGGAATAATTTATACTGCTGCATTCACTTTTTACTGATGTTTTATTAGCACAAAGCGTTCGGCAGCATGCTGCCATCACCAGGTGCATTATACAGTTCCTTATTCATCAGCTGATAGGTTATGTACATTAGCTATGTGTGCCAGTGGGGTTGTTGTTGTTGTGGTCTTCAGTCCTGAGACTGGTTTGATGCAGCTCTCCATGCTACTCTATCCTGTGCAAGCTTCTTCATTTCCCAGTACCTACTGGAGCCTACATCCTTCTGAATCTGCTTACTGCATTCATCTCTTGGTCTCCCTCTACGATTTTTACCCTCCACGCTGCCCTCCAGTACTAAATTGGTGATCCCTTGATGCCTCAGAACATGTCTTAACAACCGATCCCTTCTTCTAGTCAAATTGTGCCACAAACTCCTCTTCTCCCCAATTCTATTCAGTACCTCCTCATTAGTTATCTGATCTACCCATCTAATCTTCATCATTCTTCTGTAGCACCACATTTCGAAAGCTTCTATTCTCTTCTTGTCTAAACCATTTATCGTCCATGTTTCATTTCCATACATGGCTACACTCCATACAAATACTTTCAGAAACGACTTCCTGACACTTAAATCAATACTCGATGTTAACAAATTTCTCTTCTTCAGAAACGCTTTCCTTCCCATTGCCAGTCTACATTTTATATCCTCTCTACTTCGACCATCATCTGTTATTTTGCTCCCCAAATAGCAAAACTCCTTCACTACTTTAAGTGTCTCATTTCCTAATCTAATTCCCTAAGCATCACCCGACTTAATTCGACTACATTCCATTATCATTGTTTTGTTTTTGTTGATATTCATCTTATACCCTCCTTTCAAGACATTGTCCATTCCGTTCAACTGCTCTTCCAAGTCCTTTGCTGTCTCTGACAGAATTACAATGTCATCGGCTAACCTCAAAGTTTTTATTTCTTCTCCATGGATTTTAATACCTACTCTGAACTTTTCCTTTGTTTCCTTTACTGCTTGCTCAATATACAGATTGAATAGCATCGGGGAGAGGCTACAACCCTGTCTCACTCCCTTTCCAACCATTGCCTCCCTTTTATGTCCCTCGACTCTTATAACTGCCATTTGGTTTCTGTACAAATTGTAAATAGCCTTTCGCTCCCTGTATTTTACCCCTGCCACCTTTAGAATTTGAAAGAGAGTATTCCAGTCAACATTGTCAAAAGCTTTCTCTAAGTCTACAAATGCTAGAAACGTAGGTTTGCCTTTCCTTAATCTTTCTTCTAAGGTAAGTCGTAAGGTCAGTATTGCCTCACGTGTTCCAGTATTTCTACGGAATCCAAACTGATCTTCCCCGAGGCCGGCTTCTACTAGTTTTTCCATTCGTCTGTAAAGAATTCGTGTTAGTATTTTGCAGCTGTGGCTTATTAAACTGATAGTTCGGTAATTTTCACATCTGTCAACACCTGCTCTCTTTGCGATTGGAATTATTATATTCTTCTTGAAGTCCGAGGGAATTTAGCCTGTCTCATACATCTTGCTCACGAGATGGTAGAGTTTTGTCAGGACTGGCTCGCCCAAGGCTGCCAGTAGTTCTAATGGAATGTTGTCTACTCCCGGGGCCTTGTTTCGACTTTGGTCTTACAGTGCTCTGTCAAACTCTTCACACAGTATCATATCTCCCATTTCATCTTCATCTACCTCCTCTTCCATTTCCATAATATCGTCCTCAAGAACATCGCCCCTGTATAGAACCTCTATATACTCCTTCCATCTGTCTGCTTTCCCTTCTTTGCTTAGAACTGGGTTTCCAACTGAGCTCTTGATACTCATGCAAGTGGTTCTCTTTTCTCCAAAGGTCTCTTTAATTTTCCTGTAGGCTGTATCATGAGGTAACTCTCTACATCCTTACATTTGTCCTCTAGCCATCCCTGCTTAGCCATTTTGCACTTCCTTTCGATCTCATTTTTGAGACGTTTGTATTCCTTTTTGCCTGCTTCAATTAATTTCAGTATCTCTTCTGTTACCCAAGGATTTCTACTAGCCCTCGTCCTTTTACCTACTTGATCCTCTGCTGCCTTCACTATTTCATTCCTCAAAGCTACCCACTCTTCTTCTACTGTATTTCTTTCCCCCATCCCTGTCAATTGTTCCCTTATGCTCTCCCTGAAACTCTGTACAACCTCTGGTTCTTTCAGTTTATCCAGGTCCCATCTCCTTAAATTCCCACCTTTTTGCAGTTTCTTCAGTTTTAATCTACAGTTCATAACCAACAGATTGTGGTCAGAGTCCATATCTGCCCCTGGAAATGTCTTACAATTTAAAACCTGGTTCCTAAATCTCTGTCTTACCATTATATAATCTATCTGAAACCTTCTAGTACCTCCAGGGTTCTTCCATGTATACAACCTTCTTTCACGATTCTTGAACCAAGTGTTAGCTATGATTAAGTTGTGCTTTGTGCAAAATTCTACCAGGCGGCTTCCTCTTTCATTTCTTAGCCCCAATCCATATTCACCCACTACGTTTACTTCCCTTCCTTTTCCTACTGTCGAATTCCAGTCACCCATGACTATTAAATTTTCGTCTCCCTTCACTACCTGAATAATTTCTTTTACCTCATCATACATTTCATCAATTTCTTCATCATCTGCAGAGCTAGTTGGCATATAAACTTGTACTACTGTAGCAGGCGTGGGCTTCGTGTCTATCTTGGCCACAATAATACGTTCACTATGCTGTTTGTAGTATCTTACCTGCAATCCTATTTTTTTAATTCATTATTAAGCCTACTCCTGCATTACCCCTATTTAATTTTGTATTTATAACCCTGTATTCACCTGACCAAAAGTCTTGTTCCTCCTGCCACCGAACTTCACTAATTCCCACTATATCTAACTTTAACCTATCCATTTTCCTTTTTAAATTTTCTAACCTACCTGCCCGATTAAGGGATCTGACATTCCACACTCCGATCTGTAGAACACCAGTTTTCTTTCTCCTCTTGAGTAGTCCCCACCCGGAGATCCGAATAGGGGACTATTTTACCTCCGGAATATTTTACCCAAGAGGACGCCATCATCATTTAATCATACAGTAAAGCTGCATGCCCTCTGGAAAAATTACGGCCGTAGTTTCCCCTTGCTTTCAGCCGTTCGCAGTACCACAACAGCAAGGCCGTTTTGGTTAGTGTTACAGGGCCAGATCAGTCAATCATCCAGTCTGTTGCCCCTGCAACTACTGAAAAGGCTGCTGCCCCTCTTCAGGAACCACACGTTTGTCTGGCCTCTCAACAGATACCCCCCCCCCCCCCTGTTGTGGTTGCACCTACGGTACGGCTATCTGTATCGTGGAGGCACGCAAGCCTCCCGACCAACGGCAAGGTCCATGCTTCATGGGTGGAGGTGGGGGGTGGGGGGGAGGGGGGCAGTGGGGTTAAGAATAAAAAATAAACGTTTCTGTTGGCGATTTCATTTTGTGGCCCACAGAGCCCAAAGATATATACAGATGTTTTGTGAAAATGCTAAGTTGTGATTTACCTGTTACTGTGCTCTGTGTGCCAGAAGATGAAATCGCTAACAGAAATGTTTACTTTTCTATACTTAACCCCACTGGCACACACAGCTAATGTACATAACCTATCAGTTGATGTATAAGTAAGTGTATAATGCACCTGATGAGGGCAGCATGCTGCCAAAATGCATTGTGCTAATAAAATATTAGTAAAAAGTGACTGCAGCAGTACAAAGTATGCAACATAATCCTATAATAGAGTCGCAGACGTCAAACAACATCCATATAACATTGATAAACTTAAAATTAAAATTTGTATTTTTTCTAGCTGAGAAAGACAGCTTTAGCCGGGTATTCATTCGTTTCAATCTTCTGTTAGTTCATCTCCTCCTCCCTTTTCTTTCTTTCTATATATATATATATATATATATATATATATATATATATATATATATATATATTCGACTACTGCATTATGTAGTACCAGACACAGTACAAAATGCGTAAGAGTATGAGGGGGTGGAGATCTGTACTGAATATTCAATAATGTTCATGTCTGGAGAGTTTGGTGGCCAGCAGAGGTGTTTAAACTCAGAAGGGTGTTCCTGGAGCCACTCTGTAGCAATTCTGGACGTGTGCGGTGTCGCATTGTCCTGCTGGAATTGCCCAAGTCCGTCGGAATGCACAATGGACATGAATGGATGCAGGTGATCATGCAGGATGATTACGTACGTGTCACACGTCAGGGTTGTATCTAGTCGTATCAGGAGTCCCCTATCACTCCAACTGCACTCGCCCCACGCCATTACAGAGCCTCCAACAGCTGCAACAATGCCCTGCTGACATGCAGGGTCCATGGATTCATGGCGTTGTCTCCATACCCGTACACGTCCATCCGCTCCATACAATTTGGAACGAGACTCGTCCGACAAGCAACATGTTTCCAGTCATCAGCAGTCCAATGTTGGCGTTGACGGGCACAGGCGAGGCGTAAAGCTTTGTGTCGTGCAATCATCAAGAGTATACGAGTGGGTCTTCGGCTCTGAAAGCCCATATTGATGATGTTTCGTTGAATGGCTCACACGCTGACTCTTGTTGATGGCCCAGCAGTGAAATCTGCAGCAATCTGTGAAAGGGTTGCACTTTTGTCACCTTGAACTATTCTCTTCCTACTCCGTAGGAATCAGCATGGGTTTCGGAAAAGACGATCGTGTGAACCCCAGCTCGCGCTATTAGTCCACGACACTCAGAGGGCCATAGACACGGGTTCCCAGGTAGATGCTGTGTTTCTTGACTTCCGCAAGGCGTTCGATACAGTTCCCTACAGTCGCTTAATGAACAAAGTAAGAGCATATGGACTATCAGACCAGTTGTGTGATTTGATTGAAGAGTTCCTAGATAACAGAACACAGCATGTCATTCTCAATGGAGAGAAGTCTTCCGAAGTAAGCGTGATTTCAGGTGTGCCGCAGGGGAGTGTCGTAGGACCGTTGCTATTCACAATATACATAAATGACCTTGTGGATGACATTGGAAGTTCACTGAGGCTTTTTGCGGATGATGCTGTGGTATATCGAGAGGTTGTAACAATGGAAAATTGTACTGAAATGCAGGAGGATCTGCAGCGAATTGACGCATGGTGCAGGGAATGGCAATTGAATCTCAATGTAGACAAGTGTAATGTGCTGCGAATACATAGAAAGAAACATCCCTTATCATTTAGCTAAAATATAGCAGGTCAGCAACTGGAAGCAGTTAATTCCATAAATTATCTGGGAGTACGCATTAGGAGTGATTTAAAATGAAATGATCATATAAAGTTGATCGTCGGTAAAGCAGATGCCAGACTGAGATTCATTGGAAGAATCCTAAGGAAATGCAATCCGAAAACAAAGGAAGTAGGTTACAGTACACTTGTTCGCCCGCTGCTTGAATACTGCTCAGCAGTGTGGGATCCGTACCAAATAGGGTTGATACAAGAGATAGAGAAGATCCAACGGAGAGCAGCCCGCTTCGTTACAGGATCATTTAGTAATCGCGAAAGCGTTACGGAGATGACAGATAAACTCCAGTGGAAGACTCTGCAGGAGAGACGCTCAGTAGCTCGGTACGGGCTTTTGTTGAAGTTTCGAGAACATACCTTCACCGAGGACTCAAGCAGTATATTGCTCCCTCCTACGTATATCTCGCGAAGAGACCATGAGGACAAAATCAGAGAGATTAGAGCCCACACAGAGGCATACCGACAATCCTTCTTTCCACGAACAATAAGAGACTGGAATAGAAGGGAGAACCGATAGAGGTACTCAAGGTACCCTCCACCACACACTGTCAGGGGGCTTGCGGAGTATGGATGTAGATGTAGATTCTCGCAGGATCTTTTTCCGGCTTCAGCGATTTCGGAAATTTGATGTTTTACCGGATTCCTGATATTCACGGTACACTCGTAAAATGGTCGTACGGGAAATTTCCACTTCATCACTACCTTGTAGATGCTGTGTCCCATTGCTCGTGCGCCGACTATAACACCACGTTCAAACTCACTTAAATCTTGATAACCTGCCATTGTAGCAGCGGTAACCGATCTAACAACTGCGAACGACACTGCCTGTTTACAAATATATGTATTTGAATATGCATGCCTATACCAGTTTCTTTGGCGCTTCACATCACCCCCTTTTCTGTATACATCACTCATGTCTCTGTCCTTCACCTTCTTCCCTCCCTCTCCGTTCATCTCCTGCCCCCCCCCCCTCTTCACCCTCCTCTGTTCACCTCCTCCTCCCACCTCCTCTGTCCAATGCCCTGTTATCATCCCACCACTACCCCAAAGGGAGGTTGTTGGTGTTTACCACTTGAGTATTTCTTTCCAGTTAATACGTAATACGTGCACCAAGTTTGGTTGAAATCGATACAGGGGCTTCGGAGTAGATGTTGAACATATGCATATGAGATGTTAAATGCACACATATATGTCTGGGTCTGTGGTATTTTACACTAAAAGACTTTGAAGAGAATGTTAAATTTATCTGTGATATTCAGCCGTGTGATTTGATCTTGGATCGCGAAACACGTTAGCAAAGTTATACACTGGACTCGCATTCGGGCGGACGACGGTTCAATCCCGTGTCCGGCCATCCTGATTTAGGTTTTCCGTGATTTCCCTAAATCGCTCCAGGCAAATTCCGGGATGGTTCCTTTGAAAGGGCACGGCCGACTTCCTTCCCCGTCCTTCCCTGATCCGACGAGACCGATGACCTCGTAGTTTGGTTTCTTCCCACAAAAAAAAAAA
Organism: Schistocerca nitens; assembly: GCF_023898315.1. Taxonomy (NCBI): domain Eukaryota; kingdom Metazoa; phylum Arthropoda; class Insecta; order Orthoptera; family Acrididae; genus Schistocerca; species Schistocerca nitens. The sequence continues at coordinate 552,203,998 of NC_064616.1, read as the reverse complement.
AACAACAAACAAGCAAAGTTATTTCCTCGCTGTATCCCTCATTCTCGCGCCCTGGTTGTCACACTGAACGGCGCAAATAAGAGACAAATTGCTCTTCATACTTTTAAAAGTTTTCCAAGTCACCTGAATACAGATAATAAATACTAACAGGTAGTATTAGATTATTTTTATGTCATCTCTTCTCATTCTCACCCCCATCCCTAGTGGTAGTGGCGAGTCCTTCTGTTACATTATTTTTACTTTTTATAAAAATAATAAGGCATATATCTAACAAATTTGGTTGATATTGTTCCAGGTGTTCCTGAGCTATGCTTCAATGTCACCCCCTTAACTTTCCTGCCCCTACGGGATGTAGGTGGTTCATAACCCCGCAGTGCTTCTTTCCACACATTAACTAACCAGTAAACTATCGATTCTTTAAAGAGTCGAACGTATCTCTGTTATTCATCTTCAGACTTCTGAATGCCTTACAAATGAGTTAAAATGTTAAATATTGGACGTTCAGAGTGTAAAGTGGACAAAGTTTAGAAAAGGTTTGAAATTATATTCAAAGTTTGTTGGAAATAGCTAAGTGCTCTCATAGTCTGGTTAAATGAACTCCGTTTTAAGAAAACCTAGTTTATCACGCATCTCAGTATTTACTACGTCATATCTCCTGAGCTATGTGTCCCACAATAACATAATCTGCAGGTACATCAGTGGTATATGTGGATACCGTCTGTGAAATATGTTGCCAATAGATTTAATAGTCAATAAATAATAAATTAAAACGTTATGCATGTTGCACTGGATAAATATGGTCTGGGTATTTGCACGCGTTTCATTTCTCTTGATTTTCACGCCCACTCCTTTGAGAGATAAATGGTTCTTACCACTACAGAGTTTCTTTCTATATAGCAAGTGATATGTGTACCAAATTTGGCTGAAATCTATCCAGTAGTTTAGCAGGAAATGTTGAACAAGCATAAATACAGGGAGAGGTTAAGCAAAAATATGGGAACACGAGAAATGCGTGCTTGAATAAAAATGCAGTTGTTAGGCAAGCCTGCAGGTTGCGCTGTTGTATATGACCATGAACGGCCCCTGCGCTATGTCCTCAGGACGTTGCAAGTGTCAGTCGTGGTCAGAACAGTGTTCTGTGTAATTTTGAGTTAGTAATGTCAGAGCTAAGTGCATCTGCACATGGGTAAATTGTTGGTGCTCGAATCGTGGTTACTTCCGTAACCAAGGTAGCCCGAGTGTTTGGTGTTTCAAGAATCACCGTATCGAAGATTTTTACCACATAGAGCGAAATCGGAAAAACGCCATCCGCTAAGTCATAACGCTGGCGAAAGTGTCTTGAGTGAAGGTGACTGATGGTGATTGAAGAAGACTATGATGGAAACATATGAGGACGACAGCTGCAAAAATCTAAACTGAATATGGCACTCGCGAACCCTGTCAACACCAATAAAACGTGAAAGGAACTAAGCAAAGAACTATTGGGCGAGCTGGACTTCAAATGACCGTAAAAGAAAAGCGTGATACCAAAACCATAAAACCCCGACTATGCAGCAATGGAAGAAAGTCATTTGGCCAGATGAGTCTTGTTTAACACTGTTTCTTGGTTATGATTATAGTGGCGTTTCATGGGCCCCTAATTGCTCCTCAAGGTCACTATATTGCCGAGGATTATGTGACCATGTTGGCTCATCAAGTCCATCCCATGATACAATGTTTGTTCCCAAATGGTGATGCTGTTTTCCAACACTACACTACCCCAGTTCACACAACTTTCACCGTCCAGGACTGGTATTGTGAGCAGGAAAAAAAATCCTTGCATCTCCCCTGGCCACCGCACTCACCAGATTTCAACATTACTGAGCCTTTGCGGTCTACTATGCAGAGAGGGGTTCGTAATAGCTATCCGCCGCCATCATCGTAACGCGAAGGTGCCATTATTTTACAGAAATAATGGTACTATGAAATATTCCTTCGGAAATCATACTATAAGCTGTTTTCAATGCTCACGGGTTTCATACACCGTATTACACGTGATAATGAGTTGCGTTTTTGGTGGTTCCATATTTTTGTTCAACCCCCGTACAAACATACATTTTTATAGCATATAGAGATTAGCTTGACTAAACTCTATCTTCAAATGACATTCTTGGAATTTAGTTCGCCAGTATAGCAACAATGAATGCAAAGCCGCTAATTGTTCTAAAACGTTTGAACTTACAATGGAAGACCATGAAGTAGTATGAAATTTATAACATAAATACGACATGTTTGGTGAACTGCAACATACGCAAAGAATAACTTGTGTGTCATAGAGAAAACACTCGTTCTCAAACGGTGAAACTGAGCGAGTTAGTACAATGGTAAGTCTCTATACTTGTGCTGGGGAGGTTGGCGGTTCAAAACCACATCCGCCTATCCGTACAGAAGTTTCCGTAAACCGCTTAAGCGATATAATGTAATGGTTCCTTTGAAAAAGACACTGCCAACTTCCTTTCGCATTCTTCACCGTTTAGAGCTTGCGTTCCGTCCCTAATGGTCTCATCATCGACCGGGCATTAAACCCTAATCTCCCTTCTCCCATTTCCAAAAGTAAATGGAATTGTCAGGCGTGTCACTTGAACTCCGTATCTCCAGACCTTGTGCTGGCCACGGACGGGAAAGTCGAACACAGGGTGGGGACTACACTTGCAGATCGGTGCATTCAACAGAAATCCGATCGTGGGAACCCAGGGCGTATGACTGTCCATCTTCTAGGTTATGCACGCATTGAGTTTTTCAGCTGTCAACTTGCTTAGTGTGTATTGCGGGTATCTTGATTCCAGGAATCATTTTCTACAGAGAGACTGCCCTCGACTATCGCGTATTGTAAGAACTAATAGATACGTATTTCAGATAGTCTACAGTGAACCGGAACCTCATTAATTGGATGCTGGACAACAATAACTGATGGACGAAGGAACACCTCCATTGGACACTCGAGGCATCTAAAAACGACGTCTGGACTGATGAGATACGGTACACGTCGGCTCAAGTAGACGGCAGGAAATTTCTACACCTATAATCAAATGACGGGATGCATATGCAGGTAATTTTTTGCGAAGAATGTTTACACGTGGTGAGACGCAGTACTACATACATGTCATCAACGTGCATGAGGATTCGATACAACAACCTACTATCTGAACATGTGCATCCGTCTGTTCGTCTATAGCACTCCGAAGACCACCTATACTGAGGTGACAATCATGGGATAGCAATACCAACATACACAGATAGCGGTAGTATCCCTTACACAAGTTATTAACGGACAGTGCATTTGTAGAGCTGTCATTTGTACTCAGGTGATTCATGTGAAAAGGTTTCTGGCGTGATTATGGCCGCACGACGGAAATTGACATTGAAAACGCAATGCTAGTTGCAGTTAGACGGATGGGACTTTCCATTTCGTAAATCGTTATGTTGTTGTTGTAGTCTTCAGTCCTGAGACTGGTTTGATGCAGCTCTCCATGCTACTCAGGTGATTCATGTGAAAAGGTTTCTGGCGTGATTACGGCCGCACGACGGAAATTGACATTGAAAACGCAATGCTAGTTGCAGTTAGACGGATGGGACTTTCCATTTCGTAAATCGTTATGTTGTTGTTGTAGTCTTCAGTCCTGAGACTGGTTTGATGCAGCTCTCCATGCTACTCTTCTTCATCTGTCAGTACCTACTGCAACCTACATCCTTTTGAATCTGCGTAGTGTATTCATCTCTTGGTCTCTCCCTACGATTTTTACCCTCCACGATCCCCTCCAATACTAAACTGGTGATTCCTTAATGCCTCAGAACATGCCCTAACAACCGATCCCTTCTTCTGGTCAAGTTGTGCCACAAACTCCTCTTCTCCCCAATCCTATTCAGTACCTCCTCATTAGTTATGTGATCTACCCATCTAATCATCAGCATTCTTCTGTAGCACCACATTTCGAAAGCTTCTATTCTCTTCTTGTCCAAACTATTTACCGTCCATGTTTCACTTCCATACATGGCTACACTCCATACAAATACTTTCAGAAATGACTTCCTGACACTTAAATCTATACTCGATGTTAACAAATTTCTCTTCTTCAGAAACGCTTTCCTTGCCATTGCCAGTCAACAGTCAACATTTTATATCCTCTCTACTTCGACCATCATCTGTTATTTTGCTCCCCAAATAGCAAAACTCCTTTACTACTTTAAGTGTCTCATTTCCTAATCTAATACCCTCAACATCACCAGACTTAATTCGACTACATTCCATTATCCTCGTTTTGCTTTTGTTGATGTTCATCTTATATCCTCCCTTCAAGACACCATCCATTCCGTTCAACTGCTCTTCCAAGTCCTTTGCTGTCTCTGACAGAATTACAATGTCATCGGCGAACCTCAAAGTTTTTATTTCTTCTCCATGGATTTTAATACCTACTCCGAATTTTTCTTTTGTTTCCTTTACTGCTTGCTCAATATACAGATTGAATAACATCGGGGAGAGGCTACAACCCTGTCTTACTCCCTTCCCAACCGCTGCTTCCCTTCCATGTCCCTCGACTCTTATAACTGCCATTTGGTTTCTGTACAAATTGTAAATAGCCTTTCGCTCCCTGTATTTTACCCCTGCCACCTTTAGAATTTGAAAGAGAGTATTCCAGTCAACATTGTCAAAAGCTTTCTCTAAGTCTACAAATGCTAGAAACGTAGGTTTGCCTTTCCTTAATCTTTCTTCTAAGGTAAGTCGTAAGGTCAGTATTGCCTCACGTGTTCCAGTATTTCTACGGAATCCAAACTGATCTTCCCCGAGGCCGGCTTCTACTAGTTTTTCCATTCGTCTGTAAAGAATTCGTGTTAGTATTTTGCAGCTGTGGCTTATTAAACTGATTGTCCGGTAATTTTCACATCTGTCAACACCTGCTTTCTTTGGGATTGGAATTATTATATTCTTCTTGAAGTCTGAGGGTATTTCACCTGTTTCATACATCTTGCTCACCAGATGGTAGAGTTTTGTCAGGACTGGCTCTCCCAAGGCCGTCAGTAGTTCCAATGGAATGTTGTCTACTCCGGGGGCCTTGTTTCGACTCAGGTCTTTCAGTGCTCTGTCAAACTCTTCACGCAGTATCGTATCTCCCATTTCATCTTCATCTACATCCTCTTCCATTTCCATAATATTGTCCTCAAGTACATCGCCCTTGTATAGACCCTCTATATACTCCTTCCACCTTTCTGCTTTCCCTTCTTTGCTTAGAACTGGGTTTCCATCTGAGCTCTTGATGTTCATACAAGTGGTTCTCTTATCTCCAAAGGTCTCTTTAATTTTCCTGTAGGCAGTATCTATCGTACCCCTAGTGAGAAAAGCCTCTACATTCTTACATTTGTCCTCTAGCCATCCCTGCTTAGCCATTTTGCACTTCCTGTCGCTCTCATTTTTGAGACGTTTGTATTCCTTTTTGCCTGCTTCATTTACTGCATTTTTATATTTTCTCCTTTCATCAATTAAATTCAATATTTCTTCTGTTACCCAAGGATTTCTACTAGCCCTCGTCTTTTTACCTATTTGATCCTCTGCTGCCTTCACTACTTCATCCCTCAAAGCTACCCATTCCTCTTCTACTGTATTTCTTTCCCCCATTCCTGTCAATTGTTCCCTTATGCTCTCCCTGAAACTCTGTACAACCTCTGGTTCTTTCAGTTTATCCAGGTCCCATCTCCTTAAATTCGCACCTTTTTGCAGTTTCTTCAGTTTTAATCTACAGGTCATAACCAACAGATTATGGTCAGAGTCCACATCTGCCCCTGGAAATGTCTTACAATTTAAAACCTGGTTCCTAAACCTCTGTCTTACCATTATATAATCTATCTGATACCTTTTAGTATCTCCAGGGTTCTTCCATGTATACAACCTTCTATCATGTTTCTTAAACCAAGTGTTAGCTATGATTAAGTTGTGCTCTGTGCAAAATTCTACCAGGCGGCTTCCTCTTTCATTTCTTAGCCCAAATCCATATTCACCTACTACGGTTCCTTCTCTCCCTTTTCCTACACTCGAATTCCAGTCACCCATGACTATTAAATTTTCGTCTCCCTTCTCTATCTGAATAATTTCTTTTATTTCATCATACATTTCTTCAATTTCTTCGTCATCTGCAGAGCTAGTTGGCATATAAACTTGTACTACTGTAGTAGGTGTGGGCTTCGTATCTATCTTGGCCACAATAATGCGTTCACTATGCTGTTTGTAGTAGCTTACCCGCATTCCAATTTTCCTATTCATTATTAAGCCTACTCCTGCATTACCCCTATTTAATTTTGTATTTATAACCCTGTATTCACCTGACCAAAAGTCTTGTTCCTCCTGCCACCGAACTTCACTAATTCCCACTATATCTAACTTTAACCTATCCATTTCCCTTTTTAAATTTTCTAACCTACCTGCCCGATTAAGGGATCTGACATTCCACACTCCGATCTGTAGAACACCAGTTTTCTTTCTCCTCTTGAGTAGTCCCCACCCGGAGATCCGAATAGGGGACTATTTTACCTCCGGAATATTTTACCCAAGAGGACGCCATCATCATTTAATCATACAGTAAAGCTGCATGCCCTCTGGAAAAATTACGGCCGTAGTTTCCCCTTGCTTTCAGCCGTTCGCAGTACCATAACAGCAAGGCCGTTTTGGTTAGTGTTACAGGGCCAGATCAGTCAATCATCCAGTCTGTTGCCCCTGCAACTACTGAAAAGGCTGCTGCCCCTCTTCAGGAAGTTTGTCAGGCCTCTCAACAGATACCCCTCCGTTGTGGTTGTACCTACGGTACGGCTATCTGTATCGCTGAGGCACGCAAGCCTCCCCACCAACGGCAAGGTCCATGGTTCATGGGGGGGGGGGGGGGGTAAATCGTTAGGGATTTCAATATTCCGAGATCCACGGTGTCAAGAGCGTGCACAGGATACCACACAGAGCTGTTGTAGTAAAAATAAAGAAAACCATTCAGATTTATCATAAAGTGCTAGAAAGCGCAATTTCCTCAACAAAAAGGTTAAATAAAATAAACCGCAAAACAAAAGAATATAAAACGTTGCTTCAATACTTCATCGAACTTATATAAAAGATGTTTCTATTATTCATAAACCAATTTTACATTTATCAGTAATAACAGGAAACTCTTGCCTTTGATTATGATGAAGAACCTTCTACTGAGTACAAAATGACAACAATAATTATATGCACTACTGGCCATTAAAATTGCTACACCACGAAGACGACGCTACAGACGGGAAATTTAACCGACAGCAAGAAGATGCTGTGATATGCAAATGATTAGCTTTTCAGAGCATTCACACAAAGTTGGTGCCGGTGGCGACACCTACAACCTGCAGACATGAGGAAAATTTACAACCGATTTCTCATACACAAACAGCAGTTGACCGGCGTTGCCTGGTGAAACGTTGTTGTGTTGCCTCGTGTAAGTAGGAAAAATGCGTACCATTACGTTGACGACTTTGATAAAGGTCGGATTGTAGCCTATCGCGATTGCGGTTTATCGTATCGCGACGTTACTGCTCGCGTTGGTCGAGATCCAATGACTGTTAGCAGAATATGGAATCGGTGGGTTCAGGAGGGTAATACGGAACACCGTTTCTATATCCCAATGGCCTCGTATCACTAGCAGTCGAGATGACAGGCATCTTATCCGCATGGCTGTAACGGATCGTGCAGCCACGTCTCGATCCCTGAGTCAACAGATGGGGACGTTTGCAAGACAACAACCATCTGCACGAACAGTTCGACGATGTTTGCAGCAGCATGGACTATCAGCTCGGAGATCATGGCTGCGGTTACCCTTGACACTGCATCACAGACAGGAGTGCCTGCGATGGTGTACTCAACGACGAACCTGGGTGCACAAATGGCAAAACGTCATTTTTTCGGATGAATCCAGGTTCTGTTTACAGCATCATGATGGTCGCATCCGTGTTTGGCAACAATGCGGTGAACGCATATTGGAAGCGTATTTTCGTCATCTCCATACTGGCGTATCACCCGGCGTGATGGTATGGGGTGCCATTGGTTACACGTATCGGTCACCTCTTGTTCGCATTGACGGCAGTTTGAACAGTGGACGTTACATTTCAGATGTGTTACGACCCGTGGCTCTGCCATTCATTCGATCCCTGCGAAATCCTACATTTCAGCAGGATAATGCACGACTGTATGTTGCAGGTCCTGTATGGGCCTTTCTGGATACAGAAAATGTTCGTCTGCTGCCCTGGCCAGCACATTCTCCAGATCTCTCACCAACTGAAAACGTCTGGTCAATGGTGGCCGAGCAACTGCCTCGTCACAATACGCCAATGACTACACTTGATGATCGTGTTGAAACTGCAAGGGCAGCTGTACCTGTACACGGCATCCAAGCTCTGTTTGACTCAATGCCCAAGCGCATCAGGGCCGTTATTACGGCCAGAGGTGGTTGTTCTGGGTACTGACTTCTCAGGATCTATGCACCCAAATTGCGTGAAAATGTAATCACATGTCAGTTCTAGTATAATATATTTGTCCAATGAATACCCGTTTATCATTTGCATTTCTTCTTGGTGTATCAATTTTAATGGCCAGTAGTGCATATTTTTTATGTTTATGCAAGTAAACTGTACTTATGTCAAAAATAATTACCTTGGTTACACAAAAGCATAGAAGTTAGACGACTAACTAATTTTTATTACTTTCAAAATGCTATTTACATTCTAAAAGGATATAAAATACATGGTGGAGTAACACTGAATGATGTGCGGTTCTATCTGCAAAACAAACAAAAAACGAAGAGAAGTTGCCAGCTCCCAGTTTCTCTCTTACACATTCATTTATGTTTCTTTTCCTACCAATTCTATCAACACTACCGGTGATTGTAGCATTCAGTACGTCATTTTTGTAGTGTTCTAAAACTACCGACCCATAGTTTTGGTAAAGCGCAGCTCCATGTACGAGCCAATGATAGACCTGCGTGGCTGGTGGTCTCTGTGAGCTTTAGTTGATTGGCACAAAGCACCATCCTCACAGTGGGTGTGTTGACTACAACACACTCTCGTTTATTTTAATGTGTACAGGATTTTCTGTTGTATGTGGAATATTATTTCTTTGTTAAATTCTTTCTTGTGTGATGACCCTGTAATACCACGTGGTTCGCATATGACAACTATACTGTTTTTTGTATGAATGCTAATGGTATGAGGTATAACAATTATACATTTAGCTGAAGCTTCTGAAATTTATTTTCATTCCCATGTCACAGTTGAATTCAGGTCTGAAGGCGCAACTATTTACGTGGCTTTGTATACATCTTTCAGTCTACATCTAAGTTCATACTCCTCCTTCAGCAGGAATGGTAGTCAATGAAGAGCAAAGCTGCTGCCAGTATAAGCTTTACATCGGACTGCAATCAGGAGAAACCTTTTCTTATTCTTTGCATGCTATATTGCTTGGAGAATTCGAGGCTGTTTGCTGCTGCTTATCAGATAATGTTCGATGTACACTCCTGGAAATGGAAAAAAGAACACATTGACACCGGTGTGTCAGACCCACCATACTTGCTCCGGACACTGCGAGAGGGCTGTACAAGCAATGATCACACGCACGGCACAGCGGACACACCAGGAACCGCGGTGTTGGCTGTCGAATGGCGCTAGCTGCGCAGCATTTGTGCACCGCCGCCGTCAGTGTCAGCCAATTTGCCGTGGCATACGGAGCTCCATCGCAGTCTTTAACACTGGTAGCATGCCGCGACAGCGTGGACGTGAACCGTATGTGCAGTTGACGGACTTTGAGCGAGGGCGTATAGTGGGCATGCGGGAGGCCGGGTGGACGTACCGCCGAATTGCTCAACACGTGGGGCATGAGGTCTCCACAGTACATCGATGTTGTCGCCAGTGGTCGGCGGAAGGTGCACGTGCCCGTCCACCTGGGACCGGACCGCAGCGACGCACGGATGCACACCAAGACCGTAGGATCCTACGCAGTGCCGTAGGGGACCGCACCGCCACTTCCCAGCAAATTAGGGACTCTGTTGCTCCTGGGGTATCGGCGAGGACCATTCGCAACCGTCTCCATGAAGCTGGGCTACGGTCCCGCACACCGTTAGGCCGTCTTCCGCTCACGCCCCAACATCGTGCAGCCCGCCTCCAGTGGTGTCGCGACAGGCGTGAATGGAGGGACGAATGGAGACGTGTCGTCTTCAGCGATGAGAGTCGCTTCTGCCTTGGTGCCAATGATGGTCGTATGCGTGTTTGGCGCCGTGCAGGTGAGCGCCACAATCAGGACTGCATACGACCGAGGCACACAGAGCCAACACCCGGCATCATGGTCTGGGGAGCGATCTCCTACACTGGCCGTACACCACTGGTGATCGTCGAGGGGACACTGAATAGTGCACGGTACATCCAAACCGTCATCGAACCCATCGTTCTACCATTCCTAGACCGGCAAGGGAACTTGCTGTTCCAACCGGACAATGCACGTCCGCATGTATCCCGTGCCACCCAACGTGCTCTAGAAGGTGTAAGTCAACTACCCTGGCCAGCAAGATCTCCGGATCTGTCCCCCATTGAGCATGTTTGGGACTGGATGAAGCGTCGTCTCACGCGGTCTGCACGTCCGGCACGAACGCTGGTCCAACTGAGGCGCCAGGTGGAAATGGCATGGCAAGCCGTTCCACAGGACTACATCCAGCATCTCTACGATCGTCTCCATGGGAGAATAGCAGCCTGCATTGCTGCGAAAGGTGGATATACACTGTACTAGTGCCGACATTGTGCATCCTCTGTTGCCTGTGTCTATGTGCCTGTGGTTCTCTCAGTGTGATCATGTGATGTATCTGACCCCAGGAATGTGTCAATAAAGTTTCCCCTTCCTGGGACAATGAATTCACGGTGTTCTTATTTCAATTTCCAGGAGTGTATTTGTGTGTGAAAAGATATTAGATTATCACACGGAGCCACTCACTCGCTCTGCTCATTATTTAGTTGTAACGTGGACCACTTACACGTTTTCGAATCAGATTATTAAACTTCTATACGTAACTGTGATCTAATATTTCTCTCAAATACTCATACATGCCTCCGTTTCTTTCAACTGCGCAAAGCAAGCATTACCTGCTTTTGAACATGTTTCTGTAACTCGACCAGATTGCGTTATAAATTATTTCTTGTGTCCAAAACTTAATACAGAAAACGGGAGCCGTCCGCTGTGGCCGAGCTATTCTAGGCGCTTCAGTCCGGAATCGCGCTGATACTACGGTTGCAGGTTCGAATCCTGCCTTGGACATGGATGTATGTGGTGTCCTTAGGTTAGTTAGGTTTAAGTAGTTCTAAGTCTAGGGGACTGATGACCTCAGATGTTAAGTTCCATAGTGCTTAAAGCCAGTTTGAACAGAATGGTTCAAATGGCTCTGAGCACTATGCGACTCAACTTATGAGGTCATCAGTCGCCTAGAACTTAGAAATAATTAAACCTAACTAACCTAAGGACATCACACACACATGCCCGAGGCAGGATTCGAACCTGCGACCGTAGCGGTCACTCGGTTCCAGACTGAAGCGCCTTTAACCGCACGGCCACACCGGCCGGCGTTTGAACAGAAAACGGGAAATATTGAGAGAAATTTTAAGAAGACATAGTTTAGTCTGTTCAGAACAGTATGAAGGAAGAATTGATGGCTTACAAGTTCTCCGTTACAGAAAGGGTATACTTTGGCCAGGGACAGTTTATCCACATACCACATGCTCCAGATGCCACGACGTCAGTGTCTACACACAACACTATTTTTTTCTGAGGGAACCTACCGTTATCAATTTTGAATTGAAAGTAATAAAATTTAGTATTATGTGATCTTCATAGAACACTACTTTTAAAGCACTATAAATTATAGACCAGTTATATAAAATTATGTTTTTCAACGATTGAGGGATGCACTCGACGTAAGTGTATTTTTTCAAACTACATATTACGAATTACAAAGTGGCGCAAGAGTTATATTTACAGGTTCTGTTTCACAATGCTCTGCTTTACATTATTACGAAAATGCACCACAGTATTACTGATAAACTATATACTGTTCGCTTTTCATTATATATATAGCTCGCCTAAAAATCGATATTCATATACGCGAAATAGTCGGACACCGAGAATAGTCACAAAGTCTGAAAGCTGTTCGTTTGAACTAAGGTTAGTGATAACCAATTCAGTTAGAGCTATTTTTGCGATCTCGGTTTGTGTTCCTTTCTCTAGCATGTTTCAACGTAGTTCTGTACATTTCTGATAGATGATGTAGTATTCAGATATGCAAGTGTGCTCATTCTCTCCTGACGAATGCCTTAGTCTTCGGTTTTTAGCTTCCACTACCAAGCATAACGTAGTCAGCGTTTTTCAACAAACGTATCGCAACGATTTACTGTGTGAAACTGAATTATAAAGTGTTTCCGAAATTTTGTTGTATCCAGAGATGGGAATATAAGTGTATAGAACAGCCCATTTGTCTTTTTAACGTGAATTCTAGTATCTCATAATCAATTCCAAGACACTCTGCAGACTTCAGTGCCTACAACGACGGACAGCTATCAGTTCTAGTTGCTGGTAATTCTGGATCAGTGGTTGTCTTACTCTTCCTAGTTAACAAAATGAGAGCAAACACACACCCTGGTTACTTGGTCAGTTTCATTACATATTCTGTCTGAGTTGATGACCAAAGTTTTCTGTTTTATGATACAGAGACTTATCAATCGAAAACATTTATCCTCGCAATGTGAATGGACCTAGTAAGAATGGAACGTTACGGGTAGTTTTAATTTCGTAAGTAATTTTGGTTACGTTGCTCAGATAAGGTCCGTAGCATCTTTTAGCGCTTAAATTAGTAAAATTTTATTGGACATTATCGTGAAATATTGTAAAGATTTAAAGTAATACATTTAAGAGAACCCAACGTATTGTTGAGTAGGGGAGCCGCTGTTCATCAGTGCTACGGGACCCTCGCGACTTTTAACCGTCCCTCAGTGTGGCGCTCGGTAAAAGAACCCAGTTAACACATTTTTGTCGAACTTTGATACTGAGACTTACCCAATTCTCTCAAACGCAGCCCCAGCTTCTATTTGGATGGCTTTGAGTTTCTTGTCCGACAAATATGCCAGCTCAACTTCCCATTAGCCTATCCATTCGGCGTACACTGAGTCACCCCAGATATTTTGCTTTTATAAATTTCGGGTCTTAGCTAACTTTGTGCACCTAGTACCATGAGTTACTCTACTTTTTAGGAGTACTTGAAATCCTGGCACATCGTTGAGAATGCTTCGTCAGTTAATCATAAAATATTACGTTTCCACCTACAAAGATGGAGGATTTCTTGGTGTCTTATACTAAGGGGTGGCCATAGGAAGGGCATCTGGCTACCGCTTACCACTAACATTGCCAAATCCAACAAGTAACACGCTGACCCCGTTAAAATACGATATAAGGGCCAGGAGAAAAATGTGTTATTTGTGATGGGCTTTGTAAACTGGTGAGTTAGAAGGGGGTGGGGGCTATGTATGTAACTTTCATGTACTTTATTTTGTTTCCACGTTTTAATGCTCCTACGCAAACTGTACATTTCAGCACGCAATGTGTCACTGTATACATGATTCTCAGTTTCCACCAACTTAAGTTGTACTGTAAGCAGGCTCTGAGGTCTCTCTCTCTCTCTCTCTCTCTCTCTCTCTCTCTCTCTCTCCCTCTCTACGCACGCTCGCATTCGCGCGCCCTTGTGTGTGTGTGTGTGTGTGTGTGTGAGAGAGAGAGAGAGAGAGAGAGAGAGAGTGTAAGCGCACGCACTTTTGTTATGCGTTTGTGAGCAGAGAGCAGAGAACGTAATTCCATTATACAGTGCTGTGTACTCCTTCCTTATAATATTTCTTTTAGTATTTGATCATTATTTTCTAGTATAAGATTCTGTGGAGGGCTGTTGCTGCATTTAATTCTTTTTCAGTTTTTATGATTGTTGGTCTGTGTATCATATTTATGAGGTGCTCTGGAAATGTAGGAGGGTGCTGTTCTCTTAAATGCATTCTGTGTTAAGTGTATTTAATGTTGAAATTTCTATATTTCTGATTTCGAGTTTCGACATGTGAGTTGATTCCAGATGTATGGTGTTTGTATGCATTAATGTTGGTTGTCATCAGTTTCTCCTGTACAAAGTTCTGTTCCGTAGGCTATTGTCAGTACTTGTTTCTTGAATATATTGCCAACCCTGTAATATGCTTTGATGTCGTCAGCGTATGCCATTTGTTTGTCGTTGTGGACTTACTTTGTTCAGTTATGTTATGTGTATGTTTTCAGTGTGTTTAGTGTTCATGTGTCTGTTTATTAGTATTGGTCTGTTTTTTGTTGTGTGTTGAATATATCTTTCATGTTAGTCTCAGTTTTGTGGTTCAGTTGTCTATTATATTTGTTTCGTATCTATTTTTTACAATTATTTGTATGATTGTCTACAGCACACTTTTATAGTGGTCGTTCAAATGGCTCTGAGCACTATGGGACTCAACCGCTGAGGTCATCAGTCCCCTAGAACTTAGAACTAGTTAAACCTAACTAACCTAAGGACATCACAAACATCCATGCCCGAGGCAGGATTCGAACCTGCGACCGTAGCGGTCTCGCGGTTCCAGACTGCAGTGCCTTTAACCGCACGACCACTTCGGCCGGCTATAGTGGTCGTCATCGACAGTTGTTTTCCATTCATCTACTTACAAAGCCTATTATGAGTAACAGTTCCTTACAACATTTTCGGAAGCTATATTTGCCTAGCAATTGATAGTTAAAGTTAAAGGATAATTAAAAAACCAGAGTTGACAGCAGAGTGTGAGATAATGGCAGTGCTATAATCTAACATCAACAAAGCGGTGTACAAAAAGCAATAATTTTATTTTAGATCTAACATTTGGTAAATTCATGTAATATAGTATTGAGAAATCCTGATTAATTGCATATGAGCAATTGGAGCAAAACGTCAGATGGACTGCAAATAACAGCCATACAAACATCAATATGTGATATTAAGGAACAGATCTTGTTAATAATGTTATGAACAGAAACGACATAGCCGGCCGGAGTGGCCCCGCGGTTCTAGGCGCTACAGTTTGGAACCGCGTGACCGCTACGGTCGCAGGTTCGAATCCTGCCTCGGGCATGGATGTGCGTGTTGTCATTAGGTTAGTTAGGTTTAAGTAGTTCTAAGTTCTAGGGGACTTACGACCTCAGCAGTTGAGTCCCATAGTGCTCACAGCCATTTGAACCAGCCAGAAACGACATAATCACAAAGCTGCATATACAGGGTGACAGTCATTGAACAATGTGAAATAAAATTGTCATAAACTCTGAACGGTTTGCGTTAGGACGTACAGACTGCACAGTTGACCGCGGGGCATGATGGGAATTGGTATGGTTTGGCTTAGCGACGAAGCCCACTTTCATTTGGACTGGTTGGTCAATAAGAAAAATTGGCGCAATTGGGGGACTGAGAATCCGTATTTCGCGATCTAGAAGCCTCTTCACCCTCAAAGGGAGACTGTGTGGTGTGGAATGTCCAGACGCGGAATAATCGGCGCGATATTCCTTGATGGCGCGGTGACTACCGAACGATACGTGAAGGTTTTTCAAGATGATTTTATCCCCATTAGCCAAAGTCAACCTTATTTCGACAAGATGTGGTCAATGGAAGATGGAGCTCGACCCCATCGAAGCAGGAGAGTGTTTGATGTCCTGGAGGAGCACTTTGGAGACCGCATTCTGGGTCTGGGGTACCCAGAGGCCACTGGCATGGCCCTCGATTGGCCGCCATATTTTCCGGATCTGACTGAACACATGCGACTCCTTTTTGTGCGTCTATATTAAAGACAAGGTGTACAGCAATAACCCCAAAACCATTGTTGAGCTGAAAACAGCCATTCAGGAGGTCACCGACAGCATCGATGTTTCGACATTTCAGCGGGTCATGCAGAATTTCGCTATTCGTCTACGCCACAACATCGCTAATGATGGCAGGCATATTGAACATGTCATAACCGACATCCCAATGTCAGTAGTGAGGTTTACATGTTGAATAAAGTGTGTGCACGACGTAGTTTGTAAGTAATTTACGTTGCTTTTCAAATAGTTCAATAATTGTCATCCTGCATTATCATTAAAAGAAATTTAAGTGTTATTTGGCAGAAAATAAAATAAACCCACTGATAATGGTGAAATTTCACTGAAACATTTATGGGGGTTAAAGAAGAAATTGCTTGCTCAAGGCAGAACCATACTTTGTTTGGATGCATCGTCTGAAGCTGTTTACGTTAGGACGTTGCGTAGGACGTTTGCTGCCATTACGGTATATCTTACAGTATGTTTATGCAATTCGTTTTTAGGTATGACAATACATTAAATGTTAATTGTTATTTACAAAGAACTACAAAATGAATGTTGGTGTTTGTCTGCGTTGCTTGCTCGACACCAAGACTTGGCGTAAGCAGATCCATCTCTTGGGTGGGGTACGAAGTCTCCTTAGTAGCTAGCTCGCATTATGTCTGAGCCCGACACCCGTTCCCTGGGAGAACATCAAGAAGCTTTGCGAAGAAATCCATTGTGTATTGTTAGTGTACAAAAAGACAAGATACTCATTTCATATTTGTATCAGTTCTGAATAAGTCACGAATGTTTTCACGTACATTGTGATAATCTTAGTTTTGTTACATGGCAGTATGTTGCGATGTGTAGTAACATTATTTGAATTATAGAAGGAAAAAAAATGTGTGTTGACTTACTCGGAAAAGACCTATTTTGAAATCTGTGGACTGGATGGTCACTTAAAATAATTTACTATACCTCTGTTAAAACTAAAAGTCAATTACGACGCAAAACTGAAATAGTACATTGATCTGTGATCTTGAAAATTTATGAAGAAGTAAATTTATAACAGATTATTTTGTATTTTCTTATTGCCTATCAGTGAAAAGCACGATCGTTAATCATCCACAAAGTAATAGGAATGAGAATGAATCCTACATAACAATCTGAGCTTATCTGAGAATCATTCATATGTATTCAGAAGTTAACGCAAGTCGTGGCCCGTGTAATGGGGTCGTCAGTGCTCAGTGTTCAATAACCTGCCCTCGAAACACGTTAATCATTTATTCTGAGTAAGTTGCATCGAATCCCTCAGCCACATCTGGAATTATAAAATATTATTTATCTTGTTATTTCGTCAGTGGCCTCTTCGTCTTCTGTGGGATATGATGTTGGTATCGAATCCTATTTCTGATACGAAGAAACATTAACTAGTGAAAGGAATGTGTTATTCAGGTGGCTTCAATCATTATTCAATGAAATAAAGTTTCTGAACTTCGAAAGAACAATATTCACTAATAGTTGCCCACAGTGAACTGTCGACTAAAGATTTTTCTGCCTTAAGCAGTATTAAAAAAAAAAAAAAAAAACGCTATTTCCATTTACAATAATTCGTCCGCCAAGACTGTCCGTTCCCTCCAAGACTGTGCGCAACGAAAGGGAACAGAGATGCAATTTAAAAACAAAGAGTTTACAACTTTGTCGATAATAATAGCTAGTACATCTTTGAAACAATGAATAAAAATGATTTTACATAAATGTCAATAAAATGCCTCAATATTAATTCAAAAATGTTCAACATGAATATTTAGATATGAAACCATTTTTTATGAATATCTGTGCGTACGAAGATATATACATCAAACTGGAGGTATCGTTACAAATTGGTATCGTCAGTTTCTTATTGTGCTAGTGACTTGTTTGCATTACAGGCGGCAGAATTATCATATCATTGGTCTCTATAGCAAAAAATACTCTACTGTGCAGCCACAACGAAAATCTCGTCAAAATTTTTTGCTAGATGAAGATAAAATCGTTTGGTACAGTATTCCATTTAATAATCATTCTAGACGATCATGCAACAAAAAAACTTTGGAAACAGTGATACTATGATCCGTAAGTCGTAAAGCTTTTTAATTTTGAACATCGAATGGTAAATCAGAATGTCGCATGTTCCTGGGTGCATTATGTATCCTCACCTCTCGCCATATGAGAGTACGTCCATCATTGTCGAACATGATCGTTTCTGTGGTGCTGGTGTTATGGTGTGGGAAGTATAATGTTGCATGGGCTTACTCACCTCCCAGTCTTTGAAAATAGTACATTCACCGGTCAGCGTTATTGTGACCCTGTACCCCTTCCTCACTTGCGTCTTTTTAGGGTGCATCCGACCCTGACTTCATTTTTATGGATGACAGTACGCGACCACATCGAACAGGGCAGGTGGAGGAACTTGGAACAAGAGGATATTCGGCGAATGGACTGGTCTTCCCGTTATCCCGACTTAAATCCCATCGGTCTCGTGTAGAATGCGTTAGGGAGACGTATTTCAGCAAGACCATGTGCACCAACGACTATCCAGCAATTGTGAACCACGCTGGTGTAGGAGTGGGACGCCCTACCACAAGAACTATTAACTAACCTTGTAGCCAGCGTGGAAGCACGTTGCAGAGCATGGACTGTCCATGATCACACACCCCACTGAGAACAATTGCGTATCTTTTTCAATGTCCAAGGGACCATTACAAATTCTGGTGAATACAGTGTAACTTCTATTAAAAGTGTCGTTTCTGTTTGTCCCATTGCATAATTTTTTCAGTTACCTTTTATACTATACTGCAGAAGCTCTTTCTGTGTATGGTCCAAGCTCCATCGAGCTATGATACTTGACCGTGATACTTCATCCGAAAGTTACTTTCATTCTCAAGTTTTTCAGACCAGTGTATATCTTTAATCACTTAGATAACTTATGTGTTGATATTAGGGAGAAAGATTATCTGAACGAATATTCTACTGCAAAAAACTGCGGAAAGCCAAAATGTTGTGTACAGCTGGCGATATGGAATGAATTAGGTGTTTGTGGCACTCGCAAAAGTTCAAAACTACATTATTTATCATGACACACACACAAGGTTTGATACAACCAATGATAGTCGGAAAATGACGCGAACAACATTTTTAAGTGTTAGAATCTACAATTTCGAAATGAAGCTATCTAACACATGAAATCTCGCTTGTATACAAACGAAAAAGCAGTAACCAGCTTAGACACTGAAGAGCCAAAGAAACTGGTACATCTGCATATCGTGTAGGGCCCCCGCGAGCACGCAGAACGTGCCGCAGCTCGACGTGGCATGGATTCGACAAATATCTGAAGTAGTGCTGGAGTGAATTTACATCATGACCACAAATCCGTAAGAGTACGATGGGGTGGAGATCTGTTCCGAACAGCACGTTGCAAGCCATCCCAGATATGCTCAATAATGTTCATGTCTGGGGAGTCTGGTGGCCAGCGGAGGTGTTTAAACTCAAAAGTGTGTTCCTGGAGCCACTCTGTAACAATTCTGGACATGTGGGGTGTCGCAGTGTTCTGCTTCAATTAACCAAGTCCGTCGGAATGCACAATGGACATGAATGGATGCAGGTGATCAGACAGGATGCTTACGTGCGTGTCACCCGTCAGAGTCGTTCCTAGTCGTATTAGGGGTCCCCTATCACTCCAGCTGTACACGGCCTAAACCGTTACAGAACCTCCACCAGCTTGAACAATCCCCTGCTCACATGCAGGGTTCATGGATTGATGAAGTTGTCTCTATACCGTACACATCCATCCGCTCGATACAATTTGAAAAGAGACTTGTCCGGCCAGACAACATGTTTCAAGTTATCAACAGTCCAATGCCGGCGTTGACGGGCCCAGGCAAGGCGTAAGGCTTTGTGTCGAGCAGTCATCAAGGGTACACGACAGGGCCTTCGGCTCTGAAAGCCAATATCGATGATGTTTCGTTGAATACTTCACACGCTAACAATTGTTGACGGCCCAGCATTGAAATCTGCAAGAATTTGCGGAAGAGTTGCACTTCTGTCACGTTGAAAGATTCTCTTCAGTCGTCGTTGGTCCCGTTCTTGCAGGATCTTTTTCCGGCCGCAGCGATTTCGGAAATTTGATGTTTTACCTGATTCCTGATATTCACGGTACACTCGTGAAATGGTCGTACGAGAAAATCCCTACCTCATCGCTACCTTGGAGATGCTGTGCGCCATTGCTCGAGTGCCGAATATAACACCACGTTCAGACTCACTTAAATCTTGATAACCTGCCATCGTGGCAGCAGTAACCGATCTAACAACTGCTCCAGACACTTGTTGACTCATGTATGCGTTGCCGAGTACAACGCCGTATGATGCCTGTTTACATATCTCTATATTTGAATATGCATGCCTATACCAGTTTCTTTGGAGATTCAGTGTATATAAGATTGCGAAATGCACGAATTTTGCTCTTAGCTAATATAGTGTCAGTTTTTACACTAGCATGCTAATGATGAACATAGTAGCAATAATTTACCCCACTGAAAACAACTAACACGTTAAGTCTGGCAAATAACAATGCAATTGAGATGGAGTCATTTCACTCTGCATAATAATTTCGTGGAATTTGAGACAGTATTTTGCGTGTACACGTTGTCCGTTTACTATCCAGTACCCAACATTTTCCAAACACACCAGGAGACAAATCTGTTTTAATAACAAGCAACAGCACCGAGATAGTTACAGCTCCATCCATCGAAAATTGAGTATATTTTCTGGTAACATCTCTTTTTCATTACGAAAGAAAATTCCATTTTTCCTGTGCCTTTCTGTGGAAACTTCGTCGTGCTTTTGGCTATACCTTTCGAATGATTGATTTTCACTTTTTCTGTCACTTGTGTTACTAGGTATTTCGTTGCAAGAATGAGATGTAATAGCAATGTGGCACGTATTTATCTTCAAGGTAAACAAGAACAGTTGTACGTAATAATACCAGTAATAATTATATCGCTTGACTTAATAGCACATTGACCTTTAACTCAGAAAGGTAATATATTATTATCACCTATTTTCTGTTACTAAGCAGACATTAATTCAAAAAAAGTGGGGAAATTTATAGTGTTCCCTAATGAATAATTAAGTTCCTTTTTGGAATTGTTTGAGCTATCCTATTTGGCGTTTGAGATACTGGACGATGTTGCTTGATGTTAGGCGTGGAAATCACAAGGACTGATTGGCCATATTACAGAGCGGACCCTAGATCTTTGCGCTTCCAAGGATAGCTGCTCGTACCACACCCTAATGTTTCATGGTGACAGAACACAGTAGGCCATTGTATTCGCGGCATATGAAATATGCAACGAATTTCGATGTCGTACGTTCTAGGATCTCCATTACGTTAAGATCACGACCTATTCTGGTATTTCCCATCTATAAAGTATTAGCTGATAATAAAACATCGTGTAGCATACTATGATGAGTGACATCATCTTTCAATACTTTTTTGTTTTTATTGCTTCATACTACGGAAAGTACTTCCGCTGAGCCGTCTCCAGTGGGTCATTTCGGATTACTCATTAATAAATGACTCATCTAGGCAACATTGTTCAACATTTTTCAGTTTAATGTAAGACTTTGAGTATTTAATTGAGATACAGCTGATTAGCTATAAGAATAGTATTAAAGAAGAAGACTATCCAATAACAAAATGCTCACTACACGACTCCATGATCACATTGGTATTTTACTTGCCTCTTCCGTTTCAGTATAACTTCGTACAGACTTCGAGTCTTACACTAACTTTTATGCTGTGTAGACTACATGAAGAATTATAAATCCGCTATTGTTGCTATTGCACTTGTTCTGTCCTCAGCAGTAATGAGTTCTGGATTTCCCTGTGTGGGTTCTTCCAAACTACATCCTGTTTCTGTTGCTATAATCGGTAGCAAAATGAAAACGAGACAGATGGAAAAAAGTAAGCAAACCGTTTATTATTTCAGAAGTAATCGCCATAAATGTTAATATATTTATCCCACTATGAGACAAGACGGTCAATGCCTTATGCAAAAATGTTTTGCGGTTGCCTGCGGAACCATGATTGTACCCAGGCGTGCACCTATTCGTCCGAAGCCAATCGCCGGCCACGAATGTCTATCTTCAGGTCTCCAAAAGTATCTCTAGGCATCACCTGCCAGAAGAGTAATACCTGATTTCTGTTAAGCTCTCAGTCGACCCACCCACCGCTCTAAGGGGAGTCAATGAAACTGGAAAGTCTCTAGAATCGAACTTGATGTACCGCTTTAACAAATACATTTATTTCTTACAAATGGATATATAGACAACCTCCTAGTAAAGTAAATGTTACAGGCTATCCTTATTTACATATATTATTTAAAACGGTACATCAGAACCGATTCTAGAGACTTTTTAATTTTACTTACTTCTTTTATGGGCGGGGGGGGGGGGGGGGTTAGTTGATGGAGAGGTGAACATAAATCAGGGACTATTAGGCTGGCAGATGATGCCAAGGGGTGAGGAAACGGAAAGGGATATTCCCAAATGTAAATATATTTGTAGGGAGCTTGCGTGTAATTCTGGCATTCACCCTACAGCCAGGGAAAAATTTCGAAAACCCTGACCTAAACTGATGCACTCTCTTCAGTCGTCACACAGATTATGGGCTGCAGAAAGCTGTGATATCATACTCAGAAACCAGCGGCGACTCTAGTCGTGGCGCGGTGGCGAGGCGGCGGCGAGGGTTCACGTCAATCGGGTTATACAGGTATGACTACTTCGTCTTCAGATTAGCTTGTTGCGATAGGTCGGTCGAGTACGAAGTTCATTTCGCTGCAGTTGCGGCTCTAGCAAGCGGCGGAGACCTGAGGACCCATTACTTCAACTAGCATAATCACAGCTGATTTCCATAACGTGTGATATAGACATCATTTGCTGGTACCACAAAGATCCTCCTTCCCTCACCCCCCCCCCCCCCCAAATCGACGATCACTCATCACGCCCCGTGTCAGATGGGGAAAGCAGTCGAAAGTATACTGAAGCACCCAATCAGAACAATGGTTGATGGTGTGGTGTCAGAATAAGTGGGTGTAACCATAGTAAATTGAGGAGCTGTGAGTCGTTTGGTTCCATGCAAGATCACTCCCAAGATGCAGCCATTAGCAAGGAAATTATCATCATGAAACATTTGCTGTCTCTAACCAGTTTCATCGAGTTTTTCCGTCAATTCCTCAATAACACGATAGACGCCCACGTGTACTGTGTTGTTTTCAAAAGGTTTGATCAATAATTACCTGGTAATATCAGCAACAAATTGCCGTATAAGCACAAAATTGCAATAAAAATTGATGAATTCATAGCAAAAACATCTTTTGTCAAACATTTACATTTTTCGGGAGAGAGGAAAAACTTTGAAAAGCGATATAAATCGTCTTATTACCAACGATAATTTTTGTATCGCTTCCTAGGCATGTCTGAAACGTTCCTATGATGTTTTCCTAACTTACATTTCAGTCTAGCTACAAGAAAATGTTTTTCAAAGTACAGTCCTCACTAACGTAGATTGTTTTTATCAGAAAGTTTAGCCGGGAATACGAAGGAATGATACAGTAACTGAAGTAATAATACTTTATTAACCTCATAGTACGCCAATGTATCAAATACCAAAAGATTGTGTTACATTACAGGTTCACAGAACTGAACAAATCAAACTTTCAGTGGTTCTCTACAATACTGTTTTAGATTTAATCATACGCATATTCGGACTATCCTCTTCCTCACCACACACAACCACTGTATTGAAATCGCTGTGGCTCTCATTCGTCAAGAACAGCAAAAGAGCCTTGAACTCTTAAGATTTTTACTTCTTAACCTTGGTTACGTCCTCATAAACCTGACTAAAGTCAACTCATATGGAATCTTCATTTTTTTTCGAGTTTCAACAGCACGACAAGATACTGTATAACTGTCCCGCACAAAAATTTAGCTTTTGGATGCCTGTGTTTTATACATTCTAAGTTCTTTCAGTTTAATTACTTTCTTTGCTGAAGGCTTAAAGTAGCGATCAGTAGCTTCTTTGATACTGAATGTGAACGACTAGTGCACCTCGTTGAAAGGCTCAGGACGTTTTCGAGAAGACGTAATGACTGTTTCCCAGTCACCAGGAAGTTCAATGAATTAAAATTGTTTCTTAAGTGAAATTAAGGAGAGATTCTGATCTTTGGGCCACAAGGAATAACTTCTTCTGGGAAAGAGATAGGTTAGTCTATGGAAAATTTTCAGGCTTTGCGTCTACATATACAGGAAGTACATCATGACAAAATTTTTATTCTGACGAGCGCTTCTATGCGAAATCAAAACTATATCTATTTCCAAGTGTTGCTCATTTTTCAAGTAAGATATCAATAAAAAGGTCGATATGTTCTGCCCGCTTTTGGCAACTTCTTCATGATACATGAATATATGGCTTCATGAATAGAAAGTTCATGAATGCCATAAACATAATATCATAGCTATCTCGCCTAAAATATTACACAGCGGCAGCTGTATCTTTCGATTACATGCAAAAATAGACTCTAGCTAAGGTTTTGCATTTATCTTTCGATTACAAGCAAAACCATCCTCTAGATAAGGTAGAGGATGGTTTTGCATGTTATCGAAAGATACAGCTGCCGCTAATCCCTGGTGTGAATTCTATTTTAAGTGTATTTTTGGCCCATAAAACGCTTCCGCCCTTCGTAAGTGAATTCCTTTTTGGGAAACCAATCCGGCTTTGTCACTAGCACTAAATGTAGTTATCTGTGTCTTTAATGCGTCAAGGTAGAAAAAGTTTCGGACTGTAGATATCCAAATAATATAATGAAAGTATTGAACACTTTCCAATAGAGTTTGTACAACACATCAATCTGATGCTCATCCAGAAACATTTCGCGCATTTTCTTCACAGATTTTTCGGCAGATATGTTTTATATGAGAGTAATAGGAGCTATTAGTTTCTTTAACGTCCCACAGGTTTTGGCTAAGCCATCTAAGCCATGTCTCCGCATTATCCTTTCTTCCAAGAGTGCTAGTCCTGCAAGTTTCACCGGAGAACTCCGGTGAAGTTTGAAAGGTAGGAGAGGAGGTACTTGTGGAATTAAAGCTGCGAGGATGGGTCTTGAGTCGTGCTTGGGTAGTTCAATCGGTAAAGGACTTGCCCAGGAAAGGCAAAGGTCCTAAGTTCGAATGATGGTGCGGCAATCAGTTTTAATCTGCCATGAAATTTCAGGATACGAGCTGCTTAGTAAATTCTTTTAGTGAACGAGGAACTACACGAGGACTGTCATTGCGCTTTCCTGTCTTTTCCTCTGTAGAACGTTGTTAGGGATCAGACGCTGCTGAATAGTACATGGTCGACCTAGACAGATTGCATAAAAAGCCATGAATGCCTCTCCATACAACGAAGTAACATCAGCCGGAATTCGGACTTAGTGATTAAAAAAAAGTCGTGTGCAACAGTGAACTTGCATCATCCTCACCAGCTGCTCCCTCTCTATGCACTATTTTGCTCGGCCTTCGTTATTTCACATTCTCAACTGTGATGAGATCAGTGAAATTAGAGTCTTGATCATTCTTTTACTCCACTCTACAAAACTCTAAGAAAAGTTGTTTCCTTTGTTCAGCTGTTGCCGACTGAAAACATGCCAATCTTTTACACCTGCAACCATTGGGAGCTGGTATCACCTATACTACATATTTTTCTAATAGAAAAATGTACTGATAGATCAAAGGAAAAAAACTGGAACAGTGCATACTTGCAGCCATTCTCAGCACGTTTGGCAGTAACATATGTTTTCCTCGCCCATCAGCGTCTTCTTTTTAATTATATTTTCTTTTATTTCTTGATTTCTCTGATTTTACGCCACTGGACGCTACCTTCGGAATGCATTACAGAATGACAGACACTGAACCTCAACACAGGCAAGGACTGGACTGAAAGACTACTACCGTTACTAGCAAAGCGAACACAAAGGGCCAGTTTGCACTGTCGCTAATTTTCACACGAACATAGTCCTCGTCAACTGTGAAAGGTCATTTTTGCTAGGGTCGTTTTCAACAAAGTTTTCCGCAGAATCGACTTTTCTTTAAGCTGAAATAGCTCAGGACAGGAGCTGCTTCTGCTAAATTTGATTAAAGGAAACATTGGATCCTGGGCATGTATACTACACTCCTGGAAATTGAAATAAGAACACCGTGAATTCATTGTCCCAGGAAGGGGAAACTTTATTGACACATTCCTGGGGTCAGATACATCACATGATCACACTGAGAGAACCACAGGCACATAGACACAGGCAACAGAGGATGCACAATGTCGGCACTAGTACAGTGTATATCCACCTTTCGCAGCAATGCAGGCTGCTATTCTCCCATGGAGACGATCGTAGAAATGCTGGATGTAGTCCTGTGGAACGGCTTGCCATGCCATTTCCACCTGGCGCCTCAGTTGGACCAGCGTTCGTGCCGGACGTGCAGACCGCGTGAGACGACGCTTCATCCAGTCCCAAACATGCTCAATGGGGGACAGATCCGGAGATCTTGCTGGCCAGGGTAGTTGACTTACACCTTCTAGAGCACGTTGGGTGGCACGGGATACATGCGGACGTGCATTGTCCTGTTGGAACAGCAAGTTCCCTTGCCGGTCTCGGAATGGTAGAACGATGGGTTCGATGACGGTTTGGATGTACCGTGCACTATTCAGTGTCCCCTCGACGATCACCAGTGGTGTACGGCCAGTGTAGGAGATCGCTCCCCACACCATGATGCCGGGTGTTGGCCCTGTGTGCCTCGGTCGTATGCAGTCCTGATTGTGGCGCTCACCTGCACGGCGCCAAACACGCATACGACCATCATTGGCACCAAGGCAGAAGCGACTCTCATCGCTGAAGACGACACGTCTCCATTCGTCCCTCCATTCACGCCTGTCGCGACACCACTGGAGGCGGGCTGCACGATGTTGGGGCGTGAGCGGAAGACGGCCTAACGGTGTGCGGGACCGTAGCCCAGCTTCATGGAGACGGTTGCGAATGGTCCTCGCCGATACCCCAGGAGCAACAGCGTCCCTAATTTGCTGGGAAGTGGCGGTGCGGTCCCCTACGGCACTGCGTAGGATCCTACGGTCTTGGCGTGCATCCGTGCGTCGCTGCGGTCCGGTCCCAGGTCGACGGGCACGTGCACCTTCCGCCGACCACTGGCGACAACATCGATGTACTGTGGAGACCTCACGCCCCACGTGTTGAGCAATTCGGCGGTACGTCCACCCGGCCTCCCGCATGCCGACTATACGCCCTCGCTCAAAGTCCGTCAACTGCACATACGGTTCACGTCCACGCTGTCGCGGCATGCTACCAGTGTTAAAGACTGCGATGGAGCTCCGTATGCCACGGCAAACTGGCTGACACTGACTGCGGCGGTGCACAAATGCTGCGCAGCTAGCGCCATTCGACGGCCAACACCGCGGTTCCTTGTGTGTCCGCTGTGCCGTGCGTGTGATCATTGCTTGTACAGCCCTCTCGCAGTGTCCGGAGCAAGTATGGTGGGTCTGACACACCGGTGTCAATGTGTTCTTTTTTCCATTTCCAGGAGTGTATGAAAGCACGAAAACGGAAAACAGGCCACAGGTTATTATTGTTGTGAACTATTCAATTAGTTCATGTGGCCTATTTGATATGGAGGTCGAGCAGAATCATTACGTTACCATCAAGAGCGTCTGTTATAGAATACAATGCATAGCGTTAACAAAAGATACATCTGATTTCACAACACCATGTATTCTGCCTGAATGAAGATAGAATCTTAGGGTGGATTTTAACTTACACATCAGAACTAAGGGGTTTCTAGGCCCCAGTTGTAGTTTCCGGTTCATGTCGCTGCGAATAGTGGCCTCCTTGGTGCAGCTACGTGGTTCGTTAATTCATTACCCAAGGTGCGTCGAATCGAGATGAAGATAATAGAGGGACAAAAGACCTATTGTGTCACCCGTTTCGAGGACCCATGGATGCCCAGGTGAATGTTTTCCAAAGCATAATGGAGGCGCCGCTAGCTTGCCTTCTTCCCACAGTACAGGTTCAAGGGGCTGTTCCCCTGGAAGACGACGGATTCACGCCCTTCCAACGGTATAATGAAGAAGGGATTGGGATACACCAGACACACGCCACTGCGCCAGTGTCCAGTGCCGATAGCCATGTGTCATTTCAGTCGGAGTTGCCGATGCCGTGGTGTTAACACTGGCACATGCAAAGGTCTGCGGAGGCACATATTTAGGAGTGTTCGGTGTACTATGTGTTCAGATACGCTTGTACCCTGCCCATAATTAAAGTGTGATGTTAGTTTCGCAGCTGTTCGCCGCCTGTCCTTTTTTACCAGTCTGCCCAGCCTACGACATTCGACATCTGTAATGAGGAGGGGTGGCCACCCAACACCACGACGTCTCGACGTGGTTTCACCTTGGTTTCGCCACGTGTTGAAGACACTCAGCACAGCACTCGTAGAACATCCGACAACTCGTGCAGTTTCCAAAATGCTCATGCCGAGCCTCTGGGCCATCTCAATCTGGCCCCGGTCAAACTCAGATTGCACGCCTTCCCCATTCTACACACAGACGGCACGAGCACTGATACTACATGCACCGTGCGTGTGTCTGATCGGCAGTCACATCTCACCAGGTGACGCTGCTGCCGGCTGGACGGTTTATATCGATAGTCGTACGTGTGCAGACTGTGGTCACATGGTTTACCACATATGTAAGTTTAGGTTTGGAACTGGAGCGTGCTCAGATAGCCTAATGTAAGGCAACTGTTCTCGATAAGCGGGAAATTCGGGTTCGAGTCCCTGTCCGGCACAAATTTTCATTGTCTTCATTCCATTATACAGCTTATATTTGCCCATATTCGTAACTGTGAATACATTTCATGTATTTCATAACGGCTGTAGTCACTGCAGTACCTGTTCCTTCGGACATGCATGCATGTTCGAAGGAACGTTGCGTCGTAATTCTGAACAACACTGGCAGTGCAACTTCGTACTCTAATAAACGTTCAGACAGACATAGGTTAAATTTTTTAAAGTATATATAGAGCATAAATATACATACCACATAAACGGGAAACGTAGGTAGCAAATACCCGAGATTTTCCTTCAGATTTTTGCATGATACTCTGACAAACTTCGAATGGACATAGCCTACACATTTTTTTAAGGTAGGTTAGTAAAAATCTCGAAAAGTTGTTCGCCGATTTACAAGTTTTTACAAGTTACTCTAATAAACTAATAAATGTTCAGACGGACATATGGTGCATATCTTTAATATACAGGGTGGTCCATTGATCGTGACCGGGCCAAATATCTCAAGAAATAAGCGTGAAACGAAAAAACTACAAAGAACGAAATTTGTGTAGCTTGAAGTGGGAAACCAGATGGCGCTATGGTTGGCCCGCTACACGGCGCTGCCATAGGTCAAACGGATATGAACTGCGTTTCTTTTAAGTAGGAACCCCCAGTGTCTATTACATATTCATGTAGTACGTAAAGAAATATGAATGTTTTAGTTGGACCACTTTTTTCTCTTTGTGATAGATGGCGCTGTAATGGTCACAAACATATGGCTCGCAATTTTGGACGAACAGTTGGTAACAGGTAGGTTTTTTAAATTAAAATACAGAACGTAGGTACGTTTGAACATTTTATTTCGGTTGTTCCAATGTGATAAATGTAGCTTCGTGAACTTATCATTTCTGAGAACGCATGCTGTTACAGCGTGGTTACCTGTAAATACCACATTAATGCAATAAATGCTCAAAATGATGTCCGTCAACCTCAATCCATTTGGCAATACGTGTAACGACATTCCTCTCAACACCGAGTAGTTCGCCTTCCGTAATGTTCGCACATGCGATGACGCATGTTGTCAGTCATTATCGGTGGATCACGATTGCAAATATCCTTCAACTTTCCCCACAGAAAGAAATCCGGGGACGTCATGAAATATGCTATTAAAAAAATGTTCAAATGTGTGTGAAATCTTATGGGACTTAACTGCTAAGGTCATCAGTCCCTAAGCTTACACACTACTTAACCTAAATTATCCTAAGGACAAACACACCCATGCCCCAGGGAGGACTCGAACCTCCGCCGGGACAATATGCTATTCAATACCGCTTCTACCGCACGTGAGCTACGTGCTGGGCATTGCCATTCTGTCATGCAGTGAAACATCTTGTAGTAACATCGGCAGAACATTACGCAGGAAATCAGCATACATTGCACCATTTAGATTGCCATCGATGAAATGGGGCCCAATTATCCTTCCTCCCATAATGCAGCACCATACATTAACCCGCCAAGGTCGCTGATGTTCCACTTGTCGCAGCCATCGTGAATTTTCTGTTGCCCAATAGTGCATATTATGCCAGTTTACGTTACCGCTATTGGTGAATGACACTTCGTCGTTAAATAGAACGCGTAAAAAAAAATCTGTCATCGTCCAGTAATTTCTCTTGTGCCCAGTGGCAGAACTGTACACGACGTTCAAAGTCGTCGCCATGCAATTCCTGGTGCATAGAAATATGGTACGCGTGCAATCAATATTGATGTAGCATTCTCAACACCGACGTTTTTGAGATTCCCGATTCTCGCGCAGTTTGTCTGCTACAGATGGGCGGATTAGCCGCGACAGCAGCTAAAACACCTACTTGGGAATCATCATTTGTTGCAGGTCGTGGTTGACGTTTCACATGTGGCTGAACACTTGCTGTTTCCTTAAATAACGTAACTATCCAGCGAACGGTCCGGACACTTGGATGATGTCGTCCAGGATACCGAGCAGCATACATAGCACACGCCCGTTGGACATTTTGATCACAATAGCCATACATCAACACGATATCGACCTTTTCCGCAATTGGCAAACTGTCCATTTTAGCACGGGTAATGTATCACGAAGCAAATACCGTCCGCACTGGCGGAATGTTCCGTGATACCACGTACTTATACTTTGTGACTATTACAGCGCCATCTATCACAAAGCGAAAAAGTGGTACAATTAAAACATTCATATTTCTTTACGTATTACACGAATATGTAATAAACAATGGGGGTTCCTGTTTAGAAAAACGCAGTTGATATCCGTTTGACCTATGGTAGCGCCGTCTAGCGGGCCAACCATAGCGCCATCTGGTTTCCCCCTTCAAGCTAGACAAGTTTCGTTCTTTGTAGTTTTTTCGTTTGATGCTTATTTCGTGAGATATTTGGCCCGGTCACTATCAATGGACCACATTGTATACACTTGTTTCCAAAATTAAAGTAACAAATCGCTATTTCCCCGTCCTGTGTCTAATTCAATATAATCATACAAACTGTCAACAGATATCCGTACGAATGTGCTCTGCGCGGAAGATGGCATTCCGGTCAAGGGCAACCATGCCAACTATGACGTCGGGGCACCTATGCGTCGAGGTAGTGTCTGCCACGTAGCCCCGATCCACAATCGCTGCGTACACAGTCTCAGACGGTGCAGTATGGCAACTGAGAAGATGCCTACCAGACTCTCTGCGATGAAGGGCCATGGAAAGAAAAGAAGTAGGACAGTCGCAAACTGATGTGGCCCCGAGGGAACGTGGAACACGATTTCAGGACCCAAACATTGTCTGAAGTGACCGATATCGAAGAGGGTCCCTAATGCTAATGGCAGGCATTATGTTTATCACCCGAACCCCTCTTCATGAAATTGTATGGGTGAACCGGCAAGGTTTAACTGCTGTCAAGTATCGTGACGAGATCTTGGGACCTCATTTGCGGTGGTCGCAAGGTGCTGTGGGCCCAGTCTTCGTACTGATTGGCGATAATAATCGACGTCATAGAGCTTGGATAGATGATGTTTCCTTGGAAACGGAAGATACTGCACACACAGCGTGGCCTGCTCGCTCTCCCGATTTGAATCCCACAGACAATAACTGGAATTCACTAGGGAGACGCCTTGCATCACGCCAGTATCCACCAACCACTCTCCAAGACTGCAAGTAGCTCTGCAGGAAGAATGAGCATTATTGCCTCATCATGTGAGTGATATCATTCACAGCATGCCCCGTCTTTGTCAGGCCTGTATTGTTGCCAGAGGTGGTCACACTCCATACTGGGGACATTAACCAGTTGTCGGAATGTGTGTGTAAATCCGCTGAGTTGAAAGAAAGGAAGAACTTTTTGTCTACCGTTAAGCACGTTGCAGTTGTTTACGTTCTGAATTCTTTACATTGTTTCCACTTTACTGTCACCTGTTTATACTGTTTAGTGGCAAAATAAAAGCAACCTTGCAAAATTTCCTTTTGTTGCTTTAAGTTTGGACACCAATGTATCTACGTTGTTGTCAAAATCCGTCAAAAGTTCATGACCGATTTATTTCAAATTTTTCACGATACTTTTCCAAACATTTGGATGCACATAGGCTATATCCTTTTTAATATGTATGAAAGGGAAACGTTATTAGCAAAAACCTTGAAACGTTCTTGAGCAGTCACGTCACTCTAATGACGGGATATATATATATATATATATATATATATATATATATATATATATATATATATATATATATATATATATATCTGTGTGTGTGTGTGTGTGTGTGTAATGTATAAGGGGAGACGTTCGTAGCAAAAATCTTGAAAATTCTTCACCAATTTACTTCAGCTTTTTATATGTTACTCTAATAAACATTTGGATGGGTATAGGCTATATATTTTGAATATATACTGCAGGTTAATATATATATAACACATAAAGAGGAAACATTGTTAGCAAAAATCTCGAAATGTTCTTTATCAATTTCCTTCAAACATTTACACGATACTCAAATAAAATTTGGACAGTCCTTTATTATATATTTTTTTAAATATATGTAACAAATGAATATATGTAATATACAATAGGCAAATTATGATAGCAAAAATCTCAAAAAGTCCTTGTTCGATTTGTTTAAAATTTTTGCATAATACGCTAATAAACTTTCAGACAGTCATAGACTTTTTTTTACAACAATATACAGCTTTTCTTTTAAAACCGATTGTGAGAAAGAAAATGGTGCGCTATGATAATGTGCGGTTTAGTTTCCTTTCTCGCAGCCAGTTTTACCTACGGTATTACGACACTTAAACCGTTTGGCAAACTATTTCTCCTATATGTATTATTTCCACTTACATACAATTTAAACAAAATGTGTATACAGAACAAAGCGTTGTTTCTTCTTAATGTTTAAAGTTGGTTGTAACAGAAAACAGGAAAGTTGTATTTATGGCTTATCAGCTTATGATTAGGATACTACTATGATATCTGAATCTTCTTAAACTTTGTAATCGTAATCGTCCACAGATTAAAACCGTGCGAAATACTGTAATTGAAGTTGCTATCCCCACAGATCCAGCGGCTGAAGAAGTCTCTCTCATATTCTGTATGCCAATGATACCAACCTATGTACCCACTCATTTTAAGCGACTTCAATTCCCAATCAAGGTTTCCTTTGCAAAACCAATAAACAAGGTTCCAATATAGAGAGAGTGGGGAAGGGATTGTCGACAGCGAGAGGGAAGGAAAGAAACGTAGAGAGGGGTAAGAACAAAATGGACAGAGAGAGGGAGAGAAGGAGATGAACAGAGAGTGAGGGAAGAGAAGGAGAACTACGGAGATAGGGAGAGACGGAGATTAGCACGTGCATGCAATTCCCATACATATTTAGCAATTGCGAAGCATCAAATGTATCTATCGAAAATGAACTGCGTAAGTCAAAATTTACCAGAAGTGTCTATTTTCATTCGTGTTGGAGATATATTCTTACGAAATCGGTTGACTCTGCAACAGCTGGTACTTTTAATAAGTTTTGGTGTACTAACTACGTTTCAGTCAGTCTTATGGTATAACTAAAGTTCACTTACGTGCTTCCAAAGAACAGGTATTTGGTTTTCCTTTGTACTATAAAAATGTACATATCAATGAATAGATTTTGATGCAAGTATTTAAAATTCAGTAATTTGTTTGCATGGAAATATGTGTGTGGATACTTCGATGTGTTCTTTGCTATGGTGGCTATATATAGGATCTCCCTTCTGAGCGTCGTCATATGTCATGTTTCGCAGCAACAAACTGATAAGCAAGACTGCATGGTCATGGAAAGAGTCAGTACATGAAATTATAACAGAAGAGTAATAATAGATCAAATGAAACGTATGTGAATAATATTAAATGAAAATAATCAACAACGCAACACAGGAACTAGCTTAATTTTTTTAAATTTTTACAGGAGTTCCTCGACAGAATAGAAGGAGTAAACCACGAGGAAACTGTTCAGATTAGACTTGAAAGTGCGTGGATTACTGCAAAGATTTTTGAATTCTTGTGAAAGCTTACTGAAAAAGGCTGCAGCAGAACACTGTACGACTTTCAGCACAAGAGTCAAGGAGGTGTGTTCCAAATGCAAACTGGATTTCTGATTAGTATTAACTGAGAGAAAGCTGTTGACTCTTGGGAATAATCCGATGTTGTTACCATCAAACAATATAAAAGAAAGTATGTATTAAGAGACCAGTTTCAGATTTCCCAGGCTACTGAACAGGGATCGTTAAGAGGTTCTAGAACTTACATCAAATATTGCATCAACCAGCCGTTTCTGAGCCAAAAATACGCTTTTTGAATCAGACGAGTTATCCGAAAAATAATATCATACGTCATAAGGGACTGAAAATAAGCAAAATAGATTACTTTTACGTGTTGAGCTATGACTTATTTCAGATACCGTTCTAAAGTTCTAACGGTAAATAAAGCAGCATTTAGTTTTTGAATAAGACCCTAAACATGAGCGTTCCATGGCAGCTTACCATCTACTATCTTACTGTGATATAGCATCAATGTATTTTCTACAATTCACAAACTTATGTCTTGAACTGCATTGTTTGAACTATGTCAATACTGTACACAGCATCTTTCGCTGGTGTCGTCAGCAAACAGAAATATTTTAGAATCACCTCTAAAACCAGAAGACATATCATTTATATAAATAAGAAACAGTAGCGGCCCCAGCATCGACCTCTGGGCCAGCCCCCACTTAAATATGCCCATTGTGATTGCACATTGTAGCTATTCTCAGTATAGCAGAGAATGACATTCTGCTCTCTGTTCTTAAAGCAAGAGGTAAACCAATTGTGAGCTACTTCCCTTACTCCATAATGGCCTAACTTCTGCAGAAATATCTTGTGATCAACACAATTAGATGCCTTAGTTAAAGAAAACGCCTAGCGTTCGCAACATTTTATTTGATCCGTCCAGAGCCTCACAGAGAAACGATAGTATAGCAGTTCCAAGTGTTAAACCGCTTTTAAAAACTTGACTGTACGTTTGACGGCAAATTATGTGACCTGAAATGATCAATTACTCTTTTTAATCACTTTAGCATACACCGATGGCGTAGAAATAGGCCTAAAACTGTCTATATTATCCCTTTCTCCTTTTTTATTATATGGTTTCACTACTAAGTACTTTAACTAGTCAGCAAACTGACCATTCCGAAAGGAAAAGTTATAGATATGGCTAAGTACTGGGCTAAAGTATGCAGAACAGTATTTTAGCATTCTGCTAGATACCATGCCGTATCAATGGGAGTCATTAGCCTTCAGTGACTTCATTATTGACTCAGACTCCCCTTTGTCAGTATCATAGAGGAGTATTTCAAATAACGGACTAGGAAAGCTATTTTCTAAGAGAATTGTATGATTCCCTGGAGGAACTAAGCTTCTACGTAGTTCACCTGCTATATTCGGAAAGTGATTACTAAATAGTGTACATATATCCGATTTATCAGTAACTGAAACATTTCGACTAAGCACTGACTTTATATCCTCAACCTGGCGCTGCTCACCAGACACTTTCTTTGCGACAGACCATATGGTTTTAATTTTATCCTTTTTATTCTGAGAAATAGCTATTCAATTTGCGTATAACATACATTTTGTCTCCCTAATAACATTCTGAAGTACCTTACAATACTGTTTGTAATGGGCTGCTTCAGCTCTATTGTGACTGCTTCTAACATTTTGATATAATTCCCACTTTGATCTACATGGTATTCTCATCCCCCTAGTCAGCCACCCAGGCTGCCTGTTAATGCCAGTACCCTGTTTTGAACGTTCTAATGGAAGGTAACTTTCAAATATTATGAGATATTTGTTGAAGAAAGCATTATATTTATCATCTAGGTTATCAGCACTGTAAACATCCAGCCACTCTTGTTCCTGAATGAGGTTTGAAGAGGTCTCTATTGCAAGTGGATTAGCTTTTATAAATAGTTTACAATTATATTTAACATGTAACTGTGCACCAAAACCTTTTAGCATTAAAATTTGCGCATCATGGTCTGAAAGGCATTTCAACATTTTGCTAACAGAAAGCCTGACTAGTAATGAAGAATGAACAACAATGTCGTCTATGGTTGTGCTACTGATCCCCTGCACTCTCATTGGAAAGAATACAGTTTGCATCAAATGCTCTGAATTAAGGAGATCTGCCATCATCCTCTTTCTTACACACTCACTTACACAATGAATATTGAATTCACCACAGTAGTGGAACAAAGACAGTGCGACCCCAAATCCAAGGTGGCGTCGATGACGTCATCCAAGTGATGTCATCTGATGGCTCTGATGTCATCTGATGACGTCATCCAAGATGGCGAATTTTTGAGGGTAGTTTGAATTTTGGTGGGAAGATAGGTCAATTGGGATACTTCCACTAACCTAACCACCCCTCCCCCAGAAAATGGCAGGGAGTTCAAATTCTACCTGGACAATGCAACACGCCTCTACCAACCTAGGAAAATGGCAGGAAGATAGGTCACTTGAGCTACCTCCACTAACCTGAGTCATCCAACCACCACCTCTTCCTAGGGATTGGTGGGAAAAGGACCTGGCCTGTGTTGGACGTAAGTCTTTATTTTGCATGCAGTCTTTATTTAAACAATAAGAGGCAGTACCAACAGCCAGTGTGGTCGCCACTAGGTCTGGACTCCAACTGACTTAGTACACAGTACTGCCACCAGAGGGCACTGTCGTCCGTTCTGTGATGTAATCCAAGATGACACTTTGGGGTGGGGGGAAAATGGCGTGAAACAGTGTGTTTGCCATGAGGTCTGGGCCTAGTACACATTACCAACAACAGAGGGTGCAGTCGTCCCTTCCATGATGTAATCCAGGATGGTGGTCTGGTGGTGAAAGGAAGAGTCTCATAACAGGAAATTCATGGGTATATTGTTTATATGTAAAAATTTCGGTTTGTGGGGTAGGATTTCTCTTGCTCATCATTCTCTGCTGTTTGGAAACATGTAGGTCTTGTAAGAAGCAATTACATGGGGCAAACATGTTGCATAACATAATGTCCAGCACTGTACTCTGTGGGTCTTAACCTAATGTTTGGGCCTTTGTCAGCACTCAACGTATTGTTCAGTTAAGTGGTTTTCCATGTCAAAATGGTTCAAATGACTCTGAGCACTATGGGACTCATCTGCTGAGGTCATTAGTCCCCTAGAACTTAGAACTAGTTAAACCTAACTAACCTAAGGACATCACAAACATCCATGCCCGAGGCAGGATTCGAACCTGCGACCGTAGCGGTCTTGCGGTTCCAGACTGCAGCGCCTTTAACCGCACGGCCACTTCGGCCGGCCTTTTCCATGTCACCCCCATTTCCTTACACTACTGTAGCGCCTTAGATTCCAAACTATGTTATGTCCTCCCACCATTTTCTGGTACACTTATCGAATTTCACATGCTTTTGAACGCCCTTTCTGGCGCATTCTTCTTTGTTGCCCACCTCCTTAAACAATTGTACTGAATTTTACATAAAAATTATGCTAATTAATCTAGTGTTCTGCGCTTAACCTGCTGTTCTGCTCCATGTCACCCATTCGTGCACGCCATCCCCTTAACTAATGTACTGCTAACACCACACTGATATAAAAATTTATCTAAATTAATTAATTAAATATTTTTCACATGTACTTGGTAGTGTTTTTTAAATTCGCAGCATCCTATAGGTTGTTGAAATCTATGGAACACAGTTCAAACAAAAGATCGCTAATAAAAAATACAGCCCGCCACACGACGCCTGACGCCGCCACCGCCCCCGCCACCCCCGCTGCCCCGCCGCCTCCGCCGCCGCCACCACTGCACCCCGGCTGCCGCAGCTGCCACAGCATGGCTCTGGTGTCCATGGGCCGCCCTCAGGCTGGCGGGTTAGGGATACAGCAACCAGGCTGCTTGCAGTGGCCTGATTCTGCAGCGTCTCCTCCTCTGCCGTCACGTCCTCGCCGATCATGTGAGGTACAGCACACACCCCTGTCCACCACGCCACCGAGCTCCAAGGTGCGCTCACACCGATCCCATATGTGAAACGGCTCTGGGCAGCACATGTGTTCACCATTGCTGACGCTATAACTGTGGATACTGACATCACAGATCACGCTATTGAAATCTGTTTCAGAATAGCACAGGCTGCTTTCTCCATAGCGATCCTAACGGAATATATGAGCTGCGTCCAGCCGTGCTTACCTGCCCCACTGTAGCTGACGCATTGCCGTGAAACGTCCGCATGGTGACTCACCATCTAAAAGGTGCTCAGTGTTATACTGACGTCACATGGCTATGTAAAATAAGAGCCAAGTCGACCTCTCGGAAATTGTGTAGTGTCCCAGAAATACATAACATGCACTTTTGTAGGAGCTTTCATGATGTCTCAGCTTGTCCACATCGAAATTGGTATCCTGCGCCATCAAAAAATTGCCCCTTTTACATCGTTCGTATAGCTATTGACCGCCAGACACTCGTACATATACCGCGAAGATAGACAGCACCATATATACTCCTCGCAGCACTATACATTTACCCGCAGCCGGTGGTCACAAGTCATCCACTTCCAATGTGTGACCAGAGCGACCTCAACAGACCAAAGTCACTCTCAGAACTGTTTTACAAAATTGGGCTCATTTCCCCTTGGCAAATGCCGGGATGGTTCTTTTGAAAGGGCATAGCCAGATTCCTTCCCCGTCCTTCCCTAATCCGATGGGACCGATGACCTAGTTGTCTGGTCTCCTCCCCCCAACCAATCCAAATCCCCCTGGCACAAATGTGTTACTGTTTCTGTTCCGGACCTGCTTGCTTGCTTGCTTGCTTTTCTGCACCATCCACATTCAAATCCCATCCCGTGCATGGCATATTGTGGATCTGCATCCCAACATCACTCTGGATATAATGCGTGGTGGATCCACACTCGAATGCTAACTCTGATCTACTGCGGTTCCTGGAAGACTTTCGCGACACATGGATGTACACAGACATACAGGTAACAGAGCAAATGCTCTCAAAATGTGGAGGCCACTGGATACAATCAAGTAGAGTGCTATACTATGCCTACCGATCAGTGAATTTGGGGTAGGTTTTGGCAGATGTACTACATTTACAAGCAATTGTAGAACACAGAACGAGAGGTTATGTGATGATGGCATGGATTGAACTGACATAAAATCGACAGAATTGCGAAAAATGATTGGGGGGGGGGGGGGGAAGGGGTAGGTATGAATTGACCAAATAAACACCAAAATGGGGGTAAATTGAGGAAGTACCCGTGTATCTTCTGTTTGGCGCAGAGCAATTTGTACATGGAAACAAGTATGCGGCACCAAGGGGAATCCGAGAAAACGTGGACATGGAAGCGATGGGAATCAGGGAAGCAGTCAATTTTTTTTCTGTCGAGGCAGCATTAAACTGTGTGTCTATTGAGGTACCAGTGATACATGCGAGTTGACTACTGTATTTGACGCTTTTCAGGAAGACAGAAGACCATCCACCTCTAAACGTACATGCATTTGTGTTAAAGGATGACAGAGTGTGGACGGGGTGATCGATTGAGATGCCGCTGTAACGAGGTATGATTTAATGGTAGACTGATGATGCATTCTAGAGAGGGAGAAGTTGCTGTAGGTCAATTTTTCCACTGTTCTGTCACGATGAATCAGTCGCATGACATAGCCTGTGTTCGACTGGTATACAACCATATGTTCTGTATGTGATTTAAAGCACTGTCTACTTGCGATCATTAATGGTAAACCTGTCGGTCATCGGAGGACTTCTGTCTCGTGTGTGATGAAACATGACACATTCCTCTAAATGAACTATGATTTATGCGATGTACTCCATCCCCCAGCCGCATCTTGGGTGTAAAATTAAGACTTCAGCTTCATAACTAAATTAGCAATAGGTGCTTGTGAGGCACTGCAGTACTCGTGTATACATTTGCATGACAGATGTGCTGTTTACAGAGTTAGTCGCTTAATGACTGGTAATTTTCACATGTCGGACACTGCTGCTATGCGTTTATCTGTTTCCTTGTAAGAGGTATTCCCTGTTACTAACCATAATGTTATATAGGGCTGATGCAGGAATAGTATAATTTCTGAAGCATGATCGGGTGTGAACAGTGGATGCTATACATCTCTGGAAAGCTATATTGTGCACGTATCACACAGAGCCAATGTTTAAGGAGGTAGTTTTTTCGTTTTACAGTTCGATAACATAGTTTGTCGTAGAGAAACCAGGAAGAATGATGTATATCATGAGCCTGAAATATATTTCTTACACTGGAATATTAACAGCGCTACATCCCATACGACTGATAGGTCTGAAATGCAAGTGATATAACATTATAGCCCGTTTTAAGTGCAGAAATTTGTAGCCTTAGGAGTGTGTGTGTTTATGTTCTCTCTTACCAACACCTGCCAGTTACTGATCCTAGACTTTGGAATAATACTTTAAAACTGATAGCTTGGTTGATTTACGTAAAAATGCGTCGAACTCCATCCGTCTGGAGCTCCATCGTGCATAAAAATCACCCATTTCTCGGTCTTCTTCTTCTTCACCATCTGCTATTACCTCACAACACTTTCAGATCTGCTACTATACATCGATAAGGAACGCTAACCTCCTCAACGTGGGCGCATCTCGAAAAATTTTGTGCACTTGGATGAGCGAGGACTCGGTAAGCTCCATTCATTCACGAGGCGTGGAATGTAGCGGTCTAATTCTGGTCGATTGCAGATTAAATCAGTAACGGTGCTGCTGGGTGGGTTGGTCAATGACAGTGTGAGGGGGTTCTTTCAGACACTAATTTTACCCTAAGACTGCGAGAATGCTCTGTGACTCCCATTAGCATATGGATGGATCGTAAGTTAAGCACTATTCTCGAAGTGTTAGAAATATGTAGAGCGCTGTCTGATATACTGTGATGATGGATGTGTTCGAGAATTAACAATGCGTGGACGTACTGCACAATCATCTATCCACATTCGCAATGATACTTCCAAAGTGGGGAGGGGGTGGTTTAGCTATGATGCTGAAACTGGGAAACATGCTGTCGCATCATTGTTTGGTGTTGAAATTACTGTAAAATTGGTAAAATTGTTCACACAATCAACTGTAATGCTTATTATTTCAGTACATCAGGGATGTTTTTCCATCGTATCCATCCACTGGAACGCTGTTGGTTACCACATAATGATTGGCTGACATCGCTTGTTTGAGTTGGAGAGAGTTTTGGTGAAGGGACAACACCTTCTAGGGATGGATATCACTGAAACAGTGATCGCGTACATGACTGAAATATGAGGAATCAGTCAAAACAGAATGCGGAGTCATCAGCTATTCCGTCACTGTGACAGATGAGTTTAAATGTAGAGGTTGTCAGTCACTTTCGGACAGCAGTTTGGAAACTCTTCACAATGCTGCCAAACTCTTCCAGTTTCCTTATGTTGTAACTGTCTTTTATTTAAAATCATCCAGTGTATGCGGCTTGTTATGGAAGGCACAGTAACAACATTATTAACATCGTGAGACATCCAGTTTTCTGCGAGAGGCAATGGATCAGAACGTATTAATGTCAGTTTACAACTTGACATCGAAGTTGTGGCGGAAAAACTAAATGTATGGCAGTGTAAAAAGTGTGTTACAGCAGAAAAAAAATTTTCAAACAACGACACAGGGTCACAGCTAGCGTCTCTTGCGACTTACAGTATAGTATGTGGGATACTGTCATCCTCCTGCAGCATAGGCGATGAAACTTTAAACTGGGCTGTGCAGTGGATCAATACTTGTATATTTAATAGGATCGTCAAATGTGCTCGAAGCTGGCACACATGCGGTATTTGTTTTTGATGTATGGGAGGAGAGAGATGCGATAAAAATCTTATTGAGCTCTCGATCAGATGAATTTAGTGAAACTTCTATAGCTCGTAATTTTTCACTGGTGGATGGAGCAGAATAACGATGATAGAATGTTGGGGTGATAGACATGAATGGGCCCTGTGGGATGTGGATGTGTAGTACCTGCTTGTAGTTTGGAGAAGCACCACAATGCAGTAGCAAAATCCTCGTCCTTCCCCCAGTTCCCATACTATCTTTTATACTACCTCGTGTTGCAGGAGCGGGCTTCGTTTCTGTTAAATGGTCAAAACACAGTTTTGTCACAGTAACTCAGCTTCGCCTGTTTCTAAACGGCTTGCAGAAGGTGGTAGATATAGCTTTCTCTGAAGTCTACAAAATTCCGACCTACATTGGAACAATCACATGCGCAAAGCTGCAGGGACGGTAGTGCAGAGCCTGAGGGGTATTTGCAAGATGCATAGGGGCTACCTAACACCCTGTTAGAATTTTACTGTAGCAGATAGGTTCGAGAAAAGTGGCTCGTTTCGAGATATGAGAGTGCAAAAGATATGGTTCCTAGTGGCTGTAATCATTAAAGGGCTTCTCCATAGGATCCAACGCAGGTATGTGGTTGAATGGAAAGACTTGATTCCAAATCATAGACATCATTTCTACCGAAAGCGTAGCATTAGAGATCTGAAACGCTAGTGTAAATTTGTCTCGAATGAAAAACAGCCCACAGTTGCACTAAATTCTATTTATGGTTTCTGCTATAATAATGTAGCCTTCTTTAGAAGTCCTAAAATGATCAAAATAAGATCTAGACCATTGATACAATATACACATAAACTTCAAAACTAGGTAAGTGATAACGTGTTACCTACATACAAACTAATAAATGAAAAAATGTCTTAGCCCAGCGGCTGCGTCAAAACCAATAAAATAACCAACACACGTAAGCCTGTTTCGAACATATAAAAAATTACATATGGCAACATATGTCCTCCGCCACTACCTCTGTTATACTGGGCGCACGGTCGTCAAATGTGCTGCACCCCGCGCACCATAGGTGCTGCTCACCACGGTGAGCTATGTCGCACTGTTAATATGTATGACAATAAATTAATAACAAACCTACATGTGCAAATGAGGAACTATATACTATTAATGCGAATGCCCAACAGATGAAATAGGCACAGATGAGATAGGCACTAGTAGTTACTCGATTGTGCCATATGATTGTATGATTATCTTTTGAGATAAACTAATGTTTTAGGACAATGCTCCAGTAGGTATTCGTCATAAAGAGTCATGAGCTGCTTTTATGTTAACAGTTGTTTATGTTGAGACAGATACTTTCATGTGCCCTTTGTCATCTTGTACCATGTTACTGCACTCATGCACTAGAGTGCTGCCGGCCGAAGTGGCCGAGCACTTCTAGACGCTCCAGTCTGGAACCGCGTGACCGCTACGGTCGCAGGTTCGAATCCTGTCTCGGGAATGGATGTGTGTGATGTCCTTAGGTTAGTTAGGTTTAAGTAGTTCTAAGTTCTAAGGGACTGATGACCTCAGCAGTTAAGTCCCATAGTGCTCCGAGCCATTTGAACCATTTTGAACTATGGTGCTAGTG
Organism: Schistocerca nitens; assembly: GCF_023898315.1. Lineage (NCBI taxonomy): Eukaryota > Metazoa > Arthropoda > Insecta > Orthoptera > Acrididae > Schistocerca > Schistocerca nitens. The sequence goes on along the minus strand of NC_064616.1, from coordinate 552,160,140 downwards.
GTAGAGATAATGTCAATCATTTGTAGTGTGGTTATGTACAACTACGGTCGTATGGTAGAATTAGCCCTATAAGCTATTAGAGCGTATAATGTAAGCTTAAGTTATATTTGCTTATGATGGTCTCGTTTCTGAATCATGCATCAAATAGTGATACAACGAACTATGTTACATGAAACTGTTAATGTTCTACCACTCTAATGATCGTATGCAACAGTATTTCATTTGTTGGACATTCGTATTAATAGTATGTGGTTCCTTATCTGCACATGTAGGCTTGTTATTAATTTATTGTCGTACATATTGACTAGTTGCCTGATAAATGGTGCGACGTAGCTCACTGTGGTGAGCGTCACCTACGGCGCTCCGCTTGCAGCACATTTGACGACCATACGCTCAAAATAACAGAAGTAGTGGCAGAGGACATACGTTGCCATATGTAATTTTACTTATATTCGAAACAGGCTTATATCTGTTGAAGTTATTTTACTGGTCTTGATGCAGCCGCTGGGCTAAGACACTTTTCATTTATTAGTGTGTATGTAAATAATATGTTATCACTTACCTAGTTTTGAAGCTTATGTGTGGATTGTATCACTGGTCTAGATGTTATTTTGATCATTTTAGGACTTCTAAAGAAGGCTACATTATTATAGCAGAAACAATGTTCCAGGTTTAATATAAATAGAGTTTAGTGCAACTGTGGGCTGTTTTTCATTCGAGACAATTTCGTAATGGTTGCTGTTATCGCTGCCATGATGAAAATAATAGTGTACATTTCTTATGAAATCAATCATCACACCATCTACTACTGTTTGTGATCCTTCTCAATCAATCATCGTCTATAACTCAGTGGATATATCGCAGAACCTCTATACATGGCATCGAGACGGAATGCGTTACAAATATTGGAGAAATATCTAGTGGCGGCGGCGTGAGGCAGTTGCAAATACTGGTTTCATACTACACTCCTTAGTCGAATCACTTTCAAAATTCGGTAATTTTATTACGAGGGTGCACGTCGGCGATATGTAACCGCACTGCTGGTGTGATAATATACACTCTGACGATCATAGTCTATATTCAGTGTCACGGTATTTGTCTGGAGAAACCACGTCATTCATAGGTAATGCCATACTTGGATTTATAAAGCTGTTATAGCTTTTAACATGGATACTTGTGTGCACCTGTAGAACCAAGACCGCTTGTGATGGTAATATGGTTATGTTTTTTTAACATATAGCTGTTTGTAAGACGATTACGCCTCTCTTTCTAAGACATGGTGGTAACACTCGCAAGAAAAACTTATGAGACATGTCCACCAATGGTTGAATTTTCGGACAGTATTATTTCATATCGCCAGCAATCGGTTATTGACGAAGTATTATACTCAGTAGTAGGGTGTGCGTGATAGGTTTGCCTTGAGCATCAGGCTTATAAAGTATGTGTTTGTGTTCTGAGGTGTACAAAGGAAATGACTAAGTCCAGTCGTAAGAAAGGTATGGATTTGACGTGGAGTACTGTGGTAGCAAAGGGAGTAGTATGTCAAGTCATAAGCATGGTACTGATATTTCTATTTCCAGAGTCACAGCCATCAGTAGCGTGTATTTACGATACTTAAAACACTCATTGCCAAAATTCTTTCAACTGAGACCGCAATCGTAACATTTTGTTGTAAGTACATGGATAAAATACATATGGGGCTGGTTTTTTTTCCTAGGGCGATTCTGTCGATGCGTGCTTGGCGTGCAGCGCCGGTGACCTGTGGCGGGAATGATTCATGTTTCCTGTTAACTGTAGGAGCCATCCGAATGCAGAGGCCTGTTGGAGTGTAGGAATGTAGGTGACTTAACCATGTTGTCCTCTAGACGACCGAATAGCGAACTAATACTTAGTATGTGTTGGATGGTTTTCATGATCACGTGGAAATTTTTGGGAAGATTCAATATGGACGTGTGTTCTCGCCGGACCGTTATTCCCTTTCATGTAAATAGTCCGGTTGCCTGCTTCTGCGCACTTCTCGCCTTTATTTAGTTGACAGAACATCGATTGTGGTGTGTGCATCTAGCAGGTGAAAGACGGGTGGAAGACACGTTTACTGGTTCTCTAGACATGAGAAACACCTTAGTTGACTTTGTAAATTGTAGGGATGATTTGGAATCTGTTACATCACCGACATCGTAATTTGGAAGTCGAAATATGAGTTTCATCTATTTTTTTCGAGTTCTCACGTAAAGGTCTTCGCTGAGGGGATAAGTTTCTAGTTACTCAGTGGTTTACAGCAAGCTCCATCTTGCTAAAGTTTAGGTTTTGTAGAGATATAATTTGGGGTCTGTATCTTCGGAATTATTTTGCATGAGCGATTGGTTCGATACTGCTGTGTACCTGATAGCGATAAGTACAGCGAAAATGGTACAATATTATGGCAAACCATGCGAAAATAAATATGTTCTAGTAATCCAAGAGTCTGGAGATGGGTGTAGAAAAGCAAGCAAGCAAGCAGGTCTGGACCAGAAACATTAACGCGTTTGTGCCGAGGGGAAAAGAGCCAGACTTTGTAGAACAGTTCTGATAAGGACTTCGTTCTGCTGAGGGCGCTCTGGTCACGTGTTGGGAGTGGATGACTTGTGACCGTCGGGTGTGGGAAAAATCTAGTGCTGCAAGGAGTATATACGGTGCTGTCTGTCTTAGCGGTATATGTACGAGTGTCTGGCGGTCGAAAGGTATACGAATGATGTAAAAGGGGCGATTTTTGTATGGCGCAGGATACGAATTGTATGTTTACTACATTGACATGGTACGCGGTGATATATTGCTGGCTTGGAGATTGGTTTCGCAATCTAATATTCAATCTCCTGTCCTCGGTCGGATTGCAGTGTAATTGAGTAAGGGTCTTTCTGTATTTCACGATATGTAGGGCACTTTACAAGGTTTAATTGTGGGTGCAATATGGCTATCTGTATAAAATAGTTTTTTGCGGCTGAAAGTTTCATCTGGAGAAATAAAAAAATTAAAAAGGTGGACGGTGCTTCCACACCAGCGGCATAAGTAATTCGGCGGGTAAATTCGATAATAGCCAATCATAATGCTCGATTCATGCACAAGACATCCTTTGTGCTGGGATATAGGAGTCTCTACATAGCGGTGAGAGCGTTTGTAAAGTACTTTCTAAATTGACTCTATTATGTGATCACTGAAATAACATTACATATCCTCTCAGCCCATGGAGATTCTCTTCGTTTCCTTCTGAGTGCTCCGGTTTTTTGTCAGGCGGTGTATAATGACAGCGCTTAACAGCTGAAAAGTCTGGCCTTATATACCAACTGTCTAAGGTGATTTACTTGTCAACAATTTGACACTTAAATGGTATGTAAGACATAGGCATAATATGAAAATTTCGTCAAATCTGCACCCCTTTCACTGCCAAAAGGATATACAATGCACACAAACGTCCAAAACAGCACTGAATGCAGTATATCTGGAAGTTTTACTCCCGTCTAACACTAATAGTTCCCAACTCTCCCATTAGGTGGCATGCGTCAAAGAGTTATACCAACAGTTATCATGCAGTCGTATAATGGTCCACAGAGTGCATAATGTTGTTTATGGTTTCATGAATCGAAATGTGCTACTATGGTTCAGAGACAATTCAGGACTAAATAACGCACGCCACCACCTGAAAGACAAACTGTTGTTAATTGGTTCAATCGTTTCATCGAAACAACACTGAAGAGCCCATGAAACTGGTACATCTGCCTAATATCGTGTACGGCCCCCGCGAGAACGCAGAAGTGGCGCAACGAGACGTGGCATGGACTAGACTGATGTCTGAAGTAGTGCTGGAGGAAACTGACACCATGAATCCTGCAGGACTTTCAAGAAGTCCGTAAGAGTACGAGGTGGTAGAGATTTCTTCTAAACAGCACGTTGCAAGTCATCCCAGATATGCTCAATAATGTTCATGTCTGGGGACTCTGGTGGCCAGTGGAAGTGTTTAAACTCAGAGGAGTGTTGCTGGAGCCACTCTGTAGCAGTTCTGGACGTGTGGGGTGTCGCATTGTCTTGCTGGAATTTTCCAAGTCCGTCGGAAAGCACAATGGACATGAATGGATGCAGGTGATCATACAGGACGCTTACGGTACGTGTGACCTGTTAGAGTCGTCTCTACATGTATCATGGGTCGCATATCACTCCTACTGCACATGCCCCACACAATTACAGAGCCTCCAACAGCTTAAATAACCCCCTGCTGACATCCAGGGTCCATGGATTCATGAGGTTGTCTCCATGCTCGTACACGTCCATGCGTTCGATACAATTTGAAACGCGACTCGTCCGATCAGGCAACATGTTTCCAGTCGTCAACAGTCCAGTGACAGAGTTGATGGGCCCAGACAAGACGCAAAGCTTTGTGTCGTGAAGTCATCGAGGGTACACGAATGGGCCTTCGGCCTCGAAAACCCATATCAATGAGGTTTCGTTGAATGGTTCGCACATTGACACATTCTGACGACCCAGATTTGAAATCTGCAGCAATTTACGGAAGGGTTGCACTTCTGTCACCCTCAACGAGTCTCTTCAATCGTCGTTCGTCACGTTCTTGCAGGATCTTTTTCCAGCCCCACCGATGTCGGAGATTTGATGTTTTACCGGATTCCTGATATTAACGGTACACTCGTGAAATGGTCGTACGGGAAAATCCCCACTTCATCGCTAACTCGGAGTTGCTGTGCCCCATCGCTCGTGCGCCGACTATAACACCATTTCAAACTCACTTAAATCTTGATAACATGCCATTGTAGCAACAGTAACCGATCTAACAATTGCGCCAGACACTTGTTGTCTTACATAGGCGTTGCCGACCGAGAGCCGTATTCTGCCTGTTTACGTACCTCTGTATTTGAATACCCATGCTTACACTAGTTTTTTTTTTTTTTTTAATTTATGGTAAGGTCTTATGGGACCAAACTGCTGAGGTCATCGGTGCATAAGCTTACACAATACTTATTCTAACTTAAACTAACTTACACGAAGGACAACACACACCCATGCCTGAGGGAGGACTCGAACCTCTGACTGGGGGAGCCACGCGGGCCGTTACAAGGCACCCTAGACCGAGCGACTACCACGAGCGGCTTAAATTAATTTCTTTGCCGCTTTACTGTCGCTGTGTATCACAGAGAATGCCAGGTCAGGGTCGGTCAGCAGTGTCTGATGCAGCAGTTGAACAAGTTCTGTAGTCTTACATTCATAGACCAGGTAAACCAACGAGACATGCCAGCTCAGAATTGAATATAGCTAGTGTTATTATGGGTAGGCTATTACGGAAATTCTTGTTATTCAAATCCTACAAACTGGAGCTGTCTGCTCCCGGTAGCTGAGTGGTCAGCGCGACAGACTGTCACGACTAAAGGGCCGGGTTCGATTCTCGACTGGATTGGAGATATTCTCCGCTCAGGGGCTGGGTGTTGTGTTGTCCTAATCGTCATCATTTCATCCGCATCGACGCGCAAGTTGCCGAAGTGGCGTCAAATCGAAAGACTTGCACCCGGCGAACTGCCTACCCGATGGGAGGCCCTAGTCACACGACATTTACTCTTATTTAATTCGAGCTTTTGAAAGCTTTAAGAGAAAGTGACAAAGAAAAAATAGTTGAGTTTTGTGTAAAAATGTTAAACAAAATTCAGTTTGAAGATGATTTTCTTAATAAAATTGTGTTCAATGACGACGGAATCTGCCATATCTGCGGTAAGCTAATCGGCTGAATGATCGGATAAGGGATGAACAGAAGCCACGTCACGTAATCGAACATGTACAGGGCTGGCCTACGGTAAATGTTCTTTGCGCTGTAAGCTCTAGCAAGATTTACGATCCTTTCTTTTTTGTCGAGTCTACTTCAACGGCAATGCCTCAATTATTACAGAATATGGACCCAGAATTTCTTTTCAAGTAATATGGCGCCACAACATTATCATCGTGTGTCGCATGTCTCCGCAGGAATGTGCCGACCTGTATTTAACCTGGTGGAACAATATCCTGGCCACCACGGTCGTATAATTTAACCTCAATGGACTTCTGTGTATGGGGTTACATTAAAGACAGTGTGTTTGTTCCTCCGTTTCCGAGACACGTCGACGATCTGCCACAACAGATAACACGAGCAGTTGGCACCATGCATCAGCACCTACTTCATATAATTTAGCAAGATATTTATTACAGATGGGACATTTGTCATGCTACAACAGCTAGTCACACTGAATATTTACAAATAAAACTTGAAAATGTAGTGCATTCAGTGCTGTATCAAACATTTCTGTTAGGCATTTAACTTTTTCACAATTAAAATTACTTTTGTAAAACTAATTTATAAACACCCTGTATATCTCCATCATGTGCAATTGGTGGTGAAACCATGCTATTTAGCGTCAATATTTTATTCCACTACTTAGACAATAGAAGTCCAGGAAATTAAAGTGATGAAGGGAGTACCTTACAGAGATGTGAAAAAGACGTATAGTGTACTACATCATTTATAGCAGCAGTGAAAAAAAACTGGCGCAAAGATTTAGTATGTCGACTCATATTGAGACTATAGTTGGAAAATAAAATTCGTGTGTGCACAAATGCATCGGTAGAAGTTCATCTGCAACAAAATAGGTTATCTCCTCCAAGCATTTAAGAAACCTCTACTTACAAGGGAACCTCCCCATCGCACCACCCTCAGATTTAGTCATAAGTTGGCACAGTGGATAGGCCTTGATAAACTGAACACAGATCAATTGAGAAAACAGGAAGAAGTTGTGTGGAACTGTGAAAAAATAAGCAAAATATACAAACTGAGTAGTCCACGGGTCGCATAGGCAACATCATGGACAAAATGCGCTCAGGAACGTTCCCAGTGTCCTTGATGTTGCTTATCTTAGCATGAACTACTCAGTTTGTATATTTTACTTATTTTTTCACAGTTCCACACAACTTCTTCCTGTTTTCTCAATTGATCTGTGTTCAGTTTTTCAAGGCCTATCCACTGTGCCAACTTATAACTAAATCTGACGGGGGTGTGATGGGGAGGTTCCCTTGTTAGGTACAGAGCGGAGCAAACTGCGACTATGTATATGTCTTTCACCAGTGTTATCTGTTTTGGTTGGCAGGAGAGCCAACACCGTGTTAATAGAGGAGGCCGAAAGGCACGCGTTTTAGCTCACGCAGGCTGGCGTGAGGTCTGGAACAGGACAAGGAAATTAGAATTTAGAAAAACGGACGTAGCTGGTGGAATACTTAACTTTAATCCATTAATGGTGAACGTCGGTCTTGACGGTACATGAATCAATATCAATAGTAACTGATAATGGCGCCTTGCTAGGTCGTAGCAAATGACGTAGCTGAAGGCTATGCTAAACTATCGTCTCGGCAAATGAGAGCGTATTTTGTCAGTGAACTATCGCTAGCAAAGTCGGTTATACAACTGGGGCGAGTGCTAGGAAGTCTCTCTAGACCTGCCGTGTGGCGACGCTCGGTCTGCAATCACTGATAGTGGCGACACGCGGGTTCGACGTATACTAACGGACCGTGGCCGATTTAAAGGCTATCACCTAGCAAGTGTGGTGTCTGGCGGTGACACCACATTATCTTCCGAGTTGACTATACTGTCTATTTATACATCTTAAAATATGACATCTGCAGCTGAGAGTCAATGGAGAATGAGATCTGTCGTGTAGCATTGCATACCATTTTCTATCACCGTTGACGACAATCATAAATTTTTAATGAAACATATACAGGGTAAACCATAACTCCATCAACTAAATTTTTGGAGATGTGCAGGGGTATTTTCTTAGTGTGGACCCATGGCCTCAGTTGCCCGTACAGGATACTTCCATTTCGTTTGCTTTCTTACCTCCACTTACACCAGAGACTGGATCGTCACAGAGTCATGATGTGTATATGGTTTCTTGGGTTACTTATCTTATTTATGAATGTTTCTGTGAATTTGTGTTTGTGACACGGAAAAAGTATGACCAACAAGACGTACACACGAAACACTGATGCAAAAGTACTGTGATGTGGTAGCTGTCGTTGGGGTAACATCTCAACAGAGAGTCGTTGTGCCGTTCTTCCATTTCATTCACTCAATACATTCATGAATTGCATATCGGGCAACTCTTCATTATTAGATCTATCCATACTGATGTAAATCTTTGTTAACATACAAATAATACTGCCGGGAAAACAAACTAGAGACAGAACCGAGTAATAATAATTAATGTAAGCTTGAGAGCGAAGGATAAAGTGGGCATTAATGTTATCAGCAGCAACCAGCAAGAGTGAATGGGACATGTTAAAATTCCACGCAAGACGCATACAACATATCGTCGACATCTGTGCTACTGTGCAGATATTTTCAGTGTAATACAGATACAGACACAAATACGGGTATGATATCAAAAGAAATGTAATTAACCTGCGTCGAGCCTCCGGAGGCAGTGGATTGCTTACACCAAAATTCTCAGAAAATATCCTTGTACAGCTTACAATATTTTGTCGATAGAGTTGTCATTCACCCTGTATTTTAACCTGCCATTCTGTATTTGGTTAAATGTATGGAAGTGAATCTACTACTTTTTCTCTGTTAGGCATTCGAAATATTTAAATGAATCCTTAACATTTTTTATGTGATACAATAATATTTCATCCTGCAGTCCAAAATCTTGGCAATATTAAGACTGTTAATGAGATGAGAGAAGGAATGTGAGAAGGTAGAGCGGTTTACTGTGTTTTGTTCGATTTCTGCTGCAGTGACCTTGGATTAAATTAGGACTTGACCATCTAGCTCGGCATCGTATGTTAACTGGACTGCTCGCTAACGTAACAAGAAGGCCTTGGGATTCATTGCTATATTTACATAATGGTTGGTGGGCTGAGACCGCGAAATTCTTTTCTTTTTTTTTCAATATAATACAAGAAGTAGGAGTTGATAGATTGAATTACGTTGGCTGTAAAGCATCTCTTAATCTACGCTACACAGCCGCACTAATGGACGCACCAATTTTCTTGTTTCACCGAATCAACATTCAATTCATTACGAAACTGTTATGATGGGAAAATGTACGAAATTTATGAGTTTTCCACAGCATTATTCCGCCGGAACCGTATTAAGAGTCCTCAACATGTATCCACCCCTCCCTCTTAGACCCCCATCACTCACAACATGCAACATTTTCATTTTCCCTTAAAATCGTTGTCTTTGTTCTTAATAACAATGTCTCAGAAACCTCAGTTGATCTCCTCTCTTATACCCCTGCTTATGTTGAATTAGCGTAGGATGTGTCTCTCTTATTTTATTTTATTCTTATTCTTAATTACGCATTCGCCGTTTTAAATATTAATTTTTGAACTATAGTGGACTTTTAAAACCTGGTGTCTCAGGCGGTTGCGACCTAACAGCGTAGCGAATGAGTACTTACGATTAATGGTGACACTCCGCTGCAGAGTGAATATTCATTCAGGAATGGTGACATAGCTTGACTTGCATTTTTGTTTGCTACAGTCAGACCTCGTAAGTTCTATTTCATAACTAACAACATAGCGGCTTGAGCTTCACTCGAATTTCGGTACATGTATTGGTTATAGTCCATGTATACTTAAGAGCCAAAGAAACTGGTACACCTGCCTAATATCGTGTAGGGCGCCCGCGACCACGCAGAAGTGCAGCAGCACAACGTGGCGTGGACTCGATTAATGTCAGAAGCAGTGCTGGAGGGAACTGACACCATGAATCCTGCAGGGCTGTCCATAAATCCGTAGGAGTACGAGGGGGTGGAAATCTCTCCTGAACAGCACGTTGCAAGGCATCCAAGATACGCTCAATAAAGTTCATGTCTGGGGAGTCTGGTGGCCAGCGGAAGTGTTTAAACTAAGAAGAGTGTTGCTAGAGCCACTCTGTAGCAATTCTGGACGTGTGGGGTGTTGCATTGCCCTGCTGTAATTTCCGAAGTCCGTCGGAATGCACAATGGACATGAACGGATGCAGGTGATCAAAGAGGATACTTACGTACGTGTCACCTGTCAAAGTCGTATCTAGACGTATCAGGGGTCCCATATCACTCCAACTGCACACACCCCACTCCATTACAGAGCCTCCACCAGCCTGAACGGTCCCTTGCTGACATCCAGGGTCGATGGATTCATGAGGTTGTCTCCGTACCCGTGCACGTCCATCCGCTCGATCAATTAGAAATGAGACTCGCTCGTCCAGGCAACATGTTTCCAGTCATCAACAGTGCAATGTCGCTGGTAACGGGCACAGGCAAGGCGTAAAGCTTTGTGTCGTGCAGTTACCATGAGTACACGAGTGAGCCTTCGGCTCCGAAAGCCCATATCGATGATGTTTCGTTGAATGGTTCGCACGCTGACACTTTTTGATGACCCAGCATTGAAATCTGCAGCAATTTAAGGAAGGGTTGCACTTCTGTCACACTGGACGATTCTCTTCAGTCGTCGTTGGTCCCGTTCTTTCAGGATCTTTTTCCGGCCGCAGCGATGTCGGAGATTTGATGTTTTACCGTATCTGATATTCACTGTACACTTGTGAAGAAGTCGTACGGGAAAATCCCCACTTCATCGCTACCTCGGAGATTCTACTTACCATCGCTCGTGCGCCGACTATAACACCACGTTCAAAGTCACTTAAATCTTGATAACCTGCCATTGTAGCAGCAGTAACAGATCTAACAATTGCGCCAGACACTTGTTGTCTTATATAGGCGTTGTCGACCGCAGCGCCGTATTTTGCCTGTTTAAATATCTCTGTATTTGAATACGCATGCCAGGAAGTGAAACATGGATGATAAATAGTTTGGAGAAGAAGAGTAGAAGCTTTCGAAATGTGGTGATACAGAAGAATGCTGAAGATTAGATGGTTAGATCACATAACTAATGAGGAGGTATTGAATAGAATTGGGGAGAAGAGGAGTTTGTGGCACAACGTGACAAGAAAAAGGGACCGGTTGGTAGGACATGTTCTGAGGCATCAAGGGATCACAAATTTAGCATTGGAGGGCAGCGTGGAGCGTAAAAATCGTAGAGGGAGACCAAGACATGAATACGTTAAGCAGATTCAGAAGGATGTAGGTTGCAGTAAGTACTGGGAGATGAAGAAGCTTGCACAGGATAGAGTAGCATGGAGAGCTGCATCAGACTAGTCTCAGGACTGAAAAGCACAACAATAACAACATGCCTATACCAGTGTCTTTGGCTCTTCAGCGTAGAGTGAGTGAAGCGGATAATAATAATGTGCTGGCCAACACAAGGTGCCCCGCTGGGGACAGCTCGGGACTCTTGGTAGGCTAGCCCATTTCAGGAATGTTATTATCCACAAACCACTGTCTCACAGATCATACTTTATGACAGAGTGCATTTTCATACTGAAGCAAACATTCATTGTCTTTGAACTGATCCTCTGCTATATGCAGTCGACAATGCTGTAACAGCATATTTTTCTGGATTTAGCGTTTTCTTAGGTGCAAAAAGGGGACCACACACTAACCACGAAATAAACTCCCTTACCGTAACATCACCTCCTGTATACTTCATTACTGGTAATACACATCATCATTTGTAACGTTCTTTAAGCATTTGCCAAACCCAAGCCCTTCCATCGGGTTTCCACAGTGTATAGCGTGATTCAGCACTGCAAATCACCTGTTACCTCTCATCCACTGTCCAGTGGTGACGTTTTTTACACCAATTCAAGCGACGTTTATTACTGACTACGCAAATGTATCGCTTATGACTCTCTACGCACTGTCACTCTATTAGCCGAACTGCTGGGGCTCTTTGGAACTCACGAGTGACTCCTGCCACTGATGTTATGCTATTTTATTCCAACTGTCCTCCAAAATGTCCGACGGTCCCTGTCGGTGAGTAACAGAGGTCTGCTTGGTCTTAGCTCTGGTTGTTCCTTCCATTTCTCAGTCACATCACAAACAGTCGACTTGCGCAGTTTTAGAATGAATGCTCCTGGTGAAGCTGTTTTTCAGGTGGCATCTAGTCACTAGTCCACTTTCCAAGTCTCTGAGTTCTCCTAACCGACCCGTTTTGCTGTTACTGCTTCACTACTGACAACACGATACATACTCCCAACCTCCTTTGATACTGGCGGGCTCACCTCTAGTACCATCTAATGGTCAACTCCGCATTACATTAAGATGTCTTGATACATTTGACGATGAAACTTCCTGACAGATTAAAACTGTGTGCCGGACCGAGACTCGATCTCGGGACCTTTGCCTTACTCATTCTGGAAACATCCCCCAGGCTGTGGCTAAGCCATGTCTCCGCAATATCTTTTCTTTCAGGTGTGCTAGTTCTGCAAGGTTCGCAGTAGAACTTCTGTAAAGTTTGGAAGGTAGGAGACGAGGTATTGGCAGAAGTAAAGCTGTGAGAACGGGGCGTGAGTCGTGCTTTGGTAACTCAGCTGGTAGAGCACTTGCCCGAGGAAGGCAAAGGTCCCGAGTTCGAGTCTAGGTCCGGCCCACAGTTTTAATCTGCCAGGAAGTTTCATATCAGCGCACACTCCGCTGCAGAGTGAAAATCTCATTCTGGAAACATTTGACGATGCTAGAGACGTGCTACCATCTCTGCTACTGGTGTACTCCCGATTGTTTACAGTAGTTTGTAAAAGGTTTGCAGCGGCGTTTCCTCTGCCAATAAAAATTGCTGGAGGTAAATTGATATGACAATATTGTACAATATTGTACTTCAAAGCGCTTCAATATTTTCGAGTAACTCTCATTTCCGTTGTCATATTTTTTTCTTGATGTGAATAATATAGTGTTCTGTAGCGTGTTGGAGAACAAAACCAGAGGCTCTTACCATTGTCCCAAAAGTGAAACTCAGTGTCACCTGTATCTAGTGCATCCTCAGCGTAATTTTTCTTCAATAGCCAACCGTGATTTACTTTTTTTTCCTCTGTTGGTACCCAGGCTGATTAGAATGTGATACATCGTTTATTCAAATTTCATCGCCTTCAGTTATTGAGGGTAGTTAGTATAGTCAATAACTTTCATATAAAATGTAAATTACAGATAATTGAGCGACGAGCTGAGCTGAATTCCAATCTGGCAGTTAAGCACTGCGGCTTTGCTTTCAGAATTTAAGTGCAGCCACTAAAATAAGGATAAATGTAAGTTATGCCATAGCCAGAATTTTCCTCCTTGGTGTCAGTTACGTGTTTATAAAGTCCACGTGAATGCTTGTCAGAACTGCACCAATAACTTACAATGCAGATAATTATTAGCAACAAACGACAGCATAGTATTGCTATGTGAATATCAAGAAACAGAAGGAATACGATGCTGAAGTAATTTATTTGATGAGCAAATGAATTACCGTTCGTAAACACACTGCAGAGGTAGTGCTTCTATGGTCTAGTTTGACGTGACATGAAAGCTCTAAGTCGCTAGGTGTATTATTGGCCAAATAAGCTACAGAACAGACACGCAGTACTGGAAAGTTATATGGGAGAAGACATACCATCCATAACCATCCCATCTCTATGGTGATATGGTGTGTGGACACCACTGCCCAACATGGAAAATTAGAAATAATGACAACATAAAAAGCAACTACAAATAATTAATCCTCATTGTGATTGTGATGTTTTAAACAGTGAAATTTAATACCTCCTTGAGTTTTTTAATTGTAAAAAAATGTATTATGAAGTTTAAACGGTAGAGCGTTAGTTTAATTTGAATGTGTATGTTTAGTATATGGTATACAATAACAGTTTGTAAATATTCGTTACTTCTAGTTGAGTAGCTAACGCCAAAAGCTAATAAAATGAAATTAAAAATAAAATAAAAAGACAACACACAGCGCATGCCACTTGCGTCACTATATAACCAAAGATAACCAACGGCAGATGTTATTTAATAGTGAAATATTGAACATCAATTGGTAGGAAAGTAACTTTAGCATTGTCCCTCTGTCGATTGATCGAGGAGACGGGAGGATCCCAAGCATAATTCAAGCAATCACGACCGTCTACATTTAAAATTCACTAGCTAGCTTAATTCAAACAACTTCATCAACAACACTATTCCGGTAACTGGAGGTGCACGCCGTAACTTCTGTGTTGTTATCTTATATTCCATCGGGAGATCATACGAAGGCAGTTTTCTGCTATCGCAGATTGTGTGGCTATTATCAAGTGTGTGTGATGCTTATGCTCTATACTCCGACCCTCCACGGTCTTAATGGTCTGACTGATGTATGACATTCTACACTGCAGGGGATACGGTAAATACGCAGCTTGAATGGAATCTAACACAGGGCCGGCTACGGCATGCACCGAGCGAGGTGGCGCAGTGGTTAGCACACTGGACTCGCATTCGGGAGGACGACGGTTCAATCCCGTCTCCGGCCATCCTGATTTAGGTTTTCCGTGATTTCCCTAAATCGTTTCAGGCAAATTCCGGGATAGTTCCATTGAAAGCGCACGGCCGATTTCCTTCCAAATCCTTCCCTAACCCGAGCTTGCGCTCCGTCTCTAATGACCTCGTTGTCGACGGGACGTTAAACACAAACCACCACCACCACCACGGCATGCAAAACCATACGGGCGCAGTCGCATAATTGCCTAGCAGCGCAAATATTCTGTTGAACGGCATTATACCACAATGCTCAAGAAATTTAAAGATTTAGTTAATGATGAAAAAGAAAACGATTTGGTGGACTTAAAAAAAGTGTAGTGCTGCACAGCGAGCGGATCTCAAAGTGAAAACCATTGTGTTTGTGCTGTTTGTATTTTTAAAGTATTTACTTTTGTAAATCCCATATGTTTACAATCAATTCTACTGTTTATTTTTAGCCAGCAACAAACTGTAGCGGCCCATCATTAAAAGAAAGCTATAAAATAAAGCTCAAAATTGCTATATCTAATAAACCTTTCAACCACGGCGAGTTCATCAAACAGTAAATTGTTCGGGCAGCGGAACTCGTGACGCAGGTATAGGAAATTTCTAAAATTAACAATAACTCGCTGCACAGCTGTCAATGCAGCGGGTTTCTACAATCAGTTCATTGACATTCCCCAAAAGTTCATTCTACATTGCTTTAGACGTGTCGATCGACCTTTCGGACACGGCACAACTTGCGATTTATGTTCGTGGAGTCGACAGCAATTTGCACGTGACAGAAGAACCGTTAGATCTGCCGCCAATGAAAGGCACAACGAGAGGATTAGAACTGCGGTAAACTGTTGAAGAGGCAGCTGAAACCCTTGGCCTGAAGTAGAACACTTCGATCTGTTACAGCCGATGGAGCGCTAGCGATGTGAGGGGCACAAAATGGGTTCGTAGCGTTGTTGCGCAAAAAACTGCTACGATCAGAAGACGATGCGTACGGGATTCATTGCTTCGCATACCAAGAACCACTTTGTGTTAAATTTTCAGAGATGGAGCACGTCATGAACTGATGATCCCAATAGTAAATTATTTAAATTGGAAATTGGTGGTAAGATCGTATGGCACCAAACTGCTGAGGTCATCGGTCCCTAAGCTTACGCACTACTTAATGTAACTTAAACTATCTTACGCTAAGGACAACACAACGAGGGAGGACTCAAACTTCCGAGGGGTGGGGGGGGGGCTTGTAGGGGGGGGGGGGGGGGCACGAACTGTGACAAGACGCCCAGACCGCGAGGCTACCCCGCACGGAGTAAATTATTTAAACTGACATGGGCCACATAGGTCAGTTTTTGATGGAACTGCAGGAACAGTACGGAGACGTGATTTATTACTACGACATATATTGATTAAGTCGAGGGGCATGCCTGGAACGATTTTTCGACTTAGGACCTGCTACTGTTCAATTCATGAAGGAAAAAGGGAAGCAGAAACCGCCGATCGAAGATCCGGAATGAATTCCAAACCTCTCATTTTTAGTTGACTTGACTGCACTCTTGAATATCCCAATAAGAAGTAGCAAGGCGAAAAGCAGTTAACATCAGATTTAATGAGATAGGTGAATGCATTTAAAATGAAAATCATATTGTGGAAGAGACCCATGTCACTGACCTCAATTTGCAGTAGGATTTTGGAGCATATATTGTACTCGAACATTATGAATCACCTTGAAGAAAATGACTTATTGATACATAACCAACACGAATTCAGAAAATATCGTTCTTTATTCCCATGAAGTAATGAGTGCTGTCGACAAGGGATTTCAGATCGATTCCATATTCCTAGATTTCGAGAAGGTTTTTGATAACGTTCCTCACAAGCGACTATTAATCAAACTGCATGCATATGGAGTATCGTCTCAGTTGGGTGACTGGATCCGTGATTTCCTCTCAGAGAGGTCACATTTCGTAGTGATAGACGATAAATCATCCAGTAGAACAGAAGTGATATCTGACGTTCCGCAAGGTAGTGTCATAGTCCTTCTGCTGTTCCTTATTTACATAAATGATCTACGTGATAATCTGAGCAGCCCCCTTAGATTGTTTACAGATGACGCTGTAACTTACCGTCTAGTAAAGTCATCAGACGATCAGTTTCAATTACAATATGATCTAGAGATTATTTCTGTATGGTGCGAAAAGTGGCAATTGGCACTAAACAAAGAAAAGTGCGAGGTCATCCACATGGGTACTAAAAGAAATCCGATAATTTATGGGTATACGATAAATTGCACAAATCTAAGGGCTGTCAATTCGACTAAATACCTAGGAATTACAATTACGAGCAACTTAAATTGGAAAGACCACATAGATAATATTGTGGGGAAGGCGAGACAAAGACTGCGCTTTGTTGTCAGAACACATAGAAGATGCGACAAACTCACAAAAGAGACAGCCTACATTACACTTGTCCCTCCTCTGTTGGAATATTGCTGCGCGGTGTGGGATCCTTACTAGATGGGATTGACAGAGGACGTCGAAACAGTGCAAAGAAGGTCAGCTCGTTTCGTGTTATCGCGCAATAGGGGTGAGAGTGTCACCGATATTATATGCGAGTTGGGTTGGCAGTCACTGAAACAAAGGCGGTTTTCTTTGCGGTGAGATCTGTTTACGAAATTTCAATCACCAACTTTCTCTTCCGAATGCGAAAATATTTTGCTGACACCCACCTACATAGGGAGAAATGATCATCATAATAAAATAAGAGAAATCAGAGCTCGAACGGAAAGATTTAGGTGTTCCTTTTTCCTACGCGCCATTCGAGGGTGGAATGGTAGAGGAATGGTATGAAATTGGTTCGATGAACCCTCTGCCAGGCACTTACGTGTGAATTGCAGAATAACCATGTATATGTAGATGTAGACAACTTCTGAAAAAGAGCACCGCCCATTTCCATATGTTCTCTGGTGTCAAAGAAAATGAGAATTTTGAACAATTCATTTCGGTGCTGGAAGAAATACAGCAACAGTTTTCAAATCGTTTTCAGAACACAGCCAACCTCACATCTGTTTTTGAGACGTTTTCAAGATCATTGCCGTGTCAGTTGATAGCGACCCTGTTCATTTGTAAATTGAACTGATCAATCTGCAGTGTAATTCCCGATTAAAAGAAAAATTCTATTACGTTAAGGCTGTCCAGAAGTTCTATGAAGATTTTCCT
This sequence comes from Schistocerca nitens, assembly GCF_023898315.1. Lineage (NCBI taxonomy): Eukaryota > Metazoa > Arthropoda > Insecta > Orthoptera > Acrididae > Schistocerca > Schistocerca nitens. Next base: position 552,142,520 of record NC_064616.1, on the reverse strand, counting down.
CGGAAGAGTTTCCACGTCTCCATAATGAGGCTGCAAAAGTGATATCCATGTCTGGATTAATGTATGTGTGTGAAAGATTTTTTTCGATAATGAAACTAAATAATTCACGAATACGTGGCAGCCTAAGTGACAACAATCTGATAAACTGCCAGCGCTTGTCAGTGAGCCGACAGTTTGTACCAGACATCAGCTTTATTATGTCTTCAGCGAACTAAAAATATTAAATGATGATGGAAATTTCGTTATTTTCCTGATATATATGGTTGAGAATTTTAACCATAGCACTGTCGCTAGGGAAGTGCTAGGTAATAACTTTATTCCTTTCACAAGTAGTTAAGATAATTTATTCCATCCTTAACGGCATGCTATAGAGACTACTTGTTTTTGCATCTTTTTGTGTATCTAAGCTGAAACGTTGTAAGAATTTTACATGGAACTATATGGCTCACACAATATTAGTGACATAACGCAGCTGCAAATTCAACTTCATTTTAATTTTTTATTTATGTAGATATAAGCACTCGCACCAAGAGCCAGTAATAGTGTAATACCGCTCTTAATTATATCTTAATTATACGTAACTTAAGTTTTTAGAATTTCCTAGTATGGCATAACATGAACTCAAGTCGTATGCAAGCCATTTCGTGTTCCGTGCACGACTGTTCTCCCGTCTAATCGGTGCGTTTGCAGTTCCCCCATCGTTCCCGCCCAGACAGCATAGTGGATGGTGGGGAAAACGTGCACTGAGATGAGAGAAGTCACGACCCGCGTGCAGAGTTTCTGGCAATTCCTGCCCTAAAAGGACCCTAACCTTAGATGGATACACATCGTGTTTCCTCAGAACACTATCAGTCCCGAATGAAATGTCACCAGCGTAAGGGGAAAAACGTGTAGACGTGGGCACCGTCTCGTGATCATCATCACACACCCGATTCACGGTTGATCGACAGCACAATGCGGGTGTGATCAGTCTCTCACTGTATTCATTCCCGTGTAAGCTTGGGCTGACTCAGCTGGCAAACTTTCACAGTCTTAGATGACATGGACACTAGGAACCAATGTACCAACTACCGCGTCACGCTGAGCCATATTGCGACCATTACGGAATACGGGGAGTAGCTCACAATTGGTTCACCTCTTACTTTAGCAACAGGCAGCAAAAGGTCATTATTCACAATGTTGATAACGGCTCTGATGTGGGTTCTGAGTGGGGTACTGTCAAGTGGGGGGTGCCCCAGGGATCAGTGTTAGGGCCACTCTTGTTCCTTATTCATATAAATGATATGTCCTCTAGTATTACGGGTAACTTTAGAATATTTCTGTTTGCTGATGACATTAGCTTGGTAGTAAAGGATGTTGTGTCCAACATTGGCTCAGTTTCAAATAGTGCAGTACATGAACTCAGTTCATGGCTTGTAGAAAATAAACTAACGCTATATCGTAATAAGACTCAGTTTTTATTGTTTCTAACACACAATTCTACAAAACCTGACGATTTAATTTCACAGAACGGCATATGATAAGTGAAACTGAACAGTTCAAATTTATAGGTGTTCAGATAGATAGTAAGCTGTCGGGGAAAGCCCACGTTCAGGATCTTGTTCAAAGACTTAATACTGCCATTTTTACTATTCGAACGGTATCAGAAGTGAGTGATCGTTCGACACGAAACTTAGTCTACTTTTCTTATTTTCATTTGCTATTGTCGTATGGTACTATACCGCGTGATCAAAAAGTCAGTATAAATTTGAAAACTTAATAAACCACGGAATAATGTCGATAGAGAGGTAAAAATTGACACACATGCTTGGAATGATATGGAGTTTTATTAGAACCACCCCATATTGCTAGACGCGTGAAAGATCTCTTGCGCGCGTCGTTTGGTGATGATCGTGTGCTCAGCCGCCACGTTCGTCATGCTTGGCCTCCCAGGTCCCCAGACCTCAGTCCGTGCGATTATTGGCTTTGGGGTTACCTGAAGTCGCAAGCGTATCGTGATCGACCGACATCTCTAGGGATGCTGAAAGACAATATCCGACGCCAGTGCCTCACCATAACTCCGGACATGCTTTACAGTGCTGTTCACAACATTATTCCTTGACTACAGCTATTGTTGAGGAATGATGGTGGACATATTGAGCATTTCCTGTAAAGAACATCATCTTTGCTTTGTCTTACTTTGTTATGCTAATTATTGCTATTCTGATCAGATGAAGCGCCATCTGTCGGACATTTTTTTGAACTTTTGTATTTTTTTGGTTCCAATAAAAGCCTATGTCATTCGAAGTATGTGTGTCAATTTGTACCTCTCTATCTACATTATTCCGTGATTTATTCACTTTTCAAATTTATTCTGACTTTTTGATCACCCGGTATTTTGGGATAACTCTCCCATTCTATAGGGATATTTTTGGCTCAGAAACGGGCGGTTCGGACAATAAATGGCGTGGGTTCACGAACCTCTTCTCGACCTCTGTTCACGAGTATGGGTATTTTGACATTGGCCTCTCAATACGTATATTCCTTATCGTCGTTTCTTGTTACCCATATTGGTCTATTCCCAAGAATAAGCAGCATTCACTCGGTTAATACTCGGCAGAAATCAAACCTACATTTGGATCGGACTTCCTTAACTCTTGTGCAAAAAGGTGTTCAGTATACTGCTGTATCCATTTTCAATAAGCTGCCACTCGAATTCAAAAATCTTAGCAGTAATTCACGCGCTTTCAAATCGAAACTGAAGAGTTTCGTCATGGGTCACTCCTATTCTGTCGAGGTGTTCCTTGAAAAATTAAGCAGATTTTTTTGTATCGCTGATAGCGTTTACTTAAATTTATGGATTTACTTTTTTTAAGATTCATGAACATTTATTTTTATCTTTTATTACGTTTATGTTGTAATTTCATGTACTGACGCGTTCCATGACCTTGGAGATTTTGTGGTGTCACCGTCAGACACCACACTTGCTAGGTGGTAGCCTTTAAATCGGCCGCGGTCCGTTAGTATACGTCGGACCCGCGCGTCGCCACTGTCAGTGATTGCAGACCGAGCGCCGCCACACGGCAGGTCTAGAGAGACTTCCTAGCACTCGCCCCAGTTGTACAACCGACTTTGCTAGCGATGGTTCACTGACAAAATACGCTCTCATTTGCCGAGACGATAGTTAGCATAGGCTTCAGCTACGTCATTTGCTACGACCTAGCAAGGCGCCATTACCAGTTACTATTGATGCTGTAATACATGTACCGTCAAGAGCGATGTTCACCATTTATGGATTAAAGTTAAGTATTCCAGCAGCTACGTACGTTTTTTGCTAGTCTAATTTCCTTGACCTGTTCCAGACCTCACACCAGCCTGCGTGAGCTAAAACGCGTGCCTTTCGGCTTCCTCTCAATTTAGTGGGTTGGTCTCCTGCCAATCCACAACTGATTTCCTCCTCAGTTTGATCCTATGGAACTTGACGAGTAAGTAAATAAATAAATAAACAACTATAAACCTGTGGATACACATCAGTGTGAGCTGGCTTCATATACGCGTACCATCATCCTTCCTTCTGACCGACACATCACGGGAAGGAAGACATCCTACTTCCATAGCGAAGGACTGAATTGAGAAGTTCTGAAAACATATGCAAATTCTCACAGTCATGAACCCAAATAACTAATGTGTCGTCTACATATCAAAAGTAAGAACGCTGGTTTCTATACTGCCGACTGTATGACATGTTACTTGAAATTTTTCATTAAAAAATTGCCTACCAACGGTGACAAAGGGATTCCCTTCGTAACCCGATCAGTCTTCTCCCAGAACTGTTCACTGAATAAAAACGAAGCGGAAGTCAAAAAATGCCGAAACAGGTCACTTAATTCGATACCAAACCTAACAGTAATTAACCGTAACGAATCCGACAGAGAAACTAGAATGAAGAGATATACCGCATCAAAACTTACTTAAGCATCAAAGTCATTCTAATGAATTTCCTTTAATCGGCGTATGAAATCTCCCGAGTTCTTACCGTTCACAGTGGGTTTAAACTGTCATGTATAGCGAGCTTTCGTTTCAGTTGTACCGTTAAAATGAGGGGGTGTTAACCTGTCAACATATCGCTGGTTGTTGCGCGCGTTACCTGCCTACATGCCCGTAAGTTATTCGGAAACTGAATACGCCGGGAGAAGCTCAAGTTTCATAATGGGAATTGTGGGCTTAAGGAACTCACGCTATAGTGTCAGGCCGTGGAAATGGTTCAAATGGCTCTGAGCGCTATGGAACTTAAAAACTGTTGTGGTCATCAGTCCCCTAGAACTTAGAACTACTTAAACCTAACTAATCTAAGGACATCACACTCATCTATGCCCGAGGCAGGATTCGAACCTGCGACCGTAGCGGTCGCGCGGTTCCAGACTGTAGCGCCTAGAACCACTCGGCCACTCCGGTGGGCGGCCGTGGAAATCATTCATTTACACTGTCTGAGCAAAAGAATCCGGACACCCCTAAGTAATGCGGAATTCACCGCTAAATCTCATGAGAGGTGGACCCGCCAGTATCAAATGAGGCGGGAATTACTGTGTTATAAACAGAATCAATAACAGCAGAATAAGTCAGTCAGGACAGTTAGAGCGTTGACTGACTGGATTCCACCTGAATAACATGTCCATCAGGGACATTTCAGCCTTTCTAAAGCTGCACAAGTCGACTGTTGGTGATGTGACTGAGAAATGGAAATGTGAAGCAACAACCACAGTGGAACAAAGTCGGGGCAGACCACATTGACTCACGGACAGGGACCGTCGAGCATTTCGGAGGGTGGTTGGGGAAAAATCGAATGAAATCGGTGGAAGGACTCACTCGTGAGTTCCAAAGAGCCTCCAGGAGTCCGCAGTTAGCACGGGGAAGTTAAAAAGAATGAGGCTCCCATAAGCGACAAATGTGTGTAGTTAGTGATACGCGACGCTTGAGACGGTCTAAAGAGAGACGCCACTGAGTGAGAACGAGTGATTTGGAGTGCTGAACCACACTCTATACCCTGCGGCAATCCGATGGTAGGGTTTGGGTTTGGCGAATAAGTTATCAGCCATGATGTGTATTGCCAATAGTGAAGTGTGGAGGAGGTGCTGTTACGGTATAGGAGTGTTTTTTGCGGTTAGTGTGTGGTGCGCCTATTGGGCTAAAGAAAACGCTAAATGCAGGAGGATATGAACATTATTTTCTGAAATGGACTGGCCTGCAGAATGTCCCGACCTGAACCAAATGGGACACCTTTGGAATAAGTTACAACGTCGATTTCGCTCCAGAGCACAGAGTCCAACATCACTACTTCCTCTGTTTTCCACTCGTAATGAAGAGTGGCTGTCATTCCTTCACAGACGGTCAGACACCACATTGAAAGTGTTCCCAACAGATCTGGCACCGTTATAAAGGCGATGGTTGGACATACATCATATTCACGTCCACTAACTGGTGTCCAGGTTCTTTTGATCTGATGGTGTACTTCTGTATTCGCAACTGCGTCGTGACATTTGGCGAGATAGATATGAGCCTTAAAAACCTGACTGTTTCTACTGCTTTTATCTAGGAATAATAAATTACAGACCTTTAGGATCGGGAAACAGATTAGTGAAATGGCAAGGGCAACTAAATAACATCAAACATAATATTCAAGGGTCATCAGAATTGCGCCGAAGTAACGGCGATAAAATAGGATTAAATATACGTCTCAGTGCACATGAATATAGCCAGAAGAAAGAAGTTTTATTATAATAAAGAAAATAAAAAATAATATTGCAGATATGAAAAGAATCTCGGATTGAGAACGAAGACTTACTTTAAAAATAAAGATATCCCATGCAAATCATTGAAGACTATGTACGACATTATCACACTCTGAGGAGTTAGAAGACCTCTAAGGAGGATTACGGACACTATAATATGAGAATGTTACTCTGTAAAGCGTAAGTAGGATAGAAATTAAATAACGATATCTCAGTGGAAGATATTGGGTATGATACTAGAACATATAGAGGTTACACGTTTGTAGAATTTGCCGAGAACATCGTTGTTGTGTTTAATCATCATCCAAGAGGAAATTATGCAGAAAATGAACTTCGCAAGCTGGTTATATTTTATGAAAGGTTAAAGAAATTCTACAAAATGTGATAGTTCTAAATTGTTTACAAATTACAAGTGACTGTAGGACAGTATCACGCAGAGTAAAAACAAAATACGTAACTAGATAGAAACAGATTCATCATGCACTAAGTCAGAAATGTAGATTGATAGAAAGTATTAAAGAATAGGGAAGCATGCCATACAAAATTAGGCAACAACTGAAACATCTTGAAAAAGGAATATTATACACAAACCAAAGCGGCAGTTATCTCACACAACTACTTATGCAAACAGTGAAAGATGTTGTAGGTGTAGAGAAACAAAAACAAAATCTAGTAGAGGAGAAGGCTGCTCTTAAATGGAGGGCAAGAGTATCAACCAAAGGAGATGAAATATTTTTTAAGTGTTAGTGTAATTCAAGAGACCAAACAGAAACATAGATGATAATGAAAATTACATCATCAAGAAGCAATACCAAACGAGATGTTTAAAGCTTTTCTGTGTATAGAGAAAGGAAAGATACTAAGAGATAATGTTTTAAGAAGGAGGCAGTGTATGATAAAAGGAACATGTAGAATTATTTGTAAAATGTCGGCAGAGGAAGGCAATTACCCAAAACTGAACAACGTAGCAATTATTCTATTTCACAAAAAAGAGATACAGTAAAAAATTATAAGCGTTTTAGTTTCCTCCCCATATCGTACAAGGTATTAACTAAATACATCGTCAACATTAAATTTTAAACAGGCACAGCAGAAAAATGTTGGCTGTGGTGGTCTAATAGATTGAGCACTAGACTCTGGAACTGATGATCCTGGATTCAATTCAATATAGGGGCCACGATTTTCCTCGTTCAAGTCCCTCCTGGACGGCCCCAGGTCTTCACCGCATTGTATCAAATGAGTACCGAAGATCTTACCCAGGGGTAAAAGGTGGCCCGGTCAATGGACCTCCCACCCTCCACCACCTAGTGTCACATTAAAGAAAGGCTTTACTATTATCTGCAGTCAGGCCAATAGGTAGGTCACGGACTTGTGCCACAGACTTTACCTTAACCTTTGTGGCGTAGCTGCGTCTGAGTTTTGGCGTGGGGCAGTTACGTTGTCAGGAGGCTCAGTGGTCTAGGGGTGAGACTGGATGGCAGGCTGAGGAAGTCCAGGAAGAAACGGATCTCAAAATCAATATTTTATTTCCAGCACTCACCTTGATTCTGCAGCATGATGGGGAGTCTATAACATCCCTGCCCTACGGGAGTCGGTAAGCAGTCGGTCAGCCAGCGACTAGTGTCCATCCACCTGGCAGCAACACATGGTGGCAACCAGCTTTTCTGAGGTCTCAACATGGCACTGCGCCAGCGACTACGTTGCGTGAACCACAGCAACGATGTCAACAGTACGTTCAGGAATCTTGCAGTAGTAGCCTCTCTTCGATGAATGACTGCCCCTAGACAACCAAGGCAAGTGCGAAGAGGCGTTCCCAATGCATCGTTGGCAGGTGGCTGATGTGCACGTGTGGCAACCCACTGCCTCCAGGCAGGAGTCCGGTCAGAAGTGGACCGGCAAGCCTGCTGCAGTGTGGCACTAAGTGCGGTGAGTGGACTCAGTGCAGGAAACAGGGACCCCGGTGGAAACTCGAACCTGCAGCTGTGGCTGGTGCCTCCATGTTGTATCCTCGTCTGGCGTAATTCCTGAGTCCTGATGGTCATGCTGGACTGCAAATGAGTCAGATACAAAATCAATGGTTATTTATACTAGATAACAGCGCTCATGTTGTGCCAATGTACCACTCCTGGTCAAGAACTTGGCAACGCCACCGAAACATGGAGACATCGCCTTGCCTTTGCTATGCAATTCCCAATGTGTTCGCAATTTACGCCAAGCGGCTCTCACCTGTCTCGTAATAATTTCACATGCTTGTGGTCTTAACCCAAGTGTCGACATGCCGCAATCACCGTCCAGTCCACTGGTGGCTATTGCAATGCTCCACCGTACCTTCTCACAAATTTTACTCTTAACCTGGTTTCAGCGCTACAGTAGGAACAAACGGGTTTCAGAAGAGGATATATCACAATGGATAATTTGCAGGTGATGAATTAAACAACTGAACAGAGTAACTGATACGAATTAACATGGCTGTCTGCGGTTCACAGATTTTGAAAAATCTTTTAACTCAGTTTTTACAAACTCTGTACTAAGAAAGCTTGAGAAACAAGTCACTGATTCAGCGTTGTTAGTAAACTAAAGAATATATACCAAATGCTACAGCTTCCATTATACTTCATCAGAACTGTGAGAAATTTTGTATTGAAAGAGAACCCACATGACAAGATTCCGTATCACCAAAATTGTTCTCAGCAGACCTAGACGAAATTTTCTGCCCCGTTAAATGTGGAAACGAAGGAGGAACGCGTGTTAATGGAACTTATCTGAACCACCTTCCATTTTTTGACGATATTTCACTGTTCGATTGTAGTGGCAGGAAAAAATTCAGTTGTTTAATGCACGGTACAAAGACAAACAGTTCATCTTCAACATAAGCAAATCTTCAACATAAGCAAACGCAATGTAACATGCATAGATTAGCTTGGAAGTCTGTCAATCCGTCTCTGACATTAACGAAAATCGTTTAATATCTAGAGGTAATCAAGTTGAGTAACCAAATTAATTCAGCTCAGAAAAAATTAGATACCAAATTAAGATTAGTTTAGAACGTCCTAGTGAAGTGAAATTCATGTACCAAAAAGATTCCTTGGAAACTCTCGTCTGATCTGTTCTTGAATACTGATACCCAGAGACCCTTACTAAATTGGAATAACTGAAAAAATAGAACAGACACACAGATGAGTCGCATCACATAAACATCGGATTTTCGATACACTGCCGCCGGCCGAAGTGGCCGTGCGGTTAAAGGCGCTGCAGTCTGGAACCACAAGACCGCTACGGTCGCAGGTTCGAATCCTGCCTCGGGCATGGATGTTTGTGATGTCCTTAGGTTAGTTAGGTTTAACTAGTTCTAAGTTCTAGGGGACTAATGACCTCAGCAGTTGAGTCCCATAGTGCTCAGAGCCATTTTTGATACACTGCAACAAAAGTATTGTGTATGAGGAAAAACTTACTCTTAAACTTTACGTTCCAAGGCCAGTCAACAAACATGTTTTCTTTCCTACGACACCAATCCCGCCGGCCGTGGTGGCCGAGGGGTTCTAGGCGCTACAGTCTGGAACCGCGCGACCGCTACGGTCGCAGGTTCGAATCCTGCCTCGGGCATGGACGTGTGTGATGTCCTTAGGTTAGTTAGGTTTAAGTAGTTCTAAGTTCTAGGGGACTGATGACCTTAGAAGTTAAGTCCCATTGCGCTCAGAGCCATTTGAACCAGTTTTGAACACCAATCTCCTACAAAGGCAATGGGAGTAAAAAGTCATAGACAGGCAAACTTTGACGGATGGCTATCGACAATCGTTCTCCCCGCGAACCATCCACGAGTGGGAAACAAAAACGAAAAATTGTACTGGTACACTATGTACTCTTTGCTAACATCGTATGACAACTTGCGGAATTTAGATGCAGATGTGTTATTCAAGAATTATTCTGCCAAATGTATTATATGTTTGAGGAATGTATTCAACAAAACATTTGTTGCATATACGTAAATATTACCCTATATAGGTTAAAACTGGAAATAGAATTTTAACAATTGCATATGGTGGGTAAGCACTCGAACTCGGAATCTCGTCTTAAGAAATAGTGATATCACGCGGTCACTGGCAGAAAAACGGTGTTGGAAACAAAGAAAAAAGTTTGTACGTATGACTTAAAGTCTACAATGCTGTAATCAGCTCTTTAGATGATCTGCGAAAACGCTGTGAGGAAGGTCGTTTAATTATTTCTCCAAATCATGGGAAGGAGCCAGAAGTTTCAGCGTCCTACAGAAATGTATTCTTGACACTGACTGGAACCTCTCTTCTAATGGTTGCATCCTAACTCTCATTTACTACATACTTATCATCTTTTGAAGCTTTTTCTTTTAACGTCCAGTGATTAACAACTGCCCTTTTCCATCCCTTCGTAAGTATCTCCAGTTTTCACATTTACTCAGGTATCGAAGGGTCCATTCACAGAACAAGGACAGATGTGTGTCACACTAGCTTAAGCTCATTTTCAGTTTACGACAACACATTTTACATTGGAACGGGATACGAAATGGTACTCTTCCATTCCTGTATGTAACTTTCTCCATAAAAAGTTTCACTTCCAAAATACTTAGGAAAAGTATTGAAAATAACAATATTTAAAACGGCTTTATAGTGCGAGGTTAACACGTATGTTATCGTCACGCCTCAGATATTTCACAGATGAAATCTGCATCAGCATATCACTGTCAGTGAACGTCATCTGCTCTTTGCCTGTTCGTGCTCACAGATAGACGAGAGATTTGTTCACATTTGACTGCTGCAGTCGCAGTAATTAACATACTAATCGTACTACGTTAAGTAAAAGCATAGATTTAGCTCTGGTCGACAATATGAAAGAATGATGAGAGATTTTAGCTTCGGGGATTTTAGCTTCATCTTAATACGATTTCTACCTACGTTTCGCCTGTCTTATGTGGTCTCATTCACTACAGAAGTGTTGGAACCAACTGTATTTAACATCATTGAACTGAAGAATCATTTCGTCTTCTAGCTGTAAAACATGCCTCACACAGTTAGAAAAAAATTCTGACGTTTCTGCGATTCAGTTCGAGTAATTAAATTAATTTCGTGTCTTATTGCAGCCTTTAGTTCAGTAGATCGTTTATCACGAGCATTTATTTCTTTACTTAAAACATGACTTTTCCATCAAGTGCGGGTCAAAGGGAAGTTGGAGTCTTGGCAGTCATGGGAACCATAGCGGTATTGACATACTTCTCATAAAGATAAACTAGTTTACTAATCACTAATGTACACAAATTATTACGAAGAAGGATTCAAAATATTACAATTATATTAAGGATCCATTTCCGTATTACAAGACGTTCGATATACAGGGTGTCCCTGCTATCTTGTCCACCCAAAATATCTCTGGAACAATAACAGCTATTGGAAAACGACTTTCACCGGTATCAATGTAGGGCTGGGGCCCATGAATGTACATATTTGGAAACATTCTAAAACGAAAGCATATGTGTTTTTTAACACAAACTTATGTTTTTTTAAATGGACCTCCTATATTTTTTCTTCAGCAATCCATAGCATGACAAAGCACATACACAATGGCGTTGATTGCATCGCAATATTCCCATTACATCCCGAGGTATTGAGACCCGAAGTTGACGCTTGAAACACCCGACATGCGCTGCTAGCGCACGTCCTGAGGCTCAGGCGTGAACCCCATGCTGCCCGTAATCGCGATGTGATTGACAAGTAAGTGTCCCTCCTGATAAGTATGGAGGTGTGATTACACATGTCAATCACATCGCGATTACGGGCAGCATGGGGTTCACGCCTGAGCCTCAGGACGTGCGCTAGCTGCGCATGTCGGGTGTTTCAAGCGTCAACTTCGCGTCTCAATATCTCGGGATGTAATGGGAACATTGCGATGCAATCAACGCCATTGTGTATGTACTTTGTCATGCTATGGGTTGCTGAAGAAAAAATATAGGAGGTCCATTTAAAAAGCACAAATTTGTGTTAAAAACACATATGCTTTCGTTTTAGAATGTTTCCAAATATGTACATTCATAGGCCCCAGCCCTACATTGATACCGGTGAAAGTCGTTTTCCAATAGCTGTTATTGTTCCAGAGATATTTTGGGTGGACAAGATAGCTGGGACACCCTGTATAAAGAGAGAGGAGTACATTGTAAACGTGTTTATTCCCGTAGCACAGTAAACGGCTCTTTCCAAACGTGATGTCGTTTTCAAAATGAAATGTAGTTAGTTCCTAGCGAAGGCCTTCCAACTGTGTAGTGGAAATCTACAAACACTCAATATATATCACGAATAGTAAAGTTACCACCACACGTGATATCATCACATAAGAATAATCTGATTTCTTTTTATGTATCTGTTTCTGTGGCCATTTTTCCCTATTTCGATTTGCTGAAATAACACACCAAAGCTATAATCATATTTGTGACGATTTCCGATAAGATAATGGTTCTTAAGAGGCCAAACTGCCATATATATCACCTCAGGATGAATTACCTGATTAAAATTCTGATAGAAAAAAGTCATTACGACTAGTCAGGTATTTATGATAACTTCCATATCAGATGAACCAAATAAGAACTCGTGAGGTCGTGTTGCTATTAATACTGCAGGGGATTTAGCGTGGTAGGGAATGTGGCCAAGACTAATCCGGAGGCAGTCGGCCGTCAGGGTGTGGCTCCTGGCGGGACGACACATTCCTGAGTCAGGTTACGGGCTCCACCTGCAGAGCAAAACAACAGCCTCGTCTCAGAAAAAAGCACTACAACGACGCGTTGTTCATACAGAGCAGTGAGGCTTATTAATGAGACCAAGGTACAATCTTTCAGTCATAATTAAAACAATTTAAAAAATATAGTTTATTTTCTGTCCCAGTTGCAGATATTTTATTATATTTCATACATGAAAAATGTGCAACTGGGACTGGAAATAAACGATATTTTAAAATGTTTCTAAACATCGACGCAGCTGTTCATTTCTCTCGTGACGAATATGTCGGCTATAGTTTCATAAATAATTTAAGAGTTGATATATATGGAAGGAGATTGTAATAAAAAATAAATAAGCCATAGATAACTAAATGGATAAAAATCTCATGTAAGAGGAATAAATCAAGATTCGATGTTACTTGCTTTCTACAAAAAATACTGTAACATGTTAAGGAAATTCATTTCAATCTACACGTATATCTACGTCCTGGCAGGAATTAATAATGCAGATAATAACATTAAAACTGTGTGGCATATTGTGAAACGATAAACACGATAACCAGTCCGTGCGGAACACAGTTGAACTAAATGACAATTTTGTGACTGATAATTCACAAGTTGTGAGTATTTTTAACTATTACTTTCTGAAAGCAGCAGAAAATATAGAATTAAATGGTTCGGTCGAACAATCGCTTCCTTGAAGTACCCAAAAAAACTGGCACGAACAGTTGAAGGGATAAAGCAATGCAATATATGAACGAAGTATTGCCTCAAACGTAAAGGCTTATTACAATTGCTCTATGCTCTGCCAAAGAAATTAAGAATGTAAATAACTTCCCCAAAAAAAATCTGAACTGTTACGCAATTGACAATATTCCAAGTAATGCTCTGCACGTATATGCAACGCTTTCAGTCACATATGCACTTATTTCCAGATAGACTGAATTACGTTATTGTCAGACAAGACAGATATTAATAATTACCGACCAGTGTCACTACTTACCTCCCTCTCGAAGGTACGAGAACTGTAACGCATCTCTCTCAAAATAAGATACTGTACTTAGTCACTCTCAGTTTCAAAAGGGTCTCTTCACAGGACATCCTATTTCTTGAATTCATAAAGCAGATAATGCAAAGCTTTAAATGAGAAAATATTATGAACCTATATTTTCTGTGACTTTTTAAAAGTACCTGTGTGTGCAGTTAACAGGAGTCTCCTACAGAAAGTCAAGTATTATAGTGTCAGAGACATTTCTGGTAATGAGCTCTTAGCTTGTCTTAACTACATTAGTGCAGAGTGTTTCATTAAGAAACTCAGGGTATGTACACAAGGAAACAGCATTCTCGTAGTGAGAAATAATCACTATCGGTGTACCACAGGGATCGATATTAGGTCCGTCTTCGGTCTTGTTATCATATAATTTATCTTCCATCATACGTCCAAGAAACTAACGATGACAGTACCATAAACAAATCTAATCACGTGCAAATGTGAATAACATTTTCTTAAGCGTTAAAAAGTGATTCACTGCGAATGGACTCTCACAAAATGTAAATAAAGCCAGTACATTCAATCCAGTGCTGCACGAAACCTGATCAAACCATTAGCAGTACTGTATGAGGGTAGATTAATAAACGAAACAGAATATTCTAAATTATTAAATGTTCATAGTGATAAGAACTGCGAAGGTCACATGTTATAAATCATCTTAAACTTTTTAGCTCTGCAACATTTGTGTTATTGATACTAACAGATTTTGATAATGAAAATTTCAAAAAGTTGACAGACTTGTCTTATTTTTCATGCGCTAGCGCCTCGTGTCATCATATTCTTGGGTAAGTCGTAATTGCGGAAATAAACAGTTGTTGTACAAAAACGTGATGAGGATGACGTATGGTGCACACTCTAGGACCTCATGTAGACAATAGCTGGGCATAGCGACAGCAGCCTCACAGTACTTTAAGTCTTTAGGAACTTTCTTATTAGCAATGAATCGCAGTTTGACAACATGGTACCATTCAAAACCATAAAACTAGAAAGAGAAAAGATATACACTATTCGTCAATTTTCCATAGTGTGGCACAGAAGAGAGTCAGATATTCGCCCTTAAAATTCTTTGACCACCTACCCGTGGTGAAACGATGGTAATGGATCATAAAACTAACTTCAAACGCAAACTGAAATCAAATTTACTTGACAACTCCTTCTATTCCATAGAATAGTGTGTGTGTGTGTTTGTGTTTGTGTGTGTGTGTGTGTGTGTGTGTGTGTGTGTGTGTGTGTGTTTACGAGGAGAGGAAGAGCGAGATATGTAGCACACTTACGTGTAAATCACTCTATTTGTATAAAAACAATATAAAAAATGGTGTAAATGGTCAGTACAGTGCCATATTTTCTACTAAGAACATGTATAAGATGCGATAAAAGTTTCCCTTTAAGAGTGTTGCTGCAGCGTATATGCAGCGTGGCGCGACTCCTGTGTGAGTACATCAGCACCGACATCTATGCAAGGAATTAGAGTGGTATTGGTAGCTTTCCGACGTGAGTGCGGTAAATGTGCAAACGTGTACTATGGTGGCGTTTTAAGCAAATTCATCCAAACAGTAGCAAATTGACGTTATCCTTTTCTTGGATGCCGAAGGAAAAACATCGGTAGACATCCATCGTAGAATGAAGAATGAGTATGGGTCGAAAACCATCGTTGTGGAATAGTGCGCCAGGTTCCCTGCTGGTCGCGATTCTACACAAGACGCCCGTCGTCCTGGAAGAAGTTTCACCAACAGAAGTGAGAGACATTCAAGTATTCACCAGCCCTATAGTCCTGATCTCTCCCCAAGCAATTACCACGTCTTCGGTCCCTTAAAAAAGCCTTCGATGATTCCTGTAGGAAGAGAATGTGCAGCAGGCAGTTACGGACTTCTTCAAACAGCAGGACAAGGTGTTGTATCAAATGTTGGTCTTCAACCGGGCGCGTCGGTGGGGCGATTGCCTCCACTCCCGCGGCGATTTTATCTGATTGGCATAGCGACTCTGGACTGTGCGGCTTTCGAACGGAAACTTTTTCATGGTCCCGTATGTAAGGGGCAATGAAATTAAAAAGAGATGAGTGGAAAAAAGTAAGTAAACTGTTAATTATAACAAAGTAATCCCCATAACTGTTAATATACACTGAAGGAAGAAAATCGCAACAACAAAAAATAATGTACAGTAAGGAAACCTTGGGAATACATTTGTCTAGGTAACATACTTAAGTGACTAACATTCCAAGATCACAGGTTAATGTAAGTATGAAATAAACCACTGTAAATTTGAAATGCTGGTAACTTAATAACCAGTGTAACTACCACAATGTTCAATGCAAGCATGCAAATATGCATACATTGTGAAACTTCCTGGCAGATTAAAACTGTGTGGCCGACCGAGACTCGAACCCGGGACCTTTGCCTTTCGCGGGCAAGTGCTCTACCATCTGAGCTACCGAAGCACGACTCACGCCCGGTACTCACAGCTTTACTTCTGCCAGTATCCGTCTCCTACCATCCAAACATTACAGAAGCTCTCCTGCGAACCTAGCAGAACTAGCACTCCTGAAAGAAAGGATACTGCGGAGACATGGTTTAGCCACAGCCTGGGGGATGTTTCCAGAATGAGATTTTCACTCTGCAGCGGAGTGTGCGCTGATATGAGTGTGCGATGATATATCAGCGCACACTCCGCTGCAGAGTGAAAATCTCATTCTAGATGCATACATTGTGTTGTACAGGTACCGGATGTCAGTTTGTGGGACTGAGTTCCATGGTTACTGCACTTCGTCGATCAATACAGGCACGGTTAATGCTGTTTCGGAATGACGCTTCTGTTTTCGTTCGATGGTGTCCCATATGTGCCCGATTAGAGACAGATCTGGAGATCGAGTAGATCAAGGCAACATGTCGACACTCTGTAGATCATGTTGGGTTACAACTGTGGTATAGGGGCGAGCGTTATCCTGCTGGAAAGCATCCCCTGAAGGGCTGTTCATAAATGGCAGCATAACATGTCGAATCACCAAACTGACTGACAGTTTTGCAGTGAAGGTGCATGGAATAACCACGAGAGGACTCCTGCTGTCATATGAAATCGTACCGCAGACACAACACCAGGTGTAGGTCCAGTGTGTCTAGCACTCATACAGATTGGTTGCAGATCCTCTACTGGCCTTCTTCTAACCAACACACGACCATCACTGGCGCCGAGGCAGAAGCTACTTTCATCAGAAAACACAACAGACCTCCAACCAATGAACTCTCGCTTGACACCGTTGAAGTCACAAATGGCGGTGGTTTGGGGTCAGTGAAATGTACGCACGGGGCGTCTGGCACGGAGCTGTCCATGACGTAACCGGCCAAATCTTCTTGCGACCGTACATTCTCGTGATCACCGATGCCAGCAGTCGTGACATGCGAAGTATTTCTGCAGTACCGCAGAAGGAACGTCCAGCTTCTCGTAGTTGTATTACACAACGTCCTTCAAACTCAGTTAGTGCTGATGGTGCAGTCGTTGTCACCTTAAAGGCATTCTTGACTAACATCATCTCACCAAGTCCGATCTCAAAGATAACTAACGCTCATGACCAGTACAGCGTGTATTTAAAGCAAACCTGATTTGCATTCTCATAGTGGCGCTACTAACGTCCTCTTATCCGACTGGCGCGAACTCTGAAATGGCATCACCTTTCAGATGTAGAAAAACGCCTACCAACTTTCGTTTAACTCGTACAACTCCTTCTTAACGTTGCGATTTGTTTTTCGTCAGTGTATTTATGCCACTGTGAGATAATTGTACAAAGGCGTGCACCACTTCGTTCGAAGCAAACCGGCGACCACGAATGCCTTTCTTCAGGGCTCCAAAAATATGGAAATCGCATGAAGAGAGATGGGTAAGTGAGGGCTTTCTAGCGAAACTTCCGTAGCGTACTTGAAACAACCTTGGTAACATGCAGGCCCGTCCATAAGTTGCCAAGTTTGCCGATGCTGTTTTGAGTACGCTGCATAAGTTTCGCTGGGAGCCTTTACACATACATGATACAGTCCTCATCTCGCCCCATGTGAGTTCCACATTTCTGGAGCCCTGAAAAAAGACATTCATGGCAGTCTATTTGCCTCACATGAAGCAGTGCACGCCTGGGTACAATCATGTTTCCGCATGCATCCGCAAACATTTTCCCGTGAAGGCACTGGCGGTCTTGTCGCATAGTGGTATAGAAGTATTAACAGTTACAGTGATTATTTGTGAAATAATCAACAGTTTACTCACTTTTTTCTATCTGTCTCGTTTCCCTTTGACTGTCGCTCATACGATATTTTGTGATACTGATTCGTTACATCATAGCGATAGCTGGCAACTATAATTCACTGAACATGGAAATAACTAACAATCCCGAAAGGTTGGATAAACTGGACAGGTCTGGTTATACGTAGTCTCTCAGGACCGCATGCAGGGGTTGGACATAAATCTCGCAACATTGCGAGAAATGCGTGTTTGAACATGAATGCAGAAACTTGCCAAGCCTGCAGGTGGCGCTGTTGTATTTGATGGCAACATTGCGAGAAATGCGTGTTTGAACATGAATGCAGAAACTTGCCAAGCCTGCAGGTGGCGCTGTTGTATTTGATCACGAACAGTAACTGGCAATGCCATCAATGTGTTGCAAGTGTCAGTTGCGGTGATAAAAGTGTTCTCTGTATTTGTCAGTGCATTATGTCGAAGCTAAGTGACAAATTATTGGTGCTTGTACGGTGGATGCTTCCGTAACCAAGGTAGCCGAAATGTTTGGCGTTTCAAGACGCACCGTATCGAAGACTTATGCTGCACACAGGGAATGCAGAAAACGTCATCCCCTATGTCACGATGAGGACGAAAGTGTGTGTTTAATGGTCGTCACAGACGCTCATTAAAGAGGCTTCTGACGAAAAATAAGAGTACGACAGCTGCAAAAGTCACTACAGATCTGAATGCCGCACCCACGAATCCTGTCAGCATCAAAACGACACGAAGGGAGCTCCATAAGCTCGGAAATGCAGCGCGAGCTGAAATTCAAAATCCACATAATCAGTGATGCAAATGCCATAACATCTAGATTTTGGCACAATGGAAGGAATTCATTTTTTTTTCACAGTGTTTCTAACATCTGGCCACGTTTACGTCTGCCGTGCGCTGTCCCAAGCCTACGATGCACACTGTTTGCTGCCAAGAGTAAAACGTGCGAGGTTTCGGATATGATTTGGACGGCCATATCGTGGTGTTCAACAGCCCCCATGATTACTCTGCAAAGTCGCATTACTGCCAAAGATCATGTCACTGTTTTAGTTCATCAGGTCCATCCCATGGTACAATGTTTGTTCCCCAGTGATGAAGCTGTGTTCGAAAATAACAGGGGCCCTTTCCACACAGATCGCATCATCCAGGACTGGTTTTGTGAGCAAGAGGTTAAATTTTCGCATCTCCTCTGGCCTCCATATTCACCAGCCCTCAGTATTATACAGCCTTTGTAGTCTACCTCGGACAGAAGCGTGCGTGATTGCTATCCACTTCCATCACATTATCTGAACTTGCCTCTATTTTGTAGGAATAATGGTATATAATTCCATCGAAAACCTTGCAGGTCTTGTATTTATCTACGACGAGACAACTGGAACGTTTTTCATACACTGTTTTAAGCGTGGTAATGAGTTATGTTTTTGGTGTTTCCATATTTTTGTCCACTCCCTGTGTTCTTCATCGTCAACTTCTTCCGCATGTAAATCAACCACAAGCTCTTTCCTTCAATGATAATGGCATTTATGTGTGTCTGTAGTCGTAATACACGTGGTTCTTGTGCCTATAAGTGTTTTATAAAGTATGATACCGATTACGTGACATGCTTTTTACACAAGACGTTGATTTCCAGCTGTATTTCATATTAGAGTCATTCAAAAAGAAACGGGGTGAAGGCTGTAAAATGAAAACCGCTGAAGGGAACGTGAAGTCATTGGCTGCGGAAGAAGGTGTGGTCCGAGCGCTGCCTGCCCAAACTCGCCGGTTGATGGACATGGACGCAAACCCACGTGACGACAGAGCGATCACGTGCATGGCCCGACCATTCATTGCATTCAGTCGTGCTGGAAACGGAGAAATGGAGCATCCAAAGAAGAGAAAAGGGATGTAGTGCGTTCCCTTACAAAATGGTTCAAATGACTCTAAACACTATGGGACTTAACATCTGAGGTCATCAGTCCCCTAGACTTAGAACTACTTAAAGCTAACTAACCTAAGGACATTACACACATCCATGCCCGAGGCAGCCGCGTGGTTCCGGACTGAAGCGCCTAGAACCGCTCGGCCAGAGCGTTCCCTTACATCGGAAGGAGTGCGGGGAGCGGAAATTCATCGAGGGACAGCACAAGTGTACGGAGAACACTGTCCGTCTTTTGCAATTCCGACGCTCAATCTGACCTCTGAGGCAATGTCTGCCACAATAACTCACCGGTCTTCAGTAATAAGGGCATCCACCTGCTGGAAAATGGTATCGGTACTATGGTGTGGCGTTCCAGATCGAGCGCCATCGGCCTACGTTATCCGTCTTTCCTCGAATCGCTCGTGCCACGCCTTAACTCTTGCAACTGACGAGAAGTGCTATTCGTAGACTTGTGCCATTTTTTGGATGAGTTTCCGATCCTCGTACCTCTCCCCTCTAAGGAAACGCTCTACACCTCCTTGCTCTTCTTTTGAAGCCTCCATCTCTCTGTTTTCAGCATGACTGTGTGCAGTGAAAAGTCGATGCGTACACGTGCTCGCTTTGTCGTCAGATGGGTGGGCGGCCACATACCTCTACCGGCTAGTTTCAAACTTCAGCGCTCTTACAGGGACAACATCTTCTTCCGTAGGAAATGGCATTATTTATGATCCCTTCAGTCGTTTTCGTTTTACTGCCTTCGACTCGTTTCTTTTTGAATGGTCATGACACGAACTTTCAGACCTATTTCCCAAGCCACTGCAAAGTTTAAATGCGCTTTTCAACTGCAATACACCCGTACACCATCGAATGTCGTGTTCTAATTTTGTCTGAGAGAGGGAAGGATAGAAAGGGAGAAGGGAGAGGCACTTCAGAGCTGGTACTAATGAGCTTTTATTCATGCTCTGTCTTCTAGATAGACTGCAGCTCTTCTCAGAAATTTAATGTAGACATTTTTCGGTTATTATAGGATTCTACGACTATTTTAACCGATTGTATATCAAAATTAGATTCAGTCTTTCTAGTTGGTTTCCTCGGTGTAACAGAAATGGAATTGTCTAAATAATTCCTATCTGTTTCTTTCTCTGTGTGCCAGTCAGCAAATCATCCTGCAGCTTATATATAGTTGAAAACTGGTTACTTGTGTCCTCTACATCACTGGTTATTACCGAGTGAAGTGATAATGTGGTTCAGACAGCGGACTCACATTCGTGACAAGGGAGATTCTATAGACATCAGTCAAGATGAGACAAGTAGAAAAATATCAGTAAACTGTTTTTTATTTAAAAAGCAATCGCCATGTACCACTATGAGAAAAGACGACAAAGACGACTAATGCCTTAACGGAAAAATGTTTTCGGTTGCCTACTGAACCATGATAGTTCTCACAAGGGAACCTCCCCATCGCACCCCCCTCAGATTTAGTTATAAGTTGGTACAGTGGATAGGCCTTGAAAAACTGAACACAGATCAATCGAGAAAACAGGAAGAAGTTTTGTCGAACTATGAAAAAAATAAGCAAAATATACAAATTGAGTAGTCGATGTGTAACATAGGCAACATGAAGGATAACGGTATTCGAGGAGCGCCGTGGTCGCTTGGTTAGCATAAGCAACTGCGAGACGAGAGGACTTTGGTTCAAGTCTTCCCTCGAGTAAAAATTTTAACTTTTTTTATTTTCTAGCAATTGACGTGTGTCAGTTATCAAAGTTCAGGCACTCACACATAATCAACTTCGCTCTCGAAAATTCCAGGACATGTTCAGATTTGCTTGGACATATGCAGAATTTGACGGTCTACACACGGAAAAAAATTGGAAAACGTTAAAAACATATGTTTTGACAGAGTACAGGGAAAATTGTGTGACTGTGAAACTGTTGCATTCATTTGTTGCAGTTTATATGACAAACTCATGTTTTCATCACTTTGTTGGGAGTTATTATCACATCCACAAGAAAATCTAAATCGGGCAAGGTAGAAGAATCTTTTTACCCATTCGCCAAGTGTACAAGTTAGGTGGGTCGACAACATATTCCTGTCATGTGACGCACATGCCGTCACCAGTGTCGTATAGAATATATCAGACGTGTTTTCCTGTGGAGAAATCGGTTGACCTATGACTTTGCGATCAAATGTTTTCGGTTCCTATTGGAGAGGAACGTACTTTCGTCTACTAATCGTACGGTTTTGCGGTGCGGTCGCAAAACACAGACACTAAACTTATTACAGTGAACAGAGACGTCAATGAACGAACTGACAGATCATACCTTTGCGAAAATAAACAAAGTAAACTTTTCACCTGAGGGAAGACTTGAACCAAGGACCTCTCGTTCCGTAGTTGTTCACGCTAACCACGGGACCACGGCGCTCGTGAACTGACACTATCCTTGACGTTGCTTATCTTGCACATGGACTACTCAGTTTGTATATTTTACTTATTTTTTCCATAGTTCCACACAACTTCTTCCTGTTTTCTCGATTGATCTGTGTTCAGTTTTTCAAAGCCTGTCCACTGTGCCAACTTATAACTAAATCTGAGGGGGGTGCGATGGGGAGGTTCCCTTGTCAGGTGTGCACCTCTTTGTCCGAAGCAAATCGACGGCCACGAACGTCTTTCTTCAGTGCTTCAAAAATATGGAAATTGCATGTTGCCAAGTTTGTTTCGACTACGCTGCAGAAATTTCACTAGGAAGCCCTAACACATCCCGAACTCTCCTCATATTATTTCCGTATTTTTTGAGCCTAGAAGAAAGACATTCGTGGCCGTCGATTTGCTTCGAACTAAGAGATGCACTCCTCGGTGCAGTCATGGTTCTTTAGTCAACCACGAACATTTTTCCAAGATGGCTTGGACCACCTTGTCTCACAATGCGATAAATGTATTAACATTCAAGGTAATAAACAGTTTACTTACTTTTTCCGTCTGTTTCGTTTTCATTTGACTACCTCTTACAATTCTCGTCTGGCTGTTAATATTTAGGTTTTTCATGTTTTCCTGCATCATCTTCAATTATCCTTATTGAACTCCAATAAGCCGATGACAGTGTTGTTTTGGGCACGTGAGAAAATTACCTACATGCTTATCTCACGACCTTTAACGAAGCTTATGAAACTATTAACCCCGAAATCATCATCAAAAAGACTCATATCCTGTGTCATATGATTTGTATTTTTGAAACCTCCTGTTGTCAGAATAAATGGTGAGTTTCAGTACAGCTAAAAATTTTTCCCTTCCTCGGCAGTCATATACTGACAAGTGCAAACAAATATGCTGAAGTTCAACATCACCTCAGCACCGCTTTAGATCACTTATGGGAAAGGGTTTTCAATAATCACAAATCAACACACTCACTAAGCATGATGCTTACCAGTCCATTGTTATACCAAGTATAGTTTGTGTCTGTAAATATTGGATTATCAACAGGAGCCACGTAATTTGCTTGGAGAAATATCAACAGCACTGTCTGACGAGAATCCTTAAAATAAAACTCTAAGGCTGGTGTACCAAATTCAGTGTCCTGAAAGATTCGAGCCGAGAATAATCAAATATTAGCTTCGGTGGACTGGTCATGTGGTCCGAATGCCGGACTCTCGGCTTTGCAAACAATTAATCAGCGTGAAAGGTGAACATGTAAAAATGCTTGATGAGTAGTGAAAACTGGTAGGGTGCAACATCTAATCGACAAGCATAGCGTAGACTTTTTCGTGAAGGTCCACGACAGTTTGAACACGAACATTGAAAATGGGAAGTCTATAAGAGGTAGACAAGGGGGAACGAATGACCACTCAAATAAATAATTTTCAGCATACCGTGGTTGGTATAAATGTTGTCTACATCGTTGAAGAATTTGCGTGTTGATAACTGGTCTATGTAGCCATCAGAGAACCCACTAGTGAATAACTCCTGGGGTTCTAACAGAAGAGCTCATGCTCGTTAGCGAATGATAGGGTATGAAACCACTTAAGACGAATGTGGTTCGTTTCGTTAGCCGTCCTTGCCCAGCTCGTGCCAATGTGTTGTTCCTAGTGGTCTTGCCGTAGCCAGGAATTTAAATTCTAATATTCATTCCTTCCTTATCAGATCCCATCTGTTATTACTGCAAGTTCAAAAGCGTGGCCTTCCTATCGTTTTCCTTCATCACAAATTTCTGTTGCTCGCTTCTTACTACTGGGATCCCTAAGAAGACCCTTAGCCTATTAACGATGGAATACAATAATTTCAGCTTTCTAAGTTGTAAGGCCTTCCGTAGCTCATTAATTTACTATGACTGAATGCGTGTAATAGGACATGTAAAAACTGGGTATTATTCCAGTAATTGCATCTCACTGTTTCCGTGTATTCGTCTGAAGCTACGTGACACCCCTCTCCAGTACTTATATTACTTACTTAACAGAATAGTTGTTATTACTTTGGTTGAAAACTATGAAAGTATCCTCAGATGTACTACTTTGGTTGACAACTGTGAAAGTATCCTGAGGTATATTCCTTTGGTTGACAACTATGAAAGTATCCTCGGCTGTGGCAATATGCACTTGAAGCTACAGCACCTAACTAAAGACGAGTTTACTTCGAAGTCTTGAACGTTATATCCCTCAGTCAAGAACAATAACGAAACTTCTCGTTGATTAGTGTGGACTCTGGAGGTTACTGGAGACAGAATATTTACAGCTACACTCTGCAAACCACGGTGACGTGCATGGCAGAGGGTACGTTCCACTGTACAAGTTATTAGGGTTTCTTCTTGTTACATTCACGTATGGAGCGCGGGAATAATGTTTGTTTAAATGCCTCTGTACGTGCCGCAATTATTCTAATCTTATCCTCAGTATCCCTATGTGAGCGATACGTAGGGGTTGCAGTATATCCCTACAGTAATTGTTTAAAGCTTGTTCTTGAAACTTTGTTAATAAACTTTCTCGGGATAGTTTACGTCTGTCTTCAAGAATTGTCCAGTTCAGTTCCTCCAGTATCAGTATGACACTTTCTCATGGATTAAACAAACCTGTGCCAATCGTGCTGCCCTTATCTGTATACGTTCAATATTCCCTGTAAGTCCATCGGGGCCTGGAACTTTGTTCAATTTTAACGATTACAGCTGTTTCTCAACACCACTGACACTGATATTTATTTCATTCATCTAAAATCGTAGTCGTGATGAATTCATGCCTCGGGCGTGGGTGTGTGTGTGTGTGATGTCCTTAGGTTAGTTAGGTTTAAGTAGTTCTAAGTTCTAGGTGACTGATGACCTCAGAAGTTAAGTCCCATAGTACTTAGAGCCAATATAACGAAGCGAAACATTTTAAAATGTTATCAACATTTCAGACAGCGTGTTTCAGTTGCTGTCGCTGGGAAAGTTTTATGCTGCTTTTAAACAGGACAAACCACGCTTCCCTTTACCATTACAGAGAGTCTTCAAGTATTACAGTAATAATTCTTATTGTAAAGCATTTAAGATGGACACTTTGTAATCAGGGAACTTCAAGGCGGTGCGCAGTGGACTTCTTGGGATATTAAAGGAACTCGATATATGGAACACCACGCAAAACATTAGGAGGAATTTTGTTTTCAGCAAATGTTAGGTAACTCCATAAGGACTTTTCTTTCGTTTATAAAATAATTAGCCAAATACTATCAAAACATTGAGAGATTTCATTGACTAGAGTGCTTCGTATAGAAAAAGAAGTTGGAGGTGAAAATAAATAGAATAGTTCAAATGGTTCAAATGGCTCTGAGCACTATGGGACTTAACATCTGTGGTCATCAGTCCCCTAGAACTTAGAACTACTTAAACCTAACTAACCTAAGGACAACACACACATCCATGCCCGAGGCAGGATTCGAACCTACGACCGTAGTGGTCACGCGGTTTCAGACTGAAGCGCCTAGAACCGCAAGGCCACACTGGCCGGCAATAGAATAGTAATACCTTAAACTTTCTTTTCCCCAACCTTTGTGACTGAATCGTTTTACCATTTTCACCCGGCGACATTAATCCCAGATGAAGCAGATACGAATATCGATGACAGAAAAGGTTTTGATTACTAGAATTCAGCTATAGATAACCAGATTGTGTATTAGTATAATTTTGCCAGCCGCTCATAACGTCACCTCTAGGGGCAATGCAGAGGCCTCCCGTCCCTCTCCACTACAGTTTATGAAATTGGTGGTTAAAAAATCTGAGCTGGCAGAAACAAACTACTTAAACGATGTAAAAATCGCTGGAAATTTTAATCTCGATAGGAAAGTATGTCAATTATAATACATGTAAAAGGTCACTTGTCCTAAAATAAAATGGTGGTAGGGACTCAAACACGATGAAAATTGCTCACTCTCTATATGTAAAGTGTTGGTTAGCCCTGTGATACGACCTTAATTCGTACCCTGATAGATACGTTTTTGTATGTTTTATCCACTTTGTCGTTTTTCAGTATTTTCCGCTACTTCGGAATTTTGCGAGTATTGAACAGGTTCCGCATTAGTTCCTCCTATCACGACTCTCTTTCAGATAACAGGTTCACCTCGAAGGAGCGTACCATGTTCATAGACTTCGCAGCTTTAACCATGTTATGGTGTTTTAGGATTTTTTTTATGTTACAGATTTTTCATTAATCCTTTCTAACGTGGTTGTAGTGCTGAAAGTACGAAAGATCAATATGCCTTCTCAGACGGTTATTTTCTGAGTACGCCACATTTATTAGGAAGGTCAGTTATGAGAGATCGTAGGGTTACTGCACAAGAGAGTTTCACATCGAAGCTGATGGCAAAACCGAGTGTCCGCATCCGTGGTGAAGGCTCGTAGAGAGTAAAGATGCGTTGAGGTATTCCAGCGATGTACACCTTTAAAATAACATAACGACCTCCGAGGGCAATTTCAATTGAAACATCTTTTTAAAATTCCTTTCACTCTACGTTTTCATTTTACTTCCTTCACGCGGTTTTACTTAGTGATGAAGAACTTAACCAAAATAATATGGTGCGGTTGCTAAGCAATTCGCACCAGCTGATAGAGGTGAATTAGTGGTTAAGAAATTGTTCTCGTATTTGGCTGTAGAGGGTTTCGAATTCCTGTCCTGTTACGCGGATTTAGGTATAAAATAAATCATTCCAAACTAGTTCCGTCTATTTTTTTCCCTAACATTGCCCAAGTTCTTTTATAGTGTCCTCTTCGCTGTGGGCGCGTCTAGGTCTGCCCTAGCTTTATTTCTTCCGAATTACTTCAGGTTAACGTCAGAATGGTTCCCTAAAGCAAAAACACAGCATGTAATCTTCGGCAAAGTTGAGTTAGGGATGCACACCTAATGAGGTTGTTGTTGACATGATATTACAATTTATCAAGAAAGCCTATCAGCTGGTTGCGTAGGGCAATGAAAATATGTAAATAACCCGCTTGACATATTCTCACATGACTTTAGATCGAATGTTCCAACGTATAAACGCAACGCTGTCAGCACGAGTGCATCTTTAGCGACATCGGTATGTCAAGGAACGCTTCATTCGTATTCTGGAAGTCTGTTCATATGACTGTCTTGTGTTGTATAGATAAAAAGTGCTTGCAAATAACAGAGGAGGAATTTTTTATGGTTACTTGCTGCGATGGATGTTTGGCGGAACGCTGGGCGCCTACCTTGAGGCAGCAGGCGGACGCGGCAGTTTCCTGGTGACGCACTCGCAGTTGGGTTGGCTCTGCAGCGGCGTCCTTGGGACTAAGAAGCCCTCAACGCGGCCATCGTTATGGGCGGAGGCGAAGAGGCGGTGAGGCTAACGACAACCAGAAGTGGGGACGGGAAGCCTGCTCCAAAACGAGAGAAAATCGACGCGCCTATGCCACAATATATAAGGCCTACTGATGTTACCTTGTCATCAGTATTCGAAAGAACACTGCTCAACACATACTCGAGATGCTCAGGACTCTGGTAAGTTTATCAGTCTGGTATCTTGGGCATCGATGCTTAGCTATCTTCAGAACTAACCTTCACGCATATTGGCGCAAAGACTGACAACTTGTTTTCATTGCAGAGAAATCTCGTAAAGTTACAATTTAATAGCATCTTAGTACATTACTGGAGCAATCATGTCATACAATGTGTGGAGATATTAAGTGGAATAGTCACGTATGCGCAGTTCTATTTAAAACGTATAGTTTGCATCGATTTCTTAGTATGATAATAGCGGTTTGCAATATCCCTGTAACAACTGTACGCCCTATACTGTTATACTGCTCTAGTTTTTGGGTTCCAGAACTTGCTTGATTAATAGGCGAAATCGAATGTAGCGAAAGTAGACAAAGGTTTTCTGGTCGGCGAGAAACTTTTAAAATAATTCTTCAAAATCTTAAAACGTCGACACTCGACAAAAGATGCCAAATATCTATCAAAAACCTAATAAGAACATTCCAAGATGCAGATTAGCGAGCGGTAACTATGAATATTTTTCAGTCCTCTACAATCGTTGCCAAGGATATTATTAGACTAATAACAGTCGATACAGAGGCGACTAAGTAAACATCCTTTAGACGTTACACTCGCGGTTGGAACAACATAAACCGTAAATGCAATAACGTGGAGATAGGACGCGTCATTCGTAGTGACAAGCACTGAACTTCTAATTTCATTTACGAAAAGAATCAGTTAAATTAGGCTTCACGTAACAGCCTGAGATCAATGAAGCACTTGCCCTTTCTATGGAGAGACCTATCAACGCACTTAACACACGAGGTATTTTTACTGGTGACATGTTTACTTAGTTTTGATGACGTATTGTGTGTGATTTGTAAAGTTTAGAAACAGATGTATATAAACAGTCAAAGGTCTTACTAGTAAAAAAATCCGATATGCCAGCATCATTTAAAGCGCTAAAAAAAATTAAAAAATTAAAACAAAAAAGAGGTTGTGGAAGCCTTTCATTGATTTTTCACTGCTCCTTGAATTATAATTTTGGTGATTCCTACATCAAAGATCCAGTGATTCTTGCTTATAATCAAGCTGTCTAGCCCCGCTTGGTGCACAGTACCAGTCGATATGAGAACCTTAGAAACAGTTTTGATACTGGTATTGACGGAATTTAAATATTTGTGCGTCAGCGTCAGCGAAACTTTCTTTTAATGAAGACACAAGATACGATAATTTTTTAATAATTTTGTATCACATGAAGGCTAAATAGTACTAGCATTTTATTCCACTAGTAAAGGTACCAAATAAAATATATTACTGAGATCCGAATTAATTGAAGAATTTGCTATTCTTCTTCAGTTTTTGGTACCTAGAAGAACTGAAATGACGCCACGTTGCCAGAAAGTATTACTTAGCTGTGCTGCAGCTAGTTGATGTCACAAAATAAACACTATGGTCTACATTAGTGCTCTTAGTCCATTGTATACCGTGATACTTTCCATATGTATGGTAATTTGACTCATATCTGACAAGTGTTGAGGAAGAATGAACAAAAGAAGGATAGAATTTAGTGACCTGTCGAAATGGTAGTCATCGAGATGGAGCACAAGCTCGGACTGGGCGAGAGTGAAGACGGAACTGGGCTGCAGCCTTGTTACAGGAACCATCGCAGGACTTGGAGAAGTGATTTAGGAAACTTATGGATACTTAAATCTTCATGGCCGGACGGGGATTTGAACCCCAGTTCTTCTGAGAAAAAGTCTTGTGACTTAACACTAGAGCATGTCGCTAGCTGTTTGAAAATGATTTAAGCGGAATAAAACACTATTCTGCACTATTTCAGACTGCTCTCAGATTAGGCATGTAGCTGAGTTCTTGATTTCGATCTTCGAAATGGACCGTGAAATGGGTCATTAAACTATCACTTTCTTTATCGTACAGGTATATAATAAGAAAACCGGAAATCGCTTGTGTATGCAGTATTCATTGATTCTACTTATCATTTTCGGTACCCGCTTGTGCACGAATTGGATGGCCAGCATGTCAAGGACATAACGTTCTATTTTCATAGTATAAAACACGATACCAGGACAAATGTTTTACTTTCGTTTCTATAAATTACAAGCAAAAGTGTCCTCCTCAGCAGCGCAGCGGTAGCGTTATCGCCTACCACGCAAGGGGCCCGGCTTCGATTCCCGGCCGGAGACTGGGTGTTGTTTGTCCTTCATCATCATTATCATTGACTCGCAAGTCGCCGTTGTAACTTCACCTAAAAAGGAGTTCCAATACGGCGGCTGAACTCCCCTGAAGGGGGCCTCATTTCTTTCCATAAGCAAAAGTAATTTGTCTGACTCTGTGACGCCCACAATATTGTCCCGCGAGTAGCATGAAATAGAAACAAAGCTCTCTCTGAATTTCGAAGTTCAGATCTTAAGTAAATATCCCGATACTCTTTTATTTCTTCAGGCAAATTATTTCTCTCTAAGTGGGTTGATTACAATGAGACGTTGCCGAGTAGTGATAATGCTGTGCCCAGCACTACCAAGATGTAACATCAAATGCATCCCACTACGACAGATTAAAACTGAAGTCAGGGAATACACACACGCAACAGCACATATGTTCGCATCATCAGACTCTCAGTTACCTATTACGTAGACAACCAATCTGATTTCGTAAAGGACGAAGCTATATTCAATAACGATTGCAGTCTTTCTCGGCGTATTCCACTGATGAATTCTTCTTGGGTTATCAGCCGAGTGGTGGCGTCGTCTTGTCGCAACGTTTCAATGAGTTTCGTACCCATCATCTTCGGGCGAAGATTGGTACGAAACTCATTGAAACGTTGCGACAAGACGACGCCACCACTCGGCTGATAACCCGAGGAGAATTCATCAGTACATTCAATAGGATTATGTAATGTGTAGAAAAGGAAATACTCGATTATTCTGTTCTAATGACGGATACCTACCTTATATTACACGATTGCATGTACTTTTTTTATTATTTGACAGGAAAACGTAAATAAATAATTCAGTTTGCTTATAGTCCATCGAGGTTATACGATGGAGCCTAAGGTATGAGAGATTTTAGTAGTTTTGATAATTACATTCATGCTCAAGCATATTATAAGATAAACATTTTTATTTTCATCTTTACGGATGTGAACGTCTATATTGTTAAATATCATGAGGGATATTCCCTTTAATTACCCTGCAGAAGGTATTTTATAATGCGTCCATTGCAATAAACTGTGTACCAACCTAGGATATCACATTTGCCGAAGGAGAAATAAATTGCGTTAGTTTAAAAGAATCTTTTCCTAATAATATATTCCCAGATTCCTTATCATTATATAAATCAGAAGCATCGGATGGATTTTGTGCCCAGGAGCTTTCGATGTATTATATATGTCAATAGATTTTGCGGTAATCCGTCATCAGTACCTAACAGTATTATATGTGTTTACGCTCTTCAACTGTTCATTGTTGTTACAAGTCTAGGTGGTACATGGTGATGAAACGCTCTCCAGTTTTCAGTCTGGTGACTGTTGAGAGTAGTACACACCGGAAAAGTCTGCATTCACACATAAAGGTCACACACATTTTCGAAACTGGTATCTCAGTCCCTTCTGCTATATGTTTTGCTTATTTTCATAACAGCTCCGCAAACTAAGCGAATTGCACATTTGCACTAACATCAGTTTATCTCTCTCCCAAGAATCTCTTCGCAATGGCAAAAAGCTTTCAATTGAATACTTTTGTATATGTAAGTTCATAGGCTACAAAAATATTCAGTGAAGCGAGATATTGAGCATGACTATTCCTCGAAATATCAAATGTTTTGCAATCACACTTCCTCGAAATTTTATGCAAAATCAGGAACTTGGTAAGTCAAAGATGTAACAAAAAGAGCTTCAAATATAATTCATAACCATAGCTCCGTCATCATTATGACTAAGTTATTAATTGGATTTGCCGTGAAACATCAAAAATTCGAAGACTGTATTGTGGAGGTTAGCTTTTGAAGAATGTTGCTGAACCAACTCCAGCCAACTGCTAACAACACTAAGATTAAGGTGTAGGAGTAGTCTGCGTTGAACTAACATTAAATTTTTAAATCGTACCGAAGTGGTAGTTCAGCTAGTTGAAATGTCATCTCCCAAGTAAGCAGATAGTTTTACTCTCAAGT
The DNA here is from genome assembly GCF_023898315.1 of Schistocerca nitens. Taxonomy (NCBI): domain Eukaryota; kingdom Metazoa; phylum Arthropoda; class Insecta; order Orthoptera; family Acrididae; genus Schistocerca; species Schistocerca nitens. The sequence continues at coordinate 552,110,685 of NC_064616.1, read as the reverse complement.
ACAACAGAACCTACACAGACCAAATATTATGTGATTATTGAAATATAGCTATTTAATGACCAGAAAAATAAACTTCTCAGATCTACTTATAAGATAAATTTAATGCAAGACTTATTCTCTGTAAGCACTCGATGCGTTTACTTTAAATGTAGACTTTACATTATCGTCACTAGGCCGATGTACTAATGGTATCATTAACTCCAAATGAGGTTTATCTTAATCTGTCTAAAATAATGTTGTACCATTTTCAGTTGCTATTAAAATCTTTATTATTGCTACCAGTTTCAGTTATGACTGAAGAAATCAGGTACCTGGTTGCATTCATGAACATACTTATGTACAGAAAAAGATACTATGGAAATCTTCATTGTTGCTACCATTCGTCTGTTACTGATCACTATCAGTGCCTTGTCCGCGGCCCGTGGTCTTGCTGTAGCGTTCCCGCTTCCCGAGCACGGGGTCCCGGGTTCGATTCCCGGCGGGGTTAGGGGTTTTCTCTGCCTCGAGATAACTAGGTGTTGTGTGTCTTTCATCATCATTTCATTCTCATTCACTCGCAAGTCGCCGTAGTGGCGTTAAAGAACTTGTGGAGCGGTGGCCGAACCACCACGCGAGGGGTCTCCCGGCCACCAATGCCATACGCTCATTATTATTATTATTATTATCAGTACCTTCTCACTTACGAACAGACCTTTTCTGATTGAATACATGAGTCATTAGCAGTTTCACTACCGTTTTCAAATAAATTCTAATGCAGTGCTGATTAACACACAGTGCCTGGTCGAGTTCTCAGACGAATTCCTTCTTTCCCTGCAAAGAAAATGTCCTGATAGAAACCATAGCGCCGCAATTATTACGACAAAGCTCATTTTGCATTACATTATCGAATGGCCGACAAATTATAATGTGCTCAGTATTGAGAATAGCCGTCCCTATACATGGGAATTAAGAGCCACACAGATGTCCCAGTATATATCCAGATGACTGGTTACGGTTAATAACAACGTGCTCCAAAATAATAACGTTCCGGGAAACATCGGGTGCGCCGCGGACTGGTGTTTCAACGACACATTGTACCTGGAAAGCTCCCCCAGTTCTTAAACGCATCACTGTACGTTTAAAAACATGCGCAGAAGGTAGATATCGTGTTGGAAAAAGTTATGAATGCAGCCTTCGGGCCTCAGCTGCATTGCGGTGCGTCTCCCCATAGATCAGTATCATATCGGTGTAGTCTCCGCTGGAGTACATTGCAGTTGTTACCTGTTTGACGTAAGACATGACTCGAACAACAAACGGCAAACAGACGACCATGCGACCTTAAGCTCAGTGGAGGTTCACTTGTACGTGCACACCCCCTTTGGACAGGTGTGATGAGGCAACCCTTCCTGCACCAACGTATGCGGGATACAGTGCCTATGTTATTCTGATTACAATGCGAAGTTCCTTTGAACAGGCACTGCGGCGATCACAGCTGTTACGAAACACATCAAATGAATTCGCAATTCCGAACAAGGAATACCATCAGCTGTACAATGGAATGACGACAAAGAACATTTGTGCCTGACCGGAGCTTAGACTCGAATTTCCCGCTTGTCGCGACCGGTCGCCATACCATTTGGCTATCCGTGCCCGACTCACCGCAAGACCCTAACTTCCTTAAGTCGTCAACCATTCCTCTACGACCTGTACTCGTACATCCATTATGTATATTTCTGTATAGGTCAGACGTTATACTTGAAAGTCACTTTCCCGGTATCGGCAGATAAATATGATAATATGATATTGCAGCACCTGATGACATATGGAAGTTTGCATCTAGCCGTGAGTCGTGCACGGATAACCAAATGGTACGACGACCGCCCGCGATAATTGGGAAATCCGTGTACGAGTCCCGGTCGGGCACAAATTTTCATTCTCGTCATTCAGTTCTACAGCTGATGGTAGCCCTTATTCGCAACTACGAATTCATTTTATGTAAAACGACAGAGGATGGCTTGCGTGGGCAACCTGGTGTGTGTATATATGCAGGGTGGTCCATTGATCGTGACCGGGACAAATATCTCACGAAATAAGCGTCAAACGAAAAAACTTCAAACAACGAAACTTGTCTAGCTTGAAGGGGGAAACCAGATGGCGTTATGGCTGGCCTGCTAGATGGCGCTGCCATAGGTCAAACGGATATCAACAGCGTTTTTAAAAATAGGAACCCCCATTTTTATTACATATTCGTGTAGTACGTAAAGAAATATGAATGTTTAAGTTGGACCACTTTTTTTCGCTTTGTGATGGATGGCGCTGTAATAGTCACAAACATATGGCTCACAATTTTAGACCAACAGTTGGTAACAGGTAGGTTTTTCAAATTAAAATACAGGATGTAGGTACGTTTGAACATTTTATTTCGGTTGTTCCAATGTGATACATGTACCTTTGTGAACTTATCGTTTCTGAGAACGCATGCTGTTACAGCGTGATTACCTGTAAATATCACATTAATGCAATAAAATGATGTCCGTCAACCTCAATGCATTTGGCAATACGTGTAACGACATTCCTCTCAAGAGTGAGTAGTTCGCCTTCCGTAATATTCGCACATGCATTGACAATGCGCTGACGCATGTTGTCAGGCGTTGTCGGTGGAACTCAATAGCAAATATCCTTCAACTTTCCCCACAGAAAGAAATCCGGGGACGTCAGATAGCTAGCTATGCGCCGGACGTCCATCATGTTGGAAGTACATCGCCATTCTGTCATGCAGTGAATCATCTTGTAGTAACATCGGTAGAACATTACGTAGGAAATCAGCATACATTGCACCATTTAGATTGCCATCGATGAAATGGGGCCAATTATCCATCCTCCCATATTGCTACACCACACATTACCCCGCCAAGTGGCTGATCTTCCACTTGTCGCAGCCATCGTGGATTTTCCGTTGCCCAATAGTGCATATTATGCCGGTTTACGTTACCGCTGTTGGCGACTGACGCTTTGTCGCTAAATTGAACGCGTACAAAAAATCTGTCATCGTCCCGTAATTTCTCTTGTGCCCAGTGGCAGAACAGTACACGACGTTCAAAGCCGTCGCCATGCAATTCCTGCTGCATATAAATATGGTACGGGTGCAATCGATGTTGATGTAGCACTCTCAACACCTACGTTTTTGAGATTCCCGATTCTCGCGCAATTTGTCTGCTACTGATGTGCGGATTAGCCGCGACGGCAGCTAAAACACCTACTTGGGCATCATCATTTTTCCAGTTCGTGGTTGACGTTTCACATATGGCTGAACACTTCCTGTTTCCTTAAATAACGTAACTATCCAGCGAACGGTTCGGACACTTGGATGAAGTTGTCCAGGATACCGAGCAGCATACATAGCACACGCCCATTGGGCATTTTGATCACAATAGCCATACATCAACACGATATCGACCTTTTCCGCAATTGGTAAACGGTCCATTTTAACACGGGTAATGTATCACGAAGCAAATACCGTCCGCACTGCCGGAATATTACGTGATACCACGTACTTATTCGTTTGTAACTATTACAGCGCCATCTATTACAAAGCGAAAAAAGTGGTCCAACTAAAACATTCATATTTCTTTACGTACAACACGAATATGTAATAAAAAATGGGGCTTGCTATTTAAAAAAAAGGAGAGAACCGACTCGTGGAGATAACATCTTGGACCTACTGATAACAAACAGACTCGAACTTTTCGACTCTGTAAGTACAAAACAGGGAATCAGTGATCATAAGGCCGTTGCAGCATCCCTGAATATGGATGTTAATAGGAATATAAAAAAAGGGAGGAAAGTTTATCTGTTTAGCAAGAGTAATAGAAGGCAGATTTCAGACTACCTAACAGATCAAAACGAAAATTTCTGTTCCGACACTGACGATGTTGAGTGTTTATGGAAAAAGTTCAAGGCAATCGTAAAATGCGTTTTCGACAGGTACGTGCCGAGTAAAACTGTGAGGGACGGGAAAAACCCACCGTGGTTCAACAACAAAGTTAGGAAACTACTGCGAAAGCAAAGAGAGCTTCACTCCAAGTGTAAACGCAGCCAAAACCTCTCAGACAAACAGAAGCTAAACGATGTCAAAGTTAGCGTAAGGAGGGCTATGCGTAAAGCGTTCAGTGAATTCGAAAGTAAAATTCTATGTACCGACTTGACAGAAAATCCTAGGAAGTTCTGGTCTTACGTTAAATCAGTAAGTGGCTCGAAACAGCATATCCAGACACTTCGGGATAATGATGGCATTGAAACAGAGGATGACACGCGTAAAACTGAAATACTAAACACCTTTTTCCAAAGCTGTTTCACAGAGGAAGACCGCACTGCAGTTGCTTCTCTAAATCCTCGCACAAACGAAAAAATGGCTTCATTGAAATAAGTGTCCAAGGAATAGAAAAGCAAATGGAATCACTCAACAGAGGAAAGTCCACTGGACCCGACGGGATACCAATTCGATTCTACACAGAGTACGCGAAAGAACTTGCCCCCCTTCTAACAGCCGTGTACCGCAAGTCTCTAGAGGAACGGAAGGCTCCAAATGATTGGAAAAGAGCACAAGTAGTCCCAGTCTTCAAGAAGGGTCGTCGAACAGATGCGCAAAACTATAGACCTATATCTCTGACGTCGATCTGTTGTAGAATTTTAGAACATGTTTTTTGCTCGCGTATCATGTCGTTTTTGAAAACCCAGAATCTACTCTGTGGGAATCAATATGGATTCCGGAAACAGCGATCGTGTGAGACCCAACTCGCGTTATTTGTTCATGAGACCCAGAAAATATTAGATACAGGCTCCCAGGTAGATGCTATTTTCCTTGACTTCCGCAAGGCGTTCGATACAGTTCCGTACTGTCGCCTGATAAACAAAGTAAGAGCCTACGGAATATCAGACCAGCTGTGTGGCTAGATTGAAGAGCTTTTAGCAAACAGAACATAGCATGTTGTTCTCAATGGAGAGACGTCTACAGTCGTTTAAGTAACCTCTGGCGTGCCACAGGGGAGTGTTATGGGACCATTGCTTTTCACAATATATATAAATGACCTAGAAGATAGTGCCGGAAGTTCCATGCGGCTTTTCGCGGATGATGCTGTAGTATATAGAGAAGTTGCAGCATTAGAAAATTGTAGCGAAATGCAGGAAGATCTGCAACGAATAGGCACTTGGTGCAGGGAGTGGCAACTGACCTTTAACATAGACAAATGTAATGTATTGCGAATACATAGAAAGAAGGATCCTTTATTGTATGATTATATGATAGCGGAACAAACACTGGTAGCAGTTACTTCTGTAAAATATCTGGGAGTATGCGTGCGGAACGATTTGAAGTGGAATGATCATATAAAATTAATTGTTGGTAAGGCGGGTACCAGGCTGAGATTCATTGGGAGAGTCCTTAGAAAATGTAGTCCATCAACAAAGGAGGTGGCTTACAAAACACTCGTTCGACCTATACTTGAGTATTGCTCATCAGTGTGGGATCCGTACCAGATCGGATTGACGGAGGAGATAGAGAAGATCCAAAGAAGAGCGGCGCGTTTCGTCACAGGGTTATTTGGTAACCTTGATAGCGTTACGGAGATGTTTAGCAAACTCAAGTGGCAGACTCTGCAAGAGAGGCGCTCTGCATCGCGGTGTAGCTTGCTCGCCAGGTTTCGAGAGGGTGCGTTTCTGGATGAGGTATCGAATATGTTGGTTCCCCCTACTTATACCTCCCGAGGAGATCACGAATGTAAAATTAGAGAGATTCGAGCGCGCACGGAGGCTTTCAGATAGTCGTTCTTCCCGCGAACCATACGCGACTGGAACAGAAAAGGGAGGTAATGACAGTGGCACGTAAAGTGCCCTCCGCCACACACCGTTGGGTGGCTTGCGGAGTACAAATGTAGATGTAGATGTAGATATCCGTTTGACCTATGGCAGTGCCATCTAGCGGACCAACCATAGCGCCATCTGGTTTCCCCCTTCAAGCTAGACGAGTTTCGTTCTTTGTAGTTTTTTCGTTTGATGTTTATTACGTGAGATATTTGGCCCGGTCACTATCAATGGACCACCCTGTATTTTGCGCTCAGTAGAACGTCCTTAATGATGATCAAAGGCATGAATTCCCTGTTATTATTGATAAATGCGAAAGTCGTTTACGAATGATAGAAACATGTTTTGTATAAGTTCGACGATGTTTGACGTATTTTTGTTTTGCGTTTTTTCTATTTTACCTTTTTGTTGAGTGAAGCGTTATATATAAATCTGTAATTTTGCTTTATTTTTACTAGAACACCCCTCTGTTTCACGTAACAAATCAATAATTTTTTAATAAAACCTGAATTAAACATTGACAGTTTCAATTTTGCTATAAATACTGTTCATTCTTAATTAACAGACAGGAGGATAGTTATGTAGAACAAAAATGTTCCGTAGGTTACCCTGCCGTTTATATATCATCACCCAGTTTCTAGACGGTTCAGCGATTCCGATTTGTAGTGGAGTCTATTAAGACACTGATCACATATGCAAAGAAAGCGATCGTTATGAGGTAACGCCCGATATGTATGCAACACATCCAAGGCAGAGGTAACGCTGGTACGACCTTAAATGAAAAAAGCTACTAGGAAACCTATTGTAATCTACGCTTACTTATGGTAGCTCACGGTAGCCTACGATAGTTTTGCAACTCTAGTCAGAAGACTTCTTTCCATTCAGCATTGCATGCTGTGTTGTATTTGCTAGAGACTTTTCAATCCAATTACACAGTTGGTCCTATTTCGTAAACTCGTATTTTATTCATTAGTTGACAGGTAGACACTATATCGAATGCCTTCCGGAAGTCAAGCAACACATCTACCTGGCTGCCTGTATCTACTGCTTTCTGGGTGTCGTGGAAGAACAGAGCGAGCTGGGTTTCTCACGATGGTCGTTTTCGGAACACATGTCGGTTCCTGCAGGGATTTTTGGTCTCCAGAAACGTCGTAATACGCGAGCATAAAACTTGTTCCAAAATTATGCAACAGACCGACGTCAGAGATATAGGCCTATAGTTCACTGTGTCTGTTCGACGAACTTTCTTCAAAATGGGAATCATCTATGCCTGTTTTCCAGTCATAGATAGATTCAAACTCGCATGGGGTATACCAATAGTGACAGTGGTGCAGAAAGTGTCCTCCAACACTACCGTAGGTTGGCCAGAGTAGTATAAATGCCTGTAATTTGTGCGAGTCGTGCTAGTGACAATGTGCTGGTGTTGCAGGTTTTGGTGGCGATGTGCGCGTGGGCGGTGGCTGCGCAGGACCGCTACCCGGCCGGCCTGTCGGCGGCGCTGTGCCCCAACTACCCGCTGTGCGACAACAGCGTCATCGCCACCTTCTCGTCTCCGGCCGGCGCGCCCGCGGCTCGCTCCTACCCCGCAGGAGTGGCAGCCGCGGCCTGCCCCAACTACCCCTACTGCAACAACAACGTCTACCCAGGCTACGCGGCGCCTCGCGAGTACCCTCCTGGTGTTCACCCTGCCGCCTGCCCGGGCTACCCCTTCTGTTAGCCAGCGCTCTCCTGTCTAAATTATTTCAGTGTCGCGCAATAGGTTCTATAAATGTAAGTTTTCAATGTGCCATATTAAACCAACAAGCGTGTAAATCTTAACTGTTCCTACTACAAATAAAGCCTTTGCATGTATCATTTGTATAACTTTTTAATTATTAAATCCCTTACTCCTACCAAATTTACTCCTAATTAGTTGTCCTATTACGAGAACTTTAATTATAATCTTGAAAAAATAAATTACGTCATTATTTTTGGTAATTTTCAATAATGATTGTCTATCGAACGTGCAGGTCCTAACGGTATAAACTGACGGAAAAAATTGCAACAACAAAAATTAATTGACATACAATAACGAAATTTTGGGAATTCATTTGGATAGGTAATATAATTAAGTGACTGACGTTATAAGGTCACAGGTTAATGTAAGAGCGAGGAATCAATGCGAATGTGACATGCTGGTACATTAATAATCGGTGTAACCGCCATAGCCGGCCGGTGTGGCCGAGCGGTTCTAGGCGCTTCAGTCCGGAACCGCGAGACCGCTACGGTTGCACGTTCGAATCCTGCCTCGGGCATGGATGTGTGTGCTGTTCTTAGGTTAGTTAGGTTTAAGTAGTTCTAAGTTCTAGGGGACTGATGATCTTAGATATTAAGTCCCATAGTGCTCAGAGCCATTTGAACCATTTTGTAACCGCCAGAATGCTGAAAGCAAACATGCAAACGTGCGTCCCATCTGCGCTCGACTGGAGATAGTTCTGGTGGTCGAGCAGGCTAAGGCAACATATCGACAGTCTTTAGATGATTGAAATGGCTCTAAGCACTATGGGACTTGACATCTGAGGTCATCAGTCCCCTAGACTTGGAACTACTCAAACCTAACTAACCTAGGGACATCACACACATCCATGCCCGAGGAGCCGGCCGGTGTGGCCGTAAGGTTCTAGGCGCTACAGTCTGGAACCGAGTGACCACTACAGTCGCAGGTTCGAATCCTGCCTCGGGCATGGATGTGTGCGACGTCCTTAGGTTAGTTAGGTTTAAGTAGTTCTAAGTTCTAGGGGACTGATGACTACAGATGTTAAGTCCCATAGTGTTCAGAGCCATTTGAACCATTTTGAACCATGCCCGAGGCAGGATTCGAACCTGCGACCGTAGCAGCAGCGCAATTCCGGACTGAGGCGCCTATAACCGCTCGGCCACAGCGGCCGGCCACTCTATAGAGCGTGCTGAGTTATAACAGCGGATTGCGGGCGTGTGTTATCCTGTTGGAAAACACCCCCTGGAATGCTGGTCGTGAATAGCAGTGCAACAGGATATATCACCAGATAGACGTAAAAATTTGCAGTGAGGGTGCATGGGACAACCATGAGAATGTTCTTGCTGTCATACGAAATCGCATCCCGGACCATAACTCCAGGTGTAGGTCAAGTGTGTCTAGCTCGCATACAGGTTGGTTGCAGGTCCTCAACTGGCCTCCTTCTAACCAATACAGGAACCTCACTGCTGCCGAGGCAGAACCAGTTTTAATCGGAAAACACAACAGACCTCCATCCTGCCCTCCAATGAGCTCTCGCTTGACACCACTGAAGTTACAAATGGTGGTGGTTTTGGGTCAGTGGATTGTAGGCTACAAGGCGTCTGGCTAGGATCTGTCCTTGAAGTAACCGATTTTTTTAACAGTTCTTTGTGTCAGTGTGGTTCCAGTTGCTGCTCAAATTCCTGCTGCAGATGCAATACGATATGCCAGAGCCCTGCGCCGACACGATGGTCTTCTCTTTCTGTCGTGCCACGTCTTCTTGCTACCGTACATTGTCATGATCACCGCTGCCAGCAGTCATGTACAGTGGTTCCATTTCTGCCAAGTCTTTCTGCAGTATCGCTGAAGGAACATCCAGCTTGTCGTAGCCCTATTACAAAACCTCGTCCAAACTCAGTGAGGTGTTGATAATGGCGTCTGTGTCACCTTAAAGGTATTCCTGACTAATATCAACTCAGCACTTCCAGCCCCAAAGATAACTAACGCTTACGACCTTTACAGCGTGTATTTAAAGCAAATTTGATGTCCATCCTCATAGTGGCGCTACTAGAGTCACTCTTATGCGACTGGCGAGAAGTTTGAATAGGCCGGCCGAAGTGGCCGTGCGGTTCTGGGCGCTACAGTCTGGAGCCGAGGGACCGCTACGGTCGCAGGTTCGAATCCTGCCTCGGACATGGATGTGTGTGATGTCCTTAGGTTAGTTAGGTTTAATTTAGTTCTAAGTTCTAGGCGACTGATGACCTCAGCAGTTAAGTCGCATAGTGCTCAGAGCCATTTGAGCCATTTGAAGTTTGAATAAACATCACCTTTCAGATGTAGAAACACGTCTACAAACTTTCGGTTATGTTGCACAACTCCTTCTTTGTGTTGCGATTTCTTTTTCGTCTGTATATTTCGAACGTACGACTCGATGTCGACCACACTACTCTGGTGGCGCGGATTATGGTAAATATACAGTGTGTTGCCAGGGGAGCACTGTTTATCGTTTTAGGCTGTGAATAGGAGTGCTTGAAAGCGTTGAGTTTCGAGTGCCGATAGTCTCACATGGAGGAAACTGATTCCTCCGTTATGTAGTGTGGAAAAACGTTTGAAACTTTGCTGGGTCTTCGGATTGCTTCCTAATGAGGATAGCAGCAACTGTGTAGAATGTCATGGATTCAGTTTCACGAAACTTCGCAAGAAAGGTAAGGATGCTGATTTTCTTTTGAAATTGTACTTCGCCGCATGTGACATCTAATACCAGAGAGGACGATCGTTGAAAAATGAAGTTGAACGCATTTGGATATTTCGTGGCATTGAAAGAGATCCCGCAAGTGATTTATAGTTCGAGTTTATTCAAGGGCGAAGAACACTTTAGCCTCTCTGATAAATTACTTTGTATTGCCAGGCACAAAAGTGATAACAGACTGCTTTAAGTCGTACAGCACCTTAAAGAAAGAAGAATTTCAACATGAATATGTGAATGATTCTGTTGAATTTGTGTCATCAGACGACCCATCTGTCCACACATAGAACACCGAACGCTTGCCGAAATCTGTCAAATAATCGATCAAAACAGAGAGGCATTCAGGAGATAGGGACGAACTCTACATATTTCAATTACTGTATTTCCACACGTTGAGGAAGCGTGGAGAAATTGATCTTCCTGATACTCTCCCAATGATTGCGATTCACATAGCAAGAACGTACCACATTTATGGAAAGAAAGGACTGCTGCCTGCGACTTACAGGGCAACTACAACTACACCTACATAGATACTCCGCGAGCTACCATACGGCCTGTGGTGGAGGGTACCCTATACCACTACTCGTCATGTCCTTTCCTGTTGTACTCGCAAATAGAGCGAGGGAAAAGCAACTGTCTATATGCCTCCGTATGAGCATTAATTTATGTTATCTTCGTGGTCCTTACGCGTAATTTATGTTGGTGGCATTAGAATCGTTCGGCAGTCAGCTTCAAATGCCGCTTCTCTAAATTTTCTCAACAGTGTTTCTCGAAAAGAACGTCTCCTTCCCTCCAGATATTCCCATTTGAGTTCCTGAAGCATGTCCGTAACACGTATTGTTCGAACCTACCAGTAACAAATGTAGAAACCCGCCTCTGGGTTGCCTCGATGTCTTCCTTCAATCCGACCTGATACGAATCCCAAACACAAGAGCAGTATTCAAGAATAGGTCTTACCAGCGTCCTATATGCAGCCTCCTTCACAGGTGAACCACTCTTCCCTAAAATCTCCCAATAAACCGAAGTCGACCGTTCGCCATCCCTACCACAGTTCTCGCATGCACCTAGCACCTCATATCGCTATGCAACGTTACCCCCAGATATTTAAACGACTTTACTGTGCCACGCAGGACGATAGAAATACTGTATCCGAACATTACAGGTTTGATCTACCTATTCATCCGCATTAACTTACATTTTTCCACATTCAGGGCTACCTGCCATTCATCACACTAACTGGAAATTTTGTCTAAGTCGTCTTGTATCTTCCTAAAGACACTCAACTTTGACACCTTGCCGTACACCACAGTATCATCAGCAAACAACCGCAGATCGCTGTCCACCCTATCCACAAAATCATTTACGTCTATAAATAACAACAGCGGTCCTATCACACTTCCCTGTGGCACTCCTGATGATAACCTTGTCTCTGATGCACACAGCCAGTCGAGGACAACATACTGTGTTCTATTAAATCCACAATTCACACGCCTCAGTTCAGCAGCTCTTTCTATTGGGGAGATAGTAAGTCCCCTTTTGCTTTGGCCTCTCTTGTGGAATGCTACTATTCTACGGCACGGGTATTTTAATGTGCGCCACGACTACAGACGTGTGACTGCAAATAAACAAAAAATTAATAACGGAACTTCATTTTTATAGATGGTAACTGCAATTCGTAAAACCCCTCGTACATTTACAAAAATGGAAAACCGTTATATTTACATAGAACCTACAGAACACCACACATCAGAGCACTGCATCCGCGTGGCTACCTCTTGTGAGCAGCGTTCATTCCCCATTACTCGCTGTGCACGCAGCCGACATTTCCCTTACTCACCATCATATGCTGAGTGCGGGACAACAGATAAGTGACCCTGCCACGTCACTAAGGAATAATGGATTCTGTACGGCTTCGTCATAACATAGCAGCACTAACAGGCCCAACGAACACTAAAATGTATTTAGAATTATAATTCCTTTCTTGGTGTCAATTTTTGATGTTTCTATAGAATAAGTTGAGAGAGGACAAGTTACTCTTTCAGCTATTTTTCCCATATGGAAAATTATTAAAGATTTTATTAAAACCTGACGCACCTTGAGCGAGACTCTAGAAAGATTATTGTCTCAGTAGATGTTGATGGAGCCTGGTAGCCCGCTAAAAGCATGAGGTATTTTGATGGTTCTTAGCTCGTAGAAACGGCATGTTGGGAGTTGAAAGACATTGGCAGCTAGCCTATCCCTTAGTAAATCTTACTGGACAGGCCCACAGCCGTACAGGACAGACAGGGCAGCCCCTCGTTGATACAGGTCTCCAGTAGAACAATGCCGAGATACCTGCCACAGTGCCAGCAGTAGCCTGGGCTGGGGGCGACAGTCTGAAGGAATGTTTCTACACAGTGGAGTCATAAACCACGCACTGTGTGCAGAGCCATGCATAATAAAAAAATTCACAAGTTTTCGTGTTCACCGATACTGCAAATAGGCCTGTGAACCACTTCCATTGGCTGCCTCGGTTGCATAAGAAACTCTGGCATCTGAGAAACGTTTAGAGATAGAATCTTTATTACGCTTCATAGCTAGGACTAACAACCTCCAAAGCACAGGCAATTTAGAAACAGATCTCTAAGATTGTATCTGTTCCCTTGTTGCTGTGAAAAGCGATACGACTTCGGAGAAAATCATCTTCCCCCTCTGTGAAAACTTAAAAAAGACAATAATTGGCTGTTTCTTTTTTTTCCAGAGACGCAAGTTTCTTAACTCTTGCC